>NW_026087742.1:8584894-13584894 GCF_022539395.1 Myiozetetes cayanensis
GGGCAGATCAAGCAAATCTAGCCCGAAGGAATGTTGCAGAAATGCAAGTACTGGGAGCGTATGAACAAGGAGAAGAGGAAGAAGAAGAAGAGATGGAGGTAACTGTTGTAATACTGAAGATGACAGAATAAGGCTATTTTTTGTGTTTAGACAGATGCCAAGAAAAAACACTTCTGAATCAGAAATATTTCAGTTCAGAAAAATTAGTACATTTATCTGTCTATTAAAGTTATGCCCAACTCAAGAAAATAAACTTAAAGAATGTGTCAAAACCATAAAAACCAAATAATGTGTAGCACAATATAATTGTCAACACACTAAAACTTACGGAATAGAGCTTGCAGAAATACAGCATTTTAAAGTGCACTTTACATTATCCAGATTCTTTTGAAAGTGAAAATAAAGAACTAGAGTATCTGAGAACACCTTGACATCACCTTTAACAGTTTTTGGCAGTTCATCATTCTAGATTTTTTTAGGTGTTGATAAATGAACTTTTTTCTTCTTTTTTTTTCACCTAATGATATTAATTCAGTTTAAATCCTGATTGTAGAAAGGGTGGCAAACATACGGTCATACTGCTGTGCTTAATTAAAACTAGTAGTTATCATGTAAAAGTAGCAGATTTCTAAGAAGTATGTAAAACAAATTTTAAAAAATAAAATTTAACACGTAGTAATTTATGTCCTCTTCTTTTTTTTTTAATACAGGAAACAGAAAGCTGAAGACAACGACATGTACTGTAACAGGCTTTTAAAATATAATCAGAAAAAAAAAAATCACTTAAGATGCCTCAAGTCTGATGATGTTTGACGCCAGAAATGATGTTCAGTGCAATCAGAGTGTACAATTTTTTCCTTTTTTTTTTTTTCTTCATGCCATCAGATTGCTAGTTTTTTATTTTTACTCTTTTCTTTGTAAGCCCCCCCTTAGCGGGAACGGCCCCTGCCCGTTCCGTGACGCTGAAGTGCATCCAAGGAGGCAGGTGAGCTGCTGCTCGTGGTGCCCGGGCCGGCTGCTGCTCCCGGAGTAGAGCAGAAGGGAATTCCAGAGCCTGGGATGCAGAGGTTCCTCCCCAGCCGGGCAGTGCTGGGTGCACCGCCAGGTACACCCGTGAGCCGGTCGGTGACACCGCGGCGGTCGGAAAGGAGGTCCCCAAAGTGAGCACCGTGCACGGCGTTCTTTGGTTCTCGGGGTCCCGTCTGCAGTCGGGGCAAACGGTACCTTGCAATGTCGGTACACACTGTTTGTCTTGTTTCCTGCCGGTCTCTTGCTAACCTATTGCAGATGACGCAGTTTGACGAACGCAAGTGAAAATTAATTTGGGATGAGGTGGCTCTTGTTGTAAATATGTACTCATTTTAAATCCCCTGTGGTACTTTGATTTGTCTTTCCATTTTCATCATTAAGTACGTTCTTATTAAAAATGTCCTTTGGGATAGGCAGGAGGTAAGCCAGTGTGATTGCTGTTTGCCTAATCATAGCACGAGCAAGGTTATCTGAAACTTTTTCTGATTTTCAGTTTCAACAATGCTTATGAAAAGAAAATCAATGGACATTTTTAATAATGATTAGGTAATATCATCAACTGTTACTGGCCCAAATCTCAGACCTCTACTTGTGTCAATTCACCTTAAAGAAGAAGTGCCACTTAAAGAAGTTTTGTTTGATCTTGGCGATGAATTTTTTTGTAATGCACTGCTTATCTTTTTTTTTTTTTTTTTTTTTGGTTTTAAAAGCACAATCACTAGACTTTGTTTGTAAACCATTGTAACTATTAACCTTTTTTTTTTTGTCTTATTGAAAATGTTAAGCATTTGTTTGGGATATTTTTCATCTTTTTGTTAATGCTCTATGTTTGTATTTGGAATATTTGAATGATGACAGACGGTAAAGTAACAAACGTAAACGTGGGCCATAATCAAAACACTTCTCACTTTTTCTGGACTTACAGAAAATTATCAATTTTTCTGTGGCCTCTCTCAACATTGGATTATCATTAAAGCTGAAATAGAGGCATTAGTTGCATTGAATTTGCCAAATGATGTCCTCTGTCTGTAGATTTTATGATCTTTTTTGTAATTATAAAATTTCTTTGTCATTGGTGCTAATGGAAAAATGTGTGTTTGTTTATTGACAGCTATCAGGACTAGCCCCAATGGAAAAAAAAAAAAAAAAAGAAGAAAAAAAAAGTGTTTTGGTGTTTACCGAGGACTGAAATTTTTCATTTAGCTAATTTTTAAAGAAAGGTTCCATAGAAAGGGTGTGCAGTACTAAAGGAAAAATCCATGTGATTAATGTTTTCATTATGTTCATGTAAGAAACCTCATATTTTAGCCATAATTTTGCATACTGAGGATCCAATAATCAGAAAAGTAATTTTTGTCACATTATTTATTAAAAATGTTCTCAAATACATTATCTTTCTTGCATAGTTTCTTGTGTTCCCTGAAACGTAATTTTAGGGGCAACTCTCATCTTATTGGTAAGAGTCAGAATCCGTTCCACTGAAATCATGCAGTTACAGTAGCATGAGCAAAGTGGGAGAGCTGGATGCAGCCTGAGATTTTACATAATTACAATTGATTGCCTTAAAGATCTGATTTCTGGGCGCTTCATGAACTGTGATAATGAAAACTTCTCTTAGCCTGCCAGTTTCCAGAGAGAGCTGATGAAGAAAATCTGTACCAACAAAATCATTCACCTCAGGGGTGAGACACATTTGATGCAAAGGCCAAATAAGTGGAGAGAGTGAATATTATGAGTCATATGTTTGTTGGGACCTGCACAAATGCAAGTTTTCTTACCTGCCTGCTGTCCTCCTGGGCTGTAGCCATTCTGTGCTTGGCAGAGTCCTGCTGTGGATCACAGTCAAGCAGGTGACTGTCCCTTTTTGACTATTGTATTTTCAGAAGCCTGTACTTGTACTGATCACCCCCTTCCTGCTTTTCCTTATCCTATACCCATCATCCCAGTTAAAAAAAAAAAAAAAAAAAAGAGGAAAAGAGAGAAAAAAAGATAACCAGCACATTTTATAAAACAAATATAAATAAGTAAATAAATAGAAACCACAAACAGAAAAAAATCACTGTATCTTTTATTCAAAGAAATATTTTTGCCTCTTTTGACTGCCTTTCCTAAGAGATTTAAAGAGGCTTTAGCTAGATCCTACTGCAGCACCTCCTATCTTTCCACAGCACATGGCTAGAGCCTTGACAGCTTTAATAAGCCTCAGGTATAATTTTTATTTGTAATTGTATTGTAGCTTTTAAGCAGGTATTAAGTAGAATAAGTTACACGTGTAACCTTTCTGTGTTGCTTTTTTGGGGGGATGTCTTCAGTCCTTGTGCCTGAATTCAGACCCCCCCTTGTGTTAGAGGCAGCGTTATCCAGACAGGAGCCCGGAATGTGCCACAGGAGACACCCATCTGGCCTGCACCTTTCCTTTGGAGGAAGGAGGCACGAGAGGTAGTTTCATGGGCACAACTGAATGTCTTTGCTGGCACCAGGAAACAGCCTTTTGGTTTGGGTTCAAGCCCAAGCCCCACAGCAGGGTGTGGGGAACGAGGTGGAGCTCGAGGAAATGTCTCTGAGCACATCAGCCCCTGGCACAGAAGCTTAAGCCGCTGCCAAAGGTGTTGTGGTGCATCACAGAACTGGGATCTGGTTGCAGCTGTGGTGTGTAGACCTCTGTAAGGTGCATGTGCCCAGAAACACTGGTGCTGCATGCCTGAAGTAACAGGTAAGGTACTCACTTCATTCTTGACTGGCACGGTGACAAGCTGGAAACCACACGTTGGATCCCCAGCCAGCATCTGGAAGGCAGCCTCCAGGTGAAGTTCTGGCCTCAAACAGCGGTAAGTGGGAAATGTTGCCCTGTGAGGATTTTTATGGAGTTGTTATGAATTTGTTGATGGTGTTCCCTAAGAAGTTATTTGGATTGTTTTGTGATCGCATTCACCGATGATCAGCAGAGTCTTGAGACAGTGTGTTGCAGAGTTGTCAAGGATTCTTTGACCCACAGTGGGTCCTCTGTGCACTGTGGTCTTACCAAAACCAATGTAATTAAGATAAAACATGCACAAACTTGATTCTAAAATTATAACTCTTGTTAATTGGTATTGAGACACGCTTCACGTAGTCTTTGGCATTCAGGTACAGTAAAACAAAGTCATTTGTGCATAGCTACATCACCTAAAGAATTATGAAAGGATTGAAAAGCCAACACAACAAAAGAAAGTAGTAATCAGAAGTTTTGGTTGTGCCCCATACCTGAAGAAATGAAGTATCCTATGAGAAAATCCATAACTTTTGTCTGCTTGGTTAATACAATGGATGTAGGCATTTTATTTTTTTCTTGCAGTGTATCCTGTGAAATCCTGTATGACTTCCTATTAAGTTTGACTTTACACAATTAATATACTATGAATTATGTCAAAAATAATATTTATAAAACTTTAGAAAATGCCTTGCCTCTATTTTTAGCATTATTAGCCTATTTTCCAATGAGTAATTAGTCTGAAGCATTAGTGGTAAAGTTGGTTTTATTTTAGGGTAATGTAAATATGCCCTAGATCTGTGTTTGCAAAAAATGTGCAGGAGTAGGTTAGCTCTGGCTGATCAGGGAAACCAGGCAATATAATTAGCTTCAACTCCATATTTTAACTCCAAATATATTTAAAATGTCTATCAACTCACTTCCTGTGTTCCAGAGCCAACTATTTGTTGCATTGCCAACCTAGTTAACTTACTGCTTTAGTTAGAATGTAATTTTACAGAATGCTTTGCTTTTAACATTCTCTTCTGTAGTTTTCCATAATCTCTTATCTTCCTTCAATAAACTTAAGGAACAGAGGACTTCCGTGGGAAAACTGTAGGATCTGCCTAACATAGCATCTGTTCTGCAATATGCCTTTTCAAAAGCTAACCTTCAACCTCTGTATTCACAGCTCCTAAAAGAATTTTTAATTATTGGCAACAGAACCAGCTATTAGAAATTAAAAGTACTATATCCCTTAAGTGAAGCTTACAAATTAATGAAAGGATCTACTTACAAGTGGAGAAAATTATTTTACACATTGGTTTTGCTTTTATTACAGATGAAAATCCTTTGCAAAAAAGTCCTACTGCTTACATATAAGAGAAGCATTATAGTATGTTTAGTGTTTAGTGGTATCTGCAAATGCAGATTTTCGTGTGTGTGCAGTTTTGTATTTGCTGAGATTAGAGCTGGGCATTAAGATCCTGTTTTAAACACTCAGATGAAAGTTGAACGTGTTTATGGATTTTTTGGAGGTGTCCCCACACATGAGTAACACCAGTGTTGCCATGGACTTCATCCTCCCTGGACATGCCCTTCAGCATCTTTATTTTGTATTGAACTAACTGAAAATTGAAGAATTTTAAGTCACATGATGAATATCTTTAAACTTGACAACAACTCTGGATCTCAGTGTGAATTGTTTACCCGGGTTTGATTTTCTTTGGACTTTTTTTCGTTGTGTATGATGATTTCTCTGCTGCCTATAAATGTGTTCTTCATAAAAACCGGTGCATTACTGTGCTGTCAGTGACAGTGAGACACTTGAAGATTAGGAATGTTATTTCTTAAACTGCTACTTTCTTTTTACCAAGCCACTGAATTGTGGATCATGGAAGCAGTCAAAGATTTGAGATGACACTGTGGAAATGAGGATCCTTTTACATTTTATGTCCATATTGAGGATGTGTAACAGTCCCATCCTATTCAGAAAGAGGAGAAAGAATCGGGTGAAACTGGAATCCAGTCTCTATGAAAGCTGTAAAGCAGGAAGACAGACTAGAGAGGGAGAATCAAGGGATATAAAGAGAAAAGAAAAACTGAGGAGCTGAGGAACCCAAGTCTCATTGAAGCTAATGGCAAAAATACTATTGAAGTGGACTGTCCTGGAAGTAAATTACCTTCTTATGGAATGGCAAACAATAGCCATCACAGTGCAAAGAACACTGGGAGAAGAGTGAAATCTTTGCTGCATGCTTGTTTTGTTCAGGGTCCTTGCTAAATATACACCAAATGGCCTCATTTTAAGCTACCAGAAGAGAAAAGTGGAAGTTTAATTCACCTTGGTATTCAGCCTGCTTGTCACGTGACGTGATGAGAATGGGACCTACTCAGTTCTAGTCTCTCTATCTGGCATAAAGTGGAGCCAATTGCTCTTCACATTTTTTTTTGGAGTATGACAATCAAAGCCATGATGATAAAAATGGTGTTTATTGATTTATTTTTTTTTTCGGGCCTAAGATATTTTTAGCAAAGGCAACATCAGGAAATATAGAATAAAACTACTTAGTATCGACTTTTATTCTGTGGCTTCCCACAGTCTTAAAGCACAGATATGGTTCAAAGTCAGCAGCAAGGGATAACAGTAAAGAAACACTTATGGGCTTTGATGCATAGAAGGATAAAAGCAAAACAAAGCAAAATGAATAAATTTAAAAAAAAAACCTCCACCCCCTCTTTCAGTAAATGGTGGTAACTAATAAGGTATTTGTAAAGCACTTGGATAGCATGAAAATAATGGCCAAGAACCTTTATTTCTGCTATGTTAGTTGTCACAGAATCAAAGATTTCATTATATTCCTGAAAAAGATGTTTGTGAAAGAAATTGCACTCTACTGAGACAAGTAAAGAGCTGTGCACTTCCTCATGTCTAGTAAAAGACTGAAAAAAAATGGAGCTGAGAACTAGGTCCTGCCACCATCTTGTCAGCAGTGTGCCAAGTCCTTATTCCACTGAAGACTTGTTATTTAATTGCTAATACCAATTAAAATAGGAAGAAAATGTTGGTTTGCATAGTCTTTTGCACAGACAGCTTAAAACTTACAAGCCATCATAGCCCCAAAGTCTGTTTCTTGGATACTAATACCTGAAATAATTGTAGAGAATAACAATGCAAGGTGCCAATGGAGTCCACTTACAGGAAACAAAATCCATTTAGGCAGATGTAAACAATTCATGAGTGCCAAATGACTAGATAGATCTGTTGTCTGTTCCTGGAGCTAACTTAACTCTTATGGGATCTGTTTAGGAGGGACACTGCTACTGTAGGTTGAATTTTTCAGCAGAACTTCACAAGAATCATCATTAGCTTTATGTGCTCAAGGTGTAAAGAGGAAGAATGAACATTTGTTCAGTAATCCTAACCTTTCTGCCCTTCTATGCTTGCATTTTGACGTTCTTTTCACTTGCATTTTACCCTTTGTCTACAAAAATGTCACAGAGTGTACGGGATGCTAAAACCCTTTCTGTTTGTTGAGCACTTCTGTGCCTTTGGTGAGTACTTTGCAAATGCTTCTCTTCAGGAGGAATTTTTAATTTTTCTTTAAAACTCTGCATAGTGCCATGAAACCAAAACCCCATCTTCGTTGTGAGCCTCATCTTTGAGAGCTCACTTGGGCTGTCTGTAATAAAGGCAGGCAGTAATTCCAGGGCACACGCTACAAACACTCCGTCCTGCCTATGTAGCACTCCTGAGAATTCATCAAAATCTCTAAGGAAGACTAGCCAGAGTGCTGGTGTTCAGTTTCTGAAGTCTTGCAATGTTTTCATTTGTTCTGCTTTAATAATTGCCACAAGTACAAGCTCAGCCTTCTGATGCGCTGGGGATGCAGCACCTTGTACGGTTCTTGCTTCCATCCACTTGCACATTTGTACTTCTCCTCCAGCTTTCACAGGGCTTTGTCCACTGTGCTCCAAGGAGGTTAGGTGCACATGAAGTTAGATGTAAGGTGACAGGGGCTGAAGAAACCATTATTTCCAGAATATTAATCTGGGACCATGAAAGGAATCGGCTCGTCAAACCAAAAAACATTTGGTCTTCCTGTCACTCTAAGATGAGCTGATTGAGTGTGTAAGTGCTTGGAAAGGAGCTGGTCAGAAACTAATGTACTGAATGTACTGAATCTAAAATTCGAGGTTTCAAAAGGGAGAAGTGAAGAGAGGGTTTGAAACTGTGTTTAAATGTATTTTGTGGTTTGTTGTGGTGGATTTTTTTGCCCTTGCAGGAGAACATGTAAAGACTGTTATATTCCTACTTTATTGTCTATGAAAGCTTAGGAGTAACATAAAAAATAACAGGTGAGATTGCCATTTTTGGCTACCACAATAACCATCATAAAACTCTCCAATGAGAAATTTCAGCTACATCCATTTTTTACACGACTGACAGATTAAGGAGGCTGTGCCAACAAGATATCAATGAGCACGTCTGAGCCCCATCCTAAAATGTAGGGAAAGAACCTTGAAGGAATATTCTCACTGAAATAACAAACAAGAGCTTAACTGTATTTCCTGCAGTAGAAGGGTGCTACAGACACTTAACTTTTGCAGCAGATATGCCTCAGAACAGTCTGAATCCCTGTGGCAATTAGAATTAAGATACAGTGGGATTAATTTAATGTCTGTCAAGCACTCTGAACATGAACATTTCTGTATAAGCCATAAGTAGTAGTAGCACTTCTGTCAGTTTTGCCTTGCAATCAGTCAGGATGTTTTCTCAATAGCTTTTGGAGAGCTTTTATTTAGTTACTTAACCAGTCCACTGAAGTGCAATAAATCTATACTACAGAAAGGAAAAGGAAAACAAAAATTGATTTTATGTGGATTCTCTTTTTTTCTTCCATGCTCAGTGCTTGTAGGCTTGCTTTCTTGGATGCATGCACACTGTCACTATGTTTTGACATCATACCCACACTGGGGAAATGCAAATTCCAAGTGCTAGGAAAACACATATGTACTAATTTCCAGTTGGTTTATGCTTCTTGTTGACAGAAAACTATAAAGGATGTTAGCCCAGCTAACAGTGGTAAAATTTTGTTGCTATCAGTGATATACTGCTAAAGTTCTTAACAAAATATATGATTCATCAATTCTTTTAAAAAAATCAATTCAGATATTACCATCAATTTATATAAAGGATCAAAGGAAAACTGAGATGAAGAATCTAAATGGTACTTTCTTGAAGTGTTTTCTGGTTGCAGGACTTCAACAATCAGAAGCAAACAGTTCTTCATGGATTGTGGTTATTGTCATCAGACCACTTTTGTGTTGATGAAAGATGGCATAATTTTTTTCCCCAGAAATACTGAAACAAATGTTGAAAAAAAGTGTTTCTATTAAATGCTTAGGAATCTCATTCAACACATCCAGAGAAGCCTTGTGTGACTGATTTGTGAAGAACACCCAAGAAATGTTGTGAATATTTCTTCAAGCGTTATAATGGGCAGCAGAGTATCTTTATCAATTTCCCTTTCCTAAACCATCTGCTTAGAAACTTCAACTTTCTGCTAACTTCAGATCATCATTCTTGTAGTTGAGTAAGACATAGCAGGATATTTTTCCACCCCTCTTAGTCCGCAAGTAGCGGAAATGTAAAATTTTAAACAATGTTATGTTCCTAAACAATGTTCATTACAGCTGCCACAACAATGTCCAGATTTTGGCCCTCTCAAAACAGCAGAGTGCTACTTCCCAGCCTGTCTCCATTTGTCTTGTCAGTTCAGGTGGTTGACTCCTCTGGACAAGGGCTCTCTCTCACGGAGTACCTGTGTGAGCAGAGCACTGAGTCTGGCATCGCTGCCCTAATGTAAACATCACAATGTAATTAGTATTAAAATGTAAGGCCTAATGATATTCTGAGACTATCAGTGGATCCCCTTGAGGATCAATTTTGGGACAGTCTTATTTAATATTTTCATTAGAGTGCTTGGCACGAGAGCAGGAGTCCAATAATGAGATGTGCTGATCGTGGAAGTTGTGAGCAATTGTTGTTATGGAGGAGCAGTGGGTCACCTTGAGGGCTGGAGTATCAGAAAAAGCAGGAAATTAAGCAGTTCCCTATGCAAGGTCATGCTGTTAGGAATTAAAATGAATGTCCATTATATGCTGGAAATTCATCAGTTGTAAACAACAGTGAGGAAGAAAAAGGCCTGACTGCATTTATTGACCACTGAAAGTTCTAGAAGCTCACAGTGAGATGATGTCAATGAAAGCAAAGCAAAATAAATGCAAACCTGAGATATCCAACAAAATTTATTTCCAGTAGAAGGAGAGAGAAATGTAGATTTCATTATCTCAGCACTTATAAAAACCCAAACAGAATGCTCTGTCCAAATCTAGTTGTTCATGGAACTGATATTGTGGTGAAATTTACAGAAAATTAGAAGTATCTACACTCTGTAATCACATCTGTTCCTTGTCAACAGAAGGATTGTAGTGACGAGGTTTTCATTCATGTCATAGTGCAACTTCTTGATAGGAGCTATCGTGGAAAACCAGTTCTTTGACATGTTTATATGTGAAAAATCCAAAATAATCTCTCTTTGTTCTCAGTGTAGTTAGTCTGAACTTTCAGTGAAAGCTAACTCTTCAGTAGCAACCTGTTGACAGTTGGACTCATCAGGAAAGCCACGAAAGCACAAGATGCAATTTTTCCTCTGACTTCTGAGGCTCTGCCTCTGAAACTGGCTGAAACGATTGAGTATCACATTCACTTTCAGAGCAAGGCATTAAGGTTAATACTTAAGTCAGGGGTTTCCATCTAAACCTTAATCTAAAGATAGAAAGAGAAAAGTGAACGGTTGTCTTAGTGGTTTTGGAGAAATGGCAGAGCACCAATAGGTTGAGATAGCCCACAGTGGTCAGCTTGGTTTCACTATTCTTACAATTAAATGGATAGACAGAAAATAATGAACTTCATTCCTGTAGTAACTGATCTTTTTGTTAACCTGGTGATACTTTTTTTATGCAGTGTTATGTATTTCTTTGATTCCTTCCTGTGTGACTGCAGAAGTGATTCAGTGTCCTGAAAGTATATCTTTGTCACACAAGGTGCTAAGTGTGAAAATAAAAGAAATCATTTTCAAATAAATTATTTAGAAGCCTAGCTATTTAGACCCTGAGGATGTTTTGCCACGTTCAAACATTTTAGGCCCCTTAACATGATGGCTATGCAATTTTTAGCATCTCAGTGTAATTAGAGATAATCTCCTCCCCCAGTATTTCAGTGTAGCAATGTTGCTGCTACCGTAGCTGAACCTCACATAGAAAGGGAAAGGAGATTTACAAGTTTATAATGTTTTTATTGATACTGAAACATCCTTAAAGTGTCATGATATGAAAAATACCAGTACAATTGTAATCACAGTAATTTATAGTATATCAACCAGTCTAAATTGAATATCCATTCTGTGCCAAAAAAAAATTGGTGTGGTTTGCATTTAATTTGAAAATTGTATTCACTACCAAATACTTAAATATATATATCCCTGAGATTAGCCCATTTGCTTAGAGCAGGGTGCTACTAACCCCAAGGCTGTGTGTTTGGTCCCTGTATGGGCCATTCACATGGAGTCAATGATCCTTGTGGGCCCCTTCCAACTCAGAATATTCTGTGAAATTTGTGGTTTAAAAATTCATATGTATTTTCTTGACTGTCGTGATCTCTCACATGGCTTTTTTTCCAGTGATGAAAGTTGTAGCATGATTTTTCAGACAGAATCTACCTATGAACACATCCAAGCCCCCCACCCCCCTCGGAGACATTACTTCTCTTTATCCACCTCCTGAAATTGCCTTTCGTATCCAGCTTGTAGCATTGGAAGGGAATTACACCCCAAAGGCTCTGGGGCAGATCTTTGGAAAAAGTGCTTCTCCTGGCAAGTCTTGGAGTAATTGCCTCTCAGCAGCCTGAGCACAGTGTCTGGTTTGGCAGTCTGACCTTAAACTCTAACTTCTAGTTTTTTATTATCATTATTGTCATATCTGCTCCTCTGTCATTAAGAGACTTTCCAGTTTCACTTTATTCAGCTGGGAGCTTTAAACCCTCTGGCCCCCTAATTTCCTTTTCTTTTTTTGGCATTTCTTTTTCTCAGTCCTTTCATGAAGCTTGTCTGCTGAGTGACATGCCCTGTGTAAAACATAAACCATAATCACTCTAGGATGGCTCATACTTGGCATAAATACTGTACTTGCAAGTATGTGGCTTATAGCAACACGTGTCACATTTAATTAAATTGCAAACTGCATCTTGTGTTGTCCTTCAGGAGAAAAGAAGAAAGGAAGCGAGAAGGCAAACTTGTCCATGAGGATTTTTCATCGCAGCCACCGCGTTTAGGCAACAACTTTGCATGAAAAGGGCAGCACATGTGTGGGTGGCACGTGCCTTTCCCTTTTTCACTTGCCAGGGTTAAATGCACGCTTTACAGGTACGGCAGCCTTAACCTGCCTCTTTTTTCTTTTTCCTTGTTGGGATCTGTACCCCAGGGGTGAGGGTCTTCTGACCCAACCAGAGGGGTCTGCGCCGGAGCTGGGACCGCAGCGAACCTTCCTGGTGTGACTCGTTTCATTCCAAGATACACACCCAAAGCAAGCCAGGTAACTGCCTCCTCCTCCTGATTGATGGCCTGTGCCAGTGACCCGGGAGGACCAGCTCAGATTTCCGTATCCGCACTGCTGATGCCTAAATTTGGGTGTGATTCATTCCATCCCTGCCACCTTTACTTAAAAAAAAGATGCTAACTTTCTTTTTACCACTGAGATAACCATCTACGTTACTCTGGGGACACTTGTGTTTGAGCACCTCAAGTAGTTCCTTCAAAAGAACTCTGATTTTAGTTTATTTTATGGGATTGGTTATTTTTTGGTGTTTGTTGTATTGCTTTCATTCTTCTTAGGATAATAAGAATGGCTGTTCTAAAAACAAGACAACAGAAACATAAGCAGTAGTTTAATGAAAGCTGGAAGATTTGTGGATCTGTGTTTCTTCTTCTAAGGCGATTTTTTTCTTGGAAAATGCTGAAATGAGTTATTCTGAATTTCTCATTTGCATCAATTCTGTTTTGTCACTACATGTTAACATGGCAGAAATGAAACATTATTGCTTTGAAAGATTTCAACACTCTCTGGGTTATTAGAGGGTTTTTTAAATCCTATCAGTGGAAAATTTGTGAAACACTAACCTTTGCTTCTTGTAGGGGATAAAAAGAAACTCAAAAAGAATTCTGTTTTCTGTCTAGCTGTGGATTTCTTTAGACACTGAAGCTTAAAAATGCTGGCTTAGGAAAGTCTACAATTTCAACCAAACCCTTCTGGCTTTATACAAATGCAAATATGACTGAAATCTTGATCTTGGTTGGCGGCCTCTAAGCAGAGTTTTCATTCAAAATCTAGGTCTGCACAGCTTCCAGAATCTAATGATGTGAAGGCTGCTTGGATCTAAATCACTGTCTTTTCAGGCTACCCTTCAGATTGAACTGAATCATAATCTATAGCAATGTATCAAGGACAACAGGGAGACGGTTTTAACAGCAAATCCATAGGAATGTAGTTTTATTTCCGAAGAAAAGCACTGTGGCACATTCCTTTTTTAGCCTCCTCAGTTTGAGTTCAAATTTTAACATAATTTTTATTTTCTCATAGAAACACTTAAGTATGGCTTTGTAGAAGTCGTTGTGAACGTGGCAGTTGTAAGGTACACGTTTATCCATCATACATAGCACTTAGTGGTATGTAACTTAGTGGTACATAACTTTTTACGTATTTTTTAGTGCTCTGAATATGTTTTCACTTGGAGCTGGAAAATGAGATCCTAACGGTACTAAATTGGAATCTCGTTCATAAATAATTTTGCCTCAGTTCTTACTGTCGCATCAAACTGATCGTGTGAGAGGAGTTCATGAAGAGGTCCCCAAAGGTGCATAAAAATTAGAGGAGAGTCTTTACTTGCTTCTAGGACAGTGCAAATGCTCTGGTATTATAAGCGCAAATTTCTCCCAATTCTTCACTCAAGGTGGCCAAACTATTCATATTATTTTACTCTTCTGTTGTAAAAAACATTGGCTAAAATTCTGTAACACCTATAAATACGTATTAACATGGTACCTAAACGTATAAAATGTTATCCATAATAGTTTAGCGCTTGCTGGTTTTGAGAAGTCCAAAGCTTTGTTATAAATTGGACTTTTCAGGTGTTTTCTTCTTGGTGCTGTTTTTCCTGTCTTAAGTCCTGCAATTCACATCTCACTAATTCCTTATCGTACCTGAAAACTGAAGGATTAGTGGCTGCTTTTTTTCTATGCTGTTTTAATACTGCCCTGTCTAATTTCATTACAGCTGCATCTGGCTGTGGTAGTTGACCTTTACTTGAATGTAAAAATTAATGCTTTGTCTAAACTAAAACATAGATGATTTCCCTACAAATTGCCAGTAGAGGTCTTTGATAAATAGTCACAGCACTTGAACACAAAATGAGTTTGAACATCATGACAAGAGGAAAGCAAAATATTTGTTAATACATTTCAATAGTGCATAGGCATTTCATTTTAATTCTTGTTGGCTGTGGTGTGTGGATTCTTTAAAAAGCACTAACTCAGTAGTATTTACAGAGCTAATGATATTCATCAGGCACTTTTACAGACATTTTATTTATTTATTTTTATTACATTCCTTCCATGAGCCTATCTGCTAAATGTATCGACATAATACTGTAGCTGAAAGCTGCACAAGCAAGAAAGCAGTTGACCTGAAGAAAAATCTTCCCTGAATTTTCTTCATATATACATATATATGACAAATATTCATCACTTAATAGGTTCTTTTTGCTACCTGGATACTTATAGCTTTATTTCACAAATATTCTGCTTTTCTGGTTTTTAATTATTTGATTTTTTTGTTTCAAGCTTTGGTTTTTTCTAGGTTGGTTATTTTCTTACTGCTATTGTCACCAGTCATCTTTGTGGTTATCTAATTTTTTGTTTATGTACCTTCTAACAGGAAAAGAGATTATTACTTTTTACAGTGTGCAGTGAATGTCGCTTTGGTGTTTTCTGTTCTGGGTAGAAAGCTCACATTTTTTCTCTCTGACTCTCCCCCATGATCCTCATATCATAACCCCAAGTTCAATAACTGGATGACAGTCCCTAGTTGTGTACATCTTATCTTAATAATTTCCTATGTTGAGGCCATGAAAACTAATGGAAAAGTCTGTTTACCAGTAGAGTAATTCTGACTGAGCAGATCTCAGTTTGGATCCCCAGTAGCACACAGAAGTACTTTCCCCTCACACCTCCGTAATAATAGCTCACGTTGCAATCACAGCAAGGATTTACAGTGATGATTTCTCTTTGACAGAAAAGAGCCACAGAACTGGCACTAGGAGAGAAAGATACACTCTGTAGTCCCCAATTCCAGTCACAGCACGGCAAACACTCAGCCTGTGCAAACCAAGTAATATTGATATCAGCATTAAAATAATCCTTTTAAGTCAGACACATAACTAAATGACAAGTCATCTCTTGCTGCTAAGCTTACTCAGAGTCACTCAGATTTATACCTAGTGATGAATAAAATATTGTGTATTAACCTCAAGTTATGCAAGCAGTACAAGCTTGTAGCTTCTCTACCACGCTTTGATCTCAGATTTTTTTGGTCTTGTCTAGGTCTGTCTCTGTCTACAAATCTCCTGGGGTCAGAGACTCTCCTGCTCAGATACTGTGTGATGGATCACCCTGAGCCTTGAGTTGCTAACAGCATTATCACACAGTTCAGGAAAAATATTCCCTCCCAAATTATTTTAAACTATTAGACCTGTGTACTTTCTCACTTGTGTTGGTCACCTAAGAATAGATTCCAAATCAGTCTTAGAAGACAATCCTCTACTTAGTTTCAGCAGAACTTGAGGTCCTGCAGGTTATCATTCATTACTGGTGATAGTGATTATTGTTACATTTTGACATTTTGGTGATGGTTTTGGCGTTTTTTGGGAGGCTATTTTTGTTTTGGTGGTTTTTATTTTTGTAATTTAGTGATCATGGGAACAAAGTTATTTCATTCTTAATGAATGCTTGAAGTGTTTCTATGTTGCTTTTATTTGCTAGGCTTATGGCCCTTCTTAGGGGCAGAATTTAATATAGGCAGAATTTTGTAGCTCGTACACTGTTATCCACTGTTTTGAAGCTAAAATAGAGTCTAATAATGCTCATATAGCTTGTTTAAAAATACATGGATTTGGGCATTTTAAAATACAGGATTATTTCTAGCTGTTCTTTGATAAGTGTGATACCCTCAATAGAAAACAGATGATAACACAGAAGATACATTTTCTAATACCAACAGAGTGCAGCAGAACAAGACTTGTGTACTGGTACCCTAAGCCTGGTTTTACTGGGTGTACTGGGCTCCTGTTTTAAGGTGAACAGGGCAGGCCTGAATGAAGGCAGCAGGGCATGCAACCCCTTTATATCATTTCAAATATTTACCCTACAGCGAGCAAGGGGGTCTGATGATGTGGTTGTACCGACTTGTGTTCACTCACTCTTGTTGTCTGGTAGTGTAGTTCTCTGTTTTCTGTGCACAGTATTATTTTAAGTGGCTGGAATTAATACATCATTAGCAGAGCAATTGCACTGTCATAATTTTCATTATGGATTCTGCTTTCAAATTTCTGTAAAAATTTGCTCTGGGTGCAGGTTTGGTGTGTTGTACGAATTATGATCAAGTAATAATTTTCTTTGTTCCTCAGAAAAGTTGAGATGGGCACTTTCCTTAGGTGGGTAAACATTCATCTTGCAGGTGGTGATCAGGACAGAGAGAAGGTTTTTGTATATCTTCTCACTTTTTCCAACTTAACTGCCACTTGGGCACAAATGTGAGCTGAGCAAGTTAATTTCCAGAAAGATGAATAAACTGCAGGGGTCTCCACAGTATTTTGTACCCCAGTTCCTTGTTTGAACTCCTAGGGAAAGAGCTGTTACAGATTTAGCTGGCAAGATGTTTCTGTGCCCTTGAACATCTTTGCAGCAACATCAAAGAATCTTTTTGCACTCGCGGCAGCAATTTCTTCTCTGTTGAAAGGGGGCCTGAATATATCCCACACCAAGCTGAAAAAGGAAGAGAAAGGAAGAAAAAGAGAATAAGAATGTAAAGAGAAAGGAGAAGGGAAGGCAGAAGGGAAAGGGGGACACTGTGAGCAAAAGAGAGCCAAAGAGCAAGAACAAGGGAAAATGAGAAACTTTCCTAGTTTGAAGATCTCACTGCAGTGTACTGGAGGAGGAGGCAAGGTGTAATCCAGTTAGCAGAGACCCTGTCACTTCTGGGTTCTTCATTTAGGAGGCAATTACAGAAAATGTCCCAGTGGGTCAATCTGCCTCGTACAACTCCATGGCCTTGTTGCCCTCCAGCCCTGCTCCCCTGGGTCACCCGCGAGGGAAGAGGGGGGCAATCCTTGTACTGTGGCAGCAGATTGCAGGGACAAGGTGGGATGTAGCATCTGCTTTCCACTGTTACTTCTCAGGTTTCTGCCCCTTTTCTTGAGGGGAAGAGTTTCTTTAGCTTCTTATATGCAGACTAATGCGAGGGTGTAACTGCAGTCTGAGATGAACAAGTGGTCCTTTGGCACAGGAACAAGAAAATAGGGCTGAAAATCTCTTTAAGACTCTAAGTTAAAGATACATTCCTTCATTCAGGCAATTTCATTTTGAGATATATCTTATGGAACAAATGAGGACTGGACAGACTGCAAACCTTGAAACAAGGCTTTCAGAAAGGCCCATTTGTTTTACTTTAACACGTTGGTTTGGATGGCTTTAAAAGCAGACCAGTTTTCCCTGTATTTCTGGAAGTCACAGATTACTCAGTCTATTAAGCTACTGTAAGTATATGTATGAGCATGTTTTTGTCACAGCTTTTAATTTGTTTACTCATATTTATCAGAACCTTTCACAGCCTTAACGTCATTTCTGGGAGGATATTAACACTAACTGCCTTGTAGCTGAATTTTCAGCTTCCATGCTGAGCAGAATCAGTTCTGCTTCAGACAGAGCTTTTCCACGGTGATTGGCAGGAATGGATGGCAAGGGAAGTTCCAGTTGAGTGCTGTAGGAGCCACTAAAATGGTCGTGCTGATTATTATTTTGAATTAATAATAATGCAAAGATTTGTGTTTCATTGATGCACTGACGAGTGGGGTTTGGGTAGCTATCACCCTATTGAAATCCTTTAGAGGTACAGCCCTGCACCTAGTGCTGAAAGATGTTTCCTTCCTCGGAGGGGCAGACGAGATAAGGGAGCTGAAAATATTTATGTGACTCATTATCCAGTAGAAAAAATTAATGTTTTGTAAAGCTAAAAATTTCCCCATAAGAAGTGGAAGCTTAGTGCCAATTTCTGTAGCATGGAAAATTTAAGGAGATTTGCCTGTTTGGTTTTTCAAGGCGGATGAGATAAACACTTTGAATTCCAAGCAGTGAGCTCTAGCTGGGGGGGTTTCCCATATTTTCAGTAAGTAATGAGGATAGAGTATCATGAGGGTACAAACCCCAACAAATTAGAGTAGTACAGCATGACATACACTTTGTGGTTCTGAAGTGATACAGTCATCAAAAGAGATCTCTGACTCTTTCTAAGTGCTTTTGTTGTCCCACCCTTTCTTAGATTAACCTAAGAAAAGCATACACCCAGAGTACCATTTGATGCTGAAGAAAACATCTGAGCTCTTCTTTAGCTATCTAGCATTGGGTCAGGAGTATTTTATACTTCTTTTTCTCATGCAGAAAGCAAAGAAGCAAACAAACAATAGATCTGGCAAATACAAAATCTAACCTTCCTGTGTCCACAGACATTCTTAAAAATTGCAGTCAAATGTTATTGCCCCCATCAGAGAGAGAACAGAGACACTGTTGGCTTAATGACCCATAACCATATACTTATTTCACAGATATGTAGTTTCTAGCCCTCTGTTTGGCTGGAGAGATCTCATCTGAATAATGACTGCACAACTGCTTCTGCCAAACCACAGTGCTTCTGCATCTCCCCTCACTCTGGCTTTTCCATGTGAGCTTTTCCCACTGGTACTGGCTTCCTCCTGATGTGCCCACCCCACCATCGCTCCTCCATGCTCCATCGCATCCATCATCGTGCCTGTCCACTTCTTTTGCAGATATTTAATTATGGAAGAGTAGTAGTATGCTAGAGCTGTATAATGGAACAGGAGGGCACTTAACCTGTTCCCACACACACAAAAAAAATAAAAAGATTAAGTGATGTATTGAATAAAAAGGCACCAGGAAATTGTCAGAGCAGAGATGAGGTTAAAAATCCTCAGAGAGGATAAAACAGAGGTTTGTTGCCAGGATATGGCTGGGGAATTTTGACGGTGGTAGAAAGTCAGAGCCACATAAATATTCAATAAGCAATGCAGAGATGAAAGAAAGAATAATGTTTTCAGTAGCTACTTATAAGCTTGGCTCTTAGCAAGTTTTCAGTCCAAAATGCAGCACTCCCCAATAGGCAGAGTAGGATGCTGAGCAGTTGCTTGGATGCAGTTTGGGGAATATAAAAAATGAGTGCTGGATGTTGCCATCCCTTTTACCTACGCCAGAGCTCCCAGTATTGTCTTTGTGTCAAGAAAGCATGTTGTTTTTCTCCTAAAGAAACAGGCTCCCTTTGTAACACAAAGCTTGCAAAGATGTCCCTGTTATGGAAAGGAGAAGTTGTTTTATGTTCTGTCTGGGGAAAAAAGAAAAAGAAGTCTTTCCTGAGCTCTGACATTGTGACAGCTAGCTGTCTTGGAGCTAGCTAGTTTTAACCTTATTTCTTCCATTAATCGAGCAACAGCTACCCACAGGCTCATTTCACCTTTGGATTGCACTTGTTCATAAGCTATTTATTTCAGTGACTTTTTGTCCTCCCTCTGCTTTCTCTCCCCTTTGCACTGCAGTTTGCTACTGTTGGCTTCTGGGCCAGAGAAAGTATCTGTGTCAAAAGATTAAATTGGTAGTCTCAGCTACTACTCTTGAGTTCCACTTTAGGAGATGATGTAGGATTCCTTGGTGCATGAACTGAAATGAACCTGAAGCAGGGCAGTCATGTTGCCAGAAGAAAAACAGACAAGCACACATAACTGAGCAGAGTAACAACGAGAGGTGAAATAATAGCTGTAAGGCTGGAAACCTAATCAACCTGCAGAACATGTTGAATTTTCAGTACATTACTGACAACAACTTTCAGTCAGGGTTGCTAAGAGAAAGGTTTTTGGGACACTCTATGAGTGTGCTGCAGCTGACATAAGGAAGCCCTGCTAGAAGACATTTTGAAAGGAAATTGGGATTATTCTTCTTCCTCTGCTATCCTCATTCCTTTATATATTTTGCTTTTTCCATTTTCTTTTCCATTATACTGTGCTCTTCCTCCTTACTTTACTTGCCAATCCTCATCATAGTCCAGTGTTTTGTCTTTGTAATGAGGCCAGTAAGTCCTTTTTGCACATAAAATCATACTCAGTACAAATTATTGTGAATTAGAGAATCAGCTACAGAGGTTTATAAGTCCTTTAGATTCCAGACTGCCAGGTGTCAACTACCCTTTTCTCTTAGTTATCCTGGTAGAGATGGGTGTTCTTAACAAAATTAATAATAGCTGAGATTACAGTCCAAAGAGCATGCAAGGAGCTATTTCCACTCTGGAGCTGAATTTTCTCTTGTCTTTATCTGTATTGTCAGCACAATAACCTATGAATGCACAGAAACAGCAAAAAATCAGCACAACAAGAAGTAAGCCTCCAGACGGGAATGGTATCCTTGTACTGTTGTTGATCGGGAGTATCCTCCTGCCTGTGAGTGAAAGGAATGATTTGTGATTTGGACCCTGTCCCAGTGGATCAGCACTCACGTGGCAAATCCTGGCGCGTCATTTGGGACATTGAGGGCATCATGGGCTTCCCCACTGCGCCAGGCTGGCCAGCGTTGCATGACAAATCATGAAACTCCAGCTGTGAAAATTATGGTCTTAGTCAAACTGTCAATCCAGTGGTGAAAAACAACTGCTGGTAGAAGTAACCTTGGCAAATATTTGTTCCAAGTGTGGCAATATTTGTGATCTGCAGTAGATGGATTTCTGTGGCAAGATACTCGCTGAGCCTCTCCTGGTGACAAAATATACTGCTCCTATCAGCGTCTGGAAAACACCTGTACTCAGCAGACCCTGTGTGTGATGTGATGCTCAGATTTCTTGAGAATCCTTGACTTTTGAGTTCAAAAAACCCCCTCCAGTGTGTGCTAGAATAAACACTGTTATTATGCTGAACTGAATGTACCATTTTCATATTTGAAGCTCCACGAGAGTCCATGTTCTGTTTGAAATTCAACTACTTCAATTAACATATGATAGTTAATTTTCATGCTCTGTGAATTTCTTAGTATTTTTCCTTCCTTACAACTAAATTTAATTTAAATATATTCCAGATTTGCCAGGATTTCATTTTTAATAAATAGATATATTTTTAAGAATGTAGGAGTGCAATTGTTTGCATATGCTTTTCTACTAATAGGAATATGATAGATGAAGAACCATGTTTCAAACAAAGAAAATTAAATGGAATAGCTACAGCATAACAATGTATAACCTAATGGAGTTCTCTTTTGGAGCTTCTAATGTCTGGAGTCTCCTTTAATATAACAGTGAGAAACACCAGGTTCAAGATTTTACATTCTCTTCACTTAGCTAGCAACCTTTTTTTTTTTTAACCAAATGTGGCTTTACTTTTTTTCAAGAAAATTTCACAAAGCTTTTAATCTTTTTTAATTTGACGGATTTGATGTAAGGCTGAACTGAAAAAGCACAGTTTAATCTTCTGCTTTATACTTTCTTGATTTCTCTTTTTAAATCTCTTTCTTTCATGTCCATAACACTAGAAGTAAGAAAGTGAAAGACAAACCAATCAAATATGTATATTTCTGTAACATAGTGGATATTTTATACCTATTGAAAGCATTTTCAGATCAGTCATGATTTTTTATGCCTACTTATGTTCCTGATGCATCCTTCTTCCAGGGTTATTGTCTACATAAATTGTACAGTTTTGTCCTTTCAGACAGTGTTTACTGCATGTTCAGATTTTTATTTCTTTTCCTTTTTTTTCTTAATTCCAAGAAGTGTTCATATATTATAATTATTCTAGCAAATATATGGAAGTCTTTAACAGCAGTCTGAAGAAATTAAAACTTCTTTTGTTCTGAACAGCAGAATGGCCAGTGGAAAAGATGTCGTGATTGTAAGATTATTACACCTTGTAAGAAAGAATGTAACAGGGCCTCTCTAGCTGCACGACCTTTCTCAGCTGAGGTATGTCAGGGCTGTATGGAAACAGTAGAGACATCAGCTTTGAAAGGCATAACTTTGGAATCAGACAAACTGCAGCTTTCACTCATAAATTCTTTCAGAGCGAAGAAAAAGAGTGTATTAAATTGCATTATCATATGAAATTATTGCATTAATTTATTATTGCAATATGGCAGGAAGTGTCACATTAGATAAACTGCTGGTGGATGACTAACATAACCAATTGACTTCAGATGATTGTTCAAGACCTGGAGGACAAGAAAAAGAACACAGCTTGTCACAGCTGAGGAGTACGTGGGAATGGCTGGTACCATAGAGTTGTTTGGAAGCACTGTGAAAATTATACAAATCTGTGGAGAGCAGGGAGCCTTACTACTCAGCCTTTCTGAAGATTTTTGCATTTGCTCACTATGGTTTCACTGATAAAGCCATGTCAAAATATTATGGTTGTGAACAACCTTTTTAACGCCCTGGAAGCACTGTTTGTGTAGGAAAAGCTCCTACATTTTTTCAGACCCTTCACAGGTAGAATGGGACAACTGGGACCATACCTAGTCCATGTGTAATCTGTAATTATTACCTCAGATCTTTAGTCCATCTGGCAGGTTTTATTTTTTATACAGTAGGCGGTTTTAATTGTGAATGCATATGTAGAGAAAGGCCAAACAAAGGCTTACAAAATCTTTGTGACTACACTGTATTTTCTACTAAATGCAATTGTTTGGTTAGATTTTTTTTTCCCAAGTATTCAGAACATTGTGATTATGGAAATATCCCTCAGTATTGCAGTGTTTGAATTTTATAATGGGTTTTATAACCTTTTCATTCTCAAAATAGCAATTCCTGCAATGGAGTGAAAACAGGCACTAATCTACCAGAAATGAAACTGCCATCCACAGAATTTGTCATAGCAGAAAGCATTCTTTGTTAGCACTGGAGCTATGAGGGAGAAGGGAAGATAACAAAGAGCTGAACACAGGCAGAGAAGGTCCTAACATTCCCTTGGTTATTATTCTGCACAGAGCATGTTTATTTTAACGCTGCTGTTGACCAGTATTCATTAGGTCATGACTGTAAAGCACTTCAGTAACAGCAAATTAAAAGAGAATGGTCCCCAAATTGCACCAAAGTTTTGTTCTTGTGAGGATTCACCCAATAACAGCTGGAGTCTGGCAGTGCTGTGGGAGCTGGGGCAGGTTTGGTGTCTGATTCGTGCACAGCCTCGGTGCTGGGAGTGTTTCTGCAGCACCGCAGCGATGGCAGCTGCACAGGCAAATGTTTTAGGTAAGCTTGAGTCACTGGGATCTCTAATTCCTCTCTCACAACCATGTGAAGCATTTTCTGGCCTTGATTATTTTAACTCGTTGGTCTCTGACAAGGAAACAGCAGAGATCATCCCCTTTAGATATGCCTGTGGTCGTCTAACAGCGGGGACACCATTTGAATACACGCATAAGTCCGGCTTTAGGGTTTATGTCACACTTGACTCTGGGACTGGTTTCAAGCTCTCTCATAAAGCCAAGCATCTCCTCCTGTAATTTTTCCAACAATGGGCCAGCGCTGGTGGCAGCAGGCAGCTCTGAATAACACAGATGGTGGTGCATCTGACAGCGTGGATTATTCTACAGTAAAAAAATGGTTGTCATTTTTATGCTTGCTATTATGAGGCCACCTGTATTCAGCCTGCTTTTGGGCAATAGGGAGTCATGGGAAGTATGAGTATGTTGTGCTGAGTGTTGCAAGTGCATGCACTCTGTGTGTGTGTGTACAGAGAGCTAGGTACATGTAAACGGTGTGTGTGCAGAGACACGTAGAGAGGCATATGATGAAGAAGTATTGTGGTTTTTTCCCATGGACAGCATAAAATCTTGATATTTGAAGAAGCATTTGATCACATTTATTAGGAGAGTTGTAAACCACGGCATCATTTTCTGAGAAAAAGAATTTTTTCTTTGTGCTTTTTGTACTTATTTTATAATTGTGTTTCAAAAAAAAAAAGGAATTGTTTGGTATCTCACAGGATAAGAGAGATGCATAGCAGCTTGCAGCCACCAGCATGTTTGAATCCGTTTTCCATGCTAAGTAATTCTGGTAGACATAACTGAACTAAGAAGCAGAAGTGCTATGTTGGGTATAATCAGGCCACTGGCACCGGTCCCCACCCTTATCCAGGTCTCTTCTCTGTGAGAGGTTCATGAGTACAGCATCCTGCTTTCTCTGATAGTTTCTGTCAAGAAATATTTTGACCCTGTGGACTTAGATATTTTTTTTCATCGCATTAGTCTGTTAAAAAGGACTGGAGTCCAATGGTGTGTGTGTTGTGACACTAAGTGAACAGTCATGATTCCAAAAAAAGTTCTTGTTTGGTCCTAAACTAATATTAAATAAATATTATTTTCTTAAAGAAAGGGCGTACACAAAGAGGTCAGTGAGGAACAGTCCAGAAAGAAGAAACATTGTAATCAAAGATCCAGTCATTTGACCCAGCTGCTTCTGTGGATGGACTACATTTAAAAGGCAATGCAAGGTAGGACTTCCAATCCCTCTTCAAGAAAAAATATCAAAATAATGGGATTTTTGACCCTCAAAACCTAAGGTTTTCTGGAGGACAACGTTGAACGTTTGCATTTTAAACAGGATCTGCAGGAAAAGTCAGACCTCCTGCCCATTGTACCCTTGCAAAGAAAGTCGTCATTGCTCTCAGTACAGAAATGTTTTCTAGATTTGTTCAGTACAGAAGACCTCCCCACATTAACATCTGGGTCCTCAATTGGTTCTTCTCTAATTTTTAAGGCTCTGGATGGGTACCTGCTGTTACTACCTGTTGAATGTTTCTCAGTCTCTGTCCCACAGCAAGGTCAGATGACAGGTTGGTCCTGCTACAGCTGTGACACACGAGAGTGATGACCCCAGTGCAAAGACGTTGATCTATTTGAGGTTTGGAGACCCTGCTTTGTCTTTTTTATACTGGCAAACAGTTTTTGTATCCCAAGTAGGGTAACAAGACTGTAGAGCTTTGTTTTTCAGACCTTTATCTGTTTTCCTGAAAAGAGATGAACACCTCTGACCGCAGTCACATAAAAAAACCCTCTGAAAATCAAATGAAGGTAAAAAACATTGTAGTTTACAACCATTTCTGAAAATTATGAGGATTTCACTATGTCATGGTTTCATTTTTAACCATTTGTTTGCCTGAGTATAAGATGACAGCTACAGGATTCTCTTAATTCACGTGTTTCTGAAAATTCAATAACAAGAAATCGATAGAGAGAAACAAGAACATGAATTAAGATTCAGCACACAAGCCTTTACTTGTGTATTGAACTCTGGGAGGGTGATAGTCACCTGTAGGAATTAATTTGTTAATTTGTGGGAATTAATTGTTCTGTAGGGCAGCATAACTGCTTCTTTCACCTTGGACTTCGTGGCAATGGTGTGTTGTCCTCTTTACCCCAGGCCCTCGAAGCCCCCAAAAGGAAATGCCTTTTAGACCTTAAAAATCTACCCTTAATATTTCAGTGAGTTGTAAAACTGCTTGAACTGCAGCAGCAATGGTGCAGATAAGAAGCAACATGAGGGCTAAGCCTTTCACCTTAGAAATATTCATGAACATTGAACATCTGTGGGGTCAAGGGATCATGGACAAGTTACTAAAATGTCTAATGACAGGCAGAATAGTCAGAGAGCTCAGTCTATTCACTGTGGGTTTTATAAAACTCTTTTTACCAGCTTAGGCAATTAGCATGACTGTGTGAGATCTTCATTTGAAAGCCTTGTTAAAGGAATCAAATGTGATGGACACTGATAAGCATTTGCAGCACTTTTTTTCAATAGTGATTCCATGTCTGGCACAACAGATTTGGGTAGATATTAGTAAATTATCTGAAAGTTCCCATAAGACCTGGCTCAGTCATTGTCAACAGCACTGGGAGATCTTCTTTTACTCTTTCAAATGTGAAACTTTGATTTGGTTCCAAACTATTTGTCTAGAGTATGGTTTGATGTATTTAAAATCTGTTATAATATATGTAGGCATGACCAAACCTCAATAGAAAGCAAATGTTGGTTTGATGTAGAGTCTGGATGACTAGACAGAATGAGAGTTCGTTGCTAAGATTATGTAATCAGCAAAAGAAAATCCTCACACTACATTTAAAAACTTGTTACAACTTCATTTAGTAGTTCCTTTTCCCTGGACCCAGAATCACACAATAGAAACTTTCCAAAATAGGACTTGATGTTCTTATGCCTAAGTCGGACTCATTTCCCCAAAGCAAGTGTTATTTCTTTCCACTGAAATAATTTGATTTATGTTTATAGTGATATATAGCAGGACTACAGTGGGATGTAGCTTTGTGTGCACAAACGGTGTTGTGTTCCAAAGTGTGAGTTCACCTTACCTGGAAATGAACATATATCTAACCTTTGAACTGGCCTAAATGAGTCTGACTGTCAGCACATTAGCTGTAGCAGGCCAGAGAGCAGAATGGGTTACCCTTCCTTTAGTTTCCCTGGTCTGTGCACTTAACTCCACATTTTATCTCTACCTGGATCCATATCCAAGCTGGTTAGCTTAACTTGGAGATTGTGAAAAAATTCCTACTGCATCTTTATCTATTACGTAGTGTTTCTCTTTTTAACTATAAACCCACTAAAAGTCATCCATTAAAACAAAGTGTTAAGTGATCATTGTGTCTTCAGACATGGGCCTGTGTCTCTTTTCTCACACCAGACTCAAACCCACTGGGATTGCTCAGTCGAAACTGAACACAGTTCATAATTTTTAAAGTTATAAATGCTGCAGAGCTGCTTGGAAATACGAGGCTGGGTGGAGAAGAGAAACTCTGTAATATCCTTGACTGAAAAAAAAAAATACTACAGCATGAGCTCACACCTACCAGACACCAGAGAATCCACACAGGAGATGTTCATTTAAGCAGTTCCACTCACAGAAAAAAGCTTGGCACTGGAGTTTACATCATCCTAGACGTGAAAGTCAATAAAACTTAATCCAAGGAAACCAAGCCTCATTAGTTCTACTTTTTTTTTTTTTTTCTTTACAGAACAGCAATCTTGGGTCAGGTTTTCTTGCAACATTATTCTGTGAAAAGAGTGGTTAATAATGTATGAGATGGTAAAGTAATAATTGAAGCAACATTAGTAGCACAATTTCAATAAGTTAAAAATTTTATGGTGGGTTTTTTTTGAAATGTTTTTTGGGATGTGTTTGATATAACCCTGTGTCGCAAGGCTGTATCTAGCTTATGTTTAAATTTAAAGCTTTAATCCTGTCTGTGTTTAGCTTTAAAACATCATGGACTAAATCTCCAAATCTTCTTATCTTCAAAATTATGTCAGCAGCTATGACAAAGTGACATCTGTTTGGAAGCTGTAACAAGGATCCTGCTTTACTTGACACTCGGCTCAGTCCTGTTAGAGAGCGATGTCTGCCTCACCCCCCACAAATGCAGCAAGTCCTGTGCTGAATGTGTGTGATTCAGCTGGCAACCACGCTTAGTAACTGCTTAATAATTAGTATCTGCTGCTTCTATTCCAGTGAAAAATTTCAGCATTTTGTACATTTACATGGGTCAGAGGAATGTGAGACCTTTTTCCAGAAGTAGGGTGGGGCAACACTTCTGTTTTTTTATCGTTTCCAGAACTTGAAGGTTGGAGAACTGCACGGCCAAACTGCTTGCTGTCTCTCCTTGCTATTCATTGTGTGCATTTAGTCTGTCAGAAACGCTCTGCTGCTGCAGTTAATGCTGAGCAGAGATTGATTGTAGGCTGTTGTTCCACAAGACACGGCCGAGGCAAATTAATAGCTCGTTGCTACTGAAAAGGAGCAGGGGTCTCATTCCCACCTTTCCTATTCCCACTAGTAATCATGGCCCTGGGCTCTTGCTCCTTAACTTGTCTTGGGAATTAACCTCGTGGTTTCTTCAGGCCCCCACCCCCCATCTATCTTTCTAAAGGGGCTACAGGATGGTGAGCAATGCCCACAAAAACCTGGATGGGTCTCTGGGGAAGAGGAAGAGCAGGAGCAGGATGGGCCCTTCCCTCATGGGAGTGATGTGCTGTTGATGAGCTAAACTGTCCCCAGAGCTGTCTCCCCTTTGCTAATGGCACATCTGGCCAATAGTCTCTCCAAATCAGGGGGTGGGATGTTTCTTGCTTTGTGCAGAGCCTGGCTGCTCCCTGGTGTGTAATTAATACTCCAAGCAGCACAACAGCCCCAGCGGTTCAGCTCCCCAGCCGGCACCGACTTCCTACAGGTACAGCTTCCCACTCCTGCTTTCTGCAGCCAAACACAGCGATATGAACTAGTGACGGCAAAAAGGATGGTGAGGTCACACAGACATGTCCCCCCTATAAACCAGTAACGTTCTTGCAGCCTCTGAAGCGCCACGTGTTGCTCCAGGGACATCTGTGTTCCTCCATGGACTCCAGCAGGGCTATTTTTCTGGCCTCTCCGAGGCCAAGCAGTTGTCAGCCTGTTGGGCTTGACAGACTGGCAGGAACATCACCTCTGGTACTCCTTATTATCTCCCACTGTGGAAAGGGATATTTGCTTTTTCCAAGTGTGCCTGTGAGACTGGGCCTCTGGTGCTAATTCCCTGGTGCTACTGCTGTCCATGACCTTAGTACTACTGACTGTCTTTTTTTGGGAATGAATGGAAGTTTCCTCACCTCCAAATCACAGTGAGAGTTTGGTCTTGCACATCTGGAAGTCTCCAGTGCTTCTCACATAAGTGCAGACGTTCTTATTTTATGATTTCTGCCAAACCAGATGTTATCAGCTTGCAACCTATATTACACCAGTCCCAAACTGTAATCTGGCACTGCTAAATATGGAGAAAAGTCTGCCTTTAGAGTGGTTTTCCATGTTTCATATTTAGATTTTCAGCAGCTTATGTGAAAACATGTAATTTTCTAAAAATTACATAGTCATACCCACTATTTCAGGGATAGTGGGTAGCAAAAATAACTGTTGAACTGAAGCATTGTCTCGTGAGTCTATCTGAAGGAAGTGAGTCTAAGTAGTCTAGAACAAGGACAAACTTTCTTACAACCCATATAAAAATGTCAACCACGACCTGTTAAATTTCTGCTAACAAAAGAGCTCCATTCACGATTCAGTTTTTGCTGTAAAATATCTCTTGTACTTTTGAGATGAACATAGAACTCTGTAATCTTCTTTTTATTGTTTTCTTTTGTTTCAGTCCCCAATAGACTTCAGATTTTCTGTTAGACACCCTAATTTCCAATGCGTTACAATCATCCAACTTATTCTCTTCGGGAGAATTCCTTTCATGTTCCAAGGTCTCATGTTTTGTGCTCCCTAGGCTATTCCTGACACTGGAGGTGTCAGGAGAAAAATCGGTTTCAGTTATCTGCCCTTGGCTATTTATCATTGTATGTAATAACCGAGTTTTTTATATATGTATATATTTTATTTTATTAAACTCCCCACATTTTCCTGGCTATGGAGGGCACTGAGACTCCTGATTCTTACCTTTGCTTTCTGTGTCTTGAAGCTTCAAGAGCAAGGAGAGCTTGACTGTTGACTTCAGCACGTAGTTCTTCACATCCCTTTAACAATTTGTTGAGATATTCTCTGCGCCCTTTTGATTGTTTCTCCAGTGGCTTTATGGCACCTTGCAAATTGTAGTGGGCCAAGGACTGCCATGTTCTTAACCCACAAAAGTACGTTTTTCCTTTGACATTATTCTGAGTTTTCTCCTCTCTCATTCCTATTCAAGAATGTCATGCATAATCTGCTTTAATGGTCATGAACTCTGCCCTTGGTACATTTAAACAATTCCTTCTCTGTTGAAAAAATTAATGCAGCTCTTTCTTCTCACTAAGGGATATTGCCTTGGCATGTTCCTTTTGCAGCAGCCTGTCCAACCTTTTGCAGACCCCCAGCCTTGCACAGCGTATGAGATTCTTTTCATCAGATGTCCCATCTTGGGGCATTTTGGTTGACTTCTCTGATCTCTGAGTTCCTTCTATCAGCTGTTCCTGGTTGATTCAGTCAGAGTAACTTCCTGCTTGGTCAAGTTGGGCCTTTTCTTTGTCTGAAATTGTAGTTCCAGATTCAGTATGCTTCCCCAGGCCCTCTTTATTTTTATCCCAGTTCTACAATGACTTTTCAGATATTCAAGTGTTTTTAAACAGAGTACAACATGGTGGGGAAAAAAAGTGAGTTTGTTTGCTTGTTTGTTTGTTTGTTTTATAAGCGATTTCATGCTTAGTCTCTTTTGCCTGCATTAACCAGAAGAATTTTAAGAAAATTCAAGTATGTTGGGAAAGTCATAGCAGTTACCAGAAATAATATCACTCATTCCTCAGATAAAAGAAAAGTGCAACTTGAACTAAATCCTAACATCCTAAAGCTAACAGCTAGGCTGTACAGACTTTTATGAGTTAAGGAGCTTTTCAGACAGATAAAGAATAAGACACTGGAGGGATAAAGCATGGTAAATTGTTAGAAAAGATATTTTTGTAGCCAGTTGCTCAGGAGTCTTTGGAGTGGATACTGTCAATCATTACATAGTTGAGAGCAGCTGGTGAATCGACTTTTTCAGGAAAATATCACCATAGAAAGTCTTTGCTGCCCTGCAACAAAGAGCGAGTCACCCAATCTTCCAAAGTATTATGGCATCATTTTGCAAGCTTTATAATTACCCTTTATTATAAAGGGGGGAAATTGCATTGAAATGATTTCTATATGTAAGTACAAAGTTTGATATTATGGTTTACAGATGCCTGAATGCTTTCTTTGTGCATAAAATACACTCACTCTTGCTTCCAAAATATATCAGTCTGTGATTTCTAAATAGAGTGGGAATCTAGGTACTGTTATGCAACTAATCAAAAGGCATAATGAAGTTTTAATAACTGGGTTTTGGTGTCCTGTAGTTGCAGCGATATTTTTTACTTATTTTGTGTATGCTAGTATGCAAAACAGATAGTTTGTCTTTCCTTCTGGATGTGGACTGAAGCACGTGCATGTGGACTGGACGCAAAACAGAAGCTCAGGAGGAAAAGCCCTGCCTAAATTAAAGGTATAAAGGAAGGTTTTCACACAAATAGTTGTTTTTATTGAGGGTGCTCTGTTCCCGTGAATGGCCTATTAATTCTGAAGGCCATTTGGGTTAGAATTCTTAAACTGAATTAGGTTTTCATTCATGGCCTCATTTTGTGTCTTTTCATCGACTTCTTTGCCTGATGGCTATTTTAAATAGGTTTTTAAGAATAGGATGGGTGGCAACAAAAGAATGTGTTTACTTTATCCATCATTGTGGCCTGATTCCACCATACTTACCCTCACTGAGGCATGCATTAGCTTTCAAGTGTCCCATTCATCCCAGTGAAAGTAATTGCAGAGCAAAACAGACCAAATGTGAATGAGGACTCAAAGAATCCTTTTTGCAGTGATTATTGAAGCAAATGAATAAATTTTGTTTTGGTGACTTCTCCTCTTTTAGTGCATAATGGCTGGATATGAGTCCTATGGGGAATCACTGGGCTCTTGAATAAGAGGGGCGACCGCTGTATACCAGAAAAGATGTGACTTGGCAAAAAAAGCTGAGCTGATCAGAGAGGACGAGACCTTATGATACTGGAATTGAAATTTTTTCATGTGCTAAACAGTGCCTAAAGTCTTATCTCTGTTCAGTAGCAGGAAACGTTTGCATAGTCAAAATGTTTAATTATTATTTATTTGGTTTTTCATAAAGGTATATATGGAAAAACTGGGTAAATATGAAGTTTTGCTCTGGAAATTCTTAAGGAGGTTAGCTTTCTGCCCAGTAAGATTTTACTCAGAGACAGATAACATCCTTTATTAGAACTGATAGTACAGTTATCAGAGGAGATAAACCATCTTGCACACATTTCAGGTTCAAAATAGAAACAGAAAATTTCAAATGTAAGCTGATTTTAATTACCTGAATCTCAGTTAGACCAGGACACAAAAAGTAGTGGGTCTGTTGGAAGTAGAGGGTATGTCAATGCTGGGGAAGGGTGATAAGCTGGAGGAACAGAAGAGAATTTTTCATACCCTCCAGAACTTGAAGAAATTGTGAGAGTGCAAGTGAACATGAGACCAAGTGAGTTTTTAACTAATAACTGTAAGGGCTGTGAAATTTACAATAGACTGACGAAAGTTTTGGTCCCCAAGGTCATGTCTGGAAATGTTTTACCCTTTTCTCTTGAGGTCAGGGCTGGGAGATCACTGACAGAGTGGTTGCTTTGTGGGAAATACTCTCATTTGAGTCACTTGGGCTTTCTGTACTTTAATAATCTCCCAGGAGTTCATTTTAGTGTGTTACTGCCTTGGTGAAGACTTTTGGTGCCTTGGGAAATGCAGCTGTCAGACCTCAGGATCCTGATAGCTCTGTTTGGAGGATATTTATTATGATTATTTTGAAGGTGTGTCAGCAAGTTTGCCAAAATTTATGGTCTGGAATTATTCAGCACATGTCAGATTGTGACATCCTCCTCCTGTACATAAACATGGTCAGTCCCATGAAGAGCTTACAGCCTAAACAGCTGACACAGGCAAAAGACAGCACTAGTTTTCTTCTTCTCCCTTGAGTAAAATATGCCCTGTGCAGTGCAAGATGGGGCACAGAAATAAAAGCAGGCTCTGAGCAAGGCAGCAGGCTGGTGTGGCGTGCCTTCTGTGTCCTGCAGATGCAGAACAGCCGCTCTGTAACGTAGCAATTACTCAAGGGTGGCACTACATGACGTGGCTGTGCTGCCTCCAGAACCTCAGCTGAAGTGTCTTTAGTCACATAGGGTGTCCCTGAGCCGTCTCCCTGGGCTTAATTTACCCCTGTTGCACTCACCCTGCACCTCCTGCAAGGGAGCTCTTTGTCTTGGTAGCAGTGATGGCCACTTTTCAATTAAATCCTTGAGCAAAGCGCTCTTCTAACGAGAAGTAATCAGCCCAGGAGAAAGTCACATCCACATCTGATGTAAAATGGATTATCTCCATCTGGTTTGGACTCTCCCCTGGTATTTTGTGTCTGACTTCTATTATCTGTGTCTGATTTAGAGGATAAACACCCCAGGGCAATGTTTGCACAGTACCACATGCCATGACAGCACTCAGTAAATTATAGGAGAAGGTGGTCACACAGGGCTGTTCCCAGCTTCACATCCCTGATCCCACTATCCATAGATCCCAAGCAGTGCAGAGGAGCTGTGTTTTCTACACTTGATCAGATTTCTCTTAGAACTAGGATTTTTCTGCTAAGGGGCATTAAAACATATTCATTCATAATTTAATGAGGAGGGTTCTTTTGCTAGTTATTCATGCTTTAATAATTCAAATCTTTTCCAGACATTAATTCACCTAGGACAGTTGTAGACACCCAAACAATTAAAAAAACCAAACCCTAAGCAATCCCCTCGTCCTACCTCAAAATGAAATGCCTTCAAAATTACTTTTTCTCTTCCTCTTGATCTCTTTTTTTACCCCCTTCACTTCCCATATCCCTTTCCTATCATTACACCTTTTTCTGTGATCATTCCCCCCCAAACCCATGCTTCTCATGCAGTTTTTCCTCTTCTTCAGTAACACAGAAGTATAGCCACAAATATCCACAATCATCTCCTTCAACATTTGAAAGTGCTTAGGGATGACTGCAACACAAAAGAAGCCCTTAATTGGGTAGGTTATATTCTTAATTTTAGCTTATTCTAGCTCTCTCACAGAAGTCTGATGTTTACAATTTCTGCATTTTTATTGTTCTTCCTCAGGCACTAATGAAATACAAAACACTGTTGGTTTGAAAGGCAGTGTTTACATTTAAGGGACAGGATACACAAGGTCATCAAAGATTCTGTCCCATATAGTTATTTTAACCTATTTTCCAACTGACCCCTTGGGTTTTATTGTATACTGTGTCGTTTATTTCCATTTCCCTAACAGGCATGAAACACATACAGCAGGAAAACCTGATTTTTCTCACAACCTTTTTCCCCTCTAAAGAGCAAACAACAACAAAAGACATCTCTCTGTATGGATATGTTAAACGTTTGCAAATTATTAGGCATGGGGTCTAATGGGTGTGCTTCTCATCTTAAACACAGAGATTCCTTTAAGTCCCTTGTTAAAATCTCAGCAATACTGAAACATTCATTCTCTGGGTTTCAGAGTGAGTCAGAGTGAATGCTTTTCTACTTACTCTGCAGTTCCCATTAATGTTAAAAGGCATATTTCTTTTTGCTTCCGTTGGAGTTGCCTTGATACACGTGTGGGATCCTTTGATAACCTCTTAAAAAGACACCCTTCTGCTTTACATGCACTTTAGAGCTTTAATGAGCTCACGGTGCTTCTTTGTGTCTCTGTGGCCAAAATGTTATCTAATACTTCTTGTAAATAATACAAGATAGCTTTTTACTCTGTGAGTGACCTCTGTAGCATGTGCTAACTGACTATTTGAATATATTTGCCCACAGGGTGTTTTGCCGGAGTCAGGGGAAAGCACTGGGAAGCAAAGCAGAACAGCCATTCCCTTGCTTTTCCACAGCCCAGAAACAACTGTATCTATTCAGCTACCGGGTAAGACAAAACCTGGGAGAAGGAAAGGTGAAGGAAGGAGGAGCCAATACTCTTATCTGTGCTTTCCAGTTCATCGGCCCAAAGCCGTGTAGGAACAAGTCATTTCTCCTGGGGAGCCTCTGAGCAATCCCTATTGTGATAAAGGGTTTTTTACACCTGCTTCAAAGGCCACTGCAAACACACAACAGTTTATTGTGATGTGTCTGCATGTATATTTTTTCCTACATCTGTTTATATATTCAGTGTTTGAAACTCGGAGTCCTTAGCTCACATCTTATGCTAACCAGGATTTTTGGGTAAATTTTCCGTAAAAAGCATGAAATCAGAGCTTTGGATTCCTTTTTCCAGCTCTGTTGTAGATGCGTAGGAAGTGTTAAACAACTGTTGAAATACAGCCTTATGTGCAGAGCTGTCTGATCTCAAGGTATTCAAAGGAGTGGGCTGCAAGGCTTTTAAGTCCCAGCACGCACGTGCACAACACACACTTTGGAATGGCTTTCCCTGTGAACATTAGGGACTTCTGCCATCTGTGGATCGCTTGAGTGGGATGGCTTTATCAGTGGGACATGAGATGGGCTCATCTGTTCACCCTCTGGCCTTGGCCCTCGCACCAGTGGCGCCCCAGGAGCGCTTGGAGAGCAGCCCTTGCGCCCTCGGCTTTGGCCATCAGACAGCAGCTCTGCAAGAGGGACAAAGTAATGGAAAGTAACGGAAAAAAAGCCTGCCTTCCGTCCCTGAAGGCCTGCAAGCATGTTCCTGTGGTGGGATGCAGGTGGGAGAGGGTGCTCATCCTCCCTCTGTGCTCCTGAGCCTTCTGCTCCCAGACCCCACCCTTGGCTGATGGTGACGGTGGTAGAACTGCAGGATCTGCTGAGTAAATATGAGTGCTCTGCTCTGTACAGTGGCACTGGTGGCTGCTTTACTACTGTCAGCAATGGAACAGATTGCTTTTGCAAATTAAATAAACCAGGAGAAGCATAATTCAGATCTGGGGGCTAATGGAGGAGACTAGAAAGGGTGATACCTGCTGTGCATCCCTTCGCATGCTTGTCACGGAAAGAGCACTAAACACACGCATGTGGCTTTGGATTCCTGCAGTTCCCAAGCTTTGTTTGATGTCAGTGGGAAGTGTGAAAATCTAAAGTAACTGATCATCTGCATGTGTAACATCTGAAAGCAGAGGAGCGAGCTTCTCTTCAGCTCTCCAAATATAGATTCTGTTCTGTTCCTTCTCACCACAGCTGGCCAGATAATTTGCACTTTTCTTTCTTTCCATTTTCTGTGCTTCTGCTAGTGTCTCTAAAAGACTTGAACCAACTGAATACCGAGGTTATTAACTCACAGCATCACTCAAATCTTCCTCCCTCTCTAACCTGTATAAAGCTAGTGTGACTATTATTTAGGACAAAATAAGGTGATTAAAACTGTGTTCACTTTTTCTGATACTTATAGCAATCCCATGTTTAATAAGTTCAACATTAAAACTATGTTTTAGTAGTTGGTAAATTCTGGGGTTTGGGTTTTTTGTAGATACTCGCATATTGAGGCACTACATTATAATGAATATTAATTTTGGTTGCATTGCTCTTCCCCATCAATGACAAGAAGAGATTAACTAAAACAATATTTTATTTCCTACTTTAATGGTGAGTACATAGTATTAATTATATTATTAAGCCAACTAGAAACTCTTGTACAAAGCTATTTCAGGCCATTAGTTGCCCCGTTGTAATTGATGGATTACTGCATTACCATTTAATTTGGTATTGTTTTCAAGGCATTACATTCGGTTTCATTCAAGTTAATTGTATAGCCAAATAAGGAAAGAACTTTCTTCATGAGCATGAGTGATGCAAGCACGGATTCTTCCTGATTTCAGATGTAATGGGATGTGATCCATATAGCAATTCTGTACAAGGCCCTCCAGTTAGCAATACCTTGTAATTTATGGCAACAAGAAATGAGGGAATGGACCAGAAGATTGCATGGCATTTGGATTCAACATTGTGATAGTCTTCTCTGCAAATGGAAATTAACATCAATTATTCAAATCTAGTTATGCTTTCAACCCTCTTAATTGCAAAGTGTTTTCCATTCAGTGATCAAGCGCAATTCCCTAAACATAATAGCAATTATAACTGTGCATCCAGAGGAAAATATACTCTCTTTGGCCCAATTTTCATCTCTGATATGACCTCCTTATGCTGCTTTTTACACAGAGGGGTTGTTAAGCTAGAGCAACCATTCTCTTTGCATAGAACACATCCCAGGGCTCTTGAGGAGCATGGGCTATAATTTTTACTGACCCAGTATAAAACCAGAGAAAACATATTTGGTGGGATTCAGCTGCCCAGATATAAGTATGTAGACCATTTTAGACCGAAGCCCTTAGGTACCTCAGGCACCTTCACAAGGGTAGAGAATGTCCTGTAGGACTGGGGAAGATCCATGGCAGCTGGAGGCAAGGCTGGAGATAACACTCTAGGGTATCTAAAATAGCACAGAGGTTACTGGCCTGAATTACCCTGGTTTTGCCTGGCAACTGGGACAGCTCTTCTGGGCTATGAAAGCCTAAATGTAAATTTTATTACTCTTGGAGCTGAAAATTGCTTCATGCACTGGATTGGATCAGGGCATAATGAAGCTTCTTTCTCCTTAGTGCAATTCCTGTTTTTTCTTAAAGAACTTCAGGCCACTCTTGTCCATCTTCTAGGTGGTTTCTTTTTTTGTTTGGTTGGTTTGTTTTTTGGTTTTGGTTTTTGTTTTTTTTAATTGATTGATTGGTTAGTTGTTTTTTTTGTTGTTGTGAGGGTTTTGTTTGTAAGTTTGTTTGGTTTTTTTGTGGCAGAAGTGATGACTCTGTTGCATTGTCTGAGTGTTTAGTCCATAACTGTTTTAGGATTTGAAAGTACTGCACCCTTAACTGCAAATAAACAATAATGTCCACTGTGTGCCTTGAACTACAGTCAGGTCTTTACTGAACAGACAACAAACAACAAGGCTTCACATAAAGTCCCATTCCCTTGGTTAACCACAATAACAACTTGGTCCAAATGGGCCATGTCACCTCCCAGGCACCTTCCCTGACTATTTTTCTGTATAGAAAATAGAGAAATGGAGAATAGAAAGGTCAGGCAGCAGCTGGTAATACCTTTGGCATAGAGAAAGTGTCCTGTCTTGATACCTGGGGACAAATCTAGGTCTCTCATTCCTTTACTTTTAGTAGGCAGTTGCATGAGACATCAAAAATCAATGACATGTCTACTGACAGGAAAAAAAACATTAACCCTTTTGAACCAAATGTTTAGTTGAAATTGGTATCCTCTGGATTATATTCATTAAAGATAGAAGCAGTTGATGGAGTCAGGTCATTCCCTGTTGAGTTCTCTTTTGATTAAAAAAAAAAAAATTAAAAAAAAAAGAGGAAAAGTCTCAGTTTTCTGAATTCCTGAGGATTCAAATCTAACTTTCATTGTTCTTGCTTACAGTTCATTATTTCTTACAAGTACATGATCTAGAGCTCTGTACGTTTTACCACTTGTGTTTTTGAGAAACAGATTGTTTTCTTGCTGCCTTTTCCATTTCCTGTTTTGATGTTTTGGATTCATCTGACAACAAAACAAAAAAATTCATTGAGTTGTGACTGATTAGATTTCAGCCAGTACTGCTTGGCCTGCATTTGGGCAGCGACTCCTGCTTCAGCTCTCTCTGGCAGAAAAAATACTTATTGTGAACAGAGGTGTGTTGCTTTTACAAACATCTTCAACTAAACTATAACTTCCTAGTAAAACAGTGCAGAGAGATGAGTTGTCAGTGCCAGGGATGGGCTTCAACCAAAATAGTGGGATCCTTATTTTGGAACTCTGGGGCTGTGTGTGCTTAGACAGGAGATTTTATTAGCTACAGTCTACCCTGCTAAAAGAGACAGACCACTTCCTAGTGGTATTAGATGTTGGAACAAGGACCTGTCTTACCTCCAAAAACAATCTGCAGAGACTGGGAAAACTGCCATGGTTGGTGGCACTTTCTTCTTGCCTTCAAAAATGGTCCTTCACTTCCAGAGGATTAGCCCGAGATCTACAAAACACCTCCTGCAATGTAAGCTTCATACTGAAGGATCAGGGAGGATTTCATTTGTGCTCAGAGGATTTATGTTTTGTTTCTCTACAGAGGCATGATTTTCAAGCTTTGAAAGAACTGGAAAGGCCGCTTGACAGAAGGAAGCCTGAATCCCATGCCAGTGCTTGTGCAGAGTCCACTCCTTTTATGAAAGATTGCTGCTCATACAGGCTGAAAGCTTTGTTTTGTTTTACTCTGCAGATACATATGATGGGCTTTCCTGCTTATTATAATTGGAGTCTAGATGTAATGATAGACATAGTGAGCTTATAGTTTAGTTTATCTCTTCTTGCAGCTTACCACAGGGTGTGTATATATTTCTGGTGGAGCGTATTGCTGGTGTCTGGACACTGTTCTACAAGAAATGAGATGCATTAACTGCAGTTGTCAGACTGTTGTCTCCAAACTCATTCAGAACAGTATGATCTACTCATTTTAATAGATGCCTTTTTTTACTCATTATTACTTTAGAATGAATGTCTCATTCAAGGAAAAAAAGAAAAAAAGGGGAAAACTGCAACACAGAGAAATTACTCTAGTGGTGGTAGCACTCGGAAACATTTGCCATGGGCATTGATTAGAGTAGTTGTCATATATTTATGTCATGATATAATGGCATACTCTGGGCTATTCTTGTATGCATTCTCATTCCAAGCTCATTTGTCACTTGTCTGTGTAAATTCAACATCTTCCTCATCTAAGGGAGTTTATATATCTCCTTGCAGTTGACTGTAAACAAATTGCAAGTGCTGCTTGGCAGGTGACAGATAGATCCAGTTGGTTAGGTGAGGCTGTTGCAGTCTCAGTGCAATATGAAAAATTTACACATTTGAGAAATTCCATACGCTGCTGCTTTCTAGCGTACTATTTGGGATATGACAGCAGATGTTAGATTTAAAAAGGACAAGAATGAGATTCTGTGGGGGATTGAACTAGTTCGTTTCATTCTTATGAAAAAAAAAAAAAAAAGCCCAGACACTTTGCTGGCTTGCTGCTGTCATTGGTTGCTTTGTGCACAGCGTGTGAAGTGAGCCCATGTGTGGGGACTGACTTGCTACACTTTGCTGAGGCTGAGGTTGGTTTTGGATTTCCAGCATGTGACAGCCTCTGAGCCTTACATGGCAGCTGAGCAAAGGCCTCCGTTGGGTCCAGCTGGATCAGGATCCCTCCCAGCCTCAGCCTGTCTGTGAACACATTCTGCCACAGAGCTCACTGCAGCCCCGAGGCCTCAGCGTATCTCTGCCTTGGATGATGGAGAACTTTAATAACATGTACAATATTAATTTGGACCTTCTCCTAACACAGGTCTTTGAAGTCAGTGGGAAGCACTGAGGGCTTTTGGCATGGCATCTCTTTTTTTCTGTGTATTCAGCCACTATACCTACTGACTTCGGTTGATGTGAGTCACGGTTGTTTCCATAAGTAGCTCTTCTAATATGTAAAAGCCATATGTATTTGTTACTTCTTCTTGAGCAGCCTCTCACCTCTCAGTTGTGATGAAAGGTGCTATACAAATGGAATAAATTGGTAGTGCAGCTCTTTGTGCCTCGCTGAGATAAGGCTGCAGCCATATGGCTTAGTGTTGGGCACCAAGAAAGCAGCTGAGAGCTGGTAGGTTTGGGGGAGTTCGCTTGTTTGTTTGCTTCCCTTTGATTAAGGCACTTCTTTTAATTATTTCTTTTTTTTTTTTTTTCTTCTGACCATTGAGAGATGAGACCTTGTGGTTCTGTATGTAATGTGCTAGCCTTTATTCAGGAGAAATCATATGGTGGTCTGTAAGAGCGTAGGAAAGGCTCCTGGGGTTGTCAGGGGCAGCCACAGTCCGCCTTGTGTTATCTAATGACATTCACAGGTTTGCTGAATTCCCTTTTCACTCAGGCTCCTTGTGCTGCCTATTACTTCTACTAGACATGTGCTTTAAAACTTCACTCCTCTGGAAATCTCCTAATTTTCTGTGCAAGCTTATTTCTGGCCATGTTTTCCTCCCCTTTGTTCATGTGCCAAAGACGACACCGTCTTCTAATGTAAATAGTTTTTCTTTTGAGTGTTTATCTCTGTCTTCCCATAACACAAACAGACACACACACATTTGCAAAATATACATATCTACTTACATGAATAGTGTTTTTTTTTCTCTGAGCAGAACAAAGGAACCTCTATTACTCCTCACATTAATCAAGACAATGTTCTTCTTTCTGTTCCAGTCTGAAGCTGTCCCCTTGAATGTATATGACTAGAACTATACAAAGTATCCCCATAATATTCTACATAAATCGCTGCCAAAACCTTGCACAATAGAGTTAATGTTGCATATCCCTATGGAAATATTGGGTTTACATTGTTATACAATCACATTAGCTTTTTTAAAAAAAATAAGACATGCACCGATGGTTCATGTTCATCCTACTCATACATTTAATCAATTCATCTAGTTTATGTAGCAAATATACATTTATTTTCTTCTCAGTCATTTGGAAACCCTGATTGTGCATAGTAAGTTATAAACCAAGGTAGATGGAGTAACAGAAAAATATGTAATCCAGTGCACAGCATATGGAGTTGGAGACTGGCCCCAGCAATTTTTCTCCCCAAAGGCAAAGCATGTAGAAAATGTATCTTCCAGCTGCTTTTTGAAAATGCAAATTGTAACTCAGGTTAACAGGTTAACCATTTTGAATACTGTTGTGTAGTTGACATGAACCAACCTAATTCTTACTTCATTAGTTGAAAAAGAGTTAATAACTTCATTGTACATAATTTTGAAATATCAAGCAGGTCAAAACAAAGGGCATTTTCATTAGTGATCACTCTGTATCATCATTTCAGTGCAATATTCAAGAATAGTTGTGCTACAGATGAAAAAGTATTAGAGATTTACTTATAAATGATGTTATTGTATCAGAATCCATCTATTCTTAATAGTATCATTTGTTCAATTCAATAATGTAATTGTAATTTTTTAAAGAATAATTTACATCTTGAATTTATTTTCCACGTTAACCTTTACCAAATATTATTCATAAACTTGACAGTGTACATCTCATTGGCGCAAGTCACACCAATCTCTGTTTTCATTTTGTCCCCTTTGCTTATATTAAATCTGTTAAAGTAAGGTTTCATTATGATCTTGAATTATCATAAATACACTTTGAACAGATCCTTTAAAACCTTCCATATCATTCTAGCGATCCATCCTTAGCATGAAAAAACACACATAGACAAAGAAACCTGTAATATCCCAAGTCCTTTGTTCTAATTCTCTGCTTGTAAGTTTGAAACCTCTGCAAATCAGCAATGTTTAATGTGCTGACCACTTCTTTCGGTGAGAAAGTGCATATCTGTGTGCATATATCTAGATAAATAAGGGTAGTTACCCAAAGGACTGGCTACAGATACATTATTTATTATGAGTTACTGATGATCTTATAGCTCATGAGTGACAGAGCAAAACAGAATGACGACTTGGTATGAAAGCTCATCAATAACTTGAAGTAATAAATAATGTATTTGTTGTCTGCCAATTGAATACATTTTTTATGCATTATTAGTATTTTTTCAATGTGTTTAATAATTATTTTGGAATGAGATGCGGAATTTTATCATCCAGATTCAAGGAAGTATTTAAAAAAACCTCATTTTATTCTATGGCACATGCTTGTTTTTGTTTAAATTATAAGGAGACGTACTAGAGATATGCAACTAGTCTCCATGAATAATTTATTTGAATTTAACCTCCTTTTCTACTGCTGGAATATTCAAACAATAGGCCACAACTTATTCTGATTCATATGTTATTAAAATTTTATTTGACAGATGTCTTTTTGAATTTTTATTTTATGTCTCGACGGCGATTATTTGAAAATGGAGCTATGTACTATAATTCTGCAGAAATAAATGGGACTCTTTTTATCTGATCCTTGATTAGGTGCAATTGGCCTCATGAATCCCACGGTACTTTGTGCCCTGGGTGGATGAGAACACAAGCAATTCTTATGTGAGCATTTTATATACCAGGCATAAAGGCTGGTTTCTGCCAAGTCTCAAACACATAATTTTAAAGCTGCTTTGAAAGAATATATGGGTCAATTGTGAAAAGCTACTGCAGATACAGAATGAAATAACTTTCTCTAAAATGTCAAACATTTTTTCCTTTCAGGTTTTTAACTTCGTTCACCATTAAGGCTTCATATTTTATATTATTTTCCCTACTCTGGATGATGTGGTCTGTCTCTTCTTGTTTTTCCCTTGTCTGGTCCTAAGAGTATGATCTTCCAGTAGCTGCTTCTTCCACTGTGGAGTGAAGGTGAAACTAAAAGTTACAGGTAAGTCACAAAAACCAGTGCTACAGTACTTCATCTATTCTTATTCCTCATGTGTTTTCTGTAAAGACAGATCATTAAATTAATGTGTAAGATTAATGTATAGTCCACAAATCTCTGTTGGACAGAAAAGTCCAGATGGCTTCCACCTAATTCCAGACACTTAAGTGAGAATTTTACATGAGCCTCAAGAGGTAAGCCACACTCTCAAAGTGTTTATTTCATGTTAACCACCAGTTTTGGTTCCCTTTTCAGTCAGTACAGAGAGAGACAGGAACCACACAGGGATAACTGGGATCACAAATAGTCTGGGTTGTTCTTTAGATCATCTTGTTCACTCTAGACCAGGAGGACAAATCCAGGATTTATCTAACTGAAATGTAGAGGGCACCAGTGAAATAGAATTTCTAGAAAAAGATAGCTTTTATCCTAAAGTAGCACAATGGTGACTAGCTGAAGGGGAAATTTCTACATTGCTGGTGTCCGAATTTAGTTTAAATTAATCAATGCAGTGAGGTAATTTACATCACAGACTTTTATTAGTGCAGCGAAGTATGTGAGTTTGGATGGTAGCAGTGAGGACCCGGTTCTGCCTCGGGAAGGCAAATTCATGTTGCCTCACTGGGACAGCTCTGCTACTTACCCCACTTCTGCTTGTTAAGGTTTTAATTAGGTGTTGCAGGTCTGAAGTCCAGGCCAGAGTTCTGAATTGATTTGAACTCAAAACTCAGCAAAGTGGCCCCATGCTGACTCTCCCATCCAGGGTGTGTCCTCTCAGTACACGAAGATTCCCAGGCCATCTTGATAACCCCCTGCTGCACTGGGGCAGTTGTTCACAATTAATATTGTTCACAATACAAATGATCTCATAAAATTAATTTGGACATATGCCCCTTTTTCACAAAATCCCGCAAATGGTTTGAGAAGATGCATTTTTGGGAATATTGGTAACAGGCAGCCTAATAATTTCATTTTATTTTCTGGCAGAACAGCATTCATGGAATCTCAGAGGCAGACTCCCAGCTCTAGCATAATTTGCCATCTCTCCCTTGGATTGCCACTGTTTTATTGCAGCTCGAGAATCTGGCCCATGACTCTTGTTCCACTCTGACTTTTGTGATTCCTGTGTGCCCCATATATCCCTGTTTTATTAAACCATACTGAGGAGGAGGGGAAGCTTTCCTTTGTGCCACTCCAGAAATACAAAACAACTTAATTGGCCAGAGCAGGCAGGTTTACAGCTGCTTTATGTTGACAAAAAGGCACAAAGGAGCCAGACGGTGCTGCTGAAATGAGGTCTGTACCTGATAGTGGCAAGATGTATAAAGGAGCGTGTGAATCATAAATACATTTAGATTTGACAATAAGTCTTCTCGTGGCCCTTTCGTAGAGCTAGATGCTCTTATTCACTGAAAGAAAAAAAAATATTTCTTTGGGGAAGAGTTCTGATCTGAATTGACGTTAGAGCTCTGCTCTCTGCTGTGGGATGCAGGCTGTTCCCACTCCATCACAAAGAGGGCTGGGAAGTCAGAGAGTCTGCAGTAAAACCCAGGTCAGTGTATTTTTGAGTTGTAACATGATGGTCACTCCCCACAGTAGCTGATGCAGCTATTCTGCATGTTCTGAAGAGCCTAAAACACTAAGGACAGGTACTAAGGGCTCCTACCGGAAGATCTGCTGTCTTTAAGGACCTTCTCCTTGGAGGAAGCCCTTTTAATTAGGTTTTGCTCCAGTTCTGAGACCTTGCATTTCAGAATACTGAAAATAAGTATTCTGAGAGTCTGATGTGCATATGCCCCTTCTACATTTCCTTTATTCATAGTACCTCTGAAACTCAAACAAAACAAAATAAAAAAAGATGTTAGCAGCAAAAAAACTAGTTGCATTATGGGAAGAACTTTCTGATCAGTCATAATTCATTTTTCATGACACTATTTATCTGATATTCCCTCCCTCCACTCCCCTCGCCTAACCCTCAAAGGAAAAAGGGAGGAGGAGGGAGGATGGGAGGGAGTTCACAAACAAATGAATCTCTGTGTCTTGAAAAGACTGCAGTTACCGAGGTTACAAATCACATTAGTCCCGAAACAACAAGGAGGATGCATATGCCATCAGCAGCAGTGGGGTTAATAAAAGCCTGTTCTTCTGTATCTACCTTATTTTATAGATCTCTGTGCTTCTTCAAAATTTCTGTAATGAGCATGTTGTGCCTGTCAGGGGTTGGTTTTCTCAGTGAAACCTTCACAGTCACTTTCATCCCCAAAGTCTCAAACTTCTTGTCAAAACCTGTAATTACCTCCCAGAGTCAAACCTGTCATTAATCATCTCAGAAAGACTTTTGCTAAGCCTCATCACTAAGAGTGCTGAAAATGAGTAGGGACCTCCTGTATCTGCCACTTCTTTGGACTCTGTTGTCCTGTTCCGGGAAAACCGAGAATTAACTAAAATAAGCTTTGCTGAAATAACAAGGCTTTCAAACCATAACACTGTACAACAGGAAGGTAATCCAGATGTCCTTCTTCCTCTTTTACTCCTTCCTTTTTTTCATCAAAGGTAGACAGATGCCTTCCATCCTTTGCAATAATACAGCTATAACAATTAGAGGGGGCATAATGTGAGAAATATTTTTCCCAGTGTCTATATTTTACAGAAAAGACCCAGTCAAAAGGCTACAAAGAGGATTCTTTTTCCTGTTCAATTATAGAAAAATCAAGGTAACTGCTGTGAGGCAGCCTGAATATTGACATCAAAATACATGCAGTTATTTTAATGAATAAAAAAGCAGAGCAACACCCCGTTGCCTGTATCCCTAACCCCAGTGTATACACTGAATTAAAAATACTATGAAAATGAGAGTTTCAAAGACAGTAATATTTTGGTACTGTAAGTTTTCATCTACTCCATGTGGATAATTTTCCAGCACAGGTAAAAGAACAATGTGAACCATTAATGTCATTTTCAGGGCATCTGCAGACTGAGAGCTGCATAGTCATGTCTACACCGCAATCATGATGTGAACAAAGGCCAATGATAAAAGAGAAAAAGGAGTCTTGATGACTTTCCCTTACCACCTAGCATTTGTTTTTAGATTCTGGCAAATGTAGTTGATTTAACTAGAGTGGATTAAAGGCAAAGTTAAGTCTTTTATTTATTTTTGTATGCTATTTTTTCCCTTTTGCCCTTTTTTTTTTTTTTCCCTGAGTTCATTGTAAAGACACCAAATTGGTTTTGGTGCTCATTGTGAAGAAGTTTGTGTTCTAAGAAGCAATTTATGAACACATTTATGATTTTTCTCTTTACAAATACTGGTCTGGCATCTCACAGTTGAGGGCAGCTCCAAGTTTCAGATATGCCCTGTGTAGCTGGACAGCAGGCTCAGGACAAAATGCTTTGGGTAAGACCTAGTTCCTCAAGAACAACAATTTTAAATCCTTCCCCAGGTTTTCTGTACTCTACTTTAAGCCATTAGAGAGGAATGCAAAGGTAATCCATATATTCATCCTACCCTGCCTGGGATTTCCCAAGTAGAAAGTTCCCAATGCTGAAATTCTCCCAGTGTATTTCTAAGCTGTTCTTATCCCATTGAACACACGTGAATTTTAAAGTTTTAAAATAGAAGGTGGTGCCATCAGTTTGGAACATCTGGACCTTGATGTAAATGATCTGATAGTTCCCTGAAATTCAGAACTCAGTTGAAGTTTTCTTTCCAAATCCATCGCTGTCTCTGGATTCTAAGACACTAGTTAGAAAAATTGTATAAAAAACTTCACTGTCCAAGTGGCTGAAGATTTTGTAGCCGTTTGTAGGTAACTCAGAGGAAAGGGATGAATGCAGTGAAGGAAGAAAAGAACAGGATTATGTCATGAACCAAGATGGACACTGTGGAAGTTCTGCCAGAATGGAGTTAACTTATTTGCATTTGGATAATCATTTAAGTGAGAACCATAAGACTAACGGGAAAATGATTACTCAGCACAGACCAAATGCTAGTGAAGATAATGAGAAAGTTGATTAGTGAGTTGAAAGAAATCCAGAGTCACAGGGTCACAGAATATTCTCAGTTGGAAGGGACCCACAAGCGTCACTGAGTCCAACTCTTAAGTGAATGGCCTGTATGGGGATTGAACGAGAAGGATGGACCTGGTACCGCCTGTTGTGATCTCTAAATGAATAACACATGGCAAATACAGAAATACTTTAGAAATTCATGCGTGGAATTGTAACTGTTTAGAATAGCACATGGGAAATATACCACGAGAAATATTTTAAAAATTCATGTGTGGAATTGTAGCTGCAAACATGGATGGGAGTGTAAATATTTTTCTCTAATTTGCTGATTGCAGGTGAAGTAAAAGAAGAAAAAAGCATTAATTTAGGGAAGAATCAAGAATATGGTCTGGAGTCACAGAGTACATAATTCCAAGTATTTTTAATGACCTCTGAAATTTTCCACATTTTGTGTTGAATCCTGCAAAAACCCCTTGATTTTGTGCAGGCTCTTCATCCTACCTATGCAGGTAACTTCCCTGCAATTCCTGCTGTCTTTGTGCTCTTCCACTGCCTGAGACAGCTCTCAGTTACTGCCTTACTTCAGTGACTGGGATATTTTTTTTCTCCATACCCCAACTCCCTCACTCATGCATTGCACCCTGAGAGCTGCACCCCCATTCTTCAGTGACTCTGGGATCTAAAATCTAATTAAACTGTCTTCTGATCTCTGTTTCTCTGTCTGTCTGATCTATCAACACCCATTTTCCACTTGAAAGAGTAAACAGATATCCATTTCTACCAACAGCAAGGAAGAATCATGAGTCTGTGACTACAAACCCTGTAATTCGACTAAGAAAGTCAGAGAGACTTTACTATGGCTATCAAATTAAATTATGAAGCAGTTATTCAAATTCTTTTCTGCTGTGTACATGCATCTTGCCAATGTTTTTCTGTGCACTTATATTATGCTTTTATAATTTTATACTTTATATATATGTATTATTTTATAAGTTAAATACATTTACAAATAGTTTTGCAAAGAAATATTTTATAATATGAAGAATACAGAATCTGTCAAAGGGTTAAGTAAATTAAAGCAGTAGGTAAATGAACTTGTTAGGCAGAACGTTGATTTGTGAAAAGAAATATTGTGGCTGACACAGAAATCTGTATAGAAATTAGAGCCATGGAATGGTGAGTTGATTCTAGGATGCTGCAGAGAGAGTTTACATCTCTAGGGTAGTTAAAATAAAATAACACAGAATCAGCAAATGTTTTTATACACTGGAGATTTCTATAACAAGGCAGGATGTTTGATCCTGGCAGAGTTTTAATTACTCAGATGTTGATTTGGATGCCACTCAATACAAAAATGAAGAGGAGGAACACATTTTGAGAGGTATTTCAGGATTGCTTTCTTCCATGGATTATTGAAGCATTCAGATGGTTCGAGGCTATTTTGGACCAAGTCCTAGGAAATATACCAAAGATGATTAATAGGACTGAAGCAAAGAAACACGCAGACATCCATAATATCATTATTTTAAAATATTCTTGGGGGTTGGTGGAAGCAAAGAGAACTTTCTGGACCACAGGAAAGTTGACTTTGAGAAAACATGAAATGCCCCAACAGATTTTGGGTATTCTTTTATTGGTCAAGATTTTATCATGCAGAGGGAGTCTAGTGGAGACTCTAGGAAGTGTTTTAGAAACAGCTGGTGATGCAATTAAAATCCATCCTGGTTCAGTCTAGAGAGAAAAAAGGCAACAGATGCAAGTTTGTTTAAGTGGCAATGTAAAAATAATTATAAACAGAAGACTTCTTTAAAAATATATACCAAAAAAAGTGAAAGGTGGATTGGGAAATCTCTAAAATAAGCATAAGTAAGTCAAGAATATAATTAGCAGTACTGACTGTTCAATTTTAAAGGGTATTTCAACTAATAAAGGATTCTGCTGTTGTATTTACAATAAATGAAAAATAAAGTGGGGAAATGATCTACTTAAAATGGGGAGCCAAAAAAGGAAAACCATAACAGATTTTGAGAAGAAGCGGGAGATGACAAGCTGCTCAGGGTAAGGATTACATTTCCTAATTAAACCAATTATCAACACTTAACGTTGCATTGAATGAATTCTCCATTTTTTGCAAACCTTTCCACACCAGCAACAACTTTCACAGCCACAGCGATGCCAGCCTTTGGGCAGGCTCCCACCTAACTGGAATTGTTTGTGGGAGGGGGATCTAGTGTTCCTGTAGGAAATAGGAACATGTTGAATAGTTTGGGATATGTGAGGAGGTGAGAACCTGCTCACACTCACTAGGGAAGAGAGAAGATGCATATTTGTGTCACACAGAACCCAACCTGTGTGCCTGGGCTGCAAAAAGGCTTCTTTCCATCCTTCCTTCCATTCTTCCATTCTCTCTTCTCTGCTTCTACCACTAACTGACTTGTACAGCCCAAGAGAAAAAAAAAATCAGACCCTGGCTTGTAAAACACATGTATTATTTCAAACTATAAATTTTTCCAGTAGCTTCAGAAAGACCACGTTTCTTCTTGAAGTTGAGAACAAGTTTGTATTCTTAAATGACTCAGGGCCATGGTCTTCATGATGTAGACCTGATCATAAAGGAAAATTTCTAGTATCCTGAGAAAAGAGAATTACTAGAATGCAAATAATTCATAGCTATGAGAGTTCAAGAAGATGAAGAAAGAAATAGATGAAGTCTTTGGGAAATTACTTTCCAAGTTCCTTGATGAGAGAACTAGAAACTTGCAAACATAATGTCATTAGTCTGAGATAGGTCTTTGACATCAATTATGGAAAAATATTAGCAAAAATGTGTAGGGTCATTGATGGAGCATGCTGTAGTACTTAATTTCTTTAGAGACAAGTTACAAAAATTTATGAGAGTTTGATATTGCTTTATTCAATTGTCATTTCCCCCCCATTTTTTTATTATGTAGTCTTGTCTGCATTCAGTATAGAATGAATTGACATAATCTTATTTTTTAATGTATACCATTTTCACCTTGACAGTGATTAAGTGCAGGAAGGAATCATCTCGGTGAAGAAGGCAAAGATGTTCTTATCTTTTTCCTTTGAACACTGAGCCTGTTTCCACCATTTCATGAGGTGATGCTTCTAGATGTATGTTTTGGGCTTACCCCTTCCTGAGTTCTGTCTGTGGCAGAGAGGTGCGATATCACCTTACTCTATTTGGTCCTTTATGGCTACCAACACGGGGCTTGAAGGGTTCAAGATAACAACAGGTTTGCTTGGAATGTTCCAGATAGGATTTATAACTGTTATTGCCATTCAGCTATTAATGGGTGGCTCCTGTGCTTGCTGTGGGGCTCACTTGCCTCACTGTGAGTCTAATGCTCATCAGTGCCGCTCTTTGCTTTCTGTGCTTGCTGCAGTGCTGTGCTGATCACCTCACTCTGCTGTGCCTGGGAATGTTTTCACAACAGCACTGGGGATGCACCTGGGCTGGCAAATGGCCAGGGCACCACTGCTGTTGCTGTCCTGGACAGGCTGGAACTCCAGTGTGACATTGAGTTGAAGAGACTGTGACCTGTGGATGAGTCCACACGAGAGCAGAGATCCACCTGCAGCCCACGGGAGACCCCACAGCTGGGCAGGTGGATGCCCAAAGGAGTCTGTGACTCCATGGGAAGCCTGTGCTGGAGCAGGCTCCTGGCAGGATCCATGGAGAGAGATGAGCACTCGCTGGATCAGGTTTGCTGGCAGGACTTGTGACCCCATGGGGACCCACACGGGAGCAGTCTGTTCCAGAGGGACTGCACTGTGTGGAAAAGACACACTCTGGAGAAGTTTGTGAAGAACTGCAGCCTATGAGAGGGACATACATTGGGAGAAATTCATGCAGAGCTGTATCCCATGGGAGCAACTCCGTGCTGGAGTAGGGGTGAGTGTGAGATTCCCTGCAAGGTGTGGTGAAGGCCATGAATCCTTACAGCCCATAGGGACTCATAGTGGTGACTGTAATTACTGTAACAGGAACCCCTTGTTGCAGCCAGGCTGGGAACAAGGGCAGGAGTTCATTTCATTACATAAAACCTGTTCCAAGAGGACCAGGAGTGGATATTGTAATGGGTATACCTTTAAATTGTTATAATTCATGATATGAGCTGCATGTTATAGGAATTGCTGTAGCAGGACCCACCTGGACCAGTGGAGAACAAGTCTTACAGGAAGCAGTTGCAGTGCAGCAGTGACCTGATCTGAGCTGGCTTTGGTACCCAATAACCCCACAGAACACACCACCTCCCCTGTGGGGGTCCTGAGTCACCACTATAATAGATGGAGCCCCAAGCCATGGATAAATGAGCTCAATGGGCATTTTATGGACATTTTGTAGGTGTGTTCCACAGACTAAGGGAATGACATCTGTGTATGATATCAAAGCATGGGAAGGGTGGTGGTGGTTAATGAGGTTGTATTGAATAGTGTGAGACCCTGAGCATGATGCAGGTGATACGGAGCAAGGGGTGGATAATGTGATGGTTCTTGCTGGGTGGGATTGATTTTCTTCACAGTGGTTAGTGTGGGGCTGTGATTTGGGTTTGTGCTGAAAACAGTGTTAGCAGTGCAGTTTTGGTTATTGTTGAGCAGTTCTTGCACAGCATCAAGGCCCCTGCTGCTTCTCACCCCACCCCACCAGAGTGTGGGCTGGGGGTGCACAAGAAACTGGGAGGGGGCACAGTCAGGACAGCTGCCCCCAGCTGCCCCCAACCCCGTCCATATGGTGTAATGCTCAGCATCTCAGGCTGGAGGAAGGAGGAAAGGGGAATGTTCAGAGTTATAGTGTTTGTCTTCCCAAGTCACCATTATGTGTGATGGAGCCCAACTTTCCTGGAGCTGGACAAACACCTACCTGCCCAGGGGAAATGGTGAGTTAATTCCTTGTTTTGCTTTGCTTGTGTGCACTGCTTTTTTGTTTCCCTATTAAAGTGTCTTTATCTCAACCCATGAGGTTTCTCGCTTTTGTTCTTTCAGTTCTCTCCCAGATCCTGCAGGTATCAGTGTGAGCAACAGGCTGCGTGGTGCTCAGCTCCTGGCTGCATTTAAATGATGACACTGCCCCTCCTGTGTGGCTCTGCATGGCTACAGCTCAGCTCCTCATGTCAGGTGCTGCTGAAACACATTGCTTCTGGCTTTACCATATTACACATCAATTTTGAAAGCGGGACTGAAGCTATCAGTCCATTATTTTTCATCAAAGGTGGTGATTTCAGGGTTTTCACATTGCTCAAATTGTTTCTAGAAAATAGCAGGCAAAGGGTTACTACTGAAGGACCATAATTCTGGATTAAAACAAGCCAAAGGGAAGTGTCCAAAAATCCATCAAAATAATCCAGATTTTGAAACAGATTTTGCTTGTAGTCAGCTTTATGATGCATTTCTCTTTTTCAGTTCTTTTCTTTCCTTCTCTTCAGAAATTTTCCTAAAAGCCTGATGATGCAGTTTACACTGGACTTGGGTGAGGGGATTTTTCTGTCCACCAGACAGCAGGATGGTACTGAGCTTTCAGAAGACTTTTTACTTCACCAGCACCCTCACAAAGCTGTAAAGTACTGATTGTGTTGCTGTTCAACAGGTGTAGAGTGTTCTTGGTCAAGGACTGCTATATATGCAATAGTCACCTCAGAGCAGGTGCCTGTTGCAGGGTTACTGTTTCAGGTAGAAGGCAGATTGGTCTATACATACTCACCAAAGTGTCTGGAAAATCACAGTTGTAGGCTATAAGCAAGTTATTTGTTACTCATATAAATATCTTACTCCTTATTTGTTCTACCTGATACTGCGTTCCATTCCTCTTACATTGTGGCTCTGCTGAAGGCAGCCTCAGGTTTTGTGCTTGAGGAAGCAATGCAGTTCAGGAATCCAAATGACATATTGAGGTAATTCTGGGAACCCAGGGAGATGAATGAGTCAGTGATTTCACTTGCAAGAGTGATTTTTTTAGTGTTGGAGTCTTGCTTTGCTGTTGAGGACTGCACTGAACAGCAGCTTACCTGTGGAGCTCATTGTTTCACTTGCTTTTCCTGTTCCATGTCCTGAGCTTTCTCCAGCTGCTTGCACACACTGACTCATGCTTTCTACAGTACATGGCTCACTGAGGATAGAAAAATCCTTTAATGATGATAAATAACTGCCTTGCAAAAGCTTCATGACCCAGTTAGACATTGTAGCTCACCCTGTCACATTACATCTAGTGCCGGTCGAGTCTCTGACTAAAATCCTTAAATAGTTGTGTTTTAGACATGAATGTGAATTATTGGCTGACACACACTGAACTGAAAGGATTGGTGACACTAATCAAAAAACCAAGTAGAGAATATTGTTGAGAGATGTGAAAATGCTTCACATATTTGACCAGTTTTATTCCCATGCAGTTGTCCCTAGCTTGAACCCCACCTAGTATTTATCATCTCTGGGCATTGTTAGTATGGGCTGCCTCTTCTTCCATGTGACTGATGAACACTGGCCAGCTGCAATACTGGTCATTCTAGCACAGTTTGCTACTGTTTGGGAACACATCTGTAAACAAAGAAAATTTTAAAGAATGGTTGACAACAGGATCAAAAGATATCACGTTACTGGTCAAACAGATGAAAATATAATCTATTTAGTTAGAACATAAAAAATAATATTTTTAATTAGCAACATTTTTGCCTCTTCAGAAAATTGCATAATGGTGAATATGACCTTGATATCCCCCTTTGCCCCCAGTTTCTGAAGCTGCCACGAGTAGGGTGAAGGGCTTCCTTGTGTGTGAGAGGAAATGGACAACAAATAGCAACAGCTACGGGAAACTGAAGACAAAAGTGACAAAAAAGGGTTTTATTGTCTAATGGTCCTTGAATTTCTGACTGCATGTAAAGGCACTGGAAAAGATAAGCAAGCTATAGAAGCATCTCCGTCGGGAAACGGGAATTGAAATGCTATTGTTTGGAATGCAAGCTACCGGCCAGGCTTCAGTTTGCTCACCCTCCTCGGTTTCAGTGACCTTTTCTAACAAAGAGTAGTGCCCTGCTGAAGGTACAGAGCACGGCATCAAGGATAATTCAAAATGATGGGAAGAAGATGTTCTTTATGGTATGTAATAAATAACAGGACCGGGCCTGGGTGGCTATATTGTGGGTAGCTTTATTTATGATCCGGTAGAAGTCCCTGACATGTATGTTTGTGGTGTGCTTTTTAGGAGGAAGCAATTTTCTAACTGAATGGAAATTATTCTTACTGGGAAAGACTGAAGAAAAATGTAAATGAAGCTTCCTTTTTTTTTATTCTTTGTTAGATAAAGCATCTTGTAGCTGAATATTGCTAAGCTCCAAAAAGAGATTCATGGGTTTTAAGCTCCTGACCAAGGAAAGTTGTTAAACACATCGTTTAAGTTCTAGCATGTGAATTGCATTTTGAATTCAGCAGGTTTACCTGGAGTTGTATATTTATTTAAGTGCATGGCTGGACTGGCACCAAAGTTCTGTGGGGAAGGATTCGTAACTTTCTGTTCTTGCTTTTACAGAAATGCAAATAGTAAGAAGTAGTAGTAATTACTGTGCCATTTCACAGTCATTATCAAAATAAAACTTTATGTAGCTTGTTGATTGCTTTGGTTAAAAAACATCTTTTTGATATTTTAGATTATATACATTTGTCTCGTTCTTTCCAGCTTCTGAAGCAAGGTGAATAAAACATTTCCATGCAGTTTCTTTTAGTCTTAACAAGAACGTCACACGCAGCAATTACTTCATAGAACAACTGAAAGAGAAGACATCAAGCAGTAAAAATTTGCAATGGCAAAGATAAACAAAGATATTTAAAAATAACTGGTAGCTTTTACCTCAAAATTTAAGATTTGATAGGATTGGGCTTTTCCTCCCACTGTAAATGGCAACAAAAACACACCAAAAATTTATTAAGTAAAAGACTCTCTGATTTTTGTCTCAGATTTCTAACACAGCAAAGGTGTTCACATAACATATGATATGTTGGCATTGTTTCACATGTCCAGAGCTGATTAGCCACCCAGTGCCTGCTCCATATGATTGATCTGATGCAGACAGACTAACCTACAAGAAGTTCACTCCAGGACCCCCTAATCACATTTACTGCTCATATGCATGCAGTCTGCATCACTTCTGAACTGCACTCACAGTGGGACTTCTGCATTCCAGAGTCAGTTCACACGTGTATGATGACTGCTTGCCTAGGATTTTGTGTGAGCTACCATCTTTCAAGGAGCTTAATAAAAAATTGGTTAGCCAAAGGGGTTTATTGAATGGTAAAACCTACCAGTTAACTCCCAGTGTTTTCTCAGTAAACCCATTACATCTGTGTCCCTCAATTACTTACCAACAGTTCCATGCTTATTTTGTTTCCCTGTGGAATGACTTAGTGTAAAAAGCAGCATTATATTTCACAATAACTAATTATTGCCAATTAATAAAACAATTGGCAATTAAATCAAACACGGAAATAATTTTGCATCGATGATCTTTCATATGTGTGGTGCAAGCAGGCATTCCATCTTATGTGCCCTCATGGGTGAGCTAGGCAATTACAGCAGCAGACATTTTTTGGGAAGGGAAATTTTATGTGATTGGATGAAATTTGGAGTATGTGCTTATCTAAATATAACACAAAGGATGGCACTCCACATAGCCTGCAAATGGAAGGGAAGCAAATTTTTTGTCAGGATTGTACACCTGGAAAAATTATGGAGGTGAGAGCCGTGAGATAAAATTGTGAGCTGCTGACAGCCTTAAAAATTGCCTAATTGAGAATGGGACTGTGAGGCACATCTAAGTGTTGCTAGGACCTTGAAAGGACCGGCACTCCATCTTCTAATTCCATAATATGGAGTGAACCTGCAGTGTTTGTGACCTTGCAAAATCAGTTTGAGCCTAGCTGGCTTTTAAAGCCTTAAATCAAGATCCTGCCAGAATGAGATGATTCTTGTAAGAATGATAACCCGCAGATAAGGTAAAATGAAATCTAGTTGGCTCTTGAAATGACTTGGACAAACTCTGGCAATGGAAATGTCAATCACATGGCCTTCTGCCAAGGTTAAATCTCAGCTTCCCCGTGATTCAACAGTCTGGGCACCTTGGCAATTGTTTCCAGCAGAAATACCATAGAAAAGCAAGACATTTCTGTTAACAGCTGGTGCGAGGTGACTTGAAATAGGCTTTTTAGCTTAACTTGGGAAGTAAGTGTTAGAAAAAGGGGGAAAGTGATTGTTTTGGACAGCAACTGGTCTCCAGACATATGGACCCAAAATGCTTTTCTGCTTGCTTATATATTTGAAATGTAGAGCCAAGTCAGAAGGTTGTGTCTCCCAGGTAAAGCTGTGGGGTAGACAAACACTTTAAAGTGAACCTTAAAGTTCATTCAGGATTCCAGGTAAATTGTCTTTTTCAAATTCTTATCATAAATTCCAATCATCACCTTTTGCTGGCTGGTGTTTTGTTCCATAATTCCTCATTGCTTAATAAATCAGATGCCAATTTTTAAAATGTGAAAACATGAGAACTTCTGTTGATTTACAAGGAGAGTACAGTAATAGATTATCATTGCTGCTCACCCCAAGTTTATTCTGTATTCTAGTATTTCTAGAGCAATGACATCTGTCACTTCCAAGTGTCAGTCAATGACATGTTTTCTTCCTTGTGTTCCTGGCCATAGCTGGAAAGCTATAACTAGAAGCACCTTGCTCTTAAATTAAATGAAATTGCAGCTCAGGAAAAGTTTTTGGCTGGACTCCAAACTTAATTTTATTGAAAGAGAATTGTCTTTCATTACAAGTAAAAGCAGAGAGGTACATAGGACTCATTTCCACTCCATGGCACCTAGTTTCAAATCACTTATTTATCTTTATGGGATAAGAAGGGTGGATAAAAGAAGTAAGCAATATGTTTATTGGGAAGTTTTAAATTCGTGCTCCAGATGTGGATTTACTACTAGATACATTTCCATACTTAGTGGGGAATAAATTTCCCATGGTGAGGAAAATTGTCAGCACAGGTGGTCCAGGTTTGTGTTATCTTCCCTTGCAGCTCTTCACAGAACTGGTTACATGTACTATAATGTCCTGTAATTTCTAGGTGCAGAGAGGTTCATTAGTTCTTAACAAGGGTTTTTGCTTTCGCCAGCCGGGCTCCTCTCACCATTAGAGATCCAGGTTCTCCACCATACCCCACTGTTCTGTCTCTTCCCTGCCACTTCTACCGCCTCTCTACCACACACCTTTTAATCTTTACAAAACTCACACAAATGGAGTGCTCGAATTATTTGAGCCTCTCTTGGGTAACGACTGGCCAGCATGGATCTTTATTGTTGCCTTCCACACCTCAGCCAGGCGTGTCACAGATTGCAACACCTGCCTAGAAATGTGCTTCTCTCCCGTTCCCTTCCTCCCCTGTAATTTCATGCTGATGCCCGGTAGAATGTTATTTCCCAGGGAATGCTTTTAAACCTTTTGCTTCTCTGCTTCCACTTCTTTGCTAAATCTGTTCTAAGCAGGTCAAACCCGATAGATAGATGATGTTATAGGAGGAACTCTGCTGGAGTTTTCTGAGAGGCAGAATGTAGTGCAGATCTGTACGAAAATAGAAAATTCTCCAAGGCAGTTTTTCTGGGTTCAAAATCACTTTGTCTGTAAAATCTTTTTGAGTGTCTGTACAAAGAATCCCGTTGGGCCATTTGATCTGGGATGAGAAGTAAAAGAGACTATATGGATCAGTGAATTTGTTCTCTTTAGGAACTGAGAACTCTCCACATGTTTTGTTTCTCCAGGCACCTATAAACTATTGTGTTTGATGTTTCCCTGTCCTTCCAAGCAGATGAAGTTTTAATTTGTTGTCCAGGATTTTGAACACGTGTCCTGCCTTTTGGAATAGCGAAGAACTGCAAAAGATTATTGATGTGCCTCAAAACTGAGCCATCCAGTTTTTGAGAATAATACTTTCACCACTGCCATGGAATCAGAGTAATGTCTACTTTAACAGGTTAATTCTTTGTTTCATAGCATTCATGAAAACCCTCATTCCAGTTGGGCTGTATTGAAAAAGGCACTGAATGCATTAAAAAAGGTTGGAAGGCATCTCCTACAGGCTTTAACAAGTTTTAAAGCAGTATTTCCAGTGTTTGTTTCCTTATCTGTTACCAGATGTCCTGTGCAACATATGTGCTAAATTATAATGGTTGTGTTATTTCCTCTTTTAGGTGCTGGTGTGGAGTCAGATCAGGATGGCCAACCTGCATCTTTTGCTCTCAGAGATCATCTCTGGTCTCTAAGGTACGTGGGATGTGATAAATGGCCCTCAATCCTATGTTTTTAGTAAGAAGTTCACATGGCTAGAAGGATTGTCTGTCTCTTGTTGGGCCATAAGTTGTATTGGTAAGGAGAACCTCGTGAAAAAAACTTTCCATCTTTCCCCTGCAGGCCAATGTAAGACATGGACATGATGGCTGGTATTGTACATTGTCCCTGCCTCTCCCTTTAGGGAAGAAAACATTGAATATGTGTTCCACATTTCAGGTGTGCCAGGTTTTCTGGTGGAAAAAAATGCACCTTTAAAAATAGGGAATTAAACTCTTATTATTACGTTTGGACTGACTGTTCTCTGTGCCCTTTCTGAATTAATTCTGATCTGCTTAGTGAAAATATGATTGCACCAGTTATTGAAATGTATAATTTTTCAAGCACTAGCTATTTCAGTAAATTAAAAATATTGATCATATGTCATTTTCAAAAAAGAAGAGCAAAAAGTAAAAAATATGACTTCAGTTTCAAATGCTTTGAACTAAAAAAAAAAAAGAAAAAGAAAAAGATATTTTTCCTTTAGCACTGCTTCTAAATATTCGAAGCAACGAAACACTTATCAACACCCCTGGGATTATTCTCTGGAGCTGAATCTATCTTATTCTCAAGTGCTTTCCTGAAGTTCAGTGTAAATTATCCTTTTCTTAATATCATTTTGCAACTCCTACATGTCTTCAATCTGCTTTTGAAGTATTTGTCATGAAGTTTCAGATACAACCAGATACTAAGGTCTCTTTTTCAATGATTGAAAACATGCTCCACACAAGTCCAACCTTCCAGCAGAGCCTGCTTAATATTGGCTCTGGTGGATTTGGATTAGAACTTTCGGGACAAATTTTGGTTTGAGCAAGTAAGTGGAGAGAATCAGTGAAATCCTGTACAAACATTTATTTTCTCTTCTTTTTGTTTCTGAAAACTTGGAGAGAATTTTTTTTTTGTGAGCTCCTGGGTCAGTGTTCTTAGAAAAATACTGACTCATGCTCCAACAGAGGATGTGAGTGAAGTACTGTAAACACCTATCAATTACATTTAAGCTGTTTTATTAAAACCCAGGTAAGTCTTTGTTGGAGTGCTTTGTTGGAGTCTTAAATCTATTTAAAGGTTAAAGCTCCAAATACTTTGCATCAAGCATGGAAGTAATCCAATATTAGATCTCATAAGGACATTTATCTTGAAGTGTTGAGAACATCCTAAAAAAAGTCTCATAGAGTTACAAATTCAGTAAGATAAATCACAGTGTCTGTGCGATTGAAAATAAGTTTTCAGCTGAAATTCTAGCCAAAAACTGGGATTATTTAGAGCAAAAACAGGGAACTGATGATGATTATGGTTTTTTTCTCAGCAAGAATAAATATTTCTGGAGTGCTGAGGTTTACACTCCTGAAGAAAGTAATTAAATATTGGAAAAGGTTCAAAATAAAAATAAAGAAAAGGTTCAAATAAAAATAAAGAAAATTATTAAATAAAATGGATTGTTCTGAGAGATTCTACATGGTCCATTTAGTTTAGCAAATAGACATTTAACCTCATCTCCTTTTTTTTCAGTGGGGAGCAAAAGTTTGGTAAAGAACAAGATCCCATGACTGAAGGCTATAAAAAGAACCAACTGGACATTCAATTTGAATATGGATGACAATTTGTCACTTGGAATAGCCCTTATTGTTTGGCATTCCCTAAAAATTTACATCAGGAGTCTAAGGGACATAGCACTGTTCACATCTGGCTATTCAACTGAAAGTGGAAATCAATACAGTCCTCTGTATTGATTCACAGATAGATCTGATCCCAGATCTTTAATTAGAAAGCTTTAAACATCTAATACTGAGCGCGATTTTTGTAGTTGCCATATTTAAAAATAACAGCAAAGTAGAAAATAGAAGGAAAAATAGAAACTCAACAAATGTGCTTTCCCACCCAGCTTTTTTAATGTGACATTTGTCCTGGCAGGGCAATTTTTTACCTTTCAACTTGTTCTTAGGAAGTGGGTTGCGGTATTTTTTAAACTTTGTATTTCTCTGTCTCTATTCATCCCTCTCTTTATGCTTTTTATTTTTTTAAACCACACACACACACAAAGATTCACTATTTATTTGTGCTCAGCAGTCTCAGCAGAAAAATGTGCCTTTAGCATTTTGCAGAATGATTGCAACAACAGCATTCAAGGGATTGTGGGTAAATAATTGTTCACAGGCACAAGTGATGCTATGTTTAAGATTCAAACATTGGAGCGTATCATTCTAATATCAAGGACATGTAGAAATATTGGTATATATAAAGAGATGCACTGTGATGCACTTTAAGTTTGTTTTCAAATGTATCTCAGCTACTTCAGGAAATCAAAATGTAGTGGCGGCTCAAAAGAAGAGTGAACAGTCTCCATACCATTCATATTACATATGAAGCAAATGCCATTACGAAAACTTCATTAATATGTAAATTACAACATTTTGATTAGCACTTGCAGACCCCTTTTGTTAAGAAAAGAGACGGAAGGAGCTAACCAGATTGCAATAATTTACATAATAGCTCAGTGGTGGCAATGCCACCAAGAGAACCTAAGGAAGGTTATTATGATTTTTTTTTTAAACAGCTTAACACAGTGTTAAAACCAATTGTACGAAAGAAAGGACAATATTTTTCTTCAAACTGACAAACTCTTTCATGGAGTGGTGGGATATATGAAAGATAGGCTGGAGTTTATTTTAAAATAATAGGATATGTATTTGCTCAACAAAGGAATACAATAATTTTGTGTCATTATATGGTGATTTGAAGCCAAATGAAGAGTAGCTTTTGTAACTTGTTTCTCTGCAGTGATTTTGCACTGTGCTAGATCTTGGAAAGCAATGAAAATTTGTCCATTGACTTCAGCAGCCTCAGGATTTATTCCACGCTCTAAGTTTTCAAGCTGGAATATGTCAGTAGGACACGTAAATCTCTCACTCAGGTGATCAAATCACAGTATCATGACTATACAATATGGCATTTAAATGTCTAAATTTGGATAATGCATCCAGATGCGCCTTTTTCTGTCAGCATCTATTAAGTGGGTTTTATAGGTATACTAGGCTTTGATTTTCTTGAGCACTGTAAGAAAGCTACTATATTATGGGTTTGCTCATTTCTTTACACTTCAGATACTCAGAGAAATAAGTTAATGAAGTCTCTAAGTATGAGACTTCTATTCTAATTTCATCATTTGAAAGACATTTCCATATTTGGACACCTTAAAAGGGAGCTCAATAGCAGTCATGTTTGCCGGGCCCTTTGGGTCAAGAGACACTGGAGCACCCACAGCTGGCTTACAGCAGCATAGCTTTTTTAGTGGTAACCCAAAAGATGGTGAGTAGCAGAAGAAAGAGAGAGAAAATCGTGGGGATTCTGAGGACTTTCATATACTTGCCAAAGTTCAGAGACCTCGGGGCAAAACAGGAAAAAAAAGAAAGAAAAGAAGATATTTGAAAAGCAAAGTTCAACAGCTCTGCTTGGTGCTGCTTGAAAGTATATTACAGGCATCACGCCAGATTTATCAGAAAAAATAACTGTGATCTTTTAAAATTAGCAGGCTAGGTGACACATTCTGTTTGTTACAGTTCCATAGGGACATTTTTGCCCCAGCTGACTTCCATAGAAAGTGTTTCATTATGATGTAACTAAAGCAAATATTGGTCTAAGAGTTAAGAATAACAATACCGCTTTTTGCATTAAAAGGGTATTCTGTTACATTGGGAAAAGAGTTTCTATGAAGCAGTGTGCCCTCAGGGAACTTCAGAATAGGAACGGATGAACCTGCAGAGATTTTTTTTTATTTTGCTTTGTTAAACCTTTAAAACATTTACAGAGATTTTTATTGGGTTTAGAACTCATTATAAAAAGCATGAAACTTTTGTCAAACTTTGTAAAGGTATTCAGGATACAGTTAAAAAAATACACCCAAAATAACTTGTCATGCTTATAGGACTGGGCTTTCAGCTGGTGATAATCAGCCTTGCTCCATTAAATTCAGTAACCTTACACTGACTGTCTGGTGTTGCAGGCATCTGCAGGAAGTAGTCTGTCACAGAAACATCAGCCTAGCTCCAACTAATGCCAGATTTTTTTGAGAGGATGGGTTAAGGCTCATTTGCAGCAGATAAGGATATAGGATGCATGTGAGTCAGTACATATGAAGAAATCACCTAAAAAGTTGCTAAATGGCATATATAATAAACCAGCCTTGATAATGGGCATTTGATCAATTTGTTTACAGAAAAAACAGCATCAAATTCCCTTTTGTACCACCTTGATAGAAACAGTTCCTAAACAGATAAAGGGCTGAGGGCAAGTAGTAGTTGGTGACACAGCGTGCCTGGTACCCTCTCCTCCTAGGTGGGAGGCGACCAGACCTTTTAACTGCCTGGCCCAGGTTCTGTGATTTGCCTGAGCTGTGCTTTGTGCAGGCTCAGAGGGGAAAATGTGACATTTCTCTTATCTTTCCTCTTCTTCTTTCAGGACCTGCTGTGTGCCAGTTAAATCTTTGCCATAAAACATTTATCCTCAAGCTTGTTTGTTTTATGACCAACAACCCACAGCAGCTGGAGCTGTTCCAGTACAAAGAAACTAGGAACTCCAACACGCTGGAGACAAAACAACATCTCTCTTTCAGCTGCAGTCATGTTGGCAAAGTGGGTGCTTTAGGAGCTGTTGAGCTGCTGTACATGCAAAGAGGTAAGACTGTAATGAGGGACTCGGATGAATCAGACTTGCTAATCAGGTCTGCTGTCCACATTGCCAGAGCTGCTGCTTCACGATAGCATAAACGTTTCCCCCAGCCCTTATGTGTGTGTAACAGAAGTGGCTGGGATTTTGTTTACATTTTCTTTGTAGCAGGGCTAGAACTGTTTCGAAGGGAATTGCAGATTGTCCTACCTGCCCAGGCATACATTTGGTTCTCAGAGCTAGTCTGCTGTGTGCAAACTCGAATCCTTTCAAGGCGAACTAAGCTGGGAGTTCTCCTTCTGGTATGCACCGAATGTGCTCCAAGCCATGTGGAGGACACAGGGTGCAACACAATGACTGTCTCACAGCAGCACAAGTGCATCCTGTGTGAGAGCTCCTGCAATGTTCAGAACAGCTCCTTTATGGTATGCTGTGGGACAGAAGGCGTATGCTCGTTCATATTTGCAGTCAGTCTTTTTTATTCAAGGTCCTCTCCTTTCCCTAACTGCTTCATCTGTATTTGCTGAACCTTCTTTTGTATTCTAGCACTGTTTTAAAGAATTGTGGCTTCTTTCTTCCCGAACACACCTCCCTTTATTCTCACAGAAGTTGAGGAAATGTTCTGCAGTGACACTGACATCAACCTGCCTCCTAAAGGCCCAAAACTTTGTCTGATGGCAGAATAACATGTTTCATTGTTAAACATCCAAGCAATCTACTAACCTTATGCCAGCACTTACGTACACAATGAGCAGTAAAGTGGTACATTGCGTTCAAGACGATGAAGTCCCTTTTATTGAAGACATGGCACAACTCTGTCCCTACTACAGACACTTCATACAGGTGGTGAGGTGAGAAAACTCAGATGAGCCAGTCAGACTTTTGGGTGCCCTGTGGCTCTTGGGCTCATTCTGTGGGACACCCAGGGAAGCACAAAGTTTTATGGAGCTGAAACAGATCCCTATTTCTGACCCACACAGGTGTCAACAAAGGAATATCTGGAGACTCCCCATCATGGCCTACACCAGGACCCTGTTTGGACCCTGCTTCAGATTTCATCCAGGGCAAGAGAACTAGTTTTGTATTCAAGTTCATAGAGAGTGTGCAAGAAAAAGCAGATGGGATGAAAAGGAATATCCAAGGCTTTTTCTGGAGTTAGGATGTCAGTCACAGAGCTGCAGCAAAGTGACACATATCACTCTCACAGTCTGACTGTGAGGGCTGACATGACCTTATTTGCTTGAAGACCCCTTGGTGCATTGTTGAGCTGCTGTCTGTTAAAGACCAAGGTGATGGGGCCTCACAGAGCCACGGCCACTGTCTTGAATGTAAGTTTGAGCTTCCAGGATCTGTCTGGTGAAGGAGAATTACCAGTGTCATATCACAGCTAAGAGCTTCTGCTTTCTCTCTCCACAGCTCAGTTCTAGACGACATTGCAGTCCCACCTCTCTGGTTGATTGACCCATCCCATTGTGCCTTGGATTAGCTGGTGATGAAGTGGTTTCTGTGGATGGCTGTGATTTAACATGTCTTATTCCTTCTTCTGTAGGAGGATCCCTGTCTGCTCACTCCCAATATTGTCCCACAGTAGCACAACCAAAGTTTTCGTCTGCACTCACAAAACCTTTGTTTGGACATTGAATGAACTCAGAATAAGAAAGGAGGCTGGGAAGAAGTCACCACAAATGAGCAGAAAAAGAAAGAGAGCTTATGGCTGCATGTGAGACTTCTCAGGCAATCGTGGGGGAGCAATGACATGCTTCAATCTTCTGCATGAAAAAGACAAAAAGACCATACAACTTCCTGCAGTTGCCTGTGTAGGGACCTACATCCAACAGAGTCGAGATTTTGATATTGCTTTACTATTAACATCCTGTGTGGGTGGATTTTTGGGCAATAGAAGAAGCCTAATCTGGTCTGAAGTAAACTCCAACCCATATATGATGCAAATTTAAGGGTGTTGTCACCTGCCAGTCTAATAATCCACTCCTATTCCACCAAAATACTTGGCAATAAATGACTTGTTTCCAGGTCCTTCACTTTAGTGATCTTCTAGGAAGACCTGACTAGTCCCAGAGAATTGCACATGAAATGATCCCAGACTCACACCTGTAATACAGCTTTCTATATCTCACCTGCAGGCTCCTCTGTCCTGTCTTACTTTCCATGCTAGAAATTTGCCTGTTCTGTATTTTTCACATATCCATGCTAATTTTTATGATGTACTTTCAAGTGGGATGCTTTTATTTTTTCAGGTTCCTGTGGCACTGTTCTAAAATTCCCAGCAACAAAGCTGAGCTGATACATCCTCCTCCAAGTGACCATGAAGGCATTTATGAACGTCTCTTCCTCACCCTCCCGGTTCTGCGGTGTTTGGAAGCGTGATCCTCATGACCCCGTTCTCTGATCCTGAGATGTTTGAGCTATTTTAGGGAATTTTAATAAGCTTTACCTCTTTGCAATGTGCCAAAGATGGCAGGCTTTTACATTTGTGCTCTGGTAAGGTGACACTTCAGGTTGTGCCTGCGGCAGGGCGTGCCAAGAGAATGCAGGAGGATACAGGACCTGTTGGCGACACAGGACAGGTCCCTGCAGCTGGAGAAAAACCTGGGGCAGACCTGTCTATACCATCCACCTGAGCAGTGCCTGGGCTAATCTAGCCATGGAGCCATGCCTGGGTTTTAGGTGAGAGGAACTGTTTAGCCCCAGAAGGGATCCTGTGGGCGTGCAGGGAGGCTGGTCAGAGCAACAGGGCACTGGGATGAAACAGAGAGTAATCTGAACTGACAGTGGAAGTTCCACCAATGTTTCTACTAGCTGGGATCCAGGGGGATTTATCTGAGACATGCACATTGTGCAAATGCTGTGAGAATAAGAGTAAATGGAATGTGCTTAGTCAGCTCTTAACTTCTAATTTCATGTGCCTCTATATAATTATTTTCACTAAGAAAATTCATTGTAACGTCAGCAATGAATGTCCTAACTTTAAACCAACTTTATTTTCTGTTATTGAAGCACTCAATTGTTTCTTTTTTCCCTCCTCACTCCACAGTACTGATACAGCAAGCCAGATATGATGAGAGGGTCTGAATGTTTCTCTTTCAGTGAGGAAATTAACTTTGGTCCTCTATTTTTATTGTGAAACTTGAAAAAGCCTACCTATATTAATTGTAGGGTTGTTCCATATATAAATATAATACTGGTTATACTGTTACAATATTATTTTCAACATCTCATGCAGCTGTTGTAGCATTCAGTCTTTTCAAATAGAGAGCAGTGCTCACGTGAAAACAAATTGTTGTGAATGACACTCAAAAAACGTTAATGTGTGTGAAGCAACTTAAAGCAATAACTGTGGCCTTGAACATACAGGCAATCATTCACTCAGACTACAAAGCAATCATTTTGTCCAAGAAGAGAGAAAAATAGGTTGGAGCAACAATTTGTTCCTAAAAAAATTGGAATCAGTTAATCAATTTGCAGTAAGTATCTGATTTATTTGTGTAATAACATGACTGACAATTTACAGCCTTTTCCAATAAATCTCAAAGCCATGATTTGCTGCAGCCATAAGCCATTTATTTTATAAAGATGACCTTTAATCTCTCTGATGATTGATTAATCAGTATATCATAAATAGAGTCGTGAGAAGTAAAGAAAGATTTGCTTGATGATGACCAATCTTCTGTTCCTAAAGAGCTCTGCAGGTGTGTCCAGCACACAGAAAGCTTCATTAAAGACAGCAGAGGAGTGAGAGTGGTTATGTGGTGTAGCACTAAAAACCCAATAGCATTGCTTAATATATGTTCATTAAAAACAGCCACGATGATAAAAACAATCCTCCAGTTGTAAAGAGTTGGCCTGTTGTTTTACAACCCATCCCAAATAAGAGGGAGATGGGTGATTAACCCCTGGGCAGAAAAGAGAATGGGCTGTGCCTGTGATTTCAGCATCCTCTTAACCTGCCCCACTCTGGGGTGCTGAGTAGGTACTTTAGCCCATTTGGCAAACATTGTTTTCAGCTGTTCTACCTAAGGACTAAAGAGAGAGAGGGAGATTGCTAGAGCTTCTGCTGCTTGTCTTTTCCTCTACTCTTGCTCCGTAGCTACGTGCGTGGAAGAGTGAGTAGCAGGTAAGTATTGCTTATCCTCCTGACTGTTTAGCTAAATCTGCGGGATTATTCCCCGCTCCCTGGAGATGTGTTTTCGTGACATGGCTTCATGACATGGCTGATCTAATTGCTTTTGGTCTCTGAAAAGGAGTTCCCCTCTCCCCCACGCCCAGCTCTTCCCTGTCAGGCTCACTGTCCCGCTGTTTCTCTTTAGCCTGGTGTGACACTCGGGTGAACGTGCAGCAACTGTTCCTAAAAGAAATGAAGTAAATACTTGGAGGGGGCAAAGGGGTGGTGGGGAAAGTGCATTTGTTTTCTTTCACTCAACAACTCCTGTGCCTGGAGATTGGATGAGCGTCAGATCCAGTACACGGGAGGTGTGTGATGTGGATGGGTGAGTGGTAAGAGTTCTTTCTATGGAGGTGAGCATTCAGCTGCCTCTGTTGCAAGTCTGAAACTATATCCACAGAACCTGTAAAGTGCTGTTGCTGCAGTTCCTTTCCTCCTTGATTGCATCTGCCTCGCCTCCTTTGTGCCTTTGGTCACACAGTCAGCTGTATCAGCATGACGCCCTTGTCCTAACTCAGAGGAGAAGACAGGAAGGAACAAAAGGCTCTGGAGAGTTGTTTGATTGTTTTACAGATTTAAGCTTTAACGGAAAGTGAAAATGGGTGTTTCGGGTTTTTTTGGTCAAAAACTTACTTATAAACTTTATATTACAGGTTTGTTCAAAAAGCATCACTAAAATGAAATAAAAATACCTGCCACCTGGTTTTCACTTGATTTGTAGAGCTGCATATGACTGTGACAGAAGTGATACAGTGAGGAACCAGGACCATAGCATATTAAAATGCTGTTGATGAGAGACAGCTGAGGAAAGCATGGTGATAGTTGGGGAGGTGGTCTGTGAAGTTATTCCAGGGTACTCTCCTCTTCCTGCATTGCAATTTATTTACCTTAAGAGTCATACAAGTGGCAGATTTGATAATTCTTCCACCCCTTATCACTGTCTGTACATGGATAGTTTCTTAGAAGTGGTGGTGTAGAAAGGAAGGAGAAGGAGTGTGAGCTGCTGAGCTGGGAGAGGGGCATTAAACCCAAACCATGACCTGACCCGTGCTTTCCTGCCTTTCAGAAAGCTCTGCAGGACATTCAGACCTCCACAGCAACATCCACAGCGAGTCTGTAGGCTGGCTGATCATTTTTCTTCCCAGTCTTACACTTCTGCTGCTCAGCTTTCTAATGGGGCATATTGATTTTGATGGCACAATCTTCCCAGGTTCTGCTGGCTTTACAGAGACTTATTTAGTAGTGTTTGAGTCTTTGGTGAATGGCTCTCTGCAGCTTTCTGTGTGCAGTCCTAGTGGGCAATTCTACTTAGCAATTCATTGGATTGGGTTCTCTGTTACAAGCTGGATGAAGTGACAGTATCCTTTTTCTGCTCATAATTTTCACAGGCATTTCAAATCTGATTATTTTGCTAGTATATGTTACCCAGGGGAATCATAAATATCTCTCACAAGGTTTTGGATTAAAAAGGAATGCAAAACTTTGGTTAAAAATCACAGATGGTTTGATTGTTATGATTGGTGATGTTATATTTATTTTCCAAAGCCCATCCTCTACAATAGCTGTATGCCATTTAGCAATTTATTTGTGCTAGAAGACTGAATTTGAGCTGAAAAAAACCCTGAATCTCAAGCTCTGGGTTGACAAAATTCAGTATCTGAAACCCAGGAATGCAAGCAGGGCTGGCCTGAAATAACAGCAATTCTTGCAACTCCACCTCCTCTCCAACAGAGTGTATATTTCCAACATATAATTAACTCTGGATTTTGCCTCATTAAGCCTTTATTTTTAGTGAAAAGAAATAATATTATTGTCAGTCCCATCAAACAGACACCGCCATAGGCTCAACAATGCCTTGGAGCAAAGCATTAAGAGATGGAACTATTGCTTTATTTTGAGTCTTAGGAGGAGGAAATCATCAAGTCATTGGGGTTTTTTAATGCATATATTAAGTTGGCTGGCAGAACATTTCAGCGGGAATGCCAAGCCAGCCAAAAGGCCTAACCTATAACCCCTAATCTTATGGAGCTGAACTCTATTATTTGACATTAAAATTAGATGTTACCGAGTTCTAACAGATGTCTTCAGGAGACACATTTTTATTATTGAAGAAATTTAGGTAAATGGAAACCGAGCCCCAAATTTTATTTTGTAGATTATGGGACTGCTGTGCTTTGTGGTTGAAGCTGGCATTTGAAACATGAATTATAAAAGCTCTTAGAAACCACACACTAATTGATGCCTCAGCAGTTCTGCTGCATCACAATAAGAACACAGGCTGCCATGACAAAAAAAACAGTTGCAATAACCAGTTACCCAACACACTGGCTCATTTTTTGCACAATGACTGACACTAGTTGGTGGGTCCATTTTGTGCATCTCCATGGAGGTATTTTAATTAACTGTTATGAGGAAGCAAGGAAGTGGGTAAGGGGAAAAATCTTCCGAAAGAACTTTAATAAAAACCATCTGGAAGATGCATGATGGGATATGAAATATCTTTATGAATATGGCCCAGCACAGGTGTTTGAATAAAAAACAAAAAGAGGGATTAAGACAATCTCTGTATTTGTGCTCTGTTCAACCAAAAAAAAAAGGTCAGAAACCACAGAAAATCTTGTTTTGACAAAGCCATTTAAGATAGAATATTGCATTAGTATGAAATTGCCCTCTTCAGCTTGAAATGTCTAATATAAATCTGAATATATCTTCTGCAGAGTGTGGGTACAGTTCCCTGTGCCTCTAGCACTGGATTAGAGACCCTGGCTTCCAGAGTGCAGTGATATTCTTTTTCCAATTTAACAATACTATTCAAAGGCACTAGACAGTAAAATGAACTTAATAATTTCAATAATATTCCTCTCTCCCCGAAGGTACAAGGGGAATAGAGTCTTAGGTATATGGATCATGTTTGCTTTATGAACTTCTCAGGCAAGAGTTGGCTGTTTCTCCCTCTTTTGCCTCAGGACATGCTATTTCAATGGTGGTAGAGGTAAAGGCATAATTAAAGAAAGGAGGGTCTTTTTGGTGTTCTGCTTCCCAAGCGTGCTTCAGTCTGATGGCAATGTGAGTGAGAAATCTGGACTTTGTGAGCCCTGAATGATACTGTGAATGTTGTTGAAAATCAGCTTTTTCGTTCCATTAGAATTATTTCTGTTACTTTCATAAGCAACTTTAAATTACAAGACAGACTGTAAAATATGATGCAGTGTATGGCAGGTGCTTCTCTCAGTAGTATTTAATAAGAGAGTAAAATAATAAAGCTTCCACAGAAAAGGAGAAATATCTTGGTTATAATTTCAAAAGCCTGCTACTAGGGAGGTCAATAAAATAAGTTAGTGAGGTTATTTGTGAAGTAAATCAACATGAATGAGGTGGAGAACATTGCCCTAGGGAAGCAATTCTATCTTTTCTTCTGTAGTACCCTGAACCAATCAAGGATGCAGTCACTGCATGTGAACCTCTTATGTTACTCTGGTAGTGTAATTAAAATCATCATTTTGCACCTTGACACAATTAATTGTTGTTTTTAATTGCCATGGTAGATAGAACAGAAAAATAATGTATTTTCCATCCTCAATTATCTCCACTAAGGAAGCACTTTATGCAGAAGGATATGCCACTTCTGTAGTGCTTTAGAAAAACTGTGCCTCCAATACTTAAGTTGAAAACCCTTTCTGACTTGTAGGAGATTGTAAAGGATGCATTTGTCAGGGAGCATATTTCAGTGTGCTTAAAATGGCTTTAGGAAACATTTATTCTCTGAGCAGTTTATGAGCAATGGCTTTGTAAATACATATTAGATATAATCTGCCTTACTTCTCTGTGCCTTGTACATGGTACCATACATTCATTGCTGGTGTTTTAAATAGACTTGACCCATAAATCCATAACCTGAAGAAATCATGGTGTGAAGAATGCACTCTCGAAAGCTTCCATGGTTTTGTGGGGCTTTTTTCCAGCTCTCTTATTTTATCCTCATGAAAGATTTTGTCTCTCCTTTTGAAATGGCCCGTTCATTAAAGACTGAGGTTTGATTTATGGTAGCATTGTATTATTTTCTCCAAAAGAGGAGAGAACTTTGCAAAACCTAAGAGTGTTTTGTGCAGTACGTGCATTTTGTGGTTAGGTGGAAAGTGGGACAAGGCAAATGCATTTCATTACCTTATGGATGCAAGAGGAGATACAGATTGTTGTTCCTTGGCCATCTGGAGCACAACAGAAGGGAACTAGGAGCAGCACTGCTCTTGTGGAGGGGATCAGCATTTGAAAACTTGCACTCTCTTGGCTATAAACTCCTTAATTACTCTGGGAACTGTACACTGAAGGGTGTCTTGCATAAGGAAGTTGAAGTTGGCTCCCAGTGAATGAAGGAGATCTGTGTCAAAACCTTTGGCTAAAAGAGTTGAAGATTCTGTCTTCTGAAAAATCAATAGCTGGGTAGGCTCCCTCTCCTCTTGGCAACCAAAGTCCTTGCCTTGGCTTTTCTCAGCTGGTTCTTGGTGTCCAAGAGAGAAAACAAAGACCTATCAGCTCAGGTCCATCCAGAGGAAACACTCCTCTTCCTCTACTGCTGCACCTTCCCCTGTCTTATTTCAGAGGGAGTGATGAAGGAAGGGCAGTACAGAGAATACAGAGGAACCCAGAGATGTAGAGGTGCTGCTGAACAATGGAGTTAGAGCAGCTTGGGGTCCAAAGAGCTGAACTGTGACTGGAGACAGTGGGGAAACCGAGGCAGTGAAAGAGGGCAGGTGGGTGACTAAAGGAAGGAGCTTGGGAGTGGTAAAGACTTACTGGGGCTGTGGGGAAGATACTAAAAGAGATGATATCTCCCAGTTCCTAAAATTGCAAAGGAGACAACTGTCTTCTTTTTCCCATGCAGTCCCAATCCTTCCTCTTCATAAACAAACCTTTATAGCTTTCTGCTTTCTCCTGTGGTAAAGAAATCAGTGTTGCTAGGAGCACCTCACTGAATTTGGAGATCTTGGGCAATGAGAAGGGTGTATAGCTTCTGGCAAAGTTGTCTCTGCTGTGGCCTCAGTGGCCTAAAGAAATACCAGATATTGCTCTTCCCGTGCTGCTGCACTGACAAAATACAGCTTGGCTGAAAAGGCTTCATCTCTGCACAGACCAAGCTGCCAATGTCCAGGTGCTTCTTTCCCAGTGGGTGTGGGTGCTGAGATGCTTTGCCTGGATTTAGGTTAAGGCCTTCTTAATGCTTGAGTCCAGATTCATCCCATAGCCTGAATTTACATTATATTAATTGAGGAAAAAATTTGCCATTAAGGAAGACACTGGGCATCTTTCTGCAGGAGGGAAAAAACCCAGAGGGCTGTTCTCATTGCAGAGATTGTTCTCTCTGTGCAGAAGATATTATTAGCAATTAAGTAGCCTAATTCCTTTAGACTATTTGTAAATATTTTTTCAAGTTTTAATTTTTTTAATTTCAGTTTTAAAAAAGAGTAGTTTTAATTGTCAGGTAATAACGTAGAAACACTGCTGGGCAAGCACGGTATTAAATGAGATGTTTTAAACCCCTGTTTTTATTAATCTTTTTAAATTAGATAACAGCCCTCCTTTTGCCAACATCTGAAATATGGTCTTTACATACAATTATTTCTGCAGTCACATAATTAGTAGTTCAACAGTGCACATATACAAAGAGGAGGAGTTAAAGTTGAACGTACAAATTTGTCATTTTCTGTCTTTTCAGTCCTTGACTTAGTAACCTGAATGCTCATCTTTTAAGGTGAGTTTCATGGGGAATATGCTTAAATTTTCTGTTTCATGACCTAGTTCCTTTGTTCTGAAGATTCAGTGCCGAGGTAAACTGTCAGAGCCCTGACAGCTGGCACCACAACAGAAATACTGGAATTTTTTTTTTAAGCTTCTCTCGTAGATTAACTCCTCAAATAGCTTGCACACTTGAATGGCAGACCCTTCCAGATTCCACTTCATCACAGTCAACACTTTGACTTTTGCTGAGCAGAGATTGCTCAGGATTCATTTCTTCTCTGCCGCTTCTTTTTTTTTTTTTTTAGTACATAAAGCTGAATTTCTAGCCAGTTCTTTCTGGAAATGGGGTTTTCCTGGCTAGAAATGGAAAGAATTGTAGTCCTGGCCAGTGTGGCCCCCTATGTAGGAACTGTATCAGCGCAACTGATGATTTCGGTAGCTCTGAAACTCTGTACCTCCTGCTGTAGGTTTAGCTTGAATTGCTTTAAAATGATTGATGAATTGTGTTTCTGTGCCAGGGTTAATGGGAAGGAAGCAAAATTTTAGCTGTGCCGTATTTTTTTTTATGCATGTAGTTATGAAGTGCATAACACATCATCAGCTTCTGTATGTTGTCATAGTATGGTGACATTTCCACCTGCCCCTCAAACTGAGCAATTTGGGTGTGATTAGGTGCAAAAATCCAAAGTGAGCAATGTAATCCTAAAAACTGAACAACAGGAGCTCCTACCTCAGCAAAGGTTGGGTACCATGGTAAATACGCATTCCAGTGTAACACACTGGTTGTGATTTGTTTGAACTCTACAAGCTACCTTATTACTGAACTAGAGAAATAGCTCTTTGATCTTTTTAATTTTCCCTTTGTCCACCAGCTTTTCTCTCACCCTTTCAACCCAGATAATGCTCCAACCAGGAATGAATACATTACTCTGTTGAAATTTGAACAGAAGGCTAATTCCTAATCAAAATAGGCACTATTTTCTTTCAATCTTTCAATCAAAATAGGCACTAATTTCTTTCACTGCAAATTATCATCATTCATTGCAAATTTGCTCTCCTTGAACTATGCCAACATGTTGTACAAATTTCAGCACTTGGAGCCAGCTGCTTATATACATCGAATCAAATAATATACTGTTGGCTTTTTATTATTTCTGTTGCATACTTGCATGAAAAAAATTTTGTCAGAGACAATGAGTAAATATTACCATTACTGCTATGATGAAAATAAATGTTTAAACTTTTATTGGGTTTTTACACCAGTAACAGATTATTCCATTAAAAAAAAAAAAAAAAAAGAAAAGAAAAAGGAAATCCACTTGAAAATACTGAGAAACTAAATAACATGATACATTGTTTATCTCTTTGTTGCTGAAACAGATCGTCCATAGGGAATACAAAGCTTTCAGGGAAAAGATACTGCTGAGGTACCAGTGGAGATCTTTATTCCAAAACCCAATGGGCATTATTTTACAAGCATGGCCAAGATGGCATTTGATATCATGAAAAAGACATACTGATCAGCCATCCTGGGAAACTGGGCCTTGAAGTTGGGGTACTTACCTGTTTTACATAGCTTTTGTGGTCTTCTAGGTGCCATCACATATATGCCTGCATATATACTATGTTTTCAAACACCTCTTCCCAGACACAATAGTATTTTATAGCACCATCTGTTCAAAGGATGGATTTAATAGATTTATAATAGTGCCATCAGCCAAATAGCTTTGCAAATTGCAAATATGGTTAAAATATACACAAAAGATACAAACATTAAACAGATTAATTATGGATTTCTTTTTGGTCTTGAAACGTGTAACTGGATACAATTCCTTTTTGCTGGTGCTGAGGTATGGTGCATATTTGTATGCAAACAGGATTTGGAACATCTTGTTAATCATGGTTTTTATTCTTTTGTTTGCTGGTTTCTCTTTCAAGATAGAAATCTCTAGTCTAATATAGTGTTCCTTACATGTGAAAAACATTGATTATAGTGTAAATGAAATAATTGAAAATATAAAATGTGTGAAATCTAATTACCTGCTGCCAAAGTGTCTGCTCCAAGTAGTCTAGCACTGGGGCTGTTTTATTCATGGGACTTACTTTTTAGCAGGGAGGAACTGCAAAAAGAGGGGAATAATATACGCCAGAAGTTAAAAACATCTTGGAGTGAGATACCTAAAACTGAACTTCTGCCCTCCTCTGTTTACAGTATGTTAAAATTGATAAAATATTTTCCACTAGGAAGTTCATACAATGCCTTTTGTTTGTTTGCTATTCGGTCCTGGCTTTGGAAAGCTCCCAAACAAAGTATATAACATGTATACAGTTACTGAAAAATGTCGAAGTTTATTGTAAAAGGAGAAGGTGGTGGGATATTTCCTAAATTCAGCCATGGATGCCAAATCACAGAAAGGCAAGGCTGTATTTCACTTGACAATAAGATGATCTTAAATGCTATAATTAAAAACAAGAGTTACTTTCATTAAATACTGAACCCCCATTGTGCCGATTATCCTCATAATGCTTTGCATAATGCTTGTGAATCTATAATGCTTAAAGATACAAGATGAAACACACTGTAAAGACAGCAAGGAAAAAATCGGCACCAACCTCTAAATCATTAATTGAGTGTTTTCCTTTTGTTGTGTTACAAGCTTTCTAGAAAACCGACAGGAAACTTCTAGTTACCTGGTTCACCTATAATGAAGGTGCATATTTACAGTCTGAGGAGAACAAAAGCTTTTCACAAGCAATTTATTTAGCCACAGATAAATTTTGCTGGAAGGAGGAAATAGAGATTTATTGTATTTTTTTTTTCTGGTTTGGTAATGCTTTTTGTTTTCTTTTCTCTGCTTTTATTTAAAATTTCTTTCTGCATCTTTGGGTAAGGATGCTACAAAACCTTTGGGTTTAAGCTGAATTATAATACTGTGTAACAATTTCTCTGCTTACCTTTGAGCTTTTGCCCAGCCAAGCTGCCATAAGAGACCCAAAGTATAATGTTTGCAGTTGTGGTGCATTTGGCCCTGTCTGGATGGCAGGTGCCCACCAAAGCTGTCCTTTCAGTACCCTCCTCACTTGGACAGGGGAGAGAAAATATAACAAAAGGCTTGTGGGCTAAGATAGGGGCAGGGGGAGTTCACTCATTTGTTTTTGTTGTGGACAAAAAAGACCCAGCTTGGGACAGTTAGTTTGATTTATTGCCAATCAAATCAGAGTAAGGCAATGAGAAATAAACCCAAATCTTAAAAGCCACCTTCCCCCCATCCCTCCCTCCTTCCCAGGCTCAGCTTCACTCCCTATTTTCTCTGCTTCCTCCCCCACAGCAGCACAGCAGGGGCATGGAATGGGGGCTGCAGTCAGTTCATCACACATTGTCTCTTCCTTCACATGGGGAGGACTCCTCACACTCTTCCTAGTTTGGTGTTCCTCCCAAGGGATACAGTTCTTCAGGAACAGGCTGCTCCATCATGGGTCTCTTCCATGGGGTCACAAGTCCAATGTGGGCTCCTCTCTCCATGGGGCCAGAGGTCCTGTCAGAAGCCTGCTCCAGCAGGGGCTTCCCATGGGATCACAGGCTCTTTCAGGCATTCACCTGCTCCAGCATGGGGTCCTCCACAAGCTGCAGGTGGATCTGTGCTCCTCGGTGAACCTTCATGGGCTGCACCACAGGCTGCAGGGGAACCTCTGCTCCAGCACCTGGATCACCTCCTGCCCCTTCCTCTTCTTCTTTGTCCTTAATGTCTGCAGGGCTGTTTATCTCACATATTCTCACTCCTCTCTCTGTCTGAAGTTGCCCAGGGTTTGTTTTTTTTTCCCTCTTCTCACATATGTTATCCAGAGGCAGTACCACCATCTCTGATGGGCTGGCCTTGGCCAGCAGCAGGTCTGTCCTGCAGCCGGCTGGCATTGGCTCTGTCAGATAGGGGGGAACATTCTGGCAGCTTCTCACATAAGCCACTCCTGTAGCCCCCTCCCTGCCAAAACTTTACCCTGCAAACACAACACAACAATGAGGGATTAGGAAGGTACCAGCAGAGGGAGAGATCTTTCCTAAAGAACAAGCTAAGCCTTGCAAAGCCCTGAAGAGAAAACAGAGAGAAATGACCATAACCTGTTCAGAAAACAGCAAGAAAAGGTGTCTGAAGGTGATGCATGAGGAAGAATATTGTGAAACTGAGCAAAAATAATATTTAGGTGATAAAGCCATTTCCGGCAGTGAGCTGGAAGTGCCCACTCTAATGAACACCACGGTAGCATCGATTGCTGTGGCACCCAGTGAGCTGGAGAATTTCTTCCTATCACAAACGAGAGGGGGAGAGGAGGCCCTGGGGTGGGAGAGGGAAAGCTGTAACCTGACTCACAGCTGTCATGTTTGTGTCCACAGCTGCCAGCACGCTGTCGGCTCTCATGTCTGATAAGATGAGCTCCCTTCCCTTGGCTTGCTCTCCAGTTTCTGCTGCTGGGAGGCCCATGGTCAGCTTGTCTGCCAGTTAGTTGCAGGATGAATCTTCCCATCATCCCTTCCATTGCCTTGCACTCTCCAGTCATTTCTTATTTTTAGGCATACATGCTTTTGGCTAATTTGCACTGCCTAAGGCACGAGCTCTTTGTGTTCTTTTTCACTGTAATCAGAAAGAGCCTGAACCCAGAAGATGCCAGAAGACATCAGTTTCCCACGTAGGCAGTGTAAGCTGAGTGTGCTCGTTGCCTCCAAAGATGCTCAACACACTTGTAACATGGCTCCCTGAGTACCTACTCATCCAAACCCAGTGCTCGCAGGGCAAAGGGCTGCATTTCATTTTCATTGATGATTAATGCTGTATTTCCAAATTATTTTTTTCCAGCAGCAGTGGATTTTGAGGCTGTAAGGAATACACTGTGTCTTAAAATCAAGCTCACTGTGTCGGCTAGTCCCGATGAACTCCACAGAACTGCAGGCAGTTTAAACCAGTCTCATCAACACAATCTATTAAAACTTTAGGAAACTGTTACAGGCACCTTTTTGGTTTTACTCCCTGAAATTATTATTTTTTTTAATAGCATCTTCCACACATCCTTTCCCTTCTCTTTGCTACTTACTAGACATCATCAGCAGTGATAGCCCAGAGTTGTCAACGTTTTGGAGCATAACACTGTTTAAATTAATTTTATAGGAAAGGAAGATAATTTAATAATTTACATATAGCAACATATGGACTGGTATATGTTGACAGTGGCTACAGTCTGTAAACACAGCTATGAGAGCAGAGGTGATCGTGTGTATGCATCTGTATATCTGTGCAGGAGAAAGTTCATAAATACTAGCAGCTTGCTTCATGTACAGAGTATTTTGCACATATTAGTGTGTTTGTAGAAATGTCTGCGTCGTGTTTCTCATTGCGATATGATGTCAATCGTTTTAGAATCGCAGCACTGTAACTGCTGGGTACTAGAATATGATACCATGTTGCGTTACCTATGATGGAAGTACACAAAGGCAGTGTTGCAACATGCCAAAATTTCCTCAACAAGGGACCTCGTTTTACTTCTCTGAGTTTCTAAATAAATTATGAAAAATATAAAATACAATACATGGAGTACATAAGAGAAGTGCCTACAAAGCATGGCAGATCTCAAGGAAATGTTGATGTTTTTAGTTCTGTCATCCATCACCATAATGAGTGCCAAAACTCCTTTGAAAATTAGCTGTCTGTGATTAGGCAGGTTTCAGAGTGCAGGTTGTTTCTGTATCTGATTCTGAAATATATTAATATGAATGTTATGCTAATTTGTCTACTTTTGACCTAGAGCTTATCTCAGAGATTCAAGAGGATATTGCCTCATTAACTATCTCACTCGCAAAGTAAAACTACCTTCACCTTCTCACTTCATTAGACGGAATCGTTCCTTTTTTTCTTTTGGGGAAGAGCGAATAAACAAGAGTCCTTCAAGACGCGTTGCTTATTTCAACCTCAAGTATAGTTTGTCTTGTGCATACATAATAGAGGTATTAAAATTAGCATTCAGCTCTAATTCTCTCCAGTCTAACCGATAGTGTTTTGATGAGTTTTGGAGTTTCCGTTCTGTCTGGGAATTTTAGTGATGAGGTAGGGGAGACAGACAGCAGCTTGGTTTTCATAAGCTTAGTTGACCTTGCAGGACACAGAAGCGTAAAATGTTTATTGTGAAACTGAATAAATGTTCCTAACGGGCAGAGAGAATTCATAAAGGAAAATAAAAAACACAGACGCCTTTCTAAATATCTCAGGCTGACCAGGAATTCATATTATTACATTTCTGCAGGACAATATCATCCCTCTCAAAATGTATAAGTTGCATTTGGTTTTAATATTGTAATTTTCATTTCTGCATTTTCCTGACATTGCAGGGAGGACGTTTTCCCTCCCCAGTTAGTGGGACAATTTAGCTAGACTGTCCTCCCTCCCTTAAGTCCTCCCTCCTACCTGTGCCCACCTGTGGTTTGGAGTATGTTTACTGGAGAGGGTTGAAAAGTGAAATTTGCATCCATACTTAGATCTAACTTGCCTAAAATTAGATCATGTTGAAACCAGTGGTTCAACCTTGAATCTTACAATTTTTTATTTAAACCTAAAATAAACATTAGAGGAATACAAAATATTTCATATATCCTCCCTGTCTACTACTAACTCTTCCTTGACTCTTACATTTGAATGCAAATTTAGTTAAAAGAAAAATTACAAGAAAACTCTTTCAGCATTTTACCACTATCATTAAAAACAAGGAGTTCAAGCAACCTCTCTAAAAGGCTTCCTTGTCTTTTCAGTCCCATTGGAGGTCTGTTCAACTATTGCACAACCAGAGAGGTTCCTTTCTTTGACTTTTGGCCTACCCAATATACTCAGAGATCCCTCAGTCTTTCTCAAGGAAACTCTCTCTAGCACTGGGGATGCACCCTAATTTTGATTTACTTCTGGCAACAGCCACAGAAATCCAGGGGCTCTATGTGCAACCCTGGTCCCTAAAGTCTGTGATGATTGCTTATATCATTTGATTTAGCCCAGTGAATAGCCCAAAGAAGATTAAAATGTTTCCTTCTGCCTAGCTGAGATATACTGCTTTGCTGAAATATGTCCCTGACCTCTTCTGCTGATCTGTAATATGGAGTCTAATAACCCTTATAACTGTTATCCTACCTAGTGGAACTGCAAAGGCAGTACTTCTTCATATGTTTCAAGTGGTTTGGTGTGACTTTTTATTTTTTTTTTTCCTTTTAATCTCAGTAAAACACCTTCATGCAGTCTCCTGAGGGTAATGTCACATCTCTCTGCTCACATTCCAGCATATATGGCTTTATTTTTTTTCCTTCTTACAGCGGTGCAGCTAACATGAGTTATTTCAGTAGGAATGACTCACAGACCTCTGCACCTGCCTTTAGCCAGGTGATGTTCTCAAGTTGCAGAAATGTCCTACTGCTATCCAGAGAGAGGTGAGACTCTCCTGCTGGCCAACTCATCCTTCTGGGACAGTTCCAGAAAGCTTCAGGGGCAAACCTCTGTGGAAGGCTTTAAATGCATTTGGATACGTCCCTGAATTCACTTGAACCAGCAGGTTGAATACTTGCTGTTTCCAGCCCTGTAGTACTCAAACATCCTGGGGATGTTTTGGATCAGAAATGCTCCTCATCCCCACTAGTAACACAAATTTCCAATCAATGCTTTAAAGATTGTGTTTTGTCCTGTGATTGTTAATGTAAAATTCAGTTGCTGGAAGATCCATGCGGATACACCTGAGCGAAGGTGTGTTGTTCTGCTTTACCCTGAGGGGGAATGTAGACCTGTGTAAAGCCACTGTATAGAAAGAATAATATTTTCTAATTCTATAAGCCTTGGCCTTTATGAAGGAGTCAAGGTAGTATAGCACAGTAAATGGTTGAAGGTCATTGAATGAATGATAAATATCACGCCATATAGAGAGCAGCAGAACCCCCTGATGGAACTGGAGCAGTGCTTATCTATGCAGACTACAATGATGCTGTTTATTTTTGGGATAAGAACTAAATTACTTGTATATCCTCTTGGCTATGCCTTCCTTCATATGCTCACATATTTCTCACGGCTTTTATGGCACAAACCAGCAATACTAAGTGATAAGAATGTATAAATCTTATTTGGGCCACTGGAAATTATTTGCACACTCCTTTTATTTTTTTAGTTACTATGTGTCAAGATAACGTAAAGCAGAAATGCAAATACTTTCACAAATTAATAATTTCTTAAGGAAAACAACCAACCAGCAAACAAAACCAGAACAAAACACAATAAGTAGCAATAAAAAAGCCAAGGCTGAGTCCTGGCTTGGCAGCAGTCACGTACTGTTTCAGTCTCAGATATTCCAGTGGAATCTGCCAGTGCAGCCAGGGGTAATATTTGCTAAGAAGTCAGTCAGATGTCAGCTTCAGCTTCTTAAAATTGCTGTATGTGCTGCTGAGAATGATGGCACAAATCCTATTCTCTCTTTCATTATTTACAGTTCACAAATATTTCTGCTGTTTTAATGATCTGTCCACTCTGTAATATTTGTGTTGCCATGTTCTGGAATTCAGATTTTTGAATGATACATCAATTAATTAGATGCTATTTTCAGGAGATTGGGTGGGGACAGAGGTGGTGACTGATGGAGGGAGTCACTAGTGTTTCTCTCAGCAAAGTAACAATGCCTGGTACTTGTTATCCTCCTATTTCTTATTGCTGCTTTGCAATATGTTCTTAGGAGCAGATGTTATTTACTATGGAAACTTAAATGTCTTTATTGACAAATAGCAGGAGACAGACCCTCAGGAAGAGTGGCTTCATTAGCATGCAGCTTATACTATTTTTCAAGAATATGTTTGAGTCTTTACACTTTTTTTTTCAACACTAAAACGCTGATAGTAAATGACAGTGGGAATAAGTGCAGTTGGCAGGATAAAACCAATGGTTTAAAAAGCCTCAATCTGTTTTCCTGATCTGTTTTCACCATGTGTGATACAGTCTTAAAAGCTATATGTTTTAAAAGATAGATGCACTATTTATAGTGGTGATTTTTATATTTCCTTTTGCCAAGGAAGGGCAAAGAACTTAATTTTATATCACACCATTTACAAGCAAGGTATCACAACATCCTTTTCCAAAGAAATGCTACTGGGTGAGGACAGAAGCTGCGTGGAGGTGACTGCAGTGGTAACTGCTTCATTTTAAATCCTCAGCTTCATTTTTAAGAGCCCCATTTTGTGTAGACTTTTTATTGATGCAAAATGTCAGAAAGGAAAGAGAATGGAAGGAGCGCCTAAAGGGTTTTCCTCCACCTGTGTGGGCAGTCACCGCCCGGTGCTCAGCAAGGAGCAGGAATTGCTTCCACATTTTTCCCCGAGACGATTTCCACTGGCCACGGACAGCAGAGGCAGTCCCAGGGGTGCAATGCACAGCTCCTCTGTGGCACACTCTGCTTTCCTCAGGTGGAATTCATCCTCCTCATCGGGGTGCTGAAGGGGTTATAGTAGAGGAGCTGGGCTCACAAGGCATGGCTAACTTTATAGTGCTGCATTCATGTACCTAACACATTTATTTTCCTCTGTGTAATTCTGAGCACTCCCTAATGCCCCTCTCCCTTATCCAGGAGAGCTGATGAATCAGCACAAGTTACTGTCAGGACCCTATACTGGCTGTGTAAAATCACACTGAGAAGTGAAAAAATCTGTTTCTCACTGGAAACTAATAATCCACCATTAATGTGACCTGTGGGCTACTACCCATGAGCAGTACTTGAGCATCTTCCAGACCGGTTCCTCTTCCTCTCTCTGACAACCAAATGAAAGCAAAGTCCTCCTTGCAGCCTCTTCTGGTGGATTTACATTGAATGAGAGAAGTTATCAACCCAGTGCCTGGCAAATAATCACCTTGTCTATCCTTATTAGTTCCCAACCTAGTTTACTTCTTCCTTGGGGCTGCTAAATATCCTCTCATTCCTTCCTTACCTCTTGTTCTCAGAGCTGCTTGCCTTCCTCTCCAGAATCTGTAGTTCTCCTAAATGCACTACAGTTACAGTCATTTATGTCAAAACTGGCATCTAATCCCTCTGTCATTCTGAGAATTAAGCAGTGCAAAGAGATGAAAAAGGGGGAACATTGATGTAGTTTTGGAGCACTGTTGCTGTAAGCATGTGATGCATGTTTTGTGGCTATCTGCACATGAGGGAAAACAGTTTTTGGACTACGCCATCATGTAGTGACTTTGTACAGTGCCTTAGTTTGTAAAGATGATCATAAAACAGAAAAATACAAGACTGCTGGTTCAAAACTGAATTTTCTAAGTATTAAGAAAAATTAGAAGTGATTGAAATGAAACAGAGGTGAAGCTGGGCAGTGCAGTAAAAATTAGTGTACAGCTCTTTTAGAGGAAAAGGGTATTTTGCTACTAGGCTCTGTTTTCTGAATGTCTTGAGCAAATAACAGTGAGGCCAACTGGAAAGGAAGATTGTGAGTACTTTTAAGGATGATTTTTTCACACTAAAGATAAACTGGACTAGTAACCTAAGGACGCTGGCCTGCTTACAGTGTGGTTTGGTTTTTTTTTTTGGTTCATTAACTTAATATTTAATGGTAAATGTTGAACAGTTGAAAAAAACCCACAAAACAGCTTGATGCACATCTTTGAAAGCAGCTGTGGAAAAGAATTGCTCAGTTTTGTACAAAATAAGGACAATGTGCTTGCTTGCAATTTTGCATCCAGGTTACTCGAAGCTATGATTGCAAATCTAAGGTTGATACGCCCACCGTGAGTTAAACAGTACTCACATTTGGTGGCAGAGGAATAGAAAATATCATGCACAGTTCAATTGCATAAAATGGTAGATTAATTCACATTATTGGGACAGGAAAATGCAGTGGAATTTTCTTTGGGTGTCAGGAGGATGATAATCAAAAAGATAGGTTCCTATTTACTTATTTTATATTTGCAGGTTAAGAGGTAAAATATTATCATATATAATGTTTACACCACCAGAGGTCTGACATGCTGCTTGTGAAAATCAATGAGAGATTGGCCACTGAACTTTGGATTATCTATTAAATCTGTGAGAATCATGCCATTACTGATAATATTGAAGCTGAGAATATGGAAAACAAGCAACTTGATATTTTAACATAGTTGATTAAAATTGTAGTAAACTATATAACAAGATCTGTAAATACATCTACAGTAAAAAAAAAAATATTGAGGGTCTTGGCATGCAGCCTTAATGTAGAATTAAATAGATGGTGTTAAAGTCTGTAGCATTTCTTTATCTTTATTTATCTTTTCCATTTTATCTCTTTTTTTTTTTTTTAATAAAGCTGAAGCAATCAATGAGTTGTGAGAACGTGTCAGCTCAAGTATAAGTTTATAATTGCAAGAGTAGGAATGGTTTTGTCACTGATATTTTATCAATCTAATATATTGAAGTTGGGACAGTCACATCTATTGATATTATAACAGTAAGATGTATTAATATATTTAGCTTAAGACACATTTACTTGTATTGATGCTATGTCAGTATAATGTAATAACAAAGAAATTGATTGTGTCTTAATTTTGAGTTTTTCAGAGAATAGTGATTCTGTTCCATCCTGAACTCATACCTGAGCTTTGAAATGTTTTTATACTTTTGTTTGGAATACAACCTTTTCACCACTCGGGTGCTGAAATGTCTCTCTTTCTATGTGCAGAATAACAAGTTCCTAGTTTTGGGTGACGTTTTTGGCACAAAGTTTGTCCACTTCCATGTGAACACGCTTGCCCTTTCTTTGATAATGACAAAAGCTTCATTACCCAAAACAGTGCTTCCTCAAAACAACAACAACAATTAATAACGATCTGTGAAAAAAACCCCAAACATAAATCTCTGACTGGTTTCAAACCAATGTTTTATCCCACTTATCTGATAATGGCTAAATATGTTCCTCTACTTTCTGTTCTGCTTTAATTCAGCCTACTAATTGTCCAGTAATTCAAAATTCCTGGATTGTTTCTTGATAGTTCCTGATTTTAAAAAAACAAGTAATCCAAGCCCTTGGATTGCAGAATCGCTTTCTGTGTGTATATACCTTTGTGTCAGAAAGGCACAAATGGTATTTCTTACCCTTTTAGGCCCTCACAGGGCAGGCAGGTAGATAACAACACTTTGCTTGACAGCACAGAACAAACTGATATAATATAAAGGAGTTCATTTAGATGTTACCATCCTCTTCTGTTACTGATTTGCTGTGTTCCATCTGCTAATAATGGTATTTGTTTAAAGCAAGTTTTTTCCATTCATCTTTGGCCTATTAGTGGGTTTTGAGAATTTTTGACATGTGGTCACTTCATCCAGAGGTCTCATGGCAACAGCTGGAACACGGGAAAGTGTGAGCAGCCTAGAGATGGTTTCCAGACATTTCATTTTTGTCTCATAGATTGAAGTGGAAAAAAAATCTTTCTTTGTGGTCAGTCTTGAGAGTATTTTTGAGGGCAGCTAATTTCTGAGTATGCAAGGACAAAATAATATGGATAATGATGATTATCAAGTCTTTTTCAAGGACTGGCACCCTGCCTCATCAACACATCTGCCAAGATCAGGATTTTTAATACTAAGAAAAAACAGTCTATTTATAGTGTACAGAGATCTTGCCATTCTGAGATGAATGAACACAAATGAATAGAGAGCACTGTAAACAGAACTGTTGTGCTTCTGGTTGTGTGTACGTTATATCTGAGATGGAATTTGATGTAGCCACTCAAATCAGCGCAATTGGGAGAAGGCCCTTTATGTATGGATGCAACATTTTACCCTGTCCTTAGGGCATGAATTCCACATTTTTCCTTTATTTTTTTGTCTAAAAGGAATTCCAAGTCTCTTCTACATTCCTTTATCAGTGACCCTGCTGTCTCAAAGTTTGTCCTTTAAAAATGGAATTCCATAGTTTATTAATCTTAGTTTAAATTGAATTCACTCATGATCACCCCATTCAAGGTTATTTTCTGCAATCAGCTCTTCTTTTCTATCCTTGCCACTTACCAAAACCTCATCTAAAAATAGCGTAGAATCATCTCTTGCTGACTCAGTAGGTATTTGGTGAAGTCTGTTTACTGTTGCATCCTGAAATACCTGCACTTTATAATTGTATTTAGGATCAATTAGTCAGTCTATACTAGTTACCCTGTTTTTCTTGCTTCCACAGTTTACTGTCTAGTACGTATAACCTTTGACCTTTTTGTTATAATTAAGCTGTTTAGGATTACATTTTGTACTTTTCTTGAAAATTATTTGTTAAAATCAAGTTTTCATTGCTGATCTTACTGGTGAACTGTAATTTCTGGGCAAAGTTCTAGCCTTTCTTCTCTTCAGCAACTTTGGAGATCCAGAAACTCTCCAGAAGTCCACAGCTGCTGCTGTATCGTCCAGGAACTATTATCATGACACAGGTATCCTAAAAACTCAGAAATGGACAATGCAGTGCTTACTGATAGTAACCAATTAAAACTAAATCCTACAAAGCTTGATTCTGTTTCTTTAGCATCTGCTCTTCTCTTTTATAATGGTATTTAGTTTTCCTGTTTCATTTTATACCAGACACATCTGTTGTGTACCCTGCACACAAACAGCTCAGATATTTCTTGCTGACCAACCAATTTCTGTCTTCCAGCTCATTGATACCCCTTTATTCATTGCTGAATCTCTATTTGCCTTGTTATTTTTCCTTTGTATACTAAAACCAGAAGGCAATTTGCCTGGCTTTTTCCCCTAACCTTCTTCTACTGCTGCTTTGTTTCTTTTCTTCATTTGCACCTCATTAAATCCTGTTTAGGTGGATAATTTATTTTTTATTTGTTACCCAGCATTTGTGCAAAGGTGTGTCTGTTGGTGTTTCAGATGGAGCCCTGGGCTCTTGGGAGATGCATTTTGGAATGAGCAGCCTGGATGATTATATGGTAAGGACATACTAAAAATAAATAATTTGAATACATTTATAACTCAACCTTATTATGAGCATTTTTATTTCCTCCAGGCACGTTCCTTTTTTTTTTTTTTCCCCCAATTCGTGCTGACTCCAAACAATTCCAACCAGTTCAGTCCAGTTCCGACTGGTTCACACTGAACTAAACCGTATCTCAGCAGTTCAAACCAGATCAAACCAGTTCACTCTGGATCAAACTGGTTCAAACTGGACTAAACCGTATCTCAGCAGTTCAAACCAGATCAAACCACTTCAGTCTGGATCTAATTGGATCAAACTATTTCAAACTCGATCCAACCAGTTCAAAACTGTTAAACCAGGATCTAACTGAATCAAACCAATCAGACTGGTTTCAACTGGTTCAAACCAGATCCAATTGATTGAATGGCTCATATTCAGATTTTTAGAGAACAAATGATGGGGAGGGGTTGTTAGGATGAATTTGGGGTATTTGGGCAGATTTTGATGAATTTAGGGTATTTAGTTGGCTTCTGATGGGATTTTGAGACACTTAAGGGGGGAATTGCGTGAATTTTTGATGATGTGGGGGCATTGTTGGTAGATTTGTGGAGAACTTGGACACATTTTGGGGTGATTTGGGAGGGTTTTTGGTGAATTTTGGAGAATTCTCAGGAATTTTTGCATTTTTTGATGAATTTTATGATATTTTGGGTGAACTTGAGTAATTATGGAATAACTTTTGGTGGATTTTAGGTGGATTTGGGTGGATTTTGATGGAATTTGGGGGTATTTAGTGATTTTGGAGTAATTTGGAATGTTTGGGGGACATTTTAGGTGAATTGGGGGGAATTTATGATAGATTTGGGGGGATTTAGGGAAATTTTTCTATATTTTTGTGTGGATTCAGAGTTGATTTGGGGGCATTTTGATGGGAATGTTGGGTGCAATTTGGTGGATTTTTCTGGGATTCTTTGGGTATTTTGGGATACCTTGAGATATTTTTGGATATTATTGGGAGATTTTGTGTGGATTTCTGTGGATGTTGGGGCATTTTGGGTGTATTTTTCAACTATTTTGAGGTATTTTGGTGTGATTTTGGTCTGTTTTGGTAGAATTTTGTTGGAATGTTGGGGAATTCAGGGATATTTTAGGATGTTTTGGTGTGATCTTGTGTGGATTTGGTGGCATTTGTGCTGAATCTTGGGCTATTCTGATGGGATTTTGAGAACTTTTTGGCTATTTGGATGGAATTTTGGGCTATTTTGACAGAATTTTGTGAATTGCTGCCCCCATCTGTGCATACCTAGCCCATGTCACAGCAGCTGCTCCTGAGATTTTTCACTTTTCAATTTAAAACAGAAAATAGATAAAGCTCCAATTAAAAAAATGAAGGAAGCTGTGCTTATCTCAGGTTAAGCTGGGGCTTTCAAAAGACATTCCCCCCAGTCTCTTGGAACAGAAGAGCACTAAATCTCTGTAGTGGTCTCTGTTCAACACCTTTAAAATTCCTAACCTTTCACATGGGCTTAAGCTGGAAGTGCAAGGAATGCCAAAGGATGGTTTCATTCCCCAGGGTGTCACTCTGCCTTCTCAAACAGGGCCACCCATATTCCCAGGGCAGTGTCCTGGCTTGTCCATCCTCCTGCCATTGTTACAGCTCCTGGTTTGTGCCCAGTGAGGAAAAATTTACTAAAATCCAAATTCTCATTAACTGGATAGAAAAATCACCCAGATAGACCTGTTGACCAAAGAGTTGGCTTTCTGGCTGCTATGCACATGTTGCTCAGATTTACCCCCTCTTGAAAGAGGGACTTAGGTTTGGAAATGAGTTTTAGAGTTGGGATTAGAAAGGAAGAATTCCTGAGGGGGGGAAAAAAAAACCCAAAATTTGAGGTTATTGGTTCATAACACTAAATGCTTTGCATGTCTCAGTGCCAAGGCATGCTGCCAGCAGCGGTTCTCCATGAAAGACCTCCAGATGTGCTCCCAGCTAGTCATAAGTTAGCACCTTCCTTACCCACTAGCTGTGGTTGGAGATGGATTTCAGAAGAGCCAAGTGTTTCACTATACAAATAAGGGGTGAAACTCAAGGCTCCTCTCAGCAGCATCTCCACATCATGAGCTGGAGAACAGCAAGATGAGATGTCAGTCAACAGGTCTCCACTTATCCAGAGCTCCATGGCCTGCCTGGTGCAGTTTGCAAACAAAACTCAGATGCAGTCCCCAGCCCTACAGGAGTCCAACCAGCATCACTGGAGATGCATCACCCACCCAGGAAGGCTGAGGCAGTGCAGTGGGAAGAACAAACCTGTGTTTATAGATCCCTTCACAGGGCAGACAGCAAGCCATGCAGGAACGCTGCACTGACCTTTACAAACATGACTCCTTCCCCCATCTCGTGCTCTCCAGTCCCAGCCACAGCCAGAGAGGGTCATTGATCATCGTTTACCATCAGTGCTGCAGGAGAGGAAGCAGAAGGGCTCTGGGATTAGATGGCTGTGCTTGGCACTCCTGGTCTCATCTCCACTTCCATTTATAGAAGTGGAAGAATATAACAGAAATTTCTTTAATTTATAGAAATTGAAGAAATAATAAGAAAGTGAAGCTGGCCATAACAATGCAACCTCTTCCTAAAAACAAGCATCACTTGCAGCAGCTTAATAGCTGCCGGTTCAAAGGCAAGACAGCACAGCCTCTGCTTACTAGAGCTTCCCAAGGATATGTCAGACAAATGTATGGAGGAGAGACACCACAGGGCATTCCCACCCTGCAGCACAGAGCCCACCATGGCACCTGTGAAGGGGGATCCCACCAGAACCCTCGCTGCGGGCTGCTGGAGAACGCAGCGATGAGCGTCTGTTCCCCTGGATGAGGGAGGTTAATTACTGTGATCAAAAATATCCAGAGGGGAAAACGTTACACCAGATATTACCAATTAACCCATAAATCTAAACATGACAATTGCTGCAATTAAAACAGTCCTACACTGGCACTAATTACCAGTCTGTGGGAGGAGGCTGGGAGGGAGGGAGGGAGGAAGGAGCTTGCAGACCCACAGAAGCAGCAGATCCCAGGCCCAGCTGGGGATGCCACAGTAGGTACCATCTGGAGTCATGCCGATGTGGAAGTGTCAGAGGTGACCAGATGTCTCAAAGGGCTCTCCTGCTTTGAAAGCTAGGCCAGGGTGTTCAGGTCCTTCACAAAATTATAAAACCAAACCACTCAGAGTAGCATCGTGGTGTGTCCCCAGCTTGATGCAAAGGTAGTGCTCTGCAACGCTGCCATCATGCAGGATTTAAACTGGGAGAGGAGCTGGGGCCACTCCCAGCCTCACCCTCCTCAGTTCAGGGGGCTGCAGACCCCACCACGCCCACACCAAGGGTGGTGGGGGAAGATAGAAAGAGAAAAATGAGGAATTTAAATCACAAAGATTTGTTGGTAGGGGTAGCTGAGCTTGTTCAAAGCAATGCAGTCAGATACAGTATGTGAGCAGTGTGTCCAGACAGAACACTCAAACAACAAGGCTGAATATTTACTTTGTGCTCAGTGTTAAGGATAAATGAGTTCTCTGCTGTCAACTTGTCTTGTGTTATGAAATCAAATCAGTGCTCAGTATTCCCAACATGCCTAAATACAGAAGAATTTTCAAACACACACGCACGCACATATTTTATTCTTTACTTTTATGTTTCTATTTATTATCTTATTAATCAGGGATAGGAGGTTACAGGACTTTAATGGGACATACATCCTAAAAGAAATGGGCTTAATCCATAAACAGACCTGTGTCCTGGAGCTCCTGATTTGATGTTATGTGTGTGCATGTATTTTTACTGCAGTAAGCAAGGCTCATGTGACTTCATTTTACAAGGTTCATATGTCTGTAAACAGGAATATATTAAGAAATATAACTACGTAGAATCTTTTCACCTCTGATCTCCCACAACAGGGTGATTCTGCTTATGATGATGACAGATGACAGAAAGGCTTTGGATGTTGTCTACCAGAACTTTACTAAAGCCTTTGACACTGTCTCCCACAGCATTCTCCTGGAGCAGATGGAATCCCATGGCTTGGACAGGTGCACTGATCACTGAATAAAACCCTGGCTGGGTGGCTGGGCCCAGAGGGTGGGGGGGAATGGAGTCATATCCAGCTAGTGGCTGGTCAAAGTTGGTGTTCCCCAGGCCTCAGTATTGGAGACACTCCAGTTTAATATGTTTATCAGTGATCTGGATGAGGGGATAGGGTGTCCCTCAGTCATTTTGCAGAGGACACAAAATTGGGCGGGAGTGATATCTGTTGGAGGGCAGGAAGTCTCTACAGGGAGGATCTGGACAGGCTGGATTGATGGGCCAAGGCCAGTGATATGAGGTTCAACAAGGCCAAGTGCCGTGTCCTGCACTTGGGTCACAACACCCTCAGGGTGCTCTCCTGGTGAGGAGCAGCTGGAAAGCTGCCTAGTGGAAAAGGACCTGGGGATGCTGGTTGACAGTGGCTGAACATGAGCCAGCATGTACCTAGGTGGCCAATGAAATCTTGGCTTGTATCAACAACAGTGTGGCCAGCAGGACTAGGGGAGTGATCACCCCGCTGCAATCGGCACTGGTGAGGCTGCACCTCGAGTCCTGTGTTCACTTCTGGGCTCCTCAATACTTTGAAAGACATTGCAGGGCTGGAGCAAGCCCAGAGAAGGGCAGTGGAGCTGAGGAAGGCTCTGGAGCACAATTCTGATGGGGAGTGGCTGAGATATCTGGAGGTGTTTAGCCTGGAGAAAAAGAAGGCTCAGGGGTCCTTTTTACTCTACAGCTACCTGAAAGGAATTTTTAGTGAAACTGGGGTCGATCTCTTCTCCCAGATATCAAGCAATAGGACATTTACTGGTGGACTTGACGGTGGTGGTTTAATGGTTGTACTCAATCATCTTAGAAGTCTTTTTTGACCTAAATGATTTCAAGATTCTATGATTCTTCCTGTTCACTGACCTATGCCCAGACTCTGTCTTATCTTTCTGTTTTGAGAGATGAGATTCTAGTCCTGGAGAAGTAGATCCAGGATCTTTCACCATCTATCATTGATAAAAATGTAAAACCAAAACAGAATAAAGAACAATGAACCCTCCCCCAAACCCCATATAGACTGATTCTTAGATTTGTTACTATATAAACCTGTTGGCTTTGTTCACCCTAAATCCTGGAGTATCTTTCCAAAACAGTTTTGTGAACCCATATGTTCTGATAAAGACTGTCACACCAGCTCAACTGCCTTATGAGACACCAGATTCTACACTGGAAGTGCGAATGCCCCACCAAAAAGAAAAAAACTGACAGATTGGGAAAATTCAGAAATAAAACATGAAGACGCAGGAAGGTGAGTTTCTAAAGTTTCACTCACAAAACTACTTATTTTTCTTGTTTGCAGAATTTAAAGACATAGGACTGAGCTGTCAGAGTAAGACAGAGGAGACAAAATGACCACAAATTGTGCTGTCTGATTTACTCGAGTATCTCAGCTCTCCAGTGCTTCCAAGCAACCAAAGCTTCCAAACAAAACTAGTTGCTTTTGTTATTCTGGTTTTGACTTAACTAAGAAAAAGTAACTTCATGTTCAGTTGTACTGAAAATTATAAAATAAGGGACAATGCCCTTCTCTGTTTTAAAACTTCAAATTATGCTTATGAAATGAAACTTGCTTACAGTATTAATCTAAAACCAGGGATATTTAAAGTGATATTATGTTGGATTTGGGGCTATGTCTTCTACACCCTTCTTGATACAGGTTGGATCAGTCCCTATTTTTCAGAATGTAATGAGCTGGGTGGGCGTGGGTGTACTGTAGAAAAAGAGGAAAATGTGTGACAGTGTGGCTGTATTAAGGCAGCCAATGTATATATAGATAGTTGCTTTCAAATCTTCTTAGCTAGCCTTTTAGAAAAAAGCAATGCCACTCCCAAATCCTTAAATTATTCTGTACACAACTGTTTCAGTGTCTTTCTTCAACTTTTTTATTTTTTTTTTTTTTAATTAGGCCAAGACTTGGATGTTTATTTGTGCATTTTATTTCTACCTGATTTATTGTCCCACTAGCTTGCCTTTGCAGGAAGGTGAGTGCATAGTTTTCTTGGGATTCTGTAGTCACTCCACACACTATCTGACAAGTCAGTGTTGGTCCGTGGACCACAGGCAGAGTAACACCACATGAGATTACCCAGGGAGCTTTTCACAGTGATGAATGATAATAAATAGAACCAGAAACTGATGTCAGAAACACACTAAGAGCCACGTATTTTAATAAGTTTGCATTTCTTCTGGTGTGATACCCACATACAAAAATCCTCCAGAGATTTCATTTAATAGTACTTCCTCAAAGTATTTTTCCAATATGTGTTTGAGACTTCCAAAAACAATGATTTTTTTTCTGTATTTAATAGCCACCAACAACCATCTCTTCTAATAATTTATTCAGTTGTCCTTTGAACCTTAAGCACCCTTAAGCATCTTGGAATCTTAAGAACCTTAATCATCTTGGAAAAGATGCTGCAATGCTTGACCACATTGCATGAAAAACATCTTCCTTTTCATTATTTTGAACCTTCCACCTCCCAAGTTTCTTTGGTGTCCCCCCGTTCTTGTACTACAAGAGACAGTAATCAATCAGTCCTTATTAATCCAGTCCAAGGAGCCACTCTAGCATTGCTCTTGTTCCTACTGACTTTTCCAAAAGAATTTCCTTCTATTTTGTAACAGGTAGCACTGTTCATGCCAATATGCTGTATTTTTTTTCTCATTCTCAACCTCCACATCAGTTTGCCCTGCTCTGAGCAGGGTTATATGATACAGAATAATGGGTTGGCTTCTAAATTTATTTTGAAGCTATATTTTGAGTGGTAGTTCACTTTCTCTGTGTAAAGTCAACCAGTGTTTTGTTATGTGCTGGTATTACAGACATATTCACATATATATATATGTGTAAAGTCATACATGTTTCTATAGGGACTCTGTGCACAACAGGCTAAATAGGTTGTATCTCCATTAGCTTTTTTTTTCTTTGTTTGTAATGGCAGTTTTAAAGCAAATAGTGTAATTGTATTCTTATGCTGCATTTTGGTTCAGTTTTCAGAAAATTTTCACATGTCATTCTATGAGCATTTACTCAAGTTCGTTGGTAATTATGTACTTTTAAGTATTTTTTTTTACTGCCTATTTGAAATTATAATTTATTGTTACATCCCATCTCATATAGCTGGTGACACAGTAAGGTTGTGGAAGGAGTTGCCCATTCTCTGTTTTGTTTCAAATGCTATTTCTCTCTGTCATAGAACCTTGTAATTTCCCTGCTTTGTTGGCTAACATGTAGGTGCATAGAAAAAAATATCTTTTCTTCAAAGAAAAGGGACTACAGAAAATAAATTAATGACTTATAATGTTATCAGTGAAAAAAATGTTCAACAATATCTAACCAGAATGCATTGAAATCTCTGAGGGATAAATGATACACCATTTATTGATTCTTTTTGTTATAGCTCTTCATTAGTTCTGGAAATATAAATAGCTGATCACATCCAAAATAAAGTACAAATTGGAGATAGCTGCACTGAAAGAAAGGACATACACATGCAACTTGGTCCTTAGCTATAAAGGCAAAATTCTCCATTAAACTGGTCATCTTGCTAGTTGTGCTTTGTTAGGAAAATATTCTGCCAATGTATGGTGTCAGAGGTCACTGAATTTGTTTCTACAAGTGATCTTCTCCATGATAATGCACATGTGTCAGGCCTATTTATTGCTGGAGCCATGGGCCTGAAGGCTCTCACAGAAACCTCTGTACGATGCAGTTTGTCACCAGTGGCCCCTTTCAAGTGGCCACATTCATTGCAGATGGACTTTGTGTGACCTTTGGTTATAATGCTTGTTTGCTTGGCAAAGGAATTCTATGAGTCCCTTTGGAAGCTGTTTCAGTGTGTTCTGGTGTTTTGCAGATCATCCTCATTAGCAAACACACGCAGGATGCACGGTAGGTTCAAGGACTGTTCGTTCCTTAACCTCAGTTTAGAGATAAATTCATGTGAAACCTTCTAGAGCTGGTTACGGATTTCTGCTGATGCTTTTGTTGACAATATTTCTGAGACTAATTACAGACAAGGAGACTAATTACTGTATTGCAGTTTAAAACCCAGCAAAATTTAAAGAAGGAAAAACCACCAACTTTTGGGGGTTTTGTAACACAGTTCAGTTTCTTACGGGTTTCCAGGCTGGAGATTCATCTTCTCTGTATGTGTTGATATGTAATACACAGTTCCCACAATAGGAAATGAACAGATGAATATTTCTTTGGGTTTTTAAACCTCTTTCTTTTTCAGTAGCAATTTGCAATTTTGATGCTTTCACAATATAATTTTATTCTTCTGTGCTTAACATTTAATCCCTCAAATGCGTTCAGCTATCTCTGATTTTGTATAAGCACAACATAATTCTATCGTTAATCAATGTGTTTATATAGAAAAAAAAATAATACCACTTTATCCTTCATGAAAGGTAAGGACAACACAAAGCAACAATAGTTGAAGATGCGTGTTCTTTGTGTTCTTTCAACTCATTCTTTGTTGTGACTTCATTAAATGGAGCCAAGCATCAAAAGGAAAATAGCATGAACTTTTTATCAAGAGTTTTAACAAAATCCTCAGAAGACATGAAACAACAAATGATGAAACTGAAATCCAATAAATGAGCATTTGACTTACGAATTAGTTATTCCAAGATGAAAGGCTAAACAAATTAAATAAGAACTACGCTAGTCAGGGACCTAAAATACCAGAAGGACGCTCACACGTCTCACAGTTTATAGTACGAGCCTTAACTCTTTATGCCCACATCACGTTATGGTCAAACTCTAGGCCCAAAACCTCTTCCCATTCTCTGTGTGTTCTTGGCAATGAGGCTACCAGGACTTTTGTTGAATTTCACAGTGGTTTCTTCAGAGGTCTCTGTGCCACTGAAACAGCCATTCCACTTCCAACACATGCACTCCTTCATGGACTCTCCCAGCCACCCACATCTATGGACTCTTCCAGCTTCCCACCCACACCTGCCCAGTGACTTGCCAAGAACAAGGATGTAGAAGATGCATACAAGGAGGGAGGAGGGGGAAGGGAAAAAGAGGGAAGCAGAAGTTTGTGTAGGAGAGGGAATATATTTCTCTTACACTCCTCGATCAATGATGGCTCAAAATTTAAATGTGGTTTCCTAGCGGTTTTGTAGCAAAATTAAGATGTGTATGAAACCAGTCAGCAGAATGGAGGAGACCTTCAGCTTGAGGCACTGCTGGCTGGTGGTGGTACAGTGGTTGTCCAGTGGAGGATGGCACACATTCACAGGGTAGTCTTTGAAAGTCACAGCAGATCTGTCACCTTGAATTTTGGGTAGTTTTCAATAGCAAATGGCAGCAAATGCACACGATGTTAGTCTTGTGAGTACTGTGCTGCATGTTTGGACAATACCTTTGATAACATGCTTTAGCTTCTGGGCACCCCTGAAGCAGTCAGGCAGTTTCACTGAATGACCACTGCAGTACTCTCCAAAGGGAAAGTGGTCTATCCTATTCTAAGATTTGGCTGTGTTGGAGAAAGAAATAATGATATTCAAGCCACCTCAAAGTACCAGGTATTTGGGAAGCCACCAAGCAAGGGTGTCATTGATCACAAAAGTGCCCACTGCTGGACTTTGTCACGCCTGTGGAGCGGTAAGTACCTGCCTGCCTCCCACCACCAAATCCACCCATTTCCATGGAGAAGCTGTGGTTGCTGGGACAGTTGGTCTGCTGTCAAAAACTCATCTGACAGAGAGCAGAGCTCTCCCGTGGGCAAACAGTTGGGGCAGCCATAGTGAGGGACCCACATCAGCACAGAGATGGAGGTGAAGACGCACGAGTGACTGCTCCAGGCCACTGTGGGGAGAGCACTTGTGGGGTCTGGCCACAACTGGGATGTAAGAGGGGAATGAGTTTCGAAAGGGCAGGTCTTTGGGACAAGTCTGGTGACACAAAATGCTTCTGCTGCTCCCCCTGGCTGGGGCCCACGATGTGCTCTCTGCCCCAGGAACTGAAGGCTGCTTCCCAGGGGCCTGCCAAGAGAGGAGTGGGTGTGACCTAATGCTTCAGTAAACACTGACTCTTCCCTGGGTTTGAAGTGGAGAATGAGGTTTAAAGTTTAGGATCTGTTAAAGCATTTCAAAAGCTTTAAAACTCAATTTAATGAGTGAGTCAGATCAAATTTATAACCCGTCCTTTCTACTGGAATAAGTTTCTGCATTTTGTTTTCTTGCATCTGAAGAAGGAAGCCCTCAGGGTAAAAATTTAGACTTCAGAAATATGCAGGGTTTAATAGTTGCAATAATAGGGCTTTTTCTTGAAGGATCTGAAATAGATGCATTTAACCTCCTGGAAAATAATTGCAGTCTTCAATTATGCAATAAACACCCTTTTTATTTAGCTCATGCAGTATTTTTGCTTGACTTTTTAAGTATAAATAGCTACACAGAGGATAGGGTTTGTAGGAAATGCAATTTGTTTCTGAAAACTTGAGGAATGGCAAATGACCTATTATTGGAGCAAATTCTCATGTGCTGAAAAAAATAGGAATCCTATCAAAACTATTTATTAGCAGATGAAACTGTTGGCTTTTTGCAGGATTTTTAGCTTTCTCTTAGATGAGCAGGCTTTGGCTGTATTTAACACTTTGGCTGTCTTTGAAAAGGGTGGAACAGTTTATTAAATATTTGCTGTCTCATGCTCTTCTGCTTCTAATAAAATTTCACTAATGAGCAACAATGTTCTCCATCCAGATCTGTTAATGAGTCTTTCAGTGTGTAGTGACTGAAAGTAAGTCCTTCAGAAACAAGGCTTGTAAAGTGTTACTTGTGTCAAGATTATCCCCAAAGGGAGAGTAAATAAGTGTCTGTGTTTTATCTTAAACCTAGAAATGCAGCAGGGTTTGTTTGCTGCATATGGTAAAATTGAGACTGAAAACAAGCAAATGGCTGAATGTCAATATTTAAAAAATTAAAAAAAAAGGTGAGGTTTCATGAATTGAAGATATTTCTCAGAAGCCACAGAGGTTTCTGTAGCATAGTAGGTTGACTTGCAAGAAAATGGGAAAGAGTAAGTGGGATTATATTTTCTTAGTCTCTGCTCCTTGTTTAATTTAATTTTCTAATACTTTCATTTTCAGTGCAAGAGTATCTACTCCTGGTTTTTAAAGGTATTATCACCTTGTCTTTGTCTCCTGTCAAAAATATTTGGGCTTAACTATGGTCTAGGGAATTTAAACAAACAGAACTGGCTATCCTTGTTTGTGTTTATGACCCTATAGGCTGTATAGGCAGTGAATGAGTCAAAAACTTTGCAATTAGGGTAAAAAATTTAAGAAAGAGAGATTTAATATACTATCTTAAAAAAAAAAAAGATATTTAACTGGTTGGTTTTGTATATCTTGTTGTTCTTAAAAAAAGAGATTAATCAGATTATTTCCTGTATTGAGTATGTTCTTAAATGGTTGCTATGACAATTGTCTTCCATTTTCTTCCTTGTAGGCTTATCTCTTTTTGTTTCTATAGAGGGAGTTTACCAAGGTAAGAATTAAGAAGTTTCTCCTTTTTTTTCCCCCTGTATTTAAAGGATTTTGTATTTTGAAGAAAAAAACCCAAAGTTACAGTCAAAGCATAATCTTTCTGCTGTGTCTGTTCTGATTCTGCTTTTTAAGATTTACAAATTAAATACACAGGATTTGAGTCTTTACAAAAGACTTACGGAAAAATTTTTCACTTAAGAGAAATTAAATGTTTTGGTCATCAATTAAACATCTAATGACTATGAAATTGGTTTTTTTAGGAACTTACAGTAGAAAGTACCACATATACAGAGACCACAGTGCCTGTGCAGGATAATTTAAGTGACTATCTTACACAGCTGCCAAGGAGGATTTTCAGTGGTGTGATTATGCAGAGAATCTTGCAGAAATCTATTTTTAAAAAGTGTTTGACAAAAAGAAAGTTGTAGCTGGAAGGAAGAATAAAGCCTTGCTTTACGCTTTGCTAAGCCAAGATTTATTTGTTTCTTATTCCGAAATGTTGAAAGTACAGATACATTAAAATATTAAATTTTAATTTGACTCCTCTGGAAGTTCTGGAAACAATTTAATTAAATAATTTTTTAAGCTAAATGCCTTTAATAGGTTTGGGATCATATTCTTAAGTGTTGGAAGGATGTGGTTCTGCAGAGAGTCTTTTTGAAGCTTTTCAGAGAAGGCTAAAAGCAAGAAGAGGTTAAATCTGTCCTTTCCTGTGTAAGTAGGGAACTTACTGTGGCATCAGATTCACAGTTCTGAAGAACGATAAAAAGATTTTTTATAACAACTCCTTCACCCTTTCTGTTTATAAATATCAACTGTATGTTTGTATCATTCTTCTAGTCTGTTCTTAGATTTCACGCAGTGTTTTAAACTCAGAATAAGCCAACTGTTCTTGGTTCTGAAAATCTTCTTTACAGTTTTTCTTTGTGATCTTTACCTGACCTTCCTTAGCATCTTCACCTTCAGATCCAACTTCTCCCTACAGAGAGTGAAGAAATATTGAAAAAGGAAGTAAAATGCATGTCATTAAATATCTAGTACAAATGGACTGGAAAGTATATTCAGTAAACTAAAATATTCTTACATTTATCTTAAATGCTTCTCTTAAGCTCCATAGGCCCTGGTTCACTTGCTGCCTTTCCTTGGATTCATTGTCCTAATGTGTCTGGGAAATTTTAGGACAGGAACATAAGAATAGTCATACTGTATAATACTTCAGCTCAATGAGGTAGGATTTGACAGTGGCCATTAGTATATGTGGATTGAAGCGTACAGTAATGACATTACATGCAAAATTTCTTCTCAAACTCTGAAAGTTTGTGGCTCAAGGACTGTCTGTATCAGAGGTTATTTTGTTTCATATTAGGTGAGACAAGTTTTTTTCTCTCAAGAATTTAATGTGTAGGAGGCATCTGAATTTTAAGCATTCACATCATCCTGCTTCAGGAAGTTCCACAACTTCATGGGGAGAGAACCTTTGTTTTGTGTTTTGCACTTAACACCTACTAACTTTCCTAGTTCTTATGTAGGAAGTTGTAGTAATTTCTTCAGAATTCTACTTCTGCCACTCACAATTTTTATTGATCTCTATTGTATCTTCTATTATTTTTAACTTTTCAAGCTCAGGAGTCCTAGTTGATTAAATCCCCTTGTAGAAACAATTTCATACCTTTCCCATCCTTGTTGTCCCTGTCTGAATCTTTATCACTTCAGTGTTGCTCTTCCCAGGTTGCAGAAAATCAGACCTGTTCACAGTTTCGAATGGTGTGTGTATTACAGATTTATAGGGGGGTGTAACAGTTTTTCTCCCTTTTCTAATTGTATTTTTTCACCCACTGCCAAGCAGTCAGTTTAGGACTGCTATCCTAAATTATATGTGTTCTCATTCCCAAATAGGAACAACCATCTCAGAGTCGATCATTTCATGAAGCAAGCTAGAATTACTTTCGTACAACACTTTACCTATCTTGAACTTCAGGTGTCATTATCATCAGTTACTGTCTCCCTTGGTAGGTCTTTTGACACGTTCTCTCATACTAAATCTGTGCCACCATCCTTAATAGCTCAGTGTCATCAACAAATTTTGTCGTGCCCTTTTTCCATGTCATTTATGAATATTCTGAAAAGACCCCTGTGGACAGTCTGTGAGTCTGGACTTCCCCTCCAAAGGGTGTGTTGATTTTTCTTTTCCTATTTGTGCAGCAGTCCATCTGTTCCTTCTACTCATTTTCCTGGTAGGTTTATCAATTTGACGTTTCACGTATGTCAGATCCTCAAACCTCTTGATTAGATTTTTGGCCCACATCCCAGTGGAAATGCACAGAAGTTATACAGCACCATTAGTAGGCAAGGTATTTTATTCCTGAAATTTCAGCTACATTGCTGTCTAAGTATCATTTGAGTCTGAAAATTTGTTGGTGTTAATTTAATCTATTCAGTCCACAACCTGCACAATCTGCACTTTGATTTGATTCAGATCTTCTGCTGAGAGAGTGAGACACAAATTCCAAAGTTAAAACCAGAAAAACTAAATACCAAAAAATCATTTAATCTTTCTGCTCTCACCTTGTATTTTGCCAGTTCTGACCCCAAGATGTTCTTCACAGATTTCTGATTTGATGTGTTTTAGGAAAGGATCTTTGATGATATGAAGGAACCAATGATTTTGTTGCTCTTAAAGATGTTAAACATATGCTGCTTTACCTCAATTCTTCATTATAAGGAGTCTTTTAATAGCTGTTTCTGTGAAAAAAATATAAATGTATGGTTTTCAGATATTTAGGAGAAAATAAAGGTTAGTACAAAGTCCAGAAAGGAATGTTTCTTTATGTTTGTACAGCACTGCACTTAATGTATGTGTCAGTGGATTTGGACTGTCAGTAGTGCTGCAGGTCTTTCTCATACATGTTGTAGAATTTGCATCACAGATATTCATTTTGTGTTCAAATTTTTCTTCACATTGATTTTATTCAGACAGGGCATTTGTTCTCAGATGTTTGGTAAACCCAAAAGAAGCTTGGGACTCAGCTGGCAGAAGAACAAACCATGTTTATTGTCGGCATAGTTTGGGGCATCTTTTGAGTTAAAATCATGCAAGTCCTAAAACAACATCTTACCAGTTTTGCTCTGTAATCATAACCTGCAGAGGCAATATGGAGAGTACAATTTGCTCACGTGTTGGGTGGCCCTTCTCTCACCTTCCCAGGATGGGTGAGACCCATAGCATAGGATCACAGAACCATGGAATGACTCCGCCTGGAAAGGACCTTTAAAGATTATCCAGTCCAATCCCACTCTTTTGACAGTTCAGGTAAGAAGGAGATATAAATCTTTTATTAACACTGTATTATATAAATTAGCAAAGGACACTATATATTTAGGAATGCAGCTTCTTGCCTGTATCATACAACTGTCCTATTTTCCTGCTCCAAAGAAAGGCTAGATTTTTCTCACAGCTGCTTTCCACAACTGAAAGGCTCAGATTTTAGAGAACTGCTTTATTTTTCCTTTGCTGTAGTTAAATTACTTAAATTGACACCTTTCAGAATCTATTTCTCCTATATAAGTGTCCTCTGTGGTGGTTCTTTGTTTCTTGTGTGAGCATTATCCCAGATTTACTGTAGACATCGTAACAAAGAGTAGGCAGCTGTAGCTGTGCTTTTCTAATGTCAAACAATCTCTGTCAGCATGCCTGTTCTTCCTGTATAGATTATTTTAGTTTGTGTTTGGTTTTCTGTTCATAGTGGAGCCACAAGGGATATAACACTACCCCACCTGCAAGGTCTAAACCCTTACAGAGCTGAGTTTCTCACCGTGCCTGTGGAAAACCCAAACATGCAAATCCCATATTGGATGGCTAGCACAAATAAGGTTGGTTTCCACAGCACAGCTTTGAACAATTCTAAGGATTCCTGTCATCTTGCATTTTACATAACATCGCCATTATACGTGGAATTAATTTAGACATCTCAGAGGTGAATATAATGGATGTCATGATGAGGAATTAAAAACCTTTAGGAATGCTTGCTGGCCCTAGCGAGATCAGAAATACAAAGAATCAATTAATAGCTCTGCCAGTCAGTCTATCATGCAGATCTCAATAAAGGAATTATATAAAGCATTTTTGCCCAGGTAACAATCACATCTTCTCCAGCATAGCTTGATAAAATTCTGATTACATATTTCTCTTTAAATGAACTCCATATTTTACGTGCTTGCTTTTTCATTACATTCCTAACTAAATTTAAAAAACAAACAAACAAACTAACTAAAATAAAAATCACCAAAAAAACAAAAATCCCCATGCAATCACATTTACTTCTAAAGCAGAGTTCCCCCAGTCTGCACCTGGCTCCTGGTGAGTTGGTGGGTTTACACCTTTTCCTAGGCTCAGGCTTCTCCTGAGACTTGTGGCCAAGTGTGGAGAAAGGGCAGGACTTCTGCTTTTCTAAAATGTGCTCCCCTAAATTTGTAGTCCTCATGATTTGTGAATCACAGCTCTTTAAATAGATGGAAATGATGCTTGCAGGAGAGGTAGCAGCTCCTGCTCTCACTCTACTTGCAGGCGAGTGGGATCCCAAACCTGGGATTTAACTTCCCACGGAGCCAAGGCAGCAGGAGCCTGTTTTTCTGGGGGAAATGGGTTCCTTGCCCCTGCAGGAGACAGGACATTATGCTGAGTGCTGAGTTCAGCAGGAGCTGAGAAAAAGAAGGAGCTTTCTACAGGGAGGAGAGACTGCTGTACAGAAGGGTAGTGAAAGCTGACTCCCAGGAGAGGCACTTCCAAAGTGCCTGTAGGATGGGAGCTATAGCAGTATTCCCCAAATGAGTGGTGGCACTGTAATGTAAAAAAAAACCCAATCCAGATTCTAGCAAAGGTATTGCATTCCTACTCATTACTGAGACTATCCACATAATGGCTTCCTAGAAACACACTGTGCTCTGTACTCTGCTTCACATGTTGTTTCTTGCTTAAAACCCATGGCAAGTTCATGATAAACCATGCAAAAGAAGTCATGTGATGTGAGAGATTTACATTTCCAAAGCAAAGTGTAACTTTTTTAATACACGTAGTAATTTCCTCAAAACATTCCATACAGATTTTTAAAAAAGCAAAGTCTGTATGCAGATATTCAAGTGACTGTGCTATCCTCCCTCTCTTCCTTTGGCCATGCATAAATGTTTCCACAGCTGAATAACATCTTGAAGTGACATCCAGAAGCCTTGACACCTGTTATAACCTCTGTTCTGATTCAGGTAGGTGGCCCTTCCAAATCATGGTTGCTCAGCAGGGCAGGATAGCTCGCCAAGTCTTCCCATGGTAATGAAAGCTGTAAGTACTGAAAGCTGAGCTGTGAAGCAGAGACTTTTCACAGGAGAGATATTTTATTGTGTTTTGTTTATTCTGGTGCACTGAACTAAATGGAACTTGAAATGGTGCCCTTATAAATCATACCAAGATATCGATTCCCCCTTGTGCTGGCAGGTGTGGTGGCATAGGTGGCTGGGTTGGCCACTTCCTGATGCTGCAGGAATCCTGCCCAGTGATATTCACGTCACAGGTAAATAGAATCTGTGCAGTAGAATGCCATTTTGGAATTAAACAGGAAGGTAAATTTAGCTTTAAGCTGGGAAAAAAAAAAAAAAATCATACTGCCTTGAGCGTATAGATTTTTTTAGAGTGGGATTTTAAAAAAAAAATAAGTAGGTCAGTATGCTTTGTAAATCTTGGTGCAGTTCCTCTACAGAACCTTTCAGAGTGGTCTTTTTTAAGGTACTTTATCAATTTTTCTAAATTGGATGCTAATTTTCATCATTATCACTTAAAAGAATTCATAAACATTCGCAGCAATCAATAGGAAAACTCATTTTAATTCCCATTCTTTGGCAAATTCTCACTTGCTAGTGTAGGAAAGAGGAACATTTATTTTAATCTTGTTTGTTGGTTTTCAAATAATCACCGTGGTAATATTTGCAGGAGACTTGCAAATCTTTATATAATATTAGCAGTGGATTTTGCGTGTTCTTTTGGTGGTTACTCTTGTGGATCTATATAAAAGCATCAATAGCTATTCTTCAACCTTTTACTGCAAACTTTTTTTCCTGCCTTTTACTGTAGGTAAGAAAGGTTGACCTAAATAATTCCTTTATAGGAGACTGTAGAATGTGGGACATGCAGGGCCCATTGCAGCATTTCTTAGGTATTCTGAATTGATTGGAATGAGCCATTAAACCCTCAACAGCAAAATAATTGGAGACACTCTCAGCCCAAATGACTAAAATGAAAATCAACTCCAATGACGCGATCAAATGTCTTGCCAAAACCATCATAATAATAAATACTTCTGCTTTGAATGACATGTTTTACTGTGAAATACTTTCAGTTAGAATATTCCAGTGGTGAGTCACCTAGATTCCACCTTAAAGCTTTCATTTTATCTTTCTCTATGTAGGTTATGCAGTGAACAGCATTTGGATCAGAAGTCTCATTGTGCATATTAATCTGAAGGGGATATCTTCACTGTTCATACATGGGGTTTGAGACAATGATTTAAAAAGGGATGGGATTTTTTTGGTATGTCCTCTACGGATAGTTAGTATAATTGTCATTAATTTGGCCAGGTGTGGCTAAATAATGTTTCAGGCAAAGAACTAAGAGCAAACCTTTTTACACAATAATTTCCTGGGTAAGATTCCACAAAATGAAAACTCATCAGAAACCCTGCTGGGATTCCATCAGCAAGCATTTATTTGCAGTTGCTGTTACACCTACTTACACAGTAATAATATAGCAGTGAGTTAAGTCACTATGCCAATGCAAATTAGCTTTATTTTGAATCAAACACTAGTTTTTAAAACATGATGCAACAAAAAAAACCAGAACCCTGTAATGTCACGAGATGCATGCAGGAAAGTGACAGGACTCAAGAAAAAAAAACCGAAATAAACATGCACATTTATTCTGGCCTCTTCTATTGCTGTTTTGTATGCTGATATATCCCATAAGAGTACCTAGTCTATTTATAGTATGTATGTGGAACATATGCTTTTCTCTTCTGCTATAACTAGATTTTCTTTAGCCTTGCCATCTGCAATTTTTTTTTTTTTCAGAGGTGGTCCTGTATTTCAATCTGGGGAGAAATTCCCCCAAGTGGCCTTTTCTGTCTGTTTGTTTAATATGATCTTGACTCACCCTCAGATGGACTGTGGTTTTCCTAAGACCAATATGTCCTGTGTGTGCTTGTTTATTGGCGATGCAATTGCAAATCTTAGAAAAGGATCTAACATTAAGCAATGAATTTCTTAGTGTTATGGACTGAATTCTGGTGTTTGACCCCGAACTATTAAAAAAAAAAAAAAGAAAACCAAACAAGAACAACCTTCCAGAATATAACAAAAACTTATAAAAAGACTGCTAATAAAAACTAGGATTATCTAGATATCATGGGAGAATTCAGGTGCCCAAATCTCACCAAAATTCAGCCTCCCTTGCAATCCTTTGAAAATCTCAGCTGTTGGCAGCAGGCGCTCAGTGATCACAATGATGAAGTGTGGGATTTTGAGCCTGAGCAGAATAATAAGAGTTCAGATGTCGAGCTATGTAACAACAATAGAGATCTAAATTTTATCCTGTATTTCAGTCTTCAACACATTACAAATTTATTCAAACATTCTTTTCCCTTAAGTGCTTTTCCTTTGTTTCCAGGAACTAAGCACAGATCTACCCTGGATTCTGCCAGCAAAGCTATTTCAGTCAGGGGTGTGAAGGCAAAGCTGTGGTGACAGAAGAGCAAGCAAGACACTTGTTCTGGCACTGAGGCCCCTGGCATCTTTTGTGAGCACACATGGAGGGTAACAAATGCTCAGGAAGCATCAAGCTCGCACATGGCTCAGTCAGCCTGAGAAAAACCCTTTCTGCAGAGGGAGTTGGTTGCAGGTGTTTTAGCAGGACCCTGTCATGCATCTGCATGAGTCTGCGAGGTAAAATCACGTAGCTCTGGCATCACTCCTGGATTCTGGAGCCTGTGCTGGCAGCTCCACAGGCACTAGTTCATTCCAGGACTTCTCTTGAGGGAATCTGGGTTTGTTCTTGTTGAATCACTCTTTGTGAGTACTTCTTTACTAGTTAATACAGGTGAGACTGTCAGATCTGGCCCTCTCTTGTCCAATTTCTAATACCATCCTAGCAGACCCTGCACTCAGGCATTTCATTTTTTCTTATGGAGGTATCCTGCATTACTTATCTAAAAACAAACACAAAAATCCCAAAAACAACAATGAACAAAATCCCTAGATGATTTCAAGAGGTCCCTTCCAACTTCAACCAGGCTTTGATTCTGTGGTACATGCTCTCTTACCTACCAACAAAGGTGTGCCTATCAGGACAGTAATACCAAAACTGCTGTTCTATCCACTCTGGAATGGTTTTGCTATTGATGGCTGGACTAGCACAGGGTTAGGCAGAGTTTGGATGCAAAGGCAACACAAGCATTGGATGCAGAGTAACAACGTCTCTCTTTGACTTCATAAGATGTGCAGAGATATTCACCTCCCATTTTCCTTTGTGGTGCTCCCCATGCTATGACAGTTTGTCACTACTCATTTCTACTTTGTAAAGGTAAAGCTTTCAGGTGCTAAGGAAGTTAGTTAGCTTGTTTACTGCTGTTTCATTTCTACTAGGAAACTGCTCTTGGCCTCAGTGCTGATTATTCACACCAAAGAATGCCAGATCTGGCCTTTAAACTATATCCAAAACTTGCCCACAGAGAAGTAATTTGTCGATAGCTAAATAAATAGAAGGGTTTACAGTGTATGTGCAGACAGACTTTGATGTGACACAGGGCTGTTGCATCAGGAAACCGACTGAACCACAGGACAATTTGTGTTTTGAGCCAGTTTCATTTTAGGCTGCTCTAGGAGAGTTCTTGATTCCATGGGAAAATTGTTATCACCCCTTTGTGACAACAATGCACTGGAATAGCTTTTCCTTGCTGGGGCCATGAGTTTCCCTTATTTGGCAGACTGTGGTACAGCTTTTCCACTGTACACCAAGCTACCGAATACCAAGCAACTGACCCAGGGTGGTATCACTTGTAGTCAGCAAGTTGGATCCTCTGTTAAATCTGGCAAACCAACAGAGTCATTTTTAAGAAGCTGGAAATCCTGTTGCTGGGTCAAATTCTTCAAAGAAGCTGCATGCTTGGCTATCATCTTGCCTTTCCCCCGAGTGTACTATTCAAGCAACGGGGAATATTTGTAGCGTTGAAGAGACACAATTGTAAAAACATTTTGACAGTAAGGAGAAAACATTATTCAAAAGTGTCTTTGACTGTACTGGTGGTCTCCAAATTAATTTTTCCAGGCTACTTTGTTTCTCGTGGAAGGGATGCACGCCCCATCTAGCATGTGTCCATAAAAGGTGTGTTCCTGAGGGTCTTTCTGATAGTGGGTCCTTTGTACCATCACAGGATACCTGTTCAGTAAAGCCACTGTGTGATTTCTTTCCACATTCTTGCACTTTATTGTACACATTTTCAATATTCACTAAAACCCTATTGTCATAACCAGTAAATAGGTGTTTTAAGTAAGACATTTATATTCAGCCCATTAAAATAGAGTAGTTTGACAACATTGGAAAATCATCTGCTTTCGCTGTATTTGGGGATGTGAGCCATAGAAATGCATCAGCACTCACATGCTGCTTTTCCACTAATGAATAGCCTTAAGGACAAGATAGCTGGTGAGACTGGCAGCTGGATCTAAGCTTTCTGGAGGTTGTCACCAGCTGTTATAAAATAGCCAGCTTGGTGAAAAGCAAAAAAAAAAAGGAAAAAAATCTTTTTCATGTTCATTGATGAAATATGAGTAGAGCAGTTCATCCCAGTATGGTTCCCAAGGAATAGGAGTGACAGGAAAACTACTACCACAGCCAGAAAACCAAAGATAGAATGGACCAAGGTTGAATAAGTCCCTCCCAAGTGAGAAACAAAGTGAAGGGCAAATCTGTATGGAAGTCCTGCATCTCCACTGACTGGAGAAATATTTTGCTGTAGATGATCACCTGATCTGATTCTGCTTACAGTTAAAGCCTTTACAAAATCTGGTAATGCTAACAAGGAAATTTACAGGTGTGCTTAGGTTAAAGTTAGTTATATTTGCTACAGCTGTGTTGGCTATCAAACAAGTGTGAGGTCCCTTTCTTAATGTGAAACACCTGGCTAAGAACCAAGGCTTGCAAAAAAACAAACAAAGAACAGTAAGAAAAATATGGGAAAAAAAGGAAAAAAAACCCCCATCAGCAACAACCCAACCCTCACTAAAAATCACATCAAAAACCAAATGGAATTTTGGTTGAGTACATTCATCAAAATAAGAGCTACCTGTGGGGGATTTTTGGGTTTTTTCCTGCATTGTTACACCTCTATGGCCAGCATAGAAGATGTAGGGTAAAATCAAGCCAGCGTCACTGTCATCTGGATGGATGGGAAAAACCTTCATCTGACTGAACTCCTACATTGATTCTGGTGTGGGGGCTTGTTGGCTGACAGATTGCCAATTCCTAAAATGAGAATTGTGTGAAGGATGACAGCTGTAGGTTCACGGGTTGAGGGGCTTCAAGGAGTAGTAAAGCAGCAACCAATGTCAACTTTTGTTTTACCACTACGGGGAAATTAGAAATGAACTCATCTTGATCTAAAAAGTAAGTACCTTTTGTTATTAAGGTATGTAGGGCAGTGGTCACATTAAAGAGCCAGACACAAATTATCCCTAATCCAGAAGGCATATTTTTGTGCTCCTGAGACAGATCTTGGCAACAAGATTAGAGGAATAGGTTTTCATTTCTAGATTTGAACTAAAAAGCTCTGTGTATCTGAAATACTAGGTGTTTTGGTTGTGTTTTCTCTATTTAGTGCTCTTTCAAAGAAATTTAATGGTGGCATCAGCTCAGCAAATTTCTTGTCCGAAAGAGAATTCAAGGTGTGTGTTTCAATGTGGTGATGAAGAGAACATGTAAAAGTCTGAAAAGGAGTGTGCATTGACTATGGTAAAACTGAATGTTTTAATCAGCACATGAGCTAATAGTTCATTTTTGGAATCCTATAGCCAATGAAATGGTAAAAAAAAGCAAGCTATCATAGAGTTTTACTGCACATGTTCTGCTGACAAATGGCCTTTGCATATGATACTTTCAAATGGTTTAGTGAGAACATGGTTCCTGCTACATTTTACCATTTTGAAATACATTTTACCTTTCTTCCTTCACAGAAGACTATTTAGCTTTACAAAAGAAATAAACATTTGAAATAATTTTTTTGTTTGTGCAACAGTGGAAGTTGCAAATTATCAACAGGATGACACAAAATTTCTGTCACTCAAATTTCTTTTCCTGAAATGTTGCAGGTCTATTCAAAGCAGGAATATTGGAAACATATATTTAGGATGACTAAATTTAACAATACAATCCAGAGAAAAACTACCCCTAGGTGATCTGCTTTTTATAAAATACATAAATATTTGTTGAGAATTAGTTGTAGAAACAATATGTCTTATTCTTCTTTTTCCCTTATGTAATAACATTGTGGTCCTGAGGGATGACAAGAAAAAATAGTTTCATTTACTAGGGCTTGAATTTTAGTGGTTTTAAATCTATAATTTTGTGACAGAATGGCACAGCAATATTTTCTATTTGCAATTTATGTCCAAGGCAACAAGAAAAAGTCTAGCAGCATTGTTGATACTATAGATCTTTCCATAGCTTTCCATAGCTGTTTGTGTTTTGCTGTTCATTCTTAATACTTTCCTCCCATAAATAATTGATACTGTAACATTTATATATTGAAATCTGCAGTAATGTTTTTCTGAACAAGTGATCAAGTCCATGCTCTAGAACAAAAGCATCTGGATATGGACTGGCTGCAGATATAAGACTCATCACCCCATACAAACACTACAGAACAACCACTCCTGTATAAAGACCTTACAGGACAAGCCCCTTCTGCAAGAGACACAGTGATTTAATTCTTATCTTACTTCAAAGATGCAAGATCAGGTTCTGTGAAGTAATAGTTTGAACATCCACTAGCCGTTCTGGATACACCTATTGTTCATCCAAATCCAATGTTTAGATGTTGCAGACCATTTTTAGTGCATTATTGTTGTTGATTTTATTTCATAGGCCTGGGAGGATGGGAATGGTGGTGTAAAGATATTTATTCATCATATCATGCTTGAGGGATGTTAGCTTGTACTTACCTAGCAAACTGCACCTACAAAGGCAAGTGATGCCATGCTTGGGAATTTTGAAATAGCAATGAGAACAGAGGACTGAGATCTTTGCAAACCAGGAATAGATATTTGAATGAACTGTTCTGCAACACCTTAATTTGCAAATTTTGAATTTCCTGTTGTATTTTAATGTTCATGAATCCTTTTGTGCTACACACTGTTCAGACACTGAAAAATAGACAGGTAATACTTCAAAGAAATTATATGTAGCTCATATTCTATAACGTGGTGGGGGTTTTTTTTTTGATAACTGGGTAAAATAAACAGATAGTATTTTTCAGTGCTTTAGTAAGCATTCAACATATCCATGTATAGAGAATATTGTGTTGTTTATAGCTATAATGCTATTAGATTTTAGTGAAATATTAGCTACAAATAAGGAGTGGAGGGAACCTCACTTGATATATATATCCCAGGAATCACTTTTTATGGTTTTATATATAAAGAATCCAAGAGAACCTCAGCATAACCTCCACAAAGAAAACTCTTATTGTTATGTTTCATCATTGAGAAATGTTTATGGGTCCCATAAGATTTCACTCAGATGTTTAAATAATTTGTGTAACCTTTTGGTCATGTAATTTATTTGATTTATCTGAAATGATTGTAGACTAGAAATTTCATCAGCTCTGCTTTGTTTGAGAGTTTTCTCATAAAGCAATGGAAATAAAATAGTTACCAAATTGTATTAGGCTTAAGATTATTGTAAGCAGCTCCCACAACAACTAGACAAATTGTGGGTTTTCTCCTAATTTCATCTATATTGTGTTTGTCCTAGATGCTTGGTATAACTTGATATGAAAAGGCAGAGTAAGGATTTGCCTGAAAAAAAGCACATCTTTTTGAAGTTGAGGAAATTTGCAACAGCACCTGCATGAAAGCACAAGGGGATCACAGGGAGACACCTCTGGGAGCCCCCACGTCACAGACAGGCACAAATGCCTCCATGTGCTCTCTCAAGTATGGGGACTTAGAGTCTGTTTCTCACAGTAATTTTTTTGCATACAATTTTTTTTTCCTTTATGATATTAGCATTAATATCCAGCCCAGTTACAGGTTAAAATAGTATTAATAGTACCTTATGTATTTACCAATCAAGCATGACTTTAGTTAGCAAGCTACTGCATGCAGCCCTGAACAAATTCTGGAAAGTTTCCTGTCTCTGTGTTGACACTTGAGGTGCCTGGTTATATTTTGAATATGGCACTGGCTGCTGTACCCTCCTGTGGGTGTATTTTCTTCTCTCTTGGTGCATATGGACAAAGTGCTGAGCAGTGAAACCATGGAGGCATGTAACTACAGAACTGGCAAAAGCTGGCCTTCTCTGTCCTCAACCAGCCCCTGGGATGAGGTTTTTTAGGATGTTTTGATTTATATGGGAGAAGAGAGATCACTAATTAAAGGATTGTTTAGTACTAATGACAGGGCTCGAGCAAGTTAGAGGGACATTTTCCAGAGAGCAGCCCTAAATTGTACCCCTTCTTGTCAAGCCATCAGGGGAATTTGCACAGCATATAACTTAGCTTTTCAGTTCAAAGGAGCACACACAAACAAAGGGTGGTCCCATTCATGGTTTCCTCAGAATTTCATGTATGAAAAACGAGGACATTGTTGAAATAAAAGAATTTGGATGCGATTATTTTCAAAACCTGGTACAAAGCAGAAGCAGTCTCAGTAACGTCAGAGGAGCTATTCTGATATAAAATAAGTGTGATATATTCTGATATAAAATAAGAGGAAGACTGAAGGCAGAACTGTCAAATTAGTTTTGTTTATTCTTATAGTGATAAAAGCTCATGACTACTCATCAGGCTTTGAAGAAAGACATTCCTAGTGAATTTATTAGTGAAAAGCAGGTGCTTGAGTTTGTGGTCTTCCCTAGGCAAACATTTTCTGCTAAAATTCCTGAACGACTCACAGATGAAAGGATTCATTCTGGTAATAATATACTCATGTGCCTGGCAATAATGATCATTTTAGACTGTTGAGAGTCTATGAGGATCAACAGGACAAATTCTTCAAAAGAAGAAAGCACAGTTCAGCTATGATAAATTAAAGTCTGTTTCCTCTTTTAAGATGAGTTATTACAAATAGGAGGAGAATATTAGATGGTGATATTAAACTTGAATGTTACTGTTTTGTTTTTTTCACTTATAAGCATATTTTTTGTCTTGAAAACCTATCCAACTGAGTGGTTTTGTGCTATTTCCATTTCTTCCCCATCTTTTAGCACAGTCTTCCTTTGGTGGCTCTGCATGGAATAGAGGCTTCCTATTCTGATGTAGGGCACAGAAGCAGTGAAAACTCTCCTACATACAGGACACTTAAATTCTTCTGTAATGCTGTAGGAAGGAATAACTCATCGGGCTATTAACAGCTAGTAAAAACAGAGTAAAATCCTTATATCCTCTGCTTTTGATTGGCCAGTGCAAAATTCCATATAGTGTCAGTATAGAGGAGAGGAAAGCAAACTGATTACTTTAATTAAACTGTCCTTGGAGGACAGGAGGTTGCTGTTCCTTGGTCAGCTCAGCTTTATCTTCTTATCTGAATTGTGTCTACACAGATCTGCACAAATCTGCTGAAAGTGAAGCCTGGTGACTGAAGTACGAGTTCAAACTCGATTCATCTTGGGTGCATCTGTTTCGTGGTAAGTGTTTTGATGAGTGGGAACGGGAAATGTTAACACCTTGTAAGATGATTTGCTATGTGAGAAAACTCCACTTCTCAGCAAGATAAATAGCAACCCATCCAACTTTGCAACTGCCAAAGAAGTCTCCCAATAGCCTGGGGAGCAGAGAAGGTAGGTTGAACTCCAGTGTACCTAAAAATAATGCAGGAGAGCTGATGATTTGTCACAATGCCTACGGATTACCAGAAGTTTCATTCATGGCCAAAAAGCCTTCGAGACTGAAGCAGTTATCTCTTAGAAGTACCTGTCAAAGACACTGAAGTCTATTTATCCTTTACTACATTTTAGGAACATCTTGAATTGTCATATTCCACCTGTTCTCACAACCACAATGTTTTTCACTAATCAAAACCCATCAGATTTGTAGCCTCAAGGCACGATCAAGGTGTCAAAAAGAATTTGATTTTTACCACTTTATATTCCTCTGAAGTGCAGATGACTCTGACTTGGCAGCAGTATTCCATGCAGAAGCAAATTCTCAGGGCTTCCAGGTACGATAAATGGTCCTCAGCGGAGAGTTTGTGTAATATATCTGGATTTAACATTGATGAAGTAAGCCAGAAAGATTACACTTTGCAATCACAGAGTGTTTGATGAGAGAAGACTAGGAGATACAAAGCATAATTAATATAACAAAGAACAGGTACATTTGGAATAAAATAACTTTTTTTTTATAGTTAAATATATCCTTTTAAGTAGTATGGGTGAAGCTCTTGCTCAGCTGTCTGTAAATTTTATTTTGAAAAGTCATTCAAGCCTCAACCTCAGCAAAGTCAATAAGCCTCTTGACCAAGAGCCAAGAGTTTTTTGGCTGTGACTGTCAGAAGAGACTGGATATCTCTTCTAACAGTCTGTAGAAAATACCTAGGCTGTGATATCAGACACAGACTTCAACTTCTAGGAGTCTAGAAGAAGTCAAAGACAAGCTATTGCCTCCATATTCATTGATATTTTGAAGTAGACAGAATTTGTAGACAGAATGCACAGAATTTTCTGCATTTGAAGTTTTTGACAATATTTATTAGTATAGACAATTTTGGTGAAAATGACTGTTGTTGAATCTTTTATGCTTTCTACCTACTTAATAGCTCTCATAAAACCTGCACTTTGAAATTTTTTAAATCCCCTGCAGTTCCCTGTCCATCAAATACATATTTGCAAGAAGGTAATTTCTGATAATAGTGTATTTACTCTACAGTTGATCTCACTGCTACATGTATTCCAAATCATTAATTATACCTTTTTCGCAGCACCTAATTTCCAGAGGCTAAAATTTCATGGGAAGCTTTATTATCAGCATATAACATTTCTTCTCTTTGCTTGATATTTGCTGGTGCCATTTTCTGCCTCCTTTACGAGAAATACCAAGGGTGCTATTTTGCTTCAGTTACTTGTTTATTTTTGAGCTAACTAAATGTTTAGAGTTTACAGAAGAGAAAGAAATGTCTTCAAACAGCTTAATTGATAGCATAAATGCAGCTCAATAACCCTTATTCCTGTCCCTAGCATTTTGCCCGAATGTGTATTTTTGGCTATTGAAGCAATTGAATTTCTCCTTTCCTCAGAGTTTTCCAGTATGAGGTGTCTAGATGTTAATGATAGAGCACTACAGGAATCTTTCTTCCAGAAGGTATATCCCTCAAACAGCTTTGAATCATACATTTTAATCTTTCTGGGTTCAGGTGGTCAGCAGGCTATCTATTTCAGCCCCCATGCTTCATTATCTGAACATTAGAGTAGTGCTGGAAAGAGGTAGACCCCCAATGAATCTTATGAAAATATTGCAGTGTTCAAATGCATTATATTATTGGTATTAATAAGATGAAAAAAATTAGACAGTACAAAGCACGCAATGACATTTTTCAATTCACGAAAAGAAGCTTTCTTCAGAATATATCTAAAGGAAAATATGACAGCAGGGAAACAGATCTAAAGAGAGTTTCTTTGTGAACCAAAGAGTGATGGTAAAGAATGTAGAGCCTGGGTTAAAATACGTAGGTGAAATGGCTACATATTTCACATAAACAGAAGAAAAGTCTGCATCAAGGTTGCCAGATGATATGTTTTCATATGGAGATGGTCTGCTAAATGAAAGTCCATCATGTTACAGAGGTGCAAAGATTCAAAGAATAATTGAAGCATTTCTATTTATGAAAGCACATAGCATTTCACTCTCTTTAAAAAAGGCTGGAGCCCTCTTTACTGGGAGGGATCATATTGCAACAAAGCAAAAAAAATGACAGAGAACTTAAGTCAGAAAATGGGACTAAAGACTATAAAAAAAAATTGTTTCAGTTTAGCACAGTGCACATAATACAAAGCTGAGGAAAATGTGTATGGTACCTAACACATTTAATGTGGTTAGTAACGAGCTTCTGGATATTTGTGTTGGATAGCAGTACTGGGAAAGGTGGTGTGTAATTTCTGTCTGCCAGGGAAGGCAGAGAGGCTCTGTCCCCTGTACTGGCAATTGAGTCACTCCTGAGGCTATGAGACCTTTCCCATCTTAGCTCCAGGAAAGTGGCAAGGGGAGCAAGGCCAGTTCTTTAGCAAATCATTTGTCTTTTTGTAGTCATTAAATCCTGCTGTTAAAGGCAACTGCTGGAACAAGAAGGCAAAATCTTAGCATATTAACAAAACAGCCACTGTTTCAATGCCAATAAGCAATAGCAAGTCCTGGGTCACCAGCTTTCTTGTATTCTTCTATGTGACAAAGGATGATGAAAATGTTTTCTTATAGATTGCTCTACAATGAAAACTTTTTCTGGCTTGGCCAATTCCATATGTATTTCTTCACAGTGCTTCTCTAACAATGAAAGCCTTCCTGTTGAAGCCACTATGGCATAATTTGAGAAACATATGTAAGCAATACTTATTGGAAGTTCATTATTGTCAACAGGAGTTGTGAGTGCAGCACAATGTTTTCTTAGAGTATCTATAACAGTGAAGCATGCCAGACTTCAAACAATGAGGAGACTTCAACTAACCAGTATTTGTTCTTATACCAAATATCTTTTAAGAGTTTCTCAAAATCCTTAAATGGTTTAGGAGGCAAAAAGTATACCTGTTGCAATTTCAAAGCAGTTTAATCGTATTTGTAAATGCTATCTGCTCAGCTATATGGTTTGGTATTAAAATTCTACTGCTCTTATCTGAAAAGATACCAGCACTGTAGAATAGCCAGTACTCCCCAGTACATGTGAGGATAACTCTTAATGTCTTCTGTCTCTTCTGTCACTGTTGAATGTACTAGTAAAGAAGAAAAGACAAACATAAACATTCCATAAAGAAGCTTACACAAAGCTCAGGCCTCTAATTCAACAGTTCATATGTAGGTACTCCCTTACTGAATGGTGCAATGAAGAAAATAATGCAGCAGAGAAGTCACAGAATGTGATAAAATACAGGAATATTTTATGATATACTAATAGGACTGATTCAGTCAATAAATTGTACCTAATGGTGCAGTTGCTCATCTTTCAGTATCATTGAGGAGAGTTTTACCAAAGTAACTTTATTTAGTCCACAGAATTCCTACAAAATCAGATTAACACAAAGGGCCTGTGCAAATGAGTTATCACAAGTCCTTTGCACTTCACAGTGTACAGCAAGTACACACACTCATACATCCCAACCACTGACTGGGCAAGAAACTGGACAAAAATAATGACTATTGACATTAGAAATTGGAAATCTTTCTTTTTCTGTTTGCCTGCTATTGAGTGGGGTAAAATGGCAATCCCAGCTATTGGTGTGTAAGTATAACTACTAATTCCACTGCTGTGCTGAACTGGGGGCAAAATGGGAATGGCTTTGATCAACGTAAATAGTGCTTTGCTGTGCTTCACACAGTCACAATATTTACCCTGCTTGTAGCCTTCCCTGGTGACAAACCTAAAAGAACCCATATATACTAAGCATACTTTAATAAGGGCTAAGTTGTATTTTATTATATATATATGGAAACTACATAAAAGCCTCTGTCGAAGAGCTTGGGTCATGAACAAAAGGTGGCACCAAAGCTAAAGGTAGAGGAGACAACCTATTTCAGACCCAGCTGGAGTGGTGGAAGTCTGTACTGACCTTTTGCTAGAGGGTAATGCTCTGAGAAGGTCAGCCCATGGACCACAATGTGAAAGCACTCCTTTGTCCACCACAGTGTAAATGTAAGGAGCTGAGTGTCAATGGTTGTGGTACGGGGAAGTGTCTGGGTTTTCAAGGCAGAAGTGATACCTGTGTGCCCTTTTGCAGCCCCATTTTCTATGCACTGGTTGCAAACACAGGAGGTGGGTGGTGGCCGGCAATCCAAGTCATGTATTTTAGAAGTAGTCAGGAGACAGGGAGATAAATCTACCCTGTTCCTGGATGAGAGGAAAGAAAATTCTCTTGTAAAAGAGATTGTTGTTATTGTTGTAGTTGGAGAAAGAGGACTTTCCTCTAATAGAGAAGCTGTTAAGGAACAGGCTTGGAAATGGTGAGGAAGGAAAATGATTGTTTTCCTTTTGTCTTCTAGTTCTGGGGAAGTAATTCTTTATGAGAATTTTTTTTTTTTAAATGGCTAATCTATTCAATTATTATTATATGTAATTCTTCTCAGCAGTTAAGGTATAATGTCCCTTTTTTATAAATTGAAATATGATGCTGTTAAAGTGCTACTTAACTAAGTTTACTGGCAATATTACTATTACAATCATTTGAACAAGACAAAAATCAAAATTTCCAAGAAACAAAATCGTAGTGTGTTACAATACGAGGTTATCAATTATATTAGTCATTTACCAAAGGTTTACAGTTGGTGAAAGGTCTCTCTGTCTTGAGGAGCAACCTCAAGAGGTGTCCCAGCTCAAGGGGAGATCACCATAAACACCAAGGAAGTCAGTCGAAAGTTAGAACACATTGGGCTTCTTTGCCCCTTCTTAAACTTGGTAACAGAAGAAGGGATAAAAGAGCTTGAACACTGATATTATATTAAATAAATGCTCCATGTGTCAAGTATAAAGTTGTAACAAAAAATGTTTGGATTTCGGTGACTTGGTAAAAAAATCTTTATTTTGATTTGTTCCCAGGCACTTTTCAATCCATCTGTGAACAATGAACCTTTAGTATTAACAGGACACTACACAGCATAGTTTTTTCTTTATAACAGTGTAAAAGAATACAGAAGCATTTTGGGGAAAAAAATGAACGCAAGCTTTGAGTGTTTTATCTGGCTCTGCTCCAAAACAAATGGAGCACATGGAGGGCAGTTACTCTGGGGTGCTGAGAATAACTGTCAGATTTGGAGTACTGAATGGTCTTTGTTCAACTCCTACAAGATATACTGAAGGGAGATTATATATGTAGGATATACTTGCATGTTATGTGTGTATATACACTGCTGGTTGTTCCAGGAGCACATTAAAAAGTGAGAAAAGCAGAAGATGATATCATCTTATTTTCCACTGAATGTTTCTAGTCAGCATTTTCTGGGGTAGAAATTGGTGGTCATACATTGTTGAAGCCCCCACCTGTTCCAATTACTTCTGTCTGAAGCTGATTTTGAAGCTGCTGCACACAGAAACATGAAGTAACCTCTGTGGCTTCTGTGGTGGAAGGAGAAAAATTTCTAGCTTAGCCCAATGCTCATGTTTTCTGTATAAATGAAGTTAAAATCTCTATATTAACATTGTTATGGATTCTGGAGCAGAAACAGGTTAGGAGGCTTTAAATGAAGGTTATCTGCCAGGAGGATGGGATGTTGTTCATGACAGCTCTACACCTCTTATTTCTTTCCATGATTTTTTCTAGTTAACTGCGGAGATCCAACAATGAGACCCACTGCTATTCTTCTGAAGAGGACTGTAATCTTACACCGTGATTAATTTTTTTTCTTTGTATTTGTTTTTGTTATTTACCTTGGTGTTGTTGGGCAAGGGTGGTATACTGAAGTCAGTACAAGGGAGTCATGCTAGTGTGGCAACCCGTGTGTAATACATTGCTGTTTCTGCTCAATAAAATGTATGTGCTTTGCTCTCTTTTTTAATGGCCTGTCCATTAAAATGGCCTTAATATTCTTCATGGGTCTGATTTGAGATAGTTTTTAAAATCTAAATACTAGAAAATGTATTCCCTCCTTGATCTGCTTTAATGGAAGTTGTGCCTAAGGATGAGAGGACAATAGATCTTCGTGTGTCTGAGTGAGATTACTCCTTTGGAGATTCAGAAGGGTGATTTGTCTTTAAAATGATGTTGTTTAAAACTGCTTTGTTTGTTTCTTAAATGCAATAAGCCAGAGACCTTAGCTGCATAGAAGTAACCAGAATCTTGGAAAAATATTCAGGTACTTGGACATTATTTGTAGGAATCTTGGAATATGGGACTTATAGGCTTATGGTATATGCAAAAAGAAAATCTTAGAGCTGTAAATAAGGCCAGGCACAAACAGCTTCTGTCTACTTTCAAGTGTTTATTTCCTGTGTCCTTCTAACATCTGGCAATGACATAAATTCTTAAGATTGAAATGCAGCACCAGGGCTTAATTTTTCAGAGTGAATGTAGTTTAAATTACTTGCTGTAAATGCAAGAAAATACCAAAATGAACAGCAAGAAAACATAAAAATTAAGCAACCAGTTACCAGGATGCTCCAGTGCTCTCTCTGCAATAAAGTATCAAGCTTAGAAGTGGTCTTTTAGTCTGGTGGGTTATGTCTTCGTAGGAGGAACTGATGTGGGGTTTGTTTTAATGTCTTAGAGGTATTCAGAGTCCCCCCTTTTTATTGTTTACTCTTTGTTTGCTTGTCCTTCTACTGGGCACTGGTGAGGCAACACCTTCAATTCTGTGTTTGATTTTGGGCCCCTCACAACAAGAAAGACATTGAGGTGCTGGAGCAGGTCCAGAGAAGGGGAATGGAGCTGGGGAAGGGTCTGGAGCCCAGATCTTATGAGGAGTGGCTGAGGGAGCTGGGGGTGTTTAGCCTGGAGAAAAGGAGGCTCAGTGGAGACTATTGTTCTCTACAACTATCTGAAAGGAGGTTGTAGCCAGGTGGGGATTGGTCTCTTCTTCCAGGTAAAAAAAGATATACAAGAGGAAATGGCCTCTAGTTGTTGCAGGGGAGATACAGGTCAGATATTAGGGAAAATTGCTCAATAGAAAGGGTTGTCAAGCATTGCAGAGGCTGCCCAGGGAAGTGGTAGAGTAACCACCCTTGGAGGTATTTATAAGATGTGCACATGTGGCTTTTGGGGACATGGTTTATTGGTGAACTTGACGCTGTTAGACTTATGTTTGGACTTGATGATCTTAAAGGTCTGTTCCAACCTAAGTGCTTCTGTGATTCCATACTTTACAAATATTCATTTTTCAGAGGATTGCCTGATTTGAAATTTGTATCCCAGCAGGAGTACTCAAAGGAGATCTTAAGATTTTTGAAATACTGATTCAGTTAAAATACCGATTCTTAAACTATCAGGTGTTACTGCCTACTGCTCTGAGAAGGAAGTAACTTTTCTTTTATTGATTGAAATCTGATTGGCTACAGCATTCACTAACATGGGGTACACACCAGCAGCTCTCCTGAATAAGATGTGGTGCACATGCATCAAAGAATAAGCAGACCAAATAGACTGTTAAATAGGTAAAATATGTCCTGTGGGGAAAGAATTAGCCCTATGTCAGTAAAATGCTGGTGGCCTTCATTATAAAATATTCTGTGTTAAATGAGTGATTTTTTTCATCAAAGAAACCTAAAAACCAAAATGGAAAGCTATTTACTTCACCAGCTGTCTGTTCTAAGAAATGTATTCAGCATAACTGTTTATTATAGTTCCCTTACAACACAAGATTATTGTACACCCTCTTCCTACCTGGTGTTAAGTTCCAGTATCAGTTCTATTGGGCCCTTCCATTTTTCAATGCTTATTTTTTTTATATATTATTGTTATTACTATAACCTGTAGGGTGCAGTTAGTTTTATTCTCCAGATACCTTATCTCTAGTCATTCCCCAGCCTAACCCCTCTACACAAACCTTTTTTCAGACCACTTCCCCTGAGATGTAAAAACGTTGTTTATGAAAACATCAGGGGGAGAACACAAGGTCTATCATTATATAAATAATTTCAGCTGTGACATGTTTTCAAAGGGAAGGCATATTTTCAAAGAGAAAACATATCAGTACCTGAATAGATTTTGGGGGGGGGAAAAAGATGTTTCTAATAGGAAGCTTTTAAAGCCTTAAGGCTGAGGTTGAGGGGGAAATGTTCCTGGAGCCCCATTTAGCAGCTAGTATGGAATAGGTCTGATTTCACATGCGTGAAACCTACTGTTCATTCACCATATAATCACTTTGGCTAGATGGAAAAAAATCAAGATGCAGATTCCAGCCTCACTGAACTGAATGTCACAGAGCCCTCTCTGCATGTGTGTCTTGCCTCTGTAAGCCCGGCCACTGCTTGTGCAGGCACGTCTTTTGTAGCTACAAAGTGAGACATCAGACAGAGGATGACATTTCCCTCTTACAGAAGTCTGTGCAAATGCTAAGGCCCATGGTACAGTACTTTCCAAGCAGGTGGTACAAGGATGCCAGCAGGAGCACATCCCAAAGGCATTCCTGCAGCACGGAATAACTCACTCAACCTGCTGGAGGCTTCGAAATGAAAGAGGGAGATACTCTGTTTTGGACAGCTGTTGCCAGGGATTCTTATTTTTTGGGTTTGTTCCATTCCACTTTAACCATTTATCAGCGTGGTCTGTATCATTTACATAGTTGATGGTGCTGGAAACAAAAACCCCAAGCTAAATTCTTTCAGTCATCTTAGCACCATTTTTCTGCTAAAAAAAAAGTACTCAGAGAATGATGAATTACACCTCTTTTCTTCTACCCTACCCTGCTGCTAATTTTTCAGTCTCCTTTGAGAACAGCAAGTGATTACTGTATCACTGACTTCTGGTCTTAAATTCGCAATTTCAGAGGGGTTCTGCTAGTCTCACGTTTTCTCAGCTACTGATATTTTGTATCTCTAGGTAAGCTCTGTTTACTAAATGCAATGCAATCCAGCAAAACTTTCATTATGTTGTACTGAACTAAACTTCTCCTGTCAGAAGCCTGTTTATTAATAACACTTTTCTATGAACTGCATTTAGAGCTAAGTGTTACAGCCATTTCCTGTGCAATAACAAAAATTTACTACCCTTTTTTTCTTTTCATTTGGCAGTGTTTTCTCTTCTCCAGAATCACAAAACTAGCCAGTTAAATCATGAGCCTTATATTTCCAGCTTATTACTGGTATCCTTTTGCCTGGAGGATACATAATAGCTTTAATTATGCCCATTGTTTACTAAGGAAACAGCAGCGTGACACCTAAAAAGCCCCTTTGCCTTATAGCTAAAGGACAAAGTTCATACAGTTGATGAAGGAACTCTGCATGCAGGTGTAAAACTTCAGTGCAGCTATTGCTCTGTTTTTACAGCTGTTGATCTTTCACACCACTCAAGCAGACCATGCTGTGCAGGAATTGATCTGTAGAAAATAACTGGGCACAGTGATCAGGTATCACTAACCTCATAATTCTGCAGCATTTCAGGGTAGTGCTCGTGTTTTCCTTCTACTTATTGTAGATTAGGTACAAAAGGAGTGAAATTGGTCTGGTTACTTCCAGTTGTGGCTTGGTTGTTGTTTTGTTCTTTGGGGTTTTTTTCTTCTTTTAATTTTTTTATTATTATTCCAGTTGTGTAATTTTTATTTCTAAGAAGATGAAATTCAGGCAATGACCTTAGAATATTTCACTCAGATCCTGATGAGGACACTGGAAAATTTCAGAAGGGAAACCTTTTTGAAATAATTTAATCCAAATCTTTACATAGCCCTGACGAATATTGTGATGGTGCTAAGAATGAGATATTAGCAGCTCAGTTGCCTGTTTGGTAGAGACTTTTCTCACTAAAATGGTTCATTACGTCATTTAGTGGTGGTGTTAAGGCCAAACAGAGAGTCTTCAAGTCAGCAAAGAACGTTTTCAGTAGAAATAATGGCTTTTGATAAGTCAAAGGGGACTAGAAAGAAAATCACGTATGGAACCAGATCATTTTTACATATGACAATGCATAGAAGGAAGTGAAAGTCGGGAACAGGGTTCCAAACCAGTCTGAAAGTGGTTCTGAAGGAGAGGGAGGATGGGATGGCCCAAAAGAGGTTGTGGAGGTTGCAGCCCCTACAGTCTCTTGGAGAGAATGGGCCAGCAGCTTCCCCAAATCCTGGGAGATGTCTTCCATCACTTGGGATAAAACCTGAGCTGAATCTTAGTCTAGGAATTAAAGCTGTTTCTGCAGAAGCTGAGGCTCCTTTCCACTGGCTCTAGCCATACAAAAGTCATTGCAGAGACAAGGGAGGGCGCTTTTTTTCTGTAATATATTACCAATAATAAACTGCAGTTCATAATAAAGCATAGTAGCATCTCTGGTGTAAAATATTATCAGGCAACTGAGTGCATTCTAAAATTAGACCCTAATGCTGCCAAATCTCATCTCTCTCTCTCTGGCTTTGGGATGTTATAAATGTAATTTATAAATGTTGTAATTTTCACAGAGGGAAATAGTACACAGATGTACATCATCACTCTGAAATATCCGGAACATTTAAGCATAGAGCTCCCATTAAAAACACATTTTTCAGTGAATCACAAGGAAAATGTTCTCTGAACTTACCTATCTCTTACAAAATTGAATCAAATTAATAATGTAAGTAGTTCAATTTTTATGTTATTCCTTGTCCATTTTATTTTAAAGCAAGAATTAATTTTTCTGAGTGTATCCTTAAAGAATGGAAAATATTATCATAGAAAGGGTTGAATTTACCTCCCACTTTCAACAACAAAAGGTCTGGGTTTTATGCTTTTACTTTTATTCATGCCATAATATTTTATGTGACTTTCTAAACTATGCAATCTTGAATATGGAAGCATCTCTAGCCTAAGGGTGGTGGGCTGGTAGCTGAGGTTGAAATAACACTTAAATCTTTTTCTCTTTCCATAATGCACAGTATTCATGCTTCATAAAATTGTTTGACACTTCTCCAGAAAAATGCAGCGTCCTGATGATGTGTCATGCTTCATTATGTCAGCAAGTTCTGCTCCTTAGAGTTAATCAAAAGGCCAGCGGAATTTTCTCACGTCTTTTTCTCGTGTGTTCCTCATGCAAATTTCTTTGCTGAAGGAAGGCGTTTTACAGCCCTCTGAAATTGCTTTTGTGAGCAATTCTGTAAATGACGAAGAGCATGATAAGGTAAAAACTATGGGATGCAGCAAGAAGGTGGCCTAGTTCTCCTGTTGTTTACACAGGTGCTCTGCTAATGCAATCCTGTTGTCCTTGGGGGACTTGTATCTACCTTGGGACCAGGCTGATTTTCAGTTATGCCACCAAAGGAGAAGCCTCCCAGCTGATCTCTGCAACTGTGACCCGTGTAGAAAGATTGCATGAGTGCAGTTCCAAAGCAGATGTAGTAATATGGTAGAAAAAAAGGACAAAGCAGTAGTAGACTTATGCATGTACTGGTGGAGGAATGTTATTTTATAGAAGGCCATAACAATGTATTCAAACTCCAGTGTTCTTGTTATTTTGGTGCTTTAGAACATCACAAGTTCCCAGTGAGAAGGTGGGGGTTACCTGTGTCACTGATGTTTGTGCATGTACTTTTCTTATTCTGCTTTGTATTTACAATGCATGTTTTTCCTTGAGTTAGTGCTGGAGCCAAAATCCAGCTTTAATCAGATATAAAAAAATCCAGCAATGCATTTTTTATGTGAGGAAGGTCAGCTTCTGTTCTTTTGAAAGCTGAGAGACTCTTCATTCAGCATTAATTAAACCTATCTCATCTCACAAGTCCTGTTGAACTTCTGATCTCTTTTCATTTTTTACTAAGAGGTGTGATACTTTTTCAGAAGTAATGAGGTCACCCTGCACGCTGACATCACTCTTTCTACCTTCCTCTTCCTGCAGGAACTGCCAGCAGAACTACCATTGTTGTGAGAGAGGAACTGTCCCTTTACATAGTGCCTGTGGATGCTGCATAGGTAAGGAAAAACTTTGTTTGCACCAAAAAGATGCCAGAATCATAGAATGGTTTTGGTTGGCAGGGACCTTAAAGACCATGTAGTTCCAACTCCTCTTTCATGGGCTAAACCAGGTAGTTCAGGGCCCATCCAACCTGGTCTTGAACACATCAACCTATCTCAAACTCATTTGTGTTTTCCTGTAAACCCAATGAGTGCAAATTTCCTTTTATGAAAACACTATTTATTTTAATTCTCATCTCTTTCAAATTATTTTTAATAGGAAGTCTTTTGTACATACTTTCTCTGAGCATCTGAGTTAAACCTCCAATTCTACTTGGTTAATAAGCCTAGCTGAGGCCTGATCAACCATTAGCTTAGGCTGAGACTGAAAATCTTAATAGCTACAAGTATCTGGAGAGAATTTGCCAATATCTGCAGTGTTGAAAGCTGCTCAGTCTCACAGTCTTGCCCCAAGCATTGGCCAGGAGGTGATTTTTGGAAGGCACCTTTAAGTTCCACCCAATTCAAATAATTAGGAATTATTTTTCTATCGATCTCAGAAGGACAAATGGGCTTTTCTTCTATAAGGGTAAAATACATTTTGCCTTTCCAAATAATTTTTTTAATGAAAAAACTCAGCCACATACAAAACCTCACTGAAAGTCAGAGTTTGTTATTTCTGCTTCTTCATCACTGAACTGTGAGTCTAGCATTTGTCAGTTCCCTGATGCTCCAGAACAGCAGAGGGAGCACAAAACACTTTGTTTTCTTTTAATTGCTCAGTGATGGTGGGATTAACTTAAAAATGACAATCACAAAGGTTGTTAGAACCCATAGGACTTCAGCAAGTTATGTATTTTTCTAGCTGAAAAACCAGAATTGGTAGTGACGGTATCTCTCATCTCCCAGAAAAATCACACACAACTTCCAGGTACTGCTTGTTTTCATCAGGAAATCTGTCTAATCTGTTTGTGTTGGGCTTGACTCTTATTTTTCAGCTGAACTTTAGATACCACATCCTTTCATCACTGCCCAAAGGTCCAAATAAGTGGTAAAATACTTGAGACTACGTGCAATTTTATACTTCAAAGTAGACTATCTTGGCTGATGTAATTCTGGAGCAAGTTAGCATCACAATCTTGTCAATTCAGTTTTTGTATCTTTTCTGCGTTATGCAGCTATGTGTGTGTTCTGCAGCTCTTGAAATATCTTCCAGCTTCAGTGCCTGAGGCCACAAGCATGCAGCACAGTTCTGTCTCCCAAAGAATGTCAAACATAATGAAAAAATGAACTTGCAAAAGAGCTGATTTGTTGTATGCCTTCCTGCTTGCTTCTCCTGCCTGCTCTTTTTGCTTTCCCCGGTTCTCCTAGGTTTTATTTTCTGCTTTTGGAACTGTATCCAAGGCCTCCTCAGAATGAATTGCTTTTAAAAAGCTTCCTCATAATGAGGCTTGTCACACAGATGAATGGAGCATTGCTGAACTCTCACAATGTGGCACAGGCTGACTCAACCTTTCGATGCTCGCTCTCAGAATTAGCATTCTTGTCTAACAATGGTTCTCGCCCCTTCTCTTTCTGCTGCTGAAGATTGTGACCTGATATATTCAAGAAATCACACTCACAAAAATGAATGGAAAGTACGAGGATTAAAGTGAAGGTTAACCTTATAGAATAGGAGAACTTTAGAGTCGGGCTGTCTTCCTTATCCATTGGACCTAAGAATTGTAGTTGAAGCAGAAGAGTGAGTGATCTTGCCTTCTGTGCCAAAGGTGAAGGCAGCTTTCCTCACAAGGGGCAAAGCCTGCATGCTTTAAGAGTAACTTCAATGAAGCTACTTCATGGCTGAGGCAAACGGGGTTGGGCCACTGATACAACTCTTCTGCTTTACCAAGCGGGACAGAAGCTCTCAACGTCTGTTGAACTCCTTGTGCCCCTTCAGACCTCTGAGCAGACGAATCGTGAGGGGAAAAAGGAGATGTGAGATACCTGCTTTGAACTGGTGGATGCTGGAAGAGTATAGGCTGGGCTTGAAAGCCTTTCTGCCAATTTGTCGAAGACAGGAGAAGTAATTAGAATAAAAGAGGGCAGCCTCGCTGCCTGGAGTTCTGGGAACTAAACAGTTCTCACTGGAGCTCAGACCCAAATTACTGCTGCTGAGCAGCCCTAGGGGTTGTGTCTCCTTGTGTCTGTCCCAGAGTGCAGCTATCTTACAAGTAATGCAGAGTTTTTGAGGGCAGCCTTCTTCCCAAAGGCGGCACAGTGAAGAAGAAAAAAGAGTGAACATGTATCTGAAATCCTGAATTTCTATTTTGCATAAAATCTTAAACTTGCAAAGAAGGGAACAAGAGATAACTGAAACAAAGAGAAGAGGGGAATGGAAGGGGAAAAAGAAAAGGTCATCAAGACTCCAACTCAGCATTACTACTGAAATGTCCAGTGGAATGGAAACTCAACTTCTTTTTCTTTCTTTCTTTCCTTTTTTTTTTCTTTTTTTTTTTTTGGAATAATCACAGTGACTTCTTATTTAAACCTTTAGAAATTATGTGTGACTCTCCATGCTGATCTGATAAACTTGCATTTACACTTTCAGCCAGTTATGAGTGCTGGAAGATCCTAGTAGTCCCAGCTCAACTGAGTCTCTGATGTGTTGGGTGGTAGGCAGATATCCTCTGTGATCAGAGTGTAAAATCTGATGGCTACACAAATTCTTTTCATGTCTTGGCTTCTTCTGCTTAATATTTTGCAAAAGAGAACAGTCTAGAAGCATTGTGTATGGCAGACAACAGCACATTTCTTCCATTAAATCTTAATCCCAGTTTGCACTGGTGACCTTGTGCAATCTTTGAAAACCTCCACTGCTTCACTGATTAAGCTGATGGACTGACAATTTTCTGCTTTCTATGCAAAAAATGCATAACACCTTGCTTGATTACAGATACAATTGCACAGAATTATTAGCATTATGGAGTAGAAATTATGAAAGTGCAATTTATGATCATCTGGCTCCCAGACAATTGTTCTTTACAAAAGCAAGAGAATATTTTGGGGGAAAAAATAAATTGGAGGAGCAGGGTAGCTGATGATCTCATATTCAATTCCACTTTAGGCAGAAATAAAGCATATAAAATTTAGCCCAGAATGATTAACATTCCTGGGGTTATAAACTAACTGAAAACCAAATGCTATGAAGGAAATTATTAGACAACCTTAATTAAAAACATCACTACCAGCTCTCCACATAATAAATGCACTTGATCTGAGTAAAAGAAAATGAAGTTAATGGTGAATAAACATTTGAAATAAAAGGAAAATTTTACAACTTAGTCCTGGGGGGAGACTTTTCTCCCTCCCCTCCCCATAGTCCCTGCAGCCGCATTTCAGCCAGTGGTAGTGGATAATCATAAAACTACTTAATTTGGGAAGGACGTACACACCCACCCTGTCACAAAGAGGAAAAAATAGAGCAGAAATACCAATTATCCCTAAGTTAGATGAGGAAGGAGAAGGACAAGTGGCAGAAAGGCTGGACTCCCTGCCAGCTGGAGGAAGGCAGATGAGGGGCCAGGCAGGGCAGGGAGCTGACCTGACACCCCTGTTTGGGAGTGAGCCAAGCCTGGCTGCAGCGGTGAGCAGGACCCTGATGGGGAGCACTGGACAGGTTCAGCCTTAGAGAGGTCCAGGCTGGCTAAAGCAGAGGTCAGGCTGAACAAATTTGATTAACTTCTCCTCGGAAGGGACAATGACAGCTGACAGGAGTGCCACAGCAGACGTACTCTCCTTGGATTTCAAGAAGGCTTTTGCCGTGTCACGGCTTCAAAGGCTGGTTTTAAAAACTGGTGTTGCTGGCAAGATTTTACTAGTTATATCAGCACCAGAGCAAAGGAGAAAGGTTGAAAGCTCATTTAGCTTTCATGCTGTTCACCTTGGCAGCGACCCTTTAAAATAAAAAATAGTTTTAAAATAGACTTTACACTACTTGCAGCTGTAAGTACTGTCTATACTTATACAAGCAAAGGAGGCTGACTTCAGTCAGAAAGATGAGCTTGATAGCTTTAATTAATTCTTAATAAAAGAAAAATAAAACAGATGAAAGAAGCCAGCTCAAGAATTCAGTAGTAAGCCAAGAATTTAATACTTATGGTCTGAGTCTTGTAAGCACAAGCATCAGAATAAATTTATTTCCATGTGTGAAAATCAATGGTCTTTGTCATTGTAATTAAAACCGTACTTGAAAGTATAACTATTTTCATTGGGGGATGTTTTGCCTGCTTGTTTCAGCAAAAGTTATCCCACCACTGGCAGTTTCAGGCTGCACATAAGTTATCAAAGCACAATGGCATTACTTGTTTTCTTGTCGAGGTGTTGGCTGTCCAAGCACATCCCACATCAGGACAGCATCTTGCAGCTGCTTTCATAGAATCATCAAATCATAAAAACATCTCTGGGAAGGGACTACTGAAGGTCTTTTAGTCACACCCCAGCACAAAGCAGGACTGTAGCCACTGCGGGATCAGGTCAGCTCTGTCTAGATCTAGCTGGGCTGTGAAAAGCTAATTTGCAGATTTTACATTCTCTCCATGCAATGTGCTCCAGTGCTGTACTACCTACCCAGTTTTGCTGTTGTTTCTCTGGTTTCCTTTTTTTTTTCTCTTTTTCAATGTTTACCTATAGTGCTTGATGAAGAGGGATCCCTGGGCACTAAATCAGAGAGGGGAAACCTTTATAAAATCTAGACCCATTGTTTTCTAACTCAGAAGTGTGTTAAGGCTGGATTGTCAGCACTGAGTAGAATTTGTTGCCTTTTGTTGACTTCATCCATCCTAATATTGTTGAGGGTTTTTTTTGGTTTGTTTTGTGTTCTTTTTTGCTACTTAATTATTACAGTGCATTGTCTTGGGTCTATTTGAGGCTGAAAAACAAGACTTTAATGATAAAATACAGAAAAAAAGACAGGCTACTCTTGTCACTGTCAGCAAATAAATAGCATTAATCTGTCTTCATTACTGCCATGCATGGTGTAACACAAGAGTCCACCAGGTGGGAAGAGGTATAATATCTTTTAGCCACTCTGAGCGCTAAGAATTAAGCTGAAACTTAAACTGAAAATTTTCCTTTGATCAGCAAAGAATCGTGACAGTCATTTTGTCTTCAGAAGCTCTTTGACATCTTTCCATTAGGATACTGAGAGTGACCAGAATGGTCTGACCTGACCTGTCATCACCAGTCCTTGATGGGAGGGAGGTTCCTCACTACCATTTGTGCCTTTGGGAACTCTGCCTTGTCTGTGCTCTGTAGTGGGATGCTGATTCCAGCTGGAGTTATATCTCTTCCCTGGTATATCATATAGAAAGATGAAGTTTTAATTAGCACGTAGTTATGTTTTAGAGTGCTTCAGAACATGTCATATCCTTAAAGGCTTTCAGCAAATGGATGTTCAGTTCCCCCCTCCCCACCTCAAAAATAAGTTATCCCAGCAATCTGTGCTAAGTGTTTTGAAAATAAGGGTTGAACACACACAACTAGATTATGTGGCAGTGTAAATCAGAACTGTGCAATTGACTTCAGTGATTTACATTATCTGAAGATCTGGACTATTAATTATTGGAAGCCTACCTTTTTAAAAGCAGTTTTTTAGTCACTGTGACATCTAGCCATCTGGCTTCAGTTTCCCTTGGTATGCACTTTCAGGCATGAATACTGGGAAGCTTTTTTAAATATGCAGATTACCCAGGCAGTGTGTGCAGGAGGTGGTGATAGACACAGCTTTGTTTGCACAGCTTTTTTCTTTGCAAAGTTGTCTTGGTTAAACTTTGTATACCAGTCAGTAATGGATTTGATTCGCTGGTCTCTTTACTATGGCTTTTTACTACTGTTGAAGATTTTACCTGATGAGATTAGGAAAAGAAATGTCCTGGCTAATTTGAATATCTGCCACAGTAACCAGTTTCACTGTGATGGCAGAAGGAGAGATTATTTAGATAGCACCTGTGTACTTGGCGACTTTTGGTAGTCTATTGCTCTGACACATCTCTGTACAACATAAGTCTGATCTGTTTTGGGAAGAATAATGGATATTGAAGCAGTATCCATATAGAAAATATCCTAATATTTCTTAATGCTTAATGATGTCACCACTCATGTTGATAAAGTCTGAAGGCAACTCATTTAACTTGATTAGGAATTGAGGGATGATTTGCATATACCACTAACTGAAAAAAAACAAAAACAAAAAAAAAGATATCTGCAAAGCTTTTTTGACAACCTCAGTTTTGTATAGTCTGTGACATCTCAGTTAGACTCAGCTATTTCATCAAAGGTAATGATTTATGGTTAAACAGTTAAGTTTGAGTTCCTTAAGACCTTACCTAGTAAATGCATTTCCTGTTGTCACTGTAATTTTTCTCTCATGCCAGTTTAAAGCAGTTATTGAGTTTCAGTAGCTTAGACTCTTATACATGTTACTAATTCAGCAAGAGAGATGTATGTCTGTATGGAGAAAAATACCCCAGATGTTGTTAAGACCCTCTTCATCCCAAAACCTCTGGCAGCATTGAGAAATCTCTGGTGTTGATGTGTGCAGCTGAATTTCCCAACTCAGCATGTGCATCTAACAAAACCCATCATCAGCCAATTGGAAGTCTGATTTTCAAGGACCATTGAACACCAAACATTTCTAGGGAGCTGCAATTACAGAAACAATTGTGTTAAATAACTTTGGACTGATGGTGTGTGAACATTAGCCCTCCCAACTTTCCTTTTCTTATTTTGGTTGGAATCTGACAGTGGACAGGGTTATGTTAGGAATACTTTAGGGAGTGTTGATATGCTTCAGAAATTCTGGTATTTCTTCATCTATCTGTGATTTATGCATGTGTTTTATGAGTCCATAGGCTGAACAGTGTCATATTTGCAGTTGTGTTTGATGTTGGGAAGAAAAGGGCAGGGTATGTTTTACTGAAGGTGAAGCATCTTAAACTCCCCTCACATAATTCCAATTCCACTTTCAGTCATAGCAGTGTAAGTCAGGAGGTGCAGCATATTTCACATTTCTGTAGTGCTGGACATATGTCAAATATATGAGGCAGTTTACCTAGGACAAGTAACAGGCTGTATCAGAAAATCCACCTTTTTTACTAACCCTGTGAATTGTTCATTTTACATTTTTAGTTGGTATAGTGGAAAGTGTTAACATTTATATTACAGTGAGACCAAAGGGTTCAACTCCCCCTTAGGTGTCCTACAAAGCATGTGAACAGCATTAAGTTTTTGGTCTGAGACTGGTCAATTGATACTGATGCCCAGGCAAGGGTTGTGCACTCATGTGCCGTGCTGACCACCAACATCACCAGAGTGCTCGGGGTCACTGCACCTCTTTATTCAGAGTATCAACACAGGCTGGGAGAGGAGCAGATCAAGAGCAGCCACAGGAAAGGACCTGGGGGTGCTGGTGGGTGAGAGGCTGGACATGACCTGGCCATGTGCACTGGGAGCCCAGAAACCCCCCGTGTCCTGGGCTGCATCCAAAGCAGTGTGGGCAGCAGGGGAGGGAGGGGATTCTGCCCCTCTGCTCTGCTCTGGTGAGACCCCACCTGCAGTGCTGCCTCCAGCTCTGGGGTCCCAGCACAGGAAGGACATGGACCTGTGCAAGCAAGTCCACAGTAGGCCACCAAGATGATCAGAGGGCTGGAGCACCTCTCCTGTGAGGAAAGGCTGAGAGAACTGAGATTGTTCAGCCTGGACAAGAGAAGGCTTCGGGGTGACCTAATTGAGGCCTTTTCAGTACCCGAAGGGAGCCTACAAGAATAATGGAGAGAGACTTTTTACAAGGTCATGTAGCAACAGGACAAGGGGGAAAGGTTTCAAACCGAAAGAGGGTAGGTTAAGATTGGATGTAAGGAAGAAATTTCTTACTGTGAGAGTGGTGATGCACTGGAACAGGTTGCCCAGAGGAGATGCCATGCTTACAGGTAACCCATCCCAGTTGTCTACCCCAGTGAAAATACAATGCAAACATTGCCTGACCTCTGGAGGCAGGCAAATGATCCCTGGTTTAAAACTGCAAACTGGCGACCTGCAGTGAGCACAGAAGAGACTTGGAATATTTGCTATGTAATATGAATATTGCCACATAAACATAAGGTAATCCAGCAACTTTAACAGGTACTTCTCCAATCCCACTCAAGCACAGTGGAAATGCAGACTAAATTGTGCAAACCAAACCTCCACAAAATGATACATAAATGTTGATGTATTGTGACAAGGTAGTTAACAAAGTGGAAGGATGAACACCTGTCTCCTGCATATGGATTGGCAGGTACAGTGAAGACTTGGAGTACATGAAGGCTTATGGAGAAGCTTGCAGAATACTGACAGCATAAAACCTCTCCCCAGCCTTATTTCTAAAACTGGGCTTTTTCCCACTGTTATTCTGGAAGGATGAACTGATTCAGGAGGACAAGGCAGTTTCTGGCATGCCTATCTGGCAGCAGAGAGTATTTCTATTCTGATCACAGAATGGAAATGATTATGATTTAAAGGTAATATTTCTAGAAGTCAGGATTGGAAGACCCAGAGGGAAAACAGTGAAGGAATGCAAAAAGTGAGGCTGTCATTCTAATAAGAAATATTTAGTTAATAAATAAATATATTACATTTGGATATGTTGCATGGTAAATTATTACCTAAAACCAACAGGTGATAAAGAGGTGTTCTGTGTTGTTTTATTTTATTTTTCCACCTCTGATACTGTAGAAAGAAATGCTTATGTTTATTAAAATTAAAAAAAAAAAAAAAAGAAAAGAGAGGGGGAGAGAGATTTTAAGAAATTGCTCGCTAATTTGTTTGGAATTATATCCAGATATTTCAGTTGAAAACAGAAAACAACTTCTTCCCTTTTTGACAATGTTAATATTAATTCTACCTTTCATATGTGCATATAGTAGAAGCAAACTCCTGGTGAGTCAAAGATTACATGAAGCCATTGAGGGAAGAGATAGGAGACTTAAAAAAATGGTAGTTCACTTTGTTGGGCTGAATTTTTGTTCTCATTCTTGAGTGCTATTACGTCCTTTAAAAAACTCATATGAGAAAGATTTGAAATTAGAGAACTTCTAAACTCAGAACAAATAGTAGTGTCTACAAGTACTGAATAGATAATAAATTTATGCCCTTTGTCACACTTTTGCTGACCCTCTTCTCTTGAGTTCTCAGGTGCAACATGAGCGAGGGGAGGAGATTTTCTTAGCAATATGAACACTGGAAAATTCTCCCTGGCAATATCAGCACTTCTGCCTTAGTTCATCTTCAGCTCATGGTAGAACAACAGCAAGGTGAGCCTGGGGGAAAGCCTCCTACTTCTGATCACTACAAATAAGATTTCAAAAGTTTGCTGTTCTTAAAGGCATGGGATCAAAGCAGTTGAGTGGTGCTGGTAAATAAAACGAAAACTTTTCTAAATGTAAGTAGCCTAGGCTGTGAAATGCAACAGCCATTTAAAGCCTTCCTTTCCTCTCCCCATATACAGAATGAGAGCCATGCATGGCCAAACTGAGCTGCATGTGACTGCACAGGATTTCCACTGCTGTGCTAGAGGTCAAGCCACATGCATTTTGCTTTCCAGAGTACAACCATCCCTGATTCTGAGTGATAATGGATGCCTGTGAAGAACAATGGAAATTTAAACAGTACAAACCTATTTGTTTTCAAGTAGGTCATAGATGAGTTTTTTGGTTTGGGTTTGTTTGGGTTTTTTTCATGGTAAAAGAGCACAGGAATACGGACCATCTAGGTGCTAGTTGCTATGGTAACCATAAAATCACATCCTCCAAAACCTTTCTATTTAATTATATACATCACTGACATTATATACATAATTTAATTTTTTTTTTCCTTCAAAACTCTAGATTGAAATGGGAAAAAAGCCCTGTTCATCGCAGTTTAACCTCTTCTTTTGTCACCGATATTTTGGGAAAATAATTTTTTTCCTTTTTACAGGCATTTTTAGCTGATGTTCCATCCAGTTTTATTGATATCATAAATTATTATACTGGGCTGTAGTGCTACACAGTTAAGGGTTAGAGGTTTGTCATTGTTTCTGTGTATTTATAGCCTAATTCTCCAGACTTCTCCTCCTTGATATACATGATTTGTTCCCAACCTGCATTTTATTGGGGTTGTATTTCATCTTTGGAAATACCTGCATTGTGCTGAAATCCATATCTACTTGAGGACTACAGGAAAAACACCACCTGTATACAGAAAACTATATATATTGCCATTGGAAACAAAGTCAAGAGACTAAAATCAAAACTGAGATTGTACAATGGCTCAGATGCACTTTCTGAGCAACTTCTGTGCACCTGGTTGAATAGGCAGTAACAACCAGACCAACCTGTCCCAGGTAATTCAGATACTTCTTCTGTTCCTAAGTTACCCTCTTTATAAAACAGCAATAACTACAGCTAATTTTGATATCTAGGGAAAGAAAGAAAAAAATAACTTATTTAATTTCCCTACTTTTATAGATTTTATGACATATTCTTTTTACCTTAGTAGAGGAGATACATGTGTCACTATCTTGTATACAAAAATCATAGTTCTCTTGCTTTTTTATACAATATATGTAATATGTAAATTTAATTTTTTCTTTTTCCTTTTTAAATAATTTTCCTTAAAATATGTTGATTAAAAAAGGTAATGAGGACTGATCTCTGTATAGATGTTATATATTCATGTTCAATTCATATAATTATTTGTTTATTTTTCTGATATTGCATTACCACACCTTAACAAAGTGAACCTTTTCATGTAAATATGAATATTTTCATTTAAAAAAAGAAAATCCTGGTTCCCCCCCCAAATTTGTTGCGTGAAGTCAAACTGCACATACTTTTGGAGCTTTTCCAGGTAAGAGGTCACATCCTAATAATTGTGTTTATTAGCTACAGTAGTATCACAGTTGCAATAAAAATTGCACCTTGCAAATAATTTATTACTGTTTTGATAAGTAAGTAATAGAATTGGAAGGTGTGTTATTTTGGTTCAAACAGGTAATCTCTCTGAAATCAAGATACAGAATCCCAAAATAGCAGACACTTTTAGCCAGGTAATTAATAAGTACAGTGTTTGAGCTTCACAGAGTGACTTCCACCTAACCTGAATGCTAACTTTAATTCATAATATTTTTTGTATTGGACAAAATAATTCAGTATAAACATAAGGAAAAAAATTCAGGTCAGGAAGTTTAATGCTACAGTGTTACTGATGTAACAAGAGAACATTATCAAAGTTAGTGCCAGTGAGTTTATTTTTTGCCAGAAATTAGCTGGTTGCTGTGATTAACTGTTCTGCTTTCTAGTCACAAAGCAAATTTGAATCAAAAATAATAAGTGCTCAGAAATATATGTTTGTACAACTGGGTAAGCATTTTATGAGTTTATGAATTTGTGACAGACAGATGGAAGGTTCTAAATAATTCTCAGCCCAGCATCATGCTTTGAGCTGCAGATGCCAATAACAGCAACTGCATTCTATTGTGAGGTTGGGACAATCCTGAATTTTTTTTCATTATTGTTCTGCTTCCAAACCAGGGGATTCTTGGATAATTTGGGAAGGTGCCTTCTCTGTGTGTATGGACTTACATATTACTTTTATCTCCTGAAACAGCTCAACATCTTGGTGGAGAGGTATCTTCTCACCTTCTTGAAACACCTGAGGAATGCACTGGGGTATTTATTGTGCATCCTGCAAGTGCTGCCAGTTTGCTGCAGCCAAGTTACAGAGTAAGTTGCATTTATTCTCAGCTGTTTGCTGCCCTTAACATCTTCTAACATGGAAAATAAGAACATATCATACACAAACAGGGATTTTATTGTTACACTAATCAAAGTCTTAACAGATTTATTAAGGAATAGCCATTAGTCCATTTACAATTGTATTGACACTTTTGATTCAATTATATTCAAATTATGTGCAGTTGAGATTGGTACACATAAAGAGTCAAGCATCTCCATGGGTCTTTGGTGTTGCTGTCATACTTCCACTGTGTTTCTAGGTCATAAGGTTCAGGCATTGGTTCAGGGCAGGAGTAAAGGACTAAAACCAGTCATCAGCAGAATAGTTCTTTTTTGAGAGAACTTCGATGCCAATGTATGTTTCCTTCCTCCTCACTTTTGGGTCTGTCTGGAGTAATTTTATATGTTCTATAATATGACCTATGCTCTGCTGCTGCTTCTTCACTGGCTCACATTTCCACATTACTGTGTGTAGCATATTTAGCTTGTGTTAGAGACCTGGTCATTATTCTCTTTGTTATCCTCAAAGCTATCTTTACCCTGCTCACATGGTTGCATTCCTTTAATGACCATTAAGTGATCATTGGTGACATGTTTATAGCCCTGTGGCCCCTGGTGTCATCCTGTGCCCATAGTTTCAACACCCCTCTATTACCCCATGCTCTCATTCCTCTACTCTTTGCTTTATTGTAGAGTGACAAATAGCTCATTCTGCACTGAGTATCTGCTTGCTGTCATCCCATACAGTTGTTCACAAGCTAGAACAAAGTAGGTAATAGCCATCAGATTATTAGAGAATTGTTGTTACCACTAAACAAGACTAAATATGGCTCCAGTTAGGCCAAAAAGAAGTCCAGACAGAGCCTGATAGGTGTCAAATTCTGTGTTATTACCTTGGCACAAAGCCTGTCACAAACACCACCACACACTGTAGGCTAAAAGCCTACAGAAGGTCATAGTCCCAAAGCCCTGGCTTTAAGGATCCATGCAAGTTTGAGTGAAGTACCTCCCTGCTGGTTAGCAGTGAAACATCTATAATACAGAACACAGAACCAAATATCCTGTTTACTTATGGTTTTGCAGTGGTGGAACAGAGTTATAAAAAACAGAATAACAAAGGACATTGTTCTGGCCATACTCAGATCTTAAACACTCCAGTTTCTCAGGCTCCTTTGTTAGTTTGTGTTAGCTCTCCCCAGGCTGGCACACTAGAGAGAGCTCTTAGATCTCAGTGTTTTCTCCTTGAACTACTAATGTTGGTTAGAGAAGCCAATTGGAGCAGTTTCTTCTTTGGCCCACAATCAAAGGACCTGGTTTTTTTCTCTCTTGTTTACCTACTCATCATTTTCCAGTGTGAGAGCACTGAGACATGATATGCTGCCAAGAGGATTATGTAATCACTTTCCCCCATCCTCCCTAAGTTTACTTGATTAACATTTTTATTGCATATCTTAATTAGTAGATTCCTAGCTTTGGGCCTCAGGCTGCTTTCCTCTCCTTGCAGCCTCCTTTGAATGCATTGACTTAATTTTAAAAATTCTCATTAAAAATGAGAAATTTTAATGGTTTTAAATATTTGGTTTGTTACAACTTTGTATATAGAGTACCATAATAACACATTAAAAATTACTTGAGAATTTGCTTCTGAGAATGAACATTCTTCCTCTACATTCCAGTAGACTTCAGGAAACTCAGTTACATGGTCAAAAATAAAAATAAAACTTGAATATCCTTGATGTGAGGGATTTAGAAACAGCTTTTGTCGTTGGAAAAATATGGAGACATATACTTGCAAATATAAAGGGAAACAGAGGGAAATACTGATCCCTTTCTAGCTCAGGAGTTGTAAATGTAGACATTTCTCTGTGTGGGTCACTTGAGGAATCGATCTGCAAAGCAGTGTCAAGCCAATTCCAAATCTGTAGAAAGCAAGCTGGAGTGAATGTGGTCTCTTTTTTTAGCCAATAGTTCACAGATTATAGATCTTACCTGTAAATTATTTTTGCAGTTACTCAAGCACATTTTTCTACAGTGCATGGTGTTTGTTGGTCACCACATTGCACCATATTCTTATTCAGGGCTTTTGTGATCTGTCTTGTTGAATCCTTTGTACATTTTAAAAACCAATTATCTTTGATGGGGCAGGGACTTGAATCCTACCCTGACAACAGTGCTATCAGTATGTTGGTTGTCATTCTTGCATTGTCTCTTTGTTTGTCCCTCAAATATTTCAGGATTTGGAGGACAAGGGAACAGTTTACAAAGAATGCTTCAGGATATTTGAGGTGACTGGAGTTAAGTTGGCCCTTGGCACCTGGTGGGTCCTGGACACTCTGCCCTTGGTGAGATTCCTCATGATAGGGACAGGAATGTCCTTCATACCCAAATGAATTCCATCAGGTATCAGGTTGCTTACAAGTCGTCCAGTGTAATGCTGTTCTTATGGATCAACCCTACTGCTACCAGCAGCTTGTTAATGCAATGAACAGACGTGTTTCCTGTTTTCTTTTTTTGCAATGTGCAGAAAATACACAGAATTCTTTACTCTTGTACTGTCTAGTGAAGTGAAAAGGTCTTTTTCATGTGTTTTCCCTTTCTAGGTATAACTGAGGAAGCATCATTTGCTTCCTGTGGAGGTATGCAGCAAAATTATGTCCTGGGATCTTTAGGTGTGTGTGAGAGAAACCCCTTGTGTCCCTTGTTTCCATGCTACAAATCGGGCAGCAACAAACATAATTTATCCCCAAATCACTTTACCAGTAACTTCTCATATTGTTATGCCTTTAAAAGAACTCTGGGCTTGGCACATATCTGAGGCTCTGCATATCTTTCACCCCAGGAATAATTTCTCCTTTGCAAAACTTTCTGGTTTGTTTTACATGCAAATGATCCCATAGGGTAGAATGAGACCAAATGTTGAGTTGGCCAAAATACGAGGTGATGGGTATAACTGGGACTTTATTTATTATGTGACTTGGCATTATGATATCCAAATTATCTACACAGCCATATAAGAAAAGGATCCTGTTATCTGGATTCTGTGCCTAGAATTAATCATCCACGTGTTGTGTCCTCCTGTCCTCTCTTCTCCTGTCCTCTCCTCTCCTCCCTCCTGTCATTTGTAATTGCTTTTAATACTGATTTTGGATCATGAAAAGTGAAAAATTCCTTTGTGTATGTATTTTCTTGCATTAACTCAGAAACCTGCATTCAACAGATTTCTGCAGAAGCGTTATATTGGGAAATTATATATTCACAGGAACAATAATGCCATATATTAGTTCTAAATAATAAAAAATCCCAATTTACTAAATTGTTCAACTAAATCTTTTGTAAATGTAATTTTTGAACCTGATTTGTAAATAATAATACAGTACACACTAAAACTCATATACTGGTGAAAACAGTTATAGTCCTATGAAAATGCCAGCTTTTTCTATTAATTAATGAACTGCATATTAAAATATAATGGATCTCTTAGGTTCACCAAATTAGAAAAGAAGCAACTGGGAAACTAGCCCACAGCAACTTAAACACAGATTATACTTCAGCCATTGCAGACAACCACAGCACTTGAGGCTGAAAGAAGTTTTCGAATGCACTGCACCATTTCAGTCCCAACAGATAGCCTAAAAATAAAACTGTTGAAATATCTTACTATCTCCCAGAAAGTCTTGCAAATATTCCAGTAGCAGGGCTCAGGGTAAAGGCATCCAGGCCTGGTCCCCAGCCCAGTGATGACAATGATATTTCACATATTACTTTGATTACAATTTGCACTTGAAAGTGTGTGGAAATACCAGTACAGCTCATCCACATTTCTACTGGAAAAGAATTACCAATGCTGATAATTCTTGACATTTTGAGTCAGATACTTAAAAGCAAATTGTCTTATGATTATTTGATAATAATAGTAGATTATTAGATGCGACTACATCTGATAAAGAGCATCACAGTATGTCTCCAGTCCTTAGTGAGATATATTAGAGAAATAGAGATGGTAATAACTTTAGAAACTAGAACATGTCTGTTCCTACAAACATAATTTTCCTTAGGGTAGACTGGCAATCTTCTCTGAAGTCACTGATCTTGCCAGTTAATAAGATTTTAGCAATAGGCTGAATGTCTGTATTCCACTTTTTAAACTTATTATAGAACTAAACTTTTTCCAAGCATTTTGCTCAGTTTACCCAGTACTTTTTCCACTTTCAAACTTTAACTGAAAGAGAAAGCTTTCCACATAAATTACATCATCTGGAAGCTGTCTTCTAAATTCAGCCTTTGCTGCTATGTTTCCCTGAAAAGGGTTGTCACCTACACTGTAAATCCTTTTTAAGCCCAATCACTAAGTTCACTGAATGCACATAACTCCAATTAACTGCAGCCTGCTGGCTCAAAAGCAATTTGGTCTTTCATTAATTACTCAGGTAAACACAGGAAAAAGCTCTTTTAGTTTGCCTGAATTCACAGAACAAACAACCTCCCCCACCCCATCTTTGATGATCCAAGACAATCTTGTCTTTTGATGCTTATCATTTGGTAGTTCAATAAAATGTAATTAAAAACAAAAGCAACATCCCCCTATCACCAACCCTGAGTTGCAGCTAATTGTCAGGCTTTCAAACTTACTCTCACAGTGCAAATCTCATTGCACTTTAGGTCACAAGACTATTTGTTTAATCTCTTTCCTTGTGGACCGACTCTCCTGAGTCTCACAATGGGATTTCTGGAGATGAAATTCAGTTACAGCTGCTTGGAGGTTTTTTTTTTCCACTTGGCTTTGTATTGATCATATGCAAAATTGAAAAGATTATGCATGTTTTTATTCAAAGGCATAAATCAATTCTTCTAGAAACCCAGAACTATTTGTGATGCCTAGCAAGCTGTTTGATAATCCATTCTGCCTTTAAAGGTGGAGAAGAAAAAAGCTAAACTGTTGATTCTTATCTCGATTTAAGGTTAATTCAAATTTCCAACATACTAGCCAATGGAAGGCAACTCAAGTATTCAGTATGATCATGCCAAGGAGCCAATTTGAAGCTACCAAGGGCTTCAGAAACTAAACTGAGCAATGATATGGGCATGCAAGAAGTAATTATAAAAATTAATGGACTGTTATTCATCTAGGGGGTTTTTTTAACGTTAATGAACAAATTAGTCTTGCATGTGAGCGTAGCACACCTGTTTGTGCCTACACACAGAGAAACACATCCACATGTCACACAAGCTGGCTTGATTGCACTTTGCAGGACATATTTGTATACATTTTATCACCGTTTCTGTAAACAGCATTTTCTTTCAGTATGTTCCATGCTCTCTGCCTGTGGAACACTAATGGAAGTGTTAATTAGAAGCGCAGTAGGGAAACAATTTATGCTTCTGTAACATGTCTTGTGTATGGAGTTTGAGTAATGAGAAAAAACAGGCCGGAACGTTTGTATGAACAGATACTAATTACAGTTTCTGAGTGTAGCATGGCTCACTGTTATTGCCAAGAGCACAGCGTAGAATATGAAAGGGTCAGAAGATAAGAGATTTTAAATAATCAAAAAAGGACCCAAAGTCCCACATTTCCATAAAAGTAACTTTAGATGTAAACCTGAAGGTAGAATGATGGTTTGCTTTCTTAAAAATCTCATTCTGCAGTGTCTTTAATTTGCTTCATGTTTAGTATCCACTGAAGTCTCTGTAGGCTTACCTTGATGAAATTCTTACGTATCAGTGGCAGGATTTTACCTGTCATTCTTGTGTCTTGAATGCGGTTTTCATGTGCCCAAATGCACCTTTCCACTGCCAAAAATTAGGTTCAGAAGTGCTCAGCAAAACCTTCTGCCCTGTCCTGTATTCCTGGAATTAGCTGAGGGTCTGTCAGGTTGACAGGATAGAACTTTGTGTGATTAGCAGGAGAGCCTACACTGACATGTTTATAGTGATGGATAATTAACTTTATAAACCTAGTAAATTTGATGAATAACAATTTCAGAATCCCAGAAGGGGGAGAAAAAAGGAACAATAAGGAAAAAAGGGGAAATATTGGTAATATAAATGGCAAAAAGTAAAGGACAGTAGAAAACAAAAGGCACTAACATTGCACGTGGTTTCTTATTGCTTGCAAGACTGTAGAATATTTACCAAGGCTAATGAAGAGAATAGTTTGATTATTTACCACCTGGTTTTATTTCTCTTTTTCCACTGGAGTCCATATATCACACACAGTTGGAGTGGAAAAGTAAGTATATAATTTTCTGCTGCTTAAGTACACTATTTGCTATAAATTGAAAACTTTCAGCTTGCATTAACTTTCCATACAGCCAGACAAAGTGATCAGCAGTTCAGTCATCCAGGAGCATGGTGAGTTGCTTTGGAATGATATTTTTTTATTTAGTTGTCTGGCGCCTGTAAACTTTTATGGAGTGGGGTGATACAGGCTTTGCTCTCTTTCTTCAGAGGTGTAGTCAAATACATGATTTTTTACAACTAGAAGTAATACAGATTGCCTTTCATTTTTTTGTTGTGATCCTTACTGTATTTTGTAGGGTGTAGCTGGCACAATCAAAAAGCTCTAGTTAAAAGTGAAATGAAATTTGAGAGATAGAGGCAGTGCATGTATATATATATAAAAATGTATATATACATATATAATACCAAAAGAATGTTAAATTTGTTATTAACTAACTCTACACAAAACTCTTTTCTGCCCTAGGTATAGGGGTTACGTTTTTCTAATTTGCTCACTGTCCTATTAACTTGGAAATCAACAGTGAAATAATTGGCCAGATTTGGACCAAGTGAAAAATCTTTTAAGGCCTCACTAAGAACTCTGATATCTTGCAGATGAATGTAAACCATAAAATATTTCATCTAGAATTCACAGTAGGTCCCCTTGAAGGGCAAGACACAAGATGAGGTTAGGGTTCCAGGAATACCTGATTTCATAACAATACTTCAAAGGGAGGTATGAGTCCAGAAAAGAAATTTTAAAATGGGGGGTAATGAAAGTGGCATTTCAGGGTTAAAGTCTGAAAAAACAGAGCAATCCTTGCTTGGAGCCATATCTAATGTCATTTCCTACTGAGGATACAGTTTGCCAGGTTGAGGCAATTCCCATAATGCCCATGGTTCCTAAAGTGTTCTCTTTCATTTCCCAATGGTGATGAAAGATAGTCAGCAGATGACAGAAACAGGTGGACACTGTCAACAGCAGGTTCTAAAAAACAGCTATCAAGCTGTGAGGTTTCAAGAAAGAAAGATGGAAGATGGGTGAATAAAAAAGGAAGATGAGAGGGTTAAATGGGAGAAAAGGTAAGAAAGGAGGGAAAACACAGGAGACTAAATAGATCATGAAATGTTGAATGCCAGAGTAAGCAAAAAGAATTTATATCCTCTCCATTGTTCACTTATTCCATCTTCTGGCCTCCTGTTTTGAGACTTTCACATAAATTTTTTTTCTTTTTTGTGAATTATTAAAATGCAGAAACTCATCTCACCCCACTGTTGACATTACTAAGGTAGAATGTTACACTAGCACTAGTCACCTGTTTCCCCTCTAGTCAGTGAAAAGAAATGGGCATTTTTAAGGCATGATTTATCTGACCTATTTTAGGCACTTACATTAGCATGAGACAAATTGTGGCATGGAAGTGCTTGCATTTCTCTATTGCCTGGACCTTTCTCACATTACTGCTTAGTGTACAAGCAGCTACAATAGATCAGATTACTTAGCTCTTTTGTACCTTTGCATTTAAACAGTTTGGTGGCTTGTAATAGTTGACTGTGAGTAGCTGAGGGTTTGGCTCACTGTCAATATTTCTCAAAGTTAGTAGAGTCCCAGGTTATTTTTTATTCTTCCATTTTCTGGGTAAAACGAGTCATTAAAAATAAAGGTATGTTTCAGGTGCACTTAAACATTTTACACATTCTAAAGAAAACACTTTGTTTTTAACTTTTGTCAACTCTTGAAAATATTTTTTCAGCGCCTCTAAAATATATAAAAATCCTAATTGTTTTTGAAATTGAGGAGACATTCTATTGCCTTTTGAAATTATTTTTTTTTTCTTTGAAACTCTTTTGCAAATTTGATTTCATTTTGGCTGGGCTTAAAGAGCATTTTTGGCTAGTAAAAGATTTGCAGGGAAAAAAAATTGACCAGCTCTAATGGCCAGACTAATCACGCCTCTTTTTTTTCCAAGCTTGATCCTGTTTTGCAGAAGTCTCAGTTGTAGGCCTGTGAAATGATTGCTTCCCCTTGCTATGAGTCATGCCCAAACACCGTGCCCCAATTTTCCTGTGAAGTACCTGGCAGACCATCGGCCGCAGAATGGATCTGGCTCCCTGTATGGAGCCCAGAGCCCTGCTAGGTGCGCTAATTAGGGTGCTAATTGCAGCAGAGGACAGGAGAACTGTGAGGAGGACGGGGGTGTTCAAGTGTCTGGGAGAAGCAGATCCAGCGAGTTAATCTGGAGCAGCAAAGGACATCCAGGACATCCCCACCCAACCGTCTGCTACACCTGGGAATGGTTTGGGTGGCTGCTGGGAGATGCAACACCTGTAGCTGATGCCGAGAAAGAGGCACAGCCTACAGATCCTTCCCTTAGAAGAGAGCAAAGGCATTGTCAGCAGGAGCTCAGCTGAGGGGGGCGATGGCAGTGGGATGGGAACAGCAGGAGCTGTGGGACGGCAGTGGGAATGCCGACTGTGGTCTGAGCACAGAGCAAGGAGGAAACACTCCCGGTGTTCAACCAGGCAGAAAGAGGCACCTGAGAATGAGCCACCTATGACATAGCTCAGACGAAGATAAATACATGTAAGTGACTTGTCTCCACTAGCAGCTGCCTGCTCTGAAAAACTAAGCAATCTTTATTTTCCATGTGCCAGCTTGTCAGCACGGTGTGTTTCTTTTTATTTATTCTAATCCTAATATTCTTTGAGAAGTCACCTCTGTTTCTGTCCATATCTTTGCAAACAGGACTAAGATGTCTTCCCCCCTCCCCTTATATTTTTGCTGTAACTGTGTCTGCCAGGTAAACAGCGTAATGACTCATTCTTTGTGTTAAGACTTGGGTTTCCCCAGTTTTGCTGGCACTCAAGTGTTATTAGCATAATGTATTTTTAGTGAACTCTGTCAGCAGAGCACTATATGGCTAATCAAGCACTCATTGGGGATAAATGGTAGACTTAATATTCTTATCAGGCTACTGGAGCTTAGAAGTTAGCGACCCTTGTTCCACTTATATCAAAGCCACTTACAATGCTACCAGCTTGTAGCAAATTCATTTTCTGTTCATGTCTGATTGCCTATGATGGTGCCTAGAAACAGAAAACAGAAAATGGGAAGGAATGAGGGTCCCTGTTGCCCGAGGCCTTAATGCGATTGCAAGATATTGATCACATTGGATACTTCAACCTAATCCTCACAGTTTCACAGGCTTTGCAAAAAATGTTTCTCATAAGCACATTTTCAATTACATTTCAACCTTAGTGATTCAGAAACGCTATTCTTTAAGAGGATCTATTTAATATTGGTAGTGGCTGCCAATTAAACTAGGGATTTTATTAATTTTCTCTAGTATTTAATCTTGTCTGCTGTCCCTGCGAAAGCTGGACAGTTTAGGTCAAGGTAATGCCACGGATCAAACCCAGGAGCTGCTTCCCTCTAGTGCTCTGCCTTTTCCCTAGTAAAGGTCAGGACTGATTGCAGGGACAGTGATGTCTGTCCAAACACTGCAGCTCACCCAGTGGTGCCTGCTGTGTCCTGACACATTTTCCCATTTCTTCCACAGTATCCCCAGTCCTACCACAGTTTCCCTGTTTCTGCTGCATCTCTGGCTGAGCTCCTCCAGCCCCTCCATATCAGTGTCACTGACCACATCACGTTTATTGATCTGTGTGCTGGGCAGTAGATTTGGAATGAGATTCAGTTTTCCTCTGAGAAGAGAAACCATAGCCAAAGGCAAAGCAAATAATTCTTTTTGATACTAAAAGGAAGAATGCTAAAGGAAGGAACTGTGCAGGCTGACACATACGTAGAGATCCCTAAAAAAAACACTTCTCTTGGGAGAGCCATTAGAAATAGTATAGAAACGGGAAGAACAGGTCTCTCATTCTGTAATTTTGGTTTTATTTCTGGTTTGTGTTTTTCCCCCTGGTTTTTGTTTGTTTGTTTGTTTTGGTTGGTTGGATTTTTGTTTTGGTTGGTTGGTTCGATTTGGTTTCTATTATTTATTGGTATACAAAATAAACCATAGGTTTTTCCACTGTTCTGAGATTTTAGGCCAACAAAAATTCGTTCAGAATTCTTATGTGGTAGGTCCAGACAATCTGTTGCCTTTCTGGATGGGATTTGTGTTTGTGCATCTATACATGTGAGCGTCTGTGCATTTTTGGTCATGCAAATGTGGGCACATGTGTTTGTGTTCCTTCACACATGTCCATGTGTATCCATGACTGTGTGTCTGTTCACATGTGAGCACATATCTTTGTGTGTTTTCCAAAACTTGGGCTCTGTCCCTGCAGCTACTTGTGCTGGATGAGAGCAGTTTACATTGAAATACTGATAATCTCTGCTAATGTCTTGGCACTTACCCTCCACAATATGATTTAGCTGTGTTCCAAAGTCACTCTTTAAGTCTGTCTATGCTTCAGTGAGATTTAAAATGAATATAAGTAATAATATAAATTTACATTAAATTTATATAATTTAATATAGAGAAAAAGGTTCTAGAAGCAAATATTTCAGAATGTACCGTGATGAGGACTTTTTCATGAGACATTTCTAAAATCAGTCAATTGGTCACCAGGTGACTCAAGGTAGTTAATACAGTAGCTGTCTTAAAGGCTAGAGGACACTCTACACATTCCTGCTGTAGTCTTTGGATGTTTCTGCTTTGCCCTAGGCAAATCTGATATTACAAGACTGGCAAATTTTCAAATATTGATTGTGTTGCTGGTGAATGTAAGTTTGACTCTCCTACAGTAAAGTCATTCCTTTGAAGGATGGAAGAAACACAGCAGTTATTGTCCTGTTTATCCAGGGCAAACAGCTTTTATCCAGCATTATGTGCTGCCTCTAGTTTTATTTTATACAGTAATCAAATAAATGTCCTAGTGATCTGAGGGTAAAGATACTTTAGGAGAAGTCTTAAAGGTTTCTGAGATTAAATAAGAATTAAAGAGACAAAATTATATAGTTATACAGTGTTCTGCCTCAGACTTACTACTTCATCTGATCTTTGTCTTGGTTTATGTAAGTGAAATAGTTTCTGTATCATTTTCAATCTGATCTTATCTTGGAAGTGAACTAAACTAAATGAAGCTCAGTTTAAATGAATATTTTATGTTATCAGTGAATACTTCAAGTTTAATGTGATTTATCAAAGCCACAGTAAATGTATTTCATTTCTTTAGATCACTCTTTCTGAGTGATCTCAACCAACAAATGAGCAAAACTATTCCAAAATACTCTGAACAAGACAAACAAATTACAGATTCAGTTACTTTGAAATAACTGTGTGCATGCAACTATCCCAAACAAACAAGTAAGATAACTTACTCCTCACATTTGCTGTAGGGTAAACATTTACCAGCTGAACACCTGAGTAAATTCAGTGGAGTATCAAACACATCGTGAATGTCTGGTCTAGTTTACTACTCAGGAACCAACATCTGTAGCTTTGCACTGACAACTCAAGCACCACTCAGGAGTCAACAAAGATCGTAAACTTCTCACTTCTCAGAAAATTTCATTCTTTATTTTAACGTGCACTTGGTTTCCAAATCCTGCAGTCAGTATAAAATGTTATGTTTTGATACAAAGAATTAATTGATCCCTTCCCCTTCCCTTCCCCTTCCTTTCTCTTCCCTTCCCTTTCCCTTCCTCTTCCCTTCCAGTCTGTTCTGTTAAGATGCGTAAGAAAAATGTATTCATAGAATACTTTCAAGAATCATTGTCTCAGGAAGTTAAAAAATATTTAGGATAGCTAGAGTGTTGTTCAGCTATTCTCTTTCATCAGCGTTGATCTTTCAGAAGCAGTAATATTTCTCAAAGACACAATTTCTCCTCTCATTGATTATGTGACATTTGGGGAACAAAGACAATAATTTCTAACAATTGTATCGTGCCTTCCATCCAAATGATTCCTTAGCTTTTCACCAGTTATATACTGCATGATGGTACAAACAGCTACAAAAACAGGTGCCTAAGGTAAAGGACAGAAATAAACTCAGATATTTATACCTCCTTTACAAAAGACAAAAAACCTAAAGACAGCTTTGTGTTTGCTGAAGCACCTGTGGCTCTTGTTGACTGTGACAGTAACAGCTGCCACCTTTGGGAAAGGACTGAAGTTTTAGGTACATATAAAAAAACCTGCTCTCCAGTCCTGACTGAAATCCTGTGGCTGCTTAAAGGAGTCGTGCAAGACTCATTAAATATATTTTTAAAAAAAGGACTCTTAGTATGCTGGGTCTTGTAGAGTGTTCTCCTAGAAGTAGGTGTTGTCTGTCAGTTGTCCTTGCAGGAGGGGTACTGGCCTGTGCCTGCAAAGGGGAATTCCATCCCAGAGCCTGGTACCAGCAGGACCAGTCTCCACTCTCTCTCCACACTTTGGCAGGAGACACTATTCCCTCTCCATATCTAGGGCTGCAAGTCCCCCCCACCAGGGATCTGCACCAGTACCTGCAGCTGTGAGGGGATTTCTTATCTTCAAAGCACTGCAACATCCTAAATTTATTTCTAGAGGTAAACTCTTTTGATTAGTCACATTTTCCTCAGCATATTTGCCAGAGGTGTATTGTTCCCTTTTATGGCAGCTGAAGTATTCAGAACTTAGCCAGAAGTATTTATCTTTCATCTTTAAAGCATTCGTTATAAGTCTGTTTCCAAATCTTTCTTACTTTTCTTCCTAGAAGTTTCCTAAAGTACATTTTTTACCCACTCTTTCCTCTCAAGTAGTATTAAAAAACCATTAAGATATTTACAGATATGTCAAATGTAAAATAAAAAATGAAATGAGAAGCAACTGGGTTTATTTTATAATTTTTGGTATATACCAACTTTTCTATAAAGACTGCGTAGGATGATTTAAAGTGCACTTGGCAGATGTGGTATCTGGGTGCTTGTGCTAAGGAGTCTTGCTTCATTTGCCAGGACTTCCTTTTTTTTTTGTCATGAGTGTGTTTTCCTGCAGAAAGATATCCTGCAATTCCCATGCAAGGAGAAACATGTTGTTTCATCATAAGCATGTGAAAACAGGCCAACAAAGCCACCTGAACAGACATATTAAGTCTTTCCCTGTCATCCTCTTAAGCAGCAGTTTTCTCTTCAGGAAGGCAATGTTGGTTTACAGGTTGCACACAAAGAAATATCTTTCAAAATGGTTGTCGTCTTCCATTTTCAACAATACAACTGATCTTGCCAACTTGCTTTCAGGATTCTATTTTAGAAGGTCATCCAGTTTTGCTATTTTGCCTTAGATCACTGGGAGATAACCTTTGTGATTCTGTCCTGCAGAAGAGATCACACAACCGCTTTTGCTGATTGGTGAATTTCTAGCTATTAAAAATTATGGCCAAATATGATTATCTCAGTGAGGGCCACACTGCAGGTAGATAAAAGGATTTGGGCTGAAATAGTTTGAAGTGAGATAGTGTGGCCACGAAAAGCAGAGGGAAGGTGTTATTTGGGCATATGTATGTATGCTCATACATGCACCTTTCTGGAGATTGGAAGGAAAATGGAGAAAGTGATGGAAAGGTTAAAGCAGGTGTATGACAAGAAAACAAAGGTTGATACCCTCCTTCCTTTTGTGGAAAAAGAGGATTTTTGTTGTTGTGGTTGTTTTTAATATGACCGCTTAAAGAAATTGAGCATTTTATAATTTAATGAATAATAAAACAACACGAGCATTGCAAGATTAGTATGTAATTTAACCTATGGTACATCTGTGGTCTGGAGTGTGTGACACTTTTTGGTTTAGAGACCAGCTTTTAATGAACATGTTTATCTGTAAATCCACAGAAAAATTGTGATTCATTCAAAATGAGTGGAAGGTTGGTAGGAGAGAGTCTGTGCATGATAAAGGGATTGAATTCCAACTTTAGCTTACACATAAAGCTTCAACTGGCACTTCCACAGTGCATGTCCTGAATTCTGTTTGATGTGTATATCAATGTCCTTCAAATACCACAAGCTAAGAAAAACGCTGCTAACTGCCAGGTTTTAAAATTGTCTAGTGCTGGCTGACTGATTAAAGCTACCTTGTCTATAGGCTGCTATCATTTATGCTATTTAAAACTTGGTCCCTTTTTCACTCCCTGTTTTCAGTGCTATTATCCACCTACCCTGTTTGACTGGGAAATAATCTGCATGAGAAATTCTTTTCATGGTGGATGGGTGGGGTTTTGTTTCAACTATTGCTAAAGGATGATGGATACAGCTCTATTCATGTATTCTGTATATGTTTATTCTTGGTGTTGTTTGCCAGACTTTATGTTCTGTAAATGGAAAATTTAAATAGCAACAAAGCATTTAAACAGAAAACAAAGGACTATACATAACCAAGTTGTAATCAAATGGGGTATTAGGCAGAATGTAAGGCCAGTTGCACAACTGTAATGGGTGGAAAATATTCTTTTATAGATGGAAAGAAAAGGTTGTAAATAAGCATTTAAATATATACATTTAAGTAGAAAATATGGTGATGTTGCATGTTGCATAGGAACCTTTCTATTTAATAGGAAATCAGAGATTTTGATGCTTGTCATGATATGGGAGGTTGGAATGTGCATTCATCACAAATATTGCCCCCTTGTCAAACATCAGATTAGGCTTCAAGTATGGCTACATCTTGCATCTCTTAGGAGCCATCCCTCCAAAAATAACTTTGCTATCTTAATAAAACGTGACAAATAGGCAACCTGGTTAACACATTCGAAATAATATCACAGTGCACATGAAACATCACAGAGAGAAGCACAGTATCACATGGGCAAGGACTCAGTGAAAGTCTGTGTTTGTGGTCTTTAAGGACTAATTTCAGCACACCAAGGGAGTTGTTCATGTGAAGCTGTAGCAGCTGGTAGTTCTTTATAAGATATTAAAAGCTCTTACTATTCAAGTAACCAAAGAAAAAATATTCTTACATAATATATCTGTTAGATGTAAAAGGCAGGAGGTCCAATTCTTTAACAACTGTTTAATAATGTTCAAATAATTTTCTGGAATATTTTTGTGAATTTAACTAACTGAATTCCTTCAGATTCAAGATTCATGTCAGATTTACATAATTTTCAAGATTCATAACAGATTTACTGTTATTTTTAGGGAAGGATTTAGCCCAGCATATATTTGCAACTCCAGTGTCTTGTATCATTCGTCACAAACAAGGTTGTGCGTACTGCTTCTTACCACAGTTCTTGTGTTTGTTTTTTGTTTTTTTTATAAAGTCACCATCAACAATATGTCAACCATACACCCAAGATGTTTGTCTTTTAGAAAAAAAGATGTCTTTTTTACCTTAATTATATAAAGTACTTGGAGAAAGCTACAGATCAAAACAAATAATGAGGATCATTATGAAATAACAGCGGGCCTCCAAAGTCCCACTGCTGTATGCAATCAATTGCAGCCTCCACAACAGCCCTTCACTGATGGAAGTTCATTTTAAACTTACCTTCTGTGAACTTTTCATGTACTCAAACAGGCGAACTTCTGAGGGAAAAGGCGTGAGATGAGGTTAACACGAGAGGGAGTGAAAGTGGTCCATGAATGGGCCTGTATGTTAGAAGGTTAGTCACAACACGAAAAATGTTAAAAAGCTGTCTAAAGTCCAAAGAAATGTTTCTTTTGCTCTGTGCAACTGATGAAAACCACACTAAAGCTGCAAACTTGATATGCAGCAACAGTAGAATGCATCTCTAAACACATGAAAGGCACTGGGCTGAAACTGGACAAAGCCTTTCACAAGTCTCACCTTTCAGTTTGTTCTCAAGGGGATTGCTGTTTCAGAAACTGAAAGATACTTTTCCATATTAAAAAGGCCTTTTTTAACTAATGCCTTAGTTTATTGTTGACTCATTCAAGTGGCACCCAATAGAGCAACTGAATTTTATTTGGAAACCCACTTAGGGCTTAACAGTTTTGGCAGTATAACTTTCCCCTGGCTTTGGGAGATTCTTCTACAGCTTTTTGCCATGTAAATGTGCCCACTGAGTGATTCAGTTAGAAATTTCCATGAGAATACACCCTGACAGCAAGAGCCATAGCTATGCCCCAGCATGTAGGTTCTCACAGGATGGGCTGAAAAGCTTTCTGGGAATCACTTACCATGCAATCTGATTACTTAAACCTTTTCATTTCTGCATTACGTTTTCAAGGTGAGCATTTGTTTCAAAGTATACCTTGTTGGTTTTAGCCACTGGTAGTTTAAAGCCATTTTCCCACTGATATTGATTTGATTGATACACACTTAGGGCTCTTCCCGCCTAGAACCTCAGTGGTATTTTCTGTGCTGCTCATGATTGTCATACTTTGTTCTTAAACAGTAGGAAGTCTGTGGTTTTATTTCTCCGAGATACCACCCTTTCTAATATTTCTGTGAAGGTCTGAAAATTTTCTTTTACACTGTCTGGTACTTAATAGAGACCTGTTTCTTCTAGCTGACTAACTTTGCCGTGCCTTTATGATGCTAAATGCTGTTAAGATCTTATGTAGTTTGAGAGTTTATGTCTTTTTAAAAATAGTTGCAGTTTGACTTTTTGATGTCTGGTATCCTAGTTTTAACTTCCTGCATAGAGCTACTTGTATGAGCTAAGTTTTCATAGATGAGAGGTTTGGATACCAGCTCCTTTGGGAACTGGTAGCTGTGGATATAACTGTGTGAGGAGCGATGGGGAGCTGGAAGAACTGACAGACTGAACTGAGTGAGAACTGCTGAATTCAGGGACAGAACTGAACATTTTATTTGGGGTCAGAGTGGGTTGTCTGAAACGGCATAGAGAAACCAACAGATGAAGAAAAGGAGGAGTGGTTTTGTTGAGAATCCTTTGATTAGTAACTGTGGGGTTTGGGCTAGCAGAAGTTCTTATGGAGGAGAATGACAGCTTTCTTCAGCATTTCATCATTGGGAGGAAATAAGTGACATTGACTGGGCAGCAATTTGTTGGCTATTGCATATAAACTTATGAGGAAACTACTTTTTTGTTTTGTTTTGCATGGGAGTGGTATGCCAACTGAAAACAGTCAGCATTGATTTCAGTTAGTCTTCAGGTGAATCTAAAGAAGGCAAGAAAATATATGTCTGGTTTTTTATTTGTTCTTCTAGGAAGCTGTACTTTTTCTGCCACTTCTGATGGCTTCCTGCTGCTTTGTTCCCTGTCAGGGCTACTTGGCCAAATCCACATCAAGGTGTGACCTGTATTGTACCTGAATTGGATATTAATGTAATTCTGTGCATGTAGATATGTTAAAAGTACATCAAAAGCTGTTACCCAACTTATTTGAGACTGAGAAGTAATGGTAACAGTCTAGAATTCCAAAGAACACTCTGCAATATGAGAAGGAGGGGACCTTCTATATTCCTTTCAGCATCATTCAGGCATAACCCAAAGATGTCTGGTTATTCTCAGAAGGTCAGAATTTAGATATGTTTGGTTCAAGTGTTTCTCTTCTCAACCACTTTTTCACATCATTCATGTAAATCTTAAAACATTTTCAGCCATGCAAGAGTGTTGTCTTTTGTTACTGTTGCTGAAATCTCTGCAGCAGTGTTCAACAAAGTAAAGCTTTCCTGAAAGTAACTTGAAGTATATTTTCACTTAACCTTGTAGGAATCACCGTTTAACTCCTATATCCACAAATTTCAAATTTTAACTCCAAGGCCTGAGTGTATTCAGTCTGAATGCTTCTTCAATCCTTTACAGAAGTGAAATTAGTGTTTGGATTTGGAATTAGACTCCATGAGCACTTCAGACATGTTTGGATTCTTTCTTTTTTTTTGGTTAATGTCCGCTTCTTACCACACTGACTTTCAATTCTAATTTACTGCCTAACCTGATTTCAATAAATGCTTTCCACAAACATAATTAGTAGATGAGTGACATATTTATACCGATCAAGGTAATCAGTCAAAATGTGTTGTCATGGTGACCCTAAGGCCAGAGAGCTTTGTGAGACAAAATTAAATATTTTATAGTGTTTTTGAGAGTGGTCACAGATGCAACCCATGACATTGTATATTTGCTTTGCTTTATACTTTTTTTTTTTTATGAGGGAGAATAAAACCCCTTTGTGCTTCCAGGTATAAACCATAGAACAGGGACTGGAGGAAGCTTTGTCTAAGGCAAGTCATTCTCTTGCTGAGCTTTTAGTCTCAGAAACTGCCCAGTGCTATAGAGGGGTTCCCTGGGACCCAGTCCAAGAGGGGCCACTGATAAGTCAATTCATTTGTTATTTTGAATATTTGTACAGCTAAGGAGAAAGACCCTCATTTATGTTTGCTTCCAACATTAAAAAAAAAAAGAAAAAAAAAAGAAAAAAAAAAGAAAATATGTGGTACTTTCTTCTGGAGAACTATTTTACAAGAGTTGTTGCCAAACCACACAACTAATAAATAAACAAAGGAAAAGAAACATCCTGCTAATGAAAAGCTGTGCTACAAAATGTCATCAAAATGGTGCTTCAGCAATGATGAATTTTGCAGTGCTAAGTCCAAGGACATAAATTTTGCTTTCTGCATCTGCAGATTACTTGGAAGCTCTCATTTCCATTGTGATTTTAGTATTCTGATTGCCATCACTTCCATTTGATTGTTGCTCTTTCATTTAAAAAAAAAAAGTTTTTAAAATGGACTTTATTCACTATCTAGGTCATAAAGAAAAGTGCCAGTTAACTGTGTTTCACTGTAAGTGAAATATTTTCCTCTAGTGAGAATAGTGACAATAAACAATATTATTTTCTTTTTTAATAATAGAAGCTACACTTCTATGCATTGACTCCAGTAGGACACTGACAACATGGCTATGACAGGAGAGATTCAAGAGAAAATGGAAAAAAATTTGCTGTTGGGTTTGGTGCTTCTACCCTTCATGGATTTTGCAATAATACTCTTTGCAACATTTATTTTGTTTGATACTGTCCATAGATGGTTAATCAGCTCGCTTTCCTGCCCTCTGCATTCTCTTCCAGTGAACATTTGTCTTCAAACCAAGCCTCATTTCCAGTAGTAAATTACCTAGTTCTGTGTAATTGCCTAGGGGTGCCCTCTGTATTTTTTTTTCTTTCTTTTCTGTCTGACAAAACCCAAAGAAAAAAATTTAGTCTCTTCTCTCGCTGATACCTATGGCAGCACATTCCTGCCCCTGTGATTTTCAGTCTGGGAGAAGAAGCCTAGTTCGATGCTTTTCAGAGCACCAAATTATTTAGCAGAAATTTATATATCTGATTTTCTGTTGCTCCAAGCAGAGGTATTTTGCATAATGACAATTTGCTTTAGGTAGATCTTATATTATAATAATAAATTCTAAATGTGTTTTTTTTCCTAATTTCTAGAGGACAGTAATTTTTTAATACTACAGGTGAAGTTTAAAAGGAATAATGTTGTACCCTTTAAGAGCTAATTTTGTAATTGCAATTAAATTCGTAGTTACTCAACAGTTTGTGAGAAGTTACAGAGCAATGGTAAATTCACTGAGTAAACCTGCTAGGTTAATAAGTCATAAATGTAAATGGGTACTTAAGTGTGCTGCTATCATGGACTCACAGAACGAGTAAGATTGAAAGGGACCAGAGTGGATCATCTGACCCAACCTCCCTGCTCAAATAGAGTCATCCTAGAGCAATGACTCAGGATTGTGTCCAGATGGCTTTTGAATATCTCCAGTGAGGGAGACTCCACAACCTCTCTGGGCAACTTGCACAGTAAAGAATTTCTTCCTCATGCTCAGGTGGAACTTCCTGTGCATCAATTTCTGCCAGTTACCTCTTACTATTTTCTCCATGAAAAACAAAATGCTACAATTAAATACATCACTGCTGAGGTTATTTGTGAAAACTTGGCCTGCTAAGGAGTATTGTTTGTTCTTTATTTCACAGTTTGAGTGCTGTTTCCTGGGTATGGTGGATGTGCCATGGGAAACGCGCTGTACAGGAGGGTGAAAGAGGAAGAAGGTGTGGGTAGCTTGATATGTGCATGAGAGGAGTTGGTTGCAGCTAAGGATCATATCCACAAAAGAGCTCAAAGAGAACCTTATAGTGGGGAGGAAAGCGAAGAGAACATTTGGAAGAGAGCAGTCGTGTTTAGATCCCTCAGACCAGGGAAGTAGCAGGAGGAGCTGCCCACCTGCTTTTTGTATGCCCTTTCCGTCCTTTATGCCATTTCTACTTCAGTAGTATCTGTAGACCTTCAGATTAAGGTGTAGCCTTACTCTTCTAGTTCCAGGTGAGCTGCTGAACAACTTTTTCTTGTAAATCCTGACACTGCAAGGCAGAGTGTTTGCCCTGGCTTCTTGGAGACACAGATGATTTTAATGGAGCTGCTAGCCCAGAGAAATAGGTTTCAGGCACTGTACCTGGGGGTCTAAAAGGTGGAGAGAAAGGACTGGGGATGAAGATCAACAGAGAACAGGTAAAACAGCTTGCCTAGATCATGCAGGGTATATCTTCATTGCTATTTAAAAATAACAGCAGAATTAAATACAAAAATAAGAGCAACTTAGACAAACTAGATCGAACAATCTTCAAGCTAGCAAGCTTGGACAGTGATAACTTTGCCTCCGTTTCCCCCATATGCCTTCAAAAAAGAACAAGACAATACTTCTTGGCTTTTCATAATGAGAAGTCTAGTACCATCTGACGGCTATTATATGATTCAAATAATGTTGCTTTCTCTGGGACAGCAATTACAAGAGATCATCGTATATTCAAGTTTAACTTTATATGACCTCAAGCAGCTTTCAGCAAAAGCAGCAGAATCTCTAAAGACAAATTCCACACCAGAAAGAGAGTAAACAAGCAGAACACAGCAGTTCTTATAACCATGGTATCCTATTGCATTTTCATCAAAACTGAAAGAACTACAGAGCAAAAAAAAAGCCAAGGAAAGAAAACTCTCATGAAAAATACGAGGAGCAATAAGAAAGCAGGCTGATAAAATGAAGTATTCTTTAAAATAAACTACAACACAGATATATATACAGAGGGCAGAAGAGATGTGACACACAGGCTTTTAAGAGACAGACAAGGAATAACAAATGTGCAGTGTTTTGCCCTGAATAAATTAATTTGTCAGGAGCTTCAAGAGTTCTCAGGATTGGTTTTTTGTTTCATTTTGTTTTGGTTTTTGGAAAGAAGGTTGTTTTCACAGAAAACACTGTGTGTGCATAACAAGTCATCTAAATAGATGTTGTACAGTGTCTTTAGGCAATTATTTTCTCTGCTATTTGTCAAAGGCAAGAAGTAAAATCCAAGCAGTTTTGAACTGCTGTTTTGTTGTAATTATCTTTCCCTTTTAAAAAGATACTGTGATTTATGACGCAAAATCAGTGCTTCAGGGTTACTTTCTGGCATTCATTATACCAGAGAGAGAAACAATTAAAACCCAGGTACATAAGAGACTGGTAGATGCAAGAGTGTGCGGTGCAGCCTGAAATTAATTTGAAGACTGAAGATTTATAAATGCGCTTTGTGTACTTGAGGGTAAGCATTAGATCCACGGGCTGCCATCTGAGCACGATGTATGCCTCCTCCAAAACTTCATCAGAAACTTTGCCAACTGTTGTTTGAACAGTCTTGTAACACGCTGTGTGTGTCTGTGTGTACAGTGTCTGTGGGCACGTCTGTGTGCTCTGCTCTCTGCCAGGCAGCAAATTCACAGGAGACAAGAATGGTGCTCCACGGAGTGTGGCTCAGGGGGAACAACATTAGTACTGCTGTCCAGAGATGGGGAAAAAATGCACAGCAATAAGAGATACTAAAAGTAGTAATTGAATCTGCTCTTAGGGTTATGTTTTTCTGAGTTCCTCTGTTTGGAAGGAACCAGCTGTGTGATTTCCATTAGTAGCCCTTAAGAATTTTTACAGCTTCTGGATTACTGCCAACATAAATCCCACTGGAAATGCTGTAACTGTAGCTGTCATCAGCATCCTAGCCTATAATATCCATACTAGTTTATTTTTTACACTTGACCCACCTCCTCTGTCATTCTTGGTAAATGGCACCGATGCCAAGTTGCAGTCTTACAAAAATAAGGGAGGCCACAGACTTCTTTTCATTGCCTTTACTTGAATGTTAGAATATTCTTCAGTCTGGAGTTTAGAGGCATGAAATTAGCCATGTGTCTCTAATCTTTATTTTTAAAAAATTCTTTATTTCGGGAGAAGATTTTTTTGTACAGAGGTAAGAACAACAAATAGTTTGAAAACTACTTTTTTTCTTTTTTTTTTTTTTTTTCCCCCCCCCGGAGTACTTGACATATTGTGAATATGAGAAAATATTCACAAAGATTACTTTTAGTCATTAAGAGGCTAAACTCTCTAGTTTGCAAACACCTTTCAGGGACAGGTCAGAATAAATTAAAGCAAGCCCTGTTTTGACTAAAAGAAGTATCCTCTCTCTCTTTTGCATTCTCACTCTCTTTTTCTTGCCATTGGATACAGAGCTATCCTAAGAGAGCTCTAGTCTCCAAAAATATAATTAATTAGTTGTTGAAGATGACTTTGCTTCAAGTACTGTAGTAGGACCAACAACTTCTGAATCAGACAGAATTATTCTATTATTCTGTTTCTCTCCAACTTCTCTGGGATTACAGGTTGTGATGTTCTTATTGATGATTTTCTCCACTCTTTTAAGAAGTACGTTTCTGCATTCCACCTTAGCTACACACACTTCCACAATTTAGGAGAGAAACTTACTATTTAAATATGTTAGTCAAAAATAACACAATACTTTTCCTCTGGCGAGTATCCTGAAGATGTTTTGGATTAACTTGGAGAGCAGTCAAAAGGAACTACGTGTGCATTTCAGAACACCATCTTGATTCCCTTCCGCACAAGTCATCACTAAAATAATTTTGTTCCCGTCTGTGCCTCTTATCTTTAATTTCTGGTGGGTACTGTTGGTAGCCTGCACATTTCTGTACACTTGAATCCATTACTAATCAGTTTATACTCTCTGATTATACAAGCTGCTTTTCATAAACTCCAGGACAGCTTTGAGAGCTGATGACATCAAAATGAACCACAGCATTTCCTTTTGATGTCAGCTGTCCCACCACAGCTTGTTGGATCTGTGTTCTCTGCTTGTCTAAATTGGGCTTCTTTTTGTCCAAGTTTTAGTATTCTCTGATTTTTCTTTATTTAAAAGAATATCAGCAGTCAGAGATCTCAGAAGTCCTAGTGGTACATTATGCACTCCATATACTAAGCTCAAAGAAGGATATTATTTTACTAATTTATTAAATTTGTGTCAGACTTTTGTCTTACCTTGTTATCATGTTGGATACAAGAAGAATGCTGCTGAATCCAATTATATCAGACTTGCATAATGATGATATACGATTGGCATCTGCTTTTCTAAAGCCCTGAATGCAGGCAAAATAACTCACCTCCTTCTTCTCATTTAATATTTGATTGACTGATTTCTTTATTCTGATCTTTGGTTAAGAGATTCTGTGTTTCTTGTAGATGGATTTGCACACTGAAGGGATTATGTGCATTGTAATCCAGGTCAGTAATGGGTTGGATTGGCTTTTTGTGTTATGTGACCAAGAATTTGAGGAGACTGCCATTCATAGGGTAGCACAGGTTTTCTTTCTATTGTTGGAACTTGTTACATACAATTTATATGTTTGAGATTAATGTTTGTGCTACATCTCAACCAGAAGTTAAAAGGCAATATAACAGGAAAAGGCAGTAACTTTTAACATTAAATCAATTCCAAAACTTTCTCTCTTCCTATGGTTTTTAAGCATAAATGACCAAGTTCACTTTATAAATATTTTGTTGAGCACATTCTATATGGGAATATCAGCCATACAGCTGGATGACATACAGATTATTAGTGAGCCCTGTTGTCCTATTCTCTATTCTTGTAATTTTATTTTTAGTTTTACATTTTTAAGTGATCTTCCAATACTTGCAGTCCCTGTGGAATGTGTCCAGGTGAGTGTGTTCATTCTGCTTTTGTTCATATTCCTTTCTTTGCTCTGCTCTACTTTGAGTAAGAGAACACCACTTTAAGCACCACTTCATCCTTTTGCATATCTGTCTGCAACTCAGCCAACGCTTCAGAAATCCTTTATCTTTCCGTATTTTTTTCTGACTGAAGATAGTTTTTGCTCTATGTTGCTCTAGCTTGCTCTTTTCATAAACCTATTTCACTTAGACTTCAGGCTTTGTCTTTCTCCTGTGATCTTGTCTGTTGCCATAGATCGTAAATGTCCATTTGACATGGACACTAACTTCTGCTTCAGAATGACTTCCTGCAAGTTTGAATCTCTGTTTAGTGTATGGTTCAAGAAAAAAAAAAAAAAGGTAAAGAATTCCAACAAGTACTCTTAATTCCATTTTCTCTAGTAAGACATGCAACTCTTCTTTCATGAACATAATTGAATTCTAAACTATACCATTTCACACCACTAGAAAATTTCAGAGCAAGATAGTCCCAGGGGTCCCTTCCTAATAAAAATTTCTTTCAACTAAGGACTCATTAATCAAAGCTCTGAGAATATGAAAATATGCAAGTCCTTAGCACTGACAGATAGATTCCGGTTTTAATTATTTGGAAATAATTTTAATTTTTTTATGGGTGGAGATATAGATGATAATTCAAGTAGAAAACGAAAGTTGAAATACAGCCATGTTTATGCCACAATGAAAACTGAGCTTGGGTGTTATTTTCCAATGAAGTATATGTACACACACGCCTGTCTACACAAATGAGATTTCCCTCCCATTTTTGTGTGTATGGACACCTTACGCTCTCTTTTCTTAATAGATAAGTAGTTCCACTTCAGAGTGGTACCATTTTATTGCATATCACAAATGGGAGGCAAAAAAAAAAAAAGAAAAGAAAAGTGAATGCCATTCACTGGAATAATATTTACTTTGTCAGTTTGAATAACATCTGCACTTGCTGCTTCAATCTTTCTACCAGTGTTTGACCTCCATTTCCTCTCCTATCTCTACTGATTATGAGTTATTATTTAAGCTCTAAACACAAAAGTCTATTACTGCTTTTGACCTTGGTCATTCACGTATCTTCTGTATCAAGGTCTCGCACTTACCTGTCCTCTCATAAATTAAACTGGATTTCATATTTATCAGCTAGTCAGAAATATAACTACAGCACAACTGACTCTTGACTTTTGACAGACATTAAATAATCTATAATGAAAAAGGCAAACCATTTGTACAAAAGACAATATGAAATACGTTCAATTATAGAAGGTCTCTCTTTTCCTGCCTTTACCTTTTGGATGCCTTCCTATGTATTTGATGGAGGTTCTCTGGAACCAAGAAAATGTGTAACTTTTACAGAAGCAACATTTTAGTAAAAATATACACCTGCCAGGTAATGCTCAAAATTCAGGATCAGGTCTATGCTACTAGAAGCAGGTTTTCCTGCTGTTAATATTTCCGGACTTGGAAGCACATTTCCGAAAAACAGACATCAGCCCTAGAGTTCTGTCAAAAACTGTAGCTATTGTACCAACTGGAATAGCCATGAAGCTGTATGGCAGGAGGGCAAATGGAAAGAGGGAATAGGTCAGGGAAGTTTTCTAAACTGTGAGGACGAAGTGCAGGAAGATATAAAAATATCCATCCTCAAAAGTGTCCATCTTCTTAATAAAGCCTGAGTAAGGTGGCTGCTGTTGTGGGAGAGGTGTCAGAAGAAAGACAAGCTCTACAGAGGAAACTTCAGGCACATAAATCCAGATATTTTCAGACAGGTCTGTACTCTGTGTGTCTGCAGTCTCCCCTCCAGGTATCCAGTGGTTTGGACATTAGGGTACAAGCCTGGTCACTGATGTGATCTCTCCCAGGCAGAGTAAGCTGTGAGTCTAAGTCATCTCTAGATCTGTTGCAAAGTCTGTGAGGGACCCCATGAACAAAACTCCTTCACCTCCCTTTCCTCCCTGACTCCCAGCTCCTGAAGTGGGAGAGAAACATCTAAACAATATTAAGTAATGGGATCTGGAAATTTGCATTAGTCCCAAGTTTTTGTATCATACAAGTAGCTTTTCTTCTTAGTTTATGAAGGAAGTCTGCATAGGTGATGGTCTCTCAGGACAGCAGACAACTGTTCTGCTCTACTTGCAATGGGCAAATAATGTACTCACAAAGGTTTATCCTGGAAAATCACCCATCCTCTTTTTGGAGTTCCATAGAACAGGTCTGTAATGTTCATGTGAATGATTGAAAGACGTCTTCTGAGCATGCTAATGTGATTTCATACATTAACTTGTCTCTTAATAGCAGTAGAACTGTGTTTTCTGTCACCGAGGTTTTATACATTTGCTTTAATAATTATAAGAGCAGGCCATTTTCTAGATAATTGCAAACATTCCCAATTCACATTTAAGTTTATGCATAAGGACATTATAGGTACTGTAAATTTTATGCTTTATGAAAGATGCAAGATTAGTCTGATACGTGTCTTTTATGCACAGCCGTTGATTGATGTGCCAGAGACTAATAAATTGTGTCTGAGAAGTTTCACTGCAATCTGATTCCCATTCATTTGCATATGACTTCATTTTCTGAGCAGTGTGAGAGTGAAACTATTTCTCAGTAGCATTAAACTGACCTAAATCTGACATGGAGACATTAATTCTGGGAGTTGACAGAGCAGAAGTATATCAGCACCACTGATGGTAGTGAGAAGACTCAGGTATATCTGTGTGTGGAGCAACTGATCTTGTAGATAATGCAAGAATAAGGCATAATTTGGCTATTATAAAATTAGAAAATACTTTTCATCTTATTCTCTGAATTCTGATGCTATTTCCAGCTGTTGTGTTAGGCCATGGTTTCTGAAGTGCTAAGATGCTATAGTAAACATCAAGTCAGAAAAATACACAGGGCAATTAACATTTCTGATTCCAGAGAAGGATTGGTCTAAGTGCAGTAAATAAATCCTAGACACACGTATTGGGCAATAATGATAAAAGGCATCTGATTATGTGAACACTGTAGGAAGCAGAACTCATAGGGGTAAAAGAAAAATGTAATCATGCAACTTAGACTGTGTCATATAATTTATGTCAAAATACTTGATATTTTTACCAGAAGCTTATATTATTTTTATTTTCTAAATTTTAAATGTTTCACCCCGAAACCTTAACAAAGTTTTAAAATTGTTTTTTGGCAACTTTTCAGTGATATAGTGGGGAAAAAAATTGACAAAAACAACTTTCAGACATTTAGTTTTAGGTCAGTCTGACTAGGCTGACTCCTGTAGTCAAAAAAGAGATAGAAAAGAGATACCAAATGAGAGAACCCTCCAGAAGTTATTTCAGTGCATTTTTATTAGGCTTTGGTTACTTAAACAGCTAAAATCTCATGTGACTCTACTGAATGTGTTCAAACTGTACATTTAGAATGACTATTCATTTTAGTAGATTTTCTCTTTACTGGAAACAGCTTAGTGATATCTGCCACGGTTCAAAATACTTATTAATACACAAAAACTCTTGAAAGGATAGCATCAGTAATATAAGAACACTTTATTTGGTGATACAATAATATGTAGATTATTATCTGAATTACTAGAACGAAGTTAAAAGTTGGTATAAAAAGTGATGGAAACTAAATCACTTTAATAACAAGAAGGTCCTTATAACTTACTTATAACTCGTGCTGCAAATAGTACCTTTAATTAATATGATTAAATTGTCATTTGAATACCAGTATCCTTTAGGGTAGGTCCATATCTTTGCAGAGAAGCTGCTAAAAATAAAACCTGTTTTGTGAGAAGGCTTTGTAGTGTTGGGTCTGGAGTGTCAAGTGACAAAGAAGGACCATGATTATGAAATCCATTTCTAAGGCCACGGTGTTCAGCTTTTACATAAATAGTGTTCATTTAATGGACTGAAATGGTTGTGCATCCTAAAGCTCCGTTTCTGTATCACATTTTCAAAGGTGAATAACCTGTCACACATTTCTAATGGTCACTCCTACCAAGGGGACCACACGCTACTCTGAGCAACTGTAAACTCAGTTGTGTCAGACAGCAAGTTTGCCACTGTACTTCTCCTGTAGCCTTATTTAAGTGCTGAGAGTTTTCAAGGCTTCTCATTTAACCATAACATGCTTTGAGCTAGAGCTGACATTCTAACTACTGGCAAACATCTACTCCTTACTGAGGTTTTCTTCTTTCTTTCTCCTCCCAGTCCTTGTATATAATATTCTTAAGACTTGAATAATTCAGTTGTAAAATTTAGTTATGAATGGAAAAAAAAGCCTCTGTTCTTGCTTATTGAATATTATGAGGCTATGACTGGGCAAAGTTTGGGCAACTGCTTAAATTTCAGTGTAAGTACCAATTCAATATTGTCCACTGGCATGATGAACAGGAAGTAGGTTAAACTTCATGCAGTAGTTTTATGTAAGGAAACTATTTTAAGTTATCTGAAATAACTATTCATGTTCACCCCACTGCAGTTTCATTTTTAACATCATTTGGTTCTGTTCAGACAACTGCTGAAAGTGTAGCTCATTCTCTTTGTGTGTTTAATTTTGATCTGTAACAAGCAGCCACCCCTCACCTTGTTAAACTGTGCACTGATTTACATATGCTCATGCCTCTCCAGTTCTGAATGAGACATAGCAGTGTTTATGAACAAAGAACATATCTGTCCTTCCTCAAAATGCAGTTGCCAGTGAATTTTTATTTTTTAATTATTTTTTTTTTCACATTATAACCATACAACCCTTCTCACTGGCTTTCAGCATAGTAAGTTTGACCAAATCACCTCTCTGTAAGGAGAATTTCCAATTCCAGTTATTACCTAGATGTTTAGCACCAAAGAATAAGCAATTAATTCTCTTATTCTTTTCCACCTCTATAGAAAATGTATGTATCACCTTGAGTCTGACACATATTTTTCTTCCCTCCCGCCAACAGAGTGAGCAGGTGATGTTTAAGAAGGAAACAGGAACTGTGGGACAGAAACCATCAAGCACAACCTGTACTTACAAAGCATAAATTATGGCAAGAATTAACAAATCTGATTTCGGAGAAGGGTTGGTCAGAGTGCAGTAAATAAATCCTAGACACACCTATTGGGCAATAATGATAAAAGACATCTGATTATGTGAACACTGTACCAAGCAGAACTCAGAGGGAAAAAAAGAGCTGGTATCATTTTCCAGACCAGAAAAAGCTTCATTTAACACACTGCCTATAAAGGGGACATTATTTTATTACAGAAATACGTGCTTGAAAGGTGAGGAGGAAAGTGTTGTCTCCAATTTACACCTAGGGCAGAGAAAGGTGACAATAGTTGTCAGAGATCACAGTGTGTGTGACAGGGGAGTCTTGCTTTTCTTTGATAGAGTATCCTAAGAAAAGTGAACCCCAGGAATTCAGTAATCTGATGGAAAAGGATACCAGAAATCCTAACTTTAAACTAGATAACACAGCTCAAATGTCACAGGTTGAAGACTTGTAGTAAAGTGCTCTGAAATGAGATGCAGACTGGAATTGTTAATAGGAAATATTCGGTGAGTGTATTTATGAGAATCATAAATAACTCACAAACAGGGAGGAGGGAGTGAAATTAACCAAATCAGCAGTTGGTTATGAATTATTTGCTGGCTCTTAAAGGAGAATAACAAGGATCAGGGTCTCCTCCTGTATCAACAGAAAGGTGAAGTGTGGTCGGTCAGCACAGACAACCTGGGGGGCAGGAGCTGTAAGAAGAGCAGGAGCTGTCAGAGAGTTATTCCAGTCTGATTTCCGTGTGTGGGACATACAGAAATACCCAGAAAAATGGAGAAGGAAGGAAGTAAAAAGGGAAAGATGAAAACAAGCAAGCCAGAGTAAACTAAACTCAGACCAAAACCCTTGGAATTATTTTCAAATATTAGAGAGTTTTCTTTTGTGAATTTTTTTTTTCCCTGACGTTTTAGCTTTAGTGTCCTTTCACTTCATGAACTCCAGAAGGGAATGCTCCATCTAAATATCATTTTACCTCTTGATTTTTGGGCAGGTGGGATCAAATGCCTTAAAAATAAATGTTGGGGAAAGAGATGTTGCTTGTTGTATATCTTATGACAATTCCTATGGGTGTAGTGGCAAACTTTTGCTCATCTCCAGACTGTGTCCACTATCTTTGCCTAATCATTCAGCCTATCTTACAAATCATTGTCTTACCCACTTTTTCCTACAGAGCTAAGTTCAAGTCTGTGGTCAGTTGATTTGGATGTTAACTATATACCCTCAGCAATGTTCCACTTCCACTCATGGGAGACCTGTGATCCTGAGGCTCAGGCAAGCTGCCATGTACTACAGCTAATTTAAAAAAACAAACAAACAAACAACCCCCCCACCAAACTAAAATACTAGAATTTGATCATGGCCCTGTTTTTATTCTAATTTTCTCCTTACATTAAAATAATTAAAAATATTTTCTTCAGTTACAGCCAGCTTCTGAAGGAGACTCCATTCTTGATATAAAATCAGCAAGACGTGGAGGGTCTCTGCTAATTTTCACTGCTAATTTTCATTAATTTTTACCTTTTCAGCCTAAAATATATACTATATTTTTTAATTCTCAGTTTCAGCTTTCAGTCATCAATTCTTTCTATACTTCTTTTTTTTTTTTTCCCCCAGCAGATTAAAGAATCCTTTGTTCCCTGGTGTTTTTTTCCCTGTGCATATGGTTATAAACCATTATCAAATCACCTCTCAATCTTTCTTTTGTAAGCTTTACAAAATGAGTGCTTTAAATTTCTCACTGTAAGTCATTAAGTCTCCAGCCATTAAATACTTTTTATGGCTCTTTTTAACACCCTCGCCAACATCCTTTAAAATATGGAGACCAGACCAGCACAGGGTATTGCAATAACAATCACAGAAGGGTAAGCTCACCTCCCTCTACTTCTGTGTTTATATACCCGTGGATGGCATTAACCCTTTTCCCACACCACTGCAAAAAGCCTTTTGGAGTCACACATCTACTGTGACCCCTAAATTCCTTTCAGAGTCACTGCTTCCCAAGGCAAGCTACTCCATTCTCTAAGCTTAACTTGTACCTCTCAGTCTGTTATCTGGCATTTGGTGAGACAGAATGAAACACGTTTTGATTGAAGGGTACCCATTTGCCAAGTAGAGTAGCTCGTGCAGTCATCTTTTTTTTTTTTCCATGCCATCAGTCTTCACCTCTTCTGCAAGATTATCAGAAGGGATTTTTTTATTCACTTCCAAGTAGTTGCTGTAAATGTTTTCAAAGTTTGCTGCTAAGATCTTTCTCAAGTCTCAGGCAATACAAGCATGGAGAGGATGGCACCACAAACTGAGTGTGAGATTTGTTTCAGGCACATTCAAGGTACATTCTCACAAAAGCCTCCAAACACACCCACCAAATGTCTCTGCTTTCCACTCAGCTAAATGAAGAAAGACAGAACAATACTGCTGGAGGAAAAGAGGCACAGAGAAGTCAGTGGGCTAGCTCACAATTATGCTTAAATGTGAGGAATTTCCATTTCTATGCCTTACTATTTGTATTTCTTGCCTAACCATCCATAGTGTGTCTAGAGATTTTTGTCTCTTTCTCCGTGTGTTTTCCCATCTCCTCAGACATAAGAAAAACCAAAACACCAACCCAAAAAACCCAACCAAACCCCCAAAAAACCCACAGAACCCTCCCAAACAAATAACAGCAACAACCAAAAACAAACAACCAAACAAAACAAACAAAAAAAAACACCCACACGAAAAAAAAGGCAAAAAATTGCCATTGTTTTGTTCATGTCTATTTTTCTAAAGGGGATATGTTACCTGAATCAGACTTTCCAGTCAGTAAGAGTTGTATGCTTGAATTGTGTAAGTTGCTTTAAGTAGACTGTTTAAATAAGCAACTAATAAGTGACTCCCTCTGCCTTTAAAAGGACTTTTTTTTTGCATTGTCTTTTAGAAGAATTTGGATGCATTTGCTAGTGGTCACTTTCTGACAGTTGTGGAGTGTTTTTGAGTGTTTGAGTTCTCTGGTCCATAGGAAAATAGTCTGGTTTGAATACAAGGCTGTCAGCAGGCGTGTGGATGTTCAAGTGTTGCCTGTGCCAGTGTCAGCGGTGCCTTCACAGAGAATGAGTGTAAAGGTGAAACATCTGACTGGGAGCCGGGTCTGCTGAGAGATTTATGGACAAAAACTAGAAAAATTCCTGGGGAGGATGAATCATTCAGGCCAGGAAAGGGGTAGGTTAACCTCTGAGAGGAGGTCCTAGGGGAAGAAAGGCAGATCTGTCTAAATGATGGGGCAGATATCCCAATGGGATTAGAGTGCCAGGCTCAGAAACAAAGAGGCTAAGATTAGATTTGGTGCTTATGGTTTCCCCCTCCAGTATTGACTTCATTAAACCTGCAGGAACTGATTCAGTGTGTTGAAGTTACACGACCTTGAGGTCACACAATAAGCTTGTTTCATAAGTCATACTCAGTTTCCATCTCTGCTTTCTCGTTCACTTTCTCTCTTGCTCTCCCCTTCCACACACACTTTGTAGCCTCCAGTCCCAGACTTTTCCTTCGAGACTTTTATCACATCTCACTGTCCTCATCTCTCAGACTTGTCCCACCATCACTAAACCCTTCAGGCCCACACTCTTCTCCTGGCACCCTAAGAACGGCAGTCATTTCCACCCAAGGCTGCCATTCCAGTCTCTGTCTCTCCCTGTTTGACCCTAGGATCCTTCCTCTCGTACTACTGCTAGGCTATATCTCCTGTGTATTTGGATCCAGGAATTTTCTTATTCCATCCCCCTGAAGTCCTTATCAGGATGTCACTGAGAACAACAGACTCCCAGAGTTTGGGCATCTGCTGGAACTGGCATGACCTGAAGCATCTTGAAAGACAACTGTAGGGAAAGTCATTCTTATCCCCAGCTGGAGCATTGCCAGCGTGGATGTACCCTTTGGGAATATATAACTGTTAAAATATTTGACAAATCCCTGCCAAGCATGCACAAACAGTGCTTTCACAAAAATGTAAAGAGTTTGAGTGGACTTTTACAGGTAAGGCAAATCTCTGGGAAAGGCCACTGTATCTGTCTAATTTCCAATTCCAAATGATGAGGTATGCCAGTGTTTTTCAAATAATATATTTTCTTTTTCTAAAAAAAACACCCTATGGCTTTAGAACACCTGTGCTTTGCCTTATGCAGAAAAGGTAAGTAAAAGTTTCTAAAAGGAGTGATAGAATCAGTTTGCCTAATTTGATCTGACTTTGCAATAACAATTTTGATACTAGACAGAAAAAAACCCCAACATTTCAGGATAAAATGAGTCTTTTACTTTATATGTAACTAGTTCTTTGAAATTATGCAGGGAACCAGAATTAACACACTTGGCAGCTGATGAAAAAAATACATCCAACACATAAATCAATGGTATTTTCAATAACATCTCTGAATGCTGACAAGTCACAGGTCCGTGGCATCCTCCCTAACCCAGTGGTGCAACATTGTTCCAGCACTATCTCCAAGGGTCACTGATTCAAACTTCCTGCTTTTCTTAGAGCTCTTCTACCCAAACACTGACAGCTCCAAGGCCTGTTTAGTGTTTGATACATGATTTTAACTTCCAAATCTCCATCTATATCATGTATTGCTTCCCCCTTTAATGGAGACTGGGCTTTGTTCTCCTGGATTTATCATTGTTCTATAACTATGTTTTAACTGCATTTCTAATCTGTTAAATCATATCTTCTGCAAATACAATCTGTATTGATCTAGAATTCAATTTTTCTTAATTTGGTTTCTGATAGTATTGGATGAAAACATTTGCACATGCAATTTAATATGTGGTACAAAAGGATAAGCTATCAAGTCTGATATTTCTTTTGTTTAGTAGATAAAATCTTATTTTATTCTTTTAAATTATCCTTATGATAAAAAAATCTGTATTACAAAGGAGTTTTAAAGAATTAGTTGTGGATACCATTCTTTCTGCAGTTATGCCACTGTTTCCCTCTCAATCTATTTATATAGAGTATTTACAAATACCTTTATTTTTAAATATCTAGAGGCTTGATATAACTGTTCTGATTTTTTGCCCTGAATCTTTATGAAGTAATGCCTAAACGTTATTGTTTGGCAAGGGATACAACACATAAACACTAAGAAATACCAATTGTAAATCTTTGTATCAGGCTAGCCATGGCAGAAGCAGTAAATCCATCATAAATATACTGATTCCAAAGTGTGTATTCTGAGCTGGCAGACTTCTATAAGAGAACAGTGTTTGGCCTTTTGATCTCTGTTAACTGTTTACATTTGCCTTTGTGACCATTACACCAAACTTGTAGTAAGAAATGAAGTTTCTCCAAGTTGAGTCCAGAACAGTTATAAATTATTAGAGTTTAGGAAGTCTCCCAAGTAATAAGTGTACATTAAAATTTTCATTTAAGAAATGCTGGACATGGAAATGGTGCATTTTCTAAAGTCCACTTAGATAACCAAACAGCCTGAGAGCAAATGGAAAAATCAAAAGTGTATCTTGGTCTAGGGTATGGCCTACGAAAGATCTATGGTGGATCACAAATCTAAATTTTTAAAAGTAGGTTGTTTCCAGGGTTGTGAAGAAAGAGATTTCTAGGATAAATAATACCACTCAATTTGTCACCTTGGAGAGCTGTTTGAAAGTTGATCCACTTATTCTGTTGTTTGCTAAGACAAAATTTTGGTCAAATATAACTTTAACAATAGCAAAATGTACAGATCTCCCCTATGACTAATATGTACTTGAACAAATAGATTTTCTGTAACCAAATTTAACTCTGCAGTCAGTAAGCAGAATATATGCACACTACATAAAGATCTTTTTTTTCAAAATTCTGTGACCAAGTTGTTCTGAGGGATCAAATTTTCAGTATTCAGTTAAAATTTTCATTTTCCTTGAACTGCAGTGTATATGCAACATAGACCCCACCATTTTATTTTGATGAACACAAACCCAGTGCAGTGTATAAGAACAGAAATGTGCTTCATGAATCAGAAGTATTAAAAAGTATACTAAAAAAGGAATAACAGTGACCGTATCTTCTAATCAAAACTTCCATGCATCAGGATTTCAGAGGTTTATTCCAGTAAACCTGGAGCCTGCAGCAACAGTGTCTAAAGTTTATTTCCCTAAGATTTAGCTACATTACATTTCCTCCATGGCTAAAGTCTAGTGTCTGAAGGACAGCTGAATTTTCTCCAAAAATTTTCTGCAATTACCAGAAATTGAGGCCATCAAAACTTGTGGGTCAACACCTTCCACCACTATTTCCTGACATGTTTTAATATGCATCTGGCTATCTTGGTCCTTTGGACCATTCCAGCTTTTAGGGATCGTTGGAACAACATAGTTCCTTTGGCTCATACCATTTTCATGGGGTTTTTTCAGTTTAATACTGAGGGCCAGACTCTCACCATCTCTATAGCAACTTAGGATACCCTGTAGACAAAGTTAGCTGCCAGGTTTCCTGTCAAGTTTGACTCTTCAGCAACTCTGTGCAGCTGGGGTGGTGAGAAGTTGCCAGATTGCCGGAAATAATTATAGTAAAATTTCACAAAAAATGCAAATATGTAAACCAAAGCTAATTAAAATAGAGAAATGATCATAGTAATTGACCCTTACAGAACTCATACAGTATGGACTTCAAATGGGGAAATAAGTGCATCCAGGTGATGGTGATGAGACAGTATATATAACTCCATGGTAACCTTCCTTTTCTCTGCATCTCATTTTAATCCTGCCTAAACACATGATGATTTGGCTTCAGGAGTCCTTACAGAAAATTAAAGCTCCAAATCCTCATTATATGGTTTTTGTCATCTTGGGTGTTTTCTGAGCAGATTAAGGTGAAAATTAGCGCCTCAATTCTTTCAGAAACAGCTGTGAAAAATTCTAGGCTGATCTGAACTTGCTTCAAGTCCAGTTTTAACTTTCACCTATCAAATAAGGACATTAAATATCTCTGCCCTTGCCCAGGTTGCTGTGCTGCATGCCTAGTCTGAGCTCACTAATCCAGCAGAAATCAATCCACATCCTGTTCCTGTTGTTTAGTGATTGTTGTTCAGTGTTGTTTAGTTAAACTGACTCACAGCAGTGGTCCATAAGTGGCAAAAGCTGACTAGTATGACCCTATAGCCTCAAGGTGTGGTGGAAAAGGACTTTTCTATCTTCCGGTGGCAGCAAACTATGAGATCACATCTGCTTAATAATAGGGACTTGCACAAAGAATACAGAACCTTTTTTGACAAACTGACTGTAGAAACAGCTCCACAGCCAGTACTTAACTTTTCATCTAAAAGCTGTGTGGTATTTTTAGGAAGAATGCAGCAGTGCTCCAGAAATATTCTGGGTCTAACAAAGAAACTATCTGGTTTTTGACCTCTGGAGCTCCCTGTGCTGTGTCCTTAAAATGAAGTGGGTTATCTAAGAATTTGTAAGGTCTAACACCATCAGAAGTGATCCTGCTCATCCTATGGCTAGGGTAGAAACTCAGTGCAACTAGTCAACAACAAAATATAAGTTACAGGACGTGACACTCCAACACCAGGTGACTGGTTCCTCACATCTCTGCCTCTTAACACTACGAGGGTAGTGCACACAGTGCGCTGTGAAGAACTCCTCCAGTAAAAAAGGGAAAAGTTTCAGTGAGATAAAACACTGTCTTGAAAGAGGAATGCTTTAAATACCCTACTAATGAGGGATGAAATCACAGAATTAAATGATACAGACTTCAGATAGCAGTGATTTTTAGTAGGGATCAAAAAAAAAGGAAGAGAAGCAAAAAAATTAGAAATGTTGTGACTTGGCTCAAAAGAACATACTGAATGAACGTTTTTTATTAGTTCATCTGTCTTTGCAAGTGATATTGGTAGTTAAGTGAATGGTGAAAGACACAAGGTCTATAAGGAAAGACTTAAAAAATAATGAGGGGGGAACAAAGCTAAACCTAAACTCCACTTAGCTGTCTACAGATTAAGATTTGTTTGCAGTAGCAGAGATCTGCCCTAAGCAAAGCTTCCAAAATATGGCCACAAAACATAAAACATGAGGTGAGGAAGCAATGTATCTTTTATTATTACATTAATGTGGGGGAAATAAGTTCATATATTTAAATGTTAGAATTACAGAGAATTGTCTGAGGCTTTGGAAGCACATGCATTGTAAAGATCCTATGGATTGACACAATTCAGTATTCTAAGGATCTTTTCTGAGGTCCTGGTTGGATTCAGAGTTCTTTATTTAAAGTCATAATCAGGTGAGTTTGTTCTGAATCGTCTGTTTACCACCTATGGTATGTCTATGTCTCCTGGCTCTTGTATAAAAAACCTCTACCATAATTTAAAAGATACCATTTCTGGTTTTTTCCTTCTTGCTTAGAGGATTACACTAATAGAGAGTTTATCTTATTTAAATCAACAATTTTTGTGCATTATATTTATCAGAATAGTCAGCAGAGAACTACAATACATTTCTGTAGCCTGATTTCTGACATGCAAAAATTGAGAATTCATTTAATTGCAGAGAAAGGAATGTTTTGTCATTTTTCTCCAGGAAAGCAAGAACCAACACAGAAACGCGACAGGCTATAAATTTGATAAGATGTCTTGTACTGCAATTTTTTATTTGTCCTCATGGGACTCTTTGAGCTTTCCCAGATCTACTTTTACCACAGAATTGCCTGATGGTCTTCATCAGCTCTTAAAAACAGACTTGTTACAAATGAGAGCTTACAGTGGCAGCCCTGGTTTATTTTATGCAATGCTGCCACATAATAATTGTATTACATAAGTTTGGCAGCATTTCACAGCTGCACTAAGTCATGCTAATGGGTGGTATCCAGTTGCTAATGTTGAAAGCTACTTCTACACAGAAGCTGATTGAATAGGTTTGCTCACTACCAAGGGCTCACTCATTTCTTTTGGTTTTTTTACAGAGAGGCCTGACATTATCCAATTTGTATGTCTGATGAAAAGTTTCAATAAAGGGTGGATAAAGTGGTATGGAATGAAATCTGAGTGTTCACTGGAAAAAACCCAAAAACCAAAAAAAACCTGACAAACAACAAAACAAAAAGCCCCCACAAATTAAATTTTCCGTATGCATTATTTTTTCTAATCAAGAGACCAGACAGAAGAGTCTTCTTGAGTTACAAATTTAGAGTACTTCCAGATTTATTTGATACCTCTGAAACTTTACCAAACTTTCTTAATCTTACAAGCCTGTCTCCCATGCAGTTATGGAAAGCTCAGCTGAGGACAGAGTGGTTAAGCTGAGACTTAGTGGAGAGCTCAGGCACTTCAGGAAGCAGAGGCTGTGCAATGCAGTAACCAATAGGTTGTAGGGTCCAGGGTGGTCCAGCTTACAGCTCGTGCCAAGTGTGCTTGTGGGAATCCTCAGGAAACAGATGTTACTGCCAGACTCTGTCTCTGAAAGGAGGTCTGGGCTCAACAGGTAGCTTCAGTGAGTCAAAGGTGTCTGCATCTGTGCCTGAAGATGGTGAAAGCTCAGACACTGAGAGAATTGCAAGCTCGTAAAACCCACCATCTAGGCATTTGGATGGCTCAGGAGGAACGTGGCAAAAACAGAAGAATTCAACACTTGACTAAACATACTGTGTGCAAATCTCATTGTAATAGTTCAGCTTGTTTTATGAGACCAGATCACCTGATAGTAATATAAGAAAGAAAACAAAAGACCTGGGCAAACCTGAAATATTTTAAGATAATAATTATAAATCTAATCATGTACATGTTTACTTCCTGGTTTTTTTTTTTTCCCAACGCTGTGCCTTTCTAAACCGAAAGAGTTAGGAAGCCCCTGTTGCATTTCCAGGTCTGGAACCCACAAGACCAATACATTTCAGAGCATCCTTCATGGTAGATTACAGGCAAGTCTGAGAGGGCCTTGCTTGTGGCACAGAAGTTTTGCCACCTTTCATGGTTTTGTGTCAAACACGGCTCATTTAATGTGGGACAGGCAGGAGAAGAGGGAGCATAATATTACTTCTTGAAAGAGCTTCTCATTGCTTCTTGGGGAGCATGAGGTTTCAGCCAAGGGATAGGGGCACTGAAAGATGAAACACAGGCCACAGTCTTTGCCTGAAGCAGTAACTCTGATTATTATTAGATAAAATAAGTCACTGGAACAGGAGTGGAAATCCAAGCCTTCTCTCTTTCCACGAGTATATTTAAACCTTCAAGATGGATTGGAATTTAAAATCATCCTTGAACTCAGTGACCACTTGCTGGCACACCCTGCTTTAGCACACTGTATTTTGTGGCTCCTCTTTGACAAGAACGTCATTTGCCTGAGAACTACCTTTGAAATACTCAGCTTTATGTTGTCATAGCTCCTTTGCAAAACTGCCTGTCGTACCAACAAGTCTATGCAAGGTCCCACGCATCACTCAGTCTTACAGCATTTTATTGACAGTGCAGGAGAGATACAAGATTCAATTTAAAAAGCATTTGCTGTTTTAATAAAACACAATATCCAAATATGACGTATTATATGGAGCAGACAACACCTTACAGCTACATAGTAAAATGAAAATGAAATCTATAAAACTATGATCAAAAAGTGAAAATGTCATTCACTTATAATTCTAAAGTAAAAAGAATAAATAAGAGCTTGTTAGGCTATGGTCTACAGATCAGGACCAGGCTGAGAAAACGAAGTTCAAATGTCTAGGACTTTTAGTTAAGAAATAAGGGCTACACAAATATAGGAACTTTTAACACACCAGAATATTCTCAAGGTTGAATTAAAATATTGTTCACATTTCAGCACTGTACAAAAGACACTGTTAAAATAAATGGTGCTAATTTAGTGTGAGTATAAAATGACCTGATTGACAGCTGTGGGGAATTTTGTTCAGAAAACAGTACTAGAAAGGCAAATTTCCCTACATTGTCATCATCAATGTGCCTTACCTAAAAAGAGCTATCATAGGGGTAATTACTGCGTCAAACCTACTTGTATTTTTTATCTTTTTTTGGTCACATGGCTTCTGTCTCACTTGGTTTTAGACTGATACTGTCATGCTCGTTGCATCTAGCCCAGCAAGCAGGCATCACATCCCACTGGTCAGAATGTTTTGAGGGTCTGTGACACACCCCAGACCAAATATCAACATTTTTGGCACTCTGTAAGCAGATCTGTGCAGATCCCAGAGGTGCAGTATGGCAGGCAGCAAAGCAGTTGGCGTGGACAGACATCCCGTGCCTGTGCCCGTGTTCGTGCCCATGCCATGCTCATGCCTTGCCCGTGCCCCACTGTTGAATTTTGGTCTCAGATCATCTCAGCCCTACTCCAGAGCTGTGCCTGGGGTTGTCCCAGCCTAGGGGTACCCTGGGGCCTGCCCTGTGGGTGAGGTGCTGCTGCAGGGAACCTGGTCTGTATGTTCTGCGTTTACTCCACCGTGTGAACCATGGCACAGTAAATTGGGGTGATCCCTAAATTTGTTCCCTAAAAACCACGCTCCTGGTACAAGCTAGGAGGCTGACTGTGATGGCTCCTCCATTCCACTTCAGCTACAGATCTCACTGGCTGAAATTACCTGCAGGTGCGAAAAACCCCACAGAAGCCAAATTTTGAAGAACTGGCCCAGAGGGTAAACTTTGATTTAAATATTTTGTTTGCATTTGTATTGGGTGCAGGTGTCAAGGGGTGGTCTCTGTGAAGAGTGGCTGGATCTGCTCCACGGCAGACACAGCTGGTTCCAGCCAGCTCCATCTGACCCTCTACAGGGCATGGCTGAGTCCCAGAGTCACACATAAAAGGAGAGGCTGGAAGTGCCAAATGGAGACAGGAAGGGAGAACAAAAAGAGAAATAGAAGAGGCAGGGTCAGGGGAGCAGGAGGAAGGAGAAGGTATTCCCTGGCGCCAGAGCAGGCATCCACTTCAGCCCACGCAGAACTCCATGTCATAGCACAGTGGCCATTCCCAGAGGAGCTGCCACCACGGAGAGCCCACGCTGGGGCAGAGGGAAGATGTGAGGAGGAGGGAGCTGCAGAGAGAAACTGCTGAGTATGAACTGTGACCCCCTGAGCTGCCCTGCACGTGGTGGAGTCTGGGGAGAAAGTGTGAAGTTAACCCTGGGAAAAGGAGGAGAAGAAATCTTGGTTTAAAGTTTGTGTATTTTTTTTCAATTAAATTTTTACTTTAATTGACAATAATTTAATTTAATTTTTCCCAGTTTGAATCTGTCTGCAAAGGTAACTGATAAATCATGTCCTTGTGTGAACACGAGAACATTCCTGTTCTTCTTTTTCCTATTTTCTTCCCCCCATCACACTGAGGTGAGTAGCTGAGCAGTTGGGTGGGATTTTGGTTGTCAGTCAAGGCTAATCCATACAAATCTATTTTTTTTAAGTGAAAATTACTCTTAAATATCTACTTAGCTTTTTTCTTCCCCCCCCCCCTTTTTTTTTTTCGTTTCTCTTTTTGCTTTGGGGCATTTGCAAATATTCAAATAATTCCAGCTAAAAGATTACTACTTTTACTTTGGGATATTTTGCACTTAAATAAAAGCATTCCCAAAAAATTGAACCGGATGGATAAAAGAGAAAGTTCTTCAAAGAAATCAAGAGAAATTAAGTTACTGAAAATGTTTTGTTAAGCTTTGCATGAGCCCCTTGGGGAAATTTCTAAGCAGAGCTTGTGATGCCTCCATGTTCTCTACAGGTTAAAAGAAAATTTAGAATTGAAGTTAATGCTCTTTGAACCTAAAATCAATACAAACTAGGAAAAACACGGCAGTGAAAAAGTGATTTTAATTCAAACCAGAAAGCAGAATGCATCCCTGGTCGTTTTAGGTTTAGAAAAATTAATTAACTTTGACACAACTACAAGTGAGCTGGCTCCCTGCATGTCTTTCGAAGTCCAGGACAATCTTCTTAACAATCTGCTTAGTATAATTGGAGTAAATGGAGAAATACATTTGAAAATGTCAGAATCGCAATCAATATAATTGACCAGAAAGGGGTAACAGCTTTGTTACTCCTTTATTCAGCCAATGAAATACTCTGTTTTCATGAGACTATCCCAGTGAGTTTCAAATTTAAAATTATAAAGAGTATGTCCAGCAGCCTGCAGAAAGTGATATGGAATCCCATTCAATTCGTGGAGTTCTCACTGCAGACGGAAGTTTTGATGAGAGACTTTGAAAAACATAAGGTTCTTGTCCCAGTGAGACATGAACTGATCTCAATTACCTTAAAGCTAATTAGTGTTAAGGATGCTGAAAGTTAATAGTTTCTGCTGGAGTACCATGGCTTACCTATATTTCCCTGCTACGTGAAAAAACATTTTTGCATGTTCTTTATACTGAAGATTTAATCTTGTAAAAATTCACGTTCTGATGAGGAGTGGAAATACAGGATGAGGACACATGAAGGACTCTGACAGTCATGTAGTGAGTTTGAATATAGATCAGAAGAAAACACTGTTTCAAACTGAAAACTAAAGTTTAGTTTATTTTTTGGTTTCCAGCATATCACCAAGTTTGATGGAGATCTGACTTGGCTCTTTCTATGTGATCTACAATTCCATCGTATAACTTTTGAATCAGATTTTGCTTTTATTTTGAATAGCTCACATGAATAATCTATGTTTTGGGGACAACCCTTGTGCTCAAAATGAAATTACTGATGTTAACTCTTACAAGTGAATTGGTTTCTTTGACTAAAAATGTGCTATCTTTTGACACTGAATGAGCTAAAAATTCAAAATAAAAATAAAAAGTGACCAGCAGCAGGGAAACAAAAGGTCTGTAATACAAATATCCTTTGGTTCTTTTCATAGGAGCTGTTCATCAATATTTGGTGCCTTTTTACTTGTTGCTGCTTCCTTTAGAAGGCAACATTAATTATAATAATCAGGTTTCTTTGAAACAAATCTCATTTTACAAAAACATCAAAAAACAGAAATGTCACCGAAGCTGACTAGTTTTTTGTGCCTTTTTTTTTGGTGGTTTTGTGTTTCGTGTTTTTTTTGTGATCCTCTGACTGTAGCTGTCTGCATCTGCTATGCTTCTGCTGTGTCTGTGCACACAGAGATGCACACTGGCAAGAGAATTGCTTCTTATGTGTATCACAGCTGAAGGACAGCCTGTATGTCCACAAGCTCAATGAGATTTTATCCAACTGTCAGACAGAGAAAACACTGAGAAGTGAAACAAAATTGATTGCAATGGTTATTTTGTGTGCATGGAGAACATGATAAAGCAAAAGCAAAATTAAACCGGAAAGAATTAATGAAAAATATTAATGAAATTAGGACACAGTTTACGAGCAAAAGCATTGAAATAGAGACACTGATCAGAACCTGAGGCATTTGAGGCTTTTTTATCTGTAATGGATAAGGGAACAAATTTTGAAGGCTTTATTCAGTGCTTAGCTGAAACAAGGAAAGCCATGAACTGCTTCCCTGGAAAGGAAGCAAAGCAAAAACCTCTATACAAGCCAGTCACCTCATGCCAGTTTGCACATCTGGTACCCTAGAGATGTTCAGGTGTGCACAGAAGCAAAAAGATGGGTTAAATAGAGAAGAACTTTGTGAAGATATTACATCTTGCACTGACTTTTCTTAGAACTGAAAACAAAAATGCCTTAATTTGCTCCCCCACCTGGCTTGTTATACTTCCATAATGTTCCTCATACTGAAAGGTAACAGGAGGATCCCTTCCCCTTCCCTTTCTCTTTTCCCTTCCCCTTCCCTTCCCTTCCCATTTTCCAGAACACTGCAACATTTTCCAGAACACTGCAACATTTTCAGTTTCAATGTCATCCAAAAAATCTACACCTTCTTTGATCCCAAAAGATCACTTTATCAGTCTCACTGTTTAATCCTTCTACCCAAGTGTGTAGCAGTATCAGAGACTTTCCTAAACTTTGTACAAGTTCAGAAAGCTCTTGAAGACTAGGAAAAACTATAAAGGTATGGATACAAGGAGCTAAAGTTTTAAATAGAATCTCTGAAGTGGAGGTCAGCTAAATTAGTGATCTTTCATCAGTTATTAACCTGAGTTCAGGAAGAGAATTCAGAAAGTTTTGAAATACCAAGTACAAGAAATGAACTTTTGAAATATATTTAGCTGCTGGAACTTTTCAAAGTATAATCCACAGAATAATTCAGTGCATTCCCAATGTCCCCAGTGGCAGTGATGACATTTTAATCTTTGGCAAAATTAAAGAAGCACAGAGGCAAACTCTTGGGGTGTTTGATTGCCAGACAGCTATTAATCTAACATTTCACAATGCCAACTGCATTTAAATGAAGTAAAGCTGTAAGTTTTTTTTTACAGAAAATTTTATAGGATAGGCATAATAAGTAACCACAAAGAAAATTGCAAAGAAGGTCAACATTTGTATTGCAAAGTCTTTACATACAGCCCAACATTCAGTGGCAAAGGTACCTTAACACCACTTCTCTGATGAGCTGAGGTGGAGCCTCCTTACTGTAAGCCAGGAAATCACCAAGGAGTTACTTCCTTTTTTAAATGTCTCCTCACCCCAGAGCTGAACCTGCTGGAGATTTCTATTCATGATCACTTGTACAGTTTGCCAGACTTCTTCCCACTGGCTACAGGATATAAATTACTGTCTGCCTGTTGGTTCAGTCTAAGTAAAATATCATGTGTGAACAGCGACGGTTAATGATGACCAGATGTCTGCATCTCAAACTATGACGACTTTCTTAAGACAGTGTTTGAATACTGACTGACTCTAACATCACCTGCCTCTGTAACTTTGGGCAAGGTGGTTGTGGCAAGAAAACCCTACTAAAAACCCCAACAAACAAACAAAACACCCCTGTACATCAGTTTTGTCTGTCTGGTTTAGGCAATCTAGAGCTTGAATTTTCAAAACTTCTTAAGCCCCCGTGGAAGTTAGAGGGAAAAGTAAATCTTCAGTACATTTTATAATCAGACTATAAATGTTAGAATTTGGTGATTTGACAATCTTAGTTGGAAAAATGATTCTGTCCCTGTTTTACAGAAAACAAACAAACAGAAGAGAACTAAGCAGAAGGGAACAGAGCATATGAATAAAGAGTAGCTCACACTTCCCCAGGATAAGGGCTGTGCAGATGGATGGACATGAGACCCTACAAAAGTGTTCACTTCAACAGTCAAACACAGAGTTGCTCACCTGAAGGAATCAGGCAGATTTGGGAGTTAACAGTTTCCTATAACCCATTTGAAGTGATTCTCTTTGGAAATAGTTCCCAGGAAAAGAGAACTGTTCATCCATCTAGAGAAAAATACAGCTTTACCCCAAAAGAAGGGACAAACCCTCTTTTTTCAAACAAAGGCTGTGTTTGTGCTGCACAGAGAGAACCACATAAGCCAGTCCTACCACTGTTTCCTCTGCCAGATTCAAGTCAGATATTTCACAGTAAAAAGCTGGCCAGCCTAGAACCTGAGTCAAAGGCTGTCCTACAGTGAGAGGTAACTAAGTGCATTAAGATGTGAACCTGTATGCTGGATGTTTATGATGGATAGTGGGTGTCACTAAAATCAATATGGTATTTTCATGACTTTTTTCCCTTTCCTTTTCACCCCTGCCTTTTGAAATGAACACAAGCCTCTCTGAATGCACAAGTGAACTAAAAAACTGTTTGCCACAAAACAAAAAATCTTGAGCCTGCACCTCTGATCTTGATTCCAAGAAATGTGGCATCATTGTATATTCCATTTTATTATGAAAGAGTAACAAAATCTGATGCTGTCACTCATCATAACCTACGAGAATGGTCTTAGCTGAAAACAGTAGCCTGCCATTTCTGCATAGTGAAGGACCACCAGTATTTCCTGCTTCTTTTGTTTTGATTTACACATATAAAGTGTTGCCAAACTCCTTAATAAAAGTAATTATATCCCATTAAGATATTTCTAAGCACAGAATCCAAATGTTGCCAGTTCAGTTCCTGCTTAACATTTATACTAAATGGTATATTATACTAACTGGTCTGAGGTTTTTATTTTGGGTGTAAAAGTCTAATTTGATCCTTCTCAGTATAGATGTTGACACTATTATTTATAGTTAAATTAAAATTCTAAATAGTCAAAAGCCAGTAAGCACAGCAAAGCTTGCTGTTAATAGTTGCCCAGCCCGCTGGAATGATGGGCTATGTTTATCATGCAATGGAATTATGCCATCACTGGGAAGCTCTTTCCCAGGTAATTCATTAATTAATTAAGTATTATGGGATTGCTATTGAACACCTTTTATAGTGCCACCTATAACATAAACAGACCACTATTAAAATAATTTAAGTAAAAAGTAAGTCTCACCCTGAAACTAGTTGTTCAGGAGGACATAGTAAATAAAAAATTATCCAGGAACAAAAAGTCTGTTTAGTTGCTCAGGTTTGACTGTTTTTCCCAAACACCGAGTCTCACTGGGAAAGGCTTTTGTATTTCTCTTCAACCAGTGGAAACTATAATAAAGAAGATAAGAATGACAAATCAACAAGACAAAAATGCAAATCCTTAAAACTAAGCCATCACACTTCCAGCCACAGAAGGTTCATAAAGCTAAGCTGTTGTCCTTTCAGGTGTCTGAAAAATGCTAAGTATTTGTTGCAAAGTGTTAAACATCCTCTGCATTGAAAGTCATGGGTTGGAAAGGGTATTCAAAACTACCAGAGTGGTCAAACCACTACTAAGGAAAGAGTAGGCTTTTGAAGGACTGATAATGCCAGAAAATTTTTTTCTGTGCTGGAAAAAGCAATTTCTGTTTGAAGAAAATCCCAAAGTTATGTACCATTCAGTTAAGGAAGTTGATAAAATAGCAGAATATATAATAAAACACCTAAAAAGGGAGATTATCTTCAGAATACTGACAACCTCTGGTGTTGCACTTTTTCAGTAGTTTTGATCCCCCAAATATTACCTATACACTGTGAATGATCACATCCCAGCAGAAAGGGTGTGATTTCCAGTTTACTATGGGCTTGAGGCTAAACTGGAGGACAAATTGTGCAAACAGTGTCCAGACTAACAGCCTTGACTGAGGTGTTCTGGTCAGCAATAGTCTAGTCAACAATAGTCTAGTCAACAACCTTATTAACATTGCTGTAGACTAAAAAAGCTAAATTCATTAGATTTACTGTCTTTCAGATTTTCTTTCCAATACCCTCTTTGTCTAGAAAACCTGAATAGATTTTGAGAGAAACATAATACAACTGCACTCAAGCCAAAGGACATGACAGAAACTAAATGGATTCCTTTGGGTTAAGACTTCAAAGTAGCTCCTGAAAGAAATGTAGTCCAAGTGAGTTTAAATATAGAATTGTAGCTCTGACCTTTAGATGTGAATTTCTATGCTTTTATTTTAGACTTGTAAGGGTAGAACATGTTGGACATGTTTTGGGGTAAAAAAATAAGCAAAAATTTGGTATCTGGCGATCAAAAAGAGACGTCAATAAACTCAACAGAAAGTTAAAAATAAATATTGGTGACCAGAAAACATATAGGATTATAGCTAAAGGATATATGTCCCTCCTGCATGAAGTTGCTTTCAGATTATATGATATTTTCATATGATTCTGATGTAAGTAGTGTTCCACCTGATTTACAAGTTTCTGTTGGATGAGATAAAGGTAAAATTACACTCTATCGAGAAGGAATGAAGTCACCGTGACTTTTACTATGCTGGTGTTTTTTCTTAAGCAGGAGAAGCTAAAAGTACAGCTATTCATACTGAGGTCATATGCCTCCCATTTGAAATCTATCTTGATATAGGCCTTATAATAATAACAGCTTATAGACAGTAAATCTCAATTTCATGGGAAACTGAATAATAATCATTTAGGTTTTTTTAAGAGCTTTTACTAATCAGTTGAGTGAAAAACATTGCAACAAACATTTGTACAATACTTGCCAGTGCATTTTATGTTATAGAAAAAAAGAAACAGTTTTTAGCCTGTCACTTACACAGGATCTCTACATAGAGCCACTATTTAGTAAATGGTTCTATGTAAGGAAATGCACATGCAGCTGATCAGTTACCACAGGCACAAATTAATTTATTTGAACTACAGAACTGAGGAGAAGAAGCTCCTACTTCTCACATCCTCATGGATGCCTCTTCTCTTACTCTTTCAAAAGAGGAGCTGAAATAGGGTTACAAGAACTGTCTCCATGAAACCAAACAAAAAGCTGCTCAGGAGTTTGTCCAGTGTGGAGGCTTCAAGAACACGAGTACAATTAAAAAACAACCAGTAGTTTTAAACATGTCAAGTGATTACTTGCTTTTCTAGAATTTTTACAGACTTTATAGAAGATGCAGTTTTGCCGTAGTGCTGCTTTTTCTTTCAGAGAGTGAAGGAATTTCCAGCTAATCTCTTAATATAGAAACTATCTTGAAATTGCTTTATATCAGTTATGTTCCCCTTGTCTGTTAAGTGCAAACAAATACCCAGATCTGTTATTCTCCTGTGATTTCAGTTGTGTTCTTTGAAATGACGTGCCAACACTGTGAGTGACATATCCACCCTCTGGTAATTTGTCATTGATAGATTATTCTTTAATTAAAGTTTCAAGATGGATTTTCTTGTACTTGGGAAAAGCGGCTTTACAGTTTTATCTGGAGGCATAAGGTAAAAGTGCAGATCTATAAATAGATGTCATTTAGCAGAATGAAAAATAAATACACATTTTTATATATTGCATTTACATAAATGTTTTTAATATATTTTTTTATGTTATATATAGAGAGAGTAATTTTAACCCAAAAATTTAAACACTTTCCTAAACTAAAAATACTGATGCAAATCATTATATGTTTCAGTAGGCTTGTGTTGGGGTATGTCTGTTCAACACACTGCTATCTGATTCCATGACTTGTAACGTTAATAACAAAATCAATCAAGTGCCACAAAAGTGAATTGAAAGACTACTAGGGCCAAATTTGAAAACAGAATTAAGAACCACAAAACTGATTAACACTGAATAACCTTGAGACCACTTGAACTCCACAAAGGCTGTAGTTTTTTATTTAGAGGGAGACTCATGAAAATATTTTTAGACTATGACAGGGTCAAGCTCATCACAAAATGAGATGGCAGACACACTTGTTTAAAAGATGGATGCAGTAAGGGATGGAGGGCCATGATTTATATCTGCCTAGGATAAAGGAATTTGAACTCATCTCTCTCAAAATGCTGCACTTACCACCAGGTTATCAGCTATTTATGTTTTAATTCATGCTTTTTGGAATCTTGCAACTGTGTAGGGGAGAATTCCAGACAAAGCTGTTCAGGAAGGGAACAAGCAAAAGCCACCCCAAATCTGTAGCTGCCAATTTCCCTCAAGGAAATGTCACACTGGAAACGTGCAGGGCCCTGTGCACGACCCATGAAGTCTCTGAGTGCCTCTCATAAGCTTAGCAAGGTCTACATTAAAGGTCATTAGGAGCACTGGGAGCAAAAATCCTGTAATTTTGATGGGATCAAGAAGCCTTTTGGTGGTCAGAATGACTTGTGATTGTTCATGGAATACTGAAATGCTGGTGCCCTTTACTGAATACAGCACTTCTTAATTCCAGCAATGAGTGGAAATAGTTTTCAGAAAAAAACTATTGGCAGGGGAATGTTCTCTAGGAATCTCTAGGAATAAAGTCTTAGTCAATGTAAGATATCCAAACTACATATACAGCATCTTGATACTGGATATATAATCTGAATATATATCCCGCTGCTGATCTGATGTGCCTTTTTGTTTTTCCCATAAAACTAAATTCCAATGGATGATTTTCAAAAACAATCAAGAAAACAAACAGCCTCCTCAAACAAATAAAAACCCAAAAGCATAACAAGGGAAGTGATACAGATTTATTTTCAAAATAAGGGGCTAGGTGACCTAAAACCAAGTACATCTTGACTCTTTTGAGTTCTGTATTTGTCAAGCCATCCCAGCCAGGCAGTGCTTAACAAAGGAACATTTTTCCAGTGAATTCATTTCCAAGGAGCAGCCAGCTTTCTTTCTGATTTTTTTTTTTCCTTCCCAGTCTCAAGGTGAAGAGTTGGGAGTGAAAGAGCTGACAGATTTTCTCTTCACAGACAGGTGTGATTTAGGGGTATTATTTCTTTTTTCAGGATATTGTGAATCACACAGATTTGGAGTGCAAGGGCTACACAAAATGTAATGAGTCAAAGCCTTAATAAATATTTGCACCACTAGTGTAAAACTAAATAAACTATAGTTTCAGAGTACTGTAACCTTTCATTAAAAAAATGTAAACTAGCCCCCACAGGACATGTCAGCTTCCCATACATCATAAGAAATTCAGCACAAACATTCAGGAGCAGTAGCATGCTTTGCAGCATTTATTAAACTTGCTCCTTTATCCTCCCTCCTTATGATTCTTCTAATAATGTATTATGTGGTAAAAGATTATTGGGTTTGTGTTGGATTTTTAATGAAAAAGTCACAAAATATGTGCCGTGGAGACATGAGAAAATTACATAGTTATTAGGAGAGAGCATGGAACCTATAATGCAACACAGCACAACATAATTGCTGTGCAAGTTACCTTCCCTTACTGATTTCTGTCAAAATCCCAATTCATATCTTGTTTCCTTCCAGCTTCTTTCTGCAATTTTATACTACATAGAAAGGGTTCCATTTGTCAAAGGTTAATAAAAAGCTAGTGATTAATAGAAAACTATATAATGCTAGTAGTTATCAATAAGTGATTATTAGCATGTAAGAATGAACTAGTTATTAAAATATATATTCATCTTTCCCTAACCTTTTAATTAAAGTCTGATTTATAAATAATACCCAAGAAATCACCTATTCCAATTTATGAGGTAGCCTTAACTCTCTAAGGTGTTTATGTTTTCCAGAATTCTGCAACCATGCTCACTCTGATTTGAATATCAAAAATATATTAAACCCCTATTCTCTTGTATTTTCTGCCTGGTTTCCTTTGTCTGCTCACATTTCTCTTTTTCCCCATCCTTTTCTGAGCATTCATTGCAATTCATCAGCCAAAGACCCCACTTTAATTTACACTGGCTACCTTATCCAGAAGTCATTCCATTCTGGTGAGACAACATCTCTTTGCTGGAGACTGAAAAAAAAAATAGAAAAGAAGGAAAAAAGAAAGAATAAAATTAAAAATGTGTTTTAGATTATTGGACTGTTGCCAACAGCACAAAATAGCTCATAATCTGGTCTGGTGACAGTCTAAAAATGGTTTCAAGCACAGTTTTAACACTAGAAATTCGAGTGAACACAAGTTTATATTCATAAAACATACATGATCATGCTCAAGATGTCTTAAATCTCTAGCTTTAACCAGTGAACACCAATGCTTAAGTTACCCTTTTCTTCATTAAATGCATAATGGTGCACTTTTAAGACATCCTGCATTGTAATTACTGCTTTGCTACTGCAGTGTACTTCGGGGAATTGTAACTCACTGAACAAAGGTATCTTGCTTTTAGTTGCTGAACAGGCAATTAGCTTCTCCCCAAAATGGCATGTTCATATCCCAGCAGCCCCATGAAGCAAGAAAAAAAAGTCTATACATCATATCTTGAGCTCTCTCCTGTTTCACAGACTCTGAGGTTCCTTTCACACGTACTGCTGATCTGCATTTGCCGGTGAAAAATCAGAATAACAAAGCAACATTCCACTCCCTCTTGTCACTTGTCATATCTTTTCACCAAAGAAAATTTGCACCGATCAGCTGTAACAATTTAGGAATATTCATCATAGAGGCTGCCTCCTCTTTCCCATCTTTTGCAAGGAAGGTACTGGGTTGTGCACGCTTGGGTAGAATTTATTCTGAGTCTCGGCGTTTGATCCTGTATGTCCCCAAACTTTCCGAGTTTTGAGGGAAGCTTCCTCTATTGGCAGTGCTCCTGCCAGGGTTCCCTGCAAAACATCACTGGAATTTTATCCCCAAGAAAAAAGAACATATTAAATCTGTCACCCATGAATAAAGTTGCAACCTAGTAAGAAGATTTATTGTGACAAAAAAATGGTTAAATCTAGGGGTAAAATGTCAAAAAAAAAATAAAAATACTGCAAAAGAATCCCCAAACCCCATCATCAGTCACCTTTCCTTGCTGTCTCCTAAGATTTCTTGGGAGGGAAGAAAGTCCTCCACACCTGACTCCTACCTTTTCAAACTGACTTCTGAAATGAATGTGGGAAGCTGGAGGCGTAGCCTTCTTCACCCCATCTGCTTTGCTTCAGGGAGCACCTACATATCCTTTCTCTTTTGTCTGTGGTAAAACTTCCCCTCCCATCTTTCCTTTCATCTCATCCTTTTCTTCACCTTTTCAAGAGATGCAGGTTTTTAGATTTATAATAAATATGTAAAACCACTAAGCATCCTTCCTTGTTCTTCGGGATTGGTAACCAAGACACACGATGCACTTGCAGCGAACAGTATATTTCATTTTTGTGAGGGACCTACATGACATTCTGCAGTTTCACATTCTTCATAGTTCAAACAACCTCCATACTGAGTTCAGTGTTTTTCAGAACTCTCAATATGGAAGGAATTCTATAAAGTTCTATGTAAGTGGCCTGAGGATCGTTCTGACTTACCTACACTGAGGACAAGGATTACTATGAATTTAGGGTCAACTTTGGCTCACTGACCTTCAGCAGAGTCTGGACCACATCTGTATCCAGGTAGCCTTTTTCTAGAAGAAAAAAGGGAGAATTATTTTAGTGAGAAGGATCGATCACTGGAAGACTCTCCTCAGGGATGTAGTGGATTACCCATCACTGGAGGTCTTCATGGTGTGATTGGACAGGGTGTTAGATAATCTGACCTGAGCTCCCTTTCCTGTGAAAGGTTGAAGAAGATGATCTTTCGAGGTCCCTCCCAACCTGGACTGTTCTATGATTCTATGATTTCATGATTGTATAAAACCACCATGTCTCTGTGAGGTTGCAAAGGGAGAGGTGTCAGGATTTTGCTTTCCAGTTTGGTACATCTACAGCTGTGCACTAAAAGATGAAATATAATATAGCTATTATATTACCTAAATTGTCAAACAGAATATTAAAGTGCTCATCCTCATCGAATAGACATCTTGATCTTGTTTATACTAAAGAAATAAATTGTTTAGTCCCTCAGCTAACCTTTTTGGGTTCAAAAGGTTATCAGTCATTCCCCTTTCATTATACTATTGCCATTTAACTTTTTCCCCCTCCTTTTGGTCTATAATATTCTCTATGGGAATTTCTTGCACACATGTATGTATTTTAAGTCCAGTGTTATCCACTGGGCCTCATATTTACTCAGTGCTACACCAGAACACCTGTTATTCTGCCTCTCTGCAAAGCCAGGTGTGTATCACAGATAATTCCCCATCAGTGATACAGGTCTAAATTCAAACTAGCATAATTATTCAACACAAACAAAGAAGCAGTTTTTGAAATCAGTTTCATGAATTAATAGAAAAAAATATTTTTTTTTTAATGGGATATCGAAGGGAATGTTTTGGGGAAAATTTGTGCTTCTGTCTAATAAAAATAATCATGTCACACTGACAGAAATTTACCGTGCACGGCTGTTTCAGTGTGCTGCCACAGATTTCCAGGACGATCACATGACATCAGGCAATTGCCATCAAGAAAGCAGCAACTCCTTTTAGACTCTCTGCAAAGTGCTGATGTGTCCACAGATTCAGTGAACAAGCAACTTGCTTTCTGTAGAGCTGAAGCAAGCTGTGTCAACAGGACAGAATTTGAATTATTACATGTTGCTGTTACATCTATAGAAGCAGAAGAAGGGAGTAGATGATTATGGCACAGAGCTTGTGGTTAGGGAGGGAGTAATAGTAGCTCTTCAGCATTAGCTGTTGATGGAAAACATCTGCTTCCTTTCCCATCCTCATGAAACAAGCACTTGGGAAATGTCCCCGGATGGTATCTCTCTGATCTGGGTCATTTCTCTCCTTGGAAGTCTTATGCAACATTTGGATCCACTGAAAAATCATTAAATATCAAAATGGAAAGCAGACGAGGAATCTGCTGCCTGCATTTCTACCTAAGGCCTCTAACTATATGAAAGGTGATGCCAGCCCCTGTTATTACAGCGGGGATCACAAGCAGTCCTTTATTCTTCCTTGGGGCAGGAGGTGGGAAAATCCAGATCCCTGTACTGGTTACATCAGAACCCACCACAGCCCAAGTTGATAGTATTCATCTTCAGTTCCAGCACACCAGCTCAGAGGTTAACTAACCACCCATAATGAGAGGGAGGTGAATGTTACCCATGCTGGAGGAGATTTATTTTCTACTGATTATAAATATCCTTTTTTTTTTTTTTTTTTTTCCCCAGGCACCTTTTTTCTTTTCAGGACTGAAGTCTGTTCAGGCTCTTCAAGGTAAATCACACAATGCATCACTATGCAAAATAAAAGTAAGGAATGTGATGCAAAGGAGTGATGGTTTTGCTTAGCCACCACATTTTCAGAGTTTGTTACCAGCACATTTAATCCACCATACAAAAAAAATAAATGATTCAAGTTGTGAAATAATGATTGAAAGAGAATAAGGATATTAGAGGAGAGGCAATTTTTCATTTTGAATCCAAATTTAGCCAAAAGGGTGGCAGGATTGATTTCATGGTCTCATGAAGCAGCGCTCACAGAGGAAGAAATGGGGGCTTTCCACCTAAAGAATTTCTGATTCCAGAAAGTGTGAATACAGGAGCAGTTCCCCAGCCAGTGTTTTAATCATTAAGAGCCTGAAGGGAGATATATTTGTATATATGAACTATGTATGAACATAAGCATATAGAGAGAGTATATATTCTTACAGATAGGAACACTACTGAGTCTCACAGATAAGCATGCAAAAAGATAATAAGCCTTTCTTTTATGTTCCTTAATGATATACATACAGGAATCTTTTTTTTTTTTTTTTGTATTGTGTGAGTTTATACATAATTAGGAGATAAGTGAGGTGAGGGAGATAAGAGTTTTATTTCAAGGTGCCTTTATTTTATGTGTGTAGAATGTATCAGTGTTAAAATGCCTGTATATAATTGAGCATTTTATTCACATTGTGTGTATGTCAGATTGGTTACTATAATTGTGTTCAAGTCTCAAAGGAACTTGGTTTAAAACCTTTGAGGACTGTAGTAAAATAAAGCAGGAAAGGAACTCTTAAAAGTTTCCCCACATAATGGTGGACAGTATGATAAAACATCTCTTCACAGCTAAAGCATCCAGCCATTATGCTTCATAAATCCAAATCTGTATTACCCACATTTATTTACAATTTTTTTGGGAGAAGTCTGGCACCCAACCAGAAATACAGTTTAAAAAGCAATAAATGTCAGAGGAAAAAAATTCCTTCTGTCATCAAGTGATAAAAGAAGGAGTTTGCTAAATATGTGGTGATGAATTAAAATATTACTAGTAAGACAGAGCCTATACATAATCTTGGAAGAGAAATTCTGGAGACGAAGAGATACCGTAGTACAAGCTAGCTGTTCTGTAAATAACAAAATAAAACACTACAGTGCTCCTTCTGCTTGCTCAAAATGGAGACAATTGGAAATTCTCATACTGTATATATTTATTTACTTTAAAAGGACATGATTTCTTTCCTTTAAGCATTTAGGAATATTAATTAGAATGTCTAAGGAAGGTACCACAGGGGACTAGATTTGGAATAGCAGATTCTGAGTCTGTTCCTCTGCTTGTGAAAAATCAATTTAAAAATACTGATTTGGTTTTCCTGATATTCAGAATGTAATGACAAAGTCAAGAAATTAATCCTCTAAATACAGACTCACCTCTCTTGATTCAGTGGGACTATTGTTCACTTCTGCTGTTCACTAAAGTCAACCTCAAAGCTGGGATTCCAAAAATTCCTAACACCTATTCCTGAAGTATTGCTAGTCCAAAAGTGACTAAGAGCAAAACTGCATTGGCTGCCTGCATCCCACCATAACAAGGTTTGTTGATGTGTGGCAGGGAATGATGGAACTGTCTTCTAAATGCTCTTTCTCCTTCAGATGGGCTGCAACACACTGCCCTCTTCTCTTAAGGTACCCTGAACACCCATAAACTTTGGATTAAGTGATAACCCAAATTTTAAAACACTGATCAGTAAAGGCTTTTCAGGAACCACGATGGAATTTCTCTGCCTGGATTGCAGCTACTCACAGTGCCTCCTCCTGAACATGCTGGGCAACCTCGAGCAACAAGGCTGTCAGATTTTACAAAGCTCTGTGTTGATGTGGGTTAGCTCAGGAGACTGCATGTGAGGCAGTTCCCCAGCTGAAATTGTTTTAGTGGGCATGAAGTAATCAAATCTTCCTGAGACAGAATAAGAGGTCACTAGAAAAGTGCAGTGCAATAGTAAAGATGTAGCCAAGAATGATATTCCAAGGTGTACTAATACAGAATAGCAGACACTTGAAGGAATGTTTTATGGCCCAGTAGATTAGACACACATTTGGTGATGGTAAAGCACGTCTTCTGTATTGCCTGCATTCAGAATGAATGTGTTTATTGTTAGACTGACAGGGAAAACCATCTCTTCATCTGTGTTTTTTCAGGTTGCTGTTACATGCTGAATTTTGACACCTACTTCCAGCTGATGGGTCACAAAGAAGAGTCCCAATCCTGCAGTGAAGCTCCAAAACCCCAGAGAAGGAGGAAGCACAGAACATAATCTTCTCTGCTGCACTTCCCACCTGCAAACTTATTCGGATTTCTGATGTGAGTTGTAAGCTTTGATGCCTGATTTGCAACATGCACATTTCAGGACTGTACAAGCAGCCCAGGAACAGAAGTCAGAACTGTGAATTCCCCTATTTTAACAAAACTACTCATCACTGAGGCCATATTGATGAACATTTCACTGCCTAAGCTTTTGGGTAACTTCAGCTCTGTATCAAATGCAAGGCAAATGATGGAATTATGCAGACAAAACAACTTTTATGTTGCTAGCTTGTTACAAGATGGTAGAAGTATGAATACTTATAGGGGCATGCCTGATATTATTGCTTCCAGTGAACAAGAGGACTTAATGCCCTAATTACCTAAGAAGAGATGAATATTTTCCAGTTATTTTCTTGTATAAACACTTTCTGCTGCTGTCACAAAGATAGTATTGGTAGACAAAGGGGGAAAAAAAAATCTGTGCGATAATGAACGTCAAGCTGGTTTTCATAAGCTATCACACTCCATTAAGATGAAGGATACACTGAAAAAATATACACCCCCACAAGATAAATGAATATGCCCATAGCCAACAGGATCAAAAATCTGACAGCTTTTACTTTGCCATTTCTGATACCATAGACAGGGCTGCTTTGACAGGCATTGTCGAGGCTCTGTCCCACGGTAAGGGCAATAGGACAAGGAACTGGTACTTTGAATGCTCAGACATGAAAAAGCCATTTCATTTCCCCAGAGGTATCACAGAAAGTCGTTAGAGAACACTGGTTACTTTAGCACAATGGAGCCCTGAAGGATAATCCAAAAAGCAGACATGGGTTTGGAAAAATATCCTAGATTCCATAATTTCATCAAGGTAACAGTCAGAGGGCTACTTGAAAAGTCAAAATGGAAAATGATAGCTTTTACCATATGAAGTGATTTAACACCTCTAGTGTTGATAGGAACAGGGCTGAGTGGACAGAGGAAGTTATAAAAGTCAAACCTAAATTATATATGTAAATCTTTAAAAGAAAATATTATGTAAAAATTTTGGTGGAAAAACATTACTGTTACAGAATTGTTCCCAGCACCTAAATGCCAAAAGAATGTATCCTTCTTTAAATAAGAAAGAAACATTAAAATAATAGGGAAAAATATTTGGATTTATGGTTGTTGATGTTTATTCTTCTTTTCTTCTAACAGATCATTAACTCAAAACACAACACATTTCTGAGTCTGCCTTGGTCTACAAACATACAAAGCCCATGGGAATAAATGAAAGGGGCTCTTTCAAACTCTGGTGGACTATTGTCTTTACTTTCTTCCTTTCCTTAAATCCACCAGAAACCTGTGGCATTATTTGCCTTTTTTTCCAGCAGTGTAATAGAAAGTCCAGTCACAAGTGAATGTGAGGGAAATGGCTAATGACACCAAGTTCAGTGAATTGCTACACCTTCAAATGAAAGCAACACATGGTTGGATATCAGAGCACTCTAAATATTAAATTAGCACCACTGAAAGACAATTATGCATTGTTAGGGATGTCTTAAAAGAGAAAAAACTCTTTTCTGATCCTTCCTTTTTCACCTGTATAGCAAGAGTTTCTTCCAGTGGGAAAAATTTCATCATTCTATTGTACTTTACTACGCAATATTCAAATGTAGAAAGTTTTTATGGAGTTATCAAAAATCTCCAGGTTATATTCCAATTAAAAAAATACTCCAACAGAACCAAAAAAGCCTCCACAACTGTCTTTAAAAGTACATAAATAAATATGCTCATAGATGCTTGTGTATGCTGAAGGCTTACCAGTCATAGAAGTGTAGCCAAGATTATTATTTTTTGACTCTTTTTCCTTGGCATCAGTTATGTGTATTTTCAATGCTGTCTTCACAGAGAAAGATATGGTTTTGTTTGCTTCTTTAAATTGAAAAATCCCTTTTTTTTTTTTCTCCTTCTGGGAAAGATGGCTGGAGACCATTAATCTCTGAGCAGAGAAAAAAATATAGGAGAAGTAATAAAAACAAACAAAATAGTAAAATTGTATAGAGCATACATCAAGCACTTCTTTTCACCATTCCCCCTTAGACACAGAGAAGGCGCAGCCTTCATGTGTAAAATGAAATTGAATTGAAATAAGGAAATTACTGGCACAGTTAGAAGAGATGACTAAACTTTTTCCTATACAGCTTCTTTCTGCAGGTTTTCCTGCTCTGTTCTCTGGAGCAATTGTTTCTGGACAGTTCCATACAGGACATCAGGCTCCAGAAACCTGTTGGTTTGCACCAACTTTTGTTTTCTGTTGGTCTGCTCTAAACCAGTCAGTGTAAGCTTTTTCCCTATGAAATTACACATACAAAATTTTCTCCTAAATACACCTCACTGTTTCTTCTGCTCCCCCTGAGTAGGCCTACATCCTTTTAGGCAAGTCCTATGGCACAGTTAATGGAATACTTTAAGATAATTTTAAGTGTTTTGATGAAGTCACTCTCACCTGTTATCAGAGACTCAACACACTCTGTCAGATCTTTGGCAGAACTTGAAAAAATACTAAATTACTACAAGAAAGTTTTAGCTTTATGTGGTCTGAAGATAGATGGCAAATTAAAAAAAGACAGAGTATGCCTGTGCTGGAGTCGTAATTTAATGTATTGCTAACATCTGCTTCCCTTTGTATGACTAGGCACACTCACACTTTTATTACCAAAATTTTTGGTTCTTTGCATGACTATGTGTTACTGTCACATTTAATAAAGAAATCCTGCATAAAAGAGCTCTCAGACATGTAAGTTTAATGCTCCCGTCTTCAATTCCTTTCTCTAAAAGGCTATGAACCCACTTCTCTCACCTTCCAGGTGAAGGTTTGAGTCAGTAAACTACAGGCTTATGTGAAGGCAGATGCTCTCATGCCCTCTTATTGTGATTGTTCCACTTTAATGTGAAATATAATATTATCATTCCATATTCAGTAGACCAGAAAGAGAGGGCGAACAAGTACCTGAACAGAAACATGACCAAATAATTTAGCTGTTAGAGTACCTACCTAAAAGAAGAAGAAAAAAAAAAAAAAAAAAAAAAAAAGGGCTCTTTCTTACTCTCCCTACTACAATGCATTCTTAAACTTTAAATGCTTACCCTTTTACTGGCATTTCACAAGAAACCTAGACTTCTTAGGCAAACACTTTTATAACAAGGCACAGGAAGTGTGTTCACAGGCCTCCCTCTCTGGTCCACACTGCATGGAACTGTTTCAACAGGAAGGATGAAGACTGAACAGTATCATAAAGACCAAGGTTTGAAGTATGGAGTAATGAATTAAAAATATCCACAAGGCCACCAAGAAGAAGGGAAATATTTAAACATCTAAACCTCCCAATAGTGGAATTATATGCCAGTGGTTAATCCACAGAGGAACTGATGGTAAGAATAGGAGGATATTTCTTTTTTACTTTGCTTTGGACAAACACAATATAAAAATATCTCCTAAGGATGAGTCTCTCAACAAGTGAGAGAAGTGAGGACTGCTCTGTATTTCAGTTTCAGTGGTCTTTAAATTAGGCTAAACATGGTCTCATGATAGTCAGATACTTACATTCTTAGTAGAAACCCAAGACAGTCAGTGAGCTTCTGCTGCAAAGGATGTGGCTGAGTTGGGGGTCACTTCATCTAAAATTTACCTCAGGTAGAGATAGGTCTAAGCACTCAAGATGAGCAAAGGCAAGCTGACAGAGACACATACAAAGCCATGCCTGTGTCACCACATTTCAAGTTGGGCCAGCAGGATGCTCTGGACTCCCAGATGCAGCACTGCTCCAGGCTCTGGTTCCCACTGCCCAGAGGGGGCTTTAATGCCAGCTGTTTTGCAATGCCATGGATGTGCAACTCCAAGTGTTATGCCAGCTCAAGCTCCATCACAGCAAATGTCAAAGGGTCTGGAGAGGTTTATGGATCTAGTCCAAGCAATAAGAACATAGAAATTGGGCATGATACTTAAGTCTGAAACTGCAGTTGAAAATCTGAGTAGAAAACTGTAATTATGAGTTCAGATCACAAGAAATAATTGCATTAAAAAAAACCCAAACCAAACCAAAACAACCTTGTGTTCTCCAGTTGCTCTGTTTGTCAGCCTGTGACTAAGCGCTCCAGCATGAACCAAAGGCAGGCTGTATCCTTGATTTGAGTCAGTTGAGCTGGAGGTCAAGTCAACCATTAGCCTTTCAAAGGCTTCTTCACTAACCTCTTTAGACTGTCTGCAGCCTTAGCTTGTGTGCAAAACAAGTGATCAGCATAGCAACAAATTCCTAAAGTAATGGGAGAAGTAGCACCACACATTTAATATATGTCTAGACAATAGCAATAGTGTTAGTTTCTGAATTACAGCATAACAAACAGGGGCATATACAGGTTAATTAGTAATAAAGTTGAACTATTAAAGTGGATCTCAGTTAATTCATTGGTTCTCAAAGTATTTTAGGCTAGATGGATTCTAGCCAAGGCTCCAAGCTTATGAAACAGTGATTCACGGCTAATAAGGGCAAATGCCCTAGAGATACGAATATTTGTTACCCCAACTTGCTGACCTTTTCCCAAAGAGGCAGAAATTTAATTATCTCCTTTGAAAAGCACAATTATAGAAAAAGTCAAAACCTGATTTATATTCAGTTTCTGCATTTTTCACAGATAAATAAGCAGGGAGAAAGAGAAACTGAAGGAACATTTCCATCAACCAGAACCAGAATTAATATGTGTGTGCACATGTATTTGGGGGACAGAGGAAGACTTCTTCTCCTCCTACTCCTTCAAGTTTTGTCAGATCTTTCAAATTTGGCTCACTTTAGCTTATCAGCCACATAAAATAAACTAATCTTTACAGAGAAGTCAAAACTCAGAAAACTGCTTTGACTCCCTCTCTCTGTGTCTCAGCCCTGGTTGGCATCATTCTCTTCACTGGCAAGGTAAATAACTGGTCAGAGGTGTCAGTGGCACACTCCCAGTAGCAGAGCCAAGCTGCCAGTCCCAAATTCACCACCAGCACATATAACCACATTGCCACACTGGCAGGTCTTGCAGGGGCTGTTGGAAACGCCAAGTAAGTGGTTGTGGTCAGGGATCTAAGAATTAAGTTCTGTTTTGTTTTATTCAAAAGAAGTGGTTTTCATCTGTTTATCTATATGTGAAATTATCTGCATTAATTTTGTTTTTCTTACTAAGCCTCCTCCAACAGCTCAAATCATGACACTGTGAAAATGTGCTGATTAAGTCAGCAATTGTCCACAGCTAAGGCATTGACATTAAAAAAAATAATAAAAAAGCCTGCTTAATTATAAATGGCAAACAAGCTGAATGCAGATTAACTGACACACTTTCATCAAGTATACTTCTTTCAGAATGATCTGAGCTCTGATCTGCTGTACTCACACAGGATCTCTTGGGAATGTATCTCCTGTAAGATCATATCTTAATTTGTTCTGGCAATATTTTTAGCAATTTGATGTCTTCCTACCCCCTTTCCCACCAATGAAATAAATCATATTGTGGTCATTAAGTAAACCCATTCATCCAGTTCCATTTGCTATAATTCTGCCTGCTACTGTGCAGCCTAGGGCTATTGATCAAGCATAGCATTCCATCCAAGAGTGTGGATGTGAGCATGTGTTTAATTAGAAACTTAATTTATTGCAATGACAGCATGGAAACTTTTAAACGCAGGAATTTTTAGCCCTGTTTTCAATTCTTAAAAACATAGATGCCTTGTTTGATTGTAGACAGCTTATTTCATTTAATTTAATAAAAAATATTTAATATTTAATTTAATAAAATTTAATTTAATAAAAATATATTTCCATAATTATAATGAACTATGAAAATTTTTCATTCACTTATTTTCATACATTTCCTTTAAGAGTTTATAAGCCTTCCAAAGGTAGAAATGGAAGTTATTTGAACCAGTGTATGTCTCTACAATGTTACAGATCCACAGTTGTCTTACTGCTACACGGGATTTCCTGTATTTCACTTGGTGCCCACTGCCTCTTGACCTGTCAGTAGGCAAAACTAAGAAGAGTCTGACTCTGTCTTCTTTACTTCCTCAACCAGGGATTTATATACATTGAAAAGTGTCAAAAGCCCTGCTGAAGTCCAGATAAACAACATGCACTGCTCCCCTTGCTCACTGAGCCCCTCATTTCATCATGAAAGGTTCTCAAGTTGGTCAGATATGATTTCCCCTTCATGAATCCATCTGACTACTCCCTATCACCTTGTTTAAAAATGATTTCCCAGAGACCAAAGTGAGGCTGAGTGGTTTGTTGTTCCCTGAATCTCCTTCTTGAAGGCAGAGGGGACATTTGTTTTTATTTCAGCCCTCAGAACTCTCCTTCAATCATCACAACCTTTCACAAACAATGGAGTGAGGACTCACACTGACAGAGGACAGCTCCCTCAGCTCCTTGTGGCCCAAGGACTTGTGGGTGTCCAGGTTGTTAAAATGTTCTTTGACCAGGTTCTCCTCCACCCAGGGTAAGTCTGCCTTCCTCTAGACTTCCCCTTGGATCTCAGGGAGGATTCCTGAGGGCAAAACTTACCAGTAATGATCGAGCTGAAGAAGGCATTGAGCACCTCACCGTTTTTCACGTCTCCTGCAAACAGGTCCCCTACTCCATTTTTACAACAGATCCATGTTTTCCGTGGTCTTTCTGAATTACCTGTAGACACCCTTTTTGGTGCCATTCACCACCCTCATCAGGTCCAACTCCCAGTGAGCTTTGACTTTACTAACTGTGTCTCTGCACACCTGGACAACATCTCTGTATTCATCCCATGTCACCTGCCTCTGCTTCCATGCCTCACACACTTTTTATGTTTGAGTTTAGCCATGATCTTGTTATTCACCTATCCAGGATTCCTGCCACCCTTGCAAGGCACGAAGTGGGCCAAAGGAACAGCGTGCCTCGCTGACATCACGATTTCAGAGCAGCAGCACGTTGTCATTTTCCGCCTGAAGCACTGAAGGCTGTCACAATCACTTATTCTGGGCACTGCAAGCCACATAACTGTTATTTTTCCCTGTAGGAGATCACCTCCTGGAGTTTGTGAAGCCCAGCACTGGGCACCCCTGCAGCGGGGACCTCTCCTCTGAGGACACACGACCCCTCCCTCCCCACCTCGCCTGCCTGTGTGGGAGGGAGAGGGAGCCAGGGCACGGTCTCGGGTCGCTGCCTGCTGATCAGCTGCAGCACGGAGATGAGCTGAGTGACAGGGCGAGCAAAAGCGTAAGTGAAGCAAACAAATGTGATAAAAGAGGCTTGAATCATTCTGTAAAGGGAACCGGTTTGTCATCGGGGTACTGAAACCTTAGAAACCTCACATGCAAGGCATGCTGAATTGTCATAATTTCTTGGTCATAACACAGGTCTGCTGCACTAAAACTTGGATTAAAATAGGCAAATTGAGTTTTCACAGTTTTCATCTGGATTATCAGAATTAAACTTCATGATAAACCATCACCCCTGCCCTCTTTCAAACAAGAACTTTCTCTGGATCTCCCTCACTCCTTCCAGTTGTGAAGATCTTACTAATTGTCTATATTTCCTAGTTATTTCCTTATACAAATAATTTTTTTCCTAATATTTTGTATCAAATATGACCACGCTTAGAAACACCTCACTCCTCTCTTACAAGGCATCAGCTAAAGTGCTTCTCCTAAGATTAAAGGACAATCCATGCTAGGTGTGATTTGATTTGAGCATTAGCAAGACATATCTACCAAGATGTTAGCACAGTTATCCAATACAGTACATACTATTCTAATTTACTATTCTATTCTGTTTAATTATGTATTTCCAACATAGATAGCAGTTCATTACTAATACTTCATTTCCAGTAACCAGAAGATGCCATCCAAGAAGTTGGCTAAGAAAAAATCAGAGATAACCTCAAGATTCAGTATCTTCCCAAATAACAGACTCCTGGTAACAGAAGCTACAGGACAGAGAGGAAAAGCTTGTGCTCCTGTAAGGAATATATTTCAATGATTGTTTTGGAAATAATTAGGCATTGCACCAATTCCTCCACATCCCAAGTTTTGTTTCCAGACATTGCATCTTATTATACTGTGTGCTGCTTCAATCAGGAAAAGAAAACCAAAAATGAGCCTAACTTCTAAAATTTTTCTCTTTTGAGCCACTTTATGTCCAGCACTAATAAAGCAACTTAGATGTGGCAAAGAAATGAGAAGTATCTGTGTTTTCTGCAATAGTTTGACAACAATTTTTGTCATCTCAGAGCCCTAGAAGATCCATTTTTTGTAGATGTTTAACACCTTTTTTTTTTTTTCATCAGAATTAAAAAAAAAAAGAAAATAAATACTCATGTAAAATTTTGCCATGCACTAAAATGGGCAGATATCCTTCTCTAAACACAGAAAGACAGTTTTCTACTACTAACCAGATTAAGTCTGATGCCCTTCTGGTAGTCTAATGTTCAATATTTCCTGCATGCACTCCAACTGCTGAGTTGGATTGCAGGGTTTTTTTAAGGATATATTGGAAAACATATATCCCTCTGATGTTTCCTTTCTTGTGTTTGTTACCAGCAATAATTGGATTAAGTTCTCCACCCCCTTTGGGGGAGAAAGCTACCTTTATCACACCATTGTTTTCTGTTTTTCATCTCCACATGTCTAAGAACGTCCATGCTAAGAGCTGCACAGAGGTGCACAGTCTATCCCCTGACTGGGACAGACACAGTAGCAGTGTAACACTTTAAAGATTTAGTCCTTCCCTGTGGTAGTTTGTGGTTTTATAAGGAAGACAGTGAGTCAAAAGCAATGTTGTAATGAAAGGGGTTAGTAAGAATAGGACTCTGGGTTATGGAGAAGGAAAAATTTAAATTTCCCTTGCATTTTCTGTTTTCTTACTAGTTTTACTTATTATTCTTGCCTCATTCTCCACTCACAGGAGGCAGCTCCGTCACAGGGATATTTCCTCCCTCCCAGTCATCCCTCCAGGACAGGCAACAGCAACTCATTTTTTTCTATTTTATTCTTCAAATGCTCTTTTCTACATTTCTTCTGTTTCTTCTAATGACATTATATCTGTGCCAAAGTTTTTGACTCCATGAGATTTTTGCCTTCTCTGTTGTTACTTGCAATTAGCTTAACAACTTATCACTCATCCACAGAGGCTTTAAATAATTTATATTTCAGGTTTTGCTTTACAGTATTTCCTCCCAATCTTTTTTGCAAACTATTCTTTTTTTTCATCCTCAGGAGTTCTTTCCTCATAAACACTGCCAATCTGTTTTACTTCATACGTTTCTGATTGTGTTAAATTGGAACATTTACATGTTAATACACCTGTATTTGTATCCAAAACCCATCCCTAATGATCATGGTACTTACCATATCCATTTTAGTTAATAAAATTCAGTCTGAAGTTTCTTCCTTGCTGAGTTGCCTGTAACACATACTGATATAAAAATGAGTTCTACATGAAACTCTAGTCCTCCTTGTTAATGACTGAATAAATTATACAAATTAAAATTCCCTAGATATCACGGCAGTCACTAATCTAATGCTCTCAGCTATCTCTGAGTGTGCTTCTCTACCTTGAACCACAGGTGGTAAACACTTTTTCCTCCCCCTTTAATACTTCAATTTAAACTGAGTCCATATTTCCACATTGCCCTTCATTTCTGATAATCCTCATCACAAGCTGAAAAGAGTTATTAGCTCACAGTGCCACCTTTCCCAATTTTTACTTACCAAATATTCTGATGCAGCGTGTCCTCCAGATTCCTAATCTAATCACAGACAGCACACACCACACAAATAAGAAGTGAGCCTGTGTTTCCCTAAGTTTTGTAAATATTATTAATAAAATAAAAAGACATACTTACGACCCCTGTCAATAGAAAGACTACTGAGAACTTTATGTACCTATATGTTATTATTTGTAGAGTGTAGGAACCTCAGCAACCAACCTGCACCAAATAGTGGTAAGCACTTCAGAAAATGTTGTTTAACTTGCTCATCCAGCAACTCTGCAAAGCTGTTGCAACAGCATTCTTAGTGTTGTGTTTCTACTTTTTGTTTTCTGTGAAAAGCCATATATCTGTCTCACAGCATTCAACTGGAGATGAAAGTTTAAACAGATAAATGTTTAAATAAGAAATTCAATGAAAAAAATATTTTTTTCTCTGAATTCTAAACAAAGGAAATAGCACTCCTACGATATCCTTCCATGAATTTAAGCCAACATTTTAAAGTTGTTGTTTTACTAAAAAATGTAACAACCAGCCTCGTCTTTCTCCTAACATCTGGAACCAGCAGGGCAAAGGTTTTGGGCTTCAGAAGGTCAGCTTCTTCTAAAACTCTATTTAAACCCCCCGATTTCTGTAGCAGATTCATTGCTATATACCTAATAAAAGGAATATGAAAAGAAATAAAAACCTCCTGTAAGCTGCAGGCCTGCAGCCATGTTGGAGAGTGATTCCTTTTATATTTGCACACTGCCATGAAAATTGCTTTTGCTGCCTCCCCCCTCTCTGCCATTGTCCCACTGCTTATCCCCATATCCTGGGGAGGGTGGATTGGAGCAACGTGCTGCTGATTGATTGTTCATACACAGCCATGGACAGACAGGCAAGTTATTCAGACTTTTCTCTGGTTAGAAGTACCAGTTTGAGTATCTGTCCTCCAACAGTTGTCAGTTGTCATGAAACTTGCAGAATGGAAATAACCTTGGTAAAACTCAGTGTTCCCATTTAGTTAAAACTGGCCCAAACATTAATGGAAAACAGAAAGAGGGCAGAGACACGGGACAGAATGAGAACATAAACTTCCTTTCTTAGAAGTAGGAAAGTGACTTATCACTGTCCAATCTACACTTCATTGTGTCCCTCAGAGGGTACAGCACGCCCCTGAAGTCTATTTTTCATATTCCTTCTCTAAATTTAGTAGTGTCAAAGAAAATCAGGGGTGTGTTCTGATCACTTGGCTGCCAGTGAGAGTAATTCCTTACTACTTCCCTCATATGCCAAAGGCCAGAAATGTCTATTTCTTAGTGCTAAAGACTTATCTATATGACCAGTCATGCACCTGACCAATACTAATGGACCTTAAAAGATGGATAATGAAAAATAAGTATGAAAACCAGGCATTCCTTCTCATTCATGAAAAATGTATATTTTCTTTCCCTGGGAAATGTCGAAACAATATTCTGGGCAGTGAAGTTCAAAAAGAAGTTAGATTTCTGCCTGTCTGAGGATGACTTGAAGCTTCAGGATGCACAAATGAGAAATAACTATTTGGAGAACATCACTTCTCAGACTTATGCCTGCACATAAGTAAGAAAGGCATTTGAAAGACTGTAAAAAAGAGAAGTTTGCCTGACTGGCATAAAAACATGATTATTCCTCTCAGCCTACCCTCTCTTATATTATTAAAGAGAAAAATGCACAGAGTAAAGGTCCCTTGCATTTCTTCTAGAACAATTATAAGCCTTCTTTCTTTTTTCTTTTTCTTTTTTTTTTTTTTCCTGTGGCAGATTATATACTTGACAAAAAGCCTCTCAACTATCCTTTCTTCCTTTACCCTCCTTAAAATAAAGCAAAAGACAAGTGTCCCAAATAAAGCCTTGAAAAAAGTGGTGAAGTAGCATAAGGTAAAGTCTAGAAATATGAACAGAGTAATGGACTGGGACAAGAATACAAAAACACTTTCTGTACCCTGTGTTCATTATCACTCCCTGGCTGCCATTCAATTTTTTCCATGTCCTTACCTCTTCTTTAGCATCTTTTCAGATTTTTTTTCTTCTGGCTCTTCTCCTTTATCTGCAGACTTAAAATACACCAGTGTTTTAAAATGATAAATCAAATTCCCCTTTATTCTCTTTTCCCCTCTAAAATTCATCTGACTGATGTACACTCATAAATTTATAATAATTCATGAACTTCATTTTCTTTATTCTGATCCATTTTAAAGACAAGGATCTTATTTTGAAGTGCTTTCTGCAGTCAGAACACTTAGAAACTTTTTTTTTTTTCTCTCCTGACATTTTATCATGACCATAGGCCTTCCAACTAATTAGAACTTTAGGAGAAACAAAACTCTTCCAAAACTCCAGGCAAAATAGAGTGAGCAGCACAACTGTTCCTCCCATCCATCTTCAATGTGCTAAAAGGGAGATAAGAAAGAAAAGGGAAACAACCACAACAGCCACAACAGAAAAGCACAGCTCCAAGGGACGGGCCAAAAAAGTCCCATTCTCTTGAAGTGATGTGTTAGAAGCATCCCTCCTGTGAACAACTGTCTAACATGCACGTGGTCCTTGGCTGACAGCTCATTTTCCCCCTAGAAGATGATGGATTTGGATTAATATATTCATTGTTTGTTTTGTGTCTATGCTCAGAACAAATGTACACCCACATATTTATGTGTTATCATTTCGTTCTGCGAAAAACATACTGTTTGAACTCACTCGAATCACCAGTACTAATAAATCATATCACAAAATGCATTTGATACATCATTTCTGTCAGTAAAAGCCACGGGAGGAAAGGGGAAAAAAAAATTTGCTTCGTGCATATGTTTTAGGGACATTTTGTTCTTGCTTCTCATTGTCTCACTTTTCCTGACTCCAGACAGAAACTCGGCAAATGAGGACGTGTTTAACACCCTCCAAATGTGCTGAAATGAGTTTAGTCACAGCCCACACAGAATGCTATTTCTATTTACCGCAGTCCAAATCTGCTGTACAAGTGAGGACCGTGGAGCAAAGATCAGCCAGCAGGCAACAGATATTTTATTTCCAAACCTTGCCTGTGGAAAAAGACCAAGAAAAATTTTAATTTGGCAGGCTTTGCATGAATTACATGTAAGCATCATACAAGTAGAGTTTACACAAAATACACATAAGGAACATAAAATGGGTTCAGTCAAAGAGCGGGATATAGTGAGCATAAAAGTATGACAACAAATTTTGACAGCAAGGTGACTGTTCAGCCTTTATAAGGCTTATTTTGTAGAATATTTTTTCAATTCAAGTCCACATTAACTGTTTGCTTTTAAATTATTCTATTAAAGATACAATTTCCCTTAAAGAGCTATCTAAAATGCCTTTAAGACATGTTTATGGCATATCTGATGATATAATAAAGTTCATTTAGTTCCTATAAATATTCTTAAAGGGGTGTTTTCTGCAGGTCTTTTTTTCCACACCAGGCCACACAGTGATATATGATACCATTAGTTGGCTACCTTAGCCCAGTTTCTCCAGCAGATGGACATATTTTTAATTATTCTTCCTTTGTCAGAATGAGTGGCATTTTACTGGTTGCTGAACTGAAAGTGGCAGGCAGTTGATAAAGTGCTCTGTGGACCTGTCCTTCCACTCATCAATTTCTTGCAGGTGTACAGGTTTGCTTTTAAACACTATAATTCTATGTCAGATGAGATGCAGACAAGTTTAGGGGGTCTATTCAAGAAGCCATAAATTCTGTGTGTGGCCCTATTTGGGGTGTCTTTGCTTCTTTCAGCTCACCATACTGCTTTATTTTTTTCACATTCATCTAGAAGCTCACAGTCATAATTTAAAACAAAACAAAACAAAACAAAAAACCAAAACAAAAAAAAACCACCAAAACAACAAAACTCAGAAGCACAGCTTTTTTTTTTTTTTCCCCTCTGCAATGAAATCTGTATTCTCTCCAATCCAACACATGCACAAGCCCTACTTGGGGTGGCAACCTTTGTGCCCCTTTTGCTTTCTGTCTCTTTATCCTAATTGAGTCAGAATAAATGCTGTATTACCCTGTGAATGCCAGAGAGGAAAACATTCTTGAGATTAAAAAAACCAAACGTGACGTGTCAGAAAGGGGAATGAAGAAAGTAGAGACCAAATGGAGTTTTCTTGATCTTAGGGGACTTGCCCAGTTTGAGAACAGACAGTTTAGAAAGAACCTTAGAATTCTTCTAAAAGAAAGTACAAGTTCCATATCAAGTACTAATTAAGATCTTTTTGTAATAGCTCTGTATGTATACTTATTCTTCTATGCACCTGATATTATAAGGATGAGATTTGCTGAAATGTGCCAAGGACTATTGTTTTGGAACAACAAGAAATTTACACATCCATTTAAACTTCAGCTCCCTATCCTGACAGATCACTCTATACATTTTGCTCTTCAGGTCAGATTCTCTCTCAAACACATGACTGGCTTGCAACTAATTTCATTATTGGTTTGGGTCTGTTTCTGTGCTGCCCAATAGACAGTGAAACAAGCTGTCACAGAAGTGGTATAGCTGTGTTAATGCAGAGCTCTGCTAAGGTGAATGCCTTTGAGCCAAGTAGTTATTTCATTAGGACTATCATAAAGACAGCAGAAATGAAAAATCCATTACTGATGCATGTGGTCTATTATCCTGTTAATCACCTTTGCATCAAAACTCTGTGATTTCTCATGTTAATCCACACAGTTAGAGCTTGCACAATGGCTCTGTTTTTTCTCCATTCTATCTATTACACAGCACTTAGTACCTAGACATTGTTCCACTGGAAGAGATTATCAGTATAATCAAAGTAATCTCTCAACCTGCTTTTCCATAAATTAAACAAGTTATCTTTCATAATGTCTCTTAAAATACACAGCATTTTTTGGCTCAGGGCTTAGCTTGATTTTCTCTCCTTTCTCTGTATCTTTTCTAGCTTTTTATTATCTAGCCCTTGTTGGATCAAACCTGTGGTAGATAATCAAGCTAATATTTTTCAGAGGAAAAACTCAGTTCTTTCCCATGTTTGTAGTTCCTTGTGTAGCTGATGCCTCCATAATCACTTCTTGCCATGGCACAGCTTTGGGAGCTCCATTGCAAATCCTACCCCTTCTGAATTGCTGGCCAATAAGAAGCAGTTCTGAAATGAAGAGTGTATACTTCAAATCAGTGCTCTAGCACTATTGAGTACCTCTCAAACAGTTTTTAGACAAAATTAAAATCTCTTTTTGTTTGATCTTATCCACTGATTTATTTTATGCAAACCTCCTACATCAGGAAAAAACATTAATACATGTAATAGACACTTGAAGTGGAAAGAAAAAATTAAAAAAGAGAGAATGGACTAGAGTCTCTGTACAGACTGAGTGATTTTTAGGTCCAGATACTTCTCAGTAATGTCACTGCTAAAATGTTTTGAGGTTAAAATGGAATTATATCGGGTAAATCATTCATGAAATGTTAGTGATGGAGCTGAATTTTACACTACCCCAGGAAATGTGTCTTCCAGCAGCAAACTAAAGTGCCTAAACTAGGAGGGCCTTTGTTCTATTCATGGAGAAACAGACTGCTCAGAAATTCAGCCCACCTAAAGTCTCAGTTTGTACCCAGCCCATTCTATAGTTAAAGTTACATCACTGAAAGCACTTCCTGCACTGAAAAATTGTTGGTCCCCATTTACAGGAGTAGAGAGAGATCCATGACTACCCCATAATTTACCATGTCTCTCTTGGGTAAAAAGTCCGTGTCCACACCGAATGAGATTATTATTCCTTCTAGAGCTTAGCTGAAATGCTTTGGGTGCATCATGAGGTTACAAAGGAGTTGGTAAGAATGCAAAGACTGCAGGAGTCGCGTTGGAGGTGTGCAGAGAGCTGAAGGAGTCCAACCTGCTGCAGTTACATCCATATGGTAGAGGGGTGGTTCTAGGACCATTTCCCAGAGCTACATCATGGTTTCCTCTCAAAAGAAATTAGATGATTTGATGTGAAAGACAGCCTTACATTGTGCAGGGTAAGGAGAGGAGGAGACAGGACTGGATCAGGGTCCAAGTTATCAGATGATAAGGTTTAATCTTACAGGCATCCTATGGAATATCTAGTGTACTTTAAAAGCAAACACACACACACACACACACACACACCCCCTACTGCCAAAACAACAACAAAAAACCCTGAACAACAACAAACCAAACCAAAACCAAACAAAAGAAACAAACCAAAAAACCAACAAAAATTATTAAATAGCAAACCTGAATACTGGTCCCCTGATCTCTCCATGCTTCATCATTTTCTCATTTCTTTACTTTGCTTTAATCCTCACCAATAAACTGCCCAAGATCAAGCCTACCGTATTCTTGATTACTTTAGAATGCCTTACTTTCAGACATAAGGATTGGTCTCTGGTCCTTTTTTAAATATAGCAGGGCATTTCTTGCAGTCTGGGTGAATTTAAGCCTAGGAATTTTATAGTGATAATAAAATTGTTTCAGTTCATATAGTGGTATTTAGTATGGACCATAGGTACACAAAAGAAGTCCTGTTTTCTTTTGCTGTACAGATTTTTGCAGTTAAGCAGCAGAAAACCCAATAAACTTCTTCTCATTAATTATTTTGTAAAGAAAATTACTGCATTTATAATCACAGTATATGACTATATTATTTGTAAACTTTCTCAGTGAATGTGATGTCTCAGAAAAACCTCAAAGCTTTATGTTATGAGCCCATCATTAGCTCAGCATAAAGGTATACTTTTTCCTTTGGCATTATGAGTCAAAAAGGTCTTGCTGTCAGTAAAGACCAATTTATTGCAATATGTGGGTAAACACATTTCAATCAAATATTTATCAGTGAAGATCCTACCTTCTCTTAGCTTAGTCCTGATAAGTCAGATGTCAGACTGGAAAAGAAAGGCAAAATATGATCTATACATATTTTAACTCACTTAAAACACTTCTGCTTGCTATTTCCATTACAAAAAGTGGTTAATCACAATTGGGCATGGCAGAAAAATGGACTCTATATAGTCTAGCCTCTCCATTAACTTTCAAAAATCAGTTGAACTGGAACAATATGTTGTTAAACACAACTAAAGGATTTTTCAGACAGACAACTAAACTTCAGTGAAAGCCATTGAAGGTCAGACCTATAAGAGCCTGACTCACTTTTGAAAAATTACAGTAAGATCGTAGAAATCACACGGCACTTTTGGAAATTACAGCCAAAAAAATATTCTCATGTTCTATAATGACTTTTCATAAACAACAGCAGGAGAAACAGCCTATTTTTTCTGATATATTACAAAATACGAAGAATTACCAAACTAAACAAACAAGCCACAAGCCGTATCTGTTGAAATGCATATGAATTATGAAACATCTGTATTAATATAGTGAGATACTTGTATTAGCAGTTTCATTGTTTAACACAGCGATACATTGCGCCTATTAAATACAGAAATTGTGTAATAATAATCCAGTAGGGAGAGCTAGAGCGTAATACTTTCGTCAAGTGCTTAATGGCAGAGATTCAGACTGCATAATCAATTAGAGAAGACGTTGCTGTTATGATATGCATTTCTGAAGGACCTCTCCAAAATGCCTAAGCTCTCTTATTTACATTTTGGCTTGCATTGCTTGCCTCAAGGAAAGAAACCAATCTTTCCTCTCTCCAGTGGGAATGTGCTGGCTTGCAAGACACTTGCTTTGCAGCTGCCTACAGAGACACACAACTGTGTCCTTCCACAGCTGGTTGTCCAGCCTGCACTGAAATCAGTTTGCATCATAACCCAAGGGCTACAACACTCTGGATTCAACACCACCTCCAGAACAGTGACAACAAGCTGTCAGCTGATTCAGCACCCCTTGGTCTGTAGTCCTGTTTTTCTAACGCTGAACTTTGCAATAAAAATTGAATTTGGTCCAACCACTGTTCATGCCTTGCTTGGATATAGTTGTAAATCAGTTTCAATCATTATGTTCCTACATGGTGTCATGTCAGCAGGGTGCATGGATTTGCAGCTTCCAATAAATAGGTTGTTCGAAATTTGATGAAAACAAGATATATTGTATAAAAATATTCTAGTTCATTACTTGCCCTTATTTGGATGGTTTTTAAGTACCTATGCATTTAATATAGCTATAAAGATTACAACTCTGCATGAGAGAGAGAGAGAGAGAGAGAGAGAGAGACCTGTACAATGGACAAGACTGTACAGGCCAGGATTCTCCAACCCAGAGCAGTGTTATTGCCCTTTCCTGCTTTCTTCCCTCCCCATGTGATTGAACATCATAGTCTGCAGTGTGTTAACAGATCTTCCAAATCTTTTCAGCTCTTCTTGCACACTCATCTAAGAAATATGGCTCAGTTATAGTTACAAGACCTGCTCCATGAAGAAAATTATTTTCCATGAGTCCTTGCAAACGCCAGCTGGAAACAGTTATGGTGTAGAGCAGAAATTCATGTGCAGAACTGTGTTACAGAGCGCTGAGAGGCAGGACACAGACACTACACAAAAGAAATGTCCTACAAATGTCTTGGCTCCAACTGATTGCTGAGCAGCCTGCACTCGTAACAGCAGGAAAATTACTGAGTAGAGAGTGAAACAATTAAAAGCTGTACTGGGTCTGGCACATTCCTGAGATGCAGAGGGCAACTGCAGAAATTTAATAAAGCTGCACTCTGCATTTGTCAACACTAAAAATATCCACTCACAACATTTATTTCTGTCTAATACTAGCTAGTTCAGAGGCACCCAGTTATTGCCAGATTTTTGTGCATAAAATCGTTGCACAGACATGTGGGCAGTTATGAACTGAAGGTAGATCGATGTTTGTCCAGAAAGAGTATTTATCTAGGGAGTTTTCCAGAAGATAAAGAGAATACAGTGGTCTGCTAACACTTGGAAGGAATGATCAATGGTCAGAGATCAAATCTTGCAACGCTGAGTTGTGTTTGACAAGTGTTGTAATGCGGTAGAAGGAAAATATTAAAGGTTAATTTGAAAAATGAGGATCTAATTAAACATGCCCTCTATCTGAAATATTTTGACAGTAGTAAAAACTACACTGTCCACAGGTACCACCAGTCTTTCTGCCACATTATTGTGTGTCTACAAAAAAGTATAAACAAATCCTCTTCTAATGATAAAAAAAAAAATAATTGTACAAGGCAAGTAAAAGCTGAATTTCAAAATAGCATTTGCATTAAAGATGCAATTTTTCCAGGCAGGAATATATGCAATGTAAAGTGATGTACAGATGACACTGAGCTCCATTATCCTTGATGCAAGGGTAGAAATGATGTTCAAGTAACAAAGCACTTGTCGAAAAGAAACATGAAAGTGGACACTGATTCATATTTTTCACTGCAAAATAACAGAACCAGTAATACAGGCACTGTCCCCTGCTAACTCCTCGTTCGAGAGGAAACAGCAAAAGGCACGTCTGCACCATTAGAAACCGATGTCAGGGTGATTTGGGGCTAAATAACAACACAAGAGACGAAACACTGGCTGTAATTTGTGATTCCGAGAGCTGCTATTACTTTGGGAAGGCTGTGCTGTCGGGTGCGATGGGAGGGATGGCAACTGCAGCTGTGCTGTCATAACAAGGTTAACCCCACAGTCAGGGGAAGTTGTCAATCCAAATGGAGACATATTGTGGAGGGACTAGGCTCCACTTTCCTGGCCTCCCCAGGGGAGGGAGACCACAGGAGCTGAGTCACTCTGCTTGGCAAAGGAGGTCGTGGTGAGACAATTGCATCCACAGGCTGAGCCAGGTGGAGGAGCTTGGACCATTTGGGTTGATAAAAAGGCAACTAATGGACTTACACACTTTTGCAGCAGGAGTGCTGCTGAAAGTTAGAGGATAGCAACAGATTATCACAAGAGGATTATGCTTGTTAATTGATATTTCTGATACATTTGACTGGAAAATGACGGTGCCAGGATCTGTGGATGTTGAGCTGTCTCTACCGTTGAAACTGCGGCTTGTGCTATGGCACAGCAGCTCATGGGTGCAAAGTTGCTCAGCCCTACACAGAACAGACTCCTGGGCAGTGAAGAACACCAAACCAGCTGAGGCTCCTCAGCCCCCAGAAGACTGGGACTGTGAAGGGGTTTGGTAGGCCCTTACTTGTCTCTTGCCCCTTCCTCAGCACCTCCAGTCCTATCAGTAACACCCAAGTGCAAGTAAAGGTGATAAACATTCCTCTCTCTCTCTCTCTCTCTGATATTTACCTTAGCACCTTTCATCCAAAATGAATAACATACCTTTGCAGATGTTTCTTTGGAAATTATGCAGCTTCAAGAGATCACACAGGAAATCAGATCACCTTTAACTTGTAATGAAAACTGGTTAAAATTTATGCTATTCTTCGTTTTTATTATTTATTACATCCTTGCCCGGGTATATTGATTTTGTGCCAACCTCTGTTCTCGTCAGAGTTTTTGTCACACAAATGAGGTTCCAGAAATGTAATGCCTATATTTTATGAAATACACTCCTATGCCATTTCAGTATGACCTTTTCAGTATTCTGCATTCTGATGGGTTGCCTGTTTCTGAGGCAGGGGCCTTTTTCCATCTACACCTTATCCCCTCAACACTTATGTTTTAAAAGTAATTCAAACAGAGGCTGTTATATCAATTTCTTTTGTTTGTATTGGCATGCAGAGTTTATAATCTCCTTTCTGAAAAACTGGTGAACTCTGGACAGCTGACTTTTCATTGTATGGGCCTCCATGCAGTCTCCATGTAGAAATGGAGTTTAAACTACAGTATTAATTTAGTATTAGAATGTGTTAAACCGATGAGACTGTTTTGCTTCTGCTTTCCAGCAATTCTAAACGTACATTTGAAACAGCACTATGGAGGACACTAATGAAACAACAGTTTATCCAAAACGGAATCCCTCAGCTTTTAAGTGCCTGAACAAGAAGGAGCAGAGGCCCCAAAACAGACACAGAGATTTATAGAGTCATCATAGTGTCACCATAGGGTTGTGGAGCATACACAAGATGCAGAGAAGAATTTAGCTGACTAGATCCTATAGTGGCAGGGTCCTTACAGCGTCTGCATGTGTAGGCAGAAAAATTGCAGAATAGGAATATCATAAATAGCAATTTTTGGTCATTCCTTATTAATTTTTCTGGCAGTAGCATACCTGGTTCACAGGTCTTTCCCTTCTTGCTCAGCATGATAATAGCTCCTTGCAGGATTCGTGAAGGCATCTGTTCCAGTTGATCGTCCCCTATCACACAGATCACAGGAGCTGCTGACTCTTGATTTCTCTTATGACAACTAGTAGTATGTGGTATTTTCCCAAGGAAAAAATATACTTTTGAACTGAGTATTTTAGAACACACAGCGAAAGACTGTGAAATTATGTATCTTTACGAGACAATCCAATGGGTAAGATATCTAATCAGAATTCAGGACGCTGAGAATTTTTTGTTCGTCCCTACTACGGCTCTGGGAATCCTCTGAGCCCATGCTCTGAGCCTCTGCTCCCCTGGCAGCACTTTCCATCCATCTCTTTCGGCCAGTGGTTCCCAGAAGCAGGAGCTCAGAGGGAGCTGACAGCCAGCCAGATCTCAACGCTGCGGTGCACGTGTAGTGACAATGACTCATCTGTGACAGGTCATCTAGTTTTCTGTGTGCACTGTGGAGACAATTTGTGTATGCTCAGTAAATCCAGTACATCCAAGATGTATCTGCCTTGCTACACACGCTTGTGTCACCTGTGTAGCTTGTGCAGGAATCCTGACACGTCCTGAATAGATCAGATTCATCGTGCGTGCGCACCTCTTGCGTGCATTTGTTTCTGCCTGGAAAAGGGATGAGCTGTGAGAGTCTCAAGGATGTGCAATGGGAAAGCAATCCTAACAGATTTTTACCAACTGAACTCCAGTACATCTCTGCTACGTGTACACAAGGTGGGCAAATTTGGTATAATAGGGCATTTATTGCTGCAAAACATGAGGACACCTGAACGCTTAAAAAGAAACATTTTATCTGGGGGAAGGGGCAGTGGGGGGAATAAAGAGTGGGTTGTTTCCTAGCCTCATTCAGAAGGAAAGCTGAGCAGAGCAACTGGGGGTGGGGGCTGTTTAATTCACCAGCAGTCACAAATTAGCATAGTGCTCTTCACTCTCAGGTGGGTGCCCTTTGTGCAGCACCATGCCATGGCACCACCGCTTTGTTTGGAACATCAGCATCCTTCTGCTTCTCCTGGAGAGACTCTGCCTCACACCAAGGCAGGCAGAGACCCCCACAGAAATATCCCAGGCACAGCAAAGCAGGCCAGCTTGGGCTGATCTGCACTATCTTCCTGGAACTGGAAGTTTCTCTTGGTTGTGAGTTCATCCCACTGTACCTCCATTTTACAGCACAGGGTGTTACAGATTATCCTATTCACAGTTTTCAGGAAAAAAAAAATTACTTTGGATAACATATTTTGGGCATAAAATAGCAGATAGAGCAGCCAAACCAGGGAGGCATTTTCACCTCATGCATTCTCGGGCTGAACTGATTAAACAGCCTGTTCGATCAGTGAGAAGGCCTTCCTGCCCTGCCTGCTTTGCTACTTGGAAGCATTCATTAAGTCAGAGGGAAAAAACCCCACCTTTCTCTAGCAAACAAGCAAACTTTCAAATAACATAATATACTTTAGTCCCTGAGTATATAGTTAGACCTTCGAGCAGTTAGTTATCTTCACACATTTCAAAGCCTGCAAAAAATGCAAGAAAACGTGAGCAAAAAAATGAAAGCGTAAATACATGTGAGGCAAAACCTTTCCTGCAGAGAACAAGAACCCAGAAAATCTTACAGATCAAACAGTTTAAGGAAATACATTACCATTTTGGATTCGTAAGGTTTTTTCTTAGGAGGATTAAACACCTTCTTCTTCAGAAAAAGTTCATCTTAAAAGCTGTCACTTGTCATCCACAATGCCCTAGAGGGTTAATAGAGGTCCAGACAGCACTGTAAGTAAGAATTTTATTCAGCATTTCTAAGTCATAAAATTCAGGCAAACCTAAATGGCTGTTTGGGAAAGATGATTTTGTTGAAAAACATTCCTGAGCTGTATAAATAACAATAGCCCAACAGCAGGAGCAGGCTGTGGGAAGTGGAAGGGCTGTAATAAGTGCAAGCAAGATATTCTGTGAGTAATAACACAATTATCCTGGGATCACCAACGTGGGTACCACCAATAGCAAACATTTTCATAAAGGGATGTGTTGTAACTATAGTAAAACAGTAACATCTCATTGATGTAAACACATCAACGCTGATCTATCCCAGCTGAGCACCTGGCTCTTGAGCCCTCTTCAGATCTTCCACTGTAGAGAAAATAACAGCCAGACAGAACTGGACATCACACTGGTCAAACCCAAACAGCAATTACAATCTGTAAACTGCACATAACATGCTGTAAACTACAGGAGCCAACATGAATACTTACACTTTCCCTGTGAGGACAATGAAACACGGGCTTGTAAACCTCTAAACGTGTGGTCTGAGCTCAGCTGCAGTAGTGCAGGGTCCCAGGGGCACCAGCCAGTACACCCAAGTCCTCCTGGCCTCTTCAGCTTGGGAAACAGAAGCTGTGGCACTGTCCAGAGGGTGAGAGGAGCCAGGTCAGTCAGAGATCACCACAGATGTGAGATGGGTATGTGAAACAAAAGGTGCCACACAGCCAAGATTTCCAAACCCTGGCAGGCAGGGAACTGGCTGATGGCACACTCTCTGAGTTGTTCTTATGCCCAGCTGTCAAATTACATTACAAAGAGCTAAAACACATTAAACATCTCCTAATATGAAGTTGCCTTGAAACAATGGCTGGAGTTGCCCCAGAGATGCTGTATGAATATGGGAATTGTTCCATGTGATCCTGATGTATCCACAAAACAATTTCCCTACTAAACTGCTCGAGCCAGCTGTGCGAAAGGCAAACTAGGCAGATGCTTAGGCCAGTAAAACCACTTTTGAGAAGTGGAATGGGCACTGCCCTGTCCCCCAGAGCTGGGTGGGTAGAGTGTGGTAGCTGAGGGATAGAGGATCCATGCTTGTAAGAAGAAGCAGCTGAATTACCACCTTTCTTGCACCAACAGCAGCAGCCTCAGCATCTGAGCCGTTTCTCCTCCCTTCATATTCCTTCCTTCATCCCAGATAAGCTTTCTCCATACTTTTGTCCAGCAGCCCATCTGTCTATCTTTGACTTATGGAAAAAAAAAAAAAATCAGTTTCTGTTCTGCCTGGAGAACTTTTGGGAGCTTTAAACTAATGCTGAAATTGTGCTCCTCATATTGAAGGCACTTGCTGAATGAACAGAGGTAAACCAAAGATGTGTCCCCAGTACCAGGTTGTTCATTTGCTCCATTTATATTAAAGCTAAAATAATCTAACTTGGGATTCTTCACTAAAGGTTGTTCTTTTTTGTCCTTGGGAATCAAGGATGTTAAAATCTAACCTTAGGTGCCCATATTTAAAATGAGGGAATAAGTGCCATCCTTGATGAGGGAAGGAGAAGTGAAATGGAGCCAAGATGGAAGCATTAAAGATTATGAGGCAGCAGGAGCTATATTATTGCATGCTCTAAACACACCTATATGTTTGGGGAGAAAAAAAAAGGCATAAAAATTTCTACTGTTATATTCTCCCTATCTAGACATTAAATACAGCAGAGAAGCACAATATGTTCATCTACCTAAACAGTTCCTCGTAAAAACAGTTCCAGTCCCTCACTTCTAGCTCAGCATTGCCAGAGAGTGCTTTCCTTCTTCATATGACTTAAAATGTTGATTTTATAGTCTGAGTTTTTTCACAAAAAAGGATGCAAACAAGAAATTTTAGTCAATACCTTAACACTTCTGTCTCAAAGGAGTCTTATCAGAGCTTCATGTAAGCAAAATGTGAAAATCTGAATCAATGGCAGATCTAAAATAGAAAAGTGGAATATTTTACATACATATAAAATGTTCCTCTTTTTTCCTTTTACTGCACATGGGCAAGATTGTCCCTTTACCTGGCATCCCATTGGCCCAAACTTCAGGAGATGTGAAAACAGTGTAGTTACTCACACCATAAAAATCTCCTTTTAGATGTATATATAAAAAATTGTTTTCCTGAATACTTGCAGGAGCTTCCAGCTGAGATAACAAAAATTCACTCAAAAGGGGAACCTCAAGTTCCCCAGTCCTCTGTGCTTATGGTCACACCTGTAATCAGAAGTGGCATAATAACTTCTTTACTTTTGGTACTGATGATGAAGGTGACAGCTTCTACACTTCAGCCGTTCACGGGCAAAAGAGACATTCAGCAGAAATTCCAGGTTTTAAAAATTTTAAGCTACTCACAGCTCCCCAAATTATGGTTTGGGTCTTAAAAAATGAAAATGTTGAGTTTCAGTCCTAGGGTCATGAAACTTCACATTGTGAAGTATTTTAGAGCAACCTGGGAGAGCTGTAAATTTTCTAAAAACAAAACAAAACAAAATTAAAATGAAAAAGGAAAAGGAATAAAAGAAAAAATGTGAGTGTTTCACACAATAACCTGACTCATGGAGCTGACACTTAAGGGGAAAATGAGCATCAAAGAATAACTTATGATAAAGTACATAAGAACATAGAGGACATAAATCCAGTCCAGAAAGAATACTAACTGAGTACCGATTATGGAACTGGAACATTGAGGAAACAATGATTAGAAATCAGTGTGAAAACAAAGAATAGCTCTTGTTTCTTCTAATCCTTTTGTTCTCCCAAGCAAAGTGATTTCCAGAATAAAAAGACTGACTATGATGGTGTTCCCTCTGTTTTGAAAGTGATTATCCTATAGGGATCAGTATTATGCTTTTCCATATATTTTAAAAACTTTTTCCTTCTGCATATGGGTTTCAAATGAAGCGCATTAGAATTGCTAATAACATCCCTTACTTAGCTAAGAATATGCCAGGTCAGCTCAGCAACAGAATGAGTCCAAGAACAGCAGAGCTGGAACAGAAATAGATGTAATTATTCTGTTTTAGTACAAAGTATATTTGCAAGATACTGCAAAGAAATGAATATTCAAAACAAACATGTTGTCAGTAAAGAAAAAAAAGCCCAAACCGCCCTTATTAAGTAAAGAAAGGAAATAAAGAGCCAGTAATCTCTGTAAGACAACAAATTTCATTTCTGACATGAAGGAACCGGGTGAGGAAATGGAAATATCTACCTTTGACAACTGAATGGGAAATGTGACAACTAGTGAATCCAGTGAATGACATGAACTGTGTTTCATGGCAGCTTACACAACCCAAAACCAGTCCAGAATATCAGTAAAATAGTCTGATGACTGTTCAGCGGGGTGCGTGAAATGACTTCAGGGACTTCTGTCTGGAACTTATACCCATGAATTCAAGTTATCAAAAATAAGCTCTCAATAATTTGGTTTAGAGTAAATCTTTTTGGCTCGAAATCATATGATATAGATTAATTGACGGTGTATAGTTTGGTCTACCACATGCAGATGTATAATAAACACACATTGATGGCCACTGTGTGAAATTCTCCATCATTTTACATTGTAATCCCACACGTACCTGCCATCTCTCTGAGGGTAGGCATCATACTGCATCTAGCCCAGCACTTACACAGATGGTACCTCTCCTAGCTCATTTTCCTGGGTTTTCTTTCATTAATCAGCAACAGACATAACATTCATCACAAAATTAGATGTACTTGGTTTCACTGAACAGGGTAATACTCTATCCTTGTACATGGCCTTGGAGCTATAAGCATCAAAGATACTAGGTCTAAATCTGTGGGTCTGAGTATATCTATAGTATTCCTTGTCTGGACCAAATATGGCTCATTATGGTCTGTCAATCATGGTTAATTTGAGTAAAGGAAAAACATATCTCAGCTATCAAAAAGGGTTTTACCCATCCAGAGATCCTAGTCTTATAGTCAGGTTGGGGGTTTGGTAGGAGCACTTGAGCACTTGATTTGCTCATGAAGGTGCCTGGGGTCAGCCTCAGGGAAATGGGCCCTTGTAGCCCTCCCATACCCTTGCACAGGTGGCCAGAAATTTGAAGTGAAAGACCAGAGATTTCATAAGGCTCCAGAAGGAAGAGACACTTGGCAATACTGAGAGGTGAAAATTGGACCTAATCACCTCCTTTGTTTTCAGTGGTTCTTTTTGGAGAGGATACACTGCTGAGATTCTGGGCTCTGGTTGTGTTTATAAGTTAGATTTAAGACTTAATTTCAAGTGCCAAGATATGACTTAGTTTGAGGGCAAAGTTTCAGGTTTTAATAATTTGTAGCCTTTAAAATTAAAACCAGGTGCCTCTCTCGGATCTTATTTTATCTGAGTGGGAAGAGGAGCTTGCCTGTAACAGTAAATTGGACTCAACACCTATACACCACTATTTTATGGTTTACTCTACATTTGTCTTAGTGAAGCCTGCGTCTGCATTACATTAAAGCTGAAAGGAAAGACACAAATGAAACTCAAATTCAAACCCAAGCAACAGTTGAGTCAGCTATGGAGCTGCTAACTGCATTTGTATTGATTAAATTTACATTCTGAAAATAATGAAACTACTTCTGCTGCATTTACCTTATCATGATCCCAAGCAAGGCAGAATTATTATGTAAAAGGAAACAGTAATACAAAATAGTAGGTCCAGGGAGAGACAGCCCCCCCCCCACTAAACCACAACCCAAATGGAGAAAGCCTCTTGCCCTTTTCCTCTCTCTCTCCCCAATGCTACATAATTTACTCCCAGTCCATAAGGTCCTCAGTTCCAGTGATTGGGATGATGGATGGCTCTACTTCAGCTGCAGCAAGAGAAGATACAGCAATGTATCACTCTGCAGGAAGAAAACAATAGAGCGAACAAAGCAGCAGAACGATGTGGTGGGCAGAAAAGCCGGGGGAATTCTCTGCTGGTGGAAAAACAGACAGCCCTGCACTAGAGTGTACTGAACACAGCGTGATGGCTTTGCAAGCATTGTGACCATGCTTGTTGAAAGCAAATAAACAGGGGTGACCGACAACTGTGGAAGGGGAAGATCTTTTCTCCTTGGGTTCTGGTGCTTTTATGGGAGTAAAGACTATAGTAGATGTGCCATAACCTAATTTATGATACTGCGTGCAATTTAAACTGTCTGAAAGTGAGTTGGGTCAGTTCATGGTTAATCTCTGCGAAAGTTAGGTGACTCTAAAGTTTACCTGTGATAACTACTGTTGTCTAAATCATTCTACAACAATCAAGTAAAACGTTTATGTTTTAATGTAAGTCAGTGTTCAGACTCAAATCCAATAAATCAACAATTGTTCTGCTAAAACTATCATACTTCCTACCATAAAACACAGCAGTAACTGCAGTAAAAAAAGAGGAATACTACTATTAAATATTACACTCTTTTCCACAAGAAGCAAAAGCACAAGTGATGGCCTGAGGAAATTCTGAATGCTGAGGTGAAACGACTAAAACAAACAAGACACATCCAAACTATATTCATTATTTATGGATGTTTCCAGCACATAATGCAATAATAATGAATTAATTACAGCTTGTAATTTAGATGATTCAGACGGAATATAAGTAGAGCAATATAACCACAAACAAATAAATTTACATAATACACATCATAAAAGTTCAAGGGCACTTTCTAATGCCTACAGGGAATAGAAAATATTGAAGCTCTTTGTTGAATTAAATGCTGCAATAGGACAGGTTTTCCACTTTTTACAGGAAATCAGGTTCATCATCAAGAGAAACTCATATGGAGCTCTAATGATTTGTCATTGTTAAGCAGATTAATACCACTTCCTACTCAAGCTTTCTCTCACTTTCCATTGTAAAACCTACTGAATAATTTTGCTGAACTTTAAACAATGAAGTTGAGACTTTTTTCCATTCTAGTTGAATTCTTATAGAAAACATCTCTACCATTTCTACAGCAAGGCCAAGGGAATAAATAGGTGGTATTTCATCCACCTGAAAAACTCAGCAAACATTCTTTGAACAGCAACATCTGCAAATTTTAGAGCAGTTTTATGGAATCTGGAAAGGGCTCTGCTGATTACTGGATTTCTCTTTTGGTTTTCTTCTGCAGTTCAACAGCAATTTACACAAATGGAAGACTTTTGTAAATGCAAATGTGACTCCAGTTAAAAATATCTGGAAAAGTCGAGTCTCAAAGAAGAAGGGAGGAAGCTCTCTGAGTACGACACCTGTTCTAGGAATGCATCAACAGCCTTTCTGTAAACCTTCTGTAGGAGAGACAAAGGGAGTTTCATGTTCAAGGTGGAGAGGGCATGCATGCTCTGATTGCACATGCCTCCCACTCCCTGTGTGCTGTAGGCAAGCAGTGGACCAGGATTAACCAGGCATTTCTTCTTGGGGATGGAGTTGATTGAGAAAAAAATTTGAGCCTCACAGTTGCAACCGAATTGATGTTTTTTCTTGCTTTAGCATCCAGAATAGCATTAAGTACTCTCAAAAGCCAATCATATATCTAAAGCTGAACCCTAAAGCGAGTGTACACTTTAAACTTTCATCTCTCTGAGCCAGCTCCCAACATCCCTCAGTCACTGCCCAGGCAAGATACATTCATTATTGTCTCTAAAACACTAAAATATTAGAACAGTGATATGAGACAAAAGCCCATCAGGAATTAACAATTTTTTCTTTGGATCAGAGTTTTAATGTACTGCAGTTAAGGAAAGCCTATGACCTTGTATTGACAATACAAAATATTAAATTGGCAAGGTAGTGCTGTTAATTCTGTACACTGAATAAAGAAAGGTTCCAATGGACATACTCTAAGTGTTCATGTAATTACAGATTAGATTTTTTTTTTTTAGCACCCAAATTAGAATATTTGCTTTTGTTGAATTAACCTGAAATAGCCATGCCTCATCCCCTCCTGCATCACCTATTTGCCATAATCTATTTGTCATAATCTATTTGCAATCGATTGGATTCCCTATAAAGCTACATATCTTCCAGGAAAGACTGTCCATGTTCTGACTGCCATGTGCAAACCTGGTCAAAGCTCATATTTTAATATGAGACAAGATACAGGGAAGAGGCAGAATAACTATCATGCTTTCTTTTTTATAGGAGAGCCAAAATCAACTGTAACTCTACAGTTTAGAAATGAGCTAAATGAAAGAACATGCATAACATAATATAATATAAAATAAATAATACAATAAAGATTTAATCAAATAGGTACAGAATCATGAATGGCATGGAGAAAGAAAAGATGAAAACATTCACTGTACATCATAGGAGATTGAGATGGCAGTTAGTGAATGAAAGTACTACTCATGCTATAATTAAATGATGGAGCTCATTGCGGTAGCATTTTTAAAATCTGCTTAGTAGATAAACAATAAGAAATGAGATAAAATGAAAGAAAGGTCCATGAATATCTATGAAAGAGAGTGAGGTAACGGAAACTTCTGGTTCATCAAATCACAAACTACAGTCTACTTGCAGAAGAATGACAGATTACAGAATTTGGAGACTATGCTGGAGAAAGTTTACTCTTTCCCAAAGCCCTCATAATCTGACCCTGTCAGAGGCCAGGCCTCATTTGAAAGTGCTCCTAACTGATGTATTTACCATGTATTTACTGTGTCATATTCCTGCAAAAAGGTTTTAAGTTTAATGTGTTATCAGCTGAGCAGGCTTCTGAGTGAGACAAAGAATACATTCACTTTAATGCTATAACAGTATTTCCCCTAACTAACAGGAAAAATACCTGCTATGTTCATGAACACCTCAGGTTGTTTCAGTTGGTTGCTTGGTTGTTGTTTTTGTTTTTTTTTTTAATTTCAATATGCAGTGTTTCCATTTCATACACGAAAAACTGTAGATTCTTCTGCACTGCCAAAAAAATCTCACTTTACTTGTGATGTGAAAGGGTTAGCAGCTGTAAGGATGACTAAAACTTTTTGAATACAAGTCATATACCCTTTACTAGGTGATTGAAGGAGGTCAGCTTGGCTCCAGCTCGCCTTTCTTTTATTTTCCAACTTGTTTATGGGTTTTCATGAAATAGTTGTGACCATGTGTTGTGGAACCAAGAGTGGTCAGAGATTTCTCTGATGTGTCCTCAGAGTCAGAAGCCCTGACTCCTGCTGGCTGCTGCCCACCTTGCTGTCAGGCACCTGCCATACCTGACACCAAACTGGCAAAGCCCTCGGGAGGAGATTGGTCAGGCCCCCGCTCTCTAGGTTTTATTTTAATTCCACCAAACAGTTAATGTGAGATTTTAATTCAAACAGCTCCTCTTCCAAAGAGCTCTGACACTGGGCAGCACTCTACATGCTCTCGAATCCCACATTAGGCTTAATGCGCTCTGAGAGGTGGCGTGATCTGACGTGACTCCAGAGGAAGAGGGCGGAAGGAAAGAGCTGATCGAAGTCATTAGTGGGATTCTGAACCCAGCAGAAATGAAAGTCTCACACACTCCAACTGCTCTCTGCTGTCACTGTGATTATTAACTTCATGATAACAATAAGGTTGTAAGCAAATTTGTAGCCCAGCTGGGGAAAAGATTGGACTGGAGTACAATTTTTTTCTCTCTCATTAAACATTTCAAATACAACTGAGAGGAATTTTAATATTTAAAAAGAAAGGTTCAAAAGCTATTTACTTCTGTACAGCTTATTCTAACAACACCTCAGCTTATTTTTCCTCCCATGCATCCCTAATAAGCAAATATATGCTCATAGTTAACTCTAGAAATCTTTGCTATTTAATGAATATGGAAATAATTTAAGTCTCTAAAGCATTCTTCCCTTAAAGCTTCTCTCCTCTACTCCACCCTGGCCTCATTTTTCTTCTCATTCCAACATTGTTAAGATAGGCAGACAAGGTCCTTTCTTGATATTCATCACAAAAATATGGGATATCCCCCTTTTCAAAAGACATGCCACTACTTATTTGGCAAAAAAACGTCACCGTGTGTCAGGCTATTCAAGTCAACAGAACCCTGCTGCAGCTGAAGGTCGTGCTGTTGTTTTACTGTATGTCACTGCTGTTTCAGCTGTGCCACAGAAATCCTCCATTTTTCCAGCAGGATCAGGCAGCTTTGTGAGCTGAGAGGGGATAAGACAGTAGGAGGCAACACTTCGAGGAGGGACCTGCTCCCTGGTCTGTGGAAGCGTACTGGATGAGGGATACCAGTGAGACTAAAAGGCTGATCTAAGCAAGAAAGAGGAGTTCAAGAGACCAAGGGGTGGAGGCTTCTCTAGAATTAACAAAGCCACTCGTTATCTTGAGCCAATGTATACAGCGAAGTGGTGAAAAGAGATAAATATGTAACAATACCAAAATTATTAGCTTAAATATATTGCTAGGTTTTGACTGAATGGCTTTTTTTTTTTTTTCCAATATTTTTTTTATTTATTAAGGATAGAAGTACTTCCAGTAAAACCTCACGGAACTTATTAAACATAAGAATATTTTCTTTTATTTTGCTTCTTTCAACACAATAACAAGTGAGGGAAGAGAAGAAATATTCCCACTGCCTTTACTAAAGGCAGGATTGTATTCAGAATAGTCCCTTAATTATCCTTAGGCTAGCATAGTCAGTATTTAAAAATCCCACTCAATAATTTAGTAAGAAATCTCTTTACAGTTACTAATTAAACACCAATAGCTGCTAGAGCTTACTAGAAGAGTATAACGCCATTTTCAACCATATTTCTTCCTTGAATATCATACATATTTTCTCCAACATTTGGCTAGGCAGGTGGCCAGCAGGCACTGTCAAGATAATTTATGTCTCTTGTTTATTTGAATAATTAAAGTAACAACAGCACTGGAACCCTGCAAGTTTTGCACAACCCCAGCTTACACAACACCTTCCTATTCCTTCTACTCTTGTGCTCTTCTCCCACGGAAGAAATCCCGTGCATGTGGAGGTTCCTAATGAATCACTAAGGTCCAAGGAAGTAGATCTTTGTGAAAGGAATGGATTTCTGTACAGTTAACCATCGAGAGTGAAAAACTCCCATAGCAACTTATGAATCTGCCTCCTGCCCCATTTATCAAACTCCTCACACCCACCTCAGTGTTTCCTCCTTCTCCAGGGAGCTCCGTGGGCATCCAGCTTCACCCAGCCCTGCTGCTCCTGTGCTGCAGGCAGCATTCGGTGACCCACCGTGACTGCACACGTGGTATGTGTGGACAGCTCCAATTCTGCTGCTTCTGAGGGACAGAGGAGAGAACCCAAAAGCTGTAAGCTCGAATTTTTACAAAGACAAGGAAAGCAAAGCAATAGAAATCAATGGGCCCTGAATTTCACTTCAACACTCACCCTGTCATGGCTTCTTTGAGGCTGCATTTGTCCTCATGGGATTGCTTCTGATCCCACCTGGAAGTGAAGGAGCAACTGATTGTGGTCCTGATTGATTCCTGTGACCAGCTAAATTCAGAGCATTCTACCCATTATGGTCAAAAGACTTGGCTAAGCTAAGAGACATCACTGACTGTAGGACAGCCAGAGTAGCTCACAACAGGACTAGACTCTTGACCTATCTCTACCTAATTTTTTTTTATTGTTACCTTTTTTCTTCTAGGCAACTCATATTTTCCCCATGTTTCAGGACATTTTTCGGATATTCACATGGTACATGGATATCTCCCTGCACTACAGCAGTGCTGCTGGCCTTGAAATGCAACACAGCTGCACTCGATGGGTGTTTTTTATATCCCTGTTCCACCTTTTCAAAAACTGTCGGATGGCTTTAAAAGATGAGAAAACAAAAGGATGCAACTGAGGGCCTTTTTTTTTTTTTTTTTTTTTAATGTCTGTAAAATAATTAGGAGCCCCAACTCCTGTATGCACCAGCCAGGGGCAAATTCTGAACCAATATAAATTGCTTTGTAGATAAGCACATTAGCTAAAAGAGGTCTGTTTTTCCCTGCTAGGCAGAATTTTTTTTGCACCATTATGGGGGAACCTAACCCTTGCCATATTAATCCTGGTATTATTGTTTATGTTCTTTGATGAGTAATGTCCAGGACTCTGAATTGTAAGGTAGCAAGTTCCTTTAGTCAGTAAAAGATTTTAGATTATTGTGTTCACAGAATTCCTTCTGGTACATTTTTTCCTCAATATACGTATCTTGCTGTGAACTAAAAAAGAAATAAACAAGCAATCAATAAGTAGTAGTTAATGTGATACTTCTAATATGACAGCTTGTTCCTTTTCTCTAATAAAAAGTAAAGAACATGCACAGCAGGTTTAGAATTTATGGACTATTGCCAGTCAATCACTCAATTTAAAGAGTCAGAATCTTCTGCCTATGTTTTATCTGCAAATTCATCAGATGACTGAATATTTTTCTATTTTTAAAAGGTGACATTTTGAAACTATACATACATTTCTTTGGAGAAGTCCAGAGCAAAATCAGATGTCAAGCATACATAAATGAGAATGCTAAAATATGGTAAGCATATCTGACAGTTCAAAATACATAATTTCTTTGCTGTCTGTCTCAGTGAATTTCTGAAAGAGAAAATAATATTACCTGCTTTATTGCAAATTGTGTTATGAGGCAATATTTTTTGTTCTACAGCCCTGGTAATCTTCTTCTACTTCTACTACTAGGAAAATTGTCTTTATTCGGGGAGATTTCTTGACTTGAATTTGACTTCTTTCAACATATCAAACCACCAGCAAAAATCTTTCATCTAAGTGGGCTTCTCTGTTTTCAGAAGAATGTGTGCTGTCACTTTGAAAACCCGGACTCCATCTCTCTAAGTTTACAGCTGAGTATAACTGTCTTGATCTTAAACTGACCTTTGCTTTAAGAAAATATATTTATTAAACTTCATGGCCAGATTCACCTTAGAAAAAAAAAAAAACAACCAAAAAAATACAACAAAAAACGCCCAGACAACGACCACAAAACACAAAGGGAAAGCAGGACTGAAAAGCACTCAGTTCAGACAACTGGAAAAGCATTTCTATAAGTATTTCTATTCTGTAATTATTTCTATTCTATAGCTCTGTTAAACCCATGCTTTTAAAAGTGTTATTCATTATTAACTGTTGCAGCTATTATTGTTAAACAATTATAAACCTACTTAATCTCTTACAGAGCTGCTACAATTCAAAGTTGTTTACATACATAGGAATGTATACATTCATATTTATTGATAAATATATATAAATTCCTAAAGAAAAAATGTCTCTAATTTCAGCATTAATACATTTAAAAATGTACAAGAGGAATTTAAATATACCTATGGTTACAAAAATAACCCCTTAAATTGATATCTATCTAAAGGAAATCTATTATTTTAAAACTGAGATTCTGCCACTGTAACCAATTTGATTTATCTCAAATGAATTTATCAAATTTATCTCAAATGCAAGCAATCTTACAGTCTTGCTAGAAGCAGGCCAAGCACCCTGTGTCAGTTCAGGACCCTGTTTTGTTATTCCCATTTAGTAAGCAGCAATTACAAGGATTAGAGGCTAAGGCCCAGCTCACTGGAGATGATAGGTATTTAGCCATTTCCCTGGCATTGCTCTGGGGCACACAGACAGGTTCCTGTGGGCCCTGAGCAATGGAGCCTCTTCCACCAGCAGGCACCAGGGCAGGTCCATTCTGCTGATGCTGCAGCTGCAAATGGCACATACCACAGGTGATGCTCATTACAGAAGCTGTGGGGATATAAAGGAGATCAGGGGTTATTGCTGATGGTGGAGTGCCAAAGGTTAGTGAAAAGCTGGATTGTCTGCTGGACCGGGGTAGATAAGAACACAAAAGGGCACGGGAATGGATTTGAATACAGCCACTTATCAGTGTGCCTTTTAAACTACATTATGCTCCGTATAATGGTGTGCTGTTAGCACTAAAACTGGGAGTCTCCTTTTATGAGTGTACTAATTTATTAACATCAATTTGTGTCACCGTTTTAGCAGCTCCTCTACTTCCCTGAGCCAAGAAGTAAGACACTAAGTCAGCTAAATTCAGGCTGAATTCTAGTGGCTCTAGTTCTTTTCAAACAAATACTGCTTTCTGCTGACGTAGCTCTCTGTTGGCTGCTGTATTGTTTTCTCCACAATAAAAACAAAGAAGCCCATATAAAACAAAGATGTTTATGATTTGGAATAAATTGTAGCTTTACCATTCTTTATTACTGGAAGCCATCCAATTATTATGCAAAAGAATAGAAAAAGGATCATTTATATACCATACTGTTAAATTTTATATTGAGTGATATGATAAAATAGCCAACTGGGACAGTGGGTGGGGAATGGGAGGAATGCCAGATTTTATTTATGTCATGTTTATAGTTAGCTATGTTTATCCTTTTTTGTCAGTTAAAGGAACATTAAATAGAATTATCTTGGATTTATGGTAAGTAATAAAGCAGATTTTTTTTCCATGAATGCTCAATTAGATTAAAGTATACAGTCACAAGAGCAAATATGCACCTATTTATGATTCCTTTCCTGAGGCCATCTTCATGTTCCTCTCCTGAGACTGCAAGAATCTGGAAGACTTTGGAGAAAACAGTGCATGTGTTTACTATAATACATGTGTAAGCATAATGCAAGGCTGGTAGGACTGAAACATGGAGTTCAGGGATCATGAAAGAGAATGGAAAGGTACCAAAAAAAAAAAATAAAAAAGTTAGCACCAGACCTAAAAAAACCCCACCAAATGGGGATTTTTGGCAAGAACTAACTCAAATACATATTGCTTCAAAAGAGCACTATCACTGCATTGTATTGCTGTAGGAAAACTCAAAAAGGCTTTGTTTAACCTTTTTGCTGACATGACTCGCTTATACCTAAAAGAATGAGAAACTTGGAAATCACTGGTAGAAGGCACCCAGTGTCTGGTTGTGTATCCCTGGCATAGGCTGAGAGTTTGCTCAGAAAGGGAACAGTCATCTAAAGTCAGGGGACAGATTTACTTCTCTTTTCCTGGCACTTGATATCCTTCAAAACTCTTTTAAAATGGGAAGATACCATTTTGAGCCACAACTGGTATCCTTCTTTCTTACTTTGTGGTGTTCTACTTAAGAGAACACTTTTGTGAAACACGGGAAAGGAAAGCAGAGTCAAGTTTCATGTTTTTCAACAAGGTTAAATTCGCAGTTCAAGTCTTAGGATCTAGTATTTGTTGTTGTGTATGCTCACATACAAGATAAAAGAAAAAAAAGACCAGTTGTTTGAATCAATTAATCTCAAAACATTCTGTGAGGCTTATACTCAAATACTGGCTCAGTCTATTGAATGCTGTTTTTTGATTAGCTGATAAAATGTCTAGCCAGTGCTGTCACGAAAAAAAGCAAAAATCCAATTCATTAAGATCATTTTGTGCTGCCTCACACGCTGCCTTCAACATAATTTTAGAGTGGGTTTCTTGCACAAGGACTTCCCCACACGGCAGTTTTCTTAAGTAGGTAGCACAGTGATGCTTCTCAGCTCCATCACGGAGATGCTGCCTAAAAGGAGCTATAGCTGGGAAAATGCCAGACCTCCTGGGACCTGAGCAAGGCAGGTAATTGATGGTGCCATGGCTCAGGACTCTGAAACCTGCTGTTTCTCCTCATTTCTCTTTAATCCACAGCCGAACATCATTCATGCCGTACTAATAGCAAGGATTATATTATCACAAGCCATACTTCCAAACAGACTCTTCCTACTGACAAACAAGTGCAGACTTTGAGGATTCTGCTTCACTTTTACGCCAAAAAACCTGTAAAGGCACAAACTTCTCTGCTGTTTTATTCCTGAATTTTTCATGCCTCTTTTTCCCTTCCTTTTTACAGGTGGATACAATTGAGTAGCTGTTGTTCAAAATTTTATCATTTATACACTAAATAACTGAAACAGCAGGACAAGTTTTAAAAATCATCTTCCTTGCTCGCTTTGGGGGTAAAGGTCTCTTGAAAAACCCTCTTGCTGCAGACTTTCTTAGTTCCTATTTATTAGAGTGAAACATGTTCTTTTGTTATGGCCTAATTTAAGGATTTAAGTAATTGCAAAAAATCATTTCAAGTGAGTTTTATTCACTTAGTACAAAAGGGTAATATTTATTACATACACAAGTGCTACACACTTCTATTATTCATTAGCTGTAAACTACTCAGTGGTGTAACCCTATGTGCTTCCATTTTTTATCAGTGCAGAAATATCTTTGAAGCTTGTGAGACAAAGGCAATTGTGGTCCTCTAATGCTATTCAGAGCCAAGGAGACTAACAGGAATCTGCATACACAGCAGTCAAGTGCAAAATGCTCAGACACACCCAGCAGCAGAAGCTGTTCTGCATTTTACACAACAATAACTTGTTCCAATACCTTTTTCATAATCCTCCACAGCGCTTTTCTCCAGCTGGGCACACAGAATCACAGAATCATTCTGACTGATCTCCACCTTGTCAACTAGACCAGAGCACTGAGTGCCACGTCCAGGAGTTTGTTGAACACTGCCAGGGATGGTGACTCCACCACCTCCCTGGGCAGCCTATTTCAGTACTTGACAAGCCTTTCTGTGAAGAAATTCTTCCTGATGTTCAGTCTGAACCTCCCCTAGCACAGCTGGAGGCTACATCCTCTTGTCCTGTCACTAGGGAGAAGAGATTCCCCCACCTTGCTCCAGCCTCCTTTTAGGGAGTTGTAGAGAGCAATAAGGTCTCCCCTGAGCCTCCTTTTCTCCAGTCTAAACACTCCCAGCTCCTTCAGCTGTTCCTTGTAAGTTTTACTCTTTAGACCCTTCCCCAGCTCCATTACCCTTCTCTGGACACACTCCAGGACCTCAATGACTTTCTTGTCTTGAGAGGCCCAGAACTGGACACAGCACTCAAGGTGTGGCCTCACCAGTGCCAAGGTAGAGTGGGACAATCACTGCCAGAGTCCTGTTGGCCAAAATACTTCTGACACAAGCCAGGATGCCACTGACCTTCTTGGCTACATGGGTACACCCTGGCTCATGTTCAGTCACTGTCAACCAGCACGCCCAGGTCCTTTTCCACTGGGCAGCTTTCCAGACACTCTTCCCCCAGCCTGTAGCACTTCCTGGGATTGTTGTGACCCAAGTTCAGGACCAGCACTTGGCTTTGTTGAATGTCATACTACTGACCTCAGCCCATCAATCCAGCCTGTCCAGCTCCCTCTGCAGAGCCTTCCCATCCTCCAGCACATTAACATTCCAGCCCAACTTAGTGTGGTCTGCAAGCTTACTGAGTGTACTCTGAATGCCCTCATCCAGATCATTAATAAAGATACTAAACAGGGCTGTCCCCAATACTGAGTCCTGGGGGACTATAGCTTATCATACAAACTGAAAAATTATCATACATACTGAAAAAGAAATACAGAATCCCAGAGAAAATTAAAGCTATAACTAACCAATATCCCTTTGTATCTGAGATACCTACCTCTGCTCTCTTTGCTTTCTCAGCAAACAGCACCAGGGCTGTCAGCACCGGCAGGTGCTGTAGTTCTGTCTGCCCTTCCTGCCAGGGTGAGGGCTGTGCCATCCAGGGGCAGAGAGATTCCTGCTGAAGCAGCCAGCTTTGTTACAGAGCTCGTGCACGGCACAGCACACGCCTGTTCGAAGCATCTGCGGGGTCCTTTGCTCTTCTCTGCTGCTCCTCAACACCAGCAGTGGTGATGCTGGGGGATGGTGCTGAGGGTTACATCAGAGTATTTTAAGCATCTGTATCATTTGCCTGAGAGACAAACACCTCTCCATAATGACTGTAAATAAAACACTGAGGAAAAATAAATAAAACACTTAGGAAACCTAGTTTCCTGACACTGATGAATCCTGCGAATTGTATAAAGCACATACCTCAAATAGCTGAATACTCCTGCAAGATGTCCCCCTTCTCCAGAGTGACACTGTCTGCTGGCTTCCCAGACCTTAGTGTTTTGGCCATTGATAAGAGAATAAGTTAAACAGAGGGAAAAAGGTGGACAAGTTAGTCAGCAAGGCCAGTCAATAAAAAAGTTCTCTCTCCCTCAGCAGTGATTAGTCTGTCTGTTACAAACACTTACAGTAATGGTGCTTTTTCCAAAGAACAATAACCTGCACAAAACTTATTTGTAGCTCCGGCAGTTTAACTGGAAATCTAAGCCGTCGGCAAATCCTCTTTTAAGTTTTAATTTAATTTAATCTTTTCCTCAGGGCATGCAGTGTACACAGGAAGAAACTCTTATTATATTTTTCATGAGAGAGAAAAAAAAAAAAAGAAAAAAAAATTTTTGGTGAGGCTGATGGGGCCGTGGAGCAGCTCCAAGGTGGGGGCTGGGGGGGAGCTCAGAACTCAAACGCCTTCAGGTGAACCCTTGAGAGAAACTGACTTTTCGGCTGATGGCACCAGAGATTGTGGATGGATGGAGACAGATCATGAAAGCCAGATATCAAAAGAGAGATCAGAAGCAAGCTATTAAAATGTACATTTATATTGCTAAATATTTTTTGGGTTGCTGAATTGAGACAGCCAGCAAACAGCACATCATGAAGAACATTGATTGAAAAGCTCACTGAGTTGGGAAAGAATTTTTCATTTCATAAGTCATTTGCTGTAACCATTCCAAAAAGTCAGCAGATTTTTAAAATTAATGAGAGTCGTTCTGTGATGAAGTCTGGCTTGATGGCCACTTCCTTCCCTGGGTTTTCTCTGGAGAACTGAACCTCATCCTTTTGTGCCATTAGAATTTTTCGGTCAGTAATGCTAATTTGTTTGGCATGTATACAGCACGAGAATACTCTTATCCTGTTTACAAAATCCCATACAGATACAATGCTTTCCAGAGATTTTTAAGTCCAGCTCCAAAGAGCTTTTTCTTGGGAGCTGATGCTGTGTGTTGAATAAACAGTGGAGCGGAAGGATTGTCATTAGAAGAGGTTACAAACAGCAACAACTGCATTTTTTTCACTTGTGGAGATCTAGAAGTCTACTATTTTTAAAATTAATACAGTGCTATTTTTTTATTGATTTATATCCTAGTAGCTATTTAAGTCTTCAAACAAAGGATGGAAATTCCCTGGCCATATTCCACATCTGGTGAGGAAAATCAGGCACTGGACAAAAAAAATCAACATGTCTGTTACCCATAATGGTAATTTTCATTGTTTTCCTTTGATCACTCTCCATTACCAGTTTTAATGTCTCGATAAGATACCACAATATACATATTAGTCAAGCCAAAGCTGCTTCAATAAATACCTGCCATGCCTTTGACCTTGTATAGATATTAAAAAAAAGTCTGATTTTCTTAGTATACTGCCAAACACTAATTGATTTTAGCAAATTTTATGAATCTAGACATGCTTTTTCTTATGCACAATACAAGCATTTGTTTCAAAATGAGAGCTAACAGGACATAGTCTCAGTAGTAACTTTCTCACTGCAGACAGAAATGTCTCATGAGTATAGGCTTTCCGCTCGTTGGAAGTTTTCCTTACCCAGAAAACACCTCCAGGACATAACATATGAAGGTGTGAAAGTCTAACAAATAATAATTAACACCTAACATTTGCCAGGTTGTTGGAAATCACCTAGTTACTGACATTCTACTGAGATCCAGCAAGGGTTGTAAGAACCAACCTGCCATCTGCGGCCGGAATTGTTGTCCTGTAAGAGCTATTTTCTCTCTGTTGCCTGTAAGAGAAGTCCAGATGACAGCACTGCAGATAATGTAAGTCAGATGGAATAAACACCGTCCCTAGTCACTTGTGCATCAGATGCAATCTCAGTTACACACTGCATTGTCACTGAATTTACTGCTGCCCACAGCCTCACGAGCGCTGGAGATTTCATTTTCCTCATATTTAGTATGACATTAACAATAATAACATATATTATGACATCCTGGTACTGTTGGTCTTGCCTTTTCCTTCTTTGACTTAAGGGACCAGGAAAAATACTGTACTGATTTGATCAACTAATTTGCATATGTATTTTGCTTTGCAAATTATCTCACTATTCCAGAGCTTTAACCAGTTTGGACCACAATTCTATAACAGTCACAGCAACTGTTTTGTTTCATCAAATGAATGAGCTTTTTCCAATTTATATTTTTGTGTCTCTTACTGAAACAAATGTAATTATGAAGAAAATAAATTTCCATGACAATCATTCAGAGTTGTAGTCTAATTTGTAATGGTTTAATATAAGTTTTAATTTCTAAAATTTATTCAGAGTGAAATTTAAATGTAAACAAAAATAGAAGCTTTTAAGACTATTTAATCCACAAATGTTTCCCTTTCACAAAAATTAAGTCTTTCCAATCCACTTTGTCAACAGTCTCTTTTATATTTACATATTGCAAAATCAGGAATTTGAAATCTAAAAAGTTTTCTTTAGAAAGAAAACTTACCAGGAGGATATACCCAAGGAGAACTAACCTTGGCCAAAATCAGCAAACCTCTTCTACATATTTCTATTTACTTCTACCTTATATGGTCTTCTTTTTGAAGAACCTGAAAAGAATAAATGCCAAGAACCAGAAAAACAAAATTATGGAAATCCAAGCAGAGAAAGCTAACAGAAGGAGAGTGGAAGTGTATGGCTATCAGAAGAAAGCTGGTAAGCACAGAGATACGCAGAGAACTTGCAGATTTGGGCCAAACAGGATCTTCAGGGATAGTGCACAAGTTTCATAAAGCTATTTGTAGGATTCCTGGCAGCTGTGTTTTTCTGGTTTATCTCATCACAGTGTAGGTGCTCTTCTTACCTCAGCTCAGACATCCTTGTTCACGCTTTCTCTGTGTGCCTGAGAGCCTGGGCTACTCATTCCTTAGCAGTCAGCAAGATCAAGGCAAAAGTGTAAAGAAGAAAAAAATAAAGATCTGCATGAAGGCAGGAAGAAAGTGCTGCTGCACTCCTTCCTGAAGTTCCTGATGCTCTTCTTCGGGTGCGGGACACAGACCCTGACACCTCTCTTCCCCTCGACTTCCTCACAGACCTCTCTGCGACACCACAGTGCCTGTGCCTCACACTCACTTTCAGTTGTTGCACCTTCCACTACGATTTTGACAGTTTTGATTCTTATATTGCCAGCTTCAAGGGGAGAAATTCCCCCGTCTCCAATGCTCCTGCAACTTCTGACTGAACAAATCTCACTGCAAAATGGTTTGGACGGGAACACAGAAAATTTCTCTAGGATTGCAAACGTGTGACCTGTTCCGACCAGGATCCAGTTCCTCCTCATTTCAAGGGCTACCCACATGGGGGACCCCAAAGTGCATGTGACCTTTCCCTGCTGCCTCTGCATCAAGTTCTTTGTGTGGTAACATTATCTTTTTAGGCAGTGGGGACACACTTCTAATGAACATCACCTCATGCTGAAACCTGCAGCATCAAGGCACATCCACGACAGTTCTGTGGCCCTTCCTGAGGCCAGGTCTCATCAGTGTCCCCCTGAGTGCAGGTCTCTGCCAGACACCCTCCTCCTAGACCCCGCTTCTCCCCTATCCAGCCTGCCTTTTATATGGAAAGCAGCTTCCCACACGTTGCTCCCGAAGTTGCTGCTCTCATTCTTCTCCCTACCCGGCTGTCTCCACCCTGTCTCTCAGACAGGGTCTAATCCCCTACTCTTTGTCTGCACATAGACTGTAAACCCTACATTTATGATGATGCTGCTGTCACTTATTTGCTCAGCTCTATATGTTGTTGCTTTATAAAGGACCAAAATCGTTGCTTTGCCTTCAGAACTATTAGTCTATTCAGGTACCAATTCAGATGCTATTTAAATGACAATTGGGTTCACAGAATATGGCTTCCAAGTATTTTAATTTGATTAGGAATCAATCCTTCTTAATTACTTTTACAAATAATTCCCATTTTCCAGCTGGAAGTAGAGATAAGCTTGTGTGTATATATATAGTTTGCTTTGAGATTGAGGGGGGAAAAAAAAATCTGTTCCATAATTGTGTATCTGATAAATTGGACAAAAGAGAGATGACAACTTTTAAAGAATTTAAAAGCAGACCTCATTCCGGTAATAATCCCCCCCGAAAAAAAACTCACTAATCACATTAGCAGAAAATAATCTGTAAAGAATAAAGCAAATTAGGTGCATGTCAGAGCAAGGGAGAAGTTTTATAATTTGGGAGATAGATAAGTGATTATCCCCGTGAGATGACAGGGTTAAAAAAAAAAAAAAAAAAAAAAAACAGAAAAAACTAGATTCACAGCAGGTGTCAAAACCCAAAGATGATCCTTTCTACTATTTTACAATAAAGATATGAACATGGTTAATTTAAAGGTATTGGTGAAATAGTCCATAATATGGTAAAACTAGGAAATTTAAATCAATTTTATTTTAAAATCTTTATCTCTATACTACTTAAAAGCCAGTCGTTTGAAAAATTACAAGAAACATTAAAGTATTATAGTGAATGTTCAAGTTTTTTGCCTGCACACTCCCAAATGTCATATTAAATAACTCTGGAGGAGCTATATAAGGAATAACAGATATAAATGTATTCAGTTTTAACCATCAACAAAAACTAAGCCAACCATTGCTGTTTTTCCAGGTTTGTGGTGGATACAGAGGGAGCAGCTACAGTGCCACACAATAAACAGCTGTGGTGCCCATAGCAAAAGAAAGAACAGGACAGGGAGTGGCTGCAACCAAATGTATCATAGAAAAATTATATCTCTGAGGGTCTGTTATTGACTGAAAATGATTCTTTAAAGGAATCATAAGCTATCTTAAATGCATATAAGACTTGTGGTTCTGTTTTGCTCACTCTGAAACAGAGAAAATCTTGTGAGATGTGTATAGACATGTGGAGAGAAATGAAGGCGACTTCTGCTCATTTCTTGCTTTCAAATTTTTAAATCGGTTGAAATTTCTTCTGAAATTACAGGCAAAATGTTCCTATGCATCACACACAATAACCTGTTATAGCTTGGAACAGAGATGATGTCCAGTGCTCACCTGACTCTAAGGTGGAGATCTTTTCCCATGGCTGACAAAGCACACGGGTAAACCATCTACACACAAAGTTATTTTGCTGTTGCAATGCTCTGCTCAAATGCATCATAAACATAGCTCCAAAAAGGAGACACCCACTGTGATCATGACCTTCTGACTCCAGAGATAATAATAAGAAATGGCACATGCTTCTTGTCTGTTTCCACACCTTCTGTCCTCTACAAGTCACTTCATTGCCAGTCTCTTCTCTGGCTGCCCAAGGGTTGTCAGAATAGCCCAGTGCAGTCCCAGTTCTTCACTGGTTCACATGGAGAGAGAATTAAATAAGCCACATTGTGGAGAAGAGAGAAACAAGATGCCACATCCTGTATTTACTCTGTGAGCTGACCAAGCAAGCACAGAGAACCCTACCACAAAGCTGCTCTGAACTGTGGATCCCTTCCACAATTACTATTATACCAAAAGCAAGCACCCTGCTCTAAACTCTGGATTCCTTCCACACTTACTGTTACACTAAGTCAGACTTTTGAGATGTTTGCTTTTCCTTTACTTCTGCTGGGATTAGACATTGACTTAAAGTAATTTTTTGCTAGGATTTAAATTAAATGCAACTATTTAAAATTCAGTGTCAAATGGGGCAGCTAAAATAAGAAAAATCAGAATAAATAAAAGTTAACATTTGTACTGCCAATGCAAATACACATTTAACAGTTGAACCATACAGCCTATTCAGCAAAACACTCACTTCCTAAACCTCATTGAAATGAACAAGACTTAAATATATATGCCTAAAGTTATTGATTTGTTGGCTAATATTTACCTACTTTGAGGTGAGTATTGAGTTTTGCCCAGTAACTCAGCATACAACATACACACGACACACAGTGAATCTTGAATTCTCTAATAATTAAGCACCTAGTCCAAGTTAGTTCATTTATCTCAAAAGTGCACGAACTTTCCAGGTTCATACACCAGGCATTTCCAGAGGCAGTCAGAATGAGGTTCAGGTGAACAACAATACCCCTCTGCATACATAGTTTCGACTGGAAGTGCACTCTGGAGAGGCAAACCAGAAGGAAGACCTCACAGCCCAGCACACCCTAGAGCACCTGCCCCTCAAATTATAGAATCATAGAATGGTTTGGTGAGAAGGAACCTTAAACATCATCTAGTTCTGAACCCTAAATTAGATTCAGTTGTAGACACCTACTGTACATACATACTCATGTCTGTCTCCATTGGTGACAGGTGACAACTTCAATCCCAGTGGTTGTGTACAATGCATCTCCTTCGTTGTGTGGAAGAATAGATTTTCAGTGCTGATTTAAGGGGGAAAAAAAAAGATTTGGAAATCTTAAACAGTCCAGAAAAATTCCATACTTTTAAATTGAAAACTATACCATGTTGAATTACAACATCTCTGTATTATTCCAGTTTAGTCGAAGGAGCCAAATTTGAACTGGGGGAGGTTTTTTTTCTAAGCAAGTCCTGACACTGTGCAAAAATTGAAGTTAAGACACATAACCATACACATATATCTATACATACCAAGTTTTGTATTTAATATATAAAGACATAATCAGATAGATTTGCATTTTTTCTCATTTTGCTTATATGGTAGATGTGTTTGGTTACATATTCTGCAAAATTCAGTAAGGCAACAAAAGCAAAAAATTAGTTAAGTCAGTCACTGAGTGAAAGTGTGAGCATATAATTTCATTATTTCTTTTTTCTCCAGCTGGTTTCAGCACACTGAGACAGTTTCACATGTTCTTTGGACTCCTAAAATGGCTTCAATATAACCTGACATTGACAGTTTCCCTCTAATAATAAAGGAAATCAAAATACATAATGTAGAATCATTCAGAGCTGCTGGGATTTTAAAATCCCATGCCCTTTAAGAAACTTTCAAAATAAATGAAATGTTTTATTAATTCTAACAGCTTAATGTACAGAACTAATAGAGGTGTAGTCCATTCATCATAAAAATCTTTGTCTTCTCCCATAATGCATTAATTTCTTTATACAGACAGATTGCACGGCTATGTTTTTGTGACACTTTTTTCCCACTCAGATCAATTCTAAGACCTCTGAACTAAAGAAAATCATCTTTCTAAATGGAATACTAATTTTAGCTAAGCTGCTTTTGAAGACTACGCTCTTTTAAAAAAAGCCAAAGCTCCATACAAAAGGTAGGGAGAAGAGGGAGAGTGTAGCTGATGAAATGCAAATGAGGCTTTTCTCAGACAGCTGGCTGCTTTGGGATGACATGTGTGATGAATGGCTCTTAAAACATGAGCAGGCATCAAGCTCCGATTCAGTGTCAGACTGGCAGAAACAGCAGCATTACTGGATGCTTCCTTTAATTAATGCAACACTTCTGCATTAGTCCGGACACTGCCGATAAATGGGAAAGAACTGATATCGGTGGTAATATCAGAAATCTTTCAACCTTGAAGCTGGGATGCATTAGCCAAGAGCTGCGGTATCGTAAAAGGTTTAATTGTATTTGTAATGTACCAGTGCACCATGACAAAAATGGGAGATAGTGTAGGCAGGACAGAGTAAGCCAGTGATAAATGAGTGTGAGTGAGCGATTATAAAGCAAGGAGGAGTGTGAAAACAGACAATAGACAGCGGAGGGGAAGGGGGCAGGAGTGGGGGGTTATGATAGCAACAGCTACTCTGATGTGAAAAGCAGGTAACGAGAGAAACCAGGTTATAGTTTTGAGCAAGGCTACAAGCACAAAGCAGTTTAACATAAATCTTCCCTACTAAATAGGTTTCATTGACAAAAGTGAGATTTACCACTGCACCTACTTCTAACAGGACTTCATGGGGAAGGCTTCATGAGCCAGTTATCTACTACAAAGCATTACAACTCACTAAATCAAACACACAGCAGAGGCTTTTCTATTAATTGCATACCAATATAATAGGATACACACACTGTTCATCCATTGTGCTTAATATTATGCTTTCTGCCACAACATACCATAAAACTCCCATGCAATTTTTATGCTGTCACATAGCCAGCAAGTATATGTAATAATAGCAGTAGCAGCTTTCTTGAGATTATTTGAAAATAAAGACTAATCTTCCATTCAAAGTATAAGAGCCTTTCAGATGGAGAGGCTACAAAAAATTCATGTGCAAGGTGTTCATGTGTAGTGTTTGCCATCAGTTGCAAACATTTCCAAAGAGTCCATCTTCCTAGCATGTAAGGCTAAGGCACATAATTAAGATTAACAACAAGTTCTGGTGAGGTTCTTGAAAATGGTCTATGCTTAGTGTTTCTGAGAAAGGTGAAGTATTCCCGTAATGTGCTCAGAGTGATTTGCTGTTTCTTAATGACACCTTTATTCATGTGGTGGCCTTTTGAAACCATTCCAGTTGTTCTCTCCCTTTTCCGTGCACCCAACAAGTATTTACTGTGTGCACCAAGTGTTGGCTGCGTAGTTTCAAAACTGCCTTTTTTTTAAATCTCATTTTAATTAAACTTTGTTCTATGAAGACACAAAGAAAAAAATCTGTTGCTTTATAAAATGAATGCAAAGATGAATTATTGTCAATACTTATTTTCAGACATGAGGAGAAAGCAAAGAAAGAGAGCCATCAGAGAAAGAAACATTTTCAGGTATCAAAACCATATGCTGAAAATGTATAATATGACATACAGAAGACTTCTTTGACCACAGTATAGGAAAATATAAAGTTTATATTTTTTAGTATATATTTTTTACAGTTTATCAGTTAGGAAAGTAATATATATATATATATATATATCTGTTTCCCTGAACTGAGGCTAAAGACATTAAAACATCCCTTTATACTTTTTTTTCTCAAGTATAACACACTTTCTTAAACATAAAGGACTGTATGAAAAGATCAAAATATAGGTGTTTAAGTAATTCTTTTTAGTACATTTATAAATATTTTTCCTTCTTAAAATATTTCTGTATTAAGATTATTGTGCACGGATATGTTTTGATACTGATAGAAATGTCTGAATGGAAGGTAAGCTGGCCAGTGTTTGGCATGAAAGTTTTGCCCAGGGAGAAGGGGATTAGCAGGTTAGTGGTTTTGTTTCTAGTTTGGTACACTATTTTTGTTAAATTTTTTAAGTTAGGTTTTACATTCTGTGTCTTGGGTAAAAAATACAGCTACCATGGTTCCAAAATACCTCTGTAGCTCCAGAAAGTTAGTTGGAAACCCGCTTGGTCAGCAGAGGAGTTGAACAGGGAGTTAAAGAGGTTGGGATCAATTTTTTGTTTGTTTGGTTGGTTTTTTTTTTTTGGTTGGTTGGGGTTTTTTGTTTGGGTTTTTTGGTTTTTTTGTTAAGAAATCCCCAAACAAGTTTAAAAAAACAACAAAACAAAAACCAAACAACATATTAAAAAAAAAAATCACCACATTCACAGACCTCATAAATCACCAGACTTTACAGAAATGCTCCCTACTAGCTATATTTTCAGACTAATAACTTAGCATAGAAACAACAACAGTGAGGTTAATGTTTACCTTGTTCCTCTTTATTTCCAAGGCCTTGTAGGAATCCCAACAACTTAAAATCCTTGATGCAAAGTGCCCTGTCATATCAGGAACTTTCCCAGTGATGTAGGCAAGGCATCAGTCTACCCAGTTTAACAATTTTGCAGTAGAAAACTCCATAATTTGGCTCACTCCTTCTGCAGAGCAGCTATTCAGTGCTGGCGGCTGAATTTTAGCCACCTCTGAAAATTCAGGAGGACAAAATAAGAGGAGGAAGAGAATTTAAAAGGTCCCTAACTGCATGGTTTCACGTCCAGGGGAAGGCCATCAGGTAATTGTCCCTGAACTCAGTGCTGGCTGTGCAGAGAGCTCCTAAGCAGTGCCCCATTGTGTCCTCTCTCATGGGATTTTACTTGGGCAGTGTTTTCCACTAATGGATGCTGGTCATGAACAAACAGCTATAAATCACTTTGGCCAAGTTAACCCGAAGACATGTGCCAAATTCTAGTGTCAAACTGTCTGACACGCATTTCCTAATAAATAGAAATGTTTTTTAACGGAAAACAAACAACTAACAACATGGGCTAGGATGGAATCATCCAACTGCCAGGACAGACCCAGATGGCTCTGGATTTCCTGGTACAGTCCAGAGCTCCAGCGATCTGCCACAGTGAGCCCAGCCCCGAGCAGTTATGGAGGGACACATGCCCCTGCTGTTCTGCTAAAAAAAAAGCATAGAAGTGAGATCAAGTACAAAAACTTTGATGAAAGAGAAACATCCTAAAGATGAAGTGTTTATAGCAAACATTTTGATATAACAATTCCATGCAGAAATAAGATATATATATATTTATAAAATACGTGGCTTATGTAATAAATTTTTTTAGGACTGTGCCATCATTATTGACCAATCCCCTAGTTCCCTGAGATCTAATGGTAGGATGTAAAAATGATCTTTATAACCCAGTTATATGACCTATAATATTCAATACTGAGAAGATGCCAGGAGTCCAGCTTAAGTAAGTTTCAAAGAACATAAAATCTGATAAGTGCGGGCTGAAATCAGTTTGAGGGCAGAAGTTTTGAAGAAAGGTTTCCAAGATTATTTTAATGGCAGATGTTTGACTACAGACTTTCCTGTGTATTTAAAAATTAAAGACCAGACACCTAATCAAGCAGATGGCCCTTTTTTCACTGTACCAATGCCTAACACAAGCTAAAAGGTAAAAGGAATGTGGCACTTTATTAGTTCACAACAGTGTTAGATTTTTATATATTTTATGCTTCAGACACAACAGATATTGGAATCATTACAAAATGAGGCCTGCATTTGGGTGGATGGTGACATTTAGAACAAGCCACATTTCAGCTGGAGCTTCATCATGAAAATTTTGCATGGAAAGCTCTCATGAAAGCTAGAAGGCTTTGCAACAAAAAGGAGGCAGAGAGAAGTATAACTGAATACCTAAAACTCCTTTAAACAGGAATATAGTAATTGATAAATCCTTTGGAGCAGATGGTCTTCTAGCTGATTTAAGAGATATGAGGTCCCTGGGAGCAATTGCTCCTGGAACATCAACAACTAATTCCCATTCTTCACATGTTCCAAATCCTGCATTCTCTGGAATGCTGCTAATTGTTTTACTTTGGCTCTGTTCTCAAGAGAAACCTAAATAATTTCATTTCACTAAGAAGTTTATTCATAATCACCGGAACAACTGAATTGAAATATTTGAAACCAAATTTTCTGTGTTCTGCTTATGGACCATTTTGCATGCTTGGGTAATCACACTGAAATTATTTTGAAGGAAATCAGAGAAATACGCCACGGTTGAACCAGTTGTGTAATGCACAGATGATTTCTCGCCACCCTGTCCTCCCCAGAAGAAATTAGTCAAAGCAGATATGAGATGAGTGCTGCAAAAAGGTGATGTGAGTCCGAGTACGGAAATGAAAATCAAAAAACCTGGTAGTTGGCCTATGGCTAGTTATTTCACTTCTTTATAGACATTTTTATTTAGATCAGTGCCTCTTTTTGGACAAGGAATACCTTGTGCCATGTGTTCATGCAGTTGTTTCCACTGTTCTGTCCTTAAATAAGGTCTCTGGATCCTATTTAAATACAAATAAAAAAGGTCACAACACACAACATAGGTAATAATATTATCATAATTTATCACTTCTTTCTCTTTCTGCATGGCCTGAAAATGTTCTGGGCCTAAAATCCATCCACAATTTTGCGAGAAGTCAGCACGAAAAAATCAGCTTTTTACCACACAGACAGGATAATCAAACTCAAACAGATATGGAAATCAAGACTCAAATAGACATTTCTTTTGTTAACCTAATCCCTCCTTAGCAAAGAAGAGGCATGAACCAACAGGCAACAAAACTGAAATGGGTAGTTTACTTGGTTTAGTCAACAAAGGGCTTTTTGCCTCCTAAGAGAATTCTTATTACCAAGATTACTGCTGTTGTTGTTATTTTTCTTTAACAAGCCTCTTTTGACAAAACGTTACCTGACAGACAGCACTTGCAAAATATAATAAATTTGTAAGTCATCTTTATTATGATAGTTTCACACCTTGCTTGGTATAAAAAAACCACTGTGCTCTCATAATACTACTCCATCCATTTTAAGACTAATCCATCTGCATTGTACATCATTGCATTATATGCATCATTACACTGTAACTGTAAAAAGGAAAATTAAGGTGTGATAAGACCTAAACACCTTCATAACAATTTCAAGCCTGTAAGATATAATTGTCAATTACAACACACATTCACTTCAAATAATAGCCCATTAGAAAAAGAAAAACCAAACACTTATTGTACCTGCTTTCCAGTTTTTCTTTTGTTTTTGCCTCAGGTTTTAACTAAGTCCCTATCCTAGTTACAGTTAATTGGAACTAAGTGGGGAAAAAAAATCAGCATTTTTCTGCATCTTTTCTCCCAGGATTTTTACCATCCCAAAATTTCAAGGTCAAAGAAATACAAAAACTCAGATGAAGAAATCATTTACTCAGTTGAGATGATCTGCAATGCACAGTGACTAATCTAAAGAACAGAATGTTTAAAATTTGGTCAACTTTTAGCAAATGTCTTATTCATTGCAAGACTGAATTACATTCTTTTTCATCAATTAGGAGAGAAGTACTGTTCCAAAGAGAAATTTCCTTTAATTCCAAATAAACAATAGTTTGGAAAAAGCTGGGCCTCTGATTATTTTCTGTGGTATGATATCTGACAGCTGGCTTAGACTGAGAAAATCCTGGTCAAGAAGTTCACTCAGGCTTCAAGCAACCTTCAAAAGCTCCAAAAATTCCAGCAACCCTCAGCTGTTCTTCTATTTCCCTTTGCTCAGGGGTGAAGCTGTGCTGGTTGAAGAAGATGCACTGCTGGGGTACATCTACCTTAATTAACTACTTAGCTCAGTTATTGTGACCATGTAGCAAGATGGATGAACGTTATACATCACCTCACCACCATCAATTGTTCACCCCATTAGAGCAGAGCAGAAGAATATAGACAAATGACTTATTCATCAAAAAAGAACAGGTTCAGCTGACCTGAAAAATAGTTGCAAAACTGGGTCAAATCCATCAAAAGGTTTCTACTGGATTTCAGTCTCTCTCACTCTCTCTTTCTCTCTCTCTCTCACACACACACACATATATTGCCTGTAAAAACCAGAAGGCCTGGAACTCACCTTTTATTAGTATTGTGGTTGGGACAATCATGGAGGAAACAGGAGGAATCAAAGTTTTTCTTTACTCTTCTCCTTGGACCCATATCTGCTGATCCTGGCAGGCCCAAGACAGCAGGCTTCATCACCTTCCACAATGCCCCCTGTTACAGCTGTGGGATAATAACAAATTTGCTGGGGGCCAGAGGAATGAAAATAACTCTCTCAGCAATGACAAGTGACCCCAGTGATGGAGTTGCTGAAATGTCAGTGCCCCAAGCCTGTTCTCAGTGAACTTGGGTCTCCCATTTCTTAACCACCTCCAGGCTGACAAAACTTCCTCCAGCTTTATCACAGCACCTATATCCATCTCTTTACCTCTGCTGGTTGGCATTAGTTAAAGATTCCCCAAACAGGATCGAAATATTTGCTCAGAGTCAACAGAAAGGGCTTGATTGATCCAGACGATGTTAAGCGAGAAAGATGGAAGAGAAAAAGTTCCCATTGAGGACAAAAATCCAACACTTCTCTCTTCAGAATGTTCACATCCCAGGTCAGCAGGAAAAAACATGTACATACATCATCAGTGCTTTCCTGTCCCTTACTGACCTGTTCTAGTGAACAGGAGGGCAGGTGATCCCTTATAAGACATCACTGAGAACACTTGCCATGCACCTTTATTCCCTTGAACAACAGGTAGATTGGATTCTGATTCAAACTAATTTGTTCACTGGTAATGAGCTGTGATATCGTCACCTAAATATAGAAAAAGGGATTCAGTGAATATTTTAATAGATGCAGGAGTGGAAAAGAATGCCTCTTACCTAGCCATAGTCCTTTTGAAAAGCTAGAAGTCTAATAATGGAAGTTGTTTCTTCTAGTGCTTCTAATGAGATGATATTAATAGCTTTCAATCAAATTAATTGCCTGATGCTGAATATCCACTAACTCGGATCCCACACTCAATTTTATTCAGTTTTTTTTCAGTAAGACACCTGGTATATTGACACTTTAAGGACTGTGCTCCTGAAATAAGGCAGAAAATCCTATTTAGATTGTCATCACTAAAAAGCAGCAAATTCTCAGATATTTTTCATGGGACAAGAGAGCACTTTAGTCATTTTGACAATGTATTAAAAGTTTGCACAATGTTGTCCTATTGGAAGATCATAACAGATTCTGCCAGGAATTTCCCAAAAGTATGGAAATCATTCTCTGTGCTGCAAAAATAACTGTAAATGTTCACTGTCTTCTTTTTCACTGTCTGTGAACTTTTTTTGCAAAACATTTGTCAGCTCTACAGTATCATTTGGAAATAGCCACAGGTTTGGGCAAGTCTCACTGTGTAAGCTATAAGAGACTTGAAGTGAGACATGAGAAGAAGTTAGGTTGATGATGACACATTGTTAATGATGAAGGATGACAAAAATAAAGTTAAATGAATTGTTATTCATGGCTCATCTTTTTTTCCTTCATCTGTGTCCCAAATCAGGAGTCCGTCCCAAATCCATGTATCACCACAGGACTGTGTTTGCAGTATACATGGGGTTCACAGAATTATGAACATGGCAAAAATATTATCAAGTATTTATATGTTTTCCTTAGTAAGAATGGACACAAGCATGTAGCCTACTGTTTGGAAACACTTTGTGAACTTTAAATCTTTAAACTGGCACGTCATTCTGTCTCTTGAAGTTCTCCAGCTTAATATCCTGACAAAATAACTAATTTTTTTTCTTCTTCCATCAGAAGTTTCCCCTATAATACTTTCTAACACTTTTTATTTGCACTTTCTCCCTTTCATTTCGATTTGTTAACTAATTTAACAAGAATCATAGATGAAGTTATGTGCTTTTACTCAGAAATTTTAAATCAGGATCAGCAATAGGAAATGTTCTGCCAAAATTTCTCTGATTTGTGATACGTTTAAGAGACAACAAGGAGAAAAAAAGAGTACAACTGTAATAGCAATGTTAACTCAGATACACTTACCTCAGACAGTTTAAATTTTATCAGCTTGATTTGCCCCCCTTTGTTATTCACCAATTCCTATTCCTTCTACTCTCCAAATACTTCAGCACATGTCCTTCATGATGCATGTTTTACAGAAGGAAAACAAATGAACAAACAAAACCCTAACAAACATCTAGATAGTTTTCTATGTAGATTTAAAAACTGAGGAAATTTCTAATTCCCAAATAAAGCTGGGGAAACTCTACTCAGCAAAACTTAGCATTTGTGGTGAATAATGGCTTCTTTGAGCAAAACAAAAAGGTGATAAGAAGAAAAAAACTTAGAGCTTTATATTGTTTCTACTCAAGAGACTCCAGAGAAGTCCAGAATGTATGAGTATTGAAACAATGGTATTCATTTTTGCACAAACCTTTCATATCTGTAATCTCAAGATACCTTTTTATTCTTCATAATTGTTATGACTTTAATTTTGTAGATCACATTTGACATAATTGAGCTGGTTTTGAGAGGAGAAAATTCCTCAACAACTCTTCTTCCCCAATTTTTAGCTGACAACAAGACTTTTCCCTGATTGAAGAGACTTTATACTGGAACAAAACCAAGCTTTGCACAGTCTTCGAGGCCTTAACACCATCACCTAAACTGTGGCAACTGCATTCTGTTCTTACACTCCCTGTGTATCAACAGACCCTGTTGTATAATATTGCACAAATTTGGATTTCCATATATATAGGCCCAGATTCTGCACTCGGATCCATTTGGACAAAAGCCCTTTGTCTGTGGAGAATACTCATGATTTCGAAGTATGGCCATCTGTTCTGAGATTTTAAAACTGAGGCTGCATGACAATAACTGTTCTTCCTCACAATAGAAATTATATGCAATGCTTATTGAGCATTGTGCGTTGCTGCTGTGGAAGTTGTGGCTGAGTTGTGTCTTTGTTTTGTAAGAACAAGTGTGGGGTAAGGGACTTGTTACGCTGTCAGCGTTAAGAACCAATGTTGCAGGTAGCTGAAGAGGGAAAATGCTCCCTACCAAGAAACAACTCATGAAACCTGGTTGTGTAGTAGTTGCCTATCCAGCAGAAGCAGACATAGATGTCAAAAGGTTTACTTTTATTTCTTGTCTAAACAATTATCATTACTCCCTTCCTCTCTTCCATATACATACCCATATGCCTTGTTTCTGGGTTGGGTTTTTTTTGGACAGCTGCATGGTGAATTAACACAGACCTAGTGTATGAAAGTCATGCCACTCTAGTGTTGCATAATCTCCTTCTCCCAGGTGGTATTAATAATCATTAGTCAGTTGTATTGAATAACAAAAGAAAATCCATAAAGGATTAATCACATAAATTAAGTTTGGGCTTGATTTCTGAGTAAATCATAATCTATACTGAAAATGCTTCATCCAGAGATAATTGTCATTTATTTTTTTTTTAAATTAAGTGTGGAACTGAATGGCCATGAACAATAAGAATATTCTCTAGCTTCATCACCAAATGGTTCTTTTCTGGTCAAGATGAAGTCCTTTACCAGTCAAGCTCTCTGAAGTTCCAGTTTGCATCTGTCTGCTCACTGTGCATTGAACTACAAGGAAAAAGGAAGCTTGCACATGCAAATGTATTTGTCATTACCCTCTCAAGAGTACTTTGACTTTATTTTGTAGCTGTGTTAAATAAGCAAGGGCTGCAAGAGGAACATAACTTATTACTCAACAGAAAAATATGCCCAATTTTGCATCCACAAGCACCTCTTTTTTCATAGCCAAACAAAATAAGGATGTAGCTCATCGTTTGTAGAAGATACTATTATTGCCAGAGATTCAGACTTATTGTAAGCAAAAGAGTGAGTTTTTTCTCCACATTACTTTCAACTGACTGAGCAGGGGAGTCTCTTGGTTCAGCACATGTAGAGAGAAATTATTTTGAAGCATAGCATGGGAGTTTTCACAAATAATCTAAGTCTCAGAGGCAAAGGTAGGAAGAATTATTCTGTTTCATTTTTAAGTGCTGCCATTTAGCAGAAAAGCACTTAACAAATTATTACTAAAATAATGGAATAATTCATGAACTATTTTTTCAAATTTCAAAACTTATGTTCAAAAAACAAGTACTGATTCACAAGGGTGCATCAGTAAATTCAATTTTTATCACCTGATTTAGTCCATTCTGACCAGCAAAGCACTGTAGCATAAAGCTGATTTTAGGGCTTTGCACAACTCAACTAAAATCAACAGAACATATCTCATCCATAAAGATATTAGTGAGGGAAGATGGACTTGAGCATGCACTTGAATGGCCTCACTGAATCAGGGTGTAGACAATTTGATCTGCACAGTCAGGCCTCAGTGCCATGAAATCTCACTGATATCTATGAGGTTATCTATGAATAGACTTCCATTTAGTAGGTGGACAAAAATGTGCCATTTTATGCACTTTTTAGATAACAGAGAAAACAAAAAAACAAACAAAAAAGCATAACAGACATAAAACCTGGATGTTTTATGCAGCTACATAAGTATTTTTACATACTGCATATGAATAGAAGCAGTGTTACATCCAGTGGCAGAAATGTGTCTATTGAGGCCATCCACCAATAGAACTTAAGGAAAGTCAGATGATGAATTGCAAGCAGCTGCATCTTTCCTGCACAGTCAGGATTTTATAATAAGCCTGTAGATTTCTATGCATATTTTTCTTACTCAGCCAAAAAAAGAAGGTCTTTCTTGGGAAAACCTCAAGAATATGTACAAAAGACTAGGTCCCATGGGGAATTAAAGGAGATTTGGGCATCTAAAGTATCAATTAGATGCCTGATTTATACCCTCAAAAACTACACCTAGCTCTAATAATGCACAACCACGCAACCCAAACTTTCCAGCAGAATAATCCCCCACGTCCCTTAGTATGGGACAGCAGTTTCCCACCTTGACCATTTGCCCTGATGGTCAGGACATGTACAGGTACTTAAACATAAATTCTGTAAACATAAAATCTGGCAGACGTCAGAGCAGCTCCAACACGAGGTAATGAGAGTGTGAAACCTCAGTCTGGGCTGTCTAGCCCACAGAGTGCTAATTAGGGTACTCTCCTGGGAGGTTTGGGTTCAAACCCTCTCAGATTAAGGATGCTGCAGAGCATTCTGAGTGTCCTTTTCAGCCAGAGACCATACAAAAAGAGCACCCATTCCAGTGTTTCACAATATAGTCCTAATTCCTCACTGGTTTTAAAAAGGAGAGACTTTCACCCAGGCTCTGAGGATATTTCAGAGTATTTGGGGAAGAAAAGGCTGTGCATTAATTATATCCTATCCAAGAGTAGTATTTCCTATTAACTTCTGTAGGTGACTGATTCACTGTCCTGCATTTTTATAGCACCCAAAACTCCCCATGAACAATACATGGAGCCTATGGCCTGCTTTGATATTCTGAAGACTCTTCCATATTTAAGTATGATAACACTCTAATTCTCTTTCGGTAGCTGAATTTTCTCCCCAATATGTCTAAATTGTTCATTTGGCCATATTTCAGGCAAACTCAATATGTCCAGAGGGTCATCAAAGTACCACAGTGTTTCAGACTGTTTAAACATTTTAAAATTTACATTACAAAATAATTGTTCAGGGCCATATTAACTCTAAAATCATTATGTAGAGAGAAAGCTTTTATTTTCTATGTCACATTTATGTGAAAATGTTAAGTGTCAGAGAGAAAATAAAAAGCAGATAGATATGACAAGTCAAACATATTATGATACTCACTATCCCAGGTGCTCTTTTGTCAGGTCCATTTGTGCAGCTCCACAGACGTTCTCTGTCCACGCTGTTGCTCCATGATAAAGCCCACAGTCCTCATTCCTGGATAAGGATCTGATGGACAGATCCTGGATGCATGTCAGGAAAAAACCTGAAAGTGCCCTTCACGTCCAGTTTTGTTTCAGAAGGAAACATTTATTTGTTCCAATAGCTAATAATGCCCATTTATCAGAAAGCACAGATCCGACCTGATCTTTCTTCTGAGCATACTACACCACTGAGTATCCTTTCATTACTCAGTTACTAATTCCATCTGTGTTTATATGTTTATTTGCACATGTAACTGTGCAGTTTCACCAAAACAGAGACTAGTTACAGAAAGCTATTTTCTCCTGTAGCTGTAGGGGAAACTTTCTCTGCAAGCAGCATCCAGAGCAGTCCATTAGTCATCGAGGTATGCCTGCTACCCAATTAAGGGTACAGTGGGAGTAGCTTGTTCCAGGAGGTTTCTGTGGTGTTACAACTGCTCTGTATGTTGGTGACAAAGTTTTGTTGCCTACTAATCCTAAATGCTATAAGTCTATTTTTAAAATCCTCACTAAGAAATTGTTAAGTGATTTTAAATTGTGCCTCGCTCAGGTTGCAAAGGTGCTGCCTCTGATTTTGGACTCAGACTCTTTGGCTGGTAAAATAAAGAAGACATGCAAATAACACAGAGGTAGATAGAAAAACTCATTACAGAGTTAATTGCTAAATAGTCACAGAAACCTAACAGCACTAGAGCTCCTCTTTATAAAAGCGAGTCTGAACAGAAGGTCTGTCATTCCATTTACCACCCCCCTGTGAAAATACCTTTGGGTGCCAGGAAGAACAGTGCTCTCTTTAGTTACTGCCACAGCCACCTCTCTCCCGCCCAGTGACTGAAATCACGGTGTCTCCTTCCAGAAGGGGTGGCCAGCACTGCCACTGGCAGAGCAGCTCTCCACACGTGCCCAGCCTGGAGGGATGCCTCCTCCAGGCAGCCAAGCAGGCCTGCTCCACGGCTGTGATGCTGAAGAAGATGCCCAAAGAAACACACCAGACTGTCAAGCAGCAGAGTGTACATGGCTTGCAAATTAGCAGTAGGTTTTGCAGGGGGAATATCCTTTCAGCAGATATTGAGGTCTGAGTTTAAATCAAGAAATAACCCAGTCGTTTAAGCTTTTTTTTTTTCTTCTCAGAGCCATTTGTGGATATGAATAACACCAATCCCACATGACTCCTGCCACAGCACTGCATTTTAACCACATGAACTCAGTCAAATATCATGTACCTGATGTGATAGGCACACCAATTGCCATCAGCTTCATATTTCAGTGCCCCCCTCCATCATACAGCAGCATGAGGAATCCACAGTGCAGCCACTACAGAGGAACATAGGGTGTATGCTATGGGTTTGGTTTGACTCTTACATAGCCATTCACTGCACTTCCATTAATCAAGCTGCATAAGGGGAAATTCCAGTTGCCAGGAAGTCAACAAAAATTATATTGGATGCAAAAGACCGGAAGAAATATGTTGCATATTTTCAGACTTTTAAGATGGTTGGATATGATCATTTTTTCCACTTTCATGTCACTCCTTATCTTTGCAGTTTAACTAAAGAAGAGTATTTTGTTGACAAAGTGGTTTCAAAGACTGTGCTAATAGCCTAAGCTCTTCTCTCCTTTTCTTCCAGGTGGTTGCTTTGGTTTCATGAGGCACAGCGTGCTGCTCTTGTATTTGCCTTGCAGAGCAGCTTCAAATCCTTAATGCTTTCAGTGTGTTAGTCAATTCTCTCATTGTTTCACTATACACATGGATACATTGCCAGGGAAATGGAAATTTAAACAAGTCACAGGATTTCTGAAAAATAGATGAAATAGAAGTCACTGGCTGAAGTAAATCATACCCTGGCATCTTAATGTCTTGCAGTAATGAGAAAATTCAAAGTTATTTCTAGTGACAATTGATCATACTACTACAGTCTTCATGAGAAACACTAGATAACATGGCAAAATGTCATGTCCATCTGTTGAGAAAATACCTCCAAGGCAAATATAGCAGAAGACACCCTAAATCAATTGACTGAAGTTTTTAATGAGATGATAAACTCAAGTCAGATTTGATGCTAAAATTAGACTGTTTATGGTACTTGGACTTCTGAAAACATTCAGCTTAAAACCAAAACCATCCAGTCTATATCCCTCCTTCCCTCACAAGCAGATTTGTTCTGCTCGAGTGTGCCAACATGAAAGAAAACTGGTATAGAAGGCAGCCACAAACAAAAGAAAACTTCACACTCCACAGTGTTCTCGCTTCTGAAGACAAAGCAAAGGTGTCATGAACAAAGAAAGGAACCTGCAGCTGAATTATTGTCTGCATATACTTTTCATGCAGCATGTACTTTTCATGTGAAGGCTCCACGGTGTCTTTAACAGTGTTGTTAACGAACATCTTTCTTTTAAATAAGATTTTCAGACTCACACTGCTTTTGCCTAAAGCACAGCCACTGAAGAAGAGGAGCAACACAAAAGGAGGTAAAACTGACCCACTCTGCAGTTCCACTGATTCCTATCCCTGAAATAAAATGAGCACAGAAACATAACACCTGTTTGACTTCAGACAAGTTACTTTTTCCCTTGCTGAATGAGGTCACCTGTGACAGGATCAAGTGATATCTGATCCCCCCCCCCTGTACTGGCAGGAGTAGATTTGATCATAGGAACAGGTTAAGTGCACGTGGTAAAGGTACACAGATTTTTCAGGTCAACACTTCAAGGTCACATCACGTAACTGCATCACATGTGGATAACATTATTTAGTGTTTACATCACTTTAAGGATAGGATAGGACAGGATTAGGATTAGGATTAGGCTAGGTTAGGGTAGTGTACAAAAGTAGGTAGGCAAAAGGCCAGGCAGAGATGCTTTAAAAATCTCTCTCCTTCAGCTAAATCCCACCCTGATTGTTTTGTGGAAATCAATGTCTATAAGGGTCTGAAGGAAGGGAGTCAAGAGGATGGATCCAGGCTCTGCTTGGAGGTGCTGAGCAATAGGACAACAATAGGGCAGGAACTGATGCACAGGAGGTTCCTCAACATGAGGAAGAATTGCTTTACTGTGCAGGTGACCATGCACTGGAACAGACTGCCCAGAGAGGGTGTGGAGTCTCCCTCACTGGAGATACTCAAGAACCACCTGATCACAGTCCTGTGAAATGTGCTCTGGGGTGACCCTGCTTGAGCGAGGAAGTTAGACCTGGTGACCCACTGTGGCCCCTTCCAACTTTACCTGTTCTGGGATTCTGTCAGATTGGTGAACATTGTACTTACTGTTGTGGGGCAGGGGAGAAGAAGACACCACCATGTGGGTCAGGCAGTGTGTCAGAAGGAGGTCTCTGGTGGGATAACTGCACCCCGGCTTCATCCACTTCCATGGCTATTGCAAATAGCCGAATTTAGCTTCTGCTCCTTCTAGCAGCTCTCATTCTTGCATTTCCATTGCAGTGCTACAGCAGGGACAGACACTAACGAAAGGTTTCATGGGGGATTAAGTGCATAGCTGACTTTTATTATTGTTATCATATTTTCCTGTGGCAGTCACCAGGCAGGGCCTGGGGCCGCTGAGGTATAATCTGAATAGGCATAAAGAAAAAGTTGGCCAGGGACTTTCTGTTGAAAATGCAGTTTTGATTAAGAGTGTTTAATACTTAAATCTTATTTAGAGGTAGGAGAATTAGGCTTAAATCAGAAAGTCTTGAACATGCTCAAGCAAAGTTAGAAACAGAGAGTTCCCAGTAAAAAACTGAAGTCTCCTCACGTGACATGAATGTTAGATATGTCAGACAAGACAGCAGAGCAAGAAAGCACACGCTTGCAATCAGTTTGAAAAAAAATTTTCATGAAAAAGATTAGATAAGGATTTAACCTGAAGACCTGTAATGATTTATTTTATCTGTAGCACTCTTAATGCAAAATCTTAAACCCCTTGATTCAGTAAATCGTATCGAATCTTACCAAATTGAAACTTTCAGTGTTTTCCTAATTTTTTTAAACAGTCACTACATACGTATGTGCATTTCTTCACAATCCATGATCTCACCTTTGCTGAGATTACAGGAAAATGAGGCTCCAACCTTGTGCTTTGTGGCACTTGCTCTGTTAAGTATAAAAATGTCTGTGCCATAAGACATTTATCGTTATTATTACTTCACCAGGAGAAAAAACATTATAATGGGAAAGTATTTCATTTAGAGCTACCCTGAAACTGTTAAGTTTGCACCAAAGCTGTGCTTTTGGAGCAAAGAGAAGCCAGGCTGCTCCTATGGGCCTCAGTGCATCGTAAATGCTTGGCAGGGTCATTTGGTCATGTTGGATGGTGAGGCCATGCTGAAGGCCATCCTATTGTTTTCATCTCCACTCTAGCCAGCATGCCTGCCCTTCTGATTACAGACCTTACAGCACTTATTGCCACAAAAATAGAATATGGTTTTTGAGGCCCTGATCCACTGGAGCAATTTTCCCTCTTGCAGATCTTCCCACTGAAACCATCAGACCTAATCTCATGACTGGAAGTCACACTAAGAAATAGAGGTAACTGAATTCTTTATGTCTGGTATTTTAGAAGGCACTCAGAACTCTGCAAGATGACTGCTAAAATAATGTTTACAAGGAAATTGTTGCATGTAGCAGGGATTAACAAAACCAGTGAAGGAAATAAACGTACAGAAGAGATGACAAAAGTAAGTGTCTCCTAAGACACAGAGCTACAAAAAAGCACATGACAGTGCCTTGAACTTGCTTGCTTGCTAATCATGTGCTTTCTAAGTGCTGGCTGGCTGCAAATCAAGAAAGAGTAGATGGTAGTTGCCAAGGTTTGTTGTTTTAATGGAAAAACACTGCAAGAGATTTCAAATGGTGGCTCACCGTACAGTTTCCTTTTGTACAGAGTTGCTTTGTGAACATCTTGCAAAAGATAGCAACACATTTCATCTTTGAGTCAGAACACTGGCAGAAATGCCAGGCTAGCCCAAACTGATTTGGTTACCTACAGCATTTCCAGCAGATGTCTTACCAGTGTAGATGCTGCTAAGGTGCATATAAAGAATGGAACATGAGTAGAATGCACATCAGTGAACAGTGAAAATGGCCTATTCCATACATATACACATAAAACTACATAAAAAGAACTGTTCGAAGGACATTGCTAGGATTGCTAACTGTAACACTAAACTAACAGCCTTCCTCTTTAAATTGAGTTCAGTGTCCCCTTCCAAACAGCTCCAGTGCATCATTTGCTTTGTCTCCCCACTCTCCTTGGTGGCTTCCAAAACCTGGAGCTGATGCCAGCCTTCATTACCAAACCCCAGTTTCTATAAGTCCTTTTTTGTGGTGCTTCTCCCACTCTTTGCCTTCCTCTTCCCACTTCTCTTCCCACTCATGGACATCAACCCTTCTTCTGCCCTGATTCCCCCAGTGGTTCCTTCTTTTGGAAAATTCATCACTCTGTATGTCTTCAGGAACTCATTTAGCTTGTTTACCCTGATAGCAGCTGAGGCAGCCAACACACCCCATCACCCCAGGAAGAGCAAGTGGATGAGACTGGCCCTTCTGTCCCTGCCAGCCACTGTGGCAGGCAGCACCTAAATAGGTACAGCCTTTATGATGTTATCTTGAGGGACCTAAGAGAAGATCAGCTGTGTCTAATGTGGGCAGTATTTCCAAAATTTTTAGAAGACATATGCTGAGAAACCTCTCAAGAGAAAATCTGGACGTTTTTTGAGGAGGCCGAAGAAAAGCAGCGTTGATGACAAAACGTCACCCTCACTATCCCATGCACAGCAGCACTCGCACTGTTGAAGGGCAGAGGTGACCAGAGTTTATTTTTTGCAGTGGAAAGCAATCCTTTTTTTTTCCTGTGCCCCCTTTATTTGAAATAGCATAACACTTCTGCTGTACTCCCCAACATGCATCATGGCTTGCACTGTACTATGAACTCACAGCACGGATCACTATCACTTCTACTGCAGGACCAAGTGTTTCAGCTGGCAAAGCTGCTGGCACTCTGGCCCACAGGAAAGGCACACATGAACTGCTGAGAATAACTGTGAGGACCCAGGTGCATTTAAATTCAGCTGTACTTATTACTCACCTCCAGAAGACTGTGGTGCTTCTTTCAGTGAAACTGCAGCAAAGGGCCATGAGGCAGATCAGCACTGGGAGAGATGCTCTCCTTCCCCACTGCCCTAATGATGCCTTTGGCACCTCTCAGGGGTAAGGGAGGCTGCTGCAGGTCTCCTGTTGAAGTAGCAGGACTGGCTTTCCAGATGTCTCCTTCTCAGTTACTTGACACATTGAAATTTCCCTAAGGAATACAAGAAAAATAAGTTGAAATGAAGTGCTATAAGAGTGTAACAGCATCGAGTTTATCAGGTAAAGACTGGGCATTTTGTACAGCCAAAGGGCTTTCTTCCTCCCAGATTTCAAAGGTCTTCTGTGAACAAAAGCAGTAGCAAAGTGCTGAAAAAAGGTTATATGCATCTAAAATGCAGGCTTAGGGAACTTTGCTATAGGAGTTACTCCTGGCCCCCACTAAGATTCTAAATATACTATTCTTTGTGTGAAAATTTTACATATGCTCTTGTTAAAAAAAAAGGTCACACTGTGAATTTGTTGTATTTTTACGTTTCTGGATATAGTGGATTCCAGAGATGTAAATTTTTCTTTCAAAATACAACCCACTATCACAATTTTTTGCCTGAAGAAACAACATCTATGGCTGTTTCCAGCTGATAGTTACAGATCAGTGCTGTTTGAACATCATTTGATCTACTGAGATGGCTCTAAGTGAACAGAGTTGACGGTTTTGTGGAGTTCTAGTTGTCTGCTCCAGCTGAAAGCTAGTTGTCTGCTTCACTGGAGATATAAGCTGAAACAGCTGATCAAGACTGAGATCTTATTTGAATAGTTAAACACTGGCTTCATCTGAGCATTAACTAATTTGCATGGCAAAATTCCAATTTACCACCTATCACTTAAATGACAGCTTGTGAAACAGTAGTTCAGTGTTCTTCACTTGCAGTGTTAGATTTCTATTCAAATCAGGAGAGGAAACATATGTGGAGTGTGTGCATTGGGGCAGTCATTGTAAAACACACACAGAACGCATACTTAACACCAAAAGCATTAGATATGGAATACAGAATATAAACACGGACATTATTCTGTTCCACTTATAAAAAAACAAAGACCAAAAATAAAACAACGAATCCACAACAAGCAACTGTTTGAATTTAACAGAAATAATAAACAATATGTTAAAATCTTCTCTTAATCCAATCCATAGGATCAGAGGCATGTGGAAAGTCTAAATCTGTTTTCTTGAGCGTTATAGAAGCACTCCACTGACTTGTTCCTTAGAAACTACAAATGTGCCACACACACACAAAAAAAGGAAAAGGGAAAAAAAATAAATTTTCCATCCATTTTCCTATAATGCAAAAAGACTGGTGCCTCTTCCTTAGCTTGGGGTAGCTAAAGCACTGAGTTATAGAAGAAGCTTGTTAGAGGTAATCCAAAATCTGCTGTTATGCATAGCCACGCCAATGTCACCCAGGTGTATAGGGCCCAGAAACTGGATGACATCTCCTATTTGAAAACATTATCTGTCTGGGGAGTATCTGAATCCATTACAAAGCCAGCATGATTTAAGTCTGTAAATCGACGGCTTAAAATAGGAGCAATTTTGGGAAGCGGAAACAACGGCGACCGAAGCACTGTTGCATTCAGACTGTTACTGCAGAGCTGCTGGACGCCCCCTCTGAGGCCCACTCACAGCCAGGAGGGTCAGCACAAGTTTAGAAAAAGATCCATTTTGTATTGGAGGTTTTAAAATTTTTTTTAATATATATATTTTTTTTTCTTTTTTTTTTTGCTGTGGGATAATCTAAATATATTGCTACTCTGTTCCATATCAAGGTTAAACAAAATTGCCTCTGAAACCAACACACATTCTCACCGCTGCCCCGAGTGCCTCTGCTGCCTCACACGTCCCTTGGCTCCCACGGAGCACCTCAGAGTCGGGCTGCAAAGGTGTTCCTGGTACAGCACGACTCTCGCTCTATTTCAGACATGTGAACTCAAGAAGAAGCCTGCAGAGAACAATTACGTTTCAGCACTGTGGGGACACCACGGGAAGCCAAGCAGAGCGGTCAGCAGGCTCTGCAGAGCAGCACAGACACAACCGTTCCGCATCGCCTGGCCCCGGGAACGGGGAATTGCTGGTCCTGGATGCAGTTCCCAGTGCTGATGTGCCCAAGTCAGACTCCTAGCACAAGCCTCGGACACCCTTTTACACCAAGGCAGCATATCCCTTCTTTTGTATACAAGGTACAAGCATGAGCCTCCCAAGAGGTGACTTTTTTTTTTAATGTATAAATAGATGTAGCTTTTCCCCAGACCAGATCCTAAGCATTAAAGCAATACCTCTCCTGTTGTCTGGTTGCTCTTGTAGGTGATTCTTCAGCACTAGCAGAAGCTCAGAATCCTGCAGGAGGTAGAAACAAAACCACTTTTTCTTTTTTTTTTTTTTGGAAAAGCCAAACAAGTATGGAAACTCTGGATGTGATTCCACAAAAGAAACCAGAGAGTTCCTGCTCTGAGAAGAATCACATTTTTTTGCCAACACTCCCTGTGTGGCAGCCTCACTGAGTATTGCTGTGCTTGTAGGAGTCCTTCTTCCCCCCAAGGCTCACTCCTGGCCCAGGAGTTCTTGCCGCAGGATCATGGATTAGCCATGCAAGGATAAAACAGTTCCTCCTGCCTTACAGTCCTTAGAGATGATGGAGTGAACTCCTCTTGCTGCTGCTTCTAGTCCAATCTGGCCCAATGGCCATAGAATCACTGAATGGTTTGGGTGGGAAGGGGCCTTAAAGACCATGTGGTGGGGAGGATAAGCCAGATTGCTCAGATCCCTGTCCATCCTGGCCTTGAACACTTCCACCAATGGGACATCCACAGCTTTGCTGGACAACCTCCTCCTGTGTTACACAGTAAAGAATTTCTTTCTAATATCTAATATTTCATATACAAAATGCTGCATTTGGCACTATGTTTACTTTGATGTGTGAATGCTCCTCACCCCACTCACTCAGGTAGATCATTATGAGGAACTGTGCAAGTATCTTGTGCTTGAACTACTTCAGTAGGAAAATTCTACCCTGTGTGCGTGCTGGAATGTGTCTGATTCCAGTAAGACATATATTAAAAAAAATTAAAAACATGTGTGAGAAAAATCGGTTCTTAAAGCCTGTGGTCACATTTCAGTCTTTCCATTCTTGCGAGACACATTTGGAGAGGAAATTAAGAAACCAAAACCAAATACACACAGATGAGGGAAAAATGGGCTTAGATGTAAACACATGACCCTCAAAGAGCAGATGGAAAAAAAAAAAAAAGTACCATCCCTGTATTTGCCTCTGAATTTAACCATCACTTATGATTAAACAGGTAATCACAAAACCACACAAAAAGTGTGCCCCGTTGAGAAGCTCTTAATGCATCAGGAAGACACTTGTGTTCTGTAGGCTGTTTGCTTACAAAGAGAAACTGCTGGCTCTCCTGCCTTTTCCCAGAGGAGATGGGCATTTTGCCAGTGTTTCATTTTCGAGTGCCATTGTTCACCTAGGGCTTTAGCAAAAAAGCTTTTGCTTATTTATTACTAATCCTAGCCTAAGTAATGATCTTTTTAAATCCTTTTACATTTTAAAACAAATTTATCCGACAATGACACCTAAATACAATGTTCCCCAAAACCTCTGGTATTTATTTTTTCATTTAATAGGGAATTCTATAATTTGCACATCCCTGGACTGCTTTATTGGTTCATGAAACCTGCTTCTATGAGCTTCACCTTGTCAAAATATAAATCTTGCTCAGGTTGTGAGGGCTCTTTTCAATATGTTTCTGTTAGTTATAGTCTTGACAACAGAGCAACAGAGAGGAACAGTTTTTATTGCATAATTTATCTGTAAGTCTTTATAAAATTCTGCTGTATTCATATATTAGAATGCATATTTTTAATAAGTAATAAATTATTTTTAGTAATAGAGAGTAATCTTCCTTTATCTTTAGAGTTTGGTATAAGTTCATACTATAATCCTGACCAAAACCAGGGATCAGTGTTACCCAATCCCTCCATTTTGATGATTACTGCTCTATTATTAAGTGATGCTGTGAATATCAGCTGGCTGCTTCTCTAACTTTGCTGGGCTTCCATACAGTGCTGCCAGTCTGTAATCTACACTGTGAAACAATTTACCTCTCATTTCACTAGTTTAGTGTCAACAGAAAACACTTGCCAAGCAATTTGCAATGCACACTTATGAAAAGCTTTTTGGACTTTTTGTAAGGCTTGGAATAAGACAATTGATGTAACAACAAATACCAGCAACAAATCCATCCATTCTTCAACTTCAGCTAGTGCAGCCCTCTGGATAACAAATGGTCAAAAATTCTATTACCTACTTATATAAAAAGTTTTAACAGATTATTTAAATACTTCATGAAAATGGAGATTTCCTTGTGAAATCTCTACGTTCCTCGCTAGCAGTGCCAGAAGACAAGAGCACTCCAGAGACCATCAATGCAATTCTGTGGTTCCAGTCTACACAGAAACCATAATCTCATGCTGGAAAAGGGAAAATGAGAACACAGCAACTCTATTCCATGATTTATTTTGTTTATCTTTGTACCCAGGAGACTTACCTTTCCGCATCCAAGCAGTGAAAATCAAAAGATGAAATATTTCCATAACTTAGAGAAATCGCCTCAAACCCTACAGAATCTGGAAGGGGAGGCAGTGGGAGCGAAAAATACAGATCTGGCATATGGGACAAAGAGAATGAGATTCAGCTTTCTTGTTTCCAACACCCTGATGGCCTCTTAGACCCCTCCAAAGCCAGAACCTTCTTGCCCTCCTGGTTCTACAGGATTATCCTGCAAGCAGTGTGAGGGAAAGAAGAAGCTGCTTTGAGCTATTTTGACCTTATCCAGCCTTACAGGTAGAGGCAAAAGACGGCAGAGAAGTTGATGGGGACTTGCAGAAGCCACTCTTTGTTCAGGAAAACCACAGCAACTCTCCAGGTCTTCAGCAGGACGTAGGATTAAAACTAAATTTGGCATTTCCTGTCTCAGCATAAGGAGCTCAGACTGTCTTCCCCCCCTCCCCAGGAGAAGTGAATGAGTAATCAGCAGATAGGAACCTCATACAATTGACCTAAAGCCCTGTAGGTTGCCCATAACACCTCCACTACCTGTGTGGCCCTGCTGATGGTCGTGGTAGTGCCAAGAGACCTGACTGTCCAATGGTCACCAGTCAAAATAAAAACTCTGCCCCAAAACGGGGTTAATTTGCCAGCTGATTTTCAAAAAATGTCAGAAGATGAGAACAGTACTTTCAGCTGCACTTGAAATCACCTGGATTAAAATATGATCCTAATCTGTTCTCCTTTACAGTTAAACCAGTAGACTAAACCATACTGATAAGGTATATTATCTTTGCAAAAATTCACTTCCTTTTCCATTAGATTTAATTTCCACTTCATCTTTCTCTTATATTTATTCCACAAACAAGCCATTGTGTTATTAATGATTCAGAGTTCCCCAAATCCATATGTTATGGATTTTATGTCAAAGAGGACTCATAATACTTTAATGAGGAAAAAGAATACTATTTTACTATACTCACATTGTACACTACCCAGCCAATGGGCCTGCAAGCAGTTTTAAATATTTCTGTAACAGCACAATGGAAATTATAAAAAAGAAATAGGCATTACCAGCTTGCTCTGCTCCCCATCCCTCAAAAAGACTGATGTTTTCCTGTTTACCTTTTTGAAGACCTAATATGTTTGTAGCAAATTGTTAATTCCTCTCTGATGGTTATACACCTATACATGGGTGTAAGAAAATCCTTTAACATTTTGAAACAAGCAGAAATCAGGTAGATGATAAGACAGGGCTATCAGTCACATTATCAGTCAAGTGAATTTGATTCTCCTCATTTTTCTGAAGACATCTAGTTTCTGTGTGCGTGCTCAAAGACTTAGCTATTCACATATTAGAGTGACACATTTAAAGTAGTGAATTTCACATTAGCAATGCAGATGGAGGAACGGATGATCTCGGAAAATTAGACGGTGGAAAGGTTTGGTGTTGGAGAGTAGCATGAGAGTTGGAAATCCCAGACAAAGCAGAGAGAAAGGTTATTAGAGAGTAGGCAGAATGGGAAAAGCAAAAAAAGATAAAGTTAGAAAAAGAGGGGAAAACTACAATAGAAATAAACACTGTAAGTCTTTAAAAGTGAAAGTGAAAAGTGAAAAGACAAAGATTAGCAGCTAATAGAAACATTAAAATGTTCAGATGGAAGCATTTCAATGACACTAATTAATAAGAAATGCGTCAGTGTGTACAAAGTTGATGCTGTTTTTTCACAGAACAACTTACTGGGCCTGTTGCCTCTCAGCTCCCAGTTGTGCCAATCACTTGTTGGTAGATTAAGAGACCAAAATGCCTATTTGTGCCATTCAGGTTTAACTCTGTTACACACACAGAAACACATGCCCAGAAAAGTGCTTCAATTTCTGCTTATGAGATAAGAAATTTGTATAAATAAAAGAGTAAGACTGGGGAGGGGGAGAGGAGGCATAAGGGAAAAATACATCTGAAAAAAAGGAGACATTGGAGAGACGTCAGTCTTGAAATCAGAAGCTCATTAATTCTCATCTTATTTTCACTCTCTGTAAGATTTACCATATGTGACAGATACTCAGCTTTGGAGTCTGATTAGAACAGTTTTCCAACTACTAGCATTCTAAATTACCACCCAAAAGCCTCATCATCTTCAGCAAAGTTTGATGAACTGGTTACCCTTTAACAGCCGTGTTTGGTGCACTAAATTGCAACTGGCCTGCTATTTTTCTCATATCACTGCTGACAGATGAGTCTGATTATCATCCGAGATCCACCTTGCTCGTGCTCATTTGGACAACAAAGACAGCAACTGAACTGAAAGAAAATTCGAGGAAAAGTAATTGAAGACAAATTTAAAATTTCAATAGGTTTTCCTGGAAATTTGCCCACAAAGCATATTGTTTACGTATCCACCTCCATACAGAAGTTTGAAAGCATGTCCCAGGATGCCTGCTGTTAATGTTTTAGCCCTGCCCTGGCCAGGTTTCTCACAAAGCTCCTGGATGCTCTAGGCCAAGATCAATTTGTCAGTGCCAGGTTGTATGATGATTTATGACCATAGCTGAGTGAGGGTGCTGGCCATGTTCTGTCTCTCTCTAACTAGCTGTGTTGAACTCAAGCCATTCCAAATCCCTGACTGGCTACGTGGATGAATGCTTAGAGAGACTGAAGTTGTTTATTGAATTTCCAGGTATAACTTTTGCAGCTGAAGGAAAAATTTGGAAGAGAAAATATGAAACTGTTAAAAGCTTCATTGCACCGCAGTAAATGTCTCACAGAGGGAGTTAGGCTTGTCTAGGAGAGGTGAAAATTCTCAAAGTCAGAATTTCATTTGGCCAGGTTTTTTCACATCACACTTGTTATCAAAGGATGGAACCTCTGAACACTTTACCCAATATACCTGTAAAAGTGGCAAAAAAAAGTGGCTAAAGAAGCTATCTTAACAGGTACATAAGTGTACCTGTAATTTAGTCTGACCTGGGTGTGAACATTAGGCTCTGATTTTTCTTACACAAACAGGGCAGAAATCATGTATAATCTGCAGAAGAAAACAAAGAACAAAATCATATCCTTAACGAAAAAAATATGAAGGAAAACCAAGGGTAATAAGATTAAGAATTTTGAAGGTAGTAATGAAATAAAGATACATTATAAATGTTAGAGTCCAGACTGTAGGACACAAGAAATTTAAGAACAGTGATGGGAAAAATTAATTACATGAATAAAGAAAGTCCAAGTGGCTTATATGAGCAGCATGGGATAGACATTGCACTCTGACTAAACTCCACCACCTATTGCTTGGGACTGCTGTAGGTAAGGTGCTGCTTAATGGGCATGAAAAGATAAGGATCAGATTCTGTCTGGAAGTCAATTGATGCCTGGATCAAACTGTTTCTCTGAAGGAAAATTTAATTTGTTTTTCTAAATAAGAAAGTAATTTATGGAGAGACATGAAAATTGACAAAAGTTCTATAAAGAGAAAGCAAATATGGCTTCTTTTAGCAGCATTGGCCAGTTGTTTTTATAAAGCTATCCAGGAGCTTTATTAGCAGAATTATGCTGACAATTGGCTACACCTCAAGTAAGATGAACCTGAGTCTATTGCAGGGGAGTAGAAGACAAAAAAAAAAAAAAAAAAAAAAAAAAAAAAAGAGGATCAGAGACAAAAAAGAAACCCCTTATTACCATTTCCTTGATATCACAGAATCCACTAGCAGGTCAGAGTTGCAGAGTTGTAATAATTTCATTTCAGAATAATCAAATCAATGCTGAAGAATGGTGAAACAACAGCTACCATGGCTGCTTCAGGTGTTGTGATACCATGAGAGCACAACAGCCTTATTATCCATTGTAGTTGTTCTTTGCATGTCTCGACCACCTGTGCAAATGTGTTTCTGAAATCTGTGCAGAGACAAAACCCCAAATTAAATCTGACAAACACAGAAAGTGTCTTGAGCTAACTCGGCCCCCCTTTGTAGTTGGTCATTATGGGGTGACCAACTCTTTTTCCTGTCCTGCATGACCCACATCCCTGTAGGTTGTGTTTATTGAAAGCTGATAGTTACAAGTGCTGACATTTGCCAGGTTTTGTATACCAGGGAGTTAAAATCAAAAGAATCTGACAAAGACATTGTAAATAACACAAGAGAACTTTCCTAAACCTGCACACTGTATGAATGCAGAGGAAAATTTACTCTATTTTCAGAGGCTCTTTGTGTGCTCAATTCTCACTGTATGAGTGCTATTAGAAGTGCAAGCACATAACTGCAGATATAATGTCAAAGTCATCCACATTATAACAAGGTTTCAGATGCTCCGTAATGAAGACTTCATCAGAGAGTGAAAATTATTGGCTCCCCTGTTGACGACTTTTACAAAAATCGTAAATGTGTAAAGTTTGCCAGCTGGATTCATCTTCCTGTGCACAGTCATTTATGAAGCTTTGAAATTTTAACCACTGGCAACAATGCTATGTTTGAAAAAACTCCAAGAATATCTGTTCGATGACAAACAATGGTCCGCTAAATAGAGACACGCTGTCCTGACAGCTCCGCTTCAGCTTTATGGTATGATATGTGCCAGCAAAAGCAGAGAAGACATTTTGTAGCATCATAAAACTGCTTCCAAAAATGAGCACCCTGCAGCTATTAGAAACTGCATGAGAATCACCAAATGTCAGCCTCATGCTCAACAACGTTCAGTTTAATAAACGGATTTCAGAAAGTGAACAACATAAGATGCTTCAAAACACCCTTAAGACTACAATGAAAATATTGAGTGCTAGAGAAAAAAACTCAGCTATTCACCATATAAAGAAAAAAAAAAAGGGGGGGGGGGAGAATTTTGTTTCTCCTTGTTGTTTCCTGGGACCAATTAAGAGCATTCATTATTATTATTGTCAGCACTAGGAACAGTTTACGAACGATAATCAATTCACTGACACATCCTAATATTAATAGTCAGAGGCCTGCACTGAAAACAGCCTCACATTGTTCTGGCAGTTAATATCAGGTTTGTTTCTCAAATTTTCTTCTCTGAGAGAAGTATTTAAATTTATCCAAATATAAAGAAAAAAAATGGGCTGTGGGCGAAAGGAGTATTTCTGTGTACCAGAAACATAATGTGCTAAGAACTGTCTGGAAAAACAAAGAACTATTTTTCATCCTGAAAACTGCTGTTGAAATACTGCATGTCCGCATGTTCTTTCCTCAGTTTGCTTTTCTCCTCCTTGCCCTCCACTCCCATGGCTGCTCCAGCTCTCAGTGTGACTGGTGAGGCAAGAGGTGCCAGGCAGGCACAAAACACACCCGTGCCAAACCAAACATTTCCTGGCTTATGCCACACAGAGACCAAACTCAAGGAAATCTCAAGTATTCACTAAAGGATGCTGAGATTTCTTTTTCCCCAAGAGTGCTGCTACTGTTATAAAGGCATGTGGGATTTACTTGTCCCACAAAAGTCCATATATTGGTCCAAGCAAGAATTCCTCATCAGAGCAATTCAGTTTCAAGTGAAGTTTCTTCACCCAGACAACTTACCAGGAATATTACAAAATGCTGTGATTCCATGATCCAAATAATTAAAGAAAAAGTAGTTGTACAAGTACTAAAAGGTTTTAGGTTATGAGGGTACTTACCAGATCTCAGAGGTCTAGTACTTTTACCGTTAGTTTCCAATTATCTAATTGACATCAATTTCTATGAAAATCATGCCTCCTAAATCCCTCAGTGAAATCAGAAGTGTAACATATCAGCAATTGAATGCTAAAATTGGTATATGTTCTCTTTCATGGGCCTGGAGGAGACTGCAAAGAATATGAAAATATGGAAAACATGCTTCTTTGTATATTCTTAGCTAGTGATAAGTGCTTGTGAAAACACTTGGGATTTGGGTAACCCACAAAAGATCAAAAAGAACATATGGACTATGATAGAAGGGAATTCAAAGCCCCATGTTTGGAAACAGGTTTTTATGAACACTAAAGTTCATGTAGAGAAAATCAGAATATGTTTGCATGTCCCAGGGCTGAAAGGCACACAGAACAATCCTCTGATGGGCAAAAACCTTCTAATACACTACAAAGATTGCCCTGCGAACTGAGAATTCACCTTGATTAAAGAAAAGACTAATATTTTACCACAGGTTTCACCAGACCCAAGATTTATGTGCAGGTTGTCACAACTCTGGACGTCTCTCAAGGTGCATTTCTGTGCTGCTGTCAATACCTGAGCACTGACGCAGGGAACCACGTGTGGCACGGCAGACAGGGGCTGTGACACACGGCCGGAATCTTCCTGCAGCTGTGATCCTTCCCCCCTGAGTTTCTCAGGCTCTGGCACACAGGGCTGAACCACTCAAATCAAGACTCATCAGTGGCTCTCCCTTCGTTACAAATGCTCTAAAGGCACCCAATGACCTAGTTTAAACTTAAAACTCATGTTCCGCTTGGATCAAATATAAAGTGAACTTTTATGAATCCCTAAGTGTGACATGTCTAAGACAGCTTACTGGGCAAAGGAGGACAAAAATAGAAAAGCCTCATTATATGCCTAACAACAAGGTAGAAAATATGTAGATGAAGTTTTTGCCTGATGGGAAAAGAGAGGGAAGAAGGGGGTGGGTAGGCTGAAGCTAGTTTGAAGCCTGTGACATCAGGGTAAATACAAAAGATTTATTTATCTGCAATTCACTGGGAGATCTGGGGGACTGGGGAAGGAATGGGAGAGAAAGGTTTGTTTTAAATACAAACTGGATCGGGTGCCTGTCATTTTAAGATTGGGACCAGGGGAGACAGGTCTGCAGTAGCTTGGGAGAAGAAAGTGTTTCAGGCAATTGGTGATTAATTGTACTCTGCTATGCCACATCTCTTTCTATTAAACCTCAGATAGCCAAATCTGTTTCCTAATTGTTTTTGTGTTTCTCAGTCTTCTTTTGTCTTGCATAGGAGTAGGCAATTTCTATGCCATCAATATCTCATTAAGGGGCCTGGAATCTGAAATGCCTCGTTTTGTTTTTAATTTTGTTTTCCAGGCTTTTTGCTACATTTTATGACACGGCATTTTTCGTTTGCTTGTTGCGGTCCATTTATTCTCTGGCATTCCCTTTCCCTGGGTTATAGCTTTATTTGTTTCTCTGCCTGTTGGCACTCGAGGTGTATGTAAATTATTGTTGCATGCTTCACCATCACTACCTATTGCTCTTCATTTCCCCTAATGACATTCTCACTTAAATGCCGTACCTGCTCAGGTTGTACATGCATAGAAAATAATTTCAACTCATCCATGAGGTCATTTTTTTTCCTTTTTTTTTTTTTTTCCACCCCCTCTCCTACTGCTTTTCACCTCAGACCTGTATTCATGAGGTAAGGAGTAGAGCTGCACGCTTTTTGCCTAGGGCAAAATCCTGCTGCCACTTGTGCAAGTAGAAGCTTAGAGGAAAAAGGAAGGGCATTCACACAAATAGCTAATCAAAGGGTTTTTAATGATACTCATTAGGAAAGAAATTCATTAACAAGCCAGCACAGAACATTCCCTGAAGGGAGAGTGATGTTATTGGTCACATCAAAGTCCCCACCTGACTAACACCTTTATTGCTGTTCATAGTAAGGCCAAGTTAGCAGCAAAATCAGTCGCATTCAGTTCCTGCCAAGGAAAAAGTCAGCAAAGCATGGTCATGGAAACAGGATCAATTCTCTTTTACTAATAAGAATGGCTTTTCAACTTTTCACAGCGATGTACAGTTTAGCGCCCACCACCGATGCTTTTGAATTCACACAATTTTACATTTCCTACCCTTCATTCTTTTGCCCAGCTCTTTCTCTCTCTTTTATTTGGATACCTCTGACTGTGTCCAAACCAGTGCCCGTGGTAGTGGTGCAGTCCCACAGCAGCACAAACCTCAGGTGGGTGGATGCCAGTGCCCCTTTTCGAACAGAAGCCTGCAGAAGACAACCTCATTGCAAGGCACCACTGCAGGCCCACCAGGGCTTACTCCCACTACTCAGGATAGACACAGCCTCTGAGCATCAGAGCCATTTCCAGCTGGCAGGCAAAAAAGCTGCCTTCTTTTTTATGCTCACACCATTACTTACCTATAAAAGGGACTCTCTATTTTTTTCTGCCAACTCATTCCTAGAGATTAGTATCGGTATCTTGGGATGCTCATTTGCTCCGTAAAAATTATGTTTTTAAATAGACTGAAGCAGAAATCTCACTTTTATTGCACTGCCCTGATACAGTAGAGACCAGTTATTAGAACAAATTGTAGCAAGCCGCTTCCTAGTTGTTATACCCACATAATTACTACAGGCTGCTACATGAAACCCTGCTTCACTCTTATGCTTAGAGGCGAGATCTCCATTTTGCAAGGACAGAGCAAGTTCTATTATGCATTTTACTGCCAAAGGAGGTCAATTAACTTTAATTGGTTCTAATTAGCACTTGCTCAAGCTGTTATATTCTTTACCTGCATCCGAGTGGCTCTCCAAGTGCTGCACAATGGATTCCTGCTTATGAACACAAAGGAGAATTACTAATGGCATCCTTGAAGGCAAAAGATGCACTGATCAGCATAAATGGGGAACAAATATCAGCACAAATAGTAGCAGGCCTTTTTAGGAAAAAAACAACCACAAACATTTCATCCCCATCTGGCTTTGATCAATTGAACTGAATGCAACTGTGCACCTTGTTGTTTAAAGTTAGAACAATGAAAGTACACAAATGCAATTATTCTCTACCATAACTTCTTTACACCTGAAAGATAAGTACCAGAAAACACAGGGGGTAAAGGGGTGGAGGGAGAGTGTAGCAGGTCTGAAAAAAACAAATGGATCATTTCAATGGTAGCAAAAACAAAATGCCAAGAAAAAGAAAATCATCAAACATACATCTGAAATGTTCTGTTTTCTAGGATTTTTGAGGATTGTTTTAAAATATTTCTGTTTAAGTGAAAGGCTTAGTTTGTTTGTTTGTTTGTTTTGCTTGATTGGGGTTTTTTTCCATTCTGCTGCAGGGAGAGGAACATCCTCACTTGCCTAAAGAGCCCTCAGGATGTGGCGAGAAGCTGGCACTGAACTCAGGATTGTCTACGACAGACTGAATGCCAGAAGAGATGCTGCAAGGCTGAGCTGTGCTCTAGGAACTTGTTTTCTGCTGTGGTCTTCCTGGATGTGGCTACACTTAAACAAAGTCAGGCTAGAGAGGAATCCAGTCCTCACACCAACAGTGCAACTCAGAGCTGGCTCTCCCAAATAACCAGTCCACCTTCCCAGCACACAGGCACGGCCCTACTTCTCCTCTGGGTCCCATGGCAAAGCTGTGAGTCCTATCTGTTCTTTTGGGTGAGGAGTGTTGGCAGGCAAGGGTCAGTCCTAAAGAGAAGCAGGGAACAAGCTACGCACAGCAGAGTTTGGTGCCACTGCTCTGCTGCGTTCCACTGCTCAGCACTGAGACCCAGGAACTGGGGAGGATGTCCCAAAATGCCTGACTAAATGGTCCCAGTGCAAACCACCACAGTGCCTAACTCATCAAAGACCTGCCCTGCCCTGAAAAACTCCATCCTCAGGGAAGCAACCTGCCTCTACACATGGGGTGCCTGGGATCTACGGAAACCCACCGAGCCTACAGCCACGTGGGCTTCCCAGCTGGAGACTTCCTGAGGGGCAAGCAGCCAGGGTTGGGGCTTTGTACAACCCTGAACATTCTCCAGTCTCACTGGCTTGGATTAACAACACATTTAAAACAAAGTACTAGAATCAGTGTCCCAAGGATCTAGGCCTCTATGGATTTTGGATAATCTGTTTTGGTATGGAAACCAAAAGCAATGAAATTTATGCATATTACCATACAGTTCAAATTACATGTGAAACTGTGGTGGACTTGGCTGATTCTAAACCAGTTTATGTGTCCCTTATTTTAGTATTACTTTTTGCCATTTTCCTGCTATTTGAAAGTACCTTCTAAAGAAAATGTCCATTGCCCACATGGTTTTCAAAATTATTTTTTTTTTTTTGCCTAATGTGTTCCAGAGAGAGGGAACACAAAACATGTGTTAAAAAATAAAAATGAAATTAAAAAATCCTCCCCTTGGCAAACAAGTTCCCCTGAATCTTTACAAAAAAAGGCCAGCTTTTTTTTTTTTTTTCCTTGTTCCTCTCCTATATCTTCACAAGTCCATTAATCATAAAAAACCCCAAACTGCATATATTGAAGATAAGCCCAAGGAGCTGCCTGTAGTTTTGTTTTTAAAAAAAGTTCCTGCCAAAATCTCCCCCAATCCGATTACCTTTCCTCTGTCAGTTGTGAGGACTCTTTCTCAGCCCTAGCACACACCTTTTCTCCTGGCTGGCAAGGCATGGGCTGAGGCAAGCATAAACCAGCATATAATTATTTCAAACAGTCATGTCTTCCTTTTGCACTGGTGTATAGTTAAATTAATACACTTAAAACATTCCATGCACCTTATCTTTTGTACTTTTCCCAAGGAACGGTGTTTCTTTTGCATTTCAGGTGACAACCAAAAGGTATTCAAAAGGTTTACTGACTTGGAAAGGGCTTGAGAAATTAAAAAAAAAAAAAAAAATTACAAAATCAAGAAATGTCTGTTCTTTGCATCACTGAAATGGCTGCCTATACAGCAATACACCACTGAAGCACATGCAACCATTTATTATTTGGTCCTTCAGCCCTCCTGCGTTTAAAATTGGGCACGCACTCAACGCAAAGATTGAGAAAAACTGACCTGGCACCTCTTTGCCATTTGGGGATATTCTGTATGGGGTTGGCAGAAGCCCCACCAGCACAAAGCCCCAAGTGCAAGGGTTCAGACCCTCGGAGTGCAGGTTTTACACACCCACTGCTTTATGGGCTGTGAGCAAAGTGAGCTGAGCACTTGGGTCCTTGCGGGGCATTGAGAGAGCGCGGGTACAAACGGAGGATGTTTGCTGGAATGGCTGGGCCGGGGTAATTACACTGGTCCAGCTATTCCCTGTATAGACAGGACATTAAACAGAAACCCCTATGACAGGCAATGTTTACCACTGGCCTATTTATAACACAGCTCTTGGCTTAACTCAAAAACCAGCACACAAAACATTCCTTGTCACCTGTAAGTGGACAGTGATGATTATAGCTCAGTCTATGTTATTATTGCCTGATTTTCCCAGTTTGGCTTTTCACATATTGACTCCTTACTCAAGGTCTTTTAACATAGATTTGAAATGTGAATATGTTTTATTTTTTTCCCCAGTAAATATACAATACACACTTCAACAGTACTATTAACCAACTTCTTATGCCAATTAAACTTTGCTGCACTAACAATACCAATGAAACACATTAAGAGGTCATACTTTTTCGTGAACAAACTGTAGCCAATAAACAGTTTTTAAAAAAAACAAATTAAAAAACAATTCTAAGTGCTGCCACAACATCCCTTTTCTTTAAACACATTATTCACAATAAATGTTTTCATTTTTTTTAAAAAGAGAAGAATACTTCTTTTAAAATAGTAAATTAAATGGTATTTTAAAAAATATGTACTGTGGTTCATTGGAAGTACACTGTATAGAAAAGAGAGAGAGAAAAAAAAAGAAGAGACATCACCTGTAAGATAATGGAGACACTTTGCCATACACAACAACACCTTATGTAATATTGTAAGCAAATTATTAATGAACAAAAATGTACAGAAGCAGATGGACAAGTTAGTGAATATCATGGTACTGCACAGTTTTAATACTGACACACATTTACTTTCCAGTGGAAGAGATAAAACACATATTTGAAAGTAATTGGGATGGCTTTATCAACCTCTAATGATACTGAATTTTGAATAGAATATAATGAGTAAGGTGTTCCACCAAAGCTCAGCACAAGCTTTTGAATTAAAAGGAAAAAAAAATCAATCCATGACTGAGTTAAACATTTTCCAGAGAATTAAATTTGAATGGTACTCTGAAGAGTCATCTCTTTATATGAGAATATCAAAATAAAACCAAATATATGTAATTATGAGGCATTCTTTATCTTACTTGAACATTTTTAAGCAATGTTTTTAACTGTAATGTTTTAAAAGCAGGAAAATGACATATAATCATTGGTCACATATATAAATAAATTAATACATTTTTTTTCTCAAGTTTTTATGTTTGTAACCTGCTGAATAACACATCTTGACTTAAGGAAGTTAACTAGCTTTTTTTAAATACTCAGTAGTGCTGAGTTATAGCTGATGGCTGTAGTGTTTTATCTTATCATGGAACAAGTTAATGAAATGAAAAGCAACACATATTTAGCATTTTAATTTACTTTTCTAAAATTCTGCCATTACTAAAAGTGTTCTTAATACTGGTGAGCTCCAAGGCAATATATAAAACAACATAGACTGGTTATATGAAAAAGGTATTCAATGGAAACTTGTGTTCATGGTCAGATAACTAACAGAAATAAGCTGTAAGATTTAATATTTAAATTAAGCATCAAAGTAATGGGTGGGCTATCCACATATAATATTCTAAGAAAAGCTTGACAATTTACTCATTCAGATTTGAGAAGTACAGAAGATTTGGACAAAGTCATGAAAATTAATGAAGAGACAGGATGCTGTCATTAATGTCCACTTACAGATTCTGGTTTATTCAAAAAGTGTATAAACGTGTTATTTCCTCATCATAGTAGGGTTTGAAGCCACTCACTAAAACACAGGTCAAAGGTTTTCTTTGCTTATATCCAACTTTTGGATGTATTGTATTGCCAGAAATATATTTAATGCAAGTCAAAAATAGTTTGACCATTGCTTTCCTTCCAAACACTGAAGACTTTACTACAAATTTAGTGGATCCAACTTCAACTCTTGCAGACTTCAAGTAACAGAACAGAAAGGGTTGTGTAGACTGCATCAAAACAATTAATGTCATGAATTTCAGTGGTGCAGCTCTATCTTCTATTCTACTGTACATGTATTGCAAAGATGAAATAAGATACTCTGACATTTCAATTTTTTTGGAAGCAGCCTGAATATGTCTTAATAATAAATTGCATTCTTAACTTCTTGCTAGGTATTCCTTGAGTTTATATTGTTTTCTTTTCTCCTGGAAAATCTCTGTCTTACATTTTGGGCTGGAGAAATTAACGGTAATAATTCTTTTAAAACTGCAATATAAAAACAGCTTTAGTGAAACACCTTAAGTTCTTCTGTTTGTAGCAAGGTTTGTTTTTCTTCCCCTTAGTGGCATGGGATGGCTAAAAACAGGTACTAAGGGCATCATTCTAGTGAAAGGGTCTAGGCCATCTCATGCTACCTTTAATTTTCATATTCGCCCTTTAATCTCACACTTCCAACTTCTGACCCCTTCTTAAATAGGAAGAGCAACCATGTTGCTTACTTTTAAAAGATTTAAATCTGTCTCTAATGTCTTCACTGACATCAGTTTTGCCTGTCACTTTCTCATTTCTACACCCCAGTGGAAAACCACCTAACATACTCCTTTACATCCAGCGTTATCCAAAGTAGCTTACAGGACGTAAACCTTCTCCACACATTCAGTCTCTTTTTTTCTTCATGTCATGAGGAGTAGAGTTTTGTGCTTATCACCAAATAAAATTGCAGTGCAAACTTTAAACATAAAAGTTACACAATTAAAAGTTAATATATGGCACCACAGCCTATTAATTCACATATAGTACAACAGACCAGTAAAAACAGACATGAATATGAACATAGCTAAAAAGAAGGTGAGCTTGCATAGCAATGCAACAAAAGAAATTATATACAGAAGGAAATCCTTTTCATCCTGGAGGGTGATTTTTTTTTTTTTCTTTCTTTTTTATATACTCCTGACAAGGAATAGTTTAAGGTGGATGGTGTATTAAAGAGAAGAACACAAGTAAAGAATCTGTGGGATATGTGTGGCTGTGTGTCTTTACATTGCATTTACAGTTCTTTTAATAGTACATAAATAAAGAAAATGTTCATTGCACTGTTTAGTGTCATCACTTCCATGAGTTCAGACCTGATGGTCCATCAGAGCAGCTTGCAATGTGTCTTCTCAACTACTCTATAGAGAGAAACAAGAAGAGAGAAAGAGGTTGTAATAAGAGAAAAAAACCACCACAAAGCAAAGCCTATGGCAATATTACTGCAGTAGGGGATGAATATTCAATAGGTTGTGTGAAGAGAATTAATTGCTTCTAAGATGAAAAGCGATGGATGCTAAAACTCAGCACTTACCAACACCATATCTGAAACTGCACATTTCAGGGTTTGTGGATCCCCTCTTATAAAGCTACTGAGCAGTAACTGTCGGGAGGTACTGAGGGTCTGACTGCAGCAATAGGATGCAGACATGCCCACAGCTCCACTGCTTTATCAGTAAACATACCAGTATGCCTGAGCTTCCTGGGATGTCGATGTTCTACTTCAAACACCAGAGTGAAGCCTTTGGGTATCTGATACTGCCATCATGTACACAGCATCAACATGGTCTTATACAAGGTTTAACAGGCAGAAAAAAGTTTGGGAAATAATTTCCCTGTCCTGGGATGCTGATGGAAAGAGTTGAGATATGCAACTCAAAAAACTGGGCTGCACAATCAAGAAAAGAAGATCTCCATCTAAGAGAATACTGCTCACCAGGTAACAAGAAGTTAAGGAGAAGGCATCACCATGGCTAAAAAAATCAGCACCCTTTTCATTCACTCTGAGAAAAAACAGTCAATGGCATTTCCAAGACAAGCACGCTACACTTTGCCAAGAAAACGCTAAATTACTGGAGTTTCTCTTCAATTTTCTCTGTGCTTCACTAGCATTACACACTGAAAGACATACTGTGTAGACAACATTGGCATGGCTTACACAGATTTGAACTGGTCCAAACCAAAGAACAGCACATAATTTACTTGTCACCTCAGAAGGCAGAAATATCTGGGTAAAATTTAGTCTGATTATCACAATGCAACTTCCTACTCTCTTCACAGCACATCTATAATTTTCCTCTTTTTGTCTATTTGAGAGTTTTAACTGTAGCTAGAGATAAACTTACATAATTCACCAGTAAACTGTCCTTGACTGTTTGATCCCACATAGCCTATATCGAGAAGGTCACTGGCATTGCGTTGGTGACCTCCTCGCAAGACTTCACCTTTTCTAGGTCCAGTCGATCCTTTAGAAGAAGATGTTCCTGAAGAGCTGTGGCCACCAGGGGATGGGAAGTTGGGTTTACTATATGGTACGAGCGCCTCTTCTAGAAAAGTAAAAAAAACAAAACAAAACACCAAAGTAAATATCAGTAAATTCCTAGAAATAGGAGTAAACAAGCTATTAATCTGTCTTTTGTCTTGCTTTTTATAGCACGACAATTTTACCTAGGAAAATACACAACTAAGAGTTGTGTCTCAAGGACAGAGAAGCCAGCAAGAATTTATTCTTGTTTCCTTGTAAACTCATAAGTCAGTTTGTATTAATTATAAAAAGTCTAGATTCATTATGAAGTAATAGATCATGAATCATGGATACTTTAATAAAAATAGATGCACATGCAATTTCCCAAACAATGCAGCTATGATTAGATTTTTGCTTCAAGCCTACATGAATGTGCTTTTTCCTTTTCTTTCGCTTAAATTATGGCAACATTACCTCAATCAGTTTAGATAAAGAACTACAATATCAGCTAATTTAATTAGCTTCCAGCAACTCAGTAATTTCTAATGATGCAAAGTACACTAACAATTTTTTTTTAACTGGTGGTGAATTACATTGGAAAATATTATATTACACATAGCAGTTGTAATATTTGGGCTGAATAAATCATCCTGTAGCTTGTTTCATGTTCCATTATGAGCAAAAGGCTTACTGTTGCTCACTTCCCTTCTTTTTCTGTGAAGACCTGTAATAATGAACTGCTTGCAAGAGCAGGATTAATAGCAATAAAGCATAAGACTGCATGTCTTCATATAGCATGAAGTAAAACAAGACATCGCTTCTGATTAAAGTTTCCAGGAGATATTGTTGTAATAATCCCAATCTAGGAAGCAAAACAGCAGCACTGATTTAGCACTGAAATAGAAGCACTGTTTTATTTCTTTCCTGTGTATGATCCTTTTTTGCCATCTGAGAAGCTGAAGAAAGAGATCTTCCTAAATGTAGTTTGATTCAAGAAAGAATATAAGTGTACATCCCTAACCTCAAACACAGCATCTGCCCCTTCTGAAATCGGTGGGATATCTCCTGCTTGAATCTTACTTTTTTTTCAAGTGAATCTAGGCCAAAAGGGTTTTCTTTATTTTGCTTTTCCCATTGTCTTCACTCTTAAACAACCCGATGAGGAGAAATGGACTTTCTTTGACAGAGGGCAGGAACACAGACAGAAAAGTAGGTGGGGATGGCCGGAAAGAAAGAGGAGATAAAAACGCTTTTATTCACGAGCTTGAAGCCTTTGCAAAGGCTGCAGCAGAGGCACAATTAACTTAGAGAAATGCTAAATGAGAACAAATCTGTGGAAGAAACCCAGGATTTCATTCATTGTGCCTGCTGCCACAAGTGAGTGGGACATGGGGATTCCCCATGTGATCTGCTATTGAACAGGGCCTGTTTGCAAGGTAAATCTGTTGCAGAGAAGGGCAGGCAGCTGAATTCCTTCCCTGCCAAAGTATCTCACTCTGGCCCTGCCCAAGGGACCAGCATATTTGTGCTGCGGGACACAAGGGCGTTATCAACGTTTTGTGCTATGACCGTGCGGTGTCCTTGCTGAAATACAAAGAAATGCTCAAAAGATGCAGTAAAATGGCATTTAACAGCCACATCCTCCTAAATCATGTTACTTGTTCCTTATATATCAAGGCCCAACAATAGAATCAGATGCAAACCTGGTTTCCAAAGGCTGGCTAAAATGTGGAATGGCTTGCACTAAGGTAGCAATAAGGCAGGCAGCATAAATCAGTTTAGCAGAAAGCTGGATACATTTTTAAAGGATGAAAAGAAAAGTCACTAGGATTGCAAAAGAGTTGGAAGATGACATATATGGTCAATTGATTTGTTTTTCTAGCTTGTGGACTCTGGATAAGGCCTCCTTCAGGTTCAATGAAATATTGAGGAAAAACGACCGTGAATAAATATAAAATCCATTATCATTATAGAGCATATGGTGTGTTAAATTATCTGTTGTGCCCTCAGAAATAAATATAATCCATAAAATAAGTAATTGTGACATAAAATAAAGGCTAAGTTTTTCACAACATTGTAGCACATGAAAGGTGGTTGTCTCAAGTCCTGAGAATGGGCTCACATTTATTAAACACCCCAAACAGCGAACCATGCCCCAGACCTGCAAAGATATTGGGGAGCCTTTGCCAGTGCCTTTCTCTTTGAAGCTCTGAGCCTTTAATTTGAAGACACAATTCCAGCCCCCATGAAATCAAGATACACGTGTGCAACGATGTTTCTATACCCCATAAACTAACCAAAAGGCTTTTCACATTATCAAAACTATTGTAACCTGATCTGGCACTGCTTTTGTTAGAGGGATAGCTGAGAATGTCATATTTGATGTGCTGTAGCTGCGCTTCCACAATGAAGCCACTGGCAGGAACCCGGTGATCTTGTTTATACTGAAAGCAACCAGTGGAAACACGGTTCCCAGACTTAAGCATTTCTATTCTATTCAACTTCAAACTAAAGGCCTTGCTTTCAAAATTTCACTCACAGCTTGGTAACATCTGAATGAAGCCCCCTAAGCTGCAAATTAGCTATTTTCTGGAAGCTGATAGCTAATAATAACTCCTTTTGGAAATGTATTGAAAAGTGGGACAGGATAGATTTCCAGAGATCTATGCCATTAATAAAGGAAAAGGAAAGAAACACAATTAGCTAATATTATTAAAGCCCACAAATTTAGTGATATAAACAGGCATCACATGTAACAGTAGCCTTTCTTAAATCTACCAGAGAAAAGAATACACAGCAAGAAACTGTAGTGCAAGAGGCTGGTAGAGAAGGCAGACAGACAGATATAAAGCTCTGGCCCACCTTGTGCACAAACTTTATGAACTGCTCACACCAGGGTAAATGCATAATATCTCCTAGAGGAATCTTTATTTTATGCATGAAGGATATGCACTTGCTCTCATCATCCTGAATTTGACAAGAACAAGACACCTGTAATCACTTCAGCCCTAAATTCAATGTTATGTAGGTCACTGGAAGTGGCAAGATCAAGTTCTCTTTATTTATGGACAGATAAATGCATGTCCTGCAGGATGGGAATTTTATTACTGTATAAGCTCTGCATCACAGAACCACTGACAACTTCTATTTGTACACTTGTGAAGCAGAGGAAAAAGAAGGGAGCTCTTGCTAAGCAGGTCAGAGAAGCATTCTTAATAATAATAATTTACATAGAAATAAGGAGTGTAAAGTATATTCAGGCTATTTTTTTCTACATGTTTGTACATCTCGTACATTGCAATTAAAATTGCCATTTCGCCAAACAGCAAGAATTTCACACACTATTTTTAAACTTCACATCAAGATTTCACAACATGAACAACCACTCACTGGTTTATGCAGCTGAAAGATTAGGGGGTTTTAACAGTATCATTATTGTTATATTTTAAAGTATGCCTGTATTTAAAATAGTTACATTTTAAACATAGGTAGCAATATTTCCCAGGAGGACTTTGTTCAGTAAATCCTGCCCTCATGATAGATTTGCCTGTATAGTACTACTTTTTTTTTTTTTTAGAGTGTCAGTGATATTAGTGGCCTAGATTAACAAGGAGCATTAATAGGAGAATAAAATCAAGAAAAAGATGGATTATAAGAGTACCTCCAGTGGGAGCCACATACATACTTGAAGAAACAGCGTAACCTTACAGAAAACTCCACATGCAATGTAATTTTTTGTTTAAATCTTCTTAATTGTCCTCTTGTATAACTCTAATCAGCACTGCACTGGGATGACACGTGGCTAGTGGGTTAAAGAAAATACCCTAGGTTGAGGGTAAAACCTGGAACAGAAGCTTTTACTTGAGGTCAGGCTGAGAGAAGGAAGCTGCAAATATCGTAAAACTACAACTCCAGGCCAGCATTGCTTCCTGTGCACATTTTTACAGACCTGAAATCCATTTAGGAGATAAAGTCAGCCTGCAGCAATGTGCAGGTCCTGTATGAAGGTGAAAGCCTGTGCTGTCATCTTGCTGGGTCTAAGAGATGAGTGTTACTTTGTCATATCCTTGAAGAAGATGGTGCTTTAAATACAGCTGGAAGGCATGTTAGTTGCTCAGAAGAATCAGCCTTCTTTTGGACATGCAAAAAAACCTCCTGCCAATTTGGAAGAAGGTTGAAAGAACTAGAAAATACAGCCTTGTATTTATGAATACATCTATCAGAAGATACTCTAAAAAATCTCTTTCTCCTTCCATGCTGGCCTGAAACTGCTCCTATTTTCTCCAACACTATGCTTGACAGCAATATTAATTGCCAAAACACTGCAAAGAATTCCTTGAATCAGGTGTTAATTGGATTTCATGGTTGCAGGAGGGAAAATAGTTGGATCACGAGCTCTCGTTTCACTTTGCCTCTCCTTCTTTTCCAGCCTAAGCCTCACCAGTGCTTTTACAGAGAGGTGTGAGGTGACCCTGGACTCCTGCCAGATACAGAAACTCTCAGCAGAGTGTCAAGAAGCCGCCTGCCTCGCCTCGGCTGGTGCAGCACACACACACCTGATCCGAAGGCTTGTTTGTGTTGGGCTTTCCTGAAATCCTCTTGGCGGTCTGTAGAGCTTATCCACTCCTGGGTTTGCCGCTGCCACTCTAGAGATGTCCTAGCTTGCCGGTCCAGGGAGCTCTTTGTCTCATCTAGGTTCGGTGCATGCTGCCTCTCAAGAGAGCTTCCTTTCCTCTCTGCCGAGCCTCCGCGCTGGCCGGGGACTATTGGCTGCCTTAAACCCTGACCGGGGGGCGGGTCGGGTGGTGGTGGAAGATCTAAAAAACGTGAATAAGATTTAGATGAACTAAATTTTTTTTCTTTTTTTTTTTTTTTTTTTTTTTTTTTTTTTTTAAATTGAAACAGAAGGTCTATTTGATGCTGAAAAGAAAAGCCCCCTGCAACCGGCGTGAATCGCTCTGTTAGTTGGTTTTAAAAGGAAGGAATTTCACGTTAATCAGAAAAGTGGGTTTATCTTCCTCTAGCTCTTTATCCAGGTTACTGTGTTGCTAGCTCTTTCTAGCTTCCACAAAAATTGACAGACTCTCATCCCTGACTTACTTACATTTCTAAGCACGGGATTTATTTTCTGTGGGGTTTATTTATTTTTGGGGTGGGGTGGAGGAGGTGGGGGTGTGCTGTTTTGTTCAGTGACAGCAAGAAGTTAAGAAATGATGTGGAAAACTGACCTGTGCCAGTTGACAATTTCCCCACCGTACTGGGACTTGCTCCATCATCCCCATTTTTTGGCTTAACTTTCAGCTTGAGCTCTAAACTCAAAATCTAATGTAGAACTTCATCAAAATGAATAAAATGTGACAAAAATTGCGAAAAAAATATTCACAAAACCTACTGTTATTGAAAAAGCAACAATATATCCCTGAAAAATGTGTTTAAATGGAACCACCAAACAATGTGTAAGCATTTTGTTCAAGTAAATGAAGAGCTAAAGTCTTCTCAGACAAGAGGATGGCCACTTCAGTTTAACATCTTGCAAATATAACCAACCAAAATTACAATTTAAGTTAATACCAAAAGACATTTGACTGGTCTCTAACAATCTCGTTCTTTTCAAGTTTATCACTAGGACTACTAAGATGCTTTTAGAACTGAAGATCAACCTTCTAATCCCATTTGTAGAGGCAAAAGAACAGTTTTTATTAGTTCTAGATCCAAGGTAATTACAGACTGAATAATTTTAATTCTAAATCTAAGATTTTCATGTAAACTACATGATAGACTTATAATAGTCCAGAAAAGCCTCAGATTATTTAAGAAAAAGAAAAAAAGAAATGGAAGCCCCTTAGTATCGTAATGAAAACCCATTTTATGCATGGAACACTTTTTGATAATTCTGTTTGGGGGCAATGCATAGCCCAAATAAATCCCTGCAGCCCACCCAACTTCACTAAACCTGTGTTAGTCTACAACAGATTTGGGTCTGTCCGGTTTTATGGTCTATTGTATCTTACAGTGTTGTGAAGATTTATCAGGAAATTGAACTTGGTTCAGTAACAGGAATGGGAAAGGAAATCTGTTTTGCCTTCAGGGAAGTCTGATGCTTATAACTCTAGTGAAACTGAAATTCATTTTATAAATTGTTCAGGAGGCCTTTGGAGGGAGTTTATTTCAAAGTCTGTAATCCGGCTTTATATAATACTTTATATAACACTACACAGAATTTTTTTCATGTCCTTGCTGTTAGAGGTGATACTTATACCTCATTTACGGAGCAGAAATGCTTCCTAAGTTGCTGAGATGTCATTCCAGTCAACATTGTCTCCTACAGATAAATGAGGAAGTGCAGGCTATTTGTGTTTACAAGGGAAAGAAGTTGTCCCTGATGATGCTGCTGTACCTTTGCTCAGAGCTGAAGTGCTACACCCCGACGAAGATAACTCTGTTCTGGCAAGAGCAGCCTTATAATAATGTGTCAGTGAGCCTGGTGTATGCTTTATGTTCAGCACTAATTTAGTTGAGAAATTTTTCGTTATGAATATAGATGTGACCTTTCGTGACAATGACTATACTTGAGTTACTGTAGGTGGAAGCAGGGGGGGTATGGGAGCTTGCCAATGTTGAAATTGCTTTATAGTGTTGGCTTCCAAAATGGCATTTCTTATAATTGATTTTATTGCGAGCATAACCAGTTAATGTACAGAACCACAACATTGGCATCTGCTTATGAAATCTGAAATAGAGATTACTGGAGTCGTGATTTATAAGCAGTTTGTGGGGATGCATTGACTCCAATAAACACAGCCATAACATGACATAGGACTATGCAATTTCCCTGGATAAAATATTTACCGTTCAATATAAACAAAATTTTCAAGTAGTACCACAGAAAGAAAAAAAAAAAAAAGTTCGAATTATTGCAGTATTAAACTTTAAACAGAGTACCCTTCTTCAGAAATTGCCATCTAATAGTTGTTATTAATTAGGTACTTAAAAGGAAAGAAGGTTTGTACTTAAACCATACTGCATGTTCTAAAGCTGGCTGCAACTCATGCAATTGCTGTAGAGTTATGCTGCTGATCTAATGTTAACCAGATTCTTGCTTTTATCCGTCCACAAAATAAGCATAAAGACCGACTTATGCATAGAAGTGAAACGAAACACCATGTTTGTAAAGTTCTTTGGCTGTTTTAGACCTATGGATGAGTTGAAGTGAAAAATAGGATTTACCTTCTAATGAAGATTCACAGAATTCTAGAAGAATTACAGGTACTATAGAATCAAAATAAGCTGGCTCCAGCCTGAGCACAGACTTACTGAACTGTGTTACACATGTCTGAGAAGATCTGTAAGAACAGCTACTAATTGTAGCCAAACTTCACCTGACTAAACTGTTTGCTTCTTTGCCTTCTTCCTCAGGCTGACTGTCACAGCAACACCTACCTGTCCTTTTCAATAAGAGCTGGAAGAGAGCTTCATTTGGAAATGTGGCTTTTTATTCGCTCTGCAACTCACATCCCATAGTGTAAATCTTCTGCCTTAGGTAAATTACTAAATACGCTCTGTTATTTTGCCTGGGAATACAGAAAAATCCCGTGTATCTGGAGTCATGAGTTTCTTCCTCCAATGCCATAAAGAATAGTCTTTCCTTGCCTTTCCTTTCCTCTCCTACCCCTAGTAAAGGGGTAACAGAATATCAGCAGAATTAGCAGTCTCAAACCCTGACAGGCAGATTTACTACCACACAGAGGGAATCCAACTCATTCCATCATGTCAATCACTTCAAAGAAGTTTTGAATTTAGAAATTTAGGGACTTCAGTGGGATTTTCAGTGAGGATACCCAGAGTGGCAACACTGACTATCTCTCTACTTCCATCTAAATCACATTTATCTTTCAGGTGCCAGATAAAATACCTAAAAGCCCACACTGAGCTAGTAACTTTCTAGGCCAGTGGGATGTCATCCAGACTATCGTTCGAAGCCTCTAATGGCAGGATTATCAAACCTGTGAGGCAATTCAGAAGTGCATTGGTGGAGGTGGTGGGGGGGTGATTGTCTTATTGATTTAGTAATGGAGGGATTGTGATTGAGAAGCTGTAGGACATCAGAGTGCCTAATAGGAGGGAGATGGATATTCATCCTGGGATTACTCCAGCCCTTCTTTAGAAAGCAGGACAATTGCTAAGTGATTTAGGTAAGAGTCAAACTTTGTCACAGCCTCTCATTATTAACTGGAAAAAGCAGCAAGTTACAGAACCTACAAGTATAAGGACACACCTTTCTACCTGTGCCACTGATTTCTTTTCCTAGGGATGATAATTACTGTGACATTTAATAAGCCTCTGAACCACTTTCTACCCTCAGAAGGTAAGCATCTTCTCTACAGTGATCTACCTTAGGAAAAACTGACTTTTAATACACAGTATGAAGTCAATGGCAAAACTAAGAGAAGTGTTATGTTCCAGTTCTCCTTTTTTAGCCCCTAAGCATATTTCCCTTCTTGCTCCTCTTTGTTTTTTGTGTTTTTTTAACATATCGTGCTCAGAAAAGGAAGAACTTTTAAATTTAGTCATGCAATTACCATGCCACAAACTATTTGACAGAGTCTACTGTTTTGCAATTTGTGAGTATATTGTTTCCAGGAAAACAAATTATTCCTTGAGCACTAGAACTAAAAACTTCTTGTTTTTATGGTGGCCTGCAAGCTCAGAATGAAAGTTTTCATCATCTGAGAGATTCCTAACATATTCTTCCTCTGTGGATTTGCTGTTGTCTCCATGGTCTTTCAGGATGTGGAAGTTAAAAAACAAGTTGTACAGCAAGACAAATATAAAGACTCCACCTAAAGTCAGTCTCTGGAGGATTCTGCCCTGCAGCTGAAGAAAATGAAGCAGCAGGCTTTTAGGGGATTTGTGTGGATTGCTGTCAAAAGCAAGCATGTAGTTGAACCCTCATATGCTTAAACAGTCTGAGATGTGTGTGCTACGTGTTAAATATTACAGTTTCTTAGGTCTTTTGCAGTGTCCCACATGGTTACAGTTAACACGGAGGAAGTGCTCAGGATGCATATGGGATTGGGCAGAGAAAGGACAGAGCTGGAGCTTTCTTGGGCAATGAAAATTTAAAATGACAGATATCCGGTATGTGATGAGACTTAAACGCAGGATACTAGGACTCATCTACCTTGGGAATTTGAAAACAACTGGCAAACTGAGTATGTTCTCACATGACAAATACAAGACGAAGCAGTTACAAGGGAAAAGACTGGAGACATTTGAAAACCAGGAGAAAACGTACAGTGATGCTTCCCACTGAAATTATGACAGCCTGGGGACCAACGGGCTGGCCTGGATAAGGGTTTATAATTGCTGGACCTATCTGAGGTTCTCCTGCTTGCCTCTTCCAGCTTAAGCATAGTGTATTGTCTCTCTTTGTAGAGTTGACTGCAATATTCCACAGAGAGTATCCGGCTACCACTTTTAATTTCTGAATACCAGAGTTTCCTAAATTCAATTGTTTACATACATGCAGGTGGCAGCAGCAACCTTTAGCTTCCTTAATTTCAAATGATCTTTTGCAAATTTAGCTATGACTCAGACTTGCCATTACACTTTAGTGACTCATATTCAGTAGGAGCTGAAGTGGAAAAACTGTACCATTTGTGTTTGTTTGTTCCTGTGTTAATACAGAATGGGAAAGGTTTCCCTATTGCTCCAGGACATTATAAATTTTTGGAACATATAATAAGCACTTTAACTAGGTTTATAACAGACAAATATTAATCTAATGGCATCCAAAAGCTGTTCTGGTTACTGCCTGTGCCTGAAATGTTGAAGGAAACAGTATGTAATTGGTATTCTGACTCAAATATATGAAAAAACTCCAGTAAGATTAGTATTTTATAAAGATTAAATAAAATACAATAGGAGATTCCTCTTTTAAAATAAATCCTAAAATCTGATCTCTTTCACTAATTTAAAACAATGCCAAATTTCACAATAGAGTCTCACTGTGGAATCACACTTCCATCTGTCTCATTACCTAAACTGGATTCCAATTAATTTTCTGGTATCCACATTGTTGTAAAACATTTCTACAGCAACAGCATTCAAAAGAAGGATCAAGGTCCCACCACACTGAGTGCACTACAAACTCACATGTACGCAGAATTTGTAGCCCAAATTGCTCATAGTTCTGGGTGACAGGATATGACAAGCACACACTGTATGGCCAGCACCACAAGTGACACCCATGATTTCCAGCTACTGTTCTCATGGACACATATATTTAATGGATCTGTGTAGCAGAGAGGCCTTTGGAATACATCCAGAAGGGCAGGGTATTAATGTTTAAACCAATTCAGGTCCTTATGAGCAAAATCTAAGCTACTTTACACTGGTTCCACAAATAATATGGCAGTGAGAATTAGCCATACAGCATGAGATGTAACAATAAACCATTTGGTGAAGACTTCCCTTTTGGAATCTATTCTCCATCTTTGTGGTCTGGCAAACATGGATTCTGTGAGAGGATACTGCAAAACTGAATCTTTATACCTGATAACATGACTGAGAGCAGAGCTCTGGTGGTTTTGGTGGCCACAGTCTACCTTGCAAGCTGTTAATATATTTTATACATGTACCTGGAGTAATAAATAGAGCATTATTAAAAAAAAAATCAATATAAATATACTGTCTATCAAATCTATTTATTACATTACCTGTCCAAAGAAAATGAAAGAGTGAACTGGACTTGATGATCCTTATGAGTTCCTTCCAACTTGAGATATTCTATGATTCTCAAGCAATTTTTACTAGAATAAGAAGGGTTCTTTACACTAAAATCTAAGGTAATTTTTTAATCTTATTTTTTACACCTGCATACACCAGAAGATTTGTCACACTCGCTGCCATGGTCCAGACAGTGTTATGAGAGCCTCTGAGGTATGTGGGACAGTCTGCCTCTCAGAACTCTCCTGCTTGGAACACTGGAAGAGAGGTTGGCATGAAGAAAGTGATCACATCTCCACCTGCATGGCATTACAGATATCCTTAGTGTTTTTTTTTAATGCTGCTTTTCCATCTGCCTTTCTCCACTTTGATCATTTCAACACCTACAGGTGGAAGGCCAGGAAGAGAAGAAATGAGGGGGAGGAGGCTGGGCAGCCACCTTCCTATGCAGTATTCCTCAAAAAGTAGCAGGCAGCAATTGCGTCTTTTGCCAGACTCAAGAGGGGCAGACAAAGATAACGGAAGACAGAGCTGATCTTGGTCAGATCTTAGAAAAGCCTGAAATTTCCAGCTGGGAAGCAGTGGTCAGCGAGAAGCAGAGATGTAAAAGAGGGAAACAAAGTCACTGAGGTCAATGGATGTCAGGGCTGAAGCAGCACAGACAAGACATGAGGCAGAACCATGGGAAAAGCATGGCACATGTTGCTGTAGTTGTTGAGTGTCTGTCAAAACCAGCACAAAGCAAACAGTGCTGCGGGAGTGGCTCAACGCTTCTCCTTAGGAATTCATGGCACACTGCTACTGGTGGTGGCTACTTTCATCTAATAGAAAATTACTCACAGGCCATTTTTTTTATGTCAACTCCTGTGCAACACAGTCATTTTTGAGTAAGATTTATACTGAGATCTGATAACTCCTAAGAGATGCTAATGTGTTCAGAGCTGAAATGAATAAAGGCTCCTCGAAGACTCACTTTACCAAGCTCCACACTGCCAGCACTGCAATTTTGCTCACGAGGCAACCTGGGGACCCCACTTCACCAAACCAGTAATTCTCTACAACCTACATTTTGTAAAAGATTGCTCTGCCTTCTCCCACTCTGCACACCTGCTTGTTGCAGGTTGTCATCGGGGCCCTCTCCACAACACTTCAACACTTACCGTCTGTGATTCCCTCCCTACGATGAGGCAAAGGGGGCTGGTCCAACCGTCCTCCCTTGTGTTTTTTGGTGGGCCTCGGCCTCTGACCCTGATTGACAGCTGCACTGGTGTTGCTGTCAGTAGAAAAAGGACTGCTCGGCCGAGGTCTCTGAGAGGAAGAATATGCTTTGCCTAAAAAAAAAAAAAAAAAAGAAAAGAAAAAAAGAGAGAGAGAAACCAGATGAAAAAATGTTATTGCCTTGAAATGGGTTGTTCTATTAATGTCTGTTCTGAAACATTAAATTAGGCCTAAGCCTCAGAGGCAAGCAAGTGTCCCCTCGAGGTACCCACTGATGACAACTGCTTTAAGACACACCACAACAAGTGAAGTGATAAACTTGGCATTCTTTTCTCTTTAACTTTTATAATTAAAATTATTCCATCTGTTGTGATAAAACTACTGTATGCCATGTAACTCCTACCTGCTCTGTGTGCTGAACAGATGTGTCATAACAACTCCTCAGCCTTGAGCAGGGAAGGAAAACAGTTCTGCAATCATATCAAATTTATCTCCTCCTGCCTTCCACTTTCATGTTTATCGAGCCAGATTCTCATTTTAGGGGCTCCCATATGCACTGTATATCTGGAGTAACTCCAGTGAGATAAACACAACTGATTTTGCAAGCTATGTAGCAGGGAAGGTTTGTATATTTAAGGGCTCTCTTTTCTCAAGAAATCAAAATGGGAGTATATTGAAATGCTAAAATTTTCCTGTTCATTTTCAGTACTTTTATATGTTAAAAAAATGTATTCTCACTGAATTTATTCCTCATATATATATATATATATATACACACACTATTCAAGCTGCATGATGTCTCCTAAAAAATATCTTTGATGCTGTTCTATGGAGCAGATGATTAAAAGCCTCGTGCAGGAACCGTAGGAGCAGCGCAGTTCATTTACTATGTTCACTTCCTCTTATTCTGATATTTTTATTCAGTTAACTTAACTAGGCTTAATGTTTAATGCCAACTGATGAAAACTAAAGATCACCATCTTTTAGTTTCTTTTGTTCATGTGTAGGTTGTTCTTGCCAAGTATCTTGGGGATGTTAACATTTTAATTTGTTTAAAACCGGTAATTAAAATTCTTACATGTTTTAATCCTATCTGCAGTGGAAAATGTATAAGCCAGTCAGAATTTCTGCTGTTTTAATGCTGCTGTAGGCCCAAATGGTGTTAGAGTTGATGGAAAGTGGCAAAATGGCTGTTTGCTGTTTTTCTGATCAACTGAGCCCAAGCTAGGAAGGAGGTTTTTATCCTCTGGTTAACTTAGACCAGGGTCTACCCTGCCATAAAACCTTTCAACAGATGCACTTAATTCTAACATGCTGTCACATATGACCTGATCTAGATAAGCTTAATCAGGAGTAATATGCAGCTCAGCATACTGTTTGAAATATGCTCAGTGCAAAGAGGGCAAAGTGAAAGAGTCGCCGTAATCTCTCTGACATGGTGTTTCACATCAATACATACATGTTAGAATAATATATCACTGTTTAACTTCAGAGATTTCCTGAGTCTCTCAGGTTTGCCTTCTGACCGATGTGCACCCTGAGGGGGACACTGCTCTCAGGCAGGCTCGTCTCCCAGCTGTGTCTCTGCCAGCTATTGGAGGTTACCACATTTGAACCCCTCATGTGGACATTCCCTAACCCTCCTCTACCAAAAAAAAAAGCCCAGTTGAACTTAAATGGTCTGAAAACAATGCCTTTGCTAACCTGGCTCATTTTAACTGAAATGGGTTACAGAACACACACCCAAGCAGCTAATTCTGGAGCTGGGAAAAAAGCAGTAATAAACGTTTGGGGGGAGGCTGGAAACATGAACCTCTACAGCTGGCACAGCTGCAGCCAGACAAAGACGAGTGATCAAACCCTTGTTTCATGGTTAAGGATAAAACAGCAGATGAGCACAGGCAAAATATTAAAATTTCATTTAAAAATAATAATTAAAAAAATCAGTAATGCAAAGAAATTCAGACATGAGCCTGAAATTCTATCTCAGCTCATAGCACATTGCACAGATGTTTTGTAAGTGCACTAGTGAGTGCACATGTAAGTGCACATTGCACATTGTAAGTGCAACTAGTGAGTGCAGGATGCAGATTCTTCACACTTATTCTTTCGACTAAAGAAATGTGATTTTTCATTCAGAATGTTGGTTTCAAAGAGAAATAGACACCGAACATTCTCTTTTATCCCTTCATCAAAAAGAGGCAAAATAAATGGCACTGACCTAAATCAGACATGGGGCAAACACAAATGACGTGCAGACTCCCAAAACACATTTTTCAATGCACTTAATAACTGATTACAGCATTTTGTATTTGTATGCAGCCCTTCCAGTAAGAACTGCTGAGCAGTGTCAGATTTTGTAGCAGATTTAGTGCGTGTAAGTGGAGACAAGGATGAATCCACTAATTCTTGATTTAATTTCCCAAGGGTGTTAAAAAAGGAAATCTGTCTGAACTTCGTGGCAAATCACATGATGGCTTCTGGAAACTGGAATCAAAGTGTCTGGCAGGAGAGACACATCGCATCTGGATTTACCAGCGCCTCTTATGCTTGGCAATCAAACACTCCCACGTGAGGCTATCAAGCTGGACATCTCCTTTAGTATCTACCGGTGAGGACATCTCACAGCTGTTCTACGTGGGTGAAAATAATTGTCCAGACTGCAAAGGAGCAAAGAGTCAGGACCTTCAGACTCCCTCCAGAGCAATGAACAGAAACAACACTGCTGCTTCTCCACTGCTAGACACTATTCTGCACTGTGGGGGCTGCTGGTCTGTACCAGGCACGTCTGACTGACCCACCCCTACCCCGGGAGGTCCCATCTCGCAATGAAACCGCAGTGAACACGGGGGAGTTATTTCCATTTGCTGAGGTTTCTGCGAGGAAGAAGAGGGGAGGGCTGTTTGTTTACGTGTGGGTTTTGTTTTATTTCCATTTTGCCTGCTGGATCATTAGGAGAGTAAGAGGGTAATAATCATAAAGCCTCCACCACAACCGCTAGATACTTTTTTGTACCCTGCACTACTCTAATAGTCTGTCTGAGGAATTACACACATGCACTCACTTTAAGTGCATTCGTGACCTAATTAAGCTGGGAAAATATAACTGACAAGAAGGTTCTCAGCCTTTCCTTTTATTTCCATTCACATTGCTACAATAAGAAATCATATTTATTTTTTTTTTAATATCTATGTGTTTGTGTGTCTATTTACTTCTCTTATGCGTGTGTTTGTGGTGGGAACTGCACTTCTCAAAGGCCTGATAAAAGTGACATTAACTCTGGGTGAATTGTTGCATTAAACTTTTACTGACACCAAGAACACCAGAAAAAAAAAAAAAAAAAAGGAAAAAAAAAAAAGAAAAAAAAAGCTTGGGAAGGATTTGCTCCTTTCTTTTAAGACTTAGGAGACTCTTCAAGCAAAATAGTATATTTTAAATTATAGTTTGGCCATATGTGTGCGTAGTAGATGAGTGAAGGTCTACATTTTGTTTTGTTTTGCTTTGTTTTTTATCAAATCAATGATATATATCAAATATACTCAGTAAATTTTCCACAATGTCAGAAGCTGCTGAGGGGTTCAACTAGGGTGAAATAACTACCTTTTAAGGATGACTACGTATGAAAAGTCAGTGGCAAAAGTCACAGTGGTTTGAGAAAAGTCATATCTGTTTACCTTTTAGTTTTGTTGGAGACATAGGGCTTTGCCATCAACTCTTTTCTGTATTCCTAATGTCCTTAAAAGGTGCTATTTGCCATGAAGACATTACATGCAGAAAGAGTGCATTTTTCAGGCCTAACTTGTGAGTCATTTCTCATAAATGCACACATTTTACTGGAGGAGAGACTTCACACCAGACTAATAGCAAAAAAATTTAAATGATAGGAACATTATGGGATCTGTGGGCAGGAACTGGCTGAGGAAGCATAACAAAAATAGGACCCAAGCTCATACTTTGCTATTAAATTTGTGTATTCAAATAATTAGTAATTTTTGCTATTTTGATAAGACTAAGAAAATGCAAATATATTCTTGTTTTTTCCCCCAGAATATTTAGAGATAATTTTTCCTTATATTTTAAATAGAAATAAGACATATGAAGCTTTAAAAATATGAACTAAATGATATTTAGTTTTCAATAATTCATTTTAGAAGACTGACTGTTTTCAAAAGCAATAGTCACTTTACCTTTGTTACATTTTACTTGGCAGACTCAGTTGGCATAACTAAAATTAAATGTTATCAAAATATATTAACTTATGAATCAAGTATTTTTAAATCAGCTATTAATAAAGGTTTTAAACAGTTTGCATTGTTAACGATAAAAGCACACCAATTCACCCCATGCTTAGGAAAACTTCACAGAAAAATACACTTTTCCAAGAAGAAATGCCACAGAAGAGCAGGGATGGAGATAATAGTTTAAATATGATCTTCATCACTGGAAACGTGAATGATTGTGAGGAGGTTTTTCAGAAAACAAGATCATCAAAGACTGCAAGGCAGAATTAGTGATTTCTTCACTGAAATATTAAATGGAGCACATCTCAGTAAGTACACAGCAGTCAGTACAGAGGGAAACTGCAGGAGAACAAAGGTGCAGATTAAAAGCTTGTGCTATTCACTACTTCAAATCACCAAAGGCGAAACACAGTGCAAAGTTTCATTTCAAATATACCAATACAAATATCTCCATCCACCTTATTCCATGCATGTTAGACAAGTGTGAGAGGCAGGTTCACTGAAAGAAGAGGAGAACAGGCAGAGACACCCTTCATGCAGAGAGCATCAACTTTGAGTCTACAAACCTGTTCTCGTCAGGCTGGTTCCATCCAGCCTAAACCCAGCTTTATCTGCTGCTGCAACCAGTGCTTGTGCAAAACTGCCGCTGGTAAAGATCGAGTCATCTGAGGAGCTACCTACACTAGATCTATGACTAGAAAAGTTACGGTCCTCATCAGACGCAGAACCCCATCCATTTACCATTGAACCTAAAAACAAATGTAGGGGTCTAGTGAGTTGTGCACATTTGATACCTTTTGATCATCTAAAGCTTAAAGACCCAATTAATATGTCCCTTCTCAACAGGAAACCCAAAATTCATTTGACAGAGCTTGGTACAAAAGAGCAATATTCAGCTAAAGCTTAAAGACCCACTTAGTATGTCCCTTCAGAAACCCAAAGTTTATCTGACAGACTTTAGTGTAATAAAGCACTATCAAAGCTAAGAGGGACCTCATTCATAAATTGCTCCACGTAGCTTTGATCTTGTAAACAAAATGATACATATTCTCTACAAACGTGAAAGCTCCATAATAAGTTCTTTTGAAAGTTAACAGATCTTTCCTGGAATCAAAATGAATCTGATGGTTTTGTTTTTTCCTTTTTTTTTTAACTTGACTTATTACAAACCAGTATCTAGTTTGATCTTTGCAAAACCAAGTTTTAATTTTAGACAGCACATGTGTAAGTCTTGATAGATATAGCTAAAGTCAGACCTAGGTTTCAAGAGCTATCTTGAACAAGACTGGCTTTATGTCATTTTGTCAGCTAAAACCTTAAAATAAATGAGCAGCTTTAATGGCCTGAAGAAAGCTGATCTAAAGTAGTTCATTCTAGTGGATTAAAGTAACTTTTTTAAAAGGTTAGAAAGTAATTAAGATTTGAGAGCAGAGCAAATATATGCTCAAATTTAATACTGAGTCAGTCGCTAAGCCAACACTGGCCCCATGGAACCTTCTAACTATGGATTACCATCCCTGCAGGAGATGAAAGTGATAACAACATCATAAAAATGCAGTCAAAAAACCAGACACCTGAAAAAGCATATGAAAGAAATATCGAAATCTTGACATAACCAGAATGTAAAGAGCAAAATAGTGAAGGAAGGATTAATTTTATTTGCTCTTCATTTGTATTTTCCCAGGAATGGAGTAGCTGTGCTAATGAGTTACCAAGTCCAGTTGAGGTGCAGAGCTAACAGATACTTCTGGGAGCTGAGCTACTGCAGGGCATTGGGTGGGGCTGTGTAGACACAGAATATTGTTCTGACATAGTACGGGCACCTATCTTGAAATACCTGAAATCTGCTTTTTAACAACAGTCACATGTATATGTTGGAAAAAAAAAAAAAAGCCCCCCCCCAAAAAAAGCCCAGCAAAACCATGAGAATCTGCAGAGAACTGGTTATTAAAGACACAAAGACACATGGGGAGGGATAAATCACGGACCTGATTTAACTACTCAGTCAGCACAGCTGAATTTGTGCAAATGTACATGAGATTTGAAGCAGAACAGTAGCCTTTTTTCAATCCATGTGCAAGAAAGTATTATTGTGTTTAAAACCGCTAAGAAGTAAATCAATAATGACCTGCTTATTAGCATCAAACTGATTGGCTAATTAAATAATGGTGGTGTCAAATATTAAAAACATCCTGCAAAAACGAGTCATGAGCACAATAAATGAATTCTGGAATTCACTACCATGCAGCACCACAAAGCCCAAGAACAATGGGTTATTTTGCGATGCTGCAGTGACCAAAGCTTTTAATGTCAGTGAAGTGGCAGGCTGTAATAACAAAAGCCCATGCACTCCTAAGATACAAGAAAAGAAACCGAAGAGGTCTATGGAGGTCTGACAGGCAGAAAGTGTGTTAAGTGCAACAGAGAGTGACAGAGTTTGATTCTGCTTGCCAAGAGCACACATAAAATTGTTATTTTCCAAACAGACTTGACCTGATGCAGACAGATACAAGGGAGCCCAGATAACAGCAAGGGAAGGCTAACACTGAATTTCCTCTGAGAAGACAGTTTGTGAAGTAACAATCCAAGTGCGATAGGATATCATAGAGAATGGGGAGTAAAGAGGCTTAGCAACAGTTACTGATGATGTATGAAAACAGATACTACAGATAAAACACTTCATGAAGATGTAAGAAAATGAAATGTTATAGCTGAGGACATTTTCAAACAATCGCTTATCGACATGTTCTGCAAAATATGTAAGCACAAGCTGAAACATGAAATATATAACTAGAGCTGCAGATATCAAAGGAGGATACTTGGATGCTAAAAATTTAACATGTATCCCATTAGTTTCAGAGCCCAAGGGTTCTGTGTGATACATTCTATTCTCTATGTAAAACCACATACTGCACAGAACAGTTACTGGTTTTGGTATCATAGTTCATAAGACTATGGATATTTTAAAAGAACTTTGAATTTCCACTTGCTCATATTGCTCTGTCCATTTGCTAACCCCTCAGCTGTTACACAACATACAATATACATTGCAATTTGGATGGGACACTTTCAGGGTATGTCTAGTAGCTATTTTGCATCTACTCTTTGAAGGACTGGATTGTCATTCAATCCAAAAAATAAGCCACGTTTTAAGTGTGAAATATATCAAAAATCTGCAAAAGCCCATAGTGCTCTCTCCTAATATGTGTGAATACAGCTGTTGTTCTACACACTCATAGACATGCCACTTTTTCTAAAAATACCTAAATTTTAATTGCTGTTATCAGACTGCCAGTTTTCTAGGCTAACCCTATAAAAAAAAGTCCTGTTCCTCAACTCCTTCACATTCCCATGGACAGCAAGTATTATCCAGGCTGGGAATAGTGTGCTCTGCCTATGGATCAATCCTCCTTCCCCTCTCCTTCAGCAGCTATGCTAGGAGGGACCTGTGAGGATGGAAGCATATCTCAGTTCTTGGAGGGATGTGAGTTTTACTGAGACATCATGACCTCATCTGGAGTTCTGCATCCAGTTCTGGGGTCCCCAGCACGAGACAGACATGAAATCTGCTGGAGTGTGTCCAGAGAAGAGCCACAAAAATGATAAGGGTGCTGGAAAACTTCTCCTGTGAAGGCAGGCTGAGAGAGCTGGGGTTGTTCAGCCTGGAGAAGAGAAGGCTCTGGGCAGATCTTACTGCAGCCTTTCAGTATATAAAGGGGCCTTATAGAAAAGATAGAAAGAGACTTTCTGATAAGGCACTGGAACAGGTTGCCCAGAGAAACTGTGGAGTGTTCGAGGACAGGTTGGATGGGGCTTGGAGCAACCAGGTCTAGTGGAAGGTGTCCCTGCCCATGGCAGAGAGGTTGGAACAAGAAGATCTTTAAAGATCCCTTCCAACCCAAACCATTCTATGATTCTCTATGAAACCTCTAGTTGCTGGAAGCAGAGGCAAAACTTTTTATAACTGCTAAAGTCAGCAAGATACCCTGAGACACACACAGCACCCACAGCTGTGTGTGTAACCAGGGAGCCAAAGGCAAAATCTCTACATTACTTTTACCAATTCCAGAGCTATTCGGTTTCCCTGCACAAACAATTTCTTTTGCCCAACAGAATTTGCAGCAGTAAAACCCTTTTTGCTTTGACCTGCAGAGGTGTGGACATTGCCCAGAAGGTATGGGAGAGCTGGAGCCCACCCTGGGCCCTTCAGGCCGCCACAGAGCTGTGTTAACACAGCACACATGGTGACTACTCGTTTAAAGGCATCCACTGGCCTCTTGTTCTACAAATCAGATACACATTTGTTTTTCTCTGAATAAAGGCAGAATAGGAGATGCTGACATTCCTTTCAGATCATCTGTGCATTTTGAAATGGGATGAAACAGGCTTTTAGTGTCTCCTTTACATGCAACTCACTATGTGTTTTCCAAGAGCACATTTGAGTTTTTACGCTTTCTGGCAACTGTAAATTTTACTCTTGCTGACAGCAGCAGTAAATGCTTTATGCAGAACAAAATCAGCTCTGTGAAAAGTTGAACTCTGTTTTCTTGCTCCATAAAATATCTCTTGGTGCTAATGCAAACAGAAAGTGTCTTTGCTCTCAGGGAAAGGTGAGGGGAACAGAGGTGCTAGCTTCTAATATAGACTGCTTTGCTACTGCTTTTAGTGGCATTTTGCTGGCAATAAAAAAAAAAAGTTATTTTTCTTTGTAAAGTGTGCTGTTGCTTTACTTAAAAATAAAAATATCTAATGCACTTGTGAAATAAAAGCTGCTCACAGCAAAGCTAACACTTCTGAAAATTCCATTAGATACTTTTCTGCATGTACCAAACTCTGTGTGCTTGCTTAAACTGAAGAGATGATGTCACTGATACTTTCATGTGCATGCATACATGCTTTCCTTCACAAGACCCTCAAGCACATAGTAATGTTGGGTCCCTGCTCCCCTGCAGGGTTTTTTTTGGATGGAACAGGGATGGACTCCTTAGGTTTGTGAAGAATGGGTAACACCCTTGGGGACTGATGCTACTTCAGCTGAAATCAGTTACAGATTTCTCTTAGCTTTTGTACAGGAGAAAGACATTATCCTCTCTTGGATATGTCTGACCACTGCCATGATCACAAAGAAGTGCCCACTGATTTTGGTGAAAGTGATAGAATAGAGGGGGAAATAGTCATTGTACCACCAAAATAAGAATGAATAATAAAAGGGTCTAAATGCAGAATATATTTATGATCACACTTCAAAAACTAGACCTTGTCTCATATTTCACATTATACTTCATCATAAATGCCTGAATAATTAAATGTATACACCTGGAACAAACCCCTAAGTTTTAATTTTTCTTGGGGGGCAGAAAACACTAAACAAAAGGAGGTAAAAATCATGCATACTTATTTGGCACTTCACAGGTCCAACCATAATTAATGCCCTTCATAAACATCTAATGAAAAATGAATTTATGTCACTTAGCCAAATTTATTTCTGTTTGCATTCCATCTTTCGAGATTTTTTTGGTTTCCATATTGCTGAAAGGCACAAAAAATTCTCAAATTTATTCAAGCTGTTAGAAAAGAAATGCACACAGAACATTAAGTAGTTGCTCAAATGTTGCTGAGCAGTAAAATACTATGATAAAGTGGCATCTTGCTGTGTCTCTATTACTTCTTCAGCACTAAAATTAATTTATGATCAGTCATCAATTCATTTACATGTCATTTTATGCTAAATCTATCGTTGCTGATGAATGCATATCCCTAGATCCATTAAGCTAGAGTAAAGTCTGTGCTTTATAATATGACCCTGCTAATTGTTGCATTACCATTTTTATGAGATACAAAAAGTAGCAGTTTCTTATTTTCTGAGCACATATTTAATCCATGAAACACATTCTACCTATTAAATGCAATCTGTCTAACTGCTTATAAAATAGAATCTTTTGCAATAGGTATCCCTAAGCAAATCAATATAAATATTGAGCTCTGCCATGGTAAAATATGGTTCATGAAAATGATATTGTGCAATTTTCAAGAATTATTCCATTTGTGCTCAGACACAACGAATGTAAAACTTTTTCCATACAGACAGTGATCAGTAATTCTTTTAACCAAGACCAAAACATGTCAAATAAGGGATATTATTCCTTGCTGAGCCATTCAGCCTACAGAGATTTTTATAATTTCAGATCTATACAATTCTATTGGAAAAAAAAAAAATTATCCATTTGCTGTGGCACTGTTTACAAGAACATCTCTCTGTTTATGCCAGTTTGTACCAGTTAGGTACAAGAGGGCTTGTTCTAATTTCCATGTTGGTTAATAGGTGTATCTCTCCCCTCAGTTAAAATGCACCAGGACTGAAGATACAACAACCTGCACTACCAGCTTCACTGGTGGTGCTGTGGGAGGAGAAAATAAGGAGGGTAGAAAGAAAACTCCCAAACCATAATACTTAGATGTGAAAAAAACCAAGCCTTGTTCTTAGTGATTTCAGTGAGAGGCAAATTAATTTCTTTTACAGTCATCATATGCAATTGATTAAATCTATTAAAGTAGAATAATATAACAGACTCTTCATGATCATTCATGCCATAACTCTGCACAGCAATTATTAAGGCAAACATTAAACATAAACAAAAGAAATACATATTTCAATGTGTCTCTGAAAGTAAAAAACAACCCTAAATAACTGTGAATTAAAAGTTGAGTGAGCATAAGGTTTACCACTGTTTTCCAGTACTTTCTTTCCTTTTTTTTTTTTTTTTTTAAAAAAAAGCAGAATCAGTCACTAAGTATCCTAACAAACTGGGAACGGAGAAAAAATTTGGCTTTAATTTCATATTCCATCCCACAAACATTCAAACCCAAACCTCCCTCCCCGAGTTCTCTTTGCCATATCTGGAGGATGTTAAGATACAGTCACTGTGCACTCCTCCTCTCTTTGCACTTTGTTATACACGTCAACATTATGTCTCTGCCACCTGCAAAGAGAAAAGCTTAATAGTGCAGATTAAATCCTTGTCTGAATCTTCAGCTAGCTGTAACTAAAACTCAAGGGCCTGGAAGACAACTTGACTTTTAAACAGTTTAAAGGAGCAACACTGTGGTGGCAGAGGAATTTAGTAGTTTGTGCTTTGGCTCACGCAGTGCCAGGGTTTCCCCTCAGAGAATCCCACATTTTGGCACTCAGGAAATGCTGGGTCTCAGCTCAGCCAGGGAGAACAAAGCACCACTTCAATCCAAGAGCATGCTAACAGTACAGGGTGAGGAAACTTGCCCTGCTCCCTGTACAGCAACTCTATTTGAGGGAAGTCTGGATCAAGGGATGTCAGTACAGATTTCTCACAAACACCGAACTCACAAGGCCCTTCAATGAACAGAATGAACAGAAATATTGCTTCATCTGGGTCAGATATCCTCATTTGCCTCCATTTTCAATATAATGTTTAGAGAACTGAAAACATGGTCTATAAATTCCTAGGAAAATGCTGGTTTAAGTCACCAAAGGCTCTGTGAAAAGAAGTAGCTTCATATATTCTCAGTGTAATAAAACAATTTAGTTGTTCTACAGTATTTTAAAAGCAATCAAATTGAAGAATGAGAAACAGCTTGGAAACAATGAAAGCAATTTGCTATACCCTCATTAACACCAGTAAACGCAGCCTGGAAGAGTTAACAGAAACAGATAAACAAAAATTAAGATTCTCTTTTGGAAAAAAAAAAATCCTAAGTATAATAAGCAGTTTCCTTCTACTCCTAAAAAAAAAAAACCAACAAACAACAAGCCCAAAGCAAACCTTCCTAAAAATCAAGGTTTTACCCATGTAGTAAATGAGGAAAAGAGAAGCAGTTTTGTTATTTGTATATTTTGCCATTTTACAGATCATTTAGACTAACACTCTGGGTGTATTTTTGTAAGGCTACAGTTCCCTAATTGTTTGAAGTCAATCTAAGCACTGGCTCTATGCTATAGGGGCAGTCTATCATTCTGCTTCCCTCCCAGCTGCACATTCCCTTCCTGCAGAGCCAGCACACACCTTGCCATGCGGTGAACCAGATCAAGGAACAGATCCAGCTAGTAATTAAACAGGTAAAGGAAAAAGCAAAAGGAAACCCTTCATTTTCACCTGGATGAGGCCCCATCAAGACAGTGGTGGTGATGAGTGGGAGTGCATTAAGTTCACTCCCAGTCTACATAATCAGGTTCTGCCCAATTTCTTCTAAAATAACACAGCAGGAAGTTTTTAACACTCCAATAATTACACTTTTAACACTCCAATAATACAACAAGATTTATAAATATCATAAGAAACTTGAATGTTATTCATAAAAGGTTAAATTATAATAAGTACAAAAGTCTACAAGTTGGAGCAGGAATACAGCTATTCCTTATTTGCTCTAGGTAGGGTGGTCCAAAATATCAGGTGGAGATGCAAATGTGAAATCATTTTCTGATTTACAGATACATAAACATTGGCATATTAATATATACCAAATGAAAAATACATACAAACCTAATTTTTTAAAAATTTATTTATTGCTGTATTACCACAGCAAAACTCTTACTGTATTCCTAATGGAAAGACTTCTGAGCCATTAGTGAAATATGCAAAAATATGCAGAATTATAGCCCAAAGGAGATTATGCTGGAAATTCAAGCAAAGTGACTTAACACACTCATGCACTAATAAGTTAACCTTCTCAATTCAGGGATTTAAACTTTAACTCTATGGCCTTCAGTTGAATCTGGATTTCAAATCACAGCAGCAGAGATACAATTCTTAAATCTTAATTAGATTTGTAAGCAGTCTGGCCCAAGGGTGAAGGAAAACTGGGAAAGTGGGATTAAGCTACACACTCTTTCATTCAACAAGGGAAAAGGAAGAAAATTTATAGGTATTGATGCTCCATCACTTGCATGTTTGCCCAGTGTTTTCAGAACAGCAACTATTACATGAGGGTGCAAAATCCTTGGAATTTCAGAGGTCCAGAACAATGAGATGGAATTCAGTGGCACTATGGTAGTAAGTTGCACTGAACAAGTCTCCCTTAAGGTGCAATTAACAATCAGTATTTGTCTGCTGAGGTCAAAGACTGAAGCAGCACCCATGAGCTATGGACACCGGGACATTTGGGACATTTGGGTCTTTAGTACACCCGCACCTTATGGACACACTATATTATAGAGAGGCCCAAGTTCAACATAAAGGGAAATACACTGATGCTTAAAAAAAGGACTTTATGTATTTGAAAACCAAATGTCTTTCACTGCATTTCTCCAACAGCCATTTTATTCATTCAGATCCTGTGCATTAGTTTAGCACAGCTTTCTAGATCCCCTTTGATGATGCTGGAGCTTTCCAAGGCATGCAAAGGGCAAGAAGCAGTAAGGCAAGGAGGGTCAGAATAATTAAACAGCTTTACTGAAAGGGAACAATTACTAAATTCAGCAATACAAAGTGGGTTTAAAATACACATTTTCCTACATAAATGTAATATTTACTCTAGAAATAAATGTTGTGGTGATCTAACTACACTTACTCTGAAGTCTTTAACTTCCTTGTGTTCATCTGGGAAAGTATTTTCCCAGCAAAATATCTAAAAGTGCTTTAAGATAACATTTTTATGCTGCTTCTGATTTATGAAATATATATTCCTAAGCTGAGGTCTGCCTCCTCCTTTTTATGTAACTGCCTTGCTTCTCCAGTAGAATCAACTTTTCATGAAAGCTAGGATATAATTGAGTTTTCTTTCGAGTCTTTAAAGCTTTTTAAAATTCATGAATTTTCTTATCATTTTGCAGCAAAGCAAACTATCCCCAAATCCTTCTTTAACTTTAGTGTTTAGTGCTAACACATTTTAAACGTTGCAGAAATAGAGTGGAATAAATTTTCACTTAGAAAGTATTTGACTGATGATGTATTTTGCTGTTTAGGAACAAGTTGGTGTCACTGTTAACTGTGTTTGGTTACCTGTCACAGAGCTGTCTAGATTGTCCATACTGGAGCCTGGAGTATGCTCTAGACCTCTTAGTGGCCTACTGATTTCTACAGTTTCTTCTTCAATATCATCCTCATCGTCATCCTCATCTGGAACATCTGTTTCCAAATCTGAAATAAGGTTTCCAGATACATATCCTAGGGGCGGAACGGGAGCCTGAGGAGGTTGTGTATTGCTTTGGATGTGCCTACACAAACAAACAGAACAGGAAAAGTTATCAGAACGGATGAGCCTTTGTACCCCACGGTCAACAAGATACAAGCCTTTCAACGGGTCCTGAAGTAGATTTACAAAATGAGCTTGTTAGGTTAAACTCAAGAAAAGACAGTTCAGTTATTCACCACAGCTTCTAATACCAGAGTACCTGCACACTTTCCAGTCTTAAATATACTTCTCCTCTAGGATGGGGAAGGTCAGGACTGTCCTTTTACAGATGAAGAGCGATGTACACAGAGGCTACATAAATCAGGTAGGAAACCCGTGGAAAAGCACAATTCTGAATCCCAGCCTAGCATACAAGCGTCTCACACGATATTCCACCTTGCAAATCACACACTGAACCAAACTTAAATTTCACTCCTTCTGCTTAAACAGACACAGTGCCCTGAAGCAGAAGTCACCCTAAAGAGGAGGAAATGGCCAGCAGGACAGGAGAAATTTTCAAGTCCAGTGAACACATTATCAGTGAGGCCTTTTCATTTTGCTTTATTCCAAGTAGTTTAATTGATTTAATTGCAGCAGTATTAGGGCATGCATGTGTGAAATTACTGTATGCAGCAGTCACAAATAAAAAAAAAAAGAAAACAAAGATAAAAAAACCCACCCACAGGATAGCTAAATGGCCCAAGGCAAGCATGGGATTTGCAGTCTCATTTGCCTGGTCTCTGAGAGGATACAGAGGAGAACAACACCATCAGCTTTCAAAGCAGCATTCCCCACAGCACAACAGGTACACCACAAGCTGTGCCAGGGGGCCCAGGCATGACTGGCCTTGGCCTAAGAGCATGAACCACATTTAAAATTGCTAACTTAGGCACGTAGGAATCCTTGGGTGACTGTATGTGAGGTGCCATGGCCTGATTTGAATAGGCAGGTCTCTGGATGGGACCCAGGTTGCTGCTGCTCTCTTGCTTGGACATCAGTATAACAGAAAAAAATTACAGCTGTCACATGTTTGGTTCTGAGCTCTACTATATTTTCAATGAAAACTTTATGCTGTAGTATTGCCTACACTCAATGAGTACAGTAATTTTCTTTATTCTTTCTCTCCCTCCCCCCCACCCTATAATGTAAATCTATCAGATATGAGAATGTCACAGTAAATCTTATGTACCACTGGAATCAATCTCCACCTCTCCGTAGGTTTTAACTTACAGCTTATTCTGAACCTTATTTGCAGAGCAAATGCTTCCTTTTTGATATACAGCCCCCTTCTGATTAGCAGTTCTTGAATACTTTTCTTCCTGGACACCAGGTTCTTAGCTATGCAGTGTTCAAAACACTGTGCTAAAGGGCATTACCATCTAACTAACCCTCAATAAACAGTGTGATTAGCTCCCAATCAAGCAAAATGCTTAAGTATATGCTTAATGTTAAGCTTGTGATAGAACAATTGAAGTCAATTTCTCATGTACTTGTAGTTAAGCATATACTTAAGTGATTTGCTGGATCAAGGCCATAATGATTATGTACTTTTCCAGTAATCTCTAATGCGCTCTTTCTTAAATTCCTAGTTGTCTGTTCTCTATATTTCTCTGTTGTTACTCCCACAGTAACCTATCTGACAGGTCTCATCTTTCTGCTTTGCCTTCCCCTGTCTCTACACTGGACAGGTTAACTTTGTAAAAAGAAAACTAAGAAATCTCCCTTCCCAGTTAAAACAATGGAGGACTTTCTACTGACTTTGAGCAGCATGATACATGTTCTGCCAAACAATATAAAAGCATTAAACAATTTCATTGCACAAAAATAACTTGTATTTCCAACCCTCAATATTTGCTGTAACACCTATAAGGTCTCACTATGAAAAAATGTTATCTCCTTGATCTTTTTTTTCCCCCTAGAGTTTCAGGCTCAATTACTGTGACCTTACCCAAGAGCAACATTAAAATCTGTATATTCCTGAGCACATTATGAAAGTTCCCAATCAATTTTCACTTCTCCAAAGAGGGAGCAAGACCTTTCTTGTCAGCTGCAAGAGGCTTTGCTAGAGTGTCCTACTCCATTATCGGCACCTGGACTGGAACCCCAGGTTTGTAGGGCATAGAAAGGGTAACAGCTGCAAAATGCAGCAGCGAGTGACTGTGCTGACAGGGTGTGCATCTGTGTGCTGGCTCAGAAGTCAGCCACCTTCCAAAGGCCAGGTCTAGCTGCTGCCTGGGATTTGGGGCTGTCCCACAGGCAGGCCGGGGTCCGTGCTTGGCAGCGAGACGCTGCAGCGGGACCAAAGTACCCTGTTGATTGAGTGCAGATTGCAGACAAGCCTCGAGGCCTCCGCGGTGTCCAGGGAAAACAGCTGGCTTTGATTTGGCACCGCCTGCCTACCTGCCTGCTCTATTTACAGGAGCTCAAGCTGAATAACTTTGTGGCTTTATTTACCAGCGAAGAAAGGCTGCTCCTCTGCTGGCACTGTGCCATTCCGTAACTAGCTCTGCTCCTCTCCTCTGAGATTCACGGGCTTTGTCTGGATAGAAAAGTTGTAAAAGGACAACTGCTGCTTAGGGAACATCCAGGAAGCAACTGACCTTCACCGTATCCCCAGCCTGGTGCACTTGACAAGTTCTTTTCTCAGTCCCTGAAGAGATTGCTTCTGTTTGTTTTGCAGGGGAAATGTTACTGTGGTATTTGCCTGCTCTTCCTTTAAATAGGCATAAAGCACTCTAAAACACTAGATCCATTTTGTAAATACTAACAACTTTCTTCCAGCTATTTCTGGGTTTTTCCTATGAATCAGAAATTCTCATGGTATTTCAAACTACAGTCAGAGATGCAAATGCTCCATTCTCGTGTGACAGCATGTAAAAGCTGCTCTAGCGCTATTTCAAGTAACTATCATTATTTTTAATGATTTTCAGGAGTTTAGAATCTCATTATTTTTGAAAATCCTAAAAAATTCATATCTTTTGCTAGCCTGAAAAGAGAGTACTCTTGACTGTATAAAAGCTGTCAGTAGGTGGGTGCTAACTACTTCGTTGAGCATATGTAAAATTTCAGAGGAATACTGTTTTTACATGTTTTTAGACAAGATTTAACTTATTACCAAGCATTACGATTTAAAAAGCACCCACTAATGTTTAAGGCCTTCACACTCTAGGCACAGTTTTACTATTTCTTCTTCCATTTTACTTCTTTGGAAATATTATTGAAATGTTGTTAAACGCAGTCAATATTTATGTCATAGAGGAATAAATTAATATTATCATTATGCTTGCATTTCCCAGATCACGAGTGCCCCCCCCCCCAAACATTTACCATGTCTGCTTTGCTATATCAAACTGGTAAGCCCTTGTTAATTCATCAAGGTGAGCCTGAAGCATTGGCTGCATCTCCTCTCGTGGGGAAGGCGTGAGGGTTGCAGTCGACTGTTGCCCAAAGGAGATGGCAGGTGATGAAGCTACTCCTCGGACAGGAGGTGTGGGAACACGATCATCATCTTCTTCAAGCTCATCCTCCATGCCCTGATGTAGGTAGGTCTGAACTGGCAAAGGCGGACACCAACCATCACTGTCGTATCTAAAATGAAAACCAAATGAACTTAGTGTATATCAAAACTCATCTCTGCCACACAGTCGAGGGTGTAAAGGGCATACAGGATTTCTGCTATAGCTGTAACCCTCACACCCAGTGGAAGTTTTTAACATTTAATGAAAACAGGGTCATAATTGCTTAAATTGTCCTTACCGAGTCAGTTTAATTTTTCCCACATCAGCTAAGCAGCTCGAACAAGAAGCGCAACAAAAAAATTACTGACCCGTTATTGCATTTGTTAATGGTGATTAGATAATGTTACACCACAATCAACAACAACAATGAACTAACTCGCTTCCAGGATCATTAATCTAGGAGAGTGCATGAAGATTGACCTAGACGTGAAAACAGCAGCATTCTTAAAAGGCAAAGCAAGCCTTACATAGTTGCACTTATGCACTTATTCCATCCTCCCCTTTGTCTATAAATTTACTCTTTGTTTCTATTTTGAAGCTACACTTTCCTCATAAATGCTGGTCTTCCCACACTGCAAATATGTATCTCCTATGATGTGTAATATATTCATGTCACAGCAGTGCTGACCCTAAGCATATGCTATGTCACAGCACCAGCTGATAAGGTACATCTGCCAGCACCCCACCTCCTAACCAATCTGTACTGGGACTCACCTAGACACTGCTGCATTTCTGAACACTTTCATCACATCTGCCCAAGGTAAGTTAAAAGATAAAACAACTACCAGTATTATTGAACACCAAATTCTTCTCTTTTCATATATAAGGGGTGTTCTCATAGGTGTTTGTGGTTCAATTTTTGCCTTATACCAAAGCTGTAAGGGGTGATGCTATATCTGATCAGGCCTAGAAACAGAAGCTTTATATTTTATTATCACTTTTTATGTAAGCTTCACCAGTAAGTCAATCCCTTTCAGTCTCTGTACTCATCGCAGGACCTTTCAATTCAGTGCTGTATTTCAGTATCATCTTGGGATCCTGTCACTTAGAGACACCAGCATCACTCAAGGAGTATAGACCTTAGTGGCTGTGGTCATTCCCTGTGCATTATCCCCCCAGAGTAATTCCCTAACCTGAACTCAACTTCAGTTGTGCACAGCTCTGCTGATGATCACACCACGCCAGTCTCAACTGTCTACTTCTCCCATCTTCAAAACACCCAGTCAGTCAGCAGTCCCTTGAGCAGCAGCACACATTTCTTCTTAACTCCCAGTGTATTCCAAAATAACTCAGAATAGATACTTTTTTTTTTTTTTTTTTTTTTTTTAAAGGCAACCAGACAACCAAAAGCTCTCACAGCTCCTTCACTGTCAAACCATCTCACACTCTAAAGGCCATTTCCCAAGCATCATCTACTAAGTCACTTTATCTTCTTTCCGCCTTCAAGGACTGCTGACAAGGTCCTTTTTTTCTGCAATGCAGGCAGGCAATGCATTGTGTTACACAGTTAATTTCTCAAACCAGTTTAAGAATACTCCTTTAAGGCTTCTGATTCAGAAGGAAGGAATTACCAATCTCTCCGAGAAAAATGAATTACTGCCAATTTTCTCAAGTGTGAAGCCAGGTTATAAAAATGCTGAGAACACTGAGATGAAGAAGTTTCAAAACCTGAATTATGAACAAACATTTACTTTAAGCAAAACCCACAGATTTCTAAAATTAACTAGACTATCTATTCCTTATTCAGATTCTATTTAAAAGCACATATTCTGGATAGCTAAAGCAACCTGACCTAACCATCCAAAAGTCTGTGGAAGACACATTTGGTAATTAACACTGATATTACTTTAAATTTGTATGTCAATATAACAATATATAGATACACAAAGACACGTACGTGTACAGAGGTGAAAACAAAGGCTGGATCTTAACCCTTGGCATTTAGGAGCTTTTCAGTGATTGATCATTACCATTTTCATAATACAGAGACTTAAGAAAATGTTACATGATACATATTCATCCTTAGCAGACAATTAAGATATGGCCAGCTGTAATTTCTCTTTCCTAACAATACTCACTCATGACATTTGCACCCCAGGCTGAAGGGACCATCCTAACTCACGCTGCTAAAAATGTACAGTGCAACAGCTCTCTCACTCACTTTTGCTCTCTCAACCTCATGCGTTGGTATAATGTCTTCTTTAAAAGGGACAGGGCAAAAAGATACTCCCTAGTGACTTCCCAATGATGAATAAATGAGCTTTGGAAGTGCTCGCCTTTTGACCCGACTTGCTTCAAATCCCCAAATGTTCAGCTTGATAGTAAAAAGATTTCTCACTAAAAAGACTTCTTAGTGAAAAGATTCTGCACAAGTATCGTATCTTTATCCAAATTTTGTTTGAAATGGAAAGCAGCCTAAGCCTGAAGCTCAGGACACTGAGATTCAAGATTTCAGGTACAAGAACCCTTGCCTTCATACTGTAAGATGTCCAAAAAGCCACAGGTTCCAACCTGCATTTAGAGTAGGAAAAAAAAAAAAAGCCTGCAAGAAAAAGCTAGCAAACTTAAGAGACTACATAGTAACTATACCTCACATAAATGATTTGTATTGGTCATGCCCATGTTCTTTTTGGTTTTCTAAGTAAATCCAACGTGCTGAAAATGCAACTTTTTTCAAGTGCACTTATTAAAATCTAAGCACCTTAACTAGGTTAGAGATCTCTGACTGTAATTTCATTAATTGAGTCTCTATTAAGTGCTGGTTAACAAACATGACTCTCTCTGTTTCTAATAATTTTTATTCTATTCTCAGCACTTTCATCCTATAGTAATCTTTTGCTATTAAAAAACTTGATTAATTACACTGAGAGATTTTTTTTTTCCTTCAAGATAAAAAATAAAGGTGATGGATAATGGGCATTTCTACAACAACTGTGTTTCATTACACACACTGTTGTAATAAAGGATGCTTCCATCCCTAGACCTCACCAGAAAAGACTTTTTGATATGAAAGGTACTATTTTCTTAACATTTTCTAATGACAGAAAATAAGTATCAAATATATTGACATCCAGCAGCTAATATTCCCTTTTAAGGTGCAATCAATAGCAAGAAATAGTAATAGTCAAATAAAAATATTCAGGCTGCTTTTACTGGGGTTGGCTCAAGAACATGCATAGTATTAGTGAAAAATCAAAATAGATGATAATGACTAAATAATGAGCATTTCCTTACTGTCAAGTTTAGATAAAACCAAGTAAAAGCATCCACTCTGCATGTAATTAACTCTAACATTAAAACACATTGAACTTGTCACAGATAGAGTACATCAAAACAAATCAAGACAAACAAAACAGTTTAAAAAATGTGTTGTTGTTGGGGGGTTTTTTACCCACTGTGTCCACATTAAAGGCAACATAAAGGACCACGGTCCACGATTCATTCCATTTTAGCATGTTGAAAACCATGGAAACAAGATCAACCCCAGAATACAGAATGACCATTAGTATTGGATACATCCTGAGAAAGTATGGACATTGCAGATCCATTCTTCAACAAAGGTGGTTGCAAATTACAGCTCCAGACTGATACTGAAAGTCTAATCTTGAAATTTTTTGTGTGGTTGGTAAAATGCATATTACAAGGTCAAGGTACAACCACTGTTAATGAGGCACTGCAAAAACCAGAGGAGAGTAATTCAGAAGATAATCAGAAGAAAAACTAAGTCTGAATTGTTGTGAATGTGGAAGGCTGGTGATTACCTTATCCTTAAATAACCAATGTTGTCTTGGTGACCAACATCATTCCTTCCAGCTAAATTACAGATACTCTATGCAACTGAGGAGTCAAGCCCTGTGTCACAAAGGAATTTTTTATAAGGTATTTCCATTTACCTTTTATGCTATTTCACTGTTCTGAAAGACAATCCAAGTTTTTTGCCTTCTATAGCATAATTGTTTCAGTGAAATGGCTGCAAATGTATTCTAAGGATGTAAACTGATAAAGACAAGTATTATCTGGTAAAACCATTTTAAATTTATTTTAGTCTTTTATAACAGAATACAGAACACCATGAGTATATGCACTTCTTGCCTTGAGATTTAAACAACACTTACAATCAGTAAGGATATTAATTTTCCCTTATATTTGATTTGCAATTCTAACTCTAATAGAGTCTGAATGGGTCTTAATTTTAAAAAGAATTCCACGGACTAACACAGTTAGTTGTTACTCATTTTAAGAGTTGAAGAACTTGGTATAAACTCAAATAATATTTTCATTATAAAACTAGTAACGATCAATGCTTCATGCTTACAAAAGAAATAACACTTGAAATATTTTTGTTCAGTAAAACTATTACATTATTTTTTTAAAACATGTTTCATCCTTAGGAAATACTGGTTAATCCATATATTTAAACAGGCAGAAATTTGTCCCTGACAGAACAATTACTTTCAAAGGCTCCAACAGAACTGACCACAGTAAACTACTTTTCTGTATACTCTGATTTTCCTCCAGAGTTTGATAACCTGGTATGTCATGCAATTATACGTTATAAAAAGAATTCTGTAATTGTTGTCTGAGCAGAAAATGTCTCTTCCCCCTCCCTTAGCGCTTCTTGTGTGATTATGTGTCCTTGAGAATAAGTTTAAGCTATACAAAAATAAGTGGAAGGTTCTAGAAACTTAAGAGTTGTTTAAATGGCAACAAAAAGTCCATAATTAGCATGCCTTCCTCAACTGTGAAATTTCTTCTAAAAGCCGATGAGAACATTATTATCCGTTGGTTGATCTTCAAAAAATAATCCAATTTGGTGGTGTTTTTTTTTTTTTTTTTTTTGTTCTGTTGGCTCTAATATTTTTAAACATCAAAGCAGTGAAGAAATACAAGGAGCCAGATTATGTCATCCTTACTCACTCCGAGTCCCATCAGCTGCATGCAGTCCCAACAGAATTCAATTAAGCTACCTGTGAAGTGAGATACTTCTCAGCATGAGAAAGCAGTGAAGCCCTACGTGATGGCAAAGCAAGGTCACTTTTGTTTCCACCTTCAGTCACCCTCCAGAGAAGCTATTCAAACATTTCTCCTCCATAGCCTCAAATAAATCTATAGGATAAGGTGCTATTTTACTTTTCTTTTTTTTTTTTTTTTAAATGAAAGAGAATAATATTGTCACTTAGCAAAATTTAAAAAAATAATAACAAAAAGGCTCCATCTCTGCAAAACACAGATTTTTCTTCCAAAAAAAAAAAAAAATTACCCTGCTTCTTGCTGATCCACCCCATAGTGTTCCAGCTCTGTGCCTGGAAGTGGCTGCACAGGAGGGGGTGGGAGGGGAACACTGGCCCAGTTTGAACCATTACTTTTCTGGGGTTTGGCAGTATTTTTGGTTTTCTTCTTCTTCCCTCCTTTGCCACCTGCAAATCCAAAAAGAAAAATAAAATGTTAGAGATGTAATGTGGGGAAAAAAAGCTAGCTATTTACATTTCTTTGAAAGAATTCTGATTCCAGATGGCATGCCCCAAAAAAGAAGACGTATTTATATCTCAGCAGAATCAGCATCAACGTGCTAATGCTGTCACAAGGTTATAAGTAATAATAGAATGGAATGGAAAAATATTCTGAATATTTGCTGAAAATCACTTCTTTTTAAAACTATGTACATTTGCACCACAGTAGAGCACAAACAAGGAAAGACATGTCTTTCTGTATCAGAAATATATTTCCTGATATTATTCATATCTTCTTTACGACTTCTTGAATTCACTCCTAGATAAAAATATAATAAAACATAGCAAATTATTTCAAATGTCAGAATCCAGTGTGACTATAACACAGTTTTGCATAATCACTTCCCATGGAAAACACAGAGGTTAAGGACACCATCTAAAAAAATTGTCGTTAGACTCAATATCTTTCAGGCAGAATGGCAAGAGTAACTTGTCAAAACAAAAGAAACGTTGTGTTTTTTTAAAAGATCAGGAAGTCACGTGCCATTTCACAGGATTCAAGTATCTCGCACCACTATGAAGAAGAGGTTTTGTTTCTGATGTATAACTCCAGTGGATGAGGCTGGCAAAAATGAAGAGAGCAATTCATTCTGTGTAAGCCCTCTGCTCTTCTCTTATTGTCCTTGTATCCACTTCTCCAGTTGAGACACTTCCATTTGTGGGAAACTGATCCCATAGAGAAAGCTCTCATCCCACTTGCTTTGCTTCTTTTATTTTACAGAGACTTCTTTTTCGTGTTAGGAATTCATTCAGAGGAAGAATGGCACAACACTTTGAATCCCTCGACTGCTTGAAGAACCATCCATTTTTTGCTGTTTTGTTGTGGCTTTCAGACTCTTTGGACTGTTGGGGGGAGGAAGAGTTTGTCACATGCCTTTTCACTGGGGTACCCAGCTGGCCATCACTCATTCCTTTCCTGTTTGAGAGAGCACAGTCTAATCCATCCTACCCACTGACGTATCCTGTTGATTTATAAGGATCACTTAAAAAAAAAAAAAAAAGTAAAAATGAATCAATGAATCAAAAAAGCTGCAACTGACTCGTCAGGTGTGCACTGGCAGGCACCACCCTCTTTGCCATGGCTCTAGATCTAGGCACAGAGGAAAACAAGAGGAGGTGCAATTCTAGCAACAGAGACAACCACATGTCATGGGATTTTTTGTGAGACAGCCACTTTCTTCTGTTACCTCCAAATGTCAGCTGGATGAAAACAGAAAATAGAGAGGGAAGAAAAAGGTGATTCTGTGACTCTGAAATAGCCATCTCCTTTTACCTCCGGTTGTGCCTGCTAGAGACAGGCAACAAGTCCAGCAAGGTTTCTAATTGGCCTGACTGCACGTTGCAAACAAGACTTTCCTTTCTAGTGCTCAATTCCAGGTCAGAGCTCTTCCATCTTTTTCTTGGAGGGACATATAGTAAATTCCAGCCAAGACCCTGTCATTCACCATGTGCAAACTGAGTCGATATTCCCTCTGTTAGGAAGCAAGACTGGTTCTTCCCTCCTTTTGTAGCCTGGTAGAGAGAGAAGCTTTCTTGAAAAGGGAAGGAACATTTCGACCGCTGAAAAGAAACCCCAGTGATGGTGGAGATAAAGGAACAAACACGTGGACCTTCTGGAGGGAAAAATGAAGCTTTCAAAGCACAGGTAAGGCAAAAAGTGGATATAGAAACAGGGTCACAGAACAGTGTAAAGGAAGTAGGTTAACTAAAATTTGTGGGATGTGGGGAAAATTTTGAAAAGTCAGCAGAAGTAGAGCTAAGGCAGGAGGGGTTGCTTTAGGAGAAAGGCACATGCATAAGAGTGTGTGTGTTGCAGAAGGATTTGAACAAGGAATACTCAGAGAAGGAAAATGCAGAGAACAACTTCAGAGATTAGTTGAGGTGATGAGGAAGATTTTGGAAGTGTAGCATCTTGATAACGTTAGGAGACTAGTACAACAGAGGTTGGATATGTGGGGTGCTAATACGGAGTCACTCAGATTTGGGGGGGTTCAGAGCAAAAGGTTAAAGATAATGGAGTTATTAGAGAGAGTAAAGCAGAGATATAAGGAACAATTTAGATTAAGAAAAGAAAGACGGGAACTCCAAGGTCATTATTGGTAGGGAAAGCAGCCTACACTGTATAGCTGGGCAGGAGATTTCTCTTCTGTCCCCACAGGCAGAGTTACTCCACTGTCAGACTAGTGGAACAGACACCTAATACATAATGCCTGATGTGTGTTTGAAAACTGATGCACCAAAGCCTTGTTTCCCCATAGCAATGATGCTTGATGTTTCAATGTCTCCTCACACTGAAATTCAATTATATTGTTTAAATCTCTAGATGAATCAGGTCCTGGAAAAAGAATTTGCCAGTTGGGCTGATGATCATAGCACTGATATAATCTGGGAGCTGTGCGAAGCACAGCTACAAAATTTCCCTGCCTCATAGAGCAGTTGAGTTTTTCAGCTATTTTCCATTCCACAGTGGGATAGGATTTCTCATGATATTCATTTAAGAGAGACAGAAACTTAGTCAGAATAATAAGTAGTACTTAAAGTACTAACCAAGGAAGTGAGAGAACAAGTCCCTGCTCACCCTGATGGGGACTACTTAACCAAAGCTGGTCTCTGACTCCGGCGATGCTCTAATTATCAGACTATTTGAAGGTCTCCCCCAGTTTCTTGTGTATTACAGACACAATTATCCTGTATCAAAGGCATAATTACTGAGCAAGGGAGTGCAAAATGCTGACTCTGCAGTCCGATAATCTGACACTCCTCTGAGCATTGGGGCATCCAGGTGTGAGCTGCATTGGTCACAACAGGAATGCTCTGGCCATAGAAAGACTGAGCTGAAGTTTCCTCGTGTCCTCAGAAGACTTATTTTGAACTGATAAACATTAAGCAAAATATGTTTCACTTGAAATATTTGATCAAAATCCAGCTTTTGATTAAGTGGCATTTTCCAATGAAACTTCACATTTTCTGAGACAATTCTTAGGCATCCATAGCTGTCAACATATCTAAAGTGTGATACTGCCCTCTGATAACTGCCACGCATGTACCTCAGCACATCAATTTCTGCATTTGCATGCAGCCTGGGGAGCAAGCTGATTTCCTAAGCTACTTGCCAATCCATCTCACATACAAGGAACAAGAGCCTTTCTTGCAGCATTGTCTGAACCTCGCTCCCAGACACCTCTCCATCAATGCCATAAGCCTATTTTTCAGTCTCACTCAAATCAGCTCATACTCCCCCTTGAGAAACACGAGACTTGCAAACACATTTGGCTGTTTAAGTTATGGGCCAGTGATTATAGGCTTCTAATCTCAAGATTCAATTTGAATAGTTATTTAAATTGACGTAAAGAAGTAATTTCTAGGTTTGGTTTGTTAGTGTTACAATTGCTCCAGCCTGTAGTGGAAATTCAAAAGGCTACGGATATAGAATGAATATCAAGGTTAAGTCCCTTCAGCTCTCTCATATTTCAGTTAAGTGAATTCAGAGGTTTTCTTTTTAATTGCTGCCTTTTCAGTTTTTGTTTTTAAATAAAAAAAAAAGAAGACAGTTATACATAACATAAGCAACAAGTAAGCAAAATTAAAGAAATCAAGAAAAAGGTGTGTTTAAATATAATACACAACCACATGTACTACAATCATTTTCATCTGATGAAAATGCATCATGTTTCCAATAGAACATGCAGCACACACATAAAATTTACATCCTGTTTGTATGCAGGCTTGGTACAATTTGTTGAAACCCCAGTCATCGTTCAGGGCCCTACAACTATTTCTGATCTGCTTCGCTAGAAACAGCTTGTGGGAGTGGGGGATCTGTTAACCACTCAACAAAAATATTACTCTCCTCATGATGTTCCGTGTGGGGTGACCCATAAACTGAGGATGGATGCAGAAATACATTTGCTCCACGAACTGTGCTGTCAGGGAAAGGATGTGACAAGGCAAGGCTGGCAATTGCACCGACAAGCACCACCTGGGAGGAATCTCCAGTTACCTCCAAATAGGTTTTGCCAAAAACTTTTTTTTTTTTTTTTTTTTAAAGTAGAGGCCCATGTGACAGTGTTCTCTGATGTTCCAATGAAACTTCACATTTTCCAGTGTTTCCTAGCAGGCAGGCACTCTCATGGTAGTTCTCAACCTGTGCCTGGGAGGTCTTCCACCTCCACGGTGAGCCGCTCACCGACACCCCTCCGTCCCTCACTCCCCTGCCCACGGTGGTGGAACCAACCTGAGAGGCTGCCACTCCTTTCGGAGCTGTTGTGGGAGCTGGTGGTGCTGAAATCCTGTGACTGGTTGTGTGGCAATCTATTAGCCAGTCCCTCAGCCACCCGGTAGTCAGGGATGTAAAGCAAGGCTAAGGGTTAAACGGCAAAGGTCACAGTGGCATCGTGGGATTAGTCGACAGCACAAGCACATGCGACACATGCAGTTAGCAAGTCAACAGCAGATGTGGTGGGGTGGCAGTTTTAACTGACTTATTTTCAAAGGTACACCTACCCTAGCCTAGTGGAAGGCAGATGGCTTGGTGATTAGCACAGGACAAAGAGGAATAAAAGCACAGGACGATGTATTTTGTGATTGTATGACATTCAGCACGCATGCAAGGCATGTTAGCATTAGTTAAGGTAAATATGAACAGTGTCTCACATAACTAAAAAGAATTTTCTAATTCTAATGCACAGATGATACAGTACAAAGCCAAGGTCTGTGGAAAATAAGAGCTGTAATTACCATTGTTGCCTTTGCCTTGGTCTGGGAGAGAGTAACCAAATCCCATCAGGTCATTTTTTTGCTGAATTGAGCTTTTCCACTGAGGATCAGGTAAATCAACAGCCAACTCATGGATGCTGTTGGAATGCAGTATCTGGGTGGTGGCATATGGCGTGGCTTGCGTTATTTGGCTGGAACTGTTGTAACTAGTTTTCGTGGTGAAGTCGATGCTGCTGTAAATGGCTCCATCAGAAAGCATAGTAGCAGTTTTATCTCCTTGCCCTGGCACTGGTGGCAGCACATCTGTGGTGAACACAGGGGAATGAAACAAATCATTGATGCACAGGAAGCCTGAAAGTATCAAGGTTTAAGATGAGAAATAAATGTGTCATTTTGCACGTTTGCATTTCAGCTGAGACAGGTCCACGAGCCAACGAAGGGAAGATGATGTACAACCATCGCCAAGCTATCAGCATCTGTGACAGGCCTACCACTTGTCCTTCACGTCTCACTGCCTAAAACCATCTTTTTTTTTTTTTTTCCCCCTCCATACCTTCAGCTTGAAAGTGAAGTTTGGAATATTTCTCTCCTAAAGAATGTTTTCAATTGTTCACTCTGTGTCAGAACCAATGAAACTGTCTGGGTTTCAGGGAAATGATGAAAGGAGAGAATTTACAAATCACGGAGGGAACTTTCAGAGAAAATGTGTAGAAAAACTCTTGTATGGATGCCAAAGCTCTGAAAGTAATTTTTTAAGGGCATCACCTTGATTTCCTTGAAGTTTTGTGCATCAGCTTATCTAATTCTCTTTTTGACATTAGCTAGTACTTTTCTCCTTTTCCACAAAGAAAAACATGACAAGACCAAGTTGTTCCTGATATGTGAAAGAAAATCTGTTATTCTGAAGGGATTTAAGTGATCAGTCCCTCAAATGGCAAAGCAGTGTTGATAATGGAGAACAACTTGTTCAAATACTCCAGTACATTTACCTGAAAAACAGTACAACACATTTAACTAAAAATCTGTTGACTTTTTTACGTTTTTCGAATCATCACACAGTGCAGTTTATATATTTAATCAGATAGATTGGCAATCTCTCTCCTTACTAAACAGTGAAGTGACCTTTGCTGGTGGAATACTAGATCTAGAAACTGAGGCTACTGATGTGTGAAGAATCTAATGATGACTGGCATGATGTTCCAAGGAGAACCTCAGCTGAGCAGATAATCCTCTTCCTTCTCTCACTCAGAGGTCAATATATCAAATGGTACTATTTTTACAATTTGTTTAGACTCTGGAAAGTTGAATCAATTCTGGAATGTAATTGTTAAAAACAACATTTAAAAAGCATCATTTATATTCCATTTTCTTTCTACAGCCAGATGGCAGATATGGATTCCAACTGTTAGATCACACTTGAGATAATGCACACTCCTATAGTGAGGAGGTTCAGGTCCCATTCTAGGGATCACAGCCAATTTGTATACACCTTGAACCCCAGAAAGAAAAGATGATTCTTGCACCTACACAAGGGTTTAGGCTCAGTTTCAGACTCAGATGGGGGTTTTGTGAAAGCTCAAGGAGTACAGTTGTTCTCTCACTGTCTCAAAGACTTATCCAGCAATGAGCTGTGACAGCATTGTCTCCTCCCATTGTCTTGGTTTGTTTATATATTTTGTTGTGGTTTGTTTTGTTTTTTGTTTTGTTTTTTTTCCCCCTGGGATGAACATTTGGATCACAAACTATTTTCTATTACATTCATGTGTGCAACAATGAAGATTTTTATATGGACCCTAATAACATCTTCAGTCTCAGGGCAACAACATAATACTAACAATAAATACGGCAATAACGAGTGCTCAGCAGAGACACTGCTGAAACAGAGATTAAATTTGGGTCTATCAGCATGATCTGGTTTTGCAGACAACAGGGAAATGGACACAATCAAGTATTTAAAAGATCTTAATTGTATTAACTTATAACCGCAGATAAATTGTAAGTGAAAAAAAAATTACAATTAATGCAAACTACAGCTCATATTTCAAAATCAGGTTCATTACTATCTATCTGCACACAGGCAATGTGCTTTCTAGGGGTTGTACACAAACAGAAAAGCATCTACGTCCAAATACAGTATGAGATGTGAGAGACAAATGCAGTCCCATCTTTCTTTCATTTCATCCACAGTATGAAGATTTTTCCTTTCCACAATTGGTTTCGTCAAACTATAATGGCTTGAAGTTTAGTAAATAAATTCTGTTGTTGATGTATAAAGTGAAGCAAATCCAACTCAACCTGTCTGTGTTGGATTTGCAGACTCAGGGAAGTAAAAACTATCAAAATGCTCATCTCTCAAGTACTCAGACATACATCTGTCTTTTAGAGCACATTTCTGGCAACTGAAGAGGTATCATCTCTATTACAGTCATTTTAAAATGGAGAAGTATACATAGCACACACTTGAAAGGAAAGTTGCATAGCTCCCCACCAGCCAAGAACTTTCAGTCATTCCTACCAAAAAGCTGAGGTTCTCCAGACATTCTGGGAATTTTCAGTACCACCACGGATTAGTTTTTTGACTTCGATGAAATGTATGCATTAAGCACTTAAAGAGCTATTAAATTCCCATTTTACAAAGTGCCACAATCACCTAGTAAAAGTCAAGTGTGATTTTCCCACCAAGTTGTCACAGTGGAAAATCCCACACTGTACATTTCAGACCAAAGACGAACACACATTTCCCACTGGATGCTTTCCCCAAAACTCTCCAAAATCCAACTTGCTGTGTAATTCCTCAGATAAATGAAATAGCACTGAAGTACTTCTGGAGGGAGGCTCTTTGTTGCTGCCTCAGGAGATGCAGTGCCATTCTGTGACCTGTCACGACTCCAGCTCTAACCTGTGCTTGCCACTCACAGCCTTGCTCTCATGTGCCTGTCTGGGACACAACATGGATCTCACTCTTCAGGGCAATGTTAGAACTGTTTGCCTCAGCTTCTGACTTTCCAGTGATTGATTCATTGCCACCTTACTGTTTTTAAAATGCATACAGACCTTTTATATTATCATAGCTTTTTTACCAGCGAGAGTTCTATCTATAACGTTAATATTCCATCTGTACATGTTGAAAGACATCTGACTTTTTAGTCCACCTTTAATGCAGAAGCATCCAGTCTAGCTACTGAAACAGATAAGTGGTCCCAAACCAGCCAGAATAAAATTGTGAGCTCAACTGTAAAGATCACGGGTGGAATTAAGCTGCTGAATTTCAAAATGCAACTGTTTTATCTCTTGCACAAATTTGGACCTATGCCTCATCCACACTGAGGCCAAAAACTTTAAAACATGCTTCCAATTTCTGTCATGTAGAGCTAAATGTTAAAAGAAAATGGTAATTTTTCTGTATTATGTGAGCTTAAGAAAAGATGGAAAAGTACTGAAGGGTTTTATTTTCAAGACATTCACAACAAAGAACCTGGCAGATATTCAGTTGCCTTCTAAATATTATCAAAAGTTTTGCTTACTTTTAAATAGTTTTGTATGACAAGAGCTTTACAGCATTTTTATATGGAATATAAATCTGGTGTGTTTTGTTGTAATTTGAAGTCACAGTAGTCAAACCACAGGCAAGAGATTTTGCATGGGAATGTAGAACTGACATGAGGGATGATTTTCAGAAACAGGTTCTGGTACAGTTCAAAACTGAATTCTTTTCAAATTTATCAATTTGATGGGTTTATGGATTTTTTCTTTTTTTTTTACATTTTAATGCATTTTTGATACATAAAGTTGTCTTGATTTTTGTTAACCTATTCATGTCTTAACAATATTTATATGCTCATTTACATTAGGAAGTCTTGTTCTGAACACCACCATGCAGAACTAGCTCTGTTATCACAGAAACCAAGGGACTAACTGAGAGATCTGAATACTACCATGACTTTTAAAATTCCCATCGTCGAAATTCCCATTTGAGTAAAATGTTTGAAAGAAAACAACCCCTCTAAAGATTCACCATCATAATAATAAATCATCACCTCATCTCTTCAAAAGTCCTCCCTCAATTCAAAATCAAAGCAAACCACTCAAAAAATCTAAATAGTTCCCTTCTGTATATTTTTTCCTCCAAAGAGAAGGCAAATTGGTGAAGAGTGAAGACCTTTGAGCCCTTCTTCATGGATTGTGCTTGAGACTGAGAGCCGGCCCTCAGTAGGAAGAGGATGGGTAAGGTGACAGCAACAATGTTCTTCTGTTCTGCTGAAGGAACATCCTTCCTGTGTCCCCCAGGTTTTCCTCTGCCCTTATGGACATCTTTTATCCCTGGCTATATTGCCCTGCCCAGCAGATTGCTTATCTCCACACAAAAGGGAATGAGGTTGAGCAACAAAGACGTTTCTCTTTAGATCATAAGCAGACCCTGTCTCATCACTGTGGGGTAAATTATAAACCAGACCTAGCTTTTAAAAGAAGTAAAAAGCAACAAAGCAAAATGAACAATTTAAAGTAAATTTTCAGTCAAATCTAGAATCACACATAGAACTATAATGATAAAAATATTACACAGCATTTATCATAAATGGGAGCCTATTGCATACTATATGGTGACTTGATAAAAGGAAACCTACCTCCACGACCAAAATTGCCAAGATCATTGGGTCCACTAGTGCTATTGTTTACTGGCAGACTTGTGGCAGGCCAGGAGTCTGCAAGCCAAGGATAACTGGGGTCACTTGCATTCAACAGACCTGGTCGACTGAAGCAGAATAAGAAAAAAGAGATATACATACAAATATATACAAATATATTTAAAATTGCAACATCTCTGAGACAACTAGTGATCAAGCAAGCCATATCACTGTTCTCCTAACACCACAGGTAACTAACAATTTAGAAGACTTTAATTTATTTCAATTTAAAACTGTGTAGCCTTGGATGATTTAAAGACCTTGAGCAGTTAATTAAGGTTATATACAAATCAACTTTGTCAGTAGAAGTGGGACTAGGCATCCGTCGTGACTCTGCCAGAATCCAAATGAACTCCGTTGTCTGTGTGAAACAGGAGTTAGGCAGCACCATCACGGGATCCTACAACAGGGCTGCATGATAAATTACCACCTCAAGGGAGCCATCACTCAAACTGATTGCTCCATATCAGCCATTTCCAGGACTTTGGGCTACTATTTCTTCCTTCCCTTGCATCCCAAATGCGTGCCTGTCATCTGTAGGCTGGTAACTCTTTCTTTGAGCACTCTTGGATGGTTTAGAGGCAAACAGGTTTGAGTAGGATTAATGGAAAGTCCACAGCTATCTCTATCTGCCACTACTGCATGGCTTTTATATCCCTGTAATTCCCAGCTTTGAGAGCAGTATTAAACAGCGAGCGTGGTGAAAGGGAAGGCACCCTCGGACCAGGATAAACAGAAATTTAGCAAGGCAGGTGGATTGTTTGTATTTGTGTTTCACAGGGAAAACAAACAATTTCCTGCAGACACCCCCCCCACTTTCCCCAAATGAAAACAAAAAGCCATCCACAGTTCTGCAGCTTTTCTAGGTTATTAAAGCACTCATGAAGTTGGAGCAACATCTCCGATCATTGTACATTATAGACCCCTGCCTGGCACAATCCCTAAGAGAAACATCAGTTTCCATGGAAACGACAATAAGAAGGCCCAGCCACGTTCTCGCCACATCTACTTGCTCTCATTAGGCCTAATCTCTTTTTGCTAAAATATTGATTAAACAGGAGATTGGAAGTTATTACCAGGGCCTAATTACAATCTCCATATTGGCAAAGGGAAAATAGATGAGGATATATGGGCCCGTTATCAGCTTTTATCAATTTCAATTGAGTAGCCAAAGTTGTGGAATCCAGTCCTATCAATCTACAGCCTATTCATCATCCATGAATCATTTATTTCATGATCGATTAAGTGTAATTGTTCACTCACAGCAATTTAGGGGGAGCCAATAAGGAGTCTTAAACAACAGCAACTTCATTTGCTAATGTCTAATTAATGCAATAAACATCCTGGTAACAAATGAACACATTCTTTGTGATATTTACTACTCATTTCTTCCAGGGCATCTGGGAGATATGAAACATCTGGGCTTGATTCCTACAAAATGCACAACAGATAGGTCATTAAACCCTGTGGTAAGCTACTTAACTCCTCCAATGTTGCCAGTCTTCCCAATAATCTGTTATGACCTAAGTGCATCACCTACAGCATGGTTCAGATCCCTACTTTTAAAAATAAATACAATGGAAAGACCTTTATACAAAGAAACATACCTTCCATTGCTCATTAGTCCTCCATCTCCTCTTTGGAAAGTGACTGTGTTTTGGTTGGAAGAAAACAAAACAAACAAACATACACACACACACACAAGCACACACATATAAGACAGGGGAAAATCAATTAGTAATAATTTAAAGTAACAATTCAAACTGCTCAGTGTCCAAGATAGGAGGTTTCTTGGCATCATCACATAATAAAGCACAGAAATTATAAGAACAGGATCAAGCACATGAGGGTTACAGTTTGTTTAGGATTTCACTGCACGCTACTGACTGACACCAACTTGCTCTGTAGCTTGCAAGGCAAACCAGCCATCTGGGCAAAAGGCCTGGATTTACCACAGGCCCCTTCATATGACTTTGCCTTGCAAGACTGAGCCATGTGATGAAATTGTTTCTTCGCATGCTTTTGCTTCTGTACATAATGACATTGCACCAGTGAGTTAATAACATCATGTCCTAATGCAGTAATATAATGTCACCACACAAATATGCCATTTCCCAGGACAAACAGTCCTGGGAAAGAGGTGGCAGCTCTATTACAGCTGAAGGGATGGAAAAAATCATACAGCTGTACCATTTCCATCAGAAGGACAGTTTAGGAACTAGCAGCCACACATAAATGCATACATGCCAGTGTCACTGGGAAGAAATAGTGTTTCCAGTCTTCCACCCATGGGGGATGCCAAGGACATAATCAGAGGGAGGCAATTGTTTTTATGTCTCCATTCACGGGTGTTTGACAAAAACCAGCCTCTCCTTTATCTATCTTATTAACAGGATTACATTTCAGGGCAATATAGGTAAACCCACATTACTGGTGAGGTGCTAATTGACAATATTGCATGCTCCTTTTTGAAGCACTGGTAAATATTTTGAACCAAGGCCAACAGACTACTCTGGTCCTCAGTGGCAATATCCCATTATTTATTGTCAAGCACAGATAAGGCAGACTATTAAATTATATCAGTGTCCTGGACAGTTGCATCCTTACAGGCCTCTGACAAGGTGAGGGTTTGAATTTCAGAGAGGAATGGAAAAGTCTGTGGCCAGGTTATTTTAACATAGGCCTTGGTTTGGAAATACTGTTTACCTTTGTAAGACGTACATTCCCATTGTTAAATTATAGCTCCCAGAATATTTGCAAGATTTTCCAAGTATTGGTCCAGACTGCACTAATTCAGAATTAGGCTATTATACACTATTCTAATCACACCCAATAGAAATTCTGTGATCATTAAAAGAATTAGCAATGGCATAAATCCACTGGGAAAATACTTCTGATACCTTATAGAATCCTTGTCACTTTATTAACTCCTAGGATAATTTCACAGTCTACATTCAGCAAAGGGGACAAAACTGGCCCCTCTGGAAGCTCTGCTGGAAGAGTGCTTGGGTAGGGTGATTAATTATCTTTCACTGCAGAGCAGACTAATATCAATATCAGAAAATCACTGCAGTCATATGTCACATTAAAATGGTTAATAGCTGAATTTTGAAAGGATGTAATCAAACCAATTAATGAAAAGAAAATCAAAATGCAAGTATGGAAAGTATTAAATAAAAACCTGCTATTGAAAAACAAGACATGGTAAAACACTGCAGGTAATTCATTTTAGAGCCAACGCTGCTTTCTCTAACAAGCTGTCAAATGACTGTATCACTCGTTGCTTAAAAGTAAATAATCTGAAGTGCTGTGACTACCATGAATATGCAAAAATGTGGGCACTGCCTGGCTGTTTCAAAGTATTTTGTTCAAAAGTACATCAGATGTTGCTTCCTTTCTCCTCCTCCCCTTCAGATTTAGTACTTGATTCCTCCAACTTTCTGCATTTGTCAAAGTGACAAGATATAAGGCAAATGAGAAAGAAAGGCTAATTGGGAAACAATCCATAATAATAAAGTTTACAGATTTAAGGGAATTCCACTAAAACATATTTTCTAAAAAATGCTTGGGATTAATGCTCTTTTTTAGACTATCATCACCCAGAAATAATTTTGAAGTTATTTTGTCACCACTTGTATAGCACATACAAGTGTGTGAGATTTTAAGTTTGCATGTCATATGAAGAAAAAAAAAAATCCCAACAGTATTTGTGCTCTTCAAAATGGTTATATCCCTTGTCTAGCTTTATTGTGTAAAGCTAAATGGAGGGGCTAGTAGGAGATTGCAGCAATATTTGCCTGACACAGTTTATTTTCTGGGTAGTCAGGGATGGGAAAACTCCAAGGCAAGCTGTGAGAAACATACTGGGAAGAAATGACACCAAAACCTCTTTGCTAGAGCCACAGTTGCTGCAGGTTGGCTGTGACATATGAGATTGTTGAGAACAGACAGGTGTCACAGCATTTGCTCCTTTTTCTTCTACCTGTGTATCCTTGTGGTAGGAACTATTTCTTGTTTTGTTTTGGGTTTTTTGCCTACATTAATCTTACACTCTCCCAATATAAGCACCATTTTTAGAAGAAAGGTTCAGCTTAGTTTAAATAAATAAATAAAAAAAAAAGAACCTTTCTTGCAGTGACATTGTTTTTCCTGGGGAAGACTGTGCTTATGTGATGTGTATGGAACTGGGAAGGAATACAGGTTCTTTCGTTTACCCTCCACCCTGTATACCAGTGTATGCAATGAGAAAACAAAGAAGGAAGTATTTGAGTTGTTTCCTCTGCTTGGTGGAAGAGGTTCTGGCATATTAATTAAGCATGCCAAAATTCCTCTTAAAGTGTGGACATTTCACCAGCAAAAAAACACAACAAAACCTGTTCCTGATGCCATCCATGAATGGGCTACCTAAGGCTGGATAGAGAAGGTGCTTTTTCTTTAGCATCAATGTTGTGAAAGGAAAGACAGCTAACAACAGAAGATATGGTCAGGCTGCCAACACAAGCACTATGTTTATCATTCCTGCCATGCATTTTGTCAGCATTTTTGCCTGCAGTTTGATTTCTGCAATTACAAAACAAGTCTAAACGCCTGAATAGAAGCAGACTTAATGCAGTGCAGGCTTGTAGATGTCACTGTAAAAATAAAACACACAGACAGCTGGCTTTATTCATCCTGCCTCCACTTCAAAAAGCAGCAGAGCAATTTCAAGGGGCAGTGTAAGAGGAGGAAGGGAAGGATGTCCCTATCACTGACCCACCCATCTCCCTTGCTTTTTATCACCAAGGAAGCAAAACAGCTCTTTCAGCAGTCTTTGCATCTGATATATGTTCTTAGAAAGGCTGAAGACCTGCAGGGGTGAGATTGGTTTTCAAAAGGAGATGAAAAAATAACCTCTGCATAGAGAGATTTTGAAGGAATCCCCACCAGCTTATACTTCAAGGACTGTAAAAATGCAGAAATATAATCCAAAGAGCATTTTAAATGCATAAATATTTCAGGAAATTATATTGTATATATTTGTATGAAAAACAGCATATGTTAAGGAGCTTTTCAGATGCTTTTTATTAAATATATAAGGAGGTACCAAAACCATTTACTAATATTATCTGACAAGGTTAAACTTAATCTTCATGCCTGCTAGAACTGGAAAAATATGAATGTATAGTAAGTCGACATTCTGAGGCAAGAAAGCTTTAGAAAGCTTTAGAAAGCTTTCTGTATGCCTATCTCTAGTAGGCCACATTTTCCTACTGCAAATGAAAACTTTAATGTTGCCAGCCATGTCTCATTCCTTTTTCTGATAAGCTGTTTCTCAAATATGAATGTAGATTAATCCTCTTTTAATAAGCATTAACTCAGAACAGATAATCAGCACATAAAAATTCCATCAAATCTTCTGTCTACCTTTGGATGATTCTGTCATACAGTTTATCCACATTTAACAGTTTCAGGAGTTGCACATAAAATGCGTAGCATTTCATGATTCTCTATCTATTTTTAATTTGTTTTTTGTTTATTCAGCTCTGTGAAATCTTTAATCCCAAGGAGCACTAGTCACTAAATAAGCTTATCTACTCGTAAGTGAAAATACATATTTACTTTTTTTTTTTTTGCATGGCTGATGGCCTAGACACTTGAAAACACCTGAGTATTCAAGTGAGTGGGTACTGGCACAAGTTTGAGGGCACAGGAAAGATAAGGAGATAAATAAACAAATTCTGTTTTGTCACTGTAATACAGCACTGAAATAATTCATCTGTTATACAAGAAGTGTTCAGATATCTGGTTTGTGCCATCTATCTTTGTATCATGTGCGTGTTTATATCCAGGCAGTTGTCCAAGTAAAGTGTAACCAGAAAAGTACCATAAAAACCCCAGACCAGCAGTACTTTAGCTTTCACAGAAGCTCACAAAAGTATCTATCTTTTTATTACAGAAGTGATGGCTAAAAAGGAGTAACACTTGTATTCTACTGTTTCTATGCCAGATTTGGGGTTTACATGGTCACAACAATGTATAGCTCTGGTATAGCTGCAGATGATGACACTACTACTTATCAGTAGTAATCTAACAAACATATTAGCTAATCATATGTCTTGTAGGACTGATATTACTGAGAATCAATGCCTGGTGAGTCATGAAGGGGGAAAGGGAAGTGGAAGAATAGTGATGTACAGAATTGTGGCTCAGCAACTGCTGGAGTCAGTTCAACTGAAAGTAACCAAAAAAATTTAGCTATGATTTTCAATGTCACTTTACCTGTGACCATCTGAGCAACCTCTCGGTACTTACGAATATGTTCACAAAGACAGAGAACTTAATGAATTTAACTCAGTTATTCTTCTCTGAAACAAATCGCTACCAACTGCCTGACATTTGTTGTTTGCTCTTCCCCTGCACGGGGTGTTACAGTAGTTTAGTCTCACAGCAGAAATTATACATCTTAGGCTCCTAATAACAGAATACAAATAACACACAAGCCTAGTGAATGACCCATAATCTGAAAATTACCCAAAAGAACATTTTTAGCAAGTAATTATAAAACTACAGGAGTCAGACTTTTAAACAACTATTTTCAGTGTTCTAAGTTCTACACACAGGCAAATGCAGCTGAAGAAAAACAACCCAAAAAGTATTCACATCAGAAATAATAGGGGTTTGTTTTGTGTGTGAAATAAAGTAAGTGTTTGAATGTTCCACTAAAAGATTCAATTCCCTTTATCATACAATCAAATGTGCATGTTCTGCAACTCTCTGAAAGATTTAAAGCAGATGTCTGAACAAAAGTTGAGCACCTTCTAAAATCTGAGTATATTAGGATAAATTCATCTTTAGTAAAACTTCATTGACAGCTGTCTCTGATGAGATCCTGAAAGCTACATACCTCTCTCTAAATAATTAGATCTAAACCCAAACCATTTATGAATCATAACTTTGGAGGGAACAACACACAGTTGTGAGTGACTAATCCCCACAAGCACAGATATGTTCGTCTAAATTATATTATACCAATGGCAAATTAAATAGTAGCGAATTAACAAAGTTTCTTATGGAACTCTGGGTATAAAGATAAAAATTATGGACTACGTTCTGTCCTAAGGAAGACTTTTTTTTAAATTAGTGATTGCTTTTTTGGACTTAACTACTGGATGACTTAGGTTCTCAGTGCCTCCAGAAACGATGATAGGCCAGGAAACAGAACTGTGGGATCTTTTAGTTCTATGATGTCCACAAGACGTCAAAATTACTTTTAAAAAAAGTACACTTTTGGCAGTGCCTCTGACATATCCTGGTTTCCCAGCACGTGTGGATCACGAGCACTAAATCATGCACAGCCACTGTGGCTACAGCACAACACACATGCCAGTGTATGCTACAAACACAGTGGAAAGTTGTGTTTAAAGTTAAAGATAGCTGACAGTGGCACAGTTGTAGGAACCAAATGCAAAGACAAACTATTGAATTTTGGGAAAAAATCCTGTGTTGTCTTTCAAAGAAAAGCCAGTAAAGCATTTAGGTTAGGAAGTGTTGTGCCTCTACTTGCACCAGCTCGGCCAAACCTGCCTGGGAGCTAGAGGAGCAATCCTGAGCCCCCGGAGCTTTTCCACAAGGACATTTCTCCCTCACAGTGTCACAGGCTCTTGGGGCAGACACCACCACCTTCACTCACATGTCCTGACAGTCATTTGCCCTTTCCTGCTTAAGGTAAACACAAAAGCTGTGGCTGAAGACAAGCAAGAGTGAGAAAGCAGCTACCTGAGCATGAGGACTGGTTCAGCAGTGCAGTAGGAAGACTGGACTCTATCACATGGATGGCAGAGAGGACAGAAGAGGAGACAGCTTTGGTAAATGAAACTGAGTGGCCAAACTACACACAGAAAACTTTACAGACTTCTGCTGGAAAATGATGAGATTTATCAGTCTTTTACCCTGTAACACTGAGGTACAATTACTTTAAAGTTTTTAAATGTCGCGATTAATTACAGGAGCAGAAGCTATTTATTTGTATCCATTATTACTATTAATTCTGTACTCTATTTTTTCTGGCTATCCATATGTTGAATAAGCTGTTTGCAACCTGCTGTTTCAGCCACACTTGGTTTATCCTTCAGATATCTTTAATCATGTTTATGATAATAGTCTACCGTATGCTATCTTTTTAAAGATATGAAAAATAGGATACCAGTTTTGAACTGGGTAGTCAGAAAAAAAGAAAATGCTTTAATTCCAAAAACCCTGTAAAGGAAACAAGTGAATCTGTTAATCCCTAGGTTGCTTGAAGATCTGAACACCTCACAGTAAAGCAAACATATACATAACTAAGGGCTAAAGTGGAAGAAAGTTCCATTTCTCCACTGCAAAAATATTCAAGATACATTAGCTTTAAAAAATCAAAATTCAGTTATATATGACTAATGCCTGTTCATGTTAAGCCAGTTCAAGCATCTTGTCCTGCAAATTACTTTCAAAACTGCATTATTTCAAGGAGTTAGGTGAGTAAGTATGCAGAATTACAGTGACAGAGACATTAATGGTGGCAGATTTTATTATGTTCCCCTTGGATCACTAGGGAAATAAATACTACATTTTTATCACAGATAGGCAGCCAAAGTATTTCTCCTTGTATTTGGTTTCGATTCTGCATATCTCACATGTTCATAAAGCCTTAGCTAATGTTTGCAGTGATGTGCTAGTGAGGTAAGAGACAGACTAATGGACAGTACCTGCAGGGGTGAAGGTGAAGGACTGAACTGCAAAACAAGAAAGCAAACACATTGTGAGTTACACACCCAGAGAAATAGGGCTAATTGCAGGGCACGAGTTTCCTCTGGAATTTACTCAAGCCGGGGTTGAATATCATAAGCAGGACATAGCAGCTGAGCTTAAAGCACTGACCAGCCAGCAGCCAATGAGAGACGATGGTCGGAAAGATGAGCAGTGAACTTCAACAGTCACATTTGAAGACTCTCTGTGTGGACATGCTGTTCTCCAAATTGAAAACACTAGGATGAATTTTGAAGCATGATCTGTTATCTACATTCCTTGCTGAAAGCACACACAATTTCATGATGCAATGTTCACATCACACGTAGATGCAGCAAACGTCATGAGAAGGAATGAGTTGCAGGAGACACAGTTTATTACAACTGTTATGGTTACTTACAGCTATGCATTTAAAGGTATAAAAGACTTTGCTCTCAATTCTCCCCTGTTCCTCCCCAGTTTGTCAACTCACATACTGGGCTAATAATTCTCCTTTTTAAGAAAAGACTAATTTTAACTTGCGTCCAAAAATCTATGTAGGACTCTTTCCTAAGAGGAATAACAGCCCAGCTGTCCCCTAGTATGAAAAATCTTGGGATCTGGAATGATGTTTCATAGAAACACACCTATAGGTGTGTGAAAGAAATATTAGATTCTCAGTTAACAACACCCTACCTCTGAGAGAGCAAAAGTCACTGCTGTTAAAGAAAGAAAAAAGAAAAAAGAAAAAGAAAACCACGAAAATACACAACCCATGAATGTCAGAGGTCACGTGGTGATACAAGATGAGGTTCCACAGAAACCAAGAAGATTCAAAAGCCACTGGTCTCTCCTTACTCTTGTCCTCTACTGCTCATCTCACATTTTCTTGATCTTCCCTGTTTCACTAAGCCAGTGGAAAACAAATCCAGCAGGAAGGATTGAAAACCAGCATGGAATAGTTTCCTTCTGGTTTAGTGAGCCCAGTCAGGACACTGAGGAGTCTCACGATGGGTAATGCTAAGCTGAGAAGGACATTTGGGCTGTGAATGAATGTGGGGTTTTGGCAAGGAGTTAGAAATGCTCAGCCACTTAGGGAACCTGTGTCCTCAGGTTCACATGTAATAGAAGAGCACTTGTGTAACTTGAGTGTGACAAAATGTCAACATTAAATATGCTGTGTCCTCAACTGGGCTAATCTTCCTCAAAAAAAAAAAAAAAAGTTTTCTCTTTTTAAATGTTAATAAGCACTTCTAGAGAACCTGTCCCAATGCCTGAAGAATGGGGAGGGGGTTGTGTGTTAAATTAGGCTTCAGAGTGACCTTCAGATTTATGGGTGATCACTTGACTCCCTAAGAATTCATAAGAATCCTGAAGCACAGAATACACAAAACAAAGTGGTTGGGGAAAGATGAAAATATTTTCATTTGGCAGGTGTATTTATTTTTCCAAATGTAGTTTTCAAAAACTAATTTGTAACTGGAAGAAACATTTGGTACAAGAGGATATTCCAAGATGTTCTACCTCAAAGACGAATCTTTTTATGGTTTCTGCCATAAGTAAATTTTGACCACATTTCTCTGTCTAACACATCATTCTTCTCTTCCAGCTATAGGTATGAAGTCACTGATTAAACACATCCATTTATTTCCCATGCACATGGCTTCAGAGACATGGAAATGCATGGGAACAAAGGAGAAGACCAAAAACTCTCTAACCTTCCTTATGAGGGTCTAGTCTAGTTCATATTTAGAATAGAAATATTCTAAACATAAACAGAGCTGCACTGCTAACAGAGTGTCTTCTTTATGCTAGATGTGCTGGAGATGTAAAAAATACTGTCTTATGACAATGATGAAATGTGGTACCGAGCAATGCATTTAAAGCTTCTCATACAACAGCAGTTTCACGGCGTACATTAAAAACAAGCATACGAAATTCACCCAGGACACTTTTGTTGGAAGTTCAATGTGGTTTTTAAGTAGGTTTAAGAGGCCCTGTTCTCTTCATGACCAAACCTGATGAGATGGCAGTAAAGCTACTGTTCTTACCAGCATAATTGCTGAGCCCCTTCCTCTTCTTTCTTCGCCAGTACAGCCAGATGCTGAAACCCATCAGAATCACCCAACATGCACCACCGATGCCAGCTATAAAGGCAGGCTGTTTGACAACATCAGTGATTTGCTCAGTTATGCTGTTGTTATTTTCGGTGATGACAACTTCATTACGACCTCCTGCACAAAAGAAATTCAAAGGCATGAGGCCATTATGGATTCTGTAACACAAAGAGGAAGCGAGTACTGCTAATGAAAATCAGCAAAAAAAGAAAAAGTAATGGACCTGAAAAGAATTATCCACAGTAGAAGAACTTCAAGGAGTAGCAAAGCACACCAGAAACCCAGTGTTTCTAGAGAGTAAATCCACAGCCATTTTGCAAACATGTATTTGAAAAGAGATCTACAGCACACTCTCAAGTAACCTAACAGATGTAAATCCAGAGCTTTCTTTTTTTTAAACAATATACATACTTGTTGGTTTGTTTTCACATAATTATAGACAGGATAAAATAATGAGAAAATGGATTATAGGAAACTAATAAAAAATAAATCAAGCAATCAATAAATGGCTTTTTCCAAATGAGAAATCCAAACATAAAATATGTTACAACATCAGAAGATTCTTCTCTCATTGCTGTCAGCATGCCAAAAATTCTTACTTAACTCATTTGTTTCTCCTGAATGCTGGAGTTTCCAAATTTGAAATCAAATATAAAGTGTATTTTCCAGAAATTATTTCATGGGGAAAACAATCCATACAAATTCTAAGTGCATCAGCTTTGACACAAAGCAGAAAATCACACAGTTAACTGCAAACTCTAAGTAATCACAGCAACAGATGCTATTTTTTTCACATACGATACGCATGACAAATTCTTAACATCAACCTGTAAGAAATAATTATTACGTGGAATCCCAATTAAAATTACCCACATCAAAAATTACTATATGGGATCTTAAATTGTACGTTACATTAGAAAACTGTAAATTTCAGTAGGTGTTTGAATATATATATTTTTTCCCACTCTTTCTCTAAAAGGGAACTTTTTCAAAAGGAAAAGCTTGATGTCTGGCTGGAAAACAAATGATCATAAAAATCTGAATGGAAATTCAGGAAATGCTAAAGTATTTAGTTCTAACGCCAGCACTTTTCTACTTCAAATCTCCCCTTGTCAAAAATAGTTAAGTTTTGCAATTAGGAAATTCAGAACATATTTTTCTGCAAACCTCCCTCCCCCCCATGAATATTGATTCTATGTACATTTGATATAAACTGCCCACATCTGCAGTTTGGAAATTTGTGAAATATTATCCATCTTTTCCAGTAAAAGCATTTATATAGCTCAATCCTTGAAATGTTTATGCAATATTACCAGATGCCTCTATGCATGCTGAGGAGCTGCAAGAGTAGCTACTCTACTGAGACAAAAAAGATAGAAACACTATGATTCTCAATTATGAAAGTCATATCACACATGTATAAAGGTAGTCGAATATTTCAATAAAACACTGAAATGGCCATTCACAGGAAATTATTAAAAGCATTGTATCATTATGCCTTGCTGTGAAAACAGGATGTATTTCTCTTCTACAATTCAGCAATGGTTAGATTTACCACTCGCTTCTTTCAACAGACCAGCTCACCTAAAGCCACCAAACAGGGTCACTGGCTAAAACAGACGCGAGAATTCTGACAACTTCCAGTTCTGTTTCCACAGACACCTCTTTGCAGGTGACCCAGAGCCAAGCTGCCTCTGGGGATCCCTCACAGAGAGCCTGTCAGGCTGAGCGTGCCCTCCCTGCCCCGCTCCCTCAGGGACTGGCTCTGCCCAGCACTGCCCCAGCCAAGATGCAGCTTCAGGCCCTCGACGGTGCTCAGAGCCGGGCCGAGTTACTCGGTAAGGAACGCGATGCGCTGCATTGCACTGCTATCACACCGCTGAGGAGCTCGGGCATTTTATTAAGCCTTCTCTCTTTCAGCACCATGTCAATATTTAGTAATGATGACCGTCTGCTTCTGCAAACAGACTGTTAAAACTGTGCTAGAGTTTGGCTTGCTTTCAGTCGTTCTGGGCAAGAGACAAAACGGGCTTCCCACAAGCGAAATAGGTCCCACAGAACGATGCTGCCAGACTAGGCCTGCTAATGTGTAAAAAGGCAGTACACCAGTGCTGGTGTCATGTGTCAGTCTACACTGGCCATGCTGGTGAGCTCTAATAATGTTAGGGCCTGGGAACTGCAGCTGTCCTCTCCCATGCTCTCCTCTCTTGTCTTGCCTCTGCCAAAGGCCCAGCGGTTTCCAGTTCTGTTGCAGTAAGGGAGAATGAAACTGAGTGAGCACTTGTGACAAGGAAAAGAAGGGAGACAGTGGTGGCTCCTTCATCTGATTTTTCCCTGTTTTTTCTGCCCATGGAACCAACTATAGGTGCATCCCAGTGCTGAAAGAGGAAGGGTTGAGAGCAAAACTAAGAGAAGGAGGCACTCTGTGGCATGCTCTTCCAGGCACACAATTCATTTTCTAGTAGAAATCAGCATGGGAATTCGTGTTGCTTTAATTGCCATTAACTTACAGTTAATTTCTGTGCCCTTTGGAAGAGAGGTCAAATCAGTGGGACGGTGGAGAAACAGGTAATTTTGGCACTACTTCAAAGGTAGTTGTGCTGCCATGGAGAAGAGCAGGCAGTTATGTGCTTCAAGAGACCAATTTTGGAAGCTGATCCTCCTGGACTCAAGAAAAGTACAAGCTCTGCCCACTAAAGCCTCCAAAACATCTGAGGATCCCATCTTCTTCTCTAAAGTCAGAAACCAGTCTTTTGAAAATGGTAGGATGTGAGAGCAAACCACAAAGAGCCTGTGGAGAGCTTTCGGTGGGCTTTACTCTCTCCCTCTCTTCTAGGGGAAGATGCAATCTGTCTCCAAATTACCTTCTAAAGTTTGCAGTCTGGCTGCTTGCTCTTACCCTTCGGTGCCTAGCAATTACAACTGCAAAAGTAATAACTCATTTAAATGTCAAAATAACATATGCTTTGTGAATTTGATGACGGAAAAATAAATGGATACAGATGAATGTTGCCCACTGACGTCTGATGAAATTAATATAATTGTTGGGGGTTGGGGAAACAAACGGTATTAGTTTTGTACTTCTTTTTATAATATTTAAGCAGAAGGAATAAATATGTCATCCAAGGTACCAGTGTAGTACTATTTCATATACTGCAGGTGTTTCTGTAACAATGCTGTCAGTTCAACTAATTAGAACATAGACAAGGGAAGTGTGCGACCTGTAACGCTCCATTGTTCCCGAAGACAAAAACATAATGAAATATAATGTCTTCCTCCCATTGGAGAGTAATGAAGAACAAAACTAATTTGTTGGACCAAAAATTAATTAGACACATCAGATTCGATTGTACCTATTACTGTGAAAGTTTGCAGCTGTTCCTCATATTATTACGCCAGTGATGGAATGTAAGAGTGAACAGGCCAACTGATGAGGAGAAATAATAGCTATGGCATTAACCAACATTGCCATTATCTCCACTTTTATGTCTGGTTTTCCAGTAGAAAATTTTTTAGCGTATCATTAGTGATCATAAAAATTTTATTCTTGATTCTCTTTGAGTGTTCCATAAAATTTTTCGACATCCTGCTTGTAGTATGGGCACAGCATTCCTGGAACAGTGAGACAATTTCTAACTAAAGAAATAATATACCTCCTACTGTTCCACTCTTGTATTTCTGTCTCCAGTGACAATATATTCAAAGTTGAAGTACGCTAGTTTCTGTTTTGATGAATGGGGAACCCAAACGTCATTAAACATGTAAGCAATGCTTAAGGGATGGCCTTTTCTAAAGGTCTACACATAACATGATAGTCCATGTTTAGGACAGTGTGTTGACAACATTTTCTAGAAAGAAAATATTTAATAACAACAAAAGTCCCACAAATAAACAAAAGTATGTTTAAGTAATAACTAAATTAGGTCATACAGATAAAAGCAACAGAATTCCTGTATTATGCACTCAAAGGAGGTGCTGCTTTGCATAGCTCAGTTCAGGTTTGCTAATTATGACTACTTCTCCTATTCTTCCAGATTGTTCCTGTCTTTATGTTTTATACTCAGGAAAAATTTCAGAAGAAACAGAATTTGTTTCCCTCAGGTTAGGAAATCAATTCTGCATGGAAACCACTACTAAGAAATGACCATTTCAAAGGCAGGGATTAGAATGCTACCTTTGCTCTCTATTTGGTCTAAAGGCCTCTTTGTCAGAGGACACTTGTCTGCTTGGGATACCTGAGAAACACTGGCTTCAAATGTTCAGAAAACAACGATAAACAGAGCCTTAGGCACCAAAGGGATGAGTAAGGCAATATTACAGTCATCTTAGGAGAAGGAAAAGGGAGCTTGGGCTGTTAGTTCCATAAATCCGTCAAGCTGCAGAAGTGGTAAATTCATTAAAAAAACCCACATTAAGTCAGTTCCACTAGACAATCTGCATTTTGCCTTATGTCTTGGGTACATACTTCCCTCCCTTGGCTGCAAGAACTCTGCATGAAGGGAAGACACAACATTAGTAGACAGTGGGACGTTAAAAGCTAACTAACCAGCTCTATTCAAATCTTGTCTTTTCCTCCGTGGATTTTTATGCTTGCAGAAGTGATTTATGAAAGCATTTCTGAAAGAAAAAAAAACCCAACAAAACAAAACAAAAACCCAAACAAACAAACAAACCCCAAAAAACCCAGGCAAAACAAAACAACAGAACAGACAATCACTTACCAATTATTATGGGTTGTGGCTCACTTTTTACTCCCACACCTGCACTGGTGCTTGCAGCAACTTCCACGCGGTACTGGATACCTGGATATAGGCCACCTATTACTACAGACCGAATGGCTGCATCTACTGTTTTGTTGACATGAAATCGAGTCTCATTACCTAGGCACCAGATCTGGGACAAAAGTTGATGTGTTAAAAGAGATGAAATTCTTCACACTCACACAATCGTGCACAGATATGACATATCAAAGTGTGTCATCACAATCACTTATTTCGGGCTTCTTAACAGTGTTACTGTCCGGGAATAGCTGAAATTAGAATGATTTAGCTCAGCAAACTGTGCCAGATCAGCACAGGACCAAGACCAAGCTGCAAAAACTGCTTGCAAATAACTCTCTGGACTTGGGCTCTCTATGGAATGCAAATTCTGTGGTTACACTTCTTAGAAGCCCAGACCAGATCATCCAAGTGAAAAAAAAATGTTATACATTAACTAAAATTTTGTTCAGTAACATGATTACCACCAAACCTGTCCTTTAAAAAACCCACATTTTTTCCTTCTGAATCTTCCACTGAATAACAAAAAGACACCAAATAATATGAGTATAGTTTGAAACACTTCTTAAAGTACTAAAAGAGCAAACAATTTTCAAAGTTATTTCCGACTTCCTTTCATTTTGCAACAGGGATATTTGAAATTTAAGAAATGGAATAAGTACAGACTCACTTTGTACTGCTGCCTTTCTGATTACTCACGTTGTTTAGGAATCCAGGTATCAGTTCCTGATTCAATTACTATATAATTAAACAGGAAAAACCACTCTATAATCTCAGCTGGCATTTTGTGATGAGAGTTCTCTATGATTTCAAAGTTCTATGTCTCTCTCTGGTATTTTTTTATAGGTTTCTCCAAAGAGGTTTCAAAGGAAAGATCTTCTAGGGATACTTCTTCAGTTAATGTTATCTGCATACACTGCTTCTGTGGTATTTTTAAAAGCATTTACTACCACTCAAGAAAATCAGTGCACAAACACATTGCATGTACATTCACACAACAATAACAGCAGAAGAAAGCACTGTTGGTGGAACCACTGACAGCAACCAACTGATGCATTTAAGCAACAGCACTGCTATGTTTACCCTTATTTTTACCCTGCTTAGTGTTTTATCACACCTTCTCTTTTTTTTTCTGAAACACTGAGAAAGATTTGAAAAGAAAAACACTCCTTTGTTTTCCTAAGCTCAGTGAGAACTTATTCACAGACCAGAATGAATTAGGGTGAGAAACTGTTGCATTCATTCCTTTTCTCCTTATCTGTCCTGGTCTTAGGTTACAGCAGCTATGAGACGCCTCTAATTAAAGGCATTTAATTCGTAAACGAATTTACAGGCGCTCTGATGCTTGAAGTGGAATCAACAGATCTACTTTCAATTTGTCAGAAATTGTACTGTGAAACCTCAGCAGACATTTTATACTCAGGGAAATATTAAACTCTGCACCACAGTCCCTGCAGCCAGCTCACTAATCAGGCAGCCACGTAATCTAACACAGAAGGGATGTAATAGGTAGTGACTCCAGCTGTTTTTATACACAGCCCAGAGGTCTGAGCACTCACCTGGAACATGGCTTTTATTAAACATCAGCTCTCTTTGTTTCATATCTACATATTTTGTGGTTTAGGAGTGTGCTTTACTTATTTGCCTGTAAGCCCTTGACGGTTTATATTGACTTATACCGGAGTCAGGACCAAGATTAATTAAGCCAAGAGATAATTATTAATTGATATGAAAAATAGATCAATAAAATACTGGGATTAATAAATCTTGATATTGACTAAAAGCAAGACAAAGGAAGCCCTGTGCTAAACATAAATATTGCATTTACTGCATCCCTCTGACCAAACAAAGAGGTGGAAGAAGTTGAACCAATTAGTTGATTTAAAAGTCAAGCACCTTCTCCCTTCTTCATGCTGTGTTCCCTCAAGATACCCCATGGCCAAAAAAATTACATCTTTTTATGTGAAATAAGCTGCACCCACCACTTCCACCCTTTGTGGGACTGTCAAGAAAGCTGCCCTGTACTATTTCAATTAAAAATTTCACACGTGGTGTATAAGCCAGTCACAGCAAGGCTAATTTACCAAGCAGCATGCTCCATGGTCACAAGCCTGCCATAGTGCTGAACCTTGCCCAACCAATTTCTCCCTAGTCCTCCAACCCAATAACACTGCATTTCTTTCTTGTTGTGAAAATACACTTGTGCAAAAGTGATCTTAGCATGGAATTATAGACTACAACAAAATAAGGACTGGATACTTTGAGCTATCATAGCAACAAAGAAGAAAAATATACAACCCAATGAAAACAACTCTCATGTAACAAACTCTGGATAGAGTTGTTCTGTTCAACCTGTTCCTCAGAGCAAACAATCCAGCATTTTAAATTGTGAAGCTTGACAGAAGCAGTATTCAGAAGAAGCCTTGTACTCTCCCAGAGCCACAGTCCTTGACTTTGACCTTGAAGTGTCAGGAGTAGCACTTTTGCAGGGGAAAGAAAAAGTATCTTTCCTGCCAGCTTTTCTGCCAGATTAAAGGCAGTCTAAGACAGGGACTTCGCTGCCTGTTTAGAGTACAGAAGCCCTTAATAAAAAAGTCCTCTTCTCTTGTTCCATAACAGGGAAAAGCAAGAAGTACTGTAAACTAGCTGGAAATTACATCTCTCTTCCATGGTATTTATTTTTTTCATATAACAGTAGTACTGCTTAAAAAAAAAAAAATCCATAAGCAGTCAGTCCTCTTTCTCACTATAATTACATGGGCAGCTGTAAAAGCTGTCAGAATCTAAATCCATAAACACAGCTATTGTTCAAGCAGGTTGTTTCCTTAAACACACAACCCTCCCATTAGACATTGTTTCTACCTTATACTCCTGGATGACCCCATTTTGGTGATCTGGAGGGGGAGGATCCCAGGAGATGCTGATGCTCGTGCTGTTGTGGCTTCCAACTGTCAGGACAGTAACAGACTGAGGAGGGGCACTTGGAGCTACACCAAGGAGAGAGAACAAACAGAGGCAGGACATTAATCCATTTGCTAGAGCACGAGTTCTGCTGAAGCCCTGCAAGAGCAAGCAGGCAGTGCAGAAAGTTCACACTCCCTGCAGGCCTAGGTGTGCACATTTTGTTAGGCACTGTCAGTTTTGAAAAATGCCTTTCTGGAGAGAAGCATAGAGCTGAATGACAATGTGGAATTTGTGGCAATGGAGAATCAATACAAATCACTCCTCACTTATTTATATTTAGCAGTTCTTAATTTTGCACTGGAACGGGTCTCACTCTTGCCTTTGTTTCCCATAATAAACATGGATAGTTATACATATATCAACTGAGTCACACATGAAGCTGCTTCACCTGGCCTGAACAGGTTTAAACATTAAACCTTTTCCTCTTCAGAGTTGCAAGGTTTAAAGTGCTCATGGCTTTACATCAAATGCCAGTGAATAGGGCAGGTGCTAAGTTAGGACAGATATATACTTATGTCTTTCTTTTTCCCCTAGGCAAATTGTTTTCTCTTCAGAGTCCTGTCCAGTTCAACCATTCACAGCTGTTTGGCTGGTCACTGCATACCATGGCCAATTCTGCAAGACAATTGCTTGCCAGCCCTGCTAGTTGTCTAGAAGTGTGAAAAAAAATAAAAAATCCTAGTTGTTAGTGATCAGGGCTATGCTGGCAAAGCCCCTGTTGCAGCTACACCAGCAGCAGGGTGCTTTTGTTGGCTCAGGACAAGTTGATTGGGAAATGGAGCAGAAGCTCAGCTATGGAAAAGTCCCCTCTGTGAGCATCTGCTGCATCTCCTCGTGGGGTTTTCCCACCATAGCTACAGCTGCCACAGCAGAGTGCTGGGAATATGGCCCTCCCCAGCCACTTATAACCTCTTGCAGCACTCTCTCGCCCTTCCCTTTCTTCCAGGTAAGTGCTGAAACTCCACCACAGTGGCAAGATAAGCCACCAAGGTCAAGTGTATTATATTAAGGTATAGTCCCAGAGGGGAAAAAGTTATTGATAGCAGCTGCTCTGAAATGGACCTAAAATCCACCTATTTCGTTTTTCCCAGCCCATCTACCTAGTCTTCAACAAAACTAATAGAAAGAGGCTAGGAAAGTGTGAACTAATAAAGTGAGATATATATTGATACCTCTCCAGGACAATTTTCCGATTCACGGAAAACTGTGAATTCCTTCTGTTCCAGGGTGATGTCTTTGTGTTTAATAACTATTTATGGAATTTGTCTTCCATGTATTTGTCATTGCCTTTAATATGATCTTAAAACATTTAATATGGAATATGGATGCTGATTTTGAAGGCTTACAGTAGACCTTGTACCAGAACCTAAAATATTTATCAGTCCCCAACCCAAATTCAAGTCTAGATAGTCCTCTGGTTTTGGTCATCTCACATCATGTGTCACAGCTCCCTGACTCCATTCCCCTGGTCTAGAGTGACTTCACTGCTGAGCTCTGTGGCAACAGGGCTCTACTTATCTTTAACAGATATATGAGTGCATGACCATGCTTGGACCACGCTTCCCAGGAAAGCCAAGACCCCTGGCATCTTTGTCTTAAAGTCTGGTAGGCTTAACACAACTAAGCACAGCCACAGATATCAGAGGTATTCAAGTCTACTGAGCCAATTCAGATTTTCTTATTGTTCCCCATGACCTGTTTGGGACTGGCTGTGTTCCTTCCCACTTTGGAAGCTTCTCAGCACTTGACCTGGCACAGGCTCAGGGAGCTGAGCTCCAATCTTTACCCTGACAACCCTGAAGAGCTGGAGCACTCTGCTGCAGGAAGGACATAACTTCAAACCAGGGCATCACAGGTGGGGACAAGGGACCATACAAGGTTATATCAGAAAAAAATATATTAGACGAAACATGAAACCCATACTACAGTCCCTGGAGGCTGCACATTTCAACAGCTACATTTTCAGCTGTAAAGCTTGTAGGGCTTGATATAGTCCTTGTGACCTTGCCTGATGCAGAGAAACAGTGCACTGGAGGGAAGAAATGGAGCTGCATTGTGGACAATTTGACTCTTAGCCTGCTCAAGTGAAGCACAGAAAGGTGGCCTTTGGCTACTCCTTACAACTATGGAAAGCATAAAATTGGTGAAGTTAATAGTTGCCTTGTATGTTTTATGGCAAGTGAAAGCATTTGCCACACAGTAAAAAAATTAGCATTTTAAAAGTCTTCAAGTCTGCAATAACAACAAAACCGTGAATAAATGCCTGTGTGTGATATTAATTAGAATATTCTGAATTAAAATAAAAATCATACAAATGGTAAAGCTTAACGCTGTGTAACTCATTTTTGTTTTTGAGTACAATGGAACAGCTCACTCAAACATATGTACTTTCATTACTCAAACAAAAAGGGCATTCAGAAATATAATTTCTTATATAGACATACCTGAGGGGGGGGAGCGTGAATGCAAAGAAATGTAAAATGACTACCATACTCTACCATTTAAAGAAAAACACACTGTATTCATTTGTTTGTCTTTGCATTTAAATGCTATGAATATTCTAGTTAATATTCTACCAGTATGTGGTTGGGTTTTTTTTGGAGGATATATGATAACTTGCAAGCAAAACTAAAACTGCAGCTGATGAATACAGCTGAAAGTATCATTTTAGGAGCTGGACTCAGGTGAGGAGGAACTGACAGACAGTAGCTTTTAAAACCTAAGGTGACTTCCACTACCAACTGTCCTATTTTTGTGGTGACAAACAAAAGATTACCTCAGAAAGTTATTCCAAAAGAGATTTAAAACAGTGGATGTAATTGAAAAAAAAAGTCCTCTGTCTCTAGAGCATGTGTGAAAGAAATAGTGAAAGTGATAAAATAAAATATTTGATTTAGCTCCTCTTTGTATGTGTGTACACACATATGTATATAATAGTTCTGCTTCCTCTCTCTGATAACATCACTCTGTAAGCTGGCACCGTGATATAAATTAAGCCACTCGTCTGACACTGCTGCAGTTATTAAATAGATCACATTGAAAAATAACATTTTTAAAACCATTTTCTCATTTCCCTTGCTGCTGCCTTGTGGAGAACACCTTGCCTGCTTCTTGACAGGTCAATTATTCCAGTGCTCAGCTTCTTCTTACAGATATGAAAGAACCCAAATCGCTGCTCATCTTTTCCAGACGCCGCCAAACAGAATTCCATTTGTTACCTTCACAAGGCCAAAGAGGCAGGAGATGGATGGATACTGAACTGTGACAAATGTCTGATCTCGAGGAGAAGTCTAACTGCAGCAAAATTGATTTTTGGAGGTAGGCCTCAGACGTAGCATCGCATGTAAAATCCAATCCAGCAGAAAGCTGCCACTACCTTTTGGTCGTACTTTGCCTTTATCAGGGCTATTTGTTTTGATGTCACAAAAAAGCTTCCAACATGCGTATCACTCTCCCAAATTATTTTCTAAAAATAGTACAGCTGACATTTTTTACAAGTCAAGTCTAAAAAAGCTCATTTTCGAAATGGAATCACAGGCGACAGAGAGAGTGGGATACCTTTAAATAGACTGCCATCTTTCTTCGGTGCATGAGAAGCAAACCACTCTCATTAAACATTTAGTGGATGCTATTTTTGAAATACATGAACACCAATATAATTACAAGGATAACATGAGGAATTAAAGGAAATATCTGTAGAAACTGCACCTACTGAATGCCTTAATTTTCTCATGGAAGTACTTAGTTTTATCACCCAAAGAAGAGGAAAAATTTTTTACAGGGGTTGACATTTGTCAGGTGATAATACTACCTGTTCTAGGCTGATGGTTTTTTGAGAAGAGGTAGTTGTAAACAGACTCCTTGAAGGTTATATTAATCTACAAAGCAGATCCTCGGCTGTGAGTTATACATATCTGTGGGCATGAAATTTTTTTTAAATCCTCACTATGTGGAAAGCTATTCCACATGAACAAAGTGTCCTTTAAGGTAGGAAATTACCTGACAAGCTCTGCTGGGAGCTGAGGCTTATAAAAGAGAATGTCATTCCTCAAGTATTTTACAGAAATAGACAGGCAGTATAAAATCTTATCTTTTTTTTTTTTTTCCAGTAGTTCTTAATTTATCTTTAGCAAGAGACAGTTAGATGAAGCTAAATAAACACCAAAAATCAACTGAAATTAGACAAGAAGAAAATCTGTTAGTGAGAAGACAAAATCCTACATTTTAACTCTAGGAAAGCAATTTCACCTGTAGAATATAAAGATATTCTTTACCAACTGAATTGGGCTTTACTGTTAGAACAAAGAACTGTGAACCATAAACTCCCAAATTCCAAATGAGACTTGAACAGTGCCTTCCTACGCACTCCTCTACATGCTGCAGGACAGTGAATTTCTTCATCCATAAAGTGCAAACTCCAACCAAGTTATCTTCAGGATTACTTACATGTTGGACAATAATCATAAAAAATCAAGGAGGAAAAGTGAGTAAAAGCAAGTCTGTTCTAGAATTAAAAAGTACTTGGCAATCAACACTAAACCTCAGGAGACCACTGTAAATGATTAAGATGCACCTTCAATAAAAGGAAAGAGTGCACTCAGAACCCTTTAAAACCGTATGAACATTTTGAAGCTTCACCAATAATTCTTTACCTTGTTTTGGAAAAAAAAAAAAGAAAAAAAATCAGTGAAACAGAGAAATAAATTCTCATTGTTATGAGCATCTCGCATTTACAGGAGAGATTCTCCAGGCAAAGGCTGCATTAGATAGGTAGAAAGACAGGTTTCTAAGAGAAAATTATTAAAATTACTTATATCTCACCTCACTCCCTTTGCTTTTCGAATCAAAACCAGTAGCCTTGGAGTGCATATGCTTCAGCAAAACTATACACCAGGCTATATGCTATAGATATGAAAGCCTGAACAACTCAGTAGTGTAAACTGTTTACTATGTCTGAACTCTGCCTGTTTCAGAGAGGCTTGAAAGGTGCTTAAGGAAATCCTCCAAAGGACTGAACAGTGCAGTTTCACGAACAGTGTGCTAACAGAAACATTGAAGTGGCATCTCCTTGAGACTGGAGTTCCTTCAGACCAGTTAAATACGTGTCCTTCTCTACTCCTCATTTCCCAACCAATTGTTCATCTGCATTATTACCCATTGCAAAAGATGTGCTCAATATCAAATGCTCACCTGCAAAAGCTTCCATTTTTTTTTTTTTCAAAGTGCAGACCAAAGCCTTTTATTGCAGCAGCACTGGTTACAAAAGAATGGTTGCAGCACACACTTTTTGGAAGTCACCAGTGCATTAGAAGGATGTGTGAACTAAAAGAATAGAAGACTGGTCCAGTGCTTTCTCGAGGAACACTTAAAGCACAAAACTGAACATTATGTCAAATTCTTACATCACCTGTGTACCTAACACACAGAAATCACGTGGAGGAAATAGAGCTGAACAAATGCATAGACACCATAACCAAAATGGTCACTCTTCTCCTCACCCCCAGTGGTAGCTACAGAAGCCTGTTGCTTTTCTGACCCTTTTACCAACCTTCCTCTGTGGTACGAGCGGACTTTGATTCACTGTCCATTCCTTGGAACTCATTGAAATAAGGGCGAACCTTAATTTCGTAAGTGACCCCCTTTTTCAGGCTGACGAGGACAGCGCTGCGCTCAGTGGGGACTTTGACCTCCAAATTCTGCCACACAGCTGGGGAAGGCAGGCCAGACGTTTGGCGGTACATCACTCTGTAGCCCTGAATAAACTGGGATTGCCGGTCAACCTGGAAATGACATCACATAATACAGCAATAAACGAATGAAAATGAAAAAAAGAAACGATCTGTACAAAAAGAAAGCAGAACATTTGCCTAGGATACTTTTGTCCTCATCAAAAAGAGAAAATTAACATGCATGCTGAATTTCATAATCAAACTGCCTTCTCGTAAGTCACTCTTGATTAACTGCCTGTAAAGAACATTCGTCTCACATTAGTTGTTATAGAACATTTCTTTCTGCTTTGCTTTCTCCAGCTCTGTATATCATGGCAAATACCACCTAAAATCATAAAACAAGGCCCCACCCCTGCAACAAATCATGAAAAGAAAACTTTGGCATAAGGCTTGCTGCATGTAAACTTACTAAGCACGTCTTGGCTACTGATGTGCTGATATATGAGAAGAAAAGAAAAACAAATTCTTCTCAGAAAAGGACAAGTCTTTGAAGATACCCTGCATGCTTACATTTAGTCCATTACTTGGCTCACAGCTCATGGGATGCACAGGAAAATAAAATAAACATAAGACAGATGCAGGGAAAACAACTTCCAAAGACATGTGCTGTTTCTTGCATTCACAGTCTGAGCAGTCTCTTTGCATCCTGAGGCTGTGATGCTTTCAGGCCATCAGATGGAGGTGGAATGTTGGTTTTGGTTTATATTTTATTTGTTGCTAAGCAAGCAGAATTCAAGATTGGACCTGGACCATGCCTAGAAGTTTAATAATTTTAACCTATCATAAATATAAATAGGATTTTTATTTGAAGAAAAACTATGTACGTGTTTTATCTTGCAGGAAAAACAAAGAAGGCAAACCCCAGTGATTTTAGCTATTATGATGCTTGGATTAATTTTGCCTGTAAAAAACAGTCAAAACAATCTGATGCATAAAACTAAACCAAATCCAGCTGCTTCTGCAGGCATCAAATAAAGAGCAAAGAAAAGTGCAGCACAAACAAGACCATACAGTTAGGTGTTCGGTAAATCTCTGGGTTATAACCAAGATTCAACAAGTAGGATATCTGTTATGTTCCTGTCAATTTGCTAGCTCAAAGATATTCCAAAATTAGAGATACATTTGTTTGCCTTCTCTTAAGAATAAACGAATTTAAGGCTGAAAACACAAACCACAGTCTATTACGCTTCTCCTATAATCTTGTTACAGTTTATTGAGGCTTTCAGTGGGGACACAGACTCTTAGACATTAAAAAGCAGGGCAAGCAAGAGGAAAGCTTTATTTATGAAAGCAAGGCAGAAATGTCTTTCATCAAAACTGTCACTGTTAAAAACCTTGCAACATATGTTACAACAACATTAAGCTTGCATTTTATAAACTTCTCTACGTTCACTTTAAGTGAATTTATGCACTGAAAGAGGGATATAACTCACAATAATAGCTTGTTAATACCGAAAGAATCAAGCTGTGTTTTTAAGAAGAACATTAAGCAGCTGTTTCCAGATGAAGGGAGTCTGTAAATCAGAGTAAATTGTTTTTATCCATGTTTGACTTTGATTAACTAAATGTTTTACGGACACGAAGACTTCTATGAACCTCTTGTTTACTCCAAAATTCAGCAAAAATAACGCTTTCGTGAACTTTCCAATACAGCTTCTTAACCTAAATTACAATATAATGCTATGACGTTTAATAATCACACACCGAGTTTGATTCTTGCCTAACTTCTGAGTTAGAAGCCACAGAGAAAAGTGGCATAACTTTCTTAGAACTTTCCAACTCTTCTTTGCTGTATGTTCCAGCTCTAATGACTGCTGCCTAGTGGAGAACAACTGAAAATTCAGAATTGATGAGGCTGAACACTGTGTTGCTACAAAACAGAAGGGAAAGTGTTTTATAAAGCACAAACACAAATGCTTCCACCAACTTAGTGAGAAGAACTGGACCCCTAAACTATGCCTATAGTGTAACAATTCTGATTGCATTACACTTTTGTATCTATTTGTGTATATGTGGGAATAAATATGTGTATATATGGGAATATATAAGTAGTACATATACATCTTTTCCTCCCAGACTTCTAAGTTCCTCATCTGAAAGACTAAAAAATACAAGGGTTATGAAAAGGCTGACATGTTTATGGGTGCTACAAACTAGCTTGATTTGGGGCTCACACAATTTTCACAGAGCTTTCAATCAGAAGTTTGATTACAACTGGACTGAGTGATCTGCCTGAATTTCACATTATTGACAGTGAGTTCATTCCATTGTTTATGTTTAGGGAGGGTACTGCCAAGAGAAAATACTATGCATTTTAATGTTTTCTATAAACATCCAGTTGCATTCAGAATAAAAGAGAGGATACAAAGCACTATCTCATGTTCAGTTACCCTGAATGAACAGGGCCTTCTTAAAGGTCAAAATATTGGCAAATTGCACTTACTTCAATTATTGAGAAAGGCAGATTTTTTCTTTTTGGTTGGTTTGGAGTTTTCAAAATAGTAAAAAAATACTCTTGGATAATTACATGGACTGACCAGAGACATTTGTAAGGTAAAGGACAGGTATATTTCACATATATATATACACATATACATTTGTACATGTATATGTGCATATGTATACATATACATATATGTCTATTTACTTGCACACACAAAGCCTGTGACTTAACAGTTTGCTGCATTTTTGTGGTAATTATGTGTCATGCCAATTATGTGTCACAGCAGGCCACTAAAATCATCCTTATATGCTTAGCAATTAAGAAATTATTTCAACTATCCTAAGCATTAAACAACTCTGTAAGTTTGGTACATGTTCACACGTAGGCAGAGTTGCAGAAACACGCACTGTGACTTGATGAAAGACTTTAATATTTTCTAGGTATTCTCATTTCTCTCTCTTTTATATTTTTTTTTTTTTTGGTAAGTTGTTGTCACTTGTACAAAGTGCTCAGCATTCCTTCAGTGATTGCAGGAACTCTCTGCATTTAAATATTTGGATCAGATAATATTTCTGGTCTTCCTGTGACACTTAACTACTCTTGAATTTGCACAAGCAGCAGTGATACCAACTCAAAAGATCTGCAAGAGCTGCTGATCTAAAGCCACACTTTCTCCCTCAAAGGACAGGAGGCAGAAAATGCAAATGCTCCTTAAAAGGCAGAAGAAAGAAGTTATGGGTAGTTGCTGCTAAGCACTGAACTAATGCTTAAGGCAACCTACAAGTATAATTGGTCCTATGTGCTCTTTCTCACCCCCTTTTATGATGACTACATAGTGCAGGAGGCACCTACAAAACCATTTCTGCAGAATAAAACCTCATTTTCCCTGGCTGCTCAAATCTGCACGTGCCCCAGCAGAACACAAGACAGGTTCAATGGCTATTAGGTTGTTAAAAAGATGGTAAGAAACTCATAATGCAGATTATGCTACAAATATAAGCTCTTCCCAGGCAAACATGCTGATTTGCACCCTAAAGACATTTTGTAATATGCTCTGTAGTATGGAAATTTCTACCCCAAAATACTCTATGAAATACTCTGCTCCCACAGCAATACCCACAGCAATTCTCCATCTGGGCAGAAAAAGCCTGCATGCTGTGCTGAACTCACGAGCATGGGCTCTCAATAGTCTCTGGAAATTCAAACTGCACTAGTATTTATGTGTCCTACAGGAACAAGGCAAAAAGGGATGAGGCACTGGAAGATAGTCTAATGAACTCGACTCTTGAAGCTTCCAGTGAAGTACATTCATTTAAGATCTACATCAAATCAAAAGACAGATGAAAATAAATTATCCCTCTGCCTGGTAGCCTCCTAGAAGGAGTCAGTATTTCAAAGCAACAATTCTTTTGTCATATTGAAGAATGTATTTTTATTCCTGCTTGTGCCACAGGGCTTCTTTCTAATGTGGGAAACATTTCATATCTGGTCACTCCAGAAACTTTCAGTTTAATGCCCACTGAGGTTACAAGTGCTGAACCATAGCTGAGGTCAGCTAAAAAAGAGCTTGGAGTACACCATATGCTCTTGCAAAGCAAAATCTTTTGATAAAAGTAAAAATAATTCACGTCCAGGGCTTGCAATTAACCATTTGATAACAGTGGGCATATCTGACTCCACAGGTCTCATCAGCAACAACTACCTCTGCACCTTACCTCTCCCTGTGTAAAGTTAGGATAATGACACATTTTAGCATTGTGATGTTAAACTCAGTATTATTTGTGAAGCACCCAAATGTTACAGTTGAGAGCATGACAGATAAGCAAGCATGGTGAGACAAACTAATAATTTTTTATTCAATGAAAGTTTTCAATAGAATGAATTTAATAAGACCTGGCACCACACAGTGAATAAAGAAGATAAAAAGAAATGTTGAATAGTTCCATGAAGAAGAGATCCTCTATGTGACCAGATAATTACAGCTATATTTTAATATCTATGCACAAGAGGAATACATTTAAGTGACACTGAAAACCTAACTTCTGACATTCCTCTTCTTTTTTTTTTATTTTCTTTAACACTCACTTTGTAAGTCTGACCTTCCTTTAAAACAGATAAAATATGTGTGCATATTTTAAAATTGCAACACATTAGTAGGAAACTATTTTGGAAATTTTAAACTCAAATTTGGAAAAAAATAAAGAGAAAGCAAAACCAAAACAATCTCACAAAGGAGGAAGAAAGTGGCATTAATTTGCTGTGAGTCAGGATGCCAGAAATTCACTAACACAGGACGTTCCTTGGCATTCATTCTCTGAATTGCAGAAAGTCAACACAAAGAGTCTTATGACCCTCATGGCACTTCTGTTGCTTTGTATGATAGCTACACTATCTAACCATTTTATATTAATACTGTGGTCTTTATTCTCTGGGTAGAGTGGGGTTTTTTTCCTAGAGACTATGGTTAATTAATTGGTTTTGTTCTGGTTGCTGGGTAGTTTCTAATTAGCTGCTTCAGAGGTCTTTCTTTGTGTGTGTCTTCCCATGGGCAATTCCAAAATGTCTCTACAGAGGCCTGTGAGCTTGTCAGGTGGCATTGGGTCACTGCTTTGAGGATCTTCCCAATAAGCTGATATCCAGAGCATTCCCAACAATTTACCTTTACCTTACCATGTTTTCTTCATTCATTACTAGTTCAGTAGGGACACCAAGAGACTCCTTTCAGGGGAAATATATATATATATCCCCATATACACACACACATAAATACCTACATATATATTTCATTATAATATAATGGCATTGTTTACATGGTATAAAACTGAATTCTGTTTATACTGAAGGTTCCTTCTGTAGCATATGCTAAAGCAAGGGCCAGCCTATGAAACTGTGTTTCTGATAGCTGTCACATCCAAGAAAGGGCTTGAAGGAACACCACATGGATGTGATCCAAGTTTTCAATTACTCACTGCTAACATCCAGAGTTTCTAAACTACTGATCCATCTGTTTGGGCAAAAGGGTTTGCTGCAGAGGTTAGTCAGCCTGTCCTGGAGGTATGTAGATGAAACAGAGCGTTTTTAGAAAGGCAAGCTGCATATTGACATCATCAAAGGAAAAATGCAGTGACACATACTCTAAATATTAATCTTCTAAAAGAGACACATTTGTGGGTTTCTCTCTTTATTCTAATCTGTACCCTGACCACTGAAATCTGTCAGAACAAGGATGGTGCATAAGCCCCCATAAATATGGCTGAGTTGTGCAAAAACAACAGTAATCCTTATAATACACCATCTATCACCACACTTCTTATCTCCTGTCGTGTAATCCTCTGTGCACATTAACCTCTTAGCAACATGACATGTGGAAGAAAACCCCTGAGTATTGTGAATAGCCCTTTAGCAGAATTCACCCTACATAAAACAACAGTTTCAATGATGTGCAGGGCAGTACTATTTCTCTTATTCTTCCACCTGTGGTTCTCCATCCTCTGGGGCAGATGTCCCAGGAGCAAAGCCCTCTTTCTGGTGTGCAGTGCCCTGGGAACTCTCTCCTCCTTCTGTTACAAATCCTTTCCTTCAAGCCTCAGGAAGGGAAACATAGCATTTTGAAAGCCAAAGCACTATATCAGAAATTCTACCCAGTAGTTTGACCCCTCAAATAGAAATGTTGTTAAGTACTGCCAAAAAGACTCTGGTCTTCTATAATGAAAGGATGTTCAGATTGTGGGTAAGGCTTATGCTAGAAAACCAGATGCTACACAGTGGACCAGGCATTAGCACCATGTGCTTGAGATTTCACTAAAAATGCCCTATAATAAAGTTATTTTTTTTATTTTTGGGTCACTAAATAATAGGGTATTGTCAGAGGTCCCTATGCCTTGAAGTGCAAAGTGCTTTTTCATACAGCAATTTTGTGTTGATATTTAACTGTGATTATTTTTTGAGATGCACAGTAATGAATCCACAGATCAACTATCCTCTAGATTATGGTGTTAAGCATATTCATTTTTATCACATTTTTCTAGCCAGACAGCCAACTCACAGACTGAAGACATTGAACCTGCCTGTCTTGAAAGAGAAAATAAAAAGACTATTTCATTAACATATATATATGTGTGTATGTGTGCATATATATATATATATACACACACCCCTGTAGAATGTTATTTTGTCAGAGCAGTGACGCTGGGGTGAAGAATGGAGCTTCTCTGGGTTGTAAAAACCTGAAGTAATAAGTAGGCAAAATAGGCAAACTGAAAGCACTGTTAAGGAAATAGCAGAGGCCTCACCGTCCAGGTGACTTGAACTGTCGTGGGGGTCAGCACAACAGGATTGTGCAGCCGTACAATGACGTCTCCCAGTTCTTTCTGGACTTGCCTGTGATCCACACCTTGTGCTGGTGGGCTGATATCTGTCAGGCACACACATGAAAGCATTATTTTAATGAGAAGGGCTGTATATGGCATCAACAAAAATTACTGAATAGATTAATGACCTGATTTAAACATCCTTCACGGTACTGTTTTTAAAACAATACAACAGTAAGGTTTAAATACGAACTCCAAAGAATATAAAGTAATTCACCAAGCCAGTCACCTTTAGCCACTTAAGATATAATGAAATATAAATATCTTCAAATGAGTATTCAGACTAGATGGCAAAGTTTTCTCTGCTCCAGTAAGGGATGAGAGAGATGTAATGTTCACCAGTTCCAAAATACTCAGATAATAATAATGCTGCCTAGATGCCTGGGACCAAATTGGTTAGTATAATTTAAGAAAATGAACAGGTTTCATTTTTTGGTTTTTGTTTTTTAAATTGTCTTAGACCAGACATGACATTAACTCATTATATGTTTCTAAACTGTCACTAAGCTTCCCCTCCCCACATGCCATGCACACAAGAAACCAAACACCAAAAATAACATTTTCTTCTGCAAAGCAAATTTTCCCTTTACAGACATAGATAATGAAATCTAGTGCAAATATGAAGAAAGCAAAAGAATTAATTTGGGAAGCCAAACTGATTTTGATCTAATAAAAGGCCAAAAACCCCAATCTACCACAAAGACTTTCTTTTCAAGATTATGTGCCCTTCAAAGTGTGTGGGGAAATTGTGTCTTCTAGTTAAAATCTGAAGGTATTTGGTAACTCGATATGCACATATGGAGATTTGTGATTCCAACTCCAGCACCTCATGTGGTCCTAGTACCTAGCCCTTAGAGATCACATTTGGGTTGTTGTGTTAAACTGAATGAAGGTTTATATCACCTCTGCTAAACTGCAAGCAGAATGTATGCGTCAGAAAATGGTGAAGGAGGTGGGCAGTGCGTCTTTTCCACACTTCACCAAAAGGAGAATGCTGGGCAGTTATCACCCAACTGTAGCATGTCCTGTCTCTCCAACTTAGACGGAAATTCAGATACTCTCTTTAGAGCCAGTGAAATCTGGATCCCTCCAATGGTTCCTTCAAGGATCTTACACTCTTTGTCAATAGTTACAGACGCCTGTAACATAACTCTGTCAGCTGTCTGTGTGGATTGCACAATGCTTTACTAGAAACACACACGCTGATTATTTCAGCTGGAATTTGCTTGTAGTTTTTCCAGAAGAGGGGATCTGGAACACAAGCACAGATTATATTCAAAAGGGCCTGATAAATTATGGTCATGCCTGTCTAGGCATCTGTGAATTCTGCTTGGTTTTCCCTTGGGGTTCACTTTCTGGATCAACATCATGTCCTTGTGAAGAGAATATATACATAAAACTTTTTCCCCTCTGATGGACTTAGATATGGGGGCAGGCATTATGCGACTTCTTTTGATCTTCCAAATATTATTGAAAAGAAGTAATAGAGGTCTTAAAGATGAAACATTTAAATATAACAACTGAATTTGAATCACATGACTCCAGATTTTGACAGAAAGGAGTTCTTGATGATCAATATTTCGGGCTCTTAATTCTGGATTGTTACAGGTTCTGAGTCACCAATAAACAATACTGCCACAGGCTTCTATTGATATTCAATTTACAATGGCTCCAAGGATCTCCAAAGGAATATAATCCAAATATGGATGTCAGTCAAGGAGTTTGTCTAGCAAATTATGTCTATTCAAAGCAACCAAAAAATGGAGAGATATAAAATGAATCTGTAACTGACAGAAACTCAGACTGGTCTATAGGGTGATAAATTTATGTTGCTATCCACAAAAGCTACAAATACCTGCTACAAAATACCTACATGGCTACTTTTCAGGTTAAGTTACTCTGTGGTATACAACCAGCAACATACCTGTATTCCCTCAGAGGAAAGGACATTTCTACATAGTATGTTTGTATGAATGGCATTTCATCATTTTTTTGGGACATATGTCCAGAAGGGAATAACATGAAGTCATAACAGTGAAAAATGAGTATCATCAAGTATTGGAATAATAAAATCATGACTCAAGCAAAACTGGTTCAAGAAGCTCTATTCTGGTCACCATTAAGAGGGTTCTAAAATCAAATTGCTTAGATGGTTTCTATAACCTCTCTTTTATCAGCTTCCAGGGGATTTACTATTGGTTGCTATTAATTTAAATTTCAGGGACAGGATTATATATAGTTTCTTGGAAGTATTTTTTTAATATGTGTTTTGGTCTATTAATAATCCAACAAGAAACCAACTCCTTTCTTAAGAGTAATTATGATTTCTCTGTCCTTTTTTGTTGTAAGTCATATAAGATAAACCTATTGAAAGTACCTGATCATCTACTTGTAGTCCCTTGGTGAAAATATACATAAAATCTTATCACTTGTATTTGCTATACTTAAAAAACAGGACATTAAATGCTCAGCTATTAAAGCTACCAGAGACACCTGTTGCAAATTATTATACAGCAATGCTATAGCTGCTTTGTTGTTTCTCCATGGCCACTGTGAATAGGTTTTCTACTGTGTGTCAGCTTCTTCTGTGAGCCTGAATTGAATTCAGGCATAATTAGAAATCACATCAAAACATTATGTTAATTTTCAATTGATTTTATGATTTAATTCTATTAAACTGCAGGCTTGCAAAGAAGCTATAAATCCTGTACATGTCTCCGTGTGCTTGACTGCTAAACAGCTTCTGGAAATGGAAGCTGCAACACATGCTGTAGCTAATTAAAAGACATGTTTTTACTGAAATCAAATTGCTTGTCAGTATGTCAGGTAAAAAGTCTATACTTGACACTCAAATGCCAAACAAAGTTGTTTTTTTTTTAGCTAGGTGATAAGTTATGCAGACTAAAAGGCTGTTGCAATGAAAAGCATGAGTCACCCTATAATAATGGGAGAGTAATAAAGAAGAGAACTTGTGATGCTCCATGGATAGTCAAGCCACAAAATCCCTGCACAACTCACTCCTCCAGCTTTTCAGAAAGCAGCTCTGTTTCTTCTTTTCCAGCCAGAATTACTATTTTGAGTATCTAACGATTAAGGACAGATTTATTCAGGACTAGGCTGGGATGAGAGAGGCTGGATCTGATGGTTATGTGATTAAGAAATACTACCCTACTTTTGTTTATCTCTTTCCATCTAGGACCAGTGAAGTACAGAAACCATTCACACAAGCTGAATGCTCTCCCCATACACAAACACAAACAGAGGATCTCATTTTAAATTAACTATGAGACGAGCTATTGCTTCGGACTCAAAAAATTATGATTCCTAAGAATTATTAATTCCTGTATTACAGCCTGCATAAGACAGAACTACACTCTTGAATTAATTAGTCCAGCAATGCCTTGTCAAAGACAAAAAAAAAATCCATGCTGTGCAGGGAAATTTGTCGAATTCAATAGGTGATTCAATAGCAATGGAGGATCACAGCTATCAGTCCTATCACAACCCCATAAATGAGGGATTTCACTTCAGCCTTCCCTTTTGGTTTATGCAGTGGATTAATATAAAGAGTTCAGAAATGTAGGTATATAAATAGAATGCACTTTTCTCAGAATAACTTCTATATATTCTCAGCATGCAGATGCCTTAGTTTACATGAATTCTCTGCCTAAATGTTGGATTGGATTAATCAACACACTACAGATATTTTGTGCCGTTCTTTTGATTAAAACTAACACTAAACACAGTGTCTGCCTGTCATACTGTTATTACAGTATATCCCCATTATAATGATGGAGAGGAGGTAAGGACATGGAAAGGAGAGATACTGAGGAGAGCATGGAATTCAGAGAAGTTCTCAGAAAAGCTTGGGTAACTCACATTACTTTGAATAAAAACCAGGAGCACAGCGAGTCTAATGGAATTGCAAATCGCAAGGTCTAGGCTGTAGGAAGGATTAAAAAGGGAAACTCTCTTCTCCTAAGTTCCAGATTGATGCAGCAAACACTGGACTATTTTTACCTTCATTGGTTAACCTCAATTCACTGTTCCTTCAGTCAGGGTGCTAAAGCCCAGACTGACCCATTGGTCAACTCCCAGATCTTTCTTTTTATTTTAGCTCAAGCGCAGAGGCCTTAATACCACCCTTACCTTGTGTTCTGACAGGATCTGACATAGGGCTGGGATCACTCAGGCCTTGTGAGTTGATGGCTCTCACCATGAACAGGTAGATGGTGTTGGGGCGCAGGCCCCTCACAGTGTACAGGGTGCTCTTCACGTGGTTTGCCACTGTCTGCCAACTATTGCTCACAGACTGACTGCAATGAGAAGAGGGGTGAAGATCATACACTAATGCAAGAGAAAAATAAGGGAGCGAAAGCACCTATTTTGTGACCCAAAATAAAGTCTAAGCACAGGAAAAATTAGTAAAAGCAGGGTCAAATTAAAAATACTTGTTTCGGCTCACTCATTGAGATGGGATAAAAAAAACAACACAGCTCTCAAAAGCATCTTTCGTTGCAACAGAAGCAAAACTTTTTGCTGTTTCTTTAAAATAAATGCCTGCAAAAGGAAAGTGTGGAGAGCTGTAAAGTAAGTTTGAATGATAAACAGGCTACTTTAGAACATAAGCCTTTAAAAGGAAAATTCTGTTAAAAGAATAATTTTTTATACTGTTAAGTAAATGATGTCAATAAATTGTCATTGGTAGAAGAGTAGTCTCCTTGAATTAAAATCATAAAAGTTTTAAAAAAAAAATCAAAACCCTTGCTTTTAAAGGAAGGAAAGTATATGATTTTTTTTTGTCACTACATTTTCAATTCAACATTATTATAATTAGATTAAAATCCACCAGATGAAAAGATTTCAAATGTGATTGTAAAAACAGTTTTTAATGAAAATGTCTGTCTTTTGTTAAAATTATTGATGGGATGCCATTAAAGCTTATCTAGGGAGAAACATCATAAGACTTTAAAGAGAAAAATTTATTTTATTGTGCTTTGTTGTATAAAGTATTGATAAAAAAAAAATCTTTAAGTGTATTAAGAGGAAAAGAAAATGGAAAGCTACAAGTTCTATGTTGTTTCAATTTCTTCATTCATGCAACACATAAAGAATAAGTTCTAGAACAAAACCAACCAACTGCACGCACAATAATGTTCTTTATCTATTAACAGAGTAGAATGAAGCATTTTAGCCAAAATTTGCATGCATGTGATTTTGAGTTGCATGACTTTTAATTAAAAGGCGAACTGAAATATTTTCTGTTTGTTGAATATCTCGATTAGGGAAAACATTTAAGAACGTTGTGGATTTTTAAGCAGAAATGTGCACTACAGATCCATTGCAGAGGTATGGCCCATGCTTAACCAAACTTGCTGAATCGGAGCCCAGGAATTCTTTTGTACCACACAGTAATTGCTGCTGCGTGGAAGGGAGCAGCTGGAGTCTCTTCAGCCTCAGGTTGCAGGATAAAATCCTAAATTATCAACACCAGCCTTTTTTCACTTAAAAGTTTTCATCTATCTTAAACAGTAAGCAACAGAAATTTAAAGTGATTTGACTCTTTAATAGGTACTGCTTTAACAAGTGCAGGAATTAAAGTAAGCAGAGAAGTTTCAGAACTATCCACTTATTTTCATATAATTTGTACTATGATATTCAATGACCTGCAGCATTCCCACAGAAGACTCTCACCGACCATCAACGTTAAGTGACAAATAATGAGTGCATTGTTGTTATATTCCCATAGAAATTGTTACATGCTTCTCTTAATCACTTTTTAAAATAGTGATCAATTAAAAAAATCAATTTAAAAAATATGAATCAATGGTTGCTACAGGAGTTGTCATTTAATGAACCTCTAATGATGTGTGTGGAGTCCAAAAGAACACCACAATACCAGCAGAACAGCTGTTAGCAGGGTTTAAGCAAAATTAGAAAGAAAGGAGCTTAAAAGTGGAATCATTCACATACCTAAAAGCCTCAATGATATATGCAGTGGCTGGGAGGCTTCCAGGGGTCCCTGGCTGCCAGGACAGGGTGACACTGTTCTTAGTGACATCAGTGACCTGAGGTTTGGATGGTGGCCCAGGGAGGTCATTTATATCATAATTTTTACTGACTGTTGCTCCACCGGATTCTGTGAAGGGCAAATACGAAACAAATATTCTTTATCCTTGGTTATATAATTTGATCAAAGTAGAAGATTAAAAGGAAAAACATGGCAAACATCTGTAAAAATCATAATAAATATTCTTAATCCACAAAGAACTGAGTCAAAAATTGCATGGTTTTGGATGAAGAGCTATCGTTGTTTAAGTACATACTGAAAGAAAAAAATGCAAAAATCAAAAGGTTATATATAAATATATTTTTTAAAAGAAAATTAAATAATAACAAAAACAAACAAACAAAAAGAAAAACAAAACAAACCCCACCAGCTTTACTGAAATTTACATAAAATACCAAAAACTCAGTTTCTAGAAAGCTGAGAAAGTTCCTGTATCCAAATCAACTCCAGTACTCACAGAGAGCACTTTGGACTTTGAAATGCCTCTATGTAGGCATAATAGTTTTGCTGGCCAAGTCAATTACTGGATAAATCCACAGTTTATTAATACACCTGTTTAGAAGAGTTATAGCTTCTCTCTGACACTGGAGACAAACATATAAATCTGTTTCAATGTCAGTAGGCATTTGAAGATAACAGGAATGATATGCAAGGCGTGTGAAAGAACGGAACCTTCTCCTCCAAAACTACGCCATGTCAATCCCAGAAGTTCTAAAACGGATTATTTGGCTCAGACTGCTGTGCTATGGTCCACACTTTCACTGTGTGCCAGCTGAAACAGCCCTGGACATGACTTACCTGTCACCTCCAGCACAGCACTCCAAGACGTCTCCCCACTGGAACTTGTAGCCACACAAGTGTAAGTCCCAGTATCGGACAGCTGGAGATAAAAGGGGCATAAGGGCAGTTTTAACAACCTTTTGGAATCAGCTGAGTTTACTCTAATTTTCTTTTTCTAAATGTTTCTTGGTAAGAAGGACTTAGCCTACATTTTACATCAGACTAGAGGGCACCAGATATTTTCCAACAATCATTTAATGGTGGCTTACTTTTAGAGAACTATAATAAGATTACTTGCTTCTAATACTTCACTAATTCTAATTTTCATATTGTTAATGGTACCAGTACTGTAAATGCTACAGAATGGATGTTTTTGACAGTGCCAGTGTTTGTATTGGTTACAACAAACGCAGGTGAAATCAGGTAACAATATAACAACAATTAAACTCTTAGAGGGCAAAATCTCACCATTCATTATCCCGTGATGACCCAGAAGTACAGGCTCCAGTGCCAAGGAAGGATGTTACATCATCTTAGACTTTTATGACAGATGAAGTCATTCCTATACAGGCCACCACACAAATACTTTCGATACTTAAGAGTCATTCTCTCTACACAGACAGTCTACCAAGTAATTTTCAAATAGCGAGATTAATTTAGATCTTATACCATGCTTACCTTTCTTCTGTTTAACATGGGATCTTATTTCAGGCTTGCAAGGCCCTTCAGTAGCAAAAAAAAAATGCGTTTGTATAAAACTATTGTGATTCACTTGTCAGTTCAAATACTTTAAATTTATTTGGGGAAAATGTTTTGAATTTGATTTTCAATATTAATCTCATCACTGTATAAATTGTTCTACTAGAAAATTTGCCAAATGTTTTCCTATTCCTTATTTAAATTAAAAATAAAGATTTCTGAGTCAGGAACTAGTGAAGACCACAGAGATGGATGGGAAACAGTAACTTTACAAAGCACAAAATATACAGAGAAGCTCTCCTACCACTAAGCATAAAGCACGGTAACCTGGAGGTGGAGAAGAAGAAGAAGAAGAAGAAGAGTGCTGACTCTAGTGATAAAGAAGAAGAATTATATTCACCATCAGATGACTTGATGGAAATAGAAATACATCCAAAATGCTTTATTGGACTTTAAGGAATTGTAATGGGTTTCTGTTAAATGCAGATTGGCACTGTAGCGTATGTGCTCATACTTTACTCTTCAAGAAGAATGTCAAGGCAAACAAGCAAGATATTCTTTAGGTTACTTGTTGATATGTAATTTAATTGATTTTTACCTTGGTCATGTTTGAATTTTGTTGGTAGTTTCTTCAGATACACTGGGACTGCAGTGTACCATTCCTAGAGGAGGAAGCAACTTAAGAGGAGGAATTCTTAGGGGAGGAAGGAAGCTCAACTGCCTGAAGGAGCCTAACTCACATTTCAGGAGATTTTTTTCTCCATGAAATACAAGCAACAGTGAAACCCCTCTAACAATGGCTCAGACACTCAAAATATAGAGGTGCTGCTAATGAAATGAGAAACACTCTTGAAAGGAGAGATTTTCCAGAGGAGAGAGCCTTAATAGCATTCTGAAGCAGTGTTTTATTTTGCTTCCTCTGAGCTTTTATTAAATATATAATTCTTCATTACATGGTAACAGGGAATATTTCTCAAGGCTGTGGTTCTCAACTTCATTTGTGTGCCGCTGTGACAGATGGTGTATGGCACACTCAATGAAGTATGTGGTGTACACGACAGAGTAACTTGCAGAAGGCAAACTCAACACATAAAGCAAGCTGGAGATACACTGCTTCTTGCAAGTTATGGCAAATTATCTGACTTCCAGACTGTGGATGGATTAGATACAGACATAGTGTGTTGATAATTCAATTATTTATACCTATTTTTTTTGTGCTTGGGAAAAAACAATGTGGGAGCTGAACAGAAAAATGTTTGCTATTCAGTAAAATATAAACACTTTTGTTCCTTAGTTAATGGAGGTGCCTAAACCTGGTGTGGTACATTTCTATGGAGCAGAAGGGAGACTTCTCTAAGTGCTGAGTTGTCTGAATAGGTACTGAGTGAGTGACTTATGTCAGTTTTCAGTTGTCTTCCTCAGAGCAACTGGAAAGATTGGCTCATCAGAAAAATCTCTGTGTTCATCCTTATGACTGTGGCCCTTGGGACTGCTGCAGGCTCATGAATAATTTGATTGTGATGTAACAGAAAGAGCTACATAGCAAAAAAAGGTCAGCTAAAAAGGGACCTTAAAAATCACCTTTCCAACCCCTCTGCCACAGGCAGGGACAGCATCTACCAAACCAAAGTTGATCAAAGTCCCATCCAACCTGGCCTTGAACACTTTCAGGGATGGGGAATCCATGACTTCTCTGGGAAACCTGCTCCACCCTCACAATAAAGAATACCTTCCTGGTATCTAATCTAAATCTACCTTCATGCAGAAGGTTGAGGACATGTGGGTAACAAATACTAATTTATTTTGAACTTGGGTATGTAAGTGTACTTGGACATTTTCATGGCCATTTTTTTGCTTAGGAAGTGGTGCAAGTCCTTGCTCAGGTAGACCTGAGAGAAAAGTTAAACATTCTGGACTTAAATCCATATTCAATTCATAAAAATTGCAAGGGACAGGAGAAATCTGGGGTTTGTGGTCCTGTGTAGTTTTTGTTCTTGAATCTGAGTGCACTGCTACAGAGGGGTTTATAAAAAATGCCTTTCTGAACCTCTACGGAAAATTGGTTACTAGTGAATGAGCCACTTAAGGATCAATAAAAGCCTCACGCCTTTCAAAACCACACTCACTACTAATACTGTTTTCTTCTCCCCTTGCAAGCAATTTTTTTGCCCTTCAGTTTACAGACTTTGGGCCTCTGACAGCGAGATTAATGCGCTGGCACGATTCAGAACCAATTTCATTGTTTGCATAGCTGCATGCAGACAGGTATCCCAGGAGCTTCTGCCTCATGGACACTCCACAGAAGCCCATCATCAGTGCCTGGAAGTTTGTTTGAAATCACTAAGCTTCCACCTTTAATTGCTGCTTTCTAACACTATTGGGGAATCTTGACTATTCAAGCGCACTCTTTAATCCAGCTCTACAGGAAAAATGCATTAACCTTCATGGCCTAAACCTGCCTTCAGCCCAGAGAGGAAGGATAAATTGTTTACTCAAGGAAAGCTAGCATAAATTTTTTAATAAATTCCATTTTGTTCCAAGAAAGTTCACAATTCATCTACGATCACTGATGAGATGGAATCAGAAAACAAAACTGCTCTTTATGTCCTGTCATCAGTAGCTACATTTACTGACATTTTTTGGATGGAAAAGCCAAGTGCAGAAATTTCTGCTGACGGTTTAAGCGGTTCCTGAAATTGTCTTTACGTTCTTGACAAATAAGGACATTTAACATACTATTTTTCCATATACACACTTGTCCAAATACACACAAACAAATACACGTTTATCTTTGAACAGGGAAAAATTAAAAGCCAAAAAAAGAAAAAAGATTAGTGATGCAATATTTATCAACAACATAGGACATTATGCTATTTGGAATATTATAATATCATGTGCCAAAATGTAAATGTTACAATAGGTATTTATTTCTAATAGAAATCCTGCTGCATATGACTTCATGTTCCAGTTGTCTTTTGCCATTTGCAGCCTGGTGGAATATTTCCAGCAAGCATAACATTGGAATAAATCATCTAGTTCAGGACTGACAAGACTCATTGATGGAGAAAGTGCATGATCAAACCCTGATGAACTCCAGATCACGTGCTAACATCACAAATCCTTGGAAAATTAGGATCATGTGTTGCCAAGGAACTACTCTAAGTTTTAACAGAGAGGCCTTCATGGTTACACTAACTGAAAACACAGGAAGGACTGTCCTTTCATATTTCTATCCGTCCCCAACTCACGTGTTTTACTGAAACATACATAAGATTTTAAACATCAGTTCTGTTTTTAGGGAATTCTCATAGAAATATCTGATACTAGTTTCGCTCTTCTTTCCCCTCCACCCCTTCCCTACACAGTGTCAAAGAATGAAACAGGGTTTGGACTTGGTGAGAATTGCACAGCAAAAAAAGACAAGTCAATTTTGAAGACAAGGGGAGGCGGCAGAGCTGCTCAAGGCACACACCAGCAGGTCAGAAGCAGCCGTGTAGAACTTGTCACGCTTGTTTTGTCACCGTTACTCACCCGCAGCGCTTTGATCTGAAGCGTCCCCTGGTCCTGTATGGACGTCCGAGGATCTCGGCCCAGGAAGGTGAATCCTTCTTTCAACCAGCTGATGACAGGAAGGGGGTCACCAGTGGCCTTGCACTTCAGCAAAGCCATGCCATCCACTGCCAGTGTCTGGTTGATGGGTCCCTGGAGGATGATGGGTGGAGGCCTATCTGTCAAGACTAAAGAGCAACATCCACACCTTTAAAGATCTTCTTCTCCAGTAGCCCCGTTCCTTCACACAGCACCAACCCTAAGGGACTGGTTTAAGTCAGTATTCTAAGAGGTTAAAGACATTATTTTTGGAAGACCCGTAATACATGTTAACAATTTGCTGGCATATTTGAAAAGTATTTGTGTAAGGATTTTATTTCACCATTGCGAGACAACACCTAGACATGTAAATTTCTGTCAGCAAAGATCATCAGACTCATTTGGTTAACACAGGATGAAAATTAAGACCTTGATTCAGAAAAGAATTGAAGTGCATCACTTATTTCTCCCAATTTAGGAAAGCACTTAAAGCACACATTTGATGTCACATCAAAATGTGCTTAATTGCTTATCTAATTTACAGCCTAGAAGAGAAAATCTGTTAAGAGTTCAAAGTGAAAAACTAACACTATTCTAGCGTAGGTACCAACCACATCCCCCAGCCCTGCTCAATTTGCAAGTTTTCATCCACAAAAATACCTCACAGTAATACAAAACGTTTCCATAATCTCAGTGATCTAAATGACTGCACCGCTCTTTCCAGTGGAGAAAAGCTCAAACTCAATCACACCATTTAAAAGCTGACTTATCAAATCATTTCATCACCTTTTAAAACCATGAACTCTCTTACTTTCTTCCCCTGATAATTTACATTTGCATGCTTGAAATGCTGCTTAAACTGCAACCAGCAAGCGAGTGCATGGCTTTGTATAAACCTCATTCCATGACCAGTGCGACACCTTGAAGATGAGGTAAAATGCTCATGTTCACTTTTCTTGAAAGATCATTTTTTCATAAATAATTCTGCTGTTGAACCTATCCTCTGAGCCATCTGTTAAGCAGAAAATCATAACTTTTCGTTTCTAAAGCATGTGTTTATAACAAAAGAAATGTGAAATACTTGAATATGAACAAGGCTTTGACTGTTGCATAAAATCAGCGTAACAGAACTGAGTATTTATTTTTATATGTTTACCTGCCACACTGCTGCTGTTTTAAATCTTTGAACAACTGAACATTATGTGATTTGTATTAAATATTGTAACAGGCAGGATTATCTTCTAAACTAGTGTAAGTTAGCCTCCCTCTGCAGATGTCAATTGAGTTTGAATCATTTATTCTAGCTGAGAATCTGTTTATTACAGTCCATACACAACATTTGACTCTAACAATGAAGTGAAAGGAAATTATTAGGAAGCAATAAGGTTTCTGTTGTATTTGAGCTGTTTGAGATGCAAACCTCTGGAACCTTCAACAGATCCAAAGTGCTTTCATTATGTTATTTAATAAATAAAAAATATGAGGGACATGTTGGTGGTACATTTTATACCTAAAATAATTGTTTCTGAAATTTGAATGCTGCAAAAATACAACTACCCTGTTTTGTTAACAAGATTCACAAAGGACAGAATAATTACTATTATCAGAATCACACCTTGGAGTGTGAGTTCATCACATGTTTTGAAATTGAAACTGAAAATAGAAAGCCAATACAGACTATTTATTAACACCAGAATGTGAAAGCTATTTTGGAAATTCTGAAATATCACCCACCGAACTCAGAGAAAACATTGTATTATAAGAAAAGAGAAAATGTAACGCATTTTCAAATTAATATGACATTTTTTAGCTCATTAAGGTTCCTCATAACTGCACAGTTCAGCCATTTGGTGAAATAAAAATTGATCTCATCTCGTAAGGATACCTGCAGCACAGGTACATTCAAATGAAAACTTAACTGCAAGTTATCCTTTAGATTTAATGTAAAACAGGAAATCCCAGTATTTGAAGTAGCTAAAAATTAATGGAAAAATTACTATTTAAGATGCTAACTGCTCTATTGCAGTTATTTGCTTCATCTGATTGTTTTTCATATGTGCAGCAATGTAGGCATTTGCAAAACCTACTGCACTACAGATATTGTTCTTTGGCATGTAATTAGTTTTTTTACAGCACAAATGAGGAGCTCATAATCCTTTAAACAGCTCTGATCAATAGTGTAATTGAAAGTCTCCTGGCCAGAAGGAATCTTCATTTTCAAGGGTGTCATGGGTGAGAGACCACTACAGGTTTCCATGACACTAAGGCTAAAGGTTAAATGAACACTTAGGGTTTCCACTGATCTGTGAATGACTGTATTGTCTTCACCACCAGGACTTGTAAATCTTCTGTAAAACCTGTGTAGGTGCTTGCTTGTGTTCCTACCACGTAGGTCTCCACATTAGTAAGGATCCAAAACTCGCTTAGAGGTTTAAAAAACATATGTAATAAGCATTCTGAAGAACAGAGAGATAATGAAAAATATCCATAAAATGGTAGGGGGTTTGTTAGTTGCTTTTAAAACATTTTAAGTTATTATTTTTTTTTCACTTACAGAGTTTTCCCCTTGCAGGAAACCTTTCCATCCATTCCACAGAAACATTTTCTGTGGCTACAAATATGATTGCATGGTAAAACAGAGGTTGATTTCAAAATGAATTTAATTTTAAAAATGTTTTTGAAACTATTTGCCAATATCCATATATTCACATATTCTGGTAACTGAAAAATTAAAATATTTCTTTTTGTGATGAAATGTGTCTTAAATTTGGAGCAGATTACAGGAAAAGAACAAATTATACTTATTAATTAACAGTTTATTCCCCAAAAAGGCAATTTGGATCAACTGAAATCAGATTTAACTTTGGGTGGAAAGTGCTCAGATTACAACAGGAAATTAAAATAAGAGAATGACAAAATGAAGTCTTTACTTTGTCACTTCCAAAATCAGAATTTCAAAACCTTTCCTGGTGAATTAATGGGGAAAACCAAACATAAGTCATGAAATTCACGTGATGAACACTAGTATGATAGGAGAGGGTTAGGGTTAGGTTGGAAAAGCAGAGACCAATCCTTCAGTCTTTTTTTGCAGAAGAGCTTCACAGGGGGCTGTGAAGTTGTTCTGAATCTCTCCTGTTTGAGACTGTCACATTTGCTATAAAATATTTAATATACATTTGATGAGGGCTAAGAATCACAGTGGCCAGATTTGCAGGCGAGTAAACTGTGAGGAGTGGATTTGAGAGAGAGATACCCCAGAGTATTTAACAGACCTATAATAATAATAATAAAAAAAAAAAAATTGCAAAGAGTTTGGGTAAAATGCCTTAAGTGTCTGTTCCAAATCAGTGGAGAGTGGGCTGTTGAGGTATGCTGCCAACTCCTCCTCTTACTTTTTTTAATCTGTTCTGAATTATCCTTATAGATCCAGCCTTTTGTTTTTATTCAAAATCCCAGAAACACAGTATTTTTAATTAATTTAATATCCTAAACCAGTTCATTCCTATGTTGTCAGAAAAATCCACGCTGTGAGGCTAATCTTTTCCTTCCAGCCCAGTACTCACCCTGAACAGCAACTGCTGGGTAAACTGGACAAAGTAGGTTGATCCTACAGCTGAACATGCATTGGCCACATTTTTTATTAATAATTGTTAATGATTAGTAACTAAGGAGAAATTAAGACCTTCTCCAAAATATTCCGTGCATGACGAATAAATTTATGTAACTAAATACTAATTGTAAACCATTCATTTTATGCTGAGCACAGACATAGATGAGAGCATTTGGTTTATTTGCAGGATCCGTCATTTTAAGATTGTGAGCTGCATATTCACTTCTTGAGTTTGAAAGGATTGCTAAGATTGTTCAATTTTTGAAATGATTTTGCTTTTCCAGATGTGCGTTAGGCGATGAATTACATGATAGCCTTTCAAGAAAATACAAGATTTGAATTTCAAATACACCGAAGGCTCTTAGCACAGTCCATAATCAGCAAAATTATCACTCAACTCAGCACATTTCATCACAGCTAGTAATCTCTTCTCATGTGAACACTTGAGTTAAAAATATTTCCAGTAAAGACTTGTAAGTGCAAAAATGTAACAACTGAAACACTGCTATATATGGTATAATTAAGCACTTGTTTTTCTGCACATGACATGTTTTCATTCTGTATTGGAACTTCAATTGGATCTAAATTACTCTGGATCAAACAAAAATGTGTTCAAAATGAAAAAGATGGCTCGCCACTATTATTAAATCATTAACCAAACAGAAAAATTCTGGGCTATGAAGTAAAACTGAAATCACCAGCCAAAAACTAGAACACTAATGCTTAAGTATATAGTTAACATGCACAGTGTTTATCTTTTATTATATTTTTAAAACCATTAAATTAGATTTCCCTACTGATAAAAATCATTAGCTTCCTTAACTTCTGCTCAGCATCAACCAAAACAGATTATTTTGACATTTATGAGTAACTTCCTAACTAAAAGCAATTAAAAAAAAAATCTGTGATTTAATGGTACATTTATTTATATAATCTCAGTTCCTCAATGTTGTTTTGGCACTTTTCTTCTGACCTCACCCGCCCTTTGACTCAGGGATGAAATGGTATTTCTCTAAAGCAATTTTGTATCATTTCATAACCATCACGCTGACAGTGGGTTCTGGAAAGCGTTTGAAGAACGCAGGCCTTGCACTCTCTGAGCAGCAGAGCCTCCAGCTAATGCCTTCTCTGGCCATGTGGAATGCACACTGCCTTTAATCACAACTAGCTGTAGGTGAGTTTGCATTTAGCAGGGACACTTCCCGCTAATAAACTAACAAAAAATTGCAAAGAGATCAATTAGGATTAATTTTTTTTCCCCCACATAAGAAAAAGATAAAGAAGGACCACAGGCCTTGCCTGTCAAAAGGAAGAATTTCTCATCACTAGTGTCCTTGAACCTGATTTGATGCACTCAGCGCCTGTTGCTGTAAATCTGTACAGCATCAGCAGGTGCAACCATTAACAGCTCAATGTCCTCTCAGCCAATGTTTGTGTGTTCTGTTTATTCCAATCACAGTCATGGCCCTGAGTCAGGCAGCACTATGGACAGATATTAAAAAATACTGCCTTCCCATTAATTTTAAATTACCTTTTAATCTACATTTAAATTTGAATTGAATGAAAATGCATCATTTTGTCACAGACCATGAGAGCAAGGACTTTTAAAGGGATCGTAGAGAAAAGCCAAGCCTTTAGTCTTCAGAAACTATAGAAAAGCAACGTGCTTGAAGAGATGCAAGGATAAGGCAGAAATTATCTTCCCTTGTCATAAAAATATAGGCAGCTTTTGGAAAACAAAGAAAAGGCATCAAATTAATGCTCAAACCTCTATAACATGAGCCTGAACCTCTCTACCTGTCACTTGTGATGAATATGCTCTTGTGAAAAGGCAGATTATTCAAAATTAGACATCTTTTCAAACTTTCATGGTGCAGGCAGGTCTCTAAGGGAACAGTAAAAGTAGACCTCTGCATATAACAACAGTTTTAATGGCAAAAATTCATCAAAGTCTGTCAGGAGATATTTAATGTGTCAGTTAAGATAAGGAATAATGATGCTGGGGAATGCCACAATCTCCTGGTATAAGAGGAATTCTTCTGTTTTCCTCACTAGCATTAAAGGATGCAAACTGCCTTCTACCCACAATAGGATGAAGAGGGATATCAACAGGATTCCTGACATCTGAAAAGGATTCATGTTTGGAGATGGAGTAAGGTAAACTTCGAGGCAGGATAAATTTCAAACCCAAAAATTTGAAACAGAAAGCATCAAGACAGATGCTTTTCCTTTCCTGAAAACTCTTCTCTACCTACATATTTTCATGACTCTTTTCACACCTAACCATACAAGGAAATTCTTGGAACACAGCTCTGAGGTAGGTGCCTTATTCACAGAGTGACTAAAGGGCTACCTGTTGTAGCTGTTCTAAACCAACAGTACTCCACTACGTTCAAACAACTGTGTTGATTTAGCTGAGCTCAGGACACATTCCCAAACTACCTGTGTAAGACAGTAGTGAAGACTCTTGGGAATCAGGACTAATTTTTTTTGCACCCCAATTCACTGATTTAATCACAAACCTATTCATTTTCCACAACGTTTTCTTGCAGTCTCTTAGCTCTAGGAAACCAAGAAGCTTCCTTTCTCACCAACCCTATTTTCAGCTTGTTTTCCCCTTGTTTGCATCACTAAGGAACCTTCAGCAAGCAAGCAAAAGGCAAAATAGACCTTGATGCCTTTTTGACTCCACAGACCATGCACAGAGATCCTTTTTCATTTCATTTCCTTCAGAAAATTGTCCGTTTACTTGTATGAATTATGTGATCTCATATGCCTTTCTTTACACTGCTTTTAAAATACTTTTGACAGGGCAAAAAAACCAACAGGAATTTCTAATAGCTCACCATCAGTAACCTCCAGCTGAGCCTTTGCTAAAATGCTTCCAGCAACCGTCAGTGCCTGACAAATGTAGTATCCCGCATCCGACCGCTGGATGTTGGTAATGGTGAGGTCTCCGGTCGGTGACACGGAGTATCTGCTGTTGGGCTGGAGAGGCTGGTTTGGGAAGAGTAGATTCTGCAAAGACAATTCATCAAATATCAGTTGCAAACACAAAAGCACCACTTTTCCCTCAGCTAGAGAGACGACGATTTTCCCCCCTTAAAAGTGCTATAAATAAACCAGAAGAAAAAGTAAGAGTTTATGAACACACAGAGCTGGCTCTCCCTGCCTTGGGCAACTTGCAGTTTAAATTAGAAACAGCCCTTTGACAGCACACAGTGCTATGTTCTGGGGCTGTAGGAGAGGAGACATTTTCCAACAATCACACTTGAGTGATTTATATTTGTGACACATTCATCTTCTTTCTGAATGTAATTGTAATAATATACTTAGTTGGGCTATCAAACCAGGAGGACATAACACTACAGTGAACATTAGAAAACTAGCAGAAAAAATTGAATCCTGGAGACTTGAGGGAGCCATAGCACTATTGTTTGGCTGTGAATATATCCTGGGCAAGGGAGAACGTAAGAGTGGGGCACAGAAGTAAAGCTGGGAGGAAGATGTGAGCAGGTCATAAAGTAGGAGAAGCTGGCAGAGCATGAGAGCTTAAAGGAGAAGTAAAAGGAAATTAAAACTGAGGTGCACCAAAGGAGAAATGCATCATGGAGCCTTGAGGGTGAAGAGAAAGGGTATTAATCTGATGTAGAAATCATCAGAAAGAAAAAATAATTTCATGTAGGATAAGACATCAGTTAGCACAAAACAGGGAGATTAGCTTTTGCCTTTGGGCTGGATTGGAGAAAAGAGAGATGTCAATAATAATAACTGGAATGGCTGTAGTAGTCATTGCATACGATGGAGGACTGAATCACTGACTGATGAATCAATACTGAAAATGTTTTAGTAGTGAGGACTGTGTTTTCAAGGAAGAAGTTATATCATCTAGCACAGCTCTCGTGAATAAATAAGAACAGGAAAAGGAAAGCAATGCAAAGAGAAAGGTCAGCAGCATTGCCCAATGAGGCAGAAAGGAGAACAGCTTAAACAATAATTAAACAAAAGTAATTCCAGTAAAATAGGGTCTGGCTTTTATGTCAACTCAACAAGCCTCTATGAAAAATACAGTTGTTTGCAGCAGGAATACCCCAAAACACTGTTAACATGCTGTGATAAGCTTTCAGTCATTACTGCAGCTCTGTATGGCTCTGCTGTGCTTTCTAATGGTGACTCCCTACTAACTTTTAAGTTTGTCTGTATGGGCTAAAATTAGAATCTAAAAGTGTAGAATAGGGTATTAAATGAATTTTCTGCAGACCTTAATGGTTTACAAAAAAGGATTTGGAACTGATAAGCAACAAACTGCTTAAGAAACAAATAAGAACTTCGAATAAGAAACAATTTCTGCTTTTAAGTGAAACTCATGCCTTTATGGTTTTGGCAGCAAAAGGAAAGTGATATGCTTTAAACAAGATCGGATGCTCTAAGTATCCTTATAATTGTATTAACCTACAAGGATACTTGTCACCTTAGGCTTTTCCCTCGCCTTGTTTCAATGGCAACGTTCAAGAAATTTATAACAGCAAATTTTTTTCTCAAAAATCAATATGCACCCAGTAAACATGTCAGATCCAATAGGAAAAAAGTGTTAAAATTCTGAAGCAATTTCAGGCTTTGGGACTAAGTGGGTCTCAAATAATTGCCTTGTTTTCTGAACTGCCTGGAAATTTTCAGAATAACTTCTGCTTGGCACAGATACCTACTGAATAAGGGTATTATGAAAACTTCTCAAAATTTTACGAGAAAGTGGAGAACTTTGACATGGTTGATCTTGACTCCAGTTATCACTCATTATGTAAAGTGTATAAAGAAACACAATGTAAAAGACAGTGCAAGGATCGAGCTACTAATTCTTAAGAGAAAAATAATCCAGAATCCTCTTTATCACTGCATTAGAAAGGGGAGACTGCTCTTCTTTTGCTCTTTAGCATGGGACTCTCTGTTCTGGAAGGTACCATGTCCCAGTAAATATTCCACACATCAGGAGGAGTTCACCAGTCTCATGACTCCTCCCTTCAAAGACCAGATAACTATGAACTAAAACTTGTCCTAAATTACAGTAAAACCTCGTTTTAAAATGCTTTTCACAATTTCACTCCTTTTAATTAACTGTCAGGTTGCTCATCTGGACACAGATGCTGAGTTGCGAAAAGTGGGACCAGGGACACCCCTGATACAGTACCACTGAATTTATCTCAAGGAAGAATTTAATCCACAGGGCCTAAAGATTACACACACCCTGCCCTCGTGCATTTCACCGGTGGGCAGCTGTTGGACTGTGGGGAAAAGGCTACCAAGTACAAAGGGCCAGCTGTTTATGCACAGGCTGGCACAAAAAATTACTCAGGAGGGAACAGCTCCCCTCCCTTCCAGCTGGTTGTGCTCAAAAACACAGGATGGAGAAATGGAGTCACAATGAAAAATGCCCTACAATTACTGGACTGGGATAACACGACTACATAACATTACTTCGAACACTAAAAGTTCTGCTGCAAACAGTTCCCCGAGTAAAAGCAGAAGCAAGCACTGTAGAGACAAGAAACAATTTATAGCTGGGCATGCAAAGGTGAAAAGTCACGTAATTTGGCAAAAATACCACCCTCCGTTTGTAGGATGATATACAATATGTGGAAACTCACCTCCCTTATGGCATCTCACTGCAAAATCTGGCCAGTTATACAGTGAGATGGTAACCCTAACCTGTGCTACTTCACTGATGATCAATCGAGATTAACACGAGGGTGCTGTAAATCACACTGAGCCGCGTTTGAAGGTTTGATTATAAACCATGTAGGTATCAATTTTTATGTTGGGTTTATTTGCCAAAAAAGACTATTCTAACCCTCGGGGATCTGTTTCTCAATATGGTAATTAATTTTCCAGGTTTGTAATTAAGCAGCTTCAACATGGTACAATCAGTAGGTAATAACATTCAATTAAAGACACAAGATGTGTTTTCACCTTAAAATGTTTTTACCCTTGAAGTGATAGAAATGGAAGAGGATAAAATAGAGTATTAACACTTTTCAATTACGCTAAATGACTTTAATCCTGCAAATGATGTCCTACTTTAATTAGAAGCTCTTCTCTTTATTACAGCATGATGGATGTCCACTTTATTAGATTCAAGTGTGACACTATAAGCTCACTTTACATAAACATTACCATGTTATTAAAATGCTCTACAAGGAAGGGTTTTGAAACGTTTGCTAGCACATCAGTACTTCCTACTTGAATTTCAACATACTATTCTACTTTCCCCTTGGAACAATTGCCACCTTAGTGAGACTCACAACACTTTGGTTTTCCAGGGTGTGTGATCCATGGAGGCTAAACCTAAATTTCTCTAGATAGTACACTGAGAGATACACACTGAAGGTTAAGCTTACACTCAGACAAGCTTAAGCTCACAAAGCAATAGGGTTGTATCTTTGTAAGCCACAAAGACAGCAGAGCACAAAACGCTGTCAGCCTGGTCCTGTCATTCTGGACCAGCTTTATGATCTCCTGAGAAGGCAAAGGAGAAGCAGGTGGGGCAGAGCGGAAGATCTGTGGTTCAGCTCTTATCTCATGTTTTGACTGAGCTGGTACACACAGTGCCTCCAGATCTGACAAAAGGTACATCTGCACTGCACAGCATGGTGCGGATACTTGAGCTAACTCCCGAAAAGTAGCACAGGGCTCTGAAAAGACCAACCTGCCAAAAGAGAAGGGTATATTGCATAGATACACAGATGGCTGTAGCCATCATGACAGGGTTCAGCAGGGAGCTGCAGAAGGCACTGCCCTTGGGTGTCCATTTGCCCCTTTTAATCTTTTCTCAGGTGCAAAAGAGAATACAGCACGTAGTTTGCAGTGTTCATATTTAACATACTAACATGAACTGCACACAAGAGGAGGCCTGACTTCTGCTGTAACTACGTGCCAGTGCAGCGACAGCAGTAAAGAAACGTCATGACGTGACATTCAAATACTAAGCTACAGAAGTTAGTATTGGCTGGTGGCAACGCTGATTGCTACATCACAAATTCAAATGCCTTCAAAAGAGATTGGGGAAACATTTACAAAACTAGATCTGGAAATTTCCTGAGACAGTTTTACTCAAGAAAGCATCTGCCTGTTCAGACCCTGTATCTGTATGCTCCATGAGAATGCACCAATGTAAATCAGCTTGCGAGATACATATCTGCCTGATCACGTCTAGACAGGTTGTGAACCGTAATTACTGACTCTGATTAGTAAAAAATTGAGTCATACCTTTTTTTATCTGCTGTGCCTGTCTCACCCACCTGTTTGTTGTGGGTTTCAGAATGGAAAGGCTTTACTGTTGCTTTCTATACATCTGCACAGCACCTAGTCCAAGTTTCAACAACTTAAATGGCCTTTGTATTCTCCATAATATCAATATTACCAAAAAAAAAGGCAACAAAAATTTTAGTATAAATAGTGATAGTTTAAAAATACAAATTTCTTTGAAAGGTTAGGAGAATCTGTGAAATGTAATATAAAAACATTTCCTTAAAATTTAACAATATAACTATTTAGAAAGGCTTGAAAGACTTATAGGGTGCTTACAGCTTACCTGACTTCCTTCTTTTTGCCAGAAAACAGCTGGCTGGGGATTTCCTTTAGTTTCACAAGGAAAAGTCACTGTTCGACCCTGGGCTACAATCTGGTCTCGTGGTCTCACCACAAACTGTGGGGGAGCTACAATGTAAGAAAAAACACAGTATAAGTTTAGGATATTTTTGCAAGGGAGAGATGGGGAATATTGAAGGAAAGAGACAACATTATGGAGATTTGTTTTATGTCAGAGGACATGACACCAGAAACATTAATTAGTATAGACAGAATTAATATATAAACAAACAAGAACAGCGACAAAAAGAGCAGCAATATATGTACGTGACATCCCCAGTTATCAAAAAAAAATAAAAAAGGAAAAAAACATTACAACCATACATGCTAGAGTCAATTCTCATGACAATAAATGCTCAGGAGCACAGTCAGGTGTTTATATTGCTGGCTCTGGATGTGTTCTACCTTTGGTCTGGAAAGGTACCACCAGTCTCGTACCCTCTTATGCTTCACAGAGCTATCATGTATTGCAAGTATGAATTAGGATAAACAGACTGTCTTCCTCAGTGTACCCCTCTAGACTTTTTAAAATGATTGAGAAAGGAAAGGAAGGTCTGGATGGCAGCAGAAGAACAGAAGTTCAAGAGCTCTCTCAGTTCTCTTAGAGGCAGTGTGGTCAAGAATGGAGCGGGAAGGAGGAGTTGCGGCAAAAAGAATGATTGATAAAACAAAACAAACTTGGGAAATCCAGATTTCAGCTTGTTTAAAGATCAGAAGGAAGCAAAAGTTGAAGAGTTAGTGGGCAGAAGTGAGTGGAGAACGAGAAGGACTCCAAGAGATCAGGAAGAAACAAGGAAAAGAAAAAAGGAGACTGGGTTCAAAGCAAGAAAGAAGAGCCAGGACTGGCTATGTTTTCAAGTAGCTGGCATTAACAATGTTCAGACATATGGCACTGGGAGGCACAGTCAGAAGTGAACAATTTCTAAGAGAGAGGAGTAGTTTGACTTGTACTGGCAGGTACTGACAGAGAATAGAGAGTCAGTACTTGGTGGGAATGAGAAGGTAGAGAAAAGGTGTTAATGTGTAGAAAGGAAGTGAGAAAAAAGCAGTATCAGAGGATTTGAGAGGGAAAACTTGACATCAGTGACCATGCTGAGTATGATGTAGTAGTAAAGCAAATGGCTTTTCTATGAGTGATATGAAAACCCTCCAGTCTTGGCTCATCACTGAAACTGGATTTGTATTATTTTGCATATCTTAAAAATGCAAGCAGTATCTCCAGATATTCTAATCAAACCAGCTAACTTTTGGGGCAGGCTGAAGAAGGGGACAAAACAGTAAAAAAACACCACAAAAAAACCCAAACCACCAAAACCCAAACAAAAAACACACCACCTTCATTTTCTTCTATTCCACTATTGGTTTTGTGGTTGTGCAGAGGGATGGCTTAGGAACACTAAGCTTTCAGGTAAACAGAATTTAAGTGTTTTAGAAAACCATATTTTCACCATTATAATTACAAACTATTTAATTAGGCACGAAGAGCAATCAAGTCCCAGCTTCCGATTACACCTGCTGACAGCACAGACACAAATCTGCTAACTGCATAGAAATGTAGGCAGACCTGATTTTTTTGAAACACACTTTGCAGTGATCTCCTGAGGTACTTCCCGAGGCTTTACAGATCAGCAGGAGTCTAAAGAGCATCAGTTGAATAGTGCTGGTATAATGCACTCTTTAAAACAAGAACTGCAAAGCACTTAATAAACATGAACCATCATAAATTTAGAAGGTAGAGGATATTTCTTCTGCCTCACACTCCTAAACACAGGTTTTGGCCTCTCTGGAGAGAAGATTCCACCTCTTCCTCCACCTCAGCAGCTGTAAAATCTTCTAAACAGGCAGGGATGAAGGCCTTAGTGCCCTGCTGCTGCCTGTTTATAGCCATATGTTCTGAGGTTCCTATAAGGTGTGTCTATACATGCTCTAGGAACTGAACTAGTGCTATTCTACTCTTAAAGTGCTGAGCTGCAGTGAGTTACTTGGTTTTCACTCACCTGGTTTTACCAAGCATATCTGCATGCAACCCTTACAGGTGTCAGGAGGCAGCAGTGTGGTAATCAGTGCATGTGTTAGCTCAGTCAGACACAGGAGGAGAGAGAAAAACCTTTAAGCTGGGAAGTAGAAACCTCCCCTTCCTATAGGCATGTCTTGGGTATCTCTACAGTTCTGACCACCTACTTAATAAAGGTCACTAGACTAGCCCAGTGTTTGCTGCTCAGCTGCAGAATATTAATATAGCCCAGGATATTAATATAGAATCAACAGCAACCTCAGGCACAGCAGAGAGAAGAACACCTCTTCAGGTGTTGGACCTGCATTTGACAGGAACAATGCATGAGCCCTACTCTTGGCTGCATTATAGGTGGCCTCGAGACCATAATCTTTCTGTTGTGATGTTACAAACCTGGTGTCAGGAGACCATCCCATAGATAAAACCTTAGCATGATGGATGCCTAAGATCACTTTGTAGGCATGCTTGGTGCACTGGGGGTGTGTTACACAGGCAGTGCTCTGAGGCAGCTCAACAGGAGCAAGAAGAGCTTGGTAATCATTTCCATGAGCCCATCTTTCAAGTCATGTAACCGCCATAAGTGCAAGGCAGGCAAGTTTAAGGGTTCATCTGAAACACTCTCACACACGCAAGGCTGTGTTGGAAATCAGTAACTCAAAGCTCTGAGCAGATACAACAGAACCAAATCTGCTGCTGTAGCAGACTTCCCAAGGATCAAATTAGGGTAATTTGATAGTCAAGGCACAGTGAGGGACATACAACCTAGTTCCTACCTAGTCTCCAGTTTCTGACCTATCCCTATCTTTGAATATCTCTCATTTTCCTATGTGCAGAAAAAGGATCCTTTTTCTTTTCTTTTTCTTTTCTTTTTTCCAAAAACAGAAAAGGAAAATAAGTCAGACATGGACGGATCCTGTTGTTTCATTCTCTGCCTTCCACACACCAAGTCCTTTCCAGCTTTTGCCATACTAGATGAACAGAAGATCTGTGGCCTCATAGTTACTAAGTTAACCTTTCTAAAGACTCCAGCAAACAAATGTTTAGTTATGCCATTATATATTTTCTAGCTTTTCTCTGCAGCCATTATTACTGAAAATTTACTATAAAAAAAGAATGAATTGGAGCCTTTGTTCACATTAGAGTTTCTTCAGCCAAACTGTTTAACAACATAATCTTAAATAACACAAGAAACATAATTTCACAAAAATAAAACATTGTGTGAGTCGTTTGAATTTTTTTAACTTATTCAAAGATGGGGTTCTATAATGAAAGAAACCCTCATTTTGTTATAGTTTGTTGTCATATTCAGCTATAGCTCTGTTTATAGACAGCCTCTGATTAAAATAACATTGTTTATAGCATTTAAACCACATTTTCGCCATACCAGTTTTATTTGTCAATTTCTAGTTGAACAATGCAATTTGAAAACTGAAAGTAACACTTAATAATTGCAGGATAAATTCTTGGTCAAGTATAACTACCCCAACACTAAGACTGTCATTATCCCCAGAGAATGCAATGTGACAGTGCTCAGAGACAGCAAGGCTTCTTTGACAGAATAAGCACTTGGGCTCTTCAATTTTCCTAAAAACAGAGGTTATTATGTTCATATATAGATGCTGTTTATAAAGATGGATAAATATTATTCCTTCCATTTCGCAGAAAGGTTAACTGAGATCATAACTTGCTCAGAGTGTAGCTTCAGTTAAACGCTGGACAAAACTTCTTCAAGCCACTATTGCTGCTCTCAAATTAGGTGAATTTTAAAAACATTCTGGAAAGGTACAGTTAGAGAAATAACAGCAGGCTTGATCTGCTTCAGCTGTTGAAGTTATGTGGTACTTAAATGCTTAATTCAAGCTAAACATTAAGGTCATTAGAAGAATCTGTTGAAAAAACTGTTATGAAGCAGCAAACCAAGTGTTGTGCCTACCAGACTATTACTCTTTACTGTTTCAGATGTAGCATTAAGTGCATTGGAAGAAACAGAGTGGAAAAACTCTTGCTTAATTAACATCTGAAAGTCAAAGACAGTGGCTCTAAAATGAAATACATCACTCAGATTCCAGCAGACTAGCCAAAACTATGGGGGTAAAAAAAAAAAAGAAAGAACAATTAAGATTACAAACCTCATATACTTATATTGAAATTGCTGGCTTTTTTTTTTTTTTTTTTTTAGAAATTTAAATAGTACATAGTAAATTAGATTTGATTTCTGGCAAATTATGCTTTGATACTGCATTCAGCAAGCGCTGGCTTCAATCAATGTCACACTAAAGCTCTGTTATGCTAATAGCCGCTCGTGAGGCTGAGCGGGATGATATGGAAATCAGATGGTTGAACATGAATAGAAAGCACAGGCCATGTACGAGGGGGCTTGGAGATGAGGGGATGGGGGGACCCCGAGGTTAATCACATCATGTTCAGAACTGTTTTTACAGCACAGAACAGTATTCGGCTGCAAGAATTAAAATGGAGATAGAGGAGCATAAGCACTGGTGAGCTTTAGTCATGTTGTTCAAAATGGGAAGGGTGCATTCTGTTTTCTGTTGCACTCTTTCTGGGATGCTGGTTTATGGATCTTTTATTCTATTAATAAATGTATATGAAGGTAGCCTCTGCTCCAGTGGTAAAGAGCTTTATGAAAAAAAAAAAAATACCCAACAAAAAAACATACAGACACTTCAAATTATTTCAAAGGGATTTCTCAACTCTTCTTCAATCTTAATAGTTAGCAGAACCTCTAATCTGATGGGATGGATTGCATGCATTTCTTTCCCAGTACTGTTGCTGAATACTAAAGGTTACACTGAACTGATAGGAGCTGATAAAGCTGTTGATGTAGAGAAGCTTGACTGAGACAGTGAGTTCATCCCTCTTAGGTGAACTCTGGTCATCTGATAAGAAATGTGGCAGAAGACTAAGAAGGGGAGAGCAAAATTGCCACATAAAAATGTGAATTCATAGCAAAAAGTACACTGAACCCATATCAAGCCCTAGCAACATTTTCTTCCAGTGACACAGTTTTCTCAGCTGACCTTGTGATTTGTGGTTCATGCTGAATTCAGTGATCCTAAGGGAATTTTATTATCATAGCTTGCTCCCCAGCTCATACATTATATTGCCGGTTAGGTAAAAGTAGATATTGCAGCAAGTTTTACTCCAGTATCGTTACTGCAACAGGCTGGATCAATGGGCCAAGGCCAATTGTGTGAGATTCAACAAGGTCAAGAGCCTGGTCCTGCCCTTGGGTCACAACAACCCCATGCAGTGCTACAGGTTGGGGGAAGAGAGGCTGGAAAGATGCCGGGTGGAAAAGGACCTGGGGGTGCTGGCTGACAGCAGCTGAACATGATCCAGGGTAAGCAGCAAGAGTAGAGGGCAGTGATTGTGCCGCTGTACTCAGCACTGGTGAGACCGCACCTCGAATCCTGTGTTCAGTTTTGGGCCCCTCACTACAAGCAACTGAAGGGCTGGAGCCTGTCCAGAGAAGGGCAATTAGATGAGGAAGGGTCTGGAGCACAAGCCCTAAGAAGAGAGGCTGAGGGAGCTGGGGTTGTTTAGCCTGGAGAAAAGACGTCTCAGGGCAGACTTGATTTTCTCTACAACTGTCTGAAAGGAGGTTTAGATCGGATTTTAGGAAAAATTTCTTCACTGAAAGGATCGTCAAGCACTGGAACAGGCTGCCCAGGGAAGTGATGGGTCACCATCCCTAGAGGTATTTAAAAGATGTGTAGATGATTTTCAAACCTAAACGATTCTATGATTCTACCATAGAATATGAAGCTTTATTCAAACTTCATTGAAACTGGTAGAAATTCTCCTATTGGCTTGTGTAGTCTTTGGATCAAACCCATTGAAAAAATAATATATTACAGGAAAAGAGTGACAGCAACAAATTTCAAGGGCTTAAATTACAGATTTGACAACCTTTAATTACGACTAATTTCAGTTGATAGTGAACTGCACATGAAATTCATCATGAAGATTACATAGGCAAGCTAAAGTGATAAAGATGAGTGCTTCATTTTAAACTGGAATTGTTTATTATCCATAAATATATTTCTATTACTGGTTCATAGGGGGCAAAGGGAAATATGCTGACTTGTAAATATCCTAAGTAAAACTCAGATAATGGTAGAGGAAAAGCCTTGAGGAACAAGAAGAAAGACACTGACCGGTAAAGCACCAAGATTCAGTTCTGCTTCCAGCAGGAAAGAGACAGCAGAGCAACCTAGAGATTCCCATCTCTCATTCTTTTTCAGCATTGTACATTTGCAAGGATAAACTAATTTTATTTGGACAATCAAAGTTAGGCTTGGTACAATACTCAGTAGCTCAGGCAAGAGAATGATAACGTCACCTTCCCCAAATTGCTTTTTGACTTCTGAAACCCCACTAACATCCCAGTCTTCTTTTACACAGCCCACAAAGACTTGAAGCTGGTATCTCAGTGCTCCTCTCAAATCCTTATTACAGTGACAATATTCATGTGGCCACTACAGCAGGCTTTGATATGCACGGATATTTTAAGAGATTGAACTCAGTGGAACTCTTATCAAATACAGATCAAGACTTGCCTCTAAAACATTTACACAGAAGATAGAAGAAGCCCCCAGAGCTCCAGGTGAAGTAGTATGTATTTTGAAAAGGGAGGTAACCCTTGACATCACCTCTGGAGTAGGACTACTTATCCGTAGGATTGCTTTGCTAGACCCTGATACCAGGTTAGATAATTGAAAGGCAGTACAGGAACTCTTTAAAGAAAATAATGATCCTCTAACTTTGTGTGTCACTGGTTAAATTTGTCTAGAAGGTCTGGCAGATACTGGAATTTCAGGTACTCTTGTGATACAAATGAAAAAAGACCTGTAAGATCCTACTCACACACCTTGTAACAATGTTTGCCCTTAGCATGGCATGAGCTACCAAAAAAAGCAAAAATCTACAAGTTTTGAAAGGTGTTTTGCAAGGCTACTGTTGCTGATGGAGTAAATAGAGGAAAACAGACAGTATGTGCATTCTCAAGCACTAGAAACCTGGGCTGATTCAGCAGTTCTTCCCTCGTAAATTTAGATCTTCTTAATGGGTACTGAAAGTGATGTGTGGTTGTTAGGACACAAAGTTATTAGTGCACTATTAGCTATGACTAATGATAAATCAAGGGTGTAGCCCCTGACACAGAAGCCATTACAGAAGACTGAGACAACTTAGGCCTATTACTAATTCAGATCTTTCTTATCAGGGATAAACTAATGGAAGTTGAGGATGATCATTCTCTTTAAAGGGAAAAGACATAATTTTATGGTGTGCTCCAATGAATAGGTGTGTGAACACACAGGGAAGGCAGTAACTTTTTAGCATGCAAGATATAACTGAGTTACTTGGAAAAGGAGTTTCCTTTTATAATCTGCCATGAGTATCATGTTAACATAGGAATCTATAAATATTCCCTAGGCTGCATGAGTGCAGTGGTCTTTGAAACAAGTACACAGATCTCATTTTGTGGGAATTCTTTTTTTAAACTATTTCCTCTTGCTTGTTCATTTATAGTGTTTTCTTTGTTTCGTGATTTCTTCCTCGGGTGAACGGTTCTGCCAAAAACTGGAGGAATGGGCAGTTTATGGGCTTAACAAGTGATTCATGAGGCCCTTCACTAGACCCATGATATTATTTTAAAATTACATGGGTGGAGGTGTTACAGCAGCTGTTTGGTTTGGAGTCTTTTGAAAAGCAGCTTCCCATAACCCAGGGAGGTCCCAGTAATCCATAGCTCAGATATCAGAGCAAGAGGTAGAGAGAGTGGGAAGTGGGGTCTCAGCAAGTTTATTACCAGGACCAGTTCTCCTGCAAGTGTCCTTCACTCGGCTCTTGTGTCATGGAAAGTGAGAAATTCCTTTTTTTTTTGTTTCGGTTTGTCTGCTGTTTTCAGATGAACCATATAAAACCACAACAGTGTGAAAAGACCACACTTCAATCATCTGAGAATGTTAAACCTTCCTTCATACTAATTGTTCTAATTTTCAATTTAAATTCAGGTTCTGAATTTCACATATAACAACATTTTTATCCTTCAGTTGCTCTGAAACACTGGAGCAGATAATCTCTTAAAGCATGGAAGCATAAACACTTTTTTCTTTCTTTGCAAGAGGTGAAAGAAGTCTAGAGAATCAATAAATAAAAACCACTAACTGTCCTATATATTTTGACATGTAGAATCTCTCTTTTATCCCTGAACGACCCAAAAGAATGAAGTGGGATAAATCTTCATGGTGGAAAAGAAAAAGATTTGTTCCTCATTCTTCCCTAGGACTAATGTTAATAAGACAAAACTCTGAGAATACTTTTAAAGAGCCCAACTCTGTGTCTTACACAGCCATATAGAAAGATGTCTCCTTTCTGCTCCCCCACCCCATTTCCAATGCTCTCAGTTCATCAGCAGCACTTTCCTGATCCTCTCCTCCACCTTGTTTTGCACTGCATTTCAATATTTAGTTTAAATACCTGGTCTTAATTTCATTTCAGTATTAGACTGTAGCCTTTTCTCGTTTAGTCATTCATCACTCTTTTATTCTATCTTGTTCAGTTATCTCTTTTAAGCAGCCCCTTCACCCTACAGATGCTGCTGGAAAATCCCCTCTAGAAAGTCCTTCACTTAGTTTTGATGCATATAAAGGGAGGGAGCACTGATTCTTCTGCCCAGTAATTTCATTATTCCATAACGATGACTTGACTTTAGATAATGCTTTTAAAATTTTTTTCTTTTTTCTCAAGTGTCTGAGATTCAGGATGCAACTTTTGCTCAGATCAGGTAGAAGAGATGTGCTCTCCAAAAATCTTAACACTTTAGCCTGCTTGCTTATGTAAACTGTACCATAAGGGGTAGTTTGTGCTATTCTACCTTCTCTGAGTTTACTAAACAAAACAAATTATGCCAACAAAAAGACATGTAATCTGCCTTGATTCCCCTTTTCACAGGAGAAAGCAGGAGGGTTTGCTGGTAATATGTTTAGAAAGGGAAAGCATACCCCTTGCTGATACAGTAAGATTTCATCAAAATAATGAGTGTAATCTGGTTATCTCCTTCAAAAAAACATGAATTCACGTGCTGAAGAGAAGAGCTAAGGAGATGATGAAAAGAGTAAAGAGCCTGGAGAGGATAATAGGCTCCATCTATAGCAAGAAAGATGACAAATTCCTGGGTTGTTTACCCTTGAGAATAAATAAGTCTGAGAGGAGATACTCTGCTCAATTTGGGCCACTGTTAAATGAAGAGAGGAAAAGGACTGAGGAATAAAAATAACTGTTTATCCTGACTGACAATGTCAGCATTCAAGGAGTAGGGCATACAGTAGTTTTGGTGTTGAATAACACTGAGATCATATCCAAACTGCATTATGGCTGGCAGCAATTGAGAAAACAAAGTAAAAGGAAAAGTGAATGGATTATTGAATTGATTTTCACGTTCCTCTAGAAGTAAAGTAAGAGATTTCTCCTTTTACAAAAAGGAAAGGAAAAGTTTGGGGAGACCAACACATCTAAAGACCTTTTTTTTTGCACTGATCTTCAAAGACTTATGGAGATACTCACAAGCCACTGAAGTAAGAAAACCAATCCCGTGATTTGAGTGTGTTTTGGCAAAGTTAAAAATGTATGCATTAAACTTCTTAAAATTTTCCCAAGCTAGAGTTCAGCAATTAAAAAAAAAAAAAAAAAATAGGGTGCTTGATCACTTCCTGCATCTGCTGTAAGTGGGTTTTCTCTAACAGAAACAGCATGAGAACTGGCTCCTGGAGCCACAGTGGAACGAGCAGGATGCCACAGTATGACATGTTAATAATTCAAGAACACACACGGTCACTTTTCATGCTTATCTTCGAAGAAGAATCCTCTATCAGATCTTCTGTTTTTCTGTTCTGACCTCTATCTGGCAAACCCAAGAAGATTTGGAGGAGCTGGAAATGAAGATGAGTTTTGTGGACCAGCATTTAAATGCACGGTGGTGAATGTGCTCACCGTCCCCTTGCAGAGCCATTCTGGCCCACACATTGCAATCAGTCTATTTCTACGATATCTGAAATTTTTGCTTCAACTTCAGTTCAACTAGTGAGCTTTTGCCAAAGTAGACATACCAAGGACTTCAAGATTTTTAGACTGGTCTTTAAAAGCCTATGAAACATCAGAACAAGTTAGCTCCATATTTTAATCTCTTACTGGTATACAAAGAAATCTGAATTCCATTTTATGGCAACCTTTTTTCTTTAATCTGAAGAATTTTGCCTGTTTTTTTAAACAATGATGATGTCTTATTCTTCCATTTAAGGAAGAAGCAGATTCTAAGAGCCTAGTGTCCCTTGGCGTCCTTAATCCTCTTCTGAAAATTTCTGTAAGTGGTAGCTGAGAGGCAACACAGCACATTTTGATAGAGATTAGAGATTTCTGCTCACTGAAAGATGGTACCATAGTGCCAAGCCGTGATCTCATCTCTTCTGTCACACACCAATCGACATTACTGATATTTTATAAGTCCTCAGTGTCTCAAGTGAAGGGGATATGTTCGTGACCACAACAAAGAACATTCATCCTACATAGACTTTCCCTGAAAGAGCTGGGATAAAGGAGAATAAAGAGAATTCTCTCTCGCTTACCAACTGAACCATCTGACCGATGTATTTTCTAGTCACAACACCTAAAACAGCCCTTTCCATTACGTTTCATGCTGTACCATCCTTAATAGACCATTAAGTCATGCCAGGCTGATTTATGTTGTGAAAACTTCCCAGTTCCGAGTGAAATGCATCACAGAGTCACATTTCACTTAAATGTGAATAGACTACATTTAATTAATGAGAAATTTGGAAAATTCCTGGCAGGTGTCTTATCTGTTTGTCTCTTCTCCAGCATAGTAGGGCACTTAAGATTTTGTAACTTGGTCTCCCTTTACTTCTTTAGTTAATTCCAAACACTTGATTTTTATCCAGGTGGCAAAACTGTCCATCTTTTTGCTGCAAGTCACTTCTTTCTGGGAAGGTGAATTATAACATATGACAAAAAACTGAGTAAACTTGACTAGCTGCAAACCAACTGAAATGCAAAGAACTGAATTTTCACTTGGACTTAGTTGAAATCAATTTGCAAACTGAGTAGTCCTCTGCCATCTGAATGACTTTTTGAATTATTATTAAAAAAGTAACTGGGACATCAGACAGATCTTCACAGATCTTCTGTTTGAAGGTCTTCTGTCTCAGAGCAGTATGTAACTGCTTCTAAAATGGGTGTCCCTGTCAGTGGGAATATATGAAACTTCTGGATTCTTCCCAACTATTGTGCTTCTTTTAGCAGCTATTCTCCTGCCCAGCTGCCATAAGAAATACAGCAGAATGCAAAAATGAGAAAATTCATCTGGAAAAACCCATCTAATGAGTGAAATAACTCTAGAAAAGGTCTAAATAGGGATATTATCTTGTTTCCTAAACCCATCTGTTGCAAATCCTGTCAGAAATCTTTTCAAAAGGTTATAAATAAGAGAACATCTATTTTAGAAACGGGCAACGCATTTATTCCTAGCAGCAAAGTCAACCATGATGAATAATCTGGCACAGAGCTGTTAAATTCACCAGCTGCCATCCACCTCGGGCAGCACCATGCCTCATTTTATGTGTAGTCTATACCATTTGTTAATAGCTGCTTGAACCAAAGATGGTCATTGGCAACCTCACTGCTGAATTTTCACTCAAGCTGAAATTTAAATAAAAATGTCACACCTAACAGAATAGAAATATTTGAAACAGCCAAAAACTCACCAGAAAATGAAAATTATTCCATTTGCAACCAGAACTACAATCCTGGAATATTAAAAATTTATTTCTCTACTCTTCAGTGACAAGACATTGGAAAAAAAAAAGAATTGTTTGGTCTTGTTTAAAGCACAATAAAGACAAAACATGTCTGCTTTGAATTAGAGACAGTGATGAAAGGTAGAAGTACCTGGATAATTCTCTGGTGTCACGAAAGAATATAAACTTTTACATAGCTCCCCTACACTTTAACAAATACATAAATATATAAATATACTTCTGTTAAAATGTCAATCTCCTAGAGAGCTGTGAGCTTAATAACATTAAGTAGTGTTTGCTTTAGCTTCCTTTTGGCAAGGAGAGGTATTTTTGCTCTGCCTTCCAGTTAATTTCCTGAAAAAAAAAATGCTACAAAGGCTATTTGACTCATCATTCTTGTCAAATGACAATTTTAACAGAGGATCACATGCGTTTCTTGGTGGAGAGGGAAGCTACTTTGGTTTGCCTTACCAGGCTTTAAATTTAAAAAAATAAACAAACAGGTTAGGTAGCTTTGCCTGCTTTGCCTGCTCTTGAGTGGAACAGAGCTATGAACTGTAGAAAACAGTTTGATTTCAGGCACTTAAGCACAAAAGTCCATAAAGGTAGACACTATCATTGTCTGCAGGTACAGGATCTCATAAAAGTGATTGACAGACACTGATCTGCTCCTACACAGCAATCATGACATACAGAACTCCCATACAAGTGTGTATGCCAAATATCTTTGGGGTTGGATTTATTTACTCAACAATCTTTTCACAAGTCACAAAGATAATTTTGAAATTAAATTATTTCACCCAGAGAATAATTATTTTTAGATCAACCACTCTAATTTTAGTTTCCTGAATAAATTATCTAAAAGAAGAATGTTCTCTTGCAACGAAATAAAATAGCCTAGACAGGGAATATGTGAAATTGAGCACAGCATGATCACACAAAGGGATCATATACCTGGACATAAAGTAACTGGAGACCAAGAGCTGCTGTATAAGCTTTGGAGATGGAATCAGGGATGACTCAATGGCCTGAAAAGTCTTAAAAAAGAATCAGTGCTCTGAAATGAGACACCATCAACACCACTGAAACCTATCATTTTCTTGTGAATCTCCAGTCATCTGTTTCATGGGGCTTTCACACAGCCTGAAACAGTCTCTACTTTGTGATTTTTTTTTTCTTGCCTTTTTTTTTAAAAGCCAGTAAAGTGAGAAAAATACCTAGAAGTAAAATAGTTTTAATCTCATGGCATTTCTTAGTGCATGAAGAAGCAGCATCCCCTGACATGAAAGATTTATCTTAAAAGCACACTAAATTCATACTCCACTTTCTAAGAAAAGGAAAATTTTCTTGCAAGTTTACTCCATTTTTACCCTGCTACAACTCTTGGGAGTTAATTTCTTAAGAACCAGCGTAATGCCAAAGCAATACAGCAGTGATTTGGATTTAAAGCTTGCTATCAAAACCCCAAGCAGAGAAGAGTGAATTTCTGTTCTGCACAGGGAATTCTCCAGGTTTGGATAAGCCATGCCGTGACTGTGGAGATATTTGGCTCTGCTCTGTGTTTGCTGGTTCAAGCAAGCTAATAAGATGGGATCACCTTAGTTCTGGAAACAGAGGCCTAAGTTGGGTTTTATCTTTTAATTCTGCCAACCTTTCTTCCTCCAAACTTGGAACAGTGAAGAGCTGAGATGACTTCAAACTCACAGACTTTAGTCAAACACATACCTACCAAAAGTTTTGACTAAATAAAAAAAAGATCAAGCCCCTCAGCAATCTCCATAAACAGCAGTACCAACTTTTTACACTAATCCAAAAAAATCAGAGTAACTATATTATTCTGAACGACACACTTAAACACAAACTGCAAAAATCAGAGGGGGAGTGCAACTCATTAAACTAACTCCATACAGGCACAGAATAACCATCCATGAAAGAATATTAAATAGTATGTTCAGGATATTTCTGAACATCAAAAGTGAATTTCAGCTACTGACCATTGCAAAATTTCCATTATGCTAGACTGTATTTTTATACATTTCCACAATTTCAAAGGCATAGGAAAATTTTCAGTGGGAGAATGAAAAATTCAGAGGTTGCCTTCCTCAGGACTTGTTTTTCAAAACAGTCTGCATCCTATACGGCGCATTTCAAACTGCACTCCAAGATGACCCAAAGGCAAAAATCAGTGATGAACTTTCTTAAGAAGCACAGAAATCTACTCCATCCCCTCTTTGATTTCAGGACCACTTCATTTCAGAGCTCGTTGAAAGATACAAGAAAGACAGGACATGCAAAGCCTGTGCTGTTACTGCTGTGCAATAAAAGCAAGATGAGCTGATGGTTTAGGGCCTGGTAGAAGCTCACCAAAGTCAATCCAGTCCTTTCTCTTGATTTAAATGGCTTTTATACCAGGCCCACAAACAGACCATTAAAAACATCTAAATGAGTGACCCACCCCTTTTCTCTGATTGGCACTCGTTGGTGATTTGGCAAAATGAGTTTATACACGACACAGCAGAAAATACAAAGTTCAGAAACAGCACTTTGTCAGTCAAAATCACTTGCCTGGTGTTAGACAGTTACAACTATCAAGCGCTGGCTGCTCATTTCAGCCAGTTAAATGCTGTTGCAAATGAAAGATGAAGCATTGCATGAAGCCATGCTAAAATGGATAGAAGGATGGTTACTTACCAACGGGGCGAGCTGTTGACATTACAATGGTGTAGTGAGAACATAAAAAAGAAATTAAAAAAAGAAAAGAATATCTGTCAGAATGCATGACGTGTAATGTTACCTTCCACTATGGATACTACCATGATTGCTAACCCCTCAAATGACAGCCTAAGTAAAAATGTTTACTGTTGTTATCGTCCAGTCACGTGCCACTATCATCCCATTTACTTGAGCACAGCATCTGAACAAGCTGACTGGAACCATTCTCTGAGAAACATTTTTATTATCTTCGCATGCCATCATCAAGTATCATTGTTAATGCCTGATAAAAGAAAAATTGCATTGCATTAGCACAGACTTTTAGATCCCGATGAACACATCAGTTTAAGCCGCACACTGCTGAATGTCATGCCAGTAGATGCAGGGTCTTTGCTTTCTGAGTCAAATACCAATTGAATTTTAAGCATGACCAGTCAGTACAGCAGTAAGGGCTACAGAAAGCCCAGGACAGTTTTTCTCATTCAATAAGGACATGAAAGCTTACAGCACAGGTTTTTTTTTTCCTCACTGACATTGCTGATGAAAATATAACAAATGGGCTGAAATGGCCTCAGGGACTTCAACCCAGAACCTCCCTAATCACTCCTTAGGTAACTTCTACTTCCTAAAAAAATCGTTGCTAAATGATCGACAGGTTAATACTGTTTCAGGTTGATATCAAGATTGGAAGTTGCTGCTGCAACAAGTGATTTCTTGATTATAGCAACAGTCCTTCATTACACTTGTGCTGGGGAATAGGGCTGCCAGTCCTCCTGTTAATAAAATAGAGACATCCCTTTCAGAAGAGTTGAAAAGTTGCACATAAAATTGACTCCAGGTTGCATCTGTGTAGGCAAAGCTTCCCTTGTTTCAGCAGCAGAAATAGTTACACATTTCTGAGCAACGGCACAATGTTGGTTTTTTTTCTTTTTTAAGAAGATTACCAAGTCTATGTGCTTATGTGCAGCCTAGGGTCAAACATAAGGCATGCAGATTCAGAGGTAACAGAGCATGCAAGGACCTTCTTAGTTCTCCATCTTTCCATGGCTCTATCCCTACTTTGGGATATCCATTTCATTTAACTGTTTCGAGCCTGCTGCCTTTTCTCACCCGTCATCTACTGGAACGCTTACTGGCTATTAGAATTATGAACATATTCCTCCTTCTGCAGAAAGATGAGGTGTAAGTGATATGCATCTTTCCAAGAGAGGGCATGAACTCAGATTCTGGTGTTGTTTGTGACAGTGTAATTCAACCTTCCTATCTGGGAGCTAAGGATTGCACTGCTGTCAGGTCTTTGTATGCAACCACCTGGCACCTGCAAGGACCAAGGCACCCTTAAGGTAAATTTTGAAATGCTAAGTGTTTTTGCTCCTCTACGTGACAAGTGGTTACAGTAAAAGCAGTGTCAGATAAAACTGTGGGAAGTTGAAGAATTCAGAAATTAAAACTTTCCTTAATTAAAAAGACCATTGCTCATGGTCCCTTTAAAGTCAATGGGAGTTTTCCTAGTCCTTTGTTTCCAGAAAATTCAGAGTAATAGACTTCTCTGGTAAATGTCTTCACTTTTCTCATTTTCTGTCATACCCTGAACATTTAATAAGCTTATAATAGCATGGCTTCCTTAGAGTTGGATAAACATTATGTATTTGATTGTAAAGGACAAACCTAGGGGGGAAAATACTGCTTTTATGTGGGAAATATAAATAATAAGATAATAACGATAATAAAAATCTGCTTTTATGTCAGAAAATCGATTAAATTATATATTTCCTTGGGATTTTTTTTCTCCCCCACACTTTTCATTGTGTTTAAGCTTGGGTGATTTCAAAGGATTTTTTGTCTTGGTTCTAACTATTGTTTATATCACAAGTCTGGGTAGCAAATCTGAAAGGCTTACTCCAGTAATGGATACAGTGGACAAAGTTCCAAGGGTGCTTGAAGGCTAGTGAATTGGTTACCAGATTTATGGGATACTGTGATCCTGCCTGTGACAAAGGATCAGAGTGAGACTATCCCTGGGAGTTCACTGTGGTGACTGTTTTCCTCATGTTACAATACAGAGGAACAATCTCTTACATAAGCAGGTAAACCTATTTCTTCAGCTTAAAACTGGAAGAGCTGCATTGTCACTTATGGTTTAAAGTGAACACTGAGGCAGTATTTCAGCAGATGGATTATCACAATACTCTCTTTTCTTTGTTACATACTAAGATCTCTCCCCCTACAAAGCCACTCGGTGCTCCTTTTTTTTTTTTTTCCCTTTGAATTCAGCAAATTAAACTGAACTGTGTCCATGCATTAAATGGATGGAAATGGAAGCTGGCCTCTTGGGTCAGTTGACCCCAGTTCTAATAAAGCAATCCATTGAGACTTTGAACATTTGATTTAATGTGTATGAAAAGAAGAGGACAGATAAAGCTAAAAATGTTTTTATTAACCTTTCACAGCTCTACTGAAAACCGTCAGCATGCACCACTAAACTGTGAAATAGTGTCTGCATGATATCCATTGTGCCAAATTGCTGCTTATCTTTTGGTATGTAGTAATAACTATTATATTCTGTTTACTCATATGGAAATATTAACCTACAAACTTTTTCTCTCCCCATAACCTTTAGCATGTCTGTATCTACTGTCACAAAAAATATTTTGTCAACTCATTATTCTACCATCCTTAAAGCCTCCTCACCAAATCAAACAGCAGCACATAAACTCTGAGTGGCTACTACAGACCACAAATACTTTAGGAGAGAATATGTTAGTCTTTACCTTGCAGTGCTCACAAAATTTAATTAGGATTTTCCCTTTCCTTTGCCTACAGTTTATCTTGCAGATAAAGGGTAATGGTAGAGAGTTTAATTATAGCAGAGCTAATCACATAATAATGTTATCTGCATTATGTTTGCCATTAATATAGTTACAATACTCCTTATACCTCTTAAAGAAAGAAACTTGAATAATGGCCTGAACTGATGGCTCACATATGCCCACGGTTATGTAGCGCTTGCTTATGCATCTGTTCTTCAATAAAAACACATTGGAACAGTTCTTTAACTGCAGGGAGATCCTATCCTATTGAAGCCAATTAAAATTTTGCCTGAGACATCACCAGGACCAGGATTTCACCTACGATGTAAATTCAGCACCGCACCCGCGGTTGCAAAGGGCACGTGAAACCCAAACAACGCCAGGGGAGGGTGTGGCCCGTTCCATCAGGGAGCAATTTACCCATACAGGACACAGGCCCTCCCTCCGTGGGAACACTCACCTCGCACAGTGAGGGTAGCAGAGGCTTCCACTTTTCCGACTCTGTTCTCAGCAATGCAGGTGTAGGTTCCTTCGTCCGTGCTCATGGCTTTCTTAATGCGCAGGGTGTAGTCGTCTTTGATGTCATACCTGTGTGACACAAAAAGAATGAAAACCTGTCTTGCGGACAACAGAAAGGAACAAAAACCACCACCTGGAATACGCCACTCGGAATCTATCTTGGAGCCAACTTTGGAAGATAAATTATTATCTAGCATTAGATGATTCCACCAAGCATTAATCTTCGTGACGTCTTTATTGCACTCTGCATTAGTTAGAAACTTTACATAAAATTAGTATTGCTATGTTCACTCAGTATTAGGGCTTTATTAATAATATCATTCACTTTGTCCTTGATCTAGAGCAATAAGATAAAATTAAGCTATCAGACATCAGTTATCAATACATGACAGCTCAGGTTTATCATGCCTTTAAACTGTGAGAGCTACACGTTTTACCTTCTGCTGATTTGGAAATTTCCCTTTATATACAGCTTTTCCCTACAGCAGCAATCCCTTAGGGAACCATGAGCATGTTGGTAGGATCTCACACTACCCGACTGCAGACAATAAAAAGTATATTCAAGCTCTGGAATGTGACATTTATTGAAGAGGCACATTAAAGCAGATTTATCAATATCACAGAAATACCCCAAAATGATTCATTAAGGGAGGACAATAACATTTTCTCTTTCTTAAAACACATTAGAAACAATTCAATTATGCTTTGTTCATTTCTTTGTTTCTCCTGTTGAAATAATTCTAAAACTATGAGGATGTGTAAAATGTGGATTAATACAAAGTATTCCAACATGCAGCAAACATTCATTCTCAAGGCATTTAAAGTGCTTAAAACCTTGAAAAATATTTTCAGTTAAATTGTTATTATCCTGTAGAAGTCATGCTTAACAAACTATTTTAGGTTCTCATCCAAAGCTCAATAAAGTCAATGGGGGATTTCATCTTGTATGAAATGTATCTGGTCTCCAAATCAGGAAAACACTGAGTTTCAGCATGGATATTTTGATCTTGAAATACTCTCTCAAAAAATTATTTTCAACAACGTTTCTCCTTCACATAGTAAGCCCATGATAAATTAAGTCACCTTGAACCTGAAGTTGGCTTCAGAGTCTCATTTACCAAACAGTGAAATAGGAACGTGAAACTAAAGAAAGATCGAGACTTCAGGAGATGCCAATACTATTTCTCACTGCATTCACAATTGTGACACAACTTCAGAAGGACTGATTTACCCTCTCTTTGCTATGCAGTAAAGAACTTACAGACTTGTTCATATGGAGGAGCACCCTTAAAAGTTTTGATGAATAAGAAAACAATGCAATTACTTAGAGGAATGTTGTCAAAAATCCTCTGTGAGGATTTTTAAATTCTTTGGGAACGTGAAACGTAACTTTTTTTGTACATAATATAAATTGTTATCGGTTCCTTTAATACAGATTTCTAGAGAGAATACTGTGTGCTAACAGACTTTAAAATGTCTTAACTCAAAGGGTCCTATATGTTGAAGCATTTTAGGTCTAATTAGATATCAATTACAACGTTAGTAACAATTCCAAGAATAAAGAGCAGTCAAGACATCTTTTCACACTCACTACAATCCAATACAACTTCATTCTGTATTCAGTAAGTCCATTCTATTAATTGGTAAGAAATAATTTTAAAAAGACCAAATTGTGGTTAACCATTCTGTCAGAGTTAACATAAACACCCAGGAGTTACACTTAATTGTATGTACATGCAGTACCTCAGGTTCAAGTAACAAGTAAAAATTATGCAAAGAGAAAGAATAAGGAGATGCCATGGAAAACTTCAGAAACCTGTAGGGATATGGGTTTTTTGCCACTATAATGCCATTGTGGGGGGAAGTCATGATGTTAGAAATGATTAACCTGCAGTTTCTGGAGCACTACAGATCTACTGCAACTATGTTCAACAGCCACATGCAGCTGAGGAACATTTCTTCTTGGCTGCTCACAAATTATGTCATTTTGCATGCTGTGCTGCATTAGTCAATGGCAAATAGGAATCACTGTTTACATAAGAGAGAAAATGCAAATTTCCCCCCCTTGAAAATCTCAAGGATATGACAACAGTATCCCACACTGATGGAGCAGTTACTCGCCCTTGGCGACCGCAGAGTTGCAGATGAGAGAAAATGCTTATTTTCTTGACATGAGGCCAGCCCTAGGAGTCTAAAAACATAAATTTGTATTCAGCTCCTGCAAGATGAGAAAACTAAGATCAGTTGTAATATAAATATGAATTGGATATAGGAATCAGAGTTATAAAGCTGGGCAACAATTAGTCATTGATTTTTTTAAATTTTTTTTGTTAAATAGGACAAATAACATCCCTGCGGTTCCCTTAGCACTGCCGAGAGGAGAACAGACAGGCAGCAGGACTGCATCTGACTGAGGGGTTGCTTGAACTGGGATGCAGGAGGGCTGGGACAGGGCCCTCCAGTCTGCTGTGGGCTGCAGCTGACTCACTCCTCTCCCTGTCCCCGATGTGCCGGTGACGGCATGCCAGCCAGCTGCCTTGGAGGCTCGGGCAGCCTTTATGCCTGCACCTGCCAATCATGCAAATTGTGCAAAGGCTGCTGGGGGAAGGAGCCAGCTGCATGGCATGCCAGGACGCAGAGCAAGGGTGCAGCCATCATCTCCCACTTGGGCCGTGAAACGGAGGGTGGCGTAAACATGTCGCTCTCACGGTCCAGTTATCAATTACTTCAAGGACAGGTTCAGCTCTCCCAGTCTGCTTCTCCAACAGGGCCATACTGGGTTTTTGGACCACCCTGACAGAATGTGCCATCTAGCAATTAGATTCATGCATAGATGGGCCCGTGGGACATTACAACCATCTGCTGTCCTGAAGTATTGATACGCTGCCCCTCAGTCATCTGTTCCACCCGCACTGTCCCCAGAAGTCACCACGGTTCAGTGAAGTGCTTTGACAGACGAAGCAGGCAGGAAGAAAACTGGTTTTTAGCCTGATCCACTGCAGCACAAGAAGCTTGTGCAAGAAAGCGACCATGAAGTAACGAGGAGTGAAGACTGTTCAGCATCTACTCATGTAGCCTTGAACAGTCTTATCCCACAGCCTTGTATTCCCCTAGTGAGGCGTTTTCACATGAGTTTCTGTGGAAGTTCACCCTCACCTGGATTAGTACTACTGAACACTTGGGAATCAGGATTAGGGCCTTTCTCTTTGCTACTTCCACTCACAGAGAGGTTACCAGGCTCCTGAACTGACGATGGAACGGCAGAAAACCAGAGCATAGTGGTTAAATTGCTCCTCAGTGTAGGCAGTGCACTAAGAAGGCAATGCCTTCAAAATATGTGCAGTGTCAAGAAACAACTTGTGACATATTGCCCAAATATTGCTGACTCCCAGCCAATTAATGCTAACATTCAGCTAAAACCATGGGGTGTCAGACATCAGCTTCACATATTTATGGCCATCTAATTGATTTTAAGTACTTCTCTTTGTTAAACATTCAGAGGTGCTTCACCATTCAGTTTAGCTTAGACTTCAGCCATCAGACTGAGCTGGGAAAGGTCTTTTAAACAGCCAGTCAGTCTGTGTCAGATATGAACCAGCCACTTTTGGGCACCACGTTAAATAATTTCTGTTCTACAAGTAACAGAGCAGGTCTGCCTTTAATTACCAGAGAAGGAAGGGGCTGGCAGGGGACTGGCAAGGAAGAAAGAAAGAGAGAAACAAGAGGCAGATGAGAAAACACTGCTGGTGAGGAAATTCTAATAGAAATTGGGTGATTTTGAGTGAAATCTGGCAGTCTCTGGCACATATGAATGCATTCATTGTTGCTAGTTTTGATTAATGACAGTTGTACAATAGTGTGCTGACAGTCACTGCCATACAGACACAATTTTTTTTGATATGAAACACTGCTGAAAATGCAACCCAATCAGATTTGGCCCCTGAACAACATGTGCTATCATCACTGTACCGTGAATTGAGATTGATTGGTAACCAGCTGTGACAAAGTGGGAAAAAGAGCCTTGTCTTTTTCAAGAAAAGAAAAGAAGAAAAATAAAAAACTGAATTGTGTCAAAACCATTACCATCTGCTCAACTAAATAACAAATAAAAAAACCCACATTGACTGTTTTTAACTATCACAAATTAATGTACTGAGGTTGAATTAACGTATTGACTTCAGCATCTAAGAATAAACTTGAATTGAACTGGTTTTGTCACAGTTATAATCCCCCCCGTTCAAAAGTGTATCTGTTCATACTCAGCCATCAATCTTCCATCGTTATCAAATAAAAAAAGAGAAAAAAATTCACTGAACTTAAGAGATTTAGCAACATTTTTTTTTTGCATTCGATATACATTTTCCAGAGTGTTTCACAGAACCTCTAGTTTCCACTTTTTCAAAAATGTGCAAACAGCTATGTATAAAAATGTATGCACTTCTTTTGCCTTTGACATGCACAGGTAGCAAAAACATGTCTGCAGTTGGAGTAATTACAATCCTAAATATCCAAGTAGGCCTAACTGTTAATACAAGGATGTACTTGCTTTAGCAGTGTATTTTAAAAGTCACAGAATTCATTACTAAATTCAACAAATCCAACTCAAAAAGTCTTGTTTCTTGCTAAAGGGAGCTTGCAAGAGGAAAAAGTCACATCTTAACTGTTGCAAATGAGGCCACGGGCCTCAAAAATTGAAATCTGTTTATATCAGGCATCTATTTTCTTTTAAAACATTACTGTAAATAAATAAAATAAAACAAGACAAAAATAAAAATAATCGAATCTTTGTATGAATGCATTGTAGGCTTTGCCTTTTTTTTTTTTTAGACATGGCACAAAAATGACTTTGTTCTATTTCCTTTTGCCTGTTTGCCAGACTATTTTGCAAAACACGCACAAAGCTTCGAGATTACTCACAACATCGATGATTAGGGAGCCCAAATAGAGAGATGCTACTGGCCAAAACCAGAGTAAACAGGAGGTAGTTAAGGAGGCTTAAGCTTCTGTCTGCACTTCTCTTTTGTGGTACTGGCACTTCAGCTCCCAGCATAGTGCCACAGCTTTTCACTGGCTCCAGGACCCTGTGCCAGATGGAGGCAGCCAGAGGGAAGCTGCAGCGAGATAGGAAGCGTGAGCTCGTTACCTGCTTCAGCCTTGTGCGATCCAGAAGCAGACTGGAGAGCCTCCCTTCCCACTGGCAATGCCCTACTCCCAGCTCCCTCTCACAAATGCAGTTTTGTTCACTGCCATCCCATGCACTGACAAGTGGGAGAAGAAAGAAGCCCAAACCTCTGTGAGTGGCAGCTTTCTGAGGGAAAGATAAGGGAGTCTCTGGTTTTCTTTCCCTGGTAAACCTGAATCAGCAACAGAGAGAGGATGAATGTGCACATTTGTGTGCACTGGTCTCAGGTTACTCTGTTGTGCCCCTGAAATCAAGTCTAGTTGCTGCTGGGTGTCTCTTAAGACACTGCTTACAGCTATGATAAATTGAGCTACCAGGGAGCCATCCCCAAGGTGCTGACAGGATGGCTACCACTCACATCTACATGTCTGCATTCCCATTTATCTTTTGGGTGGGCCATTTATACCACAGAAAGGTAGGAGCATATGTGACATTACCTTGAATTTCTTCCTGAGAGGCATATAGGCAAGCAGTCATATAAAAGGGTTCACTGGCCTTATTCCATACAACAAATCAGAAAAAGAGCTACATGACACAGGCTACTATTCACTATTTTGATTTTTCTTAAGGTATGTTGACAGCAGGTTCTGCTTTAGTCCAAAACCTCTTATGGGTTGTGACCAGCATATTATTTGTAAATGTTAGGGTACTCACTGTCACTTCCAATAATACAAAACACAAACCCACACTGCACTGTCTTTTAAAGCAAGGTATTCAATAAAACGGCCTAAATCTCGTAAAATATGTGTAGAACATGAAAGTCACTGGGCCAACATTGTGAAACCATACCTGTGTCCAAGAAGACGGTGTTTTCCAAATTCTCTGGAAGCATTACACTCTGCTTCTATGCGCAAACAGACAGGTGTGACTGCACATAACTAGTGCCTCACAAAATCAGGAGCCAGGAACTCAAAACAGAACCAAGAAATTAAAATGAGACTGCTCCTTGATTCTCTTGGAAATAATTTGGAAACAAATAGAAGTTATGAACAAAACACATGTTTGGGAATCAATGACTCAGTAAACCCTATCTAAACTTATGCAGGCTCCATCTTTTACCTCTACATCTCTGCACAAAGAAGTGTGTACTCATAGGGAATTACCACATGATAATTACCCAAAATGGGGTCTGATTTGATTTTAGTTCCAGACAAGGCTCCATATTTCAGAAACTGGAGCGTCGGTGGAAGTATGATCTAAGAGACCACGTAATGACTTGGCATGGAAACCCATCCTCCCATCACCAGAAGCAGTCCTTTCCCTCACAGATGAGACACATTTCTCAGGCACTTGAGGAGATTTGTATTATTAATGCCTGTGTCATAAATTCATCCATCAGAAAAGCACCTTTGATTCTCAGAGTTTTGTCCATTTCTGAGTTTGGAAAATTGAAATGATACTGCAAGGACTGGAACAAAGTAAGAAGACCTGAGCCAGACCAGCATCTTGCACTCACTAAATTTGGCTTGATGCATTTTTTTAATGTGAGCACATAGGAAAACACAAACTCTGTTTATTTCAAACTCCTTATGATCTATCTATTATTATTTGCCTTAAGCACGATAAATGATTACTATAAACTTGTCAGAGAACTGAAGTATTTTCTAATCAGTATTTTGAATCAGTAACCAACCTTGAAGTGGTAATTAAAGATGAAGTCATGTTAATGTTTTAATGAAAGTGCCTTCCACGTTGCAGTTGAGTCAGAAGTCGTATTCTTAAAAAGCACATTTTTGCTAATGTTAAACAATTATCAATGTAGGACTTACCAATAGAAACTTAAACTAATTCTCAGGCTTAAAACTTTACCACTGAAGTGTTTCCACTGACTGTGTAAGTTTATTTGTTTTTAACTGAGATGACAACTTTAGTATCCCATGCAGGGATGGAATGTGTTAATGCAGAAGAAATCCCTGCAGGCCACCCATCTCAGTAGCATCAATGGTCAGAGCTCTTGAATCTTACTCCCCCTTGAACATAACTGCCAGTTTCCCTCTCTCTGCTCTCCTGAGGGTTGTATAGAAAAATGGCATTGTTAATTATCTTTACTTTTTCGTACTTTATTTTAATAGTCAATCAACTGATCACGGTGAGATTAAACTGCTTGATATCCTTAAACTTTTTAAGAAAGAAGGTTACCTAAATATTCTAAAATTTATAAATACAGTGTATTAGCTATGTGATCATTAAGTTTTCACTCAGTATATTTTTCTGATAGCAAAGAAGATTCAAAGTTTAGAACGAGTATTTTGAGTGAAATTCTACATTAAATTTTATTGTGTCTTCTTCCTGCAAGACTATTTTTTTTTACTTCTACCTTCTGTGAGTGGAAAATTCAGAGAAACCCAAGTTTGAGGTTACTGCTACTGGCATTAAATTTTGTTTCTGAACTCTGCCAGTGACTTCATTAATTCCCTGAAATTTAACTACTTTAGGATGTTAAATAAGAGAATAAAAAAAACCACAGAACAAAACCAAAACAAACAATCTCCTTTAACAATACTATTTCAAGTGCACTGTCAGTGATCACTTCATACATCACCAATGGTTCACACAGCATAAAGAGAAAACATGCAGGCAGGAGTGTTAGTTGACACAATTCCTTTATGGTTGCTGTCCATGGAGTTGTAAAGCTATTTTTCCAACCTTGACCCTTATGTAAGCAACTGGAGACTGTTTTCATGAATCTGCAAACAGACTGCCTGAAACAATAGCTCTTCTTCAGCTCTGTGGTGAGAACTGACACTTAACATGAAGCCAATTTAAATGTCAATGTTATTAACCATTTCTCTACTGATCAGTCTAGCAGAGCCACACATCTAACACTTCTGCTCACAGCATTTAATATTTCAGACAAATGCAATGGCAGGTAACTATTGGGTTAAACTTTAGACCTCTGGAGTAACTGTGGGATGATGCAATTATAGGACTTTATTCAATGTCAAGCTTTCAGGGATTTAAAACATAAAAAATACTCTCATTTACACATTCACTTGGCCATGTATTTCTCATAAAACTGTAAGGAATAGTTTTTCACTTACAGAGCAGGAAGGGATCACTGACAGGCAAAATATCAAGCAGAGAAAAGGGATACCAAAAGAACAACAGAAGGAGGTGCCCCAGAAGCAGTGGTGTACATCATCTTGATGCTATATACACAAAATTACCCAATCCCTGCATCTATTTTACCTCTCACCACCTCCTTATCTCTAAATGATATCTCTGGCTTTACAGAAGTTTCCCCGAATGGTTCAACATAACAGCAAAAAGATGCTTACACTGCACTTTGCTGAGATGTGCCTGTGTTCACTCAGGCTCCATGGACTCTACAAGCTGGCAGCACAGCTCACTCTGTGCCAGCTGTGTGCTGCACTGTACCCATGGTGACATCCTCTGCAAACCGCCCCTACTCCCTCCAGATGTATGTAAGGATACAATCAGCATATTAAATCTCTTTCTTTCACTGTCTCCTTTTGATAAGCTGTTAAGAAGATCCAATCTTCTCCCCTGTGCTCCTCATAAAGGGACCTAATCTCTTCTTAATGCTTTAGCTTAGGGGAAAAAAACCCAAGATGGACATGCATATCATACAGGATCTAACCAGAGGTGACGAACAGTACATGCGATATATGTGAAAAACATCCTTTCCCCCTGACCCTTTATTTAAAAGCATTAATTGTTATTAATTGTAATAGAGATTTGCTGATGTAACCAAAGATTATATCCATTACACTACTAAAACACACTCTTTACTCTAATTAATTTTCAATACACATTAGACTGTGTTTTGTTACAATCAGCACAGATATTAACTCGAACAAAGCACACAGCACTGTAGTGTTATTAACTCATATTTCATTGAAAGGTCAGTCTCCCCTTCGTTGTATCTAGAGGGGGCTGTAGTTAAATACCTCACTATCCCATCCACAGAATATAAATGGAATTCTGTAGCGCTGTTGTTTATTCTTAAAAATTACTGTGTCTCTTGCTTACAGGGCCTTATGCTGCAATCATGGATGTGGTGGGTTGAGCCCTGGTTAGATGCAAGGTTCCCACCAAAGCTCTCATGAGAGAGCAACAACTCTGCAGACACCCAGATCAGTGCAGGAGGAGTGGGAGGGGGTGCTTCAGGTGCACTGCCCCTGCACTGCTCTGAGGGGGCAGGCAGAGAAAATCGGGGGTGAAGCTGAGCCCAGGAAGAAGGCAGGGTAAAGGTGGTTTTAAGGTTAGGTTCTATTTCTCATTATCTTATTCTGATTTGGTTGATAATAAAATAAACTAATTTTTGCCCACATCAAGTCTGTTTTGCCCATGACAGTACCTGGTGAGTGATCTCTCCTCATTTGTATCTCGACCCATGAGCCTTTCATTATACTTTCTTTCCCCTGTCCAGCTGAGGAAGGGAATAATAGAAAGGCTTTGGAGGACACTTGGCATTTAGCCAGGGTCAACCCACCACAGTGGAGAAATACAAATGCAGAACTTCTCTGGCCATCAGGGCCTTTCTGGATCTCCTCTTAAGGAATCCAGCTTTTCTGAGTTCATTAGGATAAGGTTTGTTGTCAGTTGCATTTAAATCCATTTCAAAGATTTGCATCTGGAAGACAGTAACATATTTCTAAAATTTCGTGTTTTACTCTTAGTTTTGGGCTCACAAGATGCCATGGAGGAAAGCATGGAAATTATAGGTTTGTACTTTTTCAGTAAGTACTATCAGAAGTGTGACAATGCGTATGCATATGCAACTACTTTTCAGGTACGAGGCATCCAGTTTTAAAAACATAGCAAAACTAACATCTACACAGACTTGTGTTGTTGCAGCTAACATACATCTTAGAATATATAATTTAATTCTATGCTTTAAGAATGCTCTTTCCCAAATAATTTTTAATTAATACTGCTAATCTTCAGCAAACAAGAAAGCTTACTGCGCTGTTTGTGGTTTTCACTGCTGTGTGTCACCACGCTGTTTCATTTTAATAACCTACAATAATAATCTCTTAACACTTAGCAATATACCTTGTGTAAACCACACATCATCGTCATTCTGAAGTATCACTCTTGGTTTTTCTGCCTACACTCCCACTGTGTGGGTGATGCATAAAACAAATAACTCTTCCTGCTGGTGCAGTTGCCACTTTTCATCTCTAGTACAATATCCACCTAATCAGACAGTGCCTGTAAGTGCAACTTAAAAGAGCAGGTTGTAATTTCATTAAAGATGTATTTACTGAGCTAAAACAGCTGTTCTGGGGCTGGAATGCAAAAAAAAGGCCTATGTGATTGCTGCTCAGTCATTTTTAAGGCAACTGAAAAATACATTTGCTGAGCTAACCTCACTCTCCCGAAGAGCTGGCACTGCTGGCTTCTGCTCTATAAAAGGTTTAAACAGTGTGTCATAAATTTTGACTTGTAATTGAAAATCTCTTCACTTCCTAAAAAAAAAAGTCCTTATTGCTCGCTATGTAATTACAGACCATGCAGCTGCTCTCTTCGGCTTCGCTAGAAAATTTGAAGAAATGAAACACTGTGCAAACCTTATTCAAATTTTATTAAATTGCTAGTCATAGATATGCCACTCTCATACTGGAGGCTCTCAAATAATATCACTTTCTTCCTGTTACCAGGACTAAAAAGTAGACGAGTCAAAAGTGGATCCAGGCCATATTGTGTTTCCCACCACACAGGAAACCATCAGCTCTTTAGCAGGAAAGTATAATCTCTATTTCTGCCAAGAGGGCATCAAAGGGAAAGATACCTGAGCATGTATCTGGAAAGATATTTCAATGCATAAAGACAATTTTTATTCCATTTTCAATAGGTCCTAATCATTATGCATGGCCACAATTGTCTAAGTCACCTTAGTACAATCGTCGTGCCATTTCCTTGTGCCGTTTATAATGAAAAGAAACTATTCATGAAACAGTGAACCTCATATTTCAGCCAAAGGCATAGGACTGGTGACCCCACAATATCCTGTTCACCTCCAGTAGCTTGACATGAGTCATACTTGATTAACTATTCCCTAGCCTTTGTGTACTGTGGAGGCTATGGTGTGATGCTGAATTTTTAGAGCAATTAAAATAAAATATACACCATGCGCCTCTACCTTTGATTTACAGCGCATTTCAGTCTTGGGTCACTGATCTGAAATGGGCAGCTTCTGGCAAGAAGGTTTTACACACCCCTGACTTCACTTTGCATTTTGTTCCTCCCTGTTGGTGCTGTATCGACATTTAAATCAGCAAATTATTAACTTGCTGGGATCGGTTTGGGTTCTAACAAGAATTTTAAAGACTGAAGATTACAACTAATTCATTAAAACATATAACTCACAACACTGTTTCCATCTGGTATTTGTTGTTTTCTTAATTCCTGTCCAGCCATACGCAGAAGAGCTCCAGGATACATATCCCAGTCTGAAATCTCAGGTCTACAGGATGTTGGACAAGTAACTTCCCGTGACTGTTGGTGAGAACGATGTTTCCTCAGCATTTTGAAAAATGCCACTCAAAGGACCACTTTAAGGTTTTAAATTCTAAACACAGACCGCCATGGTTGGTTTAGATCATCAACTCAAAGCAGCTAAAATTTGGAATGAAGTTTTGCACCTCCAGAATAAACTATCTGTTCTGTTTTAAAGCATGGTTATTCATATATTTCTGGTTAATTACACAGACTTTTCAACAAATGCCCAAATTAATTCTTTTATAAACAGTGACGCTTGCAAACATAATTATTTCTTCAGAGGTTGGGATTTTTTTTCTGTTTTAATCCAGTTTCAACTGGAGATGCTTTTTGTTCATCAGGGACCTTTATAATTAAAACTCTAACATTCTGAAATTATTTTCCAATTATTACTCAACACACAAATCAGTGCAGCAATACTATTTATATTTGTTACCAGAAAATACTGTGATTACTTTACTTTCACACATCACTAAAAAAACCTGAAAGTAAGTGAGGTGGAAAAGCAGAGAAGGATTTCTGAAAGACTATGGATCCACTATTGCTGATTCTGGCATTCACCAGGAGCAAATTACAAGAACAAAATGCAAAAATTCAGTTCTTTCCACTTTGCTGCCACTGAACTAGACACTTTTGGAAGTCGAACTAACAGCAGACACATTTAAAAATGTGCAGTAATTGTTGATACAGGTAACTTCTATAATTGTCTTGTAATCTAGGGATGAAGCCAAAAGAAATTATTGAAAAAATGAAAACCGGCAGATGTGCAAAGAATGTTGTTAGCTGTAGAAACAGGAAATTGATATGGAAAGTTATAAGACAAATGGTTGCACAGATCTGCTCAGAAGAAGTGTTTATGCATGTAGGAAGAATAACAAAGGGAATTCCTTGAGGGCTTTATATTTCACTGTAGATGTTAAAATACTTAAAATACAGGGCCTCAGAAGCTGAAAGTTTATTTCTCTTTTACCTCAGATGAAACCAAAAAACCCACCTCTATCTATACCTTCAGACTATACTTGAGCAAATTTCTTTGCTGGTATTAAAAAATCAAAAAAACCCCCAAGCTTTTGGTTTAGCTGTTAGTCAATCTTCCTTGATTAAGCATCATGCAGCATGCTTTGGAAATTTCCACTCTTTGGACAGTGAAGACTCTGCTCACATATTCTGCTATAGATATGAAACATTTTAGAAAAGAAAACATGCAAAGCTGATCATCAGAGGTATTTGCTTCTGAAGTGCAGATGTTAGATCCTACTGGATGACCACAATCCATGTGGCTCAGGTGGTGGTCACCCGCTATGTGGGCAGGGGTTGTGTCAGTCCTCTGTCCCCCAAGGTGGTCTCCAGAGTGAGGTTCTGCAACCTTGCCCCTTCCTTACCCACCCCTCTGATGTTCTGGGAAATAGATACAGATGGAAACATACCCTCACCTTCTGTTTTAAGATGCCAAAACACAATTAGTGAAATGTTAAACAGTAGTGTGAAAACACTGCAAAACATCGAGAGTAGTTTCGAAGCATGAAGTTGATTATTATCAGAATGTACCCCATGAACCTTCTCTCCTTTTAGTTAAAAGCCCAGCGAAAACTCTTCCTATGCTGTGAGTAGATAGGGTCTGGCGATCGGAAGATTTCGGTTTGTTACGGAAAGATAGGGACCGACCCCCTACCAGGGACCACCCCCTCCCATACCTGGCAGCCAATAATAGATTAGGTGACTTCACAAGCAGACGGAAATGACGGTGTAACTTAGCATTATAAAAGACTGTGTTACAAGGTAATAAACGCCATTTGCCGTCCACCACATTGGTGTCTATGAGTTCATGGCCCGAGTGACAGGAAGATAGTCACCGTGCTTTTCCTGAACCAGGTCGTCACGCAACAAGTGGTGCCGAAACCCAGGTATGCTCGAGGCCTCCGTGTAGCTCGGAAGACTCGCCAGATACCGGGACGGGATTCCGCCTGAGCTCAGGTGAAAAGCGGTCGGACGGCTGGACCAGTCCGACGGGGAGGACGCTCCCGGACCCACAGGAGGATGGAAACCCTTGTGAAGGTCGTATCAGAGGTTCATAATCAATGGGGTATTGATTGCAAAGCTAAGGATTTTACTCTTGCTGTTGCAAGGCTTATGCAAATCGGGGTCATTGACCAGCCGGTGGATATACTCCACCCTGATATATGGCGTAAATGTACCAACGCATTGGCAGAGGAAATGATGTCCTCAGGCCAAACTTCCCATCTTAAAGCATGGGGAAAAGTAATACAAGCCTTGCGAAAGGCGAGGTCTGAACAGGAGGCCTGGAAAGCGGCTGAAACATGCCTGCGGGAAATTCCTAAGTTGGGAATTGGCGCCGCTACACAAACCCCGCCCCTCCCAATCTCTAACGAGTCTGCTGTGCCTCAGCGCACACAAGAGGGCGATGATTCCCCTCAACCTTCTAACTTGGATTCGTCTGCGGGTGGGCAGGAGCAGACTAAAACCGTGTGGGAAAAGTTAACTCAGGAGGCTAGAACGGTTATGGAAAATGCGGAGTCTGAAGGGATTAGAGATGAACCACCGCCCTATGGGTTCCAAAATGGCCCCCGAGGGACAAGAGAAGGGCGGAGTGTAGACACCACAGAGCGCGAAAGAAGGGCAATAAAATGCCTCGTGGACAAGGACAAAGGGGGGCGGGGAGAGGCCAGGGGGGGAAGGAACAGCGGACGCCGGCAGGATGAAAGGAAAAACATGGGGGATGAGAGCAGTACAAGTGATAACGAAAGTATGTGTGGGGGAGGGAGTGCGAGTGATAAGGGAGGCTCAAGCGAGGAGGAGGAGGGGGGTGCAAGCCGAGAGGGCAGTACCAGTCACAAGGATCGCTTGAAAAACGGTTTGCGCAGGACCTATGCCCCTAGCAGGGGGCGGGAGGAGCGCAAGGGGAGGCAGCGGTCTGAGTGCTCGAGAGAGAGGCGGGGCGGACAGTCGCACGCCCACAAGGGGGTGGGACGGGGGCGTAGCCCGCCCAGGAGACCGCGGGAATTACAAGCGGCTTGCCAGTCTAGCTCAGACCCTGAGCCGGACACTCCCACACTCCCGAGGGAGTTAAAAGGCCAGTGCAGAGGGAGAGGCCAGCGGCACTCAACCGACTCAAATACAGAGAGAGAAAGAAAAATTGTAGATGTAACTATAGGTGAAAATAAGAATAAACCCAAGCCACAGAAAGAACCAATCCCTCTTACTGACTGGAAAGCAATTAAAGATGCTTGTGCGGATTGGGTAGAGACTACAGCGTTAGCCTTCCCTGTCCAAGTTATGGAGGGGGACAGGAGGATTCATTCTCCGATAAATCCAAAGGACATTCAAACGATTATCAAGGCGATTGCAGATAAGGGACTTAATTCTGCCATGGTTTCCACCCTGATAGATGGTCTTTTTGGGGGAGACGATCTGCTTCCATTTGATATTAAGCAAGCTTGTCGTATGATTTTTGATGGAGCAGGCATGATTGTTTTCAGACAGGACTGGGAAGACAATTGTGGAAAACAGCTAGCAGTAATAACCGGGGCGGACCATCCGCTGCATGGCTCTAGCTTACAGCGATTAATGGGTACTGACCCGACTATGGTCACCCCACGAGCACAAGCAGAAGGTATGCGCCCGTATGAAATCAGAGTAACTACCCGTGCTGCTAGAGAAGCCATTCGCTCAGCCTCAGCAGTTATTGTTAAGCCATCCCCGTGGTCCACCATAAAACAGGGTGAAAGTGAAGCTTTCACACAGTTTGTGGATCGCCTTCAGGCAGCGGTGGACTCCTCCTCCCTGCCTCCGGATGCAAAAGGCCCGGTTTTGGCAGACTGCTTGCGCCTGCAATGCAATTCAGCAGCCAGAGAGATCTTAAGGTCGCTGCCAGCAGGGGCAAGCATTGCAGACATGATTAAGCATGTCACGAAAGAAGACCGTTTTACCCCGGCCCAAGTGGCTGTTCACACAGCAACAGCCGATGCAACGGCATGTTTTAACTGCGGCCAGCTCGGCCAGTCGGCAGTAAATTACCCTCAGCCAAGGAGCCCTGCAGTAATACGCCCTTCCTCTCAAAGTCGGCCTAGAGGACCATGCTATGCATGTGGGAAAAAAGGGCACTTTGCTAAGGATTGCAGGTCTAAGAAACAGGGAAACGGGAAGGGGAGGGGGCAAACCAACTGCTGTGGCCGCACCCAGCCTCCTCCCACTTGGAACATGAGTCGGCCACATACGAATGTAGCTACACTTCCCCAACAGGCGGCAGCCCCTATGACTTACCCAGCAACACAGACAAACCCGTGCGAGTTCCAAAACCCACAGAACTTGCCCCCAAGGGCAGAGGCCCCAGCGTGGCCCTGGCAGTAAGGTGTGACCGCCCACCTGTGGTGTGGGGAACCTGTTCCCTCTATGGCACTGCAGATGATACCACTATTAAAGTCCCCTTTCTGGTTGATACCGGTGCAGATGTCACTGTCATACCCAAAGCATATTGGCCTTCCCACTGGAAATTAGAAAATGCTCCTATAGTAGGCGGAGTTGGAGGAACAACTCGAGCCCAAAAGAGTGCCCATCTGGTAACAATCATGCTTCACACCAAGGAGGGACCTGAAAAACTCATTGCCCTTACTCCTTATATCCTATTTGAAGTCCCAGCCTTGCTGGGAAGGGACGCCCTAACTCTCCTAAATGCCAGAGTGACAAATTTACCATGAGGGCCACTGCTGTTCACCCGTTTCCTCCCATCAAGCTGACGTGGAATTCAACTGACCCGGTTTGGGTGGAGCAGTGGCCCCTATCTCAGCCTCGAATGGATGCCCTCCAAAAATTAGTCGACCGCGAATTGCAACGAGATCACATAGAGCCCTCCACTAGCCCATGGAACACTCCAATTTTCATGATACCTAAGCGGTCAGGTGAAGGATTTCGTCTCCTTCACGACCTGCGCGAGGTAAATAAGAAAATTCAGCCAATGGGCGCAGTCCAGACACAGTTACCTATGAGTTCCATGATACCCAAGGGACAGCCTTGTGCTACCCTAGATATCAAAGACTGCTTCTTTTCTATACCATTGCATGAAACAGACAGAGAAAAATTTGCCTTCTCACTGGTGTTCCCAAATAATCAGCAGCCCCATTTACGCTTTCAGTGGAAAGTGTTACCACAAGGGATGGTCAACTCTCCCACTATCTGTCAGATCGTAATCGATCGGGCCTTGGCACCAATTCGGCATAGCAATCCAGTCGCAACCATCATTCAGTACATGGATGATATCCTGTTATCCGCGCCTTCGGGAGACCAAGTAGACCGGCTAATCTTAACAATCTCAGACACCTTGAAAGCGAACGGGTTCGAAATTGCAGATTCAAAAATAAAAAAGGGGCCTTGCATAACCTTCCTGGGAGTAGGGATCACAGACTCCTACATAACCCCTCCCCAGATGAAAATTCGCAGGGACATTAAGACTCTCCATGACGCACAGCAATTGGTAGGGTCCCTGCAGTGGCTCCGTAACGTCATCTTAATTCCTCCAGAAATCATGACTCCCCTATACGACCTGTTAAAAGGAAAACATCCCTGGGAGCAGAAAGAATTAACAGCCAAGGCAATGGATTCCCTCAACTTTATCGAGCAGCAGGTATCCACGGGCACGCTGGCAAGGTGGAATCCAGACCTACCCCTCGACCTGTATGTACACTTTACAAAAGAAGGGGGGGTGGGAGCGCTCGCCCAGGGGTCACCAGAAAAAGCACAGCCAGTGCTGTGGGTAGTTGCAGGAAAGCTGTCACGTGCATTTTCCCCAGGAACCGAGTGTGTCAGTAATCTCATTATGAAAGGCAGAAAACTTGCACTGAGGCATTTAGGTACTGAACCTGCTAAAATATATCTGCCCTTTCGTAAACAGCTTCCAACACAGTCAATGACACTGTCAGAACACCTGGCCATAGCCTTGGCTGGGTTCAATGGAGAGATCCAGTATGCCACCAAACCTCCCTGGACCCAATTGTTAGCCATTGTCGACATCGACCTTCCACAGAAGGTTATGGACCGGCCCCGACCGGGACCGACAGTGTTCACAGATGCATCCTCTGTGACCTCCACTGCCGCAGCAGTGTGGCAGTCAGAAAATAAGTGGCATTGTGTAAAAGCGACCGATAATACACTCTCGGTCCAGCGGCTAGAGGTAACGGCTGTTGTCCTGGCTTGCGGGCTGTTTCTAACAGAGCACCTCAATATAGTGACTGACTCGATGTTTGTCACCAAGCTCTGCCTAGCCATGTCGCAGCCCGGTGTGCCAACATCCAGAGCAGCCCTGATGCTGGAAGAAGCCCTTGCTTCCCGAGAAGGCACCATATCGGTCATTCACATCAACAGCCACGACCCGATCAGAGGTTTCTTTCAGATCGGTAATCACAGAGCAGATGCTGCTGCAAAAGGGCTGTGGACACTGAGAGATGCTCGTCAGTTACACGAATCTCTCCATGTCGGGGCCAAAGCACTAGTTAAAGAGTGCAAAATCACGTATGCAGATGCTAAGCATATCGTAGCCACATGTCCCCATTGTCAAAAAACGCCACTTTGGTCCAGTGGAGTAAATCCTAGAGGTCTTAAAGCCTCCAAAATATGGCAATCAGATTTCACACTCTGCCAAATCTTGAAACCCCAGCCCTGGCTAGCAGTGACCGTAGACACCTACAGTGGAGTAATCGTGGCTACTCAACACGCCAAAACAGATTCCAAGGCAACCATCCGGCACTGGCTAACGGCCATGGCATGGCTCGGGGTCCCCAATCAGATCAAGGCCGACAACGGTCCAAATTTCACGTCCAAATCAGTTCAGGCATTCGCACATAAATGGGGCATTACACTGACACATGGCATTCCGTACAATAGCACAGGACAAGCCATAGTCGAGCGAGCAAATCAGACCCTAAAATCCAAAATAGAAGTATTGGCTAAGGCAGAAGGCTTTGCCAATGCAATTCCCTCGAAGGATCAAGCGCGGTTGTTAACAGCTTTGCTAGCACTGAATCAGTTTCTCAGAGGGGAAGAAGCGAACAGTCCAGTTCAAAAGCACTGGGCCACTCGTGCATTAGAGGAAGGCCCACCAGTCATAATCAGAAATGAATTAGGAGCTTGGGAACAAGGGTGGAAAATAGTCTTGGCTGGACGGGGATACGCTGCAGTTAAGAAAGACGGCGAGGTTAAATGGTGTCCACTTAAATCTGTTAAGCCAGATCTTCAGAATACAACTAACAAAAACTGCGAGCCTTTACTTACAGGATTGGATCATCGGACGCCCTCGCAACCAGTACAGCCCAGCGTCAAAGGAAGACGACACGCCGATCAGCATCCCGTCCAACCCTGCGGATTCGGCGCAGACAAAGGCCAGACAGCGTGGAGACAACCACCGTGAGAGATGCCTTTGTGTAATACTGATCCTGGCACTCTTCAAGGTGGAACCAGTACATGCAGGCCGTTTGCATCACCAGCCATTTAAATGGTCTCTCCTTAGGCCTGGGAGTCAGCAGGTTATAGCCTCTCAGGTAACATCAAACGCACCAAGCTTTACCACCACCCTGTGTACGTTAGTCCCACAAGACCTATGCTCGGCACTTGACAGATTCTATATGTGTCCTGCCTCAAATCCTGGAAAAGGGTACTGCAACATGCCTGGCGAGTACTACTGCGCTCACTGGGGATGCGAAACCATAGCCCCTACATGGATACCAGGCAGTGGTAGAGATAAGTACTTGAAAGTACAGTGGGGCCCACCCAGGTGTATACCACCACGGACATGGGGAAAGGGCACAATCTGTAGGTACCTCATTTTAAATGTCACAAACCCCCAGGAAGACAGCTGGTTGCTTGGGAAAACTTGGGGACTGAGGTATGCTGTAACAGGATACAACCCAGGCGGTCTGATCCAGATCAAGAAAGAAATAGCCCCAAACGACCCTTGGCCCAAGACACCACGCACAACAACCCTCAGACAGACCACTCGCCCTGCAACACCCAGGACACTGCACACTTCTAGCAGTCCAACTTCCGTCAGTACAACTTCCAGTAGTACACATCCACTTTGGAAGTTGATACGAGCCAGTTACCAAGTCCTGAACAAAACCAATCCAAACCTCACACAACACTGTTGGCTCTGTTACAGAGTGCAGCCACCCTATTACCAAGGCGTAGCAATAAATGACATGCCCACACAGGCCTACAGCGATAATCCTGCCCAATGTCTGTGGGAGATGGACAAACAAAGCATCACACTCACAGAAATAGTCGGCAGCGGGATGTGCGTAGGCCAAATCCCACAACACAAAAGACAATCATGTGCCGGGGAAGTAAACTACACAGCCCGAGCGAAATGGTTAGTCCCGGCTAATAACACTAAGTGGGCCTGTTCCTCTACAGGACTCACCCCTTGCATATCTTTGAAGGTGTTTAACAAATCCGCAGAGTACTGTGTCCAAGTGACAATAATCCCCAAGATCTATTACCACCCCGAGAACTATGTGTACGATTCCATGACTGTCCCAGACCATCACCTGGCAAAGCGAGAGCCCGTTACAGCATTAACCATGGCCCTGCTGATGCTTGCGGGAGGTACCGGAGCAGGTACAGGGATAGCGTCCCTAGTACGTCAGAACAGGGAATTCGGCGCTTTAAAATTAGCGATAGACGAAGACATAGCCCGAATCGAAGAATCCATCACAGCTCTCGCAAACTCGCTTAAGTCACTGTCCGAGGTGGTTCTGCAGAATCGCAGAGGACTGGACATACTGTTCTTACAAGCAGGCGGACTGTGCGCCGCTCTTAAAGAAGAGTGCTGCGTTTTCGCGGACCACACTGGGTTAGTGAAAGACACCATGGGCAAGCTGCGAGAGAGATTAGAAAATCGAAAAAGGGACAGAGAATCGCGGGACTGGTTCACGTCACTGTTCGATCAGGCACCATGGCTCACCACCTTGCTATCCTCTCTCATTGGTCCAATAGCAATGCTTTTCTTAGCACTGATTTTCGGACCTTGCATTTTTAACAAGCTCGTGTCGTTTGTCGAGAACCGTCTAAAAACCATCAAAATCATGGTGGTCAAAGACCGACAACTGCTGTAAATAGTATCTTAATTCTATGTAGCTCCACGTAGTTTACACTATGTCACAATTATATACCTTAATAGTAGAATACAACTTCCTACCTCTTTAGGCTTCCTTATGGAGCCACTTATTAAGCCTTAAACCTTTTAACCTCTATGACCTCTACAACTGTCTTTTGCACATTTTATATTACGGCTTGCTTTATACGGCATGGAGAGGGGGGAAATGTGAGTAGATAGGGTCTGGCGATCGGAAGATTTCGGTTTGTTACGGAAAGATAGGGACCGACCCCCTACCAGGGACCACCCCCTCCCATACCTGGCAGCCAATAATAGATTAGGTGACTTCACAAGCAGACGGAAATGACGGTGTAACTTAGCATTATAAAAGACTGTGTTACAAGGTAATAAACGCCATTTGCCGTCCACCACATTGGTGTCTATGAGTTAATGGCCCGAGTGACTGAAAGATAGTCACCGTGCTTTCCCTGAACCAGGTCATCACGCAACACTATGCTTCCTGATAAATTTTTTCTTCCTTAGAAATACATCATGAATGAACAGGAAAAATGACCTCAAAGCACACAGTACTATGTTTTCATAGTAAGATAAAAACCAAAAAGAAGTAACATAGTCATTAAAAAGAAACTACTAAAAGTACAACCCAACCAAAGACACCGTTGGCTCTTCATCTGTTACTTCTGCTTATGAGACTGAGAAGTAGACATGATTTAAAACAACAGAAGTAGCACAACAGCAAGAATAAATCACATAAGCACAATGTATGTACTGTGGACTACTCTACAACGCATGGTTAAACAGCAAGCAAAGAGAAAAATACATCCTGACATCCAAAAGTCTTCTCTTCAAAATAATATTTTGTGTATTACATGCATACACATCTGCCAGTATAATGAGCAAAACAGCTAAGTCACTATTTAATTTGTTTGAAGTTGCAAGAAAATTAATTTTTAAAGTATTTATATATATCTACACATACGTATCTTACTTATGTAGAAATGTTTTGTCTAGATTATGTATTCCATTACTATATTCCACTGATGGAAAAGATCAGCTATGGTGGGGGGAAAAAAAGCTGGCACTATTCATATCTGCTGTTGAAATTAAAAGTCAGAAGGCCAAGAATGATTTGTTGGGTTCTGGAGACCTGGGTTCTAATTCCTGTTCCCAGACCTATTTCTGCGTTAATATTTTTTAATGTAACAGTGATTCAACATCAAAACAAGGAAGAGTTCTAGAAAATGAGGACCAAACGCTGTTCTGTTAGCTGAAAGGAGCCAAACTAATTTAATACTCTTTTGCAGGAGAGTCTCCCTTCCCCTGCTCGCTCTGGAATTTTCTCCGTGTTTGTTCCGGAATACGCGAATCTTTCTTGAACACAAGGGGCCTGTTCCAGATTTCAGCTTTGCTTTATACCTGTGCTAGTTCTGGCTTTTTGTTTCCTCCAGAGGAAGGTTTCTCTCCAAGATTTAATAGATGTGAACCAAGGAGCCAGCAAAGCCCACCACGGTGCTGTGCTTCTAATCCCTTCTGCTAGTGCAACAGAGCAACTCTCCTGCCAAGTTGCCTCCCTCTTGGTATCAGCACATTATTCTGAAGGCTACTCTCACTAATACATTCCTAAGACATCTTTACTGTCTCCAGTAAATTCAGTGAATACTCATGTGCTCACAACACCTACAAATCATTTTTCTTCCTTCCACAGGAATCCATTATCCAGACAACTCACCCAGACTGGGTGTCCCTGCTCAGCTGGCTCTGGAACAAGTTTTGTAGTGCCAAAGACCAGCCATAAGGGAAATAAAGCTCGGAAATAATGTCAAACAGCAAACTCTAAGTAGTAGGGATGGATTCCAGCATTATTCAACAACTGAAATTTGAAAGTGTAGGGAATGTGAATGTTGCTCTCACCTTCCTCTCGGTAAATCTGCATCATCTTTCTTCCACCGGACTGTGGGCGTGGGATCCCCCTGCACCTGGCACCGGAAATCCACGGCCTCCTCCTCCAGCACCACTTGGTTAATCGGTCGCCTGAGAAACGTGGGCCGCTCTTGAAAGAGACATTAAAATTCCTTAGTGAGTCAGAGGGTTGAAATGAACATTTTTTGACTTTTCAGCATCATTTTGTTTATCCATGCACCACTCAGAAAGGAGGCTGAGCTCCACAAATTCAGACAAGTGGAACTGATGATGTGCATAAAGAGCCAGGAAGAGGGCTGCCAGGCTGGAGAGGCAGGGGCTGTCGCATCTGGCCCTCAAGGAATAGTGGAGTGCCACCAGAAGGCAGCCTGTGCCAGGACTGACTGCCCACCTGCCCTGCTGGACAGCAGACAGGCCTCTGAGCCCGTACCCTTCCCTGGGAATGCTGTGGCTCTGCACTGCTGCACACACAAAGCCTGATCTGAGAGCTCCTGTCTGCTCTAGCAATATATGAGCTGCCAGTGGAGCCAGCCTGGCTTTGGCAACGTTCAATATCTTCATGATGCAGAGGAAAATTTGAACTCGGTTGTTACGAATCTCAGGCAATCGCGGAGTGTCGGGCAGAGGACAGAGCTTCCCTTCGCCGACTTCACCATGGAAAACCAAATTAAGGTCTGAACAATAATTTCTGTTTACCCTTGTTGCTTTAGCCTGCACGGCTACAAATATTATTAATCACCCTAATGTTGTACAGGCCTGTTTAAAATCCAGATGCAGAGCCACAATCTGATCTCAGTTGCGCTGGTACAGTACCCTGTACACAGACACTGGTACAAACTCCAAGTACCGGTAATTTCATTTGAAAGGATGTCACTGGGGTTAGTTTCCAAGCTGCCTTTGGATTGCATGAATTTTGCTCTGTCCTCTCAGCCATACCACACTCGTATTGTCGTAAATTATTTATGCTAGCCAAACCATTATAAGGCTGGGTTTATATGAAGCAGTATTTCCACTCAAGACAAGGGTTTATCACAAAGACATTTAAAGCTGGTTACACGCTAAGTTTCACATTTCATTCTCAGCAAGTTGAAGGGTATGATGTCACCTAAAAATATTACTCAAAATTCACACAGATGCAAGCGATACCAGATTCTGACTCAGGCACTTTGTCTTGATAACTACAGAGCTGAGTTTATAGGTTGGTTATCCATGTTTATTATAAGCAAATAATAATAAAAATAAAAACCATTAAAGAGCGTTAATAAGGTTGCAAAATCAAGCGGGCAGCACCTCGCTGCCAGAACTAAGGCTGCCTGCGTGCCTTTTAATCACTTCCTTTCTGTTTATGCCTTATAGGACTGGTTGCAATTATATGATAACACACCATTTTTTTCCCCAAACATCTCCAGACTGTTGGTGTTCATTTAATGAGCAGGTGTTTAATATTTTGCTTTAGTTGTACTGTTTAGTGGGTGGCCTCCTGTCATACTACTCAAACTTCATTTCAAAGGCAGCATTAATTATTTCCTCATGACCTCTATTACACATATCTTAATGCTTCATGAGCAACTCACTTATTTTCATAACTCCTCTCTGAGGTGTGATGGAGATCCTAGAAAGCAAGATAAAAACTATCTGCTAAATTTTTATACCCAACCTGAGCCACAAAACTGGCAATTTTTGAGGGGCAGGGAGAATTAAGCGTTAATTAAGCTTCCATCGAATTCAGTTGCAGAAAAAAAAATGCTCACCACTTTTATAAATCAGAATATCAAGTCAGAAAATTAAGGATCACAAAACCACCTGTTAGTAATTATGCAAATGAGTGACAGCATCACAGAGGAATTCCATGATAGTAGCAGGGGGACCTATTGGCAGGGGAAAACGTATTTTGTCAGCAGAAGAATAGACATGTTCAAGAATCTGTAGCACTTTTCCAGATGATAGAGATAAGAATATGTCTAACAGGCAGAGATTCTTCTCTCCAAGCCATTGCTTTTGTCCTATTCTTATTCTTGCCCAGGACCTGCAGGTTTCAGCAACGTTCAGGCAAGTAAATTCAGTTCTAGTCTCTTTCGACACATTGAAATCTTTACTATTCCACATTTCAAGTCTGTGTACAAGCCATGTCCAGCTGCTGACTGCTTCCTTAGTCAATTTGTCTCATCTTAGCCCAGAAACATTGTATGGGACCTGCAGTTCTCAGGACAGAAATCTTCCTCCATTCCTCTCCTTCAAATCTTTGCCCATTTCTCTTCAATTATTCCTTTTACTCAGAACTGCAAGAACTGCAACATTTTTAGAGGAGAGTTAATTATTTTGGCAATTTAAAAATAAATAAATTAAAATCCAATCAGGTATGGAAAATTTTGGATAAAGCCTTTTTTAGTTTGACAAACTTATTAAAACTGGGCAAGGTAAAAACACCTATTATTTCTTAATGTTAGTGCTAAGCAATGCACTTGGCCCACTTGTAACTATGTGAACCTAGATGGGAATTTCTGTATGAAACTTTCTGCAGGTTATCAACAGCATCTTATTCACAAATGCTCTCCTAAGAAGAGCTCAGACCAACCCCTGCTCTGAGCTCATACGTAATATATCCTTCATTTTGGTATTTGTTTTTCAAAAATGACCCTAAACTAAGAAATTTAGATTTCAGATTGGCATTTCAAGTGGCGGTTTAGAGGCCCTTGGTTCATTCACAATGAATTTAAATAACTCTGTGTGTACCTGCACAACAGCTTGGTCTGCATACAAAAAATTATTTTAGACCAGGTGTATAAGAGCTGCATGTAAACAGCTAAGAAATTAGCATGTGCATATTGATGAAATTGCTACTTGTGGCTGTAAATTCTTCTACACAGGAGATAAAGAAAGAAACCCCTGTCACATGTTGAGGAGAACCCAGAAAGTAAATAGCCCAAAGGTCATTAGGTTAATCACTGGATTCCACATCAAGTAAATTTAGGAGCGTACACACACATTTGTTTCACATCAGCTTCTTAAGACTGTGTATTTTCAAAAACATTTTAAAAGTTTCTAGAAAATAAAATGCTATGAAAGGACAAATCCCACTTAGTAAGGAAATGTGAATACCATTAACTGCTGGTTCCATTTTTCCATCCTCTCTGCATTTTGCTCAGTGTGAATCAGGAAAGAACAAGTTACCTCTCATGTTGTTTCCTGTATTTGTATCACTCAGAAAACCCCTTGAATGTGTCCAATAGCTAATTATACAGCTATAAAGTGATCAGAGTGAATGCCATTGCCAATGCAATTAACATTCTTTATATGAGATTAACTGGATTTGAGTCACCTGCATAACTTGCTTACAATGTTAATCTCTCAGGAGACAGAGCGCTGCCTGCTCAAGCATGCTAAATAAAGAAGGTTTCTTCAGACAGCCAGGTCAAATTTAGTTTAAGAGCTAATCTTGACAAAAAAAATCTTTTTTTATTTTTATTTTTTTTTCTTCTGAAATGGTTTGCCCATAAATAAAGCCTGGTGGTATAATTAAACATTGTTATGCTGTCAACAGCATCCAGAACACAATATATTTGAGAAACAACAAGAAAGGGTGATAAATTAAAATCACAGACATATATAAAAATTTTAATACAGCTATTTTATAAGCTTTCACTGAGTAAATAAAGTACCTACTTCCCAGACTTTCTCTGATGAATATTAAAAATCTTTGAGGAGAACGATAAAATAGGTCATGGTTATATGTCATGTCAACCAGTCATGCTATTACTAGGGTGACCTTTATAACTTCAGAATAAACTTTGCTTGCAGTTATAAAAGGGGGTTGTTAATGCAATCTGGACACACATCTGACAATCTGTTGCAGAGCTCGAGATATCCACTGCAAGGAAACCTACAGATCCTAACCAGAGACGGGAAAATGCTCTCCTTGCTTTGGGTGCTGACACAAGTTAACCTCAGAACTCAATTTTTCCCATATTTAACAATTGGTCTGAGTATCACAGTCTATTAGAGAGACTCAGATGACCTTCAGATGTATTGCTGCCCTTTCTCTCTTCCTCAAAAAGTTAGATAGCCATACATGGGGCCTCAATCTAATTAAAATGATCCTAACTACCTTAATATATTTTCTCTGCTGAGGCAACTGCTAGAGTGAAGGATTTGATGGTCCCCATAATGTAGAGCCTCAATCTGATTTGGAATTATTTTCTCTCTCTTTGCTGGACAGAAGACATAATTTTTTTAAAATGCCTTTTTTTTTTGTTCTAAAAAGAGTATTAAAACAAAAATTAAAAGGCTTTGGGGAGGGATTTAATAGTAAATGTTAAAAAATAAAAGCTTTTCTCCCTTTAGCATTCTGATGCAAAAAGAAAAAAAAAGGAAAAATTAGATGGTTGGAAGTAAGTCTCACTTCAGAACGCTGTCAGTAGCATAGATATGTTATTAAATACAATGTGATCTGGATGAAGGAAAGCTCTCTGCCAAAAAAGAAGACGTGGAATAAGACAGGATATTACGATCTCACTAAATTTACCTATGTTGGCCAAACAAAAGAAAATACAATTGCAAAAGCAGATGGCTTTATATTTAAAAATATTCTTCTACTATTTAGGTGCTTTTCTATTTTCCATTTGAGAAATAAGGCCTTGTGTAGACATTACAAACTTCTGCTCTCTAAGCAGCTCATCTCTAAGGTGAGATGAGTTTGCCCAGTAAAGGCATGGGGCACTGACAAGAGGCACATGCAAATGCAGTAGAATTATTTTTATCCATTGCTAGTGGTTTTCTCCTTTTATATGTGCCTACAACCATGTTTATTTCAGTTTTTACTGACCATTACATACAGACCTTGGAGACCAAATCAGACCCTTTTTCACAGCAGTGTCGTTACCCCGTTACAACTTCTCTGTATCTGGGAATAACAAATATTGTAAAGCCAAACTGGCTTTTTGCAAATTGCCACAAGTAGAATGCAAGTGGAAAATACAAGTATTTGAAGAAAACCCAGAGGAACTTTCATCTGAAGGACAAAACACACGCTGCTGGTTTCTCTGCCTCGACCTGAGAATGTATATCTGGTTTTGGTGGATTTTTCCATGAGACTGGGAAAGCTTCTGGGACTAATTTCCAGGATACAATGGGACAAGACTGTCTGCTAAGGCCATCCACATAGCCTGAGCTCAAGAAACCAAAATGGGGCACAACATCTTCATTAAAGGATTTTTGGATTTTTTTTCCTCTAATGCCATGTCATCACAGAAAACTCTTCCTGAAAGTACGGTTTCTCTTTCAGCCTGACAATATCTACAGAACATCAAACACAAATACTTCTTCAAGCATCAGACAAAAGTACCTCTTCATCCCACAGGACCTTATTAGCAGAAAAAAGGGTCAGGTACCAAAGTTTAAATCAAAGATTAATCCAAAACAATCTTTATTATGTCCAAATTGACATATCTTTTAAAGACATTTTTGTACTCTTCTTAGTTATGCTTTATATTCTTTTGAGGCTCTTCTAAATATATCTTTTTCCACTGCTTGATGCCAGCCTCTTGAAGTTGATATACTAAGGCTTTCATTGATTTCACTGAGCTTTAGAATCAATATACAAGATATACCTTTGTACATGCACTTCAAACATATCATTTTAAGTCCAAAGGAAAAAAAAAAAAAAAGAGTTTGAAACAGTTAAAACAACTTGAAAACTTATCTCAGAACAGGGCAATAGCATGACAAAATGATAAAGGTTATCTTAAAGAGTAATTCCTACTTTATTTAATTTCTGGCTCCATATTATGTATTTACAAACAAAGCTTTCTTACAAATTGGAATTAAACTGTTTCTGTTTTGCATCTTGCTTTAATTCCATTCAGCCAAAGGCTATGAGCCCAAACACAAGCAAAGCAACCTAATTTGTATCACTTACACTCCTGAAATTGGCCTTTAGAATGGTGTGTTCATAATAATAACATCCCACGCTGCCTCTTTTTGTGAGCATTAGGATTGATGTTATTAACTCCCTGTAAAGGACAACCCCGTCACAGCCCCTGTCTTCTTGCTTTCCTCCAAGATTGCACCTTGGAGGCTCATAAAGGCAAACACTAGCAACAGTGCTTGAAAGAAAAGACTAACAAAATGTAGTGCATCCTTGTGACTATTCAAAACACAGGAACAATTTTGGGTAGCGCTGCTTCTGTGCTCAGTTGGCTTTATGGTATTTTGCTATGAAACTTTGATAATTTTCTGCTGGTAGAAGAATCCTGACTCGGGAGCAAAAGAAATGCAATCTGCATCAACACTACCGGCCTACAGTTAGTAGTGCCTAAATGTTGAAAACAAGGTTTCAAGCAGACAAACTTGGGAAAAAAACCCAAAATATCAGTTGTTTTGTGAAAGTTCTACATGTATTATTCACAACTATCTCTCAGTAAAGGTTATTGAATGGGTACCCAGCCAAGTGGATATATTCTGCCCATGGGAAACTTTTTATTTTCTCCCCCTGCTTCGTTCCAAGGTTCTTATTTATTGTCTCTAAACTCAGGAAAGGTGTAATATTTTAGGCTAGGCTTCCATACTGTTCCCCCAGGCCACCAGTTCCCACCACACTGAGTCACTTTTTCCAGAGGCAATGCCTCCAGCTAAATTTTCTGTACAGGGAGCCAGAGAGCTGTCACAAGTCACACGCAGAAGTGAACTTCAGGTATTACAGAAAAACTTGCAAAGCCAAAAGTAACAAGTGGCTGGTTCCTGGAGAAGTTTGAGAACTAGTATGAAGCAGTTCCTTTTTTCCTACATAGTGTAGTTTACTAAGGCCACCTTCAGTCTATGAAAAGGGTTTGAAGGGTTGTTATTCGGGAAAGGAATAGAGAAGTGAATAATCACCTAATTAATATGCATTCCTCTCCAGAATCATCATCAGCTCTACGCTTGCCAGTCATCTAATTACATTCTCTAAGTCTCTTATCTAAGATCTCTTTATTTTTATAGTAAAATCCATTTTCAAATATGTGCAAAAGAGTTAAAGTTGGACACATGAATTGCATATAAGTATTACGCTATTTTTGGCATATTTTTCCTCAAAACTTGCCCTATTCCCATGCTCCTCAAACCTCTGAGTCATATTAGAAGGTGGCTGTGGACTTAACAGATGATCCTTGGTCTTGCCTATGCTCACTGAAGCCAATTTGAACGCGCAAAGCCAACCTGACGTTTCCCAGTCTCTGGACTTATTGCATTTATTTTACATGCTTAGACTGATTGCACTGTCCAGTAGACACAGTGCTTCCTGGAAATACCATGGATAACGCTCTCCAGTGCACTGTGCTTTCACCTGCTCACACAGGAGCTGCTGCCTGCAGCCCAGGAATGGAATACAACTGCTGTGGTGGTGGAGGGCAAAGCCAAGTCAGCTCCTTTTGCATGCAGTGGACCAGGACTAACCTGGACACGACTATACGTGGAGCCCAACGCACCAACACGGAGCTTCAGGGTCAGGAAACGGGCACAGGACACTCAAACCATTTTGTCAAACAGCAAAACCTGAGCACCTGCTTGCTGAGTGTTATTCTTGTACAGTAAAAAGGAAGGTAGGAAGGGTATCCCTTTCTATCCCCAGATAGAATGGAAATTTTAAATAGGAAGATACTGACATAGAGTATTTTAATACAATTTTCTTTCGGTAGTCTAACACACTTAAGTTAGCATTAAAATGCCTAATCTCATTTATTGCTGATGTTTTTCGGTATTCACCAAATAATTTCAGACTGTATTTTTGCAAGCTGATTGGCTATGACTATATCCTGTAAAAAATTCAGAATATTGCAATTGGCTATGCATTCTTTTATATACCAAGATAAACCTCATATTTTTCATAGCCTGGCAGGATATGAAATTACATGAACATTTCAGTTTTCATTCCTACAGTTCAATGCTTTTTAACAAATTATTTTCTTAAGGATTTCTTAGGGCTTTGTAGTTTAGGACTGCAATCTGCTTGCTATCCACAGGGAGTATTACCAGAGATTAGCAGTACTTAAACTGATGAAGGAGATATGTCATGTCTCTTTCACATCTGTTTAAAAGCACAACTTCAACAGATTGGCTGCAAAGGACACAATAATTTGATAGAGATCCTTTCTCTGCTTGTTTTATTTTTGGAATGTATAATAGTTTTGTCTTTAAAAGTTGCATGTTTCCATGAATCCACAACAAACTAAGTGAAATGGAAGCCTTTACAGTCTTGTAATGCTGGAAAGCAGAAAATATTCGCTCACTTGTCCAGCAGAATTTGCTCAGATATTGTCTAGCAGAAACTTTTCTTTGCCTTTTCTGAATCCCATAGTGTGTTTGGGTTTTTCTTAAAGTGAATGTTGAATTGATGAATGTTGAATTGCATATACATGCAAACACAGAGATGGCAATATGACTGTGTTTTCCAGGGCAACATATCAGGCAGAAGGTGGGAAAAAATAGGAGCATCTGCCTCAGAAAGGACCTTAGGATTTCTGTTAAAAGTCTTACTGGAATCACAAACAATCTTGTTTGGAATTCAATATTGTATATTAAGGATATCAAAGAGCTGTAGCAGGAGGGAACATTAACACTATTTCTCTCTTGTTGGCATGTACGTGAGGGTTTTTTCCTTACTGATTTGCCTTTGTTTGCTCAGAACCTCTTGACTAATTCCTACAAAACCATGCCTACAGGATGTACCACAGCAGGATTTTGTGGCTTTGCTTCTTGTCAAGTTGTTAGCAGGATGGATCCAACTCTAGGTTCTGTTATCATTCTATTCTTGCTCTGGACCCTAAACATGGAGTGAATGTTCCTAACATTCTTGCCTTGCCTATCAGGTCTAGAAGCACTTTCACACAGGAAACCTATTCGTTTTTGATTCATTCAGCAGCACCAAAAGCCTAATTGGCTTACAGGATGAAAAGTTGTTTCATGCCCTCTGAAAAACAAATGAAAAAAGCATCTCTCTATATATAACAATTTGATTTCATAATTTTCTTCAAAGACTTTTTACTGATCAACTAAGCTCTTCTGTGCTTTCCTACAAAGGTTTGATTTCACAACCCCACAGGAATATGGAATTATTTAAATAGGCAATGTTAGCCCAAATCTCTGGCAAACAGGCATTGTCAGTTCTATTAGAAGTAGCCTAATTACTTTTGGCAATTTTGTGAGGGAGGGCATTGTGTCCTGCATTATCACCTCTGGTGTATGCACATCACCACAGACCTGCAATTAGATTAAAACCACGTGCTCAGAGGGAAAAATCTTGAGCCATCACAGCTCCACCATTATAAAGGACAGGTTTCAAAACCTGGCCTTCTTCGGAAACTGTGATATGCATCTGAAGCAGTACTACTGTGTTTTGCTAATTTTTTTTTTTAGTCTCATATTTTGATGAGCCACCCAGGTCAACCCAGTCTGTGGCATTTGTGGTGAGGAGGAAATAAAAGCAAGAGTCACTTTACCAAAGACGGTCAGCTCCGCGGGGTCGCTGTCTCGCTCCCCCACCATGTTCGTCCCGACGCAGGTGTACATGCCCGCGTCGCTTTTCCTCGTATTGGAGATCATCAGCTTCCCACCACGGATCTGTCTCAAAACAAGGAACATGTTTTTAACTTCAGATAAACAAAGCATATCAGGGGAAAAAAAAAAGAAAAAAAAAAAAAAGAGCTGCCTTCTCAGGCAACAAGTTCCGCAATCAAGGTATTTTAAAGTTTTGCTTGTAAATATATATATAGCTTTAGAATTAAAAATGTATGTATTTAAATATATTTAAGCTGTTCTAGAGAACATTTTTATCATGCTGACTAATTTCAGCTTGCAACTAATTTCAACTGCACTTAATTTTTTTCCTTTGGTTTTCATTAGATTCTTTACGTTTCAAAGTTTATATTTCTTGCTGCGTCTTGGCAGCACAAAGAGCTTGTATTTCTTGCATGATGATATGTAAAGCACTCTTGACATCTCTCAGAAGAAAAAGGTAATTGGACTTAGTTTTATTTAGTTCATTTTACCGGTTTCTTAACAGTTTCCTTGATCACTGATTAAGACAGATTTTCTTTCTTTGTTGAGGCAAACAGACTTAATCTGGCCCAAACTGAGAATTCACCTGAATCCTGTAAGACTTAACATTTTTATGGCTACAAAGGGTGCTTGTAGAGGGAAAGAGCAGGATAGTTGAAAGAAATAAAGTAAAAATTTGCAGCTTGTGAAGGCACAGACAGTGTCAAAGGTTAGACAATGGGGTGCTTCAGAACAATCTAGGAATATAGCCAAAGAAACTTGAGGGTCAGGGAATCGTAACCCTGCAACTCTTCCTTCTTTAGCTCTTGTGTAGACCCTAGAAGAGAGACCCTGGTCCACAAATAGCAACAGCTTAGACTGTTTGGCTCAAAATCAAAATGTCATCCAAAGCCATGAACAATCTTCCTGATAGTACTTCCATGTTGAATAAGATCAGCACTGACTCATTACATACAACATAAAACTTTGCTGAAGGAATATTAATGGTGAAAAGCTAAGCATTTAAAAATTAGGAATGAGATGTCTTCACACCCTTAATTTATCACAGTTGCTTGCACATACCATGGTTTATTTATAATCACTTGATAAGTTAGGTATTTTTGCTGGATCCTTTTTCATTTAGTACAAGAAATGAACAGTCACTGAATTCAGCTGATGTTACTCAATTAGTCAACATGCATTCCTATTCAGGAGTCATAATTCTTTAGGGTAAGACTTCAGCCTTCATATAGAATTCATGTCCAAATTACTACACCAAATACAGTATTACCAATATCATCCTAAGCTGTTGGGTTTTTTTCCCATGGAGTATCTATTTACCTCAGAGACATGACTGAATTTACCTATAAAACATCTTTCTGATATAAAGTCTGATTTTGTCAGTTTGGTGAACTGAGATGTAGAAAAGATAAGGCCAAATGTCTCAAAGACATCCACTGAGTCTCCCATCAAACCGAGCACCTTACATGACCAAACCTACAGCTGAATGGATCTCCATTACACTGGACATACAAACCAGCCCTCAGAGAAGGATAGAGAGCTAAACCATAAGCAATTAACAATCTTCTGCCCTCATTTGGGAAAGCTTGGAGAGGCAACCTGCTGAAAGCCTCTGTGGGAAAGGCTATAAAACCACAAAGTTCTGCTGCACTCGGCTGCGGGCCCTGTGTCTGTAGGCAAACAACCAGCGAGTTGTACTCACACTGATTCGCTCCTCCCGGTCATCGATACGGACTTTATCTTTCTTCCAGTAGATGGTAGGCTCGGGGTGTCCTCGAGGTGGCTGGCACTCCAGTATGGCAGGCTCCCCAGCTGCCACCACAACGTCTGTAGGGTTTTGGCGGAAGTCATCCCGTAGCACTAATGCAACAAATGAGGGAAAGAAGGAAAAAAATTAAGAGAAGTGATGACATTATAAGCAGGGGGAAAAAAAACCATGTAGAAACACATAATAAACAAACAAGTCTGAACCATTATTAGGTGATGAGTGTGCATCTTACATTGACTATAAAAGATCTCATAAAAGAAGCTGGTGGGGTGGGTCCTTTTGTCCAGTAGAGGCAGATTTCAACACACATGGCTTTTTTTCCCCTTGCTTTTTTCTCCAGATAAGAACACTGCTCTGAATTTAAATTAGAAAGACCTGTAGCACCCATTACTCTTTTTAAGCTTGACAGGGTCACTTTCTGTCGTTGCAAAAGTAGCATTGCAGGTTGGATGTTGAGTTGTTTTCAAAACAGACAACAATGTGCTGAATATCTGCCTTGCCTGGGTAAGCTAGGCAAAAAAGGGACAGAACTGACACTGAATTGCAGAGTTACACCTTGATTCAGGATGTTGTTGTTGTTATTCCTGTTATTATTGTTATCACTAAATACATGCTGAAGTGATCACCAGTTCTGCAAGGTGTCAGAGAAATCAAGCTGTTAGTACTGTGCTTCCAGCACATTTATTTCTTCCTCCTATATATTTAGTTCTAATATTTCTGCAACTTCCACCAGTGCTGTCCCATGACATAGAAAACAAAGGGCATTTAAATCACCAAGCTGTTTGGGAACTAAATTAGGCATCACAGGCCAACTTGTTATGTAAATCAAGCTTCTATAAAGAATTAGGTCCAACTAGCTGGCTTCAGTGTGTTAAAATGATATCCACTTCGTTATTCTTCCATGTGTGTCCTAGTCTCTAGGTTAATTGACATTCTTATAAACATAAAACTGAAAATAGCTCTAGATGAGCTACTGAAATAGAATTTAGGGCATTGCCCCTCCTTGAATTTCAGCTTCGTATGGCTTTCATTAGAGCTTTAAAACAGTTCTCGCCCTTAATGGAACCAGGGCCCTCTGAGAAATTAGAAAACACTGTATCCTAGTGAAGGGGCAAGTCAGGAAGAGTTCAGCAGAAATTGCTCAGTCTCATTTCATAAGCAGAGATAATTTACTGCTTTCAATGTTAATAAAATGTGCCCCATTTTAACATTTGGAACGGAATATTTTTCTGTTCTGTAATAAGCCAGAGGAAAAATATGATTAATACATATAAGAATTGGTTTCTGAACAGGCTGAGGGGAGTGGGCTGTACATATGTGGCATTCAGAACGACATAAAAGGTAACTTTTATAGTTCCCCATTTTGGGATACACAGGTAGATCCCAGAGGAAGGAGGGAATTAATTGGAAGTTAATTCCTTTTCTAACACACACACACAAAAAGAGTGACTATCTAGGTTTCGCTCTCAAAGTATAAAACAAAAGTGACAGGATGGAGCTGGCAAAAATGCAAGGACTGGTAAGGACCTGAAGTCTTCTCAGGTGACATACCCAATTGATAATTTTTCTCCAGCAGAGAACAAAAAATAACCTCAAAATATTTCTGATTAATACAAATCACTTGTACACTTCTGATTTGCAATAATCGACTTGACAGAAATGGAATTTTTAGAACTTCAAATGGAAGAAATAACTTATGCAATGTACTGCACAGAAACATTATGATGAAGATCATGGGCTGCTGACTATTTGGCAGTACAATATTTTGCAAAGCCAAGGAAGCAAATGCCGTGGCAATTTCAGGGCAAGAACCCCAAAAAAAGCCTTATAAAATTGCGGTTTTTAGGAAGCATATTCATGTATCTCTCTGTTTCCTATGATACACAAGAAGAAAAAAATACTTCTAGACAATGCTAAACCTGCTTTCATATAACTGGCAAATGGATAAAAATCAACTTCCTCCGTTACACACAAAATCATTATTTTTATTGGCTTGATTCTGTTCGCAATTACAGAACTTCAGTGCAAATCTGTTAGTGGAAAATCCCCAGAAAATCAGCAGATCCCACCACATAATGGCTTTGTATTCCTGACTCCTAACTCCTGGCAGCAATATTAAGGGCAGCATTTTCCTTGAACATTTCACTCTGCTATATGAACCTGACAAATACAGTTTCTTGGAGTGATACACAGTAAATTACATTAACTTTCTCTGAATCATCCCTGCAACTGTGTAAGGTTCCAATCAGCTTCAGAATATGAGGCTAAGAGGTGATTTGATTTTATCACATTCCTTTATCCAAAGTCTCACTGCAAAACTGGCTTGAATGGAAGACAAAATTGATGCTAAAGGCTTTGCTTAATCTTGCTCTGTACCTCAGCACATGTGCGAGTGTTGAATGGATATAACTTGTCATTTCCATCTAAAACATTGTGTGATTTGGAGAAAAACAAAAAACGGTTGGAGAAAAAAGAAATGGGGAAAAAAATAAAGCTGTGACAGAAAGATAAAGATAAGAGAAAAATGTGTGGAATATAAATTCAAGCAAGAAAGCAACTCGAAGAGGAAGAGAGGGAACACTAAGTTTAGGGAGCATGAATAGAAAAAAACAGGTAAAGAAAGGGAAAAAAAAATAAAAGCAGAGAGAAAAACAAGGTAAAGAGCAGAGGGCACAGGCTGCCATTCCTGTGATTCAGTGCTTTTAAAGCAATCTAACAATGGAAAAGCACAGACATTAATCTGATCAGCCCAGCCAATCCAGACCATGCAAACATCACCCCGAGAGAGGGGGAGCAGGGAAAAGGGGGCAGAGTGTGAGCTGGTGAGCTTGGCTGTCCCCCTCCAGTGGCACAGGAAGCCACAGAAGAAAGGAGCATCGACTGGAAGTTGAGTTCACACATATTAGCACAGTAAATGGAAAAGTTGCAGCACAGCTTAGTGCATTCACCATATCTAATGGTACAATCATCTGTGAAAACAGAAAAGTGATTGAGAGCTGCAGAATATTCCTCAGCCAATTATCCACAATTGCTGGGTACTTCCTGTCGTGGTTTTGCCCTGGCTCAATTTACTTTTATACCCCCACATACAATTACTATTAGTTGAGAGAAGGTTTATGCAGACAAAAAGAGACTGAATTAAAAAAGGTATGAGTATTTATTATTAACAAACTAAAACTAAAGAATTATATCTACAATAATTCTACTTAAGTAAAAGGTATTATGTATTTACAAAAGATACTTCTCCCCCCACCTCTCTTTATATTAGTCCAAGGAGGAGAAGCAGTCTTTTTCTGTTCTCAGAATTCCAGCTCTCTCTCTCTCCAGTAACTCTGTAGCACTTTCGTCGCAGTTGGAACTTCTTTATCTCTCTCTCTCTTTTATGTCGGCCTCCAGGGTTGGGCTTACCCCCCTCCTGGGTTAAAACCAAAGGTTGAGGGTTACCCAGGTCCTGAAGGGTTTCCTTCCATAGGCTTGCAAGGGGACACTTGCTTACTATGGATCTTCTTCCACAGGGTTACAGGGGATAATGGTTTAAGAGTTCACCCCTGTTTCCCTATGGAGGTCCCTCCCCATGGGAGAACAGTCCTTGATTGACTTCTCGGCATGGGTCTAGTCTGGATCCCTTACTTGGATCCCAATATCCCACCTGAGCCATTTTCTGCTCCAGCGTAGGTTCTCTCTAGCACCAGCAGCACGGATCCCACACATGGATCCCAACATCCCTACCTGAACCGTTTTGTGTTCCAGCGTAGGTTCTAATACCCGTCAGGGTCATAAATCTTCAACAGCAGCAGCATGGATCTCTCACTGAGATCCCAAGCTTATCTGAGCCGTCTCGCTCCAGCATAAGCATCGATCCCTTCGAGGGTTACAAAGTCTTTAACAGGACTCTGCCTCATCTGAGCCGCTTTTATTCCAGCATAAGGCTTTCTCTGTTAAAGTCACAAATCTCTGGTGCATCCACAAGCTCCTCTGTGAGCCGCATGGGGGGTCTCTTCACCCCAACAAACTTCTACAGGTGGCAGGGATTTTATTTTTCAGTCTTTACCCTGCTGAAGAGAGGGAGAGCGAAAAAGGAGAAAAGCAGTTCTTCCCCTTCGAACTTTTCTTCTCTTTCCTGTGCTGCCAGCTTCGACCTTGAAAATCCTGTTATCTCATGGCTGGAATTCTTCTGCAGCGGTTTCTCGTCTAAGCAGTTCGTCTTTTAAACCTTTTTTTCTTCACTCTCACAAGAGAGAAGGGAGGCTTCAGTGCTGCACCTGCCCCGCCCCGGCCCAAGCCGGGAGGAGGAGGCCTTGGCCCTCCTCGGGCCCACCGCTTTCTCCTACATGGCTGCTGTTCCTAATTTCAACTGCGCAACAACCTTCTCTTCCGTTTTCTTAAAGATGTAATTAGCAAAGGCGTCACTGAACTTTTTGATTGGTTTTTTTGTCCGGAAATCACCTGGACAAAACCATCCTCAGCCCCAGGGATGGGCTGATGGGCAAAACCACGACACTTCCAGATAACTATTGGTGTGCCTGAGCAGATCACCCTTTCCACACACCGGCAACAAAGCTTTTGTTCACTTGAGGAGCCAGTCCTCCTCAGGGCCCTTTCGGCAGGGCACAGATACTAATGTTGTAAAAATTCAACACAGGCGGGAAAAATGTTGCCACCAGCCTCCTCTTCCTCATCCTGTGTTCTTATTTTGCTTTATTCCAATTTTATCATAAATTACGTAGCTCCCTTTGTGCTTGTGTGGGTGTTTCCCTGCGTTCTTTACTGTGAGGGTGTTGAGGCACTAGAACAGTTCCCCAGAGAGGCTGTGGATGCCCAGTCCCTGGGGGTGTTCAAAGCCAGGTTGGATGGAGCTCTGAGTAACTAGGGGAAGGTGTCCCTGTTCACAGGAGGAGCATTGAGACAAGATGATCTTTCAGGTCACTTCCAAGCCAAACCTTTCTGGTATTCTATGATTTACCGAGGGGTGACAAAGAGAAGGATGTCTGGCACCCCACCCTACCAACTCTGACACTGCAGCACAGCCGGTTCCCTTTGAAGGGCGGGACCCCAGGGGCTACCACGGCTGAGACAGCGACACTGAGGGGAGATGCTCCTCTCCTCCAGCCCAGCTACAGCTCAAACACCCTCACACCTAAAAAGGCAAGGCCTTGGAAGGGCAAAAGCTTCTGGATGGCTAAGCCTTGCTGTGTGGAAAAGCACCAAGGGACTGGAGCGCTGGGAAGGACAGCTAACACGTACACACAGCCCACAGTGGTGCTGCGGACAAGAGTTAATTAAACTTTGATCGGTCCCTTTGTAGCCTGGAAAGCTGATGCTGCTCAAACAAGATAGATGTCTGTGAGCAGTCACGTTGGTCTTCACGGCATGCAAAGCCCTGCACGGCCATTTCCAGGTACCCAGGAGCGTAACCAGGGAAAGGGAGAACATCCAGCAACGGCAGCGCCGAGATAAACACGCCGCAGGGCACGCACCTGCCGGGGCCAGGAGGAGGGGAAAGGACTGAAAAGGAGCCCCTGCTACCAAGGCAACTGCTCACCAGCACCTGCCAGCTTAGGCCCAAATCCAGGCCTCGGTCAAACTGATGCTCATAAACTCAGGGAATTACACGGAAACCGAATTAATTTCCTCGGCCGAGGCTCCAGCAATTTGTTTAAAGGAAGTGGAGATAAAGCCACGATGTTTATGGGGTAGGAGGGAAGGTGGCCGGGTCAAAATTATTCTAGGCTAGATATCCATGCCTTAATCCTGCTTTCCAGCTTCCAGGCCCTTAGTAAGAAAACATTTTTACAGGATTTACATTTACATGATGATTACAAATAACCATCTGTCTGCTTCCACTTTTTCAATCTGGTGCATCCACAAGCTCCTCTGTGAGCCGCATGGGGGGTCTCTTCACCCCAACAAACTTCTACAGGTGGCAGGGATTTTATTTTTCAGTCTTTACCCTGCTGAAGAGAGGGAGAGCGAAAAGGAGAAAAAGCAGTTTTCCCCCCTTCGAACTTTTCTTCTCTTTCCTGTGCTGCCAGCTTCGACCTTGAAAAATCCTGTTATCTCATGGCTGGAATTCTTCTGCAGCGGTTTCTCGTCTAAGCAGTTCGTCTTTTAAACCTTTTTTTTTCTTCACTCTCTCACAAGAGAGAAGGGAGGCTTCAGTGCTGCACCTGCCCCCGCCCCCGGCCCAAGCCGGGAGGAGGGGGCCTTGGCCCTCCTCGGGCCCACCGCGTTTCTCCTACATGGCTGCTGTTCCTAATTTCAACTGCGCAACAACCTTCTCTTCCGTTTTCTTAAAGATGTAATTAGCAAAGGCGTCACTGAACTTTTTGATTGGTTTTTTTGTCCGGAAATCACCTGGACAAAACCATCCTCAGCCCCAGGGATGGGCTGATGGGCAAAACCACGACACTTCCAGATAACTATTGGTGTGCCTGAGCAGATCACCCTTTCCACACACCGGCAACGAAGCTTTTGTTCACTTGAGGAGCCAACCCTCCTCAGGGCCCTTTTGGCAGGGCACAGATACTAATGTTGTAAAAATTCAACACAGGTGGGAAAAATGTTGCCACCAGCCTCCTCTTCCTCATCCTGTGTTCTTATTTTGCTTTATTCCAATTTTATCATAAATTACGTAGCTCCCTTTGTGCTTGTGTGGATGTTTCCCTGCGTTCTTTACTGTGAGGGTGTTGAGGCACTGGAACAGTTCCCCAGAGATGCTGTGGATGCCCAGTCAGTGGAAGTGTTCAAAGCCAGGCTGGATGGAGCTCTGAGTAACTAGGGGAAGGTGTCCCTGTTCACAGGAGGGGCATTGAGACAAGATGATCTTTCAGGTCACTTCCAACCCAAACCTTTCTGGTATTTTATGATTTACCGAGGGGTGACAAAGAGAAGGATGTCTGGCACCCCACCCTACCAACTCTGGCACCGCAGCACAGCCGGTTCCCTTTGAAGGGCTGGACCCCAGGGGCTACCACGGCTGAGACAGCGACACGGAGGGGAGATGCTCCTCTCCTCCAGCCCAGCTGCAGCTCAAACACCCTCACACCTAAAAAGGCAAAGCCTTGGAAGGGCAAAAGCTTCTGGATGGCTAAGCCTTGCTGTGTGGAAAGGCACCAAGGGAACTGGAGCGCTGGGAAGGACAGCTAACACATACACACAGCCCACAGTGGTGCTGCGGACAAGAGTTAATTAAACTTTGATCGGTCCCTTTGTAGCCTGGAAAGCTGATGCTGCTCAAACAAGATAGATGTCTGTGAGCAGTCACGTTGGTCTTCACGGCATGCAAAGCCCTGCACGGCCATTTCCAGGTACCCAGGAGCGTAACCAGGGAAAGGGAGAACATCCAGCAACGGCAGCGCCGAGATAAACACGCGCAGGGCACGCACCTGCCGGGGCCAGGGAGGGAGGGGGAAAGGACTGAAAAGGAGCCCCTGCTACCAAGGCAACTGCTCACCAGCACCTGCCAGCTTAGGCCCAAATCCAGGCCTCGGTCAAACTGATGCTCATAAACTCAGGGAATTACACGGAAACCGAATTAATTTCCTCGGCCGAGGCTCCAGCAATTTGTTTAAAGGAAGTGGAGATAAAGCCACGATGTTTATGGGGTAGGAGGGAAGGTGGCCGGGTCAAAATTATTCTAGGCTAGATATCCATGCCTTAATCCTGCTTTCCAGCTTCCAGGCCCTTAGTAAGAAAACATTTTTACAGGATTTACATTTACATGATGATTACAAATAACCATCTGTCTGCTTCCACTTTTTCAATCTGGTCCATGTCCCACGAGCCCCCAGCCTGTGGTCAGAGCAGCTAAGCTGGAAGGAAGAAGTGGATGCCCGTCAGGAGGCTTTGGGATAATTGCATTCTTCTCCCACCAGCGCTCATCTCTCCACCTCCTCCCCCCGGCGTGCACGGTGAACATCTGAGATTATCAGGGACAGGAGGGAGGGAAGGAGTATCTTTTTTGCCTTTCTCAATGAATGATAATGTCTTAAAATGCAGCTACATCTGTTGTGCTGACTAGAGGGTATAAAGAGATATCGAGTAAATATTAATAGGTTGCTGTAACTTAGGTCCTGGTAGTCTGTATTCCCCTTTCTATTCTGTTTTGTGCTTATCTCAGGATCATTTTATTCTTATATAAAGACTTTATGCAGACACATCCGTGACAGTTTGGTACCCGCCACACACAGGTAGGTCTCCCCTGATCCAAGGCACTCCCCAGCAGGCGCTTTCCTAAATCCTCATCTCTCCACCACTGCTTTGGCACTTCCCTCCTCTGATACACAATGATAGGAACAATTGACATGAATTATTATGTCAAATAAGTGCCCAGATGTCATGCAGTGGTCAGATTAAAGGATTATTATACTTTAGGTAGCATATGGTGCAAGGGGGTATTTTGGAACTTGACTAATGTGTATGATCTACTGAAATGGCCCCTGAGCAAGCCAGCACTACCTGCTGAAATGGGGTGACAGAAAAAAATCCAGGGGTCACAGACAACTCTCCCTGTGAAGGATAATAATACACTTTGTTTGAAGACGCTGCTGCCCCACCTCTTTCTGTCGGCAACTGCCTATGTCACATTTTTGTAAGGAAAACCAAAAAAAAAAAACAAAAACAAAAAAACCAATCACAGTCTAGACAATAGTCCTAGGCAAGACTGTCAGGGAGTTCTTGAGCTCCTTTTGCACGTGCACAGCCTGGAAAAAGCTGTTACCTTTAAAACAGACCAAAAAAAAAAGGATTATAAAAAATTATACACTTTTTCCTTCTGTTCTTTTTCCACTTATCTCCTGATACTGATATTGCCTAGCAGACACGAACACCAGCTAATTTACTAGGACTCAAAATGTTCAGACTTTACCTTAAAATCAGGCCCTATACCCACGAGATCCATTTTCAGAGGCATTAAGATATTTTCAAAAGTCTAGTAGCTTCAACAACGTTTGATTAGTAGGGTACCTAGAAATCAAAGTGACGAAGTGAGCAGCACAGAGAGAGATTCCTGCATCAAGAAACAAAAGGAGAATCTTCTTCCTTGCCAATTCAGCAACTTTCTTTGGCTTCATCCATTTTTCTCACTCAGTATTTCATGTGCTTCTGAACTTAGTAACTTCATAGTCAAGTTAAAGATAGCTTGCTTTTTATTCTCAGGCCTCAGCAAATACAAAAATGTGGAAAAAACACTCCATTCTGACACATCCTCTGAAATGTCTAACCGCTCATACATACCGATACACACATAGAAAGAATTTGGACTTTATGATGAACATTAATGTCTCAATTTCAGTCTGAGGTGTACCCCAACTAACTGACTGTATAAGGGTCAGGAAAGAAGGCAGACTTTTTCCTTTCTGATTTACAGCACACGCTGCAGGAGTCAGACTTTGAAATCTCTCTTCAGCAGTTAACCCAGTTAAGGGCACTGCCGACCTATTTTCCCTTTTACACAATTTCACAGGTGATAGTTGTTGCAGACATTAGCTTATGATTTCTTTCTGATTTTTTCAAGGCTGCTATTTGTGCTGAATTAAGCATATGCAATACAGCCTGAATACACTGAAAAATTGTGCAATGTCCTTGCCTTTCTTGTGATTCATTGTGATCACTTGAATGCAATCTGACATCTCTGTAATATTTTTTTTCCTGAGAGATTTTGACTACTAGATAGCAGGAAGAGTGGAGATTTTTCTAATTTAGAACATAATATATTTATGTTTAAGCTTCCTGATTGAAAACAAAGTTCTATCACCTGTCTTCATTGCAATGAATTCCCAATAACCTTCTCTTTTTTCAAACTCCCACCAACAAATTCTGAATGCTGCAGTTAACAGTCAGCAATCTCATTACCCATCTGCTATAAATCTTCAAAGGCATCACCGTGTTTTGACAGTCAAGAAAGGCAAAGGGAAGCAATAAGCATAACCAAGTGTTCTTTATGAATGCAAATATCCTGAAGACCACATTTAAGTAATCTCAGAAATCTAAAGCTATACAACGTAATACGTTGAAAAATTTTCTCTAGGATACAGAGAAGATTTTTTTTCTCTTATTCTTGAAGCATAATCACTCTTGATGAATGCACTGCACAGATTGCTCACGTTAGCAAGAGACACATTACTAGGAGTTTTATTTCATTGAAACTAAAAGCCTGACCACTTGCTTAAAAGTCCAGAGACTTTCTAAAAGAACTGATACCACAATTGCAGACAACGAACTTAGAAAAATGTGCATGGCCTGTTATAAATCTTCACATTTAACAAGCATCAGACATTGGGCAGTTTAACTCAAATCTGAAGTTAGCTTCTACATGCTCTTCCCACCTAATGGACTACCTATTCAGAAAATCATGGGCAAGTCATTTATTTTTTCCCAGCTAAAGGGAATATGAGCTGTAGCAAGCACAGCTTGAAAGCCACCACATCACAACCAAAGCAGTATCCTTTCACCGTCACTCTTATGCCAGCATGTCTTCTTTACAGCAAGAATATGGGACTAGTTTCACCAACAGCATCAGAGGACTCTTTGAATCCCATCAACTATGCTTTTCTCCCAGAAATGCAGTAGGGAGAACTGTGTTTAGTAAAAGAGGCAATCCTCCACAATGATAGATGAGACTGAATAAACCTTTGCTCTCTTGCAGTACAGCCATTCTTAGGTTCTAAACAGCAAAATTAGAAAAAAAAAAACCAACAAAAGACAAAGAACAAACCTAAACAAACAAACAGACAAAAAACCTCCATACCAACCAACCAAACAGACACTTACAGGAATTAGAACTATATAAACAATTTTCAGAAGCAACAACATCCAAAAAACCTCAGATGTTCCTGATATACGAACAAAATTCTGGTGGGAGCTTTTCATCGTGTGCTTCAGAAGAGCACACAAGAAACTGCACTGCACATTATGAGTTTATGTGCACAGTGGAGAGATTCCCCAGAAAGCGCAGATTTAATTAGTGAAGTTCAGAAACCACAGTATATGAGCATGCAGGTTTACTGTTGTGAGTACAAAGGTAGCATTGCAGCACTATGCTCAACCCAACGAATGCAACCGAGAGTTTGACACAGCACTGAGCAAATGAGTTTTTTCTGCTTCAAACTAAAGTTGGTTCTCCTAAAACCGCTTCAGCTGCTTCAGTCTCCTGGGCTTCCAGTTCAAGCCCAGCCAAAACACCTAAAAAAATACATGTGCCCTCAGTAAAACAAAGGAATGAGAGCAGATGAGAATCATGAAAACAAATACAAATGAATGAATATTTCTTGTATGAGAAATACAGAATGTTATATGCTTCATTTAGCCAATATAATACAGACTGCAATCTCAGAGCTCCACTGAAGTGTGAATAGCCTCTAATAAACTTCTTGTGTACACACGCACAGCACATACACAACAGCTGGGATGCTTTCCCATCTTGGCAGGGGGTCACTGCCACATTACTGCTATACTTTAGCCACATTAGGCAAAGCATCAAACGAAATAGGCTGTTGCCCAACATAGGAATTCTCTTCCATCCATCCCCCCTCTCTCCATGCCTGACCACGGTCTCTCTCTGTTAATCATGAGCTAAAAGTTGTCTATTCTATGTTTTGTGAGCAGGATTTTTTTTTTTTTTTTGTCAGGGCTTTTCTGTTGCTCCCTTCAGATGTCAGGATTGAAAACAAGATATTTGAGCAGACATGGCAAGGCACATTTCTCAACAAGCTTTTGAAACTCCACTGTAAGGGGACTGTGCAGCCACACTTCATCAGACAAGCAGGAGCATAAGATGCATCCACAGCTGGCACACAGAACCAGTGGGAGCCGTCTGCTGCTTCCCAAATAGCTCACTTGCCATCCTGCAAACTGTCCTCATGTCAATAGGCCATCCTGGGGTGGTTGCCAGGTGCCATTTAAACAGGCCTGCTCTACAGCCCAGGCTGGCCTCATGTCCTCTGTCCCAGAGACAGGCACATCACCACACACAGGCTCAGCAGTGGTGTTTCCTGACAGACCTGGCCTTTATCATCCACCCTCTGAAAAGATCAACTGCTTCCACTTTTTTTGTAGAATTTGTCCCAGCGAGCAGAGAATGGAAACTGGAAACGTGCAAAACATGTCTGGTGAGACATCCCAGTCGTTTGAAGCTCGTGGAAAATAGGAGCCAAGGGAAGGAAGAACTGTGTGTACAGGGGGTGGGACAGTAGAAGGCCACAAGTCACCAAATGTGTATGCTCACTGCTCCAGCCACATTTGGCACCCTCTCTACAAGAATCTACAGCAAATCCCCACCCCCTAAAATTCCTCTACAGCTTATGATCTCATATGACATTAATACTATACCATAAAATAAAAAGGAAAGGATGCATGGCCCAATGACATCACTGTTCATTAAAGCTTCAACTCCATCATCTCTGAGGACAATAAAAACTTTTTTTTTTCTTCCAGTGTTGGGGTTTTCTTTAAAGTTCCATCATGGGATTCTTCCTTCAAAAAAGGAATTTCAAAATCTTTCAAATTTAACAACTGATTAGAAATGTTAGATAATTTTTCTGGATTACTTTGAACAATGCAAAATAATTTATCTGTCACTTGCCATCATAATATTTTGCATAATGAAGTTTCCAGAGCTCTAAAGAACAGAAGAAGCAATATGATATGCAGAACCTGTATTAAAAATGCTCTTAGGACAAAGTCACTTGAGTTCTGTCAACATCACTCTCTCCAACTCCCTGACAGGAGGTTGTAGCCAGGTGGGGGTTGGTCTCTTCTCCCAGGCAACTATCAGTAAGACAAGAGAACATAGTCTTAAGCTGTGCCAGGGGAGGTTTAGGTTGGATATCAGGAAGAAATTCTTTACAGAGAGGGTAATCAGGCATTGGAATGGGCTGTCCAGGGAGGTGGTGGAGATTTTTAAGATAAGGCTGGATGTGGCATCAGTGCCATGGTCTGGTAACCACGGCAGGGTTGGATCAAGGGTTGGACTTGATGATCTCAAGAGATCCTTTCCAACCTGGCTGATTCTATAATTCTATGATTACCACCACAGATAACTAGATAAAACAGTGGTTTTCTATGGTCTAAATGTGGAAATGAAGATCCAAATTTGAGATTTTGTGCAAAACAAAAAAGAAACTAGCGTAATTTGCCAGAAATCTCTTGAAGTTATGAGCTATTCCAATAGCATAAGGAATGGCTTCTCTATAATATGAGATATAACTCTCCCACTTATTTTCAAAAGAGAAAAAGAATATAAGAGTTCACACTGCCCTCATTATTATTCACTGCATCATACAGGAGAAAAGAAAAAAAAAATTAAAGAAGCAGGAGCAAAGACCAACCGTAATAGCCTGAAGCAACAATTTTGAAAGGGGAGCTTAAGCATCCAGAGGGAGACCAGAACCTGGGTGTCCAGCTCCACCCTCCAGTCACACTGTGCCTGAGACTCCAAATGACCTTCAGCTGAGTGGTTACACCAACTCCCAGACATGCTGTTGAAAATACATACATTCAGCATAATATTCTGAATTGCAGTAAATGTGAAACAATCTTTGGGTTTTTATAACTAGTTTTTATAACACTTTCCCAAAGCACTATTCCATGTACAACAAATTCTGCATAATAGAAAAATGAATAGTACAATGAAACTAGAAGAATAAAATAAATCCCCCACGCGCCACACATCCTTCTAAACCCTTGGTGCTGAATATTCCTCTGGCAGTCCAGTAGAAGAGAAAATCACGGTAACTACAGATCTGCTGAAGGATTTAAAATAAGAGAAAACTGACAAAGAGCACAACTCAAATAACTGTTTACTCCAGATTACAGCAAAGAAGCAATCTGAGATGTGCCTGTAAAACAGCCTTTAACATCTGCATTACTCAACAGCTGGAACAGCCCTTTAGGTGAAGGGCTCACATTCCTTGGAAGTATCCAAAAGACCTCTGATAGGTCTTCCTAATATACAATTAGAGTATAAAATCATTTTTACAGTCTTTCCTCTTCCCATTACCTCCCTTCCAACTACTAGTGTAACAAAAACCTCTATCCCAGCTCAGGCACATTTAATAACTAAACACTGAGACAGGTTTAATCGGGAACCTCCCAGCACATTCAAGTCATTCATTTTCTGCCTTCTTAGCGCAGAGCTTAACTAGACACAGAGTATCTGTGCCTGCAGCTTCCACAGAGGAGTTAATTTGTGTACATTTATACAGATACTGTCATTCTTTGATTGCACTGGAAAACTAGAGGCTATACTGACAAGATAAAGTATTGAAGCACCATACAACAGACAAAGAGTAATATTGAAAGAGGCAGATTAGATTATTAGACTCGACAGGATTGGATGGAGGGAATTTTTAGCCTGCCACAGTATTCACCTGGGACAGATTTTAGGCCAAGTAGTACAAATATTCTCTTCCGTGCCAATTACATGAAAAAAAAAAAATAAAAAAAATCTCCTGTTTGGAGGATTTTTAACCCAGATCACTCTGGGTTCACAGCCCAGATTCACAAGCAACAGAGAGAATGACAAGCTATTACAAGTGGAGGAAATAAGTGCCCAGGAGAGAATAGTACTACTTAAAGCAGATTTTCCACCAAGGAAAATGTGTTGTTAAGCTATGCAGTGTACTTCCCTATATTTAGAATAAGGAATATATAAAACACAATAGCTCATATAACCAGTGCATGCCGTGGGATTTCTCTGAGACCAGGAGAAGTGGAAACATTCTGTAGTTCACTTGTGCAGCTTCAATTAAGGCAAATTGAATTAAACCCTCCCTTGAGGAGGACCTCTGTAGCTCTGCTCCTCCTTTTCTGAACAATTCCAGATGTAGGTGTGGAACATTTTCAGTTTCTCTCTGAAGGACTCCACATGCCTGGCTGTGCTGCCACATTCCTACAAGCAGGTGAGCCTCTGGGGGAGAAAGCATGGGGCACTAAACAGTGTTCAGCCTAGAGAAGGTACATGTTGGATTTTACAACTTACTTCTGTTCACCAGGGCCTCCTTCCTTACTTAGCAACAGACAGATCCACTGGAAACAACACACAAGACATGGGAAAAACCCACTTCTGCTGCTGAACAAATTCAAGTTCAGTACCATGTGGCTCATAATCACACCTTCAGTGGCACTTTCCTTTCTTCCTGTCATATGCAGAATTTATTCCCTGCTTCACAGCTCTTCTTTGCCCTTCCTTTTGAGTACATACCCAATCCAAGGCACTAATGACTTCTGCTGTAAGGAGTCATCCTTCTAATCTAAGTCTGCAGGTTCACCTCAGCATGTTGAAGCTCAGCGATCGGAATTGCCACTCCCAGGGCACACCTTTGGTTCTGGCTCCTGCAGGAGTGACAGAGCTCCAGCAGGTCCAACTGCTGGCCACAGTTCATGATTCTTCTTGCTCGAGCAGACATTTGCCAGAGTGCTCTTTCCCCACAACAGTAGGGTTTAGGAGGTCAAGTCCATTTTACTAAAACTCATGAAAGCTTTCAGCCTCTTTCAAGGTTTCCCTCACCCCACTGAAAGGCTGGGACATGAACAAAATACATGTTGTTTGGTTGTTTGTTTAAATAGCAGGTCAGAGACCCGTCCTATGAACAGGGAACACTAATTCAGCACAAATAATACTTGCTTAAAACTTTAAAATTTGCTTTTTTGTCCTTTTCTAATCAAACATCTCATGGCTCTGAGCTACAACCCTCCACATTTCTTCAAACGCCTTAACAGAAATGCCAACAGGTACACAGCAGTAAATTCAGTGGGCAACTGAACTTACTGAGCACTGACAACTTTAAATCCACATCGTGTAGGGTCTGAACAACATCTAAATGTACACTGGAATTTACAATGCAGGCAGCGTAGAGCTTTGTGTGGGAATTCACCTGTGATTCCTGGGCATCCAGGAGCCTGGACTGCAGACATTCATCACTGCTACAGTGGGCATGTCAGGAGAGCTGGCAGATTGCATTCAAATCTCCGCCAGTCCTTTTATAAAATGATAAATCCAAGACATTTATTCAGAACCTGCTTCAGATCCTACTGGCAATGGTAAATCCATTAAACTTTGCTTTCACTGTTCACGATGTTTATAAAAATAGTAGGTGGAATTACAAACCAGTAGTACAAAGCTTGGTATTTTTCCTCCTCAGATGTAATAATGAGCTGGATAAGAACAAAGTTGACCCAGGGATTTTAATGCAGAAACTGTCATTGGAAACCTGAGCAGTAGTGTGCAAACCCATGTTTTTATGTCAATATAATAATGGCATTTCTATGACTATTAATAAAGTATAGATCTGCTGCTGGATTCATGGTTGAAGTGACATCATAAAATGAATTATATTTCTTCTTAAACTATATAATTAACTCTTAATGAACCCTTTCCTTTTCCCAGTAAATTCAATTTTATCTAATCCTTGGGTTTATGGTAATGTTGAGCTCATTAAAATGTTACTTAAAACTCATTAAAATGCACACTGAGAGGTAACAGCTTCATTACAGTAATATGTTGTAAAAGAAAAAAGAATGCTTTATTATCATTTAATTGTTTCCAAAACGGAATACATTTGCATAGTGATGAGGTTCACAGGATATTTTCAGTAGTACTCAATAATTAAGCAGTTCAGTAATTAAAAATGCATTTTCTAAAAATAATTTTATGTTCTTGCTTACTCCCTGTTGTTTTTTTCAATTGGGAGAAGTGCTCATGTTGATAGAGTTTACAGAACTGAGCAACAATGATACCTGAACTGACATTAAAAAAAGATAACATTTAAAGGCCTTGGCAAACTTCTCTCTCAAAATAATCAATTAAAATTGCCACCAATATATATTACAAATCAGACTACCTAAGTCATATAATATCCCTGCAATTTTTCAACACCAGGCAGAACCAGGAATCATGAAGGGGCCTTTCAAGTGCAAAGCCTCACTCTCATTTTCATCATTTATTGTTACTATACATTTGCACATGACAGAATACTCGAACAAAGGCTGGCTGGGACCTGGACATGGCTTCAGAGGATGTCAGTGTAACCATGGATCTTCCTGAACCCATGTTTGGAGGCAGAACCCCCCAAGCCAGGGTACTGAGTACAGAGCAGTGTTGTAGCTTCACCCCTGCTTTTTTCTCCTTGACAGAAACTGCCCCAGCTCAAAGGCAAAAAGACAAAACAAGGAAAAAGCTAGAGATAAAAATTACATCTTCTCTGTACACTCAGCACTAGGAGTGTCCATTATTTACCACAGGACACTGGGGTACAAGATATTTTGCTAACTTTAACTGCCAAAGAAGGGTTACTAGAAAAACTGGCATGACATACACAGCCCAGACTCTTAGATGGGAAAAATACAACTTTGAAGCCTTGAGTCATTCAAGGAACTGTCTAATGTAACACCATTTAAGATCTCTTGAAGTAATAATTTAATACCAATCACTGCTCTTTTCTGTGGCTTTCAAATATGTCCAGAATTTCAAATATTATTTCTACTTCTATAAAACTCTGCATCACAAAGCACCCAACATGGATTCTTCCAGCTTGTTGTGAAAAGTTGATCAGCACGCCAAAGACACAATCAAACATGGGTGCAGCAGGTTAGACATGTCAGTGTAAGGGGAACAAGAGAGAAAAGTGGTCCCTGAGCTTTCAACCTCTGTATCATTAGTAGGGAATAACAGACTAGGACAAAAATAACCTAGAGGGAAAAAAATGAAGTACTAACCAGATTTAACAATTTCAGCAGCTGAAATAGGTCCTATGTAATAGGACAGCATTTCTGTGGTTTGAGGCTGGAATGTACAAACTGACAACAAGTTATCTGGTTTACCGGTTATCTGGTTTTCCTGGGTGAGTGTGGACAACTAACAGATCTCAAATCCCAGATGCAAAAGCAGTGTCAGACTCCTTTTGATCCCTTTTCTGATTATTTAAACAGATCAGTCTCATCTGTCTCTACAATCTCCTCTATGTACTCTTTGCAGTTCCTTGCACAGTGGTCCAAATGACGATTCTATAATGCCTATCTTAACAGAATTTATAAAAATAAATCCAGGGCAGTTACTCACTGAGACATCAGTATGTAGGCTGAAAAATGTTGTTTAATGCAATGAGTCAGGTCATATTTCTAAATTTGCTTTTGATGCTCCCTTATAAATCTAACTCTTCTGATGGAAATGCACATCACTGTCTCTACAGTAATTTACATCTCACGTTCTCAGCTATTTCAAAAGAAAACAAATAATGTGTCTTTTTAGGCAAGTAAACAATCTCTCATTTTATCTTCATTGCACACACTAGCAGATAAGTCATTTCTATCAAACACTCAGCAAGATGGAAATAAATAATTCTGAAAATAAGTAACTGGCATAATAAGTATTAATGCTGAAAACCCTCTCCATTGTATTCCCTTGTACTGAGTAAGTAAAAATAAATGAGATACCATAAATATAAACAGAAGATAGATAGTACACTGAGGGGGAAAAAAAGGTAATTACCTATTACATTTACTAGTTTTCTCCAATATAAGCACTGTGTAAACTGAACAACCAGCAACAAAGGCTATTAAAAGAAAACCAACCAAACAACAACAATAACCAAAAAAAAAACACTAAAAAAATAAACTAAAGCCTCAGTTTTCTGTTGTTATACATGGGAGGGATGACTAGTCTATTAATTCCAATGTTCAGCAGCAATATGCAAGTACAACTGATATTACTATAAGACTTCTGAAACCATGGCTGTGCATATCCAACCTCACAGGCAGAAAGTTCTATGCCAGTTTTAGGAACACAGAAGCAAATGTTTTGTTTCATCACAGCTGATACGATCATTTTAAAAAGAGAGAAACACAGAAGCAGTTCTTTCTCTCCACCTGAGTCATTTTGTTCACTGCATCCCCCTGCTGCTGTGGGGGGAAGCTGTACTGAGATGAGATGGGCCCACCAGCAGGACAGGACAGGAGCTTTAACACAAACAACGTGCCTGAAGAATTTCAACTAACCATTCTGGATTAATTTTTAACTTGCAGCAAAAGAACTGCAAGACACGAGCAGTGCTCTGTACTATCTCGGAGTGCGACACGATGGTCATTTAAACGCATCAGATATTTCCTTGTTAAAACACTGGATAATGCATCCTTATTTAGTGCCTCCCTGCTGAGGTTATACTACATGTTGCTGTTTCCAAACAGCTGATAGCTTTTAGCTAATGAATTTATTTCTCCAAAGGACAACTGAATACCTTGTGGGTCATAGAAGGAAGACAGAAAACTTGAATAGGAATTTTGTGGGTTTGTTTTCATTTTTGTTCCATATCAAGACTAAAGACACTTCAGTCATACAAACTCTATGCCCATGAAAAACATTTGTTCAAAAACACAGGAATTCCTTCCATTGCCTGCTTGGAATTAATCTCAATCATAACTGATGGTTCCTAGTGTGGAAATACATATACTGACTCAGTTTAGGACTCGGACTTTCACTGTCTTTACTCAAAACAAAACATTGGAAAAGGAAAGATGAACTGTATAATCCCATATCTCATCAGAAAATCTGTAAAATAATAATGGGGAAAAAAAATCACACAAAGAAGAAAGAAAATAAAAGAACCACTCCTTTCCCCCTCCCCCCCCCAAAAAAAAAACCCAAAACAAAAGAAAACCCAAAACCTTAACACACAAACAAGCCTAACCACAGAAAATATCACAAACTGGAGTATGAACTGTGCTTCGAACTTTGTAACTACTACAGCTTATAAGTTTCTTTTATGAAACACCTATTCTTACACCTCAGGAGGTAAATGCCAGTGGTATTTAGCATAACCACTGAAAACGAGGATGCTCAAGGCCACACAACACCAGCCTCACTGGTGACCTCCCGAGCAATATACTGTTCTCCAGCTGCTTCAAGTTTATACACAATCACAGGGACAATTACATCCCATTCTACTTAATTCTTCAAATATCTTTAATTTCCTGAAATTCTCAAGTGTCCGAAGCTGCACAGTACTAAAAATTTCTACAAAGGGGAGAGTGTCTTCAACTCAGCCCAAATCATGATGAGAGGGGTTATCTGAGATAAGAGGATGCTCTGAAAAATGACTGCACAAGACTTTTGCTTTTGAAACACTAATTTGATTTCTGCTGTCTTTACCATCTGCCTAGATTTCTTCTGCTAAATTTGTAGTTATTGCAGCTTTCAGACTTTGTAAAATGTCATATCTTGCACAGATTTGTTCTAGAAATAGGGGGAGAAAATCAGAAAAAAGGGAAGGAAAGAGAAAGGAAGGGGTGGCAAACAAAGGAGAAAGCTAGTCTGGCCATTTTTGCCATTTTTTATGTAAAATACTAAAAATCACCTGTTCAGGCTCTCCATTCTCCACCCCCTAATGAGAGTTGTTAGTAAAAAGAAGCAGTCCAGCCCACCCCCTGACGTCTTTAATTGACTTCATAGCGAGTGTTATCAAGAGCTACTGAAGCAGTGCTAATGGTGCCTGCAGATTGCTCACACATGGCATGGCTGGCATTCCTGGGACCTTAAAAGGGCTAATAGGAGACTGTAATCTCCACTCAGCATGGGAGCAAAGACCACGAGTGATCTGGAAAACACAAATAATTAGAAAGTATCTTCCCCGGAAGGAGGGGAGGTGGAAAAAGAAGATAAAGCCGGTACCCAACCACGGAGTCTCCTAACTTTGCAGTTATGGAGCTTTAGAAACAACAGAGTATTATTTCAAAGAGCGCGACATTCAACAACTAAAGGAATAAATCCGTTTCACCTGGAAATGTGGGCTTCTAATTCTGTCACTGAAAACTTCATAGAGAGATGTACAATAGGGGTTATATGGAGCTTTTAAGTTTCTTTTCTATCAGCATTTCTCCAGTAACTTCAGTAAGACACCTGAACGTCATCATAACTTTCATTAACATTAGGAATGATAACCTGAACTCTGGAAATCTAAAGTATTTTCATACTTAAGACCTTGAAACACTTCACGAACTCTGAGCAAGCCTCACAAACAAGCTGAGACAAAGCCTGCAGGTAGCCCTGAGGAGTTCTGCAGGGCAGCTGGGATACATGTCCCCTACCCTTTGCTGCTCTGGTAAATCCCACTCTTCCTACCACACTGTACCTATAGCAACAATGCATAAGTGGGAACAGAATTGGGATGGCAGGATCAGTGCTTGTGGTCTCTGCAGAATGCAGCAGTGCTGATCAGGAGGAGTATCTTGACTGCAGGGAAATGTCTTTATATTAATTTTCACTAAGGAAAGCAACAGGCATATTTTTATCCTATAGATATTCCTAAAATATTGTTCATAATTAAAATATTTTTAAAAAATATTTTCATGGAAGATTAGGCAAGACAGAAAATCAGCCGTGATTTCAACTTGATTGCCCCGCTGTGAAGGGAGTGATTCAAGAATTAACCTTTATGAAAAAGAAACTAAAGACACTGTGGGCATGATGTCTCCATTTAGCTGCAGAGCAGCTGATAGCATACAAATACACATTGATAAAGCTGGACCTCCCTGGTGGGAAACACTGCCCCTGACTTATTTGAATTGTTGGACGTTGTTAATGAAACAGGGGGAGATTTGGTAGATATAACTTACTTGGCTTGACAAAAGCCTGTGATAAGATACTTGACAAGAAACTATTAAGGAAAATAAATAGCCACCGGGTAAGAGGTAAATTCTTGTTGTGGATTAAAAATTAGCTAGGTGATAGGAAACAAAGAGTGGTAATTAATGGCTGCTTCTCCAACTAGAGAGAAGTTAAGAGCTGGGTACCTCAGGGATCTGAAACAGGACAGGTGTTCAATACATATATTAATGGGTTCAAAGTGGAAATACACTGGAAGTAAAGGAAAATCAGTGAACAACACAAAACTATTTTCCACAGGATAAACATGGCTGAGATATGCCACAAGGATCCATTCGAATTGAGACAGCAATACTGAAACAGCAGACAGCATTTAATTTATATAAAGATGAAGGTATATACAATTGGGAGGATTGCTGAAGGTCATCCCTGTGCTCCAAATAGTTCTGGAATAACAATCTTACTGGAGATAAAGGGGTGAAAAAGTCAGGAAAGATAAAAGCAATGAAGTTCCAGAACTATAGCAGTATGACTTGCAGTCAATTTAGATTATTTCTGAACTCCAAAATAGTACTTTACAATTGACACCCAAAATTTCTACTGCTTTTTTTTTGTTCAAATACTTGTGCACTGTACCAGCCTAATCACTATATAAAAATGAGTAGAACTTTACACAGCATTTTATTTTCAGTAAATACAGTTCAACCAGCTGTGTTCATCCTTTTCTCTGGCAGTGCCAAAAGTACCATACAATTACCAACATCTGTTATAAGCACTTTCCAAATTTGATTCCAAAAACCATGTACTTCTGTCTCCTGCCTTGAATTCAAATATGAAAAGACTAAAGCACAGCACAAACAAAGAATCTATCAAACACCAGCTGCAATTACAGGGCACAGCTAGAGAGACACATTAAGAACTGAGTGTAACACATCCCAGTGTATTTACATTAGTCTAATCTAGCTGGCCCAGTCAGCTCCACAGTCAAGATGAATAGCAGGAGTTTTAGCACTCAGTAGCAACCCTGGAGTATTTGCCAGGAATCCTGGGAGAGTTTACATCACACTGCTACCATCAGCTCAAGCCTTTGTCATGCACACACACCCAGAGGGGACAGTTGGACTGAGGCTGTTTGTTTAAAATTTAGTGTAGACAGTTAATGAAGTTACAGTACCAACTGCACACAACACATCCAACTAGAATTAACTTGTTTCATTAACATTTCAATTTTATGGCTACTTGGAGTGATGACCAAAGCTTAAACCGAGAGGATCTTTATCTACCCTTCTCCCATACTACTTCACTGGCTTCATATTAAATAGTTACTCATGAAACAAAATGGTGCTACTATTCTTTAAACCATAATGTATAAATAATTTCTCCACTGTACCTCTTTAGAGTCAGTGCACCTACCTATCCAGCAACCTGAGAGTTTGGGGGTGGAGTTGAGTTGGGTGCACTGATCAGATATGTAAGAAAACTGTTTGCCTAAAGGGACCAAATAAGTTATCTAAAAAAACCCAGAGCTCTTCCTAAAGCAAAACTACCAATGCTTCTCCACATGGAGGGCTGAAGTAAGACTCAATTTAAATCATCTGCAAAAAAAGATTATTTCTTTTTAGTTCTTTTCCAAACCAAGCTTTCCCTCCAGAAATTAAACACCCAGTTATACATGTTTCAATAAAAATTCTGGAGTGCCCCAGCCATTTAGGTTACCCTCATTGCCTCCGGGAGCACAGTGCTCACATCATACACTCTCCCTTCCCACTGCCCCATTTTCATGCATGCCTGATGACATAACTTCATGCTCCAACCTGAACTGCATATAACCTATAACCCTGAACCCTATAACCCATCTTCCACTAAATATGTGCACCCAAAATTGCAGCAGAGTGGGCGCCAGCCTCACCCTGACATCACTTTGCATCTGCTTGCACGGAGCAGCTCATCTGCTTTGTCCAAAATCTGTGGCTGTGCTCTGGCAGTGCAATGACACCTCCGCTTGCTGTTGCCTAAGGAGGAGGGTGGACGTGCTGAAGAAGAGGCAGCCTCAGGGTAGAGATCCAGGTTCAGGCTTACCTGATGGTTGTACTGCATCCCCAGCTGCTCAGAGTGGATGCTTTAATTGTCCATGCAGACACCACAGAGAAGTAGGTAAGAATGGCAAAGGAAGACAGAGCGAGAACGTTGTGAGAAGAGAAGCAAAGGAGACAAAGGGACTCCTCAACAGGGCATGTTCTTCAACCTTGTTTGAAAAGGCTAATTTAAGGAGCACGTGAGGATGTGAAAGTAGAGAAAATCAATCCTGGTTTTGTCAAGGTTCACGTCTAAACTCAGTGTGAACAGTATCTGCTGCACTGGGGTGGTACAAGACTGAGGTATCAGCATGTATGTTTGTACAGAATATTTTCAAGTAGCTTAATGTATCACCTTCTCAATATTTTTTCTTAATGTTTTAAAATGTACTGAAATATTTTAGTACCATTTTTTTCTTGTATGATTCAGCAAATACTGTTCTCTTCCAATGGAGTTGAAATTAGTAGTTTTTTAATTTCTCCTATTTACTGTTTCAATTGAATGAATGGGCCTGTGGATGTTTTCTGTTAATTGTATATTATTCCTGATCACTTTAAAGAAACATATAATTGTTTGTTTTCTTTCAGTAAGGAAAAAGAAAAAAAAAAAGAGTAACATACTTTATCTTAACTCACTATTTATATACCAATGACCTGCACGTGCCATGGAAAATTGACAAATGTTCAAGATTAAGCCCTTGCCCATTTTGTATCTTACACTTATTTACACAAGGGCCTTTGATTTAGACTAGAGACTGTCCCTTCTACCTAAATTAAATTCTTTCTCCATATTTAGTATAATCATTCAAATATTATATCATATCCACATGGCCCTCGAAGAAATCTCCAGGGAAAAAGAGGAACAACAGAAAAGGAAAGGGTAAAAACCTGTTGTAGATTTTTGGGGGAGGAAAGACCTGTTTTGACACTTACCCAAACATGACATAAAGAGAAAAAAATACCCTCAGCTTTGCTTTACATCAATATTTAGATTTTTTTATCTACATGCTATGACCCATTTAATTAAACATTTTGCTGTAAACAAACAGCTTTCTGCAGGATAAGCCAGTACTGTGAACTTCACTATGAGAGGCATCCAGTCTCTATTTTTGAGAAGTCATGATACATTAAAAAAGACTGTTAAAAAAACAAACCCAAACCAAACATAATTAAAATCTCACAAATTTTAGCATTTCATTCCAAGCATCTTGCCATTACTTGAAAGATTTTAAGCCTGCCCAAACAAGTAGTCTCAGATGCTTTGTGTTAAGCAGCTGAGTCAGCAATTGCCATGCTCACAAAATATGACAGTACAATTGATTACTGCCTCTCTTTTTTTTTGTGCCTCCCAGATAACTGTTTTCCTTTGAAGTCAGAGGCCAAGAGACAAAACATCTGTTATCCTCCAAAGAACTCTTTTTAAATGGGGGTGTTCCCATGGCCAAGGAAATCGTGGTGTAATTATTATTTTGCTCCTAATAATTAGAAAATTGTTAAATAGATGCTTAGATGCTGTAAGTATAGAAAAGCTTTTTTAGCATGTACAGATATGAGGAAGTATATTGGATTTATCCACTTCTGTGCTGATTTTGAGGGGATGTTGAGCTAAATGGCAGTGTTGAGCTAAAACCAATCAAACATCTACTGATGTATGTGTTGATGCTTATCATTGGAAGGCACCGTCCAACTTATTAAAGGATGTACAATGTACAGTAAACTAACCACACTTTATTTACAGGAAAAAGCACACAATTTTCCTCTTACTAAAGTTAAACTCAATAGTATTGTACTGAAATCAGAGGAACAACCCTTTGTAAAATGGACATGAGTGCAAAGGAGAACAGGGCACAGGAGCTTAGCGTGTGTGCCGTGTTCTGCTATGCACTATTGCAGCAATACTCAGGAATGTTCTGCATACTAGGCCACATGGGACATGAAGTTCTGCTGTTCATGGAAAAAATGTGAAATCTCCATTGCATAAGAAAACTTGAAAACCTGTCCTCTCTAGTCATCAGCGCACACGGAAAGAGAACGTCGGAGACACAGAACAAACGCAAAGACAAAGAAATTAGCGGTTGACTGAACACACCCAGAGAAAAATTAAAAATTCATTCTTTGCCAACTGCCACCCCACTGAGGGATTTGAGATGCTTGAGTTTTCTCCATCTGTACAAAAGATGCTCCCCTGCCCCTGTCACAACTCCTGGCACACTGAGCCTGTAGGTGAAGGTGCATCTTAAAATCAGACCTGCCAGCATCCTGAGAAAGTTACCTACTAAATACTCCTTTCTCCCTCCCCTCTCCCCCCTACCTTCTTTCTCCCTTTTTCTCAGCAGTCATTTCTCCCTGCAGATCCTAGGCTGGCTGGAAGCACTGTGCAAACTGTTACTGTGCTCCCTTCGTTTCATCACTTCACCTTCTAACTTGAACGTACCTGGATGGATCCATAGGCACATCATGGGGGCAAAAAACACTCCACGAGGGAATGCTCACCCACCCACTCTGGCCAGCACTGTATTTGTGATTTAGACAACGGAAGAGCAAGACAATGCAGGGAGTGAACACCATCAGAAGTGGGAGTGAGGAAGGTGAGAACTGAAAGAAGAACAGGCAGGTTCAGCAGCTGAGCTGAACGTCCCACGTGTTCCACTGACTCCTTTTAAATAGCGAGGCTGTGCTTGGAGAAGGGGCAAGCTACCTGTGTGGGATAAAAGGCATAGCAAGTGCACAGCAGAACCTCTACAACTGCTGGTCCAGAGACCAGTGTTCTTAGCCACAAAATGTAACTAAAGACGTTATCTTGCTAACCAAGAGAGCTGTACCGTCATTCCTTTTTTTCCTCTAAGTAGTGCATTTCCTGTTATGTCAGCAATTTCATTCATTTAGAGGATCTCAACTTTGTGCTTTTTGAGGGTACTCACTATAGATGAGTAGAAATAAATTTACCATGTATAAATCTTTATCTACTTCAGAAAATTCTAAAGACTTGTAACTAAAAACAAAATAATTTGGAAACATTTATTTTAAAAATGCTTTCAATAGTGTCCTCCATAAAGCTGTATTTTCTTAAAGTTCATCACTCTTTTTCGCCTTTTAGGTACCTAAATCTTTTGCAATATTATCATTTCCCCCCCTCCTCTTCCTCTTTCCCAGTTCTTTAATACATATGTTAAACATTGCTGGAACTAGTATGCAACTCAAAACAATTTATTTTTTTATCTCGTCATTGTGATGAAAAGTAATTCCTCATTTCTACTCTGATTTCCTAATTTTGGTTCTTTTTCCTAGTTTGTACCCCAGCACAGTGTTTTATTTTTCACCCCAAGACTATCTGCATATTTTACAAGCCTGCCACAAAGTTTAAATTAAAAAATTTTCCCCTGCCACTCAACAGTAGATTAGAGAGGCAGGGCTCTCCTCAAGAAAAGTTATGATTATCTGTCATTTACAGATCCTTGTTTGGGGGTTATCTTTTATTTACTATTTAATTTACTTTTAATAGTACTGAATTAAGGACCACTGTTACCCAACACTGCTCTAATAACAATATTACTGACAGTCACAGTATTTCACATTTTCTCCTGAACACAACACCAGTTGTCCTAAAATGCTGCAGGGGCAGGACAGAACACACCTCAGACATCCCAGGGCATGGCAGCATTTCAGAAGGATTGTCTGCTTTCCAAGTTCTGAAACTCACAACATCATTGTTCCTCAACTCTCATCTTAATATCCCTCTTGCAACTTGCACCTGAAATCTGTTCCTGTATGTAAACTAGAAGTGATGGCTCATATGTATCTGGTGAGTCATTCAGAAACTATAATCACATCATAATTAGAACGCAGTTGTCTTCTAATAACTTTAATGACAGTCAAACTAGTCAACTTCCAACTAGTATTTAAGTAATTTTGCTACTAAACAGATTAGGGTTTTAATCCATATCTGAATCAGTAATGTATCCAACGTGGTAGGCATAAAATAGCCACTATTTTACCTCCATTTTCATTATATATGGTGGGAAAATAGGCATATAGAATAGTTTTCACTGAAGAAAAAGCTCTTTAAATTAAAGCACTCCTTTGAGAATTGCTGTTTAAACTATCTATTTTACATCCACAAGGAGGAGTTGAAGAGGAAAACCTAGAATTGCAGCAAACCACTAGCCAGACAATAGCACTTTGGCAGACAAGGTTCTCCAGATTCTGTGTTGTTCTAAGACACAAACAGATTTAGCAGAAACTGTAGTGTGGTGCTGAAGAAGAATAAACCCAGAAGACCTAAAGAAATCTTAGTAAAAATATATTTAAAATATTGAAAAAGGAGCGATTTTTTTCAACTGGAAAATAAAACCCCCCACAACTCTACTAGCAAAAACAACAAAGAAAAATAAACTGAACGGTTTCACAAAATATTGTTCAGAAGAGAAACAAGAAAAAAGATCAGTTACAATGTATTTTGAGGACTTCAAGATTCAGCTAGACGTGTCCCTGAGCAACTTGATCTATTTAGAACTGCTTTGAGCAGGGAGCTGGACTAGGGAGCTCTGAAGGTCCCCCAAAGCCTCAGTTGTGCTGTGATTCTCTGTTGGAAAAACTGACTTGCACAAGGCCAGAGAAATCAGAAAAGCCATACTGGATGAATTTCTAGGAGAATATATGTGACAATAATCCATGGATACTTCAAAGGAAGAAGCACTGTGAGTAGACACTGACTTCTCACAGAGTGTTTTAAGACGAGAGGAGAACAACCATAGGAAAAATGGATGTGGAGAAGTAAGGCCAGTCCAAACACTTGCAGTGAACACAGGAGGAATTGACCCTTCCGCTCTTTACACTGGAAGTGTAAGCCAAGCATTGTATTTCTCTTGCTTTTAATAATGTGCACCTGATAAACACATTGGGAATTCTTTTGTTTGGACAGTTATGAAACAGCCAACTCTACAGCAGGTAAAATGAAGAGGAGGAGAAGAGGAAGGACTGATTAAAAAAGAAGTTTCCTGTGCTTAACTGGGAAATCTGCTTAAACGGGATGTCTCCCAGGGAACTAATTTAAACCCGATGATACTTAATGGCTATGATTGGTGCTTAGTAAGTAGGGTAATTATGTTTAATGGGAATGCCTTAAGGCAATTGAGTGGCACTTAAGTCTTTTGTATGTCTCAATCTCAAGGTACTTCTCTCCATTTTCTCCTCCAACAGCTTTCTGACCGTCCAGAACAGCTATAAATGTAGGAAGAGTACAATCACCACCTGTTTGGGTGACTTTGTTCCTTCTGTGCTAAATGCAGGGCCACCCTACGAGGCAAATATTTGTTGCCTCCTCTGCTCCTGTCACTGCATGAGCCACAGCACCGAGCCAAAATACGGGCTTGTCTGGTCATTACAGATTCATCTAATTACATGAGCCTGGATGCTGCCTCACTGAAGCTGATGGAAGTCTTCCAGGAGCAGAATCAGGTTCAAGCTGAGTTTAGGTCAACCTCTTTCAGCAACGCCGTGCTCTGCAGCAGGACTTCCTTCCAGCAAACTGGAACAGGAATATCCTACCATTTCTTTTTCAAATGATTCAGAAATGTAATAAGGGTGTGAAATTTGTGGACGTTTTTCTCTGGGGTTTAACTTAACTAAAGCTCTTGCTTGATTGTATGAGGTGGTCCTTCAGACATAATTTGGAATGTTGTGTTTGTTATAATATAAAATCTATAACTGGGCCTGTAAAAATAAAAATAGGGAGGAAAAAAGTTACTTAAACTAGGACTCATATTGGAGGAAGCTACAAGTTGCCCATAAACAAGTTTATGTTGAAGACTAGAAAGCCCTAAACTATTACAGCTACCAGATCCTGAAATTACTTTCCTAACAAGCACAGTGGAGGAATAAAACATATTTTCAGATGGAGCTCACTCAATAACTTTGTGAGAGAGATGATATAATGTTGTGTCCAGAATAGCTGAAGAATAGATTTATTGATCCAGAATGTGGGTCTCAATCCTATTTTCCTAAAACCATTGTTAATACAAGAGTGAAGCCATCAGAGAAAGCAAAATAAAGCATCTTTAATTCAACTTACTATTGTCACTGTCTCAAGGAACCTGATTGCATCCTTTTAATACTAAAAGACATGGCTAGACTACCAGCAGCCTTACTTTTCTTGTCTGAGACTCTAGCTAGTCAGTGGAATACAAAAATTCATCCTTTTTTCCCCAGCATTAACTTGATATAAATAAATTGAAATGTTGCAAGCTAAGCACATGAATGCTGTATTAAACAACTTGCAATCATATAGTACAAGTGTTTGATATTCAATGCAATAAAAAAAAAGTTGCAAAGCTGTTGGAGTGAAAAGGTACCAGCAAAGGGGTTTTATGAGGCTTCTCACTGAGCTGTGATAGACATGTGATTAAACCACAATTTTAATAAAAGATACAGACCTACCCTTAAAGAGAATTTAACCCCCCTCAAACATATATATTTTACAATTTTCAATGTACCTTTGCCAGATGGATTACAACACCCAGTTTTCCACCCCAAACCTGAATTCCAGAAAGGTCAGTTCACAGCTGAGGGGGAGATACCCTTTATAAATCCATTTGCAGACCATACCTTGAGCTTACATAGACAAACTTCATAGTCAGTACCTTATTTTTCTTATTATATGCACTTTAGTAATTCTGAAATGATTGCATTAATCCTTATCAAACATGTCTCTCTAAAACAAGTATCAGTAAGGGCCTACAGACATCATCTGTTACCGCCTCCAGTTCTCATTGATCACAACACTCCTAAGGGTTGGACTTCACAAGGAACTCCCAGGTTCTCACTGTCCCATGATTTAGAATCAAAAATCCTTGTTGGCAAAGTTATTGTGCTTTTGCAGTATCACTAAACAAAAGGAATTAAATTTTGAAATATTTTAAATTCCACAGTTAAAAACTCTTAGGATATTTAACATGAATAGGACATTAAATTGTTGTATTTCATCCTGAAATCTTAAAAGACTATTTTAGCATCAATCTGTTCTAATGGAAATTAGCATAGGTTTGGGCAAGGGAAATCACTCATATGATGAAAATTCTTGGATTGTTAGATTTATCCTTAAGTAGTATACCACAGTAAACTGGTTAAATCAAAATGCAATCCATTTTTTAATAGGGACTGGTAAAACTGGTTACTGTTGGCTAATAAAATTAACAAGGTACATTACTGTTGATATCAGTATCCTCTTCACAGTGAAGTAAAAGTAACTTAAAGTGATTAATATCTCTGCGTGTGCTCTTGCTGCTTTTCTGTGTAGGAAAATTAGACTCACTGAAAAATTAAACTACTTGGTTGCACATCCTGTGAGCAGAAGACTCATCTCCAGAGCCTAAGCCCACCCTGCTGTTCTACCACCTCTGCTGTTTTCCTCCAATATCCCTTAAATGTACCAAGCAGCCTGGATTCTCAGCTTTTAGTCATGTTCGGAAATGTTTTCCTTGCAAGAAGTACCACGACTGCAGTGGGAACAAAAGTAGCAGTTGCTTGGAGAGGACAACGCACAGGGAAATGGTATCAGACAGAACTGAATTTGGATGCTGCTTCCTGCATCCTCTGGTGTTAAAAAAGCAGTGCCTCTCCAGAAGAAATGAAAAAGCACATCTAGAGCTTCCCACAAGTGTCTATGCATTTAAAAAATGGTGTGCCCTCAGAAAAGTTCAAAGCATGCTCAAAACATCGGTGACAACTGTAAAGATACACGAAATCACCAATTAGAAGACACTTCCCTTAAAACCACAAAGGATTAGATATAAGTTTGGGGAAGAGTTACGTTTATAAATACTGCCTGTTTTCTCCTCTAATGCACTCTAATTTATGTTGTGTTAATCTATGAGAGAGAAGGGATTAGAAAAAAACATTCACAAAATTTGGTGACACTCTTTTCTTCACTTCAAGTCAGGGGTAAATCACGTTACACTGATTGACCCTCCAGCTCCACAGTGAGCTATGGATAGACAAGGACAGGCTAGTCCCAGGGTCTGCTGAGTGACAGTTTAATTTCTTTTGAAGACAAAGTAGCTTGTAAATGCGCCAGTATTTGACTTATTTCCTGGCCAATGTCCCCCAAAATATTAATTACAGCATGGGCAGGAATGTGCCATAAAGAGATAAAAATAAATCTACCATCGACTAAAACTCTTTCCCCACCATTTCCTTCAAAACAAAGAGGAAGGAATCCTGCATCAGAAATCAATACTCCAAAGATAAAGGAAGGTCCTCAATTACTGCCAACAGCCAGAGTTTACTAAACAGCATTATGTGTATTCTATTTGTCATTTTTCTGGCACCTTCAGCTACACTGCAGACAAATGGCATATGAACAAAAAGCCATACAAACACCATTACTAAGCATCCAAAGCGGAAAAATATGTGATGAGTTCCTGACACACATGCAGCAGGTTGGTGTGTGCTGGCAGAGAACACCAAAAAATTTTAGACCATACAGAAAAAGTTCCCCATTAACAGACTGGTCACTAGTGACAACAGTGAAGAACCTCACACACTTGTTTTGGCAAACAGATGCACTCCCTGTTGCAAATCAAAGAGAGAACCAGCTCCAAAACGGACATGATTTAAACAGCCTTGTCCTTCAAGGTGGAAAATCTACATTCAGTGCAGTAAATACAGCTCTGTGCACAGAGACTTAATGCAGCCAGACCTGAAAAAAAATACTAGTGTGATCCAAGAAAGTAAATGACATGCGACTGGCTTGTTTACACATCCTCATTTCCCCAAACCATTTTGCTTCATTTACTAGACTTTGTCACTATGAGAGTGTTTGGGGGATTTCAAATGGACTCATTCTGTTCTAACAGATGTCAAAGAAGAGGTACATTGGTTTTAATACCTATTTGAGGACATAAGGGAATAGGGTTTTTTTCCCCTGTATAAAAAGTCCACAGCAGTCATCCAGCAATATCTGTTTCCATTCTTTCCCGCATTTATATCCTCCTAAATTTCTGCAGAATTATCGAGTCGCTGTTGTTTACTAAAGCACTGCTGGTCATGCATTACTTTCTGAAAGCACTTCATTGTAACAATACCACTCAGATAACAGGAGTGAAACTGCCACAACATTATAACCACCACAACTCTGCACAGACAAAGCCATTTGTCAACAGTAACCACTTCTGTTTCCAAAGTAAAACAGTCTAATCTCATATACATGTATATCTGAAACTTTCCATCTGAAATGTTGAGAAAAGCTCAGCTACAAATGAAAGTCACTACCATAATAAGCAAAAAGTTAAAACTTTTAAAAAGTTAAAACTAGTGTGACATTTTGGGGACAAATTCTTAAACACATTAGTAAGTAACATATACCACTATTACACAAACACATTATACTTTGTGTGCATCACCTATTCTTAAGAGGCTGTAACTGCACTTTTTTCCAAAATAAATGTGAAAATTGCTTAAATTTCTAGGCCATAAAATTTTCCTTGGATGTAAGAATAAAAAAAAAATCGCAATAAATTTTCTAAGCACACAGACTGCATGTAAGAGATGAATTTGTCTCCAGTTTAGGCTATTATCATGAGCTAATATGTATTACTTCCTCTCTGACAGCCCTTTACAAGAGAAAGCTAAGCCATGAAAGCATGCAGTCTACCAGTTCTTTGTCACCACACACATACACACACACAAAATCAACATAGACTTTTCTCACACTTAGCAAATAATTCAGTGATCTCTTTTTGGTCTTCAGAAAGAAAGGCTATTCAGTTCAGGCAAAGATCTTTTAGATCTACTTTAACAAAAAGCTTATCTCACCAACTCGAGGAATCAAGACACACCTCCAAAAAAGACAATACCTTGGGGTAACTGAGCTACAGACCTGATTATGCGAAGTCATACTCAGTAATTCTGTAACCTGTGTAGATGTTACACTCTTCAGATGACATCTTCTCTTTTTTTTGTTATTCAAAAACTGTCCTGATCCTGCAGATTTTTTCTGTTACTTGGTAATGTAATATCAAGCAAGAATAAAACAGTAGTGCCCAGTTACTTCAGCTGGTGAATGAAAGCCTTCAGCAAGCCATTAACTGGGGCAGTATCTTCAGTTGTGTTCACTGGAGCATTGGCTCTTTTTTGCAATCTTTCCAATGTTTCAGTGGCTGCATGCAGAAATGAAAAGGGGCAAGACTGGGTGTGGGCCATCATCTTTAGCTGCTTGGCATGTAAGATTACCCAAAAAGCAAATTATGTGGGCTTCCTCTGAATGTGAGGAGGAAAATACTAATTGCTTGCCAGTGTCCTTGGCAGGAAGCAGGCCCAGCTACTGAGAGAATTTAAGGTGATTAAGAATTCATTATCCTGTAGAAGGGCACAGGACACTGTGTTTCCTTAAAACCTTTTTTAACTGAGCTGTAAAGTTCCAAACATCATTATGGAGCTGCAGTGGGGAGGAGGAGGAGGAGGAGGAGGAGGAGGAAGGTCGAATTGCAGGCCATACTTCTTTCTTTGTAATGTTGTCTGAGAATTATGGCACTGGCATAAAATGCTACATTTCCTTTGAACGCTACCATTTCATCTTCAGAATTTGTTATGCGACTCATATTTGTACTGCACTTCTCATTTCTTTTATAACAAATTATTCTGTGCCTTTTTATGATCTTGTAGGAAGTCAAGGTTGAATCAAAGCCATTGTGACTGCCAAAGTGCATGTATAAAATTATACCACTAAGCGTTAACCTTGCTTTGTAGGTTCACTTACACTTTTCAATTAAAAGCTATCTTTAGTATTGAAGCAAAGTACTTTATAGTTTTTCAGTTAAAAGTCACCTTTAGTATTTAGGCAAAACTACTTTTATGGTAATTCACACTTGCATTCTCAAAAAACTCTTCTGCCTAAAAGGGCTCTACAGTGACCTTGCTCCATCCAAAGTTTGAAAAGAACACAGAAGAATTATTAAGTGGTATTTTACTTGTATGTACTTAGCCCATTTAGTAAATGTGGGAAAAAGTAAAAATCAATACACTAAAAAAACCACTCCCATCTCCCCAAGGAAATTATATAAATATTGTACATGTGGGTATGCGTGCCTGTGTGTGAATGTATACCTGGGTGTACCTGTACATTTTTAACCCCAAATTCAGTAACTACACAGCATTATTTTTTTCTCTCTCAAAATGCCAGTTAAGCCACCAGTTAAGCCTGTTTTTCCTATGATGGCTAAAATCACATGTTAATCGATACAGCTACAGTTGCAGAATAAATATTCTTTTAACTATTTTTAAAAAGCTGCTAAAATTGCAAACACTAATGACCGTGCTCCTGGTTTGTCCAGAAGCCTCAAATAATGAGGATAAATAAGCTCCTCCTAAGTTTCTCCAAAATAAACCTTGAAGCACACACTCATAGACAGGGAAAACTCTACAGACCTGTATGCCCCAAAGATTTATGCACATGTTTAACTATACTCATTGTCAGTAATCCCACTGAAGTCAATAGGAATACTCACAGTGCATAAAACTACAGACACACATGAGATTTCAGCCTCGGGGGCTGATATTTCAGTAGTTACTTTGCTGGAGCAATACCCTGAGGATCTGGTTAGAATAGTTACCACTCACAACTCTCTTCTGTGGGAAAACCACTGACCTACCTCTTGGTTTTGACCATAATACTTTCACTGATGTATTGTTTTGTTTCCGTAAAATTAACATCCTGAATTACTCTTTGAAACAGCTGATCAACAGGCCACAGAAACAAGCAACACGAGGTGATCGAGAAGAGGAACAGTGAAAATGATTAAGCAGGAAAACTAGATACTCTAAAACAATAAGAGATTTTCACCTACAGAGTAATAGGGATGGTATTAAGACTAAATCACCAGAGTGTCAGAATGTGCATAGTGATGATAAAAGATTATATGCTTTATACATGACTGATGATGACACATTTAGAAAATATCTGGAAGGGAAAAGGCAAAGTGATGTCTCATGCAACTTTATGAAACTGCAACATTTACAACATGTCACCCTGGAATTAGTGCACAACGGGGAAAAAAATGAGCCCTTCAGTATCAATACCCCCAGCTCCTCTGTTACAATGGCCTTGACAAGAATCCCATTTATTTTCTCCAGAGAAATTGTTCCAAGGTGGTTGTTAGGCACAGTGGAGGCTTGACTCTTTAGACCTGGATTAGACTGCCCCAATAAGGCAAAGCAGAAAACAACCTTGTGTGTTTGTCTCACTCACTCCTTGGAAAGGGTGTGTATCTTGTCTGGGAAAGGCATTACTAATTTAATTTGCATTGTAGGGATTTTGAATCCCAAGACTGTTGCAGAAGTTAGAAAATATGCCAAGAATGATAACGTTTTCTTGATGGTGTAGTGAGAGTCTCTCATAGGAAGGGCAATCTAATTAAAAAGTTATAACAAAACAAACATTTTAATACAAGACACAGTATATAGTAATTCTCCATGCAGAAATAAGCTTAGCTGCCCATTGGATTCCACAAGACACCTCTTTCAACTTCATCTTGGAAATCATAATTTGGAAAAGCTTCACCTATATCTACTGCTGTTCTTAAAGATTTTCTTCTTTAAATAACTAAATAAAGATATATGTAAAGTCTTTTAACTAACTCATTTTGCATCACACACATTCATTTTACTTACAACTAAGTAATTACCTTACAAGAGCATCTTTTTTAGAGAAAACTTTTTGCAAAGGGATGCTTAGTTTTTCAATACATAAAATTATATAAATGAGGAGTTTAGAAGTAAGTGACTAAATCCATAGTCATGACACATTTAAATAATTGTTCAAATCATTTGCACTGTTGACAAGCACTTTAAACTCACCAGAACTAAAGAGATGTAGGAGCTTACCTTATGTTAAGAAGCTGTAAAAACAATGCTATTTTCTCTTATGCAACGTAAAATACAGTCCAAGTCTGTATGTAAAAATGTCACACTAGATTAGTAGTCTGTCTGCTGCAGATGCTTTTTAGACTGGTACTAAATGAAGTACAAAGTCTAGCTGTCCTCCCTGTCTGGGAATACACTGTACTGGACAAATACACTGATTGTACAGCTCCCACTCAAATTGCACAAATTAATTTGTACCAGCAGACTTGCATGAGAGACAGAGAGAGGGCAACACCAGTTCTACAGGATCTCAGCAGCAGGGGAAAAGGCCAATTTGTGTATCAGTCTCCTTTCCCAAGACACCTGTGACACACTAAAGCCCTTTATCACGTACTGCCATCTAACAGAGTCAGCTGCTTTGGGAGGCAGATAAAATTCCTAGGCACTTACAGCGATAAGAACAGCGCTGTCTGCTGAAACTCTAGAAACAAAGTTAATTGCTTGTTAATGATTTACAAGGTTTGACTAATTTGTCATTATTGAAGTAAATGGTTCTCAGCCAGCTGTAGAAAGTGTAAGGTATTCTTCTTCATCTACACTTAAGGGATGTACCATTCCTAAATATCTTTTTCTACACAAACCACTTGACAACATTCCCTGTGGGACTAACAGTACTAGCCAGAGTAAACCACAAGAATCCTGGTCTTCTTTTGTATCATGTATCATATTAGCTGATAAATTTCATCAGCATAATATGAGGGCTTAGGAATTTGCTTAACAGCATCTTCCCCACAGTTTTAGCAGGATATTGTTTGTGATTAACTGTTCCCACACTGCCTAATTTCCATCCTTGAAAAAGAAAATAAATTTTGTAGATTTCTGTGCAGAGACTGGACTCCTCCTCTCCCTCTTTAGTGTAGAGTACACCTTCTCAATCTGGCATTTACTCTCAAAAAGTAAACTTAATACCATGAAAATTCTTCTACCTTTGTTGAATTTAACTGAAATTATGAGAATCTGAGAGCAAAAAGGTCAGTAGGCAGACACACACAGTGACTAACACTGAATACACAAACCTCATTTCCATAAGAAACCAGGATCAAAACACTTATCTAATACTTTTTTTTTTTTTTTAAATACACTGGTTTGCCATGAAAAGATACTGAATACACAAAAGATACTGAATACACTTCAGTAAGAGCATTATCTCATTTTAGGTACACAGATACACATTTAGTAATACTGAAGAGTGTCAATGTATCTTTAATGTTAATATTTATCAATAACAAAACTGTCCCAGCAAGAACGATGACATTATTTGGAAAGGTGTTCTGTCTCCTTGTCGTGGGTTTTCAACTTCCTGCCCCGGGGCTGAAAATAGTTTTTTCCAGGTGGATTTCCAGAGAAAAAAAGCCAATCAAAAGTTTTAGTAACAGCTCTGCCAATTACATATTTAAGAAAACGGAAGAGAAGGCTTGTTGCGTAGATGAAATTAGAAACCATGGTCAAAGCTGGCAGTGACAGGAGAGAGAGAAGTCGTGAAAGGGGGGGAACTCTTTCTCTCCCCCCTCTCTCTCTCTTCAGCAGGGAAGAGACTGAAAACTAAAAACCCTGCCACCTGTGGAAGGTTGTTGGGGAGCAGAAACCCGCCTCTGCAGCTCATGAAGGAGCCCATGTCGAAGCAGAGTGCATGAAGAAGATGTGACTCCGTGGGACGCCTAAGATGAAACAGAGTCCTGCTGGAGACCTGTGGCCCATGGAGAGAGAGACCTACGCTGGAGCGAGTTGGCTCGGGTAGGATTTGTGTGATCCCAGTGAGGGATCCAGGCTAGTGCAGCTGAATTGTGACCCTGAGGGACAGCAGAGAATGGAAGAACTGTTGTCCAAAGGTAGAGTCATGTTAGAGAGGTCCATCAAGGACTGTCTCTCATGAGGAGGGACCCCACAAGAAACAGGGGTGGACTCAAAAGCCATTATCCCTTGTGATCCTGTGGTGAAGATCCATGGTGGGCAAGTGTTGCCTTGCAGTCCACAGAAGAGCCCACAGGACCTGGGTAACCCCCAGCCTCCTGTCTTGGCCCAGAAGGGGGTAGGCCCAGCCCTGAGGTTGACATAGAAGAGGGAGAGGAAGAGAAACAATTCCAGCTGCGATGAATCAGAGTTGTCATCCTAGAGATAATAGAAGAAGAACTTTCAAATGCTGCAAAGTTATTTGAAAGACCTGTAGCTCTTCTGGAAATGGAAAAGAGATTGCTTCTCCTTCTGAACTGATACAAGGGAGGAGGGGTACTTCTGTAAATACACATTACTTTTGCCTAATTAGAACTGTTGTACATATATAGTTCTTCAGTTTTTATCTTACTAGTAATAAATCCTAATATTATTCTCCCCAATCAGATCTCTTCTGTCTGCATAAACCTTCTCTCAACTTATAGCAATTGGGGGGGGGGTGTGAGAGAAAACTGGCACAGAGTAAACCCACGACATTCCTGAAGCCAGCACGAGTTAGCTTTAATCCACTCACACTTTACAGATGTAGTTACCTGCTTAGGGAAATTTGGCATTTTGAATTTGAGTTCTCAAAAAACTCTCAGAAACCTTCTGGTGCACAGCAGGTCAGGATCTACAGAAATATCAGTGCAGCACGAGGCTCAAAGCTCTATCAGACCTTGTGCCCCATAGACCACATTCATCCAACATTTATCAGGTAGCACCTCCAGTGAATATTTACAGTGAAGTTAAGCCCCTATTCTTTCCATTTCTTACAGTCTTAGAAATAGGCTATGAATCTTAAAGGCAAAAACTCCAGAATAATTGCTTTCACCTCACAGGAAGAGATACAAGTATTATTTTAAATAAATGTCTGTTATTTTATGCAGGATAGATGAGATTTCTTGAGTTCTCCATCAGAAACAATATCAAAAAAGCAGCATTCCTATTTTTGTGCTATCTAGTCAACTCCCTTTTTATCTCAGTGGATTAAAACCTGAAAGTAATGAAGTCTTCCTGGGAAATGAGTAAGACCATGAACTCCTAAGACAGTGATTTTTAGGAGGTCAGCACCTTGCAAAATGGAATTTAGTTAATATTGCCATTCATGACTGTAACAAAATGAAAAAGGAAATTACAAATGAATACACAGAAATTTCAACTGTGATGTTTTAAATCAAAATCTTCTTAATGTTGATGAAAACTTCCCAGTAAGTTGCAATACCGAACACCTAATGTGCCATAGTTTCATTAATCATTTAACTCAGTATGTATAAATCCAAACCCCTGGGGAGACAAATTTTGAAATGATCATTTCAGACAGTGTGTACCTCTAATGAATGCATTATTTGGGATATTTCCAACATGGTTAATAAGGTAACGTTCATAAAAGAGACAAATGAATAGATATTTCTAGCCTACCTTATATGCTTGGACAAATTGTGATGAACACCATGCATACAAATGATAAAGGATTAATCATACCAAAAAACTGAAATTCACTGTTTATTCAAAGGCAAATAGAGTACATCAGTGAAACAAAGAATAGGCACTACACCTGACTTGTCATAGGCAGTGAACTTCAAAATTGACCGACAGTAAAAGCAGTGATTTCAGTGTCCTTGCCTCCTTTTCTGAAAACTTTGCAGGGTTTTGAAAGAATCAGAACAGGCTTTCCAATTATGAATAGGCTGAAAACTGCTAAACAAAACTAATGCCTCTTTGAAGAACTCACCTATTGGTTCCATATCTATTTCTTTAAGGCAGAGACAAAGTACATTCTAGGAACAGGATTTTTTCCTAGAACTATATGCATTATATTAAGTAATTTTTAATTCACTGTTGGTACCTAACACTGTCCCAGAAAATACTTCCCATTAAAACTTAAATATTCCCTTTACATTGCCTTGACAGATCACATCTGACCATCTTAAAGACCTGAAGTCCCCAAGGTATTCTATTGTGAATAATTCATATTATGACCAATTTTATTCCTAAAAGCAGTTGTACTAAATGCTGGTGTGGCACATATTCTATTAAAAAGTATCTTGTCCCAGAAGGCGAAAGAGGGGGGATGGAGACAAAAGAGGCAGATATTGTTTCCTTTGCTGCAAAGCCACTCGGAACCAAACCAGATTATACGCTCTGAAGAGATACAGTGACCACGCATCTATAACTCTAAACTGTGCTAAACCTGATTCCTTAGAGGGGAGGCTGAAGTGGCAGTGTGGTGAATTGTTCCTCTGTGATTTTGTTAGAAGAACACGTACTCTCAACCTTTCATCACCCAGTGTTAGACAATTAGCTGCAAAATATGGTAAAACCTAAGGAAATCATAGCATTGATGCAAAAATGTGGATTAGAAAGCTCTGGAAGTAATTTTTTTGAATGACACCTACTCATCAACTCTTAAAACAAGGCAGCAGTGCAGATTAAACATTAATTTTGGGGATTAAGACCTAAATTATAATACTTGTGTGGAACAGACATCCCCCTTGTCATAAAAGTTAAATTTCTAAAGCAGAATGAGGAAGGATTTAGAAGGCATGAAAGCTGTAAGGGATTAATCATATTATAGTAGTGTTTCTCCTTATTTAAAGTATAAAGCCCTTCATCTCAGAGGACACTAAGGACACAAGAAACACATGAATGAATAACACCCTGTGGTACAAGTACACTTCAGGGCTGTTGTCGAATTAAACCAGCACATACTGACTTAGTTCTTCAGTGGGGAAGGCAGAAATGGAATAGAACTAGAATCTCTACGCACTGCAAAACCCAGCAATTATAACCATCAAAATAAGGGGCTGAAGTTTTTAAGGCATTAAGAATTTCTGAATATTTGAATTTTAAAATGTTCTATTGTGTTGGGCAGAGACTAACATCCCTCAGAAGTGTGGCTCTCACTTTTTACAAACACATAGAGATATAAGCAGTTGATCATTACAGCCTTGTAAGACTTTGCAATCAGCAAGTTCCTGAGCAGACACTGAACGCCCCTTAAATCTCTTAACGGACAGGAGCTAAAGCTAATTGTAAAACAGAATATGTTATTCCTATCTGACATGATAAAACCTGTTACTGGTGGATTCCTTCACAAATACCAATCAGGTCTACTTTATGATATGTTCATTTCATTGTCTCCAATAATCTGGGACACCCTGTTCTTTTCCTGACCTTTGATGACCCTGTCTCTTTCTTCTGGTCTATACTGCACATCCACATTGATCTGTAGACAAAGCACTGTCAGATGGAATCAATACATCATTCCTTCAGCACCACCACTGGCTTTTGCTCAGTTTACTTTCATTTTTTTTTAACAGATCAATAGTGCTAAACTGATGTATTGTAAATTGGGGTGTAATTAGTACCTGTCTGCAGGCCTGTTAACAAGCTGCTAAAATATTAGGCAGACTTTTTTAGTTAAACTGAACATTTCAAACTCTCTGCAACTGTGAGTAGGCGGCTGTTTTAAAGAAATGCAGAGCACAGTAGACTCCACAAAAATCATGCCCCCATAGTTACATGGAAAGTTTTCACTTTGTATTGATAATGAAAAGACACAATTATTAAAATGAAACACTTAACAAAATTAAATCATCAGACCTGGATGTCACCAATGAACACAGCTAAAACTCCCCCTTCTATTTAGGTTAAGATAATTTTGAGTAACAACTTTAAGCTAATATTTCATATATGGGTTAAGACCATATAATACTCTTAAGTTTCCGAAGACATCACCACTTAGAACTTATAAATTAGATGTTTGATACTATCCAGTGTAAAATTTTAATTGCAACACACTAATTCTAACTAACATAAAATTAAGATGATCTACCACTACGGACATTTATAGCAAAGCAGATTTGCTAAAATCTGTAAGCATCACTACATCAGGGGCAGAGAAGTTGTACTTGCGTGTTTTTGAAAAAGAACAACAGAAAAGCAACAAAACCTAAGTTTTCTTTCTGGAGTATTACTTTTCCAGATCAAGTTCATTGAAAAAGCAGAGAATCATCACAACCACAAACCAACCATCATGCTCAACAGCTCTCAGTTATGAGCATTGTGCCAAAACCTTTAGGCCTGTTGTGGGTTAATAGAGGTTATTGTTACAAAACTTTTCTTCATGCAAAACCTGCTCTGAGTTCAATGAGACAGACTTCTGTTTGGGCACTGGTATTATTGCCTGCTTCTTCTCCTCTCCTATATTGACTTGTTTCCTCCTCTCACCTGGTCAAAGCTATTCTGCTGACTGCTTCTCTGGTGTCCTGCTCCTGTGCTTGCCCAGGAACATTCTTTAAACATGCCCTGAGACCTGTCATTCCCTTACCAGTGACTATATTATTCCTCCACACTGTTCTCTCCCAGGTTCTTTTAACAAGCCTGGACTTTCAATCCAATAACTATTGGTTTAGGAGCCCAGCTTGAGATACTTCATGAAGAAAGGTCAGGCCCAGAAGCTCCACAGCAACAGACCCACCCCAATAAAACAGGTTGAGCCCCCAGAAGCAGAAATGCACCCCAGCACTGCTCACTTTTGAAATTCAAAGGCAAACTTACATATTCCAGTTTAGTGGGAGTGCACAGCTGACACAAGAGATCTTATGTAGACTGTCTTTGTCCTTTCCTATCACCCATCATTATGAACTCATCTCTCAGTATCACATTAATTCAGGTCCCAAGCCCACAGTGTTTACTCAAGTCTAGGAAAGGCTGCATAAGAGGCACAGGGAATACAGTAAAATGCTAATTTGTGAGTCCTGTAATTACATCAGACTCTCCACTCACATTGAAAAGCATAACTCTTTAATAACTGTTGAGGAAGGAAGAGAAACATAAGCTTCATGTTATTAAAAAGAAGTGCCTGCTTGAGTCTGAAGACCATCTCAATAAAGAGGACAAATGTCCTGGAGAAAAAAAGAAAAAAAAGATTAATAGGTAGAGAAAGAAAATGTTGCCTCTTTCCATAAGTTAAAGGGTATACCGGGTATATATATATATATATATATATATATAAGAGAGCTGAGCACTAATTTTTCATTTAGATTTGACTACACCAAGTGATCAATGTGTTATTTCACGAGCATTCCTACCAGCTCTGTGAGGAAGGAGCCGCGTGGCCAGGCTGTGCACGGCGGAAGGATGGACGCCCGTTCCTGGGTAGGAAGGAACAGATGTCGGAAGGTGAGCGGGCAGCAGAGCCACGGCTGCAGGTCCCACTGTGCCCGAGCTGCTCTGAGCAACATATGCTGCTCTGGGGCAGATGGTGAGGGCCAGAGCCTCAGGAACAGCAGAGCTGCAAAACGCTGTCCCAGCTGGGCACTGGCAGGAGACAGTTCCCTCCCCAGGAAGGGCTCCCCAGAGGCAGGTGTCAGCCCAGGGAGCCAGGGCAGCACCACAGCTATGTCTGAAATTTAAAGCAACTTGTTCTAACCCACCTGTACTGCTTTATCAAGGATGGATCTTGATCCCAGTGCTCCTGGAGCCCTCATGCCCCTGGGGGTGGAAGGATGCCCGAGCTCCCTTACTGTGTAAGGAGCTGTAGGATTTGGGGTTGGGGCTGTTCATTTGTGTGAGATTTTGTGGGGCACAAGGGCATGCAGACCCGCTGGGATTTCAAATGATCCTGTCTATGCAAGCTCCAGGGGGAGATAGTGAAAGATGATACTTAGAGAGAGGAAGAAAAAGATCAGCAGAACCATTTTATTGAGTACATTATTTTAACAAAATCTGAAAACTTTAGGTATCCTACCAAGTCTTTTCCACTGTGCAGTCTTATAAATCTGAGGTTACCTTCACATGTTTCAATGTGGTTTTATGTCTAAAAATTGCTAATTAAAAATAATCTCCCCTACAGTGTGATTAAACCATAGGGGCCTTACAAATTCTTATTTTTCACAGCATTAGAAAAAATGACATATTTTTCAGTTACTCTTTTGTTTACAGACAGACCATTATTGCAACAATAGATCAAATGTAGACAACCTGCTTTCTTCTTTTAGTGTTATGCTTTGAAAGTTCCATGCATCAGTGGAAAAGATCCCATTGATTTTACCTCTAATCTTTTCATTGAGGGAGGACAAAAAAACCAAAGCAAACTGAAAACCAAAGGGAGATGAGACTACAACCTTATGCATCTGTGCATTAAGAAAAAAAAAATAAATTACCTGGACCTCAAGAGACAAACCAAATTTTATTTGCATCCCTGTCCAGAAGCACTCATCTCATTGCACAATATTCTGAGACACATTTTCCTTTTACTTCCAATTTCTTTCTGTTAGAAATTGCAAAAGGTTTGATTTTTACTTCAATTTAGATTTGGAAATAACAGACAGGAGATAAGATTCTTAAACATGTTGCATATGAAACACTCTTGGTTTCACTTAATCCTTCATGGGAATACTTTTCACACTACCAGAGAACTTGAAAGACACTGAACTAGATGCCTTTGGAAGTGGACAGTTTTTAATTCTCTCCTGTGGAAATGACAATGAATGTAGGAGTCCAAACCCACACATACATGTGAAGTCCTAGATTTAAAGAAAGACAGGTAGCACAGCACAATAACTCTTCCATTTCATTCTAAATCCAAAATGTATGACTCTGTGAAGGTAATAATGTTTATTTCCTGTATAATTCCATCTTTTCTCATCCTCTCTCTGTGTCTAATCAGCATTCAGCCTCACTGGTCAACATCCAGGACTATAAACATAAGCTCCAAAGCCTCCAGTCACTGAGAAAGAAAATCTGACCCGCTTGTGGTACTTCACGCACTACATACATGCACTTCCACAGCACAGTTCTCCCGTGAAGCACTAAATCTCATCCAGTCAAATGCGTCATATATTTTTGGCCAAACACAAAGTCAAGCCCCCTCACTGCCTGCTGTTGTCTGACACCTTGTGCATCCTTCTCTACCTTCATCTGTCACCCCACCCCCGTGGGGTGGTTCTGCATGGAGCAAGAAGCTCCAGGAGGAATGTGGTCTGAGGCAAGGGCAGCTCCACACAACCCTTTTCCCCAGGGTAGTGTTTGGTGGCTGCTGTGCAGCTAACACACTCTTTCCACTCTCCTACCTGTCTTTGCATTGCCTCTGTCTTTCCTCACTGAATTTAAGGCCATTTAGTCCAGAACACTCAGGTACAGCTGTGGAACAGAGCTCTTTAAAAAAAATCACAGAGGTGGTTTTGGTCAATCACAGGCAATAAAAGGGCACAGCACAATAATATAATTTGCTCTACAAAGTATTTGAGGGCAGATTCTGCATCTTCTCTGTCCCACTCATCTGCAGGGATGAAGATATAGCTGTTGTGCTTGGTTTACACATATAGGCATGCAATCTTTTCGTCCCCAGTCCTCCTTCTATGTTTATTCCCACTGGATTGACCCCTAATATTATCAAACTGGAAAAAAATTCAAGCCTCTGACCATTAAAAGCAAATGTAAAAGAAATTTTAAGAAGTCAAGAGAAAAAGCCAATACATGTTTCCTTCTAAAACCTTACAGATTAAATCATCCTCCTTTATATTTTATATATCTCTCATAAAAGACTGGACAGACCTTCCAGTGTTAGGAGACCAGTCCATGTAACCCTGCATAATAACAATTCTTGAGAAATATAAGGCACAAACAGCAAAAAGAATAGTTTAGGCAACTCCTTTTTTTTTTTTTTTTTTTTTAACAATTCTAAAAACTATCTAAAGGAGTTAAAGGTGTTAAAAAGTTCTGTTCTCTGCCCAAATATAAACACTGATCACCAACAAACAGATAGCATCCGAAATTCATATGTTTAGGTTTGGTAAATAGAGAAAGCAAAATAATTTCTTTTTGCCTATCAAAATGATGAATTTGTGCTGGGGAAAAGAATTCCTTTCTTGGGGACAAGAATTTCATGTTCTATGTTCAAATGGAAACCTTAAACAGATATAAGCTGGCTGCCTGATTTGGGTGAAATGAGTCAACAGAGCACCAGATGCAGGGACTGCAAGTGTGACAGTTGGGGAGCAAATGTTTTACAGATCCAAAAACCTGCTGTGCTTTTTTGTCTATTCTTCTTTTTGCCAGTACCCACCACCCAGCTTTTATCTGCAGGAAGTGTCCATGGTTTCGGCCTTGAGTAGCTGCTTTCCCTCACGTGCAGCCAACCATCAACAAGCAACATTTCCTCCTGCTGGGAGGATGCTACATGCAACATATTTCATGACTGCCAGCAATGGGGGTTCATTAATCAGCCTTTAGGAGGTGCTGAAACAGCCACAGACAGACACGAAATGAGGGCATAGCAGAAGCCTGAAGATTTAGAGTAATCCAAGGTCTTTTCTCCAGAGAGTAAACTCAGTGGTTTTGGTTTAATACATCAGTTAAAGCTCAAATACCTCAGTGTTATTTCCAGGGTTAGATTTCAAGTGAAGTTTTTAACAACTCTGCTCAGGACCATGCCATACTTCCAAACCCAACTTCTCTCTTTAAAATGGTGTTTGGAAGAGACTATTCAGGAGCAGAGGAAACCTCAAAGACAAACTCCAAACGTATTATTAAAAAATAAATCATCATGAGTTGCTGGCAAAAAGATTAGCTAGCTAGTCACTAAAAAGGACATAACTGCAGGTATTGAAGGAATATAAGTTTTCTGTGCTATGGTTGAGACATACTGGTTGAAATATTGATTTGTTTTAGTGCTTGTCCATGATGACAGTTATTGCCCAGGATAGGCAGGATTTGAACAGGCTGCGTTACTTTGCTCTGTGTTGTGTCTGCAGCACAACGTAATCATTTCACCCCCACCACATTTTAGTTGGGTTTATGAGTTGGGTTTATGAGAGTGGAACTTTGCTCCAGTGCTCAAGAACACTCTGGGCTTGTTTCAGCCGCATAAACCCCAAATCAATCCTTCTTTGTCACAGTGACACTGGCAATTTCTGCCTGTGCTGCTGTATTAACCAGGCCCAAGGAATATTCCTGAGCACTGCATGGCAACAGTCTATATGCTGCCTTTTTTTTTTATTAATGGTTCACACACTTCTGCTGTCTGCTATTTACACGAGCTCAACTTAAACTTCCAATTCTTTAGGATGTATTTTTTGTATTTGAATAAAACAGAACAGGCTTGCTCAAATCTAAAGTTTCCTCAGAAAGCTCACATTAAAAACCCTTACATTCAGACATGCATTCAATTTTCCTCTCAAATTTTTGATTCTGGTATATTCAAAGACATTCACACCAATTATTTTTTAAAGCCCCACTGCTACATCCAGTCTACCAAGTGAACATTCACATCTTCACTGAACAATTAAAAAGCATAAATAAATTTCATAAAACCACCTTTTCTTTTGTCTTGCATTTTTAAGGTTAAGTAGCCCAAGATTTATTTCATACATTAGCAGAAATTATGAGTGAGAGCAAAGCCAGAACCTTAATTAGAGAGAATATAAACAGAAGAGTCTGATATCAGCCATAACTCAGCACAGCTTAATTATGCTCCTTTTTTTTATATTTTCATCAGGCATTAATAAAATCTCTGTCATAGGCCAGATACATATTATGGCCCTGAAGATTACAGATGCATCTTCAAATAATCAAGACTGTAAAAGACATTGAGAAAGAAACAAGAAGATTAGCTATTACTGTTCCTTTGTTTAGTTTACTGGTAGACACGAAGGGAGTGCTATAACTGGCTGTGTGAGGGTAGGAGGGCTCTACAGAGGAATCTGGATCGATGGGCTGAGGACAGCGGTGTGAGGTGCAACAGCATAGGAGGAAAGGGCCTCAGGTTGCACCACGGGAGGTTTAGGTTGAACATTAGGAAAAATTTCTTCACCGAAAGGATTGACAAGCACTGGAACAGGATGTCCACGGAACTGGTGGAGCCTCCATGCCTGTAAGTATTTAAAAGCCATGTAGATGTGGCACTGTGGGACACAGTTCAGTGCTGGACTTGGCAGTGCTGGGTTAACGGTTGGACTCAGTGATCTTAAAGGTCTTTTCCAACCTGAAAGATTCTGTGATTCAATGATCTGGAAAAACAATTTCACTGTTGATCCAGATTCACAGACTGGTATGGGCATTTTTTCAGGAGCACTGAGAGACATTTTTTCACTGACAGTATCAAAGAACTTTGAGATCCTCCAATACCTGGTAAATATAAAATATTGTTAATATATTTTACCTTTTTGTACATAAGATATGGGCTGATTGTGAATGAGGAGCTCTGGATGTTAGATTGTTTCTGCAAGCTGACTTGCTGAATAGGCCCTGGAAAGATTTATTTACCAATGCTTCAGGATTCCTATTACTAAAATAGAAAAGAGAACCTCTTGAAAAAGTATTTGGAGAGTCACTGGAAACAAATATATTCTCCTACAGCACTTTGATAATACAAATGGAAGGAATACCTTGCTAAAGAAATATGCAAGTCTTTGATCACAATTTCAGCATAGGAACCAGCTGTACTTTTATTCTGAAAATAGAGCATTCTTGCTTACTTTTTTAAAGACATGTTACAATTCCCTTAAACAGAGTTCCTGATGCACAAGGCATCTGGCTGGCTTGAAACAGACCACATTTTTTTTCTGTATAACAATTGCTAATAATGAATAATCCTCTCCTTTGCTTCCCGCAGCTCATCTTTCTGGGGGGTTTGTTTTGCTGAGGGCTGGTGGTGAGAAAGAGGTGGAGCAGTCACGGCGTGGAATAATAAAGGCAACACACAGCAAATTTCTGGCTAATTAAGTGATATCTCCACAGGAGCATTAGCTATACAAGAGGAATACTTGCACAGAAGAACAAACAAGATGCATTTTCCTTCAAATCCACAGTAAAAATATCTCTTTACTACCATTTAATTGCCAGACATAATTTCATCTGCCTATGAAACTGTTATTTCTGAGACTTAAATAAAGAGCAACCTAAACCAGCCATGAAAAGCAGACAGAAAAGCTGGCTTGGCTGCAAGAAGGAAGCTGCTATGTGCTCATGAAAAAGCATTCACAGCAATAATATTAACACCCACATGTCACTCAGATAATGTGACTCCTCCAAGAATCACCAGTGAGCTCTGACTTGGATAACCAAGTTCTAGAAATGACAGCCTACCTCCCTGTCTCTTCTTATTCTTACTATGGCACCTCCTGGGACCACCACAGAAGTGCTGACCACATCAGTGTTCAGAAACAATTTGTGCACACTTGTGTTCCAGTAAAGAGACAGATCCTACTTGCTGAAGGTTTCATTTTGTAAAGACCTTGATGCTGAATTGGATTTAAGCAGAAAACCTGGAAGTGGAAGACTACTTGAGTAACCTGCTTTCTCCTTATTTTGATACTACAAACAATTTTTAGCACAAATAGTACGGGATAGCTTGAGAAGAACTCTGCTTTAAGAAGAAGTTGAGATTCACCTGATGTAACAGTTGCTGTCATGGCTATTTGTTTTTGTCTTACTGCATGCATATTCAGTTATAATGACAAAAAGGAATGTGAATTTAGATGCTTTTATTCTGGAAGCACTACAAAAACTTCCTATTTAACTATGTATGCACACAATGGGGCCAATATAGGACTTCCTAGAGAAACAAATGCCTTTTTTTCCTGTTATTTGTTACAGTAGCATCCAATCAAAATTTTACACAGCCTCCCATAAAACCTTTTTGTACTTGACATCTCAATGTTTTAAAGTACTACACAGCTCTGCACCGGTATCAGAGACCCTTGAGATTATACAAAACAGGAAACAGAATCACAGCTCTGTGCTAGCAAAGTTGGAACCCATAAACACACAGTGTAAAGTACATTTGCCCTGGACTTTGGGGTTTTTGGGACTGACTGGCTACACCAAGCAGACATAGCCTAGGCTGTACCAAAACAAGTCATGCACACTGTTCTTTGTGTGATTAGTGACCAAACCACTAGCACAACCACCAGTCATATAGAATAAATAAACAACAAAGTCACCTGCCCAACAACTACTATGGCATTACCAGCAGACAAAAATAATGGATATCACCAGTAGATTAAACAAAATAAATTAATGCCACCATGTGTAAATGAATGCCTCCCTGAAGAACAGATCTCACTCTAAGTGTAAAGCCTCGAAGATGGTATTTTCACCCTTGGATATCACAGACACAGGACAGTAACTCCTCATTGTGTCAGTGAAATACCACATTAATTCCAGGCTACCAGGTGGAACTGCACTATACTGAAGTTAAGTCTGTTCCTTCTTTTTGCTTAAACTTCTCTTGACACAATGGATCTGAATTGTGATTTATTCTTCTAACACTTTCCCACACCCCACTAATGAAACGCATCCCCAGCCTCGTGAATGCAGTATTAACAAAACACTAAAACATTTGGAGCTGTAAAAGTGGGAAGCAGTCTGGATCAATGCAAGTGCATGAACATTTTCAGATGCCACTTGAAAGTATTAACGACACGCAGTCATTTGCTGACGATACGTCGATTCCTTCTCCAACGAAAATTACTGGCTATAAATCAGGCAAACATTTACAGGAATCTGCAAATGAAACAGCTAAATCCATGATGACAGGGAGCCTCATAAAAGCTGCCCATTTATTCCCTCTGAGCACTCATCCCCACCAGAGGGATCAATAGCAAACCTCATACAATATACTTCTAAATGTCATGCTGCAAATCCTCTTTGCATTTATGCAGAAGGAAAAGACCCTCCTCCAGTTTTAGAGGCTGAAATCAAGTAAAAAGCATATTAAATGTCTAAAAAACAATAAATCTGAGGGTGAACCTTTTATTCTTGGGTCTGTGACTTTAACACCTATTCTTCTAAACCATAAGGATTATGACACTAAGAAAGATAAAGATTCCAACTAGAAAAACAAAATGGATGACAAGGAATTAAAGAAACGTATCCATCCACGTCTGTCACTTAAAAAAATCAGTAGGCAGGGAAGTGACACCACACTGGAGACTGACAGTCTCAGTTTCCCAGGCTTCTGAAAACTGAGGAAGGCAGTATTAAGAACCAAACAAAGAAGTTGTTAATACAGAGTCCAAGAGGGGTAGCTCTTTGACTCATTAAAAACTCTATCAGGCACTTGAAACTTTATGACAGAGTGGAGCAAAATATTACTCTTGCAAAAGCAGGGATGTGTATTTAAAGTGTAATCATCAACACCTAATTCAGTTTTACAATTAGACAAATACATGACAGCAAAGAGCAAAAATACCCTTCCATGAATTCTAATTGTTATATTTTGACTACCTCTTCCCATTCTTTTTTTCTTTTTTTTTGCTTTTGTATTTCCATGGAACCAAGCCTATTGAACATGATTCCAGTAGAGGAGTACAAGAACCTAAATTCTTCCCTAGTATTCCAGTCAAAAGCACTGGATCAGGTCACTACACTTGGGAAGTACAAAGGAAACAAGGGTCATCGGTTGACAATGTATTCACACTAACTTGCAGCTAATTAGAAAAACTAAGTCATTTTATCTGACACATGACTCAAGATCACACAGCTAGGCTAAAAATTTAAAAGCCTAATAAAATGTCTTCTGGGATGAACACTTACTTTATTATTGGTTAAAATAAATCTGCTGTATTCCCTATTAAAAAGGTGAGCCTTTCTGTGTAGCTGGATATATCTAACGAGCACTTAAACCCATTCTTTCAATAGTAAAATAGTCTCAAGCATCTGAAATATTCCTCATGCAAATAAAATACATATCCTGAAGGACAGAGATCAGACATGACTCAGCAGGGCCCCTCTACTGCTTCATGAGGACCAAACTGTTTCTGAGGAAAGGCGTGTTATTTCTGAGGCAAACAAAGCCATGTTGTTCTGATGCAGCTCTTCCAGGTACCACCATACATCTTTTAATTTATATCACACTGGTGTGTGTGTGCACAAACTCATCTTCTACGAGTGTGCATCCCTCTTCTGTGTTGACAAATGTAAAGTGTTAAAAGGAAAAAAAGAAGCTTCACACAAGCAGTTGGAAACAAGCACAGAGTACAAATTTAATCCCCCTTAATCCCTTGTCAATTACAAGGAATGTCCTAGTGGAAAGTTGTATCAACAGTGCAGTTTCCAAACCCATAGAAAAATAAATGAAGCCATCCCTTCCCTCTTTCCACTTGGACCGTGTTCAGTGAAGCTCCCTTAAAGGATTAGGAACACTGTCTGCAATAAACACGGGCATCAATTTTTAAAATCTGCTCTGAAAATGGCAACATTTCACAAGCTGTGAAAATGCTTTGGTTTAGGGCATGGCCTGAGAGGCAATAGGCCAGCAGGATAGCACTGGGATTAGCCCTAATTACCTCATGTTTCACCTTAATTAACTACTGATACAGAAGGTAAACTCTGCAGGATCTGTGGCGAGACCTTAGGCCAGTAGGCAAGATATCTAAGCCGTCATTGTTTACACATGATAATCTCTCTTTTGAATTTGCTTTAATTGCTCAAAAAGATTAGCTGAAGGATATGCATTATGTATTGATTAGCAATGCTAACTAGATCCTATATAATTTTCATGTGTGCTCCACAAATGCAGCCTAGCAGTTTTTGAGGCACATTCTTTATCAGCCGATCGTCAGAAGATCAACGTTTAACTTTGGTTATGACAACATCAATCATTAAGAAGAAGAAGAAAAAGAAAAAGTCCCAGCCTTTGGTAACGTGAATGGAGGGAGAAAAATACAAAAAAGGCTCTTTGCTCTGTTCTAGAGATACCATTGTGCTCCTCCATTGTGAGAGGTAATCCCCTCCCACACGCACCCCTGCTCAGAGCACGAGCAAATTGGGAGCAGAGGGGAAGCAGCAATAAAGCACAGAGAATATAATATATATTTTAAAAATAGATCACAAGGTTGCCTTGTTTCTTGCCCCATGCACTCTTCATTACTCAGACTCTGCTTTCTTTTTCTGTTTTATTAGTTCTCATCTGCTCTTGGCAGGCCTTGAAGATTACTGGACAGTCAGATTTTGTACCAATCTAAGCAGTAACTGCTTACAGAATCTGTATAAAATATAACAGTCAAACCAAGGAATAAAGTTCTCTGCCATGTGCTATTACTCTGTCCGCTGGCAGAGAAACACATTAAAAATATGACTTCTCTGTTGTTCTGTGCTTTATTACTAAAAGCAACCCAAAATACGACTTTCCAAAGGCCCTCTGACCTGAAATACATTTGAAAAGTTAGGAATATATTTCCTTAGGAAGGTAACCTTGATTTAATGTAATAAAAGAACCCACAAACTGATCAAAACAAAAACTTGGCAACAAATTATAGTGCAGCGTAAAGGACTGGAAATATTTATGTCAAAACCCTGGACTCTTAAATCAAATGCATCCACTGAGGTTTTAACTCAGCTTTAAAGTTCAAGACCTGAGATTTTATCTGTACTGCAAGAGTCAACTAAATTTATGAAATAAAATTGTTAATGTAAGAGTTTTACTGTAACCTTAAGGACAGAAGGGTATATAGTAAAAAATCAAGTTTCTATGAAACTACTTGTGTGATAGCCTTTTTTCTTCATAGTATTTTACAATATCTGCATCCTTAACTAATATCAAGGTTGCCCCAGCTTCTTAAGTCACATCCCAGAGAGTTTTCCTAATTCCTTCACGTACTTCTTTATTTGCTGCTTCATTTAAGTCTTACAGTGGCAAGGAAATGCACACTGCCTGTTGGAAAATGCTCACAGACCACTTGCTACTCACTGGAGGTGGCTGAAGAACTGAGAACTTTCCCTGGGATCTCACTTCCTCTGCATGGATGAAAAGCTGTCATTGAGGGCAGGACACTGTAATTTCACTGGTGACTGGTGCCTATTCCAGATCACTGCCTCATTTCACTGGAGGTGTCATCTTGTGCTCTGAGCAAAAAAAATCTGTAACTGCTTACTTGACCAGTAAGGTTTTGGAAAACTTTTAAATTAAAAAAAAAAATTGAATACACAACAGAAGTTTGTCAAAGGCTGTTTGACAAACTCCTTCACTTTGCAGAAGGCTAATGTTGAGATAAAGGCTGCAAACCATCGCTTTTACTGTATTTGTTTTAAAAATGCATTTAAGCTGTAATTGTGCTGAGGGGCTTTCAGGGCTTCAGACACATTTGCGTTTGCTGGTTTGAGACAGCATTGGAAGGAAAAAAAAGTTGAATCTATTCATATAAGCTGCCCTACTGTAATTGATTTTATAATCATAAAGAAGTATGAGTCTTAAAAAAAAATTAATATTGTGAGAGAGGCAGAACATAAAGTCCTACATTTTTATTGTAAATGAACACAGTAGAAGATTTTGCTTTCCCTGAATGTCAACCTCAAGATGCTTTCAATCTATGTTAAAAGTACCACACACATCTCTATAAAATAATGCATTTTTTTCTCTGTGATTTTCTTTGTTTGTTCATGTGTCAAAAAATGTAAAACATTCTGATCATCTAAATGTAGGTATCCTGTTTTGTATAAAAGGACAGAAGGGCTTAGTTTATGCATATATATTTATGCACAGCCTAATCAGACCTTTATGATGGTCTACTCTTTGAATATTTATTACCCGACTAATTATTGAGCTTAATTATAATCTACTTTTAATACATTAAAAACTTGTTTGAAGATGCTGAAGCGAAGTTTCACCAGTGAGTAGAGAGAAGCAAGCACATTTTCAAACAAAACAACCTTTTTTTTTTTTTTGTAATAGATCTTGACAGTGAATTGATTACTTACATACCTATAAGGTGAAACCCTCGCCTTCCTTGGATTTAGAGGAGTCAGGCTTTCTTCCAGCGACCTATATAGCTGGGTTATTTATCTTCTTAGAGAATTTTTGGCCTGCAGTTATCTGATATCAAGCTGTGATCTCATCAGCTCTCACACACTCAGCAGGGAGGGGCTAAGAAAATACTTCAATGTGAAACCTCTCCAAGCACCCTGAGGGCACCACAGCTAAGGAGGTGTTGTGGCTGCTGAATATTTTCCTTTGGCAGGAATTCTGACCCAGTGCCCCACAATGATGCCCATATGCCACTGGAGGGTCATTTGTAGGAATGAAAGACAAACTAATGATCTCACTATGTGGATTAGGAGAAATTTAATATTTCCTAAATTGAACCATCATGGTTTTTATGTTCTTGCAGAGATTTGAGGTAACTGCTTTGGCAGAAAACTCTTTACAATTCTAATCTTTTCTAATCTGTGTATTTTGAGGGTCAACTACTGTTTGCAAAATGTGACGTTTGTAAGAACATAAACCACTTGATAATTCAGCATATGCAAAGAGCACATCTTAGAAACTCAATTGTATTTTCTGATAGACCACAGGGTCTTTTCTATCATTACTTTCCTTCTTTTGCCCCATGCACCGCTTTCCTTTTTAAGTGAAAATACTTTAACAAAGGGGAAGAAAAAACATCCCCAAACCCTCAACTATTTAAATTGCTGCTTTGCTAAAAACTGCCTGGCTGATTGTTTTATGAAAAGCTGCCTGCCCAGGTTTCTTGGTCACCTGAAAACAAGTGGAACATTTGTAAAATATCTACCAGTTCTCAATGGAACATTTTTAATGAATCCAGGATCTTCACACAGCACAATGACATTTGGAAAGGATCATCTCAGAGTTAAAAAAACAAAATAAGGAAATTCACTAAGGGAAAAAAAGTGATTTTCATTAACCAAAGGATAGAAATTCACCTTTAAGTATGAAACTTGGAATGCCTTTGGCACAACAAATTAGATTCTTTAAATGTACAGTTTGTGACATGGATATGTACATAATTAGACTCTGAGAAATTAACACTTGATTTTACCAGGATGCACACGAAGAAATGGTCAGAACCAAAGTACCAAATTTCACCATCAAATTGAATTAAGCCATTTAAAATTTGAGCAGCTTTTATAAGCCTCTAGTGAATTCAAATTATAGTTTTATGGCCTCTTTTACTCCTACTGAATCCAATGGCAAAGCTCTGCAAGGAACCTTGATTGTGTTTTTCAGCTTTTGGTATTCTGGTCTTACTTTGAGTGATGACACTTGCTATTTAATGATAGAAAATTAGAAGAAAATGAACAAAAGAGAGTTGAAATAGCAGTAAGACACAGATTTCCCTCCAGATGCTCTATTGGAATTTTTTCCTGAAAGGAGCTATTTTTGTACAATTAACGTGGTCTGGAGGACCTGGATGAAAATAACATTGTTCAGATTGGACAGATACTGTGCATTTTGTTACTTTGTCTTCAGTCTTTACAAATGTTCTTATTTTGCCAGTATTTTCACTAGGAAGGAAAGGAGAATTCGTATCTCTTTTCAAAACACAAATTACTCCTCTATGCACAATTAGGTTCATCTTTCCATCAGATTATGTTTATATGACACACCATTGAAAATACATTTTCTCTGTGCCAGTGAGTGGCCCAAGGCATCCAAGCATGGATTTTTCATCCCCTCACTGGCCAAAGGCATACCCACAGGGCCCTCCTATCCCACAGCAATAGCTAAAGCATAAGTGTAAGTAGGTCCAAGAAAATATTCAGATGGTAGGAAAATACTAACTAAAGAGGAATATACCCAGACTCAATTATTTCAGCCAGTTCTTCCTTTTTTTACATTAAATTAGGTTTAGGAATTTCAGATCTTCCATTTCCCCCTCTGCGGATAAGAGATGTAATATTTAAGTACGTCTCATTCCCACAAACAACTTCATGTTTATTGAAATTATGTTTTCCTGGCTGTTAACTGATGCAAAACCTGCAGTGCTGAGATTATAAACAATTTGAATGTGTATGCAGTAATGGATTTTTGGAAAATGGGCAGGATTTGCAGCATGCAATATCCAGCCAATATTATGGAGATGCATGACTTCAAATTGGTTTCTGGAGTAAAAATCCCCCTAACATTACTGATGGGGTAATACTACTACCACTAAATTTATTCAAATGGATGAAGTAAGAGAAGTCATGGAAATCTAAGTTCTGTTGATCAATTTTAAACTGCAGAACTTTCACAACAACTCAACCCACACATTCTAAAGACCAAAACAGGAACTCTTTGCTGTTGATAAACAGAAGGGCTTGCTTAGTGATGACTTCAATTAACTAGGTTAAGAATTGATAACACCACTTTGCTGCTACTTCTATTGCTAGAAATACTTTGTGAAACCTCTTTCTAGTGCCTGCATTATTATACAAACAATTTTAAATGCCTCTCCATTTAAAACTTTACGTATTCACCAATAAGATCCTTATATTTTTTCCTCATTTCTTTAACGTTAAATTCAAAGGGAAGCCACAGAAATCACAAATTCTTTGAAAACTTGGCTTGGTCACTTCAGATAGGACAAATAATACAAACAATGAATGATTCCTACAAATGCAAGGATAGAAAATGTTCAGCTTTAACAGTGAGTTACTGCAGGGGAAATAATCTAAAATAAGTAGGCATAACGGGATGAAAAAAACATCTAAACCACATGAATGCACAAAAAGTCAGATATACATTTGAAGAAATGTCAACAGAAAGTCTAGCACAGTTTTTATTACACTAAGATGTGTCAAGAGGCAGAGCCAGATGGTTATAAATCCTCTTTGTACTGCTGTGCTGGGGCACCACTGAGAAACCCATGCTATTTTCTTAACAATTTCTAGGAAAAAAACATACTGTCAAACTTGATAAACTTGATAAATGAGGCCTCCAGTGTTATTAGGTAGCTGCAAAATAATTATAAAAATATTTTTTAAATCCTGATTTATAAGCTGCAAATACAAATAAAGCTCTAAATATATGCTACAAATGAAAAGCACACCTGTTTGTTATAAAACGTGTTCAAGTAGTAATGACCTTTATTATAACATAACTAAGGGTAATGGGGGGGAAAAAAAGGAAAGGGGAAAAAAAAAAAAAGTCTTTAGAACAAAAAAAGAACGATCAAAATTCCTGACAGGAAGATGCATTAGACCAGTCTCTCAAGGGATGTAGTAGAAACCCAGGCCCTGAAACTTTTAAGAGCAGAATGGACAAATCACTAGAAAATATACAATAGGGAACAATCTTTCACAGGTAATGAGATGGGGAGCAAACCAACAGAGGTTTTCTAGTTCTGCCCTTACTTCCTACCATTGATTCCACACCACTTAGTGTTGCCCCCAGAAACCGATCTAAATCACTGCTTAGTTAGGAGTGCTGGAGAGGGGGTGGGGAGAGATATCAGAAAGATTACAGTTTTGTAGAAGTGCTTATCTACACAGGGATTAGCTGGCTTTTGCATCCCTGGCAAGATTTCACTTGCACATCTCCCCACAGAGACAGCATTTCTATCTTTGGTCAATAATCTCTTTCTAAAGATCAATACGGGTCAGATGCCCACGTGTTTATGAGAGCTATCAGTTTCTGGTGCAAACACTCATGAGCTGGTGCCGACTCACACGAGAGAGAAGGGGCAGATTCAGCCCCTGAATAGTCACTCAGGCTCTCACAGGGCCTCCTGATACGGCATCCCAGCAGACCTACCAAGGCTTAAAGGAGACAGCCAAGGCTGAGAAGAGTTTAGATTAACAGCACATTAAACTGACAAGTCCACATTGTTTCTTGGCAGCTCTAATACAGACAGTCCCATAAAGCCGTAGTAGGTAGCAAGACAAAGACTTCACGCTATATAGAAATGTAACTCCAGAGTCCAGAATTGCCTCAAGAGAGTATTGGCAGACTTTGCCAGTAATTAGCTAAGAAACACACGTGAATGGAACAAATTTGAAGCCCAGAAAACAGAGAACAGATGTTGTTTGAAAACGGCAGCAGGAAAGTTGGGCTTGCTGTAGTTTAAAATGCTGCCTTCATCTGCTCTTTGCAAAGAGAACTAGAAGTTTTCTTTGGTGACAGACCCTAATCAAAGCAAATTCAGACTTCTGTCATCTCAAATACTCTCTGCTGCAGTACAGTCTTGTCAAAATTGCTCTTGAAACTCGTTCAGAAGCTTCTTATCAGGAACAAGGCTGTGGACAAAAACTGCTGAAAACCAGTGAGGACTTAATGCATCCACAGGTGAACTGCATTAGTGTCCTGGTTGCTTCTGGGATGGATGCCAGGATAATTATAAAATAATTTAAGGCCGGTATCATTTACAGAGTATTTCCTTAGATATTTTCACTTGAGAGTTGGACAACTCTTTTGTCTGAATTGTTAAACACTGTATTTATTCTTCCAAAATGTCTAATAAAATCAGCCTGCAGAAAAATAAACACAAGTACTTCTTGGCTATCTATGACTACGTGTGTCAACTCAGAAATGACTGGGTTCAAATTTGTGTATCACTGAACAGAATATGATCCATGTATTATTGAACAGAATACAATCTATGCAATTAACATCAGTGTCATGAAAAAGAAATATAACACACTAAAAACCACTAAGCCTTTCTCAAACTCTATGCAAATAACACTGAGTTATGATTTTTCCTCTTTGCAATTTCCAGACTACATTTAGGAGAATGTGACTGACACAAACCCCTGTTTCTTGCTTTTATCCCTTTAAAACCTGATGGTTGAGATCTACCATCATTATGTTGAACTAATTACCACTCACAGAACAGAGAAGAAAATCCTTATCCTTTAGCTCCCACAGCATTATAACATGGCTTTGACCAGAAAAGCCCTTCCATTTTCCTTGGTTGCCTCACAACGTAAAACGAAGTTGGCAAGATGAAGACAAATAGCACAATAGCCCACTGCTGATTGGCTAAAGTATTTTGTATATGTTGGAAAATTCAGGACATCCATCCTAATAGGCAGTGGACAGAACACTTTAGGAACTGTGACTGTGCAAGGCAGCAATCTATCCATCATGGGGTCAAAGGGTGAGGTCAACAGGAGAGGATGGTGATGTTATTATCTGACATGTGGGTTATCTTCTATACACTCTGCCTGTGAGACACACGACATGTGGTGAGCTCTGAGATAGATATCAAACTCAGGAGCTCAACATGCTGAGTGAGTCGAACAAGCAGGCAAAGAGTTACTTACAGCATAATTAAGTGCCTGTGTGGTAAAATAATTGATGTGAACAGAGCAATAGAAAGGCAATTAGTAGCACCAGAATCGAGGTTTGAGACCAATAAAAATAAAGGGTCCACAACCGACAAAAGAGAAAAAGAAAATTAAAATAAAAGAATGAATTGAACTTTTCGTGTATATGTAAACTTGGCCTATAATACAAAGTGCATTATGATCAGACTACGGATAGACCTGAATAATTCTGGTATCCTTTGGAATTTCTAAATGATTTCACAAAACTCCTTTCAGTTGCTCTATAATTAAAAAAATGCAGGTATAAATCTGAAAGCACTAATTCACACTTGTTGGTTCTAAGCTCCCCAGTGATGCACAGCAGACAAAAGGTGCTGTGGAGTCAAAAATATTTAAATATTAAAGTATTTGAACACTTTTAGAAGGCATTCATGTGGGAACACAACTACACAGCACTGAGGAAATATATGGAACTACCTACAAACACACAGGGATGAGGGAAAAAAAGATATAAGCACGGGAACAAAACATGCTTTGTCAGTTTATGAGAAAGATTCCTTATATTAATCAAGTAACTGAATGAAAAATAATATGCTTAGGCTTTTACCACTGCCACTCTCATGACCAAGAATGATTTACAGTTAGTTAATGTGTTGGAAATTCAGATTTAAGAAGTTTTACCAAAATAACTTTGAACATTCTGGCTATACAAGTTAGGTAAGAAAGTCCTCTTTACTAACCAGCACTTCACTGTCAATGTGAGCATTCAAAAAATCATAAAACTCCTGCCAAAATCACAGAATTTGTTTGAAAATTGAGAAATTGGACATTGATGAGAATTAATAAAACATTGTCTTCTTTATGCTTCTGACTGCATATTTTCAAGCCTTTCTTCACAGTTATAGGTGTTTGTTCCTTTATTTTTAGAGACTTAGCATGAAACAATAAAAGGAAGTCAAAGTGTGTCAAAGGCAGTAAATTCAATACTCTAGTACTCGTCCTAATAGGCAAATATTAAACTACGGTTTCTTAGTGCCAGCCATTAAAGAGATGAAAAGAAACATTTACATAAAGGCAGAGACTACCATAAATATCTTTTTGTTTTTTAAGATTTGAGGAAGTAATCAGAAAAATCATGTTTCTTCATGGCAGCAATAGTTTCCAGAGTATTTCCAGAATGTTAATACATTAATTTGGCTAACTTGCTACCATGCCATTTATCACATTCAGAATGAAAGGATGAGTGTGAGAGATCTGCAGAGGCAACGAAAAGCTCATTTGAAAACTTAGACAAAACTTTTGTGGACCAAACCTGGAACTGCTCTATCTTTGACCTCACCAGACTGCTCCTGCATGCAGAAGTTGTCTTTGGCTTCTCCATTTCTCCAGCTGCTGAAGAGCTTCTTCAGCTTTGCCTGATCTTACTGCTAGTGCTTCACAGAGCAGGCACAGCTCATACTTCCTTCCTGTATTTAAAGTGAACAGCGCTATCCTTAATTAATGAAACAAAAATATTAATTTTCCCTGCCATGATACGCCACCTCTATTATAAAAATGCTGCTACTTCGCTTTCAGAGGTATTAAACATATAATTAAGAAATTAAAAATCCTAACACTTCATGGAGCAAACACACCTTCTCAGTTCAAGGTCTACCCAAAGAACTTTTACCATCCACACAAAGTAACATCAGAGTTATTTCCCACACAACTCACATTCTAAATGTCAGAAAAGGGATAATTGATGGCAAGGGGCCTATAGCGAATTTTCCCTTACTGGTGACAAAGGCTGAGGGTAGAGCTGTCACAGCCTGATTTTTTTTTTTTTTTTATTGTAAGATCTGGAGAAGGATGCCATTTCCTCCAACCCTCCTGTCTCCGACAACTCATCACACGGAGCCGGTTCCCCGGGGGTGCGGCAGCATCTGGCACTTCTGCTCTCTGGTGGCAGCTGCAATCATTTTCGGGGTAATCTCCTCAAGGCGGCGTCTTTATTCAGCTACAGATGTCTTCATCTTACATCCTGCTGGATTCCTCAGGCCTCACGTTGCCTCTGCACCCTGGTTTTACCCCCTCGGGGTTGGCTTCTCAGCCACTGCCTCATCTGAAAGGTGCTGACAGCAAGCGTTCAGAAGGTGCCGGGGAAGGTTTTTTCTTGCAGACATTTATTTGTTGGTTTCCAGTGTCTTTTCAAAGATACAGATGAAACCTTGAGAAACGACCCAAGGATCCAGTGTTTAAGTGGACTTCCAAATACAAAGCAACAGCAGAATTTTTCTGGTTTGTAAAGAGTGCTCCCTTTTGTTTGTTTCCTGCTTGCCACAACAATTTAATTGCTATCTCTGGCTTCTCTCCTGATACAGTTATTACTTTTTTCCTGTACTGAGTCAGACAGATTACTTATGAGGAACCCCAGTGGCAGGAAAGGAGAATATTTCATATTTCATGTAGTTATACACAGCTTAACATTAATCATCTTTTCAAAAGTTCCTTATTTCCGATCTCTTCCACATGCACTGCTGTAGATCCAGACTTGCATATTTAGAGATGATTGGGGAGAAAATCATACATCAAAAACCAGCATTCCCAGGGACACGACTATAATAATCTCATAATCCAGAACACATTGGTACCTGCACAAAGGCCTGCTGCAGCATGCAAAAACCTGAAAAGGCTTTGGAAGGCACCAATGTCTTAAAAGAAAACAGATTTTACCTGTTTCCAACTGGCTGCCTCACAATAGAGGTATCCTATTGAAAAACACCAAAACATTTTGCTAAGGAAAGATAGAAAGGTAACAGGTATTTTGTTTGGGCTAAGAAAGAGCATTATGGCTGAAATTTTTTTTTTTCTTTTTCTTAGATATCAGATAAAAAGGATCTGTTACAGTTACATATGGTGAAGTATTTTGCTGATGGTTTCCCTACCATAAAACTGCTCTTTAGATAACACTGTTCTCAGATAGCTTAAAGATAGACACTTCATAAATGCTCCTCCTCCTTCCTTTGTTGGTAACAGGCAGTCAAAAACCAATCAATTTTCTTCCAGACATTATATGTATCAATTTCATCATGTTAAAGCAAAATTTTGGCTTAATTTAAAAGTCCACGTTAAGTGATATTGTGTACATAACAGTATTCGTTATCAAGAAAAAAATATTAGTTCTACAAGTAATTTTTTTTAATGTGCTTTAAAAAGGACATCTGATATTATTTTGATGCTGCCTTTGTGGTAAACAGAGACACCTTTTGAAGATCTTTGTTTTTTATTGTTTTTATTATTTCTGGCTGGGACCTCCATCCGTCACCCTTCCTTAACTGACATTTTTACCCCGTTATTATCCCTAATATATTCCACTGAGAGTTTTCACTGACTGCAAAGAGGGGGAGGAGATCAGCCAAAGGCATACCCCCAACAACCACTGCCTTCTAAGCCTGCTCACTAGTCAGAAGTGGGTCAAATGGTCCTCACATGAAAGCATCTAACAAGGTCCCAGAGGAGGCTCCCCTTTAGTGGCAGCAGTGAAAAACACCATTTCTCTTCAGAGAAGATGGATACTGTCTTCCTGCGCACAACCGAGGTACTGATACTCGCCACTTTGAACTTGTTATATCCACGGATGCTTTCTCAAATGCTTCTATCATTTTGGGAATTAAGTCCCCGAGATCAGGGACTCCGAGCAGTTGAAAAGGATCTGTTCGTGAGGCTAAAAATTCTGAAAGCGATGGATTAAAGCTCGGAAGTTTGGTACTGATTCCCACTGAGGACAACTTCAAATTACTTATTTTTAAATTAATAAACAGTGAGGGCTTTTAACCACATTCTGTGTTTGCTCAGTTTTATACACACAGCACCACCCTGTCCCCTCTTCTTTTAAAGGTACTTTAGGTTGAATTCAGAGCTTACAGAAGAGACTTCTTATGGTAATACAACAGGAGGGAGTCTGAGGTGAAACACAACTAAACTGATAAAGAAGTAAAACAAATTATTTGACTCCTGTAGGATGGACAGATGCCAGGTTTTAGTAAGTAGGGTCATATGTAAAGAACAAGGAGGATCAAATCAATTAAAGAAATAAACTGAGACAAAATTACATCAAACCACCGATCTGCAGCTGAGCCAGAGGCTTTAGTGAAAAGAGTTCTTCACACAAAAGGGAAAATCTGATGCTAATCATAGGATAAAGCTCACATACACTTGTGCATTAGCACAGCACACAAGTCCTGCATTACCTTATGCACTCCTATGTGCTAGAACACTTACAGGTTTGCTTATCAGCTATACCATTTCTTCATCTCAGTAGTAAAGCTTTCTGGGTAGACCTCAGCAAGCAATAACCTTCTCTTACATTCTGGTTCAAACTACTCTGTTTTCACTTTTGTCATCACAAAATTATAGCTTTCAAATATATGTTTGCATATGAGAAAATCGAAAAAGCTAAAAGAGAAGGTCATGGAAAGAAAAAGAGATGCCTTTCCCCCCCGCCCCCCACACACTTCAAATCCCATGAAATGAATGTTTAGCTCAAGGATTTGCTGCTCATCTCAGTGCCCCACAAGCCTGAGGCAGGATTAGGCCAGACTCATGTTTGAACAACTGGAGAAAATCAATGGATTTCACCTTATTAATAATTAAAAGACTTTCAAGTGATTAAAACTGTGTACAAAATGTATGAATTATTGTAACTGGAAATGCACTTGTGCAAGAGGTGCTCTGAAACAAACGACAAAGTAAAGGAAAAGATTAATTTTCCGGGTATACTGTAGTATTTAGAAGAGAAATAAACCATTTAGTAGAGTGCTAATTAGGTATTTACATGTAGCTAAACAAATACCTTACATGAACTTTAATTGAAACCTTAACTAATTCCTAGGTGATGTTACAGCACGCAGGGTAATTGAAAGCTGAATCACATTTCTCTCAACAGCCTATTTGCTGATGGCCTATTCCATCATTAAACAGACCAAGGAAAGAGAGGAACATTACAATTTGCTGGACTAATGGAAATTTTTTTTAATAGCAGTAGCCATCAGATATGTGTTGAAGTCGCTACTTTATTCCTTCTCCCCCTTTGCACAGGAATAGAAAATAGCCAATGTTTTTGCACTGTAAGAGTCTTGCCTATTCACACACTATGAGAACAGAGCAGAGGGTGCCATGACACCTGAAAGCTATGCTGAAACTTTAAGAAAGACAATCAGTTTTATCACTGAAATAAACAGCTGCCCTGCTTGCTGTCTCAATAAGCAAGCTGTGGAGTGATAACTTTGAAAGTTCAAATATCCTGGCTTGATTTATTTTTATTTAATTTACACTTTGCCGGTGACTATCTACCAAAGCGACTTCTGCTCTGCTGCTTAGTTTAGCCTTCTTCATACCACAGGGTAAGAGAAAACCTCCTATGCTTTCCAGGCTTACAAATGTTACTTAAAATATTTCAGGCATTGAGGCATTCCCAGTGTGTGTTACAGACAGACAGCACAAGGCTGGAGTATATGTAGGTACTTAAAAAGCCAGTAAACTTACTAGTTGAAAAGTGCCTTGCTGAGCCCATGAAAGCCAAGTAATGTTCACTGTCAAGAAAATCAGAAACTTCCCTTTTGTTGTAAGAGAAATCCCTTTCAAACTCCAAGCACAAGAACAAGACAAACTCAGCAGTGAGAGGTTTCTTTGCATCCTCTCAGGATACATTTTCACTGTGTATCATGCACACACCTGTAATGAAACACGTGGAAGGAACAGCAGACTAAAAGTGAGAACTGTGGTATCATATAAATGTGTGTACACTATACTAGACACATATACACTACATATATATATAAAATAAGTGTGTGTAAACACACTCACATTTATGTAAGTCAGTGAATTACAAAACTACTGGAGCTGTTATCACACTCTACCCTACACGTTGTACTCCTGCTCTACAAGACCACCTTGTATCTTCTCACAGAGCTTCCATACAGCCAAGCTTTGTGCCACAGGCCTAGCCCATGAAAATCACTGTGATACACAAAGCCAACCAGTCCCACAGAACAAGCTGCCAGAAGGAGGACAAACGCTCCTCGGCGCAGGAAGTGCCGTTCCAAGCCCTGCTCCCGAGCCCTCTCCCCGTGCCAGCTGAACCGGCAGCTCGTCCGCCCGTATCTCATTAGATCACGATGTTTGAGCAGCTGCTTGGAGAGATTTTAGGAACACAATTTTGGCCTGATAAAATCCAAATCTACTTCCCGTGTCAGCGTCCCACACTGCTCTGAACAAAGTCTGTCCTCGCTGCACTGGGGTCAGGCTGAGCCCTTCTGCTCTTTCTCACCAGAGAGCCACACTTGTCACTCGTCTTTCTGGCAGGAGCTAACGAGCCACTCCTGCCATAATGAATCAGCAGGAATCAGTAAGCATCTCCACAGAGAAGTATAACACTTGCTAACAAGACAGATCTACAGAAGAAACCTTTGCCCTGCTATACAGTGGATTTTTTATTTATTATTCCAATTTAATTTGGAGTGCACAGATGACAAGAACCCAGGAAAATGGGGAGACTTAAGAGCCTTCATATCCCTCAGGAAAAGCTAGGCCTTTTTTTCTTTCTCTTGTATACATCACTGCTGTATTTTCAACTGTACTATATCACATTAAGAAAACAACATACAGAGATTCATGTATTTGAATTAAAGCTAAACTAGAGGCACAGAAACTTCTTGTCACAAGATTCTGCTTTTCTCCATTTCTCTGCCAATCCCAGTAAGCATTTTTTCAAATCCCTTCTCACTGTGCACACTGCCTACTTCTCCTGCCTCCCCCAAAGTATTCCCATCTAGCCCATAATTACCCATCTGGAATTAAAAAAACAATTGTGGTGTAGGGAAAATTCTATCAAAGAAACAGTCAAGTGAAATGAAAGTTGGCAATTCAGAGAGTACATGTAGAAATCACATCTGAGATGCAGTAAAACTGCTCACTTGACAGAAAAAAAAGGGAAATTGGAAAATTAGTATGAAGGAAATGAAGCGGATCACTGAGGGATTTCACGGCAAGGAAGCCCAAGTTAATGACAAATGCAGGCGAGATCCTTGGGTAGTGGACTTTAAACCCTGCAAGGCATAATTCTGCCAAAAGCTAACTCAGTCAGCTTTCTAAACATGGCAGCACCAATCCACAGGCAATTCCATGGTTTTAATGCTGACCTAAAACTGCTAAATCCCCTTTCCATTTCAGAGTTACTTTTCAGGAATTTAACTCTTCCATGAAGATTTTTACAGTTTTCATTTGGTGTACTGAGAGAGGTTTTTTTCTGATTTACAGTCAATTTACTGTAAAAGGCTGGCTGTAAAAGGACATAAACTGCAGAGATGTGATAACGTCCCAGCTCAAACTGGAATTTGGCATTTATGCTCAACACAGTAAGGAAGACTATCCATTGAAAAATATCTTCCACAAAACTGAAAGAAACCTGACTTTCCTGTTGGAGTTTTGCAAAATGGTCCTATTTCTTCCTTATAAAATATGAAACATAAGGAAAACCTGTGCTGCAGACAGTTACATGGATGCTGTAAATTGATTTATCCTATTGCTGTCTTTACTAGTTAGAGAAAATAATATAATTTAGGAAACAAAATGAACATTCAGCACATACCAAGAGCTGCAGAATGATTACACTTAATCTTCCTAAGTATTAAAAACATTTAAGTAGTAGAGGCTAATTCCTGTACTGAGAGGGTGTCCAAACATACAGTAGGTCATTATAAACAGTGGAAACCCGATCCAACTGAATTAAATAACTGAACTTCCACTGACTCCAACAGGGTTGGATTTCACCCACTGTAAGTGAACATTCCTTTAAGTTTCCACGTTTAAAAAGGCTCTACCAACCTATAAAGCCTATCGTACAGTAAGACAAAGAGAACATAAATATTTACAATGTTTTAACACTATTTTATAACAGTTATCCTTTTTCTATTCTGATGTCTTTCTCATTGCTCTTTACGAGTACGGATTTACCCAAACAGACTCTGATTTTGTTCCAGCTTTGCTTTCATTTGCTTCAGTGCAAACCAGAATTGATTCCAGTGAAGAAAAGGAGAACTTCTGTTCAGACTTGGTAAGCAAGTTACTGCTTGGACAGTATTTAGTGCCAAAGGACCTTATATACAAATATCCATCCTTTTCCCAAGAGTGCAACTTAGCAGCAAAACCATTCTTTTGCAAAATCTGTGACTGCTGCTCTGCAGATTTCCAAAAGCACACCAGCAGAGTTGCCTGCCCTTCCAAGGTTTCCTGCTGAATGCTGGGTCATAGTCAATGCAATTATGCCTTGATTTTCAGAGCAAGTACAGTGTTATCCTGGTGAAGTATCAGCAACAAGTCTCACACAAAGAAGAAACTAACCTTTCTCAGAAAAGGTGAGAATCAATTCAGCGAATATTGGAACAACTCAACTACACCGTCCCAAAAATGCTTTCAGAAAGGGAGCTGAACAGGAAAAAAAACTAAAAGAACACCATGTATGGACACAAGCAGGTTTCAGATCCCCCATATACCATATGGCCGCAGCATGCTACAAAGGCAGCAGGAGAAGCATCCAAAACACACCAGGAGGACGCTGCCAGGGCCTGGGGGCCAGGCTGAGCCTCCCTGCTGCCCCCCGGTCAGGCCAGCGCTGCAGGTGCCAGTCCCTGTGATGACGTGGCAGCCCTGACCCCACTGCCCATGCAGCCCCAGACCCAAACACAGCCCTGGCACGGCAGAAGGAACAGGGCAGAAAGTGGAAGCAAAGATGGAAGAGGTGGAAACCTTAATTTTTCCCTTTGTAAATCTGTGCTTGCTCATCCAAACAGACCTCGCGCCACAAGGCGGCCAAACAGTAAGCCTGGAAATCTGCCACGACTGGAGCTTAAATGGACATTGAAAATGGTCTATAATATGGAATTCTGGTCACTTCGGGCCATCCTGACTCTAAAGTACCCAATGCCTACACTTCAGTTCAACAGCTACAGAGCTTGTGCAGCAACTGCTGCTTCCCCCAGCGCCTGCCCTCAGTGCTCCTGCAGTCACGCCAGCACAGTAGTTTGTGGGACCACACCGACATGCAGCTCAGGAAACCTAATCTAACAAATCTCCTCCTGTCTCCATCCTAAAAAATATGCTGAGTGACTGCTCAGTGGAACAGAACTGTGGTTCACAGCGTGGGGCCACGAACACGTCTGCCAGCACACCTGAGAGAGCGGGTGTGCCATGGCCTGGCAAGAAACGATGGATGCGGCAGTATTTTCAGAGGGTGCTGCTGCCAAACATGGAAAGTGGCTCATAATTACAGGCTGTCTGCCATAGCCTTTCCATATTTCGTGACAAATCTCTGTTGTCATTGCTCTTCCTCTAGCAGCACCACCCCAAACTGCAATTTGCCTGCTCTTCCAGAAGTCAAATCTCTCCTCTCCAGCCCTACAGCTAGAGATTTGAATAATCTCTTTCTTACACTCAGGTCTCCAGCACTCTTTTGTTTGCTATGTTTTATCCTCCTTTTAAATTTTAAACGAACATTTCAAATGAAATAAACAGAACTGTTACGTTCACGCACAGAAACTATGCCATGCTTTAGCACTCACAACAATCAAGCAACATAATGGTAGCTCAACTTACAGCTCACCAGGGAACACTTGAAATACATGCTGCAGAAAAGTGTTCTTAAAAACTTTTCAGTAGTTACATTCAAAAGCACTTTAAAAAACAAAACAAACAAAAAGAAAAAAGAAAAGAAAAAAAAGAAAAAAGTATCAGCATTACAGAGAGTAGAGGTGTCAGACCCCTACCCAGTGGTCCTGGTAGCCTGACAAGTTAGGTTAGGACAGGTAGGTTTAAAAAAAGCTATCTAAAAACAAAAAAACAAAACAAACAAACAAAAATGGGGAAACAGAAATTTTGGAAAAATGTTCCTTATGTAAAGTGGCTGCACAGCTGCCTTCCCGCTGATGCTATCTCAGCACACTCACCACAAGAACACTTTCTTCATTTTTTTTTTTTCTTTAAAAAGATTTCACTTGAAGCAGTCACAGGTCCAAGCTTGTGATTATCTAGCTGTGGGTGTTGTATGTGCTGTAGTACTCGCCTCAAGGGAATGACAAATGTCAGTAAGATGCAAAAAACAGACCCAGTGTGAAATCAAAGGAATACAGGAAGTTTAGAAGGCATCATTTAAGAGCTCCTCATGCAGAGTTGCTCAACTGAAAAAAGCTATGCAATATCCTCGGAAGATCTAAGTGAGACACAAGAGACTGAAAATCTGATAATGGCTTTAAGGGCTGGCAGGGCACCCTGGAATACTTTAAACCTCCTAGAGATTCCATGGAAACAGGAAATGTAAGGACACCATCTTAAGTATTTTAAAAGTCTGATTTATGAAGAATTCAGGAGAAAACACCAGTGTCTAGTTAGAGGAAAAAAAATTACCCTGTGATCTCAAAGTCTTTGAGTCGAAGGGAAAAAAAGGGGGCATCAAAAGACCAGGGTTTATCACACTTGCCATTTGGGACTGTGCTAATCAGCAGAGGGAAACAGAAGCACATTCATCTTTGCACAGACTCGCCACTGAAATAATCTCTGCAACACCCACTGCTCTGATAAAAAGGACACTTTAGCCTAACAAAGCTTTAAGGTCAAGCAGTACATGAAAACAAAGAACGGTTATTTCTGTTACTTCTTTGGTTTCCCCAAAATCCCCATCTGCTGTTTTTCTTTATTATTTTTTTTTCTTTCAACCCTTGTCTCCTTTGTGTTCCTTTATTTTTTTCAGTTCCTCAATATTATACATTACTGAGCCCATTTTCCCTCACTTTTCTCTTCACTTCTGCAGCTCTGATCACCAAAAGGATACCTCTTCTTCCTCTAAAGGAACCCAAACATCTCAGTGCTGACATATATAATTAGCTGTTTTGCCCTAAAATGATATGTTCAAGAAAAATACATTTATGTTTTATAGTTGCAATTTCATGACAGATTCAAGAAGGTAAATTCAAATCAGGTCTTTTGTTCATGAACACTGAAAACCTAATTTCAGAAATTATTTTACTGTACTGGATATTATCATAAAATGGTGCAGAACCTGAAGTAGAGTCCTAAAATGAAATAGAATATAAAAATTGAGTCAAACTGGTTTTCATGATGTTTCCTGTCCTGTTATCTAGACCCAAAGATCATCAACAAACATTTGTGGAAGCAGAAATGCTAAGCAGGAAGCCAAGGTGAACTATAACGTCCTACGTTAAATTCTGCAAAGTTTTGACAAAATGCAAAATAAATGCTGTTATTTGGCCACAACAGTTATATCCAACTTAAACCACTTAAATTTTCATTTACAATTATCCAAGAGTTTCAAATGATTCAGAATTTTTTCTTAAAAAAAAAAAAAAAAAAAAAAAAGAAAAAAGAAAAAAAAAAGTTCTAGACAAAGTGTTGGAAATGTAGTCACACAGACCTAAGATGACCACGCACTTTTCACCTCATTGAACCACTAGTAATCTTTCCAGTATCTTGGGACCTTAACACAAAGTAGTAAAAATTGATGTAGTAGCTTCATTTGTAGCTACAAATGAATGAAGAGGCTGTAAATGTTACTTTTTAATCTGATTCTGTGGTCCTTGGCAATGTCAGGTATCCACAGCTGACCTGTCCAGGATCTACTCCTGTGTGACACGAACCAGCACCTGCCGAGGCAGCGCAGAAACCTTCATGATTCTCTGGCCACACAAAGCTGCCAGGGATTCAAAGTAAGTGACAGTTACTTCTGCATGCACACACCCCACAAATGGAGAAAGGCCACAGAGCAGAATATTACAGTCCATCCTTTTATCCAGAGATACACATGTTGAATTCATGACAGCTGCCCCTCGTGAAAATTAATCTGGAACCAAAAATGAACCACCCTCTGACATCTCTTTTCAGCTGAGTTTTCTTATGGAAAAACTGATCTCCATCCTCAAGTTAATTATCTTTATATCCACTTCATTATAGGCTGAATGGCCTTCAAAACCATACTCAGCTAGGGAAGCTGAACCAGGAAAATCTGGTTAGCATCCTGTAGGAAACATCACCGAGTCCAAAGAAGCTTGTTAACATCACTGGCCCAGCAGCTGAACGGGCAGCAGCAGCCAGGTGAATTGCTGGGTGTCTCCGAGGGGGTGACACAGATGGGAGCACACGCTGCCCTGTTTACGGCTGCAGTCAGTGGTGGTCAGTGGCACACTGACAAAACTGGGTTAAACAGGACACTGAGCTGATCTGTTCTGACAGTGACCGCAGTCTTAAGATCAAGTGTTAAAGGAACAGCATCAAGTCCAAATTTGCTCCCAAATATATCTTTTGAAAAGGAGAAGCAGCAACAAAAAACCCCCAAACCCAATCCTAAGCATATCAAAACTCATCATCACCAAAACCAGTGTTAAGTGCCCCAAATAAAACTTTTTATTTGAAGCTGTTATTGCTTTGTTAATATTTTTTAAAACTCTCATTCAAAATAAACTGTATTTGATAATGGCAAAATTTTAATGACACAGAGTGTCACTCTACAGCTTCTAAAAGCATACTATGCTGGTATAGTTTTTGGTCCTACCTAGTTTGGCTTGGTACCTGACAGCATGCTCTGCTGCCCATCTCACTAAATAACTGAATAAATACTTTTATTGCCAAACTGTGGCAGTGTGAATGGTAAAAGGCTAGTGAGGGAAGCATGATGTGTTAAAAGTGAAATCTCTTTGTTTCTGTTTTGAAGAAGGATATGCAAACATGAATCACACATCTTGCTTCTGCTACAGTAACTCAATATCCTCTGCTTGGTTAAATAACAGACACTTGGCACTTACAAAATTGACATTCTTGCCAAGAAGTGAAATTTGCAGCAACTCTGAGCTCTGTTGAAACCCCACTGTTGATACTTAAGTTGTACACAGCACTCCACCAGGATCAGCTGCAACATGTTAAACGAGTATTCAGCATCAGAATGACTATTTAAATCTCTCTCCATCTCTGAAACTTACACTAAAGCTGAAAAGAAGGGTTTTGAAAAGATCTTCAGGAGAACAGAAGGTTCTTTATGCATTGTACTGCATTAAAAAACCACCATAAAAGTATACAGAAAAGCCAGAACCTGTGCATGTACAGCATGTTTGGCTCATAGTGGCATCAACGCAAAATCAATCCTTGTGAGGTGCTCCAGAAAAAGGTGAAAAGTCAGAGGCCCTACAAGGATGTCTTAGAATAAAAATAAACAAAGCAGTTGTCTTGTACTTTTTAATCAACCTATCACAATGTAAGTAAAATCAATGAAGAATGGCTAGACACCTAACCCTGTCTCTGCTGAGCTGTTACAGGAGCCCAAACAGTTGGCAGTCCTGAGTGCTACAGAATCTGACTTCCACATCTGTATCACCCTTTGAGAAGGAGGAAAACAGGCCCCTGTGTAAGTGATTCAGTGCTCACATACTTCCCTGCTCTTGTTTAGCTCAAACAGACCTGACAAGAAATTACCTTAAGATACCTTTCTACGTATCTGCTAACAGTGAATAAATACACCTGTAGCCACTTCCCACGCAAAGAGGCTTTGAGCTTAGAGCTTCATTCTTCACCAAAGTCCCTGCAAATACAAGGCAATTCACTATTTCTGTACTTCTCCTGCCAGCATTTTCCTGATTTGTACTTCCTAGCTGTGAGTTGTTCAGCACTGCATGTATGCCCTGAGCAGGGCTGCATGTACAGTCATCTGCTGACTGTTGCCCATTTTGAGGAGGAACCAGCATGGCCTTTGCCTTGTGTTATGGAACTGTGGATAAAGAAAGGCAGGATTAACATGCCATTTGAGGCAGCTGCCAGCTGGAGAGGGAAACCTACTATAATTTTTCCTGTTGTCCTGATTATAACACTGTAAGGTTTAACCTAGGATGCCATTGTTCTTTCTTTAGGAGAAATTATGACTACAACTTTTTCATTACAGATTAATATTCTTTCTATATTGATACCAACTATCTTATGATACTATGTAATGATACATTCACCATCCTTAAAATTCATATACCTACAATTATCTGTCTTATCTAAAGACCAGGTAACTTCAGTAAAAGAGTGATGGACCTGCATTTGTAACTTAGGAAAAAAGGAACAACTAATTAGGTTTTACTTTGCCACAACTTCTTCGCAGCTACTGGTAAAAGAATGAGGTTGGCATACAACTTCCTAAAATATGGATGCCTTGTACCATTTTAGATGCCTGGGAGTATCTAAGACATCTGCATAGGGCTGGCAGATACGATTTGAGGGAAACCCACTCCTCAGTAGGTGGATGTTGTGGAACAGGTGAATGAATATGTGATGGCTTCAAAACCAGAACATAACCAATAAATAACAGCCTATGCTGAGGTGACTGAATCCTGTTGTTAAAGTCAGCTGATGGGATTCAGCACAAACTGTAGACAGCTAAAAGTTGAGGGCAGCACGTGAGATCAGTGTCCCAGTCAACTGAGACCCAGTCAACAGAGTCACACAGATCTAGGAAGATTCAGTAAGCCAGCCAGGAGCTGCCTGCTTTAAGATATATTCTTGGCTCTACTGGCTTTATTGACTGCAAAGGGAATTAGGATCCACAGTTCATCCTAATCTGAGCCTCTCCCCAACTGTCTCTCTGCACACAGACCACACATCTGCCTCAGGAAGCCACAGCACAGCCTTTGCCTCGATTAAATGTGCCCTTTCCCTCCTGACCGCGCAGTCGATAGGGGCGTTATCACTCCAGCTGCACAGGGCACTGCGAGTGGCAAACACTGGGCTGTTCTGGAGCATCCTGAGTGCTGGGGCTCTGCCTGGCCCGCACTGACCCCTCCTGGAGCCGGGGACTCTCTCCCACCCTGGGGGAGCCCAGGGGTGCAGGGGTCACCTCTGCTTCCCCCCTGCCCGCCACTTTGTCCCTGCAGCGGCACCGCTCGAAGCTGTAATTTCTGTGGCTTATTCCATCCAGACACACAGCTCTCACATACTCTCTTGCTCCAGGTGTAGCTGAACAGCAGGGCCATAATTCATTTGCAAAATACATTTTATAATTCCTTGCAATTCTGCTCTTAAAACTGTCAATCAAGAAAGTAACAGTGGTTGTTTAATACCTATTAAACTATAGCTCTAATTAAGAATCCCATAACAGGGTTATAAAGTTATAAAGTTCCATAATGACGATGTCCCCATTGACTATTGTTTCCGTTGCGAAAGAAGGAATTTCTATGACACAAAAGTGTAAATTGAAGAGAAATAAATCAGTAGTTTTTACTTTTTTTTTTTTTTTTAAAGATAAAAGAGCATTGGAAAGGTCTAATTAAGAGAATTTGCCATGCTCATTTCTTTCTTATAATTAAGACAAATCCATGGATTATTTTCTTTTCCACCACAAAAGTTCTAGGTTTTTTACACACTGCAATTTAATTATGCACTTACTCCAATGAAATGCTACATCTGACTCATGATTTAAATACTATACAACAAACATACAGAATTACTGCTGAAAAATCTCCATTGCATTTAAGTATCAAGGAGGTGTTACAGTTTTTCTTAATTCAGTCAGTTTCTAAAGATATGTGGTATAAATACCAGGACACTAACAAAAACTTGTCAGCTTTTACCCCTTTTAAAAAAAAATTTCTTTGTCTAGTGAACTATGGAAAATCTAGTGAGACACCTTGCCTGACTTCTAATCTTTGAAGAAAAGTAAGGCCAGACCTACTTCCTCACCATTTCTTTCCCTTCTTTTCTCAGAACATGACCACAAATTAGGAACTCCTACAAGATTTAGTTTTTTTAGAAAGGATCTTTCCTTCATGGGCCAAAAACATATCCACTTAGCTGACTAAAGAAAAAGAAAAGTGCAGCTGATGAGTTCTTAAAACAAAGTCTACAAGTACAGGAGAGAAAGAAATAATAAAATAATAAGCTGCTCTCTTCCATTTGAAAATTTAAAATTAATATCTAAAAAAGAGAATTCTACATTTAGGATTATTGACTCAGTGTTGGACCTTGTCTTCCTCCTCCCTAAACCTCACGATGGACAGGCTCAGAAGCAAAGGTTGTTCATACACACTTATCCAGCGCTGAAAAATAAGGCGTTAAGGAGAGCTCGATTCTTTCCTTTCCTGCCATTGTGATGTTAAAGAGCATTTTCAACTATGAAAAGCTGGCTGCGAAATGGTTGTAGGGTGCCACTGTCTTTTTCTTGTGCATTTCAGAGACAAAGCAAAGCCGAGAATCCAAACCAATCAAAGAATATTTCTGCTTCAGAGCAGCACCTCCAGCGCTGGAACCGAGTACCCCAAAGGAAAGTAAATTATGGCTGCTGCCCTTACAGGAATGATTAAACCAGATCAGGAACTGCTTAAAGTCTCTGTATTTGATTTAAAGACTCCATCCTTACTTCTGCTTCTGTCTGCTTCAGGTTATATCGTTAACTTATTCACAACCAATTTGACTTAAAAGCTTTCACTGAAGCAATGACAGAATCAGCAGCCCTTAACTGAGGAGACCATGATTTTGCAATTCTCACAAGGGTGTCCTTAGCTAAGATTGCCTTAAGCAACTGGCCTCAGGGAATCTGACCTACAAGCATACATTTTAGTTGAGTTTAATGAGATTTGGATGATGCTCCAAAAGGAAGGAGCATAATTTGTAATCCTTGAGAGATGTCGGTAACACATTTCTGTACTTCCACAGCCAATACACCTCTAAAAATGTTTACAAAGGAGGGTCCTCCAATTGTAAAATGCTGTCCTAGTAGCCTCACCTGAAAAGTGCATGGCACTTAAACCTCATGCAAGTTATTTCTAAGCACGTTTCAGTAAAGAGAGAAAACTAGAAAGGATATTTTAGCATGAGTTGATGATAAAGGTATTAAGCTTTTCTCAAAATTAAACTATTATCTTCACATTTTAAATAGCTCAGTACTGGATTATGTCCTTTGTGAAACATTTTACACAAAGCAGGCAAAACCAGGAAGAACACAGGCCTAGCAAATAGACTGCAGCCTTAATAGTCTATGTTCTTCATGTCATCATCCATGCAAGATTCCTGCTTTTCTGTCAACATGGGAGGTCAAAATTTAGTGTGTACCTACTGGAGATAATTTGGGTACAAAAAGAAAAATCACAGCTGGAGAACCATGTTCTGACACAGACAATGGAATGGAGCCTGCAAGAAATCTGAAGAAGGATTTTTGTCCAAAGACATGTAGTGATAGGACAAGGAGGAATGGCTTTAAACTGATGGATGATAGGTTTTGATTGGATGTTAGGAAGAAATTCTTAACTGTGAGGGTGGTGAGACCATGGAACAGGTTATCCAGTGAAGTTGTGGATGTCCCGTCCCTGGAAGTATTCAAGACCAGGTTGGATGGGACTTTTAGAAACCTGACCTAGTACGAGATGTCCCTGTCCATGACTGCAGAGTTGAGACCAGATGATTTTTAAAGTCTTTTCCAACCCAAATCAAACCATTCTATGACATTCACGGGCCCTTTTAACGTGTGTACATGCAAGTACTATTCTACTACTCTTTAATGCTTTAATAGTCTCATTAACAAAACGCTGGGGAGAAAATACACTTTCCTGTGTTGTAAGTCACTCATTAGATTATTGTTCAACTTCACAGATAAACATTTCTCCCTCTCCGTCCGTGCTCATGTATCTGCAGAGATACACACATACACAGATGACATATCATAAATAACTGTGATGTGGCAGTGCAAGGGTTAACTGGAATGTAGCATTCCTTTGAGAGGATAAAAGGAATAAAGTTCTGGAAGCCAGAGGTAATATTTCAGCCTCAGATTTTATTAGACTCAGTTTCGTTCCTAAGCATAGTATGTCCCACAGAGCTAGAGAAATTACTATCTCTGGCTCTCAAAGACTGGAATCCTTCATCTCTCTCATAATCCCTCAGTAAGAAACAGAAAATCACTTTCAACATCTCCATAACACCTTTAATTTTTCATGTTGAATGTTCTTTTTATTGCTCATCTAAGAAAGGTGCCAAAGTCTCAGTTATTACTTATTAGTCCATACCAGTTTATTACTTCTTTTAAAATATGGTGCTTCCATTCTCCACTCTCCAACTATTTGCTTTACACACTGTTATATATGCCAGCCCTATCACTCTTTTCTTAAAAAAAAAAAAAAAAAAAGGATTCAGAGAAGAAGCTGAAAGAGATTTGTGCCACAGAATCACATCAGTCCAAGAGCCTATGCACCCAATTTGGGACGATCAAATTGAATGCAAATGTCAAGTTCCCCTTCTAAAAAAAATCACTGAGATGAAAACATGCATTTAAATCACTGATTACATTACTCAATAACTTCTACAGATGGTGAAATATTAGAAATTTTTAATGGGAAAGATACTGAGCTATAAATGGAAGGATGATGTTAATGTAAGTGTTCAGTTCTCACTGAACAGAAAAAAATCTAAAAGCTAATGATTTTATTTACAGAAAAATAATAGCTATAAAATATATTATTTTATGCAATAACATATTCCACAGAAGTCCCCTGGAGTGCTAGGGTAGTAACTGGGGCTACCAGCCCCCTGGATCCACAGCAGGTAGTTCAGAAGCACAGATTTTCCCACATTTTAAAGAGTGTAGGGCAGGGGAAAAAGCACCAACAAACCAAAATGCAAGAAAATAAAACTAATCTATCTGTAAGAGGACACTCAGCTGACACAAACAAGGCAGAACTGTTTTGTTCTGCCATGTTACATTATGCCTAGAAACGTAACAAGGAACATACCTCAACATATTAGCACCTCTCCCCCTAATATTTAAACAGAAGAACATCCCAAAGCTGATGCAATGGTGATCAGGGTGGGGTTTTTTTAGATTTCTAAGTCTAAATCTATTATCTCGGTACTCCTATGCATGCCTTATCTATCCAGTGGTTACCCTCAAAACCAGCCTCACTTTCACCAATGAAATCAAATTACTTCTTCAGTGGCTACAGCTTCTATAAAAAAAAATATGGGCAGATTGCTGCTGGTTTTTTAAGGCAAGTACCCATACTCATTTGTTAATTACATGTCTAGTTTATGCATAGAAAAGAAGTCACCAGCAGTGTGGTATGTATGCAGTGCATGCTGCAATGGTCAGGCACAAACTCATTTCCTGCTATTACTGCTCTTGAAACAGGCTTTATCCTTTAAGTCTCTTGGTACCCTTAAATATATTTATACAGACACACATATCTACCCATCACAACATAGTTGTTCTCAAAAAAGTGACATGCAAAGGTATTTCTGTTTCAAATTCACATCCTGAGTCAGTCAAAACTTTCCAGATTTTCTTCATGCCCTGTTTTTTTTTCTTTAAAAAGAATGAAAGTTGCAGACATAGAACAGACTGAAATTCAGATTTTTTGTAGGTTTTGAGACACCCTAATGTTACTTGTCATTCAGTATTGTTTTACTACGTGGATGCTTCAATATCTTCCTAAATTTCATCTTGCCTCCTACCAAGACTATAATTTCATTCCTTTTCAAAGAAAATATTTCAGAAAAGTCAGCTTCCATTCCACACGATGATTCTAACCAGACACTTAATCCCAATATAATACCTTATGTTTAATAAAGTCTCTGAGCTTTAATTCATATGCTTTTAAAAAACATGCACTATTCAAAAGAAACAGAGGGAAATGGAATACACATGGAAACGGAAAACAACATCAGCAACATCTGCATCTTCAAGTCTATTTTAGATCGACAGAAGTTGGTAGCTTAGTTTTAATGGCACTGAGCTGCTTTACGTTGATGGCCTGCTGTTACTGATCCTGAGAGCATAATGAAGAGCATTAAGTGTTTAAACATAGACGTCAATAAAAGACACCACAAATAAAGGCAGGCAGTGGGGGCTCACAGAGATCCACTGTGCTGATATAACTTGTAATAGACCGTTAATGAGGAACGGACCAGAGAAAACTCTGATAGGAGAGATTGATCAAAACCATTCATAAAGCCTCCCCATTTCTGACAGAGGGCTCTTCCAAATCAAGGCATTATAGCCCAGAGGACTTGGCTGTGAATTTACAACACGCTGGAGACTCCCCACTGGCTCCATGACTGCACGTGCTACACTCTGGCTGGTGAAACCGAGTAAACTTCCTCACATCACGTGTTCGAAGTGGCATGAGAGTCATGGCAGATATTTTGCGGATTAGTTGGGATGCTATAAATGCCAGTTCAGCTTATTGCAAACCAATATTTCCCTAAGTAGAAACTGAAGTCTGTACAGCACTTGTGGTAGCTCTTTCCTGTGATAAACACAGATGTGTATATAGAAAAGATTGAAGGGAAACAGTTGGAGACTACCTTTATGTAAATGCACTCATGTATCAAATTCTGAAAACTAATCCACTACTTACTGCTTTTACTACTGCTCTAACTTTCCAGGTAAGAATAATGTATTTAAAGTGCTGATCCAGGTGAAATCCCTCATTTTAAGCATTCAGTTTTAATATCATGACTTCTCAACTGAGGACAGGAAATGCTCTTCACTGTCTTCACAAGTTACAACATTACTCAAACTTTTTAAAATCTGATGCTTATCATTCAAGAGCATAATGAAAATGTTCCTCACTAAATTTTCATGGTATTAATCATGTGTGCATCTGGAAAGAAACACCATTTAAGACTGCTGCAGGAAGCCAAAGGATTTCGATGCATTTACTCATAACTATTTTGGCATCTCATGAATTATTTATCAGGACTGCAGGTAGCAAGCAAGCAAGCAGCCAGACTGCTTGGGAGTAACCTAAATCTAAAATGCTATTTGGAAGACAAAAGGAAATGATGTGTGCAGAAAGGAAGAAAGAGGGCACTCAGCTGAAAGGTGAAAACAAGAGGTGTTCTCCTGGTGTTCAATGCTCCACAATTCTTAATGTTTCAGTGCCTCTCTGCAAAACATTCCTGATGTAAAATATAATACACTTTACCATTAAAGCAAACAGATACGTGCAGAAATACACATCTGTATGTATATACACATCTATAAATAAAAGCAGTGAACTGCAGAAACTCCAGACCCTCTCCAGTAGAACGTCAAGCCACAGGAAAGAAGGGAAAAGTAACCAGAAAGAAATGGTATCTCATCTGAAATTTAACAGCACAGGAATCAAAAAGCAGCACATGAATACCACCAGCTCATAAGCTCTGCTCCAGCTACAAAGTTGTTATGGGATTGAACTGCTGGGTCATGGCACAAGCTACAGTGCACTAAGAAGAGGAAGATGGAAATTGTCAGACTGCTCTTACTTGAAGTAGTGGTTGTAGTAATAATAATAATAAATCCTTTAATTTGTGTTGTATACTGAAAGGAAGGAAACGTGAGGAATATAGAAGTTAAAAATGTTTGCTTGAAAAGATTCATGTCAATAAATATCAAACATTTTAACACTTCCCAGGCTTACTTCAGTAGGCTTCAACTGGCTCCACAAATTCTTTCTAAACATGGTTAGTCCTAACAGCACTTTTGACTTCCTGCCCCTGACTGTTCAACCAATTTTTCAAGACTAAGAGAAACAGTCCTCCTGTAATTTTGGAAGAATAATCTTTTTTGTATCCTGTCTAATATATGAATTCTATTGTTTTGCCAATTTTCCTTCTCTCTTCTATTTATTGTATTCTCAGAATGATGTCTCCAATCTCCACAATGAACAGATAATGGTTCCTCTTGCAAGAATCTGTTGCACTGCAACTTACCTATTGAACGAATTACATATTTCAGTCCTCTTTCATGCACGCTTCCAAAGTATATCCTAATTTTTCTTTGCCTAATCATTCTTTGCAATCATACCTTTTTCTGCAAAAAAACCCCCATATCTTAAATATGATTCCAAGATGCAGAAAGACAACAGCACTTTCTTATTCTTGCTCATAGTTTCTCTGGTCACATGGCTAATTTGTTGTGTTGATAGGAATTGTAGACAATTTGGGTAACTACATTATTTAAAATACACTCAGTAAGCATTTTGAACGTGGACAGAAATCATTTATTTCTCCTGCAATATTCACATTACCACATCTTGTCATGTCATAACAGCCTGTGTCATCATCTTGCACAAAACCTGCTAAAAGTTAGCCTGATTCCTTTCTGTTCTGTAATGTGTAGTCTTTCAGAACTTCTAGACTCAAAGGAAGACCACATCAATTCTCTCTCTTTTTACTGACCCACATAGTTCAGCAAACCTTGTGCTGAGGGTGGAACTGTGCAGCTGAAGGCCTGTTAACATGAATTGCCCTATAGAAAACGATGAAAATGCAAAAATTCAAAATAACAAACCCAGAGACATCACTCTATGAGCCTCTGGGATCAAAACACCTTGTAATTCAATTGTTTGCAAGCATTAATACACAGTGTGTAGAAGAAAAGATATTCCAAATGCATCCAAAAGATGTTTTCTACAGCTGCATGCTTTCCTTTCTCAGCACCCTCCAGAAGTACAATACCCAGGACAATATTACTGAGCACGGTTTAAATGGAAAGTTACTGGAAACTTGATGTAAAAAAATCTGAAGTGTGGAAAACAGTCTGGTTTTGTTTGCTAAGTGGCCTCACACTAAGCTTTTGATCCAGGTGTTGTGGGAATGGAACTGACACATACTACACTTCCAAGATTTTAATGATGCCCAGAGCTTTCATTTTCTTTTACACTCTGACAATGGCAAACATGGTCTCCTTATGTACGACATAAAATCTAATAAAGAAGCCAGCTGTTCTTTCCCTGGTGAACCCTGCAACTCCAGAGTGAAGTACAGGTTTTTTGAGGGGAAAAAAACATGGAGTAATTGCACTGTACCCATGCAAGTACAATACACTTGACTCTTCTTCCTGTCTGCATATTTTAAATACACAGAAGCTGCACAGCAGCCTGCTATAAGCCAGGAAAATAATCACCTGTTTAACAGCTAGCAGGTTTTACATAGTTTCTTGGCTCTTCCTGTCACAGTATAATACAGGATATCCTTTCCTTCCTAACATCTCTCACAAGTGTCTGCCGCAATAATGCAAACTGACACACCTGTTCTGCCAAACGCTGGCTACCCACCAAACCAGCCAAAGCAAATATCGTGCAATAAGGGTGCTAACTGAGAGACCCTACAACATGACAGGCCAAATTTTGCTCTTGGTAACAACAACAACAAATCCTGGTATTTTCAGACCACGGTCTCAGCAGGAGGATCGCTCGGGTTTCCTGTCTTCCTCCTTGCCACAGACCAAGGAATTCTAGAGGTTGTTACAATATCTGTGTTGCAGGGCACTGCACTGCAGCTGGTTGTGTGCAGTTGCAGAGATGTTGCCCAGAGTCATGTTACCTTATCTGGCATCGTGGGGACACATCTAGAGCTCCAGTGTTTGGAGAAAGTGCAAACAAGGGGACCACCAGAGCTGCTGTTTCTGGTTTTGAATTGCAATCCTTGATCTCAGCTATGGGTAGGCAGTAAGAGCAAATAAATGCCAAAGAAACAGATTTAACAATCAGTTAAACTTGGTTTTTACTAAGCATGCACATGCTTTCTGGCAGGTCATCTTTCCAGTGCCTGCCAGGGTCCTCTCCCGATCCTTTTTACCAAGGCACACTCAAATGCCCTGAGATGGCAAGGCTGGGATGGAGCCTGGTCTTGAGGGTGAGGATGCCAGTGCAAACTCAGGTTCAAATGCCACCTGAGATGGAGAGATACCCCCAGCACTCTTTCCCTGCCTCTACAAGAGCCAAAATAAAACTACACAAATAAACAAAAAGCCCAGATTTATGAAAAAAACTTTGCCAGTTTGGTAGGCGACGTAACACTGATTACCATGGTTTGAAACCTTCCCTGGGTTGGTTGTGGCATGAAGTTCAGCATAATATTTTTAATATAAATATTCTCAGCATTCTCCTATAGATGTTAGACAACCTCAAGAACTGTCTTGACATGGAGTAATCTTAGCAAGTGTCTACATCCTCAGGAAGACCAATTTGCTGTTATCTGTATTTCTTACTACAAACTAATAGTCAGTAGACACTGTAACTGTGGTATCCAACGAGACTTCCCCACTGGATAGAATGATTTCAGAAAACAGTTTTTCATATCTCTGTATTTTGCTTTGTTGCCTTTTCCCAGTCATCATCAAGAACTTCCTATCTCACAATATACAAACACCACTGATACTGAAAAACTCCAGTAATTTAGTGGCTGATGACAGCATTTCTTTTCTTAACACTCTTCCTCCAGTTCCCTGAGTCTGGAATATGTTCTCAAAGTCAAAAACTTCCTTTTCCATAGGAACTCTTTCTTCAGGTTTACCCATGAAGAATAAATAAATTCTATAATGGAATTAGTTGAGCAGGTGCTAAATTTATCCAAATACTAAGGCCAAAATACAGTGGGATACATTTTCCCTTGGGAAAAGGAAGGATTAGGCTGATTCTGTCTTTATCAACCCAGTTTGCTGATTGCTGGACTCAACACAGAAAATGTTTTCATTGCTGCTTTGGAAATTCATTTCAATTCTTTTATGTTCTAATTTTTTAAACAAATATTCCTCAGCCAAAGTACTGAAGCAATTTGGGATTATTCACTTACCTATTATATCAAAGCCAAGCCATTTGCACAGCAGTTCAGATATCCACGTTAGGAATCCATCACCACGTTGAAAGGACATGAAAGAAAAGGGAGAAAAGAGAATACAGTAAGCTATCTTGCTCCTTTTCTCAAACAAAAAATGCATTAAAACAAACTTATAAATAACAATCTGCCACGAACATGGAATATATTCATTTAAGCAGGTACCTGCTAATGCTCTGGGTTTTTTTCCTGCTACCATTCATTACAGCAAGTTGGTTGTTAAAGTAGCTGTTAAAAGAAAATGTTGACTGGTACTCACATTAAACAGACACAAAAATCGAACAATCCTGTTATGTTTGATAGCAGGGTACGTTCAAACACTTTCACAGCATTTTTGTAAATGACTTGAATGCACTCTTTATCTGAATATCAGCAGGCAGAAGGCCAAGATGGAAATTATGCAATGAGAAGGAAATTGAACAATTCAGATATGTTTATGGAAAGCTCACAAATCAGGGCATCTCATTTGGCACCAAATAAAGCTGTTATTCATGATGTGCAGCTACAAAAAGGAAAGCAGTTCTCTGCTGTAAAGTGTAGCCACAGCAGTACAAGCTAAAAGAAATGGTTCCTCAGCAGAGAAAATAAAGGGTGACACTGCCATAAAAATATGGCAATGACCACTAGGTCATGTATCCTCAGCTGGAATCAAACCAAGGATCTGTACTGGCACACCTTCAACACCACTTGTTAGACATGCTGTATTGAGCCCAAGCAAGAACCTTCACCTCTAAGTCATCCTTTTCTGTGCATCCATAAATATTATAGTTCCACATGGAAACTGGAAAGGACACTGAGTTGCAAAGAGCAACTCTTCAGAAAATTTTCCAAGATCATTTGCTGGGCTGCTAAGAAAGCTACTGTGACTACACCAGTTCCCAAACTTGGATCTCTTCCAAGGTGGCCTGCTCTGTGGATTTGTCAAATTAGATTTCCTCTCATAAATCAACATGCTAAAAAGGCCATTTTATATGAGAGAGAATTGTCATACAAACCCTGAATTTTGAATGAGCTTTGGCATTAATCAAGAAGCTGACTTTACCCAAGTCATGCCCAGTCTGTACATGAAAGAGAAAGGACCTGCTTCATTGCCATTCTGCCTACACCGAGTGCTTTTTAAAAGGTATCAAAATCAGCATTCAATAAACCTTTGTTATTGATTAACACAAGGAAAAATTTGTTCACAAGACCAGAGGAACAAATACTCCAATACTGGAAAGTGATATGAACAATCTGAGTTTATTCTGCATCAAAGATGAACCCTAAAACAGCACCTGTGATAAACAGCTACTTCACTTCTCAAAGACTCCTCTCACGTGACAGTGATTTTAGCTCCTTTCCAGCTTCTGTATCTCTGACACTCAGCCCACCCAGAGGCCTCCAAGCTGAGATGTGTGGTAACCTCCTCAGATGTGTCACACAGATACAGCAGCCAATTCATTTAATTGGGAAAACCAAGGCAGAGTCCTTGTATTCCTATTGTTGTGCCACTTGTGCTCAGTTCACTCTTTACTAACATGGACGATACAAACAAAAGGCATTATTAAGTGAAATGCACTTTGCTTTTCAATGCCTAATAACGTGCCAAATATGAGCCTACAACCTTGAAGATGACAGATTGACCTACCCCAGAACTGCCAGGAAAAGAGAACTCCCTTCAGTAATCTCACAATTCCGGGACAGTACTGAAGTGAAGATGGGAAAATGTTATATTCTATTTCACTGACTGTGCACTTTTCTGTCCTATTCTAGTGCATGCACGCCATGATTCATCAATGCATATGCTCAAGTGTTTTACAAGAAGTGAAGAATCAGTATGATAACATGTTGATGCTCAAAAAAACTTTTAACAAACTTCCTTTTCTTAAAAATAAAAGAAACAAGCCCAAACCAGCAAAACATGCTTTCATAACCTCCCACTTCTTTGAAAAACAGAAAAAATAAAAAGACAACAATGATGTAAATTGGAAACCAGTGTTGTTACATAACAACAAAAAACCCCAACACTTTATTAAGAAAACACTTATTTCCCACTAAAACTGTTAACATTTACTGTCATATGTCTTCCAGGCTTTGAGTGCCAAGTATAATTATTCTTTCTATGAAGTCCTGTGACACAACAACAAAAAATAAAATAAAATTTTTTCCTAGAATCCTTTGGTAATGCTTTTCCCTCTCTCTTCCCACAACAGTCACAAATACCTAAAAAAGCATCATTTTTTGTGGACTTTTGATTTTTCTTCATGGCCACAGGCCAGTTCTGTTGTTTTTGTAAAATGGCATCGCTCAGCTGAAGTCAGTGGTGAAGCTTTAGCTTCCCTTGAGTCATGTACCTGATACTGGGACTGTTTGTTATGGAAAACATTCTGCCCACCACACCCCAGATATTTAGAAAACTATGGCTGCTTTCCTGAGGACTAGATGTATCAAACCACCAGTTTGCTGGCTATTGTGTGCACATTTAGAGTACAATAAAGGGCATTCATTGCCAAAGAACACTGCATTTGTACATCCGTTTCTCTGATAAGCTGTATCATAACTCAGCGAGGGTTAAGTAGCAGGGAGAGATGCAGAGAGAAACCAATGGTCCTGTCAATTTTTCCCATGAAGAAATTACATTATATTTTTTATTTTAGACAGAAAATTACTGTCTTAAACATTTTTGCAAGTTTATCTGCTTTAAAGGGGGTCACTCAGAGGTCCCTGCTGTTCTCTTTCATATTCTCATGACAGTTGACTGAACCATTGATCTTTGACCTGGGTAGAAATTAACCCTCCACATTCCACCTTCTAAACTGAGACATTAATATTCCTAATAATGGGAGGTTATTAAAATCTTAAAAGTTCAGTGGAGCATTTCAAGGACAGTGGAATTAGATTTCAGCAAATACCTATAGATTTATTACACAACGCAAACCACTCAATTTGTTGGGACATAGGCTCGAAGGCTACGGCTCAGCCAGCCCTAGCTGGCTAGAAAAAAGCCACTTGACTAACTAAATTTGGCCTGTGAAAGAGGAGGAATCCTCGTTTTGGGCATCTGCAGCTATAATTATTCCTTTTACCCCTTTCTACTGTTAACTTAGCAGTGGAAGGGATATTATTTGTTAAGCAAATTCAAAATCTTTAGAGGGAATGACAGCTTGTCACTCACTGCAACACAATTCCTTGCTGGTGCTGGATTACAGCTGTTGGTGGGGGTAAAAGTATCAAGCATGCCAGTGATACAACAATGAATAGCTGTGGTACCCCAAGTGCTATGCCAGGTACAGGGATATATGTAAAAAAAAAAAAAACCACAATTGAGGTTCCTAATTCACTAGATTAATCTCAAAGTGGTAGCATCACTTTGTGTACCTTATACACTCAAGCCTTTAATTTTTGGAACAGTCCTTCTGCTAGCCCATGACTGGCCAGCTTTTCTGTTTCACTCAACTGAAATCCCTAGGTCAGTCCATGGTATGTATTTTCCATGACTGAAAAGATTATCAGGAACAAGAGGAACTACACTAAGAGAACAAATTGAGACCTGAGTAAAAAGAAAATGAAACTAAACTAAAGGTAATATTAAAATTATCATGCAGGGAAAAAATGGAGAAAAGAAGGGAAATGCAAAAGTCACAGGATCCCCTGGAACTTAGAGCTGAGACCATGAGGATCAGCAAATATGGTTGTGGAGGGAACAAGCAAAACTTCTTTCAATTATTATTTTGAGGTCCTGTCATCCTGCCATCCACCAAATGTGGAGCAATAAACTGTAATAAACCACACCAAACTCCCACTTTTGATTAACACTTATGGAAAAGAGGTGTGATGCTGGACCCCATCTTCCAACGAGAAAATTCCTACTCTCTTACAGAGCTCGGAGACCTGGAAATTTAGCTGATGCAACACATTCCTTCCTCATACATTTATGGTTTTCATAAGCAAATTAAAATATGAGCCTATTTCTTTTAAACCTCTACATTCAGTTGTGATATGCAGACACTACAGAGACACTCTTCATAACTAGCTCCTCAGTAATGCATTTGAGATATCACACACTGATAATGTGTTGTTACATTTCACATCTAAGTGAATTTCCAGCTCCCACCTCACTGCCATAGGCAGCTACTCTGCAACAGAGCCGTGTCCAAAATATCAGACTTAAGGAAAGACAGAAACTCTCAGGACAGAAATGAGGTCAGTACATCCACTGACAGACTCCATAGACTTTGGCAAAGTTTTCTTGTTTAACGACTGAACTAAGGATAAAGAAGAAAGTAACGCCTCCCCTGCACTGGCTGCTGCCAGTTTTCTTTGAGAGTTGCCAGGGCACAGTTGAGCCAAGAGCAGCTCCTAAGGAAGAGCATAAAGCCAGTGACAGCTGTCAGCTACTGAAACCCTGTCGTGACACTGAACGTTACCGGGGGCTGCAGCCAAACATACAGACAACGCAAGACAAAGTATTAACCACTAGCAATTACTGCAGGGATAATTAAACAAAATTTGCAATGCAATACTCGGTTTGCCATGTCAGTCCTAACTAATTCATCACCTATTAAGCTGGAAAAACGAGGGTAGCAGAGTACCAGGATTTGTGAAACCGTTATGGAGGACATTAATTCCAAGGAGAAAGCTTACTGTGACTGAAGTAGATTAGAAAATCTGAAAGCAAATAGTATTAGTAGTATGAGTACACTTTTTTTTTTTTTTAAATGCTTTATGATTTAATGGAGGAATTTTTTTATATTTTCTTTTCAGATTAGACATTCATGTTTTGGGCAGCAGAATATTTACACCTGTCTAATTAAAAACAACACATACCTAGTAACTGTGAAGGTTACAAGAGGTACATTTTGATATCTTTGTGTAACCTTTATTAACACAAATAGATTTTGGCCAAGTAGTCAATGACTGTATTGAACGGGTTCTACATTAATTTCAGTTCTGGTGATTAAGCATCACTGCTGTGACAAGAGTCAGACAAAGCTGGAAAATACTTCTCCAGTAATTGCCTACTGCCACCATCAGTTCTTGATCACACCAAACCCAGAAGGACAATTTAGGTTTTATTCTTCTTTTCTACCCATCACAAAGAGAAAAATCTTTGGAAAAGACAGTGGCAAGTCTGCTATAATAGAAGCACAAGTGGGAGGCAACTCTGAAGTTGTATGTGAAATAACACAACACAAAAGACTTTAAAAAGATCAGGAATACCAAAAAGTTCATTTACTTAATATCTGTCAGAATGTTTGCTGTACTTCTCTAGAAACTGTATCTATAGATAATTTAAAATAAATACATTATCCTGTGAAGATTCATGTATAGAAAATTATATGTACTTGTGTGTATCTATATATATACACACACACACTTGCCCATATATTTCAGCTGTATTCCCATTTCTTCATCACAGAGACAATAAAAAAGCTTTCCTTTTCAAAGATTGAGACATGAAAGTGACACTGAGAACCAAGTCCTGAGGAAATGCAGACTAGCTGAGAATGCCACAGAACCCCTCCAAAGCACCCAGGATTCCTGTTCCTTGAACAAGCCAACATGCCAAGTTAAAGCTCTTTGTCTGTACTCTCTGGGCATTCCCTAACCTGAGGGCTGAGTGCATTTAGGACTAATTGGAGCTCCAGGTTAGGATCCCTGCATAAGTGACACTGCAGTTTCCTAACACATAAGTATATATATGACATACTCTTGACTTGGAAACACTAAGACATCTAAAGATCAGAAATATAAAATATAGGCTATAAATAGGAATGGAAAAAGGAAAATAAATAATATCAGTAAAAAAATAATATTTTAGCTATTAAAACAAACTTCTTGTGTTAGGTTACTACCAGTTTATTGTCACACAGCTGACATTCTTCTCCTTAATAAAGCCATTTTTTTTTTCTTACCTTCAGGGAAAATAATATACAGTAGCCCTTTACTTCTGTTTGCTAGAACTTGGAGGGCATATAAACCACACTCAGGAACATATCCTAGTTTTATTGTTCTTTGTTCTACCAACTGTGTGTGTCCTCAAAATGTCATCAACGATAAACTGTAAAAGGCATCACATCAAGTCATTAAAAGACACTCCCTAAGGCAAGAGACACAAACCGAAATTGCCTGCTACCTCATTTACACACTCGGCCCACCTCGGCACGGTAAACTTCACGGTCCCTTTATTAAAGATACATTTCCATACATCACGAGTGTATTTAATTACCGGCCGGTCGAGGACAACGGGGAGGGGAAAAAAAAAAAAAAAAAAAGATGTTTATTTAATGGTTTGGTTCGTTTTTCCAGTGCTGAGCGATCGCCCTGGAACGATGATTGGCGGCTGCTCCTGCCGAGGCCCCCGGGGCCACCCACCTGTCACTTCTGCCAGCAGGGCCCGGTGTGACGGCCACGCCGCGCGTTTGACGCTGAGCGACAGTGACCCGGCCTCAGAGCGTACCTGCCTCGGCCTGGCCTCCTCCCTTCTCTGCTGCAAGCACCGTGCAAATAATTTCAGAATGAATTGCTTTGTTTTTATTGCTTTAGACTACGTGGATGACTCAAAGCCAACTGTAAAGAGGGACTTCAGGATTACTAGTCAACTGAGCAGTGATTATGGGCTAGATGTAGTTTTTCAACGCTAAGCCACTTTGCTGCATGCCAAGGCAACAAGCCAGAGTTCCAAGCATGGGAATATCACATTGCACCGTTATTTCCTAGCACAACGCCATAGAGAAAAGCCAGTGCAGTCTCAGGGCCCAGAGTAGCCTCTGATCCAAAGTAGGTAATATCTTTCATTTTGATACTTCAGGTGCACACACAGATGTTCCACAGGACGATGTACGTGCTACTGAAAACTCCATCAGTGTGAGATTTGATGTCACTTGATAAAGCACTGGTGTTTTGTATTTGAATTTATATTGCATTGCTGATTATCTTTCTGAAGCCTTTGGGCACTAATGACCAAATCATCATGTCGTGAATACCAATGTTGAAAATTATTTCTATGCTTCCAAAGACAACTAGTCTTAGTACATGTTGCCTTTTTTCATTGTTTGGGTGCAGGGGGCTTTTGTTTTGTTGTTTTTTTGGTGGTTGTTTGGGTGTTTTCATGTATAGGTTTAAGTAGTCCCCTTCTTGTATATGTTTAACTAGCCCACTACAATTTTGCCAAAAATCAAAAAAATGAAGATACAGTGCAGACCACAACACACAGAGATGAAATGTGGAAGGTGATCTCTGCAGAGATTTGAGCAGCAAGATCATCTCCCACTGTAAATTCTCTTCCCTGCCATCAGTGCAAGTAAACCTGATGATATACATCAGTTGATGTCCTAATCCAAGAAACCTACTTTTTGAGCCCAACAAAGGGAGGAAAAGCAAGACTGTCTTTAAATCGTTCTTTACAAGAGCATTATCTTTTTCTTTTCTTTCTAACATCTTTTCCTAAGAAGTTCCCAAGTACAGGTTTGGGATAATGTTACTGATGTACTAAACCCATCAGAAAGGAGAAATAAAAACAGAGTTCTGGTTTGTGTTTAAAAATGTTCTTCAAATGACACAGATAAATGGAACGAGACAGCCAACAACAGGACAAAACAAAACACTGAGAAAGAGGAGTATTTCTGATTAATTCCAGTGCCATTTATATTAGTGTGAACTATCTATTAAAGTACATAGGTAGGCACTGAGACCCTAGTGCTGGACACAGTCACAACCCTTATTTACAAAATATTTCTCTAATCTAAAAAATATCATTATTGTAATTTTACTAGGGCAGAAAGCTACAAAAAACCCTTCCCATGCTTACAGTTCAAACTGGAACATCCTTCCTCCTGGGACACTCCTTTATTTGAAATTACATATTTAGATCACACATACATAAATAGGTGTAAGCTACACAAACCTTTCCATTTGTTTCTCCAGCAGGTTTTTTTGACCTTTGCAATTCACTGCTTGTGTCATGTACTTATTTATCCAAGTCATACAGTATCTTTTAGGGTCTCTACTTGAAGAGTTTTCCAATCCAAAAAGTTTCCTATATGAACATTCCCTTTAGGGAACATGCCATGTGTATAACATATTTTTTTTTCTTTCCATTGATATTTTGTGACTATTCCTTTTTCATCATCACATGCAAGTTAAGAGAAGAAGGGTAAAGTGTGTGTCAAACTTCTACCTCACAAACCACCCACAGAGCTACCTATTGCCCCTGCTACCAGCCAGAAAGAGCAAGAGACCTGCAGCTTGCAGAGAAAGATTAGTTCTAGAAATTCTGGAGAGATTTGTCAGGTCCTGCTTTGCTAGAGGATGACTCTTAAGTAAAACCATCAGAAATAACCTGCTTTAAGGGATAAAATTCCTGGTTTCCTAACTTAGCCCTACAAAAGCAAATGATAAAGAGGAGTCAAAAGTTTGAGAATGCAAAATGACTTTTGCAAAACCTTCCAAGTGATGTCATCCAAAATGGGAGAAGGGAGATAGCAGTACAAGGCACCCTATGTCAGCCCTTCAGTAATACAAAAAGCAGAGCATGGCACAACCAGAATTGACAGAGAACAGAGAAATTTCTCCATGATCAGCATCACAGAAATCGAAATCAAGCACACTGGCCTGACACTGGAGGCAACACTACTTCTGCCTAAAGCAAATGAAAAACTGTTGAAGAACTTTTTATTCAGGTGAAAATCTGTTTTATGTAATCCTGCCAAGGTCACTAAAACACACAGGCTCTTCTACTGCTGAACTGCTGCCACGAAAGTTAAAGCTGCCCAAGGGTTTCCGCTACTTACGCAATTACTTTTCAAAGAAATATGGAGAAATGCGTCAGTACAGCACGACAGTCTGTACTGTTCACTACTCCTCTTCTACAGATTTCTCCTTCCCCCTTTAGGATATGCACAGCATGTGGTATTGTCCCTGTTGCGTTTCCATGAATGTGCCCTAATATCCTGGAGGGAAATGAAAGAGTCCTATCATCCTGCTTTTTCATTTAAATGAGAGAAAATTCTGTATCCTGTGTGATCAGAATAGTGTCCTTAATATGTAGAGCAATGAACTGGCTTGCCAGTGATGGCAGGATTCCTGATTTCATGGACCAATGGTCTAATCTACTAAGGCAAATTCTTCTTCCTACATATGACAAGTATGAGCTTTAGCCATAACATTCAAAACAATGAGATCATGAAAATTCATTTTTGAGAGACAGATGGATGATATCCATTATTAATGGAGCCCCAAACAGAACCTGTCCCTAAACAATGCATGTAGAGCCTTTATCAAGATCTCTCAGACAAAAAACTTGAAACAATAAAAATTATAATAAAGAAGTTCAGTTTTACAAGGATAGATATTATTACAGGTAAATGCATGTAATATTACAGTCCACTTATTGACAATAATTCAATGAGCACTTACCTAGTGGCATTCAATAGATTCAACTAATAAAACTCCCACAACTGTAATTCTCTTTTCATACATTACATTAAAAAAATTGTGTTGATGGAAGAGAGATCTTTTTTCCTTCCTATTTCATACTGTCAAAACAAAATGCCAACCAGGAAAACTAAGGAGATGACAAAACCACCCTCAGTAGCGACACCTAAACAAAGTAATTATCTTCCAGAAGCCCAGTTACAACCAGCTTTTTTACAAAAGTCCTCAAGCTGAGATAAATGAGAATGATTCTGTCTCTCAAGAAAGCAACACAATCAGTATTCCTGTTTTTTCCTCCTTTCTAGAATAGCTAGACTACATGAAGAGACAAAATATTGACAAGAAAAAGAAGCTTTTGTAAGGTAACTTCATTGCCCTAAGACTTGGAAGGTTTTCTTGCTTGTTACAGATGAATGGTCCATGTGTATAGGATTAATTCCTTGCCCAAACGTGCACCAAAATCAGCATGCCCAGGCCAAGAACAGGCAGTTCTTAGGAAGTCTGGTGACTGATTACTAAAAAAAGTAAGTACATTAGTATTTTGCTATTAAAACAAGAGTGACTCTTTTCAAAGCCCAAGGGTGAACTTGAAAGTCTCACACATGGAGTTACTGGATAACTGTTTTATGTCCAGACAAGTGCTGTCCTTGTCTTTTGTCTGCCCATTCCCCTCAGTGCCCCCAGTATTTCATCTCCTGCTCCATGCACTATTCATCTGACTTGTGATAATCTCCCTGATAAATTCCAATGTGTAAGTGTTAATTTCAGGTCTTTGAAATGTTGACCATTGTCAGTCAAACCTGGATAGTCCTGCATAATTCCAAGTGATGAGTAATCCCATTCTGTAATGGCTCCACAATATAGCACAGATGAAGACAGGCAATTGGTACTGCCTTTTAAGTAAAAAGGAGGAAATGGTTTAAAACAGCCATTCCCTCCTTCCTTTCTCACAACCAGTTCATCCATGTAATGAGAATTATTATCAAGTTTGCACAAGTGCTACAGCAAAGGTACTTCTCCCTTTCAAAGTATTTATTTACTTCTCCTATTTGCTCTTTCAGCCTCCCACATTTTTTTCAAAACCATGAAGTGCAGAGATTTGTACTGAGTCAGAGCTGACTTCAAGTTCAGACAAAAGTGTCAGGAATAACAAACATTTCCTATGACTAAATCTTGAAAAACCATGTTTGCTCAAGTGGCTACAACTGCTCTGCACTTCCAGCTTCCCTGAACACTGTAAGAATGGAAGTCTGGCCCTGGCTCTGATCCTTCCCTTTCCTGTTGCAAAGGGAGCTTGATATCAGTTCAGTCTCAACATCCCCTTCCCTACTTGGCAAAACTTTTTTTTTTCATTTTCCACGGATGGCAGATTGGAGCCATCTTTGTTCTAGGATATGATCTGCAGGAAAACAGGTCCAGTAGATCAGCCCAAGGTATGAAATCAAGTGTCACTAATATATTTAGTTACAACTGCAGATGATGAATAATTGGCAAGGTAAAATTTGGATGAACAGTGCACTTAACACATGACTGGAACCCCTCAATTACTACACAAGATTCCTAAAAGCAATGCATCCAGGCACATCAAAGACTGTTCAGTTACAACTTCTAAAATTAATCCCCTGTTTTTCCTTTGTTGGTGAACAACAGTAAAATGTAGCAGAATTTGTCGCCCCAGTAAGGTGTTCGTTTTCCTTCTGTAAAGAGACAGAAGAAGGTGGCACTTGGCCAAGATATTTATGATTTCCCACATGTACAAGTTGTCCCACACTCAGCAACCACCTCTCTGCTGTAAGAATGAGGACTGAGCTGGGCTAACACAACGTATGGTCAACTGGGTACATGCCAAGGATCTCTCCAACTGCTTCAAATTTGAGCTTGTGATTTTAACCCAATCCCAATTTAGCAAAGCAAAGTCATTCTTGTTAGAGGCTATGAGGAGATCACATTACAGATGTCAATATCAAATATATTTTCCATAGCAGAGTCACTTAAAAAATATATATACAGTTACTACACTGGCTATGGTTTTATTCAGAAGTCAAAAACACAGATGTGTTGAAGAAAGCACACCCTGTCACCTTGTTTCTCCTTTCACAGTTACAAGCCTCCTTCGTCCATGTCATGTCCCCATGTGCAAGAATTGCAGTATAACAGGAGTAGATGTGTAGAATAAAACCTTTGGTGTCAAGAAAGCAACATCCACACAAATCTGATTTTGGTAGAGACATTTTAAACTAGACCTAGTCTGCTACCTTTTTTTGAATGCCCACAGGTTGCTAGAACATGTTAGAGTTTCTCCTGAAACTCACACTTTGATTTAATTCCTTCTGAAAGGAGCACAGCTCCCATGCCCCAACATCCCTCTGTAACAGGAGCCAAAGGACAGTAACAGGATAGTGACAATATTCACTTTTGAACAACAGCACACTCTGATCTACACTAAAGTGCTGAAACAGAGACATCCTTTCATTCCTCTTCAGTTTTTGCCTCAGGTGACAAGACAGACTTTCTGCACCTAACTCAGAATAAAACTGAACAGGTAAGGCCTCTGAAGACAAATTTTCTTATTTCTACCAGCATTTACACGGCAAGGCTCTGTTCAGATGAAATCAGTAATACACATGGGTCTTATAAAAAAAAAAAAAAAAAAAAAAAAGGTGGGAAATTAACTCATTAAAAATAAAGAGCAAAAATGATCTCACAAGAAGTTTTGAGAACAACAGAAGGAAGCAACTAATTCGTTGCTTTTTAGGAGTGAACTCCATTGACCACAGCATTCAGCCAAGACTGAATTTGGTTCACATATACTTAGTAAAGTATTCACAAACATTTTAATTCTGAGCCTGTCCTCCCCAGTGAACATCAGAGGACAGCAATCATATCACTTTCTACTGTAGCCTCATGGCTAGCACGTGACCAATATAATCAGATGAGCTCTGGATCCTGGCAAATAAAGGCCCTTCCAATAATTCAAAGGTGAAATGAAAAAAATCAGATAGTTTAATATCCACAGAGGCTGTAGAGCTTAATGTTTAGGTCCCCTTAAATAATGGTTATAATACATTTGAGGAAAGGAATTTAAATATAAACAAATAACAACTGCTATAATCTCAACTGAAAATACTTTACGGGAAAAAACTGTCGACATTAGAACATTCTCAACTCCAGCTGCACTTACAAGGCCTCAGAGTCAAAATCTTGGCCACCATTCCACTGTTACTTGGAAAAAGTGCAAACTGTTAAACATGAGGCCAGGCAGTGGGGCTTGGAGAGAGTGATACTGTCTGACCAGAGCATTATACTGCTGAGAGAGAAGCAATCCTATTTCCCATGCTTTGCATATTATTACCCTTCCTCCACAGGTCACCACTCAATGCATCACTGTGTCCATTAGAAATAACTTTGCTCTCATTTCTAACTCAGAAATATGCATTTTATTGCACAGTTTAAAGAATTATAATTTCTGTACAATTCCATGCTGCAGGACCCCTAAAATTTACTTTAAAATTCACTCCTAAGCCAAAGAAATTCTAATAGGATCTGGTAAACAAAACCAGTAAGTGCTGTGCCATCACATGGGAGATGCCACAGGAATTAGCTTGTGTTGAGTTAGTTCATGTCCCCAAAGAGTTGTGTTTGAGCTTTTTGAAGCTGCTCACTCAGAGGGATTATCTCATTCAATCTGCTTTAATCACAACTAAATGCTTTCAATTGGGATATACTGGGACAGAATTAGAGAATCAGAAGCTCCCAAAATCCATGTGATGGGCTTAGGGCAGTGGGATAGAAAAGAAAAAAAAGAAACACTGCAGAGGTAAAAGGAAAAATAAAATCTCTTTTGTTACTCCACAATTGAAGCTTACAAGTTGGATTCACTGTATGGTAATGGAGTTACACCAGAATAAACCTAAGAAAATTAAGTTGGGCATAGGTAAAACAACTGATACAGCTTTGAGGGCTGGAATGCAGGATGCTTCATAAATATTCACTGTGAGTATAACAGCCAAATATTATCTTCCTACTTCAAGAGCCTCATCTCAACACAAAATTTTCAAGAAGGCTGTTAGCAAACAGAGATGTAATTGTGATTATATGTACAATGAGGAAATGTTACCACTATCAAATTCACTACATAAAAAAAGTTTAGTGGTAACACGATGGAAATGGCAGTGCAGTATTTTCCTAGAAAGCCTGCTGGGCACTAACAGCAGCAGTTCTGCCAGGATATTAAAAGACTGAATCACACACATGGATTTCGGAGTGAAGGCACAGATGGGCCACAGTCACAAACTCTGCCCGTGCTCCGTAAGTGCATGCACACCACTCGGTTGTCAATTGTCTCCCAGTTGAGGGCTTCAACAATTTGATTGCCTGCTTATTGCTGTCAATAGATTCATACTTTACTCATGATTTAGAGCTATCAAATAATTTTATGCTGACATCAGTTGCCTCCCTGACAGCTCTAAAACACGAAATAACAAGCAGTTGGTGTCAGCACTCTTAAATCAAGCCCAAGGGCCCCCATGGCACCGTCCTATGGCAGCTTGTTACCGCTAAGCAAATGTCAGTCCAGTCAATGTGTGTAGGAGGTTGTCAACTCCCTGGTTGCATCTGCCCTAATAACTAGTCCCCTATAAGGTGAAATTCATAAAGCTACCACCGTATTGCCTAAAACCTAAAGGTGACCAAGGCTATAACACAGAACACGTCTTTCCAAGTTCAAGGAATGCTTTCCAGTCTGTGAAACCGGCCTCTATAGCTGTGCCTTGGAGAGGCTGTTATTCTGCTGCTGCCCTTGCTAGGAAGCAGAGAGAATACACAGCCATTAACATGCAGAGAGACGCTGGGTTTTAATCCTCCCTTTCTCTGTTCCAGTGTTAACAGCGTGGCGCTTTTATCGGTGCAATCTAGCCAGGGGCGTAGCTGGGAATTTGGAAAGTATACACACACATTGGCCTCCCTGTTGGTCCCCTGCCCTCACCAGTCCCATAATCTCCCAAGGTAGACATACCATTATACATCTCCCCATCACTAGCACAGCAGGTGCTATTAGACAGGGGATCTAGCAGCACGTTCATAAAAGCATGTTCAAAGAACAAAAAACCCCATTGCCCTCCATGAAATTAAAATTGTATGCTGTGGCGTGCACAGCACATGCCTGCTTCCACTTGGGTAACTTCTGAAACATCTCTCAACACAAAACAAATCAGGAGATCTAACAAAGGAGAAAGGAGGCAGATTTGAGCTCAGTCACATGCAGAAAAATTTTCATATTTTAGTACCTGGAGCATGACCTTAAGACTCCAAGAGTCACAATATATGTTTCTTTTTATTTAGTTTGAAAAAAAAGGGTTATATCTGCTGCAGAAGGAAGGATTTTCTCTACAGTTAAGTATATGAAAATATGTATTCAACCTCATTTTAAATACAGCCAGTAACACTTCAAGATTCAGTCCCAAGGTTATACAAAGCAAGAAGACAACAAATAGAGAGCACTGTGTTTTCTAATAGATACGTCCAATTTAGTATTTGTAATTAATTTACCTTCTTTCACATAGCTTGTTTACATGCAATATTCACCATAATGAATTTATGATTGTCTACCATAGTACTTTACACTGTTTGGGTTCAGGAGATCACCTCCTAAAAAGGAAAGAGACCACAAAATCAGGCTTTATTTCCCAATTAAGAAGAGAGAACCCCAGGACGGGTAGAGCGCTGACCCTGAAATGACAGCACTATTCCCATTTTTCCAAGGTCCCCTCCAGGATGCAGTGCAGCTCACTGTTAGAGCTGATCCAGTCATGGTCCATGGGCAACAGAGGACGTGCAAGCTGCACCTTTCAATGGTGAATGTCCTAAATACACAGGCAAAGCCAGCTCAGGCTTCCCCATGCAGGAGTCCAGGGATGATGGGCAGCTAAGGAGGAGAGGGATCAAAGGGAGAATGCTTTGAAGGCAAAATGCAGAGGGGTTTGAAGAGGCAATTAATCTTTGCAAAGACACAGAGAAGAGGAGGGAGATGCCTGTCACCTCAGCGAGACTGGAGACAATACAGTACTCCCTGTATTACATTTTTAGTTTGAATAAAGGGAAAGACTAGGCAAGCTAGAGAGAGAAAGAAATGGGATTAGGTTTAAAACTATAAATGGTACAAACACTTGTGACATTATATTGTGTTTCTACATTACAAGTTTTGGTATGTCCAAGTGGTTTTTCCAACATGTATCGGAATTTACAGAAATATTGGTGGCTGCCATTCTCATGCTAAGTGTTAAGATTTTTGTGCTCTTTACAATGTCTTGAGAAATCTCTCACACATCATGAGTGACTGATAAAGCTGAAATTGGACCTTCCCATTCAGAAGAAAAAAAAAAAAAGGTGACATTAAAATAATAAAGTTTAACATTTCTTGTATATCTTCCTTGCTTCCCACTATCTCGACAACGTTATTGCCCTCGTTTTCTTCCTTTCTCCCCAGATGAAAATTTCTCTGAGTTTTGCTTTGCTTCCTCAAGCAAAACACTATTTTTTCACAGCTGAAATGGCAGTGACGTGCCTTTCCTGTTTGTACTGGGCAAATATGGAGGATGTATTGATCGTACAAATTAGGAGAATATTGCTGTAAGTAATCTTGGCTCTTTAGAGGACGGAATTAAAATACCACTTTTCTCCATCAGAGCATGTCTAATTACAAATAACTCCAGAAAAGCAGCTGAAGAATGCTTTGGCTCAGCTGTAACATGCTTTTCTACAAAGCTGTGTCTTTAGGCTGCAATACTCTCAGTGCATTACCTTTTACAAGAACGAAAAAAAAGAGAAATCCAATTACAAAAAATAAAACCGTAATTGCTTTCTATTTGACAAAGAGAAGCATGAGAGTTTATTTTTACAAGTGCTGCATAAGTAACTACTGCAATTTGTGTCTCTCCAGGGGCAAATGCAGGGGAATCCAACATCAGCACGGAAATAAGAGGGAAAAAGGCAAGAGAAAGACAGAGATAGAGTGAGAAGCAGTGTCCCAGAGCAATTCTGCCCCTCTACCATCTGTCACAATCACTGCCAGTCCCAAAAGACCTGGTTTAGAAAGGCCACTACAACTAATGAGCACTGGAGAAAGGTGGAATCCTGAATCAAGCTACATATAAACATCAAAAAAGCCAAATAAACCAGGCAAAGCTCTTAATAAACCCTCAATACAGCATGACAAAGGTCCAACATCATTGGTCCCAGTGGTAGCTTGTTGGAGCTCGTACTGAATCCTTAAGAGATGCACATGTAGTTAAGGAGAAAGGCTCTCAATATTGAGGGGTTTGATTAGCTCTACTTTTTATTTTATTTTATACTATATTTTGGGGGGTTATTTGCTGAACGAATTATGCACTGAAAAACAAAAAAAATAAACCAAAGCAGATAGAAACAGAAATCATTTTTATTGCCTGCAATAATATTTTATCTAGTCAGTAATTTAAGATGACTTTTTAAAATAGAAATTTCAGCACTTCTGACTCCAGAACATGAACTTAGAGATTTCCCCTCCCCCCCCCTGCTTGTAAGAGGAAAAATGACAAGTATCAGGTAACTGGTGTGCTCTCTTTTTGAGATTCGATTAGGAAAAATTGAAATGCTATTTTAGGACCACTTTGTCAAAAGGTTATGGAATTCAGCATCACAATCAAAACATAACATGATGCTTGAATTTTAATACAGGTACATTGAACCAATATTTGGTTCAGCTGTAAATATGGAAAAGGAATCCTGCCTGAAACCTCTCTCTCTTCTTTCAGGAACTGCATGACTTTTTGTGATGATGGACATCTCTAACTATGAAAATCTGATCTAAAGTCCACTCAGTGTGACAGGAAGACATGAACTGACTTTGTCTCACCCAGGGATGATGGTATTGTTATCCCCTAGATGCCTGGGATAGAAGGAATTTCAAGTGAATGAGAATTTTTATCTCAAAAACTGAAATTCAGACTTGTTTTCCTGGTGTGCTTGTCCACAAATTTGAGATTAAATTATTGCAACACACTCCTGAGAAAATTAATTTACCCCATTCAGACCCTCCTACCAGTAGAAGCTTTCAAAAAACTGCCACAGGTCAGAGCCTACAAAGTTGCAAGAACATCACTGCAACTGTCTGGAAACAAAACATCTTCACACAAGAAAAGCCCTGAATTCCAATCAGAGCAGGTCTTTGGGCACAAGCAGATACCTTTGGGACTTCTACACTGGAATCAAAGGCACATTAAAAGTCACTAAGATACTGACGTGGTTTATTAAATAAACTGTTACTAAACATATTGATACTATTATTATGTTTAATGGCATTATGGAATCATAGAATGTTCTGAGTTGGAAAGGACCCATCAGGGTCACCGAGTCCAACTCCTGGCCCTGTGCAGCACCCCCCAGGCATCCCATCATGTGCCTGAGAGCCTTGTCCAAACAACATATATTGTTGTTGTTGTTATTATTAATAATAATATTGACATTAGAATAGATATTGAAAGAATTTTAAGGACCTGGAAAATTTTCCCCTCTGGAAATTCCACATATGATATATTGACCTTAAAGTATTTCTTGTTGATTTTTTTTTTTTTAAATTCAGCTTTTACTCTAAGCAATCTGTAATACCTCCTTTGCTTAGATGAAGAGATGTTTTTCGTAAAACACATCCATTTAAAGAACCGCTCCATTTCTATTCTTCACATTTTTCAAGTGCATTTTAATGCCTGAAGAAGAAACTATGATTTTATCTTAACACAGGGTATGGCTAAGAGAGAGAGACAGAGCAGCTTCTCCCTTCTCTCTGTCCCAGTTTTCTATCCCCAAAAGCTTACTGCTTAAATGTCATAACCCTAAAGACTATTGTGAGATGAAATGCTCCACATCCTGCGACAGATTCACATGTCTGGAGAGACCTCACATAAACATGGAGACTTAAAATCAGAATTAAGTTCTGACATAGTTACGAAGCAGACAGGCAGTGCCAGACAAACTCATGCCTCAATTCCTTAAAAGAGACACAAATATAAATGTCTGTATCAAACATATCTTCAGAGTTGGGTTCCAAAATACAACATGTAAAATAAGCATGCAAGTAGATTCAGATCTGCATGTTGCCCAATAAAAGTTCAATAAATTCCCTTAAAAAATTCCTTGGCAACGAAGTGAATGCACCTCAGGGAATAAACTCAATCAGCAGTCTTGCCTACCATGTGACCTTTTTACTGTAAAAGCCTGTGCAGTTCCTTTCCATGAACACTTTTGCAGTTCTGTGATGATGATACCTGGCCTCTGCAATTTACTGGGCAAGACAGCAACTGCTATGTCAGTACATTTAGTACCCAAATAAAACTGGCCATCTTAGACTGATACCATGATGCAAAGTGCCAAAAGCATCCCAGCAGAAGCAACACCTATCCTATACATTTAAATTAAAAAAAAAAAAATACATGTTCCTCCTTATAATTTAATAGTTGTAATAATACCATGACACCATTACCTTAGTAACAAATGTCTATATAAGTATAATAATAACCACAACAATATGAATCCTCATATTGCTTAAAAATCAAATTCTTTGTCCACGGAAGAAACATAATACACGTGGCAAATGTGCCATCCTTCCCTGACTTAGAAAAGATCATTTTGTTGTTATCTTTAGAAATGGTCTAAAACACATAATTGTTGCTTCCTTAACACAACATTCTTCTCTTTTGAACCTCAGTGAGCATTTTGGTCGGCGGGCACATATAAAATTCATGGTGCCATTTAAGGAAACCTCCCATTCTTCCACTGAACTCTATATATAGAAATTGTAGATGGTCATTTAAATGGAAAAGTACTTCCTTCCCAGTGGACTGAAATGACGACCTGCTCTTGTCCAGTAATAAGTAGTTGTGCAGTTCAGGTATTTTGATCCTACATTAGTCACTTTCTCAACTTAAAAAGTTTTCCAACACACTAAACAGGATTATCATCCGAAGAGAAGAAGTGTTATTTCTTTCCTGTTTGTTTGATGGGCAAATGATGGGATGTACTGCTTGTGAAGAAATATTACAGCTAGTTTGAAATAGTGTTAAACCATCAGTCACAAACAAACGCCTCCTTCAGGGACAGTATTTTACATACCTTCTGTTCAAGAAAAACAGTTTCCATACTGGCTGATAAACTTACAATAAGTCTGTTTCGACACAGACTTATGTGTATGTGCAACATTTTCTATCAAGGGAAATCATTATTTTATATACAACTGAGTTCTGGGTGTTACTCTTTGTTTCCTCCTATGAAATTAAAAACCTGCAGGTCTTTCCACTGCCACTGCCTAGCAGTAATTGCTTACTCAAGGAGTATACAAAAGCAGCTCTTCTATTCCTGCTTAAGCTGCATTAGTTGCACTACCTAGCACCTTAATGACCAACTGTACTTCCTCCTTTAAAACTCATCTGTCAGCACCACCTCAGAGATGTCACATACATCATAACTTCTGAATTTCTGGCTGGGAACGCTTGGATGAGCTCTCCTATCAAACTGGCCTGTGCTCTGCTGCGGCTGCTGCTTTTTTTCTGGCAACCTGCTGAGAGGGTGGGCAAGCACTTCATCATTATAAACAGTGAAGTATTTCACTACTGCTTTCCCATCCAGCAGGCAGGAAAGCTGGGAGGAGGACACAGAGCAGCCCCCAGTGCTGTGTAGCCCCACTCTTGCTGCCTAACTCTTCACCCTCAGCTGACACAACTCAGAACTGGTTAATGAAGTTTCATGAGCTGCAGCTCGCTTGACATTATCTCTCCCTGCATATAGTTTAAAGGCATATTTTGAAAGTTCAGCATCCAAAAGAAGCTTGCAAAAGCTAAAAAGGCACCTGTTTTATTTTTCTCGAAGCTGAATTTTCATCTCAAAGAGTTTATGCAATAAGGCTGCCTAATCCTGCCCTTATAATACACACCACCTGTGCATACAGTGAGAAACCATGCCCATTTTCCAGATATAGTTTAGGTGGTCAAATATTACAGCTAAGCTTTCTATGAACTTTATCATCTTTCAGCTACAGGATTCCAGAGTTTTTTATAGCTTTCCTTCACCCTGCTGTTTCTCGTTGCCAGTAAGGCCTATTTAAAATCCCCTGGTTGCATATAACAGAAGGAACAGAGCTCTGTAACAGAACCCATCACTTGGCTGTGCCAAAACCTGGATTTTTTTCTTCCATTTTCTTTATCAATTCAAGCACATACTGTACTTCATGAAAGGGTTTCCTTGGGCCCATTAGACAAATTTGATATTTTGCTATCTTGCCCTGCTCTTGACAAGAGAAAAGAGTTCAAAGAAACTATTTCATAGCAGTTTGACATTTTTCAAGTGCACTCATGAATAATTTATAATTAGAGCATATTTTATATTTACTGGTTTAGGTACTGTTGTATTAAAATATATTTAATATATGTATGAATTCCATTAGGTTGCATCATGGGACCTAATTTCTTTAGCTAGAAAACATGAAGTGATAACATCAATGCATCGACTACAAACAGCAAAGGAGGTAATTATGAGAGTTTACTGGAACTTTCCAAAAGTAACTTCAGCCAGGATTGCCAAAAGATTTGAAGTCCCCCTTTATGTGCTTAGCAAATTTAAGGCAGAGAAAGAGACTGCATGGGGAGCTGTGTAAGGCAACTCAAATCTGATGGGCTTAGCAGCTGTGAAACTCAGATTCTACTGTTATTATTTCCTTGGCTCCAGAGAGGAGTTTACTACTAAGCAGAAAAAGTTAACTGTTCTTGGAATCTTATACTTTGAGTGGTGAAAAAAAAATAAAAATAAAATTACTAAATGCTTCAAACGGACCACATTGATTCTGATTTTGACAATTTTTTCATATTTTGGTGTATTTCATGCTCTCTGCCTCCATTAGCGCCATCACTGCTGCATTCCTCCAAATTTATTTGTAAAGCCCTGCATGCTGGAGTTAAGCATTTGGGGAGAGATGCTGAGTGCAGGTAACACTTGAATCACAGCAAATTACCAAACTACTGTTGATCCGTTTTTGATTTCTGTTGATCTGTTGACAGTTTTCGACTGTGTCCCTTGTCATTCTGCCACGTACACAACAGAAAACATGCTGCCCTCTCGTCCCTGACAACCTTCCAAGCCTTTTTTGGAAGCTCTATTTGATACATAGAAAGCAGCATGGGAAGAGGTACAGAGGCAAGAGTAGGAAAAACAACAAATGAAGCACTGAAAGCTAAAGGTACCATTTTCCAAGTTACTTTGGTACCTGTGTCTCCCTTCTAAAACGGCTTTACAAACCTAAGTCCCTGAGGTCAGGATCCAGGCTAGAGATGGACAACACAGGCACTGAAAGAAAAAGGTGGGAAGATTGGAGTGTTTCTTATTAGGGGTGATAGTCAGTGAATGGACTAGAAAGGAAGGTTAACATGGGAAAATGATGGTCATCTTTCCTGAGAGCCTGGGAGAGAAAACATGAGCTTTAAGTCAGGGAGAACAACATAAGCAATTAGGACATGAGAAGTGTATGACTCGTCCATTTATTCTCCCTATTCTAGTAGGTGTATTTTACTTTCAGTTCCTCCAGGCTAATTGCTCTCTCATTTATGGCATAATACACTATTAATAGTTAAAGACATTTTTCAGTTTCCTCTTAGTTACCACTTCATCAAACTTTGCAAATTTAACAAAATTGTTCCTAATCAGTTAGACCCTTTAGCCCTTTAATTTCTTATATTCTTAGCTGAACCCTCTCCAATGTCAGCAGCTTTCTGGAATTAGACAAACTTCTCTCTCAACAGTCTCTCTGAAGCCAAAAGATTTTCTCTGTATTATTGTGAAAAGTTTCCCGTACCTCTGTAACCAAAAAACCATCAGGCTAACACATTAACATGAATACTCTGCAGTCATTTCTCATGTTTACAATTCCAAAATAACTCTAAAACCTAAGCTGAACAAAAAACTGCATACAAAAATGCCAGCAGAACTTCCTATTGATGTGTACATCATCTCTACCTGACTGTGTCAGTGCAGAAGACAATACATGACTCCTAATTAATATTACTTCAAATTCCACTTGAGATCTGAAAGTTGTACTTTCTGTTTGTCCTTCTCTTATATCACCATTCATGGCAAGAGCTTTCCTAGAAGAGTTGAGATTCCTTGGCACAGCTGCGTGATTTCCATTCAGCCCAAAGGGACCACAATAAAGTAATTAATGGTGTTAAGCTTCCCATAATGGTCCCCTAAATACAAGGTGAGGTAGGGGCCTATTCTGTAAATTAGAAGGCAGCGAAAGGTGGTCAATAAAATCTCTGCCATCAGGAGAACAACGGGACCAACAGAGATGTAGGACATCTAAAAACTCTCAGAAAGATCCACCTACTCTCATCTGTCTAATTGTTTATAGGGATTCTTGAGACACAACAACTGCTTTCCCTCCCTCCCTTTCTTTTTTTAAAGGGAATTTATAAATTAATATATATAAATGATAAATGGAATCATTTTACAGAACTGGTTTACTGCACTGACCACTAAACAAACGTTGTGGTGCTACAGAAACCAGGGACCTGAACTGATGGGGCAAAAAGTCTCAGTAACCATCCTCACCACAGAAGCTGGTGTGGTGAGGATTCAGGATGAGGATTAAAATGCCAAGCTCAGCTGGAGCTGTTGGGAATTTTGTGCTTTCTTTCAGTAGAATCAGGGCCTGACTATTTTTTTTTAATGAATTAAACACATGTAACTCATGTAAAAAAAAAATTAATTATCCCAGTGAGTCAGCACAGATGAACAGACATAAACAAGCACAAAAGTGGAATTCAAGAATAGAAACTCAACATGGTAACTGCCATCTTAGCAGCAACAGAACAAAGCAGTCCTGCAAGGAAGGACATTCCCCAGCTATAACTCATCATCTCCCCAATTTCTTCCACTGACCTCCCAGTCAACCTCCTCCTAGCATGAGGCCATTCCTGATGGCACACAAATGTGGAGAAACAAAACTGCAAAGGTCTGGAATGTAGCACACAGAACACACAGATGCCATAATAGTGATGCAGTTTGGCTTCATACAAATAAATTGCTACAGCCAGACCACACCAACAGTATGGTTTAGTTTGACTTGCAGAAGTGTGTGCTAAGCAAAAATACCAAGTATTGAATGTCAGCAGTCTTCATAGAAGAATCCAACCCTTGAAGCCATTGGCCATACAGAGTTCCCTAACTACACTACTTCTGAAGTCTATTCCAGCTAAAAGGGCTTGACAGATCCAATTAAAAACAAAGGAAAAGCTGACAAACAAATTCCTCATTATTGTTTCTGATGCATCAGTAGCCAAGGGTTTCAGCTGGGATCAGACTCCAGCATCAAGCAACCAGCTACAAGCCAGTTAAGGTGTTCCTGTAAAAGGACAAACTACAGACAAAAAATTGTTTTTTTAAATATAATAAATAGACTCGGTTGCATCTTCTCCCATATCCAAGCACTTGAGCCTGGCTGCTGTCTCACTACTGCTCTGCTTTCCTTTCTTTGGATTATCAGCACCTCATAGAAAAATTCAGGAGGTTCCCTCCCCCAGTCAAAACTAACTATATAGCAGAAAACTATCAGATAGTTTCCAATTCAATGAAACTATCTAAAATGCAACAAGATCTTTTAGGTCATGTTCTTGCTCTTCATTTTGATATTTCTCCTTCCAGTGGAATTGCACACACAGGTTATCCCAAGAGGGCTCAGAAAATCTCTGCATCAACTCCACCAAGGCAACCCTGTTGCTCTCTCCTTTAGTCTGGGAGAATGATTTGGTGTTTCTCCCAGGTTTATTTGGGAATACAAAGGAAGTATAAATTATCAAGTTTTGTTGTTTTCCCCCTCCCCCCCAGATACTGTTTGCATAAATGACTTCTTTTTTTTTTTTTTCTATCACCAAGCAAGCTTTCACTAAATACAGCTGCCTTTATAAAGGAAAAAAAAAGAATTTTCCTCACTTAAAATCATGATGAATTAACTTTATAAGCTGGTTTGGGGTTTTGGGGTTTTGCTGTGTTCTTTTCCCAGAGACAAAGTCTTTAGTCATCTTTTGGCCTTCTGAGAACATTTAAATCATTTACTCAGTGCTTTACCTTGAAACAAGACACTTAACAATGTTGCTTGAAAAATACATTCACTTATAAGTTGGTAAATCCAAACAATGCTAAAAGTCCATCTTTCTGAAGAGTATTTCCCTTTATGCTCCAAATATAATACCTCTCTTGAAGCCACATGGGAGCCCTGTGTGGTTAAAGCCAGTTCTAACCTGCATGATTTCCAGTGGTCCAGCAGGATGCTGAGGATCAGGATTCCCAGGCTCCTTCTCAAGCTCTGCCACAAAACACAATTGGCACTTTCCTCCTTTGTCTGGCTATCACATTTGGAGAGCTGAGATCTTACTTCCAAGCTGCAAAATGTTCACGTGGTGATGATCTTATTTTAAATAGGTTTCCATGTTTATACCACTAGAATTAGATATCAGTGGAGGAGGGTAAAAAAAAGCACTCAGCTCGTTCCTGCAATCTTAACTGATTTTCACCTTGCTGCTACTTGTTCTCATATCAAGTTCTAACATGGATTTATCCATCTGACTGACACTGTATAATGTAAAACATTTTGGTCAGAAAGAAAATATATTTCTCTCCCGAGGTCTGAAGTCATATTTTAATCCGAAGCACATTTTTAATAACTTTTGTAGAAAAATGGTGATGGGAAAGATCAATTGTGACTCTTTCTTAAGCTACTTCTATGGGCAATTTGGTGATTTTTCTTACTTCTTTCAAGATTACTTCCTTTCTAACTTAGGCACTTTGCCCACTGGAACATGAAGATTCTCAAAATTCCAGTGACAGATGAAGGTAACAGACATACTGCTTTTGGAACAATTCAGCCCTGCTCTTCCTGCAGAAATTCAGCAATAAACTTTTCTCAAATGTTTTAATTTAAATCTTGATACACACACACACACATCAGACCTGTGTGAATCCAGAGTATTAATTTTAATGCTTTAGGACTAAGACAAAAGAAAAAAAAAAGGGTCTGTATTAGCTGAACATCAAAGATTAAAACCTACTACCCCAAACATCAGTGAATGCCATCATTCTTTGCAAGCTCCAGTGTACTACTGTACCTGGAATCAGCCAAAGATTAGAAGATAGAAATATTAGATTGTACAGAATAAAAGCAAATTTCCATTTACTGTGGGAACGGGGGTGATTTGTACATGTGGAAAGTAAGTCTGGAAAAATCATGATGCCCCAGAATAAGAAAGGAGTAAAAGAAAAGGTTTCCTTTAAAAATATCCTGATGACACAGAACAGTTTTTGCTCCATATTGAAACGGATTCTAGGTGGGTAAAAAATTGAAGCAAGAATGCATTATATTGTGTAATTTAGGAGCTCTGCTGGAAGCCATGAAGTAACTAGGTACAAAACAGCCAGTACTTAATAAATTTCAATTTTAATTCTAATTAGAAAGCAAAATATGATACCAGGGTAGCTAATACTGAAACAACTGCTTAAAATTATGTCCGGCTGTAAAATACAATTAAATGCACACCCCCACAGAAGTCCCTGTTAAGCTAGAAAAAAATACCCAGGGGTATAAAATGAAAAAACTTTTTTTTTCCCCCCTCAGTTTTGTTTTAAAAATCAATTAAAATGAAACCTTCACATAATTTATTGAACTGGAGACCAGTGTGTCTATCTAAGTTTCTGTATTTGAAGAGCCCCACTGCTTTAGAGTGCATTGGGAAAGCACATATTGCTTTTAAAACATACCATTCCAATTTCATGGTAATTAAGGACATGTGCCCTTTTCGGCACACAGCATACAAATATGGTCAGTCCAAAAAGACAACTCTTCAAATTCCCAATATCTGATTCACAGGCAATATTTATCACAATGTTATGTGATGAGAGGAGATTTTCTAATACAAATAAAGTGAAAACATTTCCCCCCCCCCCCAATCTGAGGGCCATAAAACACTTTTTAAAGATCAAACCAGGTTATTTGGCTATATCGGACTCTGCAAGATGCAGTAGGTGCAACAGAATGAAATAGAAATTTCAGTGATAGAAAATCATCCTCTTTTCTCTCTTGATAGTATAATAACCTTTTAAATCACATTTGACATTTGTAAGCTGAGTGAGCTGGCAGCCCTGTGAAATCTATGTGGTAATACATGTAGTAAACCCTTTCTGGAGCAGTAATCTCATTGCTTTGTCTAATGGTTCTCACTTCACGTGGCCTACTTGTCCCCAAGAGACTTATTTGACTCTGCCTTTCCTGAGCCACTGGTTGCTAATGTTCCTTATTACCAAGAAAGCAGCAAAGTGCCTGAAGGCAAGGGCTACTCTGCTAGCAGAACAACCACCAGCAACCTTCTGCTCAGGCCTTTTTCCTTGCCCTTCCTGGGAAAAAAAAAACAAACTAGAAAAAAAAAACCCAACCATAAAATATGCACATGTGTTATAAAGGGATTGCTTTGTGCCTCAAGAAAAAAAAAAAAAAAAAGGGAAAGGAGAAGAAAAAAAACCCCAATATGACAGTGCTCTTTACACTGCTCCAATTGCTAATCTGACAAGCTCCATCTGGTAGACAGACCTTTTATCTTTTCATCACTCTAAATCTCTGAAGGAAAGTGGACACTAGTGGCATATGTGCATTGTTGGTTCCTGTGCTTAATGAGGTACACAATTTATGGGTCTAACTGGAGAAACGTTATTTAAACTTGGATAAGGAAGGAGTGTGAGGGCATATTTCAACCCCCCCCCCCCATCCGCTTTCAGCAATCATTCACCTGGACAAATATTGTATTATAAGCAAGACCAAACTATATTGTAAAACCTCATTTAATCCATACATATACACTTGAATTTTCTAAGGAGATTAAAGCACACTTACCTAAACGTTTTCTTGGCAGTGACCCAACTACCTTACATAGCTGACCATTTCATACATTTATTAATTGTTCTGTGCTGTGAACGATGGAGGCTCTTTATTTTTTTAAACTTAAGTTTGATGTCCCACATTGAATGTCATCACAAGAAGGTTGTAAGACATACTGCCACAACATCTGTGATGTACTCCAAGTTAGATGGTTATATTATTACCTACCTAGACAGCACTTCAATTCAATTCAATTAAAATAAGATTTTCTTCATTTGGGACAAGAGTTAAACACATATGTTCCTGCCTGACTCAAGTATTCTGCAGATAATGTGTGATATCTTTGGTCTTTTGATATCCAAAAGAAATTTCTTTCAGACCATCAACATCTCTTTTTTGTAAGTGCCAATATCAGGATACCCTATAGTTTTATGAAAGTCTATTTTCTATATACAATTGCTACCACAACTGATTGAACATTTCCTAATGCCAGTCTTACACTTTACAGATGTTTGAGTGAAAAGCATCCCTGAGTGCTTTTGATCATCCACATTTATTCCCAAAATATTTCATGTATTTTAAGAGCTAAAATGACATTTCTGAAGCTGCACCTTTTAAACTGGTACAAAACACAGCATCAAAACACACTTCTGTCCTGAAAGCACCATGAACCCCAATCTCCAGCAAGTTTAAATTACTGTTTCCCTCCTAGCACTGAAAGGAGTTTCAGGTTTTTTTAAAAATCGCAGCTGCTCAGTGCTGAGGTCCTGCTCCAGTTCTGCTCAGCTGGATGTGGGAACGACCTGGTGGCCACACCACTTCTCCAGCAAACCTGGGAGGAGACTTCCTTTCAGTTCTAATAAACTGATGGAGTTTTAGCTTCATGAATATTTCCCACTGCAGCAACACTCATTGCGTGACTTGTCCTTCCATGAAATCTCCCCCACACCCCCTCTCGTGGTTTCTGTTACATCCACTGACACTTTCAGACAATGAATATCACAAAATTAATATTCCCAATTGCAAAGACAGTAGTGTCTGAGTATTTTCTCCACTACCAAGCAGCAATGTCCACTGCACATACTCCTGGGGGAACTTCAGCAGGATCCCAAGCCCTGTGCAATCAACTGATGGACTGCAATGGATCACTGTCTAAAACTAAAAAATTCACACTGTAGATCAGTTCCTACAGAACTGATCAGTTCCAGCAGAAAAGTCCTCAGTAGCCTCCTAAGACCTCTGGTGAGCCCCCTCCTCCCAGAACCTACACACATCTCGCTGCATCCTGATTCACCAAAGGTGGAAACCTTCCCTCTCTGCAGTCACAGATGAAAAGAAAAAGGAGGTTTTAGTTACTCATTAAAGCAGAAGGAATAGGTTCCTTGGTACTATTCTTGTCATCTCCCTTCTTAATATTCGCCTCTTGTGTTTTGTTTCGTTTTCTCCCTGTTTGAATTCCCTCCCACCCTACATTTAGCTCTCTACTGTTCTTTTTCCCCTGCTCTCTCATTTTCCCTGCTTATCCTTATCTTGGTCTCCATCTTCTACCTTGCAGTCCCCTTTATCTCTGTGCTTACTCCCTCTTTCCTCTGCTGTCTCCTGTGCATATTCCTATATTCCCTGCACCATTGTGGCTTCCCATCCATTTCATGACTTTAAATCTTCTCTCTGTTGTCACTGTGTTGTTTTCCCCTCAAACACTCAGTGTTTTTTCGTTTCTTACATTTTGTTTCCTCTGCAGATAATTTCTGTAATTCCAAAGTTATCTGATGATGGTCGTTTTTCATACAAAGCACCTAATATAAATTCCCTAGGAAAAAAAGGAGTTGGATGGTGACATTAATGCCACATTCAGGATAGGGAAAAAACTAATAGATAACTGTCATTGTTCAGATTTATCCCCCCCAGAATTTCTGGAGAGCCTGGAAAGATCATCCAAAAGCATAAAGGATATTTCTCAAAGCACTTCAAGGCTCATGAGAGGACCACAAGCTCTGATGACACACCTAGAAGAGCACAGCCACGTGATGCAAGGCAAAGCTCATCCTCTTTTTCTAGGGGTTTGAAGTCACTGCTAGCACTAAATCAATTTTCCCAGAAGAAAGTTGCTGATGTTTCTGCTCCCACAGACTCAGGGGACACACTGTCATTGCCGTCTGCCTCCAAACATCAAGTCAAGTCTCCAGAAGCACAGACTGCCCCAGTCTGAGCCTGGATTTTGAAACATGTATGAGCTCCCTGCTGCAAACTGTGAGCATCCATCAGGAGACCCTCCAGGCTTCCAGGTTCCTACTATTTTTCCTCCATGGAAGCTGCTAACCTCTGATATGCAAGCTGGCAGCAGGTACCTCAGGGCCACAGGTACAGGGAGTCAGGCTCCCCAGCTGCCCCCAGGCAAAATAGCAGAAAACTAGGCCAGAGTCTCACTTATGCTGCACTGAAAGTTTCTTGAGGTGTTTTGGAGTCTCCTGAAGAAAAACTGTTCTGCCAGAATGTTCCCAGCTAAACTCTACTTCCAGCTGTAGGAGAGAAGTCAGAGAGAAGGTGGAAGAGGAAAGAAAGTTGTTATCACTTGCATTCTACATAGTGCCTGCTTTCTCCATGACTTTTCCAGGATAGCAGATGCATTAAATAATTTCTTCCCCTCACTAATTACATGCACAATAAACTACCTAGGGTTCTATATGTTAAAGATATTGTGCCCTGAGTGATCCAGGCTCCTTCCTACTACAGGTGTTTCTAAGGATAACATCCTCATACTCATGTTGTTTCTCATCCATTATTCATAATCCTGTCCTTTGCCAGAGACCTGGCACTTAGCAACACAGCAAAAACTAAAATAAAGACAGGTAACTTCCACCTTGACATATTTGTCTCTAATGCAAACATGATTAATGAAGAAAGGCAATATATGAGGCAAATAAGATCCTAATATAATGGGTCTTTTGTTCTCTGTCAGAACCATCCATTATCGTTTGCCTTCACAGGAACTCGAATGAAAATGTGTTTTCAAGACCTAACATATTCAATTTGATACCGGCCATAAAACTGCCAAACTATCTGTCATGACCAACAGGCAGCACATTACCCTGCTCGGGAAATGCTTCTCACATGTGAGAGCTTCTGCCCCTCAACTTCAGCACAAAGAGGGAATTGTCCACCATCTGACTCGATCCTGACTGAGTCACACCACCTGTCCCTTCCCTGAGTTCTGGACACAGCAAACATATCATCCCACTGAACTTTTGGCAGGGGGGGGAAGTAAAACGTTTACCAAAATCCAGCTCTATTTCATTAAACACATAAAAACATTATACTTGAGAATAAGATGTACAAACTTGGTCCATCTACCTGTTCTGTTTGTTCATCTCATTTTCACCTCCCAAGCCTTGTACACTGTCTTCTTCCAGGCCTTTACAAGCTGCACAAGTGTTACACTGCCAAGGCTTCATCAGAGAAGGACTTTGGCACGGTCTGACCATAGCTCATGGGGACAGTTTTATGACTCCCAAGGTCCCCATTCCAAACTAGAAGCAATGAGTCCCAAAACCGTGAAGTCTTTTTGGCTTATTTGAGACAAAGCATTTAGTTTAACAGCACTTTTCTTGCAGTCTGAAGAGGAAACTGGAGAGTCTGAGACTTGGAAAGCTTGCTTAGCTCACCAAGCTTTAAACAACTCCTATCATATATCCGTACGTAGCCACTCGCAGTCTGATCACCATAACCCATTTTTGTAGGCAGAAACACAGAAAATTATTATGGGCATGAACAAGTCCAAGATTATCTTTTAGCCCTCCTATGCATTTACCACTGTTCTTTCACAGGAACACCTGGGAAAGCCCAGTCTTGCTTATACAACATGCTGGAGGATGGAATCAACATCAGTGCGTGAATGTGCTCTGTACAAATTCTACCTCAGCTAGCAATTCCTCAGCTGATTATCCACAGAGACCGTGGGGCCTGTGGCTGTCACACGGTCAAACAAGGAGAACAGCACAACAGAATGTTAATTAGTACAGCATAAGCACCACCATAATGAACTCTAATTGCCTGTCAGTGGCAGTTGCCATAAGGCACAGGATCTACACCGGTTCTTGCACCTGTGGCTGTGGCTACAGGTACTGCCAAAGCTAAACATGGGCCCCCATTAGACAGTGTTTATTAATATTAACAGTTCATCAAGCAAGCATCACGTATATTTGTACGTGTTACCCTTATTATCTAGTGCTCTTACGTTCCTGAGTATCACTTTAAAAAAATATCTTCACAATTCTCCTGATTTTGCAGCCTTTTGAACCATTTCCCGCAATACTGAGAAACAATTTCACACTCCATCAGTTTTTTTAGCCACATATTTGATCTCAGTATTATAAGGGAAAAAAATAAGTAGGAAAAACAAACCTAAGGATGTTTTAGGCTCTAAAACACAACTGAATTCAACAGTTGCTAATGGTTAGTTACAAAATGTATCCAACCAACAAAATAATAACAACACTTTTAATCTCATTCTGACAAAACTCCTGAAATGACAATACCTTCCCCAAAAACTTAACATTCTTGCAAGGAAGGCTTTGAAATACATGCCAAATAAAAAGATCAGACATTGCTTAAGCAGATTCCATTACATTTATGATATCACCCAGACACTTCTAAACAGTGAATATAAATTCTGCTGTATAACATCACAGTCTGAGGTGATCTGAGGAGGAAAATGGATTATGATGTGCAAAGGATGAACAGAGACATCAAAGCACTTAGCTACCACATCTGAACTGCAGTCATCTTTTAGAATGACACTCCAAAGTACTGACAGGATAGTGAAATCTGGGAAAGTTGCTATCTGAAAGACTGCAAATCCCTCTTCCCCAAGATGAAAATAACATACTCCCCCGCCTTGACACCCCGTATTTTATGTCTTCCAACCTCTCCAGTTACATCTGCATCACAAAGGGATTTTGTTGGTGTTTGGAATCTGAGATTCCCTCCAACTGCATAGAGGCACACTTTAATTTGTATTATTATTTCAGATACTAAGAATGGGAGGAAAACAAAAGTGCTATGCTACATAGAGATGGTTACTTCACCAAATTCTGTCTAGCTTAGGTATTTAAAATACATACATCATCTTAACATCTACTTTAACCTCCACTGAATACTACTAATGAAACCTAACCAAATGCAAATGACAAATTTTACACAGTCTAAAAACCACTACTCTACCCAGTGATCACATCTCAATCACTTCTCACGTAGAGGAAGGTGGAAGGGCAGTAACACTTCACCAAAGCTTTTTTTACCTTCTTGCCCGTAAGAAGAGGAGATAAAAATGCTAAAGGGAGATTGTAGCTTATATAGAGCAGTTGGCAAATATTTCCCATTCGAGTAGAAATACAGTATTTTACCGCAGTTAATGTTCCACCTGGTGTCCTAGAAGGCTGAGTAGTTCCTGCTAAAAAAGCAGTGATGTCTGAGGGTACAGGTATGTCAGGGCTGATGGGAGCAGGGTGTGGCCAAACACCAGACACAAACACTTTGTTGTCAATCTACAGTACAACAGTCTCATCAGCCTCTCGAGGACACGAATGGCTCTGAACAGAGATGTCCTACAAACAGTTCTGTATTTAAAGAAACGAATTACTTTCAATCTTCCTTTTTAATTTGTAGATGCCTTCATTTTCTTTTTCAGTGAAAGTGCGAATCCCTGATTAGGAAACATTAACCTAATGAAACTAACTTGCCCTCTTTTTTTCCCCTGCATTTAAAGGTCCCTTTAAAGCTATCAAGTTTTTCATTTTCCCCTCTCACCTTCCACCCAGAGTGATAAAATGAACAACAATGAATAAACCACAAACAAACAAACAGAAGTACATTTTCTCTGAGTACATTTTCTCTACACTGTCAAGTATTTATATACACTGTCAGTATTTAGTACATTATTTCGTCTTCTTTGGTATTCCTATTCATTGGTATTGCAAGAAAAAAAAAAAAAAGCAGCATTGTTCAAATACTCATCACTGAAGACTTCAGTAAATATTTAGTCTATTATGCTTAGTGTTCCATGTACGAAGGTCAAATGAAACCACTTGGAAGGACACAGTGAAATCACACACTTGAAACTTTGGAGAACTCAGCTCTGACACAGCATGGCTGTATTTCCACTTTGCTCATCTTTGAATCTTTGTCCTTCATTTTTCTCTTCCTTTCTAAAGCGACTCAGTCTGTAGACTAAATTGCCCTGTTATCCACAGACACATCAATCCTTTTACATCTGAATGTTCTTTACCAAAGTGGAGATCTAGACGAGCATACCACTATCTGATTAAAAAAAAAAAAAAAAAAAAAAACCACCACAAACAAAAAGAAAGACTGATTGATGTTCTTGAAACATCTCACACTAAACAGATATTCAAATTTAAGTGCTGGGGGTTTAATGTCCCTTCTCTACTGTTTTCTCTTCCCTTGATGTCCCTTTTCAATGTTCCAAGCATCTGCACAGAAAAGCTTTTATATATTATACCACATATTAAATGTTGTTATTATTAGGTTTTCCATAATTTCCTTTTTAATTTTTGTTATTTTTAGCAGATTCAGATGATTTCTACTATTTTTCACAATGAAGAAATAAACTTACTTCTTCTTTAACTGAAGTTGAGATATTCATTTACCCTCCCTCTACAAGGAAAGGGCTTTCTGAAGCAATCAACATCTAATCAAGATGCAGAATTAGAAATTATTTTTTTGAAAGTAAGAATGTGCATCTCAGTTCTTCTCTAAGAGGAGCTCATCTAGCAGGCAGCATAAGATGATACTAAAATAGATTTAAAAATCAGCAGATTTTGCTGTTTATAATGGTTTTAGGAAATGAAGATTATGAATGTTAAATTGACATTAAAAGTTAGTCCAAAAGCAACTTAACAGTAAGTTTCTGATATAATCCACGTTTAACTGTGGAAAGAAGTGCTGATGAGGCAATTTATTCCAGAAGAAACACAACACTTAAAGTCAGCACTCAAAAGAGGGTAAACATTTTAGTATTTCTCCTTTCCTACATCCCCAACATCTGATGTTTAGTTCTGAACAACAACATCTCCCCACAAATAGTAGCATTTTTGTTATTGGGATAACTGGATTTGGGATGGCAACCACAGCTCTGCAGTACTATTACTTCAGCTCAAGACTTCTGTTCCCTGGGTACTTTGATGAGTAAGACTGTACTTGTCATAAATTCACATATTGTGGGACAAAGTTCCATCTTTTCTGTTGAAAAGTGAATAAAAAACTAAGGGTTTTTTTTGTAAAACTGACATTGTGATTATGTTAGCTGTGCTCATACCCCATGCTATTGTCTCAGCCTAGTCACTCTACTCCAGACACTAATTCTGCCCCCCCTCCATGAGTCCCAGACCCACACAGACAAATTTAAAAACCACTGACATGGTTAATGCCCTCAGTTACCAGACATGCAAGAAATGTAAGGGGTTACAAATCTCATGCTACAAAGACTTTCAAACGTAGTGCTCTCGAAACACATCATGCCTCTGAATCCCACTCCCAAAGAGAAGGGCACGTTTTCAAAAGTATGAGGGATACAAGAAAAAAAAAAAAAAAGAGCAGTGACATTTTTGTAAATTGTATGCTCTGATTGCCAATGACTTAGAAAGCAGTTTATTTTTAAAACAAACATTCTCAAAATCTTTGATGGCATATTCATCCATCCATCTGCCTCGCTGTGGATTCTTTGAAGTGCAGGTGGCTCGTAACGTCACGCTACAGCAATTAATGAAGTTTTTGAATGTCTCTTGCTCTTTCACGCCCTTTTGAATGGTTAAAAAGGGGTTATCAACTTTAATTTTCCATCCAAACAGTATTCACAGTTAGATATTTTCATATGTTTTCATATTTCTTTCAATACATACGTGCATCAAATATTTTAACACAGAGCTACTGAAGGCAATGCAACTGCGTCTTAGAATGAAAATAAAAAGGAAAAATTAAAATGTAGATGCTGTTTTGCTCCAGAAATTAAAAAAAATCCAAAAAAATATAAACGAATAAGAAAAAAACCCATGACCCTAACTATGTAACAGATAAAGTACAAGACTTGGTAAGTTCCTGAAAGAATCCTTATGTATCACACTGTTCTATAACCTATTGGATATGTGGCTGACTCCACTCTGGGCTGGAATTAGACCTGCCTAACTCTTTCTTGCAAGCTTTTTGCAACTAATAAGGATTCTCCAACAGCTCAAATGACAGATATTTCTTCAAAAGCAAGTTCAGAGCTCTGTCACAGTGATATTCCTCCAAGATGGCATCCCAAAAACTGTGAAACATTCGTGGCTGTGCATATATTGCACGAGAAATTCTAAAATTCAAAACTCATCCTGGCGTTATTTGACCACCAGGTTTGGGGTTTTTAAATATATACTGGAGTATCTTGTCACAATCAAAAGTAAATACGATAACTCAAAAGAGAGGTTGAGAATAACTGTAGGGTTTTAGAAGCTTCTGAATGCCTGCATTTGTGCCCTGTGTTGATTTAAGACAATTCAATGAGTGGTCCACAGTGAAACTATTGTCTTTGATTTGGTGGCAGAGAGGGGAAGGGTGAAAGGGATGAAAAGAAAAGCATCCCTGCATTCTTCCCACTGTCAATTCCACTGTAACTCCTCTTTAAAAATCACTGGAAATCCCTGGGTGGTCTGGAGCACAGCAAGCAAATGGGAACATGCTCTTTAGTGTGACAGTTGTGCAAACCAAATTCTAGACAGACGGACTTTAAGTCTCTAAATTACAAGGAATAAATCTGCTGTTTGTGGTTGCCTCATTGCCTTTTCAATTTTAAAATTTTCTTTCACTGCTTTAGTCTTTTGGTTCTTGTGTTTTCCTTAACCTCTATTGTGTTTTTTTCAGGATACAGAAGAGAACTTCCATGCACAAAAGTACAGTGTCTAAACAAGTCCTCAATCCAAACTGGCATAATACAAATGACCAATAAAAAACACTGAAATAAGAAAATTTGGTATTATTTGTTCTGAGAGGGCTTTGAATATTCTGTCATCCCATTACACATTTCATACATTCATGGAAGAAGAACTGAATCAGCCCCTCATTTTGCTAAGAAAGTGGATTCCAACTCCCTCCCAGAGACACCTTCCACTACACCAGGTTGCTCAGAGCTCCAGCCAACCTGGCCTTGGACACTTTCAGGCATGGGCCATCCAAAACTTCTCTGGCCAACCTATGCCAGAGCCTCACCACCTGGAAAAGGGATCCAATTAATTTTTGCTACATTTTGACTAACATTACTGAGTTTTTCCTTTGTTTTCTTTTTAACCAATGTAAATTAAAACATTTATTGTAAAACCCTTATTTCTCCAGAACTATGATGAAAAAATATTTCCAAGCTTTCTTTTGTTGTCACGGTTGAAACACAATACCCCAGAAATTCATCCACATACAAGTAAGACCTGTGTTTTGATCTTTGGGTTTTATACATAACCTCTAAACAATCCAACATGAGGATAGAATTCACTAGACCTGGGCAGAACTGGAAACTTTGGTATCAGCTAGAAGTTACAGTGAAAAAAAAAAAAAATTCTTTTCTTTTAAAGAACAAGGTACTTGATAAGATGCCGAAAGAAGACGAAATCTAAATTTCAACTTTTTTTTTTAATTTTAGTTTTAATTATATTTTGGTATAATCTAAATTTTGTGCACTACACAAGGCCTCGACTGTGAATCTAATAGCAGGTTTCACCTGATCAATTATATTAGAAATGGAGGAGCATGTCGAGTTTTTATGCATCAAACTACAGATGACTTCCTAAGGCAGTGACAAACCATTTCAAACCGAACACATGGTCTTCAGTTCCTCAGTCCTTCTACCTACTACTAACACTGATCAGCTTCTTAAACCAAGGAAAACAAGAATCTCAACTGTCAATGACTAGAAATGTTTCTAAAGACAGATGTGATGCTTCTCTCTGGCTGAGGAGCTGATGGCACATCTGCAGCAGGAACTGTCAGATCTTCACAGGCTACAGATCAACACACCTGTGCGACCCAAAAGAGCACCACAGTCATGATGGCTTTGGCTCAGGCACTCTGTATACATCCCCTCCCTCCAAAAAAAAAATAAAAAGCACCAAGAGACGCCAAAAGAGGTGCATTTCTTCCTCCAAGTCCAAAGTGAGCATGCTCCATCTCAAATGCACTTCCAGGAGCAACACTAAGTAGGTGTTGCACCCTGTTTGACCTTCTTTCCCAAATAATTGCATTTACTTCCAGACTTGCACTAAGTCTTTGAACCTAAAAATTCGCCTTCTCAGAGGCCACGAAACACACTGCCTGATCCAGCCTCAACACAGCCACGATCCCTCAATGGCCGTGGCTTCTTATCAGGAGCTGTTCCATCTATCGATTAGGTTTGTCAAGCTCAAAAAAAACCAGTGAAAAATCACTTGACAATGATAAAACACATAATCCAGACTCTTGCATGTATCTGTGTGTCCTAAAAGGGAATAAGTGGGGTGTTATTAAATTTCTTTTGACTACTGATCAGCTTCACTGAAATCCTCAGTGAAGTTTTCACTGGCTTTCCACAGAAATCTTGCAATTTAACCAGGTAAGTAAGGTGCCTTGCCAGTTGTTCTTTACTACCTTTTAATGAAGTTTAAAAAATATTCTTATTCTATAGACTGGATGACGTCTTTTCAAACACAAAGTTCAACCAGTTACTAAGGTGAGCAAGAGAATTATGTAGCCTTTCCTAAGTTTACATTATTCGTAGAATAACTGCATAGCTCAAGTTCAAAAGTTGGCACAGTTTGCCCAGCTTAGCATAAAAATGTTTTTATCTCTTCATTATAAAGGCTTTTTTAATATGCATACGCTAAAGTCTGGGGAAATGCAGACAGATGCTACGAAAGTAATTGCTGTCTCCAAAATAAAATATTTTACTGGCAAAAATATAGTATAATTTCGGGGAGAAACAAAGTAAAATGTAGCTTTTCAAAGCATCCTAAGACATACATTTATTCAATATGAAATTGCACTTTTGCCATCTTCACTGCAAGAGTTATTATCACACTGGCACTCGTGAAACAGAAGAGACAATTTATTTGGAAAGAGGGAAAAGATTTTACAGTTATATGCACCGTAAAATCGGCTCACATTAAGGCATAATGTGACTCCCATTAAAAATTTGCCATTTTCCAAGTATTATGACATAACTGATATTCAGGATGCCATGATGCTTCCCTTTTCTTAGGATAGCAGATGATGAATTTGATGCAATTGGGCAGTATTGTTACTCAAGAGCGACCACTGTAAACTGCTTTACTCAGAATAAGGAACTACTTGCAATTTTCAGAGGCAAAATGATAAATGGGGTGCACGGCATTAGGAACCTGTTATTAAAGAGCCCATTCAGCAAGAGAATGTTGTAATTTGGAAAAAGAATCATAAAGGAATATGCAGAATTACAATGCCACAATAGGCCCGTTATTTGATTTTAAATTCACGTGACTGATGAAAAATTCAAAATCAATTCTCCTCTTAGACTCAGATGCCCTCCTGCTTCCCTTAATGCTACTTTTCTCTTTCACTCCTTTCCAGGAAGCCTGCTTTAATTTAGCTCCTTTGATCCAGACCTGCAATGGGATCTCCACAAGCCTCTTGAATGGACTGATGCTGTGATACTTAGTGAATCAATTGCCATTTTCTGATTCTGCTTTCTCAGATGAGCCACCATCTAAAAGTGGCTGCTGTTCACCGTCTTTCTCCTCCATCAAGCTGTTTTAGCTTTCTCTCAGATGCCAAAGTGTATCTCATTTCCTCCAGTTCAGTACAGTTTCAGACATTGCGCCACTGCCTCCTCTGTTCACTAAAGATTAATTAGATGGCTGAGTTACAAAAACAACAGACTTCCAGGAATAAACCATTTCTATAATTCACACTTTTTGGTTAATTATGAAGCATAAAGTTTTAAATGTCAAGTGGCAGTCAGGTGTTTGCAGCATCGATAGCACACAGAAACTTGAGTGCAGCATTGCAGGATTACCTCCTGCACCACAAATGAGGCACAAGACTGAGGTGCTCAGTTTTGAGGCGCAGTTTGGCAGGGATTGCTTTCTGCTGAGTACTCTTTGCAGAGTAACTTTGGTTTGTTTTGGGTTTTTTTTGTTGAGGAGGGCCAATTTTTGGCTTTCCCTAGTAATCCTGTTGGTTAATAAAGCCATTTTTTACTGCACTAGTATCAATGCAAAAAGACAGAGGGGCAAGATCCTCTCTTCCTAATTCTTTTATGAGGCTTTTTCCCCCCCACTTGAAAAACTGGCAGGTGAATTTCTTAGTGCCTGCCTTTACCCAGATGTAGAAAGGGAACTCATCACAAACCTGGAAATGCACTCCTTTGTTCATTCCAAGAGACAGAACACACACAGACTCAATATTATTTCAGCACCTCAGAGCGTAACGTTTGTAACTTCCTCGAGGTCACTTAAAGCACAACATCCAGAATGGCCCCATCTTCTATCAGCCGAGTCATAAGGCAAACAACAACACTGGCAAGGGAGTTCTTTTCACTTGATTGTGAGGTTGTACCTTGCCTCTAGCCATGACTTTCAAATCACTTTACAGGTCATTCTTTTGAGGTCTTGAAAAGACGGCAAAAACAAAAATAATTGCAGAACCACAACTGAAACCTTCCTGCCTTTTCCCAAAGCACAGATCACGTGGATTCCAACCCAACAGAAACATCAAGCAGTTTTGCTACTTTTCCTTTCATCATTTCCATGCATTAGGAAAGACAACGCATCTCGTTCTTTGCTATCATAGCACTTTAATCCTGTGGAGAAAAATTCATGATACTCTGGAGGGAAAAAAAACCCCAAACAAACAACAACTTCTTATCAACAGTCCTTTATTTCTTCCCCCCATCCTTCATAAGAAATCTAAAAGTATTTAGAAGATAGCATCACTTGTTAATGCAGAACAGTTTGCAGAAATAGAACATTTTCCCCCAGAGTGAAATCAGTCACCTACTCCTTGTCCTATACCAGTACTATTATTAACCAAATAAATGCTCAGAATTAAATCCTCCCTTAAGCTATCTGCAGGGAAATGTATGAGTTTATTAAATAAGGGGAAAAAAAATAAAGAACTAAAGCCCAGAACCACAGACTAAGAAAGGTCATAGAATATAATACTGCAGCATTGCCTTACATTAGCTAATAAAGGCCTCGAGAAGGCAAAACAGGTCAACTTCCCCCCCACCTCCAAACCTGGGGAGAAAATTGCATGAATATATTCATTCTATGAAAAAACAATGAGAAATTGTACTGGGAAAGTAATGGGGAAAACCACATTTTTGCTATGACATTATCCTATGTTCCTGAGCTTCCCTGCTTGATATAGAAACCACCCACATCCATGAAATAGCTTTTGACATACAGATAATGAATTCTCTATTCTGCCTTCCTATTGTGCTCGTTTCCACTATTTATTAAAGTCATCAGCTTTTCACAGGAACACTAAAACCAGACCAACAAAAAATAGGAAGATAATGGGTGAACGAACTGTCTAAGAATAGCCCATCAAGCAGTGATTTAATCATAGAGTGTTCCTTTGTTTGCTTTACACAACTCTGCTGTTCCCTTAATTCTTCAACTGCTTCTTATAAATACTCTTCTGGGTAATGCCTGACACATTAATTTCTATCCAGGGATAAGGTTCTGCTTTGAAACTGGCACACAAACAAATACACAGAGGACCTTTCTTTTATATTTCACCCAAGAAAAATACACTGGGAGGTGACTTTCTTAACAATGAAGGAAAACAAACTTCTCCATATTTATACTGTCACAAGTACCACAGCATTGATGAGTACAGCAGTAGGTGGGTTACGTGCTTTAACTATTTTAACCAGAAAGAGAGAGCTGTAGCTCAGGTTGAAGTATTTACAGCAACAAATAACAACTTTGCAGAACCTGCTCAGTCCCCTTGCGCTTCCTTTATTCCACCGAGACTGCTCTGGCTGTTGTAAATAAAACTGCAGATTAAAATCTCTGCACTAATCAGCGAAAGGAGAAGTATGAAATCAGAGAAAGAGATGATGGCGGGTCTCAGTCATACTCTTCTTGAAATACACGGCAAGCAGGATAAGCCTGTGTGTACTGAATTAAAATAAAGTTTATACACAAAAGGATTAACCAAACCAACCCCACAGTTAGCGCCCTAGCAGTGGTCCTATTATGTCTCCCCAACATCCACCCCATTAAGTGCACTTCATAGCTCGTGAGTCGGCAAACACAACACAGGTGATGGCTCTGGTAATTTGTCTATACATAGGAAGGTGCCTTTTTTCAGGAAGAAATTATGAGGTATCATTACTGCAGTTGGAATAGCCCCGAACAAAAATCCTTACCATTCTTCAGTAAAGTAAATACTTGGTTTTCCTAGCTGTCATTACCAGTGCAGAAGGCTTACTTTCATTAAGTGTACCTCAAGTGTACTAAATTGTGTGCCTAAAATTTCATGGAGGGAGAGAAAATACGATACAATAAAGTGTTTCACATTGTAACGATAAAATACTCTGATTTATTTGGTATTACTTGGCTATTCAGCCTGTATCATAAACAGAGATTATGGAATAATAAATTAATCTTGAAGGAAGTAGCTGAAATTTACTATAAGTGTCTTTAGAGCCTTCGGTGACAATGAAAATGCATCTGAAATATATAGAGACATAAGATGTCCTTTTTTTTTTATTTATATGTGTCAACTTTCTGTTCAACACCAATTCAATTACTGTTTCTTCAGGATAAAAGCTTACCACAAATAAACAGTAATGGGAGGTGAAGAACAACAACAACAGCAAATTGTAGTTCTGCGAGACTGAGATCTTTCTACTGTTCTTGGTTTACCACTTTTACTAAAAAATGGTTTCATACAAGGTATTTCTATTCTGACTGAAAAAGTGCCTCAAAACAAAAGGGCCTGGTGCAGCCTTTGATTTTATGATCTGTCTTCCAAAGCTCCAAAATCTGATCACATAGACCCTTTCCCTTAAAACTCATAAAATGTGATAATAGCTACATAAGGCTTTGGACAGAATGATTTAGACATCGATGATGGCATCAATGAAATTATTCTAAATGTCAAATGGCATAACTGACAATTCCCTTATTTGACTAGAGGATATTTTTTCCACAATTAATCAGCTGATCTGATTGTAAAAGTCCAAACCACTGTTATGTATCAATTCAAGTGCTGCTTATGACACCCAAAAAAGATGGGCATTAGCTTCTGGAAACTGCACCACCTTGAAATGGGATTAATTTCATCCTTTTTGTTCTCTTAATTTCCATTCACCTGGGAAGAGCGTGCAAAATAACCATACCTATTCAAAAGAAAACTACTAAAAGTTAAAAAAAAAAATCATTCCTTTCCAACCAGTATCTCTAATCCCCAACTGGAGGCTCAGAAAAATGAGCAGTTGATAGAACTGTGGATGACAGAAAAGACAGTCTGTTATTGCCTCTCCAAACCCCAAACTCATCAAGGACAGCACATTTCACCACATGCAGCACGGCAGTGATAATATACGAACTGACACCTGGAACTCACGAGGGTAATGACTTTCAGCAGTGTGCCTGCTCACTAACACAATTTCTTCCAGGCAGCTCTCTACAGCTTCTTTTATGATCAGTGGGAACAAATGTCTTTCTCTACCTTCTAATATTTCACACCAGCCGGTTCCAGACTCCTGTTGACACTCACATTTTTCAGAAATACCACTGTAATGTGATAGACAATCCATCTGCATGATGCCAGGACACTTTTCTTACAGTTTTGCCCAGTTTATTTGAGCTGGAAAACACTAAACAAGTTCTTTATATTGTTCTGCCCTGCTTCTGTCTTTCCAACGGGACTCTGAGTGGGCACGCTGAGGACACAAAGCCTCAAGTGGTCACTACACAAACACAGCTGGGTGCAGGACACAGGCACACCCGGGATAACGGAGCTGAGATGCAGATGAAATTCCGACTGAAGCTATATAAAATGGGCATTAAATTATAGGCTAGCCCAGCTCATTCAGAACATATACTGAAAGCCATACACAGCTCTTCCACGGTGACTAGTACACTTAGGAAATGTTAAAACTGATGTTTTCAGCCGCTTCTCGTGTTCTGGGCAATGGTAAAGACCTCTGCCCTTGTAAATCCCACTGCCATCGATGTTTTCAATATCATCCCTTTAATTGTGAAATAATATTTCCCTCAGGAGGGAATGCTTATCAGTGGCTTCTGGTTACATGGAATACTTGAAGCCTGAACAAAATAAAGGTGCAGAGCCTCCAGTGCAGAAGCAGGATCCACATGACTAAAACCAGCAAGCCTACAGGCCTTAACACACACGACTGAAAACAGCACTGTGCATGATTAATGCATGTGACTTGTGCTGAAATAACCTCACCTTCTGACAGCATCAGAAACTGCTAAGGAAGCAGATTTAAGAGAGGAAATTACAAATTTGTTCATTTACAACAAGCTCACTTTTTTTTTTTCCACACCATAATAACTAGCTCAGGTTCAGTGATGAACTCCCAATTGCTTTGATTATTTTTCATTTTCTACCTCCAAAGAATCATGCACAAAAGCATCACCTGTACACAGACTTTTTGAAACTACAGAGCAATGACTGCCTAAGTTACTAAAAGTTTTCATACCCTAAGTATAAAAGTGTTTATAATAACTGAGCACTGTCACAGTTCTTATGCACACAAAGCCCCATCATCAGTAAGTTTTGCCAGCATAAACTTGGGAGAATCACACAAACTTCTTACATGAAACTACTACACAAAGCTATACAACTGTAAAAAAAAAAAAAAATAGTGTCAAATGCCTCATCTCTCTCTAGAGCAAAGTCAGGACCTTGCAGCCAATGCTAAAACGTCCTCCCACCTAAATCACCACCTCACACTACTTTTTGGAGAAAGAGGAATAGTCATTATCTACCTGGAACAATTTTCTTACTTTGCTTTAATTACTGAAATTACTGAAAAATCCCAGCCTGTCCAATTTCAAGCCATCATCTTAAAGCTGAATCCCTGTAACTACATTAGCTAAGGTGTATGGGGTTACTTCTGAATATTTAAAAGTTACATCGGTACTAATCTTACACAGACTTTACCACTGTTTCTTGCTCTTGTTCAGCTTCTCATATAAAAGTAGTTTAATGGCAATAAACAACTTTCTTACAGAGCTGCTTTGTATGCATTTACTGCACGTGAACACATTAATAAATACATACAGGGGTTTCTATTAGAGAAAGATGTTGATCCATTTTATTGGATTATGCAAAGATTGTCTACGGGGATAACTCTCTGTCAAACCTCTGTGCAACTGAAGACATATGCCTGGGTCACCAAGAACTTGCTGTTAACCCTATTAGAATATAAAAAGAGTAGCAGACAAGACAAGACAGTAAATTAGGAACATCAGGCACTGCACTGTGTTTCGCTAGCGGTATTTGAGAAACGCAGCTCGACAGTAATGTACAACCCAAGTGTGCATTTAGGGCACAACTCCCAGTAATGTCACACACACATCAGAGTTTGAACGCTCCGAGTGAATTTGGTTTACGTAGACAATGACAAGCCTGTAGGTGGTCCTATTTTACGACATCTTGATCCTTGGTAACTAACTCGGTCATGTAATATTTATTTCAATGAGTGTGAAAAATTCAATGCAAAATGATGTTCTCCTTTGTATGTAAAGGGTTAAGTTATAGCCTTTGTGAGCCATTAGTTGGAGATTTATTGTGGGAGTTAGGAAGTCTATGGTTCAATATGTGGTGATTGAACAAGGACCATAGGTGCAAAGACAGAGAGAGGAAGAGAACGCAGTCAAATGATGCCTCTGGGGCTTTGCAACATATGGCCCATCAGTCAAGGGTCAAGTCCCCTCACAAATTGCATGCACTTTACATAGCCATCTGCATCAATAAATTACTAGTCTTCTGTGGCACAAGCACTAATGCATGAGCTGAAGGGACCACCCCACTTACAAAGAAAATGCTTCTTTATTATCATTATTACTATTATTATTGTTATTATTATTATTATTGTTCACTTCTTCCATGCACACTGAGCTAGTCCTTTCCACAATGGGATTTTGTTGCAGACAGATGCACTAACACACACCCCCCCTCAGCTTGTTCTGCCTGCCTTAATTCCTTCCCAAGAAAATACAAACTCCTTCCAGCTACCGTGGATGATGTGTCAAGTCCTAAACTGAAAATATCTGAATTTCAGAAGTGGGATTCCATAGTCTTATTTTTCCATGTGCACATTTTTACAGATGCCCAGTCCACAATCCTATGTTGTCAGCTAATGAGGATGAAACTGCTGCCTGCAGAAGGTGCTGAAAAGCGGATCTTGACAATTCTAACTTTCCCAGCCCAACTTTGTACATGTTGGATGACAGCACCTACATTGGTAGACCTTCATGTGCCATCAGCTGTACAAAAGATCTAATTCTGAATCCTCAAAATTATTCCCTTGCTGCTGGTATGCCACTTTCTCAACTACCTACAGATTGAAGTTAATTAAGAGCAACTATCTAACAAGCATTGTGTACCTATTACTCTTAAGCCAGACTACAGATAAAGCTTAAAATAAACATTGTACTTCTTCAGATTCACTGATTTGTTTCAGCTTTCATGACTCTTGCTGGATCAAAATTTAGCATGCATTTGCATTTCTATATTTTCAGATAATTTTATTTTTTATTAGCACAAAGAGAGATGGATTGCATCACTAAACAAAGAGGTATCGACTGTTACATCTTTTATCTGGCCATATTAGATAAACAAATCTTTTAATAACCCCTGTTTGGTCAACTATATGAAATTTATATTTTCAGTCAGATAAGCAGTTTCCTACAGGACAAAACATTCTCCATGATACTTGGTAATGATCACTACACTACTGAGAAGAATGGTAAAGACTGAATGAACCCGGAAAACAACTTCTGTTGGCAGTCTGACAGTATACTAAACCAACACCAAGAATGAACAAAATACTTTTTTCAGTAACTGCTTGATTAAAAAGAAAATGGAATTACTTCGACCATTAACTAAATAAGCCAGAAAAACAAATACTTTATAATACACCAACTAGAAGGCTGTGCTTTCAAAAATTCTCTTGCTGCGAGCACTTGTTATGTCCTCTCTCTGACGCAGTTCCTGTCTTGGGTGCAGAAGTCAACAGAAAAGCAGCAGCACTACCCTCCCGCAGAGGTTTTCAGCATTCTTAATTTACTGACATCCAACTTTTCCCTTGGAAATGGTCCTGCAGACTTCTGATTTGTTAGTTCTATATTTAGGTGGAGACATGTACATGCACATACACAGAGAATGCTTTCTACATCCTCCAAGGGCCTTCCCTGGGAGTCCCAAACACCGGTGCTATGGAAGGCTGAAGCAGCCATGAAAAGGTCACGTGTTTGCTGTCACTCTTATTGATGCAACATTTGTTTCTGTGACAGAGCTGCTGTAAACATTGAAAAAGTTGGTGAATGCCACTGTAGCAGGTTTCCAGAGATATATTTTTTTCCCCCAGCTAAAGACAGCCTGTACAAAATCGAAGCAGTGAGAATTACCATATAGGCAGCCTCGAGGCATTATATTTCAGTAGGGCTGAGATGAATCCAGTCAGACAAATGGTATTTGACTGAATACCAGTAACTCTCTGCAAATCTTACTCATACACAAGATGAAGTCTGAAATGTGTTCTTTGGCATCAGAACAACCTAAAGGAGCTGCTACAGTTTATAGGGTTTCCTATAGATGAGGTAATATGTACTTATTACTTTTGTGTGTCTGTGTGGTTGCCAAGTTCCAAAAAGAAGCATTTTCAAGGTTTCTACTTAAGTTGTGTTGCTGTAGAGACTAAAACAAGCTTATAATTCAGTTCCCTTTACTCAATATTCGAGAAAACAGACAGCTTTTTGATGGTGCCCTTCTTTCTTCTGTCAAGGATCCTTTTGAAAAAAGAACATCCTCAGAGCATTTAAAAGATTTTTTAAAAACCTTTTGAAATCTGAAATGCAAAGATTTCAGGAAAAATCTTTGTCATTAGGACTCAAAGAACTTTTTATACATCAGACTTTTCAGTTTCCAGCACAGGAAATGATAAAATAATTCTGATTTAGAGAAGGGAGACAGTAAGAGAAGCCTCTCCAGAGTAGCCTCCTAAAACATTACTGAGACAGACTTTGTCTAAGGACAGGAGAGTAGCTCAACTTACAGCCTTTGCCGTCTTTTCTGAGCGTGAAGACAGTTTCAGATACTTTAACTGTACTTTTGGTCTGCCACAGGATTTGAACTGAATTATTGGCTCAGCTCACTCTTCAAAAAATATGTTCAAAGTTTTTAACTGAAGTACTTCCTGATGCTTCACACCGTGGCTCATACAGGATTTCCAGTTTCTTCCTTGGTCAGGCCTATTTTCACATGATTTTAGATAAGGAGCAAGCCCTGCCTAGACAAGGTTATCCTGAATGCTACGCTGATGTATCACAACCAACACTGTGGAAAGGAACGTAACATAGATATAACGGAAACAAACAGAGAAATGTAAAAAATACCCCAAAACAGACACAAAGCGATAGAGAAAATAATTAATCACTCCAGAAAGAACAAAGCGTGTTGCTGTACCCTTTCCAATTTTTTGTTTCCGTGTGGAAGGAGGGTTGTCTGGGTTCAGCTCCCAGCAGCCAGCTGTCCACATCCCAAACCCCACCACTCCAGCTGCCGCTAATTGGCACCCCCGGCAGCCGCAGCGCACAACTTGTGGATTGAACGGCGCGTTGTTGAGTTTGCAAAACAAACTGACCTCCTCCTCACCCCCGGGAAGCTCCTGCAGGTCAGGGTGGGAGCAGGGCGTGGGGACGCTCGCTCAGCTGCTCTCTGTCATTACAAAGTGCAGTTCCCTCCGTCCTCAGCTCCGACAGAGAGGTGGCTTTTGCCTTCCTGTCGCCGGAGTTCAGGGCAGGGGCCGAGTGTGGCCCAGGCTGCCCCTCGCTGCCAGCTTTGGCTTTTTTTTTTTATATATAGTGCAGCATAAAGTTTACAAGAGGGCCTCGATCTGGAGAGCTCACCGATACAGAACTTTGTGTTAACTCAAATTACACAGGCAGCTTTCCAGGGCTTTAAAAGAGATCTCTCCTCTGAGAAAAGTCCTCATAGCTTTTAATTGTCGAATTGGTCCAACTCTCCCAATAATGTATTTTCTTGACAGAGAACACTTGCACTATAACACTGAAATTTTGGACATCTTACAACTCCATGGCATAGAAGCCTTTCTCATTCTGAAATAATCTATTTACATTGCAACTACATTCCCCAACATAGTAGGGAAAACAGACAGCAACTAAAACAACAGAAAATCCTACTTTACCTTTGTTGTTTAGTTTTTCATTCTGTTTGGGGTTTTTAAAATATTTTTTAGAACCTTATCGATGAACAAACTGAGGAGCTTTTCTTTTTGTTATATTAGAAGAATGTTTATATACACTACTTTTCCTTTTCATTAACAATCCAGTATACCTTTATTCTGATCAAACACTTGGTGCTAAGGAAACACTTCCACCTGCTCTGGGAAAAGCTTCAAAGATACTATCAAATCATAAAGAGATAAAATAATACAATTATGTGAACTGCCTCGAGACAAGAGAACGGTGATTTTATTTCTGACCTATAAATGATCTTCAGAGCAAAAAAATCTACAGCAGACCATGTTTACATAATATTTAACATAAACCAAGTGGCCTTCCCAAATTTCAAGGTCAACTGTTCTTTTTCTTTCAAATGATGCATAAGCGGAGTTAAATTGCTCTCACTTAGGAGCGATTCAACGCAAAGAGCATCAGGGATGACAAGGCACTGTCCTAAATGGTTTAACGCAGCAAACATCCCATGGGCTGTCCCGCTGACCACCAAAGCCAGAAGTGAAGACAGCTAAGACACAATAAAAGAAAGCATCCAAAGGCCCAGGTGGCACAGCCGCACAAATATATTCCTGACACCTGCACCTGGATTTTTCTGCCACCAGCTGTGCTCCACAGGTGGCTGGAAGGGCTGGCTCTGGAACGGTGGGAAGCAGAGGTCAAACAAAAGTGTCTTGAGCACTCCAAAGGGCGACGCCAAAGCTAAGCATGAAGTAACATTTACATGAAGGGAATTCTGTTCAATCCATTAACATTGGATACATACATTCACCTATTTGTTTTCAAACCCAAGATCCCACGTTTGCAGAGTAAGACTTCACTTCTAAGAACAGTTAACATTGGGGAGGGAAAAACAAACAAACCAACCAACCAAATTAAAGTTATGTTTTTGTATGTGCCTTCAAAGCAGGAAGTTACATCCACTATCTTCTTAAAGAAATGACAATACTGTCCTGGGTTTGCCTGCCAAAACCCAGGCATCTGGGAGCAAGTAGGCTACTGATCCCTTCTCGATTTGAGACATTCCCTTCATTCCAAGTCTTGTGACTTTCATCTAAGCCACAAAGGAAAACGTATGGAAGAGAGAAAAGATCACACACGACATGACTGAACAAGTGACAGCCACACCTGAGTGCTGCTCAACAGCACAACTCTGGTAGACAAAGCCAAAGGGGAGCAAAGCAAAGACCTTTTTGGCAGGATCAAACATCGTGGGTTCTTACAGGTAAGAACACACAACCCATGTGTCTGGGTGCGCATTTCTTCCTGCTGTGCATGACAGATGGCAGCAAATTTATCAGAAAAAGAATCTACAGACCTTAAAAGCTGTAAATCAGGCTCACTCTTTTTAAAGATGAGAAATGCTGGGACACCCCCAACATGGACCAAGTTCAGAATATTTGCAGGTTTTTTCACCACCTCCCACTTGCCTCTGAGAAAGATCCCAGATATATCTCAGATATATCTACAGTTGTTTTTCCTAATGTATTAAAAGTGGACCAAATGAGGCAACAGAAAACTGAAGAAAAATACACAGATGTTTATAATTACAAATGACTATTTCAAAATTCTGTAGAGAAAAGTGATGAATCAATCATTAGATCATGTTTTATATCTGAAATTATACTACCACTGCAAGAGGAAATTACTGTAAATTAAATTTAGCTTTAATTTCATAATTTGCACTATTATAGTGCTGCTCCAGAGGAATTTTACCTAAAAAAAAAATAATAATAATCACACAATAGAAATTAAAAATTTAGCTGTGGCCACAGCTGTTATTGGGAAAGTTCAGGTTCCTGGAGATTGCAGCCTACTTTCACTATGATACCACTTTTTTTTTTTTTTTTTTTTTTTTGTGATTGAAGCTGTGTCTACTGAAACTACAACCCATTTGAAAACATCAAACTGAAAAAAAAGAAATTTGAAGACCGTGTCAACTGAAGTCAGCTGACAGACTTCAGAAGGCTGGTGGTGTCCTGTTGTGCAGACTGAAATATCTGCAGCTTCCAGCAGATCCTCTCATTCCAGTACAATCACTTATCCAATGCTCAGGAAATTGGATGCATACTTTAGTGGATCCTATCTTCCCAGTTGCCCACATTTATTCCTTCTTGCAATATATGCATTACTCTCCAGCTCTGGGCTATTATGGCATAAATGGGAAATACAGGGTGACCTTTAAGGAGGAGAAGGATCAGAAGCTCAACACAGGTTTGGGTTCTGAAAGTGGGCAAATGAGGGAGACAGGTAAACTTTTCTATACAGATGAGAAGACCTCTTACTTTTTATTTCAGGTAATTTGTTATATTTACTAGTCGCTCATCCATTCAAGTAACATCAGGACACTATTAAATAAGTGCCCTCACATTAAATATATTAAACTTTTTGAGGCTTTTTTTATTTACAAGTAAATAATTTCCATGCCAGAAAAGCTGTCTGAAGCCAAGAAACAGTTCTTTGTTAGGAGCTGCAGAAAATGGAAGCTCAAAAAGGGCAGGCTAGTTTTTGAATTCCACTCAGGAACACCAGAATCAATAACTATGCAGCAGAACTTCACAGGACAGTGATTTCATGTGGCACACAGTGTAAAAGACACAAGGTTTTTACCACATTGTGTACATGTCTCATACCTACAAGGTGTTCACCCTGATGTTTTTAAGGGTATAATGCCAAACTTGCATAACTAAGGTAGTAACATTGTCCTCCTTCCTGACAGCATTAGGAAGTTAATGTGAAGGACATGAACGTTCGAGGTGTTATGAAAACATCTGTGTAATATTTTTACCCCCTAACTTTAGTTCTAATGTAGAAAACACTCACAAAAGTTGTCAGAGTGACACTTGTTCATGGCAAAAAAAGGCCATGAACATGTTAGAGGTGCTATCCCTTATATCAGTCAGATCTCTTAGTCCATGAAGTCTTATCTGGAAAGATTCCTGTGCAGAGAAGTGAATGCCAAGGCACCAGAGCAACTTCAGCTTCTCTGGTGTAAACGCCAATTGGTTTATCTTGTCAAATATTTGCCTGCTCAGAGTCCTTCTATTTATTTCCCATCCATTTACTGAAAGAGAAATGTCATGGTTTGATTTGTAGATCAATAAAGTTACACAACTGGAATTAAGAAGCAAATGGAATGGAGTAGGGTGGGGAGAAAAAAGAGAAAAGGAGGAAAGGATACATGTCACTAGAATTGTTATCCCTAAAGAATTACAACTTTCAGCACTTAGAGAAAAGAAAACAAGCAAACTGCGGGAGCAGAGGTGTCTGCTAAGTGCATCTGGCTCACCTGGAAACACAGCTCATTTCAACAAGAACATTACAATTTTTATACAGCCTTCTTAGCATCCAAACCACTCCCTATTTATTCAGTGCACTCTTTCCAGTAATATGTAATTTAGTAATCTCTGCTAATAAATATGTGTCCTTTTGCATCCAAAGAAAAAAAGTAGGGACTCAGAAAGAACTTACTCACTGAAGCCAAACTGCTGCTTTTTGAATCAGTCAGTACACACAAGACGTTTCTTTCTGCTGTGTCCAAACATTCATGTAGATGCTTCCAGCTCCAAATGGTCTGGATGTTTCATCCCACAAATTGTAGGAGCAATCATGCCAAGCTTTAAAGCCTACATCATTTCCTTGCCACACTAATAAAATCTCTTTTTCTTGTGCAATTCCTCTACATCATGCAAGTTTTTTCCACTATGCAGCTGACAGCTGCATAGGGAATTCTTCTGGAACCTGCTGCTCTACAAGCATTTAAGGGCACTCTTCCCCTTCTCCTGTATTCCCTTTCCAGTGGCATATTTATCTTGGGAGTAAAGCAGGACTTTTTCCTGCCTCTCTTCATACGCATTTGTACCCTCTGATACCATTATAATGGCCTGCCAGGTGAGGGGTACAGAACTTGAGCAGCAGAGCTAATGGTTAGTTGATTTTGTGTTGCACAAACACCAGGTTTTAAGCTACTCTCAAGATTTTTTTCAAAGTTCAAGACCATAAAAGAAAATAGACATGGACAAACACACAGTCCTGGCCTGATGGAAATGATTTAAAATCCCTCTAATATTTTATATGACTGCAACACCACTGCTTCAACTAATATTGTAAAATCCTTAGTTCTTGCATTAACCTGCTGATATCCATAGAAGGACTTTTGCTAACTCAGACATGCTCTTTTCTGATCAAAGGAAAAGGTATTCCCAATTCTGTTTCTCTGGTCCTTTCTTCTGCTCAGAATCCCTGTTCCTTTGAAGATCTGGCCTAAACCAGCTACTGGTGCTGTATACTCACAGAGAAAATAAGCAGGGAGAGGAAAAAGAGGGAGAGGGGGGAGAGGAAGGCACACACTTTATACTTTTTTCCTTCAGGAAAGTAATTTTCTCTTGCTCCTAATTCCAATTGCAGAACTCTAGGGATGCACTTAATCTACCTTTCTGTTTCTAAAAGTATGAAATGATTACAGAAGTGTGGCTGAAATGAACAGTGATGAATTTTGATTTTATCAAAAAGCTTTAGGATGCCCAGAACCAACTACTTCTTTCACAAGGTGAAAAAGGAGGAAAAATCCCTAGAAATCATTCCATCAGCACAGGTGGGATGTGGGGTTTTTTTTCCTTCCCTTTAAACAAAGGACCCAGGCAAACAAGACACGTTCTGTGTTGTGGTTTGTGGCTTTAAACATTCTTCCCTGTAAAGAACAACAACATTTGCCCCAACGTGCTGCAAACCTGAAACAATCAGAGCCTTGAGAGGTGGGGGAGTAAATGAATGTGCAATAGCTGAAAATGAACAACAAACCCAAGAAATCTCAGGTTTGCTTAGGGTTTACATTAATATTTATATTATGGTTCCTGTTGTGACAGTCATCTACTGTTTTGCTGGTTTTCCTGCTGACAGGCTCCTGTTTAGGCTCCACAGACCTTTATGTGGGAAGACAAGCAAGAAACAAAAAAGCGAGCAACAAAAAAATCCCACTTCCACGAGTCTCCAGCCATGGGCTAATTTGCTCTTAGAAGAGAAAGGGGCTGTCTCTGAAGGCTGAGCAGCACAGCCATCTGCTCAGGCTGTGAGCGGGTTGAACTGAGCCCAGCAGCACGAGCCATACGGTCACTTAGCTCTGCCTTGACCACCAGCAGGAGGTCCAGCACACCACGAAGGGTCAGAGGTGACAGGAGCACCAACACCTGGGCAGGGCAGTCAGCTGGAAACAGTGCCACTTGAGAAGGGCAGGGAGAGGAAGGTTCAGAAACGAAATCTCTCTGAAGGAGCAGACTGCATTTGAGCAAACCCCTCCTGCCTTACCCCGCTCTCCCAGCTATCCAGCCTTTTTCCCTTGGCCAGGCTTCAGGGAGCCAGGGTGCCATGGCACAGAGGGGAAAGGGGGATCATACAGCAGCCAGGGACACAGCAAGTGGATGTCTACCAGGGGTGCCTGGCTAGAAAATCTGCCTGAAGGCCTGGCCATGGATGACCTCTGTAGGATGGGCCAGCAGGAAGGGGATAAATGCACAGGGCACTTGCCTGCTGTGAAAATGTTCTCCAAACAGTCCCTTCTCAAAAGGTCACAAAATTACTTCTTTCATGACTCCTATTAAGTGAATATTGGGTTTTTTCCATCTCTCACTAGCATATGACTCCCAAGTAGGTTATCATCAGTTCTACACAAATGATTTGCTGAGCCACTTTAAGTATCTATGTTACTAAATCAGCCAATGAAGAAACATTCCTGTGTAACAGAAAGAAGACGAAACACTCCAGAATGTCAGAGAATTAATCCACTTCTGCCCTCCAACAGGCCAACAAAACTGTCTGAAAACTCTGTTTGAATTTTCTATAAAAACGCTGATAAGAATTTTCATAGTCTGTTTTTAAATAATAAACCTCTCCAATCACAACAAAACCCAAGAGATTACTTAAAAAAAATATTCATAATACTTTACACAGAACGTTAGTAATCTAAAATTATCTGACTAGATGAAATGGCTAATCAAGTCATCTCCAGAGACATTAATGGGTAACTCACCTGGTTTGCATTAAGCTGTTCTTAAGCATTTTGATGATCAGCAGCTCAATCTGCCTGATGTGGTTTCTTAATGCCCTTGTTCCTTCAGCTGCTCTGCTTAGGTATCATATCCCCAGTCGTTTGAGGTGATATCATATTCCCTGACACAGTAAATCTGGCTTCAGTAGGCTTCATCCTGCATCTGCAGTGCTCTGTACGTGGCACTTTAACTGTGGGCTGGAAGGAGCATCACCCCTTCTAGTTAGCTGCATAAACTTGGCACAAAACCCTTATGCTACAATAAATGCAGAAGAATTTATTCACAACCTTGATTCAAAGCACCACAAAATAATCTGCCTTGACGGAGATGAGTATTCATTAAAACTGAGCCATAACCCCTCTTACTATGTTTTATTAAGTCTTTCCTTTCTACCAGGATTGTCAGTCGAAGTGCCACCCCCTGCCAGGGCTCACTTGAAGGGGTTTAAAAATCTGAGGTAAGACTACTTGTTCCTCCCAGGTCACCTGAAAGTCATTCTGAAGCAGAGAAGCTTACATTCAGATTTGACACATCTAAGAAGAGGAAAATATGCTAGATTAAATGCCAAGAGTTATTAAGGGATTCTGCTTTTTAAGGAATTTGGAGGTAACTTCTCAGGCAAAATTCCTTTTTTTTTTTTTTTTCCTAATGGTTAGCAAACGAGAGATAAAGTTACCAAGATGAAAGAATGTTACCCCAAATGTTGAAAAAGAATTTATAATTTATATCAACATCAGACATCCACAGCCTCCAGTTCAGGCCTCAAAATTCTGACTCGTTGAATGGAAATCTTTTTTCCCCCATTGGATTGAAGACAGTGACGGAATATTTGATTAGACATCCCTTTGGCAGTTGGGTTTGTTTTAAACGTTTGCCTGAGTTGTAGCATTTCCACTATTAGTGTGTCTTGCTCACTGTTCTGGTGAATGTTTAGGGGATGCAGCGTCAGACTGCACTCCACAAAGGCTGCTGAGCCACTGAGGTGCAGTTGCTTATTACTTTGAAGAGCAAGTAATCATCACATAGACATAGATCTTCAGAGACTCAGGCTAAGTGAGTCAGTGTGTTAATTATATGCTAAGGGAGCGCACACAAGAAATGGAAAGTAGTAGTTTATTGCTTTCCTGAGTTTCTCAGGTAATTAGAACAGCTTCTGGAGATACATGGCACCGTACCAGAATCTATCATCACAATGGGCTTCACTGTAAAATGCACAGAATTAATTTTTTAATGAAAATCCTCTACTGAGTGTCAGAGCCAAATTCACCTGATAAATGTCACTGAGCAACGTCATTACTGGCTCATCAACACAGGGTGTTTAAAGCAGATGGTAGAGCAGTGCATCTTCAGCACTACAGCCTGTTAATATCAGCCACCTCCCATAAAAAAATTAAAATTGGCCCCCTGTCAGTCAAACATGACAGTACTTTGGATTTCTCCCTCATGATATTCTTTAGCCTTGAGGCAGATATGACAGGCGCCTTATTAAATTCCAAAAATAAAATGTAGCACAAGAAGGCAGTGCATTCCAATGAGACAGCAGACTTGTTAAAATGCAACATGCATAAAACTTACTTCATTTCATTTCAGCTATCATCAGTTTCATCTCTTAAAAAACCCAAACAGCAACTTCAGAAACATGGTGTTTGTTGTATATAAATTAAAACAACATGTCATGCTTTATACTTCAAAGTCATTAAAAGCCTTTATAGGCACTGTTATAGGCACTGCACAGCTATTTTGGTTATTTTTATGAAAATAAAAGCTGGGGTTTCTATTCACTGTTCTATGTTCAGTGCTTATGTTGCATCATTATCAATCCCAGACTGTACAGGAGGCAGGGAAGCCAACTGTGCTGTTATACAGGAGCACCACTAAGTCAGGAAAACTTTTGTACAAGCACATCTGTACAACACTGGCTTACACATGTCATGTTCTCCTAACATGTAACACAGCAAAGCAAACCTCATCTAATTTAAAAATCCTCTAAGCTGAACGGAAAGACAGCAAGCACAGTCAAAGCACTCACAAGTAAACACACCTTTTAATATTCCTCTTTCAAGTTTAACCGCACACCATAACAAATAAAAACTAGGATATGAGTTAGTACTGATTAACAGGGCACATTTGGGCAGTTTTTCCACTGATCCTCACTAAAATTCAGACCTGTAAATCACACAGGTTGCTTTGAAATTCCCTAAGACAAGGTGGAATCCTGAGTGTCGTGAAGTTGATCAGACTTGACCTCCAAGGTCAACAAAATCAGCATTTTCCTAATGATCTTATCCATGTATTCCTTAAATAACACACGAGATCAACTAAACCTCCTGCACTGTTTGCTTTCTGCATCTCAGTATTCCACATCCTTCAAACACATGCAGGAAAAGACAAGATATTCATTCCGAAGTCACATCTTGCTCCCTTCTTCCAAACTCTGGGCAAATGGATGCCTGTAATGAACACAGCCTCTGTTCTAGGTTGTGCCACCCTTCGTTTTTAAAGTCAAGTGGGGTTTAGATGGTCGTGAACTTACTGACAAGAGACTCTCTATTCATTCCCAGGCTTTTGTATGTACTGTACAAACATCTTCTTCATGTCTGTGGCACACACTATACCTCCCTTTTTTTCCTGCTGCTTTGCCTCCTAGACATTAACTCCCGTGGCTTTGAGAAACGTGTGCCAAAAGTCTTCTTTGGCTTTTGAAATAAAACGGGCCTGATTTAAAACAAATGCTTTCATTTTGACAACACATTTGCACAAACAAACTGTGTCAACGTTGATGTGGCAATAACGGAGCAAGACAACTGAGGGCTGCACTTCCCAGGAACTGCCCCCAAAATGTCAGCAATTGCAGCTCTTGCCAACACGCTCTGGAAATGAAACAGCAATGGGTTCTTCTTCTGCAGCACAAGTCTTTCATGGCTGCTCTCCGTGTACAGTAGGTGGTTTCAAATGCTGGCTGCACCCTCATCTGAATCCTATTTTAGGAAACGTAACCAAAGTGTTACATGATGCAGAGAATGACATTTTCTATTGCCAAAAGCAGGCTCTAGAAGCAAAACAGAGCAGGAGGAGGGGGAAAGGGAATCTATTCCCACAAGGCCTAAATGTTGTTATCTCTAACTGCCAAACACATGACATCTTGCCGCCACTTCAAAGCATTTTTCAGTCCCTCGCATGATGTTATTTTTACTTTTTTCCTGAAGCAAATGCCACTTCTTCCAAATTCTACTTAACCTGTGTGTTTAACACCTTGAGAGGCTCTGGCAATGGCAAACCATGTGGCAATACACTGTCCATCACTTTTACATATATATATATGTACAGACACACATATCTCATAAATCACAGAAACATTTCTGTTGCAAGGCCTTCTGGAGGTGACCTGGTGAGATCCCTTTCTCAAAGCAGGGATAACTTTGAAGTTAGGAGTCATTTTGCTCCCAATCTTTTCCAGATGGGTTTTGACTCACCCAGGAATGGTGATTCCACCACCCCTCTTGGGCATCAGTGCCCATGCCAACAAATCCAGCCTCTCACCATGGAGGATTTTTTTCCCTTATCTAGCTGAAACATTCCTTGCTGCAACCTGCGGCCATTGCCTCCAGCCCTTTTGCTGCACATCTCACAGAAGAGTGGGACTGCCTTACGTTCTAAATATTACATTAAAAAACTCTCCAAATTACTCATCACTGTATGACAGGGCTTTGTAAAATATCTGTGTTTGTCATAAAACCTCCTGGTAATAAAGGAAGGCAGCCTGGTGGTATGTGAAGGCTTTAGATTAATGCATCTGTCCTTAGAAACACAGTTACAACCTGCATTCAGAGCAGAGCAAATAAACATTTTAAATGTACAGTCCCTTCCCAATGCTACTTCTGCATCGCTGTTAACATTTGTATTAGGGCCAAAAGAACCCCTAGATAAAAACTACACATTTCATTTTTTCCATATGAAAACATCAGTGATGCCCCAGCTGTCTGATAAGGCTAAAAGGGAGCTTGGAGGATTTACCCAATGGATCAGGTTGAAGGATCATCTGCAAAGGAATTTGGGGAAAGTCTTTTGGGTTTTTTTGTATCTAGTACCGTAAGCTGAAAATTCACCTACATTTGCTTTGCAGCCATTGCAAGTCTCCCAGCACCAAGGCAACAATGGCTTGTCATTTGGGAGCCATAATAACACAGCTTTCCTCCAGGAAATCATTCATATTCCTTTGTACTCCATAAATCTTTTGAGCTGTCTGTTGAACAAGCCTTCTGCAGTTCTATTTTGCCTTCACAACGCTTTGGTTTTCAGCAACATTCAAGATTTTTGTTTGTTTCTCGGCATTAAAGCACCTGGTTTTAATTAGCTGTCACACCAGCATTGTCTTGGCGTGCTTTTATTCCCCCACATCACACTCCATATGATTTGTATTTTTTTTTAACATAGATAACGATAAGTAGGATGGATTTGCCTAATGGGAAAAAAAGAAAGGCACAAGTCTGACATAAACTGTCACCAAAAAAAAAAAATCCTTAGACATTCACCCTTTTCAGAGGAAAAGGACAAAAGCTAAAATCATTAAGTCTCCTGTATGTGTGAGTACGAGCAAAAGAACACTTTAAACACAAAGATATGTTGCTACTGAGGGAGTGACACACTAATGAGATGCTGTAACTCCAGCGAGACACTGGCGGTACCAAAAGCTGTTAAAGCTCTGACGGGGCTCCAAACTACAATTACCATCACCCTGAGCAGACAGATGTGTGAGATGAGAGATCAACTCAAGAAGAGTTCCTCAGTTCCTTTTTCTCCTCAATGGGTTAAAATGTTTTCATATAACACACAAGATGCACGTTACATTTGCCTGCTTGATCTTCCTAAAATACAGGAAAATCCTGTTGTAGAATCTGATGTCTGTATGTGTGAGGATGGGACCGCTTTGTTTACAGCCATGTTCGTGTCCACCAGGTAGAGGAGGAGACAGAAATGCCCATTTCATAAAGACAGGCACAGAGAAGGGGATTTATGCCAAATTCATGTCCAAGATAAGAACAGAAATTAGACCTCTTGAAAATACTCCAGTATCCTACCCTCAAGATCCTTATTCTTCTCTAAACAGATTTTCCAGCTATTAAACCTTCCAGCAGCTAACTGGATTACCACATCAGCAATCAATCACATTTATAAGGTATTAAATTTATTTGGAAACTTGATGGCTGACTTCAATCTAGAGGGACAAGATCAAATTAAAATTCCTACTACATTGTGTGGAGCACTGTATTTGGGTTTTTGTAGGAAGAAATTGGCAAATTGCATTTGATTTCTTGTTTTGACATGTTACTTGGCACATTAATAAAATAGAAACATTATGCTGCTTAAAGTCATGATCTCATTTTCTCCGAATTTATATTGAAGATGTTTTGAGAAGAAAATAGGGTATTCTTGTTCAGTTACTAATTTTGATATTTGCTTGAGCAGAATTTACTACACTAATCCATCAGACCAAACCCTCTACTACTAAGACAACCTTATCATACCTATTTCTTATTCCAATTTGTAATGTCAAATGTCAACACAGGTTAATATTGCAGTTCAGTTTCGTAACTCACAAGGGTTACATGTAATTAACTCCAAGCTTGCTTAAGATGAGGGCACCGATATTTCAACTGCACATCAAAAGCAAATATGAATAAGTAATGAGAAATTAAGCAGAAGGGCATATTGGAGAGCCACCATCACGTGGAAAACCAGGCATTTGAATAGAAAAACCTGAGAGCTGCTCAGTAAAAGTCCAACAGCTGGTAAGACCGGCTGTGCCCACAGAGTTTGCAGGAGGAAAGGTGAGGGGCACCTTGACCTTCAGAAAAACTGCTCTAGTGGGTTCAGAGCACTTCACAGCTCCACTGGGAGCATCTGCTGTCATCTTCCAAGATTTCTGGGTCCCTGAGGAAAGCTTGTGCCCTTACAGAAGGCTCTTCACCCAAGAGATCTTGGGCCCTGGACATGTTTCCACTGAATGTATCACCCTGTATCAACTGACAGATGTTAATCACTGGTTATTGAAGGCGTTATAATTATAAAAAGTTACTTGAAAACAACAGCTGTGCTAAAATTATTACAAATAATACCTTTCAAGAGCAGAAATTAGGTAACTAAGCTGCTTGCAGTAGCAACACTAAGTTTTAGCATACCATAAAGTACTTTCATTTTCAGTTGAGGACAAAACCAAGAATTCACCCTCAAGAGCGAGTGCTGTGGGTGTTTCTGAATCAATTAACTTCTTCATTTTGTTGTTAAAGATGCACTACACAAAACAGATAAAATGTTCAACCATGGAAAAATCATGTAATGTTTAAGAAGTCTAAATCTTCAAACAGCACATTACACCTTGCCTGAGACACAAAAGGTGGGAGCCCATGAGTAGAGGGATGATGCACAAGTGAGTTACCACGGGGGCTTTCCCTTGAAATGATCAAAATACTGTAGGGACACAAGCTGAAGAACCTGTGAGACTGAGAAAAGTTGGAACCTGTGCTTCCATCCTCCAGTTTTTGCTGGTGAGCACAGAAGTCAGAAAGGCCCTAGGCTGCACCCTGGTCATTCCCAGAGTTACCTCCATCATCAGGCAAAGTCTTCCATTGGACTGAAAATACTAAGGGTAAGAAAGCTCCTTGCACCTTTCAGCTAACTCTGTCTAGCCCTGGGTAAGGACATGATATAGCCCTTCCTCTTTTATTTCCAGTAAAGAACAGGGAAAATAATTTAAAAGAAATCTTATCCTTCTGCTATTAAATACTCACCTATTGTTACATGAAACATATGTCCCAGTGAACCAGTAAATGTAGATGTGTATAATAAGTAAACTTAAAAACAAGCCATCAACCTAACAACTTCAAAACATTCCCACTCTCTTAAATAACTTTAGTGCTTGAGTGCACCTGAATCACTCTGAAACCACAGAATTGCTGTGTCCACCTGTAATCACACAGTATCGCTTCCTTTGTCTTCCATGAGTGCCTTATGTCACATAAAATACCTGTTAAAACCTCATTATGAGCTTAGAGAAAATATTACTATTATATCAGTGTGTACTCCTTCAGTGTTACAGGAAAAAATGTTCCTTCATATCTGCTTTATGAAATACTGAAGTTCATGTCTTAACCAATCTTGGTTTCATCAATAAATTTAATCAATCAATACCATAATTCTTATAGGACAAAATTGTAAGAAGTGTTCTACTTTGTTGCTATTTTTTTTTTTCAATTCCAGAACAAACCTGCACATCCTTAATGAATGGATACAATGGCATTTTTCAACTACCAAAGCAAGAAAAAAACAAAAACCCAACAGCATTTTATTTAATAACTTACAACAAGGTCTCCTGAAATGTAAACATCTGTCTACAGAGACACGTACCCTGTATTGTTAAAATCCCTGAACAAGACTTGGACAAGATAAAACACGTAAAACCTGGGATGATTGTCTTTATACCAATGCTGATACCACAACTAAACATTTGGATCACCTGCTCAAACTGCTTCCAATTTACAGCACTCCAGTTTACAGGAAAGGTGCGCTCAGTGTTCACATAAACTGACATTTACCACGTTTTGGGCACACACACTGTTATCCTGCAGTATCTGTTCCAGCAAGAAAGACCTCACTGCCAGCCAATGAATGCAAGGAGTCCTTTCCTACATTACTGTTTGGGATCTCAGACTGCTTTCTACCAAGGTCCTAATTTCACTTCATTCTATCATGAGCAGCCCCAGGGGTTCCTGAGATGGTAACACCACCACAGCCCCTCAGGGCAGAAAGGGAAGGAGAGGGTCAGGTTTGATTTCAGCTGCAAGCATTAGCTGCTTGCTTCCCAATGAATTCTGACGTGGTACCCAAATGAAGGTTGAATGCTTTTAAAAGTAAGCACAGACAAAGCAATACTAAATATTTAATTTCCAGAGGCAAAGGGTGAAGTCCCAAAGCTCTAGGAAGCTAATGGACCTCAAGCTACATAAGCTGATTTTAAGTAGTAAATGCCCATGCAGCATCTACAGAAAAGTCAAAAGTTTTACTATGGAAGGGGGAAAGATACTTTATTAAGACATTGTATTTGTGTACAGATATTTGAGATTATACCAAATTAACAAAAATGAAAATGAGTCCTAATTCTACCCTGTCAGAGTCCTCCTCTTGTCTCTCAGATCAGGGTGGATTAACAGTTAGCACTAAACTTACAGGAGTAATTTCAGCACACTCTGGAATATTATGCCATTACCATTCATTTAAAATAGGAGTAAAGATTTTACACATACTTCACAATTTTAATAAAGTCAGAGACACTGAGTTTTATTCAAAAGCCTCCGCAGGAACAGTGAAAGGAGCAATTCACTTCTCCATCACTGAACTTCCTTCAGGACTGGTGGCAATTCCCCTATTTTCTCCTGTTTAATATGTGCATACCCAGAGAGAAATGTCTTTGTTTTCTCCTTTTTGATATCAAATAAACAGCATAAAGGCAAATGTTTGGGTGCATTGCTGATACAGCAACACCACCATCATCCATCAGGGCCTTGGTTCCACAGAAACGTGTGATGTGCTTCGTGCAGTGCCCAGCACCCACCATCAGCTGCGGAATTTCAACTCAGACTCGAACAGTTTTGTCAGGTCACGTCTCTGAATGGAACTGGAGGCTCAGAGGATCTGTATGAGTGACCTGATAGTGGATGAGAGGCAAGCTCTGTGACACAAGGGGGGTGGTAGAAACTCTCCCATAAGAAGTAGGATTAGAAATTCTAAGAATAAAAGAAAGCTTTGTTTAGACGCACTTTCCACGGACAGCAAACTAAATACTTTCAGCCAATGCTGCATTTTCACCTCACCTATTTACCACTTCTCCTTAAAAACATATGGACGAAATCTTTTGATTTGCCCAGTGGAGACAGCACAGCTGAGAAAGCGCCTCGCTGTCTCCGGATTAATCATATGTGATATTCAGAAAGTGAAGGCAGATGCTACTTTTATCCAGCTGAGGATTGCTGAGGTAACCATTATTTATCATGTTTTGATATATATACTTCATCCAATAATTATTTTCCTGTCATGACAGGAGCTAACTTATCATTTTCCATATGGCCAGAAAGGTGTTAGACCTTCTCTAATTACAGATAAAGCTGTATTAATGGTTGCTGAGCTGCAACATCATCTGTGATGCTCAACTGCAACCTGAAGCCACGAAGTCTTCCCTCCCACATCAGGTGGATAAATAAAAACTTATAACTCTGTGCACTGAAATACCAAAACTTGTTTAGAGAGAATCAAAATGCTCGTGTTTGTGGTTCAGGAAGCTGATAGTTTTTGCTTATTTTATGGTTATAAAGCTTATATGTTTATCCTGCTCATATTGGACATTCTCCTAAAAATCTACTGCCACTCTACAAAACTTTCTTTTATTCTACAGTATCATAGCTAGAACATCACTTCTATATATTATAACAGCAAAGGCAATGTTACAGTTGGCCCATAATGTCAGTGCCTGGTCATCATTTGCATCAGAAGAAGAAATACTCAAACACAAATATTAAGATGACTGCAGAAAAGACACACAGCTGCTGGTAATGCCAAGGTTGCAGATTTGATCCTTGTGGGTCCCTTCCAAATCTGAACATTCTGTGAATACTGTGACTTTTTCAGGCCTTTTCTACCTCCCTCTCCATTTCTTCCTTGAAGGCTTTGTCCTGTGATCACACTCCTCCCTGCCAGAGTCCAGACAGGTATTTCTCCAAATCCCATTAATTCTCACTCTTAGCAGGCCTGAGGACAGGACATCAGGCAAGATGAGACCCACCTCGAACTCCTTCAGGAAACCCACGTGCCAATGACCCATGTGCTCATCCTGCTGGCCTGGCCACTGGAAATGAGGGGAAGGGCTGCACGATGGGAACAACTGGAATTTACAGGCATTTGTTTTAAATCATCCTGGGGCAACAGCTGCCTGGTAGAGTGGAAACTGTGTGCTGCTAATAGGATGATATAGTTTCTGAATGTAACTGGCTTGCAAGATAAGGGGCAAAAATGCAATGCAACCAGCCTGCTCTTCACCACCTACAGTCGCTGTCCTTAAGGTCTTCTGCCAAATAAAAGGGAGCTTGGCAATAAAGGAAAATAACTGTCACCATTTATTCCTTGTGCTGCAGGCTGCTCCCACCAAACAATGTCCAGAGTTACTCTGCATGCAACATGGGCCACGGCACCAGCTAAAAACCAGCAGACTAAAACCTCTGCAGTGTGTTTGTTGTATTCAGGAAATTGCTCTGGAATTCCCTTGACGTTTTCCTTGCCAAAACATTTAAAACGTTCTCCGTACTGGGGTCTGGGAAATTATTATTTCAGTTTACCTACTACCTGCAACAGACTTTTCTTGACAGCAACGGTAACTCAGGCAAACAGGACTCGGATATTTGGTGTCACACGAGCGGTGAGTGGCTGTGTCTCCTTCCATGTGCCTGGATCAGTGCACCCTGGAGGGGAGCTCTGAGTAGTCAGGCTCCCTCTCACTTGCTGCGTGGATGCATGGATAGGAGTGGGAGGGAGGGAGAGAGACACCTTCTCTCCAAATCCAACCTGTCCATGGGTCACCAGCAGATCAGCAGAGGAACCAGGTCAGCTCTTCTGACAAAGAGAAACCATCAGGGTGAAAATTATTTCCCCAAAGCCTAATTATTTCCTAAAAGCCCAATTCCAGCTGCCATTGCTAGATCTGGCTTCATCATCTGTAAAGCAGTAGTATCATCTGAAGGGCCCTTTTGTCATCGCTCACCTCTGACTTTCGATCATTAGGCCTAAAGAAGCTTCACTGGCTCCAACGTAGTCACATCAGTGTATGGTTTTTCTTATTTAGAACAATATAAAATGAGTTTTCTCTCTGAGGATTGAGAATGAACAGGGGTCCCAGAAACACTGAATAATTTTCATTATTATATTCTTCTTCAGCTGTTATCTTTGAGCTTGAGTCAAATACCAAATTTAGAGAGAGAATCTATTTTGTATGGTCTGCTGCAGCAGTAAATTGTTCTTCTCTTTCAAAACATTTTCCATTTTAGTTTCAAAGTACATGCTCTTAAACATACTTTCTATTCAGACTTAAACTTTTTTTTTTTTTTTTAAAGTACTCATGCACAGTGTAATGAGGTACAGATTTTTGGGCACTTCTGTGTGATACGGACCCCGCAGTTCTGTGGCACTCAAAGCCCCTGGAAGTAAAATGCAGCCCTAAGTACCCTCAGTACAGATCGTGTGCAAGCTCCAATGCAACTGAGCACAGGCTGTGTAACTGCACATGAATAAGATTCTCATAAAACACGTACTGATGCACTCCCTCCTTCCCACCAGTACTCTATCCAAACATCTCTCCAGATGTGTACATTCATTCCACTACAGCAGCAAATATACATCCAGATTGCACCCCATTTAGCTGCAATGAAAGCAGCTCCTCTGCTGAATGCGATGGTTTGCGAGGCATAAAGTGCATTTTAACAGTTCCACACGTAATTCCAGCACATGTACAGAGCTGTGGAAAAATCCTGCTGTGCCTCTGGCCATTGTGATGTTGTTCCACATCACAAACTGCAGGTCCCGACAGTTCATATGGGGATTTAAACTACAAAGGGAGTTTTTCATTGCACCAAAACTCCTGCCTCTTTTCATTTTGCTCACTGGACATGCAGAGTTTGGGCAGTCCCAGCCCTGCTCAGGTGCTGACCTGAAACAATACACAGAGAGGTGCAAGCCTGTTCTTTGACAATCTTTAAGCTCCTCTTTTCCCAATAGCTCTTCCTCTTCTGCACATGGTTATTTTTCTACCCCAGAAACACATTAATATGAGTTGGTAAGGAAGAGAAAAGTCGTATTCAAGTATTTAAAAAGTCTGTTAGGATTTGCCTTAAGGAGTCTCAGAGAAACATAAACTAATATAAAATTCATATACCCCAATCTGCACCTTTCAGCTTTGTGCAGTTCCATGCATCCACTATCTCTAATATCCTTTTAATATCATTTCCTTCTCTGCCTTCAGCAAGCCCTGTAGCATTCACCTTTGTCCTCAGAGAAATCTAGGTTAACATTACATTTGTGTAGCAGGTTCTACATTTTTTATTTTATTGGAAAAGCAGTCTAGCATGAAAGAGTGAAGGCACAACCTTAGAATTACCTGAACCAGTGGAGAGAGATACTTCCAATCACCAGGGGAAAATCACTTAATACAGTTCAGTCCTCTTATGAGACAATCTATTTGCCAGACAAAGCAATTATTTCATTTGGATAGTCCCTGCATTGCACTGTGAACCTCGAGGCTGAAGTGAGGTTAAACATTCACATATTTTTTAGAGTACCAGGTAGCAAGTAACCTACAAAATATGTCATAAAACTATTTTATCTTATAAGAAAAAAAGCAATGCATAAATATCTAACACAGAAAATGCAAATTATTTTTAAATTGTCCTGAACATTAAAAAAAAAAAAAAAATTAAACCCTATCATGCTTACCATAAGGGGACAGAAAATCAACCTGAAACCCCTAAGATACTTTTCCACGGTATGGCAGACTGTTATATTACTCTTTGCATAAATTTGTCCCAACCCTAGGAAAATATATCAAAAACCATTTACATGTAGATGCACAGCCAATGTTTACTTGCATTTAAAATAGAAGTCCAGCTATAATGGTACCTGTAAAGAATGCAGAACCATATTTTTCTGGAGAAGCACAACATGTAAAGCCATATGTGTTCCTCTGGTTTAGAAATAATACACCAGTGAATTTACGCTTCAACTGTTTGCTCAGGAGAAATGAAAGGCTAAATTTCTTCAGAAATGGGAAATAAATCAGTCTTCATGCTAGCTCAGGTCTGGGTCCCTCAGGGCTGTAACAAAAATGCTTAGGTAATTCTCAGTGGTTTCTCCAAACATCCTACGTGTTAGCCTGGATTGCACACACACTTTCAGAGCAACAAATTTAGTCAGACTCTGAAAGAATTGTCTGTGCATTTCTGGAAACCCCGGTATGAACAGTAGACATGGCAAAACTTTACAGAAGATGTTCACTAACGGCTTTCCAAGTTACAAAATGTTATCATCTACTGCTTGTGCCTCTTTGCCTAATGTTTCATAAACATACAAGCTCAGTTCATGTACTGGGAGCCACCACAGATGAGTTCTGACAAGAAAAGCAGCACTGCTTTAGACTGATCTGTTTTGGGTATGAACAGCTTGTTGTGGATTTACACACCTAAGTGTGTACATGCACCTATGTCTGCAGGGAGGTGGTCACTCAAAGAACCAGGTTAATACACAATGGAAGCAAATATAGTTTATAAAAATGACAACAGGGTTCAACACTAGCACCAGTAGTTCTGTTCTATGAAAGAAAACAGACTACAGCTTATTTAAAGCTCTCAAACCCTGCAGACTGCATTGCTTGGTCTGTTTCCCATAGAACTTCTCGTTTCATTTCAGGAGACTGGAAACACAGAAGCAAGTACAAATGTAAGTAAAACTGAAATGAGAGCTGTAGTTTCATCTCCTTTTGAATTTATCCCATAAAAATTAATTAGCTGAGTTTGAAGTAAGCGAATCCCACTAAGGACAGTATTAGTCCCAGCAGAGAAATGCTCCAGAGGCAGAGAACTCCACTGCATCCCTTGTCTTAGTGCTGCCATGGGAGTACCAAGAGGCAAGTCTGCTGCAGATGAATTCAGCGCAGAGATGCACCCAGGCCACCTACTGCTACGGTAAATCTTTGCAGGCAGTCCCTGGTGAGAACTGAGACCTTCCACAGCACCGGGGGGAAAGGAAGTGGCTCTCTGATCACAGGTCCATCCCATTACAAATTTAGCAATGGGTATTGCATGTTTTTTATGTGTGTGTAAACATGCACAAATATATGCACATACAGACACCCCTTTTTCAGTTCAAAATGAACTTCACTTTTACAGTCCAGTGGTGCTGATTTCTCCTTGTAATTATGTGCTTATAAATACAGGGGCTCACCCAATCTTACCTTTAGTGTGGTGAACATCTTGCTGTAACAACGAAACGAGCGCAGCATAAAGACTTATCTGGATATTACAATTCTAGCTGTATACACTTAGCCTGCAGTGAGGGATTGAATTTAAATGTTTATAGCTTTCCAAACACTATTATGTGCTTGCAAATGTTAATTCAGTTTCAATGAAAGAGTCAATTTTTTTTAACAATGCAGAATGCATTTTAATACACTATTACGCACAATGGGCCGACAGTGAATGGACTCATAATTGATTTAGAAGCACGTTCTACCATCCTGCTACCTCTATCTCTTTAGTAAATCACTTTTTAATCGGGCTAGTCTAAGCTGACCCATACAGAGCTTTATTTAATTTATTATGGAATTTATATATAAGGTTGACTAGTAATGCATGGCTACAGCAGCATTAAACAAATTGTACAGTGAATAACAAAGAGGAAAAAGAGAATGAGAATACAAATAGCCTAAGCATATTGCTGAGGTTAAGACAGGTTCCAAATGAGCAATGTTATTCAAATGTTTCAGAAGGGGAAAGAGGAAAAGGGCTCTGACACCATTATGGTTTGGAAAAAAAAAAAAGAGCTGGGTTTGAGTCAATTATTAAAGGCAAGATAAGGAAGAGAAAAAAACCCTCACAAAATGCATTGGTTGGCTCTTATTCCTCCTAAAGGATTACGATAATAATAATAAAAACCCAAGAAATACAGGCCTAATTATCACTACACAGTTTTCTTTTTTCTGTGTGCCTACAAAACTTACTGAAAATACTAACAAGGACTAGGTACTGAATTAATGGCACAATGACAGTTTTCCTGTTACCCAGCACATGTAGGATAAAGCCCAGCAAAGATTCAGAATAGGGCCTAATCATCTATAGTGAGCATTTCAGGAATTATTTGCACGATATTTTAACTCTAGATGACTAAACACATGTGCATATTTAGAATACACATGCACACACGTACACATAGTTGAATATTAATATATATATATATTATTTTACCCAGTTTTAAGAAAATTAGGATCTCCAGTTTTTTCCTTGGAGGAGTATCTACTTGGGCATCACTCAGTTTGTGCCCAACCTGCTACTGATAAGGAGGAGCTGCCACTGCCATCACTGCCACATCCATTTGTGCACTTCCCTCATCCTTGTGGAAGCTCACTATTCACATGCAGGGTCCAGCAAAGACAGAAAAACAGGATGGTGCAGCTGCCATAGCTAAATACAGTTCTCTTCCTGCGATTTTTGCACACAAATATTAAATTTGCAAACTCCTGATGTAAAAAAGCAATTCCTTACTTTCTTTTTCTTTTTTTTTTTTTTTTTCAGGTACATAAAAACAATACACTGAAGACCTTACAAAAATGAACATGGAATACAGACAAAAGAAAGTACCTTCTGACAATGAAAAGCACCTGCCCTGCAAGCTACATGGCTCAAAAGATGTGTAATAGGATGGGAGCATTTCCCCAGTGACCACTGGCTTGAAACCACCTCCAGGTCATTATCAAGTTGCCATCATTCACAACGGGTTTGGTACTCAACCTGAAATGAGCTGGTACTCTCATCCCAAGGTCCACATCATAAATTGGCAACACTGATAGAGTCTTGGCAGGGAGGTCAAGGATTGAATGGGCACAGAGACTCATCTCTAAAGGTGATCTGTCTAGGTCAGGGTTCAGACATATTTGTGAGAGAAGCTCGCCTCGCCATTGTCTCCTGCTGCACAACTTCTGTGGAAAAATACAGGAATTCATCTTCAAGTACTGTCACAACCCAGCACCTTTCACAAGGATTAAGTGCCTATTAAAAAAATACATTCATCTGTAGCAGGGGAGGCCTGTACCTTTTAAATCACAGCAATCATTACTGCAATACTTTACGTTGTAAAGTTAAGAACAAACAAAAGCCAAGAGGACGAGTACAGTCAATCTTATTTCAGGCCTAGAAATACAAATTGAAAAGCTTACATGAAATTCTGATTTTTACAGATTCTGCAAGGGGTGTCTCTTCCAAAATTGCTGCAGAGGAATTCATAAACATATCACAACTAATCAAGGCATATTCTGCTGACTCAAAATACTTGCAGAGATGGCAAATAGCCTGATTTCAGAAGACCCTAAAGTGGAAACCACTGTCCACTTTGTCTTGTCCACAAGAAAAAAGAATGGGTCAAACCAAAGGACATTATTCATTGTATTTGACACAGGTTGTAATTTTCACTGAAAGGTGTATGTTAACATGGCAGGTAAACTGCCGTGGCTTGACTATAAACCCAAAGCCTGTTTTCCTTGCAATACCAATTGCATGAAATGCCATCTCGAAAGGTTCCATGGGATTCCAGAAGAAATTCAATCACTAAACTCCTTTAGCTGGCTGATTGAGGATTATCCCTGAGCATGGCACAGCTGGCAGTGCCAGCCGCTCGCCTCGTGCTTGCTTGCCCTGTTGGCTGGGCAGGAAGTACATGAGGGAAATGCTGCTCTGACCACCATTGTCAAAATGACTTCCAGGGGCCTCTGAAGGCACGGTCATGCCAAGCTTGCTTCCTCCAACCCCAGAAGGTGAATTACAACTACAGAGATTTCAGATTGAAGGTCAGGAAGGGGGACAGGTACTGCCTTCACAGTGTCTTTTGCACAAGCTGCATGGTAAGGCCCGCAGCTTGGCAAGTTACCTCATTAAGTTCCCTTATCCCTAAAATCAAGATTGAGTTTTGAAAGATGAATGTCATATCCTGCTCAGGGCTAAATAAATAAAATGTATGAATAAATGAAGCTACCTATTACAACTACTACATCCTCTGTAATCTTCACATTTCCAGAGACCTGAATATATAAAAAGTGCAACACAGCCAACGTACCTGCAAGAGTAAGTAGACTTCTCCAGTCCTCTCCAATATGCAAAAGAGAAGGTCAGAAATATATTACACTTAATGCTATTTTGACAGGGTGGATTACCTAAACAACAGTTCATGCATATTTAAACAGAAATAACAGAGTTGTCAGGGATCTGCAGCTTTAGGTGCCCAAAACACCAGATGTCTGCAGTGCAATAGACCTTAATATTCAGAAAAAGAAAATAAATTGGGACTCAACTGTCTTATCACTGAGATCAGTGTCAATTCTACAACAGATTAATCTTTGATCATAGTACGCTTGAGTTGTGCTAGGATGTGCAACATCCAGCTAGATAAAGAATGAAAAGGAAAGAAAATGAAACAAGAGGAATACCAGTGACAACAGCAAAATAATGCTGATGAACTACATTATGCAAATAGATGAATGGTCCATATTGGGTTTTTCTTTAAAAAAACCCTCAAACTTCTCTAAACCACTTGAACAAACCCTGAGCCACGTCCAATCGGTGCGCAGGAGAACAGCCTGAGACCAAGGCTCTCAGCAAAAGGGGCGAAATCAGACACTGACATCCTAGCCACGTGAATCCCTCCACACCCAACCCAACATCCTGTGTAACCTCCCCACCCTCCTTGTCACAGAGGGTGCTAGAAGAGAGAAGTAGACCCAGGGAGGCTCTGATAGTTTTCCCCAGCTCACAGCGAAATGCAGTGACTGTTTCTACGGAATCTGCAGGAACAACTTCCTACTACTGTGGTAACAGCTTGCAGGCATCCATCAAGGATCAAAATCCCTCGTGCAAGAGACTACACACATGCATAAAATATAAAGCTCGCTCTCACTCCAATCTCTTTACGTTTACTCAGCTATGACACCTCTGAAGAGTGGAACCCCTCAAAACTAACCCTGGTAGCAAAATGCTGATACGATAGAAGATGTGCTATTTAGAAGCCGGAGATGGCAAAAGGATCAGGAGTCCCGAGTGAAGCAGCCTTTGACAAACACACCTTGCATTTTCGGGCACAGCAGTTCAGCTGTTTTATACCAGGGTGGCAGTAGATATAAAAACAGATAAAAACCACTGAATGTGAATGCAACTCAAAGCCTAACTTAAAAAGTGTTTGTCCTTGCTCCCTTTCCAGTAAGCCAGAAGCAGGGGCAGGCTCTGAATGTGACTTGAGACATTTATTAATCAAAATATGTTAAGAACTTCCTCATTGCTCGAGTCGCAGAGTTATTTATGCTTCAACCGGATTATGCCCCTTAGCCATTTAAAATAAAAATGCTGCTGTTTAAACAAGTATTCTCATCATAGATGTAATAAAACTCTGAAGCACTATTGAAAGTTAGGCAATAATTTGCCTCTTAGGAAAGATGAATGGCTGAGTTGGGTGCCCAGGACTTAAAATTCATTAATGTCTTAATAGTGAAACAGATATTAATCTCTCTTCATTAGCTCACCAAAATTAACCAAGGCAAGTTAGAAAACGTTCTGAGACATTACTTGATTTCAGATGAATATGCCTGAAGTATTGCTCTTTCAAAAAGCCATTATAAACAACAGGGAAAGGGGAAAATCATTTGAAAAATTACTTTGACATTGTCCTTTAATCATGCATTGTATTCAGGAAAATTATTCTAATGCATCTCTTACATGACTAAATGGTTGCAGTATATAAATAGCATACTCTCCAGAATACCATGCAGATGATGATACAATGCATTATAGAGGAACTAAATTATATTTAAAAGAACATGAAGATGGAGTGAGATGCTTTTAAAACACAATATAGGTAAAGAGAAACAAAAACCCCATAAGGTTAGGGTATTCTCCATAGTACATTAAAATACTATCCTATTTAAGTAATGATTATGCTAAAAACATCTCTAAACTATCATTTTATTTTTGTTTACTACTATTTTTTTTTCTACTGATTCAGCTTTCAATGTGATGTCTGAAGGGAACAGAATGAACATTTTACTCCCTTATCAGAACTATAAGCATCTCCTGGAAAAAAAACACTGCAAAATTTTGAAAAGTTTAAGAAAAGAAAGTTTAAAGTACCTTACTATCAAACACCCTAAGTGCAACCATTGAACAAATTATATTTTTCTATGTGGTAAAATAATATAGAATAATTCTTCTACAATAACAAAAATTGAGGATTTTATGGCCACTAAATAATCCTCATTCTTTCCTTCTGTTTAGGTTGCATGAGACTGAATAGCAGTGAATGTCCTCTAGTGCCTGAATTGCAAAGGGACAGTGGTGATGAGAAATGCAGGCGGTGGAGAGTCAGCCTCCATCAGTATTTTGGAGCTGAAGAAATTCCAACTTCTGTTCCTCACATGAAATGTAAAAATAACCGTCAGAAGACAGCAACATCCACATCAGATGTTCCTCACACAATTGTTATCAATTATCAATTGGTTGTGCAACATGGGCCACAATGATAAAATAGCCTAACTTATTTCTTGACTTGCTACTGCACAGCTTCTCAATTCTCCACTTCTTACTGAGAACTAAATATTAGATTACTTATCTACTGTGTCAGGCACTAACCACAAACCTTCCAAGGAGGAAGGCTCAAGTGACTGTCCCAAATCAAGAGGTGAAGACAACTGCTGCAAGATGACATCACCAGCTCAAAGCAGTCAGAACTGGAAAAACTGATTTGGCTGGTTTTTACCCTTTTTTTCAGTGTTGTTTCAAACTTCTCTACAGAGCTAAAATTATGTACTGGCAAACATGGCAGGTGTTTATTTTTAAATATTGCAGTAATTCCAGAAGACTGAGGATACTGACATAGGGCAAGGAACAAAGCAGCGAGATCTGTGCCACTCACGAGCAAACCTAAGATTGATGGTCCATTTAAACCCGAATTATAAGTAGCTTAGGCCCATTAATATTAATTAGGTCAAGACTAATAGGCTCTCATGAGTGGGCTGTTTAGCAGGTCAGAGGCAATGAAAAGGTGGTACACAATTTACTGCATAATGAAGTTTGCAGGCACATGGTACAGTCTCTACCACTGTAACTATGCACCTCATCCAAAGTCAGATTGCTAAAAACTTGTCAGACTGTTTACCTCCTCAGATAATACTTGAAACACCAAAATCCTATCTTAAATAAATTAATTTTAATAACAATGCTTCAAATTCCAGCCAGAGGAGAGCTTCAGCATATCTGAGAACATCAGGGTGGAGGTTTTGGGGCAGGAGGAACTGAGGAGCATCCATTGGTGTGGCCTCTCACATCCCTGCAGGCAGAATATTCCAGCTCCTTCTGGAATATTCTGGAATATTTCCTTTATAGAAAGAAAGGACACTCAGCTCACTTTTCACATGGATTCATTCACTGCTTGGCCTGTCATCTGTTACCCCATTAGGTGTTCCCTCGGCAGTACAGCTCATCACATGGATGTGTATCCAATCAAGGAGATCGCTTCTTGCACAAAGATCAAGTTCAAAGTTTTTCTAATTGCATAGGAACGCATTCTGATTGATAAAAACACATCTTTCACTAGAAATTTACAGAGCAGTCATACAAAGAGTATGTTGACTTTATTCGCAACCAATATCTTGACACAAGGGTGCAACGTTGTGCATTAAAAATATTTTTTTATTATTTTATTCTCATAAGTGGAGAGAATTTAAACCTCTCATCCTCTCATTCAATCATTTTCATCACAGGAAATCTGAATGTGTCTGAATACAACAGTGTATAGAAAAGCACTCTGCATTTATATTCCTATTCTTATTTGTAGTGCTCACAAAAGACAACACAGGCTCCTTCCATGGGCTAAATTTCTATCCTTGTGATATGTTATGAAACTCTTCCTGTTGCTGCTATTAAACCAAAACTGTGCAGAAGGGCTGCCCATCACATCCCCACCACTTAAACTCCACTTGAAATCTCAAAACAGCATTCAAGTGGAAGGAAAGTACAGCAGAGGCCAAGGGTGGGCTCTTTACAGAGGGATCAGTTTCAACCGTTGGCAAGAATAATAGGATTTAATCTGTAAAAATATGGCTCATATTGGGAATCTCTGTTATTTTTAATTTACCTGTGAATTTGATTGTTTTTACTTCGGGATCCCCCACCTGCTATTCTCCCCTTTTTCTCAAGTGGCATAATTTTCCAGAAGTACTGATCATCTCCTGTTGCAAAACAAACGCTTTAGAGATGCCTCAATTCAGACATGAAAAAATCAAGGGTTCCTCAAAAAAAAAAAAAAAAAAAAAAAGAAAGAAAAAAAAAGGAACACTTTATTTTATTACTGCCTGTGTATAACTGACTAAGTTGTACCTTTCACCCTGCACCGTGACATGCCTGCCTTCAAGTTACCTATCAGTGCTGGGCACAGCTCAGGAGCAGGAAGGACAAGAAGGTGCAGGTGTTGGTCCTCAGGCTCATGTGCACAAATTGAGTTCTCCCCCCTGGAATACTGTACATTTGAGTCAACTGAATAATGCAAAGAGACATGAAAGTTTTGAAAACCCAATCGCTAGCAGGGAAGGGGGGCACTACTCTTCCACCTCAGAGACTGGGGTGCCTAAGAAGGCAGCACTCTACACGTGCACCTGCAAAATGCACACTACCCCCCACATTATCCTTCTCATCATGACTATCTTCACAAAATATCCTCTTGGGCACTGATGTTTTGGCCCCAGCAGCCACACTATATGAATTCTGAAGAGTTGCAAGTGTGTATTGGCCTTCCCTACGTCACAGCCACAGAAGCTTTACAAGATGTATGGCGTTGGGCCTGCATCCAGCTGCTGAGTGCTGTGGTCACAGAGACACAACCTGAGAGATAAGAGTTTTAGTACAACCAATCTCTACATACTGAACATCTGAAACCGTAATGAGAATGCCTGTTGTGACACGATGTTTGCTGACACAATGGAAAATGATGATACCCTGTCAGTCACTGTGCTTGGAATCACTGCAGTCCACTACCAGATTTTGATGTTCTACTGGAAACACACCAGAATACATAAAATCACAACAGATTTGCATGGCACATTAACACATTGTGCACAAATGGGACTTCTTAAAATCCAAGCATCAGCATGTTGATGATACCAGGGCAAAAGATAACATTTTTTTTTTCCTGTTTCTTCAGTGCTAAATTTATCTAGGTCCCTGAGAAGCAGCTTTCTTAGCAAATCTATCTGTTCCAAATATCATAGAATATGATGCATGTGTACAGCCAGGAGTAAATCTTCCATTTCCTCTAGAGTCACTGTCTGTAATTCAGTCACAGAGCACCTTTCTGTCTACACCCCACAGGCAGGAGAAATACTTAATCTAATCATGCAGATTATGAAGCAGGTTTAAGACTACATGAGGCAATAACTGTTGGCAAGAGGTCCTGGCACATCCCCACTGATTTGACTGATTAGGCTACCTGGACATTCCATTTTCTCTTCTGAAAAGGTAGTTTCAGTTGGACACTGTGGTCGATGTGTCCTCAATACTTTGCAATACTTGCTGTGGGGCTTAAGTTCTGCTTAGGCAAAGGAATAAAAGCTGTGGTTCCCACAAGGAAGAAAAAACAAACCAAGTAAACCAAAAAACTCCACAAAACCAAACCAAACCAACCAACAAACAAACACAAAAAAGCACAAAACCAAACCAAGACAAAAGCTACACCCTCAATCTACTAGAGTAAAAAAAGTTATTTTCTTCACCACAAAAACATTGATGATTTACAAGAAAAGAATGAAGAAGTTGTTCTCTAATGCTCAGCACTTCTGCTGCACTGAACAGTGTTTAAGGATGACTTCAGTGGCTGCCCTTGCATTCTTTCCAGAGAAGGGCTCCATGGGCCAGAAGGCAGAATTGTGACCTGTCTGTACCTTGCTATACAGCTCAAATTTTCCTGATTCTAGAAGCACTGACTGTGCCACAGTTCTCTGAGAGATTTCAGTCAAACTGAGTCACCCTATGAAAGACCTACAACCTAAGGCAGCTCATTTAACCTTAGAAATAGTTACAGAATCAGCAGCACCAGGAGATCCAAGCTAGTGGGACCTTCCTGATGGGGAGATACCTTGGAGCAGTTTGAGTAACCTGAGTGGGCAAGAAAGAATGTGTGTGGAAAGCCCTGTGTGTCACAGAACTGCAAAGGAGGCACAGAAAGATGAGGATTGCTTAAGGAAGTTATAAAACATTAAATCAAGCAACATTTAACCCAATTTAACTTATGGATTTCATCTACACGTGCTCCAAAACAAACACAGCATTGAGAACTAAAGAGCTGTGAGAGTCATCAGTTCTTTACTGTTTCAAGCAGCAACATGCACGAAGTGACTCAATACAGGTCCCAGAATAGCAAAATATTTGAGCACAGACTTTTGTCAAAGTGTACCAGAGTGTAATTTGACCTTGTATTTTTTCCTCTGCCCACAGTGCCAGTTTTCTGAGTTCCCATTACACCTTCTCCCAGCCAGTGTCCTCCTGTCACCCGTGCTGCAGTTTTCTGGCTTCCTCGGTTTTGCCAGTGGAAGTGTTTGGGGACACGACAGAGCTGTGCCCCGAACTGCTGAAATAGTCCGGCAGTAAAGTAATCAACCAACCAGTTACCAACCCCCACACTGTGCTCTTATAGCCCTCAGCAACACGGGGTTGTTGAAGCAGCTTTACCACGAAGGACACTGTGCAGTCTCCACATCCAGAGAATGGAGTCCCACCAACAAAGTGGTAATCGTCCTCTTAAGGGAAGCATTTTGTTTTGTTTTGTTTTTTCTTAAGGGCCCTGCTAACTGAGATTACAGCACAATACCTCACCCATTTTATTGTAAACACGCCACTCTCACTCTAAAATTAGCCTTGAAGTATTTGTTGTCACAGGGTCACTGATATTTTGATAAACTCCCCTTGTTTTATATACATAGTCAATCACCCTTTCCACATGTAATGCAGGTCAACCAAAACCCGCTGCAAGTGTGATGACAGATCAGTCTTGAGGCTCCCTTATTTATAACTTCCTAAAGCTCGACTCCTTTAAGAAAGGCTTAGTTCTGCTTATCTGATCAAGGAGAGAGACTACAGACTTTGTTAGATGGCTGAGCCCCTTCCCAGCCAGCAACTGAAGTTAAGGTTTAATACGTGCAATGGACTCCTGAACACTCAGCACAAGATCATTTCATTATACACTGCTGTAAGAAAGGATTATTATGCATCAGTTATTTTGTAGTGTCTATTTGTATTGAAACACTATGAAGAAAGGCTATTTCCATTTTTAGAAGGGAAATCTCTCCTCAGAGTATTTTTCTTAAGGACATTAAGGGCAAATACACATTAATAAGACTTTTCCCCTCTCCTGCCCCACATAACCTCTCCTGAAGGTTCACTAGAAAATACGCTACAAAATATCCAGTACACTACTACTGCTCTAGTAAGACAGACATGTAATCAACAGAAGCAAATTAGTATGAACTACTACAAAGTACAAGTGCTGTCTACTGCAGAAAATACATTTATTCCAGTTCACTGTATGCAGTCAAAACTGGAGGTAAAATCCAGATGATCAGTAATTTCACAGTTGGCTGACTTCTCTCCTCTTTGATATTATTTGTAGAATCTTTCCTTGGCCTCTGAATGTGCGAGCAAAGTAATAATTCATTCATTTACTTGTGGGTAGGAGAAATTAAAATAGCTCATTTTATTGAAGATGCTGAATAGACAAGAAATACATATAACAATCTCTGAATCAAATTACCCAGATGTCATAAATTATGTTAAAAAATACTCGGGCATCTACAATGCTAGAACAATACAAACACGAAGCAAACCTGAGGAGTGTGGTTTAAGAAACCCAATAGTACTGAACATGAATAATCCTGGCTCTGGACTAACGAGGTCTGGATTTGCCCGAGGAATATTAAATAAAATCCTGGAAAACCTGGGAAAGTCTTTGTGTAGCTTATCAGGGTACCTGTTATACAAACAGCAAATATTTGCATAAAAGGTATGTCTGGGACTCCAATAGAAAATGTATTACTGAAAGTGAGATCTAACAGGCAAGTATTTTTGCATTTATACAGATGTTGGGTCCGTTGAATGGCTATGACACAAAACTGAACAATCCAAAGAAGTACGGAAGAATGTGCTACTACTTTTAAAAAACGTGAATAGCCCCACAAGTAATTGAATTATGTTGCATTTCCTGGGTAAAATCCATAACGGTGGTAAAGCCTTGACAGAGGGCGTTTTCACCCAACAAAGAGACCTGTGAAGAGTTGCCAAAGCAGCAGCACAGCTACAGGCACTGACACTCAAGGCTTAGCGGGAAAAGTTTGCAGCATAGATGACTTCAGTGGGAACTGGTTATCCAAGTCCATCTTATCCTTACAAAACTGTGACCCTTAGGCTGCATCTATATTCATGTTTTCCTTTAGAGCAGGAGGGCATTTGTGAAGCAAATTCCCCGCCGGCTCCTCCCCAGCGCGCACCGATTGCACTCACAAAGCCGGTTTGGAGCTCCTCAATTAGCTTGCTTTCAATGGGATTGTTTGAGGCTAAGAAAGTCTGCAGCAGGGAATTTCCTCTCACCCCTCCGTTCCAAACAACAGTTGTCCCGTTTTTTGAGGAAATCAGCCCTGGGTTTTGTTTTGCATTGAGTTTTTTGGTGGTGGTGGAGGAAGGGGGGGTGGGTTTTTGTTGTTTGGTTTTTTGGTTTTTTTTAGTAGATCACTTCATCAATGCATTATGCCTAAATGAATGGCCAAGACTGGCACTCTCAGCAATTCTTCCCGACATAAAGTGGTTACTCCTGTAGTATAAACAGCTTTCTAAGGAAACATGACCTGGAAGTTGAACTTGCTTACAAGAGGACTAAATCAATGCTCAAAAAGAGCAGCAGCTTCACATTCTGAAAAGTTGCCACTAGGCATCGTTTGCACATCTTGTAAGAAAAACAAAGTAGATCGCTGTGTGATGTATTTATGAACCTTTTAGGCATTTAGCGCTGAGAGACCTTTACGAGCTACCAGTTAAACATTCTGACTTTCTCCAACATGCACTCTCAGTAGGAGAACCCCAGAAAACAATCCCGGGGTGGTGGGGAGGCACCCAGCCGTTCGGATTCTCGGAAAGCCTCCTGCCAACAATGGACACATTCTTGAAAAGGGCTCTCTTCCAGCAGTTGTTAAATTCCTCCAAGGGGAACCTCTAGTGACGTGAACTTTCGGAGGGACACGCTCTGTGAGGTGAAGAGGGGAAACCATGGGGGACAATTGGCTTACAAACACATTAACTCAGTAATTTCTATAATTTCTGTAAAATCTGTAATTTCACTTGAGGCTGTGATTTACACAGATCTTCAGCCTTTACTTCTCAGCTGGACTCATTCCACACAAACAAATTATAACTATTCAAAGACAAACACTGAATAAGGCATCAAGCCGGGCATATGCGTTACTTTTAAACAAAAGAAATAAAGCCTTTAGATAAATAGATAAATAAGTAACTAAATAGAAGAAAAGACAGGCAGATGATTTTGATAGGTAGACAAAGATCGCTGCCGAGGGAATTCTTTTTCTTTGTAGCACGATAATTTAGTCTGATCTCGACTTGACAGGACGGGTGTTACATTACGGTCCTAACTTCACCCCTCTTTTGGTCTTTTTTTTTTTTTTTCCTTGCAAAAGAACCAGAAAAAAAATGCAAAAAGACACAGAAGAATTTCTCATAACAGCGTCTGATTCAGTAACAGCTACGACAACACGACGTGCTGTCAAAGGAAACCATCACATTCCTATACAAAGCCAAGCAAGCGCCTGAAGGGATCTGCCCACATGTCTGCAGCTTCCCTATTAGTGCCCTAGAGCAATCCAAGCGAGCTGCCAGCAAAGGCTCTAACTATATTTGATTAGTTTCGGGCCTTCATTTTTAGCGAGTCATCACCCTCTTAACGGCAGATGATGCCCTCTAGTTGGAATCAATGTGAGTGACCAGCTCACAATAGGCCGGATTAATGATGAAAAATGTGTAGTCAGCCTGGAGGGCTTTGGACATTTATCACCCACTGGGTCTGCCAAGCGGTGGGCTGCCCCCTGACTCATCAGGGTGACACCCACCCTGCCTTAAAGAGCGGGCTCTGGCGCTGTGATCCGGCTTAATGAGCCCCGGGTGAGAGAAGAGGCGGAGCACCGCCGCTTGGGGCATTTCCATCCTCCAGATAAACGCGGTCTGAAATGTCCTCCTTCATCCCCTCTACTGCAGACAGAGCACAGCAACTACCGCGAATCTTTCCAAACACAGTGTAAAGTCGCAGTTGGAAAGCAGAGAGTTAGTTGTTGGGATAGAAAACCCAGGCAATGGTCTGTGTGCAAATCTATACTGAAAAATTCCTCTTTGCCAATTCACCCAAGGAAAGCGACTTTCCGACAGGCAAGTGAAACCTCATTACAATTTCAGCAACATAATCAAAGGTGGGCAAGTAGATTTTGTGTCTGGTTCCTAAATATTCACCTCAGTTTTACATACCAGAGGACTAGTATCTCATTAAAGTAAGGGAATCTGCATCATAGACTGTAAACATCTTCCTCTAAATTTCCGATAATATGGAGTGTCTACAGTAACTCACACTAAACCAGAGATGCACCAGCCCCTACGTGAGTGCTGCTGCAAAAGTTATCCTTTCAGGTGTCTGAAAGGACACCACAGGGAGGGTAGGTTTGTGAATAAGGTAGGCAGAAACTGCAGAGGTGCTGGAAAAACGTATTTTCAGAAACAGCATCGTAGGGAAAACGAAGTGCAGTCAAAATATATATGATAGGGAGTTTCTCCTAGAAACCCAGTTAGGAACAATGACCTTAAGCTGAATTTTAAAAAATTAAATCACAGGCGTGAAATTAAGCATGGGGCGGATGAGAGATGTTCTAGTATGTAAAAAAATACTTAATCATGTGGTTAAATGCTTTTCTGTTGAGGCCTGATACCTCTCTATCTGTTCTGCATCGATTTATTTTCACAATCATCAAAGAATGTTCTGTCAAGAAAAAAGAATTAACGAAATGGACTTGTTACCACAACTAACAAGCCTGCTCAAGGCTCATCTCATTTTCAGAAGGAAATGATGGCTTTGTCCTCCATTCAAAAACTCTAAGTGCAATCATACTGGATTTTTTGAAAATTCTTAACTTTAAAGGAACAGACAGCCTTGGAAAAACAAGGCAAGATTTCCATATAAAGAATTTACCATCAATTCAGACAGTTTTCAGTGCTTGAAAAGAAGCAAATTATTATCTCAACTGACTTTTTCATTAAAAAAAAAGTATGTTTAAAAATCATACAAAAGCCTGCACATTAAATATGAAATGTCTGTAATCTTGCTTTCCATAGCAATCAGATCTGATGAAGTGCTTTGGTTTGGCAAATGTCCTAAAGACCCTAGAAAAACAGTCATTATGTTTTGAACATTTCAAGAAGATCTCTCTTCATATTTAATGAAGTTATTTTCTCTGCTACTACGAGAGACACAGCAGATCCCTGAATCACAAATTAAGGTTCAAATTGCTAATCATGCTTATTAAAAAAAAAAATACTCGCAAGATTAGTAACGTTATTAAGTTACAAAAGAGCTCGTTCAACCTAACTGCATCCAAATCTTTAATAGCTACCTTAGACCTCTTCTGCCATTCACAGCAGTCTCTCTCATGACAGCCATTCTAGATGCAGAAAGGAGGGAGGCATGCCCATTGTTTTGGGTTAAATTGCAGCCTTACCTCGTGCCAAAGAAGGAGCAACATCCCACCACAGTGCGATGGGAACAGCCCCGTGGTCAGGATGGGCTCTCTGAGGGTCCCCCCTTCCAGGACAGCCACACCTTGGTGTGCAAATACAAGAAGGGTCCTGTAGGGCACCATCCCACCACGGAAAACACACATGGCCTGAAAACCCTTTGGTAGGTTCAATGTAGTAGAACATCATTCCTTACAAAGTGCTACGTCATCTCCAATCCAGCAGTCCTGATAAATAGCCCTTTCTGTTTAGCTCATTTGAAAATGAAGAAGAATCATCTTAGTGCAGCCACCAATTCTACATGTAACATATCATGTTTTGAAATTATTTCATAAAAAAGGGAAACAATAAATTTGCTGCAAAATTAAATGAATGATCTAAAATTTTCTCACCTCTATCCATTTCCAATTGAATTCAGTACTCATTACATACTACAGATTTTGTTCTCAGGTAAGTCACTAACTTCTCTTCATTTATGTCATCTCTAAAACTTCCCAAAACTTTTGTTCAACTCATTGCTAAGGACATTTAAGCAAAGATCTTAGTCATTTCCACAGCTGTGCCTTGAATCATCAGGTCATCATCTTTCAAAAAGGAAAACATCATTTATAACTTTTACTGTCTTTGTTTAGCCCATTTGACCTATCACCTTATTAATATCACACTGGAAGAAATTTAAAGATGCACTCTAATTCTTATTAACAGGAACAAGGTTTCTTAAAAAACCCCACATATTCTGTTTATTTCTAAAGCTTAGTTAAAAAGCCTCACAGACATAATTTTGGGGTTTGCTCGGTGTTTTCTTTCTATTAACCATAAAAGGAACTGGTCATTGCCTGGAACTCCTGAAATTCTTCCAAGTACATGGAACTGTCAGAAATATGCAAGTATCATCTGTTTCCATAACTGAGCTTTATAAATTCTCCTTATTCCCTATTTCAATAATTTTTTTTTGTCCACATCTTCTAATTTTTCTTTGCCATGTAGTTGCTTTCTACTCACACCTATCTTTAGCCCACAAAATCTCGATAATCCTCGATTTCACCCAGGACAAGGGCACGACAAGGAGATGGCAGTAGTGGGGTTGTGTGTCAGCCTTTCCTCTCTGGAGGCCTTTCTCAAAAGAAAAAACACCTTTTCCAAAGGTGTGAAGTTATATTCCAACTCTGCTCCTCATCCAGAAATCCACCTGGTAAAGTTGCATTGCAAAGGCTCTCATTTTCTTGAGTTTATTCTTTTTTTTCCCCAAGTACTGTTGGTTGAAATTCTGGCACCGCTGAAATAAGTAAAAGTAGCATCTTCATTCACTGTACGCTTTACAGTGAAAGAAAAATAATGGATTATTTTAGATAGCAAAATGGGAAGTGCCATGCCCAAAGCTGAATACAGGGCATCTGCAGATGAAAAGTACAATTGAGCATCATGGCAAAGTCCTGGTCTGATCAAAACCTGTTTTTTTTTTCATTTTGGCCATTACAATTTACATCAATTAAGTTTATTTCACCATAAATTTTCTTATTTCTTTACAGCAAAAGAAAGCTTTTGTCAAACTCTCATTCCCTGCTAAAAAGGTAACCAGTTTGGGTTATTGTTTTATTATAAACCTAATTAAGTAGTTTCATCTTCACAGGCAGAAAAGACCTCCTATCGCTCCAACAGAGCCTCAGCCTGGGACATGACCAGAGTCAGCCAACTAAACAATTCACATCTGCCAGGAGGGGCAGAATCTGAGCAAGTCAGTTCTGTCAAAGAACCTGAAAATGAGTTGTGGCCACAGAATTAGACAAGAGATGCTGAGAGAACAGCGGAGCAATGAGGGAAACCTATGCTTTTTCAAGGATGAAGGATAATGTTTTCTCTGATACTAAGAAAAAAATAATAATAAAAAAAATCTTATCTGGTATAGCACATGGGACTGTGAATCCAGATATGTCCCCACTACTGCTTTTGTTCTAGTTCTTTCTTTTCTTCATACATATTCTAATTATTAAGCTTACAATGTTATGAACAGTGTCAAGTTGACATGCACAAAAAAAGAACGCTGTGCTTCCTATAAAGGAACGCTGAAGGTTAACTATGGCTTGGAACTCTGCACCTGACCTACACATGTTACAAGCATAAAAAGGCAATTTATTCCTCTCACTCGCACCTACCAAGAAGGTAAGGGATATGCACACTATTTACATGGCTCTGTAAAGAATACCTCCTTAGCTCCCAAATTAAAACTGAATCTTTATTCAGGGTTCCATTTTATTTTTTCTTTACTGCCCTTCACAAAGGGACTGACTGAAACATTTCTGTAATTAACTTTACCCCAGAGCAGACAAGGAGGACCTGTCCTCATTCACAATGAGAGGCATCTTTCCAGGAGGTCAATATATCTGAGGAATGAAGCATTACTGTTTTTACAATAAATAACCCCCAGCTCCAGCAGGAGGTGGGCAGGACAACCTTATTGCTGTCGGACACTTTTCAGGAGGATGGAAAAGGCAGTAAAATAAAACTATTTTGCTTTTTGTCAGTGCTCTGCTACCTCTCCTCAACTCATCCCTGCAGCACAGGGGGATCAACTCTTCACTGCTAGAAATGGACATGACCATTCCTGGAGAAAAGCAGCAATTGTCTCCTCTGCCTCCCTTTCCCGGGATGCCTTCCGATAGGTTTCAGGCAGGTCAGAGACCAAAGGCACATCTGGCAATAACACTCCTTCTTTCTGCTCAGATTTGTGCCCCTTGAGGATGGCCCCGTGTGCTACAGCAAACGTGGCAGTGTATACCTGCTGCACTCTGAGTGGAAATGATGACAGTCTGCCTGAGGAGCAGATAGAACTCTCCCCCTCCCACTCCTCCAGATGAATCGTGAGATAAAAGCTTAAAGAAAAAAAAGAAAGAGGCTAGTAGGTCAGGTTTTGTGTACTTTGCTTTCAGAATGATTATCCTTGTCTTAAGAAATTTCTGGTTGAATAAGCTACAAATCACAGCTCTAAGTGAAGCATTGTATGGCTGGGTAGTCACACTCCTTAACGTGTAACTTCACCCGCTGCAAATGAAACACAAAGTAGCTTTCAAAGCTGCACAATGACACAATTCTCCCATCTCTAGGATACTTCAATCCATTTTCATTTTATCATAAAAGTGCATTTGTGTTCAATTACTACACTTCTGCATTTATACCACTACTATAGAAATGTGTAAAGTGTTTCCTATAATATAAAAGAAAGATAACAGCTTGGACTTCCTTTATGCAAGTTTTGTACTACCTGGTCTGATTTAGTTACTGAACTATTTTGAAAAGATTGTGAGGAACAGTTGGCAAAATGGTGGAACCAATTATAACTTCATCCACATCTTCTTATATTCAAAACACTAGGAGTCACCAATCCTTGAAAACATGTCATACTCACTTGAAAAAAATACTTAAACCATTAATTTTAGCTATTTTGTAACAATTAAGCAAGTTAATCAAGAAACAGAGAAGCAAACCCCTGAAAAATTCACCCAGCACAGAAGAACACTGCATTTCTTATGACAGTTACTGCCCTTCTGAAACAATTTGCACATCCAGGAGGAAATAATACTGACAAGCAGCCCTGAAGCCTTGTGGCAGGAGAAGGAAACAGCCTGTGAGTAACCTTTTCCTGTGTATAAGGTCACCTGCTGATCTAATAGCAAAGATCATGGAATTACTTGCAGCAACAGTAATACTTGGTACCTCTTTTTGCTGCTGGTCTGTGGGATCTAAAAATATTTTTTGTTATGAGAAAGAAAATAAAAAAAAAAGGAGAAAATGCCTACAGCGGAGGTGGATTTCTCAAAAAAAAGGAAGCAGAAATTCAATGCCCAAGGCTTGCAATACAGTCATGCCTCCCTTGCCATGCCTACTAAACAAACTAAAACCATGAATTTTGTGGGTAGGAGGTTTTTTATATTTTTTTTAATATATTTTTGATAAGATCAATTACATGAAAAGCCATCTTGCAATGGGATCCTGTGTCTTCCAGGGCTTTGAAGAATCACTGCCTGAAATTGTTTTCTTACAGAAGGCTCCCTGAAAACACCAAGAGGGCTTACACAACCCAAGTCCAACTTTTACTGGATTTGCCACCAGAACAGACAATTTTTACAACACAGCCAAACCTTGATGACTAAGTTGTCTTTTGAGAAGACTCAGTGTCCTCGATAGGAAAATGTGAAAGATCTTTTTCACCAAAGAAGGAAGCTTTATATCACATCAGGTACCACCACATCAGACCCACAGCAACTGACTGTGAAATCCAAGCTCGGCTAAAATCACTGGCAGCCAACCCTGTGTGCTTCAAGGGGCACAGGATTTTGCTCAGAGACAAAAATTATTAAAAGTAATACTGCTACTAATACTACTACTAATGTTAAGAATAAACATTATTCACTTTTTATGGTCAGAGATAATAAAAGCAACCAACAATATTCAGAGAGTGCAAAGCAAGAAATGTTTGGTACTGCTACCTAATCTGACATCTTGAATATATAGACAGCTAAGCTATACCTTTTTCTCTTCTTTTTCTTTTCAACTGAAATATCCAAAGGTATGATAATTAGGCTCAGTTAAAAGAGTTAGAAAGCTCCTGTGGACACATTTAAATCACTTTGAACAAAGTTTATTTGGACTTGATAGAAGTGATTACACAGAAATTAACCTAAATCTACCCGAGAACTGTGCCTCCAGAGGATCCATGCTGAGATGCACCAGTTTGAATTAAAATCACTGAAAAATTTTATGGGTAAACAAAGTAATTGCTTGGACACACAAGAATTTGTGAGAAAAGTATGTGTTAGACTACTCTAGTTCTTAAGGCTTTAAGTGTGGTTTTAAACTTTTGCAACAGTGAAGTCATTTACATGGGTTTAACTTTATATAGTCTGATTTCTTATACTGAAGTCTTTAAGATATCTACAATGTTTTATTATAGTTATGACAAGCAAGCCAGCACACAATTTTACTAGGCAAACCCTTGTATTCTAAATATACTACTATTGTCATTATGGCCTCGTTAAGACCATTGACAATCTACAATATTGTTATTCATTGTTTTTCATTGCAAGCTTTGTTGTTACTTTAAATTCTACAAACCTCTTGTTTAATGAAATCTTAAAGACTCCTATATAAGAATTAATTCTACAACAATGTACTCCAATGGCATGGAGAAGCTTTTTTCTCTTTCAGGCAAACCAAGTTAATGATGCAATTTCATCTTCATCACTATATTGCCTATCATTTGTTGAGGGGGGGGGGAGGGGGCAGGGCATGTTCACACAAAGGGACAATTCAGAAAACATTCTGTAATGCAAACGTGTCACTGTGTGCATAAAAGAAACTTCTATCACATGTTATTGATCCGGGCAAGTCAGAATTATGTTTCTTCAATCTTCAGTTGGCTTTTGGCCTCCCCGGTAAATTATAAAAGAATACAGTTATAATCCTGTTTCCCTTTTAGTCCTTTCTACACTCATTACAGCTAGAAGCAATTACCATGCCAGAGGCTTTACTCTTTGAACTATGTACCTAATTTTTAATTCAGGTAAACAATATTAAAGCCATAAATACAAACTCACTCCCATCTGCAGGCTCACTTCAAAAAAGAATGAATGTCTGCAGTATAGGGACTTTAAAATCCGATGGTACAAAATGGGAAAACCTCATTTGCAGATCATTTTCTCAAACAGATTTTCAACAGTTAATGTGCTCCTTACTTTGTACTCATCAGGATAACATGAGATACTACCTTTGTGCACTGTAAACAAAACAAATCATTACAGAAACCTCTTTATTAAAGCAGGGCCCTGGAGGGATTAAGAACTCTTAGAAACACTGTACAACCACACATTGCCAGTCCTGTGATTTAGAACTGTAACCATTATAAGCATCTCTGATAGCATTTTTATACTCTCTCACATGAAAATTCCCACAATACTTCCACAGTGGAGATGACAATGACAAAAGTCATTTTTTCCCCCTGTGTCAAAAGGCTGATGCAGAGTTTTGTTGGTGAACAAAACGCAACAGTTCAGTGTTTACTGACAAAAATATTTCAAGCTACTACACTATCAGATCTGATAGACAGAGAAGCAAATATGCCATCTGTATGAATAATGCAAAGTCATCACCAAAACCACTACAGATACAAGACAAGAAACCAGTATCTCAGTGAACATGCTGATTCCACACTTAACAGGCTCATTGATGACTGCTTTTTGGTTGTGGGTTTGTAGGGGTTTTTTTTGCCCTTTAAGGAAATTAAAATCCTCACAGTTTCCAGTCTACCAAGCACTGAAAGAAAGCTAAATTACTTGCTGATTTTAGATTTTGCAAAGTGGGCTGATGTAATCTGTGCAGGGAGGAAAAAAAATACACACTTTACAATTAATGCCATTGTCTCTTGAGATGCAGGTGTGTTGCCCAGTGATATGGATGCCTCTGGAGTAATTATTCTTTACACCAATCTTAACAAGCAGGATCCTAATTACCAACAGGCATTTGGGCACAGGGTTGTTTGGACAGATTTAATACAATTCACTAAGGTGAGTTTGCAAAAAGTAGCCCTGTAGAACAGCAGTTTTCTTTATGCCATGAGTTAAGCCACTGTCAGAAAGGATTAAAAGAAAATTGGCAGCACCTTCAGTAGAGCTTGAGTAGCTGTCTTCATGGTTGCTACATTTCAATGTGTTTTATATGAATTGGAAATTTTAGCACAGTTTTTACCCTGCAATTACTTGTAGAAGGTAACTAATCCAACTAATCTTTATTTACATGAGACACCACAAAAATCCCACTTGGTGTTTCAAAGGTGCTGATTTACAGGGGAGAGGGGAAAGGGAGCAAAGTGCCAAGTCTGGTACCACTTTGTGGTACCACTGTCAATCCAGCCCGGCCTGCAAGCTTCTAGTTTTGCACCCCGAGGGGCATGAACACAGATGTGCATCCTTTCCCCAGCCACAGCACAGCTGCCTCCAGCCCAGTATCACTGCAGTTCCTTCCTTGGCTGTGATTTTCCTCATGGCTATCACCTCTGGAGGACTCAGGAGTTTTCCCACGGGAAGCCCCACTGCTCTGTGACTGGTTCTGTTCAGCTCCTGCCACTGGAGCCGTTCTGCTCTGGGCTTTCATCTTAGATCTCACAGGTTTGAGCCAGACCATGTTACCCCTGTCTGCATGGGAGTCCTCCAAGGAAAACACAGGTGCACCAGGAAGTGGTTTCACGGTTCAAAGCTGACACGATTCCCCCCCAGGGACAGATCCAAAGCCCGTGAAAAACAGGGGATTTCTTTTCCCCCTGAAGTTCAACAGAGTCTGAATCAGAGTCAATGTGGAATTCAGCCTACACCTCAGGGCTGCAGTGAGGCAGCACTGCCACAAGCCCTGAGGGTTTTGGTAAAGTCCTCTTGTTATTCAATCCCTTGTAGCATCAATTCTCAGGATTCAGACCAAATCCCAATTTATGATCTGCCTACCTAAAAAAGAACCTCCTATAGGTTCAGTTTACTAAGTACACATATACACATCCTGTACACACGCACTTCACTTTGAATTCAGCTGTGTGTCGTTGACAAGTGAATTTTAGTGACTGGCAAGAATATTTCATAAAGTAAATCTTGTGGAAAACATAAAAAATAACCAAACAAACAGCAACAACAACAAAAATAAACAAACAAAAAACAACCAGGAAAAACCCCTTGCATTGCCTAATAATAAAGCTGTCTAGTTACACATTTCTTGCCTGTCACTACTTACCAACCAAATCTTCAGATGAACTAGCAGGTTTTCTTCAGCAGTTTTTCAGTGCTTTAGCCTATCCCTTGATAAGCATGTATTTGTTGAAACACAAGCAGACCTACAACTTCATTGTGAAACACAGCTGAAGTTTCTTCTAGAAAAAAAGCAGGATCCTGACCAGAGCACAGTATGGCAACAAAAGCAAAAGCAGAAAATGTCAAAAGCAGCCTAAGTACACTAAGTTTAAAGTGTTGGTGACAAAAACTGATCTCCAATCCATTACAAGCAAAATATGAAGGTCTCCTGCATTACTTCAGCTCTACTCCTCTTCCCTGTAGGCCCAGTTCATCAAGTATGCATATAATTAATGCTCAGCCATTCAATTAAGTCTTATTACAAGCATCAACTGTCATAAAGTACACAAAATGACCCATTTGGTAAAATGAAAAATCATACACCGGCAAAGTCCAGCAAGCTGGAAGAAATCTCTCCATCTGAAGTGATGTTTCAGCCTGTGATTTTTGAGCCTGGAGAAAATACAACGATCCATCACATGTCACTCATGCTGGCAGTGGCCTGAAAAGGTTAACAGAGACCAGTCATCGCTGCCCACCCCCAGTGGCACTTTTGACGTTGCCAATCCTCTCAGAGTGTACTACAGCAAACGTTCTCTTAGTTTCCCCCAGACCACAGAGGCTTCTGAATACAACTTTGTGTATCATTTACTCATTTACTCTCCACCCAAATCTCTTCAGGAACGCCCTCGTTACACATTCATTACAGCATTCATGGCCTAAAAGCCTCTAGATTTGGTACCATGTTCTGTGCACTGAGCAGAGCTTTCCATGAAGTCCACCTCAACTGCTTTCAGGACTTCTGTCCACATTTTTCTGGAGGATGATCACAGCACGACAGTTTCCCGTATGCCAGACAAAATCTGGGGAGACATCCTGCTTTGATTCTTCCCCTTACATCTATTTTGATAAATTATTCAGTGCTCAAGTGCCGTTCTGGCTTAATTAATTTAATTAAATCATTACACTGAGCAGCTATAAGAGCCTGAATACATCTGCATGATTTTAATATCCCTTACACTAGCTCAGGGATATTCTGTTTTGAGGAAAACATTGCCCTCCAGCAAAATGAGGAACAGCATCCCTTCATCTCAGCAGCAGCACGGTGGTACTGGTTAGTCCGTGGCTGCTCTGGTGGATCACTGGGCACAAGCCCTCTCTTCATTGGACCCACCTGTCAGCAGAAATAAGATCAGACAACCCACCCGCCCTGCTGCTGGGAACATTAGTGTGATAGCCAAGCTCAGATGAACCTCTACAGCAAATGGGGAAATTAAATGCATTTTCTCCCAGGAGCCACAACTCTGGATGGGCTTTGTCAGGGCCAGTTTATACTAAATTATGCAAAAGGACACAGAGATACAGGTAATTACACCCCCCCCCCATAGTTCTTGCCTTCATATCAGGAAATATTCCCAAGAACAGACAAAATAAGACTTGTGTGCACTTCCTTAAATTAATTTCCTTTCTTGTTTCCACTAAATATTCCTTTTCCTACATCAGCACCTCCAGAATGGCTCAGGACTTTTGTTCTCAAGTTTGTGCACTTGAAAATCTGTCCTTTCCAATTCTCCACCTCTGATGAGTGTTCAACAACCTGAACAAGCCTTTTACTTTGAACTCATGTCATTTTGCTCTTCTGGCCCACCCAGAGCTTCTGGGAGCCTCTCCTGGATTTTACATCTCTTCCAAAGTAACTCTGAAAAGCCCATAGGAGTCACAATTCACACAAAACATGAAAATAAGCATCATCCTCCATGAAACATGACTGTTTCTGCATTTGAATGGTTTCAAAGTACACAAAAATAACAGACCAAAGACTCACATGCTGCACAAACCTCTTTTTTTTCAAATTTTGGATAAATACAGGAAAAGTCATTTAAGAGTTATGCCAACCAACTAGACAGAGGGTGACTATTTTCCCATGCTGGAAGGGCTTGAGCATTTCTAAAGGCAGACAGAGGTTATCAGCAGACTCACAGGAGGGCTGACAAAATTGACCTCCTCAGGAACAACCTCACTGAGTGGTTAGGGTAGTTTAAGCCTCAACAGAACCCCTCGAGTGGCTACGTAATTTTACAAATATTTTCCAATCCAGACTGCCTTTAGCTAAAGCAGGATCAAACACAAATCCCACAGTGCTTATCCACTTGTACAGTTAGTCAGAATTCATAGGTTACACGCAGATTCCTCAACTTTCCCATGGAACAGGAGTAGAAACTCGATTAATTCTCATGCAACAGAAATTACAATATGGGAGAAAGCAACTCCTCACAAGCCTAATGCTAAGAGAGGACATCTTTAGAGAGACTGGCCAACTGAAATCAAACTGGTCAGGTTCCTCAACAGATGCCACTTGACCTCCTCTGGAAGATTTAAACCACAGTTTGGGTTAGTGATGATTTGGGGAACTGTTTGCTTTGTCCATGGTATGACTCCTTCCTACTGTAATAATTTACAGTTTGGATATTTCATTGCACAGAAGATCCAGGTCACCACTGGATATGAGAAACACATGGTGTGAATGCATGAAACACCAAGAAGTGAAAAACCTCATATCCCTTATCTCCTAAACCAACTCCAACTTTATACAAAATCTCTTTATTTTGAACCAGTGGCCGTACAATAGGATGAGATTTCTCTCACAGGCACCTGAACGAACCAATTTCTCGGAAGCAGAATCATACTGAAGTTGTACAAATGCAGTCCTGAAAGATTTTTAAAAATTACTTCAGTTACAGTTCTCCCTCCTCTCCTGTATTTTGTTTTTCTTTCCTATTTGCTGGCTTACACTTGAAGCTGCAAACCACATATCCCTGTGAATGTGCCTAGTAACTTTCTAGAGTAAAAAAAAAAAAAAAGAATCTAAATTAATTCACTGCATGACTGAATCTAAAAAGCTAACAGCATCGATAAAGCACTATCAGTAAGAAATCTGTCAAAGCAAAGAGGAGGAGGCTGGCAAAAGAGCTCTGGCCCTGTGAACTGCTTGCCCTTGGCAACTGGAGCAACGTGGACTCCCAGCTGTGAGACTACACCAGTGAATAGATGTTCCTTTCCAGGTAGGACACGATGAAGAATTGAGACTTTTCCCTGACTTGGAAAATTAATACTGTGATTTAGTCACCAGGTAAATATCATAAATACCTTTAAAAAAAAAAAAAATCACCCATCAAAGTCTTATCAGATTGCCTTGAGTTACAGATTAAAAAAAAACTAACAATCCTTATCAAGTTGCTGCTAAAACAAAGCTTTACTGCTGAAAAGCCATCAGAGAGTTACCCTTTTGTGGTGCTGCATCCTCCTAACAAGTGGTTTGCTAGTAAACATAAGATTAAATGTTCTCTCTAGATCTCATCAACACTAAACACAAGGCTGAAATGTCCATGGCTCACTTCCAGGCAGCAAATTAGAGAGTAATCTGCGGTGTTACTCCAAACAAGGCCTGATGCTTTTATCGACTGCATCACCATCTCATGCAAAACCTAATGTTCGGTCAATAGCTCTCGTTGGAGGGGAGCCACTAACTCACTGTTGCTGTCAGTATCCCTTATCTCATTACAAATGGACTGCAGTCAGAGCAACTCTATCTGCTCAGCACAGTCCGACTCAGCTGCAACTTTCCAGCACGGACTGACCTACACACGCTGCTGCTCTGCAGCTCTCAGGGCCCGCTCCCTCTCCAGTTCCCTTCCACTACTCTTTCAGTGAACTATTTGTGTGCAAAACATGTAGTTATTCAAAACCACCACTTCAGTAACAGCAAGGGGAAGTAACAGTTTCAGAACCTCTGGAAACACCCTGCATAAGGACAGTTCATCCAAGTTATAAGCAAAGTAGATACTGATTCACTCTACAGAAGCTGAAATAGGGCAGGCAGGTGAGGTGCACATTTTCATCTGCTTTATAAGTGCTCTGTGGTATGGGTAAAGCCAACACACAGATTTGCTGTACATAAAATGCCACACTTTTAGCTGTCTCCCAGCCAAGACAGCGTGTCTCAAATTGTATAGGCTAAATCTGACCTCAGATAAGGCTGAGATTCAAAGGTGGCAAAACGTATCACAGTGCTGAGCATTTCTTCGACTAATGTTTGATATCCCCCACAGGTGGAAGCTGCTGCTTTAGGGGAAGGTGTGCCCTTTAGAGAAGGAAAACAGGAGTCAGAGCTGATGGGAGAAAGCCTCCGTAAGCACAGAGCTTACCTTTGCTTAGAATGCCAGTTGTTCACTCTCCACTTTTCTTTTCGTTTTACCACTACTGGAATCCATTTCCCTTCACTCAGAAGGTACCACACAGAACTCCCTCGCAAGAGACAAGTACTTAAGACTTGTCTTTCAACAAATAAACACGAGTTGCAAATTCCCTTTCAAAACAGAAAGAGAAGCAAACGTTTACAGAAGTGAGTAACTTAAACCCAGCTTAAGCCGAGAGAGCTTAAGTTTCCGAGGTTTCACATGGGAGACAAGAGTCCTCTGTTTCCAGCGTCCCTGAGGAGATACTTCAACCTCTCAGCTGAGCTACAATAAGGATGTAGGAGCTTGCCTAAGTCCCCACAGCTGGGTCAGACCCTCAACCAGAACAGGGTTGTGGGGGATTGACCCCAGCTGAATGCCAGGTGCCCACCAAAGCTGCTCCATCCCTGCCCTCCTCAGCTGGATAGGGGAGAGAAAATACAACGAACCGCTCTTGGATCGAGATAAAGGCAGGGAGAGTTCACTCAGCAGTTACTGTCACAGACCAAACAGACTCAACATGGGGAAATTACTTTAATTAGAGCATGGTAACCAGAAATAAAAATTAAGTCATGAAACATCTTTCTGCCACTCATTCCTTCTTCCCAGGCTCATCTTCAATCCCAATTTTCTCTACTTTTGCTGTAGCCTCGCAGCTACCAAAATCTTGCCACGCAAACCCAATACAGTTCTAGATCCTTGTTTTTCCTCTCAACACATTCAAGAGTCCTTAATGTGCAGGGAAAAGACCAAAAACTAGTGATGAAGCTCAGAACTCTTTTGAAGAAAAGCCAAAGCTGGTCAAACAGCTACACATTTCCAAAGTGCTAAAGGCATCTGGAAAGTTTTAAGTGAAATATGGAATTAGACGACTTTGAGAAGGAAAATGTTGTTCAGTGGCTAACAAGTTTTACTGATCTTCGTCTACGTGTAATGGTGACAGGTACAAAGGAAAGTGCTGGTATCAGAGAACACCAGTGAAGAAGCAGGCACAACAGGGATAAAACAAGAGAAGAAAAAAATATGATGAATGTCTTACAATTGATATGAATTTTTTCCACTAATCCTTCTGGGGCTTACGAAAACTCACAGCTGGGAAAGTAAAATCATGGTGAATCATCAGAGAATCAAAGCTACTGAGTTTGTTGTACAGAGCCCCTGTTTGCAATATGTGTAATTATACGATGCTATTGGCTCATCAGAGGAAACAAAATCAAACAAACAAAACGAAAATGAATTTTAAAAAGACAACTGAATTAATTTGGAAAGTTCCATACTATCTTTGCCTTTTTAAACATTGCTGAAACTTAAGAGATTAGTCAGTGAAAAGGCTAAGTAGAGATGACTGCCTAAATATTTATGAGCCAGTATTTTAACGAAGAAAGAAAGCAGCATTAGCTGTGGAGATGTCCTAATAAACTCAGTGAACCAGGGAAGTGGAGTCCATTTGCTGAATCATGATTTCAGCAAATTCAGGTCAAAGATACCGTGGCCTCTCTTCTCCTAAAGCTGACCAGAAACAAAGGCAGAAGAACAGACTTTGATTCACTAATTCAGAAAGCACAGTAGCCTGGAATTCTGCCTTTTCCCAGTGTTTGTGTGCTGTCAGATGAGCTGTTCAGGTAATGTAACATTCCCTTAAGGTGCATTCTCTGCCACTACACTTCCAACATGAATAAGAAAAAAGGAAGATAACAAACTTAACAGACTTTCAACTCACCAGGACATTTATTTACAAACAAAGGATCAGTGCCAAGAAAAGAGCAAAGGGAAATCATAGATGGCAAGAGCAGGCACTGAGCCCAGGCTTCCAGAACTGTGATACAGCCACAAGTAGATTAAACAGAGTTTATGATGTGCTCAGTCAGTCTCACACTGAGATCTTTACAGAAAACCACCAGTTAATACTGTGGCTATTAAATATTTTGTGACTCTGATAACAAACTAACTGTATAATTCACCTGGCTACAGTTATACTATTTTTTTCTACTTTAATAGCTAGGACTTCACATAAGGCCAGTTTCCCTGTTACTTGGATAACCATGACTTAAAAAGGGATGTTCTCCATTATCATCACTCTGTCTTATTTACCCACAAAATTGCTGACAAAAGATGAAAAGAAAGAGATGCTTTCTGCACCATGCAGGCTAATATAGTCCCTGTCCTCCACTTGTTAGACAGTGAAAAATTTTAATCTCAATTTTAGCATTATAGAATCAGAATACAAGAGTGACTTAGTCAAAGCCTGAGAATTATGAAAAGGTCTGACAGAATTTAAGGAACTGAAATTCAAATTACCCCTTTACCTCACATACACAAGCTTATGGTCCTGAGGCACAGATCCCAGTGCAAAGTATTTGAGAGCAAGACAGACATGTACATTTTCTTGGGTAGCTCAGCAAAACACTTCCTCCATCAGACTTAATGCAGATACACTGAGGTTAATCCTGTTTTGCTGCATAATGCACAGACTGGTTTTGTCATGCTGTTATAATATTAAAAATCTTGCTTCTCCATTTAGTGACGGATTTCTAATCTGCAAAGCATTAAAAGATCTTTCTGTAAAGGAAAAGACTGTGGGCATTCAGACTTACCCATAAACCTCTATTAAACTTCACTAATCAACTGAACAATAGGAAAAACCTAAAGGCCATTTTCAGAAACCTAACCAAGTCAGTCACAAATACATGGCACGTTATCTACATATGAGCACACTTTACTGTTCTGTTGGGGATGGGGGTTGTAGAAAGCTAAGCACAAGGCTGCTGCAGCAAATTTAAGAAGGATTTCAAAATTCAGCCAAAAAACCCTGAAACATCCATTCCATTTAATGCCTAAACCATTACCAAGTACCTAATTAAATAGACAGCAACAGGTAAAAATATGTTATATCCATGTACTTTAAAAACTACACAGGCAAAACAAATCCTTTTTTCAGTCTAGCGAGTTCTGCTTCTACCTCAACATAAGCATCAAATACCATTTTTTTAATAAAAGAGATTAATAAATACTAGACCTTGTAATTATTTTAGTTGAAGTTTTTTATGAAAAATAATCTGGTGCTTAAAAAAAAAAAGTAAATGTGATTCTCTTCTTTTGATATCAATGTGCAGTAACACTGTGGTACAATACATAATGTTTTATCTCCCTTGTCTGGATATGGCAAAACTCAAATCCTTCCCAAAGACAAAATGTCAGCGAGCCTGAAACACCTCAGTCATGAGTGTTCCAGCCACGCATCTGCACACTTATTTTTTCAAGGACAGTTTTCTGACAGTTATCTGATAAAGAACTTCCTATACACATTTTGGGGCCTCAGCTATTTCTGCCCAAATTACAGATTTCTTTGCTACCACACACTGTGAAAAAAATATACTTTATATCAATATTGGAGGCACGATTTCACTCCCAAGCCACTCTTCCATTATTACATGTGCATCCTTCTTTCACTCACTGATACCTTGTATTTGAAAACAGGTATTAAAGGCTGGCTTCACATTCTGAGGCTTGGTTAAGAACCTGGCCAGCCCACAGAAAATAGAAATCTGAAGGGTCACCATTAATTTTGGAATCAAACTGCTGACTAAAAAGGAACAGTGTTATTATATTATAAATGACTGTTGAGATTTGCTGTGATCACAAGAGATAAGAGGAAGCATCTAGATTTGAGAATAATTCCTCTCGCTTTCTCTCTCTGTGGGTTTTCTTTTCTATGTACAGGCAGATTAAAAAAAGAGAAAACTCTTCTGTGACCTACAAAAACTGATGAGAGAACTTAAGGCAAGTATATTATTAAACAACAGTTAACTTAAAAAAAGGTGCCTTTCAGCAGCTATCCCAGATGATGTGGATGGAAAAATATTTTTATTGAATTTTTGTTCTCTTGTTTTTCCCTGATATCTAAACCCCCCATTTTTGCTCTTACTCTATATGCATAGGTTAGAAACCTTTCTTGCTCAGAGATTTCTTTCTCATAAAGCCTCTATTTTCAATTTTCAAGAGAATTGGAACAGGAGGAAGAAAAGCTTTCCCCTGCTGACACATTCACCTGCAGCAGAATTTCCAGCAGTAGGAAAATGATGCTTCCTAATACATAGGATGGGTTACAACATAAACCTTTTAGAGACAGAGATGATTTTTGGCTGTTAACACAATGGAGGAAGGTTCTGTTTAAAAAAAAAAAAAAAAAAAGGAATAAAAGGAAAAAACACACCAACCCTGTGGAAAGGTCTTTTGTTACTTTTCAAACCAAATAAAGAAAATCATGCAGATGTTTCTGAAGTCAGCTACATGACTGCAGAGAATAAAAACCCTCCTGTCTCAAACAGGTGTAATGACAGGAAGGTGAACTTCTTAACCAGAGCCTCTTCAGGTAACAGGCATGTGCAATGAATGGGCAATAAACAAGTAATCAGTCATCTTCTTTGAAAACTATTACTTTGGTGAGAAAGCAACTAGTCCCCCACAACAGCTCAACTTTTCTTCTAGAAGTGTTGCCTCAAGTCCTGCTAATGAACTGAACAAGTGTTAATTCAAAATTAATGATTTAAAGGATTTCAAGAGCCAAGGGAAGGGCTGAGAGGAACAATAACACAGATGATCTTAGAAACCAAAGGTGTTCCTTGGAGAGCCTGCAAAGTCATTTCTAGGAGCTAAACTGCACTGAAGGAGTGGAGATGAAAATGGGAGGTCTCAAACGTTCTGATTACTTTGAAAACTTGCAACTGTAAATGTAATCTATCTTAGGAAAAAAATGTATTCAAGAAGAAAGGTGCAGATCCGTGTCTCAGGCTGTGTTTTGTGACACCCAAAGGGTAAGAGCACATCTAACGTAGAGATCTACTGAGTGACTAAACAATTGATGTACAATTTGTAAGGATAGCAATTTTGCCTGTCAGTTAAGTGGAAAAATATTACAAGTCCTATTTCAGCTTGGGAAATCTTACAGAATCCCTACATATTTTACTTTTCAAATTATTTGTAAGCTCCACTTAGACCACATGAAGAAAAACTCATTTGGACTAATCCTTTTGAGACACTAATTGTCCAATTTTCAGCAGTTTGACCATGTAAAGTTTTTCTGGACTATTTAGTAATTCTAGAATGATGCTCAAATTAAACACCCACAAAAGGCAATTATGAAACTCTGCCATTATTTTCAGTTGTGTTTACAAGTATGGCCATTAGAGCAGCCCAGTCTTCAGTAAAATTGCTTGGATAATAACAGAGTAGAATTTCCCCACTGTTTTGAGAAAAATACTTATTTACACTACAAATGCTGTTTAAAAAAAAGTCTACTTAATGTAATAGAAATTAATATTTAAGAAACTCTGTCAATCAGAATTCTGAACTTTCACCTGAAGATGTATTGAGATCATTAAGTCTGAACAAATGTATGCCTTGAATAATTTGGTAATAACAGGGAGCTCTATACCATGTCTGTAAAATTGTCTTTTTTTTTTCTGTATCCCATCTAGCCCTGCACTGCAACAGTGCTGCAGATCTAATGGAGGTGAAAGACTGCATAATGCTACCATTTTGAAAACCAGTAACTGCTGCTTGCCTCATTTCTATACTTTAACCTTGAAAGTCTCTTGAAAGCGAAGCACAAAAGCTTTCAAAGCTGCTCCCAGCCATTTCCACGTGGCTCAGTATACAATGTCAGTTTACTCTGTCTCGTTACCTGACATCTCCACTCTATTCAGGGTTCATCAAACACAGCCACTCTCCTGATTAATGGCTAATTTATTATTTGCCTTGCAAATGTTTATCTGCTGGGAGATGAGGTAAATATAGTTCAGCTCTGACAAGCACCATGGCCACTCTCTGCCTGCCTGATGGAATGGTCAGTTGATGGTGTCCCAGAGGAATCGTGCCCTGCCTTAGGTTTCCCAGACAGCCCTCTGAAAGGCAAAGTATCTATTTTTAATGAGCACACTGCAAAATCAATTAGCTGGTGGCTCAGAAAAAAGAAATTAATAATCATATTTATTTGGCGTTTTCATGAGACCCAGCAAAAATAACCTTCCGTATTAATCACATGCATTGGTGTTTTTCTGCAGGCTGATGAGCCATTTCTTTAAAATAAAAATAATAATTAAAAAAAATCCCTGTATTACCATTTCACAGTCTTTCACAGCACCAACTTGAAAACCACCATAGCATAGCCAAAAAAAAAAAAAAGCACTCAAGGAAAATACAATTTCAGAAAGAACAAAAAAAGAGAAGATAAATGTCTGATGTAATTCTCTAATGCCATTCGTTGGGTGACAGCCAACTTCATATGTCATATTATATCTCTAGTGCAGCAGGCAATTCTTTCCAAAGTGCAATTTGTTAGGAAATTTTCCTTGTACCTGGAAAGTAATAGGTCTCAAATCATGACCTCCACTTGTGAAGATTTTTCTAAGCACACCAATATAAGTTTGTCTTGGTGGGGAGAAACACTCAATATTTAAGAATCAAGAAAACAAAAGAAATTTGAATTTCCATAAAGAGCAGCATCATTGGATAACGGTGAAGTATTGACAGCAGGTAAAAAAACTCAGGTAGCAAGCCAAGTAATTTAAGTTCAATATAGGCTCATTCACATCAAAAGATGAAAACTACACCTTTTAATATGCATGAGAGAAGTTCTGCTGGATTGATTATTTGCCTTCACAAACAACGTGTCCACTATCAGGTGCTATCAGTGGAGGGCAGCTTTAAAATCTTACTGTGGCAGTCCCAGGGGCTCAACAGTCTCCATCATGAGCTGCCAGCAGCAGGAAAAAAACCTCCTCTGTTAGGAATTGCTCCACTGAGATCCAGAATGTACAACAGAATCACAGAACTGTTAGGGTTGGAAGGGACCTCTGGAGATCAACTAGTCCAAAACCCCTGCCAGGGCAGGGTCACCTAGAGCAGGTTATGCAGGAACGGGTCCAGTTGGGTCCAGAAAGACTTCAGGAAAGACTCATAATTCATACCAGCACCTCTTAAATCTTACCTGGCCTGCTGCCATCAGGGACCTAGAACCCAAAGAGATGAAACATGCCCGAAAGGATGAGCCAAATCAGTTTGGACTCTGTTGTTTGAGAGATCTAATTGCATAATGGAATCAGAAACATCCATTACATCTCTAATTTTCACTGCACAGCAAAACCTACAAAGAACGTACATGTATATAAAATGTGTAGGGAAAAAGGAACAGAAAATAGAAAGGAATTAATATATCAAAGCAAGTTAGTTACCACATGAAAAGATATTAAAAAGTGAAAACAGGAGAAAAAGTGACCTAAACTGAGGACAATTAACATATGTGTGACCTTCATACCATATACTACCTACAACTGTGTAAATGTTTATTGTATGAGGTAGAGAAAATGACCAGCACTTTGAATTTCAGTAGGTGCAGACACCACAGCAACGGGTTTGCAGTGTCTGTACCCCTTTGCCTGAAAAGCATTCAGATATCATTTCCTCATTGCAAAGGCTCTCTGAACCATATCTTCCAATGATTACACGTAGGTCTGAGGGGCATCATTCACATTCTGGTACTGTATTCATACATTTGTCTTTGGAGAGACACAACTTTGTTGAACTACTGACCACTACTTCATTTTTTTCTCAATCCATTATAAGCAAGGCCAGAGATATGGGCCTGTGGGAAAGAACATGATTGTCCCTAACACCACTGCTTATCTCCCCTTGTTTCAGAGCAAGTGGCATGCAGGGAACTGAGCGTCCTGCCCTCTCCTGTACTTACTGCAGGAGATCTTGGGAAGCAGACCAGAGAAAAGTCTCAGCAGGATGGATATTCCAGGCAAAAGTTTGAAGTAAATGTAAGTGTACTGTCAAATCAATAACTGAGGTTTGAAGAGAGTACCTCTAAAAGACTCTTTGAAAAGATCCTCTCAATCTAGAGCTTCTGGGAGGAGGGGCAAGGAAAGCAGTAAAGAGGAGAATGCTGTTGATTGCAGATAAGCCAGATGTGCCCTGTGCTGTAAATATAACATTACATCTACATCTAAGTCATTTCTTGGCTCTCTTTTTTTTTCCTGACAGCCTCATTCTCCCCTCAGCTTCCAGAAGCAAGAGGAAGTGACAGCTGTTAATATAATGCACAGCTCGAGTCATCAGTCCTCAGTATGCACCACTGAAATCTTACCTGCAGATATTAATTGAGGAGAAGTACATATGTACACCTAGTTTAGATCTATGTAGTGTAAAATAAGGCTTTCAAAATGTAAATTTTCACTTAGTCTGTATGTTCCGGACTGGCAGGTTAAATAAACAAAACAAAAACACAAATTACATGTTCACAGTTCTATCTCATCAGCTGTCGGGGCAGTCAGAAGAAATTGCAACACAGGACTCCTGAAAGAACTTGGCATACACTTCACATCCCCTGTTTTGAAGTTCTGTAGAAAAGCTCGCTTATTTTCAGGGAAAACTACATGAAAATACAGTCCCTTGATGCTTAATTTCAATTAGATTACCAGTGACTTGTAGCAACAGTCAATAAGTTTCCCAGGGCTAATTTTTTATGTGGGCTGAGGAATACACGTTACAGTTTGTGTCAGTGTCTGCGGTGGGACACTCTGGCCTTGTTATTCAGACATCATATATGTAACTAGTCCTGACAACTGCTGATTATATCTTTTTTAAAGTGCTGCTGCCTTTTTTTGTTTGCCAGTTATCCTCTGGTGTATATGCCAATGCAGACAATGTCCCATCACTGTAATTGTCACTCAACTGTCTGTCAGTGACGAGAAGAAAAGGGTGACAGCCTTGACATCCCACCAATCATCCCTCTGGAAAATTGATATCGTCCTCCCCAGTAAACAACAGCTAAAGAATCGACCAGCCTTGGCGGTGCGTCCCTGAACAATCAGCTTCCATTAAGGGCAGAAGCCACACATTTATCCCACCACACTCCAATCAATAGTAGGCTGAGCTGCTCTGTGTTCCAGCACGCTGCTGCTCAAGGTCTCCATTTAGCACAGGCCACCTTTCAAATACTTCCCAGGTCTTTCAAACTTAAAGGCAGGGATGCAGCTTTTGGGGTCTTTGTAAAGTCCTCTATTTTAATGCAAAATATCTTGCTCCCATCAGTTTGACTTATTTACTTCAGTTCACAGGAGGCTTAGCAGATTTATTTTCTCAATTAATTTTTTTTTTCTTTAACCGTGAAATTAAGTCACGCTATGCAAAATCACTAAATTTCTTTCCTACTTATCCCTTGTAGGCTTGCATTTATATACAGCCATGCTTTGGACGAAATTTATGCTTAGTGTGTTAAAAACTGACCTTATTTAAAACGATCTACAATGTGTTTACACACTAAAAACGCTGTCTGGCAATCAGAACAGTCTGTTAGACACGAAGCCCACAGACATTTATACATCACCCAGTAACCTAAAAACTAGACAATTAGCCTGGTAAAAAAGTATAATGATCACAAGCTGGCATAGACAACCTTTCAAGACAAGAAGACTGGTTATTCACAGCTCATGGGACATGAATCTTCAGAGACAAAAGTCCTGAACTCGGGAGTAAGAAAATAGTGATGGGAAGCTCACTTCCCAACTTGGGAAAAAATTGCAAATCCGCAACTGCAGCTGTAGATTATTACTTCACTCTATCACTCATCACGAGGTGCTAAGTCAGCAGCTGTTAGTCTCCTTCATAAACATCTCTTCCTAAACACAAGTCATCTAGAAGTCAACTGGGGCTATTACAGTATCAAATCTCCCACACGGACCACAGAAGGCACAACTCTTTTTTTTTGTCCTTGGTTTGTTGGGTTTTTTTTGTAAAGGGTTGTTTGTTGTTTATTTTGCACTAAAATAACTTCTAAGCTGTTGTATGCCATCAGCTCCACCCTCCACAACTAAAGCTCTGTGCTCAGAAGTGTTCCTGAACATCCTTTGTGCACCAACAACTACTGATGGCAGATAAAACCACAGCTGTTGGTAGCCAGAGCAGAAATAAAATTTTCTGCAAGTACAAGGAGCAGAATTTGAATTTCTAAACTATAATCATGATCACAACATTATGCCTCCAGATGAAATGCTACTATAACACTACAGCAACCATTGAAGTGGTGGGAGACTAATTGTTATCTGTAGGGCTAAGACTGTCCACCATTATTTCCACTTGGGAACATTAAATTCTGCACTGATATAAAATAAACACAAAAGGCTGCTTATTCTACCTGCAACAGCTTCTGGTCTTCAAAAAAAGCATACTGGTATTAACAGCTACATTCTTGAATTTATTTTTTAAGGAAATCTAAGGCTTGTCTCAATAGGTTTCCTTTGTTTGGGGGTCTAAACACTACTGGTGTTATGTGTAAACCATTAGGGAGTTCACTGTCCCCTTCACTTTGCTAAATGGACACAATCAATACCTTAATGGGAATGTTTGGAAGCATCTATAGGCAGACCAAATTGGCACATTACAAGACTTTTTCCAGCCTGTGCATTAAGTTCATTAACTTTTCTAATTTGAATTACAAATTTCATTTCTCTGATCAAGATGAAGACATGGGTCTCATTTACAAGATCAGATTTTTGCTGTGTTAATGTTTTACAGGGAACGATAAAGTTAATGCAGCGAAGAGACACCATGTCACCCCTATTGGTAGACAATTATAGATAAGGTTCCAAATTCCAATAATCCTGATGGGAGGCACACAGGAACTTCCATAGAAGAATGACAAAAATATTAAGCAGAGAGGCCAAGAGGCTAATCAACCCTCTTAGAAACATCTTCGCGCTTGTCACAATAAGAGCGCACTCTACGAAACCAAAATGTGTTATTTAATTTCCTTTAATTTAATGGAAAAACACAGTCCCATTCTCCTCTGCATTGATCATTAAATTGCTAATTAAAACCTCTTAGAAAGGTTTAAAGTTTAAATGAACCAGTTCTCTAATTTTACGATACTGTACTTAGGAGAGTTAATAAAGATTTGGAAGAGAAATTGTGGCTTACCAAAACTTCCTTCTAACTTCATCAGTTCAGATAAAACATAGGGTTATGCACTAAGGCACAGCACAATTCTTCCAAGAAAGTTTTAAAACATTCTTTCAAGAATGTGTTAAGACATTTTAAGTAAGAACCAAAATATTCAAACCTGGATGGTTTTCACCTTGCATTCACATACTCAAGAAATAAGCCTGGGCAAACTCGGTGCACAGAACCATTTATGAATTCAGGAATTATTAAAAGAAGAACAGATATTCCATTCCTACTACAAGTTTGTCAGAAACAATGACACAAGTGACATCCAGGCACTTAACTTGGAGGTAACTCTCACATTTTAGGTTTCCCTCCGAAGCAGCAAATACAAAGTGCTGTTAAATTCCAGCATTCATTTCTCATTTCAGTAAGCACACACATTCCTCTTCACAACCACGCCATAACAAGATGACATTCGATTATATTAAACTAAAGGCAGCTGCAGCAGTTATCTCCCCAAAATACTTCAAGAATTCTCTAACTCTTTCAGTGCTGCCTCTGAGGCTGTGGTTCTGTAATTGCTTATAGCAGATGCACGTTCCTGCTCACAGATCAGCACAGTCACACAGAGAACTCCTCTACAGCACACCTTAGGAACTCTGTGCTGGCCATGTGGGCAGACTGACAATATGGCAGAAAACCTGCTGCTGTCATGTTCAGCTATCAAAAATGTGGGGAGAAATCTGAATTAGTAGCATGAATTTATAACTAACCTGCATGTTTCTGCCACGGGGCACTGGGATTTTTGAAGCAATAAAAGGATGCTCTTACAATTGAACTCGTGGCTCTCTCTTCTTGGTGCCCCGGACATCCCAAGAGCAAAAAGTAAAACCCAATTCCCAAACATCCATGGAGAATCTGCTAGTGCATTCTTCTGAGGCTAAGCACTGTGAATTTCAGGAATCTTATGTTGAGGGTTGATAGGAAATAGCTCCTTTTTCACATATGTCCATGTGTATAAAAGATCTGTCGTAACCCAGTCCAGTGTGAGTAACTCCCAAATACCGTATACAGCAGTATCATGGAAGGATAATTTGCTCAGAAAAACCACACTTGACTGCTCTCTCACACTCTCTTTCATCATCAAGGGTACTAATTTTGAATTAAATTTTAATTTCAAAGTAGCTAGACCGGCCCCATTTATATTCAAAGCAAGAGGTATTTAAGATCATCTCCTCTTGTGACTAATAAACTTTGGCTCCCTCAGCACAGATGCATGGAGGCAAATGGGGAGACACAGAGGGAGACACAAATGTCAGTGGAAATTAATGTACATGGGACTGCATACTGTACAAAATCGGAATTTCAGTAAGGTGAAAAGTGACCTTTGCTAACTGATTACAGATTTTTTTTTTTTAATAAACAGCATTATAAAATACAGATCACAGGCTGTTACACTGCAGTGTAAGTCACTTCGTTGTTACACTTTGTCTATTTTAAGTTGGAGGATAAATAAGTGATGAAAATCCTCTGCTTGAGACCTCAGCTGGTTTTATTCTATTTTCTAGCTAGTGGGAACAGTCAATTCCCACTCATATAATATTCATGGAGGTTTGATTTTAATGGGGAGTTACATTTACAGGCTTTTGTGCAGGTTCTTCATTCCCAGAGAGTCGGTTTGCGTACAGAGAAAGCCTCGGGATGCTTTTAAAACAACTAAGATGAAGGCAACACATACAACATAAATAAAGGGAATGGGAAGCCAAGGATTAAAAGGATATTCACTCTAAGTTTGAATAGTTGTCTACCTACAACCTTACCAGTGTTATCCTAAACAGTTACAGCCATGAATGTGAATTTAAGGAGGGCTGCTTAGATAAGTGCCTTACACAAAATACCAGACATACCCTCACATCAAAGTTATAACTAGAATGAAGTAGAAGGAATATTTCCACTCTGCCTTTCCAAATCTTCCTCCAATTAAACATACACTAAAAAGCATCACCTTCACTAAAAAAGGCACAGTTATGTAAATACTTACGAGTAAACCGCCATATGAAGCACTTGTTTGGCCAAAATAAATCACTGAAAACCTTTAATGATAAATAACTTATATCAAATATTTTCTTCAACAGGATTTAGAAAATATTTAAACCTCAAAAGAAAAACTATAGCAGCTAACCACAGGTGTTTGTTGTGTTTTCTATCTAGAATCCACTAAAACAAATTTAAAAATCTCCACAAAAACATGAGCAAAATATTGTATGAAGATACATCTAAGATCAATTTTCAGAAATGTTTCATTGTTCTGAAGGCTTTGTATTTTTTTCTTTTAAACAAAACTCTATCACACAGCAGACACAATACTCCTTTTCAGTATACTCCTTCTTTACTTCTTTTTACATTTGCACAGACTTTTTGCACTATTGCTTCTAGCTGCTAGCGAAAAAGGCCAGAGCCTTGGGTAATAAATCTCTTTAATAATTATCAGTTAAGTTGGAAATATTATGAAGGAGAACTCACAGTATTAACATGTAACCTGCTCAACAAGTGGGTCCAACAAAGCGCAGCGCATGATCCTCTTTCCACTGCCAGCAAACTGAGCTGTGCAGTTTATCTGAGTTCCAAGCCCACTTGGGCCTTTGAAATAGAGTTCAGAGCAAGAACTGGACAAGAACCCAGGTATCTTTTATGCACCAAGCTTACTCTGGAGAAAAGAGAACAATACTGTTAAATTATCCTCAAATCATCAGGTACTTATGTTGTGTCTGCTGAGATCAAGGGGAGGTAAATTATGGATTTTCAATGTAAGGCTGCATTCATAACTTAACATTCACGAGCTGTAATAGCATTTCCTGATGACTGTGTGTCTGTATTTAAGTTAGTTTACATTGCTCCATTAGCAAATGAAGCATTATAAAATTCTGCTGGGTTTGCACGTTCACGCACAGAACAACTGTGTGATACAGACACAAAACTCCTATTCAAAATGCCTTATTATTGTTGTTATCATTACTATTACCATCAACTGTGAGTTTGTTTTTTTCCTCCAATCCTACATAAACAGCTCAAAGCCTTTGTTGTGTGGGTGGGGTTTTTTTTGTTTTGGTTTGCTTTTTTTCCTCCAATCCTAAATAAACAGCTCAAAGCCTCTGGGACCTTCATGCCCTAGACAGTCCTCCTTCCCTGGCTTTCTGAAGCCTGCCCCTTTCACAGACCACAAGCTACAACGCTTATGTGAAGGAGACTTGGAATTGCCAGGCTTCCCCAGTCCAGACTACTCTTTTACTTGTGTAATCAGTTAACTATTCAATCATATAAGATGCTTTAGTAATATTTTACATGGCCATAATTCTTCATGAAACTGAGAAATCCATACATTTCATCATTTGCTGAGAAAATAAAGTATATACTGTATCAATTTCAGCCCACAGGAGAGTTAATGTCTGGCTTGCATCTTTGTAGTTAGCCATTGCTAACGTGCTACTGGCTCTGCAAATACATGATAAACACCTGCCAGGAGTATTCATTTCACATTTCTGAAAATTTATTCTTCCCTGCGCATTTATTTCTTAGAAACTCTGCCCTTGATGCCCTTTGAATGGGAATACTGGAAGATTTACTCTGGAAGAAGGAGCCTTACCCTGAAATTCTCATGAATTTATGTTGATGAAGTACACACCACATACAAAGAGTTGTAGCTAGGAAGACAATGTTTCATTTTCAATATACACCTGCCACTTTCTCTGCATCCTGCCCTCGACCCACTTAGCAGCACCAAACTTCCTCTATATTACCTGTTTCTCTCAGTATTGGATAAATTGCTGATGCATTACTTGGACCTTCTATTTTTTTTTTACCAAAGGCAATGATAAAGATGCCTAATGAAGTCAACAACATAAGAATAAACTCTCTTTAAGTACACTGGAATTTGGTTTCTTATGCTCACAGACACATCCATTAATTCTGTTCATGAACTGATAAATCATTATCTTAAATCTAGTGACATTTTCCAGCCCACTACTCATGTTAGTAGGACTCTCCAGAGCAGAACACTGCAGGGGATTATGATCAAAACCTAACAGAAAACTACCAGCAAGTTGGTAATGAAAGCAGTCACTGACACCACACTGAAAAGAATATCACAGTTTCCTGTGCTTCTCTAACTGATGTGTAAATGGGCTTGTAGGTGGAAAAGAATGGGGAAAAATCCTGACCACACTTAACCAGACATCAATGAAAAATTATTTAACCAGTGAAAAATTACTTACCCTGCTGTGACACTACATGAGTAATGTAAACTCTGTGTGCGGGGACCTACTCATGTTGGTACATACAAATGTAATATGCATGGAAATTATGGTTATGCACATATGTGTGTCTAATTGTTTCTAAAACTAATTAATAATGGTATTATGTTGGTTATACTAATACTATGCTAATTTATACAGCTCTAGAGAGAAAGAAAATCCTTCTGGATGCTACCATTTTTGTCACAGGATGAGTTTGACCACTGTGCCCTCCAGACTATCCTGAGCAGATTTTTTTTGTGATTTGGCTGAAGAAAGTAGCAGGACATTGTGGAAAACTGTGTCATCCAACTGAACTTTCAGTCAGGTGGGCTGAAAGATTGGGATATGAAGCAACAAAACAAATAATCACAAACATGCCTACTCCAAATTATTATCAGTATGCTGATTAAATTACTCTTAAATGGTACTTCAGAAGCATTTTGTCTTCTGTTCCCTAGAACAGCTCCTGAGTGTTAGCTACTATGGACAAAGAAGGATTCCAAAGAAAAGAAATTTATTTTTGCCTTTTCTTCCAGCAGACCAAGGAGAACACATTTCACACTGAAGAACCTGCCAGAATCTCTTAAAACTCCGAGAATGAAAGAGGATTTTAATAGGAAATTAAACCACACCCCAAGTAGTGAGCTTGATACTTTCTCTTATTCAAAAACTCAAGTGCAAATCTGGGGTGTACAATTTGCATGTAAGCTACAATATCACCCTCCCTTCTTTAGGCAGACATGACAGGGGAACTAAGACTGATTACACAGTCTCTGGAAATTAGCCTATTAATTTAGGCACCCAAAGTCAGATGGTATGAAACCTCTGCAGTATATCCCATTAGGAAATCTGCCCAATTCCCATATCGCTGGTCAACATCCACTTTTCAAAAGAGAAATCTCTGATGTGTCTGTTTTTTTCCTTGTGCCTGTCTTCCCTATCTCCCCCCTTTTCTAACAATTTAAAATCAGATCCCAAAAAATGAACAGACAATACTTGAAACTAATCCTTCTCAGGTGTTTTAAAAATGAAAGCCATGCACCACTCTCAAATGATGGCAGCCAAATCACATCCAATACCTGTAGACTGGCTGTAGTTTGATAAAAATACAGAATTTAAGAGTAAGAGAGAAGGCTGCATTAATGACACTTTCAAGGAGTGTAAAACTTTTATACTTAAAAGAATATGAATGCACAATTCTGATTTATTTAATCCATTACCTCATTAATATCCCCTAAGTCCCGCTCCTGCAAAATACTGAACACGTTCTTGGATGAACCTGACCAAAATCTCTGACACCTTAAGTGGCACCAAAGTAGGTGGGAGATGAATGAAACACTCCCCTGTCCAACACATTGCTTGAAGTTATTTATTCCCATTCTGATCCTGCATGCATGAACTGCCACTGTTTGATGAATCACTGAGGAAAATGAGAGCTGACAAACAGCCACTCTTTCAGCAGCTGTGTACTATGACAGCATCAATAGAAAAACACATCATTGGTTCTAAAATGCCACATTTTCACCATTTACACTGAATAAGACATGAAACTCTTTAAGGGAAGCGGCACTATGTTATCATTAAGGCCTGTTGACACCATGGAGGGTGCGCTTTGAACTCTAGTCTGTCATCACTCTTAATCTGCAACTAATCACATCCCACTCCAAATAGAGGGAAGGGCCTTCTGCACGTTGACAACATTGCCAGTGATGAAGTATTGCACCCTTTAAAATCTCATTTACAGATTGGTTTCATTACCACCCACAACTGGCTTGGATCCATGAGGGAACACACCTGCTCTCATTAGGGCCACGTGATGTCTGCTGTTAACAGTATTTCCATGCAAATAGGGTGACAGGAAGATGAAAGCTCTGGAAGCTGTCTTTATCTTTCTGCTGATTGGCTTTTCTACCTCCGTTTGGGAGGTAACACATACCCAATCTGTTGATTACTCTGAGAGGCTACTGATGGACTTCACTGACACTTCCACAGATATGAACTCTTACTGTGCTCTTCCACTTCCCTCTCCCATCATGCAGCATTTCCAATCATCATCTTATGCACACACTTATTATTTACTACTACAGATAATTCCCTTAGGCTAAGCAGTCTTCAAAAAGGACTGGCTGAAAAAGTAAACTCCAAACAAAGAGTATTTAAATGTAGAGGGAACAATGATTTTTCCTACAGAGTTTTGGGGTATTTAGCATTATGGATCCATAACATCAAAACGGGGACTGTTGTTTTGTACAATTATAGAATGATTTGGGTTGGAAGGGACCTTTAACAATCATCTAGGGCAAGGACATCTTCCACTGCACCCTGTATGTGCATGTGAGCTAAAAAAAAAAATCCCTAGTTTTAGAGCTGGTTTTATGTATTAATACATAATTCTCTTCAGCAAAGTCAAAACTAGCAGTAATGTTAAGATTTATACTTTTCTTTTTTTTTTTTCCCCCTGAACTAAAATGGTTCCCTTGTTGTATTACCTGAATACATGAGAGAATGTATTTGTCATTTCACTTAAAGGGGCTTACTGTGCTTGTTTTCAGTCTATCAGGCATGGAGGCAAACTAAATAAAATGTTCTTAACACTAAACAGGAGTATCTACTTAGCTTAAACTACTTTTAAAACGGCTTTGAGCTAAATCAATAAACCTTTCCTATATATGTAAGGCCTGTATGAGTCCATCTAAACCAACAGGAAAAAGAGGCAAGAAGAAAGACATAATAAATAGGAATCACCGTTAAGAAAGTCAACTTCCTTGGCACTTGGAGTTTAATTTTCTACAAGTGTTAGTTAATCCTTAAAAAGATTTATGCTCCTTCTATAGTTGAATTAACAGTTTGTCTATAGGCATATCTGCCATTCTCTGAATTTTTTTGTTAAACTGAAATAAAAAGCTGAAAATCAGCATCATTATTGGAAGTCCTGCAGATTTCCTGGGAATTTCACTCAGGTTTCCACCCAGTCAGCTGCAATAAGAACTCATCAAGAAAGCTGCTTTGCATATTAAATGACTGTAACACTCCCCTGGAATAAATTGAGGTAAAGACTGAACCCAGAAACAAAAAAATCAAAAGTCCACCTCCTTCTCTCTTCCACTCCACTCTTTCAGAAGCAAACTTGCAGCCAAAGCACAGAAGGATGGAATTTTTAGAAATTCTCAGGGGGTATGCAAGTGTCTCCACTTTTACCAGCTCAGCCCTTGAGCAGGTAAATACAATAATGCATTTCACTGGATCCTAACACAGCCTGGCTTTCAGTTTGCTGACTGGAAAAGGATTAAGAGTGAGTCATCGCATTATTTATGATACAGAGCGGTAGAGAGCCCAGGCTCTGGAAAAGGTGTTGCTAAACATACACGTACATGGCATGTGTTTCCAGCATCAGCTCTCTTAACAATACCCTTGGCTTGTCTATCAACTCTTCTAAAACCTTGACATTGAAGTTCACATGACCTTTAAGCCATGAACAACTTTTTCAAAAGTTAAATTTTCACACAGGAAACATTCCTGTTCCTTAATTAGTTCTTAACCAAGATGGGCCACACTGATATTACGGCCAGAATCTCCCTTTCATTGCAGGCAATGGATTGGAACATTTTAAGTGTAGACAGGTTATAGCAATGTCTTCCTACTCAAATCAGTCCTTACGAAAAAGGTCACTTTTAAAAGCACATTTCTGTTAAGACATTCAAACAACAGATAAAAATGTCCTCCTGAATTCCCCCAGAACTGTCCGCTGTATTATTTTCTAATTATTTATTACCTAACTGTGCAATTCTGAGGTCATTTCGTTGGTTTGGTTTTTTTGAAGCTTTTTTAAGAGAAGGTTAAAAACTTACTGTCCCCCTAAAATGGATAAAAATGAGTCTATAAAACCATCAGAATATAAGGTGATACAGTAGACTTGGATAAACTTCAGTATTATCTGTGGCGTTTTTTAAATGATTCTTTAGATACATAAGAAGTAACTTCATCTGTTTGTTTTTTTTTTCAGAAACATCCATATATAAGTATGTGACTCAAAAGAAAAAAACAATAGGCCTTCATTTAGGGCTCTTTCCTTCATGGGATTGATGCTTGTCACCCAACAGAATGAGAATAAAACCACATAAAATTCCCAGGTATTCAATCCCAGAAGTCTCCAGATTCCCCATTGCTACCATTCTTTCCTACAGCAGGAGTGACCAGTTGGCATCCATTCCTTATTGGATGGCACTGGACAGAAATCAGTTCACTGTAGGACTGAACACAAAGGCCTGGGAGGAATCGCTGCACATTCTTCACGTAGAGTTTTGATACATGAGGACAAACATATTATCCTCATAAACACACTTAAACATACTGAGTAAGAGTTACTAAGTTACGTGCAAAACCTTCCACAGGCTTGAGGATGCTCATCTGCAGAGTGACACCTCTCATCACACACCCAGCACAGATCACACCACAGTCACTGCACCTGCCCAACTCACAAAAGCCATCAGATCCCGTCGTTCACTGGCTTCTTTATGCAGCCCAGTTTCTGTAGCCACTTGCTATAATGGAACACAAAGGATTTAGTGCCTACCAAGTATTTTAGATGCACCCCAGTGTGGTGAGGAATGGGTCACACACAGCCTTTTTCTGCTGACAAACAATTATGACACGGCAGTTTTACAGCTACATTCCTGTTCCTTCCCCAGTCCCCATACAGTGGATTACAGAGCACCTTTTCCTTTTGGGTTCCCTTTCTTTCCATATGAGGCACACTAAGAAAACAATATTCCTCAGCCCTCTGCAGTTATATCAGATGTTTTTAAGAGCTCCAAGGCCTCGGTACCCTACTTCCATTTTGAAATAAGATTCTCCCTATTTCTTTCCCCTGAGCTGCTCTAAAAATCCCTCCTGTAGAGTGAGTACTGTGTGTGTTAATTCTGATTTTTTTTGGCAGCAAATGAAGCAGTTTTAGGCATGGGGTTGTAAAATGTAACTCTCTTTCCAGAAGAAGTAAAACAGACAGTCTCATTCACACTTTTGCCCTTTGCAAGTCACACAATCTTCAATCATTTATACATCTTGAGCTCACTGCTTCTGTGAAATATAAACAGATGGGTTCTAAATGATTTTTCACAGAAATGGAACTTTCATTTTCAGAGATGTCTACCTGAAATATGTCTTTTAGAATGCTGCTCCTGAGAGCTTAAGAGAAAAAGAGCTCCATACATCCCCTACTTCATTTCTGTCAACCACATGCTTTTTCTTATTCAAATTCTCCCTTAAATTCAACTGTTTTCATTAGCTCCACGTTAGGCTCTCACCAGTGATGTCTGCAACATGCTTTTTAAATTATATAAACACTGTAAAATAAAACCATTATATTGTATTATATACTGCAGAATGCAATATTTTATAGAAAATATTGTATGAGCTTTTAAATGTTTTGGTAAGCATTACTTATATTTATGATACTACCTAAACAGCACCTGCAATACAACAAATGAGTGTGGAGGTTTTTGATGGGAATAATTATTACAAGATTCAAAAGAAGTGGGGAATATAACAATATTAGGGAACAGAGAGCACATTTTTCATTGGTGCTCTGTGTTTCAGCAGTCCACGGGAGGTTATGACTCCTGTAGGTATAGCAGACCTGTAGGTATTACCACAACATAAACAAAGAAGCTTAAGAATAACATGAAAATGTCGATTTATTGTCGATATATCAACACCAAGAACTTCACGGCAGAGTACATTCCTGCAACCACTACCAACAGCAGTCTCGAGAAAAACTGGCATCGTTACTCCGTAGGGTTTCACTTGACATCAGCACGTCTTATTTTGGTATCTGAAGCAATCACATCTATAAATTTCCGCTAACCAAGACTTGTTTCCATCACCAGTGGACAGGCTGAGACTTCAGTGTCGTTAATTCCTGGAATGCTCCCCCCTTTGCCAATAGGCTGGGTAAGAACAGGGCTCACCAGCACTTCCACAGTACAGTCATTGCAGTGACCACTAAGGAGTGATTAATAGCAAAAGCATTGGGGGGCAGAAGGAAACTCAAAGAGGGGAATGAAAATGTAAAGAACATTGGGAAGGGGAGAAGAAAGGGCCCCACAGTAATACCTGCTGCCATTCTCTGGCATTTGAAAGGCTTAACAGGAAAGTTGATGAATTCATGACATTTATAGGACTCAACAAAAGGTAAGCTGTGAATAAGCAGCAGGTGGAAAACGGTGATGAACCAGCACTAAACCTTTGATTAGATATAAAAATAATTTGTAACATATTTCAGAATGTCATTCTTCCCTCCTCACTAAAGCACAACTCATGCATAAAATACTTATTATTACTTTATCTCTTTTAATAAGCTATTGAATGCATAAGTCACATTTAGCACTACAGCATTGTTTGTGCCTCTGCTCCTGAGGCAAATTGGACACTTTAAATGCCAAGAAACTGCTCTCTGAGCACCTTTTAGCACATTCCTGCCTAACTACAGGGTTTTAGCAAAATCTATGGTAAATTTACTGCCAAATGCAGGTCTTGCTCACCTCCCTCCTAGTTGAGTTTCTCTGCCCTGCACTCTGCAGTTTCTCAGCCCCACATCCTCCCCTCTCTTGGACCCCTACAAGCACTTCTGTGACCTGTTCAGAACCAGCCTGGGAAGCAATCCAATGTAAAGGGATCTGGAAAAACTTCTAAATTTGGCTAAACACACACATACACACTTGCACTTACCCACCAAGTAAGTCCAAGAAGGACTTCCTTAACCTATATTAGATCTCCAGTCTGGGGGAACTGGGTGTCTACACAAGTTTCTCTAACGTTAGAAGGGGTGACTGTAGGTCTGGGGAGACCTGACAGGGAACGAGAAGGCGGCAGGGTTGAAACACCTTTGTCAGCTTTTGCTGGTTTACAGACTTGAGAAAAAATAAGGTTTAAATTTCTGTACACCAAAATAGTTTGGAAAACATAAAGAGTTACATACCAACATGAGTTACAAAATGAATGCAAATTGCCCCAGTGTGATTCCCTCCAGTGACTACAAGATTTTAACTTCCACCTTTCTCCTAACATCCACAAATCCTCCCTGTGGGAACCAACCTCACTTGTTATTATAATCTTAATATGTTCAGATTTTTGAGGCAAATTCCAGAAGTGGCTTCATAATAGGAGTACATTTGGTGTGAGGGCACAGAATCATGAAGCAAGACATAGATACCAGTCACACAACATTAGTGCTGAAGCAGTAATAAGTCATTAAATTGATACCATCTGCCTTCCCCCCAAACAGTATAGAGCTCGTCTTAGACTCTGAATACAGATCCAGTAATAATAAATGCTAAACCATAGCCTTGAGGCAGCTCATCTAAAAACACTTGGGAATAATACACTTAGTGTATCATCCTTCTGGAAAATACTTCAAAGGTCTGGGAGAGTTTTCCATGTGAAGTGGAAACATCCTCCCTTAATGCACTGTAGAGCATGGAAACTCCTAGTATCGCATGGAGAACAAATTACAGCAAGAGAAGGGAGAACAGACTGTGGAATAAAAAAAACACATGGCAGAGTTATTCCAAGTGCCTGGATGGGTTCAATAAATGTGCCTACAAGTTCCACTAATCACAGAGTTGCCTTACTAAGAACTCTGCTGAGACCTATGGGGTACATGCTCCATGCCCAGCTCCTCCAAGCCTGGTAAACATGGAAGTCAGAATCAAGGCGTCTGCATTTACTGTTTGATAAAGCAGTAATTGCTGATAAAATTAACAAAAATGAGAGCAAATTACTATAAATAATGATATTCATAGCAAAGTACACCTTCAGTCAGCCTGAAAAATCATACCAGCTGGATATGTTCAAGCTGCAGATAGGCCTGACAAAGGATGGTTGCAAAGCAGGAGAGGGATGTGTGTGTAAGAAAAAGCAGAAAATGCTGCTCAGCACCCAGGAGTGAAGTGTGTGAATGAGTCCTGTGAGCACAGAGGTGAGGAGGGGAGGGAAGTACCCCAAACACTAGAGCAGAGAATCCCCTGCAGCCACGGAGGGGGTGGTGGCAAAGCTGGTGGCTGTGCCCTGAAGGAACTGCAGTTGGTGGAGAACCCAGGCAAGAGCAGGTTTCTCCTGAAGGACTGCCCATGGGAAGGACCTGTGCTGGGGCAGAGGAACTGTATGAGGAGGAAGGAGCAGCAGAAAAGAGCCCTTAGGGACTGACCATAATTTCCCATCCCCCTCAGTGCAGAGAGGAGAAAACAGAGGGGTGGGGAATGGAAGGAGATGGAACCTGGAAGGCAGGTAGGGGGAACTTAATTTAATTTTCCCCAAGTGGAGTCTGGTTTAACCATGGTGGTAATAGGCAGTTGATCTCCCTGTGTTTGTCTCAGCCCATGAGGTTTTCCACCCTGTTTGTCTCCCCCTGTCCTGGAGAAGATTGAGGATGGGCATTGAGAGAGGGACTGGGTGGCCAACTGGTCCTTTTTGCCAAGGTTAAAGCACCACAGTGTTTTTTAAAGATGTCTAAATAACCGATGACAACACATGACAACTGCTATACACATTCTGTGACAATAAAACACAGATTACAAACTTCTATAGGATGAGTTCATTACGTTACTACCCCTACAATTATATGATGCAAAGAAAGAAAATCTGGAAACAGAGGGATTATCACAGGCCACCAGATTGCAATATCACATCAATAATCTGCAACCTACAGTAGGAGAGATTTTCTGAACTTAACAGAATGCCTGCAAAGGGACTACAATCTGTTGGATCAATAATTCACTCTTCAAAATTGTTTACTAAAATTTTTTGTTAATAATCCATATTTTTACATGTTCTTAAAGTCACTTTGATATCATCTGTTCTCCAGAGTAATCTTTCACTTCCCAATTTCCTTCAAGGTATTTCCTTCAAAATGTTCAATTGTATTCTTGTGGAAAAATGGGAGAGATTTGCTGCAAACATCTACAGGACTAGGACTTAGCTTATATTTAGGAGTGTTTAAATAAGATAGCATATTGCTTTGCTTTCCAGTGTGGTAATAGTTCATCATCATAAGGAGAACATGGAGAGGAGTGTGGAACACCAGATACTGCCTCATGAAGCCACCTCCCTGCATACCACTCAATAACTCCATGTTAAGTCATTAAAAACAAAAGGTAAACCCACACATTGCTATCAGTTATGTTTTCATTAAAACAAACAGAATTAGGAATAATCTGTTTAGATTACTGGAATACTGACATCAAGGGCTCAAAAGCTGTTCTGAATAAATACAAGAAATGGATTTAAGACTACAAAAGTATGGACACCACAGCTCAAACTTCTGCAAATTTGACTTCTCCTAGGAGCATATTAACAAGAATAGCACACTATCATGTCCATCTTCCCTCACAGATGGACAGGTCAGTCAAATATTTGTGTAACAGTGGTACCTCTGTGTCATCGGACTGATCTTCCATTAACTCTTTTCCAGCATCTGCCAATACTGCCAACAATTTGGACTTACTACAGGTGTTCATTTTCCTAAAAATTTCATTTTATGGTAAAATTTTATTTCTTTAACTTTTTAACCACCTAAACAATTGAACACCATAAACCAGAATCACCTCAAGGACTTACACTGACAAATAAGCACTCAGTGTCTTACTGCTGTCTGAAGGGGGTATTAATAAATGCACTCACAACTCAACCACAAAAAGCAGAAATTTTCACATGGCACAAAACCTCTCGGCACTAAACACAAGCACCGTTCTCCCTCATGAGTTTCACCATTCAGAGCATTCTAATAAATACAATTTCTTATCTGTATCTTTAATAATTCAACAATCAGCATCAAAGATTAGTGGCATCTGCTTAAATATTTTGCTGGAGGGTCACCCCTCGGTTAAGAGGATAACAGTGAAATAACACCAAGGGTCTGAAGAAACTGCTTATCTCCCAAATTGTGAAGATGAGATTCAGTTCAAGATGGGCAATGAGGCTTAAGGCATGAACAAGTTTACAGTATGAACAAGCCAGCAAATGTTTTAAATTACACGAAGAGCTGAATGTCAGAAACGCAGAAGGAATAACAGATATGATTTTTAAAACCATCAGCTCTACCTTTCATGCTGCACCACACACTAATATTGCCTCTATTCTTATTTTGTAAGCAGCTGGATGAGGATTAAGTTCCTGTAATTCAGTTCCCTATTAATAAAATTGAGCACAACTGGAAAGCATAACTGCAAGATACCCTCAGAAGACTGAAAAATTAACAAATGTTTTAAAATAAGCTTATGTAAATGTCCCACTTAGGAGGAGATGTAAAAAGGAAATAATGAGAGTGAATACAGTGTATTTACTCCCATGACTGTAATAATGTTATTACTCTGTGAATGAACAATGCTTGACAAAATTATAGCTTTATAAGTAATAATAAGTACTGTAACTTCAGAATAATAAGTAATGTAACTTCAGAACTCATTTTTTGTCCATTTATTTTATTTCCATTCATTTTAAGGAGGTATAAGGATAGTGTTTGAAGGTTCACTACACTTCGTAACTGAAATCTATCATTTTGACCTCCCCCAAACCCAAGAAACATAAACCCAAGGTTTATTTTTGTCAACTTTTCTCTCCATATGAGACTAGTGAAATAATGGAATACAGAAAAAAAATGTAATTAAAATTTTAAACCTTTTGTAATGAAGAATGAATACCTGACAACTCATTCAATGATGGTAAAGCCTTCCGTACTACAGTTAAAATATTTTATTTCACAAAAATAAAAGCTCGAATAAACTTTGCAACTATTCCATTCATGAGTTTATATTATTGCATCAAGGGAGTACACAGAATTTTGTTTGCAGTCTGTCACAAATACCTTCATGAGTAATGCTTTTGGCCAAGATCAATGGAAACGCCACTCTAGATTTTGCCCAAAATGACATCCAGACTTCAACAGTTTCTCCCTGTGACGTGACAGTCATTTCAGTCACCACAACTGGGATCAGAGGGGCTGTACCCCACAAACAGAGGAGACAAATGGATGGGTCTCTTTCAACCATGAGGTTTAGTCCATGGGGGGCAAGGGAGAGAAGAGTTTAAACAGTGATCTTTTGATCTGTTGTTTAGTTTAGATAAGAGCAAGTCTTTGGTGAAGGGCAGCTGTCACAGAATCACAGTTTCTATCCACGAGGTCTTGTGACACAACCCTCAGTTCTCACAGTTCTCATCTCACACTTTCACAGGGAGTGGATAAATATCAGTATCTGGATTAAACAAAAGCTTGTATGTCCACGGTAATAAAAAAAAAACCACTTTGAAATAGGCTATGTTGAAAACAAAGTTGCTTAATAATTAAAAGGTTAGCCTGCTGTCATTAAGACAAGAAGAAAAACTCGTTAACTAAACTAAGTCTCAGTCAGGTCCAAAACTGAGTAACTAGAAGAGTGATCTAAAACATCCATCTCTTTCATGATTTTTTTACAAGATTAATCCAGTGAAAAGGGAGACAAGAGCAGCATGACACTTGCAACCTATATCACAAAAAATTAGAACTAAAAGCATTAGGAGCAGAAGGATGTTTAATATTTTGCCTGTTATTATTACCAAACCAAACAGCAAATTCACATCAAAGGTAACTGTTAAAAATTCTGAGAAACTCTTCCTACCTGAAATGATTCATTCTGATAAAAGAACACTGTATTACAGCCATTTAATTGTTTCACTTAAATGCCTTCTACTTATGGTGATAACTTCAACATGTTTCTAGCTGAGACACGTATGTAGCCCAACATTACAGAAGATACGGTTTCCCATTGTCTCCAAGAAGTTAAAATTAGAGTTACTGTGGAGAGAATGGTGCATGCCCTTCCTAATAGGCTATTGTACAGATTGGTATCGGGGAAAAAAACAAAATCAAGACTGGTAAGGATAAAATAGAAATGAAAATCTGTGTGTGTTGGCACCAGAATAAAAGCAGAGCAAAGATTTGAGAGAACAGCCTATAGTGATGGTGAAGGATGTTATTCCCAGGAATAAGGTTGAGGAATGTGATGTTTATGTTAAGCCCAAAGATCTGTCCAAAGACCAGATTGTTGCTGTCAGTCAAGAGGAAGTGACATCCCTTGGCTCGTGTGTCTCACACAGGTGATGGTGATCAGACTACACAGACACAAACTTCTTGGTTCATTTGAGCACGAAGCTTTGAAGTTCTGAGTGCACACAAGCAACTTGTTTAAACATTTGATCAATAAATATCACCTTCCCCTTCCATAAGATCTTGCACTGAGTTAAACTGTACTATTTTTCCTACATTATATTAATATGTACTTTGCATTTGAAGCCATGTGTAAACAGATCTCTAGAACACCCCAAATGAGATCCCTAAAGATAAGTCATAAGGTACAAAGAAAAATAGATTAAATGCCTATCTGCTTTTAGCTGGTTTTGACTCCAACAGCTAATTGCTAACTAACAATAGACTAGCAAAACATCCTAATTTGGCCAGCATTGACAACTGTTTTCATACTAATTTCTTGAGAAGTTGGCTCATCTTTACATTCTTTATCTTCTCCTAGCCACAAGTTCTTGGAGCACTGCATGTTCTTTTCTTTTCAATATCTTATTACAAATTTATTAGATTTATCTATGTCTTGTCCCACAAGAACAAGTGGAAAAGGTTCAGCAACCAAAACAATCACCTGTTGTTAACCAGCAGTTTCACTACACTCCAATAAAGGTCCTCAGCCTTCATGAAGCCACCAGTGTCATGGCAAGCATTATTCTGAAGGCAGAATCCACCAAGTACCAGTAGATGTAACAGTTGGAACAGCATTGTTGTCTTTTAAGGACTTAAAAGTTCTTAGTTATAATTTTAATCTCAATAAAGACTTACTCACTTAAAATGATCATTTGGATTTTAAATATACAAAATAACAATACAAAATATTTTTTAGTGTTTGAAATAACCCTACACTGGAGAAAGAGAGTGAGAACCAACCTGGATACACCTCGACTAGACATAATTTGGAAAGCCAGCCAAACAGGCATCTCCTCTGTGGTCAACATCCCTTCTCCTGAAGTATGGATCTATTCCCTACTGAGACAGGCAGACAACATCCTGGTAGGTAACATGCTGAGCACACTAAGAAAGAGTGACTTCACTTCATGAAGCAATCAAACACTTCAATAAAAATGTTTCTATACATGCAAGGTTTATCCTGGTGTAATTTAATCCACGTGTTTTATTTTATGCTCTTCCTCCTCTATTTAGTTTACTGAATGAGACAGGAACATGAGGCTGGGAGATTCTTCAGACGTTTTTCCTGGATTCCAATCAATCACAGATGAACTTAAAGGTCTTTTTCCAGCCTAACCAATGCTGTGATCTCCCAGCACACAACAAACCCCTGAGGTTGCAGGCACAAGCCTATAGAAATTACCTTGGCCTCTTTCCCCAGAAAGGCAGCACACTGTCCATAAAGGTGCACATTAACTGTATGCACACTGCCACTCAAAAAAGCAGTTAATATTTAGTGTCCGTGTGGTGCTGGGAAAAGTTCATGTCTTCATCTTACAGATCAGTCACTGAAGCACAAAAAGGCTCCAGAAGCCTTGCTCAAGGTCAGGGGGAGAGCTGAGAGAGCAGGGAAATGGAATTATGGCCATTTCAGACCAGGATCTGGACACACTGACAAAACAGACCTTCATGAAAAAAACATGGAAATTTTCAGACTTGGAGAAGGATTTGGTTTACACCCTGATCTTCTCATGTCTGCACTGGGTATCAGAAGAAAGGAAAAACCATAACCATGTTTGTTTGCATGTTTCTAATTAAAAGACATGAAGCAAACGTTCCTCTTTTGACTTAGTCTCTCCAGCAAATAGCTTCTAATAGCTCAGATCAACTTTTTAATATTATAAACATTATTTTCAAAGGAACAATGAAGAGGCATTGAAAAAAAATAATAAAATTCTGCAGAGCAAATGTATCCAGACACATTGCTGTAATCAGGTTGTTGTGCTATTAGCTACCCTTGTTAAAATGTTAATGAGTAGCTTGCCATAGGCTTGCTGAATTGCAGTTTATTTCTGAACAGGTCAGCACTTTACAATCCCTACCCTGCTGACCCTGTTTCAGAGTACTTTGTTCACCAGTTAAAAGTCTCTTAATGAATCCTGCTCCTTTCAAGTGCAGTGGTATCATGGAGAGTGCTGCACAAGGACATGTTTAAAAATGTCACCACCGGAAACAAAACAAACATATTTTTTTTTTTTTTTAGACTGGGTATTAAAATTAAGATGTAAAGGATTTATGCACACTCTCACACAGAAAGATACCAAAAGTAGCCATCCCAAATGCCCAATTAGTTTTGAGGTTTCGACCATCAACCTTTCGGTTGAATTCCCTCTCTAACAGAGGTGGAAGTGTGTCTTATTTTGTCACCAAGTGTTATTACAAAGGTCCTGTTCTGTGCTCCTGTTCTGCTCTCCCTGCAGCATTTAAGAAGAGTAAGTTCCAGATGTGGCCTTGAACGTTATTGAGGTACCCAGTGAGAGGTGCATCTGAATAACAAAATTAGGATAATACAATTTGATTATAGTGGGAGAAAATAAGAATAATACTGAAATACAATTACCTGGGCAGCTCTAACTGGGAGCTACTGTGACTTGGTAGCATATGCTCATAAATCACAACTTAAAAAAAATAAATACATATACAAGTGGTAAAACTGACCAATATTTCTTAAAGTATTTTCTTTGTAGGTAATTTCTTTCCTTAAAGGTCTGTTCCTGATGTTATTTACTTCTGTTGTAGTGTTACACATGGGACTGCATCTCTGGATGGTCCTTGAATAAATTCTGCTCACATTCAATCTGTGCATCTGCTCAGTCTGAGAAGACACTGAAGGAGCCAAACCATCTTTCAAAAGAGAAAGACTTCTAGAATACAGTGTCTATGCATTAACAACACACACCTCTGACTTTTTCTCATTGTCAATAATGCACAGCAAAAAGAAAAAACCACTAGTTTTCATGGATCCCACTCACACAAGACTACAGTCGTTTTTCAATGCTTCTCTAAAAAGAAAACTCCAAAATATTAATTACAAGTTACTTCCCATCACCCACAAGATCTTTTAAGCTTCCTCCTTCATACGCACACGTGTGTATACATACACATGTACAGATTTACTTACAGAAAAAGGATCTTAACTTTTTTTTCCCCCTTCTTATCCACATTGCAATCTCCTAAATTTTCTTTTGTTCTCAGTGCAAACGGTCATTGGTTCATCTTCTTTCACCCAGGAGAGTTATGTCACATCACTTGACTAATATGCATGCATTTGCCACTAAAAGACATTTTAACTGAGAGCTGTCACATCCGTCATCTCCACTCGGGCTGGTTAAAATTTTTATCTGCCTTCTTGAATTAATTTCAGCTTGCCTGAGCCCAGCAGGGGACCTTAGAGTGGTTTAGTTAAATTCTTCATTTGAAAAAAAAAGCATTTAGAGTCCTTCTATTTAGATTTTTCTCTTGCATCTAATTTTTGTTTCGCATTACTGAAACAATGAGGTAATTATACATCCAGTGAAAGGGGGGGTAAAAAAAAAAAAAAAGGCAGACAGATGAGAGAGAGAAAAGAAATTACCCAACTTTGACATTTTCCTGAAAAAGCATTTTCCCCTTGCTTTTCTGCTTTTTATGTGGTTCCCTGTTATTTCATAAATTATCTATAACCATAGTTAGACGTGATTACACTAAAAAGAAAATATGCAGAATGCAAAGAAAAAAAAATGAGGAAGGAGAACACTAATTGACAGCCAAAACAAGGGAATGGAAGAGATAAACTAGAAATGAAAGATTCTGTCATCAAAATATCTAATACAGATCATGTCTGGGACAAAGCTGAATGCCACCAAGCCAGTAGTCCATTCTCAAAGCACTCCTTCAGCAGCATGTTTTTTAGGCAGCAAGGACACAGATTAATAGGTAAGGAAGTTCAAGCTGAGAACTGGATGGAAAGGATGTTAGAGACTGAGTAATGGTAGTAAAGGATCTAAATTTACTGAAAGGTACAGAAAACAACAGTGACCTGTGGGAATATATACCCCATGACTAGTGCTGGACTCTTGATAAATATGATAAATAGATTGTTGTGTGGTGGAGATCATCAACGCATTTCTGTGCGTTCTGCCCATTTTAATAAACACCAAAAAGCTCACAGAAAAGTAATCCACCCCAACACAACAGCTCACCTATAACAAATACTACTGTCTATACACGAACATTCACAGGATCTCTAAAATCCACAGGGTTTCCAAACACTTCATTTGGTTACTTTATGATCTTATGTTCTTGAGATAACAAGCCCACAGACACACTGTAGCTGAACAGGTGAAACCTATCTAAAAAATACAGATGTGACTGCTTAAAGAAGTTTTGAAAATCAAATGGACACACAAAGTTTCAGTGTGAGAGAGAAAAAATGAGTTTACTATCATTATTTCCAAAGCTTGAAGGAAAACACCAAAACATACACAAAAACCTCCCCACTTTAGTCAGGCCCTGTAGAAGAGTCCAAAGGGAGTGACTTCAGTGATTAACTTGAAATTACAATCTGTAACTGCCAGATCCTTTGAATTTGAAATTTCCTTTGAAATTTTCTGCCTAAAGCAGTGGAACAGATAGTACAGGGACACAGTGACTACTCTCCAACTCTGAAACTTATTGAACTTAAACTCCAGTTAGACTAGTGGATATTTTTACAGTTAAACTCTCTTGAACACGTCCCACAGTCCGCAGCACTGGCAAGGGTGCCACAAACACGTGGCCCTCTGAGATGTGCTGCCTAAGGGCACAAAAGCTGCAAAGATGGCAGGTTTAAATAGGTCATGAACTCCCAAAAGAGTGACTGGTTTTGTATGCAGTGATTCCACTGGGGTCACAAGATGGGTAAGTTCCCATTATTCCCACTGAATTCCAAAGGAGTTCTATAGCCACGCCTTTGAGTTGAGTTATTGTGTGGCTGTTCCTTAGGTACACAAGTCAATCTGATCAAAACAGCTGGGAAAGAAAAAAAAAATTACTGAAAGGCAGCTGTGTTACAGTAAATGGGTTAGCTTGAGGAACCAAAAAAATATTTCTGGCAAATACTGATTAAAAAAAACCCCACATCTAAATGTGTTTGTGCTCAAGGAAGACAGGCAAATTTTTAAAAAACAAACAAAAAAATCTAAATATTTTTAAGCTTAGTGGCCTTAAAACTTACCAGCCTAACCATCTGGCAACTTTACAGCTATTATTATAAATTCTTACTTAAAGGGCAGTAAAATGCACTGTTGACAAGAAATTAGTCATGCAAGGGTCTGCAGATGTACAACCTTCTGCCCAGTCACTGAAACCCTGTCTGCAAAGTCCAAAAGTGTTCATTTGGTCACACCGTGTGGGGCACAGACAGATAACAGCTCCAAGACTTTGTTGTGCAACCCAAGAGGTGGAGTCTTCCCAGAATTCATTACACAGATTCAATTGCAAATGCTACTCTACTTACTACAGGACTGACCACATTTTTTTTCTGCCATAGCTGAATGTGCAAAATAGACCCCAGGAATTTGTCCTGCTCTTTCTTTTTATTTCCCCTTTTGTCAGATAACAGCTGTATGAGACAATGGGCTAGAGGTGAAACATTGGAAAAAGCTTATTAGAAACACTGTCTCATTCTCAATAGAAAAAAAAAGTGCAGGAACCTCCCCGATGCATTAATGGATTATATAAAGTAAATCCAGTGTAATATGCTAAAATACTTACTGTGGTTACATTTTATAGCATGAAAAATTTACTTTATGAAAAGGTTTGACAGCAGTACTTGAAATAACAATATGAATTTAATAACAGGAGTTCATTTTGGAAATCACATTTAAGACCCTTCTCCATATAAAAGAGGCCAACATTCCTATTTCACAGGAACATAAAACCTTCCACCATTTTAAATTTGTGTTGGTTTTCATCAATACATAAAGATAGAACTAAAAGAAAAAGGAGAGGGAGAAAGGAGCAATCAGTATAATGCTTGCAATTAAGTATTTATTTGGCAAAAAATTCCATTGACAAGGCAAGTAAGATTTATAGCAGCTGTAAGTTCACAAAATTTGGCAACTTACAATTCCATTTGTTGGCCTGCAGTTCTGTGCAAGATTATCCTTGGATCTCAAAACCCTATTTAGATGTTTATCTCCCTTTATCTCCCTCTGAGGAACTACAGGTAAAAGACCCAAGCTTTAGGAATTTAAGTCCAGTTGGCATTAAGAAAGCCTATATGCGAATAGAAAATGCATCATGTGAGAACCAAATTTTTTCAGGCATTTTCTGAATTATGGCAAAGATTACTTGACATGTCCACACAGTACAAGGTTAGACATTAGTTAATAAAGCTAATATCTAGTTATTTAAGAGTCTGATTCCACAGCACTTAGTTATTTAATTCTAGAACAGGGGTTATGTTCCTGTTCCTTGAACAGAATCACCCCCACCTCAATAACTACACCATGAGTAAGAGCAGCCAAATTAGACATTATCTACATACGGTGCTTTGAAACCAAACATGATTTTTTGAAGCACAGCCCAAAGTAAGAAGGAAAGAAATGCATGGAAGAACCAGAAAAGCTGGACCTGAGAGAAGGTATTTAATCCCTGAGTTTAGAGGATCACAGTCCAGAGACAATTCTCTGGGTGGGTACAAACGAGAAAGCAAAAGCACGGCCCTGAACCTACTTTTAGAGAGCTGACCCAGAATAAGCTTTTCCTGTACTTTACTCAAAACACTGAAAAGACAAGAAATGCACAGTAGGATGTGAAATCTATTTCCTTATGCCTCTGCTCCCACACACCCATACTGGAGATTCAGTATGAGAAATAACTAACAAAAAAAAAAAAATTAAAAAGCATTTGGTGAACAAAGTTAAATGTGACTCCTACGCATAGCAGGGGAAAATCAGAGGACCTTTCTCTGTAACAATTGTAAACATATGCAAGCAAGGCCCAGAAGACTGGATAGATTAGATTTGTTAGCAGATAACAGGCTGGATTCTGTCATCCTTACTCATGCTGAACAGCACTTTTATCAGCTTTTATTATAAGTAAGGTTCTGTTGAAGGCAAGTCCGGATTCCCCCATCGCTCACAAAGTGTGCAGTTCTTTATGCACCGGGGATCAAAGCCGAGAATTAAAACAAGTAGAAAAATCAGATGCCTTTCATGTGCCACGATCAGCTGTCCACATCTGTTCAAACTCCCAGTCTTGTAACACGCTGGGGGACTCTGCCGGCGCTTCCTTTGCCTCCACAGCGTCATTGTCCTTCGGCTCCTCCAGGCAGCCGAATGAAAAGCGCCCGGCGGGGACTTCCCTCCCTCCCTCCCTCCCCCTTTGCCTTCCTCCTCCGTCAGCTCTTTGGATTCAAACGTGCCCGGCTCATGCATAAGCAAACAGGTGCAAGGGCCGGGTGTGCCAAACCCCCGGCAAGCACGAGGTACACGTGTATCTTGCTGATTGCGGCGTGCTGCTGATAGAAGGCGACAAGGCCAGACAATAGGTGGGGTCAGTAGGTGGCTCTTTGATTTCCCCGGCTCTCCGCAGAACGGCAGCACGGGAGTTTGCCTGTGGGGGTGAGAACGCTGCCTCTCCGTGAGAGACACGAAAGCACCGGGGCTACAAAGCCAACAAGCACCCGGCACGGGGACTCCCTTTCTTATCAGGAAAAATTCCTAATGCAAATCAAGATGTATTCACCCACAAGCCCTGTCTGCTGTTACTCCTTTTAGTGTTTGTTTGTTTTTTCTTTTTCCTTTTTTTAATCGTACTAGACTTGGAGTTAAGACATTTCAAAACACTTCAACAAACAGTCAAGTCCGCTGTCTCACAAGTATTGATTATGTCTCAGTGCTGCTGGTCAGTGAGTCAACATTATCTCCACCTCAAAGCACATGCCCACTTTCAGAGTTTTCTGTATAGCAAGATGACAAGTTCATTAAGATTTGAAGACCAAAAGAACCAAGCAAACAAGACAATTGGCTCAACAGGATAACAAGGAAAACCAGCTGAAATGCCTGAATTAAAGCCACTACAGAAACTGCCCCAAGCTCACCAGCTGAAGTGCTACAGCACCCATTTCCAACAGCGAGAAGCACTAAGTACTGCCTTTTTTGTTTGTTTTGCACATCTGCCTGTTTTTCATGTAATCCATTTTATAGCCACCTGTTCAGAAAGTACCAGCCACTTTGAACTCATTGCTCTGAATTGTTACTAAATAATTACTGACGTTTGCATAGTGTCCGTACCACGTATTCCAGTTATATTTTAAAATACTGCTTAAAAAAGAGCAGTAGAGATGCAGAGTTGAACTACCTGGGTAGAGCAAGACATTCCGTAACTATTGCAGTCAATTAGTTCAAATTGTCCTTTCTCACAAACCGTAAAAACCAGGATCATTTAATTGAAAATATTACAAAAAATACCTCACATGACACAAATCCCAAATGTTGGGTACATACGATGAGGCAAAAGCCCCGAGATCACTCCACGTTCAGAGATGGGACAGTAAATTTAGCAGGAGCAAAGAAGTTGTGAAAATTAATTAGGTAAGATCTTGGAATTGAAGTGCTGAACCTCATTTGACTTTGAGCAATCTTATTTGACAATTCTGCTTTTCGAAGGCATAACACACATGCTGGACAGTGAACAGTTCTCACCTCACCTGTCACGCAAGTCCTAAATTACCTGCAATGTGGGCTGAAATGGCAGGGAAACACTGTTAAAACACACACCTAGTGGGTTGCTGCTGATTCTAGGACTGTTTTTAGTCCTGTGTCTCTCACATGCCTCTCTCAGTCGAGTTTTAAGTGTGGGCAGTCAAATTCAGACTGATTAATGGACATTTGTGCTGGCAAGGTACACAAATAATGGGAACTCCTCCCGCTTTCAACCTTTCTCTAAACCACTCCTCCTAGATCAATACTTGAAAAACTTCTCTGGCAAATTCCAATTGTCAAATTGTTAAAGCAAAGAATATTTAGTTTTCTACCTGCTTTTAAGTATCTTCGTTAGGCAGACCATTAAGATTTAAACGACAGCTATGCCCTGTAAGCTTTGACAGTTTCTTACCATGATGTGTTTCCTAAATGTTTCAAGACAAATTAAGGTAAAACAAAACAAATTATCAGGAGGTAACGACAGTTCATTTTATCAGCATGCTCCAATAAACCAAGGCATTAATAAATAATTACATCCCTCTCTCACAAATACCAGTAGTACCAGGGGATTTGATTTAAATATGTTTGTCATAAGATTAAGCATCAAAATACAAAATCAGTTTTTATTTCCCATATGGCTAAATTTATAAACTTAAATAAAACTACAAATCCCCCTTTACAACTCCAGTAACCTCTGTGATACTCAGACTTACCCAGAACTCTATTCATATTCATAACATCTTTCTCCCTTCACCTCCATTTTACTTCAAAAGCTAAAGCTATTGACCATTTGAATTATCCACTATGCACATTAAAGGTTGAATAGCAAAAAGCTTACAAAGCTTCAAAAACAGGTTATTCATAGTTTGCTTTACTGCAGTGACAAATATTTCCCCCTTCAGTTTGGTGATCTCAGATTTTATACAGCAGAACATTTCACCCACGGTAAAAAATTACTTCAAACTCAGTATTTTTGTCACAATGCAAAAACTGTACTAAGAGCAACAGTAGAAACAGCCCTTCAGCTGTGCATGGGTAAAACCTGAATCAAACTGATAGTTGCTTTTTTATTGTCAGGCACTACCCACAAATGATGTAGAAACGATGCAGAAATAATAATGCAGATATAAAAAGACATCCAAGATACACCCCAAATTTAATCCAGAAATAAAAGGTGTATTTCAGTACAGGAAGCATCTGGTGACTCCTCTGAATAACTGGCAAGTAAACCAAATTATAAAACTTGTATTGAAGTGAACTTTCAATAAGAATGTACAACTTTTTTTTTTTTTAAGTGTTCATTTCCAGTGCATTCCTACATTATCTTGGGCCTCTAAGCACATATTTAGAACAAGTCCTGTAACTCAACTTCATAATTGTCTTATTCACAAAGAAAAAAAAAAGAGTGCAGAGTCAAGTTGATTAATTTTAGTTTCAATTTGCAAGCTATTTAATCATACAGTAGATGAAGCTGATCACTTTTGTAAAAGTAGTTTAATTAGAGCAGAAAGCCATCAGAAGCAGCAAGCAGAAGAAGGCTATTACCAAGTAGTTTAATGAGAACAACAAATATCTGACTCCCCTAACACAGGGAGGGACAGTATCACTCGGCTCTGTAACACTCAGCAGCCTCTCCTCGGTGTCTTCTGCAACTTCACCAGCTCTATTATTTCCCAGCATGCATAATCAGTAAACACTGAATTTGGAAAACAAGGAAAATATGGCACCATTGGTGCTACTCATGGGATTTTACCCAAGGATGCAGCAGAAATGAGCAATCACTCAGCAAGTCTGCTTGGCCTGCCTCTAATTTATCATGGCTTACATCTCATGCCTGCCAGCAGAGCTGAATTCATATGTTATTGTCCCAAACCTGTCACTTTCTGGACTGCTTTTTAATCTTCCTCCTAGAATTACATTCAGAAAGGTCACTGCTATCCAATTAGAACCTTATCAAAGATGCACATGCAGGCTGGATTCACGCTTATCGAGAACGGGTCATAAATCCAGAAATTGCACATCACACAGTACCATTACCATAATGAATAACTCACATGGAAAAAAAGTGTCAAAAATTACCTGTGTATTGCCAGGCAAGTGTCTGACTGTATTTCTCCCTAGTCCACAGCAGGTGAATGAGTGTAAGGGTTATTTATAATTACAGGAATGATGGAAATCAAAGATCATCCAATCCAGTAAAATCTTGAATTTTAAATGAAACATGACATTGTATACATTTCTACAAACACAGACTTGCCTGTTCTTTCTCCTCAAGTCTCCAAATGTGTTTTCAAGATGATTTGTGAGGACTGATATAATTAATATATGAGCATCTATTGCCTATTCTTCTATCTCAGTGTCTTTGAAACTTATTAAGAATCACACATGTAGTCTTTTATCAATTAATTTAATCAAGCTCGGAACCAGAAAGAGGGATTTGCTTTCAGTCTTCTGATTCAGGTACATCAATCCATTAATAATATAACCCACACAGACATCCATGTATTTCTAATACTGACCTTGGTAAAAGGAGTTTTTTCCATATGTCACCAATAACGTGAGAAATACTGTAGTGCACAAACCAGTTGAGCAGGTAATGATTTAGTAAATACAGCCTAGGACCATTAAGATTTGAAAGGCACTAAACATAGACCAGATTTTTACATTGCTTGTGCTTCCAAAATTTCATTCAGTTCCCTATTTTGACAAAGTGCATTTTCAGCATTGTCCATTCCAGCAGCAGAAAATCTTTGTTACTGAAGTCTCCACTTACTAAATAATCACCTGGAAACACCCAGCAGTTTAAGTCCCTCAACAGTTGTTTACAGGGATTACAGTGATTTACAAACAGGATCAAAGCCATGCTCTCCAGAGGATAAGCAGATGAGAGAAGTGAGTAGGCTTCAGAACTCCTGTAGGAACCATTCCCTCTCCCTCCCCTCACGCTGCCAACTTTGTTGGTGAATATCTGGGATGGGTCCAAGCATGGGAAGAGGAATATGCAGCAAAGCTGAAGTCTCCTCAAAGCAATGCAAAGCCTTACTGCTTCACCCCTGTTCCAGAATATCTGCAATAGAGCTTCAACATCAAACCATGAGTGAAAACATTTTTTTTCATCACCCATCAGTTCATTCCCTGTCTTCTTCATTTGACTGAGATGTTTATTTTTCCTTAAATTACTGTACAACTCTTCAGGATTCCAGATGCTCCAATCAACACATCAATGGCAGTAAAGTGTGCATTAACCTACTGACTCTGGACCAGCCTCCAGAGCAAGGCTGGAGATACACCCACAGACCTAGTCTAAACAAACTGCTTTTCCAATGTAACAACATCCCCTGTATTCCCAAATCAATATCAGCCATAAACAACTTTCCACACCTACTCTGATTAATCCTATTTATTAACTAGGAATACACAGTGCCTACAGGTACTGAGCAAGCCCATGCAGAAGACAACAGGGAGATTTTTGCACTATGGTGCATCACGTAACAGAGAGTTGAATGTATCCCTGCATGCGGATTTATTGCTGGCCAAAGCTGGATCTCAGGAGCTCATAAAGAAAAGTAGACATGGTGTTTAACAGCAAACCAGCACACTTTGGCATGAAAACCCTTGCCTCTCAGCTTTTTTCATCATAAATGCTGCAAGTTTTCAGGTCTGATATTGTAATGTTTATGCAGCAACAACACAATGGCACTTACTCTTCACTTAGAATGAAAACTAAGATGCAAACTATTCTTAATGATTTTTTCCACATCTTCCCTATTTTTTCTATGTTTTTTTTTTTTTTTTTCATTAGAACAAGCTTCTGAATTAGGTATGCACTTTATTTAGCAGCATTCAAGTAAAGAACTCTACAAGAACTCATTTTAAATGGAGTATTTGCACTCTCAGAGAAAGCAGAATGTACTGAAAGTACATGTTTAATAACCTGGATATTACTGTTCATTCCTGGAACTTAAACTGAGAAATATTTCACAACATAACATATATGTTGCAGACCAAGGCAATGTATTTGAATCACTCCTCCCTTCCCAGTTGTTTTCTGTTTGGACTTCCATCTGGCCATGAGGAAGAGAAGATATACCCTACATTCTTTATTATTATTATTATTAAATGTTGATAAAGTAAACACATGTAGCTTTATCCACTCACATAAGAGGCTGTCAGAGTTTGCCTTGATTGGAAAATAGTTGAACTTTGTTCATAATTATACAAAAGAGATAAAAATTTATTTGAAAAAGGTTGCTGCTATCAAACTTTATCATAAAGTAAGAAAACTGCAAAGATTTTGAAACTCACCAGAGTAAGAGGAATGCTTAAGAACGCTTTGCCCTGTGGTTGCACATGGAGACTGTTCAGCTACAGACTTTTATATTTACATTATCTTAGTGACTTGCTATGCAGCAATAATTTAAACTGAAATACAAGTTAAACCTGCTTTAAAAAAAAAAGGAAAAAAAAAATCATAAAACTCGCACTAACCACAGCACCCAAGGGTTGTGAAAAGACAATTCAACACAGAGAAACCTGAGTGCCTCACAAGGAAGTCTGATTGAAAGTCACCTGTAGAAGCGCCAGGACAAGAGTTCAAATAGTAAGTTCTCTGGGACAGAGATGGTCTTTTGATTGCACCTTTACATTGTTTTCAACATTGGGAAGCCATTTCTCTAGGCCTCAGTGTGCTATAAATTATAGTTAATACTAATAAAATCCAACTTTCAGCAGAGAGTAACAGATCTCCTTGTTGGTAATCGTGACAGAAAGGTCACGAATTACAGGGCACAGAGCAAGAATTACCCGATCCTACCCAGAGATGTCTCCTCTGGGTCAAGGTTAGGCTGTGCTGGAAGCACCACAGCATTTATTTTTGTCTGTCAACAACGTCCTGCTCCTGTGATAAATTAAGGACTCAAGGCTCTGGGTCACTTTTGAACCCTTCATCAGTTATAAATTCTCCTTAATAATAAGCAGAACTCTGTTAGCAAACATAATGATTTACAGTAATAAGGATGCATGTACCATTTTTCCAGAATATACTGTCAGTTTATTTTATAATAGCTAGTATTTACAGAGCACTTTACCAACATAACTTAATTAATTATACCCTCAACTGTTTCTATTCAAAATTCTAATGATGTAGTAAGTATGATGAGCAATCATCAAATGCCCACTGAGACTTCTATGCTTGACTTACAGTATCAGATGAGCTCATAGAAAGCAGCCAGCAAACACAGCCGAGTCCAAAAGGATCTTTGTTTATTTCCACCACCTAATTATGTTCCTCAGCCATTCCTTGAACTCCTTTGTGATTCTGTTAAGTCCATGACTAATTTTAATGGCAGCAATTTTTACATTAGGCTGTAGAGTGCATTACCACTCTGAACTCATTTTTCAAGAGCTTGCAACTCTACCACAGTCCTTTGCTTAGGACCATCAAGTAGTAAAGAAATTCTCCACCTTGATTCAAATCAGACTCAAGATTAAAAAAAAAGCCATAAACACTCAAAATCAGACAACAAAAAACCCCAATAAATATAGGAAACGGCCTGAAAATCAAGGATATTCTAGAGTTAAGGCTTTTGTAATCTATGCTGATTATAATTTTTAGCACTCATATGTTGAAAATTGTTTCCTGGCATAGATACAGCTTTTTACAACAGAAGTTTTGCAGGGGTACAAAAAAGGAGGCATTCATTATTCTTTAGCTTATCCCTAGAGCTCCAGGGGATTACAGCATTCTCTCTCTGAAATCAAAATCAGTGCCTTCTAGCTCTGCCTCCTGTGATGCTTACAGACACAGTTGTTTTCCTACTAGAAATTCCAGGGAGAGAGAAGGAGCAATGTTGTAGCTTGATACTGATTTTCTGGCTAAAGTGGGAAAAATTATCTGTGAACTACTAGACTCTACAAGACCTGCAATATAAAACCAGCCCTAAGTGTTAAGAAAGCAACTGAAAACAGTTTTACTAAAATGCACTGGAACTTTCACTCTGAGAGGAGGTTTATGTTTTAGCTAATATTTTCAGGAAAAAAATAGTTTATTTAAGCAAGGTGCTGGTAATAAAATCATTGCTATATTATCAAGTGCTCTTAACCATTCATTGTTACAGGAATTCTACCAAGTAAAATATATTTAAATTCTCTATCAGAAAACTTTAAGGTTTAAGAGAGACTAAGAAGAGAAGGAACAAGAAGATTGTAATATATGAAAAGTAGGTGACAAGTAAGGCCATGCAGATTTCCTGGATGGAAAACATTTTGGCCCAGGGTCATTCTGTGTTCTCTCAAGTACTGTTCAGAGAGAGAGATTTAACCAAGGGCAGAACAAGAGCCCCCTCTATGTTACTCTAACCTTGGGTTTCCCAGGGTCCAAACTACATTCCAATGTCTCCAAATTGCAGGAGCCAAAACAATGTCCAGAGAACCTGAACGAGAACATTTTATAAGCCTTAAAGAGAAAGGAACTGTTTTGTTTAAATAGATCATTTTAGGGTCAAAATAGTGATTTAAATATTGAGTCTTGATTTCCAGCAGTCATTGCTATTAAAATGACAATACAAATAGAAACTGATAATGAAAGATGATGAAGATGTAGCAACATTTTACTGTCATAGCTGATTATTCCACTTTCTAGTCCACAGTAGCCAGGTTTTATGTGCATTTAACGCAGCTTCATCACATAAACAGCACTGGTACAGTTCTGCCTTGTGTCTCTCACAGCATAAGCTCAAAAGCCACACCAACAGGGAACACCCTTCAAGCCGAAGTTGCACTGCACAGCCAAGCACTGCTTGTACAAAAAAAGAAGCCAAATATTCCAGTAATCTGGAATAAAAATTCTGAACCTGCTGCTCAGAAGGAGGCTGATGACTATATCACATCTCACTCTATTATGATCAGCACATTCTCACAGAAAAGGTGTTAGATACGCAGTGGAGCATCTGACCACGTAATATTTGCATTAGAAAATTAGCGCACTACAAATTAAACTTGGCACGGACTAAGTGGATTTGAAACTCGTAATTGATAAACCCAGAAAAAGAGATATCACTGGGGAATCACCAGTGGAAAAGCAAGTTCCTAGTGGAGTCAGGATAGCATTGGTTCACACCCTCAAAACAATTCAATATCTGCCCGTAATCGAGGAGAAAATACAAGGTCACTACTAATCCAATTCTCAGACAACACACATTACTGGATAATGAAGTGGCAAGCAATCTGTACAAATAAACATGGCTTGATAAACTAGGCACAGCTCAAGATTTATAGAAAGATCATATTTCAAAACAAACAAAAAAACCCCCACAATAACAGAATTGAAGATTATATTTCCTAAAGGAAAAGGGAAATAACCACAGGAACACAATCTTCTGACTTCACAAAGCAGCTAAAAATTACTGAAATGATAGCTGGATGTAAGAAAATAGCAGCAAAGATGTTTACTCAGTGAGCAACCACCAACAATTACGCTGTTCTTGGGATATTTTGCCCAATATCACTTTCTACACTTTTAAAGTACGCTAAAAAACCCAACAGTTTTCAAACTATCCCTGTGTCCCTTCTGTGAAGTTTGAAAATCACAGTTCAGAATTTGATACTTAAAAAAATTGAACCTTCTAGAATTCCATAAGAAAAGGCAAAGTTAATAAATATTTATGCAAGTGGCATTTCTTCAAATCTTTTTCCTCAGGGTGACATTCCCATTAGAGGATTTCAGTATCTCATAGCTGGAAGTTGGGACTAGAAAAATTTAAATTGCAAGTAAAGCTAACAGAGGGAATAAATTACTGAAATTGAAGTAACTGGATTGAAGGTTTGGGGAGGGGGGGTGGAATTGGGGTTCTTTTGGTGTTAACGAAGCACATTTCTCAAAATATTCTGAAACATGGGAAAATGTAACTGCTCTGTTTTGCTTCCCTCAGAACTGACTCTGGCTCTAAAGGCTGTAGATTCCAGGCACTCCAAACCCATCAGACTGCCATCTAATCAGTGCTGGAAAGTTGTACTGATGAGACAGCACCTGGAGATGTGAATCCCATTTTACCACCATTCCACACAGCTACGCAGGGAAAGTAAATGCCAACTGTGTGAAAGAGCTGCAATATTTCAGAAAGATGAGTGGAAGATGACTGCTCAGGAATACCATGTGGTGTGGGCACCAAAGCTTTCTTCTCTGCAGAATATTCAGTTTGTATAATTTACAAAGAAACATGATCTGAAGCCCAAGCAGAACAGCACAACTAAAATTTGTGAAGCAGCAGATTTTACCTTTGGGTCATCTCAATATTAAAACAGCTTAGGGGGAATGCGATTTCCCTCACTTGAAATATTTAACTCTACACAGGGATTCAATATTTATTCAAGGTAAGATGGAACAAATTCAGGCCCTAAACCAAAAGCATACATCTTTCTAGCCACACATTATTGATTCTGCTACAGAAGTTGTGGCTTGGGTTATGCAGATTGTCAAACTACATGCTTTTGAAAACTTTGCTTCAGTTTATTCAGATTATTATAATTCAATACCAAAACAAAAATCCCATTTCCCTTGCTCAGCAAGAAGGTAATTAAATAGTTTTGAAAATAAAGCTTCTTAAGTAGATGCCAACATCCGGTTTAGGCAACAGTTCTGGAAAATAATAATAATTAAAAAGCCTGGTATGTTTTAATGTAATTTTACCGCAATTTAAACAGGTAAGTATAAATGGAAAAGAGCTGAATAATGTGGCTGGCTCATTTCTTCCCAAAGCTCTCCTGCACTTTCTCTGTTGTCTAAAGCTTGAGGGCATCCAGGAGAAAAGCTGTCCAGGTGTAGGCTGCTATTCCCATGATATGGAAAGAAAAATTCTCATACAGTTATAACGTCCTGTTTTGTTGTTTGACTGCACTCGTGATAGTCCAATGATTTAAACATGTATAAACAAACATTTATGGGCCTTTCTGTGACCATTCCCAAAACTATATTGAACAGCACTGACACTCAGCTAATTTCCCTCTCTACCCCTACTCTGGCTCCCCAGAAAATAAAATTCTTTGAAGCCAATTAAACGTTCTACTGCCAGTAAGTTGGGGAAGGTGAACAAATAGGTAACCTTGTCAAGGAATATTTCCACTGGTATCCTCTGACTAAAGAGAAGGTCAATATTGCTTTACTTTTGAAACATGTAAAGCTTGGCAGCTCTGCTTCCCCCCCTCTCCACCTGCTTTAGAACTGGCCAACATCTAAACTGTGGCCCATATGATGCCACCACACAACCACCGATCGCAAGTTGCTCTCCTTGCTGCAATTTGAAATTACTGTCCCATCGTTTCTCGTATTTCACATTGTCAGTAGAGTTGTCAAAAGTACAGGGTTGACATGTGGGATCCTCACAACTGGCTCCTACTCTGATCTACGGACACCTCAGTCCCACAGCTGTCAGTGCTGACACCAACTGCAGTTAATGACACCGTGTCATCTCTCTGGCTCATTTACCTGCCCACCCTGCAAACAAATGGACACTAGCAGGGAAGACAGGGAAGTGAGCAGCAGATACCATATTCATCATAATCACTATGATCCACAGTAGAAGAAAATCAATTCCTCTTAATCGAATAGAGTGACTTATTAAGGGTTATAAGTCCTGGCTGGAGAGCTGGACTGATTGGATTATGCTGGGAGAGAAATTAGCAATGAGCTCTTGAACTCCCTTTCCTTTTGTCTTCTGGCTCAGAGTTGCTATTAAATGATTATCTTATGAGAATCTTAGTAAGCAAGTCATGCTCTGATCAGGGAGAGCTGCAGGAAAAAGGGTACTGAAATGGTTCCTGAAGTGTTGACAGACAGTGATGTGAGCAAACAAGATGTGCCCCATCGCAGCATTTCTGATTCTTGATTCAAACAACACAGCGATGGTACCTGAGACAAACACTCAAGACTTCCCAGAACAGTAATCTTCAGTCCAGTGCTACCTGAGCCACCTTGCAGATTGATAACCAATTACTTATACTGTGACACACTGCAACTGCAAGTTAAAACTGACCTAAAATGCAGTTTGCAACAAATTTTTCTTCATTTAGGAAATGTTTTCCAGGTTTTAGAATAAGCAATGTCAGTGAACCAAATGTCTTTACAAACACTACTTAAGAGATGAAGAAGCAAAGAAGTAAAGGTAGAGATGGAGAATAAACACTTAAGATGAGAACTGGCAAAACAGATTTTCTTTTTCTAGTTAAAATAGCACATAATTATCCTGGATTTAGAGAATTTCATGGTGGTTGTTAAGTGTTAGACTCAGAACAAGATTTAACCAACCCTAAAAGGAAACCTGGGACTAGGAGGTTTGTGTGTTGAAACTGGGGGAAAATACGCATGGAAATGATGATTCTTTCAAAGCAAGAATCTCTGGAATTAATGTAAGTTGTGTGCAAGCACCTTCCAGGATCACCTTGACTTCTACACATGCAGCAAAGGTGCACCATAGCCTTTATTAGCAACAGTAGGCCAGGCCACCTGAGGTGCATGCCTGGGGCAACATTTAAGGGAAGTGATCCAGAGTCCAGGCACATCAGCTGATGATCTCCTTCACTCATCTCAAGGCTCTTTCAACAGCCTTCCTAACAGAGCAAGACCAAAGTACTTTGAAGAGTCGAGCCATTTGTTCCGCATTATCGTAATTCTGTGCTTTACTACAAATTCCAAAGTGGAAAAGGCTTTGGGAGAGCCGAAGTTTCATTACTACTGTTCTTAAAGTAGTCTATTTGGAGTTTTAAGTTTTGTGAAATGGTCATATGCCAGCAGTATAGAAGTTAACCGAAAAGAGACTGCATGCTCTGGGTCTTCATTTGCTCCCATATCACAACAGTTTGTGGTTAACATTAATATTCCCAGATAGTGGAAAAGCAGTTCTAATATTTTCACCAAGCTGCACTGATAGCTTCAATCACAATGATTTTGCTACTCATTTTTAAAGAGATATTTAAAAATAAGGACTTGCAGATTAAAAATAGAAGTTGTGCCAGTTTCCAAAATGTGCCTATGCTCGTCCCCTAGGACTCCAGAAACACAGCAGTAATATCCGTGTGATAAATTACATTTATCATGCACCTTTGACCACTCCAACTGCTCTCTGCACGCTAATCCATCACTTTGGGAATTATTCAACCATTCCCGGTCCCCGAGCTTCACATGAACACCATTAGAAGGAATTCCCCCACAATTGCTGGGAATTGCTTGCTCACCTGGGCTCGAACACACATAACACTGATGAAATCTTCAGGGTACCTAACTGCTTAGGAGCTCGGAGTCTGGTAGTTCACACCTTCAAATGGTGATTTCTTCAGTGGGTTTTGGCAAAGCGAAAGTTTCATGGACATAGGTCTCTGGTCCTAAGTATCTAGGAACTGTAACCTGCTCCAAAATCCTTCCAGAGTTTAGGGAGAACACTCTCAAGAGCTATTCAGAGGACCTTGGCTCATAAAAAACTCACGTTTAGGAAGAGGCAAAGTTTATAACCTGTTTCTTTCCTTTGCTTTCCCCTTTAGAGCACTTACAAGAAATCATCCTGAAGGCAGAGCCAATCTTGGCCTCTTAAATGAAGTGATCACAGCTAGGAAAGGTGACAGACAGCAGAAACTGGTCTTGTCTTGGAATGAAAGAGTAGACAACCTAAAGATGACAATACTCATTATCTGGAACATAACAGACACATCTAACACATAAGCATACACAAATTTACAAAGATATACCAATATATATTCACACTTTATAATTCTTCCTACTTGGTATTATTTTCTGCTATTTTAATACATTTACTAGTCAATGTTATCAGAAAATTAAGCAGCATTGCAAACTGTCAAAGAAATGTCCCCACTCTGCATAAACAAAAAGTTGAATAATCCATTCACTGATCAGATCTACAGTTCACTCTCTGTTTTCATATGTTCTGGTAAGTTGGTATTTCCTCCTATAGCATTACAGAAGAAGTTTGTCAAATGAATATCAGCAAGTAAAGCAAGCTGTTCTGTAAGGTTAGAGCCATAAGAATCGTTTAACTCTCAATACAAAAGCAGTTCTGTCAAAAGAGTTCCCTTTGACAGCTGTAACTACTACATCTATTTTGATTATAACTTTGAATATAATATAAATTGACATATTACAGAAAAAGGCCTGTATTAATCAGAAAGGCTAAGACCAGCACTTGCCAATAAGCCTGAACTTGAATCATTTTATTGCTTTATTGTGCCAAAGCCTTCAAAGTGCACTGAAATTAGGAGCAAGAACTGATTTGCAACACACATTATTATAGCATTATTCAAAAACTTGGTACATTTTATTCCTGATTATAAAAACTTATATCCTTTTTACCAATTAATCCTGTTTATGATAAATGGGTCAAACAAATCTAATAGAAAACTGGATTAATTCTCACTTGTAGAACAATTTGAAGGGTGTAATATATAACTATATATATATTAAAATAAGTAGGAAAACAATGTCCATTTTTTAGATATTAAATCTAGGAATGTGTATTAGACAGCAACTAAGCTTTTTTTCTCTTTGCAGGATCTGTGAAACTATTATTTGTGTCCAATAAAGCTAATTGAACAAAAGTACTGCTTCTACATTTTTCAATATAAGTCACATATTTTCATAAAGCTTGTTAAAAAAAATAATCAAACCCTAAAGAGTAATATCCTTAATAGCATTTCTGCTGTTAACTGAATTAAGACTATTTTTCCTAACATGAGATATTAAATGTAGAATGAGCGGAAAATTAATTTTATATTGAAATGCGTGTTCCAACTTCTTCTGAATCCATCTGCAAAATTGAGTTACAAATTAAAACTTAGGTAAACAAAGACCTGCCAGTCATTTTAGCACTTTCTTTGAGCCAACCTATCTGAGGCAGCTGCAAACCTACACTTAGGGGTCATATATTTTCTTTCAAATCAGCTTCCAAATGCATCTCAGAGAATGGGCCATGACAGTGGTTTGAAGCTTTATTCCCCTCTGCAGTTACAAGTCATCACAATGCTGACTCTAATCGGGTTACTCTGCATCTGTCTGTCACAAATAACCTAGTAACAACTAAATGGATCGCCATAAATCTTTCAATTAGAATTTATAACTTTATTAGCACAATATTTTTGAACTGATTGCATTACTTTGAAGAGCAGCTTTCATTTATTTTGTCATTTGGGGGTCAAACGTGTACAAAGGCTGGGAGCTGCATACACAATGGGAAGCTTTACTTCAGCTTCATGGTGGTCTCTGGAATTTCCCTTCTCCAGGGAACGTAGCCAGGTTTTTAAAGGAACACTTTGCTGGCTCTGCTGAGGTTGAACGGTGGTTCCTCACTTGGCTAAAGGTGACACTCAAGGGTTACACTGCCAGTTCTTTTTTCATAAAAGAGCAGTTTGCCATTGGGTAAGTTTTCAAAGGAGTTTATGTCTTTGCTTTAGAGCTGCTGAAATCCAAGCCAAGGATCCAACCTCTCTCCTAAGACAGGAGATGAGGATCAAGTGATATTCACTGATCTTAACAAACGTGGCTTGATACATCTCTGCCTTGGGGAGGGGAGCAAATACCACTAATTCACTAAAAATTTTCAAGAATTTATATCATTATTATACAAGTACTCTGTAATTTCTTTGTTGAATTATAACAATTTTATACAACACATATGGTAAAGTATGGGAAAGAACCTGAGCAGGTGATTTAGATGAATATACTTCAGCATTTTAACTTAACTACAGTGGAATACAAACACAAATGAATCCATGTTAAATACATAGGCCCGCATGCACTGACACCCCCAGAATTAAGGCACAGTTTAAGTATCATTTTTGTTTTAAGGGACTAACTCTTGCAAATTTTAGATATAACAGATGAAATTTGAAATTTGGGGGGAATGTTAACATGAAAATTCAATACCAACAACAATTTTAGCAGTGACTGAAGCTAAAGTCACTTTCCTACCTGAAGACTGAAAAAGATCAGGAATTCAAGTGGCAAAGGGAACCTTCAGAAGAGGAAGGCTCAGCAATAGCCATGCATTGCTTTGTGTTTTCCTTATTATCAAGTGGAAGCTCCTGAAGCTGTGCAAGGTTGTTAACACGTGTTAGATTCTCTGGTGAGATCTATGGGTAACTTATCAGCTGTTTGTGAGAAACTGCAAATGCAGATATAAATAACTACTGGTTTTAGTTAGAGACAAGGGTGAAAGGTGCAAAATGGGTGAAAAATGCCAAACAGGTGAAAAGTGCACCTACAGGGAGACCGGGGTCTAACAAAATACTTCAGGTCATGCTTAGGTGTCACAGAAAAAAAAGAGTTCATTAGGCTTCTTGCTAGAAAGCTGTGGAGTCATCAGTTTAGATTTTATTTCTTCCTTACAAACACAGAAAAAATATGCTCTAAAAAGAGACACCTTGCTAAATAAATTATGAGAGAAAGGAACTGGTTTATTTGGTACTTGGTGCTGCCAGACCCAAACTAAGAATAGATCTACATTGTAACATGACAAATGAACCTGCCCTGCGCTTTAGCTTCTGCTAACCTAGACCATTCAAATGGGGGCTTGCAATCGGAGATTTGAAATGCAGACCTACTTAGGTATCTTTAAAAAACAAATCAAGGCTTGGTATTTCTATGAGCAACCTCTGTCTGGCACAACAGGAGCCCTGAGTGCCTCTCAAAGGGACACGGCAGCCAAAAGTCACAAACAGCCAGAAACAGAAAATCAGAAGCACAAATCACACTCCTTCCCGCTTCCTCACACTTCTAACCTTTACCTGACCCTTCACCCAAAAGAAAACTTGTTCAAGACAGCCCAAGAATCCTGAACTAGTTCGTTTCAAAGATGCTATGGAAAGAAGTGTCAGTTGTTAGAAATCACACTGCGTTAGTTTTCAAATGGACACGCCATAAGGAGCCAAAATAAATTCTGGCTTATCTTTACACATCTTGGTCTTACTGATAAGAAGTTTAGGAAAGAGCCTTTAAAAATGTTAAATAGCTTAAAAAAAAAGAAAAAAAAAAAAAGAAAAAAAAAAGGCAGTAGTATCTTAGTCCCTAACAAAATGTGCAGCAGCAAACTAATTATCTTCTACACTAGAACCCTTTTAAATCTCTAAGGAAAACAAGAAAATATATTTAAAATATAATAAATACTCACGTATTGTCTAAAAACTACAACCTCTTCTGTTCAAAAACATCTCCATAGGGACTCATAAAGAAAATAGAGTGGTTACATATCTTAAAAACTAGAGAAAAGACAGAATAATAGGCCAGTTTATTCATCAAAGTGCACATAATTTACATTTAAGAGAAATGGCTTGATTCTCTGTTCCTGATTCCTCCTGAGATTTAAATACATTCAAAGTCCCACCATTTGTGAGTACACAATTTCCTGTGGCTCCTGGCTGGCCACTACCAAAATGTCCACATGTGTCTTTGTTAAAGGCATAGAATAAAAGCAGTGCAGGCTCATCCCAGTCTGAGAGTCAGTAATGGGATGCAGAGTTAGGAAAGAAGGAAATACAGACCACCCATATTCAACTTTAAATCCATCAGACATGGCTCATGACATTATTTCACCAGACCAATGTGCTGTCAGGATAAGAGATCACAGTAATTTATTTTTAATCTATTTTAAGGCTTGCAATATCAGCAAATTATGGTATACTGAACAAAGGCTTGAGTTAGATTATAAAAAGTTTTCTCATTGCTGGCATAAATTTGAGAAATCTTTGGTTTTGCAGCTCTGAATTTAACACTGTAAGCACTGCATTCATTTTTTTTAGGAAGATTCCTAATTTTTCTTCTTAGTATTTAGTTAGGAAAATACATTAATACATCTAGATAGGAGAGCAATGAGTATCATCCATCCTAACAACTGTTACAGACAGCTCACTTTTGTAAAGCAGTTTTCATTCTTAGGTCTACCTAAAAACTTGGTCAAAAGAAGCTCTACAAATTTATAAAGATTTAAACACTATTTATCAATACAAAGATAGCACGTTCAGTTGTATGAAAATCAGACAAAACTTACATCCTTAATTTCCTTCCTGATTAAATTCCCCTTCATTGAAAACTAGAAGTTTTTTATCAGTTATGACTATATGTTTTGAAAAGCTTATTTTTAACTCAAGACCATACAGCTGTAAAAGCAAGAAGTACTTAGTGTACCTAAAACCTCATCAGATTGATCTGTATTATACTTAACCACTGAAATGGAAAACTGAGAATATTAATATGGCAGCTTTGACATCACAACAATTGATGCAAATTCTAGGGTCTAACTTGATAATTCCTGCATGCTTCCCCCAGTGAAAGAGCAGAACTATTGTCATCTTCTGAGCATATGTGTAGTTTAACCTTACTTCATTTTTTGTAACAGGGAATTGTGACAAAGGACTGGAATTCATTTTCTAAAATAACACATCTTATGTGTCAATAAAAAGAAACAAGAGAAGTCACAAGAATTAATGAGGTTGATTATAAGTCAGGGATCTCAAAAGGATATTATCAACTCTAAAGCAAGTCAAATGTCAAACTTGGGTTAAAAGTCATTTCAAGTACTGCGTATGTTCTTCCACACTTTGGGATAATCCCCTCTAGATTAATGCTTTCTTATCACTTTTCCTCTCTCATATTCAAAACACTTACCAAAAGAAAAATCAAGGAGGCAGTAAAAGCTAAGGTAGTTTTGCAGGAAGGAAATAAGCAGCCAGAACACGTGAAGTCTCCCTGGGCTGAAAGAACAACTTGTGTACAAAGCTGTGCATGTGGATAAACACTGATCAGATCCAGTGGGCAAACAGTGCTCTTGTATCAACAGCAGCACAATGTCCCACAGCTACCTGCCATAGCAGCATTATTGTGCCATTTCCCTCCGCCTCACAAACTCTTGGGAGGTGAAAGGTGGTGCCCAACAGTTTGTGAAAGAGGTGTGGTAATAACTAGAAATCTGTAGCAGAAGAAAGAACTGAAACCACAGCACTCTCATTCTAATCAAAACCTGGAAGGAATAGTAGCTAAAAGGGGGAAATCAAAATCTCTATTAGTAAATACTTTATACAGTGGACATTACAAAAAAGAAAAACAATTGTTTCTGCAGCCTGTTCCCACCAAGTTCTAACTCAGATTTCTGTTCATAGTGACACCATGTTTAACCCATGGAAGAATTTAAGTGCTTAAACAAGATCCATTGATTGGTTAACTGATACAAGCACTGCATGTAAGGTTTGGGTCTGATTTTTATTTTAGTGACTCTCAATATTACTGTAGTTTAATCACTGGAAAAAAGAAAAATCAATCACTTTACCTCCTCTGAAACCATCTTTCCCCTTTGGCTGCACATGACATTAAAGGTCTCAAATGTCATACTTGTAAATTGTTTGAAATTAAAAGATGTTTCTATGGAACTGTTACATTAATTGGAACCTAAAACAATTTATGATTTACAAGCACAATAGGAATTAGGTACTTGAAAAACCTAAAAAAGTAGAAAGGAAAAGAAACAGACTCTTAGGCTTTCCAGAAATAAAACCCACTAAATTAGGAATTATAAGAATAAAGGATTGTGACTCCTTGAACCTTAAACTACAGAAGCAAAACATTAACAATTTACCTCCATAAAGACATTTTTTAATAGCTGGTATAATGCCAACATAGGAGAGTTATTAGACTTTAAATGATGAAAGCAACACTTCCCTAAAACCTCCCTCTTACCACCTTTTATGAAGTCCAACAGGTTACGGATTAAAAGTCGTATTTATTCAAATCTACACACAATGAAACCCCATTCTGGCTCTGTTGTCTGGACCACTTTGCAAGGTGAAGAATAATGACAGTATACAAACTCAAAACTTCTTCACTAAGAGAGATTTCATTTCACCACTGCATTCAGCATTATTCTCAGCTGCATCTTTGAGGTCAACAGCCCAAAAGGGTATTGGATAAATTTGCTTCACAAGTCACTCTCGACTTCTAATCCTATTAGAAATACCATGAGAAGGGAAAAAATAAAAACAAAACACAACCCCACAAAATGTGTTTAATAAATTTTCTTTGGGCATTTTTTCCCTGTTAATTTCCATAATTTTCCTGAATAGACAGTCATTTGGAAGCAACATTTGTTTGACTTGTCTCTGAAGCAACCATGCCCATTATTCCCTTTATGCTTCTTTGATAGCACGTGATGTGTATTTCATGTTTGGGTTAAGAAGCTGGTGCTGTTTCTAATATTTATAAACAGTGATTTTATTTTCTTTAATGATGTTTTTACTGACATTAGATTGAAATCACCAGCACATTTTCACCGGTTCATCTGCTGGAAGGACAAGGCTTTGCATGTCGCTTTCTGACACCAACATATTCCTTTGTAGGTACACACAAATTTGTGAAAATAAAAACCTCAGCATAGGAGCACCAACTGTACATAAATGTATTATTACCTAGAAGTACAACACTATGCCATTCCCAACTGGGCTTGCTCCAGAACTGGACTGCAAACAATCCCTGATCTCAGATAGGCCATCAGACAGCAAAGACAAGATTTACTGTGTGCCAAGGATGAAATAATTAGGTCTCTAAAGAAATACCTGTTTCAATATGAATTTGCCAGTTTTTGACTTCAAAAATCATTGAAATGTTTTCTGCCTCACAACTGTCCAGTTGCTCTAAAGCCAAAGCTTCCTCCATTCTGAAAAGCACTTTTATTTCTTGAAACACTCCAGGAAAAGACAAGTATCAGTGAATTCCAGCTTTGTAAGTTATTAAGCTTGCTCCTGACCCTCGAACACTCTTTAGTAGTTGGCACTAATAAGCGTGTTTATCACCAAAAGAGATGATGCTCTTCTAATTTCTGTGACACTTGTCCTATCAATCCTGAGCACAACATTCCCAGTGCCCAGATCCACGATCACACAGGTAGCTGAGCATGTTACTGCCCAGGCAAATGCGTTATGAATTCTCAGATGATGAACTGTGCTAAGGCTGCATGTCAGAGGTGATGAAACTGATAATCCATCAGTAATTTTCTAACCGCTACAACATCTCTGACCCACTGAACTAAATAAATGTATTTAATCACTGACTAGTCAACTGATCAGAAAGTGCCACGGGGTGAAGTGAGTGCCTTGACAAAGAAGACAGGCACTACCTAGAACCACTGTCACAACAAGAGTATCTTACCTCAGCCTCTTACCCACAGAGGTGGATTCAAACTGAAATCATTCTATAGAAAAAAAATTTTGTTTATGACAAAACACAAAACTCCTCTTGTAAGGTGATCCTTAAGAAAATAATTCTGGCAACACATCTCAAATTGGTTTTTTTCTTGTAAACAGGTTAGGTCAAAACCACAAAAAACCCTCTCCGATCACTTGTGGTGAATCACAGCCCAAACAACACATGATACAAGCAAAGGATGCAGCTTTTAGAGAAGGTTTCCCAGCACCTTTCTGGATGATGTATTCTACCTCTGGTCTGACTCCTGCCAGCTTCATGACTAAGAAGAATGGTAGGCCAAACGCTGCACCCTTCACAGAGGTCTTAAGCAAACTTTTCCTGGCACACAAACGCCTGATTGCCTAGGAAGCGGTACTTTCCCCAGGTGTTCCCATGGCAAACCAACATGCCAGCCCAGCGCTGGGTTATTAATGTCTCATTTTCCCGATGTTCTGTGTTGGTAGCCATGACAGAAAGCTTTGAACTTGTTTATTCACACTTGTTTAATCCTGTCTCCACACAGCACATCACAGCCTGTGGGGCTTGGAAGATGGATGAGTGAAGCCAAGGCCACGAGGGGGTCAGGGTCAGGGTGTCGCTGAATCTCAATAACTCCATCACTCACTGCAGCAGCCACTTCAGAGGTCACCTCAACTGAGGAGCTTGGGATAGGCAGTGGGGAAAACAGCTGGCACAACTGCACACAGATTCCCTGCAGTTGATGCTACATATGGAAACAAGAACAAATCCTTGCTTACACTGCGCCTTGAGTGGGTTTCAGTCTACTTGGTTAGAAAAAGAACAAAAGAAAACAGATAGTTTACAAATATATTTTCCGAGCAGCAGCATGAAGGCTGAAGAGAGGACCACTAAAAATCAGACAAATAACAGCAGTTTAGTGTTTCTTCTGTAACTATTGGCATATGTGTTGGACTAAGGGAAAGGAGCAAAAAGAGCACATGATGTCACAGACTGGTTCTAGTAAACAACAACAGTGGATGGAAATACATTTCCTCCTGCAGTTGTATTGTGCACACTGTGCACCTGACAGAGAAGCTTCTTTAAAATACACACAGCACAGATGATACAAACTTCTGCACTGTCCCCTACTTAGGGATTTTAATGTGCGTCAATGATAAATCCTAATTTTTTTGATCTTATGTTCAGAGCATATATGTATTTTATATCTATATTTCATGCATATATGTACATATGTTTATGTATATATATAAAAATGTCTCTATATATGTATAAACATATATATGTTTTTATATAATGTTTTTATATATATTTATATATATACTATTAAAAATATATATAATAGTTAAGTAGCTGTATACTGTACAGGTCCTGAATAATATTGTCAATACTTCATCATAATTTGAGATCAAATAGTTATGTTTTTAATAACTATATTGCACATTTTATCCCATTTGTTAACCTGTTCTGTAAGTGACTGACACGAACTTGGTGACATGCTGAAAAAAAAACTGAACAAAACTGAAACAAAACTTTATACTCTTAACTTCTATTTTTTACATCCACTCCTCATAATAAACCATTCTGCAACAGTGCAATTACTTCCAAGAGAGATGGAAATTAGTATTATTAAACTACCTTTAAACACATCTGCAGCACTGGAATAAAACTGGGAAGAGATTTGATCTAACAGAGATCAAGTTCTCATTTGTTCAGTAGGCAGAATGAAAAAAAAGAAATATAAACTTAGATCTGCACATATGCACAGTATATTTATGATAACCAGTCAAAATATGTTGATAAATGGGAAAATTAGCAAGTGAATTGTATAAACAATAGTCGAAGACAAGCTTTTATTCTAGCAAGAGAAAATAAGTCCTTAAAAATCTGAGCAAGTTATTTGATAAGAAAATCTAGAATAAAAAAAATCCAGGGCTCTGTCCCAAACTCCACATTTCCATTTTCCACAACAAATGTAAAAGCATGGGCTTCAGTGGAGGTATCATTCAGACTAATGACACTGGTGGGGAAATACGGGAAATCCTACAGCAATCAGCAGATCAAATTTTAATGTGTTGTGGTTTTTTTTGGGGGAGGAGGGAGGGATGGAGTGGATAGTGGTGTTATTTTGAGGTTTGATTTTTTTTCAGATGGTTGGTTTTCTTTTTGTTTGGATTGCTGCAACTTCTTTCCCTATGGCCCATTTTCCAAAAAGTATATTTAAGTGCATGCAGAGAGGAGGGTAGGAGTGGGGGGTAGTGTTTCCACACCTTCAGTAAGACTGATAGAATCAAAGTTTACGTAACATATATAAAATCCATTAAAAAGCCCAAAATTTGCAGTAACTAATACATTCAGAATCAGATGCTGCTCAAGTAGGAACACAATAAAAGCATGAAGAAAGTCACCTGTCTTTTTACAGTAGGAAGAGGGAGGCAAATAAAATGAAGAATATCCCTCAGATTTTTAAGATATCGTACTACAAATCAAAATATTTGGCTTCTGCCTGTGGTTCTGCAATCAGCACGATACATGGTTCTGAACAGATGGCTCTGAAGCTCAAAGAAAACAAACTGATGTTCAGTGTTGCCACCACTGGCTGTCAGACATGCAGCTCTAGCAGTGGAATTTACAGGTTTGAAAGCAGATAATTAAGCTGCTTGTACAGCAGAATAAGAATTGCATGTATGCTAAGGGAATTAAACTATTTGAGGAAGACATGATTTCTAGTTGCTGGTTCTAAATTTGAAGCATAAAAGAAATATATAAAAGCGAGAAGACAGAGTTAGAAACAATGTAGGTGGAACACAAAGGCAAGTACTTTCCAAAAGTAATTTCAAGTTCTTTTTTTTTGCAGTTTACTCTTTCATAACAAAGATGCTTTGCTAAAAGAAAAGGCCATTCTGAAAAAGTTAAACTTGCCTGTTTGCCTCAGTAGCTTCTAATTTATACCCAGACTGTGCTCGCATATGGGCTTTGTTATCTACTTAATTTAGAAACATTCTAAGTATTCTATACTTCAAGAGAAAAGCAAGGTGCAGAGAAAAAATGGAAACTTAACTCTGTGCAGACATCTCTTTCATAAAGACAGTCTTTCAGTAAAGACAACAAACATCTTTATGACCAAGGTGACAGTGTTTCACCCAGATGCTTTCAACTACTCCACATTTTCCACTACCTGTGCCTTTTTTTTGGATTCTAACAAAGAAAAACAGTGTATTTCTTGAGAATTCATGAGTGGAATGAGCAACTTAAACTGTTTATACCCAGCTGGACCCAACAGAAGGATCACATTAAACATGAAGAATGGAATGGTATTGAAGGCTAGCGTAGGAGACACTCATTGAAGTGAAAAAGAAAGTGCAAGGTCACTTGCTTTCAAACTGATCACTGGAAAGTTTAGTGCAAAGTAAAGTTCATCTGTTACAAGTCACAGAGGAAGAGAAAGATCTGCATCCAATCACTCCAGAATGACTGTGAGCTACCAAGTCCTTGCAAAAGTTAAATATGATCACATGACTGACACATAAGGGAACAATGAAGTTATTCTTAATTAACTCATAATGCACAGCATGCAAGTCTTGAAATATTACATGCAATCTACCCACTCATGTCTCAAAAAATCTATGCAGAGATAAGACACCATTGTATTCTATAAATACAAAGGAGAGAAAACAACTTAAGAAAAAACAGATCAGAAGATCTGTTCTTCTAAAGAGGAATCATCAAATAGTTTGAGTTGGAAGGGATTTTTAAAGGTCATTTAGTCCAAGCCCCCTGCAATAAGCAGGGACATCTTCACCTATACCAGGCTGCTCAGAGCCCCATCCAACCTGATCTTGAATGTTTCCAGGGATGGGGCATCCACTGCCTGTCAGAGCAGCCTGTTCCAGTGTTTCACCATTCTCATAGCTAAAAACCTTCCTCATATCTACTCTTAAGTGACCCTCCTCCAGTTTAAAACCATTACCCCTTGTCCTATCACAGCAGGCCCTGCTAAAAATTTTGTCCCCATCTTCTTTACAAGTCACCTTCAGGTACTGAAAGGTCACTGTAAGATCTCCCCAGAGACATCTCCTCTCCAGGTTGAATAATCCCAATTCTCTCAGCCTTTCCTCATAGGAGAGGTGATCCAAAAATCACAAGAACTAGCATCCATCCAGTAGGCTTATGTTTACATTGGGAAACATGACAATTCTTTTTCTCACCATTGGAATATGTAAGTTCCAAGACAGGCTCTCAACAGGAACAAGGAATAACAAAGTGAGCTTGAGGATGAAGGGGAAGGCAATCAAACTGCCTTTCAAAGTGCAGCTTGAAATGTTTCTGAATGGAATTACAAAATACAGCTGTGTAGAATACAGGAACTCAGTGATCCAGGACTCCCGGTTCTTTCCATCACTGTGTCCCTTTGTACAGTGGCAAACAGATCCATGAGACAGCAGAAAGTGACTGTGCACGCCTCCCTTCTCTATCACAAGGAAGTAATTTCCCAAGTATCAGCACACATTCACATCACTGCCACTTGAAAAATTCCAGCAAGAGGGCTGGAACAAAACTACCGCTTCATTTCCCACATAAACTCCACATATCAGAAACTTATTCAAAGTGTAACATCTATGGGAGCATTTGAAGTGGAATTATCACCAAAGCCCTGATTAAATTTTAGTCCTCAAAAAACAGGAAGGAGGGAAGTACATATCTGAACAAGGAAAGGGGGAAAAATTAAGAAGGATAAGGTTTTGGTGCCTTCAAACAAATATAATTATTATCAGAATAAAAAATCTATATCAATGAATATAAATATATAGATGTGTATATGTAAAACACCCACCAATCTCACCCTAATAGTTACTTTTAATTACCATGCTAATGAACTTGGTTAGAATTGAGATCTTGCAAAATTTGCAAAGGAATGGTCTGAAGCCTTGCTTGAAATGAGTACTTTTTTTAAAGCTATCTGACATTGCAGAATAGCACAACATGAATGCCAACAGCTGATGTTTCATTTAACATTCAGATAGTGCTTACAGGTTCCTGAGCAAAGGGAACAGAGTTGTAAAAATGCAATGTTATCTTGTTTTCCTTTGTTTCCCATAGGGGCTAAAAATCAGAAAAATGTCAACCCCCAAAAAAATTAAATTAAAAATCAGTACCTGCTGATGTGCACACCAACAGATCAGTCAGTAGTTGATTTCTTTAAAGGTTTCTGTGAAGTCACCAGTAGTTCCTCAGCTGTCAACATTTCATCAGGTAGAGCATTCAAAGTTATATAAACAACAGGATTAGATTTTAAAAAATCAAAGGAAAGGGGAAGAAAGAAGCTGATACAAATCAAACAAGGAAATGCACAAGAAATTATCAGAAACAGAATCAGATCAAGCATATTGCAAATAGCCTCTAAAAATGTAACACAAAGTTCTCTTTTAGGCAGGGAAAAAGGGTAGATTCTGGGCAGAAGAATTCAAGGAATAAATCAGAGATCCTACCCAAAACTTCTCTAACCATTTCTGGATACTGCAGGAATGCTGGGCATGACAGTAGACTGTGTGAGTACACAGTGCCTGAGAGCACATGGCAAAGACACATCAACCTGTTCTGAAGTATTAATTCACACAGTGGAAACAACTTCCAGCTGTTAAGCAAATTTTTCACTCGGCACATATAACCAGCTGAGCTTAAGTGCTCACAACAAACATTCTTCTGTAAAAATCTATTATAGGATGACCAGAGCATGAAAAGAGAAAGAAAAGAAAATGGAGAACAAGAACAAGGTCTTGAGAAACCTACAGGTATTGTACAGCTTGTTATTATGACTAAGAGAAATTTAAATATCTTTGGATCTACCTAAAATGTGAGGAGCCATCAGCCCTCTTAGCCTTGGAAATGTTTAAATAACAGGTGGAGTTCAAAGGATAAGAAATAAAGATGTAATAAAGGAGTGACTTGTCTAAAGCCTAGTGCATGATGCTGGAAAGTACTGCTTCTGTCCTCATGGAGAAAGCATCAGTACTGAAGCACAAACTTAAATGGTTGGTGAGAAATGCGTTAGGAACAGGAGACACAGTTTAGTTTATCCTGGTGAAAAGCCCCTCTACACTGTAGAAGTTCTGGTTCACTCTGGCTGCTGGTTCAAAAATCACACCCTCTCAAATTGCTAGATTTCTTATCCCAGATTAAACCACACACTCAGCTAAAATCTAGACTAATAAAGTAAATAATCTGAACAGGTTTTTTTTTGTCTCAAAAGGAAACTTTGCAATGAGATGTCAATTCAGGTGTTGATTTATCTGATGTCTTCACTAACATACATTTATTAACCTCTTTAATCTCTAATTGTGACTCTAAGAATTAAGTTGTTCTACATAAAGATCCCATATTATGTAATGTTTTCTACATTCCCAATGGCTTCATCCTAATCCACAGAAAACCCCACAGAAACTGCTTATTGCAAGCTTCAGAAGTACAGAGAAATTTTCAAGTGTTCCCACCATCTTATGAAGTCTGCCTTTGCCCATACTATCTAATCAGATACAATTTTATTTGTTTTCTTCTATGAGGGGAATTCCATTTGCATTAAGCATGCTGTGATAATAGCCCTGGTTTGTTGAATTTCTACTTAGAGAAATGCAGAGTAAGAAAAAGCACGATCTTTTCAGTGTCCTGACATTGCTCATAGACCAGACCACAGTCTCCAGCACTTCAATTTCTACAATAATCACTTCTGTCTTGATGAGAGCAAAGGAGTGCCAGCTCAGACAGAAAGCCCTTCACACTCTGTTTAGAAGGATGAGAGTGAGAAAGGTGTAAGTAAAGGAGCAGGGCATGCTTTTCATGTGTGAAAGTAACTCCAAGGCAAATCAGACTTTGAAATCACCAGTAACAAAATTAATAACCATTTTACTATTTAAGTCATACGTTGAACAGAAGCGAGACAAAAAAATTGTCTACCCATTTTAGTCACATACACTGTGCTCTTTTTTCAATGGATATCTCAAATTAAATAACTCCATTATTATGAATGTACTGCAGCCTTTTGCACAGGCTGCAGCAAATAGTCATTAGCATTATGATACAGATGTGATTGCAGAGTATACATTTTATACTTCTCAGCCTTCATTCACTGAACATTAAAACACATCTTGTTTATTTGGAAAAATTACTGTCTCCCATGTTTAAGATCTGGCTTATTCTTGCTTTGCAATACACCTATGACTCTTCACACTAAACTCTGTGTACTACTATAACCTCTCTTGTTACAGATAAAAACATAATTCAGTTTTGAATCTAACATAAGCAGGATCATTATGTTTGGAGAGGGTTCCAAAGCCTGCTATTCAAGCAATCTTTGGTATATAAATAATGCAAGACCTCTTCTTTCTCCAAATGACTTCAGTTCAAGCACAGGCTCAGAAAGATGGAAGCCCAAATTTATACTGCCATTACAAAATTCAATCTATTTCTGGTTCTCCAATTGAATTATGACTCCGAGCCTTCCACTGCTTTCTGCACACCAACCCACATGCTCCTCACCTCTGCCAAGCCATGCAGAAAAGAATCCTATTTGTGAATATTCCTGAGTTTTATTATGATATTGAAATGGCAGCAAATCCCAGTTAATCTGAAAAGCCTCACGTTTTCTTTTAAAGGGAAGTAAGGTAGAAAATGTGTCTTATCCCCCTCCCCCACTGACCTCTGAACCTCAACCTCCTTGCCACTAAAGCGTTCAACACCTCATTTAATCCCTCCTCGCTGCATTGGCACAGCACCGCAAAAGGAAGAGGGGGAAAAAAAATAATCTGGGGACTTCATCAATTTTTCATGAATTTTCATTTAGGCCAAAGCCCCCTCTAACAGTGGTCGATAGATCAAGCTGCTGTCACATATTTAACACCTGGGGCTGCAGCTGCTCTCCCCAGGGGCAGCCGCTGACTCAGCCTGGCTCAGAGGCAGCCCTGAGTCAGAGCAGGGACCCTCCTGCTCCTCCTCCCTCTCGCTGGTGGTGCCCCAGCACTGGCAGCTGAAATCCTACCTACTGGCACTCCTGCCAGTGTGTTTGCTGATATTCCCGCCGGGAAGCTCCACCGCGCGGGTTCGGTCGCGTCAGTTTGTGCACTGTGAAAAAGCTACACTTTCCTTTTAAAACTTCTGGCACCCAAATATGGAGGCAGTTTCATGGAAGATTAAACCATTTCAAGTCTACTTCCCTTTCTGAAAACCTCCCAAGAAAATCTGAACATCAACATATTCCTAATAATGTTTGGGAATTATTAGGGATAATTACCCTTTTCAATTTCAATGAAATAACTCTAATAGACCAAAAAAAAAAAAAAAAGATGTTGTACTCTTCTGAATACAATTATTCTGAATACAATTCTTCATAGATGCTTTAGGACTAGAACATTTATTTTAATGATTTAACCATAAAGCAGAAATACTACATGAGAATTTGCCACGTGCACATCAGAAGACTGGGTTTGCTGCTGGCATTAGCATTATTTTTTTTCCTTTTGAGAAGGTTCCTACTGAAAAAGTAATCTGCTCACAGCACACCACGAATTAATGCATTGATAGAATTAAATAGAATAAGTCATATCAAAGAATTGTGTAGAATAAGTCATATTCATCATAAACTGTGCCTTCAAACACCACCTTCTTCTTCTAAAAACCAACTGTGTCTTCTTAAATGTCTTCTGGAATAAGGAGTTCCCAAATTGAAAGCAAAAAGATTCTAAAAGCCCATTCTGTATATTAATAAAGTTTTTTCAGTTTCACTGGCACAGACAAATTCTTCTGAGGATGTTCATCAGCACAAAAATATCTGCTCTGGACTGTACGAACATGCTCTGAACAGGCAGCGATTCCAAACCCTTGGATAGGTTGGTATTCATTGTGTTTGGAAAAGTGTTAACTTCTACTCAATCAAAAAGGGCTTTGGGATTTCAGCAACTTGCAAAAACTCACTCCTCAAAAACCAGCGGGCAAAATTATTGCATTCAACATGGGCCACACTATGATCATAATCACTGTATGTCCCAGCTGAATCTCACTTCTGTATTACAAACAAGTATGGGTATGTCAGAAGACTTTCAGTCCCACTGCTTTAGTGGCAGGGGCCACGCAGGGTGTGAAAAAAAAAAAAAATAGAGGAAAATTAACCACAATAAGACTGTTTGTCATCTTAATGCATAAGCATGAACACATCTAACAGATATGTAAACCAAATAAATATTTCTTCATGAATCATTCAAAAGTTGTTATTGGCAACTGACAGTTTAATAAGCAAAGTAAAACAATTACAGATTTGCTCTCTAAAGCAGCAGGCTCAAGTATTTTAAAGCTGTAAAAAGCAGCAGTTTGTCCCTAATGGCAACAACCTTAGGCCACCTACAGTCAGATAATAATCCAGAACCCTGTTGTCAGCACAGGACAGTGGTTTTTTTTTTTTTTTTTTTTGGTGGTGATGAAAACAGCTTGGCTCAGTGTGGAAAGAGCAGTTTTCAACACCATGACAGATAGCACAAGTCAGAGCCATCACATGCAGCCATCCTCCTCCCATGGACAGGGCTGCAGATTCCAGGCAGCTCAACAGTTTGCAGCAGCAGCTGAGAACAGGTGAGTGGGGACTCACTGCTGACAACAGCCTGTCAGCAACAACTCATTTCCTGAGCGTGCAAATGGGCCATGCAGACTGGCCCATCTTCTCCAGCCCAGAAATGCTGACATGAGAAAAACAAGTAAGAGCCTTAAAATAACTCCTCTCTGAAAGTCATTTGAAAATCTGATTTTACAACCAAAATTGTATTACAAAGCAACTCAAAACCAAGGGAAAAGAGGTAGTTTTGCTATCACCCTCCAAAGGACACCTTCAATACCTGCAAAGTACTGCCACGTGTTTTAAGGTCAGTGAGTAAAAACCACGGCAGGACCTCTAAAATTAAGTGAACGAGCAATGTATATATTTTTTAGATTATTTTCTTTGATGAAAACTCTTCTGTAATTGCAGCCACAGTATGGCCCAAGGGAAGATAAAGCTCTGTTGAAGTGAAAAAGGAGAGCCTACTTCAGCCTGCTAAACCATTTAATTGGGGGATTCAGTCGGTTATGTTTCAAACCTATGAAAACAGTAAAATAATAAGGTTGCTATTGCAAAAACTTCAGCTATGGTTTCACATCTCAGGTTTCACGTTGATCCTGCCCTAAAATACCTGACAATGAAGCATAACTTTATTATATTCAAAGTTTTCTACCGTCTCCCCACATGGTTCATGCATGACCTGCCACCAGCTACAGTTGTTAAACAAACTCCAGAGAGCGGGGATGTTGTAACAAAAGCCTCTCAGCAGGCAGTGAAGTAGGGATCAGTGAAAGCTGACAAGATACAGAGCACATTTAAATTTCAAAATAATCAGGCACTCTAATTTGATGACTCAAAGTACAACTGGAACAATCCTCTGAACTTCCACTGGAGATTTCTGAATGTCTACAGGATTACAATAAAGATCTCAAGCGTTTATGCCTCTCTCCTAGGATTTCTCAACACACAGTTAAAACTCATGCACAAAGACACAAATAATGCAGTAATTTTATCTAGTCATACTCACCCAGATTTCAGCCTTCCTTAAACTTCTCCTCAGTTCCTAAATACCTACAAAACTGAATAACGTTCTGTGATGCCTTAAACTGGCACAGTTAGTTGTGTTTTGATGGTATGCCAAAACTGTTCTCATTTTTTGACACAGTAATGAATGTAGGCTAGAACAGGTGAGAAGCAGTGTAAAACTCTTTTCTACTTAGCTTATTCCACCATTTAAATATTTTAAAAACAGCATTTTCTGCAATTTCTGAGGAAACTGAAGCCTCAAGATCAAACCACATTAGCTATAAAAGTCTGCAGATGGCATCAGGAATGAAGATTTCTCTTCTGTACTTCTCTCCTTTAAACAACATACCACCTAGTGTGTACTTAAATCCATTCTTTATCAACTAAGCAAAACAAGTTTGTGCTCAAGCCCTACTTCAAACATATTTTATTGAAACTACTGCCAGATGAAGAGCTGTGGGAGGAAAAAAGAGTAAGTCCAGCAAGAAGAGAGCATTCATAAATCTACTAAAATACACCCCCACGTGAAGATACACATTCTGAATAAAAAGATCAGCGTTTGTTCAACCCATATAACTAAGCAGCAAAAAAACATGTGCAACTCATTGTATTTTACGTATGATGAGCTTGTTTTCTATGTGAATATAATGAATGTGTCTGCTAACTCTACTGGAAGCAGAGCATGCCAGGTGGTCTCTGAAAGAGCCGTGTCGACTTCTCTGTTGAGACAAAGAGAATCGATAAAGACTAGGATTGCTCTGGATGATATGAGAAATGGCCAACAATTTCACTTGCCATTGACATAATGAATGAGGCCTGGATCAAGTTCATGATAGAGGAGCATATATTGAGGTTTCCAGCAGTACAGAACATGAGTCACCAAGAAGCTGTCTGCTTCTACTGAGGTAACAGATGATGAGATAAAGAGAAACAGACAGTGCACCTTAGATTAAATGATAGGTATTTTTCCACATTAGTTCCAGTATAACCAACTTTAGGCATAATTTAAAAATTAGATTGTTCTTCAGAGGAAAATTATCCTATGTCTGTGTTTGTGCCAATCATGATTATACACCAGCTAGAACCTCATTTCAGCATAAATCACCTCTTCTGTACAGTCTCTGCTCCTGAATAAACACATGTAAAAATGCCTTGTCTAAGAGCTGCAGTTACTCACAAAACATCATATTTATCCACATTCATTACCTCCCAGGACACTGACTCAGAGCGAGTGCTGGGTGACGGAACAACAGCAACCACGAAGTCTTACGCAATGCTAATCGTACGAAACTACTCACATGCCACTTCCAGAGACGCGTTGCGACTCACAGCTTCCCCGAGATAGTTCCTCGCTACGCAGACGTAACTTCCCTCGTCAGGTTTACTCCTGCGTCCGTGCACGATGCGCAAGAAAAATAAAGACCCGCTGGGCAGCAGCATGCGGTGGGAGCGCGGATCGTCCTTGTCCGTCTCCACTCGCTCGCCATCCTTGTACCACTCGATGGTGGGAGTCGGCCGTCCTTCAGCTTTACAGTTCAGGGTTGTTGGCTCTCCTTTGGACACTATCACATCCGAAGGATGCTCAACGATCCGCGGTGGAAAGTCCTCCTGGCGGAGACGGGATCCTGGAGGAAAAGAAAAAGGAGAGAGGAAGGAAAGAACAAATTATTTTAACTTCAGGCTTCACAATGAGTTTGCACAAGTTGCTCTTTTAATGTAATAAAATTTCCCTCCCCCCAATAAATGACAATAAGATATGAAAACCTGTACACAGCTGATATTGTTTTGTCTGCTATCAATCAGAGACTATCAGACATTTCAAACCTGAAAACCCAAGCTGGACTACAGACATACAGCTCTAAGGCATTTCTAAATCTGTACCAGCTGTAGACTGGGCTTAAAGGAGGATCTCTTACACATAATGCATGACAATCTTTTTCTTTCTCCAATAATCTTTCCATTTACATTTATTTCTAGATCCCTGTGTGCTTTCAGATTCATGGCCACTGCTCTCCCATCCTTTAATCTGCCAGATTCAATAGAAGGATATCCAAAACCAACGCAACTTATCACCCATCGGTTAACAGTTCTTTATAGTTTTTTATACATGCGTTGTATCCCTTTTCCACAAACAGTTCAGATATGGAAAAAAAGGAAAAAAGAAAAACCCCCCACAGAAACCTCAAAGTTTAGATTTACTTTAGAGCTCACTTTAGAAATTTTCAGAAGATCGCATGCATATACACACACATACAAATACAATATAGGCAAAGAATAAGAGAATGGCCTGGGTTGGAAGGGACCTGAAAGCTCATCTAGTTCCAATGCCCCTGCCAAAAGGGACACTCTTCATTAGATCAGGTCACTCAGAATGCCGTCCAACCTGCCCTTGAACACTTCAGCATTAGTTGTACACAGTCCACTGCTGGGAGCCGGTTTTTCGAGAAAACTTGTTTTAAGTTTTGTGTTATGTTATTGCATTATGTATTATTTCCCTTCATTGTACCCCCATTTTCCCTTGTTTTCCTTGCACCCTTGAATCCTGCATCTCTAATGGCCAGTGGTGCTGCACTGCAGTCCCAGCCTTATGTGGGCATTTCTGCCTCATATAGTTAAGCTCTGCCTCTTGTTCCAGAGCCTTCCCTACCCTACCCTTAATTAAGGCAGGAGTCTTAATTAAGCCCTAATTAAAGGCCATGGACATTCTTTGGACACAAAATCCCTAAAAGCACTAACAAAATTCATAATTTTTCATAAAATTCATAAAAATTCAGACCCGATCCCAGAACTCTTACCATATCTCAAAAGGGCAAAAATAGGATCGGCAATAGCAAACGCTAACTTCGCAGGAGATAAGCAGGCAGTTGACGCACTAGTTGCACGGAAATCAATTTTTAAAATATTAAGAATTACTAAAAGACAGGGAGAGCAAAGCGGTCGAAGCGTGGTGTTGGCGACGGGACAAGGGCAAAGTCAGGAAAATCAAAAGGGCTGCTGTCCTGTTCCCCCACAGGGCAGTGCCTGTATCTTACAAGATGGCGGCGTTTCCCACCCCTCACGAAAAGGCGGGAACGCGGTATCTCAAAATGGCGCCCTAGTGATATATTACATGATCATTGACAATATTGAAGTTGATATTATGATTGATAAAGGTGCATTTTACTTTGAAGTTATAAAAACATCCACATTTATGTGAAACAAAAAGAATATTTATGTTTTATAAAAATTACTGCTATAATAGGATGAAAGGAGAGCTCATAGAAGTGCTTAAATGAATGATGATGGCCATCAGGAAAGCTGTGTATGATTGTGTGTGTGTAAGTGAAAACATACTACCTCAAAAGAGGAATTCAAGTCCCCATCATGCTCTGTTTGTGCAAAATTTAGAAATTTCCAAAAGTTGTCAAACTGTTTCTACATGTACAAAGTTCTCTGAGTTATTTATTATTACAGTTCTGATGAATCCTCTAAGAGATCTCTCAAAACCTCTTATTGAAACTTCCATCAAAAACTGTGAGATCTTATTCCTTTCTAGTGAAAAGAAAAAACGAGAAACTGGAGATAATATGTATAAATGACACTTAAATAAAAGTTTCATAACAAAAAAGATTTTTTCATTACAAGTATATACTTCTTTATGTTTATTCCAAAGTAATGTAACAATACAGTTTAAATGTAAAGTTCACTTTTCAATTTGTAGGAGTGCTTATAATTGGTCTATCTCTATGGATAGTAAAAAGTCTTCAAGAGTGTGGTTGTGTACATGAAAGGAGGCCTCCATGAATGTTGTAAGTGAAAGGGGATGGATGGCTGAGATCTTGAAGCAGAAAACTGTCAAAGAGTTAAAACCAACAAACTATTAAAAACAGAATCACAGTAATCAAAGAAAAATAGGATTGAAACCTTTACTTATATTTCCCTTTCCTTTTAATCTTTTCAATATGAAAGTGTTTATATAAATTTATGCTTCGGGTTACATATGTTAACATTAGAGTCTGTATTGTTATAAACTTTACTAATTAATTGTTGCCGGTTAGTTCTTATAAATTGTTAAAGCGTTTATTGATACGTAGAGTTTCTCTTCCAGTTCAAGTTGTAATCTCTCCAGAATTTACACATAATATTTTTGGGTTTTGTTCCTCATTTGTAATGGCTTGCACTTGCTGGAATCCCTTTTGTTAGTACAAATACGAGATTCCAAGGTGAGTATTCCAACAAACAGCCTCAAAAGGAGTACTTAAGGTTTTCATAGTGTTAAGGATAGTGAAGATAAGAATACTTTGCTTAGTAAAAAGTTTTTGAAAGCAAAATAATTCACAAATATTTTTGATGCTATAATGACCGCTTTATGTTTCTCCCACAAGACTTAACATATTATATAATTGTTTGTCAAAAAGTGTATAGCCTTTACAAACACACTTGTCGTAGTTGCATCAATGGTAGCCAAAGACCTTATAAATGTGATCAGTGAAAAGAACTGAATAGAAAGAAATGTACATAAAAAGAAAGTTTCTGTAAGTCGATTGTCGGTAAGAGGGGAGGCAATTGGAAGTGAAAAGAAGAAAGATCAAAGAGTGGTTTACTAGTAATAGTGAGTATTAGATGTTGATGGAGAGAAAAAATAATCCATAACAGAGTAGCCACCATTGAAGCAACAAAAGCAAGTTCACCTAGAGTTAACAAGTAAATTCTGTCTTTCTGGTATGGAGCAGGTAAAATTTATTTTTGAGATTTTTAGTTTTACTATTATAAGTAATTTTAGTTCTTGTCCTTATTATTTTAGAAGAATGATATTCTTGTTTATGCCTTACTTAATACTAATTTATTATCTTAAATTTTGTTAAATTACTTCTGAAACCTTATGAATCTGTTACATTGCAAGTTTTCCTTATAACCCTCTTAAATAGTTTATTTCTTAGTACTGTACAAACCTGTCAAGAATTTGATTTTATAAATATATTTTAGCATGTTTTAAAAATTATCTCTTATCTAACTTTCACTAACTTTGCCTTTTTTAGAAAATAAAGGAAGGGGATACGTTGGGAGCTGGTTTTTGAGAAAACTTGTTTTAAGTTTTGTGTTATGTTATTGCATTATGTACTGTATTATTTCCCGTCATTGTACCCCCCATTTTCCCTTGTTTTCCCAGTACCCTCAAATCCTGCGTCTCTAATGGCCAGTGGTGCTGCACTGCAGTCCCAGCCTTATGTGGGCATTTCTTCCTTATATAGTTAAGCTCTGCCTCTTGTTCCAGAGCCTTCCCTGCCCCTACCCTATAAAAGGTAGGAGCCTTGTTGACTGTGCAGTTTAGTTTCTCCTTATGTTCCCCTAAGTTGGCTGATCAGCCCAAGTGTTTTCTGTTCCATTAATAAAAAGTTCTTTTAGTTAATTCCCCAAGAAGTGTTGTGGCTTCATTTCTCTGAACCCGCGTGCCACAGTTAGACTACATCAGTCTGACAGAGGGCATTTCTGCAACAAACATGTCACAGCAGCTCATGCCTCTTCACTGGGTCTCAATCTTTTCTAGCATAGAAAAAGTTCCTGAAAAGTCTTTTGAGTGGAGCTGCCACTCTATTGCAACCGGTCTGCACTTCTTAAACACAAAGTGGATCAGCTTCTACAGGCTAGTGAAACATTTGTCTCAATTTTCTGATCAGCAGTTTTGTCAAGTCGTAGAAAAGCCATTTAACATCAGTGTCTTAATTATATTCTAGGTACTACATACTTTAAAACATTGTCAATGCCTCATTTACTCCAGAAGTTATGAGGAAAGTCACAAGGATCCATTCGACAGAGTGAATCCACCTTTGGACTTCTGTTTTACTAACACTGAGGTCATTAAACCAAGCCTTGCCACAGCAGTTAATTGTTGCACCCCTGCTGCACAAATGGGCTTTTCCAGTGGCTTCCAGAGTCTATTACGAGGATAGCAAAGGAATCTATAATCTATAACAGCAGTATATGAAAAAAAATCCAACCTATACCTAAGCACAGATTAACTTTTGGCACATTTAGAAATTAAAGATATATTTTATTCTCTCTTCTATTCACAAGAAAAAAAAAACCACCAACATTTAAAATCTAGAAGGAGAGTTTTCAGATGAAGAGTATCTCTGGTCCATGACACCATAAACAACATTGAAAAAGACTGAAATCACCATTAAAGATGAATGTCTAACAGTACATGGGACTAAAAAGCTAGCTTAATGCATTGACTAGAGATATATATATTTATAAACACCACACACAACTCTACCAGTTTAATTCACGGCTTATTCTCAAACAGCCAGCAAAACCCCACTAGCTGTGTTAAGAAGTTCCTACAAACAGTATTGGGAAGAAAGGGAGAGTTGAGGTTTTTCTGAGACATGAGAGAGACTTAATTCAAAGAAGAGAACAGATACAACTGAATTTCCATAAATGGTTAGGAGAGGGCAATTAAATGAGCAGCAAGAAATCCAAAATGCAAATCCAAACTATCAGTCTTCTTGTACACAAAGGTTGTTTTAGTAAAAAAACATGGGAAAACCCCAACAGGTGACCTTATCACAGCACTGGATGCACTGACATTCTGCCTTGCTGACATCAGCAGCTTCAAGGCTCAGCACAGGGGCAGATCACTGTGCTGAGGGGTTTCTCCTCGGGCAGCGCAGTTGGACAGGGGTGAGAAACCCCAAACACAGCAGGGGCACTTTTACACATCCCATTGTAAGGAACCCCCTGACTCCAACACAGTTGTGTCACAGCTGTACCAGTCTCAATGGCCATGCAGGTACTGATGGGCATGTATCAGGCACGAATCCAGTATAATTATTCTCCAGAATTATTGTTAATGCTGTCTTTTGGCTGTCAGTACAGCATTCAACGTGACCTCGGTGTCCTACAGAACACTGTTTATCTCCCAGTCCAGCACCTCACCAACGTTCTGTATGTGAGAAGCTGAGCAAGAAAAGATGGATGAGAATGTTTCTCAGTATGTGGTGAAGGGACAAACAAATTTCCAGTCTTTGGATTTCAACACAAGTTCAGTAATATCCTCTTGGGGGGTGGGGGTGGAAAAAAATACATAACATCATTCTGTCTTAATGCCTTTTTCATTAATGCTTATTTTTGCCAAGTTTGGCTCAGACCACGCTAGAGCCAAACCAGCACATCAGTTTGCACTACTTCATAGAGAGCTCAATGTTCTTTCCTTCAAACAGTTTTTTATGGGACTAAGGCAAAGATAGAAGGAAGAAGCAGCTGCAGGGCAGCTTATGATATGTACTGATTAGGAAACTAAAAGTAGAAATAATTCAGATTCTTCCAGAAAATATGGGTTTGGGACAGATGTCAGTTGGTATAAACACCATAGGACAGTTGATGCTGCCAGAGTTTGAAAACCTAATTTGGCCTAGATGCTCAGGCAATATTTCATTAGCTACCTGAGGTACTAAAGCTTGGTAATCCTCAGCAGGTAAATCGGAACTACAGCCCAGTAGAAAGAGACAAGTGATGGAAGAGTATTGATGTACCTCTTTATCCCACATATTAATTTTTTACCTTAACAGATTAAAATATTTTCACTGGTTTCTTCCCAGCCAAAGAGCAAACTAAGATGATCCTGCAAATTGTTTAGGGTTGTTCAACTTCACCCTGTTTGCTGTTGTTCAAATTCACAGTTCACAATACTATTATTTCATTTTTGCTTCTACTGGAGATACCAGTACTCCTACTTAAATAGAGGTTTTTTCTATGTTTCATAAAGAATGTATCTGAAATTCCTATGGTAAAATATAAATTACAGTCCACAGTGAAAACTAAAATATGGATCATGAAATCTTGTATTAAATTGTTCACTAAGCATTAATTATAGAATCATAGAATAGTTTGGATCAGAAAGGAGTTTATAGATATCTAGTTCTGATTCTCTCTATAAGCAGTTACAAAGCCAGTGGTCTGTCATACCAGACAAGCAACAGTACAGACTAAATTCATAGACATTTCACTAATTTCTCAAGTTAACAAAGCATTCCTGGTTACTGGGTTAGTGGTATTTAAGAGAAAGGTTAACAATTGTATTGTAACCACAATACAACTGTAAAAACAATATTATATCAGTTTAAATGTTAATACTCTGATATGGTATTTCATAATATAGATCTCTGAACTGCCTTCAAGAATCTCCTCAATACTCTCTCTTCCCTTCTGACTTCGTCTCTACCTGCCACCACTTGCCATCATCTGACACTCCATTTATTTGCATCTCTACTTCTTTTCCAGCTTTTCACTACCATTTCCTTTTTTTGACTGCCATTTCCTTTTGTTCTGGCACTGGTTGCCTGAGAGAAGAGGTCAACCTCCACCTGGTTACAAACTCCTTTCAGGGAGTTGTAGGGAGCATTAAGGTCACCTCTGCTCCTCCACTTCTCCAGGCTGAACATCCCCAGCTCCCTCAGCCTCTCCTCTATGACATACTAGTTGTTCTGTGCTTTTGATAGCATTTTGAATGCTTTCCCTCCAAGAGTTTTGCCAACACCACATGTTCTCCCTGAGACAGTGCAAAAGGCCTGTTTATCAGGAAAAGAAACAACAAAACTGTAATAGGAAACAAATTTTAAAATCTCCTGCAACAGAAAGTAACAGAGGCGGGAAGGAAAAGGCCTGGGTATTTTTGATTCTACATAGAGGACAGGTCCAAAGATATATTTCAATACCAAAGAACCTTCTTTTATGCTGCAGTCTTGGGTTATTTTCACGGCATCAATTAAGAAAAAATAAATCTGAAGTTAAGAACTTAAAATAATGTGCTTTAAGGACAGGATGGATAGCTACAGAAGTCTCTGCAGAATCTCTTTGGCTATGCTGGATCTCTCACATGGCCAGGCTCCAGTTCTCTTTTACCTTTTGCACACTCTACCAAGCCACTCTCCCAGCTACTTACTTAAATCTACGCAAAGACATTCACAGCTACTGTTCATTTTTCTGCTTCTTCATATGCCTCGTTCCACATGAGAAGTGCTTATCAGAACCACTTATTACACACATCTGTTTAATACAGTGAATAAGCATGTTGCCTTCACTACCCTTTTCGCCACAGAACCGACTGAAAGAAAGTAGAGATTTCAAGTAGAGATCCCGTCAGTCCCATCTTAGTTTGAACAAAAGATAACGTACAAAAAAGTCAAGATGATGAGAAAACTCAGCCAGAGTACAGGCTGATGCACAGGCATTGGGCTGATTATCCCAGATGCATTCCTCTAGGCAAAGAGACATGGCAAAGACTACATTCTGAAAATTTATACTTTACAGTCTCTCCCTCTCCCCTGAGGTTTGGCAGATGGGAGCAGACTCCAGTGATACGACTGTTTCCAAGGTAAGGTTTTTGTTCAAAGCTGTGTCAGCTGTGACAAGGTCCTCAGAAAGCTTTTCCTTGAGCAAAATTAATCCATTAAGCAGCACATCCTAACTTCCCCAGGACATGCATCTGCGGATAAGTCACCTTTCCTATAGTGTATGCCTACCAAGAAAGGATAGCAGGAAATGCTGACAAGAGGGATCAATAATTGCCATTAAAAACATTTGACCAAATCCTATTGGAAGGGTGATTCTATTAAGTTTCTCTTGTATGAAACTGTGACTTTGCTAAGCAAGGTGTAATCAACTTTAGTAGTAAAGAGACACTGCCAACATAAAATTCTCATTTTTTTTTTTTTTTTAAATATGGACAATAATCCAGTGCCACAGTATAAGCACCTTATTCCTTGTATAAAATTATTTCAGGAGGAGCATTCCGAAACCAACATAAAGACTTAATGAATTTTACTCTAATTCACTTCTCTTCAATCTTTTTCTCCTCACAAACAAACATGTAAGTGTCCTATTTCACTTTCTTGCAGAGTCTTACCACACCTCTAAAATTGTTGCATCCCAGCACACTGCCTGGGATGGAACATAGACTGCTAGGGATGCAGGAAGAGAGGAGTGAGAAGCAGTATGATAGCCCGGAAAAGTGCAACAGAGATTCACAGGCAGATGATTAATTTTTTTTCCCCAGGTGAAAAGTGATGTTATAAATGCAAGTGACTACTTCAAAGAGGAAATTACATTGATATGTTTATTGCAAAGCAGAATGGTATAGAGCTCAAGACAAGGATTAAAATATCTACCATAACTATGTTCCCTGAAAGCAGATAAAAGACAACTATTTACTTAATAATACACCAGTACTTTATAACACACCAATCATACACACACACAAATCCCCCAGCAAAGCCTTACTTGTAGGTTCTTTCTCAAAAAAAAGCTCTGGTTTTTGAAATTTTGAAAATAGCTGTTCCAGTTCAAGTGTGGGTTTCATTAATGTTCACTGGCTCTAAATAATGAGATGACAAAAACGACTTTAAGAAATGACAATGATAGGGGGAAAAGAGGAACACTTCCAGCTATGAAAAGCAGGAGAGAAAAGGTTTATGTGTATATATGTCTTTGTGTTGATATGCTGTGTGTAGATACATACCACATCCATATTTATGTATAAAATGTACACACACACCCCTATATGTGCCAGATGACCTCCAGAGGTCCCTTCTAATCCAAATTATTCTGTGATAAATACAGAGCGTGCAGCAAAGGCACCAAAGAGCAAGAGTTTTTTTTTTTCTCTCTCTCTCTTCTCACCCAGCAGAACTCAAGCACAAGAGCTCTGCCCTTGGGAGCCTTTTAAAACCACTCTGGAATTTAACAAGGCAAAGCCTAAGTGTATGCCCGACTCTAACAAACATCTTTCAGCTCTTTTTCGGGTCAAGGATGGAAGGTAAAACAACAGACATTGTTTGCAGACAGCACAATAACTTCTTACACAATGAGCACATTGTCATCACAGCACTGGGGAACTACCAGTGGCTTCTTATGAGCCAGGCAAAGGGAAGCTTTGCACCTTCCCACACACCACTGGAAAAAACGGTGGCTAATTAGGAGCAAGTACATTTTGTTTTTACGCAGAAGGGCTGATAAAACCACAGGCTCTCCAAAGTCTCAAACTTTCTACTGATAGATGATAATGAGCATCCAAGACATCATTAAAAATATCTATCTAAAAGCTTTAAAAATGAGTAAACATGAAAACACATCAACTCTACATTATTTTTACAGTATTAAACTGAAACAACAGCTATTAAAAAGCTTTTAAATGACAATCTGGTACAGATCCCTTCAAGAGCCAGGAGTCAAACAGCTCTCAGATTAAAATAAAACTGCCACAATCTGTGAAATCAGATTAGGTAAGTAAATAAACTACAAAATTAAAGGAAGTGATTCCCCAAATAATATCTTTCAACCTATCTTCAAAAAGCCTCTTCAAGTAATCTTAAAACTACCTGACCTTTATCTTTATATGAAAGATTTTGATATACAAGTCAAAATTTACATAATGTTGCACCATTAGAAACAATTATGAATTTTGTCTGCATATTAGTTCTGATTAATAACTCAGCTTTACTCCCTAACACAACGGTAATATACATTTTTACCATATTTTTAGGTAAATTTGATAGTTCTGACACCCTAATTTTTACAGTCAATTATATAGAGAGCTAGTTCAGCCAAGGAAACTGATGTTCTTTTCTCTTCCTTCACCTTCACACTCAGGAAAACCTCTCTGATGTCACTAACAATCCTGTATCCTAAAACCTAAAATCAGAAGTCTGATATCTCACAGCTAGACAAAAAGCCTGAATTGACAAATAGACAGGGTAGTTGAGGCAACAGAAGTTTCTCAAATCACAAGCAACACAGTTTGGTCTACTAAGACTTCAAAAGTTATACTCACATCCTGCAACCCGCAAAAATCCTTCTCAGGTGAACAGAGGTGAACAATTACACATTTGCCACGACATGGAAACTGGGTCAGTGATTTTAAGCATTAAGAACATAGGACAACAGTGACAGTAACCAGTAATTTCACCCATCTGGAGTAGTCTTGAAATAACATTTGGAAGAAGGTGGGGGATTCCTGCTGCACGTACAGCAGGAGTTTAAATTTGGTGTTTAAATTTCACCCCGCAGCCACTGTATTCACTGCTGACATTGGCCACACAGATTCCCACCCTGTTCCTCTGAACCACACCAGCTGTGAATGTCTAGGGAATTATAAGTAGGCAATATCAATACTTTGTTTAAAACTCGACCCAAACATCCAAAAATAAGCTTTTGTAAAGTGCTAAGTATCAGCCAATCAATATTAATGCAGCAGCAACCCTCACAGTAAAATTTTAAGTAACATGACAAACATCAAAATCTAGTTGTAATATTTTTGTTCAGAAATCTACAGATTACACCCTTGCCATTTGTCAAATACCTTCTCTTTGGGACCTTCAACTAGTTATAGGAAACCTTTCCCAAATATCCATGGATGGAAATATAGATCAAGTTCTACAAAGAAAGCTTCTAATCCTCCTTTTTCTAGCCCTATATTGAGTAAACACACCTTAATAGGCTCAAATGCAAAGGCTTTTGGAATTAATATGAACTTCCTCACAACTGTATCTCTGCTACATATGCCAAGGTAGAAGAATCAGGTGAATAAGCAGAAGTAATACAAGAATTAGGAGGATGTTTGGAAAAGCCCCTTTCATTTCACCTTTTGCTAGTTGGCATTTTAAAGACAGACACCACCTGATGTCTGAAAACAAACAACTTTTACCGAAAATTCAGTCACATGTTATTTCTGCCTATATAAGTCATGTTTATAAATACACCTCATATATCCCAAACACAAAAGATCACGATTTTTCCACTGGTGCTTTATGACATGCGTTCGTCTTTGTATTTATTTAGAAGTTTGGTGTTTGGGTTGGCTTTTGGGTTTCTGTTTGGGTTTTGTAGGGTTTTTTGAGGTTTTTGAAATAAATATTTTAGTGCAAAGACTGCACATCTTTTTTTGTTTGTTTGTCACAAGTTTTCAATGGTTATCACACTGACATCTGAGATCACAGTATCAACTCCTTTTGTATTTAAAAGAAATTTATCTCCACTAATAATCAGAAATTTAACACAATTTAAATCTGTGCACAAATATCTTACTTTCTTACCTCTACTTTCTCCTGATGTATTTATAGTACAATTATATATCTATCTTTTTTATATATCTCTCAGGTGAGAGTGTGTCTTCTGTTAAGAGAACATTTGGAGTTCCCCCGCCCCACCATCCTTTCTCATATGTGTGTTGGTCCCTCCCCCCGCAAAAAAACCCCAAACCTAAAAAAACATCACTTCTTTCCTTTTGGCCTCTCCTTTGTTTTTGCTCTCCATGCACGTTTCACAAATGCCTTACAAGCCTCACGTGTGTATTTCAGTGTCATCTTTCTACCTCGTTACCATTATACCTGCAGCTAATAAATGACATTTCTTCATCCAAAACAGTTCATTGACTCTATTTACAAGGTGAATCTCTTCTCATTCTCTCATCTAGAAGCCATCCAGTTATCTGTTCCATTAGATAACGAAATACAATTCTGCAACTTCTGCAGCCAAAACGGGATTTAATGTTCTTGGGCTTGGTGACAGAGCACAAACACTCCCAGTCACTGTGCCAACTCTTGGATTTCCTTTTATTTTTAAGCAGCCCTCACTGATTTTTGTCTCTCCTTTTCTGTTTCATGTATTTACACCCAAAGTTGGCACACAACAACAAGGTCTCTCGGAACTTTAGACTGAAGGCAGTGGGAGGTTTTCTTGGTCCTTGCTGCTGCTAGTGGCAGTCCCAGCTACGAGGAATCTTGCCTTTCAAGGAACATCCATTCCACAGGGTATTTCTGCATCAAATTTTACCCTTTCTATATTAAAAAGAGGGAGATTTTGTCAAACACTGAAGGTGAAGACACCAACTCATAAACCTATGTTGTTTACCCTATCTTTATAGACAGATCTCTGTTGATTCTATTAATGGAGTGTGGATTACTGAAAAACAACCACCTCTCAGAGCCATGCTACAAGAGTAGCATGTTAATGGCAAGGGTGCTGCTGTGACCTTCTAAAACCTTCTTTCCACCATATGATTTATTTACTCCACATTTTGCATACAGCACTATGCAAAAACACAGAAATAAGTGGGTCTGGCAGCACAGTAGGTGAAACAAGCAAAAATTCCTAGGCAGTTCTCAGTGTTCACTGCAAACAAATAAATTTGTGAAAATAGCAGTAGAGGAAGAAAACAGAAAATGTAGAGGAAACAGATTCCACCTTCTCAGGCTGTAACCTTTGACTTTTAAATAGCCATCTTCAGTAAATATGATGAATGCTGTCTAGGCAAACTAAGGAAATAAAATTGCGCCTTTAAACGGTGGTGGGTTGACCCCAGACGACAGCCAAACCCAGCTGCTCACTCACCACCCTCTCCCATGAGACACAGAGAAAGTAGTAGAAAAGCAAGAGACTTGTGGATTGAGATAATCGCAGCTAAAAGGAAGGAAAAAGCTGTGCATACAAGCAAAGCAAAAAAAAGAGGAATTAATTCACTACTTCCCATCAGCAAACAGATGTCCAGCCACTTCCTGGCAAGCAGGGCCTCAGCACGCAGAACTGTTGCTTGAGTACACAAATGCCATAACCACGAATGTCCCCCCTTTATCTTCCTTTCCATGAGTTTTTATTGCCAAGCATATGATGACATATGGCACAGAATATCCCTTTGATCAACCTGATTCAGCTGTCCCAGCTATGCACCCTCCCAGCCTCTTGCCTACCCATGCCGACTTCACTCTTTGCTTAGAGCTAAAACCCATCAATTTTTCAGGAGACAGGGTTTTTTTCTTTTTTTTTTTAACAGATTAAAAAAACCCTCAAAAATTATCTACTTCCTCCAGAACCTATGAGTATAATGAGAGACATTCTTGTAGATCTCTTTGCCATTTCAGGTTCCAGCAACAGAGCAGTAACATGCTTTTATACCTAATACTTATCACATTAATAACTAAAGGACCACAGCTGCAGTTAGCTTTTCTATGTGAAGCGGAATCAAAGCTTCCTTGCCATCTAGGATAACAAATCAAATATTTATGGAAAAATACAAGGAAAAGTTTAAGGTTCACACTACAGCGGTGCTCGCATGGAGACCGACATTTGTCAGTGTTTGCACTCTGTGTGAATATCATAATGCAACCTTTCTGCATCACACCTCTGTGTGCACTTGGGGGAGGAAAGACAGACCAGTCCTCTCTTTTGTTTTTTTGCTGAGTACATTTCTAATCCATTATCTCATGTTCATTGCCAGAAGAGTGTGGCTAGAAAAACAATTAACTCCATGCCACCACAGCCCTGGTACATTTGTTAACCATTTTACAGACTTTTTTTTTGGCTTTTTTTTTTTAATTTTCCCTATCTAAAGGAAAAAAACCTCAAGTTATGATTTTTGGTCACTTTTCAGAGTTTAAAACAACCCCAAACATTTACCTTCTGGAATGAGAGAAACGTGCTTAAAAGCCAGCAGTTCTGTCATCAGCCAGTTTCGCACACCTGAGGACAAGCCCCACATCAGGTGTTTAAGGTCCAGCACTTTTATTCCACACAACTTTTTCTAACTGAGATCTTACAGGTGTGCACACACTTGCAAACTGTCTTTTGGAGTTTTTTTTCTCCCAAAGAAGTTCTGCCTTCCACTGCTAATGTCACAGCTGGAGTTAGGTCATTGACCACAATGCCATGCAACTACATAAAGTAAAATATATAGTACCTTTTTAAAACTGTGAGGAGGCAGCCTGTTAGTAGTAGCTAGCTATAGTGATCAAGACAGGACTTCAATAAGTATGCCGCTGGATTTATGAAGACAATTTTACTGCAAAACAAAGCCCAATAAATTTCATTTATGCCAAAAGCAGCAGCAAGCTTGAGGAAAATGACACAGGTCTAGTGTCAACAGTCAACTGTAACCAGCTTGGCTAAAGAGAGATTTCCATTTCTTGGCACCGTAACAAATCCTCAAGCAGAGAGGGGCTAGGGGTGAGATTTTTTCCTCTGTAAGTAACTTAATGAATGAAGTACTAATTAACATTATGGCATTGATAAATGGAGAGAGAGATTAGGGATGTACTCGATATTCAGGCCTTCCCAGATGGACCGTCAAAGCCACATTAATTCCTATCTCATTGGAGCATCTGCTTCTCCCATAATCCATTGCCCCTTGGTACAAACAACACAAACTGTTGTGACTCAATTCGATTTATATCAATCTAATTTCTTTTAATCCAATTTGTATTCCAATCTACTACCTTCTAATCACTTAAATCTTCAGCCTCCATCTGGTAAATTTTCTCTCAAAATTAACCGAGCAGATGCCTCTGCAATTGTCTTCCACAGTCAGGCTAATCATGCCCTCGCAGTGGCCTACGGAGCCCACTGAATAGGTACGTGACTTACAGCATTGCCCTTCTTATTACAAGCATGGCGATGCAGGAAGGCCATTTTGTCTGTCATTAATTGGTTGATTTGCATAACACTGCCAGGGAAAGATGCCTAGGAAACAAAAGCCAAGAGCAGAAAGCTCCGAGAAGGCAGCAGTGACATGCTCCTCATTTGTCACATGGCCATTACACTTTGAACCGTCTATTGTTGGAGGTAACAAACACGGAACTGCATTACAGCTAAATACATAACAAACATCTACACACGATATTGGGCTGGGGGATTTTTTTTTTTTTTTTGGCATTGCTGCCACTGAATTTGCAGAGAGTAATTGGGCTGTCCAAAAAAAAAATTCCAAGAACAGTGCAGGACACTGAGAAAGTTAGAAAGCACGTTGCTTTGACAGAGTCTAAAACTTCAAACCCTCTCCATCTAAGTAAATTAACTTTTGCACTGCTACAGCTACATCTGCAAATCAAGCCAAGTTTTCTGACTACCAAAAGCTTTTTCCTCAAAACTGTACCCATGACAGTATGGGCCACAGGCTATCCAATACATCATAAGTAGGATGAGGAGAAGAATTAGGCAGCTAACCTTCTCAGCCAAGGAGAGTTAGAATTCTGAGCCTAAAGTAAAAGGCAGAGAGAGAAGCGCCACTGCTTTAGAAGTGGTTGCCTCATTAAGAATACAATATTGATCTCTCTGCCTGATCAATGCTACGACATGTCCAGAAAGCTGAAGGTATGTTCAGCAAAAAGTGGATATTGTTATTCAAGTGTTCATGTGATCATCGACTACCAAAGTTATAAAGTTTTTTCAGACCTGGTGTTCGGAATCCTGGGAGGACAGAAAGGAAAACACTCAATGTGCTGCTTATGTTTTTCAAGCAATGTTAAGGGGAGAGAAGTGATGAAAACACAACAGGTACTTAATAAATAGTGAGGAAAGAACAGGCCAGGCCAGTGGAGTAGCCTCTGTCACAGATAAGTAGGAAAAAAAAAGGAGAAAAGAAAACTTCCACTTGGCACTCAGTGCCTTGCATCATGAGCTGCATTGTTGTTGGCTCACAAACACTTATGCAAGACCAGCCATTAAACAACAGTCCTCAGATTCAGAGGGAGGAGTAGGGCCCCTCTGTCACTACAGATTATATATAAAATATGTTGTTCCACATTTTTTTAGAACAATATAAATCCAGCTAACATGGAAGGGTCAGCCTCCAATTTTCACCCTGAAAAAACCCCAAAATACTTGTGTCATCCAAATTTTCAGTAGCTGGAAGATGAGTTTACTAGGATGCTTTGCTGGAGTTTGCTACTGCTTCCTCCCCTGCTCCTCAATCTTTCATGCTTACACCTGAATAAGAGGTTTCACTTTTCAGCTAATAGGTACCTAGGAAATTTTTTATAACCTAAGGAGAGCAAACAGTATAAATACAGTAGATCAAGCCAGAAGATGCTGGAGAAGGAAAGAGAGGGTGTACTTGGTTAAGGAGGGGGTGGAGTGGGCAGTCTTTCTTCCCCTCCCACAAGCTGTCAAGTCCTTCTGTGCACACCCCCTCCCTCATCCCTGCTAAAAACCTTCCTCTCTCTGCCTGCCATGACAGGTGGTCCAGATTTTCACTTAGAAAATCTGGCCACCCTATGTTTGCAACACCTCCCCGCTTAGTATCATCTGTGAATTTAATTAGCATGCAGTTTACCCACTCGTTCAGATTATTAACGAAGACGTTAAACAAGACACAACCCAAATAAAAAGATCCCCGTGGCAAACCAATTGATGCCTTTCTTTAAATCAGTTTATTGCTGTCTATTGTAACCCTTTATTTACAGGTGTCAAACGATGATTCATCTACATGATAGCATGGGTACCCAAGCAAATTAGCCTTTTTTTCCCCCCAAGCTAAAAGGCTGTGACACACTGGAACCAGTAGAATTACACTGAAGTGTCCCCATTTCCAAAGTCCTAGTTCTGATCTATGTTGCTTCATCATACTAAAATATGAAGCCCCTTGCTTCTCCTGTTTCATCTGTCTCTCCTCAGAAAGATGCACAGAATCCCTGCTAAATGTTGGTCAGGAAAAATCCACGCTATTTGGGATTATTTCTAGTGCCGTAATCTAAAACCAGCCCATAGGAATCTGGCAGAGGGAGACAGAATCACTGGAAAAAGTGAGATTGAGAGAGATTTAATGTATTTAACAGTTCTGTCAACTGGATTTGAAATGAGGGATTAGCAGCAGGGAAAACTATGCAAGGAATATGTAAAGCAAAAAAATGTTTACTTTTTATTTATGAAAAGTAATACAAGAGCACTACTCAAGAGTTGGTAGCTTCAACAAGGGCATTACAGTTTTACTCATCAGCTAAGCTACAACTACAGGGTAGTGCCTGTGTATTGGTATTTGGATTTTTAAATTAAAATAAATTTAATGGATTTTCACCCATAAAACAAATCACATTTGGAGAAAAGGCAATAACAAATGGCATAAGAGAACCCTCCATACATTGAAGACTTATAATTTAAGAAAATTTTATGGAACTTATCACTGTATTTACACACAGACATGAATATATTTATATAATACACAACACAGCTTTGTTCATAAACTAAATCTAATTGTAGCTGAAAACATTAAGCAAAGTTCTCTTCCCTTTGCAAAAATACTCAATATAAAATAAAAAACCCGAGTGAGCATTTGAATGTCCAAAGCCAAATGCAAATTCTTGCTAAAACATATGGCCACATAAATCAAAGTAATAAAAGCTTGCTCTGAGCTTATTTATGGAATATTTATTTTTTCTTAATTCCTGTTGCCCAGTGAAGTTTTGGATGCCCCATTCCTGGAAGTGTTCAAAGCCAGATGGGATGGGGTTGTGAGGAACTTGGTCCAGTGGAAAATGTCCCTGCCCATGATGGCGCTTGGAACGAGATGATCTTTAAGGTCTCTTCCAACCCAAACCATTCTAGGATTCAGTGATCCTTTCTTTAAAAAACTGCTGAGCAGTCACAAAAATTTGCCTCGGAGCAGTTCAAGTAAAATAAATTGACACATTAGAGCCTCCCTGTCCCCATTTCCAACAGCAAACAGGAGAGCTCTTCCATTCTGACTGAACTGAAACCCTCAAGCAGAGATATCCAACCTCCTCTTACTGACCAGAAACACCTTCTCACACTCTTCAGCAGCTCCTAAACAAAAACACTGCTATGGGTACCAGACACACTATGTGCCCTAACAAACATATCCATAGGAAAATAATTTACTTCAAAGACATATTTCAAGCAATATAGTAGTAAATAGAAACCTAGCAGAGGGAAGAATATATAGCACTACAAGAACACTTAGAAAAAACTAATTTTTGCATGCTAATATAATTCTTGAGTCAGTTTGCCCTGCAGGTAGTAAATACTGTTGCTTATCTGTAAAACTGTAAAACTTCCATCCAGATTTTAAAAAACAAAGTTCAATTTCATAGTAAGAGTAAACTCTTGGCTGAACAAAACAATAGGTTTGTTTTTTTTTCTTTTCCCACTTGGAAAGCACAATACTGTATTTACACTAGGCACAAGATTGAGTTTATTTCTAACAGGATTCAATATTTGGTACATGGAGGATTTTTTTTTTTTTCCTTCTCTGGAACATTTTTTTCCCAAGAACCCTTTCTTCTGGAATGAGGTCTTAAGTTCAGCTGTTTAACTTACATATGGTGGGCCTGTTTGATAGTTATTGTAGAAAGAATTCTGCTCCAGAGACTCGTACGATCCTAACACGGGTTTAAGGTCAGTTGGAATAGGAGGAACCATGAGCACAAGTTTCTCCCATGTCTACAGAAGGAAACTAATTGACAGCCTTGGATTAGACACTTGATTTTACATGGCCTGTCTCAGGGGGATCAAAACTACTCTACAGCAGGTGAGGTACGAGCAGAAATTTTTATTCTCTCTGGGACTACTCAAACAATGCAAACTGACATTATTTTCAGAGCTCAGGTGCATACAATTTCTTTGAAAACTAAAATAAGAATATGCAACTTCTGCTGAGTGAAATTTATTGTATTATTAAACAGTTTGTGGTTTACAGTAAACAGGACAAATGCCAGACACTGGTGAGCTGTGCCATACCCTGAGAGACTTCCTCGCTCCAGAATAGACACTGCTGCACTCTAAGCTGGCTCAATATAGATATTCACAAGAAAAGAAGAGGGGCAGGGTGTCTAACCATTAACAGGAGTCAAAAAATCCCATGAAGCCTCAGTGCCACATCTGCTGCCTCCTCTGCACCAAAGAAACAGTTGGTGCTAATGCACGATTAAGAGCTGAGAGGAATGCAACAAAAGTGTATGCAGGTGGCAGAGGTCACTGAGGGACAGTATAGAGGAAAGAGCGGGTCAGGTTATTATCTGGAATGCATCCACAGGGCACAGCCATCTTTTAAATCAGTTTTTATAATAGCCATGCCTGTATTGATTTAATAATATCTTTATGCTATGGATTTACTCAGCACACCATGAAGAACTACATCAAGGACTGAGTTGTGAAACCAGGGCTTATTTCTTTCCCTTACAAAGGTAAAGGAAGGATGTCCTACCTTGAAAGCCTTCAACCTCTATTTTTAATGCTTTATTAGCCTTGTTTCCCATGAAAAGGCAAAAAAACCTGTCATCCAAACATGACCAAGTCTTTCAATGACAAGTCTTTGGGTAAAACAATAGAAACACCTTAAAAGAGAACTTCAGCTTTTAAATCAGAGTGATTAATAAGCCTCTGTGTACATGACAATTAACATATTGTGTCTCTTACCTTTAGGCCTGTGTTAGCACATGCACAAAGCTGAAATGGAACAGAAGAACTTCCACATGGAAGTGGTTGCATCACACCGGGCAGTACAATACTTACCATATAGGATACAGAGTATCAGGCCTCTAAAGACAAGTTTCCAGGAATAAGTATTCACTGTAAATCACACCAACGTGACCAATGCAAGACTCAAAGCCTCTCTTGTGAAATGATAGAGAAAACCAGCTTAAGGTAATGTCTTGCTTAGAGGAAGGTGAGCCCAGGTTCACACCGGCAATAGGGAGCCCCTCCCAAGCTGAGCCTCTTTGCCACTTACAAAGCAGTTGACAAAAACCTATCCCTGGTGTATCAGTGACTGCCACTGACTGCTTGTCCCAACATTTGCCTTCCTCCTCCAGACTGAGAGGAGTAAGAGCTACAGTTCAAAGGGGCAGGAACAAAACATAGGGGTCATTCTGAGAGCTAAGGTCAGGCTCTATGTTTCAGGGCAGGGGAACCCGAAGTAAAACAGTTACAGCTTCCCAGTGACCCTGGAAAAAGGAAGTTACTTAATATTCATGTTGACAGGAAAAAAAAAGAAAGGATTAATCATGTGGAATTAGCATTTTCATTGAGGAGCTTGGTTGAGTCCTGTGTTCTACTTTGACTGCTTCGCACCAGCATTTTACATCTCTCATTCATCAAAACATTGCAGCTTGCTCCTAACTGTCATTAACCAATGAATAATGAAACACTCCTTTACTTTTACTTCACATTAACCATGCAGTTCCCTTGGTCCTCCCATGCCTGCATGTGTGTTCTGATTTTTTTTTTAACTACTATTTTTTTTTATTATTCATGTGGAATAAAGAAATCTGTTTAATTAGGTTTCAGTTTTCTTGGGGAAAAGGGTCTCTATTGGAAGGGCATCACCTAAGTATTTTCACCTCACAGTTTTTCAGTGTTGCAATGCCACTCTACACTATTATCTCAAATTGTCTCACACTGGGGTTAATTTCAAGCCATCTCTTCTATTACACAAATTAATAAATCTTTTTTAAAAAAATTAAAAAATCATCCCTCCAGTTACCTACCATTAAAAAATTGGTGTAAAAACCTGAAAGAAGTACAACACGTAGACTTTATAATTACTCTTATAAAGTAAAAATACAAATCATTGTATACCAGTAATATAAAAATGTCTTAATGCAGTTGTTTTATAACCACTTGCAATTTTTTAAATAAAATTGATTCTTAAAGCATTCCCCCCCAACTCTCCCCTTTCTTTGTCCTCCTCCAAACTTCTTCCTCCATACATTATGAACTACTAGATTTCACTTTTCCATTGTAATTATAAAACAAATTATATACAAATGTTGGTTTTCCCCATAGTGAGTGGCACATTAATTAGTACATCATATAGAGCTACTTAATGGAGTCAGATAATTTCAAAATTTTAGACCTCTAAAACCCTAAATACATCATTTACTTCATTATCATGCCTGAAGAGAGTGGGAAACCACCAACTTGCTGCAGTTGCACAAACAGTTCCCTGAAGAACAGCTGCAGGTGACCAGGTTACACCTTGAAATGCTTTATCAGAGTCTGTACTTCATGTTTTATTTGTAGCTACAGATGGGCCTTCATGGTTAGGAATTCATCTCCTCTTACTGGAGCACAGAGAGGGGAGGGGGAAAAAAAACCCCAAGAAAATAAACCAACTCCCTTCCTTCTTTCTCAAGTCATCAGGGCAAACCAGGCCAATGCTTCGCAAACCTCTTCCTGTTTCTTCATGGCCTTTTCACAATCTCCACCTTCCTCAGAGTCTACAATCACCACATTACAACACAACATTGCTCTCAGTACTAAATGCTTAAAACACCAGTCCTAAAATAATGTTTCAAGATACAGTGGATGTGTCTGCACAAAAACTATTGGGGATGATTATGGAAATCAGCATGTTTTACTGTCTATTAAGCATCTTTATCTATTAGCTGCAGAGTGATCTCTAGCTTTATTCAGTCAACTTTTAAGTTACTTTAATGGCAGGTACTTCCCCTTCTTGTACCAGAAAGAGGGTTCCACGCTGAATAAAATGTCATGTGCATTAATGCCAGTGCATCACCCCAGTTGAGCCACATTCTGTTACACTTCTCATTGACTTGTAACCATTACAACTGCCCATTTGAACATTTACTGACACATTTCCATGCCTTACTATGTTACTTCCAATTTTATTTTCAAGGTTGGATTAAATTGGTTACAGTGCTACATTGTGATTTTTGTAAACTACAGACATACCTTAGATTATAACCCTAGTCCAAAGTATTTTGACTGGGAAGAGGAAGAAACATGTAAAAGATGAGGGGAAAAAACATTCACAACAGCTCTCCTGATTCTTTTTCTTTTTATCTCCTCTGGCATACTCGCCCTTTCAGTTGCTCATAAAACTTCCTCCAAGTTCTCACTAATCTCTTGTCATCGCCTTTCAGCTGTCTCTACTTTGCTGACATGGTTTTAAATCATGAGACCTAGAACTGCAAGTTAAAAAGCTAAATGCCCCCATCTGCAGAAAGCTGGCACAAAATTTACATTCCAATGCAGTTTCAGCTTCACTCTGTTCTCTTGCAAAGCTGATGTAATGCCTTGTCACTCCCAAAACTGCTCTGCTAGGCCACGCCACTCATCCCTCAAGTTGTGTATCCTCAGTGGCTCCCTAGACACACGTACCCTAAAGATGTGCAGGGTACACTGTGCTAAATGTGGGTGCAAAAATGCCTCTTAGAGGTCTCTGGCAATCTTATTCCTTGATGCATATGATTTGATTATTGATTTTTTCTGGATTACAACCCATTTTCTTTCTTAACCATATTACAAATTTCCTGAGGTCCCTCTGTATTGGTAACTGTGTAACTTCACTAACTTCAGATCTGAAAACCCAAATCATCATTTTCTTGCCTATTTTAGTGTAAAATCCTCCATTTAAGATTATCTTTACCAAGAACATTGTCATCTGAACTAAATTCACACATATTTAAGTCTTTGCTTCTTCCTCCTGCTGCTCCCTAAAGGAAGGGGTATTATCACAGTCTGTAGAACATGCTCTTTCAAAGCAAAGCTGATAACTCTGGTGATTTTCAAAGGCTACATTAAAATGCAATAAAACAAGATAAATTGTGCCCTAAAATTGAACATGTGATTCTTCCCCTAACAAAAAACCAAAACAAAACAAACAAATCAAGCAGCATTTACTGAGCAACATGAACTGGATCTTCGTTTTTCTGCTGTTACGGAAAGTTTAACTTCCTTGAACATCATATATATTATTTTCCTTGCAAGTTCTCCCTGGGAAGTATTTTCAAACTTAAACTGCCATTAGATAACTGTTTCCATTAATCTTACTTGTGTTCAAGTAAGCTGGACACTTCCTCATAGAAAGAATGTTGAGTTAGAATAAAACCAAATGCTGATATTTGTTATACAGCAGCACACACACAGATTTGGTATCCTATGGATCAGAGGAACAAGAAGTTCTGTCACTTTGAGACAGGATATCATACATTAGGACAGCTGAACACAGTGGGAGCTACACAACACCGTTCTCTATCATTTCTGTCTTCCCTTTCTTCTCTCTGTGGATGACAACACATTTATTTGCTTGGATTCCATGCCAATAAATTCTTCCCAAGCCAGTTGCTTGGAAAGGGGGTACATTTTAGGGTTTTAGGGGTACAGATGCCACTCCAGCACCCACGTGTGCTCCTGAACACACGAGATACGAGTTCAACTCCAGACTCTACCATCATTATGATATAGGGCAGATATTCCACTCACCCTTTACCTCAGTTTTTCTACTTTTAAAATACAGATGTTGGCACAGCTCCTTTGTAAAACATCTTGAGATCCACTGACCAAAGTCCTGTGTAACAAACAGTATTGTCAGCTTACCAAGGTGTCTTCCTGACTGTACCCTGCATGCACAGATGGCTCACAACACCGTGTGACTGATGTCACTGTCCTCCTGCTATGCCACTGCACACTCATGGGCAAGATTTACCTGCAAGCTCTTGATCTGCTCTGTTGAAGTTTTACCCTCTGTCCTCCTGGAATGCCTGAAAGCTCCGTGTTTCCAGAGCCACCGAGGGGCAATTTCACTTTGCCAAGCTGATTTCTATGATGTTACTTTAGTCACAAACTGTTCCATAATTTCAAACTAATTTTGCATGCATCACATGGAAATCCCCAGAGTACTAGGTTTTAATACTACAATACCTTAACCAATATATAACTCTGGAGTAATAAAAAGCCAATATTTGCTTTAAAGTAATAATTACGTGATAAGTCTGGGAGAATATTGAGAATGATAAAGATGTGTAGGTTGATTCAAAAATTAAGGTCCATGATCTTTCAGAGCAGGGTTTATACCCCAAATCGAGTGAGCATTCAATCAGGATCTGTATGTTATATGCCTATTATTCCCACAATCTATAGGATAACATAATTTTTATCACACAGAATAAGCAAGACACTGACAGTATCATCAGTTATTTTATTTACTGATACAGTTACTCTGGAAATAATTGCTCTTTTCGTATACTAGAATCAATTTTTAAGTTTCACAGCTGAGTTCAATAGGAGTGGATAACCAAACAGTATCACTTCACTTTGCTTGGATAAAAACCAGCGATCTAAGATGCTTCCCACACTTTGTCAGAGAGAGCTTAAAGTCAGACAAGGCCTTTGCTGTGTGCTGTAAACACAAGTGCAGTGCCCCCCACCACATCTCAGAACGTGGGAGCCACCAGAAAGACCAACAGCACTATCAACAATGGAGTATTTAAGGGGACTCTGTAATTTATATTTACTTACACTACAGGACTCACTTTGTGTTCCTGTCACCTTCATCAGAAAAGTCAAATGTTACTTTGCTGCCTGCATGTTGTTTCTCAAACAAACAAACAAAAAGGTCATCCAATTACATTTCAAGCATCCTGAACATTAAACAAGTTGATTACAGAACAACAAATAGAGTCTGCTGTCATCTGAGATGACTGACCTCTTAAAGACAAATAAGGCCCAGCAGATGCTGTGCACTGAAGGACCGCTGTCCTCATCACTGCTTCCTCCAGCTCTCCTCCTCATAACAGAGGAGGAAAGCTGGAGTGTAGGTCCTGGCACAGTCTCCCAGGCAGTCAGTGACTGTAACCCCCCTGTGCACCTCTGGTCTGTTCTTATCCCTTCTTTTAAGACTTCCATATTGCTCTAACCATACGCCGTGGAAGTTTAGGAACAGCAATGCCCACCTCATGAATCCCTTCTTAAGAGTACAGTCAAGAAAATAATCTGAGGAGAATGTTACAGCCAACAGAAAGCTGGATACCAGTTCAAATGACTACAAGGAAGATTATATTTTCCACCAAAACTCAGGATTTTTGTAAGAATGAACCATCACCAGTTCCTGCACTAGATAATAAAGGTAATGGAGAAAGACTCAAACCAAGATGTGCATTTAACACAAGATAGTCTCCCATACAGCACTGTCTCCTCTGCAGCTTCCAGTCTATTCCCCCCATCAGTATCAAGCTTTTGCTTTAAAGCCTGTTCAGTAGGTGAGATATCCCCACTAAAAAGCACAAGAGAGATTTTTCTAACTTCCATAAAAATGACCCATGTCCTTAAGAGACTTTGTGCATCTGAGATGAGACTTCATTAGTAGGCAGAAGAGGCAGTAAAGCTTCTACTGGAGCCCACTCCATTAGTATTAATCAATATTAATTTAAAATTAGAAAAAGGCAGCTTTTCAACTGGAAATTATTTCAACCTTTCCCCCTCATTCTACCCCCCCCCCCAAAAAAAAAAAAATCCCACCACAGCATTCATTATATTTGAGATATCAGGACATTGTATCCCTGTACAAAAGTAATTTACAGGTTATCTTCACATCCAGAATGACTTACAAAGTAGAGATGATCTTACACAGAACAGCTTGGTGAGCCTTGCCTTTCACTGCTTGCCTTGGAAGTGTGAGAAATATATCTAAGCATGAGGAATAAACTGCCTTTAAGAATCAACAAACAAGGACTAGGAAAAAAAGGGACTGCTGTAATGGCCAAGCGGGAACAACTGACTCCTGGTTCAGTGTGAGTTTCCCTCACCGATTGCCTCAAGGAACTTCAGCTGCTGCTGCACCTACAGGATCAATGCTGCTAATTGTGAGGCAAATTATTCAGGACAGCACAGAGCCTCTTATTAATGATGCCTGCCAAAAGACAGTCAGTTTATCAGCCATGCTAAAGGTTAACATCAATATCAATGCAACTACGTCAAATGATCATATCACTGCCTTTTTAGAGAAAATCACTGTGGTGGTGCAATAAACTTCAGAAATGAGTGCACTTTTAAACTTGTTTTGGTGCCCTGCTCGACTGGTGCCAAGCTTATGTTTGTTATTTAATATTCCTTAACTTTAATGTAGCAAGAAAAAAAAAAAAAACAACCATCTCTAGTGATTCCTTTAGTTCTGTCAGTACTTTTTAATAACACTGGGCAAGAGAACTGATATTTGGACAGATACAAGGAACACTACAGGAAATGGTTTGCTGAAATGATTCCATTACTTCTACTCAGAAAAACCTCAAAAAGCAAAAGAGCAAATAAGTATTGGCTTAAAAAACACCCAAACCAAACAACTGGCTACATTCACAGAAGAAGTTAACCACAAAGACAACACCTCAGGAAGTCAATAAGCCACAAACACTTAAGAGGCTGGGAAGGACTCAAATTGCTTGCCCCGTTTTTCCCTTTCCAAAATACGGTGTTTATCTACCATGAGACAAAAGACAAGGGGATTGCTTTCTGTGACCCAGCCACACCTTCGTGACTTTTTTTACAAAAATTAATCATATATAGTAATGTCTGAGAAGTTTCACTGAGTAACAGGGATAACCTACAAAACAAATAACCCATAGTAATAATCTATATAAAGGAAAGCACATACAATGTATATTAAAAAGTGCATAAGACCAGCATTAATAATTGGTGAGAACAAAGTTTTATTATATACAGGAAAGCTTGGATAAGCTTCTTTTCAAACAACACACTCTTACTAGTCCTTAGGAGCTTACACAGTTCTAAAGAACATACTCTGGTTGCCAGAGCAATAGCTTTACTGTTCCTTATTTGAAACCTGCTTCTTAAATGACTGCTCACTGTTATATTGGGTCTGATAAAGACAGCACCCCTCATTACAAATAACACTTCTATTTTTTCCTAAAAGCAGAATAGAACACCTATATAACAACACCTCGTTTAATAGTTTCAATTATGTATGTGGGTGTGCACATGTATAAACATATATTAAAACAAGCAGCAAACAGTATATTTTAAAAAGCACAAAAATTAAGACTAGAATACCTCAGAATCTGCTTCAACCCCTTGCAGTAAAGATGCATGTGAAATATAAATCAAAGAAATCTGTTTCAATACAGAAGCTGCAGTTGATATGATAAGAAAGCAAGGGGAGGAATCAGAGGCAACAGGCACTTTTTGGTACCTGCTTAATCTCAGCCTACAAAGTTAATGTGTTCTAACAAGATCACAAATCTTTCAGGGAAAAACCAAAATGTGATGAAAGGGGTTACCAGCCATGTGCAGCTCCTCCCACCCTCCACAACTAATAATTACCCAAAAGTCAGCATTCAGAGACAGACTGACCATGAAACCAGTTGTCGCCACGTCTTCCTACCGTTCAGTAGAGAATCGTTTTCTTACTTGGGCTTTGATTTTTTGTTCCCTTTTTAAGCCTTGATCATGCTCACCTGGCCTCCAGCCACAAAGCTAAGGGTTGTTTACAGAATAGATGCAAAGCAGGAGTATTCAATTAAAAAAAAAAAAAAGTCCTTTTTTCCCCCCCCTCAACAAATCCCAGAGAAGATGAGAATCACCTGCATCATCCTTTTGAAAATAAATGATATACAGGTCTCTTACTGACTGCCAGTTATTATGAAACTACTACAAAAGCATGAAAACACCAGACGGGAATAAGATCCAATTACATTTATACAATCAACTAAATTTATAAGTACAATGGGAAAAAGAAAAAAAAAAGGCATTTAGGACAAGTGGATGGAGTAATTTCTGGATCAACAATTCACTTTCCTTTGCTTCTGTGTGTCTAAGTGCAATGTCTTCATTAGTAAATCCTCTGTGCAAAGTTAATCCCGTTTAGCTACTTAAGGCTTAGAACAGCTCACGTCTCCCACTCCTGCCAATAAGTTCTGTACATGATACAGCAAAAGACCACATGAGATGCCTGTTTTATTAAAGCTGCCCATCTAAGGAATGTTACCACACATTTCTATCCATCTACTGTCCGTAGGAATGACAGTGAGTAACTGGCAGAAATATTATGATAAGACAGTTCATTCTGTGGTTTTTTGGAGGATTATGAAAATGGGGGAAAAGGTTTTTTTCTTCTCCCTTCTCTTTCCTCCCCTCCATTTCACCCAGACACCTGTTACTGAAACAGAAGGTGCACACTTTGAAATCTGTATTTAAATTTGACCTAATATGTGGCCCAAAATTTACTGATTTAAGACATCTGTGCTAACTCCTTATATAAAATCCTGCTATGGACACATGAGGTAGTTTTTCTGATTCCTTTATAAGTCTCTATATTTTATACAAATGAACAAAATATTACTTTGTAAAGTACTTTTCAAGTTCTTCATATAAAAAGAAATTTGATAGACCCCCATAATAATAGAAAAGAGAATGAATTGCAAATCCTACAGATCCTGCAAGGAAAATGGGGAAGGAAAGCCAGGTGCTTTCCTTCACTCAAGTTCAACCTAGTCCTTAGTAAATAATAATGTATTCTACATTAATTTATATTTCTCTCTACACACCCATCTCTCATGAAGTTCAAAAGACCATCCTGGAAGTGTGTCATAAGCAAACGGTAAATTAGGTAATTTTACCATCTCTGAGCATCTGAATTCCAACCAGATGTAAGAAAATAAGCTCCAGTCTCATACTGATTTACTCTCTTTACTCCAAAAGGGTTTTTTAAAATTTATTTAAAAGAACAGCTATGGCACTTAAAACATTTTTGACAGATCTGTCAGCTATGGATTATTAAAAAAGGCAGGAGCAGATTTTCCTCGCAGACCTGGCAATGACATTTACCCTGACCTAGATGGAACACTTTCCTAAGCAATAAGAAATAGTCCAGTTTCGATGTCAATTCGTTCCTAAGAGAATGCCAATTACACCAAGTTTGCACAAACAGATGTATGGCAATTTTGTAATATGGACTACTTTACACCAGGGACAGAGGTAAAGCCATTTATCTCAATTAACTTAGGATCTAAGGATTAATTTAAGCTGTTGCCTTAGAGGTGAAAGGTCACCACTTGATCCAACAATCCACCCATACCTCTTATTTACAATAAATATAAACCTCACTCTTTCGTTTGTAAAACTGTATCTTTCAGATTACATTTTTACCCTCAAAACTGTACGCCGTCTATGTCAGGGATAAAAGAAAAAGGTTCATGCCATTTCATCGGTCTCAACAGTCCTATTATGGTTTGAAAAGGTGGCCAGTTGCCCTAAAATAACAAAACCTAATCAATAGGAGGCATGATGATAATTGAAATTCCTCAAATTAGGAGATCACTTCTGGCTTACAAATAGCACTAATAAGTGTTTTCAGATTTCCACTCACCCAAGAGCTGCTTGAATTGAAAGGCATTTTGAAACACACACATACCATAGAATGAAATAGTAAAGGAAGGAACAAAGATTAGTGAATGAAAGAATTAAAATAATTCCTTAAAAGAATATTCTCACAGACAAGAGCTGTGTACAAACTTATGAAACCAGCATTCCTGCTGTCTCAACCATACCAATGTGTCAGTCAACATTCAGGCAAAACCTGTGCAAGAACATCACACAGTTTAGAGTCCACAGTACTCCCCATGCTTTTGACCAAGATCTACTAATTAGGAAAACTGCAAAAGGAGACAGAGTCTGACAGAGGAGGCAGAGTCTGTGTCACACAGACGTGGTAAATTCACTCCAGTGCACAAGTGGACAATTGCCTTCTTCACATAGAGCACCCTCTCGTGATACAAGAGCTGGTGGAGTTCACAATCTATCAATCTTTGCACAAAGCAAAGAAGTTTGATAGGATATGCCTAGAGAAGTATCAGCCTATGAAATCCAAGCTATGTCATCAATACATGGGCCATAATAAATCAACGTAAGTAGATTTATCAGTGTTTTATCCTAACTTGGGACCCAACAGTTCATGGAGAACACAGAGTTAAGACATCAAGCCTCACCTATACCTTCAATTTAAAGAGGCCTTCCAATGAATGGAACACAAGAAGAGTCAAGGTTTGTCATCTTCTATTTGCTGTTTTCAGGGCTGGTTTTGGGATACATCAGTGATTCTTCTTTTAACACTTTGTGTTTTAACATTAAGTGAATGTCCAGCTACTCACCAGGCTACAATAACGTGCCTACACACGAGTCTAGTTTGGCTACAAACTGTCAAGACTTGCACACCCTAATTCACAATATAAAAACAAACATTCAGTGGATTTTGAATTTTGTATTGTTCAGAAGCCTAGTTTATTTGTGGCCCAAAAGATTCTTTGTGTTAGCCATGTAACAGCTCTCAGAATTCCAATTAAGATTTATTATACAGAAATTTCATTCCATTCACTACAAGTTTTTAACAAAACTGAAGCTCTATTATTTGCAGGCATGGAAATCTCACAATATATTTTGAAGGGACTTGGAAATCTATTCTCTGTCTGAGGAGATTTATTTGTTTGGTCTCTGCTCTTATTTGGATCTCTAAGCATGAAATTGTACCCTACATTGTAAAATCTGTGTTGGAAATAAATAACTTTTTTGCTTGAAAGGAGAAGCTTTATAGACCTAGTTATACCGAGGCTGAGATAAGAAATTTAACTTAGCAGAATGATTTTTTTTCATTAATCCTTCCAGCTATCTAGTTTGCTGGTGTTCTGATGTCTCTATTGCAAGGTTAGTCCAACTGCTCTGACCACTTGAAAGATTAAAAATAAACCTAAATATATATTGTAAAGTACTCTATGAATCTCTGCTTATGCAGGCAAAAGTTAAACTCCTACTCTGATTTTTATTCCCCTTTTTTTTTTTCCTCTTGGATATGGCTTTTTCCACTAAAAAGTAACTCATAGCTCCTTTACCTCAGTTTTTTGAAGACATGAAGAAAAATCTTTAGTCATTTGTACTGATAATTTATCTACTTGTTCCAATACTAAGACCCCATTAAAAAAATATTTTAAGAAGGATATGTATTCTTTTCCTCAAAATTATCTCAGTAAATACCCTCCAAATGATTTTAAGGTCCGTTAACAATAGTTTCATTTGCCATTTAAAGCAAAACTAAATGCAAGTGAAAGTAATAAGCAATATCTATTTATAGCTTTCCAAGACAATTTTACCAAGAATACATGCATTAGAATCACTGGCTGATTTATTTCTTTGGCTTATAACATCCAGTTAGGTTTTATTTATATCACATGCATATGCAACCAATTCATACCAATTTATTAAAGGAGCTTTGATATATGCAAATAAACTATGATCTGAAAAGCCTTCTGAACATTCAGCATAGAATATTAAAGAATGTGTTTCCTCTGCAGGCACTCAGTATACAGGCTGAACAATTTCTTCACTGAAAGGGCTGTTGAACATTGGAACAGGCTGCCCAGGGAAGTGGTGGGGTCACCATTCCTGGAGGTGTTCAAGAAACTACTGGACGTGGCACTCAGTGCCACGGTCTAGTTGACAGAGTGGTGATTGGTCAAAGGTTGGACTCAATCACCTTGGAGGTCTTTTCCAACCTTCATGACTCAATGATTCTATCCTCTTCAAATGTCTGGTAACTCCTGTATACAGGGGAATTACAAAATGTATTATCACTGTAATAATACAATTATCCAAATGAGTTATAACTCTTCATCCAAAGAGTGCCAGAATGTATTCCATCTTCATCACTGATCTGGGAACTCCAAACAGTCTAGGAAGACACCAAGACACCTGATCGAAATGCTAAGAGGCCTGAAAGAAATCTGTTGCCAAATTATGCATCTGCCTTTCTAATTTGCAAATTTATTACAGATTGGTTTTGAAATAGATTTGTGGCTGCCCTAATAGTGAACATCTTAGTTCTCAGGGCAGACACAGCTAGAAGTGCTTTCTGTAAGTCAACAGCCAGCCTCCATTTGAAGATGAAATAATGTAGTTTTCATGGTGTTACAGATCTCTCTCTCAAGCTGCTGACTATGCTTCCTTCCCAGCACTTGCCTCCCACATTGCCAACCACTCCAAAAACAAAACCGTGGCCCCACTGATGCTGATGACAAAATTCCCAGCATCTTCTGCTGAGTCGGTATTTCACATACATTACACTACAAAAAAATAACATTTGTTCGTCAGTAAAACTAAGATCAACCTGGGAATTAGAAAAAAATCCCCAAAGAACAACAAACTTTCACCCAGGAAATACTTGACCCAGCTGACCTAGTGAGTTAAGAGAGTTCTCCTACAACATGTATCATATAGCCAGTCTTGCATTAATAACAGAATCACAGAATATGCAGAGTTGGAAGGGACCCACAAGAATCATCGAAGTCCAAATCCTGGCCCTGCACAGGACCATCACCAAGAATCACATCACGTGCCCGAGAGTGCCATCCAAACTCTCTTTGAACTGTCAGGCTTGGTGCTGTGACCACTGCCCTGGGGAGCCTGTTCAGTGCCCAACCACCCTCTGGGTGAAGAACCTTTTCCTGATATCCAACCTAAACCTCCCCTGACACAACTTCAGGCCATTCCTTCAGGTGCTGTCACTGATCACTGGAGAGAAGAGATCAGTGCCTGCCCCTCCACTTTGCCTCATGGGGAAGTTGTACACTGTGATGAGATCTTCTCTTCTCTTGTACACATATATCAGGTACAGATTATACACACAGAACAGAAGTTTTCAAATAATATCAATGATTTCAACAGTTGTATCAGCACAATAATGTCATTACTATTCAGTTTATGCTACCCAGTATCTCTTGCCTTTTAACATTAATGTTCTGTTTATAACTTTTAGAACATTGAAAAGATCAGCTTAGATACTTAAAGCTGATTGCCTCTCTATGTCTGGGTATTTTATAAACGGATAAAGTTCATCTTCTTGTAAGAACAGGAAACTTCAATCACTTATAAAACAGAGTTATCTGTAATTCTGTCTAGACTGAAAGAGACAATTCTCCATGACAAAGTGGAAACGTGCTTCAAAACTAAAAGGTAGATTTAAGACATGGCTAAATGTTCAGGAAGGTGCCTCTTTCCAACTGCACACAAAATGTGGCTTACACTTTTTACATTTATTTTAATTTCCCCAAGGCACTTGCTAGGCCTGGCAGAAGATTATGCCTCCCCAGAACTTTATCTGTGCACACCGAATTCACCAAGTAATCCTGCCAAGGGACAAAGTTTCTTTAATAGGAGCTCCCTCACCAACACTGCCTTCCCCCCAACCCTTCCTGTTATTTCAGTCCTTTCATTCTTCCTATTCAAGCAACTTGGTTAAAAAACAGCAACCTAGACCAGCCAGAGAAGAATGAACAGAACAGGAAAAAAATCTGGAAACTAAATCAACTCACAAGAAAACAAGATAGAACAAAGTCTATTCAGCTATGAAATATAAGGAGGCAAGAGACATGAATGAAATGTGGAACACACAGCAGACAAACAGCACAGGGGATGAAAATGTGTAAATATAAGAGCACATTTTTCTCCACAGCCCAGAATAAATCTAAAAGGTTCAACTTCAGTGTTTTTATGGCTAGTAAGCAAAGGAGTTTCTCATTTTCTGGCCTATACAGAGGAAAAAGTTCTACAATTAGAAATGCAAAGCAATGACAGTGAGATTTCATATTTGAAACTTGACAAGCAAGTACTCCCATCTTTCATTATAGCAAAACTCTAGGAAATAGGTTTAACAGGAGGGGAGAAAGAAAGTGTAAGAAATGGCTATACATTTGTTTCATATCATGACAGGAAAAATGTACACAAACCTGCCTGTCTTACTTTTCCATTTCATTATTGTAGCTATAAGCTGCTTCTTATTTAAAGAGATCTATATTAGTTAATCTGAAAGAAGTTTATTCTACAGATGAGTTGGGCTCTGGAGGACAGATGAGTTCTCTGGAGAATGATCCTTCAGCATGTTAAGTTGAATGACGAGGGAAATGCAAGAAGAGGAAAGATATACAGCTGAATATCACCATGCAACAAGGGGGTTCCTCCCATTTCCAACAGGTCCACAGCTACCACTTCTATCCTGCCTCCTCCCCTAGCATATTGAGACACCCAGAAACACACAGCTTAGGACAGAGGGAAAGGATGAGGAAGGACAGACGTAGCTCGGTGTTTCACTGCAGCAGTGCCTGCTCCCCACCAGCCCCTGTCCCAAACCCAGCAGTGCTGAATTCCCCTCTACCTCTTTTTTCCTTCATACTGCGGTGTGGCAGGATTATCAAGTAACAGGAAGGAAAATTATTGCTAGAAGAAAGATTTAATGGTCCACGATTCTACCATTCGCATCCTCCTGGACCTCAAAAGTTGCCTTGTTTTTAAATGTCAGGTAAACAGATGCAGCAGCAACAGCAACAACAGTTCAAGTCAGCCCTGTTAACAATTGCACACCTCTCCCACCATCAGCTGTGCTCTGAGAGACCAAATCTCACTACCCCTTCTGCCACGAGAAGTTCCTGAGTGGTACCGAGCACATCCCTTATTTTAACATATTAACAGTTAATCTGAATATGCCAACCAATATCCACGTGCAGTGACAAAACCATGCCTGCTTTCCCATGCAGTTCTCAGCAGGAAGGAGGACTCAGCAGGAAGAAAGACAACAGTGCTCTGGGGTTAACACTGAAGAATGACTGAGGCAACATCTGCTGTAATTTATGAGGGAAAATTCTTGGACTCAGCACTTGCAGCTTTCATGGAAGTAACTGAAAACTCAGTTGTACTGTGGATGGTATTTAAATTACTCCTCAAGTCTCTGTGGAACAGGAAGAAAAAAACCACCACACACAAAAGAATACCACACACACTCCCACCCCCATTAGCAGCCCTTAAGATAGAGCCAGTTCCCTTTAATTCAACTTACAACTCCTCCATCTCCATCTTTCCCCCCAGTCAAATTCAGCCCTGACCTAAATGGACACAGATTCTATTAAATTACGCTGGGACTGAATCCAGTACTACCAGGTCACCCAATAGCCTTGAAAATACGGGTGAAACCTGTTTAGTTCCAACTGGAATAACAATTGTTACAAGTTGCTGCGCTATTTTTCCAAGTACATCATCCCTGAATTTCTCTATTATCTGCATGTTGCTAAATTGAGTCAACAGAATATTCTAAGTTGGTAGTGAGACCTTTTGCCACTCAGCACTTACTCCTGTTAAGGAATGGTACAGAGGCCTGCTCTGTTTGCAGGCAGTCATCTGTTTTGGCAGCCCAAATCACAGTTCTCCGTGGTCACATGCTCTGTTTCCTCATTCACAGGATTCACACACATGACCTCCTCAGCAGTCCTTCTTGAGAGATATAATCACTGCTTTTAGACTGCTCATAATCAACTAAATTTCATTAAGCACTGGAGGAAAGAATATATTGTCCATACATTCATCCTGCAATCAGTTCCAAGTGAAATCTGTCATAGCTCTCATGATTTCAACAGTCTATCAATATAGACAATATTGTCTAATCACTTATTTCTGTTACATCATCTAGCCACGTAAAACCATTTCTAACTGCAAGGGTTTAAAAGTAGCCAAAGACACTTGGGTAAACTTGCTTTTTGAGGATTATAGGAAGTGATGGTCAAGGGATTCTTGCCACAGTCCATAGTTAATTGAAAAAGCATGATTTAGAAAGTGGAATAAAAGGTTTCACAAACTAAAGCAAGAGTAGCATGTTTGCAGCATTACTCCCTGGATGCTTCAAGAATACTGAATATACTAAAGTTTGAAACAGTCTGCAAACAACTCCTGTATCCTGCAGGATACTGGCAGGACCACTGTGACGACTTTCTGCATACTTTTCTAGCCCTAGCAAAAACCAGAAGGTATCAATCATCCAGTTTTAACAGCAGCTGACTGAAGCTATTCATTGAGTTGTGCATTGCTACCACTGTGGCCCCATGAATGAGTCTCAAAGTCTCCTCCTCCTATTTTTGTTCCTCTGAGTGGACTCTCAACAGCACCGTCGGTGTTTTCTTTTTTTTTTTTAACTTTCTGAATGGCTTTGAGAGATCAGCTGAAAAGAAACACCATTAGCAAAAACAAAAGTTTTCAAAGAAAAAGTGGCAACAAAGTGGACATATTAGAGACAACTTGTGATTCACGGCCAATAATGGGCTTTGCGCCTCTCTTTACCTCAATACCCTTTTCGGTTTTACTGCTGGGTAAGAGCTGGACAGACTATTGCACTTCTCCTAGCAACCAAAAATCACTTGGGGGAAAAAGGCATGTTGTCTACTGAAAGGGAGAACAGAGAAATTTGGGGTCATACAAAGCCAGACATATGTTCTTTTGCATTTCATTCCAAATTGAGCAGTTGTCAGGAAAGATTTGGTAAATAATAATAAACAGTTCTGTTTTACACTTGTTCATATTTAATTATGTTTGTCTACTTGTCACATATTTAATTTTCCTTTAATTCAGTGTTATAATGGTTCCTAGTATTGTTTTGAGTTTTGCCTTCAGAAACATAAATTCTCTCTTACAGTTTCTAAAGCTATTTTCTTTAATTATATCTATATACACTTCTAATGATCTCTCCACATGGGTTGTTTGGTGTGGGTTTTTTTTAAGCTATATGTACACACACAGAAAACTACTCTTAGAGATTTAAAGACAACAGCACTGATATCCTATTCCAAATGCATGGATTTTACCCCCTAGATAGGACTTGATCTTACAGGATAAACTTTCTGGTCTCATTAAGTAAAGACCACATTGTAGAGTTTAAGATGATGAACCAAATTCAAGAAAAAGAAAAAAAAACCATGGAAGTTTGTTATTCAGACATACACTTGAATAGACAAATCACATGGACTAGCTTAAAAGCAAAGCTTTATAATTTAAAATCCAGTTTGCTAACAGAACAGATGCAATAGATCAAAGGTAAAATGCGGCCTCAAGTACTTCTGGTAGTTAATTTTTTTTTCCCCCCTGAAAGTCTTTTGTTTAATAGCTGTTGCCTTGACTTAAAACAACTGCTTTAGTCAGTCCACTGAATTCTTCCTACATATTGTAAAAACATGTACACAAAACCTCCCAGAGAATCCATCACACCACTTCTGCAGTGTATCAGGTTAAAGCCAGCAAAGACCTTCGTTCACTGCATCAAATTACAATTTAGTGTTTTCTTGCAACCACTCCAAAGAAATCTGGACTAAAACAGTTTAACAGGAAAGCTTATTCCTCCTTCATGGCTATGTGATGTATAAATGACATAGCAATGATAAAAGCCTAAATATAAAGCAACCCTGAAGTTTTCAGGGATCAGCATGACAGTAGTGCTTTGCTGTCCTGTTCATTCCTTATACCTCACCCAGCCACGTGCTCTTCAGCCCAGCTCCTCTGATAGTCTCTCTCTCCCCTTTCATGCTTCAAGGAGGGCTAGCTAGCCCTCTAATCCATCATGGACCTGGAATCAGGCTACTATCCCACTTCTACTCCCAGTTTACAGTGTAATTTCTCTCTCCAGGGGACTGTCAGAGCAGGGCAGTGTTACTGTACATGCAGGACCAATAAGGATCTCCAGCTCTCAGAGGTGACACAATGAAATGAGCACAGGATGAGATTTCACCTCTGAAAAGCGAGAAGGAAAATATGCCCACAGATCCTTTTTGTGCAGCCTCCACTATGGAGTGGCCATCCCAAAGAGAAGATCAAGTTGACTAAGAAAAGGAAATCCAGGTGAGAAAAAAACCATACTTTTTCTAACTACTTCTTAGTCCAACAGCTTTGCTTTGTCATTTGAATTTTTCATGGTGCTGATAGGAAGGAAACTGTTGTCCATCCTTTAGTTACGGAGTTCTCTTTGGGATAAAACATACACGGTTAAAACTGACCACTCCTTTTGCCAGGATGAAGTCATCCAAGCTACAGGACATGTGGACCTTTAAAACTGCACAGAACGACAGCTTGAGAACCCATGATTATAGCATTGAAGTACTTCCTATAACTGCTTCTTAACTCTTGATATTTTCACAGCAGTAAAAAAGTACCTTTTGTACCCTGGGCATGAGCAGTCCCTCCATTCACTATGAATGGGAAACAAGCTGACTGATGTTAGTTACCTGACATTTTGGTTTTAAAAGGTTGAATTTTTTCTACTCAGTTTCTCTTGCAATCAATGACAAGTGATTAATAGAAGTGCACTACAGCTCACTGTGTTTTACAACTTGCTGCTGGCCATTTATTCTTTATTTATTTGTGAAATCTGCATTTATGACAAGCCCATTACAGAGATGCTTTTCTCGCCTTGGCACGCGAGACAATGAAAATACAAATACAAAGAAATACAAATACAAATGAAAAGACCGTGTCTGCTGCAACATTGGTGGCACAATCATCCAGGTAAACGCTAATGAGTGAGACCATACTCAGCTCCTGGCACCTCCACTCATCCTACTGGTTCATTTCCAGGTATCAGACCTGGAATAAATAAACTGTTCTCCGAGTTAATCTGAGAAAAAGTGATGGGAGAAAATAAAAAGTAAATTATTACAAAGTGTAAAATAGTACAATGGCAGACCACTGTCCTTCACTGAAGGACATTCTTCAGGTTGAAGAATTCTGCTGGAAGTGAAGGAGAACAATGAAGACTCAGTGACAAGGGTAATCTTATGAGTAAATATCACAAACCATTAAGGTTGCTCCCAATCAAGCTTTGAATAGTGTCTTAAGCAATGAGCACCTGTAAATGATGAGGAGTGAATTTGAAAACGCTTCGTGTTTTTCCAGTCATCATTCACATAGGTGGGTAGAGATGAATGAGGATCTCCACAACGACAAATAATAGCATGAAGAGTGTGCAACAGCACCTGTATGCTCACAACCTCGATGGGTTACAAAATACACACTGGAACCATCAGATAATGGGTGACCTTCAGTTATCAGCAAGACAAAGACACAGTGTGTCCTGGTAGAAACAGCAAGACAAACAAGGAAGAATGTTTGCCAACCTATCTAGTACACAAGCAGAAAGTTCTCTCAAAACCCAGTTAAGCAGGTGTATTAACTCGGGGATCTGCACATAATAACTCTTTGTCAATTAGTTTACAAAAAAAATTTTAAAATAATAAAAGTAAAAAAATGCTTAGCCAAAAAAAAAAAAAACCACCCTAGGAATAAAAAGTAACTGGAGAAGAGTGGTATAGAACTTCAATGCACACACCGAAGATACTTCTGCCAGAATATTTGTTTAGATTAATATCCTCACATCACATTTGTCCATAACCCAGGGATGAATCTCAATTAGGCGTGGCCACCAGAGCACGGCGGCTCAATATACGTATCAGCAGGTTATTACATGAGTGCTACTGGTTAGTTTGTCTATTGTTGTTCATGCATTTATTGATAAAGGTTATTATTTTAATAAAATTAAGAGCGCATCTTGGATCTCTTCCATGGCGGCAAAGCCAAGATAAGCTGCAGAGACGGAATTAAAAAGCCATTTCTTACTTCATAAACTTTTGGCTTGAAAAAACATTAAGAATGCATATCTTTAGGTACACAACCCAGCACAAGAAGCAGATGTTTGGTTACAAAGGGGTACTCTGCACTAGTAAAGAGAGGCATATAGGAACATGTAAGAAGCAGAACTGAGGCATCAACGTGCACTTGTACCCTCTGGTATTTGGGAGCTATCTCCATGGAAGGATGTAGCAACAAACCAGCTTCATCTTTTACGTTATCTGAGCTAAGATGTGAGCCTTGACTTACAGTAAGTCAAGATATCACCATCTGCTTTCACAGCCTTCCACACAAAGGACTCAACAGCAAAACTGTTACAGATTTCAGTGGTGCAGAATCAGGACCTAAATTAATGGGGCCTTGTTTAATTATCCACTATAACAACAAAAATTATTTTGTTAAGGAAAAAGGTTTGAGGGGAGGACAACACTAACTACTCAATCTTATTTCTGAACATGTGACTTCAAGGGCAGAGAGTCCACAATTTGCATTATGTAGTAGAAGTCAGGTGTGAGAGTAAAGATGGTGAGACTAAAATATACATCTACAAATCCTGATTTCTACACAATTATTTTGCAAAGATTTCATGACTAACAGTCCACATGACTACCCTGCATAAAAGCTATCCTAAACATTCTCAGACAAGCGGTGACCTAAGATCAGATTCCATACCCTTCTATGCAGCAAAATGCAAAGGAATTGTTTTGAACATACAAGGCATGTGTGCTGTAAAGTGCAGGAAACCTCAGGTAACAGGTTAACCTCAGGTAACAATAAGCATTGTGTAAAAACTCAGCAGTCACACGCAAGAAATTTCTGCTCAGTCAGAGCCAAAAAGCCAACACGTTTCTTTATTTGACAGGAGCAAATACTTGTTTTCTTGTGCCTTCTTGCAAAATAAAGAGACCTTTACAGAGATGTAGAAAAAGCACACCAGTAACCGAGCCTCTTGGCAAGAAACAGCATCAGTATGATTACTAAGTATCCTCCACAAGGTTGATGTGAGAGGTGGTGAGCCAGATGGCAGCCACAGGAAGAGCAACCTCTGCCATGCCAGCTGAGATAACAGATAAAAGCTGACAGCAGTGCTCCTCTTAGGTGGCTGAAACAGAATGTACAGAACCTGTTAGCAATCTATTTAGCCCAGATCAATATTTGAATAGCAATTCAAGGGTAGCAAATGGCTAAAAAGCCATTGCATACTCTTTAGTAATTTCCACTAAATGGTTCAGGAGCGAACAGAGCACGTCTTGAGTTTAGGGCTACGAGCCCACATTGCTATGGAAAAGCAACTCCTGGAAATAGAGTTGACTGGACAGACTAGCCAAAGCCTCTATTTCCTCTCATCACATTTTCTGGCACGTCTCCTTGATGCTTTTTATGCCTCCTTAAAAATGTACTTAAATCCTTTTGTCTGCTTCAAAGGTTACACATCTTTAGCCTGTGTTGCTAAAATTTAGTTTCCATCAATCTCATCACTGCAGAAAGTTCCTAATGGAAGGACTACTATACTAAGTACAACTCACATAAAAGGTTTAAATCCCCTATGTCCAACTTTTCTGAAAGATTTGGGGGTATCAGACCTCTTGCAGAGTTCCAAATTAGCAAAGACACAAACCAAATAATTTGGATTTTCACGTTAGTTTTCAAACATACCCATCTCTGGAAGTACAAGGACAGGGTTTCCTCATTGCCTATCTTCAGCACATAAATATATGTTGTCGCAATAACAACTTACCAGAAAGGAAGTAAAGAAAGCAAAATCTTAAGACTAATTCAGCAAAGTTACTCATTATGGTCATAAAGTCATTCATACTCAGTGAAGTTTTAAAGCATATGATTAGCTTAGAACACATGTTTCAATTCTTAATAATTTCAGTGAGATTCTGGATGAGAGGTGGAAGAACTTAAATACTCTGCAGAATTGGATCTTATGGAAGAACAAGCTCAAGGAAATAAAACTGCAAACTCTCCTCTTCAGAATTCCACTCTCAATGCATTAAAATGCACACATTCCACAGAAGCAAAGGTTATCCATCAACAGCAAAACTCACATGAGAGATCAAGACCCTGTCAGCTCAAATACCCAGTGGAAGAATATACTCCAGCTTTATATGTAAGCCATGTTCTCCAACAGGCAACAGGGACCAGCACAAGGCCACAGATGTGCAGTTCACTGGCATGAAGAAATAAATTTTAAAAAGAAAAATAAATACAGAATGCTTCAGCCACCCTACCATTTCAAATGCACACTTTTCATTAAGAAAATGAGTGCTTTTGATATATATTAATATGGAGTTAAAATGTTGGTGTTATAGAATTATTCTCGTGTAACTTTAGCACCATCACCCATCCAAGATATCACACCTGCAGTTTTCAAGGGACAATGGCTAAAAGCCAGCTCTGACATAAAAGGTTATTATTTTCATTGAAACTGCTTATGAGTCCTACCAGGGCAGAGTTTGGCCCACTAAAACACGTGTTCACAGAAGTTGTGAACTTTTCTGTTAATATTTTTTTCTTTTAAGTGTTATTAGCAATTGGAAGAAGAATAACCAAAACACATAACAGTGAAATAAAAATCAATTGAACGCTGGTAAAAAAAAAAAAAAAAAAAAAAAAAACAAAACCCATGGAGTCTTTTAACTCCATTCCATCTTACAGTAGAGAATCTGTCAGTGGGGTGTTTTGTTGTTTGGGCTTTTTTAGGGTGTTTTGTTTTTTGGGCTTTTTTGATGTGTTTGATTTTTTGTTTGGGTTTTTTCTCCCAAGAACTGCAACCAAGATTGATATCTCAAATAAAAGAAAATTAAAATTATTCCCCGAACAGATGGCAGGAACATGGGAAGGATTGCAGGAAAATCAAAAGCACAGTAATAAACAAAATAAAACCTCCATGTGTGTAAGTATCACATATTTTCTGTCGAGCTTTGCAATTTTGAGGTGTCATAAAAGGAGTGGCAGCGAAAATAACTTCAGAAGACAAATATTATCATTTTGACCTATATCTCTTGTGAATCAGTAAGCAAAACTAACCTCCCAAGGAAAAGGATGGCCAACATGCCTCCAATGCAACAGTGTCTGCGTCTGGACCTCATGCCAAGAGATCAAACAAAAAAACCCAACCAAACCCAACAACAAAAATCAGTAAAAACCAAAAAGGCACTAAGAGGTAACTTTCAAACATAGAAAACAAACCAAGGAGTTCTTAAACAAGTGGTCTATAAAGTTTTGACTTTTTTTTTTCTTTAACTATAGCATTACAAATCGTGCTAATGTTGATATAGATCTTTTCAAAGCAACTAGTGGTATATGTCACCCTAAGATGTGATCGTAATTATCATGCTTCTAAAGAGACAAAAGCACTGCTTGCCAAGCTTGCCTGCCAGTATTTCTTCAAAGCTACTTGTTAGTCACTTCGACAATAACAGCTTATCTCTACTTGGTCATGATGTGCTATCCACAAGGCTCTTTATTTATTTATTTCGGAGAGTTGTTAATGTAGGCAAACTCGACAGTCTCTGCAATATCTTCCCACAAAAGGGGAGGATCCCATCTCTTCCAGGCAGCTTCTTGGTAATCTTTTTCTAATGGTCCAGGTCTAAATTACCTACGTGCTTCACCTGTGCCTCCCTACCCCCCATCCTATAAGGCTAAACCAGAACAAAGGTTCTACTTGTGTTCCCCGTGACAAAACTCGAATAAATTATGTCTTGCTCCCGTTGTTCCAGCAAGCTGGTTAATTGCATTTGTTTCATATATCTCCGAACAGCCTGGTACATTAATTACATTCTGTAACACCAAGCTCCTCTGATTCACTCTGTCACTTCCACTGAGCACTTTAATTGTATTCCTTCTAGCTACATACAATTTTAAACACTTACTAATAATTACACTTCTACAGCCTGATGTTTGCAGTTTGTATACAAAGCTGTCTCCGATACTGGTGGTCTTAGAGTTAAGGATCTTCTGTTACAGCAAGAAAAATAGAGCAAACATAAAACTATGACCACACTGATTGCCACGAATGTTTTATTAAATCCTTTCACAGTTAAAACTTCCTACTGTTTAGCGTGTACACACATAACACAGAAATTTTCTTGCTGAACATTAAATATGCAGAGCATATTACGCAACCAGTGTAAAACTGTACTTGAATGTCTCCTTCTTCTCACCTATTTTGCCTCCTTTCTTGCTAGAGGGTGGTGGAGGAACACCCAAAGCAGCCTGTGACTGCAAACAATAAACCCAGAGCCCTCGCCTGGGGACTGATACAGTAAGTGCTGAGAGCAGCTTTCCTGAGACAAAGTTTGCTCTGACAGACATGCAAAACGAGCGGGGGTCCCGGACATTAAATTCACCTCAAGTCTAAAGGACTGTTTATGAGTTGCAAATACTCGATCCTAGGAGGAGTGCCGAGCATCTGGTGCCAGCACAGGCTCCCGGAGAATCGGATGCTCGCTCCTAGCCTTGTGCCTGAACCGCTGCAGCGCATCCACGGTCTGCGCGGCGGCACAGCGCCCACCCCTACTCTGAAAGGCAATTTACCCTTGCGCTGAAGTTCTCGCCCTGCTAAACCGTACTTCCCCAAGATGACAATTTACAGCTCCCCAGCCGTTACTTAAACTCGAAAACCGCAAGAAACGTTGCAGAGCACACCCAAGGGGGACCGGGGGGGTGGTAAGAAAACCCACTCTTTCCCCAGACGCTGTTGAGCTTGATGAAAACGCTCCCTCTGGAAAGCCCGGAATGATAGGGAAGACGGTGGGAAGAGCCTCCCGCCCCACCTGGCCGGCACGGCGGCGGTGGGCGGAGGTGGAGCGGGGTGGTCGGTGCCGCTCTGCCGCCGCCCCGCGCTCCCAGCCCGCCTCCCTCCCTCCTTCATTCCCTCCCTGCCGCTCGCCAGCGCCGAAACAGGCGCTGAGGGACTCTGGAAATCCGCCAGTTCGCCTCACCTGGAGCCGAGGCAGGGCTAACCTATTTATTTCATCAGCTGGCTCTCCCGGTGGAAAAGTTTAACAATAGAAGGCGGCAAAGTAACACCGGCTACAACAGCTCCCTGCCTTTCCTTTCTCCTTCCCGCTTCCCACCCCCCAATAAAAGATTCAACACGGTAGTTTTTCCTCTCTTCTCGCCACCTCAAGCTGACATTCTTCCATTCATAAGCTGCTTTCCCATTAAGTTAGGAGACGGGAAGCAGTGCTTATTGAAAACATATATTCTCCCTCTTCCGACCCCTCCCTCCCCAAATACCATTTTTATACCAGGAACAAGCTTAAGGCTCTGTAACGTTAAAGCTTATAATGCCGTCCATGTGCTGTCCCAAATCAGATTCAGATGAAGGGGATTTCTGCACAGAAATGACATGTCTAAAATAAGAGAACTTACCATAGACTTGAAAAAATGCAAATCCGAAGAGCAGGAGTGGCGTCAGCAGACCCATTTTGACATAGTAAAAGCAATCCCGATCGCTTGCGAGACTAATTCCACAGAGATTAAAAAAAAAAAAAAAAAAAAAAAAAAAAGAAGTATCCAAAGCCAGTAAGAGGTAGGTCCAAAAGTTTTCAGTTTCCTAGCAGCTACTTAAAGTGGAAAGGGAAATCTTGAAATCAAAAGCTGCAGATGCAAAGGTCTTGAATGTGACACTTTTAGATCCATACAGATTAGAGCAGCGAGCGAGCTCCGGCGGCTTCTGCTTTGCACACACGCTCCTTCCTAAATTCCCACCAATCCAGCCTGAGCAGAGGAATTATTCAAGTGTGTCTAAGACTCTCTTTAGGATCCATGGCAATCCAAAAGCCAGCTCTTTCTTCGGAAGACAAGGAGAGACTCTGAGAAAGGACCTGATTCCTAGAAAGTGCTCCACAAACTTCCCGGCACTTTGCAGGAAAACCATTGGCTTGGTTCAGCTATCTTGCTTTCCTCTCGCCCTCCCCCTACCCCTTTCTCTCCCCAAATCAGTTCAAGCTGCAGAGTTTCTCACTTAACTTCCATAATAGGAACGCCCAGGCAATGTGCTACACGGGAGGGGAACGGCTTGCTTTCTCAGCATCCCCTCAAAGAAAAAAAAAAAAAAAAGAAAAAAAAAAAAAAAGCCTTGTCCCCTACACCTCCCTCCTCCCTGAAAGCGGAGCGGGAACTGTTGGAGGGCAGGACCCCGGCGCGGTGCCGCTGCTGCTGCCGAGCGGTGGCGGCGGGGGATGCGGGGCGTGCTGGGGATGCGGGCAGTGCGGGGCGCTCCCGCCGCCGCGCCTCTCCCGGGCGGCCCCGGCGCGTCCGCCGCTCCTCTCTCCGCTCCCTCTCCTCTCTCCCCTCCTCTCCCGCCGCCTCCGCCTCCTGCCGCCGCGGACACACCGGCTGGCAGCGAGAGGGAGGAGAATGAGCGCGGCTCCCGAGGCTGCCTGGGGAAGGGAGGCTGCGGGGTGTGGACTAAACCACTGCGCTCCACACCCACGCGTCCCTCTCTCTCTCCTCCCGGGGTAGGGAGATGGGGACGGCGATGCCAGCAGGCAGCCGTAGGGCTGGGAGCCAGGCTCGCTGCCTCCCCTCCACAGTTGGGTGTAGGTAGGATTTACATGATTGCTCCTCACCGCTTCCCCTTTAACGGGCAGCTAATTTTTCGGTAAGTGATTTCATGGAACTGTTCTCTAATTATTCATTTTCCCCTCTCGCACGCCTAACGCAGGCGCTAGGGAGTGAGACCCTCGAAAGCATATTCCCCAGGGATTTCTCTGCTGGCCCGCTCTGTGGAAAAGGTGGCAAATAAAATAAAACAAAACACAAAAGATCGCACGTGTCCCACAGAGCCTTTGGAACCGGCGGGCTCCGCCGAAACCCAGGAGCCTCCTGCCTCCCGGGTCCCTTGGATGCAGGGAAGCTCCCGCCAGAGGGAAAGTTTCGTGGTCCCTGGAGGCGGCGGTGAGGGAGACGGGAGAAGGGGCCACCTCACCTCCCAGTAACCAGGGAGAACAGCCCCTCTCCGCCACACGCTCGGAGCAAACCCCGAACCACCAGAGCAGAAAGAGGGAGGGACGCGGGGGAAGGAGCAACGCGGGATTTAACGGCGCCTGGTGCCGGAGAAGGGCAGAGACATCTGCCCCCCGAGAGGGGGACTGAGACACCCGGTGAGGAGGGGGCAGAGGCACCCCCTGACGGGGCACAGACACCCCCTGAGGGGACACGCAGCCCCGTTAGGGGACACACAGCCCCTGTGAGGGGACACATCGGCACCGCGAGGGGACAGCCAGCCCGCGGTGTCCCCGCCGTGCCCGGGCCGCGCGCAGCGCCGCTCGGTGAAGCCCGAGCGCCCCCTCCTGTCGGCGCTGCCTTTTGTGCGGCGGCTCGGAGACCTCCGAGCTTTCCTCTCGTCTTGCTTTCTTTCTTTCTTTCTTTCCCCCTTTATTTTGCATATATTAGAAATCTTTTTTTTTCTTTAATAAGTTCTCCGCGCGAAGGATGCGAACAGTATTTCTGCTAAAGGTACATGGTGCACACACACACACGTAAAACGCTCTGCAAGTTAATTCTTCCTTGATTCTTGCGTGCAATCAGTGGCAACTATTTTACTGTCTCCAAATGTGACACTGTTAGGATTTTTTTAAAGAGTTATTGGTATTCCATACAAAGCAAGATGAAAACTCCAAAGCCTCTTAATGCAAATCAGGGAACGATGTCCCCTTATACTCACAATCTGCCCTGAAGATAAATACCATAGAAAAATAGAATGGCCTGGGTTGGAAAGGACCTTAAAGATCATCTAGTTCCAACCCCCTGCCACAAGCAGGAATACCTTCCAGGTGCTCTGACCAGACTGCTCAGAGCTCCATCCAACCTGGCCTTGAGCAATTCCAGGGATGGAGCACCCACAGCTTCCCTCAGCAACCTGTTCCAGTGGCTTACCGCTCTCACAGTAAAGATTTTTTTCCTAATATCTAATCTAAATCTACTTTCTTTCAGGTTAAAGCCATTCCCCTTGTCCTGTCACTACAAGCCCTTGTCAAAAGTCTCTCTCCATCTTTCTTGTAGGCTCCCTTCAGGTACCAGAAGGCCACATTTACTGGGCAAAGCCTTCTCTTTCCTAGGCTAAACAATCCCAATTCTCTCAGCCTTTCCTCCCAGCAGAGGTGCTCTCTCCCTCTAATCAACTTACTGGTCTCCTCTGCACTCGCTCCAACAGGTCCATGTCCTTCCTGTGCTGGGACCCCAGAGCTGGAGGCAGCACTGCAGGTGGGGTCTCACCAGAGCAGAGCAGAGGGGCAGAATCCCCTCCCTCCCCTGCTGGTCCTATATTACTACACCTGGAGGCAACCTCATGAGGAAGGCTGCAATTAAAGCTAATTAGGGTAAGGTGATCAAAAGGGTAATCTTTGTCAGTGTACTTGTGAACTGGCAAAACAAGAAGACTATAACTATCTGACAGTATGTGTAACTAACATGAAATATTAAAGAATATTACGCTTTGTAGTGGACATTTCAAATGCACAGTCTTAGAGAAAATGCTTGTTTATTGCAAAGTTTTAAATTGGAAACAGCTACACACTATCCAGTTCTTTCTCTGCTTCTCAAATAAAGTTAAGATAAATTTAATAATAGCTGATGTAGACCATAATACTTTGTAGATACATGGAGTCTTCAAAACCCTTAGGTACAGAGGTACCAGTAGAAGAGTACAATGACTCATATCAGCATTCTCAGGGAAATCAATGGATTATCCCTTACAGCTGCTACTGTTTTATTCATTCACTTCTGCAGAATACCACCTTTCAACTATTAAACACTTTGAAAAACTTCGAAAAGTTTCAGCCAAATTTAATCAAGCATTTTTACCAATAGATTTTGCTCATCTGTATTTCACTGATTTGGTGTTTTGTTTGTTTGTTTGGGTTTTGTGTGTGGTTTTGTTTGTTTGTGTTGGTTTTTTGTTTTTTTTTTTTGTGAAGAGTTAACAGTTCCTCAAAGTAAAATAAAAGGTCATCCAAAGCTGTCCGGAGCATTATAGAAGAGGTTGTGTCTCACAAGCACAGGACACGTCACAGACCAGAGTCACTGGCCTGTGAGCAGAGTTTGCTCAGGACACTGTTTGCTTCCATTATAAGATGTGATCCAGATACTGGAATAAAAAAAACATATGCTGTCTCTCTGGTCTTTCAGTACCCTCCAATGAACACGGCCAGCAGGACAGATGTTCTCTGCTTGAACAGCAAAGTCTATACAGAGGAACTGAATGTGCCAACTATTTGTTTGGCTGTGAGCAATATGCCACCTGATTAAATACTTGTGTGAGCAGGAGGAGGAAAGGATATGTCAGTGGTGGTGCACATAAAGCTTCAGTTCAAAGAGTATTGTTGAGGTGGAACTTTAGAACAGGGAAGTGGCACAGAAATATTGCCCTGATTCCTACTAAGGTCAATCATCAAGTGAGGCAGGACTAATCTGGAAAAACAGGGGTGAGATCAGATGTGTGCCAGTGGTAGAGGTAAAGGTTTCATTGCTTTCCCAGTCTGATATTTCATGTCTTTATTTCCCAGACTGCATTAAAATACATATTTAGTATATGAAAGATCAGATCCAGTGTTTAAAGAACGAAGCATCACCCTCTCTTCAGGTGAGCTCTACCATTCACAGGGTTTTTTCTTCTTAACCAACATTACCATCTCTGCTGTTACATATCTATATAATATACCCTATTTCCTGGCTGCCATAAAATCCTCTTGTTATCTTCTCAAAGGAGAAAGGTTACGTTGAGGTGGATCATATAGAATTTCTTATGGATACCAGAAGTACTCACTCAGGGAATTGCTGAAAGTGAATAGAGATTGTTAATATCAAAATATATATATATGTGGTGTGATGACCATGTAATTTAAATGTAGGCAACAAAGTTAAGTTAGGAGGCTGGTCTTTCTAGGATCTTGAGTAGAGCAAAAGATGGTTCCAGAGGATAATTCAGAGCATGTAATGCTGGGCAGCCTCAGAAACACAAAAAGAAAAAGGAAAAAAAAATGACAGTGAGCATGGACCTTCCCAGAGAACAGACTTTTGTCTTCCTCTGTGCTTTTCTGTTCCAGGTCACTGGGTTCTAATGTCATCTGACTACTGAATACATGATGAGAGAACAGAATTTATAGATTTTAATCCTTATAAATGCTGAAGCATGATTATTATTCCTGCTACAATCAATAGGGTCTTCCACAGGAAGATTGTACATGAGAGGTAAATCAAGAACTGAGTCCAGGAAAAGAAGACATGTTGCTAAACCAGTGTAAGCGCTGTGGCTAGATGTGTCTCACAAAGCCCCCTGAAAAGTAGCTTTTCTGCTGTCCCTGGCTGCCTCAATTCTGACTAATCTACTTTCCTAGAACCACTCTTGTGGATTAAAAAAAAAAAAAAAAAAAAAAGGGTGATGGAAGCACGTGCTTCTTTCTCTGTCTCACAGGTGTCTCTTACTTGCAGCACAGAGGGTCACCTTCTGCTTCAACATTAAAAATTCCTCAGTTGTGGCATCTGACTTCAGAGTGTTCCTCTGGAAATACCAATCAAGCAACACTAACAACCCTGTTCTGAAATACCCTTAGTTTGCTAGACTGTGTCTGCACAATTTTTAATTACTAGTACAGCTACATTGCTTACCGCAATTATAAGAATGATCTATACTGTTGGTAAGATAAATATTTGGTAAATTAAATTATTGCAAGTTTTTTGCTATATATCAGATGCTCAGTTTAGGGTTTACATCCACAGCTCATTAAATCAGCAAGAACTGGTAAGAGAAAATGATACAGCTTCTTGACAATCTTTAAAACAGCCTCACCTGAAATAATTTCTACTTGATTATTTTGTTTTTAAAGGAGATTCAGAGCAGGTAATAAGCAGAAATATTTGCATTATATATATAATATTACTATGTAAAGATTTTGTACACCCTATTTTCCCTTTTTCTATGAATGTGCATTTATCACCCATTAAAAAAAAAAAAAAAAAAAGATACAGTGTCTTTTCCACTTTGCAGCTTGATCAAAAAATCAAGAAAGCAGAAAGACAATTTTTAGTTAAAAAAGAATTTGAAAAATGGATTATACATAAAACCAGGGTCAATTTTTTTCCTTTCTGAGGCAGAATGGGGAGGTGAAAGGAAGCTTCTAGGTGTGGCATTGGGTGAGTTTACTGCTATGCGAAACATAGGTCTGTGTTTTCCTGTGGAATAAAAGATGGCAGCACACCATCCTTTCAGGTACCTGGAGCTGCCATTGCAGAGAGCAGCAGCATCTTTGCACTCCAGGGGTAAGAACAGCACATATTAGAAATACATCTGTGACACAGCAGGAGCAGCTGAAACTCAAAACCCGTAGTGTGAAGAGTAGAGCACCCATGACAGTCACAAACACTGAAGGTGTTTCAAAGCTGCTGGATTTTGTGCAGACTTGCAAAGAGCAGGCGGAAGCACACTCTTTTGAGAGGTGCCCAGGGATGGGACAAGAGGCAGTGGACACCAGCTGCAGTGTGGGAGGGTTCCAGTTAAATGTCAGGAAACAGCATTTTCAAACAGGTGCCTGAGGGGGCTGTGGAATTGTTGTCCCTGGAGATATTCAAAACTTAATTGGACAGTGCCCTAGACATTGAAAGTGGACCTCCTTGGAGTTAGACTAGAGAATCTCCAGAGGTTTCTTCTGACCCACATTTTTCTAAGGTTCCATGATTCCATGACTGGCAGTACTGACAAAGTTCTGATCATGTAGGTGTACTTTGTTTGACACCAAACACCAACGTTTCTTAGTAGAGATTTATATGCTAAGGTGTTCAGTAGCACTCACCTCTATTATAAATTACAGAAAACTGCACACACAAGCTATAAATAGAATAATTGCTTGATATTCCTCAAATTTAAGCCATTCCTGTTGCAATAATAGGAGCCTTTGTTGAGAGACTCCTACGCAGACTGATCAGTGAACATTACGTGACCAGAAGAGCATTCCTTGCTGTCTTGTGATTGGAAATGCTTTCCTTTACAACTGTAGTATCTAAAATTAATAGCCTTTCTACCAAGTGCAGCAAGCTGCACATCAAGTTATAGCTGTCTCCACACTGTAGCATGAGCTCATAATTTGCAACAGGACACTCTGCATCCCTTCCAGTCCTTGCACTGTGTCTAGCTGGCCTTCTCCGTGTCAGCAATTTCCTCTTATACACGAGTATTTTCTCAGTGATATGTCTTAACCCCTCCCATTTATAAGGGTTGTGATTGTGCCTGTCCTCTACATCAGGAGCTTCTATTCCCTCTCTTATATCCAGAACTCCGGGTAAGTTATGTAATTCTTTGTGTAATGAAGGAAGAGTCAATTACTCAACAAGATGAAGGCACCAATTATGGAATAAAGTGCTAATAAGGACATCAAAGACACATTCTATCAACTACAAATAAAATAAGATTCCAAGAGTAATTTAGTTTATACTTTTGATAATGTAGACCTCTATCTGGACATTCATTTTAATTAAAAATTAACAAAACCACACCCTGCCCAAACTCACACACAAAAAATAAAAAGCATTCCTGAAGTGACAAGCTAAACTTAATTTTCTAAAGACATTTTAGGTTTCCAGATGGCATAAGGCAGTCATCGTGTCATTCAATAAAAGAATCAGCATTTAAAATGAATAACCAGAATACGATCAAATCTTACCCTGCCTACATGAGAGATGCAAAAGTGGAATTCTCCTTAGAAAAATGTATTTCATCACAGTGCAATCAGACCAATTCATGTGAAATTATGTGTAGCTACTGCACCCTGACTTCCAAGTATCAGAAAATCAAGCTATACAGCAACACATTTATAACTGTACACAATGATACAGAAAAAAGTCTTAAGCTGAGCTCCACATTCCTACATAATTATATTATAAATAATGTGTTATGCTCTCTTATTAAATGACATATGTCACACTTTCCATAACAAGTGCATATTGACAGCCAACTACATTAGCCAACAATATTTACACTTTAATTACAGCTTTTAAAATGGAAATATGTGACTATATATATGTGCATAAGTTAACGGTTGGACTTGATATCATAGAGGTCTTTTCCAACCTTAACAATTCTGTGATTTTAGGATATGTTATGATATGTTAACAGGGCCAAAATTCATAAAAGTAGGTCCCTATGTAAATGTCTATTATTTAGATACCCATTTGTAGGTGGGCAAATATTCTTTACAACAGGTAGTGTTTAATTTAATAATGCAGGAAACAAGATTTATTACGTCATTAACAAGTCAGTTTACTTGATAATTCTAACAGACACATCCAGTATCGTGTTACAATCTTAAATGGCTTTTGAATTTGGCTTAGGGCTTAGCTTATTCTGTTGTAGTGACTGTTCTGCAGAAGAAGACAGACTTCCCGAGTTCTCTTTGTTATCTCTGGCCTCCAAAGTGTCACCAGCACAGACGGGTTACACTCAGCCTGGTCTCTGCTGTACTGCAGCCCTCAACTGGAATCATACATTAGTCAAACCAAGGACCTGCAGTGGTACCAGAGAGCTTCTGATTTATAATGATGTCAGCTCCCGAGAACCTGGCCCATCAGTATGGTGGCAACCCTAACAGCATTAGAGGCTCGTGCACGGATCTACCAGGGGGTTGTAATGTTCCCATCAGGCTACGATTCTTCTTTGCAATATGGTGCTGTCAACACTGTTCTCATCAGTTATACATATCAGTGGATTATTAACAATATTTGTCAGACTTCTATATTAGTTTTGTCCCAGAACAGCCTTGCCTCACTTCGGCAATAGAATTACATTTTGCATTGTCTCAAGAAAGGCCTTTAAATTAGAATTGATGTTTCAGTCGTCTGATTTTTCACTGCTGATGTAATTTAGTTCTCTATCTAAATTTTTATATGAGTATATGACTTATTTTTTAGAAGTGTGATCCTATTAAAGGCAGCTGATGCATGGAGAGTTCCCACAGCAGAACTTGGGCTAATACCCCTCCCATGCATGGCAGACTAAAAGAGCGCTCAGGACTCACATAAATTTCGAAAGTAAATGGAAAAGAGACATAAAAGAAGAAAAAACTGAAGGCTCAGAACAAGACTTCTCCTTAAAAAGTATGCATTTAATCAAACCCACCAATACGTACAAATGTAAACACCAAGTATCTTGTATAACCACTAGAGGAACTATCATGTTTTGTATATTTTGCTGTTAAAGCTATTATAGGATTTAATTGCTTAAATTGTATATAAAATCACCAAACTTTTACCAGGAAAATATGTGGGAATGTTTTCCTCTACACTGCCTATCCTATTATACTGGGAGCAGCTGTGCCAGTGCACAGTCCCTTTAAAACCAATAAAACTGTACATGCAAAAGGGCCAGCCCAGAACACAGAAAGAGAAGCCAATGATTCATTTTAACGTCTGTCTCTGAACTGAAACACAAAATAGCAATTACCTCAAAGCTGCTCACTGCCACAGCTAGGCAGGCTCTTTCACATTTAAAGCACGCTAACCAAACAACAGAAAATAGCTATTTTTCTTTTTTTTTTTCTTTTCATTGCACAGCTTGAAGGACTGTGTCTGCTGGTGGAATTTAGCACGTTTCAATCTCAGGCAACCGGTTCAAATCTTGCCCACGATGATGGTGACCGACAGTTATTACTTGATTACCAGCTTAAATTCTTTTTTTTTGTCAGTCTTCTGTAGACAAGAGAAACACGCTGTAAGCTTATCTTACCCAGACAATCAGCAATAGCACAGCCTTCTAGGACAACCTGGAGAAGAATGGGGTATTTTACACTGCCATGGCCTAGGAGGAACTTATCTTGAGAATGAAGAAAGAAATGGGTTTCAACAGCATCTACCACAATGAGATCCTGTAACCAAGACTGTGTATCTATGGACCTTGGTAATATAAATAGTAATTAAATTCCACTGCCCTATTACCTGCCAAAAGGTTATCTAAAGGAAATGTGTCTTCCATGATTCTGGAAAAGAGTTACATAAAAAATTCCCTTTTCATGATTTCCCAAGGGAAAACCATAAAGAATACATCCTAGCCCTTTAATCTGTAAGTGGTGTATCTATTAAGATGTCAAATTTAAAGCATACAAGCCAATAAGTGAAGTAAAGCCACAAGATTATTTTTAAGTAAAAAAGGGTAAATATCCCTATGTCTAAAATTCAAAATACTGTAGTAATGGCTATAGGTGTGTGGGTGGCACAAAATAATGAAGATGTGTGCAGGATTTATTATTTTGTTGATATTTAAAAAGAAACAGCAGTCCAATATGGAGAAGGAAAGAGATATTCTCATCGAAATCTGCACAGAATTTACTTGAGAAATTTCCAGAAGTGCTTACAGGGCTTGAATTCTCATATAAGGAAAAAAAACCCCTATAAGTCTTTTCCTGTATCCTTTGGAAGGAATAGCACAGGTGATTAAAAAAACTGAAATAATGCAGCAGCCCACCAGGAAATTTTTCCTTGGGCAATGTAGAGAACTTTTCAAGTGATCTGTATTTCAAAAAAACCTGGCTTAAATTCTGATGTTCTTTTACTACTGACCACCACTGTCCTCCAGTGCTTTTGCAGGGATAGGATAATGCTCATTATTTAAGCAAAGCAGTACCGAGACAGAAATCTGAGTACCATTTTTTCTTTTTTTTTGTCTCCAGAAATCCACTTTTACTCTTCATCGGGAACTATAGTGATAGGACAAAGGGGAATGGCTTCAAACTGAAAGAGAGTAGGTTTAGATTAGACAGTAGGAAGAAATTCTTTGCTGTGAGGGCGGTGAGACACTGGAACAGGTTGCCCAGAGAAGCTGTGGATGCCCCATCCCTGGAAGGGTTCCAGGTCAGGTTGGATGGGGCTCTGACCAATCTGTTCTAGTGGGAGGTGTCCCTGCCCATGGCAGGGTGCTGGAATTAGATGATCTTTCAGGTCCCTTCCCACCCAAACCATTCAGTGATTCTATGATTCTATTTCATTTTCCTGTCACGTAACACAGAGGTTGGTTGGTGATTCAGCACTGCTCAGGTAGAACGAGTTTGAATCTGTTTAATTTTCAAATGGAAATAAACCTACATTGCTCAAGTGAAATACACAACATCTTCTGAGTCAAGAAGGAGCTTGCATTTTAGCCATCAACAATTCACAGTGTCTACCCTTAAACCACTTGAAATGAAAATACCAAGGATTATGTTTCTAAAATCTCGTGGATGCCTGAACATATCAGGATCAGAAAACTGTAGGCATACAAGCTTAGAGTTGCTTAAGTCATGTCTTTGACAAGGAATATGTAGAAAAATGATATAGCCTTTTCTAACACCAGCACGACAAAGCAAAGGGAGCAATGTCTCTGGAGCTGGTGTCTGATCCATGCAGAGATGTCTCTTCTGCGAGAAATGAGATCAGAGATGCAGGAGTGGCACAGGGAGGTTAGGACATCTGAACCGCTAAATCCTGGATTTGTAAAGCAGTGACTTAATCCAAAGGCTGCTAAGTCAAATCACAGTTGTGGATCAAATAATTGAGTAAAGTATTCCTTAAAAGAGTGTCAAGATGAGAAAAGAAAATGAAATGAGGGCTGAGTGTCAGCCAGTAAATGTGAAGAACCTCTGGAATCTTATAAGGATGTCTTGAAACATCTTAAAACACACTGGAAATTTATGATTTGAAATCTTTAAGTCCTTGGAAATCAAAGCTATATTAATTAATAACCACATTTCATCCTAGAAATAGCAGATCATAGATGATTCCTTTATACAGGAAAAGTGCCCCTTACTACATTTCCCAAACTCTTGCTTACCATTTAACATTTTAGATCTACATTATATTTAAGATGCTTAAATCAAACTGCTTAATATTCTAGACTGACAGGCTCATTAAGCTGAACAGTAGGATTGCTGTCATATGCACTTCAAGCACTTACAGTAGGAAATGTTCTATTTTTAATTCCAAATGTTTAAAGGGAAATCTTTATAGTTAAAACTGTAACTGCATTTCTTTTCTTTGAGAGGCATTACTGTACGCTTGACATCTCAGCTCTGATACATTCTTTTACATTCTGAACTATTTCAGCAAAAAAGTAAAGTAACAACAGCTGCAGCTTTGGTGTAGTATTTATCCATTTATCCATTCAACTCATAATCTCTAGTAATTTCTGCCTGTCAATAGGAACAATCATTTACTATAACTGTAGTTATCTGGATTGGTACCATTGTACACTAATTCCCATTTGGCCTATATTATTTTACTACATTATAAAAAACCCTATCAAATTTTATTCAATGTTAAGAGCAAAACAATTTTGCAGAAAAATGGTTTTTTTCAAGGCCAGGTTTATCAAAATTATTCAGAAGTTTATCAAAATTATTCAGCTTCACAGTGCTGTGTGGAAGCCTCATTAGTGTTGCAAGTCAGGATGAGTTAAGTTTCTAGCAATTAGTTTCTTTTGAAGGTTCTCAACAGGTACCTATCTTTATTTTGGCAGTGTACAAAAATTTCCCTCGTGCAGTCTTTGATCTGGAGATCTAGAAAATAAAGACTGTTTAAAGGAAGTTTGGAGTGCTAAGCACTCTCCTTTTTGACCAAATAAAATGCACAAGTACAACTCTTTGAGTAGTGAAATACCTGATATTAACACAGGAATTAACACCGGATTCCTTGAGCAGCATGTCTAGGCTGGCTCAGAAGTTCTGCTGTGTGTGCTGAAGTCAGAACTGATGGAGAAAGCCAAGACAAAGGCCAGGAGACAGTGTAATGGATAAGAACTGTCATAAAAATCATCAGGAAGGCATTTCCAGGGGAAAAGTGGGAACACGAAGTTAGGTTAGCAGACATCTGAGAAAAGAACTGCTCCTAACGCTATCTCTGCTACTCCCACAGAAAAGGAATCTCATAGAGTGTTTGAAGAAGTCAGGAAGGGTTGAACCTGCTTCAGCATCACCCTCTAAACAAAAATGTCACAAAATATAAATAGCAAAATTTAACTATTGGCCACATGTTTTGTATTTGCTGTAAGGAAAGAGAAGAATTAGGATTTTGGCAAATATTATATCAGAATATCAGATCTCTACACTAAATTCTACTCCTAGGTTACAACAGCAGCTGACAAAACCATTTTGCTTCTTCTGTTGTCTCATCAGAAAATCTGATTACAAAGCCTGTTCAAAGAATCTATTTGTAGATCACCACCTTGACCATTTTCCCCCTAATTATATATAAGTCAAAATTGTAATATGAATAGTGGTCAAATCTCATTGACACAACAACATGCTGTTGTTCCTACAGCTGATCTGTTTTTATTGTCTCCTTTCCCCTTGCTCTGTTGAGGTCCAGCTGAGAGGCAGAGCTCAGCTGAATGTCTGCTTTGGAGTTTGGCCATATGGTTTAGCTGAGACTACTGAGGGGCTCCAAGATAAAACATCTTACTAAATCTTCTACTCTTGTATAAACTTGTTTCTTTGAATATTGCATACAAAAAGAGTCGTGGTGCCGTTTTTATTTATGCAAGCACGCACAGTGACATATTTGCATTCCTGTGTACGATACAGGACTTTAGAGATAATGCTGCCACTTCTCTTACCATCAAGTTTCGGAACTGAGACACATAGCCATACATGACTCATTTGGGTTCATCCAAATTTATTTTTTTTTCCAATAAAAACAGTCTAGAATTCCTGTAATTGGTGATTTGGATTTGTTTTCATAAGAGGCAGAGACTAAAAAAAAAAAAGTCTATTAAAAAAATCCATTGGAGAAATATATCAATCATATTGTTCTGTCTACTTATTTTGGCTCTTTTTCCTCAGTGTAGGGTTGCATACTGAAGGCATTTCCTCTGAAAGTTAAAAAGTGAGGTCACTGAAACAATTGTGATAAGATATTCTTTCTGTAGCTTCTGAAATTAGATATGTCTGTCTTATCTTCATGTTTGATTAATTCCACTACGATAGAGTCATATCTTGTTTTCATATAAGCTCCTTTCAGCTCCATTTAACTCCTTCCTTTTTAGTTCACAGAAAGGATAAATCTTTTAAAAGAATAATCAAAAGAAAGCAAGAATACAAGGGGAAGATCTATGCGCTATGAGACAAATTTCCAATTTTGCTCTTGAAGAGGGACACCTACCTGATAGATCAGTTTCTAATCTTCCTTCCTGCTCTGCTCAAGGTGCACACTGCTGATTTAAGAAAATGTCTTTGTAATTTGACAGTCAGAATCAGAGAATGGTTTGTGTTGAAGGGGACCTTAAAGACCATCCAGTTTCATCCCTCCTTCCATGGACAGGGACACCTTCCACTAGAACAGGATTGCTCAGAGCCCCATCCAACCTTGAACACTTTCAGGCATGGGGCATCCCCAGCTTTTCTAGGCAACCTGCTGCACTCTCACAGTAAAGAATATTTTCCCAATATCTAACCTGAACCTACTCTCTTTCAGTGTAAAGCCATACATGCTCCTACCAAAAGTCCCTCTCCATCCTTCTTGTAGGCTCCCTTTAGGTACTGAAAGGCTGAATTAAGGTTGCCCTGAAGCCTTCTCTTCTCCAAGCTGAAAACCCCAATTCTCTCAGCCTTTTCTCAAAGGAGAGGTGCTCCACCCCTCTGATCATCTTTGTGGCCCTTTCCTGGACTTACTCCAACAGGTCCATGTCCTTCCAGCACCTTGCACTTGGCCCTGTTAGGTACTAAAAGAAATAAACCATTTAGGTTTAACAGACACAAACTGTAGCACCACCAGATATGACTCTTCTTGTTTCCAACAAGAAGCAACTACCTCGAGATAACTAAGCACAAACTAAACACTTTTGGCTAGCATAGTCTGTATGAAGCAAAGCACTCACTGCATATTAAAAAATGCTTTAAAATACAAAACTTTTAACAGACTGCAGATAGCATTACAGCCACATGACATGACTTGAAAACTTGCCCTAAACTACATCCCAAAACTGCTTTACTCCCATTTCATATAAAAGGAAGATATATCATTGTTAAACCATGTGTTATATCTCACAGAAAACAGTGGTGAAGTCCAAACATTGACAGTAATATGAATTAAAACATAGCCATCACTGAATCACAGAATATCCTGAGTTGGAAGGGACCCACAAGAATTATCAAAGCCAGCTCCTGGCCCTTCACAGGACACCCCAAGAATCACACCATGTGCCCAAGAGCTTTGTCCAAACTTTTATTGAACTCTGTCAGGCTTGGTGCTGTGACCACTTCCCTGAGAAGACTGTTCCAGTGTCTGACGACCCTCTGGGTGAACAACCTTTTCCTAATACCCAACCTGAACCTCCTCTGTCACAACTTCAGGCCATCTCCTCAGGTCCTGTCATTGGTCACGAGAGTAAAGAGATCAGTGCCTGCCCCTCCACTGCTCCTTCTGAAGAAGCTGTAGACTATGATAAGGTCTCCTCTCTGTCATGAGGCAGTGACCAAGTTTTTAACATAAATAATTTTTCTTTTTCCACCATTAGTCTAATTTAAATTACACCAAGTAATACCTTCGAAGACAAATAAAATCTATTTGAAAATTTCTAGCCTGGTCTAGCATGTGAAACAAGTCTGCTTAGCAAGGAGAGAAGTTAGGGGAAAACTGTGACTTGGGATTTGAAGTTTTGAATACTGCCCTCTAACTTTAGTGTGCTTTGTTCTCTATAATACTTGAACATGAAAAAATCTAGCTAAAAATAGGAATAAGTCTTGCATTTCATAAATATATTATCATCTGACTGAGGGATGGACCAGAAAAACAAAATTTGCATAGTCTGGCTTTGATTCATGGATAGAAGGAAAACTTTAATATTGCATGATCCTCCAGCAACCTTTGAGATGTTCCAAGGAGAATGTCAATGAAAATGGAGCACTGTCAATATATCACTCCCAGACAATGAAGAGATGTAATCTCTAATACACTGTGACCTTATAAATTTGAGGCAAACACACAAATGTCCCTACATTAGAAATTAGTTACACTCTGTCAACACTCAGGTGTTGTTATCCCCTCACTTTCTGCAGATATGTATGTGTATGTATTTCACAGAATCACAGAATATGCTGGGTTGGAAGGGACCCACAGGGATCATCGAGTCCAACCCTACAGCCTGCACAGGACCCTCCCCAAGAGTCACACCGTGTGCCTGAGTATCATCCAAACACTTCTTGAGCTCTGTCAGACTCGGTGCTGTGACCCCTTAAACACCTCACCTAAACAGAACTAGCCATGGCTAAACTAAGAAATCACACGGCTCTGGTAATAGTCACACATTGCAAATTGATTTTGGATTTCCTGATTCATTTATTTTAAAAATTATTTCCTCAAAAATCTTCATCGTCAGCAGAAGTGGAAAGAGGAAAAAAAAAAATCATGCCTTGGTTAATGTTTTCTGGGGTGTACTTAAAGAAACTCCTTCATTTTTCTTGTGTACTCTTATGACCAAGTTTTTAAAAATCTGGCCTGTTAAAAATGAAGTAAAATTAAAGTACTGACTCTCACAAATGGTGTTTCAAAGGATTGGTGCTGTCACATAATGTAGTAAATTCCTGTCATCATCCCAAATACTGTTTTTAAATTATTTTATTTTAGATCTATGGGGTAAATAGTTTCTGTTTCAGGATAATTCTCAGTGAAAATGGATACTCACCCTTTCCCATTCTCTAACTGGAGTTAGGACAGTGTAAAGGAAAGTTCTTCACAGCAAGTAGTTATTCTGTCACCCTAGAAGAAATTTTCCTTTTCTATATGAAGACTGCTGCTCTAAAGACCAACATCTTTTTTTTTTTTTTTTTTTTTTAAATAGCCACACATCATTTCTTAAGGGCAAAACACTTCCTCAGTATGGAGAAATTGCTGTGTGTCTACAAGGAATCAGTATGGTGCATTCTCTGCTTGGAGTGATAAATTAAATGAATGTAGACAACAACAAACTCATCTCTTTGTTGAAAGTGAATGCTAATGACATTTATCCTGCACTTCCTGATAAACTAATTCAAAAGACCAAAATGCTGGGGGGAAAAAATCCTGCATTTTAGGAAATGTACATAAACTGTCCTTTAGATGCTCAGTTACAAACTGCTGCGAGTAGCAGCGATACATATTTAAATTATTTTTAAATAATAATAATATCTGTTATACGTCTAAAAAGGTTTTTCATAAAAGTGTCTTGGTTTGTATTTTCAAACTAATGAAGAGTTAACTGTTCATGCTATAAGAATAGCTGATTTTGCAAAAAAAAAAAAAAATGACCCCAACTGACCAAAGGGATACTCCATGCCACATGGTGCCTTGTCCAGCACATAGACAGGGAGAAAGGAGGAAGAGGGGAGATATTAGGAGAGATGGCATTTGTCTTCCCAGGTCACCCTTAGGTGTGATGTGTTTAAGTCACATCACCTTATCCGCCTTGAGCCTGCCATCCACAGGACAATGAGCTGATTAACACCTTGTTGGCCCAGAGAGAAGTCTAGCAACCTCCTTTTTCCCCATCCCAGCACTTAATTCCTCGTCATTTGTCCCTTTTTTTTTGTTCTAGCTACATGGCCTTGCTTCCTTTGCTTCATCGAACAAATCTAAATCATTAAAATTGGAGGGGAAAAAAAAAAAAAAGCAACTTTTGTTTCTTGTGGTTGGATAATTTTCTCTGATTTTAGTGAATTAAGCGGGCTCACAGAGGACCAAGGAAAGCAGCAGTAAGGGAAATGGGAAAGCAGATGGATGAGGATTCCTAGCCAAAGCTGGCCTGTAAAGTTGTTACTCATGTACACCTTAAACCAGTCTAGAGTTGGTAAAGCCTTCTAAAGCAGCAATCTCAGCTTCTCCTTATCCTGCTTTCCCCCTTTACTGGCCTCAGTGTTTGTGTCTATGCACCATAAAAACTGAATAAGCAAATTTTCCCCTTGTGGGTTTGTTTGTTTGTTTTGTGGAGTTGATTTTTTTTTGTTTGTTTGGTTTAGTTGTTTGGGGGTTTTTCCCCCTTCTTTGGATAAGCCTTTAACTGTACATTTTGGAGAAGAACATATTTTTTTCAGAAAACCTATTTTCCCTGTACCTTCCATGTTTTTCAGTAAGTGCAATGAAGATGAATAATCTTCACATTTTCTCTCAGAAACTTAAAGAGTTTTGTGAATTTCTTTCTTTTTCTTGTCCTGTGCCTTTTCAAAACTCTCCCAGGTTTGGAAGTATGTAACAAGTTATGGTTTAAGTCTTATAACTGGCACTTTTCCAACCTTTTCGAGTTTGAGAAAGACACAGTAACAGAAAGAAATATTAAAAGTATTCAAATTAATACTTAATAATTAAAATAAATAAGCATTAAAGTATTAAAATTAAATGAACTGTGGAGGATTTCCAGCCTCATCCATTCTACTGGGTTCAGTATAAAAGGCAACCATAGAATGGGAAAAAACCTTATTTTAAAAATAAAGTGGCAAGTGTCTGTGTTCACAAGATTATCTTAGATTTTATATTAAAAATATGAATTCACAAAGAAGCATATGTGCATGGTAGAAAATCAAACAGCTTTTATGGCCTGTAGATGCTTTCAAGAACAGATGAGTTTTGGCATTTGGAAGAAGGAATTAATTTCACCTCGCTCCATGATCTGTTTAGTGGATAACAGTGGTTTCTTGGAGGAATAAAAAACAACATTGTAGAGACACTTCACTAATAGTGAAACTCAATTTAGCAGGAATGTGGTTTTGAGCTACATAATAATACTGAGCTCCAAAGTAGGATCCTTGAGAAAACAGATAGCAGCTTTGCCAGTGTTCCTGTAGTTTATCAGAATGACCTGAAACTCTTCTGCTGAGGGTCTAAGAAAACTACTCAACAGCTCATAAATATCTTTTGCTTTGACTTGCCTTGCCTTCCCAGCTCCTCTCATTTTCAGATTCCATTGTGCCACGTTTTTCTTAGACTCTTGTTGAGTTTGTTACTTTATCTCTCTGAAGGTACTTCTACATTAAAATTCCCTAAAGGGCTCATTCCTAAAAGGTAGCATTTACTAAAGAAACTACTTTAAACATACAGGTGGGATAATTAGCATAATTTTCAAATGCTAGTCTTTATTTATTTTAAGGGCAGGAACTGTAAGAAACAACACAGCAAGCAAAAGATGGACTTGCTTATAAGGTATGTCCAGCTATGTTTTTGCCCCTTTCTCATCCCTCTTTTCTTTTGAAGAACCTGACCTTCTCCCACAAGGCATTTTTCCAGCTTTTGATAGATAGAACAAATTTCCTCAGAAGTCTTGCAAGCTGAATGAACAGGCAGCCCTTTTCAGTGCACAAATCACACACACACACAAAAAGAAACTGAGGAAATCTGAGCTCATGTTCCTGTACAAAGGCCGAGTTTATAGTGCCTGTTCTGGTGTAGGTAACAGGTAATTCTTTATTGCCTGAGTGTAACCTATTGCGTGAGATAAGAGATTGGTTGACCATTTGAAAAATTATGTGGGATACAAACAGCAAATGGTAGTGGTCTGTGTTCTGGCATTTGTTTGGATTACTCTACTGGCATGTTTTCAGAAGTGCTGCAAACCTTCCATTCCAGGTTTACCCACTGTAATGGGAGTAGGGAGAGAGTGTGTCCCTGAACACTGGCAGCTCCTGCTGCAGAATGGTCTCTTGCCCCCACAGCGAAAATCAGTGGGTCAGTCCTGCTTCTCTAATGAATTCCCAGAACTGGCACAGCATATGACTAACTACCCACCTAACAATGAAAAAGAGAGCTCTAAAGAAGTTACTCCTACAGGTCTGTTGAAAATTATACTCCAATCTTAAATATATAACCTTTCAACTTTTTTACTGTTATTTTTTCAGCTGTGCATTTATAGATACATTTCAATAAAGGCTGATATTTTAGTATTGCTGCTAGTATTGCACTAGTTAGTAATACAAAATTGGCAAGTGTACTATTACAAGTTAAAACAAACCATTTATGTCTGATGTACAATAAGCTATTTACTTATTTATTTAGAAAGCTGTAGTAGGTATAGACTGTTCAGATACTCTTGGTTGTACCATGTATGGTATTAAGACGGTGTTAAAATCATCTAAAGCACAGAAAGGATGTCTTTCCATTTTTTTCACACTATTAAAAAAAGGAAAAATCAAAGCAAAGACATAAGGTTACTTTTATTAAGTTGACTCCTGGTTGAAAAAATAGCTTTTATCTCAAAACTCCATACAGCTTTTTTGAAATAAAAGAGCTGTAGTTTTTGAGTAATAACACTACATATGGTTAACACCAGAAAGTGCCTATGCAAGGCTGGAAGCTGCAAGCTGAGATGTGGAAGTAAAGTGGGAAGAAAAGAGAGGAGATGTCAGCTACAGGCTCAGGAGTTTTTCAGGCAGTATGTTTGAATGATCAGCACTACCATATACTGACTATTTGTTACATGATGCCAAAGCAAGGATTCATGCAATTGTTTATTACTGCAATCTGTCCTGTGTAAAACACTTTCAGAAGGTGAGCTATCATTAATATGTGGTGGTATATTTGAAGGATTTGGTAAATACCCTTGATTTAATAGCTTAGGCACTATTTCATGCCTAGTGTGTAGAACTGCCTAATGTGACCAGACCCAACAGCATTGCCAAGATTTACCCTAGTACCTGTGGTTTTGGATGCCCCCCTCCTTTTTACTGAACTTGCCAATTATTAGATTTAAATAAGATTTGTTTCACGACCAAGATGCTGTCAGATATGCTAATGCTTTTGATTATTTCAGGTCTTAGTCAAAGCCATACTGTTAGGTATGTCAGGTATAAACATTATAAACTAAATGTTTTGTGTTTCCAGTTATAGATCATTCTCACTTTAATTATCTAGTTATATTCTTACTTATATACCACCTAACAGCATAATACATCACATATATAATGCCTTAGTGGTCCATGTGATCAATTCTTACACTTAAAAGACCAGTTAAACTGGAAAATCCCAGCACTGCAGAGGCAGGAAATTACAGGGAGTTTGGGATTCATATGTTTTTAATACATGTGGCCTGTGAATCACACATTAGTTGCATGATCACTCATAAAGATCATGGATGCTTGTAAAGAGACAGAAGCAAAGATGAGAGCACTGTTTCATTAAAAAAAAAAATCATAGAAATTGGCTGCAGGGATTATTGAAAGGCACATAATATCTGGTTCATTACAAGAAGTTAGAATAGGCAATATTATCTGGGCTTCAGTTCTTGAGTTTATGGGAGTTTCCCATTAGTTGAAAGGGAATTTGAACTGTTATTCCTTTCACACAGGAAGTTTTAATTAGATACATCAGCTGCTTAGAATATATCTTGACTGCAAATATGTACAATCCCATATTTAGTAAGCTGTGTCCCATGAAAACTGTGAGTGAAAGCAGCAGGTCTGCTGTGGAACAAATCTCAATCCCTGTGATCTTGCCTCTTCCATTGCTTGCACATGCTCTCAGTTATTCCAAGCCTATGGCAGAGCCATCTGAATGGAGATGCATAGGGATAAAACAGAAGCACATTTACACAAGTCAACTCCCCCTTTACTCCAGCCTGAAAATTTTTTGGTTGCTTTTTCGGTGATATTTTTTGTTGCTTTTATATCTTAGGTGGACTTTTTAGACTAGAAAAAAATACACTCTTTCATATAAAGTCAAGTGCTGAACAGCAACAAGAATTCCAGTACCTCACATCACATGCAGTCATTGAGGCAGAACCTCTTCCTCCCTGTCACATACACTGGGTTCTACAAATGCAGGTATTTATAGCTAATTGTCCACTGAACAATCCTATTTTACATGTACAATAAGAATCCATTTGATGCCTTGCAGGGGAAAAATCTGTTTAGTTTTTATGAAAGTGTATGTTCATTACTGCTGCAGGACAGATGATCTGATAATTTTATTTGTGATTCTCCTCCTCATCCCACTGGAGGTGGGGGCGTCAGGGCATGAGTGAGGGGCTCCTGGATGGGGTTTAAACATGGCAAGCATCATGTCTGAATATAAAAGGCACGACTTTTTATTCCTTTTTAACCTCATCAAGTCAAATCAAATTTAAACTGGACAGCAAAAGGAAATGCTTCCAACTGAGGAAGTAACACATTTTTTATATGCAGGAGTCTACTGTTAGCTACATTGGATACTATTCTAAAACCTGTTGAACACCCTAACTCCCAGAGAGTTTTGCAAAAGGGAAACATACAGTCAACAAGATAAGTTCATGGAAAGAGGGGGAAAAAAGGAGATTTCTCTTTTTCTGAGGTCAACAATTTCCATACCACATTTCTGATGAAAAGAGAAAGTAAAAGCTCACATTATGGAACTTATCTGCTTCTTGTGTTAATTGTTGAGCTGTTCTCATATGTTTCACTACATTTATTTAAAAAAGAACAGAAATATCACATTAATTAGTTCAGCCCATTAATTAACTCCCTTGTCAATATGTACTTATGACAGACTTTTAAAACTTGCGTGTCAAATTCTAATTCCTTTACTCAAACTAAATACCACATTTCAACATGAGTAAAATTATAGGAATCTGGCAGGAACAGATATACCAGACCCGATTTATTACTAGATAAAATGGTGGTTATGTCTTAACGCTATTTTGTACTGAAAAGATCTGTAATCATCACACTTGTTTATCAGCATGCTGGGAATGCCCTTTCACTGGTTCCATTTGTGAAACACTACACTGGGAAACAGTTTATCTAATCCACACCTCTAGAATTATGTTTGTGATCAGAAATTGCTTTTAGATTCTAGGGGAAAAAGTGTTCTTGAAGGCTTTCATTGAGTTGCATTCTGGACTGTTTCAGTGAGTTCAGTAGGTCATGAATCACGTGAACCTCTCTGATACAATTTGCAATTCTTTTATTTAAGATCAGAATTCCACTGTGGTTAGACAGACATTCATTGTAATGATCACAAAACTATTTTTAATATTTATGGAATGGTACTGCAGATCCCACAATAAATTCAGAGCATATGTTTACCAGCGACAAGAAACAGAGGAATGTGCTAAATTTTATGAACTGTTAATGAGTCAATAAATTGACTGTTTTGCAGCCAGAACTCTGTTACTACTGGCATTGTCCAACATTCCAATCTGGATTTCTTATGGAGAGCAGAGTTCTATTCCAAATTTTAATTCTATCTCATTCCTTATATCTCTTCACACTAGGCTCTTGTGTCTTACAAAGAAACACACAACTGAATAAGAATCCCAAGGTATGTTTATCGCTATTGTCAAGGTAAGGTGGTCCCCAAAATTTCAGTGCTATAATGTTTAGGGATATTCCTTATTTATTCCCAGCCATATAAAAATATCCATTATTCTGCCAATCATTATAGACCTTAAACAGCTCTTTACTCATTTGAGTTTTACCCCGATGATGATGATAAGTTCCTTGGTACTTCTCATTTGTGTTTGCTGCTTATCCAGTTCCTCATTTATCCACAAGGTTTTTTCTACTAACTCTGACCTTCTCCATTTTAATTAATGCTTGTCCATATAGAGGTATTAGAATATTTTACCATGGTTTACCCTAAGTCTGAAACATTTGTCTGGAAATAAAACTATCAGTGTAATCCGGCATGGTGTACCTTTACATTTATCTAAATTACTTGTAGTACCATGTCCAATTGCTCAGAACTTTGCTTCCTGCTGCAGCCAGATTGCTAGCCCTATAGTCATATACCACTTCCATTCTCTTCCTTAAATACAAGAAGTATATAAGGCAATTTTCACGTGACACAGTGAAACCTGAATCGATAAGTTTGTTGAAAACACTTTTCCATGTAACCTGCGACTCGGGTTTGATACAGCTCTGAGATAAAGCCTCTTTTGGTCCCTTGGTAAAGAGCAATCAGTACCTCTAAACTGGTTTTCATTTAAACTACATAAATTTCTTGTGCCCTCCCCCCTCCCCACTCTACCAATGCTCCCATGGCCAAAGTCATTCCCCTGCTTAAAAACCGAGGCCAAGTAGTTACTGAATCACCAGTGCACAGTGACTTTTCTCACTTGCTCCTGTTACTTATATGAATGAAGTAATTTTTCTGTTGGCTTTTACATCCTTTTTAAGACCTTATTCAGCTTAACTCAGCAGTTGTCTACATTCCTGTGCTCTGAATTCCTCGCTGACCTGTCCTTTCCTCATTGCTTTGTATCTTATTAGCATTTTTGATGTGACTGTATGTCCTGAATGGTATGTTGCCCTCCTCCTCATTGTTTGATACGCACATTCATGACAGCATTAAACATTTTTAATCTGAACTTCATGGACCCCATTACACCTAAATTCCCATCTCCTCAGTTAAATCTATGATTCCTTTAGGTATCAGTAGGATGAGCACATCAAGTGGCCCATTAAGGCCTGCAAACAAAGATATCCACAAACAGAACTAACAGGATGACAGAACTCTGAGAGGAAATAAGAAATGGCAAAACCAAAGTGCTACTGGAGTATTCTGTTTTGTAATGCTTTCCTATAATTGCTATAAGCAGAATAATATGGACTTTAATTCTGTTTCTAAAACTCAACCATTTAGAGGCTATCTGAACTATGCTTTCAGTAGTGCTGCCTATTCCTCTTGCAGTAGGAACCAAGTTGAAAAGCTAATACATCTCTTAATTTTTACTTATATTTCCTTGTTTCATTTGTCTCAGGCCTCACTTTCCTGCATCCCAACCACTGTATTTTTTAAATGCATCTATAGCATTTTTCTAGCACTGCTTGTCAGAGGATTTAATACTGTCCCATTGCAACATTTGTCATTAAGTTAAGATGCTTGACCAAGGAGCTAATCTTTTCATTGCCATTTAAATCCACCAGTCACAAAGATATTTCCAATATGTTCCTAATTAATTGCATCATATACTTTTATGTCTGCTGCAAACTAAAGGCATGTTAGCCAGCATATTCCTTATGATCCAGTTGTATGACTTCCAGTTAAACAAATGCATTCTTTTGTGTCACTGAATAAAAAGACAGATATTACAGTGTGGCTGGGTTAGATTTAAACTACGTAAAACACAGGAAAATATGGCCTTCTTCTCAATATGAAAAGAATATTCTACTCTAAGAGAAAAAGTGCAACTGGAAGTACAGGAGATGAGCATAAAAGAAGAAAACCATCCAGAAATCAAATGTTTTCCGGAAATGTAAGTTTTTTAGCTTATAGTAGAAAATATGAAGACTTCCCTGTCTGAACAAATCTGTTTACCTCGCCTTTTCTATGGTAAGAAGATATTACTGATATTTTTTCCTACCACTTTATAATACAACTCCCAGCTTCTAAACAGATAGAAATTTTCAAGCCTGCCTAAATGTACTGGTTAGAGAGTGTTAGGAGATTATTTTGACCTGTCACACTAGGAGATTAGAGAGGCCCAGATGAAGGAAAATAAACATTACTTTAGGATGAAGAGGAAGTTTAAACATTTTATTGGCTTTGTATCAGAGAGATAAAAGAGAACTATAAAAAAAAAAATCAAAACTGTGAAGTCACCAAAACTGACAGAAACATGGCAAATGAGGTGGTGAAACAATTTGTGATCTTCTGGGACAGAAGTTGACTGTTGGAACAGTGTGCAGCTGATAAACAAGAAGCACCTCACAGAACGATCATCCAGTAGTTCAGTCTTTTCTACTGGCATTTACTGTTGTATAAACTGAACAATTAAATGGCAACAGCTTGGGATGCTACGATTCAATGAGAAATGATTTACATCACTTTCACGATCATATGCCAGAGCCATCTGCATATCCAGGCTGTCCACAAAACTGCCTGACTTAAAGTTATGACTCATATCACTAAATTTACTGGACCACTGGTTGTTTTTTAATTGTTACAAGGGAGGAAAGTTGTCTCTTCATCCCTAAGGGCTTTGGTAAAATGTAGATTCTACTTACATCCAGACTAAAACAAGAGGAGTGGCCACAATTTCTACTAACATTTTATCTACTATTTTACACAGCTTTTCATTCTCATTCTGGTCAGAGAAGGGCATCTGTACACATACTTTATGTGTTACATTAATCAACATCCCTACAGCAAGCACAGGCCAACATGAGCAACCTGGTCTAGTGAAAGACATCCTTGCCTGCAGCACTACGTGAGCTTTGAAGGTGCCTTCCAACCTAAACCTTTCTATGATATTTTTAAAAATTTGGTAATAACACATTTGCTGAGCAGACCAGTGTTTCTTCAGGGCAAAGACATACTTTCTGAGACAAGAAAAATTGTAGGTGGACAAAATACATTACGCATGTTTTTGTTATGCTTATGAGAGTGGCTTGCAACTTAAAGCATTTAAAAAGGCAGGTTTTTAAGTGGCCATTCACTAAATGCTGCAACTGTGCTCCCTTGTGAAAACTCCACTAGGAGCCTGATGGCAGCAGTTGTTGATGCACCATTGCTGAATTTCAATATCTCTCACTCTTGAAGTGAGAGCCTTATTTTGGACTGCAGCAAATGATCATGGCAAGAGTTAAACTTCTAAATTCCTCTTAAGATGTGGTATTTGATATTAAAATCTACATTTGCACTTCAGACCAGCAAATTGTTGGTTATAAGTCTAGCAGTTCCCAAATAAAAATGATACCTATTTGGTATCATTAGTCACGCCTGTTGGGATTTCTTTTCTTAAGTGGATGACAAATACACTTTCTGAGAAATCTATTAATTGTGTTGTTTTACTGTGAATCTAATTTTATAAAACTGGCCACTATAAATCAGAGACTGGCCACCTAACATTAGTCTTCTACTAAAGAGAAAGGAGAACCAAAAAGGTGACAGATTTCATGATTTGTCACTTATTTATTTGCATTCAGAATTGGCAGTAGAAAAAAGTAGTGCTCTGTTGGAGAGCAATCTGTAATAAATACAGCAAAGCTCTTCTTTGAGGGCACTGCTGAATACATTTCTCCTGAGGGTTAAAATTAGCATCCATGGTGGCAAACACCAAGATGTAATCCTGTCCCCACTGACATCAAAGAAAGCTTTTCTCTTGATTTCAGTAGAGCCAGAATTTCTTCTGATGAGTCCTGCAGCAATGGCAGGAGAGTGTTTCCTACTGAGCTAGTGAGACAATAATTTTAGCAGTAAAATGGATTTGCACCCATTGTATTTATCTCCTCCTTAATGCTTTTAATTCATTGAAAAGGCTTAAGCCAAGACTTTACCCTGCTAAGCTAAAAAAAATATAAATTTTTGAATGATGCTAATGTAAAAGTAATTTATTTTTGGATTTCTATTGCAAAGATAGCTTTGGCAAAAATTTCACAAATACCATTCTATATGCAGCCTGTCCATCTCTTCTTAACATACAAATGAAAAGATTATGTAAGAGCTTCTGTTTAATCTCCTCCACTGTCTGTTAAACATTCCAGAAAAAGAAGCCATTTTTCTTGAAACAAGGAGGTTATTGACCCAGATGGCACAAACCTCACATCTACAATGTCAACAGAAAAAATTACTGCTGAAGGCTTGAAAGTACTATTTGCCCATGTAAATTCAAAGGCATGGCCCCTTTTTATCTGTATGTTTTTCATGTTCACTGTTATGTGAAAGTCCGATTAAAAGCTTTTCAAAATAACCTGAGTGTGTAATTAGGGGGCACACAACTCCCATCCTGAGGTTAATATCCTCACAAACATGCAAAGTACAGATCTAGCAGAGAACCAATCTGTTTCATAATTCAGTTCCAGTGTCTCTCCCTTGCACTTAAAGGCTTATGGTGTTTTACAGAATGATACACTCATTGTTGGTTTATCAACTTAGAGAATGAGTAGCTGTTGAGGTATTCATGTTATACATACTAATAGGTTAGTATTAATATTAGTAAGTTGCCATGTTCATTTTTATCTGGATTTGAAGACTAATATTTCACCCAAAAGTCAAGGGATTTTTTTTTTCTCCCATAACTGCAAAGACAGTTCTGTGATGTAAAAATATGTTTGTATATTGTAGACAATTCAGTACAAGTCATAAAGCAAATGATAGTTCTAAAGACATTAACAGACATTAGTTTGAAACTGTGGGTTTGACTTCTGTGGGAACAGTCTGAGGGAAAAGACTACTCCTGGAAAGATTCACAAAGTGAAACACAACACCAAATATTGGTAGGAACTGAATAACCTATGCATTTCTCTCTTATATTCAGAATAAAGCCAGTATTGGAGGAGGCAATTCTTTATTACTCTTCTACTGAAAAATAAAGATGAAAAGCTCCATCAAAAATGTCTGCAGTCACGAAATGGCAACATTAAATAGATGTAAGTTCTGGCTGAAAGGAGTAGATACATAGCTTTGATAGCTGTATTTATGTCCATAAGACGTAGGAACTTAAAAACCTCTCCTCAAGATGTAGTCATGAATACTCATTTTACAAATCCAGGCAAAGGTTAGTGTGAAAAATAAAATTCACCCAATGACCTGTACTGAACCATGAAAGATGGGGCTGTGTGGCTTCAGATCATTTGGCTTCAGATCATTTAACTGTCGTTTCGCTGCCTCTGCACTTTTTTTGTGCTTCCTTTTCTATCAGCCTGATTACCACAATATTTGTGTATGTATTGAAGGTTTCTTCAGTTTAATTTACCCTCATTATCTCTGACAATTCATTCTCTGCTGAGGACATCAAAGGTTTTGAAAAACAATGAACTTCTGTACACACTAAAACCAGAGTAGAACATATCCTGCTGAGGAAGATGTATCAATAGGCAGACATAAACCTGTAAAATACTCTTTTAAAAGTCACTTAAGTAAGTCTAGGTTCTGCATTTAAATTTAAAGAAATAGAAAGGTAAAAGGGAAGGAGAAATGCTGAGCTTGCTTCATAGGAGCCAGAAGGAAAATCGTCTTGGTACATGTATTTCCTGTACTGTTATTTCTGCCCAGTAACATTCTCCATTAAGCAGTTTGTGTTAGAGTTTATGATTTTTTTTTTTTTTTTTGAGAGGTGGGGTAGTGATTCTTAATGTCCTTGTCATTAACTTTTTATAAGTGGTTGACATGCATTTATGGGAAAGAGAAAGAAATGACAGTAGGTGATGCACATCTTGAACTAAAAGGTGGTGAGTTCAGTTAGCAATAATAAATAAGATGCTATTTTAGTGAGAAGATACAGCAGAAAGAAATCCTGCCAGAGAGATCAAACCCCCTCCATCATGTTTGTTCTGCTTTGTCTTTCCCGCACAGAGGTATCGGGTTTTACATTGCGCTGATAGAGTAGGAGAGATTCTATGAGAAGTGGTTTTCTGGGAGTGCATCCAATACTTGAAAATGAGCCAGTGGATGAGAGAGTGCTCCCTGGGCAGTGCAGTGGGTGAGCTGCTGGAGGTGATTGTGTGGCTCCTGCCTTATCAGCCACGGGCTGGAGTGGAGCAAGAGAGTAGTGGTAGAGCCAGTGCTTTGTTAAATGCTCCATCTCCAAATAAAATAGGAGCAATCCATAAAAAGTACATTTGATAGTGGGATTCAGGATGAGCTTTGGGGTCCCTCCTGCAAGAGAGGGGTGTAAAAGCTGCTCCCGCTCTGCCTTCACTGATACAAAACATTCTTCCCAACTGCTGAAAGCAGTGACGAGACACTGACAGGGAAGTGTCAATGCAGCCACGTGAACAAAGACTTTGTTGTGCCATGGAATGATAAATAAAAAAAACGACAAGGAGAAAGTGAAGATCTGCCCGAAGGCATAAAAGTCATATCACAAATAATAAAAGATTTCAATCAAGAGGAAAAGGCAGACAAAAGCTGGCTCCCATCCTATCCTATGTCCTCTTGCTCTGGGTACAGGAGCCGATGTTTATCAACACGAATACTATAAATAATTCTATGAACACATGTTCTTCATAAGTGGCAAAGATCTCTAGAGGACAGTGCATTAAATCGTGGATATTATCTATCCAAACCAAAAATCAGAAAAGCATGAAATTAGTAATTGACTCAATTTACCTCATTTATTAGCAGCCTAGACCTCTGTTTGAATTAATATTGCCCAATGGAATTTCAAGTGGTAGTGACATGGCGTAGCATGACACAAATTAACGCCTGTTCCCTCTACTGTACTGCAAACCACCCATATCTCCAATTAGGTTAGTTCTAATCTAATCTGCATGCTTTCACCACTTCTACTGACAATAAAATATGACTGTTTCCCCTTTCCTTTTCTGATGACAGACTTGCTTTACCAAGTAGCTGATTTTTCCTAATGGCATACTGGCATTTGCATATAGGGCACTGATTGTATTCTCTCCCTGACTACCTTACAGTTTATGGCTGTGTCATAGCGTAGATCACATCCAGTCACAATTAAATGTGTCATTTGCTACACAAGGCACAGTAATGGCCTGAAAAGACATTTGACTATAACATATTGCCCATCATTTGACAATATAAATGATACAATTTAATAGTTCTTACTTATCTACCTTATTTCCCCCCAATATTGGAGTTTGCCATTTGTCTTCCTAACTAACTTAAAATGGAAGTTTTTTTGTTTCTTAGTATGAATGAACCTTGACAAGGTACTAGATACTGGAAAAGCACTTCGATTGCTGCCTGCAGAAGGGGCCTGGTCCAGAGGCTCTCAGGAACAAATGGGAGACTTTGTGTAGATACTGAAGGGTCTTGTGTTGGATCCCTAGAAACATCCAAACACCAATGTCATTGTATTCGTATTACATGACACAGTTTAAAATAAATTACTGAAAAAGAAGAAATAAAATTAGGCTTTTTTTTTCTTTTTCTTTTTTTTTTCCTTTGGAAAGACAGGATTGTAATAGCAATTGTGACCTTGGCATTAGGAATTTCCTGGGGATTTAATAACCAGCGAGGGGGTAATGGCCCTTGGCCTTGCCTCAGGCCATCAGCTCTCCCAGCTGGTTATTAATCCCTAGAAAATGCTCTGTACGTCAATTATTAATGTCTTAAGTTTTGTGTAGGCAAATTCTTGTTTTATTCTACAGTTTTTAAGGAAATACAAGCACAGATTCAAAATTTTGTAAAACGCCACATTGGAAAAAAGATTAGTGTCAATTTATATTTTTATATTGCTAAATAAACTCACAATATTTTATGTTTGGACTGAACTAACTCATGGTTGGCTCTGTTTATTCCAGTCAGCTTCTGATCTGGCCCAGGAAATACTTCTAACCTATAGATTTTATTGTGTCACAATTGAAATTTCTTGCATACAGATACCCCACAGTGGCAGAAGTGATTTCCAGTTTATGTATTTCTTTCTGGATTCAGTTATTTTTCTTTTTTCCCCAGCAGTGATATTTGATAATAATCTTAGAATGAAGAAACCCAACAACAAGACTATCCTATCTGTGCCTCCATAAACCAATTTTTTTCTTTAAGAGAATGAGTTTGAATCTCAGTTCTGAAAAAACCCTAGAAGGAAATAGAGGTGAATTTCATCTACCTGTTCTGAATCAGATTTAAGTTTTACTATACAGAGAAAAAGAATCTTTGAGGAATATTACAGGTTGTTGATTGAACTGCTTTTCATTAACATGAAAAGCTTCCAGTAACACAGGAAGAAAGTAGTAAAAAGGAGAAAAAGTGTATTTTTATGTGATTTAATGATATTTCCATCTTGTGTGGCTTCAAAACAAGCAGATCTGTGACTGCAACTGATTACTTGCTTATTTTATTATAGAATTAAAGATGATATTTTGGCAAAAATAAGGAGTCATACTTTACATTTTATTTTATAATGTAATACCTTAGGGTTTTTTAGTATCAGTTCCATGAGTTTTCATTTTCTATCAGCATAATATTTACTGTGTACATTTTATAATTAAGCAATGAGATGAGACAAGCAATACACTTCTGTAAGATTACAGCATGCCTCTGGCAGTGTTATATGGGACAAGGTCATATCTAGAATTACTTTAATCACCCAAGTATAATAATTGCTTGGAAATACACTCCCTGCAGTGTCTTATTGCTAATAGAATTATAGCTGAGTCACACAATACAAGCTATAGTTAAGCCTGGAGAAGTAATTCTAATACAAAGGTTCTTTTTTTTTTTTTTTTTTTTTATGGCTGTTTGTAACTTTCAAGTTTTAATTCTTAACTCTGACTGGTAGAAACCCTGCATTGCTGAAGTGTTAAAAGCTACCTCACAGAACCCATTTTTATTGATAACCACAGCCATCAATTTGGAAAAAAAAATAATTAAAGTACTGTTTAGTGCAGGAACTTTCATGGCATCCTTATTAGGAAACAAGAGGTAAAACAACAAGTCTGAACCACCAGATCGCAAAGCTAAGGAGAATTCATGGGTATCATGGAGACATGCCCAAAATTCTGTTTCTTCTACCTACAAACTAAGTCACCCTGCTACTGAGATCTAGTCAAAAGTGCCTTTTCTTACTTCAGAAAGTTATTTTTCTACTGACTTGGCCAACTTCGACCAAGAAAGCACTGGTGAAATAAAGACACGCTCAAAACTTTACTTAAGTTTCTGAAGAAAGCAGCATCAGGTACATCTGCTCAACACTGATGCACACAGCTCCTCACAAGCCAAGAAGAACAGCTTTTCAGATTTGGATAACTCAAGTCTGAAGAATAGTTGCTGAGATTCTGAAATACATCTGATGAAGCAGTGAAAACCCACTGACAGGTATGAGGGAATGAATCTGGTTTAGAGCTGAAGGCACTAACTACTTAGAAGAGTTGCAGTGACATTTCTGGTCACAAAGAACCACAGTAGGTTAAGCCTAAACTACTAAGTGACCAAGACAGAGGATGACAATTAAAATCCCATATTAAAGGATAAATTATAAAAGCTAATTTGACCACCCATGAACAAAAAAACAAATAAACAAACAAATCAACACCATAACCAAAGCACAGAAGTCTCTCTTTTTCTAGTAAACAGGTACTATATTAAAACTAATATTGTCTGATCAATATTAAACTGATTATGTAAGACATGTCAGTTATGACTGCAGCAGAGGAACCACCTTCTGTCTTTCAGGGTGTTCTGTACATCCATGAGGAAACCAACGGCATTTTTACTTTGTCTAAGTCATACCCTACTCATCTTCATGCATTTTCCCTTAAACCTGTGTTTCACAATGGACAACAAGATCATGGACTATGAACTGGCCAAAAAATGGCCCAGTAACCAATACTCAGTGGCAATTCCAGTGCCAGCAGCACCGTGTGGCCCAGAGATACCCTCAGGAGAGAGTGTGGAGCCCTCCCTCTTCCTTAAGGAGAACAAGCAACATTCTCCAGAGATTACGTGAACAATGAGTTTAAAGGTGTTTGGCTTTTTTCTTTGTAAGCAAAAGCTCCTGTTTATAACTTCATTATCTGTTACTTTCTTTTAAAGAAGCTTTTAAAGAAGACAACAAAAAGGCCAGTATTGTATTGTATTGTCTAGCTAATCTTCATGTCATAATCTTAATGCTCCAGCTATTCTTGTCAGGTGGAATTATTATTTCTCCTACTTTAACTTCAAAGGGGTTTTTTCTGTATATGCCTGTAATGAAGGGAACATAGTCACATACTTGGAAATTTTACATGTCAAAATCCATTATATTTTGTATTTTCTCAGGAATAATTAGATTCAAGCCACTGGGCTGCCTGAATACAGACTTCTGTAACATCATATATTTGAGAACATTTCCTGAGGTATTCAGATCTTTTGAGTTCTTGTGTCTACATTCAATATTCTGTGAGCAGGGAGCTGCTATTATCGCTATTTTGCAGGTAGGGATATGGGAGAGTTTATGATTTGATCAACAGGAAGTAATCAAATTTAGGCCTCCTAATTCCCAACAGCTATTCTTTTTCACACTCATTCAGCTTCATTTAACATTGCTTAAAGGTGTGCCAGGGATAGAAAGAAGATGTGGATGTGGAAGACAAAAAAGCAATTTTATAGTTACCAGCATGAGTTAAAATTCATCTGGAAACTTTTTCAAATCAGGTATTTTGGGATAGATGGTGAACTTTGAGAAAAACTGTAAGAATGATCATGAATCTGGAAGACATGTCAAGATTGAAAAGGTGCGAGATTGTTTACTGCTGAGGAAAGAGGAATAACAGCTGTCACAGTAATCGTGTATGAAATAATAATGACACAAAGTTTCTCACATGGTAGCATAAGAATAAAAACAGCAAAACAAAAAAATGTGGGTTTTTTTCGTAAAGACATATTATCTGACTGAAGAACTAATTGTTGCTGACACCAGGAGTACGAGATTCAGAGACATCTACACAGAAAATAACATTTTGTTATGATAAATAATAGTAATAAAAACGTTGAAATAAATTACACTTCTGGGTTTGAAACAACCTTTAAGTATAAGCGATCAGTGTCAGATTATCCTACACAAGCCATCTGTTAGGTTATTACAATCTTCCTTAAAAGCATTTTACATAGGGTATTGCCAGAAGAGAAGGAGCTTGGATCTGAGCCAGCATTCCTATTCCTACACTCTTGTGCAGAGCTGTCTGAAGAAGTGAAGCCATTGCCTCTCACCATGCACCCTGAGAGAACACAACCACACATTTCTGGGAGAGACAAAATTCCTGGAAAGACACCGTTCTCCTAAATTAGTAACAGAATGCAGAAGCCCCATCTGCAAAGGTAAATAAAATCATCTATGAGGATGGATCCGCAAGGATCACATTAGGGAAGGTCATTATTTGAGCAACACAAGTTTATTTTTAAAGGGAATTGATAAATAGAAGAAGTATGATTTATCACGCCTGAAAATAAAAATTCATCCATTCCAGGTTCTCTTTTCTTATACCTTAGCAGAGCACAGAAAAACTTATATTTATGCTAGTCAATATCTAGAGATACCATATCAAACTTTCCACAGACATTTCCTAAGAATTAAACAAACTAAATTTTGCTGAACTCTATGTAAGCACACCAGTTTAGGCAGCAGGGATTGTTGCTTCTCAAAGGTTTAAAAATATTTAAAGAAGCAAATAACAGTGAGAAAGAGGCAGAGGATGAAGCCTAAGCTTGATATCTGAGAAACAACTGGGTTGTCAATATTTCTGACACAGGGGGAAAAAAAGTGTTTAAATATTAATGTCATTTCAGCATCCACCATCATATGTTTGCTAGGATAGTCTCACAGAGCTATGACCACATCACATTCAGGTATGATTGCATATTTTTATAGAGCAACAAAGGGATGATCATAAACCAAAATAATCCCTGGGAGTGGCATAACATAAAGAGTAATCCTGAGTAAGCTGCAGGATATACTGCTGTTTCTAGATCATTCATCACAGGCTTGATTCTCCCTTTTTCTAGGCAGCAGTTTCTTTTATGCCACATTTTCAAGTTGAAAAAAAAAGGAAGTTCAGAATCTAATTCTGTAAAGCCCCTACTGGCATGATAAGTAGCTCCTCAGAACTGTTCTCCTCAAACACAGGCAAGGAAATGCCATGTGCTAGCGGGCTTTGCAAGTGGTGATTTAAGATGACTGCTTCAGAAAAAACTGTTCATGTCTAATAGCCATCACCTTCTCCTTGTTGTGGTTATGTGTCCCATTCATTACATTCCATATGCTTTATTCCATTCCATTCATGTGCCATGGGAAAATAACTGGCAGAAAGATGCCAAAGCTCGCAGATGATACAAAATTCCTCATTTATGGTCAAAGCTGAAACTATACACAAAAAACTGAAGAGTCCAGAAAGAACAAATGGGTTTAGTGAGTGACAGTTACCATAGCAATTACAATTCACTATCAAAAAATATGAATGAAGGCTAATACAAATAAAAATTTAAAAAAAAAAAAAAAAAACACAACAAAACCCAAACATACACAATGCTGGATGTGATTTAGCTGTTACCCATAGCAGTCAGGATGGCAAACAGATTGCTGGGCGTTATTGGGAAAGGAGTCTGGGTATAAACAGAGACATATTAAACTGCTTGTAGATCTTTGGTGTGCCCACACTGTAATTACTGTATGCATTTCTGGCTGTGCTGTCTGAAAAAATCATATGGTACAAGCAATAAAAACATAGAAGGCTGACAAGTGTGAGCAGGGGGTACAGAACAAGTTCTGCAAAGAAAAGGGACTGGATAGTCTCCAGTGAATAGAGGGGCAACTGGAAGGGTACCTGAAATTAAGACAAAGGAAATCATAAGTGAAGCTGATCAGTCAAGACCAATAATTGAGGCCAACTTAAAAAAAAATGTTCAGAATGCAAAAAACCCACAACATACTTAGATAAATTAAGAAAGAACAGATATACTATTGGCAGTCAAACATGACCATCCAGAGTATCATCTGGAGCAGGAAGTTCTGATGTTGCTGACTGTTCAGAGGGTGTGCTGACAAAAGATCTAAGTATGACTTAATTATAAACTGTTTCTGGAAGTACCCTGGATGAGTTACTGCCTGAGACAGCACATGGGGCTAAATGAGTCTGCTGACTCAGAGAGGCAGCTGGATTGAATGTCCCACTCCTGTTTTCTTAAAATTCAATATCTGAACAAACACAGCGTTAATATTGCCACAATATTTTAATTATTATTTATTTTACTGTCCTCATATATTGTTATAAAATTATTAGTTTTGCCCGTTTGTAAGTGGGCTGGATACAATTCAAGATGGCACTCAAAAACTTCTTCTATGTACCCAAAATAGAGGTGGGGTGGGGTAGGTTGCTTATAGGCTGAAATTTTGCTGTCATCTGAAATGTACAGGCTCTTTACACCACATTATCTGAGGGAATGAAGCATATTTCTAAGTTAGGATATTCTTTTCTGGCTTCTAACTCGGCTTTTATCCAGCTTTGCTTCTATCTAGGGCTGCTCCCAGCTTGTCTTCCTAAAAGCTTTCACAGAATTGTTTCCAGTGAAAATCCTTCCCTGCCGCAGGACTTGCTATCCCACACTGTAGTTATATATAGCAGGCACAAGGTTGTCAGGGTAATGGAGGTTGAACTGACATGCCTGGAGTTGGCAGATACAGTCTAGGCACCCCTACACTCTTCTGCCACTTAATTTAAACTGTGTTCAAAGCAGGCATAACCCCTGTAAGCACAATCAAAGCGTGCTACATTCCGTGGCAATTCAGTTCTCTCCCCAGCAGAACATCACCAAATCCAGCTTGTGAGTTGTACGTTCAGCAAATGTTGACCAAACTTCAGGAAATTAATTATAAGTAGCTCTGATTGTGGAGGAACGGGCACAAGGAAAGACACTCAGGTATCAGGGCTTATTCCCATGGGATTTTGGAAAAGGAAGCAGGCGACAGCTCCAGAGGCAGCATATTGAAAACCAGCCTGGAAAATTAAGATCCCTAAAACACTCAGAGCTGGAGAACAGAAATTGTAAGTTATTTCTTAACATTAATTTGTAACATATTTATTGGGAAAAGGAAAAAAATCAGGTCAATTCAGGGGACACTAAAAACACAAAGTTATTTGATACTCTAGAAATCAAGCCTATAGAACACGGACTGCCCCACCACGGCAAATTCATGTTATTCTTTTACAAACACTCCATAGAAAGTGGACAGTTTGGAAGCTAAAGGGACATTACAGTGGACTGAGAATACATACAACTGAATAACTATGAACCCCACTGAAAATTATTCCATTGAAAACCAATTAACAGCCTTGTCTATACATCTCTTTCAAAAGCCTGGTAGTAGAAATGTCTCTTTTGGTATTGATTTCCATCGACTCTCATACACTTGCCTGCCATGTAAGCTATTTAAGTAAATGATTTTTTCCCAGGATCTACTTTTGAACATATTGAAGTGTTAAAACATAGCAGCATTGTCTATTAAACCAAAACACCCCGTTAATAATAGTGAGTACTACAGCTTTATATAAAACAGAAAAAAAAATGTGTGTGTTTTCATGTGATTTTACACACATTATTTTTCCTGAGCACAGACAAACATCTCTCTACTGTCCACCTGGGAAATAGTATTAAACAACTAATCACAATAAAGAAGAAAATTCTCAGCTATGAATATGCCTATATATCCAAATACAGCAAGGAGATGAAACAACTCCACCTTTATAATTAAGGCATTTGTAAAAATGAAAAGCAAGAGTGAAGAAATGGACTTTTAAATGAGAAAATTATACAGAGAAAACTCCGCTTTCTTTCCAATAATTAAGTTTCTGAAGGAAATTTGCTGAACTTTCACCCTACAAAGCTAATGTATAAGGCATCCAGATAGCATCTCCTTTTCCCTTCTGTCTTTATACAGGCAACAGCTCTTTTTAATCCTTCAAATGGCCCACTGGCTGCATTTGAAGGTGATTTTCATTCCCATCGCCTCTTAATTAGAACCTCAGCACAGCAGTTGCAAGGGTTAGCAAAGGTAGGAATGGAAGGGCTGGTTTGGGGTGTGATGGTTGCTGGTGCAGCACTGGAAGAGCTGCTCTTCCCAAAACAAAGGGAAGGACTGCCAGGCTTCCCTGCAATGGCAACTGCTTTGAGACCTGCCACGGGAACTGGACAGTACAACACAACCCCATAAAGGTTAGTGACCCACGTAAATAGAATTAGATATTGAGCACGTGGTCTTTAAAGGGGAGCAGGGAAACACGTATTTTATTGCTAAGAGAGAAGGCTTTTCTGAAGAGCTCTTTTGTTTTTGTTTTGTTACCCAGAGCAGCTGCTAAAGCGAAGGCGAGCTTTGAAGAGTATTGCATATATTTTAGACATCGTGATGTCACAAAGGGAAAGAGTTTTAAAGTTGGTGGAAAGAGAGGATAGGATTTTTATCCATATTGCCCCAAATCGTTTCTGTTTGAATTTTTTAACTCAATCTCTTGGCATACACTTAGAAGAGAGATCTGTGGGACTGTTGCCAGAGCTTTTATGTGCAGAATCAAGGTCTCTTGGATTTTCAAAAGAGGACAAAAAGCTAGACTGTTCCTGCTAGCTGCAAAATACATACAATGTGCCAAGCTGACAAGTGCTTTTACTTCTGCTGGGTTTGCAGTGACAACATTTAGAGAAAACAGCAAAACAATCTCACAATCTTATTCTACATTCCTTGAGCTAATCAGGGGTAGCCTTTTGAGAGAGAAAATCCTAAGATGCCTTCCAAGAGAAGAAGAAAAGCTCTTGAATATCACTTTGCTGACATAATAAAGAATCTACAGTAGTGAGCTCACCCAAAGGAAAGGGCTCAGGCAAAGGAAGCTCAGTACATTGGAGCTGCCACTGCTTGGCTAAACTAAACACCCCCTATAAAGATACCACTTCAGCCTGGCAAAGGAACATTGGTGTGGGAAGTAACTTGTGAATATCAGTGCTGCTGACTGAGTTCTAAGATAAGTGCAGTCATATCCCACCTCCTACAAGAGGAATTCTTTTCATATGAAAGGAGAGAAAGGCAGAGAAAGTCAAACTCTTTTGCTGTAAGTGTCCCACTTTGGTTATTACTGTGACTAAGGCTTGCCCCTCACTGGTCCCTCTTCATGTGCTTTCAGAACATGCAGGGCAACTTTTCGCTGATACTTCAGATTTTCCCTAATGACCCCAACTGTTTAATCACTAATACTGACAAACTTTTGTTCTTTCACAAGGAATGTCTGCTGAGAAAGGTGCTGCTCTACCAGGTGGTAAATAACAGAAAGATGTCAGAGGATTAAGACACCCTGTAGCCTTACTACCTATTCATCTACTGATATTCTGTAACAAAGCAGGCACTGTTCATTAAATGACTGCAGAAACTTTGCTCATATACAGGGTTCATCCACTTCCATAATTTTTCAGACTGTGATTGATCTCAGAAGTGAAAATGCAGATGTTTGTCTAGCCAAATATTTGTGTGCACTCAATATTATATTGCATCACATCACAGAGAAACCCTCACCCTAATTAAACTGAGGTATGAGCAATGTCTGGATACATTTGAAGGAAGGGGTATAAGGTTAGTTTACACAAGTGCTGAGTAATCCAGTTTATGTGGAACAAGATATTCCATTCTGCTACAAAAGATCTGACTGGAACTGCTGAGGTATTTTTGAGCACTCATCTGGCATCTTGTTTCTCCTCCATCTCTGTTGTATTTTCTTTGTTGCTTGTAAGCACTGGAGGAGAGTGATATAAAGCCCTGGAGAAATGAACCAGGTAGACATCCCCTAAAACACTAGGTAAAAAAATTGAAAGATTGACTTTAAAAAGTGAGAGGAATCCTAGGGGACTCAATTTGAATGAAATCACAAAAGCTTACTGATTAATACACGTAACAGTATTCATAAAACATTACCAGTCTGCTGAACACCTCCAATATATAGATTATAAATACATTAGTTCAAGAAGCTACCACAAGAGGATTTCTCAAGTTCAAAAGCTGTGCAGAATTTTTATATTTATTCATAAAACTTTAATCTTTTATGCTGATAAACAAGCATCCAAAACTATTCCGAGCCACTTACAGCAATCGTCTGCCTTTCAAATGTGAAATACAGGATAAATCCTTCTTTGCTAAATCGAAAAAAAAAAAAAAAAAGAGCTAAAAAATATGTGCAGCTTCCATTTTCCTATATACAAAATCTAAGCACCATGTTTATTGCATTAGCCACGCATCTGCTGCACACAGACCAAATATCGACTTGCTTCCTAGAAGGAAGAGGGACTGCCAGTTCGCATTTAGTTCTCCTGGTTTGATCAGGTGGATTTAAGTGAGCTAAAATGACAACTGGACATTTAGCTATTGCACACAGCCTAGCTATGGAGAAAGAGTAGGAAGGAGCTGGTTGTTGCTGCAGTTGTCCTGATCATATTTGCACCCAGTAAATATTATCACCTAGCTTTCGGTTCTTTGTAGTGCATCAATAGCTCTGTATCTTTTAATGTGAATTTAATACAGTTCTTAAGATGCCTGTCATATCAGACAACACAGGCTGGGCAATAAGCACTATGATTTCTTCCAGCATCATTTACCACCAGTGCAAATTACGTGGGTTTGTGCACCTACTGCTAACGGGGAACATGGCAAATTTCCAAAACCTGTATTTCCATAATCTCCTGAAAAATGTATTACCTAAATGCTACCTATCATTCCAAAGAGTAGATATGGTCAAATCTAGGATTTTCTTTTTAAGAATCTGTATTTTCACAGAGGCATAAAAAGCAAAGAAATAAAACCTAAACCTTCCTAGCTGCCACAGGCTGTCATAAAAGAAGCTAATTTAGTATTTAAAAGATGAAATTTTAAGAATCACTTTCAACAGACATACAGACTAGGAGAAGACTTCCATAGTCTTCTTCAGCATAAGCAAAAGGCAAACAAAGTTTCAACATGAAATACTTATTCTAAAAAATTTTGGAGCATCAGATTTTCTGGTTAAAGGTTGGGAGACCCAGCTGGCAATAAACACTGGAGAAGTGTCCAATGGAGAAGTGGAGAACTACAGAAGAGGAGTTACATAAAGACCAAACTGACTGGGAACACGAGGGAAGAATGAAGAAATAGAAGATGTGAAGGTAAACAGCTAAAAATATCAGAAAATCCTCCCTGAAACATGAATAATGTTAACACCCAAGAAATCATCAAATTACACATTAAACTTGTAGTGATCTTAAAATGTGGGAGAAATACAACCGAAAAAAATGCTTATTGTGCTGTGCATCTTTCTGGGGAATATTTAAGCTTCAATTTTCAAGGTGTATGGGCAGTAACGAGTTGTGGTTCAAATGGGTGTTCAGCATTTAAACGTGGTTGCATTGCAGGCTTAATTTCATGAACTTGTGTTCTGTTGTCTTTCATAAAAGTGCAATTAGTTATGCTATTTGACCCTTTCCTGTTCCTGAAATTCTAGCTGATCTTGCCATGCCATGACAGTGATGTTCTAAGGGAGAAGTGGGGTCAAAGTTTTGCATAAATGCAGGGAGAAAGAGATTACTTGAAAAATAAACCAAACATGTATGTGTTTGCACTACCAGTTGTTTGAGAAGTATGGGAGGGATCTGAACTTATGTTTAAGTGCACACCAGGGTGAAAGAGGATGGAGTCTAGACCAAGTTTTCCAAAGGACTGATGTCGAGTGCATGTCCACAGCTTTCACCAGCTATGTCTGTGAGCTTTCTCAGGTGTAATCTGTGGGACAAGCACCAATTATAGGCAAGTATATCCAGAACTCTTGCTCTTCTGTCCCTTCTGAGGAGGACTTGTTTTGTTTGTGGTGGTGCAGACACCTGATGACAGCCCAGAGAAGTGCACTGTGCCCATGTTTGAACAAGGGGCTCTAAAATCTGGTGGGTCTCAGTAGGTAGTGGAAAGCTTTTGTGCTACCAGGCCTGAAGGTGAGCCCCAAGTTCCAGCTCCGTATCATTCAAACAGCAAGTACTACCAAGATCTCCTCTGTGGACCCCCATTTCCACACCAAGGTGGTCAGGATACCTGGACTGGATGAGAGCAGTAGTGTAATTAGGGCACCAGCACCTGGATGAGCTCAATCCTGACTTGTGCTTACACATTGCCCCATATTAACTGTAATTATAATTCTAACTCTAAGGTAGAGATGCAGCTCTCATAACACTGCACAGAATATGCAAAATACTAAGCAAAAGTGCTCACTTCACTTGCCCAGATTTGACTGAACATATATTTTCACAGAAATTTTCAGTTCTGCCTTACTTCCTGTTCATAGATCATGGAATCCTTTAGCTTAGAAAAGACCCTCAAGAACATCGAGTCCAACCATTAACCCAAAGCTGCCAAATCCACCACTAAACCACGTCCCCAAGTGCACATCCAGATCTCTGTCTTTTAAATACCTCCACGGATGGTGACTCTACCACTTTCCAAAGCAGCCTGTTCCAATGCTTGATAACCCTTTCCATGCAGAAATATTTCTAAATCTCCAACCTGAACCTCCCCTGGTGCAACTTGAGGCCGTTTCCTCTTGTCCTGTCACTTCTTACATGGGAGAAAGAAGTCGACCTCCTCCAGCTCCTTTCAGCTAATTTTAGGGAGCACTAAGATACCCCCTGAGCCTCCTTTTGTCCAGGCTAAACACTCCCAGCTCCCTCAGTTGCTCCTCATCAGACTTGTGCTTCAGACCCTTCCCCAGCTCTGTTGCCCTTCTCTGGACACGCTCCAGCCCCTCAAGGTCTTTCTTGTAGTGAGGGGCCCAAAACTGCACACAGGATTCGAGTTGCTGAGCACAGGGGGGCAATCACATCCCCAGAACTACTGGCCACACTTTTGCTGATATTTAAGTATGGCTGGAATAATTCTAAATATCCATAGAATGCTTTTACTATCCATCAAGCAACGTTTGTCAGACCAAACTAAAGTGTTTATTTTCAAACAGCAAACATCCAGCATCAGTAAAATCTTAAGAGAAAGTAATGATTAGGTAAATCTTCCTGCTCTTCAGCTCTTCTAAGAAAAAGAAGCAATAAAGCATTCAGACTCTGGCTAAAATATTTGACTTAGGCTTTAGTAGTTTTTTTTTGAGGGGGGAGAGCAATGGATTTTAATATTTTATTTGATGAAATATTCATCATCTATTTAAATTTTAGTGAAACACTTAATGGTGGCACAGATAGCTTCTCTGTAGGAATCCTAGCTAATAACTGCTGTACTCAGTAATCAACTATGTCAGCTCTATACAGTAAAACACGTCAAAGCACTAGAGGCAAAACTATGAAGATTTGAGATAGTAGGATTGAACTATGACATCGAGATTAAAAGGGACACTGACAGAAATTGTGAGGAAAAAACAAGATGAGGCAAGAAATTAAGTTCTATCCAGATGGTAAAATAAAGCCTTATTTTCCATTTAGCTTGCAATGTTGCCTATAGCAGTTGCCTATTCATATATATATATATAAAATATACTCGTTTATATGTGTGTGTATCCATATATATATGTGCATGCTGAAATGTCGAGGTTTTTTTACCCAAAAGGGAAGCTGGGAGTCAAACACTGCATGAAGAGCAGGTACTGACAGCTTGCCTTCCCTAAAAGTAACCAAATTAGAGTGTTGGCAGAGCTCACTGGAACCTGAGAGGCTCCAGTGACCAAGCCTTGTCCTTCTGATACTCTCCACAGGCATTTCTCCCCTTTCCCTAGCAGATCCTGGTAACAACCACTGCTACTTGTAGAAATAATACAAAACAACACAGATCAGGATTTCTATTTTTACCAAACCCTAGACAAAAGACTCCTTTGGTGAAAGCCTGGCCTCCCTCAATGCATACGTGTAGAAATCATCTGGCACAGTATTGTGGCTGAGAAGAAAAGGTAGAGATTACCTCTGCAAACTCTACAGGATTTTTGAACTCTTAAAGCAAAACCCGAAATAAATTATGTCTTAGATGAATAAAGCACTTAGATGAGAATTATTTTGTATATAACAGCCATTTAAAATCAGTCACAAGCTAAAATGATAAAAGCTCAGCAAGCTAATATTCCTTAAATTTTTCTTCCCCCATAGAAACCTGAAAGGTTTATTATAGTGGGGCTTTTAAATGGAAAATATGTTACTCTTTTTAATATTCTCCTGTTTGAACCATCTTTTGGTTTGAAATAGCAAGCTGTTTGTTGTTTCATGGAACAGGAACTGTACCCTCACATCTTAGGCTAAACAATGCAACTTAAGAAGTAAGAACAACTCACAGCACTAAGAACCTTCCAAACTTCCATAATGTAGTTTTCTCAAGCAGGAATCATCTGTTCCTTGAAATTTGGCTATGACAACAGGCTACCTTTTGAGGCATATAAACATTCAAGTCAGCCAAGTTTTGAGGCTGCCTTGCTTTTAATTCCAAATTCCTTGTGCATGCCAGTGCTCAGAAATGCTAAAAATAAGGAGGAAAATGTCCAGGAAATGGAAGACTGAGCTGTGAAACACTGGTCATGCAAGAGAAAGCAAGCAGGCAGATGCCTCCACCTACACTTTGCCTTCCTACATGGCATGAGTCCAGGCACCTTCTGATTCCAGGAAACAGGCCTTTGTTGTTGCTGCCCTATTAGTGATATTGAATCAGGTACAGCATGTATTTTCATATTGATAAGTTCAAATTTTTTTTTCTGCATTTGGAGAGTCACCGCGCTCACCAGCTGTTCCAGCTGTGCTCTTAAAACGTGCTGGAGGTGAATCAGCAAGATTCAAATCACAATGATTGTCTCCATTCAGCACGAGAGGCTATGTGATAAGGTACACATTCCCCTAGTTTTACTGGGTATTTCCTTAGTTAAAATATAAGGCATGTTTTATGACCAGGCCTAGCTGGTTGAAAAGCAGCCTCATAACAATCTTGTATCTGTATCAGGTAATCAAGTTGTGTTCCCTTTCCTATTAAAGCACATCTCACATCTTCAGTTGCTATAATATGAAAATATTGAACTTACACATAGTTGAGCTTCCAAGCTGGGATGTAGCCAATTTAAGAATTTACAGGAAATGAATTAAGGAGTTTACACGAGGTCTGCTTGTACATTTACACTTAAGGTTCTGAAATATCACTTGGTAGGTTTAGTATTACAAATAAGAGTTTTATCTCCCTGCTGATGGCAAAACAAGAGGAAAGGAAATCTCCACCACAGTCAGAAACTGCAGGATGCAGGCAATGACCAAGCAGTGCATTTGGAGGGCGGTGAACTGCCAAGCATCACACCAGGAGTCATGATATGCTCAACAGGGTGCAAAATAATTTGTGATAATCTCTCTAGGAAGGATATTATGCACATCATGTGTTATTATTTATTGTCTTCTGGTCAGCAGTGGAGGACTCAAGGCCATCGGAAGAACATTCACCTGAGAATTGTGAAAAAATTTGAAATAAAACTGGCACAAAAACGCTGGCAGTCAGATTAAAATAAAGTACATTCTCCACAAAAGTGATTCTTTCAGTTAGCCTGAAATATAACCTTAGCTTCAGAGATTTCATCGGATTTATTCTTCGCTTTATTTCTTCTACTGCTGTCAGACTAAATCAAAAGTTGTAAAGCTGACATTTTTAGAGTGCAGCACCTCAGGTGCAGCCACAAATCCACATTTAGTTATTTAGTGAAAAATGACTCGACTGTGAGTGGTGTTACACTGATTCAAAAGACCTGTTTACTTCCACTTCTTCCATTAGAGAAGTTCACTTCCTTACTTTTAATGATCAAATTCTGGTATTCATATGTACCTCATTTCTCTGGGTTAAACTCACCAGTGACAGATGCAAGAGCAACTACAGAATAAAACCAGATCTGCAGTGACCATGAAGAATTTAACTAACTCAGGAAACATGAAGACTAACCCTCTTTCTCCTCACATACTGTTCAGGACATATTTAGTCTTTTCCTATATTTTTATTTCAAACTTACAATGTCTTTTGGGTTTTGGTTTATGGGGTGTTTGGTTTGGGGGTTTCTCTTTTGGTTTGTTTGGCACTGTTTTGTTGGTCTTGTGTTTTTCTATTGGGGGTGGTCGGTTCGTTGGTTTTGTTTTTAGTTCCTTCATTCTTCACAGCCCCCAGAGGTTTGGATTCATAAAGGACGACACCACAAAAGATAACCAGGGACCTACAGTCTCTAAAACTAAAGGAAAGAACCAGAGGAAGAGCTGGACTAGAAATGTATTTCTTGCATGTGTCAGGATATAGGCAGCTTTTATGTACAGTTCATAGTCCATACACTTTCTTATGCCAACATCAAAAGGGCCATTTCTGATTCAAAGAACACTGAGGTAAAGTCTAAAGAACAAAGTTTGTAAGCAGTTAGCTCCTGCTCCATAGGCATCAGGAAAAAAAAAAAAAGAAAAAGGAATAAAAGAAAAAATACAGATAAAGTATTCTTAATGCATCCAGGGTCAAAAGGAAGTACTTATTCACATAACACATAATTAAATTGTGGAACTCATGGCCACAGGATGTTGCGAAGGCCAAAAGGATAAATGAGTTAAAAAAATAATTAGGCAAATGATTGGGAAAAAAAAAATCCATTAAGGGCCATTAAGCACAAAGATGTGCATGCAGCCTCTGGCTCAGAAAATCTCAGTGCCCCCACACTGTCTGAAAACGAGAGAATATACTAAGAAAGTGCTCTATGTTTAGCCTTTTATGAAACTCTTTTCCTAAGCACTTTACTGACTACTCCCCAAGGAGGGTAGTGACTATATAACTTAGCTAGTACAGCTGTTCTTATATTGTTATGCACTAACTTGATATGTGGCAGTGGTAAAATAACTGCAGTGGCAAAAAAAGTTCTCTCTTACATGCTAAATTTTTAGTACCAGAATAATATTAACTTTTTTTATTATTTTGCAGGAGGAGACTTGTGACTTATTTTCAAGGAGATTACCTTGCAATTGGTATTAAGGAATGTTAAAAAAAAAAAGATGTAGTTTGTATAGACAGGGAAGAAGTTTTTTGCACCATGATACAGCTGTTGCTACAAAATTAGATATTCTGCACTGAACATAATTCCTAATTTCTGTGAGAATGGCAGTAAGAAGTCTGTGTAGCAGATTTCTGCTATAGATGTATGCTCTTTATGTATGTGTGTGTGTATGTGTGACTGCATGTGCAGAGACAGAAAGGGATTTATATGCATATAATAAACACATCAGTCTTAACAACGTACTAAACCAGCTCCTCCTGCTACTCTTTGCAATGATAGAATTTTTTTTTTAGCATCCTACAATCCTACTGCATATTAATTGAGTATGTAAATGTCAGTGGCTAGATTGCTGAGGTATATTTATTTAGATGGCAATTAATTCCCTATCATTCATTTCTACTCTGAAAAGCCAAATTTATGAGGTTTTGTGTGTTCTTTTGTTTTGAGCCAAGGAGGTAAGCACCAGGAAAGGATTCTGGGTACTTGGCCTATTCAGTTTTCTTCTCAGCAACCTTTAACTGAGTACTTTTAAAGGCAGAACACTGACTGTGTAATCTAACCTGATATTACTGTCCTTCCACTATCCATTCAGTGAAGATTTACATGTCTTACTGCCCACCACACATCTACATTAATGTAACCATTCCTCCTCACTCACAGTCCTCCTGATTACAGAGGTTCAATTTGCTCTTCTATTATTAAAATTTTAGTCTGTGGTTCAGTGGATATCCAGGTTGGAGCCCCATTTTGCAATGCACTGTGAAATCATGGCTGCTCCCTGAGAGTGCTTACATTTGACAAAATGTGACAGATGGATCAGGCAGGCATATGAGATGAGAAGCTGGTAGTGAAAAAGGCTAATGGAGTGTCTGCAGTTGTTAAATGAACCAAATACTGTGCTTTGAACTTCAATGGCAGTGTATAAGCAAACCTGAATATTTTAAAAAAGGAGGAACCTAGTTCATGTGCTGCACCATACCAATCTGCTTAACACCATTTGGACTTCTTAGTTCAGTAGTGCTTGGGATGGACTTAGGCTGGGTTGAACATTTTAAGTCCTTCACTTTCTACTGGAAGAAAATCTACATGAAAGCAAACAGTGCTACACCACAGGTACAACAGTGTTTCTACCCAGATCAGCCATGAAAAGTTTGGTGCAATTATGCCTGGATCAAGCCTAAGAAAGGATGAACTCCTTCTGGACTGAAAAGCCGCCTCACAAATTTAAACCCCAACCCCACAACTTGTAGTGAATGCCAGTATGACTCCTGCATGGGGAAAGCTTGTGCATTGCTAAGGATTTTTCACATTAGACACTAAATCTGTGGTAATTTGGCTAGCCTTATTAACAGCTACTGATTACAACTCAAAAAACCCCAAACACAAACAATTCAAAACACTAAAAATCACAGGGACTTGTTCTTCTCCTAACTTAGGCTTTGTGTCTGTAACTTGCTGTTGAATGATGATCATACTCTGAGTGTGGGAAAGGAGATGTCATGTTTTCAATTACTTTCATTTAAATTATTATATTCAATTAATCCTGATTTGTAGCACCAAAGATAGATGGAAATTATATTAAATAATTTATTGTTGCTTGCCTTTTTTTTTTTTTTTTTTTAACAGCTCAGTAAGACTAGAGATGTAGCTGTAATCACAGCTGGTGGCCTACTTAACAATCCAACTCGAAGGGAGGATGGAGATGCACTAACTTTGCTTGATTCTTTTAAGATCATGTTAATCTGAGAATGCTCAGTGCCTCTCAGCAGATCGCTTCTAGCTGTGTTACTCTTGGTTAGGAGGCAGGTATGAATTTAGTAGGACAAACGTTACTGGAATGCTGTTATTATGCACTCATATCATCCAAACTCGATGTGCTTTCATCAGCTGTCAGTGGTGTGACGGCTCCTGTTACACACACTGTGCAGGACTTCTTTTTTCTTGGTCCAGCTGCAGGGTGGGTTTTCTCAGACCACTCTGCAGAGCCAGTTAATTTGGGAAGCGTTTTTCTGTGTGGGTAAACCACTAGGAGAGCAGATACATTTAAAGAAGGATCAGTGTTTGGCTGCACTCAGCTATGCTCAGTGTGAAGGTGAAGTGAGCGCTAATGGTGTCCAAAAGGGGGAATCCCTTCTGACTCCTCTCCCCCTCTCCCCAGTTTGCTCACACGTCCCACATACACAGAAGTCCCCAGATCCACCTCCTCCCCTTCTCAGGTACAGCTGCCTGTAACACTGGCCTGGCTGTCACATGAAGTTTTTGCCATGACTGGGAATTCCTACTGAGATGGTCTCACTCACAGCACTATCTGTTCCTTTCATCGACTGTCTATGGAGGAAAGATCTGCCTTATTCCTTCTTCATGACCTTATTGAACATGAAGAAATAATTCCCAAATAATTAACTTCCAGCATTGAAAGCATTCAACTGAAATACAATATTTTGCAAAGATAGTGTGTGTGTGTGTGTATATATATATATATACATATATATATATATATGACAAAAGAATAATCATTGAAAATTTTCAAACGAGCACTCAAGGTTCAAAAATCTTAAATACCTGAACGGGGTATCTCTCATTCCATTAACAGATACTGATTGTTTATCAAGAGGGTTGGCATACAAGATAACCAAAACAGCAGACAAGCTTTCTACTACAGAAACACAGAACCTTACGAAATTACCACCATTTACACAAAAAGAAAAATAATTAAAAGCTACTGAAACATTTTCAGTTGGCATACAGCCCTGCAAAGTTGCTAGAAAAAAATCTTGGAAGAAAACCAGTTCCAAAAAGAATCAGAACTAAATACAAATCTAAGCTTACTGAGTGTAACAGCATCTCAGTGACACAAGTAATTCTCTTTTGATCTCTGTTTCAAAAATTTGGTTCATTTTACCCCAGTACTGGTAGCTAGTATGCACCTACTAATCCTTGACTTCTGAGTTTTTCACAACTTGAATTTTACCATCTTTTTCTTAATTAAAGCTCATTAAAACATAGCTTAAATACCATATAGAGTACTGTTTCTTTGAAAAATATATTTTGTGTACAAATCTTGACATTTTCATTTTAATTTTTTTTTTTTTTAATTGCTCAGCCCTACCTTTGAGTGCCCCAAAACATTTTTAAGCATATTGCTTTTCAGTTTAGTTTTGGTCTAATTACAATCTAGGGCAAAATATGGTCTTGTTACCTCCAGTGGAACCATTCACTCTGGATCTGAAAGCAGAGAAATTGCAGGCACACAGAGCATGCTCAAATAAAAAAGTAATACAGTTTGTAATTTCATTAATTCCCTTGAGGAGAGAGCACTTCAATGACCTAGATAGACTAAGAAATGAAGGTCTGAAATATTTTATTGATTTACTTGTATTTATAGATCAATTGTATACAAAGTTCTTTGTCCAGTGACTGCTTCGCTGAAACAATTAAATGTTGGGATTTTTTTTTAGAATTTGGCGCCCATCTTCAAATTAAATTTAATACACATTTAATTCATTAGTATCACTTAAAATATTTTTTGATTTGTAGATCCAATTGGATTTTAGAAATGGAGCAGATCTAAACAAAAATTTGCAGAAGTCGCTTATGGTATTAGCAGTCATGAAGGAGACCTAATCATATAATTAAAATGAAAGAAAAAGTTCTGTTCTGCCTTTCTTTTTACAGATTTTTTTTTTATGAAATAATGGGACCATATTCTTACTATTATAGCAAAATTCTATCAAAATGAATAGATATGCCACCTTAATTCAACTATCATTTTATGGGATGGAACAATTCTACACCTCTAATGGTCAGAGAAAAGAAGAGGACTATATTTACAGAAATATGAAGTGACATTCTGGCATATGTAGTTTCTACTCTCTGTAGCAGCATAACAGGTGAAAATAAATCAAGGATATATCAGCTTCTGCAGAAGAAGACCAAAGCAAAATCCATCTGAAACATTTTAGATATATTAATGCAGGAATGTAGGTGACTAAGGAGTGTTTGGTTCCAGTATATGCCAACCATGGGAGGTTTTAACCCAAATTTTGTAGTGAAATATATGGATTCATATGCTACATCTGAAGTTGAAGAGGTCAAAGTGTAAAGAGGTAAAAAAGGCTGTCCTAACACACTGACTTCATTCAAGAAGTGGGGAAAACAAGCAGCATGTTTCAAATTCATCACAGAGTAACAGAAACTAATTGTGAGATACAAAGGTGACTTCACTGCCTTCATTATTTCATTTCTGAGATTCAATTCCCATTATCCTTAGGATTTGTGCTGTTCAAATACTCTGGCTCTGATTGAGTTTCATGGAAATTTTAAGCACACAGGAATGCAGGGTCAAACTTTCAACTTAAAATGAACCTTGTCATAAAACTCTTTGTAATTTCTAACTTGCATCAATACAAACAAAAAATTTTTACTTTGGAAATATTTGTGTGTGGACTTTTATCATCAAAATGATGAACACAATCACAGACCACCAACTATTCCTCGAGATTCCAGGTTTTGTATACATCAAAAATAAACCACACCATGAAAATCTCAAAACTCAAGCAAAGCCAAGGATCTGATTTGTGGTTTTCTTATAAATCAGAAATAAGAATCCAAGTTCATAAACCTTTTGGGAAATTTGGGCCAAGTTTTGAGTGAATTTTGGAATATTATAGTTTTTAATGGAAACTCCATCCAAATAAGGCTTTTGACATTTCATTTTTGGAAAATGTTAAAATGCTAATCTTGAAATAAAATTCAAGGAACTCATAATAAAATAGAAGACTTACTGAACATCTTAAATTAATTCGACAATATATATTTATATACACACACTTGGCAGATACTTGGCAGTGAAATGTTTAGAAGATTGGGGTTTTTTTTCAGTCAGTCTGAGAATAATGTTTAGGAAAGAAAAAAAACATTTATAGCATTGAGGGTTTTTTCATAAATAATTAAATTATTGTAGTGGGATGGGGGAAGACTATTATTAAAAGTAATTTTTGATATTTTCAATATGCTGCTATGGACTAGGAGTTTTCTAAAGGGGACTAGAGAATGCATTCTTGCATCTGAACCTATATGGGAATCACTTTTCTCACAAAAAGAATTAGGTTTCAGAGTTTTTATAGGTCTAGCTGGCGACAAAATCTAGAACCATGAAACCCGGTGCTGATGCACTTCTGTTCAAGTAGAGAAACAACCTGGGCATGGGCCTTTCACCCCCAGGAAATGTTGTGCTGTTGATCATATTTTTCCCTCGATGTTTTACAGGGAAACTTCCCCAAACAAAATTTCATGCATCTGATAAGTTCCCATTACAACGAAAAGGGTGACAGTGTAATCACTGAAAAGATTTTATGTAGCTGTGCAATAAGTAATGGCAGGATATTGTTGGTGACTAAAACAGAATTTCCATCTTCAAGTACTTATTGTTTGAAAATCTTTCAGACTTCCAAAACACTTCCAAGTCACATTTTCCAGTAATGGTGCTGATATACACGTGTTCTCTCTTAGATAAATGCTCTACAGTAGATAGTAAGAACTTTATGTGTACTTTAACAGAGAATAGTCATGGATTTCTTCATTTCTTTATGTCATCTTTCTCACAAAAAAAGGCTATTTCATTTGCCAATGCATTTGTACTTGTCTTGTATCTCCTTATATCAGATGATTATATATGTACCTGGGCCTGAATATGTTGTTTGTTTTCACTGCTATGCAGCTCACACAAAGAGTGGCACTGCTGATACTCAATGAACCAGCCACTACATTTGTCCTCCACAATGAGCCCGAGATCAATAACTAATTTTGAAAACTGATTAGTTTGCAGCAGGGAAGTAGACACAGTCCAAATCTTGCCAGAGGATATAATCAGCCAGTAAATAGCAATATTAGTGCTGTAGGTAATAGGTTGGGAACAGCAGAGGAAAGAGGTCTGGCCCAGCTCTCTAAAATAAAGGCCTTGACATGAAGGCCAATTCAAATTCTCTTTTTTTAAGTCACATGACTTGTAAACTGAACTTTATATTTTACTTTTTGTGTCTCTGTGTGTGTTGGAATAAAGCTTGCTTTTATCACATATCCCTGCTTGGAAACTAAAGAGTGTTTGTAATGCATCCTAATAAAGCTTGCAAGTGCAGCCTTGGGTGATTATTAAAGAGCTACAGACATTTTTACAGATCTTTACTGGTTGTGAACTCCAGATGTTTCCAACATGAAAAATGTTATGTTCTAACAGTTAATGTTGTATCACCAGCCATTCAGAAGATGTATCTTCTTATTATAGCTGGAATGTTGCTATGGTGATAATTGTAAAACTGTGACCTAGGAGGAAGAAAACAAATGTATTTGGCACAAAAGAGGGTAGGTAGTGTATCAATTAAGTCAATGAATGGGAAGATAACAAAAAGGTAGTAGGAAATTAAAAAATTATGCACAAACCTTGGATACCATATGATATACCATATAATTAGCACTTTCTTTTGTTTTCATGTGGAATGCATCGGCAGTTAGCTTTGTGGACAGACAGAACCCTGTCCCCATTTGTAATGCTTTTCCTTTTCCACAAAGCCCATACCTAGAAAGCATCTCTATGCAAGAGTTGCTCACATGGTTTTATATGAGTAATGCTTTGTATTTTGTGTTTTGGTACTGAAGACTGAAGTCAACCGTGACAACAGCAGGTAAAATTAACTGCAGGTTTTGAACTATCAAACTCTAATGAGATCAGAACAGAAATAGATGTCGTGCAAGTCTGGCTATGGATTATTTGGGGAATGGTCTATTCATGGGATCAGCACAATTCTGAATTTCTGGTGAGCCTAGCAGCAGAAAATCGGCTCCAGGGAGTCACAGAGTCCCTGGGGCTTGAACCACGGAAGGACCCGAGTGCTCTGCCACCTCTGCTGGCACGCTGCTCCTCACCTTGAGCTAGTTTTGTCTCTCTTGTCTGCTCATCCATTTCATTATTTGTTCGATGGGATCCCTTTTTACAAAGAGCTTTTTCAGATCGATGGATGAAGGGCGCTGATAATTTCTAAGCTTGTAAGCAGACGCATATGTGAAAAAGCAGCGACGCCCATTAGGAGGGTAATGATCAAATATCCCATCTTAAGCCAGCTACTATTGTGGCTGCAAACTGCAAATGGTTTCCAGCTCGCAGGCAGAGAAAATTTCTGGTATGTGCTAAAGACATCACCATTATCATTCATCCCAATCAGCTTGATTAGACTAAAAACAAACAACAGGAAACCACACATCAGCCCTGTTTCAGGAGTCCTCCTCACTGGAAAAGAGTGTGAAGCCCTGTCACTTGCCCTTAAATGTATATTCTCCATAGTTCCTTCCTATAGATCAGGAAAGGAAGGGAACAGAGTAGATTACATTTCTTATTAAATTTATGCGTTACAACAGCGCGCAATGTGCAATGTGCTTGGAAATAAATCACACAACAAAGGACAAAATTACGGAAAGAACCGGCACACTGTAAATCTCCTGATGTTTTCAGATGGAAAAGGGAATGTCTTTCTGCAAGTTATGCATCAGTCAAAGCACTACTGAGATAAAGGCTTGCAAGCGATATTTTCAAGCCATATTAGTCGCCCTGTAGCTCTGCACTTCACTCAGACTGGAAAGGGGCCAACAAGCATGGCTTGAAATCTGTTAGCTTATGTCTTGAGGGATTTTTTCCAGCTGTATTAAAGAATTAAGACTGAGCTCCCCAACTCTCCCTGCACTGCCTGCATGCTGATCCGGGGCAGGAAAAGAAACAGAGGCATGGTGAGGTAAAGGGATTAATCCAAGGTCAGATTGAAAGTTAAATGTAGGATTTAGGTGTAGATGCTTGCTGCTTGATTATGTTGAAGTCAGAGAAAACAGTGAAGCCCTTTTATTTTAACTTCAAAGAAATACAACTGTTTTGCACATGGAAGTGCAACAGCATGCTACTGGGGAAGGTTTTACATCAAGGCAAACCACAGATATGACTCAGAGCAGAAAAATCTCCCATTAAACTTATCCTAAACTTTGTTTCTCCACACACATATACCTGGTTAAAAAGACAGACTGAATAATAATAATAATAATAATAAATAAATCTAGGAAAGAAATAGAAAACACCATCTGAAAAAGTAAAAATAAGCAGAAAGAAATCAAGCATAGCTGGAACAAACAGGCTTACACTGCCTAACAATTTGAATAAGATTGTAGTTTTTCCTCTTTATATATATATTTTTTTCTCTTTCTTACTAGCTGAGCCAGTGCTAGTGACAGGCACGAAGAGAAACTGTATGAGAGAGACAAAGGTCAAGATAATGGTATTACTGTGCCAGTGTAAAGAACGCTTGACTAGATGGCAAAAACTAAAGGTCATTTATAAATGTGTTTTTCATTTTCTCAATGGAAAAGCTAGAGCAATGCAAGGAATCTGCTGGAAATGAAAGCCAAGATGATTAGTTTGATTTTTTCATGATAACGAAGAAGAATTACTCACGAATATTCTTGTTTGGGTACATTAGGCCAAAATATTCCAGTGTTTTAAAAACAAAACCACTACACAACACTAGAACAAAGACAACCCCCTTCAATATATATTCAAAACCACTTGCCTTGCCCCTCTAGATCTCTTGTTGTGATCCCTCTCCTCTTCACCCTCCAAAGCTGCTACTGAAGGTATCTTTAACATTCTTTACACCTGCACTCACTGATCAACGCTTTCCTTCTGCACCTGGGTCTTCTGAGAGGGCAGAGGTGAAACAACTCTTATATGTGTAACTAGTAAGAGATTAAAAACCTCACAGAATACAGAATTCAACAGATAAATTACAAAAAATTAAAGTGAGCAACAGCCTGCCAGCAAAGTTCCAGTGGACATGTGGTTCATGAGAGCTAAAATATGCCAGAACGTAATGGATGCTTCCTTTAGGTGGTGTTCTTTAGGTGAAAATGCAATGGAAAATGCCATTTTTAAACTTCATTCTATGACAAACCCTTCTTAATATTCCTCCTGACATCCTTAAAATCCCAATCAGGCCATGGGGTATACCTTTTATACATGTATCAGTTATATATGTAGACTCCCAAAGGAAAAAAAACCAAACAAAACCAACCAACCAAAAAAACCCAATAAAATAATGCATAACCAGGACAGTGTAGTAAAACTCTGGGGTTTGTGGAGGTAGTGGTGGTGAGGACTTGCTGTAAGACCATATCCCAACCTGATCAGGTTTTGTGATCTTCAAAACCAGTTCTAGCTCTGTCTGAGGAGAAATGAGTGTTTTAACAGCTAACAGAACAAAGAATGAAATGAAAGAGACTAGACAGCTAAAAAAAGGACAATAATTAACTGTTTAAAAAAAGACTGCCAGCATTTCCCTGCTAATTTCCCTGAAATTTTTATTATTTCCTATATCATGGAATAGGTAAATGTACCACTGTGGTGCCACAGCCACATGTACTGGGATGTCTATGCATTATTTCATGTTGTCCACACTGAGGAAGTTTCTTCTCTGCCATACAAGAGAGTTCCATTAAAATAATTTCTATAGTTACAACAAAGTCAGTCAGATTGAATGACTCTATTACTGTAAAGATTTGTCCCTCAGCACAGGGTTCATCTAAGGAAATTCAGCCTCCCAGACTCTCAAGCCTATTCCCCCATTTTCTGGTCTGGCATATCCCTTTCTTCCTCTTTTCCTTCCAGTGCCTCTGGGTATTTACTATATCTATGACAAAATGACAGTTCAATCAATATTTGGGTCACAGATTTGCTTCTCAGGCCCCTTCAAGTCACTGGCTGTGACTCAGCAAGAGCTTTTTTTTTTCTTTAAAGTAAAGGAATGTTCCTCAGGAGACTTCAGCCCAGAATCATGGCAAAACTGAGCTCCTCAGGGTGAGTTTTAGTCCAGCAGACCCTGAAGCATTTGCATGCAGGAGGCAAAAGTACTTGAGAATAAGCAGCGTGTACCCACACAGCCTACAGGGACTGATGCTCCGCAGTGTGTACACAGCAAGCAGCAAAAATGTTGTCTCAGTGCATCGAAAACTCACTGAGAATCTTGAATAGAAATTATTTATGTCATGAACAGGGTGAAACAGAGCAGGAAGAAGGACAGAGAATCAGAATAAAATAGGGAATAAGGAGAACAAAGGCAGAGAGAGAGAAAAACAGGAGGAGAGGAATGGGAGACAAAAAGAACTGTCAGGCACACAAACTCGCTGAGCATAAGGTCTTGTGCTGAGGTTAAAACAAAATATAAAAGCAAAAAGTGATGCTTAAACCTGCAGTAATCTCCTTTTATCCGGTATGTAGGAAACAGTCAGCCAATTAAGGTGCACTGAAATATTTACCTGTTTTACACTTGAGAAAGCAGAAACAATGGGCTTATATAACTTGTCCAGGTCATATATTGAGTCAGCAAGAGCCAGACGTGGCTCTCTGACCTACCTCCATGCAACACTTCTTCTCCAGGGGAAGTAAAAGACCTGTTTTCCCTCCAAATTTTCACTCTATGCCGCACTGAGGGGCCCGTAAGGAACCATAAATCTCAGCAGTTCCTCGTTTAAAGTTTGCATTCAAGGAGATTAAAACACTTTGCAAATAAAGCAACTGCCCTCAGTTGCACGGTCAGGAAAGCCCCACCACATCTCACTTTTCCTGTGGTTTGACTTCCAGTGCACGTTGCTTCAGATCTTTGCCATTACAGAACCAGTGCAAGGGGTGGAGCGAACACATTTCCCAGCGTTACCTTTGGATCCAGCGCAGCACAAAACTTTGGTAATTTTTGCAGGCCAACATAGTATCAAATACCAAATAAACACACAAATTGGCTCCCTCTCCAGGTCCATCCACTCATTCTTTGATTTTTATCAGTTAATTAAATGTCTTGTCAGAAGAGTGTAACGTAGTCAATCCGCACGTGTGCTATGTGCTACCTACTGTCAGGAATTACTGATGCACGGTCTTGGCAGGAATGACAGTTATTATTAAACATCAGCTGGCAGAGGCAAATTGCAACAATTTTAGTCAACTAGTAATGACCTGTAAAATTGGCAAAAACTGTAGGAGGAAAACAATCTGCCACCACCACACAAATTAAAATAGTTACAACCCGATGGAATATTGGGTTGCATTTCCCGAAGAACTCGGCAGAGAAACAAAACCTTGGAATTGTTGACAGAGAACACAGTGGTATGGATGAGGCCTGTGATATATGGCACATGATATGTGGTGTATAAATCCTTACTACCTGGAAAGTGAAGGCAAGACTTTGCAACTAGGACTTGTAAATGAGCTAAATGTCAGTACAAGCGAGTTCTTCAAGATGTCACATTACATACTTTACACAGAACAGACTGACCACAGCAAAGGAGCAATCCTGTATTTGACCTTGTAACCCCCAAATGTCAATGTCTTTCAGAAGACTTACATTCCATCTGACAGAACTGGGTGACCTTGACCCAGAGGAATAAGAGATTCTGGATTAGGAAGGCGTATGAGTACAGACTTTCTGCTTCCTTTGAGAGCTTACAAACGACTGAAGGGGAAAATAAGTAGTTTTCTGAAGCTGCACAGGCAGATTCTCTCACTTGGTAAGGCTGCTTCACATTAATGTCAGTGAGCAGCACACACTGTGCAAAAAGATTCTGTGGTTTCCTTAAGTTTTCCATAATGGCTTTTCCTGCCAGTGAAACCAGATCCTGCACTGTTTGGTCTTGAGTGAATTATTTGACCATGATTTGTGTGCAACCCTAAACACAGACTGAACTATACATAACACTGGAAATGTGGATGACCCAGGGATTTAGTCAGGGGACTAGGCTTACTTGATATTTTGGCATGCAGCAGGAATGCAGATGTTTCTGTTGGGCATTACAAAGGTATGAATAAATTTTACTTTTGTAAAGGTGTACATTACAACTGCATAACTGTGTCCCAGTTCCTGGGTCAAAAGTTGAGCCCAAATGTCTCAAGACTACCAGCATAGTTTATTATTGTGTCTGAGGTGCTGAGGGACTCAAACAGCAAAAGAATATAAATAGATTGGTAGAGTCCTTTTACAAGCTATATATATATTTTTTTTTTTTCTCAAATAAAAAACCTACATCCTGCACTGTTATAGACTGTTCCTTGCTCCCTTTTTTCAGACTTCATCAGTTTTTTGGTAAAGCCAGGAAGCTTGCTGCTCCCTGACAGGCAAGGCAGTAAGTAATAGAATAAAGGACAAAATGATTGACGTTTCTAACTGTAAACACAGATGTTTTCATACTAGAGAGTGGTGCTTCTTGCTGGAGGTGCTGATAAAGCTTCTACCACATATAGTGATGAGTGGTGTGCAATGTCAGCTCAAGATAAGGAGGTTACAACACTGTGCAAAGGAATCCCCTGAATATGGACCCTGTGGCACCAAAGCAGCACTTAACAGTACAGACCTTGCTGACTTCCTGGAGAATTTCTGACTAAATAGCTGAAAATATAATTTATAAGTTATTGACAGTATATATATTTTAAAAAAAGGTGCCTAAAACCGTGCTCACTGTTTACATTTTAATCTCTGTCTCAGTTGGGGATAGTTTGGATACAGGATTTGCTCTTTAGCGTAGAGAGTGGCAGTGGAAAAATTTACTCATTGCTTTGGTCTTCTGGTCTTTGTATAGACAGAACAAAAGTGAAAAAGTCTTTGCCAAATCTGTCCTTCTGTCAGTGCACTAAAACCAACCTCATCTATGGGAGAAATTGCTATTTCCCATTCTTTCATGGACCAGTCAACATACAATTGGGATATATCTACTTCAGACACTTCTGTATATATAATTATAGTATAGCCATAGCTGTTTCAAAGCTGTGAATAGCAATGGGACTGTGTCAGCATGGAACTGGTCACAGACTGCACAATCCCCCCAGGGAACACCAACATGCAGCTCTGGAATGGCTCAGCTGCCACGTGTCCTCACGTGTTGAACTTTGATTAAGAAACATTGTAAAGATGCATTAGTTTTCAGACTAGTTCATGCTAATTCATACTGTTTGTGGCCTATATTTTGGTGGTTCACTGCTGCATTTTCCTCCTGCTCCACAACCTGATATGCCAAAACCAAATCCCCACTTCTTGTAAGTGTAAGGCACACTAACGTGGGGGAGGAAGGCATGACCTCTGCTGGAGCTCTGCACTAAAAGGACACCTTAGATGAGAGTCCTTCTTGCCATCAACTCACAACTGGGGCCTCCCTCCTTCATATGCTCCAATGAATCCATCAGGAGAGCCTGGATATTTGAACAGCACCTGCACAAAATTAAGTCTTGTGCATCAAGGACCAAGGAAATTAAGATGACTACCCATGGCCACCACTGTGGAATCTGCTTTGCTGCTGGAAGAGACCTTTTTCTTGAGGGTTTAACCAGTGCATGGCAAAGCCCAAACCATCAGATACTTCCCCTTAAACTACCTGGTTGCAGCACTGTAACAAACTTGGGATCCACAGGTTGCTGGATTGAAAATATATGGCTGGAGGCAAATAATAACTTCCTGGTTTAAGTATAGCAGAATTGCAGGCCTTAGTAAGTGGCACAGACTCTGGGAACTTCCTGGTAATTAAATACTGTATATTATTATAGTTGAAATCTTATCATGGTTCTTTATATAAATTGCCATTTGCTCTTTTAGCCAAAATTTTCTTATTCTTGGGGATTATTTCATCAATTTACGTGTACATAAAGACTATACAACAGACATACAGTTACAGAAGTGAAATGTGGAGTTTAATAAAAAAGTTTCAAACCAGTCTTATGGATCTTAACAATCAATCATGGTTTCATTCTAAATGTTTTGTTTTCAGCAGGAATCCTGTTTTACAAAATTGCCCCAAACAAAAAGAAAACACCAACCAACCAACCAAAAAAACTCAACCTAACAAAAAAACACCAAAACAAAACAGAACAAAACAAAAAACCACCACACCAAAAAAACCCAAACAAACCACCACATCAAAAAATACAAACACAAAAAAACCCCAACCCACAAAAAAACCCAATTCTGAATTCACATTTGGTTTAGGCATCAGCTTATTTAAGTTTCAGAGCTTTTGGTCTTGTGTCTTTTAATTCATGAATAGTATGGCCTTCTTTGAGAGAGTTTAAGTAATGCAACCTGTTATAAGCAGAATTTGTACAAGATTTTCCAGAGGTTTCTAGGAGTAGAAAAGTCACGATTTCTGTTGCTTTGTGGTTTTTGTTTCCCTCACCACCTCAATTTGAATTGCATCGGTTTCAGCATGAGCACATATTTGTTGTTTTCCCTCTATTTGGAATACTTATGTGATTCCCTCCTGTGTAGTATTTGATGGCCACTATGAAAATAAAACAATTTTAGAAGCCAGATCTTCAGAGGAATTTCAGATATAAACCTCATCATAACCACACAGTGAAAATTCATAGCATTTTGGTGACATGCATAAACATATCAAGAGTTGGCTTGCTGAATAAAACCCCACATTAACCTACCTCTTTCTCTTGAAAAGAACGTCAGTTCTCATGTCTTAATAAAAGAGCATGTGGGAGTGACTGGAGAGGGCTGGAGGAGGGTGATTTCCCCTAACTTATGAGAGTCTGATGAAGATACACATTTTACCAGGGCAGTATAAGAGCTGGGAATTGTTTCATTTCCTAAACCTCCTTTCTGTTCCTTGCTTGTGTGCATGAGCATTTCTGTGCCTGTCACTATTTAAAGTTAAGGATAAAAGGATTTGCCCACGTTCTCACAGAGCCTCGATGCACCCCTATCCTGAGGGGATTTGTAGAATGGCCTGGCTTGGAAGGGACCTTCAAAATCATCCAGTTCCAACCCCTTGCATAGACAGAGACCCCTGCCACTAGCCCAAGTTGCTCAGAGCTCCATCTAACCTGGCCCTGAACACTTCCAGGGATGGAGCAGCCACAACTTCTCTGGGCAACCTGTTCCAGGGCCTCACCACCCTCACAATAAAGGATTTCTTCCTAACATCTAATCTAAATCTTTCCTCTTCTAGTCTAGAAACAATCCCTTACTTGTCAGTAAGAGAGTAAGAATGATTTGGGCAAAAGATAGATAATATATATATTCTCTAAATGTCTGGGGTTGTGTATGAAATTACATTTATATAAAAGAAACAGTAATTTTCAAAGACCAAACCACAGGAATTTATGACATTATCAAAAAAATATTAAACAGAAAAAATCATGCCAGTAACCCTCACTTTCACTATCTATTTTGGGTACAAAATTTTTTCCTGAGTAGTACCATGACAGCCTGGGGTACCCTCATGTGCACATACATAAAAAGCAAACTCCTTGTGAGTGAAGAACTAAACGAGCCATGAAAATGCAAATGGAAATATTAAGAGCAGTGAGGAACCCAACAAGTAGGCATGTCATTCTTTCACAGTGTTTGCAACAGGAAATATGTTGTATTTAACAAATTTTGCTTTCCAGTTGTTTTTTTTTGGTGTAAGTTTTGGAAGTGTCCAAGTCATGAAAGTCTATATGCAACTCAGAGTGTATCTACAAACCTGCAGGTATTAGGATGTATTGGTCTGGTTCAAGCTCACCTTTAAACCTAAGTGCAGCCTGAAGTGAGGTTAGGTTTTACAATATTTCACAGATTCTTATAATAGATATGACTAAATTCCTTATTTTCAAAGTTGGCCTCAAGCAAATGAGCTCCTTTCAGTCCCACACTTGTCCAAGGGCCAGGCTTTGCTCAGGTCAACAGTTTCACCCTGGCTTCCACTGACTTGAAGCAACACATTCTTCTTGTGTATTGGAAATAAAATGCTCCAAGATCAAATTTACCACCCCATATTCCTGTACTTTTCACTTGGGGATATTTTTGTCGTGCTGCTTCTTGAGTGTGTTCCTAAGGTCAAGTTTGAAACCTGGGAAAATAAACATTTTGAGCAGAAATATTCTAATCTCAAACCTAGTGGCACAATTGGAACTGCTGTAATGCAGTCATATTTTTGTGATAAAACTAGCTTGTAGATCTGTGTAACTCTGACACTTAATGATTTCTGATGTCTGGAAGGTATTATACTGTGGTTGTAATAATCTCTATAATTGTAACAGTTCATGCTAGCTAGACTGCATATCTATTCTTCATCTGTCCTTAAACTAATTTGTTCTATGTATGAATATATCACACTCATCAATTTAAAGTGCCATCCTTTGGCTATGCAGGTGATTAAGGACTATACATAATGTATGAGGCAAATACACCAAACTTACACAAATGCTTTTTAGGAGTGTGCAAAATAGCTGCTTTCTTTTAGAGTTTGTAAGTTATTATTCTAATTGAAACCCAAGTCACAGCTACAACTAACCAGCAATCAATTACTTCTCCCATACATAATGCCTTGGATGATGGGAGTTACACTGTGGCTCTGTGCTGAATTCCAAAAATATTAAAAAAAGACAAAAAACCCAGCGCGCACACACACAAGAAAATCCATGAAAAAAACAACCAGCCAACAAAAAACCCACAAAAAACCCCCCACAAAACTTGAAAACCAGAGGATAATAAGTTTTCTTAGTCACTACTGCCTATAAAGTTTTCATTGCAATTAATGCAGTGTTGGGTTCTTAAAATTCTTTTTCTGCAAGGGTAATTCCATTCAATAATGTGGCTAAATATGCAGAGAGCATCTATTACAACATCTAGTACAATATTTCTCTGGTCATGCATCTGATAAAGAAACAAAGGAACTGTAAGTTAATGATTTCTTGCAGGACACGAGTCCAACGTGAATTCTCGAGGGCGTACTCAGCAAAATCTTGCCATGAAGAGGCTGAGGACTGTGGAGAAGACCAAGTGGCTCATGGAGAGGGTTCATAGTCTTAACCTGTACCAAGAGGGTGGCTCAGATAGCAACAACATTTGATTGCTACCTGACTGCTTTTCTCACCAAGTTTCTGAGCTGTGCAAGCTCAAAGTCGCTGAAGAGGAGGATGCACACAGGTGAAGATAAAGTAAAGCATTTCCTGCCAGTACAAGAGGAGCATCTCTTTGGGGACAACATCTCCAGGAGTGATTAAGAGTCAATCACTTCATTTCCACAATTAGGCACAAAGAGCAAAACCCAGCCCTCAGTAAATTAAAAAGGTTGACAGCACAGAATCCATTTTGCATCTAGAAGATGTTGAAAGGGAGAGAAAGAAGATGGGAAGGGGAGGTTGTGCACGTCATGAGACAAGCACACCCCTTACTCTTATAGGCAGTAGTGTATATTTTATTTTTTCAATGTTTTACAACCAGACCAAACACTCACAGAAACCCATTAATAATGCTCTGTGACTAAGAGAAAAACAAAGATGGTATTATGAAATCCCTTTAAAATTGTGTCAAAATTCAGTTGCCAAAATATAAATACTTTGTATTTTTGCTCATCAAAGATATGTTTTGCCATAGCATGTTCCTCTGGGATACCAAGGTAAGGAGTCATGCAGATGTCATATATACTTGCCTCTATGTGTATATCTATATGTATATAGCATGTATACACTCAGTTCTTCAAGTGCTACTTCTTACTGACATATAATTGTATCAAATCAATTATTAACTACTGATCAGACTATTTTCACTTCTCTATCACATCATAATCATCACTGAAAAGTTAGTCTTTGAGTCTCTGATTGAATGGGATGGTTCACTACACTTTTAACACCACGAGAAGAGATATGGAGGAGTCTGGGGAAACAAGTTGGAAACACAAGCATTTCACTTTCTTTCTTCTGCACAGATGCCAGGTTATCCTTGGACAATAAGAAGTGTGTAAGAAATTGGAATCCATCCTTCTAATAATGAAGTTATTTGAAGACTGGAGGAGACCATTTTCTCTGTAGAAAACCAGTACAATAAAAGTGGAGGATTCTGATGCTTTACTTAATGGCATTAGTTCATATAAACTCTGATAACTAATAACTACAGAACTTGATTAAGGAGGGGTTAAAGTTTTTAATGACAAGCTCTGTTTGAAATGGGAGATAAATTTGGGTATTTGCAGGCACCACGTTCTTTCTGAGCAGACATCTGATGTTTTCCTTAGAAAAGATATTTGGATTAGGTTCCCTGGCTCAGATTTCTTAGGATTCAGTTTGCTTTTACAAAGGTGATATCAGCTCTGACTTAATAGGGGATAAGAGAACACATTAAAACTATATTCAGATTATTTTCTTCAGCCTTCCCCATTCTGCAGCCAATTTCACATTCATTTGCTAATTTGGAGACAGGGACTGCATATCAAAGGAAGGCTGGAGGCAATAATGAAGGCTGCAAATGTTTGCTGTTTCAGTAGTTACTGTTTTGATTTCTGAAATAGAGGGCAACTGTCACTATTAACAAACAGAGGAAGAAATTATATGAATAAAGAAAAAGGAAACATAAACAGAGCAAGGCTCTCTTTGAAAGGTAGATCTGCGTACAAATGCTGAGTAGAAAACCTTTCCCAATGTGAAATGAAGCATCCTACAAGTCTGACATCAGAATCAGATGCTGACTTTCCTGAAATGATCTTTCTTACCAAGTATTTGTGATGCAGTCAAAACATAGTTAGTACAACACTATTTTCCTCCCATACCCATGCAGGATGGACAAACAATCCATTGCTTTCTCCATCTTCATATTCTTCACAGTGATATCAGATACCAAGAAATGGTAGCAAATTTACTTCAGAGTGGACATTCTTTTCATCAATATATGATTAAATAACCCAGTGCATTCCACCAAACTAAAAAAAATACCTCAAACAAATACATTTTTAAGCTAAAGGAGTAAAAGAAGCTTAAATAAAACCTCATGTATTTCCAAACCCTTAAATATCTTCCCAGATCTGAGCAAAGACTGATTTAAACAAACACTTTAAGACTGAAAATGGCCTCTATTAGTCCACTGTAGAATAGACTGCTATGATTTGTTTTCAGTGTTCATGTGGGATGCATTTGGTTTGGAAAGAGGTCCCTCAAGCTGAAAGATATGTTTCCTGATGTCATGATACTGTTAATGTGCCATAAAAATGATTTAGCAGTGGGGATCAATGTACTGCATTCTAACAAGCCAATAAAATAGCCCCTACGGTATCCCATCCTTATTATAGGGTCCTATTAAGAAAATGGAAAAAAAATTGTTCATATATAAACTGTTTGAATTCTCTATACAAGAAAGAGATGTTTCAACAGGCCGGTACATTTTAGCAGGCTGGAAAAGATCAATATGATGCCCAAACCCTTATAGTTTTAAGTTAGATGCTAGCAGAGAGTTTTTGGAGTGTACATGAACAGTGTATGTGAGTATATGAGGTCTGATTATCTGGGTGCCAATACAGATTTTGAGATTTTTAGCTAGCAGAAAGGTAAAAAAACTAAAGGAAAAAGATAAACCCTGCACATGCAAGAATAAGTGGTGTTTACATAGCAAAAAGGATAATTTCAGAATATTTAAGAGCAAAGTTAGTAGTTCTAACAGGATAGATTCACAAGAAATAATTGAAAATGTCCACTGACATGTCAGTGTATAAAAGCATTAATGCTTTTTCTGCAAAACCTTATTTGTAAGATATTTTCAGACTTGTTTTAATAAATGAAATGCTTAACAGCTTTCTGTTCAGTAATAGTCCTTCTCTGCCCACCCATGTCAGTTATTTTAAATATTCCAGCATCATTCATTTCAGAAGCTCACTTCTTCTCTGCAAAGACATAAAAAGCTTATTTCAGATGCTAGAGTGCATTAAGACACCAGATATTGTCTCAGGTTACAGAAACTATCTGCTACACACGCTCAGGTGAAGCTGGGATGTAATTCTATGGCTTTGCCCTTGCCATTATTCCAGCCCCATAGAGACAGGTAGTCTGCAAAATAAAACTCAGGTGTGAATTCAGTCACACATATGTGAGTGCTAATCACTGGCATCCCTGGACAGGCTACTATTTCATTATTACATACAGGTTTGAGATTTGGCTGAGGAGCAAAATTAGCAGAGAAGGTTAAACGAAGCAATTCTGGGTGTGTCTAACTTAGTCTCAAATGTAAACACATAGAATATAGAACAATTTACACTCTCTCATCCCAGGTAGCTGGGAAGTGTTTTCCAGGAACTTCATTTTCAACCTGTTCACCTAAGCAACTGGCATTTCTTTGGAAACTGGAAATTACCAGAGCATCCAATGTCTCCAAAAAGTAATGGGAAAGGATGAAAAATAATAAAAAAAATAGCTCACAGAAAATAAAGTATAAAACCTAAGAAAATGCTGTTTCTAATATGGTTTCTAATGATGCCTACAGGATATTTATCCTTAAATGTGTATATGAACTGACTCAGTTTAGGAAAAGAAGAAATATAAGGCTTTCATTTGATCATTCATCTGTTTGAATATGTGTGAAAAATTATAGGTTGACAACTGGGAAAAAAATCACACTGATTATAAAAACAAACCATTTTCCCAGTCAAAATTAAGGGACTTCTCATGCCATATTTTTTGTAAAAAATATACTTATTCCTTAGAAAAGTATGGTTGAAACAAATGAAAAACCATTTTTCTTAGAGTTTCTAATCAAATATCTGTGACAAATAGATGGACAACTTTCAAAGGAATTGAATTATTGCTACTCAAGTTTGCATATAGTTTGTTCTCACTTTTCCACTGGAAATATATGTGATAACACATTTTTACCTGTAAGGGTAATTTTACCCTCTTGAAGTTGTTTTTCATCCCATTTGGTTTTTTTCTCTGTCTGACAACTTTCAGTCACTTTGGGGGTGCCAGTCAGTCACCTCCACCACCCAGACCTGACCAGACCAACTAAAACTGAGTTTTAAGTTTCTGGGAGTTAAGGTTTGCTTAGGTGAAGGTTTTCACTACGCTAGAGAGAGGAGAGCAAATAAAGCAGCTCTGTCAGCACCTGTCCTAAATATATCTGTTGTCATGATTACAGCTGATCTGAGTTGTGCAAGGAAATGTATGTTATACACCTCTGTTTTTCCCCCAAAACTTCCTTTACCATAGCATTTTTTTAGGCTCTTTCAACTCAACACCCGGTGAATATTTACTGCCTATGAGGAGTCACCAGCCTCCCCCAGATCCCTTTTTAAAATGAAAATCAAAAACTGTTGAAAATGGAATCAAATTTTAAGAAACCCAGATGCCTAGGAAGCTTCCACTGGTTTCTTCCAGTTGCTCCCCCACAACCACAGCGCAAAACGGAAACATGGAAAAGTCATTGTCGTTGCCCTCTGAAGGGCTCCTATTTCTTTGGCTCCCACAAGATTACTTATAGAAAGAATATACCAGAACTGTAATACAATAAGCTATAATGTGAAACAACTGTAAGCACTTGAATACTTTTAATACAGATGACACACTGGTCTTTTAAAGAATGAAAGCATAATTTATAGAAGAAACTGTCAGATACACAGGACCTAAATGGCATTTGAGCACACAGCTTGCTCGCTTACTTGTAGGGATATCAATCAATTTATTAAGAATTAATCTGCACCCTAGTGTTCTCCTAAAACTGCCTAATGTTTTGGCAAGCTACTTGAAAGGGTTCAGTAAGAATTTATAAGGGCAGCTTGGAAACAGGGTTTTGTTTTTTTTTTTTTCTGGCTCAACAAAGGGGATACTGTTTCCCCTCTGAACATATCTCTGTTATAGTTTAACACAGTAATGGATAGGTTTGCCAAAAATCACAGTTTTTAATGGCCTTCAGCGAAACAGTAGATTTGTCTTTGCCTTCATACTGTGTCCTGCATTTAGGCTGTTAGAATTGCTCTTAATCTGCCTGGAAGTATCAAATGCTCTTGGCCTTGAGAACACAAACTTGTGCACACACTAAAAAGTACAGTTCGTAGAGTAACCACATTTTTCCATGCATGCAGAAGAGTAAGAAGGACTGAAACTAAAGGATCTAATTTCGAGTATTTTCCAGCTCTTGACATAAAAATGGCAAGGAGGCCTGGGCAAATTTAAAATGTGGTATTCATATTGCCTCCATAAAAATGTGCTAAAATGGCTTGAATGATGTCACTTGAGCAACGCATCCAAGCTACAGATATTTTTGAACTCTGAGAACACTGAACACTTGGCACTGACCAGATACAGTGAGGCTGCACAAATAAAACCATCTTATGGCTATCTCAAGCTATTAGCAAACAATGCATGTTTTTGACCAGAGCAAAAGTGATACCACACACGTTATGCAAAGCAATTGCAACTTTCTGGTTTCTGGTTTTCAAACGTATCATGTTGACAAAAGCAGTCAATGAAACATCAAAGCGGTGTGTAAAACATGAACCCTTACTTGTTTGGCCTTAAGTTCAAGGAAAAATTAAACAGATAATGGTTATCAATGTTTGTCAGCACTTAGGGCTTCTTTTCTTTTCAGGGTTAATGTGTGTGTGCACACACCCCCACACATCTCCATTTTAGACTACTGCTGGAATAGACTTATTAGAAACAGCTTATTTTGGACTCTACTCATGAGAAATGTTGTTTGGTATGAAACATGAATTTTCTCTCCATTTTGTGAAAATCTGAGAGGAAAAGGAGCTTGGCCATTTGCTCCACCAGCTTCACTCTAACATATCAAATAGAAATGGTGCACTTCTGTTTCTAAAATGCCCTTCCATTTCTAAAAAATGCTCTCCTCCCTCTTAGAATTCATCACCCAAGTGGGTATTCCACTGCCTCCAGAAGGACTGTTTACAAGGTTAGGGACTTACACTTTGCAGCAGGATTTTCAGGGCCTTGACAAAACTTCCATAGAGAAAGATTGGTTTATATCCATGATTATCTTAAAATACATGGAACATCTTTTAGCTTATCCATTTAAATCCTGCATCTGCCACTTTACTTAAATAATTATTACATTCACCATGTAAACACACTTCAAAATCACTGATAGAAGACAAATTGACTGATAAATTGCATAATGCTAGACAGATCTGACTGACCTATTGTAAAACAAATCTGCCACTGTTTCTAAAGAAATATAAAGCCACGACAACTGATCAATCCTACCTAACAACAGTTGTATTCTAATGCCAGTAAAATCAGAATTGCTTTTTTTCCTGGCAGTGTGTTTCAACTGACAGTTTTTTGTGAAACAGCTCTTAGAGGTTCTTCTAAATTCAAGAGCAAGCAAAGGAGTTTAGAGGTGAAGCTGTGCCCTTGAAGAGAAGTGCACACTCTCTATTCCCTATTCCTTCTACCTTATTAATGCAGAACTTTGCATGAACAAAGAGGCAGTAATTAGCCTTGACATGGACCAGCGCCAGGCTTTTCTATCAAGTTTCTTTCCTGTTTATGTTTGAATTACTCCTTGGCTGCCTCTGTGAGCCCTTTGGTCTCAACAAATGTGTTTTTTTCCCTTGCTCTCATACTACAAAGAATGTAATCTTAGTTGACTGGAGTCTGCTGAACATCATATTATTTCCTTGACTCAGTTAAAGATTCACAAGCTGGAGTGGGGAAAAATGCTTCCGCTGAATGCAGGCTGCAGGAGGATATGCTCTCCCAAGAAGAGTTGCTTTGCCTGAAAGCCTTTTGCTCTGCATTGCTCTAAAATTTTGTCTGAAAGAACCCATACAGATAGAAGTTGGATGATGAGGCTTCCAGTCAGCAGCTTGTCATATAAGGGATGGATAAATTTGTCATGTATAAGGGATGTATAATCCCAAGTGAGAACCACAGTCCACCTGGTTTACTCTGTTATTTCCACCTCCTATCCTCCTATCATATGCTTATGACTGGACCTGGGCTGGTCTTATGACAGCTTTACCTATTTTACTATCATCAAAAGCTGCTATGATTACACATCTAATTAGAAGACAACAGGGTGGGCACAGAACATTTGATTCAGGAAGAATATGGTGTCAGTGTAGTAAAGGAAGTTATTAACTTCTGTATCTGCAACTCGTCAATGCCCATTTGAGATGTTATTTGTTTTCACTTGATGACAGAAAATTGTGATCATAATGTAGAGAAAAGCACAAGGAAATTAAACAATAAGCATTATTTTAAATCACAGAAACTGCAGGTGAATTACTCTTCCTAAACAGCTATCACAGTGTACTTCAAGGTAGAGTGTCATGCCCAAAGGTTACAAGGAATCCTTCCCTAGAAAAGGAACTAAAAATATCCATAAGGATTATGATTATGACTGGAAAAATTTTAGCAAACAAGATGTCTCATTTTTTAGCTTACTTCTAAACATAAGCCCAAAAGAGAGTTCTGAAATTCAAGTTCTCCTTTCTTTATTGTAGCATTTGATGTTTTGAACCTGAAAAGGGATTTGCTTTTCCAAGAACCTGACTACCAGGTTATCAGACTACACATGTGATGTATAAAAAATCACTTGTTCAAGTATCGGATTTTTACAAGACAGAACTTGATTATGATTTTAAAAGTGTTTCTGAACTTTATAAAGATGGTTAGTTACCCTGAAGTGTTTTCAGTGTCACCAAACCCCCCGAGTCTCCTTAAAATGTCATTGAGAACTATTTATTTGTGTTTTTCAGGATTTGGCTGGCCCAGTCACGATGTCTAACTTTGGAAGCACTTCCCTAATACTTTTTAAAAATTGGAGTCTGGCCTAAAAATAAAAACAAAAAGTTAAGCTGTGGAGAAATGTGTATAATACTATTTCAGTAACTCTTTATACTCATTGGATTGTAAATAAATCTCAACAAAGGCTCCTGAAACATGAATCCAATATAAGTGTGTATGTATACCTAAAGATGTTTTAATGCAACCTCAAGCTGTCGGTGTAGCAGTGGTCTCATCTTTATTTTATTCCTGATGCAGCTGACCGGAATTTAGTTGTGGGACAGAGAAAGGGCAGGAGTTGAGACATCCTGCAACTCGTCTGGTTAGATATGTTCCTAAACATGTTTTGATTGGATGACCTAATTGAGGATTGAACTAAAGGCCCCTGGCTTCTGTCTCAGCGCTATCATAGGTGACTTAATGGGTCAACAGCACGGTCTGAACTGTCTATTCCCCAAGCAGACATAATTTTTCTCTGTCTAATTCCTCCAGCCTCCAGCTATTTACATAGGATCCTATAGATTTTTTTTTGGGGAGTGTATGAACTCTAAAACTGTCCCTCAGCTATCATTCTGTTTGTAAGGTTCACTGATCCCAAAGCTGTTCAGTAGGAAGGCTATTCTAGAGAAGGTTACGTGCAGAATTTTCTATCCATACCAATGCATGCAAAGCCCAGACAGCAGTCAGTGTCAGGAAAAGCATATTTGCATATTTTTCCAGCCATTCTGCATTTCATATAACTGGTTGTGGATAACCGAACTCTAAACATGAATTTTGAATCGCAGATTGTGAAGGTTAAAATAATAATAATAAAGAAGCATAATAAGAAATTATCTTTCCAAGCTCAAACATCCAGAGACTAGGTCTCCCTATTACCAAGATACAATTGTCAGGCTTTGTAACAACAGATTCAAGACAGGATGAGCCTGATGATCACACATTAGTTATTATTATTATTCTCTATTATTATTTTAAACATTATATTGTATTGTGGTTATAATAGAAGATAATGTGCCATGGGAATGGAGCATCCCTGAAACTCATTAGAAATTAAATATATAGAACGAGAGTGCGAGAGTTAAAATTGCTTTTCTGCCTGGCAGTATAAATGGAATGGTGTATGACAGGGATGGACTAATGGGATACTCTCAGCTCTGTCTGTGAAGGAACATCTCCACTACCTGCCAAGGAATATAGAGTTTAACCTCATACACAAGCACATACTCACATAGCAAGAGGGCAAATGCAAAACTGAGAAAGAATAGGTGTCTAGAATTCAAATTTTGACTTGGAAAAGATGGCAAACCTCTGTACTAATTTTTTACCTTTGGGATCTTGGCATAAATCCAATCAGAGGTTCTAATTAAAGTGTATTTGATGGTCTCAGCTTAGTTCCTAATGATGGGAGTTCACACTACAAAACACGTAAGAATTCATTACAGTCCTGCTCATTTGGAAATTTCTGCTCAGAGTGAGCAAGAGGAGGTTACTAAAGTGGATTCCAGCAAATATCTTGCATTTTAGGCAGCGTGGACCTTTCTGAGCAGTCGAAAAAGGGTCGTCAATAGAGCATAATGGATCAAAACCCAAAGTATTGCTCTAGAATTCACTCAAATGTAGAAGAGTAAATATACTTAGTAGTGATTTATTTTAAGACTCAAAGCATGGATACAGAAGTTATGACATGTTCCAAGAAGAAATTTGCACAGTATTTCTTGGCCTTAAATTGTATATCTTGTCAAAATACAAGTCACTTCAAACAGAACTTTCTGCCTACAGTTTGCTAAAAAAATTTTACTCAAACACACTAGAAATATAACTTTTTTTTTTTTTTTCCCATTAAAAAGGTCATTTAGTGCTTTGTGTCAGGATAGTCACTGGTTTGGTACAGATAATAAATAGTAAAATATTCATGTCATACTAAATATGCTGATGAGAAAAACTATTTGCAAGTTCTAAATGCCAGCCAGGAGAAAGACTTTGTAACTAGTATATGGTTACCATTCATCACTTGGTGAAAAACAAACCAATCTTGATATTTGCTTGTTTGTTTGGTTTTTTTTTGCCTGATCTGATCAGCTCCTTTACTAAGACTCTTGATGTAAAGTTTCCTGGAATGAAAGAGGCTGGAATAATCTGCTGTGCATTGAAACTTCGGGGTGTTTGTGCAAGGTCTCACGCTCCTTCTTCAGAGAGGTTTGGCACTGCTAATAACTTAGATGCTTTCTTACTACTGATGGCTTTAGATGGAACAAAAGGGAACTGATACCTACACATGCAACATTTTGCCTTATCTTCACCAGCCCCAGAGCATGCGTTTGCTTTTCTTTGGAGGGAGGCTTATCTAATCTTCCTGGAGAAGCAGAGAGAATGGCGTCACTGGCCTCAAAACAACAGACTAAAATTCCAAGGTTTAGGTTTAGTTTCCAGTTTAGATGCAGATTACATACAGATCTCCGTTGCTGTGCCTCAGCTATTTTTTTCTTTTTTCCCCCCCTTTTGTTTTTTTCCAACAGACTAATGAGACTGGTCTATAAAGGAATACATATTCCAGAACGGAGCACCAGGGAAACAACCCAACACGTACAGCATAATAATCTGAATGTGAGTACTGCTGACAACATAGGGACAAGATACACAGTATGAGGATGAGGAATTGTGAGCATGATGAACAACGATGACAAATTATGGGCAGTAATTTAGTCTGAACTAATTACACATTTGTAACATATTTACGGCATTTGTAACATCCTAACGCTACAGTGACGTGACTCCACGTATTGCTTCTGAAGACCAAAAAGGTGCTGGGACAGGTTTTAAAAAGCAAATACATCCCTCATTACTCTTGATTTCCAGCCAAGTGCCAGAACTCCTGTGCTGAAATACCAACAAAGCCCCTGGATATTCATTCAGGCACTTCATTTGCCCAGAAGAAAAGGAGCCATTACTTTGTGCCAGGTGCACTTTTCCTGCTTGCTGAGTGGTGCTACCTGCAGGATATCATTTTCCAGCAGCAGCACTCACTTCCTAGTTGCTTATGGACACAGTTCAAGCTGTTGACAAGGTTTCCATGTAGCTCCAGTCCTACCTCTTGGCAAAGGGAAAACTGAAGGGAAACATTCCTGATGCTAAAATAATTTTTCCTTCGTAGTCAAATTAATTCTATGACTTCAGAGCTTTAAAAATCACTTTCTCAAGACTCCTTCTTACATCAAAAAAGAGTGGATATGTAATCATCAACAAAATAGGCTTTTGGGTTGCTTTTTGGGTTTTCAACATTTCCCCCTGCTCAGTTTCAATTGATAAAATACTTCTGCTATGGAGGTGACATTCGTCTCAGAGTTGTGTTATTCTTTGCTTAGGCAACAAGTTGCTTATGTTGTTTTAAACATGGTATTGTAAAATATAAAATTATAGTGAAAACAAATCCCTTATTGTACAGATCCCACTCATTGTGGGAGAGGAGAGGAGGGGAGGGAAAGAAGGCTCTAGAGTGACCTTAATGCAGCCTTTCGTTATTTAAGCAGGGCCTAGAAGAAAGATAGGGACAGTATGGCCTGTTTTGATAGGACAGGAGGTAATGGTTTCAAATTAAAGATTGCAAATTTAGACTAGATATAAGGACTGGATTACCCAGAGAGGTGATGGATGCCCCATTCCTGGGAGCATTCAAAGTCCGGTTGGACAGGGCTCTGAGTAACCTGATGTACTTGAACATGTCCCTGCTCATTTCAGGACTAGATGGCCTTTAAAGGGTCCCTTCCAACTCAAACCACTCAATAATTCTATGATTCTGTTAGCTTCATTTGGTCTTCAGACAACACCTTATTGCCCTCTCCATACATATGTATGATTCAGATCCATATTTGCAAATTGCCTGCACTTCAAGAGATATAAATTGTGTCCATACAGCACACACCATTTAAAAATGGCTTGGCATTTTCAAAACATTATTTTGTCTAGCATTTGTGTTAACAAAAATAATATCTCAGTGCACTTAAGTCACAAACCATCTATCCAAAATGTCATCTAGATGGAAATAATAATGAAACAAAAAATGAGGCAACATTTCTTGTGGCATTATCCCTCTGCCCTGGAGCGATGCAGGGTCTGTCTCCCACTATCTCCCGACCTCCAACCTACTCCATTGTTTTACAGCATTAACTTTCTAACTTGCATTTCTTTCTAATTGTTCGTGTTTGTTGTTTTGTTTTGTTTTTCTCAAAACACTCATTCTTTATTTACTAATCACCACTGACTACTTTTGCCCCAGCTTTTATATACATATCACTCCTCACTCCTATTTATTCCACAGACTGCAAGTATTTCTATGCATGGCATGTAAATTTTCCTTGCCACACAGGTTTAGCTCCATCCCAAGGCTGTTCAGAGACCTGTACTGAACAAATTAATATCACCCATTGTTTTTTTCAAATGATGGTTGAGTACTGACCACAGTCCGTTCAAACAGGAAGAAAATCTAGCAATGCTTGTGCTATTCCACAACAAGAAACAGTCAATTTCCAGTTTCCCATTTTGTGTTTTCTATCTGTTCTGAAAGTCTTGTAATAATATTGGGCTACTTCAAAAATATCACAGCACAACAGGGTTTTTGCTTCTGCAGATGAGGAAGAAAGGCACATGGTGAGATTAAATCACTTCGGTAGAGTCGCACAATCAAATGAAAATGTAGCTGGATTGGCAGACAGAGATTCTGGGTTCCAGCTCAGTGACTTACTTAAAGACAATTGTTCCTGAATGTGATTTAAAAAAAAAAAAAAAAAAAAAAAAGAAATTGAAGTATTTCACTAATTTTTAATAATTTAAAACTTAAATATCTTTTAAAATTTCATGAAAGGCAGTTTAAAAAGAACCTCAGAAGAGCCTTTTCTTTCTCATTTGAGTCCAGTCAAATACTTTACTCAGAAGGATCTGAATTAAACATGATTCTATGGTTGCCTTTGCAACTGCATTCATTTCGAGCAAAGTCAAAAGTAAGCTTTGTTTTCCACATGTTGAGCAAAAGTCTCCAGTCAAAAAACACCTCCTGATGTAAAATACATCTAATACTGAAATTTGAGCCATAATCCAATCTTCACTAGCCACATAGAGAGCATGAGCTGCATAAACTTTTATGTACACATCTGAAACCACACACTGTCTCTGAATTTCTCATGCAAAGCCACGGCTTTTTATTCCATGCTCAGAATTAAAGCAATCCCTCATCTGTAACCATCAGTCGAATAAAAGCATTAATTTAAGAGGTATGGGCATCAAAGCTAAAAAAACACAACCTTCCTGGCTTTATTCCCAGTGCTATATGTCTTCATGGAGGTGGGGAAAGCTGAGGGGTTTTGGTCTGGGTGGAGTTTTCTTCCTTTTGGGGATAGGAAGACCATTGGCAGCATATGTCCTACATCTGGCAGCAGTGCACTGATAAACACGTGTAGCAGCAGGAACCCAATTATCCCTGTTGCCCTTTTTAGAATTACTATGAGTTGTGTTCTTCCAGGCAGCGGAAATAACACATGAAGGCAAAAGGCGCTGTTTTAAAGTTTCCACGGCACTTTTCCTGGCACAAAGCCACAAATGACATGAGGTAACGCTCTCCCAAAGAATCTTTTGCTGCTTGAAGAGGTGGTAGGGTCTGCATCACCTTTCAGCTGTACACCTTCCAAACTCTGTGTGCAATTAGCAGTGCAGACAAAGAGCAGTGACAGGTAAAGCAAGCAATTATGACTGTTTAAAAACAAACTTTTAGTCGACTGAGAAAACCACCCTATTTATTCTGAAAGTGGATCTTTCTCATTTTTTTCCCTCTTTTTATTAACTGCTTGTTATTTTTAGGATCCCTCCTTCCCTTCAATTCCTGATCTTGGGTTGTTTCTAGGCCGCTGAGACCACATTGCTCTGTGCTACAGCCGAGCCACATCAGCATGCTCAGAAATTCAGAGCAGGGCATTGGAAGCACTGAGGTCTTTGTCTTTTCTGCTCCTGTGTCTATATTTGTAAGACAGTATAAACAATAGCCTGTGAGTATTACAGATACTCTGCTTCTGTGTTAGATAATTTGAAAAAAATTGCATTTAAAATACAGAGAAATAAAAAATTGCATGAGTTTGATTAAATTGTATTCATGAATGAATTGTACTTCTGCACACTTTCATCTAAACCATTTTTGAAGTCTCCTCTCATTCAAAATGATTAATTTATTGAGATTATTCTACATATATATTGGCGGGTTCATATATATTTATATTACTAAAAATAATTCAAAACAATAAAACTCCATATTCCAGGCAGTTACTGTGCAATTAGCAACTGGCTTATCAGCTTATCAAGTGTTTTTCTCTGTGTCATTGCCCTCTGTTTTAGATTGAACCATGATAAGCCAGAACTATGTTGCTATATAAAAAGAAAATACTCCCTCTAATAAGAAACTTACTATGAAAACAGCTAGGTTATTTTTTTAAAATGTATGTCTATATTTACTATTTACCTTCCTGCTCAGATGACTGAATTGTGTGAGTAGCATTAATATTTTCCTCATAATTAAACTGGTATAAATCTGAAGTTAACACATTGACTTCCTTGCCAGCATTTTAGCAGATTTTCTTCACCAGAAAAAAACCCAAAGAGGTCATCACTTATAACAGCTTTTTACTGGCTGCTTCTATGCCTGTAGAAAAGTTAGGGAAGATGAGAATTGTTTTGAGATTTGGAGCAAAAACATATTAATTGCCTTCATCCTTCTTTGTTCTGATCATCTCCCCATATCTCTTCATTTTGGAAGTCCATTTATGTTCACCATTAGAGGAGTTTGGGACAAAGGGAAGCATTTCTCCAGGTAAGGACAGGAGGGAATGATCCAGACAGTTTAGTTATGTAGTTTGAAAGGACAGAACAGCTCAATATTTTGCCCTGCTTAGCTTAAAAGAATGATTTTTAAGTGATGGGTACATATATATTTTACCATCACTGCTTAGAAAGTCCCAACTGGAGCCACAATCAAAAATCATTATTCCTGGACATAGGAAGACTTGCACATACTGGTTTTCATACTAGAGTTCCATATCTGGGTAATTTCCAAGTTTGAAACGAGATGAAAACAGTTTTAGTTCAGTCAATCAGCGTCACCGAACTAACACAACGAAATAAGCCAATGCCATGGGCAGCAGATAGTACTGGCTTTGTAGTGTTCTTCCTGGAGGAGGTAATTATTATTAAATTTGTTTTAAAGGCAGTAAACCCAAGGATAGGTACTTAAATAATCCATCCTGTGACATTGCCAAGAGCAGCTGCTGGAGCTGAGACGAGGCTGTGAAAGCACTCTGTCCCAGCCCCATTGTTCCCGGTCTGCAGTGCAGCTGCAGGCTTCCAGCCTTTGATCCAGGGGCCTATAAATATATGAATAATGGAAATGTGCACCTACTGGAGCTTAAAGTGACCACTGGTCTCTGAGGGAATATGGCAAAACCCACACATCACTAGAAAACCACGCTACATTCTCTGCCATACCTCCCAACATCTGTGGTCTGGCAAAACTTGCCACTGGGCACACCTGGTCTGGTGGGAAGTGGCAAAAATCCCATGCTTCGTAAAGATGTTAATTCCTGTCAGCTAGCTTGGGTGTAGCCCGAATCTTAGGATTTTCTTACAGGAAATCTTACTGAATGGTTCTGTCCTGCAGCCACTGCCCACAATGTTCGTAGTATTTTCAGGGAGACCATATAGGAGCTGCTCCTCCTTGAAATACAGTCATGGAATGGTTTAGGTTGGAAGGGACATTAAAGATCATCTTGTTCCAATAGCCCTGCCATGGGCAGGGATGCCATTCATTAGACCAGGCTGCTCTGGGCCCAATCCAACCTGGCCTTGAACACTTCCAGGGATGGGGCATCCACAGCTTTTCTGGACAATCTGTTCCAGTGCCTCATCGCCCTAACAGTAAAGAATTTTTCCTAATTACCTGATGTTAAGCTGCACCCTCTCAGTTTAAAAACATTGCCCTTTCTCCTGTCACTATCTGCCTGTATGAAAAGTCCCTCTCCCTCCTTTTTATAAGCCCCCTTCAGGTACTGAGAGGCCACAATGAGGTCTCCACAAAGCCTTCCCTTCTCCAGGCTGACAAACCCCAAAGATCACAGATAATCACAGATCTTATCTCCTTTTTTTACTCCTCTTTGTCCCTTTATGTAACAATTTGACTGCATGTGAAGAACTTGCCAAAGGAGACAGAAATTTCTTAATTCCTTTAAATGCACTTTTACTTGCCTATACTGTATGTTCACAAAAGTTTAGACTAGCATCACAAAGCATGAAAGCACCAGTGAAATACAGCAACTGTACTGGATTGGAGCCATTAGGGAAAGGAATAATATTTAAATGAAATTAGACAGAGATCTCAGGCACACAGAGCATAAATATTTAATTTGGAATTTCACCAGGACACTAGGGCTAACACCTTTAACTTGGCACATGCAAGATTTTTAAATGACCACAGATTTTATGAGGACCTCAGATTTCACCTCCCCTTTAAAGGGATTGGTTCCCTAGTGTAAAAATATGGTGAGAAGCTGATTCTTTATTAGTTCAGGTGGGAATTTGGCCTTTGGTTCTTATTTCATTAACGCAACAGAATCACAACTCTCATGCATAGAATTCGGTAGTAAACAAAGCCTGTTCCTGAACCTTTTACTGAGAATTCACTGCAAGAACCAATTAGGCCAAACACATCTTACAGATGAAGTGAAATCAAAAGGAAATGACCCAAATCTCACAGAAGTTTATTGATTTTGGCAGGAAAAATAAAACAAAGCTGCTTTTTTAAACTCTCCTCCAGAACTTAAAAAAACCCCAAAACAAACAAACAAACAAACAAACACAAAAAACTTAAAAGGGAAGAGAGTGAACCAATAGTTTGAATACAGTAATCATCCTGTATAATCCTCCACTTATTAATTAGAATTCATTTATAGTTTTTGGGGGGTTTTTTGGTAGAGAGAAATGAGGTCTGTCCTATTTTTTTTTTTTTTTGGTGGGAATACTGCAATTAGTAGAAGTCAGAAGAAATCCAGTAAGTGCTAAAAATCCTTCCAGATGATAGAGAGATCTTTAACACTGTGGCACCTTATCAATTTAAGCACAGTGGGTTTTAGACAGATGATTTGCAAGTCTTAGCTCAGCACCTCCAGTCCTGCTGCAAAGAAGACTAAGAAAGAGACATCATTTTTCAACCAGTAGTGCAATCTCTGTCAGAGAAAGTTTTGCAGGCACTAATACAAGAATTTTATGTATGTTCAGTATCTCATTTGTATAGTGAAATGAGGCAAGGAGTAAAATGTACACAATTAATTTTATAGTGTATGGTCTGCAAGTGGTTTTAGAAGGAAATTCACATTTTTCTCATTAAAGCTGCTTGGGAATGTATCTTACAATTAAGTGACCTTCTTGAGTATTGTAAAAAGTTGAATATTTGAAAGGTTTCAAAAATTAGGAGTGGTAAGGTTTTCAACATGCCACATGTACATGTGTGAACATCAAAACTAAACAATTAACTAATAAATCCACATCCTCCTCTGTTTATGGCCCTGATTAAAACTTGGAGCCAAGGCTTTCCCAGCAACATGAGATAAAGCCATTTTTCTAGGGGCACATCCAGATGGTGATTTATAAACTATAAAAAGCATGATGTCATTTGGAAAATACAACTGTATCCCAGCTAATGCAACTGTTCTGGCATGCAATGATAGCTGCAAGCACAAGCTCTAGTTAACTTAACTCGTAATTTTTCAACAGGATTACGCAACTGAGGTGACATAGGAAGTACTGATCTGAACCTCATTTGCATATATTCCTGATTCCTAATTCCTCCAGCAGCAGTTTTTGTGGGCCATGATGCCAGAACAGCATTAACAGACTGAGATCCTGACCAAGCACACCCAGAGTAGCTCAATGCCAGGTTCAGGAGAAGGAGGAGAAGTTCCCCACAGCTGCACCAGACTTACACAGTACTCAAAAGAGGCGAGAGATTTGCTTTGCTTATTTGTACTTCCTCTCTCCTTACCCCACATATCCCCAAACATCTCCTGATCTATTTGTCTGTACACTTGAAATGAGAAGATATTCTTCAGAAGCTGTAAAAGGTGATCACCAGAGTTATTGGGTTAAAGCAATGATGAAGAACTCAACAATACAGAACGTGTATTTCAACACAATATTTCTTTGTTCAGTAGTAATATAAATAATTAATTAAACAATTGCCTCTTCATATATTGAATAAGCAAATTACTGAGAAGAGGTGTAAAAGACCAGCCAGAAAAGAGAGGACAGATAAATGATATATTTTCTAACAGCCCAGCAAAGTTGTAAGAACATTCTGTTGACTTCTTTTTCTCCTTTCAGAATGGTCACTAGTGTCTGGTGAACATGAAAAGATACATTGAAGGCTGAGGTAAAAAAATACCACAGCAATGACCAGATTCCAGTAGCCCAATGTGAAAAGCACTGCACATTTAATGGCTATGTGTACATTATCATTAGAGTGTAATGACTAACTTCCCTGGCATAGAAATCTGACTGAATTAGCCACAGCAAGTGAAGCTCAGGGACAAAAGTCACTAACTTAAATGGGACAAGAACTGTATTCTGCCTGTCCAAAACAGGTGTCAAAACAGGGTCAGCCTCTTTCTATAATCCTTCTTAAAATGTGTTACTGATTAAGTAGATTTTTTTTTTTTTTAATTTCACTGTAGCATACCTGATTCTTAAAATGAGACTTTAGCTCTTGGGGAAGTTGATGGCATATAATTTCCTCTCATTTAGACAGATTGCTGGAGAAGCATGCTAGCAATAAAGATAAGCTTTATTTATCATAATTATAGTGATTTGTTCTTTTAATTAATTTTCCAATTCACACTAATGTTTATATATTAAACAATTTACATTACTGCTTAGTGGAAGTAATATTGCTATTACTCTTATTAAAAAAAATGTGTCTCCATTTAGGGTATAAACATATACAATTGTGTAACACAATTTAGGAAATCTGCTTTGTGTACCATGGCAGAAATTAGCTCATCACATATGTTGTATTTGGTAGAGACTAAAGGCCATTAGGAGCATCATGTCTCCTTCTCATCAATTTATCAAATTGTTGTCTGACTGGCATTTCCTGATTACACACTGTCTTCTCTATGCATTTTTTTACACTTCAGTACCCGACTCTGTCAGAAAACGATGGCATCTTTAAATTAACATCCATCCATCTTTAAATTACTTCCATTCGTAACTCCTTTAAGCCAGAGCCAAATTAAATTCCAGGGAGCCTAGAAGGGGAAGAGCTTATAAAGAAAGTGAGGATTAATGTTGTTTAAACGCACATTTTCTTAATATCTCAAAGTTCCCTTGCCAATCTTGCCGAGATGTTTACTGTTGTTCTGCCAAGTTGCTGACAATTGTGACTTTTAAATTGATTTCATTGTTAGAACAGTCAGATGAATGAAAATTAAATTTAGTTACTATATAATCAGCATGACTATCAGAAATAATGGTGTCTCCTTTCCCTCAACATATACTCCATACCATGCCTCAAATTATGATGTCTGCAGGCAGGATGGGAATTTAATTCAGTCCATTCAGAAAACAATGCAGTGTTTAGCACTGGACAACAGGAAGGGGTCTGAAATGGGTGCAAAAATTTAGTCTCTTTTGAGCACTGGATTAAGGGAGAACACCTTGGAAGTGCTGGGAAGCAGCCATGGGGCTTGCAGGGACAGCTGGGAAGTGCTGCCTAAGGCAGGGCTATGGCAATAATTTTGGTTTTGTTTTGTTTTTTTGGTTCTTTTTGGTGCTTTCTTCAGAGAGTTGGTTGTCTCTCCTCCCTCCAAAATGTGGGCTGACAATGCACTGCTGACAATCCTTATAACACCCAGAAATAGATGGAATACGAGCTCATGAGTGACTCGTGGTTCATATGTGTCTCTTGCTCTCTCTGTGCAGTGAATGCAAACATATGTAGTTAACTTTTTAAATATTTTTCCACTGTTTAGGGATACCTTCCAAGTAACATCCTTCTGGCTCTGTTAAATTGACTATCCATGCCAAAATTCACTTTGATATTGATCACCTCCTCTGTTTTTAATATTTTATCTTCTCTCAATTTCTGAGTGATAGGAGTCCTCACAATATATCTTGCCCTGAAAAACCCTTTAAATAGACTTCACTGTTATTGTGTTGTTTCCCAGCCTCTCCTACTCTTGGAAGATGTATTTATACTTTCTGTTCCACCTTCCCACTAACTAACATTGCTCCTTATGAAAGCTTTTTGACATTTTGCAAATTGACATCAAGTTCAGTGAGGCTAAGATGTCATAAAAGGGTTTTTTTAGCATTGGAATCTAAATTGTGATAAAGACACCTGTCTGTAATAAATCCAACCTAACAGGGATGAATCTTGATACCTTTCAAGTCCTGCCCTAAAGTATTTTACTTGGTTCAAAGAATAAAGTGCACATATATCTACACACGTACTTGAGCCAATTTGGTGCCTGTTTTCTCTTTTCTCTGAGAACTGCATTGTGCTCTTAATTGCACACCCAAAAATCAAATGGCTTTCACCGTGCCCTAAATTTGTTCTTCTATGCAAAACAGAATATTTCAGGAATGGGTATTATTCAGTTTCTGCTGGCAAATTAGCAAACAAGAAATAGTGTTCCAAAGAGGCTTTTCATTTTGTTTAAGAATAACATTCTTCAGCTTTCAATTTTCTCTATTTCAACATAAAATCAGGGGTCAGGAAAACAATCCCTCAAAAATGCAGAATACTAATTTTTTCATGAGGCATATCAAATAGCTAGCAACAACAAGCTGCTCTTTTCCTGTATCAACCCCTCAAAGTAGAAAGAATAAGTACTCCTTCTTATAGCAGAGTAAATTTCCTATTGTGAAAATGTGCTTTCATTTCTACCACAAATGAAAACTTTTATATTTTTCATTTTTTTTCCTGTCACTTTCAACACTTTAAAAAAAATGTGATAACAATCACATGCTGCTTGTAGAGTACAGAAAACATTGGGGATATTTCCAGTAAGTGAAAATAACATGTTTTATTCAACCACTTTGAGAACCTTGGGGTGTCATGCACAAAAAATAGTATTCTGTGTTAGTACCTGAGTGAGAGGAAGAACAAAGTATAATGGAGTATTACACTGAACATTGTTCAAATAATTTTGCATCAGTATGTGTCTTGTTTAAAAAGAAATAAGACCAGCACCTCATACTATTGAGAATTTAAAGAAAGAATATGTATTTGTATGCAGAGTGCTGGCTTCATAATCAACGTCGCCTTTTATTTAAACCGTGCTCCTTCACTTCTGAAACACCTTGGGCTGTCAAAATCTCATGCTCTAAAATACAATCAAGGCTCGTGCTTTTCAGGGGGGAAAAGAGAAGAATAACCAGACCCAGTTCCTTTGTTCCTAACCAGCCCTGGTTGCTAATCAATTTTTCTTGGCCTCCAAATGTGTAATTATGGTGTCGCTTTCAGACTGCAATAGAATACCAGGTTTACAGAGCACAGGGAGAGATAAACAAGTACTCACTGCAATTTGAAAGGTTTTGACCTTTAAAAGCTGTTAATCTACACGTGAATTACAATTAATCAATTAAAAGAGATTCAGTCTAGTACCAACATAATTAGATACAATTTTACTGCTGAGTAAGCTGTGATAACCCCATACAAATACAGACAGAGTCCACTGCTTCCTCACATTTCAAACATCCCAGCTCGGCAGTTTTAGCAAAACTATGTAGGTTTCCCAAGTGGGATTTTTATGGTTTTGGAAAGCAGAGGTGTTGAATGGTTAGACTGCATTCCAAGTTCAATAATATGGAGTAGCATTTGGAAAACTTCTCACTTTAGACTACATATTGTCTTCAAATGTTTCCCTGAGAAAAAAGGGAAGGAGGAAAATGTGATCCAAGGCACTGCAGGAGTGGAAAGAAGTGATTGTTGATGACTGTTTTCTGGCATCTTAGAGGCCAAATTCATGGATAAAACAGTAAACAAAACCCACATAATGTGTGTTGTATTTAACCACCATAGCTAATAGCCCTCAACCTAAACCCAATGGGAATATACAGTGATTAGAGACACCTGCAGGTTAATAATTGGAGGCATCTAAGCACAGAGGCAATTAATGTAGGAAAACTCTCCTGAGGTTGGAAAGGCAGCACTGTTTAAATAAATAAATAAATGAATATGTATGAATACATAAAGGGGAATACTTTTAATTCCTCTGAATAGTCCATCTTTCTAGAGAGACTAATGACAAAGACATCACAAGGCATCTTTCAATGTCAGTAGTAGTCTTGCCCCAGAAAAATGGCTGGAATGAAGATTTTGATCTGTTTTCAAAACTTTAGTAGCCTAAGAAGTTAAAAGTGTTCAGTTCAGATACACATTTTGGGATGGTTTGAAATTTAGTTTTGGTCCCCTGACTTTGGAGGTTCTCTGTAGAAACTTCCCATTAATTTCAGAGGCATTTTTATGCCTTGCTACATGGGATAAGAAAAAAGTAAAAATTCAGACATAGGAGAGACTATTCAAGAACAGTTTTCCAAGACTGAATCCACAGATCTATGAATGATGTGAGATGTATCGCTTAGTGAACTTTGGTTTTAATATATAATGTTAACATAGTTGGCATTTTAAGAAATTACACGTAAGCCAGAAGAGACAATATTTTCTCCTGGACATTTTCAATCTTTGAGGTGAAATTTCTCCCCCAAGTATGTGTGATGCAACTAATATTTCACTGCTCATTTTCTCTTCAAAGCCTACTGCTAAAGTAGATGTTTCAAGGGTAAGTAGCAAAGGCTAATGTATTCCTCAGCAAAATGGAAAAATGATAAAGTGAAAAAACACATTAAAGAACATTAAAGGATAACTCTGACCATGTGACCTGGTCATAAAAAAAAAAGGCATTTTCAGAGAAAGAAATCAAAAACATACAAGGGCATGAATTATTTATAAGCATAAGGGTCCCCGGGAAACATACAAAATTTGCCCTTAAATGATTCAGTTTAAGAACTGTTCCTGTTGCTTTTCCTTGACTTCTAATGAATAAATAACTTGCTTCAATCTTCCTACATTTTCCTCAGCTGATTTTGGCCTGAAAACAGACATCCAAGTTATCTAATACTTCTCCAATATTCTGGTCAGAAAAAAGGCTTTGTAGAGTCCATAAATATTTGGGTCTGAGGAGGGTCTGAATTAATGAGAGAAAAATATTATGATGAAAAAAGAAAGAAAAAGAAAGAAAAAGAAGGAAAAATAAGGAAAAGGAAAGAAAAAGAAAGAAAAGAAAGAAAAAGAAAGAAAAAGAAAGAAAAGAAAGAAACAGAAAGAAAAGAAAGAAAAAGAAAGCAGCCTACAACTAATCAAAACCAAAACAACTCACAACAAACCAATGATTCCTCCTACCCACTCGGGGCACTTTTCCCACCCTCTCGTTAGTGGAAAGGGGTGAGGAAACCTTCTCATCTTTCCCTCTCCACATGCAGCCTTAGGGCAGCAAGCCTGCAACCTCAGGCACACCAACTACCCTGCCCACACGCTGGCCAGTGCTTCAGCTCCAAAATAAATCAGAATATAGGCACAGAACAGATGTCTGTACAAAGAACACACTTTTCCAGAGCAGCAAAAAGCCCTACCAAGTATGTCTCCCTGAACTGCCAGGGCCATATAGACATGCCTCACCAACGTGCATTCTCCCACATTCATGTATATTTTCTTGATTAAGATTGAAATTAATTGAATTAGAAATGTAATCTAAAATACTGAAAGAAGGGAGAAGACTTGCTTCCAGCTTTCAGTTGAATCCTGTTAGGTGACAGTAAACCTATCCCAGCTTTGTTGCACTAAATTTCCAGAACATTTTACCTGGCACTTCCAAACATAATGACACGATCAAACTTAACCAGGATGTGGCAGAAAGGTCTTTCTGAGAAGAAGCACAAGTCATGTTTTTTTCAAGAAGCTTGTTCATTTTTGCTCTATATTGTCAGATTAAGTGGGCCACGCTGAATTTAAAGGAGAAGATAAGCTATTATTACATTGTGTTCCAAAATCTTCAGAGGAATACCAGAGATAATTGCCTTTAATGTTAATTTAATAAGCAACATTCTTGTGTGCAGTGCATCTGCATTGTGTATTCAGGAGTGGAATTACTAATTCTGGTAGTAATTTTTGTGTTTACAGAAAGCCAAAACTTAAGCAGCATAATTTATGTATAAATGTCCCCTGGTGTAAGCATTTTCCATGTAAAAATAAGTTATAAACAAAGAGAAAAAGGACATATGAATTAACCCAGAGACATGTGAGATGTGTAACAGAAAAGGCCCTTAAGGCCTGTCTGTGTATTTTCCTAAATGTTCTCTTGACAAATTTACCCCACAAATTTCTTCCAAATCCTTGTTTGTAAACAATATAGTTCTAATTTACAATGTTTAGCAGAGAGAGAAGCAACAGTTAAAAAAGAAAATAAAAAAGGACACAATTTGCTTGCTCCCTAGTCTATAAACTTTTAGGATTTACTCAGGCAAATAAATGTAATCCTCGCTGAAATGCAGATTCTACTGAGAAAGTAAAACACTACAGATATATTCCTACCTAATAAAATTGTATGAGTAATATGACTCAGAAGGTAGGAATAATGATCTCCTGAACCCAAAACTCTGAATTGTGTTAGGGTCATGAGGCTGGGGCAGGCTAACCGAGGCTGGTGGCTTGCATAAGTGCTTTCACATGCCCTCTGCCTTGCCGAAGGAATTGAAGGATAGAAAATGATGTGGTGACATTTTTTGGGGGTGGGCTTTGCTCTCCTACCTCTCTCAGGGATGATGGATGAGTACAGACCATAGCAGAGATTTTTCCACTCAGCTGAGCTCTGCCATTTGGCTTTGTTTAAAAGCATAAAAGAGCTGCATAGTACAAATCGTTCAGTGCACTGGTAGAACTGTGAAGTTTTCCAGCAAATGCTTTTTCTGTGTTTATTTTCCTGAAAAATTTAGCATCCAGGTTCTTTATTTCCAACTCTCTTACAGTTCTGACCTCATGAGAAGTTGAGTTACAGGTGACAAGGGGAGACTAACTGGTTTGTCCAGGATGACACACATGGAGCAGGATTCGAATGAGGAAACAGTCCTTAGCCCAAGGTAGCACTGCATTGCCAGGATTTTCTTTAATTTGGGGATAAATGTAACAGAGAAATATTAAAAATGTAAGAGGCATCTGGATGCTTTCTCAAAGAAAACCTCTAAGGGGTTTCTCATCTAAGCAATATGATTTTGGGAATTGTTCATAATCCTCAAGACCTCTCCCAAGACCATGAAAACTGGTTTTGTGTTACCAGGGGAATATGGTTCCATACAGTGTATAGTTTAGGAATTACATGAATGCTGGGTTAATTTATGTGACCCAAAAGATTTAAAGACAAATGCTTTTTAAGGATTCCGACTGTCATGGCCACCAGCATTAGCTGAATTATACATCCATCTCTGACTCTGCCCTAAGTATTTTTCAGTAATGTACTATTACAGAGGAAATAGTAAACCAAATCCCTCTTCCTCTCTACAAAGGTTATACAGACACCTCCTTTAGTGTTTTAAGGTGACTTTGTCCTACATCAAGTCCAGCTTCAACAAATAAACAAAATTACCAAATTCGGTGAGTGATCCCAACATTATTAAACATTTAACAATACAATTTCAATAACTGTAACCTATTTTTGTCAAGAATAGGCAATCTGTAAAGAGGTTATAAACCAGCCATCCTAAACTTGAAAGGATAGAATACTTACTCCTAATAACAAGATCTGGAGTTGGAGCTTTAAAATTAAAGTTTATTGAGCCCTAGAAACTGATCGTTGGCAAGCAAAGTAACTTCAGAGTACAAATATCTTCTCAGATAACCTATATATTTCCCAATAAACCAGTATCATAGGTCTCTAGAGAGTGCATCCAAATTTTAAAGTAAACTTTATTACACATTTTCTCTTCCAACTTTGAAAACTACAGGAAGATTTGGTGAAGTAAAAAAACATAGCTCTTTACTGAAACTAAACAGTACCCTTTTGCTTCAAACCTAAATATTCTGTAACCTGGAGCAAGTCTTTAAGAAAAGTAAAATATTTATAAGGTGTTTTTCATCATCCTGGGAGATGTGAATTTAATCTCAGCAGAGGTTTAATATTTATGAAGTGCCCCATCACCCCCGGATATCAACAAGTGTTTGTAGCTCTTAATGTGGGCTGGAAGATTTGTCTAGGACTGCACTCCTGTAAACAGGTCTGGATCACAGAATATTCTGACTTGGAAGGGACCCACCAGGATCATCAAAATCCATCTCCTGGCCCTGCGCAGGACAACCCCAAGAATCACACCAAGGGCCTGAGAGAGTTGTCCAAACGCTTCTTGATCTGCCAACAACACTATGGATTCTGAATATTGAGAGCAATATCAGATTGGGGCCATAAAAAGAATGTGTAGATTTATGGCAAGAGTTTAGTCTAGTGTATTATTTACAGGGAGTTCTCACAGCAGAAAAGTTGGTTATTTATACACTCATGAATCAACCTGGGCACTAATTTTTGAGATACCTGTTAATCTGCAACTACAACCTGCAGACAAAAAAATAAAGCTTATTTTGCTTTGTGGGATGCTGATAGGGATGCAATGGCCATGATAAAAATATAAAACTCTTGTTGTAATCTATGTTGAATGAAAGATTGAAATTCAGTTATTAAACAATTAATTTTACAGTGTGTAATATGTGGCTGGGTTGTGGACTTATCTTTCCATTATGCTCATCCTCATTTGTAGACATTACTGGCTTGTGACTATATTCAGTTAGCTCTTCTTAGATTTAAAATTAAGATCATTTTGAAATTAGCAGATTTTTTTAAAACTCCTGGTGATAATTTCAAAAGCCAACACATGTATCTTAAATGCAAAAAACCTGCGTATTTTTATATGGAAATTTACCTTTCATGTACCCATTGTGCCTCACCAAGGAATTGAATTTCATGTCCAGCTTTGCAATGAGAATAAATCTCTTCTGTGTATCCATTTTTCTGTAATAAATATGACCAGGCTGAGGTTCCTACAGTCATTATACCTTTGTCTTACTAATTTCTTAAGATGAAGTGTTTCAAAACTCTTTTCACTCTGTTTTCAAATTCCAAGCTATTGTCAAATTATATTCTTTATATATGGAACATCTGTAAAATCAGCTTTATTTTAGTTTTGTGAAGATTCTTTGTCAAATGAAAATATTGTTGAGATTTTAAAAAAAAGTAATATATGTAAATATAACATTTTCTATGGGTATCAGCTCTGGGAGTAGCTTTGTGTTTTAGAGGAGTCCTTAGCACTCCTGTCAAAATACACAGATATTTCTTAGACTTTTGCTAATCAGTTTTGTGAAAAACATGCATCTACTCTCACATGTTGTGATGGAAAATGACTGGCAGATATCTTATGTCACTGCTCACAAACATTTTCACAGGAGGAGATTATCACCACTGGGATAACAAAAGCAATTCCAAGCAATATACCTGACTCAATGCAATTAAGCAAACCAAGTTAAGCACCAAATATGTATTGAAAAACTGTGTATGATCAATCTGTGTAGCTAATTAAAACAGCAATATAATCCTCATAGATTGAAAGGTTTTCAATAAAATCAAAAGTAAGTGTATTTTGTGAGGTTAGACTAAGATGAAATTCATCTTGGTAAACACATGAATCTTTTATCAAGATTTGTTCTATAAGCTATACCTTGCAAAGCCTTAAAAAAAACCCCTCTCTGTCATGGGTTCATCCTGCATAGCATCCCCTCATTCAGGTTTTCAGTGCTGGAAATATTTGCTGTTAGCTGGAACTTTAACTATACTATTTGTCTTCTAATCCTGTCTCCTGTTACCATCATTTCCCAGGACCATGTGTCATGTCCAGTCTGCTGGACCTGCATCCCTGTACTGCTGTTTTCTAAGATTTATTTGCCATTTTTGTCTGCATTAATCTAACATTCCAAATTATAATCTCTTCAGTGTACTTAATGGAAACTTGTATGAAGAAAAAGGGGTGATGGCTTGAAAAGAGAGGGAGAGGATAGGTAGCAAGCTTAAAGTTGAAATGAGGAAACATAAAGAAGGCCCTGTAGGCACACACTGTTTCTCCAGAACACAACACTTGACCCAGGAGATCAAAATGAAGGAGTCAAAGAAAGTATCATAAAGCCTTAAATCTACTGATTTTGTCACTGGCTTGGCTAATTATTTACAAAAACCAGATGAAACTGAAAAGATAATACTTTCAGGTAATGAAATTTGTAATGATTAGAAGTGTGTAGTTTGATAAAATAATGTATCACGTCAGCTTGTGGAACACCCCACCTGTCACAGACCCAAACTCCAATTACAACATAAGCTTTTTGGATATGAGGTAATTTATTATTAGTGCAGGTCACAACATTTGAATGAGATGCTGGGATCTAAGCCTGGGAGGACCAGCAGACCTGCTCAGCCTTAGAGGTTTCTGGCTGAGTCCCACAGCGATGCTGAGAGTAGTTGCCTAAATTGCTGCACAGCTGCAGGGCTGGATAGTTAAGTGATTTCACAATTTGTTTATACTTTGTGGTATAAAACATATTTGCCACAATCCTCTGGTCCAAAATGTTTTCCAGGTCCCTAGACTTAGCCCTGAGACTCTCAGAGATAGTCTAATTGAAAAACTATGAACAAAAGCTCACAGAAACTACCAAAGGCCCTGCTGACCTTACTGATCTTTACACTGGACTGTGAGAGTACATCTGCTTTCATTTAACATAAGACTGAAGTGTGATAAAGAGAAAGATAGAAAGATATTACCTTTCACATTCATTTTCTTGAAATCCAATATTATCTTTTTTTTTTTTTTTTTTAAACCTTTGAAGATATTTGGTATATGGTTATTTTAGTAAAGGCAGGCTGCCATAACACACATCCAGCTGATGAAACTACTGGAAAACAGAGATCAAGAAAGGTGTCCTGGATACCATCAGAAAAAGAAATTAATATTACTTTTATTTCAGCGTTCATATTTTGGGTGGGGTAGGGGAGAGAAGAAAATGACTTAGTCTGTTATGCCAAGAAAAATTTCCAGTAGCATTTTAGGTAAAACCAGGCAATCTGCAAAGAACTAATGCTGAAACTCTGCTCATTACCTCCCAGAATTTTAGTGCCTTGAAGAAAGTCCCTATGAGCATGTAAGGAAAAAAACCTGGCCTGACCCTCAGATGAGGGTATCCACGAACTATTTAAACCTGAAGATTGGGCTGAGCGCTTGAACATCTGCTCACATACCTTATGGGGGCATTTTATCATTTATAAACGTCCAGCAAGTACATAACACAGTGTTCAGATATGTAAATGGATATGTACTGACTCAGGAGGAATAGAGCTACATGAAACTAGAAAAACACAGGAGCAGATTTTATCTGCATTCCATGCCTGGATTAGAGGCTACCTTGTGTCTACCCATTACATGGTACCATAGCAGCTGAGATGAAGTGGGAGATAGTGAAGCACAGATTATTTTTTTTTCTTTTTAAATAAATAATTTTATTCAAATGCATTGTTTTGATTGTTCAGTGGCAGTTTTTAGTTCCTAGAGAATTCAGAGTGCTGGAGTGATGGATTAAAAGGAAGCAAAGAGAACACAGTTCACAAAGAAACAAGTTACTAATGAGAAGTTGTTCTAGCTACATAATTGAGGTAAGTTAAGTCATCCTCTCTTGTAAAACCAGTAGGAAGGTCTGAGTGATTAACTCATTTGCTAAATGACTTAACTAGATCAGACTCTCAAGAAATTTATGGGATGAAGAGTAGTTGTTCAGATGTGCAGGTGCTACTACTCAGTTTCTGGAAATTACCCTCTTCTGGCAGCTATTTAATTCAGTCTAATTACATAAGCAAAATTCTGTTACTTTTCTGACACATGACTCATTTTCCAAAGTATACTGTTGTATACTTTGCATGTGTGCCCCACATACCTGTTGTCTAGAAACAGGTTAAACCTCAGAAAGGAAATGTGTCCTACAGCTCAAAATAACTGTCTCAAAGATGCACTTCTGCAAAGGCTCAAAGCAAATGAATAAATTTAATTTGAAACACTATTGATATTTACAGCACAGTATTAAAACCTACTTGACCTCAACGAAAAAAAATCTATTGGATATTTATTTTCCTAAAAGTTTATTGGTCGTTTTTTGATATTATGTAGTTTAAACAGCTAAAAAGTACTGCACGATACAGTAAGTGTAAAAGGTCAACCAAATGTACTCAAAGAGCAATAGCCATAATTGTGCTCAAATTGGAGTTGCATTAGATCATCCAGGTCATCTTTCTGACAAAGTAGAGCTGTTTACTGCAGTTTAGTTTGTCATGATTTGTTCAGCTTTTTAAAGGACAATATTGTTGGCTGAACTTTTCAGTAGATAGTTATAGTTTGAAATATTGTTCTAGTTTAAGAATCACCATAGCTGCTTACCACTGAAAATTCACCTATAAAATCTAAACATTTCTTAGAAGGCTGGTGTAAAACAGAGGAAACCCATCTTGTACAGTCTGTTTTCTTACATTCTTCATTTAGGCAACTTAAGGTTCTCATTGCAAAAAGTGATATTGGGTTAAAAATACTCTCTTCTTTCAGATTCAGATTCAAATACAACCAGTTCCTTGAGTTGCCACAATTGTTAGAGCTTTCCTAAGGTTGGTTTCCAAAGATAATGCATAGATACTACAGGAAAGAAAGTGATCACTACTTCCACTGCCAGTGTAAAACAATCTTACACAATAATATTCTAGATGGACTTCTATTGTATTGGGAACCACAGTCTTTTCAAATTAACAGCCTCAGGAAGAGAGCACGTCATGAATACATCTTCCTCTGCCTGAAATCTGTTTCTTCACTAGGAAAAATATGTGCATAAAACCAGGATGTAATTAAAATCAAACCTATATTTATATGAACCTTGTTAAACATCTACAGAGTGTAATAGTGAACTGTCTGTGCCAAATTTATAACCCTACTACTTTGGAAAGAAAACCATTGGCTATTAAATGGAAGAGAGTGTGGTGACTAATGGGGTTCATACTAAATCTGCACTGCCTGTTCTGGATGGCTGAAATCAAAAGAACACTTTTCACCACTTGAAGTCTGGATGTGCTTTGAAAGCCCTAGACTTCCCTCTCTTTGATCCAATGAAATGAAGTGAAACATGTAGCCTCTAGGCAGCTTTTAGGTACTGAAAGATCAAATAGATGCTATTACAGTGCAATTTGCTTGGTGAAGCCTAACAGAACGGATCTGCTCGAAAGTTACTGTGCATTTTGCAGACCACATAGAAGAGAAAAAAAAAAAAGTAACAAAACTGAAATCAGAGTACATTTGTAGTCTTAATTCAAATGTTACTGAAAAAATATATTCTTTGCTAGCAACGGTAAGGTTCAAGATCCATACATATGTCCAAGAAACTACTCTGGGATTAGATCTAGACTTGCGTTGTGCATAATACCACCTTGGGTTTGACTCAAAATGTCTGCTTGTTTTGGGTTTTTTTTAAGCAATAGATCTGTATAAACTTTCAATCAGAATAGAACTCTATGTTCAATCTATACTTTGGGTTGGTGTTAATAAACAAGTCCTGCCTTCTCTGCATGTATCCTTCTGAATTAAATATTGTCATGAGTGTGATATCTCTATTCTGATTTCGTTTTTGTCTCACCTCTAATTTTCTAGAGTTTTGCTCCTCTGGATGGATAATTCATAAGGCTTTTAGGATACACAAACATTTCCTTGAATGAAGTGACAGAGTTCCAAATAGCTCCACAAGAGAAAAACCCTAGAAATTTGTTTATACAAATATTTCCTCATCATGCTTTCTTTGCCATGCTGTGCTTATTTTGCTACAGAAAAATGTAGTTAGTATAAGACTAGTAATTACACAATTAAGAGTGGCATCCCAACTTTTCATATAAGCATTTGATATAGGAGGGAAGAGTTGCATTTGGAATTCACTGGAATTTGGGATCTGTACAAGTTTAAATTGGAAATTACAGTATATTTTTCCCTGCTCACCTGCAGGCCTTTTTTTTTCTCTACATATAATAATTTGAATTGTTCTAAGAAATCACACTACTGTAGTTAGCACTGTCTTTTTTGGCCTATGCCTTTTGAAATGTTCTGCAGTGGGACAGTTTTTGTGGTTGTCACCAGTCAGTTCACTTCTCTAAGATTTGCAGTGATCACTTTGCTCCTGCTCTCTGCTCATTCCCTGCCTTTCCCTTAGTCCTGAGTAAAAACAACCAACCAATGAGCCTGGTGCAGGGAAATGTAACAATATCAGTATTATTTTCATGCTAAGAACTATATTTTAGACAGGACAAAATGGTTTCAAATCAATTTTTACATTGTGATGTAAAAAGCATTAATTTGGTCCATTGCTCCTGAAAAACTAATGACTCATCAACTAATCAGTACAGTTCCCATTTCAGAAGGTTAATGTGAGAGTCAATGCAATATGCTTCAATTCTATAGAAAATACTAATAACTTAAGAGATATTCCATAAATCTAAGGTTTTAATTGGGTCTACCAGAGAGAAAAAGGAGATAAAGAATGAGGTTTGAGATTCTCATGGGCTACTTGGAAACACAGAATTGATTGCTAACACACCCTGACCCAAACCTCTCTCTGGGCAAATTGGAAGTCCTTTTTTTCATGATTATAAAAAAATAAAACTCCATTCTGCTGATGATGAAAACCCAATTTAACAACAACAACAACAAACTAACCAATAAGGACCAGTCTGATTTCACTAAGATAACACACACCTCCAATTGCCTTAAAAGGCTTTATGGAACTAAACCAAGACCCTACTAAAATATCACCTTCCACCACAATCTATCAGTGTAGATCAGAAAAATCCTTCTGCAGAGAATGACTTTGTAACCAACAATCAGTGCTCAGTTGGAAGCAAATTACATTTTTTTGTAAATCTGCCTTCAAACCTTGAAATCTGCCTCACTCAGATAAACTACTCCTAAAGATCTTGACTTTTCCTACGATTCCGGGCATGAGTGTATAAGCAGCAGCACTGGATACCTGACTGACCAAAAAAGATTCATCAAATCAGGTGCTGTTGCCACCAAACCTGTGTTTCCAGTTCTGGGTAGGCTAAGCATTCCCCATGCTAAGCATAAGCAGAATTGCAGGTTTTGCATCCATTCCTAAACCTGTTTCTAGAAAACACATTGTCATTCTTCATGACTGACACCTCAAATCTAATGCGTACACGTGTGTGTTCATGGTTAAATTATGCAAAACTGCTATTAAGCATTAGCACAACATCAGCTGGATTGATTTGCCTCTTTCTGGCACTGGAAGCTCCCAAATTCCATTTTCTTGTTTCATGAGTGGAGTTTTGATTTTACAGATAGAATTTTTAGATCTTATTTTCAGCGATGCCTAACTGACCCAGTAGCTATAATTCTATTTTTAAAACTGACTTAGCCTTCCAAACAGCTTATGAATAACATTAGTTTCATTCACCAGATGCCAGGTTCTTCAAGATGATGAGGATCTGCCAGTGATACACAAAGAAAACTTTCTAATTTATTTTTTTTTTTAAAATTCAGGCTTATTTAAAGCTAAGACAAGTGTTGTTATTTATATTGTGATAAATGCAATAATGAGTCACAATCTCTAAATTACCTGTGACTGATAAATCCTGAGATTTGGCCCGTGAAAATTAATATTCAAGGTATAAGTCACATCACACCTCTTTAGCAAGGGCTAGCACATCCTGTGACACAGCTGGAAGACTTCCTTGAAAAATACAACCGTAATTTGGATTGCATCAACTTCAGAGCAAAAATACTTTCATGGTTTTGCAATAATAACTCACAACTCACTATGCTGCCAACCACTCCTACAGTGGAAGGTACTGTTGCTATTAAAAGGCTAATTTGTGCCCTTGGTCGATGATGTAAATCCCATGGCCTGGGCTACACAATGTTTCCTCTGTGAGGGACTCAAACCACACTCAAACACAATTAATTGCTTACAAACTGTGCCTTTCACTCATGTGTGTCCAAGCATTCATTTTGATCTTATCTCTCCACAGATTAGTGGCAGGGCATATTTTTATGGTGATTTTGCATGACTGCTTGAAGGAAAACAACACTAGAATATTTTTGTTGCCTACCTTTACAGGAATTTAGTTTTTCACCCTAATTAACAGAAAGTATGGAAGCTTAGATTTCCAAAGACACCTACTGGAAAGTAGATGTTCAAATATCATTGATTTCTGTGGGATTTATGTATGCAACTTTGCTAAGGTTCTCCCTTGACTCCTAGCCTAGATCTGATCAGGAAAGAAGTGGAAATGGCATTAATGTGCAAACTATTGAGAGAGGATAGGCTGAAAAATGATTAAGATTCTTGCTTCCTTCTAAGTAAGCATGGATTAAAAGATTGGTATTTGGGGGAAAATAAAAAATAAAAATAAAAATAAAAAAAAAATCAAAAATTAGACACCCTTTTCTTGTCATATATGACTGAGCTCACAGAGAGAACACTCGCTCTAAAAAGCAAAAGCCAGATACTGGGTAGGGGCACAACAAATTTTAAGGACAAAAGGGCCACTTCCTAAACACAGCAGTCAGAACAGGGGTTTATAAGGAGGTACTACAAGCCCTCACTTTTCTTCTGATGACAAACTAACAAACCAGCAGAGAATAAAAAAAATACTGGAATGATAATCGAGACAAACTGAATAGAAATATTTGACTGCCTCCCTTCTTCCATGTTACAGACAAACACTCAAATAATTGGCAAGTGTTGTGACTGAACAGTAGGAGCTTTTGGCATTAAAAGGTCCTAGTTATTTGCCAAATTTAGAGAAAAATATGTGAGTAAAAGTTTGTATCTCCCCTTTATCTTGTGGTTGGGCATTTTATTTTTAAATTGCTTCCTGTATGACTATATTCCAAATTAGCAGTTTGATGTTGCCAATTACATTGACTTACTCAGCAGTACAATGCTGAGGTATCAATTAGGATACATTAGCAAATAAGAAGCATGTTGAAGTTTACTCTCATGCTAGAATCAAATAAAAATGTCACAGTACTGCAATCAGACAGTTCAGATATGAATATTCATTGGCAACTGTTTGTGACAGATTTATGAATGCTTTCACCTGCTGGTGGAAAAACATTAAGTTGCAAAATAAAGCTATTAAAGTAAGTGAAAAGAAAAAATAAAGGATATACACAGATGGATGATGATCTTGGAATCATGCAATTTTGAGAGAAAAGAATGGGTTTAATTTTCATATTATGAAAACATTTGTTTTATATATGCAGATTGTCAAGGTCTTAGCATTTAATTCACTGTCATCACACACAGCGCTCACCAAAGAGTACTCCTGGTTTCTGTGGAATGATGCTCACAGCTATCCCATCCCCACCTTGTGGCAGAAACACATGCAGTGGTAATTCTTTGAGGCTTTTGACTGCTATGCTGAATGCTATTTTCCTAAACTGTTTAAAAATAAAAAAGAGGAAATCTTCATTATGGGAACAGCATTTTGTCGCCTGGATAAAAGGTTTGATTGCAAATATTCTAATAATAAAAATGCACAGCACTGCCAGAGTGCTTTCAGCCTGAGGATCTGAAATTGCTTTTAATAAATTAAGTCTCGAGATTTTTAAGAGGAAAGCATTAGCCCCACTTCAGAGATGGGGAAAGTGATGAACACAAAGGATAACTGATTAGTTCAATTTAGAAACAAAACATAACACACAGGTTAGAGACAAATAAACTAATTCAGTATTTTACTGATGGATTAAACAATTTCTGTGAGTTAAAGCACTTCAATGGTTTGTGCTGGAGAAGCATCATGATCTGAAGCTTGTTAAAAGGTATGTAAAAAAAGTATGTTCTTGCTTTGCCATTTGTATTATAGGAGACTTTGTTGTGCATTATCTGCATTGCTCTCTCAAGTTTTGCAAATTTGATTCCACAGTCCTCATTTAAATTTTTTATTGCAAACACAAGTGAAATATTCCAAAATTCAGATTATTTTAATAGGCTAGTGGAGGCAGTTAAACAAGTAGTTCTATCTCTAATCTATAAATAACATGCTCATCTGAGTGGATTTGTGTGATAGTGCCTGACAGAGCTTATAAAGATAAAATCAGAAGGACACAAAGTAGAAGAAGAGATAAGGGATCATAACAACACAACATTAATGAAGCAACAAAGAGGAAGCTACTTAATGGGGAATAACCCAGCCCTGCTGCAGTGGAAAGGTTTATTTGTCCCTGAAAATACAAATAAGTGGAATAATAAAAAATGAATTAGTTTGAGCAAAAACGAAATTTGAGTGGGTATCTTAACAAGGATTGTGTTTGAGACTGCCATAGAAACAAGGGTCAGTAGAGAAGCAGGGATGAAAAGAGTGCAAAATTCACAAAAGGAAGGTTTAATCTTTCCTGAGAATAAATTTTCAGAGAAGTTTTTTTCTTCCTTCAAATATTTATCTATATCTGTGGGTTAAAGGTAATACATCACTGTCTTTAAGATGCTTAATTTATTAAGACATTTTAGTAGCTTTCCGGTCTTCTGTTCTCTAGGAGGGAAAAAACCCCCAAAGCTGTGAAAGACAGTGAGGCCAGACAAGTTAACCTGCCTGGCTAACAGAGAAAGGGTGGTGAAGGACAGTTCTTCTTGCCCTGAATGATCTATTTAACCCACTGGAAGAGAAATATGACACTTGCTGGAAAGATGGACTCAGAGGGAGTACAAAGTGACCAAAATGTGTTGTCCAGCTTTTAAACTGTGGAAACAAAGTGTGATCTTGAGTAGTGTTCATACAAACCAAATGTGGTGCAGTCCTAAAGTACTCTTTGCATTTTTGGCACCCTGAAATTTGAGCTGTATCCTATGGCTCTACCTTTCCCTTAATTCCTTTTTGAGGCCATTTATGCATTCAGAGTCCACAACATCCTCCAGCAAAAATTTCCATATTTTAAGTAATAGAAGTAAGAAAAGCACTTGTGTTTTAAATATGCTGCTTGGTTATTTAACCAGGTGTTTGCAAGGTGTTATGAGTAAAACCAACTTCTTATTCTGTACCATTTCCCTGCTGACCTTTTTAGGTGCTTTCTAGGAGGGACCCTTACTCCCAGTTGGCTTCCCACTGAAGTCAGAGGGGTTTAATATGGCCTAATGAGTCCAGGAACATACAGTAGTTTACAAGATTTTAAAACTACAGAAAAGACAGATATCCCTCTAAAACTATCTTTGTCATTCTGATGAAGCCAGAAATAGTGCCTGTAATTATATTTTTCAGCTACGGAATTAGAAAATTCTTAGAAGAACTTGGATACCTGAGCTTGGTGAAATACTGGTAAAGAACTTAAAGTCTGGATGACAATTCTTATTTCATTTGCCAGACCTTAATTTTATGTAAACATTTAAATAAATCTTACTGTGATATTACGAGAAATTCACTAATTTTGCTTTTGAAAGGAAAAGTAAGATGAAATCAAAGAAGTCACAAAATTCATCCCCTTGAGAGATTAATTGGGAGAGGAAACCTTGGGGTTTTTTTTGTTTTTAATTTTATTTCTGCAGGCGTATTAACAAATTACTGTGGTAGAATTCTATCTTATCCACATTCTCCATCCTTGTTTCCTGCATGCAATATAAACATTGGCTTTAAAAAGGAGAAAGAGAAATAAAAACAATTACTTCCTCTCTAATTAGGAATTAAGGTAGGGTAGATATTACTTCATACCAAACATGTATAGAAATTACAGCATGGTAATCTAAAAAGAAAACTTATTCAGAGTGTGTAAGACACATTCTTAATGCATTCTAAACATTCTTATTAGAGCACCATCATTAAAACTTCCTCACAGCCTGCATGAACATCATGGTTTTTTTTTTAAAAAAAAGGTTTATGAATGATTGTCTTGCCATATTCTATGCTTTTCAGCTACAGATTGCTCCCTTTCACTAACGTATGCTGTCATGAAACCTGTTTTCCATTTTATTGAATTCAGCCTGGCTGTATACTCCACTCCACTATAATTGAAAACATTTAGTCCCAGATGTTGTAATTTTTTTTTCCCCCCTCACAACAAAAGGCAGTTGTGGTAAATGCATTCATGTTCCTATTTTGTTTCTCCAAATTAACCACGTTAATGTTTTCTTTCTCCTTTCATGTTAATTTGAAGGAGGACAGAGGGATACCACTTAATCCAGGTCATGATCTCAGCTTTTGTCTTTGGAGTTTTAATCAAGAAACCATTGTAGAGGGAAAATATTTTCTTAATTTCTTACAGGAGTTTTAAGCAGTGTGTGTGGAAATGAGTGATAAACCTTTTAGATTGCTTAAGAACAATAAAGAAATATCTGCTCTCAAAAAGGAAGAAAAACCCCAAAGTTTTCATTGGCTTTCATGATTGAAATTTAAAAGCAAGGGCCTGCACTGCATTCACATTGTGGGTTTGCATTAGTCATTGAGCAGCTTTTGTTATGATGTTTTGACCCTGAACGAGCACTAGTTTTCTACAATTTTTAAATTATACTTTTAGGGAAACCTCAGAGATTTCCACTATTTCATTCATGGAAAAAAGATTTTGGTAACATGATCTGATTGTTGAATTTCAGGCATAATATCTCATATTTTCTTAGTAAGAACCTGACCCACGTTATTTTTACTGTAATGTTTTCATTCTTATGACTCCCATGTGAGAATGGTAAGCACTATTATATCTTAATTTTGTGAAAGGGAAACAGACCAAATTCTGATCCCATTATAATCACTGGCAATATTTTCATTGACTTTAGGTTCTTGTTCTAATTATCTTTCCCATTATTATTCAAGACTGTCAAAAAGCCAGAAAGGAAACTCGGTTCTCACACTTCCCAGCATATCCCTGACGCTCTCTAATAAAAATAATTAAAGAAAAACCCTGATATAATGATCTGTAGAATAATTTCTCACTGTATTACATATATTAAGAGAACAGAATTTATTAAAATAGACAATAGCTCTTAGCATGAAATGTGCTCTGTGTAAGTCATGGTGTAAAACTTTGTACGTTTGTTTCATAGAGCTAAACGAACTTCAAAAACATCTCTTTATCAAGACTTTTTCCCCTTCGCTCTCCTGCCTTTTCCCAAAATACACCAAACGTTCACTTGAAAGGTTTCAAAAAGAAACAGGGTATCATTCCTGGCCCTTTTTTATTTCACAGCCAAAACAACATCATGCAGAGATGTGGACAAAGTATTAGTACAGAGCAATATGGTGTGTAATTGCATCTATGCTGAATGTGCTCATTTTCTAAACAAGTGACATGATAACAGCTCTGACACATCTCATTAAAGGTCTATTTTCCATACCATTCACAGTAGAGATGATTTTCAGATGTATTATGCTATAGATGGATATATATACATATATTAAAAAAATATGCTGGAGACATGGCTGATTCAAGATATGATGGATCATTCACCTCTCCCAAAACAAGTTAGTTGTCTGGTAATGAATAGCATTACAGACAAACAAACATCATCATATTTATTTCCATTACTTAGAAAGGTTTTGGTATGACAGCTGTAACAACTCAGGAATTTCAAAGTTCTCACTATTTTGTACAGCAGTTCCCAAAGGAATTGTTTTGATACTTTGATGAGCCCATGATCTATATCATAGCATTTCAGCTAGGTTCCCTCTTTCTTTTAATCATGGTGTGGTAAAAATAATTCCCAGTAAAAGTGAGCCCTAAACCTATTCCCACACTGAGGCAGCTGAGGGGGAATGGATGGGCATGCTGCTCTTTTTCATAACCATATACCCAGTTTCCAACAAAAAAAACCCCAACAAACAACCAAAAAAACCCAAAAAAGAATGGATGAAAGGAAATCACCCAGCATTCAATACTTTGCACTAGAGAAGTGATTGCTAAAAAGGGAGAAGGCAATGGGTATGGATGAAAGCTGCTAAATATTTCAGCAAACAATTCAAATTGTGAATTGGCTTTTATAGAAGAAAATTAATATTGACAAAAGCAGTTTAATGTGCTGTTGAAAATGAGCAAGGCTATGTTTATTGAATTAAGACTGAGGAAAACTGTAAACAAAACAGAGCACAGAATCTGTTGCAGCTTAAAGCACAGATAACAGAAAAAGTGCTGGACTTGGGTTTAGCACACTGCTGAACCATGGCCAAACAGAACCCAACTGAGCTGCAGCTGAATAAGGTTCTCTAGCCACCATAACCCCCCATTATTTAGTAGTCATATAGGCTCTTTATTTAGATATACTCTGAAAAATTATCAAACTGCAATTTACTTTCCACTTTTCTATATAGTAGGTTTTTAAAAATGATATCGTATTTTACTTCGTGCTGTTTCCAAAACTCAAAAATGACAACCAAGGGCTCAAATGGGAAATTAGTTCTAAAGCACATATCCCACCATCATAAATATTCTACCCAAACTTGCCCTCATCCCTCTATTGACAGTAATAATTGTACCTCATGAGTTTTCAGTTTCTCCATCATGCATATACATACAGATAGAGAGAGAAAAGGAGAGATTAAATGTTTTGGGTTTTCTTCACCTGACTAAGGGGAATCAGTTCTAAAATGGGAGGTGAAGCTTGAGGCTGTTCAGAGAAAGTAGCAGAGGTGCTCTTTTGAGGACAGTAGTAGAAATCAAATGATGTAATTGTATTTTCACAGCCCCATTAGAGGTAGACGAGTAGCAATAGCTTCTTGATGCTACATTTTGGTTAATGCTCATGTGTATGGAATAGAAATTAAAACAGAGCTACTGTGTCAGCTCCTGCTTCAGATCAGGAAACTCAGTCATTTATGTAAGGGCAATCCCAGGCTCTCGGTGTCAGTAAAGCTTTGCATTTAAAGTGAGGCTTAATGAGGAATCCCAAGCGAATGCAGAGGAGTTGCCAAAAGGTACTTGAAGGTACTTGAGAGAACTGATGCCTTCTAGCCAGAAAACAGAGGTTCTATAGATAGCAGCTTCCTCATGCTGTTCTACTATTATGTTGACTCTGATATGGATGAACAATTATAGAGAAAGCAAAGATCAATTATTATAGTCATTTTTAGTCCTGACCTTATAGTCTGAACTTTTGGTTTGTACAGTGGCTACTTGGAAACTGAAACTTTCTGCCCAGGTGGACACGAAAGCTTCTTGAACTGAGGGTGCTTTCTTTCACTGTCCTTCTTTGAGGTTATGACTCAGCTCAAGTTCACCTCAGCAGGACCCAAAAATGGTCCAGACTGCAGGGCTTTCTAATTCCAGTGGTAAAACTACAGTCATAATTTCTGCCTGAAACTGCCTGATTTAACAAAGAATATATAATTTAGTGGGAAATCATCTTCTACTTCAAAAGACTTGATCTTAAAAATAGCTCTTGGCTCAAAGAATATTATACTTCAGCTAAACTGATTATTTGTATTAGAATAAGTAGCCTAGTATATACATCCTTCTCCGGCATTTTGTTAACCTTTGCAAATATTGTTAATAGAGGGTTTAGCCTGAAAATTTCATTAATAACCATTAAAAAGAACTATTATTGGTAAAAGTATGCTGGTCAGAAAAAGAGCCAGTATCTCTGAGATTTATAAGCTGTCTTCTATCCTAAGACTAACTCAGTGATGATCCTTACAGACAGACAAAGTATGTTATTTCAATCTGAAATGGCAAGTTTCTCTGATTGTGGTATAAAAACGGGATAACAAAGCTCTTATTTTAGTGGGCTGAAACATCTCCCTTCTTTCCTCTCTGCTCTGGACACTTCTGTGCTTTCTTTCATCCAGACCACACTGAGACACTGCACGCTATGCTTGGGAGACAGGAGGAAATAACAGCTGGACTTCACCTCCTTAAGGAAAATATCGCTGCTGCTGGGCATTTTTTTTCTATCACATCAAATATTTACATTGGTTCAACATAGCTGGACATCTTGGAAGACTGATGTTGCCTGACTGTTTCATATTTGTCACTCATATTGCTTTGATATATCTTGACTTTTGGCCTAATTTCATCCATGTACTGTTCTCCATTTGTTGTCTGTGTGCATCTAAAGTAAGTCTGGAGCATCTTGAGGTCATTAAAGAGTGTAAATCACACAGACAAATTTGCATGATGTGTCACTATGTATCTGGCTTGCCCTCCTGGAAAAAGGCTTGCTACAAAACTCTAACACTACCCACGCTTTCTAAAAGTTTGCTTTTAAAAGTCAAAGCACATCACATTCTTACAAGTTCCTATGGTTGTGTAGCTTTCAGAAAGTTCACAAAGTATTTTATTAGTAATAAAATAGATCTGTACATAACCAAATAGATATCAAGTCTATTTTAGGATTTTAAGCTTAGGAAGTGATGTCACAGCAATAGATGAAAAATTAATAAGCTCATATCTTAGTTAAGTAAAATAAGTGCATTAAAGAACCACTTGTTCATGTATTATTATTCTATATGTGAGATTTAATTATGGTTAAAGGAAAATAGAAAAGTGGAACTATCATTGAATGATGAGAACAGACTGACTACATTCTTTCTATTCAGCTTTAGCAGTTGATTCTAATTTTCTTTGTTTCCACGACATAGATGAAAATTTGTCTTCATATTTTCTTGAAGCAAAAGCAAAACTATTATCTCCCCAGTTTTCATTTATTCACAAAAACAGCACCTTAGCATCTTGTCTTTAAGGACTTTTCCTTTCTCTCCCTCTCCCTCTCGGGTTTTTTTTTTTCCCTAAAAAAACCCTGCACTTTAAATTGAATTTATTTAGAAAAGTAGAAATTTTCTTGCAAGTTCAGAGCAACTTAAAAAGAATCAAGACAGGAAAAAGGAACAGTTACTTGTGCTGAATGATGACCTACTTCATTACAGAAAAGAAAAAAGATTACAGTGAAGGCAAGACTGCATTAAGGGATATGTTGGTCATCAAGGAAAGTACTTGCAGATGGAGATAAAGCTAGGGAATATAAAACATAGAACAGAAGGCTCCAGGGAAAATGTTCTAAATGAACATGTTCAGTGTCACTCTTATTTCTACAATAGTTAATCAGTGAACAATAAATACATAAGGAGTGAAGAGCATTATTCTCTTCCCAAGGGTAGTGAAAACATCTGAGTATGGTGCTATATATGCCTAGAAATTCCCAAAGTACCTACAGACGAGAGGAAACTGTCCTTTTGTGTCTTCTCCGTGATCCAGCTGAATAAGTCTGGCATTAATGTTTTATATTTTTCATTATAAGAATATAGCTAGTTTATATAGTAGGGAGTGAATATTAATTATATTAATGGGGAAGAAATAAACTAAACATTTGTTATTAGATTTGAATATTAATTCCCTTTTCCTTGTAAGATGCTTCACTCCCTCTGACTTCCACATCAGAGGTAAAAGGATTTTCACCACATAGCCCAATTCAACCCTTACACAAAATTAGTATAACTTGTTTTGAGAATATAGTCAGTCCAGATATTTATCTGTTAAGCAAATGATGCCATGACTTTCTGAAGTCAGAAATACCACACAGCAGTGTTTCCCTACTTGTTAGGGAGCATACAGGAAAGATGCTAAAATGTTTATTCAGTCAAGAACAATGCATGAGGAGCAACCAAGTGGGTGTGAATAGTTGAAGAGATTATAATAATGAATATACTTCTATTGAAGCAGGAAAGTCTTGCAAACAAAATGCATTGATGGCACTCAGAAGGCCCAGGGTCTGCTCTTGCCTTTGATAAGATCTCCTTGTCTCATGGCCTCTGTTGTGTGAAATGCTGCAGAGATCCTGTATCTAGGGGAGGTCTAGCACAGCACTGCTTACATCTGCTTGGAGTATCAGTCAACAACAATGTAGTTTGAACACAGCTCTGTTCCACTTCCCTCCAACCTCTAAGTAATTAACTAACATATTAACATGTTCTTCTAAGGAGGATGCTATCCCACTTTTATGTCAGCAGAGATATTGTGCTACTGCTTAAAAAACCTTGTAAAATGGTTGTGGTAGCATAAATCTGAAATAAAAGCCTTTCTTTAATGTAAAACCATTATGTGTCTTACATTACATAAATATCTTGCCTCCAACTGTGAAGTAATAAAAGAAATTAAATTCTTATAGCAATAACAAAGAAAATAATGAAAGCAGAAGATTAGAGATTGGTCATTACACTAAAAAAATAGACATTCTGGAGAGCTGCTGGAAAGAGCCACGGGATTGATTTGACTAGCTAGTTCTAAGAGTTACAGATTGTGCACAGTCTCTGTAATGTTCAAGAGGAATGTGGCCAGACATCGCAATGGCATATTTGGAAAGGTCAAGGGGTCACACAAACAAGCCATTCAGAGCGATAGAAACCTCGATGCACCATGGTTCTCTCAGCTGCTGCCACAGGATTAATTTGGAGGATTCAAGAGATTATCCCCACACAGGAGCAGAACTGATATGTGTAGTCCAAGAATAACATTATTATATAAATAAATACTTGCAGTGTAACCGAGCTCTCTGCCAAAGGGATCACGCTGCTGTAAGGGTGATGGATTTCAACTGCTGCTTTGTTACCCCAACGCACCAAACACACAGCTTTCTATTTCTCAGGAAAAGTAATTTTCATTTTTCAAATAGTGTTCTGCCTGTTTCAGTTCTTTAAATTTTTGACATGCATTGCCTATGCTCAAGGTAGCTCATGTGACCACCACAGCATACAGGTGATTTTGCCTGACCAACTGGCTACAAACGCACATCACGTTTGCTTGAGTCTGATCCTGACTCCAACATGTACAGCACCAACCCTCGAGCTGGTGGCATCATTTACACGAGCAAAAATTGCGAGGCTGTTTCTCTCCTACAGTTGGATCATAATTGCTGCTACTAATGAGTACAACACAAGGGAGTCAGAAGGGATAACAACCTAAGATATAGGGGAGAGGGGAAAGGATTGCTTTCATTTGCTCAAAAAAATTAGCTGGAGATATTTAAGCTGCAGAAGGTAGGAGCTAGTCGCTCTGTTGCGCTTTTTTAATCACTACTATTTTCTACTGAGTAGGGAAAGCATGTGCCCAAAGTCCACTTGGAAACCTAAGGCTGCCATTTTCTAATGAATAGTTCCTTTCAGAGGCATATCCTGCACATATAAATATAAAGGGTTCTATAGAAGGAAAGGTATTTCTATACCTATAGTACCTCTTGAGGGGACCAGCAGACGGTGCTCAGCACACCGTGGAGCTGTACCACGGCTATTTAGACCCAATGAGACCTACCCTACCCTGCAAATCATGGAATGGTTTGGGTTGGAAGGGACCTTCAAGATCATCTGCTTCCAACCCCCTGCTGTGGGCAGGGAGACCTTCCACTAGACCAGGTTGCTCAGAGCCCCATCCAGGCTTGAACACTTGAACACTTCCAGGGATGGCGCATCCACAGCTTTCTCTGGGCAACTTGTGCCACTGCCTCGCCACCCTCACAGTGAAGAATTTCTTCTTAATATCTAATCTAAATCTCTCCTTGTCCTATCACTACATGCCCTTGTAAAATGTCCCTCTCCATCCTTGTTGTAGCACCCTAAGGTCACCCCACAACCACCAGCTCTGGCCATTCCCAATGTCCACACAGGGCCCAAAAGTTACAGATCAGTGAAGTGCTGCTTTTGGAAAGGATGGTTGAGGAGACCTCCTGGGATGGTCTGCTGGGTACATTACAAGTGATACTTCTGGAAAGCTGTTTCCAAAAGCTGTGGTAGTAAATGTTGCTATTGTTACCTATTCCTTGTGGTGGGTAATGTGAAAAATCAGCCTTGGAAACATCAGCCATTTCCAGAGGGGTCTCAATAGGGTCAATCTAAATTGCGTGAATAAATATCCATATGAATCTCTAAAAATACACTTTTCCTTGGGTGGTAAAGAGCAATATTTAGCGTTGCAAAAGGTAAAGGCTGTGACAATAAATGTCTGAATAAATGCCATTTTCAACCCTAACTATCGTAAGGAATTATCACTTTGAAGCTTTCAAAACAAAACCAGCAGCTGTAGGCCCAAATTTGCATTTAGCCTTTACACCCCACTGTGGATGTGCCAAAATAACAAAGTAGAATTGTTTAGGGAGCACAAATAATCCCCCAAGAACCAGAGGCTCCTGCAAGCTTGTTTTGTGCCTTCCTCCCACCGGCTCTGCCCTGGTTGTGTGATGATTTGCATCACCCAAGTGTGATGAGGCTGGTAGGGACAGTCACTGCTGTTGCAGTGCAGAGGGAACGTGCAGCAATTAGCAGCTCCTGCTTTGGCTGCACTTTGATGATGTGGCTCTTTTGATCTTCTTACCCATGCTTTTCTATCAGATGTTAGAGTTGTATACCTTTGAGCTGTGTAGGATACCACTGGGCAAAAAATGCTCGATACGTTCTTTTTTGTCCTCTGTAATCTCTCCACGAGCCAGCCTTGACAAAATCTTTTGTATTTGTGTGAAAATAAAGGGACAAGAAATATGCTAACTAGCTTGGAGTATTAATTTGAATTTTATACTGTTACATTGTTAAGCCTCTTCACACCTAGTAAAAAGCACTAAATTTCTACAAAAGAAAAAAAAAAGGGGAATTAATAGAAATGGACATTTGCTACAACTCATTGTTATCTGCTGTTTCTAAACAAGTGCATTTTTGAATGAAAAAGCCACCTATTAGCACTTCCAAATTTTTTCTCAGCTTTCATATTGTCATCTGATCAGCATCCCTAAGGACTATTCTTTTGCTTTTCAATGACTGGAGCTACTTCACAAGAGTGACTCTAATGTTGAAAGGCAGGAAGCTAGAAATGGTGCAAATTCATGCTATAGTGGTATCATTGCCTTCATGTAGGTTTTCAATAGGGGAGACAAAAAATATTGCTGATACCATTAAAGAAACATGGATGATTTCAATCTTAAGGGGCAAAGAACTGAATTTAAAACTAAGCAGGGCTTGTCAGTCATACCTCATATGGTAGTTACATTTAAAAATTGTATTTCTGGGCATACAATGGCAACATCTATTTCTGAGCTTGAGGCATTATAAAAATAGATAACATTTGGATGAAAGGAGGAGCTTTGCTTGGAAACAGAAAAGGTGCTCTTTGGCACTGAAAGTTAAGCCTGAGAGTGGATGAAGCAAAATAGTTATTTCCTATTTTAGATAGAAAATGCTGTCTCTAAGCCTTTCTCAACTTTATTTGATTGTGACTCAAATGTATAATTAGACATCTATGCCATGAATAGAACTTTCAAACAATAACTTCAACTTTTATTTACATTTTTCTATTATGCTTCTAGTTTTATACTAAGACATGAGGAGCCATCTATCTCAGTCTCAAATTCCATAATTTTCATTTCGTGTGAGTAATCAGTTTGTTTAGTTGACTGAAGAATTTAGTGACAGCTCCTATGAAATCCGATCTCAGTATCCCAGAGATCCAGACAGCACAGATGAAGGACAAGATGTGATTTTCAGAACAGGAACAAAATAGGCCAGAGAATATCTGTCCTACATAGGTAAAATACATACTTGTCATACGGATTTTGAAATCTTATAACTAAGAAAGGTAGTGATTCTAAAACAGAATCAAAAAATAATTTCTAAAATGGTATTAATTAAAAAAAAGAAGAAGAAAAAAAGCCATGTTAGAGCATCTCAAATCATGGTGCCTGCACCATGTATAGGAATACCATGATTGTCTCAATAGCAGATTCAAATAACCATTATTGGACAGAAATCATTCAGAGATCCTGACAAAACCTCTGACACAGGAAAAGTTAAGGAAGAGATGGATTTTTTGAGGCACCTTTGAAGCACTGAAATACTCGCAGTCATAGGTGAAAATTCAAGAAACATCCTTGGGACATGAAAATATTACACACTTTAAAGAAGCTACTTGCATTTAAACTATGCTAGCATTTCCTATCATCTTATCATCATAAACCACCACTTTCTTTTTCTCCTTTGTAGTCTTAAAGCAAGTATCTCAGTCTAGAGAAGAAATATGGTATTTTATTAAGTGGACAAAGTTTGATGGCATATAAGTGAAAGACCACTGGAATTATTACATGTAAAAAAAATAATGTAACAAGTTATTGCAGTTTAAATGGTGTTCCCATTTTTCTCTCTAGGATGAAATTCAGATGACTTATATTTATGTACCACAAAGGAAATGAAAAAGGAAATTTTAGGCTCAAAATAGAATTGATTGCTATGACAGCACTATCTGGTTTGCTCATGTGGTATGATATTTTTGAGCAGCAGCTTTACACTCTGCCTTATTCAGCCAACACTATTTTAAGTGGAATCTTTCTGAAAAGTGTAGACCAAACTGCTGTTATTAGGTTTTAATCATGTACTTGGGTGTTTTTTTTCTGGCTTAAACAATATATTTCTTCAATGAAAAAGTGATCTAAAATCTTTTGTTAATATTTTCTTCCAAGTAATTTTGTGAGTGAAAACTTTCTTAAAATTCTGGTTTTTGCCATTTATATGTATTTCATGTTAGAAGGCCATAGAAGACAAATAGCTTTAGAGTGATATGATAGTGTATCTCTGAACAATAAATGCAAGCTAATTCCTAAGGTTCATAATGTACAGGAACAGAAAATTTATAAAAGTCAAATTAAATTAACTTTAGATTACCAGTACATTTATTGCATAACCACTGAGAAACCATTCACTCTGGGATGACAGGACTCCCTTTCTACTACTAAACTTTATCTCATTTCTCAGTCATTTCATACAGATAACCATTTGTGAAAAGAAGGGATCCATGTGAAGATCCCTTTCTGTGTGTTTTCAGAATTTATGTTTATAAACATGCAGAATATATTTTACAATGTGCTTCATTCAAGGCTGTGCTGTCATGATGCCCACTTTCCATATCACTACCGTGATATCCACTATTGCATGACATACACTTTAAGGCTTATCTATTCTGATTGCCTCAAGCACACATCTGACTATAAAAGAACATAAAAATATGGCAAAGGAATGATTTATAGGTTTTAAAAGTCTTCAAAGCTTTCCAAGCTGTTATATTTTCTCCATAGCCTATGTGGTCTGGCTTTCCAGGCTAAACCAAAGTAATACAGAATGAATATATAAAAGATCTGTGTATTCTGGGGAACATCCTAAATCCCTATGCGTGAAACAGAAGTCCATCTCAAAAGATAAAGTTTTTTGCTTGATTTATGCAGAAGTAATCCAGTTGCTACTAACAGGTTCCACTTATCTCTAAGAAACTGGTTAAGTACAAATGAATACAGAGTTTTTGATTAGACATATTTATTAAAGGATTCATATTCTAGAATGAATGGGATTTATTACATCTGTATCCTTTCCTGAAATTCTGGATTAATTTTCAATCACTGCAAGCCTATATAAAGGTTTTGATACATATCAAGTGAAACACACAATGTCAACGTTACTACAGACTCTACATGTACATAATTAGGGGATTTCTTTAATTGTATTTTAGCTGAAAAGCAACTACATCCAAAACTATTTTGCTCTTTGCATTACCTTTTGAGGATCAGGGCACTAATGGTTCTGGGTTCTTTAGCAGTAGATCAAATTTGACAAGGCACATTTTTCTCCTGAGTTCCTGAAAGGGCTGAAGCAATCCTCATAATATTAGAGAATTTGCCAAGTTCGCCAGAAGTCATTTTCACCTGGTTTTACAGCTTGAATAAGATCTCATTGAGAAAGCAATCTAGTTCAGTGTAAAAAAAAAAACCTGTTCTTTTGTTCACAGGTCGTTTTCCTGTTTGACTCTGCTGGGAAATGATTTACTATATTTACCCAACTGAGAAGCTGAGGCACAGTCTTTGTGGCTGCTTCCTCTGACACAGGTTTTTCCAAGTTTTGTAAGATGACTTCATCTATTTCAGTAAGAATACACTTCCTTGTGTCATGTCAAGTGTATTATTCTAGCAAAGAGGTCTCAGGCACCAGTAAAAGTTTCTAAAATTCCCTCAGTTACTCCTCAGGAAATGTGCTTCTTTGTTCATCTCAACCTACACTTTTAGTTTCTCTCCCCTTTTGCATCCCGTTCCCTATTTACCACTGTTGGGTACCCTCTCAATAAATTCAAGAGTGTAAATGGAGCAGGTTTGCCTAAATACCCACAATTATGATAAATTAAAGTCAGTTAAGAGGAAATTAAAGTATTTAACTCTGGAATTACCCGTGTGTATAAGCAAAATTGATAAAATCAACTGCAACAAGTTCATAACAAAAGTGCACTTCTGGATAAAACTCTCTCAGTGGAGCTTGTGCTGGCACTCTGCATGCAGCTGGATAATTTTTTTTTTTTTTTTTAGGAAACCAGGAATGAAAGCCAAGCGATGCTGATCTTAAAATAACCCTCTTTTGAGGGTGATGGTTAATTTCTCAAAGGTGAACATGAAAATATTTTCAGTTAACATTTATACACACACACTACACATGAAGAAAATGAGGATAATTGCAGTAATCTCAGGGATGCACTAGGGATACTGAGTTAAAAACATTTCAGGAATCTCTAGAATACAAAACCACACAAAAAATAAATAATCTGAGAAAAGAAGGGCAAAGGTTTGCAATTCTTGTGGTGAGCAATTATAAAGATAATTAAGTATTAAACAAAAAAGATGTTTGATGATTTTTGTTATACAAGACAGCAAGAGAATGAAGAGTAGATGCAATTTTAAATATTATTTTCCTTATGATCACAAAAATGCAAATGGAAAAAAAAAGAAACCCATCAGCACATATAAAGCTCACACTTCAGGAGTGGCAGACAGGATGCAGCAGTAGTTTAGACACTGTTCCAAAATACAAAACAATTTAAGAAGCGTGCTTTGTCTTTGGCTATTCTCTTGGCTTGCCTATTTTTCCTTGCTACCTTACACAAAATGCTTAATACAACCTCAATTTCTCATTTTCCAAATGAGGATACAAATTCCCACCGCTCGAGAAGAGAGGTGTTGCACAAATAATTATAGGCTGAGCTGCCACCGTGAGCTAGGAAGAGATAACTAAACTTCTGAAAGCCTTGAAAGGATCAAAACCTGGATGCAAACAGGTCCAAGGCTTCTTGCAGCTTATGCTGCCCATCAGGCTGAACCAGCAGCCAAAAGCAATGAATGAATGGATGTGATGGGACCAAGGTGTTCTTTATTTTGATGAACTTTGATTATGCAGTGATAAGAATTATATAGAAATACATAAAAAATCTTGTTTACAAACAAGTCACTGGCAATGCTGGATTCAAGCCTTTGACAGTTTTTCTAGACCCTTAACCTACGTACCTCCCTCATTAGGTTTAAAATCCATAAATCATGGTGAAAGGGAAAACAAAACAAAGAAAATCACCAGTTGTAATTTAGTAAGGCCAACAAACTTGTGATTGCCTGTCCCATTATCTGGGAAAGGTCTGATGTTAGGACACTTGCTAGAGAGTAGGCTTTTTTTCCAGGGAGGTTGCATTTGAAGTCTGTCAAAAATCAAAGAACATGCACGGTAGGTCTGGGGCATTTCTCTCATAAAAGATGCCTTTGACCTCTGCAGGAGCCAATATCTCCTGAGGAAGGGAAGTTCTGCAACTAAGTCAAACTAAGCTTAAGAGAAACACTGGGTAGCACAGCGATGGGAAAGGCATGAAATTTTTTGAATCGATCCACAAACACCTTTAGAGAGGGGATTCAAGCCCTTTCATTAGATGCATTTGCTTCCCAGGCTTCAAAGAGGCACCTGTCACAGCTGCCACCACTTCTGCGTGCACTTGCAGTGAGGCTGGAATCTGAACACAGACAAAAATAGTAATTATAAGGGGAGAAAGGGAACGAAAAGGTTCCCTTGTGATTAAGTGAACAAAGCCTGAAAATTTAAGTTGTATAGCTGGAGAAAGGAGGAGGAAGGGGATTGACATTATGATAATATTCAGCTACAGAAAACCTGGCTCTTTGACATTCTTAGACAAAGGAACTCAGTTATTGTGTAAGAAAACATTTTGGTTTTAAAAGCAAAATTTGTACGACACAGGTCGGATAGATACAAAGAAAACTGTGTGAAGACATAAGGGACAAGGGAACATGACCACAGACTGGCAAGAAGAGACATAAAAACCCTCTCCCACATTACTTCCATAAATAATTCTGGCCATACAAAACTAAAAAATAAACTGTGAATAAAAGCTGTATTTTTAACAGCAGACTTAACATTCTTCTGGGGGAAAATTGCTCTCTTTTTGGGCTTTTTGATTTTACAAGAAATTTTACTTACTGATTAAATGCCAATATTATATACCAGTAAAAAAAAAATAAAAATCAGTCATTTCATAAACAGCTTTTAAATACTGGAAGACTGATTAAAAACTGTAGAAAGCTTTGGAGACATAATTTTGAGACTAATGTCTTGAAATTTAAGTGTTTGTACATGTTCTTGAGCATAAATTACTATATGAAGATATAGAGGGAGATTATGAATCCTTGTATATTTTTCTTTCTTTTTTATGTTATAGCATTAAAAACTATGAGTATCAATGCTACTGTCATATAGTACTCAGCAGTTTTTCCTTTAAAGAAAGGACTTTGGTGCTGTTTCCCCAAACCTCATCTCCAGATTTGACAGATATATTTCAGGACACCAGAGACTGGATGAAGGACAACTACTTAGGGGATTATGGGTTAAAACTAGAGAGGTTACAGAGCACATTCAGATGAAATGATATTGTCTTAGAACAATTTGTTTGAGAAAATAGCCCTGAAATAACTACACATACATATATTATTTGTAGTCAGAGAGAAGTGCAAGTGAAAATGACATCAACTGAATGGCATAAAAGCTGCTCAAATCAGACAAAGATTAGCCAGATCAACATTTTATGATGATTTTGGATAAGGATGTCCCACTGTTTCCCATTGAAGGCATTGAGATTGGGCATGGAAAGACAAAAGCAGGAAGAACAAAACTGAAAATATTCAGTTTTCAGAGCTATGTGCTTTCATTCTTTCCCTTGTGCACTTGCATAAGATGCATTTGCACAGTTCAGTGATAAAACTCTTGGGCTGATTCGGATCTTGTCTGAACACATGCAGTTCCACGCACACGTTTACTTTCAGTTTGAATGCATAAGATGCATTGATTCCAGCAGTGATACTTTCCTCATCTGTAACTAGTGCTAGTGCCTGGTATAAGTTCATGTCCACTTTCACATCCAGTTTCGTGTTCTGCATGAGCCTTGAGTCCTCATGGAGTCTTACAACTGCTGTTATTTTAATGTTAGATTTTGACCTTACGTAACAGAACGACTGACATTTGCAGGCAAAGCGGGGGAGGCAGTGGATTGGCAATACCAGATTGAATGAGTGCACAGCTATAATGCCATTTGCTTGTAAGAGAGGAAAGATTGCTGCTGGATTTCCCTGTTGCTCGGTTTCACCAGTGACACAAATCAATTATTTCTTTGGCCGGAGCGAAAACGATCACTCAGAGGCGAAAAGGTTTTTCGCATAATATCAAATACAACACCAGCAGAACAACACTGAAGGATGGATCACCTTCTGGAGGCAAGTGAAAGAATGACATGAGTGCACCAGCTGCACATATTAATGAAAGAGTTGGGATGTCATTCCTATTGCTCCCACTGAATTTCTCAAGTGTGCTGGGCCATGATTGCTCCAAAGCATTAATAACAGAATAGACTCAGACCTCAGTTGTCTTTGCTCAGATACACATCTGTATCGATGTCTATGTGTTTATTAATTATACCTAAACGTTTACAAGGATATTCTTCATAAAAGGTGCTACTGCAATAAATCACACTATCCAAATAAAATATTCTAAACAGTCCTGATTAAAAAAAGGACTTGTCTCGAGGTTACATGCTGTACAGCATGATGCTTTCATTCCCTCAGCTGGTATCATAATACTTTTCAAATCTGTGAGAAGGAAGCAGAGACAAAAGATCTGTGAGGCACTCACTGAGTTTAGGACTTGATAAGAAATATTTGTGGCAATAAGTCACAATCTTAGCAAACAGATCTTTGGATCAAGACTCTTCCTAATACTAGGCCATATCCTAAAAAACCCTCCAAAAAAACCCAGAAAAACACCCACAAAAATTGAATAGTATCTCCCACAGGAAACATGGGTTTGTGTTTTTCATACATCCCTTTTCATGTCGTGCAACCTATCAGCTCTAGGTCAAATTTCAAGAAACTGCCAGCAAAGAAAAATGAATCAGCAGCTGTGAAAAATAGAGCAGAGAATCTGCCAGCCCAGAATCAAGGACTCTAGAAAGCTCTGCATAGAGGGGAAAATAAATAACTAAAGGGAGAGAGATTCCTCGTGGACTCTTGTGGACTTAATTTAAACAAAGCCTATGTTTAAAATGATTTCCAGAAGATGACCAATGTAAACACTTCCTGCCTGAATCCAAGCAGATCTAGGGTGGAACTTACAAGTCTAAATGCACAACATCTGGCTCATCAAGAAAAAGGGCTCCACTTCAGTGTTAACCACCCTTTTCCAACTGCATACTGAATTTGCCTAGAACTCTAGGATTGAGTTTATTTTGTACAAATGGTTCCTGTAGCTGGACATGAAACTATCCTTGGAACAATTACATAAAATGTTATTTATGCCCAGTGACATAATTTGTGAAAGGAATTGCCTCCACTAATAAAAGGATGATGAGCAAATTAAGAAATGAAATTAAGTGAACAACAGCCCACAGGTATTTGTCGAGGACAAATTTTGCCAAACACAATCCCCTTTTCCTTTTATGACTCAATATTGTGCTTTCCCTGGGGAAGAAACAGTAAATGCCATATGCCTTAAGTTTAGTAAAGCAGTGTTTTACATGCCCATGTCACAAACAAGCTCCAGAACTTGGTCTAGAGGAAATCACTGTGAAACTGCTGCATAGCACAACAAGTCTACAGAAAAGGGGAAGTAGATCAGCTTTCTGGTAAAGATCTACTCAAGTGAGCAATTCTCAAGGTTTCCTTTAAATTAGAAGAATCATTATTGAGCTGGGCTTTGGCTTCATTGAGTTCTGTGAATGATAGAAAGCAAAACTGGCTTTAAGTTTGCATCAGGCTGCAAGGGGTTAATAAGCTCTTTGAAAATCAGGCTGAAAATCCTAGAGGCTGTTTATAGTGCTTTTAGGATTTACAGCAGACAATATAAGAAGCAGCACAGTTAACAGTGAAGTGTGTGTGAACTTAAGGTAGGCAAAAAACATTTAAGGTAAAAAAACCTGTCTAATTGAAAGAACAGTCAAGCGGAAGAATAAATTTTCCAGAGAAGTTTTCAAAAATGGATATGACAAACAGTCATGACTGTTTTGGGATAAGGGAAGGACCAGCAACCTCCTTTCTCTTGAGCTCCTATTTTCTATGCATTCTAAAATAAAATTTCAAAATACTGTTATTTCAAAATAACCTCTGCATTATAATGATAGAAATAATCTAAGAACAAGAAATGGAAATGTTTGCTACATCATGATATATTTGAGTTTGATTCAGATAAGAGAGAAAAGGTATGCCACTGTCTTTTATTCCATTGTCTCTGAACATAAAACCTCATTTTTTGCGAATAATCTGCAAGGGTACATGGTTACTAACACAAACATATGTCATCCGCTCATAAAAGTGATTCTTACTGAAGTTTCTTCCTCTGTTATGCCAAGAATCATTTGATTTGCAGATTACATAAACAACAATAAACTTGGACTACATTCTCCTGCACATCCTGCATTTGATTGTCAAAGAATTTACTTCTCTGACAAGATGTTTATGGAGTTCAGTGCAGAGAGAAATTGTATTTTGCTTGCAAATATTAAATGACATGTATAATCACACAGAAACAAAATGTTGAAAGCTTTGTAAAAAAATTGTTTCTGGGCTGAAAGTTCAGTATTTGACTCATATAATAATCAATGAATTCCTTGTTTTTTTAATGTATCTATCATTCAATCCACTTATCAGCACACACACTACAGTTGTTTTCATTATGTTACTCCTGGTAAGAAATGTGTATTTGTTTTGTCTAGTATTGATATGAATCAGCAAAGACCTTAGAGCAATTTGTGGAATTCTTAAAAAGAAAAAAAAAATCCCTTTCACCAAAACTTTACAGGAACCAGTGAATATTCAACTCCGTTTAAAGTGACAAAACTGCTAAATTTTTTTTTATATTTCTCCTCAGCCTGCAAATAGACCATAGAACTCTACAATGCAGAGTATTTGAGACAAGATGGACACATTTCTACAACAGTGTTTGGATACCAAGTGTCCTATCTATAGTACTCATAGTACGAATACAGAGTTTTAGTTATATTACACCCCCCCAGGTCTTATATCAACTTCTAACAGCCACAGAAAAAGACCAAACACATCTCACACCTGCTTGCTGTGATAATCTCACATATTTCTCTGAATTGTCCATAACTGGCCTCTGCCAAACCCAGGATGGCAGAGGGAGGGGGCAGCAGAGCTGACCTGGATCAGGGCTCCTGGTGCCAGTGGCCAGGGCTGTCTCTGCCCTTGGCTGCAGTTCTGGAGCAGAACCACCGGTCCAAGGGCAGGTAATGACTGTATGTGACAAATAAACCCACAGTAGCTAAAGGGAAAGTTACTTAAGCCAAACCCCTTGGTCTTGGAAGTCTAAATTAACCACTGATATTTAATATTGCAAGTTTAAAAAAAAAAAAAAGAACAGGTTAATGGTTTTAATTTTTTGGTTTGTTTTCTTAACCTCCCTCTGTTGCAATGAAAGGTATGCTATCTCTAAAAGAAAGGTAAACACACCCAATTAGCTCACAGCAGGTTTATAAAACATGATATCCTTCAAAAGGCTGACTGAAAACCCATAGTAAAAGAGGAAAAAATGTCTTAGTAAACATTTAGTTTCTTATTCCCCCCCACTGGGAAGAAGAACTGATTTCTGGCAGAAACACTCCTGAACTCTGTTGCTATCTTCATCAATTTCTTTGATATTTATGAAGAACCATCCTATTAGGGTGCAGGTTGGTGCCCTGTCCTTGTGGTGATTTCAACACCCCTTTCTTTGCCTTACAGGAAATTGAGAAAAAATCTAAGGAGAGTGGAACACATTTCAAAAAAAAAGGTAAAATAATGAATCTTGTTTCTTTTTCAGTACCATGAGTACTGTAACTCAAAAGAATTGTGACAGGAGAAATCAATAATTCATCAACAGCTGAAAGTGGCACATAGTGAAAAGGGCATGTGTACATAAAAGGGGAAATTTGTGTGCTCATAAAGAAAGTCTGAAAGGTAGATGGGTGGAATGCAGAAAAATTACTTTAGAGACAGCAACTGAAACAGCTTTTTGATATCTGCTCTGTCACAGAAACCTTATATTGTCATTATTTTGCTACTTTTATTCCACCAATAAAATATACAGCGTGTAGTTTACTATCAATATTCAGGTCCTTTACAAAAAAAACTATATGTGATAATTAAGGTTGATCTTGAGAGAATTAAAAATCTACAAAACAGAGTTTACAAAGCTTTGTGTTGTTAGAAACTAAGACTTCGCAGTGAACAGAAGAGGAATTATTTTTGTATTCAGGGAGACATGACTCTAGACAAATTCACACTCCTAAAAATTCAACAAGATATTTCACAATCATCCATATGGTCGTTGTGCTAATGTCACTTCACAAGCTGGCTTATAGATCTCTTATGATTATTAAAATGTGTTACTAAGCTTCTGGAATTGTGAAGACAAAAAGATCAGTTGCTGAACTCAGTGCACTATGAAGGCACATCATTTTAACTCCTTACCCTAACTTTCTGATTCTCAACTTTGTCATATAACTTAAGCAAGCAAAAGTTGCTACCTTACAGTTAGAATAAAAAAATAAGCTCGTGCCACATGGGAAGAGCTTTGTGTGGCCTCCTTCAATAAGGAAAACAGCTTTTCAAGTGTTCACTGATCTCAGTGGTGACAGGAATAAGGGGGAATGAAACAAAACCAATAGAAAAAGTGTTAAAAATAGAAAAGTAGCAGCTATGGAATGAAATGGAGGTTATGGTATGGCCGTTCCAGTGATTGAAAACATCAGGAGGTAAACCACATACTACCCACAGTCCTAACATGGACAGTGAATTTTTACATTGTGGAACAACAGCTCTACTTCTCCCGTCCCAGGAAGCTCCTCTCATGGGTGAGAGGCACAGTGTGTGTGGCAAGCACAGCCCTAGGGTTAATGCAGCAACCTCCAAGGTTCAAGGTGATGTGATACGTGCCCATCACTCACCTTGCAGTAGCTGCTGCAAGACCCAAGACCGATAGATAGAATTTCTGGGTTGTGTAGTCCTTAAAAGGACCACAAGGTGCTATTAAATTCCCAGAAAATTAGTGCATTGAGTTCTTTCAGATGGTAACAGAGAAAAGAAAACCAGAAGACCATAGCTTAAGTTGTGTCATTTCCAAATGAAAAATGCTTTTCATAAGGAATAAGATTTTGAAATTTTTTAAGGACATTTACTGATAAGTTGCTCCAAAACAAAAAAACTCAGATGGCCAGCCTGCCGTGCATCACAGTAAGAGTGCCATTCACTCACATACTTTGGATTTCTCCAATCTGGGGCCGTGTTTTAAGCACCACCCTTTTGAACAAGGTCTGCTACAAACTAACTGGTATAGGATGCAAGTGCTCTGTATGTTCTGTAAAATGATTTCTTTGTAGCATACCATGACTCCTCACAATTATGATGCCAACTGGTTTGAGTGAACCAAAACGAGCACAGCGCCACACAATGGAACTCAGCCTTCTAAGAGGATGTGTGCAAATGGGCAGCAATAGAGACGACAGAAGTGGATGGAAGAGTCAACAAAACACCATAAAAATCAGAAATAAGCATCCTGAAGAATATTTCCATCGTTCATCCCCGGCAGCTTTGTCTTTTCAGTGGGGCAGTAGCTGAAAAACTAGGAGAAAGCACTGCCAGCTAGAGGAAAGTAACACTGCTGCTACAGGGGATATTCTGCCATTAGAGTTCTGTGTTTTCTGGGATATGCACCCATTCTCCCCATCAGCATCAACAGCTGTTGCCTTAGTGGTGTTTCACAGTAGAACAGTGCACTGTACAGACAGTCTAATTGCACCATGCCTGCAACCTGAGTGACGGCAGAGCAGGAGAGATGCAGTTGAAAATGCGGCCACACACACCATTTTATGGTTTTCAAAAGCCTTAGTTCTATTTGCTTCAAACAGAAATCAACAGCAAAACAAAACTGAGGCAATACAAGTATGACAGAAAGAATTTGAAAGGGAGGCAAGAAGATTTCAAAGGATTTTAGACACAAGTGTTGTACAGATGTTCAGTAAAAGAAACCACGAAGTCTAATCAAACAAACATTTTCAGGCAGTTTATAGTCATGGGAAGAAAGTGGAAGGGGATGGGAATTCTAGCTTTGATCATGAAGCTAGTATCAAGGAAACAGCTATTTTCAATTTCACAGGATATTTGGAAAGTGCTGTTTAGTGGATGTACCACCACCCTTCGATGCCTCCACCCTTTGTGCAAGGGCAGTCTGTGGCTCGCTCACAGTGAGGAGATCAGGTTTCACAACACTTTGGGTCTCAAAAAGTGAGTGCTTGGCTGACTTTGTTCCAATAGCACCCTAAAGCAGGTCTGAAGTCCAACATGCCCAACATCGCTGTGGAAAACCAAGGTGCATGACCAGGAGGGTCTATAGATGGTTACCAAGAGGAGTGCCACCATACAGTTCAGAATTTTTCCTCTCAAAAGCCTTACAGAGAGAAAAATAATTATACACACACACACACACACACACACACAGGCTCTTAAATTCCACTGAATCAACCTCTGTCAGTTTGTAAAGATTTGTTCAGAAGGTTGCTAACCAGTCATACTAAACCAATACGTGTAAGGAAAGTGAAATGCTAAGTAAAATATTCTTCTACTTTCTGGAATTCCATTCTTTCACATTACATATATGAGCTGTAGGTATATATTTACATAACACTCTTATTTAAAAAAAAATTAGTTTTCACTTGGCTTTCTATTTCTGAGTGGACTTGAAGACCTTTTTTATATCACACCTAAGCGAAGTGAAATAACAACATAGTTGAAGTTCTTGAGCTAAACAACTAAACCATCTCTACAAACTGACGGTCGCACTTACATTTCCACAAAATTCTTGTATCTAAGTGATGTTAAGAGTTTGTAAATGCTTTTTTTTTTCCCCCCCACAAAAGGCTGCTCAAATATTTCATCTAAGAATAGAAATAAATTGATGCTGAGCTGGAGGCCTCCAAAGAATTGAAGACAATTGTGCTCTACAGTAACAAGAAGCTCTTGTCCTTTCCTCACAAAATCCTGAGTCGGTCTGCAAGGACTATCACATATTTCATGATCCTAAAAATTATAAAACCACAATTAATTGTGTATTATATGTAGCTAAGAGTCTATAAGTCATCTGTTCCCTCATAAGTAATCATGCAACAATGCCTTTTGCTATTTTCCAATAAATAATAGGCATTTTCAAACTGTCATCTTAAAAGGTTGTCTGAATTCTTTTGTCTGTTGATGCTAACAAGTGCAAAAAATGAGTTTCCTTTTGCTTAACATGAATGACAACCATCTTTTTTTCCTCATTTGTGACACTCAGAAAGGTAATCTCAAATATGAACAAATGATATTCAAATTTTTTTTTTTTTTTGGCTAAAGAATATAGACTGGAAAGTTCTACAGCAAAATTACACTAGCTCATAAAGCAGAACACAAGCAACAGGAGATTGATTTAAATACTTATGTTGAAAGTTTTGAGATTTTTTTTTTTTCATTTTAGAGAAGAGCCAAATTTAGTGCTGGCTCAGGAAATCTTCTATGCATATGAGTCATAACTATGCAGCTGATCAGTAAGAGAATCCCAAATGGAAAGGTGAACAAGAGTTCACACATTAGGTTTTTGCACACTAAGCACAAATAATTTCAGAAGAATATTATCTCTGGCTGAGGTTGTTTGCATCCCTTTTCTAACACTTCCCTTAATGCCACACGTGCAGCCTTGAGATTGGAATCAGTTCTGGGAATCTAAATTGCTACTTCAAATGCTGGAAAATACTGAAAAGAACCCTGTGATTGCTTATGCCTAAAGGGGTATTTTAGTTTTTCCTTGTCTAATCAACTTTTTCTGGCTTCTAAGTACACATAAGTTGCTTTTTTACTCTGACAGTTTGCAAGAATATTAACAAGAGGACAGGAATGTATGGCAGAAGTTCTTTGTAAGACTAGAAGAAATAAATTATCTTAACTTACATAGTTTGAGGAACACACGGTTGAAATGCAGCCCATATGCATGGTGATTATTTATAGGCATACAAATTATATTCAAAAAAGAGCCAGATGGCTTTAGCAACACATCTGCTGTCTTCAAGGCAGAACTTCTGAAGCAAACTTGGGACATTAACTTCTATTATAGAGCAGTCAAGAACCAGTAGGGCTACATTTGCTTTGTAGTCTGTAAGAGTTGCATCTTCCTACACAGAAGTTGAATTTAATCTGAAGTCAGCATCAAAGACAGGCTGCAATATTTTGCATTTTAACAGGGTTATCATGCTGTTACTAACTAAATGCAAGGCTTGGGAAGGTAGGTCACCACTAAGGCAGAAGCCAACCCTCACACATGCTAAGATAAGTGGTGATTACATAAATCTTTATGTCAGCTTGCAGTTCTGTGTATTTTGCACTCATTTTCAGCAAAGTCACAATCCCTGAAAATCATTCAAAGTCACAAACATTCACAGTGCACACTACTTTTCTTGTTTTACCTTAAGAGAAGGTTCTCTTTTAACAGATAATACCGAGAGGTGATCGAAAGACATCTTAAACAGAAATAAGAGCCATGTGAGTATAAGATTCTGATTTATAATGCCAAGGGCAGGATGGGGGAGAAGTCAGGCATCTACTAAGTACATGCAAAATATGCATTTTAAAATGAGAAGACAAACTGGGAGAGAGCACTGGGAGCCTGCTTCTAATCCTCACCTGGACAGGCATAAGCTGTCACAAGCGCTTGAGTTTACACCTACTGCCTCCTGTAGCAGTGTGCTACTCTAAGTAGTACTGTTGCTCATTTTTACTTATATTCATCTTTTCAGAATCTTCTGCAGGAGCAGTACTGCTCTCCTCCCCTGCTTATCCTACTTGTTATAAAAAGCAGCTTTAAAACAAACAAACAGAACATAAAAAAAAAAACCAAACACCAAACCAAACAAAAAACCCTAACAAAATAAAAAACCCTGAATTTGCCTCTTCTGCTAGAATGGATTCATTCCTCAGAGTGCAGCTTTGCCTAAGGCACTTTTGGATCCTGTCTATTTTTCTGGCAGCATAGATAAAACTGGAAGCTTGATCCACTGCACCATGTGGAAGTCCCACTGTGCAGGCAGTTTCTAGCCCAGGTCTTGCTAGAAGGAGGAGGAACAAGCTCCCTGTGCTCTGGTGCTGCTGTTGTTCCCAGCCGGGAGCTGGAGAGCAGATGAGTGCAGTGGAAGCTGTGCTGCCCCACTTCAGCATGTGCTGGGGGACATTCAACTGCATCAGCATCTCTTTCCTGGGAGAGACAACTACAGCAGGACCCTGTTTTCCTGGCCTCTTGACCAGCCCACACTCTCTATACTCAATTGGCAAGGTAGCCAAAGGCTGGAATATGCAGCAGGACCATGCTGCTCCTTTGCTCAGGGAGAACTTAACTCTCCTGCAAGACAGAAGTGCACTGCAGATAAAATTCTAATGGTAATTAGAAGCATAAAAGTTAAAGCATATACAGATGTTTTTCCAAGTTTAAAAGTTTTCCTAAAATCTGAAAATCCTAGATTTCAATGGGTTCAATTACCTCCATCAGGTAAGATACTACTCCTGGTATTTATGAATGCTCTGTTCCCCAAATTTTCAAATGCTTCTGGAATGATTTTTAGGAAGGTTATTTTTATTATACCAAAATAAAACATTATCCTCTCTTTCCCTATGTATATAATTTAATTTTGTTAGGCTGTCTAATCTCATTGAGGCTCCCAATCATCCCAAATAAGAACTTGCTATGAGAGGGAGTGAATTTGACCTCTTTGAAATGCTAATTGAATTCCTTATCTGTAAAGCCAATATTTGTGTTGTATAGCTCAATGATGGAGAAAAAAATAATCCATAAGCCTGATGAAATGATAAAATGCATTTGTTTAAGTCATTAAAATTAAACAGCGCTTATTCTAGGTTCTTATTTCAATTCACATGAGATCTGAAAAAAAATACAAAACAAATGCTAAAGATCACAGGTCCCTGCAAAAATTCCACAGCAATGCCCTTTCAGTCGAACAAAATCAACCCAAAACTTAGGTCTTCAGCTCTTATGTGCATCAACAGTGATATCATCAGTGTTACTCAGGCTATTCCAAGCGAGCCACCCTGGCAGAACTTTGTCCTTTAAACCTCAAACACCGTCCTTTTTACCATTAAAATGCTGTGTCACAAACACACTCACACAAAGCAAGTTGTCTTCCTGCTGCTGTTGGAAAGGAGAAAGGCATTTTGGTATCACTGATAACAGCAATAACTGAAAGTTAATACAAGTCCCAGGACTGCTGGGGTTTGCAAATATCAAGCCTCTTTCCTTGTGTTTTTTCCCAAGATGTTCCCTTTGTGGAGTCAGGGAACCACTGTGCTGTTACTGGCTGTCTGCTACAGCTTCAGCTGTGCAGTGGTAATTGGGGAAGGGATTAGCTTTGGTTAAACATTGAACTGCTTTTCCTTTGGGAGGCTGTGGAAACATGCCAGAAAGAGTGATTCTTCAGAGTAACACTTGTGCTAATCTCTAGACCTGCTTCCATCAACTGCGTGTGCCAGGCCTCCTCATCCCTCCGGGAATGGAGTTTCCATGGGGCTGATGCTTCTCTTTTTAACATGTAAGGCTGGGCTTTAACGGTGTTGGCTTCTTCCACCACCCGTAGAAGCAAAGATAGGAACACTGGGATTAGTTTGTTTGAAATCAATGGAGGCTCATGCCAGAAGTGCAGCTTTAAAGCCGTTAGCAGGAGTTAGAAGTGCATAGTCTGCTTCTTAATATAACCACTGTCATAAATCACGTGTGCTCAGCCATTCCTTCACTTCCTATATGGGGAACACTTCACAGCCATATGGGGAAGAGGAAGAACTGGCTGCTGTAGGCAAACTCTTTCTGGTTGGGCCAAACCACCGCTCTGTGAATTTTGGGTACGCACAAACCAATTTCTGTGTGACTTGCCCATGGTTAAGTCCCGGTGACGTAGTTAAAATGTAAAAACAACATCCTTACTAAGGAGACAACTACAAAAAAGGTTATTTCCTCAGAAAATTACTAAGTGTTACATTTGGATGGTATAATACATATTTGGGGAAGGAATGAAGATGACTTGGATGCTTGCTAGGTTTCCTGTTCAAGAAATACCTAATAAATCGTGTGAGGGATTATTTTCCTGTGAAAATATTATATTAAATAGAAGTAAGAGGAAAATCTTGCTGTTAAAGCCATCTGCTTCCCTCCCTCATGCTCACAGAAACCAGACATGCATGTGCCCGCATGAAAAGAAGAGAATGGATTAGATACAGATAAGTATTTGGAACTAGAGGATTGATTGAATTGAAATTAATTTTAGATGCAGTGAGATGGTGTCAGCCAGGACCAGATCTTTGCAAGTCACGGAGTGAACAGCACCATGTGTGGAAGAACATAAGTGAATTTTATTCTTAACCTTAGGCTGAGGTTAGTAAACTCCTGAACAATGACTTAAATCCCTTAAAAGATTTTTAACTGATGTAAATTCTAAATATGCAGGCAAATGTTTTTATGAAGTGATTATAACTGTCAAAAAATGAGGTAAATGGACCAGCAAAATACATACTTCAGGGGCTCTATATTATTTGCAAAGGTAAATAATAAAAGTGATTGCAGAAGGCTGTATTTAAGGACTGTTTTAAACTAAGGTCTTAGATACTCACCTGCATCTATGCAAAGTGTTCAAATGCCAATGAGCAAAGAAACATCTGTGGCAATAATCACGAAAAGATTAAATGATGAGATTTTTAAGGCATAAACGTAAATTTACCGCATGGCAACAAATCACACTGTATATGGGTGGGTTTCTTTGGACACAAATGTAGTAATTCCCTGGAGACATTAATTATAATAATAATTTAATTAATAGGGTGGAAGATTAGAAATGGGGGGTGGGGTGGGGAAAATAAGCAGTTTTCTTGTTGCTCTTTGTTATGAGAATTGAAAATTTTTAGCACAAAGCTGTTTTGAAGTAAGAAGTAACTCTGATATTTTACTACTTAAATTATCTTGTAATCTTGTGCTGCAGATACTCAATCTGGGCATAAAAAAAATGAATAGATGTACATAATAGTCACACTAAAATTAAAATCCATTAAAAATCAGTATATTTCCCTTCAAATAGAGACTCTAACCAACAGTCCTTGCCATGGACAAATGGAGCACTCTCTCATTTTAGAACAAGTGTTCACTGAGAGCTTCTGAGCTTCAGAAGTTACTCCAGCTCAGGGGAAAGTTCTCAACTCAATGTGCACATTCTACTCAAGTCTCCAGGTGAAATTTAGGTGATATAAATGTTCTTATTTGCAAAGTACTCAGTGAAGTAGCATGAATTCCTTCTAGGCAAAAGCACAGGTCTGTAACCCCACCTGACTTCAGGTCAGGTCAAACAAGGTCAAGGGTAATATTTTGGATGTTGGTGTAATTTGAATAAGATGGGTTACAGATGTGAGAGAGTTGGTGGAGAAGCACAGAGAGAGATGCTGAAGCAGAAGCTCTTCAGTTCCCCCCAGACATAACACTACATGACCTAGGGAGTTTTCTTACCTCCTGCTGAACACCTACCAGTCTGCTCCTACCCTGTACTAATTAGAAAAATTATCCTTTTACACATGGACAAATACAATTTTCATCTATTATCTTCCTAATGTTTAGTTTCCAGAATAGGCTTAATATTTCACACTCCTTCTTCTATATATTTTTGTTTCTATTGTTGTGAAATATGTTGTGCATTTTAAACTGTTAAAGATCACGAAATGTAGCATGTTTTGCTCTTGAAGACTTCATTAATGAAATAAGCACCAGGTTAAAGCAGATCACAGAACTGTTATTTCCTGAAATCTAATTTCTAGTTTTGTTTAACCTCTACAATGCTATTCAAGCATCACAGTCATATAAAATCTAATTAAATCATTCCAGAAGGGATCATATTACATGAAAAGAGCTCAAGATTGAGAGTAAGAATAATAATACTGGTAGTAATTTGCCACTCCCAAAGACAGATTAAAGATCAGTAGTAACTGTTCAGTGCTAAGAATTGAACTCATTTACAGTACAGATCTCTACTGAATACAAGCTATCATACATAATAAGTTTACTGTCCTTTCATAAATATGTAAAGCTGATATAATGTTGTGACAGTTTTATGCTTTCTTTCAGTTCTCTTTAATAGCAGGCATAAAAACCCCAATGAAAAACTATCCATTTTAATAAGTTTTGGAGATTGTCCAAAGTGAGAGGAAGAAAAAGTAATAGCGAGGTTCTTGGGGAAGAACTAAAGGTATTAAATAAACCAGGCAAAAAATTTGCCTCAAATAAATTAAAAAGGCAAAATTCAGCTTGAAATTAATACTGAAGCTAAACAAAACCCCTGAGTGTTGCAATGTGTTTTTATGCTGGAAGGCTGGTGGAATAGGGAAGCTGATGCCTCTACAAACTCACAAACACACCCAGTTATTTCTGGTACAAGTCCATGACCTGTGGATTTCAACTGGAGATAGTTACCCATCCTTTAACTCCCAAGCTGTAAGAGAGATGGACTTATTTTGCTCTATCAGTTGTGGAGCCAAGTTTAAAGCCTCAGATCTCACTGCCTTCCAGTTTGGAAAGCTAACCATTAATACCACACATTGTTATTACTTCCTTCTTTTCTTTAAGATGAATGCAGAATTAACCTCTATAAATGGCTTGATTATCTCCAACAACAAATCTGAGGCTAATAATGTACAGTATTTAACCAAAACATTTCTATTAACAAGCAGACCACAAGGCACATTTCTCATGTGCAGTTCTCCTCAAGAAGTTTTTCATTCAGCAAAAGTCCCATGAGAGAAAAGTTACGGAAAAAACAACTATTTAAGAACTCTTCAGGGCATAGTCACAGCTTAATATAAGCCAGTCTCCAGGCACTTCAGGTTGCCTTCCCCTGAATATATTTTCAAGGCAGAGTACTCTGGTTTTTTGCTGTGGTTGTTTAAATGTAGCTGAACAATCCTGTTAAATATAATAGAGTCCAGATGCATTACTACTGCTTTCTGAGAAAATGCACTGATATTATAAAGTGTCCTTCATCTTTTAAGGTTTTATGGTGTTCTGGTCTCATCCATCTCACTTTGTGAGAAGAAGGTTACTGGCTAAAAAAAAAAAAAAAAATACTTAAAAAGCCCCTCTTTGGCAGTGTCTGCCCGGAAGGTTTTTGAACTTCCATAATTATACATACACACAAAAGTCACAGACAGAGAAGCAGCAGCGCTCTCAGTACATATTTGCAAAACATACTGCAAGTCATTGGGGTCCATCTTCCACATTGCCAAGAAAGAGGGGAGAGAGGCAATGAGTAGACAGAACTCAGGATTTGTCAATTAAAATTGCAAAGGCCAGACCCTGAGTTCCTGCAGGCTGATGATATCCCATATAACAGGCACAGCAAAGCTCTTACAAATCGCAAGTGTTTCCTCCCTGCTTGTGTCATAACACAGGCAACAGCAGATTGATGAGATTTTACTAAAGGCCACTCCCCTCCCCTCACAAGTTCCTTGGATTTGCTTATCTGGCTGAATGACTAGTGAGTACCAGGATCCTGCTTTTCTTCTCAGTCTGAGGAAGATTTTGATTCAAAGATGAGATACTATTTCCAAATACCTTTATCATTAAACAATCAGTGGAATATGGAATTTCACCGTCATGAGAAGGAAAGGCAGTTGTCCGTCAGCAGCACAACTCCAGCTCCAACTTTGGGAAGGATAGTGTGTCTCTAGGTTTGTAAAGGTGGCAGGCAGACCTAGAGCTTGGGCTCAGATAATTGTGCTTCCAGGGAACCAACGTGAGGGCAAAGGGAAGGGCTTGGAGCAGGCAGAGGAGAAAAAGAAAATGGAGCAGTTTACACCAGAACACAGCAAAGCACCGGGGCTTATTTACAACTCTTGGCTGGTTTTTAGTACCTCCTAGCTCCTTAATGCCTCTCTATTGCTCTCAAATCATAAGAAATATAATGAATTGAGAATATTTTAATGTATTTTAAGTAAACAGTACATATTTTTTCCACTCCAGAGTGGGGTAGATCTCATCTAGCCATTCTGGATGAGCTGAAGGAGGAACTGGTAGCACAAAGCATCACTAGAGGAGAACAGAGATCTGTACCTTGATTCCAAAGAGGTAAAAAAAAAAGTGCCTGTACTTCCACTGAGGAAAGGAGACTTAACGTCTGCATTCCTTTTAAATCAAAGCTGACATTTTCAGGGCAGTGATTGTACAAAGAACCATCAAATGAAAGGGGGGGAAGTAATCATAGTCCTTGCTCAAAAAAAAAAAAGGCAAAAGTAAAAAGGAATTACTTTTGTGGTCTCAGTCACTAAGAAAACTCATTAACTTGTATAATTTAATTGTATCCAGCTGAAGTGGTAAATATCATGATAGATTTTTTTCTTATGGGTCATTACTTGTGTGGTTAAGTGATTACAAAGAGAGATATGAAGCCTGTGGTGGTATTTAGCTTTTAAATATTGAATTTCCTTACACCTCTAATGCGAAGTGGAAAAAGCTGATGCAGATTGGTTTTTTGGTTTGCAGCACAACACAGTTAAAGTGCCACTTGCAGATCTTTCCCAGACACAGTTCTGCAACATGATTATCAAATAAATATGTTTTCTTGGAGAATCTATTACTCATTAAGCACCATTTTTTCTCTTTTGGTTTTGCTCGACAGATAGTAAAATTCTTCTGCAAGAGGAGTGGAAGGCTATTTTGAAAACACAGGACTCTGGATACAAAAAGGACAAGATATTGGAATATCTCTTGCAGTCCATAGTCCCTGTTTTAATTGAAGACTTATCAAAATCAAACTAGAGTGATACTCTGTCTATATTCATCTTTTAAGGGTAAAAATTCTTAAAACAGACAGAAGAGGGAAAGCATAGAAATTCAAACTAGTAAAAAAACCACTAGCTTTAATTTCCTTCCATCCCTTATTTATCAGGCAAACTAATAGCAGAGGTGAATGAGCATTCCGGAAAAATCACACATTTCTTTGAGTGGGAAAGTTGCCTCACCCTCATGCTATAGCAAAATATCCTCAATTGTTACTTCTACAGCAGCTGCTGGGGTTATTTATCATTTTAAACACCAGCTTTGGTGGAGATGCTTGGAATATTTGCTCTCTGGGACAGAATGCAGCTAAAAGCATTTACAAGGATGCTCTGTGTACGTTGCTCAGCTGTAACTGAGTGAAACCAGTTCTGGTCATGCTGCAAAAAAGGCTCATCATCAAGTGTGCTATTGAGGAAAGGACATTTTCATATAGAGAAATGGTGACATTGTACAGAAAATGTAGTTTTCCAGTGTTAAAGCAGAACCATGAAGTGGTAACACTTAAAATTAACAAACCCCACTCATATATGATCTGCTTTTTTTTGTTGTTGCTGTAGTGTATTGATGAGTTTCTAAAGAGAACCAAAGTTCTGTGAGAGGAAGAAGAAAGCAATCAGCTAAACTGTAGCTTAGATCATCATTTATTGAAGAGCTAACTTCAATGTAGGTATTTTTCCCCAAAATTTTGATTTTACTTTCATTTGTACATGTTCAATTCCTAAAAACACTGTCTAGGAGATGAACCCTAGAAGAATACCAATGTAATTAAAAAAACCCAAAACAAACCCAAACCAACAAAAAATTCCCAAACCATCAAAATAAACTCCAAAATCTCAACTTGTCTTCTAAAAGATAGAAGTAGAAAACTTTTTCGTTAGGGACTAACACTAGCAAGAATTGTACTAAGGGAGAATGGTTTCAAACTGAGAGTAGATTTAGATTAGATATTAGGAAGAAATTCTTCACCCCAAGGGTGCTGAGATGCTGGTACAGGTTGCCCAGGGAAGCTGTGGATGTCCCATCCCTGGAAGTGTTCAAGGCCAGGTTGGATGGGGCTCTGAGCAACCTGGACTCTGGGTCTAGTAGAAGATTTCTCTGCCCATGGCATGGGGGGTTTGGGATTAGATGATCTTTGAGGTGCCTTCCAACCCAAACTGTTTTATGATTCCATACAATTTGCACAAACTCCTCAGCACAGCAAGAATTACTGCTCACGAGGAACCATAATTTCCACCTCCCTCTCTCCCTTTTTATATTTTCATTTGGCAGCAGCTACAACCAACTTGTGGAACAAAGATGTAACCTCATCTCTCGTAAGAAATCATACAACAAAACCATCAAAATTAGTTTGTGATGAGAATCCTCCACAATGACCTGTTTGAGGCAGCACTTCCAACTGCTGGACAAAGACAATGCTAGTTCTGTATTTTGTTCTGACACAAGAGTGGCTGCTAGACTGCAGCACTAAAGTGAGAGTCTCCTGGGAACAAGTCCCCCATGACGCTCTATTTCCAGCCTCTTTTCCCAGTGTGATTTAGAAGAGTCTTATGGATACTCAACAGTGCCAGTAAAGACTTCCTCTCACACTTGATCCAGTGAAAGAATTGTGCCTGTCAATCTGATTTCTTCTAAAATCATATAATTCAACTGTTCTTTCTCTCTCTCTCTTCCTTAATTTGGTGTTTTATTTTCTTAGAATCTGATATTTTATTAAATTTTCTTCAGTTTCTCTAGCATCTCCTCCTTAACAGAAGTACTTTAGCAATGTATCATGTTTGTTTTGGCTTGCTTATTTTGGTGGGTTTTTTCTACTATTTGGTATATATTTCCCATTCTTTCACTAGCTGATATTTCCATACCTAAATACACATCTTTCCTTGTTTCAGAATCTTAGAATGGTTTTAATTCATTATTGGCTTTTCTAAAACTTCCTATGGGTCGCTAATTATATCATACCCAGCTGAAACAAAAGAACTGAGTTAAAGCAAAACTCTGTTCTCCTGCTGCTGTCTCACATTCCACCATCGAGAGGATATGAAGTGTTTTATGTTCCTTGATCTTGTCAACGCTCTTGGGTTGAGATGGGAGGTTAAAGGGAGGTGACAAGGTTAAATGATTTGACTAACATCCCAAATAAGCCCCGGTGTGATTATGAGCCTGCCTCAGCTTTCTAATAACATATGTAATGAGGGAGAATTGGAAGCTTCCCACACCAACAGCTCTTGCAGAAGTGATTTGTTTCTCTCTGTACCCTGGCCACAAGAGGCATCCATATATTTCTTCTAAGAATATTGTCATGGCCCACTAAATTACCCCTGGGCAGTGCTATCAGCCGTGTTCCACTTTGGCCCTTTATTTCTTTCTGTGACATTACTCTGCACAAGGGTTACTAAAAGACAGATGAAGTAGGAGTAGATGGGTCTCTGGGGAGTGATATATAGTAGGTGCATAATAGAAAAAAGTGAGGATGGTGTTGTAACAGGAATTTTCATTTCTTTCTCCTCATTTCCAGAAGAAATTCTAGGCATTGGAAATTTATTGTGCCATGGCTATTGGGTTTATTTTTCCTTCGACTCCAAATTCTTTTCAGGGAACTTGACTCCTAATAGCCATATACTTTTTTCTCCTCCATTTTGTTTTCTCTTTCACAGTGGCAAATCAAAGTACTCAGTGGATTAGAGTCCTCTTGATAAATTCTCTTGTCATCATACCAGACAGTATTTTTACTGAAATCAAAGTCAGACAATGAAAAATATGTCAAAAATTGTACTAGAGGGCAATGTTGCAGTTTGACCAGCAACAAAAGCAGCTGTTCTAGCAGCTAAGATGTTGGAGAAATGTCTGGCAGCTTTTAATGTGGGTGTAAAAGTTGTCATGTGAAGTTACTTTCAACCTGATGGATTTAATGGTTCCTCAGAACCATCATGGTCTATCACCTCTATGAGTATTAAGGGACTCCTAAATCCATGGATAGATAATTTCGCTGCCACACTTGCACTGTAAATCCACATCCTTAAAGCCTTCATTAAATTTGTACAGTCCATTTCTTAAGTGCAATTAACTGTGCATTTCTTAAGAAAAGTGGTTGATTTGTTTCCATCTCCCGTAGTCCCCATTATTTCCCATCGCCCTTGCAGAAATGAGAATACGTCTCCTGAAACTTGTTCAAAAGCTTATCCAATTGTTGGGAATTGGAAATTGTTTATAACCTTTGCACTCCACCTCTATCACTCCTGAGCACGGAACAAAGACAATCTCCACAGCTGGATCCTAGTTTGGCTTAGCTTAGCATGGCAAGGTTTGTGAAATTCTGATGTAGCTGTTGGACACATCAGCTTGTGGACAGACTTGCCTCACTGATCTGTTAAATCTTGCACTAGAATAATTTGTTTCAACTGTGACAATATAACCAATCCATTTTATCCACTATTACTACTGGACAGGCAAATTAAAATTTATAAAAAGTAATAGGAAGCATGGAAATCTGTGTATTTTGATTCATCACACTGTATCATCATCATCATCAAAGCTGAGGAGACCACACAAAAATCATTCCAAAACAATTATTTCTAAAAGTTACTGAATAATCACTTGAAAAATACTAATAAATTTCTACTGTGGCAACAAAAATTCTGAAGTAAAGCTACTGTGTCGGTTAATGCTCAATGATGTATCTTTTAAAGCTGGTTAAACCTTCACACAACATAAATTCGTGATTAAAACAGCACTGCTTTATAATATAAACCAGTGTTTTCAAGAAAACATTATTTGCACAAATACTTTTCATTACAGCGGTATCAGCTTGCATAACTTGCAACATCTAATGAAATGAACTTGGATGCTCTAAATTCTCACTGCTTGGGAAACACCCTGCACCTTCAGAATCAAGTACTCACTCAGCATGTACAACTATCTCGTGTTGGTTTTGTGGAAGGAAGTTAATTTGACTGCATGAATAAAATAACTTACTTTCTTAATTAGACATTTTAATCAGAGATCCATTAGCTAATCAGAGCTAATCAGTGTTTCATCAAGACTGTAAATAGGCAACTTGGGATAAGATGGTCAGGACTCACAGGCTTGCATGCATAATAGGAAGCTGTGGATATTATTTGAAGGTTTATCATTAAAGAAGGCCCTAAAAGATTTTAATAATTTTGATACAGAGAAAAAAAATGGAGAACAAGAGAAGTTATTCCTTCTTCTCACCAGCAGCTCATTACAATAATTTTCGAAAAGGGTATATGAGAGAGAAAATTAGGATTCTTCTCATAGTAATACCTGGCCCCCTAAAAGTAAGCATTAGAATTCCCACTAATGCACTGTTGGGAGGTCAGTCACCAATAGTACATTGGCATTTATGTTTAATCTGGGATTTTTAAAGTTTCAGCTCTAACAATCTCTGCAAATGCCAACAGAGCATTCACAGTACTCTTTTCCAAGCTGAGCACCTTTCACTCACTGCCTCCTCAGATTTCTTACGTAGGTGGTTGCCAGTATGTTTAAGAAATCAGTAAAATCAAAAGAAAAACTAAGCTAACAATAAGAAAATTTGCTAGTTTGCTTTATGGGTCACCAGATGAAATATTTACAACTACTTAAGCACCAAACTATATCATGATGTCCAAAACAACAACTGTACAGTTTTGAGCATAAGACAACACATCCTTAAGAGTACTGCCGGAAATAAAAAAATTACACAATTACATGTAGTCATGTGGTGCTGACATAATTCTGTGCATAACTGCTCCATGAAGTAGGTTTCCTATTTTTCACAAGGCATACTTTAATAACTGTGACCTTAAATGTGATATTAACTGTGTGATTGTCTGGCAAACACAGTTCTTTCCTCCTCTGATACCTTAGGCTATCCAGGAACAGGACAAAAGAGGCAGCATAACCATTAGGTGATCAACCATATGTATAAAAAGACCTACTGTGACTGTTTCATATTCAACTATCTCTTTGAAACTTGCCTAAATCAGGATTTGTTAACTGCCCTCCCCCTTTTTTTTTAATTGAAATTTAAAATATCGATTAAAATTGATGCCAGAACCAAATCAAGTAGGATAAAAATTTCCAGGAAACTGGAAGTTCTTTTGATGGGAAAGAGGGAAAAGAGAGCCAGATTAATCTGCTCCCTGGGATGAGATAAACTGAGTTAAGCGAAGATTTTACCAATTTTCCACTCTGCTGGGGATCAAAAGGAATGCTATAATGTAGAAGGAGGAATTTGAATTTTTTCCTCATCACCAATGTACAGCTGCATTAGAAAAAGTGCTGGCATTTAATACTGAAGTTAGTATTTGCAAACTAAAAGAAATCTAGTTACTTCAACAAGATGCCATATGGTCTGTGCATTTGTGCTCTGCCAAGTTGAAAGAGTATTTTCTTTACTTCAGTGAAGGCCAAAAAACGATATTGAGTAGCTCAACATCTATATTGCTCAAATCCTTCACAGAAACTCTGATTCACCAGATAAAATTAATGGAAGACAAAGGAAACGATACAGAAGTTGAAAGGAAGTGGTCATAGCAGAAAGTCCTCATCAGTTAGGCCTCTGACACTGAAGGAAAATGTTGCTGTCAGTCTGGCTCCAAGTTGTCCCTGAACACCATAGGAAGTGGTACAAAGGAGCAGGGCTTAGCCTCCTCAGTATTCCATCAGCTAATCTTATTTTTTCTTTTTTTATAATGTTATATCTAACATTATTACCTGAACTTTACTGAAAGGTAAAGCACTGTAATACCACAGCATTTCAACACCACAGACGTATTATGTACTCTTCTGGAAGACAGAGTGAATACCAAAAAAATTACTCAAACGGCAACAAGGAGACTGACAGGGGGAAGTAATGACAGGGAAAATTGAGGTCTAAATTTAAAGGTTCATTGAATTTTCCTCAGAATAAAAAACTTATATGTTGGGTGTTTTATTTTGTGATATGAGCAGTTTTTCCAGTAGGAACTACTTAGGCTACTACTTCATCTAATCTAACAAACGCAGCCTAAAAGAGCTTTACAAGGACAACATGAATCAGATTTAAATTAATGACCTAGATAAATCTTACTAATCACTGGAGCCACCTAGTTTCAGCAGTCTCATTGAGAAGAAGCATCTTGCCCTCTTGTCTGCGAATCTTCCTGGACAGCTGGAAAGCATCATGCTTTATCTGCAAGTTTCAAAAACTGCACAGCATATTTGTATTTAAAGGACATCAGTGTTGCTGTTAATCAGACTTTGTGGCCTTGCTTTGTGAAGAAATCCCTGAAACTGCTCCTAGTCCCCTTTCCTGTCATATGAGAAATGTTTACTTTCTTAAAGATAAGGTGGGAAAAGATATCCTGCAATGAATGGGGAGAAGTACCTATTTCTATCTGTTCAGATGGACTTTGCTAATTCACCTCAGAGTGAAACAGAAGTAATCTAGATTTGATAGGTTTTCAAAACCAAGACACGTGAAACATAAGTGTTCAGGGAAGAAAAGACAAATTAACCACAAAATCTAATGCAAGGAAATAAAATTCCTCCTCCAGCTCTCCTTTCCAGTGGTGACAGATCAGTGATTTCACACATGCAATTCTCTTTTCTCTCCCTGCTCCAGCAGTACATCTTAGCTTCAATCTTTCAGCTTTCTTAGCAAATGGGGAAATGCGGTGCTAGCACGAGGAGAACACTTTTGATCCTTAAAGTTGATCAAATATAGATCTGGCTAAGAGGCTCTTTAAGACAGATGACACTAAATACCACACACCTCTTACCCACTGATCTTCCATCTGCTGATGGCCCAGGGAATAGGCACGTCTCTATTAGAGTGTGGATCAAGTCAATCTAATCCATGTACTTATCCTCTCTGTGTTTGGGTACTGCATTATAGCACATGAGAAGATGAAAGGAGACTTAGAAACAGCTCGAGTTTGTTATACCTCATTACTTGGAAGCACCCAGCCTTTCTATCTCACCACCTGATGACAGCAGACACTACATTGCCTTCCCAGTAAGCACTAAATCAATAAAGGCTCACTGGAGCTGGCCCATTTTACCTTAGAGATCTTCTCTGACTCAGATACATGCTTCCTAGGTTGCAATCCCCAGAAATAAAATATCAGTAAATAACCCGAGATGTAGAACAAGATTTAGAAATTCTTTGGCAGCAGAGACTGCTGCGAGCTCCACTGGTATTTATGGTTCCAAACCCACAAAAGCCTGGGCATATTCCAGCATCCCTGCTTCAGAAGGACTCCCCAGGGCTCAGGGGGAGTGCCATTAGGCAATCAATTTCATGGCTGGAATCTCAATACATATAATTTAAACAAAATAAAATTAAATTGATGGGTCACCAGGTCATTTGGAAAGAGAGCTTTTCTGACAATCAGTCCAGCCAGCTTTTTCTTTGCTACTACAATCTCCACCCTATAAAGCAAAGGAGTTGGAGTCATTATCTGTGTTTGTATTTTATTATGTATGGTCCCGAGCTAGCAGTGAATTCTTTTCAAGAGTTATCATTATAAAATATTACAGTGGTGTCTGGTCGTGCAGCTACAGTAAAGTGTCTTATCATGTTCATTTTTAGTCCCTGATTTCACGGTTTTCAAAACTAAAGATAAAAATGAGGTCCAGGTTAGAAGTTAGCAAACCAAACCAGAGACTAAAAGAAATATTTTATTTTAAGTGGAGCTGATAAAATATGATTTCCCCCTTTACATATCCAGCCCTTTTGTGTATGCATATATAGATATGGAGATGAGATGGACTTTTTTTTCCCCCAGACCCTTTTTGTCATATTATCTTTGGAAGACTGGTTTGCTTTTGTAAAACAAACTGGAAGTGAGATTAGTTTAAAATATGTTAGCTAGTTTTAAATGAAAAATAAACTAAGGCAGACAGAAGAGATATCAAGGGTGTTTTAACAAAAGTATTCTCAAGATATTCTATCCAACATATCCATTTATCTGAATTTTTGGCCCTCAGACTCCATTTAAAGCTTAGTGATTAAAGATTTTTATATTCAAGCCTTCAAAAATGCTGTTCAAATATGAAAATAGATTATTTCAAAGAAAAGTTTGAGAATACACAACACTGCCAAGTTCTCTATGTTATTATGCAGCACTTAATATTCGTGTCATTGTTTTCTAAATAATACGAGGCACCTTCCTGTGTTCCTCACCAGCTAAATCTCACACATTCCTTGATATTTTAGCAGTAATTTCTTTGAAGTTTGCTTCCATCAACTTGCAAAGAAATACTGCATCAGAGGACATGTTTCAAAGAATCCATTTTAAGAACAATATGTTGAGATTAGGCCAAACATTTCTCATGCATAATGCAACTCTGATTAGAATTGTACATAAAAGAAGACAAATAATAGCTATGTGTTTGTAACAGGTATTTTTATATATCTAGTAAGTAAAGATCAGGTAATAAACATGTTCCATTCACTCTTTTTGGTGTGATATTAATACATGTTTTTCTTGTTGTAGAGCAGTTGTTCCAAACCAGGATAACAAATTCTAACTACTTCCAACAACATTCAATTCCTACCAACCCATGACCTAAGACAATAAGAGTAAACTTTCCTACTTCTCTAACTGACAGCAAAAGGTCTGAACAGATTGAAAGCCAAATTCAACACATGTCCAAGTACAGTGAATGGCCTTTCAACCCCAGCTCCTTTGGACCCGAAAGCTGCCTGAGTGAGCTCAGTTCTCGTCTTCCATGGGAACAAAGATCAGTGAAACAGCAAATATTCTTGGCAATACAGCCTAACCACTAAAGCAAGTTTGAGAAAGATATGAACTAAGAAACATTCCAGATAAGCCAAGACCATTAACTAGAATGTCTTATGCAGCTCAATTTCATTTTTATGAATGGCCAAGACTGCAGTGCTATCGTCCTAATGCTGAGAAGAGAAAATATTTGGTCTGAACTGAGAAACAATTCATACCAAGTAATGATGATTGAGTAGTGAATACTTTTCCTGAATTGCTGAATCCTAGCTTGTTTATACCCTCATAAGACTATAAACAAAACTAACAACTAGTATGAGGCTATTTGCAGAAGGCTAAGGGTTCAGGGCTCCAGCAGTGCTCTGTCCAAGCAGACTTGGACAATGTGCTACACATCAATATTCCCTAAAGGCAGCATTGAAAGCAGCATCAGCAGGAACTAAGAGAACAGGTTAAAATACACATTTTGTAATCTTTTGTAATCTAACTATTTTAATTATTCAATAAAAATTCAAAGTAGGAGGCTAATAAAATTTATCAGTAGGTGTTCTTATCAATGAGCAGAGCTGTGAAGCCTGCATGACAGTCTATCAATAAACCAAGAGACCTGAAATCTTTCATTAAGTTGAAAGAAGAAATGTATTTCAATCGAAAATACTTGTATACAGTAGGCTGATTTCAAGGGTGAACACAGTTGGGGTTGAAAACATTACAAGTGATAACTAATTTTCAGCAGAAGCCTGTGGTGCATAGAGAGACAAAAAGTAGAAATTAATCAGTTTTCATGGCAGATAAAAGGTGTCTTCCTAATCTTCACTAGAGAAATGAGCTAGATGACTTCAAAAAAACTGGTTTTATTGCCCCAACCGCATACCTCCCACACAAAGGAAATTCATTTCGCAATGCGTTTTACTTTCACTTACTTGTGTATGATTACATGTGTCACTCTGATAAAAGTTCTTGCAATATGATATAAATGATATGAATGTACAGATCAAGCTTGTAGACAAGTGAGTTTTAATTCACAGTGTATTCAGTGACCAAATGCATTTCAGTATAAATTCAAGATGCTCATGAAGTTACATGTAACCCTCCATGGAAGAGTGAATGTACCTTATGTTTCACTTGTTTCTGTCTCACTATTTTCTTACAGTACACAACTAGATGCACCACTTTGTAAATGTGATTATCACCTTACATAGAAAGTTCACTCAAGATTATGATTTCTTTTAATTAGGATTTTGAATGAGAAATAAGTTCAAGGGCACAATTCAAGTGTTTAGAGTCAGGGTAGAGGAAAACATAGTAAAAAAGATGCATGTTCTTTTAGCCTTCAGACCTTTAACATCACAGTAATAATTCTCCATTGCTAAAATCTGATTTGAAGAGATGTTAAATGCTCATGGGAAACTAAGAGAGACACTTTACTTTGTTCTCAGGACTCAAATGCAGTACTAAATAGTGCACTGAGACTTCTCATAATTTATTCCTAGAAATCAGAACAGGAAAGAAATTAACTGAAAACACCCAAGAAACAAAGCTGAAATTAGTACTATGAGAAAGAGCATAAACATTATTGTTCTCTCACTCTTCTCACTTTTTTTTTTTTTTAGGGCTGTTCTTGCGCCTGCAGCCAAGAGTTAACATATATGCCATGAGAGAGCTATATCAAAATATTGCATTAGGGTGACATTTCAGATTGCTGTACAGCTCTTCTAAAGTGATTAAAGCTAATTCTAAGAAATCAGAGTAATAGCTGCTATTAAAAACCGAACTCAACTCCTGGGCTTCCTGGAAAGTTTGACATGACAGATATCTGCAAGACATTAATAATACAGAATAGAAATTAAGAGACCTCGGATCTGTTCCTGGCTGTGATATAAATTATTTGTATTCTCTCAGGAGCAGGATTAAACTTCCGACTATTTGGGGCAGACCTACATGGAAGGATGCAGATCTCTGCATGTCTGACCACAGCACCTTCTAAGGTAGACATACAAGAATTCCTCACCTGCAAAAATGAGGAAAAGCACTTTGCTTCCATGTAGCCCATGAAAGCTTCGAAAAACATATGCTCATGCATACATTCAGGCTGTTGAGTGTGTGTGCACTCCCGTGAATGCTGTGGCGAGGTTTTCCTTTAAAGAGCTTCAGTCTGGGAATGCAGCCAAGCCTGGCATAAATCTGCACAGCTCGGTGCTGAAAACCAGCTCGTGAGAGGAGCGGAGGAGTGGCTGCCTCCAGCCATCCTTGCAAGATCCACCTCGTCCACAGCCGAAAAATTGTTGGTTTGCCTTCACAGATATCGCCAAGAGCACGGGAACACAGCAGGGCAGTTTCCAAAACAACACATGGATGCATGCATTTTTGTCCTCTGCTGAAATGATTATTGCTTGCAAATTACCCTCAACCTACTTTTTCTTATTTGGGGATTTTTATATAGGAGGTAAAAGCCCAGAGTGCTAATTTTAAGGAAGTCCTCTCCTAAGAAAATATAACAAAGATTTATCAAAAGTGCTTAAAAAAACCCAACCAACCAAAAACCCCCAACTTAGAGCAATGCTGAAATTATTTTCTTTGCTTTCCTATAAGTGTTGTCCCTAAAATTAACAGCATTTTAACAGATGCATTGGCACTGGATTAGCTCCTCTAAGCATTTCCTTCCAAGCAGCATCTCCTCCCAACTTCAGATAACCTTATTACTTATTTTGAGTGTGTGATTTTCGCAAACTTCTGAGCCAAGACATGGTTATACCAGAGAAGCAACTTTACAGATGGATGTTGTTAGAATAATGGCTGCAGCACAAGTTCTCTGTTTCATTATGAACATGACCTAATTTGGGGGAAATTCCTGTTTTACCTTCAGAGAACATAGAAACAGCAGCAATTCCTGCACCGTGATTGTTCTCTGGTAGATGCAGCAGCAAATGGTTACAACAGAGAACCAAACAAATTTTGTTCTAATTTTCAGGCAGGTTATTTCTGCATTGCCTGTGTACTAGAAAATGGAAATGAATTTTGAGTCATTAACACAAACTCATAAACATTCTTACGCCATCTATCTATCCTTCCCATATGTTACTATTTACAATAAGCAACCATTCAGGAAATCTTTGAAAATCTTCTATAAGCATACCAGCAAAAAGGTGGATATCACCCATTCCCTGGACAGAGATTCAAATGTATACCAAAGGTATGCAAGTTGAACAAACCACTCCTCCTTATGAAGCAGTCCTTCCTAGCCTCCCATGCAGCACACCAGTGGAACAGTTTCAGTCCCTAAATCCTGACTCATTCTTTCCCCATTATCAGTGGTGGATAGCATGGATACTACATATTCTGACAGTGCAAAGGTTTTGAATCTGAAATGCAAAGTTAGCAGAGATCCAAGGGCTGCAAGCTGAAAAATTAGATAAGCTTAGTTTCTAAAACAGTTAAAATCACAATAAACAATTTCCTAGAGGCATGACGGCAACTGAAATCCCCAGAGTCGTTATCTTCCTGTGGATATACTCGGACTACACAGGAAGTTATTGGCTGATGAAAAAATTCCTCTGTGAAATTATATAGCCTCTGCATTGCAGGAAGTTGTCAGCATTATCAAATTGCTCCCTCTGACATGAATAATAAATCTGTGATTCCACAAAACAGTTCAGTAAAGTCACTTATATTTTTCTGAGTTTTATGAGGAACAGATTTTCTCTCACTTTGTGTTAGGGTGTAAAAGACTCCATTTATAAGTTCCGCTATAACAAAACCAAGAGTTTTCGTTACTGTGTTGAAAGTTGTATTGTAAGCAAGGAAATCAGCCAACAGACAGATTGCTCAATCTACTTCCTCTGAACGCAGGGAGCATCCCCCTCATTGCCATCCTTTTGGGATAAGGGCTCTGCGTGGTGTGTTGGGGGCATGGCCACACACAACCCTGCCCTCAGTGGGGTCTCAGTCTTCCCCATGACAAAGGAAGCCGTGGGAATCCAGCATTCCACTCATTTAAAGCAGAATTCATACAGAGGTCTTGGGAGCTGTACTGAACAGGGTAGTTTTATTTTAGTCAATTATTCACATAAGAAACACTTCTATAAAGTTTGTCAAGAAACAGATTGCAAACATGAAAATTTAATCTACCAAATTTCTTGAAGAGCACACAGAGAGAGAGAGAGAGAACTGATTATACTTTCTTTTTTGAAAATGTGAAGCTAACCACAGGAATTTGTAAAATATTTGTGGAAAGAACTGTTCTGTACTTGAGAGTTCCACCAACTGGGAGAAACAGAGAGAAGACACTAGGCAGTGAGAATGATTTACTTTGCACATCTACTTGCAATTTCAATTAAAAAAAAAAAAAACCAAGCAAAAAACAACCAAAACCCAAATCCAAAGCCTCCCCAGGGACTGATTTTTTTTACATATGCCCTCTGAAAACAAAAGATTTATATCCCATTATACCATTAAGAAGATTTTATGTGATTAAAGGAAGATGATAAGCTTTCAAATTTCTCCGGAAAACAGAAGTCAGGTCTAAAAGCCATATTGATAATGAGCCAGACAAGTTCCATGAACCAAGAATCTTCACTCATAGGTAATAAAATAAATAGCACAGGCAAGGCAGTAGGGAGGTGGTGGTCAAACACCAGTATCCCCTTTACTGCTGAAAAAGCTTAAAAAAGCATCTTTACCCATACTGTCTTCCATGCACTTCAATTCAAACCCTACCCAAGCAGAAAATATTGGTGGGGTTTTATATCATGATTTCTACACCCTTTATTTACTTCCTGTAAAACTATTGCCAGTTTCTGACTCTCTTCCAAGCTCCAAATTATTTCAGAATGGGGCAATCTCATTCAGAAAGTGATGCTTCTTTTCAAGAGCTCCACATGTGTGCAAGTTCACATAAGCTTAGTGGATCCAGCCTCAAATTCGTTTTTCAAAGTGACACACAAAAGGAGTACAAATGGTTCATGTGGAAAATGGCTGAAAGGTTTTAGGGCATTAACTTCCCAACAAATGTGGTAAGAGAAGTAACATTTTCTGAAGATGGTTGCAAGATTCTCAGAGTTGCATGACATGATATCCACTTACCCCTACCATTAATCATGACTGGAAACCAACACCATTTTTACAGAGTTATGTTGAAATACAAGATACTCCTGGACCATGTTAACCAATCATGAATTGTCTCTAAATTCTCTTTAGTTTTGGGATTTTGTTCAGAAAACCAGCAAAGCAGCTGTCATATTTGCCTAGTTTTATCAGACTCTTAGAGTACTAATTACAGTATCTGTATCACACATGTAAAAGAAACATAACTAAACCTGACATTATAAGGGGGAGGGGAGGTAGAGAGCATGATTTTGCCTATCCCACATCCTGTAAATAGAGAGGTCTCCCTGTATTGGGCTGTTCAGTCCTCTTGAGAGCATATCAAATTAAAAAGTAAAATTCTGGGTATTCCTTACACTAAAGGATTTTTTTGTACAGTAACATAATTTGGTTTTTAACTCCTAACAGGCACCAACTTAATCCTGGTGAATGGCTTTCATTTATGCTAAATTTATGGACCCATGGTGTTAGCTAAGCTGGACCTCCTTTCTAACCTCCAATGGGTAATTTGGAGCATCATTAAGATGCTAAATGATGCTACCAAATACTTGGCCTTTCTAAAAAAGACGCACCAAAAGTGCCCGACATCAGAAATCTTCTCTCAAAATTATTGAATGAATTTTGCTACCCTTTGAGGTAAATTGCCCTCTTGTGCCTTAAAACCCCCTTCAAAAAGAAAAACAAATATTTTGAGAAGAAACACAGTTGGTCAAAACACCCTGGAATTTTTTTTTTTGGGGGGGCGTTGAGGGGAGAAAGGAAGAGGGGTGTATGTGTGTATACAAACACAGTAATTTGGGGAGGGGTGTTCTTTCTTTAACCCATGGCATAGTAATTTACTTGTCCATCTGGAAACAAATGTCAAAGGACAGGCGAGACAAAGAAACTGAGAAACTTGATTTTATCTGAAGGGTCTGGTTACTCTTTGAATTAGCAGCCTAATTTGTCTGCTAATTCCACTTCTTAATCAAAAAGCTGTCTCAAAGTCAGGCATTAGCATATATCATCAGTTTGTCAGCTGGGGGAAAAAAAATAGTAAACCTTATTTCTCTCATATCACCAGTGTCAACTGAGCACATAAATCAGAAAAGATCTTATAATGTTAAAGAATATAAGAAAAAAAATAAGGCATAGAACAGAGCACATAACTGAATTCTTGTAGTCACATGAGAATAAACTACATTGCGTTCAAAGCAATGTTTTTACTATTCATTTTTAAAAATAATAGAAAGTTTTGAGAGAAGGAGCTATTTTTAGGTTTGAAATACAATATTCAATCTGAAAAATACTGCAATTAGCTTTGCTTTCTTTAGTACTTATGGTGAGGAACTTGATGGATCTAATCTGTATTTCTCCAAGTGCTCCACTTTCATCAGAAAGAAGCACCAAATTCTACTGCTCCCTATTTTTTTGTTACTTCAAAAAGAACAACAACAACTAGTAATATCTGTGTTCATCACAGTTTCAAGTTAGATTCAGGAACTGTGAGATGGCCTCTTTGGATGCTCTGCATTATTTATTTTGAAGCCAAGAACAAATCACTCATCTAGGCAAGAGCAGATAATAGAGAGCAATAACGTGTTACTAGATATCCATCGTGCTTTAGCACTGCTTTTAGTACCTTAGACACTGACACTTGTTGGCCCACCTTCAATATTTTAATCTCAACAGGAATATACTGGAAAATGAAAGAAACCAAAATGGGCTCTTTTATTATTATCACTGAGAATGTTTGGGTAACAGCTGGCCAGGTGAGGGGCTGCTCTGACACAGTCCTGCAAAGGCAGCTGTAGGTTTTTCAGGAGCCCAGCCTGCTGGTGTTACCAATGCCACCTTATATTTAACACAGCAAAACACAGCATAATATAATTTTTGTGTTTGGAAGAACTAAAATGACAAGTAAACCGTTTCTCTATCTCAATGTCTCCCTCAAGAAAGGTCAATTGAATCAAGCATTTCTCTCTCCATGCTGTTCCTTAAAGGCCGAAGCAACTACAGAAAGGTATTTTCAAGATGCAAATCTCATCAGTAGGGAAAATGAGAGTTCATCCCAGGACTAAGTCAGACTAGATTCCCTGGATGGATGATAACTCTTGGGGATAACTCTCAGCATATTCTTAATGTCAAGAAAGTTAACAGTCACCGAGTTCAACTCTAATCTTACTTACAGAACCCACTCTTTGCAGCAAGATGCTACACATAGTAGATTCCTCCACACTCAAATAAATGTGTGAAATTTAGATAATATCTTTGTTCAAGGTGTACTAAAAAATTCACAAATTCATTTTAAGCTTCAAAACCTGAAACATTTTCTGACGAATTCATCAAAACATGCCTATATGCAGACCGGTATCTTAAAATTATTCTACCTCATACAAGGATTAATGGTTCGAGTTCTTATCTCAAAATTATTTCTAATAGCCCTGGTTAGCAATTATTGCACTCTTTAAGAACCCCTAAGAAGTCAGCAGCCTTTTGATAGCAGATGGTAAATTGTATAATGAATCTGCGGAGATTTTTCAGTTCCTGTATATAGTAACTACTATGTCCTTTGTAAATTAAGTGCAATTTCATACTCCTAAAAACTAAAACCAGTTAAACACACATTAGAATTCTGCACACATTGCTCAGTCAATGTAGTTTCGTTATTTTATGCAAAAATGCTACAAATTTCATTTAGAAGCCCTTGTGCCACACTAACTTATCTAGCATTTACTTAAAAAAAAAAAAAAAAAACCAAACAAAAAAACCCCATATAATTACAGTACATCTTTACAGTTAAAACTTTTTTTTGGTAAGGCTAAAGATGCTTAATTACACCAGAAAAGCTGAGAGGCTGATGCACCTTGAACAAAGCAAGCAACTTTTTGAATGACACAGTTCTCTAAACTTGAGCAGCTGACAGCTGGTTATGGGTGGTGAACACATTATTTACCTAAACTCCTGCACAGTCTAAGCAGGGCTTTGTTTTGGTTAGGTAATGGGGAGAAAATTCTAACTGAACCAGATTACGAGCCTAACATTCTGATGTTGAAATACACAGGCACATACTTGATATATTTTTCTCAATATGAAAATGTTTTCTAAGTTTAAGAAATCGCATTTTAAAGTTAGAGTTTCATCCTTCTAGTACATACCAGGTGACCTTTAGAAATAAATAGAAATAAAAGAACTTGAAGAAATCTTACTGACTTCCTAACAATGAAAGTTTATTTAATTTCTTTCTGTTCTGCCTCCCAACAAGAAAGTAGCAAATTAATACCTGCATAGAGCAATAGGTATTGTTATCATCATGACAATATGTACTTTATTTGACTTAAGGATCATCAATAACTGAGTTTCTAGAGTACCGAGACCTTCAGCAAGGTTCATTGATTTTTAAATATCTCTATTACAAAATAGCATGAGGAATTCTATATTAATATTTTTTTGCTCTACCTGCTCTACCAAGATACATGGCTTTTAATCTGTAACCTGAAAAAGCAAAATCACTATATATTGTCTTAACATCAGTATTGAAATAGTAAATCTTAAAGAGATGCAGCCAAAAATATCCCAAAGGTATTTGTCCAAAGTCAGAAAATATTAAGAGAATTTTAGATGGGCTGTATAGAACACTGAAGGCATGAACAATATGCAATATTGCTACAGCACGGACATTGTAATTTCCATGTTAGCCACTTAACAATATTATTGTATCCCTCTAGGGCACTAGGTAGTATTGTATATCTCTAGAAGTGGGATTTTATCCTGTGTTTGTGTGTTTACATAAAGTTATTTATTTAAAAAAAATGTACATTTGCAAATGCAACTGTCCCCGGACCAGCATATGGGCAGTAAGAGAGAGAAAATGAACCGTTTTATCAGGTGAAAATAGACCAGTCTTTGGATCCAGAAGGACCAACTGAGGGCTGGGAAAGAGGTCAGCTGTGGGAAGTCCTTCCTTCAGGTCTGGCACACAGGGAGCCACCAAAGGAAGGATGTTCCTCTCCTCCAGCCACATCCCTCATGCTGGTCAGCTCCAGAAAGGGAAGCAGGGGCATCTTGTTCAGCTCTCTCTCCCTTTTCCTCCCACTGAAACAGTCTGCCCTTGTCGCTCCTCTTTCCCAACCACTGCAGAGGAGGAAGTTAATTTAGGCTGGAAGTGATAGAAAAGGGGAAGGGCTACCGTGTCTCCTGTGCTGCCATTTCCAAAAGCCCGGGGAGAGAGAAACATTTGTACAAAAATAAAAACCTTATCTGCCAAAATAGCTACCAATGTGGGGCCTGGCTAACACTATGTTTTTGTGCCCTCTACAAGAAAATTGGTGTAGAAAGGAGGTGCCAGTGCCTGAGGAGGTGTCATCAGCCTGCTTACTGAAGTTCAGTGTTTCATAATTCATTCCTGTATCTGGAATTTGTTCCCCGCGTCTCAATCAATGCCTACTCGGGTTTGGCTGTGTTGAGCCTATTGACAACACCAAACAGTTGTTGGGGCTTACATAGGATCAAACATTTGTAAGCCTTCAGTACAAGTGATACAATAGCTTTTGCAAGAGGAGATCAATGACTTCCATCAATACTATTTCAGCAAAATGTTAATGATATGAATGACATTAAGCCAAATTGATCCAAACAAAAATAAACACTTGGTATGGACTATATGCAGGCCATGTTGCTGCTATAGTAAAGGAAAAGCAGCAATTCAAGCATTGCTAAATAATAAACTCTTAACAATCAAACTACCAAAAAATAGACAAGTATGTATAAGAGGTCCTTTATCAGCTATTTTGCTTTTGGTGGAATACCATGCAGAAAGACTTCTCATTTTATTTTTTCAAAATTTAAGAAGAAGCTAGGTGACATTCATAGAACAAATACGGGAAGAGGAACTGAAACAAAACCAAACAAACCAACATATTAACAAGTGGATAAGTTTTCCCCTGTCCTGCATTAGTAGTTTTGTGTATTACTTCTCCCACTCTGGTTTCAGCAGGAATGAGACTTGTTATATGACAACAGTTCAAGACCCTTGAAAGATTTTGTCTCAAGTTTTGTTTTATCTCATGTTTTTCTAAAATCAACACCCAAGATGGTCCAATATAGGTTCCAATATTAAGGAACAATTTCTTTCCATTAGGCACATTCACTTCACAGTCCTTCCTGATTGGATGCTTTCGTTCATCACCAAGACTTTTAGGAAGCTTTCAAACAGTTGAAAAGGAATGTGATCTGCAGATTTATGTCTCCTGCAAGCTCCAAAATCTGAACTGAGAGGTCCACAAAGGTCCACGTTAAGATAGCATTGGGAGCAAAAGTTGGAGTCCAGAGAACTTAACGTTGGTTTTGACAAAAAGAAAACCTTCAGCTACAATGAAGTCTCTGAATTACTTTCTCCATGAAATCATGAAGGTAAACTGACAGGCTATCTGCTTAATGTTCAAAATGAACTGCAGCATTTTCAGATGAAATAGTCCATAAGGCTGACAAAGCATTGTCTTCAGAAGGCATTATAAAATCATCATTGTTACTGCTGTAACACAAGATCTCAATAACGACAAAATAAAGATCTCATTTTATTATGCTAAAGTAAACACTGCAACAAAGTAAATGGCAACTAGCATGCAATAGTACATAATTTATCCACAGTTACTTACACTGGGCTGTTATTACCTTACCCAAGAGTCTGAACAAGCACTCCCTATACATGACAACTACACTAATCCAGTCCCAATTTTATATTTAAAAGCATTGGAGGTGGGAGGGGGGAGGAGGAGGAACTTATTTTCTGAATACACAAATATTTCTAGAAAGTACTGTGCTTTCACTTACTAAGCCTGTTTTCCTAAGTTTATGTATAGAACTGTGACATTATACATTCAATACTTTTGCTGCAGAAGAAAGGTTGCAACAACATTACATTAGCATAACCAATCTCAAGTTAACATAAAAAAAAAAAAAAAAGAAAAACCAACCCCAAAACTATTAAAAAAAAAGGGGGGGGGAGGGGTGGGAGAAAATAATACCACAGGAAAGAATAAAAAGGAGAAGACGTATTACTATGGTCTGAATAATGTCACATTCCATTATTGATTAAAATGATTTTACCATGACATTTCATTCATCAGATTCTATTTCTCATTACACACAAACCCTGAATATTTATCAAGCTTACACGAGGCTTTTCTTCTCATCAAGCAATGCATTTCCTCTCTCCGTCCTAAAACTAGGTTATATTATGTTGAAGGGTTTACACTGTCTTTGAACTCTCTCCTTCTCACACTTGACCTCACTACCATCACTTTTTATCTCATTATAATGGATGCTATTAAGTATTTATATCTAACAAGGTGATTTCAATGGTTCATCCTTTTCAAACAATCCTGTGATCATTTTCAGTTAGCAGGAAATAAAGACATTTTATTAAATCAAGATCTATCTTCTACTACTCAGAATTAATATTCTTTCTAGTCAGGACATTTGAGACCTTCACCATATACAATTACAATACATTTTTGATGGCTAAGGATGGAATTCTCCAACCCTCAGACAACCAGCATGCACATAAATTTCAAAGACTGACTTTTAGATTTTTACAGAACGTAGGTTCAACACCTTTGTTAAAGGAACAGGTTAAACCTGGAATGCATTATACTGTTATTATAGATGGCCAGGGAAAGCAAAGGAAACTGCAGGTGCATAAGAAATCTGCTCTAGATTAAATAAGTGTTTGTAAAACCCCCCCTTTGAAAATGTATTACATTGAGATATACTGCAGATAAGTGCCTATTATTCCTGGAAAAATATGTGAAAATAATTTAAAAAGAGATTAACACGGCAAAAAAGTGGTGACATGCAAAAGTTGATTCTGCATTCTGTAGCAGTAAACCTTCCCCAAAAATTCATGGTGAAAGTATGCACAATACAAGTAAAAGCATGTAAAACCTCAGCTCTGATACATTGCAGCTCATGAAAAAAGCTTGTGTTCATTTCATTAACTTTTTGACCAAATTTCATAGGATTAGCAATAAAACCATTTCACCTTATAGAGGTTATCTAGAAGACAAAGTACTACCTACTCTTAATACTAAACACAGTGCTGCTTTATCTTCACATTATTATACACATCACTGGACTTTATCACTACAAACCAGTTGTGTTTGCAGAACTTCATCAAAAAGCCTTCACTTTTTCTTTTGCTAAATAGACTGACATGCTTATGATCCTCTCAATCTTAATCCTTAAAACAATTCACAGCTTGGAAATACTCCATTCAAACAAAACATATTGACAAAAAGAGAAAAAAAATAAAAAAGCACCCAAATTTGACTCATATTAATTCCACGATTAATAATATGAACTTTCAGAAACACATTTTCCTTTATAAATAATGTTTTCTGTTTTCAGACTTTAAAAATACCAAATGAGAAAGGATTATTTTTCTGCTATTTTTCCAGCATTAGTAAAGAATAAAACCAAGTTAAAATATTATTTTTTTAATATAACTTGCATTCTGAAAATTTGTGAACCTATAAATTTAGCTGTGATGGAGCTTGAAAAATAAGCTAACATTCGACCAATATCAAAAACTCTCATCAGAACAACTAATTTTAAACTGTGGCCTCAGAAACACAAGACAATTAAAATGGTTCGATCATTTTCCATATAGGTAGAACCCTATTCAGTGCAGCTGGCCAATTTCTAAGGTTTCCCCAAAAGAAAAATCATAGCTGGAGAATGATGAAGTATAATACAACACACAGAAAGCTCATGGCATGTAAGCACATGTAAAATATATTGCACAAGAATTTGACACTAACAGCTACATTACTTCCACTCCCAAGAACTAAAACAATCAGTTGTAGGAAACTGGCCCCAGTAAAGCAGTGGTCGATAAAAGAAATCATGCCAGCTAAATTGTAGCTGAAGTCAGTGGCACAATTATTTTTATTTTTAAAGCAGTGACATACCAGTGAAAACATTCCACTGAAGATGAAGAGTCTGGGAAGTGTCTATAAAGCAGATCCATCTGGAAGAGCAGCTGAAATAGTGAACAGAGTGAATTTCCCACTTTTAGGTGTCTTGCATAATTTCTTAACCCTTGCCCTTAAATTTCAACAGATCTCTTCAGACTAAGACTTTCAGTATTTAACTAACAGCCCTAGACAAATACCTTAAAAAAGGGGCCTCAGTTATCTGAGCCTCCTTAAACCTTCCTGAGATAAATAAAAACAAGGCATTTTACCCCACATACACTTCTGTGCTGCCTAATCTTTACCTTTCTCTTTTGCTGTCTTTTGGATTTCATCTGTTGATATTGCACTTTCTGCCTTCAAAATAGAAATTATTTGTGTGTTGGTGCATATTTATGAGAAACAGCAATGTGTAAGAACTCAAGCTGTGAGGAAGTCTTTACCCTGAGATCCCTGTGGTCCCTCAAAACTCTCCTCAGCTGTTGCAAACCCACAGGAGACCTATTTGTTTATGGAAGTATGCCAGGTGTTTCTCTTTCATAAATATTTAATTAATCAATCTTGTGAGGAAAAAATGCAGCCTGCACAACACTCATGGTAATGAATATGTGTTAGCTGTCTAGATTTTTTCCCCTCAGAAGCTGATTAGTTATGTCAGTTGTAAAAGGAAGTGGGTCTATTGTATTTCTAGCAGGAAAGCAGAACACAGTGATTTTGGGTGGGGGGGAAGTTTGTACCAAATGAGACACAGAAAATGGGGGACTGGTAAAATGGTAGCTGTTCTGTTAGCAAAAAGGGGAGGCCGGTGGATTTGAAAATGAATAGTTTTTTTTTTAATTCATCGTGATGAAGAGTCTGTTCAAATAGCTGCACAAAACCTGCTCGCCTGGGTATATCAGGTCACCTTACTGAGTCCTGCTATTATGGCCAGCAAGCCCCTCCTGAGATCTGAAACTCTTTTCCCTCCTTTCACGCATGAGAACCTGTGGATCACATCTCAGTGGGTGTAACCAGAACTAAACATGAACTCATGTGTAAAGAAAAAAAAAAAAAAGGCATATCTGGACTCAGTGATCTGAAATTAGATCTAAGTAAGTATAAGATTGTGAGAGATTATGAATTTCTTTCCATTTGCTAGAAGTGCAATTTCAAGTGTGTGGTTAGAAATACAATATCTTGATGTAGGGAGCAGGAAGACAAAGATACCATCAGACCACAACTCCAAGAACCTAAGCTTTCTGCCTAACTCTGCATGGTAAAAATCTACTTAAATGGCAACCTGTCACAGATCTGCCACGCTCAGGGTTTGCCTGGGGTTGTGCAGAACTAAATTAAAGCTGAGTAAATGCACTCAAGCTTTAACTACCACAAAGGATTGAAAATTTTTTAAAAAATCAGGAGGAACTTTAAGATCTGGTCATCACAAGCAATACAAGCAAACATCTCGAACGGTTTTTACTTTGTGTCCTACCCTCATCTTCAACACTACTTTCTTCTTGGGTAACACACAATAGCTTTTTATATATAATAGCTATAAAAATATAAATGTAAGATATATGATTTTTTGTTAAGGGAAAGCGTGTAGCAGACCTACACCAATATCACATTTCACCTGCCTGTGAGGTTTTTTCAAGGCAGAGTGAAAAGAACAATTGTGCAGGAATACTGTCCCACTGAAGTGATTGGGGACCTTCCCTTACAGGTTGATACAACATCCAAAGCACAGAGTACAATCCAAATCATCCAAATTTTGGATGTTCAATACACTGCACAAAAATATACTGCATATAAAAGAGGGCTAGGGTGTGAGGGCAAGGTCTGAGCACCTGATTATCCACATTGGTTAAGTCTCTCAGTAGCTCTGCTTTGGTCACTTATGATTTTTCCCTGCCCAAACGAAATATTTTGTTTGTGGATGGCATTTTAACAGGGGCTTAGTCTTCGGCAGTGTGAGTACAAACAAGCCAGTATGCTCAGCACCAGGGTCAGGGATTTGTTACTTGTCATCTTTTTAAGCAATATCACGTAGCCATACTGCCTTACATCAAATTTAAAACACATAAATGACAGCATAAAACATAGTGCCTTAAAAAAACCCCCAAAACTACAACCAAAAAAACTGAACCTCAATGTCAGTGGGGCCAAGCTTTTACTTCTACAAATTGTTACTTAGGAATTTATTAAATAAAACAAACAAACAAACAAACAATGTATTTTGGATTTAGCAAAACCCAGTATTTTAGCTCAATGAAAAGGAAAAGCGAGAAAGTGAAAAAATCAACTTAAACAATAGAATAAGTATGAATTTTATCCATTTTGTGCAAATAAAATTAAACCTTATACCTTTAACAATCTGTCCTTTTTCAGTCCAACTTTCTCATTATGAATTTAGTTTAGAAGTGTAACATTGCAACACATGATCTATATATATATATATATATTGTAACTATATACATATATATAGTAATTAAATTAATATACTGTTCAGCCACGCTGACTTTGTATACAATATGTCCTACCAGGCTTCCTCTCTGCCTTCCTGGGCACTGCAAGTCTGTTAAGCATCTCTTTTTTTGCTCTTTACTGTGACCTCCTCTGGAACCTCAGGGAAGTGTATCTCCATGTGTGAATTATGATGCAGATACCTGTGTAACTGTACAGCTCTAAAACACGTATGAGATGTGACACAGCAGTGCAGGGATGGAAGAGCATCCCATGGGCCATTGGAGCACATTTCCTAATCCTGCAGGCCACTCTGGTACCCATTCCCTTTGGTACACTTCCACCTATTTAATTTCTCCCCATATTTCTGTTCTGTGTTCACTGACAAACAGAGTTCCATCTAAGAAAGTTTAAAATTTTTTTCAATTTTTATAACGTTTTTCTAGTTTTTAAGTCTTATTATTAAAAGTCTAGGATACTTAGTACTGCAAAACAACTTACAACAGAAAAATTATTTCTGTCTAAAATAACTAAGCCTTCACCATTTGAAGGAACATTTTCTCACAATCCTTGTTAGCTTTGGTAGGTCATGATACAGAAGCTGGGAGAGGAATGCAAAATTGTATTTACCATCACCAAAGAAGGCAATATTTTTATATGAATTCTCACAGTTCAGTAAGATCATAGTGACAATATAGGTCTAAGATAAGTTTTAGTTAGATAGACATTTACTCAAAAGCACAAGGCTTGTACAGATGATGGTTAACATTATTTAACAATGGTTAATATTATTTTAAGGTCCATGTTGGGAATTAAACTAGTGCCGTCTGGCAACAGCAAATTTCATCTTTACTGCACATTTTGAAGACAGGGCTCAGCACAGTATTAATCTGGCTCATGCTTAGGCTATTCAGCTTGTAAAAACCTGAATGTGAGAACTTCTTGGTCTTGCCTAGTTGCACAAAATTTGCATCAAATCAGGCTGAGATTTCTCTTCACAACATTTAATTTCTATGAGAAAAGTTTATATTTTAATTTTAAAATGACAAGTCATTCTATGTCATTTAAGAGTTCAACACAGCCTTGCAATAGCAGAAATTCCAAAAATCAAGATTTGTCTGTTACACAAATGCACTTCTCTTGCAATTTTTACTTAAGTGCTGTTTCTCCGTTACTTTTTGGTTTTATACACATACACATCATTCTTTTCTCCTTCTTTGTTTTCTTGGCACATCTCTCTTTATAAGTTGGGAATGAGTGAATATATACTTCGTCTCATTTTCTCTCCATTCAGAGCCCATAAAAAGTAAACATGTAGAGCCAGAGTTTTAAACACGAAAACACAATGTTAGTCAACTGAAATACATCTCATTTTAAACAGTGAAGTATGACAATAAAGCTACTGCTTCATAACCCCTTTCTGCTTTATAAAAAGTCAGAGTCAGTTTAACGGTACAAAACTCTGCATTTTGTAACACAGATACCTGTTAAAAAGACACTCCTGGCACTGTAAAGCACACTGTTCATTAGCTGATTTCAGAGTTTCCTCAAGTGATTATTTAAAGGACCATCAAACGCAAAGTGATGGTGGCAGAATAATATGAAGTAGGATAAAATGCTTACAACTGCTGACATCTTTAACTTGAAACACCTGACTGTACAAAACATCTCACTTTCCACACAAATGTTTCTTGTGTCTGCATAACACAGATACAAATGTAAAATGAAAACAAAAAAATGTCCTAGGAATTATCTATACAAGCCCTCTTTCACTTAAGTGTCTGGTGCTTCGCATTCACACCCACACGCTTAGTGCAAAATATAAACAAAGTAAATTCGTAAGATTAAACTGTTTCACAATAATTAAAGGAGAAATCATAACTGAGACACCACATTAAAAAAAAAAGAAGGTAAAAAAAAGGCAAAAACCAGTGACAATATGTAGAGCTTTTATGGCACTGATGTTATCTAAACTGATGGGTTCGCTTTAGGTTATCATGTTTCTAAGGTTTTGTGAGAGGTATTGGTTGGGACATTTGTCAAGAACTGCCCCAGAAACCTGAAACTTCCTTATTGTGTGTGTATGTATGCTGCAAAACACCATTCCTCCCCCCTGCATCTCATCCAGAACAGATCTGGAGTAGAGTTTAGGCTAAACAAAAAGGCTGACAGGTTTTTCCAATGGCAGACAAAGCAGTGCTTAGTCTTGACTGAGTTCACAGACAAAAAAGGTACCTGTGGTGTTACAAACCTTCTAATAAGTTGTCAGTCTTACCATGGGAAAACCACGGGCATGTTTATGTTCACATCTGACCATGTTCATTCAAAGGAGTCACGTAAGAATAGGAAAGGTTATTTGGTGACATACGGGATCAGATTCTTTAATTGTTATTCCCTCTTTTTACTTTATGCATCTTGACCTTTTCCAGCTCTCCCAAGAGGAAACCAATGTGATCTCAAAGAAACATTCAGGCACTGCTGTATCATTTCTCACCTACACAAGGATTTAGTTACCATATTTGACATGGCTGGGATTTGTTAGGGGAACTTCTGTGGCTGAATATTACTTGTGCAGAAATTTGTGCAGAGTTAATACTGTTAACAGAAATATAGCCTGGGAATACTGTATTAAAACATCAATTCCTTCTGGGAAAGGAATCGGATAAATATCTGTCCAACATTACTACAGCAATAATTATAATCTCAAGGGGTGCAGTTGTATTATCTAGCTCCCCAGTGGATAAATTTAAAGCTCAGTCTTAGTGAGAAAATTTAGCTGCTATTGGAAAACAACACAGCACTAGTTTTGATGTTGTGTGCCCCCCATTCTTATGCAAATGAGGTTTTCTTTCCATTTTTATCACTTCAGATAAAATTAACCATTGACAAAGAAAAATACCATCCCTACCAGCGATGACACACATGAAAAAAATGCATGAAAAACAACAGGACAGATTGGGAGGGAGGAAGATTATGAAAAATAGTGATATACACAGCACATACACACACAAAAGGGTATATAATGGAGTATAGTGCGCATCTCTCATAAATCCCAGTCACAGTCAGTGGTTTCCCAGCTCCAGAAAGTCGAGTGTCACTTTTCATGAGAGCACCAGCAAACCTGCTTTTCATTAGCAAACAGTGATCACCAGCAATATTGGTGATTTGGTGAGTCAGTCCTGGTGGCTCACCCACATCAGCCAAGAGCCTGAGCTCCACCTCCCTGTCTGTCCTGCCATCGTTTGCCCCTCCATCCCAGTGGAGCTCATTGGGACCTCTAGGCTCCTTCATGCCTCTAGTTACTCTTATAAAAAGATAGAGACAATTTAATGATCAGTGAAAATGCTGGAGAATTTGACATTGGGTGACTGGAGAAAACTGGTTCCCTGTAAATCATGGCATGTGGTGACACTCACCAGCACACGACAGAGAAGGCATTCCAAGGAAAGGGCCCTCTCCCTTGGCTGGGCACTCTTGATCCCTTTTTTCCCCAGGTGACCAACAAATGCTCCCACTATTATTCCTCTTTACCTGTCCTCTGCTCAGATGCTTTCTTACCAAAATGCTTTTTTTTTTTTTTTAACATACATTTTGGACCACACTGATATGTAGAAACACACTGAATACCAAAACACTTATTTCTTTCAGATTTTTATCCCTCTGTCAAATGGAACTGAAATTCCAAATTTAAAAACCTGGACATGGATAGAGAGGAGGGATTGCATTCTGGTAGGTCAAGTAGTATTCTTTCCTGGGAAACAGGTTTGGGAGTGTTAAGAGAAAGGACAGGGAGGGTGACAAACAAAGTTTGGGACATTGTCCCCCCAGAAGGGGCAATGGTTTCTCAGTGGAAAGCTAACGCCAGCCAAAAAGGAGTAAAGAAATCAGACAAAGCCTTGTCTTTCCTGAAATCACAACAATGAGAAATTGTCCCATGGACTCACTGTGTATCAGCTATCACTGAACACTTAGCTGGCCAGTGTTAACATGGCACTAAGATTCTCTGCTCCTCAGGGCAAATTGTGCAACCTGTGCTGTGCATGACGACAGAACTCACTTTAAATCTGTTTGCATGATTGCCAATATCACATTTCCTGAAATAGAGTGTATGAATGACCCGGAATAGAAAGCAAGACATTCATAGTTGGGAAGGAAAGACAAACCCTTGGTGATCAGTTTATCCACACTTATGGAGTTCATGTGTGTGGTTCTGATTCATGCAAACCCACTGCTTTATGGTCACCTTACACTCAATCTAACAAAGAAATTTCTCCACAGGGAGTGAGCACAGGAAGAAGTAAGAATGGAAGAAGTGTAGTTTTGGACATTATAATTTAAAAAAGATGTAAAGCTACCAGAGAGCATCCAAGGGAGGGCTACAGAGATGGGGAAGGGCCCAGAAGGGAAGCCATATGAGAAGCAGCAGAAGCCACTTTGTACAGCCTGAAGAATACAGAGGGGAGATCTCATAGAGACCTGCAGCTTCCTCATGAGGGGAAGTGGAGGGGCAGGCACTGATCTCCCTTGTGACCAGTAACAGGACCCAAGGGAATGGCCTGAAGCTGTGTCAGAGGAGGTTTAGGTTGGATATTAGAAAAATGTTGTTCACCCAGAGGGTGGCTGGGCACTGAACAGGCTCCCCAGGGAAGTGGTCACAGCACCAAGCCTGACAGAGTCCAAGAGGCTTTTGGACAACGCTCTCAAGCACATGCTGTGACTCTTGGGGATGTTCTTGTGCAGGGCCAGGAGTTGGACTCAATCCTTGTGGGTTCCTTCCCACTCATCATATTGTATGATTCTTTATTCTTCCTCTGAGCATAACAAACTCCACCAAAGAAAGCCCCATCGTACACAAAACATTTGGTGCAAAAGAACAGTAATGAGCTAAACACTGTGGCCTACGCTATCATCGCTCTTCATAACTATCAAACACTATCTTCTTGAATTATTGGTTTCAGAGTAAATTCTACCTATTTTCAACTGAACTTTGTAACTGGACATGAAAAAGTTACTTTGCTTTACTAGGAAAAATGGATTTGTTTTTTTCCCCATAAACTGACATAATCTGAGTGGTTCATTTTCTTCATGCACTATGAACATTAAAATAAGACTAACATTAAAATATACTAAGAAAGCTAAAACAATGTAGCTATAGAATGGATATTTTTTGAATCTTTGTGAAAGATTAATGATAGTTATAAAAAGCAAAGCTTACTGATCTGTTATATGACAGACAGCAGCAAATAAAAAAGCAGATTCGGGACTATTAACATGTATAATTATATTCAGTCATTCCTTTTAAAATTGCTTAAAGCTCAGCTGGATTTAATATTTCCTTCAATCAACAACATGCAGGATGTGCGGAAGAATAAATTATGATTAAAATACAGACAATATGAAGCAAGGAGATGTAGACCATTAATTTAATTCATGACATTTTCAACACCACTCTTATGAAAGTCGTGGATTTTATTCAAATGGACTTTATAGAGCTTTTGAAGTAAGCAGTCTTTGAAGTTCCTCCTTTATTTGTTGTTACACTTATCATGAAATGTCAAAGAAAAATGGTTTATTACTATCAGAGGTGCTTTATTACTCATTTTAGGGGGATTATCAAAATGAGAATCTCCATCCAAGGACAGATTTATCAGGTCATAAATTTTGCACATTATTTTGATAATAAAAATTGGCATTGTAATTATCCATTTTCCCCAGATACTTCCTCTGGAGGAATAAAAGCTGACAAAAAACTCCACCACCTTATGAAAGTTTGACTCAGCCTACACTCATTTTTCCTGCATGATGAGGCATACAAATTGTCAGAAAAAAGGCTTGAGATTCATATACTCATTATCTATGAACTAGTCTCTGTTATTACATGAATTTCAGTAAACTTACAGAAATATTTTGAATTCCAAAGAAGGAGGACTTTTCATGCTTACTATCACCATTAGGAGAGGTTTGAATTGTTTTCATATTGTGATAGCTATGAGACAATAAAGGTCGACCACAAAAGTTAAAATCCAAAATGTGGGTAATTTTGTGCTTTGGCAAAATGATCCATGTCTAAAATGGTTTAGGAGAGGAAGTATTGGAAGGAAAGAAGATACCACCATACACCACCGTTTTAAAAAGGCTATTTTATATCTCACTTCTGCTTCAGCATCAAAAGACAAGGATATAGGATTCTATAAATTTCTCTCCAAGGTTGATATATCATTATTAGGACATTAAAATTAGGAGGATGCACATGAATTTGCACAGCATTCTCATTTGGGATTAAAAATTGAATTCTGAATCACATTCCACTAGCCCCTTATAGCAAGGGTATAATTTGGACCCACACATAAGGTTTATATGCAGGACTAAGCACAGAAGACAGAAGTACCTGTGTACTCTAGGTGTATTCCTATAAAATTCCTAAATTCCTATAAAATTCCTAAAGCTACTACTGCCAGTCCAATAAAGTGTAGACTCACAGCACTAAAGCAGCGAGGGGAGGTAGAGGTGGGGAGGGAGAAAACTTTGAATAATCTAAAAATATGTATCTTTTAATTAGAATTCTGCTTCTGGAGAAAAAAAAAATAAAGATAGTTCATTAAGATTTCTGACCTTTGCTCAGCCTGGGTACAACTACATTCTGCTGAAAAGTTACATAATTTTATAACACTGAAGGCACCAACTCATATCAAGTTTGCTGCTAATAGGAAAGTACCCTCTCTTCCCAAATGAATGGTTTTGTCTTTGCTTTCTTTATGAAAAGGATTGCATGGCTATGGAGTGTGCACATTATACATATGTTTTTATGCTCCCTATTTACTGAAGCTTCTTGGATCCAAGCAGCAAAATGAGATTAACTCCCTGTTCAGTTTTTACCCAGAACGGATGCACATCAGAACCAGAAGGGAATGTCTGAAGGAACATTCTGAAAAGGATACTGAAAAGGATATCATACATTTAAATGTTCGAGAATAATACGAGGATTGGATGTTTCCACTAATTGGAAAAGCTATTAAATGTAGTAGTGCTTTTTATCTGCTCTTGTCCCAGACTTGTAATGGATTACCTCTCATATAACAACAGAAACACCTTTCAATGACTCCTTAAAAAAAACCCCAAACAACAAGGACAAACCAAAACCAACCAACCAACAACAAAAAAACCCCAACCAACCAGAAGCTGCTTCCCAATCTCTTTCCAAAATCAAATATACTGGGTATGGCCCTGGAGAGTTCTGCAGTATTTTGCCATTTTTGGGGAAGAGCTTGAGTAGGAGAATTTCAGAAGTGAGAAGCAAATGCAGAGATTCAAGTTTTTTGAGGAATTAAAGCTTTTAGACATGGAAACTCAAAACATTCATGAAGCCAGGTTTCTTAAGGCCTGGCAAAATTTTGAGTCCAAATCCTGAGAAAAATCTGTGGGTAACTGGAAAAAAATATTGTGGTCTTCCCTGTCTTTGGCATTAGAATATTCTTTTTAAATAATAGCTGAAGAAAGTAAAGGTAGACTCTGAAATTACACATGGAATATTTATGGCTGTTACAGAGCACATTTCATAAATGATTGATTGGTGCCTCTCACTGAGCTCAAAAGGAGAATATGACCATCAAGAGCAGAGAAACAATTTCAGAATACCTCTCTGTGACACTGGCTGTATAAAACACTGAGCTGGAAGGGGCCTGAACTTGCCAGCTACTGTTCCCTTCTGAGGATGGAGCCCCTCCAATATCCTCCTTCCAAAAGCTTATCAAAGTCAGTATGTTCTTAGAAAGCAGTGATTGATGAATTGCTTTTATCTTTCTTTAACTTTAATTTTCAATAACTAAAAGGGGGGTAGATCTAGTCAGTCTCGATTCTCATCAGAAGACTGCACAGTATCTAAGTGTTTTGGTCATATGGCTCAGGGGGTGACCGACAGCATCTGTGGTGCCCAGGACTATGTGGTCCCCTTTCTAATTAAAAGGGGACTCAATCCCAGGTCTCATTGAAAATCTGTGGAAGTTTAGTGCTTACATCAGCCAGATACTTTATAAATATTTACCATTGATTTCTGTTATTAACATAAATACTACATTGCATAAACCAGATTCAGAAAGCAGATACTTCATTCTCCTATGCCAAATGGATGTCAGTCATTATGAACAATAGACAAGCGGCCTCTTTTGGCTCTAAATAAAAGAAAAACTCTGGAGTTGTTTCTAATTAGAACACCACACATTAAATGCACTGCTGACAGTCAGTCTTGCAGATTTACAGGGCCTTCCATACTGAGACTGGTGATGAAGGTGCAGAAAAGTATGTGCTCCAGTAAGGACAGTCATAATAATAATAATGGCCAGTCTTCGCGAGCGAAGATCCAGGGAAGGTCTTTCCACCTTCCAGCCTGCGCATTGGATTTTTTAGGTGAGACACAGTGTGCGCGGAACTGAGCCCACCCTTTAATCCTAAGGTTCATCTGCCGGGGCCAAGCGAGCTTGGACGGTGGCAGCGAGGTCCTTAGGACGTAGGTGGGTTGCCTTTAAGGGCTAACGAGCCCCACCTGCCCGGGAGTGGCCCTGACCGGGAATCGAACCCGGGTCTCCGCGGTGATAGCGCGGCACCTTTACCACTAGACCACCAGGGGAAGGACAGTCAACAGTGCTTTTTAAATGGTCAGAAATAAAACCCTTTTGTAGGAAAATGCTCTAGGTTTACCACAGCCTTGCAGAAATCCCAGTGAAAACAACAGAAATATTTTTGCTGCAGGGTTCTGCCCACAAAAACACACCAGGTTGCCTTAATTAGATGTATGAAAAGCAAGCACATGGATGTGGTGAGTGAATGTATATGTATTTTGTGCTGTGAAAGTCACATCTTTATTTGGATCAAGGTTCTGATCCTTAAAATTTCAGATGGTTCATTATAAAGTCATAGCAAAACCTGAGCAGAGATTCTCCAAAGAAGACAGGGTATGTACTTGGGGTCCAATGTTTAGTGCTGATCTTCAGACAAACAATTCTCTTCTCACCACTGCCTGGAATTTCTCTGGGGACAGGGAATAGGAAGGAAAGCAAATATCCCAAATGTAAAGTCACAAAGCACTCAAGAGACGTCCAGTTGAAACTTTAGCAAGCATGTTGTTGGCAAACATTTACTTTTAGCAATATGCAAAAATGTTAGGTTTTGGTGTATATGAATTCTGAAACTAAAAATTGACTTGAAATGTGAGTAAATGGAATTTTAGATCATGTTTGTTATCCACTAAATAATTCATTGTTCCATTTTATACATGCAGCCTTTAATTAACTCACTGACTCAGAGGCATGATACTACTAATCCATTCATTTCCCCAAGCCCACTGAAAAGTATAAAACATGTGCGGGCACATGCAAAAGACTAGCAGATTATTAAGAAGGAGTTTTTAATCAGAAGACCTCAGACAGCTGGATCCTCTTCTCCCAGCTACGGAGACCAGATTGAGGGGTGATTGATAACACCTGTTAACTACTGCCTTTTTCCTGAAGCTGTTGAGTCATAAGCCTGTACAACTATTTTTTTTTCCTGAAATACTAGTCACAATAGCACAAGCCAGATAAAAATTCGGAGTCACAAGTTTCTTTTAAAATAGCTGCATGTATCAAACACCCAATTTCTGCCTAACTGGAAAATATATTTAGTAGGATAGCCTTCAACGACGAGCAGAAGACACAAATACATCTGAACAGGATGTATACTTGTTACAAACCAATTGTGTCTAAAGCATTTGCAAAAATATCCAGCCTCTTTTCTAAGACCATTCTGCTGGAGTAGACATTCTACTTATGTGCTGTTTCGCTTTACAGATGCCTTTGTGCCTTCCTCTTCAGGGAAGGACAGCTTTTTTCACCAGTGTAATACAGAACTAAGGGAAAATCAGCCATTTGAAACCTCTCTGGCTTCCAGTAGCACCCAGCTATATGATAACAGCACATAAAATGCACTAAATGAAGTATTGGGAATAAAAAACAAACAAACTATAACACCACCACTCCAGCAGCTCATCCTTTTCCTTTTCTCTGTTTCAGATAGGGTAATTCATTTTGCTTGAAGATTTCTTTTCACCGTTTTATACAGGTCTAAGTTTCACTCAGTGCTTTTGCAAGGCTTTCAGTAGCAATGTATCAATAACAGTTTTCTGTGGACATACACTGTAGCAGTTACAGGTAGATGTAATTCCTCCATTCCTCTCCCTTGATCCCAGTCTACATAATTAAGTATCAGACTAGATAATCCCTTAGGTCCGCTCATTATTCCAGTCTATTTAATAGCAGCATATCACTTTGGGATAGGTTACTGTGCTCTTACAGGCCTCAAAATGTATAGGTTAAAAGATTTACAAGGTAACTGAAGTTGTGACCTCCTTGGGGGAAGGGAAGAAGCATTAAAGGAAGGATAATTCACAGAAATGTGGCTTAAGTGAGGCACTAGAGCTATAACCCCTGAAGTTATTTAAACCTTTGTCTTTTACCACGTAGTCCCTGCTGGGTGAAATCTCCAGTTGGCCTAAAAGACTTAATCACCTCTGGCTGGATGAGTATTAGCAGTTCATTTGCATAAGTACTTGTCATTATCATTAAGTGTGTTTGCTTTCAGATATATTTAAGTCCAGGTTAACTCCTTCTTGCTTGACATTAGGATCTCTCAAACTGGCAGTGGCTCCATTGTATTTCCTCTGAACCAGTCTCCTACTTAAGACATATCTAGGACAGCTGTACTCTTTAAATACTCATCAAAGGGAAACGATTCCATCTACTGCATGAAAAATTTAAGACACATATTTTCCATACAGAGTCAAGATGTTGTCACAGTGAAATGAAAACACAACATAACACAGCAGCAGTAAATGGGGGAGAGTAACCTAGTTGCCAGAACACTTCCCCCTGGGTCTCATAAGGCTGCAGTTCTAATCACAGCTCTACTTAGCGTTGACCACTGCAACAAGCAAAATCTTGAGTTCCTGAAACTCAGTGTAAAGCCAAACCCTAGGGTTGAGCATTCAGTCACTGTGTAAGAGATACAGATTTACCCGGGAAACTCAGGAAGCTCTGTTATCCTGGCAAATTTGATTAACTGCATGGGTTTACGTTCTTGTGACATACGATATAGGTGAACAGCTGAGTGCATTTGCTCTTCTCCTTCACTGTGTTGGCTTCACACACCCCATCATGGAAAAATATTAGGAAAAAATTCTTTACTGTGATGGTGGTAAGGCACTGGGAACAGATTGGATCAAGGAGCCACCAGCAGAACTGCAGCACTACTGTGGTAATCCTGAGCATGGACCTTACCAAGCATCTCCCTCTTTTTGTCCCAGAACAATTCTGGGCTTTCTAATACAAAGACATAAATATGCCCTTGTGAGGTGAGGGCACTGAAGCCTAGGGAATGGAAAATGCTCCATAAAACAGGGAGAGACAGTACTTGCCTGCTGGTTATGGGAAATAACTAGGAAAAGAGACCTGTCTCTAAGGCTAACTTTCTGAACTTACTTAAATTTTAAATTGGTGAAAAAAGAAGCAATCTAGAGACCTAGAACTGAAATGAAGAACCTCCCAAGAACATGAAATATCTAATAAGCTAAAGAATCACTTCCCTTTCACTCTCTCTCCTTCAGGACATGTCACTCATAAACAACTGGTTTTCTACCTTATTTTGGAGAGCATCCATCTCCAAATAAGTATTTACTTGCAAGTAATAAGTTAAAAAACTTACTACTCTGGATAGTGAACATTTTCAGAATGAGACAAGCATTTTAACTGAAAGAAACACCAAACTTTGGTGTTCCACTGCCTAGTAAAGCAGCCTAACAATTAAGCTACTAATATAGAACTTAAGGACTATTAAGAGTGGCTTTACTTTATAAAACATTTAAACATAATTTGAAAACAAAACACCTAAAATTATTTAAAACAAAATTTAAAATAAATATTTTATAAGCATTTCATGAGAAACCATTTTCATGTGACATGTCCCAGAAATGTTCAGAGTTTACAGATCTGATGGTATTTAGGTATGAATCTGTGTAGTTTCTGACTTAGTTTTGGAGAAACAGAGACTGGGTCAGCTGTAAGCCTGCCACATGATATTTAACTTATTAACTGACAAGAACTTGAAAGAAACTTAAAAGAGAGCTTCTTAGTGAGATTAGACAGCTCTAAACATTTTGTCTCAACATATGAGGAGGTTTTTTGGACCATAAGTTTTACTTCAGATGTCAGATCCCCAGTTCATGTTTCCAAAATAACTGTTCACATTTGCTTGCTCTCCTCTGACAATGAACAGAGTAGTGAAGGGTCTGTTCTTGTGATGTACACAAAGTAACCTTTTAGAATGTTTTCTCATACCTTTTTAAGTCAGAGGTAAAAGTATTCCTTACTGGTTCCTGAAAACCTGATTTACACAAACCTTCTAGGATTGTTAACTCAGGGAGTTTTCCTTTCTGTTGCAGTGACAAAACATGTGGTAATGACAGCCTTGGGCTTCCCCACATAAAAGTTAGGCTACAAACATCTTGAAAATCTTCCCTGCATTTTCAGAGCATGAGACTTCAGGTAAAAAGACTAATATAATCTGTCATTATATCAAACTAACATATTATATATTCAGGTCACTTTAATAATTAATATCCTCATATGGTATAAAGTACACATTTTTGAATCTATTATTTTTCTGGAGAACAACATATGTGAACTGTATTTTGCATACAACTTATTTATATTTTTGGTAAACTACATGTCAACATATGTTTATGCACTGGGAATGGATGTTTTTAATGAAAGTTAGTCACAGTCGGGATTCTTAACTCATTGTCTTCTACTAATCTCACTGTCAGAAGTCTTTTAGAATAAGAGGAATCACACCCTTCATAATGTTGTTTTTGGGTTTTTTTAATATCTCTTCCTCCCTTCCCTGACAGGTAGCAGAGAAACTAAAATTGGAGGGCAAAGGAAAACAGACTTGTTTAGGAATGGTAAACAAGGACTGGGTAAAGTAAATGAAGTGATTATCATTTGATAGAGATGTATGAAGTAGAATTATAATCTTTTGAGGAGTTTTCTCAATGTCTGAGTTGGGTGCAACATTGTTTGGCGAGTTTTCATACTTATTTCCAAAATGGATGAGTGAAGTCCTCACCTCCTGCAATATTTTCCTACAAGCAGAAAGCCTGAAATGCCGCTTACGTTAATGTGCACCAGGTCATGCACACTTTTAACAATTCATATTAAATCCACGTTATCTCTGCATGTACTTGTGATAAGCTTGTAAACCTGTAAACAACATTCATCAGTATAGTCACAGCTGAAATTCATTTTGCATCCCTTCCACTAACCCTCTGCTTCAAGGGTCTTGTCGAAATAATTTCCTGATAATGCAGAAATGTCAGTCATATTTCCCAAATTTTGATGTCAGGCACAGTCACCTCAGTTTCTGAAAATATCGCAAAATACATTTTTAAAGCACACGGGATTTAACATTCATAAATTTAATGAGAATGTAATGAAAAGTAACACTGGGCCAGACAAATTGCCAGCCCTAACCAAGTGTGGTAACTGAGGTAGCATGAATATTTCTACTCTCATCACTGTTCACAACTAAACAGAGCTCTGAACTGCAGCCTGTGCAATACTGGCACAAGAACTTCCTGAAGCATTTCCTACTGAGGGGCTGAAAACAATTTTTCACTTAAATATTTGTTTCTTAAGCTCTGAGAATGAACAAGGTATGATTACATATGAGGTCTGCCATTGCCAATAGGATCTTAACTAGTCAAATGCATGAAATATAACTATAAATGTATAATTTCCAAAAGATTTCCTATTATTTTTTTTTATTATTTTCAAATAGAAAAAGAAACATTTACATTTTTCTACTGTAAATATGTAGAGCATGTTTGCTGAATGAAAGTCTGTCTGAAAGACAGCAGTGTATTTGAAACCATGATATCATTAACGGAAAATTGGTAATTTTAAATTTATTTTAAAATTCATTTTATTTTATTTCAGAAGTAAGAGACTTGGCCACAACCTACTACAGAAACTCCCATTTGGGAGCCAGACACATTGCTTACTGCAGATAATTCTTTCTCTATTTCCTGCAGATGAGATTGATAAAAGACAGTGCTAACATTACAAAAATACACATTACCACACATATACACTTGCCTTGAACTCAACATCACCTCAGCCTACAGCTCACCATATACAGGTAAACACTCCAAAACACAAAGCAGAAGGCACTGGAAAGTTACAGTACGTTTTTTGTCTGATCCTTGTAGTCATTAAGCTAAGTGTCTTGGAAGGAAGAATTCTAAGCTATGAAGTGTATTAATTACCAGTAGGCTTCTCCCCAGAATGCTTATGCACTTCAGTTTCTCTGCATGTTAAGCACTTCAGGATAATAATTAAAAAAGCTATTTTCTAGACAACAATACTAAAATAAAAATAAAAACAAAGCACCATTAAGTAAATGGGTTTTTACCTAATGGCAGTTATCTCCAGTCATTAGGTAAACTATATTAATGCACATTACTCCTTATGTCAATAATTTAATGTTCCCCCAAATAATTCACACAAACACAGATAAGGATTCAAGAAAATAGAAGGAGGAATTTATCTAATGGTCCCTCAGTCAATAAAGAAGTCCTGTGAAGGCAGTTCCAGTTGTTACTCACACAACGCAAGAGAAATGGGCTAGGGTAGTCAGGCATGGATTTCCAGAGGGAGAAGGGAGCTTTGGGTCTCCATAATTGGCATCACCAAGTGCCTCAAATCATAGTGACAACTGCCAAGTCTATGAATTAGGACCTGGAATTAAGTCCCCCAAATTTGGATCTTGCTGCCATTAAAAATAAAATTTAGACTCTTAAGTGCTGATGATTATGTGCTATTAGATATCAAGTTGAGATTCATAAATGCTAACGACATATGTGGAATAATTAATACCAGTGAAAGACCAGGACTGTAAACCTTTCCCTGCTGTCTACAAAAATTCTCAGAATAAATGAATTTAATACTATATTCTCCATTTTCTGATGCAGAGTGTGGTATGATAACGGCTTTTACTTTGTCTTAAAAACACTGCACGACAACTGAGGATGGGGTGATCCTGAAGTCATATATACACGAACTATTACTTACTAGGTTAAAGTGATAGCTGTATTACAATATGTTTACAAAGCTATGATATATTTATCAAGAGGACAATTAAGAGAAATGCCAAGATTGCAGGCAGTGCAGAGCTGGATAATCTACTGTAGAAACTGGCTGCTCGCGGCTTGGATGGGTGTATTTTTCACTGTGTAAATAATGGCTGGATGGCCGGGCCTAGAGAGCAGAATGAATGGAGTTACACCCAGATAGTGTCTGGTGACTAGTGGTGTTCCCCTGGGCTCAGTTTTGGGGATTATCTGTTTATCAATGATTTCAATGAGGGGATCAAGTGCACCCTCAGTCGGTTTGCAAGAGGACACCAAGTTGGGTGGGAGTGTTGATCTTCCGGAGGCAGGAAGGCTCTGCAGAGGGGTCTGGACAGGCTGGATTGATGGGCTGAGAACAATTGCATGAGGTTCAACAAGGCCAAGTGCTGGGTCCTGCCCTTGGATCACAACAACCCCCTGCAGTGCTACAGGCTGGGGGAAGAGAGGCTGGAAAGATGCAGGGTGGAAAAGGACCTGGGGGTGCTGGTCAACAGCAGCTGACCATGATCCAGGGTGTGCCCAGTGGGGCAAGAATGCCAATGGCACCTGGTTTATATCAAAAATAGTGTGAGCAGCAGGACCAGGGCAGTGATTGTCCCCCTATACTCAGCACTGGTGAGGCCACACCTCAAATCCTGTGTTCAGTTTTGGGCCCCTCGTTACGGGGATAGGGTCTGTAGCACAAGTCCGAATGAGAAGTGGTTGAGGGAGCTGGGATTGCTTAGCCTGGAGAGAAGGAGGCTCAGGAGGGACCTTATTCCTCTCTACAACTCCCTGAATGGAGGGTGTAGTCAGATGTGGGTCATTCTCTTCTCCCATGTAACAAGCAATCCAATTGAGAAAATGGCCTCAAGTGGCAGCAGGGGTGGTTTGGAATGGATATTAGGAAAAACTTCTACATGGAAAAGGTTGTAAAGCACTGAAACAGGTTGCCCAGGGAAGTGGTGGAGTCACCATTCCTAGAAGTATTTAAAGGACATGGAGATGTGGCAGGCAGGGACACAGTTTAGTGGTGAACTTGGCAGTGCTGGGTTAGTGGTTGGATTTAATGATCTTTGACAACCTAAAGGATTTTATTATTCTATTCTAAACTAAGGGAAGAAATAATCTCATTCTTTCTGCAAATACCTGTTTCTTCTCTTTAATATCATTCAAAATGTTAGAGCTTAAACTGAAAAACCTCAGTTTGCAAATTCTGACCCTTTCATTTGACTCAAAATGCTGCAAATGACCGCAGCAGGAAAGCACTACTGAAAATCTGTACTGCTTCTTTGCACTAGAAAACTTTTGCAAAGGTGTACAATTCCTTCAGTTTCTTTAATTAAAAAGCTCCATTAATCATACTAACACTATAATCCCCACTTTGCCAGACTCCTGAGTTTCAACAATTAGGTTTAATTGTTTTCCAACAATGTCCCCTTTAGTACACATTAAGGTACAAATAAATTTTCTTATGCAGCAGGAACTTTTCCACTGCAATGTTGTTGTCCTTTTTCTAATTACTCTTTTAAGGTCATTTAATAGTGCAAACAGAAGGCCAATTAGGCTACTTTTCATCCCTTTACTTGATCACTCTGTATCACTTCTTAGTATAAAATAGAGAATGAGTGTATTGTTGCCAAAGCAAGATCTAAATGTCTGTTTATTCTTATCCTTTCTTTAAAACAACAACCTTCATTTCTTTGTCTTCCATCCTTAGACATTTGGCAAGTCCCAAATAATGCACATCTTGGTAACTTCTCAAATTCTCCACCCAATAATTAAAGTTTTGTTTTTTAAAGTAACTGAACATGCTGTGCAGAGTGCAACAGACAGCTTTTAACACAAAAGGGAATGGCACCATATTGATCATAAAAGGTGGTTCTTTCACTCTTTTTAGTAGTGGAAAAAAAACCAACATAGCATTATGTTATCTTCTGACCTACTTTTGACTTTTCCTGTGAAATCTGTAAATGAAAGAAGACTTCATTTCTCTGATGCAAAACAGATACTGCGATGTTTGAAACAGAGGGACTGGAAGAATAAATACAGGTGTGTATTAAAATTCAGAGAAACGCCCCTGTCTGGGAGCCTACATCTTCCACTTTCTTAGTGCTACATCTTGCACTCAGCTCTGAATGTCAGATTTTTCCCCAGCACAATGACACTTCAAAGCAGCACTTGTCTCTGCTCAAGTAATGTGATGGCAGAATTAAAGGGATGATCCACAATCTGGTGTAAACTAGAGCTCATTAAAAATAAGAACATTCTCCATAAATTTAAGGTGAAAAGATGTCTTTTATCAGGCTTTGAAATTTGCATTATTTTACAGGAAGGCAGCATCTGAGCTGTTAAGCAAGATGGTAGCTGTTTGGACATGCCTGATAACATTCTCTGACCCTGCTTCTGCTAACACATGTGGGACCATGTGCACGGCCGTGCCTCAATCTCATGGCGATACTGAGAAAATAGCCCCGCAGAAACTGGTAATTTTCACAAGAGGTGGTGATATAGAACTCAAAATTTTATCCAGGGTGATTGCCTCTGAGAGCAACTGGTCAAAGAAACCGTGAAAGGAAAAGAAAAATCTTCTCGTAGTTTTGAGCAAGGCACATTGCCTCCGGTTCAAGGTGAAGTTAATGAAGAAATTCTCAGAAATATTCTAGTTACTGTTATTTACAAAGAAGCAAGAAAGCAAAAATTCATGATAGTATGTTAAAATTAAAAAAAAAAAAAAAAAAGAGAAGAACATAGCACTAATGAATCTTCTTAAAATATATTGAAAAGAGCATGGAGCCTATCTGAAAGCATCACATTATAGGGTTAGGGTGTAGCAGGTATCAACCACAAAAAGCAGTTTTTTAAAAATCTACCACAAAAAAATCAAAACCCAAAAGCCACAAGAAAAACCTAGAGTAATACAGTATTTAGTAAAAGTAAGAACACATGCTACCGAATTAAGAGGATGGAAATCAAAAGCAAGGAAAACAAAGAACGCATTGTATGTGGCAAGTTAAACTTCAAATCAAAGGCAGACCAAAAAGGTTTTGAGAAATAATTTGCTAAGCTCATAAGAAATACCTATAAAAGCCTGTACTAATACATTAGGAGCAGTGAGCAGGCAAGGGCCTGTAAGCCTGAGAGATGACAGAAAAAAAGTTAAATAACCTCTTTGTGCCCATCACCAGAGAATAACAGATGTATTTTCACAATTACAACTTTCTTAATATAGGAAAAGCTGATGAAATGGTTTGAAACAGAAATGCCAACTTAAGTGGTTTCCGACAAAATGAAAAAAAAAATTAAATAGTTGCATGGATTCAAGGGTGCTCTTTGACTATTTCTAAGGGAACTTTGAAATATGATTTCAAAACTACTGTGTGTTGCATTTCACCTCTTTTAAAATCACAGACTTGCAGAGAACAGCTGAATCTCTAAAGCACCTCTGGAGATCACCCAGTGCTCTGTTTCAAAGCCTTAGTAGAGTCAAGACAAATAACATTGACTTCTTTGTCCTCAATCCACTAATTCAGTTACCTCACTGTGGAAAGCTGTCAGGCTGGAGAGGTATGATCCCTCCTTTATAAATTCATACTAGTGGTTCCCAGTCCTTGAGCCTTGAATGTGGTCCTAAGGTCACTAAATCCAAATCCCTGCTCTAAAGTTCAGATGCTCATTGACCTGGAAGGTCCATCCACTCCTCAAGCCTCAGGACACAACACTTGGCTCCCTTGCCCACACCCCCTTCCCCAAAGCCACACGGTGACAGTGAATATGCCTTGGATCTTCTCTGACCAGCAGGGGAACCATCCAAGGGCTGGATGAGCCTCAGCCTTCCCACCACCATGTGCAGGCTCTGAATTCCCGGCAGGGAAAGGTCTCCATTCTCTGCCTCTGAGTCTCCCACTGAGATGCTTCATCACTTCTGCCTGTGCTGTTCTGTGGCTCAGGATCTTGGCTGGATGCAGATTCCAGTGGCTCCCCTACAAGTCAGGTGCTGACCAGAGCCTTCCTTCTGTGGCCAGAGCCCTCCAGCCAGCACTGTTAGGGGATTGATCTACTTCACAACCCCTTAAGCACAAAACCTGCCTGCTCCTCCTTGGGTACACCCGGAGACTGAGGCTCCCCTCCTCTCCAAGGACCCAATTTACCTCCTTTTGTCACCTGTAGTGCTCTGTCCTTTCTTCCACAGCCCCTCTGCTTAACATCCTTACCAGAGACGAGAAGAATGGGGAAAGGACAACAGATCTTAAGCTGTGCCAGGGGAGGTTTAGGTTGGATACCAGGAAGAAATTTTTTTACGGAGAGAATAATCAGGCATTGGAATGGGCTGCCCAGGGAGCTGGTGGAGTCACCATCCCTGGAGGTTTTTAAGATGAGACTGGATGTGCCACTGAGTGCCATGGTCTGGTAACCACAGTGGTGCTGGATCAAGGGTTGGACTTGATCTCAGAGATCTTTTCCAAGCTGGCTGATTCTATGGTTCTGTGATCTTAAAGAGTGCCTTATCAATGTCTGTATATTTACTTCCACAGCCAGGCAGATCAATAAAAAGCATTGTAAAAGATTAGACTTGTTGGATGAAAAGATACGTTTAATATATAAGAGATGCAATAACCACCAGCTTTTATGGAAGGAAATAAATCTTTAAAAATCTACTAGAATTCTTTGGGGAAAGTAACTGCAGATAGATGAGTGTGGTGAGGGCAATATAGAGCACGTGCCTTTCTGTGTCACTTTTGACAAAATTCCTGTAGAATCCCTAAAAATTCCTGTAGAGAATAAGCTACAAAAGAGACAAGAGGTAGGACCAGGTCATGAATTAATAGAGGTTTAAGAACAAGAGAAACAAAATAAGAAACAATATAGCCACTATTTACTGTGAGGAGAAGTGTACTTCTAGAAGAGCCCTGCAGAGCTCTTATTTAAAGGAATAATGCTCAGCATGTTCATAAATAATCAGGAAAGGAGAGTGGATACGGAGATGAACAAAGTGGTACATACTAATAGTGGGTTGAAAATAATACAGACTTACAAGCCACAAAATGTTCTTATGATATTGAATGCCTAATAAAATTCTAAGTGTAATAGAAATGTGCAGGAAAGACACCCAAGTTTCCACCTCCCAGAAAAGAGGTTTTAAAGATCTGGTGGATATTTTCCCATATTTACCAGTTTAATGTTCAGCTGCAGTCTGCAAACAAATATAATATCAGGAAAAGAATAGAGAACAAATAAAGAACAAACAAAAAGTTCATGCCAGCGGATAAATCCCTTTAACATATGACTTTTGAATGCTACATATTCCTCTGGTAGCCCAATTCAAGAAAAGGACATAGAAATAATACAAGAAATAGAAAGAAGGGCTAAATAAAACGATAAAGAAATTACAGAGTTCAACAATTTTAACCTTTTTGGCAAAGATAGAACTTTTGGGAAAAGAGCAAGAGATGTCTGGTTGTACTGCCATAACTTCAACAATATTGATAAAATTTATATGGTGAGTCAATATGAAAGATTTTATATTCCTCAGAATAAAACAACCAGAGGCATCAATTTAAATTATCACAGAGCTGTTTGGAAAAGAGAAAGGACAGGACTTGTGCCACAGGATAGATAATTAAGCTGTGTAACCTTTTACCACCGGATGTAAGAGATGTCAGAAACTTAATGCGTTCAAAAGCAGTTAAAGGAACTCACAGAGAGGTTTGTGAATTGTATAAAATACAAATATGGGTACCTCTACTTCAAATAAGAACCTCCACTTCAGAAAAGACTAACTTCCAAAGTCAGAAGGTTATAGCACAGGAAATATCATTCTGTTTTTATACTCTCCCTAATCATCTGCTAATGGCCACATGCAAAACAAAAGGCCAGACTAACTCCTTCAGCTGGAGCCAGTACAGCTGTTCATATACTCTTTAAAACTAGAAATTAACCATTTCCTTACAGTTGGAAATCCTTTATCATTCCAAACTTTTATGGAGATAGTTCATTATGAATTAGCTTGAAGACTGCAGAGAAGAATGTATAACAACAATTCTGTGGTAACAAGTACACTTTATGTCTTTCTAACGAAAAAACCAAAACTTTCAATTAGTAACAGCAAGGGATATTAGATATAAATTGCAATCCATTTTTTTCCCCCAAAGAACAAGTGGGAATCAAAAAAGCCAAACAATTGCTTAATTCTGATTTATACTTCTATTTGAAAACTATGAAACTCTTCTGGCAGCTTTCCATCCATCACTGCATTCCAAATTATCAAGGTGAACATTTAAATTTGCTTTATCTACTCTTTACCTTTAAAACAGCATTTTCTCTCTGGATTTCAGCTAAACACAGCTGGAAACTCCAGATAAACGCAGCCATTTCTGATGGAGACCAAAGTGTCTCTCAGATGTTCCCTCAAATGTGCTAAAAAAGCTACAAACTGAGTCACTTCCACAGTAATGGGATTAGAAATAGCCTGCAGGGAAGCATGTGCCAAATGGTGCCAACTAGCAAGGATTATAACAAAAAACTGTGACATTATAAAAATACCTCAGAGTGAGGCTCTGGGTGGTGGAATTGCGACTTGCCAGCTCAAAAGAATGTGCCTCATTAAAATGACGGGAGTATGGCGAGGCAGTGATTTGTGCAGAAACGTGATCCTCCTGATAGCTGAGTAGCTAATCTTTTTCAAAAACCTTGTCACTTGACCATCAAATTCATAAATGTCAATTAGAGCTGAAAGGGAAAAAAAAAAAAAAGATGGTGAGAGGGCATGGTGGGGCAGAGAAAGGGAGGAGGGAAAGCTGGGGAGGGATCGGAGCTTTGAAAGTTTGGGGTGATTTAAAACTTCAGACAGAAGTAAAGAAATTGCACAGGGATATGCAACAAACATTAAGAGCAAGCATGTTTTTTAACCCTGTATTATGGGAAACATTTGGAGCCACAGGTTCAAATTAGTTCTTAGGTTACCACAGAATTTCAAAGGAGCTGAAAGCCCTTATTGAATGGGGAACTGTAACAAGTGTTGTGGGTGCTCAGCATTTCTGAGTTGCCTGTTTTGCACATAAGGCCAGAGAACCTTTCTTAGGGCACTGTTGCCCTGAACCACCTTACTTATGAATTAAAGCTACGTGAGAGTGTGACTCCCTCTTCAGAAAGGTTTGTAGCATGTAAAATTGCATCACTTCTACAGCTCAAACCAAATGTGTTGGTAAGATTTTGAAATCTGAAAACTGTGTTCAGTCACCAATTACTGTCTGGAAAAGTAATTAACACAATCCTCACTTGTGGAAAGGGAAAATTATTCAGCAGCTCTAGTAGCACAGCCTTTGAAAGAGAAGTACTCTCTTTCCACATGGAAGAAGGAAGGCTGGGCACTACTAGGAACAGGCTGCTCCTGAAACACCTGGGTCCTCTCCCCTCCCATCTTTGGAGAGGAGAAAGGCTGAAGGAGAGGAATGTTTTTGTTTCAGTAAACTCTTTCCATGCCCATAAAAAGAAGGGCTGTATCCTGGTTCCATTAAGAGTATCGTGTAAGATAAGGAAGAGGAAAGAGAGATAAATTGAAGAAAACCAAGCAAGAGTTCCAGCTCACGCCACATAAATGTGGTTTATGATAGACATGTTAGTTCTACCTGGTGCAGGATGACCACTGTGATTTTCACACAAGCCACTATACTGTATTTCCTGAACTACACAACAAATGCCACTGTCTCATTTTTGCCTCTTCAGCTATAAAAATACTTTGAAACAAAATCTTCACAGAATCCACTGCTCTCCCCTAATCTACCAGGCCACTCATTTCATCATAGAAATTTATCAAGTTGGTCAAGCATGAAATTTTAATGTAAAGCAAAATCCATACATGAAACAAAACAAGGGGGGTTGTTCATGAAGGCCTTGTGAAAAATCTTCATTTAATACATTTAAGTCTTAAGTCAATAAAGAATTTACTTATGTATTTTCAGTAAAGCTTCTTTTCTATCCCAAGGAAACACACTGACATAACACTATCAAAACCAGAGGTGAATAGGAGCCTTTGAATTCTCCATGGTAGTTGGAATTATAAATTAGTATAATCTAAGGTTTAAAAATAGTTCAAGATACACTATCTGGACTTAAAATATATTCATAGAATTTTGCCCTTTCCCTGTTGAACAGTTAAAAACCAACTGACAGTTATTCATTGTATATACATTTTTGAGTATCAGAAATCCCTTTACTGAATTAAGATTCCCTGTTCATTTAGAGTAACAAAATATCAGAATTAATAAGGATAAATCCAATAAAAGTCTATGTTTAGAAGAAATTAAGTATAATCTGATTTGAGCTAGAAACACTGAGCTCCTCTTAGTACTTAAACTACTAAAAACCCCACCCCAGAGAAAAATCCCTGAAGTAAAAAACTAAGCAAATGCAAACAAAAACGGAAACAAACTAAAACACCCTCACATAATAAAATGTTGTAAACCAGAGCGACATGCTCCATGTCTGCATCAAAATTAAAATAACAAGGATTACAGTGAACAGGGCTTCAGCTGTACACCTGAAACAGTGAGCAGAACTAAATTCTGCTTGTGAATCGTGGAATACTATTGAGAGTAAAACTGATATACAGGTTACATTCAGAAAGGTTTGCAGCCTGTAAAACTGTTTCCCAAAAAGAGGACAGGATGGCTTTGTTGCATGTTTTATTCTATACTGGATTTTTTTTGAATTTTAAAATACATGCTGTACTTGACCCTCACACCTATCTTTAGATCCTGCCATTGTTTTTTCTTCCATTTCTCTTCCAGTCTCTCTGAACCTCCAAAAAGCTGGTGTTTTGGCTCAGACTAATTTAGTTTATTGAATATTTTGTTGTTCTATCTTTTCACCTTGGTAAACGTATTTACTGGCATTCTCTATATCCATGCTGGAATTCCTCATATCCATGGTATTTTCACTTTTTTTAACATCGTCGGTTCCAATTCTGTTTTGCAGTTCACGTCAGTAACAAAATTAGGCAGTTCTGATTATTTCAATCCTTTTGTCATGTATTTAAATGAAACTTGAACTGAAAGTGATGAAATCCAGAGAGCCAAAAGGTAAACTGAGTCCCTGTTTAAGATCTTAACAAGTAAACAACACAGAACTATGCTGAGGTCATCAGGCAGCTAAGTATAAATTCATAAAATAAATTAGGCATTCCTAGAATGTATTTAGGATCTGACAAAGGCTTTTGCATTTGTTTTTAAATATTTAAATATTTAAATTCTGGGTAACATATGTAGCAGCATTAGCTATTTGTGATTTTTTCTGAGTTTTTTTTCTTTCAGTTATCCTTACCAGAAAAGCCAAGCTCATTTAGTAGCTCTGGGAATTCAAGTGAAATACTGAAGTGCATTAATATGTCAAAATACCATACATGTTGACATAAAGACCAATCAATAAACATTTTTTTAAAGTTAGACAACATTCCCTCTTTAAAAACTTTGCTCAGTGTTTTTCTGCTTCTTTACCTGAAAGTTGCAACTCATGATATATAACACGGAATACAGTATATTCTATTTGCCAGCGTGTAAGTGCCTGACAAAATTAGATTCTCTTCCTTTATCTGCAGAAACATATGTGATGCCCTACACGTGTCCGAGCTCCACTGCACTGCAGTTTCTACTCAGAACATCCTCAGAGTGAACACACTGTGTTAAAGGCAGTCAACTGCAGAAGTGCACTGGGCCCATCCATTCCAAAGTCATCTGTTCCTTAATGTACTTCGTCTAAATATTTTATGAGATAGATGTCAGGCATCTTAACTGGCTTTTGTTCTCCCTGTTGTGCTGTGATTAAATACTTCCTCAGTAAACTCCAAGGGGAAATAAGCCTTTAAATTTATGACTGAGTTAAAGAAATAAACTTTGAGTGTGAGTCACTTGCCACTCTTCCATTCAGGTGCTTCAAGGCATATCCTGTGCATTATTAGGTAGAAAATTCAGGGCACTGATTCACTTCAGTGGTGCTTTGGAAGTTTCTTCCTGCCTCCCAGGAAGGATGGCAACTAGAGATCTCACCAGCATCTTTATTTTGAAATATTCATGATGTCAAGGCTGTCTAGACTTTTTCATCCTCAGGTTGTAAAGCACCTAAAAAATTCTGCGTCTTATTTTTACTTAAAAAACATACAGAAGTGATTTGATACTAAAAATGGAGGGGTCTTTTTTATGTCACTGATGTAAAAGAGGTAAGAACCCTTTAAAAAGCTGTGATTGGCTCTGCAGATTTAGCTTGCACAGGTTGGGGAATTGGTCATGGGAAGCACTCTACACCGATGCCTATACAAAACAGTTTCCCTTATTTGCTAACCTTTTAGTTCAGCTAATTTTCTACATCAGAATACTAATACTCCAAAATTATTTCTTAGTTGCACTGAAGCCCTAGTCTTTCTGGCTTCTGGGTCACCAAATCAGCTACACTATGGTGGGTCCTTTATAAATTCAGGACTAAACAAGAGGTCAGATGTGTCCTGTGATCATACATTTAATATCCCCAATCCAAGGCCCTAAGTCTTTCTTATCTGGCCACTTCTGCTCCAGCGTTTGTACAACAGCAAACACAGCTCACCATAACTCTGGACTTGGCTATTCCAACACTGTCAGCACACAAAACTTTATCAGTGAGTAGCATTTTGAAAACGTTTTCCACTGACCTGTGGAAAAACACACCCAAGCTCCCAGTGTGGCAGACAGCACCAACAAAGTTCCAACACACAGCTCCTCTGAAGGCATGGATTTTAAGATGTGTACATCTTAGAAGCAAGGTTTGTCTCAGCTGAACATGCAAACAGACATTTCTTTCTTTCTCTGCTGCAGAGAAACAGCAGGGCAAATTTTTTGTCTTTTGGGTCAAGCCCCGCTGGAAACCAATAATAGGTTTCAAGCTTTCCCATTTTCAAGTCTTGCCAGGTCCACAAGAAGTGATTAATACTGTGCCATGCCACGTGTTTCTTGTGGCAATGCTGGTAATGAAAACTCACAAGTGTTAACTCCAGAAGTGCCAGTGCAGGACATAAGAGGGTGTTACACCTGAACATGCTGTGGTTTGAGGGTCTGGCCCCTTCTCTGCTATCAAACAGGTTGCGGAAAATGTATTACCAGAGTGCTATAAAGGTCAAGGTAATACTATATTTAATTTTTCTCTTCTTCATGCTGAATGATGCGTAAAGAACTTCATTCTCTTTATAAGTTACATAAAAAAAAAGAAAGAATGTATGCTGGGCCAGATACTCCCTGACTTAAACATGGCACTGCTTCTGTTGCCTGCTGTGAAGGCAGGGCACCATAAATCAGTTGATGAGAGAGTCCTCCATATCTGTTATTATGAAAACCAAAAATAATTGTGAAACAACTAAAATGCTGCTCCTTTGACGCGAAGAATCTTTTCTTTGATCTATAATCCCAGTTCAGTTTACAAAATCTGGTTACACATATTCCATATATAAAATTTGAACAGTAGTTTTAATTAGGACTGTATGAAATCTTGATGCACGGCTATTTATCAGATAAACTGTTGAACTATTACTCCTCAGCAACATTCAGAATCCCACTCATATCCAGCAAGTTGGTACGTACAGGTATAGAAAGGCACATAAACCAAGGATGTAGTGAGCTGTAACTGTGAAATATTACTCCTTGTTTCTGCCTCACAGATTTTAGATTAGCCTTTGCTGTCTAGAAGCACTGTTGGATAATATGTTACTATGAAGTACTAAGGATTGAATTCTTATTCTACAAAATTGTCCTATCTGGTAAATAATACATCATCTCATCTCTTCACTCTCCTTCTCTCTTTAATCTTTCAGGTATTATTTTATTTCTGCTTGCATATATATATATAAAATATATCTGAATTCATAAATTAATTGAGGACGCAATCACTATAGCATAAAATGAATAAAAATTTCTCTGTGACTTTCAGGATCTGTGAACACAATAGTTCCTCTGGCACAGCTAATTTCTACAGCTGCAGATAATAACAATAATAAAAAAAAAATTGAAAACTGTTTCTATGATTGATTGGCCACAAACACTCCTAGACACAACCCAAGCCCTAAGGTTTGAGAAAGCTGGAGCCTCAGCTGGGTTTTCTAAGAATACAGGACACATACACACCTCCCATGAAACAACACTGGCTTCTTAAACACCCTTCTTGCCATACTTCTCAACTCCAGTTTGAAGAAGACACCCTCCTGCCCTCCCTGGCTAATCCTGGGGTGGTGACAGCACAGGCAGAGTTGGGCATTAGCATCATCTCTGGTACAACCTCTGCCCAAAGCCCGAGTTCCCTTTCTCTGCTGTAAACACCTTTCAGACAGGGAGCCAGGCCCGAGATCAGAAAATATCCTTGGGGAAAACTAGCATGTATCATCTTGTCCACAGGAAAGTGAGAAGGTTATTCAGCTGTTATTGTAGTCCTGAATCTGCTAAACTGCTCTTGGCACATGGAAACACATTAAGTTCATTCAGTCTGAAAGATTTCACAGATAATGGAGAGATCAGCTCAATTTTTAAAAGGGAAACTCTAACTGTGTTTGAAATTGATAAATGAACATATCTAAATAGAAATCACTGGATACAAACATACTGGGTTTTCTCCCTGACACACCAGGGACTTTGTGTTTTAGAAATGCATAATTTTAAAACAACCTTGGAGTAAAAATATTTTCATGTCTAGCTTAAACAGTTTATCAGAACTGTCACAAGCTTCTGTCATGAGTAACCAGTCCAAGTGTAAAGCTAGTGAATCCTCCACTCTTTTTTTTTCCCCCACTTGTGCATATAGCACTAGAGGAAAATGTAGAATTTTTTCTAGATTTTAGGGATTCATTTGAAAGTTATTGTAACCTTAATAAACAGAACTCCACTACCATGAGAGAATCATAACCGAATGTAATGATACATAAATGAATGTAATCATAACCATACAACAGAACTGATGGGTGCTCATGTCTCTTTGGTATGGTCTGTATTTCATACCCTTTGTATGGCTGGGCAGAGTTCCTTCATGCCCCTCCACCCTAATGCCTTGCCTTCTCTCCAGACAAGGCTTCTCTGAGCAATGGGAGCAGGAGGAGGATCTGAAAGTAGCCCTGTATCCTGCCATTCCTCCCTGTCCTCTTTAGTGTGTGTCCAGAAAGCAGAGCTGCTCTCTGTCTGTGCCTGTGCGAACACGACTGCCTGGGCTGAGGGGGACTAAGGGGAGACCCCAAATCCAGCCTGCTTTGCACAGCAGCTTCTGTCCTCAGGGTAGACTTTCACATCCTGGATAAGGAACATGGCAGAGATGTGAGGTCTTGAAGACACTGTTGTTCACACTGACTCTGGACAAACTTGTTCACAAAGTTTAGGATTAATACACTATTATGTTAGGAAGGTTTTAAGCAGTTCTGCCTCTTGCCTGATCACATAAAGAAACTTGGTCTGAGAATCCTTCTGTATATACACTTTAAAAAGCCCCAATGGAGCTGCTGTTTTTCATACTGTGTCTATGCAAACCCAAGATTTACCTAATAATTACTGAAATCTGTAAATTGGAACATATTTCTCTGGATTTGGGTACTGTTATTGTTTTACTTTCAGGATGAAGGTGCAAAAACTGTGCCTAATGTCAAGCTCTTTATTTTTTTTTTCTTGTCAATATTTGAGAAAACCTCTTAGGATTTCAAAAATCTGTAGAGTGGCGTTTTTAAAATGGTGCAAAGACAAGCTCCCATGTTGTGCAGAAAACAAAGTAGCAAAGCATATAATCTTTCAGGTCAAAGGAAAAGATATACTTTATCTAGTCATAAATATTGATTAGCTCTGTAACGGTCATAAAGCATCTCAGGAAACCATGTTAAAAAGAAATATTATTTATACATCTCATATATTCACTCCCCAAGAAAAAGTAGAATGTACATACTCAGTGTAAAACAATCCATAACAAGACTAAAAAAAAAATCCAGCAACAAGTTTTCCAGTGTGAAACTTTGTGTCCTGTCAATGCCTAAATACTATGTAATCAACAGAAATCAATGCAAAGGAATTGGAGTTTCTCCCTTTGTGTCACACCAAAATATATATGGTATATAGCCTGGTTTAACACTGCACTCTAAATTTCAGCCTGGTTAAACCTGGATTATGTAAAAAGTAACACAATGGATTCCTGTGAGTGAAAAGGTCACTAGACTACACAGGTGTGCTTTTTTCCCCCCCTTAAAATTCATGTCATAGTATTTTTTGTAATGAAAGTACATTTGAAAGCAAAAAACAAAACAAATCAAATTAAAAACCAAAAATCTACAACATTTTTTTTAGACAAGACACAACTTCGTCATGTTTAAAAAACCCCAAACAACAACACAAATAACAAACTCTTATGTTTATCTTTTTTTTTTGTTGTTTTGTTTTCATCAAGCTCTGTGTTACACAAATGAGGCAAAACTACATATCTACAGTTACTCCTGATGATTTTACTTATCCTTTTACTATCCTTACTTGTTTTCTGTGTAGCTACTTTTTCAATGCACGCATTCACGTGAGATTTCCTGCTTCAATAAGCTAAAAACAATTTTATAGCACACTAAGCCTGCACGATGAAATTTCTGACATTATCTCCAGCAATGCTATTGTTGAATTGCAGCAAAAACCTTGTCAAAAAGTCATTAAAAGCACAGCTCAGGCACCACAAATAACGCTAAAGAACTCCTGATCTAGTTTCAGCACAAACATGTACTTCTAGCCCCTTAAATTGTCACTTGACAACTAATCATGTTCTAACCTGAGGACTGTATTTAATTAGAGGACAGAGACACAAGAGCATTTGCAATATATGCATCTAGGCATTATGTCAGTAGCCATTTTTCCTATGTTACAACGTTCACAACCCTGACAACATCACTTCCTAATGTGCTAATTAGAGCAGGGTGACTAAGAAAAATTATTTGCCTAGTCTCGTGTACAAAATAATTTATGAAACTCGTCAAATAGTAAGTATATTTCTGAAAAATAAACAACTGCAATGAAGCTGTGTGTGTGAAGCAAGAAATAATGGAAAATATGTCAAATAATTTATTAAAAAATATAAATAGAGTGAAAATGTTCCAGCTAGGTAGTCTGATTATATGTTTTCTTCTTTTTACACATGTCCTAATTTTGAAAAAACAGCAATTATTGTAAAGTATTTGAGAGAGGTGGAAAACTGACTGTTTATGCTTCTCCTGGGTTTTATATTACCAGAATCAATACTCCGTGGAACCAAAAGATTTATTTACAGCAGCTGAGAATATGTGCCATAAGATAAAAATTTGCATGTAGAAATTTGTCTAGCATGATGAATTATCTGACAACAACCATTCAGCATTTCCATCTTTCTAAATTGAGTTGTATACATATATATATGAATATATATATGTCTTATAGACTCAGTAGAGCAGTTCAGAGTTCCTGAAATATTACAAAATACCACATTTTACTTCATATCCATCATCCTGATTCAATGGCTATTTAATTTTAGCATGGCTCAATGTGCCTCCATGCTAAGTGCCAGCCCTGCTAGAGACACTCAGAAGTCATAGGGAATCTGCACTAATGAATACCCATCTTCAGGGATCCTTCTGAAAAGAGTCCCAGTGCTTTATAATTTAAATTCTACTGTTAAAAGCAGCAATGGGTACCCTGCTCAGCTAAATGATTTTACTGAAATACTTTACCATCATTGAAATAATGTGGCAAATGTGAGGCTGCTCACTGATCCAAACAGAAAAAGCTAAAGCTTAACTTGGTATTGTAACATGGGAACATAACGATAGCTTTTATTTATTTTAGGGAATTGACTTTTGGGATACGAGTGTGAGTGAAGGAAGGAGAAAATGATTTCTGGCAAAAAGGGCAGTGTGGTCACAGCCCTGACTGAGAAGCAACCCACGGTTGCTTTTATATTCCCAAGGCAGCTACTGAAGTTATGAGATCATTGCCCTGGCTTTCAGTCATCTTTGTTAGGGGCTCATATTTTTCCTCCATCCCAGGCAGGCTCCTTAGGGGGGTGCTGTTGTTTGGAGGGTGAGGATGAGGTGCATCTCCTGCAGCATCTCCTGCAGCATCTCCTCCAGAGTGGCTGTCACTGAGCAGCAGCTACTCCTGGCTTGCCTCTGCCTAGCTGGCCAGCTGCACCACAGTGGGCTCCCAAACCAGAGCCCTGTACTCAACAACCTCACTCGAAATGTGTGTCAGAAGTCGTTCTGTTGCCCACTTAGCTGACTTTGTAATCCCTTGATTTTATTTCTGATTAAATCCTAATTGTGGGCAGGCTTATTAACCTTAATCCGTTCAATTTACCTTGAGTGCAAAAAAACCCCATGGCTTCCTTGAATGGCAATCTGCAGCATTTTACTTCAACTGGTTGAAGTCCCAGAAAGAAATCCACTTTCTTTTTACTGCATGCATAAATATGGACTTCAAGGAGATGGCTCCAGTATTTGAATTAAATTTCTGCATAAACTAAAAATTACTGTTTCTAGGGACTGCCTGTTGGAGGAATAACTCTTCCACTCACCTATTTAATTTTAGAAGGTAAAACTTTGTTTTGTTTTTTTTTCATAAAGTACCTTTAAAGGTTTACTCAAAAATGCTTGTTCCAAATAAATCCCGTTAGAAAGATAAAATGCAGATCCTTCTCAGTTGCTGTAAGATAGAAAAGAATCTCAGCATCCATTTTTTACTCTTCTTATCATCAATCATCTTCCTCAATACTGGCTGAGAATAAAGGAATACCCAAACCAATCAAAAAACTCCAAACTTGTGCAAGATGAACTTTAACTAAAGTTTCTGAAAACAAGATTTACTACTTGAAATTCATGCTTATAAATTACACTTTGAAAACACCCTCAGAGATTTGCTTCAAAAAAATACAAGGCAGAAGACAACAATCCAGCAAATACTATGCTAATCAAATGAAGAGAATATTTAAGAGTAAATAATGAATAAAGGATTAAGCAGATGCAGGAAGGTTGAGCATTTAAAATGTATATTATGATGACTCTGTTGAGCTGGTATCACATAGCTGTGTGTATCATAAAATATTTTATATATATATATATGTAAGAAATATACAAGACCTAGGAAATCAAGATTTACCTGCATGCACTTCTTATGATCTCAACCTCAGAGTTTTATATCTGTTTTCATATAATGTGTCTTCATGTCTAAATTCATAATGACATTGAAGGAAAGACAGCTGCTCTGAAGGTAGGAAAAGTTTTGATTTTATTCAACCTTCTCTGTATACACAGAGATTTTATTTTACAACAAAATACTATATTTTCTGGTCACTGGAAAGGATGGATACCTTGGGAATAAATTCAAAATATGTAGCTGTAGCACTCCTCAGTTGGTCTTATCCAATGAATCTTGGAAAAGCTAAGATATGTCTTTACAGATGAAGATGAAATCTGTGTTGAAAGAACAAACCTGAATTTTCTGTAGAGAATAGGAATACACCTGTAATATTCCCCATCTGGAATTGCCAAAATAACATGACTCAGTCTGACTGAGACAGTAAATTTTTCTCTTGTTTGGTTTTTTTGTTTTCCCCTCAAAACAGAGGAAATAAGTAAGATTTAGACAACCTTGTACATTGTGGGGGGAAAAAAAAAAGAGTTACAGAAAATTAGACAGAGGTGAAGCTTTACAAAGGAATTGGAGTTAAGTCACGATGATGCTTTTTTTTTTTTCTGGTGTGATGCCCAAAGCAACCCAGCATATAAGACCAGGATGTAGCACAGCAATTTTAAGGAGAAGAGAGCAACTCCTGGTAAGGCAGATTTGTCTCAATACTCTGTCTCTGCCCAAGGGAAGGGATGAAGAAGGAAGAGACTCAGACCTGAGTCCTCTGAATACTCTTTGTAGACACATAGAAGAGTAGCCAAGGACCATAGAAATACATCCAGGTATTTGCCGTGTTCTGATATGAACTTTGGGTTCTAGGACAGAGTTTCTGATGAAAATCAGGGGGAAACAGAATATTTTTAGTATAAGAGGGAAACTTTGCCAGAGTGGGTTTGAGCATTATTAGTTTTGATAGAAGAAAACAATCAGACAGGGGCTCCTGCTGTGGATTCATTCCCTCGGGATGAAAAGAAGTTATAATTTTCAAAATGACCAAGAAGAACCTATGCCAAACAAAGAAAGAGAATTACCAACAGTTTTTCAGATGACACCTCAAATAAAACCTGACAAATTGACAAAACCTGAGATTATAATTACAGGAGCTAGAGCTGAAGACATGATGTGGAGAGATGTTTACCTCAAGGAGGTAATCCATATTGTCACACAATGACAACTTACACAGAAGCAATGAAAACTACAAGCACTGTTTTCTAAGCTAGGTAGAAGGAACAATGTCTTCTGTATCAGGCTGCTGCTTCCTCCTCCTCCAGATTTTCTGAAGGAAGGTAGGGAATGTTCTCTCATAGCAATATTCTCCTTTCTCTGTTTAATTGCACGTGTGCCACCTCAGTCTGCGGCACCAGCTTCTGGATAACCTGCCCAAGCCTTTGGTCCAGAGCATGCTCAGCAGAAAAAATACCTGTATTAAATATGTACATCCTTATTCGACACATATGTTAAACTTCAGTTCTCAGTGAGCTTCTGCTGGACATATCCAAACCAACATTGTTCAAGCTTTAGCTTGTCAAAGGCAGTTGATTTTTTCCCCCTATGGCACAAACTAGGATAACACAACAGTGATATATTTGCAATCAGAGCCAACCCTTAACCAGACCTGAGCCACTTGTTTCACAGCATGTAACACAGTTACATGCATAACATTTCGGAAATCTCCGTTTTCTAATTATTTAAGTATGCTTGTTTGAATTTCACCAAACAAACTGCCTGCAGGAAATACTTTAGGAAAGCTTAGTCTGAGCATTTAAGCCTTAGATATGTAAATGTAATTAAAAATAGGAGGAGAGAATGTCTCCATTAGTGGCCATCCATGGAATAAGCATAAGTGAGAAAATCTGATCCCAGTAACCGTGAAATTTGTTTGTACTGTAACAGACTGACTTTCAAATCACAGGCTTACATGGAATGGGTGAGGCAGAGGCCACACCTGGAGATCAGCTATAGCAGGTTGCTCAGGGCTGTGTCCGTTTGGGTTTTGAATGTCCACAAAGATGGAGACTCCAACAGCTTCTGTGGGCCACATATTCTGCTATTAAATCACTCTCAAAGTGAAGGGGGATGGGGAGCAGGAGGGAAGTATTTTCTTAAGTTTTAATGGCATTTTCTGCATTTCATTTTTCACCCACTGCCTCTTGCCCTGTCACGAGGCACCAGTGGGTTCTGTCTCCTCCATTCCCTGCCATCACATAGCTGTGCACTGTCCACATGGGCATGACAGTGGTATAAGAGGAAGCAAATTCAAGCTGCCTCAAGGGGAATCCCAAACAGATATTATAGAAAAAAAATATTTGTGAGGGTAGAAGGCACTGGGATCAGTGTCCAGAGCAGCTGTGGAGTCTGCATTCACAGTGGGCATGGCCTTAAGCAACCTGGCCTTGAGCAGCTTTGAGTAGGACTTGGATGAGATGAACTAGAGAGGTCCTGTCTGTACTCATTTTCTCTGTGATTCTCAATCCATTTTATGAACAGGAAGTATAAGTATAAGGAACCTTCCCAATCTGACCCATTCATGAGACTCTCAGGCGGTCACACTCCCACCACCACAGATTTTCACTGCTGGGACTGAAGCCCTTTCACAGCGGCACCTCCAGTGACCCAACAGGTCCCTGCTTGGCTCCCTGCACACCCCACTCACAGTCAGACCAGGTTTCCTCACTGGCTCGACCCCAGGTTTCCCTCAGCATCGTCTCAGATGTCTCATTCCAAACAGCCAACTATTCACGGTACAGTAACACACAAACAGCCCGAGCTGGTGCCTCCGAGGAGGGACCTGAACAAAGCACAAAGGAGCCCCTGGGCTTTTATGCACCAAAGTCTCAATCTTCCTCCCAAGCTGTTGGCCCCTGCTGTGACTCTGGGTGTCCCTCAGCTGGCTGTGCCACAGGTTCCTGTATCCTTTGTTAACAAAACAAAAGGGGTGGTAGTTCAAGGCCTTCTCTCTTGGGCTTCCACCCAGAACTTAACCTGCCACTGCACCCTGAGCTACCTGCACTGAACGTGTTCCACGAGTTTAGAACACACTCCTGAAATAGGCTAAGTGGGTAAGAGTAAATGACATGTGTTTTCTAGCATTTATTTAAGGATCTGAGTCAGTATATTCTGCTATCTCTGGATTAGCATGTTATGACTTAGATTAAACTCTTTTGTCAAAATGTTCTACCTCTCTAGACTATCTTCCTTCTAGGTTTGGGAATTACCATAAAGCCAAAACTAATAGATTAGCTTATGTCGTTTCCTTCCTTCCCTTCCTTTGCTTTCCTTTTCCTCTTTCTTTTTTCTTTCCTTTCTCTCTCTCTCTCTCTCTCTCTTTGTTTCTTTCTTCTTTCTTTTTCTTTCTTTCTTTCTTTTTTCCTTTCTTCCTTTCCTTCTCTCTGTCTTTGTTTTAAACTAATGATGCTTTTGGTGATATGATCCTGAAGGTACATTAATTTCCCAGGTGGTCATTTCAGCCATGCAAGGAATTTTACCCGGACTAATTTATCACAGTATAACAAAACCTCTTATTCTATGTTCCTCACTGTGTGTGAATGGGCTTCCTTTCAAAGTTGTTTTACAGGAACAAACTAGATAATTGTTCCAGTGCATCAGAATTGTCTGTATTTTGATATTTTGACAAGCTATTTCAATGTTCCTGTCATACATGTCTTATATAATTACAAGATCTTTTCAAAGCAAGGATATTTATTTATTGGTTATTTCACTCTTCTATGTCACTGTCAATTTCTGTAATTTATTGTGGTATGTATGTTTCTGTTACTCACGTGAACTTCAAAATATCTGGGGGCAGGAAAAACATGGAAACTTTTTTGTGTAAATAATATTCTGGGTTTGTTCCAACTCATTATTCCTATTTCATACAACTTCACAATGATACAATATTTTCCTGCAAAGCTTAAGGCAAAATTCCAAGAAGGGCTCATTGACTAAAATGTGGCAGCAAAGAACCATAGTCATCCAATCTGAATATAAAATATGAACTCCTGTGTCCCTAAGGAAAAAATGTTAAAAATAGCTGTGAAAAGCAGAACTCTGTACTATGGAAAGACATGAATCAACACAGACCATCACTATGTCTGAATTGTCATCATCGTTTTTACCCACTTGCAGCAATTAATCAGTTGAGTCCTGGTTAGGAGGAAATGCAGTGAGCTCTGCAATGCCACGAAGAACAGAAGAAAGGGTAGCTGTGTGAGGAATTCTCATTCCTGTCAGCTCTGCAAATGTTACTGTATTGTACCAGCCACTAAAAATGACGAGCAGATGCTTTGAAGGAGCCCACCAGCCTGACTCTGCATGTGATGCACAAACAGCACAGAACCACCCCTGTTCTTACTTGTAGCTCTCCAAGCTGCCAACAGGAACAGACCATGGGGCATCTAGCACGGCTAGTTACTCAAAAAATAACAGCAAAGAAGCAGTTAGTGATCTACTGCACACCCTAATAATTGCCTGGTTAAGTAAAGTAAGTCAGCATTAACCTTTTAGGCCTTCCTAAGCATTTTTGCCTGGTTTTCTATAAGCAAACAAGATACATATATCTCCACTGGAATTCAAAATCACCTGTCTGATTCAGTCAAATCTGAGGGAGGAACAGGAATTTCAGGAGATAGCCCTTAAAATAAACAGCTGGTTAGAGGTAGTATCAAAGAAAAGAAAGGAGGCTTCAGCCCTCATGTATTCTCCTTTGTGGTTTTTTGTTTGTTTGTTTTTTAAATCACATTCTTAAAAAAACCCAAACCACCATTGTGATATCCATAGGGCAATATTCATAATGATCTAAGAATGCTGAATACTATTAGCAACCTCTAATACCCACCATTAATGATGAGCAGCCTATGTATAAGAGTTTTATCTGAATCTTTTCAGGCAATTCTATGTACCATTTGGAAAGATTTTTCTCTGGTATCTCTCTTTTTGACCAATGTGAACAAGGGATAAAGAATAAGTTTAATATCTAAAAAGAAGCACATGTTTAGACTAGAACACGCTCAACCTTATTCTCCTATTCAAATTCCCCAGAATTTGCATAAGAATGGGAGAGAAGATATGATTTTGGTGATGGTTTGTATGCATTTTATAACACAAGTATCTCTGAGGATCCTGAAGCAATTTAAAAGCATCTTGAGACTCAACCAATTGCTATGCAAAAAGAACTAGAAATTAATGTTGACCCACTGACACCTCTGCTGCTCTCTCTTAGTTTCTTAATCCCGTTTTCCCTCAAAGTAGCATAATACTATATTATTTAGTGTGCTTCACTGTTTTAGTCCTTACACTTATATAAGGCCCTACTCAGATTAGTCATACTGAGTCTGAACTACATAAATTAAAAAATAAGTCACTCTGATCTGATTGAAGATCAACAGCTCCTGCGAGACTTGTTAGACTGGGGATATATGCTGAAAGAAGCTGACCAGAGATGAATATGGGAGTGCCCCCACAGAGCCAATGAGCACGAAAAGGCAGCAGGAAAATCTGGGAGAATAAGTTCAGAAACAATCGAACAAATATTCTGAAACAAACAGGATGAAGAGTGCTAGGACCACGTGCACCTGTCAGAGATGGAAGGGAAGTGGCGAAGAATGAAATTGGCATATTTGAAAAATGGGATGTTCTGAAAAAAGCCAAGACTAGCTTTCTCAGCTCTGTGTATGTGTGTGTAAAACTCAAACTGGTTGCAGCTGTACTGGAAAAAACAATCCAAAAACTAATGCAAATGTCTAAAAACTGTTGTGTGACTGTAAGCCTGAGCTTGAGAGCTGTGTATTGAAGTGTATGTATGAGTTTGTAACTTTACTATGAATAGAAGCTGGAAGGAGAAAATTAGATTACTCTTTTAAAATATATTGAAGTACAAGGAATTACATCTCATAAATTCTGTGAGACACTCTTTGGTTACCTCATTTATTCATTCTTGCTAGTTCACGATATCCCCCTTCCTGCTTGGCTATCTGGGGACCTCTTCGGGTTTCACATTGAAGGATCAATTCACACAGCAATGAAATACCACTGCCTCTTGTGGGGAGGGTGACATCTGTTAAATAGCACCCAGCAACACTGCACAACAGTTTATAGCATCAAATGCAGAACAATTATGAATTTAATTAGAATCAGAGTGGGATTTTAATGAGAAAAAATGCAATTATGCGTGATGAAAATATAGGGCTTGATTCCTTTATACTCACCCTGAGTTCCCTTAGTACATAAGTATTTCCAAGGATTTTACTACCAGCAAGGGGGTATAACCTGCCCCTGAACAGTTAAGGACCCACCCTCTCATTTATCAGCTAAGAACCGTGTCCTCTTTGTGCTACCAGTGCATTACAAGCTGCACATTCAAACACCATCAGCCGAACTCATCCTCTGCAAATACCAAATACCTAGTCCTCCCATGTTTATTTGAATAGGCTACATCTCATCAGCACGTGGGTTTGGATACCAAATAATAAATGGCTTTGGCCTGGAACATAACTAATACTCTAAAATGACATAGATCAGAAAGTTCTCGAAGCGCCCGTGTCACAGGTCTACAGGAGGGAGAGGTTTACTGCCTGTACACAGGGTAATTATAACTAGCTGGAAGAGAGGGAGATAAATTAATTTTATTTCCTCCTACAGTGCTGTAGATGATGGCCTGTGTTAAAATTGTGAATAACTATGAACCGCTGTAATATTATAGCAGTTGTTTTTAAAGTTGATAACAGAGCAATTAGAGTATGGTCATGTTGATAAATATTTTCTTTTTCATTGCAAGTTGCCATTAAAATCTAATTGAAAACAGTTTGGACCAAGTAATAAGATGGATTTTTATGTGTGACTGAGAAACTTTTTTATGAAGTAATGTACAGGCACATAAAAGGGAAAAAGTCTACCACAATTTCATGGCATAGAAAGTCTCTGTCCTGCAAGATGTTAAGTCTTGGGTAACCTGAGTTACTTTCCTCCTTCAGTAATGCACTTTCAATATGTAGGATCTACTTTTTAGAATAAACCTCCCAGTACGAGGAGCAGTAGGAGGAAAATAAAATATATTGAACTTGGATAAACTCTGGGAGTCAATATTAAAAAAAAAAAAAAATACTAAGGGCAAAGCTAAGTTAGAAGGCAAGAAAAACTGCATTGCACTACGGTGGCCATTTTGCCTCCTTCAGGTATTTTGAAGGCACAAGCTTAGAATAACCAATATGTTTCCATGTAAAAAAAAAAAGAAAGGAAAAAAAAAAGAAAAAAGTAAGGCTGGAGGGTTCTGGAACGATGTTTTGGCATACATTTCCCAAAAGCTGAAAGACAACTGCCTAACCATTCCCTGGAGCTGCAGGAACATTTGCCAGCTACAAAAGAGAACTGATGATTACTACTCTTCCTCTCCCCTTGGAAAGAGGAGGGACCAGCCAAAGGGCAACTGTATTTTTAACTCCTATGCCACACTTTCCCCTCACACCTATGATTTAATCTGCAGGGCTCAAACACTCCAGTGTAACCCAAAAATAGAATTTTATGGGAGTGGAAATGGCTAGATACACTTTAATGAACACTTGTTCAGAGTTGTCATGGATTCCATGTTGAAATTCATACTTGGAAAAAATCATAAACTATAAAAAATGAACATAGACAACTGTTTATCACTGTAATATTTGCCTGTCAGTGAGCAAAAGTGAAATTTGCATAATGACATCCACAGCTTTCTCTGTGATGTTAAGCTTTTCAGTTTTTCTTTTTCAGGCTATAGGAATCTTAGCCTGGAATGAGATTTCCTTGCTTTTTCTTTAATTTATTCTGGTTATGGTCAAGGGGTAAATTCAATATCATCACCTTCTCATAGATACCTGTTGTGAAAGTCCATGTAAAAATGCTAAACAACAAAAAAACCCAGTAAATAATGTCAACCTTTTCATCTACTGGTTGTTTTGATCTCTTTTGTGACAACAAAAATATAAACAAATGTAGATTGTCTTTTTACATTTCAACTAACGGTTGCACAGTTATTTCATCACGTTCCAGAAATCAGATCATGCTTGGCTGAGTCCCCTGGATTTAAGTCAAATATTTATTATCATACAAAAATAGATACATGTCCAAGCAATCTGATGATAGGATATATCTGTCTGATGAAAAAGAGAATAAAATGTGCAAGGCAGTCTCTTTTAGATCTTAGGTAAAGCTGGACTCTACATTGTTGTTGTTGCTTTGCTGGTATACCTGCCAACCTAAATTTTATTTCCATCTGATGTTTCCCAAAATAGCATCTCTTATAGCACATTGAGTTTGCTTCCCCTCCTCTCCCTAAGAGACATAAAATCCTCATACTATCTTACAGAAAATCTAGTAATGCCATGACCCAATCCAGCATAAGCAAAAATACGATATATCCAATTCTGATGTTTAGTAATACAGACTTTACCTGCCTGCTGTGGTTTTTCTCATGCATAAAGACACAAATACATTCTTACTGAGTTCATGATACTTTCTGAGGATCACTGAATGAAACATGGCAAACCCCCCCCCCCCAAAACCTAATGCTTTTTTTTCTGAAAGGGAAAAAACCCAAAAGGCCACATTCTAAAGAATTTAGCACCAAGTAGCTTCTGGCAAAAGATGAACTAATATGAGACCAGTCTGACAGCCTGCAGACATTAATTGTCTGTTCAAACTTATCCACATGGCTTCAATTTTTGCCCTGTCTACATGTAAGCTGGGATGGATAAAATTACATCATTCACCTCATTCAAACCACTCCTCACTTTGTATGTGTGAGAAAGGAAAAGATTATATTCAGTCTAAATTCTCCCAGCCCTACGCTGTTCCTTTGAGTTTCAGGGTAGTCATCAGGGTCTGGAAGGTACCCTGCCCCATCTCCTCTTCTTCCTTCCCAAGAGGGACTAGGAACAGCACCTCCACAATGCTCCTACCTAAATGCCACCTCCTGAGAGATGTCCAGGACAATTTTACAGAAGTAGTAAATTCAGAAAACAGTACTGACTTATGACCTCAGGTGTATACAAGCTTTCAGGCTTTCAAGGTTCATTCATCACTGGTCTAAAAGGATCCTTGCCTGGAGAGAGCACAGGCAGGGCAGTCAGCCTTAAAAACCAAGGGAGAGCAAGGGAGAAGTGTTTGTAATACTGAAGAAATACTCTTTGGGATATGCAACCAGTAGATTATGATGTTGAGTTAAGGGTGAAGAAAAGGAGGGATAAAATGTCTTTAGACTAGAAAATAACTACAGCACTTCCAAACATGTGAAACACTCCTTCTGGTGATAAGGAAAAAAAATAAAAGAAACTGTATGCTTACTGTATGTTGGCAAGCTCCCTGAAGTCACTAGCTGCTGAACATTCAATCAGTGTGCTTATTCCTAATACCAGATAGCACTCATCTGGAAAAAAAGACTAAGGCAAAACAAAACGAAAGAATTTTGGCATTAAAGCACTCTCCAAGTGTAAGAATTGCAGCTAATAAAATGGAGTACTTGGATTAAGTTTTTTTCATTAAGGCCTCTGTCGTTGCTTTTGAATGTGAAGCGAAATCAAAGCCAGAAGATTTGTTATGGGTCAGCAAGAAGGAAGGAAAGGAGGTGGGAGTAGGGCTACGTGCCAAGAACATCTTTAAATGCATGATCTTCTTTCTAAGAACACGGGTTATTAACAAAAGGGAAAGAAAGGCATGGCTTAAACAACACAACGTTCTTAGAGGAAATCCTACAAACACAGATAATTATATATTTGATTTAGTTCTCCAAGCTGCAATTTTAGTAGTTTTATTATTCTAAAGTACAATACATCATCAGATACTTTCCACATTGTAGTCATTTAATGTCTCCAAATTATAGTCTGCAAGCCAGAAAGGGGGATTTGGTCTAAGTAACAGAGTGGTAACTGCAGGAAATGTTGTGATGGATGTCAAGTGTTACAAGGTTCACTTTGCTGAACTAGACAGCACCAAGAGAGATGTTGTTACAGTTCTAAAACTTTAATCTGTCCACCTCCTACTGTTTGGATGAGAACAACCCTTTGAATTTCATGATAATAATAGGATTGATTTTTTTTTTCCCCTTTGCTTTCCTCCCTTCCTCACCCCCTCTCTCTTTTCACTTTAATTATAACAAAGCCTGGGTACTAGCTGGGTGACAGGGTACGTTTGTAGAAATGAAGGAGAGTTGGCCAAAGATTCAATAAAAACCTGGTGGAGTGCTTTAATAAGATGAGCTTGGGTCCCCAGTTACCTTTGAGACAACTCAGGCTCAAGAATGATTAAGTAAGTGCCCCTGAGGAGTTCAGTGTAGTCACTGCAAGAACTCAGGTCTTTGCCAAGGAACCACGACGTTCTGAAAGACAGGGTCAAATTTTTGCAGACTTCGGCTTCAAAGTCAATGGAGCTATTTGGGAGAAAATTTAGCTCCAAAGGTTTTTCTTCACTAAAGAAAAATGTTCTCAAATTCACTGGAAATTCAAGCAAATATAAGGCTCATAAGTTATAGGATGACATATAAAACTGAAGACAAGTAAAATCCTTTTCAACAAAAGAGGGAGTATTTCCAACTGCTATTAGAACTCAGTGTCTTTTATTAGGAATTTCTCACTATGTCAAACTAGTCTGGAAGTTAGTATTTGGCTGCAGGCTGAATCAATCCTACATCTCAAAGTCCCCCTCAATAATGCACAACCCCTGTATTATCAACCCTGAAATGTAACCATGTCTGACAGAGAATACATTGCCTTTAAAGAGGACAGAGACATGAGCTACTGCTCGACCAGGATGCAACAAGGCCTTCAGAGAAAAGGTAATGATCAGCATGATTTCTCTCACGCAAGAGAAATCTCTCCCACAGAAATAATAAATGAGCATAAACGCATAAGAAGAAAGACTGTCTCTCCGAAGACGTACGTGGCTTCTGATGACAACAAACAATGTAGGAAGCAGAAGGCTGCAATTCCTGATCAGGAGATTTCTACAAAACCACAAGGATTTAAATGTGTTTCCCTACTCTATCTTTCATAAAAATTGGGCAAAAAACCCAGTTTCTAACTCAAATGCAGAACTCTTCCATAACTGCCCCCCACGCCTCCAAATTGTTGAATGCAGTGAAGTGGCATTTAAACAAAGATGGGGAATGAGAAAGGAAAGGGAAGATAAAGAAAACTGCCCTGGAAATAGAAAGAATCATAGTTCTTATACACTAAGTAGAGACAAACAGCTTGAGTCCCTTCTGCTCACTGCAGTAGGAATGTCACACCCAGCACTAATGATTGCTTTGCAGTGCAAGAGAACGTCTCTGGGATCTGGCATTTCAAGTGTCAACTACAGCACAGTATTTGAGGGCTTTGCCCTCAAAAAGTAAAATTGCTAGTACAAGTACTATATTTGAAACATTCCATGCGAAGCAAATTGAAAGGCAAACATTTACATCCATGGCTTTTTACCTATTAATATCCTTTCACATAATTTGTTTTCTCAGCATTGACCTGAAAACACATGAACAGACTTCAATATGTTACCAGTGGAAAGTTAAGATCAGAGATGGGGCTGGACCCTCATGGCCACGTCAGAGTAAGAAGAATGAGGAATATAAAATTCTGTAGCAGCTTCTCACAAGACAAATATATTGTGTGTACCTGTCAAGGTTGCTGCAGGGGTCACCTCTATGGGAAGAGGTGAGGGGCTGCCCCATGCCAGGCACACCTGGTTACAGCAGGCTCCACAACAGACCCATAGGACACAGCTGAGACCATCAGTGATGCTGGTGGACCCTCCAGGAAAACATATTGAAGAAAGGGTGGAGAGAAAGGAGGAGTGAAAAGAGGTAGGGGATTAAAAGGCACACCATATTCCTGAAGGAGCTGTGTTCCATAAGGAAGCTGTGCTGAAGCAGGCACAGAATGCAGCCTGTGGAAGACCTATACCAGATGGCAGGAGGAATGAGAAATGAGGAGAGGGAAGAGAGAAATCATTGCCCACTGACCCAGACCTCCCAGACTGCTTGCAGCCTCAGTGGACAGACAGAGAGTAATCTGTGGCATCAGCAAGGTTAGAGGAGAGTGAAGTAATGGAGCAGAGACTAGAAAGGAAAAAGGAAATGAGTCTGGAGTGAAGCTGAGGCTGTAAAAGTTGGAGGAAAGGTGTTTCAATGTTTGTCTTCCTTGTTTCCCAATACCTGAATCAATAAGTAATTATTGATGCTAATTGACAAAAAAAATTAGTTAAATTCCCCAAGTCAAGTAAATTTTGCCTGCTGCAGTATTTTGTAGGTGATTTCCCAGTCTGTATTTTGACCCAGGAGTTCTCCTGCTCTCATTCATCCCATTTTCCCCCATGTCCCAGTGGGAGGGCAGAGTGAGTGACTGCATGGGTGCTCAGCTACTGGCTGGGGCAAACCCACCATGGGTATCAGCAATGCAGCTGTGTTATGGCCCAAAATAACACAGGATGACCTGGCTGGCTCATCCTTTACTTGAGTTACAGTTACTTCATTGCTCTTGTAACAAGGCACCTGAACTGCTCTAGTAACTTGCCATTACAAGACGAAAAAGCAGCAACATATTTAACAGTAAGGTAAGTTTTCACAACTAAGTCTTTACTGTAACATATTAATTCAGTGCCATTGATTTCAACAATCCTCTTATACTACTCCTAATGGAAATCCCAGCTAACTTGTTTTATCCTTCCGCTGTCATTGCAAGACACTGTGTTTGAATAATATGGGTTTTTCATTCCAGTCAAGCATTTAATTTGGTTTTATCCTGCTGCAAAGTTAAACTCCTGTGTTAAAATGACTGCTGCAGATTGAGCACTTTGAGACAGCAAAGTGGAATTCAAGCAGAGATAAACAGGAAGATCAGGAGTAAGAACTGTTCAAACCGTAGTCACCTTCAAAAGCTACTAAATATGGGGTAAAAAAAAAAAAAGTGACTGTAACTCCAAAATTTGAGCTTCAAGCTTGAAAGTCGGTACATTTTAGAAAGGAGTATGTCAGAAGGAAAGAGCCATCCGTGAGTGTGAGCTGAACAAAGCAACTGAAGTAATAACAACTCATTTTAGTTTCTGGAGTGGATATCACTGATGGCTCTTTCAGATTCTTGGCCAGTCTACAAACTGCCAAGGCAGGCAGTCTCCTGGCAAAAAGCATCTTCAACTCTTCCCCTTGTATTGCTGGGTGGAAACTCTGGGAAAACATGCTCATTCATTTTTTTAGATGCAGTACTTTGTTCAATGAAAACATGAGAAATTACAACAGTCATTTTGAGAATATCTGCCAAATTCTGACAGATCAAGCTTTGCAGAAAAATATTGTGATTATTTAAATGTTTTCTGAAATTTCTGACCTCATTATAGATAATAAACTTATTCACAAATGATGCTGAAAGTTTTCTGTGTTAAATTTCCTGTCTGTTGATTTTAGCACATATTCAAAAAACAGAGGCTCAAGCAACAATATTTTTTAAGTTCTTCTTGTTTGATGTTCTATCACAAGTTCTGCTCTCAAGACACCACATAATCTTATTATGTACACTTTGTTCACATAAAATGGAATCAGTTTCACTGGGTTCAGAGACAGCAGGAATTCAATAAAAATAGGTGATGCTTCTTTATTTACAAACCCAACCCCACAGTGCTCAGAAGAAAGAATGATGATCCAAACACCTTATAACTGCCCATCTCAAACTTCTTATCCACAAATAGGAGAAATCAGCAGACAATCTGTCCATATGTGGGGAAAACAGAAAGATGCCAGAAGTGCAGAGACTCCCTGTCCTGTCCTGTGCTTAAGGATTCTGGATACCTCTGCATGTAGCTAATGGTCAACAGCCTCACTGCTTGGGGAGAGGGTTATTTATGTAAGAAAAAGAAATCAGAGCACCTTTGACCAAATAAGCTAAAGGGATTATAAAAATGGCTGCAACCAAGGGCTGCAAAGAGAGGGAAAAGTCAATAGGAGCCTGTAACGTGCTGAAATACCCTTTCTCAAATCAGCATTTTGTGGTCTAGTGTCCCAACCAAACTACATCCCACAAACCAAGCCTTTTATTTGCCATGTTTTCTTACTTGAGAAAGTAGAAATATAAATACATATCTCTCAACACTCAACCTGCTATGCTCCATATACCATAACCAAATGAAAATTTCAAGAACAGAGAAAAAAAGGGCACAGCTGGCTCAGACCAATTACATTGCACTGCCAGAGGAGAATTCCATAACTTTCAGAGGATTGTGTGGGGAGTTAGTTACTTTTAAAACCAGTTTAAGAATGTCCAAGTTCACAGGAAGTAAACTAATTTCTTTTGCAGCTTTAGCCTGGTAAAGTGTCATAACACATTTGGGTGAGATGTGAATTGTTCAACCTAAACGTGAAAAGATCTACACCACAACATTAATCTGATGGGCTCTGTGGACTGAGAGCTCAATCTGCTTGACACAACAGTGAAAAAAAAAGAAAATCATCAAACCAGCTCAGATTACAGTCTATCAAATTTTCCAGACCAAGAAACTGCATTTGTCCTGTATTACTAATCACATCTACTTTTATTAAACTTGAAATCCTGGAGGCAGAGGTATATGAAGTTTCAAAATCTGCTTAGAGATTCTGAGTCTTATGGGGGGAAGCAACACTCAGAAAGCCAAGGAGTTTTAACTTAAAGTATGCAACAGTAATTCTACTCTAACTGAACTAGCAAGCCTTCATTTTATATATAAAATTCATGTTACAATGTTCCATATTTTTTCCAAGGATAACAAATTATAAAAATATATGAACTTCGAACCAAATCCATACTATGAAAAGATTTCTCTGTATTTTATTGGAAAACTGAAAGTGAATTCAACTGAGATTCCACAGATATATGTTCTTGATGCAGCTTAGTACTATATTTTCCATTACAAATGAGAGATTCCTGGATCCTTAGGTCACAAGCACCCCAGAAAACTGAAATCAATAAAGTGGAATTCAATGATAACCAATGCATGAAGTATTACTCTGAGGAAAGGCAAAATTAAATGCACAAACACAAAGGGAGTAGAATGGGAACAGGGAGCATTCTTGCAGAAAAAAAGTCTGGACAAATGACAGATCCATTAGGAACCCACAGTGTAATGATTGTGGGGAAAAAAAAAAAGGCAGACCTTATATTAGGACATATCAATAGGAATGGTTTTGGGAAGATGCACAGGTGGTAATTCCAGTGGTGAGAGCTTAGCAAGAGCACTGTGTTTAGTTTGCCTGGGCAAACTGGAGATAGTCCAGAGAACAGCAATAAAAATGATAAATTGTTTAGAGAAACATGACATACAAAAAGGATGAATGATTGGGTTTGTTTAGTCTAGGAAACAGTATATTTACAGGGAAAACATAACAGTCCTGAACATTATTTTCCATGTGGACAAGGAGGAAGTCAAGAAGCAATTGGCTTGATCTACTACACAAGTAAAACTCACTCTTTAGCTGTAAAAGACAACTGTGTCCAGGAAAGAGGTGTCAAGAAAGATTGTAGAGAATCTTTGAAGAGTTTAGAAATAAAAATCAGTGTCAATATCAACATACAAGATACCAGCACTGCCACTGACTGGCCTCCTTGACCACTGAATTGTTGAACACTCAATATCCAGCACTGCTTTCCTTTAATTCTCTAAAAAACCAGCTGTATTCTTTGCACTGGTCTCACTGAAATTTTTGCTGAGAGGATGGAAAGCATGACCTGATTACCAGGAATAGGAATTTCTGAGTGCTGGCTTCAAAATCCTCATTGTGTTTGGAGAGGATGGAGCTGCTGCTTCAGCGTCCAGCCCTGAGTTTTGTTACAGGGTGCAAAGGCAAAGCTATTCCACTCTACTGCTTACAGCTGCAAACAAGACCCAAATTCAGCCCTTACAATGCTAAGTAATTGGCTGTGAACTCAAATGAGGAAGTGGTTTGTTCACAAGGGTCTAATTCTGGCAAAATCACCTTCCTGTTTCTCCAGAAATTTTTGTCCCTTTTTTTTTTTCTTTAATTCCTGAGGGAAAATCATAAAAAACACTGATTTATTTAAAAGCTTCCTGGAAATGTTTAGCTGTAAGTCATAAAACCCAAAATAGAAAAAAAAGGAAAAAAAAAAAAAACCTCCAAGAAAATATGAAGCATGTGCTATGTGCTGAGATTCAGGTGTGATTTTCTTTCTTTAGAAATATAAATATGTTGTTGGTATATGCATGCAAAAATTGCTATTAATAACAAAATGCTCTGTAAAAGTACACTGGTTACATTAAATGTCAGAACACATCTGCTTTAATTAAAAATTAACCATATCATTAAAATTATATCACTAGTTAATTTCTGAAAATGTTTAATTATTAGAAAGTTACCTTCCCAGCTTCCAGGGAAGAATTAGAAATAGTGCACTGCTGGTTTAAATCTTCCTACTTCCAAGCACTTAAAAGTTTTAAGAGGCATACATTTTAAGTTATTTGGGAGATATAAATGTAAGTGCTCTGATTATTACACTATAAAGTCAATGAACCTTGTGTCATGGCAGATTTTACCCACTCTTTTGGAGTGTCGTGCAACAGATTCGTTTTTCTCCCAGTTTCCAAGGGAGCTCAGACTAAGGGAAAGCTGCCACTTGTGACAGCAGCAAATCTGGCCCAGACTGTTTCTCGAGAAGAGCCTTGTCTTTGGTTCCATCCTCCTCCACATTGTGTGTCAGCTCTGGCACCAGCTGAGTGTGACAAGCAACTTTTAAGTCAGAAATGATTAACACAGCCAGACTAACCTGAATTTAGCCTTATTACCTGATTTTAAACGCTTTCAGATTTAAGTTACACACAGTTTCTGTTATAGCTGCCTGTAGTTGAATTTGAGTGATTCTCAAATCGGCAAGGACCGAAGCCAGAAGCATTAAAGGCAAACACTTGTGGGGGTTTCTAAGAGCTTTGCTACAAGATTTCCCATAAACATTCCTCTAATAGCTCTCCAATCCACAACATGAGGTCTTTTTCCAAAAGACTTGCATATCAGCAGATGCAGGATGATGATTGTATAGAGTCAGAGCAACCTTAATCCAAGTAAATCAAGCTCTTTTAGAGCCAGCTAGGTATTATAATAAAATTTTACTTGGTTATCTGTACAAATACATTCAAACAGTTAATTGCCTAATTTAATGCACATAGTAAACAGACATTACTCACAACTGACAGCACCAGGTGGACTGACCATTTCTCATTCAAACCAGACATACAGCATGAAACTGAGATGCAGAAATAAATGTAAGAGCAGAGATAGTGCAGAGAAAAAAAAAATGCTTCTTAATTATGCGGTGTCCACTTTCTGTAACAGATTGTCCTCCTAATTCGCCCCGTCTTAATCAACCTGCCAACTTGCTTTGGAAACAAACCAGCAGCTGCACACCCAGAGCTCTGTTTATCGAGTGTACAGGTGTCCTTGGTTGCATGTTATAGATATTTGAGGGTTCACTCTGGTGCCAAAGGGCGTGCGCTGGAGGGATATAAAAAATCCTCATTGCACAGAGAGAAAGTATTCTGTCTGCTGTCAAGGATGACTGTAGCCTGAGGGCAAAGGAATAGAGGCTGTTTTAAACAGCATCCAATCCAGCTATGCAGCTGATGCTACACTGGCTGGGATGCTGCATTTTGAGGTACAGTGGAAGAAGGTCCTATGGCTGTGTACGGAGAAGAAAGTAACAGCCCCTTCTGAGCATCACCAAAACATGTGGGAATACTGAGACAGGCACATCAATAACCACAAGATAACATAAGATACCAGGGATAGTTCTTACCTAAGCAGAAGAGCAGTAACTATTTACCATAAAGGCTATAGAAATAAGTCCTACCTGGAAACAGAGCTAAATCATCATGAGCAGAAAGATTTTTAAATACTCAGGACTCAACTTAGCCCAACGCACAAAAAGAGCTCAGAAAATTTTTAAATTCAAGGATGGCAGTTGGACTACAGACATAAATCTCATATATCTGCTAGAGAGGAAAATGAACAGCTACTTTCAGTTACTAAATCTAGATTTACATGAGCTCATCTAGAAACCAAAATTACCTCAAGATTAGAGACTTAAACAGGTTATTTTCTGAGATATAGCTGGAAAAAAACCTTTCATTTTGCCTTGTTAAAAATGAATAGCTTGTTTTGTCAGAGTTCCTATGAAAATGTTTTGTGTTAGCGTACATTAGAGGTGGTTTAATGAAATCAACTCTGTTATTTGTCCTACTTACAATTTGAAAGGCATTGTTACTTTTCTTTTCAGCCCAATAAAACTATAAGCACTTGAAGAACAAAAAAACCAATTCATTTTCAAAACCAATTATCATAAAATAAAAAGTTCTTTCTAAAAAATCAATGACCAAATATTCCTTGAAGTATTACATTCAGTTAAACTCATAAGATTTCTAAGGCATAAAATTAAAGGTTCATAATCTGATAGTCACAAGTTCGACAGAAAGTTTCTAATTCAATTTAGATAAATATCAGTTTAGAAGAAAGTCTCTTACATTTTCACCTTCATAATAAATAAAACCTCCAACAGAAGTTACTCTAATACCTGGGTCTACCTTTTCAGAACTGGAGCAAACACAATTTGTGTTGGCCAAACTGGCTGGTTTTCACCACAGCCTAACAAGAACTGGCTGTTAACATTCCACCAGCTTCCTGTGCTCCCTGCCGCACTTGCAGCCTTCTCCAGAAGTTTCTCAGCATGGAGAGAGGTTGGAGCTGCCCTGCCCCTTCCAAGCCATGCCCTTGGCATGAGCAGCAGCTGCCTACACCAAGAGGGCATGGAGATGGACAGGCACTTTCTGGGAAGTCTGGAGTAGGAACCACAGGTGATGTGGGGAGGAAATATGTTTTGCATCCAAAAGTTGTCCCTACTTTCTTTCAGCAGGGCACTGCCATTAAAAAAAAAGGCAACTGAGGGCAGAATTTGAATTCAAGGGTTTTGAATGGTAACAGTCTTTCTGGGGTTTATGAGTTTACTTGAATAAGCCCTTCCACGTAGGAGTGGGACTCAATCTGAGACCTCTCTAAACTTCCACAATACAGATAAAATAAGAATGTGGACACTTTGAAAACAATTAAACCCAACTTCTTGAACTTTTCAGGTGGCTCAGATGGCTGCCCTTACTCCTGGATTAAGACAGCTAATATTTTGCCCAGCAATTCTCTACATTGTCCATGTCCTGTGGTCCCCAGTTTGGAAGCCATCTCCTGTTGTAGCATGTGGCTTAAATAAGCACAGTTACTGCCCTGCATGAGAGCTTCCCTTACCTCTGAAAGAGGTCCCTGGCAACTGAATTAAAAAGCCTTCCTACAGATCTTCTTGGAGCACACAGATCTGCCACAACTGAGAGTGTAAAATGGGTATAGCAAACAGGACTATGCTGGGCCAACAATGTCAGTTCAAGAAGTAACATGTTTCTAAAACTGCAAAAGAGAAGCAGAAATGAAATGCAACAGAACACTGAAGGGAATATAAAGGATAAGAAGGGCAGGGCAAAAATTTTTAATGGATTTTTTAACTATTTTGGACACTACTAGAGAAAAAATATCAAACCAGCTTGAATTGTACAAAGCTGATATCCTGAAAAGAAGGAATCCTTCATCTAGGTAAGGACTTAGGCTCTAAAATCAGAATATTTAAGTTTGTAAAGCAGAGCAGAGAATGAGGTCAGCTTGGCATATTCAGTAGCAATCTGTCTTGTAGGCAGGGACTGCAGTTTGGAAAAAGCTATTCTGAACCTACTTTAGTTTAAGACTCAACTTTATTCCACTTGTTTCTAAGACACGACCCAAACGGTCTTATTTCATTTCTAATCCAAACCACAGAGCTGTTCAGCCAGTATAAAGAGAGCTAGGAAAAGGTCTAATTTATATTCAGGTTTTCCTGCATACCTGCCAATGTGGTTATAAAATATTCACATGTGTATGCACACATGTGCGGATATCCACTGTTTATACACGGGCATATGGTCCCTGTGCCTGTGCAGCTGTGCACACACACACACATCTCCCAGGAATTCTCCGTGTGTTTAACAATGGCTGTGCAGTTTGGCTTTTTAGTTTCTTAGTTACACTGAAAAGCTATTTCTTCCTTACTTAAAATTATACTTGGGATGTAGGTCCCCTATAAAAAATGAAGTGTTATTGGTAAGTGATCATGTGGGAATTTTCCTTTTTCTTGTCATGGTATTTCTCCTTGTTCTATTTGATTAACTTGCAATTTTGTTTGACCTGAAATTAAATATTTGCCTAAATCTGGGGGAAAAAAAAATTGTTTTATAATTGAAATCCGTCTTATTCAAATCCTGTACGTTTTCTTCACAAGTGCAGTGATTTGCTGGAAACCAGTAGCTTAAAAGGAATCCCATAATAGGCCAAAACTAGAGCATACATGATATCTGTCATGGTTGATAGCTAAAGCTTGGGTTCTGAAGGTTAAACATTGGTGTGGGTCCCTTGGTGGAAGGAAGCTAGAAAAAGGGGAAGCAAAAATATTTTCTTCTATTTGTTCCATTCATACAGTATTGAATTTTTAGACTCAAAAGTATGGAGAAAAAGGATTGTTTTTATTGAATATATGATTTGATTGTAAGCAATAAAAAGGGAATAAATCAAGTACTTCAATTTTGGGGTTTTTTTGGGGGGGAAGGGGGAAATGGGGCAAAATACTATTTAAACAGAATCAACATGCTAAGATGGCTTCCACCTTTTCAGAGTGCACAGCCAAGCCCACAGATTTTTCCCTCTTGTGTGTTGGGATAAACTTATGAGGAAGTATAAGTACCTTTCTAGTTAAAACCAATCTCTCCTTTGTAAATATAGATTTAGTTTAACAAAAGCTTCTTTCAGTAATATAAATAATGATAAAAATAATGGAGTTGCCAATGTTGACTTGGTTCAATATCTGGGACAAGTATCCCCTCAGGTAAAGCCGGTAAGCCTTCTGAAGTCAGCTATTACATTATTAATCCTATCACTCATGAAATGCTTTATTCCATTTATTACCTGTGTCAGCATGCAGCCCACCTTCACACCTCAGACTGGTGATCGAGCATCAAGCATTCCCTAATAGTGTTTAAGTGCAAGGGATTTAGTTTGCTTTACTTAGCCTGTCAGAGTCTTCTACATGATTTCCCATCCTCAGCTGCTGAAAACCCTTCCATATGGCTTGGAGAATAAACTGTTATCTCTGTACTTCCCAATATGCCACTTGAGAATATCTTGTTTTAAAGTTGTAGTTTCTAAAGAAGTTTTTTTGGTTGGTTTTTTTTTTTTTTTTTTTTTTTTTTAAAGAAAGCTGACTTATATAAAGGCTCTCATTTTCTGGGGCAACATCCCCGCTTGCTGTGCTGAGTCTACAGCATCAAACAGACTGAGCATTGCCCGAACAGGGCCATTTCTTTCTAAAGTTTCTATCTAGTTATCTTTTTCTGATACAGACCTAGAGACTTTTCTTTTCTAAACCCTTAAGGAAGACAGTTGTTTTGCACTGAGTATGACTTTGGATAGGGCTCTGTGACTCTTTTTAGTTAGTCATTAACAGCAACAGATCCATTCCTTTAGGGGAAGATTTAGTAGGTGAGCCACTCTATGGAGCATCTGTTCCCAGTCTTGTGACAGAGGAAAGGCTGAGTGAATTGGGATTTTTCAGCCTGGAGAAGAGAAGGCTTTGGGGTGACCTAATTGTAGCCTTCTAGTACCTGAAGGGAGCCTACACGGAAGACGAAGTCTCTTTACAAGGGATGGGACAAGGGAGAATGGATTCAGACTGAAAGAGAGCAGGTTTACATTATATATTAGGAAAAAATACTGTGAGGGTGGTGAGGCTCCAGAACAGGTTGCCCAGAGCTGTGGATGCCCCATCCCTGGAAGCATTCCAGGCCAGGTTCTATGAGGCTCTCTGCAACCTGATGCAGTGGGAGATGTCCCTGCCCATGGAAGGCGTGTTGGAATTAGATGATTTTTAAGGTCCCTTACAATCCAAACCATTCTATGATTTTATGATTCTATGAGACTCTGCTTAATTCCCCTCCCTGCAGCTCTGTTCATGACAGACAGGACAAGGGTGTCAGGCCAGCAAGATTATCAGTAATCTCCTTCCTTGAGATAACATCGATGATGCACCACCCAACCGCTTTGGCAGGCTTTATGAAGGAGCTATGGCAGGGAATCTACTGTCAGGAGAAGCAGCCACGAGTGCAGCCACTCTCTTCCTTTGTTCTGTGACTCTCAGGTTTACCACATGACATATTTTAGAAATCATACTTCAGTGGGAATCAGAAATGGGTGGCAAATGACGGTAATTATTTGATGTTTTCAAAGAAAGTATGTGGATGCACTGCCCTGTGAAACACGCAGAAAGAAATGTTCAGCCAAAAAGGGTGTGTTTGGTTTACTAAACTTGCATACGATTTGCAAGCAAAGCTTTTCTTCCCTAAACATGCAAGAACAATATGTCTACAGGCACTATCTTACTTGCACAAATGAAAGGTTTAAGAAAATGCCAGCAGGGAATGTGCTTATCATGTTTTTTGGTTTTGTTTTGGGTTTTTTTTTTCAGAAAGTTAGTAGCCCTAATATGCATCCCGTGCAGGTTTGAAGCAGAGAATAAATTTGTTTAAAATGAGACTTTCTCAAATATGTGACAGTGGCAAAGACAATGAAATCTGCGAGTATTTCACTCAGCATTCAAAGTGGAATATTTTATTACAATTTAGATTATGTTTCAAGGTTTAAAAGACTGTTAAAATATGCTAATTGAGATGTTCAGGATGACAAAAATTTCAGTTGTGAAATCTCCCCTTTCTCTGGAAACTATTTAAAGTAAAGAAATATTTGGTTTCTCCTGATATGGCTTTAGATAGTTAATATCAAATGCTAAATTAAACATCAATAATTCTTAAGGAGCCTTTCTCAGTCACACTTTTTTAATCAAGGTTTTCAATGTGATCTTAAGGTCCATTTGTTCCTAGAATATAATGAGAATTGTACAAATCTCATGCATTTCCAGGCAGAGTTCATTATAGGGGCTTCATTTATGCTTATTTCAGCTACATTTTAAATATTTCATATGAAAATTTTGACTCCAGCAAAGGGTACTGAAGAAATAAGGGACTGAAAGCTAATGGATTTTCAGTTGTAGCTTTTAGAAAAATAAAGAAAATCCCATGAAAAAAACTCCAAGCTAAAAAACAATCATCAGTTCATATTTTAAAATATTTTCTACAAAAACAGCTGATAGGCAAATACAGATTCTATTGTGTAAAACGTGAATCAGTTAATGATCAATATTTTAAGCAGAATATCCCTATAGGATGATGATTCATTAGCGTTATCTCAGAGAAGGAGGTTATTGATAATTTGATACCACACATCCACTATCCTAATCATTATTGTCAGAAAGTCTATTAAAGATCAGAGGTCATGGATCTAAAATTAAGTATGCCATAAAAAAATTATTGAGCAAGGGACAAGGACAGACGTTCTTATAGATTAAGAATCGTACTAAAATGCATTGTATCAATTAATTTTGGTAAGATATAATTTGATAAAATAAAGCTACAGTCTTCAGTGAAACATTTCTTATTTAAAATGAAGTGGAGGTGGAATTCTGAATGTTAAAGGCTCCACAACTCTGACTATTTTTTATCCTGCTGTATATGAATCTGCCTTCAAATTGTATTTCTTCTGCAGAATATGCAGGAGTACTCAACACAATAATAAGATACACTGCTATGGTTTTTTGTTTTCTGTTTTGAAGTACTCTAGTTTTTGAACAACTCAACTCACTTTCCCCAATATTTTGTTAAATGAGAAGCTGAGAAGTTTAGAATGGCTAAATGGCATTTCAGAGCCATCACTGTGAAGGGAGATGCTGTTGTCAGCAGGAGGGAAGGGACTGTGTGCCACATTCCAGGCTGTGTGAAGGAGAGTTTCACCCTAAGGACTGGCCATCTGGGCCAGATTTTAGCTTGGCTGCCTTATATAAGGTCGAGCCAAACCACACTTTAACTTTATGCAGTAACCTTAGCTTGGGTCACTGGACTGTCAGCAATGCAATGTTCCCAGAAGCATCTTGGCAAGAATTAATTCAAAAGCCCTACTGATGCTGGACACATGCAAAACATACATGTCTTTCTTGTAACTTAAAAGACTGGACTATGCAACTCAATGGAAATATGCCATTTGCTTTGGGATATTCTAAATAAAGTTACTGGGATGTTGAGCATAGCTCAAATGCTCCCCTGAATTCCTTTGTAAGGGTCACCATGCCCTTATACCTTGTTTAATCTGCACCACTTACACTTAACATAAAGTAGGTTAAAGGAAAAACCAAAAATTAGGTATTACCATTTTCTTTTAAACAAAATAAGTCATAGGAAGAATACAAGTATGACGTCTTTTGCTGTCCATTAAGATAGAGATGATGAAGAAAACCATGTTTAATTCCAGCCTAAAATACAGGTCACCCTCTTCAAATTTATATTCCAGCCATTATCCTGTATCACTTAAATAACCCACTTAAAATGGGACTCAGACTCATAGAATATCCTTTTCCACAAGCTGAACTCACAGAGGACAACATTTTCTACCAATGCTGCTATGACAGCTTTTATGCTTGGACTCCCTACAGATTCCTTTCAGGTCCAAATCTCCTCACATCACTCCTCCCCGCTATTCCCTTATTTCCTGGTCTCTAACATTCAGGAAGAGATCTGAGCCCTCCTCTCACCTCACCAGTGGCTGGCTCTTTTGGAAAAGCCTGGATGACGCCTGTCCAGAGAGAACAAGGAACTGGACACTTAGCTGGGCTTGGCCAGGCTGTGACCAGTCTGCCACTTTTGCAGCTGAGGGACCAGCTCACGAAGCAACATCAACACTTCCACACCAGGCATTTTCACATGGCAGCCCTGAGCTCCTACATAAGCACATACAAATTAGAGATGTTACACATTAAAGACGCCAGCTGTCATCTGAGCGAACTAATTCACTCTTTGAAGGGAACTGCAACAAGTTTCAACCAGAGAAGAGGCTTAACCACAAAAATTCAAATAAGATTTAGGGCATTTCAGCATGCAACGCTGTCAAAAGTGTGTTACAGCACTTTAGTTTTCTGTTTGGTGAGATGAAGCAGCTCAAGTGCCTGCCAAAAGCCAGCACCAAAGGTGACGGGAGTTGTGGGTGCAGGAGCAGAAAAAACACAGGGTGATTCAAGCACATCCTGATGGAGGAGCTGGAGAGGTAGAAGTAATGGGGAAACCAGTATTTTGCTTTTAGTAACAGCTATGAAATCAAACCTGGGTGACTGGACTCACATCTTGGGGGCTGACACTACATTACCAGCTTGTATGACTGTACTGGAGTCATCAGATGTTTTGGCAACTTTGCTATCATTTGTTTGGCTAAGGAGCTACAGGCTATGAATTTAGGAAATTTCCATTTGAGCCTTACAGAGTCAGTTTTTCAGAGGTTTGTGTGCTACCAGATGATGAGTTGAACCCCACAAGACACTGTAGGTCTGGGGGATATTACAAACCCACAGAGTACCATGTTCAGCTGAGGCTGGACCTAGATGTGTAAATCATGCAATGCTGAACAGGCTTTTTCTCCTACTAACGTGACTTAGAAGTACTTTAGAAACCAGGCTACGGTCTCTGCTGCTGTTTTCATCCACAAAGGTTCCTGTTCTTCAACAGGACGGTTGCCTCCAGCACTGACTCAGGAATGCCAACCATAATTAAAGACTTGGAAAAAACAATGCATTTAATGGCTTATTCAGGTTGACAAGCATTGTCCTACCTTGAGAATGTCTATGAGCCTAATAGGTGTAGCTTTCCATTTGGCTCTCCCTTGCTGCGTCATTTGGTATCAGCTTTCTCTTGCAGGTTTTTGAGGCCAGTGTTTAAGATATGCACTTGGTAATCTGGAGTTGAAATCATAATAAAATGTCACACTAATTTATTCACTGGGAATATTTTGCTAGCCTCCTGTATTAATTCCCCTCAAAGCTAATTTAGATGCTTGTTGTCTGTGTGTTCCGCATCTGTCTGTATTAATAATTGTGCAAGTGTCTGAACAAATTAAGACATTTTACAGCATTTAAACATCCCAAAGATCTTACATTTTCCATGAAAGTGGAGAGGTTGTACTATAATTTATGGATGTTTTCCCATTAATCTCTGAATTGTTTTGGCAGCTATTGCCTAAGAGCAGCAGCTACCTGGCAAGGACAGAATATCTGTCAGACCATGAAGGGTGCCTGCATTCACAGGAGAGATAAATGGGAACACTGAAATAGAGTTAAGCTCAGAGAAGGAAGCTCATCCTCAGACAGACTTGCCAAGCCTGTTTCATTATAGCTTATAGCCTTCACTGTGGCTTAGCAAATGCTGTTAAGTATTCTGTCAAAATAAACTTACTTTTCCAGACAAGTAGTTCTGCAAAGCCCTAAGGTGCCACTGCTAATACTTGAACTTGTTTACTCTCCTTTTGGTTGTTATTTTTTGGGTAAAACATACACCTAACATAAACCTAAAGTATGTTCTATTAGTTAAATAACTGTTGTTCAAGACAGAAGACCAAATCAGGTTAATAGCATAATTAGGAAAAAAGTCAGTGGTTGAAATAAAGAAGGTTAAAACTCAGAAAATATTTGTTAAAATTCCTTTTACAGAGAAAGGAGAAAAATGAATACAGAAACCATAACTGTTTAAAATGGTATATTATCTTCTTTTAAAACAAATTATTAAAATTCAGCATTAAAAATTGAAACCTTCCATCTCTGTCTATTACACTGTGCTTAAGAACTGACTTAAGAACTTTCAGTTGTAGTTCAACAGAAGAAAATATAACACCTCCAAAGCTTCAAGGTGTCTTGTTTCATGCTGGATAGATTTACTTAGTCCTAACTGGAACTATGGAAGCAGGTTTTCTGTTGTTTTTCACTAATCATATCATAATGATTTATAACAAGTGAAAATAAGATCACAGGTTATACTCATAGGAATCTTTGCCATTGCGTAAATTTACAATCATATTTTTCCAATCATAGCTAACTGGGCTTTAAAATGTAATATAATGCACTGAGAACAGCTGCTTTAAGAGATTCCTCGCCATACTCATGTGTTTACAATCCATATGCTTAATTGGATTTCACTTAACAACTGTATTAATGGACTTAGTCACTAAACATTTGTGGATCATGTAACTGTTATTTCATTATATGCTAAATGAAGCTTAGTTGTAAGCTTCAGATCTTTAATCCAAGATCAACTCTTCCAGCCCCACAGAGGTGTTATTTGCATTATTTTCCACTTGGATCAGCCTGAGATCAGACTACAGAACTAACAATGCTTTGCCCTTGATTATTCTCCTTCCTCACTTCCAAGGAATCTCAGGTGCTTTTTTTGCTCACCACAGGACAGTGAAAATTTTGTTGCTTATTGCACATTCACCAGCAAAATCTACTAATAAGCAAGTCCAGTGTTGCCTTTTCCCTAATACAGATTTGCAACAGTAATGTGGCCTTCTGAACTGATGAAGAGGCATAATAAAATCACCAGCAGAGAAGGAACTAGTTGACCTAAGAGATCTCTTTCATCTCTAATTTCTGAGGGAAAAGAACACAAAGAGTTCATTGACCTCATCTGCAATGTTTTCTGTCAAATAATGATCCTGTTATAAGGTCATTGCAGAAAATATTGAGATACATTGCAGTACTGCTTAGAAAATTATGCAATAAGCTCTTTACATTTGCAAGTTTTATTGAGCACTGCATGGAAGTATTTGTATTTAAACAAGTCACTCAAGATGGTTCTATGAATGCATTAAGTGGCTTTGAAAGCCATTACGAAAATCACTCTCATTATGTACCATGTAGTAACCTCAGACCTACCAAAATCAAGCACAGCCTTTTTCCCAAAGTGATTGTAAACCAAAGTGTAGAATGCCATTGAATCACTCCCATTATACACCATGTAGTAACGTCAGACATACCAAAATCAAGCATAAGCTTTCACCAAAGCAATTGTAAACAAGAATACTCTATAAGGATCCAAAAAATGGTCCTTAAAAGAAAAATAAAAAAGCAATCATTGAATTGCATCCTGTGAGAGGAAACTGGGCCAAAATTGATCTGGATAGCCAAATTTATTATTACATGCAGTGAATGCACAATGAAATTTGATTAGAGCAAGTGTGCCATCAGTCCCTTTTGCAAGATCAGGCACAAAACAGCACAGCTTTGATGAAAGGAATCGATAGCATTGAAAGCAAAATTGGAGGGCTGTCAAATCATCTTAATTCCTATTTTCTGAATGAGTGGAGTGAGATTGCTTGATGCACATGCTAATAACCAAATTAGTGTGCTTCTGACTCAGTATGGAGTCAAGCTTCTATAAAAAATAATGTTGCTAAAAGGAACACAACACCCAAACCCACATGAAGCAGAGATACCACAAAATACACGTTTCACTTGGAAATCTTAATTAACAGATCTGCATTTCTCTTAATGTTGTAGATGCGAGGATATGGAAGCTACAACTTCACATCTGTCAGTAGAAGTGCAGACTAGCAATCTTTGTTCCCTCACGACTGGAGAGACAATCTACTCAACAGGCACACACACATCTCTGTACAACACACATGGCAAGAGTCGACCTGTGAGTGTCTTTGAAATCCATCACTCAGAAGTGCATAGTAAAGAATTTCTTTGAGATAATTCTCAGAATTTTTCCTCAGAAGGGTGAGGATAGCTTCAAGGCCAGCTAAAACCACGCTAAAATTGCCTTCATTTGAATTGCTTTCAAATCTTGCCTCTCCACCTCCCCCTCACGCGTCCTCTCAGTAAGGCAGCTGTTGTGGAGACAGTAAGTGTGGAGACAAGGAGGTAAAGGTTTAGTGGCCATGTGTCACTCACCACACCTAGAGAAAAGATTCAAGACACACTCATAAATCTACAGATTCTTCAGCAGTGATTTCAGGTCAGGTCTGTTCTGATTATATTTATATTGTTTTTAGTAGCTTTTTGGTGCCTCCCCTAGCAGATGTTCAGCCTCACACCCTGTTTATGAAAGACCCTCCCCTGAAGATCAGCTCAGAGGAACAGAGTGTCTCAGCAGCTACAGGTTAATGATGCTCAGACTTTTCTCTGACATTTTTAAAATGCATATTTGAAATTACATGGTTCTCTTTCCAGTTTTGATTAGTGCTCTGTTTTGACAAGTATAATCTTTGAGACATATATTCTTCAAGTATAAAAAAATAATCTGTGGTTTCAGCACGGAAAAGTGTCAGGGTAAAACTAAAGAAAAAAACATCTCTGCAGGGAGCCTCTGCATCTCTATTTGCCTCAGAATATGAGCATCAGAATTGCCACATAGCACCAACACTGCATTAACCCCCACCATTAAACAAAAAAATAAATTGCGCTGTTACAAGGGCACAGCAGTAAAAGGTGCTTTTTAGGCACTCTGGTTATATAATCAGTGAAAAGGCAGCAAATAAACCAGTGACTCACGACAGTTACATAATACTAAAGCTTAATCCAGCACTTTCACAACATCTGGATCCTGGAGTATGATGGATCCAGCGATGCCATGCTCTATGCTCAAGCCACACATTGAAGAATGCGAGGCCAAAATCAATTTAATTACTCTTTCATAGCTAACTAATACAGAAGAAATCTCACATTGCACTTGACAAGTAGGTCCAAAACCAGGACCATTTTATAATAGTCCATAAGACAGCAAAAGGACATTTTATGTATAGTTGTACAAGACAATATGAACTCCTGATTCTCCTTTTTGAAAAATTACAGGTGAGCCACATTCAAATCTAAGATCTTCTTTAACAGCAGGTGTTTTGTATTTGTTATTGTTTTACTGCCTGTGGAAAATATACACACACAAAGTCCCTTGATAAGGAACTTGACTTTTGTAAAATTAAGAAAAATAAAAATCCTAAATGCAATTTCTACTCGTGTAACAGAGGAAGTAAGGTAAGAGCACTGAACATAAAAAACAATACAGCGCAGGTGGGCAAGGCTTTTCTCGTGCTGAATCCAGTAAAAGGACACATTACATTTTAATTTATGAGACAATTTCGCTGCACTGCAAACCTGGAAAGTTACTAAAAAACCATGTGGAGCACCTGAAGCTTTAACATTTGGATTTGGCCACCAGCATGATGTCCTTGATGGTTACTGTGGGCCAGGCGCTTGTCTTTAATCTGTGGTTCCTCTGTAATAATAGATTGTTGGGTATGGTTATTAATGTGGGGCATTAGTCTAAAAGTCTGTTAGCTGACTGAACACAGTGTTTGGATTTTTAGGCTGTCAGGAACGTGTTTATTTATTCATTTTAAAATAAGATATGGAAGCAAGCAGCCTCATGTTTGTTGCATTTAAAGTACAGCAGTGCACTTGTGACCTGTTCAGCTGCCTCCTCGTGGGCGTCTAGTGAGAATACCAACTTGTCAACTATCATGCTTTCAGGATGCACTTTGTACTCATTTTCACATCGACAAGCAAATTTTCTTGTACAGCATTAGGCACTTGTGTTCCCACTCACACAAGTCCTTCCTTAACACTGTTATCAAACGGTGCTGATACATACATAGACCTGCACCTAAAAAAATTCTCCATTTCACTTCCAGTTTGCACAGAAGCAAATATTTTTTTTTTCTCAAGTAGGTGTGCTTGATGTCAATACAGTGCAAATTGCTCCTCTAAAGTCTTGGGGTAATGAGACTAAGTCTGACCTATTAATAACCACCACTGGTAACACAGGTTCTGTGGCTATGTGGTAAGGCTCTAACCAGCTTCCAAACTACCACATCTGGGTAGTAACAGGCTCCACATGGAAGAAGTAATTCAATCCAGAAGTTATACAGATCATGCTTAGACAGGAAAACATTTTCCTCAATGAGAATAAAACCACCTGCATAATTCTAACAATTCCCAGGGTAAATATTTTTGGTAATTGAGTTGATGTAGTGGATCAGACCTTAAATCTGCTAGAAAGCTGATGTGATGAGAAAACAATATCACTATTTGGATACTCTTGGTACTTAAGAACTATGAACATTACCCTTACAAAACAAGTGGGTCTACCTCCCTATATCATAATTTTAAGTTTAAGAGCTTATCATGATCATTAAATGACATCTGTTAGGCTTCTGTGTCCCATATTAATATAATTTTTAATTTAATGTGCCTATTATCAGTAAAAGAACCTTTTTTATCATAAAGTTGTACAAGTATTTAGACATGTGAGCAGAAAACTTTGAAGTGCCATGGTGTTCTTTTGCTCCCTTAAGTTCAGTTAAAAATTACTTTGCCTGTATTGTTATTAATTGCATTAATTAAACTAATTTAGTGTCTTCATTAATTTAATTATAAAGTATTTTTCTAAACTCTAGTTTTAAAGCATTTCACAATGGAAGTGATGGGTGGAGCAATTTCTGCTGTACAAAGGCGTATTTTAATCTTGTGGTCAAACCTTTTTACCGAATCAAATAGTTCTGTGACTGCATCTTTTGCAATAGCTGAAATGAAGGGTTGCCTTTGAGTAAGCACGGATGGTACAGAGGCACTTCACCCTTTCATTATGTGGATGTTTGTTGCAGCAGACTGATACTGATGCCTGCAGAAGCAGTGATATTCACAATACAGGTCTCAACACATTTGCAAGGTAATAACAGTCATACAGGCAATGGCAAATAGAAATGTTCTCCAACTAGCTCCCCAGATGTAGCTTTGGCTCAGTAAGAAGAAAATCTCCAAAAAAATGAAAATCAACAGATACAGGTAACACAGGGGTTGTAAACCCCCTGTGCAATTTAATGATATTTTGCTGTTCTGCTGGTGTATCAGAAAGAGAAATAGTATAAATTTTTGCAAGCTCACTGTGTTCTCATCCACAGGCAAAACAAGCTGCTCTGGGAAAGTAACTTCAGGTTGCAATTGCTTATGTGGAGCGCTGTTAGAGCCCTAGGGAAAAGGTTCATTTTCTGCAGGCAGCTTGCAAAAGAATCTCAGTGAATTCTGCAGTGATTTGCATCATGCCATGTTCTGTGATGGCAGAGTTTCAATCTGATCTCATGGCCTTGTGTTTGCAATATTATATTTTCTGTTACTGCAGTCCAAACCATGTTTGTGCTTACATGGCTTCAGCAATGCCCACAGTCCTCTGATTTATCTTCTTTTTTTTTTTTTTCCTAAAAATCCAGACTGACTCAGTCCAGTTCGACTAGCTGTGGTGATAACCATCTGTAATACTATACCTGACTGAAGCAGTAAACCCTCTTTGAGGATGGAAGAAATTGTTCCATCTGAGTTCTGATACATAATAATTTTTTCTGCTGTACTTTCAAACTTACATGTGACAACTGCTTTTTTTAAAGGTGCTACCTATTATTTTCCTAATTTCCAGTTTTTGTAGTCACTTAACCAGTTTTGCCATACAGGCAAAATTGCTGACATTCAGCTACATATATCTTAAGTCCCCCACAAAGTTCTTCTGAGCTGGGAAAAAGGCATTGCATTGCATATCAGCATGAGGAATGATACCAAACTCATGCTGGTGTTCAGCTGTAGTCTTTCCTTCCCTTATAAAACTCTTTGAAGTGTGTGCACAGACTTTTAAAAAATATTTATTCACAAAGTTACATAAGAGAACTTAGCCTCACTCAAGGTTTGGAAAGGTAGGCAGAGAAGGCCAGACTTAGAAGAAACACTCTCATTACCAGTCAAGTGCACACAGATAGCAAACAAGCACTCAGAGCATTTAAGGACAGAGGAGCAGGAAGGGTAGAGCATGGCAGCAGCTGCAGGCACAGCAAAACCAGCTCTTAGATCGGGGTGTCTGATTCTCTCTTTCTTACAGACCATCTGAGCAGCACTTTCAGCTCTCCAGTGCCAATAGCAGACCACAGGGCACATCGGCTTTAAGAAATTGGTGGAGTTCCCAATCCTGAGGGTTAGGCAAAGAGTAAAGTCAGGGCCCTGAATTTTAGAAAAGCAAAATTCCAGCTGGTCAAGGAGTTAGTCAACAGGATCCCCCGGAGTTAGTCAACAGGATCCCCCGGGAAACATCCCTGAGGGACTAGGGAGCAGAACAGAGATGGCAAACCCTTAAGTACATTTTCCATAGAGGGTAAGAGCTCTTGATCTGCCTGTGCAAGAAATCATGAAAGGAAGGCAAGAGACCAGCATGGGTGAGTCAAGACCCACTGGTCAAACTAAAGGGCAAAAAGGAAATGCACAGGCAGTGGAGGCAGGAACATCCTAGGAAGAGTATAGGGGTGCAGCCCAACTGTATGAAAATGGGTCAGGAAAGCCAAAACATGGATGAAGCAATAGATGCAGAGAATAATAAAAAGAACTTCTGTAGGTATGTCAGCCAGAAAAGGAAGGTCAGAAAAAGTGCACTCCCTCAATGAGCAAGACTGGCAAACTGCTAACAATGGACAAGGAGAAGGCTGAGGTACTCAACTAATTTTTTGCCTCATTCTTCACTGGCAACCTCTATTTGAAAAATGCCAGTCAGGTGAAGTCCCCATTGACTGGAAAAATGAAAAACATTGCACCCATTTTTGAAAAGGTTTAAAAAGAAGGACCCTGGGAACTACTGACCCATCAGCCTCACCTCTTTGCCCTGGAAGATCATGGTACAGATCCTCCTAGAAGCTGTGCTAAGGCACATGGAGGACAGGGAGGTGATTTGGGACAGCCAGCACAGCTTTACCAAGGGCAAGTCCCACCTGACTAGATTAGTGGCTTTCTATGGTGGAGTGACTACATCAGTGGACAAGGGAAGAGCTATGGATGTAATCCATCTGTACTTTTGTAAGGCCTTTGACATGGTCCTCCACAACATCCTTCTCTTTAAATTGGAGAGACACGGATTTGATGGATGAACTGTTTGGTGGGTGAGGAATTGGTAGGGTGGTTGCATCCAGAGGCTAATGGTCATTATCTCAATGTTTAGGTAGAGATTGGTGACAAGTGATGTCCCTCAGGGGTCAGTATTGGGACAAATACTGTTTAATATCTTTATCTAGATAAGTGGGATTGAGTGCACCCTCAAGTCTACAGATGACAACAGAGCAGTGCAGTTGACTCAACCAAGGGATGAGATTCCATCCAGAGGGACCTGGAGAAGCCCTAGAACTGGATCCATGGAACCTCATGAAGTTCAATAAGGCTGAGTACAAGGTCCAGCATGTGGGTCAGGGTAATCACAAGCACCAACACAGGCTGGGCAGAGAACGGATTGAGAACAGCCCCAAGAAGAAAAACCCAGGGGAGATGGTCAATAGGAAGCTCAACATTACCCAGCAATGTGTACTTGCAGCCCAGAAACCCACCTGTGTCCCAGGCTGCATCAAAAGAAGGGTGTCTAGCAGGTCAAGGAAGGCTGCAACAACCATAAGCCAGAATACTGGTATGAAACAAGTCACAGTGGCTGCATTTAAAGTTTTAACATTTCAACAGGAAGAGATGGCAACTGAAACCACAAAAACTGAGTATTTATGAAAAAAGAAATTAGAGAAATCCAGAATTTTGAAAGATATATGGATCACAGATTGTTGTTAGTTCATTTCCTATTATTTATCTTTGCCTCAAGTCACTTCCCCCTCACCCCCCAACAGAAAAGGCTTTAGGAATTGGCAGCTTTCTGTTCTCACCAGGCCTGTCCTCCTATCTGTGCACTGAAATAAGTCTGGATTAACAAAATACATGGGCTTACCCAGGTAAACCTGTTAATCCAAGCGATCCGTGGAATTCTCAGCAAGAAGAGAAAAGAAATCTCAAATGTGAAATGTGTGCACATCTTGTGTTCTTTCAGTCAATATTCTGAATTACTGTAATTGCTACACCTGCCTGATGTCTCACCAAGCTTTGCTCCCTCACTGCAGTTTATTGTTACACGGAGTTTATGCAGACATTACAGTGATAACACCCAAAGTTAAATGACAACTTTCATTGTTGTTCTAAGGGACAACTAATAATATGGGGTTCTGATAAAAAATGGCTGTGTGTGGCCAAAAGGCCCAGACCCAAAATAAACAGAAATCATCCCGATTTTCTTTTGCACTCATTCTTCAGTATCATGCCCCTGAAATAATATAACTCTTTAAATGAGACTGTTGTTAATGAATCCATCTGTAAATATCATTATTCTCTGAGGTTTTTTTCCTTCACCAGTGGAACACAGGGAACAGCCTGACTGCTCTTCTGTGGTAAATTTGTGAAAGATTTGAATTACGCAAAGGACATTGGCAAAAGAAAACTAATTTGAAACATCTGAAGAAATGGACTTGGCTTTCATATTCAAGCAAAGATCTAACTTCATCAAATGAGAGCACTAAAAATATCATGCCATGGTTTTCATTCTTGCAGTTATTTAAGGTAGGTAGTATGGAAATGTTGACAGACATTATAATTTCATTATCTACAGCCTCATGTGTGTGAGCCAGCTGCCTTGCTACTTAGGTTAAGCTTACAGAACTGAGAAAGCAGCTATTCACCTATAATAACATTTATTTTCACTGTCCTTCTTCCTTGCATTTATCATCATATTATCATTTTTCTTCCCTGTCAGGTCTTAGACTCAGTGGTTGCACTTGGGATTAGAATGTAGGGGATGACTTAAGACAGAGATTGTGTTTATATCTAGTGAGTTTGGGCAATAATAGGTTCTCCAGCTTAATAATGCTGTGATGCAGTTTCAGTAGCTCCTTTCTTCAGCTTTCCTGTATTAGTCAAGTCAAACTCAGGTTAGACATTCTTCAGAAAAACAAGGGCTCTTAGTCCCCACTGGCATTCTCACCTAAAGTAGTTCATAACTTAATGCTACTGTTAATTGGTGAACATTCTAAAATATGTCAGGACAAGTTTAAATAGGAGGCATTAATTGGGATTTATCCCATATGGGAGTCGTCTCAGGCCCACACGAATGGAGAGACAAATGAAAAGGCTTCACTCCCGTTTGAAACGTGACCTCTCTGGGCTTATTTGGGCTCTTGATATAACAAGCACTGCAACAGCTAATTAGCTTGGCACCGTTTCAGACAGCTGGATTAGAGTCAGTGATAAAATGCAGCAGAAGGCACCTCTTGGCACAGGTCCCTGTAACTCATCCCGTCAGCCTGGAAATCCAGTGGAGGAGAGGGGTTAGCCAGGCTGGGGCTGGAGGCTCCTTCCGAGTCCAGAGCAACCATGCCATTTGTCAAAGCCACATTCAACTATACATGCTTATACTGCAAGCACAGAGCAATATATCTAACATAAACAAGGCACAGCACTGGGCCAAGCTACTGTAAGTTCCTCCGCTGTGAGCAAATGCTCTGACTCTCTGTAGAGGACAATGAGTTTCACAAACCAAAATCTGCATTACAATCCATGGATACAGTCACACCCATTTAACTAGGAGCTCTCACCTGCTACATTTACAGCACAGAGTATGAATTTTGTTTCAATGTGCTTAACAGTTTATGCTCCTGAAGTGATATCGGTAGCCAGCGTGACAGGGAAATGTTTCAAAACAAGAAGAATACAGTTCTTGGGGAATACAGTTCTTGGGTAGCACACCAGCTTGAGATGTCTCTACGTCAAATATGAATAAATAACAGCAATGTTCAGAAAATGGGTTGAGGATTGGAAGAAAATTTTCAATGACTGTTACCTCTTTGCTGACTTCACTGCTGTGTGCCGCCTCACAGGGACAAAATTTGAGAGAGTATTTTATAAACAATGGTTTAGATTTAGCTACAGCCAGCCATTCAGCAAAGCAGCAATTACATGCAATATCCATCTTTTTTTACAAGAGTTTTATTACTTTAACAGTTATGAATGTAATTGGAGAAATATGATGCTGTATCAACACAGTAGGAAGGAGCTCATTGAGTTATTTTACATATGAGAGTCTACTTTGACATTCACATTTGCACATTTTTTCTAATAAACCCTGAGCAGCTTTCTATTCCCTTTTTTCTCTTTCACACCCTTCCCACTTTTACACCATCCTTTGAAAAATACTGGTATGAGAGAATATATTTGGAGATTTTGTGCATACAATAGAAGGAACATCGAAGAGCGTGTTCCTACATCAGTGAACAGGGTTTTTAACCTAACTTTGCTGTTATATAGTCACTGAAACATATCAAGAGATTTAAAACATTCATCTTGGAGTACAGCTATGGCAGGCTTGCATCGTTTCCCATCCACATTACATTCCGAATGATGTGAAGGGATTCACGGAGCTTTCTTTTCTGCTCTCGTTACAATCTTTGTCACTAAGAATGAAGTATCCAAATTTTAATGCCTCATATACTTTGTCAGCTGTAGTGGTGTGCTATACTACTCTGACCTTTTTGATTGGCTTGCCATTTCAGTTCTTCCTATTTACAGCTTCATTAACCTGTGGAAGAGAGGTGGACCGGCTTAACCAATCAAGGGATGGTGTATTGAAAAGGTCAATGTAGTCCAGCATATTTACAATCCCTCTGCAAACCTCATCCAAGTTGTAGATGGAGACTTCCCCATTTGGGATGGCAAAGTTGCAGTATGAAAAAAATAAAATGAAGTGACATGAATTCAGTCCGAATCCCTGACATTAGGAAAATGAAAGGAAGCAGGAAAAAAATCCTCCAACTCAGTTTCAGAGAAATACCACATTTGTCAACCTGCAGTTCTTATCAGAAAACATTTGATCTCGACTGGATGACACTACCCAGATAAGTGAAACCTACAATCATTACCATTTTGAATTAGTTGTGAAGTCAACTCTAAGAAACACATCAGTGCCTGTTTAATATAATCCTGGGAAGCCAGAATGAAAACTGAGCAAGTTCTTTTGCACAGAGAGCTTTTTAAACAGGAAATATCTGAAATTTGCCAACATTCTTTGCTAAAGACTTCACTAAATATCATCTTCCATATGAGAAAACATTAGTAATAGTTATGTAATTAGTGGCATTTTAAGATAATTCAAAACTGGTTCATAAAACAAACTTCTATTTAGACCACAAAGAGATAGGACAAAATTTAGACTAAACATGGAGTTTGATAGCAGAGGGCACTGTGCTATGAGGAGGCTTTGCCTTTCAGATAAGAGGGAAAACTTAACTAATGGCCACTTATGATCACTGAGGTTGTTTAGGCATGTTAATCTCAGCGACCTGGCCACACTCCAGCTTCTGTAATTACAGGTCTCTCAATATACAAAATTTTCCCTAAACTTAATTGTTTGGCGGGGGGGGAAGACAATCTCCTTTGCTAAGTACCTGAGTATTCCTACATGGAGTAGGCCAACATTTCTGTGGTGAAAATACAAGAAAATCATTTTACAGGCAGAGGCTTGCACACTGGTTAGGAAGTTACTTGGGAAAGAAAGACACAGTGGAGAAATTTCAAAATGAAAGATTTCTCTCACAATCATCCCAATGAATTAATAATGCCAGCTCCAATTAGTATTTTGTCTGTTTTTGTTGCAAGACATTATTTCTCGGTCCAGAATTAGGGAAAAAAATCTGCTTCATTAAAGCAATGGATGAAATAGGAATTCATTCAGCTGTTTAGGTTTATAGGATATCAGTGTATAAGGTTTTGTTTCTCCTATCCATTTTAACCCTTTTGCCACACCTTCAGTCACCTCAGCTTCCCACCATCATCACTAGTGTATGACCAGGGGCTGTTGTAATCTACTTCATTTATTATTTAAATTAAAGTAGCATTCAGGAAACAACTAATTATGTTAATATTTCAGTGTCTAATCAAGAGAGAAATTTCAGCTGAAAAATAAAGGGATACATGTAATTGAAATAACTGAAAAATGGCAGAGTGGTAAATTACAAATAAAGCATGAATTAAGTCAAACATTTATTGCAACATGAAAGGTTATACACCTACTCCACTACTCTTAGTAGCTACACTTGGAGAATACACATGTGATCTCACGCACCTGAAGAAACAGGTGAGAGAATTCAAATGCTTATATTTCTCTTCCTGTTAAATACATCGAGAATATTAAGCTCCCACCCATTTTGATACTGTTTAAAGTATTTCTAAGGTAGTGATTAACTCCTCCTTTTCTAAGAGAAACCAACCCACCCTTTCTTAAGGTAGTTTCACATTTGCTGCCTGCAAAAGACTATGCATGATGTGAAGAGGCAGAGCACAATAAAAATTGACTAATCTTAGGAGAGTGAGACTATCAATACAAACTATAAATAAACAAAATCTTAGATTGTACTGGCATATCACTTATATACAGACACATACACCAGGATTGGAACAAAAATCTTGTCATTGCATGACTTCTCTTCGAGGTGTTAGTCACACAAAATGTTTTTGAGGAGTGTTATACCAAGTGGTCATTTTCACTTTATTTACCACAAATTGAAACCGCAAAATTAATTAGATCCTATTGCTAATCAGAGGGATCTGCTCCAAAGAAATACTCTGACATATTGGAAACTTGGTAATGTGTTAAATTTCTGTAGGCCAGTAATTTTTCTTGGCTTCCTCTACATAAACATCTAATAATAAAAAAAAAAAAATAAATCAACACAGTTTTATTGAAGTCTGTGTTGATTTAAACCATCTGAAGTTCTGGCTCAGTGGATATTATTTGTTATTGCAAGCAAAGCATACGTAAAATCTAGGATATTTTATCTTTAGAGGCTTGGCTGGAAATGTTGTTCTTGGGTGCATGAAGAAAACTCAAGACAAACATTTTGAAATGAAAAAAAACCCCTCAGGTTTCATGACCTCTGAAGAAAAAAAGCTGACTGATTTAGTCAGCTTAATTCTACCTACACCCATGGATTTATTTGTGTTGTTGCTTATCACACATGCTCTCTTCCATTACAACTAATCCAAATCCTTGCTTAATTAATTTCTATAATGTATTAGTTGGTGCCATCATAATTAAGATTTTTCTAATTCCCTTGATCATTATCTTTATTAAGTCCCAGAAATGTCTTGGATAGATCAGAAACTCCTGAACCTACCCAGCTGCCTGGACTCCAACTAGCATTCAGTAACAGTGGACTCACAGGGAAAGCCAAAAAGAAAATAAATCAAACCAACAGGAATCCTAATTCTTAATAAAGACAAAGAGTCTCTAAGTTTATTCCACTTTGCCTTCCACAAGAAAAGGCACAGCACAGCCTGTAGCCATCACATACAGTGAAAAGCGAACTTTTCTTGCCCAACACAGGCATCTGCTGCACTTTTTCTCCATCATCTTCTCCTTCACCCCATGCCACGGAGACATCAATAGGTGCTAAATACCACTGCTTTAGAGAGGCCAAAACTTTTATGAAATGAACTGCAGTGAAGGCAAGTCAAAGCTTCTGAGAGGTAGGGGTGTTTGTCACAGCTTGCAGGGCTCCTGAGGACCCTGAGAAACAAAAGGGAGCAGGAGGTACTCAGGTACCTCAGAAAGACATTTACTGGGGCTACTTGTTCATTGTGACGAAACACCACTTCTCCTGAAGACAAATTCTGATCTTTCTGAAGAAATAAAAATAGCCTACAACCAACCAGTTACTAGGGATAAAAAGATTTCTTTCTGGCCGATGCAGGTGTTATGAGTGAAGTTGGGAAGCATGGGTTCCATTAAACCATTATACTGATTTAAAAATGAAGCTTTCTTCATGTCTTATGAGCATCCCAAAAGCAAAGCCAGGAACCCTGTTCACTCAGTGATCCATGAATAGATGCAAATGAACACGGGCATTCAGATTTCAGGTTGAGGAGAGCAGTGTACAGAAACCATTACCATAGAAACAGATTTGTTTTCCTATATGTACAGGGAAGTGAGATTAATTAAAAACAGACTATTAAAATGGACTTTGTAAGAAGCAGTGAGCTGATCCTTTGCATCAGGCCAGATCTTAAAAGCCATTTCGCTTACTTAATTGTAAAGTTCTTCATCACTGATACAATAAAAAAAAACAAACAAACAAACAAACAAAAAAAAAAAAAAAAAAAAAAAAAAAGAGAGAGAGAGAAAGGAAAAAAAAGAGAAAAGAATGAAACTATTCAAGTACTTTCACAAAATTATAGGCTTTATTCTTTTTATCAAATACCTATAGAGAGTTTCATAACACTTGTGACAACAATATGAATTTTTTTCCTGTTGAGATGAATAAATAAATTTTCCTAAAGCAATCAACAGAATATCAGATGAAAATAAGCTTTCAAAGTAAAAAAATCTACTTCAGTTTAGGCAAAGAACCCCCACTTGGCTTCTTAAAAGACAAAGGTTTCTTTCAAGTACAGCAAATGTTAATAATTCTGTAGATTTTGCTAAAATAACAGTTTATTTCATAGAGAAGCACCAGAAACTGATGGTATTTGCTACTTCAGTCTCTCCCACCAAGTGTCCTACCTTTCTTATTCTTTCTTATTCTGCTCTCTACTTTTTGGAAGAGTTTTACTACCCAAGAGAAATAAGGAATACAAGCAAAACAGTAAAAGAGTGAGAGATTTAGCCTTCAGTACAGGTAGGTAAAAACTGTTAGGGGCAACCCTAGCTAGCAGATCTGCAGCCCCTCCTGTCCTCTTAGGGAATGTAGATATGAATTTAAAATCTGCAAAATGCCAATGGGAAGAGTGTATTGCACCCATGAACTGCCAAAGACAATGTCTGTGTATGACTGCCCACGGGTCCATGGGCTTATTATGTATCTGTGCATGCACACGGAGATGAAAAGTTGCTAGAGAACAGCTTAGCAAAAAGGAGGTAAACCTGCAACCTGGAAAAATTAGGTACAAAAGGTATGCAGAGCAACTGGGGAGATGAAGGCCGTGGTAGATCTCAGATGATAGCAAGCAGGGTGGTCAGCAGGAAAGGCTTTAGGGAACAAAGGGTTTGATGCCTCAGAGCACACACTGTGAGAGCATTTTACTATGATGAGTTCTAGTCTGGTCCTGTGGACCTGCTGGGACCCCTGAAAAGAACAGTCTGGTCCTGAGGAGCTTCTGGGACCCCTGAAAGGAACCCAGTCCACGTGTTCTAAGACTGCTCTGCAAAGTGAACTAATTGAGGCAATGGGGAGATTTTTTTCTTCCAAGAGGAAGCCTCTAGTGTGAACTAAAAACACTTCTGCCAACACAGATCACTGTATTCTGGATTGCACGTGGAAGAGAAATAGCAGATGTGCATCTCTCTTCCACAGTGATGATGGAGTTAGTTTACAGTGACTTCTCAAAAAGCCATTGCCAGATTATTTCAATTGCATTCGTGTATATTTAGCTGACTTAATGCTTCCAAAATGCAATTAGGACATACATCAGTGTTGAACACTAAACTATTGCTTTTACCTTCACTGAAGAGCTGAGTGTGACCCGAGCACAGTGGTTCAGTAGGTGAGCTTCCAGAGAGGCAACAGGAGCGGAACACATTAGTGTCACTTAGAAAAACATCAGACATTTTGGGGTCGTTTTCATACGATCCACAGCCAAATAAAATGCTGTGGGAATTTTCCTTAACTGAGAGATTTCACCAGTTCAGTCCTTGGAAAAGGATTTTGTTTGAAAGAGGGAAACATCGCCACCGGTTAAACAGTTTGTCTCCAGGCCAAGGACCGATCTCAGTGCTGAGCGGGCACAGCTCTTTGCGGAGCTGGTGATTAAATGATAATGGCAGCATTTCAACAAAAGCAATGTTAACTGCTCATAGCAAAAGCAGAAGTGGAGATCCTGTTAGGGATTCCTAAAAGTCGAAAAGCATTTTGCTCGTACCTCCTCTCCACCACGGAGATGAAGTAGGAGATCACTCAGCCTCTGTGTCCTCCCACTTTTATTTTAGTCTGCATCTCTCACTGATTTTCCTCTCTCTTCACACATCTCCTGACAGGGACAGATATTATTTAGGATTTGCTAAAGGTACATTTCCCCAGCATTACTAACAGCATGCCTGAAGCAGCCAAGCTATTGTTAGAGAGTATTTTTATATCAAAATATTATAAAAAGTGCACCTCTGAAGGATTTCTCTGGGAGATCACTTGACAATTGCAGTTGGTATTGTATTTCACTTTACAGTTGTATGTCCACTTGAACATCAAGTAAAATTTTAGAGGAATAGGAGGATAAATATCTGCATAAAACTGCCCAAAATATTAAATACAAAAATCAGCATGAATTTGCATCACTTGCATTTGGAAATAAATTCACACGAGTGGTGTGCCACACAAAGGATGGGACTGTGGTCATAACACCCAAAATCACATGACAATAAAAGGGTCACAAAATTAATACAAAAAGTGCACTTCATTTAATTTTACATTTTCAGGCTTAAAAACCAGAATATTTTTCTGGATAATGCTATACAGATAAATTTTCAACTTGAGGCTAATCCATGAAATAATAGAGATTTACAATAAAATGGGAAGGCAGAGGCCAAGAATGTGGAAAAACCTCTCCATAAACAGTTTCATCACTCTCTGAGGGAAAAAAAAAGTCTAATTGCAAGACATTTGCCATCACTTTCTTTATAATCATCAAAAGTCATCTCTTAAGGAAAGAAATAAACCCAGAAGTCAGCAGCAGAACTCACTTTCATATTCATATTAACAATGTCTAGGAATAAATTCAATTGCAACATCAAATTTCTCTACTTTACTCCTGGTTAACTGAATAAAAACATGCTGAGATGTAGGCTTCATCCAAAACTTTATGAAAGGCAAAGAAATAATCATGTGAGAATTAATAGATGTCCCCAGTGATTCCTTACAAAGGCAAATAATGACTAAACCACTTGTTTATGTGCAGTTTGTGATTTTACAATGCAAACAAATGTGAACTTATAGAAAAAAGATTATGATGGAGCAATAAACTGACAACGAGGGTTTTTTTTTCCCACTGTACTCATGCTGTACACAACAGGGAGATATTATATGCCCAGATTACATGGTTATTTCTAGTGCCTCCTGCCCCACCAAGTGGACTAATAGTGTTATTTTTTTATCATAAATTTGTATATTCTGTTTCTTTCAGGGCTAAATGAAGTATATGTTCCCATAGCAACAAAACCTAATTATTTCCAAATTTGGGCCTGAGCCCTTAGCACTGAATTCCAGGAAGATTACTTGCATGTGAGTCTTTGAAATGTGCTATTATACAGGCAGTTTTAATCTGCAAAGCTCAAAGATGGAGGCGGGGAGGGGGGAAACCAGTAATCTAGACATGGCATAATATGCACATCTCTAAATGTACCAGAAAATTTCTTAATCCTTTACATACCCTGAAAAATCTGTTTAGCATGTCTGCTGCTGCTGCTTTTCACAAAATTTCTGTTCCAGAACATAACAATGGTTCTTAGACAGTTTACAGTTTCCCAACAGATAGCCTTGGAAAATGTGATACTCAGTAAGTTCCAGCCTCCTAACAAGGACAGCTATTAGGAATATTCAGTTTAAAGGAACAAGTAAATAATGGTTCAGCACATTAAATTAATAGGACCAGACAAGACTTCCAAGTACAAGAACAACAGGACTAAACCAAATGTCAACTCTTGTACCAAAACCTTAAGGCAAACCTTACTATACTGTGTCTAGGCTGGAGAAAGTTCCAGGTATAGAGAAAATTTAATCAACTCAATTGGTCAAGAACAGTAGCCATTAATTCACATCCCATTTTTAAAAAGGTACAGTCCACATGACCTCCACCGCTCCCAAAATGAGTTTGATTTCTTTCCCTTGATGGTGAAGGTGTTCCTTCACTCTTCTCATGGGAAGGTTGTCTCACAGTTTGTCCTCTCCCCCCCACGTTTTCATTCAAGTCTCTAATAGAAATTACTAAATGCCTGACTGCATTCTATCTGTTCTATCAAAAGATTTTAAAACAGTTAAAAAAAGAGCTAAAGCATTTGCTCAAAAGTAACCTTAATTTAAAAGTACACAACTAAGAGAATAATTTCTCTTTGTAGAAGCTGAAAGGAAGGTTAAACCACTCCAAGTCCCAACATTTTGCCTACAGGGGGTCTCATTAACCTTCCATAACCAAGCAATTTTCACCACATTCATAACCGATAGAGTCCTCCCATCTCCCTCTGGTATTAAGAGTTTTATAATACATCCTAACACAGCATTTGTATTAAAGTTTCATGATTTCTCAGAGGTAGCATCTCCTATACACCATTTAGATTGTAATGCCCATTCTCCTCAGAGACACCCCAAATCACTACACTTCTGTCTAATGACCTCTGTCCATTGATATTTGAAATACTATTGTCACTGTAAAGCATCAAAATGCTTGGGAAATTACATGTTAAAAGATATATTAAAATAGGAGATGAGAGTATTGAATAAATATTCTGTTTAGGTGAATACTGATACTCAGAATAACTGGACATTAACACAATAATGACCAGCAACCTGGCAATTACTTTTATTTTACATTTATTGAGAATTAGCTCTGCTTTGGCTCAACAACACAAAAAAAACCCCAAAACACGTAACCAGGAAAAGACAAAATAGTCCAGTTCACAGGACAAAAACACTAACAGCAAGCTGCTTGATGCAATCCTCTGAAACCACTAAAATATTTATTTCCTTTTTAAGAGGAAGAGTAGGAGCATAGCCCAGCCAGTACAAAACAGGGAGCAGCATTCCCATTGCAATGGGTTCTGTCTCCAAAGGTGGCATTTTCCCAGCAAAGCACACTATCTAGGCAAATTTACTGAACTGCAGCCCAAATGGCCTGCGCCCTTTATGAGGCTCTGTGACTTTCCACAGCTGCAGGAAAACTGTGTAACACAAACTGTGTTTATTGCAATTCTGTAGAAGTAAAAGAAATCCCTTTAAGATATTTGTATATTACATGTTTCATTACCCTAAAATAAACATTCTAACTGAAGGCTCACCCTACTAAAAATTATGACTGAGATATTTAGAAAAGCAACTTTAGATTACAAAAATACTAAATTTCTTAGTCTTTCTGGCTCTTTCTCAGGATATGAGAAGATATGGTACTCATTACGAGAGTACCAAATCCAAGTGACAGCTGATGAAAATGTACATCATTCCTGCCCTCAGTTTGAAACATTAGGAATCACAGGACCAGTTCTGGTCCCAAACATCTCGATAAATCCCACCATTAATCTCATAGCAAGGCTCTAATGTTTTTTTATAAGGTATTACTCAGAATATGCTTGCATTCCAAAGACCAATATGGGTATATATGCAATATAAGCCTGGAAGACATCCAGGGTTACTTGATTTTTAAAATTCATCACTAAGTCAGGCTTACAGAATTATGCAACAACGCCAGGAATGGCCATTGCAAAGCATCAGCTGCTTTAGCTCATGCTACTGTAATCTTTTTTGCATATCACAGGGCAGCAAATCCTGAAATAGGGGTTGTTACATACTGGAAGCATTTCTGAAGAGTTGGTAATTTTTAAGACCTTAAAATCAGTATAATCCAAACTATTTCCCTGGTTATATTTCAGCTCCTCTGGCGATTAAACCTTCCAGACAACCCATATAGAATCACAGACATATTCCACTGAAGTCTTTTACACTTTTACTCCCTTTTCAACATTCAGTCCTGAATTATGCATTTAATGCGAACTCAGAAACTCTTTAAATATCTCATCATCTTTTATTTAGAGATAGCTTAACATGAAAAGTCCTGTTAGGAGGATTTGTTTTACATTTTTAAAGAGCAATATTTTCTTTACAGGCAAGCTTTAAGTGGTCTTACTTAAAAGCAGTCTTAGCTTCTTTCAGGAGTTTTTATTGGATTTGTACTAGTGGTAGTAAAAGCTATTTCTAAATGTCTAAATCAGCAGCAATACATTTTGTTCATCTGTGTTTGCCCCAATGTTAATAATTCTCCAAGCTAAAAACCAGAAAATAACCCCTCCAACCCCCCAACAACACACATAAACATTTATCTGTATGGATTTTTCTTCTTTTCTATATCTGATGTTTCCAGAGATGATCAATATGGCAATTTCCTGTCAACCCAGAAGGCTAATTACCACTCATTTTCAGAGGCTGCCAAGGCAGAAGTATTAAAGGGTTCTGAAAATAAGTCACTGAGACTCATTAAAGAGCCCTGGGATACGATTCTTTGCCTTTTCCTTGGGAAAACAGGCATTTCTTTATGGTTTATATGAAGAGGTTGGGTGGTAGTGCCAGTGAAATTCAAGTGGTTGTGGCGCAAAAGCAGCAACTTAAAGTATTTGGCTGGAAGGGTATGCCAAATCACCCTGAATAAATTTGGAGTTGTGTGTTGTAACTAATTTCACTTAGCTTGAAATGAGTAGTTCCACAGGGCAGATGTCCCTCCAATGCACACATTCAGGATGTCCCTTCCCACACTGCTTGTTAAGAGTTAAAGGGTTTACCTACCAGAGTACTTCTTAGTGCCTCACTAGCACGTACAAAAATAAAATTGTTCATCCCTTCTGCAGTAAAGTCATATGGAATGCACGTGTTCAACACATCATCCTCTCAAATCAGATGGCCTGTGCTAATCTGCAGAATTTTAAGTGAAATCTCTGCCACCTGTACAAGCCTGCATGTGCTAGAAACACTCCATCATCCAGCATGCAACAGCAAATTTTTCTGGCCGTCATTGCTGCAGTGGCCTTAAGAGAAAGGTTTGTCCTCTGATGGCAACTGCCTAGCATGTAGTTAAAATTGTGCTAGTTATCCCACTCTTGAAAGAAAAGGTGAGTGGTCTGAGAGAGGAGAGAGGGTGTCTTACATAAGGCATTTGGTAAGGGATAGGTTAGTGAGGCAAAGCAGGAAAATAAATTCAAAATGTGTTTGGGGAGGAAAGAAGTAAAAGCCTTTAATATGCCGTTAAAGCAAACAATCAAACAAATAAAAAGCCCAAATACACAAGAAAACCCCACAAAAAACCCCAACCCAAACCCTGTATCATCGAATCCATTATTGTTTTTGGCATTGTGTTATGAGTTACCAAAGTTTTAGCTTTTCCTTGAGGATGACAAACGAGGCAAAAGATGATTTAGAAGAGACGTTCACCACTGGCACTGAGCATCTCAGATTCCTGTAGAGCTGCTTCTGGCACACAGGTTTTCTTTGTGCAGTGTATTTAGTTATGCAGGCATGTGATCTGCTGGATGAAGTGTGTTACCAGCTCTTACAGTACCCCACAGTTGCTGATTGCTCTGTTGTAAGGAATATTTGCTGCTACTGGAGAGGCATTGGCAGGTTTACAGAGTGCTAAGGCACAGTCTAAATCCAGCAGGAATATTTTAGGGCTCAAACTAGAAATGACAGTTCCAGAAAAAATAACACAATGCCCAGTGTCACAAACCTTGCATAGCCTTCCTACAGAGCTCATTTACATCACTCAGACAAGTAGCCCATTACAAAAAAAAGTAAAATGAAAAGCAAGGTTTCCCAAGATAAGCAAGGTGATGTCTGCTTTGAGATTAGCACTTGGGGTCTTTCAGAGAAAATATTTGACAAATTGGCTGGAGAAAAGTTTGAAGGAAAGCTCATGGGGACTGATGGGAAAGAACACTGGTACAGATTTTCCCACAAGAGCATTAAAACAAATTTTCCATCTTGATTTACTCCAGCATAGATCCTTGTTCAATCTGACAATTCAGAGGCTCCTCAATGGAGTGGGAACAGCCCACATAAATAAGATGGAAGTTTCACATAACATTAACTATTTAAGACAGTATTATTGCTGCCAAAACATATATTTATTAGAAATGGGTGAGTGGGAAGGAAATTCCTCTATTCTTTTCATTTTATCCATTTCATAATTTCTAATTAAATGGTGGTTATATCTCAGTTGCTCTGGCTTTTGGAATTTCAGTACTGCATCTCCTATGGTAAGCTCTTCCCTCACCTCAAAATCCAAACCATTTAACTTAAGTTTATAATACTTAAAATTGTAATTTAAAAGCACTAACACAGTTCTCTTTTTTTTTTTCAAATTATGTGATCTGAAAATAAGCATATATTAGTGATTTTTTTTTTTCTAAACTACTTGGCACCTCCAATATCAGTCTTGTATATCATTTCAAGAGTCCACAATGATGTAAAGTAGCTAGACTTGTTGTGTGGTATAACTATTTTTTAAATCATAGGGTAGATTTTACTAAGGAAGAAAGCCTGCACTTTGAAAAACACTGTATTTTAAATATATAGAGATAGCTGAAGGGAACAGTGAGAGATCAGCAGGTATTAGAGAGACATTCCTCTGCCCTGATATCAAAGCAGTGCCACACTCCACATCTTCATGTCAAGCAGGTTAAAAAGCAAATATCTGAAAATAGCTCCATCCTTACCAAGTGACCCAAAAATCACCTTCAAACAGAATTTTTTGCTAAGATTACCATAAGTTGAACTTCCTGGAGAGCTTTTAAAGATATGCTCTCAGCAACTTCAACAGCTTCCTTTGAAAGACCAGCTTGTGGACAGTACTTGATCTCAAAGAATTTGCACTTACATTTACATTTACAGTAGAATATGCCTAGTCCAACATAAAATAGGATTTTACTTCATTGTTTTTACTGAAAAACTTCCATTAATAAAGCAGAGCTGACATTGCTAGGAAATTTTAGGATTTCCAAGCCTGCAAATACCTTTGAAAGCAAAACCAGAAAGTTTTCTACAGTAAGATATTTTAAATCACCATAAAAATGAGAACAAATTGTATGATAATGGAACAAGGTGGAATCATGAATATTCTGAGTGATGGGCTTCTTATTTATTAAGGAGCAAGTATGACATCTCTATTCAATACTCAAGTATCAAAATGAGTATCCAGTTTCATTAAATATCAAATTATCAAACTGAGTAGCCAGTACTTAAAAGAAATTTGAGTGTTTCTGAAGGTTACACTAGGTGACAGCTTGCCTGAACAAAAAGGAAATATATGTAAACTTTCACAGCAATTTTAGAATGATGTTCATCTGTTGTAAAAGAATCTGCTCAATCTTGAGCAACAATTGATGCTTTTTCTAGGAAAGGGGTGAACTTAATTATAAGACTCAAATCCTATTAAAATAACCCAAACCTTTGTTTAAATGAAATCACCTTGCACATCCATTTGCAGCCAGACAAACACTACAGAGCAGAGGAAGAACAACTGTGATACACTACACCTGTAATATTGGCACAGGTGTCAACAATCTGATGAGATCCACACTTACAGTCCCAACACAGCCACACACAGTTTAAGGTGTAGAGTTGACCATAGTAGGACCTTCCAAATTATTACAATAATATTCCTTTGGGAGTCACGAGATATTTTACTATGTAATGATATATACCCATGAGGCACTTTTTGGGGATTTTTTTGGTGAGTGACATCTGGTTTAGTACATACTACTGACCTCAGCTAGCCTATCTGTCACTGTGAACCATTTCTCAGTGGCACCAAACACACTGAGAACACTTTAAAATACCTTTCCAAAGCCACTGGTCTTCAGGTCAAAGGGAAATTGGGAACATGGCTAGAATGGATATCTACTGAACATTGGTGACCTATTCAACTGGAAAATAAGTTACTCCAAAGATGAAACCATGCTCAACAGGTTTGAGAACATTTCTGAAAATTATGGGGAAAAAAGTTCCTTAAAGAGAGTGCAATTCATGCTATAGTTCTCCAGTAATTTGAAAGGAAAATATTCCTATATATAATATTCCTAGTATAAAAGCCTGAGCCAATAATATCTCCGGACAAGTTGTCTAACCTAACCCAAGCCCCCTCTGGTGAGGATGGCAAGATTTTATGTTAAAGTTACTCCTGGTTGGTGCTTGGTCATTCCCTGTGGCCAAATTAATCCTGGAGAGAGCCTGTACACTGCTGCTCCTTCGGGATGTGACCACCAGCCCCACAGACCCCGTGTTGCCCGACCCCCAGAGTGACCCTTGGGAAGCAGCAAGGCCCTCCCCATGCTCAGTTAATGAGGTTTATGTAATAAATGCAAAACCAGCTGTGGGTGAATTAATTCTCAAACTAAATTTAATAGCTTGAAATACTTTTCTACACACTTTCCTAGTCTTCTTTGCTGTTGTGGTTTAACCCCAGCCTGGCCGCTCACTCACTTCCCTCGCCAGTGGGATTGGGGAGAGAATAAAAAGGGTAAAAGCTGGAAAACTCATGGGTTGAGAGAAAGACAGTTTAACAGGGAAAAGAAGAGAAGAACACACAAGCAAAGAAAAACAAGGAATTCATTCAGTGCTTCCCATGGGCATGCAGGTGTTCAACCATCCCCAGGAGAACAGGGCTCCAATACATGTAACGGTGACTTGGGAAGACAAATGCCATAACTCTAAACATCCTTCCTTCTTCCCTCCACTTTATGCACTGATCATGCTGTCATATGGTCTGGAATATCCCTTTGGTCAGTTGGGGTCACCTGTCCCAGCTGTGTCTCCTCCCAGTTTCCCGTGCACCTCCAGCACCCTCACCAGTGTGGCAGCATGAGAAGCAGAAAAGGCCTTGGCTCTGTGTAATCCCTGCTCAGCAATGACAAAAACATCTCTATATTATCATCCTTGTGTTCAGCACAAATCCAAAACACAGTCCCATACCAGTCACTGTGAAGAAAGATAACTCTACCCCATCCCAAACCAGCACATTTGCCAGCTGGGGAAAAAAAAGACCAAAAAACACAAAAGAAGAGAAAAAGAAAGTGTAGAGAAACACTCTAGCACCTTGTCTACTTTTGTATGTAAGAAGGTTCCCAAAAACAAGGCTATGAAATACAAAATATTTCATGGTTGTTTTCAACACATTGAAAAATATTGGGTTTGGATTCAAAATACAAATGTTAAAAGCGAAGTAAATTGATTTTTTTGTGTGTGTGCTGTGCAGTAAAATTTGCCATTTGCCATAAATAATAGTACACATTTTTTCCTAAGCGTACATTAGAAAGAAAATAAATCACTAAAATATTTACTGTCAGTAAAAGTCTAGTGACAAATTAGTGTTATCTGTTTATTCTCGTTAATTTAGCATAACAAAAAAAAATCACTTTAGTCACAAGAATTTTTCCTAGTAAAAAAGGACATTATTTTAAATCAAACGTTGAAAATGTGTAACACACTTTTGGCAAGCATATGGGCTCTGATTGTCAAACATATGCCATAAATTCATAGGCAGAGTCAGGGCAAATCATTTGACCTTCTTGTGGCTCAGACAATCCAGCTGTAAAATTAGATGAAAGCAGAACTGAAAAACAGATGCTGCTGCATCCAATTTCAGCTTTCTTGAACAAACAACATCTTAAGAGAGCAGAATCAATGCCTTGTATATACTGCAATATTTTATTTGATGCTTATCAGCACAATCTGTACATTAAAATAAAAATCTGAAAAGTTTTACAAACCTGCCACACAGTATTATATTAAATTTCCCAATTTACAAATTACTCACATGTTTCCAAAGTCAGGCAGTAGCTACCTGGAGAACTGAGCCTACTGGCCTTTGGCAAGGAAGGTTTGCCTGGAGTGAGTTGGGTACCACAGTCTAAACCATCTGTCACATCCACTCTGGACCCGCAGGAGCTCAGAGAGGCATCCAGAGAGAAGGTCAGGCCCAAGCACGTGACCCATGCACCGATTTAGCTCATTTTCTAGGCAGTCAGCCACCCCAGAAGCCCTACCTGGAATTAGAAACTCTTCTTTCCTCTTACCAAGGCAAAGAGAAATCTAGTTTTTGCTCATATCCGGGTTGCCAGCTCCGTGCTGGGCTCCGGTGTGTTGGCAGCTGAGAATGGTTGGTGTGCTGCGCTGTCCTGTGCAGCCAGCTCTGCCTTCCCTGCTAGGAGGAATCCCTCACACCTATGCAGCACCACTGCAGATGTGCAGGCACAGGTGGTGGAGTCCTTAAAAACCCTTAAACCAGTGTGTGCTCTCAGGCAGGAAGGCAGAACGTGAGCGGTGGCAGTCGCAGACACCCATGTGGGAATACGAGTTGCTGGTTTTGGACTTTCTGAGTTTACGTTGGGAAAATATTTAAAAATCTTGAAGGAAATTTAGAAAAGGGAAAAAAACCACCACGAGAATGCACAACCCCAGCTCTAGTTTGCTGACTTCTGTTTGAACTTGATACACTACATCTATCATTATAGCATCTAAGATTTTATTTCAAAGGCAAATGAGGCAAACAAATCTGAATTTGCACCTTTTCTGTTGACCTAACTTTTTGGAGACAGGAAATTATTTAGAGGTGATATTTGGATTTTTTCCAAGACCATAATTTGGAACAAGTAAATAAACAAAAAGCTCTGGAAAGATTCACGTAAGAAAGAGTGAAATCAAATGTGCTGCATTTTTTTCCCTATCCTTTTCCATTTCTTGACTACATAAAACCCTCAGTCAGAACTGGAAGCCATGTTTGCCTCACCCCCTTTTCCAAACCAGAAACTACTCCCTGTTCAGTCAATGATTAACCTTCCCCCACTGGAAGAAGTGGAAGGTGCTTACTTAATCCAAGCAACCATAAAACAGGTTCTGATGTTGCTGTAGCTATTTCAGACCCCAAGTACAGCAGTGCAAGGTCCTCACCCATGACTCTGGGTCTAGGACATGACTTAATTAAACAAAACTGAGCCAGAACACTAAAACAAGTTTCAAGACTTTTCTCTTTTTGATAATGCTGTCCAACTGTGCCAACAGGTGTAGTTTTTATTAGAAATAGTAAGGAAATTCAGTACTACATTTTTGGTGCCAGCAGAGAAAAAAATTCTTCCTTACTACATTAACCCTGTTTTTGCCCTACAGGACCAAAGCTGATAGAAATACATTTCTCCTATAAATGCCTCTTCACACCTTTGGAGCTGTTTATGAGGAAGGAGTTATTACATTAATTATCCTGTCAGTCTGAAATTTAATTCATGTAGCAATATCCACTATCATGTCCTAAGGGCACATTATATTTTCAGATAAAGATTTTTTTATTATTATTTAAAAAAAAAAAGAGCCTTTATTTTTAACAAATTTGCATGAGTTCTTGTCATTTTATCTAATTTGGTTCTTTCATGGAACTAATCCATCACTTGGTTAGTAAGATAGCTTTTGCAATTCAACACTGCTTTGCTAGGGAATGTATGCATATTTTATATCTCCTTGAAAACTGAGTTTAAATAATAAAGAATAGTGTGAATTCCCTCGAAAGCAAACTGTAGAGGGATGAAGCCAAAGTCTTTGTTAATGAATGTCCCAGTTTAATAAAAATAAAATGAAGGGAGAAAAATTACAAGCTATATAACAAATTCCACTAGAAAGGCAAAGAACACATTATCTTTTGGAGATGAGACAAAATATTATGTGTTTGTTCTTCCCTGTTTAGATTATATGAACTCTCACAAACCAAATTTATCTACGTCAGTGCATGATGCTACAAAATCAGTTTTGATAAAGAGATACTTTTTAGAGAATGAACAAGCAAAAGGACAGCATTACTTGTTTTGCAGAGAAAGAAGACTGCAGGAAGTTCACTTAGGATTAGACCCCACCTTAATTCCCCAACACATTGAGCATTGTGGATAATTAATATTTGCATGTTTCTAGCTATCTGTGAATTTTAATTAAACATGAATGTTTCCTCTAAATGGAGTGGCACTTCATTTGGTATTCCAACCCAATCCTAAACTCTTAAACATCAGGTTAAATGTCTCAAGTAGTTCAAGGCTTCTCTAAGTAGAGAACAATAGAATTTCATTTCTTTGTGGCAATATTTTAGCAGCAGGGACAGCTTGTCCACATTAAGAGAGAGAGACAGATTGAGACTAGAGCAGTGAAATTCTACTTCACATGATATGGAGCTGCCTCTTTTTGTGGGAGGTTCTTGGATTCTCAGTTGCAGCTCAGCCACTTCAGCCTTTGTATCTAAATACTCAAATATTTATCTAGACACAGCTTGTTCATGTAAGAGCCGATTCTGAGACACCATTTAAGGCCCTTCTCCAACAGCTTTACTTGTCTTGTCAAAACAGCTTAAAGTTCATAAAAGGTCACACAGATAAGTCATCTTTTTGGAGGGCCAAGGGACATCTGGTAGCTGAGAAGGTGCCTAAAAAGACCTCTGGCACAGCAAAACGCAGATGAGCTTCACGGAGTAAGTGGCCTGAGAAGCTAATGTGGAGCAGCCTGGGGCCATCAGCTTCAGCTGCATCTTGGCTGCTGGTTTAGCCACAAGACCAGCAAAATACATGCAGAAAAAAACAAAGGCAGAATTTAAAATCCTAAGGCTGCCACGCTGAATGGATGACTGGATAATATCAGGAAGCAGTGGTCACCTACAGAGAGCATGCCCAGGTATCCCTTTCTGCCACAGAAGGCTGAAAGGGCTGACAAAGCACCTCCATACTGGCAAAACTGTGGGTTTGCAGCAAGGTGAGTGTGGGTATCCTGTGTTGAGTGAAAGAAAGCCAGGAAAAATCTTTTCTGTCAGCACTGTTTCAGGGTAAAACTTGAAGGGATTGTGGTTAATGCATTTCATATTCCTGAAAAAGTTGGCCAATAAGACCCAAAAAAACCCTCACCTAAATTCCCCCTATCAGGAATATGTCCAAGAATGTAAATGGCTTAGGAGTAAAAGTAAGTTACCTATTTCATAGTCAAAGCCAGGGACCTTCAAGAGGCCTTGGATATCCATATTGGAGAGAACAATATACAGGAGGAGTATGGAGAGTAAGCAAAACCTCAGAAGAATAAATTTCTGATATTACAGGCAAGGTTTCTTTAGAAGCCTCTGGAAAACTTCCAGCTGAGGGGCAGAGAAGATTCAAACACTTTACTTTCATATAACCAAGCTGCGTTTTTGCACAGCCATAGCTCTTTAGTCTCCCACTAACTTTTTAGGGAATTTGCAAATTACTATTATTTTGGAAAGCTATTCTCAGAATATGATACTGTACAATATTGCAATCCTTTTTCCATAATTTGTTAGTGTACAATATTAAAATAATCTTTTCAGCCACCAAATCAAAAGCAAAACCAAGAAGATTGACTTTAATACCTAACAGCTCACCTTGTTTTGGTTCAGCTTTTACAATGAAAATGTGGTAAAAACAAAGTTCAAAAATCTTTAATTCCAACTTATTGTTGATTTCTAATTATATGAATAATTAATAAAACTTTTTTTAAATTGGTATAGGTTCAGAAAGTAAGTGCAGATCAAAGCCATCCTACATTAATAAAATATTGAGCTACATAATAACCCTGAACTGAGCAGTTTTTTGTCGGGAAGATAAGTTAATTGGTACTCTGACCTTTCACTTTTAGTGCTGACCTGAGGCTGGCAGGAAGGACAGTTGTTCTGCAAGGAAGGAAGTGTGCGACAAGATGTTAAAATTTTTATTGTCTCAAACAGCCACCTACATTCTTAGTCAAATAGTCTGCAACAGAATTAAGCCTGTCTGTCGCTATCTCGTGCACTGTGGCAATGTCAAGGACTTCTTTTATTATTTATACCTTTTTTTTGTTCAATTTGGCTGATGTTTGTTTTCCCGAGACCTGAGTGATCTCACTGGAAAGTGTTCCATTTATCCAGATACGACAAAGTTCAAAGACCGTGCACACACGAGGGGTGGCAATCAGTCAGCAGAGGAGGGTTCCGTGCCCAATCGATACCCCTGGTACGCACCGACAAGCAGGATAAGCGTCATCTCCCCTTCCCCCACTCCCCGTTAAATGCACTTGCAAAATGTCACCCACTGAGCACTCCAGAGATGGAAATGTTATCACAGCACAGGTCAGTAAACTATTGATGGGACTAAGCCATGTCTACTGATGTACAGGGAGCGATGTGTGGCAGTTTGATCTAGCAAGGAGACTGTTTTGTATGCCAAACACAGCTCTCCTCTCCGTGTTGTCTTTTCGGTTCACTCTACAATGCTTCAATGTCAACCTTCAGCAGACATGGGATCATACTGTGGGGATGTTTGCAGCACAGGTTCCAAAAAAATAAAAAAATAAAAAAAAAAAGAAAGAAAAAAAACGAAGGTTTTTTTTGTATTTTGCAATGTTCTCAAAAATTAACTTCCAGTTTATCACTCCTTAAAAGTGTCAGAGCCTTTATACTGCTCTAACTTCATCATGTAGGCAAATGATGACTTGCAATGACTAGACAGCCAAGTTTACTAATGTTCTAATTATGTCACTCCCAATTAGATGTACAGTAGTTTAAATTGCTTTGATAATGCCTGTAGGGTACTACTAGCAATGAGAGAAATATCAGGTCAGATATTTGGGTCACAATGTGTCAACCTTTCCTAACAAAGTTGGACTTTTTAATCTGTTTTTAGCTTTGTCATAACGTACGTTTTAGATCATAGGTTCAATTTATTTGAGGGAGAGGAAAAATCATAACCATTGGAAGCATCTATATAGTGTAGCATTATATACTGTATAATTTAGTAATATTTTTTTCCTTTCTTTACATGTCTGATTCGCTTTTCATATGTTCTGTGTACTGTTCAACTATGGATAGAAATCACTTGAAACTGCAGACTTACAGAGTCCACCCCATCACTGCAACCTAAGACAGGCTTGCAAGAATATCCCTTCATCTCCTTATGGATGGATCAAGGGCTGGTTAAAACGGAAACTCATTTTCTTGCTCACGTTATTCTGACAGAGAAAGTAAAAGTTGCCCTGATGTATTTGAGAAATTTGTAAACTCTGAATATTTCCTGCACACTAATGAATAATGCAGTATGGGTAGCCATGGGACAATCTATATAATGTAGGTATTACAAAGCCCACCCACCATATGCCACAAGGAATTCTGTTCCTTCCAAAACCCTCCTCCTCAACTAACTTTTCTGCAAGTGGTACAGTCTGGACTTCTAAAATATAAACTATCTCCAGTATTCATATCTTACACTTATACACACACATGTTTGCAGGCATGTGTGCATGCATATGCATATACATGTAGTCACACGGTATGCAAGCATTTTTTACTACAGGCTTGTGATAAATGCTAGAGAAAAAGTCACTTTTATTGCTTTATGGTTACTCCCACTGATTAATGAAACTCAGCCTCGGAGACTCGTTCACCTGTGTAGGCACCAAACTGATCCAGCACTTCAAAAGAGGTTTTTGGGGCAAGGATTTCATTCTGTGTAAAAGCACACATGACTATTGTTAGTAGATCTGCTAATGACAAGATAGCAGCAGATGGTATTCTCCAGGCAGATGCAAGAGAGCTCTGCCTCCTCAGCTAATAGAACACAAGCCAACTTGAAACCAGAAGTCCTGTGAAAATATAAGTGCCATCCTGAGCTTTAAATAATAAACCTTCTGGATATTCAGCATATATCTATTTTGGCTACACTGGGATTGCCACACAGCTTTTATAGTGTCCTGTCACTTCATCTGTGGCTAAAGCTGAGGCTGTGCCTACTTGCACTCTTCCATATGGATAGAGATGATAAAACTGTTTAGTATGTCAAAGTTTAGTATGTTTCGTATGACAAAGCAAACAGGCCAGCACTGGGATGTGATACACACTACTGGCACTCTCCTGACACATGTATGGCCTGTACCAACTAGTTTCACCCAGAAAATACCCAGGGATGATTTGAGACACTATCACGGATGAAGAACCACTCTCAGCAGGCAGAAGAGATGAAACCATTCTGTTTGTGGAGGAAGGGGACAAGGGAGGAAAGAAGGGAAATAAACCACATGGAAAAAGCTGTGTTATGCCTTTTATCTGCAGGGACAGATGACAGGGTTTTCTCCACCTATTTGCTGTAATAGGCAGAGCCTCTGAAGTCTACCTTCCAGATACTGACAAAGCACTCACAGTGAAAGTAGAAAAAGTACAAAAATTCAGCAGTACAACAGCCTCCTTCCTTATAAATACAATATTTGAAACAATTAATTGAGTACACTTATAACTATTTTAAAGGAAATAAATGAGAATCTAATATGTAAAAAAGTTATAGCCATTATTCTGCTCCTGGATCCCAAATGTACCTTATTTTGATGCCGTGGGATTTACTTTATATACAGTTGCAAACTTTTTAAAAATGAAGTAAATAGAACTAGACCTAAAGTGATAAATCAGGCCACATAGCTGTTGTGATATATATTCTTTACGTAAAGCTCTTTATACCTTTGAGTTGTGACCACTGTTTTTTGGCTGATGCTCCTGTTTATCCTGTATTCTTCTTCATCTGTCCACCTTCCTCATCTTTGTTCTAAGAATCATGATAGGAAAATCCAAGTAATCTTGCTCTTCTTCGAGGTTGGAGCAGGTGATCTTTAAAGGTCCCTTCCAACCCAAACCCTTCCATGATTCTGTCTCAGCTCCTCCCCTGTATAATCCATGGTTTACAAAATTACCCACTGGAAAAGCAACAGTGGGCAGGTTTATTGGCTTTGAACAGATGGTTAAAGGGACATCATGGAAAACACTTAAATGCTCAAAAGGGTATTGATTAAATGTAAACTAGATATTTCTAAAGTGTTCAAATAGCCCAGATTCATATTTTAGGGAACACAGAGAAAATTCAGAATGCCTATCTCATGGAAAAAGAGGGAAACAAACTCAAGCAGAAGTAGGCAGAAATAACTTACACATTATGCTAAATTTGCTGACTCAGTGGAATTTATTACCAGTAAATTTGCCTTCTGCCAGACACCGCCCTCTGAAATCTATTGCTCTGATCCAGAACAAAAATTCTTCTCCACATGCACTGAAATGGAAATGGTGAGAAGCCTACAGAGTGTAAAGAAAATTGTGCAGATGTACTTTTGCAAAGAAAAGCTGAGTAGTATGGTGGAAAGCAGAGAAGTGGCCTTACTGTGGTTCAAAAGATTTATTTACCATTATGTTCTTTCATTTTTCAAACTTTTCCCCCCCTCATCTACTTCGCTGGATGGTCTAAAGCCCTTTTTCTATGTGAATGCCTCATATATGTGTCTAACTTACATTTTGGAATAGGTATGTCTCTTTCTGTCCGGGTAGATGCAAATTCTTCTTGGATTTTACTATTTACTTTCATTAAAAAAAGAAAGAGCATGTTCTCAAAATAATTCTAAGACGCTCACAGAGTCAGTTTTATTCAGGTACCCTGACTAATATGGGATACAGATCAAGTTTCGATAGACAAGAGGGAGTTAAATGGGATTCAAAAATGGAAGAAAAAAAAACCCACAAACAAACAGAACAACAAAAGAAAACAAACCAAAAATGAAATAGAAACCAGAAAACCACACACATATTGCAAAACCTCCTTAGGGGAGAAAACAAAAAAGAAAGAAAATTTGAAGTTTCTGTATTCACTCCTGTACTCAACAATAAACAGCTAGAGGTACATAATCAACATGCTAAAAGGAATTCTGAACTTGCTGTAATTATCCATCACTCTGTGCAATGAAATCATATTTGCTAAGAAGATTTCACTGTTTGGTGTAAGTGGTGCAAAATCAAATCTTGCACAGGGATCACCTCAAAATAATTTCAGTGAGTATTTGGTATTACACTGCTCTTCTTGTTTCATGTCAGAGTCCTGCACAGGGCTGCAAAAACCAGGATACAATCTATATACTCACCATCTGTGCAGGGTATGACTATCATATAAAAATGCACAAATACCTTCTGAGGTGAGATTTCTTGGGGGTTATTGCATAAGAGATACGTGTTGAAATGCACACTTTAATCTACACGGGTCTAACCCAGAACTGCTGGAAGTCATTTACAGAAGAATCCCTGTATTTTGCTGGGCCTTTGCATTAACCTGAACTTTGCCCAGTCCAGCAATTTTGAGTCTCTCTTCCCAGTCAGGCCACTATGCTCACTCCCTGCTTTCATCCATAATTATGAGGGCAAAGTGCTTAAAGAACCCTAAAACAACAACAACAAAAGAGGAAAGTAAACCAGAATAAAAACATCTACAAACCCCAAACGCTACCAACCACCACCACCAAAACAAACAAAAAACTTGAAACCTCACAACCCTCCACATCCTAAGAACATGCTACAGATTATAAATACCTTTCAGCATTGATTACGTGATTATAGAGAATATTGCACTTCAAAGTGCTGAGTATCTGGTCTTCTATTTACTGGTTAGTGTAATGTGGAGTTAAACAGAAAGCTATTTAAAAATAAATAAAAATTTAAAAAGATACAAAAATCCCAAAATTTTCAATACATCCTAGGCTCAAGATTTGCATTTCTTTGGAGTGAATGTGAAAGGATGTGGTGAGGCACTGTACCTTGCACAACCTCCCCAAAAATGCCCCTTACTCCAAGGAATTTACTGTCCAGCCGGAGTGCTGCTGTATTACTATACATGGACTGCTCCCACAACAGAGGCTGGAGTGCCTTCTATAATTAACAGATAACTCTTCTTTGATAGCATGCCAAGAAAATAATAACTTTGCTACAGCAAAATGTAAAGCTCTGTCAAAGGGAGGCATCTATCTGTCTCTACAAGTCCCATGGTGATTAGTTTGGCCCTAATTAACAGCAGCTTTCTAAAGTGAGAGATAATTGCTGGCACACAGAACGTAGATTTCAATAGCTAAAATGAGCAATAACGAATATTCACTTTGAAGCCTGCCTGACAGAGTGCTTAGACTACAAAAAGTTAAAGTAGTACCTTGACTGTAGCTGATAAATGAGATTCCTTTACTGTCCTCTGCTTTCCATCAGTGTTTCAGCACTATCACTTTTAATGCTTCAGGTCTGGAGCTTTGTCTCTTAAAGTCAGAGATTTATGGCGAGTGAGAAATGTCCATATTAAAAAGGTAAGAGGAGATTCAGATTACATCCTTTTCTGACCATTATAATTAATAGCTGGATCTTCAGTTGTAACTAATTGAAGGGAGGTCAGTGTGTTGCCATGGTAATGTCCTAGCCAAGCAATTTTACCCATTTTCCAGTCTACTGCCCCTTTGCATAACTGCAAGTTATAAAATGTTTTAATTGCAAGATTTGCAAATGATGCAACATCTGGGCTGCAGATTTACATATAAAGGAAGAAGATTAATGGGATTATTAACATATCTGCACAAACCCTTGAAGTGGTGAATATAATTACTCAATACCAGCATTTTCACCAGTCATCTCTGTGACGTGCTGGAGATCCATACAACTCAGGAAGGTAATTGTAGATGTGTATTTTCCTTCCTCTATGCCACTAGTAATTAGAAGAGGTGTCATTCTACTGCTGCCTTGGAATAATAGAGAAATGTCTTTAGTCACTTCACCAAAACAGCAACATAACTTTTTCACTTATACTATTGTTTCACTTGATTAGGTCGTGTTAGTGAACTCTTTAAATTCCTGTTAGTGATTTTGACCTCCTTATTGCAAAAACATACCAACAAACAGCAAGTAACCAGCCCTCCACTCTGTGTATATCTAAACAATTTTTAAAAAATATAATTTCCTTCTAACTAATAAAACTCAAGTTATTCCCTGAAAAAGTCACCTACAAGTGGGATTTTAGCATCACTCAAGCATCCTGCATGAGAATGATAAAATTATTTATAAGAAAGGGGGGGAAAAAGAATCTTTGCATACATAAGGGAAAAAAAAAAAGAAAATTTATATTCACAGCTTGAAATACCAACTCTGAAGTTAATGCATTTATATCCTGATGGACCGAAGAAAGTACAAGTTTGCACTTTGATTGTTCTTCAGTTTGGTAAAAGAGCCACGAGCTCTCTTGTTCTGAATTCTACAGATTCTGTTCTTCTGCAAGAGCAGCGGGAAGCTGATTTCCTTTTCTTAGAATGCAACAGAGTGGTCATGTAAATGGCACAGATGGCTACCAAAAACATGTCACAAGCAGTGGCAATTGAATGTCTCATCATCTAGCTTTCCCCACTTTCCTTTGGCTATTGACTAGGGAAAGTTTTCAACATAAACCACACGAATTAGAAATCCAATTTCCATTATTAAAATGGCTTAGATAATGAAGTGATTCCAATTTAGTTTCCTAAATAACGTTAATGTTTACTTTACCCAAGAGTCAGTTAAAAAGTATAAGATTCAAGGCTCAGTTCTGCAATGGGTTCAGTTTCTGGGTACTATCAGCTCAGCTCTATTTAAAGTATAGCTGGGGAACTTGTGCCAATATGCAAAATTTATTGTCTGTAGTACATCTGTGATGGGATCTACCATGTACACTGAAAATATTTTTCCATGCCTACTGACACTACAACCACTGGGCTAAGAGCAATATTTCAACCCAGTTTAAAGATTAGGGCTTTTAAAATATTTGCCATCGTTATGACTGTGCATAGGTGCCCTCTAATACCCCCTCACCACAATACAAGGGCTAGTAATTTATACTGATGTAAATTTAGAATGACTTCTGAGAACTCTGAGGTGGCCTCAGATTTACTAAGTTAACATGAACTACTCATCTTGGTACAATGTCTTTGTGAGGGACACAGAATCACTCTGTCCTACACATCTGCAGAACAGCCCCTTGTCACCCTCCTGACTAGAGAAATCTTCTCCCTTTGAAATTCTTCCTTGACAAAAATTCCAGGATAGTGTAAATCACATTTTTTTCTTAGATTTTCAAAAGGAATAACTTAATAACCTCTGGACCCTACAGAATAATGAAACAATTTGAAGTTTTCTGAAATGACCACTGATGTAGATCTCAGTCAGCACTTTTGGAAATTTCCCAGATTTCAGAATGTTGTGGACTGACCCTGGCTGGATGCTTTGCCCAACAAAGCCACTGTCTCTCCCCTCCTCAGCTGGACAGGGGAGAGAAAATATAACAAGAGGCTCAAGGGTTGAGGTAAAGTCAGGGAGAGATCACTCACCAGTTACTGTCATGGGCAAAACAGATTCAGTTTAGGGAAATTGTTTGAGTTTATTACCAATAAAATCAGAACAGAGTAATAAGAAATAAACAGGAAAACCCCCAATTTTTAAGAACACCTTACCCTTCACCCCTCCTTTCTTCCTGGGCTTAACTTCACTCCTGGTTTTCTCTACCTTCTGTCTACCAGCAGTGTAGGAAGATGGGGAACAGGGGTTGTGGTCAGTTCATCTCATGTTGTCTCTGCTGCTCCTTTCTCCACAGGGGGAGGATTCCTCACACCCTTCCAGCTCCAGTGTGGGTCTCCCTCACACAGAGTCACAAGCCCTGCCAGCAAACCTGCTCCTACATGGTGCCTTCTACAGGCTGCAAGTGGGTCCTTCCTCCACAGTGGCCCTCCATGGGCTGCAGGGACACAGCATGGTCTGCACCAAGGGCTGCAGGGGACTCTCCTTGGGGCTTGGAGCACGTCTTCCCCCTCTTTCACTGAGAAATGACCTCGGTGTCTGCATTTCACTCCCATATTCCCACTCCTCTCTCTGGCTGCAGTGTGCAGTCCCTTTTTAAATGCCTTCTCCTAGAGGTTCTACCACCACCAGTGATGGGCTCAGCCTTGGGCAGTGGCAGATCCAGCTTGAAGCTGTCTGGCACTGGCTCTGTAGGACATGGGGGAAGCTTCTGGCAAGCTTCTCACAGCAGCCACCCCCACCTTCCCTCAACCACAACCTTGCTATGCAGACCCAATACAAAATATACTGGTACCATAATAGCTTTAATTAAATTCACACAGTGCCTTTTCTCCCACCCCCAACACAGACCTTGGTAACACAGCCAAAACACAGTCTTCAAAATCAGCTGATGTTTGTGTGAACAGCTACAAGGTTCAGGAGGAGAAATTCAGTTAAAATCACGTGAAAAAAAATAACGCAATATAAATTAAACTAATAAAGAGGAGTGAAAATTATAAGAGCAGCTGTAAAAATAGCAAAGTCATTGCAATAGGATTTTGGAGATGGGTACTGTGATGTAAAGACTCCTGTATGTAGGTTGTTGTGCTCACATCATGATGGACTATGCAGATGTGAAAAGACACATGATGGAAGAAACATATGCCTGTGAGTATCCTCTGCATAATCAACACCTTTTTTCAAGCTAAATTCCTTTATCTCCTAATTTGCTGTGCAGTTCAACATAAAGTCTAAATGCTGCTGCTGTAAGGAGTCTCATGTATAACATATTTCTAGAGACACAAGTGTTCTTAATTTTCTATTAAAAAAAAAAAAAAGTGGTTATCTGTCCCAAAAATCACAAAACCCAATTCGAATATGACCAGATAAAACACATCCTCTTCCACCTCAAAGAGCCAGCCAGGATGTGTCCCAGCAGATGGGACAAATGTGGCAGATGAAAAAAACCCACCCAACAACAAAAGAAACCCAACTTTGAGACATGCCTTTTAACACTGCAGATCTCTGTGGGTGGTGCAGGAATGTATGGCTTCTTACAAAGAACCCAAAGCAAAAGAAAGACCATAATTATCTCTACGCTTTATCATTTCTCTAGATTTTTAAATCAGAAACTAGAAGCTTACTCAGAAAACAACTGACCAGATGTCACACTTTTGTGTCCACAGTAAAAATTAAATCTCCCTGAAAACACAACAGGCTGAGTACCTTCTATCTACCTCCCCCTCAATGTGAGGATTTTGGCAGGTTCTCCATCCTGCTGATTATCAAGTCAAAAATCATTATGAGATCTAATAAATTATTCTAACCAAAAACATTCAAAGATTAAACAAAATTTACAAGGAAGAGAGGAAAACCAGAGAAATAATACAAATATCTGCAGTATACACCCCTTTATTTTTCATTTCCAATGCTTTTGGAGACATCTGGAAGTCAAAATCGTGGTACCTGAAGCTCAACATCTAATTATTATAGCACCAAAATACAGAGAAACTCTGGTAGAAGTGCAGTTTAAATACCACTTCTCAATAGTTCCCACTCAAAACTTTGTCTTCTCACCAAAAATGAAGGTTGATTGTTATCTTTATTTGAATGCAGTGTAGGTTGTTTTACCTGTTTCAGTAAAATGAAAGAGCCAACACGAGGATAAGGGATGGGGAATGTGGAAACTATGTATGTATGACACTGATGCTATTTAAATGCTATTTAAATACTGAAGCTGCGGTTTTTTGGGTTTCTCAGACTGCATTTGAAGATGTTTTAAAATTACATATCAAAAATGAGTCCTAATCCTATGCAATGAAGCTTTTCTGGGTAAGATTATCTTTCTTAGATGATTTTCTTCATGTTCTCTCACAACTTTTTATTACAGGACTAATTACAAAAAAAAAAGGAGAATGATTAATAAAATATCACTATTCTCCCACTGGCATTTCTGGCCTCATCAAAAGTGTCATTTTTTTTGCATAATAGATTGACTCACACTTCAAGTGTGAAGCAACACTTGAAATTACCCATGCACATACTGATACATGTCCATATGTTTTTCCATCATTTCTCAAACAATAAGCCAAGGGCAAAATTCTAGTCTAGGAAACCTTCTAGAGTAATTCTTACATGTGTATTTTCAAACAAATGCTCCACATTATTAAATATCACCAGATAATTAACATCATACAAAGAATATCTCCAAAACCCTACTTACCAGTATACTGTAACATTAAAGAAAAAAAAAAAATTATTCAAAGCATAGCAAAAGATTCAAGAAAGTTAACATTTTTGCCCTGTGTTCAATTCAAACTTTGGATTCTTTCTGATGTATGAAGAATTGGTAGTTATATACTTCACACTACTTAGCATCAATTGAAAGTGACAGGATAGAGAAATCCAACAGAAAGAAAGGATAAAATTATCTACCCCATCACCTACTACATCAACTTCAGTGAAGCAGTAGGTGCAGACTGGCTTTAGACTCTAATGAGAATGGAAAATAATCTTGTCTATTTGTATTTATCTAATACCATGCTTGCCAGGTATCTAATAGGCAAGGTGTGATATTTAATGATTTAGCAGCAAACATATCAAAAAGTCAATTCTAACATTCATTTACCAAAGGAACAGCCAACAGTACAATATCATGAAAAATATACACCAAAAGCATTTTATTTTTAAGCAGGTTGTTTCAAGAGAACAGAAAACAAACCAGGATTAAAATTAAATAGTAAATTAAAAGTTGAGAACAGGGCCCATGCATCAGTGTCCTGCGGATTAATTGGGAAAATTCATTTACCATGAATAGGCCCCACAATAGATTATAATGCTTCCTTAGCCCCATTTCTCATCCTGTTTTTTTTGAAAGAGTATTTGCTAATTACAGTTCACAGTTCAGCAGCTTGGCTCCTTTGCCATGAGGCTGCGAGCTCTGGTTTTCACAGGCACTGCAAGGAAAACCACCAGGGAATAGCTTGTGGCACATGCTCCCACCCCAGGTGGGCTGCAGGCATCCCACACTCCAGCCACAAGCAGGTTTGAAGGTAGCAGAGCTGCCCCAACCCCATCCCCAGCCCTCCAGCTCCTCCTTTTCTCTCCCAGTGCTTGCAGCAGTCCCTGCACCTCCTCAGGCACAGAGACTGAGGGGGAGGTGACCCTTCAGAAGGTTTTTAAACTCCTCCTACAGCCTTTCCCTTACTGCCTTAATTAAGGTTCTGGTTTGCTGTGCCTCCTTTGATGACTTCACTCTCTAGGGCATTCATCCCAGAAAATTCAAATTTCACCTGTGCTGGCATATAAATCTCATAAAGCAGCACGTGCTTCGTATTCTGCATAATGGGGTACAGTGTAGGAGAAAACTTGCTGCAGGTGCCAGTAATGCTTTAGTGAAAAAACCCCAAAAACAAACCACCACTGCAAAATTAGAAATAATATCTGGCAGTGTTTTGAGGGTGGTATAAGAGGTCAGAAGTTAGAGGGATGTGAGGTGAGAAGGAATCATACTGTTTGAGAATTAGAAAAGGAAATAGGTAGGGGAAACAATCTTTGTCTGAAAAGACTGTTTAAAGCAAGAACAATAATACAGGAGAATTTTTTATTTCATTCAGACCTTTGTCCATTTCTGTTCCATTATTTCACAAGAAAAGAAACAGCAACCACCAATGATCATCTAACAGTTTGGGTTGGAAGTGACCTTAAAGATCATCCAGCTCCAACCCCACTGCCATGGACAGGGACACTTCCCCTGTCCCAGGTTGCTCAGAACCCCATCCAACCTGGCCTTGAACACTTCCAGGGATGAGACATCCACAGCTTCTCTGGGAATCCTGTTCCCGTGCTTCATCACCCTCAACATAAAGAATTTCTGCCTAATATCTATCTTAAATCTAGGTAAAAAGGTTCATGTCTAGCAGCTGAAAAAATTCACCACTGTTCTCACATACAGGAATCTGCTCTGGTGTGCAGTTGTGAATCTTAACTGATAGGGGAAAAAAGAAGGAAAAAAAAAAAAGAAAGAGAGAATAAAATACTCCTAAGACTTTTGCAGTCATACCACGATGGGCAGCAGCAATAACTTCTGAGTTGCTGGCTAGAGAGAGAGAGAATTATGAAATCCTTCTGAAAAATGTGAGCTTCTTACATTTAAGACTGACAATATCTCTTCTGAATGGTCATTTACTGGAAAACTGTCAGCCCTGATTCAAGATTTTCCAGAAGCTTACTGAGAACAAGTCATGGAAAATACAAGCATTAAGCAAAAAAAAACCAAACCAAAACAAAACAAAAAACCCAGAGAGGAAACTGGAAAACAGATGTTTTGCTTCTCAACAAGGTCACTTACTATTTTGCTGAGGAATAGGTAAGAGCAAAGTACATATTTCAAATATCAGACTATTTACGGTTTTTAGATTCTGTTTCTGCGCATCAAAAGATTACAAAAAGAGTTATCCTTAGACTTGGAAACTGTCCTATAGATAACAGTCACTCTCTTACAGAAGAACAACCAAAACGCACTCAGTAAAAATGATCAAGAAAGAACATGATACAGATCTCACTGTTACAGCTACAAAATAACTTATGAATTCTTAACTTTTAACACAAAATACTGTCCTTTCTATGACCCAAGGCATTCAAAACAGTACTAGGTTAATGGTTGAACTTGATGATCTTAGAGGTGTTTTACAACCCTAAAGATTCTATGATTTTATGAAAACATACACCCCTACAAAAGCACATGATTTCTATTCTGGGGACAATTGTTCTTTTTAGAACCCTTTTGGGAGAATCGTGCAAGTCACGGAAAATCTGTCCTGGATTTTCAGAAAACAACACAACACAGTGGAGCCCCCGTATATTTTAAGTCTGGGATCTTAAAATCATCCCTTTTCCAAGTGGGAGATTTTTCACTAAAGTTGTGGAGAAGGACTGTATGCTTGCCAGGATTGTCCTGTCTGCTTTAGTCTCCTATTCTAAACCTAGTTTTATTTTGGCTAAGATGGCAGACAATGAAACCACAGAGTATGTGTTTTCAGTCTAGAACATGTTATGATGTCATTTTTCAGTGGGTATCTCAGTACATGCACGTTCATATGCTCATACTGCATGTGTTCCAAGTAAAGGATCTCTATGTAAGAGTAGTGTGTTGAGCATGTAAAGGAAGTATTTGTGTTAAGAGCACTGTCCAGCTCTTAACAAGGAATGTGCAGACACATCTATGACATCAGTGTAGCTATTGCCTCACAGGCTCAGTGCAATATACGGTCCCCACAACAGATGACATGGATGATATAGAGGAAATTGTCATCCATTATTGCAAATGCTCTTACAAAAGTCTAGACTTCTTTTAAAATCAATGGAGGCATTTAAAAGGAGGCAAGTAAATTGATTTTGTTCCTCTGGAGGTGCCTCTTTATCCTTCCTGACTAGGAACAAACTTTAGGTAACCAGTTCAGACAGACTTCCAGGTTGTAGACTTGTAAAAGTAAGAGGAATCCCACCCAAGGCACTTGGATGCAGTCAGCTTTACCATATGCATTTTCTGCTCCACAGTGTATATTAAAGTTTGGTCATGCTCCTTTCCCTAAAGGTAGAGTGCAGAATTAGTTTGTTTTAAATCCCTAGTGGGAATCCTGTTACAAGTAATTAAAGTTCAAGTCACAATCTCATAAATGATAATGAACTTTGAAGGTAGAGGAAAATTAAGTAATATTGGGAATGCAATAATCAGACTGCTTGTAAAATTTATGACATGGAAAAGAAAAAAAACCACAAACCCATAGTGTGGCATCAGAGGTTCCAAAATTTGAAGCAACTGAAACAACTTTTTGTGGACAAGAACAAATCTGTGTTTTTAATCCTCACATCAGGCAGCACCAAACAAGCAGCACACAGAAATGTGGCCTCAACATAATGTCTACACCTGGAGAGTGCAGTGCAGCACCCCCTCACAACAAGTAATTTCTTTCTTTATTATGGACTTTCTTATTACAAACTACAACATTACAATGGGGTCTTTTTTTTTTTTTTTCCTGGTTTGGTTGTTGTGTTGTTTTGTTACTAATGATTATTTGGAAGCACTACTGAAGAGTCAGCAATACTGCCAGGTGGAAGATCACTAGGGTAACCCTCAGTTGAAGAGAATTCTACACTCAAGTGTAGCAACGTATTATACCTTATACTGCAAAGAAGATATACTAAACCATTTACTTCAGCTAGAACTTCTTTAGTCCTTTTTTGATTAAGAACTCATTCTTGAAAGGGGTCTTAGTGCCTTTTACTGGATGCAATTGTTTGCTATCTGATAACTTCCTCCTCTCTTCCTCAAACACAATTTCTAGTTACTATTACTTGACAGTTTATCTACATACTTCTCCTCCAGTGTGGATTAAAACACTTTAATTTTATTATATTTTAAATTCCATTAATAGATCCATTTGAGATGGTGGCGAACATTGCTTTTTTCCTCTTCACCATGTAGTATTCAAATAGGATACTGCGAGAGAAAATACTTCTCTCAAGTTCTTTTCTTGCTCCCTGCTTACTGACTGAGAATTTAGTCACACCCAGACTTCAAATAAGTATTTCTCTCCACAGTGAGAACTCAGATCTGACTCTAGCCACTCCATTACAGTTCAGCAGACTTACTCATTTCATACCTGGAGTATCTGTCTCCATGGCAAAAATCTCCATCAGCTATTAGAATTAAAGTTTACAGAGCAGACTTAGGATCACCAAGAAGAATCAGATTCCAAACTGAAAATAAGTAAACTTAGAAGCCTCATAGCTTTGCTTGCCATCTGTTTTCTAACCTTAGGAAAAGAAAGCTGCAAGTTCTATGATAAGGTTAAGGAATGGCTACCACTGACCTTAATGGAAAAGAACAGAGGAATTGTGTTGTTAGCTAAAGGAAAAGCGAACTCTGTCATATGTAGGTTTTAATATTTAATGAATCTATATGGCTGCAATCCATTATGTGACAATTTAATTATATGACAAAAAAGTTTGATAAATAATATTGTGGTAGGACATCTAATTCATTATTTAACAAAAAAATCAATACTTTCATAAATCATATTTCTACACACACACACAGAGTCACACATACACAAGCTTTTTCTAGTAGGCAAAAATCCAGACTTCACAGGCCATCTATTTTCTGGCCAGGACAAGTTCAAATTGAAGTTTAATCAGGCCTAGATGGTAATGAATTTTATTTATTTTTTTAAAACTGGTAGACCAGAAATGATTGCTGCCACATATTCTCCCTCTGATAGCTTCCCCAAAGTTCTGTATAACTAGAAGGACCATCTTTTGTATTTAACAAAGATAAAATGCCAGATTCCACTGTTCTTAATCACACAAAACTGCTGTTTGGGTCAATGGGATCACTGGGGTGAGTAGCCAGGCAGGCAAGGAAGTGTCTTCAGGATTAGTGCTCAAGTTTAGACACAACGTTACAATCAATAACAGGCACCAAAGGAAGTCCTGAAGGGAGAACCATGGTAATGATTTACAGTAAAGGACTTCTTTTTAACTCTACAACCCATTCAGATAAAAGCAGTGCCAGGGGAGTTGCCCCTGTGGCATATCAAAATTTCACCATGAGAAAACAAAGAGAATGAGGATGTCTGGAGGCAGGCAGAGCTGAAGGGGGATACCAGGGAGATGCAGATGTGCAGTGAAGCCCGAAGTCCTGCATTCAGGAACGAGGAGTAGATGGAAATGAGTGAAGGGAGCGTGTGAAAGGAAATTGAGGATGAGGCACAGGAAGAGGGATTGTCAATCAGCAGCTCTCTGAGATCACTGTCTGTAGTTCAGATAACGAATTTATTAAGAACAAATGATTCTTCCCCAACCCCTCAGTCTTCCCAAACTTCTATATGTCTGGTATTAGTATTTATTGTTCCTGATGTTTTGCAACTCCAGCCCAAGCAGCAGAACTCAAGGAAACAACAAATTATGCAAAATAGCCCTAATTCAGTTCAGTAAAATGATAGATTTAGTATTTTGGCCCAATTCTGCTAGGTAGCTCGACTTGTAAACTTTGAACTTGGATACTGATAACTGACACTCTTGTGTTTTCAAGACATTTGTTTCTTAAACAAATGTTTTTAAAAAATAACCCTTTCCTAACAGCTGTCTAGACTAATGTTTATGTCAAGTACATTTATCACACAATTTAGGACTGACTAGTCTGATGCTAATGCAGTGAAAGTTTTGCTTCATTCTGACAGCATTATCACTTTAACAGCGGTTTGTCACCGTGGTTTTGTTGCCTTCTTATTTTTTTGGCAAATATAGTTGTTGTCCAGCACTTGGTCTAAGGGGTTCATTCTTCCTTCCTGAACTTAAGCAATTGTGTTTTCATTATGTTGCATCTTTGCTTTTGTTGCCTGGGATGCTGTTCAGTGTCAGGGTTTTTTTTTAATGGAAATTTGAGAAATTTGTGTGGGCCCTTGTAAAAACAAATCTGTCCTCTCCTGGGGAATTCTGAAGAAGCTGTTCATGCTACATATATAAACATGCATCTATACATACACCCAAACAAGCCAAGTGCAAAATACCAGAAGAGAAAAATATAGCATCCGTCACTCCTTGCTGTATGAATTCCAAATTTGATGTTTACTAGCAATACTTCCCTGAAAACTAGAAACTCTGGAAAGAGAATTTTGTTATTGAAAGCAAAATTCTCCCCAGTCACCAGTGTATAGCCCAAGTCTTTGCCACCTATCCTGGATTATCCCTACAGACATCTGTATTATGAATTACTAAGTTCCTTTTGTAAGACAGCACATCACATTAGCATTAAAATATTCCAACTGCTGTGTTACCTTAATACTGTGGGGGTTTAAACTACTGCAGCAGGGGTTCCTGATGTCTTGATAAGGATGTTAATTTGGCTGAGTGGCTGCAGTTTACTGCAAGCCTGCTTGGATGAAGTGCACAAAACAATGCTACAGCAATGCCTGCTTCCAGTCAGGGTCACTGCCTTATCCCATTGTATCCATAACTCCTTTTCTTTTGTAGTTGATTACAAACAGAAGAGGAAGTTTTCTTGGGCATATTTAGGTTGCTGGAGTTTTGTGGTTTTAATAGAAACATTTATGTTTGGAAATACCAAAACACTTCATGTTTATATAACTTTATTTCCCAAATATTTAAAAATAAAATAATTTGGATTCTCTAGAGCTGGGTTTTTGATCTAGTCTTTTCCCTGTTTTTAATTGGGTACTACATTTTTTTCAGTTTTCTCTTGAATTTTCTTTTACAGCTAAGAATGTTGTAAAATCAGAATAATCATTGGAAGTTTACTGTCGTGAAACATTTACTTCACCAAGCATACTTCTGGCTTTTCAAAATCAGTGTTTTACTTCTGTTTGTAAACAGTTTGCTTTAATTCTTTCTTTTTTTATTCATTATCTAATCTTGACCAGCTAGATTGAATGGTTTCTAGCATCTGGCTTCATCTCTATAGTTTAATTGGAAAAAACAAAATTATCCAGAGACAAAGGTGGTACGAGAGTTTGCCGTTGAAACTGAAAAAATTTAACATCTTTTCTATTAAAAAAAAAGACATAGGGAAGCTGCATTTACTTGTAAACTAATGACCTTATGTGCGTAGTATGCCAAGATGAGCATGGCTGCTGCTTCTCTACTTTCATGAACAATACAAGATGTGCACATCAACAAAACAAAGTTTGTCCAAGTCTAAAAACCCAGAAAAATCAAGCATGGGTTTGCTGTACTTCTTTGTACCTTTGGGAAAAGCTTTCATGTAGCTTTGGAAAATACTATTTTGAATCTTGTACTGGGGAGCATATTGCATGAAGTCACACATCACACTCATAACATCCCTACAGGTACATTGCTTCATGTCTGTAACTGGATCTGCTTCAATAACTTCTTTCACAACTGGTAGAAGCCATTTCCTTTTGCACCTTGTATGGCTCAAAGTAATTATCAACAAACACCCTAACACTCTTCTGCAGATGTACCAGGACACTGAAAATGAAATTAATTAGCACCTGGATAACAACGATGAATTCCCACCCTGGACCAACGGCACATCCGCAACACAATCTGAGAGGGACAGCAGTGGTTTTCCTGTGATCCAAGTGTTAGCAGGTGGAAGGATAACGACTGTCATCAGGCTGCTTTACTTCATAGTGAATGGCATTACTAGAGGCACCAGACTTTCTTGTTAGTCCAGGAGTGAACATTTTCAACCACGCGACACTTGTTTTTCCACACACCTCCAGCACTAGTTACACATCAGGGAGAACAAATTGGTAAGTGACCCTGGAAGTGCAGATTTTGTAAAAGAAGAGAACAAAGTCTGCAAAACACTGTCAGATCTTTCAGGAAATGAAAAAGTAAATTCAAATTCAGAAGTCTCTTTCCCAGGGAATAAAATTGATCTGACCACATAAGCTTCACTAGTCAAACAATACTGTCAATACCAAAAATATTTACTGAATTAAGTACACTGAGCTAGAAGAGCTTTGTACTCACTTCTGGAGGTGAGTTGAGCCTGGCACAAGTTCTGATCCCTCTGACATACACAAAGACCCAAGGCACAAAGGCCTAAGTAAGATTCCTGTGAAAATCACAGGTGATGTTAACCAACAGGGTGTGCCCAGAGCTCAGTTAAGAGAAGGTTAACTCCCTCTTAAGTGCCATACCACTATCCTAACAGTATGGATGATCTGTGGGGAAAAAAAAAAAGAAGTGCTCCTCTGAGAAACCTTACATGAAGATTATCCGTTGCTCCTGATTGAAATGTATACTTTGCTGGAACTTGCTGATATGCCCTCAATATGTGTCAGCCAGGCTGGCTGAGTGTGAGTAAGCAAAGTTTGCCTTGCCTTTCTCCATTGGGGCCCCACCCTTACCTCAGATGTCAATAATCTGAGGTAATTTTGCGTTATACTAAATACAGACAGAGCCAGAGATCATTAGCATCTGATGAAGATTGTTACTAAAAGCACATTAGCCAAAGTGGCAAGCAGAAATAAAATACCAAAGCCCCTCCAGTGTATTTGAACAGTGCTCCATTAATCGAGAAAACTTCAGAAATAAGTGAGTGTCTCTGGAATGTCCCTTGAAATATTGATTTCTATCAAAAGAGACTTAGTTGTCTGGCAAAGAGTATCTGGGAATGCAGCATGAGACAAATAAGTGGGTCTTTGCATTAGAAGGCAACCAAGTCCAGGGTCTCAAAGCTTGTCCCAGTAAAGTGTTGGGCATGTCACCCTTTGCTGCCTGTTCCTACACAGAGAGACAGTGCAGGACTTTTGAAGCTTCTGATCATCAGAGACCAAATATTCCAGGTACTCTATCAGAATAACTGGTTAAGGAGGGACTTTTATGGAAAACATTCAACTTGTATGCTTAGCATGTAAATATTCAATTCTATTCTGAATGGACAGCCTGGGTGCATTTCTCTATATTGGAAATATAGAGATGTATGTAAATGCAGTGGTATCTCCACCTTCAGACACTGTTGTGGTAAGGAACATATCAGTACTCAGCATGAAAATAAAAGCAGTAGATACATATTCATGCTGTTCAAAGGCAGTAACTCAAAACTGTAGCTCATTGTTTGATACTTCATTTAGGATTGGTCCTCAGCAATTCCATATCATAGACATAGTAATAAAATTATATTACACTTGTTTCTGTTTCTTTTTTAAGGGCTGGGAATATAGATCTACTTTACAACAGTTAACATTTTATTATCTCTTCTATTACTTTTCCCTTAGTGCCTTGCTCTTAATTCTTCAACTTGTTTTACCATAGGGAAGAGGTGGGAAATAGCACATGGAAACATTACTTATGTCACAAGAATTTAGTAGTAATGAACTAAAATATAAAGCTAATAAACATTTTGCTTACGATGATAAGACGTTTTATTTTAGTAATTTCTTTTAGACTGTTATAGCAGGATTAGAAATGGTGGAAGCAACAGTGTTTCAATTAACTTCACTGAGATTGCAAAGGACTCTTAGACATTTAATTTGGGCTTTAAGTCTTCTATATGCAGCTGACAAGCTGACCAATATGAAGGCCTTTCACGAAAATTACTGTACGTAGCAAACTTTTAAATTATTCATATGACAAAATGAAATGATCAACAAAACCACTGGATAATTAATGAAGTTGTCATCTTGACAAGACTAATAATAAGCTTCTCCTTGATAAATAATCAGAGATTCCTCTTCTACAATCACAAAAGCAATTCCACTGTATGTTTACAAGCTTGTGGAATAGAAATATCAAACCTTAAAAGCAGTTGGTTGAGTTTTGCTGATAGATCAATGATTTAATGTTATTTCACATAGTTGGTTACTAAGTCAGTGGGTAGCTGGTATGGATGTGAATTTACCAAAAAAAAAACCTGACACGGTGCAATGTACATGGAAAATAATCATTTTCCTGATAATATTTTTAGGAACTATATTAAGAAGAAACAACAGCTGCAGCAGGGGTAACAAGGTGTGTATACCTACTATATCACTGTAATGGGTGAAGTTATCTGTGGATTTCTTATTCTTTAATTAGAGGTTCTGTTGGTTTAATCATACAGCATCACAGTAATAATGCTGCACTGGATAGATGAAGACAAAGGACTTTAACACAGGGCAATGGGAAACCAGATGCTGCAACACAGTCCCATCAAACCTTGTCTATATTGCTCTATCTGAGGCTCCTGCAAACCCAGCTTCTACTTCTGATGGCAATGTCCTAAAGTTTTCTCAAATCTTTTGTAGAGTATGCCAGTGAAAAGCAGTTTAAATCTGTAGGAGGAGTACTGAGAGACATGGCAGGAGCTAAGACTTTGTGGACAGACTCCATCTTCCTATTAGCACATGGTATGAGCAGAAGTGGCTGAAAAATATCTGTTGAAGATCCAAACTTCTCCCAAAACAAAGATGTACAACACCCTGTCACCTGTCATTCAGACTTTCCCTTCTCTAATGGTTTTCTTTTCTCACTTATATTCATGGACAATACCACAGTATCATTTGTGTTTCTGCTTTTCTAACGATCTATGCAGCATGTATACCAGGATAATTTTATAGCTTTACGTTGCAGTAAAGACTCTTTCTCTGAAAAACTGAGGCTCTCACTCTGTTTTTCCCTTCTGCTCCTGCCTGCTGGCATACTACAGCCCAACAGCAGGACTTTTCTTTGTCAAGAGGCTGGTATGGTGGGAAGCTGGCACTGCCTGCCTCCCTCCCTTGCTGGTTTCACCTGTTCTTAGTCACCCTGTGCCTCTTGGCGTTGGTCACAGGGAACAGAAATGCAGCTGCAGCTCAGAGCAGTTCTGACACTGGAGGGAAAGCAAAGTCCTCCCTGGGTGCTCAGGGCTGTCTGACACTTGCTGGAAGCCACGTGTCACCCTTGGGATTTCAGCGGGCTGGCAACACATGGGACTGAAACAATGCAGCTGTGGATCAAGCTCTGTGTCTTTAAACAATAAAATAAAGAAGAAATGGTCCCAATACTCTGTTAGTTGGCCTTGGGCACATATTTTCACAAAAAAAATCTGAATACCGTAAACCCTCTGGGCATTGGCATTTCCAGTTTGGTATTAAAGGCATTTGGTTGTTATAGATGGGGGTTTGGAGAGGAAAAACAGCATATTCCAAACAAGGCAAAAACCAAAAACTCTGCAACCTTTTGTATAAAGATAACTTGCTAAACATGCAGCTTTGTGTCCTTCTCATTGATGAAAGTCATGCCAAGGTTTTAACTCCTTACACTAAACCACCTAAGGTGAAGTCAGAACTGCAGAACCCACACTATTATCACTACAGGCACTCCAGACGCTCTCTGTACCATCCCAAGAACATCTGCTACTTTCTTCTGGGTAAAAATATGTTGTTTGTAACTTCTCTTCTGCCTACCCAGAGGCAGTGAAGGTTTTCCATTCCTTTTTAACTCTTGTGTGGCAAGTTTTGTGTCCTTTTCTAGTCCACACCAATAGCTGCCCCGTGCTGCTCTCACTAATCATATGAGCATTTCCAGACCTCCACTGGTCTAAGTGTGGTTCATTGATGTTCCACAGAGCAGATTATTAGGCAGGCCTTTCTGAGATTTACACAGAAGATTTACAGCTTGTCATAACAAGGGAAAACCCAAACCCTTTCTGAAGGAAAATCAGCTTCCCACCAAGAGTGGGTCTAAGGGGGAGACAAGCGACAGGAAGGCTGATGCCCACACATACCAGGATCTCAGAGGCAAGCCCTAGTGCTTTGGGAATAGGGGTGGGAGCACAGATGCATTTAGGTTCCTACCTGGGAAGCTGCCATGTGCAGATTAACACTGATCCTACTGTACTAGAAACAACTAATGCAGGGAAGTTTTGGCTCTGCTTTGGGGAAAGGGTCCTGTTCCTCAGATTATCTTCTCAATTTCTATTCCTGCTACTGGATTCTACAGCAACAAAGATTTTATTTTTTAGGTGTAATATAAAAATACTGGTGGGTACGTAGATTTATGACACCCATTCTTCTGAAATCTAAATATGCAAATGCAATATTAATGCCTTTAGAGGGAGGTAAAACCTCATTGGCAACATCACTGTGTCAGGCCTTTCTGTGGTATTAGGACACCTAGTTGCAGTGGAGAAACAGTTAAAGAACCTTTTGCTTGGGCCTTTCTTTAAGTTTATTTGTGAAAACATATTCGAAGCATGTACCTTAAATGTGATAACTTGGCATTGCATTGGGAAGTCTGGTTCCATATCATTTGGATCCCAGATTTCACAACATCTTACGCTCCACTCTTACAAAAAGCCAAAGGCAGTGTTTTTGTCAAGTGAGAAGGAATGATATTCTGGGAGACAGACGGCAGAGAATGCAGAGCTGGCTATTTTTTTTGAGGTATATTGCAGGGATTAGGGTGTGGGGTTTGGTTTTTTGGGTTTTTTTTTGGTTTTTTTACAAAGTGCTGAAGGCTAACAAAAAAACAACATTTCAAGTTTTCTTTATTTCTTGTACAAAATAATAGTTTCCTAATTGCCATGAGACAGCACACTAAAGTGTGAAAATACTGTAGCAGCTGTGGTGGCAACACATGTCATTTCTGTGCATACGCTGAGATTTTTCTCATGAGACTCTTAAACATATGCAATGAAGCATTCAATACACACAGTTAATATCTAACAGTAATTCCTGCATGTGTTTGTGTGCTACACTGGCAATATCTGGAATGACTGCCAGCTTTCACAAATAAAAGGTAGGTATGACAATATCCTGCTAGGATTCTTATATCCCAATCAAAATAGAAGGACTGCTTTTGTTTCTATGGTCTTTGTTTGGCATTCCTTGTGGAGAAAGTAATTAATACAACCAGGCAGGAGGAGGAGTGTCTCGTGGGATATGCAATCCTTTTGTAACTTGATTCAATTATTTTTTTGCTAGCTATAGTTCTTCAGTAAATGCTTCACCTTCTCTTCCTTGTGTTTATTAACTTAAAAAAAAAAATAAAGAGACGAATGAAGTAGAAAGACAATGGCACTGTTATGTGACTGTAAACTTCATGTTGAAAATTCATCCTTCTGTGTGTTAAGTCAATTCCTGCTGGAAAAGGGCAGCTGATCCTAGGCATTATTCAGCAAGCTCCATTTGTGTGTTCTTTCACTGGAACACATGCTAGTGAGATGGATGATTAAAATCCTGCAAACCCTAGTGCTCTCCCTAGACTCAAACTCTGCTTTTATTCCGCATCTTTCAGAGCATTTCATATTAAAACCAAAACATTTGTGGCAGAAAGAAATGGAAGCTAAACCGTGTGCTCATTGCCACCCTCCCTTAGACAGGTGGAAGAGAGGATGCAGAGTAACCACATGGCTCAGAGCTAAAGGCAGGATTCGCATAAAATCTTGAGGAGTCACTGACCTCAGGATTTGGCTCTGGCAAAATCCTTTGCCAGAGGATTTAACCACTTTTTAGGAACCAAATGGTAACTTCTACTGTGTGCCAAACCAATTTCTGATTAAAAAAAAAAAAAAATCATATCCAGCACTTAAGATGAAAAATAATTCAAACCTCTGTTCCTTACATTTAGTTCTCTGTCTCTAGTTAGAGAATTTGCTGTTTACAGCCATACTGTCATGCCTGCAACTTAGCAGGTCCCACTTCACTCAGAGTTAAACTCAAGATGATAATCTATTTAACTTCAGCTCATTTTATAACATAGAAAATTATTCCTGGCTAGAGTTTATACATGTTACCATATATTTCAATCTATTTTGCAGCTACTATTAAATCCATTTCATTGTCTTAAATATTCAACATTAGTATTCTCTTGTGGGTTTTTTGGTTGGTTTTGTTTTTTTTTTTCTTTTCTTTTGAGAACTCAGAACAAGTATTCAAACTTTTCAATTATTAAAAACCCCTTCTAATATACTTACTTCTCCGATACCAAAGGGCAGACGAGTAACTGCTAAATCTAAAAATAATGTACTGTAAAGGGACCGGAGTGCCACATTTGTGATTTAAACTTATAGAAATTCACATGTAATAGAAATGCTTATCATGTTAAATTGGCACCAATCCATTCACACCACAAAGGATAAGACACCCTGATCACACTGTTAGTACCCTCTATAGCTTTGTGTATTTCACACGAATGAAAAAATCAGATTTTGATATTAAACACACAACCAAGTGTGGATGGTCATGATACAGAAAGCAGTAGCAAAGTGTTTTAATAAGCTGCCTTAATATTTGGCGTTAATCTTCTAACTGGATCCACACAACAGAATCTTGGGTGTCTATTTTGAGAACCATCAAAATCAGGGAGGCTCTGAGCAAAGTGACATGCAAGGCTGTTCATTGCTGGCTGCTTCAGGCTGTAAGTCTTAAGCATTAAGTGGTAAAACCACAGTGAATACCATTATAGTCACTATTATTTAATAAAAAATGTACTTTTGTTATCTAGCATGTCTGCCAACCATCTGTGAATTGATGGGGTCTATTGAAAAAAGAGAGGGAAAACTGAGCTGTCTGTGAAAGCCCATTTTAAAAAGCCATAAAAATAATAGGCTAAATTTTGGTTGTCTCTGACTTTTTGATCTTGAAAAGCCCCCTTGGTTTCAGTGGAGCTACACTGATTTTCATCTGCTCTGTATCCATTCCTTAGCATATGCAAAACTTCTGTTATTCATCTGCATGTCTGTCCTATAAAGCTGAAACAGATTTTTAGAAAACCACAACAAAATCCAAACCGAAGACATCCTCTTGAAGCCACTGAAATTGCAATTACTACTTCACCTCAAATCTGTTTATCTTTAAAAATATAAATGCTGCTATTAAATTTTACAATAAGGTTGGATTTGTATAACCATGTATCTGCCTAGAATGTTGCTTTAATATGTTATTATTATTTGTAGACGAATCATAGCTAGAAAAGGAAACTCACTAGTCTGAAATTTTACCTATACATTTTTGGGGGGTTTAGTGGGAAGCTCCAGAACAAAATAATGTTCTTTCTTGGCACTTCAGTCTTGGAAGAAAACCAAACATTTCAATGTAAGGATGCCAAAACAAACATCACAACCAAAACTGATAGTGATTTTGTAATCATTCTGTCTATTTTATTGGCATGCTGCATTTCTGAGGGGTTTGTGAGGAATGCAACTCAATGACAAACCGAGGTCTGTCTATGAAAAATCAATTATTTTGATTGGATTTTTAAAAGGCATTTCAATATGGTACCATTGCACATCACTTATGAGGCTTGATACGCACCAGAGCACAGCATTTCCCATTTAGCAGGCCAAGGATATATCTTAGGGACTGTAGGAAAGTACTTCCCTGCATTTGCAACTACAGCTCTCAGGTGGGAGAATGTGGCTCATTGATCTGATTCACAGCCATCTCCTTGAATCAGCTCCATCCTTTGTGAAAGATTCTTTCCCAAAAGCCTCCACATCAACTGCAGCTCACATGAGCTCCCAAATCAGGGTCATAATTCTGCACACACATGCATAAGTGTTAATTTTCCTGTCAGCAACCCTATTGAAATAATTGATTATTCATAGACAAATTTTTCACTAGGCATGACCCATGTAAGTTTTTGAAAGAACAAGATCAAGGTGTAAATAGCTCGCAGAGGGATACATTTCCTTTTTGACAGGGATTTTAAGATTAAGGATAAGCTGAGTCCACATAAAGAAATAGGAGAGGGCTAATGAAGGTCAAGTTCTGAAATACCCAGCCTGAAGTATATATAGGAATTGAAATAAGGTGTCACAGACAGCATTTGATAGTCAATAAAGGATTAGCATTCAAATTCTGCAATTCACTGTCTCCAGCTCCTAGATATTAGTGCAATAAATCTTGTAAGTATTAAAATATATGTAAATGTGGCCTTATTTTCTTCTTAGGTATTGCACCCTTGAAGTTCACATTCTCAAGTTCACCGTAATCATTAGAAGAAGATAGGTACTGAAAAGAGAGATTTTCACACTGCTACAAGGCCTTAGAGATTTCAGGAAAACACCAGGTTCTGGAAGACTCATGACAGAACTGCTGGAACCTGGCTTGTGAAGGAAACTTGCAGAAGTCCAACCCCCTGTTATTTCAGGTGGCCATCTCATAGCATCTGTTTAAAAATAGGATTAATCTCCATCTTAAAGCTAATTAACTTTTTGCCCCCGTGACTCCCCGTGGGAGACTCTATTTTCCAGCATCTCGTGACTCTGCCACTTAAACAGTTTTTCATTTTGAACACATATTTATCTGCAGCCATTTTCTACTTAACAACTTCTCTAGTGATGTTTTCACTTCGCTCTTTTCCCATTTTATTTTTCCTGCTGCGTCAATTATAGAGAGCAATGGGAAAGCCTCTTTTTCTTTTATTATTTGTCTAAGACAATATTCTTCATTTTCTCCTTTTGTAATATTTATTATCCCTAGTCAGTCTAGAAGCTTTACTCTGCATTTCTCTCAGTCTGAGATTCCTCTTTCTGAAACTGGGTGAGGAGAACTGCACTCTGTGTTCCAGTGAGAGCCCACCAGTGCCCTGCACAATGTCAGAAATACCTGTCTCTGCTACCACTCACATCCATGGGTCACATTTCCCAAATATCCTGGTGATGCTCAGAGGAACCAGACTTTTCTTTTCCTCAGATATTTCCTTCTTATCACAAATCACACAGGTTTCTCCATGTAACAACTTTGTCAACAGCAAAACTTGGCAGTACATTTTATTTTTAATACTGAAAATATTAAAATATTAAATAATGCTGATCCTAATTCCTGAAGAATCCTACTAATGAATGTATGATTCTTCTAATTTATCCATTAATATTTGCCTTTCACTCAGTTTCTAACTGCTTTACGATTTTCTGCTAAATCCCTGTTTTCTCATGCTTCACTAATTACTTCATATCAAATGCTTTAGTGAATCCAAATAAAGGGTGCAAGCACGCACTAGAACTCCATTTATAAAATCATTATGTACAATACATCCATATAACTTTTACTATCTTTTCCCCTTAATGTTTTGTATTTCATATTTTTTAATCTGTATTTGTTCCAGAACCTTAACTACACTGTCATGCAACCAGCAGATCATGTCTCTCCTATCGAAGTCTTGGTTCTTCATGGTTCATCTGCGCACAGAAGTTAATTTCATTTTTCAAATTTCATCTCTCTGAAAATATTTATCCTTCCATTTAATTTTGGCTACATGAATTAATAACTGCTCAATTAGATACTACTGTGTCAATAGTCATAGAAAATACAATATTTAAAAAATAAAACCTATAGAACTGATTGACAATTTAGTGAAGAAATCTGTTGGCTGCCACTAGCAAGCATAACTGGGTTACCATTTCTTTTAACAGTGGTTGGATACAATGTATTTCAGGAAAATCAAGACATTTCACTGATGTATTAGAAAGAAACAGTTCCCAATATTTATTTTACTCATTACATTACAGATGATTCATATCTGTCCTGTGATAAACAAGAAAAACTTTCTTCCCACTCTGCTTCACCAAAACAGTCTTGATGTTAAAGTGACTCTGTTTTGTTTATCCTCCCCATTACTCCACAATCAGTAACAACATAATTTTTTTACTCCAACACATTTCTTTATTTCTGTCTTTCTTAACAGCACATCACATCTTTATTTTATTTAAAGCTAGCCCTACAACAGGATTGGGGCAAATCTGACCTTTTCTGGCCATCAGAGTTAAAAACTCATTCTTAAGTCACTTATTTACAAACACAACCCAGCTAAGCCCCATTACTTGAGGATTTTTGTCTTTTGCTTTGCCCCTATTCCCTTTCTGTCTAATCTGAGAGGACCAGACACCAACTAACAAAGTACTGGACACAGACAAGCAAAGAAAAATGAGCAAGACAACCTCCCACAACCAGCACATCCCATTCTCAAGTTCACTCAGAATAGGAACATATTAGTCCTTCTACACAAAGTCTACCTCAGTCTTCTGATCCCACCTGAAATCCAACACCCTAAGTTCAAGTTTTGGCCTTTTGTTTTCAGGCTTTGATCAGAATATATTGGTAAGTTTTTCTGACTTAGTTTTCTAGAGGAAATAGGCAGAGCTACTACAACTTTGTCTTTTATTTATCCAGCTGCTGACCTAGTAAATTTAGCACTTTATTTTATCTCTTACACTCATTTTCTATTCTTGCATCCTGAACTAGATGCAGAGATTAGGAAGTCACAGCTGAATTTCTCCTCTTTAAATTAAAGCTGCTCTTATCAACATTACAGAATTTGGCAGTAACGTTAAATCTTTAGACATCCATCAGAAATTATCAGTTTAATCAGAGATTAAGAGAACTATCTTGTATGAGAATATAGTGCCACTGGGATTTACCATCAAAAATTAATTATACTACAAATTGTGTTAAATGACACTGGAAGTCCTAAACTTTATATTTCTATGTTGAAAAAAAAAGAAAAATAGTATCACCAAAAAATTACGTTCTAAAAATCTCTCAAGAGAATAAGAAGAAATATCAAGCCCAGAAATACGTTGGAAGGAATATCTTCAGGAGAAAACATAATAGGAGTGACCGTGTCTGAAAGTTACATTCTGAATGACCTCTCGGGAATGTCTGCTACTCAAAATAGAGTTAAGTACATGTCATCTAGAAAATGGAACCATTACAGAGAGACATTATACATACACCAAGGCAGACACATATTAGTTGCTAATACTACACCCCTCTTTATAGCTTCAGAGGTGAGATCTCCCATGCAGAGTAAATGTGCCTCATCTTTGCTGAGTGCAGCAAGGACCTCTCATTTTCTGTATGGATTTGGGAATGACTTCCACAGTTCCTCACCAGCTTTTCACTGCCCTTCTCAGCGGGGCTTTAGCAACACTAACCTGGGTGGCAAAAAGGCATCTCCGGAGCAAGGAAAAGGGAGCTGTTTAAGGACTGTCTCCTTTAGAGTTGTGTGGGTTTCCATGCCCCAGGTTTTGTGCAAGGGGTGCAGAGTGACACGTGCTGCTGTGCAGCCAGTATGGCCTTGTCTTAATCTGCTGGGGAAGGCCAACGTGTTCCAACTCTTGAAGTGTCTTGGAAAACACAGAGAAATACAAGTACTAAAACTTCGTTGTAATTGTGCAAATGTGATGAGAAAATGGAAAGGAAGTCTGGAATTTGGTCCTGAAACCAGTTTGCTTGATGTATTTTGAAAATGAACAGTGGCTCCACAGACCACGGTGCTCCCAAGAGGTAAAACCATAGTCAAGAATAAATAATTGCATATGTGAAGAGATTTCCCTTCAGTAGGCTTTGCCATCACAACTCCTCTATTCACTGAGGTATTTGGGGTTGGCATGAAGATCACGTAGCTTGTCTGTTTTCACAGACTCTTCCACATCCCAATATACCCACCACGTCCTGGCTGTGAATTGTTCCTCAATTTCGACACTCTAAAGGGGAGGGGAAATGCCACATTATGTGTAAAGATGACAGAGATATCTGTGGTTTAACCAGCTGTTACCAGGTGATTCTTGTTGAATGAGGAAGGCATTTATTCTGTTCCATTCACTATTCATATATACTGCAAAGTAATAATGGCCAAGATAATGGTCTTATAAATATTATCCTCATGTTATGAGGGGAAGACATTTTAAGCCATTGGATGAGAAAAGAAGAAAAGAAAATACCACAACTGGTGTTTTATTATTGTAAAATTAAGACAGAATGATTAAAAAAGGATGATTTCATAAACTTATGGATAGATTTTGCTCTGCTTTCTTGAAAGTTAATTTTAAAATAATATTTCTATTACAGACTACTTCTATTCACATACTTAATTATAATACCAATTAAACTGCACTATGGAAAACACTGTGGAAAATGCACCCTCTACTGGCTCTTGAAAACATATTATAGAACAGAAATTTGGAACTTTTCTAAGCTGTCTTCTCTGAAAATATGCACAGTTAGTTCTTAATGTCTTTTAATTCCTTATCCAGAAAGGAGGCAGAAAATTAATTATTTCAGTTACAAAAACATGATGTCTTGTAAAAGAGTAGCTAAAGATGTTTTACATACTAGAATTTCTGAAAGGACACAGACCAGAAGAATGCTTTTTTAAGAATACAAAGAATACACTGTTTTAATGAAGAACAGAATATTGGTGTGAAATAATACCTAACACATATCTTATTGTGAATACAGCAAAACGAGAATGGTCATGCGTATAGGTTGACAAGAGAAATGCATCTTGTACCTGTGACAGGCAGCAAACTTAGCTTTGATTCAGTAACCCTACAGACAGGAGGACAGGATTAGATAGCCAAAAGAGAAAACTAAGTGCATTTGGAGCATCTGAATTTTAATCCTAAAATATAAGTGAGAACTTTCTACACTTTCGGGACAACACAATCTGTACAGGTAGTATAGGTCTAGTTTTCTCCCCAGCCTATTGTAAGTTTGGATAAGTGACCTACTTTCACTACCTGATGGCATAAACAGGACAGACAAGGGTATTTGCATTGCATAACAGATTTGCTTTGTAGATGTAGGTTCGCATGTTCGGTGCCTGCCTGCTTTCCATTATAGCACATGCCCTCTGTGAAATCCCTGAGCAAGGTGCAGGCACCTGAGGTATTTACCTTTCCAGCTGGTCTCCTTGGCACAGAGGTGACTGGTCCGAACCCATTGCAAACCAAGCAGTGAGTCTGCTGAAAGGAGTACTCCAACTCCAGCGGGAATTTTATGTTTCAAAGAGCCCTGGGGCTTAACCTGGAGCAACTCCCTCTATTTAACAATTGGTAGATAAGGAAGGATGACAAGAGAAATCCCTGCTGAAATAAATGGCCAGCCTGAGTGATGTCACTCTGGAGAGCTGTGGTGTTACGACTGCACCCTCCTCAATGGGCTGTGCAGCTAAAGATACTGTCTAATGATGTGTTACCACATAATGATAATGGTCTGCATGGAGCTTCTCTTTAATGATCTGTGTTACTTTGTAATGATAATGGTCTTCTTGGAGACAGACTATAACTTTAATATCACAACCCCACTGAGGAGGGTACACTCAAAACATTACAACTCTTGTCCGTGACCTATGTGAGCAGCCCACCAGTCAGCGGGTAGTCAAGAGAAAGAGTCCTTAAATGGAAAAATAAAATTAAAGTGAGAGGGCATAAGCCTTCCAAGATGATGGAAAAATATTTTACAAAAGTTAAATATTTAAATATATAGAGAATAACCTGTTTGTCCTCCTCTATGCTTGCTTGTTCTTCCTCAAAAACTACTTAAGGAATCTCTATTTTTTTTTGGTTTTCAACACCAACACATTATAGTTTGTCTGTGGGAGACGAGAGCAAATTATGAGCCTCAGTGGAAACCTGAACTGTGGTTTGTTGAAAAATCGTGAAGAACGACGAGATCTTTTGTGCTGATTTCTCTCCTCCATTGCTCAGTGAACATTTTGGCCATATGTGGAGGAAGGCTGACTAGTTCCCAGCACTTTTTGTAGATTTCTAGCCTCAAAAAGTACAAAATAATTGTAATTAACTGAGCTTTTAGCCAGTATGATAATGAGATACATTATCCATAGTCCATAAATGCTCCCAAGTCTGTTTAATTTGACATGCTACATGTCCTACCATTATCTTATAAATAAATTTTAAAAAAAGAGAGATAAATCCAGCTTAAAAAAAGGACAAACTAAAAACAAGAAAACCCCAACATCCAAATCAGAACATTTAACTAAACAAAAGAAAAAGCCTCGTAGCTGAGCTTTTTCTAAAATCCAGCTTCAGCTCTGAGACTGAAATGTCCCCGTTATCCCTACATTTAAATTTTTATCTTCTAATATTCACAGAGTCTTCCCTCTGCTTATTTAAAGTAAACAGCACATCTCATTATTAGAAAATGTATACTTTTGTCTTTTGCTCTATAGAAAAAGTACTGAAATGTATTACCATATGAAAAAAGAGAATATAAAATATACATTTCTCTTTAAATAGCTACTTTGCCATGCTTTCATTAGAAACTAAACAGACACTGGAAACCAATTAAATGGGCAAAAATGCAATTACTAACCTAGATACTTTAATAATTTTTCAGGCAAAACCCAAACAAATTTTGGGTTTTGATGAAGATGTGTTCCATATTCAGTGTAAGTCTGCAATTTTGGACATAGTTTTCTAGGATAGAACTAATTTTTCTTAAATTTAGACAACTGTATCACTGACAACTACACCTGAGCTAGTCATCAATGTCAACTCCATCCTTACTTTTACTTATCCTTCTTTTTTATATCTGTTTAAACTTCCTGTATTTAAAAGACAGTCCATACCATATACAAACTATTTAAATATAGCAACAATGTCCAAAAAACCCACAACAAACTTCACCCAATTAAAAACAGATCTGTTTTATCCACAAGAAATCCATTTGAAACTTCACTTTCTTTCCTGTTAATACATCAAATCAAGTGAGAAGCTGAAAATTTCTCTGAACAGAATAGATATACCAGACAGATATAACCTTAAGACTGCCTCAAAACCCTAGATCTGACAGAAAAACAGTAGAATTATTTGCAAACTGAGCAAATTCAATCAGGAATTACTGATAAATAAGAGCTGCATATGGTTTAATTTTTACACATTCGCTCTTCAGAATTTAATAACATGATTTCAATTATGATGCCCAGAATGAAATTGCACCACTTTGCTCGACTGATGCCAATGAAATACCAGCAGAGTGTAACAAATCCAGCATTATTCATTCCAAAAGTTCAGTATTACTATATGTAGAAACTTTAACTTAGGCACCACAGCAAATAAAATTGATCTTAATTATTTTTTCTCCTGCTTTCGGTCTATCTTTTGTCATAAACACAACATTGTCCCAGAGGTATTCTCCAATATTCACTGTAAACTATTCAGAAAATCCTCTAGAAAGGATTTCATTATCTAGATCGCTTATTTTCTAAAATTTTAAAAAGATGACATAATCAGTGGATAAGATATCAGGATTCTGAACTACATCCTAATTTTGGAGAACTATCACTGCTGTGATTGAATGCCAAATAATTTTGACAGATTTGGGATTTGAAGAGACATTATAAGCAGTTCTGCATAAAATATATAAAACTTCTTGCACGTCAAAATGAGCCCTTGTTGCTGTAAGCAAAGAGCTTCTAAAATTAAGATTGGTAGAGTAAGAATTTTATGTCTTCTCCTGTTGCCTTCTAATACCTATTTTATTGCACATCACCAGAAGAAGCTAGATTTTGCAAAATTCCATGGATGTTCCCAATCTAGATAATTTCTTCTCAGGTGTCAGAGAGCACCCCCTCTTTTTTACCTCCCTATATCCCTTCTTGGGTTAGGTATTGCAAACCCACTTCCACTATTAGCCCCCACCTTACAGTGAACAAGTATTATTATTTCTTTCCAGGCAGGCTTGTGTTTTGTTGGTTTACCCTCAGGTTTGATTAGATCCCATTAAAATTTGAGAGGAAAAAAGAAATTCTCTCACTAGACTCTCCATTGGGATTAAGTGTCACTACATGAACATGGAGGGAACTCCCTCCCAAATCTCCCAAATACAAGAACAGGCCCTTGCTTCACAGTAACTAAGACCTGCTTTTCTTTTTTTTTTTTTCCTACTATATGTGCTATAATGTTATTCTTGTTATATTTGTTTCTAATCCTATGACTGACAGAGATGAATAAAACATATGCAACCTGCCAGAAATCAACACAAATACACTCACATAAAATTGGCATAGACCACTGGAAAATCAAATCCCATGAACAGGCATGAGTTGTCATGTGACAGACTAGAAACAGGTTCCAAACTAAATCAACATCTTCAAATATAGAACCATAGAATCATTTAGGTTGGAAAAGACCCTTAAAGTCATCGAATCTAATCATTAATCCACCACTGCCAAGTCTGCCACTACACCATGTCCCTCAGTGCCACATCTGCATGTCCAAATATTACAGTTTTTGTGGGTTAAAGAAGAGTAAAGGTGTTACAGCCTCTGTACACTACATGTGTAACAACTGATTGCATCCTTTACAAGACTAGCATGCACCTTACAACTCTGGCCACCAGAACATTTCTGAAAAGTTACCCAAATAAACTTCTCTCTTCCAGTCTCCCCTCAATAATAACCACAGGAGATTGCGCTACAAAGAAGTTACTGCATTTGTGCATGTTCCCTATTATTAAAAAAACCCACAAAAATTACTGGAAACACTATGTTATGGCAAATAAAATGTAGTCTCTGTGAAATTTTACTTTTTCAGAAAGATGAACACTACAGAATATACTACCTGGGTTTCATATTCAACATCTTCGAGTTAGACTAATGGAGAGGGTAGGATTAATGTTTGAAATCCTACATTTTCATAGGGTTACCAGCACTGCCCTAATCTGAGGTCTATAGTGAACCATGAGCTGTTTTGGACTGACAAAATAGAGCATGACAGAAACTTTTTACCAAGAAAATAAGCAATAAATTTCTTAAAAGCCCTCTGAGAAAAAAAATCAAATTTTAATCTGAAATTTGTGTTCCATGAATACAAAGAACTTTTTCCTCACAGACGGAAAGAATTAAATCAAGGAAATCAAACTAAGCCAACAATTAAAACAGCGTTAGCAGTAAATTAACAGTTTATTCAGTAATGAAAACCATCAATTGCCAACTGTAATGAAATGCATTATTAAAATCATAATGAGAGTGTAAATACATAATGCTGCATAAAGATACAATCTGAAGAAGTTACTCAGTATGGGAAATAATTAACCTGGAATAACAGCAGCAGCACAAAACAAGTGAGACCTACTATGGGCTGTAGACCAAAGAAAAAGAGAACACATGTTGACCTTTTCTCTATATACTGTCCCTGTGAAAGCAGGAAAATGAGCATTTTTGGGATAGCTTGCAGGGAAGTGAGCAATCCCTGCAGGCACTGAGTGAATGATAATGACTAAACTTCTCTAATGCCCACAGTACAAATTGTGGAACAAACAAACTTTTTCCCAGCTGTCCTTTGTGTTGTAGACCATGATGATCACTCTATCAGAGCCTCCAATTCCTTTTAGTTCAAGGGACTAACATTTTTCCCACTGAGAAGGCATCAGATAGATGGTAGACATGCCCTTCTATTAATCAAAGCTCTTTAAAATACATATTCCCCTTCCTTTCCCATCCTCCACAGATTGTAAGTAATTCATTGCAAGAGAAGGCTATAGAATTAAAGAGGATCATTGAGCAGAGCTGTAGAAAATGCCATAATCATGATTATGCTAAAGGTCTGTGTCCTTGGCACTCCTTTGCACAGGAGTGGATGTTGGAAGCAGATGCCTGGAAAGAAGTGGTGCAGGAGGCAGCATGATAGTCTCATTTGGATAGACTAACTCAATCAGGTAGCAGTGCTAATAGGCTACAGAGGAAACACAAAAGAGAGTCAAAAGAAGTGAAAAGGAAGATGAGAAGAAAGAAGGACAGAAATTCGAGACAAGCTTTTGAAGCGGATGAGCAATGGTATGCAGGGAAACGAAAGAAAAAGAGAGCAAATGCAAGAATCTGAAAGAGGAAATCATTGAATGACTTGGATTGGAAGGGACCTTAAAGATCATCTAGTCCCAAGGCCCCTGTTGTTGGCAGGGACACCTTGCCTAGAGCAGGTCACTCAGATGCTGAATTTCACATGGTAAAGGCAGTAAGACTTTAAAAATCTTTTGCTGGATACTGTATATGTGCAAATTGAGACCATTAGATAGGGAGTAACAAAGACATGAGTAAGAACACAGCTCTGCTAAGAAGGACATCTTTTCACTAGTGAGGATAAGCCACACCCCAGTTATACTGATCTGTTTACCTGAAGATGGTCTAGTGACCCACAGTTTGAAAGACAACACTGGAAAATGAAACCTAGGCAAGCAATTTCCCACTGAAGACCAAAGGATAGTTGCAGAGCCTATAGCCAAGCTCATCCTGAAGTAAAGCTGAGAAGTAAGGGGTGGGGAGGATTGAGAAGGGTAAAACCCTTTAAAATATATGCTACTTGAAATGGGAACAGGTGGGCAGTTTTGTGAATGGACTGTAGTGGAAAGGAAATGGTTGTACACACGGCTCACCACTACCAACACCCCAAGTATGCACTCTTTCTTAAACACATATTATTAAAGGCATAATTTGTCTAAATAAACAATGTAGTGCTCAGGTAACCTCTGGCAGAGCAAAGTAATAACTGCTGATCACAGAGGGAACAGTAAGGCAGGTGTTCACTATAAATTAAGTCTGCTGATGCAATCCTGATGATTAGCACCCAGCCCCAGAAACTGTGTGGAAGAATAGCTCCTGTGACCCCATGCTGGGTGCTCTGCAGCGTGAGGGAGGCAGTCCAGAGACAGCCAGTCCGAAGCCACTGCTACCAGGATAATCCTGAGAGCAAGCACACCATCCACATAAATTCACATTCACATCTTTACAAATGTGCTGCTCTACTAATTTCCTTGCTAACAACCACCTCAGCCTCAGTAATTTTCATCCCAAGAGACAAGGCAAAGGTTCAGTAAATGAAGATACGTTCTAATACATGTTTAAGCTTCACTGGCAACTTGCCCACCACAGAGAGGATATTAATAATCTATGATAATAAAGGGGTAATATTATGTAGTTTCAAAGGGGCATCTTTAAAAAATGCTTCATATTATTTATGCCCAGATATAAAAAAGCCACTAGTTAGTACAGTTAATAAACCATGACAAGTTTGCTTTAAATGAGGGGGATATCTAAATCCAACATTATTTATTAGGCAATATGATTTTTTTCTGGGCATTTATCCATCAAGCATGGCACCCTTATTGCACACACATTATGCAAAGTGTCAAATTAAACTATTGCTTATAAAAATAAACATTAGTTACTGAAGTGATCCAAATGCTTGATTAGAATGTTATTTGGGGTAGCTAATAAATATCTTTAACAAACCCTTTGGACAGAAAAAGTGGGAAAGAATGTAGCAAAAATTATTGGGGTCTCACCTCCTTGCTAATTCTTTCTCCAAGTAAACAATGAGATGGAGAATTAAAGTGTAAAGAAAAAAGTCTCATGGGAGCTAATAAACCAAAGACTACATTAGCTATTATAGCATCTGTCTTACAATAAGAAAAAGGACATAGTAACAAGCAAAATGACCTCTACAGCAATTAGAGTGCAGGAAGTCATGAATGGAGAATGGAGTATCTCTTTGGTTTCATTCCACACCATTATTTGACTTGCATTTTTCAGCCAGAGCAGGCTTGGTGTCCATAGATGCCCACTCATTAAGAGCTCAGGCCTGAAAAATGCTGAGAATGATTCATCCCCACAGGATTCAGCCAGAAATAAAGACAGTCCCTGACCCCATGTCTTTCCAGGGGGAGATCAGGATCGAGCCTTTGAAACAGGTGTTAGAGGAGAGGGGAATTACTGTATATTCATAGCAGAAAATTTATCTTGCTAGGCTAGGCACTGCGGTAAACGTGTTACCTTGGCTTTTGAGGCCAGAGAAGGCACTACAATCACAAAGTTAGCTATGCAAATTCTTCGAACACTTAGTGTTGACTTAATCACCTTGGACAGGGAGATGAAGCACTGCCCACATTCAGCAAGGGAGCAGGGGGGAAGAAGGGAAAAAAGAAAAAAGGAGGCTGAATTACGGAGCACTGAACGTAATGGAAGCCCTCCTGCCTCCTCTGCAGTCGTGGTGCTACCTAGTGGTGTCTGACAGCCCTGGGTTAGGTTTCAGTGAGTTCGCTTTCATCATCCTGAAAGGATTAAATTCCACACCTACTGCTTTTGACCCTAACCCACGAGGCCACCTGACGTTTCAGGTCTGGATACCCATCATTTCTTGTGCTGGAGCTGAGTAACAGTAAGACACAAAACTTCTGGTTCAGCTGGGGCGAGATAGAGGGGAGGTCAAGCCTGGTTTGTTAGTATTATGGGCATTTAAAAAAGGAAATTAACATCATTTTATTAAAATTTTGGGTGCATTTTCACTGGGACAAGGAAAGGAATTTCTCATAGGACATTTAGCTTTCAGAGGATATGGTATTGAAGTATAACTAAGAAACAAATGGGTAACAGCAGGCATAAACTGAGGAATGTACACGTTGAGTTTACTGCATATAAACCATTTACTACTGTGATTATTAAATATATTTAGCTCAATTAAAACCAAACAAAAGTACTTACACTAGAACATTGTACCGTCTCTGAGTCAGGAAAAAATGCTTTTCTTTGAAGCCATATCAGTTATAGAAATAGCACATAGTTGCTTCACTCAATAAAAATTACCAAAGTTTACGACAGTGGGAAATTCTTTGTTCACTAAGTTAAATTTTTTATTTGAAAAAAAAAAATTGAATGAACAAGCAATTAGTTTTACAACAGAAGAAAAAGGAATACTCCCTTGCCAGAAGGATTATAAATATGCTTCTTTAAAACAACCAAGTAATAGACCAAGCACAATCTGGGGTAGTGCACCAGTGTATCCAGCTAAACATGCAAAGCTTCAACAGTAGGAACTGTAATTTTGTGACTGTTTCTAAGACAGCTGTCAAACCCCTGACTAGCAGAATATAATTCAGTATCACAGCAGAACTCAAAATGTGTTAGTTTAAATTTTTCTAAGTATTAGCACAACTGCATTTTAAACTTCTATTTTTACGTGGTTTATTTTCAACTGAAAAAACAAATAGAGTAGTCCTTCCTCACATGGAGACCTTGTCAGCCTTTGAAATTACTTGAAGAACATAGTAGAAGAGTATAGCAAATATGCTTGGATGCAAGCTAAGGAAGAGGTATAAGTATTTCTGGTCCAGTATCTCAAATTCCAGAACAACATCTGGTCTACATAAGATTACCTGTTTATTTTGTTGGTCTTTAGATGAAGGAATTGGTTCTTAGAGTGAAAACGTAAATAACCTTTGAATTCCTGGCATTTATCCTGCTTTAAACATAATCGGGGAGTATTTAATGCAGATACACATTTCATATTGATAGAAAGCCATATCAAAAAAAATCCAGAACACATTGAAAGACTCAGTGGATATGCTTATTTGAAACAGAGCACATTGATTTAGCCACAGTTCTCATTAAAATTAGCTGCAGGCAGGCTCCTAAAAATCACTGCATACTACAGGAAAATCTCTGTAAATCACTCAGGCAGAGCAAGGGCCTTACAGTCAAATAGGTATTCCCAAGAATTTTCACTGAGGAAAAAACCTAAATACTCTTTTGAAAATCTGAAAAAGGATTGGTGCACTTGACAGTGTAACTCAATTGGTTTCAGTGAAGCTCTGTGAACTTACACCATTTGAAGATCTTTGCCACAATGATGAGCTTCCTTTCCAGGAAGACACGAGCAAGTGTGTGAGGTTATGAATATATTATTGATGTGCAAGTCAAATGAAATTTGATGAAGGTTCCTGAAAGCAATATTCTCTACTGAAAGCAAATGACAGAAAGCCCTGCCTTACTATCACTATACCAGCAGCGAAAACCACATTTCTGCGGTAAGTATTTCTCAGGGATTATCTCAAATCCCTGTTTTCTTGCATATAGCTGCCAGGAAATCTGTGCTCCACCATTCTACCCTTATTTATTAAATCTAATGCAATGCAGAACACTACTATAGAGCCAGACTTCATATTTCAGAAAGCTGTGGGCAGTTCAGCAGACAATGTTGAGAATGCAAATATCACACAGAGCAGAGAGAAAAGGGTAGAAATTACTTCCATCCTACCTCACAGGTTTATTACCTTAATAAAATGTTCTGCGAGAGCAAATACTCAAAAATCTTTAATTGTACCATGCTTTTATGGGTAATTTTTGTTTCTTTTTCTAGAAAAGTTTCAGAGAAGATTAAAAAGGAAGATCAAAAAAGCGCAGTTCTAACACTGCAATATACAAGGAATACAGTTAAAAATTCAGAAGTTTTGTTTGACACTTTTACTGTTGGTTGCCTTAAGTTTGGTAAAATTTACTAAGGTAAAATTAACTAATTAACTAATTTTACCTGATGATACACTTTCTATGCATAATACCACAGAGTATGTATTTGTTTCTTACATCTTAAAAAAAAAAAAAAGTCTATAGCTAAAAAAAAAAAAAAGGAAATAAGGCAAAACAAAGATCAGCAATATTTACTAACAGCAAATAATTTGCAAATAATAGCAAATTACTACTAATAGTAAATATTTAATAATAGCAAATTGGTGAAAAATAAAAGAATATCCTTATATGCTGATGGTAGCCATACATAGTTTATCTCTTAACCTCTGTAATTTCCCTAAAAATTGCTCCTTTTCTCATTCCAGCTTCATTTTCAGAGTTTTTTTCAAACACATTAAAATACAGCTTTATTATTTTCCCTCTCCATAGGCAGAGCAGCTGCAACTAAAGATTGCCCTTTAAGCCACTGGCCCAAAATGAGACTTGGCTCTTTAGGGTGAGCACAGCACAGGGTTGTCTGGGAGAACATTAATAAACTGCATATGGCTTCACTTCAAACATGACTTTAAATTCTTCCTTTAGGGACAGAAAATTGGGGCCTGACAGTTTCCTGCATTGAAGGAATGGGGATAGATGTGAAAACCTCTCACATTCTCAAAAACTGCGTTCAGTGGGAGAGAAAAATCTTAGCTTTATTACTCCAGCGCTTAGATGAGGGCTGTGTGAGAAGTTCAGAGCAGATGAGTCTAACTCTGGCAAGACCTTGGTTGCTACAAGCTTAGTTTCCTCCCAGAAGGAAATAATTCCTCCCTCCTTTATCAGTCCATTGACCTAAGGAGGCATTTGTCCAATCTCCCGCAAGGCAGTACCTGATGAAAATCTGACTCTCTGGACCTGATCCTTCTTGGCATTGAAGTGGTTTTATGATATTCTAGCAGCACACATTTGCTCTAAATCCATTTTGACTCACAGTGAGAACTTCCTCTTCAGAGAAATCCTCAGATGACTTTTGAGTTACTCCCCTCATCACATCCAGCATACCAACACCACGGTCCTGCTGTTATTTCTAAATTATAATAATTTCTAAATTTCCAAATCCTACCAATACCTACCTACAGAATATTAGCAGATGCTGATGATACCACCACACCGGTGACCCTGATCTAACAGGGGAATATGTTGAGAGAAAGATGTTTTTGGGAGGCATGAAAATTAACACAACTTCAATGCTAAATATCATTTCACTGGACCAAGAAAAATGCAAGCAAAATCTTTTTTACTTTGTTTTTTAAAATTATCCAGTTCTGTATTATAGAATTTGAATTTCACAGAGCAAACAAGTGAAATAGCTCTTAGTTTTCTCAAGAGAAGTCTGCTTTGTATTTTATTCTAGGTGTGTAAGCAGGACTTGAAATTATTACCTGTTGTTTTCCAGTCTTACTATACTAATTTTTTCTTTATTATATTTTATTAAGCATATAATTCCAAAGCAGTTTGATATTCTATCTATTTTTTTGTTGTTCAGATAACCTGGTTCACATTCAAGACTATATCCTTAGTTTAAGAATGAAAATGTTTTCCTAGTGTTTACCTTTCTAGCAGGTGATTTTTAGCTCAAAGCAACTCTTTTTCCAACTGAAATACAAAAAAACCTATCTTTCACTGGATTATTTAGAAAGAGAATTTCCAGTGCATGATATATCACAGAAATGTAGGGAAGCCCTGAAAGCCTACCTGCCCTACTATGAATGGGTATTGATACATTAAAAATGTAGCATTTCAAATATCAGGGTCTCACTTAAGTTTTTTTACTTCAATGTCATGTGCTAACTTCAAAGTGTTTTACTAATCCATTTTGACTTTTACCCCCTACGTTTGCTTGTTGTAACCTAGGGCTGGATTTTTTTAAGATGTAAAATTGTAGATATGTGTTATTAAGAAAACCCCCAAAACCCAAAAAAACCCAACAAACATTGGGTTAACACCTGTGGAAAATATAACTGGGATGTTTTACTTTATTTTCTTTTCTTTTTCCTTTTTTTTTCCCCCTAAAAACAAACAAACATAAAAATAAACAAACAAAACCCCACCCTAAACATGCCAAAAGATTATTAGCTTAAAACTATGTAATGTTTCGAACACTACCAAATTTGTGTATTATTTTTGTATAACTATTACTCATTCTGATCATAAACCTGGCAAGACTACACCAGTGCTCCTTACCACGATGCTACAAGGTATTCAGACTTCATGCTTAACTGTTGTCTGTGACCTAAATCAGCTTTACAAAAGTAATTCTGAAAAGACCTCCCAAAGCGCACGGAAAGCTGCTTTCCATCTCACCTTCGACCTTTAGAGGGCAGTGCTCCCTTTGGATACCTACAGATATTCCAGAAGGGCATGATGCTTCCATTACCTGAGAGAGGTAAAACTCGAAAGAATCAAGAGAAATTTCGAAGGACAAGGCAGTTTCTTGCTTTGCTGATATGGGGAAGGGGACCCTTTCATCATGTGCCACACACTGGGTGAACCCTTCACATTTTGAAGGGCAGCAGGGACTAAAGGTCTTGTCAGCCTGGCTTTGACATTGACAGTCTAGGGGCTGCTGAGGGGAGGATACCCACAATGGAAAGGGCAAAGGAGAGCAGTCATAAAAATGAAATGTATTATGTTCCTATTCCACTTCAGTCTCATTTTTATGCAGACACTAAAACGCTATCAAGGCCAGCACAGCCTCTATCCGAAGTATCAGCGCACCTTGAAGAATCAATACTGGTTACAGAGTTACAGCTGTTTTTCCACACTGTTAAGGAAACTTCCCAGTGTGACTGTTCAGGAGCCCCTCTGGCAGTCACATTCCCACCACTTTCACTGCCAGGACCGAAGCCCTTCACAGTGGCGGCTCCAGTGACCCGACAGGTCTCCTCTTGTCTCCCTGCACACCCCACTCACAGTCAGACCAGGTTTCCTCGCCAGTTCCACCTCAGGTTTCCCTCAGCATCATCTCAGATGTCTCATTCCAAACAGCCAATTATTCACAGCACAGGAACACACAAACAGCCCGAGCTGGTGCCTCCAAGGAGGGACCCAAACAAAGGAGCCCCTGGGCTTTTATCCCCTCACAGTCCAAGTGCACGAAAGTCTAGAAAGTCTCGTTTTTCCTCTGTTTGTCTCTGATTGTCCCCTCCCCTGACTGTGCCACAGGTCCTCGTGCCCTCTGTTATGCAAAGGGTCGGCAGTTCATGGCCTTCTGTCCCAGGTTCCCACCAGAGCTCAAACCTGCAGCTCAGTCTGCAGCTGCACCCCTGAGCTCGCTGCAGTGAGTGTATTCCTCAACAATAAGAATGCACAGATTTCCCAAAGCCTCCCTCAGAGGGCTACAGAGGGCAACAGTGTGGGTAAGAAGTGAAAGAAAGGCCAAGACTTCATCTAGTGGAAGACCTGTATTCTCTTTTTATATGCAGTTTCCACTCCAATGCTAAAAGTAAACATTATGAATAACTTTTCAGATTTATTATTAAAAACCAATAATAAATCAATACCAAACAAAAACAAATGTCAAAAAGCTGAGCAGAAAACCTTACTGAGCCATTTAGAAACTCTAAGCTCCTGAGAAGAAATAAACTCTAAAAAATATTAGAAATACAACCTAAAAATCTGATCTCTCCTCCTCCCAGCTGGTTAAGAACTGCACTTGCATGTTCTGCATATTTCCACAGTTTCCCTCATTTTAGCCTATTTGAACAAGGTTTTATGCCATGTTGAAGTTACTGTTAAAAGTGTTTTAATTGCATCTGTAGGTACAACAGATAAATGTCACAAAGTTTATGCTTTGTCCTTATCCTTTTTCCTGATACGAGGGACACACAAAATCCTGTTTTTGAAATGGGTTCATCTGAAGGGTCTTTGGATGTAGAATCTGGTTGACATATTTGGGCTTGACAGCAACTGCATCACATGGCCTGTGTTGCAGAGCTTTACTTATAAATGACACTGCTGGACACTGTAGTAACTTTGAATATGATTTTCTCCAGGATTCAGATAAAACTGTGGCCTTTCTTTTACTAGTAGCTAATTAGCACACAAATCTGTGTCTTTTTTCTGTCACTCACACAAACCACGTGAAATACCTTTGAGGCACAACAGCAGGTCATGAGCTTGGCTTGTAAAAATGGTCTTTTCACAGCACTGGTTGTGTGTGTGACATTTTGTGCCTGGTGGTCCAGGCTGAGGAGGGTCCACAGGGATCATATGGTGGGTTTCAACATCTGAGATGGCCATCTAAACCCACTTCATATTCAGTAGAGGGAAACAGGCCTGTCTGGAGAGTCCGTTCCAACAAAGGAAGAACCACATCAGCAGGTGACTGGACACTTTGATACAATGAAAGTGACTGTCCCCCTCTTCTGACCATAAAACCAGCAGATAATGGTTAGTTTAGTTTGGGTATAGACAACTACATTCTTGAATTCTTAAGTCATAGGATGAAATTCAACATAAAGCATATATGGTACTGTATACATATATATATATATGCATTTTATACTATTTTTTAAAAATACTTGATATGGCCCAGCAAATTAATTTTTTTCAGTTAGATGGCAAAATACAAGAAACCAGACCTGATGAACTCTGAAAAGCATTCATAATGTGCTAGTCATTATCTATTGTCCCTTATAACCCATGAACTGCATTTATACTTTTCAAGCATAGGATCACAGAATAACTCTAAGTGGAAGGGACTTCAGAAAGTCTTGTCCCAAATCCTGTTCAAAGCAGGGTGCTGGCACAGGTAGGAAATGAAATGCTTTATCCAGATTGCTTAGTAGGTAAGCGTTATCCTCACCATACTTACTGGCATCACAACCTTGATCCTACAAACGCATTTGTACCCTCATTGCTTTCATGTTTGGATTGATGTCTTTACTTTTTAAGCATCCTTTGAATGTCCTCTCTTGGGTTAATAGCCATCTGTGTGATCTGTCAATGTCTTAAATAAACAGTTATCAAAGGAAAGCTATTTTTGTGGCCAAAGAACTATTTTGAAGTCACGAGAAAGTTCTACTGAAGTCCAACTTGATAAGTAGCCCCTAAGCCACGCCCTAGTGTTAAGTCATAGAAAACCACATAGACGATCAAAACGTATTTTTAATGAAAATCTGCCTGATTAAGTACAATTAGATCATTGGCTTCTATGAGAAGCATGAATTTTAGCATCTATGAGATATGAGCATTAAATCTTTTTTTTTTTTTTAAATTCATTAAATTTGTGGTTGTTATTTGTTATAATAGACTTGGTTCAAAACAAGTGAAAGTGAGGCAGTATGTTTCAACTCACAGTGCATGTTAACTTGTTGTACTCATTGACAGACATTGAAAACAATCCATTTATTCATTAGAGAGTGCCAAAAATAGCTCAGCAGTTTCTCTTCTGCTTCTATTCATAGATTTCCTCATTTCATGTTAATCACTTCTTTCAGCACTTGGCACCTTGCAAAAGAAATTCAGAAAATCTCAAATTATTAGCTGTTTACTGCATTCTCAAATTAAAAATGAAAACATAATACCAATAGCGCTGGGTGGCAAGTCCTGTGTAATGAGATCGGGACATTTGAGTCCTCTGCAATGTACCCTGCCATTTTGATTAATATCATCAATGTTCATGTCATTTCAAGAACACAGATGCATATTCAGATGTGTGAAGACAATAGTTATTTTAAGCATTTCTTGTTTAAATGTAGAGTTGGAAAGTCTTAATTATTATTCTAAATTATCATGATAATAGTTGAATTTGATTTGCCTGCTGTATCTCTTGATTAAGCCTCAAAGGTGTATCCATTTGTACATTTTTAGGATTCCATTTCATTATTAAATGACTGACATTTCAATAAAAGGCTGAAATTAAGCCACAGCAAAAATTGAAACAGAAATGGTAACACTGACTTCCACAATAAATCCTGTCCCCAGGGTCTTTTTGAAGAGTGTTGTAGTTGTTGTCTCCTAAATTGTTTATTGAAGAGGTTTTACAGTAATGTAACAAATGAAATCCCGTAGACAGCATTCTATTTCACACAAATACTGAAAAAATGATATGAAAATTTCCAGTGTCATAGTTTATGGTGATCTTGTCCTGAATAAACTCATAAACACTTTATTCTGTCATTCAGTTTATATGTTGCTGTCTCACATTGGGATTGATGGTTGACAGCAACGATGTCTAAATTATGCATGCCAATTTACTGAACACCATTAAACCAAAAGAGTATGGGTAATTTCAATAATTATACATATAAATAGTATTATTAGCTCTGTCAAACTCAGTACCTGGATAGCATGTCAGTACATAATATCTGCTAGGGATTCAAAAGGTTCAAGATTTTGCATGAGGTTGGTGGCTGGAGAGGTTCCAGCTACCATTTCTACACAGCTCATAACTATAATCTGCAACTAGACAGCGTGCTTAAAATGAAGAAAAGCTTTGATGTTGGCTTAACTGTCCAGAGTTGTACTATATTACTAGAATGAAGATGGTAACAACTGAAAAATAATTACTTTTAGGAAATACTGCACCGGTGGTGTTTATATTACAGTCACCAAAGAACTGGAGAACCACTTTCTCTGTTTTGCTGAAACTTTCTTTCAGGTACCTCTTATATCACAAAGCTCCTCTCAAGTGATATGAATGGAAATGGATGCTTTCCACCTAGGCAGGAAAACCTCCACTGTATCACTTTTTACCAGCTTTACTTACTGAAGGCCCCACTATGGTAGATGTTGTGCAAACACATAATAACAAACATCATTTTCATTTTCATCAACTATTTCACTGTCTGGTATGCCTTAGAGGTACTGCACAGTCAGCCTGTGAAAATGCAATCCAACATTTGTTGGGAATCTCCAAATGAAAGTCTGGCAGAAACTGCTGGTAAACAACTCGACATCTACTTTCAAAATCAATAGACTGCAACAAAAGTGGGGGAAGTAGCAGGTATGACCCATTATTGTTTTAATTTCAAAACTTAGACACAGAGAGATTAAGTGATTATTTTCTCAGACTGAGTGTATCCACCGGAAATAATGGGACAAAACAGATTTCATGTAAGCAACATTGCAGTTATTAATCTCAGAGTTAAAAAATATATATCCTCTATAGTCATAATGTTTGATCAGTTTCTACAGATTCTAATCAGAATCTACAGATTCTAATTGCATATTTACACAAAATGCTCGTACCCACACAGCATTCTGATTTTGCCTTAAAATAACCTTTAGAATTCCATTAAAACATTTTTTTTCATTATTCACCACAGAAACAACATAATTTTGGCCTTTATTTTTTGCCATTGCTACCAATGCCTCAGTTTTATTAATTTTAATTGACTGAATAAAATTAATTTTTATTCAATTTAATTCATAAACCAATGCCTCATCTTAACTCACTTAAAGACAATTGTAGATAAAAAGAATAGTTTAAATGAAGGAGTATAAATTACTAAGCATGGAAAAATAATTCAATTGTATAGTATGGGAAGCACCATAAAACAGAGCCTGTAAAGGGAAGGTAAATATAATGGGCATGTGTGCTGGGTGACAAAACAGCAACCAAGTGGGAAGAAACTCTTCCCAACTTACAGACTATCAGCAACTCTTCCTCTAGTAGGAAAGTACCAGGGAAGCATAGGAGACTTTCTTTTCCATCCCTTCAGTTTATAGAATACCCTTTTAGAAAAGCAGAGGGTACTGCTTAGGCTGTGTGACCCTGACGGGGAAGCATCGCTGTTGAGGAAACAGGGTTACTTTCTTTTCCTTCTTGACAGCAGCCCTCTGAAATGTCTTTGCATGGTTGCCCCAATTGTTTAGTTATCCCTTGCACTGGGAAACTCTGGAAAGCACAGAGCTTCTCCAAAGACCTGTTTGTAATCCCTCTCTACTGCTGCTTAAGCAGACAATAAAATATCTCACCCACGGTTTTCTGTTCCCTGCTTTTTTTGTCATTATGTTGTTAATTCCTTGGCTAGGTTACACTGTCAGACAGGATATGTTAATGAATTAAAACAAATCAAATGTTACCACATGTTGTCATCTGATAGCAATCACTCATAATTACTGCACCAAACGCCTTCAGCACTTGTACCATGCACACACCACACAGCTGAACTAAATCAGCTGAGCCCTACAGCCTCCTGAATTATTTGCTGAATAATACCAACTCCAGATTTGGCCCTGCTTTTTGGATGTTGGCCTGTGAGTTACAAGGCATCTTCTGACCAAGACAGCTTACACTTGCAGGCACATCTGCAAGGTTTACTTTAGCAGGACAGAAGTAATTTAAAGTGAAGTTCCTGAACCTTAAGGATCTCTTTGCAATGCACCGAAGCACCAGACCATCAGAGCCATTCTCATGAAGCTGTGCCCTCCCTGTCCTGCCCATGGATACCTGTAAACACTGCATCAGTCAACATCAAACTTTAAAAGGTGGTGATGCAACCAAGAAAGACTTGTGCCTCTAGTTTTTATTGTGCAGAGATTATTATTTAGAACTGCCAAACCCGAAAACAGACCTGCGGGAAACAACACCTGAAAGAACTCTTGATTCTTGATGGGCTGGTCATGCTTTGCAACCACAGAGACACTATTATTGTGTAGCGTGCAAGGAAGTGAAGGATCCTGCCCAGGCTTTGTGTAAATCATGCAAAAGATTTAAGTTCCTAGTTAGACTGTAGCTTGTCCAACCACTACTGAAAGCCATGGAAGAGTGACAGGTATTATTTGCCCACAATTTTTTAGCTGTATAAAATTTTTACTCAAGTACTCCTATAGTCACTGCTAGTACAACCAGGTCACAGCAGCAGACCTATCTCTCACTGTACAACAGGAATACATTTTCAGTCAATTTTCGTAGCTTTCCTTAAGAGTTTTCTTCTGGATAGGAATAATAATCCTCCTACTTACCAGTATATGCCTAATTTACTTTTCAGGAACATCACCACCAGGAACAGTCAGAAGTAAAAGCTGAATACACAGAGCTGACAGTCTGTTCCCCACCTCCTGGTATATGATTACTGGCATGGCAGTGGGTCACTGCCCATGCTGTCCCTTCACAGCAGGAAGATTTCTAAATGCTATTTTCTGTTGAGAAGATAGTACAATAATTCCACATGTCTGTCTGCAAACTCTTGTGCTCATCAGCATAACTGCTTTTACATCAAACCAGAGCCAGCTAACACTGTGGCCAATAAAATGGGGAAGATTCATCATAGAACTGCAAAATATTTACTGTGTTATACATCAACTTGGGGAGTAGAATAGTAGATCAAGCTTAAAGGGAAATACAGTATTTTTTTGCAAACCAGTTCTTCACTAGTTTGCAATTTTTGAGTATTATTTTACATTTTTTTTGTGCGAAAAATACTGTGCTTTAGAAAATTCCTTTTTCAAACTGAACACTTAGAAGAAAACATGTAAGCATGCATATGCAGCTTATTCAGCCTGCCAATTTTTCAGGTTACTTTAGGAATAGTCCCACAAAAATAACCCACACAAATTTTTGCGATCACTCGGAGCCACTCAAGGTGAAAAAAACCCTGGACGGTGCTTCTGAAACGTTCTGTCCTCACTGACTCTCACTGACAGCATGAGAGAGCACGTGCTTCCTCTTGCATGATGGGCACTCTAGAAGGAAACTCCATTGACTACTGAGTTATTGAAGTATTTCAGCTCTTTTGAGATAAAAGCTACAAGAGACACAACTCTAGAAGAGCAGTTTTGGAGGACAGGAAGTAACACTATCTCTGAGCTCCGACTGCAGTTTGTGACTCAGTGGTTATCTATGGGCCTTTAGCATTTTCAGAAGTTGGGATATGCATCCCAGGAACTTGTGGACTCCAGGAAATGCTACTGGGATGCAAGGAGGGCAGCAGAAAGCCGCCATCCTGTTCCCAGGCTGGTGTTGTAGCAGGGGTTGGAGCCCCCTTCCACAGAGACTCAAACCATGCAATCTGTGTGTATCATGTTTCTGTCAAGAGCTTCATACACTTCCAGAGCACTTTGACTGTTTATGTATACACTAATATATACATATATATGTATATATAAACACATATGTATGTAAAGAAGGCAAACAGCTTTGGCTAAGTAAATAAAATTTCTTTAGATAACTGGAAATGTGCAGATGGAAGAGGTAAACTCAAGCCCTACCCAGCAGACAAAATTAATGTTTAAATTAATTATTTTTTTAACTTCTGTTTACTTTATAATTCTTGCATGCAGTTTTCAGTTGTGGACACGTGGACAAAAAGTAAAAGACAGGAAAAATCCCAATAAGAAAGATAGGGGAAACTGTATAAAGTTAATGTTTTAGTAAATAGAGAGGGAAAAATTGATAAAGAAAGATGTATCTGCACACTTTTAGGTAAGTAAAAATCAAGTTTAAAGCTATAAAATATTGCTTGGTATTGTGATGTTAACAAACATTCTGAAATATTGCAGAGGGTCATTTTAGACAGGTAATAAACAAAATTTTCATAGGAAATGAAGAGACACAATCAGATTCTAATCCAAAAGAGCCAGTCAGCAGTTATTCTGGGCAAGCAATGGATAGAGATTAGATCCCTTTATTAAAAAACATGCATAGTTCACTTGGCTTGAAGGCTGTCTAGTAGCTCTCAAGAACACAAAGTTTTAAAGAAAACTTAGTATTTGAGTTCCACTTCATTTGTGTAAGCAAATTGGAATTTACATTATTGATGAAAGTCCCTTCCTCATTTATGTCCTAAATTAAATCCAGTAGAGTGAAACTGATATTTTCCTTCCTGTGGAAATTTTTCACTGTTCCTTATGAATTGTGGGTCTGAGCCTACTGTGAATGATGTCAGCTGAGCCCCACTGGCCCAAGAGCCATTCTGAACGAAATCATTCTATAGTCAGCCCTGTTTCTTGTATTTTGTCTTCTAATGAATACTTGGGCAGGAAAATTCTGCTGTTTCCTGTCTTACCAGTAATTAATCAACAATCTTGATATAGATCCCCAGGACAGTGGAAGAAGAGAGAGAAACCAGGCCTGAGGGAAACCAAAATACATTGTATTGCCCAAGTAATCTAAGGAAATTATAACTGTCCCAGAAGGGAATAAAAGCAGTTTCTCTCACTGAAAATCCAAGATGCTTTTCTAACAATACATGGACTAATTCAAAATATATGGGTGATAAAAGAATCCCTAAATGTTTTAAGTTTGATTCTGGATCTAGGTCTGTACCAGAGGTAGTCCTGAGATATTTGTTTGGACTTGGACCTGAATGTCAATAAATTGGAAAGTTTTTCAGAGTAAGCACTGTCTTTGGGTCTGAATAAGAGTTACTCTGACTTGAATGGCTGCACATGAATTGGATTCCTTTTAGCACAGGAAAAACTCTAATCCAAGATATTTATTTAGGATACATTCAAATTATGTCTTATCTAAAATCAGTGATCAAAACCTAAACAGTAAACACATGGGAGAGCTTCTCACAAACTAATTCCACAAAAAGCCACAAACAAGCAGCAAATATAGTGCATCATAAATGACCTGTCAATGACTGAACGAGCTGACCTGGTTAACAAGCTAAGAGCAAAGACCTGAGTTATGCCTAACTCATTAAACAGGAAATTATTGAATGTTCACGTATAGTCATTGCTGTAGGACATCAGCTCTAACCCCCCCCCATATTACACTCTTTGATAAAACACAGACACTCCATCACTTCTCTTTTATTTGCCTCCTGGACCTATCTGACTTCCAACCCATATCAAATCCTAAGCAAGTGCAAGATTAACCCTAGGTTAGCACAGAGCTCAGCTAATTGATAATTTTCTAGGGCAGGCAGCCTGTCTCACAGCCATGCACTCCTTCCATGTGAGGTTGCCTCACAACTTGTGTTTGCTCTCTTCTGTTGCACTTCTTTTCTCTTACCAGTGTCACCCTCCCCTGACAACTCCTTGCACAACCTTGCTATGCCTCCTTTTACGACACAACTTTCAAACACACTGCCACCTTCCTGAGTTCATTTCCCATTCATCTAGAAGACATTTCTAAATATACTCAGTTTCTTGTAGCCCTAAAATTAGTCTTCCTTTGTTCTTAGAGAAACAGGTGGTGTCTACATCTTCCTGAACATCTGGAAGTACGTGGTACTGCATGAATGTGCCGTAAACAGGTGAGTGAATCATCACAAAAACCAATCTTGATGTCAAGTGCTCCACACTTTACTCACTTCACACAACAGGTTATAACCACATTGACATAAACTCTGACTACACATCAATGTTTGTCCTTACTTTGTCTCCCGTTCATAGCCCCTACAGGCTGGTCTCTCATGTTTATCCCTACACTGACAATTATGACCAGGCCTGTTTTGGCCTTTTTGTTTCCAGATACGAAAAAAAGCCCAATCCCCCAAAACCCCAAAAAACCGTCCTCAGTTAAATCTGATTGCACAACTGATTTGGAATACAAGAAGTGATTGCAGTGGAAGAGGAGGGTAAACAGGGCCATAACCCTAGTGGTACATGAAAAGAGAAAAACCATCTAACTACACAACCAAACCAACTTTATGTGCAATAATCTAGTGGAATAAAACCTGAGCCCCATCTTTGAAGAAAGCTGAATGGGACTTTACATGGACCCATTCGTCACGCACCAAGGAAGGAGTGCTAGTGGGAAACACAAGAGGCCAATTCAACAGCCTTTAACTAGGTGGATGAGTCCTGTGCAGCTGCAGGTAAGTCAGGGGTTAAAGCCACCTCCAATAGCCAGAGGCTTCACAGCTGCTCAGAAAATCTAATTGTCAGCATCTTCTCTCACATCCAGATCTATCAAGGAGAAGAGGGAGAATGCACCTTTTTCCTCTGGGGAACAAAACAAACAAAACAAAACACACCACAAAACCATTCACATCTTCTTCTGCTTATGTGTATGTACACACAAATATATATGTACACAGGTGCACACAGGAGGTAGCTTTGCATGTAAAGCAGAGAGACAGTTTTACCCTCTTAATGGATCTGTGCCTGACTGGTGTTTTTGTGTTGGTTTCTTTCATTTTTACAATCAGGGTAATATTTGGCAGCCAGCATCTCTCAAAAGCATGTTATGTTGGCAGTTATTTGGTCTCTGCACAGAAATGTGAAAGACTAGGTACACTTGTCAATAAATGGACTGAATTAGACTTAACTTTTAAAAAATTATTTGTTTTGCTGAAAATTGTTCCCCAAAGCATTTTCAAACTCCTCTGACTGGGTTATTTGCATACTCAATTTGCTTTATACAAGTACGACATGTTTTCTGGTACACACTCATGAGAAAGCAACTAAACAAAACACATTAAAAGCAATATAACAGCAACAACGACCTCAGCCTATCTTCCAGCCTTGGGAATAACAATAAAGGGAACTCCCTTTTCATTTGCAAAGTAAATTTATGAAAGTGGCAAGGCCAAAGAAAGATCCTACCAAAGATTCTTAGGTGTCCTGTGCAGATTTACACATTAGATCTATTTTTGACTGGGTCCTCTGTTAACTTTTGCATGGGAGCCATGAAAATGAGGTAAGAAAATATACTCTTTTTTAAAAATTGATTTCAAAGTAGTTCCATTTTCTCCCTGATTTTAGTTGTAAGTCACTACACAAACAGTGTTTGCGCTTCAAAATCAGCAGAGGGGGAAAAAATAAACTCACTAAAGGATAAAGTAAGAAAATACCCTTAGAAACAGGAAAGACTGATATAAGCACTTGTTAGAATTTTGCAATTGGGACTGAAATTGACTTTTAAACTGACTCTGAACTGTTGTAGCACAGTTCACTTGATTTAGAAAATAAATTGAATCCCAGATGACACAAAGCTTGCTAGAAATATTTATATCTTGGAAAAGGGAAAACCTTTTCCTTCAGGGCTTGAATCGGGGTTGTCAATTCCCTTCCTCCCATACATCCAGCTGCCATAGCAAGCAACATGTAGCAGTTTTCTTTCCTCAGCACAAGCATTCCCAAGAAAAATTGCAGTTAAGATTGACTCAGTGCCAGAAAAAGCCTTTCACCTTCTGGAGAACAAGGTTTGTTGCTGTTTCTTTTAGGAACACCAAGGTTTCCATCTTAGCTGGAAAAGGAAGAGAAAGCTTGCGAATTGTACTTAATATGCAAGAAATTACAGATGGAAAATACTTATTAGATCATTTAGCTCACTCATTTTCCAGTGCAGAATATGTAATGTAACAGTGATTCCATTGAAAGTACCCACTTAGTTGCACTAGCCAGAGCTTATCATTCCAGGGAGTACAGCAGTGGCAGGAAAAATTGTTCCCTCAGTCATTTTTATCTACTGCTATCCAGAGACACAGATAAGGGTTGAACCACCGTGGTATTACATAGTGGTGCTGGAAAAAAACAACAAAAAAAAGTTATTGCTTTTTGAATTGGGCTTTTAACATGACACAAAAATCCTCCACAGGTCCTGCCAAGTGCAGGTACAAGATGTCTGGGTTAACACACAGCCTGCTGTAGCCAGTGGGGTCACGCAGAATATTCTACAGATCAAGTGAAACTGTGAAATGAGAAGGAAGAATGAACAGAAAGAAGATTAAGGGAATAATTTTTGCTGATCACTTTCAGGGTCTCTTTCACTGTCTGTGGGAGGAGCTTCCCATAAAGCTCTTGATTCCTTCATTAAAATTCTCCCTTGTAATTTTCTCTTGCCATGAAAACAGCATGACCACTGATACAACTGACTAATATTATGCCACTGTTTCGTCTTTTATTACTTCCATTATTTATTATCTTACATTTAGTTTCAATCCTACTAAGGAAAAAGGCCATCTTTTGATTCTGTGTTTGTAAAGACCCCTGAAAAGTAATGTTCTGGTTGCTGACCACACCGAAATACATAGACACTCCTTATAACACACAAATGTCCACAAAAAGCACTACTACTTCCAGTTTTCCCTAGCATGATGAACAAGCTCAGACACATTTGAAAAACCACAAGCACTATGGAATTTGAGTGCTTTTAAAAATCCATAAGAGGAGATTTTCACTTGTATACACTAAGTAAAGAGTAGTTTTCCTAGGATTAGATCTTCATCCTCATCAAGACTTGATTTCACTATTTCATCAAGATTCAAAGGTTCCTATCAAGCCTCCAAATTGAGCTGGCTACCTTTCTACTCCATTGAAAGGATATTTTCACAAATAATTATTTTTTCCCTACACTTTTCAGCTACGTTCTAAAACAAAATTACCCCTCTATGTAGTTGCATTATTACAGAGAAAAAAACAAACAAAAAAATAGGTGGATCTGGAGAGCTCAATAATTTTCACAATAAAAGCTCTACAAGCGAAAACTGACGCTGAGTATGGTTAGAGTGACCCTGTTGTCAGTGAAACTCTAGTTCTCAAATATTTTAGGAAAATTGCTGGAGAATTTTCAGCCCATGAAGTAAACATGGCTCTATCCCCTAGAAAACAGCCTTTACTTTGCTGCAGGTAAGGCACAGCTGGGGGCACCACAAGCAGATGTTTAGCAGCCTGTTTCCATAAGCCCTTCTGTCAGCTGAACCTTCAGCTGCTGCTGCTGCTGCCTGACCAGCTCTGCTCTCCAGAAAGAGCTCAAGGCGTAGGGATAAGTGCTGCAGTTTGAGTTTGTATGTCTGGAGAGGACTCTTTGCCCTCCCCAAACAAGACAAAGAGAGTTTTCCTCTTAAATGCATAGAAGATGGATGTTTGGATGTTTGGAACACTACTTTTCATGACTGAGTACAGATATAATCGCACAGTAAATTTAAAATAGGTTAGGAACTTTGTTATGAATCTTGTGGCTTATCTCTAACTGAAAAAAGTATTAATTGCTTTTCTTGTTTCTGGTTATTTGTAAAGCATATTGTTATGAGATTTAAATTAGACCATGAATTTCTTTCCACTAAGATGGAATAGACTTAATTAATTTTATAGATCAGATACAACAACCAAGTGACATAAGTGGAGAAGCCTGTGCAACATCTATCTCAATAAGAAAAGCACAAATGAGAAACATCTCATCACTTTGCTGTTAGTTATAAAACCTCCTCTCCTTCTAATCTTCAGTAAAAACCTAAACAACATAAAAACTTCTTCAGGGTTTTATGAGACTCATGGCAGAGCATCACATGGCACTATAGTAAAACTGATTCATCTTGACCTCTCCTTTCACAGCTATACATGAAAATACATTCTAATAAAACTCCAGCACCTACCCATATTTGTACTGCATGCTTTCTGAAGCAATATGCAGAGATGCTAAAATGAGATTAAAACTGATATTTCAATTACATTTCAAGATTATATGTGATCACATTCTTGAATCTTTTGGCTTTTATCTTGCATTACCAGATTTATAGCACTGATATAGCGATATAGTTCTGATTCTTTCAATCAAATGCCATTTTGTCTACATTAAATTTGACATATGCTAACTGTACTTTTTGCATATCCTTGTAAGAGAAGACCAAGTACTGTGTAGTGTTAGTCTTGGTGCAAAGTCACTAATGAACACGTATCTCCATATCTTTCATAAAGAACTCTGATAACTCCTGATATTAGAGGTTTTATTTGGTTCTTATTTTGTGTTTATTCTAAAAGTATAATGATAGGCAGCAATTCTGTTGCCTGGTATATCCATGGTCCTTATATCGGCCTCAGGGGTCCAGCTCCTTCATGCACTATGACTTGCTTCTCTGCTGCACTTAAAGACCAGAAATAGCAGATCATTCATATAGAACTAAATAAACTGTGAGTGCAGACATTTACCATCACTCCCAGTGAAAGCTGAAAACATTCAGCATGACCCCATGCTTCTTTCTCACCCTCTTGCAGCTCGTGAGCTCTTTGGCTGCCACATCCACTGCCTACAGGCATTGAGCAAACAGATTTTTAACAGACCTAGAGGCTTCCTTCATCCTCCTGCAGCAATCCTAAAGGAATACTGTGGGCTCTCCCTCGCTCAAAAAAGAGTGACACGAAAAGCATCAGTAGAGAAGCGGGGCAGGAGGGGCTACAAGCATCAAATTACTCCACAGAACAGAAAGTACATGAAAAGCAGGGAAACAAAAGTGGAATACAATAACCCACTGACAAAATGTCAAAGGAGTAAGTAGGGCTCAGATGACTTTATCTAAGTTTATGTAGTCAACTTGGCAACCTAGAAATACCCAGAAAGCACAAAGGGAAATGGAGTGCTGTAAATGCTACAAATTGGCACATATTCTCGAGATATATCAACAGTAACTTTTACACAGAGAGAAGCTCGCTAAGATAATTGCAGGCACCACATTGCCTACTCGCTTCTTGCTCTGTATTAGAGATAAAGAAAGAATTTCAGAACTGTCTAAGCTCTCATATGAAATATCACAAATAACGTCTTTCTTTGCTCCTGCACTTCGAGCCAAAGAAAGCTGAGCTTTTATCCACTGAATAATGTTTTCCACTGTGATTGACTCAAGAGTTAATCTATCTTTTCAAAATATATCTGCATACATTATGAAAAATAGCACATACACTAATTCCCTATCATCAGGACCATAGCTAGGTTACTATCATCCAATAATCCCCATTTATAGGCTTTTCATGGATTCAGGAAAGCATGTAAATGAAACATTTTAAGGACACAACAGGCTCCATTTTAGTTTTGCCTATGCATCATTAGCATGCAGTCACACCAGTGACCTACAAAAGACCAAGTGAGAAGATCACAGATGAAAATGAGGTGAGATGGGAGGAAAAAAACGAGTTTACAACCTTTAGTTAAAGGAAGTTTAAAGTTGAAAGTATGTGTGCCTTCTTGTCTTTGGGAGCTCAAGGCAGAAGGCCTCCTTGAAAAAATAAATAATCCCTAACCAAATTTGTTAAACAATATCAAGGAGAGACAAGCTGAATGTTTCCAAATCAGATTTAAATACTGTTTTCCCCCTCCCTTAGTGTTTTTCTCCTAGTAACATGTATGCAAGTACTTTATACAGAGAACACTGATTTTTGAAGTATTTGTAGAACCAGGTCCTTACCATGTCTTGCTTTTAAATGACTTAAAGCATTTTCTGACACATATCATGCAATTAGTAAAACCCAGAATTGCTCTTGTTTGAGAAAATACAAGATGAAGACCACAAAGTTGTTAATTATTCTGTGTAAAAGCATTAATGTTTTTTCCAGCATAACTACAAATGTTCTGCCATGAACACAGAGCAAGGGGGCTAAACAACAGTCCTTCTGCCAAAGTGATACCTAACAGAAAGGGCTTCCTTGAGAAGGGAAATGTGAAAGATTTTCACCACATTTAATGAAGTAGGTGCTTCCTCATCTTCTGATCAGCAAATGCCTGCAGATGCTTCCTGAAGATTTTAATAACATCTGCACAAAGGGAGAAGGAACAGGCCTGCTTTCAAGCACCTTAAACCCCAAAATCACTGCTCTTCCTTAGCATTACTTTAATATCCCTCACCATGGCTGACTGGTCTCATGTGAAGCAGGACCTGTGAGACCTGTTTAATTTTTTATCCCTCTCTGCAGCAGAACATTTTTGGGTGACAGGTTTTGGGGAGGAGAATCCTGTTTGCACACATTAACAGGGAGATGGGGTAGGATGCTGCAATTCTCTCACTTCAATGCATTTCACAAATTCCACTTTCTAACCATTGCATTATCGAGCAACTCCATTAGAGACACAGTCTGTTCGTTATGTAGTCAAACTGCACAGTCTTACAGGACTATAAAAATATATAAATTTTATTAGAAAAATATATTATATGCGGGGCTATGACACCACTTTTTAAGCTATGCTATTTAAACCCGAAGTGATAAAATACATCAATGTCCTGTAGTGCATTTCCACCATGTAGCAATCTTTTTGTCTCTCTCCCCCTTATATCGTTACTCTCTAATCTGTACAAATCCTATTGAATTCTATCAGATGTCACTTGGATTGTTTGATCTTAAATTCATTTTATGACACAAGCAAATTTATATTCTGCTCTTCACCCCATCTTATGAGTCCTAAAACCCTTGTGGTTTGGTCATTACTGTTTTTTTCTTATGTAAGAATGTTTCATTAATCATAACACTGCCTACTTTTTGCCAAGGACCATTTTTTGGTGTCCTTTTCTTTCACAAGACACAAATATTGTCACCTGCAAAGTCTGAAATATGGAAAATAAAAAGAACTTTTCTTGGTGGAAAAACCAAGAGTCTCCCCTTTTACATCTTTTCCATCACAAATAATTTTAAAGTGAGTCATACTGCCACTCAATGCAAATCTGACAGTCAATACAAAATGACTTATCAAGTCAAGTTAAAAAAAAAAATCAACCATCTTTTAAAAAAAATCTTAATTTTGGCAGAATTTATTTTGGAACTGCATGGATCTCATAGAGTTTTATTATTGCACTTCCCTTATGCAGCCTTGAAGCTTTACCTTGAAGCTCCCTCTTTCTGCACTGATGGCAAATGAACATTTCTAAGTTTAGTATTTCAGAAGTAGGATGACATAGACCTATTTCTCAAATTTTATATTGACACTTGATGAACCTTTCTTTGCTAGCCAGAAAAATCCCTCAAGTTTAACCATTTCAGCATGTTGGACTGATGGCAATGAAAGTAGTATTTGAACAATATTGAAGACAAGAGGAGGTTGGAATACTGGACCAGGTTCCATGTTGGGTCTAGGACAGAGGGAACATTATCAGAGATGGAAAGTGTATGTAGAGACAGGACAAACAGGGAATGGCTTCAAACTGAGAGTAGGTTTAGAGTAGACATTAGAGAGAAATTCTTTGCTGTGAGGCACTGGAACAGGTTTCCCAGAGAAGCTGTGGATGCCCCATCCCTGGAGGAGTTCAGGGCCAGGTAGGATGGGGCTCTGAGCAACGGGGTCTAGTGGGAGGTGTCCCTGCCCATGACAGGGGGTTGGAACGAGGTGATCATTAAGGTCTTTTCCAACCCAGTCCATTCTGTACTTCTATGACTCTGTGAAAAGACATTTTAGTATTTATAACTATCCACAGGTAATCTTGACACTGCATGACATGAAACAGCTGGGTTATTCCACAGCTATAAATACTACTAAAGGAAAAACAAACAAACAAAAAAAAGCAAGCAAAGAAACAAAAAGACACACAACACCCCCACCTCCCAAAAAACCAAACTCTCTTCCCTGGACACCAAGGGATGCTCCCCCAAGTATATTGGAAATGTATGAGATTAGTATGTTTACAGAAAAAAAAAAAAGGTGAAATACACATTTAACATTTCTATATCCTATTTAGCATAGTTACAGATCTCAGCTCCCACACGTATATTTAACTCACACATTTTAAAGACCATTCTGTTACTAGCTGTGCTTATCTGCCATTCCCTTTCTTTCTTATATCTCAAAGAGAAAGATTTTCTAGAAACAAGAAACTGATGGGCTGCCGTTTGTATACACCACTAGTCTCTGCTGAATGGATATTGACCTGCCAGACTTTTGGGAATGCTCCTGCAGACACTTTAGGAGATAAAACTAGCAGCACAGCAAGGTAAATCCCTTTCTCAAAACAGCTGGGGCATGACCCAAAGAGAGGCAGTATCACCCTCAGAGCCCTGGATGACAGTGGATCCAACATAGCTGTGCTTTCCCTGTCTCACAGCTTCATGGAAATCAACAGTATTACACTGAACGTGAGTTAGTGTGACATTTGGTATGGGGCTTTCAAATTATTTTTAACTTCTGTAAGCTGTCTTGGTGGGAGAAGCCTTTTTAGCTTCTTTTAAACATGAAGAGGAATTTTGTAAGACAATGCTAATAATGAGAGGAAATTGTCATGTCTGAGTGAACATCAGCATGTAGTTACAAAGGTGCACCTATTTTGACCTCAGCTGTCATGTTGCACATGGTACTCTTTATGATGAACTGCCTTCAACCTTAGGTTTATTTTTTTTCTCCTTCTGTTTCTTTTATTTCCTGCTGTGGAGTGTTTTTTATTCATTACTGGTGGCAGGCTTGTCCTCATTTTATTTTTTTCCTCCTGCTGAGGTGCAGTAAAATAAATTAGTTTAATACATTTTATAAAGGTAGTTGGTTTAATTTTCCCTTCGGTATGTCTGAAGATACAACTGCTTTAATAAATTGGTATTAAGATAGTCGGGTTTAAATGTTTCATGATTTTCTACCTGCTGTGGAAGACACCAGGTACTTTAGTCAAACATTTTTAGAAGTGCTGGAATCAATTTCTTTTCCCCTAATATTGCTGCCCTGAAGATACACATTTGGCACACTAAGGATTTATTTCTTGAAAATATGAAACAAGTGCAGCCTGGTTGGTTTGATTGCTTTGATTCTAAGCTGTTCAGAGCTTAGAAATAAATTTCAACTGGGAAATACAATCATTCTCCCAGAAATAAAGCTTTTTTATCAGAATAGGTATATCTAGGTCTAGTTCTGATTTTTGTAAGGGTTTTGCTGGTTTGTTTGTTTTTGTTTGTTTTTTTTTTTACCAGTAGGAGTGTTACATACATCAAGATCCATAAAGGCTGACACGAAGAAGTGTACAGAAATCTAAGTCCTATTTCAATACTCTAATGTGGCAATGAACAATAAGATTCCATGAGTATTTTTCCTGGAGAGAGAAGCAAGGGTGCCACAAGTATTCCACACAAAAACTCCATAACGTAGCACAGCAGAAATAGTTTTAAAACACTATAGGAAGAGCAGAGAAAAAGACAAAGGCATGGTCTTCTTGAATATTTTTATCTCAAGCCTTTATCTTTGTGTATATTCAGAATAAAATACACAAAGGTAGTAGGGAGTTGGATATGCTTCCCTTTGACTAACCAGGAGCATGTTCTGTGTCACTTAATGGACTCATTACAGTTCTTTCTTTGGTGAAAATAAAGCCATTCATGTGAAAACACAGTTACTATGGGAGTTTAGGTATATAATATTTATGCTCAAGCTGATCTACAGACAACATACCCTAGTGATAAGTTAACTGATGTTGGCAGTCTGCATCCATGCTCCACCAGCATTTAAAAATTGAAATCTGTAACAAAAGAGTCCATGAGGAACTAAAACCAAGCAGAGAAAAAGAAGATTGAAAAGACAACAGGGAAAAAAGGAAAAAAAAAGCCATTTAACTTTGGACACTTTTTTCCCAATATTTTAAGATAATGTAAAATATCAGAGCAGACTATGAACCCAAAGTTTGATAGAAAAACTCTAGAATGAAAATTTCTGAGGAAAAAAATAAAGAAAAGTTTCATCATATATGTCTTAGCACCCCAAATCATCAAGTTATTCTCTATTTGGATCTTAGAACAAATCTAAGACATGAGTATATTTACAGCTGGATGATAGCTACCTGGAAATCCAAGCAATAAATTAATTGGGATGCAGTCTGAGGTACAAGGTCAAACAGCAATTAACTGCATCACCAGAGTTCAGTTTTCATGCCTCTATTGATATAATTTTTATTTTGGTAAATAATGATGCAATTATATAAAAAATGCAAAATCATGATGAAATACTCAAGACCAGATAGTGATAAATATTGTTCATATACAGCCATGCAAACATTATGATTCTAAGTGTGGTCTAAACTCTCTGTATTTAATGATTTTATGACAGCCATGTTTATTTATAAGAAATAAATAATGCCAGACATGTGTATGCAAACACACAAATGTCATGTTCTTATGCACTTGTTTTAAATCTGTAGGAAAAATACCCTTTCCAAAATGATTTAGCAGGGCATAATGACTTAGCAGTTATTTTAGTTTCTTTCAGAGAAGTAGAAGATATTTCTTTCCTGAACACAATTTCTCTTCCCCACTAACAATCTCCTGAGACGTTTCTCTGTTGCCAGTACCAAAAAGTCATAAAGTTGAAAAGTACTCTCTATATTTTTCTATACCATCTGTCACACAGACCTTGTTCTTGGCCTTACCTCAGTGCCATGACAAATATATAGCACTGATACTTTATAAGAAACTGAACACCCATGCTGTACTGTCAATGTTTTCAGCCTCCTTAGCTTTACAAGGGCAAGTATTTGGCCCATCATTCTACCATCTTCACCCAGGACATCCCTGAGAGTGGAATCTTCCTGCAATGGGCAGGTCCTGCCTCCCAGCAGGAGTCAGTTCAGTCTCTTGTGGGATGATCTGGCATAGACTGGCTTTGGCTTTAAAACTCTACAGCATTTGCCTACAGGGAAGAGGTCTGAAAACTGTTAACGTGAGCACAGGAGTGTAAATACCATTATATTTAATTAATAGCAGCTAAATATCATTTGCTGTCATTAAGTATAACTCCGTCTAACAAATATATGTCAACAAAGCAGATGAGAATTTTCAGCAGCAACAAATGCTGCCTCCAGCTCCAAGTGCATCCCTGATGCTTCACCTCCACCTCATTGCCATTCCATTCTCCCCTCTACCATTTGTCATACAGTGAGGGAAAGGAAATTGCTTCCTGGCTCCTAGAGGTGACCAAAAGAAGCCCCCGAGGCACGTAATTAACACAATCTATTAATGGCACTAAAGGTGCAATGCAGATGAGGTCTAGCTTCCCCCAAAGCAGTCAGACTGCCAGGAGTTCCTAACAGCAATGCAAGGATAAAATCATGTGCAACAAACTCCACTCAGCTTCACCATGGACTCAGCCTCTTCCACTGACGAAACAAATAGACCTTGGTCAGAAATGTAGCATTTGTGATAATACTTGAATTGGAAGAATAGCTCTGATAATGTCCAGATGGTAAGGAAAAAAAAAAATTAAAATCTCAGTGTATAATGTAAATTATTTTCTCATAACATTGCTTTTCAAAGCAGTGTATTTTTCAGCTATTTTTTCCATAAGTTAATCTGTTCCTCAGAATCAGCAGTTGCTTCTCCCTGGGCTTTAGCAATGGCTTAATGGCTGCACTGAAGTTTAGTATTAAAACTTATAAGCAGAATAAATAATTTTAAAAGAAAGGTCATCTGGGAAACTGACATCTAAGGAAAACTTTACTGAAGATCAGATAGTTCAGTTTTCCCTTTGTGAATCCAGGAAAAAGGGATGATTATGTTTTTCTAATCTGTTCTTTTCTCTAAAGACAGTCAAGGTCTTTTTTGGGTAAATGTTTCAACACAGAACAAAATTACCTTAGGTGAACAACAGAAAATATGCAGATTAGTTTGTATTAGCAAAACTTTTGACACTGATGTAATTAATTTATTCTTTTTTCTTCTTTTTCTTTTTTGTAACATGCAAGTGCAAAACCAAATCTAAAGTAGTTTGTTTACCACAGATTTTAAAAATAAGTTACTTTTAGTGGCACATATGACAGTTTGCTCTGTAATTTACTGGTCACTCTTCATTCTCTATTCTGTCATTGTGGTAAGTATCAGGGAGGAAAGAAAGTAAATTTGAAATTAATAATATTTTTAGATATTTCAAAACTCAATTAAGTTCTGTTTTAATCTTTAGTAGTGGTTGAACCAGAAAAATAGAAAAGAATCTAAAGTGCAAAGTTTATCACTGGTTCTTTTGACTTAAGACTCAAAGCTCACAATCAGTTTATGACAACCAGAGCAACTAATATGAACATAATTACAAAATTCAGATCCAGGTTCAGTTTAAAATATAGGTCATATTTGTGGCATCAGTTTGTGCAAAGATTTATAACAAAACTTTTTTTAATGAAAAAACCAAACAAACAAACTAGCTTTGTAATCTATGTTCCCAATCAGCTAGAAAAAATGGCATAAAATATATTGAGATCCCTGGAAGAACATTAGGAATTCTTTCTACTGGCTTTTGTGCACACTTTAGGAGTATTGTGAGCACAGATTAGTGGCCATTTACTTAAGTGCCATTTGTGGGGGATGCACAAAGGTAGCATTTAAACCAGCGACTTCATGAACACTCATAAAGTTGATAGATAAACAAATAATGAAACATAATGCATAAGGCAAGGCAATTTGTTGTTTTTTTTATTAAAAACCAGTTTTGTTATTCATTTTACCAATGTATTTGTCTTTTATTTTTTCAGCCCTCTTTTCCTAGCAAGATTACTGTTCAGCAACAAGAAGCTCATAAAGGGTCACAGAGGATGGCTGTCAGACAACAGAAGATATTTTCAGTCTGCTTCTGTAGTAGTCACCTTCCCCATTTCTCACTGTTCTGGTACAGAAAATATTTACTCTTATGAGGTTTGTTACTGCACAGGCAGTAAAACAGCTCACAAAAAGTTACTGGTTTTCTCAGCACAGTAACTCTACAATGCAAATGTTCATCTTTTATTCATTAGTTTTTAAACAACCTCATCCATAACCCCATAATTTCTCTACCTGGGTGTTTCCTATCTACCTGTGCACTTGCATTTTTCATTGGATTATAACTGAAGTAAGACCCTTGGCTTTGACAGGGTTGCACAGGTTATAAATCAGAAGCTGGTGTAATTTGTGGATTTACTTCCTTCCAGTGCAGCTAAGGCTGCTTAACCCAGGCAGGCACAATCCTACATTTCCCTTCCTTCAGTCACTCTCTGCCCCAGGCAGAAACAAACCCAAGATGAATTCCCTGTTTAACATATAGAGATAGGGAAATTTGCTGCTAATTACAGTGGTTAGAATTCCTAATGGGTAGAAGGGGGGTCTCCGGAGACCACACCATTCCACAGGCAATTCTCTTAGGTTGTTAAGTTTTTCTGCTCTTTTTCAGAAAATTTCTTAACAAAATTACCAGCAGCCTTTATCAAGCTGATATTGTAATTACTTTTGGGAAACAAATGGTATCTGAGGAAAAAGAAAACCACACTTCCATGCTTAATTTAGTAATGGGAAATTTAGAGAGAGAGAGAGCTCTTAATAAATTCTCATCTCTTTCACAAGTGGGATGAAATAGGCCACTAAATGCTTCATTTGGGAGGTTAATATTAACAAGCAGAACTGTGACTTTTACTCTTAGAAGCCCTGAAAAAGTTTGACCACTCACAGGAATATGGGATAGAGGAGTTATGTGCTTAGCTGTCCTCTTCCAACATTTCACTGCATCACCATGCTCTCCCTCTCTTTGTAGAAGTAAATGACTTTTCGTGTAGAAGCTCCCATTCTGGCTGGTAAACTCTTACAGATAATGAATAAAAAATCCCAGTCTGAACTCCTGTCCTAACCTTGCCCTCTCTTCTCATGTAGACGGTAGTGAGGGCGAGGATTTAATTCTTTGTTTTCTTACAAGCTTGCACAACACTTAATGAGGAAAGCTGTGTAGTCAGTCTTTGAGAATCAAGCCTATGAGCAAGAAAGGCAGGATCCCACTACAAAGCACAACAGAAGAATTCTGTCTGTCCCCACATCCTTGGAGCAGAAACCCTATAAATCTCCCCTTCCTCCAGCTTTGAAATCCTACACATCCTCTCATTGACAAAATCTGTGGTCGTTTCCATAACTTCCACCCCTCGATACTTAATGTAGAAGCAATTAGAGCCTTGTGTCCTTAGAATTTTGCTATTATTCCAGTTTGAACTTCAAATTCCTGAGTAGCTGATGCACATCACGGTAACAGATTAAGAACATGAAAATGCAGACTTCTTACAAGGAGGTGTTGGACTCTGCGAGCTTACTGACTGGCAACTGCATGTTTAGAGTGGATGAGAGTAAAGCCCTCGGTCTCTCCTCACTGACATCAACACTCTGGTTCCTGTCTCTTTAATATGAACACAGTCCAACACAGAGGGTTTTTACAAAAGCATTCACAAATTAGTTCTGGATGCTCAAACATAATAATTTCATGAAGCTGTGTTCTGTGAGGGCGCAGTCGTGTCACTCATGCAAACTATGCTAAAATCAACTGAAGCCACAAGCCTTCTCATTTGAGAAAGATGATGCCAAGCAAGTGCCAAACACCAGTTCCTAACTGTTCTTGGCATGTATATTTAAAATTCTGACTTCATCAAAGCTATGCTGATTCACAACAGCTGGGGGACTGGCATTTGTTGGTTTTAAGAGTTACACAGGGAGATCTCTAGTAACGACAACTGCATCTCACTGGTAGTGCTAAAATTAAAGTGGGACCACATACGAGCTCTGGGAAAGTATTGACCTCACATTTGCAAGTTCACAACGCTATAAAAATGCTTTAAAATGTGCCAGAATACTGTATTTCTGTAGGACAGTATTTCCCAAAGATCCTTCCTAATGGAACTAAGTCACAATTAAATGATTAAAAAGAAATTTTAACAAAAGAAATGACCAGCAATAAACTGTCCAATTTTAGTGAATCACTGTATTGAGAGCTAAATCTTCCTTGTTTTATGGACCAACTGTTAACCTTTAAAAATGTTGCTTTTGTTAACATAGGAGGATAACTAGTCTTAATTTAGTAGGTTTATATAATTCTAACAAAAAATCTTGAAAACATTTGCATAGGAAGTTTTGGGGAAAAATCCTGTACTTAGATATCTATAGTGGAAAAAAAAAAGGCACTTGTTCATAGACACAAAATGTATGTAGGGCAGCAAAGTGGAACGTAGGAAATTGAACTGCAGGAGAGAGACTGATTTTAAGATCTATTGTCAACATATACTGCAGCTCTAAATACTGACAGGTGAATTTCTGGAAGCTTGGTTGGAATATACAGTAAATCTAAAAGCTTAGTCAAAGATTGTAACACATTTCCCACAGTCTTTTGTCTGCCTGAGGGGTTGAAACTCTTACACAATTTCCTCTTCTGCTTTTTTGTCTTCTTTCTCTTCTAACCATTAATTTTTTATAACACACATATTCTCTGTATATAGCTGGAAGTACAGAAACATTCAAAAAAGAAAAAAAAACCCTTTTTTTTACATTCCAAAAGTTGGGCTCATGTTTTTATTCACTAAATATTTCAGTGATAAAACTGTTAATGCCTTTGACTACTGGTTAACATACTTGAATCTCTTTAAATTTCATCTTTAGAAATTTTATGAAATGCCTTTGGTATAAATGATATTAGCATCCTAAGTCTTAACATTTGCCTCAAGAGATCAGATTATGTTTTTAAAATAATTATTGATTTTTAGTAAAAAATACTTTGAGTGTGATCTATCATTTTAGCAGCTGTAGTTTTACAGCACTATATCATCATAGCTACTGAAAATTATTACATTAGAGTAACATCATCATGGCAAAACATTCTGAAAGTATTTTCCATTTTAAAAAATTATGACTATTCTTAAAAGTACTTCACAATCCTGACTTACTGTCTATGTTAGTAAAATGATATTGTCAGAACGAACAACTTGGAAAGAAAGGAGCTGAACAGAAAAGCCTTTGGCATTGTTTAGTTCTAGTGTAATGGTATTAATAACACTAATATCTATTAATAACACTAATATCTGTTACCACAAAAGGAATGCAATGTAGAAGAATTGTATACATCAAGGATTTATCAAACTTCTGAGGAGAAATAAGGACATGGAGTTGATTTACATTTTTGCTGTAGCATTCACAGTCTGCATTCATGTAGTGTCCAAAGTGGTTTGTCTGTGACAGCATTTCTTGATTGTTTCCAGCTACTTCAGAATTTAAAGCACTATTTACTGATGGAAAAAACCTTGAATCTACATCCCCACCACTTTTGTGTGGAGGAGCGGGATTGTGTGTGGATATGGGGCTAAAGAGGCCCAAAGTCATTCCTCTGTTTTGCAGGCAGAGAAGAAGTTGTTTCAGATTCCAGTCAGGAAAAAACTGTTTTGCTTTACTGTAGTCACAACTTCCCCATCCCTGAAGAAGGTCACTGTGTAGTTTATTTATTTACACTCGAAAGCTAATAGTAATATCAATATGAGTGAAGAACTGAGTATTAAGTCTCCTTGCACAGGTGTTAGTGAATGAAAGGGCCAGAATAATGAAGAAACCCATCAATTTGTGTATCCTTTTTCTAGTATACTCTGTGTATAGCCAAATATTGCATGGCTTATTCAAAAGAGAACTGAACTGCTCAGCTGACACAACACTTTTGCAGTGATGCCAATTTTTAGATCCATTACTTCCAACTGAAATATTCTATTCTATTCCGTTCCATTTGCTGAGGGTGGTTCTGAGTACTGAGCTGCTGATGTTTCTGCCCTTCCACTGATCACAAAACTGAATCCTTGTCCCTCCCAGGTGACTATTCTTTGAAAATTAAAGATCAGAATATCTCTTGTGAACAGTGCAGTAACACCACAGAATTCCTGCTGACATGACAAACAAATCCAGTTTCATGAACCCCTGCCATTGTTAGCTTGGGCTCAAAGAGCTGCTAATGTCATGATTACCTATCACCCATCATGAGAGTATAACATCAATCTCTAATTAGTTTTTGACACTCTCTGAGGGATGAAAGGTGCTATCTAAGCCACAAATTTATTCCACCTTAAAAGTAGAAGTGAGAGTTCTGTAAGTCAGTGTTCAAGCAAGTGAAGTATGAGCTTGAGATATTCTTTGTTATTCTCAGCATGTTCAAAAATCCTCTTTACTTGTTCCTTTTTCTTATTAATTTTCAGTATAACATCATCCTGTATAGAATATCATTAGCATGCTTAAAACCACATCACATAACAAAGACATAAAATTATCTGGAAAGTAAAACCAGCATTCAGAGTAGTTTCCCAATTAACTACTTCTATTTTATTGGAAATAAGAAAACTGCAGATATAAAATCCAAATATTACTCATAGCAATAATCACAAGAAAGGAATGTGAATGAAAGGTTAATAAGCTGTACTTTAAGTTACTTTAGAGTGTGTTCCAGATGTAATTTAGGAGGTTTTTTTGCCTGTGCAATCACCAGTGGGAGAAAAGTGTCTCCAAGAGGCATCACACAGCACCCCATAGACTATAAAGTGTCCCCTGTAGCTGACAAAGCCACCCTATTTCACCAAAGTGATATGGCTAAAGACTCTATTAATCATTGTTTTTTGTCCACAGTTATGTAAGGTGTTACTAAGAAATACATTAAATTTAATAGTTTTAATTCCTACATGTTAATTTTTGTTAACACATTAACATTTCTATATGTTAATTATTGTCCTTATTGAGTCCCTAGGAAACATTATCATCTTTCTCTCTGCTGTAATGCTATATACTAAAATACTCCTGAGACTGAACTGAGAAAGAACTCAGAGGCACCTACTGAGGAAAATAAGGTGCTTCTCACTGACTTTAATGGCATAGGGATCACCCATCACTATGTGACTTTGCACACATTCAGTACAGAGATTTATTATGAAATGTGATCTAATTGCACTCATGCTAGGGTCGTATTCCAGCTTATTAAAAAATACTTGTTATTATGGTAAAACATAATTAATTTTTTTTCATCTTTCAAATAGGTGTATATTTCAGTCACCAGATTTTACCAGACAAGCAGTCAGGTACAAGCAGCAGCAAACCAAAGACATCTGTTTCATGTGCTCTTCAGGCACTTTATACACTGAGAAATGGAAAAAAAGGTGATTGATTTCCGGAGTATGAAATGCTATTAAGGAGATTCTGATCTTCATCATGTGACTTATTTTGCATGACATTAAAACAAATAATCCAATCATGCTGGAGATGTAACAGCAATCATGTGATGTCCATCACAGTAGATGTGAGGTTCCTATTCCCATAGCAACATCTGTAGCGCTTACGCTAATCACTTTAAATTAACCTTGATATAAAAAAATGCCCTGGGGATAATGCTGTTGTTGTGGTAGTTCAGAAGAGTAGCATGATTTTCTAATAAGAACTTCAGAGCAAAAATAAGGGTGATAATGAGATGTCCTGTTAGGACATTTTTTTTAATGTGCTTTAGTTACACCAATACATTAGTACTAGCATCAGGATAATTATAAGTATCATAGATAATGAGCTGTCTTATTGATTACTGCCCTCTCATAACCCACTGTGGTTAATTTAGAGTGCATACACAAACTGAACAATTTAAAAGGTATGAAGCTAACACGGTACCTAAAAACGTACTTTATATTTTAAGAGTTCACCTCTTCTTATACTGTAGTAAAGTAAGACCAAAAATGTCTACTAGTTTCTTTTGTAAGATCCACCCATTACATGTACTAAGGTACAACCCTGTAGGACTTCAATAAAGCACAAGAAGTCTTCAGATTTTGAGCAGAGCTTTTATGGTGAGAAGTTGTCAGTTCAGAAGAGCAGAGTATGAACTGATGGTTGCATACAGTGCTTGTTACTCCTCAAGTTAAAAACTTCAACTCTTCTGAAAATTTTATAATGAGAAGCCTTTGCATACATTAATATATCTTTACATGGGAAGTAAGTGTCTGAAGAGCCTGCTGGAAGATGCAGACTTGCATATATGGCAGCGGTAGCAATAATTGCAGAAACACAAGACAGACTTTTGGAGCTCATATGCGAAACTCTTTAAAATGCTAAAATCCAAGCTCTGCAGATAGATGCGAAGTCATAAGTCCCTCAGCATGCTGGTTTATCACTGGTAAGGGTGGTGGTGTGGAGAGGACCACCAGAGGCACTTTAGTCAGCCCTAGGGATCCTGGAGGAAGAGCTGGGAGGAGCCTGCACCGAGTCACCCCTGGGTAGCCCTGCTCCAAAGCCATGGCTGCAGCAACCCCAGCCCAGCCAGTCAGGGCTCAATCAGATCCCCAGACACTCTGAAGTGAGGTCCCCTCCCCAGTCCCAGCCCAACTTCTGGGATGCCTCCCCTGTTTTTTATTTCCTGCCTTGTAGTTAAATGTTAGTGCTTATTTTACATGCATTTATTGTTACTACATCAAGTTTACAGGCCTGTATTCCAGAGTAGCTTTAAAATACGATGCTGTGGTATCCTACTGCCTTCTTTTATGGTAACTACTTTTAATTAGAGAAAGAAAGCCTCATCATCATTTGTCTACCAGAGTAATAGTTACAGTGCCTTCCATGAGAAAATATAAACACTTACAAACACCAGGTAGCTATTAGGTTAACAACAGAATCCACTGTAAGGTAGGCACTTACAACAATTATGGCAATTCAAAGTTAAAATTTTTCTTTTCAGTTCTTCTTCCATACCACTGGCCTTGGAGCAAGCAAGGCTATTTAATGACTTCTCTTTCTACCTCAATAATTCTATCCTTTGGAATTAAAATTGATTTTCTTTTAGCTCATGAAGATCCAGTGTTGGCTGTCTTCTGCCTGATGCAAAGCCAAGGGAATGCTGTGGAGCCTGTCCGTAAACTTTAGTGGACACTCAGTCAACACCAAAATATGCGCCAGTGACAATGACAGAAAACGGGGACAGCAGCATTTTGAGTCTCAGCAGGAATCTCAGTATAAGAAAGCAGTGCCAAAGGCTTTTTATAGTGTAGCTATTGAGAAAGCAAGAGACACACTGTGAGCTGGAGTTACTTGCTGCTAACGAACCATCTCTGTAGCTCAAAAGCACAAACTTCAGTAGTGAAATTACACCATCAGCAGCAATGCCCTGGAGCTGCTGCCTCAGTAAACCTGAACTGCCAGCCAAAGCCCCCACCGTGCTTTCCTCCTGCTGTGCCAAATGACTGTTGATACAACTGAAGCCCATTCTGCCCCTCCACAGGGCCGTGCCACATTTGAAACTTCACATTTTCCCTGTGTCCAGTCTCCCTGGGTCACGCAAGGAGCCTCAACAAAGCAACTCCCTCACCATTTAAAGGAGCAACACCAGAGTGTAAGCAACAGCATATCCCAGCTGGGAGTCTTTTGTGTACCACAGTGGTTGTGGGGTGAGATTTTGAACCATCATAAAGAAATGAACCATCTTCCACATTTTCTTCCCAACTACATGGAACACCCCACACACCTCGACAGCGATCACATAAAGGGCTGACAACAACCGCTGATGTCAGATGTGGATTTTTCGATTACAATGACAAGCCCTTTTTTATTTTCTGAAAAGGTTAAAATTTCTGGACTGAAATTTAGATAAGGTTTTGCTGTTTTCATGTACTGAAAAGAAATCACAGGTTTTAACTTAGATTCCTGGGCAGGCAAAATTAAAAAAAAAAAAAAAAAAAAAAAGTTTGCCTTCATCTGGTTTATCTTCTATGGGGGAAAAAAAAAGTCCAAACACTTTTTCCTATCTACTAGAAAAGTTATTAATCTTAAAAGGAAATTTTCCAAAGTTCAGTTTTGAGTCTTAATACATACAAATAAAAGATCATATATTTGATATATAAAACCAAGCTCATAGATTTAAACTGTAAACTCCTTGGCTCCAAGAACTGATCACGTTTATCTGTAAAGAACCAGACATACTTCCCATGTTCTGTGAACACCAAAGTAGCAGTAGGATCTTTTGGAAGACTTAACAAGGATGGTTTTGTTTCATTAGATTTTTTCCCTATCAGCTTAAGAAAAATGAAAGCTGGAACAACTGAGCTGCTTCAAGATAACAAAGTGTGAGTTCTCACGACAAAACACATACATTCTAATAATATGCTTTTTAAAAATCAAAACAGCTTTTTGTTTGTTTGTTTGTTTTAATAGAATGCTTCCAATGATTTGAACTGTGAAGACCAATACCAATCTCACAGAAGACTGTGGCAAAAAGAATAACTGTCTTATTTGGCAAAATTAGAACCATGTGGATGTTGATATGGTTTGCCAAATGCAAAGAAATTAAATTCTTGTCCTTAAGGTATATAAGTTTTTTGTAACATTTTTCATTCTCTGAGAATACACAGCAGTTGTATTTCCCTCCTTGTTCATTACCTGCAACACACATTCTCTGATAGATGACCTTTTAAAAATATTGATAATGCCACCATGGCCATTGTGACCTGCCAGAGGGACTGTCTAATTTGACAGGAATGAGAGATTTGCCCTGACCGCCACAGTAAATAAATTTCGTGAGGAGAACGTGACTGTATGTTTACTTTGGCTTCAGGCAGACTCTTGTATTTCAGGGGAATGCTACACGAAGCAGAACTCAGAACTTTTGGTGGAGTTTTCACTGTCAAGTCCTTCCTGAGACTATTGTGTCCTCGAAAATATGTCTGTGCCCCCCCAAAAATTCTAGTGAATTACTAAACAAAAACAAACGTTGGACTATCCATCTCTAACCTGTGTGCATATTCTGAGTGAGTCTGATACTGGAACTGTTACTTCCTGGGTGGTCAGTGAACTGTTGTCTGGCCATCATTTACAAAGCATTAATGTTTGCAAAAGATGGTCTCCAGGAGAAAACATCACTGTAGGCATTGCTGGCATTAGAGTGCAAGAAAAGTACATGGAGGTAAAATGCAGGACAGGAGGAAATGCAGGTGAAAAAAAATGGGACAGGAAATCATAAACAGTTATTTTACACCAATATGACTGATGACGAAAATTAACCAGTCAGGTTTACTTTCATGCTTTTGTTCTGCTTTTCTTACCACCATGAAAGTAACATGAGCTGGTAAATTGTTGATCTTGTTACAGATGAAATGCGTGGTAAAAAGTCTTTCAAGAGTATCCAGCGACAAAAGTAGATAATTTGTCAAGACAGATAGATAGCACAATTTTCAGTAAATGTATAGAACAGAAGATAAAATCTCAGAAGCTTCTATGTACAGGGAATCATTTCAAATTAAGTGCACCTTACAAACCCTTTCCTAAAAGGGGACTAATTCATACTGACAGAGTAGAAGCTTCAGATCGTTACAGTAAGAGAGATGAAACATAAAGGAATAGCTCCAGCCTCACTTTAGGACCATCTTTACAAATAACAGCCAAATCACCTCTATGTGCTGCTGCTTCTTGCAGCATCAGCTGTGCACCACCCAGGGCTGATCTTTCAGACAGATGAGGTTTCTTCAGATAATGTGTACTAATAAAACCATTCAAAGTTACACTCAGGCACTAGAAAATCTGGTGAAGATTTTATTCCTAGATCAAACACATTGATATCGCATGGCAATTATTTATGCTTTGTTCTGAACTCTACATGGTGCATAATAATCACATATGCTCTTGCTTAGTATCTTGTCACTTGAGTTAGTCAGCAAAGGGGTGGGTCAGAAATAGTACAGCTAGAGCTGGAAAAACATTTGTCTGTGTCACCTTCACACCATATGTACGCTTTTACTATTATTTATTCCACTTTTCTAGTTCTTACTAAAATGCTTTCTGCAGATGTTTGAATTGCTGTCAAAAGAAGAGCACAGCCTAAAATCCTTATGCTCTTCAGGCTCTCCCACCATCAACAAATGACAGCAGTTACTAAGTACATGCCAAAATGATAATTTTAATCTTAATGAGAGCCCCAGCACATGTGTTTCTCTAGCCTCACTTTTCCACAGATGCAGTGATCAAAAGAGAATCTCAGTTTCTAAGACTATCTTAGGAAATCAACCAGGAAGGCAGATGATGAGATAATCAAAGGAACAAATAACTAGGTCTCCAAAATGCTTGAATTGTTTCCCTTTGATATGCCAGTGAGGACAAAACAAAGGCCATATGAGGTGGTTCAGCAATTTACAGGCCATTTATAGGACAAGAATAAAATTTTACTTTTGAGCTGTTATTCACTGAAAACAATGTCTGTTTTAGGTGGCAAATCTTTTGTTATCACTCTGGATAATCAAACCTGCAAAACTGTTTCTATGTCTTTGTGGGCTGTCCTTGACTGGATGCCAGGTATCCACCAAGTCGCTCTATCCCTCCCCTTCTCAGATGGGAGGTGAGAAAATAAGATAGAAAATAAAACAACTCACTGCTCAAGATAAAGGGAGTTCAACAAAGCAAAATCGAAGGTCACACACAAAACCAAAAGAAAACACAGCATTTCCTTCTCTAATTCCCATCAGCAGGCAATGTCCAGCCACCTCCCAGGAAGCAGGGCCTCAGTGCATGTAGCAGCTCCTCCAGAAGACAAATGCCATAATGACAAATGCCACCCTGTCCTTTCCTTCTGCTTTTATTGCCAAGCAGACATCACATGGTATGGAATTATCCCTCTGGTCAGTTGGGATCAGCTGTCCTGGCTGTGTCCCCTCCCAAGCTCTTGCCCAGCCCCAGCCTTTCGGGGCTGGTGGAGGCTGATTTGGACAGAGGGCCTCGATGCTGCGGGAGCATCGCCCAGCAGTGCCAAACACTGCTGTGTTCTCAATACCTTTCTAGCTGCCAATGAATAGCCCAGCACTGTGAGGGATGCTACAGGGAAAATTAATTCCATCTTAGCCAGAACCAGTACAGTTTTTCATTAGCAACTAAAAACGATCTCAAGAAGAAGAAGAAGAAAAATTTTCAAACAGAATCAAACAAGACATATGAAACCCCTGTTACATATCCCTTACTTGCTTTTGAGTAGTTAATAGCACTGTACTTACCCACAGTATTTAGGATCTGTGTGTTTTTAGAAACACATGTTCTCTCTGACTCTGTGGATTTTTTTAGAGTTGTCTAATTAAGGAATTATCTATGAACTCTTACCTACATTTTTGAGATAATTGTCAGAAAAGAAACTAGAGCACAAGGACCTCATAGTTTCCACTCATTCCTAAACAACACCTACTAAATGTTTACATACATATGGATTTGAAGGCAAAATAGGAAGGGTCAAGATGGTTTCCTACATCTTCAAAAACTTTGAATTAATAAAAAAAATTCAGCCTTAGAATGGAAGGAATCAGATTTTTAATTTTCCATCAATACTAACATCCAGCCATTGTAAGAATATTTAAGATAATGGAAAGCATAGTTCTCATTAGAATTCCATTTCATACATTAATAAAGAAATGGAAGATAACTAATATATTCCTGGAAAGCATTTTCAAAAGGATTCAGCAGTGGTCCAACAGACTAGGTGATTTCAGGAGAAGGTTGTTGGGTCAAACCTATGAAAAGCATCTGATGCCATCCTTTTTTACCTTCTCAAAGCATCATAGGCAATGAAATCCTGGCCCTACACAATGCTATGGGAACTCTGCTACTGACTTTAGCAGAGATAAAATGGGTTCTACCATAGTCCATTTATGTCAAGAGAAATAACAAGACAAATATAAGGAAACTCCAGTTATCCTATGTATTGATTCCTTTCTTCAAGAGGCACAGAAAATCAGGGCAAAAAGTATTGGAGACTGAATCAAATTATTAAATAAACCTTTTTTCCTATTTATATTTGTTTGTTGGTTGTTTTGTGGTTTTTGTTTGCTTGTTTTGGGGGATTGTTGTGTGGGTTGTTTGGTTGGTTGTTTTTTTTTTTTTTTCCACATGAATAAAACAGTACAGGAGGAGAAATACTTAAAATACAGATTTAGAGTCTGTTTTGCCTGTGGTCTCTCAACAGACAGGGATTGCAGGTAGTCTCACGTTGTCTAAATGGAATTGTCACAAAGTAGAATGTGATGAGAAGAATAATGAAGAACATTTCAGGAATATTCCACTATTGTCTGACTGCAAAAAAACTCTTGCCACACTCTACCAGAAAAGGACTGATAAAACTGCCAAGTAGTAGAGGAGAAAGCATTGCTGAATAAGAGGATTATGCCCAGAACTCTCTGGAAAATACAATTTTGGGAAAAAGAAATAGAAGGCTGGGGGGAAAGCCCTCCTAACTCACATTTAAAATTCAGTGATGTTCTTCAAGGGAAAGATGCTCCTTAAGGGGAAGAAAGAAGCTGATCTTCATCCCACTGATGGTTGGTCACTGATTCTCCCTGTTTCCCATGTTCAGGTACGACAGTGCTACCTGCCCAGGAATAGGGATCCAGGGACAGCTGAGAAAGAAGGGATTCCCACAGGTCAAGATGCATGGACAACCCCACTAACAAACACAGCCTGGTGATTTCTGGGAAGCCCAGAAATGTAGCCCCATGGAGGTCATCGGGCAGGAACAGGAGGTGTGAGATGGCATTTTCACTTTTATCAGAGTGCTTGCTATCCTGCCATAATCTGTCACTGACTGAAGAGGGAATTCTTTCCATAAAGTGGGTTTTCAACCAGTGTTCTACGAGATGGGCAAAAATCAATTTTATAAGACCTTGAGTTACATCTAAAAACTATGAAATCTTGCAGCAACTAGAAGAAAAAGAAAGTAGTCACACTGCTGCACAGCCAGACCTGCTCACCACTCCCTCCTTTGCTGAAAGACCTGAGTAGTGACCAGGCAAGCCCCTTACTACTCCACATCTGCAATAGAAATGTAAGGAGAAGGAGACTGAATGAGGGAAGGTCTCTATATGGCATCTTCTAATGTCTGATAGTAAGCAGTAAAATAATTGACTGTTACTTGATTGATAGGAAATGTGAACACATTTTTTTTAAACTACCAGGTAATCACCAGACAGGAGCAGCTCCCAGTATCTTAAGCTCATGTCAGAGCAGGTGGAGCCCAGTACTCTCTTCCCCCACAAATTCAGTTGAGTTGGACTAAGTCATTTTTACACACATTTACACATTTATGTCCCATCGTGAATTTAAGAAATCTTTCAATGCACAGTTTGCTGCACAGGTCTTTACTGCAATACTGTAAGAACTGCAGCACTGAGGTATCACTTTTCTATTTCTCAAAACCAAGAACAAAATAATATGTCATGTAGGTTCACTTTCATCCTCTATCTCAGACATAATTGGACCATCCTGGACTTAAAAGAAGAACTTTAGAAGAACTAAAAAATTTCACTCTTATTCTCCCAGCTGGGGACAAAAATCCCCAATAGAAGATTTTCCTTTAAAAAAAAATAAAAACTTCAGAGAGCTAGTATGTCACAATATTTTTTTTTTTAAATCAGTTTAGTACCACTGACTGAACAACAAGTTTGGTGCTCATATGTTTCTTCATATGCTGGACTCTTTGATCAAATGACATCTATGCTGCATCATCTTAAGGCAGATTAATTTCCCTCAGCCAAAGGACAGATGTAGCAGAGCCAGAAACCTTATGCAGAATCATATGGACATGAAACTCCTAAAGTGCAGCTCACTGGAGACACTGGCAGCTCCAACAAGTAGAAATTGCAAATCAAATTGACTCAGACAGAACTTTTAACTTGAGTTCCAAGAAAATAAAAGAGTCATGTCAAAATTGACATTTTTCCACAGAAAGTATCAACTTAAAAAGGAAACCCCTTATCCACAGCAGAAAAATACAAGTTCTGAATAATCTTACTTATTACTAATGACATAAAAAACAAAACTGTAAAATATTATGTCTTACTTTTGCTTCACCAAAGATACATGTATCTGTTTCCTAGCAGATGTGTGTGCTGCTGACCCTTCTATACAGTCCTAGTTTCTACTGGGACCGTAGAACAAAGTTTATTGATGAGTTTTATTTCCTAGTGATGAACTAAAAATACAGAAATAGGTATTCCTACTTCTCCTCTTTGGGCAAGGACAGCTTAACGTGGTTGATTAGAAACTATCAATTAGACTTTTTGTTTATTGGTTGCTAACTTAAGAATATTAACGTAGAATTAATTAATTCTTAATGCTTATCAAGGAAACGAAGATAAATAATTAAAAATCTCTATAAGACTGTAAAAGTATTAAAGTAACAAACCGATCATAGTGATTTGCTTAGTTTATTGAGGACATGAACTCTGTAAATGCCAAAGGAAAATGACCCCTGGTCTGTCTATCAAAAGACATTATCTCTGGGAACATACCTTGCTGCACTAAATCCAGCAGAAAATTATGGAATATTTTACTAGACAGACTCACTCAGGCTCTGGGAATAAGTTAAATGTTTCCTTATTTTTATATTTTCCTTTTTCTTCTTCTTTATTGTTCCTTATACTTTCATGTGTCCATCACATATCTTCTTAACAGGATGATGCCATTTTCTCAGTCATATTATACTGTGGCTTTCATCTTTCTTAACTTCAGAGTACCAACCCCATATCTGCCTCCTGGCCATGGCCCTCAATGCCTGTTTCAGATCCTGGGAATATCTGAAACGAAATAACAACCTGGGCTCTGCCTTCTTTTGTCCTTTTGCCCAAGGACCAACCTAAGGATTAAGGAATCATCAACAAGTGAATTAAACCAACCTTTAGACTACCTTAAGACATCACAGGTCTGATGAAACAGTAGGAACAAGACTTGGGGAATATGTTTTCTATACAAGTACACACAAACTGATAAAAAGGTGGTTTGGTATATTTAGTAGGTAACATAGTTTAAAAAAAAAAAATCAGGAAAGGAAATCCTACTTTCCCTTTCCCTCTTTCCAATGACAGAAGGACAAGCACATGATTTTTCTCATCTCTGTGCATCTTTTGGACCAAATGAGATTTTTCAGTGAAATGAAAGACAGTGTTCTTACTCTCCCCATGCATGACAGAGAGAAGCCTCAAGTAAAGTCAGCAGAGGGCTCTCCTTTGCTTCACAGATGACAGATGCAAGATGGTCACACAAACACTTTTAAAAAAACCTGTTACTGTAGTAAGTTTATTTTCTATATGTGTATATATATATGTATGTATTTGTAGGAAGGAAAAAGAGATATACTCAGAATTATGAAGTAAAGCCAATGATTTTGGATGCTGACTTTATTTTGTTTTAACACAAGCTTAAAAAAAAGCTTTGATCTTAAAATATGCTAGATGTCCTACAGATTTTACTTATTTTTAATTTTTTTTCCATATTTTAGACGTTCTTAAAGTTACAAGAAATAACTTAGTGGTGTAATACTAGACTTTCCCTTTCGAAAAATCTGTGCATGAAAATTATATTTGGACTTCTAAAGTTTGTTGCCCTGATTTTCAAAGACACTAAACACATGTTTATTCACCTTGGAGACAGAGGGCAAAGTCAGAATCAGCTGTGGGTAATAAGCATTTATGAAGAGCAGACCACTTATTTATAGGCCTAGAAATGGACAGCAATTTAAATTAAATGCAGGAACCAACAAATGCTGGCCCTGGATCACAAACACGAAAAAGACTCTAGGGATGCCATTAACTGAATTGACCTCTTGTGTGCATAATTGGCACTAAGGCCGAAAAGGCCAACAACTGTACCTTTGGAAATTGAATTTAGTAAGGACAAGAGATGATGGCTTTGTTATGAACCTCTGATTATTATGAAAACACTGATTGCATGGCCTGTTTCCTTAGAAACTAACCAAAAGGTGACACATTCTGTTGACTTTCTATTATACATTCATAACATCATCTTTCAATTCTATGTCATAAAGAATTTATGTAGGACATTAATCATGCAAGACCATTAAATTGTTATCTCATTTCAGTGATAATTGTTTACTGCTATAAATGGCTCATGTTTTGTTCCAACAGTTGGACTGTGACTAAAATGTATCCTCAGAGCAGTGCTGGCAAAGAAGATTAACTTCTTCAGAGACAAGGAGTTATGAAGAAAGGGGAGTGTTTTATTATTGTGTATGAGGATAATATGACTTGTAAAAAATGGGTAATTCAATCACCAAGTGGACCAAATGAAGGAGTGGCAATAAAAACCCAACCTGCTCACGGGTACGTACATCTGGTCAAGAGTTCTAGGCAAAAATTTTTGCAGAATCCTCATGTTAATAACGTACCTGGCCCCTTTCCCAAAATGTAATGAAGAGGGTATAATTTTTTTTCCATTTTATAATTGCTTAAAACAATGTCAGCTGAATGTAATAAAAATTAATTATGAAATGTACATGAAATTATGAGGATACCACCAACTGAACACTAAAATTCAAGCATTTATAGAAAGGAATATTCATTAAAAAACAGCAGACCTGCCCCCCAGTATAACTCAGCTAATCAGAGTTATGCTGGGCAATACAATGATTTGTCACCTGCTTTTAGATTTCCCTATTGACTCCCGTGTGGAATAAGAATGGGATCAATTTAAAGCAGTCCTTTAATCCCATGGGTGCCATCACTAATGCCCCTGTCTGTTACTGCTTTCTAAATGGAACTCAGTGATATATTTTTCTGTAGCAAAGTGTCTACTTTATGAGTATAATAAATAGCAATGGCCCTTTAATGACAACTTTAGCTTTGGCCATTATAGTACATTTTAAGTGCTTAAAAACACTAATGGGAGCTATACAGTGTTAATTATACTTAAGATATGAGTGCTGTACACAAGAACTACTGCAACATTAAGTAAAACACTTCTGCTAATCCTAATTATAGCCTGTATGGAGGAGATAAGAGAAATCAAGTGCTCCTTTACAGCAAGTTCTTAAAATAGCAAAGGCAGGAAGGACAAATTGGCTGGAAAAACACTGGAAGCACCTTTTAGCACAGGACTTGATCCTTATTTACACCATCTATATAAGCAGCTGGATTGCATGAGTTCTGCAGTGCTGAACTGGCCCTGTCATCAGCCCTGCACAGGGCTAATCTGTACCCTGTCAAAGCCAACTGGGCTCTGTATAAACATGAATCAACACACAGACATTAATCTGAAAGAGCAGGCTGGAGACTTCAAGAAAACATAGGGATGAAGGTCAGGCTGAACAGGCAAGTCCAGAATCACCTTGACTAACTCTATGCATTTAACTCTGATATTTGACTTGAGAGGGAAGTTGCTGGGCTATTTTTATATGCACTAGATTTCCAGGGGTGATGTAGATTTTCCTGTAGCAGCTACTTGTGTCTATTTATCTCCACAGAAGAAATCTAAGATTACTATGCTCCACTGTGAGTAACTCAATAAAATACCTAAAACTAGGTAAGGGATTAATTTGGCCTAACAGCTTGCAACAAATAGTGGTCACATCTTTAGCTGAGTGATTAAGCATGGAGAACTTCCCAACGGTTCATAAAAGTCAGGAACTACATATTTTTACTTTTCAAAGCATTTCAGCGGTGGGGGAAGGGGGGTAGAAATAAGAAAACCTCCTGAGAAATGCAAGAAAAACTCAGATAAAGTTCACCAGTAGTTCAGATCTGAGCTCTAATCCTAATGTTGTTCAAATGAAAACGTCTGTATGACAGCACTGGTCCCTGCTTGACAGAAGTCAGGATCAATTGTATGAAGACCCCTGTGTTTAGATATCTGCTCCATCCCTCTCTGCTGACCTTATCTCTGGCAGTTTACATCATAGCAGTCAAGAGCTTTGCTTCAGCCTCATACACCATCAGTCCCAGAAGTCTGTATGCACCAGGAACAATGGATTTGCCTCTAACTACATAGGGGAGATAGGAGAAAGCAAAACTCACAGGTACATAATCTCAGCTTGCCTGTGGGAATTACAGAGGAATTACAGGGCAGCTGTGTGGCACTGCTTCAGTCAGTAACACTCCTGGAAGTGTGGCACCTTACCTAAGTTTGAGTAAGGTGTTTGTCCCTGGCCTAGAATTTATGACAACAGGTCACAATCCAGTTCATTTCCCGTAGTAAGTAATCACAGCAACTGTGAAATGATAGACAAGGCCATCCTAACTATCATTTCATACTGTGCTAACAATTCTAGATGCGTACAAAGCAATTTACATCCTCTGCAAGACATAAATATAATTATTGGTGGAACTATATGAAAAAAAAAAAAAGAAATCTTCACTGAGCTAGTGGCCATCTAGGGATATATAAACAAATGATAAAGCCAAACAGAATTATAAAGCAATCCTCTTTCAAAAGGTCATGAACATCTAACAGAAATAATTGAAATGCACAGAAAAGGAACATGTTCAATGAGAGCACAGCTTAGAGTGTATTGGTTTTTTTTTTCCCACACAATACAATGCAATGGCTCACTGTTTCAACACACTTAATTTCAGCCACTTGAGGACTGAGTTGACATCAGAAAGAACACAATCCAGAAACTTCCTATTCATAAAATATTCTGAGCCTTCCAATGCTTTCTTAATTTGCAGATTAACCATGAGAAAGTGGCAAGAGACCAGCATGCTGCTGAAGTACTGACTGCAACACTAGCAAACCCGAAACTTTCCCCCCTCTTATCATTCAAATATGTCTTTTGTAAGCTCCTTTTCTGTTGAGACTTTTGGTAACAGCTCTATCTTGTTTCCTATGACCATACTCAGCATTTAAAGTGTTGTTTTCAGGATAAGAGTCCCTGTTAGTCTCCTTGTTTTAAAAAAGGTCCCTCGAATTATCAGCAGCTCAGTCATCAGGTTGAATTGGGACTTTGGTTTCAAAATGAAAAGAGAGAAAAACATAATCTGCTTAAAGCAACCATATTGGTTGAAGTTAGGTCAGTCAGGTTTATATGGCTACAGCTAAATATTTTGTCTACAAGTTTGTCAGCACTTGCTTGAAGGTAAACTACTGAAGAAGCCTTAAATTTAACCATTGCTTAAAGTAAAATTAGCACAATAAAACTGAGATAAGTATTCATCAGAGAAAACGAAAAAGAAAAGAAAAGCAATGAAAATATGTCTGCAACTGATGGTATCTAATTACGGTGGAAATAGACTGTGGTTTCCTGTTTTGTAGTTTTCTATTTCTCCTGCTGTTCCCACTCTGCCACTTCAGACAGAGCTACGTGAATGTCTCCCACATGTTTTTTAAGGAAAATCCAGGCAGAGCCTGAGAGAACGATGGCCACACACTGAGGTAACACCTGACAGGTTCAAGGCTGCCAGGCACAAATGCAGCCCCCACTGCCAAAGAGTCCCGACTTAACAGTGTAACAACGTGCAATGGGGCAAGAACCACATAAGCAGCAGCTCTGAGGAGGACAAAGACAATAAAGATGGATGAACATTTTTGTTCTCAATCTTGGAGGTATCAATCACGATGCTGACCTCTTGGATAAAGCACTGAAAGTCCTACAGAAGATGTGTTGCAGGCATTAATTAAAATTTGGAGTACATTTTGAATAAGTCTTTTGAAGACAGAAAGTGCTATAACGTGTTATTATCCTACATAATAATAAAAAAGGCTCCAGCATCCTGCAAAGATTGTATTGCATCAGCATTGATTTAACACTGAAAAACGATGTATTTGTTTAGCATCTCACAGATTTATTCACACTGAGTATTCAAAAGAAGCATATTTTGAAGAATCCTTATCAACTCAAACATGAGTCTTTAATAAATTGCAAAGTGGTAAAAGCTGTCCTTCCTTTGTCATCTTTATAGATCTATTTTTCAAATATACTTTCTTCCTGTTCAGATAGTAACAAGATTTTCTTTTAGTGGTTGAGCTACAGCACAGAAAAAAGTTGCAAATATTTTGACCAATGCAATTTGATATTTCACACTGCCTTGATAAAATGTCAGAAATCATCCTCATCATTTGTAATCCATCTCAGAACTATTTTTGTAAAACCTTTTTGACACATACTTTGCTACTGGTCTAGTATTTTCTTTGTATATTTCTACAAGACTGTCAATATTTATTTTGCCACGGTTAGGTAACTCTTCTTATAAATATGGAGAATATATGTCCATTCCCTAAAACGACATTGACAATCCATAACATTTAAATAGAATTAGCATTGCCAATTTGCAGTGTAGAGTATATTCCGTGAGCTTGCTGCAAAATGCACAGGTTTCAGAACAATTAGCATATGAAGCTACTCTTGCCATTTCACTCCTCTATTTTTATTAGAGCTCATTACTGTGCCGTCATATTTCAGAAGTAGTGATGCAGAATTTGGATTTGACAGTGATTCGGGAATGAGCCAGCCAGAAAATTATCTGTAGGGACTCACAGACCTTTCTATAATATCTACCCACCTGGGCACCGCTCCAAGTAACTGTATTTTCATGTCACTCAGGGGTGCTGCCCGCAAGTCGCAGTGCCAGCTGATCTGTATTGCAAATGATACAAATTGTTCCATTCACAAGAGACAGAATTCATCCCAACAGAGTCAGAGGAGCCAAGGGAGCAGGGGCAGTCCCAGCTTCCACCTGTAGCCCTGGCCCAGCTAAACAGGGCTATGGTGGAAGATGGAGACTGGGCTTGCTGGACCCTGTCCCCAGGACCCTGGTGTTGACAGGTGCAAACAGTGCTGGAAAATCAAGGTAACAGACTAAACAGTGGAAATTCATCAGAAGCTGTAGATATAAGAAAGAAATTCTCTGTGATGAGGGTGGTGAGACAGTGGAACAGGTTGCCCAGAGAAGCTGTGGATGTCCCATCTTTGGAAGTGTTTAAGGCCAGGTTGGATGGGGCTCTGAGCAACATGGGCCAGTAAAAGGTGGCCCTGCCCACGGCAGTGGGGTTGAACCTAGGTGATTTTTCAAGTCCCTTCCAACCCAAACTATTTTGTGATTCTGTGGTGTTAAGTTATACCTGCAGAAATGCAGGGCCAGCAGTTATCTGTACGCTGTGGGTGTGTACAGGTATGGAATCTGCTTCTGGGAGTAATCCACGTTTAAGAGGCTGCTGGTATCCATGGACTTTTTACTTCATCCTCTGCCTAGAGTTGTAATTCATCATCTTTCAGTTGTGCCTAACCATTTGCAGTGCTGACTACTAAACTGAACAATTGAACATTCATCCTTGCATCCAACTTGCATACATAAACACACACACACACGTGTGTGTGTATATATATATATTATGGAGGATTATTTCTGCATTTCAGATTGTGAATTGGCGAAAGTAAAGGAGTGCTGAACTGCCTAGACTGGAAGTGCATCCAGAGAGAGACAGGATTCTGGCTTTTCACCTAGAGAAAATGTCTATGCAATCAGTACCATCACAGCAGGATGCCAAGAAAGGAGAGAGACAGAAACTAGCAGTGGCTTATGGGAAGAAGAGAGAAACCTTCTTGCAGCACTAGAATTGCTGGGGAGGGTAGACTTGAGGATTCTGAAAAAGGAGATGTCTGTCTACTACTTGCTTAGACTAAGATCACAGAAACACAGCTCATTGGTGCCCATTTCTTGCAAATAAAGGGGAGTTTCCAAATGTTCTTCTGGTTTCCACTTGCTTTGTTTGATAGCATGACTGAGAAACAGTAACATATAGGAACATACTCAACCACAACTCATTGAAACAGGTAGGAATATAATAATTATCTACACTACTGCATATTTTGATGTCACTATTCTAGGAAAAAAAAATAAAATTTCCTTTTTCTTTTCTTTGTCCTACCTCAAGCATTTATCATTCATTACACCACAGCATTGGAGGGTTGGTAACACTTAGTCCCATGCACAGTAGTACAAGAAGTCAAGTCCTATTGCTAACATCTTTTAAGAATACCCTTCCTGGAGAAGCCACTTCCTTTGGAATATAAAAGATGTGGTCTCAAGTTGTACATAAGCAGTTCAATTACTTTGGCCAATTTCAGGCAGAGCATCTCCCCTCTCTATGACAATTCCTCTGCCAAAATGCAGGTGGATTTATAGCTTCAGATAGAATTGCTGAGGGATGTACCTATAGTGCAGGTCAAGAGAGGACCTCACTTCTCAGCGCTATCAATCTCACACGGAATGTATTTACTTTACAATTTCATGAAAATAAAAATAATGGGCTGGGACCTCTTTTCTCTGGTATAACTTTAGTGACAAAGGTATAATAAGCCTGTGAGGTATTAAGTGTTCTCAGTGTCATGATCTGCCCAAGCCAATTGCAGTTTCTGGCATCGAGTACTACACGAGAGTTTCACAGTATCTAAGGGCTTTCTTTCTGCACAGCAAACCTTAGGCTAAAGTCTTCCCCAGAACAGGCAGAGCATCCCATATCCCTCATCTTCTCCTGACCAGTGACACTCTTGTGCTCAGTATATGTTATTTGAAATATCGTAGAAGTCAGTTTGAGGGTTTGACAATGATATTTGAAAGATAATTTTAGAAGGAACTATAACATGGCAGGTGAACAGCCAATGGACTGACCACTTCTTTCTCTCTCTCCATTTCAGACCTAGATTTTATCTTGAATTGTGCCCTTTTTCCTGTCAAGAACACATGTAGTTCTGGAGGAATGTAATTCTTGAAAATGTTAATATTAATTTCTGTTAATATACATTATCTGAGAGTTGGTGACATAGCTATTTTTTCAACAGCCATGCAAAAAGAAAAAGGTAGGTTATCTCCCAAATTATAATTTCTCTACTGATAAAACCTGTAGCAAATAAAAATTAAATGCATTTATTTATTTATAATAAACAACCCTCCTCTGAAGGAGTCATCTTAAAGCACATTAAAAAAATCTGCTTTGTATCCTTGAATATTCTTGATCACTCTAGACTTTATCTATTGGTCATTAGAGAAACGTGGGAGAGAGTCTCTTGTTCTGGAACCTGATGCCAACACAAAAGTGTGAAGTCCATATTTTCTTCTTTTTGTACCACTCCAGTTGGTAGGTTTCCCAACAAGATTGGTCTTTTTTGTTTATAAGTAGCTGGGACAAAAGTTCTGGTATTTCTGAGTATTAAAGGTACTATTCTCTTACTTTTGTGGCCCAACCTTGAACATTTATGAGGTACTATATATTGAAATACTGCTTTGTCTACACCAAATTTGCCTCCCAAAGTATGGCAGATGAAGACAGAATTCTGGACCCAAGACACAAAATTTCATAATACTTAATGCCTACATTAAAAAATTATTTATAAAGAATAAAAACATCACTCATACATGTAACAAGGACTATTACAGACAAGACTAGTAGGTATTACACATTAGAACATTGTTGCTAAGGTTTATTTAACTAGACTATAACATGAATAAACTGAGTAACAGTTTATCAAATCATACATTAAGATTTTTACTAAACCTTTAAAAAGATTTATTACTACACCTTTAATATATACCACATTCAAATTTTTGAAACTATTAGGTATAGAATTGGGACCACAAACTACATTCACACACACACACACACAAAAAAATCAATGAGGAATATTCCCATCTATGTGAAATCAATCAAAAATGTCCATCTTTTCAAAGTTGTAAGGGGGTGGGGGGAAAAAGTATTGATTTATCACTGCAACTTTCATAACCATAAATCAGCACCACAGAATGGCTGATATTGGATGGGACCTCTGGAGATCATCTCATCCAAACCCCCCATGCCCTGCTCAAGTAGGGTCACCTACAGGCCAGGACCTTGTCCAGGTGGCTTTTCCATGTCTTCAGGGATGGAGACACACCAGCCTGTCTAAGCAACCTGTGATAGTTCTTGGACATTCTCCCAGTGAAGAAGTGTTTCCTCATTCTCAGAGGTAACCTCCTGTGCTTCAGTTTGTGCCCTTGGCTCTGGTTCTGTCACACTCCCTGGAGGTATTTATACACATCAGTCATCTCTGCCCCAGGCTGAACAGTCCCAGCTCTCTCAGACTTTCCTCAGAGGATACTCCAGCCCCTAAATCTTCCTATCTACGTTTCACTGGGCTTTCACCAGCATGTCCATGTCTCCCTCACACAGGGGAGCCCAGGACTGGACACAGCACTCCAGGTGTGGCCTTGGCAGTGCTGGAGAGAGGGGAAGGGTCACATCCTTTGATAAAAACAAACTAATTCTTTGCAAACTAGTTGGACCTGCTCCTTCTCACTCAAAAAGATATTTTCAAGGCCTGATAATTACTTGTTATTTCCATTCACACAAATGGAAACTGCTAGGGTGGGGTTTTTTTCTCCTTTTATAGTTTTACAAGTGGAATGTAGACAACTTTGTGTCTGAGAGATATCACAAGCATACATTTGCCAAAGTTCTCATCTTGTATAATGTATTTATCTGTGTTCCAGCTAAGCTGATTGAAATTTTCTCTATTGGCAATAGTTTCCATCTCATTTTCCCCATCATGTGAGGATACACTGCTGTGTCCAAAGAGCAACAGCAAAAGATTTGTTCAATTACTCTTCCAGCACTCTTAAATATCTGATATCTGTATCTAATAACAAAGATCTTAGATGATAAGCTCGTCCTGTTATCTTGTTTATTCATTCATAGCTATATAGCTAATGAATTTCCTTCTTTGTCTAGTCCCATCATGTGTCCCTCAAGGGAACTGATTGTTTTTTCCACAGTAGGTAGTTATTTACTGCTTGCTATGTTTGTTGTGGTTTTCATTTTTTCCTCATTTTTTTCCTGTTTCATTACATTCTATGATGTTGTGTCTCATTGGAAATCCTGACAATACTCAGTGCTGAAAGTGATGGAGCCACTGAGAGCCCCAAGGCTAAAGTTTGTAAATTAATGTACCACAAGAACAAGCTGCTCTGAATATCGGTTATGGGGAGCACTTGAAAGAGTGCTTGAAGAGAAGATATTGGTCCTAATTAAATGTTCATAAATATCACGAAATACCAACAGCCTTTTCAGAAAAGTGAAAACAAGTATTTTTTTAATGTCTATTTCCTTATTGAAACACATCTCTATTATTTTCTTTTTTATATTTTAACATCCTTTTTCCTCCTTTTTTTCTGTTTTAATATATCTGAATATACATTGCCATGAAATACACTGCTTTAAGGTATTTTTTTCCTAAGGCTATGTTGCAATAGCCACACTGGTAAATTAAATAGATTCAAGGCATTTCTGTGATAGGAAGGATATTTAACATGACAAGGTTTTTCCTTGTTATATAGTTTTAACAGGTTCCTGCTCACCAAAACAGAGAAAGGTAAAATGAGGAGGCTGTATGGCCACTGTTCAGTGTGTGGGAGCTCTGAAGGCTTTAGGAGGATACAGCTGCCCCAGAAGTCTGTGTTTTGGGACATCCCTTCCAAATATCCAGAGGTAGATGTCACCCACACATCATTCAAAGCATTGCTGATGTACCTAAGGTCCTGAGTGCTCTCTCATATTAAAAATTTAATGGGATTTTTGCTCCTAACTGATTAGGAAACACTTGAAAAGGGAATGGAAATCCTGCAGCTTTTTATATATATAATTTATCCACTAGTACCTTGAATTTCATACAGTAGATGCATTCTTCTCTTTATTGTTAATTGCATGCATGTGCTGGAGGAAAACCAGGTTTTTTGCTTCCTATTCCAGGTAACCTCTGGGCAGTTTGGCTATTGGACAGTTCAGTCAACTATTTAATTAAGTCAGATTTCTAGATATACATGTTATTTATATGTATCAGACACAACTACAAAAGTAAATGCATGCTACAGGCTCCCTAGGGAAGTACAGGTTTCCTAGGGAAGTGATCATGGCCCCAAGCCTGCCCGAGTTCAAGGAGCATTTGGACAATGCTCCCAGGCACATGGTGGGATTCTTGGGTCTGTCCTGTGCAGGGCCAGCAGCTGGACTTTGGTGATCCTAGTGGATCCATTCCAACTCAGGATATTACATATTCCCATAGTAAAACTCCCTTTAATCTATGCAGGGAAAGATTTTTGCCAAAGACATTTGTTTTCAAAATAACCGTTGTAAAACTTATCTATACGGGCACAGAACCAAGACAGAAACACACACCCTAACAGCCAGACCATGCAAAACCCACTACCATCATTGCAGACCAACATTACCATTGCATTCCAGCAGTTTTGTTTGCTCTATGAACTCTGATAAAAAACTGCAACAGTTAGGGTGGAAAAGAGATGGATGGATGATGAATCCATAGATGGACAGCTAGCGGATAATAGATAGTGCTGATCCGTAATGGAGCTTAGACAGCATTTTAATAATTCTGCAGTGTGCAGAACCTGGCCATGTCTGAGGAAAGAGAAGAAAACAGTCAGCTGGCATATTGTCATAAGTCTGTTGAGGTGGAACTGAATGGAATGGTACAACCGTCATGTGCTGTGACAGGTTACAGACAGTTGATAAAATGAAATTTCAAATAAAGGAGCAACCTTGTTCTATTGTATCCCTGCAATTAAAGCCATTAGGCAAAGGAAAGACCATTTTGATTTCCACCTTTATGGTTCTGGAATGTATCTCTTCATTGTGCTGATAAAATGTAATGTGTTATATATTTCACCATGACAAAATATAATTGATGTCATGAACAGTTTTAAATTATTGCTTGTAAAATGTGTGCTTTTAGCAGAAGTGTATTTATTATTGTAAAATTTCTGAAACTTGTTCTAAATTACCACGAAATGCACCAGAGTGGAAGAAAAAGATTTGTCAATGACAGGAACAGTTACATGAAAGATTTTAACTTTTGAGTCAATCCAATTTCACTATACTTTCAGGTCCCATCTTCTTTTTTTTTTTTTTTTTTTTTAAGGGAAGCGGGAATAAAAGGAATAAGGGAAGAGAAATGCCCACCATACATCTCTGAAACTAGATAAAAGGAACAATAAGCAGAACGTTTTATGTAATAGCAGTAAAAATTTAGAGGCATATAATTTTATGAAAACAACATAAGCAAAAAAGAGTAAGAAGTAGAAAAGATTTTCATCACCAATATCAACTTAAAACAAAAAATCAAGCCACTACAAAGCTCATTAGACAATGCTGTCTTATGCATTCATTGATGTGCCTAGCAATGATGTATTATCACTCAAGCTTAAGCACTGGATCATTAACTGTGCAGAAATGTTACATGCATTTGAGTATACAAGATTAAATGCTATACATTCTTGCAACATTCCATATTCTATCATATCATTTTAGCCACTCTTTTATATCTCTGTCACTTTCAATGAACTGTAAATTTGATAGCATGTTTACAGATATTTTTCTTACCTTGACTAAACTATTGAAAGCCTGTATGATGATTATATCATTTCCTTGGCCCCTTAGGATTAGAATGTACAACGTGTGATGCTCTAAAATGCATTTGTATGGAATGCCTACTCAACATTCTGCACAATTCTTTGGTCTCCCTTAGAAAGGCATCCCCAAACCTCTCAGACTGGTTACTCTTGACTACAACAAATAAAATAAGGCAGAAATTCATCAAAGATTATTTCCACATGGAACTGTATTTCAGAGCAGGCTGGACTGCAGAATTTCATGAGGGGAAAGAGATAACAACAAAATTCTTCCCAAAAGCTCCTAAATGCTCTAAGAAGTGAAGTGGGCATTTAGAGATGAATACCTGGATATTATATCCAGAGTGGTCATCAGAGTAGATCCCATGATCTAATGACCTAATAGCTATAATAGTATATAGGAGTACTACAGAATACTGTTTTCCAGCTTAACAGAAGAACAGAATCACAGACTATGCCATGATCTTACACAATCAAATGAAAAATATCTACAAAAAGTGAAGGATGCTTTGCCACCAGTTCTAAGAGAAGTGCAAAGTAGCACTGGACAGCTACACACAGAGCAATTTGCCCACTGGATATTGCCCAGGAGAGCAAACTGGTGTGGTGGGAGGTGTCCTTACCCATGGCATGGGGTGTTGGAAAAGAGGATCTTTGAGATCCCTTCCAACCCAAACCATTCTATGATTCCATGATTATTCTATTACCAACACACACCTTCCCTGGGCTTTTTCACCTTGTCCCAGGATATCCTGTGGGGATGATACCAAGCAGATCTAGGTTCACACTTCAGTGCCTCTGCAATAAGGGACAGTAATGACAAATGAAGAGTGAGATTACTATCCCAGATCTCACGAAAGCAACTTCCTAGCACAGCCAAAACAATTATTCTCTTGAGAGTGTGAATCACCAATTTCAGACGCTATTATGTGAAACAAAGTACTTTTCTGCACAGATCACCTCTCCTCCCACTAGTGACTGATTACAGGACCAACAACTGCAATTCATTATCCAGAAAACAGATAAGGGAAGGGTATTTAAAGTACCTTAAGCTTTCTTTTTAATCAAATTTAAAGCTGAGAATTCAAGAATCAGAATTATACTACTAGGCAGATTCACAGGCCACCAGAGAAGTCTCCAGAGAACACGTAGTTTGCCCTTGTTCTGGTAAAAAGCAAGACAGAAGAGAGTTTAGTGACCACTAGAAAGATTTAAAGGCTGAATTTATCCTACCATGTGCTCTGCAGAACAATTAGGACTCTGTGAAACACTAGGGAGAACAGCAGGAAATCATATCTGTCCAGCAAAGCTTCAGCAAGTTAAAAATAGCACAGGTAATATTTACAAGGAGAATGTTCACATTTTAGTATTTTCATATATAACAAAATTTAAAGCTGTTTAATCACATTTAGATTGGTTACAGAAAAGACGCTCATTGCTACCTGCACATAAAATTTACCTGACATCCTAACTTCAGCATCCCCTTCAGCGAATAAAATACAATATAATGGTATGTATGTACACATTTAAGATGGTTTTCTTAAGCTACTCCTTCCTTCTGCTTAAAAAATACCTTTTACTCCTTTTGGAAGCAATTTCTAATTTTGAAAGAGGCCTGTTAGCACTATTGAATCACTGACTATTTATTATAATCAGTAAACTTTTCGGTTTAACACAAGACAAGCTCCATGCCCCAGGGGGCTACAGGTAAGGTTACACATCTTCACTGACTGTAAGACAGCTTTCTGTTCCATCAAGGACTTCTAGAGAAATATTGAGGAAGAAAATATTTCTCTGATCACTCTAAAACATACTAAGCTGAATGTTTTGCCTCTGTAGTCACACAGAAAAGAAATTCCAGAAGGTAACAGAATAGAAGTTAACCAAGTTTAACTCACTCGATAGTGGTTTCCCACATTGTTGTGACCCACCCCAGAAAGGGGAGGGTAACCCAGGTTCTTATTAATAAATCCCTTGGGGTGGATTGGAGTGAAATGACACTGAATAATCGGTGTTTGTAAACACAGATATGTAGGGTTTGTTTTAGAACAAACTTTAGAAACAAACCTTTTGTTTCAAAAGGTGAACAGGCACGTTGCCATTTTGGGTGTTATCATTCTATAGCAATACAGCAATATTAAAGCACCTACAGTAATAAAGCGACATTAGAGCACAGCAATATGACAATCACGGTCCATCATGGTCCAAAGGTTGAGATGTATGGCCCAGGCTAAATGAACATAAAGCAGGCATCTGCGTCCAGGATAGCTTGGAAATGACACCTACTTATCTGATCTTTTAGCAGTACCCGGGGAAGGGTGGGGGGCAGCTTTGTTGGGTGAGCAGCTGCTTCTCTTCAGTTTGCAAAAGACTTTTGGTGATCTTAGAATGTGTGAATCATTAACTGGTTCAATCTCAGACAGCATATAGCCAGATCTTATTGTCACTGAATGACCTGAATGACCACTCCAAAGTGGAAGTGCAGACACCCTTTAGGAGAAACACAGAGCTTCTGCTTGTTTAATTCTTTTAAAGGTCGATGAATAAAAGTAGAAGCCTTTCATTGATTCCACAGATAATACTGTTTAGAAATAAACAGTCTGGTCTTGCTTTCTGTGATGTAATTACATTAATAGATAACCTCAAACTTTCAGACCTCTTATAACAGCCTGGTGTCCCAAAGACAAGGCTTCAGGCATCAGGTCAGCTGATATAAGCAGGTCGTCTCTGCCACAGTTGGTCACAGTACCCCTATCCTTCATGTCCAAAGCATGGCTGTGCTTCTGCACCTGGAGTGGCTTTTTCCAACAGCATTCCCCTGCATGAAGCACATCCTGGCTGCAGCACTGCATAGCCTGAGGGTCCCTCAGCCCACTGGCCTTCATGCCCAGACACTGATTGATGGTGGTTCCATGCGAGGCAAGGTTGGCATCTGCCACTGGGGACTCGATCTCACAAGGGGAGAGAGACCTGGCACTGAGACCATGGCAGGTGCCAGCGACAGGCAGACACAGACAGGGGAATGAGAAGTGGAGTCAGGACAGCGAGTCTTATACAGGTACCACTTGAAGCAAAAACTGTTCCAATCCTTAACAAGTCCTGAGTTGAATTCTTCAAAGGTAGACATGTCCCTGCTGCCAGAAGTTTTGGTGTGCTGGATCTGAGCAGGTAACACGAGTGGAATATATCCTACATGCTCATTCTGTGTATTGATCCATTTTTTTTTTCACCCTGCCACATGGAAAGTCTTGGAAATATTTCTCAGAATGTAATACATTATCTTTTGAAGAGCATAGCTGATTTTCCATTGCCTTGTATTCCCTATGATTAAGTACATTCAAAACGCTCCTGAATCAAGAGTTTTACAGATAGAAGTCTTCAGAGCTTAAGTGACTATAAAGACTGGAAAATGATAGAAAAATCAATCCAAGTGATGGAGAATTCATGGCTTAGAGAATGTAAACTTTAAAGAAATCAACTGTAAGGAGATCTGTGCTTATGTGTCCAAAGCAGGTCAGGTAGTTGTGTGAACTGCAAGCCCCTTTCTGTACGCCACAGGGAACTTGGATCAAAGTAAAGTTTGGAGTGCCTCAATTCTCAGCATAAATGCTAAAGAAGTGAGGACTCAAAAGTAAATGCTCTGTCTAGATTTATCCAAGTAAATAGGTTCATGGATTTGGCGCTACATTCATAATTCATCGGGAATTTAACGTTGTCAGCAGTTCATTTTAAATGCTCTTCCCATCTTTGAAGGACCAGCCAAACAAAATCCTCTTAGCTAAGAAGACAGCTGCTGTTTAATATAGTTTCTAAACTGGCTAAGCGAAACTATCTTTTTCTTTTTTCCTGTATAAGCTATAACATAACTTTCCTCAATTTACTCCTAGGGCTTTGGGGTTGGGAAGTTTGTTAATTTTTAAAGTAGATCTTAAGTATAGGACAGATTTTCACAGATTTGACATACTGCTCTTCTCTGCAAAAATAATAAAAGAAAAAAGATATTTCTGACATATAAGAAGACTGAATCTTTCACAAACTTTGTAGAGTCAACATTTAGCCCTAAATATTTCTAGAGGTCACATTAGCCTTAGGCCTAGATAGGAACACATCACCTTCAGTTTCTGCTGTCATAAAGTGCTGATTAATCTTTATCTCTCTGTATGTTTACTGATTTACATAGTCACAACAAGGCATGTAAATGCCTTTTGAGTAAAACCATGAGTGTTACAGAAGCCAGGCTGTTCTGATTTCTACCAGGCACAAATCTCTTTATAATACATAGCAGTAATACGAATATAATCCTGAATAGCAATGAACTGGTAAAAAGCAAGAAGAGAAGTTTGAAAACATTGAGGATTTGTGACTTTCTTTCTATGTAGCAATCAAATTATTTGTTTCCCAAACAGGCAGAAAAGCATAAAATTATAAGAACTGATATTCCATACAGTGCATGTAACTTCTTTTCCAAGGCAGTAGTCACTCTAAGTTGGTATCTTCCCAAATCAAAGCAGTTAGTGTTTAAATGACATGCTCACTAGAAATTTCATCTACCTACTGCCTTTAACAGCCATTCCAAGACCTAGGCAAGTTTTGGGTGCACTGACCTGTAAAAAAGCCACAAAACTTCTCTACTGTGAGGAGATGAAATAAGAAATAAGGTTAAATTCCTTCAGGCTGGCAAATATTTTAAATATTTTAAAAAGAAGGTGTTTCAGCCTTTATTCAACTGGAATACAGTGACTGTGTGTAGAGCCAATAAGGAGGAATTTGAGCCTTTCATCTTTTATCCAATATATTTATTTCTAGCGTTACCACCACCATGGTATTAGCGCAGATTTTAAAACACATTTCATTATGTACATTTCCCACTGAAAATATTAGCATTCAAGGACATTGCAGGGCTTTGAAACAATGCCTGAATGATTTGCCTCTAGATATAACCTTATTCTCAATACCTCCTTCTCCTTAGAAACAACTGTAATTGCTTATTTGAGATTTACACTTAGGATTTTCAAAAGAAGACACCTAATTAGATTTAAGCTGAAGTATTTGGGCCTGACTCATGATTACAAGTGGATGGTTTAAACTAACATTGCTGTACACTGCTGAAGCTGTGTATGTGGGCTTTTGTGTAAATGACAATCAGCCTCATATTTTGTCTAATTATGTATTTATTACACATTATGTACTGACACTGTACATTTCTATACTGAACAAAGAGGCTCCCTGCTTTTTGCTTTCAATCCAGCACATGAAGCAATATGTGAAAACATGGAAATTGCTTATGAAAAATTAAACAACTGCAGCTTTTTATGACAAATAACATGTTACAGTTGAAAAGCAGGTACGTGGCATGACTTTTACTTCACTGACATGCATTTCCAGTGCCATATGCTACAGACTGTTGCAAAACATACTGCTTTCTTTCAGGACATTACCTTGTTTTGACAGGAAACATGACTTGACAGATGCCTCAGCAGAGGAATTGCATGATATCTGACCTTTTTGTGATATGTCATTTCTAGAAAGCCTCAATGCAGGTCCTCCATCATGGGACACAGAACAGAGATACACACCAGAGAATGACATGATTCAAACTCTTTTATCTGGTTTGTGACTTCCCTGCATTATATTTGTTTCAGAGCATGTCATCTATTGGCCTTCGTAAAATGAGAAGCCAAATCTCAGGATATAAAGTTTAGAACTGCATTATCCTAAAGATCTGTATCTATTATACTCTGGGGAATATTCTCTTAGGTTTGTTTTTGGTTGCCTAATGATTTAATTCAGGTAAAGCTTGGGTTGAATCTTGATTACTACGCTTCAGACAGAGATGGATAACTTTAAGCATCTTCAAAGGTCGTTTCATCCTGGACCTGTTCAAGGCCCTGTCTGCCTGCTGTAAAAAAATTCAGTGCAAAAGCATTTCACATCTCCAAAAGTCACCGTACAAGGGGAGTAGCAGCATTACAGTGCACTATGACCACGTATCTCCACACACCTTAACCCTAGTTTAAGTGGCAGGGGATAAGGATGATTAAAGACAGGCTTTAGACTACATCTTCATTATTTACATCCCCAAGGAGATTGTCTCTTCCCTGGGGGACATCTTTCGCTCTCTTAAAATCAAATTACACTGCTATGAAGAAGATCAGGGCTAAAAGAATAAACCCACTCTTGTTGCTAGCCCAGTACACATTGGCCTGGTTTCTGTTCCTATCATGTATAAATTCAAGGCATTGAAAAAAGAATAATTACATGGTTTTGTTTTACCATGCAAAATAGATAATTATGGGTAATTCATGGCTCAGTTAAGATGCAGGATAATTAGTACTCAAAGTGAGAAACACTGCCTGGAGATTATGGGGTAATCTGAAAGGAAGTCGCACAGTTTATTCTAGTGCACTCAACTTACTGGCTATTTGCAATACAGATGCCTTGATCAAAGCTTAAGATATTCATGAGAGCCTAGCACACCTTTATTACTATTTTGAAACACTGACAAAAACAGCCAAGGAGTTCACAGTTGAGATCCCAAGCTATTTCTTTCATCTATAATAGAGTTAGATCAAGCAAACCACCCCAACTGTAAAAGTGCTCCTGCCAACAGTATAAAAAAAAAAAAATTGCTGACTCAAAGCAGGCCTTACAAACTTTCAAGTTCAGGAGGCATGCTCTACTCCTGTCTCTGGAGCATGGATGCATGTGCTTTGGAACATGGTCCACCATCTCAACTCACACCAGGAAACAAGGCAGAACGTGCTGCAGGAACGGAGCCGTGGGCTGGTAGTCGGCACACACCTGCAGCATCCACCAGGGCTTCCAGAACTGGCATTACAGAGGGACAGACATTTCAAGTCTGGAGCGGGAAGATCACAGGAGAAGGCGCACACAGATTTAGCCCATAGAAAAATACCTCCATGAACGCTTGAATGAGTCATAAAAAAGGAGCATTAGTCAAGCCTGTCTTGGGGGTTTAGACTATATTATTTAGAAATGTCTCTTACGTTAACAAAACAGATTGTAGGAAAAGTGATTACTTCCAGCCTTTGAAAATATAAGATAAGGAGCTAAAAAAGAAAAGAAAAAGAAAAAAAAAAAAGATGAAAACTCAAATGCTTTGCTGAAAACAGTCTGCAGAAAATATATATGCAAATAAGAACAATATGCTCTTATCTGACCACATTCTCATTTCTGCAAATCAAATCCTGTGAGTACGGCCCGTATTCACTCCTTTTGATGATGCATTTCAATTCTTATACAACAAAGTTGAAGAAAAGGCTATCAAGCTTTCTGCTAAACAGGTGTTTATTATAGAGCCTTTTAAAGTGGGGGTTTCACTGTTATTTAGCAAGAAAACCATTTAAAATGTAAGCCCATCATATAGGTATTATTACTACTAGAGTTTTAGGGTTTTTTTAAAGAAAGGCTAGACCTGTGTACATATCATACTGTGTAGTCCAGTTGAACACACATTCATCTGTCTACAAAGGATGGAAGTTACACTGTGGGGCTGGGTCCCACTGCTCCCTCTTGGCAAAATAGCTTAGAGAACACAGAGTAAGAAAGGCATGGAAGTGTGAGCAGGGTGAGTGACCTCAACACCCAGAACCTACAAGCATCCGCAGGGAGGGGAGCCCTTAACTTGGTGTGGGTAGGATGAGAGTTTTTGGGATTAACTATAGAAGTGATGCTTAGAAATTTCCAGATGTTACTTAACGTTTTGTGAATGTTTAATAGTGTGGTACATTGAATGCATTGTGATATTGATAATTATAATTTCCTGATTGCTGGTTAAGTGTGTATCATTAATAAATAGTAAACTGCTTTGGTTCTGATCTGATTAAAAGTATGTTAACTGAGCATTTTTTATCCTGTGATTGCACCCACAGGTTACCAGGAAATCAAACAGTACCTTGGGAAACAGAGTCTGGGACAAGACTGTTTATACCCCTTCATTGTTAGAATATCCCTGGTGTGATTTTGGTCCAGGCCAGCTAATAATATCTGTGCTCATTTTGGCTGGGTGTGGTTAATTTTCTTCATAATAGATGGCACGGGGATCTGTTTTGGATTTGTGTTTAAAACACTATTAATAACACAAGGATGCTTTCATTATCAACAAGCAAGGCTTGCACTGAGCCAAGCCCTTTCCTGCATCTCACACCATCCCACCAGCAAGTAGACTGGAGGTGCACAGGGAATTGGGAGGGGACACAGCTGGGACAGCTGATCCCAGCTGACCACAGGGATATCCCATACCATATGGCACCAGGCTCAGCACACAGAGCTGGGGAAAGAAGGAGGAAGGGAAAATGTTCAGTGATGGTGCTTGTCTTCCCAAATAAACATTGTTATTGGTTGTCTTCCCAAGTAACCTGTGTGCATGACTTTTGCTTTACCTATTACCTAACTGTCTTTATCTCAACCCACAAGTTTTCTAACTTTCCTCTTCAAGTTTTCTCCTCCATCCCACTAGGGCAGGGAGTGAGGAGTGCCTGTGTGGTGCTCAGTTGGTGGCTGGAGTTAAGCCATGACATCCTCTCACAACTGCTCTTGTGTGGAAGTCAGAAGCGCATGGACCAGGTACTGCTCAAGAGACAGTTTGTATGCAGCCAGTCTTCTGTGGAAGCTAAAGACAGTTAGATCAGGGAGAGCTATGGGCTGTTTCTCGTTATTTGGCCTGAGAAACTGGGCCATCATGTTTGCAGCCATATTTGATGTACCAGTATAAACAGGGTCTCACTGCTAAGAGAGAAAAAGGTTCACAGCATTAGGACAGGCATTTAGATCAGAAATTTTTGCCCCTCAATCTTGGAGGCAATCAAGAGCTAACTGTAATTTTCACCTCTCTGACAGGGAATTACAAACCCCTCCAAGTGCAGAAAACTGTGTGGCATGGGGCTGCTCTTGGTCTCCCACGCAGATGGAAAACCTCGAAGGATCTGGTGAAAGAACAGCCTGCAGACTGTGGAGCCAATCCCAGAAGCAAACTTGTTATATTTAATTAGCCTCATGAGAGACTTAACAGTATTTTAATAAATTGCCATTGTACTCACGCTGTTTTAAAATGATAGTGTGCAGCACCCTAAGTTATATCTGAGAAGAGACCCTCGATAGAGTCAGCTCGTTAACAACACTGCTGCAGAGTGAGGAACAGTGGCCTTTAATTATATAACCACATGCAGTCTTCTGACAGTTTGTTACACACGTGATAAACCAAGGACTTACATTTTTCTTTTCTAACCCAAATTTCAAGGCGTTTTTTACCAGCACGCTGTAAGTGCACTGCGTACTCAGAAAACTGTTAATGTGTCTCCATTAAAATGACAGTGCACAACTCCTGTGGTGTCTTGGTCCCTAGGGTACCCACTTGGCTCATTTCAGTTCCCCCAGTGTATGAAAATTAAAAGTTGATAAGAGAAGGTTTTTGGGTTTCCACAACGATGAAAGTAACCTATGCAGAGAACACTGGGGTTATTAATAAAGAACTCTCTGGAACTCACAAAAATAAATGGTTATTGCTTCATGTAGCAAATAGCACCATTATGGAGTATTTATGCAGTTTCCTGCAACACACAAAATTTCTTGAAAGAAATTAACTTCACAAACTGATCTATGTTGCTCATACATTATTACAGGATCTCAAAAGAAGCGATATTTCACAAGCCTAAATGATATTAATAAATTGCTGCTTTCTATTCCTTCTTATTGCCTTTTTTTTTTTTTTTTTAATACAAAGCAAGAAGAAATAGAACTGCCTGAAATAGCCTAAAAGCATCATCCAGGAGATACAAGAGACAGTTGTGTGACAGCTGTGTGATGGAGGAGCTTGTACGTCATGGGGCCAGAAGTGTGTTGTTGACAGCGCCAGCACCTCCACAGCCGTACTTGTGTGAGTAATGCTGCACAGCTCCCATTCTGTGGCTCAGGCGAGGAATAAAAGGCTGGTGTTGGAGGCAGCACATCTGTAACCAGCTGCAGCAAATGCTGTCCCCCAAGCCAGCTGTATCACCCAGACACTCATGTATGGCAGTGCTGTTTCAGTGACAGCAAAGGGTTGTGCGTGATCGTGCTCGTGGGTGATGAGCGGAGGCATTTGTGTTTCTGTTCGTCAATAGCCTCCCTTTTCTCACCCATGACACCACTCAACAAGGTGTGCACTGACAATCTAAGTTCAGCTGTGATTGCTTAGACTCAAAGAGCGTGGCTGGTTTGGCATGTGCTAAATACAGAAGAGAAAAAAAGCACCCCGCTCTTGAGTAAGGTTCAGCAGTGTCATGTCATATTTAACACAGTTGGGCTGCATTTTCCTTTCCTCATCTAAGTACAACTGAAAATGATGAAATCTTCCCACTGGCCCTGAAAAACAGAGGTGGTGACCCTTAACAGCAGCAGGATGCCAATTTGCATAGTTTCCTTCTAATTCAGGTCAATTAAAACTTCTGAATACTAATATTTGGGTTTTCTCTGAATAAACTGGATTAAAGAGCCAGCACCTAAACCCCTCTCCCAGAAGAGCAGGGTGTGTTTGGTAGCAGGGACAGGGATCATGTCAGCACCTCCCACAGGTACCATTCAGGACAAAACACACCAACAGCCTGCTCTCAATGAACACAGGCTCCCTGCAGATCACACCAGCTCAGGGACTTTGTTTTCCAGGTTGGTTTCACTTCCCAAAGCAGCTCCTGAATCTGAGTGTCTGCACCATCAAGACCTCATGCTGAAAACCAGCATCAGCCTTGCAAAATTATAGCTTCAACAGCATTTCCTTCAACTTGGTAGAATCAATCAAATTTAGTGAACCCCATCAATCCTATAGTTTTACTTTGCCTGTTTATTTTTTCTTTTAAAAAATCTGAGTTGAACTCCGAGTTTTCTACTCACTCACTTCCTTCAAATCATTATCAATTCTCATTTACCATGACTTTGTCACTGTGAATGGAACCAAAGACCTGGGGGAGAATTAATGAAAAAAAAATATCTTTTGGCATATATATTTTCCATCCAACAACTTCATTTCACTTTGAGAAAGACAGCTGTCTCCAGGTTTCTACAGAGAGACTCCAGCTGCCATCTGAGTGTGCTGAGGCCAGGCCATAAGACAGACCATTAAAGAAAAAAACACCAGAGACAGATAAACAAACAGGGAATTGGTGTCATTCAAAGAACAATTTCTTTTTCTCTGGATGAGCCTGTCGGCAAAAAACTTACATGCACAGCACTTTCCTGTCCATCTCTAAGACAGGTAACAGCAGTAATCTGATATCTCTGACAGAGTAACTATTGAAAACATCTTAAATGCCCTGATGACAGTTCATGCTGGCTTTCAGGTGTCTCCCTCCTAAGGTAGGCATGAATGCTCTTTGTTGTCTTCCTCAGCTAACTTTTCCCATGAAGTCATCGCTCTTGCAGCCTTAGGAAATTTAACTGCTAGCAAATTAGCTTGATGCTTGAAAATTTTGGTATCATGTGGTACATGTGCTTTTCCAGCACTGTTTTTAAAGGCAATGGCCCCTCTCCCACCACATCAGGGGGGTTGGTGAGCCCAGAGCACTGCCTCCCAACAGTGAGCTTCCCAGGAAAATCCTATTGGGATTCTTCTGGACCCTAGTTTTCAAGTTTCCAAAAAGCATTTATTATTAAATATCTTTATCTTTAAAAACAAAACAAAACAAAGAAGGAAAAAAAAAAGAAGTGGCACTTTGGTGTCCCATGATTGCAGATATATGGACTGGAAAGACATCCTTTATAATAGAGACCACTCTTTTCTTAGCCATCTTTAAGTGTCTTCATACTGAGGAAACAGGAAGGCTCAAGCCTTCAACAGCAATTACTGGATGACTCTGATGATGTCATTAAAAAAAAAAAAAAGAATGTCAGATTCTTCTGCTACGTTTTGTAATGTGTAAACACTAGAAGTTCCAAAAAGTAAATACAGGATAGTGCTTTTTGCCAGGAAAAGGTGTTTAGTATTAAGATAATTTCCATCATAATGAGTTTTGTCGGGTTATTTTTTGTTTTCATCATACCATTAGTAAAAAGTGATAACTCTTTAGCTCTAATTAGACCACTATCATAGAGCCTATTAATAATTCAATAGCCCCTTTATCTATTCTCTTCCCCTTCAGAGCTCTTCAATCAGGGCTTATGCAGCAGGTTGCATTTGCTCTGAAAATCCATTAGCCTTCCACCTCACTTGTGGGCTTTCCAAGGGACACAGATGGATAGACACATAATTTTATTTATTTATTTGTTGTGCCTCTGCTTTTAGGCTCGATGTAAAACAATGGTGGCAGTGGTGGGGATGGGGGGAAGGGTCACATAATAATCTCTGGTGTCACAGCCCTACAGCTTAATTTGTCATCTGATTTTTCACATGCAAGATTCTGACAGCATTGATCACCTGAATCTGTTAAACAATTTTTTCATGAGGCTGACACACTGCCCCAGTGCTTGCATCTATCAACATCTGCCTGATTTATTGGCTTAATAACTGAAAATCATTTGGTAGCCCAGCTCTATTTTGCTTGAACACTGACCTGTGACCTTAATTTGCTGCCTTTTGAGTTCCTTTGTTCTCTCATAACAGGTAGCTCACTAATCAGCAGAAGCAGCTTTATAAACTTAGATAAATATTTAACTGAGATCTAGGAATATGAATGTTTAAATTAGTTCTTGTTGGAAAAGTATAAATAACCCAGACTAAACAGAACTACAGAAATCAAAGGCATGCTTGCAGAAAGGATGGGATTTGGCACGCTTTTAATATTTCATGACTTTCCCTGTTCCTATTTCAAAATATTGACAAACAGCTGTTATGAATTTCTGAAATAAAAGAAACGTTTCCCTCACTGCTACATCTTTTATAACAAAATCCAGAAAGAAAACCCAGTAATCTTTTCTATGAGGTACCAAAAATAAGGCTAATTGCAATAGGGTGGTGCCATTAGCTCAGGGGCCGTGATCTCAAGTTATGGTTAAAGTTTGGTACTTTAGCACAACAGAAGCCTAATTTAGAGCATATCCTTACTTTATTTATTTGTTTAAATAATGGAAATCATTAAAACTGCTCTGCTGTAAGAAGGTTTTCAGCTTTTCTAGTCCTCCTCCCACTGACCAGCAACGCACACAAACCCACAAACATTTCAAAAGAAACTCAATAGTCTAACACTTGCTGTGAAACTTTATATGAGCACAAAACACATACACCTCTGTTGCTTTTGCAGGATCTCTTAGACATGCCTAGGAAACTGCTTTATCTAATGTGAGATGTGACTTTCCAGTTAGAAATTGTAGCCACTTCGTGAAAAGAAATCCAGCAGTTTTCTTGAGCCATTGGGGAAAAGAAATACCCGTGTTTTGGAGTCCTTGAAAAAGCAGTGTTGAGAATGGCCTGAGAAGGTGATTTGTGGGGTGGGGATGTATGGGTAGAATAAACATTCTGGACATGTTCCTGGCAAGACTGCTTCCTTTCAGGCTTCTTTCTTCCTATCTCACATTTCCCTGCCCCCTAAGCCACACTCAAAGTAGGGCACAGCACAAAACAACCTGAGTTATAAAGCAGGGAGTCAGCACTGCTCGGTGGCAACAGGAAACGGGCAGAAAAAGAAAAATCTTTTCCCCATGCCAATTTGGAGTCTTAGAAGAACACCTCCTGTTGTGAGGGCAGGCCCCAGAGCACTTGCAGAACTCCACGGGAGAGAGGTATCTGTAGGAAGGTCATTTTGTCATGGGAGAAGACAGAAAAGTAGTTTTAAAGAGAAGAACCCGGTTCACAATATTAGCTCAGGAAAATAAGGAATAAGTCTCCTATGGGACCACGAAGATTGTGTGGCAGATTTAGCCCTCTAATATGTAGGTAACCTCTGAAAGAATTGGAAAACTCAGAGGAAAAGTCATCCTTCACTTCAAAATGAGATTAAATTCTTCTAAATCACCCAGGAAGTATTGGGTTCCCACACATGTTTTAGTTTCAACAATGCAAAATTTCTCCTCTAACAACTTCAGATATCTTAAATCATGCAAAATAACATCTGACTCAATTATTCCTGCAAATTGGGATTTATATGGCTTCTGTCTTAAAGAGTACCTACAAAGGTAATCCTACACTTCAAAGGTTTGATGAGCCTGACAACAATAGCTACTATTTTTAAATATATTGAATATCTTTCCAGCACTAAATATGTATTCAATGCTTCTTATTTTTATTTGATTTAGATTATAAAAGTATGAGAGGGAAATAACAACCATGTTCCTGGATGTGGATCAGTAGCTCAGCCAGCAGACCTGAACATACTTTTCTTCCCCATGGAAGGCTGGCTGGCATACAGGTCAGTGCTCAAGTCTGGGCAGTCATTTGTTACGGTACTTAAAGGGGAAAAAAACCATACTTCTAACAATGACATCTTCAAAATTCTTCCTACAGTTCATTTCTGTAATCAAGTATCATGTTTGTGGTCTGTTGTCAGTCAAATTAAGAGCATGTTATTTAATGCCTGTCATCTAGACAGCAAAAATAAGTGAAAACATCTTGATTTGCTTCTTTTAGTGTATGTCAATTTTGCGCATAATACTTGAAGGTTAATAGTGTGACAATGATGGACCAAACCATGCAAAGAATATCTTTCTAACAATGGACAATTTCCCTGTGAAATGGATTGGAAAGAATGTGATAGTGTACAGAAGACTATATTAAAATTACGGCCCTTCAACCTGATGAACAGTGGAAATGTTACTTGCTCAAAGGCACCATTAAAATTAGAAACATCTATCTATATATCGTCTTGAAAACTGCTATACAACTCTGCTATACACTTATGTGTACACTATTCTGTTTGAAAACTTGACTATAGCTTACTTCTAGGATCTACTTAGACAAGAACCCATAATAAGAAAAATCTGAATTCTTGCATCCAGGAATGCTGCAGTGGTTCAAGCACAGCATGTAAACAAGAGCCAGAAAAAGCCTACGTCAAATAAGTTACCCTGTAAGATTGCCTTTCTTAATAAAAGTTCTATTAGCAAATGAAACTCTAATACTTAAATGACAAAATATTGCTGCAAGATAATCTTAATTGAGATCTCAACCTCTGCACAGCTTTTCTGTACTTAATGGAATCAGAAATATTTTAAGATCAATTAGCAATTATAAGAAGTTATTTGCTCCCCTAAGGCTAACATTCTCTTCAGAAAAGCCCAGGTATTTTCGAGAAGCTTCAAGCAGCCTTAGTGTGGCAATGTTGTGAGAAAACTTGTGGTTTTGTTTATTCCAATCCATCTTCACTTTATCATTAGAGTTCTCTATATAAGTAACTGAGAAATGACAGAACTTACTTTGTCTTCCTCCCAAATATCTAACTGCATCTTCCTAAATATATCAAAATGAAATTATGCTCTCTAAATGCAGAGGCTTTCTCAGGGTAACATTTCATCTAATTTCTATAAGAAAACACCATTCTACCAGTTGGAGGATAAATTCATATATCGAATCTATAAAGACTCTGCTCCTCTTATTATGGAAACTGAGGTGAAGATCCAAACTTGAATGTATAAATCAAACAGGAGTTAAAAATCTTTTACTCAAAAAATCAAGATTTTGACTATCAGCTAAATGCTAAGACAATCTATCATTGCTATTTGGAAGGAAGTGCATTAGCTGTTGATCTTCAGAGTAAAGAAAACCAGGTTACTCCAAGAAGCTCTCTAAAACGCTCAGATGAAGAAGTACACATTTTTAAGTATGGATATTTGAGGGCAGCTGAAAGAGAAGGATTGCTGATGCAGGACACAATAGGAGTAAATTCTAAACAGGCATGTGGGGTGCTGCAATTCTACCTCACCATTGCCTAGGACATTCACATTATTAACCATCTGAAGTGGCCCAAAGGACAGTTCAGTGCTAATGTTGACTAAGAAATCACCTGAGGAAACATTCAGAAAAAGTTTAGATTTTAAAATGAAGTAAAAAAAAAAAAAAAACACACCTTCAAAGCTGTGACTGAAACTGAGGAACTTTATTCAGTGTTTCCCAAAAGAAGATATTCCATATGTTGTAAAAGTAGTATTAACAGCTAGGTAGAAGGAGGTTTTTATATTATTTTTTCTGGGCCATCAGCTGAAATTGAGGCAGACTGTGACATTAAAAGTTCAAAGGAACACAAACAGAGTGCTCAGCGCTCACAGTCCCATCAGCTCCATTCCCCTAAAGGCACCAACCATGGAGAGGTGACAGAAGTGCTTTTGTCATCAGTTGCTGAAGGGAACCGGAGAAAACCTTCCTGTTACATTGTAAATGGGTTCTTCAAGGGGTGCCTACACTTACAGGCTTTGCCAAACATAGAGATTGTTAAAAGTGCTTACAAAGAGAAGGATGGCTGCGCTTAGCAAGGTTAACAGAGACCAATATATTCCAAGTGCTGTGGGAAAAGGAGGTGGGGAGACAAGGGGGGAGTGTGCAGAGGATTAGCCAGAGAGAAGTTTCAAATGAATATGTAGAGCATAAGAAGAAAGCTGAACTGTATTTGAAAGAGGAAATCCTGATCAATAATTTAGGAAGGAGGGAACTGTGATCAGAGCAATGAAGTTGATAATGATGTCAACGTTTTGGATGTGTAGGAAGGGAGAACGTTTGAAGTAGTGAAGATTAAATTAAAGTCTACTGTAAAAAATGCTGAGATTTCAGCAGCAAAGATATAAAAAAATAAGAGAGAGGGAAAATGTAAGGAGTTTCTGATAAAGCAAGCAGAACCACCTGATTTAGCTGAAGCTAAGGGTGAACAATAGTCACAAGACTACTTAACTTTATTTCCTTACTGATTTTGCACTCAGAAAGGACCAGTTTTTACTTAAAAAAACCCAACAACTGTGCAGCTTTCAGTATTAAAAGGAGCCATGAAGTATTCATAGGTAATTTTCAGAGACCAAAAAGAAGAGAGTTCATCTTTTGAGTACTGACATCTGAGGGCTGGATCACTCACAGATTACAGTGATCCTAGGGCAGTACATATCATGCTTTTTCCTTTCCTTCTCCCATGTCAATCCTAACTTTTGTTGTGGTTTTGCCCCCACGTGATGGCAATAACATAAAGACTTTCTAAAACACTCCATTAAGCAAGTCCAAAGGCTGATGCATAAAAGAGCTGATATTTCCAAACTATTTAATATGCTTGGGTTGTTTACAAATGACAAGATTTTATACTCCAAAACACAGTGCAAAACAAGTGATAGAGAATAAGCGAGTGCTGTGCCCTTGGCTCTGAACCAGTCCAGGTGACCCTTTCTCTTCTTCCTCCCTGACCACCACTGGGAGTAAATTGAGAAGCAATAAAAGCAAAGCCATTTTTATGAGTTTCTGCAGACTGAGGCAGATATTTGTTGTTTTTTTGTTTTCTTTAACAATTCCTTTTTAATGTATGAAATAAAATAGATTTAATGAACTCTTTTCCCCCTTCCAAGTATGAAAGTTTGCATATCTTAACAATTTCTATATCCACATCTTACAGGTAACATCTCTTTTCCTGCTCTAGCATATTGAACCATGTAATTCCCCTTACATGCTGCCGAGGAAAATTCCTCCTTCCTAGGAGTTGCTGACCATATCTATCCAGGGAACAGAAAAGCAGACACAAAGACATGTTGCAGAGACAATGAAAATGAAGGGATTTCTGAGGGATTCAGAAGAGACCACAAAGGCTTTTTCCAATCCGAAAAGCTACTAAAACTTACAAGACTGAAAGTAAAGCTGAAGGAAAGGATTTTCTCTGAACAGAAACAGCAAGCAGGGAGAGATTTGATTGCTCAAAGCCTGGATTTTAATTTAGTCTGTTTCACCCAGATTGGGATTTCTGAGTTCGAAAAATTCACAGGTTTATTTTCTATTTAGGTAAAATCTTAACATTAGAGTTTAAAAAGCTCTTGGAATTTTTTTACAATGCTTCTGTTCAGAAAAATGTACAAGTGGGTCCACCTGACAGCCCTTTCAGAGCATCACAGCCTTTGTGCTCCAGGAGTGCATTGCCCAGTTCATTTCCATCCAAAGGGATTGTAGCTTACCTGCCCTAGAAACAACTGCACAATGCACATTAAAAGCCAGCAAGTCAGATACCAGAGAAAAAACTAACTCAAAAGCAAACTCCCGATCCAAACTGAAATGACAACAGAGCTGTAGCCATCAGTGCAATCTAGAAGTCTTTTAGCAGGAATTTCTGCAGCAGAAGAGGATGTCCAAAACCCAAATCACATTAGCTATGCCTCAGTGTAAGGTTGTATGAATCTGTCAATTCAAAAACAAAAAGAAAGCTCAAACTGCAAACATACAAATTCCATGGAAGTGCTTTAGAAATGTAATTAGTAAGGTAAGAGAGGAAATTCCCACAAAACTCCCAGTAAATAACATGTGGTTTTGAATTTAATCATTGCACATCTTGGAAATAAGATTGTAGCATTTCCCTCACTTACAACTTTTAGTGGAAGAAACTCTTAAAATATATTTTTCTGAAGAGAAAGAACAATGGGAAACCTTATTTAGAAACCTTCGTTTGTCCATTATTTTGATTAATGCAGCGTTCACATGTGATGGAAAAACAAGGCAAACATCCAGGATGGGCATTGATCAGCACTGCTGCAAAGTCCATACCATCTCATTGCTTAAATAATTCATTTTCAGCTTTCAAAATGAGGTGAAGTGGCAAATTAGACCAATTTCTTGCCATGCTCTATTTAGTTATCACAAAGTTTCAACAGTTGCACTAAAACACAAGTCTGTGATGCAAAAAGCACTTTAAAAAACATTTTCAGTATTCCCACAGAAGTCTCACATTGAATGCAAACGGGCTACAGACTAAATCAAAACCTTTGGAGAGTCAAATTTGGGAGTTTTCCTATGCAATGCTGGTAAAGATGCAAGCTAATTTATGAGATTCAGCAGCTGAGATTACCAATGAGATGCTAAATCAAGTTAGAATGATAAACTCAATAATTTGATGACCTCTGAGTATTCCTTTTCTGGTGGCAATAGACAAACTTTCAAGCCCATCAGCTTTCCTCTGATTCCAAAGAAACAGATAAAAGAGGCAAAGTAAGATTGCTATGCCTTCCAGCATCTGGCAAACCACATACTTACACACCACAACTAGCAGCAGTCCTAATACAGATGACATAAAGTCAATTTGTAAGACACATATGTTCTTGACTACCTTATGTTTCCTTATATAGAAATTTGCCATTAAAAGAAAACCCAAGTCATAATGCACCTTTCTTATTACTGGATGCTCTGTCCTTTGTGAATATTGCATTTTCCCAGAGTAATTTAAGTTTATGCCACCGGTGTAGCATAGTTAAACCAGGACCTGGATTTTCCTGCACTGCTTGAAAGGAATCAGCTCTAGGTTTCTCCTCATTCTCTCATGTATTCACACCATTTGACATGCCCTTGTACTAGCTGGAACAATAAATAAAACACTGTGTGAGTAATAGCACAACATCAGAAGTCCCTCAGTTTTGACTCAGTTTGACTTTTCTGCTCTCTCTTTGGTTCAGACAGTACTACTTGAAGACCTTAAAATTGAAATATTTCATCGGAAGGGTAGTTGTTGAGCTGCATCAACAGAAGCAACTGCTTTTGAAACTTGATTTTATGAATGTGTTTAATACAGTCTATGCAATAGATTTTATACAGGACCTATTTTGGCTATACCCATGAAATATTCTGACTTGCCAAAAATCATCATTTCACTTCCTTTTGTGCTGCTGAAGTTTAAAACAACAGACACTGTGTAAAGAAACCAGTTTGAACATGAGCAAAATATGGTCTGTATGGACTAAAGACCAATGACCAAAAATACTCTCTGCACAGCTATTTTGCAGAATCACAGAATATGTTGACTTAGAAGGGACCCACAAGGATCACCAAGTCCAACTCCTAGCCCTGCACAGGACCACCTTACTCCTCATTTGCTCAACAGTCACTTTCCTTATTTATTCTTAAACCTCAAGGTCCTTCTACCAAACCTACTTCTACTTGACACCACCCGACACCAGGCTCTCTCTCAGCTCTTATGCCATCTACACAATGCAATGAGCAACAGCAAGAGGCCAAGAGCTTGGAGCTGCTGCCTCACGGAGCAGCAGATTGGTGTTTATCGGATATAACAATCACAGAGAAGTAGCAGCTATCACCTGTGCTCAGTTTATTTCTGATTATTGCTGCCTGGAACACGCTCCTACACATCTTCAGCACAGCAGAATGAAAAAAAAACCAAACACAACACTAAGCCAAATCAAACCAAACAAAAAGATTCTGGCAGTCACTGAGGCTACATTTGAACTGACAAGAAGTTGCAGTGGTGGCTCAGTGTGCCTTCTTTAAGCCCACTAGCGAATCTGTAGCTCCCCACTGGTACTATCACGCTCAAGGTCAAGTAGATGATTCAGATCTAATGTTGTACTTGCACTGAAATTGTACAGAAACTACATGTTCTGGAGCTCTGAAGCACATACCCTGTATCAAATCTTCAGATAATCTAATACTATATACTTCTTCTACCAAAATATTAAGACAGGTGTCATTACTCATAGTTTTATGAAAGTTTTCCATATTGTTTCTTTTTATTTCAATTACTTATCTTTGACCTACCTGATCTTTGCTAGACCAAGAAAATGATGTTGTTTGTGCATTCTCTGCTACAGGTTTGTTTCAGGATTTTTTCTTTTTATTTTCTTTTTTTTTTAAGTGATTAATTTAATAAAATAAACCATACTTCCAACAAGAAACATTCAGCTTTCCTAATTTGAATTAATAGCTATCTTATACTCAGTTTTTAGAAATGTTTACCTTAGAAAGTTTATGTATCTATTTACAAGTAATTTGCAATTAGCAAATATACATAGTGAGAGGGATTTTTCTTCTTCAGTACATGGGCAAAAAACACTCAAGAAAATGTTTCTTTTTTTCAGGGAAAATCAGTCTGCTCAGGGAAGGTCTGTTTAGGTCTATTTCTAGTCTATGAAAATGCACTTTTAATATGTGGGTATCGAAGATCTCTTCAGTAGGAAAGATGACTCACAATCCAACCTGCAATTGCAAAATTCATCTGCTGCCTTTAATTTTGAGAGCCAAATGAATTTTTGTTCTCTATAATTACTTTCTCAGTTGAGTCTGACAGGTGTACACTTCACTGCTGATATAAGAGATCAACCCCAAGTCCACAACTGGGCATTGTGAACAGTAGCTGCTTCTTCCCAGGGAAACCCTGTTGCTAACTCAGAGCTAATCTCTGTTCTGGGTTTGTGCAAGATACTTATGTGAGGGTTGGATTTTGCTTGAAGTTAAGTTATTAATAATACACTGTAACACTAAATAGCCAATGAGAGCCTGCTGCAACTCTTCCTCCTGCCAGCCACTTTCATTCAAAAAATCCACTAAATTATGACATCTGTCAATAAATCCTATATGTGTTGTATGGATAGGGTTGTATAAACCCAGTGAACCCCACGTTCACCACCAACCTAGAAAAAACCTTATACTAGCACTCTGCAACTGTGGAATTGAGTAAGACAATACTTATTCACACCTTCACAAAAGCCTGTGAAATCTAAAGGGGAAATGTGAGAAAGCAGAAATTTGGTTGGGTTTTTTTTTGTAGTTGTAGTTATTGATGGCTACAAGCCTAGTGCCTTGTACCATAAACAGATTTATAAAACTTGTACAGTGATCATTCCGAGAAAAGCTTTGAAAATTTCTTGTATTAATAAAGTCTGTCTAGCAGCCTCACCCATGATGTGCATAACAAATAATATTGATATCAGTCATCCATCAGACCCTTAACCATTGGCACAGCACACAATGTACTTCACATATCCATTAAATGCATACAAATGCAAATAAATCTCAATGGATTTACAAACAAAGGCACACGGCTGAACTTTGACATTGTCTACCTTTTCCTCTCTCCTCACACACAAGACCCCACTCATGACTTCTTAAACATACTAATTTAATAAATTACATAGGCTGAATTTGTGTATCTTCAACAAAAGCCACAGAAGCACAGACTTCCAGTGCTGGAGCTGGAGAGCAAAAAGTGGGTCATCCTGTCCACCTCCCAGCCAGCAAAGGGCTGCCAGCCTCTGGCACCACCTTATTTCAGATTTCAGATTTTAGATGTCAGCCTTGCAGCGCCACCCACATCCCCCTTCAGAGGGAGCTCCACGAGTTCACTAAATCTAATTATCCAAAGGTGCTTATTAAGATTCAGGCAGTACTTATAATTGCTTAATCTCATGTCATTATTACTATTAACTAGTCGCTCTAACACGAAATTTCCTCTCCTTTCTTGTGTTTGCACTCTTCAGGCGGATGTACGCTGTTATCAAGCCTTGTCACATCTTGGCCAAAATGTTTCTAAAGCCTCTTTGAACTTTTGTCTTTGAAAGGGATCCCATTAGCTCTGTCATCAGCCACACTGCTGTGATCTTTCAGTTTGTCAATAACTTTTTGATAACAGGCTCTAGTGCCAAGACATTTGAACTTGGATGCTGCACACAACCTCTCGATAGAGGAAAAAGGCTGCAGGATGCAGCAGGAATGCTTCCTACAGCCCAAACAGCCAGCAATGTTCATTAGAGGGGAAGGCTGCTGTGATATTTATTTAAGCAATGGATTAATGAGTACAAGACACTTCAGGGATTAGTAAGTCTTTGTGTGAGAAAGAGCCAATCAGAGCCACTTGGACTTTTTTTTTTCCGAAATCTTGTATAGACTTGCATAGTCTTGTACTTCTACCTTCTTTAAAGTAGTGCTGGAATATTCCTCCTTTTTCTTTTTTTTTTTTTTCTTTTTAATTTTAAAAGGCAAACTTAGCAACCTCACCATATAATGGAGCAATGCAATATTACCTGAAATCCCTCAAGTTTACTAGTATATACCATCATCATCATCATCCTCATCATCATACCAGTCAGGTACATAACACTGTTCTTTTTGTTAGTTAGTACTTGTTTTAGTAATTTTTTTCTTTTATTTGTACTTATGATTTCACTTTCACAACCAGAACAACTTTTTCACTTTGACTTAATTCTTTCACAGAGATAATAAATCTCCAAGAAAAATAATAAGGATCAGGATTCTGGAGGCTGCACAGTTTTTGTAAACACTCATGTTCCCTACCCATCACAGTCCTGCAGGGCAGATTATTTCTGTTGGGCTTCATCTTAGTCCAACAACACAAATGCCTGCTTTGCAACTGCTCTCGTGGATTTCCTTGCCCTGTTGTCTCTGAAGAGCACCTGTCTGGACACCCCTTGGTTTGCTTCCACACCAGAAGCCTCTACTGCTCTGGAGAGCTCTCTCCTGTACACCTGGATGCTCCCAGGACAGGGGAGAAACCCCTTTCCCTGTGTATGGTTCACCTGGCATGGCACAGACCAGCCAGGAGCAGTGAAGCAACCTGCTCTCCTCCTGGCTCTGCAGCCAGACACCCTTAATGAAACACAACCACCACATCCTGCTCACAAACAAACAAAACAGATGCCATCTGCTACACACGTCGTAAATCTTCCTTGGATTGCTTGCACCGCTTAAGATAATTAATTAAAAACCAGGCACGGTAATTATTTGAAAATCGATGACTTCTAAATAATTATTTTGAAATCACATTAACAGATTCCCACTTAAAGCAGCCATAAAACTTTGGAATCTGTGAATACATTCAAATGTTTTTATTCCAACCAATTAACTTTTGGTTGTTGTTTTTTTTGTTGTTCTTTTGTTTTGTTCTGTTTTTTAAAGTTACATAAGAGATGCTTCATCTGAAGAAATTATTTGTTAATTATTAGCAACCTCTTTTTCTCCATGTATGGGAACTGCTTTTTTTTTTCATTATCAGAATAATTTATTTTATTTAAAAGAGGATACAGCTTAAATAACCTGCCAGAGAGGTAGCTCTAGTCTCTATGCATGCAGTAAAGCAGAAAGTAAAGGTATTATGCTTGAAAACCTTGATGCAAACCCTTTCACAAGTCCTTGTTCTCCCCCAAACACAAGGAATTAATGATGCACTAAGGAGTCCATTTAGTTAATTGATAGAGATGCATTCATGTTTTCTCTGAAAAGGATGATGCATGAGCTGCAAAAGTCATCCAGCACAAAGCACAGTGGCATCCAAGAGTAATATTTCCCAGTACATTGCAAGAAATAAAGCTTTGGAATTCAGTCTCTTGAATACCCAATGATGATAAAATTAGGAAAAGAATCTACAAGGCAGTGATGAATACCAGGGCACTAATTCCAAATGGAATGGTTATTACTCCTAATACAATCCCCCCTTCCACACCCCACCTCCTCTATAGCAGTCATCCCCTAACCCATAGTCTCAAATCCAAGATATGCTCTCTTGTGTTTCAACCTGTGTCCATCTTTTCTAGTGATATTACAGGTGAACCCATCACCAAGCCAGGGAAAAACCTATTACTTGTTGTCTTTCTGAGAGCATTTTAGTAAGCACATTGAGTTAAAAGTATCCCATTCATTAAAAAAAAACCCAAACAACAAAAGCCAAACCCATATTATTTTTGTTATAATTTTTGTTACAACTATTTAAATGCTACATGGAATGATATCCTTTCAACACATTGTGGCAAGTATACAGAACAGTTTTGTGTTCATATTCTCAATTTTTCCTGACCTTTTTTGAAACACAAAATCTACTTTATATATCCTATACCACTGCCTTTATCTAAAAGTATGTGGGTGTATCTCCTACTAAGATGCATGTGCATGCTCCTACTAAGTGTTCACACACTAGTTTCTTTAAGTAATTAAACATTTTCAATAATTTTTACTGAAAAAAGTACAGATATCAGAAATACAATTTTTCAAAGTTGCAGTTATAGTATTTCTCTTTTATACGAAAAATGGTCTGGGACACTCTATCTCTTTAAATGAGATAAATATTTTTTATAAACTCAAAATGTATCCTTCCTAAATGTAGCATCTGACTTTAGGGTCGCCAATTTTCCTTGGTGGAATTGGCTGTATTTAAGATGTTGCCTTAAAAATACTCATTGCACAGGGCACTAAATTAGGAAATTCATTTGAGTGAGGCCTGTGGTTTCATTTCAGGCTTACTAACTTGCTCAGTTATATCTCATTGGCAGTACTGCTACAATAAATATCCTTTAGGGGAGATGTTCAAGGTTTAATTTTGCACAGTGTAAGAAAAATCTATGCACACTATTACATTAATAAAAACCCTGCATTTTGCAATTTTGTAACATCTTTAATTGTTATATTAAAAAAAAACCTGCTGGAAAATAAAATGCATAAGCAATTTAAAGTGAAATTTGTCCTTCCTTTTCAAATATTAGAAGTTTGTTCTTAGGATTTACTCATTAAAAAGTTATGCATCATTTACAGTTTCTTGCTTTTTCATGACTCAAGAGGCAGACCAGCACCATGCTCACACCGTGAGCTTTTGCTGTCCATTAAAAAAACCTTTCACCCCACGAGTAAGTGGTTTCAAGCTGTGCCCCAAAGGTTTTCACAAGCTAAAGAAAAAAAAAAAAAAATGTTTTGCTGGAGAAAAATGTGAAAAGAGAAGAAAGGAACCTGGACCTGCCCAAAAGCGAAATGGCACAGGGATTCCCAGCTAAGCTATGAATGCCAACCTAATAATATGCAATAATAGCTGCACTTGTCATGGGAGATTGCATATAAGCATTTGCATGTTGCCACCAAAATGTAAAAATTCTTAAAAACCTGGTCTAGTGGGAGGTGTCCCTGCCTATGGCAGGGGGCTTGGGACTAGATGATCTTTAAATTCCATTCCAATCCCTTAACATTCTATGATTCTATGTGTTACTGTTCAGGGCAAGTCAAACTCCAAAGCTACTGGGAATATTATCACTGAGACATCTTTCAGTTTTTATTAAAAAGAACAAACCCAAACAAACAAAAAAACCCAACCCAAACAAACCCCAACTTAAAATATTGCATCTAAAATACTTATTTTTCCAATACTTTTGACCTACAGCAAATAGATCCTGAGCATACACATTTTAATATGAATACAGAGACTGAAATGCTGCATGTGTAATTTGGAGCTACCATGTAAGATGCTAAATAATGATAGCTTTTTTGAGGTTGAAGAAGTAATACTCATGTGGATAAGAGCAGCTATTGGTAAAAGTACTTTTGCAGAAGGATATGTAGTGTGTGCTATTTGTTATGTGTTTAGCAAGTTCCCAGAGGTTATGATTCTACTACTAAGGGCAGCGACACTGATATGAAAATGCAAGTAGGTTTTATGTGCACACCCAAACACAGTGTGTTCACACTGCATGAAATGCAACATGTTCACTGCAGAATGTGCCCTGAAAAAGGCATTTCTAATTAAAGCTCAGGTAGGCATCTCTTCTTTTGGCCTATTCAAACATAGCATGTTACTCTGGTACACCACAAGCTTGGGATGTATCCTCAGGCTACACAAAAGAGTAAGCCAGAAAACAGTGACCAGGAAAGTTAAGTAGTGTCCTTTTAAAAAACAAAAATAGAAACAAGGTTCACAAGACAGAAAGCCTTGTGTACAAGATATCAAATATTCTAAAAAAATGCTGCTCCTTGAACAAGATGTTTCTGTGCTGATCCAATCTGTGAGGAGGAGTTCACTCGCAATGCACCCGCCTGTGCTCTTGGCACGAGGAAGGAAATATGCCAGTTTGAAAAAAGATTAATTTTCATATCCAAACCTTCAGTAGTCACCTCATCAAACACCCTGACCTCTAAAGGAAGGTGATTAAAAATCCCAACAGATTAGTAGATGGCTTACTGGGACTCTCCTCTGTGGTTTTTATTTCACTGAGTCTTTGAGTTGGAGGATCTGCAAGAAATAATTAAGAAAAACATGCCTATTGCCATGAGAACTAGTGACATACCAAGGAACCAACCACAAGTTGAAAAAAAAAAGTATTGGAAAACTTTGCCCTTGGTAAAATGACTTTCTTAAGAATAGAAAAGTTTAACTACATTTTAGAGTTGTTTACAATCAATATGAGCTACTATATCATTATTTAATTTACAGTTTGCTCAGAAAGTAGTTGACAAGGTTTGAGTTGAGCCAGACTATGTGTTTTCACAGCAAGCATGGCCTAAAATAAACATATTCAATAGTTTGAGAGAATCCAGATTTAACAAGTTATATATGGAAAAACTCAGCATTTAAAGATAAGCGAAATATCTGACAGCAGTTAAAGTAATTTTACTTGGCAGATTACATTCATGTGTGGAAATGTTAACTTCTAATTTATCAAACAGCAGGAAAGACATGGTACTTTATTGGATTTCTGTTCCTGTTTTCAATCCATCTGATGGTTTAATTTCTGTAACTCATAACTGTAAATTCTTATTTATGTACTGCATGAACCAGTGTTAATATTCAGAAAACTTCTTTTTATTTTATGTTTCTTCTACGTTACTTGGAAATACAATTGAAAGCATAGTAGAAATTGAGCACTACAGTTTGGTTTATATGTTATGTAATTAAAATATCAGTTATGTCATTAAGATATCAGTGGTAAAATTAAGAATGTGTTGAAAAGTTTGCTCCTTAGAAATGCTTCCCAAGAATTATGGCCTTTGTCCATTGATGATCTGTAGCAGCAAAAAGTTCCCTGTGTCTTCCAATGAGGTCCTCCCTAAAAGTGAAAAAGAAACTGCCACAGCGAATTGCTGAGTCTGTGGTCTCTCAAATTCATCCCACTAGGAGTGCAAGGAAATAACATAGCATAGAAAATCTATAGAAAAATAACAGATTCAAACTCTAATTCTGAAATTATTTTTATATATATATTAAAGTTTAGTTCTTGCTTTAAGAGAGAGTTGGTTACACACCCAAAATTCGTGTCACTGAAACAATGTATGGGCCTTTGAAGCATGGGATAGAGTGTACAGAAAGTTCACAAGTTCACTCCCAGACAAATGGCAATGCTGCTTTAAGCTGTAGAAGTTTAAAAAAAAATTGGTTTGTTTGGGTGTTTTGTTTGTTGTTGGGTGGTTTTCTTTCTGTGGTTTTGTTTGTTTTGTAGTGGTGTTTTTTTGTTTCTTTGGGGTTTGGTTTTGGGGTTTGTATGTGTGTGTCTATTAAAAAGCGTCCAATTTAGGTATTTGCTAAGCAGTTTGGGCAGTTTTTTAACCCTTCAGCCAGGCTGGACTTTTGAGGACAGCTGATGAATGCAGAAAGGAAGCTAGAACGATAGTGCTCCTCAACCGACTAAAGATAAGGCAGTAGGCAAAGATTAGAGCTGGCACGATGGAATGGAAAATTAGACAAGGAAACAAAAGAAAAAAGAGCCTGGAGTCAAAGCAGAAAAGGAAATTTCAAAATGGCAAAAATGTGGGACACTGAATGTGAAAAGCCAGAGCCACCCAGTTGTTTTAATGGACTCTTATGGGATTTTATTCAGTCCCCGAAAAGTGAAAATATAAATTACATACATTTTCCAGAGTCTTAGCCTCTCCTGGAAAAACATGTACGATCAGTGGATTTGAAGTACAGAAAGAGAAATAGCTTTCTTGGTGCTCTTAAAGGTTTTCTGCAACTCCAAATGAATTATTTTCTCCTTCATAAAAAATATCCAAGACCAACTCTTGTTCTGAGGGCCTTTTTAAGCAAGATTGTAAAATTATCAGTTTGCTAACAGTGTACTGTTATATCAATTAATATCTTAGCAGTCAACAGGAAGCTTTGAAGCTTCCTTTGCATTAACTTCAAATAAAAGTTTAATAAAACTTATAATGTATTACGTTTTATGCTTCAAATAAGTCCTTTCTTCTACAATTCAGCGATAGAAAGAAATTACTAAATAAAATACCTGAGGAATTAATCACTCAGATAGCTCAGTCTCCTCTAAGATTTGCATTTACAAATACTGTATGAAGTGGAACCTGTGATTTGAAAGTGTTAGCAAATTTGTATTTGTTTCTCCTTAAGATTAATCATCAGTTTGTTTCAGAGTTTACAAAAACTCGAGAGAGTTTTGGCAGCTTCCTTAGAAACAGAATAGGTTACCTAAGCTTTGTGTTTCCCTATAACCTTTGAGTGTTCTTTAGTTTTAGGGCATTTTGGAATATATTTGAAAAACAGTAGTAATAAACTGCTTTACAGCACTTAAAGCACTGTGCAAATAAAACAGCTTTACTCTAATTGCAAATACAAAACAATAAATACCAATACGCAACAGGCAGGTCATTAAAAATGCAAAGTGTAACCAAGATAACTAAGGAAAAACTAGTGTTCTTGGGTATATATACATTTGCATGTGTGCTATAGAAACATGCACCTACAACTCGTTTGTCAGAAATGCTTTGGAAATTACAGGGAATTATTAATTGTTTTGTATAGATCTGTTTATGTTCCTTATTATAGCACCCAAAAACTTTATGAGGGCAATTAAAGCAAGACTTGTAAACACACATTTTTAATATCTGTAATTTTTTTACCCTCTCTGCATTAAAGACAATATTTTATTTTGTTTTTATAGGAGTTTACATTTCTGTCAGACACGGGCAGCCTGCATGTTTTCAGTTTATCTGACACATTAAAGAATACAGACTCTGTGCCCACAGTATTTTGTCCTTATCATGGACACTGTCTGGCACCACAGAAATGTGGGTTGGTGTTCACCACAGAGCTTCAGGAAATGCTTAGCATGGACTCAGCCTGTTGGGTATCCTGCCCTGATTTGATATTCAGTGTGAAGTCTACGTAGGAGAATTTGGGTCTGAAGTTCCCATGGTGCTGAAATAACATGCTCCAATGCTCTGTACTCATTTGGAATGTACAATTTTCCCAAGTTTTAATGACAAGTTTTCTGTACAGCTGGACACAGATACAGTTCATCTGATCTCTGCAATGAAAGCGTGAACATGAGTATGTCGTTATCTTTCAGGGCAGGGCAACTTCAACTAATTGATGCTTGGGTGGGTTTTTGGGGGTGGAGGAAGTGATGAGTCATTACTAGGAAGCGTCAGTAGCATCACTAAGCATTATAAATAGATCATAGAATGGTTTGGGTTGTAAGGAACCATAAAAATAATTAAATTTCCAACACTGTGCCATGAGCAAGGACACCTTCCACTAAACCAGGTTGCTCAGACTTCCATTCACCTGGCCTTGAACACCTCCAGGGATGGGGCATCCACAGTTTCTCTGGGAAACCTGTTCCAGTGTCTCACCACCCTCACAGTAAAGAATTTTTTCCTAACATCTGATCCAAACTCACTCTCAGTTTGAATCCATTCACCCTTGCCCTGTAACTACCTGTCCTTGTAAAAAGTCTATCTTTCCAGATCTACAACCAAAGTATACTTAGAAGTTATCTTATTTCAAGTTTATCTCTTGTGGATGTTCATAGGACAGTGCCTACATTTGTACCTTGTACTGAATATTAAAATTACTTGAACCATTGCCTCGACTGAGTGCTTTGAGAGTCAGATCCAGGGTATATGAATTTTTCAGTGTCTGGATCCAACCTGTCTGTCACAACCCACATTCTACGGAGCCCCAGCCTTTGCTTGCAATGTGCTGACTTATACCAGCCATTCCCTCTAGACTGCTTTCAGTCTGCCTTTTTGTTCTACAAAGAACATTGCTCCTCATCACAGTACTCCTTGCCTTTACAAAGGCACTGATTTATTTATAGTTATGTACAACAGCATTAAACCTCAAAATTTCCCCAGCAACAGAAGAAAAGTAACATGCCACCAGGGAAATGAAGATGGGGGAAAGAAACCTGCACTGACTCAGTACATACAAATAGGTAAAATATTCAAGGCATGGTACACAATGAGTGCTTAAAGTTTTGTGTATATTTACCTGGGTTTATTAGTTCACATGGGAACTTTGCAAGTTCACAGCTATTCAGTGTCAGAATTATCTTATGTGAATTCTCAGCATGCTATTGATTGATTACAGATTATTAGCTTGACAACTATTTTAATTATATAAGTTTTTAATATTATTAAATTTACACTTACATTAATTTAGTCAACACTGATTTATACTTGAAAAATTGTGATTTCAGAATTCTGACTGAAACAAATGTCAATATAACTCAATCTATATCCAACTTTTTTCGGGGTCATCCAGTTCAGGTATGTGAAAGCCTGCACAGAGGAACTTGTTTTTCTAGTTAATTGCCACTGGGTATACTGACATCTGGTATATCTTGAAATACTACCTTTCAGATGAGATTGAGAACAAAACAAAAAATGAACAATAAAGGTTGTGCAGTAGTTCTGAAAATAAAGCCAACAAATATCAAGTGAAAGGATAATCCTGTCCCCCCTCAGGGAACGCTTACGCTCGTGTCTTACAGCATTATCATGCCATGTAAACTATTGCTATGTAGATCCTGTCAAATTTGAGATATACATTGCCTTACTAAATGATCGAGAAAACCCTGCAGTAAAAATGTAAACAAAAGCTATTTTATGATATTACAAGGCCTAAGTCATTTTCTAGCAATTACCATTCAACAGTGTCTTAGTTTTATGCCATTGCATTGGTGATAAAGGAGTACATTAAAGTCAAAATGCTTTCAGTCTTCACCTATGCTTTGACTCATAGATTAACTCACATACAACTGTGTTAAGGCTTGAGTGGCACCTGCAAACATGTTTGGAACGTTAGATATGCCAGATGTGGTTTAAAAAGTATTGCATTTAAAGCTTCTTATGTAATAATGTGCTGTTAATGTTGCCCAGGGTGAAAAAAATGCCTAGAATTCTGTGTGGACACAGTAACTTTTAATATGTTCAGGTACTTATCTCAGCCTTGACAGGAGGTAATACCTGCTGACATCTAGGCTTGAGCTCATGAAATCCTAATGGCAAAAGCAGCAAAAGATTTGCAACATTCAAGGTCCAAGTGAAACCTCTTTATGTTATTTGGTGACTCTGAAACCTGGGACATTGGAACTTTGAAAATGTTTCCTGTTTATAAGAGAAACAAATTGCCAGCCAAGCTTCTTTTGTTTTGTTTTAGTCTTACAGTCCTACTCCCCCAACTAAAAAGATTTAGTAACATTTTATAGATAACTCCTCTGAGGTTAAATCTGGTTTACCAAAATATGGTTGTATAACTTGAAACAGTTATTCTTAGTACATAAAAAAAAATTATTTTTATTTTTTTTTAAGAGTACTACTTAGGCACCCAGGAAGGACACTGTTAATATCAACCCTGAAAAGACTTGTGTTTAAAGATATAATCTACATAAACTAATAAAGCTAGGAACATAATTAGGTTATGTGGTCTAAACAAAATCTTGATTTAAGGAGGACCACAAGCTGCTCAGAAGAAACTGAGGAGATGGATCTTTCCCATCCATTTTTTTCTCACAGTCCCCCTTCTACAGGGAAGGTTGCTGATGAAAAGAATGCTTAACCATGTTTGCTGGCCGCAGTGGAAAATTGCTTCTCACTGGCCCTGGGTTTTCTTCAAATCAGCCTGAAGACTCTTTACACCAGCTCGAGAGATCCCTCTCTACCTCAAAATCCAGCAAATTCTTACAGAATGCATATTTCCTAACATATTTGGGATATAAAGTAAAAAGATTACCTTTTTATCACTGAAACAGTGACTAGAATATTTTTAGCTGTAATGAGATTCCATACAATAGAACCAATTATTTTTCTAGCATTATATAACAACGCTTCTTTGGACAGATCTTGGGATTTTCTTTCCAAATTATTCCTTAGAAAATGTATTTTCCTGTTAATTGTCTTCTCAAACATGCTTCACCATTCTGGATTTTATGAAATCATTAATGTTAGGTTAATGAAGGAAGGAATGACTCTGTGTGGAAGAATACACTGGATTTTAGAGGAATGATCTAATTTAGATATTTTAATGAGCACATTGGGCAGTGTTCCTGAGTATTCAAATATGAAAATTTTTGTGTCCACTCTCTAAAGCCTACCAGCTACCACTGTACGACATACACTAGCAACACACTCTCCTTTTGTTATTCCTTTGGACATTACAAAGGTCACATATTCAAATTAAGTAAAATTTCTATTATATACATATTTATATAGAGTATGTTGAAAAGATGCTCAGTAAAAATCCGTCTTGATTTTGCAAAAAACTCATTTAGGGAGTAACAGTGATACAAGTTCCCTTCCAAAAGAAAACCCATGTAAATATATGTCATAGTCCACTGATTTTTATATCTCTCTATCCTACCTATAGATTGAAAATATGTCATTGTAAACTGGAAAACCATTTCTTAGGAAAAGCCACGTACTGTAACACGATTTAAAATTATTTTTTTTTATTATGTCAGCAAAATTACTCAAAGCAGTTAATAATACCTCGCTAAATATTTCTAGGTAAATTTTCTCTTGGTGATCAAAACTTTATTAATTATCACAGAACCAATGCAAATTCTGAAAAAAGTATGTGCAGGACCATGTATTGAAAACACAAGAAAATTTCATGTGAAATATCCCTCTAATTTCTTACATGGTATAATTATAATTAACTACAGCAATTATTAAATTATTGTTTTATGTATGCCAGAAAGAGAACACATTCCTAGGAAAATGGAAAAAAATTATTATTAGCATTACTAATTTATTTTCCATCTTACATAGTCATAAGAAAACTTCTTGCAGCAGAAACAAAACCATAGCTTTTAACTAGCCCATAGGTTAGTGACTCTCACTTTTGCCAAGACAGCCAATGGAGATACATACATACAGTCATGCTCACTTGCATTAGGAAAACTTTCTACTTGGTTTGTATCTTATCTGAAAAAAATCCACAGTGTGATCATCCCTGAACCATTAAAATGAACCGTACTGAGAGCTATTGTCATCCGAACTGAAAATTATTTTCCATCTCTACTACAGCCCATTAGGAAATTCCCTTATTTTTTTTCCTCACAGCAACTTCTCAAAGTGCCTCTTTGCCCACACCTCTAGCCTCCTACCTGCTTCCTAAGTCTGGTCCATCTTCCTCACTGTCCACACCAATGGTAGACTGATAGTCTGATTGCAATACATCTTGTGTTTCTCTTTTATCTAGTTGCTCCATCTCCACTTATCATTTTTCAATCAATGGTTTTCTCAGTCCATGCACTTTGTAATTTTGTTACCATCATTGTTATAACAGTCACCAATGTGAAATCTTTGTTCGTGAAGCTTAGCCATGATGATGAAGGATTTAATTTTAAATACTGCCAATCCCAATGGACAGAATAGAAACCAAAATGAGAGAAGTAGGAGAATCTCATGAAGGTCTTTTCTTTGGTCTCAGTATTCTTTTGCATGTTTTGGTGGGGTTTTTTCCGTATATAAACGATGGCCACGGGTGAGTGTGCACTCCAGCCAAATGGCAAAAGGGAAATAACAGGGATTTTAGACTCTGGTTCTGGGAAACCTCTTTGGAAGGGTAGATGTAATTAACTATGCACTTATAAATATATACATGTGCATATGTGTATGCATACGTGTAAACACATGAGTATGCACCAAATATTTTTATTCAGAGAGTACAAATTATTTAGATTGTATTCTATATGAAATGGGCTTCTGAAAGCTCTTCCAAGTACAGTTATTTTAAAAGGCCTCAGTACACCATCAACTGATTCATATTCTCTGTAAATTGTTTATGTACCTTTAGTAAACACAAAGCCATTTTTATGTGTGTGTTTACATGCAGAGCACCATGTATATAAATACATATAATGCGACGTAAAATGCAAATATACACAATACGGTGGTGCTGCCAAACATTTATTGGTTACACCTCTAATAAACATACAGTATCTGCAGTTGTCTGCCAAACTTCTTACTTGGTGCATATTAAATATTGAGCTTTACCACAGCTACAATAAATAGCTACAGCAATCAGCCAATGCTACGGGGCCTTTCTGTTACATCTTATTGAACTAACTTCTCTTTTTGCACTTTGTATTAATAACTGCAAACGAGAATTCCCCTGTGTGCAAATGCTATACCTCTGGCAAATTGGTATTGGAATGACAGACAGAAAAATTAGTCTGGAGCTGGAAAAAGCAAGACAAAGCATGAGCAGCAGGATGACTGATGGCAGGTGGAGTGGACATGCAGCTGTAATATGGGAAAGAAGCAGGGGAGGATCTGCAGGGGAGAGAAGACCCTGCAAAGGAGTCAGTTCCAGGACACTTCTCTGGTCAGCAGCCTCCTTTTCTCATGCATAAACTTTTACTGTATCCAGTAGCAAAATCAGATCCATCTTCTTACTAGTCCAAGTATGTCCATCAACCACTCCTCGGCCTGCAACCACTCCCAAAACATATTTAGGACTAAGACCACCCTTTCAGTCCCTGTGGTTTGACACCATTGCTAGTGAAAACTATAAGGCTGAAACTTCCAGTGCAGCCAGGAGTTTGCCTGAATGCAATTCCTCTCACAGTCCCTCTGTGCCATGTAGCTGGTATAAAGAAAGGAATTCCACTGACACAGAGGGAGTCACAACTCCTCACTCAGTTTCCACAGAATGTCTACCTCTAATTAAACATGCCTGTCAGTGATCTCAAAGAAACCTCCACAGGTCATCAGTCAAATCCGATCCTCTGTGATAAACAAGGAAATTATGCCACTGAGATTTAATTTCACAACAAAAGCTGCTCTTCAGCTGACTGATATTTCCCTGTGAGCCCATTCCTGCTTGGGCCTCTCAGCTCCCCTTTCGCTCACAGATCACTCAGGCACTTGTGAAACCTCCACTTTACTGCCCCATTTGGCACACAGTGCACACATCCTGCAATTATTCTTGTATATGTCACTTTTCTATAGGGGCATTACTGTCCCTCTTGGAAATTCGTTATTCAAGTGGAAGTTCAGCACTGTGATGAAGAGACCTCGTGTGAGCCATATGCCAGTTACCTGTTTTGCTGTTGCAATTTTAATTTGATATGTATGCTGTGGAAATTACTTCACATGAAATCATGCAATTTACTACCAACTGAGGAGCCAGTGGATGAGGGAATGCATTTTGAGTTGAGAACAAAACAGATCATTCAGCTTTCACAGGCAACATAGCATTAGGAATTCAAAATGGGAGCTTAGGAGCAGGCTGGGGGTTCAACAAAATAGCATGAATATTCATCATTGCCATCCCCAAGACTAAGAAATCTGTGTGTGATCTTATTTTTATAAGAAAAAGTTTATGCATCATTTTGTTTTAGATACATTGATGGGCACGTTAGCAGGGACAGGTTGTCAGCTGACTTGCAGGGAGCACAGGGACAGTGGTTGTGTCTCATCCTGTTGTGGTCAGGTGAAAGATAAGCCAAGCTTATGTTTAAACTCCAAAACCACCAGCTGAACAGCCAGTACCATCAAATCTGTGGAATTCTTGGTCATCCAGGGGCAGCTGAATATCAGATGCAAAGAAAAGATTTTGGCAAATGGGAAGAAGGCTAAGGTTGAACCACCCATTATGCTTCCAATAAAAGCAGAGAGTGTCAGTGCTTGAAAAGAGGAAACGTGCAGAAAGAAAAAACCAGAAAGAACAGCTGTACTCTTTCAGGATTTCTCTAGAAAGCAAGTCGATATTTGTACACGGTACAAAATGAAACACTGCTTCCTAGAGTGGGCAAAATGCCACTCTAACAGACGGCAGACGTGCAGGCATGCAAGAGAACAAGTTAATGAAGTGATGCATGGGCATGTTTTCTGTCCAGGAATGTTGAAACAGCAGCTTTTGGAGAATTAGTTCAACTCCTGCATTTACAGAGCTGTGTAATTACCAGCCTAGCTTCAAGCTTGCTTCAAATGGATTTTATTGCTTGAAAGAAATTTTTACTTTTAGTTATTTTGATAGCCACTCAAAGAATTCACATACTAATATTTATTTGAATGGAAGTCAAGTTGTGCTTTGTTGTTATATTTTTTCTGCTATTTATTTATTTTAATGTACTTGTATCTAAACACCATACATTAGGTTTTTACCTGTATATAGGGCTCTTTTACATGTGTATTAATGAGTCTGAACTGATTTTTATGGTAAAAATCAGTGCAATAATGCTTGGAGCTGAGCATTATTTAAAAATCATCATATTCTACCTATTTGTGCTGGGCTATAGAATGTTGTTGTATACTCTTGAAAAACACAAGGGGACAAACCAAGACTTGACTTCACTGTCTCCTACCCAGTACACCTTCATTAAAATAGTCACTCTATCAGTTCACTCTTTATCAAAATATGAAGAAAATTATAATTTGTTTTAATATCTAAGGTATGAATAGCATTTGAAAAGTGTCTGTAGTCTGCTGCTTTGCTAGTCTGCAGCCTTAAAATCTTGCTAGACAGATGTTTAATTGCTCTGACATAAAAGTAGTTCTGCTCAAAGAGGGGGAGAAAATAAAACCACCTAATTTTGTCTGAAATTAACAGAGAACATGTTTTTTGACCATATCAGGACTGGTTTAATTGCCCTCTATCTTTAAGAAGCTACTAAAAGAAATAATACTTGGCTGCAACATAAGTAAGATCTGAGTGCTGAAAATTTAGAATTGTATTTGGAGAAGAAAGAGCTATAAAGATACCTGTACACATTTCTCTGGAGAGCCCTTACAGCATCTCCACTGTGGGGTGTGTTCGAGTTCAGCCAAACAGGCACCATTTCTTATGAACTTTGCTTAACTTACTGAAGAACTACATGCACTGTACATAAAGATTGACATTCCTGCTTTAACTCAAATAATGTTCTACATTGTTAAGCTACAAAATTAGTCTGGAACAGGCTCCCCAGGGCAGCACCAAGACTGACAGAGCTCAAGAAGTGTTTGGACAATGCTATCAGGCACATGGTGTGGAACTCTCGAGCTTGTCCTGTTCAGGGCCAGGAACTGGACTTTGATGATCCCTGTAAGTCCCTTCCAGCTGAGGGTGTTCTACAAATTACAAAGGCTGAAGATGGACCTTAGCATCAGGATGAACAGTATGTGAAGGCAAAGTGATCCTACAACAGCATAGGCAGAAATACAAAGGTTGGAGCTCAGTGCTGAGAAAATGGAGTTCAGTTGTCTTGAAAACTGGATGTGACCAATAAGTCCCAACCGATCACTCTTATAGAGAGAGCAGAAAAGAAAGAATAGTGCAGAAAGGAACACTGCTTTCTTCCAAACAAAAAATCAAATAAAGTTACATTTTCTCTCTGAGGATTATGTGGTAAAATGCCATTCACCATGCCAGTTTCAAAACCAGTTTTAATTTTATCATAGTCCACCTATTTGAGGAGTAAATACAGATACGGGAGAAAAAGGTATATATGGAAGAAACAAACACAAAATGTCAGTGTAGTCCCTGGTGTGTATGGTTTCACTCAAACAGGAAAATAGAAGAGTCAGATGCCCAGCTTCTATCTAGCTCATACTAGTCAAAGATTTGGCACAGGTAATATTCTAACTCCCCACAATGACAAATGTAAGCAAAAGTAACTCTGAAGAGATCTAGAGGACTAATAAGCAAAGTATATCAAAGAGGAATTTCCCACTTGACTTTTAAACCAGTGTTGGAAACTAATCTTTCACAGCTGCTTTTAACAAGGCCTGGTTGCTCCCAGCAGCATCAATAAATAAATAATCATCTGAAAAGACAAAGAAAGTGGAAATGAGATATTGGTAAGAAATTTACTGTTTAAGTTAGTTAACTGACACCATGCAAATTGTTCTTTAGAGTCTTTTCAGAGCTCTTGATACCTCAGAGAAAAACATGAGGGGTAAAACTGTGACCTGTTAGTCTCACTCACCTCAAAAACCAAAACTCTCTCTCTGTTGCCTGGCAAAGTAAGGAGCAATCTGGGAAGCACGAGGAGAGATGCCCAGAAAGGGGCTATTGACTTACTGCATCCTGCAGGTATTTTGGAAATATTTTAAGTAAAATAGATACTCTAGGAAGTAGTGTGGTTGAGTACTTCTTCATACGTATTGAAGATGATACAGTAAGGCAAGAACAATTATAAAGCAAGAGTAGAGTGAAGATACTTGAAAACCAGATTGAATCAGTGATTGGGATATGGGAAAATCATCTGGAATACATAGGTAGAGCTTCCAATTAACAATGACCCTTTGGGTTAAAAGGAACATCACTTTGCATCAAAGTGGGTGACAACCACATGTGCAGAACTGGTCCAAGAGGTCCTTTTACACCTCCTATTTTAGCTGCCTCCAGCTGGCAGCTTTCTGTGGGACCAAAGCTGGCGTGTGTTCCTCAAACCAATGATGATGATGGATAGCAATCCATGTCAATTTATGAGCCTAGAGAATTTAGGCTCCCAATACAGCTTCAATATCTCCTCCTAGCAATTTCTTTCCTTTTTTTTTTCTTTCTTTCTTTTTTCATTGAGCTTATTGAAGAGTCAACCAACCACTGATATCCCTTAACTTCCTCTGTAGCAATACTGCTGGCATGGCAGGTAAGATTATTGATCTCAAGCTACCTCAACATTTCCTCTGCAAAACTAATCTTCCTGCTCACTGTGCAACAGGTCTTTCAACACTGTGCTACAGCCACATTAATAATGAATGAATCCATTATGATCAATGGCTCGACAATGAATATCAAATGACTTCTCCATTATTAAGATCATTACAGGACACTAGAGGTAACCATTCAGTGCCAGTTACAGCGGTTCAGCTGTATGATCCCTCTCTCTCTTAATAGGATTTCTATGACTAAAAGACCCCAAATCACACTGAATATTTAACCTGAGGTTCAGTGATTTTACACTTCATACAGTAAAACATCTCATGAATCAATAGGGTAAGAATATGAATCAGTGTCTCTTTCAGCAATTTAATATAATCTTGCTGTGTACACAGTGCCTATCAGCACCATCAAAAAGTGTACTCTGAAGACGTGGAAAGTGGATATTAATTGTCCCAAATCTAAAAACAGAACTAGCAACTGAACAGAACCACTCCAGTGTTGCCTTTAAAAAGCCATCCCTCTTCACTTTGTTTTTGTTTATTTGTACCCACTTCAGCAATAAATAATGCAACTGATTAAGAAATGAACATAGAACATTAATCACAGTGCTTAACTGGATATTTCCTAAAGGTCACCCCACTTTGGAACATGGAGTTTTCCCATGGTCTGCCCTTGATTAATGGTCCGTTTCCCGGCTCTCCCCACGCACCCTTGGATCCCTGTCCTGCATTCCCCCACCTTGCTCCCGGCTCTCGTGCGAGTGCCACACCTGTCAAAGTGACATGAGAAATGGCTGCATAACCTTTGCTGACATTCAGCAGTTCCCAGTCGTTCAGTTTTTGCTCGGCACTGCTCTCCAAGAAGTCTGCTTCAGGTTTGCAGTTTCCCAGGCAGAGTTTGCAGTGACAGAGGAGAAATGATTGCTCGAGATTACGTTGCCAACAGAGCTTTGACAAATGTTACAGAGCTAAGAGATCTTGCCCAAGATAAATAGGTATCAGTGAGTACTGTGGCTAGTTCTTACTCATGCAATCTCAATTTTAAATCTGCACTTGAGAATCAGCTCTGGTAAAAGTACAGCAATGGAATACATTGAGGGAAGAGGGATTTGATGGAGAGGCATGATAGAAGGATTGATGATAGCAAGGTTGAGAACAACCTGGTGTCTGGATTTGAGTCCCAAATGTTGTGGTTTCTGAACAGATTCTCCTGTGTGGAATGGGGGCAGGCTACTGCAGCCCAGGCACCTGGGTCTCCATCTATCTGCGTGTCTGGAATTTGTCCCTGAAATAGGTACACTGAAAAAGGGGAAGAGATTACTTTCATAATTAATAGATTTGAGGGATAGATAAACACAAAAATCCCACCTCTCAAGGTTATATTGTTTTGCATCTCATTATGCACTAAAAATATGTTGCAGTTCAGAAAGTCCACTAAGAGAGATCCCAACAGGCTGAGTGAGGGGAGGTACCAGGTCTCCCCCTCAGACCCTGGCTCACAGGAAACTAACGTTAAAACACGGATGCATCTTTGTTTCTCCAGGAAACAACTCACTCATGCTCATGGAAAATATTACTTTATCATTCTTGTGATAGAACTTTACCATTCTTGTAAAGAATAAACAAAAGCATAAGAAGTTGTGATTCCTTCCAAACATACAGAAAGCATATGGCAAACCCAAAAAGCATCCTGTAATGATCTTGATCTCAGGCACACGTGATGGCTAGTTACATGCAACAGAGCTCCTTTGATGCAAATTAATTAATTTACTAAAATAGAGATGATGCCATTAGCAATAATTTCTCCATCAGCCTTTGATGCTGAATAGGGGTCATGCAGGATAAGTTCCCTACCTGTCCTCTTATTCTCAGAGAACGGCACCTTTTTCTCAAACCCAAATAATTTATCTCTACGTTTCTACATTGAAAAATGTAAACACAATTCCCATATTTTAAATAGATTTGTCTCTAGTTGTTCTAAATAATTCTGTCACTCTTGAAGGGGAAAAAAGACAAAACTAAACACACCAAAAACCTTTAGACAATTACAGTGATGTGTGCCCAGGAACATCATAGTTCCTGGTTGACAAAACATCTCACTGGTGCACAGAAAACATCTTAATGAGGTTGAGAGCAGAGATTTAAGGGAGAAGGAAAAATGGAGAATTATCTGGATTTTCTTTATGTTGAGAACACCTTTGCTTCAATTCCTTCATGCTGGTTTGTATTTTTTGCTTTGTAGATAAAATATTGCACGTGAATGCACCTCTCTGTGAGTAGACTGACAGACTTTAACTGAACTTCTTACCGGTGCAAAGATATCACCATGGAGAATATGCTTCTAGGATTAAGGATATTGAATGATAGCTTAACTTCACCTGCCATCTCAGCTACATAATATATCTAGCATAGTGGAAAAGGAGAAATAAGGCCCCTACTTCTATAAATACTAGGTATGAATAGAGAATAATTTAGAAGAATTAGCCCGTAGGTGGAGGCTTTAATCTTGAGTCACTTAATGTGATGCTAGACAGCAGAGTTGAGTCTTGCCATCACTCTAGATTTTAATCCCTCACCAAAGACAAAGATTATTCCAAAAAGCAGGTGGTCATGGCAGCTATTCTCAAAAAATACCCCCTAGGGAACTGCCCATGAATAATATAAAGACAATTTAGACAAACACACAAGTGTTTCCCATCTCTCATTTCTTGAGAAACAACTGAATGCCTTGGAGCGCTCAGATGTTACAAGTGCTCAGCCTTAGTACTGCCCTTACATGTGTTCATCAAAAAAGAATGAAAATAAACAATGCCCAGAAGGACAATGCAGAAGCTCATGCTGCTAATACCTCATGGTGGGATACTCCAAAATCACACAGTTATTGCTGAGATAAGTACCTGGATTAGGATCACTTTGTTTCCCAATTTAATTGATCACATTCAGAAAATCCGTGAAAAAATGTAAGGCTAGTTGAAGCTATGTGGTAAAAACAATGAACAAACCAAACCTACTAAACAAAAAATATCCTTTCTGGAGGTATATTTAAGGATTTACAATTTCTGAACTCTTGAAATTCAGTTCAACTAAAGCACCCCAAGATTTAAGCACATGGGATTGTGATTTGGAATCCGGGTCCAGGATTACATACACAGAGTATAACATCAGTATTTATAAATGGAATTTTCTAAAAATTTATCCACAAAGACATGTTCAGAAGACAGTAGAACTTCCTGTTTCAGCATTGCAGATGCATTCTAGCAACTGTGACATTCACTATGTGGAATAAAATTTTTATTTCATACCACTGAAGAAGTAAAAGATGGGAAAACTGTGAATATAAATGATTAATTTAAAGTGTGTGTGCTGTTGCTATAATAGAGAGGATACTTGTGGCTCTATGTACGTAACCAATTTGATTTCTGACTTTTTGCCACCAAAAGTAAATGATATTTTTAGTAAAATTGTCCTAGCATATTAAAAAAAAATATTTTGTATTCTAAATAAAGATTTAATGGATCAACTCTTGCATGCTGTTTATATGCAAGTTTCCTACATTTTGCATTGTTGAATAATTGAGAACATTAGCTCCCAAACCATGAAAAATTCATATTAACATGATGTATTATTAATCAATTTAATTTACAGTGATCTGAAGAGTCCCACTTTCCATTATGGTGCTTGAAGATACGTTTAGACAGTAGTTTGGTCTTTATTATACCACTTCATGTAACTCTTTCTCATCTGATAAACTTCTCAAAGTGGGTCAGACTGCACAAGCATGGTAATGGATAAAATGGATAAAAGAGAAGCAGTTGACATAATTTATTTGGACTTCCAAATCCTTTTGACAAAGTCTCACATTGAAAATCACTGAAAATGTAAGTAGCTAGAGAACAGAGCAAATTATTTGAAATTAACACAAGCTACTTAGCAGAGAGAAAGGAAAACACTGCATTAAAAAAATTGTTTTTACAGTATGAAGATATTTCACTTTTGCTATTTAAAGGAAATACTTTTTCTTTTACTATTTAAAGATATTTTTACTATATAAAGATAAACATATATTTCAGAAAGTTTCATCCAGTCTTTTAGTTAATGTTTACTACCATTTCAATATAAAATAATCACTAAAAAATCAGTTTGGAAAACTCCTACTCTAATTTAGGATTTATTTATACAGGATTAAGAGAATGTCTTCATTCACTACAGTTTCATGGACATTTCTTTCCACTTTAATGCAATTGAAAAGGGAGATTTGAGTGATATGGAAACTCTCTTTACACGAATTTATTCCTTGATATTTTATGAAAAGTTACTGATTATTGAAGTTTCTGCTTACTATGTCAGATGGCAATCATATCATCTGGTCATAAATATAAATAATTAGAATGTAAGCTAATAATCAAGAACTGCTGATGAGCAGTGGAAACATTTATAGAAACTATAAAGCTCTATCAAGATGAAAGATTATTAAAAACATCAGATAAACCTTGAATGTTAAAAAAAGTCATCCAGGGAAAACAGTCTATATTTGGAGGTAAAAGCCTGAACCCCCCATTCAGCCTAAAATAGTTTAATGTAGCTGGGAAGCAAGTGGAGTATCTTCACATAAGTGAACACAAGGATGGGGTCTGATAAATATGAATTTGAAAAATGTTTTGAATACCAGAGTTAATACTTTAGGATGGGATCAGAGGGTGAAGTTTCACTGGAGCAAAGCATGACCCCTACAAGTCCTGACTCAAAGAATGGGCTGAGAGAAGGCGATGAGAATAGTTCAGGGCGTTCATGAACTTTCCTACAATGACAAAGCTGAGATAGTTTTGCTTAGAAAGGAGTTATATCTGAAGTGCAGAGGCACAGCAAAAAGGCACTAAATAATAAATGGCAAAGAAAGAACATGGATTGCTGGTCTCCTGAATCTGTGGCATTTAGAAAATGCTTTTTTTCTTTTTATAGGAAATTTCAATGTTGGATACTCAGGACAACAAAAAACCTGAATTAGACAAACAGTATAACATGACTGTCTGCCCCTGGAAGTAACAAAGGCAAGATTAAAAAAAAGCACAGCATTAAAATACTTTTATTTCATCAAAAAGATGGCAATAAAGCAAAATAGCTGGATGAATGAAATTGGGAGAGAATTTCTAACAGGAGTGTCTGGAAGGTTACTGGGAAATGCTGACAGGTTGGGAGGGGGAGAAGAGGGTGTGCCTGTGCCGAAGAAAAGCCCTGTTGTTCTGGGGTTGGCACAACAGCCAGGAGTCTGGGGAGGCTCCAGTCTGAGCCTAAAGCACTAGTAAGTGATCAGGGAGGGGGGGGGTTTAGTACTTTGAGGAAGTTTTATTTCAAAATCAAGAGGGCTACAATCCAGAAACCTGCCCGTCAGTGCAGCCCCTCCTCCATTCAATGATGGATTAACCACAAAATTTGTACCTTCTTAAAAATAAAATGCTGGCATCCGACACACACGTCTTGTCACATCTTCCCTCCTAACAGAAATAACTCTGCAGACCCTCAGCTTTCTCTAGCTGCTTTTTTAAAAAGAGAAGAACAACATATGGCTATAAAATATGTGTTGTAGATGGGGAAAACAGGAATAGGCTAAGCGAGTTGTGAAAGCAAAATATCAGCACTCCCTGGTTATTCCCAGGGGAGGCTCCCAAAGTTTATCCCTATTTCCAGGAAAGGTGGGACCTCAGACTCTGTGAGGGATGGTCATCGTTCTCACATGCTCACACAGAGACAAAACACACCAGCTCCTGCTTTCAGCCTTCCAAAGCTTTCTAAAGGGGGCCTACAAGAAAGCCAGAGAGGGACTTTTTACCTGAGCACGTAGTGATAAGACAAAGGGAAATGGCTTTAAACTGAAAGAGGGTAGGTTTAGATTAGATGATAGGAAGAAACTCTCTTTACTCTGAAGGTGGTGAGGCACTGGAACAGGTTGCCCAGAGAGGTTTCAGATGCCCCATTCCTGGTAACATTCAAGGCCAGGTTGGATGGGGCTCTGAGCAACCTGGTCTAGTTGAAGATGGATGAAGGGGATTGGACTGGATGACCTTTAAAGGTCCCTTCCAACTCAAACTACTCTACGATGTAATCAGAACAGCAGATATTAGCCTTACATTGAAGGGTTAAAGGCTTCTTAAAATAAAATATGAAGCAAATATGCTTTCCAAGACATGAACATTCATAGCACTGTATCCCCTCATGAAATGAAGCTGATTGAAGGGCAGCTCTGTGTGAGGCAGAATGAAGTCAATCTCATTGCCTGTTTTGGATCTTCATGTATAGTTTGTGTCTGTTTGCCTTTGGCAGCAATAACCTACTTAAAGCTTAAGGTTAAAATATAATCCTGCATTGGGTAAAAACACTGAGCTCATTGTCAATTTGCACAAACACCTCAGGTATACAAGCCCATCTCTAAGGAGTATGGTGTGACACCCTGGAGTTCTTTGCAAAGATACACCACTTCTTTAGAGCAGATAAAATTGACACTTGTGTTGCTCCAAATCACAATATTTTTATCTACTGGAGGAATCTACTTCACGTCTCTTCTTATGCTGTTATTGTTTGGTAACAGTGTAACCATATAACACAATATATATGATTAAAAAGTTTATTCTTATAACAGTAACCAAAAATACCCATTTTTTTAAATACTGCAAAATCCTTGATAAAACTTCGTTTTCTACCAATAAAAATAATGGTGTCTAATGATGCATAATATTAAGCCTCTGCTGCCCAGGATTCCCATAAGTTATACACTGCCAAATTATGCAAACAACCACTGCAGCATTTCAATTATACTGCTGCAATTCCTACCACACTACACACTAACAGCACGAACACAGATATACACTCTTTTTTCTTTTTTTTTTTTAGAAATAAAGCATCCCTTTCTCCAAAAGAAATCCATGAATTATACTGTGAGACGAGAAGACAAATTACCTCCTGATAATTGCCAAGAAACAGATTATATCATTGTATATATATCCATTTCATGTCCTTGCTTTACTATGTATTGAAATAAGTATAATTTCTAATTCATTCGCACATTTCACTTGCTAACACACACACATTTGAGAAGACTTGCTGTTCATGACTACCCACAGATGACCTTCAAACTTCTATGTCCAAAAACATGTGCTACCACAACAGGATAGGATGCACTTTCAGCACTTAGCTAATGACCCAGAGACTTAAGAGACAGGCCAGGTCCTTCCAGGGGTCAGGCAACTTCATAAATCCTTAGATTATTCACAAAACAAGAATGTCAAAATTGAGCCAGAGTTTGTCATTCTTGCTCCTTACCCAGAAAACACGAGCAGTAAGAGTTGTGATATATTAATCCTGTACTTTAAACCACAGAAATGTCTACATTTCCAAAGTTTTGCTATCTTGGTAAAGGATTCAGCCCTTCCTACCTCCTCCCATCAAGAATTGCAACTAAATTCTACCATAAAAGTAGAATAAAATAGAATATAAAAGAAGGGGATCAAGATAGGAACCCATGTCACCTACAATCTTCTTTTAGGAAAGCAGCCTGTAACAAATAACTAAAAGAAAAAGGCCACAGAAATATTTGTATCCCTAAAACACACTCTCCTAACTGCAGTCCTCTGTGACTCAGCCAAGGTAATGCAGGGATGGCTAACACAAGAACAGTTCATATTCTCTGGATGGAAGGAACATTTGAACTGCTTCACCCCCACCCCCACAGTCACACAGAATTGTTAAGGTTGAAAAAGACCTCCAAGATCATCAAGTCCAAACTTTGACTGACCAACACTTTGTCAACTAAACCATAGAACTAAGTGCTATGTCCAGTTGTTTCTTGAACACCTCCAGGGATGGTGACTCCCCCACCTCCCTGGGCAGTCCATTCCAAATTTCTCCTGATGTCCAGCCTGAACCTGCTCTGGCACGGCTTGAGGCTGTCTCCTCTTGTCTTGTCCTGTTGCATGGGAGAAGAGGCCAACCCCCACCTGGCTACAACAGTCACTGTACAATGTCTTTATGGTCCTCAAATACTTCTCAATACACACAAAAATGTATGTTTTCTACAAGGAAGCTTGTGCCAGATATAGAAGTCCCCTTTCCTCCTAAATTCTGAACACCAGTATTACTTGCAGTATTGCTTTCTCCATTTCCACTTTTGGCTGGCAAATGTGAAAATGGGAAATTCAATTTTTTTTTAAGATCATCCTCCCTCTCCACCACTCAGAAGGGAAATATCCCCATATCACATAACATATGTGAGTATGTTTTATGCCATACACCTCCCTGAGTAGCGCTGTTACATTTTTATACGGTGCTTAATGCAACAGGAAACAAACCCAGATGGTAATCTCTACTTCTAATATAGCCCCTGAAGTTTACACTAATACTGGTTTTATTACTAGATGCAGACTGTCCAACAAAATGTGAATGTTGAAAGTACCTCAAGTCCCCTCCTCTCCTGGGGAATGTACCTGGTGCCAGTCACTCACCAGGGATGGAGTCAGTGACTCATAAAAGCTCCCAATAACATATTCTTCCTATTTGCCACACCACCATCTATCACTGTCAACTGTGTATAACACCTAGAGCTATATTTTTTATTCTTCAACTTAAAAAAATCCCCACCAAATCCCAGACTTCTGCACAGGTTTCTAAGAAAGTGATGAAACACCTTGAAAAATATGTTTCAAAATTAAAAGAAAATCAATAATGCACTATTATCATAGGCTGGTATCAACCATCCTGCAGTCTCAAAAGTCACTATACTTCTTCAGACCTTATTGTCATTTCAAGAATCTTTTTCAAATTCTGAAAAGCTCACTATTCTCACTAATAAAACATTTTAAGAACATACCAGAATGAATATATTCATCCTTGACATTTTTATGTGCCAAAAGCAAAGTGATTTAGGACACAATCTGAGCTATCAGCAGGTGGTTCTACTTTAAATCAAACTGGAAGAGGAGATGCTATTATTTCATACACAAATTTGTATTATGACACTTCCTCCCATCTTCCTATCACTGTGTTTTGTTTTGTTTTCCTGTACAAAGAAAAATAAACTACTTCTATTACCTCACAGTACAAAACAAGTGTGATGAAGGTCCCCTCAAAACAGAGAAGGAAAACAGAATATCTTCTGTGCAGCCATGCCTCGATAAAATAATTGTTTATGAAGCCTGAACACATTTATTCCAAATCAAACTTCTTTCTCAAGCATATAAAAAGTTTTGCATAAAGGATTTGAGGAGAGAAAGAGATGCTCTGCAATGGAATCAGCTTAAAAATATCTGCAGCAGAGAAAAAAGACAACCTTGTGCATTTCAGAAGATAATCTCTGGGGAAAGGAAGAACATCCCTTCAAGTTTCTACCAAATAAAGACCCTGCAGCTGAACACAGAGCAAAATGTTTGCACTGGGCATACTAGGCAGCACCCTGTGGAGCCTGGAACTGATGAGTGAGTCAACAGCTCAAGACAATCACCTGAGATGCACTAAGCTGAGTAAGAGAGGGGTTTGATTTAGTTTTCTCCAAGGCACTGCATCACTTGCTCTCTGGTCTTCCCTGCTTTACAGAACAGAGTCCAGAAACCTCAAAGCTGGAAGCCCTGCCTCACAATAGCTCTAAAATTTCTGCCAGCTTACTCACTCCTTCCCTGTAGCAAAGATAAAATGAAGTACAACTGCTTTTCAATCTTTGAACAGAGTTGTTTACTATAGGATGAAAGAAAAATAAATGGCAAGCCAGGCTCTGGCCCAATTTAGCTCTGCAAGACGCAAGTACAAACCTAATTGAAATCACTGGGCTACCCATATTTTAAGTCAGTGGAGAAGAAAATGTAATACATAAACCACAGGTTTTGTAATTTATTAGAGAGAGCTCACCACTTCCAAGTGAGTGCTATACCTAGCAATTTGTACTGGCCATGGTACATTCTACTTGCAGTCAACATTTTAATTGTTTTGATGTTTAAGGTTTAGTCTGATGCAATAAGCTCAGTTTGGGGGATTATTTTTATTTTAAAGCATCTTCACAGATTTTAGCTGGAACACGTTTTATGGATGCAACTGCTAGTAAAAGACTAATACTTTCAGGGTGAGTCCATTTTTAATGCATCTTTATCTACTGACTTGCACACACACGCTGACAAAGCTTTATGTATAAACAATGTGATCCTTCAACACCACCATCAGAGAGAACAACTGATGGCACTTTTAGCTGGGCAGAGGTGTAGAAGATTTGAGCTACAGGTATTGTTTCATGTTCCTTCTTGTCTCTACTGGCCAAGATAGTCTTCTGGTTTAGCAGAGACCAGGCTAAAAAGGAGAAGTAGCTGCAGTGGAACGATCACACACTGTTTCATCTCCATACACCCAAGCAAAAGAACAGGGCCTGATGCAGAGCTGTGTTGCAAGGGTAACTCTTGCCCTGTGTAACACAAAAAACCTATTGCTGGCACGGCCATCTGGCAGGCACTAAAAAAATTCATACTCTGGCTCTTCCCAGTTCTCCCCAGTTGCAAAATGAGGTGCATAGGACTACCAGAGGCATTATGCAAGGAGTGAAGCTCTGTGCATATCACTATTGAGCAATTAATTTATCTATACCTCCTCAGGCTATCAGGATGCCCAGTGGGAGGTTATACATTTTCACTTATTATGGAAAAGGTAACTGTAGTTCCAGGACTTTGACCTCAAAGTGATTTCTTTAGGTAATTCTCTGCCTTCAGGTCTTCTCTAGAGAGGAAGATTCATCTATGTAAAAGTTGAATTATAATGTTTGGATGAAACCTATTTTCCTAAAAAAAAAAAAAAAAAAAAAAAAAAAGGAAGGATAAAAAAGAGTAGAAAATTGCCATTTTCTTCCAGATGATCTAAAGGCACCAATTTAAAACCAAAGTCCTCCCTCAAGAAAATCTCTGCTGAAAACACACTGTGTCAAACTGCAAATGGCAGTTCTGAGCTGCCCTGACACATCTGTTACAGAGATCTCCCCACAAAGCCCAAAATCTCCATAGAATTTGCTTAAGCCCATTTTTGACTCTAACTCAGCACTGCAGGTTGCTGAGCTTATTTGGGAACTGTGTTAGGGAGAGGCTGGCTGCTCATCCCGCAGCTCCTGCAGGGGATGAGAAGGAGCGGCTGCTCATTTGCAAAGGGGAGTGGAAAGCACAGGGCTGAGATAAACTGGGTTGCTACTCAGCCTGCAGCATCCTCAGTAGAGCCAGCTTTGGGGCTCTGCCCGAACAGAAATCTAATTTTTTCATTTTCTGAAGTCACAAATCTAAAAATTAAAAAGAAACCCCAAACTTTAGGTCTCAACAGTACAGGTTTGATCAGTAAACAGAACAGATACTTCAAGAAACAGTTTCCCATCGTTCTGTGAGGATAGTTTTGCGTACCCAGTGGGACCCCACCTGCCCATCTAAACGTGAATTTATGTGATTATTAAAACAAACACAACAAAGTTTAAGATGTGCAAACAGAACTCGCATCTGACTTCACACCTTCCATTTCTAATTGGCTATTGAAGGAATTATGCATATTCAACATTTACTTATTAATGTAATAATTGCTGGCCTTCCTAACTCCCTTCCCACGTATAAGCCAAAGGGAAGTTCTGAGGCCTGATCATGATCTCACTAAAACTCCTCTGAGGACATTGAAACAGCCTCCAAAAGCTGTGCCTTTCCACACTGTCTGCAAAGAAGTTGAGGAATAATTTTATTTAGAACACTTTAGACATCCAGTCACATCATTTCCATCACTATTAGTTCCCTGACTATAACAGCACTAAACAACTTTTTACCACATAATTTACTTTTATTGCCTTAGAAAAATAAAGTCCGTCATAATATACTGTTGCATTCCAAAAATCTGTAGCATTAAAATTAAAAATAAAAGCCTTATAAACACAGCACAGTTAAGCAGAAGCTTAAGTTCATGAATAGTGAGCGACATTAGTAGGTCTACCTTAAAAAATTGGTATTTTTACTGCTGAGAAATACTTTGCACTCTTCTAAACTCTTCACTTTTAAGTTTTAAAATATTACAAAGGAACTAAACTGGATTAAGTTAAATCAATATTCTCCTAACAAGAATTCTTTGTAGTTTTAAATTTCTAAGCTTTACATATTTTAGCAGTTCATGTTAAATGGATATTTGACATTTTGCCAGTGAAAGTTTCATTAAATCACTAGTAAGAAAATCATGATTATCTCATATTACCTCAGTGCAATGACATAATGTGTCTGGTGCTTTTAAAGATGAGACAGACAAAAGGGAGAAAAGTTTCTACCACTCCAAAAACAAGTTACAGATATTTATGGCTCCCTTAAAATGGAATTTCCTAAACATGTCTTATTTCTTTCTACTCTGTTTTCCTTCATTAAGTAAACTATTGTCTTTTTTTTTGTATTTGCATTGAATTTTGACTAATTGTCAAATTTGTACAAATACTAATTTGTACTAATTGACTAAGTGTGTGCCAGTGAAGTGAACTCTGAAGGCCAGCACAGAGATCTTTTTGCAAAAACCTAATTTAAACCATTATTAAAAGCTCACTCTATCACCTAAAGCTCATCACCTGTCCCTCATTTTTGCTGTTAGAGGGCAGTGTACTGGAATCATCTTGTCCCTGAGCTCCAGCTTCCCTATGCACAGGTTAAGTGTTGCTCCCAAGACTCTGAGAAGTTCCTGCCATGATAATCCCAAGAGAAGTTGGAGCTGTGAGGATGGCAGCTGAGGAGGTGAAGGACTCCAGTATGATCCTAAGCCAAACGTTCTGTCTCCCCCTGTCCCAGCTCAATCAAACATTACAACCACTGGCAGCAGGGAAGAGTTGCTGTGGGGACAAACATAGTGAGAATGTACAAGGCACAATAGATTTAGATAAAGCTCCTGTGGTTCTTCTGCACATATATAAAGAAGATAAATAAGATAAATAGAGTCTTGAACACGTCCCTTCTAAAAGTATAGCAAGCTACTGCATTTGTCTGCATTTCTGTAATGGACAGATAACATCTGTGCATTCCTTTGGAGGGAGTTGTGAAATAAAGGCTGAGCAATGATCAAGAAACCTATTCGACGGTGGTGTTCATGTGAAAATTCATATTACACAAATTTTAGGTATTACAAGAAAATTAAACTTCAAAAAGTCTGTTTCCATAGAAAAAACATTCTTAGAGTCATTTACCTATAAGCAGGACATAATGAATAGCCTACATTCCATCAGAAACTGATGATATTCTGAAATATAAATCTCAATCATGAACAACTGGGCTACAGAAATATACTACAACAGTTTGTATTTACAGTTATTTTTGACATGACATTTTGAATCATGAATGAGCTAAACAATGACCTGGGGGTTTTGTTTGTTGTTTGTTTGTTTGTTTGTTTTGCAAACCCATAAGTCTGGAGTGAACATGAAGTGAACTGTGTAATCACCTGCTCAAGAGTAGGTCCATGAAGCTGCTAGAAACCTGGCCTGTGTGTTCTGCCAGGAAATGCAACAAATTTAGGTTTGCTTTCATTCTGGTCTTTGGGAATGCTGTGGGATACTTCCTGACAGAAAGCATTTTCCGAAGTTAATCAGAAAGTTTTCAAGAAGCTGACATACATTCACAAAGAGGTCCATTTCCTGTCCACAGCATAATATTCCCAACTGTATATTCATGGCACCGATAAATGCCACTTTGCTAACCAAGGACTGGGTGAAATTCTGCTAATGGGCATTGACTGTAACGATGTTCTAAAAAGAAATAATATTACTGTTGGTTTCCAACATCTAAATCATTTTATAGTCTCGTATGCACTTAGAAATACTGAAAGTTGAAGAATACTTCAGCTTTTAAAAACAAAAAGATTCAAGGTTGGCAGGCTCAGAGACTCAAAAAATTAAGATTTATTTTCAAGAATTTTTATCGTTGCACTTTCACTATGAAGTTTTTTAGATCAGTAGAAGCTCCAAGATACTGAGGTGTTAAACACTTTAAAAAGAGTCATTAATAATGTCAGAATACAGTTATTTCTAACATTTCTCACAGATTTTTATACTTGTGAGTTGAGAATGCCACAAGAAAACTCAGAGTAAAAAAGTTCTAAAAATACCAGCAAGATTTTCATGGTTCTTATGCTCATTAATTTATACACAGGCATGTTTTTTATACTTTTAATGAGAAAAGGAGAGAGAGACTGAAATGCTTATCAATGTGTAATAGTTAAGAAATGTATTTCCAGGCTTATTAATACACATAAACCCAATCACTCTTCCAAACAATAAGATTTGTACAGGTGTCTAAACAGGATTACTAATAAGCCAGTCAAGATTATTATTCACCCTTGCTGTGCAAAAAAATGAGCTTGTAAGCCACAGAGCTGCAAAAGAATTGACACAACACAAAACCTGAGATCCTCAGGAGACTGTTATCCAAATAATCTTACTCTGGAGAAAGCCTGTGCAATAATGTAGCTTGGAGGGGTAACATCAATTTTCTAACAAGTAATTAAGATTTGCATTATTAATGCAATGGATATTCTTGCAAATTATGTCTAAATATATGCAGATTATTAAAAAACTCACAACATTTAATGACAGCGCTGTCATTCTTAGGGCTTTCTAATAAAACTATAGATAAGAGCAATGCTGAGCTGACCATCTTGGTAAATTTTAATCATTAGTACTTATAAACCAAATGCAGCTGCAGACTGTTGTATTGAACTGGGGCACTTAATTTCCACCCCGTGCTCAATAAAACCTATCTTTCAGATGAAGCAAAATCTAGTCCACTATAAAACAAAGTGTGTTGAAATCTCTTCTGGAACATCATCTGCCTTGCCATGGTATTGGTCTGAGCAAATTAGGAATGGTTCATGTCACTTCTGGTCGATACTGAATGCAAACAGTTTACCCACCTTCAACCCAGCGCAGCCTTTACCAGCTTTGACCTACTTAAGCCAAACACCAAATGGCTGAGTTAAAAAAACCAGGCTCTAAATCTACCAGCATACCACTGTTTCAGTGGTAACTGAAAGGAGCTGAAACATAAGAAGGTTTAGCCTTGTTTTTGGTAGAAGGGAAGCTTTTGCGCGCTTGTAAAATGTAGATTCCGCTCCCACTGCCCGGTTTATCTCACTTCTCACTAACTTTTTCAAAGGATGTGCATGGGCACACACACAAGGAGCAGTGGTTTGCTGTCCACTGGAAGGTTAAACAAAAGCAGCCTAGAAGAGCAGAACTTTAACAAAGCATCTCCTCTGCTCCATCCTTCAAAACTGAGCAAATAAAGGCAAGGTTGTGAGCAATTACTTAAGCATACAATGGATTTTAATATATAGCAACCTTTTGCATTCATCTGATAGAATAACCCCCCTGGAAAGCCTACTTAAAAGACATAGGAATCTTCATATACCTTTTTGTCTAGAGAACAAGCCTAGTTTACCTGGTTACTGAGCTCAAGAGAAGAATCACAAGGCAAATCACACAGCATGTGAATAAACAGCTACACAGTGGCTGTGTATGTACAGACGTGTGCTGGTAATTAGTGTGTTTCTCTGGTAATCAGACAGAATATGGTAGTCCATCTCAACCATTTTCTAGGTGACTGACCAGTCCTCCCTCCAGGGAGGTGAGCTCTCCCTGAGGTGCAAGGATCCAAAGTAAGCAGGTGGCCTTTCTAGGCAGCAGCCACTTTGTGCAATGAAATATTTTCTATAAGCTAAGTACCACAAAAATTCAAGCCTCTCCTTTAGACAAAGAACATTTTGAAGCACAGGGGACATTTTCCTTTAACCCCATGCAAAATAAGAGTGGATTTTGCATGCAGCTTCTTATTCTCTTGATACAGTCTAAGAACATCGATTTTAATAGAAATATATAGTGACAGAGATGAAAGGAAAAAGAGATTAATGACCAGGCTTTCCTCTGAAAGAATGTTCTAACAGTTATATTTGTATGTGTCTTCAGAGCCTTCAAAACAGAAAGTGCTCCTGACTTAAAAAATAATTTATTACTTTGGTAAATAAGATTAATACAAAGAAAAGCAAAGAGAGATTGGCTTATGTTTTATCTACAGTAAAATAAAATGAAGAAGCAAGAGCAACTATATTGGATGTATGGCACAGATAGTACGAAACACCACAGGAAAAAGAAATCTTAATAAATAAGTATTGCCTGTGATACAATCTTTCTACAATAATATTAATATCCATTTCTAAACACAAAAAATACCCCCTTTTATCACTATTGGAAGAAAATGTCATTGGAAAGCTACACTATTTGATACGTGTCCAGTTAATCATTGTGTCTGCTAGCTGAATGAAACTTGGTAAAAAACACAATGGAAATGTCATGCTTGAAAAAACAAACTTTTGATCCCTACCAGAACAAACATCTTTATGTCAAAGCTAGAAAGAATTTACACACTTTATAAGAGAGCTTTTCTCAGGTCTCACTGCTGCTACTTTCTACGGGAGACAGCAAAATTTCCCACATGACCAACATGGCTCAAGTCCCAAAGGTCATGATCCCTAAGTTGGAAATTCCAGCCTCAGCTATCGCCCACAGTACTGCCCTGCAACAGTAATGAACAAAGTCCTTGTGGTCACAAGTGAATTTATTATCCATAATAAATCCTGTAATACCTAAGTTGCATTAACTGATTTTACCATGCCCTTTCTGGTGTTTTTGCAGAAGCAAAGACCCTTTAATTGGATGGTTAAAAAAAAAAAAGTTTATACAAAGAAATAATATGCTCTAGTATATGAAATATCATATTACATGAGATGGAACAACATGCTTCATGTTACAATGGCAAAAAGACAGAGCAGCTTTTGTGTTTACACAGACCTTCCTCCATTTATTTACAAGAAATAAATGTAGCAAATGAAATACTGATAGACAATTTTTGTTTGGTAATCCATTTGAGAGAGAAGCACACTGAGCACTTCAATTAACCATTGCTTCTGCCATATCCTGGGCACAGGTGTAGGCCCCAAGGTAGTCCTACAACATACCAGATATGTCATGAGGTAAAACAGAAACTCCACTCCAGGTGCGCACAGTGCTGAGATACACAGACACCCCACATGCCTGGAAAAGCCCTGCATTACTATCAGTCAATCTCCATCTTCACCAAAAAAGTTGCACATTCCTGAGCACCATTATACAACACATCTACCTCCAGCCACTTATTCCAAATGAGGAGTTTGTATCATGGACCAGTCTCAGACACTGCTGGTTTTACTTCTAGAAAGAGTGCTAAGCACTTTCTTCACAAGAAAGCAAAGGCTCAAGACCTTTATCTAGTGAGGGCACCCACTGAAGAAATAGTTTCATCTTAGGCAGAATGACCTCTATCATGAACAAACACGGCACGATATGAAAAGGATGTTTTCATTGGCCATATCCCACTGAAAAACACATCACACACACATAATGAAACCTATGCAGAAAGCCACTTAATAAATGCTGTCTCTCTGGAAAGACCACACCTTACAAGAAGTACTCCAGCCTTTCAACAACCTCACAAACTGCAGCAGACCAAACTAGAGTAAGAAATACAAAGCCTGACTATTCTCTTTTCCAGTTCTCTCAACGTCTCCCTCTTCCACTTCTCCTCCCCAACAAGTCAAGCCAGAGAAACACAGGGATCCTGCAGAGGTGCACTGCTGGGCTGCCAGAGCACCACTGAGCACTTCAAATGCTGTTATGTGCAGGTGAAATTAAAAAAAAAAAAACCACCCCCTCCACACCTCCCTATATAGGAACAAGCTAAAAATCCAAGTGGGATTTAGCTGGCTAAACACAGGCATTGGAGTCATTTGGTAATCTCACCTTGGTTCAGCCCCTCACCCATTTACAACAGCACACTGTCTGCAGAACTACTTCCTCTTGGACCTTTCAGCTCTGATGCCACAGAAAAGTTTGCAAATCCATTACTCTTCTAGACACTATGAATTCAAAAGGGACATGGTGCATTGCAATTTTCGTCACAACCTGCTCCCAAGAAATTTCAGAATACCTCAGGGAAAAAACAATTACCCTTCTTTGCAGTGTGAAGGTTTACATGCTTTGCACGTGTCATGCAGCTAACACCCATCTCCGTTCTGCATTTTGGAATCTTTCTTTAAGATCTTCTAAGTGACTGATGAAAACGATTAGAACGATTGTTTCTAATCTTTCAGAAGCTTGCTCGTGTTGCAAAGGTGAAAAAAAATTCCAATTCAGAAATCTGGTCTGCTCTTTTTTTTTTTTTTTTAAAACATTTGTGAGCTTTAAATCAATTTCTTGCTTTTAGGCAAAAATACAAAATTTATGCTTGCTGCCTTGGACTGAATAATAAATATTGGTCTGCTGAATGGAGCGCATGTATCTTTAATTCCAATGTCTGCACACCCTCGACTACTTTATTATGATTGAACGAAACTGTTACATTTAGAGATTTCTTCTTCATCAATTATATATCACACACTTCATATTTGCTTGCCTTTTCAGTCCTTTCAGTCTGGAAGTATGTTCTGCCATCATGATGCTCCCCCAGGATTTGCACATGCAGTTTTCCCGGGGCTGAGCAGGGTCTAACGTGCTCCCTGTAAATCAGTGAGCAGATACAATTTTCCTGGATAGCAAACAAAGTAGCTTTGCAGAAAGCAAAATAAGGAAACATCTGCTGAATTGAGGAGTGGGGTGTTTGTTTTACCCTCTTGTGTTTTTTTTTTTTTTTTTTTTTTTTGACCTTGTAATGTATTTCATCACAATTTTAAAGTTTTGAGTGGGAAAACTGACTTATTTATTACAGTACTGAGAGAAAAGAAATGGATCCAGCGTAGATGTGGGAGATTGCATAAAGAATTCCCACATAGCTTTGACTAAATCACTTAGAGGCAAATTATCAAAATTTGTTAGTTTTCTGCTTTGTGGGGGAACAGCTAAAAATTGGACCTTTAGCCCCATGCCCCTCAAATCCTCACCTGCAAAACAGTACTTGGTCTACACCTGTATCAGTAAATTGTGGGTAGTAGGAGGAATTGACCCATAGGTCAACATCATTCATGTTAAGGCTTCCACATACAAGTTATACACATTTAGGGAGTTTTTATCCAGGGTAACTCTAGTCTACTAGAAGGCTACAGTGCTCGTGTAACATGTATTATTGTTTAGTTTCTTCCAGAAGGAATCCAGTTCAGGTGAACTTACGCTCCTGGCCTGGGGTTCAGTTTTACTGCTCGGTGCTCTGGTGCTGGGACAGCCTGTCCACATCATGCCTCACCTCAGCAGTGAGGATGGTCTGAGGTGCACAGCACACACCTGATGAGCGCTGGTTGTTGAATGACCTTGCACCTGAAGGTGCAAGAGCATATCCTCAGTTCCAAGTAGAACAGCACACAGAGTCATCCCAAGATCTCAGTATGAAAGGCTGTAGAAGCAAGGTACCTCAACACAGGGAATTCCAGTGCTAAACACTTCAGATTATTGCTGTTAACGACTGCTAGACTTGTATCTGGTGCTGTACGAGTTTCTCAGAGCAAATGACCAAAATGTTGTCTTGAAAGGTTTGTGTTGTCATGATCTGCTCCTGCAGCCAGGAGGGAATATTTGAATTCTTAACGTGCAGGACCAGGTTCTGGGAACTCAGGTTGGTTCAGTAAGGAATGATATACACAGCTTTTATCACAAGGATAAATGATCATATATGCCTTATGTGAGTACGGCATATAAAAATTACAGAAGGTTTGGGGCTTCACAAATACCATAAGGAGATTTCTGTCAGCCAAAAATCTATATGTGCAAATTCAGCTATCTAAATTTAAGTGGTTATCTGTATTTTTGGCCAGGAAAATAGAAGTGAGCTTATTTTTCAGACTGAAAAAATCACTTTCGACTTCAGTAAGTGGCAGCTGTAAATGCTCAGGTGCTCAGAAATATAATCCACTCATATATACCTGAACAAGGGTTTAAGTGGTTGACTTGAAACATCCCGAATGTTCACTTAAAACCTGAAATAAAATAAACCCAAAATAACATAGAGAAACATGAAGACATACATATGCAGAAGGCACTTGCATCTCACCTAGAAGACTCATTCACTGATCAAAGCAGAGCTCCAAGCAGAAATCCTGGTTGAGCACAGGTATTTTAAGGTCACACCTTAACTGTTCTGCACCAATGCTTTGCTTTAACTTTCCTGGGTGCAGAACAACCTAATAACTGATGGAAGGAAATCAGTGAGCTGATAAGCTTCTAAAATTAAAATCAGTAATAGAGTTTTGTACTGGGAACACAAGGTTGAACGGAGGCAAAAGATAGTATCTTACAGTTTGAAAGCTAAAAAGAAAATAAACTTAGATTTGAGATGATGCTGTACTACACTGATAAGCCTTCAAGAATTAGCATGAATCAAATACATGCAGAATGTTATTCAACTCCCCCAGAACTATTAAAGTAGGATTACTAGAGATATACATGGATACTTCTTATCCATCTTTAATGCAAAACGCCAAAATAAACATGAGTAAACTTCTTATACAAACAAAGCTCTTTCACATGATTCTTCAGAGAGTAATAATGACCAAGCCTCCTCAGGAACTTTTCCCAGCTTGAAACAATTAGTCCTTTTAAGAAGCAGTAACCAATAATCTGTACTACTGACAAAAACATGAAGATGGACTAAGGTAGAATAATTTAGCTGGGGAACTTTTATTGTGGTGCATACACTGCAGAACTACAAAGTCATATCTTCACCCCTAAAATCTTCCACATTCATGGTTAAGAAAGATATATCTGTCACTGATGTGAAGTGCTGTTTTTGAAAGTAATGATAAGAATTTTTAGAGGAAAATAAAGATTCCCCCCCAGATCCTAATTTCATTGAATCATAAATTTTTGGGAACATGTTCATATCCACTATATTTTCCATTAAATATTTAGTTATCTTCAATACAACTGGAACTGACTTATTAGAGATAAACAAATCATCAGAGAAACAAAAACTTTACATAATGACTTTTTAAAATAAAGATTTTTTTTTTCTAAAAATATTTTGTGTTTTTCTTTCTGAGTGATTTTAGTGTAGGTGTTCTTGGACATAACTCTCATCAGCATGATGTACTATTGACTTCTAGAGAGAGCTATACTTCTATGTTTCTGAGTTATTGACATAATTGAAAAAACCCCAACTTTTAAACCTGGAGTGAAATATTAAACCAAAATATCACTGTTCCTGAAGCACTAAAAAAATCCTCTCTAAAAATTAAAAGACAACAATTACAGAACAGTTTAATTTAGATGCTTGGTTTTCTGCTGCAGATGCAAATATCTGTCCAATGTTTTTACTTATGTTTGGAAGGCTTCTAAGACTTCTAAATTACATGTGCCTAATGTGTATTCTTACATCTAATATTACACTTAACCCTAACTTATTTGCTTTTACAATTGAATAAACACCTTCCTTTTGGATTTTTCACAAGTTTGCATTAGAAAGCCATTTAAAAGTCCATCAACTTTTAATATGTGACTCATTTTCAAAATGCAACACTGAGAAACAAAAGAGAAGGATACACATTCTAAGCTGCCCTCTGGACCATTCTCTAGAAACCATATTGCAACCCGGTGCTCACAAAGAGTCATGTGATGGTGACTGTATGGCTCCCAAAATCAGCTGCACACTATTCATAAGCATGGGGACTCAATTATCTTTAAATGAAGTTTATATACTAGTTTGCATGAAAAAAGGGCAATTTCTGAACTTGGCAAAACATGAGTTTTTAAAAAATATATCTAATTGGGACTTCAAATTCATTTAAATAAATAAGGAAGGCAAATTAAGCTATCCTCATGGAGAATTTAGTTTATATATCTCTCTCTACTGCATGTTCCTTCCATCTTCCACAAATGATCTTGGTTCCTCTCTCATTTGTGTGGTGTCATTTAGGCTGGGCTCATTGTTCTATCTCTGCTGTTTTTCTAACTGTAACATAAATAAAAACAAAAGCAGCTTTGAAATAACATCTACGCAGTTCAGGCACCAAGGCTCGCAGAAATTCATCAGCTGGTAGATCCCAAAATGTGTGCAGCTAACAAATACCAGGGTGTATCAGCACACTTTGGCATCTTCAGCGAGGTGTGCACATACAAAACCACCCTTGAAGCTGATAGATTAGCAAATTAGGCATGCTGAGTTTCATCATTTAAGTTTAGATAGATATTTGTGCATCCTAGTGGGATTCTTTAGTAACAGTAAGCACAAATCCTAACCCAAATTCCACAAAAATCAACAGAATATTTCACTTTGCCTGTATGTTCCGCACTACAGCCCAGGAGAACAACTTCTGAGCAAATATAAAATATAAAGAATTTTTAAAAAATGCTAGGGAAGCAACAGGATGAGAAGGGAGGGAATTAAGAAAAAAAATAACTTGTGTTAATATGCTTTTTAGTTCATTACACCTCTTAGGCTGTGCCAAACATCCCCTGATAGCGTTCAATAGTCATGTCATACATTTGATGCTTAACGCTCTCCTCATGTCTGCAGCACTCCAGCTCTGAAAGAGACACTTCTCTGAAGCAAACTCAACTGCCACAGCACCAATATTAATAGTAAGAGGCAAAAATGCTTCAAGGAAGGAAACTTCTGCACTCGAAACCACTCGTGTGGCTGTTTGATTAACAACAGGAAGTTACCGAGGATTGCTGAGAACAATCCCCTTCCCTATGGTTCTTCTCCATCTCAAGGACAAACGCACTGCAACACACCTGAAAGGCTTTCCTCTTCTACAGAGAAGCTTTTGAACCATGATAAGCATTTGGTTGTTGTCTTGCAAGGAATGGAAAGACAGCAACTTGACATTCACAACCGCGTGGTTTACCTAATGGCCAAAACTTCATTAGAAATCACTCTGCCCCTGGAATTATGTGCTCCGTGCCATGCTGTGCACATGTGCTGTATTTGTACACAATACAGCAAATGTGTCTCTGGAAACTGCTGCAGAGAGCTCACAGAGAAATTCCCACAGTAATTCTCAATTTGAAAACATGTACACACATGTGAATACTCCAAATATCCCCATAATACCTTTTATTCAAGAGGGAATTCCTCTATCTGCCGTGTTACCCTGACAAGTATTCATAAGAGATACTGAATTTTAGGAAATACAATTGTTCTAGGGGAAGAGGTAGTACAGTTGCACTTAAATTCAAATAACTGCAAAAATAGTAACATGTTCCCTTCTTTTTTTTTGGCCAGGTAGTACATTATCTCTAACCACCCAAATATGAAGACATTGTTCTTGTGATTATTTAAATTTTATCAGCTGCATTTCCCTTCTTTGCAGTCTTGTCTGCATTTGGGATTTATATATTCATAGAGATAACCAATCACCTTTCTTATTGTTGCACGTACTGTAGATGGTAGACTGAAATATTGCAAAGAATAATAAAGAAAAGGATGAAAAGAAAAGGAACAAATATACCTACTGCTTTCAGATCTGATAGGATTTGGAATGGCTTACACTACAAAAATTTCCAGAACAATCATGAGATGCTCTATTTCCAAGATGTAACAAACCTTTCCAAAGTTAGAACAAGCCTTTGCTTAGAGTCACACAGTCTTTTCCACATCGCTGAGGTCCTGCAAGGTCTACAGTACAAAACAATAAATGAAATTCACAGCTGGAAATGAGATCCACAGGTAAGGGCTGGTCCATAACTAAGGGAGGGCAGACTCGGGGCAGCACAGCTCCACCTGGGGCAGCTGCCCCTCCTCTGCTGCCTTGCCTGCACTGTCAGTAACTTTATTCACTAACACCACCCTGTAGCACTTTTATAAGTGTCCTCAATACTTTCTCTGAGCCAGCACTGGCAGCTTTCAAATAAACTCAACCCCCACAGAAAATAAGCAGGTCACAAACCTGCTTTAGCATTAGCTTTTAGCAACAGATAATGCCTGGGATGGTTTCATCTGCCGTTATCCTGAAATAATACCTGCACTGTGTGTCAGCAGCTTCAGCTAAGGATAGAGAGAAAAACAAATGGTGTTCACAAACTGTGAAATGAACAATGATGAACAAACCTGTCAGAGCACAGCAACAACATACCCATCACACTCAACATGTTAAAGCATAATAAAGTGCACAGTTTCACTGATAAGAGAAATAACAGCATATGGAATCTTACCAAGCCCATAAGCTTCCTTCTTTTTTATATACTTCCTTTGTCATGATTTATTTTCTAAGTCCTTCTGTTTCTTTAAAAACCTCCTTTATCGTGACATTTTTTAAGTCTACATTGCATTTTTTTACATGTTACTGCATGCCTTTGCTTAGCTCCCCCACAAAATTTAATTCCAAACTTTGATATCAAAATACCAAATTAGCAGTTGGGTGTTTCAATTTTTCCCCTTCCAGAAACTAAGGAACACAGCATTTGATAGTTCCCAAAGGCACAGTACCGAGTCAGATCTTTTAAACTGTAGATTTTACAAGATTTGTCTGCCCCCCTCCACGTTCTCTCTACGTGCATCTGTATTGCTGCAGTTTGTATAAATACACCTCAGCAATTTAACACTGTAAGAGTGCTCTTACAGCACATGTTTAGCTCAACAACGCTGCAGATACAGGGAAAAGCTTTATTATTCAAGGGAGCAAAATGCGTGTTTCCAAGCAGTAAAAAGGACTACAATTTAGCAGCTATTACTTCCTACACAAATGCCATTCTGAAATATGTAGGGCTGGGAGGTAGTTTTTGGCCCCACTGTAATACTCTAGGAACATCAGACACACATGAATTCTGAAAGATCAAGAACTATTCAAAATGTGAACATCATCAGACACTTGGGTACTTCTCTTTCGTATCTGACAACTTTTGCCACAGATGAAAACCATCTGTGAGTGGTTGAGGCAGAAGTGGTGGGCATTTTGCACTTTGATGAAGAAGCATGAAATGCAAACATATCCAACCACATCATTTCATTTTGTTGCTTCCCTATTTTGCATGTTTCTCATTTTCATAAACAAAACACTGCAGGCATCCACTGTGTTATTTGGAAGGGAAGTGGAAGGAATTTTCAATTTTGGAGTGAATCGTTTTTTAAATACCCATACACCCATTCTTTTCTTGTAGAAGTAAGTCTGGCCTCTTGCTGCTGAATAGTACATGAGCATTTTCACTGTTGTAGAGTGTTACATCCCCTGAAACTCACAGAAATATAAGTAAAATAAGACCTGGGGAAAAGGATTGCTATAGTGAAAAGGATGTTTATATGTTAAATACTAGGGTATTAATGTCAAATTTTAACTAAACAGTTCAGTGGTAAATTTGAAACTGTGGGAGCCAAGATTCAAATATTTTAGATTTTGCTACTGTATATGTATTGTAATTCTTTAAGTCATATAAACAGTGCTTCTATATCACATGTGGAGATCTAGTATAAATATTAAATTTAGATTTTATTCCTAGAATAATAGGCACAATAGCCTATAGGCTAATGAATAGCCCATAGACTCCATTAAAAAAAACCAACCAACCAACCAAACAACCCCCACACACAAAGAACCAAACCAAACCAAACAAACAAACCAAACCAAAACAAAAATATAAAAATATTACTACCAACATGTTTCATTTCAGCCACTTAAAGACTGTAATGAATTACTTAACCAAATAAAGATTAAGGAACTACTCCACAGTGACACCGTTGGGGATAACCTAGAAGGCTGAAGTGTGTGGTGCTTGGATTGGGAGGCTCCTGCCTCCTGCTGAGCATCTCCCCAGTCACCACCACAGCACAAGGAACGTATTTGACAAAGCAGTTTTTCCTTGGAGGGCTACAGACTGCCTCCTCTTCTCACTAAGCCATCTTTTCCTCTATTTTTCTTCTCCTATCTTGAGTATTCCACCAAGGAAGATGAGAGGCACCACTGTTCCCCTACTGCATGATGTGGTGCCTCACAAAGGCATGAGATGTCCTTTTGAATTCCCACTTGGTACACAGGAGCAATGGAAGCAGCTGGGGTTCCAGAGAAACCACAGAGATGACATAATTAGCATTGCCTGAAGAGATTTAATTCGTTCACATTAGCCTCACTTCTCCCACTATATGCCTGCTGCAGGAATCCCTACCTTCTTGGCTATTCCAATGTTTGACCCTTCCCACAATCCCTCATTCATTAACTGAATCATTCACCAAATAGGGGTGGCCTCTGATATGTATGGATGGGTCAGCTGGAGGTTGTATCACAGCACATTTACAACAGGAAGTGCCAGATTCCCTGTGAATCTCCTTTTGGTGCTTGGCAAGCATGCATACTTTAAATCCTGACACTCTCATAATAAAATATTTTTCTTTTATATATGAAGTGTCAGAAAGTTTTGAATAGAAGGCTTAATTGGTTTTCTGACCATGTCTATAATATTATTTCTCTGAAGCGGAAAGGAGGGAAGAAGAAAGAATGATCTCCGTGCCTTGGGTTTCTGAGGAGGTCTCGTTGCAATACAATCAAAGCCATGTGCAGTGTAGGAAAACAGAGCTTTTAATTATGATATACGTACAACACTGAATTTCAACTCAGCTCCTGAGTGTTTTGTTTTGAAAATTAAATATAATTCAGAGGCTAGTGGTTTTTTGGTTGCTATTCCTATAATTCTCCCCAACATTCCAATTAATGTTTGTGTATCTTTATTTACCTTCATTTCCAGCTATACCTCTAGAAATGAAGAAAGGAAGGGAACAACAGTGTAGTAGTATTTGACATCAGACTAGCAGACAAGGTAGGAGGTTATGAAAGTAGTTCCCACAGAGGAAATGAGAAGAGAGTTTAGGAGGTGTAAAAGGGTTGTTTATCTTCCTTGAATCTGGGATGGTGGCTACACATATATGAAGACAGTTTGTCGTGGTGGGAATACCAGGAGATGCCCTGGAGCAGAGAAATAACCTGGGGTTGGTGGTTGAACCTCAGCTAGAGGATGAGGGTACCCAAGTTGACTACAGCTAAAGACAACCAAGAATGACCTTCTGTGGAACCCACAATGAAACCTCGATGGAAAATAAGGAAAATCACCTACTAATGACACCAAAAGCGTGAGTAGAGAACTATGAGGAGGAGGAGAACAAAGTTCAAAATTTGTTTGCAAAACTAAAGCAATACTTCAAGCTTTGTCAAAACCTAGAGATCAATTTTTCATTATAGTAGTTATTTTTCTTAAGAAGTTTTAAAATGAATCTTTCATGATCAGTAGGTACTAAAAAACCTTCCAGCATTGATAAAGGGCATTATTAGTCACTCACAACCAAAACACTTGAAATAAATCTATACACCATGATGAGAAAACATTTTAAATTATAACAGCTTAATCCTTCATTTGTAGCTTCATACAAGCTAAAAGTTGCTGAGACTGAACAGCAAACAGACCAGGAGAGCAGAAAAAAATTCTGACCTTAGAGTTATATCTGATATAAATAGTAAATATGCACAGACAGAAACACTTTTGAAAGAATGGAACTGGGGAGAAGACAATTTTTATCTATTGTCAGGAATAATGATTGCAGTCTCCATGCCTTCATAAAATCATTTATTAGTGTCAGCTGGCTATATCTCACTTCATCCCTGATTTACAAAGCAGATGAGTATCTGTGTGCACACAGGAGAGGGAGAAGAGGATGAGCCAAGTCAGGGTTTCTTTGGTTTTAGAGAAAATTGAAAGAAAGAAACAAGCTCTAAAAAACTTGATCTTGTTATCAGTGAGTCTATAACTAACACTTGCACAAATGTGACCTCAACATACATTTTCATCTCTTTACAGAGCATTTAAACCACATTATATGAAGCACTTTTGGGTGATTCCATTATTTTCATCGTGCCCTTAAAATAACACCTTTTCCTTTCATTGCATTTCCTCTCTCTTCATCTTACAGCAGCTGTGTACAACCAAATAATGCCTGACACAGTTGAAAAGCTGGGGGTGGATTGTTGAGGTTTTCTGAACATCTAAATTCTTATTTTTCTGACAAGCCTGCTAATCCCAAGTGCTGTTTTTAGATACCAAAATTACATGTTAAAGAACAGATTCAGTATTCCCTTTTCAAACCCCCGCAAAGAGAAGATTGCATACCAAAAGAGAAAGAAAGAGGGGGCATAAAGGAAGGTAATTTTCATACTGCTTAGTGGTCCTTCATACGGTACATGCATTTCAAGGATGAGAGAATTAAATTGTAAGGCCCTCTAGTAATAACCCTATGTGCATAACTTTGTTAATATGAATGTTAATGCCTGTGCTTGAGAGGGAGTCATGTGGATGGGTGGGCACTGGTTGGGTGTTTTCCATTTGGGAGGTCCCTGCTTATTGCTCAGAGAAGCACAGGGACCTAAAACACATCTTGTGCCGCCTTCTTTTGCTTCTTTTCCTGTCACCTGCACCTTGAACAAAGTGGCAGGCAGGGTTAGCCCGTGGGCACAGAAGGTCATCGGTCTGGTCAGTGCAAAGCACCACCAGGATCAGTAAAAGTCATCTGTTTTGGGATCAGATGAAATGTCACCTAGATGAAGTCATCCTCTCACACACAAAAATTCCACTGACTCTTAAGAGAAAGTCTTGATGATCATCAGTGCTGGAATCATCTTCACACAAATGGTTGACATAGTGGATTAGAAAGTATGAGCAGGTGAAATAAAGAATAACAAGATACTATGCCAATTTAACTTTCCATTCATTATTTTCTGTCCTCCAAACTTTGATGTAAGCAGCAGCACAAGGAAACTAAAAGGGATTGTTTACACCTAAGATAAAAGCTCTTGAGAGTATAAGAAAGGAAACCCCCCCCTGCTAGCAGTGCTTATACAATAGATTTTGAGAATTGTGAGGTGGCTCCAGACACAATATGTGAAGAAGCAAGTGGACAGCCACAAAATACTGTGGAAACAAAACTTGAAAGGAGATTTATCCCCTATCTTCCACCTCATGAGAATGTCACGATGTTGCTCTTGAATTTCATAAAGTCCAACATCCAAACCTACAAATTCTCCTTCCAAGCCTTGTGCTCAGCCTGAATATTTGGGTAGATTTCAAACGACTGAAGTATCTGCACATACTAATGAGCACATTAAGGATTTTAAAAATTGGAGTAGAGATTTATTTCTCCTATCTTTACACTGCAGTCCTCAGAGTTGGACAGGCATTTCTAGGGTGCAGTTCATCCCCTTGTTTTGTCAAGTGTGCTAAAAATGCCTAGTGCTTCCTACTAACTCAAAAGGCAAATCCAGGGTTAAGAGTTTAGTTGTAGGCATCTCTGCTAGAGATAATAAAGGCAGGGAAGATAAATCCAATCCCAAATGTCAAAAGTTTGGTGTGTAAATTTGTGTTTACAAATAGAATGAAGAGTATGAATTGCAATATGTAACAGGTTCAGGTGATGTGTCTTTCAGTAATAGCTATAACTATTTGTTCTCTTTTATAGAAGAAAGAATGAAGAGATGATGCCTTTTATTAACAATTCTAGATTGTATTCACCAATTTTAATCTTTTCAATAAATATGAACTCAAACCTATTTTTCTGTTTACCAATATTTGTATCTAAGGTATTTGAAACTACATATACCAAAAAACAATGTAGCAGAAAAATATACACAGTTGGAAATAACCAATATATTTGCCCACAAAAATAAGGATTTACTCAATGAATTATTATGGCACACTGTGAAATTATTTAAAGTGGCAGGAAACAATTCTCAAAGCTTTTAGAAATCTTTCCAGACCATGCAGCATTTCAGGTCATCTTAAAGTGGGTAGCCCAGTCAAGTATTAGATACACTTATTTAATGGGCATTGTCAAAACTGTTTAGACAAATACTAAAATTCTAGGGAATTTTATAGAATCACTGTCTACACATGGTTTAGAATGAGGTCATCAACAAGTTCTAAAAATAAAAAATAATAAGAGAAATTTAGGAGAAAATTACAGACCACACCGGAAAGTGTAAGGTTTGACAAATTTCGAAGCTTGTAAAAACCCCTTACATAGAGATTCATCTTGTGATGTCTTTTGAAATGGCCTTTTTTGGACTCCATTTTTCTTGCAGAAACACAGTATAGAAATACAAGTCATAAAGTTATTATTTCAAGCTTTATCTTCAACAAACAACCTGTCTCCTGATTTGAATTAGGGAATTAATTTGACCTGTAAACTTGAAAGTTCCTATCCCTGGAGCTGCTCTTACAGACAACACTCATAAAAAGCAAACTACTTGCAGCTTACAGCAGGTTTTAAAACTGCCTCAAACTAGATGCCTTTATACCTGAAAAATGAGGCCTACTGCTCAGAACAAACTGATCTGTCAGGCACAACCTAAACCTAGTTCCTTGTACCACAAAGTAGGCAAAGCTGAAAAATACTTAGGCCAGTGACCTGCCTGATTGCTTTTTGAAAACTTCAACATTTACAGGTATACAGTTTATGAGATACATGCTGACTTCATTTTCTCCCAGGCAACTTATTCTTCTTTTGCTTAAAATGCTTTTTTTCTTTTGGAGAAGGATAGTAATGCTGGGTGGTTAAGAAGAATCAGAATTCAAGTTCTGAACAAGTATCATGAAATGTAGGAGTAAGCACAAAAACTCACAAACAGCTAATGCAAGCAAAAGCATTCCCTAAATCTTAGAGTGTCACTTCTTTCTAGATAGTACTGATTTTCTTCAACCTTTTTTCTCATGTTCTGCTGTACCATCTCTACTGCAAGACATTTTAACAACCTGTACTAGAACTAAAACAATACTAAACAATTATGCAGAGAGTTAAACTGAAGAGGAAAGGTCATCATAAATTATATTTATAAATACATTCCTAAAATAATAAAGGGGGGAAATGCGTGGTGAAAAAAAAATGTAAAAAGATACAAGAGACTAAAATAAAGCAGACAACCCTCACCACCAGAAACCTGCCGGAAGGAATACAGATAAAAAGAAGTATAACTCTTAGCAAAGAATGAACTCTGAAGAACTTCAGAAGATAGAAGAGGTTAAAAAAGCAGGTAAGAAGAGAGATGAAGTTACAAAAACCTTAAAAATATGCATTCAACTTTGTGTTCTGTTTTTCACGTGAGACTATCTGACATTGTTCTTCACAGAAGAGAGCTTCTACAGACCCTAAATTGCATAAACACAGGGTTTATTTTTTACAAACAAACACACTTCTCAGTTATTTTATGCTTTTTCCATTGCCTTGTGGCCAGTTTTGATCAAAAGTACACAGCACTGGTTACCAAATTGTACCACAGAGCTCTGTAAATTAGCCAGTAAAGCCTGCAGAGCCCACCTCAACACAGGGCTGAAAGAAAACGTTGGTGCTGCAGTATCAAGTTAGAACATCTTTACTTATGAAGGACAAGATTCCATTGTCTCCTTTTGTGTTGAGTTCCTTCCCTTTAATGAAGGAAATACTCGTATGGACTCCAGTGGGATTCACTGGAGTGTTTAATGTGAAGGGAATCAAAGTCTCACCCAGTGACTAATACAGTATTAAGAAACCTGGACCCTAAAGACAGCATAAAAATATCTGAGCATTCAGACCATGTGTGTCCACCTGAGGTATAACTAAAGTACATTCTTTGTAAAATGAAGAAAAATGCACCTAATTAATTAAACCAGAACTAATGATTTTTTTTCTTATATCTTAATATTCATAAGATGAATATTCATACAGAGCTTATTACTGTTAATAAGATACCGCTGGACTTTTGTTCTGCTGCAAAGTACTTGTCACTGAAAGAGAAATCGAAGAAAAATGACAAGTGCTGAGACCTAAACACTTCCTTCAGTCCATGTCAAACTCTGCTATTGGCACCTTAAAGTTAGATGGAATTGAGCTGCTGATTTCAAAACTGAGTGGGGTCAGTGGGACACGGCTCAGCAGAGTGACCTGCAGGGCCGACCATCGCTCTGGGTGCCAAAGGACAGAGGCTGAGCCAGGGCTCGAATCCCTGCTCTCACTTCAGTGGGTTTTGCACCATTACAGAATCACTCTCGTTCTGCCAGCAGAAAACTTTGGAGTTTTACACAGATAATTACACCACATAATCCCTCCTTCTGATTTTATGCGCTGTCATAGCTTCATCTATGTGCTATTTCTGCACTTTTCTTTGCAGCAACGTGCAATTGCGCTCTAGATGAGCCAGCTGAGGTGAAAAAGCAGCAGAACTGCAGGAGTGAGTTGCTCATCCACCTGAAAAAGCAGGCTAGCTCCACAGAAACCACCTCAGCAACATCAATCACAGCCTGCCAAACCGAGATCACATGAGCAATTTTCTGAAATCTACTGAAAAGTGCTGCAAGATTAACTTTTCCAGCTTTTTTCTGACTTCTTTTTACCCATATGAGCACTAGCATAAGAAACTTGAAATATTACTGTTTAGGTAAGAATTCACTATTTATTATTTTTTTTAAAATCTTATGTATTTTCAACCAGCATTAGTTACTCACTATCAAACTACCTAAAATCTAAACCACTCTATGGAACATTTAAGATGTATGTATATATAAATCTATTCAATTTTGTACATACAATAATTTTCTAAAAATAAATCAATATAAACTCCCTTTATGTAATAAATAATTTCTATCTATATCTCTAGAAAACCTTGTTTTCATTTAGCATATGATTTATAAAAGGTAATAAAGTGTTGATCCCTTAAAAAAAGTGTACTTTTAGAAGATTTAAATTTCATGCAACTATATTTTTCAAGATGCTGTGGACAGAAAAAGAATTGACCTTGTTCTTTAACTTACTATCTATACTGTATGTTGAAGGAGTTAATCTTATTTCACACAAGCCATAAACTTAATAACAGATCCAGAAATTTAAACCCATCATCATTAATCATGCAGCACTAGATCTACTAAATCTTTTCTGTATACAGGAGTGAGGCTAAACAGGCAACAGCTTATTTTATTATTTCACATTATTCAGAAGCAATTAGTTCCCATATTATAAGGGCAGATTCTTCAACAACCTAAAGAATGCAAACCATGCCCTCACCATCCTTTGGTGGCCGTAGCAACATTTCAGTTTTTTGGCTCTCTTGACGTGACAGAGTCTCTCTATCAGTCTCCTCAGGGGTTTAGCACGAAGGAGGGAGACCTTTACTGTCAGCAAGACGTATCTAACTGTGAAAACATTATGATCAGTCCATCCTTTTTGGGAAACTGAAGGACTCTGATGAGCAGGAAATAGGATAAGAGGAGGTGCTCAAGCAAACATCCCGAGGTGATGCCACAACAAAATCGGGAATGGGAGACCCAAGAGGCATCCCCAGTAAGCCCCTTGGAAAGTACACTTGCTTTTGCTGTCACTCAGTATTCTGGAAGTAGGACTGCTACAGATTTAATTATTATCAAGTTACAAGTAGCAGGCATAGATCACAGAGGTTCTAAAGATGCTGATGTTTTAACCTTTCACTTCAGGAGCTTCCATCTCAAACCAAACTTATTTCAGATACAGATTATTTAAAGCTTTGTTACAGTGTGTAGAAAGGGGAAAAATTCTCTTTCCAACCTGCATAACTTCCAGGAAGAAAACGCTTGCCTCTGCCCCATAGAAATGAATTTTGAAAAGCAGACAGAAACTCAGGTACCAGCATCTACACTATTTACTGCTCTCTTACGAGCACAGGAAGGCTGCATCCCATGTGCACACAGAGTAGGCTGCTCTAATTCCATCCCCCTTCCTGGAATTCCTCCCTTCTGGAGCTTCAGTGGAGGGAATGTTTATACACAATACCACTTAGATCTTACACCTTTGCCATTTAATGCTCTTGCCTTAGAAAAAGAGGCTTGAAAAAAGCTGGTAACCTTTTCTTACTCTATTTTTTTTCTCAGATTAAAATTTTCCTTGTATTCCCATCAAATTATTTTTAAATTATTTTTAGCCCCACTGTTTTTCATGAACATCTTATACTTCCCATTACAACTGTGCTTTACAAAACTGAAGCTAAAAGCAATAAATAAAGGTTTCACTTCATCCTCTTTGATGCCAGCCTTCCAATCTTACAGCAGCAACACAGGACACAGCAAGCAACATCCATTTGCAGAGCTGTAGAATAACTGCATCGATCTCCCAGTAAAAAAATCCTGCTAATATGGACTGAGTCAATCTCCCTGCAGAAAAAACTTACACAGAGAGACCCCAAGAGATCACAAATTTACAACCTAGTTTAAAATTATGGAATTTATAATAGGCTTGCCATTTATTTAGTGAAAGGATTTTCAAGAAAAACACTCAGATTGATTGTTTTTCTATTACTGAAATACAAACATCAACTGTGGAAACAGATACATCCTATATTAACTACAATAATATATAGATTGAAGATAATCAGGCAGATTGCAAAATGTACACTAGACCATTAATATGAAAAGGTATCTCAAATTTCTGTACTTACTCAGACTGATAGGTTGTCTTTTAAAGCTCAGAATGATGTAGAGATCTGGAAAGTTTCCTATTGAATGCTTCTTAATTTAAGGATGCAAGATTATATATGGAGCAAACTGACAAAATCTTGTTATTAAAGGGATGAAAATCCTTTGGGGCTTGTTCCAGATTTCAATAATGTCCTTGACTGCAGTGGGTGTAGTGGAGCCAAGCAAGGTATAAAATATATACATAAGATATTTCATGAAGAAGTATGTTATCCCATAGCAAAGCAATGTAAAAGTGTGCTATGCTACTTAGAGAAAACAAATTGAACTGCTATTTCTCATATTGATTCCCTAGAGGTTGGTTTCTTGCTCTGAAACCCTATCTTAAGTTGACATAACTTTTCCTAATCAATGATATTTAGGTAGCACTGTAAAAAAAAGTCAGGATGCCACCTCTTTTTAGAGGACTAAACAGAGGACAAGGAATATATGTGTTAATGTTTAAAGTATACCACATGTACATTGTGTTATTTATATTAAGCATTATTACGTTATTCAAAGGTCAGTCTAAAATAAGCATCATTACCAGACTCACTAACCTCTTTTAACTAGCCTGAGGAAAGTTTCAAAATCCGAAGCTATTGGAATAAAGTTCTTTATTATCACAGATTCATAGAAAGGTTTGGTTGGAAGGGACTTAAATATCAATTATCTCCAATTCCCTGTCATGGCCAGGGACACCTTCCACCAAGACCAAGTTACTCAATGCCCCATCCAGCCTGGTCTGGAACACTTCCCAGGGATGGGGCATCCACAGCTTCTCTGCTCACACTATTCCAGTGCCTCACCATCCTTATAGTGAAGAATTTCTTTCTGATATCTAATCTAAATTTACCTTCTTTCAATTTAAAGCCATTCCCCCGTGTCCTGTCATTAAGTGTCATTGTAAAGAGTCCCTTTCCATCTTTCTTGTAGGGTCCCTTTGGATACTGGAAGGCCACAATTAGGTCACCCCAAAGCCTTCTCTCTTCCAAGCTGAACAATCCCAATTCTTTCAGCCTCTCCTCACAGCAAAGGAAAGCATTATCCCTCTAATCAGATACATGGCTCAGAGGGCCATCTGTGGAGCCAGATACTATCTGATGAGGACTTTCCTGCAGTATCAGGATTGTTTACACATGATAAAAATTTTCCTATTTAAATTCAGAAGCTATACAAGAGCAGCATAACAAGATCCATACCGCACCAGATGCTTCCAGTGCTGCCCTGGCTGGGCCACAGCAGAACAGAACAGATAACCCACTACACACCTCAGTCTGGAGACAACTGGGGCTCGACTTGGATACCAAATCCATTGCTGGAACACAGCTTCTTGTGACATCAGAGCATATGGCTCTGTATGCCATAGCATCATGGAACCTTAGAAGGGTTTGGGTTGGACAGGACCTTTCACTGGGCCAGGTGGCTCAGAGCCACCTGTCCAACCTGGCCTTGAACACTTCCAGTGCTTCTCTGGGCAACCAGTGCCTCACCATCAACACAGTACAGAACTTCTTCCTAATATCCAATCCAAACCTATTCTCTCAGTTTGAAGCCATTCCCCCTTGTCCTTTCACTACATAGTCTTGGAAAAATCCCCCTCCACCTTTCCTGCAGGCTCCCTTCAGGCACTGGAAGGCTGCAATTAGACCTCCCTGGTGCCTTCTCTTTTCCAGCCTGAACAATCCCAATTCTCTCAGCCTTTCCTCATAGCAGAGCTGCTCCATCCCTCTCATCACCTTGGTGGCCTCCTCTGGAGTCGCTCCAACAGGTCCATGTCCTTCCTGTGCTGGGACCCCAGAGCTGGAGGCAGCACTGCAGGTGGGGTCTCACCAGAGCAGAGCAGAGGGGCAGAATCCCCTCCCTCCCCTGCTGCCCACACTGTTCATCCCCCAGCCTGGACTGATACAGGGGTTGCCCTGACCCAGGCACAGGACCCTACACTTGGACTTGTTAAACCTCATGAGATTCCATAGGCCCACCCCTATCTAGGTGGTGCATATGCAAAAACAAATATATTATATGCTTTGAAGAAACTGCAGAATGACTACCTAATTTGGATTGATTAGCTTCACCATGAGAAGTTAACTAAGTTGGATCATTTCCAAATAATACATGGAATATATTGAACCTTTTACTCTCCTATTAATTTAAGATGAATAGTTGCACTTTTGAAAGTAAAGAAATAACACAAGTCTTCATTAAACTATAGGAAATATCCATATATGAATGAATCTAATAGCATAAGCATATAAAAATATTTTAAAGTTTGATTACAACATTTTTTAGTATCTGTAAACATGAAGTACCTGGAATTTCACAAAAATAACCAAATCAAAATTAAACATAATTTGTAAGCAGTGGTAAATATTTGCAAAAAATTATGCTGAAATGCTGGTGTCATTCTTTATCCTTTAAGTTTTTTTCCTCAAGTAATAAAGAAATATGGAGCTGATATAACAGCTCACTTTCATGCAGGAAATAGTTTGCTTAAGTGAATATGGAAATGTTGTACTTCAGTATAAGGTCAACCACTCTATAATACAAGTACAGTCCTGTTTTTGCTTTCATTAAAAACACTTTCAGCTTATCCTACCACTTGAATTTGCAATAATTATGTTTCCTTACTTGCTGTAAGAGGTAACTGCTGTGTATAAACATTCCTTTACGGTGTAAAAGTGTATTAAGACCTATTATCTCCTCAGGAATCATGCCAAGATATGAGTCCCTAGACTATAGAAGTTTTGATACTATGCCAAAATAGTTTAAAATATTGTATAATATTTACTGGTAAGAAACCCAAAGGACATGTAGGTCAAACGAAGACACGGAGAGGGATTTAAAGCTCTCAGTGGGTCTAGTCTGTGCAGACACCCAATCGGACCCACTTACAGGCCAGTGACCTCGCAGTTCACAATAAATATTTCAAATTTGGCCTAACTGCAGGGCTCAGTTCTGAATATGGCTGATTCCCACTGCCACAGAAAAGAAGGCCACAGGGAATCTCAGCCCACAAGGACCTTGGGTCTCCACTCCATCCTACTCCAGCCTCCTTAATGGAGGAAAGCTTGCCCTCCATAGCTTATTTCTACTCTTTTTCCTCTCTCTCACGACTTCAAGAAAGATGGGGAACCCTCTGGACCAACCCAGTAGAACTGGCAATTAGAAATCACAGTTCCTCTTTAACTGATCTGACAGAACCTGCCCAGAAGCAGCTCTTCTCTCTTACCTGTCTCCCTCTCTCCCTAAGCCCTCTGCTCCTTCTCTCCTCCAAACTCCAACCAAGCTGAAACCCCAGCCTTTATCACCTCCCTGCCTCCAGAAGCATTTTGGTAAAAGAGTCCTCATTTGGACCATCCAAGATAACTCAAGCCACCAGTCCACAGGTAGCACCTTTGAGATCAAGTTTGATGTTTCCAGCTGGGGAAGGAGGTGCAGAAATGAAGCAAGACACTGCCTGGAGGCCACTCCTGATTTTTCCAGGTTCCACAGCCTGTAACTAAATGTGCTGTTCCACTTGCAGTCAAAATACAGTAGGAAATTTGTAATTCCAAACCAAATGGAACAGTGTGAAAAAAGGATCCCCTCCCCAAGAGAAATATGTCTCTCTAACAAGCACATCACTCAATAACTAATTCTGCCCTCTTATGTGCTTGTACATTTTATCACAAGTTTCTATTTTTCTTTTTTTTTAACTAAGACTGAAGATCCTTGTTACAAATGATAGATGGGAAAACTCCTCAGTCCACTCATTTTTCTTTAATTCTTTTGAAAGGTTATGAATATTTCTTATTCTTCCTTAATTACATGAATTAAGACTTCAGTATTGTACATTGTCACTGAATACCTTTTGAGAGTCTGGCATCTTTTATCTCTATTATGCCATGAATATATCTTTTTAAAAATAAAGAATTATGCAAAGCTACTAAACCAACAGTCTATAGCTCTTTTTATTTATTTGAGAACCAAATAGTTTCTGACTATCCAAAGTACTTTTCTTTCCCCCATTGTTTGGTATCAATCCCTAGCACAGTTGATACTCGAGGCAGAGATTTCCAAAATGCTGCCTAAGGGATTTAAATGAGGATTATTTTTCTAAGTCTTCATTTTATTCTTTCAACGAGCACCCTCAGCCTCTATTTTCTATTCCACATTAATAGATTAGATTTCAAATTCCCTCTGGTTTCAAGACAAGAAGATACTACATCTCAATTCAGACTATCAAAGATTTAGAACCATAGAAGTTAGGAGGAAGCAATTCAACTGTTGCAAATACACCTAACTCCCACCATGTCCCTCTTCCTTCTTTGTTCTCCACTCTTCTCCCAGGCAGTTAACAACAAGACAAGATGAAATGTCCTCAGGTTGCACCAGGGGAGGTGCAGGTTGGATATCAGGAAGAATTTCTTCATGAAAAGGGTTTTCAAGCATTGGAATGGGCTGACCAAGGAAGATGATGGCGTCACCACCACTGGGGGTGTTAAAGAAATGTGGCACTTGGTGCTCTGGTCTACTCAACAGAATGGTGATCAGTCACAAGCTGGACTCTATCTTGGAAGTCTTTCCAACTGAAATGATTCTGATTTTATGATCCTTACATCCTTCAGTTATTTTTACGGAGAAAAGCACACAAACATATGCTTAATGTTAAGCACAAACTCACAGGTGCCTACATAAACAAAGCTGCTTTCTTGATTTGGAGCCCAGAGTAAATATTTGCACTATGAAGGCGCCTAAAGATGAGTGCAAAGTGGGATTTTGTAGGTGAACTCAGCCATTTCTCTGATTCAGATCAATTAGAATTATTCATCCATATACTTTTGAAAATTGCACCCATTTTCCACTTTGGGCACTTAAATAACTTAAGGGAAATGGACTCTTTCCAGTAATTTCAGTCATTGAAAGTACTCAGCATTAAAAGGCGTTCTTTGGCTGTTATAATTCTTCCAAATGCTCTGCTAATGATTTTGGTTATGACTGTGGTCCCTGTCCAGAGAAAAACTGGAGAGGCTGCAGCTGAGTTACCTTAGGAAGGTCAGCTGAATTACTTTAGAAAGGAGATTTTCTGACCCATTTTAACTTATCTGTTTAAAACAGCCTTCAAAAACATTTTTATTTTTGTATACTTTACAGCTCTCATTCTTTTCAACCAATGCTAAATTATTCTAGCACTTCTCGTTTTGTCAAGCACACAACACAATCTTATTTTTAGGCAGAGATTGCTTTTGTGTCAGGTGAGTGTGAAGCACTGCATGAGCATGAGGAGGACTCAGTATCTGAAGTGCTCCCTAAAATTCCCCAAATGCTGACAATGTCCCAGGGATGAGAAAATCCTGTCCTGGGAACGAGAAGATTCCTGATAGAAAAGCAAGCTGTTACTGCTACAAGTTGCCATTTTCAGTGGAATCTCAGGGATTTTATTGCCTTCCAGATACAGTTTGAGAGGAAATTACTTTGTTCATCAGGTTGTGTTTATATTTGTAATCACTGATGCAAACTGGTTTTTGTCACTGGCCATTGCTTACTAAATGGCTAAATATGATTTACAATCTGCTACACTGATAGCTGTAAAACATACACAGTTTTATTTTCAAAGCTTGCAGAAAAAAACATGGTCAATCTTGCTCTGCTATGGGGAAACCATATTTTCTAAAGGGAATTACATAAAACAATGTAATTTCAAAGTAAGGGTGTTATTTTGGTTTTGCATGTGTCTGATTCATAGCTTTCATATTAATAGGGTTGTAGATTAATTATAGAAACTATTAATTTGATCAATTAAGGGGCAAGAAAAAAATATTGAGAAAAGGGGCCAGAGATTTGAGAAAGGGATGTCTCCCATGGTCATGGAACCTTGGAAGAAAAGAGAAAAAAGATATAACCCATGGGAGAGAAAAATCACAGCAGGTTGTAATGTATACTGTTATTAGTATGACATTTACTGGCATTTCACTCATATTTGAATTTTTCACCATTTGCCCTTGCCCTCTCCTATAAGAATGACTGCCAGTCCTACTATTATGATTTTCTATCTCTGGAATGTGCAATTATATTTTGACACACATCCCTGATCCTTTTAATTATTATTATTTTTTCTAATTGGATGAATTTCTAATATAACCTAAAACTAATGGTTTATAACTGCACATAGTCTGTAGCTGATTGGATAGCATAGGTGATCAATAATTTTAATAATCCTGGCTACATTTGCATGCCACTATTTTATACAGTTAAATATAAAATGAAAGAAATGAAACCCACAAATCTCAGTCAATTACTGGAGCAGATTATCTGTTTTCAAAGAGAATGGGCCAGATGCTCAGCTAATTTAAATCAGCCCAGCTCACTGATATTTATATGAAGTCAAGAGTCTGCCTGGGCTATTTTAAATCCCTTTATCTCCAGTATATAAAATACACAGAGAGTTTTGTGGGACAAAAACTGTTCATATGGGATTGCTAATTACACAAAAGGTGGTAGTATGCAGCAAGGTATTCAACACTATAGCAGGAAAGAAAACCTGCCTCCTCATTTTTATCATTTACAGACTGAAAGAAATATTATTATATATACATTAGCAACTCTCATTTTAAGACCATTTACCATCAGGGTGCAAAGTACAACTTTTCCATGAATTACTGGATTTGCAAAGAACATTTCTGAAATGTACATTTTCGTAAGACAAAGCGTTAAAGAAAATACCAAAACCTTCATGGGAATGTTTAAGAATTCTCCTTAAGAGCCTAATTGCTCCCTTTGGAGACATAATCTATTGAGTAAATACTTATTTATAGACTTTTTAATTGGTAGATTATGTTAACAGATATTAGGATATATTTTGAAGGCATACATATTGACCTTGTGGAGTCCAATGCCTCCTTATATTTAGCACATTTAGTGGCAGAAAATTCTATAATTCTAATTATTAGTGAAATTGATTTTTGCAACTTCTGCAAGATTGAGTTCACATACATTTAAAGGAAATATTGGCAAACTGTGTCTTTTCCCTAATAAACCATTAGGGACAGCAGCATTTCAGTCCTATTTTCAGCAGTCCCTAAGCAGTCAGAAAAGCCAGCTCTTTATTTTATCCTTAATCTCTGAATTAAAGCGCAATAATAATAAAAATGTGTATTAGCATTCAAATTCAACCTTTTGGAGTAAGCTCAGGAGGGAGACCTGTCATTTTAAAAGAGGGCAGAGGGAGCCTGGAGCTAACACTGCAGACCCACTGCACAACATGCAGACAACTCCTCTACCATTTAAAACCTGCACATAAATGAAGAACAGATTATGACAGTAGTGAAACCAAGTTAAGAAGGGGGGAGGGCAAAGGCACCAAACAACCCAAACACCAAAAACCTCAGTGTGTAAATGAGAGGATCAAAGGGCATAGCCTGGGGTGGGAAATACACTTTTTTTCCCCCCTCCTGTAGCGTTTCTATGGGGTTTTGCTCTGTTGCTTTTTTTCAGATGCTCCATCAACTGTTTTCTGTATGGGAAGCCCCTTTAGTAATTAATTGTACTTTGGTGAAGAACAACTAGGGAACTGGCAATGAAGAGCCATTACAGGAAAGAGCTTTATATTATTGTGCTGTAAGAGAGGCAGAACAACTTGGCAGCTCACCTAATATCTGTATTTCTCAGATCTCTGTGTAGCTACTAGATAAAACTCTTACCTAGCAAGAGGGCTCTGAGGTTAAATTTGCTTTTGCAGAGGAGGAAATAAAAAGATTACATTAGTAGCTGTTGGGAAGGGCAGGCCCCCCTGTATGTAGGACAAGCAAAAAACGTCAGAGACAAGTCTGGACAGTACATTCCATCAAAGCTGGTAGAAAACTTTGCAGACTGGTGGGTTTTTTTGCTACCTTTCAACAAAGCTGAATGTATAAAAGCCATGGTCGAACAGATTCCACCAGCAGGTGGGAGTCAAAAATTAAAGCCCTGATCGCCAGCTTGGTCTTCCCTCTGTAGTAGCAAGCACAGGCGGTAGAGGTTATTGAACTGGATAAAAAGACAAATGTGTTGCTTCCTCCCAGACACAGTGAGTATTATGCATCACTGTCAAAAAGCCTGAATAAAAGACCTTGTCTTGGTAGTATAAATCCCCTGTGTCTGAACTGCTCTCATGAAATTCTCGAGTGCAAAACTCGTGTGGAAATTCGCGGTATGAAAGAGAGACGCCTGGTTACACAGCAACGCCTGCTATTGCCAGCAACCTTGAAAATCAGCTGGGCTTGGCAGTGGGGGCAGCAGCTGTACCTCACAACACTCTCTGTAACTGAGAAATAGTGGAAATAGTAGGTCAGGAAGAAGCAGGATGAGAAGGCGCAATAACTTGGACACTTCTTACTCATGCAGCCACCAGCTCAAGGCAGGAGTCTTGAGACTGCCATGCTTGCTCCTGAGCTGAGTGGCTGCATGCTCACAATCCTGAGCACAAGGTAAAGAGCAAATCAAAAATCATCAAGACAACTTTCAGGTTTGCATCTTGCTTTCTTCTTGGGCCTTTACTACTTTATGGAAAGAAGATGGCAGACATGGAAGGAAGAAGACAGAAATGGAAGGCTCTCGCTGCCAGATTTCACAGCTGCTGGCATCTGGAGCCTGGAAAAGGAGCTAACATTGCTAAAGTCTGAGCAATAACTTGATCAGATGATGGAAATGCCTCCCCTCATTATTTTCTTCTCTCCGAGGGAAGAAATGTCATTTTATGAGTTACAAAACAGACGTATAAAATCATTTAGAGTCTCAGACATTGTGTGTGTGTATATATATATCTCATTCATATGACACATACATATATATGCCCTACACGTCACACATAAGGATATATTATCTTTCCACATACCAACGTGAGAAACAAGTAGGCAATCTGTAAAATCCATGTTTTCCCCACGGATAGGTATAGTTTCTATGAACTGATGGGATAATCAGTCTTATAAAGAAACATTCCCAAGGCAGCCACATCTTCCACCAAGCCCGTATAAGAGACTTTATAGAATTCAACAACTGGTTGGCTACGAGGTCATACAGAAAAAAAGATATCCAGAGCGGAAAAAAAGAAAAATATGCAGAGGCAAACATTTGCAATTAAAATGCCAGGAGAGGGGTTAGAAATAGAAAAGATGGATCTGAAAATGAAGATTTCATTTTCACCTATTGCTGTGTAATATTTGTTCATTAACTTTAGAAAGCAGCAAATCTTGAACTGTTTTGTCTTATGAGTTGCTGATGCCACAGGTTACTGGTTTTTTGTTGGGTTTTTTGTTTGTTTTTTTGTTTGGTTTTTTTTTTTTTTCTGGATTTCATCTTGTTCTTCTCTTCTGGGTCTATTTATAAAACTTGTCAGGTTTTGATAAACACTCCTGAATGCAGTGCTTACAAGATGCTATCAGCATGCTAAGAACATCAGGAAAGAGACCATTAACAGAAACAAAGGCATAGGATCCATCCATAGCTAGAAAGGTTATATGCTAAAAAAACCCCCCACAATTAATTTAGTACAAGCATGGATAGACATTGCTAGGGGAATGAAGAGACTACCTTATGGCATGGAGTTGCTTTCCACTGTTAGATGTTCCTGCAACTGTACAGCCTCAACCCATCGGTACAGAACCTTTAACTCTGTAATATTATGCTTTTTTTCTTTCTTTCTGAAAATTATGAGAAAAGGCCCCCACATGTTTTTTTCCAAATGCCAGCACATATTCCATGTGTATTCTGCTTCATTGCACACAAAATTTTAAAAAACCCAAACAAACCAAAACCAAAAACAACAACAAATACAATTAGGAGTTGGAGATATTTTTCTTGTATAAAGACTGGACTGCTTGGTCAATGCTTTTTACTGCTTCCCCTCTTCATTCTTTGTCAAACTTTTTTCTATGTCTTACAAACTGTTTGGTGCAACAGTTTTCTATTTTTTAATGTTATAAGGGACTAAGTACCCTCATCTAGACATTCACATATTTGTTAGGATTTGAATGCAATTGCTAAGAGCCAACATAATTTTTAAGTCGTACCTTATTTTCTCAGTCTGCATTCTACTGTACATTGATATGTGAAAAAAATTTGTCTTTAAAGAATAGTCAAATTTCAACAACATGCACATTTTAAATCAATAGGTACTCATGGGTTTTTTTCCTGTTAAGAATTCAAGATTGTTTTAAACACCTCTGTGTTATTCTGGAGTACTGTGTCCAGTTCAGGGTTCCTCAGTACAAGAGAGACATGGAGCTTCTGGAGTGGACCCAGTGGAGATCAACAAAGATGATTAAGGGACTGGAGAATCTCTCTTACAAGGAAAGGCTGAGGCAGCTGCCTCTATTCAGCCTTGAGAAGAGTGGACTGAGAGTGGGTCCCATCAGTGTCTGCAGGGAGGTGTCAGGGCATGGACCAGGCTCTGCTTGGTGGTACCAAGCAATGGGACAAGAGGCAACAGGCATGAATTGGAGGCACAGGAATTTCCACCTGAACATGAGGATACACATCCTTTGCTGTGCAGTGACCGAGCACTGGAATTGATTGCCCAGAGAGGGTGTGGAGTCTCCATAACTGGAAACATTCCAGAACTGCCTGGACACTGCTTGAGCAGCAAAATTGGACCAGATGACCCACTGTGATCCCTTTCAACCTGACCCATTCTGTGACACTTCTATACTTCTTACTTCCTGTGGCTATTGAAATAGGATAAAATAAGCTCTTACTTTCGGATGCTGAATAGAAATAAAAAGCAGTGGTTTTTACCATAAAAAACCATGTAGTATTTCTACACTGATGACCCTTAAATTCTAGTCCTTAGGTTTTTCTTCTCTGTCACTTGAATTTTGGAGGAAGGACATAGATAAGGCCCATGGGAAAAAAAGCATCCCTTCTCCTACCAATCAAGAGGAAACAAAGTACACTGTTTGCTTAAGGAGGGTGCATTCCAGACTTTCTGGAAAGAGAAAGTCCCCTGGGGGTTGTGCATATATTTTTTATAGTTTTCTGATGAATGAGTGATACACTGGTATAAAACATCAGCAAAAATTCCTCCCACTGATGTACTTCCTCTGACAAGTCACAGTTGCTGCATGAATGTTTCCTGCTCATCCCTCAGTGCTAATTTCTGATATTTTCTGATAATCTGTTTGCAAAACTAAAAAAAAAAAAAAAAAGAAAAAAGGAACAAAGCAAAACAAACAGGACTGATAGATTGGAAAAGACAACACTTTTAAAAGCAGTGATCAACACAACATTGCTTGCTGCTTTACTTTCTGTGCTGTTTCCAGCAGGCACTGTTGATAGGGTCAGAGCACTTGGTCCTGCAGTTGCCCCACCAGAGGTGATAGAGTTGCTTCAACATGACAAATTCTTTCAAAGGCAAATATAAAAAAGCTTTGATTCATATACACTGAAACTTGTTATAAGTAATGAATGATTTAGATGGAACACATTTAGCACTGTCTCAGCTCGAACATTTATTACAAACATACCACAACATCTAAAGCAGTGGCAGATAGCACACCATCAATCAGAGCAGACCACCAAAACAAATCGCGCCTCATAAACTACTTTAATATGTCACAGAGCTTCCAAATATACATCACTGATCCATTTGTTACAAAGCCCAGGCTACTTTTCCACTGACAAGTCAATGACATTTGGTATTTTCATTTATGTGCAATATCACAATGGATCTAAGGACTCCATTCACCCAAAATTAGGTTCCTGCGAGCACTGGCCTTTAATGCTCCTCAGGCTTACACAACTCAGCACACATGGATCTTGGTAATGATGCCTGTCTACAAAGACCCATTTGCCAATGTACTTTGTATACTTTAGCAGCATCTTGCTAACTATTTCAAGTACTCTAGCTGCAGTTCCCTCTATACCCATGCAAAATTTATGGCCCATACTGATAAGAGAAGGCAGCAGCACAGTAGCAGTTTTAAAGGGCACATCTTACATGCTGGAGAACAGATTTTTCAACTCAGTTTGAAGAAGTGATAGAGAAAGGTGCTTCTAACTTCTCCTCTTTCAATATCATCAGAAATGCCTATAAAATAATTCTTCAACAGAACAGCAAAAAAACCCCAAAACTCTTTATATATTTGGTCTGACAGCCTGCACTGGCTTAAAGCTTCTGCATTTTGCTTTAAGGTCTTTACAAGAGCATGGCTGATATATACATATATAAAGTTTCTTTTCCAGTGTGGAGCTTAATCAAACACAGTGCAAACCACCAAAAATGAACACTTCATCCTCCATCTAGATGCCCTTCAGTGACAAGTTCTGCTTGAGAAAAATGTCTGTAATGCTGCAAATGCACTCAAAGTTAAGAACATGCATGGATTTCAACCAGTTGTTAAGAAACCTGTGTCAGAATAAAATTGGGCCAAGTGGGGGATTAAGAAATTAAGAGTCACGTTGTTTAATAGGTTTCCAAAAATCCATAATGCATTTCCCAGTCAGACATCTCTCCTTGTCCCTCAAACGGGACTGAAAAGCATACAGTTCACATAGTATAATGTAAACAGTCTTAAGAGATTTCCATTTGAATTCCATAAATTCAGGCCACTGGTAACCTGATTTTAAAACACAATTCTTCACACATTCTTTACCTGCTGTTTCTCCTGAACTTGGCACTGTAACTATCTGAAATTTTAAGGAAGTTTGCTTTTTTATCGGATTTTTTTAGTCAGGTTTGAAAGCCAGTGATACCCCTTGTCCATTTATTGTTAAGTATCAGATGTGACTATTTAAACCCTATAACGTGTCATTGATCTGCACGAAAAGCGTCCACTGAAATCAATGACCTGTTTAGTATTAAAAAAAAAAAAATCAATGGTAGGGTATAATCCTAACTAAGTATTTGATACACAAAACTCTGCAATGCCACCTTGATTTCAGTCTTTCATGTGTGGCTAATCAAGACAGAATACGTATTATTATAATAGTAGTACAATGAAGAGAAGCAAATCAATAAAATTAATGGCAAGTGCAGCAGCATTGGTGGTGTGAAAAGCATAATTAATTAATCAAAGTATTCCTAATACTTTTAGAGGATATTATAGGAATAAATAAAGCAGACAAGCCATTATGATTTTCCTAAGTATGCAGTAATAGTTCTGTATATCCTAGATTTATGTCAAAGCCACCACAAAGTAGTAGCCAGCTGACACCTATTATGAAGACTGAATAATTCTGTATCATGTTGAGATCCAAGGAAACACTCAATCTGCGCTATGACAAGTTATCATGAAATTTTTGGGTTGTAAAGCCTGAAAGAGCCACAGATGGACAAACAGACAAAGAATCTGTCTGTTCAGATTGTGTTTTATGGTCACTGCCAGCTATGGGGACATTTACTGAAAGCATCCCCAGTGGGTGGCCCAAGCAATTCTGCTTTCACAAGGGGTTTCATGATCAACTTGGAGCTGCAGTGCAAACCATTCAGCAGACAGAGGGAGTACACACAGCCCTGGTTCAAAAGGAACATAATATGTCATGACTTAATAGTGTTTGATTTCTCCCTAGTGGTTTTTAAAGCTAGAGAGTTGACCTCCTTCCTCCCTTGGTGCTTGACTGTTGACATCTCAATGTTCTTTCGTGATTAACCAAACCTCATCCTCCACTTTATTCCTTAAACTAGGTTTTTAAAGGAGTGGTCCTATTGCTTAGGGGGAAAAAAAAAAAAAAAAAAAAGAAAAATAAGAAAGAAGAAGGAATTGGACAAGGCAGCTACATAGAACATTTAGTGAGATAGGGGGCTAAAATCCCACACCAGGCTTGGCAGCTGTGATAATGATGTATAATTTAATTGAAGCTATACTGTGATCCTCAGAAGGACTTCAGACCTTTTCCCGTGTTTATATATTATTCAGGCTAATGGCAACCCTGAAATAGAAAAAGCTTCTTATCTCTTAAAACTTTTATTGCAGTGAGTTCAGAATGCACAGAGCTGAGTGCAGGTCTGTGTGCTTTAATACAAAGTGAAAGGAGGCAGTTTTCAGCCCGTTTTAGCGTGGCTGTCTGGGCAAAACGACAGATGGGATTGGATGCCTTAGAAACCAGGGGTGCAATGGCATGCATGAGAAGTTTAAGGGTTTTAGTTGTTACAGAACTTAAAATATCTTAGCTTGGCTTTGTCTGGCTATTATTTGTTTTTGCTTTTTTTTCCTCAATACAAGTTCACAGAAAAAGTATAAATCCCATTAGACAAGACAAAAATCTATAGCAGTCAATACAAATGGCACCTCCTCTGCATTTTGTGCAACTTTAGTGACAGATATTGCTGCACGTTTGATGCTGTTGTAAAAGCCTCTGCCTATAGGGTTCTTGAAAACTAACAGGATAATTTACAGAAGGATCACAAGTGGCTTATTTGCAGTTGTGTAGTCTGGTGCAAATTCATCCTGCAAACCAAGCAGCAAAAAGGATCAAACTTCAAGCTGGTCTTCAGTCTATGCAGAATTTACATGTGTAGAGGAACAGAGGAATAATCCAGTAATCTTCATAGGAAGGTTTTTGCTTCCAGACATTGCTTATACCATAATGCAAAACTGGAACTCAACCTAATATGATACACGGGCACAAGCCCATATTAAAAAAAAAAAAAAAGTAACCCCAAAAGGCAACATCAGTGGAAGAGGGTGGTCACAGAGAGCCAGTAAAGAACTCTTCAAATTATTTTTCTTTTAGAACATAAAGCAAAATTTCACCCTGTGGTGATTGTCTATAGCTTTTCTGGTGATCGATGAATCACACAAAGCTCATCTCGTGATCTTTCCCAATACGCAAAGACAATGTAAGTGCCATTAAACATATCAGTCACTGCTGTATTTCTGCTGAAGAGATTATGAACAGATACATTTAGAGCTAGCAACTGCCCTTGCCATGAATCAAAAATGCGTACTGCTAAACTGATTTAGGGCCTCAAACTACATTATCCGTAAAACGAAATTACCACGTTCGCTGTTTGGAAAAGGGAATTGAAAAGACCAATATAGATCAAGTAAATTTGAATGCATAATACATTATATTATCCTGTGTTCTCAACACATCTCACTTTCCCTACATGAGGTGTGCTTTTTGAGAGCCCATGCAAGCTTTTGTAACACAGTTTTTGTTTAAACTTGGCTTTAAGCGAGTTTATGAAGTAGCTACAAGTGCCAGAGAATACATAAAAGACAATGCATCCTCTGTAATTTGAGTGGTACAAAACCTCTTACCAATTATTGTGTTCCTGTCAGATTAAAGAACAATAATTTACCATCAAAGGACACCAGAAAGAAAAGTAGTCAAGATGCTGAGCCATATTTTCCCAAGAATATAAATTAAGCAAAGCATATTGTCACGAACAAAAATGTATCTAACACATTCCTCATGATCTGCAATATTGCTTTTAACTCTCTATAGCAAAAATCCAAGGTAACATTTCTTATTAGTAATGTTTTTCTGTTTAAATACAGTGAAAAAGCTATTAAATCAGATTGAAACAAATTAATTACTCTCTGATAAATAACCTCTGTAGATAACCACGTGTAAATGATCTCTTAAAAATTAGAACATAATTGACAAGGAGAAGAAACTGTGCATTGAAAGAAGGAGATAAGAGACAACATAACCAAGATGCAGATAGAAAAATGGTGTCCAGGAGCTCTAAAGTGGAACAAGCTCTTAAGACAGCTCAAGGAGTGAAACTCCATTCATCTTGGATTTTGAAATACATCCTATGCTGGGCAGCTGTAGAAAGAGTAAAGTGAGACCATGTTAAGCAGAGAATTTCTCCTTCTCACAATAATAAAACCAACACATTAACTAATTATTTAGGGGGGAAAAAAGGAAGAAGAAGGAGCATATGTTCCTTCCAAAACAGAGAGGATGAAATTAAGTTCTGTGTAATTATTATCCAAGAGGCTTTTTTTCTCAAAATACCAAACACCATGTCTTTGCCCTGATACACTGCAGGAGTATCTCTGTCTTCACACACTGTGCCAGGAGAGTCCATCACCAATCTTAGAGAAGTTACCTTCATAACTCTACTGCAAATCCATTCTTCAACTCCCACAACCCTCGCCTTTAAAATGTATTTTTCCTTCAAAACACACAATTCAGCAGCATGAAGTAATTAACTGAGATTGACTTCTTTATTTCTCCTATTTCCCTTCTGCCAATCTTCAACATTCAAAAGCAAAAGTTTATAACTTTTTAAAAATAAAATGAAATAGAATTTCAGAAAAGCACAGTCATTCTTCATTTTTCCCCACAGTGACTAACAACAGCTAAAACATTACTCAGATTTCAAGACTGTCACTTTTTTTTTAAAGCAGAAGCCAAAAAGTCTAGCATGGGGAAATAAAAAAAAAATTGCAAATGTAAAAACTGACTGTTGTCCAGATTTTTAACGAACTTTTTACCCTTCACCATGCTCTGTAACCTTAAATTAAGTATGTATTTGTTCTTTTTGTTATTAGACATGTATTACTGATCTAAGTTTTATGATATCTTTGAGATGACTTTACACATAAATTGAAAATTATTGAATTAAGTGGTTCTTGACACCAAGCAGACAGTAAGCCATTAATATATGTTCTCTCCTAGTGTACAAACCCATACCCAGTCCATGCCTATTTGAACATCCTTACCACTACCCCTAGCAGTATGAAACCACTTTAACTAATGGGAAATATTCTACAGCAATAGGAACTGCACCATGTTACAATTTTTCCTCTGTCTTCATCACCCTCAGGAGTTTTCCATGCTCTCATCTTCAGATCAGCCTTTCCCCAGCTGCCTTGATCTGTTATTAGACAAGCATTACCCAGTAAGAACTGTTGTGATTGATTATCAAATAGCTGATATCACAGCTAAGGCTCAAAAGTAGATTCTCCTCTCATTCAAAGTGGTATAATTCTAGAAGTTTCAGTGGAATTACTCCTGCCCATAGCAAGTATAAGAAGGATGCTGAGTACATTCTGGATATCTACCACCAGGCACACCCCAATATAGAGCACGACACAGCAGTTCTTCTGAAGCAAGGACAAGAAAGAAAGACACAATCTTATATTTCCAGAAGATGCTTAACCAGAGGCATTCCAAAAGGGCTATATTCTGTATAGCATGCCAAAGTAGATTTGGTATCACAAATGCTTTCCAGATAGAATGCTGAATGTAATGAGTGAAAAATAGGTTCTCTCCCTGAGTCTTTTTGGGAGACGAAAGAAATTCAGAACACTGTGGTTCCTCAAAGTAAGCACTAATTAAACCAAGCATAACAATGGAATTCAAATCTCCAATATATCAGCAAGGTTTAAAAATGTAATTGAAGAATGCTTTTTGAAATACACAACTACTTGATATTGTTTCCATTTGGATGTGTTTGCCACTTGCTTTCATTCATCCATTCCTGCAGTGACTTTCTCTAAGAGTTTTAAGGAACCTTTAACTTCATGAGAGAAGAAATTTAGTGATTTAAATTCCATGAAAGTTGTCTCTCAAATGTTCCACAATCAAACATACTAAATTCCTTCAACCTCTCAGAAGCATTTTGTCTAACTTTCAGAATATTTTTTGGTGTTTTTTTCCATTTCCTTCAATTTTCAAATTCTTTCACACTTTCTTTCAAATTCCTTCACACTTCCATTTTTTCATCTCAGTTTGGTTCTAAGCAGTGGGCAAACCTTTTGCTCCTTTACTTATATTTACAGAGCTAAGGATCCCTATTGTCTGGTTTTTCACTGTCAGTACAATAGACCTATAAACAAGGTTAAATTGCCAGACCAAAGACATTAATCTCAGGCAGTAGGAATAAACCTGTGACTTTTCTCTTTCTAAACATTCCAGAATTACCAAATACACTTTTAATGAACACACAAAGTCCAACTGATGGAAAGTTCATGGTTAACTAAATGTAGAGTGTTAATGTGAGCACTTATCCAGCATCCTCCATGGGAAAGATAGTGAAGAATAAGAGTTTGCTGCTCCTTTGCACCACCACAGACACATTCGTGCTTGGGACCACAGCAGGAATTTCACTGGTGAGGTCTCATCACCAATTACACGAGCACAGAAACCACAGGGTTGTGCCCAAGGATGAAAGGAAACAGGGAGACTGTGAAGGATGTTGGTATTCAAAGGATATAGGAGACCAGAGAAAAGGGGAGCTATATGTTTAGTCATATCAAAACTCTGATTTTTTTGAGGGCTGAGAATCCTTATCTCTGGCAGCTTCTGCTGAGTGACCAGCATCTCTGGAAACAAAATGGGATTTTATCTCTCCCTTTTTTTTTTTTAAGTGTGTTTTTGTTTGTTTGTTTTGTCGTTTGTTTTTGGGGGGTTTTCTCTTTTTTTGTTTTGTTTTTGTTTTTTTCTCCATTAATTCAAGTTTCCTTATGCTAGGAAACACAGTAATGAAAAAACCACTGGTTTTAAGGGAAAACCATAGAGAAGAGAAAAACTTTTTGATGTTGCTGAATTACTGCACTTCTCTGTGTAATTCACATATGCCACCACGAATTTGTTTCATTATTCAGCTAGTGTAAGAGAGTGAAGTTTCAAACCCAATAGGATGAAATCAGTGCTAGGATGAGAGCAAATAGGACACAATTTAGCCAAGAAAAAGAGTTTAGGATTCAGACATAAAAGACTGAAAAAGTAATTTATATTGAAGGTGCTGTCATTACTGAACAGCAGATCTAAAACATCAAAAGCTTTCCACTGTTGGCAAGTCAAGTGTCATTTAACAAAACTAAATAATTTGTAAAAACACCATATACTCCTGCTCCCCAATTTTGAATGTATTAAGCAAAGACGTTTCCATGGGGTTATTTAGTAATGGCTCTTGAAAGAAGTAGTATACTCTCAGTACTCTTTAGATCATGCTTTGAAGTCAAAAATCAATAGTGTTTAACTGACGAACAACACTGTCCTTCAAAACTGGTAGAAAGGGAAAGCCAAAATAGCTTTTTCTCAGACACTCTGGTATGTGTTTAAGCCTGTTCATCATTTTGAAAGAGCACATCTGATCTGCGCTCTTTCAACACCTCAAGGCAATTTACACGTGTTCATTTTATTTGTAGACAAAAGTAAAGAGAGTTTGCTTGTGCTTGCTACTTTTCTAATACCAATGACACTTTATGGTGGTTCCAAAATCTGTTTTACACCAAAAAAATAATAACAGGCAAATAACCAAAGGAGAGGAATGTGTATGCATGGGGGATAAAGCATTATTTAAATATTCCTTCTGTTTTATAACTGTTTGATCAACATGGTTTGTAATATGATAGCAAACATTTCAAGCATGGCTCCAAGCAGAGGATGTGGACATAGGATTCAAAGGAAGACACCACCTTATTAAATCTTGCATTTTTTTTTTTCCTTCCCTGTTATGGATAATCTGGAGCTGCAGGGTGAAGTTATGTATCAACTTGAAGTAGCCTAAACTGAGCCATGATCACAATCTCTTCTCTTCCCTCATGGTCATAGAGCCCTTTTGCATACTAAGTTCCCCCCAGTGACCTGAGAGTGTACAAATGAAGCGATCATACCAGCCAGATGAATGTTAACCTCTCTTTTATATGGCCAATTGCTAACTGGATCAGCTCCCTGGGCAGGGGTGCCAGCAGATGTGTGCCATCACCACTGGAGAAGGTGGAGGGAGATCCAGCAGACAGGACTGTTGGAAGTTGAAGGAGACTGAAAACCTGGCTCAGGCTACTTCATCTACTGAAGGATGGTAGCCCCTTCTCAATGAAACACCCTTCCAGCCAATGTTTTTTTTTGGTTACAGTTTTGTCTCATGCAAACATTGGTCTGTTCTCAAGTAGATGTTACATCTTCCCCACATTTCCTCTCCTGCGACTGGAATAGTCCCATCACTTTTCCTCCCTTCCAGCTGAGAAGAAAATTCTCACAAGTTTGGTTTTTCATTGCTCCCATCTCCATCATCTCTGCCTGTAGGAGATTAAATACAGGTCACCAGACTTCTACAAAGTATTTGAAAAGTCTTCAAAGAGATGAAAAATAGACAAGCATATAGTCCAGCACAAGAATATGCACAGGAAGCTTCACATATCTACCAGAGTCCTTTAGAATTCAGATTTGACTCTGAAGAAAGGGGGTATAAAAGAAGGTGCAAAATTTTGTTTGTTATCATGGGACAGGAGCTAAATCGAGACTTTAAAGAAAACAGAAGTCACTCTGCATCCAAATAAATACACTTTTTCCTTTTAAATAAATTAAAAGTAAAACTATTAGAACATCTTCAGTACATCAAATCACATACTGTGTGTAGTCACACACTTTATGTTCTTGCAGTCAAACTAAAACTGCAGATCCACACTTACAGTACTCAGTTTCTAAAATTAGATTTTTAGATCCTTAGCTCTGCATAAACCACCTCCTCAAATATATTGAGTTTCCTCTGAAGTTAAAAAAATCGTGAATTTTTTTTACTACTTGAAATCAGGTTGCCTTTACAAAACACAGGGGAATAATTTTAGGACACAGAGTCTGAAACTTTTGGTCAGCATTTCATAAGCTTTTCCAATGTACAAGTGTGTAGCAGCATATTTAATATCGTACCACTTAAGGTATACTGTCAGTCATACAACATGATAATGTATTAAAAATAATTAATGCACTTTATCCTTGAAATTACATAAAATAAATTACTTTAATTAGGTGAATGGCAAACAATATAATGTGTTGCCCTGAAAAGCTCATAAAGCACACAGTGAATCATACCAGGACTGTGCTTTCCAAGCGCTGCAACTCAACCACCACATCAAAAGCTCCCCTTAACTGTGTTCAACCAGACCCCTCATGCCTCACTCTGAAACCCAGGCTACTCGGGTCCACAAAAATGCCTCCTTTCTACTTTCCCTTCTTCAAAGGTCCCAGCCTCCATCCCTTTATCCTCACAACCCTGCAGATGTGAGGGAAATGAGAACAAGTACCTCTCAACGAAAAAAATAAAAGCCCTGTAAGTTTCCCCGTGGGGGAAGTGAATAGGATTGCTGAGAGGCTGCCAAGAAGACATCGAAATGTCTATAACAATTCACAGTGCTTGTGATGTGTGGGACTTTGTGACTGTGCAGAGGCACTTCATTACAAAATGCACAAAGCCTCAAGGTCCTGTTTTCACCAAGTTCAGTGTGTATGCACCACAGAGTTGTTCTGCATACAACTATCCATGTACTTGAGATATCTGGGTGTCCAGAGCTACCAGGCACCCAGCAGCAGCCTGGTAACAGCCCTCCAACTCTAACACTCTAGCCATTATTCTAATAATCTAACACTTTACCTCCAAATTTGCAAGATCTGAGGGGTGTCTACTTTCTGCATGGAAGCAGCTTTATAGAAATTCTCTCCTCTTGGTTAACCTTTGAGTTACGCTTTTAAAAACATTTAAACTAATGTTGATGGATGACATGCATCCTAAATAATACATATGCTGTTCAATCTATAGGGAGACAATCTCACACACAGAGCTTTGTATCACCCTCACCAGGAATACCTAGCCAGTGACACTTAAGATTTCTCACACTGGTACCTTTTGCCATAAAAATGATTAAACTGCCATAGAGCTGAAATTGGAACTGAAATATAAGGCTGGATCACTTGCATAATAAACTTTGATTTAGTCATTAAAGAGATTATTGCTTCACTTCTGTGTAGACAGTAAGTACAGGCACCACCCTCATCTAGTTCTATGGGGTGATGCCCTGTGGTTGCATTTTATTTTTATTTCTTCAATTTTATCACAAGTAAATCAAATCACACTCTAAGTTCTGAAAATGGAAATTCTTTTGCAGAAGCACAAGGTGGAAATGATCAAAGAGGTCTTTGGGGAGAAAGCATACCCAACCTGCATTTCCCAAGCTCCAGATCTGGACCCTCCCCTCTGAAGTTTCTTCATCTCAAATTCCTCTCCCCAGTCCTGAAGGTCATTTCTTTCTTTGGGGGGTGTTGTCATCATTGTTGTCAGGTTGTTCTTATGCTGTGGCACCCTGGGGTGTGCACAGAGTCTCCCTGTGTTCCCCACCTGGGGTTCACCTCCTACCCAAGGACCATCCCACAGTATCTCAGTCATTCCAGCTGGGGTGGGTGCTGCCTGGAAGATGGACCAGGTCCTCTTATATGGAGACCACTGTGTAAAGAGAGAGGCTCTTCAAAGGTGCCCAACAGTCTGAGTGGGCACAGATGGAATGCTGGAATTGTTTCCAAGGTGAGTAAAGGGTTTACGTCCTCCAAGAGGGGTTGTTCTAATGGTCTCACTCTTTCTCTGAACCCTTTCTGTCACACAGCCTTCCACAAAGCTATAAAATACACTGACATCTACCAGCAGGCAAGCATCATGTGTGATTTTCTTCTCCCCATGCATTCTGCTGCTTGCCAGCCAAGATAACACCCATCCCACCCAGCACAGGACAGGTGCTGCCCTTGCCAGCCCCTCAGCCACACTGCAGCAACAGTGTGGACACAACCACTTGCTCCCACTCATTTTGGCCAGTGGTGCTTATCCAGCATGACACACTATGGACACACCCAGGAGACATTTGCTGTTACCAGGAGATCTGTGAATTCCCACCACTGCCCCAGTTTTCCTTAGTCAGGATTTACTACTGCTGTGCTGCTGGTATGGGCGAAGTGTTGGGAGGGTTCCAAGCACAACACAAATGGATGGCTTATTCCCAGTCTACAAATGCCTCCAGGTGTCATTGGACAGACAAAAAGCACATCCACGTGCATATGGCTGGATGAACTCAAAACTTACTTGCCCCCCTCCCTCACTATGATATATGATAGAGTGAAAACACTGTGGAAACAAATTCAGAAGGGGATAAGCATTAGCAGTGCTTGAAATCTACTTTTTGATTTAAGGTAAACTCAAAACAGTACTTAATCTCTTTTTCCTATTTTTTTTGTTTCCATATTATAAATCCTTCTTATAAACTTGAACCACAGTGTGTTATTTTATCTCAAAGGGAAAAAGAAAATCCAGTTGATTTGTACTTTCAAGTTCTGATTTCAGACTCCAGTTTATCTTGATCATTAGTTTATAAATCCTGGTTTAAAGCACTTGTAGAGACTGCATTCCAATAAGTTATTCTGAAAGGTTTTCTGGAGACTTAAAAACAGCTGGAAAAGAAAATAGTATCTTTATGTTTCTCCAAGCCTACATATAGTACTCATTTTACTCCCCAACACCAGACATTGAAACTAAATCAGGAGGTGATTTCTACCCATAATTCCATTTTCTTGTAGTGGTATGTGGATAGAGTTGGTTTTTGTTTGGTTTTTTTTCCTGTTTGAGTGAATTCCAGGGAGAAAAATACATGTGAATAGAGTTGGGTTTGTCATAAATGGAGAACTACAGAGTAAGGCCACAGAAAATATCTTCTCAGGGCTTGTAACTTCAGTAGTGAAGATTTTCATTAATTATACCAGAAAAATTTCCAGATTAATTAGCCTGCACTTGTACTGATCATGATCAGAGCCAACACAGTCACAGAAAACCAACACTTTCCAAAGACGCCTGTACTTTGCAGCACTGTTGAAACAAAATGTGGTACATAAAAACTTTAGAGGATGGTCTAAATCAGCTATTACTGCCCACCATGGAAACTGATTTTAGCACAGGTAGGATTATGAGTCATACAATGCATTTCCAGCTGCACGTATCCAGCTTCATCCTTCCTTTCTGAACAATACAGCTGAAAGTTGGTATGCAGGTCTCTGGCTCTCCTGAATCTCTCAAAAATGAAAATAATTTAAAAAAAAATAATAATCTGTTTCCATTTTGAGGTGGGCTTTCCAGTGAGCTGCAGTGGAGAAGTCTGCATGCTGAAATTTCACCAGGCAACAACACAAATTTCACATGCACACCCATAAAAAACTCACATCATTGATACATAAGCAAAAGCTGATCCTTAATGGTTAATGGAAAGGGGAGGCGCATACGTTACGTTTTGGAGGTCAGAAACACTCAGACATTATAACACCTGTCTTCTGAGAGATCCTGAAATTGAAACTTTCACCAGTAACCAGGCATCATCTTCAAGCCACACAACTCTCACTGTAATATCTACGTAGGAAGCAAACTGCTGTACAGCAGCTCTGTCTAGTTTTTTGCTGATTCAGAGCTTCGAGTAAACAAGACAAATTGCTTCTTAGCCCCCTTGAAGCAGGTATCTTCCTTACAGTTTGTTTCAGCTGCAAAAAAAACACTTCCAAGAAAAGCAAAAACCTGTATTAAGATATTTTTTTTCTGCAGTCAGATTCATGGATTATTTTCTACCCATGATAAAAATTCCTAAGTGCAGCTCTTTGCCTCTGCCGGGGAGTAGGTAAGAGACCAAAGCAATACAGCCCTCATTTACCAGATTTAATTGAAAATGGGAGAAAGGGGAAAAAAAAGTTAACAGCGTCTTTTAAATCCCAGGAACTTGACAGTGACATATATTCCTAACCCACATACCTCTGAGAAGAGGTCATGCTGCCCAGAGTAAATAACAGCTTGTAATTTGGAACAAGGGTACCCAGCAGCAGCACTGTGAGATACATGTGATAATGTGATTTACAGGATCAGGAAATAATTTTCAGATATACTGTGCTGCATTAACAGTCCAGGTTAAATGTGTACTGCAACTTTTTCCCTGGAAGGTACAAGTAGTTAGAAGATTAAATGCAACAAAAGGAAATGGGGGGGGTGGGGGAGGGAGGAGTCTCCTGCTGAGATGTTGTGATAAATTATTAAAACTTCTTTTTAATGTTGATGCTACTCTTTAACCTCAGATCACAATACTGACAGCAGAGAGAAACTGGGAGCGCTATTAAAGCTGTGATAAACACACCATGCTGTGGCAACACTTGTAAGGGGAAAAAGGAAAAAAAAAAAAAAAAAAGGGAAAAATTCCTAGGGGTGTCTCCAATCAGCAACATCAACAAACAACCAGGGAGAAAATATCAAGCTATCTACAGTCCACAGTCCTTCAGTCCCAATATTCATGAGATACCATTTATGCTCACTGAGCTATATTTGATTATGAGACCTCAATAACCCATGTTTTCCATAAACAAATGTCATGCAAGGAAGCAAAACAAAGTGAACTTTATGAAAAGGCACATTTAGTGAACTGTTCACAGCACACATAGGGTAAATCTTCTCAGCAGTTTTTAACAGAAGAGGAAAATGGATTGCTGCCTTCAAAAATCATAAGTGTTTTCTCAACACAGCATTTTTTTCGATAAAGTTAATGCAATTTATCTTTATTAACACATCAACACTGACATAGCCAGTCAGCCAATTAGTGCTGCTGGCAGTGCATTTCACAACAGTCATGTACTCCAAAAAAAAAAAAAAATGTCTGTCTAGTCATTTTTACCCCATACACTAACAATTCTGGACTCAAATCAGGCTGTTTGCTTTCTCTCTCTTTCTCCAGCACTGTGACCCCCTATGATTGGGGTAACAACCCTTCCAATAAAGCCACAAACGTCCCAGAGGCTCCATAATGAGAAGAACAGTCTGAATACTCACAATCAGAAAAAAACACCGGTTTCTAAATAACATACATTTATTTGTGCAAAGGCCTTAAACATTATTCTGCTAATGATGCAATGCAAAGTAAAATTCCTTCAAGGAATATGTGCCTTACAGAGTCAGTCAAGCAAATTAACAAGAAAACAAATTAAACTCCATGTTCTCTTTTTAGCATCCTATAGCAAGCCCACACAGCAACCTGAAATCTGAGTCACTCAAAACAGCATAGGTATTCTCCTTAGATTACCTTTAATACAGCTTTTTCAGAATCTTACCCAGACATCCATTACAAAAACTTTTCCTTTCCACTTACCCCCCTTCCAGTGTTTGCCTTTGGTCCTGCTAAGCTTGCTCAGGGTTGGTCCAGAGAAGAGCAACATCAAAATCAAAAGAAGTTCAAGCATAGTGATTTTCCCCCTTTTCACTGATGATAACATTTCCACAAGTTATTTAAAAAAAATACATTAAAAAAATTTAAAAAAAAAAAAACACAAAACAACCTTACATCTTCTCTCCCACTTTCTGTTTGCTCAAGAAGGAGTGATTAATCATTAAAAAATTAGAGCAAGGAGTAGCTTTGCTCTCCTCAGACGTTGAAGTAATATCTCAATGATGTAGCCCTGAGGAAAGCCACATTTCTCACTGATCCGGTTTCTCCCACACAACATGCAGCCAGCACCGCTGCTACTACAGTAGCTATAAAATAATTTCTGCTCCTCACTTTGGTTTCTGTGGGAATATATTCCTCAGCTTGCAGCGTGAGCTTGATTGAAAATGATAAAAACAGTAATGCTTGTGTCCAGCAGAAAAGAGGAAAGATGTCAGGATTGTGAAAAAAGATGAGAAGCAGTTGTACTGACAGCTTTAAGCCTGTCTGTCTGATCCTAATAGCTGTGCAACCAACCAAATTGCTCTTTTAAGAGTAATAAGGCTTCAGTGAAAGCTGGTGTCACTGCCACTTGGGTAGGTAGTGCAGGGCTCGAAAATCACCAAGGAACCTGCTAGAGATAACGACTGCCACGGTCCCAGCTCCGAACGCAGAGGGCTGAGCAGAATACAGTATGCACAGGGAGCATTTAATCTCTATTGTGTGCAGGAGATTTCCTGCTTTACAGTGTGCCACTGCTCAGGACTTTTGACTGCATTTTCTTAAGGTTTTATTTTGTATTTTAAACTAAAATGCAAGCTTCAACACACTAATCACTTGCAGCATTTCTGAATTACTGCATGGGAAAAATCCTGCATGCTTGCCTTTTTTTTTTTTTCTTTTTTTTTTTAAGTAGCAAACAGGAAGAACAAATCCTTTGCAGTAGCAGCAATCTTTTTGCTGCAAAGAGCAGCTATGCATTTTATATTTTCACACTGTCTGTCCTTAGGATCTCCCAAATCCAGGGAGGTGGGGGCAGGGGGTGGAGAGAGAAGGAAAGAGAAAGGGGACATTCAGAAGTACACGTTTTCAAAATAACAGGTTTTAGCCAATTTTTCATTTAATAGGTGTTACTGTCACAGAAATGATATAGCTACCTATGTCTACAGATGTCTGTATTTAAGAATGCTGAAGATGGATCAGTAAACACAAGATTTTCTGTGGAAAATTTTGTATTTTCAAATGGGTGCTCCAAGAAAGATTCCTGACATTCAGACTGCTCAGTCTTGAGATGCCCAGTGCTTTCTTAAGTATGCCCAAAAGCTTGAATTCATCTCCAGTTTGGCATTTAGTTGCTTCCATATAAGCATGCAGTACTCAAATCAATGAGCCACTAACCTTGTGCTGTAGATTTATACAAATAAAAAAATCAATGCCTTTGGAATGACAAAGCAACGATGGTCACAAATTCCCTGAAGTTATCACATTTGCAACCACAGACATGATGCCCTTTTCAGCACAACATTAAAAAGATGATATTAATAAATCTGAAGCCTTGCTTATTCATCTGAATAAAGAATGATATTTTGACTGGTGGAGACAACCATGAACATCTAATATACGTTCAGAGATTTTTTTTAAACAAACAGCATGTAACATCACAAACAGGAAATATTGGGATTTCGCCACCACACATCAACCATAAAAAAACCTTTTATTTAATTTTTAAGTTCTACAATATATTTATGGACTTGTTAGAGGATGTAACATTTGCATTTAGACAGAAAGCAAACACATGCTGATGTACAGTAGTTTTTCATCCCTCTGTGCATTAATTTTTAAAAGTTGTAAGACAGCTTACCAGATGCTGAGTCTGATACATCAAGGATGATGTTTATGGCTCTTAGTTGCCAAAAAATTAGGTCAGCATCTATCATGTAGAGTCACTAAGCTGCAGCTTCTTATGTTAAATTTCTCCATCAAGACATTCTTAATCACCATTCTCATTGCTAATAATTAAAACACCATTTTTTCTATTTCTCTCCCAACTGTTACTAAAATGAGGTTGGCAGACAGTTGTGTTCATTTCGAATGCTTCTGTAACACTCCCCTGAAACTAGCACCATACTGACATGTTGAAGAATCAAAAAAAATTTCCAAGCTTCAAACTTTTGATATCCAGATAATACTATGACTTTAAACTAAAAAACTACCAGCCCCACTCTCCTTCTTCTTTCCCACCCTATGCAAATTCAGTAACTTTAAGAGTTTCTGTCAGCTTCCTGCCAGCTCTGACACGTGCCTCCAGCTGCCTCAACAGGATCAGGTACGGCTTGAGTAGCATCTCAAGTGATATGTCAGGAGAAGGAAGGACCACCCAATATAGGAAGAAAACCCAACATAAAGAAAACCACAAGAGTTGCTGGTCACGGGCATGCTTGGTTCAGTCTAATGCCTGAAGCACCCAGACTTCCACTCTGCTAATGGTTTTCTGGGTTATTTTACAAAAGGTAAATTATTAAACCCATTTAGGATTCTATTAGGAGAGAGCAGGCAGACCTTCAGGGAAACATAGAAAAAGTGTTGTCACTTATGAAATTTAGTGGGTTTTTAATGTCCTCATTTCTAGGTTCATAAGCATTTCAATTCTGCAGAGTTGAAATGCCTCCAGAGAAAAGATATAGTTTCAAGAAAGATTATACAAACTTCATAGGGCGAAACATCACAAAGACAAATAAAAGAAACCCAACATTTATTTTTTCTTTCAAGTATCATGATTTTTAAGTCAACATCGTGTTTTAGAGATGTAAAGGAACTGATTTGTAATTCTATTTCGTGCTTTGAATGTGCAGTACTGGAAAGAGAGAGAAAAGTAAGCAATCTAAAGTCTACCTTTATGTCTGTAACTATTACAACAAAAGCTCCTCTGAGAGCTACAAGAAGCAAACCGATACCATTTCAGCTAAATGTCCCTGACATCAAACCAGTCCTTGTCAGGACTCTTACAGGTGTAAAAGTCTCAGATGTCTCTTACACCCTCCAAGGTCTTCCGTGACAGCTTACACCAGTCATGAGTATGAGACTATTTAATACTTTCTAAGCACAGAAGAACTTGTATATCGTGGCAGACCAAATATTGATCTTGTCCAGCATCACACCCTCAGTAGTGGTCAGTCTCAGATGCTTATGAGAAAAGCACAAAAATGATAACAAAGTGTTAGTGGAGCTTTCCATTTACCAACTGCTGCTTGTGAAAGGCTTTGAAACTTCTTAACTAGAGATTCAATACCACAGCTATTAAGTTTGATTAGAGAGTGACAGACCTACACTTCTTGACTTTGTCCAGCTCATTTTTTGATTCCTTTATGCTTTTCTCAAGGCCCATAGGCCCTATGCCATGAGTTCCACATATTTAATTACTTGCAGCCTGAAAAACAGAATTCCTCTTGTTTCTTTGAAAAATATATTAGATCATCTTATTGAGATAATTTAGGGTTTTCCTCATTAAAATGAAAAAAAAAAAAAATTCCTGTTCACCTTTCCTCATATTGAGGTTTCCCAACATACATTTCATACAACTTTTTCTAGTAAGAAAAGTCCTATCCAAGTCTTTTCTCAGACTAAAGATGTTCAATACTCACAACTGTCCTTACTGACTTCATCTTAAGTATATCCAGTTCTAACTCAGTGCTTATGAGATGAAATAAAAAGAAAAGCCTGCTGTTTTCAAGGTGAAGTACCAGTTGCATATTCTCTCCCTCATTCTACTCATGAAGCCAAAGGGCAGAAGCTATGATTAAGCTGGAATTATGTTTATAAATGCCTACAACATTAATGAATACAGAGAGTCTTTTTAATTAACAGAATTTTAGGATGTTTACTCAGGGGCAGCATACTTCAGCAACCTAAAAAACAAACTAACAGTGAGATCCTCTGGAAAAAATATGCCCAAGTTAGTTTAATCTGCAGTTGGTGTAACCAGTTATTTGGTCACCCTTCCTTTCCATATTTTCACTCCTTTTACTAGTCACTATCTGGCACAAGAGACTACTGGTATAAATACTTGGTTAAAATCCTCAAGCTTAAATAACTAGCAACAACTTCACAGAAGCTTGAACATCAGAGCCCCTGAGCAACATGGTCTTTTAAGAGTGATAACTTGGAGAGGTCTGTGGCTTTCAGACTATAGGAGGGATAGACAGAAGCCTCAACAGTTTGCTTGCTGGTGTGCTTTCTGCCCCTTTGTATTTGCCATCCTGATTCCATTTCGCTATGGTGAAGGTTATGGCCTTCCTCAGGATCCCTCAGTAACGCTTGGACCAAACCCAGCATTTTCATTGTACTTCCTGGCACTTTGTACCTGTAGCATTGTCTTAGTAACATTTGGAGAAGCTTGGGAAGAATTGCAGCCTTCACCTTTCCCATTTCAGAACACTGGAGTATCGAAATAAAAAATTAAAGAGATTGCAGAAAAGAAAATGGAAATGACTGTTTAGAGAGTCATGACTAGGAAGAGAAGGACTACAAACAGAAGATTAAATGCTCACTCCCTCCCCTAAGAAGTAGCAAATATTTTGTCCTACTTGTCTCCTTTTTGATTCTCCCAAAGATCCCACACAGCCAGCATTTGGCAGCATGAAAATGCCCATGACTAAATGAACTTTGCAAAAGGAATATAATCAACACTAAACACTACAAGATGGAAATATCGCATCCCTTCACTGTAGGCGTGGAGGATATCTTCCCTCTGTCTCCCTCACCATACACAGAGGCCCACGTTGCCGTAAGCCATAATTAATTCAGTTCGGTTTAGGCATGAAAATTGTTTTGATTTTAAATACTTTCAGCTTAAGGCATTCTAAATATCTGTGGAAACCTCCTGGGGATTTCTGTTAGGCACAGACACCAACGCAAGCAACATTTTTGGGTACTTGTAACATAATACAATGCCAAATAAATATAGAGACTTCTTAAATCGAAAATATATTTGAAATTCCTTCCAGTTCACGTGATTTCTGAGGATTAAGAAACCAGTGCTTGCCCAGGGCACAGTCTAAAATTCCATTGCAGGTATTCTGAAAAAACACTTTCATTCACCCTTCAGGAGTATAATGAAATAGGATGAAGTTCTGACAATCACTTCATGCCAGTCCCCAAATACTGTGTTTATTTTGGCTTTTGCTGGTAATGAAGACCCACAAAAGGGTCTCTCTTCTCCATAACTAAGTAATAGCTCTGGTTCTTGCATAAGACAACAGAAAAGTTTGATGTATAGCAATTTACCAATTTTAGTGCAGTAGAAGCAGCACACATCAATAAAACAGGGACAATAAGTCCAAGATTCACATTGCTGCACCAAGGATTTTTTTTCTTTGTTATGCTCAGGGGCCTAAGATCTTTCCAATACTCTTCAAATTATATGATGTAGAATGAAGAAATGCATGGAAGCTATTATTTTGTACTTGTCAATCAGGATTTATCTAAGGTTTATATTTAAGTATAATAAGAATGATAATAGTTCACTCTGAATTTAGCAATTATTCTAGTCTTAGTTATGCACTGTTACAGTTCAAAAAGTATAAATTTGCTTGATGGAGTTTGCAGGCAACAATAAACTTTAAATATTTAGTAAACGTTGAAAAAAGTTAAGTTGTAGTTTTTTCAATATCTTAAATAAAATTATTAATTTGGAAAATCTTATCCACTTTATTAAACACAAAGATTCTAAACTCTTTCAGCACTGACAGTAAGCTATACTGTTCCTTCAAAATGTAATTGTTCAACTGCATCTACCTAATAAATTTATTGCTGTCTCTGTGTAGTATAAACAATACATGCAGTTAAAATATAATACATTAAAACATATCTAATTATATGTAATAATATATAATGCTTATTGGTTTTTTACAATAACACAGATTGTTAAACAAATACATGTGCTGTTTTCCAAGAAACTGCTTTGGTAAGAAAAATACTATATGAAATCATAAATCACAACAGGAGGTATAACCACTAATGAGACACTTTACTGAGTTTTGTACTACACACTAAAAATGTATTTCTGATTTTGACAAGGGGGAAGTCTTGACCCACCTTCCATGACACTTAAAAGCTTTGATTTTTTTAATAAAAAAATTGTAGTTATCATTCACAGGAAAAAATACGTCCAGATCACATTTCATTTCTAAAATAGATCTTTAAATCTGAAAGTCTCAAAGCATTTTGTGTGTTTTTCAGTTTACTGACTCCTTTGGGATTATTTTAGACCTCATCACTTTAAATTTTTCTATGCACAAACTTTGAAGCCACAAAATACTGATCTGATCCTCTCCTCCCGCTTCCAATTAATTTTTGAAGCGCTTTGGCACTGCAATACCCAGTAGCCCCATTAGGAAGAATCGAATAACATCAATCAATCAAATATCTCCGGATGTAATCTACAGAAATTAAACATGGAAAAGACAAGCTAAATCATAGACTATTTCGTGTCTGCGTAAAATAAAGATGTGGGAAGACAAGTTCTATTGGAAAATGGAATTAAATAGGATTGGAAATTTTAGATCAGGAAGAAAGGAGGACCAAGGTGTAGCAGAGATCATTCAGGAAATACTGCTGGTGGCAAGAGATAGATCTGCTTTCTCTGAACGCATATTGATCTGGTTGGTGTTACGCTCAGGACGCCTCCAGTGTTGCTGAAGGTGTCACGTTTCTGGTGACTTGAAACAATGAAACTCTGACTAATTGCGGTTATTAAAGATATTAGCTTGCTTTTCCTTTTATGAGGTATTGAAGGTTCCCTGAGGACACACTGAAGACAAAAGATGTAGCGGTGACTCCACAGTTCTGTCTTCGACTTCTGAAGTGCTCGAGTGAAGAATCCCATTTGCCAGATGGGATTCCAGGTACAAATTGAAAATGCCAACGATTACCAGACAAGGGTGCAGTGAGTCACTATGAAAGCCATGCCAAAGTACCACACTGCTCATAAACCTGCAGCTTTAAACCCTGGAATAATTTTTCTGAAGAGCCCCAGATCTGCAATCCACTTGCAAAAGAAAGAAGTTCAGTTGGGTTGTTTTGGTTGGGTTGTTGTTTGATCACCACATCCAAGTTAAGAACAAACATCTACGTGGCAGAAAAAAAATCCTGTGACATGCCCACCTCGATCCTTTCTTAAATTTTTTGAATTTAAAGGATAAAGAGAATTTCTCTAACTCTATGGATCTATGAGCATCTTTGAAAGACAGCAAGTATCATATAATCAGCATTTGTCTGACATACTGAGACAAACACTACATAGACTCCTGCTAAGTAACTATCTGCTGTTGCATTTAAAATGCGTTTGGATTTAATTGCAATTTATTCAAACTGTTTTTGTTTACAGCAGTGCAAAATCAATTGCTGATTAAGGATATGTTCAAGTTCTGTATTCATTCTTTCTTTTTCCATTTTTATTACAGATACAAATATTGAGAAATATATCTGTATCTATTCTGTAAAATAAGGCTAAAAAATTGTTCATTTTACAGTGTTCTGCAGTTGTAAAATATTTACACTTGAATAATCACAGACTATATCTACCCAGCTGTGTTACAGTAGAAGACAGACCTGAGCTGCCTCACAATCCACAGTATCTGTTTGTGTTGGGCCCACCTTGCTTTTGTTGGGAGACAGCCCATCATACAGGGACGTTCTGCACCAGAACTGGATCAGGTGCTCATAAATGAAACATCGACAGAGCTACCACAAGACACCTCACCTGCCATAACTGACAATCTTGAATTCAGTCACTGGGTTTTTTTGTTGTTTTTGTTTGGTTTTTTTTTTTTACTTTTTATTAGCACTGCAGAGCCCACACTAGCAAACAAAGTGGACTGCTTTTGAGTGCAGCTCATACATCAGGCACTGCTTGATAATTACATTCCAATGCCAGGGCCAACCCCACTGGCCTATAACCAAGGCCAGAGGGTACACACAAAGGAGTTGCACAGGTGTGAGGGCAGAGCCACAGAAGTATTTATTAACAGTGCCAATTCACAAGGCAAAAGATCTTAGCAAGGCTATAATCCTAGCCTCAGTCTGTTCTGTCTGATGGTAGAAAACACAACTTATTATTCATGAATTGAGAAAAATTTATATGTAAGTCCTTCAGGGATAAGCTTATCCCCAACCCCACCCTGCTGCACCATTGTCAGAGTATCCCACTTTGGTCTGAGGCCACACTTCAAGCATGGTTTTGTAATAAAAAGCATAATCTCTTCCTAGGATGGCTTTTGTCATTATAGATAACTGTCTTCCACTCATTCATAAGAATGATTTTCTCTTTAAGCAATTAGCATTACTAAACAGCTACATAAACCTTTGACTTAAAGTGGCTTTCAGACAAGTCATACAAAACCAGTGCCTGATTAAACAAAGAAAAAAAAAATCAAACAAGAAGGCAAAAAACTTTCATTGCTGTTAGAGGGTCAATTATTTGGAGTAAAATTAGAGTTGGGTTATTCCTCCCTACCTGGATGTCCTGTGCTGCAGGCTCAGTAGAGGTGGCATTATAAGCATGACTGAATAAAACAATTTATAATAAGGTTTCTGCCTACAGCGTCGTAAGGATGTGTTATAGCAACACAGCAGGAAAAAATGTGATCTTTCATTGGTTTCACTTCAGTGACCAGGGGCCAGATGACAGCGGATAATCAGCAAGGGCTATAATTTATCATGGCACTGTAAGGCAGAGCAGCTTCCCAACACAAGCCGGCACAGCAGCAGACCACCCCCCAGGAAAGTTCCTCTCCAAGTCCCAGGTGTTCAAACAAGTGTGCAGGCATTTGCACACACGTAAAACAGCGTGTGTGCCAAACCTCTGCTGAACACACCTCGCTCAGAGGTTGAAGGGAACAACAGGGAATTTGCATACATATACATGTTTTTTTAATCCGCCTAAATTATGTGAATAACACAACTCACTCCAGTACCTTCTCCTGGTACACCGATTTTAATAAGGTCATTGCCTGTATGTCTAACAGATAATAATTCTGCTCTTTCCCTCAGCACGGAAAATTCTGGCCGGCGCAGAGCCGCTCGCTCCAGCTTCAAACAGCGCTCTTGAGATACACCCAACAGGAATAAACTGCCTGGCACCTGCAGTGCAAATGGCTAGAAGCATCCTTCTTGTACCTGAGAAGTGAGCTTTCACTACAGACCTACTCCTGAGCACCAGAGGCCTCTCAAAGGTACAACACCAAGGCTAAAACACAAAGCCAGTGGGTCCTGAAAGCCACCAGTCAAAGCCCACACAAACCCATGGGTGCTGACACAAGCAGACCTTCCATTGTACACATGTCAAGGTGAATTGGAGAGTTTTCATGCAGTGAGATGAATCCTGACATCTGTACGAGCTCTCCTTTGTACAATGGGATGCAAAGGATTCTGTAACTCGGCACTGGACACTACGATGCCATGCCAGCACACCTCTCCCTTTTATGCTGTGTTATGGACTGTGGTAGAAAGTCAGAAACACTGGCCTGCAATTTTCCAAAGTTTCTCATCATGCAAAACCATAAGTTCATACCCTTGTGAGCATTTGATGGGAACAGTCATACGGGCAATTAATCTAATCTCAGATTCAGGCAGAGGCAGGCCCTGCTCTTCCTCTGAGGGGCTGGACAATTTTTGCCTATTTATTCTGTTTCGCCGACTTCTCTCTCTTCCTATACCAGGAGCCTCAAATCATTGTCCTGGCTGACAGCCTCGAAAAAGCAAGTGGCACACACTCACTGACTTCCACAAAATTTAGATCAATCTTGCAACCTTCAGCTTAAAACTCAGTGTCATTTTCACTGCTAATTGAACAATTCAAAGTCCATCCATCCGAGCTCATATTGAAAAGAAGAGGTTTTCCTTGTCCAAGTAGAGTTAGTCTTATCAGATATGGCCCTCATAAAACTTCCCTATGTCCCTGAAATCAATTGTCATGCGCTTTCTCCCAGCTTTGCCCACATCTGCCTTTAGCAATTTAAGTCTCATTCCCTCTGTGAAACAGGCAATAAATCACATCCACTGTATTGAGTGAAAAATAAATCATAAACTTTGAAAAAACAACCAGAAGTTTGCAGAAGACTTTTAAGAGGCATTGCTTCAAATTGTAAAGCAAGGGGGAATCAAGTGTTGGGAAGAGGTTGGGGTCTTCATATGCCATCAAAGGGCTCCTTAAATAGATCCCTCTAAGATTTTTTTGCTTAAATGCATGTAGAGATGTGCCCTGAGGAAGTAAAGTCTGTCCTTACCTATCTTCAACTTTTAAATATAACCTCAACTTTTATTTTTCTGACTTTCCTGCTTCTTCTCTACAAACGAAAATTAAAATTATTTCTTACTCCTTAATATATACACCATGGAAATAATTTTGGAGTGATTCTTAGCTGCCTGTGAGTTCTTTGACTTTTAAAGCTCTAAGGAAACTCCACAATGTGTAATTAATCCCCAAATGGAATATATCTGTAGAGCAGTAATTGTCTTTGAAACTTTAGTATAACTGGCCCATGCACCTCCTGCACCAAAACCCTGAAGCTGTGACTCCACATTCTTGCTCCTTTGAAACACAAGAACATCATAACTAAATGCACATAGAGAGAATTATTTTTCCATCCTCACTGACATTTCTTTAACAATGTTCATAAACAAAAAGTGTAGTCAGACTACTGCCACTTCATACCATTGCTCTGTTACTGGTTTTTTAAAGTTTGAGAAGGGACATCATATCCTTAAGCATCATGAAGTGCACAGAGAGTTGCCATAGATTTCTTCTAATTATGTTATCTTCTCATATACCCTCCTACAGCTTAAAATATGTGAATATAAAAATAAATTCTGAAATAAAATCTTCTTTCTACTAAATATAAAATGACAATTTTTAAAGAATCCCATATTTTCCCAAAATCAGTATTTCAGGAAGATAGCTTGAAATCAGCAACTAAACAGCAGAACACATTCTCCAAAGTAAACTTCTGCTTTCCAAGCCTCACCTCTATGTTTCACCAAAAAAAATCCAAACAGTAGAAAAAGTACATTTATGTGTACCTAAAAACCCTTATGAAAAAATGAAAGTGTATTAATTTTCATTAAATCCAATGGGGGCTAAATGAGGTTGATATCAAGAAATATGTTACATCTACAGTACATGTTATTTTATTTATATAACACATCTTTCTTGTGGATCTAGCTATCAATTTATATATTCAGAAATACTAGAAAGCAAACACAACCTCTACTTTTACAATAAGTAGCTTTGAGTTTAAGCATAGTCTTTCAAAATGAATTTGCAACTGTTATTCTGACTTAGCCACTCTTAGATTACATCTGTAAGGCTAAAGATAGAAGTAACAATTATTCTAAGATTATTAAAAAAATTAAAAAGCCAGTAGAGTACTAGGCTTAAAAGTTCTATTTGCATTTTATCTGTCACTGAATTTGCCCTAATTGTCCACTATTGTGATAATGTCTGACTTGAATACTGTGTGTCTGTATGTATGTTAGCACCCAGCAATTAGTTCAGCAATAATTATATGCTATTTCTGACCTCTTTGTGCAGCTGGCAGAGGGTGGGGTTTTTAAATACATCTTCTGCAACTTTAAGTAATTTGAAAAAGTACAAAAATAGAGTTTAAGAAGGATAGGAAACAATTATTAGATTTGCCAATAATTCCTCATATAGAGCTGGAGAATTCACATACACAGTGTGATTACATGCAATAAGTTTGAATTCTGATAGTGTCCCTCAATAACCTCTGTTGCTTTTATAGCTCATTGACTGATTATTTGGTTTTACAATTTTTCATGTGATATCCATGAAGGACACTGATTTTTTTTTTTTTAAGCAGCTATTTATTAAAAGCATTTCTATAAAGTAGATTGAGTACTTAAATGTTTTTAATATTCCATTGTGTTTCTTCACTAAATTACCTTTCTTTACTATAATGACATCAAATGACAGAGACCCAGTGCCATCTACCCTAAAAAGCTGGACTAAGAAAATATAGGTAACATATTTCTTAGTACTGCACTGATTCAGTTGCTTATTTATTCCTCTGATATTTTATCAGTTTCTCAAATGAGAGATATTCCATGATTAGAGATATTTATAAATTTAGAGATGTAATTTTGCCCAAAGGGATACGCATGCAAGATCTGTCAGAATTAAATGTCAAAAAGAGTTAAAGATAAAATACTGATTCTAGCAAAATTGTAAAAACCTCTATGTTTGCACTTTCCTATATGCAAACTATGTGTGGTTCATTAACATTATATGTCAGCAAGGTTGCAGGTCAATTTAGAAATCCAATTGCAAATCAAGGGAAACTACTTTCAAATGATGTCTGGCCTGACCTTCAAACCCTAATAATCTAGAGCAAATCAGATCATTAAATTATAAGCCAAAATTAAGTTTATGATTAATAGAGTTCAGAAAATTAACTACAACAGATAACTGGGCTTTATCTGGTCCACAGACTGCTCATGAGCAGATCACAACACCACGGGGTTCCTTGATGCAGTGTTTTTAGCATCACATTAAAGTTCCTCAGTGATAAGTCCTCACAGAACCTTAAATCCAGATGTGGTGAGAGAGTTCCTACTGCCACAGCACCTATTTGCTGGGCAGAGAAGCAGGGAAGGACTTCTAATTCAGGTTTGTGTGTGGGAGTGTAATTCAGGTGTGTTGGTCTTACACTGAGGATGCGAAAGATACGCGTTTCCCTTGCACCAGTTGTCAGAGCCATGGCTTGGCACAGTTTCTGACATGTCCTCGGGTGGGGCCTGTGAAATATCTACTTTGACTGTGAGACCAACATACTGTACACAAGAGATTTTAGGCTCTGTTCCACTGCTCCTCATGATGCATAACAAAACCTTAAAACTCCTTTTTTTTTTTTTTTTTTTTGTGAGGAAAAGCATTTCCGTGATCAAATATGAGGCAACATTTAGGCAATTCTAGATAAGTCCCTAAGCTTCTCCTTTCCAAAGTAAGCACAAGTGAAATTAGCAGGAACCTTGGATCAATATCCCTGCAAACCAGAATTTATAGTTACAATATGGCATTCTGCTAATTTGTCAGCATTACCAATAATTCTTTAAAAGAGATTATTATTGTACATCACAGTGTGGACAGCACTGTAAACTGATGTGGCAGAGTTTTCAAAATAATGACACCACTTTCTGGGAGGTTAGAGGTGTGGGGAGGAGCACAAACGACCAAAAAAACCCCAAACTCACACATCATATTGTAGAGCAGACTGCACACCAGTCTGAGATAATAATGAACAAACTCTTATGCTGTACCTATACGACTTCCAGACACAAGGTCTGGATAACCTATATGTAAATAAAATAACACTACCATGTGGCTGCTTCAGAAAAGTGAATTATGTAGGTTGAATAAAACTGTAAGCAGATGTTTCCTGTAGGTTTGCATTAAGATAATGGTAGAAATACTTTAATAAGCACAAAAACCTTGTCAGATTTTGGCTCTTAGCTCCTATCACTGTCAGAGCAGATGTCATTTTCCTCCATATGTTAATCTATCTACATACTTATATAGCTTTTATCATCAAAGTACCTGCACAATTTCTAATCCCTTAAGGTTTCATTCTCACAACACGTGAAAGAAAAACGGGCAGTTTACAAACAAGCAGCTGAGATGCAAACTGAGCTTAAGAGTTGGGCAGTTTATAGCTGAACCCGTGATTTAGAGGAGGACTTTTAGAAATCAATCCACCTCATTAGCTGCAAAGCATTTTACTCAAAGCCATACACGGCTTTCATTTAAGGACACAGATTAACAAGTACATGATAAATGCAAATCAGACTGTCAGCTCTATAATGAACAATTTAAGAGTTAGTTTATATTCACTGTTGGAGGTGACCTGTTTTAGGATATGTGCTTTAGTTCAGCCCAGAGCCCGAGATATAATGATGTTGCCACCTTATCCTACACAGCAGAGTGCTCTAATTTCAGGAATACTTAGAGAAGCTTGCAGTGTTCAAACAATGCAAAACCTTTTAAAATGATTAATCCAAAGTCTTTGGTATCTTCATACTCCAGTACATATTATCAGCATTTTTTACATATGCAAATTGCTGCAGCAATCCTACAGACTTATAAGGGCCCATATGCTGATTATTTCAATGAATAGATTTTAAGGCAGGAAAGGACTCTTAGAATTATTCCTTGTAGCACTTCTGGTTGCTTATGAGTAGATGCTCATTTGAAATACCAGCCTCATGAGAAAGGACATAACTGGTGCTGGTACTACTGTTCCCAAGATAATAACATACAAATAGTGATTTCTAGAGGTAGTTAAGAGGTTTTTCTATTTCAGGATATGCTTTTGTGTAAAATCAAAAATGTAAAATGACAATATAGAAGAAGGTAGGTTTAACATTAAAAAAAATCTCCCATGGTCACAGGTATACCAGGAGGACAAAGGAAGTAAAGACTTATTTTCTGCCACTGTGTCTTCCCACACAAACACTCACAAGGCAGATGCTTCAGTTCACTGTGCAGCATCAGGGCTTCTCCCCAGAAGCCCTCAAGACCTGTAAGAAGGATCAGCAGGACACAGCAAGGGGTTGCAAACACCACTTCCCAGGCTTCTGAAAGGAAAGGGCATCTCTTCTTCTGAGGATCTTTGCCGACCCTGCTCAAATGGCCACCTTTGAGTTCAATACTTTATGGGTCACCCCAACCCAGAACTCAGAAAGGCCCTGCTTTTTAGGAACTTCAGCAAACACTCCTTTACATAAGTAGTGGGTTAAGATTTAGCTGGGGAGGATTGCAATGGTATGTGGCAGCACACGCTTCCTTTCACACTGGATCCAACCCCCCTCATCCCTCCAACTATGACTCAAACTTTTCTCATGGAGGAGAAAGTAACCTAAGATCTTGGATCTCCGTCTTTAAAATAGTGCTGTCTTACTTCCTCTTGTAGTGACAGGGCAACAGGGAATGGTTTCAAACTGAAAAAGAATAGGTTTGTATTATGCATTAGATGTATAATCCCTTTACTGTGAGGTGGTGAGGCACTGGAACAGGTTGTCCAGGGAACCTGTGGATGCCCATCCCTGGAAGTGTTAAAGGTCAAGTGGGATGGGGCTTTGAGCAACCTGATCTAGTGTAAAGTTTCCCTGCCCAAGGCAGAGGGGCTTGAAACTGGATGATCTTTAAGGTCCCTTCCAACCCAAACCAATCAATTCTATGCAATTCTATGATTACCTTCTCATAAGAATTAGACCAGCAAAGAGCAAGAGAACATCTAAGAGCAAGGAAATACTCAAGTGTAACTTAAAATGTAAATATTTAAAATATCATTGGCTTTTGTGTTATTCCTTCTTGATTAATGCCTAGTATTACTCTTAAATGCTTTATCACATTTATTCATTTCAGAATTGTTCTACTTTTATAGCTGCTGTCGGACAAAGACCTGAGTTCCCTTTGGTCTAGATCAAAGAGCATTGTAAAAGCCTTCTTTAGATTAAAAAGTGTTCAGCTGAGCTGGCAAAGCTGGGGTCTTGGAGTAAAGCACTTTCATTACAGTGTGAAAGTTTATTAAGGCCAGTCTCTTTTTTTGGCTTTCAATATGACAGAAGACACAGAGCCAATGCAGATATGCAATCAGGACAGTGCATGCTGTGGCTAAACCAGCTGTGTCTACACACGGTGCTGAGTAGCAGAGTGGGACTGTAGAAAGCCTTAATGTAGGTACTACTTCTGTATTTCATCCACTGATCTTAACTTTGGCAACTAGATGATCACATATACAGTACCATTTTACTGTCTGAAATTGGATATGATAGCAATTTAAAGTGAGAGGAAAATTATGAGGATGGCAGATAATCCCATCACTGAGTCACCCGTGGCATGGATTACCATGCACGTGTGGGTTTTCCTACAGCTCCCCTCCCTAATAAATCAATGTTTTCCACCACCTCTTCTAAAATAGCAGTTCATGACTGCTGATGGACCTGTAGAAAACCAAAGAAGGAAATCACAACACAGTGCATGGACTCCATCTCCCTGGAGACCTTTGAATAATAGTCCACGACTAAAATAACACAAGGTGTAGGTTGGAGTCGACGTGTATGAGATCAGATAAACTATTGTTATGTATTGGTCAACTGTTCTAACAAATTAAGAGGGTTTTTATTCCAATTTAGAGGAATTTCAAAAGACATTTCTACATTTCAATAGTAACATTAAATGTTACATCATGCATTTACTATAGAATCGTATATATGTATATATAAAAACATTTATTTATATATAAAGACATGTTTACTAGTTGGGTAATTAAAGAATGTTTGTGGTATTAAAAATTTTCATGTACCAAAGATCAAATTTATCATTTTGTAAATAATAGCAAAATCCCACACACAGAGCAATCCTAAATATTTTTGCCCAGACTTTTTACCTTTATTATCTATTTTTATTTCTATTATCTTTCCCTTTCTTTTCTGAGGGAAGGAAAGGAATTAAATTCTTGTAGAGTAAAATCATTTCAAATATCCTAAAATGCAAGTATTTTGACAACTGATAAGCATAATGCACTTCAGGTACAGTGATACACAGAATATTCGGCTTCACTGTAGGTCTGAAAATGAATGCATATTGAGGTGAATATTCCTTAAAAGCCCAAAAGTACGCCGAGCCTCAACTAATGTATTGCTAATATTCTGTGTTAAAAGGTAAGAAAAGTGGCTTTTATGATCTCTGATAGTTCAGGGGAACGCTGTGACCCCACGAAGCCAACAGCTGTCCCGCTCCATCCCTCCCCTCCCGGCTGAGCAGCACCGAGGGCAATGAGCCCTACCAGGCTGGGATGTGCTCCTGGTTGACCCTACCAGGGCTGTGCTCATGCGCAGCAACAGCAGAGAACAACCCATTGTGACAGCACAGGGCCCACGGGAGGAGGTGCTGAGGGCGAGATGCGGCTGCTGATCTAAGCCCTCGCTCACGACAAGGATCCCAGGCAAAACTACAAGCGGGGAATTTAAGCAAGACAAAGCAAAGGCTTTCACCAGGCTAGACCTGGAAATCCTTAATACCTCTGGAGTCAGAGCAAGTTGATACCAACAGGCCATCTGTCCCAGGAGATACTCACAATCAAATCTGAAGAAAACAGTGGCAATAAATGCAGCTAATAATGAATATACTCAAGACCTAATGGCACTGTGTTTATGTAGCACTGATAGCCATTATTAAACTGAAAATTTGTAATAAAGAGAAACTAAAAATATGCCACAAGCATCCCAATATCTTGCTTCTGCAGTTATCAAAAATTTCCTGGCATCCAGCATAATTTAAACATAGATTAATTTATTTTTTAAAAATGTTTGCTTTTCTATTCCTATGCAGGAAACTTCTCTATGGTACACATTTTCCTATCAAGGAGAAATTGAAGCCCTTAGATTGTTTGCTATACATTTTAAGTACCAGCAGGAACCATTATTATAATTTATACTTACAACAGTAATCACATTTTAGCAACCCAGACTAGTGCTATATTGCACAAAGAAGGAGTGAAACCAGAAATAGCAAGACTCTCCCCTAGAACCCTAGCAATTTTCAACATTTGCATGAGAGGTCTAAATTAGGACCCTAGAAGCCCAAATTTCCTTTTGTAATCAAGGCTGAGAGCAGGACCCTGCTGGGGCACTACTCCGATCTCCAGCAGGCTGAACTGTTCTGTACAAGTCTTTGTGATCATGAGGCTGCAGTTTCTCTACTACTTTTTAGCAGGACAGCAGGTTTTTTTAATTCTCTACACTCTCACCATTTCCTTCTGTTCCCAAACTCTGGTTAACTTTGGATTTCTGATGAAAAAACTCCTTGCTCAGTACTGACTTTCCAATGCAAGAACCAGCATGAGTCAGTCTAGGCCACACAAAATATTTCAGCTGTTTTTCCCATTTCTCCTTCCTCTATCCTGCTAATCTTGGAATGGCCTAGGTTGGAAGGCACTTCAAAGTTCCAAGTTCCCAGCCACAGACACCTTCCACTAGACCAGGTTGCTCAAAGCTTCATCCAACCTGGCCTTGAACACTTCAGAGATGGGGCAGCCAGCACTTCTCTGAGCAACATATTCCAGTGCCTCACCACCCTCACAGTATAGAATTTCTTCCTAATAGCTAATCTAAACCTACTCTCTGTCAGTTTGAAGCCATTCCCACTCATCCTGTCACTCCAGGAAATAGTCTAAATAGACTCTCTCCATCTTTCCTGTATCTCCCTTCAGAAAGTGGAAGGTTGCAATTAGGTCACCCTGAATCCTACTCTTCCAGGTTGAACAACCCCAAATGTTTCAGCCTTTCCTCTTAGGAGAGGTGCTCCATTCCTCTGATCATCTTGGTGGCCTCCTCTGGACTTGCCCCAAGAGGTCCATGTCCTTCCTGTACTGGGACCCCAGACTCGGACACCGTACTCCAGGTGGGGTGTCACCAGAGTGGAGTGGAGGGGCAGAATCTGCTAAGTTTTCTCATTTACAAAGGGTTATAACTGAATTTCTCTTTACAACTATTTACCCTAAACTCATTTACCCTTAGCAGAAAGGTGCACCCCCTTCTGAAAGGTTTCCCCCACAGAGTCACAGGTTTTTGGAGGGGTGGCACAGCTCTCCACAGGAGAGAGGCACAGTTTCTCCAGACACCTGGGTATGACAGAATGCTGCTAAGCCCGACAAAAAAGCACGGGCATTGTTCAGAGGACTGAACGAACAATATGAGCATATGGCTCCTAATGCTAATTAATTATGCTGTGGGTTAAGGGGGACACTGAAATAATAATAATGCAAAATGAAATTGGAAAGATACTTCCTGCTTGTTTAATTAGGGCAGTATCTCTCGGATTTCAAAGAGCACAACTCCAGAGGACCCTTCCCACCCTCACAGAGGTCAAATGCCATAATTTAATCTGCCACAGCAAAATAATTAATACAAACACTAATGACACATTTCTCAACAATGGGCTAAGCCCAAATTCAGCTTCATGAATAGCAGCAACAAATCAGCTCACACATCTGAATCCTTTTCTTGTAAAAATATTACTTGTCTACAATGATTCTACACAGACACTAATTTTGCTTCCAGGTAAGATGGATTATCAGCTACTCTCTTATTTTCTTTGAAATGTTGAATAGTTTTATTTAGCAGAATAAAAAGATTCAATTATGCATTAACTATCCCAACTTTCAGACAAATAACTTTACTGCAAGTAAACTACAACTGGTTTTTTTCTACATTCAAACTAACAGATTCAAAATAAAGAGTTTTAACTGTGTCCCTTGACTGTTTATTTTAAAACTTTTCAATTTTCTCTTGTATTTTTTGAACTGACTACCTTTAATTCCCCACCACTGTGATTATTTGATGATAACCACTCCCTCTAGAATGGTATAAAAGGTATGATGAGGTAAGACTTTGTTCCAGAGAAATAATGCTTGGATTCTATGAAAAAGAAGAACAGTTCCTTTTTAAATACTTATAGCTCTTGTGGTGAAAAGTTGCCCCCATTTATTTAAATGGTCACTGTAAGCCAGAAAATCACATTAAGTTCAAGAACAATCATAATTAGCATTGTCAATCAAAATGTTACAATAATAGGCACATTAGCACAATAACATGTTGATGTATGAAGAAGTGAAGTTCTTGCTGCCTAAGGTAATGCTTTAGTCTGAAAAGAATAATTGCCAACTACTTCAAAGTGCTATAGCGAATTAGGTTTGTTTATAGCGTAATTAGAGAGCAAAAATGAAGATATGCACATGCTAGATTTCAAATTGGCAATTTTCTACCTCCAGTGCTCGGAATTTGCAAGTGCCTTCTGCAATGCATTGTACCTTGTTATTTTCAGGCACCGTATCAAGTTGCATCATGTCACACTCTATTATATTAAATGATGTAACAATTCTATTGCGTTCACCCCGAGCTATCACAATGTTAGAAATGTAAAGGAAATAAAAATACACTCAGTGGAAGAGTTAAAGAAATAAAATTTATAAAATAAAAAATCTTTCAGTTAACCAGTTTTCAAAGCATAGGTTACATGCTTAATTTAGTTTCTTGGTTCTTATTCTTCGATGCCATTCTCCAATTCTTTCCTTGGCATAAGAATGATGCAGAGAGACCCAAGAGAAGGAGACACACACCATTAAATAAAAGCTGATGAGAACCAAAGGGTTAAGTGCAAGATACTTTTTGAAAATCTAAGAGTTTGATGCCAGTTACTGTTTTTAAGAGACTTAAAAAAAAAAAAAAAAAGATTTCTTTGACAAATGAGACTCCTGGGTTATTATAGAGAGAATTCTTGCTGAAATCTGTTCCCTCATCTTAGAACATCTTTTAAAGGTTTCTTTTCCTTTTCCTCTCATGGAAACTTCGAAGCAACCTTTCAGGTAGAAAAGACTAATATCTATCACCTCCACAACATCCAAAGAGAGTTAATTATTTAAAGCCAGTACTTTATGTTAAGCAAAAATATGAGATTTCCATTAGCTTTAAGCATGAGGAGACATTAAAGAACCTGCATCTCTTACCACTAGTGAAACATTTCAAAAACAACTAAAAAAAAAAAGTCTGACAGATGGCAAAATCTTTTTAAGGGCTTATTTAAAAGTAAATGTTAGGTCAATATAATTAAGAGATTCAGCAGCAAATGCATCCTTAGCAATTTTTTTTAAAAATCAAATATCATCATTATCATAAGAACGTGCTGTATAGTTGGTACATAAATAAGGAGCCTGAATCATTCCTTTTAATTCAATGAAAAACAATCCTTACCATGACAATATAAGTTGTATACCCTAACATGCAATAATACAGAAGTCTGGTTCTGCTTTCAAGAACAGTTTTATAATACTGTTACTCTGGAGACCTTACACTTAATGGAGACTAAAATCCACCTGGATCCCCACCCCTAATCATACAGATGCTTTAGAATCTATTATTACTAAAAGAGGTGGAGAGGAATATATATATATATATTAAAAAAAGAAAAAATAATGTAATGCCTTTTTAGAGGGGCTGGATTTGGGACTGCAAGTGAAGGAAGTTAGCATGAAAATGAGTACCTGATTAGAGAAACACTGATAGTCAGCAGCAGGCAGAAAGGAAGCTGTAGTGAAGGTTCAGCAGTTCTCCAGAGCGCATCCACAGCCACATTAATTTTGAAATCTTTTGAAATGCTATTCCCCATTCCCATGCAATCTAGCAGCAGTTGTGAAAACATCTTTCAATCATTTATAATAGCTTTAAAATTATATAGCACCTTTCATCTAAATGGATCTGAAAACGGCCTTCTAGCTTTATTCACTAATTTTAGAATTTATAGCGCTTAAAACAAAGAACTCCGTTAGCTAACTTATAAATAGGCTAATTATCATAATGTGACCTAACTACTGTAAGTTGCCAAGACAGCAAAATATACAACTCTAAAGCTGCAAATCACCTGATTCTTTCCTTTATAAGAATCTGAGTTGAGACACTTAGAGAAGCATAAAGAGAAAGGAGTGACATACAGTGAATTTCTAAATGAGGCCTCATTATAGCCAATTCAAAATGCTCTATTAAAAGGAATTTCTTTTTTTTTTTTTCTGATTCATCAGAACTGCAGGTTGTAAGAGGACATGCCCTATCTGACAGCAGCAGAAAACCAGAAAGGACTTGGATCCTTTCAGCTTTCACAGCCCACCACACCACCTTCCTACCTCCTTCGGGAAGTGTAAGTTCCATCAGAGCATTTGTTTTTGCCTAATTAACGACCCTATGAGCTGCACCTTCCAGTCTGTCCTCATATGACATCCACAGGGAGAGCTAAGGCTTGTTTTATCCAGGCATGAGAGAAGCAGCTTGTCCCAAGACCTAAAGCTGGAGGGGAGCAACGGGAGGCTCAGCTGCTTCCCCAGGCAAGGAAATGTCCTTGTCCAGGCAGCTCAGCCCCTTGCTGGCAGAATCTCTGGTGACTGAGCTTTCCTGTATTTTAAATTACTAATGAAAGCAACATTTACAAAAGTATCACAGTATCAAAAGGATTATAAATTTTAGTAACTTAGTCTTCTGGTTCCTTACATCCTTTTGACAATCGTTACTCTCCAGTTTTACTATATCTTTATCAGAGCCAGTCTCGTTCCTCCGCCTGTTACATTTATGTTCTCAACGCAAAACAAAACTAAAGTAGGAACTGTTGTTTTAATTGCCTGTGCACACAAAGCCTATCACACATGAGATTTCTATTGCTAACAATCTACACGTCCAAACAAAATCTCTTCAACAACTCTTTTTAATTCTCTGACAGCATCCTTCGGATCAGAGAAATTAACTGATAAAACATGCAATAACTAGGTATGTCTGAGTAGGTCTTAGCACCAGTATGGCTTATGTGTTTCTCTTTTCACAACACACACGCTGTTTTGAAATAAAAAATGTAAAAGGAAGTCAATAACAGCAGTCCTTTAGCAGAAAACTCATTCAGTCAGAGATAGGAAGACCCAGGATAGGTATGCAGCTGAGCACAGAAACTATTATATTAACTGCTAGCAGAGACTGTACAAGCTTAAATGAGTCTATTACTATAAATGCAGAATGTGCAAGTTAATTTGTGTCTGAGTCAAATTAAAATGGAGCCTTCATTTTCTGCAAGATAAAATGTTTGGCTTATTACAAAATGTTTTAAACAGTCATGTAAGTAAATAAAATTGGCTATGGAAGTAAGACAAATCAACTGACCAAAGCAAGACCTGTTAAAGATTAAAAAAATAAATAAATAAAATATATTCAAGGTATGTGAAGGGTTGAAAAGTAATAAGGTCTGAATGACTTAGTGATGGCTGTCATAAAAATCTGGCAGGGTATTCTATTTACAATATGTAATAAAACTGTCACACACAGAATTTATAAAAGCATTTGCCCTAGAAAGCTAAATCTTTTTGCCAAGGGCAAGTTAATAACCTCTACAGTTCATTTGAATATATGGGCAAAGAGATGTTTTGACTAATAGAGCATCACAAGGTGAGTGCTCAGCAATCTAATGGATATTGTGAGAACAGGATGATCCAAAGACAACCTGTTAGACAGTGCTGAAAAATCTTGTGAACTTCATAGTCATTGTGATCTGTTCTAATGAATGCATGCCGTGCATGCATGTGTAGATGTGTCAGTTTTACTGATTGGGGATTACACATGCAGCAATTCCATGTTAGCTGACATTAAAATAATTCCTCCTCAAATACTCGGAGAAGATGCTGACTTGTGAAGTAGCAAATTGAATGCAAAGCTATTGCTCTTAAGATTATGCAGGGCTTATTGGTTTGAGAGATTTAAGTCACCAACAGATCAGTCAAAACCCAGGATTTTTTCTCTCATAAAATTCCACACTTGTAAATTAACATATTCTTAAATTGAAGCCTCGAAAATACATCTTAATTTAACTTGGAATAGTGTCCCACATTATGAGTTATGAATCATCCAGTAAAATGGCTGATACTTGGCCAGAGTAAAAAGCTGCATGCAAGTTCATGGGAAATGAACAAGTCAGTCCTATTTTGTTAGGGGTAAAAACTGTATTCAGTATGATAATAATCACCATATTAGAAAAACATTTGCTTCTGGCCCAAGAATCAGGAACATTTTTCTGCCCTGAGTGCTGTCTTGCCACAGATTACTATTTATACCTGAGCTAGCTAATTTAAAGTTAGCTTTGGATATCTCTAAAATATGCTGCCATCACTGCTGTGGCTGCAACTTAGACTCCATGACAAGCTCCATTACTTCCCTGGATATACTGGCTGTGGAGCTCTGCAGAAAAATAACCTAGGATGGATTCCATTAGACCTACATGACAAACCCTAATGCCAGGCAGTTCTGTGCAAGACCAAGTTCTGTCCAAATGTGATGGGCTTTAGATTAGGTTTTAGTCATCATCCCAACAGACATGTTGAGGCAGTAGCTATAAAGTGCTTGTGCCTCTGGCTGGTGGTCTATCCCCACCACGCAAAGGGAATTTTCCTGTCCTGCTAATGAAATGTTGTGCCTGTGCACCCCATTGTGCAGATTTTGCTGACAATGCTTTGTACTGGAGCAACATTATTTTACCTTAAAATTTAAAGCCTTTGCATCAGAAACCAGTTTAAAAGTTCAGCTATCATATAGCTTTTATAAATGTCACTAACATGTCACAGAAAATGTCACAAGTTAAAATTATGTGAATTACACCTTTCTTGTGCTCTTCTGTGAGTGACTGACATCCAGGTGCCTGATGAATGTTTGCAGTTGAAATTATACTAAGAATCTCCCTATTTCATTCAATTCCATCCATAGGAGAAACAATCGGGATTGATATTATTTGAATCTTTTTACTTTCTTAATGGAATGTCATTGCATGAAGGACTCTTGAAGAGGAGTGTGTCAAATTTACTTAAAATTTGCTCTGGAAAAGTGGCAATACATGTGGCCATTCAAATCTCCTGTACATCCAGTTTCAGCATCTCACCTACATGAGTCTATAGCTGCTTTTCTGGGAATGTAATCGTCCAGGACAGTTAATGGCAACAGAGGAAGAGGCAATGCCTCAGAGTGATAAGGTAGTTCTAAAGAAGCCATGATTTGGCACAGAAAGATTAAGCAGTGCACTCATTTGTGAAGTGATGCTGAGTGATGATTCTGTTACTATCAGGTTGTAACATATGTTCAGGTCAGCAGCATACATATTGCACCCTCAATTTCAAAACTAATTTTTTTGGAAGGAGATCAGCGCTCAATTTCCAAAAGCCAAAACTTCAGCTGTTTGAGTTAGAGAAGCTGGACCAGGGCAGAGGAGATTAGAAGCAACGTCTGTTATGGCCTGTCTGCTGCCACTTCTGAGCCCTCTGGCAATCCACTGCCACGCAGATTTAGGAGGGAACGCAGCTGATGCTGGAGGCACTCTGTGGTTCCTACCCTTGCTGTGTCCTTGCAGATCCACACACTCCCACATACACACCCCTCTCCTGAGAAAGCTGTGTCATTTTGCTACCACCCTGTATCAGCCAGGGCAGAGCTGACCCAGCAGAGAACCAGCTCTGCCCCGACAGGTGATGGTGCTGACCACTCATCGCTGCTCTGAATGTGCTTCATGTTACAGCCACCGTTGTAGCAGCATCAGCGACGAGGGCCACGTGATCACCTTTTGGCAGCTCGCTCCTAATCAATCTTCCCTCTCTAAACAGCTTTCAACCCGCTGCTTTTGGCCTACTGCCTTGTTATCTCATGGCTTCTTTCCTCCACCAAGCGTGCTGGTTGTGGTTTCAGAAAATTATCCTTATTTTTCTCTACTCAGGGATCATGGACCTCTCTACTGGCTGGCTGCTGGCAGCCACATGCTCTCCTCACTGGTTAGATGCTCTTTACCTCACACAGATTATAGATACAGGTCCAGAAAAGTAGAGGGCTGCCTGCCTGGCCACAGGAATACAAAAACCAGCCTAGGAGCCAATACCACAGCAGCACTAACAACAATAATAATGCACTGAATAAATCCATGTAAGAAGTAACCCAAAGTGCAAAGAAGGCCAATTCTCAGGCTTATTTTGGATTTATAACAATACATACTTATTTTGAATTCATATAAATACAATGGAGCTGTTCAACATAGGGCACACCCTTTATGATCCAAACAACAGGACTGAGCTAAATGTAGTTTCTTTATGATTGTTAATGAATCAGGATAACTATTTCTTATCATATCACATAAATACCCCAAAGTGATCCAGAAACATGCCTTAAATTTAAGGGATGTTGGGGGATTGTTAGAACTGGTACACTAGTTGCCATAGTACCCAGCCACTGCAAAAAGTAGTAAAAATGCCTCACAATTTTTTCCCTGTGGAAATGCAATGTTCTGGAGACACCTTGCAAAGAAATAAGAGAATCTCCTGCTGCATCGGTGTCACACTGTTCTTGTGTTAAAGGCTCAAACTGCAGTAAATTCAGAAAACATCTCACTATTAAAAAAAACAAACACAAACACCACAACAAACCATACCAAAAACCTTTTACTGTTACTCCAAGTCTCAGGTTGGATTGGCACGGCATCATTACATGAAAGCCATCAGAAACAATGGTCAAGCTGGATGCACCACTAATTACTGCATCAAGAAACATAAAGTAATTGAAAAAATAGTAGGAGAGTACAATATTACATTCAATTGCAGCAGTTTTTAGTACTGAGAGTTCATCATATTTGCTGTTACTATTCAAAGTTCGCAGTAGGTGTAATGCAAAGAGGACACTCATCTGGTGAGCTCCTTGATGAGTAGCAGAGTTCAAAGTAAAGAAAACTACTACATTTACGATTAACATTCAAACACAAGTCTTGTTGACTAAAAGTTTTTAATTAAACAACAGTGGTAAGAGAGGCAATGAAAGCCATGACTGCCTGACAAGCCACTGTTCAGGTGGCAGAAAGGTAACTATGATTCCCACTTTCAGTGGGGTTGCAGGTCCAAAGAAACCCAACAAAAAATGGTGTCTGCAGTAAGCAAGGCAGCAGGTAAGTCCTGGCTCCATGTACTGTCCCCTACTTGGCAACCAGAGTGGGAGATGAAGGTGCAGCAAAAAGGTATCTGCCCCATTAAAAAAAGGTCTCTTAAAAGCCTTTTCTTTCAGGGAAAGAGAAGGAAGTGAAGGTATACACCTCAGGAAAAAGAGATGAACCAGAAGAGTGGGGGTGAAGGCTTCTTTTGCAGGTTTTTAAACTGGTAAAACAATTTTTGTTCTTGTTGTTGCTTGTTTGGGTTCAAAAAAAGGAAAGATGGAATTATCTTTGGTTCAGTTTCTAGACTGCTGCCAAGTTTTAATTTCCATTGTCATGCCTGTAATAAATTGCAAAGTATGGACAGGAGCACTTTTTGTCCTAATTATTCATAAACAAATACAGAGGCTATATTTTCAAATAGCAAACAGAACCTAAATGATAGAAACTATGACTTTATAAACTAAAGTGCCAGATTGCAAACCAATATAAGAGAAACAGTAACTTTCTATTGCTCTGAATTTCTCTAAGCACGACAAACTAAACACACTGTAGGTTCTTGGAGTGGATCAAGATAGGAGATCCACACATAGAGAGGAGAACGAACAGGAGGCTCAGGGGGGAGGTTGCAGTGAGGTGAATATCAGCCTCTTCCCCCAGGCAGCAAGCAACAGGATGAGAGGAAATAGTCCTCAGTTACTCCAGGGGAGGTTTAGATTAAATATTAGAAAAAATCTTTTTCACAGAAAGGATTGTAAAACACTGGAACAGGCTGCCCAGGGAAGCTGTGGAGTCACCATCCCTGGAAGCACCAAAAAAATGTGTAGATAGGGGTTTTGAAGACATAGTTTAGTGGTGGTGCTGGGTTAACAGTTGGACTTGATGATCTCAAAGATCTTTTCCAACCATATCAATTCCATGACTCCAAGATTCCTATGGCAACCAGAATGACTGTGGGTGATCGTGGAGGCGACCTCATAGACAGTAGTCACAAAAAATAATGACCTCCCCATCACGTGGAGTAACAGGAGGGGAGAAGAAGCTGGGATAATGTAAACCTAGAGGAACATCAGCATCCAGTTGTATTTACTGGTAGGAAACTCTGCATCAAAAGCACTTCCGAAAAATAAATTTAAATGGACCTGTAAGTTATTACTAATATTATAAAACCCACCACACCTTTCCCTTTTTGAGAATTACTTCAGAATCATAATCATAACAAGCTTTTATTTATTTCCAGAGCACAAGCAACAAACTTCAAAAAAATCCCATTAAAAAACAAACCTACAACTTTAACTTCAATGGTTTTTATTTTTTTTATATTTTGGTTCTGCTCCTGATACTATAATTACTCAGTCAGAATTACCTTTTGCTGTTTTCCTGGTATAAATGCCAAAAAGAAGATTAAAAAAAAAAAAAAAGGAGCAAAGTGTTACACTGGGTATTCTAGTAGAATTGTTTGCTCTGCATTTCAAGAAGTGAAACACAGGCAAAACTTTGTTCCATACAAAATGCAAAAACCTTCCTTCAGGAAGGGCTGGGTATATGGATGAGTGAATCCCACTCTTATTTATGCTTCTCTGATTCAGATACTTTTCCAAGTCCTGTTTCCCTTCCCTCAAAGTTTCAAAGCAAAATTCCTACTGGTTTCAGCAGGAGCTGAACGGTGTAACAAGATTACTCTTTCTACTTGCACTTCTGACCAAGGAAATGAAATTCCAAAGCATGACCTTGAACCCACATTTTTACATACTTGGAGAAACACCTGGGTCCAAACCAACTAAAAGTTGGTTTGGATTTTTTTTTTTTTTATATAACTTGATATGTGTTTCTGAAATGAAGTTTAACCTATCCTACAAAAGTGAAATGTAATAAGAGTCTCATATGTTATTTAATGGTGGACATATATATATATATTGGTTCCAGCTACACACACCCCCACACACACTCCCCCAAAATACACCAGGCTCTGAGAAGAATTCTTATGACGCAATATGTGCTTGTTCATTAGTTTTGGAAAACTACATTAACCTTTTATATTCTCATTACATTGTGATTTGTCTTATTTCCTGAGATTACAAGGAGTGACACAATCGGATTTTGCCACATCTTGTCCACTGTTTCAAAAGTATTTAAGATCATTACAAATTAAATGACACAATACCGTGGTCAATATTTCATTTGCTGCTTCACAGCTGTTAGAAGGTGTGCCTCTGATCTCAGACATGAAGGAGACAGCCAAATCTCGCTAGTGCCTTTGGAAAGAGCCTATCTGCCCATTATTGTCTGCAGGTGATTCCAACATACCTAGGTTATTACTAAAATATATTTAGAGGCTCAGCTTTCTTATCACTTGGATCCAATCCAACTTTTCACAAAATGAAAACAGTTGGTAACTCTTTTCAAGGATTGTTTTCTTAGCTGAATCACAATACTTTTTTGCCCACCCAAAAAAAGAACTGAAAGCAATTTTCAGTAGATTGATAGCAAGGTTGCATCTATAAATATCAGCTTATCTCTGCAAAGGAAATACAGGCTCTGTGTGCTGGAAAAACAGTTGCCACAATATGGGCCCACCTTTGATCTTGTGAGCTGAATCACTGTCAGGTAGCCCTGGTCTGGAATTGGCAGGTATGACCCTGCACTTTTGGAGTTGCACAGACTCCTGCCCCTCATCTCTGAACTGAAAAATATGTCAGAATTCACCAAAGTGTAAAATTTCCTAAAGTATGTTAATATTTTATAAATACCCATTACACAGGACTATTAATAAGCCTAGAGAAAAGAAAGGTAATGCAAAAGTTCCTTACTATGCTATCAGAATCAACAGAATATTAAATTACATCTTTTGAATGCATCTTCTAGATTCATTTTTCCTATCCATTTGAAGATAAAACATGGATTCTACAGTATCTTTACAAGTATTCATATGCATAGGCATCCACCCATCCATGGAATCTTCCTTGTAGTTATTACTATAATAATGTGACATGTTGCACTAAATCAGTACTTTTGAGCTCTATCTCACAGACTTTACTGATATGCTGTGACAGTTCCAGCACCTTTTAAATAGCCTTCTAATCTTTTTGCACTTTGAATCACACATGAAAATTTAATTATGTGTGATTCTTCCACCAAAGTTGTCCTAATCTACTACAGCCAATAATATAATATTGCAAAAGGAAAACCCATTAAATTTTATAAGATGGGTATTCAGGCAACCTTTTTTTTTTCCTCAGAGACATTTAATCATTATTTTAAACTCCTATAGCCATCTGACACTGAACAGAAAGCAGCTACATCCTGTAGAATCACACAGTTAAAAACGCAGAGGTTAAAATTGGAACTGATCATGTAAGCATCCAACCTTTCTGCTGCCACAGAAAACATACTAGCAGGCAATTTAGAATCTGGTCTGTTTAGAGAGCAAGATTTTATGATGGAAACCACTTTTGAAAGTTACTCTTTGATGAACATCCCACAAGATTTATCTTAATTGCAGAAGATACAGAAAGCGATGGCTACAGAAGTCCTCATTTTTATTTCAAACCTAACCTGCACTCCCTAGAAGTGATATTTTGACCAACACAGTCACTTCAAGCAAAATACAGGAATAAATTGGATTATGAGGTTTTGATAACGACTTTCATATCCTGATCAAAGCCAATGTGAAGCATTACATGAACATGATGGATAGCCAATAAGGGAAAAAGGTTACATTAACAAAGATAACTGTGCATGTGCACATTCATATGTGCTTATGTGTTCTTTCACATCAGTATTTGCAGATGTTACAACACTGATAGCAGGGGCAGGGTTTGTCCTGCCATGCTGTCACACTCCACTTGCCTGCAGCTAAGGACAAAACACATTTCCTTATTATGTTAGGCAAATACAAGAAAAGGTAGGGACTTTACATTTCCAGGAAATAAAAAAGAGATTTTAATTCTATGCAGCAAGTAGGTTTGCATCAGTTTTCTAACACAAATTGTCTCTCAAAAAAAAAAAAAAAAAAGCTGTTCTTAATGTAAACCAGACAGAACTGAATTTCCTCTCCTGACACATTCTCTGAAACCGCAATGGCCAAACTGTGACACTCCAGTGGTAAAGCCAGAAATCAGCAAAGAGGACTGAAGCCTTCCTGCCTTGTGCCCCCTTCTAGTAATCAAACACCTGCAGCAACAAGGACCAGGAGCAACAGGAAAGGTTCCAGCTGGCTGCCCTACCCACCAGCCAAGGCTGGCCATACTACCCATGGCAACAGCCACACAACTGCGCTGCTTCCCTCTGTGGATGTTTCTCACGCAGGAAAATAAGGCACAGAATGCCAATGATCACACTGAGGTACCTCTAGTAATTTTAGTTCTTTATACCACACTGTAAGAACTTTGGTGCAACAAGAACGTCGATTAAGATCATGCTCTACTGATTGTTAACATGCAGAGTATGTGAGATTCTTGCCTCTCTGAAAAGAGTAGGACACTGGGTGGAAGATTTCTCTGAGACTCAACCCTGTACACCTCATTTTTAGAAGCCCAGTCAAAGGTATTTTGTACTGAGTTACACTAACGAGAAACAGAGCAACTGTATGTCAAAACTGGATATGAGGCAAAGAAAATCCAGCAGAGGAATAAAATGAAGTTACTCATTTGTGTAGTTCAAAATACTGGTCTTTATATAGTGCTAACGCTGTGATGTTTTCTTCCTGATAGTAACAGAACCTTGGCATCCTGAATCAGCCATCATTAAATGAGAACGTGATTTTCACTTTTTCTTTTGAAGAAACTGCCCACTAACATTTCACATGGAAAATAACTCATTTTTCTAAAACCAATTATCAGATTCTCATATTGGAGACGATGACTCAAACTGAAACACTTTAAATACCCCTGGTTAGTCACCAGGCACTTTCTATAATATTTTCTACTAGTGAGAACACTTTCAAACATGTAATTCCAGAATATCAGTGATAGATTAGAGTATCGGAACCATCTCAAATGCCAGATTTCTTATACTTCCTATATCCTTCAATAATAAATTAACTTTTTGCTTAATGACTAAAAGTTTAATTAATTTAGTGAAAACAGGCAAAACTAACCATTCCTTTAATTAAGAAAGTTCATTAAAATCTACCATTTTCCTTGAAACTGTTTGAAGTGGAAATGTTATAATGTTATTTTATAAATGTTACCTTAATCAAGTTTAAGAAAAATGACAGAGTATTAAGTTTAAAAGGACAGAGACGTAATCTCAGGATTTCTTTCATGTGATGAACACACTATTTTAGCTCTCCTCTTTTATTCCTCAAGAGATATGTGGACTCAATGCACCCAAGACTAATATCATTAATTAATAAAAGATACTATTTACTAGTGTCAAGTTTGGGTGGATTCTGGTTATTGTTTTCAAGGGTTCTTTTTATTAGAAAGGAATGAATGGGGAGTTGGAGGGGATGAAAACTCACTTGCATATGTACACCAAGTAAAAATTAATCATGTTCACTTGGATGAACCTGACTTCACTTTTAATGAATGCATTAAAATTGTCCACGAACACAGGAATACATTTCACATCCTTCAATTTTCATTAGTAACTCAGATTTCATGCTCCTTGATTTGCCTCTTCCTGAGATACCTTTGTTTCCTCCTAACATGAGAAAGGGACTGAAAAAAACCCCACCAAACCCACAGAAAACCAAATAAGGATTCCTGTTATGCAGACATATTAAAAACTCGAGGTTTTCTTTATATTCCCTACCATGAGGTCACCCTCTGCCAGTTTACTGACGTGTCAGAATAGGATGTAGCATTGGTTCTACTGAAGTTTAGTGTAAATGTAAGCACTTTAAGTTATAAGGTGCCTAAGACTTGAAAACGAAAGCTTTTTCCATGCCTATAAACACATTAAATTCGTCCACCCAACTGCTATGAAAAAATCCTTCTATCTTCCAGTTACTCTTGAGCTGCACAGCTCCAGCTCTGACAATGAGAACCAGAAATGTCTTGCTCCTGAAGCTTGAAAGCAGCTGAGAAATCACTAAAACTGGGGAAAGTCTTGCTAATAACACTCCTTAGCACAGTGAGACCCCCAACACTCCAAGAACATAAGTGAACAAATGTCATTTTAAGTTGCTCTTGAATTCTGATCTGACAAAGAGCTTGGGGGTGGTGTGAAAAATATGCTAGTTTAATAGTCTTGGCAATTTTATTTTAGAAGGTAAAGAGATTTTCTTTTTTTGGTCCAACTCCCAAGTATTTCAGAGAGACATTCCCAAAAGAAATATGTCAGAAGTGTGTCAAAAATGCTGCTGGTTAAAAGCACCACGATGGAGTAGTTTATTTTTGAGAAATAGACCTGAAATAATATTAAGTGCCTATCACTTACAGAATGTGAGATGCTTCATCTTTCAGAACTTAGTGTGAAAAGATAAAAAAAGTCTTCTTTTCTATGAAAATACCATTCAGCAACACTCCCTGAACTGCACATGCAAGTTTGCTGAACTGCTGTTGAAAAAGGCTCAAACTTTCCTGGAAAACAGGGCAAAAGTGAGATTACAAAGTTAGCTCTGGCTGATTAACTATATTTAGTATCAGTACAATCAAAGGCTATCTGTGAAACATAAAAGAAAGTTCCCTCTTCAGCATTAAGGTAACAGAGGATAATCACTGCAGATGAACGCCCAGCTTTAGTCAGGCACTTAGGAAATACATTCAGCAGTGCAGGAGCCTGAGTTTGTGCTTTTATTTGATTGGTCTTTGATGAAAGAAAGCATTTTCAGTGTTGGGATTTGGAAGCAAAGCACAGAGGACAAAGAGGAGCTGCTGCTGTGCCAGTGCACATGAGACAGTACAGAGCCAGGTCTCTCTACATCTTAAGAGGATGCATGTGTAGAAAACATACAGAAAAGGCAATAATGATGATGAAAGGCAATCCTTATGGATTGAACAACTACAGTGTGAAGAATGGCAAGTATCCCTGGGAATCTTAAGCCTGGAAAATAGATTGGGAAATACAGAGTTGAGAGCAATCAAGTCATGAACATCGAGAAGGAGGAAAGCAATTGTTGAGCCCATCCTTCAACACAAGAATCAGTGGCATTAGATGAAATTATGAAAAAAACAAGTTGAAAACCAAAGATAGAGTTCTTTGCACACTGGAGAGCTCAGCTAGGCCCTGACTAGTTAACCAGTATTACTGCATTTCACGTAACTTAAAAACAATTAGCTGAAGATGTTCATGGAAGAACAATACACCAAAAGATAAGTATTTAAGTTCTTGAGAGGTAAATTGATAGAGATTGTGAGAAAATTCTGGAAAGATATTTTTATACCTGCTCCTATCAGAGAATACTACAAACAGGACAACGTGGCAGAAACCAGTCTGTGCCCTGACCCAGTATTCTGTGTCCTTCTAATAATACTAACAACACTCTTAAATGAAACACACTTAATAATAACTGTGGATTAATTTATTAATGAGATTTATTGTTGCATAAATATTCAGCAATCTGAAATTGTGAAAAGGCTAAGCATGCAAGGAAGCATTGAAAAACTCTTAAGTTTAAGATTAGCCAAGTTCTCTGACACAGTGAGGCTACAACAGATTTTTTTTCCTGTGGCAATCCTTATAACCTAATGCAATCTGAAGTGCTAATCAGAGATCAACAGAAACAGCATTTTTTACTTATATTTCAATAAAACATAAACTTTTAGATAGTATAAAGCAAAACACAGACATGCAGATGTGTAAAATTAATAGTATAAACTCATGGATTGAGCCAGCCCTTTTTTTTGCTCCTTGCAAAGCATAATGCAATGCTGTAAATTTAAATCCATGTGTAGTTCTGTTTCTTTACCAAAAGATCTGTATCTGCATGAGTTCCATAGGTTGCCACGCTATTTTGCTGGATTAATGACAAAAAAACCCATGCATGTATAATCAGGGTAATGTGGTAGCACATTTCAGCTTCTACAGGTCATTTATAATTTATGCAATTTGTTCCCTCTTTTTTAATGGCAACATTTTTCATTCAAAGTTGTGCTTCCCTCAGCTGCAAAATGGAGAGTCATTCATTTAATGTATGCAGATGGAAAACAGAAAGAAGGTCAGACAAATTGCAGCCTTGTATTTTGCTAGAAAAGTAAAATTCTACACCCTTCCTAAAGAAAACACTCAAATATACCTCAAAACATTTAGAACAACAGCAGAAGGATGACTATGAAAAAAATTATCCTATCATTATGTTGAAATAACTTGGAAAATGCTTCCATTGTCTAATATGACCATCCAGTGTCCATTGTGCTTATTCAGCACTAATTTTGGTCTACGAAGAGAAAAGCAAAAGGTACAAAAGCTACATGCAAGGTGAAAGCCAACAAAAATCCCCAAACAAAGTCCCAAATCTCAAAACTATGTGCATTTCACAACTATTAAACATATTTTGAGGAAAAGTATTATATTTTAAAGAACCTCTAACTGAAGAGCAATAGAACTTTAAAAAGGCACAATTACTGTATAAATGGTCGAACATTTTCCTGCTTTAATTTTTAAGGCTAGTTCAATATTATTGAGAATAAACTGAATACTAAATTCCTTGGTTCAATTCTTATATTTGCATCTACATAAAATACTCAAACTGATTTTATGCTCAATCTGTGTGTCATTAAAGGAGATCAATAACAGATTTCTTCTATTTACTAACTTTTAAGGGTTATATCAGATCTGTCTCCTGGTAAAAACAAATACCTGGGGACGTGTTACATTAATACATGAATAATGTGAAGGAAGAGATATCTGTGTCCCTAAAGCATTTTTTGAAAGGTTTTTTTGAAAATTTTAAATGGAACCCAAAACATTTTCATTTCACTGAAAAAACTCCAGTTCCAGATTTATCCATGAATATAAGCAAAAGTCAGACTTTATTCCCCCCTAAATAGAGCATAGCTTTTCAATGTTGAATAGCCAATTGTAAGTCTTGCTGTTTGACTTCTTATTCAGTGGAACACGCTGGAAGGTTTACAGGGCAAATCTCTGTCCTCATTTAGAGCCAAGTTTCTCAGTCACCTTGCAGAGAGTATTGTTACTAATATAGGTTTGTTATCTATTTGCAGTGGATCAGCTTTCAGAAATCCAGTGGTTTGATGATGGTTAATGACCTTCTGAGAGAAAGGCATACACATGCCTTCAGTGGAAAAGTTCCTCACTTTTTTTTAGTATACCCCATTCAATTCCAGGGAGATAAAGAAACAAAGGCCAAAAAAAAAAAAGTTTCATGAAAGAAATGCCTTTATTAGAAAACTGAAGTTTCTGTACTCTATTTTTAGAACAAGCTGTAGTCTTCAATTTATGAAGTCTCAAAAAGCAGTATCTACTAAATTTATACTGTAAAGAAAGTTAAGCAGTAATGTGAGCTAAAAATACAACAGAATTAACATATTTATTAGCATCGCACTATTGAGCACCTGTCAGTAAAACTGTTTCTGTCAAAATCTTGAATACCACCCTTTTAAATCTCACTGGTTGCATTTAATACTCAAGAGTTGCAACTTTTTGAATAATAGCAGTTAAATGGTAGTGAATCTAATGTTAAAGTAACTTCATTTAAAGCTCAAAACTAAATTTCTGGTTTTAATAGAACCCTGCTGAGCTAGAAGTCAACAATACTTTCACTGTGAGAAAACACCTTTCACCGGTTCCTCACCACACCTTTAAAACTATTTGCTTTCCCAAAAAAAAAATTACACTTCAATTACATTTTCTAAGTCATTCAGATGAACAGAAGAAGAAGAAAAATATCAACAGTGTTCAAGACTTTCTAGGATGAATTCACTCAATAGGCACAAGGACTCAGGAGGGCTATTTACAAAAAGTCCAACAAGACCCTGTAGCACTGTGGTTTACTACTCACAAAAATATATATATATAGGGAAGTGAATCAAATTCTGGTTCTGCCCACTTCAAAGTAACAGTTTAGTACAAAATTGCCCATGTCTCAGGTGAGCAGTGGTACTAACCACCATCATCACATGGTGTTATGCGACCACCACCAGTCCTCCTGTTGTATTTTATGAAAAAGCTTTGATATTCAGTGAGTTTGACCCCTAGACTCTGTGTGTCTTCTCACTTTTCAAGTACTCATTTTCCAAAGAGATTGTAAGTTAAAATCTCTGGGACCTTAGGAATGCACCTCAGCAAGTACTTGTTTTAATGTTTTAAAGATGCTTCCAAGGAATACTGTCATGTACAGAATTTTGTTTTCTCTTGTTTTTGTTAAAAATTTCATGACATCGAGCTACTTTGAGAATAGAGCAGGAGCATCTCATTCAAATGGACTGAAGTCTGGCTATCTGTGATCTCTTATTCACAAATGGGGCAAGATACTGATTTTTTGCTATTACCTTACTACTACCCACTTGTAGGATGTGGTATGAAACAAAGTGGGTTGTTATTCTTTTAAAATAGTTATAAGTGTGAGACATAAAAAAAAAGGTCCTTGAGAGAACAGAAGGCCAGTGTTGCAACGCCTGGACCTGAAGGGATCCTGGCCTTCCAGTTCTCCAAATTCAAAGCATCAGCAGAGTCATTAACATTGCTATCAGGCAGCAAGCAGATAACGTATTCTGTGAAAAAGCTCATCTCTTGCAGGGTATAATGTATGTGTTCTGGACTGGAAGATAAAAAACGCGTAGCAGACTGATGGAGTGAACGTCAGAATGCATTTGCTTCACCATCGGCGGAACTGTTGAGCTATCAGAAGGAGTAATTCTGAAGTCAAGCCTCTAATGGACCCTGTACTACAGGTGTAGCTGGACCAGCAACATTGTGCCAGAAAAGGTCTATAAAACTCAGCTCTCAGTTCCTTTCTCTTCAAAGAGGAAAAGAATATTGAAAGCAACTAAAACAGGAACAGGCAGATGTGGATGTCAGTGGCATCAAAGAGGGGAGCTGCGAATTCTTCCTCCTGCATAAGGAATCTGTGATTTATGGAAATGGCAAAATATCTTTAATTCAACAAGTAACTGATAACGTGCAAAGAAACTATGAAGATTGATCTGATATGACTGACTGATGTTTGGATCTGCTGAGTGAGATCAATGGTTGATTAAATATTCACGATGTTATCTGTACGTTGCATTCAGCACCTTAACAGTAAGATCAATTCATTATCAATATTAATAAAGCTATCCAATTGTTAATAGGGTAAATGCCTTTTGAGACAATATTACAGCAGCAAAACATTTAAGTTAACCCTTTATAGCAAAAGCTAAAAGACTAGTAATTTTTTTTTTTAAGGACTCCCATTTTACATATTAACTCCTGCAATTTAGTTTTACAGTATGTTATTTTTCAAGTGAATCATGAACAAACTTTTAAATTGCAAAATAATATCCATTTGTCCATGCCTCATATTTTCTAAATGTTTGGCAACCTCCTTTGTGAAGCATGCCTTTTTACCTGATTTCATTAGGCCTTTCATCTACATTTTCACTTACAAAATATACAAATATTTGCTTTCCCACTCCTTGTGATGCTTAAGAGGATGAACACGGTCATTGAACACATTGTTTGAGCTCATTGTGGATCAAACTATGTGCCCTATGTATATTGGAAACTTGGGTCAACTCACTTCCAAAAGTTCAATGGAACTCTTGGGACGGCCGTGAAACACCATAAAGCACCAGGAAAGAAAAGCTCTGCCAAGAGGGCCGCAAGAAAGGCTAGAGATTATCTCAGTAAGTACCAATGTTTTTCACTGCCCCTTACAGAAGAAGTAACACAAAGTGACCATGATGGAAAGACAGAGATATTTCTCTTTCTTGGTGCATCCTGAGAGATTTTTTTTTTGTTAGTAAAGTAGGCTTTTCCCCCTACTTTACCAAAAAAGTTCCAGAGTTGGTGTTTTTTTCGGTTTGTGAGTTTTTTTGTTTGTCTTTTGTGTGTGTGTGTTCTGGGAGTTTGTTTGTTGGGTTTTTTTTGTGTTTTGGGGGTTTTTTGGATGGGAGGAGTTGGGGTTTGTTTGGTTTTGTTTTGTTTGTTCTGGATTTTATTTGTTTTTAAAGACTTAAAAATTGGTTGTGACATTGCATATTCATTCCTTATAGACTTCTTATTTGTTCAGCACTGATGAGAAGAAGGTGTGCTACTTTTTTAATATACCCCCTTAGGGACCAATTTCTAAGAGTTAAAATCTATCTCACTGAAAATGGTACCACATTATCCAGTGATTAAAGTTATGTGACATTGCAGTGTTACACAGCTGGTCAAAAAAGTCATTAATAAGAGTGCTCTCACAGGTATAGTAAGTGCTTCAACAGGAAAGATTTCAGTGCAAAAGTTTGGTTTATATTCACTATCAGGTCTAAAGAATGAAAAATATACATACATCATCATCGTTTCTTGCATCTGTTGTCAGTTTGCCGTGGGGGAATTATGATGGATAGGTCTAAGCTCTTGTATTGTCATGCCTTTGTCACTTATCTTGCCAAGTATTACAAGTTTAGATAGGAAATATTTGTTTTATCTTCAGAAAATATGTATTTAGTAACACAGAGGACCAAGCTAGATATTTTATTCTCTCAGGAAATTAGTGAGAATCGTAACTGACTTTGTTTTGTCAGATTTCTTTTGCTATTGTTTTACTAACTAATTATGTTTAAATCCAGGGACCAGTTGTGCAAATAACAGGTTTGAAGTTTCTTTGGGTAATTTTAAACACATCATAACCTAAATTTAAGTAAATATTTACTACTCATACTACAAGTTCCCAATTATTTACTACTAGCATAGTTTTACTATTTTTCTTGCTTTGTAGCTTTTTCTGTTCTTTCTCTCTTCTTCCCATCAAAATGTCATGATTTCAAATCAATACCTTTTAGAGTCAGTCTGCCATGGCATCTCAACAAATGCCAGTTTAGCACATCACAGAAGCTTTATGGACAGGCTTTCTGGGCTGCCGTGCTGGTTTAGGAGGAGTCAATGCCAATTCAGCTCTGCAGTGTCACTAACAGGGCCCCAGCAAAAATCAGGGTCTACAACTACTGAGATTCCTCTCAGAAACCAGTTTCATTACCAAAGATTTGCTTTTATGTATGTAAATTTAATATGGAGGTAAATTAACTATTCAATTAACTTGTATTTCTAATGGAGTGAATGTCTTTTTTGATCGAACATAGTGGCCAGGGCTTTTTGACAGACCATGGAATTTTGCATACCTGCAGTAAAGTTGGAAAAGGTGCATTATTTCCAAGATCTGTATCTTCAGAAAAAGTCTGAAATTCTACTTTATCAGTTATGTCATCACAACATTTGCCTTTCTTCCACACCATGGGTTAGCCAAGGCAATTTTATTTTTATTGACGGATCTAGAGACATACACTGCTTGCCAAAGAAGAGCAGCTGTCAACTGCCTGATTTGATGCATCATTCTCATTTTGCATTATTTTTCACTAAAGAATAAGAAACCATCCAGCATCCTGCATCACATCTTGATAGGCTTAGACAAAATTTGACACAAGGTTTTATGTTTAAAAAAAAAAGAGAATGTAATTAGTTCACCAGGACTCAAGCAATTATTTAAAGAGAACACAAGCATCACTTACATTTGGAGAGGACTTATCCTATTATTCACCTTGCAGTGCTAGGCCTCTTCACGTCTATATACTCACATCATGGCTTACATTTAAACATAAAATGGTTTCAGTGGTTCCCAGGGGAGTAGTCACGATGTCTGAAATTAAATACCTGTTCATGCCTTTGCAAAAGTTTGTATTACCACATCTTCTACCAGCTTTTGAGATAATCAGTCACTAACAAGCATTTTGTGACCTGCTGTATATGCGTAACAACCTAGATCTGCCTGGAGGGTCCAAGATTTACTATTTCCATTACCTGTAAAAATCAGAGGGCAATTCTTCCTACCACTTTTTAAGAATGCTCATATCTTTAGTATTTATAAGGGATGTTTTCACACTGCTTTTCTAAAAATGTGAATCACTTGTTAAGCACCGCATTTCAGAATCACTTCCATGTTCAAATACAGACCTGAACAAATTTACCTATGTACTTAGATAATCTTTGAATATGTCTAGCTTTCTGAAGTGTACCGTGAAAATTTAGAGGTATACGTGAATTTTAAACCATCAATCTTTAGATGTATAACAAATTACAGACAAAAATTACTATTTAAAATGATATTTTAAAGCATTTCTTAAAATTGATATGTCTTTTATCCTCTTATGTTTTCCAATATACGCTGAATATGCTACAGCTCTAAGAAAAATACTTCTATAATTTTCCCATTATCCTTAGTCTTTGACTCGTTATATGAGCCTTGGGTATGATTTCCATTTCTTCAATCTAGAGAAGTACTAAAACTTGAAGTGACAGAAAATAAGTTAATACATATTTCTAATTATTTTATCATGTAGTTATCACAAAATGTTTTATGAAGTTAATTAAATATAAGCAAGTAGAAATGCAAATCATTATTTAGTTTCCAAGAGATAGAGGAAAAAAAAAATCTGAACTGGTTTGTTACACTGAAAGCAGAACAGATGAAATAAAAATTCTGCTCTTTTCTTCCTAAACTCTACTTTAAGAATGAATCATTTAAGTCCAGTAGGGGGAAAAAAAAATCTCATATTAATTGACCTATATTACATTTTTATAGCTGGAGCCCCAACCCACTACTTCCCCTAGCATGAAGGCAATTTATTTAAGGTAATTCATTATCTTTACCATCTAAACTAAACCCTTGTTTTATTTTATTAAAAAAAAAAAAAAAAAAAAAAAAGAAAAGGTAAAACATTATTCAAGGATTCATAAGAGAGCTTCCCTGTAGAAGCAATACTTTTGATTATATATATATATAGAATTATTCCAAAGTTTAGTCCTGGTACTACAAATGTTAAAAATCTGTGACCATCTATTTCACTGAAGCCACTCACACAAATTAACAGGGACAGTTCTGTGTTTACACTGCTTTGATTCAACACTCCAATATGCAATTTCTCTGTGCCAGTCACCTTATTTAATCATCATTTCTGAGAAAAAGGGGAAAAGATGAGTGTCCCCTGTCCCCTTCCCCCCACAATTCCTGATCCAGTTACAGATTTGTAGTGCAAGGGATTTACCCCAACACATAACAAATAGGAAAATGCCTAACGTAAAGGTACCCTCCTTTCTGTCAATTTGACATGTAGCTTAAGTGGAACAGAATGAATATTAAATATAAAAAAAAATAAAAATCATCAATATATTTTAAGACAGGCATAGTGTGAAGCTGTCAAATGAATTATGTTAATTACAGACCATCTCTAATATTTAGAGCAGAGATTTCTTAAACATGCTTCTTACACATACACTTTTCTCAGTAACATCAAAGGGTAATCACAGCCCTAAACTGCAAAAAGTATTTTAGATGAGAGTAAAATTGGGATATGGTGTGAAATTTAACTATATTTCTATTAGTGTGAGTGAAGCACAGTGGTTGTTTAGGGCACCGAACTGGCCTTGGGGCTGCTCTCAATTCCTTCAACTTCCTCTTCTCCTCCTCACTTTCCTGTCACTGTATTGCAGAACTGTGGCCTTGAGTCATATGAAACACACTTCAGTTTGAATGCAGAGTGACAACATTATGCCAAGGACTGGATTTAGCCCCATTCCTTCAAGTTTTTAGCTGGGATTAGTTTCAGTACCATTGCTAATAAATCCCCTAAATACCTAAAAAGCAAATCAATACCTATTTCTGGCTCATTTGTTCTGCAATTATCAGCAACTGCTGAAGCAAAGTACAGAAAACACTAAGGGAAAGTGGGTGGGGGAAGAAAAAGAATGCAAATAAATGCTTAAATTCCTGAGCAGAGAGAAAGCAAGTACAGAGCAGCAAGGCCAGCAGCCACAGAGGTCATGCTGCCCACGCCTGCTGTGCCAAAGGAGACTGGGATCCAGATGCCTGCCAGGGCAGCCTGCACAGCCAGCTCCATGTCCCACTTGGGGTGTTCCTCCTCGCCCCAGATCCACTGAGAGGGAGCAGCAAGAGCAGCAGGTGACAGAAATCACTATTCATCCAGTTTAGGTAGCTCTGTGCCTGGTATGATGTGTAATGGTAGCTGTCATAACCATGATGTTTGAGGGACAGCATAAGAGCTAAATATATTCCTATCAATTGCATGTTATAATTTTTTATTCAAGAAAAAATCAGCCCCAAAACATCTGTTAGTTGCTTACTAACACCCACCTCGTTGTGCTCATTAGTGCAACAATAAAAACACAGCATCAAATACTAGGCAGTCTGCATAAATATATGTTTGCCTCAATCACTAAAAAAATACAGAGTAAAAACCATCTTTCCCATTCTTCAGCACTCTGGCAGATTCAAAACATGTCTGGAATTCATCTTAAGCTATGCTAGCAAAGTAGAACCTGGACAGCAGAAGGGAGGAGAGCCTTTCCAGCACAGAAATCCTTGAGCACCAAGGGTCAGTAGGGAAGCACAGATACCCTGATTTCTGCCAACTAGAGATCTGACTCAGCAGCTACAGAATCAGCCCTCCCACTCCCTGTTGCTGGTCAACTAAGACAAAAATTCTTGGTTCACATCAGTGAGTGTTTTTTATATCATAACTCCCTAAGTCCTTTTAAAATAGAGTTTGCTTGGATTCTGCTATAGGAAATTTCCTTTGACCTATGAAAAAGTGCATTGGTGTCTTTATCTTATTGTTCTTAATAGGAAACATCAGCTGCATCACTCAACAATTGAAAGGCATTTGCTCCTGTGTATATTATCCCATTGTTCAGTTGACTAGAAGGGTAATAGATATTTTACGTTTCCTTCCCCTAGTACCTAACTATTATGGTAGCTCACAAGAAAACAACTCATTCGGAAAAGAAGTAGAGCATAATAATTCCCAAACCCTCTGTTTTCCTTTAGCTGTATCTTTTTCACCACATAGAAATATCTAGAATACTAAATTCCCATTTATCCCACTTCTTAAAGCCAAAGAAATCAAGCAAGCATATCCCCAGAAACTCCATCTACAGTGATCAAATCTATATGCAAACTATGGAATCCACACAATTGTATATAAATTTTCCAACGACCTCCATGGCAGTCTTTTCCAGTTCCTTGACTCTAATGAACTTCTCTGGAGCCTCATCAATAGACTAAGGGAGTTTTTTGAGTGGAGGGAGAAGCTTTTTGGCTTTAACATAACAAATATTACATTTTCTCCTATGCATAATTTTGGAACTCTCCCCTCAGAACTGAGCCAAGCTCATAGTGCAACTGTGTTGGCACATGACAGTACATCTATGCTTTGGTATAAAGGGGGAAGGAGAGAGCTTCACCTTCCTCCATTGTGCCACAATGCCAAGACCACAGGTCTGCTTTTGGTCTTTTCTGGAAACTAATTCTGTACCATCTGCAAACTGCTCTTGGTATCAGAGTGCGCTCAGCTGAGGCTGCAAGGCTCCAAGCACACTTCAGCAAACCAAACTGCTAGTGTAGACACACTCTTCGTGAACTAATGCATGAATTGAAGTCTAGTTATAATGTAAAAGTCTAGAAAAGAACTAAAACTTCCAGAAAAGAAGTGTTAATAGTAGATCAAGCCTACAAATATTCAATAGCTAACTGGATAATGGTATTAAGAAACAATTTTTCTTTACTATTAGCATGCATGTTCATGAATATGTACATCATAAATAACTTCTCCCTGTTCCAGGTTTACCAGTACCTTATCTAACCAGCCATTATTCTTTATGCACTAGGTTGATAAACGTGTGCACATTCAGGCTACCACCAGCCAGAGTTGCAGCTCCATTCACAGCTGAGACACACCTCACTAAGCTCGATAGCATCCCATCCTTGCAGACTGGAAACAGATTTGAAACGGGCAATCCTTAGCACCTCACTGTATGGCTCTGCCTCATGTATTTATGGATAAATAACATCCCTGTCAGTACTCTGCTTCACTCTGCTCTTGAGGGAAAATACAGATGGTCAGAGAAGGTAGGGAGCAATGTCAGCCTGTACTCTGGAAGTGCTTCTCAAAGGAAAGTCAAGGTTTTGTTGAATCACTCCCTCCTCTCAATCATTCAAAGCACATCCGCATGAAAAGAAAGAGGGGCAGAGATTTTGTAACCTAATGATCTTTTTCTCTTGCTGATTGTCACAAGGTGGCAGAGCACATAGATGAGAAAGTAAATCAGGTGGCTATTATACCCTATATTTTAGAATTTGCATGTAGATGCATCTGTTTGCTAATTAATAAATGAAAAGACAAGCAAAGATTTTGCCTGATAGAAGTCCACATTCTTCATTGTATCAGCATAAGTTAAATCAAATTATTTACCTGTTCACTGAATGCTAGTATATATGCAGAAATATGTAGCATAAAAATAGGGTCCTCTCAATGAGATCTCACTAGAGCAGGGGCTTCTTGAATCTTTGATAAGAAGTGTGGAAAGAAAATTGTATGCATGTGACAATAACCCAAGCCTGCTGCATTATTTACCCATACTTTTTGTCAATGCAAAACTGGCTGAAAAATGAGACTGGAATACAGTGCAGACCTTAAATTTCACAGGCAATGCAATGCCATTCTGTAATCCAATGACATCAGACATAACCCACCTTATTTTACCAAACTTTTTTTTCTTTTATTCCAGAATGTGAGAAATTTTTACAATTGCTTACTGGAGCAACAAATTACAAAATTTGAATTAGACTTCATCCTATGCAGAAGTCTAGTCCTGTGTTTTTGTGTTCTAACAAAGTGGCAATGTGCTGAGTCACCCAACAAAAAATTCTGAATAGCAAATGCTTTCCCTACATCATCCTCTTCCACCTATTGCACTGCATTTTGGTCATGTTTTCATGGTGTATATTCTCACCAAGAGATAGAGGATATGGGTTCAGGAGAAGCCCTGTTCCTTTAAATCTTTCTGCTGTCATCTCTCCTTGGATCCTATAATAGTAGAGGTCCATAGTTAATCGTATGTGGGCGTATTTCTAGTGAATTACTTGACCCTCCTCCCCCCAAATTATTCTCTACTCACACATCTTTCAAAGCACTAATTCCCTTTGTACCAAAGCAAACTTCAATTTATACCTGTTCAGCATTTAAACTTTAAAAAGTGCAATGTGAACACCTGCTTTAGTTGATAGCCATCTGTTTTCAAGAAATCAGAACCTTAATAACACAGAATTAACAGATGGAAAGTGAGGCCTAGACTGAGCAGGTTACTGCATGCGTCAAGATAACATAAAAAGTGATATTTTTAATGAATTATTCACATCCTCCATTATTCCGTTCTCATCTATCTGGACTGATAACTCATCACTGTTCATTTGCTTCTTAAGGGACTTGCCATTCAAAGGCAATTGAAGATCTTTTAGGATTTGGCCCATACTAAATGGGTACTTAACTATTGAGAATATTACCTCAAATAGGCAATTCCATCAGATTCCCTGTGGACAAATTCTAGAACTAATTGCACAAAGATTTTAGCAGGAGCTCAAAATTGGGTGTGGGTGTCTATGTGTCCATGAAAAAAAGGTTAAATAGCCTAATATATCAGTATGTTGCAACTGTATTTCCAAAAGAAATAACTTCAAACCTGTCAACATTGTAAGAAAAACTACAAGGAGACATTTTTTACTGAAATAAAAGTGGCTCCAGTGTTTTCTTCTATACCTGTCACTCTTTCCATGGCACAAAGCCCTCAGTTCTAGAAAAAGAGTTTAAAGGACTGGAGCTGTGTGTGGTGGGCACACAAGAAGGTCAGGAGTAGGTGACAGGAACAGCCTATACACAGGCAGTGGCAGGAGGAGCATGGCCAGTCCCACCAGACCCACATGGGATCTTTTCCTCAAGGTGACAGCTGAGAGGCTGGGACCATGTCCCTCTCACATCTGTGCAGCTGATTCCCAACCAACCAGTTCCATTTTTCCTATTCCCACAGAGTGAATTAAAGTGACTCCAGAAAAGTTCCCTTTACAAAGGAGTTTAGGGAAAGTATTGATTTTCCTTTTCTGAATGCTGAGGTAAACGCTAAATAAATTGGAGCAGCTGACAGAATAGGTAGAAATCAAGGTAAATGTGAATACTACCCTAAAATTGTGTTCACAGCAGTCATGAGAGAATGAAAGACCACAGAGAAAATTGAAAATTTTAAAGTTTTAGATGTATTTTAAATTCTTTCCTATCAGGAGAATATAAATACAACTTGCTATATGAAGCTAGGTCAACTTAAAAATCGCATTTTTAGTTTGTTAAACTGAACCAAAGTATTTTATTTCTAAGATACAGTGAACTTCAAATTGCTTCTATTCCAAGATTGAATTAGTATTTGGGTACTTGACTGCCTATTGTTGTCTTCTAGTTTCCTGAATCCAGGTAAGTCTCTAAGTTCTATGTAACATCAAATATTGTGGTTAAAAACTCAGAAAACTGGAACAAAAAGAATAGCAACATGCTACATCTAAAGAGCACTTTCAAATACTCTTTAATCAAATTGATTTTTTTTTTAATTTATAAAACCTTCAGTAAAATGACCTTCCTTACCCTAGTAGTGTTTTCACATACAAAAAAATAAATTGGTAATTAGTGCTTTCCACAATAATTTGCAGTTTTTCTGTGGCAAATATATTTCTAAATTATCCATTTGGTTTTTCTTAATTTACATGCCTACTGAATTTCACTGTGTCCTAATCTGTTGGGCTTGTGGTCTACACTTAGCCATTAACACCATTTAACAGTTGTTAAATAGTATAATCGCCTGTTGTTATCTTGATGTAGATTCAATTCCAGTGTTAATTGCTCTCAATGTGCTGATCATAAAACCATCCCATGCCATATTCTGTATGCTCTACTTGGAGGAAATCTAAAGTGAAATGGACTGTATTGTACCTCAGTAGGAAAATTCAGTTTAATGAAAAAGCCATATACTTTGGAGGGTTATGAGCTGAATATTGATGTAGTCCCATTTTGAAACGCCAAAGGAATTACGAGGCAGATTTGGGGTGACTGTTCAGAGCAGGAGCCTGGTTTCAAGCCAGCACTGAAGTTGCCCATCTGCTTTTCAATGACCTGTAGGGAACTGAGCACACACTCAATTCCTACAACACATTTCAAGAAGTGAACTGTTTGAACAAGAAAAAAGCCTTATCTTGCTTTTGTTTTAAAAAATTACTATTTGAAACTCTGTAAACATCCAAAATTTGTGCATTTACTGTTGAATAGAAAAGGGGGGGGTGTCTCCAGGTGGGGTCAGTACCCACTGCTGGAGTCAAGCACCTCCTCTACCACCACGAGAAGCAGCTGCACCAGTGCAACTGCAAAACTCCTGACAGGAAGAACAAATCTACCACATGAACAGAAAATTTCCTTTCTATCCTACACAGCTGAACTATTTATCCTGTTCTCTGAGTTTGGACTAGAACGTGGGAATTATGGCCCTCCTTTACAGTTCTGTCCCCCCTCCCTTTTTTTCTTTAAACGAACAGTCTTTAGGGGAAATTACTGCTGCCAACACACTTAACACTTCTGCCATCAGGCAGTTTTGATGCAGTAGGATAGAAATGATGCAATATATTCCCATAAGATCAAAAGAAGTGCTGGCTGTCTCTCCAGACACGGATCTTTCAACCCGGTTACCCTCACCCCAGCCCTCTCTGCTGCACATCGTGCTGGTCCCTCTAGAAGTCAATACTGGCTGCTAAAGTTAAAGTGCTTCTACAGAATCACTCTCCTAAATGACCAGACTGCAAGTGGGGATTTTAAAGTGAACAATCACAATACCAATTTTTAAGGCAAATGACCTTTTAAAGTTTCAGAGAGAGATTAATAATATTAGGTTTGCGTACATAGCTTTTGTGTTTATAGTAATGCAATATTTAGGCGTTGAAGCATGCAGTGTCTCACATCTGTGCAATTCCTGTTGATTTTCTGGTTATTACACAGAAATCTGATGGAATCACATCAGAATTAATTATTAGAAACACAGTCCTTGATGAAATAGAGAGTTTTGGAAATTTTCCTTTTTTAAACAGAAAGAAACCATGGCAATGTTGATTATACACGTAAAATCCCTATACCAAGAAATATACCAAAGTACTTATTTTCCAAAATTACTTTCATTTAAGAGTAGAAAAGCTACCACTACGTCCTAGAATATCTTTGCCTACCTAAGAACACATGCACGATCAAGAACGAAAACCAGAAAAAGGAACTTGTGTCCATGAGAAAAAAAATCAAATATTTTTCAATTAGTATTAAAAAAAGAGATTTCTACTTCTCCAACCCCTATATTCCTGACTGTGCTTTTACTTTCTACAATAAATAGAGCATTCAGTCTTTAAGGATGAGGTACTGAACTCACTATACAATAAAATGCTGAAAGGAATTTTTTTCATTAAATACAAAGATTTCTGCAAAAAACAAGAACCAACCAGTAGGTTGTTCTTCAAATTTATTGGATAAAATCTTAACTAAAACAAGTCCTATTACTTATTTATAAGTTATTCCCAGCTCAGTATTTCTCCATCAGTTTAAATAAACAAGTTTCTGGACTAGGACAAGAAAGATCAGGCCACAAAGTGAAAGATGATTCGATAAGAAGCTTCATTTACCTGAAACCTTATTTGGAAAATTATTTAAAAGTTTATTTTACTTGAGCAGCCTCACTAAAAGCAACCATCTGCAGCAATAATCAGAAGGCATCCTGTAAGAAGCAGAGCTCAAGAACACACTCCTGTCAAACTTGTAGGAGGGCACTCTCCTCTGCTCTTCTGGAATTCAAATAAAAGCAAAATCAGCAATTGTGCAACTGCTGTAAAGGAAATTTTTTGTCACATAGAGTGGAATAGCTAATATCCTAATACTGTCAGTGTTGGGATACTACTTTACTGAAAACAGTGTAGAAAATGATCACATTATTATCCAGTATTTCCTCTCCTCATAAAGCAAGAGCACAGCCCTTATACCTATCAATTCAACTCTAAGTCCAGTACTGTAATTGTAGCAACATGCTATAAAAAAGACAAAAGGAAGCAGTAGGAAAATTATTGGCCTGGAATTTCTCGTTGGTTCTATTTTTTCAGTGCAAAAACAAGTATTCAATTAAATTAAACATCTGTTCAAAACATCTGGACATCTCTATTTCAGATGATACACTTAAAATGGTCAAAAGTTTTTTTTAAAGAGAAAATTATTTTCAAAAGTGTTTTAAGGACAACAATCCAACTTCTTAAGTATCCTTCTGTACTGAGAACAATATTCCAACATTTGTAAATAAGCACATTTATGTATTTGCTATGCCATTTTTATACTCAATTTCTAAAAAGAAAAACCCAAAACACTTTTGCATACCAAAGGGAGACTACATGTGATCCTAGAGTAGAATCCATTCAGGTCTTTTGAAACAAAAAACATCTATAAGATATAAGAAACAGAAAGAATGCTGGGCTGCTGCCATCCATAATTTTCAGTAATATCCATGTGCTATTAAAATTATGATCATCTGGAAATATCTTCTAAATAGCTACATTTACTAGACCAATAAAAATGAGTTATTATCATAAATAAATGTCTAGCCCCCTATTAAACATATATCACTCAAAGTATCGACATATTGATTTTAAATAATTTACAGCTCTAGATAATTGCAAACCTAGATTCCAGGTTGCCAATAATATCCAAGTAATACATTTTAACATTCTTGTATAACCAAACTACCTATTGTTTTAGATTTAATTTCAGCCATTAAAGTAACCGAAAAAAACCCACACATCTTTTTTACTGCTCCATATTGCAGGAAAAGAGACTTCCTTACTTTTCAAACTGGCATGTCAATATTTATTTAAAGAAGTTTACAGTTGTCAAGGGAGTCCTTTAAGAGGTGGCCAGAACTCAGAAATTGGAAACCTTATTGCATAGTGAATCTCTTGTTAGTCATATCCTGGATTCCTGCAGAAATTCCAGTTTCATTAGGAGAGCCCAGCAATGAGACAGTCATCTCTTACTTACAGAAATGCTAAAGGGAAGCAGAAGTAGAGTTTGAAAGAGAAAAATATTTCTAATTATCCTGGGGCAGTCCTTTCCCTAATGATTTACTGTCAGTTATCTAAAAGTAAATACAAAAACCCCCACTTAACCATATTACAATAGCGTCTTCTCCAGTTTTAAATGTCATTAAAAATGCAGGAAAGCTTAGGGTCATATGGATTTCCTAGTGACATCAGTGTATTTAGCAAAGCAGCACCTAAGCTGTGGATGCAGGCATGATTTGCAGGGTCTAAAAGAACATTACATAGTTTTAAACAACTGACTTTTAACTGATGAGGGGAAATTCTCATTCCCATGAACAACAAGGATCACTCAGTTTTCTCTTTGGCCACAAAGATCTTTCCTTGAGATCTCATCTGCAGACCTGTCCACTCACAGACGGGTAAGACTGTGTCCCTTCTGGCTGGACATTGCCACCTTCCCACAAGGAATTACCATCTGCAAAGTTTCTGCATGCTTTGTAAACCCTGACTGCCTCGTGTATGCACCACAGGGTCATTCTGCACACGAGCAGCACGTCCCCACGGACAGGAGTTGTCCTACAGCTTTGATACTTGCTGGTGCCTATGCAAATGCAACTCCATAGCACATGAAGTGCCGGCTACAAACTCGAAGTCCACATTGTGACAATGTGACAGCGTAAAGTTACGCTGTATTTCTGGTCTGTAAAGCTGTAACAGCATTAAAGAATATCTCCTAGTGCCAGTGTGCAGCTGTACAGCTTGACATGCCTGCTATTGAAATGACATTTTTAGCCTTGTGGCAGCAGTGCTAATATAGGCTTTCCTACACAGTGCTGAAGAAATGCAATTCTTTGTACAGGTGGTTTGAAGATTTAAAGCCCTTGCAGGTCCCTGAAAGGCCAAAACTGCAATTTAGCTTTTCCATATCTGCTTTATCTTTGTTCCTCTGGCCATGACTTATGAGATACTGCTGTACCTAATAATAGCCTCAAGAAAGCCCCCTTCTATCTTTGCCTATGTGTCCACTGCGTCAGCCAGAATGAATCAGGTGGAAAAATCTCACAGACACTGTTATTCATAACTTACAGCCAACAAGTGCTTATGTAGCCACATGAAACTTGTTTTTCATACTCACACAGAATGACAGCCAGGAGATCACCTGGTCTAGTCCTCCCTGTTCAGACCTTGGTCAGCCACAGCCAGTTTGGTTTTGGGTATCACAAAGGATGGAGGCTCTCTGAGCAACCTCTGCCAGTGTCTGACCCCCTTCACAGGAGACAAGTGCTTTCTTATGGCCAGGTGAAACACAGAATCATTTCAGTTGGAAAAGACCTCCAAGATTATCAAGATCATTTCCTCTAAGTCCCAATGCCCAACACCTCTTGTTCTGTCACTGAGCGCCACTGCTTCTTTATTTTCCTCAGCAGGCTTTTATACATGTGGATCAGATCCCCTGAGTCTTCTCTGCTCTAGGTTGGACAGTCCAACCTCTCTCAGTGTCTCCTTATAGGACAGAAGTTCCAGACCCTTCCCTGGACTTGTCCAGTATGTCCCTGTCTCTTGTACTGGGAGCCCAGCACTGGACCCAGCACTCCAGGTGTGCCTCACCAGGGTTGAAGAGAGGAAAAGGATCACCTCCCTTAACCTGCTGTCAGCACTGCTCCCAACACAGCTCAGGAGGCTGTTGAGTTCCTTTGTCACAAGACCATGTTGTTGGCTCATAATCAACTTAGAGTCCATCTTCCAATCCTCAGAAACCTCTCCTCATCACTGTAACCTTTCAGAAACAACAAAAATGTCCTCTTCCTCCATGACCTCTCATGGCTGCACACTCCCTAGGGATGCAGACCTCTGCCTGCATCCACCTCCTGCAGACAAGGATATGCCTTCTCCTGCCCCAGCTGTCCCAGCCCTCCAGAGCTGTGTCCACTCTCAGGAGCTGAGCTGGCTGAGCCATGGTTTCTGACAGGCTGAGAAGGTACAGGGTGACAGACACCACTTGCCCTGGACACGGTTTTATTTAATATACAATACAGGCAGAAGACGAGAGAAGGAAACACTGACATTTGTGCAGAGCCCTCTGAGAGGCATCTCCTCAGATGGATTCCATCCAGCTCAGACACTAGAATAAACAAGAGGAAAACACCCAAACCTCTCAGTAAACCTGACACCAGGTAATTCCAGAGAAGCCTGTCAGCCCTCCTCAGCTCAGTGCCCTGCCTGGCAAACACTGGGTGTTCTCATAGCCCTGGCAGGCACCAGCAGATGGGGAAAGTGTACACACCTACAGTCACTTCCAAACACTCCCTCATGAGTCCACAGGACTGAGCCAAGAAAGACAAGAAATCAGAATGGAAAATCCCTATTTATGGACCAGTGAGTGCAACTCCCAATAGACCCTCATGTCCCAGTCACCGTAGGGATATAACCCTTAATACAGGACATTTTATTTTTCCATCCTTTTCTGATTGTTTGAGACAGTTGTCAGATCAGGTTATCCCAACACTTCTTTTATGACCAAATCACAACAAAGAAATTTTCTAAAAGTAATACTGGGGTTACACTCAGATCCCTTTTGTGATCCCTCAAACCTTTCCTCTTTACTGTAGAACCCCTCATTTTAAGATGTGCTATTTTCCATCTTGTATCACATGTGGTTTTGTCACAACCTAAGCTACCTTCTACGTTTCTTGGAATTAAATTTACATCAAGAAGCAATTTTCCTGTTACCATGCCATTTTTTAGTACATTTACAACACGTGTGTATTTACTATATATTCCTATTTGAATAAAGTGACACATTACACATGAATTTTCTGAACAGAAGAAGATGTCATTATTTTTAACTTTTTTTCTATTTTTAATTTTTTCTACTATTATTCTAACATATGTTTTGAGGACTTTTAGTTTCTTGGCTGCTCACTTCACATCAAATGATACTACTGATTCTTTGTCAAGCAGCTGAGTTTCTCTCACAGATTTCTTGTTTCTAACACAGCATCATTTACTGGAGATGATAGGTGGTTAAGGAAAAAAAAAAGAAAGAAAAGAAAGTAGCACTCCCTTTCACTCGTATTCTATCGATAGAATTGCAACAAAGAAATATTCCCAACAAACTCAACGTGTTGTAAAACATGAAGTCATGTTAACTCAGTTTAATTTATATGGGTGATCAATCATAACTTAAAACTACAGTTTTAGTGTATTCATAGCAAAATATTCCTCAGTTACATACTGTTGTATTTTTTCAAAACATTTGAGAAATAAAAAATGCATATGTAAATATTAGTCATCTGACAGACAACAAGAGTAACTGATAGCTTATAAGAATCCAGTACTGAAAATTCTGTTCTGACTTGACATCAGTACTTTCAAGTACCCTAAGAACAGATTTGTTTCACTCTTCACGGAACAACAAAGCCTTTAACTTCAAAATGCCTAGCCAAAATAAGCTGTTCTTCTAGGAACATCCTTCCCTTTCAGGATCCTGCTTATAGCAGCAGTGTCAGTCTTTTTTGCAAGGAGGTCCATGCTGTACTGAGACAAGGCCAACAAAAAAAAGCAATGGGAAGTGGTCAGACAAGCATGAACATAAAATGAAACAAACAAACAACTAAGGATTTCTCTTTCCTTTCTTCCTCCAACTTACCCACCATGTTATTAATTTCTACTCTCCTTTCCTCAAAAACAAAAAAGCCCCGAACTGTTGCTCTTCTGTTTAAAGGCTGCAGTTCTGATATAAGGAGAATAATTGACCAGCACTGCTATAAAATGTGAACCACATCTGTGCAATACAAAAATTGTTTAACATCTCATTTATGAGACTGTTGATTGACTAATTATGACATGAACATTCTTCCAAGTTGTCTTATGTGAACTTATTGTTGATTTATTTTCATCTCTTATATTCATCAGTTGCTGAACTATATCTTAGGTGCATTTGATTTTATATTCCTTTTCCACTATGTTTTTAGATTAGACTACATGGATGCACTATCATGTATGAACTCTTGGATGCCAGCCACACAAATGCCACACATCTTTTTCAAAGGTTTTCCATCAAGTTGGGAGTGAAAGACAGACACAGATAAAATGAAGCAGAACTACTGTCAGACACTGACAGTGAGAGAAATACACAGAGAGAGCACAGCATAGGTAATTTGCCACTCAAGTCTCCCCTATTTGCTCCAATAAATTGTAGAGTACTTAGTACCTATGCTGTTCACAAACCAGCAGGCTGCCCTGTTTGCCAGCCATCCAAATTGTTTCTGAGTAATTTGGCACATTTCTCCTTTGTTGTGCTATTCCTTATGGCGTGACTTTGAGTTTTGATCGTTCCCTGTCGGGCAAGAACTTTCCAAACACTAGTAAAACTTCTAAGAATGATGGCAGGAATAACGGAACACACGGAAATCATTAGTTGATCAAACAAGCATTTAAAATAATACGAACCTGGACAGACAAACAACTGTTTCCAAAGGAGTCAAAACATATTAAAAATACCAAACCAAAAACGCCAACAAAATTTCTCTCTACCAAAGCTGAGAGGAGATTCCTATATTAAAGAATAGAGCATAGGAAGTTTTTCAGAAATGTCATATGAGAAACAAAAGCTTCTTTTGCATACTCAAGAAGATAAGCATGAAGGAAAACGCTAAAGATCCAAGGGGAAAAAAACCTCAAAACAAACACTCCCTCCCCCTCAAGCAGTTTGTTTTTGAAATCTTGTTTTATTTCCTTTTGAAAGCATAAAAGGTCACTTCTTTAAAATTATGGACAGCTCAGCAAGGACACTGCTGAGCTCTAAGTCAGGAAACCAGGAAAATGAATTTCATAGCAAGAGCAGTGTTAGACCTGTTGATAATTCTCAGCACTAACCTGATATGCACTTATGGTCTGAGAAATGAAGGGAAACTGCAGCATATGAAGTAAACTCTACTATAATACTGTTATTCATTTCTGTGCCTGATACTGTATGTGTACACATATACACCTATTTGTATGTACACATTTTATATATACACATGTTCGGTATGTTGATATACTCTAGTCAGTTAGGTCCTTGTACAGCAGAGAAAACATCAGCCTTTCCAACAGCCCAGACAGGAAAGCAGCAGTGACTCTGCTGTGAGAGATCAAGGGGTCTAACAAAGCCAGGAAAACAACAGCAAAGGGAAACCTCAGTTACCCCTGATCTGGGTCCTGCAATTACCACATTCAGCTGTGATGCTGAGACTGAATTCCTGACTGCTGTCGATGAGAACCACACAAAGAAGCAATCTGGGGCACCACAGCAGGAGAAGCACCTCTGGGCACTGGTTTGAAGCTGCATGAAGGACTTGGCTCAAAGCACACCTGAAGAGCCACTCAGAACCTGTGGCGATCACATACCCAGAGTCCACACCTTACAACAGCAGCAAGCCAGAAAATAAACTGTAATAAAATACTACTTCATCTGAAAAAATAAAAAATAAAAAAAAAAGTTACTGGAAAAACAGCTGTCTTCAAAAGATAAAAAGCCATCTAAAAGATGAAAGTATTCAGACACAAAACAGAGTTTATTTATAGACGCTGTACTGGAGGCCCAATGGAAAAGCATTTCACCCATCCAAAAAGGTTTATGGAGCAATAAAAGATACTCTAAAATGCCAGGTAAAAAAGTTTTTGGAAGAAAGAAGGCTATTTTGCAGAAGGTGAAACTATGCCTAAATCAAACAATAGGGAGGATTAAAACGTTGACAGCTTAAATATAAGCACTAGGCTGGTCCAAAGGGATTGAGAAGCAACTTGAAGATGACATGAAAATCAGTAAACAACCATTTTTCTCAGAAACAGAGCCTTGCTAGAGAGGGCAAACAGATGAAGATACTTAAAAGGAAAATAAAAGAATAGGTAGAGAATACAGAACACAGAAAAAAAACCAAACCAAAAAAAGAAAAAAGCTAAAGGATTTTCATATGTGGATTTATCAAGCAGACTGCTTGTGAGCCAAAATTTTATTTTTTTTTTTTAAAGAATGTGTTTGAGGAGCTGATTGAAATCAAAACATCAATGCAAATTCTTGTAGAACAAACTGACAGGTTGGACAGTGACTAATCATTATTTACCTAAGTTCTTTTAGAACTCGGGGTAAAATACCCAATGTACTAATTCTATCAGTAATCTATCACTTAAAATTGCTTTTATGGCAAATATGTGGCAATTTTTAATGGCTTTAGGGAAGATCCAGGGACGAGGAATGCCCTAAATAAAATAATTTAGATTGATATGATAATTAAGAAAGAGCCTAAGTATCTTCTGTAAAGGGAAGTCATGCTTTCCAAATATATTTTTCTGAAAGAGTCAAAGAGCAAACAGACAAAGGAAAGTAAATTATATATTCTATTTCCACATTGAAAAGGCATGTAATAATGTCTCTTGTCGACACTCACCAAGGAACTAAACAGTTATACAATCACAAAATAAGCCATATCTGATCAGTCTAAAGGTCCACCTGTCATATGAGTTGTGTCCTTTAGGAGCTGATTCTGTACCACGAGGCTGATACTCTTCCGTCAGTAGTTTTAATGCCTTTTTGGCAATTTTTTTCTTCTGATGATTACAGTGACTTGAGGTTTATAATGTAAAACAGATAAACTTTTTTACAGATTTCTACATATTTCTATATATTATCTTATGCCTTTCCTTAGAACTTCCCTGGCTTAACTGGCATCCCCAGTTATGCACCAGAGTTCCAGAATCCAAACTAAGATGTATGCAATGGTGTCAATTGTAGCCACCCAAGAGTTTGGGAGACAGGAATAATATCCATGACAAACAATAACACAGAATAGAAAATGACAAAACAACTGAATAAAAGCAACCTTGCTCAATGACAAAAACCAAAAGGTATCACAGGCAACACATGCCAAAGACATAAAAGAAAGTGGCACTAATTAATCTACCTAGATAAAAGCATGGCATTGGACATAAGGATATGGATAATTTTTGCCCAGATCCAAGCAGCTGGATAAATTAGGGAATGATTTTGCCATACACCTAAGGATTTCAGGAGGAGACCTGCTAGCTGAAGGAGTATGTTAACAGTGAGTTAAAGAATCAGTAGCTGTTTTACTTGCAAATAGGACTGAGATACTTCCAGCATAATCCTGTCAAAGTATGCACATAAGGGATGCACAGACCATTCATTTTGTTAAGAGTCACACTAGGAAAATAGGTGTTCAAGCAGTGTTGTCTCTGGCAGAACCCAGCCAAAGCCACCAACCCCCCACCAGAAATTAGGATATTGTCAGTTAAACATACTTCTGTTGGTAACAGAAAATTTGGATCAGTAGTGGAATTAGCTGCTCTTCAAAATCAGTGAGTTTGAGCAGAAGGTTCAATCTTTTTATGAAAAGCTGAAGCAAGTATGCATGGATCTTTTTCTTTCCATTTAGCACTCCTTAAAACTCCTTTGGCACTGCCAAATCATACATGCTCAGATTAAAACTTCCTCTCTCTTGAGCAGTTCATTGTTACACTACTTTATTTCTTGAAGGTTTTTTTTTTTTTTATACTATACTAATAAAACACTCAGCTTTCCAATTTTTATAAAGCTAGTCCAAGATTTTTAGCATAGCATTAGGTAAACGTATCACTTTCTTCTACATTAGTGAATACAATAGGTGGAATTATGTTTCCACCCTTTTTATGCTTCTTCTATGGTCCTCTATAATGGAAATACAGATGAAAAAATTTATTTATGTACACATATATATAAAATACATGTTTCCAATGGAACATCTCATTGACCATGATAGAGACTGAATGGTGATATTATATAATTTAACTACATGGTATAAAGGACTACAACCAACATATTACTTTATAGTTCTATAATTTAAAACAGAACATGAGCCCATAAAGCAAGAAAAAGAATACTGGGCAAAAATTTGTTGAATCATCTGGCTGATCTCTCTACTTTAAGAAGTCAGCAACTCTGCCTAACCTACTCTTGCAAGATGTGACCGTAGCTTTTTCTTAACATTCTGCTATATTGGAGACACTTCAATGTCCTCAAACTTTTCACTGCCTTGTGGTAAAAAACCCACTCTTCTTCCTGATGTTTAAAATGGATATTTTGGAGTTCAATGCAAACCTACTACATTTCTTACCTCTTGCTCAGTATAAAAAAGAACAATTATTTTCTTCTACCCTTCTAACCATTTGGGGGTGGAGGAATACTTCAAGTGTTATTAAATAACTGCATATCAGTCACTCTCCAGATCAAGTAAGCCCTTTCACTACAGCACTTTCAATGGTCAGTTTTCCAGAGTGGTATTGCTTTGTGGACCTCATCAATGTTAATCAGTGTCTGAAGGGAAAGTGTCAGAGGATGGATTCAGGCTCTGCTCAGTGGTGCTGAGCAACAGGACAAGAGGCAAAAGGCAGGAACTGATGCAGAGGAAGTTCCACCTGAACATGAGGAAGAATAATGATCAAGCACTGGAACAGATTGCCCGCAGAGGGTGTGGAGTCTCTCTTGCTGGACATATTTAGGAACTGTCTGGATACAATCCTGTGCCATGTGCTCTGGGATGACCCTGCTTGAGCAGGGAGGTTGAATCAGATGATCCGCTGTGATCCCTTCCAACCTGACCTATTTCTGGAATTCTGTCTTCTCCATAGTTTACACAGGTGTAGAATCTAAAACTGGCACAAGGCTGTTTCAGCTTAGGAGGACTGAACAGAAGAGCAATTATTTCCTGTGAGACGTGAGTACTGTTCCTCTACTACAGTGATCTGACATTTCTGTGCATGTGGCATTGCTTGTGGAGGTGCTCCCACAGACCTCCCTTGGCAAAATGTCCCGGGTAGCAACAGCAAGACAAGAAAGTGAGCAAAAACACTAAAGAGGAATCAAACACTGCAGTGGTGCTTGCCCCAAACCAATACAATTCAATTTGGGAGTTAAAAATGAGTCAGCAGTGCCCTGGCAGCCAGGAGGGCCAACCATGTCCTTGAGGTGCATCAGACACAGCATCAGAAGCCCGTACAGGGCTCTGTGTTGGTATGGCTTCATGTCTAGTCCTGTGGCCAGTTTTAGACACTACAACATAAAAATGACATTGAGCTATTAAAGAGAACCCAAAAGAGGACCATGATGATGGTGAAGGTCCATAGGGGAAGCCTTATGAGTAGTGACTGAGGTCACTTGGTCTGTTCAGTCTGGAGAGGAGCAGACTGAGCAGACCTGTTGGGAACTATCTACAGCTTCCTCACAAAGGGAAGCAGAGGTGCAGGCATTGATATCTTCTCTCTGGTGACCAGGAAACAGCATGAAGCTGTGTCAGGGAAGGTTTATACTGGACATTAGGAAGAAGTTCTTCACCCAGAGGGTGCTTGGGTACTGGAACAGGCTCCTCAGGGAAGTGGTCACAGCACCAAGCCTGGCAGAGTTCAACACTCTCAAGCACATTGTATGATCCTTGGGACTGCCCTGTGCAGGGTTGGGCTTCAGTGATCCTTGTGAGTCTCCTCCAACTCAGGATATAGTTCTATGAATACTGCTAAGGGATGAATCAGAGTAAGCAGTTGAAAAAGTTGAAACAAAGCAATCAGATTGAGAGAAAGCATAAAGGAAGGACAAGTAGAATGCAGTTGTGTGCATCTTCATTAGCTGAATTTTATCCTTTTACAGATATTTTATTCATTTATATCAAGATTATTTTAAATCCCAGTCTTATAGCACATACAACCACTCTGTACCTATTCTATTTGTTTCTTTAACAACCACATATCCCAGTCAACTACTCAAGCTGTTAGTGAAGCTACTCAATATCACTAGATACAATAAAGAACCAAGCTGAGTCCCACTTGTAATTCCTTCAATTTAAAATTGAAGCATTGATAACTATTCTCTGGAAACAGTTTTCTATTCATCTATTTTCCTGGGGAACAGATTTGGTGAGACAACGCTTGTCAAAAATCTTCTACCATTTCAAATATTTTAGCTACTGTCACAAACATGTAACTAAATTGACAACAAGATAGAGTGCTGCTATTTTCATACTCCCACTGGTCCTAAGATTCCCAGTTAGAGATAACTAAGACCCTGATATTTTAGGTGTTATACAGATATGGTACAAGAAATAAAGAACAAAAGAAAAAAAGAAAAAAAGAAAAGAGAGTACACACAGATACAGAAAGATGCATTATTCCTGTAATAGACCATTTCTACAGGGAGATAACTACCTAACACTACTGTGAACAGTTCACCCAGAGGTTGTGGACTCCTCATCCCTGGAGGTGTGGTCAAGAAAAACAGCAAGTCTCTCACCTGGGGTAAAGGGTATCCTGACACAGCAGCAAGAAAACTATCTCAAATTACTTCTGCCTGAGAGCCTGACAGTTGAACTAGGTGTACTTTTATGAGAGCATGGGTTGGAAGTTTACAAGAAGTCCTCAAAGAACACATTTATACCTGACAGAAACATCAGACAGGGCAGCTCTTTGCCCTAGATCTTCATTTCTCCCTTCAAACCCAAAAGCACAGAAGTTGTCTAGAGGACAAGCTCTCAGAAGCACCTGAACTGTTCACAGTGTGTGTTGATGGCTCACAGGAGCCTCACTGGCACCACAGAGGATCACAAACCTATTTACAGCACAGGCTGCTGTTCAAGGCTCTGCCCTGCCCATCCTCACACTGTAGCTCCCTGAGGTAGTTTGTTGGCCCATGGAGCTGCTGATCCTCAGGTCACTGCATACTACAGATTGAAAGGGATCCTCTCCTTTACCACACCATCTCCACCAAAAAACAAAACAAAACCCCAATAAAACAACAACAGCAAAAAAACAAAACCCAAAACAAACCACCAGCAAAACAAAACAAACCCCACCCAAAACCCAGTTATCTTTTCATACTAATTTGACACCTCTTTATACAGGGTTTTTTTCATATCGGTAGTTCTAGGAACTAATATTTTCAGAAAATTGAAAGGAAAGATAAGGTTTCATGATGAATAGCTGAGAGCATTTTTTCTCAAAAAGCCTCATTACCAAGACAATGCATGAAGTATCTATGCCCTGAAGAACATTCCTAATAAGTATTATTATTTCGTTTCTTCACATACATCTTCAAAACAGGGGCAGACATCTTAAGCTTTGTCCTTGAATAAATTGGATTCATTGCAAATTTATTGTTTGCTAGTTACAAGTGACTTCAGCTTAGTTAGAAAACCTCCAATGTTAGACCTTCTTAGTGGACAGGCACACTCATCAGTATTTTTTTGGTTCAAGTTTCCATGGACAAAGATCTCTTCTACAAAAGGCAACAGCCAGTTTGGAGGTCAGTAGAACAAGCTCCCCACTAGTGACAGAAGTGCTTCTTGCTAGATGGCAAATAGAGCCAACAATCTGCCTCTTTTCGTGCTAGGGGATGGTGGGGAGAGAACAGCTTGGACGGTTCCAGAAAATAAAAAGGGCAGTTAAAATATGAATAAAAAGGATGCTTGGACAGTCAGTAACACACTCAGAGTACATAGGGACTTGGCTTGGAAAACTAATTTCAGATATTGTTTTGGGTTTAGAGACAACATTTCTGCATTTTTAACCCCCACACAAAGTCACTCACATTTTTATGTCATCTGAAAGATTTCTGTGTACCATGAGAACCTACCTATACCCACAGAGGGCAAAAGTGGTCAACAGCACTCAATGCAAAGGAAGCAAAAAAATAAACCCACCACAGTTCAAACCTGTCCGTTTTCCCCAAGGCTCCCACCTCATGCTTACAAACTGCTTGGAACCTGTCTGCAGCAATCTAAATTATACAGCCTTTCAAACTCTCAACAGGGCAATTAGTCTGTATTATTGCAAAATGAAGGAGGAGGAGGCAAGAAGGCAGGAGAACTGAAGGAAGTAGTTGCAATTACTCCTAGCAATCTGAAAATGTCCACAATGCAGCTCTAATATGCATTTACAGCATTTTCTTAGCTACTTTATTCTGCATTCTTACTACATCTCTGCCCTACCAAATAACTTTTCAATTTATACCCTCCTCCTTTTTAAGGCTCATACAGTTACTATACTCTCCTTTGGATTCCAAACCATCATAAATGCCCCACCAAACTCTAATGGTAATTAGTCTCTTTCATTTATTCATTAGGATATTTCACTGAGAGTTTTAACTGTCTCTCTAAGAAAATCATCTGAGAACACTCCTATATATCAGTCCTGAACTTCCATAATTTCAAATAGGCGTATTTAGTTTTAGTGAAATGATATTTCTGATCCACAAGATCAAATTTAAGTATTTCATATAACCTCACTAAAAGCAGATTTCCATCGTTCATATGTTTAAACTGTTATTTGTTTCATTCAATCCATTTCAAAGTATTTGTGTACAACTATGCATATTTTTCAGTGAATTATCTTGGGGAAAGTTCACATACCTAGCTTTTGTCTAGGTGTCGGCAAAAACGCATTGACAGCAACTTTAGGCTGAACAATACCATTAATCTCTCACCTCTGCCTTTTCTACCCACAAGAGCTAATTTGGCACCTGTTTATGCAGTTCTTCTTCAAATGTCCCTCTACCAGCTTTTCTTCTCTGGATCAGAGGGCTTCTTTGTGTCAAGAACAGACAAATTCTCAGCAAATGTGAAATCAATGCAACTTACAGGAGATGCAACACTGCAGACTTCTAGCTATGCCTGATGAATAGACACATGGAAAGACAGTTTGGGGTTATCAGGTGTACCTCAGGTGGGTGTTCTTCGTGAGATAATTGAGTATCACTCCCCCCAAACCCCTTTGTCTCCTCCTCTTTGTTATCTCTTGGCATCAATTCATTTAAGAGAGAACAGTGCATGCCAGCACAAACAACCAAGGCACTGCATGTATGATTTGGGTTGTACCATGATTTCTTCAAGCAGGGGACAGTGGGGTTAAAATCACAGCACTGGTATCTCAGCACATGTGCATACATCCAAACTAAATTTTATAGCAAGATATCATTTCCTGATTTTTCTACAATTACTTGTTAGATTTTTTAAGTATTAGATTTAAATAAGTTACTAATAATGTATAATTTATTTCAGATTATTTATCATTTACAGCATAGCAGTTTATGGCACATATGCATGCAATTATTCCAAAGTGCTATTTTCAAATAAAGAAATTTAGTAAATATTATCTATTCTTAGAGAAATGAAGGCCAGTAAGTGCTGGGTAACTTCTGCTACTCACAGCGTTTGACAGAAGATTAGAAAGCATTCAAAATAAAAGATGGTTTCAGCCACAGAATTTTTACCTACAAAATATCATCAGCTCTGGGAAGAAGTTTTATCTACCTCTTTGTTGGGCTGTGACTGTTCCTACTTAGATGACTGCACAGTTAAAGTGAGTAGCCAATCAAAAATGAAAACAAAAAACCCCCACCCACAGGTGGAAAGGAAAGGATTGCTCACAGATAACCAATTTGAAAGGAACTTGAAATAACACCATGAGTGCATTGCTACGTACCCATTTGGTGTAAAATAGTGGTCTGGGAAGATATAATAAACCTGCTAATTAGCATTCACTAGGAAAAAAATTCAGACTTGTAACCATCAGACCCTTGGGGAACATCTGCCTTGAATCCTGGTCCCTCAGACCCCTTCCTGCCTTGAAAAAGACAAGGGAAACGAGACCTCATATTTTCAGTTTTGTGATAAGCTCAGGAACAGTGGCCAAGAATTTGGAACCAAGCTATTTAAATATTCAAGATTCTTTGTTGTTTGTTTTTGGTTTTTTTTTTCTGTAGTAACTTATGGTGATCCTTTAATTTGCTAAAAGCAGTATTCTTCAAAATGTACACTCAGCTTAACTATTCAGTAGCATAAGGTATAGGATATGCTGACATTCTTGAGAAGACTTTGATTACAGTTTCACTCATTCTGGTGCTTATCTAGAACAGCAGTTTAATGAAGAGACAAGGCAAAAATCATCCAAGGTATTTTTGTTAAGGATTATTTTTATTAAAGACTAGTACTAAACCATCTTTTCCACTGCTACAGTAATACACTCTTTAGACAAGTGACATTTGAAACTCCTTGCTTCATATAATTTCAAACTCTGCAAAATCACTGACTGACTAATTCTTTTCACAGTCCTGTTAGTGTCTTATGGTTTTCACTTTATAGAGCTCCTGAATGCTATTATGTTCATTTATATGTTTCTATTGCATGAACTTGGCTACTCCTTTGCTCTGAACAAGTAGATCTTCGCTTCTGGGAATATTTGATATGGTTTTATTAGGTTCAACCTTTGGAAAAAGTAATCCTAAAGGACTTACTTGGCTAGAACAAATTGCAAAATATTGCCAGAAAAGATTGTCAGATGGGAAATTCAGGGTCTCAAAGTACTAATAAGCTAGTGGAGGTAAAAGAGTCTAATCCAGCTTTACCAGGAAAATTAACATTCCTTTATCTCTTGCTTAACTACAGGTCTATATCACAGCATATTAAAATACTTATTTAAGAAAGCACATTTTCCAAGCAGCTTTGTACACAAGAAGAATAAATAATGGCAATATTTTCTAAGTGAAAAAACTCTGTTTCTATGCAGATTTTGCGTGTGTGTGTGATCTGCTGTGATTTGCAGCTGAGGTTGCTGTTAGTTCATTATTTTTTAATGCACACACAAGTTCACACAGAGATTTTTAATAACTTATATTTGTTCATAATGTAGATCAATTTAAAACAGGGAGGGGGTGGGATGAAATTCATGCCACTCAACCGTTCTCTGTCAGTTGCCATACCTGTTTTTGGTACTTTATTTCATCTTTATCAATCAGGAATCTGAAGTTGCTTCAAAACCTCAGCTTCTCAAAATAAATACCAGCTCAAAGACCAATCAAAAAACCTGTCATTGCTGAACATACATTTCAGCCATTCATATAAATGTCATCCATGTAGTTTATTCAGTAAAAACCACAGGAAGAATAATCACCTAATATATGTTAGGCTACCAAATTACAGCTAGATAGATTTATACCAGTTATACATTTAGCTGAAGAAGTTAAAAAATCTCTTGCAGAGAAAAACATATACCGTAAAAAACCCACAACGTGCCTGATGCAGTTCATTAACTTCATCTGAGCTATTACATACTGCAATCATAATAAATGACTGATTAGGACAGACAACTGATACACCCACTAAGGAGCCTTAAGAGCTCTTTGTTTTACAAGGTTCCAAAAGAAATGGTCCTAGAGTCCTGTGCAGCATCATTTTAGAAAAACTTACCTTCACTCAACTATATACAGAAAGAATACACCTTAAAAAACTTAAAATTTTATTTTACATCTTAGGATCTTGTAGTTTTTTCCCTTTGCACGTGCACACCATGACATACTCAGGCTAACACCTCTCTACTTTGAACCTTCTTACCAACAAATTGAAGACTTTATGTAAACTTAATTCAACCCCCTAGAAGCAGAAAGAGCAGAAAAATACAGATGATATGGACACACAAAGGAACATGTCTTTCTTATTTTAATGGGTAAAGAATTCAAAGGTTAATAAAATCAAATTGCAAGTGTCTGTAATGCAGTGGGGACCAGGGATTTCAGTTTGGTTTCACTATATTCACCACACTCCCCCAGTATATGCACATCTAATATTCCAAATAAAGAAGATACACACATTCTTCTAACTTAAATGTAGGCTTTGTAAATAAAAGGGAAAAATAAAACCAAATGTAAGCATAGAAACCCAAATAACAACTAATCAATATATGTTCATCTTGATAATGCCTTTGCTTCAAACAACAGGCTAAAATCATATTATATAAAAGCTTATCTCCAACAAAGTAATCTGCCCCAATCACTGAAAAAACTGATTTTTATCAAGTTTTTAATTTTTTTCTCTTTGGGATATGGGGCAGTTAAAGCTCATTTTTGTTTAGGCATCTAACACAGATATTGATCCATCCTGATCTCACAAGTAATCATATCTCCTTTCTACCATAAAAAAGGAAATAAGTGAAAATCATGACCAAAACTTGATAACAGTTGAAACAAGTGAAAATCATGACCAAAACTTGATAACAGTTGAAACAAATTTGGAAAATCCCAACAGCCAGGAATTATTTACAATATTCTTCTACTGATCTACTGCATAATATATGGCACCAGAGAACCTAAGGGAAGAAGTGAACAACACTCCCCAACACAGGAATCACAAGCTGTGAACAAAAGTTACAAAGCTCCTGTCAAAAATCACTCTTACTTAAGGTCAACAGATAAAAAGCTGTGCAAAGTTTGACATCTTTCAAAAACAATGCAATTTTACAGAGATAATCCTACAACCACAAGGCCCCAGTTGCAATCCTAAAATCCTGTGTATACAATATATGCTTGAAGAAGCATATCCAGCCAAAACGAAGATAGAAATTGATCACTTAAAGTGATGGTTATTTCTTAAGCTATACATTTCTGCAATTCCAGGCCCTGTACGTTGTGCTGCTGCTGCTTGGTAAGACCAGCTCCCCAGATGGCCAAAGCTTTAAGTTAGAATCTTTCTTAGACTTAACTAACCAAAATAGATCTGAATGGTTTTAAAATAAAACAATAAACAAGGGGTTAGTAGGCTGTTAATAAGAATAATTACCATTTTAAGGAAAGAGAACTCACAGAACCAGGGTAGACCCTTGTTTCTAAACATACTTTTTCTGAGTTTTAGCAAACCTCTCTGCCTCTCTGGTCCATAGAAATCTCCTGCCATCTCCTCTGCGGCCCAAGGGGCTGCTCCTCACATCTTTCTGCACTTTGTCTGCCCCATTACATGACACTCCTGCTGCCCTTGCCTCTTATACCTCATGGTCCCCCTTTCCCTGGTTCCAGATCAGTTATTGTCCAAGGCAAAGAGTAGCTTTCTCCCTCCTGGGGAATCACTCTTCTCTAGTGATTCAGCCAAAACACGTCTTAAACTAGTAACAGAAATTTAAACAGATAAAATAGATGTCACCCATCATACAGTGTTCAAACCTTTCAGTCTCTGAATATGGATTTTTCCAGGAAAGCCTTGATGTCCAAACTAGTGGGATCTTCCTGCTGAGAAGGAATTCTCTGCCTGAGCCTACTGAGGATTCTTCATCTAGTTCACAGCCTGCTGCAGGCAAGCATCTTTTTCATGGGATGTGAAAACAAGCTCAAGACTGCAAATAGGTTCTGCACAGCGAAGTCAGCCTCTCCCACCACTAAGCAAAGCCACACAGTGGGAAGGGACTGCTGTCCTCAGCCCTCTGCAGTTCCAGCAGTCAGGTATAAATAACTCACCCTGCTGCTGCAGAGAATGCAGCATTTTCTTCCTCCTGCAGTTCTTGCCCTGTTCCTTTATCTCAGGACACTGTTCTTACACAGCTCACAGTCCCTTTCCAAAAATCTTCTGAAATCTTAATGTATTAAATCTCTAAGTGCACTGTCATAAATCTAACAGAAATAGCATTTAGTCATGCTGCCCATCTCCCCCTCTGCTTTACCTTGGAGGTACAGACTTTCACCTGTCAAAAATGCTGTGGAATTTGCTGCTAACACTGTGAGGGGTTTTTTATTATTATTAATATTCTGCAAAGGCTGACTGCCTGTAGGCTGCCTAAGGGCTAGACTGTTGGGTTGCCTGGGTTACTCTTTCTTACAAAACACAGCTAATCCAGAAGCACATTATGAAAGAAGTGATAAATACTTTCAGCAGATTTAAAAGTGAACACCCAAGGCTATAAGAAAATATTTTGCCTTGAGGTGCATGCAAGAACCAATGTTCCTACTAAACACCCTTTACTCCTCAAATTGGAGAAAATGGCCTTTTATGAATTGCAAATAGAAGAAATCCTCACAGGCACCCTTCTGTTTTACCTGCTGCTTCATGAGTGAGAACAGCAAGGGTCCATGGGTTGGACACTGATCTCCTGATGCTGCTGCTGACCTGCGTTCATGGCAGTATTGCACTCCAGATGATAGAAATGCTTCCTAATAAATCAGCAGATTACATGCAAGGCCCCACTACATGCACATGCATTTGTGTCCACACACTCAACACTATAGGACCAGGTCAATATTATTATGTCCTGATAGAAAAGCTTTTAAGAGTCAGTCACCCATTAAGGAAACCCACAACTGCCAAGTGGTTCGTTGTTTATTTTGTATCCAGTTTCAATCAATAGCCAGAAAGGTCCTATATGCTTTAATCCATTTAGATGGTATTCTCAACACTCTTGTCAATATGTAGGTTGATGCACAGGTTGCAATGCACAGAGAGATTTCACCTTGACCCATACACACAAAATCCATGCAGGGAGCAGCAAGTAGGGAAAGAAAAATAAAGATGGTAATTTAGCTCTTGGTTGAGCTTTTTTTTTTTTTTTAACTTGTAAATAGACAAAACTGTTTGATAAAACATATGCATTAAATTAATGGACCCATTCCACTCGGCAGCTTTGGTTATTTTCATATCTACTGGTACTAAAGCAGTTTGATTATGGGACAAGAGTTAGCCAGCTGTCACAGAGGTAAAAGTGGGATTTTTTTCAGCAGCTTCATGTCTTGTCTGTGCTTGTGATGCTGCAGTCTTTAATTATACAATTACAGATTTTTTTTTTAAACTGCTAACTCATTTTCCAATGGGAATAAAATTGTCTTGGAATAAATTAGAGCTGCGTAGCAATAAAAGACATACCAACAGCCTTCCTTCCTATTAAGGATTATGGCTATTCCTGTTGAGAATGATGATTACAAGCAAAAAAAAGGAATTGTAAAACTGAAAAGAAGAAAGGAAAAGATGACTACAGTTAAAACAGGTGAAGGATGCTCTCAAGAACTGGATTCTATTCTGTCATAATTAAAGACTGCTGTGTAAAGTTAGAAAAGCCCCTGAAATAAACCGGAAAAAATTATCACTATTTCTTCATTTGCTTTGTGGCCAAAACCTTCATGTCCAGCTGTTGGATGTTCTCATCAGGAAGTTGTGCTAATTCCACCTAATTTCTGATTGACATATTGGATGTTTCACAATGAAGAGTACATTGAGATGCGGTCACATTTTTAGTGATTCAAAGTAGGTGCCCACTGTAATTATATCCATTGGCTTTCACTCTTATTGCCTCATATGACACACTGAAACAGCAATAATTAAACTTGTTTTGACTTAAAAAGGAGCTGTAAAAAGTAAATTAAGTCAAGTATTAGAAACACCATATACAGTACCAAAGAAAGAATTCATAAAAGATTTTGAATTCCACCTTCAGATGAGGATTTGAACAGCAGCCTAGAAACTGAAATAAACATATAGAACTAGAAATAAAACCTAAGAAGGACAAATAGTTGCTTCTTAAAACTATCTTGTACCTTGAGGTAAAAGAGAAAAAAATATACAATATTTTAAAATGCTTTGGAATACAAACACTTAAGAAAGCGTTAAGCCTTTCTTTGGTTTTGGAGTACTCAAATTGCATTCTAAGTACAATATTTATATTAATTTCCTCTTTTTTGAGATTTATTAATACCATTCCCAGTGGAGAAGGCATAGAATCTAACCACATGCATTTCTTTTTCTTTGAGTACTAATTACCTGCCACCACTTTACATGGACAATACAAAGACAACATTTTATTCTGTTGTGGGCTCAGAAAAAAACATACAAGTGCCTGTTGTCTGGATGTCCAGGTACAGGACCACCTTTTTCCTTTTTCCAACTAGTCTTGGCTGTGCCTCTTACTCAGGGACATTTTGACATGATGGGAGAAGGTGGTAGCTGAGCTGCCCTTGAAACAGGATGATGTTTCCTGTAAATTCATCCAAGAGTCAAAGTTTTAATAGATTAATTAAACTTGTCAAACTCTTTAAAAGCATTTTTCCCCAAAGAAATTTATCACCTATGAAGTAATGAACTAAAGTGCAATAGCTAATTACCTGCAGAACATCAGAAGTACAGAGCATTTCACTGTAGGGTTACCCTGTTGCATTAGCCTATGAATCTGAAAAATAACCCGTCATAATGTAGGAGGTGCATTAAGAAAATACCTTAAACTAAGTCACAGTCTTTTAAAATATTTGTACTGTAAGTTTTAGAAAAAATCCAAGTGATTTATAACAGTGTAACCATTTCTAATTTAATTTTATCTAATTTTTGTTGCCCATGCCTTCAAGTTTGTCTATATACAGTAGATGTACAAAGTAACATGGTTTCTGTCCACATCTTCTGCACTTAGTTCCAGTTTTGGATCCTTGTGAGGAACTATGAGCCATTTGATTTCTGAACACATTCATTGTTCCTTTTTTTTTTAGCCTATTCCTGAAAACTTGAGCATTGAAATCAAAAGGGAGCCAGACTATACACTCATTGTATTTGAGCCACAAAACATTCTCCCTAAAAAAAAAAACACAAAACAACAGAAAAGCCACCAAACTGAAAAATTACCACCCAACCAAAAAGTGTTATTGGCTGAATAATCCCCTTTAAATCCACCACACTATTTCAGTGACTAACGTAGTCCACACCCTTAAGATGTCTACAAGGAACACACATCTAAACTTTGCTCTCACTTGAATATTTAGGATTTGCACATGGTTCAAGGCATCAATAGGTTTAAAGGTAAAAATAAACAAAGTGTAGTTCATTAATGATTTGGTTAAAAATGTAAAACAGAAAAAAAAAAATCAAGAATCATATGCCAAGATGGGCTGCCTCTCTCATTAAATGTAACTTCAGGTGATGTGTATGTCAAAGAGGGGTTGCACTATAATGTAAGAACATTTATCACTTTTCATATTTTTGCTTTGACATGAACTAGCAATCAAATGAAAATTAAATCTATTAGCAATTTTATTTAACTTCATAGTCAGTATGTCAAAAGAGCATTTTTTCCCCTGAAAGAGCTATTTTAGTGATGTTCAACCTATTCATGTAACTGATACACATTTTACATGTTCCAATAAAAAAAAATTGTTCCTGAAGTAGATTCTTCATTATTCATATCTCCCTACATTTCTGATTTTACTAGTACCAAGCTATTGCCAAAACAAATATTAAAATTTTATATAAACTTGGGCTCTGCATTATAGAATGTACCTGTGGGAGATCCTTTTTACTAAAATGTATATTTTACCCAGTATCCTGTGCACAAGAAAGAATTGTTTGAACACTACATTTCCTTAGCTTTGTGCCATATTCCATCTCAGATTTACTGACATTTCCTTGAGGGTTGTTATTACTGCCTGTTGTATTTTTACAGTCTGTAAGTGTGCTCATGCTCTGCTATGTGGTAGCAAGTTTTCCACATTGCTTACGCTCCAGACTATTTTTTTCTGGGGAAAAAAACAAAACAACTTGAAAATTTCTACCTTATGGGGATTGATTATGATTGTTGTCAATGCCAGGAATAACAAACCACAGTATAAGTTGTATTGCTGAGTAAGTTTTAAGTGCAACTGGTTCAAGAAGTTCTCTCTATTATCAGTACTGAGTAACCATGTGCTTTAGATAAATGTGTAACTGCATGTCATTTATTTTACTGTAAACACTGAGTTTTACTATATACAAACAGTAATATTTACAGCTTTTAATACCAAGCAGTTTAAAACAACTAGCAAAGAGGATGAAAAGTTTTCCAAGTCTAGTTCTTTACCAAGAAGAGAGCACTGGTACCTAAAGTAATCAGGAACGTCAGCATTTCACAAGAAAAGGGTAACTTCCTGCACACAACTGGTCTACCAACTAGAAGAATTGTGGTTTTGGGGGTTGGATTTTTTTGTTTTGTTTTATAATAGCTTATTGAAAAGTCACAGGAGACACAGGAATTTCAAGCAGCCACTCAGAAAAACAGCCCAAAGATATGCTACAATCAGAACAGGGAGCAAATATTAAACAGGAAGGCAACGAAAATAGAACTGAAATGGTTAAAATTAAAGATAAGTCATATTAAAATAAATGATAAAGTAACAGTGGAAGGATGATATTGGAGTGGTCTCAACAGTTACACTTAGTAACTTCAGTGGTCACAAATAGGTGAGGTTGCACTGTATCTTCCATGTATGCAATTTAATGAAGTCAGAATGTTGCTATGAATAAACTGAGGCTTGAATTACAAATTCTTCCAAGTCAGCCATTAACATCCCATTTCTCTACTTAGTGAGTGGAGAGCTCTTCCCTGAAAGAGCTACAAAAAGTTCTTGTATCAGCCTGGCTTTTCATCAGGAGCAGATATAAACTGCTGATCCAGAAACAAATCCAGGTGTTCTCCAGTATCTCCTACTACTGCCCCCCAACTGTTTTACACATATACTCTGTGACCAAAAAGAAAACCCCATAAAACCAATAATCTGCTTTTTATTTTAGTTCTCCCTTTGGAGTCTGGAGAGCCACGAAAGAGATTCAGTAAGATAATCTGTTCCCTTCCTTTTCCAATAAAAGACCTGGACACGTGAGTTTAGAGGAGATTTAGCTGCCAGGCCAGATATTTCTATCACCAAGATAAACTGAAATTACAAGTGCTAATGACAGACAGGGAAGATAAAGGAGAAGGGAGCAAACCATTTATTAGTCAGATTTCTAGGTACTTGCCTTATAACTGGGCTCAGGCAACAATCCCTAAAAGAAGCTGAAGTAAACATAGGCTGAAATAATTGAATATGTTAATGCCATTCTTCAAGGTATGAATGAAGGACCTAATGCACTGTGATTGTATGGAAGACCCTTGAAGTGATTTGGTTTTATACAACCTCAGGTAGTTGCTGACATATCAGAAACATCACTCAAGGTAAAAGGGAAAAAACAAACACAACACAAGAAAAAAATGAAAGAAAAGCCTCTTCAAAAGCCACAATTCATAACAAACTGGTCTTACAGACAAAATGGAAGACGCATCGAAGATTTAAGATCAGAGTTTATGGCATGAGAAATTAAGAATTACAGACAACGTCTTATTCTCTCACTTTTTAAGACTTTCTTCCTTTTTTTCTGCTCTTGAAGCAAAGCAGGGTCTTGGTATGTTGTTTATACGAACAAAAGTTGAAATGGCCAGATGTATTTACTTTTACTGTTTGCTTTAATTGAATGGATTCCCTGGGTTTTCATTCTTTTTTAATCTCTTCTCCCAAAGAAGTAAATTAATTTTTTTCAGCCCTAACTGAAAAGTACTTAGTCATTTTGCATTTATAAGATGCAGTCCAAAATGTGTCCTGCTTATACAAGGCAGGAGCCTGATGGGAGAGAGAAGGAGGTCATGAAATAGCTGTGCTTTTCCCCACAAGTCTGCAGAGACTTGATCTGGCCTCAACATTCCAATCTCCAAGTGCACAGAGATTTACCCTTATCAGCATTTCCTGCAGACAATCAAATTCAAATCACCTTTTGTAATTACATTATGAAACACTGTAACCCATTTTCTCTCCCACCACCACAGAGACTGAGTCGCCACTGTGAGCATTTCCTTTATGGGGATTTTTACTTATTCACAGCTATCAAATCCTTGACACTTGGCTATCCTTATGGACAGGAACCGCTCCAAGTCGTTTCATTTGGAATCACGTTAGGAATAAGTTGCCCAGAAAAATAGTTTCCCTCAGTACTGTGGATACGATCACACCAGGAAATGTGAGGGAGACACAGGTACTTAAATCACTTGCCAGACACTTTATTTTGCAGCTGAGGAAAGGGAAGTGTGTGCCCAGCTATGGCAGTTCTGCCATTAGTCACCATCACCTGTATTTACTTTGTACACACTCCAGGCACACCTTCACAGGGAATTTGCTGGACACTAATTCGCCATTTCCGATAAAGCCTCAAAGTTAATCTACTTCTACTCTGCAACATCCGACATGTCTCTTCCTCCTAAACAGCTAATGAGTCACATTAATGTGATGAAAATTACAGGGATGATGTGTGCATGCAGAGCTACTTGACACGAACAAGGACAACCGATAGTTTCCAGAGAATATGCAGCAGCTGGGATGTGCATAGTTTTGTAATTCTGTATTTTACGAGCCTTCAGCAAAAGAATATGAAGACATATTCACTAATATAACTGTGTATATTTTACAATTGCAGCGGTATGTTGAATAAACACACAAAACCAATACATTAAGCCTTTAACCAAAACACTCAGTTCCTAGCCCAGGCACAATTTTTTGTATTAATATTTCAGTATCAAATTTCAGCGTGTCTGATACTCAGTTATACAAGGTGAATTTTATTTCAGTCCCCTTCACCTATATTTGAGTATTTAATTCTAGAAAATCTGGATTTTTAGTTTACTTTTAAAATCAAATTCTAGAACATTTGAGATGGACTTTTCACAAGGACACTGAGTGGTAGGACAAGTGGGAATGGTCTTAAGCTGAAGGACATTAGGTTTAGATCAGTTATTATAAAGAAATTCTTTACTGTGAGGGTGGTGAGGCACTGGAACAGGTTTACCCAGAAAAGCTGAGGACTCCGCCTCCCTGGAAGTGTTCAAGGTCAAGGCTGGGTGAGGCTCTGAACAACCTGGTCTAGTGAAAAGTGTCCTTGCCCATAGGAGGGGTGCTAGAACTTGATGACCTTTAAGGTTCCTTCCAACCCAAACCAGTCTATGATTCTATGAAAACAGGATAGAAGATCCCAACTTTGATTCCCACCTCAGTGATAACTTTTCTATCAAAACAAATTAGCAATTTTTAAGCAGCAAGTAGAAGCCATATCCATTTACTGAAACTGTGAAGGAGTTTACATACACAATCCCTCCTCAGTCTCTAGTCCTGAAAGGGGGATGCATGTCCTGTATCTCTTGAAGAAATTTTACCTCTTTCTATGTCAAGGAAAGCATTTATATTTACTGCAGTCCTACACTGAAATACTGACACAGCGGCACAGGTAAGCAGTACCAGGAAAGCATCCTGGTGCCAGTTCTTGGAAAGCTACTGGTGGTATGGGCCTGGGTAAGAGCCCAGCCTGAATAACCCTGACCTTTTCTTTACATCAGGTACCAATAACCAGGCAGAACAAGAGAGCCCTTTTTGGTCGTGCTCTGGCACATCATGCAAAGCTCCAGCACCTGTAAGAGGCACGTCTGGGTAATGACAGGTGTGACAGCTACAGGACTGGAGTGAGTGTGACACAGTGAACCTCCATACTGTTAGAAAGGCTGAAAAACATCAGCCATCAGACAACAGATGTTGTATTGATCCGACATAAAGAGTTTGTACAGTTCATTCTAAGCTATCGGAAAACTTTCAACAGAACTCTTTTTCAAGCCCTGCCCATCACCTGTTCTCTGTGAAGTTTATGACCACAGAAGCTTTACTTTGTAAAGCACTTTGAAACAAACTACTCCCTCTATCCATATAGCCCCTGAAAACAATAAAAGAGATGTAGATTCTTCCTATAATGGGCATGGATATTTCTAACACTCCAACACTCCCATTCATGATATTACCTCTGAGCTATATGTACAGATTATGAATATTCTTCTAATATGCAGTATATAAAATGTATATGTTTTTATAATTATATGCATTTTATATAATAATTTATATAGTGTAGTTATGTAATATATTTCTACTTTACACAGATTTGTGGGAGTTTTCTTTAAACATATAAAAAAATGCAAGTATTTACAAGCAAAAAAAAGAAAAAAAACAAAAGTATATATTAAAACACCTTGGTCAATAACAAAAGGGCTCCAAATTGGAAAGAAATCCCTTCTAAGAGCAGCAAGTGAGGGGAGAAAAGTTTTCTATTAGGTCTAACAGCAGGATTTGTTATCATTTAAATACACGCTCTAATACACTCAATGTTTTGTGCTACGTTTAACAAGATTAAGTGATCGTACAATGTTTCATCTGAAATCTTTATTGGGAATCTCATGACAAGCCTCATTTCTTGCCAAAACATTGTCCCATCCTTCATGCATGATGCTAATTCCAGTTGAATGAATAAATCTGTTTATTTAGGTGTAACACAAAAAGTGCTATCAATTAAAGGATTCCCCAAAGAATACCTTCTTTTCCTGGACCTATATAATTTTTCTAAACAGGTGCAACTTTGCACCAAAAATGTAGATTACGAAGTTCTAAGGCACTATTGAGGCCTTTGATGTGGGTAGAATTGGAAATACAGTTAGCTTTACAATCAAGAACTTAAAAGTCAAAGTACCTTATAAAAGGCATCAAGTTTTATAAGTATTAATTACAAGGGAACTTTTTAAAAAAATTCTAAATGAAAGTGGACAGAATAGCAATGCAAATGGACCAAACCCAGAGATCTTCAGAGTATGATGGTACATACTCAATGTGAAAATAACACAAACCTCCTGCTACATGGACATGTGCCAACTCCAAAAGAAGCAGCAAAGGTGGGAATAGGACTCCCTTTTTCAGTTTTTCATGCCTGCTGAAAAGGAATTCTACAACTATGACACCAGAAAGCAATTCATTACTTTCAGTGTATCTTTAGCTAATACATCTTACAAACCGGTTTCTACCCAGCAGACAGTGTGTTATAGACCTGCCCTGGCTGTTCCTGAACTTACAGTAACAAAGAGTTTCTAGTCTAGATACAAGAACTTTTGAAGCCTAGACTTTGCTATGTTTATTTATTGATTTTTATGCCGCTATGTCTAAAGGTTCACATGCATTAAGGTACACAAGCACGTAAGGGAGCTGGACACATCAGGGTCTTTGGAAAAAGTAACATCCACAATTACCATTAGCCAGGGAATTTTTGGCAGCATACTTTAACGTGGACTTTAGCTGCAGATAAATAACAGTTAAACATCTTTCACACTCCCGATGCAAGTGGCATGAGTTAAGTCACTATTTTGTTCTGTAAAGGAAAAGTGGGGTAAATAATACACCATGTCCTCCAAAAGTAAAATTCAGGCTACTGTAAATCAGCTTCAGCTGGTCTTATCTTGGCCTTGGACTCTAACACATAGAAGATCTAAACACAAGGCTCTCTTTTCTCAAGGATAAGCCTGAATTACTGTGTTGGAAAACAAAAGATTATATGCTGTTATGAGTTCTTTAAGTCAGTTCACAGTTCCATTTTTAATGAAGGCAAAGTTTATGTCTGATACTTCGGTATTAGACATTCAGGAAGAATCTTCTAATCCCTAATAATTAGCTTATTCAGGGTGCATTTTCAGAATAGTCACCTGAAAAATGGATTCCAGCCAACGCTGGAAAATTCACTTACTATGCAAAGGACTACTATAAGCATCCAGAAAAAAACGCAAATTGTCTGATGATTTTAGTAGCCTATTTAGGAGATGGAGAACATACTCATTTCCAGACTATTGCACAAAATAGCAATGACACAACAGCTTGTGAACTCAGCCTGCTCTTCTTGTGTGCCATGCTAAGACTACTACTGTGCCAAGAATTAATTAAAAACCAAACCATTTACTACAGTTTGAAAGACACTTTCTCTTATTCAGTCTTGCTTAGCTAAAATACAAATAAAAACAACAAAATATACAGGTAGTGGGTTTAGTTGTTGTGCGTTTGGGTGGGTTTTTTTGCTGGTGGGACTTTTTTTTGGGTTTGTATTTGGGTTTGAAGTTTTGTTTGTTTGTTTTCCTCCCAACATGAAGTGCATGCTGGATCTCTGAATCCATCCTCACACACCTACCAACAAGAACAAAACAAAGCTCCAACAGTGATGAAGGAAAGCTTTAGAAGCAGTTGTCAGAAGTAGCTGGGGCTGGTATTCTGGCCACACTTTGAATGAATTTTCCCTTTTTTCTGAAAAACAGGCATTGACCTATGATACCTCCTGTTATTTTCAGGTTTTTTTGCAGTCTGAACAGACCTCCTGGTAACGCTCATTTGCCAGGCTATAAACCTTTAACATGTTTCCTGCTAACATCTTGGAGAACTCTTCAAAGTCAGTTTACTTTTCAAGGTATTTTTCCATCCTGTACTATTATATTTTTTAATTAAATGAATTATATTAATCAGAGCTATAAAGTGTTCTTTGAGGAGTTTTATGAACTCTTCAATCATCAAATTATGTTCTTCATTTAGCAGCAAGGTTTCTCCCAATAGTCTTACATTTTTATATTATTCTTGCTGTTAAAGTGTTTGTTAAACAATGTTTTCAGCCTACGTCCCCAGAATTTCTCTCAACAAATAAGTTTAGGCTGAATCAGTTGTCCTGTACTTTTCTAGAAAACCTTTTTCGTTTTTTTCAGCTTGAGGACCTTGGATGGAGAAGTGCTCAAGGTTGAACATATTTTCCCTGTGTCAAAGCATTCATAACTCCAGACTCAAAAAGCACACAATGCAAAACTCTTTGTTATAAGAAGTAATTCCTCTGAACATTTTCCAGCAGACTATTTCCCTGGGGTTTCAGGAGGCAAATCAACACTTTTCTCCATGTCTCCAGAAAATCACCTTGAGTAGACCTCAAGTTGGAATATTTGCATTCCTCTCTATTACCTGCTGCTGTTCCTATCAGCTCCCCATACCAGTCTTTTCTTCAGTCCCTGCTACCACCTACTGCATTTCCTTCCTATGCCTTTATCTGCCTCTGTCAATACTCCAGTGGGATCTTGACAGTGTGTCACTTTTGTTCCCTTTACCTACACCTGCATTTTGGGCCTTTTTTTTAAGTCACTTATTTAATTTTCTAAGGTACTTCCATATAAATCTGACATGGAAAATGGCAGTATTAAGGAATGTGGTGGTGTTAGTTTGGGGTTTGGTTTTTTTGTGGCTTTTTGGTTTGTTTTATTTGCTTGGGTTTTGTTTGTTTGGGTTTTTTTGTTTGGTTGTTATTTTGCTAGTGGTGGTTTGTTTGTTTTGTTTTTACCAGCTCATGTTACAAAACAGAATGTGATATTTCAGCTGAGGCCTTAAGTCTAGTTACCTGCCATCCATGTGATAGAACTGCCTAAATGACCAACAAGAGCATGGTCTTTCCATTGCTTCATAATGCCCAGGTTTTGGAATCAAAACAAGAACCCTTTTGTGTGGCACAGTTGCCTAAAGAATCATTCCCCACTTGATTTTCTAATAAAAGTCATGTTTTGCTACCTGCTGCTTTCATTTTAAATTTTGAATCCACAAAGTAAGGATGAAATTTAAAAATGAAAATATTTTCCTTAGAAACCAAAAGCATTTTTGAACTCCAGGAGACAAAACCACCACTGAATATGTAGTATTTAAAAGGATTATTCTTTTTTTAAGGCTAAATTTAGCAGTATATTTAAGATGTATAGAAAGCACTAAAGAGAAAATACCAAAATTAAGGTAAAACATTTAGAAACATCAGGAACAATCTGGGTTTTTTTAATTGAGTAATTTCCAAACATGAACAGGTTGCAAACAGAATACAACTTTCATTTCCCCAGGTTCAAAATTGGTTTTGCTCTAGTGAAACCCCTCAAAATTCCTCAAAGTGTTGTTGGGTGGTTTTTTTGTTGTTTTTTGTTTGGTTGGTTTTTGTTGTTGATTTTGTTGTGGCTTTGTTTGTTTTAAAGTTCTTTCTTCCATGACCAACTTTTAACATTAAGGAATCTTGCAGCAAACTACCCTGGTGATGAGTCAGGAGGGAGTCACCCTGTACTTCAAAGGACAACTCGTTTTTCTTTCACTGAGAATGAAACAACACTCAGTGATGGAGCAGCATACACCACTCTGCCTCAGCCTGCCCAGTCTGAAAGGATTACCTTCAAATGCATTTTTACATTTAAAAAGATTGAAATATCCTTTTCCTTTTGCCCAATGAAAAGATTTCAACTTAGCTAATAACAACTTAATAAGGCTTGTAATATAAATTCAGAACCACGTTTATCAGGTCCTCACAAGAAAAAAAGTAATAACACATAATTGGAAAATTAATTTACTCAGAGTTTCCTTAGAAACTCTGGGAAATCCACCTTTTTTGGATACCTGTGTGTCTCAGCACCCTGACACCAAGCACTTAAATACAAAGGAAGCAACTGTTCTTCCTGATATAAGGGAATCCAGACTATGAAAATTAGACTTCATCTTCTGCACAATTTACTTTTTTCATCCTTGACTGTGGAAACTATAACAAAAATAAGCAAAACGTTTTTCAACTCAAGTAAGAATTCACTTTGTGTGAAAGAACAACACCACAGATACTTCACAGATAAGCAACAAGGCTGTTTCTTCCTATTAGAAGTATGAAATTAGGAGTGCAAATGTCCCCCAAGACCACGTTTGCTGTTTGACTGCCCCTGTGGAGCCTGTTGTTCGTACAAAAGAGGGATCTGCTGTTTCACAGCCGTGATGAAATGCACGGCACTGTACTTGGCAATGAGGGTGCCGAGCGCCGACACCTTGCAAATTTAGCTGTGCTAGCGAAAGACATTATCACCTTTTTTCTTTTTCCCACCCTTCTGCAAGAGGTTGCTGCCCCCACAGCACAAGGCAGTGGATAAGAGCACGCCGTGTGCTTTGCCCAGCCTGGAGTTAGTGCCAGCTCCCTCTCATGAGCAACTTAAAACTCTGAAATCTGCACTGCAGTGGGAGAGGTGCAGAGCCAGCTCCTCTGACGGTTTTGGGGTGTGGAGCTGTCCCTGTCAGCATTGCTGGTATCGCTGTCCCTGCCCTAAGGATCACCTTCCTCCTGACAGCTTGCAAGGGCAAAAAGCAAGACAAGTTTTGAGATGTTTTCCACCTTCAGACCTTTCTCATGAAACAGTAAGTAAGAAGTTGCCTTTCCTACGAACGTCCTTCAGCTAAACATTTGATTTTGTAACAGGTCATGTTAACAAAAAGGCAAAATAGAGGAATTTTAAAGCTAATGACTTTTTAATATACATTAGTTTTTACATGAGTATTTCCTTGGTATCAGATGAAGCCCAATGAAATCAAAGTTCATCAAATCTGAGTTTCATCTCAGTTTTCCTCAAAACCCCAGTATTCTTCCTCTGCTGTACTAGACTATGTTATACTATAGGTGTGACATAGTGGACTCTACTAGAGACTTTCTGTACCTGGTAAAAAGAAACACGTCTAAACATGTTTGAACTTTCCTGGTGAGTTTTTAATGCAAACTAACAACAGCAGAAAGTGAGAAATACGTAAATTTTAAAGGCCTCTGTCACTTTTCTTACTCAAATAAATATTGCTAAACTTGCAGCAAGGTCAACTGCTGCATGAAATATACAATTGAACTTCTTCTAAAATAGCATTTATCATGAAAAACAAACTTGTATGAAGACTTACAAGATACCTGGTCATATATGGATGTGATATTACATAAGCACTGTAGCTTGATTAGTGACTTCATCAACAAATGGATTTACTCCAATTTCACAGGTGGGTTTTGCAACAAATTTCCTCCTAAATCACTTGTGGTACCTACTTTGTCCTCCACACATACACAAATGGTATCAATAGCAGAGCAATAACTATGCCACTGAGCTAGATGGCTGCTTATTTATTGTGCTTAACTATTCACAAATGCAGTAATGGCACAGATAAATTAAAAGGGAGTAAAATAGAATTTTCATAAATATTTGGCTTCTATATCATTTAAAATGTTCTCCTCCTCTTCCTGGAAGAAGTTTGTACATCAGCTTTTAATAAGGCATTGTATCTAGTTGATTGGATCCTTCAGACAACCAAGAGACTGTATCTGCAAGACATTCCCCTGAAGTTCATTTTGAAATTGAAAATGCTTACTATAGAATTGAAATAATATCATGGGGCTTAGAGCAAAGATTTACCTATTATCTCCAATGGATGCAATCCTGAGTAGACCTTTATTTATTTCACATCAGTCACATGGTTTATATCACTGTGAGACATGCAGAATAAAGTTTATTTAAAAAGTTCTCCGTCTTGTCCCCACGGACTATGCTTTCAAGAAAGCACAGTTTAGTATGTACATGTATACTTATATATCAACTAAATATGTATTGTTCTTGTCTAGCAAGTCTGAGACTGGCTGAAAAATGCTCTGCAAGAACAGGAACCAGGTCACTGAAATTCCCATTTGGGGCTGAGATTGTTTCCCAGTGTCCATACAGAGATGTGACTGAGAAACCTACCACAAGTAACTTAAAAATTTCTAACACTCAATGTAAAGACCCAGATTTCCTAAAAGACAGGAAGAGGAAGGCATAGCTGCCTTTTTCCAGGCTGTGATTCCTTGGCAGCTGCAGGCAGGCTCACAGTCACTGCTGCAGTCCCGGCTTTCTGTCCCTTCCTGGCACTTATCTGTGATGAGCTCTTTCAGTTTGCAAAACCAAACTACTAACACAAGACCATAACCCTTTAGGTTAGCTTTCTGCCTATTTGCTGCACTGAAATGGTTTAGTCTACGTCAAAAAGGACAGAGGGAAAGGAGCACAGGTTGCATTAAAGGGCAGCATTTATTTTTGGTTTCTGCCATTTGTGAGGTAATGGTCAGATCCTGAACGAGCCCAGACAGCGAGGGGGTACAGTGGATGAGAAGAGCCCATCCCACAGCAGATGTGGCATAATGCACCCCAGCTTGCTGCTCCTCAGTCATGCTTTCTCTTCAGCTTTCTTTCTTGTTACATATATTTGTTTTCTTTTAAACAAAAAAGGGAAAGAATTTTCTGGTGCAAAACCTTCAGCACTTCCCCTTACATCAGAACACAACCTCCAAATCTGATGTTAGTGGCACAGCTCAGTAGATTCTCAGACAGTATGTAGGTAAGTGTGAGTAGATGATCAAAGAAGTTACTATTAGAATACTATAAATGTAAATATTATAAATATACTATTGTATTTTTCCCCCTTCCAAGTTCCTCTTGGCTGTAAATGCCCTTTGCTTCCAGTATTGGTTGAAGTTTTGCTATATATGGAGGAACACACACCTATAAAAATTATTGAAAAACATAGGTGTCATCTTCCACAGGTTCTGGGAACATTGTGCTCAACTCAAAAATCTCCCTGCAGAGAGGTTACAAATAAACTCACATACAGTGCATTTATGATGTGCCCACATGCAGCAAGCTTCCTCTACCTCCAGTGCTAAAATGATTACAGCTCTGCAGGAAAAATTATTTCAAAACCTTAAAAGCTGAGCTGCTTCTGACTCCTCCTTGCAATGATTTCAGCTCAAGGTCTGCAGACACTCTGAGTTACTGAACACCATCCCAAAGAAAAATGCTAAAGGATCAAAATTAAATGCATTTGGGTCACAGCCATGCACTCCAGTCCCATGCAGCACCTCTCATGTCCACTGCACTAAGGCCCCTGAGCTCCAGGCAAAGGAACATCAGCCATGCTGGCTCTGGGACAGTCCCAGACTCTGCCATTCCCTAGAAATGCTCAGGTCATCATCTCTAGAAAAGATTCATAGAATGGTTTGGGTAAGGGAAAGGACCTCAAAGGTCATCTCATTCCAACCCCGCTGTGCCACGGACAGGGACACCTTGCACTAGACCAAGATACCCAGAGCCTCATCCAGTCTGGCCTTGAATGCCTCCAGGCATGTGGACTGAACCAAAATCATGCCATCATGATTTTGGATCATCCTAAAAATTTTAAAAAATGAGCAAATCATATGCCAGTGCTCAAACTATACTTAAACCATATTTTTTTGCTAATGAAGACATATCCTTGGCACCTGCATGCTACGAGCAAACTCCATTTTGGCAAGCTTTGGGAGGGAAAAAAAAGTAAAGAAAGATTTTTTTTTTTCTTTCCTGCTCCTCTTAAAAAAGAAAGAAGAAGGTTTTTCCACATTTTAGCTGTCTTCAAGGCCTCATGTTGAGACCTACAGATATCCCAGCTACACACAACTAAAGAGTACCCACTTACATTCCCTCCATATTTAGCTTAATTCATGCCAAATAGCTCAGGGTTGGCTGGCACAAAACCAAGGAAAAACAATGGCACTGAATCTGGTGCTTTTATATGCAGCACGATCTCAAGGCTTTTATATCACACAGGAGTGAAAAACATTAAGGTCTCACTTAAACACCATAAGCTCCTACAGCACTCAGCAATAATTCCAGAGGCACTGGGTGAATTCTACTGCCAGCACTTGAGAGCACACCGACAGCTACTTCCAAGCACGTCCTTTGAAGCAACAGACTCAGGCCTCTCAAGGATTGTCGGCTTTCATTTCCTACCAGACGTATCCATAATCTCATGTGCGTAACAGATCCGATCTACAGAACTTTTAGAGCCTGCTTTGCTGAAAACAGATCAATGAAAAACTAGCACTTGAGAAGCTGGTCGCACTGCAGATAATCATAGAGGAGGAACCAAGAGCACTTTGTAGTTGAAATGGAATTAAAAATGAGCAACATCCGACAATGAGTACAAATTGATGATGAAAACATCAGTGGACTACATGAATGTGGAAAGGAATATTTCATCTTAAATATTTACTCTCCCACCATATTAAGAATATCTCTCACAGTCTTTGGAAAAATCGCTGTCCCTACCCAACAAGTTTGACATTTCTCTTTTGATACCATCCTGTCAATATCGTCTAACGGGATTAATAGGATTTTTACAAAAAATAATTGAAAATAGTAGGGGAAAACCAGGATGTGATTAATGCTGTTGATTCCTAGTACCAGGTGTCCTACAAAAAGGTATTAAGTTTTTTACTGTACATGATCAGGATCAGTGCTAAAACACAACCTCCTCCCCCAAGCATTACTCAGCCCAACAACTTCTCCCTCATCAGGCTTATCCTTATCACCATCAATAATAATTTTCTGCACAGCAGAAGTATCTCCAGGCTTGTAATCACTGCCAGGCTCCTCTGGCAGAAAAATCACTTCCTGACTCACTCTAACAGCTTTAGAGAGGCTCTGACAAGCATGGCAGTGATATGCTGACAACCATTTTGAAACGTAAAGAGCTGGTTATAGGCATACACAAAAAAAAAAGTTTTCTGTTTTAAAAATGCACACTTATTTTTAGAGAAATATTGTTGCTAGTTTGGTTGGTAAAAAAAATAATCTTTTCATCTTTAGGAAAGGAAAGGAGATGAAAATGATGGAATAGGTTCATAGAGTCCTGTAGAAAAACGTGTCTAGAACGACGTGATTTTTCTTAGTGAGTAATACTGATTTTGGAGTCTGGAGGGCAGTGCACAGTGTCATTTTATAGAAAAACTATTTGTTTGAGCCAGTTGAGTCAAGTAGGGGATGACTTGCTAACCCTGCAACAAAAAAAAAAATATTCCCTTGACCAGAATTGCAGCTCCCACACTGCAGGGTCCAAGCACTGGCTGGGTACAGAAACCAATACAGGTTCAGAGCAAGGAAGTGAAAAGCATCATAAGTTACAACACTCTGTTCATTACATATTTCATTCATACAGGAGAGGCAAAACAAAGATGATTTCTATCCCAGAGTTCAGCCACTGTGACATTTTCCAGAGTCTGGGAAGAAACACACATCAATCTATGAATCCTTTATGTCCCCTCATATTTTACCTAAAAAAGACTGTCTTATTTCTTCCAAATGAAGTTAGAAAAATAAATAAAAGCTATGTTGAGGCATAAGTTCTATTTCTATCTGTATGTTGAACACTTGCAAAGAACAATCAACCCTAAGCCCATATGACCAAAGCCCTTCAGTAACACCACAGGGTAATTATTACTGATTTACTGCAGTAGACAGGTATTTGTTGAGCACAGAGGAGGGTAAACAAGGTTTTAGAGACTAATCAACGGGACAGTTATGGGCTTAGACAGTGCACAAACTGCATAAATTTGGGGAAGAGTCAAGTACAAAGGGTCCACCTGAGGTTTAACTACAGCACAATTCACCTGCATAGCCAAATACAAGGCAGCAAAGTCTCTGTCTTTACATATATTCTGAATAGAAGGCAATCTTCCATCTAACTTGTTTTGTAAAATATTAAGAGCAACAAACAAGTTTCCAAACATACCCAACCTTGACAAGAACAACAAGGTGACCTGAGGATTTTCCTTTTTTAAAAAAGAACTACAGACTATTCTCAAATTCTGTTTTCTTTCATTTCAATGATATAGCTAATTCCAACTTAGAAGAATTTTTCTCCACCTCTTTTCTTTCTCTCATCTCACTTTTTAAATTTTTGGTATCCCAGTGGAAATAGTATTGAACATCCAGAAACTCATTATACCACAATTAAAAACCAGTTTCATTACCTATTTCTCACCATATGTTCAAGTAATTACAATCAGTGTTAAAATCTTGTAATTATAGTTTGCAAAAAATTAACTGTATGACAGACACTTCTTTGCCTCATATTTTAGTAATGTTAGTTATTAATTATTTGCACTTCTGCAATGCCTAAAGGCCATTGCAGTAGGAAAATACATGTAGTAAAAAGACAGACCATGAGGGATATCTTTTAAAAAGTGGGCTGTATCTTTCTTAATTCCATCTCATCTAAATCAGAGATACCAAGTTGCACAATTACCATAAAGCATTAATAAAGGGTAAAGTTAGTTTAATATATTTCCATGTTTTTCTACATCTAGTTTGAATTAATTCTAAATCCTATGAATTTAATATACAATGAACTTAGACTCTTAGGGTTGTTTTCTTAAACTCTACCCTTGTCTCAGCCTGAACTCTGCTGGGACCTTTTTCTGAGATTAAAGGAAGAGGTCCCTCTGCTGCATGAGTTACCTCGGTTTTTATTTTACTTCTTTAAATCTGTATTTTCTAAGAGATAATAACAAATAGAAAAAAATCAATTTCCCCAACTTGCACCACTTCAGATTCTCAAGTAACTAAAGATATTCATATATATATATATATAGAACTGTGCTATGCCTTAACTAAAGAAACAAGAGCTTAGCTCCAACAAAGTTCTAAAATACATCTGCTGTTTTTCTTCTTCTGTAAATAAATGGAATTAGTCTTCATGAGTTCCACAGTAGAGTTCTTATTCACTCATCTTTTTCACTGAAGTTACATAGTACTTTTTTTTACAGAACCTTTAATGACAATAAAGCATAAGTGACTATTGTGAAGTCTATGTTTGTTTCTAATGATCAACCCTTATGAAGAGAAATCCTTATTGCATTTGAATTCAGGTTTCATTATCTTTGTTTCATACAGATGCTTTAGCTGGTAAGCTGTTATGGTGGATGACATGCTTTTAACAGTAACACAGCCAGTATCCTTCTAAAATTAAGTCCCTCAGAATTTCTGGTCTTTAGCATACACAAATCTTTCCAGAGAAAGAAAGCCCGTTCTTTCTATTATCTTTGAATATTAGTAATTCCAATATTCATCTAATTTATCTACAGCATCTGCATTTCCCCCCCACCCCATAAATGGGTTGGAAGGGTGGGGTGGTTGTTACTGTCTTAGTTTTAAACTACAAATGACCAGGATGATATCTTAAAATTTTTCTGATATACCTAATTTTTAGAGCTATTAAACAAAATTATCTTAGCAAAAATGCATAAGAAGGTAACAGAAAGTTACCATAACATTTCTGCTTGGATCTGTGGAAACTTTCCTACACTTCAAAAAATTAGGAAGCATTTTCCCATCTAACTCTCTAGAAAATTGTTTCCTATGCTTTGACCATCCACTGACATTCTTACACACTTGCCTGTTGATTTTCATCATGTTTCTAGCAGACATACTCTTAAAGCTGTGTATATACATGGATGAATTTACATACACGTGTGCACATATGTAAAATGTAATCACAATAGAAAGGGCCACCACTTCAAAAATAAAACCTCTCCCAAGTTTTACCTTCTGAAATGAAGTTAACAGAAGATGAAATCACTGAATATTTCAGTACCTCTGAAGAAACATTACCACCAAAAAACTATTCTTAATCATGTATGATAATTTTTAATCATGACCTGATTCTCTAATCCTCCTGAACTCTGAACTCAACAGCACTTCTGGCAAATAATGTTCCTTTTCAGGCTTCATAAGAGATCTCTTGAAGACAGAGTAAAAATTGAAGACCATCAACTAAAATTTAAATTCTACCACTCTCAAATGTTCCCAAAATCTCCTGTAACCTATGTATCTATTGTCTGTTCCTAAAGAATGGGATGCAATGTACTCAAACCTTAAAACACACACCTTAAAAACAAAGGCAACACATTTAGAAGATGCCAAACCATTTAGTTAATTGCTTCCGAGATGCAGAATAGATAATAATCCTTCACTACTCCATGCATTGGTATTCAAAATCTTCACAGGCATGAGACTGTCTTTTAAATATTTCTTTACTAAATATAATTTTATTTTTCCTTTGGGTTAAAATTTAGAAGCAGATATGAACATTCAAGGTCCCCAAAAATCGGATTCAAGGGACCCTTTTAAAGCAGTAAGTAATACTAAAACAATTAGCAATAGGAATAGCATTCCAGGGAGGAAGAAAACGATGGTAGGCACAGCATCAGTGTGTGGCTTTACTCTGAGATGACCACATGTCAGAATGGTCAGGCCCTCTGCAGCTCTGGTACTGAAGTGGAACATGCAGGGACATTGACTTCCCACAGAGAAATTCTCAAAAACTTCAGTGCCTAGGTTTTGACAGATGACACCTAGTTCCCAAAAAGTCAAAGACATCTCAGAAAACTCAAGTCTGTCATATACCTAGCACTCCGTTTCCTAGCACTGGAGATAAAATAAAAATAGTGAGCTGCCTGAAGCCCCATGTCAGACTCCACTGCTGAGGGGCTTGTTGCCTTTCAAGAATAGAATCTGCGATGGGGACCATTGATATTTTGGGCTTTTGTGTCTTCTTGTCTAAGTAGAACTTGCCCTTCAGATACTTGGTCCTCTACCCCTTCGGGGAACTTCCCCACAGCATGGAGCCAGGCTAGAGAGGAGCCAAAGCTCTAAGCCTGAATTGCCCCCAGGAAGGTTGGAGTAGAGAGGACGGCAGGGAACAGTCACACAACACAGACATTGCTGCTGCACAGCACACTGGCTTCTGCTGCAGGACAGGGCCCTGTTGCACACTCAGGGCTTTGATCATGCAAATCAAATGCTATGGTCTCTCTCAAACTCTTTCCAGGATATTCTAGCACATGTATATATAATAAATCAACCATACTCTCACCTACAAACCAAGTGGATCCTTCCTGATGCTATCAAATCATATTATGTGGTAGATATTGTCACACTGGCCAAGACATCATGACAGGTGATTGGACTGCTGCTGAGACCTGAACAAGCAGGGTGTGAGAAGTTGCTGGACACGGCATAAGACAATTTGCTCTCATGACAGCTCACAGGGTGAGCAGCCGACAAAAGTTACAGACAACAACAGAGGGCATTGCTGGCCTTCGTAGATAGTTATTGTGTTCTTACATGAGGAACAAACTGCACAGATAATCCAGGTGGAAACATGGGAGAAGATTAAAAAGTTGCCCTCCATGGCCAACAGTACCTAGACCACTAGTTCAGTGCTACCATAAGGTCAAGATCACTAAGTAACTGTGTGAAAATTTGGGTATGGATTCACTAAAGCTGACATCAAGGAGGGAAAAGTAATTATGGATAGGTTAATTGGAAGAAGGACAGAAACAGGAAAATACAAAGGTGATGAAAAAGTGAAAAAATAAGAAGAAACAAAGACTGCAAATGTCCCTTGTAATCAGGGCTGTGTTCCACCTCTGGAGACTTACTGAGCACAATAAAGCAAACCTGTTCCTCTGAAACATCACAGGGGCTAAATGCATTTCTACAGTGAGGAGGAGCATGAGCATGGCAAGAGGGGATACTTCCCCCTGCCAGCACAAGGGAGCTCTAGGGGGGCTGATCCAGCATCCTGTTGCCACCTTTTTCAATGACAGGTAGAGTACTCACAGCATCACCCTCTACCCAGTCATTTCCCAATACACTGCTGTATCCTGTCCACTTGTATGTTCTACATCTGTTAAAAGTTACATTTTAAGAAGGAGAGTGATATTACTGTAGTTAGTTTACAAGCAGCTAGGCTGCCACTACAAAAAAGTATAATTAGATTTTCCATTATAGGTTGACTTGACAGAGTGCTTTTCTCTCTTTAGTTTATGATGGGATCACACTATATAGAATTGTCATTCAATATATGACAGACTACTGATTTAGTTTCATGATTATTTATTGGGTTACATAGTTAGGAACACAACATGAATTTTACACTTTTTAATGAAGTATCTGAAGATTTAAACTAGTCTTTCCAATTTTTTGGAAGTGCTTTCTTTTTAAGACTGCATACTTTAATTTACTTTCAATTTACTGTGTAACCATGGTTTCTTCTATCTTAAGTAAAATATTTCAATATTTAATGGACAATACAGATGACCTGGATCCCACAGTTTATTTTTCCTGACAACTATATCCATATCTATATCCATAGAGATAAACAAATCTTCTGACTCATTTTGTCAAAGGTGCAAGGGATTACTTTGTTTTCTGTTGCAGACACCCCTCAGCATGACCCTTTCATTCTGGAATTAACCTATCTGTATTGCCAACCCATTAAATTAAATGAATTGTCAAAGCTGAATCTGACAATTCTGGGTAAAAAGCTATTCATCAAGAGATTTTTAATGTAACTGTTAAGTGAACAATGAGAACTTAAAGTAGCAATATTAAGGTCTGTAAAAGCAGTGCCAATTAGCAGTGTCATATTTCTAATGTCATACTTTTTCAGCTCCTAATAGTGCCATTCATTTAATATGTTCAGTACGGGCTTAACCTGAAAGCTTTATGGCAAACATCATGAGCTTTGATATAGTTCAGAGGATAATTTTTTCCAGTTTGTGTTTTCAAAGATTAGCCAATCCTTTTATAAATTGCATGTTCAAATATAGTATCTAACATATACAGACAGAAATCTCCCACAGCTGAATTATCCTTCAATATCCAGCCATAATACAGGTAGTTCCCACGCAGTTCTGTAGTAACTCTAGCAACACTCATTACCTCTCCTTCCTGCCTCTCCCCACCATGGTTCAGTTAGTCCAAAGATATCTTCAAAACCACTTTGCTTGAAATCTGGAAGCTACATGGAAATAGGGGAGAACTCACACCTATATTATTGCTCTCAACTTCTTTACATTTCAGATACCAGAAGAATCTCGTCTGCTTATTCCTGATTTTGTTGCCATCCTCATCCAAAGACTTACTCAGTCCTCCAGATGCCAGTCTGGAGTCCTCAGTCCTCACACTGTACAGTCTGTTGGCAGTCAGCCCCAGCATCCCCATGGTTCGGTCACTGAAACATTTCCAAGGCCACAGACAAAGTGACATTCTCGACATTCTCATCATGAAGACATATATGGCACCTGAGAAATGTCACACTAAACACCTGAATTCTCAACTTCAGTACTGCTTTCACTACTTTTTGTCCCTTGGGAGACTCAAAGCAATAGATATCCAATACTGAAATACAGTTCTACTAACAAAAGATAAGGCCATGCTGAGTGCAAAGTCTCATTCCTGTTGATAACTCCAACACCACAGAGGTTTCAAAAAGTTAAGAGGAACTGAGACACGAGAGTCTGCATAAACCTGTGCATGCAAATGATGCTTGTGATACAAATTACTACAGATTTGAGCCCTTTTGGTTGTAGCAGCAGCATAGTCTCAAATTTCCTAGAGAAAAATCAGCACAAGTATCAATGGGCCCTGCCTTAATGCACTTCAAGGATGATACACTGTGTGACTGAGCACAGTGAGGAACAATAGGAAAATATTTAAGATTTAATCAGGTCAACTTTTCCTTCCTGATGTTAGTTTATTAATCTCTGCACCTCTTCAAAGCTGTCACAACAGGACTTGTCTTCTCAACTGTTTATTTGTTTAAAGAACAAAGAAATGTATAAATCATTTTCTTTTTCCCTCCTCCCCCACAAATTGCCCAGAATATTCACAGGTTCTGCTAGATCCTGTAATCACAGAAGATACGTAAAATAAAGTCATCCTACTAAACTTTAGCCTCTACATGCAAATAAGCTGCTTTGGTAAGCTCAAGCCAAACCAGGCAAATAAAACGCTTCAGTTTACTATATAAACAATTAAAAATTTTGTTTCATGAACTAATATTCTGAACATTAACATTTTTCAGATTTTTTTTTCATTCTGAGAAAGAGAAAACATTTAATTTCATGTAAAAGTAAAAAAAAAGACAAAGTTTATCTTGTTTGTTTCATACAGAACTCATGAAAACACCCAATGCAAATTCCAACAGACTTGTTTTCTGTTGGGTTCACAAAAGACTTCAACATAAACTAATGAGATGATTTTGTGAAAATATAAATAGAATTTTTTTTTTAAATCAACAATAAAAGAAAACCTTCTTCCATTCTCATTACAGGAAAAGTGTGCACTTATTTACAATTGTTTGGTTTGTTGTGTTTTTTGCCATTAAAATACCATTTGATTTCTTCTTGTTCTCAGTTTGTTTAGGGAACAGAAAAGAAACAAATCATTTTTCATTTCAATAAATCACTTAAAAACTTGCTGACTTTCTGCATAATTTAATACAGAATATTTATAGCTTCAAATGAATTAATCACACAGGCAAATTACAGACATCATTAGTCAATTATGCACACCACCACAGGGCGTGCAAATGCAAGACTAATCATACAAGATGTCTTCAAGTGTTACTGGAAAGAACGTTAAAAACTATGGGTTAAAATCATAATCGTCACAAATACCTGAAATTCCTTTAAGTTTACAGGATTTCCCTCCAGTGGAATGAAATCAAAATTTACCCACTTACCTGCAAGCTTTTTAATAATTTCATTCCTTGCAAATCTGTTTGTAGAATGTAAATACAATTAGCTCCTCAGCTACAGATTGTTTGGGGGGTTTGGGCACCGGAAGCCTTAGCTGCATATTTGATTAAATAATTATTTCCTTCACCTGCTGTACATTTCAATGCAATGGCAGTTCTTTGGAGAAAAGTTTTTTGTGTCAGAAAACAGATTCTTTAAGATGCCCAGCAGAGCCAAGAAGGCATATTTAGATGTGTGTAATTAAAACCTTTATCTAAGAAAATAATTCAAAGTTTTATTTAATTAAAACATTAAATTTGAAAGTTATGTACACAGCTAAAGACACTTTCTGCAGCATAGCTACACCAATTACAAGTGCTGCATTCCACTATATATAATTGGCCTATTTGAGTCAGTAATTCCCTTCTTAGTCTTAGAAATTATTTTGAGGTACATTAAGATCCAAAGAAATGAAATGAAGAGATGGGTTATCTAACTTGGAGCAGCCCCAGCATGGCTACATGAGATAGTGGCAGCGTGTCCCAGCTACTTCATCAGGGCCCAAAACTGGGGCTACGTGTTTCCACTGCTAGAGATATGCTGCTTTTGAGCCTAATTGCCTTGCAGTCACATTATTTATTTCTGTATCCTGCTCCACATGGGCTGGCCTGGGCAGGATGCCCCATGGCAAGTGTCCTGCCATAGCACCTCTTCTCAGAAAGGAAAAGACTAAATTTCTTAGGTATTTTTTTCCATAATTGGTCTCAATGCCACCATCTTGACCCTCACAAACACACCATGAAATCTTTTGTGTCTTTAAGTGATCAAACATCAGCTGCAGGGGAAGAGTCATGGAATGATATGAGTTGGAAAAGACCTCTGAGATCATAGAGTTTAAATGGATGATGCATCCAGAGACAGAAAACTCACATGACTAACTGAGATAGTCAGGCTGGTACTGGTTCTTAAAGTAAAAATTTTAATTAAATAAGATAATATTCTTCATGGGTTTAATTTGGCTGTTTACATCAATATTTTCATAATAAAAACCATTATGCATCTATTGAGCAACATACTGGTCTGTCTTAACTTGTCTGGAGAAAGACAGCTCTGTGTTTGTGGAAAACTGTATAGCCTCCCTTTAGTTATTTCTCAAATCCTCTCCTGTCACCACAGAAATCATTTTTAGTTGCTCAGTGGAGTTAAGGTCAAAATACCACAAGGCCACTCTGTCCTAATTCATTCTCCAGTCTCCCTTCTAACCTTGTACGTTGCTTCTACTTCTCAAAACCAGATAAGTTTTAAAACAGGTCTTTGGTCTGTGGCAACACCATTATTATATCACAGTCAAGGCACAGAAAACCCCAATGAGATTCAGTTCTTCATTTCATCGAGTTCACATCTTGCTCTTTGCTTTTTCTCCTCTCCCTTCTTCACATAAGTCTACTCTTTACCCCCAGCCCATTATTTATATTATCAGCAATTTTCCCAGTCATACAGCTAAATTTAAAAACATAAAATAGTGAAGTTTGTGGTCTGTCTGACCAGTTCAGCTTTTGCAAGGGATTCAATCATAAAAATTGGTTTAAGTTGTGTACCTTTGCACCAGCACTTCGAAAAGCAACTAAGGATTACAAGGGAGTTTGCACTTACTTTGGTTACTTCCCCTGGTGCAGAGTCTCTTTTAGGTGTTTCAGAGTGACCAGACAGAAGTGAATGTTTTATCTGAACTTGGCAACAGAATGTAGCTCATTAACTCCTGAATTTAAAAACAATACTAAGAGCCATTGCAAAGCTTTTCCTCTCATTTCATGCATAAGTCAATAAACCCCTTAACATTAAAAATTAGTGAGCCTAACTATGCTGCAAAGAAAGACATTAAATACCACTGCAACAATAAGTGTAAAAACCAAACTTGTTAAAGTTCACAGGAACAAGAAATTAAAATTGATAGCAGTGCTAACACTGAAACCCTGCACACATCCACCAGCTTACAGCACAGCTTAAAACAGGTTACTTGGAAACAAAATTAGCATATGAACTGTGACATTTTATGAGGTGTTTCCACATTCTGTACCAAGAATGAAATAAACCTACTCAAAAGAAAAACAGAGAGGAAGGGATATCTTGGTTTTGCATGATTTTCTATCACTACAGGTTTTGAGGAAAACACTAAAACATACCTGTTTCATACAGTTTTTCTGAGTTTTGAGACATTTGAAGCACACTTGAAAGCACACAACTAAGAAATATATTTTTCTTGTGACACTCACACAGTGGAGGAATTCACTAAAAGCCAAAATTCACTATTGCAAACAAGGAGCACAGATTGACAAGGAAGGTCAAGTTCATACTCCAGCTATATCTCAGTGATTAAGTAGATCCTGCCAACTTTTCTTTAAGGACAAATGCTGGTAGAAGGAAATAAAGGGAATAAGTCCATTGACAGGGGAAGAAAGAAAGAGAAATCACTATAGGCCATAAGCTCACTTGGGAAAGGTCCTACCATCAGATTGCTTTCATTTTGCAACTGCAAAGGAAAATAAGAAGATCCAGTTTCAAAATTTATAAGTGTATATATCTAGAGGTAAGGTGTCTGCTTTAGTGTTTCTACAGAAGTCTGCTATACTAAAACCAAATGATAATGATTAGGTAGAGCCATTCTTTCATGTTAAATTCAACTGAATCTGACCTCAGACACCAACCTGTAAAATGTCTATGTTTCTATATTGAAAGTTGAAGAGTTGGGGAATTTTAACCTTAGCTTTACAAATGAAGATCTTGAAAATCTCACTTAAATATCAGCTTGCGGTTTTGAGCTCTGTGTTTAGTTTAGCTGTTGACCAGGAGATGGCAGCAGTTCCCACTGAATTTATTTACATGACTACGAAATTACAGCATATTAAATCCAAAACAAATATGAACCATATGCAAATTATAAATATGAAATCATAAATCCTGCAGATGCTCTTAAAATATAATTCTTCATCAGGGGACTGTATTATATGTGTATTTCTATGGTGATCATTTGCTTCTGGGTCACCTTCAGAAATGAATTAAAAATTGATGTATTTTCATATGCCGTGGCATATCCTTTGCAAGTCAGAAACCAATGATTTATTCCCTTATTTATAGATTCAGTAATAATACACTGCAGAACGTGGAATGATCTGTGGGCAGTGGGGGATAAAAGTTTTAAAGCGTGATTTACAGCTGTAAGGAAATATCCACAAGTCAAGGATAAAGATGGGATACAAGGTATGAGGGTGTTACTAGTCTAAAGGAACTGGACTTTGAGGGGGGGGAATAGGATAACAACTTTACTCCTGGAAATAAGGAGCAGAGATCTGGAGAAAGAGGGATGAAACCAAAAAACAGAACACAGGAGGACCTCTATAAGCTCTTTTCAAAACTCAAATCTCGTGTAAATCCAAAAAAAGAGCTGCTTCAAATCATGACCAGTGTACAAACATGTGAAAAAAATGCAATTCAGAAACGCAAGCAGCACAATGGAGTTTAAGGTGCACTTCATTAACAATTCCTGTTTTAAGGGGCAAGAGCATCAGAATCAAGAGGATGCTTAAGGTTTTTCTTCCCATGGACAATGTGACAGTTTCAGCTGCTTTCACAGGCCTCATCATTATACCAGTGCAATCCTGTCAGCTGCTGCATAATCAGTACATTACCTCCCTCACAGTGGGCAAAGCACACCTTGCAGGGTTAGTCACCACTGCCATAAGCAACACAAGGCAAACTCATTTACCCATTCATAAACTGGAATATTGCTTACCACAACAGAGCAAGAACAACAGCACAACCGTATAAACACAAGGAGTCACAGCAGTGCTGGAAATTTCATCTCCTCAGGCCAATGTATGTACTGACAAGCAGTATCCTCAGCCACTGATGAGTAGTAAAGAAAGGCCTGGGTTGGAAGGGACCTCCAAGATCATCTGGTTCTAACTCCACTGCCATGGGCAAGAACATCTTTGACTAGACCAGGTTGCTCAGAGCTCCATCCAACCTGGCCTTGAACACTGACAGGAACGGGGCAGCCACAGCTTCTCTGCGAAACCTGTTCCACTGCCTCACCACCTCACAGGGAAGAATTTCTTCCTCATAATCTAATCTAAACCTACTCTTAGTCTGAAGCTATTTTCCCCTGTGACTACAGTTCCTGACAAAGAATCCTTCTCTGGCTTCCTTGTGGGCTTCTTGAGATACTGGAAGGTTGCTCTGAGGTCTCCACAAAATCTTCTCTTCTCCAGGATGAGCAGCTCCAACTTTCTCAGCCTGTCTTCCCAGGGTAGGTACCTTAGCTTCCTACCAAAAAGTGTGCCATAAGCATAGGGCTCTTACTGTTCTGAGCCCACTGTCCAGCTTAAAGAGTTGCCCATCCTAGGCATGCAGAACACAAGTACCTAACAGAGAGACCCAACACACATAAGTGGAGGGACACGTAAAATTCATCTACATCTAATTATTCCACAAGCATTGACCAGTAGATACAAACGTGGTTTTATTTTTCCACCTATGAAGAAAGATTGGCAGCACAGTCCAGCTGGACCAGAACTACAACTGCAGATTTGTCACAGTAGGAGTATGAACCAAACACAGTCAGTATTCATTTCATGCACCTGTTCCCTTGCACTGGAAAGCACCTTTGGATGAGTGGTATCATAACTGAGCAAAGGCCTTTTCCCTCTCCTAATCCTAGACACATAACACTGGCTTCCCTCTCACAATGGCTGTTAAAAGGCCAAGAGTTCCGTGGAAAAAGGGTAAAGCCATTCAGCAAGAAAAATCAGTCTTTCAATGATGCCCCCAGCTTACAGAACAAGGAACTGCTTCCCCTTCATTTTCCATGGATAACACTGCTTTTGTGTGCCTTAGCCTCTGGACTCTGATGATTCTGGTTCCTCAAAACATCCTTTGGGATCAGCCTCTCACCAACCCAGACTTCCTTCCACACTATTCACAGTCTTTTCTCAATTCTGCTAACTACTGTGGTGTTTCAATGCACCAAACTTAAAGGTTCTAGGCAGGAAAAAAATACAAGAAAGAACTTCCTTTATTCAAAGTTGGATCCTGGAGATCATGAGATTGGAGAGCTTATCTGTTACTTGCAGAAACAAACAAAAAAGGCAATCAGCAGAAAATCTAGTGTATAATATTTCAGTTGCTTGCTTTCTGACTGCACCGTCTTTTTGGCTCCTTTATTTAGAAACTACTAACAATACTAAGTGACTGAGAACATGGAACTCAACCTTTAACAACTAAATGGTCTCATGTTCTTCAAATTGCAGTTAGCAAGAGCTAATGGTGTCTGACACCCGCTGAAAGGTTTAGCCACACTTACAGATGGCATTTGATGAATAATTATGTCTTTGGAATGACAAATCAGCGGTCATCTGCATTTACTAAGAGTGCTAGACCTCCAGATACTGCAGAATATAAAAAAAAATAGCTCTACATCCTGCTGTCTACATTTCTTCTAATGTATTTGTTTATTTTTTCATGTGAGAATGCCTAATCTGTCATTTCTCATGAGGCTGAAAGCTTGTCATATCACTTCTTTACTAGCTAAATGAAGCAAACAAATGAAGAGCATGTTGTAACATAGGGTAGAAAAACATCAATATTCTGACGAGAATGAAATTTTAGGACCTTTTTCTCTGGCCTCAGAAGGAGACACTTCATTATGCTGGCAGAAGGAGAGGCCAAAAGAGGAGACAATTGGCTGACACGCAGCCCAGACAACAGGAGGGTCATGCTGTTTTGGCAGGTGGAAGCCTTATGAACAAGGAGCAGAATTTACAAATACCACTTCTTCGTGTGAAAGCATCTGCCAGTCCATCAGTAAAGCAATGTACATCTCTGTGCCTGTCAGATCTGTCTCAGTTTGTCTGATGCCCTCCTTGCCACATATATTCATGCAACTATGTGCTTTCAAGAGGCAAAAACATCACATGCTTTGTTTCAAGACTAATCAGCTGCAGTGTGTTTGTGACAGTGCATAAATCCCACTCAGAACTCCGGGCAGTGGAAGCAGAAGCAACTTCACAGACAGCCACAGCTGTGCAACAAGTATTGATCCAGCTGCAAGGAAAACTGAAGGTCACAATTACATAGAGGAGTCAAAAGGGGTTTTTTTAATACATGCTAGAGTTGGGCTACTTTTTCCAAGAATGACAGAGTTGGGGTTTTTTTCAGAATGTAAATTTAAAGTTATCTTATGCAACAACACTGTGAAGAAACAAGAATTCTGTGAAATCTTGCACTGTCACTTTCTTGCCAGAAATAGAACTTTTAAAGCTAATCTTCCGTAATGCATTTCACAAGGTTCTCCTCAGCAGATTATAATTACATGATTTCTGACACCTGCTGGTAATTTGACTTCTTAGGTCATTATTTTCTATTTATAACTCTTCACTGAAATAAATAAAAAAATATCCTCTACTAAAATAATTTGTCAGTTTATTATTATTCTAAAAAAGTGATTTCAACAGACTTTAAAAAAAGGTTTTAGAAAGTATGCATCTTATATTTGTTCTCTTGAAGGTTTAAATTTCCTATATTAACATATTCTTAATCTTGAACACTTGATAATAAGAACAATCTACTATATATTATTAATTGGGGTTGAGGCATGGGAAATACTGATAGCTTTTGTTTGTATTTTTTCAAACATGGAATGGTGGCTGTGGTCAGTTCATCACATCTCGCTGCTGCTCCTTACTGCTCACACTGCCACAGTCCTCTACAAACTTGTCCAATGGGATTCCTTCCCATGGATTACAGTTCTTCACAAACTGCTCCACCGTGGGTCCCTCCCACAGGATGCAGTCCTGCTGGAACAGGTATGGCTTTCCATGGGGTCACATGTCTGGCCAGGAGCCTGCTCCAGCAAGGCCTTCCCATAAGCTCACAGCCTCCTTCAGGCATCCCCCTGCTCTGGCATGGGGTCAGCCACAAGCTGCAGCTGGATCTCTGCTCCCCTGGGGATCTCCATGGTCTGCAGGGGAATCTGCTCCAACACCTGGAGCAGCTCCTCCAGCTGGCACTGCCTGTATCAGTCATGGGAGAATCACAGAACATGCCGAGTTGGAAAGGACCCATGACTATCAAGTTCAACTCCTGGCCCCATACAGGACCACCCCTAAGCGTCACACCATGTGTGCTTCTGACACCTTATATTCAGATTTTTATGTCTGGCCATTAAAAAAACCAAAAACCTTTATAATCACACAAACCAATGCTTTAACTTAAACGTCTGTCTTGAAAACATATTTTTCTTTCCTCCCATCATTCTCCTCTCAATAACAAACAAGACCTATGTGGGTCTTTGGCAGCTTTTGCTTTTATCACCCTGAAGTAAGAAGCCCAAGACCATAGACATAGTGAAATTGAAAAAAAAAAAATGTCCACAAAAAGAAAAATCAAAAAATCAGTGGCTAGTTGTTTTCTTAAGTAAAATGACAAGTACCTGATTTATTTAAATGCAACAGGTAAATGATAAGGAAAAACGTGTGTGGTGAAACACACCGAGACCTTTCTTTGCTGGGAGGCAATTGCAGATATAACCAAGTGACAGCCTCCTGCTGAAATTGCTTTTCAAAAGGACCCTTCTGTACAAAAATCCACACATCATTCAGCTTTGCTGAATGCTGAAATGAAAAATAGATGCCTAGTGTCATACAGCTATACACTGCTTATGAGTGAAAATGTGATCATTTTGCATTAACTTGCCCCACAGCACTGGAGTTCCATCAAAGCATCAGAAGGAAATTAATGCTTTCATATAGCACCCAAGAAAAATATGAGATGTTGCTCACTTTGCCCTCCAGACAAAGAGGTATATACCAGTAGCTGAGAGGTAATAGCTTTCAGAACAGAACATGAACTCTAGACTTTTATTAAAATCATTATTTAATGTGCAAAAAAAATAACGAAGGCACAGCCTTGGCATTTAAAACAGCAATTTGTAGTCATTACATCTTACATCATGAGGCTTATTTTGTAAAAAGCCAGTCTTTCTCAAATTAAAAATTCATCATAAACTCCCACAGATTATGTAGTCCTTTAAATGATGCCATTTCATACAGATTTATTCCAGCTAAACAAAGAGCCAGTAAAGTGGCACACATAAAACATCAATTTCACCGCTTTCTCTCTGGAAAGACCTTTCTACTCCTCAGACTGTTACGAAATCTCACACGAGGCTTGACTAATGCATGGATATTTTAGTTATTTCACCTTCCAGGGACATTTTAGACCTTAATTTGTCATTCTACTTGCCCCCACTGTAGAGTGAACTGTAAAAAAACCTTTAACAGAAGGTTTATTTCTTCTCTCTTCATACTTAGAACAGTAGTTTGCAAAGTGAGTGACAGTAAGATGACATCAACAAGCCTAAGTGGATCCCTCTAACTGATGAGCATTTAATCCATTATGAATATTAGATTTACTTTTGACGGAAAAATAGGCAGTTAAAATGTGTTCCTCTCCAGTAACAATCCTGTTAAGAACTTGTGTGGCAAAGTGATGCAGCCCTATGTAACTGATGTGTTAATTCTGCTTTATATAAAACTGTTATGCCTGATTTTCTTAAAGCAAAGTCATTTGTACTAAACATCATAGCACAAGTATATTTTCATGTTTTATTAGATAAATCCCTTGTAAGATGACTGTAGCCGGACAAGAAGATGCGAGATTACACATTCCTTCCATATCTTCCTAGTAAAAGAATTTACTCAGTAATTTGGGGAAGTGCAAATGAGATTTACATGTGCATCAGCAAGAGAACAAAAATGCACTGCACGTTTTCTCTCTTTGCTGCTTCAAGACTTTTAATTACCATTTGAGCTATAACACTGTCAAGAAGTTGGGATCCCTTTTGAAAAGAACATTGAAAGAGCCGGTTCCTCCCCCAAATTATTTTAACATATGGACCCGAATCAGCACATAACACCACCTGTAATTTAGTTTTTCTGTGTTGAATAGGCATGCTGATTTTGATCCCCCTCCTCTTTTCAGCAGAAACAGTACATTTAAATTAACGTGTTTCAAAGCATGTCCTCTACTGTCTTCCAAATGTCTACACTCAAAACACCTCTCCCACAGATAGCAACGCAGCTTTTTCTATACCCTTTGGTGTTCTGTACACTTGCCACATTAAATTTTAATTAGGGGCTATAGCAAGGGGCTAACAATGTTTTTATTGAGAGACTAAAACATTGCATTTATTACTATACTTCCCATCTAGCTAAGTGGCTTGTTCTTCAGCTATTTCCCAACAAGACTCTCCTAGACTTAGCTCCACATGCCTGTAGTACATAAACTTTTTATTAATCCTACAGAAAAATTTTGACTCAAGTTTTACAGAGTCCTGAGATGTTCCATGAAACCTCCCCAGGAGTCTCCAAGTCTCCATTGCAAAGCCAACAGGCCTCACGCTCACTGAACTGCTGTTTGACAGAGACTTGTGCAAAATTGTGGAGTCAAGTTGGAAAACAGTTTTTCAATAAAGACAGAAGACTGTGAGAACCCAGAATAGAACTGCAAAATATGCAGCCTAGATGATATAAAAATCTATTTTTAAGCTTGTTCTGCTTAAAAGAAGGTTGCTGTACTCTTAATAACAACCACCATTTCAGGAACTTCAAAAAGAGAATGGCCCTCACAACAGATGGGAAAAAAAAATTAAATGAGGTTGCTGATAAGTTTCTATAACCAAATTATGCCAGTGCCCCTTCAAAAATGCAATCTGAAAATCCATTTAAGATACTTAATGAAATATACCACTTAAAGGAAAAGCAAAAGTTAAGAAATTTAATCATTGTTTCCAATTGGAAAGATATAATCTTGCAGTTACTGCACAATACTTCAATCTGAACACTTTCACAATGCAGCTGGCAGAACCCTGCACTAGCTCACAATGGCAACTGTACGGGCATCAGTGATGTTTAAGTCCCTGTTTTATTAGTTTTTTACTCATGAATCTTGGCATCTTTGAAGGAAATACAAATATTTACTTTTAGCCAAGAAATAGATCACAGAAATCATGAAAATAACCAGTACCTTGATAATTCAGGAACTAGTTAGGGGTTGCTTAATATCTTAGAGTCTAAAAAGTTTTCCTCATAAAACTGTTTTGAATTATTCTGACACTAATGGGAGGTTTATTTTCACATTTCTGAATTTAACTACAGATCTTAAAAAAAAAAAAAAAAAAAACCCAAAGAAATATGAATGTTGATGCATAACCTGAAGGATGAAAAAAAAAATTCATCTCACCTGGAAGAACTTGCTGTCTAGCAGGGGCAACTGCAAGGTTGCACCATTACCAGAACAGTTTTGCATGCTACTTCGACCTCCACTACACAACATTATTAAGGAGTACTAGAAATCAAGGCACCCCTGCTCAATATCCCTAACAGAGCGCTGAATCCTCCCAGACAGGTATCTTTTTAAAGATTCACCTCCTAATTACCTCCAGTTATATCACCCCAGACTGAAGCAAGGCAGTTTTACAAGGTTGCTGCTCATTTTTCAAAAGAAGGATCTTTATAAGTAATCCAAATAGCTAACAGATAAATTTCTCCTTTCATATTGCATACAGCTTCTTGGGTGTTAGTGCTATGGTCTTTAGTGCTTAAATTCCAGCAAAATATTAAAAATTATGGTCTCTTTTCACTATATAAAGACCTATTACAGGATTTCTAAGAGAGCAAGCATGAGCAGCATTAATAGAGCTGTGCCTTTTCAAAGGAAAAATGAAATTACTTTTAGAACCATAAAAATAGGTTATTCATTAAAAGTAAAGACATTGAACTGGTCAGGCCAACTGTTATTTTCAGTATATCTTTTCTCCTACATTGTGCTCACCTTTTCTCCCCAAGCCCAACAAACATTTGAAATTATTATGTATTCAAGAATGGTGTATTTGCTGAAAGAAAGACAAATACTTCTTTAGCTTGAAACTCAATTTGTGGTTGAATGATTAATGTCATTTAGGTCTTGCAATTACATAAGTTTGGATGTCACCCAGGGGGTTCAGGTTGCCATGCCAGTAGAAGTACATATATATTTCTTCTCAGTTCAGTGCACCACAGGGCATGTTTTCCTAGATGGAGTACAGGCTCCCTCTATAGTTACAGTCTAGCAGCCAACACTGCCTGGTCTGACCACAACAGCTGAAATTTAAATTCTTGTTTCTTTATGGCAAAGCAAAAAAACGACAAGCAGATATTCCTGCATAATCTGTTGTATCACCTGCCTTCCAGTTACTACTCTGATTGCCATCAGAATTACTTTTTCAGAGGTAGTTGCTAAATACAATCCAAAAATATATAACCAGAAAGTGATTAATCAAATACAGAATTTATATTTAGTCACTTTGATCGAGTCTTGCTTCACATTAACATTTCAGATGAACTCTTCTTTTATTGTGGTCTCATTAATATTCTGTTAATATCATCAGTCTTAATTAACAAGCAGTACATACCTTTTGTTCTCTTCCCCACGGTTTATTTTTTGTGTCTGTTTTTTCACAGAGTAGATAACACATTATTTGCATCTCCCACAACAATCATATCTTCTCTGTGCAAAAAACCAGTCACCCCACTAGTCTGTAAGTCTGTCCCAGGCCAGGATCCCCCAAAACAACGTCTGGTCACTCTAAGACAGGTGTTTGCTCTGCTGCCAGGCTACCTGACTGCTAAAAGTGACCGTGCTTCTAAGCTCAGTTTGAAATTTAAACTGCAGAATAACTTGCCTTAATTTAGCTGTTCTGAGGGGATGAGTTTGCTGCCCACATTCACGTTCCTGACATCTGCACTCCACACTCCCCTAGCTAGCATGCCAGGTGGGTAAATAAGAGGGATGGATTTGCATGCGCTCATGCCAAGCTGTGTTTGCAACGAGCGTCATGCAGAGGGACAGAAGACGGTAAGAAACACTGAAGAAAAAGTTTCCTTATCCAGACAGCCTCTGCACTTTACAGTATGAGTGCTTCAGTCCACCTTAATGCGAAGTCACATATGCCAACTTAACCTCTTCCTGCCAGTTGTGGGTCTTGGGTTCAAGAAAACTTGAAAGCATGTAGTCAGGGACAGTTCAAAAGGTGTTTAAGATACAGCTCCTAATTCCTGTGAGCAATAGCATGCACCCTGAGGAGAACCCCAGTGAGAATGCTTTGAATTCCTTCCAGGATGAAGAAATTAGGCCTTTAAAATAACTTCCTTAGCTCTGCCCTGGAGGAGCTTGAAAGTGTTCATATACCAAAATACTGAATCTCAGAGAGAAGCTAAAAACTCTCCTCTTTCAAGCTGCACCCAGGAGGAGAAACTTAATATACTCTCTCTTCAGTTCCTCTGTCCTGGCAGCAGGAGCAGTGCTGCTGGACACCCAAGCAGATTCCCTGGCAACACAAATCTCTGCCCCATCCCAGTTACCAAGCACCTCTTGCTAAAGCAACTCTCACATGTTGGGTGCTGAGGTAGCTAAACATCAAGTCACAGCCCATCAAGCTGGTAAACTACTTCTAGGGCCACATCTAAAGTAACGTCCCTCTGCAACACCCCAGAGCCTTGCAACCCCTATCATCGCCTCACAAAAACCTTACTCTACCACCAGAGGTTCTTACCCATTTGCTCTCCTTTGTCATCTGTCACATCAGGCAATAGATCCCTTCCACAGTCTCACCACTTTGCATGCCTTGAGTAACCCTCTCAAATGACAAATGATCTTTCTGTACTCCAGGAACACCAACTCAAGAATGTCACACGCAGCGAGGGGAGCACACAGCAATGTTTCAGAACCTCAGCAATATTGTTTAAGGGAAGACTGAACTTAAAAAAAGGATAAAATAGTTTACAAACACCAATTCACTCACAGTGGGAAAGAAGCTGTAACACTTAATATAACTTCAATTATGGAATCATAAAATGACCTATGTTGGAAGAGACCTTAAAGATCATCTCGTTACAACCCCCCTGCCAGGGGCAGAGACACCTTTCACCACGTCAGGTTTCTCAGAGCTCCATTGCACATGGCCTTGAATATTTCCATGGATGAGGCATCCACAACTTCTCTGGGTGACCTGTTTTCCAGTGCCCTCACCATCCTCACAGTGTGGAATTTTTTCCTCCCTTCAGGTACTGAAAGACCTCAGGTGCTATTATTTGTGGTTTATTATAGTGCTTTTATTTGCTGGGGCTACCCATTTCACTCAAGCCTGATGGTATTTATTGAATGATGCAAAAATTAACAGAAGCTGCAGGTTTGTCTATGTTCCAGTCCACCCTTGCACTCAGGAAAAATGAAGTTCCTCAAAGGTAATCCGTAAATTTCTTAATAATGATAGTGCACTGCAGTATCATAATTTCTTGCAGAAATTGAAAGTATCACCCACTTGTAATTATAACATACATGTTATAATTACCTTTAAAAGACATTTTGAAATAAAAACCCACTTAGAGTAACACTAATATTAATAAATATCAAAGTGAAAAAAAAAATCTGTTTCAGAAGTACTAATCTGGGCAATGATTCATCATCTACACCAAAAACAGCTTAGCTAATACAATCAGTTTAACTTTATGACCATCATCCATAGCACATCAAACAATCACCAAAAAACAAGGTCTCTGAGCACAAGACTAAAGCTATTTTTACAGCAAAACACCTAGAGAAAACAAAGGCAAAAAGAATTTATAACTGGCATCCAGCCATTCTGAAAAAGAGCTGAGCAGCAGTCTCAGCCTCAGGGTTGTCTGTATTCACGATTTTTCAATAGAGACAAAAGTTTAATCTTTACACACAAAGCGTGACATTTTTTTCAGATAACACAAAACTGGGGAAGTGGCTGATTCACCAGAGGGTTGTGCTGCCATCCAGAAGGACCTCAAACATGCTGGAGAAAAATGCTGACAGGAAATGTATCAAATGGGAAATGCAAAGTCCTGCACCTGAGGAGGAATAAAACCACATTCACCTGAACAGACGGGCTGGAAAGCAGATATGTGCAAAAGGCACTGGGGGTCCTTGTGGGCACCTGCTCAAGTAGTGCTCTCTTGGAGCAAATAAGGACAAACAGACTCCTGAGCAGCCCAGTGACAGGACAAGAGATGGGTGTTAACTAAAATAAACGTAATTTCACCTAAGTTTAAGAAAGCACTTTTCTGCTATGAAGGTGGTCAGACACTGGTAGAGGTTGCCCAGAGAAGCTGTGGAGTCTGCACCCTAGAGATACTCAAAGCCCAATGGGGCATAGCCCTGAACAACCTACTCTGAGGAGGAGGTTAGATTAGATGATCTCCAGAGGTGACATTCTGCCTCAAAAAAAAAAAAATCAAGCTCTCAGTGAATGGTTCTCTCAGTTTACTCTTTCTACCACCCCAACAAGGTCACTCATTAACTACAGTAAAATAAACACATGCACACACACATCACCACACACACAAACACCCAAAAGCCAAAACAAACCAAACAAAAAACCCACAAACAACCCTCACCCAAAAAAAAAAAAAAAAAAATCTAAAAAAAAAAAAAGAAAAAAACCCCAGCAACTACAATGAAGGTAAAAATCAACCAAAATTCAAGAAATCTTACTTGGAAATGAATAAATGAACTTTTTCCTTCAAGGAATGTAACTGCTGCACCAAGACAATTCGCCCACTGTTCATTTACACATTTGAGAAACCGTAGGAGCAAGCAGAGTATTTCACTACTGAACAGAAGCAACACATCTTTTTCCCAAGTTTTCTATAATTACAGTATTTGACCAATGCAAGAAGCAAAACATTTGCAGAAGATTTATCTCTTACCACTTTCAAGAGAGAAAAAACACTATTAGTAGTCAAGCATGAGACATAAAGCCTACCAAGCTACCTAATCAAGCAAGGAGAAGACTATTCTTGCTGTACATCACTTTCCTTGGGAACCTCATCTATTGACACCAACTATATAACAGACAATACTTCAAATCAGCCAAATTCTTTACTCAATACTGTAGAAGAGTTGTTCGTGGTTTGAACCTCCATTCTTAATATTTTTCAGGTTTACTTGGTAGGTATTTTTCATTCTTGTTTTTTGTTTGATGGGGAAGGGGTGGAAGAACCAAATCCATCAATGTTTTAATATTAATAAGAATCCTTAGCTGATCCAAAACAGTATTTCTCAACAATGACATGGAACAAACAAGCCTCAGGAAGTTTTTGTTTGTTTGTTTTAAACAACATACTCCATCCAACCTGACCTGTTTCCAAGACCCTGGCATATGAAACTGATTAAATAACAGATGAGAAAGTTAAATACTTTCACCTCCTATGAAAAACACTTTAAGAATCTGAAGAAATGAAATGCATTCTTAACTCTAGCACCCACTACTCCAGGTGCTGTGTTCCTACACTGCCTGCAAGTACAAGTCTGTAGGCAAGCCATGATTACTCACTGGCTCCACATAAAAGTCACCCTGTTACTCATAGCATAACTTCGCTAAAAATATTGTTTGCTGCTAAAAACAAACACTTATATGATAAGACTTATATGCTGTATTGCAGCAATCATCTGATGACAGTAAAACCAAATGCAATTCACATGTTCTGTCTTCCACAGAGTTATCATCCTAAGTCATTTAGAAAACTTCATCTGCAAGATGTATGTTGTTAGGGGTATGAAACACAAATACAAGAAACCCCTAAAAAATGCATATAGCATCACAGCAAACAGGTGGAAGCTGGATTCAACAGAAGAAATATTGGCTGTTCCTCTGTGTGGAAATGCATTCAGTAATCTCCCTTGATGATTAATATATCCCACATGTGAAAGTCTGCATAAAAGACCAAGCAACAGCTGTAATTTACTGAAGGAGGTACAACAGCTCAGCAGTAGAAGCCATCCAAGTTGTAAAATGACAGTGTATTAGTAGTTCCCATCCATCTAATTACAGTTTAAACTTTCCAATATGACACAGTAATAAATTGAAAAATGCTGCATTACTGGCTATTTTTTTCTTTTAGACAGATGTTTTACATGGTATATTGTGGACCTTTTCCATCTCTTCCTTTCTTGCTGGTTATTGCCTGGCTAACAGGATGTTTCATTTTAATGAAAAATACATTACTGCATTAAGATAAGGTCATCAGTTCTTGAGTTAAATGCAATTTCTGCCATAAAATTAATTGCATAACCCACATAAAATTTTTTTATGTGGGTTAAACACTTTTAATTACTACCTAAATTTTGTTCAACTGAATGTTAAATGGAGTATTCCCCTATAAAAAGAATGCATACACTGTGAAATGTCTTCACAGTTCTTTACAGCATGAATTCTATATGTTATACTGTAATACAGTAAGTGGTCAGCAGTGTTAAAGTCTACCTAAGTCTCTTGAGCAAGACTTGAGGGGAAGGAAGCAGAGGAAACAAAATTTCCAGGCTACACAGTCTGAGAACTGGGTTTGAGCCTGGACCTGATTGCTCAGGACCATCTCCAGTTGGCTTTGGGGTACTGGTAAGGATGGAGACCCCACAACGTGTCCAAGGACCCTCATATATAACATTATAAAGTATAGATTCATAGAATTTCCTGAGGTAGAAGGGACCCACAGGGGTCATCTAAGTCCAACCCCTGGCCTTGGTCAGAATCACACCATGTGTGGTTATTTGTAAATCCTGTTCTGTTCCATATAAATAGCAATCATGTGATATAAATATCAAATTGTCACTGTGACAGAATCTGGAGCTCAGAGAGCAATCTTTGCTTACAAAACCCACGATGTTTTCTTAGTACTATTTGTACACTTCACAAGAAGTGGAACAGGATTTTTTTTTTCCTAAGAAAAAAGAACATTTTCTCTCATGAAAACAGTGTTTCAACCAGGATTAAAATTATTTCCAATAGCTTTTTCTTTTTAACTCAGTTCTAGAACCTCCAAAACAATAACCAAGTGTTAATTGAGATGCTATTGGTCTGTGTAATGATAGACCCTGGGACATGAACAATGGATTTATGGGTTAATTCAACCTGCATACTTTTTCTAGGATATTTTTAGTTTTATGCCTACAACTTCATGCATATTATTCAATCAAATGATTTATGAAAACAATATTCCTATGTTAACTTATATGTGGTTCCATATTTCAGAATCAGATTAAATTTGACATTTTATGTTCTCTTAATTTTCACTGAACTGGAGTGTGTCAACAATAACAAAAGAAATCTTACATAGAGAGAAGAATTGTTTTCATTAAAGGAAGCTTTAGAAATATTTGCCTTTTATGGCATCAGACTTAATAAATGGATAGTTTAACTAAGTGAATGTATAATATTCTATGACAGAAAAGTTGATACAAGCATCTTATCAGCACTCCTCATTCTAAGTGTACTTCAGGTATGAAAAGAAAGCAGCCCATTTTTCTTTACAGCATCCAGGAGGCAGGGTTTTGTTGCAGCTGCATGAATGGTATGAAAATCTTTGTATTATTGCCAGTAATGTGACTCTTTAAAATGGCCAGTTCCAATACTACTAACATGGAACTCATTGTCCCTCTACGGAGAGAGAGTGACATAATGGCACAACAGAAAGCCCAGTAACCTTACTCAGCTGAAAACTAGATAGAGAAATAGGCCCAACTCAAAGATACTTGGGAGAGAAGGGGAGGGAACAGAAACAGACCATATACATGGTCATACCCAAACACAATATGCCTATCTGGGTGTGTACTCAGAAAAATCAGTGAAATAATCAGTGCTACAGCTCTGCACCATCAGACACTGATGGTAGAACACAAAGAGGAAGGTCTGAGTCCTCTAAGACCTCCCCATACTGATGTAAATCCCATTCTGAAAAATACACCTGACAAATATCCCAAACCAGCAGCAAACAAGCAAATGTGTTTCTTAGGTTCTTTCCCTTTCCTCATTTTTTTACTCAATTAACCTCTTGTTTTCTTCTCTTCTGACTCTAAGTCATTTTTAATGTTTCATACTTTCCTTAAAACTAGAAAGTAATGTAAAACTAGCAAATTTTTCTCAGTCTCTCAAATTTTTAATTACCTTAGACACATAAAATGCAAATCTGTACTCCGTTGTCTTAAAAATAGGTACTTTCAAATATTTTTTGCACAGAGGTTTTTTGGAGCTCCTTCCTTTGGTTGTCTTCTCTCAATTATTTAAACTAAATCAAAGTCAAATACACAAGTTTGTAGTGATGGTTTTAAAAGTCTAACTAAATTACTAAGTTGGTAACTAATGAAAAAAAAGCTTATAGCTGTAGCCAGCACAGCAATTATTAGGTATTTTAAAAATATTAGGCCTAGATGATGTTGTGAAATTGTTTAAGCTCAACAAGTGTTTCAGAAATTGCTTATAAATATCATATTTAATAAGAGAAGTTTAACAAGATTGTTACTCATTCGAAGGATTAAAAAAACTACACCCACCTCTTTTTGGCTGCAATACATTCTCATTCCCTTATCAAATTGCTGTCATTTGGCTACTTCCTTTTGGTCCATTGCCCAGAATGTTTTATCCATCAAATTAAATTTCACAGGTGCAAGATTTACAATGAAAAATGTATCTCAGGCATTTTTAATCATCTGCAAACTTTCTCTGCATAAAGTTTTTTATTAAAATAAACATAGTTTGAATCCCCATAACTTTTTTGCTAAGGTTGCTTAATTATACTTAGATAAGAAAACTGATTTTCCACCAAGTCCTTTGACCAATTTCTCTCCTCCTCCCCACAAATTATACTTGTTTTTACTCCTGTTTAAGGAAAAAAAAAAATCACCTTGAGACCCACAAAAAGTCTGTATTATGCTCTCCATTTTCAAATTCACTTCTATTTGCTGGTGACTAAAGCTAATATTATGAAACCATTACAATAATCACGGTGTTTTCCAAAACATTTGAAACCCTTTCTGACGTAAGTGGAGATACAGGCTCACAAACACCCTCTATGTGAGCAGATTTACTGCACTCGCTCTACTAACAATGATATTTGCAGAGGAGCTCACAGATATCAATCCAGTGTTTGGGAGGGGAGAGCCTTGGCCCAACTGAAAATTCCAGCACCACCTGTCACAGGTGGGAGTGGAAGGCTCAGACAAATTTATTAAAAAGCAAAGCCTTGCCAGTGAGCCTCTAGGTACAGAAAGGACTCCCCTGCTTGCTAAATCCCCTTCTCAGAGAGGAGTCTAGGTGCAGCTAAACCCAGTTGTAGCCTCAGATTATGTTAATGGTTTAACATTAAGGAATTACAGAAGCGTGATCGAACAACTTTTGTCCCGCAGTTTTTAATGACTGGCAAAATGAGAATATATAAAATGAATAATTCATTTCATACAAATGATCAGACAAAAGATCTTAATTAGAACTATTTACTGCACAATATAAACACTAGAAATCCAGTAGTAGAGTATAATATAGCATAAAGTAGTATAATGCACTGTAACACAGCAATTATTGAAGCAGTTACAGCAAAAAGAAATAATTATTAAGTAGAGATCTGGGGAGATCTCTGTCTCACAACCTCTAGGAGTAACCCTGGAGGCCATCCCCAACCAAGGGAGCAATCTCCACACCTACACCTCAAGAAGGGTTCACTTAAGGTAACAACAGCAATTCCTCTCTACTGATCAGCTGCCTGCAGCTCATTTGTTTTTACTTGTGCTGGGCAGAACTGGTTTTCCAGGCTTAAAAGAAAACCAAGCCCAGGTATCTAATGTGCACTAAAATGCACTACAAACAGTCAGTCTGGATGTACATAGTTGCAGACCAAATAGAAGGAAAAGCAAAGGGTAAAATATATAAAAATGACTAAGTGGCTCCTTGAGTGAAGATCCCACCGAATGCCAGAGTGACCTGATTTTCCATTTCACTAAGGAAATCTGCTTCAGGTGTCAGTACAGGTACCACTATAGAAAGCAGGACAAACCAGAAATCCCATGAGAAGGTCCATTTTCATCACCAGCATGCATTACAGGAGTTTCCTTGGGTAACCACTGCACATTTAGGACGGATATTCCCAGATGTGCTGCCCAAAGTTGGAAGGCCTAGAGCTACAAGGTGGGATTGGAGCCACAGAAGCACCTGGCAGAGCGTCTGCAAAATGTGCTTTCAGAGGTTACAAATGCTCCAACAGAGCAACTCTTGATGAGAAATTCCAGCCGGTGCTATCCTGGAGCTGATCTCACCCAGCTGACAGAGTTTTTGTAAATTGATATATTAGTTCTTAAAGAAGGTAATAGTTTTCTCCAGAGATATGACAAATTGTTCTCTTCTTCAACGTCCCATATATTTATGAACATATTTGTTCAGGACAGGACTACAAATCTCAGTTTACAAGGGGCTGTTTTAATTTCCTAGTCTCAAAAGAGCAGCAAAGCTGGCAAACCCAGTCACTCTGTCTTTGATCTTCTTTCCGTGTAGACAAGCTGTAAGAGATTAAGCTCTTTGCCCATTACTTAATCATTTAAAGTGATACTCTATTATTCCTGAGGGTAAATGCATTAAGCCACTGATCAGTCTGAGCACTATTTAAAAAAAAAAAATAATGGGAGGATTTATAAAATAGTGTTAGCTTGTGTGGTTTGGATTAGATTTTCAGAGATTCTTTGATAATTTAGGGCCACAACTCTTATTTAAACCAACACCTAGAGGGAATTCAAATGTCTACTTTTTAATATCATCTGTTTATTTTTATGTTTAACTTTCTTCTTATGTTTCATATTATGTATATACTTCAAGATTACATGTAAGTGTAGGTACAGTCTGGAAAGGGAAGAGCCAGTGAGTTAAATTAAAATCCTTGATCACTGCTGTGCTGTACAGTAACAGTTTCATGTTTGCAAGAGTTGCATCCACTTATACACTCTATGCCCACTGTATCTCAGCTTCAGGTGTACGAAGCCTTAGGGTGTTCTCAGCCTGGGAAACAATTTAATCCTTAAGGAAACTGCCTGAACAGTTCTCACCTTGTATGTACATTTTTTTAACCTAACTATTTATATCGTTCTAGAACCATTAAACTCTCCCCAGGGAAGCCACAGGAAGGCAAAGGAAGCCTTCCAAAGGAAGAATTTTTTTCATTACTAGGCATGGTGACAACTGTACAATATAATGACGGCAAATACATGGGATTACTGCCAGACTCTCATCCAAGACACTGACGTCTTCATCTAGTCAAATATGTTCTCCAAATAAAATTCTATTATGCAGAGAAAAAGGAGTGTTATATTATGGATTTTGGCATGAAACTGTAGTGATTTTTAGCTCAGTTGTCTGCCATGAATCAAGATATTAATGGGTGTATAAATTGTACAGATGTACATTTTGCATTAAAGTGACCTTTTTCTTTCAAGGTCTTATAGAATAATTTGTCTCTAAAATGACCACTACGAAAAACAAAAAAACCTCATCATACAATCCAGTACTGCTTAATGTAAATATCTGTAAAAATTACTGTTCTTAAAAAATGAAGTATTCAAGCATTTCCAATGGTTTTTCAAATAGATCTTAATGTAAGAGAACTTCCTTTTTATATCTTGATTATACCACTAAAAGGTCCTCTTTGAAAGGCATAAGCAGATAATTACTAAAATGTGCACCTATAAATTCCAGATATAGTGCTTATAGTGGAAGCTTTCACAGCTATTCCCCCTTGCTGGCTCCCTTGGGAGAACAGACTCATTTGGGATCCACTGCCTTCATCCTTTGCCAATTTAACACTCAAATTGTAAGAGTTCACTAAGGACTTTTGATATTTCCTTATCTGAACTTGAAATTTAGTCATAATTAAAGAAATTATTCAGAAAAACCTGAGGCGTTTTGAACCATATGAATATTAAGTGTCATTATTTCCATGGGCACTGAAATATTTTCTCGAAATATAAATCCATACATAAAACATATATCTCATGCAGCACTAAATGTCTGTCTCAATGAAGGCTTTGGTGAGGGAGATGTTACTCTTGATGGTAAATTTTGGAACTGAGTGTTCCTGTAACCTCTAATCAAATTAGTGCTACCATATTCTCATACATTAAGAAAATGGGTGGCATTCACAATTGCCAACTGCATTAGAAGGAAGTCACCAAGATATTACCCATTTGGTCTTCAAAAGGGAACAAAAGGAGACCAAAACTACAGCATGTTAAGGTAAAAAGCTCCACATTATTTCTAACCTCAAGCCTTTAAACCAGATATAAAACCTTTAAGACCAGACATATAACGCTTCAAGAAAAAGGAGCAGCAACAACAAAAGGGCACCAAACTTTCTGACCTTCCCTGCTCAGACAAAAGAAACCAGCTATGTCCAAGAGAAGAAAATGTATCCATAGTTTGGAGAAACCTCATACAGTCTCACAATGGTGAGACAGCTATGTGGTGTAATCATCCCAAGTCCAAGCAAGCTTTTAGCTCTGATGCTATTTCTAAATTAATTGAGCAGTCCTTGTCCCAGATACTTCTATGAAAGTACCACAAATATTGTATCTGCCCTATTTCATTGATTAAAAAAAACAACCAAAAAACAAAACAAACAACAAAAAAAAACCACACCAAAAAAAAACCACAAAAAAACACACAACCAAAAATTTCAAAACACCACTAAGCTGCCATTAAGATCATCAGCATCTTTGAACTGTCAGCTGAGTGGAAGGCTTGTTTTCTCTCCTGTTTCTCTGTCCAATTCATTTGAAGCCACCCTCCATGTTCAAGTCAGGTCAACCACCCTTCCTCCCTGCTCCCCAACCATCTGTGAGGGAAAAACAGAGCAATGGCAGGAGAAACCTCAGCTCAGGAGCTGCGCCTCTGGGTCAGCAACTGGTCCCAGCAGCCCAGAGAAAGCAGCAGCTAAAAGCAGGTATGTGAACTAACACACCTGAAGTCCAACTACTCATTTGGTATCAGGTTTAAAATTGCTATGTCCTTTTAATATTTTATTTTTCCTTTTAAGCTTTAAAAATTCCTGATTTTTTTTTCATTTAAAAAATTAAAATAAAAGTCAGATCGAAGAACAGTACGTGTCATAGGAGACCAATTTCTCAACTGGCAAGCTCCATTTCTCTCTTGTACTGAGGAGCCCAGAACTGGACACAGGACTCCAAATGTGTCTGACCACAGGTGAGTAGAGGGGCAGGATCACCTGCCTCAACCTGCTGGCCACACTCTTCCCAAGGTAGCCCAGGATACCACTGGCCTTCACCACCACAAGGGCACTTCTGGCTCATGGACAGCTTGTTTTCAACAGAAGGGGATTAACTGGTGATATTTTCCTCCAGTGTAGTCAGTGGGTAAATAAAATCAAGTGTGTTCTTGTTTTGCTTGGGGTGTTTTCTTTTTCTCTTCCGGGATTTAGCTGTTCATGCTCATGACCAGTAAATTAAAATAAGAAAAATAAGAAAAAGCTACCTGGATTTAAAAAAAATAAGGTTTTTCAGGAATCCCATTTTCTTATATAAGATCAAGTAAGAGCTCATTTCCATCCTAGAAATCCAGCATGATTTAATGCTTCCACACTCCACTGTGGGAGGAAACTGTTCTGAGTCTACACCAGAAAGACCTAGCTGAGCTTACTGGTCCATGATGTGGGATTAAGAGAAGGAACTAAAACTTCCTATTGTTTAGATAATCGCTCCAGTAACACCCCTTGGGATATGTCAAGTAAAGCTCTTATTTGCCCTAGCACTGTCAATCTTTCATCTCATTTTTCTAAATGAAAAAGTCATATAAGGTTCCTGGAAACTTCCTATTGCTTTGATTCCACTTAGTAGATTTCATTAGTTTTTTTAGAAGAGGACAGTCAGACCTCACCCTTGTTCTGCCTAGCCTGTGCTCCCAGGTTGAGCTGTATTTCCCAGGATGTCTGTTCAAATTACCTAAAGCAGCACTTGGTGGAAGTCACACACCTGTACCCACTGGTAACAGAGTAAATGCCTCACATAACAGCAAGTGTGAAGGAAAAACCAGCACACTTGTAACTGAGGTAGAGATATCTTGAAGTAGAACTGAACTGCAGCAACATAATTCCCCTCCACTTCCACACACAAAAGAACAAAAATTTCCTTATGACAAAAAGTTTGACTCACCTGAAAACATTGAAGATGTACATTAATGGGAAGATATACTGAATTAGGAAAGCAAAATATAGTATTTTTATATTTAAACCCAGGCTGCCACAGAAATCACAGTTGTTGCTTTGGCCTCTTAAATGTCCCTGCTTTTTAATAAATATTCTAGTTTTGGTCAGTCTGTATTTTTTTGGTGTTGTAAAATGAACACAAAACTATGCTATATGCACTCACAAAATCAAATCTCTAAGTATTTATGATCATTAAAAATTTACTTCTGTGTCAGTGAAAAAAATCATTTTATAGGGCTGTTGATGGGCTGAAACAAATAGATATTTCTGTTTAATTATTTCTTTGTATTTACTCATCTGTCTGCATCCTCCCCTATTCTCACCATATACTTAGCAGACAATGCAGGTCAAGGATCTGCATCAGTAGTCTCCGGAATACTTCTGTGTGTAAATGTCCAGTTCTCACCACACTGGTGTTCTGCACCCTGGTTTGGATTCTTTAGTTTGCAGGAGTTAATAAAAAGTAGTAACTGCAGTTTTAGAAATAACCACAGCATCATTCTAAAATGAACCACAACGTATGGGGTTGGAGGAGGCTGTACATATACAGGGCATATTTCCAGTGAAAAAATTAACAACCTGAACTATTAAACAACTTGTGACTGTTTTTAATCACTCATTTAAGCTTTTTATTTCACCTCCATTTACTCCATATGGCATTAACTCTTGCTGTTTTAAAGCTATTGGTGCATAATTACAGGTACCAAAGAACACATAGCCCAGCTGTTCTTGGGGCTTCATAGATATCTTAAATTAGCAACTGCTTCCTTCAAAAGGTGGTTTAGACAAAAAGAAGTGATTGTTACAGGTGACTCTGCTCTATTCATGCACTCTTTCTGCTCCTTCCAGTTCTAGTGATGGTGTCACTACCATTAAAACAAATTAAAAGACAAGTCAGCATCAGATAGGACCATTTGAGCTGAAGGCCTCAAGTGATCCCTTATTCTCTGCTCCTGCATTCAGTCTCTGTGGCTATTCCATGAGAAGACAAATTCACAAAATACTCTATTTTTAAAAAAATACTCTCTTTCAAAAGTTAAGTCAGCAACTACCAGATAGTAGCTTACGAGAGTTTTGACCAAGACCCAGACTAATCAATTTACTATAAAATATTCCAGGTTAATAAGCTTCCTTTTTTATTTTCAGAGGAGCCCTGACGCTTGGATCTTGAGCTGCAGATGATACAATTTTAACGCTGTTTGAAATGTGATTGATTTATTGTTCTGTCATGTTATTTATTGGATAATATGATGAATTCAATACAATTAATCATAGTATTCTATAAATATTGCAACAAATTATTAAAGCAATAAAACCTCGTGGCAGAAATTTAATGAGATCATGTCACATTTGTGTTAAAGCTAAGTGATAAATTGTAACATCTGCAGCGGATGTCACCACCTTAAAAGGAAAATTCTGCACATTCTCTTAGCACAAAGCAAAAGTCTAAATCTTCACTTGGAGCTACAAGACAGAAAAAGTGCTACAGAAAATATTAAACTTATATGTCTAGTCACATAGTACTTTCTTCTAGTAATGCATACCAATCCTGCCTGGATCCCATTTAACGTGAAATTCAAATCATATGAAAACTCAGCAGTGTAGGGTAGATCTATATTTACAGATTTACTAGGTGCATTTACATCTTAGTTTCACAAGTTTCAAATTACTGATTTAATTTAGCCATATTTGGAGGCAAATGCTTTTGTAGTAATGTTGTTCCCTAATTTTCTGCTGACAGATAAAGCCAACATGGCCTATGCAAAAGCTCATCACTGTTATCCTATTGTCATATATGAGTCAAAGAAACAAAAATAGATTTGACTGGAAAAAAAACCCCATAGTAAGTATGTAGAAAAGATGCTACACTATTTACAAGTCTGGAAAAGAATCTCTATTTGTATTTGTTACATTAGATGACAGTTGCTAGAACTGCTTATGGGGCTGGCTACTCTTTTTGTAAATGAATCCACATGCAAATACACACAGATGTGCTCAACAATAAGTTGATATCAGTTCTGACATGCAGCTGGTAATTTTTTCCTCTCAGTTTTGAGGAAGTGAACTGTGCCTCAGTTTCACTGAAATATTTTTACAAATGAAAGATTTAGTAGGTCTTACCATTGTTCAGCCTGAGCACTAAATCTTCCATTATTAAACATTCTCCTAACTGTCTCCTGGAGGAGTTCAAAGTTCCAGTGATTCATTCAGAACTTTTTCTACTTATTAAAAATCAAGTCCTCCAATAAAGAAGGAGAAAGCAAACCATGTTGTTTAAAAAACCAATTCCTACCAACCAAACTCCTGTTGAAAAACAGATTACAGTCCATTCATAGGTTAATCAACAAGGTTTACATTCATTTCACTTCTTCACTTTATTAGACTACAACAAGAGAGAACTACCATACTTCCTGTCAACTGATTTCTAAAACTCAATGCAGTGTATGCATTTATAAGCACATTGTGATACTCAAGCAGGTGTTAATCATACGTACCACAAGATACTAGTGCTTTGAAGTCTCAAGGACTTGTAAAAAAAAAAGAAAAAAAAGGCATTTTAAAATAAATCAGTTGTGAGATGGCAGTAAATGAGAAGAATTATGCTTTAAAAATATTTTATATAGTGATCATACTAAAAAGAAAATACTGAAGTTTTAGCCTTTTAATATGCAACTGAGAATTCTAAAAATCAATTTATTTGCTGTATATATTAATTTTACTAAATCTAAACTTTCAGATGAGTATTAGTATGAGCAGCAGGTTGGCTCTTCATCCTATTCTTTTATCAGGGTAACATTGCAGCAATATTTTTGCACATCACACCAACTGCCAGCCAGCCCTACCCTCAGTGCTTTCCACAGATCAGTGACTTTCACCTCAGGTTACTGGAATAAAACATTACCTTCTGTCACAAAATTCTTCAGTAAAGACTGAAAATGTTTCATTCTCAACCAAGTTTCTCTTCTATATTCCTAAGCAAAGCAGTAGCAACCACGAGGTACTTAAGCTACAGAACTCAATACAAAAACCTAAGGTTGGGTCATATCCTTGGGTACACACTGCCATAATTTCCATCTTGTGGCACAACCTCAAATCTACATGAGACCCAACCCTCACCTTAGCTGTGGATACGTTTAAGAAGGACTCATACTTTGGGGTTTCATTTTTTAATGTTGCCACCCTGTGGTCATTCATGGCAAAGACAAAACTGTTCTCCAAAAAAAGTCAGGAAAAATATATGGGGAATTCAAGGAGCAACCCTTCATAGTTAAAGAACCTGAAAGAAAAAGCTTTATCTAAAATTATGTGGACTAACTCATAATTTGAGAGCAGTAATTTTATTTTCTATAGTTCTGCAAGAATCTTTTATTTTCACTCCAATCTAGCCAGAGTCCTGTTTCTTCATCCTATCTGCTGCAACACCCTGAACCTACAGCACAAGTTACTCCCAGAAACGTTACCTCCAGCATGAAGTTTACTGCCTTAGTTGTGTCAGTTTTGCCATCGACTGTCTTTGCAGGGATAAATACATTAAGTTCGATTTTGATCTAAATTGCTATCTCGACCCTTTAATTTCTTTCACTCTGTAAAACTGTAAAATTCCTTACTGCATAACTTCAGCCACGAGTTCTCTACACTCAGGCTTCTTTGCCCTTATGTATGCAATGGGAAGGGGCACATTCAGTCCTGTTTTCAGTAATTCAAAAATACATCAAAAGGAAAACAATTCAGCTTCTAACTCACTCTAGTTATCAGTCTAATTATATGGTTTTTGAAAAAAAAAAAAAAAAACAAAAACAAAAACTAGAGAGGGAGAAATTTAAATTAAGAGCTGTAGTTACTCATTTTGTGAAGCACATAAAGTGTACTTAATTTATTATTATACTAGTTCCCATAAAGTTATTTACTATCAATACAGGTTATCTTGGCTTTTGCAAGTTTTACTGTTGAGATACATGATTGCAACAACGAGGGGAAAAACATCCCACAAAAACTGACATATGAAGTTCACTTCTATAGCTGTAATTTTACCAGGAATAAATAAAAAGAGCAACATCCTATCTAAACTCTTGATCTCCCTAAAATTTCTACTGGAGAAAGCTGATTTCACTAACTTTATTTTGCCCTTTTGTAGTTTTGGAGCACTCTTAAAATATGTATTAAGAAAATGAACCACTGGCATAAATTGTGTTTCAAAAAAAAAAAAAAATACAGAAACAACCCTAAAATATCTTTCTGAGCAAGGATTAGGGCATCCACCTGTAGTGCAGGAGGACACTCAGACAGGAAGACCATAAATGTGGTGCACATCCCTGCACAAGTGCTCTAAACACTTTACTCCCTTGCTAAGAAAAATTGCAATATAACCATTTCGTTCAAGCTTAAGTTTCTTTTCCTTTTCTTTGAAATTTCTAGCAACATACCAGCATTTTAGGACTAAGCTTTTCAGGGGTGTGAAAAGGACAGCTGACACTCACATCCTGCACATAAACACATTTATTTCAGCCTGGCTTGGTCATGATAATTTTTAAAGTTTTCCATCTACCTGTTGAACTGAAAAGTGAATTATTCCTGAAGCCTTAGACTCCATGAATATTCTCTACTAGTTCCATTCTCACAAGTTTTACAGAGTTAAGTGAATGATTGTCTGCCATATTTAATTTGTAAATCTCTATATGAGGGTGTAGATCATTACATGGAAAGATGAGATGTCAGATACTTCCCTTTCTTCATTAGCACAAAAATACCTAATTCTGTCTGCATAGCTAGACCAATTGAGCACCCTACATTTTGCAACATCAAGAGTTCACATAATTTTAGGAAATTTGCATAGAAAGAAGAATGTAGTGAGCTTTTCACAAATCAGAAGGACTCTTAATATCATGAAAGCCATAGCAGATTTCTTTTTAGCTGAAATCAGGTTAATAACAGGCTCTCCTCTCATGCATTTTTATCAACTCTAAGTTTTTAAATATCTTCCTAATCCCCTAGTCATCATGAAGGTGCACTGACCCTCAGCTTTACCAGGCTGTAACTTCAATTACACTATAGTCTGTGACAAAGGTAATTAGAATATACCTCCATAGCAGTAGAATATAGTGGCAATATAAATGAGAACACAGAAAAAGGAGATGTGACAGTGGACTACTAAAAAGGACTTAAACAGTAAATTAATTAACCTGAAAACCACAAAAATTAATCCATCTCATTGTTACAATATCACATCTTTAGAATCCCTGTTGCTTATTTCTGTCATGCCATCAGTAAACAACATCCTGGTACTCAAACTCAGATGTGGCCTCAGAGTTCATACACTGCATTCATAAAATGCTTTATTTTTACCTATTTATCAGTCTTTTCCACTGGTATATAATAGAAATCCTCATTCCTAACACAAATGAAGAGGACCTATCATATATGGCTGACTAAGCTGGTTGTTGAATCCAAATGAGCAGCTGGCCAAGCCTCTACTCCACCTAACTGGGTGGATACATGGGAAAAAGAGGATGCATGAGAAAAAGCTTCAGGGATTTGAGTCTCTGGATTCAGATGATCCTAATTCAGTTGTGTTGCCAGCAGATTAAGAAGGATAACAGAGCCTAAGAGAAAATGCTTAGTAGTCATAGATTTATCAAAAGAGTTAGACATTCCTTGAGACACTGTGGTTACAGGTATCTGAAAAGTTTTATCTGCATTACAGGAAATCCTGTGTAATTTGGAGAACTCCAAAAGTGTGCTTTAATAGTCATTTCACAAGCTCTGACACCATGTAACCACAGTCATTTTATGCCCACTCACCACCTTTTTAAAATTTTTTTTCCTCTCGAATAAAAGTGTATTTGTCTCAGGGTAGCACTGTGCTTCATGCACTAACACCACACTTCACACAGTGTATAACACTGCATTCTAGAAATTACTCTCCATTGATTTATGTTTTTCCAATTGTATATATACAGCACACAATAATATGATGGATGTCCCATCCAGAACCCAGCTATATTATTGTATGTACCATGTGTTGGTATCACCATCTTTGGAGCAAACAGGCAGCTCAGAGGAAAATGGAAGAAAAAGGAGGAAAAGCATCTGGTGGATTGAGCAGGCGATTAGACAAACGACCGAAGTTTAGTGTTCCCAGCAAAAATATTTTAAGAGAATGCTATCAAATTGAATTGTTACCTCAGCAAGGAGAGGAGAAAGGCAAAGGACACTTGGTGGAACATTAGCAAAAAAGCCAGACTTATTGGTAGACGACAGTGATCTACAGTTCTGCATAATAGGCTCCTCGCTCTATAAATCTGCTCCACTCCACAGCACTTTCCTGAGAAGGTGATATATTTCTAAAAAGTTCCATCTAAATGTCACCCTGAAAGCTTGCCATGCTGAGGACCATTCTAAATGTCAGAATGGTCTCATGTGACCTATGACAGAATTTAGGATTAGTCTGTGCCACATTTTCCTAAAATGAATTTTAAGACTAAGTTATGCATTTGGAATTTGGATTTTGATCTGTGCTGTTATTCAGTCTCCTTGTCTTCAGACGTACAGACTTTTTTTTTTTTTTTCCCCAGTTTATCTCAGTTTTCAGGGCTCAATATGCTTAAAAAGAGCAATAAGGAATGTTACAGTGAAACACATTCCTCCTACATCCTTGGAAAGAATTAATCTGAATCACAGCTGCATTTTGGATTTTAATCTTTGCACAAGAACCCTTCCTTTACAAAATGCAGAGAAAAGTAAACTCTATTAGATCCACTGTCCACAGAACTGAACATGGAGATTAAATACAAAAAGGCTGGATTCCTACAGCTCTCATAACACAGAAATAGACAATCCTTAAACACCTTTATAGAAAAAGGTGATTGAAATTCATTAGACATCTAAACTTGACCTAACCAAGATAAAGAGACATTAAAATGAAGGCACAAGCATATCAAACGGGAAAAAATTACAGAAACTAAGTGTGAAATTATAAACTTTCACAGTTCATACCCATATGAAGGAGACTCATGCATTAGCTTATAGGAGACCACACCTAGTTTTCAATGAATTTATGAAACGATTCACATTATATTCACTTTTTTGGGCTCCATTATCATAAGCATCCATTTACTCTTTGGTGTCAACTCCTTTCCAATTAACTACTAGAAAACCAAAGCAGGAAGAACCATTGCCAGAGGAATGGTTCTCTCATATATAGGGTACAAACTCTATTTAAAGCTTTTCTGTGATTTGGGACATTTCATAAAATCTTTCCTGATGAATTCCATGGGTTTTAGTAAGAAGTGAGCTTAAGCTGAAGCTTCACCTTGAAAAAATTTTCGTTCTTTCACAAAATATTTTTTCACAAAAATTGTACAACACACAAAAAACCAGCAAAACTACCATTATCCCAACTGACAAAGTTTAAAAGAGAAAAAGCCTCATTAATGAAACTGACAGATTAAAAAAAAAAAAAATGCCTTCTATACCACATTGTACAAATATTCATTTAGACTGCAAGAATGCTTTGTTACAGAATACTTGACCATATAACTTGAGAATAAGTCTTCATACGCATCTCAAGGATCACGATTGAGGAATATGCAATGGGCAGCTTCAGCTGCAGCAGCATCTGGCTTGTGATGACAAAACTACATAAATATAATGCACTTGGGGTTTCTGAAGTGCTGTTCTTTCCTTAGAAAATGTTGTTCAAACAGGGCAAAATTGTAATACAAAATATTCTAGTCTGAGCTTAATTATTATACAAGATACACTAAATAAAACATCAAACTCAGGTTTAAGTAGGACTTGAGGGAATCATAAGCCATATGCTGGTCCTCTGAATCAAAATTAATTTCATCTTAAAGACTGTATAGGTCATTGTCATAACAGTTTGGATGAGAAAATTGAATTAGGGGGACACTACTCATCTCATACTGCTAATACTAGTCCTTATCACTTATTACTGCAATAAAAGGTAGCCCACAAACTAGAGACGATATATGAAAGAGGTTAATAGCACAATCATCTAAATGTACAGTTAGTACTCTGCCAAATTCACTGCATCAGGTTTTATTTAGTGTTAATCTACTGCATCGTGCATTACCCAGTGTAAAATAAATTGCACTTTTATAGCACACTGTAACTGTTTTATGACTTCTATTTATTAGAAATACTTTTACTGTTTTCAGACAAAATATATAGAAATACTCAAAAAAAAAGCACATTAATCTCTCACTTTTGTTGTAAAGTACTAGGAAACAAACTTGGAAAACAATGAAAATTTGCTTTGCTTGTTCTGTTACACACATGCACTGAATTCAAGTGTTAGGTAGTTCCACAAATTTTATCAGGCAATTTCATTGTGTTACTACAGAATTGCTACCCATGATGTTTCACAAAGCTTTTAAGATTTCATTTCTGTTCTAAACCATATGGTTGCTATGCTTTATACACTGTCAAATGTTCAGTGTATCTGATAGATTAAATAACACCACCATCAAAACTCACCTTCAGCTAAAAGTAGGAATACATTAAGCTCCAAGAGAAACTAAAAGCAGCAATCACATTTACACTGAAAAACTCCTGAAGGACAACACAGTCATTAGTCACAGCCAGCACATGGTCATGAGGGGAAAGTCCTTCTTAATAAACTTAATTTCCTTTTATGACAACGTAACCCACTTAGCTGATCAAGGGAAGCCCGTCAATGTAATCTTTCTGGATTTCAGTGAAGTTTTTGATACTCTCTCTCTCACAGTATCTTTGTGGACAAGATGTCCAGCCCAGCTGGATAAACACATCATGAGATGGGCGAGCAACTGGCCCACAAGTCGAGACAGGCAGTAATAGCGAAGGGGGCAACATCAGACTGGTGACCTGTCACTAATGGGGTTCCACAGGGCTCCATCTTGGACCCTGTGCTCTTCAACATCTTCATAAATGACTTGGATGCAGGACTCAAAGGAATACTAAGTTTGCCAATGGTACTAAATTGGGAAGAGTTGTTGATTCCCTGAAAGTCAGAGGGGCCCTCAGAGAGACCTCAGTGAACTGGAGGGCTGGGTAATCACCAACCATATGAAGTTTAACAAAGACAAGTGCCATATTCTGCACGGAGAATGAGGCAACCCTGGGTGTATGGACAGACTGGGTAACAAGAGGCGGGAAAAGCAGTGGCCATGGAAAGGGACCTGGGGGTCCTGACTGATGGCAAGGTGAATCTGAGTCAGCAGTGCCCTGGCAGCCAGGAGGGCCAACTGTGTCCTGGGGGGGCATCAGGAAAAGCATTGCCAGCTGGTCAAGGGAGGGGATTGTCCTGCTCTGCTCTTTGCCAGTTCAGCCTGGAGGAGACTGAGGGGAGACCTCGTCACAGTCCCCAAGTTCCTCCTGAGGGGAATTGGAGAGGTAGGCACTGGTCTCTTCTCTTAGGCAGCCAATGACAGGACCCCAGAGAATGGCATGAAGATGTGTTGGATTTAAAAAGAGGTTCTTCACCCAGAGTGTGGTTGAGCACTGGAACAGGCTCCCCAGAGAAGTGGTCACAGCACCACTGCTGACAGAGATCAGGAAGCATTTGGATGACACTCTCAAGACAGTGTGATTCTTGGGGTTGTCCTGTGCAAAGCCAGGAGTTGGACTCAATGATCTTTGTGGGTCCCTTCCAACTCAGGATATTCTATGATTCTATATTTTGTCCTTTCTACTTATTGCTTTGATTTCCAGGAATCTCAGGCATCACACTCCGTCAGTCCTGTTCAGTAAGATATAGCCCCATGCAGAAACATAAAGGGAGAATAGGTTGCAACAGAAGCAGCCAGTATCCCACTGATTCCTACACTTTCCTCTCCTGGGCCTCTTAAAAATCCAATCCACATTTCTTCTGGGATTTCTTCTTTGGCATAGTCACCTAAATATTTACAAGACTATAATCAAATGGGGAGGGAGAAAAAGTTCTTTTTCTTTGCCCCATCAACAGGGTAACAAACTAATTCTAGCAGTGCAGGACTGCAGCCATAAAAGAAAAACAAAAAAAAAAGAAGTACACACAAAGTGAGAAGCTTAAAAAAAAAGCCACTTCCTCAAAAAATTGAAGATTTGTACTGTCTTTCACTGGGATTAGTTCATCTTCAGCTATTACTTGACCCTCTTGCATGCTCTCTGTGCATTATGTGACAGGACCTGCACGGAATGACTCTAACCTGTCAAGTTTAACTTTGGAAGATATTACTGAAGTGTCCCTGTTCATCAGTCCATGGCATTCATCTACCTGGGGACCTAAGGTCTGAGAATTACAGGTCACATTACTATACATGAGCACTAAGATCCATGCAATGTTAAGCATGCGGCCAAAGCTACCAGTCTGCTCACTGAAAAATGACATCCTCCCGTCTCTGAGGGAAAACTCCGAACAAGTGACAGATGATTGACAGTGTGGATCACGTTATGCACCTTTGGATCACTTCATGCAACTTTTTTTGTGGGATCAGTATGCAGTTTTCAAGTATTTGCAGGTAAAATCTTAAACATGTCTGAAAATGCACAGCTAAAAGAAATAAGAACTCTTACAAAATAAATTCTTGATATACTTTGAAGTATAACAAGAGTTGTGTAACAACTGATAAAAAGTCACCCAAAACTACTACTTTTTTTTTTTTTTAAAGCATCATGAAGGCAGATCACAGACATGCACCAGATGACTGCACTCTTCCGTTCAAAGCAAGGACTTCAGCCTCACTGCCCCAGCTTGTGCTGCATTGATCGAGCTGTTGGCTGCAGTAAGGTACTTCCCCTCCCCCCCACCCCCTGAATGTTTTCTGTGAAAAACCTAACCCATTCTGATGAAGAAACAGTCTTTTTAAAATATACTGATTTGCACCAAAAGAATTTTCCTTACTAAGCCACTGTAAGTTTTAAATTCCCAGCTGGTTTGGGGGATGAGGGTGCATGTGCCTTTGAATTAGGTCCTTGGATTTTCAGGAAACCATTTGAATGTTAAAGTAAGAATGTGCTTAGGAGGAGCTAAGAGGCTCTGGGTTTGTTGAGGTTTTTACCCTGCAGGAGCTGCTGGGACTTGGAGAGACAAAAGACACAGCTCATGTCTATACTTCATCATCTGCTGTCAAATCCAACAAACTCCAGCACTTAACAGTTAAGGAGGAAGATTTTTGCTGGAGAAGAAAGGACAAAAATCTGCACTGTTTTCAACCAAGGAAGCAGAAAATCCTCTCTAAGCAGAGGCTAACGTTGGATGAGCACTGATAGTATTTTCCTGAGAGGCTAAATACTGACTGCTAGCAGTGCTCCTGACAAAAGAGCAGCTCCAGCTCACTGAAGAAAGAAACCAAATCATGCCAAAATACCCATAACTGCCAGGTGGGGGCAGGTAACTGGAGCCTGGGGGGAAGTTTTCCCAGTAGCAGTAGTAGGAAGAGCAGAGAAGTAAAGCTGTGCCTGGTAGATGGAGTCTGCTGCTCCTACCCCTGCCTGGACTTGGCAGTTCCCATCCCTGGCTCCCTCCCAGCGCTTCAGAGTTTCTCAGGAGAGTAAAGTAATTTTATCTCAAACTCTTCCTTTAAAAATAAGTGCAATCTTTTTCATAGCTTACCTTTGCTGTTCTCAATTTCTACACTCCCTCATCTTCTATGTTCCTCCCGGGCTTTTCTTGGATCTCTTCCTCCCACATTTTTTTCCCCCCGCCTCTTACTTGCAATTACATTTTGTAACTTATTTGTTCATCCACCTTGGCCTTTTTCCTTACTTTACTTATTTTCCATGACACACCTCACCTGTGAGCACCCATCAACTCATCTTCTGACACTTTGTCTTCCATCTGTGTTCCTGCTTCATATTGTTTTTCCCCCTCCTCTTTGATTTCACCTGGCACTGCACTCATCCAGCCAACATTTCCCTCTTGAACTGTCTAATTCTTTATGTTATTAACAGAAGACCAAAACAGTTACCACTCAGGTGTCAGCATCCCCCATCCTACAAAGTGTTGGTGAAACATTTCACTGGAAAATGCAATTCATGGAAAAATGCTTTCCATGGAAAGGCAAGAAATACAGAAAGAGAGTTGCCTCAGCAATGTTATCCTACAAGTAGAACACATTTCCACCTTAAAGCAAAAACAAACAAAACCTCCACAAAAAAAAACCCAGAAGAACCCACACCACCTCAACTCCATATGAAAAAAATCAAATGTAAACATTTTAATAGAAATTAACAGTTCTGAAACATTTAATTATCTATTTTAAAATTACCATCAAATACACATCCTGCCAAGCTATTGCAGTACTTCACGGTAATGACAGCTCTGGGTCTCTTAGACATTATTTTATGTTGTGTACTCTGCCAGCTCTTCCCAGGAGATTGCCTCTGACCAGTGAGGTTCTCCAGCCCATCCAACACCAGCCTGGAGCACCACAGCTGTCACTCACTGTGCCAGCTGCTGTGCTGACCCAGCCACGATGTGCAACTCCCCAGCAGCCAAAAGTCAAATCCCATCAGCTCTGCCTCCCCTTTAAAACAGTGTGTAAACTCATAATACTTCTAAAAGAGAGTCTTCTGCACCAATTCATGCATTGCCTGTTTGGTTAGAGTTTGATCATATACCCAGATGCTAATCAAGCTTCCAGTGTCAGGCAGCTCATACATTATCCTTATTGTTGAGGCAGGGAGGGGCAATGAAAAACTGAATATTCCATTAAATCAATTAGATTATAAGCACTCTGGGTTCGCTTCTCTCTACTTCTAATTATTCCGCTCTGCCAATATTGCCAGTGTCAGCACAGTTTCACATAGCAGATCATGATAATTAGCAGCACAAACTTCTGATCTCTGATGTAGGAATTTCCACCAATTAACAAGTTAACAGTTCATTAGGCTCAAACCAAAAAAAATCTCATCATCTGATGCTTGTGTAGTCTGAAATTCTCAATTACACTGCGGTAGTCTGGTTGCAAGGAGCAAGGCAGGTAAGGAGCTATGAAGTCAGGCAGACTGGGAACTTGAGCATCTGGGAGGTGCTGTGAAACAACAGGCAGATGCTGAGATTACAACTGATAATGGTGCCACAGAAATAATTCTCACTTTCCTTAAAGGAAAGTTCCATCCAGGGTTAGCACCCCAGCTGTATTCTGCATTTTTTTTATATTTATTAAACCAATAGCCATCTAAAAACCAGAAGTATCTATGTTACCTACCAAGTATCTACTGTATGTGACATGTTTAAGGTGCTGTGTATTTTTGCAGCAGGAGTCAGAACAAGGTTAAATGAATGCAAGAGAAAAAAACATGATAAAAAGGCTAAATATCAGTAAAGTAAGATGTCTTTGGTTTTATTTATGACTTGAATAGTCCTGTTTTTCAAATAATAAAAAATAACCAAAACACCCAAGGTGATTTATTGTTTGTGAAATCTGTCCTCTCAAAAAAAAAAAAATCTAATTCACGATATCTGCATTGCTTTACAGAGCAGAATTTCACACAAGCAGAATTTCAGCAATTCATGTGCAGATCCTTAGAGCCACCCTAACAAACCCTAGCACCACTTGCAAAAGATCCTCAGCTTAAACAGGACTGCAGGCATCTATCTGAATCTCTGTTTGTGTTCCTTAAGTCTTCTTAATGTGTTGGTAGAAAGGGTATGAGCTGTCTTACATTTTCAGTCTGTTTTACCAGTACTGTTTAGCCTTCAACAAGTATAACACACCAAAAAAAATTAAAACATTCATATTGTATGGTATATTTCTGAGTATTTCTCTCCTTAAATAAAGGGCTAAGTATCACACAATTTACAGGGCACTACAGGCAGGGATTATATTCCTTTTTTCCCAATGCTACCACTACAATAGGACAGAAAATAAGGACAAAATCTCTGCATACTGTTAACCTGCCCCATGCAGTTGCTAACCACCCATGAATGTGTTCTCCCTCCATGGCAGCTCCTGACACACATGAGACAAATGAATATTTCAGGACTCGTGTGAGTACACAGAGCTTGGGTTGCAATGAGAGCTGCCTGCTGTCCACTACCTAGGGGATAATGCTATAATGAGTTTCTATTACCATATTTCATCTTCAAGAGACACAAGAAAGGGTCTGTTTTGCCACCACCATACACACAAATTTATTATTTGTATTTAAGTAAATTCCTTGTTAGCAACCTATAAAAGTAGCTTTCTTATGTAAACCTTTTCAGCTATCAGCACACAAAGAATATGGATCTGAAATTACATCAATCTGTTGAAGTGTCCAAACATAAGAGCTGGTTCTTTAAATTCAAAGTGCTGATCAACTGAAATGTTCATCTCTGGAGGTCCCAACATGTAGCACAGTGTTATGACAGCAGCCATCACGTTCATCCAATCTAAGTGAAAGGCAAGAGAAAATAAACTCCATAATCTTAGCTCCAAATTAACTTTGAACTTCATTTGGAGAGGAAAAAAAAAAAAAAGAACAACTACTCCTTTAATTACAGACTTTCTTTCTTTTTAATTAACCAGAATAATTGAAGCATGACTTCTTAAAAGCCTCTTGCCTAACATCTCCCACAGTGGAAGCTTTCTGCTATCTGCCAAACAACATTAAGTCTTGAGAAACTTCTGGCTGCATAATCTTCTGGCTAATACTACTGCACAGGGTACACAGTATCTTTCTTATAAGCCCTCACGACTTCAAAAAGTGTAATTTAAGTTCTGTTTGTTTTTCAGCTCTGATTATTCCAAATAAAATAAATAACTAAGAGATTGTAAAAGGGAAAATATCCTCTCTTGACCACTCCAGATTTATAGAAACACTACTTAAAATCTGTTCTCTATTGTTTTTATAATTTTGGGGAAAAAAAAAACCAAACCACCAAACACAAACCCACAAACATTAATGATAATGCCTTTTTTTTTTTTTTTTTGAACACATTTCAATCACAGCCAGGTTTTGCATTATTGTGTGAAGTAAAAAGTAATGGTTCCATCCAGTGGTCCTCCCCAGTATTGCAGAGACCAGAAGATCAGAAAGGGAAGCAAAGACATCTTTGCACCAAACTAATTTCAAAAATGACCTACCAGCATGGGGAAGACCAGAAGTGACTTCCTGAACTCACACACTAAGTGCTTAGTAGTGTAGCAGCATAATCAGATCACAACCATAAAATAGCTTTCTATTTGTACAACACACAAATAAAAACACAATTACCTGGTCACTAGTACTTTGAAATAAAAATGCAAAATAAAAATCTTGCTCAATTTCTTAATTATTATGAAAATTCACACTTCCATAGTGTGAGATTATAAACAACTTGGAATTTCAAAAACTTTTTTTTCTATTTTTCATAACATTCAGCATCCAGAAGATCCAATAAAGAGCTTGCTATCCTAAAAAAAAAAAAAATAAAATACAGAAACACAGACAAAGAGACTCTCTCCTAGGAGCTTTCAGCACTGTTTATGGTCCCCCAAATGTTTCAGCTGGAAGTGTCAACTCCAGATGTATTGGTCACAGATGACTGACAGCAACTTCTGTAGCACAGATACAACTGGGGAAGAAAATACCATATTTTATCATCGCTCTGACCCACTGTTTCTTCAGCATTTTGAAAATAAGGCACAAACATGTCAGTGGAGTCTATTTGGCATCTTAAATGACAGGGAAAATATCTGTCACATGTGCACACACATACACATATAATGGTCACAGAATACAACAATGAATTTTGCCAAAATAAGGTTTTTTTCCCACAAATGAGAAATGCAGAGCAGGAGCGGCCAGTGAGGTTCAGGTAACACACTGCACGTTTGGATGTCAATGTTAGCAACTTTCACCACTGCATTCATAAACATCAGATTCTGTTAACCCTTTCTGGTGTTCTAGATAACCTTCCTCTGACAGTAATAGTTTCTGCTTGCCCTGTTCCAGGTCATTAAGATCAGTCAAATTCACAAGACAGAGATCTTGACCTTGTCAAATCCTGTCGTTCAAAAGACAGCTTCAGTTAGGGAAAAAGCAGAATGTGAACTGCTATATTCACATTCTCCATGTACTGGCACAGACAGTGTCTTTGTTATTAAATAAGCATAATGCTCCCCACCCACAACTGGTCTTCTCTATTCCAGCAACCCATATGGTGCCATTCAAATTTTCTCCCTCTCCTCCTCTTTTTTTGTGCTGTTTTGGGTTGAAATCCGTAAAATCTAAGCACAGAGTGTATTCTGAGTAAAGCTTCCTTCACACTCATTTCTCCCTTTAAACCCTGCCCCTAACCTTGGAAGCCATTTCCCTTTTCAAAGATTAGCAAGCAAAGTTCCCTGAAGATCCTAATCGTGCTAGTGCTCGTGTTTTCATGCCAGCAGCTCAATGTCCTGAGCAGAGACAGCAGCTGCTTGGCTTGTAAGGCTACAACCACTTCTCCCAGAAAAGAACAATCAAATGAATAGCACAGTCTGCCACTGACTGCTCACTATGACCTAGAGGTACCACTAGGAGGTACAGCAGAGCAAAGCAGGGAAAAACTCGGGGCTGCTTAAAGCTCAGTGCAACTTTTTGACTGCAGAATCCAGATTTACCAAGTTCAGCCACAGGGAGGAGCATATCAGTGCAAGCTTGTGCCAGCAGGGCGGCGAGAGCAGACTGAAGAGCTGAAGGAACCAAGTTGTACCACAAAACCCATTAAAAATTACTAGTTATTGTCTTCTAGTTAGAATTTGACCAAAAAAAAGCTATACCTATACCAACAGAACCTTAACAAGGTGTGTATGGGGGTGAATTCTTGAAATTCAGAATTGCAGGAGGATCATCTCACGACCTAATTGTCCTACCAGTAGCTCATCCCCTGGAGGAATAGCTACCACGACAAATTTCCATTTTCCTAGTTCAATCCAAGCACCCTGGGGGCCCCATGGCTCTGGGATACAGGCACCAAGCAGCTTTTGCACTTATCTCTCTGCACCACATTCCCAGCCTAGTATCTGGGCTTTTTACCATTTCACAGCTACATGTGACAGAAATATTAGGCACAGAGATGTTAAAACTACATTCACAAAGGGGACATGTATTAAAATGCTCAGTGTTGACAAGTCTGAGTGTCTAAGCATCTTGTAGCCTAGACACAGCCCTGAAATGAGATAGTCAGAAAGAACAAAGACTTCAGCAATCACTAGCCTAAGCGGGATTTTACCAGATACAGCTAACAGGAACCTATAATGAGCATGTTTGAACTCTCCAGATGTTGCACACCTGTTTCTGCAACACCCAACCTACAGGAGCAAACCTTTACCTATAGCCATGGACTATTCTCTGAAATTTGGCACATAAACACTTCAAAAGCTTAGAAAGGATGAAGCTTTTCAATTTGTAAGCAAGGAGTTGAGGGGACACACACATTAAATGTTACCACCAGCACTGGGTGCAATACAACAAAAATGACCAAAACAGCCCTTGAAACAGGGACTGAAAACAAAGATTTTTCTTAACATGAAAGAAAGCAGCTAGCCATACAGCTTATATTTACTCAATCACACAGTCCAATGTATATTTTCAAATTCCTTTATCTGTAAAGCACACCAGCTTTCCTAAGCCTAACACTTGGGGTAATTAAAGAACCTTTCAGCAGCAGCACCCTGTGTGTAGTATTTTTGATGCATGCAAGAAAGACAAAAGATGGGAAATGAACTATGGGCTCCAGTTGGCAAGACAATCACTAAGCCTTCTGCCAACCAAGCTTGAGGCTTAACCAGTTATAATATGTTGCATAGAAATGCTGATCATTTCATTTTAACTTGGTAAGTTTTGATAAAAACTTAGAGGAATTATTTCTCAAAGGTCTCCAAATACGATTTTTATTGATGGGTTAACAATAAATTGACACTAAGGCAGAAAGATAGCTAGATTTATCAGGTAGTGATCTTCACCCAGTAAAGGGAGGTACTATCTTATCCAGAACAGAGCAGGTATTCCAAGATGCTCTTGGAATGCAGCAGTTTGAGTAGTTAACCTTTCTGTATCAAGCATCTTAATTTCATTTCTGTTTCTTTGGACTAAAACAAAACCCTCTTGTCAACACTGGGAGAAGCATTTCTGTAACAAATGCTTCCTTTCTAGTCAGGTCTTCTCCTGGACAGTTGCTCCAGTTATGACACTGAAAATTAATTTTTGTTCATACTGACGTTTTGCAAATCAGTCCTTAATTGTTTGGTTTGATTTAATTGGTTCAGAGAGAAATTACAAGTTCCACACAATTTTTTTCTTTCCTATAAAAACCCAAGTGAACACCCTACAAATTATTAGGAAATTACTATTTACTATATTATAACTATCTACAAATTCATAATCTACTTGAACTGGGGAACACCTCTTTTATTTTCTTTGAATTTCACATTTTATAGATTTTCTTCTTCAAGCAGAAATGACGAAGTTAATAAAACCAAACAATAGTACACTAAAGACTATTACTTTAACTGGACTTTAGCCACTCCACACTGTGTATGCAGGTTGATAAGTGTAGTAACATATCATTTCTTCCCCATAAGGTCCTTCCTTTGGCACAGATCTGATCCACTTTAGAGTGGCTACAGATGAATTCTCATTTGTAAGATCCCTTTCCAATTTCCTGCACACCTTGAACAGCATGAGAGAAAGTGAAAAGCAGCAAGTTGTGTCAGGGTAACTGCTTCTTTAAGGTCCAGACTGTGATCCTGCCAGAGGATGCTTAGCATGCTAAGGGATGAAAGAAAACTAAATATTGAGAGACTATGAGAATATCTGTTCTACTGTTTTTCATTTTCCCAAGTTTCATGTCCAATGATAAGAATTAGCAAGCACTAAAATTTGGAAGTAAAAGTCCAAAGTTGAAATGTTTCATGCCTAAAAAAGAAACTGAAAAAGAATGCCCATCCTGACAGCATCTTGTATATCTCAGACTTGGCACTGTGAAAGAGATATTTCATCTTGATCTCATTCTTCCTTTATTGCTTGCTTGTAAAAGACAGATAAAACTTGCACAGCTCAAGGGTGTTGTGAAGGTAAATTAATTATTTTGGAAGAAGCTATTCAGAATGTTACAGTGATGAGCATCACGAAAAGCCCCTGAGGGAAAGAACCATTTTGACTTCAGAGTAAGGGTCTGAATAAAATGCAGGAAATGAGGCCTGAGGCCACACGTTGTACAAAACAGCGAACATCTGTTCATTAAACAAACTGTGTCCATCCAAAAACCCGAATAAGGCAAGAATACTTTGGAACACAAATAGCAGGGGATAACATAATTAAGGATTGCTGTATAGCATACAACTGGGAGCAAAGCTGTGTTACGAGAATCATTAACCATACTTAGACTGTAAAATCATTTTTTTTAATAGTATTCTTACTGCATGTAACGTCCTTGTTTGTTTCTTCAGAATTAAAACCAAATTCTGTGTCTTTCCTGACCTGTTTGTTTGTCCATTAATAATGCCTGAAACCTGTGTACAGCAAACAGATCTCTTCCCCTTGAGATGGGGGAGTAAGTGGTAGCAGTTGCTACACTGTGGGCTTTCGGGGATAGAATTGTCCAGAAAGTTTTCACACATTTGCTGACAAGACTCAAGAACACAGGGCGTCACTGTGGGCTCTGGAAGCAGACACGCTCTCTTGGCAACAGACTTGTCAAACCATTCAACTCTCCCAAATAAACTTTGTCTCCTACTGCATAACACAAATCTATGAGTCACATGTTGCTTTTCCCCCCCTCTTCCCAACTCTCTGCTTACTATTAAAAATTCAGAGCCCCCTTCTTTCTCAACTCATCCCACTCTTTTGACCTATGTTACCTAGTTCTTCCATTAGATTTTTAGTTCCTTATCCTGCATTCCTCAGGATAGCCACCTTATGGTCATCATTTTCATCTCCAACAATACCCACGCTTTTTTCTTAAGCACCAGCTAAATTTGGCACTTGCTCTGGGAATTAATGCCCTCAGCCTCAGTCTCCCAAGTGTTCCCATTTATCCAGATCAACATGGAAATCTTGGGACATATTTTCCCTTTTCCCCAAGTCCTATGCCCCTGCATTACCTTCTTATCCCAGGTATCTTCGACAAAGTGCCATGTGGCTACCATTATTTATAGGTAGGATCCAATTCAGAGTCAGTTTCAAATTAATTTCTACCCCAGATTTTCTCCTTTCTCTAGATCTGTTTCATCTAGTCTGCACATATATGGCAATCTCTCAAACACTGAGAGGTGTTTACAGTAGAAAATAAAGAAAAACATCTTCCAGCTAAATATTCAACTATTAACTCGTTATCTTCAATATTTAACAAAATATTTAACATTTAACTTCATCTCTCAACTAAAAAACAAAAAAAAAAACAAAAACAAACAACCACCCCAAGACAAAAAAATACAAACCCAAAATGTTTCCCCTCCCAAACATCGAAAGATACAAATTTAAGGTAAGAATTTAAGTTTCTAAAGTGGAAATGTGTTCAAATTCATAGGACTATTACCAGTACACATAAAACCTGAATGTTACTGATAACTTTCAATGAGCAAACACTAAGACTCCGGGAATAGCCAGCTATACAAGAAAGACGAGCACCCATTTGCATGATAGTTAACCACAAAGTGGAATTATATGTTATTTCAAATGCAGTTAGAAATATCCAAGCAGTAGTATTCAGAGTACTTCATCATTTCATGATGCTAAACCAGGTCACAGAAGGAAGATGCTGTTACAAAAATGCCTTCATCAGGCTTGCATCACTTCCACTGAACACCCAACCTTCTGAAAGCCATCTTGGGGTCATAAACGTGAACATTCAGCTCCAGGTGAAGTCACCTCGCACTGCCTGAAAGCACAGGCACAAGACACTGTGCCAGGACCTTTTGCTAAAGGATGGAAAGCTCAGTGCTAAAAGCTCACGAGAGCCAGAAGGAAACAGGCTTTGAACTCAGAAGGCAGTGGGAAGGAAGACAAAGTTGCCTCATCCAAAATGAAGGGTTTTTTCCCTACACTGTGAGGGTAAAGGGAAACAGGGCCTCCTGGGAGGTCCCAACCTTACACTGGGGGCTTCTACCCTCTTCCTGGACTATCCCTTCACTTCCTCAATGTCTAGGTCCATTTTCCAAGTGAAACACCTCAACCCTCCAAGTGCAAGAGCCTCTAAGCATCCACTCCAGGAGACAACTACGCTGTCCCCATGGCCCTGCCTGAGGCAGAGGGAAAACCCTACTGCTCGTCACTTTTGCACAGCTGTGACAGCCAGCAGCTCCCAAACAGAGCTCAGGGAAAAATCAAACCTCCTAAAGGAGTTTCAGACAGTGGAGTAGAGGAATGTTGATAGGGCATATCAAAGCCAGCTGCCACACTGTGAGCACTGCAGAGGCAGTAGCAAGTACTACCTCCAGGAAAATCCATCAGTTCTTCCTGGGGAATTCTGAACTTCAGAGGACTTAACCCACAGTAGGTCAGGAACAACCAAAACAGATTAATATTACGTTTCAGAGCATTCTAGCATCTTGCAAACATACCTTACACCTTTTAAAACATGAACCTGAATAATTTAGAAGTTATTTAAAGCATGACTTTGTATAGAAAACCAAGTCAAAGACAGTGGATCTTACATTCTGCAACTCATGCAATGAATTGTTCTGTTTTTCTCTTCAGTTGATATCGAGTTTTTCAACTCAAGATACATTAATCCCATACCTATTTTCAGAATCCTCAAGCCAAAAGTTTTTAAAGTACCGTTTTGTGCCTATGGAAACCTACAGGGTTCAAGTGACCAAGTATCTTTGGTCAGGCATTTAACTGGGCAGTGTGAAATTCAGTCAGATAGATAAAAGTTCAGGAAGAGATATTAAGAAGAAAGACTGGGTTCACACAGCTTATGCTCAAAGTTCACAGTGGTTTCTTTTATCACAAAACCAGTCCCTCTGAAAAAATGTGAGCCTCAACTTGTTTAGCAGGATTTTATAATAAGCAACTTAATTTTCAAGACTCCAGGCTTTGGTGGTTTTCCCCTCCCTCCTTAAGAAGTATTCCTTTTTTAAAAAAAAACTGGCTGAGAAGGCTGTCCTAATTAATATTCAGTTCAGTGATTAAGCACTCTCCCAAATGACCTATATGTGTAATAGCATCAAGTACCACCTGCTCAAACTGTTGTTTTGCAGAGAAATATTAATCCCTTGTACCTTCTGTTACCAAGCTTGGATGCCATCTGAAATTCAGACGGGAATGATTCATTGCAGATGCTTTGTAAACTCACTGAAATTTATACAAAAATGTAGCAATTATGTACAAATAATTTGAAATAATTTCACATAAAAAGCAGGTTACAGAATTTTAGATAATTTCTCCCATTTGAAGTTCAGTTCCTATTATGTAATGTATAAATTACAAACATTTCTAAAGAAATTAAATCATTCCCTTTTAAAAAATAAGTTGCATATTTTCTGAAAACAAGTGTAATGAATACAGCTAACCAATTTTCTGTCTGTTTTGAAAGTAGAGGTGTTAATAGTTGATAAGAATCTATTTTTTTCAAATGTGCTGTTATAGAAAAGCTGCACTTGTTCCCTTTGTAGGTGTTTGAGTTTGTACATACCACAGAACACATGGATAACAACAGCATATTTTTTATACGCACTGTGGGTGGAAAAATCCTTATATTTCCCCCAACATCATACCTAGCATGCAAGCAAAATTACATACTTCAGACATGTTTGTGCTATTGATGGCACACAAGTGGAAGGAGGAAAGGAAACAGAATCAGATAATTGGCAGCTTAACAAATCCAAAGGTCAACATCTGACTTCACTGACTGCGATTGAGAGTCTTCATATTCCCACAAGTGTTTATTTAGAAAAAAAAAAGAATCCTATCCTCACACTCTTTGTCTTTGAACCACATATGGAAGAGACCTCTAGACCTCAGCTTCAGTCCACACTGGTAAGCAACAGATCCTACAGAAGATTCAAAGGCAGGAAGCAAAATGCAGTTATCAGTACAAAGGATATTTTGCAAGCAATCTAAGCAGCTCCTTATGTAGGAAAAAATACTGTAATTTCTTTGAAGGTATTCTCAATGTGTCTCAAAATTTGTGGAGCAATGCAGCTTTCCCTTGTCATCTGTAAGTTGAGGGGTCAAACTGAGGAAAATGAACTGTACATAAATTATGCATAAACAGAATTTTCAAAGACCACAAGTTCTGTACTCAGAGACTGAAGAAATTAGCAGCACAAGGCAGCATATTCTAGAGTAGGAAAACATTTATTGCAATTAAATAATAAATTAAAAAGTAAACCAACCTTTGAAATAGCCCCATCATTTGTAAGACAACTCTCTCAACATAATGAGAGGGAGCTTTAGGGCTCAGGAAGAAAACCAGGCTATCTAGGGGAGTTTCCAAGTGGGCTCAGTTTTGGGCTCAGCAATGCCAACAGTATCCATGTACCCCAGTACAGAAGACGTGCTTCTCAAACTTGTACCAACATCGTTTTACCAGTTCTCCTCTATAAAATGGGTTGCACTGTACTTCACCATCTTGTAGAATAAAGCCTTAAGGATTTGTGATGGATTCTGGTTGCACAGCAATGCATGCAGTGTGAGCACCTAAGCCTTGTTGTATAAACACGATATACATGAGGACATGTTTTGTTCTTACAGCTTTACCTCTTAACAGCTAATCTTTAGGAATTACTGATGAAAGCTAAACACATCAATCTTGAAAAGCAAAACAAACAAACAAACAAAAGCACTGATTCTATGAGTGCCTTAACTAACATGACTGTTATCCTCCCACCATCCAGCTAATGACATTGACTTGTGTGTCCACAAGGCTCTCCATTTATGTGACTTTTATTTAGGAAAGTTGTAGGCTGGTTGCAGTACACATGCAAAATAAAACTGTCCAGTAGATTTTTGGAGCCATGTATTCAGATGCAAGTTTATCATTTTGAGTAGAAGCAACTGAACCAAATTAACGAGATGCATAAAGATTTCTTTTTTTAAAGACATAAATGGGAATTACATAGACAGCTCTCAAAGGTTAATTGCAGCTGAATCCTTAACTATCTTGCCTTTTCTGAGCTGTGAATAGTGGTGACTCTGTACATTTCCACAAACTCAATGTATTAGGAAAGCACAGGCTCTCACTTGCCAACAGGGACAACGTGGCAGAGATGACTGGTGGGGTGAATTCCCTTCTTTGTTGAGCAAATGGACAAACAGCTCACAAAACAATTCTCACATTTTTACTTTTGCTTATACCTCAATCATTCAAGGTGAATCATATCAGACTAAGTTCAGCTTAAATGTTATGTTTTAAACCACAAGGGTGGCAATGAGATGCCTTAGTGCCCACTGTCATCTCAGCAGAAGGGACTGCTAGGCCCAAATTTGTTCCAAGATTAATTAAAGCATTGATTTTAGGAGTGCATTTCCTGTCATCTCAAAATGGACTAATTTTGTAGATTTTTTTGCTGCTGAATAGTAGCAACATCCTCCACCTACATAGATACTAAGACACATTCTGATTTCTTTATTAATAGCTGGGCATGCTTATTTTCAAAGTAAATAACACCACACTATTTGAAATCTTCAGACAGTACTGGTTTATTGAAGTGGAGATTTGATCTGAAGAAGCCTTCAAGCAAAATACTATCAAAATATACTTTACCAATTGCTTACTGATATGGACTGAAACTGAAAGTCTTAACTCAGATAAGTAAAAATAAGCCTTAACTATTTATTCAAAAGGTTAAAATTCCATTTCTTCCCAAGATACACAAAATATGTTCTTTGAACTTTCAAACTTATTTCAGTAAAAGTATAACTTGCAAACTATGTGTTTGATAGGAAAAGATTTGGAAAGAAAATCAATTCTTACGTATTTGTTCATGCTACTGCATTATTTTGAATTTTGTCTGAAAAGCTTGTTACAACTCATCTGATACTTAGCATCTATTAAAACTAGCAGATAGCTAATAATTCCAACAAAAGGCTTTGATTTCAACTAAACTTTCTATTCTCTGTGCATTTCAAAGAGCCAAAAGAGAAATCATTCAGTTTTCAAATAAAATTGGACTCTAAAATGGAAGTTCCTGGAGTATTTTGCTAGTGCTGATAACAGAACACTTTTATTCAGATACTCCTAGTAGTTCACCATTTGTCAGCCAGGGGTTTGAAAAGCATCATAGCTATTCAAAGGGGTATTACCTTATTCCTGTATGAAGCATTTATTTATATATTTGCTTTAGTCACCTGAAAGACACAGACCTATCTTAGGGATATCACTAAATATATAACCTGCCTAAGCAATTTTATCATCCAGAAGCACAGTTTTTCATTGTTTATATTTCAGTTTTAGCAAGGACTGTGGTAGAAGTATTTTCCATGATTGAGTCTGTTCTATTACTAGTGTCAGCCTTTCCCATCCAGTAGTAAAAAGCTGAGCAAGACACTGTTGAAGTAGGGAAGCTCTTCCTCACCCTCTGGTTGCTGTGACATGCTGCAAACATTTCCGGAAAGTAAGCAGTAGCATGAGACAATTACCCAAATGCAGCCTGACCTACAGAACTGTATCAAGCCCAACTATGACTGACTTGAAAAAAAGCTGAAATTTCTTCAAAGTCCTCTGCACTAGGAATGGAAAGGAAAACAGCAAATCTAACAATCACTGGATGCTGTGAAGATACTACAGACATGTAGGAGACAAGTTTAGAAGCACTGAAGAACAGGTTTTTCTCTACAGCTAATGCATGACAGCTTTCTACCTTAAACCAAAGCATGTATTGCAGCAGAGCTCCACAGCGATGGATGCACTGTAATGTTCCTCTTATTCCTAAAGCAAAGCCCCACAACCAAGAGTACAAAGCTGAGATATGAATACTTCACGTAATGTTTTCCTGTATGAAAAATGTATCCAATAAGTGGTGTTGAATTAAAAAAAAAAAAACCAGTATATAAAATAATTTCCCCGCAAAAAAGATACAACACCCCAGGAATGCTGACAGTACCACAGGGCACATAGTGCTTTAATACCACTGTCATGGGTTGATAAAGCTATGCTTGTTGTATTCCATCTATAAGCCTGTGACTTGAATTCATTTTATGCTGATAAATCCTAAGTCTTAATATGGTAAATTACATACATTAAATGCAAGGGAAGCCACTGTGACAAATCTATCAAAAGTCTTTCAAGCCAAGGTCACAAAGGTAACCCAATTTTTATATTATAATAATTTTACAGTGACTGTAAGTGAATATTAACTGAGAAGGACCCAGTGAAGTCAATGAAAATACTCCCCTTAATTTCATGGGATTTCCCTTGATTTCCCCTCAATTTCATGGGACCTTTCTATGCCTGACAGAATCATTAGGATCTTGCAAGTAAAGTAGTTATCTCTTATTCTTCCCCTTAGCAGGTAGGTCTTTAAAATAAAGATGACCTAATCAGTCACTCAGTTTCATTACTACTTTAAATAAATAAATAAATAAATAAAATCACATTGAAATTATAAGAATAAAATTACAAGTCAGGATTTTTGCATGAAAACATGGTTTTGTGAGATTTTCCTCCAGTTCTTTTTCACTTTGTTACAGACCATTTCCATAATATTTTTTTGTATTTTCTAAGCAGTTGAGCACATAATTATGACAAAAAAAAGGTAAAACAAACCAAAAAGTGTTCAGTATTGCTTTGTCCAGCCACCAGAGACACACCAGAAAACAAAGAGTTAACTTAAAAAAATACATATTTAACTGGTAACCTACAATATTACATGCCACTTGCCAGTTAGTAGATCCTCCCTCCCCACCTTATTACAACTCCACCTTCACTTACTGAAGTCCATATTTAATTCAATATCTGAACACATCTAATAATGCATCACCTTTTCTTGCCTGAAATCACTTTTCATTTTGCAAATTGTCTGGACTGCTGGTTGTCCAGTCAATGCTGATCTTTGCTGCTTTCCCTCTTTCTGCATTCAGTTTTAAAAGGAACCAATCCCTCTTGACATTGAACACTCAGGTGCTACAGATTATTTTTTTATTCATCCCTTAGTCACCAAGTGTCAGGAGAAAGTATTTTTCTGAAACAGGAGAACTAATGCAACCTAGCATAAGCCATTTTACAGTCAATTAGCCTGCACAGTTGGATTTGTGTAACTATTTCTCCCAAGACTTTTAAATGGTTACCCATCACTTCTGTGTCTCAGCACCTGCCACATATAAGATCAACAGGAACAACTGAGCATTGCAGGGATTCCAGAGTCATATTCCCTGCATGACTATTATGGACCAGCCATCCATTTCAAGGGTACCAAGCTGTGGTCTTCATGATTGCTGATAGTAACACAATTTGGTTTGACTTAACAGTCTCCAAAGCAGTTCAAAGCATATGGTATGTAACCCTCCCAGCACTGGAGGTGATCTTTGGAAGGCACGTTTTTAAATTGGAAAATATTTCCATCACAACACACACGAAATGGAACAAATATTATCATTCCTAAAATAACCCTTGAGCATTGCTCACTACAGTTACAAGGACCCATTTTCTACTTTAATCTAAAATTCCTGGTAATGCACATATTACAAGTGCATTAAAATGCTCTTAACCCGATTGGATTTTTAAAGGGGATGAAAGGTGAATAAGTGGGTAAACATGTCACAGAGAAGTCTAAAAATTGAAATTTTTAAATAATTTATGAAAAGGAAGTTGAGTAGCATTTCTTTTGAACTTGCAAAATGAATCATCTTCGCAATTTTCAAAACTCAAGTTCCAGCCTACCTTTCCATCAAAGCAACTTCTCAAACAGGCTTCCCACGGCTCTACTGCTAAGAAAAGACCATATGTAACAAAATAATGTCCTTTTGTTTGGCATTAGAGTTGGGTACAGATCTTTGATGGTCACAGAGGTCCCCCAGATCGTGACCATGACCAGAGGATGCCTCATCGCACAGCCACCAAAGGAGCAGACACTTCCAGGGACATCAGGCCACTGGGGAAAACAGACATCCTAGAGATCCTTGGGGGTTTATGTCAGGTGCAGTAGTTTCTAGCAGAGCTTTCAGGGCTTCCAATTGCCCTCCTGATGAAAATTACAGATCAGTAACACTAGGAATGATTTCAAACCATTCAGCTCTTGAGAATTTCTAGTTTCTGAAATAATATTTCTTATGCAACAGTTCTCTAGAGAAGCATTTTCAAGCAATTTACTACCTAAAAATACCTTTATTTGTTTAAAGAAAAAACAGCTTTGCTTAAAACCTACCATGCAACATTCTGCTTAGTATTGATTGAAAATTTTGTTTTGGAACTACGATTGGTAAGGCTCTTTATTTGGGCAAGTTGGCACAAAAACTACATTCTGCATTTTGCTCCCAAGGCTATGTAAAAGCCTCACTTTGCAAAAGGGATATGGGGGAAAAGCCCATGTTAATTTGGTCCACAAGAAAAAAAAAAAAAATTCTAGGATTTGCTCAAAGTAAGTAAAGTCAGTTCCTTAGCAATTAAGATTTTTTTTATTCACCTCACTGAATTGATCATAAACAAATAGAGTTTCCTTTCTCATTAGGTTCTGCTATAAGACCCTCATCACATGAACCCACATAATAGCTACTAAAAGAAGTTTTACATAGCAAGATACATCAGGACATAATGGGTGGAGAGAGGACAACTGGGAAAAAACCCACAAGATTTGTGATACATAAATTCAATTTTCCTCAACAATAGTTTCTGTTCTACTCAAAGATAAAAAAGCACAATTGCTTTATTGCGCACTTGGATGTATAAAAGACCATTTCCTACTGTATTTCAAACAGAAAGGAAGTATTTATGGACACACATCCACAGAAAGAAAGGAAGGAGAAGAGGACACCCAAGGGAAATGTTTTAGAATTGAATGTGTATTATCAGCTAGTGCAACAAGCTAAGTAAAAGCTGAGTTAAATAAATGGCTTCTCAATATTTGTGGCTAGAGGTTTCAGAATTAGAATACCTCAGTAATTAGCTCAGATGAAATTTAATTACTCATAGAATTACCAATGTCTTCATTAGCAACTGGCCCTTTGGTATGGATTATCACATAAATCTTTTTCCATACTATCTCTAATTGAAAGTAAACAAACCAAAGTCTGGTGTAAACCCAGTCAACATACACAAATTAAGCCAGTATTTATGCTAGATCTTATTTTCTCTGAACTCCAATATCCATTTACAGTGCCTAATAAAGAATCAAATGCGACAGTAATGCTTAGCTGGTCCCCTGCCAAAATGCTTGATGGTGAGTCCCTGCCTAACTTAAGTATATAAATTGATAGAGCAGATCCTCCAGCTCCAAATCTGAGGCAGCTACTTCCCCCTAATCGCAGGCTTTGTGTTATGAATTAAACATCAAGACACATTTTTGAGGAGTGGGTGTGTGAGCAACAGAGCTTAGGAAGCTCCAGGGCTGGAGCAGGGAGCAGCGGTGCCCCTGGATGCACAGTGTCACACTGACCTGCAGTGCCAGCAGCCCTGTGCCATCCCAAGGGAAAACCCACACACATGCAGATGGTCCTGTTGGGAATGTGGCCACCCAGGCAGCTGCAGCAGGAGCTAAGCCACTACCACATAGCTTTGGTCTCCTCAGGGAGAGGCGGCTTCAAGACTGCTACCAGAGGGATGTTGTTGTACTTGAGCAAAGGATCCTTAATACTCTTGCACCTCCCTGTTCCCCCAAAACAAGCATGAAGCCCACACAGGCAGGAAAGGAGGGGAGCCACATGGAATGGCTGGAGATGCCAGGTACAGGGAACAACAGCGACATCAGTCTTCACTACCACAGAAGGGCAACAACAAAGATGCTTCTGCTTAAGGAGATGGTTCTGGACACCCAAGACCAGGAGTGACTACTTTCAGACTTATTTTGGTTTCAAAGCCTGGGGGGGAAAAAATGCTCTATCTTATTCACACCTTGGGCAAGTTTTTAAAACAGCAACTTCGGCAACGGCATTGCTCCGGTCTCTGCTAATATTGTGCTTTCAGAAGACAGGACACGGCATTTATTATCTTCCCAGAAACGTGAGCAAGATAATTACCAGTACTCTAACTCACTTTTTTCCTCCAGTAAAGTTAGGGCATTAAACACATACTTACTCAACCTTCTATATAAATAATATGCAAATCCTTCCCCACTGCATTCCTACACATTGCACATTGATAGAGGAAGACAAATACATAAAAAAGAATTTACATAAGGATTATTAAAAATAAAAAAAAAAAAAGTCCTTCCTGTTGCCTGGAGTTGTCAATAGTATTTACAGCATATATGCAATGCAATAAAATGAATAGTGATTTATTATATGTGGGATTTCTTAGCATGGCCAAAGAAATTCCCCTTATTCCCTGAGTAAGGGGCCTGCAGCCAATCTCCAAAAACATATAAGCCATAGAATGGTTTGGGTTTAAGAGACCTTAAAGCTCATCTAGGTAAGCTCCTCTGCCACAGGTGGGACAGCTTCCACTAGACTAGGTTGCTCAAAGCTCTATTCAGCTTTGAACATTTCCAGGGATGGGCCATATACAGCTTCTCTTATTTCAGTTTATAATCAAAACATTGCTCTTAAGGCAAAAAAACTAGTGTTAAACCTTGTGTTACCATAGCTACAGAACTCCTTTTGCCCTCCGAGGGAGGAAAAGCCCTAAGCAGTTTCTTGTGTACCATGTAGGAATGACTATGAATTAATTATGTACCATGTAAGGCTGTTAGGACAACAACACACTGGGTGTGTCCATCTGCTCACATCTAAACATAAATAGGTTAGAAAGTATCATAGTAGATCTAATAAAAGGTCAAAATAAGAGTCCAGAGCAAAAAAGCCTATGAATATCTTAGCATCAAACCAGTGAGGAAGGTTGGAGTTCCACCTTAATGGTGGAAAGGTTATAAACCCACACCACTCCCCTCAAGTCTTTTGCTGGTTGTCCTCACTGCTGGCTGTAAAGAGGTAAATACTAGACATGAATTACAGTATCAGCAGCTCTGGATATTATGAAGATACTGTCAGATGATCTAGGTCAGGGCTTTTTAACTCCAGGTGCAAAGATCCACTGGAGATTGGAAAGAAATACAGATTAATTCAAAGGAATTAATGAAAGAGTTTTGAACTGTATATGCTCCATAAAGATTAAAATACATTAATCTAAGATACACATGAATTTATTTCTTCCACAACAAAGCTTCCAAGGTGTTTTTTTAGAAAAATATTTTTTTAAAAAATCACCATCCTTTATATATGTTTCTACTATAAACTTGACTAACTTGTCATGATTTATTTACAAAGTACTTGCAGCTTCCTTTGATATTAATTAGATTTCTTTTTTGCCTCCTCATCCTTGTAGGAAAGTCATTATTACCTCTCAATAAGCTAAGCTAACCTAATACAAGTGCCCTAATGGAAATATCTATTTTAACCTCTGACAGTTATTACTGTGAAAACAAGAAGAATTAGAACCATTTGTTTTCATGCTTTTACAGTGAGAGGAGACTGCTGCCTTCAGCAAGCTTGTAAAGCATCCTCACTGAAATGCTTTCTGGATTTTTCTGGGGAATTTAATTAGAATGCATTACTTCCCAGCATCACCTCAGTAAGGCCACCTCTTCTAACAGCTGCTTAGTAACATTTCCACAGTATTAATGTGCTTAGATCATCTGTATATCCAGGTTAACCAAAAATCCCATACCCCAAGTTCTACACACTTTAAAATACAGACTTTCCAGAAGAAACATGCTAAAAGCTATTAATTTTATGCTGATTCGGGAGGTGTTCTATGTATTATATCTAGAAAATACTGAGGAATACTCAGAGTTTCTTTCTTTTTTTTTTAGAGAAAAAAGTACTTCAAACACATGCAATCTGTCATCAGAAAGTCACGGACCTTCACAGTGTCTGGCCTCATAAAGGACAAAAGAGTATTAAGCACGATTTAAGAACAGAAAGATTTATGAGTCAGATGTGGTAGGCAACATAAATCACAACACTACTTTTCCCTCGGAGCTAACGTGAAGACAGACTGTGTGAACAACAGAGAGGACCCAGAAGTCTTCAAGTGCTTTTCTACTGTGTTACATTGTTATCAGACTGGTAGCCAGTTTTACACATTTAAGATTTATTTACTGGCTTTGACAATAAAAGCGAAGCTGGTCGCCTTATTTGGGAACTCACAAAGGTAAAGCCTGCAGGTGTTCAGTTACACGTGGCCTGTGCACGATGCCCTTCCTCACATTTACCCTGCATGTCATTCATTTTCAGTTTGAGAACAGTCATGAAATTGGCTCTTTAAGAGGGTTTAGGTGAAGGAACACAGAATTTCTCATGTTAAAAGATAACACAAGTCAAATAGCCAAAATGATAAAGCTATTTTCCATAGAAGTAATGGGTGCATCAACTGCACGCAAGTGTTCATAACTACTGAAAGTGGGTTTAATATTTATGCTATGAGAAACAGTAACCCTTCACACAGTCATATGCAATAAATACAGAAGAGACCTTTTGCATACAATTTAATTTTCTTTTGCCTCGTGGTTGTAGAGCTTTTGTTGACCAAGATAAAACTCCATCAGATAGGGCACCATTCTGGCAAAATATTCATGGTTTCAGAGATATGAACAGAGCTGGAGCACCTAACTTGCCTGCTTTGCTGAACAGGGCCAGGCTGTGAGTGCTATGAAATCAGCACGTCTAAGTACACTAAAACAAAGGATTCCTCACAATAAGCACTTCACTTCAACACACAGCATCAATGGGAAAGATTTGGAGGAGTGGGGGAATAACAACGCTTCCAACTGCATTTCAAGTCAGAGATAATGACAGTGACCTGTCAGATGAAGTTAGGAGTTTCACATGAAAACCTGTCAGGCTTGTGTTTATTTTTCTAACAGACATGTGTGAGCTCATGCTGTGTACAGTGGCACTTCAAGAACAGCATCTGCCTTCTGATTTGTACAAGAACAAACATATTTGTTAAACTCATTCTCCAGCTGACAGACAGCCCAGGGAAACAATCATCACACAAGTTTGCCTGCCACACACAGGCATAAATTAATATGCAAAAATTACGTTTAGAATTGCAAATGCCCTCCCTATATTTTTAAGGTAGTCTAGAGAGCAATCATAATTCTACATCTCCAAAATATTTATATTGCAGAGGTGTCTGCACATGTTCCTGGGCTCCCTGTGCTGAGCCTGCTTTGAGTGGGGAGGTAGGTGCAGATGACCTTGAGAAGTCCCTTCCAACCTCAGCCATTCTGAGGACACCTGACCACTTTCTGTACACTGCTAAATATATTATCTTTACTGCTTCAACTGAGATTTTAAGAAAAAAATAAGTTTAACACAAGACACTTGGACCTTTAGATTCAGGTGGACAGTGCTAAATATAAACATCGTGAAACGAACTCTTGTATTTCTCAAAGTTCTCTTGGGAGCTATGTACTACTCTAAAGCAAAATCTCAGTTTTATGTCAGGTGATTTATGAGTTTTACTATTGAAGACAAATTTTCAGTGTGCACTTCAGGAACAGTCACCTCATGTAAATGAGATTATCCGTATGTTTCAAATTAATAAATAATGAAATCTTGCAGCAAATCAAGCCAGCAGGCAGTAAGGGGAAGGTGCTTGGCACATACACACACATATGTATCTTGCAATATACATGAAAAGAATTGCCCTAGGCTACTTTTCTATAATAGAGAAATATCATAGGATTTATTACTGGTAATGATCAATGCCAGGGTTTTTGAAAGAAACACAGATTGCAGATAGATCATAAAGAGAATAGTATGCTTTGGACTCTTACTGTACAACATAGTATTTCTTAGCAGCAAAATAAAACTTCAGTACTTCTCAATAAGCTTTTCAACTTATTTAGTTGAAATACATGTCTACTATTTGCCTGAACTTAACAATAAAAAAATCTAGAAGATGCAATTATTTCCTACCTTCAATGCAGACTGAGAAAATTGAAAACATTCACAGTGATAGATTTAAACAGATAAGGCATAATCTGCATTTTCTACTACATATTAGAATAATGGAAACAACATTCTTACCCATGTATTTTTAATGATATGACCCTACAACTATGAAGCATAGTCACAGAGCACTGAAATGTCATTTAGCAAGATGAGAAGGCTGTGACTTATTTTATCTGATCCAGAAATGAGCTGTCAAAGTTAAATTGTTATGTAATTAATTGTGCATTTGCTAGCAATTTTTAAACTGTGCAGGAAAGACTGTACTGAAATTGCAAATCACTGAACACTTTCATCTAATACATGAGATAATCCTTTGAAGACCATTTTCTCTGAACTGAGTGTTAATGAGGAGTTCCTCACTTTAATAAAATGTCACCTAATAAGTATAACCAAACAATATAATTTCCTTTTTTTTCCTTTAATAACCTTTCTTAGCCCTCCCTGGATATATTCCATAACTGGCATTGAGATACAGAAAGACTCGAGATCTCCAAGAAATAATTCACCTCCAGAGCGAGAGCTGAAATGGCTTACATGGGACTTGGCACAAATTTCAATTAAATGATTTACATGCAAGATAATGCACAGGATACCCTTTCTATTGCCTTCTATTTATATCAGGTGACTTATGAGCTTTACTATTGAAGATAAATTTTCTATTTGTCTTCAAGTCTTTCTATTGTACAGGTCTGCAGTTAAACAGTCTTTGGTTCCTCTCAATTATATTCAAAGCAGAGCTAGAAGGGTTACTCTCAACCTTTCTCCTCACCCCAAGGATGCCTCTTTTTAGTTCTCCCTCTCCCTGCCCCTTCTGTATCTTCACACAATTCATTAGTTACAGGCCATTACTTATGCAGGTACATTTTGATAGTTTCCCCCAGATATTGTCTTCTGGAAGCTGACATTTGGTGTTCTGGTTACCAACATAAAGACAACTCTTGAGACAACTTTTGTTGGTTTTTTTTTCCAGTCAAGATTCACATTCTAAAATTTTTGCTGGGCTGTATTTTTCCCAGAAAAATGAGGATCTGAAAAAAAAAGCAGCCAGCAAGTGGTAGAAGGAAAAAAATGAGTATGGAGTATGTGTTTCCCAAGTGTCACCACCCAGCACAAGAGCTGACTGTGGAAAGATGAGCAAATGCTGAACTTATAGTAAGTAGCTGGAACACAGGCTTGGCATTTTCACTCCAATGAAGCTTTCACAGAACTTGTTCATGGGGAGAAATGCTTTTAGAAATGCTAAAATGACTTTCCTTCTGGGTTTGTTTGTTTGTTAATATATATCTTATTTTTTTATGTTGAAAAAAGAGAACCTCAAAAAGTAGATGAAAAGTAAAAGAAACCTCACTTAGAAACAAATATATTTCAGCTACCCAACACAGTAAATAGGCTTGTTTGAACCATGAGCTTCCTGTCAGAATATCTTTTTAGAGGTTAATCTCAAGTCACCAAGACCTGATATTTTACAGGTATGGTAACTTTTAATAATCAAATATATACACAAAGGACAAAGAAAACAATCCTGCAATACCATAATTTAAAAAGCAACATAAATAAAACTCAAAGCTGTATCTCAATAAATATACATTAGGACACTTAGTACTTGTACAGGTTCCAGAATAAAGTGTTTTATACTACATGCATTGTATCATTCTCTTTTCTGCCAATTTTTATTATTTTTCATGAAGCTTACTAGCACAGTGACTGCCAAGAACATTTTTGAAACCTCATACATTCTGTTAAAACATCAAGAACACCATATTTTCAAAAATGAAAAAGATTTACTTGAAATTATATAAAGTGAAGCTTTCTAAATTGTATCAAGTGGTGGTTTTATTCATATCCTGTCACCTAATAAGCAAATTTGCCTTTTGGAAAGGCATATTAAAATTGGTTTTGAGTTTAGTGCAGGGATCATAGGATCATTTTTAATTCCTACACAATGAGCAGCAAGTTCTGGCCCACCTATAGATCAGCTGAGGATTTAACCTGCTGCAGATGGCAAACACTGAACCTTCTTCACAAAACAAACCACCCGCCCCACACAAAGTACACACCTGCTCTCAGAAACATCCTACCTATATAGCTCCTTGGGGCCCAATAGTTAACATCATGTTAAAAAACTGTTTACATCTTGAATTGCATTATTTCAAGTGTTTAATGTTGAGATTGTCTCAGTTTCCCTTATTTTTTCATATCATAAAAACACGTCTACTTTTGCAGCACAAGTTCAACAAAGAAGGTAAAATCAGACCCTGTATCTGCTTTCATCTCTCACTGATTTTTGGTTAGCTAAGCTGTGAGAACTGAAGACCAACAGAGTACCTGTGCTCTTTGTGTATAGAACACGAGACCTTTAATTCAGATATTGCAATCATCTCCTTTATCAGGGCTAATTTACTGCATACTGCTTCCCAATATAGAACAATTAATTTCTTGCTCTCCATAAAACCCTTTCAGGGCAAGCAGGTTTTTCACCCCTCAAAGATGCAGACTAGCAATTCTGGGGAAAACTCGGAGAACACAGTCCACAGAAAAGGCAGATACTTTTCAGGTCATAAAACACAGTCATGCAAATTACTCATAAGGAAAACCTGAATTTACGCTTAGATAGTTCACAGTTTCCATCAGAATTCTCAAGCCCTTTTATCACATTATACCCAAAACTTCAAGGTTTTGTCACTTCAGTGATGAGAACCCTTTTCTCCTCAGTTATTTAGTCAGTCAATGTTCATTTCCTCATTAATAATAGGTACTATACTCAAGTTCTCCTCCTGTACTTAATGCTACAGGTATTATTACATTGTTGTATAACTTCTGAGAATTATGTTGTATAGAATCTATAATGATGAAGTCTTATGTTTAATTGTGTATTTTTTGAGTTATCTTGGATCTCTCTGAAAGAAGCAAGACAAAGTTTTTTTTCTGATTACTGGCCACAAAGAGGGATGCCTGTATGCTCAATATCTTATACTTTTTATGGAAGTCCATGAAGATTAATTCTAAAGAAAAATGCAATATATTTGTAGATTGCATTAACTTTGCAGTGTCTTTGGCTGCAAGGAGGATTTATGACAAATGGAAATATAATTGATTAAAAGCAAAGCAGGCTTTCTGATCAAATTTAAATTCCACAGTTCCTGTAGGAGTTCAGCTGTACTCCAGCATGTTATGTGCAGTTAGGGTGGTTTTGGTTTGTTTTTTTTTTTTTGGTTTGTTTGTTTTGTTTTTTGGTTTTTTTTACATTTCACTTTTCAATTAGCCAGTACTGGGTCAGGTACACAGACACAAGGAGAGAATGCCTAAAGAAACACTCTTTCTTTTACCATCAAGAGTTTCTGCAAAAGGTGTTGCCAAGACAAACGAAGACAACCATAACTATTTTCAAAAACATAACGTACTTGTGGTTAACAGCCTTTTTTTTAAAGGCTACTTGCCAATTTTAAAGTGGCTAACATTAACCATCCCATTAGAAACAAAACAAATCCTCCCTTCAAAATAGTGCCATTATCCATTAGCAAAGCTGCATAATGTACAAGAGATAAAGGTTAAGTACTAAATCATGTTCAATTGCTTCAGAAAACTACTGGCACTTTGTAGGGTAAAGGTACTTGCTGATACTGTGTTTTCAAATGTATTTTGAGAACATTATTATAAGACACACAGTAGTCGGTTTGCATTAGGGCTGATGCTTTTTTCATTAAAGCTGAAGCTCTCCAATACAGACTGATGAACCAGAAGACTTCTCTTTGCAGTTTAAACACTTTTTTATATGAAAACATACCTACAATGCACCTTTCCTTTCCACATATAAAATTCAACATTAAATTTGAACTGGCAGAAGTGAGAACAGGAGTCTTAGGTGTACTATCCACAAACATCTTCTGTTCTTTCCACCACAGTACCTCTTAGTCTCAAGAATAAAAGTTTGGGTTTGTTGTTTCTAAGAACTCACTCAAATGCCTCTGATTTCACATAGGAGGATACAGAAGGCAGGTCTAGCCCCAGCATTACTTAGTTTCTTCATCACAACTTAACTCTAATACCCACTAGAACTCCACAGTGAGGAAGCAGCAGGAAAGAAGGAACTACAGCAATGTAACACAACACACCTGAAGAGCTTGGGTTGTCCCACCCCAAATTACTCTTACTATAACAGCCTGGATACAGTAGTGCATAAGCAAAGACTATTTAGGCTTGTCATCTGGGTTGAATCTAATTTTAGATCCAAGCACAGGTCTATCAGAGACTCAATGTGGAATCCCAAGTGAGTGCTCACCACCTCTCTGCAATAGAATCCTTCCCAGTAAAGCAGTATAGACTAGTTTCATTTTGCTGGAATGAACTTTGCTGTCATTAAAAGGATATGAACTGATTACCTTAAAACAATTTCATACATCCTACAACACATCCTGATAATCTTTGGAGAGACATTAAAAGCACATATGTATTTCTTTAGTACCTAATTACCTAAAAAAGAGATATGAATTGTAGGAGATTAATTCCTTTACACTGAAGTTTTACAGTACATTTAAGTAGAGTTTGACATGCAAGCAGGGACTAGAGGGTGACTCAAATGGGTGCAGGAGGTCCTTCCAGCAATACCTCTCTCCCCAGTTCCCCTATCCCAAATATTTGCTTTCCAGACAAGAAGTTTTTCCAGCACAATAACACAATGTTATGACTCCCACATTTGTGGGTACTGACTGGCCCAACATGTTTTGTCTTCTTACTATCTTGCCATTAATACCACACTATTTACATGAAGCTTGCCCTAGTCCATTCTCCAAAACACATTTCTAAAATACATGTCACACTAGCATAGAATCTTTTTTCTAATTTGTCTGCAAGTACAAAGCATAATTTTTAACAAACAATTGCAACTTTTGCCACTCACATTGCCAGCCAAAAGAAGCTGTTTCATATTTCAGACTGAACCTCACTACCACTGCTCTTGTGCATCTCTGAAGGAAGCTTCACTCCCTCTTCCTGCACATCCATTTTCCAGTTCCCAATGACCACTGTGGCCTTCAGCTGCACTCACCACATTTTGCCAGCCTGTCCCTCGTACTGAGGGGGCCCAAGTCTCAGTGAAGCATCTCAGCTGCAATCCCATGAGTTACATTACCCCCAGACTGCCTGCCAGACTTCTGCTAATGCCACATAGGCTGCAGCTCGTTTCCCTCAGCTACAGGACACGCCACTGACTCACGTTTGATGCTCTGCCCACCAAGACATCCATGATGCTTTCTACATAACTGTATTTTATGTACATTATACTCTTTGTTAAGCATTTACAGATTACTCAGGGGTTTGCACATTTGCTTAAAGGCTACAAAACTCCTGCTTTCTACATACAGGTTTTACTTCTCTGGTGTTTTACAGTTTTTTAAAACCAAAATCACTAGTCATATATAAATTTAGTGTCATACAACTGCATATGTACACACACAACCTCCATACACAGAAAATATTTCTGCCTTTTCCTTGTCAGACAAACAGCTGAGATAGAGGAAGGTACTTACACACAGCTGCTTCAGTCCACAGAAACATGCAGTGGTTAGAAGTAGATATCATAGCTTAGTTTTCAGAGTCAAAACAAGTTACTAAGGATAAGTTTGTGAAGAAATCTCAGGTACTCTCAATCACTTTCCTTAGCACCACCAATAAGCCACAGTAACCTCAACGATTACAGGACTGAGAAAAGACACTGTTATTCTTTGCATTTGGAGCACCTATGGGGGCAGATTTGGTTTTTTTGTCAACAACACAGACACAAAAAAAAAACCGGCTGAAAGTGAGGCAATTTGAATGCTTGTTTTCAGCTCTAAGCATCAACCTTATGACTCTAAAGTCCAGCAAAGACTCCTTTTTACTGTTTGTGAATGTACATTGATATATACTCCTGTGTATTCCAAGTTAGCTGTAATGTTGGCTGAGCATGACCTGCTTTATCATTGGTTAAAGTTACAAAATTTAAAAAAAAAACAAAAACCCTACAATCATATTTCAATTCAAAAGTTAAGATGCTTTTCTCCAAATAGGTCTAAATTGGAGGAAAAAATTCCTGCAGGCAGGGGGTCAAAGCCTGGCCAGCCAGTGACACCCACTGCTTTCTAGCACACTCAGTTTGAGCTCTGAAGCCTCTTGGCTGTAGTACATTGCACAGCCTTTATACCTGATCATTAAATAAAGCAACCTGTCAACACTGTACCCTGACAGCTCTGAAAAAAGATTTAAAAGGACCTCCTTCAGCAGGAAACATATATCCAAGGACACCAGCATTACTGCTGTGTTCTTCAGAGAGCAGACACTGCTTTATCCAGCATCTCCAGAGCTTCAAAGAGAGCACCTGCTTCATCTCCATACAGCAGTGAAATTCCAGACATTAAGCAACACTCACTTCTTTTGCAAGTCTGAGAATTATTAGATTCCATGACTCCTTATTCATCTTCTTCCTAAGTATCAATACTAACACTGTTTCAGAGTATTGCTGAACAGTAATTGTCTGCTTATTGTTCAAGTAGCTTCCAATTCTACGTTCCTTTCACCAAGAAAAAGTAACTGCCTCAAAATATTCTTCAGATTACTCAAGGTTCAGTGTTAAAGAGATAAATATTTTTTGGAAGTTACTTATGAGTACAAAATGTAGGCTGGGGTTGAAGAGAGAGGAATAGCTGTTATATTCAGGTTAGTGAAAAAATCAGAATGGATGCAAAACTCTAGAAATTCCACATTTGTCTATTTTGCAAGAGTGCAGAATAAAACAAGACAGGTTCTTCCTTATTCCAGTCTCAACTGGACACTTCCACTGGGTAGGCAGAAGAAACTAATCATAAGCAACACAAACAGAGCAAGATGCAGATGCATGGACATCAAAAAACAGAGTGGCTTGGGTTAATGTGTAAAAGGAAATAGACAGGAAGAGTTGTTAAAAAATAAAAGGTTTTTTTTAATTTGAATTTACTATTCAGATTGGAAATGGAAGTGGAACAAATGCTGGTTTCTTTCTAACTTCCATAGCAACCCACTCACACTGAAGTTATGTGACTCAGAAGCTGTTTTCTTTAAATGCAGCCATATGGCTTTTAAACACTTTTGGTTCTATGCCCAGACACAGAATAATTATTTCTTCATTTTATTGTCCTGATAGACTCCAAATAATCAAAATTTATAATTTTGCTCAAATTAATCAAGTTATCCTTTACATTTCCTATGCTCCTGCAAGGCATGCCCAGAGGGCTTTGCTTTTTACCTTAAAAAAAATAAAGTGTTAATAGAAACCCACAGCAAAATTAGGGATATATCCAGCAACTTAAAGACATTTCACATTTTCCAAATACCCTATGTAATTATACCAAGAAAATATTTGCTCCTTGTTTATAATTTACTACTTAATTGCCAGAGGACTAAAAATTCCCATTTCTCAAGTGAAGGTTCAAGAAGTCCACATCAGTTGCAATAAGTATGTATGCTCATAATTCCACACTACACTTCCATCACTGAAACACAGCCAGCTTTGTTACACTGGGCCTGCTTAAAGTTATTTCTTAATATTCACAAGCTGCTGAACAACCTATCAAAGTTATTCAAAATCAAAGCAAAATGGTACTATGGAAGTTCATATCCCTTTTCCAGTAAGGGTTACTGCCAGTTTTAGGGAACCATTTTACATTCAAGACAAGGTTTCATTTCTCTAAGTTATAAATAAGTAGTAATTAGAAAACAAGCACAGAACTACATGACAAAGATCATTTCACAAATCAAGACTGCAATCTTCAATACTTGTCATCAGACAGAAACTCAAAGAACCATAGAAAGAATATTTCACAGCACAAGTGTCTTCACATTGGTCACTTTGAAAACAAACTCTTGAGTTACTGTATCTGTGTTTCTTTCCAGTACCATTCACCAGCATTTCATAAAACCCAAAAAATTTACCACACCTGCTACATTTTAGCACAATACCCAAAAAAAGAGAACAAGTCGGTCTTCTAACATACCTGCTTTTCCAAGTCAAAGACAAAAATATTGAAATGGAAGCTTTAGAAAACCAACCCACCTTTTCGTACAGATACAGTTCATACCACAGAAAAGCTCCTCTGCATGTCTGGTGACCAGCTGTAGAATTCCAGTGCACAGTTTACATCCAATTCCTACACTTAGAACTACAGCAAGCAAACATCATTGTCCTTTCAAAAGCCTAGAACTATTTACTTCAGCCCAAACTGCTGAACTGGTGAAGCAACCCAGCACAGGATCCATACACCAGCCAGTCTGGTGCCTGTAGCCATGGACTAGAGCAGCAGAGAGCCTGTAGTCAGACATCAGACAGCTTTCCCCAATTGAGAAATAAATTAAGGACATAGAAAGCTCATCGGAAATGTGCTTGGCATACCTCAAAAGGGAACACGTATCCACTTGACAGAAAACACACAAGCATCTTTTACACTAAGTATATATTAAAAATACAACAGCCTGTTATTACCAGCCCTTAGGTACAGTCCTCAGCTCAGAAGCATGCAATAATGCTTCATTTTTCAAAAACAAAACCCTAAGAAGTTATACTGCTTTTTTTGCCTGTCTACATTCTTGCAGCTGTTATGCACCCCTATCAGTGAGACAGGAACACAACATGGAAAATATTTACAGCATGGCCACAAAAGCCTTTCAGAATATTGCATGTTCATTGCAGATATCACAGCCAAGCAACACAAATTGTCCATGTTTATAACCTCTTAAACAACTAATTCTCCTTCTCCAGATAGCCAACAACAGATAAAAGTAGATGACCTATTTCAAGGCACACTCCAATCACTGTGCACAACAAAACAGATTCAAGCACCTGGATAATCTCTTAAAGCATCGAGACGTTCTCCAAACAGCATTTGACCTCTTAGAAATAATAGAAAATATTCCATTTTCTTGTCAGCAGTTCACACAAGTCCAGCATATCATCGTACACCTTTGTTTCTCCAAACAGTGCTACAGAACACTGAGCAAACAGCAAAAGTTTCAGTAAAAAATCCTCACTTACCTTGTCCTTGTCCACTGATCTGGTAACTCCACAGCATCAAAATTATTGATAATATCCAGTGCACTCGCCCAGCTACTCCACCGCTTTCTTGTCTTCCAGCCATTGCATTATTGGATGCTATACAAAGAAATATTATTGAATGTTTTAGTTATACCTCTTGGGAAATATACCTTTGGGTAGAGCAAAACAAAACAAAATCCCCAGAAATTTCCTCCGTACACATTTACTACCATACTTTAATAAATACTCACTGGTAAAAATGGTTTTTCATTCAGAACCTCCTTGACTGTTTGCTCAAGACTGTTACCTCACAGGCTACTAAACCAAAGTAAGTTGCTCTGAAAATGCTTGAATTTACCTTTCATACAGAGGTCCTGAACTTTACAAAAGAAATAGGTTCAAGTCCAGCCAGGTTTAAGAGACCTGAACAAGCAGCACTTCACTGAGTCACTCAGAAGTCTTGCTGTATAGAAACTCTTTTGAGGCAAAATCTCTCAATTAATCCTTAAACTTGAATTTTTAAAAGCTTGGGGTTTTACAGCATTGCATTTCACTGTGGGCTTTCCTGCACTAACATTTTCCCCATCAAAGAATGGTCTGATTTGGAAGGGACCTTAAAGATGATCTAGTTCCAACCTTTCTGCCATGAGCAGGGACACCCTCCGCTAGACCAGGTTGCTCAGTGCCCCATCCCATCCAGCCTGGCCTTGAACACTCCCTGGTATGGGGCATCCACAGCTTCTCTGGGCAACGTCACTGACTTATGCAACAGTTGCCTGTTAATTATTCCCCCCACTCTGCCTCTTACACCACTCTGACTCAGGTCTGCTTCTTCAGAAGGTCTCTTTAATCAAATAGTCATTTGTCAGAATCATATTAAGTACACTGGCCTGGATGGAAAAAAATAAGATGTCAATTCTACCCTAAAGCACAGGCAAGTATTACAGACACTGGAATATGAACAGTAAGGTAATTTATCCAGTATGTGGAAAATCTTGCAATAATTCCTTTATAATATAGCATTGTGAAAAATTCCTGTGATTTTACATTATAAACAACTGTAAAGTTCTTGTGAACAGTGTTTCAGTAATTTAAAAAAAACTATAAAGCAAACAGGGAAAACGCTACACTAACAGAAGGGAATGTTTACATACTGGCTGATTAGGCATACTTTTAATATAGCTATTATAGTAAGTTTTATTTAAAAACCCATCTATTTTACAAACCCAAGGATGCAAAAGCAATCCATAGCAAAAGGTTCAACTGAAATGATACTGTATATAATTATATATATGATATATAAACTTCAGTTCTCAATTCTGATCTAAGAGCTCATTTCAGGCCCCACTAGAGCAGCTATTTCAGCAAAACAGTGCCCTCCCCAGCCAGCAGTCCCGGTTCCCTGTCCCCTTTCACATATGGACAGCAGAGAGAAAGAGACATTAAAGTTTTGTTTTGCCTTGACTTTTTCCTAACTATTTAACCCCAAGAGGAAAGGAGAGGCAAACCTCTGAAAACAGGAGTTTCAAAGCAAAAGTGCAGAACAACAAATATGAAGAAATGCCCTAAAAATACATAAACTTTACCACTGAAAGGTCGAAGAAATAGTTTTGTAAAAACAGCATCTCGGAAAAGAGAGATTCTGTTTCATGAATATTCTTTCCCCAAAGTAACAGACACATTTTTGATTCTCAGTGTAAGCAAACAGATGGTATTCATTAGTTATTTACCTACTTTACTATTAATTAAAATGTCCAAGATAATTTTTGTTTCCACTGTGTCTACAGAAAGCTAGAGTTCCATGAAAATCTGGCATTTGTATCTACATCCCTGCTAGCTGTAATATAAATATTACAGCTAAGAAAGCAATGAAGGGGAGGGAGGGGCTACAGCTAAGAAAGTACCTGAAGGGGAGGGCCTACAAGAAACCTGGGAGGTAACCCAGTTTCTTATTAATAAATGCCTTGGGGTGGATTAGAGTGAAACAACACTGAATAACCGCTGTTTGAAAACATTTACATGTAGGGTTTATTTTAGAACAATTTTGTTCCAAAGGTAAACAGGTATGTTGCCATTTTGGGTGTTATCATCTATAGCAATATGGTATAAAGATAACCTTTAGGGAAAAAGCATAAGGGAGAGGAAGGGAAAGACAGGATAAGGGTAAGGGAGAGTAAGCAAAGAAAAGATGAGAGTGGAAAAATGTATATGGTCACTGCCCATGGGGTCCAGCAATGAAACCTGGTAGTTGCAGCTTCCATGTGTGTCAGTTGAAGTTGTGGTCTTGATCCATTGGGGGTGGGGGAGGGAAACCCACACCCTCAAAGAAGTTATGAGTTATTATATCCATGGATAGTGTCATGGGCCATGCCATGAGCCTCCAATGTCTCCTGGGCCTTTGCAGAGTTCCTGTGAGGGGCACAGTAAAAGGGTTTTTCCCACCTTTCGGGATTAGCAGGGGGATGGGCTTTGATGGGCCATGGCATGAAACTCCAACATCTCTGACAGCCCAGCACAGAGTTCACATAGACACAGCTTTTCCCATCTTTTCAGGACTTGGCACTGACAGGGGGGATGGTCCAGGTGCCTCTTCCCAGCCTGCAGAAGTCCCCTGGCAATTCTGGAATGCCTAAATCATTAACCATTTCAGCCTCTGGCACAGGTGCCCAGAGGAGCTGTGGATGCCCCATCCCTGTGAGTATTCGAGGCCAGGTTGGAAAGGGCCTTGAACAGCCTGGTCTGGTGAAAGGTGTACCTGCCCATGGCACAGGGAATTGTAACTGGATGAGCTTTAAGGTCCCTTCCAACCCAGGCCATTCTGTGGTTCTATCAGAATCCTGCAAGCTCATAGAGGAAAACAATACCTATCTAACTAGGAGGAAGCCTAGATATCAATATCCATAGTATTCAAAATGAGAATAGAAGAAGCAAAAATTGTGAGTTTTTTAGATCTTCACAACACAGGAATCATCCATGAAAGACTAAGAGTGAGGCAGAAGGGAGTGCAAGGGACAGGTTGAAGCAGCACACTTTACAACAACACAGAACTCCAGTGAGAGGGAGGGGATCTAAGCCTTGTAGATACTATTCTTATTATATTTCCTGTCTTTGATGCGATAGTTTGTAAAGGAAAAGAAGCAAAGAACAGTGACTGACACATATTTAACTGCCAAGTTAAAACTAGAATTTCTATGTCCCAAAGAAAATTCAACAGAAAGGCTTTCATTAGAGAAGCTGAAAACTGACTGAGAATCAAAAAGGTTAATCTCCTCTGAATCCTAAGCCTCACTTTCCACACAGGTGCAGGGAAACAGGTTTATCTCAAGCAAACACATTTTTTAATTATGGAACACTTGCTCTAATAGAGGCTACATTGCAATAAAAGAGCTTAACTGCAAGTCTATAATCAACCTTTACAGCATTTGGATTTACACCAGTGCTGCTTCAGCCCTTCTAACACAGGAATAAAATGACCAAGGACAGAACCAAACCATAAGTGGTTTAATAGCTGGATTAATAGGAACATCAGTTGCAACAAGTATGAAGAGATGAACAGAAATTATAATTAAAAGTAACAAAATATCTCATTTTAAAAGCACGACTTCTTTGTGGCAAGAAGGAAAGCCAAGAGATAAATAAAACCCATCTTCCAAAGGGACAAAAGAATTATTAATCCCTCTATCTCTGCAGAGAAAAATTTATTTTTTATTTTATCCTCCAAACCTGCTACAAAAGGAAAAGTACCAGAGAGTTAAAAACACCAGACTAACAGAAATACAAAACCTTACCTGTAGGGCTTCCTTCTCCCTGCTTCTTCTAAACCAACCCTTCCCCTTCACAGAAAGAAAAAAAAAAAAAAAAAAAAAGGGAAAGCAACCCCCACACCCTTTATAGTCACTCCAAACAGGACTCAGCTGAATTAAATAACACCTCGATTAACACCTTAATGCAGCTGTGCTCACATATTGCCTGCACCAGAAAGTACATAGGAAAAACCAACAAAACAAAACCAATCACCACCACTATTAGTTTTACTCTTTTTTTCTCCTCAAAACTTATGTATTAAACAGTACTCTAACTGTAAAATAGCTACTAGACTCACCAGCTTCACAGCCAAGAAAAAATGGCAAGGGGACCTTCTTCACATTTATTGACAATTAACTGTAACTAATTTAGAGTGAACCAGGTGCAGTCAGTTGGCAGGAAATCAGCGAACACAGATAAACCTGTCATATAAAGGACTGTAACAAAGTTTGAAGTTTATTTTAGAGGAGACTTCTGCTGAATTAGTGTTGGCATGAAAAGCGTGGAGGCTCTCAGCTGCATTACCAGAGATTTGTTGCCATCTCAATGGCATGATCCATTAAAATCCATAGGCTTTGGAGAATTTGATTCGGGGGTGGCAATAACAGAACTATTTTGCTTTCTTTCTGTAACTGCCTGAATTATTTTATGTGCTTTTGTCTTTTTTGAATCACTGAGTATATTAACTATGTAGATGTAAGCATCCTTCTTAGCGTAAGTAATTTACAAGTTTATTTACAAAGTTTAATTAATAAAGCCCAATATTTAGCTCATGCAAGCATGTGCTCAGTAAATTTTTGGTAAATGACAGGTAAAAATATGCCAGCTTTCTGGCAAATCATCAGAATGTCACTTGCCTCATAAAAGTGAAAGCTACTACTGTACATGAAGTACAATTTAGCCACTTAACTCTATATTTAAAGTACAGTTTTCCTCTCCATACAGCACCTATGAAATATCTGGTATGGACAACAAAAAGGGATATATGTCTTCTCCAGCCACTGCTAATTCAGCCAGCCTCACATGTCAGCTGGATCTCTCTGAAATGGATGTCTGATACAAGAGTTTTAGCAGGTACATGAAATGCTTGGAGTTATATAGTCATGGAAAAAAAGAGAGAGAGAAAAAAAACAAAGCCCAAAAAATTGACAAAAAATCATCAAACTCACAAAACATCCTGTAAAATATTTTGAATGCTGATGTCTAAGGAAATACCAAGGACAGACACACTAAATTTTGCTAATATGTATTCCAAAGTCTAAACTGGATGCATTTTACATCCCTGAAATAAGATTCTGACCTTTCTTAAATGTACAAAAAACTGTGGTACCAGCAGGCCTGTTTATATCTACGTAACTGAAATCAGAACCTGGTCTGATGCATTTAAAATAATTGAATTTATCACTGATGTCTTATTTTGCCTGTTACAAAGACTGTATTTTTTAACCTCATTCTGTTAGTGCATTACCAAAGACATTATAAATACAAGATCCCTCAGAGGGCCATCTGTGGAACCAGATACTATCTGATGAGGACTTCCCTGCAGTATCAGGATTGTTTACACAGTGTAATGATAAAAATTTTCCTATTTAAATTCAGAAGCTATACAAGAGCAGCATAACAAGATCCATACCACACCAGATGCTTCCAGTGCTGCCCTGGCTGGGCCACAGCAGAACAGAACAGATAACCCACTACACACCTCAGTCTGGAGACAACTGAGGCTCGACTTGGATACCAAATCCATTGCTGGAACACAGCTTCTTGTGACATCAGAGCATGTGGCTCTGTATGCCATAGCATCATGGAACCTTAGAAGGGTTTGGGTTGGACGGGACCTGCCTCAGGCAGGGACACCTTTCACTGGGCCAGGTGGCTCAGAGCCACCTGTCCAACCTGGCCTTGAACACTTCCAGTGCTTCTCTGGGCAACCAGTGCCTCACCATCAACACAGTACAGAACTTCTTCCTAATATCCAATCCAAACCTATTCTCTTTCAGTTTGAAGCCATTCCCCCTTGTCCTGTCACTACATACTCTTGGAAAAAGTCCTTCTCCACCTTTCCTGCAGGCTCCCTTCAGGTACTGAAAGGTTGCATTAAGGTTGCCCTGAAGCCTTCTCTTCTCCAAGCTGAAAAACCCCAATTCTCTCAGCCTTTCCTCATAGCAGAGGTAATCCACCCTTCTAATCATCTTTTAGGCCCTTCTCTGGACTTGCTCCAACAGGTCCATGTCCTTCCTGTGCTGGGACCCCAGAGCTGGAGGCAGCACTGCAGGTGGGGTCTCACCAGAGCAGAGCAGAGGGGCAGAATCCCCTCCCTCCTCTGCTGCCCACACTGCTTTGGATGCAGCCCAGGACACTGGGGGGTTTCTGGGCTCCCAGTGCTGGGTCATGTCCAGCCTCTCACCCACCAGCACCCCCAAGTCCTTCTCGGCAGAGTTGCTCTGGATCTGTTCATCCCCCAGCCTGGATTAGTACCAGGGGTGCCCTGACGCTGGGTGCAGCACCTTGGACTTGGCCTTGCTGAACCTCATGAGATTCCCATGGGCCCTCTTCTCCAGCTTGTCCAGGTCCCCCTGGATGGCATCCCATCCTTCAGGTGTGTCAACCACACCCCTCAGCTCGGCATCATCTGCAGTTTTCTGAGGGTGTGCTCAATCCCACTGTCTGTGTCACTGATGATGACTTTAGTTAAGCATGCCTGCCAGAAACTTCTGTGGTGCAATTACAAACTTTCCAAAACAGATTCAGTAAGAGTGATTCAGAACATCAGCTAGAAATTATTGATTATCCAGTAATGTACTAAATCATTAAGTCACTAACTTATAATCAGGTTTGCTTTCAGAACCTTTCAAAGTTTAAGTAACTATTGATTCTTCCATACTCTCTGATTAAAATTTAAAGTGAAAAATGTAAGAGTTGTAATATTTTTAAGATTGAATTCTTTTAATATCAGATTAATATTATAAAGAAAACATCACATGTACTGCTAAAAGAAATAAAAATTACCTACAGACAAACTGTAGCTGTGAATTAATGGTTCCTGAATGAAGGCAAAGGTGTTTTAAGCTGGGCCTTTAGAAATATAGTTTCTTCCATTCTTTCTTGTACTGAAACTTATGAATTTCACTTCTATGAAACACTATGGACCTTCATGGCAATTTCATTAAGACTGAAAGGGTTTTTTCCAAAATGAAAAAGAATCTTCCTTTGCAATAGGAAGTTTAATTATTGGATGACTTTAGCTTTTAAGATTTCTCACACAGTTGTTCAGATGATAGGCTCTGACACAGGAATTGGCTGTATTACTATAGAGAGCAGAAGAGTTGTGGAAACTATACCCAGTGGTTGAAAGCAGTTCTGTTTCCAGCCACCACTCAAAAATACCGTTTTACTTCACAAATTATCAAATAAAAATCAAATTTTGTTGGTTTTTTCTGGTGTTGCAGCCTTTAGCTTTCACAATTTCAATATTTTCACAGAACAGCAGGAAAATTCCATCTCAGAAGCCAAGTTTCCTAGGCCAGGATTTCTTCTTAAACAAATGCTTTAGAAAAATCACGAAATATCAAAGATCTCATTAAAAAAAAATAATTAAAAAAACCCTCTTAAATCAGGTATGTTCTTTCATTCAAGAAAATGCAATTCAGCATAATGAAAGGTAAACATCTGACTTAGTTCCCTTTTTTATTTTTACTCCAAACCAGATAAACCCTTTCTAACACATATTTTACATATATATATATATATATAAAACATGCTACACAATAGCAACAGTCTGTGAATAAATTTGAAATGGCCAGCTACACCAAACTTGCAGAATTCTTGCTTGAAGCCCCATTTATTTACAATCCTTGGTCTCCACATTCAAAAAGACATTCCCGCATACAGTCACAGAGCTTATGGTTAGAGCAGATCACATGAATGAGCTCATCAGGGAATATCTGCAGGCTATCTGCAGTGGTCTATCTCACCAGGTTTGTGTAACTTTTCTAACAATCCTAAAAGAAGAAGAATATCAACCACAGCCAACACTGGGATTTTAGTTTATTTTCACAAAGTAGAACTAATTCAAGGAGTAAATAAAACTGTGATGAATAAATGTAAGTTTCCCAATTACAATCATTCATACAATCTGCTTTTGCATTAACAGATTAAAATCAATATAATTGACTTTGTTCCATAAAACCATTTGTTTTGGTTTTCTTTGCAATCTCATACAACTGAGAAGTAAACTTACAATGCATTAAGAAATTTCAGGTAACGGGCTGTGTCAATGCAGCATGAAGGATGAGGAAAAAGTGAGCAGAAGAGTAATACATTTTTCACAAAGTATTGGATCTCATGAACAAGTTAATGATGTTTGAAAGGGAGAAAATGTGAGGATCAAAAGTTTTCAAGTTGCTGAGTGATAATAATGGTGCCATCTATTGTGCATCCATCACACTGAAGTGCTTGACACATATTTTGGACTCTTTTCATGCATTTTCTTTATGATGATTAATAGTGGCATTGTACCCTCTGAAATAGCAGCCCATCACACAGAGAAAGGTGTGTTAAATTAAATTCAGATGATAACTATTTTGATCTCAAGCAATATGGAGAAAAAAACTGAAAGGTTAGAACAAAAAAAACACCTGTATGAAATACTCATTTCTAAGCTGAGGGTTCACAACAAAGAGCGGAGAAAAAGGAATAGGAACAAAATGCACTGTTTAAACACAAGCACTTTTCCAAGGCATCCATTATTCTGATTTCTTATCCCTACTCTACATTTACATTAGAAAGTGCTGATGTTTAAGATGTGTTTTCTTCTGTTACACTTTCAAGTAGAAAGATAATTTTAGGATGATTGATCTATCCTCTTTTAATGGAGATAGATAATTAAATTTCTCTAAAAGGAAGAAATAAAAGGTGATGTGTATCACCTGCCTGCCTCTCACAACCTGGATGTGCCGCTGTGGTCTGGTTTTTCTCTAACACACATCAGAAGTTTATTACACATCAGTGTTTGTTTCCTTTTTGGACTTTAAACACTTTGGCTAAAGCATCTCTTCACTTTTTTTTAAGTGGGGAGGGGGAGTGCCTTTTGGTCTGGTGAGGCTGAAACCGGGGCGTCCAAGGCCCCTGACGTGACTAAAGCAACTTAAAGTGCAAGTTTGCTTGCGCTGACACATTTTAGCCTGCTGCCTAGGAGGATGAAGGCAGGCACTATGGCTCAGTAAACAAGCTCTAACCCTAACTTCCTCTCTTCAGGGGTGGGATTTAGTAGGGGAATATTCAGAGTGTGCCCTTTGTTCTGTCTCAACAGTCAAGAAAAAATAAGGGAAAAAAAATCCTACTCTCATCAGAAGAGTGGGTATAATGACTATCTGCATGAGTGTCATAATGTATATTTAATGACTGGAAACCATTCAGAAATATCTGGATGCGTCAGACACGTACGGGAATGGTAAACTTCTGCTGGAACTTGCTCGGGAACCTGTGCGGTCCTGTGTTCTCCAGGGAGCACAGAAGCAGAAAACTACACTACAGCTTCCCCAGCACAGGAGCACGGCTGCAGAGATCAATTATTCAGTCTCTTGCAGCAGTCAACAGACTTGCAAGTCTTAATGGAGAGCAACTGAGGAATGGGAGATGGCTGGTTTGTGGATTAGCTCAGGTGCACACAAGCAGTGTAGTAAAGTCTGAGTAGGTTTGTCAAAGACTGCCACCTCCCCTAACCACCAAAAAATGAATAAGTAAATCACAGTTCTACCATCTGATATGCACAGGATTTCCAAATGTGTCTGATAGCAAGTTTAGTCCCTGCTGGCTTTTGCCTTTTTTTTTTTTTTATTTTTTTACTTTTTGTATAATTAAAACAGTTCATAATAATACTGTACAGGACCGTTCAGAAAAACTGAATTAGCTGGAAGCTGATCTATTGAATACATTCCAGTGAGGCATCACATAGTATAGCTAAGAGATTTGATCATTATTTAGTAAGTTATTAAATTATGGTGGTTTTTATTTACTACATATTTTTACATTACAATTAACAAGGACTACTGGCACAATTATTCTCGTAATTCCCCTCTCCTAACCCAAAACAGTTTTGATGAACTTGAAGAAAAAAAACAAGGGTGGAATAACTGTGAATAATGGGAAAAATCAAAAAAATCACCTAACTTGTTGAGTGGGAGTACCAACAGAGATAGAAACAGTTGGTTAGGGTTTTTTTTTCCTGTTACATTGAGTATGCAAAATCCAAGTAGGCACAAGTCCCAGGGGAATGAGATTGTTAATGTTCCACCCGTACCAGTAATCATACTTTCATATATTCAGAGAGTGTATAATTTACCAAAAAGTGCTTTGAGAGTAGTCTAGCAGTTTCTAATATTTATTGGAATTATGCTTACATCTCTTTTAAAGTATCTCTCTGGAGTTTAGCTGTCTGGGCTTCTATAGAATAAAAAGCATGATAGCCAGTAAATTTTAAAATCCTCATGAAGTTCTTTGAGTAACTTTCTTATGCATAACCATGTTTCACCTAGTGGTTTTAAAGACCAGGTCCATAGAGGCTAGAAACATCTAGCTTTGAGAGCAAACACACTGTCTGTGACTTGAGGAGGTCTTTATTCTGCCCAAGCTTCCCGAGAATGTGTCACCTTAAATCCATCATTCCTCCAGTATTTTATATCCCTGACTCTAGGCTCTAGCTAGTGCGTTTTTGTGACAGAAATTTCTTGTTTACAGGGTGCACAGGGAAGGAAATCTTTCTGCAGCCATTTATTTGGATTTATTGCTGTGGGGTATTTGTCTTTTCTTTAAAAGAAAAACTAGCATTGCTGGAGGCCCCGAGTTTTGGAGGCTATCCTAAAGAAAAAAATAAAGCTACTTTCCAAATCATGGCTTAAAACAGTTAGAAAAGGAGAAAACATCACACTGTGAACATCACCATAGTATTTAACATTGTTTTTCCCATAGCCAAGGGCATGCTGCCTTCCAGAGGCCCAGTCACAACTCCCGGTCAAATCCCATGAAGTTGTGAGGTGCCAGGTAGAGCTGATGAAGAAATTCTGCTGATTGAGAAGCAGACCAGCAGACAAAAGAAAAATCAATACCTGAGCATCAGTACAGTGTAATAAAAGCAGTATCTCATTTTGACACCTTGACTGAGGGGTTTTTTTGGACAAAGACTCCCATTATTTTTCCACTTTCACCTAAGTTTAACCCCTAATGTCTAGTTATGCTTTTCTGTGTTGTCCAGTATGAGTAACTCCTGCCTCATCTCCTCTCCTTTTCTCCACATTGCTTGTTTCTCTCTTTCATAAAGTCTGCAACTATTCTGTCTTCTGCAAAGACTTTTCTCTCCATCACATTAAGCTAAACATGCACTAGGAGGATATCAGAGACTAATTAAATATTGAGGCTGTGATACTCAAATAAACGGGTATTTGGGCTCCAGGGATTTATTCCTCCAAAGGTGCAGACTGTTGTCTCCTTCTCACCAACTATTTAATCAGTAGAGTCTTCATAAGTGGTCATTTGTTGTTCCTTATAACTTTTAGATGACCCTGTAAAGGTTCTCTACATTCAAAGTTGAAAGACAAAGCCCTTGTGCTGAAGGCACTCCTAAGTTTTTTCAATGAGCTGAACCATGGATAAAGATTTAATCTGATGCCAATTCCCCACATTCATTAAGATCAGTTATTCCACAGAAAAACCCAAATGGTCCAAGGGAATACATGTCAGATAAACTGTTTCTCCACTGCTCAGATAACCAACAAAGAAAAGCACTACTTCAAAACACCCTTTAAATAGATGACTTGACTTCCAGCTTTGTAGGCGTGTTAGGCAATTTCAATTGCTACTTGTGAAAATGCCTGGTGATGTCTCGCAGCTGGGAAACTTAATTTTAGCACAACCAAGGAGTCAATGAGGGACAAAGGAAGGTAATAGCACCCACCTAGTCCTTGAACCTGTAAGTAAAAACTTACATGAGAAACATTAATCCTACTGAGTTTTAGTAAAAACATATTGAGATGTGGTTTTCTCCATGAAGTTCTTTCTTTTCCTTACCATTTCTATAAAAGTAGGTATAGGATTGGGGTTATTTTTTAATAATTACTCTGATGTTTATAGGATACTTAATATAGGAATTTTGGAATAAATGAACCCTCAGTGTAAGCCTTTTTCTCTGTTGATTTTGAGAGCTCTATTTGACATCAGAATAGATTTTTTTTAATTCATTCTGAAGCCAGAATAAAATGTGCAAATGGCATTCATAATGACTCAGAGAAACAGCACACCATATGTAATCTATCAGTGGCTTGAGCAACACATAGCTCACATGGCAGTGCTCAGCATATAGGTAAAGGTCACTTAAGAGAGGAAAGACACACATTTACACACATTTTCTACATATTAAATAAAAAGGAACCTATACATCTGTGGTTTTGAGTTTTCTTCAATGGTACCTGGGTTATTAGCATTACCAAGACCGGCAACTGAATGTACACTGTAACTGTTAGTTATAGTAATACCCTTATGAATATCCTGTGCCTGTATTAATCACTCCCATTTCACTGACTGACATTGTTGATGGAGTCTTGGATGGGAAAATGCAGGTGAACACCTCCTGCTTGCACCACACTTGGACTACAGTGGAGTATACCTGCTTCTCACCACTCAGCATGAGACACAAGACAAGTGAATTAACCCTTTTAAACTTTTTTTTTTCTCTTTTCTCTGGCTTGTACTTTGTGTAATGACCAAAAGCAACCACCTGTGTACTTGCTATATCCAGCTGTATGAAAAATGCCAGAGAAATAGTGAAACATGTACCAGCTGCACTATAAATTTCCACTATTCATTTCCATAACATTTAGAATGAAATATGGTTGATTTTCCACAAGTATTTTAATTCATGAAGTATATTTATTGTAGGTTGAGTCTGAAATAAATGACCCAGTATCAACAACTTAAAATAGTAAACCATATCTTTTGCCAGAAGGATAGTTATTTCCCTGGGTTTACACATACTATCCTCGCTATTCTTGACCTAAGATTTTTAACAATGAAGTTAGAAACTCCTTTTGCAATCCTAAAGGCCCATGTAGGGACCCATCTTGAGTATTAGTATTCCTTCTTGACCATAAGTCCTTTATCTATACACATATATGTGCAATGGACATATTTCCTCTTATACAAACTCAGGAGAACTAACAAAAAAACCAAACAAACAACAAAAAAAAAACCAAACACAACCTCCTCCCATGTTGGCTGCAGAGTGCTTAAATTTATCAGTTTGGGTTGTCTTTGGTGCAACATGCTGATACTGAAGAGCCATCATCCTCATTTGCATTTGTATTACTTCTCCCAAAGCTAATTACAACTATTTGTCTTTCCTAACTTTTTGCTTACTAAGATCACCAAAATTTAATATATTAATAATTCCAAATTAAGTTCCAAATTAATAAAGGAGGTCTGCAATTTCCAATTTACATACTACACTCTAATACCTTTTGTGAGCTAAACTGCTTTGTGTTTAGTTATCTATAAGTTGAAATAGTTGGCATTTTTGGGCATTAAATTGCAGGTAAAAGAGGATGAACAAGCTCTTTCTTCACGCCAGCACGTTACTGACTCCTTCCTGAGCTTTGGCATCAAGACTCTGAGGGATGCCCAGAACAAGCCTAGCTGGAAGCACAGCGCAGCTTTGCACCAGGTGTCATCCCCGCTGCCCTTGGGCTCCGCGCCCCCGCCCCGGAGCTGCCCCGAACCTCCCCCACTTCCCCACATCCAGCCTCAGGAAAAAACTTGTGGAAGTTACCTGGCGAGAGGCACCTGCTGGGGAAGCACCCGGCGCCGGAGGGGCGGTGCGGGGACCCGGCAGCGCCGCGCCCGGGGGGATGCGCGGATGGAGGCGGATGCTCCGCCGCGCCCACCCCCGGCCCCAAGGGTGGGCTGTGCTGGGGCTGAACCCCAGCCCCACTCAGCCCCTGCCTCCCCCCGGCTCTTACCTGGGCGGCGGGAGCCCCGAAACGCGGTCCCGGGAGATGCGGGAGGCGCGCCCGAAGTTTGTCGGGGAAAGGCGTGGGGGCAGATCCCGCGGGAATCAAAGCCCCCGCGGTGCGCGGTCCGCAGTTCGCACCGTCCAGGCGGAGCGAGCTCACTTGCTCTGGTAAAGGGGGGACGGGGGAAAAAGAAGGGGAGCGGAGGGAGAGCGAGAGGAAGGCCCCCGTTCCTACGGGCTCCTGCAGCCGAAGGGAGGAGTTAGTTTAATTAGAGGCCGCGCTCCCGGGAAACGTGCCCGAGTGGGAGCACGGACGGGCGGGGAGGGAAAGTTGCGGCGCTCTCCGGAGCTTCAGCACCGCGGACAGCGGCCCCCAGCCCGGCCGAGCTGTGCCGGGGGATCCAACACACACGTCGGGCAACAACACGCGTGCTGGACAGGCGATCAGTACCGGGCGAGCTATTCCAATCGCAAATTGTCGTCACCCTTCGAAAGTGGCATGTTATCCCTCCTGGGGATTTGCCAAGTGGCTTCTGCCAGCCCCAGCTGGAAATAGGGATCAGGTCATGAGAACCTGAAGAATCACTGATGTCCCCTAAACTTCAAATAGACAGAAATTATATTTGCTAGCACGTATTCTGGAGGATTAGTGATCCACTGCCACTGCCTGGTAAATATTATTAATCTTATTCTGCAGGTGAGGACATTGGGACAGAGAGAATCAAGAAATTATCAAGGTTACACACATAGAGCCAAATTCCTGCATGACTCCAGATCTGCGTGTATGTAATCTGTGAGATCATCTTCCTCTTTAGAGAATTCTTTTCCTTCCTTCTTCCTCCCTGGATTTAATCACAGAATCAATAGAATCACAGAATGGCCTGGACTGGAAGGACACCTTCTGCCAGACCAGGTTTCTCAGAGCTCCATCCAAACTGGCCTTGAACATTTCCAGGGATGGGGCATCCACAGCTTCTCTGGGCAACCTTAAGTGTAGTGCCTCAATTGCACTACCAGCAGTAGCTTGATCATCAACTCTTGAAGTGTTTATAGACCTCTCCCAAGCACTGCAATATGACTTGAGGTCCTCCAGATTCCGTAAGTTGCTACTGTGAATGTAACAGAGCAAAATAAAGCAGCACAATTTTGTGAGGAACAGTCAATAGGAGCATGAAAACAGAACCTGACCTTTTATCTGCATAGGATGATTGTGAAGGAAGTGGGATAAGAATTCACATTTTAGACTCTCTCAAGGACAAGAGGTAGAATTGACCTTTTGTAAATCTCAGCAAACAAAATAATTCCAGAAATTGAATGCTTTTTATCTCCAGAGTTTGTGAAATATTAAGTAAGCATTCCAGGACAACAAACAGTCTGTGTTTCAGCATTGTAGAAAAAGCATTTCTACAGGAGTGGAGCTGAGTTATTTTTGAAAAAAAAAATATATTACATGGAGAAATAAAATTTTAATTACTAATAATTCATATAAAGTGTAAACAAAAAGAACCTAATACTTGTTGGTTATTGGAAATAGTTTAGTGACTGAAAATAAAAATAAAGGAAGACTTAGAGGAAGCTGATGATGAAGAAAGAAAAGAGGTAGGTAAGGTGAATCTTAAAATCAGTACTACATAACCCTTCAGTTCATCAATATTTATGGGACACATTTATGTGCATGCCTTTTCTAAATACTTGTATGGCATTAGAAAACAAATTACAGCTGTGGACACAGAAGAGAGTACAGAAAGCTGAACAGATGGAAATGATAGCCCATGCATTTCCTGCCTAATCTTAAAGTATAGGAACTATGAGAACTAAAAGGCTGAGATTATTTTTTAAATTGTCTTTATTATGTTATGGAAACTTTCCTGTCTGACCATTCAGGAGGCACTCTGTCTGTCACACTCCCACCATCGACTCCTGCCATGTCACCTGGATGCCCCACAGGTCCCCATGTCCTTTGTTTGGCAAAGAGTTGTTGCCATCTCATGCATTTCTCAACATATATATGCAAATATATGTGTTATTTATTTTTAATTATTTTGTATATATGCATTTTTAATTTTTCCTAAATTACACATACAATTCCTCACAGCCTTCCCAAGGTATTTACTGTTACTTCCCAAGGTGTTTCTTCCCAAGTAGATTCTAAAATGTCTTCTTTTTCTACTGAGCTTCTTTCTGTTAGCTAAGAAAAAAAATTATATATATATATATACACATACACACATATGACAAAGCCTAATGCCAGGCATTTACAGCATTTTGCATAATGGAGCAAAACTATAGGGAAGACAGACTTTGAAATCTCAGGATCTGAGAAGGAGGCAGTAACATAAGCTTACAAGAAGGTTTTCAGGGTAGTAACACACTTAAAACCGCATCGTGCAAGTTTTCCCAACAACAGGCTGAAAGCAGGTGTGCCAATTGGGCTCGTCACAGACTGTGCAGCGAAGACAGAGGCCTCTTTAGTGAAAGTGTCTTGGAACATATCCAGGACTGATACATGACTTTGGATATGGCTGTGTCAAGATTCAGGCTGCTATGGCTTCAGACTCAGAAGTCACCTTGCCACGCAGATGGTCTGAGAGATGAAGCATGGAAGAAGAAACTGAAATGCTGGTGACAGAAGTCATGAACTGAACAGGACCAACTGCACAAAGCAATGTAAGACACATCCTGCTGTGGCAGAGAAGAGTTTCTTTGCTTCCCTGGGCTAACCACTCATTCCCAGTCAGGAGGCTCATCTGGGGTATGACCAGTTTGGTATGTTCATTTTACAGGACAATTCAAACCATCCTTGTGGTTTAACATTTCACAGTGTGGGTAATATTGCTCCAGTATCTCACAAGTTCTTAGTATCTATGGTCTCAGTGCAGTTTCCACTGGAGAATTTTTTTTCTCAGGTAGCAAAACATCAAAGTTAAACAATGGCCAAGCAGTTATTGTCAGAAATTATTAAGGACTGAATAATGGTCACCTTAGAATAGAATTAAAATTACAGGATGTATGTACATCTTATTTTTAAGACAAGGAATCTTCTTTGCTCTCCCTCACTTTTCCTATACAGCAGAAAGGGTCCTCTTATGTCAGAGAGCAGACAAGGATGGAACAGCAACAGCAAAAATCTTCCTTCATTGGACAGCTTATAGTCTAGTAGGGTAAAAGACTTTATAAGAATAATGTACTTACTGTGTGGGCAGCATAAGTTTTATGTGTTCTTAATTATTCATTTCTCTGCTGCTAAGTGCTCTGATTTAAAAATGATGTGATGTGTACATGCAGTGTTGATAGTCAGATAACTTAATTGTTTTGGTAATATAACGGCATATGATGTAATGTCAATAGACTGCACCTTGTGTGCATTACAGAGCTCTTCCATGTGGATGCTTATCCTCTAGTGACAAAGCTAATGATTCCTAATACATGTACAGGGTAAGAAAGAGACTGCTGTGATAGACACTTAATAAATGGTTAAACAGACTGGGGGGAGAGCCAAAAAAAAAAAACCCTCAAAATCTTGGCTTTGGACTGGTTTTGGAATGACATAAGCAGATGCAACAGATTTAAACGTGAAGAAAAGAAAAAGCCTGAGGGAGAAAGATACCCAAGTAATGCAGATAGTTTTCCTTACATACAAACTTATCAACTTCCCTGCCAAAAATACGCTCCAAGCAATACCAACTTTATGGCTTATTCCCAGCACTAATCCAGGCTCAAATATATTAGTTACTGTAGGGCACAATGAATTTTCTTTTTCAAGTGTTTCAGTAAAGGAGTACAAAGTATCTAATTAAAATGTAAACATCCAAGTGGGTATTCATGCCTTCCAACTGATGTCACAGGAATTACTGCCTAGGAAAACTTCTCTCTAGCAACTGTATAGAAATCTACTTTTCTAATCATGTCAGGTAAACAGCATTAAGAAGATGTCTTTCATTCCTTTCTTTTTTCCCCCAACATATATTTGTACTAAAGCAAAACAGAACTAGAATTACACAAAAGAGACAGAAAGGGAAATAAAATCTAGAAAATTACTATAATTGTGGCTCTGCCACTCTGGATCAGTAGCATTTATTAACCAGGTCTTCTCAGAGGATGAGGGTCTGAATGTGATAGGTGCCAACAGCTGACTGTTCAAAGCACAGAGGAAATTCTTAACTTTATGTAATAATTGTGTTCTATGTAGTCTTTTTAAACACGTATGGTTTATACTATTTACTACGAGGGTGGTGAGGCCCTGGCACAGGTTGCTCAGAGAAGCTGTGGGTGCCCCACCCCTGGAAGTGTTCAAGGCCAGGCTGGATGGAGCTCTGAGCAATGTGGAAGACATGTGTCCCTGTCCATGGCAAGGGTGTTGGAACAAGATATGCTTTAACTTCCCTTCCAACCCAAACCATTCCATGATTCTGTGATTCTATTCAAGAACTTTTCTGTAAGAGTCATCCAAGTTCTGCTATAAAGTGTGTCTTTCTGGACAACTTGTGAAGTTTTTATTGGTTTGGGTTTTGCAGTTGTTTTAATTTACTGTTTGGGATTTTTTTGTGACTAGGGATTTTTAAGACATTAGTGTATTGATAGGTAGCAAAAAAGAGCACAAAATTACCTCCTGAAAACAGGAAGATCTACTAGAGCAACTGTCTTTCCTCTCTATCTGTGTGAACATTTGGCACACTGAAATTAATTGGTATTTTGGCAGGGACTTCAGCAGAATCAGAGTTTTATTAAACATTATTTAGTAGGTATGAAGCCGGAACATGTCAAAGAAATGAGAAGAGGATGGAGAATAGGCTGTATATGTAAAATATCTTTCATTAAACCTGTAACAAAATATATTCAAATCACTACTGTGATTCACAGTTTCTTTCAGAAGCACATTTACTAACTCTTTTCCTTTTAGTACTAACTCTTTTAGTAACCCCCTAGTTAGCCTCAGCTTAAAAGTCAGATTTCCATTGTACTTGCCCAAAGGTGTCACTCATTTTGAAGAGCATCTGACACATCCAACAGGAACTGATGTGACAAATCAGAGCCAAACCATTATTGTGCTATCAGTCACATCAGTAAAAAATAAAGTACTGGATTATCAGAAGGAACTAAGAGGTCATTCACCTTTTTCCAGTTACTCATCTTAACAATTAAGACTTTGAACGATAATTTGATTTGAGTTGTGTCACAAGTAGTTATACTACTGTTAGAGTACTATGCAATTACAAGTATAATCATGCTTTTGTGTGAAAATTAACCCCTAAATCCCTTATGGTGTAGAAGGTTAAGCACTTTGATTACTTCATACCTAGAATCTGACCCAGAATCTCAGTTTCATAATGCCAGACCAATTTCTAATTGATTTTATATCACCATTGATTATTACAGCAATGTAAGACTTCATCCAATTGAGTTATAGAGCAGGGGAGGGGGAAAAAAATCTATCACAAAGATACAGAAGCATCCATCAAAGATGCATTTAGAGCAAATGGACAATGCACTTTTTTTTTTTTTTTAAGTTGTAATTGTATTCAAGTGAAATGACATTTAGCAGCCATTGACTGTAGGTTATTGAAATATTCTGTGACCTTGGCTCGACTTCCAAATGGAAAGCAAAACCACAATAAAATTGCAGGGAATACAGAAATCAAATTTTGGTCTCTATTACATTGTTTTGAAAATGTTCAATAGTATGTTAATGATCTTAATTACTCTCACAGCTACCAATTTTGGAACCAGTGCTTAACCAAAAACCACATGTTGAATAACCCCATAATCTGTAAATGGACAGAGTTCAAAGTGAACCTGCACATACTTACTAGAGCAGCCCAACTGTTTTGGTGAGATCATGGTTTTCTTGCCCAAATAATTGGATCATTATGCTGCTAAACTTGTACAAACCTACTGCATACACACAGCACATTATAGGTTAGTTCATTACTATATAAGATTAAACTGTGGTAATACAGCTGCAATCACATTGGATGGGCAATTTCCACCCTACTATATCCTGGCATTTAAAGCAGTAATCTTATGTTTAGCAGTAATGTTTTTTTTTTATTCATATCACTAGCTCTTGCAGTGCAAAATCATAATCTAAAAGAAAACTTTTTTTTTTTCTTTTATTTCAGAAGGGATGGGAATGGATAGATGTTGAAAGCCAGCCACCACAGTCCCGGTTTATTTAAGAGTTATTTATTTGCAGCTTGAGACTGTTCACTGAATTTAGCTAAATAAAGGAGTAGGAAGAGGGGAGAGAGAGAACAGAAGCTCTTTGCTTGACAGCAGCTAGAGCAGCACTCCTGATTATTGTAATGGGTTCACTTGTCAAATGCCTTTCGTACCAAAAGCAAGGCTGTTAAATGTGAAGTTGAGACTGTGGATTTTTTTTTTCCTCAATGAAAAAGCACTCTCCACATCAGCCCCCCACAGATGAGCATTAAAAGCATTTTGATGCTTGAGGGAATCTGATTTCCAGGGGGATATCACAGCATCTACCTGTCTTTTGTGGCTTCTGAACACTTTGTTCATAACTTCAAGCAATGAGTCAGTACATAGGAGTCCTTTTACTAATAATGAAGGTTTAGTTTTATCTCTCTTGACCAGTTGCATTCATAAATAAACTGTATTTCTCCCTGCCCACTCCATGAAAACAATGAGCATTCTACCAACTGAATAGAAAGCCTTTGCTCATCCTTTCAGCTCTTAAGTAGCAAAATTCCTTTCAAAAAAATATAATCAAAGGTAAGTGCTGGTTTTGGATCAGCCAGTAATCCGACCCTAAAGCTACATATTGACTAAATGAATATTTGGATACTTCTTCTTTAAACTGAACAAACAAACAAAAACCCCAAACTTCAAACACTTCCTCTACTGCCTCAGAGGCAAAAAAAAAAACTTGGATCAGCAAAGAAGGAAGCAAGCCTCTCCCCTGCCTTCATCAGGACACAGCTGTCACCAGCCTGGCTGTTGTAGGTTGAGTGACTGAGCACAGTGCTGGAGCCAATGCCAGCGGCTGCTGCACTGCCAGGGAGAGAACCTCGGGGCTTCCCCCCAGCCACAGAGGTCGTGCTGTGCTGGGAAAACACACCACAGGGAACAGATGGACAGGTGGGGAAAGTCACAGCTGAAAAGACTGAGGATGGCTCCTGTGAAAAGGGTGGTTGAGGCAACCACTGCACCCTTACAGTTGTGCAAGTGGAGTGATTTTAGCCATCACAGCAGAGCTGAAAATAAGGAGATGCATCAAGAGGAAGGAAGGAAAGCCATGCTATCACTGATGCTTTCCAGTAATCAGTGCTCAGTGAAGGTGATTGTTCACTGAGTACGTGGTAACACAATCGGAAATGGATTAGGAAAAATAAATCACTGCAAAACCAGTGGCTGTAATTCTGACACATAATTTTTTGTAACAAAAACCAATTTTTAAAAAACCAAACCTCTACTCTTCAACTCCTCTTTATTTTCACAGGTGAATTCTGAAACTTCAGCAACATTGCCAGAACCAGTTTCACACACACAAGAGTGTAAGGACAGCCAGAAGACTCAGTAAGGAGAGCTGAAATAGACTTTTTTTTCCCTCTTTTATTTCATTTCATACTATTATTAGATGCACTGCTTACAGTTTCAGATATGTGAAACCATGTTTCTAGGAGACAGAGTGTTCTTTGGCTTTTGTGTTAGGCTGGGAGAGTTGACTTTCTTCCTTCAGTGCAAAGAAAGTCATGTACCTACATGCTAACAAGCTCCTTTCAAGCACGGGAAAGAATAAGGTTTGTGTGCCCCACAGATTGAAAAAAAATAACAATAATTTTTTTTTATGCTGTGTATGAAGAAAACAAATTTCCAGTTGCATTTTAGAGCACAGATGAGTATAGTGAGTATGAAGATGAGCACCTCAGCATTGCTAGAGCTTTAACAGAAAATAACGATTAGAATCATTGCTCCCAGCTTACCTAACTTAATAAAGTACCAATTTATGAGGCATTTCTGATGGGTTTTAAGCCATCAAAACACCTGCAACTCACTTGAACCCTTACAGACCTGCAAGTGTCTTTGCTGACACATTATGCACAGATTTTAAGTGTGATGTTCCATTACAGGTACTGCAGGCCACCAGCCTGCTGGCAGAATTAAAAAGAAGTAGAAATGAGAATTTTAAAGGAAAATTAAGAGGAGGAAGAGAATATAACTCTGTGTGGAAATCACTCCCAAAACTGAAACTAGATTTTCAACTACTTTTATAAAGCATTTTTAGTCAAGGCAACAAAGAGAACAAGCTAGTATATTCAAAGAAACCTCAACTCCTTTTGCTACTGTCCTGCAATAGATGAACTCAAAAATCATTAATATATTTCTGAAAGATGAAGAGTTATTGGTTTTCCTTTGTTAGAAAGTCGACTGATTGCTCCAGGTTTTCTTACTATACATACAAAAAAAAAAAAAAAACTGCAAAAAGGATTAATTCTGTAAAATAGCATACAAAAGTAGAAAAAAATCAATAGCAACAGGAATCTAGGGAATAGATTTAGAAAAATCACAAGGGCTGGAACAGTTACTTATAAATGACAGATAAAAAGCATAAATCAATAGAAAACTCTGAAGAAGGTACCACAGGAATAGATGAATACATACTCCAAAAAATGACTGTTTTGTGTATGGCAGACAAAACCAATGGAACCAGCCATCATGAAATGGAAGAATAACTTCACATTCCATAACACTTTGTAACGACCTTGATAGGAAGAAGTTGGCTGCTGAGAAGTTACATCTCACTTAATTAGACAGGATTTTGTGCAGCTTTGAAAGCATTTACTTGATCTTTGTCACAATTTAACACCAGCTGGCAACCAAGTACCAGGCAAGTGCCCACTACATTAAATATACTTTATTACCTGCAAGCTCTTTGTAATTTGAAAGCATGCCTGCTTCTGAATCAAAGCAAGACATGGATAAATATTATAATTCTCATATTTGTTAACTGCCTTTTTACCACCAGAAGTGCATCATTGAAAGCAACACACTGAGACATAGCTGGACATAACACTACTAAAGCCCACCTTCTGATTTGGAAATTATGATTGTTCTTATTTTTCAACTTCCCAGAAAGTTTTATGAACATAACTTCTTTGAATTCCAAAGGGAGTTTCTACTACCAAGTGTGAATATACTGGTTAGGGAGCTTGGAATAAAGAGGAGGACAGTTCATTTACTCTGAGCTTTGCCTTGATGTTGAGGAACAAAGGCAGCGTGTTCTTCCCACTTTGAGAACCCACTGGCAGGACAGATGTGACTAAACTGCCAGACAGACCACCTAAACAAGGGTGTCCTGAGAAAGATTTTGTCCCGTGGGACCTGTCTTGATATAAGGACAGATAAACTGGACAGACAGAAATATAAAAAACTAACTGGGATTACTCAGCTATTGGTGATGAATCTAGAAACTTTCAGTCATGAACACATTGCTCTCCAGCAATCCTTACTTGGCATAGTAGCCTTTCAGGGCCTGTTAAAATGCACTGTAATTTGAGCAATTTAAATTGGACTGGACAGGAAAAATCTCCAAAATGCAAAAGGAGAACACATGAACCATGGAAAGTACCGCAGGATCGCACACTTGGCAATATCTGTACTTCCTGAAATCATAAATGGCTTTTTCAAAAACACTAGTGTGGAGGATGCATGATTTAAATGTTGTATTTTCTTCTTCCTAAACCTTCCCTTGCTTTGCTCATCCTCTTTTTCTTGCATCTGGCTGTTTTATCCTTCAAAGAAACCAAACTAGAAGTTCACATTTTGCTCTGGACATGAAGCAGAACACAACAGTTTGTGAAAAATTTGGAGAATTAACCAACGATGAAAATGAGTGTTCACCTTCTACTCTTCTTTGGTCCTTACATCCTCAGCCCTACCCAGCAGTGACTTCAGTTTGAACCACTTTGTGCCTCACAATCCACTCTGTATATTTTTGAGAGGTTTGAGTTTATTCCATTCTCTTTCGATGAACAAACAATTCAGGACAAGCAAGGAGAGGAACCACAGGATCTTCAGGCTTTACCCTTACTTCCTCTGAGTATTCACTTACAAAAGATTGAAGTCAGACAAATCTTTATGAAAACCTCGTGAAAATAACCACAGGTTTCCAGGCTGAGCAGGGAAAATACAAATACTATTTCCTCAGACCTTTAATCCATTCTTTAAGCTACTCTCACACCTTTTTTTTCATTTTTTAATATTGGCTTATACCTACATTATTTATCTAAAGCTAGTTTTCAGCTATATTGTATAAGCTCATAGTATTGCTTCCCCTTGTGTCAAAACCAGTTCTGTACCGCTGCCTCAGGCAATCTGTCTAGCCTTCCCTTTCACATCACAGTGTTTGAGAAAGCATTTTTCTCTCCTTTTCCCAACAACTTCTCAGCTGTACCCTTGACATATTTTAATTAGGGTTTCTCTCTGACCAAAGGACGGACACCTCTCTGCTCCAATTAGTTAATGGTTTCCCACTTTCTGCTGCTGCTGTTGTTCCCATTTCACTTGCCATCCTCCTTGACCTCACAGCAGCTGGAACTCTGAAATTAGATTAGACAGGTTCATGCAACTCTCTCAGCTGCACAGAGACTGCCAGAGTAGTTTTGTTATTTGAGTTCGAAAACATGACTGAATTCTTATTTTTGTTGTGTAAATTGCAGCAATGGTGGGTCTGTATGGATGGGCATGACTATTTCCAATACAAATGAAAGTATGAAAATAATACAAAGCAGCAGGAGGAGATGGGTGTGCTTTCTTTTGTAGCACAAACACATATGAGACATAAGCCTTCCCAAAGTCTATATTCAAAAGACTGTTCATTCAACATTACTCTAGTCACAGCCTTACAAAAAGGTATCTGCTAATGGTAATATATTCCAGGGACTAGGAATGGCTTATCATTAAGAAAGCTATATTGAGATTTTGACTGATAAGGAACTAATCTTTTAATTTCAAGTATGCTGTGATTTTACTGCAAGGTTTATAGTAATATTAGAATGGTAGTGTGGGGGAAAGGATTTTACAGAGACTGTTTTACTAACTTCTGCCTCTTGTGAAGCACCATTAACTTAGGTTGACTCAGGTATGCTCTTTAAATCTCACTGCTTATATTTTACAAAAAATTCACAGGGATATGGGCTTTTGCAGCAAATACTCACAAAGAGTCCTTTTCTGCACGTCACTTGCCCAGTTTTGAAAAAGTAGAGTGAAGGCCATGCAAGGAAAACACCTCATGAAAACTACAACTTAGTAAGAGAAACAGAAGGCAAAACCATTGGTTGAAAATGCACCTGAATGTGGTGGTGCAAATTAGTTGCTGTTCAACAAGTCCTGTCACTTACTGGAGTGGGTATGGCAGTGTCCATACCTCTTATCACACAGTCACAGAAGGGTCTGGGCTGGAAGGGACCTTAAAGATCATCTCATTCCAACCCTCCTGCCATGGGGAGGGACACCTCCCACTACACCAGGTTGCTCAGAGCTCCATCCAGCCTGGCCTTGAACACTTCCAGTTATGGGCCACCCACGGCTTCTCTGAGCCCTTGTTCCAGTGCCTCACCGCCCTCATATGCACAGTAATCATTAACCTATTAATTAAAAAGAGAAAAAAAAATAAAACCAGTGGGGAAAAAGTAGCTATTACTTCTTATTGCATTTATTTTTTTACTACGTACTGGGAGAAAGAAACTTGTTACTTTTCTTTATAGAAGACACACAACGGTATGTCACAGCTTTTGCTCCTTTTCTAAGGAGCTGTGCAATTTTAGTTTTTCACCCCTAGCAACAGTTCCTCTTCCACCTTGATGTCTCTCTGCTGTTAAAGTAGGGCAGGATCAAAGACAGTTGTTTGTTAAGCAACTCCTCTAGCACTTTCATATTCAGTTTGAGTTCCTCTGACTGTGACATTTCAGTTTCATACATATGAGGGTCAAATGCAGACTGACAGAGCTCTTTCTAAACACTCAGGAAACATCCCACCATCCACACCTCCTCTTAATTCTGTTACATTTTGCCAAACAATGAGGAATCCACACCTCGAATCAGGCAATTGAGCTCTGAAGAGTGCATATAGTTTAATATAGGAAAAGTATTTAGGTCAGATTTTTCAACTCAAAGAGCCTAAATAATATGTTGATTATTATTATTGTTGTTATTATTACTGCTACTACATAAAATAATTTCCATTATTTTACCAATGCAATACAATGCTTCATGAATGTTAGGGATTTCATCCTTACAGAAGTCCTGACAGATACAAGTTACTGTGCAAGAAAGTGAAATACAGAGTTCCTGACTCACAGTGAAAGTTAAAGGAAATAAAAACCATCAAAACCAAAAACCAGGCAGACAAACGAACAAACAAACAAAACAACAAAAAACCCCCACAAACCAAAGCAAAACAAAAAAGCCCCAAACAATAATAACAAATGTTGTCATGGGACACAGGGTTCCTAACCTGCCACTTAACAAGCAGCAATTGATCTGAATAAAAATGGAGAAAACAAATAAGGACACTCTCCTATTGTCAGTCATAGCAGGAAAGCTATTCATCGAAAAGTCAGAAGTCCAGAAGTTTAAAAAGTCCAGAAGTTTAAATATATGTAAGCAATGAGATAGACAGAATTGATCCTGCTAATTGTTTTAATTCTTCATTGCAATTAAACAAAGAGAAATCTATTCACTCAATGAGCCATAGAACCAGACCATTACTGCCAGGTCATGCCTACCTTGCATATCAAATGTCACTTTTGATAGAGTCCATAAACTTCAGTGTTATTTCATCATGAAAATAAATAAATGAACACATAAAGGAACCTTAGCTCTACAACAAAACTCAACTTCATTAAGAATAACTGCAAGGGCTTACCATTTAGAGTGCATGTAGACAACCTGCCCTTTCTTAGAAGTATCTATGATTAGAAAACACAGTCTTATTTGGATTTATGTCATTCTCCTGAGATACATTATTATGTCTCCAAAAGAAAATCAGTATTCCACTGGCTACAAATGAATTTCTGCTGGTTGAGGAAACCCTGGCTCCACTGCCACCTTACTGGTAATATAATGTATTTCAATGCATTTTGCTGAGTTCAGTGCATTCTGATACTCCCATTTAGTGTTTTGCACTTCCTTTTCAATTCTCTCTTTGCAGTGCATCAAACTTTGTTTATTATGTTTCAAGTAGTGAGGCAGATAAATACTGTCTGCCAAGATATGCTTTCAGTTTAGCGTGAAAGTACCTGCTTAAAATTCCCTTTGAGTAAATTTTTATTTATATTTAAAAAAGCTTTTTGGCAAGCCATTAATTATCACACAATTATTTGTGCTAGACTGTCATAAGAAGTGGATGTAGCACTTTAAACACAGTTTATAACCAAACAGCAGAAAAGATAATGGCCATCTTTCCCACTGAAGAATTTGTTGCACAATCCTAAATAAATAACCTACATGTCCTATGTAAAAAGGATTTTAGGCACCTTTTTCTGGACATGTACTTTGTTATAAAATCTGGCTTTTTCCTTTAAAACAAAGAATCTCTACCCTCAGAGACAGGATAAACCATATTTTTTAACAGTTTGCACACATAGCTAATATTTTACTTTATATTGAATAAAAGGAATGATCTCTGCAGCTAAAACCTAGAAATATTCAGAGAAGTACTGAAACTCTTTCCATAAGCATCTTGTAAGTGCTTTTCAATAAGTCATCTTCACCTGAAAATTTGATAATTAAAACTCTGTTTGCTTCATACATTGCAGTAAAAAAACATCAAGAACTGGGCCTTGATATTCTCTTATCACTCAATTAGGACTCAATTAGGGACAAATATTGCTGAGTTTCTGCTACTCTAGGAACATCAAAAACTGACCACAGATACCCCATCTTTGTTTTTTGCCCTGACCATGTTTTCTTGCTATACTGGGCCTGACTGAGATGGAATTTACTTTCTTCACAGCAACCTGGATGCGGTGCTGTTTTGGATTTGTGACTAAAACAGTGTTGATAACACATCAATATTTTGGCTGTTGCTGAGCAGGGTTTCACAGAGTCAAGCCTCTATCTTTTTTTTTTCCCTCAGTAAAAGAAGATGGGCAAGGTGAGTGTGTGTGTGGTGGTCACAGCTGAGATAGCTGACCTGAATTGGCCAAAGGCGTAATCCATGCCCCTTAATATCATGGAGTACAGGAAGAAGGGGCTGGGGGTTGAGGGAAGAAGGAGGGCAGGGAGAGTTGGCTTTCAGGGTGGCTGTTGCTCAGAGATTTTTTGGGCGTCAGCTTGCTAGCAGCAGGTGGTTCATCGCTACTTTTTCATCACTTTTTGTTTGTTTGTTTGTTTCCCCTTCTCTTTCCTTCACTTATTAAAATGCGTGTATGTTGACCCATGAGTTTTCTCACTTTTTCCTCTTCCCATTCACTCCCCTATACCATCACAGGAAGGGGAAGAGCAAATGAGTAGCATGGTGGGTGCTTGGCTGCTGGCTGGGGTCAACCCACACCACCTGTGAAGTTATTCCACGTATTTTCTCGTTCCCTGTATCCTTTCTTGCCTGTTGCACAGGCTTGATCAAGGTCCTTGCTTAGGGACAGAGCTGAAGGACACCATATGGAGATCAATCCCCTCCCCTCTTTAACTGTCTCCAAACTACACCACTTGAACAAGTCAAAAGTGCTACACAGAACATTGAGCTTTTAATGAAGCTTTAACATTCTGCAGCTGGCAGTTTATGGTATAAACTGGTACTAGTGTCACCTTTTCAGTAAACAATTTTTAAACTAACAGAACTGTGTCCCTTTAGAAAGGGACTAAGCAGTCACACACTGCTTAGTTCACACAATTAATTCCACTTAAACTGATTTTTCTAGAACAGACACCCATACCTGAATCCTTCTTCCAGTGTCTGCCTGAAATACAAGCCAAACAGTAATTGCACTGTGAATTTAGTTAATTTGGGTGTTTGTAACAACCTAAACATAGCAGAGCAGAGTCAAGTTTTTATATTAACTCATCTGAAACCTCAGGGTAGGTTCTTGGCCAAGTAAAACTGTAGCTCTGCTCAGCATCGTCAGACAAACCCAGCACAAAGTGGCTGGAGTAAGAGAAGATTCAAGACTATTTGCCCTGTCTACTAGCCTTGAAGTTTCATTAAATTCCTGGAGGAATTACTCAGATATTTGGAGAAAAAATACGGTGATTGAAGATATTTCAGGCAAGAGAGTGTGTAACCACTTATTGGCACAATATCTTCCAAAAGGTCATTGATTATTACCAACCATGTCTATTAAAATCCAATTTTACATGACATTTCAAGAAGTGTGTTGGGCAATAAATTGGCAGATTGAAAGTGTTTTTCCAAAGAAGAGAAGGCAGCCACAAGGGCAGATATACATTGCAGACCAGTAATGCTGTAATAAACTAAAGTACACTATCAACCTGCTGCATTAATGCTGGGGGCCTGATCCACTGTATTTGCTGAACCAGAGACAATTGTTACAGAAAAAGTACAGTGTTATGAGGCTTGATAACTATTCCTGGGATAAATGCTAATGGATAAGGCCATTCTTGAGGTGCCCATGACAAAGCTGATATCTTACTTTTTTCAGATGGGCCTGAAACATATTTTCCCCTTGCCCTTCTCTTCCAATGGACTCTAACATTAATGACCACTGCCATCAGTATGAGCCCAAAAAAGAAGACTGACACTTCTTAGGATTCTTTCCCCACTACCCCATCCTGCAACCAAATCTGGTACTGCTGGAAGCTAGGAAATCTACTGCCCAAGCATACTAGAATAAGGAGAATAATTTTACAGGAATAGATTATCCAGTCCACCTGCAATTTTCAGTGATCCAGTGCCTCTCTGGTATGTTTTTGTTTACCTCCAGCTATTAATATCTTACCTATCATCCAGAAAGACAATATTAACTAAGAGAAGCTACTGCTTACAAATCTGCTGATTTACAGGAGCAACAAAGCTCATGAAATCAAGTGTTGTACAGTGTTGTTTCACATTGAAGCTCTCTGATATAACACCTGAATTCTGGAAAAAGTCTTCCCATGAATGAGGTAACATCTTTCTCCCTTGTGGCTTCTCTGGAACTTAGTAAGGACCAAATTCACACAACAGCTTTTTTTTTTTTTTTTTTTTTCCCCTCAGGGTGAGCTAACTGTGTCTGTCTCCTCTGCAGAACCTACTGTCAAAAAATGCAGAAGCTACTGTCTCTAGGACCACAGTATCTTCATTAACAGAAGACTTAGATTTTTCAAAGGAATTGTTGGACAGAGAAGCAGCCTGATACCACAACCTATATCCTCGTAGGAAATCCAGGTTTCCTCTTACCTCCCGAAGGAAACACTTCATATTCTTGTTTATACTTGATTTGGTCTTCAAAATTTAATTGTTAGAGTGCTACTAAGGCCAAATAGCAGCTGTTATACATTCTGCTGGTATAGAAACTGTAGCAACAAGGGAGTGGAAAAGCAAACAATTCCAGCAAATCACTTCTCACTAATGGCAACATAAATCTGCAGTTACCCAGTTGACTTCAATGAATCTACTTTACATTTATGCTGCTGTAGCCAAGCATGAAATTCATGCCAGTGATTTATTCCACAGATGAGAGAGATCTAGTTGGATTCAGTTCTGCACCTAGAAAATGGTCTGTAGTTGAAAAATTCCTGGTAACTGGAGATAGAACTAGTGTTTGAGGAGTGTTTCCACCAAAGTTTTGTTAATGTTTCAGGGATTTCATTACTATGAAGGGTCAGATGTATGCAGCCACCTGTGACGTAAAGTGTACATGCTCCAGATATTAAATAGTTCTTAGGTCTCAGCTGTAGGGAATAGGTCTGGAAAGCTGATTGCTCCTCACATTTTGACAAAGGCCTCAACTTCATGTTGCATAATTCCTGTACCTGTAATCAACTTCATGCACCAAACAAAACTTAAAATCTAAGAAACAGAGTTGAAGAAGGAAATGGAATAAATCCAAAACAAAAATCGATTAGTCACCTTACTCTCTAATTTAGAGCTACAAATACTTCAACCAGTTTTGTCTTAATGACACATAGGCAGTAGGGGAGTAAAGAAGCCAAACTGTTTTCAGGGTTATCCAGTGATACAAGAAGAAGGCAGTAGGCAACACAAATTGTAATACAGGATATTCTACTTAAACATAAGTAGAATCCTCTAACTATGGATGTTTAAGATTCCTATTATGTTGTTGCAAGTTACTCAGCTATTCCTGATGCAAAGCAGTATTTCAACTTCAACAAAAGTCACACCATAACACAAGATCTTTTGTAACTTATAGTTCAACAGCTTGGGCATTGTTGTTAAAATAGATCTGTCTTTAGGAAATTAACTCTTACTCTGCAGCTCTTATTCTGCTTCTGCAGAGAAACTGAGGTGAACACTCAGTGTCTGCCACTGGTGGATCACAGGATCAAGGTCATCTATATGGAACCCTCCACCTCTTCCCCAAGAAATGCCTTTTAACTTATTGAATGTAATTTACCATCTGATGAAAACTGAATTGGTAAGAGTGTTGTACATTGTCTTCTCTGACTACACTCAAAAGGAGATTTCCTGCCTCTTCCAGCACTGGTCTGATCTGAAACTTATTTAAAAGTAAAAAATATGCATTTCCTCTGAGTTCAATCCAGCATTGGACAAGGATACCATGTCAGAATCCATGAAAAAACTAGGGAGGGGGAAAAAAAGGACAAGGTAAATTAGAGGTTTTCCCCTCAACCGACTACAGTCTCCACCCTTTTCAGTAGTCGCACAATAGATGCTCTGCAACAAAGTTCAGAAGAAATTTACATACCCATCTGGAGAAAATATAAAATTCATTAACACCTTATCTTATAGATGAAAATTGCAAATTTAAAACCTTTCTTCCTGTGACAAACTGGAGTCTTTTTTTTTTGTCAGTAGTGTGAATTGATGTTTCCCATCTTTTACTTCAAGTGTTTGGTGGGAAATGTACAATTTGCACTTCAAAGACTCAATCCAGATTAGTCCTGTGCTTTGTGGCTGTAGGAAAGTCTTGCAATTGTATCATTAAAGTCAAGATATTTCCATATATTTAAAGTGACAGGCTTACCTTCATTTCACTCCATGGGAAGCATTAGACTGCATATTGTTTGCAGGAGCATTTCAGCATATTTGGACCTCTGATCTATTTATTTAGTCATATAAATGGTAAGCTAGGTGCCCACTGCAGTAAAAAGTCTCGTGTGTGTGGGAAATAGTTTACCAAACAATCTTAACACTCAAGACAAAATTAAACCAGACTCCATGGCCCAAAGCAATCCTCTCAAAACCATTCCTCCTGCCTTAGGCCATTATTTGATTGTACAATTAGCTTTTAAATCCTGCGTGCTACCAGATTGAACCCTGAGAACTTTGTTCATTCAGTATTCCTGATGGAGAATGCCCAGCACAAAGATTTCATGTGAAAGGCCATCAGACATTATTCCTGCCGTGCCTGTTTACAGCAGCAGCTCTGTAATCACATGGAGGCACCAAAATGTTCATGCTTCTGACTCACAGAGAATATTTCTTCACAAAAGGATTTGAAAAGTGAACAAGCCGTAAAGCACTATCGTGGCAAGTAGCTGAGGTGGCAGGAGACAGAGTTGAGGGAGCTGCCCATCCCTCCTACATGAGAATATATTAAAAATATAGAACTCAAGGCACTGCTGTCTAGGAAGCAGGCTGAATGAATCTCTCGAAATCATTTTCGAGGAGCCTGTGGTGTTGCAGTTCATCATGGAAGTGTATCAAACACCGTAGATAAAACTGTGCCAGGTAACACAGGGGCAGTGAGTGGGGTGCTGTCCCTCCCCAGCAGTCACCTTCTCAGCAAGGTGTGAAGGCCAGGGAAGGTGGCTGGCCACAGCCCAGCTATTTCTGGGCACTGCCACAAGCCCTGCCCGGCCAGGAGAGCGATCCCTGCAGGGGATGAGGTCAGGGTGGTGCAGGGACCAGGCAGGGGAAGGGCCGATGGCAGCCCCCAAGGTGCTCAGGTCCTGGACACCAACATTCCCCCCAAGTTATACCAGATTACTTGTGGTGTTTCATTAGGCTTTTAAAGCTTTTATTCTGTGTTGCCCATGGCAGCTTAACCTCAGCACCCTCCCCAAAACAACACCCAATTAGCAGGGGCAGGGAGGAGCTGAAGAGCTCTTCCACCATCCCAGCAGGGATGGTTTGAGTCCAACCCAGGGTGGGAATGGCCACAGGCCAAATTTTCCCATTAACAGTTCTGATTAACTTCCTCCTTGCCAGAAGTTACACCAGCAGCTGAGAGAAGTAACCCCAAGCTACTCTGTCCATTATTTGCTAAGTACAACGTAACAAGAAGTTAAATCCACACTAGTGATTCTCAAACATTTTGGAGGGAAGTTTGTTTCAAGGCAATTCATCCGTGTTAACAGTATGTCTAGTCACATTATTATCAGGCTGGTCATTGGAAAGTCAGAGAATGCAAAGGAATCTTGTAAGGTAAAGGTCTTAGTTTGCCATAAACTCTAGTACAGCTCAGTGTAATCTGGAAATGCTGATGGCTTTGTTTAAAAAAAAAAAAAAAGAAAAGAAAAAAAAAAAAAGCTGACATGTCTGAAAGCTCTGCTATTAAAACATTGTCAGCTAAAACTGATTGTAAGGGGTAAAATAAATGCATAAATGCTGTGGAGAAATCCTTAATAGCAAAAAGCTTTTTTCACAAGGAACTCTATCCTCTATACTTTTGCATTCCCCATCACTAAACAGCAAGTGCTTCTCAAGCTTTAGTGCATTTATAACATTTCTGGGAGTAAGAGGAATACCATTATTTTTCATTTCACAGATGTAGAGCTGAGGCAGAGGAAAGGAACCACTGACAATGGTCATCAGTTTGAATCTTCATTTCTGGATTTTTGGGCCACTATCCTAAATACTGGGCAGTGCTTTCTACCATTAACAATTCATTTTTCCCTCTTATTATGGATAGTCCTAGATAGATGCATTGACAACACTACATCAAGCAAAAGGCACCCTTGCCTTCTTCCTTGGGGAACCAGAACTGAGATCTCCTCCTTTTCCTTAAAATGACTAGAAGACAATTTAGTGTTAATTAAATTATTATTTAATTCCTGAAGTGCTTTCAGGAATTTCTGCATTTTATCATCTTAGTTTACAGGAGAAAAACCTCTTCTGGTAAAACAGACATTTCATGCGGCTTCCAAGACAAAAAAAATACATGCAATGACATAGAGCATCAGGGTACCTCTTGAACATGGTTTTAACCCAGTCTCCTCATGCTGGTAGACAGAATAACTTGTGGACACAGGGATATGGGTGAAAATCTTTCTCCAAAGAAGAGAAAGCTGGCAAACTGTGATACCCCAAGTATCCCTCACTCATATGCAACACAACTTTTTTTTTTTTTTCTGGTAACTGCATTTCTGCAGACTCATTTCCTGGTTTACAGGTATATTATTTAGACACCTGATACTTCTAGGTATAATATTAGCTTGATGAAATAAAATTATGTGTGATGTGGAAACTATTACATGAAAGTAGGACAAGGACTTGAAAGCAGGATGGTTTCATGCTGTTCCCAAATACGTGTAGCTTCCACAGTAATACACAACAGACCACATGAAGTTAATGGAAGACAACACTTAGGCACCCTGGCACTAATGCTGTAAACCACAATAGCTCCTTTGCAAGGGAGACAGAAAACACAGCCCCTTTCCCTCGAAGGGACAACACTGGGCCTGGGATTTGACTCAGTCAAATCAGCAAGCAGGTACATGGATTCACAAAAGGAGGTAAGTAACTTCCAGCTTATTACACTTAGCTGTACAAATATGTAGTATATCCTCAATGCTGAACACCTCCAGTGTTCTTGTCTCTTTTCTTGTGCAGTCCTGATCCCATAATACAACAGCTCTTGCAACAACAGGCATTTCAGCGCCTCTAAATCACACCATTTTTTGGCTGCCGACAGGTGTCACCATAAGGAAGGAACAGATTCGACCGAGATTTGTTCTCCAGGACTTGCCACAAAACTGTTCTGGGGAGCAGCTTGAAGAAATGGCTACAAACTCTAAGTTACTCATGGTTTCTGTGGCCATACTGCCTTAAGCCATCAGTATCGATGGAAACTTGGCACCAGCAGTAGGGAAAATCAGAGTATGTCCCCATTGCTGACTTTCTCACTGCCTTTTCCTGCAGCATTTTCTATTAAATGGTCTTCTTCACAAAATCTGCATAGATTATATTCCTCCTACACATATTTCTCCCACAATACCAGATTCTGAACTCTTCTCCAGCTCTACCTATTCTCTTTGTCTATATGTTAAAATATTTTGGTTTTTGAACTCTTTCTACTAGATAAAGCAAAAGCATATCAATTTAGTGAATTATTTCTGATGTGAACTTCTTTAGTTAAACTGTTCATGTTCATAAACCTATATTGCTTATGAATCCTTAAAACAAGTGGATGTAATCAGAGCTAGTCATTGCTGCACTGATAATTTTAGCACTTCAACTTCAAAAAGCCCTGATTATAATGATCAGTCTCTTGGAGTTTGTTTTATATTTTCTGATCTTTCTGTTTTAACACTCTGTATGGCTCTAATAAGATAAAAGGAATGCCTACTTTAAAAAAAAAAAAAAGAACATGTTTTCTGCTTTCTTCCTCTTTCAGAAACTACAACTCCTCCAATGTCTTACAGATAATTGAATAATGAAAATGATGTGCTCGTTTTTAACTGAAAAAAAGAAAACTCTTGCAGAGCAATCCAATCTTGGAAATCTGAAAGATAAGAGGAGCTGTTATGCAGCATTCAGATAAGGTCCTTCCCAGTGCTTTGCAATCAGCCAAATTCCTACTTCTTTCAATAGAAGTTTGAAGAAGGGTAGAGTACTTTGATACTGAAATCTTTCACATATGAAAAACATGGGCATGAGAACGGAGACTACTTATTTAATCAGCAAAGCACCTAATAAGGAATTCAACTGGAAAGAATGGAATTCAGGGAGAAGTAGAGCTACTGTCATCTCTACTAGCTGTAATGCCCTAGGTTTGAAAAATTTCATGAGACCATAACTTATATATAACAGCAGATTACTTTAATAGATAACCCAACTGATCATCTATACCTGCACAATGAAATATACTGAACTGAAAAATTCCGAGATCACGGCTGAATGATCATGTTTCCTTATATGCATAGCTATATTGTGACAGTTTTCCTGCTGAAAAAGTGTTTATAGTAAACATTTATTTATATAATTATTATTATTATACTGGCTTCAATAAGAACTGCTATAGAGTTGTTTTTTAAAACTGGAATTTGCTGTTGGTAAATTTTTTTTATTTGATCCAGGAAATGCTAAAATGTCATGGTAGACTGAAAATGAAATATTATTTTGATTCCTTTCAGGCTTTATGTTCTTTTTATGTTCTTTTCCTATTACTACATGACATCTGAGTGGCAATAACTCCTCCTGACACGTCACGACGACTGAAGTGTTCTGTTAGTCATATTCTCTTTCTAAAAGCAACACAAACAATTGAATGTTATCTTCAGATCCAAAGACAAAGAGATTTATTATAGTCTTTGGAAATATGCCTCCTGTGCCTGCTGTAATGAAAATGCTGCAATGGGCATGCACCCAGGCATCTTGGTATTGATTCACTGAACTCCTGCTATTTACCATCTAGCTGTAATGATTGCAAAGAAAACCTAAAATATGGACTAAAGGTGTGCTTTAAAACACGTTTCTTTCTTGAAGAAAAAGCAGGCCACTCTTATACTCCTGTTTTATTTAATCTTACCCAAGTTATCTCATACAACTGGTTGAAAGTCATGCAATGGGACATATGTCTGTGATTTGTTGAGTTACAAATGTTTCAGAGATGTCTCTTACCTTTTTTACCATGCAGATCTTTCTATTGGTGAGTTCTCCCCTTTAACAGCTTGCTGGCAGAAATTAGAAAGCAATGAATCACAACAAGAAAAGGGGAAAGAAAAAAAAGTGGAGACATGATGTTTCAGATCAGCTTCTTAATTTAAGACAAGCAGCCAGACCAGAAAGCTGAAGAGACTGATCTGCAGAGAGCCTGATTCGACTGGTAAGATGGCAAACTGCTCCAACCATGGCCACAATTTCCCAAATCCTGGGAGGGTTGCAGAGCATTCAGCAGCCGTGGTAGCATGACCTCAGAACTAGCTAGGTTTGGGACACATAAGTGGAGCCTCAGCAGCCAGAGGCTCAGTTGAGCTGGAATGACTGTGTATGAGAGTCTGCTGTGAACTGTATCTGAGACTTAAGCTGGTTTTGCCAAAGGTCTTTTCTGCTTTTGTTGCTATTATTTGCAAACTAGTCTGTCCCCTCATTCAATTCAACCATGCAGTGAAACCATAGTTTGGGCATCACTTAGACAGGGGTTTCAGCTTCTTTCATTTTTAATTTCTCAAAAACATTAGGTAAGACAAGATCTGAATTAAGCAGATTGATGCAGGCACAAGTCCATTTCTTGAGAAAAAAAATTTGTAATCCTACATGTTTCCAAATAAGCACACATCCATAAATCTTCAAAACACTCAGGATGGAATACTTCACAACATAAGCATACAAAGTAGGTAATTACTGGCTTGCTCACTCTCCTTGCCGTTCTGCAATTTTCATTTCACTTTGCCAAAATGCGAGGCAGGAAAATACGGAATAAGAATGACAAAGAAAACAAACTTGAAGTGTCGCTCTTAACAGGTTTTAATGATATTTTTTAATGATATTTTCTGGGATGACTGCAGTGTCAAAGCATATTGAAAGAAATTTGTGAAGAGCTGCAGAATAGGCACATAATAGACATTCAAATCCCTAAACTTTGCAATGTGCAAGCATATAATTAGGGGAGTGCTATATAATAAACACCCAGTAAGCCAGAATAATCACAAGGGGAATAACAAAATGAATGCTAAAGCAGCAAAACCAAAGCTATCTGCACAATGAAAAATACCATGAATTCAAAACAGTGTGTGCATAACTGAATACCTGAAAACCCAAACTGGGCAGAGAGGGTGAAAGGATGGCATAAGAAAACATTCTTGTTATAAAATTCTCCAACTGGGAGAACTTTAATATATTTAACATATTAATATATGGGGACTACGTGAGAAATTTTCACAGAAGACACTACATGAGGAAAAAAAAAAAGAAAAACCAGAGTAAGAGCACATACACTCAACTGCTTAAAATAAGAAGTTTAGGTCTGCTTAATGCCAAGATTTGACCTAAATACTTTAATATTAACCTGATACATTAACAAGAAAAGTAAGTTAATTTTGCCTATGGGGATTTACTGAAAGTCTTCTTCCAGTAACTCAGCTGATCATAGGCATCCAAAATACAGAGAGCAACAGCCTGCACCAATAATAGTTACAACACTCTCTTTGTAACCAGTATCAATCCACCTCCTTCACATTCCTCTTAACAAATATTTTAAGTTCCTAATTACAGTACTTGAAACAATTACAGTTATAGAAGTGTCTTATTTTCACAAACATGGAGGGTTCTCATGCCCTTTGCCCATTAAATAGAGGTCTCATTCTTGTGAGGACTTAAATTCAATTTCACAAGGAATTACATCTCTTGTAAAATTCACATCAACTGGTATCTCTTCCGAAGAAGTACCCAGCTATAGTTATATTTAGTACTGCATCTGCCACAGGAAACAAAACTTGAACCACTATTGAAAAACATGTGGGTTGAACTGATGGCTTTTCACAGGTGAGTTATTTACAGAACAACACTCCTTCCATTTCATCCAGCACCAATGCTGTAACCTGACATACAACCTTTGGGTGCCTGTGAATGCAGGTAGCCAGTGAACTAGCAAATTCACCTCCTGGAGCTCTGCAAAGTGATGGCAGCACATCAAGAGGGAAGAAAATAAGGTAAAAGGGAAGAAGGACAAGATGCAAAGGCTATAGTTTAATTAGGCTGCAGCTTCACTAAATCTGGGATAATTTCTCAGCAGTAAATTGTGCCACCCGTGATTGCCCCAACCTATTTGGGAGGGTCCTCTTCACCCTACTGGCATGTTGACAATCTTTCAGTCCCTCCTTGGATAAAAATCAAAAGAGAGCTGATGGTTGTTATTTGTCACCCTGCAGTCTCACAACAAATACATATTTTGATGCCCTTTGCCTTCTTCCTGACAGCTCATTTCTAACCTGGCTTATAAGAAAACCAAGCTCTTGTGATTCTTCTACTGGGGATCCAGTTGGAGAAAAACCAAAGCAGAACAAAACCAAGAAACTTAACCAGTTTAGTCTCACAGGAAGAGAAAATGTCCCCCTTGCTTTCATCCTCCTGCAGAGTGCAGCAGTTCTCAGTGTGAATTGTCAAAATGCGGGCGGCTGGTCCCTTCTGCCGTGTCTCAAGTAAAAGGATGAGAGGAAACAGCCTCAAGTTGCACAAGGGAATATTCAGATGAGATATACATATTTAAAAAAAATATCTGAAGGAGTATTTTGGCATTGGAATCACTTGCTCAGAGAGAGCTGGTGGAGTCACTGTCCCTGGAAGTGATCAAGAGGTGTCTGGATGTGGCACTTGGGGTACGGTTTAGGGGTGATCGTGGTGGTACTGAGTGGACAGTTGGACTGGATGATATTGAAAGTCTCTTTCAACCGTGATGATTCTGGGATAAACAAAAAAGCTTCCATATAAGGTATTGTTAGAAGATACTGTACATTGGGTAATTGGAGAACTTACCTGACAAGCAAGGTATTTTTTGGCTTTTTATGTCCATGTCTCTTCTGGATCCTCCTAAATATTTACCTGTCTCTTTTTTAAACCTAAATCATAAATTAAATTTCAGAGTTCTGTATTTTTTATAATACATTATTTCTATAAAATTGAAAGTCATGAGAGAAAATAAAACACTATACTAACAATATTGATCTGTATAAATTATGCATGACTCATTTTGAATTACTTCTATAGCCCAATATCCTTGTCTTGCTAGTGGGAATAAATTAATTATAACATTAGAAGCCATTGTGCAAAGGTTAAAAACAGGCATGCATGCATTCAATCTACAGAAAACTAAAAAGTTTAGGTTAATGAAATGTCTGAGGAAAAGAGTCTTATTAATTAGCAGGTTCACAGCATTCTTCACAGCTATATTTTAGAGATGCCAAACTGCAATATATTAACGCTGTGGGCAAAATCTGCATCTCCATCTTGAAAATCATTTCAGGCTTATTATATTCAATCTTGGATCTTTTTTCTAATGATTTGTATGCCCAAAAGCACTATCACTTCTTCAAAGTCTTGCATGAGACAGAAACCAAGTGCAATGTTTATCGCCCTGTAGATAATGGATAAAACTACAGAAAGAGCTCAAGTTACATTTACTTTTTTAAATGGATTGCATTTTCAAAGTTTCATTAATATTGTACCTGATGTAGATAAGCATTTATAGATTTTTTTTGGTTTGTTTTGCCCTTCATTGGCTTCAGATTTGATGTTGATCTAATAACACATTTTCTTTGGTTTTTGGTTTAATTTTTGGGGGGGCCTGGGCACGTGGGCCTGATCCTAACCCACTGTAATCAGTGGGAATCCTTCCACTGACTCTGCTGACTGCTTCAAGGCATAATAAACAAAACCAAAGTACAGTATCTTGCAACCTAACAAACCTGGAGCTTTCTGCATTACATGCAGAGAAAGCCCAAAGTGAGGAGGACTGGCATTAGCTATGATACTGCTCCAATCCTTCAGCTCTAACCTAAAAGCCATTCAGGAGTAGATATTGTAATGCTTCATTTTTTCTCTTTTCAGGCTTTGCACTTTGAAAAGCATAGATAATGTTATTGTTCATTGGGACTGTATCTGCGTGATGGACACTTCTGTTTTTTAAACACCAAGGTTATTCTGTCACTGAGCATCACCTTTAAGAACCGAGCAGTAAATTAAAATTTGTGGTCCTGGGGGTTGTTTTTGTTGGGGGGAAAGTCGCTGCTGGAGGGAGGTGTGAGAATGGGAGAGCTGCCAAACTCACAGAAAGTTCCAGTGCTGGGGACTTCTTGTTCTGTGTGGGCAGGGGAAGGAGTAGCTGACTGCTAAGCCAAGTTTGGGTGGCATGGCTCCCAGTAAAAAGTGTACCAGCATGGAGAGCTGCACTTTTCCAGCTGACAGCTGAGGATCCAGCTCTGATTTTAAAACTGATTGCTCTGAACTAGAACCCTGTTTGGCTCAGCCTGGAAGGGAACTGTTCTATGAACAAAGTCCATCCAGTGGACAAGACCTTTTTTTAGCAATTCAAAGTTCTTTTCCCACATAAGACCACACCCAAACACCTCCCTCCTTTACCCTCAGAGCTTGTTTTTGTCCTTATATTGCCTGTATCTCCTTCTGAAAGACTTCCTACGTTTTTATTTATTTCTCTCTCTTTGCAGAACAAGGTTTGGGTAGGAGGGAGGCTACAAGGGTGGCTACTGGGAGAAGCTGCCAGAATCTTCCCCCATGTCCAACAGAGCCAATGCCAGGTTGCTGCAAGATGGACCCACCACTGGCAGTGGCCAAACCCTTCAGTGACAGCAGGAGAGCTTCTGGGATAACATGATTTAAGACAGCAGGTTGTGGAGGGAAACACCCTGAGTAATTGCAGCCGGGGAGGGGAGTGAGAACATGGGAGAGAAACAGCGCTGGAAGCACCAAGGTCAGTGAATAAGGAGTGGGAGGAGCTGCTCCAAGCGCTGGAGCAGAAATTCCCCAGCAGCCTGTGATGAGGTAGCTGTGCCCCTGCAATCCATGGAGGTCCGTGGTGGAGCAGAGATCCTCCTGCAGCCTGTGGAGGACTCCACACCAGAGCAGGTGGATGCCTGAAAGAAGGCTGTGACCCTGTAGGAAGCTCACACTGGAGCAGACTCCTGGCAGGACCAGTGGCCACGTGGAAAGAGGAGCCAACAATAGAGCAGGTTTGCTGGCAGGACTTAGTACTCTGTGGAGGACCCACTCCAGAGTATTTTGTGAAGAACTGCAGCCTGTGGGAAGGACTCACCTTGGAGAAGTTCACGTGGGACTGCCTCCCATGGGAGAGACCCTACACGGGATCAGGGGAAGAGTGCGAGTTCTCCCCCTGTGGAGGAAGGAGTAGCAGAGGCAAAGTGTGGTTAACTGACCACAGCCCCTTTTCCCTGTCCTGCTGCATGGGAGGAGGCAGAGGATTTGTCAGTGAAGTTACACCTAGAAAGAAAGGAGGGAGGGTTATAGGACTTGGGTTTCTTCCTCATTCCTGTACTCTGATTTGATTGGTAATAAATTCAAACAATTTCCCCAAGTCGGTTTTCCCCGTGACAGTAACTGGTGAGTCCCTGCCCTTATCTCAGCCTCTGAGCCTTTCATTTTATTTTCTCTTCCCTGTCCATCTGGGGAGTGGCAGAGCAGCTTTGGTGGGCACTTGGCTTCTAGTCAGGGTCAATCTACCACACGTGCACACACATAGACAAGTCTGCTACCTCCAGCCAGGCTCAGAAGGAAACATCTTAACAGATAGACAGAGTCGTGCTGTTTCTGGAAAATTTCCAATTTATATGTGCCTCTTCAATAATGTGGACCTACCAGGATCCCATGTGTTTTGCTAGTCAAAACATTGGGAAATATCCAAAATTCAGCTATCTGAAAATATGATAATATGTATTACGTGTACTGCTACACCTTCAAACTGTAAGCACAGTTCCTGATACCTTTCATATAGCCCTCTGTTCCTTTAAGGAAAATCAGCTGGAAATCAAGTGCTTTAGAGTGAAAGAATTGTTTTGAATAGAAAAAAACCTAAACCCCCATCTCCTCTGCATTCAGTGAATATGTCTTGCTGTATTTTATAAGAATAGGGGTATGTCTTGGCATCCAGTACATGACAGTGCATGCACCTCATGCTGAGCAGCATGCCATGCTATGATTAACTCTCTGCCTTCCCCTTAGACTTGCCTGAAGGTTGGAAACCACAGACCAAACCATCTACGAGCATGGAGTAAATGGATGGGAGGGAAAAGATCAGCAGAGCCTTGAGACACCCTTTGCTCCTTCCTTATGCCATGTATCTGTTCCTTGGAACAACGGCATAATATGCATATTGTACACAAACTAAATATTTTATGATGTTTTTGAGTGCTGAGATAATCTTTAATCTCTGAGTAAAAAACACTTAATTGCTTGATATTGCTTTTGTTACAGTGCTTACTTAATCCTCATCTTAACCAATCACTGAAATCCCCTGGTCTTTAAGTGCTTTACTGAATCAGGGTCTAAAATCTTCATTCACTGAAGTTGAGTCCTCACTCAGCCCTGTGCCAACACCCATATTCCCACTCCAGGTAGTTGGTGTCCCCTGCCTTCACCTTTGGAGCTCCTGCCCTACTACAGACTAATTTCCCACAAAGAGGCACAGCCACAGGGCTACTCCTTCCTTTCAGAAATCAGAAGTTAAAACAAACACAACGTCATAATCTCTTTATCAGTTCAAAAATTATGTTCATTCAAATTTCAGCAGTGCATTTTGCCCTGCAGTGTTAAATTCACTGGAATAGTTACAGACTAGCTGTAACTGAGTCTGACTGCAGTGAGTTCTCTAGGAAACCAGTGCAGTTTGCCAACTGTTTATGACATAAATTTCACTATTTGAAACAGTCTTCATAACTACATATTGTATTTAAATAAATACTGAGACAGATTGATATGATTAAGAATACATTAATAAAGCATCATTCATTTAATTTTCTAGTTCTTTGTTCATTCTTAATCTAAAAATTGGCTTACCTCTGCAATATTTAAGCAGGCATATTTTGCCCTTAATACCTAAAGTTCATTTCTCTTTAACTATAAATAAAAATAAAAAGAAAGATGATTGCATTTCCCTTTGTTGACTCACCTTACAATCATTTCTAACTCTATTGTCTGAACATAACAGGAAAAAAATACTGCTACAAAGCCAGGCATCTGTCCTTTGAAGATAGCACAAAAGAGAAGCATTCTTTTTGTGATCAAGTTCTGTGCATGTTCCAGCTTCCTTAACAAGGTTAACCCCACACTGGCATGTTAAACTATAGTGAAAGGAATAATTTCAGATATTTTCTGTATTGTTGTTGGTTTATAGTTTATGTGAAAAGGCTGCCCTCTTCTGACAACTTTTTAATTTCTTCTAAAATCTTAACACATTTTTCTAATTTCTGTTTATAATTTATCCTTTGGTTCTCAGTACATTGCATCAATAGGACCATTATCCCTTTTCCTTACACTCATATTCCAAACAATATAAGAAACATAGGTTTAAATACACTATGCAATTAATGTGTAAACTGCATACTGTTGATAAACATGATAAAAATCACCAACTCTCCATACTCAAACAGTCAATCAGTAAGCAAGTGAATGTCTGGTATTCTAAGCTATGGTAGCAATATTAACAGCCACAGATGTCACAATCCCACTTTTTAAAGAGGTATCATCTTCCCATTCTTCAGATATACCCATTATATGGACACCTTTATCCACAGCACCTTGGCAGAGTCTGCATAAGCCTTTTTGTCTGAATCAGAACCATCCTGACCTACCACATCCTAGAGCGTGCAGAGGGGGTTGCTTGCAAATGAAATTAAGTTGAAAGATGCTTTTCAGCAGCACACCTGATGCACTGTGATCAGTACTGGGGAGTCAGGCAGTGGGACCAGAACAGTGGGTCCAAGGACTTGCTAAAGCTAGAGCATTTGGTGAGTAATCTGGTCTCACATCAGTGGTTAAGGCTACCAATCCTTCTCTTCTGGGCCATGCTTTGTGATGGCCTCAACCTCTGTTTCCATCTGTGCTGGAGCCACAGCAAGTCGAGGACCTAAGAGCTGAGCTTCTCTAAAAGGTTTTAAAGGGACATCTTTTTAGTTCATAAGGCTCTTAATCAGTGTTTCTCTCCTGCACTCCTGCAGGACAAAGAAAGACGCAAGGGCTGAATCTAAAGCTGGATTGGCAGCTGCAGCAAATCTTGGAGCTTGGAGCATACAGGCTGTTTCTTACCTTGTGAGAAAGGATAGACAGTTCAGTTGCAATTTAGAACAACTTTTAAGAGTTAGCCCATTTTACACATTCACCATTTAATATTAAAAATATAATAACAGCTCCTGCAGTAAGGCCAGTCACCCAGGAGTCCCTCTCTCATCGAGTACTCCCCTTGCTGGGATAGCCTGTACTTTCTCTATCCCAGTAAGTCTTATTCCAATTTTGAATATGCTCAGAAGAAACACTGGAAACTTCATAGTAATTAAAGTGATTATTAACAACCCTGAAATGCTCCTTTTGAAGCAACCTATAACTCTATTTACAAAAGTCGCATAAAAGAGCAGATGTTTTTACAGTACTTTTTTCTTCCTAAAAAGATACCTGACCTTCTTACAGCATTTCCTTATTCAATTGCTTTCCACTTAGCTGCATATAAACTTAGCCATTAATTCCACCATCATGTATCTGCGCTTCACCTTATAAAAATAAGTAATTCCAATGTGAAATCAATCCTTATCCAAGGCAGAGATCATAAACCACATCCTTAGCTGTGTATAGCATCACTGAAATCAATAAAGCCATCCCGAATTAAACTAGCAAATGGTCTTGTCCTACATATCTTTAATCTAGAGCATTCCCATCTATTGTGAAGTAAGACAGTGAACATCTCCTGTATTCTATACCCTGGTTTTTATCTAAGTAAACTCCTGCTTGCCCCAGTGACTCCTAATGCTTAATGAGTTTCTGGACATATCCTCACTGTCATGTCATTCAAAACAGTAGTTAAAAGAAAAGATGAATTTATCAAATACTGATCAGATCTAGCAAAAACCACAGGAAAAACAATTTGTATGTGTTTTATAAACCTGTCACTTAACAGTTTAATTTCCTTGTGACAAAACACTAAATATAAATACCGCATTAAAACTCTCAAGTTTGTTGCATTTGATGGAAACAACTCAGAGTTCATTCCTATAAGTAAATACTAATGAGATCCCTTTGGTATTACTACAATACAGTGGTTAATTAGAGAGTCTACATTTACTCATGGGATGTATCCTTTCTCACATGTGCAGAGATTGTTCCTTACTGTTTAACAAACTAGATACAAGCAAAATTTTAAATAAAGTTCACAAAATTTATCATTACAAATTGGGAAGTGTTTCCTGACTGGACAATTTTACATTTTACAGGTGAGAAAACCAAAGCCCAGTGGTATCACCAGGCCACCCAGCAGGACAGGGCTTATTGCCAAATACTGAACCAAGAGAAAATTGGAGCACTTAGGGCAGTTGTATAAAGTAAATATTTAATTTCAAGTCAAGCTAGTCTGAAATTACCTATTTCTCCATTTAAGATTTTTTTGAAAGAAATTGATGTGGGATTGTCAGCCCATTCTGAATTTCCCCAGTGAAAAAATGCTAGTGGGTATTTTGTACTCTGACAGCAAATGCACAAACAGAACTGCACTGAGCCCATCCTCTCTTCGGCTCTGATGCAGTTTGATCCACTGAACTGCCATCACCCCTTGTTTCAGAACAGGGAACTCCCTGGAAGATTTTCATTTTATGACTGACTTAATTTTCTGCCTGACTGTGGCATCTTCTGCTGAGTCTGAGGGAGCTGACACAATTAGTACAAAGTAGCATGTGGCACTGAGCCACAGAAAGCACAGCATTTCCGAACAATTACAGCCAATGCATTTTGTTGGTGCTGGGAGACACAAGGCTACAGTCCAAGTGCTTAGCCACTTGAGAAGTGCAATTATGTGCTGGAAATGCACTGCCTGGAACAGTCCCTCTTACGAAATGGAAATTACCAGCTCAAATTGGAAATTAGAAAAGGAAAGTTTCTTTCGGCCTCATGTAGTTTGTTGGAATCTCTGTTACAACCCCGCTGCTTTGTTTTTACCCAAAGCTTGTCAAAATCAAGGCAAAAAAAAATCACAATTCCTGTCCTTCCTTTTTCCATAGGATGTTTTAGACGTGGGAAAATATTATTATTTCCTTTATACCACACCACTGAGCAACACTTAGTCATGTCTGTGTGCCTCCCTGCAACTTTTCAGCAGCACCTTACCTCACATATTTTCCTCCCATTTGTAACAAAAGATTCTAGGAAGGTATTTCAGTCCTCAGTTCTGCACATTTTCTTGCTTGTGTCTCATTCCCAACCCCACAACTCAGTATATCCTGACTGCTTGTGTAGGCACCATTTGGCCAGCATGTTTCCATAAAGGATGCAGGGGGTGAGTGGTCTGGTGTACATAAATTACAACCATTGCCTAAAAGCAAATATTAGTGCAAATTCTCCTTTCCAAGGGCTGCATTACCAGAGCTCCATCCCAAATTTGGAAGCAAGTAAATGGCAAAGGATGTAGGTTATAGTGCAAATGCCAACCTTAGGACACTTTTATTTGTGTCTGTCTTTAAATAGAGTAAGCTGTTGAAAATCACACTTGTATGAGTAAACAATCCAAAAAATAGGGGAAAAACCCCATTTGTTTGACAACTACATCAATAATAGCTGGAGTAATAAGCAAGCACTCAGTTCCATTACTGGAAAGAGCAGTGTATCTACCCTCTATGCTGCCAATTTAGAGCTAATACAATTTCATTAATTTTTTCCATATATTAACTTGCAATTGAATATGTCAAACAAAATAAAATTGTTATTGTCAAAAACATATTCATGCTTCTGTATTTCAGTATTTCAGGACATAAAATCAATAAAAAAACAAGAATAAAAATATTTTTTAAATATATTTTTAAGACATAGAAAAATATAAAACGTTGGAGAATATGTAGAAAGCAATCTCAAAAGGAAACTTAAGAGTGCATCTGATACATTTCTATGCCTGAACATCTGTGCCACACACTGAAAGATTCTAGTTCCAGACACTTGAAATTTAGTCTCAGGTCTCTCTATTTTTTAAGGGGATATAAAAAATAAGTATTTGAAGGCAAGATGATGAAAGAAAAAAGGTTCAGAGACCTGTTAAGGTAAAAGTAGAGTTCACAAGACCAAGGCTTGACAAAAACCTGCAGAATGAAACAAGCAGAGTAACAATAGTTTCAAAAAAAACAGAAGACAGGAGAAATTAAAAAAAAACACAAAACAAAACAAAAAAACCAAACCAAAACAAAACAAAAAAACAAACCCCACCCCTCCATATACATGCATATAAGCAGACAAAAACATCTTTTCCTCTGTATCTCCTAATGACTCTCTCAGAGAAAAGGAACAAAGATGTATACAATAAAATGATAATGCTAAGACACCACCTGAGAAAACCTCTGGTAATGCAATTACCATCTCCATAGAATAAATATTCTTTTTAAAAAGTCAGTCCATGAGCATGTCTGCCCATGATTCTGCTTTTTTTGTTCAGTCTAGATAAATAAAAGCATGTGCAATAGCTCGTTCAGAGCTTTGCCTGTGCTGACCAGAATGCTGGAGCCTCCTCTTGCAGTGAAAACTTGCCTTCCCCTCCTTAGGACATTATCTTCCAGCTTCCTTATAACCCAGCTGGTGACTTCCAGTAAAACTTACAATTCAGTGGTTTTGTACATCCCATTCCACTGACACTCAGAGCTAATTGTTTAAACAGGTTCAACCAAGTATTGCTGTCGAGAGTAGGGACAGCAGGGTCACAGGAAAGAAAGGAAAAGGATAATGTCATTCCTTTACATGAGAAACCAGTGTTAAATACAACAACCTCACAGTAGAAAAATACACCTCTCTGTTCTTCAGTCAGTTCCATCAGGAAAGGCAATCTGGGACTGGAAAACATTTTTCTGAACTGAAGGAGAAAATCTTTATGTAGCTGTTTATTCCTGTTCACATCCCAGTAGGTGAAAAGCTGGCATCAATCTCAACCGGAGCAGCACCTCTAATTCCAAGAGGTCCAACCAGGAAAAAAATTAAAATGCATTTATTTAACCTTTAAGTTATTCTTTTGAAAACAGACTTCAGAAGTATTTCATATCTCAAACAACTCTGCCCTGTCCGTAGCTTTCATAAAAAAAAAATAAAGCTGAATGTTGTGATAACATTCATCTACAATGGGCATAAAGAAAACTGATTTAAATAGCAAATTTACATATGTGCTCACAAATGTTATTGTTGCAGTTCTCAGACTGAGACATTACATAATGGGAAAATGTGAATTCATTTATCCAATGAACACAGCACAGGCAAAACTGTCGTGTATTAGATCTGTAGGCCACATATGCAGTATATTAAATTCACTTAGTAGACAGATAATTATGTTTCCATGTAAAAGCCATTACAAATAATAAATAAATATATGTAAGACAAATAATGTGCCAGGATTATGCAGATAATTCATATTTAATTCAGTAGTTGCTTCACTGCTAACAAATAATGATGAACAGACCATTATAGGTTCTCCACCATGATGCATTTACTTTATTCAAATAATTTCCCACACATATACATGTCTGAACTTTTCAATTAATTTCAGCCTAAGGCACTCAAAGCAGGTAATGCATGTTACCAGGTAGACTTGAAAATAAATCTAGCTTATCTCATTTCCTTTCTCATTGCAGTCGTTATCCTGAGGAAGCATCAAAATGTCACTGTTGTAAGAGAAATTAGGTTAGTAGTTGCTCTCTCTTCATGTACCCTTCTCAGAGCAAGGGATAGGTTTGAAGGTCAGTTCAGTGTTCTCCATCAGTACAAAATCGTATCTGCACAGCTGCAACCTACAGAAGGAGAAAAAGAAAAAAAAATTGCACAACAGAAAAAGTTTACATTAACAGAAAAATATTCCCTTATTTGAATTATTAAACCTCCAGTATTCACCAGCTCTCAGAGATGGTACTCAGAGCAAGAAGTGTCTTCTTGTCTGAGTTTATACCCTATTTTATGCATCCCTAGAATAGTTTTGCCAGACTGAGAAAAACAACCGTACCTCAGCTGGATGGTGCAAAGTGGCAGGAGTAAGTGTATCACACTAGTCTTAAGTATGAATATGCAACATTTCCTCCATTACAGCTATTAATCTGAATTCAGAACTTCTCTTTAGCACCATGGCACAAAATCTGCACAATTCCTGTTAACACTGGGCCTGAATAATTTACTTTAAGTTCTCTAGGTAGGAAAGTGTTTCTGCTTTCGTTTCACAGAGGAAAGTAGAAAATTACAACATAGTATTTCTCTTTCCCTTGCAACGACATCATGTGTGAGAAAGTTTAATGCAAGAGAGTAGTTTGTCTTCTAAACACCTAGAAAACCCAAAAACTGCTATAATACTACACAAACACATAAAGAGGTCACAAAGGGAATCATGGATACACAAAATCTCACTTTTTTTGAGGTCGAAATAGATGCAACACCTTTTAGGGCAGAGGCAGGTCACAGTTCTGTTCTTCATGCACTACTATAGATGAATTGTGAGAGATGTTTTGAACCAGAAAGTGACTGCTATACCCTCTGATGGCATCTCTAAGGGCATACAAGCTATGATACATACCTATTTTATTTAAAATTATCTTCTCTGTTGCTCTGAACTCACAGATGTGGTTATACCACACAATACCCAGCCTCAGCCTGGGATGTAACATATAGTAAAATAGAATTTCATCCAATCTTTCATCAACAATTCGTTTTGATTTGAATTTAATGGTTTACTATTATATTATTTTTGTAGTATTATTTTTATCTAGCCACAGGGGACAAAATACCTAGACAAACCATAGTGATGAATTATAGAAATAAAAGCATATGGCTTCCAACATATTGTATCTCATTTGAAGTGCAATCCATCTCAGCTTGTGGTTATTGAGTACCAAGAATGCCTTACAGGAGAGCAGCCCTGAGCAAGGAGCAAAGTGCTAATAATGTTTTAGTTGGGTGAGGCTTTCATAATCCCTCACCCCACGTGGCTTCTCTGCTGTCTGCTAAAACACATGGGCATTCCACACTCTCTTGTAAAAAAGAGGTATTAATAAAGTCTTTCTTTATTATCACTGCTCTTGTTTTGGTTAAAAACCCAAAGGTGTCTGGGCTAAGCATCTTTGAGACATTCAGCTTCCCCATTAATTGAGTTTGAATTGACTGACAGGATCATGAGCTCTTTGGTACAGCTGGCATCTGGACATGCACAGGGTTAGCAAAGCTTTCCAGTTTCATGGGAGAGCAGAAATGATTTATCTCAGAATCCAGAAGAGTATGAAAATTATATGTATCTTTTAGCACTTCCAAATTCACACACCATCTGTGTGGATAGTGGATAGTCAGCCTAGCAGACAATTGTCAGTGACATTCCCCAAACTCCCAGTTTGCTATTAACCCAGATCTGGGGAGACAGAGAATCCTATTGTCTTTTATCCCTGCACCTGTTCCCTGGTTTTTACCTATGACTTTCTTTTGAATAATTTAAATATTTTCAATGTAATTTCGAGTTGATCATGCTGTATTCAAGTAATTGCTGTAATTACATGAAGCTAAGGTAAACACAGGTAATTATAATTACAAAGAGCAATTATGTAATTATGCCAACCAATAGCGTTGTAACATCTGCATTTAAATTGCCTTCACATTCTGATTCAATACACTATTTTTCATTACTATCTAAAAGTATCTAACATGCTGACACAACTGCAATCTGATGAGGCTCCATATGTAGAACTTCAGTGGATCCTATATTAAAGTGTATCAAGTGCATTTTACTTTTAAACTAACAAGAGTGAGACCAACAGGAATGAAAACTCAAACCCAATCAGGGCTGTTCACTGAAAACCTTTCTTATTTGCTAGATCATTATCTGAAGAAGTCCCAAATGCTGACAGCCTTACACGAAATATATCTTCTGATTTATCACCATTAGGCTGAGAAGTAAAATTGAAATGTGATTTAGAACTTGGACTATCTCTCATCACCAAATGCTTTTAAATAAAATCATGCCAGTTCACTGAGAGCTTTAGACTTATGACCTTCAACAAGTCAATAAAGTCAAGTATATGTACCTTCTGGAGTACTATTTTGATTAGTGAGTGTTTTGTTTCTTCCTAAGTCTCTCCCATCCACCTCCTTCCCTTTCTCCGTAAATACAAAATAGTAGATTAATATAACAAGGTTTCATAATTTTTACAAAGTATCCATACCCAATTCCTACTAGATTATTATGACACACCACATCAGAAAGACTTAAATATAATACCTCAATATATTCTCACTCATTACTTGCTTGATAAACGTTTTTAGGTTTTTATTTTAAATTCTTCCTTGAATCTTCCATTCATAAGAAACAAATTAACAACTCTCAAATAAAGTACTCTTGCTACTCATGGATATTTCTTACCTGTTCCATGTAATATGCTATTTTCACAAGATGCAAATATAAAATTTAATCGCTAGTGCTACTGTACAAGTGACTCTGGAGATTTAAAAAATGAACATATGGTAATACTGCTGAAGTTTTCTAAACCAGAAATAATAAAAGATCAAGTAAAAAAAGAATAATTTTAAGTGTAAGCAGATATAGACTGTGTTCTGGCCTCAGAAGGTCTTTACCTTCAGCAACAAGACCAAAAAACCTGTTCCAATCATGCAGTAACTGAAGGGTTCCATTTCGTACCTGAGTGTGAAAAGCTGTGTGCAGACACACGAGTAAAATCAGAAAAGTGCTTAATAGGATTTATCTTATGGGGAAGAAGTTGCCAATGCAGGTGTGAGTCAGGCTGGTCCTTGAGAGCACGCTGTGAGCAGAGAGCAGCAGCAGCACGCAGTGACAAGCAGCATGTGGGACATCTGCAAGTACAGGGGTGCTGTGCACTAAATGTTAATGTACAGAGCAGCTCTGCCACAGCACAAATCTGATCATCAGGAGGCTGAGAAGAACATTCATGCACTTAGGAATATGCAATTAGAAAACAATCAGTACAGGGAAATACACTTTACTGAGGATGTATCCCAAGCAGTTTGGTTGATACTCAACTTTAATACACAACAAACACTTACCTTTCTGGATTATTAAGAGATTTCAGGGTCATCTGGAGAATCCTAAGCTTGTGTTTTGGGCCTATTAAAGTCTTCGTAGAAAAGGTCAAGGAAATTTTTGATATTTTTTCAATGTCTTGGTAAAATCCAGTTAGTATTTTGACTCTCTTGTATTGCTGAAATGTTGAAGCTTCACTATAGAAAAATATTATTTCTAGTCAGGTTTTTGTTAGCTGAGTAATATTCATTGTTGCTAAGCATTATTATTGAGATCAGAAATCTTTCAAGATTTATCAGCTTTGAGCATTCAGAACAAGGACAGCTAGAGCTGGATTCAATCCAGTTCCATGCAAGGACCTGGGAAAGGACCATTTCGGTATTAGAAGCATTGCCTCTCACAATGAGCCATATCCAGGAAAAGGTGCCATGGACAGGTGTTAACAACCTCATGATACTTTTTCAACTGACAAGTTAACGAGTTAAAAGGTTTAGGAAACTCAGAAAATTAGTCCTATAAAGTGGAAAAAAGTTTTAAAGACAAAGCACAACATACCTATTCATCTCTGATTCTACTGTGTTTCCAGCATGGTCTGTTATTTTAACTTTAATGAAACCTCTCCTGTTGCTTTTATTCCAGGTAGTAATGTCCAGTAAGTAGTTGTACACTGCAAAAAGAAATAGAAAATCATGAAAGTCAAAGAATGACCTCAACAGGATACAGTTGTTATTATCACCCTGTTAAAAGTATTCACTGGATGATGCAAGGAATAGTGACTCTTTACTTTTAACCTACCAACTCAAAGGAGAATAAGAAAGCTATTGACAGAAATTATTTCTGTATAATTAGTGTATTGTTTCCTCCAGTTCTTGCATGGACAGGATGTGCATCAGAAAGCTATCACCAAAGTTACCATGAAGAGTTTGACCTACCTAAGGAAAAACTACAAAATCAAGCCCTAACTAGCACCTTCAGGTTTTGGCAAAGAGGGGATATTTTTTCTGCATTGGCAGAAGCTTTATGTATGAGCAAAGTGGGCAGTTACTTAGGTGAGCTGGTTAATCAGAAGGTAAAAGCTGAAAGCATTCCCATGCCTTGCTTGGCAGGACAGGTCCTCCAAACAGCCTTCCCTCAGAGAAGTCAACCTGCCAAAACCTCTGTGTGGATTCTAGGAAAAAGTCTAGGGAAGCCTGAGGAAGAGAAGAGCTTTCTTAAACTCCATCCCTAGATCCCCCTGCTCTGGAAGGACTACAGCCTCAGGAAAACAGGCTGGGTACATGGGCAGGAGCTGACCTGCTCCACTATGCCCTCAGAGACCTGTCCTGGCCTTCTGCCACACTTCTGTAAACATCAAAAATACTGTAACTGTGCTATGACTATCCAGAGGAAACACATCTTTACTGCTCCCACAGTACATACAATTATTTTTTTTTTGGCATGTTGCTTTTTAACATTCTCTCCTAAAAGACCAAGCCTCACATTGTATGAAAAGCTTGTCCTGCTCAGGCTTACTGTTGCTCTCCTTTTTAAGACCTCTTGTTTATTCTGTTTCCTCAGGTTACCAAATATCTAAGGTAATTTAATTAATCAATACTCTCTTTTTCAGACTGGTTTAGTAGAATAATTTTACTTCTTGACCTTGTATTTATGCTGTCATTACAATATTTCCCGTTCTGTTCCATGGGCATCCTCCTATGTCTGATAATATTTCTCCCCCTCTTTTCTGTCTTCTACCACCCCCATCCAGGAATATTTCTTATCCTTCAGCAATGTACTCTTTCTTTCCCCCACCAGGATTCTACCTGGTTATATTTCTAATGAATGCCCAAGTTTTAATATGTATAAGAGTGAAAGCAAAGCTGTATTTTTCTGTGGGTAGAATGAATCAGGAGTCAGACCTAGCAGCCTGTGCAGCCTTGAGAGCAAAGCCCAAGCAGACAGGAGCAAGGGAGAAGAGTAGTAGGAGGTTTGGGATGAGCTGAAAGACACACAGAATAGGAATTATTTTACATAAATTTTATGTAAAAAATGTATGTAAAATCCATCACATCTTCATTCACCTCTGCTCTCTCCTTTGGAAAAAACAGTGACATAAATAAGCATGAATAATACTGTGTGTCCCTCACAAAACTTGTCAAGATGATGGAAAAAGCTAGGGGAAAAACCTAATTTCACATGAGCTTCTTGTAAGCCTATCCCCATGCCCCAAATCAAAGAACCTTAAGCATAACCAATTAGAAGCGTGTGCTAACACTTGCTTATGGTGGTAAAGTCTTTTAATACAAACAGAAATTGGATGAGAATCTAAACTGGACCTCTACGCGGATAGGTAGATGTCTAAACTGTTGCAGCTAAAGCCCATGCCTGGAGAGTTCTTTCCCATAGAGTATAACCCTGAAGCCACCAGCTAAGTTTTCCCTCCACTGTTTTACTTCTGGGGAGCCATGGAATACCTTTAGTTGACTGTAGGGTGACCTCCTCTTTGTGTGGAACACAGAGGGGTCCCTTTTTTGACCCCCACCCAGGGCAGTCTCGCTTCCCATTTCTGCTCTCTGAAAATGGCAGCATTGATCTCACCTAAGCAGGTTCTCTCAGACCACCTTTTTCCCTGTCACTTGAGTCCCATTTTCTGCCTTTCTTCTTCCTCTTGGCAGTCCATCCCATTACTTTTAAAGTCACATTTCTCAGTTCATATAGGGCTACTTACTCTTCTGCCACAATCCTCCTTTCTCTTCTTCCTCCAGTCTATGAGATGCCCCTTAGCTAATGTTTTTTACACCATTTTACAAAGTGGTTAACTACTAACTTTCTACTTCTAACACACTTTCACTCCAGATCACCTAACAAACAACAGCCATAACTTTTTGTAAAGAGTTTTATATGTGTGTATTCAGTCACTCACTGCAGAATGGGTCTTGGTCCGAGGTATCAAAATAAGCTCTCGTTGGTGAATTTTTTGCCATTAACCATTTTTTCCATCTATCAACATGATAACCTGAAATCCAAAGTTTAAATATTTCATTTAGGAAAATCATGATACACTTATAATTGCAAAAAAAGAATCTAATACAAAGTGAAAAATTTGGCTTCAATTTTCTTATATATTCTCTGAGAAAGAAAATTGACTTGGAAAATACAGGAACCACTTGAGTATAACAGAATGTATTATGCAAGTATTTCATTCCTCTAATATATTAGTATCACTAAAATTGTCGTTTTATATCTATTTATTATAGAGTCCTTATTCTAAAAAATAATGCTTACAGAGCTAATAAAAACAAATCCAAAAAAAGTAGCCCACATATTTGCAGAGAACAGATACAGAACAGCTTTCCTTTATTTTCTCCCTACTATAAGGTCCTGTTATGGCTGGGTTTTATTATGAAATAGTATATAGATCCATTTATGTTTTTTCTTTGAACCTGATCTAACTAAGGTAGGGTGCACATCCTGGTGTAAGGATGTTAAAAAAAAAAGAAAAATTACAAACTGAAAGTTAGCTTCTAATTAAGTATCTTTGAAATTTCATTCTTAAGAAAACCCTGTCAACTAGAAAATGCTCACACTATTGTAGATCTTTTCAAACTATCCCCAGATCCTCTCTAAGAGCAATAAACCCCTCAAACAACTAAACCCCATTCCAAATCAGAACTTGATTCCAAAGAACCACAGGATCCCTAAGGTTGCTACAAACTTTATTATTCCTAAATAAAAGCCACAGGTACTCTAGGGGTCATAACACACTTTGGAAGCCTGAAATGATGAACTAAGTAGAAGCAGTCTCTCTGTAGAGAGGGTGAAAATCTGTGAACCCACTTCAGTCTGGAAAGCATAATGATCAAAGATTAGGAACATTCAGCACCTGTGCCTAACAGAGATAACTATAAAGTAGACAAAGCCATGAACTTTAAACTACTTTAACTGTTGGCAGCTCTGGATGTGATCAGGCTCTACATGATCCTACAGATCACTGGAATAGCCCCAGGAAGAGTGGGTCTAGATTTCCTAAAAAATCTCATCCAGCCCAGAGCAAATATTGTAACACTTACCCAGTACTGGACAGGACATCGGCTGGAAAGCATCACAATCAACACATTTTCCTCTCTTATAATCCAAGTAAGACTCACAAGGATATGTTATTATGTCACACTTTCTTTTCAAAGATGATAAGAAGAGGAAAACAGCTCTTTGATGGTCACACTTAAAAAACTGAATTCCTTCAGGAAAGAAAAAAAATTAATATGTAATCATTTTTATTAATGAAGAAAAAGCGTTATAAAAGTAGAATCATAGAATGGTTTGTGTTGCAAGGGCCTTTAAAAATCATCTCATTCCAACCTCCCTGCCTTGGGCAGAGACACCTTCCACTAGGCTGTGTTGCTCCAAACCTCATCCAACCTGGCCTTGGACACATCCAGGGATGGGACATCCACAACTTCGCTGGCCAACCTGTACCAGTGCCTCATCACCCTCACAGTGAAGAGTTTCTTCCTAATATCTAATCTAAACCTTTCCCCTTTTCAGTTTGAAAGCCCCTTTTACCCACACCAGTGCAGCTTGCAAGAGCTGCTGGAACCTGGCCAGTTCCTGGAAGGTCTCTTAGCTGTTATTTGGGTTTCTCTGACTCCAGGAATCCCCTGCTCAGCCTGACTGGTTCTCAGCCCACCCAGAATTTACTGTAGCTACCACTGCTGTTGCCACTCACCTCTCCTACTCAAGTAATCCCATTTCCCTGAGTCATTCTTAGTTAGCCATGCTTTTACTCCCTGGTTAGTTGAACACCAAGTGTAAAGAGGGGATGCACACACAAGAAGAAGAAACTGGAAACTATTTTGAATATTATAGACACTGATAAAAGTCTACAGGGTTTTATTTGTAAGAAATAGTCTGCTAAATCCTATCAAACTTACAGAGTTTTTTGTTAAAAAGCATGAGTCTGAGTTACAGTTTGCCTTGTATTCAGTGCAGACAGCTTTGGCACAAAAATTACCGTGAGGAACTCTTCAGGGATTCTTCTCCCTAGTTGTCTGGGGTAATAAATTCCTTTCTCTCCTAACAAAACAAACTATGAGAATTATACAGATGAAGATGATGCTGAGTCTTAAGGGATTCTCCCATGCACGCAGACACACAAGGGGAAGCCCTGTGCCTTTGCAGCTGCTCTAATTGGTAGCAGCACTGTGTGGCTTAGTTATCAGAATCATATACAGAAACAGACATATCCAAAAAGAGTAAACAAAAACAATGGGCAGCAACCTTGCCTAAGATTTATACAAGTTGAACTGAGTAACATTCTGCATCAAAAGGTCTTTTCTTAAAACACTTCCCATCCTAGAGCCTAAAGGACCTGTCCAAAGCCTAGGTCATCACTGCTGACCAGGAGGAACCTAAGACAGAGTGAAGACTTGCAAACCTTGCCTTCCATGTCATATGCAAGTGATCCAGTCCAAACTTGGTCACAAACATGTTTCCCCATGCCTAGCCTATATAAAACCACAGAAATGTAATGATCACTACATGCAGAGTGTGTATATAATATAATAACATAATTCCACCATACCCACATTAATGATATGGTGGAATATGTATGCCTATAGGAAGATTCATATTAAAAAAAAAAAAAGAGTAAAGTGTTTTTGTTATTTCTCATTTGCTGAGTTGGGATGAAAAGAAAGATTGCAATGGTCTCAGCTCCTTTATTTCCCAATATGTGCAGTGTACATTCAATTCAATTTAACCTTTTTTTGATTTGATCTCAAGGGCTTTTCATTAATTAAATACATTTTTATTTACCACTGAAAACTGTGTTTGGACAACCAGGCTGATCTGTTCCTCCATTCGGATAGAAGTCAATGGTTCCTAAAGGTTTCTTGAAACCTAGTGCTAGAGTAAAAACATCATGAATCAAAAAACCATAAGCAGAATTACAAAGTCAATTAATTGTCATTACATTTACTACAAAGTAACATGGAAGCCTTAAAGAAAATTTTTGTGATTACACCATTCTTTATTTCTGTAAATCAAAGGCATATTATGAGTTAAAATCCAAAGGTTTTTTCTTTTTAAGAAAAATTATGCATAAGTAAAAATGCTATACACAAATGTATACAAATTTGTGTAAGATTCCTACTGTCACAACAGGGAAAGAACAGAAGCAGCTGTAGCAGAAACATTATTTACACAAAGAAATGTATGAAATTCATGTTCTCTCCAGCAACCAAAATCCTTTCACAATGCAATTTTCATTAGAGTAAGATTTTTCATTTTTTGCACGTTGGATTCTGAAGTACTCTAATACAAGCAGTATATCAAAGTAGAAAAATCTCTATCTGTCCTATAAAAGTAAGCAAGATTCCATAAGTATATATAATATTTAATTCAATCTAACCTACCTTCATTTTTACCATACATTTATCCTTATTTACAAAATCAGAACATTGCAAAAAATGGTATTTTACAGCTTCACATATAAATTTGTATAGTAAAATGCTTAATTTTTAATATTATTAAAGAAACTGATATGAAGCTAGTAATAATGTGACAAGTGTGGTAGATTTGAACGGTTTACTTATGGTTTTGAGGAAAAAATTAAACCAGATTAAAGCATGGATAAAGCAGATTTTACAATGTTCTTCATTTTAACCCTACAGTAACATGATTTAGGATTTTAAGCAGTGGCTCTGCAGTGTACTAACATGGCACAGCTGAGACTGGCTGTCTCAGAAGTGATTAATTCAGTGATAATCACGTGCTTACAGCCTCTGTGTTCACACACATTAGAACAGCAAAAGAATATGAACGGTGACACAAAATACACTTCTGCAGCACTTTTTGGGTGTTACTGAAATATCTTATCCCTTCTCTTTTGCTTTCCTGCCTTTCCTCAAGCTGAAAAAGGAAAGTTAGGGTTGTGTCATTACCATCAGTATCTGAATGAATTACATCAACAAACTGTGCATCAGAACGATCCAGTCTCCCATCTGGTGGCTCGTGCGTGAATGAAGGGCCCGCTGGATCAAGACCTAAATGAAAACAACACTAACATTGTAAATCTTGGCCTCTGTTCCTCTACAGATATATAAAATACTAACATTTGAGCACTATTCATCAATGACTTCATTTTCCTGGCATAAAAATGAAAATAAAACCCAGCACAGTTCTTCTCTTCAACTCACTAAGCAAAGCAAAGGTTCCTGTGGCAAGACTGATCAGCCCATGTCTGTTAATTTCTCTCTCTTCCTCATTAGCTGTGCTCATCTCCCATTTATCCAGATTAACATAAACCAACAGCATGAGGATTCAAATCAGGACAATTAATTTTGTCCTTTTCCCCAGAAAATACCATACCTATTAGGCACTTCATAACAATGAAATGCACAATATAACTGCTCTCACTGCCAGAACGCAACTATTCAGAAACTCAGGTAGCACAGCATTTCACTTAAGTGGCATTTAGATGCAGCACTCAATTTTCATTTGAGAGACTAGAGGTAAACAGGTTGGAAAATTTAATCTGTAATTTATGTCCTGAAGGCAGACTTTCACAATTTCCTGAACTTCTGCCAGGGATATGTTTCTCCTCGTGTATGTTATTAAATAGTCAGTTCTAATTTGTCAGTATTTCAGTGCTAGCATCCATGTGATTTGCAGCTATGGCAACATAAGGTACAATAGAATATGTGTATTGGGATTAAAAAAACTTACCTGTAATTCTTCCAAGTTTGCCATTATACCTCTGGCCAACAAAACCAGCTACATGAGCCCCAAGACTAACTCCAATCATATACACAGAGTCAAGAGAAGCTCCATGCTCCTATCATGGGAAAAAAAACACCAAAGCCACAACCATACACAGAGTTAACTGAACAGAAATCAGTAGACTGATTTAGTTTTCATTTTTTGTCACTACTCTCAGTTATATTTCTAACTTTCTAACTGTAAAAACAAATGGAAATTACAAAGTTCTTTTCAGTATGCAATTCTGTATTAGTTATAAGTGTAGTAATTGTGAAATTCTTTAACTAGTAAAATGTAAAAAGGAAGCTTGAGTCACATTTCTCCTGAAATGTCACACAAGTTAGAAGGGGAGCAGGGGAGGAAGAGGAAGACGTTTATCAGATTTAAGAAAGATGAACCAAAACTGTGAATTAGGAAAAAAAAAAATCTTCCCCTACTGTATCCTTCCAATAAAATAAATTACAAGCATAGTACCATTAACTAATACTTATGCCACACAACTGATGAATGATGGTGCCAAACACACAACTGCAGGGAAGCCTTAAAATGTCTGTTCTACAAACCAGGCAGTATTAAAACAAAACAAAACAAAACAAAACAAACAACAACAACAACAAAAAGTATTGAATTCTGAAACAATATCATTGTACCTGTTGGAATCCCTGTAAAATGATGGGATGACACACAGCATCTGGCATATTAATATGCCAGAAAATTAAGAAAGGCCTCCCAACAGCTTGTAAGTGTGAAAGTCATGACGACTTGCACATGGTGTTATTGTTCTACCAGGCAAATCTATAACCAGCAAATAACCTAACATCTGCATCATGAAGTTTGCAAAATACACCTTTATAGCTAACTCTGGATTGGATACTGTTCTTACAGTCCTTTTTTTTTTTTTTAAATTCCATATCAGTAAATTTACTGGCATAATTACAAATTGTTATCTCTCTATCTAGTCCCAGAGGACAGATTCTGGTAGGCTTTCTCTTCTTTCACCTCAGCCTTTCTCAAAATGTTTGGGTTTTTGCTCAAATTCCACATGAATCTTTTCTTACAGCACAGAAATGAAAATTTCTGATAATGGCTGAGAAAAGAAGTGGTGAGAATGGAAGAAAGCACATGATAAACAGCACAAACAAGATGATAATGTTTTGTTCATTTGATCAAGCAAAAAGTCAAAAGCCCAGTTAAGACCACTGGCATCAACTATTGCTTCAGCAACTTCCTCTAGAGTCAAGAAGTTTATATAATTTTGGAATTAATATTTCTACCTCTGTTACTGTTTTCATTTTCATTTAAATGAAATTTAATTATATTAGATTAATAGTAACAAGACTAGTGCAATGCCTTTGTAAAATTTGAATGCTGCATATTATTTGAATATCTCTCCCTTTACCTCCCCACTGGTGCATTCATTTTCTCTAGAAGACCTAAAACTTCCAACTGGCTAAAGAAATTAGATACACTCTCAGACACATTTCAGTGAAATGGAAATAAGAACTCTGGTGAAGTTAGAGATATGCAGTAATAACAGCATGTAAATTCAGTAAAAACTTCTATAAAGAAATACCATTTGATACTGCTTACTGGACTTCTTTTTAGACATATTTTAAATATCCGTTCCCACTTAAACTAGTCTCTTGAAACTTCTTCAGAACAGACACAACACTCTGCCTTACCAGCATCTGATCAATATAGTTCTTCAGTATTTCTGCAACTTTTCTGCAGTTTTCAACAGCAGCCATGTAATTCACAGTTGTAGCACCACGATTCCAGTCAACTATAATGAGATTAATATCCTCTGAAGACAGTAAAAGATCCCTCATGTCACCCAGCCATGCTGGAGGAGACCCCGTTGGTCTGAAGCCATGAATAACGAAGACAATTCTCTTGGCTGTATTGAAGTACTCAGATGAGGTAAGATTGTGCTCAATGAGTCTCTCAGAACAATTTGGATTTTCCTTGGTGTATAGGAGTAGCTGCACTCGGAGTTCTGTTCCAGACAAAGCATTGCCTATATTAAGATCTGTAAATTCAGGACATTTTTGCTCCTCATCTGAAAAAGATGAAAATGTTATTGTCATTTGATGAGTCAGAAGAGTTGAAATACCATCTCCTCACTTTTCATATTTTGTAAGATGAAAGTGAAGAACTTCCATTTTCTTCACTCCAGAGCTTTGGAATGAGGTGACAAAAAGTGCACTGGACAACAAGTAGCCACAGTTTAACTACTGACTCTGCAGATACCACTATGCTCCTCTCAACCCTTCAAATACAGAATTATTCTAATTATTCAGAACAATATATTTTCTCCATATAGATAAAAATTAGTCGTAAGTGTTGACAAGATCATTTACTTCACCATCAAATTTAGGTTCTCAGAATTTTTTCACCACTGGGGTGTTGTATAAACAGGAAGACTGGTGTGGTTATTTCTTCCTCTTTGAGCCATAGTGGCAGAGCTGCCAATCCTTAAACCTTAATTTTTTGACCTATCAATAAGAAACAGCTGCCTGACAACATGGGGATGAACCAGAGCCCTTTCCTAGTTTTGGATTGCTATAAGAGCACCATTACCAAGAAACAAGAAAGGAAGAAACAAAGGATTCTGTTCTGAGTTTGAAAAAACAAGACTCTAATGTCCATGTACATAATGGCACAAGCCAAACTGCAGTATTGGGCATTTCTGTCTGTACTCAGATAGTTGGGGTGTACAAGGTTAAACTGTAGATCAGTCAACAAGCAGGTGAAGATTTTCAAGAAAGTCTAAAAAGACTTAATTTCCCCCCTGTCTGGTGGTCAACAACAAAAGTTAACCCCTTTAGAAGTACCCTTTGACTGCTGAGGTCACATTGTGTGGATAAATCAACTTCAGGTCTTGGCACAACACCGACTCCTGTCACAGTTCTTCTCTAAGGCTTCTTCATCTTCACTATGGTGTTACCTGGCTTTTGGCCAAAGAAATTTAGGCCAATCTCTTGACTTCCAGTGGGCTACGTTACTTTACACAAAGCTTTTGTCTGTCCAATTCTTGATGTCACCTTTCTCAATTCCTCTGTCATTAAAATGCTCCTAAAACAAGTCAACTTCTTAAAAGCAAAAGTCAGAAGAGAAATATTACCTACTCAGTTCCTTAAAAAATAATTTAAAAAGTAACCTGAATTTCTCAGAATTTTTGAGTCACAAGTTCTAGCTCTTCTCCTTTTCCCAGCTCTTCTCCTTTTCCCAGCAAACACATAGCAGGCAGAACCAAATCCACCACATCTCAGAAGGACAGTGAGCCTGCACCAGCCTATAAAGCTCTGAAGGGCAAGTGCAGGTGGCTTACAAGGTATCTGAAAAATGTGTTCAGTACTATAGTTCAGATCTAAGCAAAGCTAAACGATGTGAATTATGGCGCTGGGAGTGCAGTAAAGACACTAAAGACACTAATACACTGATTTAGGGAACTAGACCAATCACCTCAAATGCCATACCATGTATCTACAATGACTAGAATGATCATCTCTGGACTAGACATCACAAAAAATAATGGATATATGCAAGCCAGACCAGGCCTGAAGTTTTAAAGAGTGTTAAAAATAGCCTCAAACTGCCTGCCTCAAATCAACCAAACAACAGTTTCATGCCTATCGTCACCTTATGACAATAAGTGCAATGATCAGGTGTGAGAAAAGGTGCAATTACTTACATTTCAAAATAAATATCACTGTTCTCCTCATTTAGACACTGAGAAATTTAAGTAACTTTTACTGAAATTACTGGACAGGTTATTAAGTAACTAATGAGACATGAAGGCAATTAATTTCATTGCCTGAACTTATCCAAACGATGTTCTGAAACTGAGAGCTGTTCAGCTGCAGTGGCCTTGAACTGAATGAAAACGATAATCAAGAACCTGGTAAAATGTCATACATGTGACATGATATGAGATGTTACCATAATGTGTCACATTTGATCTCTAGTTTTCATATAGTTATATATGATGGTAAAACTGAAATATAAATTCTATTACCTTAATGTCATCTAGAAAGCTAAAATTAAAACCAATCACTTAATTACAGTTTTGCTACTTGGATTCAAAGTATTATTAAAACTCTTTCAATTTTGCCTAGTGTTGTCCTTAAAAAGATGTTTAATCACTGATCCTTATAATTTACCCCTTTGTATCTAACATATAAAAGATTAATGCTAAAATATTGCTCTATCTCCATTTAAATATCTTGATTTTTTTTAATCACTTGATTGGTAGAAATAAAAATTACTTCTTCTAAAGCCAGTGAAATGACAGTGAGATAAACTAGACAGAGTCTGGTCCAGAGGAGTGAGAAATCTATCACAAGGAAATTATTTGAACTGACAAAACTTATTTACTAGCTTTCAGAAGTCACAGGGAAGCAATTTATTTACTTATGGTGGAGAAATGACAGAAATTATTTGAAAAGTAAACAGAAAAAAAAGAAAATATAGTATCTTTACTGTGGAATTACATAAGTACTAGATTTATATATTTCGTACTTTGAATTGTTTAGTGGGGAGTCACTGAGGAAGGTTTTTCAAATTCTTATATCTGACTGAATGCTGGAAGGAATAGCCAGGTGCCCTTTGAGAGTACTGGAGTACTCACAGTATTTGTATTTGTACAATCAGAACATCCACGCAGGCACTGGGCTGTGACACATGCAGTTTAAGTTAATAGATAATTTTAATATTCCTGCTTAGGCTTGTAAGCAATTTAAGTATCTTCTGTGGTTGAAAAGGGGAAAATCTTAAGTCTTTTATGTAACTAAATTTTGCTATTTAAAAGCATAACACATAACTCAAAAACCTTTCCACCTGTCAAACCAACAACAAACAATTAACTCATATTAGTATATTAAGACTGTTTCACAATTATGTCTGCTTTGTACAAAGTGCACATACCTGGCTGTGCCTGGGCAAAGTCCAGCCAGAGATAAAGTATCAGGCTTTGGCGTTGTTCTATTTACTTTAAAATGAAAACCTATGTCTCAGTTCCAAAGTGATTGAAATTTCTTTACAAATCATCTGCTCCATTAGGCATAATTCAAAAGGTTTAATCTTAATCTTTTGGCCAATTTGAATCAAGGAAGTTTCGGGTTTTTTAATGTTTGATTGAAGCCAAGATTGCAAATAAGCTAATGGTTCTTACCTGATTTCACCCAATATATCAGAGAGATGAAGAAACACAGTTTCAGCATGTGGAAATGGAGAAAAGCAGTATGGAATATCCACAGACAAGTGACAAATTGAGTGTTTCCTTACGCTGGATTTCTAACACAACTGCATGACACTAACGAAGTGAAGAAAGTAAAGCTGTTGTCAAGCTTCTGCAATTCATGACTCCTCCTATTGAATGACTTCAGTAGGTAGGGTGGTTTCCTTAAGGGTTGTGACTGATTTTTAATCTGTTTCCCTCTCTGGCTATCAGCAGATTTTACATGTAAGCAATCAATGTTTATATATTACTGACAACTCCTACGTGCATGGAATTTTGGAAACGGAGTAACCAGTGGTGCATCACATTAGACACCCACTGTGTCTCTTTTTTTAAGTGTGTCACTGAACTTAAGTGTGACACTGAGATGGGCAAAAGGAACTTAGAATAAAAAGTCATACTGGTGACAGAAACATTTTTTCATGAGAACTTGAAAATAATTCTGGTAACTGTATCTCCATGGATTATTTTTGCACAAAATTATCTTCTGAGATTTTTCCACAGATTCATTCTCTAATCTGACTTCAGAGAAAGTCTGTCAAAGCAGACAAATCTCACGCAGACATTGATTTGCTGTGTGTTTTGGCTGTCATTTAACTTCAATCCCTCTGTATCCCAGCTACAAAACAAATGAAGAAATATTTATTTTTCTGAAGCTCATTTATTTACAAATCAATTCCCTGGGTAAATACAAGGGGTCAGACTGCAGGTTTTTGAAGTTTGTGGTGAGGCAAAGAGGCAGATGAACCCTGCATTATTTATGTACAAAGTTTTTTGCCTGTATCTGGCCCCAATTATTTTCAGTGCAGGAGAAAGAAAAACATACCACAACCATTCAAATATGGGTGCTTCGAAACATATAGTCTAGATCCACTTCTTCTTTTCCTTTTTTTCTTTTTTTTTTTTTTCCTTCCACAACAGTTAAGGGTGTGGGTGTGCATATGTGTTTCGTTACTTAATTTTGAGTGATCTGTCTCTCCAGCTGGCTTTATGAATCTGAGCAGTTCAGCAGAGCTGTGCTGCACACGCCTCTGCATTGCATAGCCTTTATGGGGTCTCTTCAAGAGATTTCCTGCTTTGAATGCAGCCACAAGGAGAAAAAGATGCAGTATATCTGCTGGTATGAAAATCTACTCAGCTCAACAAGTGATATCTTATTGCTGTTTTGTTTTAATTTCTCAAATACGTCACTTTATTTGGAGTAAAGTTCACTATGGCAGGTCCTGTAATTCATTTGTATTTCCTCTTGGTCTCAAATCTTTGGCACTTTGCCAAACTATTACCATAAAACCACAGCCCTACTGACACTATGTATTGCTTAGAATAAGTAATGGTGCAAAGTCACTCTGGCTCTTTCCCTTCCCCACGTTTTAAATACAGATTATTTTTACAACAAAAATTTAGTGTGCCCAAGCAGCCACCAGTCAGGCAGCCTCAGGATGCACTCTGTATACAGTACACATTCATAAACCATTTAAAGCATGGAGAGATCACCACCACTAAAACCCAGCTGGTAACAGCCCCAGTAAAGCATCCACTGTGCTTATCCAAGACCCAATCACCTAGTCTTAGAAGAAAATCTAAACATACATGCCTTAGATGTACCTAATGCCACTAGTTGTGCATAAACTGCTGAAACTCGTTCCTTTACACAGAAATGGGGAAAAGAAAGGAAATTTTAAGTTACCTCTTGAACTGAAAAGTGAAATAAGCCCAGCTCACAGCTACATATAATAGAGTGCCACCCATGTTGATATAACTCCCTCAAGAAACTCTTTCAAAGCCCTCTGAAATCAGTGTCAGGATAGGACTCCATTACCAAATCAACACCCAGAAAGTTTAGTGGTATTAGTCAGGATACTGAACTGTGGTGAACTGTTGTATGACCAGGGAACTTTGCTCACCCACGGTGGCACTTGTGCCACAGAGAAACTCATAAATCTCCACTTATAAATCTCACTGCAGTTTCTACTGACACCCCACTGTCAGGTAGATCCTTCACGGTGACTCTGAGTTTCAGGTACACTCTCACAGACAGATGCAACACTCTCAAAGCTCAGCCATTCCCCATCCTGCTTTGCTGTGTTGTTGCTATGCCCACTGCTTTTCTCACAAGTATACGCTCCTTCTCACACTGAAGCTCAGAGTTATCTGCTGCCAAAAATGCCTTATTTTGCAAACAGGTGGAGGATGCTGGCACTGCCTTTTGAGGGCTTTTACTGTCCCCACAGTGCTCAGGACCACCAGAGCAGCAACTCCTGAATGAACCCCAGTGCTTTTTGGGGGAGCCCAGTTTGTCAGTTATTAAAAACTACTCAAGACTGGCCAAGTACTCAATCTGAAAAAAAATATATATAAAACTTCATTTTATTACAGTCCAAGATTGCTATGGCTTATAGGTAAGAGAATGGCACTATTACAGTTTAGCCCCCAAAAGTTTTTGATAAAATAACAGCCAAAAACATTACAGTGTCGTTTTCAAGATTAAGATCAAATTCTTACACAAGCCTTGATATGCTGGTCTGTGGTCACATGCAAATAGTATTTCCCCTTAAAACCTTCTCTCTACACCCAAGGATTTCGTAGTCTTGGGAAATCCCATTCTCAGAAAAACTCTCTTACAACTCAAGCCACTTCTACAGAAAAATTCTTCACTAACCACTAAGCTTAAGAGAGCTGCTCCCTTTCAGGCAAGAGGAAATCATTCCCATCTTTTGCAATGCAGTATGTTTAACTATGAAAATAAACTGTCTAAGCATTATAAACAGAAAAACTCTGACATGGTGGAAGAAATATGAAACTCATCATTTACTCTACACTGAGGCTTGTCATTCCTGTAAATTCATAATCCCTTTCTAAATAGACTCAACAAGTTGGTAACTAATCATCCATTAGAAAATATGGGCACTGAGGCAAAAAACACCATCTGCACTTTGGCAAATGAATTATTTAATATTTATTTTTCACATTGTTGTCATCAGGAGGACTACTGAAAGTGCACTTCTTTGTAAAATAACACTTAAAAAATATATAATGAACGTTGAATGCATGCACATGCTTGAAACCCGTTTGTAGCAACCATGCAACCGTGGGTTATAAGGCAGGTGTAACTTCAGCTTTAAAGACAGCAATCACATTCCAGAAATTTTTAATTATTGAGGAATGTACAACATCCAACACCGTACATGTGTATTTTATTAGTAACAATCAGAATGCTTTACCATGCTGATGACTGAAACACTCGAGGGTTCTAAAGGTTTCGGAAGCATCTGCCACCCAGCCTTTCTCCAGCAGCTGCAGCCCCTGCCTGCCCCCCAGGGTGGCACCGTGAGGAGCACAGTTTCCCAGCCCCATTTTCACATGGTTTTGTGGTTTCCTGCTAGTTCTCCACTGCTTGCTTTCTGTTTCACACAGAGGAGAAGCAAATGCCCTGTGGCACACGCACTTCTTCCCAGGGCCATGTGTCTGTGTAATTCACCCTTCCGCTGCTAGGCCTGACAACAACAACATTTTCCACCCACCAGCAAGGGAAACGCTGGAATGTAAAATTCAATAGAGCACCTTAAAATGTTGAAGTGCTCCCACAGGGCTCACACCCACTCACACATTGCTCTTTTCTGACCTATTTCTATATTTGGACTATGTATGTTGTATGAATTGCTATGGACTGTAGGAATAAGCCGGGCACCAGCTGTGTTGTTCCAAGTTCAAACCTGTAAAAACACTATACCTTGTTGGAACGCCTTGTTCCACATTGACTTTAAAATTAGTTAAAGCAGGTTTAAAAAAATTGCAGATAGGTAAGCCTTTGCACTAACTATAGGCACAGATGTTACAAATGTTTATAAAACACATTGATGAAGAAATGAAAGAAATGTCATGTTTGGTTACCTTACACAAGGGCTAACTGGCAGTTTAATCCTAAATCAGATTGTGCCTCTGTTCTAACTTCGCCATGAAGAAAAATTGTCTCCTTTTCCAACTATGGTAGTTGTAATTAAGTAGATCAGGCTTATTTTCAAACATTCTGTGCTATTTTACAGTTTGTCAGTCTTTTAATTGTATAAGCCATAATACATGAAAAATTAAACTCTTCAGAACTTCCTCTTCACAGAGTTAACAATCAAGTTTCTATTTCTCTAGAGGCACCCTTTTTTAGCACAGCAGCACATAGTATAGAGTCCACTGAGTCAACAATTTCTTCATTATCAGATGACTCAACCAATGCCTTCAAATTTATCCTTTTCTCCTTATCAGAATCAAGCTGCAAATGTTAAGACTGCACAGAGTCTCCCTGAATTGGCCCTGCCACATTCAGGTGAATGTGAAGTGCACCTGGTGAATGAAAGGCCCTCTGAAAGAACAAGAAAATGGCTAAATTGTGACAATGACATTAGTATTGAAGATACCAACAGGAGACAAGGAGAGAATGGCCAAAACCACAAGGAGTGCAAAGCCAAGAAAAATACACACTAATGCTGGATAACTGGATTAATCTTTTTGTTTTCTATTTTTACTTGAGGGAAATGGTCATCTTTGAAACTTTATTCAAAAAGGAATGTTAAAGATTCATATTATTTTTGAAATGTGTTACGCATAGAATCATAGAATATGCTGAGCTGGAAGGGACCCATCAGGATTATCGAGTCCAGATCCTGACCCTGCACAGGACAACAGAATCCCACCCTGTGCCTGAGAGCGTTGTCCAAACCCTCCTTTAAGTCTGTCATGCTTGGTGCTGTGACCATTTCCACGTGGAGCCTGTTCCAGTGCTCAACCACCCTCTGGGCGGAGAACCTTATCCTGATATCCAGCCTAAACCTCCGCTGACACAGTTTCAGAATATTCCCTCGGGTGCTGTCACAGGTCACCAGAGCCCAGTAAAAACCGCGGTTTATGCGCTCAGTCACAAGACGCTTGGGCTGGAATCCCGGCCGCGGACACGGATGATGCTGATGCCGATGCCGATCCAGCGCCGCCCTCCCCGCTCTCCCCTTCCCTCCTCCGGCGGGCGGGGCGGCCGCTGTGGGATCCAGGGCCGCCGTGGGAGCCATGGCCGCCTCCCGAGGGAAGCGGGGCGGCTCCTACGAGAGGCTGAGCCCCACGGGCACGGAGGTGACGGGGCTGGCGCGGGGTCCGGGCGGGGAGGGGGTTCTGGGGCTGGGGGGGACCCCGAGCGGCCACCGCCTCCCACGGCCGCCTCCTGCCCGCCCGGAGCTCGGGTGGGGTTCGTGCCGGGGCTGCGTCCAAGAACCGCGGCTGATGTGTCCTGGGAGGATGGGGGTTGTGTCCTTTGGATGGAGCTCTGCCACGGATAGGAACGGGCGCAGGATTTAAGCAGGGAATGCTTGTGACCAGGGCTTGCGCCTTGTGTAAACACTCCGTGCTGCACCAGCAGGTCTGTGTTTGTCGGTGTAGGGCTCTTTGTCCCGTGGTTGTTCTTTGGTTTTTGTTGGTTTGTTTTTTTTTTTTTTTTTTCCCTCGGCTTGTCTTGTAATCATTCGGGTTTTTAGCTGAAAGCACAAGAAAAACTTCTGTGGAAAGAGACAGAGGAGCCCCGGGCAGGTCCCGGTTGTGTCGGTGGGTGTCCCACGGCATCTGCCGGAAAGGGATGCAACTGCGTCCTCGGTCAGGAATTACTTAAGGAGGTAACTGCCGAGGGACAGAATTCACTCCCTGGGTGTGCTGAAGTCATTCCTGGGTGTGGATAAACATTCCTCGGGAAATACGGGAGAGTTCGTGTATTTGTTTGCCTTTGTTACACTTATCTCCAGCTCACTGTGAAATTGGCAGCAGCGCACAAGGCTCGTACTCTTCGTATTTTTGTGTGCATGTTAGCAGTGCTTAATCTCTTAGGGTCTGAAAGGAGCCTGCTGTCCTATTTAGGTTTTAGCAGTTAATAACCATTAATAACTACGTTTTCAAAAGGAAAAAAAAAAAAACAAAAACAAACCCACAGGATTTTAACGATAAATATTTAAGGAAGGTTTGCTTGTTTCACACGTGGGATGGAACAATATGTCAGGTTGGAAGGTGCCCGTAAAGGATGATCAAGTTGGAAGGAACCCATAAGGATCATCAAATCCAACTCCTGTATTTTACTGTTAGTGTGAGGGTACTCTAGGGTATGTGTAAACAGTGTGAGATCAAGCTGAAGTGGTGGCTAATGTCCTCTTACAGCCAGTTAAGTTGTATTAATTCGTGAGACTGTAGATCTCTTTCATTCTTCATACCTGGTGTTAGAGTGTATTGGTGCAAGAAGGCGACAGGCAAAAAAAAGTCTATGTAGAGGCCTTATTATAGGTCAGAATGAAATAACTTCTGAAAACTACATATTTAGTAAAGAAATTTAAAAAAAAAGCCACCAACTTTTTCTTCATGCTTTCAAGTATCACTGAAATGTTTTCCCTTGTTCTTTTTTTGAACAGAAATACAACACTGAAGAGAATGTTTTTTTCTTCAGTAAATTGACATATTCCTGGTTTAGCAGGTGAGAATTTAATAAACTGCTTGTTGCTGTTCACTGATACTCAGAGAACTGAAGACTGTGCACTTACTTTCCAGAATATCATTCTGTCTTGAGCCTAAGATTGCTATTAGATTTTTGTAGAAAAATCAAAGTTTGCAACACATAGAGGTCATATTCAAATCTCTATTGTTTATACATAATAACAGGGATTTTATACATTATCTAATGGCATTATTGAAAACATTTTGAAAACTGAACACATTGTTCTTTGTCACAGCAGATAATACTTTTAGACAAGGGGATATAAAAGGCCAGATTAAACTATCCTTCTTTATTTGTTATCCTTTTTTATTTATTACCCGTCTGTGTAAAGTTTGGCAATATACAAATAAGATTTCCTTTATATGGATGTGATCAACTATATGTGGTGATCATCTATCTGAATCTCCAGAAACAAATATTCAGCAGTGCATGTAAGGTTTTTTCCCAAGTAGCCAACTTCACACTCATTTTCCTCCCTCTTTTATGGCAGGTCACAAATTATAACTGTAGCTCACCTGCTCACATAGAATAGGAAGTTTCTCTGCTGCTTGAGAAATTTTCCACCAAAAAATAGGAACTGAAAACTCAACTCTATCAAATCACACAGCTTCCTGTCACTTAATATTTTGAATGTTATTTTAGACAATTTTGTATGTTATGTTTTGTGACCATTACTAATTTTTAACTTTTTTTTTTCTTGAAAAATGACTGGAGTCAGACTTACACACTTCAAAAATCCAAAAATGGGGAAAAATATGTTTCTTGCTTTATTCAATATTCATAATTTTAAGGAAAAACTGAAAATTATATTTGCTGTTAATAAGCTGAGACAAAACATCAGATTGTTTCAAGGATTCAGAGTATTCAGTTAAACTCTGGCCTTGTTGAAGTTACAGGAGTTCACCTTTGTTTTTTACCAATCCTTACATTCTACACCATAAATACAAATTTTTAGTTTTTCTAAGTTGTGCAGTTTACTGAGTGCTTCTGTACGACATTATGAGTTCTTTATGTCACAGTGTTTGCCCAAATTTTCAAACTAGACTGTCTTTTGTATATTTTAACCATTTTCACAATGTTTAACAAAAGAAGAAAAAAACCAACTGAAAAAATATTTCATATTGTGAACATTAGATATATTCCCTCTTTTCAATCACAGGTAAACAGGATAAATTATGGCTCTCATGTTCTCACCTTAAGTGCTTGCAATAACAATGAGGAAGTCTCAAATTCATTGTTGCATAATAAACCCATAATCCTGTATTATGATTCTTTAGAAATCAGGCATTCTGAAGGTTATGGTTTAGTAGATCTGTTTATCCTCTGGCAGCAGTGAGTTTTAGAATTGAGATGCATTATGCAGAATTCTTGAAAAACAGTTCCTACTCAAGTACCAATCAGTCTGCTTCCCTCACCTGTCTGAAAAACTGATACTTTTAATGGGAGACTGTGTTAATTTTTTGCCTTAATTTATCATACTTAAGACAAATGCACTTCGTATTAATGTTACATCTTCAGTAGATGTTTGGGTGCCCCTGGGGATAGTGAGGTCCACACTCACCAGAATTTCTCAACCTCCAAAAAAAGCATTTTCGAGTCCTGTTTTGTGTCCTGTGAAAAGCACAGTAGCACACACAGTATCCCCAAGGCCAGCACTGGCACTGAGGGGCACGGGAATGATACACACTGGAAGGGCACGCGTGAGGAGATGGACACCGTGCTTGTGTTGCAGCGTTCAGGCAGGGAGATCCTCACCGACTAAAAAGCGTGAGAGCTGACACTGACATTCTCAAGACCAGTTTTAGGGGTTTTTTACACTGAAGTGGATGAAAGCACTTTGTTAAAACAAAATTTCAACAGCTGAAGGTTTGCTGTAGGGAAACTTCCATTATACTTGTGCTGAAACCTAGTACTTTATTGTTGTTACCTTGCTTAAAGAGGAGCTGCAGCATGAGTCACCATCCCTGGAGGTGTTTAAAAGATGGGTAGACATGGCACTTGGGGACATCCTTTAATGGTAGACTTGGTGCTGTTAGGCTGACTGTTAAAATCATCTTAAGGGGTTTTTCCAACCTAAATGATCCTGGAATTCAGTGATAACACACTCTTGTAATAGAAATGGCATTTCATTCCAGATCAGAATAGTAAGTGGGTAATGGTACTACACATGTCTGTTTATGAAGTACTGTGTTTTTCTGTAAAGAAATACAGGATCAGAAATGGAGACAGATTCTGAGGTACAAAAGTTCCTGACAATCTGCTTGGGCTTTCCTTACTTCAGTGTAAATTTCAGTGTATTCAAGGTAATTGTAAATATGTTCCACTGTTTAGTCTGTAGCTTTTATAGGATTACATATATTATTTTGATTATAAAATTTATTTATATACACAAAATTATATAATCATCTTTTTGACTTATTAGTTCTGCTTGTTTTGTCTGCTGCATTTCAAGCTGTGTAAATTAATTGCTTTCTTTCAGAGTGATATCTACAGGCTACAAGAAGCAATTGGAAAGGGAGGACCTGTTTGAACTCAATGAAAGTGATTCACCATACAGTGTGTGTCCTAACTTTGAAAAGCAATGGAGAAAAGAAATCCAGAGGCCTACTACAGGATTAATGGTAGCTATAATTCTGACAATAGACAATATCCTTTTCCAAAGTTAAGGTGTCTGGAAGCTGGAGAAGATTTCAAAAATCTTGTTGTTTATTGAACAGCCTACATTTTGTAGGACACAGAGGCCCCTTGGTGTTGGGATCAGTGATCTCTAACATGGCTATAGAACCGATCTCTAATATGGCTATAGAATTTTCAAACTTGCCTCTTAGAATGATATCCTGTTACATTTCAACATTTCAAGTGATAAGGAATATACTGTGATGGGTATAGAATGTACAGTGACTTTTATTTGTTGATGAATTACCGTATTACCAAACGGTACAACTAATTTCCCTCTGAACTTTTCTACTTTCCTATGTCTTATCTTTGCATCTGTATTTCAGGTAGTAGAAGAGTTTATGAGCAGCTTGTTTATTTGTAGTCACTGTCTTACAGAACACACAAAGCAAGCTTCAGTTTTCTTTAATTTCAACAATACTGAGTTTTACAGATATTTGGGGTTTTCTTGCTTGAGTCTTGTTTTACATTTTTATGTAAATCCTTAACAGTTCCAGTCACAGTTACTATTTGTTGTAGTTCCAATGCACAGTAGTTCCAGTGTAGTTCCAAGCTCTGTAATGTCAGGAAGTTCACAGGATTAGAATGTCACCCGTAAGAGTGTGGTTGCTTTTTAATGACTTACTGATGAGTCCTACAGAGTCTCATCTTACTGCATCTCATCAGTGTTTTTCTTAGCTATTTGTGCATTTGCCCTTCCTTCCACTGATGATATGAAACCTCAAACCCTTTCTACTGGAGCATTTTAAAGTATTTGCCACTAAGGATAATTTTAAATTCAGAAACTGTTTTTATTATTTGATAATCTGAAAAAAAAAATCCTGTCACCATTATGATGATTAAGAAAAGCTCTTTTTTTTGAGCCCTTGTATGAATCTTTGCAATTGTTTGAGCTAAATTTAAACTGCAAAAAATATTTGACAACTTTCCAACTGATAATATAGAAGGGTTATTCAACCTTAAATATAAAGATGCTGTAAGCCTGCTGTAAGTTAGGATGAATTTAAATTGAAGCTTATCTCTGGATATTTTGACACATTTTTTTTTGACCTGAGAATGAAAGTGTATTGTAATTATATTCGGGGATGATTGGAGCAACCCTAGAAATTACATTTATCCTGTCCAGGATGACTATTGGTCAGGCTAAGTAAAATAAGGCTTTATTTCTTACTGCAAAGCCTCACTTTTAACTGTGGGAAATGTGATTTTTCAGATACACTGATGGTGTTAGATGCACACTCTAATGTTACATATGTTATATTGTAATGTGGGTGAAGTTCAAAAATTTTTTTCTCTTAATTCAGTATATGTTTTTGTAATCTTGCAGGCTTCTTACATCCAAAGAATGCTATTGAAGAAAACAAGTTTCCATAAACCTTCTTTGATTTTGCCCTTATGGCAAACATTTAAATATTTATTGATTAAAGTTGCATTTCTGAAAGTTGCAACTGACATTCTGGCTTTTGTGAGTCCACAAATAATGAAGTAAGTTTTTAATGTGTTTTACTTTATTTTCGAAGAGAAACGGTAGTAATAAAGTTAAAGGGTTACCAATATCAGAACCAAACTAAGCAACAGCTTAAATATTTAAAAGATTTTATCCTCCTCTTCTGTGATTACCTGAAAATGATTTAATGAGGGAAAGGTCAAAGCAATCAGAAATTTTATAGCTAAAGCAGAGACAAAACCAATAGAAGTTCCACAATACTGTGTATTGTAAGTAGTTAATATGCATAAATTAAAAAAATCAAATATTAAGAAAAAGGGACTACAAAGATACCAAACTTTCCTGCTTTTTTGTCATTGTTTTTCCATCTCTACTTTTAAAAAACCTCAAATATATAAATATAGAGTGAGCTTCAGCATTTAATGGAAAACTGCAATTATTCTGTTATCATATTGTTTGTATCATGAAGTTCCAGTGAGATTGGTACCAAGTGGTTTTTGTAAATTGTGCTGACCACAGAGGTGTTAGGAATTGATCAAACACTTGAGTGTTTATAAAGAAAAGACTTATTGAACAGAACTATCATTAAGCTTCAAACTATATCCTGGATCAGTGTAATCCTGAACAAAATGGTTGACCATAAAATCTGTTTGAAGATGTCATGGTCGATGTTTATATAAAATAATCTTTTAGTAAAACACGAAAATCAGAATTTTCCTCTAGATTTTTTTTTTCTCTCGCTTTCATGTTTGGCAGTTGCAACCTTTCTAAGTACAAATATCTAATTATTTTTCCTTTTTTTCTTTTATGAAATAGTTTTGTTTTATTCTTTATTTGTACTCCATTTTCAGAGAAGTTAGCAACAGCACATGTCTAGATTTGTATTGGAGAATTGTTTCTAAGCTAACAAATTCAAGAACACTGATAAAACCAGTCATTTTTAACATCATATTTTGTTGTGACCTTCCACCATAACTGGACCTAAAATAGTCTCAATTAAACTCAATATCTCAGTTTATTGAGCTTTTTGTTGTTGGTTGTTGATTTAATGGGCAGAATTTAAAATTCTTTTTTTTTTTCACTTTCAGAGCAATGATAGTGGCCAGTGAAAGTCAGCCTAGCTCATATTGGAGGGGTTGTGGCTATGCTATTGCCCTGTTTGTTGTAGTTCTCTCACAAACTCTTCTCCATCAGTTATACCAACGTAACAACATACTTACTGCAGTCAAAATCAAGACTGCAGTTGTTGGCCTGATATACAAAAAGGTAATCACGTGTTCTTCTACTTCTCCTTCAAAACAAAACCTAAAACATAAACACAGTGTTCAAAGACCAATGTGCCAACAAGCCTAATCAAAACACAGGATGTGATACACTCAGTGACAGGATAACAAACTGAGGTTATTTTTTGATGGTTGTTTATTTATAATAATTTGGAATTTCAGCGGCATTTCTGTTGTAAGACTCTGAGCCTGAAACTACAAACTCTTTTGCCAGCCACATGTACAGACATAATGTTGGAGATAGATGTAGAAACTGAATTCTATTTTGATTATGGGTTAAGTTCCCAAATTTGCTGAACGACATGAGAAAACTGGTTAGGTTGGATGTCTGGGAAAAATAAAGGTGTCAATGGTCACTATATAGTACTATATCACTATATAGTAGCAGTGAATATGAGAGGCTGAAGTTTGCCACTCTGTCTCCTTTGGGGCTTGCCGTTTCCCCCAATTTTAGTTAACTTGCTTTTGAGTTGAATATGCAGTAGTTTCATTGATTTTCAGATTTTTAAAAGATGGCTAACTACTGTGGAAATCTGTAGCTTATTCCACCTTTAATAAGATACACTGAGCATTAGCTAATTTAATAAGAAACACACCATTAGCTACAAGAGATGCAAATGCTTGTAATGCAGAAGTAAAAAAGGTGGTCTGATCTGCTAAACTTAAAAACTTTTACTGTCCTGTTATTTTGTAGGATATGAGATAAGGCTGGTTTCTCAGTGCTGCATCTTTAGTTTACTTTGTCATGAACAGGGCACATGGGTATTTTTACTGCAGTATTTAACTATTAAGCATAAGTTAAAGAAGGAGATAACCAAAAGCTGAACTAAATTACTGTCTTTGTTAATTTAAAATACAGTCTCTTTCTCAAGAGTCAAATTGATTTTTTGGCATAGGCTTCTGAGGTATTTGCTGAATCAGTACACAAAATTTTACTGGTAACTTGCAAATGAGTTCAATAAAGGAGTTAATTCTCTCAAGCTGCATGGCAAGGTGTGTCAGTGCATCAGGTCATGAGCAGGACAACAGAGGCTTCAGTTGGAGCGGGCACATATTCTGGGAAGTTTTCTCACTTACAGAGTAGAGATACAGACTCTTCCTCTCTCTTGGTAGAGTTGATTAGTGAATGTCAGGCCAGGGCTGTGTTTGACACATGGGGTGGATGATGGAGTGAGCTGCAGCAGCACTGTCTTGTTGCATGCAGGAGTTCGAGGTGACACAGTGGAAAAGTGTGAGGCACTAACAGGGAGAGAGAGCGTGTGTGTGTGTGAGCTTATCTGGGCATCAGTGCCGAGACACCAGGGACTTGTGGTACATGCCTGCCACACTGGAATGGTGCCTCTTCTTGCTGTGAAGCCTGTTGATGCTGGTTCCTGAACTGGGAGATTCTAAGCCAGGCCAAAGCTGAGGCTTTCTGAGCCCTCTTTTGACCATGTTGCTATAAAGAGTTGCAAGTCTGTTTCACCAATTCAGCTTTGCTCCACTTACTGTCCCCTTAAGCAATGTGACCTCTGTATTTTCTGGTTGCAGGCCTTAACTTTAGCAAATTCCTCACGACAAAACTATACAACTGGGCAGATTGTTAACCTGATGTCAGCAGATGCTCAGCAGCTCCTGGAGCTAGCTATCAACATGAACCTGTTGTGGTCGGCACCTTTTCAGATCGCCACAGCTGTCATCTTCCTCTGGAAAGAGCTCGGCCCCTCAGTCCTAGCAGGTGTTGCACTGCTGCTTTTGGTCATACCTGTAAATGCACGCATTGCAGCCAAAGTAAGAAGGCTGAAGGTGAGATGTTTGAATAAGCACAATAATTAAGTTGTCATAAAGCGCTGTTAAAATAGTGTTGGTACATCTAAGCAAACCCGCAGACAAATAAACTGTGCCAAGCTGCAGCTCTTCCTCAGTGAGTCGGGGGAAGTGTAACTGCAGGAGCCAAGCCATATGTTTGGTAGCTAAACCAGTGTGTAGGTTGGATACCTAAATTTTCATTTTTCTGAAAGAATATTTTTGCGTTACTGAAAATCACTGTATGACTCGATGTAGGAAACAGCTATGGGGTTTTTTTCGCATATGACATGAGCTAATTCCATTCAGTAAGGGATTTTGTAGGATTATGACCCTTTCCACATCTATTATTCAGGCTAAGCTGCTCAGTAAAAATTTAGCATGTTCTCCTGAGGTTATGGGAATTCCTCTAGAGGTAGTGTGTGTGTGTTCTGACTTCTTTTATGCTTCTCTGATGCTACAGATCTCTTGGCACTGTATTACCTGTTACTCTTAAAATTTCTGTGAGCTCCACTGGAAAAAATACTACTACTTTAAGTCTTGCATTGCTTTCAAGGCAATTTGTTGTCTTATTCTATCTTTGATGGTGTATCATGCAATGAAGACTGTCCCCATTAATTCTTTTTTAAGGCTGTGACAGTTTAGAGACATTGACAAAAAACCCAAAAAACCCTCTCACCTCTTTTGCAGGTGAGGTACAGCAGCTGCAAATGAACTTAGATCCCTAATGTGACATGAGAGAGAGAGAAATACAAAGGACAATAAAATCATTCTGTCTAAAAGTTTTCAACTTATTATTATAAATGAATAAGACTCCAAACAGTAAAGAGGCTGTTACTGAGTATTTTTGAAATGTGAGATGCAGAAGAGCCTGAGTATAGCATTAGAGTGAGGAGAATTTCTGGTTTTTTTGGTTGTTTTAATAACAATGTATTCATCAGTAACAGAGGAAATTTTCTTCCTAATTCCTGTATGTATACATATATATATGTATACAGTGTTTTATATTCATATAGTTACATATATATTCACGTGTGTGTGTGTGTGTGTGTGTGTGTGTGTGTGTGTGTGTGTATTTAGTGTTACACAATATTATTATTGAGTCTGTATTTACCTGTTTAGCAATTTTTAAGATTACAAAACATTACCGTTCCTGAACACCCTGGGAACTGGAAGCCTGTTAAGATTTTAATTCAGTGGAAAGAAAAGTAAACTGGACAAGAACTGAAATGTGCATTTAAGCTATTTTAGGGTAAAATAGTTATTTTAATGTATTTATTCCCATCTAATTTTTTTTTTTTACTATATCTGTGTGAAACTGGTATTACTGCAGTGCTAATGTGTTTTTCAACAAGGTAAAAATAGCATAAAAGTGTCTGTAGTGCACTGCATATTTCACTTTCCAAAAGCATTCATTTTTTGAAAAATGAAAACATTTCTTTCTTTTAACCAGAAAAGCCAAATGAAGTATTCGGATCAACAAGTCAAGCTATTAAGTGAAATATTACATGGAATAAAGGTAATGACACAACTAATAAGGGATTTTGGTTTTTTTTAGTTAGGTTGTAAATGTAGTAACTTATTTTAAAAACTTAGGTTTTATGAGTAATGTTTCAGCTAACAATGATAAGAGCTTAAAGATACAATGTTTTAACATAGTGTGCTTACAGGGTTTTTGGAAAATATTTACTGGTTTAATTTGAAAAACTCTGTATCCATGATGCATTAATTTTATTACCAAATTTTTAATTAAAAGATAAAATATGTTAATAGATTTCTTAAAACATTTAGCAGAGTGAGATTGTAGCATAGAAGAAAAGCACTTTTAAAAGTTGTCTTATTTTTGTTATTTATCCTGTTTTGAAACCAACTCATCCTTTATGATACATAAGGGACACTTTGAAATCTGAAGACTTAAGAGTGACTAAAGTATATTTCCCATAAGAACAACCTAATTTAAAGTTACGTCTGGTCCTACTTTCCTTTGTAAAACATTCACATTTTTCTAGTTCGTCATTGGTGAATGTTTGAAAATGACCTTGGAGATTAGGTTAATTTCTGAAGCCTGGTCACTGCTTTTTTGTTTTATTAAAATATATCTGTTTGATTGTCTAGATCCTGAAACTTTATGCGTGGGAACCTGCCTATCAAAGGAAGGTCTTGAGCATCAGAGAACATGAAGTGGATGTTCTGAAGTCATCTTGATATCTGACAACTTACTCCATGCTGACCTTGACATGTATTCCTTTTATGGTTGGTTTTATAAAAGTATTAATTTGTGCAGGACTGTTTCTCAAGTTCCCTTTCTTTTTAGTAGCTGACTGGCTCACAAATGTTGCCTCCTAGTGCCTCAAAACATTAAATTTTCAACACAATATATTTGAATTCTCAGGTTATTATAGTATGTATATGACTAGAGAAGAAGGAGAGAAATTGTGAATTGACCAAGGTTTTAGGTCAAGGTTTTAAAGACCTCCACTAGAAAGTCAGAAACCAAATCCAAAAGTCCTGAATCTCGTGTCACTGTTTTAATTATACTGTTTCTGTTGCGTAGAACTCAACTCCCTATGAGTTTTAAAGGAATGAACTTTCTGTATTTTTTAGCTATCCCCTCTCAAACTACTACTAAGACTCTAAATACATGAAAAATAAAAAAAAAATGAAGCAAATTCATCCTAGCCTTCTTTCAGTGGAATTCTATCAGGAGTACATTCAGATCTTTGAGTCTTTACACCCCTCCACTAAACTCCATTGGAAAGTAAATGGAGACTTCAGGACTTTGGGATGACTGATTAAGGGATCAGGAGCACAGTGTTCTCCTCTGTCCTTCCAGTTGCAGGGAATGATAAAGGAAGAAACAGGATGAGCAAGCTCCAAGCCTAGTGTCACCAGCAGAATTTTGGATTTTTGGATTGTGGATTGGTCTATACGACAGCAGGCCTGCTGGCAACAAATGGGGTGCACATGTCTCAGAGCAGGAAAGGATCTTTGTGCAGGAGTAAGAGGGGATCACTGAGAGGGCTTTAAGCTAAATTTGGAGGTGAAAAGGGATAAAACCCACCTCACTAGATATTCTCCAGGGGAATGCTGTGGGTAATGGTGTCAAAGGCTTTGCTAAAAGAAGGAATTCCTAAAGGTACAGGAACAGGCCATCCCCATGTACTGAAAAATGAGCTGTGGAGAGGAGGCTGACCTGGCTGAACTGGGGGGAAAAAGGAGAGTTCATGACATTTGGAAGAAGGTTCAGGCAACTTAGGAGGACTGCAAGGAAGTTCTGAGGTTCTGCAGGGAGAAAATAAGAAGACCCAAGACCCGGCTAGAACTTACCTGTCTACTGCTGTAAAAGACGATAAGAAATGTTTCTATAAATAGATCAGCAACAAAAGGAGTTCTGTAGAGAATCTCCATCCTTTGTTGGATGGGAGGGAAACTTAGCGACAAAGGCTGAGGGAAAGACTCAGGTACATTTAATGTCTTATTTTCCTCAGTCTTTAATAGTGTAAGGCCAGTTGTGCTTCAGGTACCCAGGCCCCTCAGCTGGAATACAGGGACAGGGAGCAGAATGAAGCCCCCATAATCCAGGGGGAAATAGTCAGTGACCTGCTACGTCACTTGGACACTGCCAGGTCTGTGGGGCTGGATGGGATCCACCCAAGGCTACTGAGGGCTCTTGGAAGTGCTCAGATGTGACACCCATCCACAAGAAGGGTTGGAAGGAGGGTCTGGGGAACTACACGCCTGTCAGCCTGACCTTGGTGCTGGGATAGGTCATGGAGCTGATCATCTTGAATGCAGGGCAACCAGGGGATTAGGCCAAGCCAGGATGGCACCCTGAGATGGGGAAGTTATTTCATATAGTTTGATGTGTGTCTGCTTGCGTCAAACACAGCAGCCATGTTTTTTGTTCACTAAAATTGTAGTACTTCTGCGCTCAGCATTGCAGCTATGCATTAACTTCTGTGTGCAGCAGTTACAGAGTCTGTGTTTATACATGAGCAGAAATGGGATCTTCTAAATGAAAACAAAAACAGTATCTGTGTAAACATTTTAGTTATGATGTGATTTTACTGCTTAATATATCTTTGTCTTTTTTTATTAAAAAGGTCTCATTGGCTACATTTGGAGTCTTCTTTCATCTGGACAAAGAGAATGTTTTAACAGCAATGAAAGTGTTTACATCTATTTCTTTATTCAACATTTTGCGACAGCCTTTGTTTGATTTACCCTCTGTGATCTCTGCTGTAGCCCAGGTAAGCCTACTATGAACAAGTGCTATAAAAGGCTAATTTTTTATTCTGTCATGTTTCAGCCATTTCTAGGAGTGATGAAGTAACTTGATTAAACTGTTTAAAGGATGTCTTTTAAGTACAGTGAAAATTGGGTAGCACACCTAATTGTGACTGAGCTTTCTGTTTCTTGCTTTTCTTCCTTCAGTGGACTAGACTCACCTTCTGTTCCTACTCTCTCAATCTCTCTTCCTCATAGAAGATACGGTATGAACAATTTGGGCTACATATGGTTAAATCCCTGAGCCACTGTTATATATTGGAGCCCTTGGTATCAAGTAGGGAAGACCCATTGTGGATCCTACTATTCTGGTTTTGTCAAGTCACCACTGAAGGAATTGGAGAAAAAAGGAATAGAGCTGCTGAGGATCCCATGTCAGCAACCTTCAGGCCTAATGGTACACCAGTAGTGTTGCCACCTGAGTTGGGAACTTCCAGCTTTTAATACCCTGTTCTTTATTATGGTTATCATATGAGCTGCTCATGAATGTACTCGGTCACAGCTTGTACACAACTCAGCCTTTGTAAGGGAGGGGACCACTGGGAACTATTACCCATCCTGATTTGATTTAATTTATGATTAGCATACTGTTAGATCCAAACCTTTTCTTTTCCTGTTGGTTAACTTCTAGTAGCTTAAAAATAAGCACAAGCATAAGTTAATGTCTCTTCGTCCCAGCACAGTGATGGATATCTCATGATGCACCCACAGTAAAATGTCTTTCTTCATTCTGTGAAGAGAGACTTCCTGTGCACTATTTCTTAACAAACAAACAAACGAACAAAAAAAGCTAAACCACAGGTTTATGAAAACAAACCAATTGAGTCAGAGGAACTGGACATTCAAGGATGAAATATATCTTCAAACACTGGCTTATTGATTACTTTAGATTGTTTAGTACTTTAAAGAAAATGTTTCTGAAATACCTAAACACCTGTTCTGTCTGTCATTAAATAAGATGAGGAGTCTGCCTTTCCATATGATCTAGAACTTTTAAAATATTATTTAAAATTATAGGGAGCACAGACATGTTATAAATATTGTATGTATGTTCATTTTGTAGACCAAAGTTTCTCTGAGCCGTTTAGAAGATTTTCTGTTTGCTGAGGATCTTAACCCTGAGGATGTCAGTACAAACTACAGTGGAAGTAAGCAATAGTTATTAATTTTTAATTGGTCATCATTTTATATGGAAGATTATTAAGAAACTCAACTGAGGCGATGGATTAGCAACTCTTTGCTCTGTTTTCTTTACTGCAACAGATCATGCTGTTGGTTTTACTGGTGCTTCTTTCCGCTGGGAGAAAAATGGCCTGCCAGTTTTGAAAAAGTAAGGTGTTTGTTACTTATTTTTATGAGCTCCTTTGGCAGAATGTGATGTCTGTAGAGATTTTGATCAGATTAAATGTATTCTGATTTGGATTAATTCATGTTGGTACATACCAAAATGAACATAAATTACTGTTTCCAGAGCCTCCCACATGATCAGTGTGCTCTGGAAAGTCAAATCTGACCTAGTCTCCCTGATGCTCTCAGAAGAACTACATGAAAGTGCATGTTCCCCAACACTGAAGGCTTTATGGGAAGCCCTCCCTCCCTCCCTCCCTCCCTTCCTCCCTCCCTTCCTCCCTTTTGTTGGTGTAGCATTTTGTATTGCCTACAAGTAAGCTAAGGTCATTTATGCATCCTTGCATTGAATACTGATCTGAAAATTTGGCTGTGGTTTCCTTTGGAAAAAGCAAACAAGCAAGAAGTTTGCTTTTCTCAGAGTGGTCCCTCTTTCCTGAAGACACCCTCATTTTGTTTGTCATTTCTTAACAAGATATTTCTTAGGTGTAAATTCACGCATGCCTAAACTGCTACGCAATGAACACATTGGAGGGTTAGTAAGGACATGGCATAACCAAGGCCTAGGGTGCAGTGGAGAAGCTATTTGATAAGATCTGTACAGTTGTTAAATGTTACTAAGGAGCTGAAGAGTTTAAAACCCACCCAGTCTAACCCTCTCACCATGCTGTCCAACCTGTTCCTCTCAGGGTTGGGACACTGAGTGTGCACATCTCAGCCACCATGGCCTGCAATATAGTGTCCAGTCATGAGCTGCCTTCAGCATCATATACAGACTTCATTAAACTCTGGTGTAGTCTCTGGGTACAGTCTTTCTCTTCCTCATTTGTGTTTCCAGCTGTAGTCTGAAGGGACTATGCTTATTGTAACATAAGGCCTTCAAATCAGAACGCATTTGGATCCAAAGAGTATGGAGTACAGGTACTGCATCTTGTATGCTAAAGTTTATGAGGACACACCGGGCTCCTTTTGGCAGCAAAATACACTGTCTCCCATTTGATTTAATTGTGACCAGATGAAAGCACAGCCTCTAACTTCGAGACAAATAAATTTATCCTTAAAGTCGTTAGTGCAGTTCTTGAAATGGTACATAGTCAAAAGATGTACAAACTGAAGTAATAATTTCTCATCGTTCTAAGTGTAATACAGAGTCTTTCTTTCTTACGGTGGCCACAACCCATCCATGATAGAGTGTTTACAGAGAGGATAACTAATTTTTCTTTCTCAATATTTCCAGCTTGAGTGTCAACATTCCTGAAGGCTCTTTAGTTGCTGTTGTGGGACAGGTTGGATCTGGAAAGTCATCTTTTCTTTCTGCTGTTCTTGGAGAAATGGAGAAACTTGAAGGAACAGTTCAGAGAAGAGTAAGATTGTCTGTCTGTGTCCCCCTGCCTTGCACATTCCTCAATACCTAAATTAAGCAGAACTGATTAATAGATTGTCGGAGGGCATGCAGCTTAGTGTAAGAAAATGTTTCAAAGCATTTCCAGTTATGGTTCCTATCCTGTAATCTTAAATTTTAAAGCTGATGTATTCCACAGCATATTATATAAAAATAAAAACAATCAAACTGTATTTTGATTTCTACCTAATGCAGAGCTATTTTGCTGCATATAACTATTACAATGGATGCCTGTTTGTCACTGTGATCTTTCCCTGGAACACTTTACTGCTTATATGTCCCAGCTCTGTCTGTTTTATTTGAAGTCATATGTGTTTTTATAATAATGATAGGCAATTCAACAGATTGCTTTTATTACCTGACTTAATAAAAATTCTAGCAGTTTAATAATACTCAAGTTTTGGAAGGAATTGCTGGTTCCTTTGAGGCAAAGCTGTAATTTCAAATCTATTTTTAAATGCTATATTGTGTGTTCACACCGCCCAAGTAAAAAAATTGTTTCCAATTCTTTTTAGGGTTCAGTGGCTTATGTTTCTCAGCAGGCTTGGATTCAAAATGACAGTTTACAGGAAAATATCCTCTTTGGTGCAGATCTAAACAGGCCATACTACGAACTTGTTTTAGAGTCTTGTGCTTTACTGCCAGATTTGGAACAGTTACCGAATGGAGACCAAACAGAGATTGGAGAAAGGGTGAGAATCTGAAGTGTCAGAAATAATGCAATAAGAGAAGTTGTGGCTTTATGGTTTCATATACTCTCTCTTGGATAATTGACACTAATGACTAATCAGTAATCAACCAAGTACATGTAGCCCATCTCCTTACTTAGCTTACTTTGAACTTCTGTTCAAGCTCTGAACTCTTATTAATTTTTAAAATGACCCTTTTCTATACAGATGTTTGTGTCAGCCCTGTCCTGTTCTCCAGGGGTTTCCTCTGTGCTGTAAAATGCCTATATGACTGCAAATAAAAGTTATGGTATTTTTTTTTATTATTTTCCAAAGTACCTTGCATTTGCCCATTTTGGAGTGGGAATAGTCAACAGAGCCCAAACTTTGCTCTAATTACTTGAAAATCCACATGTTGCCTTCCTATTTTCGTATGCAATATAAAATCTACTTTGATTACCTGAGAAAAAGAATGGTGGGACTGAGTATGATACACTGGTCTTTGTTAGTATTTCGTATTTAAATGTGGATTATTTTGGCTTTGCTTTCTTTTCTTAGGGTGTCAATATAAGTGGAGGGCAGAAGCAGAGAGTGAGCCTTGCTAGAGCTGTGTACAGCAATGCTGACTTGTATCTCCTGGATGACCCCCTGTCTGCTGTAGATGTACACGTTGGAAAACATCTTTTTGAGAAGCTAATTGGCCCTTCAGGTCTCCTAAAAGGCAAGGTAAAGTAGGATGGCTTCCTTTCTGTCAACTGCTTTGTACAATACAGCAGACATGTAAAAGTCCCAGTCCCTCTGCAAAAGCTCATCTCTTACCTCATATGTTGATGAAAATTATTCTGAATAAAGAGTCTGAATAAAAAGCACAGCTAATTATGCCATTTTGAAGCCTATTTGGTAGACGTAGCACAGACTGAAAAATGTGGGAATCTGAAAGACTCATGTAAGAGTTGCTCATCTCTACTGGCAGTTTCTGAGGGGTGATGTGGTGTGCACATGGAAGGCAGGGCAGAGCCCTTTGCAGTCACACATGGTGCCTCACGGAAGCAAACAGGTTATAGCCAGTATAGGTTATAGAAAGAAAGGCTTCTTGTTGGACAGAGAAGTTCGTAGGGGAAAGTGGAACCTGAGGAGATAGATTCTCCCATTTAAGAACTGTTGATGTGGGAATGTGAGATAGCTTGTAAAAATCTCCCCTCAGTGTTGTGAATTAGTACAGATTATTCCTGCTGGCTGCTGCCTGCAAAACACATGTATTAGCATGAAACACTTACTACTGTGTCTACATTTGTTGCTTCATAAATGTCCTTCACTTTGCCTCTCTCCCTTCTCTCTTTCCTTAGTTTACCTGCTCGATGTATGAGTATTTATACATTGGTTATAAGAATTTGGCAGAAGCAAGAGCTCTGTTAATGGTAGGCTTCTAAGCAGATTTTAATATTGAGACTATCGTGACTACATGTAGTGCATTAAAACCTGTAGTACCTAGGTGTTTTCTTTACAACCTAATCTAAACTATTCATGAGCAGGGAACAGGTAAGAAACATTAAGGATTAAGAAACAGGTAAACACAAGTAACAGTGAGTAGCTTTGAGCTTAAAGTTTATGTAGTCAATAAATAATAGCAATAATAATGATACTAAAGTAGACAAACAAATGAGCAATATCACAGAAGAATTCCATTATATCATTCCAGCAATCGTAACTGAATGTCTGCTTTTAGTATATTTTTATACTTACATGGCAAAATGGAAAACATTGTGTTTCAGACTCGTATATTGGTGACCCATAACCTCACAGTCCTGCCTCACACCGATCTTATAATAGTAATGGAGGAGGGCAGAATAAGTCAAATGGGGACCTACCAAGAACTCATTTCAAAGAGAGCTGATTTTGCTGAGCTTGTTCAAGACTTCGGTGCAGAGCGTACAAGTAAAGAGACAACCCCAGTGGAAGGTGAGAAAATTTGTACACAGTGTTTGCTTAGTATGTTTACTTTTCATTCCAGCTTCTCAAAATACTCCTCCTGAAAATGAACAGAAGAATTGCTGGAAAATGTAGAGCATTCCTGTCTATGTTTTGCTATAGAACTACAGGTTATAAGCTAAAAAAATCCTCAGGCTTTAATGTCTTCAGATCAGATAGTATGATAAAACCACCTTATGCAGCTGTTTTCAGCTTTTCCATATTGCATTAGTCACTATGTAAACTTCCCTGATTCTGCTAAGGACTTATCACCCAATAGGTAGCTATGGATATTTCAAACTGATCTTGCAGTGTAGATGATTTTGTCCTGTTTTGTATTGGATACTTTCCATTTCCATCACCTCAGACTGCTGTAACCATGGAGCACACCAGGAGGGGCAGGAGACTATGGTCCACTTGTAGGAGAAAAAAATTATTTAAACTTTTACTAGTCTTAGTAAATACTTCCAGCCAACAAGTAGACAGTGTAAACAAACATTGCATAATCCCTTAAAAAAGCTTGCAGTCATTCACTTGGATTGGGACTCAGCTTACCTCTGTACCTGAGCTGTTCCATGTGTGCTCTTTATGGAGCTGTGGGAAAGAAGCAGGTACATGGACCATTCAGTCTGACCTGTTTTCATTGTGCGCTTCAGGAGGAGATTAATTGTTGTTCTTTAATTTTGAGAGAAGGAATCTATCCACATGAACAGAAGAGTCCTGTAAGACCTAAGTGACTGCACATGTTTATAGTGCTATTTTCCAGTTATCTTAGCAGCTCTAAATTGAACATCCACTGGCCCTGTATCAGAGCTAGTGCTCTGAAACATTTGCTGGGGTTTGATGGGGAGGAGTGGAAAGACAGAAGAACAAATTTGCAAAACACAGCAGTCTTGTGTTAGCTGTGTTGGGATGGCAGTGTGAGGTAGCCCTATAAGGAAACATCCACTATTCACAAAGGCTAATAAGGAGAGGGAAGGGGAAACAAAGTCATGAGGAAAACAAAAAGCATTGCACCGTGTTGTGATACAAAATTGTGCAGCAGAGCTACACTCAGCAGGATGGCTGGATGTAGAAAATATCTTTGTCTTAACATGTGTTGACAAAAATTAACATCAAATATGAAAAAAAAAAAAAAAAGAAAAAAAAAGGAAGAAAAAAATCAGTTCCTGGAAGAAAAAAAGTGTCTGACTCCTTTCAACAACTCAAAAAGAACAGTAAGCTGAGCTTTCCAACCATGATCAAGGAAGCCTTTGAGATAAACACTAATGTTAATATTTGCAGGAATGCTAGCACTTTCACTAAGCAGGAATGGAATTCCAAGGATACTCTTGGCTCATGGGGGAGATTTACTTGCTGTCACAGTTCTAGCATTTGGTCACAAATGTGTCTGTCTTGTGTAGTAGCTGCCCAAATACTGGGTCAAGTTAAGGAGTTCCTAATTTAAAGTATCCCTCTTCATCATTTTGTCCCCATTTTTTATTTCTAGCCTCTTGTACTGTACCTGTCTACTCATGGTATAATACTGAAAAGATTTCTCTGCTTTTTTTCCATTGTAGTGAGTTCTTCAAAGGAAGAGGGACAGCTGGGAAGGAGCCCGCAACAAGAAGGCCTGCTGAAAAATAAGGAGTAGGTATTAAAAAAAAAAATAATTAACCGCTGTTTAACTGATGCAATGCTAGAACAACCCTAAGTGCTGAAGGCTGTGGCACCGTGCCTCACCGTGTAATCGTGGTTTAAGCCTGAATGCCCATTAGCAGTTCCCTGGAGAGCATGTGTCTGGTTTCCCTTTATACAAAAGAAATCCAGTGAAAGTGCTCTGAGTTCAGGAGGCCCAGTCCATGGGCTGCTTCACTGTGTGAAGCAAAGTATTTTTGGCAGGAGTGAGGGGAGCTTTCAGAAGACCAGCTGAAGCCTCTGATGTGGGTGCACCCACGATTCCCAGACAGCAGTTTTACTTCTTTATGATTACGTTGTTTATGCTCTTTTTTTTTTTTGTACTGTTGATTTCTCTTTTCCCACCTTTAAGAAAACTCATGGGCTCCCAAAGAGTTGAATGACCCCCTAGATCAGGAGTGCTGTATTTGGAATGGTAGAGGATAGTGCAGAGATGATGTAGAAGAGACTCAACCCAGAAAGTTAAGACAGTGTAGGTCACTTAAGCTGAACCAGCCTGGTCCAGAAGTTGTAGAATCAGATATGTCAGACAGTAAGAGAGACCCAAGTTGCCTCAGGAAAGGGTGGTCACACATCTCTAGCAGGGCAAACTCAGTCTTACCTACACATACAGGAAGTGAAAAGGCCATACCTAGTGTTGTCTTCTGACCGTAACGTTGATCTCACAGCAAAAGCAGAACAGCTCAGGACAGTTGGTGTCTCCGTAGGAAAAATTTACGTGATTTTATAGCATCCATTTTTGTTTGGGAATAAATGGATATATTCTTTGCATGAGGACTCACAAGAAGATTTGAAAGTGTTTCTTGTTTGCAGCTCTTCCTTTGGTCAGCGGAAAGCACACACTAACAATAAAGAGAAAGTTGCTGCTGGTAGTGTAAGTATCACTAAGAAAAAGCTTTGATATTTGTCTTTATAAAAATGTCTTATTTTGCAGTTGCAGTTTTTTGTTTCTTAGATCTCTTTTCTGAATTTAAAATAAACCTTACAGGTTTTTACCAGATTTTAAACATGTGGTCTGAGATTTTCTATTTCGATGATCTGCTGCTGGCTGTATTTTCGTATTACGTCTAAGTTGACCTAGTTTGGGATATTTCAGAAAGAAGATGATTAAAAAAACTTCTATTTCTGTTAGAAAAACTTTGTGTCTGTCTTGAGGAAATTTAAGCAGCTATGTGTTGGAGCAGAGACTAGAAATTCTGCATGGTAATGCTGCTGCAGTATTGTTTCGTGTTAGAAGCACACTTTCTGCAGTCTCCATTAAAAAAATCTGCCAGTTGCAAGAGAGAGGGAAAAGAACAAGTGAAACACTATGGACAAGGCCAGAGCTTCTTGTGAAGCTGTAGTTCAGCTGAGATGAGAGCTGTGGGGTGTAGGGCTGAAGAAGGTATTAGTTTATAGCAAGATTGTAAAAATAGGCGCTTGGAAAAAAAATGAATTTACAGAAGAGTCAGAAGAGTTTGTGCCAACTGGAGCTCATTTCATTTCAGATTCTGTAATGAAATCCAAGAACCTGCTCCTACCAGTTCTGCCTTTAAAGTGGCCTAGCTTATTTTGGCCCCATTAGTCATCATCTACACCAAGAATGAGAACTTTCTCCTGCTGACACTAATTTCCTTGGCTCCAGTAGCTCAGAATTTTAGTTGTAAAGTTTCTACTTCCAGTGATGAACAGAGTAAATTTTGCTTCATACAAACTGTCAGGAATTGCACTTTTGGTTGGTTCATTGTTGTTTTTTATTTCCTTTTTCTTTCTTTGTTTGTTTTGTATAGTCTACATATGTAACAGTCTGGCACTGGAAAGTAACTCGAGCAAGATTGCCTATGATATGTTTCATTAAAGAACAGGGTCTAGTGGGAGAGGAAACCTTTTCACAGTACAATTTTATATACCTAATTTATCCGAATTAATTAAGAAATTATTTAGATTTATTCTGAATTTAATTTATCCAATTCCTATTATATAATGTGTATTTGCCTTCAAGAATAATGATGACTTTACGGGTAATATTTTTTTCCAAGGTGAGGGGTTTTTTATGATTTAACGAGTACCTTCTTTTTTTCATGTGTTCTTTTCTTTTAGATGAAAATGTCAGTTGTCTTGAAATACCTCCAAGCCTTCGACTGGCGATGGATGTGGTTAACTATAGCTGCTTATATAGGCCAGAATGCACTGGGCATTGGACAAAATCTATGGCTTAGCACCTGGACTGCAGAGACAGCACGAGTTAGTGATTTCACAGAATGGAAACAATCACAAAACTATAAGCTTTGTATCTATGGGCTTCTGGGATTCATTCAAGGCAAGGCTGAGCATTTATGCCTCTTTTCTCACCGTTTACCAAGTTTGATCTGCCTGAATATGTGTCAGTAAAGAAATAATGCTGGTTGTTTCATGGCGTGCAACACAGTATAATAGTTAAACCTGGGGAGAGCAGGAGACATTACAGACGTGTAGAAGAAAGTGCTTTATAATTTTATGAGATTTCTGTGAATTCTTGGAGCATCCATATGTAATTAAGCTCTCTTGACATCTCATTGAGGTGGGGCTTCAGTGTGGATGTGAAGTGGTGTACTAGCAGAAGAGACAACTGCAGGAAAATCATACTTATGAAGTAGTAAGATGTGTGACCAAATTGCAAATATGTGCATTTGGAAAACTAAGAGAGGAAGCACAACTATGGGACTGCTTGCTGCGGTAGAAAACAGTGACAGGAACAATTTCCATCCCTTTTCCCAACCCAGCCATTCATACTGTCTTTCAATTTATCCATTCCCAAGGCCTGCTTGTTTGCTGTGGTGCTTACGTGCTCACCAGGGGATCCCTGTCTGCTTCCCGGGCATTGCATCGTCAGCTGCTGGACAATGTGCTGCACCTTCCCCTGCAGCGTTTTGAAACAAATCCAGTGGGTCAGATCATCAGCAGGTTCACAAAGGTAAAGGGAACACTCATGCAGAGTTTCCCATTTTATGGATATGAGGCTTGAGTGACTCAGTTTTAATTCTGTTTTAGCACTGTTAAAAGAAAGAAAAGTACTGCAGTATCCAGCAATAGGAAGCTGTTCCACTGCATAAAACTTAAAGAATTGTCTCAAGCTATTTTCTTACAGTCATCAAAACATGTTGGTACAAGTTGTGTAGACCCTATCCAAGATCATTAAGAGGTCATCAAAGACCATTCCTGCAGGTTTATTAGACCTAAATCTGATCTGGTTTTTTTAAGAAAGAAAACTGTATTTTTCTTCAATAATATATTGCATGTCAGAATCTAATGTTATTGTCAAAACGAGTTAATACATTAAATTCATGTTCTCAGAGGCATGTAGAAGTGAATGTTATTTTCTACTTTTGTACAGCTTTGGCTGTAGGTGGAACCTTTATTGCACAAACAAGTGTTGTTTATTACAACTTTTAATGCTTCCCACTCTCATCATAAGTAGATTGTTAACAATGCGTTAATAATTAAGTGACTGCTGATGATTGTGTTCTCTAGAATAATACCAAGAGTGGGTTGTGTAATACACTAAAAGATCAGTTAATGTAGGTTTCTCAAAGTTTTTAGTGGAATTTACTCACAAAATCTTAATTCTTCTGTGCATTGTTACAGGACTTATTTGTAGTGGACGTCTGTTTCCATTTCTACTTGAGAACTTGGCTGAACTGTACACTAGATGTTATAGGAACCATTCTGGTTATCACATCTGCCTCACCACTATTCATAGTGGTAGTTATTCCCCTGGGATACTTTCATTTTACTATCCAAGTAAGTGCATTGCTCTTCATAGGGATTTCTAGATGTGTGTGGATGAAATGTCTAAAACGATCAAGCATACAGGCTTAAATAATTTTTTATTGTGGAAAAACATATATATATACAAAACACATCTAAAATTGTTTTCAGAAAAAATCTTCAGGCTTATTGAAAGGAAATTTGAACACTTCCTGAATATGTAATTCCTGTAATACTTGGGAACTTTTAACAACTTATGACTATCTCTTCATACTTTACTTTTTTATGGGAAGATACAATATTGATAGAGATCCCAGCAAGAAATCTGCTGAAGCTACCTGAAGGAATGGGGTGTATATTATAGTGAAAGTTAAAAGTTGAAGGGTAACCCTGAAACAGCAGCTGTACATAGAATGATGCCTGTGCTGTTCTTTGTGCAGAGTTTCAGTTATGCTACTGAGAAGCCAAAAATTAATGTTTCAGAAACACTAATGGCTACATTCCTGTTTCTTAATACTTAGGGTATGGTCTGGGATTAGAGATGTTAAAGACTCTTAAAATAAGAATATAGAGGAAGGAAGAGAGTACCTGAATTCAGTGTCTGCTAAGGCGTTGAAATGTAGACACCGTGACATGGAAGAAATAAAGGCTGACTTTCATCTGAGAAAGAATTGGGACATTCTGTGTGGTACAGCACATTTTGTATAGAATTTGGAAATAATGTTCTTTTATTTTAACCTTGCCAGTAATTTATATATGGCAGTTATGTCAGCGTTGCAATGTTGGTGTGTCCCAAGAGACAGTTGGGTTTTATTTCTATATTGGTTTTGAATAGCTTTTTTTTTTTTTTTGTAGACACTTCCAACTTCTTTCATGTTCAAAATTTACAGGAATTCCTTATGAGAATACTTACCTGGCTACTGTCTGTACTGTTCCATTAGCGATACTACATCGCCAGCTCACGGCAAATTCGACGTCTGGCAGGGGCATCCCAGGCTCCAGTGATCTCCCACTTCAGTGAGACTCTTGTGGGGAGATCAACAATTCGAGCATTTGGCCACCAAGAGAGATTCATTAGAAAAAACTACGATGTTGTGTATGAGAACTTAGTTTGCTTCTACAACAACCTCATCTCAAACAGGTACTTTGCAGCAGTTCTTCATCTGTGATTGAACCTTCTTCTGCAACTCAGTGTTTACCTTTAGTAAGAGTAGAGCTACTGAGAAGCAAGGACAGGAGCAATTTGTCCACCACTCTTTGTAATGAATGCATAGTGTTTAAGCACTAGGATGATTTCTTCTCTATGTACCATAAAATATCGGGTTTATAGAAAATGTGCGTATGCTGTCTGGGATAAGAATATTTTAAAAAAGAAAACTAAAAAGACTGTGCTACATTTCAGCTAACAGTTCCTCTTGCAAGTTTATGAACAAATCAAAGTTGCATTTCAGGAGTTCATGTATCTGTATCATGTTCATGTAGTTCATGTATCATGTGTCTGTATCCACAGGCACCAGGTGGATGTTGAGAGTGGAATCTTGGGTTTAAGGAAACAAAGTCCATTTGCTCACCTTCCTTTGTGATTCAGTTCGGTTACAAGCAGAGATTAGCAAGATTTTCATGTCTGGTTTTCAGTGGTATACCTGAATCTTTTTCAGGCAGGGAGAGCAGGAAAGCAGTATGAGGAGTAAAGGGAGTGCTGGCCAGGAGTTGAGATGCAGGACTTTTAGTTTTAGTGGTGCTACTAGTTCTAGATATGTCATCTTCCCTCCCCAGTTCCTCTGTAAAATGGGAATGATGGTACCTATCTCTTTGGGGAAGTGGGTAAATTGCTATATAATGATCTCAGAGTCGTTATATTAGAAATATCTTCACTGTGCTATAAAAAATTTTGTAGGTAATTCTTTTTTTTCTTTGCCTTAATTTACTACAGGTGGCTATCTGTCAGGCTTGAGTTTTTGGGAAATTTGATGGTGTTCTTTGCTGCACTGTTTGTAGCACTGTCTGGAAATACAGTGAGTTCTTCTACAGTGGGTTTATCGATATCCTATGCTCTAAATGTAAGTAATAGAATAAACTTCTTGCTGTTACCACATTGCATATGAAAAGAGCAGTATACCTATAGTGAAGCTGAGTAGGTGAATATACACAGTGGCATCAACAACACTAAATCCCCTGGGCAAAACAGAGTTTCCCTTCGAATTGCATTGATTCTGGGAAGCTTCCCGTTGATTATTTTCCACTTCTGAATTTAGATGGAATAATAATTATTAAAACTCATTTTAAAAAGTAATTAATGAAACTCGGTATAGTGTATTTTTAAGTGTTTTGTTCAACCAGATAGGAAGCTTAGCAATGTACAATTATACTTCATATTTGATGTCTTCTTCGCTTACTGAATATATTTGTGGGAACATTTACTTAGAATTCTGTTCACTAAAGTCTTTTACTTTGGTATTGCCCTTGTAAAGGCAGTATGTGAGAACCACATTATAGGGTGTCTTGAAGTAAGATAAACTTTATTGATAAGTTGCTAGTTAAAATAAATCTGAAGCATGATGTAGACAGAAACTAAACATCCAATTTCCTTCAATTTTCTGATGCTAAGGAGCCTAGCATTGTCCAAATTCTCACTGTGGTAAGTGCTTCAGAAACGCAGCCGAAAAATACTAATGAATAGAAGTACAAATAAACCTGTAGAGTCTGTTATCTGTCATAGCTTATCCACATCGCAGCCAGCTCACAAGAGTCAAATTCCTACGTTCTCCAGTGTAACTGTTTCCCCAGGTAATTCAGATTCTGAATGTTTGGGTGCGTAGAGCATGTGAAATCGAGACCAACGCAGTTTCAATTGAAAGAATCTGTGAATATGCAACAATGGATAAAGAGGTGAGCATTCTTCTTGAAATGCTGAGCATTCAGCTTGAATACTTAATTTCTGTGCATAGAAAATGACTAATTCGACTGACTTTAATATTGGTGAGTGGTAATAGCAGGTAATTATTATTAAATGCTTTCTAGGTTTTGTGGTTGATTTTTTTTTTCATTGAAAATAAGTAGTTCTTCATCACATTTATAGTCATAGCAGTTTTATTCCTACTTTGACCAGTAATTTTTTTGTTATCATTCATAGGAGTAGATTTTGTAGTAGGACTGTATTTGTAGCTCAGGTGAACTCTCTGTGTTATGTGCAGCCAAGAGGAACATTTGAGGAGCAGGAGAGAGGAAGAGGGGCCTGTCTGACCTGTAACTGGTACTCACCTCCTGTCTGGGGAGACATTTGTTTCAAATCAATTTGCCTTGGCTGTTGTGCTTTTCTGAAAGTAGTGTCCATGTCAAGCATGAAGGCAAACAAGACTGTCCTCTACTTCATTCTCTTTTACTCTTCCCTCATGTTTATGTTTCTTTCTTCATATTTTTCTGTTTTCTCCTACTCCTGAAAACAAAATGTTTCTCATAGAATATGTATCTTAAAAATCTGGGAGATTAAGCATCAGATTCAATTCAGTTCCTGTCGGTTGATATCAGATACTAGACTATTAGCAGCTACTCAGTTAAATTGAATTTACTTTTTTAAATTAGTGTATAAGATGTTGTTAAACAACCCCACATGCTTCTTCACAGAGTTCGTGAAAATAGGTTCTCCTTCCATTATATTGCATTAGAATTACCCTAAACCTGCTGGGATTTTCCAATATATATTGTATTTTATCTTGGAACATTTTTACTATCATATACTGAAATACCAATGGTTTTAATTCCAGGAACCATGGATAATGTCTAAAAGACCACCAGTGGGATGGCCTGATAGAGGAATAATAGAGTTTGTTAACTACAAGGCTCATTACAGGAAGGATCTTGGTTTAGCCCTGAATGATGTCTCTTTTCAGACACAGAGTAAAGAGAAGGTACTGTATGTAATAAGAAATAAATCAGATGTATAAAATTCTGTTTCACAGCTTTGTACTTCAAAAATATTTCAGATAAGGAGTCTACAGTACTAGATGCTGAACCAGGAAGATGTTAGATGGAGAAGAGACTAAAGACAAGGCAAAAGAGAAAAGGAAAAATATTTTATAGGAATATGTAGAAATGATTATCCTTGTAAGAAACTGAGATTAAGTTTTGTGAATTTGGCAGTTTTAAGCAAGAAGATGCAAATTTGAATTTAAATTTCCTATCCATTTTGCTGAATGTTTATGCAGAGAAATACACTGCCAGGTTAGTGCTAATCAACTTTGGGCTTGGGATCAGGGAACACCAAACGAGACCCTAGTTTAGAGTTTTTGGTTTGAGCTGAGGAGTGCAGGAAAAAAGGGAGAGGAAATGAAAAGTATTCCCACTGAACCAGGCATAGGCTGTTACAGCTCAGAATCACAGAATCAGCTCCTGAGGGAGAACTGGATTGAGAGCTGTGAAACTGAATTCACTGTATCACTAATTCATTATAACTATATAATTTTTCATCTAGAATATGCAGCATAGAAAGTTACACTCTCTATCATAAAACTTTCTGTTTCAGGTTCGGAATTGTTGGAAGAACGGGAGCTGGTAAATCAACACTCACAAATTGCTTGTTTAGAGTTCTGGAGGGATGTGAAGGCAAAATAATTATCGATGGAATTGACATATCGACTATTGGACTCCATGACCTACGTGGAAATCTTAACATTATTCCACAGGTGAGATGTGTTCATACTGGTAAATTGATTTACACTGAAATGCTCTAGTATAAAGTAAAACCTAGAACACAAATTTAATAATCACCTGGAGACTTTTTGCACATTTCCTGAATGCCACTCATACAAACATTTTTGTGCATGGGTGATGTTAACATCACTTACATTGAATTTATCTGACATTTTTCAAAGAAAGGTTTTTGGGTTTTTTCCTAACTTTTTTTGAACTTTAACCCCAGTAATATTTCCTGTGTGTCTCTACTCATATTTAACTTAGAATCTCAGCCTTCTAATTTTACTTAACAGTGCCTATGAATGTAGTATCTAGTGCTTCACAAACTTAGCAATAGTAATAATTGATGTGTTGTGGCTGTCGCCACATGCTGGGCAGGTCTGTAGTCAGCCATAGAACCAGAGCACAGTAAATGCACAAGAAATCTCTTGCCCTTTACATTTCACCCTAAAAAAGAATTCATCTCACAGAGACACCACATTATTTTTGTGCTTCCATTCACTGGCCTCTGACTGTTAAAATTTCCAAGATTATTTGCCCCAGTTCCCTCTGTTATGTAAGAACTGTTTTAGGGTTGTGTTGGAATTGTTCACTCACATTCTGCTGTTATTTAGGACCCCATCTTGTTTTCTGGGACACTGCAGTCAAATTTGGATCCACTTGGAAAACACTCTGATCTTGAACTGTGGGAGGTGCTGGAACTGTGTGACTTAAAGGATTTTGTCCAGTCACTGCCAAAGAAGCTCCTTCATGAGATTTCAGAAGGTGGTGACAATCTCAGGTACATAATCAAGGAAGTGCCACTGCAGTTATTTTCTAGTACTGAAAATCTCTGTGTTCCTTCTAGAGGATTTATTTCAGAAAGTATCAGGATAAAAGTGTCACTTCTGTCACTCTAAGTAGAATTATTCTGATTGTGTGAGTTATTTTGAGGTGACCAACTGGTCACAACTGTATGAAGTCCTATGGTATATGGGCAAGCCAAGGAAGTAGACTATTTTCAGCTCAAATATATAAGGAAGTGTAAAGAAGGGGGGTGTGGTATTGGAATTCGTATAGCACCTAATTAGATTTGAGCAGAAAAGTAATCGTTAATTTAAATATAAAAAAAATTCAAACCAGGGAAAAAAACCAGCAAAATAAAAAAAACCAAACCAACAAACCCAAAAGCCACCAAACTCCAAAGAGCTTATTTCTTTGCTTTATTTGCATAGGCAAATAAACTCCATTTTTGCTTGTAAAACATTGTGCAAGGAGGGTGACACTTGAAATAAAAGAACACTAAACTCAAGGAGACACATACTGAAGTTTTCAGCAGCAAAGGGGCAGGTCTTCAATGCTGAGTGTACTGAATGTCAACCTGAATTTTTTTGACAGATCATTTGCTGGAGGATGGTTCTAGGAGGCACATACCACAGCTGACAGACAGGAGTATCCAAACTTTTACACTGAACATTATTAAAAAGTGGTTGGCAATTCAATCTGGCTTACTCAGAGTGCCCATTATAATGTGAATGTAGAAACTGAAGACAAGACTAGCTTTACACCACAAAGTTCAGCCACAGGTGTGGAAGAGTCCCACCTTAACTACTATTGATATGCTGATCAAGAGGAAATAAAACTTCCAAAACAAGGTGAACGTATTTCACTGTTCTTTTCAGGAAGTGTTGTTAGGAAAGACAATACAGATAGGCCTCATAGTAATCTCAGCTTTATCTTGTTCTCCCATTCCTCCATGTGCCTGACCTGCCCTTCTCAAATGTATTTTTGACAGCGTTGGGCAGAGACAGCTGGTCTGTCTGGCCCGTGCTTTGCTGCGAAAGACAAAGATCCTGGTCCTGGATGAGGCGACAGCTTCTGTTGACATGGAAACGGACAACTTTGTGCAGTCCACCATCAAAAGAGAGTTTCACAACTGCACAGTATTAACTATAGCCCACAGGTTACATACAGTCATGGATTCAGAGAGGTAAGTTTTGATAAGCCATTAGAAAAATGAATGGCTTCCTTGAACTGCACGAGTTTTCGCTTACTGAGGTTTACCCTCCCAACACTTCTGACCTTGATGTCTTTATACCTTTGTAATCCAAGATATCAAAAAAGACTTGAGCATCAATTTTTATTAAATATTGATAACCTGTGTTCTGCTTCCCCCTTCTACAGAATTAATTTATTAATTTTCCTGCTAAGGGACAGTTACAAGCTACTAGTAAGACCACTTAATTCTCTAGGGTGAATGGACTATACTGTATAGCATTTTTAGCAATTAAGCAAAAATACCCTTTTCAAAAGGTTTTTTTTAACATATTAGTTCCTACCTTTAGAATGACTGAACTAATGAATTAACCAATGCAATTATATTTCTTCTAAATAAGCCTTCCCATTATCCAGAGATATCTGTATTAGGACTGGAAAATACAGTTGAAGATCTGATTTTTCTTCTCCTGTTATTTTTCTATTTTTGCATTGTAGAGTGCTTGTTCTGGATGCAGGAAAGATTCTAGAATATGATACACCACAGAATTTGTTGCAACGAAAAGGTGCCTTTTCTGAAATGGTTGCAGAGGCTGGCATAAGAAGATAAAGAAAACTAGTGAATAAATTCTTAAGGAACACTCAAAGGATCTCTTGCATTCCACATATATAGATGCAATATTTTATATTTCTTATAAAATACCTTACTTAAGAGCTTACTCAAGTTCTCCTGGCAGCTTTGCTGTTTACTACAGCCACAATCTGTATATATTGATCAGATTTCTTAAAATAATTTCCAGATTTTATACAAATCACTTCTTTTGATCATACTGGCACTGGAACAGCATAATGAAGCAGCAATTTTCATGGCATATCATAGAATCATAGAATCAGCTGGGCTGGAAAGGACCTCTGAGATCATCAAGTCCAACCCTTGATCCAACCCTGCCGTGTTTACCAGACAATGGCACTAAATGCCACATCCAGGCTTATCTTAAAAACCTCCAGGGATGGAGAAGCCCATTCCAATGCCTGATTACCCTCTCTGTAAAGAACTTCTTCCTAATATCCAACCTAAACCTCCCCTGGAGCAGTTTAAGACCATGTCCTCTTGTCCTACTGCTGATTGCCTGGAAGAAGAGACCAACCCCCACCTGGCTACAACCTCCTGTCAGGTAGTTGTGGAGACTGATGAGATCACCCTTGAGCCTCCTCTTCTCCAGGCTAAACAACTCCAACCTTTCCTCACAGGACTTGTTGCTCGAGTCCCTTCACCAGCCTGGTTGCTCTTCTCTGGACCTGCTAGGTGTTTCCACCTGGATTATAGGAGGCTATTCAGCTTCTTATCCCTGTCTACAGGCTCCAGAAGCCAGTTGTCCTCAGGACAACCTGTCTTACTGTTGAAGACTGAGGTAAAGAAGATGTTAAATACCTCAGCCTTGTGCTCATCTTTGATAACTATGTTCCTGCCCATGTCCAATAAAGAATGGAGGGTTTTCTTGTCCCTCCTTTTGCTACTGATGTATCCATAGAAAGACTTTTTGTTATCCTTAACAGAGGTGGCAAGATTGAGTTCAAATTGTGCCTTCGTCTCTCTAATTTTCTTTCTACATGACCTAACTATATCCCTAAACTCTTCCTGAGTAGCCAGCCCTTTTTTCCATAATTCGTAAGCTCTCTTTTTTCCTCTAATTTCCTTCAAAATCTCCCTGTTCAGCCAGACCAGCCTGCTCCTGTGCATTCAAGACTTGCTTCTTGAAGCACATCCATCCCTCCCAGACCCCTTTGTTTTGAAGGGTATTTTCCCTTGAAAGGAAACTGCCCTCTGGAAGTCCAGTGTAGAGGTTTTATTGATGGCCCTCTCTGTATCCCTGAGTATTGCAAACTCTATTATTTCATGATCACTGTGCCCCAGGTGGCCTTTGAACACCACATCTCCCACCAGCCCCTCTCTGTTTGTGAGCAGAAGGTCCAGCGGGGCCCCATCTCTGGTAGGCTCATTTACCAGCTGGAGCAGGAAATTATCCTCTATACACTGCAGGAATCTCCTAGACTGCCTCTTCTCTGCTGTGTGGGGTTCCCAGCAGACATCCAGCAGGTTAAAGGCACCCACGAGAACAAGAGCTGGCAATTTTGAGACATCTGCCAGCTGCTTGTAGAATAATTCATCACCCTCATCATCCTGGTTGGGTGGTCTGTAACAGACTCCCACCAGGATATCAGCCTTGTTGGTCTTTTCCCTGATTCTGATCCACAGGCACTCAACCTTATCATTACTGACTTCAAGTTCTACAGAGTCAAGAGACTCTCTAACACATAGAGCCACCCCTCCACCTCTCCTAGCCTGCCTGTCCCTTCTGAAGAGCTTGTAGCCACCCATGGCAGAACTCCAGTCATGGGAGCCATCCCACCACGTTTCTGTGATGCTCACTACATCATAGCTTTCCTGCTGCATGCCAAGAAGTGCCACGTTACAAAAAGTGCCATGTCAAAAAAGAGCCACGACACACAAGTGCAACGCCAGGAAGTGCCAAGCCATGAAGTGCCACTTTAAAATGGGCCACGTCACAAAAAGTGCCACATCAAGAAGTGCCACGCCAAGAAAAGTGCCATGCCAAGAAAGTGCCACGTTTTAAGGTGCCACATCAAAAAAGTGCCACACCCAGAAGTGCCACATCCTGCACTCCGGGTTGCTGGCGCTCCTTACAGACGTTTAAATCCCTCATGGATGGGCTGGGCTCCGCCCCCTAGTCATCTCCCAGGACACCTCCAGCCAGTGTGTTAACTGTTGCACTAGAAAAGACTGATTGAAAAATAAATCTTGCTGTTCACAGGTTGGGTCTTAATTAAAAAATAGTACTTAATTAAGCTGCTCTGACATTATGCTCGTTTAGTTAATACATTCTTATTATGATTGTGCATTCAGGAAAAACAAAACTGCTTGTTGTGTGGACATACAGACATGTCACTTGGGGGTGATTTTTAAGATGTGCATATTTACATGTATACCTAGGTAGTTCTTGAGGGAATAAATGTGCCTTTTGACCTCATGATTTCTGAATAACTGAAAACCATACATCTTATGTATCTAATTGTGCATTACAAAATCCAATTGTGAAGGAATCCCAGAAAAATGGTCAGGTGCAGCTGCCTCTTTGCTATTAAATTTTAAAGTAAACCTCAATACTAATTACAGCAGCAGGACGGGTTATGTACATTTACTGAAAGTGCCAGTTAAATGTGCCTGTGCTTTTTACTACAGTTCCTGAGGCTCTTCCAGTTTAATACCAACTCAACGAGTGTAATCAATCTTCACTTAGTTTTTTAAGATAATATCCCCATCAACTGTTTTAAAAAAAAAACAAGGTACCTTAATAAAGTTCCAGGCTACAGCCCTGTTATATTAGTTTAATATTGACACCTGGTTTATATCAAGGATGATCTTAATTTCTTGCCCAATAGCAAGCAAAACGTATTTTCTGTTTTAGAAGGGTAGTGGAGACTCTTTGAAGAGAGTTCCTCAAAGATGTGATTCTACTGCAGTGAAGGTGAATGATTTCTCTTGTCTTTCCTGAGGGTAAAAACTCAAGCCTATCCTCATACATTGCAAAATACTGTCCAGTTTAACTGGCTGCAAACACAACCCAACATACTGTCACTCCAAGAAAACTATTAGAAGCATATAATGGTTTTAGACTAGGAACAGCCCAGCCCAAGTACCTGTTATGTTCTGAAAGTCCTGGAGAGACGGGTGTTAGAAAATATTTCTCAAGAAACAGAAAAGTGTTCTGCTTTTCATCTCTTTTGCTCTTTTTTCTCCCAAACGAGACCACCAGTACCTTCCCAACTGAGCAGAACGTTTTCATGCCCACATTTACCTTCACTGCAACATTCACAGTGCCCCAGGCAGGCTCTGCTTCCCCCAACTTTGTCCCCATCCCTTTTCTGCCTTTTCATGCTGCCTCTCCAAACTTATCCTTACCTGAAGTACTGCAGAGGTCCTGGAAAGGACTGAAGTGAGTGCCATTCCATAAGTGATAATAAGTTTTAGGCATAAGGCTAGGAGAGGTAGACTTTAGTACGTCAGAGACCAATCCCTTTTGCAAGGTCCAGAGAAAATAATCTGAGGACTAACATCAGTGCATGGTGATCTTTATTTAGTGTTATTTGTGGGAAGAAGGGTTTTCTGTGCTAACTTCCGGTGCTGACATAGCCTTTGGGCTTCAGACTACCTTCAGACCACAGCTGGGAGAGCTGCAGACTGAACAATTTCAAAGTCTGAGTGAAAAGAAAAGGCTGTCCTAATGTCAGCAAAGCCAAATAGACATTCCTTCTCTTTCAGCAAGCTGTACCCCTCATATTTAACTATAACTTCGAAAAAGGAGGTGCAGTGGAGGCAGAACCATCATGATATGCTCCTGCTGTTTCCATGCAGCAATGGCTTCCCAAAATAAACCACCTAACAGACTTAGGGCAGGCAGGGAAAGGCAGTTTTGCATCAAGCACATCACACGGGGTTTGCAGCCGCTCCTCACCTCACACACCCGGTGTCAGAGGCACTCTAAGGAACAGAGACCACTTGGCTGAGTTCAGTATTAACTCAGGTTTTGTAGTACCCAACCCACCAAAACACCAGACAACTCCCTTGCCAGCACAAAGCCACATAGCCCTGCAGGCGAGCTCAGTGCACACCTCGCCCCTTCTGCCCTTTTTCCTCCAAACAGGAATTCCCCTAACCCTCCAGGGTATTTAGGGGTCAGGTCCCAGTCTTGTCCTGAGGGACCAGTCACCATTTCAGAAAGGTTCTGCCTCGCAGGGCCACCACCTGCTCAGAGTCCTGAGAAGGTGCTTGGGCCTGTTGTGCCTGGGCAGGTGACCTTCACTTGGTTGGAGATCCTGTGAGGGACCCAACTGTTCATCCCTCTGAGGAGCTCTCTTGGACTCCTTTTCCAGCCAGGTAGCTTGGGATAGGGAAAGGAAGGGTGGGATAGCCAAGGGAACCAGAGCAGGTCTGTGAGAAGTGAGAGTGAGGCTCAGAAGGGCACCACAACTCCAGTTCTCCTTTTCACAGGCAGGAGCATGGAGGAGAACCTGATTATGCTTTGCTTCAACTCCCTTCCCCCTATCATTCAGAAATCCTACCATTTCCTCAGGTGCCGCTTCCCTCAGCCCTGCTTGTTGCCCTTACTCTACGCTTTCCTGGCAGTACTACAGGAGAAACTGGAAGGAAGTTGAGGGGAAACCCCTCGTTTACCTCATAGGAATAGACAAATATCTGCTTTTTTGCCAGTTTTGAAGCTTTCATTTACTGAACACTATGATTGCTCAGGCTCTCCAGACCTTACATTTCCTAAGATGACAGAGATGTAGAAACCCTCTCAGAGCTGAAACAACTTCATCCTCTACCCTTCAGAGGAATTTGAAGACAGGGAATTAAATTGAGAAAGTGAAAGAAGACATGTCCAAGGGATAGAAATTGCTTTTATTAAAAACATTCTAAAATGTTATTTGTAAAATGCATTTCATCATCTGCACTGGGAAATGATTCAGGAACATAAAACTGTTGAGGCCTCTTAATACTTTCCGAATTTCAACTCACAAAACAGGCTTAAGCTAGAGAAACTTCTTACACATCTAACACCACAGACAACCGTAGATTTAAAGGATTTTAGAAAGATTTCAGCCTTCAAATATCGATTTCTTTAAAGAAAGACTTTTGGTAAGCAGCCCATGTGCATACCTGGGAATATCCACTAGTAGTACAGCGGATTCATCTTTAAAATTCAATGGTTTTGCCAAAATACAGTATTAAAAGACACAAAATAAATAATTTGCAGAATTCAGAAAAGTTATTTAATAAATAAGGATGCATTGTGAGATATCCAATGTACAGTAACTTCTCTAATAAGAAATCCAACCTGTATAGAAATCTGAATAAATACCCTTTTGTGAATTTTTTTTTACATGTAAACAACTCACCCTTCCCTTCCAATTCCCAGATTAACACTGAAGGAGATTTAACTCCTCCAGAGTGAAGGAGTATGTGAAACAAAAAAAGAACATTTATTTGCCTCAAGAGTTTATCAGTTTAAAGTCACTCCCACACTCCTTGGGACTTGTCCCAAAACTGCAAAGAGCTTTTAATCATTTAACTTACTGTGATGTGGTTCTGGTTTTACACAGCTCTGCTTGTTTTACACAGTCCATTAATGACATGAAGAACTAAAGCCCTACTGTAACTCCAGTAGGTTTTGAGATGAATTCCCAGCAGGACAGAAGGAAAGGTCACAATGATTCCAAAGCCATTGGAATGTATGTTGAACACACACATTTATATCTGCAAAGCAAAGGCACCAAACAGCAGCTGAGGACTGTACTGATTCGCATTAATCCATGGTTTCCCTGGAGAGGCACTTCTTTCACTGCAGGAGTTTTAGCTACTGGAAGTTCCATATGGACTTCAGTGGGGTCACTTTCAGAGAGGCACAAAGGGAAAAAGAGTCCTCAAATTAAAAAAAAAAATATCACTTTGGCCTTCAACTCAGGGAAATGAAACAGATGTTAGCAGTATTCCTGGAATCCTCTGTCAAGTGAAACAATGTTGATGGAATGCTGTGTGCAGCTATGATTCAATTTAAGAGGTTTTTAATTGGATTACTTCAAAGATTAGACAATAGCTACGCAAACTGCTGAGTCAGCACAACTGATTTATGGCCCTGCCATAAATCAGGTCTGCTGCCAAGAGAGTAATAAGCCTATTTTAATATAGTCATAGGTTAAAACAATAAATCTAAGCCCCACATTAATTTTTGGCAAGGTTTAATACAAACAACATTATTCTGGAGAAGACAAGAAAATGCTTAGAACCACCTGTTACTAGAACTTACCTGGGCTGATGGGTGTTGGAGCCAGTCTTGGCTGAATGACATGTTTTTATCATACAAACTTCTACACAGATAAAAGAATTCAACTGGCCTTTAAGTATTGCTTTACTCCTCCAAAGAGGGTAGAACTGTCACCAATTAGGGTTTGTTCTCAGATCAGTAATTTTTTTCTCCTCATGCATTTTCAAGATAGCTGGATAGCAAACTATTTGCCTAAAACAGAGTCCTAAGAAGTGCCACCTCAAATCCCAAGGCACACACACAGTTTTCCTCCCAATAGGACAGCTACAACCTCTGTTCAGTTTAGAATGAGGACATGAAAAACTTAATCCAGAGATATGAACTAAAAAGTATGAAGGAGTTGGGTCCATTTTCATTTACAAGGATTACAGGAACGAGACTTCATCCAGGCCATCCCTTCTGTTCCACACTTCCTCCCTGAGGACAGTATGGCTTGGGGTCCTTCAGGGGAAAGACATCACACAGTTGCAGATGAACAACAGTGAAATTTGCGTTGGTCGAATTCAAGGGCAGACACACAAGTGTGGCTTTAAGACACATAAAATTACTGCAGTTTTCAACCAAGGCAGAGGAGAACATCACTGTGGAGAACATCAGTGGTAGAACAGCAGCACCTGTGTGCTAACCATCACAGCCAGATCAGGAATTAAGCCCTTGGAGACACATCAAGTGACTATGTTGGCAAGAGCAACGTTTTCAGTAAGGTTTCCCGAAACATGAGACAATTCTCCACAGAGCCTCAGCAATACCATTATGCTGTTATGAACAGCAGAAGAATCAAGTGAATGCCTAAGTCTCATTCAAGCTGCAAAATGCCTTTTAGAAAGGTGCTTAAATGCTCAAATGGCTCGATCTAATAAATAAATGTAAGCTGAGCACTGCCAGTGCTCTGTGCGTTAACACTGCTTCACAGTTAAAGTAAATATACTGGACCTGGGCATACCTACAGTACCACCTTATCTCAAACCTTTGGTCACACTCCCTTTATATTTTAAACACACACCGCTCCAGGATTTGCTAATAAAATTTAGCAAGCAAATGTGGGTGTGTCATCACTAGCATTTTCATCCAATCTCCAAGGAAATACAGTACACTTCTGAACTCGTTTGTACCTTTAAAGTAATATCAAGCTTTGACACAGGTAGGTGTCCAGTAACACCTCACTGGAACAGATAAAAATGGAATAGAATACAGCTAAGATTAGGCTCCACTGCCAGTCAGATGAGTATGCACCTTCAGAGCACACTTTTGTAGAGCTGGAATGCAACTGGGAAGAGTTTCTTTTCAGTTAAAATTAGTCTTCCGTAAATTCTTATTAGGGATTTCTATGGCGCTGACTTGAAGAGGCCAGGACCCTGCAACAATTCCTGCTTGGATGGCCACGCCCGTCACAACTGCCAGGTCAGGATCTACAGAGGTGTTGGGTTCCTTTCCAAAGAAGTCCCGAATAACTTTACGTATTTGGGGAATCCGTGTGGAGCCACCGACTAACACAATTTCATCCACTTCTTCTTTGTGTACGTGGCCATCCTGCAACACTTGTTCAATGGGCACAAGAATCTTCTCGAAAAGGTCTTCATTTAACGTCTCAAACAGCTTCCGAGAGATTTCCATTTCAAACACCACTTCAACAAAGCCGTTCTCTACTTCCGAAGTGTCTCCAAGACTGTTCAGGTCTCTTGTTTTTTCAGAAGGCTCGCCTCTTAGTGCACTGTTTGTTTTCACCTGACTTTTTGGAAGTGCTTTGGTAAGCCTGTTTTCTGGCAGAGTCAGCACCACACTTAGTGTAGCTGCCTCGTGAACAGTCAGATTTAATTTCACTGCTTCCACAGCCTGTCTGAGGCGGTGGATCTCTTCCTTCCGGGTTGGCAGAGAACCGTATGTTTGATGGAGATGATCATACAAATACTGCATCAACCTCTGATTGAAATCCTGTCCTCCAAGTTTGTTGTTACCTGAAAGAGCAGAACAGAAGGCATCAGACACATCACTTTCAAAGCAGCATGCATCTTCTTTACTGGGAGGTGGTGCTCAAGGACCAGAACAATCACACAAGCACAAGAGCTCATAGAGCTGTGAAAACACACAAAATTGTTGTCCCCTGAAGAACAAATGATGCTTAATAATTTTCACTGTTTTGTTTTGACTGAGAACAAGAATTCACTTAGTGGACCTCTGTCTAAATAAATCAGAATGAAGCTGCTGAATCTTTCTTGCTGTTCCACTCTTACTGGACCAAGCAGCAGCAGCTCACATCAAAACCTGCTCATCAAGGGCAAGGCAGACAGTTGGCACTGCACCTCAGCCCTGTCTGCACCCAGGTCATCTGAAAGGCAGTTGTGTACTCACTACAGTCTGACTAAATGTTGCTGCCACTTGCCTCTGTGCTGAGTGATGAATCATCCTGGCACACAGGAATCACAAAACCTGCTTCAGGGCATGCGCATTCCCAAAACCTGCTCTACTGAGCTGGCACCAAACACAAGGCCAGGATGCTCCTCAGCCCCGGTCAACGATTTGTCAAGTATTCCCAGTTTGGACAAAGGTAACAGAAAGATTTGTAATAACTCCAGCCCTGCAAAATCCCGGTCAAAGTAACTGTAATATGCACCAGCACTTTACCTGTGGGCAAAAAAGTTGACAGCCATGGATAAAATGAAACCACAACTTACCCCTTGAGTTAGCCCAAACCTGTGACTTTGTAATCTTGCTGAAACCAGTCACAAACCTAATTCTGCATGAAAAGCAGCAGAGAATGCATTGGGAGAACATTTTGTGACACAGCTGGTAGGTTTTAGAAAGCTCCTCCAATGGCAACTTCATGTGCACCTTTCCTCCCACTCCTTCAGAAACAAAAGCACTTTTCTTACCTGCCATGGCTCGTGTGTAGAACATCCCTCCCATCTTGTTCAACAGAGACACATCCAAAGTTCCTCCACCCAAATCCACCACCAGAACATTAAAGACATCAACTTTGTGGAGTCCGTAAGCCATAGCTGCAGCTGTGGGCTCATTGATTACTCGCAAAACCCTCAGCCCTGCAAAGAGCAGAAACAAGAAGCAACAGTCAGGTACCCTTCAGGAAACTGCAGTTCTCACATCAGAATTACATTTGCCATTACTTTTTGTTTTGTTTTTTTTTTTTTTAATCAGATTCATTTTAAGCAATATGTCAGATCTAAGGGAAGTAGTTTTCTGAGCAGTAATACCCAATGAACTCTTTTCCTTATTTAATCCTAAAGTAGTACTGCTTCAGCATCAGGGCAAAGTCATGAACCACCATTTGCCCAAACGCATTTCTTCCAGACAAATCTTACTAAGGAGCCTTAACTTTATACATTCTGTTTCTGTTATTGTCCAGGGGTGCTCTGTATAGTCTCCCTATTTGGAGATTACCAAAAACTCTATTTTCCCCAAAGTAAAACTTCCTTCTTCCAGCCACCTGTGTCTGCGTTATCCAGCTGCACCTGTTGGGACTCAAGAGTTCTCTGCTGTTCCTCACACTGGATCCATTCTAAGCTTCTCTATCACTGATTCACTGTTTCTAAATCCTCCCCAAAGACCTTGCTGTTAGTGAAAGAGACCTGAAGGTTTCCTAGAAAAACACTGGAATACATCACCTGCGAGGTTAGCTGCCTTAATGGTAGCATTCCGTTGCCTTTCATCAAACTCTGCTGGCACGGACATGACTGCCTTGGAAATGGGCATGCCAAGGTTGGCTTCTGCCATTCTCTTCAGTTTCAGCAGCAGCTGGGAGCCAATCTGCTCTGGAGTGACGTGAAAAGTCCCATTAACTGTCACAGAAAATTCAGCTGATCCGTTGTTGTTGAAAATCTAGAAGGATAAAGCAACGCAAGCCACAAGTGAGAATTCGTTTTTCCCACCCTGCTCCCACCACGTTTTATTTGCCTACAGTGTCTTTAATCTTTAAAAATATAAATGTGCTTTTGCCACTTCATAGATCACATTAACTCCTTGACCTGGAGAATTATACAAAGCATGCCACTTAAGGGGTCCAAGTATAACCAAACAAGTATCCCACTGAACCCCAGTAAGACACATCAAAAGAAATTAAGACCCAGCAACTGTGTAATCCATTTCAACACCACAAAGACAGAAGTGGTGCTTTTTAATCATTAGGTTACCCTACTGATAAAGCTTCCCACCACTTCTTCTTTCTGAAAGGAAGCAAACAGCTTGGTACTGGAACAGCTTCTCTTAACAAGTAAAGAATTCAAAAACTATTTGTAGTACCTGAAAATTGGTCTGTTTTCAGCAAATTTTGCATCGTGTTCAATTAATGCAATACTTTTTTTTAGTAAAAAGTAGCTTTCAAGACCTGCTGCTGGTCCAGTAAGCACTAGAAAAGTGCTAGAGGAAAAAAATGCACTGTAGCAGAGATTTGACTTCTAAACTTTTTTTTTAATCTTTTTTTAGAATTTCAGGGGAGAAGTGAAGTTTCAGCAAAGTAGAGTTAGCATTTCAAGTTGAAATTTATCCTTCCAGAGACAGGGCTGGAAGGTTACCCAGACACACATTTCCTGGTAGGAAAAACAGGGTTTTGTGGAAAACCACTGTCAGCTCTTGTGCAGAGGTACATGACTTCCACAACCATTTCCTTCCCCTCTCTAGGTATCTCTCACAGTTCTCAGGTAGATTTAGCCAAACGGCTCAAGGTCTGACAAATTGATCACCCGTACAAATTTCAAGTGTCACAGAATCACAGAATGGCCTGGGCTGGAAGAGACCATCTTTATGGGCAGGGACACCTCCACTAGACCAGAGTGCTCAGAGCTCCATCCGACCTGGCCCTGAACACTTCCAGGGATGGGGCAGCCACAGCTTCTCTGGGCAACCTGTGCCAGTGCCTCACCACCCTCACAGCAAAGAATTTCTTCCTGATATCTCATCTAAACCTGCTCTTTTCCATTTTGAAACCATTCCCCCTTGTCCTGTCATTACAGGCCCTTGTAAATAGTCTCTCTCCATCTTCCTTGTGGGTTCCCTTCGGGTACTGGAAGACCACAGTTTGGTCACCCCAGAGCCTTCTCTTTCCCAGGATGAACAACCCCAAATCTCTCAGCCTTTCCTCATAGGAGAGGTGCTCCATCCCTCTGATCACCTTGGTGTCCTCCTCTGGACTCGCTCCAACAGGTCCATGTCCTTCCTGTGCTGGGACCCCAGAGCTGGAGGCAGCACTGCAGGTGGGGTCTCACCAGAGCAGAGCAGAGGGGCAGAATCCCCTCCCTCCCCTGCTGCCCACACTGCTTTGGATGCAGCCCAGAACACGGGGGGTTTCTGGGCTCCCAGTGCACATGGCTGGGTCATGGCCAGCCTCTCACCCAAGTCCTTCTCAGCAGGACTGTTCATCCCCTAGCCTGGGCTGTGTCCTACAGCTTCCTGCCTGGAGGGAACCAAAGACGTTGGCTGCTCACCTTGAAGGGATACCTGCTGCTTTCACTTTTCAGTTCTTCCAAAGTGAAGATTTTCCCAATGAATCTCTTGGCATCATATATGGTGTTCTGAGGGTTGGCATCAGCCAGTTCCAGGGCATCATATCCCACAGACACCCCTCTGTCTGTGAAGGAGACCACACTTGGGATGCTGTTGTGCCCATTCTCGTCTGCAATGACCTTCACCTCCCCTATTCCGGGCAGGAAGACGCCAACAGAGCAGTAGGTGGTGCCGAGGTCGATCCCAAGGACTCTGGGGGTGGGCATGGGCAGGTACTGCTGTGCCAGGTAGCTGGCCAACAGGAGAGCCAGAACAGCAGAGCCTGAAACACAGAGTAGTGAGAAACAGGATTACAAGACCTACAGCTCCAAAACCTGTCAGTCAGTGCAAATGACACAGCGTCACACTCTGCACCTCCTGCAGTTCTGTTTCACACACTGGATGGAGCCTGTTCAGCACCCCAATTAGTTTTTAATTTCTTCCAAGGTCACCGGCTAATTCAGGTCTCTTAATTCAACAGAGAGTGGCTGCCAAAAATCTCAGTCATTAAATACTAAACTGATTTTTTTTAAAAAAGAAAGCCCAAGAGAGACAGCAAACCCAAAAATATCAACACACTGTAACGATTCCTTTTCTCTCTGCAGGTTACTCCAGTAACACAGGCTAATTTGTACTTCAAGGGGAGTGCCTACGAATGACCCCAAAAGGACACAGAGTTAATGGGGCTGCACCAAATCCCAGTGAAACAACAAACTTCCAATTCAAACACCTCCTCCAGCTTCACTGAAGTCTGAAAATAAGGAGAAACAAATCCATGCTGACTCATCCTGTTTCAACCAGACCTCCCAAAGAGCATCCTTTCTATGCCTTGAAATCAAGGCTTAAACTCATTCAAGTGCAGAGTAGTTTGCTGTTTGATTGCTTTTGCCTTTAATTTTACTTACAGTCGTCAGGCACAACAGGAAACCCGAAAGTCAAGCAGAAAGTAATGCCTCAGGGGAGGGGAAAAACAAAAAGCACCAACGAAGTTTGGAGAAGAAATTTAAATAGGTTAAATTCCAAAGCATGGCCGAGCTCTTTTTTCCTAGCAGGGAAGGTCTGTCACAGCTGTGCTTCAAACAGACCCGTCAGAAAGCCCTGGTTTGGTCTGGGCTGTGAATTTCTGAGCCAGGCACCACCGAGCACTTTGGCTTTCACAGAATTTCCAAACGGGTCACGCTGGAAGGGACTACAGTGGGTCACCCGGTCCAAGCTCCCTGCTCGGCAGGGTCATCCCAGAGCACACGGTGATGTGTTCCAGAGCTCGGGTGGACCTTCCCGTGCATCAGTTTCTCCCGCTGTCTCTTGTCCTATGGCTCGGCACCACCGGGCAGAGCCCGGTCCATGCCCTGACACCTCCCTGCAGACCTTGGTGAGTTCCCCTCCCAGTCGTCTCTTGTCCAGGCTGAACAGAGACAGCTCCCTCAGCCTTTCCTCCAGTCCCTTAATCACCTTCGTCCCCTCCAGGACCTGGACTCCCTCCAGGAGCTCCGCGCCCCTCCCGTACCGAGGAGCCCAGAACTAGGCGCAACTGAACGCACCGAGCACGGCAAGCCCGCACCGCCCTGGAGAGGCAGCCCGGGGCGATACCGCGGGCAGAGAGACGCGAGAGCCCCATCGAATCCCCCACGAACCCCCCAAAGGCGTCCCCGCCTCACCCAGCACCGCCATCTGCCCCGCCATGGCTGCCCGCGGCCGCTGACGGCTGCTTCCGGGACGCGCGGGGCCTGCCGGGAACGGTAGTACGCACGCACCCGCCCGCCCTTCTCACGCCGCTCTACTGCGGGGAGAGCGAACCACAGCTCCCAGCGCGCACCGCGGCGCCGCCGGTTCCGGCGGGTACCGGCCAATAGGCGCCACCCATTAGCAGGGGGAGGGCGGGCGGCGGCGGGGTCGCACATGCGCATCTCCGGCGGGGCTCTGGCGGGGCTGCTGGGAGCGGTAGTTCCGCGCCGCCGCCGCCATGTTGCCCTGGCGCCCTCCCGCCGGCGAGCGGCGGCAGAGACCGCGGGTGTGGCGCTGCCGAGTGAACACGGCAACCCGTTAATAAACGCGGCAACCCGCTAATAAACACGGCTAAAACAGGCGTTGTTGTTTTCCCGACTGAAAGGGGGGGGGGATTTGTTCATACCCTTTGTGTGTGATCAGTCTGTGCCTGACCTGTCCGTCCCACCCCGTCAGGGGCACCCTTCACTGGATCGGCGGCGCTTCCACTGAACCAGCCAGGGTCACACACCAAACAGAGAGCCCACCCGGGTCTCCACACCTTTACCCACTGCCAGCACCCCTAAAGGATTCACATTAACATCTTATGCGATAAGTCTGTTTATTAACGTGGTTGTGACAGGTTAAGGTTCGGGCATTGCTGGTGACAGGATCTGACCACAAAAAACATACTCAAGGCAATATACTAATTCAAGGCAATATACAGACAAGTTCTAATCCCTAAAAATTAGCTTGAGATAACCATTCAGCACACACAGAGCACAGTTCCTACCCAATAGGTGTCCCTGTAAGGGAGAAGAGAGGCTCAGCTCGTCGACTGATCCCAGAAGGTGTGATGGAGTCTTCCCTAAATTCTTCCCATTCTTAACTTACTTTTATACTATTTCTTTACATTTGGGTGGAGGTTGAGTGACTTTAGCCGTGCATTCTCAGTCAGAAATGATTGTACGTTGGGGATGGATATCTCAGTATAGGACCCTTGGGAGGGGGACATGTGTCAGTCTAAGGAGAGGGATTTTGCCATGGTTGCTCAACTCAACAGCAGGACATCTTCCTTTATTTCCCTTGGTTTTCAGCTGCTGTGCAGCTTATCAGCTAGAAAGTTCCCTCCTCTGCACGGGTTTCGACAGAGCCTGGCCGCGGTGTCTCCACTCTGCTCCACCCTGCAATTATTCCCCCTTGGACTGTACTGTGTGTGGGAGGTCGGGTGTGCTGACGGAGCTCCAGCCAGGGAGTAGCAAACATATTTTCCCTTATGGTTTCCAAACCATTATCTTTTTGGCCCCAGCCATCCTCCCACACTGACATTCCTATTTCAGAGCTGAGGCCAGGTGAGCATCTGCCGTGCCCATTCAGGGCAGTCACCGGGCTCAGCTGCCGCACACAGGGGGTGATGTGGAAAAGCTCCGGGTGCTGTGTTGGTGGACAAGGAAACCCCTGCTCAGGGACCTGACCTTTACTCCCAGGGCCTGTCCCGGGACCCGGGAAGGGCTTTTAATCCAACATGTAAAGCAGTGGCAGAGCACTTGTGTTTCATCTGTTGCTGTTCCCAATGTAGGGACTCTCTAAATGAGGACAAGAGTCAGGTTTAGAAAGGAGACATTGTTCACTCTGTATAGTGGTCAAGGTGGAGGTTTTCCACATATCAAGCACACTGATTCTCAAAACTTTATATATATATATACATTTTAGCAAACAAAGACATCACAGGTCATTGGCTTCAAGTTACCTAGTTCTCTTAATAATTAGTATTCTACCTCCTATTGGTTAAATTATTCTCTTATTTCCTATGCTAATTAGTCCACAGGCAATGGTTCAACAGTGAGACAGCCATGGCAGTTTTTATCTCTTTGTGTCAATGGTGAGGGAAGATTTCCTTCTTGCCCACCTGACATTTAGACACATAAGGAGAATGCAGGTGCAACCTGCTCCTCAAATGCCTCCTGGAGGAGCAAAAGTGGTAATCGCTCCAAGAAATACAATGTCAAGTACAATGTAGGTTTTCTTCTTGTCAGCTGCCTCTCTCCTATGCTCTACTCTCATAAGCAGCAAAGGATTTTCAGGCTGTTCTGTATCAGGTTTCTGTTTCAGGCAGATATTAATTTAATGTAGTTTAATATACATGCTTTTTATTAGAAAATATTGGTAAATGAATAGCTGTTAGCAGATAGTATAGTGGGAGAAAAGTTAGAGTAAGTTCCATTGCAGTTGCCATCTTTACCACCTCTGTTTCTCCTAAGTGATGGAAAGACACATAACCCAAAAGTAATTCCCAGGAGCTTACTTCTTAAAAGCTTCTTCTATATGCAAAAAAGTGGCACCACTTTAACTTAACAGGGTAAAAGGTATGCATCCTCCACTTACGGTTAACGCAGTTATACTGATGTTATGCTTCATTCTCAGCATGAGAAGGTGGAAACTCTGTGGTAAGGGAAGAGGAGGTTAAGCCATTCTGCCTCCTTAATGACTCATGATCTGACTGTTCTCTAATTACATAGGTAACTAATTTCTATTCCATAAGTAAGAGGTGCATACTATAATCATGTTTCTTGAAGTTGGGACCATTGTAATTATGCTCATTCTCAAGCGTAAACTTGTAAACATTGTTTACAGTATTTATTGACTCATATAACTCATGAGCAGGCACTTTGTGTTTCGTGCAACTCTCTGTGGTGATCAGAAAAAAAGTTTAGTATAAACAGGGCATACAATCAAACTGGATTTTGTTCATAATTTTGATATTTAACAGCAAGCTTTTTTAATACATAGGGGCCATCTGAAATATCATGTGGCAGAGTGCAGATAGGTAGGGATGTTTTTTAAAAAATACTAATACAAAGCCTCATTTCAGAGATTTTTTTCCTTTTCTAAAGCTTAGGCTAGGCTTTGGGTTCTGTCCTTGAGGATAAACCTCTGAAAGACATCAGGATCACTTGATCCTAACTGAAGGACAGAACTCAAATGCCCTCTCCTATATAGTTTCCATTCTGTTTCTCCAAAGGAAAGCTGCTTAATGAATTCAGCGTATCAGTCAAGGCCTCCCCACCTGACTGACTCCCTGGAGGCCTCTGGCTGTTCCCTCCAGGATTACACAGCATGGGCCACCTGCCTGGGAGTCAAATCAAGGAGAGCATCTCAGCAGGCTTTCTGCCCTGCAGCAGAAACTTCTTCAGAAGCCACTGACTTCCCTGCACATCTGTTTTGGGCTTTAAAGTAGTTTGAAGGCTCAGTCCAGGATGCATAGTCTGTAGTCCCTTGAAGACAACATTTGGTCTTCAGTACCTAAGTTTATATGAATTCCAGAAGTGCCTAATTTTTTTTTTCCTCCACATCTTCTCCACGACCTGTTAGGACCTGCTCATGGATGCTCCTGGACTCTGCACAGAGATGTCAGACTTCTCTTGCATCTGCACAGTTGGCAGAACTAATCCTAGTGAGCTTGTCCTTGTGTTCTTGGGCATTACCACAGTGTCTTCTGCATCAGCTTCTTTTACCCACCCTCACAGAGCTTTCATTCATGAGAGTGAGGCCTGTTTCTGTTTTCCTCTGTTATCTGAGACAGTGCTACACCCACCTTGGGTTGTTCAGGATCAGAAGGGAACATTCAGCGTTTCTGGAGAAAATGGCTTGATTTTGCACGGAATAATTGAATATTCATTGGTCAATAGAAGGGGAGGCTTATTTGACTGGGAGGGGAAAGCTATGGGTAGCCCCTGCCCCGCAGACTGCCTCATGGGGAAAACATAAATGTGGTTAAGGGCAGACAGTGGAAGGCTGGTCTTTTTTCCTGAAACAATGTGCTTTATCCAGTTCCCTGTAACAGCAGGCAAGGCACATACACCCATGTTGAGCATCCTGGCCTGAGGGTGAGCAATGCAAGTTCAGACCCATAAAAATGCTTTGAAAAACCCAACCTCTGTGATAAAACTGAGTGAGGGTGAGAGAGGTGCTGCAGTGATGCTACCTGATAGTCTGAGCAGCCTCTGCTGCCTGCTGGTTTGGATACCTGGGCTGTGCCAGCTGTGCCACATCCACTGGCCCTTGGCCACCACCCGCCAGGCCCTCAACACTCGCCTACCACTGGCTTGAGTGTAACGGGGGCATGCAGCTGACTCCCTCGGAGGGTCTCAGCCAAATGCTTGTTTATCCTGCTTAGTGCATCTGTTCACTCTGGTAGTAAGCTGTTTATAACATTTCAAACGGTTTTCAGGGATTAATTTCCTTCAAGGGGCTGTTCTTTTCCCCTGGTGCTTTGATAGGTGGAGGTAAACATGTTTTTGTCTGCAAGTAGCTTGAGGGAGAGAGTTGTTCTTACAATGCAAGAGCAGAGAGGCTGGTTTTAAAACGGTTTCCCATCAGATGTGAACTGGTGTCTGCAGGAAAAATCCTGCTACACTGGGGAGTATTGCTCAAACTGCAGACCTGTGATGTGCTAAACACAGTTCAAGCATTCAGTGTGCGTGGAATCAAATACAGCTTGTTTTCATTTTGTAGGATGCTTTGCATCGGCTCTATCCTCACACTTGGAGGAAAGGGAATTGAGTTTGCAAAACATCCTCTTTCCTGCTGTTATACAAAACTGGACTTCCTCTTTCTAGGGTTTTCTCAGTGAATGCTTTCTGCACCATCTCAATCATCCCAAAGCCAGTGTCTAAAGTGAAACACAGGGTGCTGGGATATGGTCAAAGCACAGTGTGATCCCAGCAACCCAGTAGGATCAAACTGTGCTTTCCCACTGCAAAGGAGGAAGGGAGAGAGGGATTTGGATCCACTTTGGAGGTGGGGAGTGGAGTCAAGGTCTCTCTGAGAAGGGTGGTGATTGGTGCTAGGAATTTAGAAGATGCCTAAACCTGAAACCTCATTTTCAGTTTTTAACTTAGGTAATAGTAGGTTCTTAGCCTTAGCGCAATCACATTGTCAAAATTAAAGAGTTCACTGATGGTTTCTTTCCCTAATTAAAAAACATTGATCTTCCTTTACTGTATACGGTTGGGAAAGGGAAGGATTTCGGCTGTGCCCAGCCTTCCTCTGACAGACAGTTCAATGTCAGGCAGCTAGAAGAGGAGCATAACCTTCAATTTAGATGCAAAAGTTTCCATTTAAATTCCAGCACATAGCCTGAAGATTTCTGGCTCCCGTTGAGTGGCTGACTGGCCATCTCTGGGCAGGTGTGTGCTGAATTCTTCATTAGCCAGAGACCCACTCCCCAGGCGGAGGCAGCAGGAGCAGCTTGGGGCTGTTCCTGGGATCTGCAGCCCCAGAGAGCACAAGGAGTAAGAGGAGTGTGAGAAGCTCCCAGCAGATGTCTCTGCCATGCAGCAATGCTTCTCCAAAACGCTTTCAGTGTATGACAGATACCTGCAGATTCATATAAAGCATATTAACCTTTTGCAATAGTTATCTAAAGTCTTGTAAAGGCGTAAGTCATGAAAATGGTGCCTCATTTTTCATTACAGTTTATTTAATTGCTTTAACATACCCATTTCGCTGAACCTCCGTGAAATAATTTTGAGGTTAACAATGAAATTATTATTTCCCCTTTCACGAATACAGTTGCAGTGATACCAGTATAATGTAACCCAATAGATGTTCAGGAAAAACAGTCTGGAAGAGAAATGAGATTTTCATGGGTGTCTCTGCCACATCTCTACTTGAATTTCAGTTGGTTTGCGTGCTGATACAGATTTCTGTGGTATGAATAGTAATAATAATAATAATAATAATAATAATAATAATAATAATAATAACCCAGAACTTGTATTGAAGATACAAAGCATTTTGGCAGCTGTGAGATTGGCTGAATTCTCCCCAGCCACGGCAGCCTGGGTTAGTGGGGCTGAATCGTGTCTCAGCTTGGATTTGTGCTGATGTCTGGAACACCTTCTGCTCATCTCGGGTGTCCTCTGTGGAATCAGGGAGAATGGTGCTGTGGGGGGTGACAGGAAAACTGATTGCTGGTACAACTGTTTGCAGCACTTCGTGGTACAAGGTGCTGCAGAGTGCAAGCTATAGCACAAGGAGGATGGGATGGCTGGGAGTCTCATCATCTACACGAATCATGACAGTGATAATGATAATGAACAAGAGTCCCAGCAGTCTCCCAAGAGGCCATTTTCTCATTCACATTGTTACTGTGCATATGAAATCCATACAGATGTCAGTCAGGCTTGTCAATTTTGTCTATTATAAACGACAACAAAAGGACAAACAGAAGAATGCACTCAAATGTGGCTTCCTTAACAGTGAGCTCCCCAGGGAAAGGAGGTTTTGTGACATGTTTGGATAGAAAAAAGTCCTACTTTTCTTTTTTTTTTTTTGTGTAGTACAGAGGATGAAGTATCAGACTATGTATTTTACATTTGTCCTTTTCCTGAAGGTATCACCTGCAGTACTTCAGTGGGTTTGTGCACTGGATAAGAACTTTTGGGCCTTTACAGTGAATCTTTTGACTGTCCAGTTATCACTTTGAAGTAGTCTTAGGGTACTTCAGGAGCAACTATGCTATGATTATTTTCCTAGTCTCTGGCCCAAATTATTTCTAATCCAAGTATACAGGAGAAATAATAGTTTAGAACATGTATTCCTCTTTACACAGTGTGAAGCAGAGGAACACAGAATATCAGTGACTCCAGAATAGATAACAAGCCTGGAGGGCCAATGCAGTTTAAAGCAAGATGTCTCAAGCACCATTTCAGAGAGCTCACAACATCATCAGCCTTCTTCCATTATTTTATGGACAGGAATTTGTATTGAGGAGGAGCAGCACAGATCTGATGGGATACATGTGTCCTTATTTGTCATTGCTGTTTGGGCAAAGTGGTAGTGGCATTTGCAAATGGTCTTTAGAGTACATATCTGTCCTGCAGGAACCAGAGTTGCAATTATTGTATAAATAGCCAGCATACTTCAGTTTAATGGGTATGTAGTTCAAATGCAATGAAGACATGAGCAAGATCATCCAGCATTATACAAACTCAGTTTAATTTCTGAGTGTGGTATACGTGAAACCAATAGCACTTGACAGCACATCCCACCATGCTTCTTTCATGCTCTGGTCGGTCTGAAATAGGGAGAGAAGTGTTGAGAACACAAGAAGAAGAAAACTGTGTCATCATCAGCCTAAGTCAAGGTCCTTAGTGTTGCTTTGTACCTTCCCAGAACCTCTGGTCAATTGGCATCCACTTCACATTAGTTGTTCCCTGTGCCAAGGCTTGCAATGTACCTGGAGGGCTCTTAAACCTATTTCTGACAATATTGATGGAATCATTCCGACATTAGTCAGATTACCCTTACAAGACAAGCAAAGATGTTGGCCACAGAATGTCTTCTTTTCTCAGCATCACTCCTCCGTGCACTGTCGTGTGAGTAGCAAGTGTCTGTTTCGCCTGGAGAGAAGTTTGTTGGAAGCAGATACTGTAAAGTTAGAGCCATTCCAGAAGAAGTATGCACTGCTAGAGAAGATGATCCATCCACAGAAGCATAAATTAGTCTTTCTGTGCAATCACAATAAAATAAAAGCCCGATGCCAGCTTTGTCTCTCTTTCTTGAATGATTGCACTGTGTGTAGGTCTGCTGGACTGTATCAATACCTTCATGCAGCAAATAATTCATTGCCATGCTTTTGGCTCAGTCCTGCTGCTCAGCTATGCAAGTGCTTGAAAAATCAGCTATTGCTTATGCACAGCCCAGCACAGTTGTAGACTTTACAAGATATGTGAAATCTGCGTGCCAGCAGATTTGTGGGCACTGAGCCCTTAAGCTTCAGAATATTTTTACCAAATACAAAATACTGATAAAAATGCAACAGTATGTTTGTGTCGTGGTTCTAAGAAACATTTCTGACTGTGTGCAAACAGTCTCATTGGGCAGGGCTGCTTTTTTTTTTTTTTTCTTTTCATAGCACATGGCACAAAGGGCGCTGGTGCTGTTGGCATGCTGAGGTGCTCCCACGGTGCTCATAATTGCAATTAAACCTCAGTGTGAGGGAGGGATTTCACAGTCTCAGAAAGACGTAGTAGAAGTATATTAATTTCTGCTGAATTTTTGGGACAGAGAATGCATCTCTTCATATGTTCTGGAGAAGCCCCAAATGTTTCCCATCTCAGTATAATAGCTCTTTTCTTGCTGTCAGTCAGGCCCAAAGTGAGCAGAGCTGACAGATGTCGATTCTTTCAGATTTCTCCTTTCCTAAGGACCTTGAGAGTGTCAGCTGCTGTAACAACAAACTCACTCCTTTTTATTTTTTTTTTCATACCTGTTTACTCTCACTGTAGCTGTCCCCTCTCTCACAAGGAGATGAAGATTCAGTTCATATCATATAACGTCAATACTTTACCCTCACTTTGCTGAAAAGGATCCAAGGAAGGATATAACATACTACCTGTCCTTCTCTATCTGCTGTTTACTGGAGTAACCATCTTCCACGCCTTCACTTCAGAAGCAGTTGGGTATGACAGAAGAACTGTAGGATAGATACAGATGCCACACATTTACAATACCTGCAATATCCATCTCAGCAAAATAAACCAAAACCAAATCATGAAATAAGGGTTTTTCAATTTCAGTGTTAATGAATAAACCAAATTTAAATATGTCAGCATCCTTGTTGCTCTTACATTAATTTAAAGCAAAACAATTTTTGGATATCATATTGTGTATGGACATGATTACTAATTTGCAGTTTTTTGAAGCTGGATTACACATTCTGGCTCAATATGTGGAAAATATGGGATGTCCAGAGAGTTCCAAGGGGTATGTGATTGGGAGCCAAATAGTTAAACCTCTTTGGTAATTTGATTTTGTACAGTGGATCTGCCATATCATAACATTGAGTTGACTGTTATCTGCAGTCACTGAAGGCTAGTAATTTACTACCATTATGTTTCTTCTTTCTGATTTCTGTGTGTGGTTGAGAATTCTATGGAGAAGCCTCTTTCTATGTGACTTTTATATATTTTAGTTTTGAATCGCATGGCCCTAAAAGCTGACCAGGATAGACAAGTAAAGCTTTTTTTATATACATATATTTATAAGACAAAAAGCTTTATTAACCTTTCCCCAGTTCTCAGAACTCTTTTTTTTTTTTTTTTTTTTTTTTAGTTCAGATTGATAGATTTTTAGCTCAAATATGTGATAAACAGTAGCAGAGCTCTTCCTGTAAAAGGCAGTCCTGTGAAAAATGCAGTTTAGTTTGCAGCCTGCGATAATGAGATAATTCACGGAGGGCCTGTCAGGAAAATCAGCTTGCCATCTCTATGCCATTTTTAAACAATGTGTATTATCTATCTTTTTTGCCCTCCACTTTTGACAGAAACAAGAAGCTTTCTCTATCCTATACTCAAGGATGGCAATGGAAGCAGGGGGAAAAAAAGGACTTTTCTTTTCATACTCAAACATTGTGACTGACTTGAAGGAAGTGATTACTGTTGGGAAACAGATCCACACCTCTGCTCCTCCAGCTGGTGACCTCCACCCAGCTGGGTGCTTTGTAGCCTCCCCTGTACCCATGCTGTGTGGCATCACTGGCTTTTCCAGCTCGTGGAGCATCAGCAGAGCTCTACACACGGAACATGGTGAACCATGTGTCCCTCTGGGGGAAGCGCAGAGTCCACTAATGCCATCTGGGAGCACAGCCTTTCAGCAGTTAACCAAAAAGTCCATTCCAAACCCATCTATGCAACAATATTTAGTGCTAAACAAAACTGAGAAAATTGGGATTGGGGAGAAGGCTGTTCATGGTGAAAGAAAAAGCCTGGATTTGTTGGATAGTGCTTTAAGCAACCAAACTGGTGGGTTCAACCTGCTTTCACCACTGTTATGCATTTTGAGTGTCTATTTTCCAGCTTTTATTTTTCAATATAGAATAAATGGTTTGCCTGCAATTTCATTTAAGTTATTCTATGTGACTATAACATTCTACTTGTCTATCTGAGCGGACTCTGTTCCGTCTGAATGGCAAAATGGATAGAGGATCTCAGTAGTTTGAGAAGGAAAAGCCATATTAGACTGGAGTCCATCATCCTGTAAGGGTATGATATAACACTCTGCCAGAGGCAATATCAGGTATTAAACTGACATAATACAGAAGTGTTTTACACTGTCTTAAAGTATAATGAGAGAGAGCAGTCCAGGAGCGGATTTCTTGTCGGTGCAGTAGCCGGGTTACCTTATGAGCAAGAGGTGATGCACAGCCTATGACAAGGAACAGGCTGCTGGGTTAGTTCAGGCAGTTAAACCTTCTCCAGCATCAGCCCTGCACATTTGGGACTGTAAGGTCCTGGGCAGCGTGCTGGTGCAAGCTGTGATCCCGTCTGCCCTGGCCAGCCGAGTGGAAGGGCCTGCTTCACTCCTTGGGTCTTGAAACAAAATCCATCAAAGCCGAGTGGGTTGGGTTTTTTTGCCTGTTGTTTTGGAGCAGGGCGAGGCCCGGCTCTGCGCAGCCCCCGAGGAAGGACTCTGTGCCGCGGTAGGTGGCACTCTGTCCCCAGCCAGCCCCGCTCCCCCGCAGGATGCGCTGGGCAGCTGGAGGAGGTGGGTTTGTGCTCAGCATCTGAAGGCAGCCCTGGTGTCTTGCTTGGGAGGATGAAAAAATCCCATGGCACGCTTGCAGAAGAAGAGGGATGAACTTTCTGGCATCCTGGCTCGTCGCAAAATTAAGTGGATCTATTCCACTGAATTTCTCCCACATTTTGATTGGCTCAGCTGTAACTGGTGCCTTGCTTCTCCTGGACTGAAGCATGCTTTGGAATAGCACTTTAACCATACATTCCCCCACCCCCCAAATGTGAAGTAAACCAGCATTTAACGGTGCTTATTAATTTGTAGTGCACATTAATGCAGTTGTGGAAACTGGCACAGTACAAACATCCTCTCTCATAAGTATTTTCTGTAGATTTTTTTTTTTAGTAGAATGTGAAATCATGAAATAGAAATGCTTTTATGCTATTCTGCTGCTGGAGATATTACCGAGAGACAAGGAATATCTTTAGTGCAGTGCTTTAAACTCTCCCAACAGTTTTTTTTTTTTCTCTCAAAACACTTGTAACAAAAATACATTGCACCAGGTGCCCTGGTTTCACTTCTGCATGCTCTCTTCTCAGAGTTTTCACATAACTCAGAAATGGAAAGTCAAACTACACAGCATGAATTTGCTGCTGATGGGCATATACACAGGGGTAGCCTAATAAAAATAGAGCATTTCTTCTCAATGCAGTGTACGTTTCCAGTGCTGAGTAAATACTAAATACAATGGCTGAAAGATCCTGTTACTAAGGCAACTGACTCCCATGTTATCTTTAAATATATATACATAATTCCTCTGTTACTTGAAAAGAAAAATTCTTGTCAAGATTTGGTGAACTGAATTCTTGATGAGATCTGTCTTACAAAAGGCCAAATATTGTGGTGCAGTGTCAGTTTATTTCAGGATTGAAAATTAACTCAGCAGCAACACTCCAGCAGAGAAGGTGTCTGAAAGACCAGAACTTCATGGCTGACCAAAACGATCCTTGGAGGCAATCTGATTTCATGGCATGTGGTCTGCATAGTACATATACTTCAGTGGACTTTATACTGGACAAGTTTGCAGCTTCTTACACCTCACCGTGTTTTCAGCGAAGTACTACAGGTATTAATGAGGTCTATGTTCAGGGTTTAGGAGTTGCCTTTTAAAATAAAGAATATTTAAATAAGTTCAGCTCAGTGCCTCATCCCAGCAGTCTGGGACACTAAATGAAGTTATCTATGAAGGTGTTTATCAGCCCCCATGTTTCTGAAGAGCAGGTATAAAAGGGGTCATAGAATAAGCTTGAGGAACAGTGAAATTGTACTAGGTGAGACTTTCTCCTCCAAGTGAAGTCTTAACCCCAGTCTCTCACAGATGTAAGTTGTGAAGCAATTTGCAAACACTTTTCCCGTCTTCTTTGTTAAGTCTAAGAATTTTTGGCCAGAACTAGAGAAATTCACCTATGTGGCACAAAGATCTCTCACTGCTTTGCTCTTCTTTTTTTTTTAACACTGAGAGGAGCGTCTGTCCCTTCTCTCATATCATGTAATAAGGTTAGGAGGTCCTTATCCATGTCCCTCAGCTGGGTTGCTCTCTCTCCATGGCTTGAGTCCAAGTACTTTCAGCTCTTTTTGACATCTCAGAAGTTACACCATTCTGTTCCCATTTTTAGAAAATACCAGGGATGTGCTGAGGCTGAGAAGAATCCTTGCTCCTAAATAGGCTGTTCCAGATGAAACTTTTCTTGTCTCATTTTTTTCCCAGTCTTTTCAGAGGTTTCCCTAGTGTGGTCGTGAAGGCGGTGCTTGTAATTAGGGAGACTCATCGTTCCAAGTACAATTGACACAGTCCTTTTGTCAGTTATCCCCCAGTAGGGATAATAGTATTTTATCCTTAAATCCAAAGGTTAAATGCGTTTTAACCAAAGTGCCTAAACCCGATGATGCTTAACTGCTATGTAAATGAGGTCTGCCCCATACAGTCTTCTTCCTGGCTCACCAGCAGATGCTTGAGGAATTCACCCTCCCCTTGGAGGCCTCCGTCCATCTGGAGTTCCCAAGCAGCCCTTAGGCTTCTCTTCTCCCTTTTCATCAACAATAAGCTCCTTGCTCTCAAAACCTTCAGGGAATGTGGATTACGCAGGCATGGAAATGGGATTTTTAGTAACAAGTGGCCAAATGTTCAGACATCTCCTCTAAAGACATTTGTGCTTCTAGTGAAAAAAAGAGTCTGATCCCAATAAGGAATCTATTTCTAAATTAATAATAATTTTTAAGCCCCCTCAAGTCTGAGATGCATTAAAATACAAGGTGACATTTGAATATGTGCTATGGGTCAGACTCTGATGCTCTAGGGCAAATTGAGTATTGTTTTACTTGCAAGTAGTTCCATTAATTTCAGTGACCCAGTTATGGAGTAAGACACCACTCAGCAAGAGAAAAATGTTTAAAATCTGCCCACAATATTTGATGATAATTTGATTTCTGTACTACCTTCCAGACCCAGTCACCCCGTTCTGCTTTCACCACAGTGCAGCATCTCTTTCATAGATGCTGACACCTCTAGACGGCTGTCAGCCTTTGTGATGAAGAATATTACAATAACATTGCAGCTGTGTCAATAAAGCATTCATGAAGATGGAATTTTTTTAAGCGATTCTTGTCGAATTCCTTGGATTTTTCCCTTTTAAGTTGACATTCAGGTTTCTGAGACTATGGTAACTTCTGCTTATTTGCATATTGTGGGCTGTGCAGCCACAAATGGAGGTAATTGATTTTCTCCCCAAAGTAATTTGGTGCTCCTCACTTCAGAGATCATCCTTTGGATTATTGACTCCTTATTATTAGTCATTTGCAAAATTATTGCTATGGCTATGAGGTTCATAGCCCTGCCAGACTTTTGGCTTCTTTTCCTCAGGGTTTTCTTCCTGACCAGGAAGGTTTTAATCCTCTTGTATTTAGGGGAAAAAAAAATCCAGCTAGCTGTGCTGGCACCTTCTTCCATAAGGCTGACATTTCAAATCAGTTCTTTATCAGCACATGCTTCTTTCTTGCCTTTATGATAGCCTCAAAAATGTTACAAAGAGCTTGGTCAGGGATGATAACCTCTACAGAGCACTGACCTACAGCAAGGAGAGGAGTGTTTCCCAATGACTACAGTATAGTAGCAAATAACTAGTTTGTGCTTGCACTTGACTACACTGTCACCCTTTTCAGTGTTTCACAGTTGGACTAACACTTTGCTCATGATAGCTCTGCCCCATTTTTTTTCCATTCCAAATAAATTTATAACTGCAGCATAAACTCTCGCTCTAGGCTAAGTGGTACATTACCATCAATTGTCTTATTTAGTCCAAATTTTTCAAAATTACCAGAAGAGCTTTTGAAGACTCAGAGTAGACCAAGCGTGGGAGCCTTTTTGGTTTGGGTTGGATATTCTTTTAATGACCAAATGCGAAATTGATGTTTTTGAAAAATTTCACCAACTGTATTGATAGTTGTTAAACTTCTGACAGTTGCTCGTATTGATTTTCAGAGCATTTAGGGCTTCCCAGAAATGGTATGGATAATCTAAATTCAAGTTACTATGTGGAGTTTCAGATACAGGTATTTCTGTTTGTACTCTATTTTCATAGCAAGAAAGTTGCATTTCTCAGGCTCTGTAGTGTTCTAAAACTGCAGGTAGCAGTGGGAGTGACTCAGTGCTTCAATTACTTGCAGTTCCCTGCTTGTGCCTTTGTTGTTTTCTGGCTTGCAGTTAAGGTAACCATTGAGTAGGAAGGACCTGGTTTTAGTTGTGCAGTTGTCTCTGAACTAGGCAGAGGGGTGAAATGATGGAGCTGTCACAGTGGCATCCATGTCAGTAACACGGTTGGCCATCTGTGGCACATCCACATTATTCTTTTGGTTGTAAATCAGGCTCTGTGAGCTTCCTGACAAGCTCACCATCCTCTGGGAAAACTAATGTAGAACCAGAACCCTGAAATTTGTATAAGGTTTTGCTGATGTCTCAGTCATGACTGCCTTAGTGTTGGAGAAACACCGATGTGAAGGCATGATGTTTTGGAACAAAACATGGGATAAAAAAGACAACTACTTATCAGTGACTACTGATAGCATTTCTTGTGTTGCATAGTGTTAATTTCAACAGTATTCATATACATGCACATTCATGTGTGTATACACAAACCCCTCACTTTCTGCTGAATTGGTAGCTTTCTGTTTATTAGGAGCCCTTGCTGTCTGCCTTTGAGGGGCTCAGGAACACCTCTGTGCAATGAAGAAAGACTCTGTATTTCCTTAGTCTTAGCCTAGCCCTGATACACAGCACTTTCGTCTCAGCCTCATATTTCTCTGGTAAAGGTGATTTTGCAAACTTCACCATAAACTTGTTCCATTGCCTAAGTTTTCCAATAGTTATAACATTTACCTAATATTTAATCTAAATTCCCCCTTGCTGCATCTTAAACCCATTACTTCTTGTTCTGTCCTTGTTCTCTAATGAGAGTAATTGGTCTACGTCCTCTCCATAACAGCCCTTTGCATATTTGTAGACAGTAATGCTTCCCCTCAGTCCTCTTTCCTCCAGACTGAGCAGCCCCTGCTCTCGTAACCTTTTCTCAGAGGTCTTATTTACTAACTCTTAAATCATTTTTGTTGCTCTCCTCTGAACTCTCTCCAATTTCTCTGTCTGTTTTAAAACGCAGTGCCCCAAAATGAATGCCATTCTCCGAATGAGGCCTAGCCAGTGCTAAGTAGAGCAGAATAATTATCTTGCTTGTTTAACATGAGGTATTCCTCAGCATGGCTCTCGCCTCGTCTGCCAGAGCTCGGTCCCCTGGCCTCTTCATCCATTTGTTATCCTTTGTAACCCCGCAGAAAACAGGAGCTTTCTAATGCAACGTTTTTAGGGCAAAACCAAATAAATTAACTCCTGATGTCTTAATTACTCCCTTTGCCAAATGGGAGGCACTTCCAGCATGGTGGAGCACCGGGCAGCTGAGTTGTGAGGTCTGGGGGAGCTCCAGGAGGCCCTGAGGTCCCTCAGCCCACCCACAGGTGCTCCTTGACACAAGTCACTGTGCTCCAGCCTTGCCCTCCCCTTCCCCATGCCTGCCCAGAGCCTGTGACCTCCCACACCTTCTCCTCGCACATGTCCCACCTGCTGCCCACAGTGGCCCCCACAGCTGGGATTCTGTCCCCATGTGCCAGTAATGAAGGGAGACCACGGAGAGACCGGGAGAACCTGGAGCTGCCCCCAGCCCCCAGGAGACCCTCCTTGGCTGAGGTGGTTCCAGCTTGACTGTCCCGTTCAGGCAGGCACGAGGCTGGAAATGCCACTGCTGTCTCCCCACATGTCCACACAGTTCGATGTTGCTCTCAGGTACAACCAAGTGCCTATCCCGGGTTGGCTCCTGCAGACCCACATCCCAGCACCGACTGACAACCCGCCTTTGGGTGAGATGCACTCCGGCATTTTTAGTGAGGATTCACCATTGTCCTTCTGGCCTGCTGGGAGTCAAGCTTCTCAGCTTGGTTTTCCCAATGCACTGCTGCTCTGGAAACCTGCACAGGGAGCCTCCCATGGCTGGGAAGGATGGAGGGGTCTGGAGGGTGGTAGGTAGCTGCCAGCACGCTGGTGACAGAAATATCAGGGTCAGAGGAGGAAGAGCATGTTAATTTTTTGAGTCACACTCAGCAAGTGGAGGATGTATTTATCTTAATTCAGAAACAGTTATCAAGGCAAGGGGTTTTATTTTGTTTTCATGCCCATACCATGAATGGTTTGCTGGAGCATCATTCCTGATGTTTTTTGGGTCCTTGGTGTGAAAGGTTTGAGGGGTGAGGCTGTCCAGCAGCATGGGCAATGCAAGGGCAGCCTGGCTTCACGGCTGGTGGCTCATTGCTGGTGACAGGCAGGCATTGTTTTGAAGCTCCCTTGCAGATAGAAGCTGAGAGGTTATTTCCAAATTCTGTGCCAGCTCACACCAGTGAGAGCTGAGGTGCTGATACCCTGAGAGGTGCATGATCCAAGGAGAACACAGGCAAACACAGGATATCACTTGTAACATCGACCACCATGGTTTTGCTTAGGAGCCTTTAGCAAAACTTGTCTCTTTACATTACAATTTATGCCCGTAATACAGGGACAGTGATACTTTCCAAGGAGTGCCATGTGACATACATATAATGTTTGACAGGCTTTGGAGCTGAATCCAGAGCCTGCTCTTTCAAACACCACCTTTGACTTTGCAGAGCTTGGTGTCAGCCCTGGAGACCCTCTGACTGGAAGTGCTGCTGCAGATGATTACTTTTTCAGGGAGCAAGACAATATCTGCTGACACGTTGTTTTGCCTGCGAAGAATTAAAAAGTCAGTGAATGAATTCTGCATAAAAGTTCTGGTCTCAGACTTTCAGAGAGAATGTGAGTGGTAAAAATACACCAGCATCTCAGGCTCTGTGTTCAGCAAAGGCGCTGGGCCAGAGATTCAGCTTTGCTGAGTCCACGTTTGTTGAAGCAGAGTGAGGAAACTGCTTATGAGTTCTTAACTCCGTGTCTGGCTGCCAGCCCACAGCCAGATCAGGGAAGCCGGAGAGCTACTCTGACATGTGGCATCTAACAGTGTGTCCCAAGGAATAGAGATGGTATAACCTGGGCGCCCTTCTTTCCCTTTCTTGTCTCTTGCCTCCCTTGCTGACATGCCCCCTTGGAGCAAAGGTGGCCAAGGAGCAGCGGCACACTCTGAGGGGACATTTCAGTGCTGGCAATCAGTCGTGCGTGCAGGTATAGCACAGCTCCTCTCTTTCACCTCGGCACCTCTGAAGCGATGCAGGGAATGTGCCCGGGATTTACGAGGCTCGTGCTGAATGCAGCCAGCATCATTGCCTGCTACATTTTTCCAGATCGGTGCACCAGTATGCTGCTTAATAGACCTCTGGCATAATGTGTGACGGTACCAAGCTCTGTACCTTAGAGCTAAAAATGAGGAGGCAGGAGGAGATGAACAGCATAGTTGTTTTTCATGCCGCTTGAAGTGAAATTACACAGGAAGTAAGTCACCTCCTGAAGAGACTAGACACAAGAGGAGTTATCTCTCTTGCTTAAATTAAAAAGAATGATTAAATGCCAGATAGTGAGAGCACGTCAGGCAGATCCCACACAAGCACTTTTCTTGCTGATAAAGGAAGCATGTAAGTTACCAACTGACTTTAAAATGAATGAGAAAGTGTAGCTGTAAAAATCACTGCTGCCAATTTACCTTCTGGCAGGTGTAGGAGAGACCAGCTTTGGCTCGGAGTAGTACTTTACACAGTATTACAATACTGCAGCTTGTGAAGAGTGCCTGAACATGTGAGGACATGGTGTCTGGGTCGCTCCATGCTTGACTGCTGAACTTGAATGGCCCTCACAAAAGCTTCACATATTGAGCGAAGAACTGTGAAACCCAAACCCAGCTGACAGCATAGTCTGCTGTCTCTTTTGGCTTTGCAAAGGTATGCAACACTGGATTCACATAAACTGACTGAAGGAGGGTGCACTGCAGCAAGATCTCTTCAAACCTCTTCTCAAATCCAGCATCTCTTTGGCATTTCTTGTTAGCCAGGGTCAATACACCTGCCAGAGAAAATCCTTTTCCCAGGGAATTTCTCTTGCTGTCTCAACACTAACCCTGTTGTGCCTCAATCACAGCAGGTAAGCTGGACCACTATGGTCCCTCCAAAGCATTACAGGGTTTTCAGCACAGCCTACATAGCAAATATCTCTATATCAGGTCTTGTACCCAAGGAAAGACATTTTTTTTTTCATCTTTCTATTTTTGTCCCTTTGAATTCTCACCAGCTAGCACATTACTCATGTTTAAAGGAAAAATACAATTCATTGTAAAGACTGTCCTACTCTGTATGAAAACCTTTCCATTCATCTCAGAAAATATTGTCAAGCTGTAAACCTAAATACTAAGGGACAGTCCCATAGGAAAAGGGATTCATTGCTATCTCTAAGCTCCCTGATTCTTGAGTTTAGCAATTTTCTACCTAGTGAAAATTTGCCTCTGCCAAGAAATATGTGCAAGAGTTTTGTAATTGGGCCTTAATTGAAACTGATCTGTACAAAGCCTTCTCCCACAGCCCTAGATTTGTCATAAAGAGGAAAGAATTGCTATATTACAGCAGAATAAAATTGTCTGCACAGAGACCTGGTACAGTATTACTGGGCTATTTCATGCAATCAAGCCTTAAGTTAGGACCTAACACCTATGGGCCTTTCGGGTCCCCTGTCAGTGGGAAATTTGGGGGAATTTCTTCATAGGCTCCTGTTCTTTCAAACTCCCAGCATTACCACAAATTCTCTGACTCAGTGGAATAGTAGTAAAAATAAAGGAGGAGGGTGTGAATTTATCTCTCTGGTGTCTCCTCTGGTGTCGAGGCTGGAGAGAGAAGCACAAAAACTTTATTATTCAGATCTGCTGCTTGTCTTTGGTTACTGCTCTCACTGCTCTGGGGGCAGTAAGAGAAGGAGAACACCACAGCCTAATATTTTCAGTTTATATCAAAAACTGACCAAGCCAACTTATCCTCTTTCTCCCCCACACTTGTAACTTTTATGGGATAGGATATGAGGGGATCAAACAGCTGTTATTATACCTTGCTCCTTTGAAATATATACTTCCAGTTGCCTATATCTACTTTGCTACTCAGCTCCTAACAAAGTGATTGGCTATCTATAACCCTTTTTTAAAAATAATCTTTAAAGGATGAGTGGGACAGAAAACCCCTATATCTTTTAGAGACCAAACCTAAAAGAAGATTCCTTCTAAATCCATCTATTCCAGTTAATAGGGTTTGGCACAGCCACTATGTCTGCTATTCCAGACCTTAAAAGATAATTTATAACAGAACTTTGAGTGTTTCCTGGCTCAATGCATTTTTTAATATACTGGATCATTTGCATTAGTGTCTCTGTTCACCTTATATTTCATGAGTAAGTAAATTGTGGAAGGTTAACCTTTTCTATAAAAAAATAGGCCTTTATGTGGAAGTCAATATTGGCACAGCCTGTAGAAGAACTCTGTCTCATCTGTCTGGGTGAATGTGTTGTCTGGGCTTCATTGCAATTCTTTTGGTTTTACTCAGCCTTTCTTTCTTTCCTTTTTCTTTCCCCCCTTCCCCCCAAGCCAAAAAAAAGAAATTTAATAAACTAATATTAGTATCAAATCCTTTAAACTGTCGAGTCATGCTCTGGCTGGCTTTCCCCCCTCTATAGTGCTGTGCACCGTGGTTCACACATTTATGCTTACAGCACATCCCTTCTTGACTAATTTATGGCATGTAAAAGCTTAGTTGATCTTGTGGGCTGCCTGGTTGCTTGGTGCTTAAGTGGACTCTTGGCTCTGTAGCAGTGATTCCAGGTCTCGCAGGCAGCAGTGTGCCCCCTCAGTGTTTGATTGCTACCCTACTCATCCAAGGACATAACTAGCAGTATGAAAGATTTCTCCAAAGACTGATGCATGCAATTAACTGAATTACTTCAACAGGGTGTGGATAGGGTAGATTTAAAGTGGAACCTGTTACTGTGCCAGTGGCTGGATGAGGATCCTGCTGTGCCAGTCGAGGGGGAAGAAAATCCTTCTCTGCCAGTTCTCAATGAAGAAGTTCTTGCTGTGACAGCAGATCTAGCTCACACGCTTGATTTAATGCCCTCAATTACCATATCTTTGTAATTATCATCCATGTCTGATAAGTCTTGTGGAAACTATCAGATCTTGAGTAGAGGATCTAGGAGACTTGTAAGAATATAATGTCTTGAATTGATCTTTCTGTTTAATGTTTCATCACTCTACTACTGATTGATCATTCTTTGAATAAAATGATAGCATAGCTGTATGCCAACACTTGTGATTCATTTTCACTTAGCTAATCAAAATGTTGTTTCACAAGACCCTGATGATGTTCAGGATGCCTTTTAGGAGGTATCACCTTACACCAAGCTGGCTGACTCAGATGGTCTATTTCTTATTCTGTTACCAGACCAAACCATGATTTATGAGGTGCAAGTAGTTCTTACCGGAGTACAGATCTGTTTGATTGCAAAGTTTTTCAACTAGTAAGAAACCATAGCAAATTTTTTTTTTTTTCAGTTGAAGGAACTGCAGCATCTCTGCATACTCTGGATCAATACCTGCACATTTTCTGGTTTTATGTGTAACTTAAAGATTAGCAGAAGATTCTAGTCTGGTCCGTACAGATCAGCCACTCGTCTTTAGCTGGACAAGCCAAGCATATTGTTTTCACTCTATCTCATTCTGGAACCATAATGCTAAGATTCAGACACTGACTTGTTTTTAGGAGGGCTTCTTTTAGCAACGTGAAAAAATGAAAAGCAATTTTTTTTTTTTCTGCCTCTGTAGGCATGAACTGTGTTCATGTTTGTAGCTGAATTTTGGAAGCATATACCCATCAGCCAGGGATATGACTCTTTTACCTTTTTATGGGTGCTAGTTGTTCTTTTTACTACTGCAATCCTGGTAAGTTAAACAGCGTAATGCATTTTGATGTTTGCTGGAGCATATGAAGTGGTAAGCAAAGATCACCTTTAGGAAGAATTAAGCACTGAAGTAGGATAAAGCAGTGAGTCAGGATAGTCTAATGTAGAAAAGAGACTGCAGTTTTCAGACTACAATTGTAAGCAAGTATTTCATAGGCCTTAGGGGCACAGGTGAATTTTACCCCGAAAACAAAGCATTTTCCTACAGGTTTATGTCTGATATAGTTATGTTCTCAAGGTTTAGCTTTTTTATTTTTTCATATTCCATGAGCCTCAGCAGCAATAATGCTGGAAAAAATTGCACTGTGGCACTGAACACTGTCTGCCTGCAGCAAAGACAAAGTTCATAAAGGACACAGAAAGCACAGAACCCCTGTTAACCTTCTGAGAAGGAAGGTGTGTTAGTATACGCCGAAAACTCAATCTTTTTTTCCCCTCTAGGTCTTTGTACAGTCTCATATGTTTTCTTTTCTAAGGAGACAATACACCACTGTAGTCATTTTGTAACTCTCATCAGCTTCAAAAAGACTGTAGAAGAATCTGGTAGGGCCAGAATTGTGATTCATGATGTCAGCCACCCCTTTTCCCATTATTTTTTAAGAATTGACTTAAACAGCCTCTTAAACAGTGACAGATTGGATATAAGCCCAAATCAATGGTCAGAGTGGTCAGTGGCTAGAATGACCACTGGAGGACGTCCTGCAAAGTGATCAATAATCTATATTGGTTCTTTGGTTTTTTGTTTGGTTTGGATTTTGGTTTGGTTTGATTTTGTGGGTGTTTGTGTGTGTCTGTATGTGGTTTTTTATTAATGATGTAATGATTAGCATCGGAGAAAACAGTGTTTCCCTAAGTCCAGTGATCCACACATATTTTTGAGGTTGATTGCAAATTTTCTCATTTAAAGTGTTATGGATATGCCTTTCTCACAGACCAATATGTCAGACTTCTATCCACTTGCCTTTGCTTTCTACAACATTGATGGTCCTTTGAGTTAGTGATGCTTGTGCAATTCCAGATGAGAGCTCCCAGTGCTCACGTGGTACCACTTCTTCCTGATTAAGCAGAACAAGTGAGCACCTGATTGACTTTTACCATAAATGCTGACATTCTGCAGCCAAAGGGGAGAGGGTGAAAAAACCCTTTTGATAATGTTTAAAGCACACAGGCCATTTTCAGCAAGGATTTCCATTTCAAGAGATTTGTTAGTGTAGTCTTGGATTAGTGTATGCATCGAAAGCTTTACTTAGGAAGATTTTCATCCTTTGAGGCACACACATACCAAAGCTCTTTGTTGTTCTGAATCCATGATTATGTGCTGAATAATGAATATTTTTAAAAGCTTTATGCAGGCACACTGTGACACCTTGACAATTTCAGCCAATCTTGCTGTCTTTTTTTTTTTTTTTTTTGACATTTCCTAACATAAAACTTTTAGCAAAGACTTTTAGCAATTTAGAAGTTCTTCAGTGCCAGGCAACTGAATTGCTGAGATGCTGATTTAAAAAAAGAGAAAGGTATCTTATGCTGATTTTGTTTTAGAACAAGCTGACTAGCTGCAATTGAGGTTAATTGACCTTTATAATGGATACACAGGACAGTACTAAAGCTGTATACATAAACTGCAAGTTTATTTGATAGCAAATTGTGTTAATTGACATTCATTGTGCATCTTTCTGTTGTTTATTGCTAGTTGCTCATGTGAATAGTTTGTTGATATTATAGATAGGACAAACATTTGTTTCAGATAAATAGGATTTTCAGTTGAATAGTTTTAATTAAATGATCCCCTGTTCTCAATTTTGGAATTATGAAGTACTGTACAGTATGTAGCTAAACCTGTTATCTGGGATCTTATATTGCTGAATCATGTCTCACACAAATTTGTTTATTTTTTTGTCAAATAATATCTAATTTCTCTGCCAGTTGGGCAAGATTCAGGTCTTTTGCTGGAGTAAAACATGAAATTACAGCGTTGCAGAGACTAAGTTTATGCAAGAATTATAGGTGGTTGGTCTGTCTCACAGGACAATCCAGTGTTATAGCAAACACACATTCCCTGCCATGTTAAAACTGTGTCAGAGGATGTACAGCCTCTCTCATGCACAGGTCCTGTTCTGCTGGACACCCAGCCCTCATCTTTCACAGACCTCAGTAAACACCTGTAGAACCCATCTCATATGGCCACAGTCTTCATGCTTTTCACAACATACAACTCTTCTAATCCCTTAACTAAGTTTTAAATATGTCCGCAAATTAAATTCAAACCAGTCAATTTTCCCATTGTTTTTCTCTAATGAAATGAAGCCATAGCTGGCAAAGTCACTCTTGTGACACAATCACTTCCACTGATGATGGTTTTCCCTCCACTCTGAAAGCAAAATAAAAAAAGCAACCCCTCCAAAGCCCCAGATGGAAGCTCTTTCTAGGTTACAAAGCATGTTTTTCTTAACAAATTTAAAATGAGCAAACGTTGCTAACACATTTTGTAAAAAAAAAAAAGCAAAACAAAGATAGGTAGATGTCCTGCAGGCATGTACATAGCATTAATTGAGTGGTGCAGAGCTAATAACTAATATAGTCTTTTATGTCCTTCTGATACTTCATCATTGTCTTTAAACAGCCACATAGCTCGAAACATTGACAAGTAAGTAAAATAAGTATTTTCTGTATATTTTTACCACAGAGAGGCTTAAAGAGGATTTCTTTAGTAAGTTACATTGTATTTTAATGTGCTGGTGTAAAGAACGATGCCAGTTATTCACCTCTTATGTTAGAGATGAGAGCAAACTTAAGAAACAAAGCACTTAGGTAATATACAGAGAGATTTCTTTAAAAGTATGCAAGTTCCTTGGCTTTGCTGTATTCATTTTTCTCTAAAGCGTTTTTTCACCACACGAGTGGCTTTCTCTTTCCATTTCTTATACATTTGCACTCTCTAAAGTCTAAGGTTATTGCCAATAGTATTTTAAGAAGTGCCTTCCCTGGAGGATATTTTTTTTTTGATAGCCAGCAAGGGACTGCTCTCAAATATGATGGTGAACATTTTAGAAAGATTTGTGGTATAATGCCCATCACAGGCACGAGGACCTTGTTTCTTTTCACAGAAAAGTAACAAAAGGCTGGGGCCTGATTTTCAGCTCTGTTTGAACTAACCAGCTGCAGGAGCAGTCACTGAGTCCTGGTATTTGAGTGAAGCAGGTCAGTAGTGTCCAGAGTGAGGGTGCTTCAGAAATGGGGAGTAGAAGCAGCACAGGTTGTCTGTTGTGATGGCAGAGCACACATTGCTGTGTTCAAACTCGATCCCAAGTCACTGAGCAACTCTTAATGCTTGTGTGTGTTCGTTTGCATTCGGGGAGCTGTGATTCACACAGTTTGGTTCCTTCTACAGGAAAGCTAAGGCTTGGGAATGATAAGGGTTGAAATCCTCCCATGTCCTCCCTTGGCCATATGGATTTGACTGATAGCCAGACAGTGTCAACCACCTTGTCCACAGCCTGTCAAAACCACCCTATGATCCTGCACAGTCTTGACTTGTCTCCGAGTGCTAATGCTGAGTTGCACAACATGTCTGTGCCTCTGGTGTTCCACCCTAAAAACCTGTGTATGGCATGCAACAGGAGAACCCTTCCATGCTTGGGAAAGTAATGGGACAGAAGTAAGGGCTGCTCTAATCCTCACTCACTGTAAGAGTGACCTCACAGAGGACCCATGGAGAAACAGATTTTGAAACCTGAGATCCCTGAACATGGATCATTTGAGAAAGCCCAGGCTTTGCCACAGCCCCATGTCAGAGTATCAGTGAGTAGGGGGGTATTCATGTATTTGGTTGGCATAGGGAACAGGCCTTAGGAGGTGAGGACATGTGGGCTCTGCCCAAGGAACATGCACATTGTGGGACACTGGCCAGGTTTAAACTAAGCAGCCAAGGTATATGAACCGCTAAGGAACACCACTTGCCCTCCAGCCCTCTTGTCCCTCATTTGTGTATGAATTCTTGGCACAGGCAGATTTTCTGTGTTCTTGCTGTCAGCAGACAGTTCTCATGCCTAGCAGAGATTTCTAAGCATGTCAGAACAAATTCTGCCAAGACACAGAAAATGAAATGACCTTCTCAAACCCTCCAAGCCTATCATGGACCTCCTCCCACCTGTTTCCTCCTTCTAGAGAATATGTATTTCCCAAGAAATTCAGGTTCATTGCAATGACTGCTGTTAATTATGCATACGTGATGCAACTCTGTAGATTTAACAGTTGTGTTAGTCTGAATTTATTACTATTTCCCAGTCCCTTTTGCCATGTGCTTGTGGTGGCATTTGCTGGCATTTCCTAGACAGGAGAAAATAGGTTTGCCACCACTTCTATTGGTTTTGTAAGGAACAGACCACCCTTGTCCTAGGCTCAGGTTAATTGTAGAATCATAGAATTATAGAATCATTTGAATTGGAAGGGACCTTAGAAATCATTTATTCCAACCCCTCTGCTGTGGACATGGACAGCTTTCACAAGACCAGGTTGCTTAGAGCTCCATCCAACTTGGCCTTAAACACTCCCAGGGATGGGCTATCCACAACTTCTCTGGGCAATCTGTTCCAGAGCCTCATCAGCCCCACAGCAAAAGATTCTTTCATAAAAGCTCATCTAAACCTACTCTGTTATAGTTTGAAAACCTTCCCTCGTCCTGTCACTACAGGCTCTTTAAAATAGTCCCTCTCCATCTTTCCTCTCAGCTCCTTTCAGGTACTGGAAGGCCACCATTAGGTCACTCTGAAGCCTTCTCTTTTTCAGGCTGAACAATCCCAGTTTTCTCAGCTTCTCCATGTAGGAGAGGTACTCCATCCTTCTAATCAACTTGATGCCTCCTCTGGACTCTCTCCAACAGGTCCATGTCCTTCCTGTGCTGGGGACCCCAGAGCTGGATGCAGTATAAGGTTTGACAAAGTCCCTGGCTGATTGTCAGCCTGCAGCAAGGATTCCAGCCAGTGCCAGACGTCTGACCAGCCCTCAAGACTTTAGGGGCAGGTAAGGAGCTATAGGTTTATGGGTTCATCAGGTAAGACAAGCACTGGGGACATACAAACTGAATGCTCTACACAGATTTATTATAGGCTCTTCTACATCCTCCTGAGCTGTAGGCAAAAATCTGCTCATTGCCTGCCAGGGACCAAGGATCAGGGATGCAAGTGAACACCTCATGCAGGAACTCTTAGACCAAAAGAATATGCTTATACCATCCCATGTCTTGTGTTCCTGGAACTGACCAAAGAGCACAAAGCAGTAGTACAACATACACAGCCCGCAGACCTTTGAGCATGACACAAATAAGCTCCTCAGTGGTTAACATAGCTCAAAACCTCATCCCTGAGCTGTGAAAAAGAGGCAGGGGCTTTGCCAAGTTGTTACTAGACATGTTGAAATTACTTCCCTCTGACATGAAAAAAGAGCCAGGCATCTGTGATGAATTGTGACTCAGTTGCAGGACTGCCACCGAGGCTGTCTTAGGACAGATACCAAGCTGCCAGTGTGACCCAAGGCACAGAGTCACTCTGTGGCGTGTCTATCTTCCTTTAACTGTTGACTACAGATTTGTGTGTGTATGTATGTGTTTAGCAGTGGGCAGAAAGGACTATACTGATCTTGAGCTGATGGAACAGCACATTTCCATGGAAGGGGCAGGTTGTACTCATCCTGTGAACACAGTGACATCTGAAAACTGGCTTGTTTCACAGCACCCAAGGTATCCTTTCTTCTTTCAGTACTGGCCTGTTATCTCTGCATCAGTCTCTAAAGATTCTGCCGGTGTGATGCAGCTCCATGACAATGCTAGAAATTATTTGAATTGCCACTACTTGGGAGAAAGCACTGCGGTATAAAGGCACCTTTTCTATCACAGCTGACAAGCTGTGGGCTTCCTCACGTCACTGGACAGACTGGCCACTCAGTGGTAGGCTTGGTGAAGTATGGGATGGAAAGCTGGGTAGAAAATTGGCTGGACTGCTGGGCAAAGTCCAGCTGGCAGCCAGTAGTTAGTTGAGTCCCTCAGAAATGAGTCTCCTCCAGAATTTCCACAGGTCTGCCCACTTTCCACCATATGCTCGCTTCCTGTGCTCATTCCCACCTCAGCGAAATGAAAGCAAAACCCTCCTTGTTTGTAGCCTCTGTGCTGCTGCATTTATGCACTCTGACTTCCAGAAGTTTTGTTACAAAGCCTGGAGAACGGGATGCTGACTCCTGGGATTTGCAGGCTGTTCCACGTGGATCACAGGGCTGTGATCTGGCACTCAGCTCCCCTCTTTGCTGGTGGAGCAGCCCTCCTCTAACGTGGTGAACAGGGTGCTGAGCACGAGGCAGTGCTGCTAAACGTGGTGGTAGCTTTGACCAGAGGTGGTTCTCCTCTGGGGAGGGTTTTTCTGTGGGTGATCAAAGTCTTTTTGAGTTAGCGGCTTTCTGCTGTGGGCAGGCAGCAGCACACGTGTCAGCAGCCAGCCCAGCACCCTAGCCCTGGGGGAGGTTTGGTGCACCTGCAGCACAGCCTCTCTTCTGCTGGGGAAAGCCCCGCTGGCAGAAGGCAAGCGGGGCTACCCTCATCAGCTTCACCTCTGCTGTCACTGAGTGGTTCTGCATCCCTGTGTAACTGCAGGGAACAGTGGACTGACTCTTGGTTACCTCCACATAAGAGACTTACAAATGTTTTAGTCCTCCTTAATGGCAGAGAAAGGTTAATAAAAATGGAAAAGGACTTGACATTATTAAGCAAGTGACAGAGAGGAACAAAACCTCTACTGCTTTCTTTTCTTCCCTGTGTCTGGGACATTTTTAAGATTACTCAAAAGTAGCTAAGATCTGCACCAGACTTTTCCCAACAGTTCCTAGAATTATCTTTTATTCAGATTACCTAGCACTAAAGCCAGATGGAGAAATGTTGGTGCCATTACAAAGAGTTTAATCCATGATCAGTGTGATTAATGAGACTACTGAGAGGTGAAAGAAAGTTGGGCATGCTTCTTGTAGAAAACACATTTTCTTGCTTTGTGGTATGAAATTTCCTCTTTCTTTTTCTCAGAATAACGTGACAGAGCGGAAGTTTCTCAGTTTGAGATCTAATCTGCTCTGCCTTCGCAGGAAGCTACAAATGTCTCGAGCAAGCCTTCAGTTGATACGTTTTTCTAAATAAGCAGCCCTTTGGACAAAGCCTTACTGATTAGAAACAGAAGTGAGTAAGTCTCAGCTCATGCCCTTCATTCTGGACTAGTTAACCTCACACCTTTATACTCTTGCCATCAGCCCAAACTAGGCAAAGTTTAATTCCTGTAAAATAAATCAGCTCTTAGGTGTTTTGCTCTGTTGAAAGCTTTGCCTGTCTCACTGTAACTAGTTAGGGAGACCTATTTTTGTTTCCAAATCTATGCAAATTAACTTTTCTCAGAGTATTGGTATCAGGATACATCTCTGGTCCCTGGGGTTGTTAGCCCTTGACCCAGCTAACTTAGCTGTTTCTTGACAGTCCTAACCATATTTAAACTCACAACAACATGTTTTTAGAGGCTCAGCAATTTTTCAGATGTCTAGATAGAAGCAACCTGAAGACTAAGCACCTTTGCCCCAAAAGCCAAAAGATAAGCCCCTCTTAGAGGAATTCAAGCTGACTTTAGTCCTCCTCTAGAATGAGATGATAGAAGCCAACTCAAATACATTATTTCTGAAGTTAAGTCATATTAAGCAGTGTCAGTACTGCGTGTCATGACACACTCCTGGCTAGAAAAGCATTAACAAAGGTAGCTGCTTGACACAAGTTCTACCAACCCTCCATCCTGCCAGGGGATTCTGCATCCCCACCATGCCTGGCAGTAGGGGATCATTGCTGCTAAATGATGATGTTTGTTGCCAGTGTAAAAAGTAAAGTTAAAACCAGAAACAAATCTTAGTAGCTCCCTTCCTGGCTTATTTCCCTAAACAGAGTTTATTTACTCCACATCTTTGAAACCTAGTTAATGCCATTTTCTAAAATTGCAATTTTTATACTACAGCCTTCAAAGCAGATCTGTGTATTAGGAGCCTGACAGCAGTAGTCAGCTGAGGTGTCATGAAAAGAATGGAAAGTATTTACAGTGGGAAAAAAAAAAAAAAAAGAGAAAAGGTTTCCATTTGTTTATAGCTTCTTCAGAAATACTCCTTTTGAGGTGGAACTTTTTATGTTTTATCTCTTCTGAAGGTGATTTTCTTTCAAACTGTCAGCAATATGTGTGAAATTTTTAAACATAATTGCAAAATGCCTTAAATTATGAAAATTGTGTGACTAATGAGTGCGCAAAAAGTCTCTCTATTGATTTGATACACAGATTATTATGCATGCTAAAAATGCTCAGTGGAGTTGCCATTTACTGTGTTAGTCTTAGAAGAGAGCAGCCTTTGAAATGTAATGACCACATTAAAAATCAAGTAGTTTTTAAAGGGCTTAAACACATGATTCTGTTTATTATTGAAGGAAGTACTCCAAAAGAAGACACGCAGTCAAAATGTGTATTCCAGTGTGAAATATACTGGGAAAAGACAATAAAATCTCATATGAAAGACAATCATGCACAATAACCGTGTTAGCTTCTGAGTTCTGTATACAAACAAATACTCTATTAACAAACTTCACACCACACACAAAAGGCAACAGCTGCACAGAGAAAAATATCATAAAAACATAGCATTGATACTGATTTTTTTTTTTCTCCAAGCTTGCATTCTCTGTGTAATGCCTGGGACAAATGAGAACAGGTGAAAAAAAACATAACAGAATTGACACTGCATAAGCCGGTCAGGTGGCTGTGTTCTTCTAAAAGATAAGGAACACAGAGAACTAGATTCAGATTCACCATACAGTTCTTTCCTACCTTCAAGATAAAGTACAGGAGATGACAGTCTATTTTAGAGCTCGTTTTGGAGAAGAGTGGTATAAAACAGCTTTAATATTAATGAGAATTAGTTTGGTACTTTTCAAAGTAGAGTATGAATGCATCCACTTTTTATTATAATGATATATCAATATATGTACATTCTGTACATATATCAGCAAAACACAGCTGAAAATAGAGACAGTGTGATTAATCCACATATTTTTAAAATAAATATGTACAATATTTACATTTTGGACAGTTCCAGAAATTAACATTTCCAGATTATGAACCACTACCTAAAAATACCTCTAATATTATAGAAAATGCATTTGCTGTACAAATATTTATAAATACTTATGTATAAACTTTTTCAGTGAAAAGTCCATGAATTCATTGAAAAGAAAAATGTGAGATATTCTTATCATCAACTAACATTTAGCTATCAAGTGTCCACATATTAAACAGTCTAGAGCATCACACATCAGACAAAAGTAGATTTTCGGTGTTGAGAATATTTTGTCTCCTGCTTCTGTGCCATCATACTGCCAAATCTGATTGTCTTTTCTGAAAATCCGCAGAAAAGCAGAAGGACTGAGTCAGTTTGTCTCAGTGATTGTTATTGACTGCACCATGTCAGACAGGGCTTCTGGGTCTGCTTCTTCTTTGCCATTATCTGAATTTTCTGATGAGATGTAACAGCCAGAATCTCTTGGACAGTCATTTAACTGTGATTTGTCAGAGTCTGGGCAAGGGTTTAAGTTCTGCGTCTCCTGACCGTCCTCACTTTTTTCCTGTTGTTCAACTAGAAAAAAAACAGAAAAAGAAAGGAAAAAAAAAATTGTCAAAATAAGCATCTTGGGAAAGAGTTTGAGGTAGCAGCATGACTGATCTTGAAGAACTATAGAAACAGAGCTGGTAACACACACATGATCAGTATCTTTTGTCCATCAGAAACAGAAACCTCAGAGTCAAAGATCTAAAAATATGGTTACATGAGTATAACAACATCTGAGTTGATGCTGAGGCTGGTTTATATCCTTCTGTATGTTTCTCAGAGATGAATGCTGGAGAATTTGGCCTTGTCCTTCAGCCTGAGGTCCTTTAGGCTGTCCAGAGTCGCCATGTGAGGTCACCATGCCCACAGATGGCAGATACGCGCCTACGTCCGTGTGTTCCAGAGCCTGCTCAGGCAATTTCGTGTTTTATAACATTGCATTATAGATGTTGTGCCTTTTGAACGTAACCCCCAGTGTTTGACATGCACTGTGTGCTTTGCAGGGAGATAAAATGCTCTGGTCTTCAGAAGTGCTGGGCATAAAGAGGTGGTAACCAGGTTTTCTAAAGCATTGAACTTTTCAGTGGGAGTGGGTGGCTGATGGAAACTTCCTAAACTTAGCTTGGTATCCAGAAGGTTATTTTCCAAAACACAGAGACCTCGGTGAAAGCTGAGATGCCTGACTTCTGCTGTATGGTTTCTGAACTCTGTTCCAAAACTGAGTAGAAGCAAATTGTCTTGCAAATAATTTGTCCTTATTTAGCTGCTGTATGACTAATCTGTTGAAACTTGAAATTGCAACTCATTGAGAGTAACAACAGACCCCTCAAAAAAAAGCTCAACAAGACAGGACATACCTGTATATCATTCATTACTCCAGTTTATCTTGTTTTTAAATTGTGTATTCCTCTTTTCTGGCTTTGAGATACGTGATGTTTACTCCCAGAACATTTCTTAAGAAAATAAACTATAAAATATAAAATCTTTCCCTTTTCTACTTTTTCTTTGTGTGTGTGTGTCTGTGCTGTTATCACCCCCTCTAACTGTATTTTTATTTCAAACTGTGTCTGGCTTTCCAAAGTATAGGGAACAAGTCTCAGAGGAAACAGATGGTTTTACCCCAGATTTTTAGCCTTTCAGAAAAATGGAACCTTTTTCTTTTGTGAAGACAGTTCCCTTATTTCACTTGATTTGTTACTCCGTGGTTAAATAGTTAGCTTTGAATCTTGAGTCACATTTAAACTGTCTCAATTCAAGTTCAGGCAGAATGGAAGTCCTAATATATAATATTTAATGTTGTGTCAAAAGCTAAATCCAGTTTAGGTCCCAAAATTTTAAGATTTCCACAAAGAAAATTCGTACGGACTCTTGTTTCAATTTTTGGCAATTATAAGAGTTGGTGAAGTAGGAAAAGACTTTACATTCGACTTTTTTTTTTTTTTTTTAAATCTTATATTGTATAAAGTAGAAATGAAAAACTGAAACGTTTCACTTTTAAAGTGAAACAGAACAGCAGGAGAGTTTCTTCAGAGACCTTTTTCATTGTGTGAGATTCCAATGGACTTATTTAACAAATCAATGTGATATACTGAGAAACATTTTGAAGTCTTGATGGAAGTAGATTTGTTTGGCCTGATTAAGTCTGTTGAATATTTTCTAACTTTCAGTTGCCTAAATAAGTTGTAAAACTAATCTGATCTTTGAAGAAAAGAATCCAAAGTCTCAACTTTGTCATTTTTGCATTAAGCCTGAGGTTATAGACATAACCTGATGTATTTAAAATAATTTTTAAAATACTTTAAATATATTCCAAGGAATAAAAGTTCCACCTTGTTCCCAAATAAATTAGTGGTTAATTGCACTTGCGTGAAAGAGGACACGTTTCAGCAGATTTAATTGATATCTGTAACTCTTTGATCTCCTTCTCACTCTACAGAACACAGTTTGTCATGTCAAATGTTATCTCTCTTTGCAGGGAAAATATTTGATCAGGTAGGGTCCAATTGATTTCTGATTTAAGTCAGGAAGGAATTACAAAAGGCATTACACCAGCGAAGGCATTACTGCTGCTATTAGTAGCCACCGAAGTAGTTTAGCACAAAGACCAGCAGATGCCCCAGTAAAGCCCTGTCTAAACTGTGTCATTAGCTCCTCGCAGCCCCATCCCACGGGCACAGACCCCGCGGGTCCCGGGCAGCACCCGGAGCCTCCTGTGCGGCCGTGGGCAGCGCTCCCTGCCCGCCTCCACCCTAATCCCCTCATCAGCCTAATGCTGCTCCCCGGTGCTTTTATCTGCTTCCCCAGCATCATCTGCTGCCCCGGCAAGCTCTGACCTAAAAAAGTGTTAATCCTGTTTACATTTTCAAGGTCAGAGAGGAGCCTCCATCCACTTTGTTTTACAGTGGGAAGACCAAGTAACCAGTGGGTTAAAAGGAAAATGCAGTTTCAGTCAGTGCATTAGTGCCTTGTAACTAGTTGTCTAGATAATCTGACTAGTTCCTGTGTGAACAACGGATCCTAAATTTGTTTTGTATCAATGTCTCCCTTGTGTGCTTCAGGGAAAAAGGCTAAGATAGAAGCCTAGAACTAAGATTTTTCTTTTTTTTTTTTTTTTTAATCGAATTTAGATCAGTTAGGAGAAAAAGAAATTTCTATTTGCAAAGCATACAAATATGTAAAACTTCCTATAATAATTCCCTAATAGAATTTTTCTTACTTGAAAAGCTTACAAAATATTCAGGTTTTTGAGACAGCAAAAATATTGTATTTTCTATCTTTCACTCTGAGCAGAAAAAGTTGAAGATAAGCCCTCCCCCTCCATATTTAAGAAGACAAGACTGAAAGCAAACTTTGGCACTTTTTTTCTCTTTAAAGCAGCCTTAAATATCATGCAGTAAGTACTAAACCACTTGAACAGGATACTGAGTATTATAAATATATGCAGCACGCAGTTTTAGATGTTGCTTCATGAGAAGAGCAAAGCAACTTTTGCTCTTTTTCTTTCTTTAAGCTTTTTGCTCTTATATTCAGTTCTACTTAACTCCTTTCTCTAGCACGTATACCTTCAAGTAAAGGTAAGTTTGCTCCCTTGATCTTCTGGACATCAGAAGAAAGCTACGATGCACAGAACACAGGAATTGACAAAATTAAACTGCTGTTAGATGTTGCGGAATCATCGGAAATAACTATCTTATCAACGCATGGGAGTCCTATCATTTTTCTACAGCAAAGCAGTTTCACATAAGATAAATAGCTTTCAGTCACTGTTGTCTATGATACGGCCAGAAGAGCCCAAGATATGCATCATTTTGACACACATATTCCAGCAGCACTTTGGACGGTAGGATTATATTCAGACTTCTGAAAAAAAAATGTGAGGCCTTTAGCCTTGGTAAGAGACGTGTGACGCATATCTATCTCCCCCGCTGCTTAGATCTTTAAAATGAGGGTTTGGTTCTCAGTGACATAGATGTGCATGACACATGCAGGGATAGAGTCCTTTTTTTTCCTTCGATAGCTCTTTTCCCTTTCTTAATGAGGTTAAAGTCCTGATTAGGTGAGCGCTTTGAGCTTAGGTTTAAGGCAACTCGGCTCAAGAATGTACAGAGGTCACACTGACTCCTGTGTGGTTATGTCAGTTTAAACCAGATGAGTGCAACGAAGGCTTGGATTTTTTTCCTGGGCAAGAATAAGGTCACCCAGCAGCGAGCCATACTTCATGAGTGTGCCCTCTGAGAGTTTGCCTTCATGAGTTTTGTCCAGAAGGAGAGCTGGGCTAGTTCTAAAGCACAGTGCTTTAGGCTGAGCCACTGGCCTGCCTTCCTGGAAGGTGCAGCGGTGATGTGCTGAGCAGCATCATGTAGTAACCAAATAGAATCACAGAATCACAGGATTGTTAGAGTTGGAAGGTTCCTCTGGATATCATCTCGCCCAACCACCCTGCCTAGGCAGGGTCACCTAGAGCAGGTTATATAGGAACATATCTGTGTGGGTTTGGAATGTCTCCAGGAAGAAAAGACTCCATGCCATCCCTAGGCAGTTCTAATGCTCTGCCACCCTCAATGGAAAGAAGTTCTTCCTCATGTTGAGGTGGAATTTCTTGTGGTTTAGTTTCTGACCGTTATCCTTGTCCTGTTACTGAGCACCACTGGACAAAGTAGGTCTTGGAGGATGAATTTAGACCTCCTAGGTATGTCTGAAGGCCATGTATCAACCTGTGGTGCCTGTACCACAGCTAAGTTAGACCAGCTGAGTGTTAAAATGAAATGAAAACTCACAAAGCATCAAACTCAGAAAGGATCATTTTGAAGAAATAAAGGGCAATAATTCTTGAAAAAGAAGCAGAGAAACCTGAAGCGATTTGTGCAATACTTTGGGCACTGAAAAGAGTAAACCTTTTGTGGATGTACAGAAATGCAACTGAAAAGATTGCTCTCCCTGCAGTCAATGGCATAGCTTTTCTGGGAGGGAAAAGTTACTGAACTGATGTGAGTGTATGGTGAAAACAGAAATGAGAAGCCTCTTTTTTTCTCTAAAACCTGGAAGCAAACAGATGTGCCTTTAAAAGAGGTGAAATGTACTAATACTCATGCAAGGATGAGCTTCCTTGGGAAATCTGGAAATATTATGTCCAGGCCAATGAGTTGTACCAGAGTACAGAAGGAGAGATTGTCTTTGAGAACTATTTGACCTTGACAGGATACTGTGTGATCTCACGTATTTAAAGGGATTGCCCAGTGTAAAATAGTACTCTTGATGCTTGATTCTCACGTCAGGAATGCAGCTGAGAACTGAAAGTCATGTCCTTAGCTAACTACTATTTTGCTGTCCAAGTACAATAAATAAGAACAAATCTTATCTGGTACTGGCATTGGAATTTAGAGTATGATCTGCACTTAAATATGAAAAGTAAGCTAAGGAAAGGATTTGGGGAGATAAGCGTAAAATATTATCCCCCAAACTGCACATATTCACCTTTCTTTTTCCCCATAAAATGAACTGTATGCACATATCCAATGAAGTCTAATTCTTCTTTAGCTCAGAATAGCTTCAGACTAATGTAACCCACTGGACTTTAGGGATGAACCTCTTGACTTAAATCATCTGAGTGAGAAGAGAATCAAGCCTATTATGCACACAGAAAAACGTGTGTCCTGGGAAGCGGTCAAGAAAAAAAAAAAAAGTTCAAAACTTCTTTTATTACTTTATTCATTAACCATCCAGCAACTGCCTCACTTTAAAAATAGCATCCTACAAAAGCACAGACATCCATCTCCTGTCTAGGAGCCATCTGGGAGAAGAATGGAAAGCTATTAAGAAATACTTTACGAAAAAGACCTTTTTTTCCCCCCTCACAAGCCATGAATTCATGAAAACCAATCATTTTGTCCCAAATATATAGGTCTGATCAACTTATAGAAAATCTAAAAAGAGATCTGGGAAGGGAGGAAAGGTCATGAAGAGCTTACAAGACCTTGCAGTTCTAGGATAGCCTTGCTCCGTTAAGTACTTGAAGATGATGAATTTGGGTCTGGACTCTCAGGAAAGGTAGAAAGAAGATAGTGCAGTGCTAGGAAGCAAAATCTGCTTTAAAAACACTGTGTGGTAGCATTTGCAAAAAAAAAAACACAACCTTACTTTTTAATTCCTGGTATTAGATGGGCAAATTTTTTCATTTCAAATACATCCAGGTTTGAATCAAATGTAAGATTAAAAAATTCTCACTGACAGAAATCCTACGTTTTGGATGGCTTTAAGATGCATATAACGTGGAAACTATTTTTGCAGGTCTTCTGGTTGGAAAATGTTTATTCTACAAAATGAATGATATAGCCACAAGCATGTGGCATGAAGAAATCACTTAGTATAACACACAATAAATATCAAGAAAAAGCCAAGGAGCGAAAAAGAAAGCCCTGTAAAGACATCTGAACATCTCAAAAGATCAGATACCACATTAAAAAAATATAAAATCCTGTTTTACTACAATTATAGTAGAATCTAGTAAAATAAGGCTATGTTCCAGCATGCTTGTCTGCTCTGAATAATAGCAGACTCACAAAAACTCAGAAACCCTTGTATTTCAACTCTGGACTATACCTGACACTCCATCCATTAATCAAACATGTACTTCATGGAAGTATGAATGCAATTCAGAGTCATGGAAGTCTTCCAAGGGCTGTGAGAAAGATGGCCTTAGAAGAGTAAATATGGTCTATGGCCTTAGTATATTTTTTTTCACAAAGCTGATAACAAAAGTGAACTTTTACCTGGAAAAGTGCTGAAATTCTAATTAGAATACTCTTGGCCAGTAAACAGATTACCTTGTATTTGTGGGTAATTATGCAGCTCACTTCTAAGCAATGCAGAAAATCAATTTTAATTAAAAAATCATTTATGCTGGACTGAGCCATGCCCATTTAGGAAAAAAAAAAATATTGACCCAGGAAAGTTGAGTTCAGATGCAGAATTCACTTTCGCAGTAGCACCCAGCTCTTTCAACCCAATTTTCCAATCTGATTGACAGAAGGACAAAGAGGTCAAATGATTGGTACCACGTCAGACTCACGCTGAGCTTATCCCCAAGATCATCTTGACACCCTGTCTTTCGTTATAGCAACTTAACAGATAACTTCTATCCATTTTAGTCTTTAGTATCTCTCTTTTTAGAGCAGGTTGTTAAATTCTTTTCCATCCCTACCAGTCACATGACAAGTGCTATGAGCCTTTCATAACCAGTCAAAGCAAGGATTTGATCCAGTCCCGATTCCAGATTCAAACTAGTAAAGTATTTATGCATGGCTTACCTGAAGATATACATGAGTCTTACGAAACTCCACTAGACTTAAATGAATATTTACAGCTGGCATGACATATAAAGTTGTTGTGGGTCTTGTCCCTGTGACTAATCATCAATTCTGGGGAAATTATTTTATTGAATTTGAATACTGGAAAGATTTGCTATTCCTATCTAAAGTGCATGTGAAGCAAATACTCATTTTATCTCTTGAAGTAAGACTACAGTGTCATCAGTGATTTTAAAGCATGGGCCACTTTATAAGATTTAATGCTATTATTTCAAGAATCATTACAAGAATTTGAACTATTAGAATACCATCCAGATAACATCAGGGACACTGTTTTGCCTGGAGAACTGACTTAATCCCATGATGCTAATATAGGAAGAACCCTATTTGGGTAATAAAGGTAAATTTGTTAATTTTCAGTATGGGGCATGTAAAGACTTGTTAGGTTTGGTCCTTGCACGGGTGTATGTAGAACATTAGGTGTTGAGACACCTTCAGAAAAAAAACATGGTGTTATATTCTAAAGAAGGTTCAATATCTGATGCTGCTTGCTGTGCTTTTGTTACTCAAAGAACATAAATAGTAAACCATATCCTCACCACTGCAGAATAGTCTAACACTCGTGTGGTCTGTTAAAAACCATTATGTTTCGGTTTGGCGTTCATGCTGATGCAAAACTGCAAAATTACAATCTAGCATTTTTCTTTATTATTTTTTGGTGTTAAATATTGAAAAAAATATATGCAATAAAAGGTGCAGAAAGCACAGCAAGGCTTGTTGCCACAAAGCATACACTAATACATGTATATTCAGTACACATATTTTCAGATGAGTTCCCAGGTAGGTCCCTGCAAGGCAGTTCTTGCAAAATATAACCCTTTTTTTCCTGGATTCACTATTTCAGTCACTGTTTCTACACAGACAGCCCTTCAAGAGTCCTTTTCTAGCCTGTCACAGGGCCATAGACCAGAAAGAACTTTTGAACCTGGAGGGCAAAAAACCCTTTCCTAACACCTCTCCAACATGTTTGCAAGAACCTTATTTTTCCCTGGAAGTTGAATAAGAACAGGAAAGACTGAATGTACAGAAGGGGTTCCAAAAAAGCCCAAAAATTCAGAAAAAAGACTGGAAAGCTGCCTGTCGACTGAGGAGATAACAAGTGGATGCCTGACGATAGCTGATATTTAAATATCCAAGGAAGTCATTGTTTCTCCTCTTTCTTTCAGGTGCTACTCAATTGCAAGTGCCCATTTGATGAAATGACTGCTCAGCTGGGTTGAGTATGGGTGAGTATGCACAAATATTATTGGAGAGGAAAACATCTCCTGTATTGGATGAGTGTCTAATTAAGTAGATGCTTAGTTGTAGTTTCTACGAATTTGACATAAATTATTTAAAATTGGAAGTCAGACTGGGAACATCATTAAAATATTATGAAAATAGGTTTTTTTGTTCTGCATCCTAGCTTTTCCACTTGCATGAAAGGAAAAAGTGAAGAAAACAAAATTGTGATCAATATATGTGCATATGCACACACTGTATGTTCAGATTTTGAAAGCTTATGGAAAAACGTAAGTTAGATTAATTTTGAGAAAAGAATGCAAAGCAGGTATTAGTGTATATTTGGTTTTTTTACAAAACCTTTCTACAAAAGAAAATAATTAGGATAAGGATTTAAGTGTGGGATGAAGTGAGGGAAAGAAAATCCATATTCTTCTGCAAAATGTTGTTTAAAAAATTAAAGAAAATTCGTTACTGCAGCTATTTAAAATAAGCTCTATTTTGGTTAACATACTGGGGCAGAGTTGGGGAGGTTTTATTTTCTGCTCTTGCACAGACCTTATGACTTTTGGGAAGTCACTTAAACTCTTGCAGGGTTCAGTCCCCAACCAGAGTTAGATAGGATTGTTCCTAAGCAATAGTTGCTACCAATCTCTAGTGTAGGACCTATAAATAAGAAATTTTAAATCATTCATGTGTTACTAGTATAGTAATCATACACATATCTAGAAGTGATGTATGGCTTGCTATCTGAACAAATAAGAAAACCATCTGACTCCATGTTTCATATTTAAAAGAGAAATCATTTAAGGGAGCAGTGTGAGAACCACTATTTCTTTAAATATGTTTCAGCTTGCACGTGACTCTTAACAAAGCTTAAACACTTACTGTCACAATCCTGTAGATTTTCAATTGCTGATAACAATCTTGCCCTGTCTTCTGGGTTTGAAATATTTAATTCAATCAGGTGGCTTTCCTGTAGATCCTTTAAGTCCTCTAGAGTTTCATAGCCATTTAGCAAGAGGGTTGAGGCATATTCCTACAAAAAGAAGCAAGAAAATCCTCTCATGGAAACAAGCACTATGTAGAGAAATAGGCACAATTCCACATTTACTTTTTTTGTCAGGTCGGAAAGGGCTCCATTCTCCAGTGTGATTGACTGACCTTTGGCATAAAACCAAAGCTGGAGAGCAGGAGAGGACAAAGGCAAAGATGCCTGGGGGTCATCCTGGCCTTCCCAGCATCTATGCCTGAACTCTCTAACAGAGTCTGGCAGCAAACTGGACCAAGACAGAGCTCTGCCAAAATTATTTAATCTGCCAATTATCTGTACTTTTGTGGGTCATTCCATGAGTGCCTTTCATATTGAATCGAGGACGGCCTCCGAGGAAAGGTGTGCTCTGTGTTTGCACAGAAGGAGCCCTTTGATACAAGCGAGGGTGAGAAGCTGGGGGAGCCCTCAGCCATGCTGTGTCACACGTGGTCCCCCTTGAGCTGTGTGTCAACTCAGTATGAAACTCTGTACGTACTCCTGGGAAAGGAGTGTTTGCATCAGCAGCAAAGCAATTACCGTTATTAAAAATGTTACTTGTAAATCATGACCCCATTACGCTTTGATGCTCGGTTGAAAAACAGGGTTGCAGAGAGGGACAGAGGTGCAACATGAGCACAGTGCAGAAAGACTGTTGCTCCCTAAAGATCATGAGAAATTAGAAACACAGATTCTAGATTTTGGCACTGGAGTCAGACTGCAGTCCTGTCCCCGAGGTGTCCACAGTCACACACCTACACTTAGCACACAGCTGCAGTCAGGTTACAGTGACCTGACAAGTTACGGCTGTGCCTCTTTGTGTGGAGTCTCTTAGGCTGACCAGATGTGGTGGTAAAATGCGGTTCTACAAGCCATTCGTGTCAGACAAAAGACAGATACGAAGCTGCCTTGCTTTGCTGACATCAAAACTGCTGAAAGCTGCCTTTCTGCTCCTGCCTGTAAATGGCATCCAAACCTGAGCGCACAGAAATGAAACGTTTCACACAGAGCTGGGAAGCATGCTGGCTGACCTGCAGGTGGACACATTCCAGGAGCTCTTGCAATGTTTTAGGCTTGGTCCTTTTGCTTCCTCGGTGCTGGTTTATCTTTCTGGGTGCGGCTTCTTCTTCCAAGATAATATCCACGTAAATGAACTTGAAGTTTCCAACTTTGTTGTTCAGCATGCCTGTCCATATGCCCATGGGGGTTTTACAGATGATATCTATGATGTCTCCTTTCTAGAACAATAAAAAAGGCACACCACTGCTTACACCTCTGGTTTGTTATATGTAGCTTTTCCTTTATGGATCAAAAGTCATAATTTTTCAAATTACCTAGATTTAGAACCTTTGCTTTTATAAACTCCCATGAAAATAATTACAGAAAATGGAGCTACTCCTTATCTCCAAAACTTTGTGAAGGAAAGGTGAGCATAAGCAGCCCTGTTTCACCATTTTTGTTCTCCACTTGGATACAGTTGCATCAGCAATCAACTTTTGCCATGGACAATGGGCAAGGATTTTGCAAAAGGCAAGGGATCACTGTGAGGTTATTTTCTGAATATGTGCCAAAGCATTCACACAATCATCTTATTATTCAGCCCCTAAAGGGGCTTCAAAAACCAATAGCTGAGCTATGTGAAAGGTGAATTTACCCTTTTACAGTAAAAGACACTGGCTGCATCTCTCAAAGGCAATAAAGAACATTTAACTCCCTTAACATCTTCCTATCTGTCCTTCCCAAAGGACTGACAAATTTTTCCATTATTATTATCACAACTGACAAAGAAAATAGTGGATGGGGCCTTAGCAGGCAGACTCAGAGTTCTTCACTCAGTTCTTCACACTTGTCCACTCACTAAGAAATACGAGCGCTAAAAAGAGTGACAACACAGCTACTTCAAGAGGGCTTTTTGGGAAAGGTGTTTGCAGCCACACTGTGGGAACCAAAACCTCAGCTCAGCAAAATAGTCACTGAGTAACTCTCATAGCAAAAAGTCTACCTTTTAAGTCATACACCCCACAGAACTTGCTCCCAGGACCTCAAAATTGTCTCCTTGGCACATATCACAGAACTTATGAAAATGTTGAAAGTCTTTGAAGAGTTATCCAACAAATGCCAGCTTCATTTGGCATTCTGTTACAAAGTTAGAAATCAAACATAGTTTGTTAAAAATATGTGTTAACAACTCCAAAACTTTTAAATCTTTTCTGGTCTGATCAGGAAACTGCAAGTCACACTAGTGGTCACACTAGTTTTGGTAGAAACCCAAGTACAAAATCGACTGTGTTCTGGTGACCTGGTTTTATTGGAATATGGAGCTCAGAGCTGCGAGCACGTTTGAAACAGAAACTAAACAAACATTTGTTAAAAGCTCTATAAGCACACATGTTGTTCTATACGATCATGCAGGCTCAGGAACTTCAGATGTGGATGCAGATCAGGATTAGGCAGTGGCTCTAAGCCATCTGCAGATGCACTTTGAATTCAGACTCAGGGTACTGAAATTTTGTGAAATAAATATGGGGGTTTTCAACTATATTAGTTTATAATTCTAAAATACACCACCCTAGTGACTAAAAAAGGAACCTATGTGAACCAGCAGATATTTGTTGGTTTACAGTTAAACTGCTTTAAAGAAATGCCCTAGATGTCAGTGGAAGTGGAGTGCAAGTGGTGAAGACTGCAAGTATCAGCAGAGCAATGGCTGTAGGTTAGGCCAGAGAGGACGAAGACGGAAGCCTTCATGAGATGGGGATTTTGACAAAAATAAGAGGCTGTGAAGAAGAAGAAAAGATGCTGAAGTGTGAATATAATCTGGATATGAAGGTGCTAAAGAGATCCAGATTTACACACATGAGTAGTCAGAAGGATGATGATGTTGAATGTGTTTGTGAATAGACGGAGAAGAAAAGGGCCAGATTTTTTTTAGTAATGTTCAATTTTTTTTTTATTAATGTTCAACAGGCCCACAACTGTTGCTCTTTTTCCTTACTCACACAGCCGAGACACCCTGCCATGTCTGGGCCAAAGAAAGTTCATAGTTCAAAGGCAGGCTTAAAGAAAAGCTTCATGGAAAGGCAAACAGTTTCTATTAAAGGCAATGGGTGCCACTGAGCTTCTGATATATTCTAGTTGTGACTGAAAAAGCTGGGGAGACAACTTCACATCCCACAAGACTTTAGTCTTACTCCAGACCTAGTATGTGAGAAGCAACATGTATTTTACTCTGAGGAAAGCTGTGGTATCTAGGTAGATGCCATGATGGGGTACCTATGTGGAATCTATGCCTTAAAAGGCCTTTAACAGTTGGCTTTGCAGCATTGTCTGAACTGACTCCTTATAGAAGCATTGCAGAACCAGGTGGGTCTTGCTTTTAGAGTGTTATGTGTGTCTAACAGTTAAAAGTGCATTGCTAAACATATTCTTCACACGTAAGAAATGCCCTCCCTGGCGTTTCGGGGAAAGAAGGAGTCCTGGTGGTTGTCTTACCTTGATTTTCAGAGAGTCAGTGTCATAAGGACTTGGTGTGAAGTCGGTGTGGACTTTGGCCCGGCCGCAGAAGGGGCCACTGTAGGGGACCTCGTCATCAAACCGGAGGCTGTCCCTGTTGCTCGTTCCATCTGAGCAGCTGGTGACCCCACCTGAAAGACAGTCAAGCTGAAGAGATCTCCTGCACCGAGAGCCCAGACACGCAATACTGCCCAGCAGCCAAGAGGAAAGTGTTTAAAAGCACAGAATCAGAGACAGAGCGTACTCTGTGTTGGTTTGACACTTTCCAGGATAAATACATTCAATAAAAATCATACTACAAGAGACCAAAGAAAATGGGTAGGAGATCTTTCATTAATATCTTCCCTACAGTAATCTTTTTCTGGTGATGATACTAATAGACTACACATTTTACTTACAGATTTTTGAAATATTACCTCTGCAGATTAATAAAATGTACCCTAAAAGTGCAATTTAGCGAATTAATTCTGCTGAACTTCTCCTGTTTATTCAGAGAAATGAAAACAAGTACTGTAGAAGTTATTTTATTTCATTACAGAGCTAGCTGAAACATCAAAGGAACCTGCATTGCAGGGGGAAATTTTAATCTTATCAACATTTCTGCCTGTCATTTCATCCAAGTTGAGCAATAAAATATCGGCAGAGTAATTCAAGCAAATTTGAGCAAGCTCTGCAATATCCCATCCAAATATGTTTTTAGATAAGAGCAGCAGTGTGTTGGAAGTAAACTCCCATATACGATTTTCACAAATCACATCATAGAAAATGATCATAAAAATGGTTTTGTTTGAGGTGATTGCTTAAGTGCTCAACTCCATCTCAGGGCCAGATTAACTGCTAAGTGCAAATAGTGTGGACTGCAGCTCCAGTCTGCAGTCAGGGCTCAAGTAGTGCCTGCAGGGGTAGCACTGCAATGTCATCATGGGTAACTGTGGCCTGCCCAGCCGATGTCCACAGCTGACCAGCACAGGGAGAGGCGGAGGTAAACTTCTCATCAGAGATTCATCTGCCCTCTGACCAAGAGCTTGTTTAGCTAAACAACTACCTTGTTTAGCAGGGGTTTCAGCGGGTTTCAAGTGGGCTGCGTCTCTCTGCATCATGACCTGAAGCTGCCAGGTCAGACCCCCATCCCCTGTCATCTCAGAGAAGCCTCTCACTGTCTGCCTCACATCTGCGGGGCAATGGATGAACTCACAGCCACTACCCACAGAGAGGATGTTCCTGTGGCTGCACCCAGTGATTGCAACCCTGTGGGTGACAGCACTATAGCAATGATAACACCACAAAAAAAAAGTGGCATATTTAACAGAAACATCTCCTATAATCCACACGATTTTCTTAATTCAGTTAATATTTCCACTCTTGAAAACACTCAGCTTATTTCTGGAGAGAGCTATATCTACCCTAGCTGCTCCCCATTTAATCAAATTACACTTTTGTCTGCCAGACTGAAGAGCTCTCTACCATCACCAGCTCTGATACCACAGTCTTAAACAATAACTATATTGATCCAGGGACTGAATAAGAAATATAGATATCTTGTACTTACTAGATGAGCTCTGGCCACTGTTCAGACTATAGAGACTTTCCAAAGAGTCACTGGTTTTTAGGGATACCTTCTCAGTGTGTATTCCACCACCAGGATCACTGTCATCTTTTCCTTCTTCATTCTTTAACATAAAAATCAGATGTTAACCTCCAAGAAATGTATTTTAGAGAATCGTTTTTTTTTTTTTCTTTTTAAATCATCATTGGAGATTAATTCATCATTCCACTTTATTAAGAACAACTCTGTGAGAGAAAGCATTTTAGAAGCTGAATGCCTGCTACTGTGGGTGCCCAGCACTCACCCCTAGAACCCTGGAGAAATTCCCTGTCTTGTCTCTGTCCCACTCACTCTGTTCCACCCCTGCCCAAACAGCTACACTGACTCTCCCTCTCGGAAGACTGCAATATACCATGGCACAGAGGAAGGCTTGTAATGGGAAATCTGCAGATAGCCAGATTAGGTGGGTTTTTTTTCTTCTTGTCTCAGAGGAGGAAATGTAAGGTTAAATTCTGAAAGCACATGGTGAAGTTTTAGCTGACACAGCGGTGTTTTGCCGTGAACTTGTGAAAAGCATGGCCAGGGCGTTTGGGAGACAGCTCTCACACACACATGATATCGGTGTGTTCCAGCACCGTGCTCACCACACTGCCCAACCTACACACTGGCCTCAAAATCCTCTGCTTTTCAGAACTAACAGATGCAGGTTTCTCTCACAAAATCTAATGGTGTGTGAAATTGGCCCCTTGAGTTTATACCAATACCTCACACCTCAGGAATCACAAGCCTGTTCAAAACAATAGGACCCATATTTCGGTCACAGGTAAGTTAGAGACGATGCAGCAGCTAAATGAAATAGTGATGAGCTTTCAAAGGAAGTGATGAGCTTTCAAAGGAAGGAGTTTCTTCAGCAGATTTCATCACACTGTCAGTGTGCCTGATATCCTGATGCAACCGAAATTTCCTGCAGTACTTAGGATGTTACGTTATATTTGGGGAAATGTTAGTTATTCATTAGTTATAACGATGCAGTGAAGCAAAGATGATGGTGCATGTATGAAGTAGAGACCCATACAGGTCCATATCAGGCATGGCACTGAAATGAGACTATACTGGTTTTCAGCAAGGACTGTGCTTGTTACACCACAGATTAATCAGGGACTGGTATCGATTGTCGTCATCTCCTGCAGGAACGGAGATCATGCTACATGTGTGTCCAACCAGACAATCCATTGAATTTCTGTCATGGGAATTGTCACTGTAAATGTGTAGACGGTAAATATAAAAATATAATATAAACAACACGGATTGCCATGATTGTATGAAAAAACAAAACAAAACAAAACCAAAACAAAAAACAAAAACAACAACCGAAAAAACTAAACTAATGAAATAGGGATCCTTGTCTTTGACCTCCAAAACCTGTTTAAAGTTATCCTGTGAAACACTGTTTTCTACTTGTGAGATTTCTTATTTATTTTCCCTTCTTATTTGACATTGACACATGTGTGAGATAGGATGCAGAGTAGCTAGATTTTTTAGGATTGTTAAGTGTGGTAATTTCTTTTTCCTTAGAACTCCCTGACACAATGTATTGAGAAAACAGGGTTTGCAGAGAGTGAAACATTATGGTTTTTATGTTTAATAAGGATAGTTTCACTAAAATTAGATAAGGTAAAAGGAGATAAGGCATATGAGATGTCATTCTCTAGGATGCTGGCTGACCTTTACAAGACGGACTTTGGAAATAATTCTTGTATTGAAAGATAAATTCTACTAATGGGGCTTTTTTTACAATTTAAGTATGAGACTGATGATGGGGTTCAGCTGATACTCCCTTCTGTTCACATCAGCACATTTTTTTGTGCTGCTTGTACACATGGTCCTTGATGAAAAAGCGAAATTAAATGATGTAAAACTCCACTTGGTCCCTTACCATGTGATGCTGTGTATGTGCATGTACACTAACACATACATGAAAGAAAGGGTACATACCAAAAGCTGGTTTAATTCAGTATGTGTTACCCTGTTTTTATGGATTGTCATGGCTAATGACAGTTGAAACATGAAGACCAGAAATTAACATAAAATTTTTGCTTCACATGTATTATCAACAAACACAAGACTATTAGGTTGTATTTACCATTTCCTCAGAGAGTGCCTTGATGTACTTTTTACCCATCTTTTTCTTCATGGTGAGTGAAATGGCTCTCATCTTCTTACTCAGACTTCCTCCATTATTTGCTGCTTTGGTTTGTACTGTTTCTCCAATGTCACTTATAGTCTCCAGCTCAGAGATCTGTTTTGAAATAAAACAGTAAGCAACAACTCACCATGAAAGTAAAATGCAATGTGGTGGAATAGGAATTACAGGGAAATATTAAGGACACTAATACAGTTAGCAAGATAAAAGTCAGTCATGGTCATTTTCCTGGGAAATCATGTACATAAACAGGTTTGCAGCACACCAGTGTATGTGTGAATGAAAGAAATAAAATATATTTTATGCTAGAAAATGTTGCTTCCCATTATTTATTGCCCCTTATTCAAATAAGAATTGAGGGAGTTTTTGCAAGTGTCTCAAAACCAAAAGTGACACAGTTGTGGGTTTCTTGTAAAGTGCTGGTTACTTTGGGCATGCACCACTGTGAAGTGCTCTTTTGTGGGTTTTTTAAAAATTGTTTCTAATCTCCACACCAAAGTGCTCAAGTTTAGGAGTGATTCTCCTGTTCATTTTGGCAAGTCCTCAATCACCCAGATATAGATCCAGGGACATGAGCAAAGTTCTCATCAGTGTAAAATGTACACATTAGTTTCTCAATGTTTTTGCATAACTGTCATGGGAAAGTGAACTGAAGAAGTTAAGGTTTTGTGTTATACAGACCTCAGCTGAATCATCTGTCTTTGATATCGAGTGATGCCTGAAACGGTCAAAGCTTCCAAAGCTGCTTGTGCGCTGTAAAAGAGGAGAAGACAAACCTTGACTCACTGATGATCTTTTGTTCTGTTATTAAGACTTAAATACAACTGTCAAGTCACCTGTTTGTGTTAAAAATTCCTCCCATATCAGTGGAGCGTGAACTGCTACATCCAGCTAGAAACCAACTAGAAGGTGACTAGGGAAAAAAAAATTGTGACTGTGCAGCCAGAAGCAGAAAAATGAGTAAGAGAAACTATGCTGCTTCAAATACTAATTAGCTAATAGATATGATTAGCAGTTCTTCAATATCTGTTTCACATTACTTCATATTCAGATACCTACGTGCTACTTGTAGGCCAGAAACACTGCTGTCTAAGAGCACGGGAAAAAAGCTGTTCCCATAAATATGATACAAGCTGTAGACTCAGGTATGGTGGTGTAAATTGTGACAATTTATACAGAATACTTTTGTAGCTGGGGAGACTATTTATGGTTCTTTTCCAACAGGAATCAGCAAGGACCACCAAGGACTGAAAATACATCTTGTCTAAAATGCATACATTGCAGAAGGGGTAACAGAATAATCAGGCAGGCCTCATGTTTTTCTTCTCAATTGTCCAATTAGAATGTCTGATTTTTAAACATAAATGGGTACAGTTTTTTCCCCATGTCACAGCTTTACTTGGCAGAAGAGAAGCTGCATCACCTGAGGTGTACATTAAGAGACTGTGAATGGATTGCTCTTAGTTCCCTCCAATTTTCACCCTTTCTGCATGTGGATAAGTGGTATGGAAAGGAGGGAAGTGGCACAGCAGATTTTGAGGTGAGAGGTCATACAGAAATACCTGTCAGACATGCCCAGGTAGAGCTGTCTGACACTGAGCTGCCGTGGTGGCAAAATGCATAAAATTGGCACTGATGGCAAGTCAGAATTCCCTTTAAGTGCGGCTCTAATAACAGCCAGAATTTGTACATCTATCCACTCTACACTGTCTTTAAGAGCTTGCTTTTATGTCTTCACCAATACTTAAAGCTAAATCCAGAATGACTTTTTTTTTTTTAAGTACTTCACTCTTCCATACTAAATGAAAGTCTTTAATGCAGTATCAGAATTCTTGAGCAATCTTATATATGATGCAATATCATCTCAGTCTATTTTTGAGTATTCAAAATCCCCTCTGGAGGAAAAAAACCAACCAAACCTGAGCTAAATAACAAATCACTAAATAAATACATCCTGACTGATTTAATAAGTGATTTTAGACTACCTGGCTAGTACAGCTAAGTACAGCTTTTCCTGTACTTATTCATCCTTTTGCCTTGCCCACTTGATTTCAGCCAAACTAGTTCCTTGTTCCATTGCTTTCTTACCCCACTCTCAGCCATGTGAGTCATCTTTACATTTTCCCCAGGTTTCTAAAGCACCCACTGTGCCCTTTTCACCTGGAATCTCCAGCTACCTCCTTTTGCTTTCCAAACAGGAACACAAGAGGGCTGTGAGCTCCTGGCTCTACTATTACAGAGTTCCAATCTTCTTCACCAGCCAAAAATTTCCATGAGGTAGCCTCAGAAGCAACTGAGGTAGATCATCCTCTGGGCAACAAAGGAGGAGGAGAAAAGGACTGGTTTAATAGGCCGTCTCTTTGCCTGCCTTTGCACTGCAGTCACACTAAATGCCGGCATGGACCTGCTTCCAAAGAAGTTAAGGAGAAATCTCTCAGCCCTGGGTGTTTCCATCCAGGAAGGACCCCATCTTTTCAGTCCCTGCTCATAAATGATGGGGTTACTCTCCATATTATTTCCCTTATCTCTTGCATGCAGTCACTTTTAAACTAAAGATATTTTGCAGAGGAAAAAAAAAATGACAACAAAAAGCTAGAGGAAGCCACATGAAAATACCTAATCTTAAAATCTTCATTTGAGAAGAAGAAAATCAGCATCCCCTGGAACACAACTGAAAATAAAAGTTCCTTGCTGTTATATTTCCCTGTATTCCCAAACTTATGTATTAACCAGCTCTGCCACCTTCCCCCCAAAAAATTTATGCCGACATAGCAGGGGGAGAGGCCTGAGCACAGACAAATGGAAGAGAAAAGTGTACCCACATTTTGGCTCCATGTTCTAAGCAGTACAGCTCAAGAAAAAGAGAAATAACCTTTTTTTTATTCCCCGACATTTCTGGGCACATCTAACCTGAAAAATATTTCCAGCCAAAGGTTATTTGAAGAAACTGACCCAGATTTGTGAATATTTTTGGACAAGTAAAATGACATTTACTATTCACTGAGGAGGAAAAAAAAAAAGAAAAACCCAACACAGCTCTCCTCTTAATTGATTGTAATCTCTCAGAAAATCTCTGTTGGCTAAACATTGTGGGTTTGCTTGTTTGTTTTTACCTTGTGAAATTGAAAAGGACAATTTGGATTGCACACTTTAATTTTGTCTAAAATTCCCATAAAGAACTTTGCTATCAAGTAGATGAACAATATCCTGTGACAAGGGGTTAGCTCAATAGTATGATATAAAAACACAGCCCCGAGGATTATGGTTCTATTAGACAGGATTAACACCTTTCACTAGCTTGTCAACCCAGCCAAATGTGCCCTGCAGCATGGAGTGGGAGGGATAGAAAGGGAGGCTGGGATTCACAGCAATACTGGGAAAGTATAAAATAGTCTCCCACAGCGAACTCTAAACATACACTGACCTTTCTGTTGCATTCAATCACTTCAATATGTCTAGTAGGAATAACAGTATATTAAAGTGCAGATGTGCTGCAAATACTTTAAAAGGAACAAGAGAAAAAACATTGTTTATTGTTGGTGTTACCTATAAACAGCTTGAGCACAGGGAAATCAGTTATTCATTTTCAACCCTCAAAACAACCTTATATCCTACATGTGCAGAAGCCTTGGGCTATTTCATAGTGTACTTCAATGTTGCTTCATCCTTATTAAATATTAATAAGGGTTACAGGATGATTTCCACTGTTCTAGATAATGGTCTGGCTGCACTGGAGAGCACTAAATAGGGCTGTTTCAGCAATTCTCTATACTAACTTTTTCCATTAAGTAATCAATAGGCACCACCTTTTAAAAACTTATCCAACCCCATTACACTGATAACGAAAAGCAGATTTAGGAGCTCCTGGCTGCAAAGAGAATGGGACTATTACTTTCAGTAGTGTCAGTCACTGCATTAGCATCAGGGAACACCTACTTTGTGAAGATAGGGACTGGCCTTATTTCCAGGTGAAGAGAAGCTTTTAAAGTAAATGCAAAGCTACCAGGAGAAAATACGCTATTGACTTTTGATACCATCCTATAAAGTTAAGTGGTTTTTCTCGCTTGATTCACGCAAGAGCTACCAGTAGATATGTTAAGCAAATACGAATTTGCTCAGTAATATCTAATGGAGTCATGAGCAGGGGAGAACTGTGTTTTCCCACACAAGGACTGATCAAGTAGTTTCTATAAATCAGTGCACTAACTTTCATCCCTTCCCTTTTGGTATATCAAATCAGCATAAGAAAAAACACCACAGATACTTTTCAGTATTTTAAATCCTCCTTCCGTCTTCTCCTGTATTATTTATTCCCTGAAATCCAGGAACTTTAAATAATCCTTTTAAAGGGATAAGTGCTATGTAATTGTTGTTTATTTTAATTTGGACAGTCTGCAGTTGATGGTCGGGTTTGTCTGTAAATACCCTATAATTTTCCCCAGAAAATAGTATGGTATGGTATGCAAATAGTAAAACAACAACAACAGGTTCTGAAATACATGTCTTTCGGTTATAAAACATCCTTCCCTTGTAGGACATATCATAAAAGAAGTCAGTTAGCTCTTATGAGAAACTAGTCAGAGTTTCTCTGAGCCTAAAGACAACCTTTGAGCCAAATCTGACAGCAGTTATCCTGCTAAAAATTCATTATGGGTGATATTCATCTCATGTTTTGCACTGGACAATTCACACTGCTCAGAGATCTGGTTCCCTGCTGTGAGAAATTCTGGCCCATTATATTTTGCTTCGAGTCCTATTCAAAATATCTTTTAAGTCCAGCATGATGCAGTGGCTTTGCACTGACCCTCTCGCACGGGTCTGTCTCTTCAAATTCCTCCATGCATTTTCATTTTTAGCTTCCATTCACCCTCAGACTACCCAAACTGTGTAAGCTCTATGGGGGCAAATGTGGTCATTGGGAGTAACAAAAAGGGAACTCAGCATGTTGCTCAATTTCCTTGCCTGCCACAGACACTTGTCTTCTTCCCTCTCTCTTGGAAGACGCCACGGCAGCCCTCAAGAGAACAACCTGTTCTTTCTGCTCTGATTGATGGAGACAAATGGAGATCAGAATTTGATTCATTTCTTCTATCCTCTGATGGTCCTAGTCCCTTCAGAAGGAGGAAACTACTCTGAAAATGAAATTAGGAGTTACCAAGTAGGGATGAACTTCCACTCTGCTAGCTTATCTTCTTGCACAGATAATCAAAAGAATTGTCTCCTAATTTCCCAGAAGGCGAGACAGCAATTTTTAGTTTTTGGGATGTTCTGTGAAAAAAAACCCCAATAAACAACAAAACCCAAACAACACCACCAGCAAAAAGCCCCTCACTTCTGTATAAAGAATGAGAATTTGCATACAAGATTAGGCAACTCCCCAAAGAGTAAGAGATGCAACAAAAGAGAAGACATTATGACCTTTCTATCTCAGGGATTTTTTCCTATTTACACATTAGTTACACATACAGAAATTCTGACCACTAACCAATCTATTAATATAACTTTATAGCCCACACGAAACATGGCCTAAACTTTGTACTTTGCCAGTGAAAAGCAATAAAAAAGATACATGTTGTTCTTGCTAACTCAAATAGAGCAATATACTGAACTGGCATTTTTAATTGGCTTAAAAATGACTCTATAATGTTATCGTGGCCTAGTATTCAATAACTGCATGGAGGTGGAGAGAGAGGGGAGCAGAGCGGACTTTGAGCGAAACTGCCTAATTTTAATGATGGGAAAGGACTGGAAAAAAAAAGCTGGATTGAATAACGAGCTAATCGTACCTAATACTCCTCCAGGTGAACAAACTGTGCTCTCCAAAGTAAACACTGAGCAGCTGTTTTATCTGTACCTCTATCTGGTACCAGCCTCGGTCTCTCAAGCCTAAAGTTCCGCTGACATGAAGTGCGTAGTTCCAGATAACCCAGCCCGCACGTCAGAGTTTCCACCAGAAACCAGTCTCAAGTGCTTTCAAGGGGCACCTGGGACAGCTGAGAGCAGGGGGGAAACCACCATTCCTGAAGTTAAATGAGGCTGAGATAGCTTGTAAGGTCTGTGAGTCTTCCTCAGGAAGAGGCAGGCCATGTAGGATGTCTGAGCAAAAAGGCAATTCCATCCGGCAAAAAAATCTGCTGTGTTGATTAAACAAGTTTGTGAGGAACTAAATAAGGAAGTAATTTAAGAAACGTCAGTCTAAACAGTAGGAAAGTATTGTGCAAGTGAGTGTTGCAAAATGTGCAAGGGGGGGAAAGGATCTGACTCCTCTTTCTTTAAATGAACATTGACCGTGAATTTTGAGCACCATCATTCCTGCCCAGTTGCTGCAGAGCACTGTCACTTCCCGGTGAGAAAAGTCACCCCAAGTGCTCTTCTGGCAGTCTGTCCAATTCTGGGAGTGTGCACACAGGTATTTGCAATAATTATGTAATTAAGACTTTATTATTTATACGACATTTAATTAAAAGTGACTTTCAGTGGCACACAAAACCATGAAAAGAAAATGACTTTAAAAGAAGGTTAAGGATGTGTGACAAACTCAGAGGAGCCATGAAAATGACAGTTAAGGATTTGGCATGATGTGCATTTCTACCTCCCCACTATCCTTTTTTTACCCTTGATTTACACATGGGCAGAAACATCATTGAGGGACGAGCCCTGAAATCCACCCTCCACAAAGCCATCACTGCAGTAAGGGGAGTGCTGCCTGAGAAAAGATTTGTTAAACACCATGTAAGCATTTCGGGTTTTGATCTTTAATCCCTTAAATACCAACATTTTTCCTCTCCTGAAACTTTTTCCTCTTCAAATCAGATGAATTGGCAGACGTATTCTCATCCTTTAAAACCGAATCACCTAGCTTCAATTAAAGTCTTTCCCCTGCTTATTTATACAGCATGATTTTATTAAGGCTGTGTGTTATCTAGGTCCTGACCTGGCAGGGTTTGGCTGCATTTCCTGTGTGAGAGAAATTACTCACAAGCACATTTGCAGGTTTTAAGTGAAGACAAAAATACTTATATGCCCAAAGATGAGCTTAGGAGAAGACAGCAGAATAGGCAGAAAATACTCCTGCCTGGTGAGACAGTGGTTTGGTCAGAGCCTCTTCAACTTGACCATTGCAGCACAAGATCCTCCACGGAGATTATTTCAACAGCAGCGAAAGCCTCCTTGCCTATGTTGTGCTTTGCTCTTGCAGATTGTGGAAGCTTGTCCTGCCTCCAGGGAGTCACTGAGCATGAAAGGCAGCTTGTGCATTCCTTGCCAGGGAGAAGCACATTTGCAGTGGAAGGTGTTCCTTCAAATGACCTTCCACATGGAAACAAGATTAAAAAATAACCTTTAAGTCACGGTCAAATCTGACCATCCCAAAAGCTCATTCTTTTTTTTTTTTTTTTTTCTGAAGAGTAAGCAAACTTTAGAAAACACACAAGTTTTACCGCCATGCTGCAGTCTTACCCTTGACAACAGGTAATGACAAACAATCAGCTAATTCCAAGAAACTTGGGGAAAGGGGGGAGAAAGAAAGTTAGTTTTTATTACTTTTAAATGAGTGTTTGATACATCATGTTGGTTCCCCTGATTAATGTTCACAGCAAACTCAGCCATTGGAGTTGTAATGTTTCTGCAAGCTTCCCTACAGCAAAGCTTAGCCATTAATTCAGTGGCATATGTCAGCTCAGCAGAGCAAGGTCACTCTTCTCTTTCAAGGGGAACCTTTTTAGAAATAATAAAACTGACAGAAAGTTCTTTTTTGCATGCTTTATGTCACCTGAGGTTGAGTGCTGCAGTTAATATCACAGAGCTTATAAACATTCCCATCTTCAGCAGTCTCCAGCCCCACCAGGCTCTTAGAATCTCAACTTTTTTTTTTTTTTTTTTTTTAAAGTAATACAGTGACAGCTTTATGTGGGGCAGATATACAGTATGTAATCCTAAATGAGTAAAAAGTAAGTAAAAAAATGAACAAATCTTTTCTTAGGCTTTTTAGAGGAGAAATTTTGGAAGGCACTAAGGACTGCTGATACTGCAGTATGCACTTAGGATGTTAGTGCTTAGAGAAAAGATGTAGGATTAGGGAATTTGTCTCCATGGATGCTTGTGTCTTTGGATAAAGGGAGGAAATTTTAAAATGCTAATGGTGCACCTTGCTTCCATGTCACTGTTAACTGATACTGCAGGCTGGAAATCTGTTTAGGCATGCGATGTAAAGATAACACAAAGTTAATTGATCTATTTATAGAATAATTTTGAACTTGTAAGTAAATAAAAATGTGCTAGTTGTCTGTTATGATAACTAATTGCAACTGGAACTTATTTATCGGGGTACAAATATTATGGAACATGATAAACAAACTAACTAGCAGAAGAATAAGATCCAAACAATAGGCCATTTTTTTCCCCCTCATTATCTCCCTTCAGACATCCTGACTACACTTGATTAATGAATCCATAGTGAGATTAGCTGAAATTGCCTTAATGGAGATGCACTACAGTAGAGAAGCAAAATTCAGTGCAGTATCTATCATCAGTCACTGTGAATTTTCGTGTTTCATCAGATCTGTATGTCCATTTGTTTAAATTATTTTTATCTTGAAAAACAAAACAAACAAACCAACAAGAAAATAAAATAATATATTCATCATAGTGGGTTAACTTTTGACTCCTTTGAAATGTAGACCAGAGTCACTATTTTTTTCCCTTTCATGCAGCCTCCCTTATCTGAGTTCCAGTGTTGGCTTATTGTCATAACTTATTGTTATAAGTTATCCCTACTGTGCAGTTGAAGAAAGACACGTGGCACTTCATTGAAGCCTCTCAGGCTTCAAAAACTGGACATGCTTGCACAACTCACGCCTGGGAATCTAAAATATGCTGCATGGAAATTTGAACTCATAAAATTAGTTCAGTTGCCTTTTGATTTTGAACCACTATGGAAACTGAAAGAAGGTTGCCAGCTCAGGCTTTCCTTGTGATTTGGGACTAGGTAAGAATAATTCTTAGCTCAGAAGTAAGGATGTGTTAAATTCTGGGTTTTCTTTGTGGCATAAACTCTATAACTGCTATCTCAGGAAAAAATCTAGTCATCTGAAGACAAGATAGCATCCTGATACTGTTCAGGTCACTCATTTACCAGAAAGGAATGAATACAATCAACAGCTCCCTGGGGTACTGGGCACAACAAATGGTACCAGCATGGGCACATCAATTCCCCTCTCCCCATACAATTGTCTCTGTGGCATGGGGTTATTGCAATCACAGCTCAGTGGAAAACTACAGCTTCATTTAATGAAAAACAAATGTATCAGGTGCATGAAGTGTGTTTTCCTTCTGACACATGACAAAATTGAGACCGAGCTCTTCCCCCCTTCTCCTTCTCCCACAAATCTCCATGAAAGCCCCATGCAGTTGAGAGACACCAATGAGATGCTGCTACTGAGGCAGAGACAGCAGCGAGGCCTTCAAGGTGTCCTCTGAACCCCAAATTCAAGGCCATATTCCAAATCCTACTGAAATCAGCCCTATCACTGCAAAGGGGTTTGTCCCAGCTACAAGGTTTTAAGCTTTCACAAACAGGTGAGAAGATGTTGCCTCTTCCCATTCATTCTCATACTGGCTAAAATCCAAATACAAAGTTTTCAAACATTTTACCACAATTACCAAGATACATTAATCAAGCAAATATAAACTCCATTACAGAGGCAGGAAGAAAATAATGGAAACACGCCAATAGACAACATCAGAAGAGGCTTGCTGTATGCTTGTGACAAGAGCTGAATGCCTGCTCTACCATCATCAGTCATTTCATGCACCCTTTCTGAGCTTCTCATCCATCAGTGAACCATGCCTCTTTTGCAGCTCTGTGGAGAGGCTTTTATGCTGAACATCTGATCTTAAAGAAGGAGGCAAACAGAAATATAAGAGAAAAACAGCAAGTGAAAGCAGTTCATGAGTGGTAAAGCTTAGCATCCACTTTGCACAGGTGAAGGCAGCAGAGAGTCATGCTGAGTGAGCTCGTTCAGCTGTCTCAGCCACTCTGTCATCTCACCTTCTCACACCTGCTTTTGGCTGTGCTGTTGCTAAGTGATGCTGATTTCTTTATCTCAGGGCTGCAGGCCAGTCAGTGACAAAGCTCCATCTCTGTCTCAAACATAATGGTAGAGGGCAGACATGAAACTGCACCATAGCATTGCCATGTTTTCTCATTGAACAGAACTTCTCTAGTGTTTATTTTGTCCATGGGAAACACTACAGAAAAATCTAAAGCCAAGCACTCAAATATTCCAGTAACCTTGTGTCTCACTTCTCTTCCACATACCTGAAAGAAAAACAAACTTTCTGAATGAGGTCAACACAACCAAGGAGAGGAACTTCCAACTTCCTGCAGTTCTCAGGGAAATAACCATTCAGCATCTCATGGAAATCAAGTGCAGGAGTGTGAGGTTATATGGTTGTTCTTGTGACAATGACAAAAGAGGTAAAGATATAGAAGAGTAGGAGTGGGACTAAAACTCCACCCAAAAGACACAATAGTGCAAAACAGGAGGTTGGTCACTAGATCTTCTTCCCAGAGAAAAACTTCAGTCATGTCAACTTCAGTAATGATTAGAGATAAAAGACCCTTTGCTGCTGACATTCAGCTTACCAGAAAGGTGCCAGAAGATTCTATGACTGGCAATTAAGCAGCCTGAAGAATGTGTGCAGGTGAAGTCGTTATCCAGCTGTAAGACCCCAGGTCTTGAGATATGAGTTGTTCAGACCCAACAATTAATATAATAATTCAGTGTCTCACACCAGCTTTCTGTGTATCCATGTGATAAACCAAAGAGGGCTAGGGACAGTAAGGTATATATCACATACAGTCAAAGAAATGGCTTTCCTGAAGCAGTTTCCAAACTCTTCCCTAAGGTGGAATTTCAGCCCCAAGTTTGAGAAGAAGAAAAGTAGTAAAAACATAGTTTTGTGTGCACTGTAGAAAGGTAAGAGCAAGCATGTATACAGAAGAGATTTCACTTGGGGAAAAAAAAGGCAGGTGGTGATTCATCTCCCTGTGGAATAACACCATACATACAGAATACCTCTATCTGAGGCACGAGACAAAGTTTTCCATTAGGTTGGTTTAAAGGGCATAAGACTTGCTAAATATTCAGAGCATATATAATCTGTAGCCTGGTGCCAAGCAGCAAAATGTCTAGCAAAAACACTGACACTGATAATTTGTGGAACAGAGTATAACTGTTTCTAACAGCTGGAGTAACCCTGCTGTCTTTGTTGCAGCCTTCAAGAAGATCAAGGTTAAGGAATATTGTGATTACAGAAGACTTTTCTTCCTTTCTTAGGATTGGGTATTCCCAGTGGTTTCTGCCCACACACCAAGGGGTTGTTTCCTCTGGATGAAGTGTGTGTAGCCATCCACAGATTCCTTATACAAGCTGTCAAGTGATGGCTTTACAATGACTTTGGTCTGGATTTTGCTGTGACACAGGTTCCTAGAAGAGCACTGAAACTACAGAAGACTGTAGGCCACATCCTCTGCCAGTCCTGCCCATAAGTAGCTACTGATCTTTTTTCCCAGCAATGACAGACATCCTGGCCAATGGTTAATTTGGGGTATTCTGGGTTTCCTAGAAACACAATATTTGAAGTCAACTGCTCTACAAAGCTAATTAAAAAATTAGAAGGCAACTAAATGCTGATTTATGTCACTTTGGTGGTTGTGCTACATATTTATCAGAGACTACAGTTATAAATGATGTAGTTTCTAAAAATGGCTGGATAAGGTTGTTCAGACATACCTCTTGAAATGCTCTTACTTGCTTAGGAAAACAAACAAAGAACTGAACTGGATTTGTTACTCTAAGCAAAATGAATATTAATGTGTCAATATTCCCTTCAGGAGATTTGCTCTCACTTGTTTTAAAATATTCTGCTATTGAGGACTTAAGACTGGCTAGTGAAGGAAAACCAAGACAAGGAAAAAATAAGAAATTACCTGAATATTGTGGAAGGTTGGTTGAAAATTTAAAAGTGGTGTAATCAAGGGAACACACAAAAGATGTCAGTACTGGACCAGGCCACAGATACAATTTTTGCTTTGACACAAAACCTAGTCAAGAGTTATGTGAGGCCTCAATGAACCTGTGTTTTGATTTGAGCATCAAAATGTGGAGTCTGGCCATCCTAATCAGCCTCCTGCCAAGGGGCAGGTGAGAGATGGCTGCTCTTTCCCCACAAAAACTCTGGACCTGAATTTCTGGTGAGAAACAAAATTCCCCACATTTCAAGACCTTACTAGAAGAGATATGCTAACATATATGTTAAGACACAAAAAGCTTTCTGAAACTGCTGTTGAAAAAAAAAATTGCTGATGAGCAAGAAGCAAGATGATAATATAAATGAAGAAACAATACCAGAAGTAAGAGGAGAAGTAATATGATTGTAGAGCCTTCCATTCACAGAAGGAAAATAGCCCAAGGTTAACTCTAACCTTGTTCTAGTTTTTTATGAAGCCTCAGGGAGACAGAAAACACCTTCTGAAGTGTCACCTGTAATCCCTCCCTTCCCCATCTAGACCTACATGGTTATTACAAGTATCATTTTTTCTTTCTCTGAACCCTCCCTGATAAAGGCCCACAGGTATTTACACTATAAACCAGGTTCTTAAAAATACTTCCCAGATGTTGTCATCTGTTTCTGCTTATTTAACAGAGTTCAAATGGATTTTGACAAACAGTCTTTCTTCAAGAGGCAGTGCAGTAAAGACCTTTAATGACAGAACTATGTGTCATCTTTGCCTATAAGCATAAATTTGCACAGCGGGCAGTACGGTGAAAACAGCTTATCATCAACTCATCACCTCTCATCATTGTTAGAATGAAATGCAAATGAAAACGAACATCACTTCAGTCGTGGTTGTGAAAATTAGCATCTGTGACATTAGCAGTGGCTCATTTATTATGCACTCGAAATTTCAGGGGGGAAAGAAAAGAATATAAAACTTCATAACTCTACCAGTCTTTACCTTTGAAATAAAATTAAAACCTTCGGCTTTCCTCACTCAAGGATAAATCCTAGTTAATATTCATTAACGCTGAGCAATCTCTAGACTGCAGATCTTGTCCTACAGAGGATCTAATTATGCCTTGAATTATTTTTAGTGTTTAGGTTTTGCTGTACCTATTTTCTATTTTCTTTTCTTTAATAAGTATTCCCCATTGGAGAGCCACAAGTCACTGAGAAAAAATACAGCACCAAAAAACTTGCTTATAGCATCTGTCTGCACTACAGGCTCCAAACACTTAGGCAAGCGATAAACTTTACTCAGATAATTCCACTGAAATCAATGGGATCACAGCTAATTTATTCACTTCAGTGTTTTCAGAATCAGGATCAGGCCTTCTGTGAAGAATATATAAAAAGGGGAAATTCTGGCCTCAAGTCTATGGCAAAAACATGCATTTCTTTCTGTAAAGTCAGGGGTTTATTTAAAGCTTATAAAAAAGTAAAATTACTGGCATGAAACTGTACTATGGAATAAATCTGCATATTAAAATGTTTCCTCCCATTGGATTTGCCACTATTATCTCATAACCCTGAAAACAAATAAAGGTTTATCACCTAAGTAAGTGAATATTGATTTAATTAGAAGCCTGAACATATTTTTGCCTAAACAAAATGCAGAGGCATTGACCCTGAATTGTCTTACACACCAGAAGTAAGACGAGTTTAAAGCACCAAGCACATTTGGAAGCAGTATAAGGAAACAGAAACGTCTCAAACCTTTAGCATAAACATGGATCAACTGTCACGTAGAATAATGACACAAGACTTTCTTCAGTCAAGCCAGAAAAAAATGGCACAAAGTCGTCTTTGCTTCATGTTGAAGTAAAGCCAAGAATCATCAGGCAGTTCTCAAGTTTGCTGTGTCCGGAGGAATGTGAGGGAGAGAGAAAAAGGAATAGGTTCTGCCCAGCACATTATGTCGTGTGAAGTGGGCAAGACAATGCAGGGATGTTTTACAGATTATTTGCACCTGGTCAAACGTGTAAAACAGTGCAAACTGGAATGCAGAGTATCCGTGAAATTCTTTAAGGCTGTTTTATTTGTATGATGCTGCCTGAAGCATATACAAAAGAGAAGGCTGTATAGTTTCTTTGAGTGTTTTTTCTTTCCGTCGCTCTAAATCTGCTTCATTCCACTCCCCAGATGCACTGACATTTGTAACATCATAAGGGTCAAAGAGGCTAAAATCCAGGTGTTTTCAGAAGCTTTTCCTTCACCCTCCAAGTCAACTGCTCTCCTCCTCCCCAGCCCTCTAAGGGCTGATGGGATAGACTGCACAGACCCACAGCTGAGACTCAGCTAGTAAAAGCATCCTTACCCCCACTGCTTTCCTGCCCTGCAACAAACACTCCAGCAATGCCCGTGCTCTCCCTTGCAGTGAGCTGAGTCCAGCCATCAGCGTGACCAGGAACCTCAGGGCTTTGTGCAAGACCTGGTTTGTCTGACCTCACTTGCCCACAAATAATTCCGCAGCTCAGAACAGCCACACCAAGCTGTGTCTCATCTGGCAGAAATGAAAGGAGGGCAGGTAAGGACGCCCTTAAGGAAGGGATGGAAGAGGCACAGGCTCTGTCGTGAGAGAAAATCATTTAAGGTCCTGGGTAAACAGATAGGTTAGATTAGATAGGCTTGAAACAGAGAGCTTGGCCCTTCAATTGGTTGAATTTCTTCAGTATTAAGCAGGGCAATTTTAACTCTTAGGACTTTTCCTTTATAATTCTGTTATCTGGGATCCTCAGCTGATGTACAAAGTACAAACTAACAGTTCCACGATAGTAATGCAACTACAATGATTAACATTTGCAAAGGATCAGAATCCTTCCATGATCTCTTTTGAAAGCATTTCCCTCCCATTTCTCTCCCAGTTTTCTCTCACAAGACACCAGGTGTAGATGGGGTTTTTTTTGCCTAACAATGAATGTTTATTTATATAGTTTACATAAAATGCATTCAGTAGTTATATGCATATCCAAGCATACACAAAAGCTGCCAGACATTCAAAGAAGTTATTGGCATGACTGCATCACTACCGAAATCCTGCTGCATAATCAAAAAAACTACAATACTATTTCATGGCACAGGATCAAACTTTTCATAGCAGAAACTGAGAGTCCTAAGATAGACTTTTTGTCTGTGCAGCACTTACCACATCTGCAGAAGTCCCTTGAACACCACAGTAGTAAATAAGTAAGGTAAATGCATTGCACACAGAGAACTGGCCATTAGATACTGCAGACCTGTATTACTGCTGCACTGGCCATTTGTCCACCACTATGAGAGGCTTTATACAGGGACAGTGAATTGCCTCAAGAAGGGCCTTAATATTAGCTTTGCATTGTATTCCTTCATCCCTACCAAAAGGCATAACTGGTTGCCAACATTCTTCATGTTGGAAAGTAACAAAACCAAAAGGATTAAGAAGAAAATCTTGGTAAAATACTTAGATTAATGCACAGAAGTTCATACAGTTGTGATAAAGGCAACTAGTAACCATGATTAGGATTCAGTTACCAAAAAAGATCATTTTGATGTCCTCTTTGAGGTCTAGGGTAGCAGATCTGATTTTCATTTAACATTCCAGACCTTATGGCTCTCCCATATGTCTTGTGCTGGCCCCCTGTGGATGTGTTGGAGATACTGGGATGTCTAAGCTGCCTAAAGGCAAGGTGAGGTAGCCCAAGATCTCCACAGTGACAATGGAATCCTGCCCTGTGAGTGTGAGGAGGTACCAAATGTTGCCTGCTCAGTGCAGGGGCAGGCAGGACGTGATCTGGGGAAGTTACTCGTGAAATCCTGTAACTTCTGCTGGGAGGTAAGGACCTGTGCCCCATCTTACCCAATTCTGCATTAAGCAAGTTCAGTATTTACGTTGCTTCCATGGGGCAAGTTTCAAAACGTCCTACAGCAAAGTCAGATTTCTATTCTATGCAAAGTGGGGCTCTTTCCTCTGATGCCCTGTTTGTGAACAGCACGTTGAGCAAAAGCGCTCTCGTCATGGAAAGTTTACACAGCTCTGCGCAGAAGTGGGCCAGCAGTAGGTGAAGTGTTTCAAAGAACGCTCCTGAGACGGAAAGACATCCTGAGACACTTCAACAAGACCTTTCCATTTTTGTAAACGCTTACAGTAAGATAAAGACAGCACAGCAAAGTCAGCAGCTGTGACGCTAAGCCAAGTGGTTAGAGTCCCTTTGTCCCTGCTTTACACATACAGTGAATCAAATGCACCAGCATTATGTACACACACACACACATATATATATATATATGATTGAGAAGCCATAATGCCAGCATTTTAATAGCATGGAATGAATTCATGAACGAATAACTGAGAAGGAAAAAAAATTTTAAAAAATTAAAATCAAACTATTGTTAAGGAACGTCTTATTCTGGAAGAAGAGGGTGACCAAAACTGGCTTTTGAAAATATTTAGCAGACAGGAAAACAAAGCCTATTCACAGAGTCTTTCATGGTCATTTCTTGTTTAATCTATGGTGTAATTAGATATTAATTATACTTCTTCCCTACCATTAAAAAACAGTATGATGATTGAACAGAAGAAAATGCACACTAAACCAACCATTGCAATGCTTAAAAAAACCATTTGTGTGTGGGAAAATGGATTTGAAATTGCTTCAAATCCATGAAAAAAAAACCCCGTTAATTTTAACTGTTAATGAGTCATAGTTTAAAACTGCTAGCACAATATGCAAAAGTGAATACTTTGTAAAACCAGAAGATTCTTGCTGGAACAGTGTCTGCAATAATCTTTTAGGACACAGAAGTCACTAAGGGAGGTGTATTCCCAAACGATGAGAAGATGGGTCTGTAAACTAGGAGATGCCAAATTGCTGGGAACAGAAATATACTAAAAGACTTTTCTAATCTCTTTGTTAAATTTTCAGCACTGATAAACTGAGGCAGAAATGGATAATGAAGCCCTCAGGTCAAGCAGTAGCCATTTCACTTCAGCCTTGCAATACTCATGTACAATACAACACACAGAGGTCATTTTGCACTCAGTGCAGGGACTGAAAATAAATTTCTATCACAAAACACATTGTTATGCCTCTTGCAAAACTCTTTCTTCCTTTCTTACAATTCCAGATTGTGGAAAGTGTCCAGTGTAGCACATTATCAATTTATTCAGAGTATTTCTTTCAGGCTGAAATTTTAATAATTCCCAGAGAAAAGAAGATGACAAACACTAATTGTCAAGTACCCTCTCTTCTTTTGGTTATGGTGATGCAAAATCAAGTTTATTAAAATAAGGAAAAAATTTAATAGCTTTTCTAATTCTTCACCAATTCTCACACTCTTTTCTGAGACACCATCAATTTATCATAGATTGAAGAGAAAGAGGGCATTTTATGAGCTCCTCTGTTAAAAGACTGATGAAGAACTTAAAATATAGACAAAGTCCAGTACCAGGACTCTTTAGCACAGCTGTATCAGCTTCACAGTGATGATCCTTGACTTGTATCTTTGCTATCATCAAGTGAGCATATTCAAACCGATTCCTGAGGTTACAGCACTGAGCCACTCACTAGCAAGTCAGGAAACTCCTGAAGTTAGGATTTAAAAGCAAACCCTCCTCTTAAAAATTGGTAAAAATTCCTGCTACTGTTCACTCACTGGCAACAAAAGTTGAACATTCTTACCTTTGGCTTTTGACTTTTCTCCTTATCGGACGCGTTAGATGGTTTTCTCTTCAACATGTTTAACCCACGTCTATCCAGCGGATGTGCAGCCGCGACTGCCTTGCGACCAAACTAAGCACAACAGGGGGTACTACAGACGTGTGTACGTTGGTTACTTCCTTGTTCTATCAGGATGTGACTTCACACAGCTGCTTTGTTGAAATGGGGGAGCAAACTGAAAACTTTGGTTGGGGAGGGGGTGAGGAAGGGGGGAGGAAGTGACGGGCACAAGAAAGAGAGAGGTGCACCAAGGACATGAGTAGGAAACGAGGACAGGGTTCAAAGTGAGAAATGTTTTAAAACTTATCTGCTTCTGTGTCACCATCAGGCCTCAAAAAGACTTTGGACAACCTCAAGAAAATCATCCTCTTTTCCTCTCTCGCTTTCCCCCTCTCAGCCTTGTGTCACTAACGGAACCTTTATTTCAGCACGTGGTGGGACTCGGTTGTGAAGGTGTGCTGATGTTCAGAGGACCAAGGGATATTACTGCCCAGCAGATCTGCACTGTACTCTGGGTGTGTGGTCCAGCTGGTCCCTAACATCTCCCTTCCTCTCTCTACAGTAATGCAATAAAAGCAATGAGATTAAAGTTCACTGTTTGGTAGAGAAGGGAAGTATCCAAAACCATCTTTTTCTTTTGCATGGTGAAATCATTTTTTTGTCATTCATTGTGAATTTTGGACAGCACTTTTCAGTCCTCCACTGTCCTTGATGTGCTGACAAAGTCACAGGGAGAAAAGGCAAGTCTTACAACAGAAGACAAACAAAAGTCTTGAGTATTCTAAGTAAAACTTATTTGTTGTGAATCATAGGTCACAAAACCTGAAACTATGAAACACTCCCAACTTTTTGCTGAAAGATGGAGGTGAATTCTCAATTTCAAAACCCCAAATTTTTTGGGTCACCCACAGGGTTTCAATTAAACTTTAATTTAAGATTATTACAAATGAAAAAGAAATGTATTTCTCAGTAAATTGCAAGAAATAGGTTCAAGTAAGTGTCAAGAAAAAACTCTAGGGTTGGGGTTTTTTTCAAAATTTTGTTTATAAATTTTCCAATTTTTTTTTCCAAATAAATATATTCTAAGTAGCCTTTACTCCTAAGTTTTGCATAAATAAAAGCACTTATAAAAAAGCAAGTCACTGTGGAAGTCTCTTGCACCTAATAAAAATTCCAAAGTCCTTAGGAATCCAAATCCTCAGTGCACAGACTTTCTTTCTCTATGTCATTCTTTTAATATTAGATTAGATGGAACTTGAATTTCAAGAAAAGCTAAAACAAGAAACCACTCAAACTGAAACCACAAAAAACTGATGGTTCAAAGCTGGTAAGTAATGCACAGGTCTTATTTCTTAGAATTGCCTTTCCCAGTCCCAAAACCACTTCTAACCTTTTGTACATGCATGAGAAGACACTGCTAGATAGACAAGTAGACTCTTGGATGAACTGCTCTCGTCCTCCTCCTCTCCTGTATGATTACTCCAAGGACAGGCTCCTCAGATGAATTCCTACTTCAGTTTGCTCTTTGGACTTTTATTTAAAGTTTTAAGAACAGTTTTGGAGGGTTTCTTGGATTTTGATGGGTGGGCAACTGAATGGACCGAGACCAACTGATGAAAGAATAACTATTATATGCTAATGGTATTATGAGGTTTTCCTTTCCAGGCCTTCTAAGAATGGGGTGGGTAAGAAGTGGGGGAGGAGGAAATGGAGTTAAGATACTGAAATTCTGTCAAATATAACAAAAAACTCTCCAGGCTAGTGGGTTGCAATGGAGTGTGTGTTGAACCTCAACCCATTAACCAAGATGTTTCACTTCACATTTTAATCTGAGCTACACTAATTTAAAATGCAGTTAAATTAGGGGGTTTTCTTTAATAAAAATAACATATCCCTCAGAGTTCATAATATTTGATATTATTAGTAATAATTAAATATTAATAATTATGAACTATGAGAGATATGTTTCCTTTCTATATTTGAAAACACCACCTGAAATGTCAGTTTAAGTTTCTAAGCATAAGGAGGTTTTACCATGGATATTTAATCAGCCTTAGTAATTCAGTAGAGCCATATGTTGTTATAAAAGCTGTATGTATGTTTAAAAGTAATTAAACTTGATTATTTATCTACCTAGACTTACAGTGCAGTATATTGGTTTTCTTTTTAATCTGATCCAAACGTGAGGATTAAATCAGGCTCTGCTGATCATTACACTGTGATTTCCTGTCTCAGGCCACTGTTAAAATCTTCATGATTAATAAAATGGGAACTCATCTGAAGAGTAATATATGAGCTTCCTTTCTGTAGAATATTTATTGTTAAACAGGAGGAAAGAGGCTATTTCAAGAGATATAGTACCCACCCATATCTATTTCCTATCCTCATCCACATATCAGAAAAATTATAGCAGCTTGAAAGCTGACCTGATTATGTTCTTGCCCTTGGAAGGGTGACCCACACTAGTTTTAAAAAGTAACAAAGTGAAGAAAATCAAACATATATAACATTAATTTAAGTTCATTTAATTTGGTTAACCAATGCATTTCAAACGGAGCTCTTTTGAATTAAAAATGAATAATAAGCTTGGTGCTTATATCCTCTGTATTTGAATCTAATTTTTCAAAGGGGATTGAGTATCTATGTAAAATTGAAAGAAAAATTCTTATACTTAGTTTTCTGCTGGACATGACTGCAGGTAACTTATTCCATTTCCTTGCTGGACTTTGAATCTGATCCAAACCCCAGTGAAATCAATAGAAGTTTTTCAGGTGAATTTTATGGGGCTTGGATTGACTCCTCTATCCTGAAATAACCAGGCAATGTCACTCTTTTATCTGGAAAGTCTTATGGGGGAAAAGGCTATCCACTTAAAAATAATTAAGATGACCCCATGAGAATGATTCCCACTGCCATTATATTTATAAAAGGCAACATACCTTATAGCTTATTATTATCATTACTCAGTTTTAATGAACGGACCATGATGAATGGTCCTGGATATTCAAGTGCTTTATGTGCCTCCCTCCCACACTGCATCAAAGTGTTGCAACAGCTGCATATCCCCTCAGAGCTCCATCCAGTTACCTTGCCCTGAAAGGAGAGATCACTCCCAGTGTAAATTTATCCTTTCAAAAGTTGATCATTCCGTTAAACTATAAAGTAGGGTGTGAAGTAGATTGAAAGGTTTAGCATACTGGCGACCTGTCAAAAAGCAAATGAAATGAGACTTTCCTCATATTAGCAACTCGTTTTTCATTGTCCATCAGACAAATCTGGTCCAAGTCTAACTGGAGACTCAAGGATACCTTGGGGCTGTACATTGCTTTCCCTAATGCTAAGCAATCCCAGAGTGTCTTAGTCTGTTTATTTTAATTAAAAGAAGATTTATATTTTGTACAAGAAAAGAATCATGCCTTCAGCCTCTGCTTTCATGGTTGTGCCTCCCCCTGAATGATCTAACTCAGATATTGCAGAAATCTCAGAATAGCAAGTGAAGCTGAGTGAATAATTTGCAGTGAATAATTTACTTAACAAATTTAATCTTTATTTCCTCAAGGAATGTTCATGAGCAGAACACAATTTCCTCATATGTATTAATTATGGGCCAGAATTTAGCTAGATACTTCCCTCTCCTGGTCTGATTTGAGCAAGGGCCAGCCACAGATACAGTCACAGCTAATCCTCAACAGAGCTCTCTCCATATAAACCAGCACAGCAAAGACTGTGGAAACTAAAAGGAATATGTGTGAAAAAGTGAAGTCAAGCGCTCCCTCCCCCGACAAGAATCCATGAAAGAAGACAGAGGTTTGCAACCTCTGGCTGGGCTATGTTTATAATTATTTAAACACACTGACTTTTTTAACTCCAAAGATAGAGGCTGTGATTTTGGGATGCTGGGCAGTAGAATTGGATGCTTAAGGTCTCATCTTTGAAACTCCCATGCTCACTGCAAACTCAGCACTATGAGCAGCCAGAACTTAGTATTGAAAATTGGTCCAAAATGATTAGGGATTTCATGTAACAAAGTATAATTTTATACTGAATAGGCTCTTACGTGCTTTTTTCATCAGGAATAGGAAGTGGAGAAGCTACAGAAACTCAGAGTGTTAGAGAGACAAGACAGAATCAAAGAATATTTTAAGCTTTGATTTGGCAGTTTGTTGACACTGTATCAAGAAGACTCCTATTCCATAGAAAGCCTAATTTTTATGAAACCTGTAGAAACTGGCTATTCAGCAAAGTGAATAACTAATACCTGAATTTTGATCCAAAAACTTAGTCTTTGCTAAATAATTTACACTGAGGGCATTTTTAATGACATACATCCAATGAAAGAGTGGGAGTCTAAGCTTGTTTCAGCAACCATTAGGGCCACAATGTAGCAGGAATATCCTCACCATGCCAAGTCCCAGGAACTGTGAATTTGGCCTCTCTCAGACTATTGGTCTTCCTTTTCTCCCTTCTCTTATGTTAATCCTTTGCCTTTAAGGTCAATGAAGTCATGAGGAAATATGGCAGGGACAGGCTAAAACAGCATTCCTACGGGAGCTCCTACTGAATTTAAAGAGGTGTCTGGTGCAAAAGAGAGGTTGCTACCCTGTGAGTAAGAAAAAGTGTCTCCTTGCCAGGCCCTCAGACTGTGTCCTTGGCGTGTTCCCAACAGCACCTGGCCTAAAGGGAAAATGAAGTACCAAGAACTTATCTCAAGCTTTGATCCCAACACATTCTCTTGCATTAGCAGCAGATGAACAGATCAGTCATACCTGCACTATGTCAGGTTAGCACTAACACTAATAAAAATCTATACTACTGTGACAAAAGGATTCTCAAGGAGATTGGCTTTCACCTATTGAACAAATCCCTTTCTTATTACCTTGAAGAGTAAGAGCCAAAGTTGTGTCTATATCTTCTAGATACTCCTGTTGAGAAAACTCGAAGTCAGCAAGGTTGGTGTCTTGTAAAACACAGCCACAGTCTTATCCAGAATCCGAGTAATGATTTCCTACAGAAATGTGTGCGTCACTGGTGGTTTTCCTGTACAGTTTATTGTAAGCAGAGTCTGTGATGAAAAACAAAAAGTAACTGGCAGGATGGTGCTGCTGTGAGCTCAGATGTGGAAGAGAACAGCACGCTGTTTGTCTGGGTGAATGTTAAAATCGGGGCTACATCACAGTGCTCATACCCAGAACGTCTCAATGGATTCCGTGAGTGAACACTGCAATTACTAATCAGCTACAAGGGCATTTTACGCCACGTAATTTGCAGGTTTATGTGACTGTTGTTTTATAGTCATCCAGCCGAAGCTCAGCCTCCCTGAAATGCATTTACAGATAAAGAGTGATGGTTGCCTCGTACATCTACCCAGAAAGCTCAAATATGAGATTTTCGATAAAGGGAACTGATATAAAAATAAATGTAGGCTCTCTGTTTTAATCTCATACACAAAACATGACATGCTTCATTTGGTATTTAGACCAGCTTAACACAGGAGCACTGACAGTGCAGCAGGGGATTTTTTCAAGGTATGTACATGATGTCTGCCAGCCTATCTCTGATTAGAATCAATATCAAGAGAAATAAATTCTGATTAGCTCTAATGGCAGCCTGCTATCAGAAAACTCTTCATAGTTTGAAACCACCTTTGACCAGTAAATATCTCCTGCAGAATTTTTTCACTGGTGTCAGAGTGTCACATTGCTGTGCCATCACAGCATTAGGACTGCTGTGCAAATAGTAACATGAAAAAGAATAATGTGTGGCACACTGCATATTCACTTGCAGGATTTTGATTTCATACTGCTTCTAAGGGAAAATGTTATTCTTCCTTTCATGTTGAATATGGTATCAAGTGAGTGAAAATCATTATTTGGAAGAGACAGAGAGGGACAAGATGGCTTCATTTGTATTTGGGCTTAAAATTCTCTCTCTACCCATCTAACTAATGTGATACCTGATTATAGCCAGGAGAAACACAAAAAGTCATCATCAAGAAAAGGTGATCATTTTCTTTTCTCTTTCTTTTCTTTTCTCTTCTCTTCTCTTCTCTTCTCTTCTCTTCTCTCTTCTCTTTTCTCTTCTTTTCTTTTCTTTTCTTTTCTTTTCTTTTCTTTTCTTTTCTTTTCTTTTCTTTTCTTTTCTTTTCTTTTCTTTTCTTTTCTTTTCTTTCTTTTCTTTCTTTTCTTTTCTTTTCTTTCTCACTCTATACCAGACCTGTGTGCTTACTGTTACAAAACTTGATTCAGATGCTGACATTAATAGCAATACCTTAAAAATCAAGCAGGATGTGGGTCAAACTAGCTCCATCAGCAAACAACCAAATCACACATACTGGGAATGAGACTTGAGTGGTTGATTTTCTCTCATTTTCAGACCTGAACCTCACTGCAGGGAGGTCTGGCTCCTGCTCTGTGCATCTGTCTGGCAGGTGTAGATGGTTACCTTGATCCAACAACCACTTGCTCCAGGGCACTGGTGAAGGAGGTTGGGAAAGCTGCAGCCATGCTGAGCTCCCGCATAAAAAAGACCAGCTGGATTTTGGCACTGAGTTCCTCACTGGTGAGGACTGACAAGGTGATCACTGCACCCCTTGCTGGTCATGGTTAGTGTCTGTTTGCCTCACTCAGGATTTCATGGGACACTACAGGTTGTGGCTGAATGGTCACAACTGACTAAGCTGCCCCAGCTCAGCTGAGCCTCACCAACGGGGTGGGAACCCTCTCTTAGCCCATCAACAAGATGAAGTGAAGCACAGTCACATAAATTTATTTCATTAAGGGTTTAAGATAACATGCTTTATCTCAGGCTGTAGGCTAAAAGCACTCGCAGGGACAGTCATGGTGCTCAGTATGTTTAAGGTAATTACTTATGTGTCAGTAACTTGTCTTTGGGGAGAGAAGGGAATGGAAAGGGGAGGCTGTTTCTGAAACTGTGCTCTGTGGAAAGAGAGATTGATACTTTGCCTCTTCACAAACACCCCACTTTTTTTTCCATATTCCTTCCACCAATCTTGACCTTTTTTCATTGTATTATCAAACTCCTCTCTTACCTCCCACAAGGTGTGTGAGCTTTTGACTCATACCTTGAATACCTCTTCTCTAGAGAACCTTTTTTTACCACCTATTCTCACCTATTCTCTCCTTTTTACTTCTATCACATGCATTATTCTGTGTGTTTTATGTCTCCTTTGTCTTGTTGCTGCCACAGAAAGCAGAGGTTGATGAAAAGGCGACAAAACTTTTCCCTCCACAGCTCCATGATCTGCTAAAAATTCTAATGAACAAAAGTAGCAGTGGTTCTGCACCAAACTGGAAAAGATTCTCACTCCAGGAGTAGCAAAACTCTGAAAGATAGATATAGATTTCCCAGATGACAGCAAATTTTGTTTGTTTGTTTTTTTTAATATGTGTACAAACTGGTGAAGTGAAATATTAACATTATGTTCCTCTAGTTTGGGAGGGAAAGTTCACAAAAAATCTTTGAAATATTTTTGTGTTTCAAAGCCTATTTACCTAATACCCTAAAAACTAACACTCTTACATACCATACACACGCATAAACTCATTAGATTAAGAAAACAAAGTTTTAAAGTCAAGAAAAGGCATAATGAATGCTATCTGTGATACCTGAACCTCACCCCTATGCGTGGATATTTTATGATGCAGTTTTAATAATGCAGCTTTAATAGTTACCACATTTTCTCTATTCAGTGGCTGTCTCATTCAGGGCAATGAGTGAATCTAAATGGAGATGTCAGAGCCTGCAAATAAACTGTTTGAACTCCTGCACTTCTGGTACGCTGGTATGTGTATTCTTGCTCATGCAACAACCGTCTGATGGGTAAAATAACATTCTATCCCCACTTTGCAAATGAAGCCTAAGGCAGACAAGTCAAGTGATTTGTCTAATATCACACAAGAGGTCTTAGAAATGCAGGGAATTGAATCTGTATTATCTACATCCTTAATCACTGGATCATGATTCATGGGGTTAAGGAAGTTATGAAGAACTGCAATATGGATTCATTTTGTCATTCTAGTTCAGGAAAACACTAAGAAATTATGTTAAAAGCTGTCTACTTTGCAGTTGATCATTGACTGCTTGTATTTCTAAGGTTTTGACCCTGTGGTTAGATGTGCAGAAAATCTGAGCAAATACAGCTGCAAGAAAAGTTCAGGGAGTTTGAATTCAAGCCTTTCAAATTAGAAAATCTGAATACTATCCTGACGTAACTTTTAGGGGAATTATGCAGAAGCATAAATGCGAGGGAAGGAAGCTAGGTATTGAAACACCTACAGAACCTAGAACTAAATATAGAAACCCTCAAGATACCTACAGAAGTTTTTTCCTCATGATCTTAAACTATTTGAACTCTTTATCTTCCGACTTCCTACACACTGTTTGTCATCAGTTCTTGTGCTGTGCTATCAAACACAAGTTGTAAGTAGAAGTGAACAAGAAGTTTCATGTCATTTAACCTAATTAATTTGGTCCTTCTGCAAAAAAAATATTCAGCCAGATTTCTTCAAATGGATTGGAGTGTAAGCACTTCCAGCAAGAATTATGTCGTGTTCAACTTTCCAATTTGCTCTCCTTATGTATTAGGGAAGGTGAACTTCTTCAATCAATTAAATGTCTACAAAAAATTGGTCCAGAAATCTCATTACCATAGGTGAAATCCTTTCAAAATGAAAGAGAATAGTCAGATACAAAACCTTTTCCAGTTCTTTCTGAAAAGCTCTGGTCTTTGTCTTCTAATGATCTAAATACCAGGAAGTGTTTAAATAGCAGAATTAGAGGTGTGTCCACTGTGTGTCCATTGTTTCACTTCCAGTCTTATTTTTCAGGCCCTATCTTGTTCATTTCACCCACAAATATTTTTTCTAAGTTGGACGAACACCCAGTATTCACATTAAATTTTCAGTTTCTAAAAACAAGTGTGAAATTATGCAAGACATACCCTACTTCTGGAGAATGTCACAACAAAAGTGTTTCTTTTAAAGGACTTTGAAATGCATTAATTATAATAATGCTGCAGCCCTGGAAACCTTAGTGCCTTTCTGGCACTGAAAATCTTCACTCTTCCATTTATGCCACTGCTGAGCACCAATATCGTGTGACTTTCCCTTCATTTCTACGTGAGGGAGATGAAAACAGAACTAATTTCTTCTGATTAATGAAAGGCTTATTTCACAAATAAGCTTTACAGGAACACTTTAAAACATACAAAAATGACTTACCAAAGAGAATAACTAGCTTAATCTACACTCACAAAACAAGCAAGCAAACATAATCAGGTTTTGAGCCAGCTCAGAACTTCCCGAAAATTGATGTCTCTGAGACAAAAGTCATTTGAATTACCTAGGGAAGAAGACAAGGAGTATCGGGCATTGTGGCATGCACTGCTACCCACCACTTACGTATTCTTGTAACTTAAGGTCAGTAAGGATCCTTGAGACATCCTCAGTTGTGGCTTCCTTACCAAAGCCTCAAAATCCTTACCTAATTAGTCATGTGAGTAGCACTTTAATTTAAGCTTCATCAGGGACTCGGAAGAAATCTGAAGCTGAGCTGGCTTGTTCTCCTGAATGAAGATGAGCACACATAAAAGGTGCACTGAGCTAATGCAAGCACAGTGAAGATTAAACATTTTGACTACAAACGGGAAGCTCGTCACCAACTCAACAAGCACAAGATCAGGAAAAAAAAAAAAGTTTAGGTTTCAAAAATCTATGCAGAAGTAAAACCGCATTACTTTGTGTGAGAAGATAAATTGCGCTTTAAAAGTTGCAGACTTGGATAAGCCTATCTCAGGGCACCTGATGGCTTCACTGGTCAAAATGTTCCTGCCAGCATCAGGAGCTGATGCATTAGGATAACACAGCATGAAAACACAGCCTGTATTAGCTGATTCATTCGGCGGGAGCACTGATCAAGCAGAGGAACGTGTACCTTTTTTTTGCTTTGTATGGTGTATGGGAAGAAAGATAACCTTTATAATTATTATTATTTTTTTAATAAAAAACCCAAGAAAAATTTCTAATATACAATACTGGGCTGACAGCAGATCCACGTAAGGATAATATTATCACAGTGTAGGTGTGTAAAGCAGCAGACAGGCAAGAGAATATATTTCCTTCAGTATGCAAAAGCGCATCATTTTGGCAATTCCAAAGGATGCTAACAGGAAGCCATCCTTTCATCAGACAGTTTGTTATCAACAACTGCACTTAGTTTAATTATATTTTGACTCTTAATCATGTTTCATGAAGTAGGTAGCATTCCTCTTTTTCTATTAAGAATTCATACACCATTTACAAAGAGTAAGTATACAAAGTACACAATTTTCCCCACACTTTCAACAATTACAGTCCCCTTCTCACTACATTCATGACAGTAATCCAAATCTTTCATTTCTCTCTAGCTGTAGCTCTGCAGTACCTAGCAGCTATGTCAGAAGCAAACCCATGAAATCTGCTAAGGTGAATTACAATGTTCTTCTGCAGTTATCTGTAACCATATTAAAAATTTTGTGATATTCTAAAGTTTCTTTTAGTGCAAATAAATTCACTTCATTATCATTCTGCCTTATATATACCAGCAAGTGCTAGCAATCCAACTTTACAGAACAGCCCAGAAATGTGGAGAGGGAAACGTTTGGCAAGGGTTTTGGTAAAGTTAGGTATACATGCCTCTAAGATTAATGAAAAATATGACATCATTCCGTATATAGTTATGAAAATTCTAGTAAGGTATGAAAAATACAAAATAGGACAAGAGTTACCATAGTGAAGAGCAGCGGCATCAGATTTTTCATATTTTTTAAAACCTGCTGTAAGACTACAATATCAAAGTCACCACAGATGAGGACACATATTTTTTTCACATTACTATGCAGGAAACAGCAAAAATCACTGTAGGATGTGGAATGGTAGTGGCAGATATTGGCTATCAGCACAGTGCAATGGTGCAGTTCTAGCGAGGCTGGACACCCTCACAGGCTTTTCTCTTCCAAGCACAAAGCTTGAGAGATGAAGCCTTGCACTTTCAGAGGTGATTTTCTCTCACTTTTTGTATTTAACTGAAGCAAGACATATAACATTTACCAACTTACTGATGTAATTGTTTCTTAAATAAAGCTCCCTGTGACAGGAGACAAACCACTACAGACTCTGAAGCATCAAGAAAATACGTGCTCTTAAGTTCACTAGCATATGTGTTTTTTTGTCTGATTCCATATTTTGCTTGGTATTTCCAAGAAAAGTAAACACTGAAAATTTAGTCCTGGCTCTTGACTTTTCACCAGTTAAAAAAACAAAGCCATTCAAATTTCACCGGCATTTGTCCACAACAGACTTGCATAAATATACCTCAATCTCTACCCCCTCACAAGTCTTAAAATTCAAAACAACTTTTCACAAGGTTCTGGAACAGGGTTTGGACTGGGAAAAAGTGAGTGCCTTTGAATTTAATCATGTGCTAAATTTAACTGTAGCACTGTTCCTTTTTGTCTATCAGCTCATGTATCTTCAAAGTCTGCAGTCTGGGAAGCACGGGGGTGTTTTAGCTCTGTCTTTACCTTGCAAGAGAGGTGCTGAGTACAGAGGGTGAAGGGATGAGGTGCTGGACTGGTGGGAAGAACAGAGTAACAGGTGAAATTAGCTAGAATGTTATAAAAAGCAACAGGAAACCTGTCAGGAGCCTTGTAAATCAAGATATGATAGGATGAAAAAAAGAAGCAGCTGGGGACAGTTTCATACCATAGAAAACAAATCCTGTTTTCATGTCTCAGCCACAGCTTATCATCACCTGAACACCCATCATCGTGGTCTTGAGGGTTTTGTTTACTGCCACCCTTCCAGCTGCCCTTTATGTCTTCCCTGGGCAAAGACTTTGGGCCTCAGCTTGGGTACAGCTAAGCAGGACTTTCTAACACCAGTAGGAAATAGATTTATACTTGGTGAGGATCTGGCTTCCTGCCTTGTCACTGACATAGGAACAAAAGCTACAGCTTTCAAAAGGACCACTTCTTACTGACAGTGAAGCAGCTACAGTGACCAGAGCAGTTGAAAATTGGTGTCTCAGAAATGCAATTTGGGGATTTCCAGGCATTCTTTTTCATGCTATATTTGTACCAAATGAGGATTCAAAATGCAATTGAGAAAGCTCTTCCGAGGCATGTTCAGGTGTCTTTCAACAGAAAGATATTACTGAAGAAATCAAAACCTGCAGAAAACTGTCAAATTGCTTAAGAAAATCGAGCAATCAGAAAGTCCATTAAAGCCCACAGCATTCTAGTGTGCAGGAGAAACTGCTGGCTGAAATGGAGCAGAAATCTTCCCACAAGTGGGCTGTGCAAATGGTCAATACAACTTTCAGCTTCAGAGCACATTTCGCCGGAGAAGAGCGCTCTGTCCTCTTTGTTCAGTACTGACTGTCCACACCCTTCCTCCCCACTTCACTAACCTAGGGAACAATGCTCAGTCACTGGTATCACAGATCCAATAACCTGCATAAACCTCAAGGAAATACACAGCATGTTTCTGAGAACCAAGAGGAGCAGGAGCAGCAGAGGCAGTGCAGAGGGCAGGGTAGGAGCACCACAGCATGGAAGCAAGGCTGCTACGGGGCAACTGGGGAACCAGAACCTGTTAAGTACAATATGTCAGGAAAAGTTAGGACAAGAAAATGTCCAAAACCAGAGTTGAGAATTAGTGTGTTTCTTCAACTAAAAAAAAAGAGTGTCAAACTAGATATGCCTACCAGGGGTCAAAGGGAGATGCTGAGAAATGGCTTGTCTGACAAGAAAGCAAGCCAGACCAGGAGAAAAGCAGGAAGCCACAAGGTTACTGACATTGCAGAGAACTACAGACACAACAGCAGAGCATGACAAGACCATGACACTTTCCTGAGAGGAATATGGAGAGAATGAATACAGGTACTGGCATAAAATCATTTGTAGCATTCCCAAACTTATTATTCCACAATGCAAACTTATTACACCACAATGTAATGCATTCATATCGGAGAGAAACCAATCTTTTGAAGCTTTCTACTCTCCCCTTAACCTGAAAATGGGAGAGAAAAAGTATCTTGCTCTGAAGTACCTTTAGACTTTTTTATTTCTCCTCACCAAAATCCCAGGTCCTCTCTACCTTTGTATTTCTTTCTCACTGAAAGCCAAACAAAGGTCGCAACAGATAAATATTCTTATGTTATCAATGACTAAATCCTTCAACTTAACCATGCTGCTCAGATGTGTGAAGAAGAGAGACCTACTTCCAGTAACTCTCTGCTGATTTGTCTCCAAGAGAGGATGTTTTTTCTCTCTCTCTCTCTCTCTCCTGTAAAGGAGCCTGGATGATTCTACAAACACAGCTTCCATATTGTTCAGTTATTGGGAGATTGGGTGGGTCAGCCAGTGAAATAGCATCTAAAAGTACTGAGGGAGAGGAGAAAGGGACTCATCAGCTTTTTCCTCTCTGTCTCAGGCTCTGGAGGACAGACTTTGAGCCCTTATATGAAGAGGATCCCTCATCTGTGACCCCACAATATGCTGTTTCAGGTCCATTCAAGCCTATTGAGTTCCCGTACTTTGAAAGCCTCTGACTGTAGATTTTTCATGCCTTATCCGAGATTGCAAAAGTCTTATGCAATTGCACAGATTGAGAAAAAGCAACAGAAGGCTGAAATATCTTGTATAAAAGTCATATGGACATGGCACTTCTAAGTATACTGCTTTGTTTGGGTAGTGAGGATCTTAGCATACAAATAACAGAAGGGCAGCTTCTAGTAACCACAATTTAAAAATATTCTGAGACAGACAGCTGAACTGTTTTCTGCAGGGCTAAGCTTGAGGAATAAAAAGAAGCATTAAAACCCAATAACCTTTCACATTTAGGTCAAGTGGTTGTTAAAGCAGCGTCTGGACAATCTTTTTTTCCATCCTCTGCCTGATTTTTATCTGATTCATAACATCACAAACATCAACCTGCATCACTCATTTCTCCCCCCAATATACTTTGTGATAATGAGAAAATATGCAGCATAGTAGTTTCTTTTTTCAAGCATACAATTATATATTTCTTTTTTCTTTGCCTGAAGTATTTTGTATTTTTAAAAACATAGTCTTTCACTTTTTAAGGAAGAACTGACTGTAAATTTCATGTCTCTGGAAAGAATACCAGTTACAATAATTTCACATGGCACTCTTGACACACTCAAAAAAGCAATGCTCTGTGTTGCCCTAGGCAAAATTCTGACCGAAAACTAATCATATAGTAAAGAGCTAAACAATTAAAAAAAAAAAAAAAAAACACACACACACACAAAAAAACCCCACCTATGTCTAAGTTCACTTTGCATAAAGTTGCCAATGGTGGCACTGTGGCTACAAAATGGTAACACAGCACACGGTTCTGGATTTCATTAAAGGACAGAAATACAGACTTCTACGATATTTTCACAATACATGAAGGTGGTCAGGATGGGTGAGATGTGAGCTGTCTGCAACATCCCAGGGCCAGGGGCAGTCCAGCTAATCCAGGCCAGTGTTGTGAGCTTAAGAGGGGGAGGTTGAAGGAAGGGTAACTGGAGCTGGAGGAGCCTGTTGTAGCTGAAGGTGGATGTGATTTTTGCAGTCTGTTCTCACAGTTCTCATTTAGATGACCGGCTCAGATGACTTCTGTCAGCCTTTTTACTGGTTTAGGTGAAAAAAAATGGCAATAGGAAACACAGTAAGGGTGGCTGTGTAAAGTGCTGAGGAGGAAGAACGGAAGAGGAAGAAAGGAGTCAAGGGAAGAAATTGGAGGAAGGGAATTAGGATTACTCATATTTTGTCTCTCTAAACAGCAATATATTCTGAAGAGATCCAGGTCTTTTTCCCTGTGATTACAGAAGAGCACTACTTAATTCACTATCTGCAACTCAGGCTTTAATTAAGGCTAGGCTCAATCAGCTTTGCCCATGCTGCTGAGATGAGTGTAAATAACATGTGTCCAACCCAGATATTTGTCTGTCCCCCAAGCCAGATAAGCTACAGTTTGCTGATGGAACAGCAGAGTCTTGGATCTTAGTCTTGCATCTACTAGTTTTGCCTGTATGCCTCAATTCAGGACATACCAACAAGTATTTCAGCAGCACATCTCAGTCCATCTCCTCCACAACATGTGGCAGCAAAGACAACAGAGTAGCTGCAAGGTCAAGAAAATTAAATTATACCTTCTTACTCATAGAATCAGAAAGAGTATCATGGAATATATTGGGTTTACTCTAACAAGTAAATCGACATCAGAAAGAACATCTGCACCATCCCCAGTGTCTGATCCTCTCATAGCAAAACCACCAGTGTCCTCTTTTTGATCCCTAAACAGCAAAACTGAAAATCCAGTCTCTGTAATCTTCAACTGAGCCAGTTGGTAGAATGCAAATGCAAAGAATGAGATGACTTGCCACTGACTGTAATCTAAATCCAAAGACACTAAGCCCACAGAGAAACATTAAAGTCAGGGAGCCCGTCAGGAAGGCAGATGGCAAAATAAACAATTCAGGAAAAAAACGCACTAAACCCCTTGCTGGCAGTTAATAGTAACATGGGTAGGACAAATCTCACCAGGGCAGAGAACGTTAACAGCCTGTTTGTGACAAAGTGAAATAAAATTACTTGAATTGACACTTATGGTCCCATAAATCTGACCGACACATCTATTACTATTTTGACCTGGGACTTCATCCTTGGCTTGGGATGCTGAAAGCTGCTTTCATTAGGAGCCAGGCATATGATGGAGCTCAGCATCCCTGACACAATTCAGTTTCTGCAGAGAGTCCTATTTACTGGCAGGCAGGAGGACTCACCTGACAGAGCACAGTCTTTGTTCTCAGCTCCCAGCCTATTTCTGCCAACGCTCTGCCCTGGAGATCTCTCTGCTCCCAGGCACTCTCCCTGGGAGTTTGCAGCGCTAGGGCTGTCCAGGGTTGCAGTGCTCTATCTTCCTCAGCTTTTTTTTTGGGGTGGTTTTCTTTCTCTCTTTTCTAATTACAGTTCTATCAATGGAAGTTTTAGACTTTCTGTTTTCTACATCAAATCCCAGGAAAACCTTCAGCTGGATAAATCCCATGTTTCAGGTACTGCCTGTTATGTCAGTTACTGCGTCGTTGAAAAGGAACTGAATTACCACCTCCATGTATTCAGAAATATGGGTGCTATACAGACCCACACATCTATTTGTGTACCTTTCCCAGTGATGTATGAGCACCCATCACAGAACGTGGTGTTTGCAGCAGGAGACTCTCTGATCTAAGGCTGCGGTTGCTCAGGTCTCCCTTTGAACGCTCGGCTGGCAGGTTTCAGCAGGTATCTTGCCCCCTGTGGTTTAGGTGCACTTTCCTGGGAGCTGGCCTTATTTCACAGTGAGAGACAGCTCTGTCCCCAGAGCACTGTGGAGGGAACAGGCATGAAGGGAAAAGAGGCTGCTCTTTACTTCTTTCCTGATACATTTCACTCCACCAGTGCCCCCCACCTCAATGTGCTTACCACTAAGTGGAGTGCCAGAAGACCTGCTGTGCCCAGTGAGGAGAGGGAGAAAAGCCTCATTGCAATGACTATATTTTGTATATCTCACTCTTGGTTTTGTTTTTCCCGTTTCAAATAACCTTTTAAAAAAAGACATCAATTAAAATACAAAAGCCTCCCCTACATAACTATCCAGAAAGATAATTTCAGAACAAGATTAAACTCTCTTTGATTCTGTCCCTAAAATCTTCTTGCTGCCACACAGGCTACTGCAAAAATAGGCTCTACCAGCTAACCTGATCCAAGAAGGTAGAAGCATAAACACCATTTCAACCTCTGATATTTGCCTAAATAATTTTAGTGCCCTTTACTAGAATTGCAGTGACCTCTAGGAGCCTGATCCAAGACCATTTGCTTTATTGCCCCTTACTGACTTACCCCAGACTTCCAGAAAGTTTTCTAAGCCTGGAAGGATGAGTATTTAATGTACAGATAAAAACCCAAAAATACATGAGTGTGCTGATGAGAAACAGAATAGCCTAAAGCCTTCCATCTCTCTGCTGCTGATGTCTGCATGGTTAAAAATGAACTACCTAGGGCTATATGAACCCTGGTGTTAGCCTGAACAATGCATCCACATCCATTTACCTGAAATCTAAATTTGGTTTATTGCATTTCATAACCACATGGAAGATGACGGCATCCCTTTAATGCTGAATCAGAGCAAAAAGTTTCTACTTTTTATGCACATCAGCAAAAAAAGAAACCACTTCCACTTACCCAGGAGTACTGTAGATCCATATCAGTTAGGGAATATGTGAGATGTGACTGATGAGAAGAGCAAGTACAGTTTTCCCATTCTTCTATTTTTGAAATCAAGAAGTCACAAGGACAGAGCTGGTTGTCAGGAAAAGGCTTCCAGTCACTCCACAAGTGAAATTCGGTTTCCGAATGAATTGAAATAGTTCCCAAGTTATTAAGTCTCGAAGTGTATGTTCGGCCCAGAGACGCAGAAATAAAATCCGGCCTGGTCTCACTCTCTTCTTTTCTCCTTGAGCTGCCTTTCCAGGTCTTCTTTTCCTGAGGTCTTGTCAACTTCATGCAAGAAGTTAGTGCTTCTTCATCCTCTTCAGAGAGATAAGCATCCTCTAACGCATCTTTAAAAATACAAATACTTCTGTTATGATATGTTGCAATTCATAGAGAAAGAGGCACTTTTTTTTTTTTTTTTAATGCTGTCTGTTGCATTCTATACACTGAAAAAAACAAGGACACCTTCAAAAAAACCCAAATAATACTGATAATTAGGGAGATGGAAATTATTTTGTGTTGGGTCAGACATCTGTGCCAAAAGTAAGATTTATTCTCCATTTGTTAAATTTGTCTTGTTGCCTCAAAAGCCTGGCAAATTTTACTGGTTCTGCCCTGAACATGAAAATTTGCTAACTGGATGTCACAGTTGCAGAGACCATAAGTTTAGCCTAGATATTGGAAAAGTTCAGGAAGCTTGCTGGATGATTCCTCTCCCACCTCTTCAGAGTATGTAGCTACAAAGTAGTGGCTGAAATTCATTATTTCCTCATGCACTTCAGCCCAAGCAATGAGTTGGCTGGAGCAGTAGTTCATCAGACAGTTTAAACTCATTTTGCTAGTATTGGTTTTAAAATAATCATATACACAAATGCCTTGTACAACAAATGCATGCACTTTTAAATTGGCAAAACAAGTTCAGAGGAAGAACTGCTGCACAGTCAGAGCAGTGATCCATAGGAGACACCTGATCCCAAAATCAGTCTGGAATTCCTGTGTCTTATGGCCCAAGGCAATCAAGTATGATGAGAAGCCAACTTGCTTATCATAACACAGACCTTCCTGCACTCCCAGCTGCTACTTATTCATGGATTAACACTGAAAGTTATCTTCACATTCGTGAGTTCTGCCTTTCTGATCCGAAATGTGATACAAAACTAGGAACTGCTGCAAAAACAAATTTTCCCCATCACGGAGGCCCTGCTGTTATACAATTCTATTTATCTAAAATCCCCACTTGCGAGATATACTGTTACAAAACTCGAGCTAGTGTGACAGGAAACAGGTTTTCACACTATGAGGAAGTCAGCACTCAAGTGGTATCACAGTAACATCTCAGCTGGGGTTTGAAAACTGTGGGTGGTGAATGACAGACCAGGACAGGATTGTTTACAGTTATGTTCAATACAGTGCCATTTGCCAAATGTTGGAAAGAATGCTGATATGATGCTGTACTTACTGAGGGGGAGCAAAACATGCTTGACATCTTCCAAGCTTTGTGTACTTGTTTTTTTTGTTCGGACCAATTTCTGCAATCGTTTTAATGTTCCCATGGACTCTACTTTATCTTCTGGTTCTGTGCCCTGGCAAAAAACCCCAAAGACATTAAAATTATTCAAATCCTACAAATAAAAGCTAAGGGTAACATGGCTTTAATTTGGAGAATGGCAAAGTTTCAGATTCAAAGAACTGATCATTCACACAATGCTTTAGAAGTGAGGCACTTCCTTGCTTGGGAAAAAGTAGGTTAAAAAAAGAAATAATTCTTAGGGGATTATTTGTATCGCTGTTTACATATTATCTTTCTTGAATACCACAGCATTACTTAGTACTTAATTTCAGATTTGCTCCAGAAAACATTCTAATACATGCATCCACTACATTATCTAGAAGCCTTTTAAGTGTGCACAGGAATCCCAGATGTGGTGAACTACTGCATTTAAGTGTTTATGGGAGTGTGTTCTGAAGTACTGATGTCTTTCTTTTTTCAAGACCTTACTTTGTGTCCTAGATTAAATGACAATAATTGAAAAGACAATTCAAATCTGTTATTGTACACTCCAACAGCTTCCTACTGAGAAACTCAAGGTTTAGATACTACAGACTCCTAGAGCAGGAACCTCATGCAAATGCAGCCACCTCATCATATATGTTCACTTATGTTAAACCAGCTGCTGTCTTCCAAATCAGTCCAGAAACACTTGAGTTCTCTTCCAATCTGACTCTGAACTTCTCTGTGAGCCCCAGAGAGAAATTTCACACTCTGACAGAAAATAACTTCTATTTCATAGTCATACGCCGTGTTTCACACAGAATGTCTGATTTTCAATGAAGCAAAGCAAAGCCAACCAAAACAAAATTAGAAATTAGTAAGACTGTAATAAACGGATAGCTACTTTTTGGGAACAATACTGTCTGCCTTCTATGGATATTCACCTATTTAAACTGATAATGATTTTGTATTGTAGCAATAAATCTTTGGTAATATTGCAAGTGATTAAGTGCTAGCGCTGATGTTATCAGAAGGTCCTTATCGCAGTCTCCCCAACAAATAGGTCACACAATCAGAGATGCTTCTTTCTTCCTCACACGCATAATCCTTTGAGACAAAGTCATCCCAGAGTTTGCCAGCAGTCTAATGTATAGAGGGCAGGCTGCTTAGGAACGGGTCTCAAGGGACCCTGAACTCCCCAGCTCTCATTTGGGTTAAAGCCTCTTTACAAAGTCTGATGAAGCACATCAGAAGCTACAGCATTCACATATTACAAGTCACATCCATCCCCTGCAGCACTGGTAAGGGAGAGGGTGTTTGTTGATTTCAGATTTAAAAAAAGTCCACTGTTCACTTGACAGATAACTGCTTATAAAGATTGCTATGCTTGAAGTGCCAAAAGTTCAGATATTTTTCTATGGAGACATGAGGTTCTGTAAGCACAGCTAGAAGTCCAAGACCTCTGTGCCCAGGCAAAGGTCACTTTAATGTGTGTTTAGTTAGTTCTGTGTCATGAGACAACTGTGTTGAAATTATATTCAGTTGAAGTTTAGTGAAAGCTAAGTGAGAATAAGTGAGATGTTTCCCATATATTCAGATGTTTAATTTCAAACCTTGAAAGGGTTTGTACCAAATGATTTGCATGACCACTTCATCTTGCTCCAGCTATAAATTGGCATGAGGAATTATTAGATAATGATGATTTCTTTCCTTAGGGATAGGACTTAGGAGTCCTCCTTTTGTTAATCACAATAAGTAATGCAAAAGTTCCCACGGTGGGTGGCACTTGGGTTTAGACTCCCCTCTTTTCAGCAGCATGTTACACTCCTTGAAATCTGCAGAGTGTCCTGGAAAACAGGGAGTCAACGGCAGGAACAAAGCAGGAAGTCAGGGACTTGAATATAAGCACCTTTCCAGGTGTCCAGTGTATTTTGTACATTATGGCTACATTAGTATTTTAGTTTTGATGAGAATTTCACATCTATCCCTATAAGCTGTGATTTGGTCTCAGAGTGCCACCAACTGAATTCATCATAGATGAAAGCAAGATGAAAGGCACTTTCCAGAAGTTCAGCTGAAGAACTCCAGCTACTCTTGGATGTCCAGCTGAGAAGATGTGAACACAAGTAGACCTCCCATAAGACATACAGAGTGGACACCAACTCATCAGCACCAACTATTCTGCTGTTCTTCATCTTTCCTTCATCTATGTGTAGATTAAACACACACTGTGCATCCAGAGCACGCAGAAATCCTGCTATGATCAAATCTACAGGAGAAAGGGAATGTAGTGGGGATGCTACAGTTTTCCTCAATGCTAAGATAGTCATATACTACCGTGCTAGTTACTAATATAGACAAAACCCAGCTGCTTTCAATTTCTGCCGTGTTTTTATTATTTTGTAGACTTATAAAAAAAAGCATTTTTGAGTTTAAAACCATTTAGGTCTTCTTGAGGATCTTCACTGTAGAGTAAGGTCTCAGGAGATCCACCTTAAAACTCCAGTCAGCTTAGGGCCCTCTTACAGCCTGTGTCTGAGCATTCATCATCCACTGTGGGCCAAATCCAAGAATGCTTTGGTTGGTCATGTTCTGAATTGCATTTCAGTCCCCCTCTCTCCTCTTCCAAATTCAAGATAGTAGGACTGCAGTTTTACCTCAGCTAAAGAGAGAAACTGGGGTGTAATTTTTCAGTCTTTCACTGAGAGTTGTCTTTGCAAAATAAATCATAGGAGTTTAAAATGCTAATATTGCTCTCATATAAGATCTCTTGTAGCAATAATAATTTGTTCACTTATAAGTAACGACACAAAAGCAACATGATGACTTTGAGTTATGATCTGGGATTTCCATCATGGAGACATCAAGATAAATGGAAGATAATCTATTCAGATAATTTCATTAATGGCAAACTCTAATCCTCTTTGCCTTAAAAGCACTCATTTCATAGAGTCTATCATTAGGGAAAAGTCATAAATGCTTAAATAATAAATGCAGCAACCCCCTTTCATGGAGAAAAAAGATCATGCAGTATCAGCTGGTGCTGGGGCAGCATTTAAATTTGCAGTATTTTATTTTGGTTTACCTAAGTGTTCAAAGCTGGAATTTTAGCTGCCTATCCAAATAGAGGTAAAACATTTTGATATAGAAACCAGACAGACAATCAGGTGAACTGTGCTTTTCCCCAATCTATAAGCAAAGCTATTTATAAGGAAAGAATTCCTGCGTGACCAAGTAACAAGAATATTATTTTCTCTGGTTAGCGGATTTTAGTGATGAAAAATCATGTCACATCACAAATAAAAATGAATTGTGTAAAAAAATAAATCACAGGCTGCCCTTTAGTTGCAAACAATTTGCATAAAGTGCACATGAGTATTTAGGGACAAAAAAAAATACATTTTTAAAATGCATTTCTAAAAATGCATTACAGAAGAAAGACCTGAATCGAGTCTGATAAACTGTTTCGAGTTTATCCTAGGGTATTTTAAATACCTTAGAAATCTCTGCTCAGTGAGATGTTATGAGGATTAACCTGGTGACAGAAATACAGCAATTTGGAAGCTAAGTGTAAAACACTGTTGGTCGGATTCCAGCAATCTCGGTCCTGTTGAGCACTCTCTTTCCTGGGTGTAACTGCATTAATTCCAATAAAACTACTTGCACAGCATGTCAATTCTCAGCCTAAAGAACTCAGTCACGGCAGAGTCTAATCTCTGTGATTTTCCTTCAACTGCTTTGCCTTTCCCAAAGAAGTGCAACGATTTAATCATGGTTACCTGTGCGCTTAAATTCAGAGTGCACACCGCAATAGTGAGGAGACAAAAATTGCTGTGTGTTTACTGTGTCCATGGCGCGCTTGTTACTGCACCAGAGAAATTTTTGGAAAGTTTCAGTGATAACCTTGCTGCACATAGTGGTTATTAAAATAGTATATGATGATAGAGAACTTTCTGCTCTGTTTATACAAAGAGCTGTGTAAAATGCACTGAATTTGGATAAAGCTCCTGCCCACATATATCTGACTTTTACATATTCCCATTATTTTAGTCTGGTACTCCAGCTAGTCTAAAATGAGTGCAGAGTCAGACCTAAGCAGGCTAAGATTATAGACAGATTTTCTCCTGGGAATCACAGAGCAATAGTACAATATTTTATAAATTATAAAGAAATACTATTATTAATAGCAGAGCAATAATAAGATATTCTATAAAAGATAAAGAGATATCATGATTAATAACAGGGATATGGATAAAGATCTTTCAGCTTTTGGGGAAGGAACATATAGTAAAGGAAATTCTACTAAAACAGCCTGTTCTTCCCAGCTGCTGGCTGCTAGTGAAAATAAAAGGAACAATTTTCATGGCAGCTCACCATTTCACTGTTACCAGGCACACCTGCATTGTGAACTCGTGGTGGAATCCATTGCTCATAGTTTATCACCTAGATGGTAAGCAAAATAAAATAAATTAAAATAATTTTTTAAAAAAATCCAACATAAATAAGAGGAATAAACATAATTTGCATCATGTAGCTGAATATAGATGAGAGATCAGCAGTTTTTCAACGCAGTACTGTGTGTATATAAAAGTAAATGGCTGACATGCACCAGCTAACACCCACTGAAAGAATTTTGATATTGAGCTGTCCTAATTTCCTGAGTTCTCTGGGACTTGGTAACATCTTGGGGACACCACAGCGTACATGGTGCAGTGGCAGAGCCATGCACTATATAGTATAGGATCTTTGGGTCTCATCCTACATCTTGGCTCTCCTTTCTCGGTGAGCAGGAAACCCAGAGAAGAATTCCCTCAGCACCAACCCCCAGGTGAGCAGCAAGCGCCACTGATGCTTTTCTAAGAAGGGTCTTGCTCAGTTCACCTCATTTTGCCTGGGATGTTGAGCTCTGAGGGTGTGAGTTTGAACTGGATTAAAAACACAGCGAGAATGGGACCATCCCCAGAACTAAGCAAAGACAGGACTAAATACACTGCCACCACCGGCCCAGGAGCCATTTCTTGGTCACAATGTCCTCACAAAGGGAACACCATGGGAATACACTTTCCCTGGGGCACTGTTGCAGTCCCCAGTGGGCAAGCCTGACAGTGCTCATAGCTTATCAGGAAAGTAATGAACGCTGGCCTTTTTTCTTCATGAATATGAATGGCACTTTGAAGGCTGAATGCAACCTAAGAATTTACGTGAGAAATGAGGCATGAAACATTTTTGAAAATGTATTAGCCCAAAGACTGTATTACTTGATATTTTATGTCCTTTCCAATATGCTATGAAGGGTCTGAGCCATCAAGGGAGCCCTGCTAGACATGAGTAAACAAGAACAAAGGTATGAAAAATAAATGCAGAAAGTAAAGCTACTTTTTCTGGTAAGGTACAATTATTGCAGTGTTGCTCACGCCGTGTCCCTCAACCTGTACTTCTGTTTCAAGCCCCTGTTTTCCAGCACTTACAGAATGAATGAGTGTCAGTTTGGGAAAAGGAGAAGGGTTAAATCTTTTGTGAAGGACTCAGGGAAAATTATTTGCTTTCTTTTTTTCTTTTTTTTTTTTTTTTTTTTCTTTAATAAGGGGAAAAAAACCTCTAAAATGTTCATCTATGCTATTTACTCTTGTTTGTAAATCTGCCTGTTCCATGCTTTACAGAATCACAAACTCACACAGACCAGCTTAGGCAGGAATGCACTTCTGGGAATTGTCTAGTCTAACTCCATGCTCAGAACAGGTCACCAGAGCAAGCTGCATAGGTCCATGTTCTGACAGGAGAATCTCCAAAGATGAACGTCTCGTACCCTCTCTAGGAAGCCTCTTTAGTGTTTGACCTCCCCTCACTCTAGAGAAGTGCTTTCTTTATGTTAAGTGAAATTTCCTACATTTCAGCTTGTGCCTACTGATACATCACATTCCTAGGGACTGGGGTAACAATGTTCTGTAGTTCCCTGAACTTTCTTTCCAGCCCTCTTGAAGATGGGAGTACCAGTCAGGGGATAGCTCAGCTGTGAGAGCTATCCCACCACATTGCTGTGATCCTGAGACTTTTAGCCTTGTAATTCCATGCAGACCTCTAATTCCTCCTGTTTGTCCCCCATTCTCTGTACATCAGCATACAGGCACTTCATATGGGCACTCATCTGTGCTGATTTTGCAGAAAAAGAGTGAGAGCCTTCCCCACAGTGGTGTTCTCTCAGCATTTCCTTATTTGTGGGCATAATGCAGTGCAGCAAATGAATACAGACATAATCAGACTATTCTGGAAGCTTAAGAGAGCATTGTATCAATGTTATCTTGATGATAACGAAGGCGAGAGGTAACAATCACTAAAATTCGAAATAATGGCATAAACTCTGAATTTTTTAAAAAGCAAATGCAGTAGTTCCTAAATTGGTACCAAAGTTTGGGGGTATCCAAGTCTCTGCAGCTCATTATTCATGTTCCCCATGAAGTGCCTTCAAACACTCTGAGAAGTGAAAAATAGAACTTTGCTTCTAAAATGGGACAAATGGTTCATGGGAAGAAGCTTTAAGGGATTTTAAGGAAACTTATACTTAGAGAAAACATAGGCCTTATTCCCTATTTCTTCTTCCCTGTTCCGCTCCATATTTGGTCCTGTCTGGGGAACGACCTCCATGATCTTAACCAGGAATCAGCCCAAAAGCTGCCATGGCAGGACAGGGGCAGAGTCAGAGATCCCTCACACCAAGGGAAGAACTGTTGTGGGAAATCAAAGAGCAATCTTTCTCCATAATACTTAGAAAGTGAAAGGAAGAAATCAGAGAAACAGAATGAGAGATGCAGAAAGAGTTCTTTTCTCCTTTCCTCCCTCCTCAGCTGCTTTTTTGTCATCTGGAAGAGGAGATAATCACAGGAACAAACTAACAGTGCAGAGACAGATAAAACCCTGAGGGAAAGCAGGAGAAACCTGGAACACACTGACTTTCAAGTTTCCAATACGGTCATCTGTCCCCCGATAATGCAGATCATTTGACTTTTCTTTCTAATCCTGATTGTGTCTTTGGCCTACACTGGAGCTGAGCACCGCATAAATGCTGGGTCTTCACAGCTCTCTGTCTTATCTCTGATGCCTTCAGGGTGATGCATGTACAGTTTTTTCTTACTTTTAACCTACACATCCAAAAGAACTCCTGACATTGCATAGAAACAACAGAGGAAACTCAGCTTGGAGCCCTTTCTAAAGTTTAGTGCTCACCTTGAATTTCATACTTTTCTGCAAAGGAAAATTTAATAGATGTTCAGCTTCTAAATAATTTATTGTATGAATTCCTCATTTAGAAGACACACATATGGACAGGTGTGTTATACATTTTCAGTCAGATTCCCAAACTGTGAAATCAGCAGAGCTAAGATGGTTTGCCACGGGTATGAACTGTTCCTTGAAGTAACACATTATCAGGGCAAACACTGGGCTGGAAGTGAATAAAAAGCAAGCATCAGTCCTGCTAATTCCAGAGATACAAGTCTTTCTCCTCACCTCTCTGCTGTTCACCAGCTGAGAGCTTGTTACCTACCTTTGTGCTGTTGTTATGATTACGTAAACCCGAGGGTCAGATTTCCTTTACTGCTCGTGCTAGTGGGATAATTAATGTAGTAGTAGTATTAGGAAGATGAGATATGGTATATGCTTATAGAAATTCAGAAAGCACTAGGATACATATGCCAACATGAATCATGCAGGACTAATCTAAACACTTAGTACAGATCTTGCTAGACACAGTTCTAGAACATCAGTTCAACAGAAATGGATTCGCTCAGGGAAAGAGAAGGTTTCCTATGCAATAAAATCCATGTGGTCTGCATAAGTAAAATCATGAACAACTTTGGTAGTCACCAGAGTCTTCCTTTAAACTCAGCTTCTAAAATACACAAGTGTATTGAGTATGAAGTTTAGATTAGGTAAATGCTGGATGGAAACAAGAAACATGCATTTCATTTGAATGAAATTTTAGATTTTAGAAAGAGTATTTCTTTCACCTGGCATGTTGTTTCTTCTATCTTCTTTCCTTGCAGCAAATGTATTCCATCAGCAATAATATTATCTTCTGTGAATTATGACCAAAAAAGAGAAAACATGCTTTAAAATGTTCTGGTTTATGTTATTATGAGGAATATCATTTGAATTGCACTGATGTTTTGGGCTGACATTCTGACTCTCTGAAGTTAATCTTATATCATTTAAACATATGTTTTATCTTAAACTGCTTTGAAGTAAGACTGGAGAACGAACTGGCAAACTGACTCAAATAAAAAAACTCATTCATGCTTTCTTCTTATCTATACTTGGTCTTCAGTTTACTAACACAGAACCCCAACAAGACCTTTCTCTTGCTCTGGTAATTTACAGCAGAAAAGTGTAGAATATTCATATAAAAAGTTAAGGGCAAAAATGATCTTTGCAATTGAGATCTGTTCAGCTCAGATTAGGTTAGAAATTCCTTTCAAAGGATGAACACCCTCCTGTTTCTCCCAGGAAATAAATGCTTTGCATGGGAAGAGTACCAACCTTCACTACAACAGGGAGCAATAACAGGTCAAACAAGTCTTTAAAAAGTTTACTTTATGTAAGTCTGCTTTGAAAGATCTACTCTTACTCCTAATCTTAAGGCAAAGCATCCTCCATTATGCTCATGTAGGATGGCCTTAGTGATTAGGTTGCATCAACACAGATGTCAGAAGCATTCAGTTATTTTGCAGGGGAAAAAAACCCCACACCAAAACAGAAGAAAAATTATCTGCTAGTCAGAGCACAGAATGCTATTGTAATTTTCCAAAGTTACTAGAAACCAGTAGGAATATGTTGAGGGCTTTTTTCCTCATGAATTCTAACTTGGTATCCATATTGCTGCTGAGGAATACCTTAAACCATCAGTAGTTCTCCTGTTTGCAAAAGGACAGCTTACTAACATACAGATTCACAAAAGCTAACTGCGGGCAGGTGAGACTGATTGTATTGTTTTCTCTACAGTCAACAGAAAAAGAAAGAATAAGTCAGTGACTAATTCTGTGACTGAAATTCTTCAGTTATCCCATGAAAAAAAGGTCATGATCACAAAAAATTATACTCAAAGAGGTACATAAAATCCTAGTCCAGATTTTAAGCAGCTACAAATCTTCTTGAAGTCATCGAGGGCCTGGTGTCTGACAATCTGATTGTTTATTCCTTTTTAGAGCTGGATGGACTTCTAGAAGGAGCATAACTCATGTTCAGCAGTGCTTATGCAACACACGATTAACATAACTGGGTTCTTTCTGGTCCTCAGGCTAATTTGTTCTCATCTCCTGCAGGCATCTCAGCACACTGCAGCCCTGTGCCCTGTAAGCTTAGTCTCAAAGTTGTCTTGCCGTGTTCAGTCCTGTGCCCCAAAGTCCTCTTACAGTCTAATCCAAAACAGTATTACTTGGTAGCTGTTTGCAGCTGAATCACAAAAAACCTGAGGGGTTACATATAATGTCCTTAACCTGATAGACTAAATGCAGTGACACTACTTTTAACATAATTCTGTACAAAACCAAATGAAAACAGCAAGTTTTTAAAGCAAACCTTAGTGTTCCCTCCCACCACGATGTCTTTTGCTGGCCATAATAATGTGCATCCACAGTAGTCTTAAATCGTGCCTAGATCAGCTCTCCAAACCACTGAACTGTGGAATAGGGTATTTGTGTAAAAAAACAGCCAAACCAAAAAACTCCATGGAAAAGACATATATAAGCTGCAGTGTTCTTGTCTTCCTAGTCTGGCAGTGGGTACCAGTCACTTCCCTGTGGAATGAATTATGGGCAGTGGAGAATTACATCTGCTGACTCTGAGAGTTGTCAGTTCTTTCCTCTTTGTCCCCACAATACACTTTCACAGAAGCCCAATGATTGTAACTTGCAAGTCAACTTTTCAACAATGATGCTTTTAGGATGGCAAATCTCGATGATTTGTGTTTGGCCTTGTGAGTAAAGACAAGTATTCCCACTATTATGTCTGTTTTCACTGCTTTATCAGCCTGGAAAACTTGTCTTTGTTGGGGAAATACACGCAGTGGCATTAAGAACTTCATCCAAAAGCTGACAGTATCCATGGATGTCTCTTCATTGATTTTGGTGAGATTTGAGACAGATCTGTGAACACAGCTCTGAAGCAAGCAGAGAAGCCCATGCTGACCACCATGCATGGCATTTTACATCTAAGAGAAATTCATATTATGCAGTAGACTTGCAGACCTTGAAGGATTATCTCTGCTAAGAGAAAGGTTTGATCAATAATGACAAATTATCTTGATCGATAGTGATACACTGTAAATCTCCTTGCAATGGTTTTCACCACTGTGTGAAGGGGACTTCCCCTGAAATAATTTTACTGCAGCAGGGAAAAGGGAGATTTTTATTTAGCTGCCAGCTTTGCTTCCTGTTCCCTCTGGGCCCCTGCCCTTCAATTACAACACTTGTCAGCTTTTAAAATGTGCACTGCTTCTTTTGCATGCTTTGGATATTTAAAAGGGTAAAAAGTGCCTTGAGTAGAAAAGACTTTGGAGGAAGGTCAAAAAGTTCTGCTTTCTCATTCAGCCTTTTCCCACTTCTAAACTGACAATTGCTGGAATAGTTTGAGGAATCATTCCAAAAGGGTTTTGGTTAAAAGTAACACTTGTCTGAAGAGAAATACCTAATATTTCTTTCACCTGTAATCAGAACCTTTTCCCTTGCAAGGCAATGACACTTATTGAAGGTCTCTTTCCCTCTCACTAGTTCATCACAAGAGCAGAGTTTCTCTAAATTTTCTTGTCCTCTCTTATTTCTTGTTCTGGGTCAATAATCCTAATTAGCCCATACATGGGCAAATACAATAGGTATTGCAATTTTAGATCTATTTCCAAACATTTAAGATATTAACTTCAAGTGGTGAAGGGAATACAATCCAGAGGGAAAGCTGGTGCCCTGTGCTTCTCTTTCTTTGACATACCCAGGTAAGAGTGGACTCTCTCTTAGCAGTGGGAAATCTCTAGACCACTTGTATAGAAGATATTAAAAGCTGAGGCAATGGCCATATTCCTGTTTTGTTGGCTTAAGTGGAGAACAAAACATGCATCCACCTTAATCTCCTGATTTCTTGATTTCTGCTTCTGCTGAACCTTGTCTGGTTAGGCAACTATAAGGGATCTACCTTCCCTTTAAAAAAGTATAAACATAATTGCCATTCCTGGAAGCAACATTAAGCAGATTATCAAAGCATTTTGATTTTTGTGTTTAACTAGACAAGGTGACTGCTCACTTGTCACTTCTCAGTGTTATTTTAATGAATTTATACTGGTCAATTCTTAAACACTGCCATTAGCAACTTCCCATATATTAGCTGCAAGGTTGTTTTAACAAAGTTGGTCAAAGCAGGTTTAGAAGGAGAATCGAACAAAGTACTTGCATCTAAAATTTTGCCAACTCTCTTTTGCACCTGTCTTGGTGGTTTTTTTCTGGGAAAAGTTTCACTGTTTCCCTGTTGGATACCTGGAGCAGTGTAAAATATCCAGGAAACACGGATTTCTACAGTTGGCAAGCCCTATACAACACAACTATGGCAATTTACTGTAGCAAAGTCTCCTTTGGCCCATGGACTACAGAGTCAATTGGTCACAGAGTGTGTTCTTAGCTTACCAATTTTAAGATAAGCTCTACTTTAACTACTTTTTTTCCCCCTTGAGGACAAAATAAATCTCAAAAGGACCTGACAAATTATTTAGCTGGATTATTGGTGAAAAATGAGAAATTTTCCTAGGTGCCCTTTAAAATACTTTGTGGAAAATGCAAAATCAGCTGAAATATGTTTAGCAATTACCTTCAAGCTGACAGTGCCTTCTGATGTACGAATCACTCTCCGGCTTCCTGGAACCCTGCCAAAGTGTGCCATTCACATTTTTCCTGTCTAAAGTAAAAGCACAGAGAGCAGTCACCTGAATTCATAGCAAACCCGTGAAATAACAGGAAATTCTATAAAAATAGCATCAAAATGCAAATCAAACAAGCTTGCAGAACCGTGTAGCATCTGCTTCAACATGGAAATGAATTGATGATTTTGCAATACAGGGATTTTGATGGATGGATGATATTTATTATAGTCAGACTTCAGGTTTTATTATCTTTTGCCGCTAATACCTCATTTAACACCGTTAAAAACTCGATTAGAAGGATTTTTACCTTAACCCTGATTTTAAGACCTAAGAGCCCACAGAACATCTGTGCCTTTATTTTGCTTCCAGGAATTGTATGGATATTATTTAAGTTTACAGTTAACAAGCTGGAGTGTTTGCAAGAAATAACATCAAAGGTGCCCCCTCCAAGCACTCCAAGGCTTGTACTGCCTCAGCTTGGATGGCAGAAACTAGGCTGGCTTTGAGAAGAGATGGCCATTCTCCTGTTCCCTCAGTTAGCTTCAAAGTGGTCATGCTTCACAACATATTGACAGCTATCAGGGTTTTGTGCTTTCGGGGTTGGTTTTGTTAAGTTTTATTTAATGGTGGGTTTCACTCTGCGTCAGAAAACTTTCTTTACTGAAAGCTCTTGTTGATCCTGTCAAGTGCTGGGAATTCATCGCAGCCTGTTTGCTGCAGACAAGATGATACTGATCTACATGAAAGTCTTCCCAGTGCAGGGCTACAGAATGAAGCCTTAAACATAGGGGAGCTTTCATCTACCCAAGACACGTCGATATGAAATACAGCTGCACCTTTACAGGCAGATGTAACAACCTTTTTTACTCAGTAAGGACTAGATGCAACAACTAAACCAAAACTCCAAACAATAAATGAAAGCACGTTAACAGGAAGCTCTCACTAGAAAAAAAAAAAAAAAAAGAAAAAGAACTTTTACTTTTTAAGAAGCTGATTATTATTTCCTATAGAGGATTTACAAAATAGAACCCATTGAACCACAAGTGTAGATAATAATACACAACAGGGTAAGGATGGGTTTAAAAAAAAAAAAAAGCAAACCTGAATTTCTTCTTTGGTGAACTTGTTTGTGAAAGCTATTACAAAGTAGTTTAAAATGGCAAGGAGCAGGGACTTGAATTTTATTAGATCAGAGATATTTCAGGGCTTTATTGAAATGATTAAAAGGAACACTGGACATGCTGAGTATTTCTAATGCTGTCCCAGAACAGGTTCTTTAAATCTCAGCATGATTACTATGTTTAACAAGTTTGTTTTCAACATCTACCTACTATGGGTCTGTGGAAGGCATGGAGGGTGGAAGACTATATTGATGGCTTAGCTGTATTTTTCCCTTTCCTTTGCATTTGCTCCAGAAGCTCTAAAGTAAATCAGACCCTTAATTAAAGTTGGCTCTCTGAGATTAGGAAGTATATAGTAAATTATTTAAGCAGTTACTAACCAAATGCTTCATTTTCAGACATGGACTTCTGGATGGATCTAAAAGAATTAAAAGAATTTACCATTAGCTGAAAGTCAGAATGAAAAAAAAAAGGAAGTTCATTTAATCAAATATGGTTATTTTCAACTAATTCTTCAAAGCAGGGCAAAGGGATTTAGCTGTGCAATTCCCACTGGCTTTAATTGGAGTTACTTTGCTTGTCTCATTCACCCAATCATCTACTCCCACATGGTACACAAAGCTCTGAAAGCATCTGAGGTTTCATTCTGCAAAAATAGGTACTCAATTTTATTTTGTAATCAGGAATCCATGACTGAATCAGGGAACCCATCAGGAAGAAAATAAGAGATTCTTTTCTTCAGACATGATCTGAAATGTCCTACAGCTTTTAGAAAATATTGTCTGAAGTTTGGTGACATAATGACAGGTTGAACCAAACAGCTACATATATCCCCACGACCTTGAGAGACATTTCATTGCTCAAGAAAACCTTGTGGTTTTGCATATTTACATGGGGGAGTAGTCCTAACTCACACTTGCATCTGTGGTCAGTAGTTTACAGAAAACAACTTAAAGAATATACTAACTTAACAGAGGAAAAAGAAATCTTTGAATAAAGATTAATTTGTTCCACTTTATCCATTAAAAACCCAGTGGAGAGCAGTTTATGAGCTAAAGGATGAAGCCAGAAGATTATAATGGAAGGGACCACAGACTCTCTAATCTGCCACAAAGATCAGCAGAAGGCAAAGAGCACAAAACCTGAGATCCCTCTCCCAGCTTCAGACATGGAGGTGCTGAAGGGCCTCTCGAGGAAGAGGGTGCAACTGAACTATTGTGTTTTTTTAAGGAACTGGTTCATACCCACCAGTTCCTTCTAAAACCACCTGAATATCTTTTTTTTTCTTATCTTTTTTTTTTTTTTTTTGCTTCCAGAGTTCCACAATTTAATTCTTATTGTCTAACCAAGGCATACTTCTGTTTATTTTATTTCTGCTACTCTATATAAGTTGGTGCTTCTTTGTTGCCCCGACAGAGGAAGGAACAGAGAATGATAATTCCTTATTCACTTTCTCCACATCTACAGAAAAGGCCAGTGTGAAAATTTCTGCCTTATTACTGAGGATGCCATGCCAGCATAGTAATGGCTGGACATTCACAATGAAATAATCTTTGCTACAAAATCTTTTCATGTTGACTCCAGCTACTTTCTTCCATCTTACTCATTTTTTTTTAATTGATCAGTCAAATGATCTCAACAACCCTTCTAAATTCTGATAATTAATCTAGAATAGGATTAAGTTTCAAATAAAATAGTTTTATTTGCACTGAAAAAATTTATACTTTTGCTATTTTTATTCCTGGGGCAGACAGCTCTGATCTAAGCAGGACACTATTAGGCATGCAGGTGATTGCATCATATTTAGTAGATCTTGGTAGGGTAAACCTTGGGTAAGGCCAACAAAATAGTCTGACTTCCTTTAAAGTGTTAAAGAATGATGAGAAAACCACAAATAATAGAGTTATGCCCATACTTTAATTAACAAAATTTTGGGAGCACTTTCACGGGGCCCTGGCTGGAGACAGACAGGTGAGATCTCACAGCTCTGAGTGCATACATCTCTGTGATAAGTTAATACATTTTTATCAGATGACCAGAAACAGATTAAAACTGTGACTTAAGACAAAGGAGCTCTTGATTTTTCTTAGAAATCTTTATCTGTTTTGATATTTCTTAGCAATAGGTATAGATAACATTAATGTTCTGAATTTAATGGAGCCCTACCCAAAATGAAAAAAAAAAACAAAACACAAAACCTCCAGGGATTTTCATGTCTGTCAGAGCAGACAGATAAGACCTGTCTCTATCATTCCATTAGGTAGGATTTCAGATTTTGTCTGAAGGAGACCACTACAGTAATGCAATATCCTTCAACCTGAAGCCAAAAAAAAAAAGAATTTTCAAAATAAATTCCTCTGTCTGCTAATACATATTAATCATTAGCCCAAACCACAAGCATTGTGTTTTTAAAAATGGATGCAAAGCATGCTGCTGTCACAAATATAATTCATAAAATACTGTCTGACCTGCTTTATCTGAATCGTTTTGCAAACTAATTTTTTACTTGGATTAAAAACACAAACAAACAACAACACAAAAAACCTTCTCAGGAGATTATCAGGTCAATGGTGCAAACATGCTATAAAATAGGTTACCACTTCAATCTTTCAGAAGAGCAGACATATGGTTAAACCAAGCCCAGATTAACTGCCTTTGATTTTAGCTGTCCTGGTTCTGATATTTTGGAAGAAAGATTTGTGTATATGAAAAAATCATGGCAAAAGAGCTTTAGTAATGCATTACAAGCTTGTTACGTGCTTTTCAACTGCAACATTAATACATGTACTTTATGAGAATCAAAGCAACATTGGCAAACATTAATAAAACAACAAGGATGAAAGGTACAGACAAATATAGTGACACTGTGTAGACCTTGAACTGGTCTCAACTTACTTTCTTTTTTTGGTCACTGTGTTCTCAAAGTCAGGAAATTCCTTTTAAAAAGATAGAGAAAAAAAACTATGAAAATCAAAATTTTTAATCCAAATACAATATTTTTGTCACTGATAAGACAATGATGTGTGTTTTTAATATCCACTAGCATTTCAAGTCTTTCTTTTTCCAGCAGCTGAAGCTGTGGAGGACTCAGTGCAGAAAAGAATATATGTAGTTATGTGTCCTGATTTTAGGAAGCTTCAATATCCATGGCTCCCAAGAAGGTGACAACCATAATGCCCCTGAAAAAACAGAGAATCATACCGCAATAATCAATATCATGTTTCTTCCATAGTATGATTATCTTAAATTTTATGAGGATTAAAATACCCACACATCATAATGGGATGTGGTTTTCTGATGAACACAGGACACACACCTTTTAAAGCCATTACATGCAGAGGAATGTGGATGAGTGCAGGAAACTGTAAATAAAACTGAAAGTTGTGCTTGATCAGAATCAAGCACTGATCTGAATGAAAGACCACACAGACCCCAGGACTCAGACAATATGTATACCCTGACAGGGTTTGGGAAGGATGTGTAGCTGTTGAAAGAGTGAACAAAAGGGTGCCTCACCAGGCAAATAATGGCAAAACATCTCAATGCATGTTTGCTGTCACAGTTAACCAGGGACTTGAAGTTAGTTTTAACTGTAGGAAAACCTGAGGATGTACACTAGGACAGAAGAGATCTCTGGTCCCTATAATATTTTGATATTCCCTAAGACAGAATATCAAGGCACTGCATCGCTTTCATATCCATTTCTTCCAGCCTGAAAAGCAGGAACTGGGATAAAAATGTCCACGATGATACCACTTCAATCTGTTGTGCAACAAGAGACATTAAAACAAAGTATAAACATTCATAATTTCATAAATATGAAAACTTCAGTGTATGGACCCATTTCTCATAATATGTTTAAGTTTTTTCCTTCATGTAACACTACCTACATCTGCATGACTCTGACCACAGTAAAATTTAACAGTGTCATCCAGGTTGCTTGATGAAAAGCCAAACCATGTACTACCTTAAACTATGTAAGTGCATAATCGAGCATTCTATATTTTTTTCCCTTCTCTCAGTAAAACCCATCAGAGATGGTTTTTTTTAAGCTTCTTCAGGAGAGTGCATTGAGAAAAGGCTGTTCTCCTGCACTAAGTTATTTTAGCTGAGTGTAGGAGGCCCTTCTAGCCTGGATATTTGTGAATGCTAATAACTGTATGCAGTTTCCACACAGATTTGGGTTTTTTTGCATGTGTTGATTTTTTCACAGATGCTGTGTGCAAATCAAAAGAGTATACAGAATTTATCATCCACTTCGAAATAATGTAAGGAATGTAAGATAATTTTATTGCTGAAAAGGAAAAAAAAATCAGCATTTTAGTCCTGGTAAAAATCTTTTCAATAGTTCAAGAGAAATGACTAGATGAGGTGCATAAGCAACACAGAGAAGTTGAAAAATGTTTAAAAAGCAATTTTAACTCTTATTTAAAAGGGTAGTGTCAATATCTCATTAAAAATATCAAATATTTGATTTCAAAGAGGCTTATTAAAGGAAGCATTATGCATGGAGGTCAGAGACCAAAGGATATTGTAAGTTAAAATCTGTATATGATCCAGGGAAAAAGTTGGAGACAGAATCCTCTCTAAACCCCAGTGTGGCCATATACCTGGAAAGACTACTAATTCATAACTTCACATGCAAAACACCTGGTGAGGATCATGGAACATGGGTTTAATCTCTTTCTGCATGATCTGAAACCAATTCTTCCGTATGGTCTTCCTAAAGTCCAGCTAAATTACATTGATGACAATATATCATACACTGAGGTGATAACTGATGTGAGTTCACTGGATATCATGGGATGCAGTGCCAAAATGAAATATGATAGTGGATTTAAATGGCCATTTAAAAATGGCACCTTTCACTCAACACACCCTTCCTGCTATTTTTGAATCAGCTGGCTAAATTGGAGTACAAGAATAAATTACTGTTGTTTGTACTTTTTAAAAGTATCTTTTCAGCATTGATTACACTTAAAATTGTATGTAACTTTAACGTGAAACTAGTTTTCAGAAACATATTTTATCTTAACATGTAAATTAAGGTTCACCTAGACTCTCCAAAGACTCACCTAGATCCTCCAAAGAGCATAATTACTTTGTTTATGGCAACAAATCTTTCCTTCCCTACACCAAATGAGAACAATCTGTTTCCTAGAAACAAACTGCACACATGGAAATCAAGCATGATGAAGTTATTGACAAAGTCCTTTCTTCCCTGATTTATCAAATGACTCTGAAATAAGGAGCTGAATGAGTCCCTCCAGTGTTTCCAAGCTGGCTGAGAAAACTCCTGTGTCTGTTAAGACTTGCAAACAGGGAAATGATCATTTCAGATAACTTTCTCTTCTTTCTCTCACTGAAATCAAATGCCAATTAAAACACTGTACATTAAAGCAGGTATCACAAAGGATTGTGATTTTCCCAGCAGCAACTTAGAAAGACTGATAAATTATTTGGCCCTTTTCTGCTGTACAGGGTAGTCAATCATATCACGGTCAGCAGTTTAAAAATATGTGGATCTCGTGACGTTTGGTGATTGCAGTCTGACAGGAAATATATGAAAATGGTTTTAATACTGAAGACTTTTCTTAGGAGCTTGAGACAGCTCATGAGGCAGAAGACTGTAACAGCAAGCTGCAAGGGGTGGAAGTTCAGTTTCCCAGTTAACAGCATAGTTACAGGCAGAGAGCACCCATCTGATTCATTATGTGCTGATGGCTACCAGCTGTTTCTGAGGAAGGTCCAATTCAGATTTCCTATGCACGAAGTCCAAAAACAACTCCATAAATCGAAGTTCTGTATGAGAATATTACTGATGCTGAGCAACAGGCAAAGTAACCACCAAGTTAAACAGGGCAATTCTCCAAGAGTATTCAAATCAAAAGGCAAGTGTGTGTAACAGGCCCAAGACAGTACCACAGAAACCCAGAGTAGGAACACCCCAGACAAATTCTGTAAACTAAATGTGTCTCCTCAATTGTGTGAAGGAGAAGAACAGTGTAAATGAAAGGGAGATTATCCTTCACCCAGGATGTGCCATTTGGGAAGATACTTGGCCAGGAGCAAAGAGATCCATGGGTCAAAGAAAGGTGACCAAGGAGAATGCTCACTGAAATATGTCCTGCACAGCTTCAGTGTCCACAGCACCCTATATTTCCTGTGTCTCCAGAAGAATGCCACAGCCCAGCTGTGATTCGGACAAATCACAACAGACAAGATAACTGCACGAAAATAACCACCTTGTTGAAACACAAGGAAAAATTTTCTCTAGCCCTAGTCACCCTTTTTAAATTTGAGGAGAGAAGACCTTGGATGCTTGCTCTGCTGGTTTTCAAGTTGTGTAAGAAAAAGGAAGGGGCCAAAGCCTCCTGAGGGGGAAGCGCACCATGGCAGGTTGCTCCACTCTCAGGAGATTTAAGAGCTCTGTGGAATCCGCCGTTCCTCAGCCAACCATTTAAACACACACTCGAGCCCACACCTACTTAGCAGTTCACTTAAGTACGTGCATTACTGAATAATGATAGATGGCTAAATGGAGTCAATAATGTTCTGAATTTATCACGCTGTGGGGGCTGCCCCGCAGCCTGGAACCAAGTGACGGAATTAAAAATAGGAGAGAAGTACAAATGGGCTCAGTTAATAAGCTTAACGGCTTCATCCAAGGTGTAGGTCTAATAACTCACATGCTAGAAATAGCAGATAAGATTACACACAGGCCTTTGGCCTTAGTGACATTTTTCCATAGGTCTTACTGCTGACACGTCATCACTAATCTCGTTTTCCATTTCTAGAGAGTATTTCGTAAATAATCGTGTTGATTCTCCAGCCAGCACAGTGACACAGCATCCAGCCGTTATTTTTAGTTAAGTGCTCAGCTGAATATTCTCTCAAAACAGAAAATAAAACCCACAGCCAGTCTTAGGAAGCTTCCTGTTAATACCTCATGAGCCAATAGTGTGCTTACCCGTTTAGTATTGTTTTTATTGGTGATGAGTTTTACAGTTAGTGATGAGTAAATGGGCCATTACTAAAACATCCCCTTTAAGAAAACAAAAATGTACGATAACAGGTAGCAGAAACTAAAGTTCTGGATTCTTCTATTCACTGATACTCATGTATCTTCATGGACAGTGCAGTGCCATCCCACAAAACTCAGCAATAAGCAACGTGAAAGAAGTTTTGCTACAGTTTGTTCAGATTATTGTGCAGGACTTTTCAACCTACACTAGTAACAAATCTGTTTCACTAGGTTGTCCAATGGAAATAAAAACCTGTATTAGATTTATTATTTTTACTTATCCAAATAATTTAGGAAGCCTAACTCTACACTAATACAATGAAAAGTCTGAAGTAGTGCTGTCAAATCAAAAACACAGAGTAAAGCAATTTAAAAAAAAAAAAAAGGCAAGAAACAATAAGCCTGATGTAAACAACCACTGAAGTTTTAATTCTTAATCTTACACATTGTGAAAACCATAGCAGAGCACAGTGCTGTGGATGTACCACACCTTGGTAAGCTAAAGGGCAATTTCTAGTAGTTATCTATTGCCGGCTCTGTTAAGACATCATATGTCACATTCTGGGTACAAATCAAAAAAACAAATCTTGTTTTTTCATTTAACTTTGTCTAAATACTGCTCCTATCAGACAAACGTCTGTTGGCCAAGAAAATATTAGTATAGTAGTCATTAAATATTAAGTTAGTTTGTAGTCATGGCAAAGGAGAAAATGAATGGATGTAGGAGCTGTATTAGAATGTCCATCTTTAGACATTAGGAATGTAGAATGGCATGTTTCAATACAGTTGTAACAGAGATTATGAAATGAATAAGATTAAGAAACTTAATATACTATTTTAAAGTATTCGCCAAAGCTTCAGTTATGTATTATACCAACAGCACACCAATAATAAGAGATTAGTGGGATAACGTTGTTTAGGAAGGGAAAAAAAAAGTAAAAAACAGAAGACAATGTCTGCAGACATTTACCTAATGAGGTCTTGCAAAATGTATGGCTTATTCCAGAAGCCATCAGTTACAAAATTCATACAACTCACACTGTTTAGAAATGCACTTTTTTAAAATCAGTAAAAAGAACAACCAAAGACACCAATAAGATGCCATTTAGAGACAAACTATTCTCATATCTGTTCCCAGCATTTTCATATGTTATTACTTGCAAAGCGAAATTCCCTCATACAGTGAAGCTGCACTAATCTCCCTTTGCTGCTTACTGTAGAGAAACTCATGACCTGCTTTTCAAATGTGCTTGTTAAGACCAGGCAGAAATCAGGTCATTGGCTACAGAGGTGAGATTTGAATGGTGGCTCTAAAGAGCCCAAACAGCCCAAACTGGCAGAGAAGCCAGCAGAACACACATGTGTCTGCATACAGGGTAATAGTTTTTTTGCAAAATGAATTGCACACTTTGCAATTAAATGTTACTTACCAAAGACTTAGACCTGTCAGGTGGTCCGCAGTTTAGACGTGGGCTCGCTGGAGTGCTAGCCTGGCTGTCAGTAGTAGTTGTATCCTTGGGTTCCTGATGTTCTGGGACAGGCTCATACAAGCTGTCCATTGAGCCCTCCTAAAATACATTTAAACAGATTTTCAAAGATGAACACTTGTAAACATATAAAATTGTTAATAATTAAAAAAAAAGCAAGACATTTCTGTGATTTACAAAATGGAGTGTGTTTTTCCTCCCTTGTCTTTTGAAATCCTTTTTTTAGTTCTTTCCCTAAAAAGGCATATAGAAGTCAGTTATAGTAAGTACCCAAATGCTAGAGTTCACAGTATCATGACTTAGATTCCATAGATTGCCAGATGTAAAGTTGGAGGTACGCCAAAAATGAATATTATCTGCTCAGAAGGAGTAAAATCAGGTGTATATCTCCACTTGAGCACTACATGAAAATTCCTGTGAAAACTATGAAAACTAGAAACCATGAAACTTTCTGTATGAATTATTTTATAGTTAGCACTTCTTTACGTGAAGAAAAGGTTAATCTGATGCAGAAAGGTAAGTCCGTTCCTTAGAAATAAAGAGAAACAATTCTGCCAGCTCCCAGAATTTGATAATCATGATTTAGGCTCCCAAAATGATGTTAATTACTAAAATAAAAAATAAATTCCACTTGCATTCAAATTTTTGAACTCCATGTTTTAACATGCATGTAAGGTTCTTTTTCTCCAACCACAGTGAATATAAACATGGTAATAGAAACTAAGATTTTATCATTTATCCCACAAGTCCAAGAATCAGGATTACATATACAAACTGCCATTTCATAATTCAAGAGTTAAACGAAGGCAGATGGCAACACTAAAGACACTCTAACTGATGATCCTACATTTTAGATGTTGCCATTTTGATCTGCACTGACTATTTTCCCAATTAATTTTGATTACTAATTTTAACTGCATTAATTAAAGAATAAATCAAATTTATAGCAGTATGACTTACAGCAGAGCAACACCATTGAAATTAACATTTCAATTTCATTATTATTATTTAAAGGCATTTGTTCCTTTATCACAGAAGATAAACACAGATGTATACTCGAAGTTATATTGTTAATATGTAAAATTTTACAGGCAATATTTTTGTTTGGAGAGGCAGCAGTTCAAAGACATGATTAATTTTTGCAAGCACAATGTTTATCTATGCATCTTTGTTTGCTTCAGTCTACCAGAGTTTTGTTAAGCCCAAATAAATGTTTTGGGAGAATTATTGTATGTTGTTCTTGAAAATACTCAAGTTATGTACTTGAGCCTATTGTAGGGACATTGTTGCCTGGTTTATGAAACACACTACTCATGGATATGGTGAACATCCAGCTGAGCCTGGGTTTTGACAGCAACTGTGGTTTTTTATTACTGCATTTATTTTTTATTACTAAGTATTTTGCCATATAGCAGTGATGGTTCACCTACTTGTCTGAAGTTGTGGATTAGGCATTTCTAGAAAAAATTGTAAGTTTAAAGCCTTATTACAAACTTCCAGGATCCTCCAATGTAAAATGTGACCGCATACTTCTCCCTCCACAGGAACTAATACATGACTTTTGTGAGGAGAGTATTTAATTAAGACACAGAAGCATAAAGGAGAGCTCATGTGAAAGGGAGCATGAGAGAGATTAAAAAGGAGAGAAAAGACAGGGCAAGGAAGAGTGAAAGGAGAGAGTGGGGGGAGAGAAAAAAGGTAAGAAAGGAAAGTAAAAGAAGACAGAAAGAGAAAAGAGAAAGGGAGGCAAAGAGTGAGGATAAGAGAGGGAGCAGATGGGGAAAGATAGGAGAAACAATGAGAGAGAAAGGGAGAAAGAGCACACTGGGGAGCGTGTGAGAATTAGTGCTTGAGAAAGGGAAAGTGAGAGAGAGCTCAAGCAAGAAAGAGAAATCTTGTGTGAGAAACATGGAGCTCAAGGGGCAAGAAAGGGTGGGCACATAAGAAAAAGCAAGTGTGCACAAAAAAAGCAAGTCCATGTGAAAGAGGGAGGGCAAGGGAAGAGGGATGCACAAAGTCCTATGGGAGAATGAGAATGCATGGACGAAGTGGAGCACATGGGAAAGCATGAGTGCAAGTGAGAAAGAACACAAGAAAAAGTGACCCTATGTGAGAAAGAACAGGCACAATAAGAGGTGTGCATGTGAGGGCAGAGGAAAGAGAGTTAATGTGAGAAAGTGCAAGTGTGCAAGAAAGAGTTCGAGTGTGTGAGCTGGAAAGGAAGAGGTAGTGTCTGAAAGATAGCAAGACTGAAGAAGAATGAAGGGGAAGAGGTGGAAATACAGGGAGACTGAATGGGGCAGGGAGTTAAAGCTCAAAAAGAGATTGGGAGAGGCACCACCACACCAGAAACCAAGAGAAAATATGGCAGAAAAAGGGAAAGCATGCATGAAAAAATGGGTGTGAGAGAATGAGAAGCTACAAGGATGAGGTTGAGAGAAAGGGTGTGAAGTTACACAAAAGGGTGGGGTCATGAGAATGGGGGCTTGTCAGAGTAAGGACACAAGAAAGAAAGCAGGTTGAGAAAAAGAACAAGGACAAGAAAGAGAGAAAGAGTAAGTGCTTGGAGAGGGGAAGGTGGGGAAGAGGTCCCCCAAGAAAGGAAGCTCTCAAGAATGAGAGACAGAAAGCTTTCATGACAAAGAATGCACATGAGAAAGGATGGGTGTGATGGCACAAGAAAAAGAACAAGTGTCCAAGAAATAAGGGAGAGCAAGCATGAAAGAAAGGGCAAGGTTGTCAGAACAGGGAAGGGCATAAAAATAATAAGAACACAGGAAAAGGAGCTAAAGGGTGAGCAGATTAAAGAGTGATAGAAAAGGAGAGACAGAGGAGGAGACAAAAGAGGAGAAGATAATGTGAGGAGAGAGAGGGAAAGAAACAAAATGATGAATTGCAAAAGAGAAAGAATGAGGAAAGAGGAAGGGAAAGAGGGTATAAGAGAAGGAAAGAGGGAAAATGAGCAAGGTGGACAGAGAGGGAGCATGAATTAGAGAGATTGCGAGGGAAGCAGAGTGCATTGATAAGCCAGAATGTTTAGGAAAGAGAGGTAATGTGAGAAAGCATAAGAACACAAGACAGCAGGAATAATGTTGCAAGAAAGGGTGCAAGAACAAGAGAAAAAGGGTAATGTTAGAGAAATGGGGGCATGGCCATGAGAAAGGGTACAAGGGTACAATGCATTGATATAAAAGAGGGAGTGAGAGCACAAGTGGGCAAGGAAAAGCATGATCGTGTGTAATAAAGAGCTAGCACACATGAGAAAGTGCGTGTGTGCATCTGAGAGAGGAAGAGAGGGAGTTAGAGATGTGAGGAAGGGAAAGAATAAGAAGCAAAAAGAAAGAGAAGGATAGAGTAGAGGAGAAGTAGAGGGAAGAAGGAGTAGAATGGAGAAAGAAAAGAAAGAGGGAGCTTGTGTGCAAGCAATAGGGAGGGTGTGGATGGGGGTGGGAGTGCAAGGGCAAGTGAAAGAGAGTGAGGTTGAAGACAAGGTTCAAGAAAGAGTATGGGTGTGAGACAGATCTGGAAGAAAACAATTGTCTGTAGCTCTTTCCTTTGCATGATACTATTATCACCATGGCATACAGAGACTAGACTGATTGTAAGAAGGAGAGAAGTATTTAGTAATGCAGCCAGACCATTCTCCAGATCAGGTTTAAATGTGGACTTCTGTGTGTGGTGACACCCAGCTGAAATGAATAAGGAGTACATGGATATGATTACATGGGAAGCACTACAAAGTTCAACCACTCGGATCTCTTCTGCTCACACTACACTTTAGAGGATGGTCTTTCCACATTCAGGTAATTCTTTGTTGTTAAAACACATATTTTTAAGTCCAATCTATTTCTAAGTACCATCATGACCCAATAGCCATAGCAGCATTGGCATCTTTCTATTTATTCTATGGTTTCCTTAACATATAGAGACTCCACTAGTTCATAATTTATCACTACATCGCCTTTATTAATACTTATTGTCTCTGTATCTTGCACCATAGAAACATCAGCTTTTAGTGCCAAGGCCTCTTTCAGTTGATAGCATTAGATGTAACACGTTTTACATTGTGCTGTCACCACATCTTTAAAGCAACAATCAAAATAAAACGTATAACTAGTTCAGTGCTACTGAAAATCACTAAGATGATTAGACTTTCCCTGAGGACTTTATATTTTACTAGCAGAAGTGGTGGTTAGAAAGCTACCATATAGGAGAGAAATAGACAAATGAAAGTGGTCTTATTTGGCTTAAACCCTAAGACAAGTGCTCAACTGGAATAACTGATCTGAACAACACTGTGATTAGGAGTGTCACAGCCTTTTTCTACTGACCTTCTTACATGGATTTCTGCTATACAAGAGGTTGACACTTCTTAAGTATCTGAAATACTTCCCTGTCTTCATTAGTTCCATTACTAATGCCACAGTTCACTGTCAAAGTAGGTAGGGCCTAGTCTTTCAGTATTGCCTTGTGTAAGGAAGATTTTCATGCCCCTCACATTCACTTTCTTATGGAAACTTGACTGAAATAATGGGATTTGGTGTTGTTTGTTTTTTTTTTTTTTGAAACAGAAATACATTTTCCTGCATCTCTCTTAGTAAATGAAATGATGGACAAGAATGAATCAGGGTAATGTGGTAAGATCATCTGCCCTGGTGCCCCCTGCCAGAACAGTCCCTGGCCCACACTTCTTATGTCAACTAACAGACACCCAAATGATTCCTTGGCACAGATGTTAAAACACCATCAAAACTACACTTGACAGGTAACTTCCATACAGCCACCTTGTTTTTGAGGGTTTGCTAGAACAGGAACAGGTACTTGTACCTGGGCACATCCCAAATCTGTGTACTTTATTAATTGGAGCCTCTGTAAAGAAATATCTGCAAATAATATCTGTGAAGAAATATCTGTAAATGATGCCAAACAAGTAAAAGTATACCCTGTCAGGAAATAGTAGGATAGGTTTAACTGACAATATTCCAGGTGAATTGGTGCTAACCCCAGTGTGCATGCCCTTGATATTGGAGAGTCAATACAGGAAAATAGCGTAAGAGCAATATTCTACCTTAACTGAAGGACTTCATAATTCAGTAATAACTTTTATTTCTCAGATTTGTCGGATTCTGCCATTTATTAGGCAGGGTACCAAAACAGATAGTTTGGTGGAATAATTCCTTGCAGTTCATACAGAAGCAGTGCTTGATTTGGACCCTTCTCTTGTATATTGCCCATAATGCAAACAGTATTGTTCTAATTCAATTGTCTGACATACTAAGCACCACGAGATGGAAAAGACACTGCAAATTCAGGGTCTAAGGTTGACCTTTTAACATAATATATCTACAAAAGAAGGGACATTCATCCTTTTGATTATTTTGTAAATGGGAGAGGCACACAAGGTTTTGAAGGCAAATCTAATTTGCCTGCAAATCCCTTGAGACCAAGGCAATGAATCTGATGCAAAAAATAATCTCAGTGGAGAAACCAAGTCATTTTGAAGTCAACTCAGGACACAAAGTACTCCTGGGGAAACACACTGTGCTGGAACACTCCTACTCAAGGAGATCAAAGGACTCCCAGGTGGTGACAGAGGGGAGTAATTTCTGTTTGCCTCCCTGGGAAGGGCAGAGGCTCCAAAGTCCCTACAACCATCTTGTGACTATCGTGTGTCTTCAACCTCCATGTCACCACTTGCTACACTGGCCCATAACACTGTGTCTCTCCTGCTAAAACTGCCTCAGTTTTATGGGCAGGTAGGAAAGCAAACCCACAGAGAGTCAAAGTCAACAGCGTGAACTGATGTTCTTTTAACTATACTGGTGTTCCTCCACTTTGGGTGAACCAGAAGTTTGGATATACTCTGTCTTTAAACAGAGTATTCTTGTAACTCCCTCATCTTCTAGATTACTTGAACCACTATACTGTGTAGGGTAGAAAACTATTTTCTGAGCTATAAAACAATGTTTTTTAACAATATATGCAGATGTGCCCACATATATACGTGCAAGCGCACACATATTGCAGTCTGAAATCTTGTCAGTCAGTCTCCATGAGGTAAACACTTGCATGAGAATACTATTTTTTGGACAGCTCTCTTTATTGTGTCAATAATCTGAATTTCTCTTCCATGGTTTCAGGTTTAGCAGTTGCTCCAGATGTTCACTTGATGTAAATCAGCTGTGATTTCTACTCATCAGTGGCTGTTAGTATCTACTAAAGAATCTGACTCCTCTAGCATCTTCAAAAGTTTTCTTTAAATCCTAATTATGTTGTTGCTCCGCATTATTTCTTACTCGACTCACTTGAAAAGAAAAATACCCTTGTATTGCTACTTCAACCACTTTTTTAGCCTGTCTTTTCAAGCCACAAGTCAACAGAGTAAAAGTGGCTAGTGTACATCCTTGGATCACTAGCTCATTTCCAAGCTAGACAATCTGATTACAGAAAGCAACTGCACTGCGTCACATGCATAGGGAGGACTGCACAGGGCTCTTCACTTTATGAAACACATAAATGACCTATAAATTATCTTTAGATGCTGATAACTTGTGTTTTTCTGGCTGCGCAAAAGGTTACCAAAGCAGACCGAATGGCTGCCCTGTAAAGCTTGTAAAGAACGGAGGTTATCTTCTTAGCAGCAGTCTTTAAACAGAACTAATTATTTCATTACAGAAACTATCATGGCACCAGCTTTCACTTGTCTGAACCACCCATTATTACTGCAGTCATTACCTCTCCCACAGAAACTCAGGTTGCTGCACACTGAGCTTAAGAGAGAAAGTGGGGCTTGACTTTCTCTCACCCGCACAGCCTACCTGACATTTTGCCTAAATGTTGATTTCTCAACCGATACAAGGCTCAACACCTCTTTTAAAAGTGAATTACATAGCAAACAAGAAGCTGCTTCAGTGGAGCAGTAAAGTACTGGTAGAATAGTTCTTTTCTGAAGAACTTCAAAAGTGAGTATTTTCAAGCTGTTACAGATTGTACCAGGAAGCCATTGTTAACTTTGAACACAGGCATTCACATTAAACTATGATCAAAATTTTCATTGAATTCCCAGGGAATTATTTTTCTGAGTGACTCCTGCCAAAGAATCCTGAAATACCACTGCATTTCACTTTAAGTAAAAAACAGCTTTTAATCCTTATGATCTAGAAAACGCCAGTGCTCTGCACTAAGATAGCTTTAGCAATCAGGAGCAATGGTTTACACAAAGCAGCTTCCCTATTTGAGTTTGTGTTAGTGCAGCTTGAACATTGATTTTTATTGTTCTTTCTAAACATATGGGGAAGATATACTAAACATCTGGACAAAAGATGAAAAATGGGCAAACAGAACTACTGTGCTGGGTAAATACAGCAAATATACTCAGCTAATTACCATTACTAATACTGGGCATTGGTATTGGCAGATGGTTAAGCTTTTAAACCAGAAACAGTTTCTGTGGATTTCCTATCCTGATTTACCTGTTCATTCTGAGCAGTTGCCTTGGGCAAGGAAAGAGAGGAAAAAAAAAAAAAGGAAAAAAAGAAAAAGAGAAAGTAAAAAACCCCAAACAACCCCAACTAAAGAGGATCTTAAGTCCTCTGTCTGTGAGCAAATATTACCATATGACTAAATTAGCCCTGATGAGTATCTATTCATGCTTGGGTAGTAGAAAGCTATTATTTGAAAAGTTCTAGTAGTTCTCCCAGACTACTGAAGGAGGGAAACAGATACTATCATCTCAAAGAAAAAACAAAACCCTAGCCTAAAGCAAATTATAACACACACATATTTAGCAATTATATTTACACATATTTAACTTATATATGAGGCATTTCATTGTGTTTGGATCAAATGCCTCATGTCTAAATCTCCATGATTTTGCAGTAGTCACAAATAGTGCATGGTACATTTGTTATACATTCTTTGCTTCGTATTTTTATGGAATCATATTTTGCTATGTATAATTTCTCATATAAAAGCTCCTTCGTCTAGGCTAGAGAGCCTTGCTGTTGTTATACAGCCCTTGCACAGTTCGTGATATAAAACCTTCATTATTGCTCCATCGAAACACACCCACCAGTGCAGTCTATGAACTCAGTAATCCACTAAATAAAAACATGTGTGTGTGCACTTACCAGAGAAAAACAGAAAAGATTCATGTTGGTATTGAGATCCACTCCAGCACCCTAAAACTCCGCTCGACAAACTCCCGCCGCACAATGCAGCTCCTTCTTGCTCTCCCAGCTGTTTGTACATTTCCCCCTGGAGATTACTGCAAGATAAAATCCCTGCAATAATCCACTGGATTCAGAGCCCATTATCAAATGAGACAGGCTTCCCCAGGCCAGTACAAACTGCTTTCTGAATTAAAGAACAGTGTTTACTAACAAAACATAAGCATGGTCTGAATGATTTTCATGAACTTAGAAAATGCTCTCTTTGCAGGCTCTTGTTTCCATTAAAGTTTGTCATCCAAGAGAAATAAAGCTCTTTCTGTCTAAGGCCACTGGAGTTAGTACAGCTAACTCCAAGGCAAATCTTCTCAGCTTGTTCAGATTATCAAGAGACACACAGAAATACTGATGAAATGCTGGTTTCCTATATATATAAATTAATTTACAAAATTCAGTAATTATTATTGACTACATTTTAAACAGAAGTGTCTTCCTTAGCGACCAGGGGAAAAAAAACCCACAAAAACTGTGGGCCACAACCAAATTATTAAAAAACCCCACAACTAACCAAACAACCATACAAACCCCTCATACTCTGGGCCTGTGCACTAAAGAATAGATACCAAACTGGTGTCTGACCTGTTGACTGCTTGATGATGAAGATTAGGACTAAACCAATTTTGCTGTTTGAAAACATGGCAAATCTGGAAAATAAAAAATTGGGAGTGGTCAAAGCTGATCCATGGGTTAGGATTATTGTAATGTATACAGACAGCCAAACAAGGAATAAGCAACTGTAAAGAAAAACAGTAGCCTATGTCACTAGCTGGTATAAATTAGGAAAATTTCATCACTTGTACTGGAGTGGAACTGTCTGACAAAGAATTAATGCTGAAAGCACTGTGAGTTTCCATTTTTTTCAGATTATAAACTCCCTGAAATAAGACTGGGTTTGGAATAATATTGCTTACCAAACCACGATTAATTTCCATAGCTTTTATGTGAATGCTATGAAATTTGCTTATGTGAACAAGCAGCAGTTGGTATCAAAACACCACAAATGAAAAGGTAGTGTTATTTCGTGACCAAAATCTTGATTTCCTTTGTTTGGGCCCAGAGATTCATATTTGTAAATGACAGGCATCTCATTCATCACTCATACTTCTGAATATTTCAGTTTATTATATTAATTTTCCAGTTGAATCTGCATCCCAGTGAAATTGAAATGTCTGTACTTTGTCAGAATAAATACATTTTAACTTAATTTAGTTCGCTCTCTGAGCAAAACACAGATAAGGTTCATACAAACTGACAAACACCAGAGGACAGATAAGATTCAAGATTTTAAAAGAAAAAATCTTTAGTTTGCACTTTTCCAATTTGCTGTGAATTATATAAAAGTCTTTTTGAAGACTTTCCCCAGGCTTCCTTTTCAGTTTTAATTTCAGGTTCATTTCACATATTAGAAAAGTAGGGTTGGTTATGAAGAGCTTCGTGACAAATGTTATGGTTTAGAAGCAAATTAATGAGAGACTTCTCATTTACTCCTCATATAAACTTGAGAAACAGTAACAGATTTTGTCAATTACCACCTAGTGACACTTCCCTAATGCGATTACACAAAAATAGACATTTGAGAGGCCTCACTTGCCACAGATGGGCTTGCATTTGCTTTATGGCTCGCTTACTAGTTTCCTTGTGAGGGAGCAAGTTCTTATCCTTCCCGTGCCTCAGGTTCTCCAGCTGGAAATCTTAACTAAGAGCACAAACCTCATGTGCAAAGTACTGTGAAAGTAATGATCAAAAGCACCCTTTCCAAGCTAAAGAGAATTACTCCTTTCTTTCTTTAATGCCTATTTACAGTAATATCTATCTGGAAAACTCCAGAAAGACTGAAGAGCTAGTAAAATGACAATAATATCTCAAGAGAATGTGTCTTTCATCCAGACCAATTTAATCTCTTGATTTTAAATTGCAGCTTTTGAGGTGACTTGGCTATGTATATTTAAAGCCTTTAGGAGGAAGTTAATTTTATACCACAGATCCTTAAGGTAAGAGTAACCAGGAAAGCTCAGACCTTACACTGAGCTATTAAATTTTTATTTTGCTTATATTTGTAAACATGCAGAAAAGAGAATAATTCAAGAAGAAAATCAAAATATAAAAAGAAGTCTGTTATTCACAGTTACAGATACACATGTATGGCAAGCAACTACGGTAGGAAGGCAAAAGTGCAGAGCTGTCCAAGAGAGATAAATGCTCATCTGGAAACTTTCTAAGGCATTGGGCCAGCTCTCATTTCAGTTGTTCCTGCTTCACCATTTGGACAGGTGCAATTCATCACATCAGGCTTGAAGTCTCACAAGGTAGGCACTGGAGTAAAATGTGAAAACCAGAGGCAGGCTTTTCACTAATAAAGAGCTGGAGATTAAAGCTGGGAGTCATCCCAGCTCAGACTCTGTGGACGTCTCCTGAGTGCACAGCCCAGGTTGCTTGTTTGACTTCCTTCATTCTCCAAAAAGCAGACCTCCAGCGTTCAGTTGCTCTCATTTCCACATCCTGGGACATTCATCCTTCTGTTTCCATCTGTATTAGCTCTCCGTACGGGTCTGTACTGAAGGCATTATGGTCACAGTACTTGGTGAAAGTTATTCCAGTCAGGTTTAAACTGTTTGGTTCAAGTATCCTGCTTGACAAACAGAAATTTAACCCTCTCTGATTTCCATTCTTCAGGGCCAATGGCTTTACAAGAAATAGCTTTCAGTGAAGACTTCAAGTGGGATCCCAAAGCACTGCTGCAGATATTCTGGATGCAAGCCACTAAAACCCTGAGACTAAAGACTGCAAATTTATTACATGTTTTTGAGTCAGTAACTGTCAGTGTCAGGACTCTGCTTATGAGATGGTAACATTTTAGACATCTACTGTTCACTAACACAGCCTTCTGTGAGGGTCAGATTTGTTGATAGGTGTAAACTATAGATGACATTGTTCAGCAGGTTCCAGTCCTTGACTAACATATAAATTACAAACTGTGAGGAAACACTTACTATAATAATTAAGAAACAACAGCTTATGATTGGTTTATCAGGATGAATAATATAAATATCATACTCAGCAAGAATTTATAACGCCACTTGATATCACAGCCATCTGTGTAAAGAATTTGAGCTCTGAATATAACTAAAAAACAGTAACTAAGTAGAGCAAGTTTGAAGGTAACATCAGAGTTGTGACATCTATGTACATTTTATCTCCTATAAATAGAGAACTTTGCTGCAGCAGTAGCATAACAGAACAGCAAACCCACACTATAATGAGGGTACAAGAATGAGTTTTATCAAAAAGGAAACACTTGAACCTTCATTTCCCAGCTCTAATCTTGAACCACTCTTAGCATTTAATGCTTTTTCTTCACTGCTACATGATTTCTACATGCTTGGGCTCTAAATCCTTGCCATTTAAAAAAAAAAAAAAAGGTGCACAAAAGAAATCTTTCATGTATTGAGTTTTCTATTTGTATACAATGAATAGAATGCATAGCTGAGATCTCTAGGCATCCTTGGCCTTTTCAGGAGACTGGATTTCAGCTGTGTATTCATAGTAAGTGGTAAACCATAACCTAACGTGGCATACGAGCTTTAAAGCTGAGCCATGATGAAGGTGCTCACAATTGGGCCCTGCCTCCAGGCTTCCAGTCCAGTGACAGCCATTCTACTGGTGCACCTTCATCTGCCACTGGGAGAACTCATCAGCAGGACTGTGTAATTCACAGATTTCTTTGGTTTGCTGGACAAAGGAAGAATAATGTATTAGCAGTTGTTAACTTCGACACATTTCAGCAAATCTGGAACTAATATTTACTCCTATTTTTCTTCCTCCTTCATTTATCCTCTTACAGCGTATCTATCCTTAACTAAAATGTACAACTACCTCTCTTGTGATCATCATTTATCTGTCATCTCAGTGTTTTCAGACAGGTTTAAAACTAAGAGCAACAATGCTACTGCCTGATACAGCATAAGTTTTAAACATAAAACCAATCCTATGCGAAGTGGTCACATTTCTCTATTCACTCCACAGAAAAAGCTGAATAACGACTTTATTATCATTCCAAGGTAAACATAGTGCATTGCTACTATGATCCATAGGCTATCCTGGTGGAATGTGGGGGATTCAGAAATTAAGTCAGTTAGAGGCTTTCTTTCCTCTTGTCTCTCCCATTTCCTTTGGAAAGAAGAACTTTCAGCAAACACCTACTTGGTACACCACATGAAGGCAGTCATGTAGGTGGCACACTGGATAAAACCTCTGCATCATTTCACCTCCTTCTGTTCACTTCCGACAGGCAGGTGACGAAGCAGTTCTGTGCAGCATGCTTGATCCACAGCCCATGACCAAGCTGAACCCAGGAGACTGCTGCTATAGGAGGGGTTTAACATTTTTTATCATGAACGTCCCCCCAAAGACACTCCAAATGGTTGAAAGCTCCATTTCAGACCACAAACACAGCAGCGTCTCTAAGGCAGAGCTAGCAACATTTGATATTCCTGAATCAGATGTTCCAATCAGTGGCTCTAAATTACATCTACTTAATAGTTTGGAAAGGACCCATGAAGTACCAACTAAAAATCGGATTCTTTAAACGATATTGATTTTTTTTTTCTTTTAGAATCTCCTTCAATTTAGAGACAGCTTCTTCATTTCCTCCTTTTACATTCAGCAGCTAATTAAAAATGGGTAAAGAAAAAGCTTCACAACCCTCTTCACCCCTGCCAAATTGCAATATTCTGTTCCCCCTTTGAAAAGACAATTTTACAGGAGCAGTGATCAATTCAACACAGCAGTTTTTACACCTCTGCAACAAGGATTTTCAACAGAGTTTAGCTCAGTTAGAGATTATTTTAAACTTACTCAATGTAAATAGCTATAAAATTTACTTCAGCACAGAAAATCAAGCAAATAAAGGCAAGAAGAGCCAATATTCTCTAACTCAAACAGGCAAGTGAGATGCTTTCATAATCTCCAGAATCCAAGAGAAGCTCTGAGTCTATTAAAGTCACTGGCAAAATTCCCACCAAATTCTCTGCAATCAGAATTTCACACACCTTCTCCTGCTAACTGATCACATTTAAACACAGCATCATAAAAGCCCATGTTGCTTTCCATATGATTCATAATAACATCCAACTGTGCCTTGAAGCTAAGATTCCTTTTAGGATAAATACTCACATTTTTGTTTCCCTTGTCCCAAAGATTTTTTTTGTTTTCCCCCCATAACATTTATATTTTAAGCAAAAGAGAAACTGCGTTTCTGTTTTAGAGAGGAAATGTTTATTTCCTAAACAGAAGGGCCAAATCCCCTGCTCTATAATTTACTGAAACTCCATGAATCAGGCTCACATATTCTTTATTGCTATCTAGCACTACACTGCTATTTAGAGTGAAAACTGCTAACTTCTATCATCAGGTCAATTTATGTATTATCAGACAAAACTGATGTCTACAGTGAATTATGGGTATAGGAGTCATTATCTTCCCGGAGCACCTTGAAAACGAGATGTCTAATCTCAGTAATGTAAGTTTCCTGGTTAAATAAATCCCCTGTGCTTAGTAATTCTATGCATTTACAGAAAAGATGTCACCCCCCCCACCTCCTCAGACTTTAAAAAACATTTTAAAGCCTCAAGGGGATTTGAATCCTCACTAAACAGAATTGATTTCTGTACTTACTACTTAGTATTCTTAATCACACAGTTCATGCATTTTTGTTATGTAATGGATTGGGAAATTCAAAGAACCAGCCTGTTTTCCAAACATTCTGTTTCCCATCACCCCACTTCCCTTTTACTTTGATGTCTTTTTTTTTTTTTCATATCAAGATGACAGTGTTATTAAGCACACTCTGCTGGAAACAGCCCCAAACAATCAGTGCTACCTTCTAAGTTTGTAGCCACCCAGGCCTTGCATGAGCATTTAGAACAGAATTTCCAAAGGCTAGCAGAGGTTTTCCAATCCACTCTGCAAGAAAGATTGCCTCTCCACTTTTGCCTATGAGAATTCAGGTTAAGGCCTTTAGTCATCTATTTCTTCCTTGAGAGCGTGATCCAAAGGTAAATGAAGCCAAAAGGAATCCATCTATCGATCTGAGCATTTCTGGCAATTTAATTCAGAGTTCCTCTAGCAATTTATACACTATGCTGGATACAGCCTGAGGACACACCTTTGTCAGTGACAGGACGGTGGAATTGAATTCCCTCTCACCAAATTTGCTGACAACACCAAGCTGTGTGGAGCAGTGGACGCAGTGGTGGGAAGGGATGCCATCCAGAGGGGCCTTGATAGGCTTGAGAGGTGGGTCTGTGTGAACCTCATGAAGTTGAACAAGGCCAGGTGCAAAGTCCTTGCACCTGGGTCAGGGCACTCCCAAGCACAAAGGCAGGCTAGGTGGAGAATGGATTGAGAGCAGCACTGGGGGGAGGGTCTCGTGGGTGAGAGGCTGGACACGACTCAGCCATGTGCACTGGGAGCCCAGAAAGCCAAACATATCCCAGGCTGCATCCAAAGCAGTGTGGGCAGCAGGGGAGGGAGGGGATTCTGCCCCTCTGCTCTGCTCTGCTCTGGTGAGACCTCACCTGCAGTGATGCCTCCAGCTCTGGGGTCCCCAAAATAAAAGGATGAACATAAAAAGGAGCTAGTCCAGAGGAGGTCACAGTGATCAGAGGGTTGGAATACCTTGGTTGTTCAGCCTGGAAAAGAGAGGGCTCCAAGGAGACCTCATAGCAGCCTCTCTGTACCTAAAGGGGTCAACAAGAAGGCCAGAGAGGGACTTTTTCCAAGGGTATACAGCGGTAGGACAAGGGGGAATGGTGTTAAACAGAAAAAGAATAGGTTTAGATTAGATACTGGAAAGAAATTCTTTCTTGTGAGTATGACAAGACCATGGAACAGTTTGCCCAGAGAAGTCGTGGATGCCCCATCCCTGGAAGTGTTCAGCATTGGATGGGGCTCTGAGCAACCTGGTCTAGTGGAAGGCGTCCCTGCCCATGGAAGGGTGTTGAAACAAGATGATCCTTAAGGTCCCTTCTAACCCAAACCACTCTGTGATTCTATGATTCTGGGACAATCCTAACTTGCACCCACTGCCTGTGGCCATAGGCACCTACTCCCATTCCCAAGCACCTCCTTACCTCCAGGAGACAGTCACAGATGGCTGCTGACAGCACCACGCTCCAAGTGAAACAGAAAGAGCCAACTGGCTCACACAGCACATCTCTCCCACCCCTGCACCTTGAGGAATAGCTTCTGAGCAGAATATACTATTTTGTCCATACCATCATCTTTTCTGCAGTTTTCTGGGCTGGTTCTGGTTCCTAGCCAGCCAGTTCTGACTTGCATCTGCCTATATTTTCATTCACAACATCAGATTAAAAATATGCTTCTGTCCTCAGAAATCTACCCTGAAACTCTTTAGCCCTATGTGCGCTCTCACTCTCAGACAAATCAGGAGTAACTCACTGGCAAACAGTGACACTGCAGTAGTATCTAGAATAAAAAAAAATAAAGCCTAACAATTACATTTGTTAGCTCCTGGCTCACGTTTTAATTTTTTTATCAGGTTTGTGTGTGACTCACCTTTCAGAAAATCAGAATTAGGAACTCAGAAATTCCCCACTCAGTTTTCATATATCTCATGGATCCTTAGCTGATTTAGATATGTACCTGCTGCCTGCAGCCTCCTCTTTTACAAATCATGCCAAATAAATTCTGCTGCACAAGCACCACATTTTGACCACGCTAATTCTCTATTAGAGAATTGAATCTCTAATTAGATTCAGGAGCTTTTTAAAACCATCTTTCTGATAAATTATTTTATACCACCTGAGAAGACCAGTATTCCATGTCAGTTATACATTAAAGACTATAAAGCTGCTGTTGTGTCAAATAAACCTTTTCTCTAACACTTTGCAACTTAAGCTTCAATCTCTACTTAGTAAAATAAAATGAGATTCTGATATTCCAAACCACTTCTGAAGTGTGAGCACCAATGCACCCAGGAAATACAAAACTTTCTGAAAAGACAGTGGTCTAAACACTTTGGGGCTGCACATTGAGCCATGAGCTGGAATGAACCACATAATACATTTCGTGTTTCAGCAAGAAATAGATGTGGCAACAGAGAGCAGCACTTCTTCCCACCTTGCTGTTTTTCATAGCTTAACAGCTCCACACTGTTTGGACAGACCATTTATAGTCTTTGAAGTCAGTCTGGGTAGACCCTTAGCTGACAGGTACTAGCAAAGCCTCGTATTTCTCATCTGGGTTGAGCCAGCCCATCCAGTGTCACCAAGCAGTTACACCCGTGTCGCTAATCTTTAACAGCAGTAACAAGGCAAGGATACAGCGACTGACACAGCGGCAATTTGAGCTCTTTATGTCCCTGTGCGTGTGACTGCAGAGCCTCCAGCTCAGAGTGTCCTCGTTTTTGACTATCCATGACCCTGCTACACTGTCTTACTGCCTCTCCATGTGTTATAGCACTTTCTATTACTTCAACAAACATACTATGCCATGTGAGAGACAAACTGTATTTGCCTTTTAGGGCCTCTTTAAGAGAAATGGCAGTTCTTGTGCCCTATTGCAACTCATGCCTTTATGTACCTGCAAAATAGGACCTGTCTGTACCCACTATTACTGCCTTTTATTAAGGTAATCAAATATGCACAAGAGGCTGATGTTAAGGGGAGAAAGTCAGTACACTGCTGTCAGGACACACAGGAACAACACACGGCGCATCAGCGTGTTCCAAAAATATTTAGGGGAAAGAAAATTTAAATTTGATTATCACGTCCCAGTAAAAAAATTGCATCAACTACACACTGTCTGCACCAGTCACATTAATCCCAGGCTTATACAGTGGGAACTGTAGATGCCATCTGCAGCCCTAGAATAATCTTGGCAGCACACCAGCACATGTTCATTTCTGTGGGGAACAGCCTTGCTTGCTGTAGCTGAGTCCTCATGGTACCTCAGACGGCCAAATTTTCTCAGAGCTAGTAACTGGGTATTATCACTCATCTAAATCCATCCTAGTTAAACAAGATGCTTGGAGCTGGCAGTTCCAGAGACTTTATTAAAGGTTGAGTAGGTAACCTTTCTTGCCCCCCTGCCCTGATTTATCAGAACACAATTACCTCAGGCAACTGACCAAAAGCCTATGATGGATAACCTGAAAACTGGAACACACATTAATAAGAAAAAAAAAATAAATAGAGAGGGGGGGGAACAAGCAAACCAACAAAACAACAACAACAACAAAACCAAAAATCCTGCTGTTGAGGAAATTTCAGCTTTGTTCTGCTCCAAGTAGCACAGACTCTTTCAACAGCACAATTAATATCATCCAAATGAATTATAGATGGATTGAGAGGGGAGACAGAGGAAACTGCAAAGCATTATTTCTGTATTTGACTAGGAACTTCTACCTGGATAGCCTAACTTCTTTTTATTTATGAGAACAAGGAACAATCAGGACAGTTCTTGACGAAGACTGGAATCCACCAATCTGCAAAAAGGGTACAGACAACAGACACAGTTACAGTTCAAAGACTTGTACATCAAAGAGTGACCCATCCCCCTGTGGCTCCCCCTGCTCTTATTTCACTCAAATTCTTCAAAGTAGGATTCAGTGGAATAGATGACTGGGTTTTTTATCCTGGATAACCATGGATCAGCCAAGATTTACTCTAACTCTATTGAATCCACATGTAGTTCAAACCCATGTTACCCTAATAACACAGAAAGAAAAACACTGCTGTATGCAGAAAATAATGTTCATGAATAAACTCCAAATATCCCTCAGGAACAGCTCAGTGAACCACACATGCATTGGTTTAGTGCTACAAACTTCTAGAAGCAGTTTTACCCAGTACTGTTTCTAGGTGGGACTTCAAAATGGCTCTGCTGGCCACACCTTCTCACCTTCATCATAGGCACTCACATGGTACCATTGCTATCAGATCTGAAATTTAACAATCTTTAGCACAGTTATCCTTTCAGCATCCCCACGACAAGGAATGTGGGACTATACCAATGTTATCACACAGCCGAGCTTACTGTCTGTGTCACTAAAAAGCAGAATCATATACATGTCATTCTACCAGTTACTGATGATGGGGTGTCTAAAGCCAAAACACTGATTTTCAAATGTGTAGTTTCAGTTGTTTCCTCGCTCTTAAGATGCTTAATGATACTTAGAAATGCAAAGTCTGTCTGTGAAGAAATTCAGATACTGTAGAATTCTTGGCAATATTTAGCAGCTAGACAGCTATCCTACATTTAAGCTAAATCAGGATCTATAATTTATGCATTCATGTTCCAGTGACACCTCTGTGGTTAATCTGCTAGCTTTCCTCAGAGCAAACATACCCAGGGAGCCTTTGTAGAGAATAAAGGTAGAGGAGTGGACAGGACTTACCCCTCCTGCTGCCTCTTACCTGGCAGCCCACCAGTCACAGCCCAGAGATTGCAGCACTCTTTCTCACCAGGATTCAAATTTTCTTTTTGTTTTTCTGTTCTCCTCTTCTGTGTGATTTCTCCAACCACCAGGTGAGAGACTTTCTCCTTCTCCAGAACCTTGAATCAGCTGTTCTGCTTTATACAAATTAATTTTGTATCAGTTGAGCTAAGGAGATGTGTGAATGTGTGTGCATGTGTTTGCACTATGACTCCTTGGCCTGGTTGGTAGAGCAGCCACTTGACAGAGGATACCATTGGATTCCCCAGTCCCAGCTCCAATACAAAATAAATATCAATTTAGCTCACTGGAGCAGAAATTAAAACTCTTGCAGCAAGTAAAATAAAATGTTTTTGAGGACTGGCTATGGGCACTCAGGTAAGAAGTCTGCAGCAGACATGTTTGAATCACACACCAGAGTTCTGGTTTGTGTACTGAGCTGCTGTGTGTAGCATTAACCACAGGGAAGTCAGCTGGTTTTGTCAAAAGTGCTTCGCTGCAAAAAGCTGACTGGATTGAGTGGACACAGGGAATCTCAGTTGAGAGAAAACAGTGACACTGTGAAAACTGAACAGGAGAGGATAAACGTGTGCATGTCCTAGCCCAGAACTGGAAACTGCTACCACAAGTGGTGTCAGCCACAGCCATACCTTTGCTGGGTGTCAGTTTACACCTTACTTAAAGATGACATATTATTTATCTCACATACAGCAAGTGAGGCATAATATATTATTAAGGGATTAGATAGCCAATAAGAAAAAAACACGATATGAGGGCTAGAATTATATTTTCTGAATACGACTAATAACAATTTCAGTCACTGTTGGAGATGGGATACTCATCCATTCTTGTCCAAACATCTCAGTTCACTAAGTAGTATGTCTGCTCATGGGGTCTTAAGTACTCCAGAAACATTTTCCCATTTTCAAAAGGTGTCCTACACTTGCATGTTACCTGTTGATTTTATATTAATCATAGCAGCAAGCCTAGAAAAAGCCAGTGGGAGCAGAGATGAATAGAACAAAAGCTAGGAGGTGAGAAACAGATCTGCAGCAAACATTTGCAGTGGAAATTGGGACAAAAATCCCATGTAACAGAGAGTTTCAGTGCAGCTGTCTGAGAGGTCCAGGCCTTCATGCAGAAGTCCTACTGAATTTGACAGAGGAATCTTATGGAAATTTTTTTAATCAACTTACCACTTTCAGGATGAAATGTATACTCTTGAGGCAGAGAACTCTATGTGTATATATACACAGAGGATTCCATAAACCATTTCACAATAAAATCTAGAAAACCTGCAAGAATAAATCTGCTTTTCTCTTTCTTATGAAAAGCCATGTTATATTAATGGGCTTTTACAGAAGAACTCTGTAATGTCATATTTACAGAAAACCACAGTATACTTGCCACTTGAGGATTGCAGTTCTTGACTTGTAGAAACTCAGAAATCTTTGAAATACTAATGCAGTCCTAAAGCTCTGATAAATCCAAGGGCACAGCTGAAACAGAAGTGTCTAGAAAAATTGCCAAAGCATCCAAGTGAAAACAAACATGAGGGGGATATAATTACAAGGGATAACAAGACTTTGGTTGTAATCTCTTGCATGTATTGGTATTATCAGCTGAATCTTTGGATAGGTCTGATCCAAAGTCTGCTAAATGTTAATGAGGGCATTTCTTCTGATTTTAATAGGTTCTGATCTTAATCCCAAAATATTTTGGTTTTGTGATGTGAAGCTTGGTGTATGAACACAAACCTTGCATGACATGAAGTATCACAAACAGTTTCATTATTCCTTATTTTTAATATAACAAAAAAGAACTTTCTTTAAAATAAAGGCTGAGGATAATAAATTTTTCAGCAGTGCATTTCTTGAGTCCATGCATTTAGATTTTGGCTTAGATGTACAATGATCAATATTTCTAGGTGAAGCAATTAATTTCCTCTGTTTGGCATGTGAATAAAACTCTTGCAGTGCAACTTTGACTTTCATTTTAGTTGCAGTCTGTTATTGCTAATGAAAAAAAATACTTCCTAGCTTTTTTAATGTATCAGCTGGATAAATTGTTAACACTTAAGAACTCCCTAGGCAGTAATGAATGACACAGTTTTCTGTGTTATCCCTGATAAAGTTTAGGATATGGAAAGCAGCTTAATCCTCTTTCTATACTCTCCCATCTGTGCTTTAGAGCTACCACAGTAAATTACTACATACTGAAGCACTGCTTCAGATGCAATTTCATATTTTCAAAGCTGAGATAATTTTACTCCACAGTGTATTTTCTAATCTTTGTAAAAAAAAAAAAAAAAAAAAAAAAAAGTAAAATGTTTAAGGGAGCCAGGTCAGATAAAACTGTTGAATTTGAGAGATGGATGGTAGTTTTCAGTGAAGTAAACCTTTTCTAAAGGTTACTTGGAATACAAAGTTAAGCCAGACAAATCACTTTGTTTATTGAAAATCTGCAATGCAAAGTGTTAAGACTTAGCTCAACTGTAATCTTTTGTTAATTATAAGACATTCTTTATGCAGGAATAGTTGCTGACAAATATGGCTTGAGGCACTCTTTTTATTGCACCTTAAATATGTTATTGCCTGTGCCTAATGTCTTTGATCCTGCTTTCATTTTGCAGAATGATTTTACTTGGTGCAGTTTTGCCATTAACCTGCTCAGTTACAGTTAGGGCTCATTTCTTTCTCTGTGAGGGAAGCTTAAGTTTTGTGTTGGATTTCTCTACATTTTATCAGATGTACCTTTTGCTGCTAACTATTAAGGATAAAAGGACTGATTTAGTATCTGTTGGAGTAAATTGACTGACTCAGTTCAGAGGCTGAACATAAGCAGCTGCTTCAAGAGTAAAAGTGAATGCAGAGAGAGAGATTTAATAAACTTCTCTGTCTTGCATTTTTCTGTATCGACATAAAAACCTACATTCAGTAAAACTACTGAAATCCAGACACTCCAGTGTCTTGTTGAGGTCACCATATGGTTGTGAAACAGCTGGTTCATGTTAAACCTTCACAAAATTGAGATTATACTTGCAGGAAGCAGCAGATACTTTGAAGAATCTGCAGCCACAGTGCAGCATCTAAAGCCGACAGCCACAAATCATCAAAACACTCTGACAGAGAAAGAGTTCCTCTGTAACCCCTTGTTACTTTGAATTTCAAAACAACATCTTACCACTTATCCTCTGTCCTGGGACTAACCTGAAGAATAGAGGCAATCCCACCTGGTGACCTGAATGCAGCTAAGCAAACATCTGTCACCTCACAACCGGATTATGGCAATCCAGCACTTTCTCTTGAGACCTGTCAATTGCTTCTAAGATTTCCAAGCTGCCAAATCTGAGATGACTCTCCTGCATTCAGGGTGGAGGAAAGGGTCTGTGGATTTTTCTGTGGGGGCAGGCAGCCTGCTCACATTGAAACAGAGCTGCTTCACACAGCGCATGCCAGTAAGAAGCTCCTCCTGTTTATTTTATTTTCTTTAGTTCTTTGACAAATGCTTGCTGCTGGGATTGCAAAGGAACAAGGTCTCATCTTCATCACCCGACCCACATGATTCTGCCCTTCAGTGTGGTGTAGGGTGGGTGGTGAGCAAAGAGCACTTTAGTGGGCAAGTCTGGATTTGGCAAGCCCGGATTTGTGCTCAGCAGTGGGAGAAGTGACACATGGAGTTCAAGGCAGCTTGGTCATGATGAAAAACGAGAAACTACCCATTCTGGCTAAATTGTAGTTGCATGCTGTTGAAAGAATAGTGAAGTGGCCCAGCCAGGCAACTGTAAATAAGGAAGTTTCAAAAAGCTCCTGAAGAACAGAAATACCAGAATGTAAGGCATTAGTGTTGCCTTAAGTTTGCCCCTTTGGGGACCTGGCGTGATGTTATCAATAAAGACAGTAATCCAAGGCATCATGTAGGAGAAGCAGGGAGGGGTCTTAAACCCTGCCTCTGGGAGAGAAGGAAAGCTCACTTCAAAGCTGATGCCTCAAGAAGCAAGGGAATGGGTTACCTTGAGCCTGAGAAGGTCAGAGAATAGGGGGAACTGCTGGCACCAACCTGCTTCCCCTCTGCTCCTTATCCTGGTCCCAAGGCCCTCCTTGGGCACCCAGTTGACAGGCTGTGATGTCTGTCCCAGAGACATCACTCAGCTTCCTGCAAGGCCCTGGGGGCTCAGAAGAACAGGAGGGGGAACAAAAAAAAGGCGGAGGACCTGGCTAATCTTCTGCAGTTTAACCCGAACATCGGTTCACAAAATTAAACAACAGATGCTTCTCAAGGGCATGACACATAGATGCCTCCTTAAAGCAGGGGAACTGCTAAAGCCTCCCAGCTAAGGCTGACAGATTTTCTGATAACAGAAAATGAAGCAATCTAAAAATATGCTCTTCCAGCAACCCCTACAATCAGTTACAGGTAGATCATAGCATATTTCATAAATGTCAAAGCAAGCTGGCCTGACATCATTAGTCCCTTATTTTAGACACTGACAGAAGAAGATAAGCTAATTATTTATGAATATTCAAAGGACAAACAAAGCATGGAAGCAGATTGATATGAACTCTCTTAATAACCTGATCTAAAGATAATTCATGTTTTCCAGTCCTTTTTTTTTTTAAACTTTTTGTGTCTATGATAATATATGACTGTATTGTTTCTTGTACTGCTGCATAAAGTAATGATTTAGAAGTATACAAACAGAGAGCAAGCAGGCTAAAAATTAGCTGGCTTTTAAAACTTGCTAATAGAAGAGCAGAAATACCATACTTGGCGTATTAGAAATTAAATGTAGGCCTTGGGTGCAAATATAGAGCAAGACATATGGCTTTCTCAAGAGAACAATAAAATGAGTTTGCCTTTTAGTGACTTTGTGTGTTAGCTTGAAAATCACTCTAAACAAGGTAACAGATATTTTTGGAACTGAGCATCGATAGAAACTGCTAATGAAGTAATGCTGGAATTCCTGAAACATGCAAAATTACTGCTTGAATAACACTATGACTCTGCAAACATCACAGTATAGAAGAGATACAAATAAAATACCAAGTATCTCCAAAATATGAAGCATTCAAAACATATGGAGGAACACCAAGCCAATGGATTGAACATTAGTAAACTGCATGATTTAGGTGAAAAATCAGAGGGGATGCAGTTACAGGAGGATCTGTTTCTGTAAGACATCTTTGTTAAGTTTTGGGAAGCCCCAGAAATCCTGCCTGGATTGCAGGAGTCTTCTTAATCATAAAGAACATTAATAAACAGTGTTTAACTTAAATGTCACTATGTCAACCATGGAAATGTACCATTTTTCCTACTAATTTTATAATAACATTCACAGAGCTGTTTAAAAAGAAGAGCTGCATTCAGTAGCCATCAGAGAGATTCACCTGGCCTGCCATTATGTGACAATCAACACCTCTTCATGGGAGCTTGGGATAAAGACAACCAGAGCTTCATTGTGAAACCAGAATCTATGACATGAAAAGATGGAAGAATGTTTAACAGTGGAGTAAAAAGACAGGTACGAAGGTTGTGATAAACCTATGAAAAGAAATCTTTGTTCTTTTTTTAAAGGAAAATTTGTGCTTCCTCTCAAAATGCTTTCTAGGAAATACCTATTTCCTAATCAGCTCTAGTCATAAGTTATTATTAAGAGCACTAGTCTTTTTTTTCTCTCCTTCTGACAAGGAAAAAAAAAAGCAATTAAATGACACAGTTGTCACTTGTTCTCATGAGTGTGTCAAATTGTGCCAAAATAGTATTGCCCATAAAAGACAGTAAGCAGCACTTGAAAACATTGCTGTAACCAGCCAGGGACAGATTACTTTCAGGCTCATAATGAACAAGAGCAACAAGAAGGAAGGGGAGGGCAGGGGCATTGGAGGAAGCAGGAGAAAAGGAGAAGACGAGAGCTCTGTTCATTCCTTGCCTTGAGCTCACTTGCAGACACAAGACCCGTTCTGTTTCTGCAGCTCTCTAGAAGCGCCAGGAGTGTGGAAGGCAGCATCCATCATTGCACTGGGGGGGACAGGGATTTGACCCTCTTCACTCCCGCACAGGCCCACTGCGCTGGCTGCGTATGCACTCTGGGTATGTGCATGCACTCCATTAAGGAGAGTCGGTCAGAGGCTACCAGAGGGCTTTCAGGAGAGCTGTGTAATGTTCTCTGAGTATCTCCCTCTGTTCTTTGGAGATGGGGTGTCAGAGGGGTAGCCAGCACAGACACTCCTGAGAGCCCTCGAGCACCTTCGTGTCGGGTAATTCTGTGCTTTCCCCGCAGTGCGTGCAGCCAATCTATACACCGAGTTAAACAATTGTGGTTAATCAGTGGCAGCCTTAATTAAACTTTTGCCAAGCAAATTTAGTTAATCGTTCAAAACACATTTGTGAGATTCTGCAAAATGAACGGCTTACCCTCCACCTTTGTGAAATTACAGTTAATCATTCACTAATGTCTGCATCATCCTATTTAAACCTTCCCCCTGTGGTTTTAGACTTCTTTCTGCTTGCTAATCCACCACAGGGGAGTGATATGTAAACATGCAAATACATTACTGTAGGCTTTTCCTATTTGTGGTGGTAGGTTCTATCAAGCCATATTTATAGCCTCACCAAGGATGATTTATAATTCATTCGTCTCACATTCAATTGAATTAATTTAAAGGTATAATTCAATTTAACAAACATTCAGCTCAGTGTACTGCAGCTGTTTTGGGCATGCTGCACTTCACCCCATCTTTCTGTTCTCAGCCAGCTTCCTGGCCCAATGGCATTCCTATATATCAAACCAAGTGCCACCCCAGAACCACAATGGACCATAACAAGACAACAGCAGTTTTTAAACCTCCAAGTTGTGTAACTATTAGCTGGCAGTCCCAAATTTCCCTAAATTCTCCTTCTCCATGAAGAGGATGTCCTCTACTGTGCAGCTATTTTAAAATCCTCTCGACATGAACTACTGCACTCTTTCTCCTAACTCTGCTGAAGTCCATTATAGACAACCCTTTCCTGTGATTTATGCCTCATTATAAAAATCAAATTTCTTGGTTGTCAAAAGTAAATTCACTGCAGCAAGCTGAAGGAACTAGGTCCCTAGCACACAAAACCATCAAAACCAGTCTAAGGGTGTAACTTCAAATGTGATGGAAGGATATCCCATAAATACAGAGCTCTCTTAGAGAGGAAAGTGAAAAACTGATTATCAGGTTGACTGAAGAAAGCGCAAACTGTCTCTCTCCCAACCCTAACCCCAACCACCAGGATGGGCTGAGTCTGAGCCCACATTCAGAAGCCATCACCCAGATAAAAAAACTGTCAGCAGAGAAATTGTTCTGCAGAATATTGCTCTTCTTGCCAACCCTCTTTCAGCCTCAATACAGCTGGAGATTTAGGCATTGTGCCTCTCCTAATACTAAACCTTATCTTCACTGTACTTTTAACCATAAGCCTAAAATGAGTTGTGCTCTGAGCCATAGCCTGGGTCCCCAAGACAGGTTTGAAATTAAGAAGTTATTACAAAGGAAATAATTACACAATACCATCTAAAAGGTCACCATGAAGAAAACAAAGGCAATTATGTGTAACTATTGTAATTTCTGAGTAAGACTGCATTTTAGTTTTACATGTAAATCATTGATTTTTACAGCTACTTATTTGCTGAATTAAAATCAGAAGCACAGTACATGTTCAACAGACCCTTCATTATATTTTTCTTCATTGATCTAATCAACCATTTCTCATCAGTGCTGAAATGTTATATTTCAAAATTCCTTCCAACCATTGGCTGTTCTCGCAAAAGAACAATTTGAAAGTTGACTAAGACACAAGGGCCATACATTTAAAATAAAAACAAAGGATCCAGGTTTATGTTTTTCCTTTAAAAACAGAGATGTAACAAATTTTTTTTATTTTAATTTTTTTCAATAAATTTACTGATATTTTGGACTGTCTTTGGATTCCCCAGATCCACGACCCAGAAGCTTTTGTCAGCGAGGTTACCCATAGAGAGCTGTGGGGCTGGATCTGCATCGAGGTATGAACTCACACCCTGCAGATCCAGAGTGTAACACCTTAGCTAAGTCATGAAAAGGTCACAGTCAAACTAACTTTGTTTTATTCTTTTAAAAGTCTTCCCATATGCTGCACGTATTTGTCATTACCCATTTACCTTAAAGAATGTATTCAAGTTGCTGCTCTGTGCACCCCATACCAACAGGACAGCCCACATGATCCCAAAAAAGGAAACCCTAAACCCTGAATACACCAAATGCATTTGCATGAACAAACTGAAGAAAAAGAAGGCATTTTCTTCAATTTTTTTTCTGTTTTGATACTTCTAGACTTAGCACTATGGAGGGGACCATATTTATACCCTGATAGGTGACTCTTGTGTTGATGTGCCCCTTCAAGCTTTAAAGGCAACCGCCCTCTTAGCACAAAATCTGACTTTAGCAAAACCTGAAATTAGCAACTATACCAGGCTTTGGACCAAAATGGTTTATGAGTGGTCCATCCCCCATCACATCCGAGGAATGTCATGGCCTTACAATGGCATGCTTTTTGAACCCTTTCCAATTTCAGATATTTCCTTTCTCTTTTAATACCTCATTGCTTTTGCATCAATTACAGCCTGACCTAAAGCCACACTGGCAGTGAATGTGATATATAGTAGAATCCATTTAAATGAATTTCTGATGAAAGAATAAAACTGTTAAAAGAATAAATTTACTGCACAGATTTATACAAATCCTGTATATGCACTGAAATCCTCTTAAAGGAAAAACTGATGGAAGATTAAAATGTTAAATGAATTAAACCCCAGCATCCTAGTGAAATATAATGATTATTTGACCTATTAAATGAATAGCTCCACTGACCATATAATGGTAAGTATTCAAATATATGTCAATTTTAAATATGAAGTGAAAAAATGTAAAGCAAACAGTGATCAATGGGAATATCTATTAAGACAATAAACTTACCAAAGAGCAGAGAAATGTTCTTGAAAGGTCTTTGTTCACCCAGCCATGAAGCTAGAGAGTCCTTAATTTCTGTTAAGAAAGAGAGAATTTTAATGATTATTAAAAGTTATTAACTGCACAGCATAAAAGTAATTTTTGGTTTGCTTAATTTCAACATATTAAAGTCTCTGAGAAAGCCATTCCATTTCCTTCCAGCTGTGGTAAATTTTTAGGGATTTGTTTTAAAGAAGAAGTTGACCAACATCTGCCTTTAGGGCTGTCTGTATTCCATTTCATGGAAAGTATCTTTTAAAACTGCTGAATCAGTAATCAAGAGCAAAACATACAAAAATATACACATTGTGAGCACTGTAACATTTATTTTAGCTTTTGTACTTTTAATGGATAGTCAAGAACATAACCTGTAAACATATTTCTGATAAATAGTACAGCCATGTACTTCAATGCTAAGATAAAAATTAATCATTCCATCTGTCCCATCAAAAGCACTATTTTGGTAACACTAAAGTTCTGTGAAGTGATCCCATTCTGAAAAAAAAAAAAAAAAAAAAAAGCTTTATCTGTATATCTTGGTTTTGCCCAGCTCTTCTAGTAACTGGTTTCAGGTTTAAATCCCAGATTAAACCACTAAAAATGTGCACTCTAAATCCCCTGGCAGTCAGTTGAAAACAATTTCATACATCAGCTTCCTACCTGGGAAGAGTTGAGTTCATATTCAGTTTAGGTCATAGGTGAAATGAGTTTGTCAGTCACAATCCAGTCTGTAATGAATTTATATCTTGATCACAAAATTACTGTACTACCCAATTAAATATTGCCTGAAGGGACTGTTCATTAGAGATGGAGACCCAGCAATGGATATCAGAGACTGAAGTGCATTTTCAGTGTATGAAGAGCTGTACAATCCCCAGACAGTCCTGCCTTGGTAGCAAGATGCTATGTATGGAAATGACACCTTCCCTTATGTCAGGCCTTCACATTTGCACCACTTTGTGATTGCATGACCTTACAGACTTCAAAAATGTCTTGCCAAGAAATACTATAAACCTTGAGTCACAGCCTTCTCTTCAGAAAAGGCTTTGTAGAAATTCGAGGGTGTTTTTAGTGACTACTTACACAACCGTGATTATCCTTCTGCCATTTAGCCCAAAGCCTGTATTTTTGAAGGATGTATGGATAAAGCCAAGTCTTTTTTGGAGGGGTCTGGCTGGTGGTGAAGCATGATGAAAGCTACAACTTCCCTGTACTGAGGGAACAAAGGGTATGTGTGAACTGCAGGCCACCAGAAGAATGCACCTGTAAGGGTACAAATGTGTCAGTCCTTTCCTACAGGAGGAGATGCCTTCAGCCTGTACCCCTCCTGAAAGCAAAACCAGATGGATATGAGAGGCCAGGAGGGACACCTCAGCCCCCTGGGTAAAGTTAACACCAAGTCCTTCGAGTTTCCCTGTGGTTCTCTGGTGAGCTTCAAAAAAAAATGAAGGAAGGGGTAATTTGACTACCTGACTAACAAAATACAAGGAAAATATATTTTGGGAGGTTTGCTGGTGGAAACTTTTCAAGGCAGAATTTATCTTTGATTTTTTCCCTTGTTACCTGGAGAATATCTCCATAACCTTACAGTCACATTGAGATCTGGGACTACAGAGAAAATTTTAATTTACTAAAAATCCATCCACCATTATGTTTTGATAATCAATATGCTGTAATAGCCATAAAGAAAAAAGCTGGAAGTAACCACGCAAATGCTCCAGTCATCCCTAAAGTTGTGGTTTGCTCTACCTTAGAAAGCAAAAATATACACTGAAAATGCAAATAGGTAAGAGGGAGACTATCAACATAGGAGAATATTAATTCATTAATGAAAAACTAGCTGGATGGCCAGGCCCACTGAGTGGTGCTGAATAGAGTTAAATCCAGCTGGGACTGAGTCTCTAGTGATGTTCTCCAGGGCTCAGTATTTGGATCAGATCTGTATAATATCTTTATCAATGATCTGGACAAGGAGGTGGAGTGCACCCTTCTGTTTGCAGGGCAAACCAGTTTGGTTGGGAGCGTCAATTTGCTGGATATCAGGAAGGCCCTGCACAGGGATCTGAATCCATGGGCTGAGGGTGGTGGTATGAGGTTCAAGAAGGTGAAGTGCTGGGTCCTACCCTTCAGCCACAACGACATAAATGATTCTACGAATACATATTGGGTCAGGGGTTTGCAAATTAGAAGTTTGATAAAGAGATTATCATATTTTAACTTTGTCATGCCGAGATAGTCTGTGAGATTGCCTTGCTGAGAAATGCAAAATAGTTGAGAGCTGGGAAAGAAACAGCTCCTGTTGACAAGAAAACAACTAGGAAGAACAGGAGATGGCTGCATAAGCAACAGGGGTCACCCAAAGGCAGTTTGGAAGTCAGTGAGGCTCGGGTAAGAAGCTGCATGAGAAATACAATTAGAGGATGCTGTTTTGTAAAGATTTTACTGGGCTTGAGAGAAAGAGTACTTTTTCTTAATGATGTAATAGTACCTAGATGAAGTGTGAAGCTCTTCAAAGCAAGGATGGAGAGGATGTGGCACATAAGTGCAAGGCTTAAATACCTTTTGAGAGACATGCAAATGTTATTGGCTTTATGGGGCAGCAGAAAAACGTAAGAGTAAGGGAGGTCTTGATTATTCCATTGCCAGACATAAATAACAGCTTGCATAATCCAATATTCACACTAAAATCTTTGGCCACACACCAGAGAAAAACACATTTCCATCCTTGTCTCTTGGGAGTTGTCTTTTGAAAAATTTGTTTTTTAACAGTTCAGCCCACATCCCTTTCTATTAGTGTAAAAAGGAGGGTCATCTCACCATACCTGACTATCCTTCTGATTAAACACTCAGATCGAGTGGCTGCAACCTGTCCTCTAACCCCTTCTTTGCCAAATCCTTTTCTTATATCCTTGTTTGTTACAGTGACAAGAAAATAGTAAATCAATACAAGAAGGACTTAAACATCTCTTAGCTTCAGGAAAAGAAATAACTGAATCAGGATCTGAAGATATGTTTAGTGGGTTAATCTGTTTTAATCCAAGAAAATCAGACGCAAGCCACGCTCATTAAGAGGAATTTAATTTTGTTTTCTGTTATTTAAACAACCTAGAAATCATCTGACCTTCCTGCCAATAATTTCTCTGCACTATTTATAAGCATTTTTTGAAGGTGCTGATTACAGTGCTGAATATCAATAGGATTCTGTCTACTATTAATGTTATTGCTATTGCTGTAGCACTTAAAGCAGCAATTATGGAGCAAGACCTGACTGGGCTACACATAGATCCAGAGTAAGACAGTTACTGTCACAAGAGCAATATGAGAGACATTAATAGTTAACATGGATCTGCACATGGAAAACTGTGAATCAGCGCTGGTCAGCATGGCAGGGAGGACTCGGATCACCAATGGCTTTGCGGGCGAGAATTTTAAAGAAGATTTGAAACATGCTAAGATAATAAACATGACAAAATTTCAGATATTTATTGGGATCATTGCCAAGAACGACAGCCATCATGAGAAAGGTGTGCTATGTTTGACACTCGATATGAATGTAATTGATGTGTCAAGACAGATAAGCCTCGAATAAGAGTCCTGGCCATTTCTGAGGTATTAGTAACTTCACTGGGCAGGTCTGATGGAGCAGAAGGGGGAGAAAAGTGAGATACAACTGGAAAAGGAAACCTTCAGAGTTCTAAATCACACTTTCAATTACACAGAAATTAAAAGGAGAAAGAGGGAATATGTAAAGGCCCATGAATCCAAGGGTGCACAAGCAATTTTTATTAAGGAAGACCAAAGCATGACTGTACTGTGAAGAAAAAGCTGGAGCATCTAAAAGAAAGGAGTGGGTAACGTAGGGAAAACATATAGATACAGACTGAGGACAAAACAGGATGGTATTGAGGCAACTGGAGGTGATTAGAGAAGGAGCATTACTCAGGAACTTGCACCTGAACCAGGGGAGATGACACAGAACCTTTACAAAGACCGTAAAGCTCTCTGGGATGGTCAAATAGTCATTTCAAAGGGGAAGGCTACATACAGTTTTCACTGGAATAAATTGCTATCAACATGCCCAGAGAAGTCAAGAGTAAAGGTGTAGAAGATTTCAAAAGGGGGTGCAAGGTGGGAAGAATATGAGTGAGGCTACAGGCATGGGGCTGTTGAGCTGGAAGAGAAAAACTGTTAAATCAGGAAGACTGTAGAATGGAAACACAAGTGGGATTCTTTTGCAGTAGGAGGAGACAAGCGTGGAGAAGCAGATTTCATTGTAACACTGCCCTGTTAATACACAAGTGCTGTAAACGGAACGCTAAAAGTGATTCTAAGTTGCAGCTTAGTGGGGCCAGACAATGCAATTAGAGAACATCTGGAAAGAACCAATGGAAGAAGTGAATGGAAAGAAAATAATGCATCAACATACAAGGTAAAAAGAACAACCAACAAACCAAATCCACGCACACAGCACCAGAAGAAAAAAGCCCAAAATATCCATCCCAAACCAGTAAAAAAGCCTGAGAGTGGATAAGAAATTATCAGCTATTGCTTGTAAGAAATGATGGGGGAAAAGACCAAGCAAGAAGGCCTGTGGGTGGCTGATCTCAGTACCCTGAGATTAAATACTTTCTTACCGTGTGTCCTCCAGGGTGGATAAATTCCACACTGCAGATCAATTCAGTTGACACAGAACAGGCATGTGCAATGATTAAATGATTTGTGTGAGGTGACACAGAAATCAGAGCCAAACATTGGCCCTGAGACCCCTGAATCCCAGGTCAGACAGTTTGTGAGCTAATAACCCCCCTTATAGGGGGTCTCTGTAGACCCTTACAGGTCTACTAATGGAAGGGCATCTTACAAGATGCCACTCAAGATAAACAGCAAATTATATCTCAAAATATTATGGCCTTTCTCGGTTTTCTTTATGCAGTGTGAACTCTGAAATGGTAGAAACAAAGGCACACCCAGAAATGGCTCACTTTTTTATCTGCTGATAGGTGGGTAGAGAGGAAAGCAAACCACCCCCACAGAGTTTAATGTTTCCCATAGCACAGAGAAACAAAAGGTAAAAATTCACTTCTCGTGAAGTATCCACCTGTGCTGACAGCTAATTTAGGCCCAATATACATGCTATGCAGAGAGAATAAATTCTCATGACACATCAAGTCTGGAATCCAGGGCAGCCTGGCAGTGATACTGAAGCAACGTTCTGTTTGCATACTGATTTCTGTGGTACTGCTCTTTGTTTTGAAAAAAAAAAAAAAAAAAAGAATATTTATGCAGTTTCACGAGAAACATAGGTATTATATCCAAATACATGAGGAAATTGAACCAGAATCACTATTTGTTAACAGTTCACTCTATAACCAGGCAGAGATTCCTTCTAGGGTTTTGAGGTTTAGATTCTGGTTTGCAAAATGAAAGTTTGGGATACCATATTGGTCTCCTTTCAGGTTTTGGAGATATAAAATATCTGCCCATCTAATGTGATAGATTTTCTGTATCCTGTGGAGTCAATTTACATATAATTTTGGTCTCCTAATAGTTCACTGAACATTTAGAAACAGCATAATTCACTAGCCTCTAATTTTTCATTTGAAGGATTTTTGACACCTTTTTATCTGCTCCTTAGCTAAGTGCTTCTTTAGCCCTGGTTGTTCAGTATTTTGAGAGTTGCTTTTAATAGACCTGCTCTTGCAGGCACTTCATCTGCAGAACTCCTCCTCAAGAAATCCACAGCACAATAAACAAATAAAAGAACTTCACCTTACTTTATCTCCTCAGTGGTTTTGCGTGACTTTTAGTTCACCTCTTGAACCTCTTCAACGCTCACCACTGTCAAACTGACTGTGCTCTCTGCTTATCTGAGATTACTTTCTCTCCACTGAAATGCAGTTCATTACTTTCTTCAATGGAATTCTAAATCTGTTCTCTAATAGATTTCTAATCCTTGGCAAACCCACGCATTACGAAGCAACCCCCGTGCCTGCCATATGGTTAAACTGATTTTCAGTGACCCTGCCACAATAATTTTCATTAGAAGCACATGATTAGGAAAATACCACACCAACAAGAATGTGATTCCCATTTCCGGCTTCCCCTTATTATTCTGGAGGGATTCTGCTTATCACACACCCTTCAGTCACTCCAGAGAACTGCAGTCGCTTCCTCTCAGAAACCTCCTGTTCTTGCTTTTAAGTATATTCAAGAGTGTCATAAGCCTTTGCTTCTCAAGCTCAGCGTGATGGGTGCACTGTTCCCCAGACATTGTACTTCACTTGCTCGTAGAAGAATCAATAGATCAGTAGATTTCTGATCTACTACAGTAAGGACTGACTCTTAACACGAACCATGTTTCCATACCAGCCCGCTGCCAAAATAAAAATGCTGAGTGTTATTTCTATCCTGTTTCTGACCATGCAAAACATTCTGACCACTTGTGATCATTAATAATCTTGCGCAGCTTTTCACAGCAATAGAGGACTTCATTGAAATGTCCTTGGAGAATTCCTGCTTATGTAACTCTATATCACTGACTATATCCTTACTTCACCAGCTGCGGATTTCTAGCTCACGTCCTGTTCCAAGACATTTTGAGATCATATTGAATATTTTTCAGTAGCAGCAACCATAAACCTCCAAAGTACAGGAATTTCAGTACTGGAAAGAGAATAAAAATATATACATGTCAGAAGATAGTGATTTTTAAGTATCTGTTGCAATACAAGCACAGTAGTGAATCTGAAAAAAATTGTCAGTTTAGTATTCAGAGAAAACCAAGCATCTAAAAATACCAAGGCTGTTTAGAATGACCACACTTAGCAAGGAGTTTGAGATTCTGTGGAGGAAGATGTAATAAAAATGTTGAGGCTTTCATGTTTTGTGTTAGGTTTGCTTTGTTGCTGTATTATATATAGTATGTAGGGTTGGTTGTTTGAGGGTTTTTTTTAAGTAATTACTTTAATATTAATTTTAGAGATACTTCCCGGTGCTAGGCGGTATCAGGCACCTTGGAATGAGGCCTGCTGAAGGCAGACATTACAGAAAGCAATTATCAACTACTCAGGTCGGTGAACATACTGTTCTTTTCACAACTAAACATTCAGAGCTTCTTGTTTTCAATTAATATCCTGTTACCATGACAGAACAACTCCCCCGATGTTATATATACAGTGGGGTCAGGAGCAGCAGCCCCAGAGTAATGATGGCAAGAACCAGTCGTGGGGACTGTACAGGCAGCTGAGTTGTGACACAGCTCCAAAGCAATGATACGAGCATGTGATGATGCAGTGCTTGAATAAACTCCTCTCTCAGCATTTTTTGCATCATCAGCCATTTATTTCAATATTCCGTATGTCATCAGTACTCTGGCAGCCCATTTTTTTTCTTTTTAATACTTCTTCTGTATAAACAGTATGTATAAAAGTTCAGTTTTGGAACAGTTCATTAATCTTCCCTTGTTAAATGCTGGTTTGTCAAAATGTACTTGGTAACTGCATCGTTTGTGTTATGACATCACACCAATTCGTGACAGTAAAAGCCGTAAGAATTCATATCCAGGTGATATAAATCTTGCATTTATATGTTTGACTGATAATTACACAGTGGGAAAGTATCTGGGTCATCACTTTCCAGAGGCACCAGTGTCTGTGTTTCTATTCCTGGTCAACATTCGAAGGCGTTCCAGCGCCTGCTCGCCTGGTGTTTTCCCTGCTGACACAACCAGTTAGACAGACAGAACTGTAAATGTTATAATGAGACACAGCAATTTCCATGTGGCAGAAGGGCTGGTAAGCACACACTGCAAATTTTAGACGGTTTTAAAGTACCCTCTTTTGGCTCAAAGAAGCCTCCAGTGCCTTTACTATACCCTCTTGATTTAGCTGTTTCTGTTGAAAGGGCAGGCTCTGATGACCTCCTATGAGCAGAGGCTTCAGTGCTGTAAACAAGCTCCATCCTTTTAAAGAGTCTCCCAGTTTGGGAGCAGGTACCAAATCCATGCCAGCTGCTTGATTTACCTGTAACTTCAGAGGGTGTAAACCAACCCCAGACCATTTGAAGTGGCTTGAATTCAAATATTAAAGTGAGACTGAAAACTAGCAAAGACACTTTTTTTTTTTCCTGCACCTCTGAATTGACTATTGATCTCACTGACTGCAGTGAAGGAGGTTCTGGCCTTAAAAGCTGGCTATGGAGAACCACCTCCTCAGGGAGACGAGAACATTTCTCTGTCCCCCCTTGCATCATTAACACTTCACTGAACTCAGCTGGGACAAGGGCTTCCGGAGCCCTCATCTCTTGGAAAAAATTTTGCCGTTCAGAGACTGACATTTCCCAGCTGGAATTGTATCTGTTTCTGTGAAAATCAAAAAGCAAGTGTAGCTCATGGGTATTAAATGGCAATTTTTTTGATGTGCATCCATCATTCATGCTGGTGATCTAATCACTGTAAAGTCAATGGGAAAGAAGAAAAGAAGGCAATTCACAGACCCTAAAAGACCCACAGGTCCATTCAGAAGTCTTCCACTATGCTCCTTGCAGATGAGTTAAAATGTGAATTATTTGCAGGAAGAATTGGACAAATAATTTAAAACAAGGAAGAGTGAGAAAAAGTGATCTCTTCCACAGCCAATTCATGAAGTAACAAACAGAAAAATAAACATCCACATTTACATAATTCATGAATAGTTACCCTTTCAGTTCTCTTTTCTGTCCCTACACTGCCAGGGAGGGACATGCCATAACCACAACCTTGTGTTTTTTCTCTTGTTTAATATTTTTGTCTCCTATGTTCTTCAGAAAAGTTGTCAGATTTGCAACCAGTGAAAGTGGGTATCTCTTACTGACTTCATCGGAGTGATTTACACCAGCAAGGACCCAAAGCTCAACTTCTCTCCTTTTTCTTCTTGTACTTGCATAAAGAACTTGTTAACTCACATGCACAATCCCACTGAATCATTCACCAGGGTAAGTAAAAGTTACCTGATTAGGCGCTCTGAATCAGACTTTTGATGTGACTTTAGTTGCAGACTATTTCTTCCCAAAGTGTTTGGAAAAGGAGACACATATGCACAAGCATATTCTAAACAGCCATAACCAGCTGTTTTTCCTTCCTTTTCTCTCCTTTTGCTCTATAGCCAGCTCTCCTGACTGACGGAAGCAGTGCTTGTGGAAGCATTTAGATTCACCTGGAACACAGGAGAAAATGGATCCTTCGAGCATTCCGTACTTAATTTGAGACCTTGAGCTCTGTGGGTATCTGTGTATACCCAAACTGTGGCACACTCTGGAAGCCACGACTCACCTCATTGTCTTCCTGTATCTCTGGATAGTTGATAAATACATGTAAGTCACTCATAGCATCAGAACTCCTTGGAGGACTTGACTTCTCATTCAGCACTGGTTGCCACAGGACCACTGAGAAGCACACAGTAGCCTGGGTTCAAACCTGCAGAATGCTGACAGCTGCACTCAGCTGAGCTCAAGATATGTTTCACCTGCAACATTTGGTTCCCTTCCTCCTCACAGAGATGCATAAAATCTCCTAATAAACATCGCTGTAAGAAACAGGACTTTTATTTAACTCTCTTGCGGGAATCATCCACCTCTCTGAAAACATCCTGTGCTATGAACCTGCAGGCACAAGGACGCCACAGATACCAGAGGATACAGATTCATGTTCATAAATGGTCAGGCCAGAAAGAGCCATTACACTAGGGAGGCAAACCCCTACTTAGGTCAGATAGCCATCCACTGTTACTGAGCTATCCATGCAGTGAGCCCTTGCATTACATGGATACACATTTGGCAGGAAAGCACTAAATCACCCTCCATTTCACCCCCATCTCTCCAGGATTACCTTTGGTGATATTGCTCAGGGAAGGGGATCACTGGATTAATGGGTTATAAAACCAGGAGATGCTTGGAGAAACCAAAACACAAAGCTGAGCTCCAGACCCTGAGCTGCAGGTGAAGACTCCTCACTGAGTTAGGGCAGTTTTAAGATCTGTTGAAGCTACGCTGCTTTTTTTTTTTAATGTCAGTGTATCTCAGAGCTATTTTAAATTGGAGTCTGCCAAAACCTCCAAGGGGCCATTTTGACAGTCAGAGATTACCAGAGAATAAAGATTTCTGGTATGTCCCCTTTGCAATACTTGCTGCAGGGTTGTAGGAGTAAAATTAAGGACACTATCTCCTTAAAGCTCTCCCACATTTCCTGACTTTTCACATGATATTTCTCCTCTCCAAATCCCTTTATCGTTTTATCTCATTTCCCCTGGGTCCTTCCATTGGCCTCACCCCTGGTTTGTTCTACAGTTTGCATCCTTGCCTTCTCGTCCTGCCCTCAGCAGCCCCAATTCTCACTGAAAGCCCTCTCCAGTACTAGCTTTTAGCTTTGCCTGGTATGCTTTAGGCCACTGACAGCTTTCCTCACACTCAAGACTCATCTTTCTTCCTCCTGCCCATGTCTTGCCCCCTCCCCCAGTAAGTACCATGAGCTACTATGAGTTTTCACATGTATTTTCTTCCCTCATGAGCTTCTTCAACACAGGAGCTGTAGTTTCTTTTACTTTACCCCTAAGTATTTTCAATAACCTATTCAATAGGTTATTGAATATTTCAATATTTCGATAACCTATTTCCTCTTTCAAGACTTTGCACTATCAGATGCTCGCTTCACCCATCCAGAACTGGTTTTCCTCCAAACTCTTCTTTGTCTCCTTTCATCTGCAGCAATCTTCAAAATTATCAGTCCTCTTGAAACACTCCTTATAGCCCTGCTGTCTCCTGCAATTACAGTTTTCTTTAATGAATAGATTAGTGTTGGTATAATCTGTATAAACCTTTAATTCACCTGTACCGTTCCTGTTTCAGCAGTCTCAGTTCTATTCTAAACCACAGTTTCTAATGAAAAGTGATATTCTGAAGCATGCATTGTATACACATTTTTTCTTCAAATGTAGTATCTCAGATGTAGAGCCAAACATGTTTTCTTGCTCCATTTGACATCAGAGAAGCTTTCAATTTCATTCCCTGCCCAATGGTCTTAAAGTACTTTCTCTCTTTCTCACTGTTTTTTAACTGCTAGTTTGCATAAAGCTGGCCTAGTAGAAAGTTGTCCCAAAAGACACCAAATTAGACACAAATCCCACCAGCAAAAATAAGAAAATAAAGCAGAAAAATTTGTGCTCAGTTAGAAATACTTAAAAAACCAACCAAACAAAAAACCACTAAACAACTAAAATACCCAAGGAACTCTCCTACCCCTGCATCTTAGCTCCTCCTGAAGCCCCCTCCCACTTATAGTGGCAAAATACCTTAGTTTCCCAAAGGTGAACATAATGCTGCAGTAATAACTTCTTTCTTTCCTTCCTTCAGTGGATTTATTTTGTCAATGATTGTTCTCTGCCTCAGCAAAACAGCTTCATCTCTCTTCTCTATCTAGCTCATGTGGGGCTGAATCCTGCAGTAGCAGTCCCAGTGAAATCAGTGGGAGCGCTGACTATGTAAGAACCAGATGTGTCCCACTGAATAATTATCCAGGGCTGAATAAACTCCCAGCACCACCCGTGTGTTAAGACAAGTATCCACATCTAAATATTGTTAGCCAGAGCAGGAGCCCCACTAAAACAACCTTCCCCACTGCCACCCAGTAATGCCCTTGCTGACTTCTTCAAATAAATATTTCCACTAAAAAAAACCAAACCAAACAAACAAAAAACCAAACTAAAACAACAACAACAAAAAAAGACCACAACAGATTGAGATAAGAGAAATTATCTGGTATTATTAAAAAAAAACAACCACCACAACAAACAAACAAACAAACCCCACAACCAACATAACAAAAACCCAAAACCAAAAACACACACACACAAAAAACAAACCAAAACAAAATAAAAATAAAAAAAACCAACCAACCAACCAACAAAAAAACCCAAAAAAACCCCGACCTTTCCCAACTGCAAGTCAATTTGATCTTTAAACAGAGGTCAGCTGGGCTTTTTCCTGCTGTAGAAACACATGCAAAAAATCCCAGTAGAAATTAATTTTCTGAAGTTTTAATAAAAGTATGTCAGAAGCATAGGAAGGTGGAGCTCTTATTAATGTTGGGGAGTATTTAGGAACCACAACATTTAGCAATTTAGCTATTAGAGTAGTATCTTATTGATGCCTAGTTGCTGCTTTATTGCTGCCTAGTTTCTAACTCATCTTCCCCATTTTTCTTCCCAGCCATTGCACATACATTTTGGGAGAAAAACGGGGGGAAAAAAACCTGTTCTCCTGAATGAAAAGGATTTAAAATTTACAATCAAATTGAGCGTTAAAGGCAGTATTCAAAGTTTAAAATATTCTTCCCGGTAAAAAAATAGCATAAACTATGCAAAACCTGAAAGAGTCATAAAACATTTCAAAGATACTTTGACAAACATCTTAGTGATGATGATGAACTCACTGGTAGATAGGGGTGCCATTAATTTTTTTTTTCCCTCGTTCTCATAGGAGATGAAATTCAATAACCCAGCAGAAGAACCCTGTGCCACTGGTGGGAGGGGTGTGCCAGTGGCAGAGGAGAAGACGGAAACATAAGGTCTAAAATTCTGGAGGTTCATCCAAGGAAGAAGATCTCTTTTGTACCCTTGATGGCCGGGACCCACTTTTTCCCAAAGAACGAGGAAGAGGGATAGTCATTGAGGCTGAACATTAGTGCAACACACTTTTTCTCAGGGAAGAGGAACTTCATAACTTTCTCCAAGTGAGGAAGAGAAAGGAGGCAAAAAATATAGAGTTCAGTAAAAGATTCCCTCTGGACCTGCTTCCTAAAGGAATCTGTTTCCAAATTAATGTCTTTTGGCTGATTTGCCACCCTGAATCCAACTGGGCCTCGTACTACAAACCAGAGATTCTTCCAACTTCTACAGCTTTACTAAAGCTGATGCCTGAGTAACATCAAAGAAGGATGATACAGGACAACAAATCCATGTTGTCAGAAGCTCCACATGTCCAGAGAATAAAGAAGAATTTTTTTTCTTTCCACAGTTTTTTTTTTGTTACTGTCTTTCCTACTAAGCTCATAAGGTGTATGGGCCATAGCCTGCCATGGATTCTGACTTTGCCTCAGCCACATACACTGGATTCCTTAAACCCAAATATTTAAGCTCACAGAAAATCTGGGAAAGCCCAAACTTCTTAAGATCTTCATAATTTGCAAGCAGCTCCATCGTGCAGGTCAGGAGCCTGAGGGTTTGGGCACTTTTTCCCCCTGAGCTGGCCCTGCAGTGTGTGACCCTCGAGCTGTGCACGACCTGCCCCCACACTGTGCTCCAGGGGCTGCCCCAAGGCTCCCAGGAAGAGCCCTGTCTGGAGGTGCCTCCACAGCCCCGGTGGGACAGGGATACCCCAGCTCCAAGCTGGCCCCAAGCCCCAGCGAGGGGCATTGCCAGGACACTGCCAAGGCCCAGACATCCCAGTACGGGGCGTGATTTATCGTCACACGGAAACATCACGCTAGAAGCTGCGAGGATAAGATAGGGCAAGGCTGGCTTTGCAGTGCTCATCTGGCTGGAGGAAGGAGAAAAGAGAAAAAAAATCGCTGAGAGATCGTTAGGCAACCGACCAAGCAGGTTACTATTTTTTGTGTCTATCACTCTGACCTTTAAAGTGTTGGTAACATGAGGAACAGGAGCAGCTCTTGCCCAGTGGTGCCCATCCCCACCAGGACTTCATAATCCTCAGGAAAACCTTCCTGTTCCCCATGTCCCTCTTGCATGGAGCACAGCAGCACACAAGTCAGCACCACAGCACAGGGCTCCCAGTCTGAGGCTTATGGTGGGGATACCCACCGACTAAAAGACTTTTAGCTCTGCCAAAACAACTGCCACCAACACAGGCAGCTTCAGAGAGACAATGAGACGTTTTGCACCATCAATAACCCTGCCACAGCCCTCTTCTGGCCAGTCAGCTGCCTGGTACTCCATAATTGCACTCAGATTAAAATTTACAGGAGCAATTTGATTTTTATTTTTTTTCCTGAAAATCTCTGTCAGGAACTGAAAAAGGTAAAAAAGCAAACCAGAACAAATTCTGCAGGGAGACTCAAATTAGTTCTGCTGACAAACACTGTCAGGTACTGCAGTGGAAGGAGCAGGAGGTGGTCCTCTCACATCTCTAACAACACGCCTCAGTGAAACTCGTAGTGGGACAGGTGAATTATAACTAGAGCTCGGATTCCAGATGAGACATTATCGATCCTTCTCTGGCTTACTTGAAAAGCAGGGACCAAGAGTCACACTACCACAGACACACAGCTCAGCATGGAAGAATAAGACTTTGATGTTATCCTGATCAAAATGGCATCCCAGCCACAGGAAGCAGGGGGAAAGGTTGGGCTGGATGATCCTGGAGGTCTCTTCCAAACTAAATGATTCTGTGTGATTCTGTGCTGGGGGAAGGCAGGGTGGCCAGAGAGAGTGCTCATGACTCAGGTTCATTCTCCGACCTCTTCCTGGGGCAGGCTGGTATAATCCAGCCCTTTATATGCAAGTTACTTGGAGGGAGAGTACAATAAATATGGAACATCAAAATGTCATTTGCACAGTCACTTTAAACAGATACGTCCTAGCACTCTCTTCCTTCTGTGCAGGAAAGATAATAATCTGTTAAACTTTCTCCTGGAACCATATTTTAGCATTTTAATTAGAGACCCAACACATGCACTAAACACACTCTCAGTAAAGGGCACGCCTTAATAAAGTCAGTACAGCATGCTGCTGTAACCCAGCAAGGTCACTGCCTGAGAGGAATCACCAACGAGGCGGCTGGATCGCTGCCAGGACACCCGGCGAAGTTACGGGGACCCGTTTTGGGAGGGCCACTGCTGCTCTTGGCCAACGGGGAAGGGCAGGGAGGCAACCTGCTGCCACTTACCCGCACCAGTGCTCCTCCTCCACGGGAGAGCAAAGTCATCGAAACGCAATTACCGCTCGTTTCTGATGGACGGGATGCTACTGGGCTGCCGTCCCCGGCCATGGGTGCCCCGGAGGAAGGCTGTGCCTTTCCCCCTCCTTTGAGCACTATCTCCCTCTGCTGTCCTGCCGCAGCCCTGCGCTTGGGATCCACAGGGTGACCTCTGAAAGGAACCAAAGTATAAAACTTGGGGGGAAAAAAAAAAAAAAGCCTCGTAAAATTTGTGCTTGGCACTATTTGGTTTCGTCAGAAACACTTTGATGTCAGGAAGCATCAGTCCCAAACACTGCAGGCTTCGCAGAGGAAAATACATAAATAAAGAACAGCTGGGGAATATATTTTCTCCTTATGGAGCTGCCCAATCAGGTTTCCATTAGTACTAAGAAGTAATAACCAGTAACAGCTTCTTCTCTGAAAGAGGAGTAACGTGAATTTCTAAGCAGCAGGGATCCTTTAAGAGAGAGGAATAGGAAATGTGTTCTCACCTTTTGCCTTCTGATGGGAGGAAAGCATGGGGTAAATGTCTGACCAAGGCAGGAGTAGTCCTTGCATGTCCCTGTATCCACATGCAAGATATCAGGACTCAGAGGGCCAGCTCTGAGGATAGCCTGTGAGATGTATGGGACTGGGTATCACCTCTGAGAAACCTTAAGGTTTGAAAAAAAGCATTACTCTGTCAGCTTTCACTGGCACGAATGATTAAGTTCTGGAGAGTTTGGTGATCTTCATCACTCTTTCAGACAGCGTGCTATCAGCCTCTCCAAGTGGCTCTGGGCACTTTTTTGTTTGCAAATCATCAGAACTCCTAATCCAGTCTCAGTCCTGAAAGGTAAAGTGATGATGGACTTAGGATTTTGCTTTAATCCATATTTTTTCAATGTTTTCATGAGAAAATCCCAAAGTTTCCTTCCACAAGCCCACAATGTAGTATTCCTGAAGCAGTGAGGTGAGCTCACACTGTGTTTGCAGTGTCAATACCTATTTTTATGTTCACTGACAATACTGTCCTGTGTGATACAACGCTCATTAAATCATGGATTGCAAGCATGAGGCCACTAGTCTGGATGCTTTGCTTTTCCAAAATAAGATAATAGTCTTCTGACAGAAGTGCTTTGAATTCTTGCAAGCACTGTATTAAATTCTACTGTGATTTAACAGGGGCCCAAATTTGCTCCTATTTGGTTGTGAGTCTTTCAGCAGAATCCTTCTCTTAAACATACTTAGTGTGGGACACAGTGAATGATACTTTATTTACATTAGCAGTAGGTGAGGTGTTGAAATTTTCATTATTCCAGTTTTTAATAGTGTTGAAAAAGGAATGTCATGTCAGCACCATTATTTTTTTTCTATGACCTCTAAAGTAGAAACACTGGGAGAATCTTGCTCCATACAAATTAGGACAGAGACTGGAGCAGAGGTTCAGCATCATTCTGTAGCTCTATGCAGTACCTCATGCATCCAATTAACTAATGAAATCTGAATAACAGGAGGGAAAAAAAAAGCAAAAAATTTTTTTCCATAACATTCCCAATTTGCAACAGACTAAAGAGTTCAGTCAGCAGTGGCACTGCCCTGCTGGAGTTACAATGTAAAGTAATAAGCCAGGGTGCAGTGTCGGACTGGAGAGAAACCTGACCCACACACATTAATCTGTCTGTGTGGGTACAGGAGAACAAGGAGTTTTCAAAATCCTCTGCCTTGTTATGGATCCGAGTGGCTCCTTGGCAGAAATCCAAGCCCCTACATTAGCCATCTCAGAACAGCTTCCTCAGGTTTCTAGTGCCCAAATAACCTGATAATATTGTGCTCTTTCTGGAACTAAAAATTCTTCCCTAAAAATTACATGTCTTCGAATTCAAGTATTAGTTGACCGGTTTACCACTTCTACTTTCATCTCAGCTTGTACATAGTTCCAGAAAACTAAAAACCAAGAACAGAAGGGCAACAATTACTGTGTCCCTGATATACATGGACCAAACATCTACACACTTCTGAATTAGTATACTAATGATGTTACTGCTTTAATTAACCATGCTACTCTGCCTGTACTGGACTCCTTCCCAAGAACTGTTCAGGTTACTGCATAAGGCAAGGACACTGATTTTCCTTTAATTCTTTCTTTACACCACCACCCCCACCACCACCACCCTTTATTGACAGGACTGCCAAGTTCACAGAAGAATCAATAACCAAGGATATTCACATAGGATAAGATTTACAATGCATGTTTCACAGACAGTAACAACTGGGACCTCGGAGCACTTACTGGAACCAACAAAATGACAACTGATATGTCCTCCAGTGGATCTATGTTAAGACGTTCTGTCTGCAGTAATTAAAAACTAGGTAATATCACCTGTGTGAAAAGCCCACCATAAAATCAGCTCCACTTAGCAGTGTAACTTGACATGTTGACTTTTTACATCAGCAGCTCTGTCCTCTAAGCCAGCCTCTGGCCCTGCTATGCCGAGCAGCACCTCCCTTATCTCGTATTAACTAAAGTAATAGGCTCAAGTGATCCCTCTTGTTTTTCCTGCTATCTCTTTCTCCCAGTATTATGTACGTGATGGTGTGGTAACTCAGTAATTACACCTGAGAAAACTACACCTGAGTGAACACACAAAATATCTTTCTATCACACATAAATTTTGTAGTAATTATCTCTCTCTCAATTCTTTAAGCTTATTTAAGCAAATGGGTCTCCTGCCAGTAAAATGCCCAAGTTTTCTGTTGTGTACTTTTAGCTGTGCAAGACCTAGATATCACTGAGCACAAGGATTCCCTGGGTATTCATAGTGTATAGTGTAAATTAAACTGATTCTATTTCTTCCTATACTCCAGAAACATCCTTAAACTTCTAAAAAAATGAGAACACACACACACATAGAGTCTGAAATGAGTCTTTTCCATACTTCTTTTATGCACATATATGTACTGACATCATGCAGCAACTTTTATGCAGAGAAATAATGAAGAAAAAAAAAAAAGGAACTAACCTTATCATAGGTTATTGAATGTAGGCAGTATTATAAATATTATTAATTGCTTGGCTCTCTTCCTTCTCTGTCATATTTCCCTCAGGTCTCTGTTCCATGCTCAAGGCCATTATTTGATGGGGGAGGTATAAAGTCATAACAGGCTGATGTAAATTTCCTTTGAGATGTCTTATATATCACAGATACCACGAGGGAGATGAAACAGCAATTTTGTTCTTGTTCATAAGCAGAGATGGAAGAAATGCTTCCTCTGAAGGGAACTAAACTGATGCCCATTCTCTAATTGAGGCCAGTATAGTATGTTATTCTTCAGGTAAATCTTTGATAACACTTATTGCCTTTTTCAGGTAGATCTTTGATAGCACTTATTGCCTTTTCCAAGACCCCTTCTGTAAGGAGGGCTTGTAATTCTGAGGAGGAAATGAACAGCTCCAAAAGTGAGGGAGATAAAGAAGATGTCTGTGTCAAGAGTCTTAGACAAGCCCCATCAGTGTAGTGAATTTCATGTTTCTGCTAAATTAAAATCAGAAACTCATCACAGAAATTGAAACAAGAAAGTAGCTCAGGCAGTCACTTTTTAAGATCGCCATCAGGCTCTGAACAATTCAGAAACCTTTTGCCTGTCTACTGTAGATACCCAGGATGCTGGTTTGAAAAGGTGCAGATGTACAACTTCGATAGGGATGGTGTCTTTGCTTTCCTGAGCATGCCAAGAAAACCACCTATTGACCTTAAAAAGCTTAATTAGCAGTTCACCTGGGCAAATGATGATAAAGATCTGGTGAGAATATTCATTTCACAAATATTATAATGGGTCCATCCAGGGAAATAAGACTAGGTGTACATGTTCCATAGCATGTCAAGTGTCCATTTCATCTCCACACACTGCCTCTAGAAATTACCTATTATTTAACATGCCAGATGACCTTTTAATAAAACACCAATGAAGTGACATTTTAAAATATTCCTGGCTTAACCACAGTCTCCAGCTTTTGCCCAGCAGCACATCTGTGCTGTTCAATGGGTAACCCGATTTTTTTCCTCACAAGGAATTTTGCCATCCACATTACCAACAAAACAGGTCCTATGCAGATGTGAGTGTGTGCAGGTCTACTGTAGACAAGGGAAGTATTGTTCTTCTTTACACCATTCAAGGTTCAAGTCCAGAAAGGATTTAGGCTTTGATTCACTTGTAATTGTCACAGTTATGATTTTAGATGAGCCAGTTCACTAAATAAAGTGGAAGGGGTAAATGACACTGTTTTTCCTACAGTTATCTTCAAAACTGGGTGATAAATACCACTCTTGCTACATCAATAAACCCTAAAATCAGAAATCCAGCTTTTGTTCACATGTGGACAAAAAGGTGCTTTTACATACAGGTTTTGTTCACAGCAGCAATATCTTTGCTCAACTAACTTCTATCTCACTCCTGATAGGAAGGATTGTTACCTATTCAACATATATAGAGATAATCACAGGTTTTTTTCCATCAAAATCAGTGGCAGCACTTTATAAGCAAAGTAAAACTGAGGATGAGAAGAAGTGTCAAAATCTAAGTGGGTATCAGCAGAAAAGTAGGAGAGAGGGGAACTGTACAGTCATTTAAGATAGAGCATCAGGAATTGATGAGGAATGAGTTGGAGAGCCAGGAAAGTGTCTCTAGCAGAAGTTGGCAAAGCTGATAATTGAACTACATAGTCAAGAAGATAAAATATAGATGTATGTTTCCTGGAGAATGGGTTTCCCAGAATTTTGTGTGCTATTGATTTTTTGTTCACTTAAGTGACATATTTGGTTTTCTAAACTGCTTTTGCAGAGACTCTGTAGTGGTAAAACCAGAACTGGCTCTATAAAATAAAAGAAAAGATAAAAAGCAGTGATGCACTCAAATACGACAGCAAAATGGAACTGCACAGTCAGAAACTGGCAATGTTGTAGATATTCTTAAAATTTCAAGGGTCAGGCTAAACCAACACATTTAATCCTATTAATTTCAGTGGAAGTCTTGACTGATAAAGATACTAATCAGTGAAACTGTGGAGAACAGCAACCAGCCCTTAAAGGGGATGGCATCCCTTCTATCCTCCTGGGTCTATTGCAGGTCATTATAACAGTTCTAACACATTTTTCTTTCTCAGTATACAACATTTTTTAAAAATTACTTTACCTTCTATTATCGAGGTCTTAACCCTATATATTTAGAATCTCCAAATTTATCTTTTGTGCTAAACATGTTTTACTGTCTGATGCTGAACCGTAGAGGACTGTTGTATCTCCGTCTTCAAGACACACTTTCAAAATGCTGATAATACTGTATGATAAGACTGTCATATATAATTACCAGGCTAGCAGTTATGAGGACATTGGTATCTGATTCCCTTAGGTCTACAAATATATGACCATAATGTTGCAAACATCTGTCCATCAACAGCTCTGCTTATCAACATCTGTGTGGAAGGGTTTAAATATCTTCTCCCGGTGCTTGTGAGCTAATATTCTCTGTTCCCTTTTCTGCAGCACACAGGGCCAGTCTATCTGCCAATCTATGCTCTAATCTCAGTGAGACCAGAGTGAAAAAGAGCCACCAAAACTTACCGCACTGTCTTTAGACAGATAGTGAAGGTCAGACTAATCAATCTCAAATAAAAATGACACTACATGAAAATTCCCATTTTACCTGAATCCATATTAATTTCTCCCTATCAGAACACTGATGTCCTGCCTCACAAAGCAAGTTTCATCACTGTTTCTAGGACAGTGCTTGCAGCTCTTCTATAATCAGCTGCTGAAATTTCCTCCTAGTTTATTCAGTGCCTGTACTCATCCATCCCGTTCCATACAAAATATTGCATTCCTTGCAGTGTCACATAGCATCATCTATTTCAGTCGCATTGCTAACAACATTTTCTCCGGTTTTGGAAGCCATGTAAGCATAAAGTCATGCAGGAATATGATCCTGTTGCTGTACAGCAGCTAGGCAGCCCACAGCTTCTCATACTTTTAGTGAAATAGTTACTCAGAACAGTAACAAGATCAATCCCTTAAAAAATGCATTTAAAAAAATTGTTACATTTTTACAGCTAACTCATAGCTGGTGTGAATTAGCAAGGATTGATTGACTTTGCATTAATTCAACCCTCATTGGCCTTACTAGAACAATGCTAACTGGGGATCTGACCCTGAGCAGCTGATCCTATGGAAGCTGCAGAACACTACACTTGAAAAAGGACAGCACTCTGAAAAGGCATTAAGTTTAAAAAAATGAAGGCACAGAAGAAGGTTTTTGGTTGGAGAGGTGGCTGCTCAGTGGGATGGCTGTAGGAGAATTTCCCTGTCAGGCTGCAGCAGAGTTCACATCCAAAACACTGCAAGTGTTTCATCCCAGAGCAATGGTTTCATTAAAGACCTTCTTAGATTTAAGTGAACCCAACCATCAGGCACAGGGCCCATGAGAATCAGGCTTCATGACTTTCACTACCTGCAGATCTGCCTCTTATGTTGCCTTTTTGTTATTTGTTTTGATCAATAAAGTTTAGCTCATGTTAGTTGCCATGAAAAACAGCCTTCCATTTCGGTTCTTCCTTACTGTTCTTTGAAACGCTGTATCCCCTGTGGGTGTCTAACACATCTTCAACCCTGTTATAGTTGCTTACAAAACTCCTTCCCATTTTCAGCATTTTTAGTGAGTTCTGAAATCTATTTCTATAAGAACACTGAAGTCCTGGCTTAGCAATTTATGCAGAGCTTCCTTAAAATTCAGATAAATTATGAACTGTCAGTGCCAATCTTGAGTGTAATCTTATCAAAAAACTTGAGGTTAATTAGGAAGGATCTCATCCTTCTAAATCCATATAAGCTTAACATAATAATTGAGAGTAGAGATCAATTACTCATGGTATGTCAAGGGTATGAACTTATGTGGTAATGATTGAGTGCTTGGCCTGAATGCTCAAAAGTCAAGGTCAGAAAGCACACCAAATGCACATTTAAAATTTCCTGAATTCACAAGTAGTGAGGTGGAGGAGGGAAAGGGATGAAAATCTTACGTGTAGGACTAATAGCTAGAGTGCATACTGCTCTGAACCTTTGATGCCAAATTCAATAAACATTGTAATAGTAAATACAGAGAGAGGCTGGAAATGACTGCTTCTGAAAATGGGATTGGCAATAGTTTGGAAGCATTTTCAAGAAAAAAATTCAGAACCTCCATCTCACAAACACATATCTAGTTTTCTCAGTGGATTAATAACTTTAACTAATGTAAAAGTAAGACCCTCTGTCTCATGCAGTGTATGAGGCATTCATTGTGTCACAGACTCACCTTAGTGTGACACTGATGCTCCCTTGCCAGCACAATCTTCATAACATTTTCCAGTCCCCTGGAAACACACTAACACTCCTACTTTAATCATTTCACAAGGAGAAAACAGAGTCCTAAAGCTGCCCTGCTTACTCTGGGAGGCAACAACGTAAAAGCCTGGAAGAAGATTCATCTTTTTTTTATCTTTATCTTTTGTTGTTGCCAATACTCTTGAAGGAGCTGCCTCCCAAATGAACCACTGAAACAGAGAGTGAATGGGATGTCCATGAGTGCATCTGTGTCATTGCATCAAACATCCAGAAAAAAATCCTCAAGAAGAGGATGCAAAATTATAACAAATTACTTACATCCTTGGATATGATACTAGATTGCAAGTGGGACTTTTACTGTCTAAAGTAGGTTCTGTAGGCTTACTCAGTATGCCAGAGGAGGTATGGACTTGCAGAGAATTCATCCCAAACCTCTCAGACACTGTGGCATTGATAGCTGGTGCATAATTCTCTCCATGATCTCACAGTGAGACTGAGAGACTAAGCACACTGAGAGGATCTCTCCACTGACACAAGGCAGTGTACTGTAAAAGATTAAAATCAGACCTGAGCAAGCCAGCTCAGTTACCAGGAGCACTGTAAATGTGTTAACGCAGCGTTCCCCCAGGCTGCTCTGCACAGTCGGCAAATTCCCACTCTGCAGAGCACTGCCAGGCAGGGCTGAGCAGTCCTGGTGCCAGGCTGGCCCAGTGAGGTGCCCTGCCCCTCCAAGGCAGCTCAGGGCTCTCTAATGGCAGTGCAATGCTGGCATAGGCTTTAAAGAGTGCAGAGTTTCAGTTCTGCAGCGTGTGGGTACCACAGAGCAACATGATCACAAGGCAATCAGAGCAATATGTGAATAATTCAAACCTTTCTCAGTCATATTCCAGCCCTTCTGCACAAGTGAGCATTCCCTGGAAGGAAATGCTCATATGGGCTTCTCCCTCAGTACACTCACAAAACCTGTGCCACCTGAGGCCACCACCTTGGAGAGTGTTATGGCTACAGCACGTTCAGCAAGTCTTGTTATGTGTAGGTTACCAGGGCTAGAGCTTTTTGTTAGGTAACTTCCACACTTCACGTTACGAGCAGAGGCTGCCACATAGGAACCCAGGACTCCAGACCTGTGACCAGGTCACAGCATGCCAGCTGTGCTGATGAGACCCCTGGTTCTGTGTTCCCACATATGGCAGAGGTTTACCTTTGTATTTGCCATCAGCTGGGAATGCACAGTGGTGGCACAGCTGGTGCCATGCAATTTGTGAAGCCACAGTAGCTTCGTCACGTGTTTGCATTGTAGGGAGCATGGAGAACCAAGGAAAACTGCAGTGGAAGGAAAGTGGCACAAGTTTGAGAACAAGAATCAGGGATGAACGAGGAAAGGTAAGAAAATAAGAACACCAAATCAGGAAAGTGGAAGGGGGTAGAGATGAAAACTTCCTGGCAATTCCATATGGACCCACTCTGAAGTGATATCTGAGGAGCTCTCCATCATCCGAGTTATGCTTCTGTTTCTTTTTGCCCTACAAATTTAGCCATGGCTTTAAAATGCATGTCTTTATTTTTAAATTCATTACTCCATACCATATAAACACTCAAATACTTACAACAATGCAAACTCAGATGAGACGACGCTCTAAAAAGCCTTTTTGGAAATTCAGACAATAAATTTATCAGGCTGTTCTGTGAAGGCCTTTTTGAGCATCTGTATCCTGCTGGTATCATTACAAATCCTTAGCCTATAGCTTGGCTTGCTGAAGACCTCAAGCAGGTCTTTACTGATGCACTACCCAGAGACATAACATTGTTATGCATATCGTTTGCAATTAGGCTGACTCTTTAGTGATCACCTGTGGCTTAGTGTCCTTTTTGTCAGTTCCTCAAAGTCAGGAGATGTATTTTTGTCATGCACCAGCTCTGCAGTTGCCAGCCCATAGCTCGACGGGTTATTTAAAGCCTGCAAAACGATTTTTGAATGCTGGCCCATGCTAATGCTTGATAACTACAGTTGTCATGACTACTCAGCCCCTATGTGGGGGCTGTGTTGGACAGCTATTGCAATGATTCCCTGGCATTTTCACTAAACATTAGTGTCCCTTCCTCAAAGACTTCTCCTACAGTCCCTGAGAGACTAAACACGGGCAATCTTGCTGGAGGAGGCACTGCAGTGTCCATTTGAAGCTGACCACTGTGCCTGCCCACGAAGCTCCTCCAGACATGGCACTGAGATAAACGACATTTCCCTGGAAGCAACACAGTGCCAAGTCCCTGGGCCTCCCAGCAAGCCAATAAGCCACGACCAGTTAGTGCAACCAGTCCTACCTGTCATGTTTAGCAGGTGGACTGCAGGAACCAGAGGGAGGTCACAGCACTTCTCTGCAAACTTGCCATTCACACCACAGGTATGTGCCAGTATGTGCAAGTGAGTCAAGTTAGAAGCCTATGGTGTGAGGCTTGTCTTGTAAAGATAGAGCCTTTCTTGTTTCCTTTAATAAGGTCAGTTACAAGATGGTCACAACCTTTCCAGCCATTCATTCCCCAGCTTTTACTCTCAGCATTTCAGAAGCTAAGACACATAACTCACCCCACAAACCCTTCCTGGTTTCCAGAGACAAACCACAGTAAAAGTAACCTAGAGCCTTGAGTTCAAGATGAATATTTTGATGCTAGAAGTAACAGCAGAACTATGCTCCATTTTGTTGCCTCTAGAGAGGGTTTTGACACTAGCTTAATAGTGGTTGACTCACAAATCAAAGACTGTCTTTGAGAAAACTTTCTGTGAGGTTGATAGACAGCTAGCATACTCTAAGGCATTTTCTTCTGCATTACTTGGCAGGAAGCCTGAGACAATTTGAACAACACTGTGCAGAACGTGCCCAGCTCAGCCAAAACTCATTAAGGGTCTTGTCTTCTCTTGTGCGCTTTGTGAAGCACATTACTGCACCCCTGATGGGCAGCAGTTATGCTGAGATTAAAGATCACCAAATACCTTTAATGTACCAGTCAAACTGCATTTCTCAGCTGTGTATACATTGGTAAATGTTCTGCTGCTTTACCAGATGAAGGATGAAGATGTAATGGCTGCTCTCCAGCTACTGAGCTTGGTTAAGGAATGGCTCAGAAAAAGGTTTCATGGGAGGATAATTTCAGCAAAATGTGAGACAGCTGTTGAAAGATGCTCAAGTTCATGACTGCATTAACTCTGGTTGCTATTGAAAGACTCCTCCCTGGTGAACAATGTAAGACACATGCATCTTTGATCACTTTGAAATATATTTTTAAAGAGTTGCTCTGGATTTTGCCCTCGGAGTCCCACTGATTTGTGAGGCTATCACTTTAGTTAAAACTCCATTCACAGATAGCTTCAGAGCACGGCTGACTCACAGCATTACAGACTGGAGGGAGAATGCACTGCTGCATTTCTGCTAAACTGGGTGTTACAAATACACTCTTTCCTCCTTCACGTACTTTCCTTCTTTTTCAGCTGGTGGGAGTGTCCAACTACTGGGATATTTTCTGTCTGGTTTCCTTGTTTTAATATTGCCAAACAACAACCACCACCACCCTATTTTCAGATGTTTACAGAAGGAGACTTCCCTAGGGCAGCCAGTTCATGACAGAGGCCTTCAGCAGAAACAGCCTTCTTGATAAAGGGTAGATGCCAGATCTTGGCATGATAACTTGATCTCTTTTTTTTTTTTTTTTTTTTACAACTGCAAGCAATAAAGGAAAAACACTTCCCAAAGTGGCAGTTTGTGATATCCTCCTACATTTGACTTGTATGCTTCTGCAACTTCTGGCATCTAAAACACCAACACTTATATCCAAGGATCAACTGAGTAACCATAATGATGATGTGAAGAATATAAAACCTAGTTAAAGGTGGTGAACACTCAGCTTAGCAGGTGTGGGTAGGGCTGATAGGTCACAATATGGAGTTTAGAATGAGATAAATTTCAGAAACAGAAATGGATAGATTTGCCTTATGTAAACTCCATGTCTGCTAATACACAGGACAAAAGAGCAGATGAACTGGAGGAGTGAAGAAAAGGGAGTACATTCTGCCAGAGGGATTTGCTTTACCATTCTTTCTTTTCCTGTTTTCACTACTGCAAATTCCCTCTCCCCCTGCCTTCCCATCTACAGCTCAGCTGGGGTGAGAAGCAATCACAGGAACCATCACACTGATAACTCCAAATTCCCATTTTTTGTTAGGAAAGTGACCTAAGCCTAGTCCTTGACTCAGTGAATCTATACTGATTAGCACCAATCAAGAACATCCCATAAGCATCGTTCACACAAAGTGGTGCTACTAGTGGCAAATAAGGAGAATAATTCAATGAGTGCTAAAATGCTCTGAAAATGACAGATGAAAGCAGGCTCTGCTTGAGGTATCAGAGGAAATATTTTTGCCTTGACTGGCTAAATCATGAAACAGAGATATGAAAAACAGCCACAAGACTTGTAAAGCAAAACTTGCCAAGAAGTGGACAAGATTCAAGAACAGACAAGTCAAGGGGAGGTACAATATGAAAAGGATTTTGGCCAAATATGGGTAGCTCAAGAAGAGCCAGAAATTATGACAGATTTTTAAAAACAGATTTGACAAGGATCTTCAATGCACAGTGCCTTCATCAGTAGCTGATAAGAGACCTGCCAAAGCCAAGTAGTGACAGGCTTTCTTCACCATGCATCCCAAAGGCACCTCAGTCCCAGCAGCAGCAGGCTGAGACAAAGTGCCCATCGAGCTTATCAAGGTAATCAACCAGTTCCAAAATGAGTCAAGTCTGAAGGAAAATCAGCTAGGGAAGATGGTGTTACTAAAATATTTCTAAATCAACCAGACTAGGAAAGGAAGAAAGGAAAGGAAAACGTTGTTTTAATGACACAGGCGTTCTGTAGGGTTTAAGACTTAAGAGACTTTCCCTGCATTAGAGTAATCAATTAACAACAGAAGGTAAAAAGAATTAGTTGGGATTAGCAGCTGCACTCCCCAGTCCGTTTGGAGTTGCTCATGAAAACAAAGGAGATGCAATTTAAAAATTGTACACAAGATGGCATGAGGATGCTCCACCAGAATTAACCGAGTCTTTGGTCCACCAACCCCAATGCCCTTATATGACTCTTCTGTTGGAAACACACGAGGACAGGAGCTTAAAGAATAAGCTGTTTACTCAGAGCTGTACCATGGTTAACAAACATACATGCAGTAACATCCTGAAACTACCTTGACCTTTAACCAAGATGCTCTGTTGTGTTTGAGAGATCCGAGCTCATCTTTTGCAAGCACAGCTAACCCCAGCTTGTGTTTAGTCTATAGGTTATAATAATGCCCTGCTGAACACAGAACCACGGGATACATCAGGCAAAGCCTCAGATGTGAAAAGCCTTGATTTGTATATTGCACAATTATTAAAGGTCTCATGAAATCATTTTGCAGGTTAAGTAGAGCAAAGTGGACATAAAAATAATTGACTCTTACACTAGCGTTAATCTTGGAAAAGAAAACTGTGAGCATCTGGAAACAGAAGAAAATTTGCTACAACAAGGAAAAATATGTAAAAAGAGTCATCTTTGAGTACAGACAGAGTTTCCAGACAAAGCCTATTGCAGTGCTTCTGCTATGTTCATGCAAGGACCACAGACTCACACAGGGCAGCTGTGGCAGGAAGGGACCTCTGGAGATCATCTGGGTTCAACCCCCTGCTCACAACAGTCACATACAGTAAGCAGCTCAGGGCCATGTCCTGTAAGCTTTAGGAAATCTTCAAGACCTCTCTGGAAAGCCTCTTCCAGTGTTTCACCACAGCAGAGCAGTAGTTTTCTCATGTTCAGTGGAATATTCCTTATTTCAGTCTGTGTGCATTGTTTCTCATCCAGCCTCATGGCACCACTGAAAAATGTCTGGCTGTCTCTTTTTAACTCCCCCTGCCCCAATCAGGTATTAGTACACATTGATCAGACCCTTCCAGTCCTTAGGAAGCATCTTGAAGTCTGCTCTGCTCCACGATAAACACTCCCAAGTCTCACACCCCCTCCTCATATGACTCCAATGGACATTCTCCAGTATGCCTGTCTTTATTGAACTGGAGAGCCCAGTGCCTGATGTCACCTGACTCCCAGGTGCAGGACTTTGTTGAACTTCATGAGATTCCTGTTGGCCCATTGCTCTGCCCTGTCAAGGTCCCTCTGGATGGCAGCACAACCTCCTGGCCTGTGAACATCTCCTCACAGTTTATGTCACCTAGACACTCGGTGAGGGTGTACTCTGCCCCATGAATCCAGGTCATCATGAAGATGTCAAACAGCACTGAACCCAGGACTGACCCCTGGAGTGCACCACCAAGGACTGGCCTCCAGCTGGACTTTGCACCATTGATTGCATGAAGAAAGAATGCACCAGTGAACAGTCAGCGCTGGAAACTTGCTGATACTTAGGAAGCGATTCCGAAAGACACTTGGTTTTTCCAGTTATTATTTCAGAGAGGAAGAGTGAAATGCACTCAAATATCTCTTATTCCAGATCCAAGGTGCTAAAGGTAAAAGAAAAAAGAAAGAAAGAAAAAAAAAGATACAAATGGATTGTGCCAAAAAAAGACTGAGTACGAGCACGTGGGCATGTGCCTTTTATCTCAGAAAATGCTAAGCTTTCAATAGAAACAAGTATGTCCTCTATAGTTTTAGGCAGTAATAAATTTGTTGGTTATTCACCAGATAGCCATTTTCTCCAAAAACGATTATCACTATAGTCAGATTAAATGGCAAGACTTGGAGATCTCAGGAAACATATGGATTTTATAACAAGAGCAAAAACATCAAGTGACTTACTCACATTTAATTCCCGGTAAGGGTTATAAATTTAATAGAAAAAATAAGGTTATTAACTACAGCAACATAATTTTCCACGTGCATCAGTGAACTGTGTAAAACATCTGAAGGGAAACTTGCTACAGAGGAGATTGCAGGACAGATACATGGAGAAATTTTGTGTTGTCCTTGCCTACCTACCCTTTAATCAGCTCTGCTTCACATCACTAAAACACAAAATAGAAGTGTTGATATTTAATTAGTTTGGAAATATTTGTAATTGGAGACGAAGGAAAGGAAAATTTGTAGTAAGATCTGCACATCAGAAAAGTCAAGAAAAGAAGGACAAAAATGAAACATTGAGGCAAAACCACCTTAATCTACACCATTATTTTTCATTGCCCATAACAACATAAGAACACTCTGCACTTGCAAGTGTGATTTTGGGAAATTTGGACATCCATTAGATTTGAAGATCAGTGACAAGGCCAATTTATGGACCTGCCATCCCTTCCACCATGTCTGTTCTCATCCCCTATCCTATCTATTCCTTGGTTACCTAAGATGTGCTGATATGTGGGCACATTTTGAACTCCCTTCTGACCCAGCTCAGATTTAAGAGGCACCTAAAATAAGACCCAGCCTAAAACCTGAATCTTGCAGATGTTGGTAGTAGGCCTGTGGACTCTCAGGCACACTGAAGAAGGAAACATTCCTGAAAACATGCAGGGACTTAGGCACCCTGCACTATTCCCTTTCAGTAATGCCCCACAGCAGTCCTACTTGTGCTACCATGAAGAGTAGGAAATAGTTCTTATTTTTCTTCTACTCCAGTTTGACTGGAACACATCTCTGAGCTGTGGGAAAGTCCTGTTCAAATCTTGTCTCTGACTGGAGCAGGGATTGTAACCTCGATGATCTCCCTGAAGATGACATCACCACTGACCTCCACTTATTTTTAGACAGATTGTTGTCAGCCTCACTTGCCCATTTTGTACCAAATACTCAAGCATTTCCTGAGCCAAGGACAGGGTTAGGTTAACACAATCACTGGGCCACTCTGAATACCAAATCTCTGCCCAGTGTTTGCCTCAGACAGGAAAGTCCCCCTGTAAGTCAGGATTGACATGACATAGGCGATTACTTAGGTGTTTGTGTAGCTCATGTATTGCTACAAACCACAAACTCCTACACCTTGAAGATTTCCTGGGTTGAAAGCACCATTAAAGAATCTGCTAATCTTTACTTTGATTTCATACTTAGCTGAAGATTAGACATTACCCAGTTATTAGATTGAGAAAGATAGCAATCCAAAACTTAGGCTTCTGTATCATACCCTTACCAATCAAAACAGAATGACAAGCCTGAACTGGAGCAAACTTTTCTTCAGAGTCACACATAAGATTTGAATAAAGCTGTACTTTAGTAGTTATCAAAAAGTGATGTAAATAAGTAGAACCTACTCCTATTTTTGTTGAGGGGTAAAAAAATTATCAGTTGGAGTTGATAGCAGTGCAAGAACACTTGACTTGGGTCAGAGTTACCTACTCTCACATCTAGGCACATAAAGTTGGTCTTGAGCTTGCTGTCTGTCCAGAGAACATCAGCAAGAAGGAATGAGCAGGGTTCTGACTTCAGTTCATGCTGTCTGACTGATATATTTGAGCCTAGAGAAAGCACAATACAATTGGCTAAAGATACAGGTAAGGGGCACCACAGAAACAGGAGGTGGAAAAAGCATCAGCATACAAAGAGTCATACCTCAGAGTCAGCTCCCAGCAACCACTTCTTTCCAAGGCTCCTCCTGAGGGTGAGTGATTCACACAGCTCAGGGCTTAGGACAAAGTTGTTATTGCAGCAGGCAGGTGCCCCTTCTATAGCACAGGAGTTTCAGTTTACTCCTAATTATCCTGGTAATTTCAAACTTTCAGCTGAACTCGATTCAGTTAGTCCTCCATGTCTAGCATGGAGATCCCTTGTCTTCTCACACCCTTTGCAGTCACTGTAGTACAAACTCAAGAGTCTCCCGTTCCTCCCTAACAAGAGGAAATTCCTACATACTCCTTTTTATTACAGCATATCCCTCTTTGTGAGTTCTTTGCCCTGGGGAAACTAGGTAAAATAGGAGCACCCTGATTTGTCTTCCCAGTTCTCTTTCCTAAACATCCAGCTTCTCTTCAGCTGTCTCCACCAAAGCTGTTTCTGAAGTCCTCCTTTATTTTGTTGTTCTCCTCTGAAGGGTCTTTGAAGGTCTCTCTTGCTCTCACTCTTCCTCCCTTTCTCTTTGGAAACAGACAGTACAATTCCCCTTCCTGGAACTGTTTCACCCATGGCAGATTTCCCCTTGGAGTCATGCCAGTGTCAGATCTTCCACCTGCTGAGCATTAGAGCCACACAACTCAACTCCCAGTGACTGCTTGTCATCTTTTCAGTGCTTTCTTTTAAGGAGGCCACAACGGGGACTTTCTGCCCCAGATCCTGGAGGATCTAAAGGAAATCCCATTAAGGGACTTGCTTGGCAACTTAGGCAGAGTCTACTCATTTAAATTAGTCACCTAGACTCAGTTAAATTTAATGGGGTGGGGAAAAAAGCGGTTCAGCAGCAATTCATCTCATCCAGAAATAGATATCTAAATATAATTAGAAATAACTGAACTCTAAAAGCTCTTATTTACCATTCAAAAAAGGCACTGTACAGTGGCTAGCTTACATGAACTCCTCAATAGTGCAGACCTTTAAAGAGGAATGAAAAGAATGGCAGACAAAGTAACCTGAAGAGAAGCTCTACCTCTGTCATCAGCATTTTCTCTTTTAAATGACTGATGATCTTATTTCATATTCTTTCTTCATTCTACTCTGTATATCCTAGCACAGACAGCAGAAATATTTAAAGCATCTTAATTGTTCAAGGAGAACAGGGACACATTTTTTGCAATTGTTTTTGGCTTTTTTTTTTCCAAGTAACTCTGTACACTACTGTATATGCAACACCGGTGGAGTACTTGTAAACACATTCCCTGCTTTATTTTATGTCTCTATAACAGTCTTTATTCACCAGCAGATGTTATGTCATGTGAGTATACAAGATACCCATCTGTCCCACGTACATTTCTAAAACACACAAGTCAAAGGCTGAGTGCTCCCACCAGTGTGGGTACACGAGGTCATTGCTAAGATGTACTGTTGTGATTTTTAAGCAAACACATTTTAGACACAAATGTGGATTACAAGGCACTTATGTAAAAATGGCTGTATTAAGTCTAGATGCTTTGCAAATACAAGATTTTTACTCGGTTCCCAAAGTCGATGGGAGTTTCACAAGCGCTTCTTGAATGATCAGAGTTCTGAAAAACGTGACCCTTGGGAGAGTACAGAAAGAACTGGGTTTGTTTAGCCCAGAGAATTGAAGACTAAGAGGTGACACGGTAACAGCTTTCAAATATGTAAAAGGTTGCTATGAAAAAGGATGGAGATAAACTGCTCTTCTTATCCACTTCAGAGAGGACAAAAATAATGGGCCTAAATTGCACCAAGGAAATTTCAGCTTCCAGGAAAAGCTTTTCTGAGTGTAAAGACAGATTGCCTGGGCTGACCATGAAGTCCTCACGCTGGCAGTTTTTAAGAACAGGTCTGACAAACATCTATCAAGGTGTTTTAGATGGGGTTGATCCAGTATGAAGACAGAGGGAATGACCCTTTAAGATCCTTATGAGCTCTGTTTTTCATCAACTTACAAAACACCGAGAAGCAGCACTAAGCAAAACCTGATTATCTTTTCGAGAAATCTTACTACACTATTTATTCCTATATCAACATAATCACATTTCATCAGTTAGCATATTTCACCAGACAAGTATAAACCTGACTGCAATATAAAATAAAACCAGTTGCCACAAAGGAGCCACCTGTTTGATGAACATGCAGCAATCCATGACCATGGAGCTCAGCAACTCTCAGCCCTCCTGCTGGGGATGCTCTGAGAGCACAACCAGGCTCTCAGATAAGAGATACTGTCCCCAAGAAGGTATATAATTCTCAGATATTATTATGAGACTCACTCCTATAAAATCCTCATGATGTTCCTTCTGCTTCTTTATGCTCTCCAAATACTCATGGTAATTTCCATAGCAGATTTCCCTCAAATGGAAGGGAAATACATAGAACTAACCAGACTGCTTACACCCATGTGAGTATCAGCTTGTAGTGTTTGTTTCCTGGGCACCTTTGTGTTTGTAATGATGAATTTGGAGGGTAATATAACACCAATCACAGCAAAGCACTCTGAATTTAAAGTGAAAGTATTCTACTGTGTCTTTTCTTAAGAAATGGATCACAAGCAATATCAGTGACAGAAATACTGTCTCTTAACCTAATTTTATAATGCAATCAGACTGACCTCTCCTACACACAGTAATTGGGAAAAAAAAAGAAAGAAGAGCCTCCAACAGACTAAACCAGAACCTACCCTGGTTTTTAATCAATAGTCCTATTCCCACTGGCTATGTATTTCAGTTCAGAACATCATAATTAAATACAGTGATGAGCTGCATTTCTTTATGAATGAAATCACTTCCTCTCTCATACATATATATATCTCATAAATATATATATATATATATATTTAGGATACACTCTAAAGTATTTACAGCTAAAATCCAATCATGTTGAATCTAAGCAAAATTAAACGTAAGAACTCTTTCATTTTGAAGGCAGAAATCCCTTTAATTCTGCCAATGAAATATTTACTGTCATGGGTGTTTTGGTTTGGTTTTGAGAACACTGTAAGGATATTAGTAATTATTGTTCAAACAAAACATTGCACATTAATAATAAAATGCCACTTAAAATTAGATTCAGGACCTAAGAATAACTGATGTCATATTCTAGCAAGTGGTCCCACTGAATTCCTGTAGATCTACTTACAAGATTAAGGTGAACGAGGTTCAGTCCTACAAAGATATTTTGAATTTATTTTCCTTTGAAATACATAAATTTAAAATAATTCATAAGAATGTTCAAGCCCAAACAGTAATACTGGAAAGTTCACATACAACCTACCATTTTGCCCATAGGCAGTTTATGAAACTGTAATTAGAACTCCTATTGCTTAGCAATCACACGCACAGAAGTACTAAAAGATTTAGGAAACAATTGGCTTTTCTAATGAAGTTTCTCCACTTCATGTTAACAGACGAAACTATGATTTCTTCTTAGAATTAAGAGAATAAAATCATTGTCATTTTGCTATTAAAAAAAAAAAAAAAGCTGAAAAGCCATATGAAGGTGCTCTGAGGACAGGCATATCTTCATTCTAATCCTCAGTGATTAGTAGCATATCTACAGTGATTCTGCTTTGCATAAGAATATCCTTTTGTCCTTGACTTTATGGCAGGCGAAAGTTAATGGGCCAAATGCATCCGTTGACTAAAATGGTCTTACTCCAAGGATAAGTTTGGCTTACCATACAGAAACACGGTTGAGAGCAGCCTAGAGAATGTAATAATAAGAAAGAAACCTACATCCTGGCACCACCTCTTAAGAGCATTGCTTGACTTAGAGGCATATTCAAGGTCAAATGTGCAAATTAGAACGAACAAATGCTGTTTTCAAACTATCACTTCTTCGTTTAGAAAGCGATGTATTGATTCGCTTAGTTTTTCAGCTCTAAGGCTCTTGGAGCCAAATATTTTTTACTAAGAGATCAATTCTGCAAGCATTATATGTGCAGAAGCATCCTGTACATACACATGCACAGACTCATCGCATAAAAGAAATTAAAGGGGTAGCTTTCCTCCAAATCAGACGTATCATAGGCTGGTTTCTGCCACACCTAATATCACTTTAATGATACTGCAAATTAAATAGCAGATTCCACCCAGATGGGTGTCCCATGACAGAATTCATTCAGCCAAATCTTCTTCTGTTTCCACAGGTAAAAAAAGCTCCACTGAAAGAGCTTCAGTAGTCTGTCACAAAAAAAAAGTTTAAAACACTGAAAGTGATGCCAGCAACACCTACTTGCACTATATAAAAGAGAGTGGAAGTGTAAAGGGTATATTTTTCTCCACTAAAAAGGAGTCAATGGATACTAGACTATTTATTAAAGAATAATGCAGCATTTAAATGGATACCTAACTTAAGACACTCAAGCCTCTGTGTAAGTCAGCTTAAGATTTTGTGTGAAAGATGTGATGTTCAGAAGGACATGTTTTCTTAATTAAAAGGAAGAAATATTACAGGATAAAAGCACCATCCTGCAAAACTTTTAGTAGTGTGGCTAAGGGTGTTCCTTTGCTCAAAATACCAGGCCTTGAGGGTTCAGCTGTAACACAAAATGTGTTACATATTTCAGAGGGCAAGCTGACATAGAGGATCACCTTATGGAAGAATCCACTTAGCTGACTGAATAACCAGCAGACTCTTCAGGGGCTGTCTGAGATCTGGAAAATCAAACCACCAGAGTCCATGCTGTGCCATAGTAATGCAAATTACATCTATAACTCTTTTTGCAAAAAACAGGTTTATTTCAAACAATGGTAACGTGCCAAACTCTTGGCACAAGACCAACTGACATAACACATTATTATTTCTTTTGATAAATATATATATGTATACAGTTTATAAACTATATCTAGTTTGTTTACTATATCAAAAAAAAAGGTTTTTTAAACTACTATAACTTTTTATAGCAATTATTTTGTTTCTTGAGTAAGAGAAACAAGAAATGAAAGTCATCCATAACTTTCAGAATTGCTGTGCCCTGTTTGTATCTCTGTTAAAGATTTTGTATCACAGTGAACAGAAGTTCAGCCCAATTTCCTTGGGAAAAAAACTCTTACACCATCTTTGGATGCACCTAAGGTCAGTCAGCAGGAGAGGGCTAATGAGCACACTCTGGTGATCAGACCAAAGATATATTCCAGGATGCTACATACAGGTCTAATCCTTACATTCTAAAGCCAGAACACAAAAAGGAAACAAAAAATATGTGAGGGAAAGAGAAGGTGCCCTACACTGAGAGACCATTTAATCTCTCTTTTGGACAAGAAAGATCAGGAGCGGATCTAAATGCAGTTAAAACCACTTTACTGGGGAGAAGGTACTTGTAGGAGAAGAACATGTACTTTTAGGATAGGGGCTCACCAATTTAGCAAACAAAGTCATTAAAGCAAAAATAAAGGCTGTAATTCTTAAGACTATCTAATTTGAGTTAGAAATAAAGAATATATTGTTAAAAGTGAAATCAGTCAGCACTATGTGCAGGCATATGGGAAAGTCTGCTCGTGATGCCTTTCAGAAAACATTCATTGCCAGCTTTCAGAAAAGTTGAATAACTTTGAAGAAAGTTATTCTTCATTTAATACAACGACTGGGTTTGTATCAAAAAGCACTGTGTGGCCCAAGCTAGACAACAGCATTGAGGTGAACGTATCTAGACCTATTCAGTAACCCTAAAACCCAAAAACGCTCAAAGCCCCCAGCTATTATTAAAATATGAAAAATAAAACAATTAACTTTTTAGATAGAGAATAATCTCAGCCATTGAGAAGGGTATTGAAGGGTTAACCAAGTGCTCCCTCTTCTGCCTGTGCCATCCTTGCAGGCAGGTCCTGCTTTCAGTCTTAACTTCAGTTGCTCAGTGATTTTCTGAGTGTTGCAAATTCCTGCTGTTGCATGGAATAGTGTTTCTATTCATCTGAAGAGACCTCTGTGGATGCTTCCTCTCCAGTCAACCTCATTGGACTGTCTACCCCTAAGCAGGTTCAGCTCTTTCTCCCACAGCTTCAGTCCAGCCAATTAAAGGAACGTAATTCACCTTTTAACAAAGTAAAATACATATATTGCCTGTTGCAATCACACCAACACATATATATGGATATTAGAATACTTGTGGAGTTCATACACTGCTATTTGTATGTGTGTGAATACAGACCCATATACCAGCTCACATAGCTTTGATCACCAAGAGATAAGCCTTCTAAAACATGTCAGTCGGTACAAATGGACTGAGGGCTTCTCCTGGCTTCTGTTTTCAAGTCTACTGTAATTTGCCTCCCTATACTCAAAACTTAATGGAAATTGTTGTAGTTTGAGTGAGAAAGAGAAGCTTTTCTTCTAATAAAAAGTTTAGAAGTAAAAGTGAAAAAGGCACTTGTGCAAACTTCTTTTCCTTAAACCAAGGACTCCAGCTGTTACACGAGGCCGCCGTGGCAGGACTGCCAGCATTAGAGTACATAAATCTGAATAATTCCCATGTCATCAGACATTGCTTAAGGCATGAACAGGCCTGACCATGCCTTCTTGTCATGTATTTTAAATACAGAAGTAAAAACAGTCTCTGGATCATAAGTACCAGTTGAGGCACTTACGGGGGCAGATCATCCGAGCACTGCTGCCCTCCGTTAGGGAACAGAAGCAGTATGCAGTCATTCCTCAGTGGAACAACCACTAAAGGAAAGTGCTATGAGCACTTAGCAGGACTTTTATCGTAATAATATATCTGAAGTTGTATACATCTATCTGCTGTGGAACCCTGAACTATTTTTGTTCCTTTGTCTGATCAGAGAGCGCTGCCTCTTCTGCTTACTTCCCCATCGAAGATGGCATTTCCACTGAACCATGAACCCGCTTTGGCATAACAAATGTTCCTGGATGTTTCTCAAAATGTGTCACAAAGTGAACATCCTTAGTCTACTCCAATTATATCAGCATTGTTCCCTTCTTCTAGCTGTCATTTGAATATCTTCTGTTTCCAGCCTTTCTTCTAAGCTTTAAGGCCTTTTTTCCTGAATCATTACATTTGTGTCTGATCATAGAAGAGTCACCATGCTGTGTGATGAAGTAAGGGGAGGTTGCCATTTCCTCACCCTTTGTTAGGTCTTTTACATGAAGAGGGATTTGATCCTGCATTACTAATGGATCAAAGGTCTTCCAATGACTTCAGTCAGAATTTTAAAGTCTAAAAATGAATACAGACTGAGACCATAAAGCTGCCTATTCATTTTGAATCAGCTGAGCAGAGTTAGATATTTGAGATATGTAGTTGGAAGAATATTTTCCCCTAAGAGAAAAACTTCTACAAACAAGAGGAGACTTGGAATAATGCAATATTTCTATATAACAATGGAGTCCTATTTACACATCCGTTTCAGTCTCATTTGCACTGAATTAATGCAGTTAATTCTGTTACCAGAAAAAAATTGTCTGATTCAAAGTGCAGGCCTAGCTGTCACAGTACTGCTCAGGAGGAAAGGCCTTGCAACTGCGATGACGTGACTACTTCATATTATCAGGGCTCACCTATATCATTGACCAAGGGCCGGTGAGTAGAGAGGAGGTGATCTGGGCAATCATCCTCCTGTGCAGGGGATATGGAGGCTAACTGCAATTTTTCTTTCCTCCCTCTCTACACACATGCATTTGTACAACAGCTCAGAGACAGCTCAGGAGTATTACTGTGTTTTTCACCACAACGATTAGTTAGCACACACCACTTCAGTGAACTGACACCAGCCCCTGAAATTCCCTGTTGGAAGAGCTGCTCTGGCTTGCAGCCTCAGAAAGCTCTGCAGAGCTATGGGACTAAGGAGAACACGAGAGGAGCAGGGATAACTGTTCTGCACATTCTCATAATCCACAGCCCTAAAACAATGAAGGCTGAATAGCACACAATGTTTTGGAGTAATCCTGCTCAGCTGCATCCAGCAGCCCAGAACGTGCTGTTCCACACATTCCACAGTGTGGAAATCCCTTTTTCCTTGATCCTGAGATTGTAAATTGAGGTGCTTGTAGGTAGGGTGGAAGCACCACACAGGGATGCCTGACCACCCCTATAGGATGAGAAATGCGCCATGAACCACGCAGTAAAGGAGCTTTTCCTGCACCAGCCATGAGGAGTGTCTCAAACACAGCCAAGTATGTGGCAATGCAAGCTTCAGAGCAGCTGCAAGGATATGCCAGGGTCCCTCAGCACACACACAACAAGAACTCCCACCCCTCCTCTGCCCCTCTGAGACCCTGAGCCCCCTCCAGGCTGCAGGCTCAGGCCCTCTGTTTCATTCTGGTGCACTCTGACACGAGACAGACCTGTAGCAAAACAATAGGAAGGTTTATTTAACCTGGTTTGAAGCCAAGATTCAGAGTTAAGCATGCAAGGGTTGGAAACAAAAGGGCTACAAGAAAAGCACAATAAAATCGTGCTTGCAATACTTCTTACTCATCCAGAATATTCACCCAAAACGTAGTCCTTGGACTGCTGATTGCTAATTCCCATATGCTTCCCACATTCTCATCTCCTAGTCTAGATTATTTCCTCCAGTGACTTTTTTGACGGCTTTTCCTGGAGACTTACGTTTCAGACACCCCTTCACATTCTTTCCCTTTTTGCTTTATTTCAGATTAAATGCCCTCCCACCGGCTCGCATGATTCATATGCATCCATAAGAACCTCTGAGCTCAAAAGCATTCCATATATCACATACAGTGAACCATACATATTGTCCCTGCATTTTGTCAAACTATTCCAGACATAAGAATGAGAGTCTTGATGAGCCATACCTCAAATCAGATGGCCCCCTAGGGCCCTGATTTCCTGTTAGTTTTTGGAGATTTCTAGAGAAACCAAGTAGGTATTGCATAAACTCAGTTATTTCTGTTTAAAATAAAACAATCTGATTTGTGCCCATATTTAGTACTATTTCAAGCTTTAAATGTTTCAATTGTTAATTTATCTCATTTGAACTTCTTAAATTCAAACAGCATCCCTTCATAGCTGCGAGTTTGTTTCCTTGTTTTCTAGAACACCTGAAGCATCTGTTATAATTAATTAAAATAAAAGGAATATGTTAACAGCTCCTCCGTGTGACATATTTCTCTAACATCCTGCTTTAAAACTAAAGAGGCATGGCACATGCTCCATGAAAGACCTTTCATTACTCAGTTTTGCACTGTAAACTCTGTCAAGCACTTTTGAAAGAAAACAGGAGAAAGTGAAATCTCCAGAATATAAAAAAGGTTTCAGGCTTTCTAGAAAACGAAAAATCTCCTGAAGCTGCAGGCTTAGAAAAAGGTCCTTTTCACCGAAAGATTTAGACGTCAGTACAGCCAGCCCTGCGTCACATTTCCTGTACTCCAAGGGTTATGATACGGCAGCTAGAATCAACACAGAGTCAAACTGCAAATTAGATTACAGAGCTGAAAATAATTAAGCAATAACCATAGAGGAACAGGGTATTTCCTGGGGCTTAATGACCTGCTGGGAGGAGCTGAGGTCTTTAATGTTACTTTCAGCTAAACATCAGGAAGAAAAGTGCTCCAGTGTATTTTTTTTCCCCTGGACCTTGCATGTACAAAGGGCAATGCCACTCTGTTGCTACTCCCAGAGAATTAATGTTCGCAGCACTAGTCAATCAGATTTATTTATTTGCCACCAGACACAGTCTGGGGCACTGCAGGTCCCTGTCTATGGCAAAGTAATTGGAGACGAGACAATGGAAAGACGACTGGCTTGGCCAGTTTCTTTTGTGCAGAGGCAGAGGGATTAAATCAGTTGTCCACTGAAAGCTGTCCTGCTACGCTGCGTGGGTGACTCCAGTCATCTCTTCTCCTGCTTGTACAAGAGAAGTTCCACTGTCTCTTGCTCAGGCACCTCTGACCTTTCAATTCCATACTCTCCAGAAAGCCTCTAATTTATCATAGCTGCCTTCCCAGCTGGCTTTATCCCTCTCCTCCATGCCTTTCTACTACTCTCCCACATTGAAAGTCAGCAGTTCCCTGCTTGGTGTCCCACCTGTGCAAGGCAGAAAGAGTTTTCCAGTCCCCCTGGCCTCTTCCAGCCTTTCCCAGCAGGTTCCTGTGGGTGTTAATACCCACGGCAGGCTCTCTTTGTGCCGCCTCTGTAGGGTGCTCAGGTGAGTATATCCCCTCCTGTTGCCAATCCTTGCCCAGCTCAGAGAGGAAGCAGTAAGCCAAGTGGGCCCAATTCCTTTCTTGTGTTTGCAGCAGAACTGTGTTTGTGTTTTCAGCAGGGAATGATATTACAAAGGAAGGCATAGCTAAGATAGGATACTTATTATATCTTCTGATTTCGCTGTCATTTACAGTCTTATGATAACTGTACAATGGCTAGAAAGCAGATAAAATACATTTTTTCCCTTTTTTCTTTTTTTAATTACACAATGTCTATTCCAGCTCCAGTTAATGTCAATGGAAAAAACCAAAACAACACCTAGCATGCCGGCAAGAATAAGCCTCCACCCAAATACTAATTTTTTATTCCTAATCAAAACAGTTATTTTTCAGAATTCATGAAATATAGTCATCTCTTGTGTAACCATGCTGCAGTCAAAGGACTCACTCTGGGAACAGATTTGGCCCATTCTGTGGAAAACAGAACTCAAGGGGCAGGGTGACCTGTTTTGCAGCAAGAATGTAAATACAAGTGTTAGAGTATTTTTTTTTTTTTTAAAATTTTAATCACTGAGCTGTAGAATAGGAGTCTAATTCCTAGATCTGGAGTTTGTTCAGCTAGACTCAGTAACATAGGTCCAAGATTTTCTGCATATTCTATAATAAATCAGCAGTAAACTGCATATCAAAACATGGATCATAATCATATTATCATTATTATTATTGTAAGATCAATATTATGAAGCACTTTTTTACACACCTGGATCTACAAGGTGCTCCACAAACTGGCTGCACAAACTGTGCAGCAGAAATCTCATTGCCTATTCCTAAAATGCAGCCACTTCTATCACAAAATCCAGCAGCTGTTAATGCTACACAGCTGTACCAGACAAAACCTTGGGGCATAAAATGAAGATGATGACTCTACTTATCCCAAATTGCAAGTGAAGTGTAAGTAGGTAGAAAGCATGGTAATAATCCAAATACAGAGAGTGATACACTGCCACACTCTTGCCAGAAGCAGGAGACTGTACTTACAAGGACATCAGTCTTATCCCAAACCCCTGCAGATCTTTGCCCACTTCTGTCAGAGCCAGTCTTCATCTGTAAAGAGAAGGTCACAGCATCCCAACTGCATCTGCTTTTCAGGGCATCTCAAACTTTTCCCAAGAGGACTGTCTAAAACCGGTCCCTTTAATCTGTGAGTTCTCACAGGTGCTGCAGCAGGTCACAACAATCCAGCTTCTCTTGAACAAAATGTGTTTCCCATTTCCCTCTTACAACAAGTCTCTTCCTCTCTTGGTTAATTTGGATGCTTAATGGAGATGGGACTGATGAAGACCCCTTTTCATATTCTCCAAGCCCTCTTCCTTTGAAGGAAAATTATTTGCTTAGCAACAGCGACAGCATAAAGTACAGAATATGCCATGTTTCTTCTCCATGAAATCACTTATAGCAAGAGATTGTGTTAAATATTGGCATGTATGTTAGCATTTATATACTCTAAATGTCCAATAAATACAGAGTGCTTCATCTTCCAGCCAGGACTGCAGGCCCCACTTCTGATATATAACTAGTGTCACAACAGAAAAGAAGATTCTCCAGCAATTTCAAAACCTTTAGACTAATTTTTTTTTTTTTAATGAAAAAGTATTTTTCAGCCTCAGCTGTAATAGCAGCCTGCTCTGTGATTGACCAGAGTTTGCATTAGCATGTGCCATCTGCAGGTACAAATTACATAACATGGTATTCTTTTCTGGCTCTTTTCAGATCATGGTCGTCATGAATAACTGTCTATAGGCTCAAAAGAGGAGAAAATACAAAAGCCCAGTAATATTTTCATCATCAGACACACAAGCTTTCTTAGATGTTCCTGTAACATACAACATTCCCTTAAATTTCCTCTTCTTCCCTCCCCAGTGAGCCCTGGAGCCTCTGGAGAGACCCCATCCCCATCCTCTCTCCAGCTCACTGACAGACACTCCCACAGTGGGGGGTTACATAGCCCATTAAGCAGCCTATTAAAAAAATCTGCCTGCCAGTGATAACAACAAGAAGAAAGGGAAGATTTGCCCAAGATCCAAGCAATGGATGAAAATGTCCTTGGATTGTCGGGTTGCAGTGAAGAAAATGCCTTACAGCCAGAAAGACAAAAGGGGGAAGCAAGGATGCCACGCCAGCAGGTGAGAGCAAAGGCTTTTTACCTAATGTCTCACGGGGACAGGATAGAAAGATATACATTTCTCTACGGGTTTTGTTCCCCTCTCCCTTGTTTATGCACTTCCAGCTGACCTGATTATGTCAATGCCTCCTGAAACTCGTTATAACAACTTCTCCCCCTTGCAGTGACACTCCTGATGAAAGCAACATTGAGCTGACCTGGGAAGCAGCAGCAGATTCCTGGAACTGGCTGCAGCTCCTGTGCCACTGTGAACTTTGCAGATCAGGATTTGCTACCCTAAAAGGAGAAAATGGCAGTGCATTCAGGGAGGGTGCATTGCTGTGCCCATCACCACTGGAGAGAGAAGACAGGCTCGGGGTGCTCCTAACAAAGTTTTCATACAGTACTTTCTGTATTCTTACTTTCCCCCTTTCTTTCTTGGGGAAGGGTGTTTACATTAGGTATAGCAGTGTCAGAAACAAAACCATGAAATTTCTTATAACACTAAAATTACCCTTCTTCGGGGAACAGGGTACTTGTTTACAAGAACAACTTATGGCCCAACACGAATGCATTTTGTTAAATGTTAAATGTAGTGTGTATCCTCTAGTAAAGCAAGTATGTCAAATTTACAACTGTGGCTAAAAGAGATGAGAGGATTTTTCTGCTTAGGTGGTAATGTGCTTTAAAAGGAGAGTGAATCTGCATTTCTTGGGAGGGAAAGCTGGGACACAGCCAGAACTCCAGCCAAATGATGACTCCTGATGTTCTTTCACTGTGCAAGACTCAGCTCCACTTTTTGATTCTGTTGAACTTTTGCTTACTACCATTTACTTCAATTTCCTTAAATAGTAAGAACTTAGGAAACTCAACAATCATTTCATTTGCTTCTTCTTGACCTTGACAATCTGTGATTGTGGATAAATATTAATTTCTTATAATTATGTATTTCCAGAACATAATAAGGGCCCTTTATAAGAAGAAGTAAAGTGTACATTTCTGAGCTACTAGCAGCAAATTTTCAGTAGCACAGCATTGATATAATCTTTTCTGTACTATTTGTTACCACTGATTTTATGGTATCCTCACCATGGTCACAAACAGCTGTTTTGGGCTTTGATTTGATAAAAAATTGAAGCCTTGGGAATGAGTAACAAACATTCAAAATCACACACATACAAACAAGTCCTTCTTGAGTACAGTATCCAGCAGTCCTGGTGGTTGTGTGGCCAGTAAGATTTTAGATTTTAGACCAACACAAGTTCCTCAACTGCTTCCAAAATATTGCCCTATACTCCTGAAACCAAACAAGACTCCTAAAAATATCAATTACTTATTGTTACATTTTATATATTATAAAAATATTTGCAAAATAATAAGTAAGGCATCACTTATGCATCAGAGAAAAATACTCTGTTGCCTCAGTGTACAGACTGAAATGTGTCAGAGGAAAAGCATTTTATCAGATAAATTAGGCTAGGCACATATGTATTTTTTTAATCTGATAAGACTGTGAAATAAAATAAACATTTTTTAAACCAAAAATCTTATCAGTTGTGATTAATTTATTTTTCTATTCAATATTTCTTCATCTGAAACCTGAACACATTTTTGGTATTTACTTCCAGTTCACTAGAACCTCTGATTTAAACTGTGTTCTTCTAAAATAAAGTTATGTGTCTTTTTGCCTCACAACTCTTCACCGAGGAACATAAGGAGTAATATATTTGATTAGCTGGCTTTGGTTAGGCACAAGACACGATAAAAGAACATGCTTTGATCTTTACTCTGTGTAAGAGGTCCCACTGTTGAGAGGGGAAAAAAAAAAAAAAAGGAAAAGGCAACTAATAAGAAATTTGGACATGAAGATAAGAACGACAATTAATGTGTCCCTCCTTTTGTATAGTTCTATAGTTTATCCAGTGGAGAGTAATATGCTCTCCCTTCCTGGCAAGAAAATACCACTCAAGAGAGGAAGATTCTTCTGCCAGTAGCCAGTTTAGCCAACAAGGTCTGAAATGTAACTTAACCTGATTGGGATGTTCTTCTGTTAAACTGCTGGAGACACAGCCATGGCACAGAAGGGAAGGAGAAACAGGAGAGAACTTTTTTACCATGGCATTGGTTTAAGAGAAGTTCAGCTTTATAAGATGAGCTTTAATCATAAGATTAAAGTTTCCTTTGATTTGTGCACCAGTATCTGCTTGGCCGCGTCGCAAACTTCAGGCACAACATTCTTAACACCTGTGGCAATGGATCATCCCCACAGACTGACTGACATTGAAAACAACCCAAACCAACCCAAAACCTTTTTCCAACCTGCCACAGAGAGGGAATGCTTTGATAGATAAACCATGCAGTCTGTTTTGCTAATAAAACTCCTGCTCAGCCCACATCTATTCACCGTTGGGCCTTGTCATCCTTCATGATCAATTCTCAAATTTGATTGCAAGCAGTTTTCAGCAGGGATCATGTCTTCTTCATCCCTGTGGACACTCAGATGTCTTCTCTGCAGAGTCATAAACTAATAAAAACAGACACACACATCCATCAGCTAACCTGGCATAAGTAGTAGTCACTACAGACAAATCTTTGCATGTTATTAGACTTCCACATAATCTAAGAGAGAAACAGCTGAGGAATGAAAATGAGGCCAAAGTGAGATTTTTCAAGCTCACCTTTGAGAAACACAGTGAGGACATGAACATATACCTCCAGAAGAGCCTGATTTCAGGCTGCCTGAATTTCCTGTATGGCTCCTTTATATGGGGGAAAGTTTTACCATGATCCAGTTCTACCTACAGATTTGGTGTTTGGCTCTCAGCTCCTCGGTCAGACCCTCGCAGCCCTGCTCGGACAAGCCAGGGGCAGCTGCAGGCAGAGCAGGACCATGTGATGGAAGGATGGATGGATGTGATCACTGCCAGTTGTTACTTCTGTTCCCCTTACCCTAACCAGCATGCTTAGAGCCAGATTTGGCCCATTCATTTAGCTCTAATAAGTAGGGTGCTATCCCTCCAAAATGCCCAAGCAGGGTTTGTAATTCAGTTATATCTTCTTTCTGTTCCTCACCTTGACCGGAATTTAAGCTGTATTCCTTTGCAAGGTGGAGCAGGCTTTTGATTCCTCTTCCTCCCTTTCAGGCAATATATTTCAGCCTTGCTCATTTGGCTTTGAAGGACTCAAGGGCAGAGTGTGTAGGATGTGACATTTACCAGGATTTCTCTTTCATTCTTGTCTCAATGTGCAGGGCCAGGTAAGAATTTTCCTTTCCAATTTTTATAAACTCTGTCCATCACAGACCCACACAGAAAGCAGGGAAAAGCAAAGCTGCCTACATTCAGCATGAGATAAAGCTATGGGCTGGGTGCAGGACTGCTGAGAAGTCTTTGACTTTCAAAACCTTATCCTGACATGGTTTCATACCAAAGTCCAGGTAAACCGTCTAACTCTCCATTTATATAAAGATGGTAATAATTATATTTTATCTTTTTTTTGTATTTTATCTCTTTCCATAATATCTGTATGCTCCATCCAGATTGTCCCACCAATATTTTCTTGTATCATATAGTTCCCTCCTGAAGAGCCTTGTATGAATCTTATAAGTATCTCTATTACTATTTTTTTCCTGTTTGCACCTCCACCTCCATCAAAAGCTGAACATACTCCCCCATGCTCAGGAGGCAAGTCTGCACAAAGAGATGAGGCACCTCTCTTTGCTCTGAGGGACAGCAAGTGTGGATCAGCAGGGCTGAGGGTCTTGCCATGGAGAACAGCCAGTGCCGGCTCACCAGTGCTGAAATCTAAGGGAAAGCAGAAGTTCAGTGCTTCCACAGGCACAGTGGTGCACAAGGACAGATGAGTCTGCAAAGGTCTGATAGAGGAAGGCACCCCAGTGTCTGAGCATGTGTCTAATTGCCTTCCTTAATCCATGCCTAGGGACAGGCTCTGGTACTTACTGTCTCACATGAGTAGCTCTGCAGCACACAGACCGATGGCACGTGGACACTCTCCATCCATCCACGCGCTCACAGGCACACACACTCATGCTGATTTTACATATTCTGTCTCTTTGTAGGAACTGTGAGATTGCAGGAGGGGCTGGTAGCAAGGTTTCCCAATGCTTGTTATGATAAACACCCTGCTATCAATTGCCTGTAACTTTGCCAAACTTCTCCTGTCTAGCTCCAGCTGAAATTTTCTGTGCCAACTACATACCACGAGCAGAATGCTTTTTGGAAAACCTCTGCACAAAAACAGTTTAGTGACCTGGTCAGGGAAAAATGCACTGTTGTGTCTATGCTGAATAAAAAGAAAAACATCTAGGTAACCTGATAATATAGATGGTCTTACAAACCTCATACCTTGCAGCAGGAATTTAAGTGTCTGAAGGACTTGAGCCTTTGTTCCAAGAATGCTTTTTGCAATCCACAAGAAAGAGTGCCCGCTTTGGCCTAGGCACCAGACTCTGAAGCCTCCTGCCCTGCAGTTGAAAACCTGGAAAATCTTCAGAGCAAAAAGCTGTCAAATGGAGCAGGGAAATCCTGCACAGTCTATGGATTACTCTGTGCCACTGGTGCAGCAGGGGATGGACCAGCCCAGCCAAACATGAGACTTTGCCATGGTTTTCATGCTCTCCTCCAAAGCCAAGGCACAAAGAAAGGATTCACTCTGCTCTGCAAGTGGAAGAGAAGAAAGCTGGCTTTCATAAGCATATCCCTCCCTCCCTTTCACTGTGTCCTGAAGAGGCCTTGTCCCCATCCAGGATGTAAGAATATTCATGTTTAAATCCACATTCGACAAAAAGAAATGTTATTAATTTTCTTACGTGTAGCAACTTGAGTGTTATTCCCTTCACTATGGTTTTTGACTAATGGAAGTCTATTTGTAATTTTATTTTTTCCAGCTTACAAACAGTAGCCTTAGTGTTTTTCTGACCCAGGACTTCATAGACACAGGGTAACATTTCCTTCAGATTCAATGCAGCATATTTAATTGAGTTTGTTCAGCTTGGAAAAGAGAAGTCTTCAGAGGGACATAATTATGGCCTTTCAGTACCTGAAGGCCAACCTCTGCCCCCCTGTTTCAGTGGCACCAGGTGCATCTACAGAGCCATTTCAGTCCAGAACAGGAGGGTGTTTTGGAAGTGTGTCCCTTCATCACCTCCACTTCTTGCCCTCTAGGTCACACTGCCAAGTGGTCACAGAGCACATGAAATAGATACTTCCAGGTTAAAAACAGATCAGAAAATAAACCTCAGGAGTACTCGTGATGTGCTCCTGCCACTGTGCGTGTTCAGCTCATGGGATCAGTCCAGAGCTGGTCTGAAATCCACCCTTCACATGCAATATACAGCACAAACACTGGGTCCTACTACACTAACACTTTCACTCTGCAGAGCTGTTTGAATGGTATCACACTACCTAGTAATGCAGACAATACTTTTAAACAGTAGAAAACCAATGAAAAACAATGAAAAAACCAGGCCAACCTAGTGCCTTTAAAAGTAAAGGTGCATTTTTGCCAAAATTTTCAAGACTTTTGTCTTTCAGAGTTCTTTTCAGCAGGACATATGGGATGTTTCCTCTAAACAACTATTTGACTTGTGTCTGGGTTGGTGGGGTTTTTTTTTTTCAGTGTTCAGCTGACTTTAATCAAGAGGTTTGAAAAATCTTCCAAATTCAACACTTTCAAGGTGCATGCATCCATACTTACCATGACATCTAGCCAGCCTAAAGATTTTTCTGCTAACCTAATAATCTTAATAAAGCAATTTCATGCTCTGGCACATCTGCTTCCAAAAGACATTTTGCATTATTTTTCTGATTGTGTTTCTGCAGCTAAAGAAAACTGAAATGAATGTTACAATTTACACTGAATGCTGCTGAGTTCCTAGTGGAGATGACAAACAATTGCTATGATTGGGCACACCATGATATGCCATAAACATTTAGGGAACCATAAGACACAAACTCATGTACTTCCTTTTCTCATGGTGAAAAAATTGAGAGGATGCCAACTATTAACATTTTGCCCCAGAAGCTTACAGCTTTCTCTTATGAGAAATATTTTCATTCAACATTCTTGGTTGGCTTTTTTCTGCTAAGTTATTTTACCTCTTACTACACAGATTCCTGATAATTCTGTTTTACACCCCAATAACACTAATGCTAGGAGGTTTAAATGAAGATTTTACTGCTTCCCACATTGTTTCCCACACTAGTTCATATAAATAGTATCCCTGACTAACAACTGATCACAGGCAATCTTCATCTCTCTGAGACAAGAATCAAAGATCTTTTTCTTTTTTCATTTATGTAGTAGCCGTGAGAAAGTACAATTTATGTGTCCAAATGCAGAATTTACAATGCTACTTGTTTGATTATTTCCTAGTCAATAAATCCATACCCTCCTGAGCTGCTGAGTATCACTCTTTTTAATGCCTTAGGAAGTAAAGCACTGTTGAATAAAGAGATAAAACACCTCCACTCTGCAAGAAAATTTTGCCAAGGGGCAACACTAAAACACTGGTGTATGTCCTAAAGGTAAAACCCAACACAGGCTGAATTACAAACCCTGCTGCAGTGCCCGACAGATTCATGGCTTCTTCTCCCTTTGCTTGCCTACTGTACTTGCCAGTTCCTGGAAAAGAGTTGTCTCTGTCACTTTTTGTATCCAAACAATATCCCCCTTGAGTTTTAACTGCTGCCCAAATAGAAATATGACATAAAGGACAAAGGATAATTTTGGCCTGCTGACAGTTTTTGTGTCCGTGGGTTAAAGAAAGTTAATAAGAGAGTTTACTGTGTGTACCACTTGCACACTAAAAACGTTCCTCAAGAGGTTAAAAGTTCAAAGTTGAGTCAAAGTCTGCAGTGCCTCCACTCTTCCCTTTTAATTATCTGAGGTCAGGAAGTTAATAATACCAGAAATCCCCAGTAGAGACCTCTTGCTCAGTGTATGAACTTTAAACTTGTTCAGCTTTTTTCAAAGGGTAAAAAGTTCAGTGAAAACACAGTGGATTTTCCCTCTGGTCTCCACCAATTCAACCTCAAGGGTTAAAAGTTTAACTGTAAAAGAGGAACCTTTGTTCTCTGAGCTACATTTACAGAGTTCACTTATTAAAAGGTAAAGATTTCAAACAGCAGCTAAAGTCCAAAGTGATTCTTCTCCGTAATGATGAAAATATCGCAATAAAAGCAAATCCTTTGATCTGTTATCACTTCCCTCCGAAGCGACTGTCAAAACTTATTTTTCTCTTTATTTTGAACTTTGGACGAGTAATGGAGCCACATGGGTCCCTAAGGCCACGTATATCTGTTAAACAGCAACATGCTGCATTTGTGAATTTGTTCTACATTTTTCAGCCAGACAACATCTTTTCCCTACTGAAACATTCGCGGCAGATGTTTCTCCACCAGGACTTTTTGCACAGTTTCTTTCACACAAGCTCAGGTTCACAGTTCTGACAATGGCAAATGTGTCAAGTATAGGTGTTTTCATCATGTTCATTCTCTAAAGATTAGGATCCCCATGCTGACCCTTTTGAAACTACGCTGCTAGAAAATACACAAAACAGTTCATCTAAAATATATCTGGTTTTGTATCACACAGTTGAGATTTGCATTGTGGGAGTTCCCTGGTGGGTATTCAATAGGTGTGAAAAGTCTGACACTAATTGGCGCGGGTTGAAGGTTTCCAAAAAGAGGAAAAGCCAACAAAAAGGTTACTTTTGTTGTTAGTATTTGCCCTGTATCTAATGGCCAGGATATGCGTTTATACAACTGAAATAGGAAATGCCCTTGGCTTGGAAGATAAAAGATTGCTATGCATAAATTTGAAAATCTTGAAAAACAACAAACTCTAATTTGGGCTTTCCTTAGGGAATCTCTTATAATGTGAGTTTTGGATTGCAATGGTGTGAGTGGCCTTTTTATTAAAGATCAGCTTATTAAAGTTCAAATATTCCCAGGACAGTTCAGTCCTGCTTCATTTTTAAAGAAGCTGAAGCTCAGCATTTCAGTCCTGCTGTATCCACAAGCAAAAATCCCTCACTGAGGAAGTGAAAGTGTTGCTCTGACCGATACCTGTGACTCTGTTCTTTGATACCAACCTCCCCAAAAATCAATATGAACTCTCACTTCAGAATGCTTTAGATCTGACCATCTCGCTCTCAGAGCACAACTGAAGATTTTTTTCCCTTCGTTCTGCTTTCCCCAACCCATGCTTGGCAAGACAGTTCATTTTTGAAAAATTAGGTTTTAAATCTAAGTCTGCTCTAGAACCTCTTTCACTGGGATGTAACCCACACTTCATGTTTCCAGGCCTTTCTCAGAGGATGATGTTCACTACTGTGTCTATACAATGCATTTTTCAATGGACCTGCAAGGTTCTAAATTATTCTTTTGATTTTTAGTTTTCCTACAGACTTTGCATGACCCCATATTCCACTTAACCTATTATTCATCAAGCATTTCCACAAGCAGCTCTTTTTTATCACTTTGGTCACTGGTTTACATTGTCAGATGAAGACCAGAGCAAAGGTAAGTTTTTCTTGAATATTCTGAGAAACATTTTCTCTCTCCTTTATGTGACCAGCACACAAGCTGTTTCCAGTTCAGTACAGTGGGAAACATCTGCTATTTTGGCAGAATTAGTTTACTAGTTCCAGTGGTTCCAAAGTTCGGCTAATGGTGGTGACCTTGCACGAGGGTCTAGTTGGGGCAGCCCCACCGTACTTACATCAGTCTCTCTGAAGAGGGTGCTTGGCATTAACTCTGCACGACCTTCTCAGCAAGATCCATTCAAACCACAAACTCACAAATTAACAACAGATTCTCTAGGTTACAGGCCATCGAGATGGGGGAAAGGATGACTGAATCTGATTATGGAACCACTTACAAGATTTGCAATAGGTAGCATAGCATAATTTTTTATTGGAAGAGGTCCCTTTTGGACATAATTGTCATTTTACTCAACCAATTATAATTATGCTTAATACCAAAAAAAGCACAGACAGTTCAATACAGCTGACACTGACAATATTTGTGCGGAGCACGACTGTTTCACAAATATAATCTGAGTTCAAGTGATTCCAGGACCAAATTGAATACCTGGCAATCAGACCTCCATAAATTATCATTTTAAATGGAGCGTTCACTTTCAGATTCAGTGAGACATGAACTATTCTAGTTCATTTTTGCTTCTCTATCAGTCCCCACATATGCCCTTTTGCCTTTAACTATAGCTAATCCATGTTTCAGCTCTGCCTTTCTACAGGCTAACTTAAACAGCCTTTTGCTGTACATTAACCTTCAGGCTAAAAAATTCTCTTCCTTTGCAGTAAAAGAAACTTCCCATGCAAAACTGCTAACACATACTGTCCTCTTTTGAAACTGGGTTGTTGGGGTTTTTTTTGATAGCGCACTTGTAGCCACAGAGTTCAAAACTAGTACTTTGGAGTGTTTCTTTACTCATTTCTGCCATCGTCTCGCTCCCTTCACACATGTGCACCGAGACAAAAGCGCTTCTGAGTGCAAAATTCAGCCTCTGACAAGCAGGATAGGAGAAGTGGTTTCTAGAAAAAGAGCTCTGACCCACGAACACTGGGAAGTTTAGAGGATTACACTTCCCACCTGCCCTCCTGGCTGCCAATACAGTCAAGTGTTTCTCTGTCGTCTCATTCTCCTGCTCTAGGTATTAATATGCTATGCAGAAGTTTAAATTAAAACAAATCAGCCACGAACTGTGGAGGCTTATATGCAATCACACATTCAGATCTGTTGCCTTTGCATCAAGGGTGATGACCTCCCAGTGAGGAACAAGGCAGGGTGCTAACTTTTGAAATTTCACCAAAATGAGTCACTGTCACTTGTGAGAAGAGCCCTGAATGACACACCATGCTGAAGGGTGGGGTGAGGGGCAGTTATCGGATATTTTCATCATCTCTACACTTTGCCATGACTCTACGCTTTGTTTCATTTGCTGTTCCTCCTTTTAATTCTCTGCTAAGTCATTCTGCACCACTTGTGCCCTTTTGCTGTAAGCCTAACTGACAAAGCTCTGTCCCTTGCCCTGCAGGAACATACTGCCATGATAGATACTATGAAAAATCAAAGTAATTTGAATGTCTTTCCTACAGAGAAAGCTCTTCTGGAGGAGCTGCTCCTCATGACATATTCTGCATGAGAAGAAAAGGAGAGAACATACATTCAATCACCATATGCTATGAAAAGCCACCCACAGACAGCACATAATCTGATGCTATAGCCCCTAAGTTTAGATCTAATGGGTCCTTCTGAACAAATGGATCTTGCCACATAATGTTACCCCTGCTCAATTAAAATGGAAGCAGCCGAGAAAAATAGCTGGATGGCAGATGCCCACAGTACATTTCCCATGAAACTTGTAAAAAAATCAGTCACAGTGAATAGCAGGCTGCTATCTATGGAGAGCTCTAAAAAGAACTTTGGGCTCTTACTATTCCTTTATTGTAGCATTTTCATGGCTATTATTTTACTAGGCTGGACCCACTTAGTAAAAGGATAATATATCTTGTGAGTGGATGTTCAGATTGTCTGATAGCTGCAGACAGAGGTGATGTGAAAAAGGAAAGAGCCTCCCTCTGCACCCAAATCCTTCTGCAGGTGATTTCATTTGCAATCTGTGTAGCCACAAACAACAAGTCTTATGGGAAGGGTAGGATTAATGTTAATTTGTTTGCTAATTCAGAGGAGAGAAAAACCTCTTCTCCCCTTATGAGTACAGACTCTCTCCTGAGCTCAGAATCTGGTGTGCTGATCATCATTAGGCCCACGGTTATACATGCCAAAATTATATCCAGTGCAACCCAGAGAAATGAAAGGCCATAAAAAACACAGTTTTCAAGTAATCCCTCAAGATCCAGACCCCTAAAGTACTAAGCCTTTTGTCCTTTCAAGAACAACAACAAATGGAAATTCTCCAGGGCGTGAAAAAAGTCTGAAGCAAGTTTGCAAATGAAAACACATGGCACGTCTCTTATCCCCCATGCAGGGAGCACACATGTAGGGAACAACTTGATCCAGTTTGGAATGTACTGGTCATCGAAACACAGTGTCTACTAAAGATATAGCCGAGTTAAAAGAGTAGGATGAGCACAGAACAATATAAAAGTGGCTACATACTCCCATTAGAGCCAACTGTGAGATGAGTAGTCCTAAAACAATGGATTCTTTAAAAAAAACCCCACAAATTAACTTAAACACACTTCTTTTGCAGCCAGTTTGTGTGTTAGCCCTCTCATTCCTTTTACAAAGAACATTGAAGGTCATTACAACAAAGAGCTCTAGGCAAATTTCTCAAAGTTCACAGCACCTCATGAAGACAATTCACTTCCATAAATTATTGGGTGATAACTAGTATGAAAATTGAAAAGATTTGGGCAGTACCCAGTGGAAAAAAAAATCTGCTTTGAACTATCCAAAAATATGAGTAAGCCATGTAGAAATAATTAATCATATACAACCCATTACAATTAAAAGTGTATTCTTAAATAGCTTCTTGATTGAGAACAAATGCCTCATTAATCTGGAACATATCGACTTAGGAACACAAGAAATGTCAAGCAGAGAATGATGACCGACATGACATGGGACTCCACATGCTGCATGTGCTCCATCTCAAAGGCTCACAGAGAACAGTCAATGCAAAGGTCAGCGAATGTGGTGAGTTGGAAAAAATTCCACTGACATTTGATTTTTTTTAAAGTCAAATTATTTCATTGTAGACCACTAAACATTATAGGAGTTCAGAGTGGTCGCATTATTATCCCATCTGCTATTGTTTTCAGTCGTGCCTTCTACTCCAGTATTTCTCTGGGAACATTTTGACTGCTGCTACTACTTTTTTTTTCTTTTTTGGTATATTATTGCAGCTCCATCTTACTCTACATCCACATACCACTTTCTAGCCAAAGGTGAGTTTGCTGCCTCCATGATGCAGGTGAATTATGAGGGGTGCATTCATGGTGGATAACTCCAAACCTGATCCAAAACATCTTACCTCACGAGAGGGTTTACTGTCCTGGACATGCTACCGTGTTATTCAGTTGACAAGTAGGTGATCCAACACAAAGCAAGCTCTTGGAAAGCTCCTTTCTGGGTTGAAGCACATGCTTTCCAAAGGCTTCACCATTCAATTTCATAAAACTTCATTGCTGATTTTCAAAGACCACATTCTAATCTAAAAATCTTTCACTGTTACAACATTGTAGTTTAGAGAGGAAACTTCCATTACATTACATTAGAATCTCTAGTGCAAATAACAAAGAATTTTTTTACCTTGGAGATTTAATTTTGTTGGTCAATTTCACCCAAGGAGACAAAACTGGCTCAAGGGGCAAAACCAACCTTTTCAAGTCTTAACACCACCAGCAGGACTTGAAAGCAGAGCTGCATCAGCAGCCCACTTTCAGCTGTGAATTTGCCTGAGACAATTAGGCCATTTGGGCTCAACACCAGTTTGAAATAAAGAAGGATTTTATAGAGCTGCTTTGCAGCTTTGAAAACTCAGTTAGTGCCTCTTCTTTCCTCTAATCTACATAAGGATGGCCCTAAAGGGTCCACTGGTGACTTGCCCTGTCACCATGTACGTGAAATCATTTTCCTCCCATGGCAAGACATCACCTTTGCCAAAAATGCAGATTCATGTCATGTTTCCAGTTTCTCAAAAGAAATGGAGCTTTATTTAAAAGACAAAAGTATATATAGGGAAAATTTGGATTTTGATGAAAAGTTGGTTCAGAAATAGCTCCACTGTACCAACACTGTCCCTCTGGCTGAACTGCAGCAATAGGTCACAGGAGATATGTGGTGAGCTCTTTTTGGGAGCTCATGATGATCTGCCTCATATCTTTCTTCTCACTAATGCCTCAGATTTTATTTCCTATTATACAAAATGAAGTTCAGGAGATTTGTTGGACAGGGGTTAAACCTGCTACTACTTCAAAATGTTTAAAAATTTATTCCAATTTAATTTCTGTGCAGTGTAAACTGTACAGATACATATGAAATCATGTTTAAATAGCCTGAAAAGGAGGAGTTTTACAGAAGAGAAACAAAAAAATTAAATTTTACAAGCCTAGGGGAGTGTCTTGCCTGCACCGGCTGTCTGATCAGAGAATAATGCAATATTACATAAGCTGCCTTTCACATGTAGCCAACAGGACTTCAGAAATAAGTCCTAAAATGAATAATCTCATTTAAAGTTTGATTTAAATAAGAAACATTGAAGTAAAGCTTTGCTTAATAATTCTGAACAACAAATGCTGTAAAGGACATCGCAGACTTCACAGAGCTATTCCAGGGACAGAGAAGAGTTACATTCATCAAATAAAGTGCTAATTGCATGTAAGTCATTCTAACCTCTCTAAATATTGTGGCAGAAAGATTTTTTCTTATCACCTCTATTTTCTGGTAACATAGTTAAAAATTTTTAAATACATATTCCTAAAATAGTACTATAATTGGATCATGCTGTTTATTTTACTGTAGTTCATCTAGTTGTCCCTTATGTTTACCCAGCCTGGCAGCTCCCTTTGGAGAGAGGTTTAGCTGCCAACACTCACTCACCATCATAGAGGTTGTTATGTTTTCACTGGTGATCTGAAAAATAGGGAAAATTTGTCAGGAATAATTTATTCCGAGGATTCTGGGTGTAGGTGAAAAGATTCCCAGAAACATTTGGGCAGTTCCATATCGCCAGCTAAAATGTGGGACCACTACAGGGTGTAGACAGCTATGAGTTTATTGATCATATACTCCCACTCTGATGGTGTGAGAAGTCCCAATAACCACAGGGGAGAATGTGGACAATTGGGTCAGTGTCCAGTCAGACTCAACTCAGGGCTGTCCCTGCCTCAACTTATATGATTTTTCCTTTTAACAGCAGATTACATATATCATGTGGTTACGCAACAACCAATACACTGTGACGATAAATAGAGGCTGGGGTCACTGTGACCTAATGATCAGCAGCAGTGGCAGGATGTTCACTTTTTGAACTGGGATGAGACAGCATGTGCTGAGCCAAGTCCTTGACTCTGAGTCAATCTCCCGAGCCCCCCCTTCCCTTGCACTGGGTGCAATGTAGAGGATATGTTTGCAGATGCAGGACAGGAAAAGTGAGGGAAATTCTGTGACCTGTTCCATATATCTTCATCTATAGCAATCCCTTCAGTGTATTGGATCAAACTCTTGTATCCTTGCACTTCTCCCCTTGCAAAAACCATCCAAACATTGCTTATTTTTACAGCACCATATGATGCCCAGTGAATATGTCTTGGTTTTGGATATGTCTGGTTTGGCTCTATCAGTTCATCAGCATGAACCGATTAATTATCTGCCACATGACTCCACCGAAACCTAGTAATTCTTATTAGTGATTTAAATATGTGATCATATTTTTAAAACACACTTCATTTTCAGACATACAAATCTTCCTAGGTTACAGTAAGTTATAGTTTAAAACAAATCCTCAGATAATCTCTTATTCCAATTAAATTTAATCCTTTAAATAAACCACAGAAAATTAGAGGCAAAGGTGAGAAGGCTTCTGAGGTAGAAGAAAGTCTACAGGGGGATGATAAGCAAAGGAACTAGGAAGGAAAACTTTCTCATGTACTACCCACACGTGCCATCTGCACAGTTATTGACTCAAAGTCTGCATGTTTGGTGATTTTTTTTTATCTGTTATTTGAGTTATAAGGAAACCATATTTGGCAGACTTCAGAAATGTATTCTTTGTTCATAACGATGCTGGTCTTTGGGTGGATCCAAATTTGGTCCTGTGAATACAGTGTACTGCACCCACCTCTGTCCAAGCATGCACAGCGCTCCCCAAAGCAGCAGAAACATCTATGTCAGCCTCTCTGAAAGAGATCAGACTGTAGCATTTCTAAGAGAACAGACTGGGCTTTTAAGTTTTAATCATCCTTATAATCTTGCTACCATGAATTTTAAGGGGTGACGCCAATTCTTTTTACATATTGATCATCTTTTTTCACTGGACTGTCTTCTTTTGGCTGATGCTGTCTCAGAACTGGTCTAGTCTTTATTAGTAACTCTGGTGTTCATCAGGGTAACATCAATAGCAAAGGACTCGTTTGGTATTAATCTAGATGCCATACACATTTCTAGGAATTCCATTGCGATCCGGCATTACTTTACTGTTCCTGATTGAAAATTTAAGCACTTCTGTACAAAAATAATTCTGGGAATTGTTGAAGTCTTTGGTACACCCTGCATACTTGGTAAGAAATTTAATGACTATTGTTATTGCTTTTATGAAATTATTTGCTTTAAATGTATTTCAGCTGTCTCATAAACAAACATTAAAATGTTTCCCATTACTTGCTTCATAGTAACATAAGCACAATAGCTATCAATTATCTAATGCTTAAACTGCTTTTAATAGCAGTTTAAGCTAATCCAGCTAACTTTATACTGGGCAAATTCAAGAGAATTCATACCCCTCCTGAGGTATCTCTGCTCTCTTATTCAGCCTGGGTGCGGTGGGCAGTAGCATCTTGAGCATGCACGGTGGTGTTTGCAGCCCTTGGATGAGCATGGCCTCAGGCTCCCAATTTTACATCTACAATCTAAAATCTTCATGACCTGGTTTATAAACTGAGACTTAAGTAACATTCCAGATGTCTTTCAGCAAATCAAGGTCTTAAGTACTGACTGGCCTAAAATGATATTTATAATTTCTTGCCTTAGCTCTTGTTTATATCAAATCTACTAACAACATTTCTCAATAGATCCAGAAACAAAATGTATTTTAAAAAACTTATTGTATAGGTGTTACGGTGTCTCTCACTACCTTTCATATGAATTTCTAATGGAGCTAAAGGAGAGGATTTCCTTTAGCTAATTGGATTTCTTTCATAATGTCACTGTATCACCAACAAAGCCTACACGGCAGAGTATGACAGCATGGCAGTGGAGTAAGGGAGGACACAGCCGTGGAGTCAGGGAAAATAAACGTCTTGTGGGCTAGGATTCATTCAACCATGCAGACCTCTCCTGTGTCACATATTTTGCCATCTAAAATGAAGACGAAATTATGCTGAACTTGTGGAGTTTCCATACATCTGTCAGAGTAGATGACCAAGCTCCTGCACCTAACAGAATCCATAAAATTCAAGTGCAAACTCATGTGGCACCTTGAAAGAAGCACGCTCTGTTTTACTATTGCTTCAAAGAAGCCACCCAAGCTTAAACAAGCCGTGGTATTTCACATATAGTCCCACTCAGGATAATAAAACTCAGCACTCCATAGAGACCACGGTCCAGCTTCCACCTTATAACATTACAATTTAATTCTGGTGTCTTGAATTGTGCCATGTTCTAGTCTAGAGACACCAACAAACAGAACAGACCTCACTTTCTGACCTTCTGCTACCTGATGCCCTTACAGGCACCTAACTCTCTACAGGCTCAAACTTCAGAGCAAAATTCAGGTAAAAGCTTTACGTCTCAGAAAATACATCCCAACAAAACTGCCTAGTAACCTCTCCAGCTCTGGGAATAAATACAACCGAATTTGCAGTTGTTTGTAGCCATGTAATGGAGCAGAAATAATTGTCTCTTGGCTGGCCACAGTCTTGGTAGCAAAAAAATGAAATTGCATCAAAGACTTCTATGCTCTTAACCTCCATTACATTACTACTTGTGCTAAGTTATTTCTACTACCTCCAAAAATACTTATGCTTTTTAAATACAGAAACCTGTAAACCCAGGTTAAAAAAAAAAAAAAATCACAGCTCTGCAATAGATAAAACTAATTTCTTTTTCCATGTGGAAATATACATTATGTTGGATCACTGAAAGTGTTTCTATAGCAGACTCAAAAAGCATAACCAGACTATGAGGAAGACTGAGAGATGACTTTAATTTAGCTGCACAATTAACTTTGACTGGACAGCAAATTTTTAGATAGCCAAATAAAAAGAAAATTAATTCCACCCTAAGACTATTCTCCATAATTCCAGACTGTATCCATTTCATGAGCCTGCCAAGAAAAGCATGCTCAGAAAGAAATCTATTCTTTCCCCTTCAGTTCAGCAGTGGTTGAAAGTCCCCACCAGAAAGACAGTTACATCAGACAAATCATGCTGTCTTGTAAAAAAAAAAAAAAAAATGAAAAAACCTAGTCTAACAGGGAAAAGGCTAATGAATGCTTCAATGGCACAGCAATAAGATTTTTAGGAAGTATTGCATGAAACCATACATTAAAAAGAACAGTGTTATCATAGTAATAATGTATAATTATCCCTTCACACTTATCTCACCTCAAATAGGCTTACTAAAGAAGGCAAGGAGTATTACCCTCATTTTATAGCTAGCATACCACAGAGCAAAATATCACCCTCAAAGTTGTGTAGCGGAGCACATGATGGATTCAGACATCCCACACAACTATGGCTTTATTACATCGTTCTGTTTCAGTTTTTTTAAAAAAGCAACAAAAAAGAAACCCAAAACCATATGACATTCCATGCAGAAGAAAATAGTGAGTGCATAGTGCATCAAGTCCTTTCTACCAATTTCTGCAATGTTCAGTCTTCAGAGTCCAGGGCAAAGTAACAGTTTTAAAGCTGTAAGAGATGAGAAGAAGCATTTGAATCAATTATAAAGCTGTTTCAATACTAAAATTTTATAAAAACAGCACCTATCTACCCCAGTACTTCCACACAAACTCAGACCTCATGTGACTTAGCTATTAGAGGGACCCCATTCTTAGCGTTTAGGACATTCAGATATATCAACCTGCTCGCTTTTCTTCCAAAAATGTTGTGTAAAGATTTACACTTCTCCTATTTTTTGAAAACTTGGTGAATTTCCCAGCTAGATAAATACGAACACATACATACACATGCATGACCTTAAAGAAGCAAAATAAGAAGGTGAATAATCGGCCTCCTTCCAAGGCAGCAGGACTGCAAAATGCAACCTGTTTTGCTTAGGACTTGCAAAATTGCTTGCAAATTTTGGGGTCTAAGCGCTGCACCAGGGCAGGACATGGTGAAAGTGCCACCTCTGGCAGCTAAGAGCCCATCAGAAGGCAAGGAACATCCCTGGCAACCTGGAGACCCAAGAGAAGCCCAGTGTGGAGTCAGGTCATATAAACAACAGACCACAGGGTTATAGGCCTGAGGTGGGGGATTTGGGACACGTCACAGCCCGCGAGGAAGGGCTCGAATCACAACGGGCAAGAAAACGCTAAGACTGAAATATATTTTAAGCGTGTAATCTCCCATCATGTGGTATTATTCAGGAAGCTGCTTGAGCTTGGGGGTGGCAGGGCTTATTCTCTTAGTCAGAGCCGGTGCGTTAGCAGGAGATTATTGCTGTGCATGTAACAGGAAAGGAAAAGGATTGCGGCGCCTGTGACGTGGGAGAGAAAGGAGGTTACCCAGCAGGAGCCAGAGAGGGGAAAAGATCTACGGGCACAATGGGAGGAGCATGTGACCATCCCCGTGACTAACAACGAAAGGGCTGGCAGCCCCTCCGACGACACACACCGGTTGTTCAAAGTTGAAATCTGGATCTCAAAGCAAGAAGTCACTGGACATTCACGCTGAGAGAGGGAGAAAAAAAGTGCTAATCGTGAAATATATGTTAGATTAGCAGGTGTGGGATTAAGCTAAGCATTTCTGTACACTCCTGTTGTACAGTTTGCTGTACAGGAGTTATTCATCCAGATACGCAAAAACTGCTCACTTGATAGATGGTTGAAGTCCTCAAAAGCGAGCTGGATAAGCTGACTCTGTTGCTTTCACAAGGGCTGAACGTGTGCCATCCCTTTTCAGAATCAATACCTAGAGATGCTTCCAAGGCATCACAATAAAAGTTTGGCATTGTTACAAATGAGAAAGCACCCTCTTCCAGATCTGCATGTGTGTGCTGCCTTTTGGACAGATTTGAGCTTCTAAATCTTTCATCCCTCTTACTGCAACAAGAACGAACTACTGTGCACTTCAGGCAACCAGTGGGGATAGGGAAGGTATTTAATAAGGTTCACTGCAGTTTCAACACCCAATTTAGAGTTTTCCAAATGAGATAAAAAGTAATAAGGCTGCAAATCCCTCTAGTTAAGACTATCACATCTCTGTATGCATATAAGAGTAAGCAGCTGCTAATTCAAGGCACTGATTTACACTTACCAGACATATGAAAGGCTAGAATTTTTTCCTAAAAAATTCAATGTGTGAATTAGTAAGGGCTTGGGGCTCTTGTCATAGTCATTCCAAGTGCTCTTTTGTCATCTCGTCGAGTGGAAATCAACTAAAAATTGGTTATTATTCTTTTTTATTGGAAAAGGTAGCAACAGCATGCCTGTTCTTTCTATGGGGATTTCCCCACATATTTTCTACCTTTGATTTTCAGTATTTCACCTTTGCATTGATCTTTCCTTGTAATTCTGCTACATTCTCTGCTTTATGTTCTTCTGGGCTCACTAAGTGCTATGACACCCAATACCCTCTTTTTTAAGGGCCTGCAGAGCTTTTAATACTATAGGTAGGCTCCAAGAATTCATTACTTCATCCTGACTGCACTACACCTAAAAACCCAGATCCCATAAGCTACATGTAAATCTATTATCAAAACTGTTTGAAAAATAAACTTTTTTCCCCTGTGTATTTCTATCCTCTGCTGCTTCTTTCTTGCAGAGGTGTATCAACCCTGCTGTGCTCTGAGACTGCTCTTGGTATTTTCTCTGTACACCTCAGCTGTTCTAGAGATTAAACTATTGTTCTAGAGATTAAACATCATCAAAATCCTGCTGACCAGTTGGGCTTTCTTGGACACCACATCTAACCAGTCAACTCAGGTGTTGCTTTGGAGGCTGGAAAGAAAAAGGTAGAAGGGCAGCAGAGCAGGGCAGCACAAGCATAAATAGGAAAAAGCATGGGAGAGATACCTAACAGAGGAACTTCAGCTACAATAATTACCAGAGCTTCCATTTAACTGTGCTACACTGATTTTTTGCAAAACGAGCTTCTTATCTATTAAAGATGAAGCTGAGAGCTTCAGTTTGTTGGCCTAGTTCCTCTCTAAGGCTATCTCCAGAGATGCAGCCTTCCTGGTGACTTTAATAGCATCATTCCATCAGAGTTTCTTTAAACCTTGGATATTTCACTTCATATTACCTCCATTATCAAGTTGCTTTGTTCAGCAGCTTTGAAATATTACATAACACCAATCTCCCTTGTCCCCTTGAATTCAAAATATTACTATTAATCCTTTTGTAACTGTGAATCTGGGTTATATAATTTCTTCTGTAGACTTTTTCTAAAGTTGACAGAAAATGCAGAAGAGGTCTTTTCCTGATTTAAATTTTAGAACTTGTTCCAAATGTAAAACTGCTCTATTGGCCTTTAGGCAGTATGTCAACTGAGGCAGACATATTTAAGCAAAACATAGGAGGCACTGAAACAGATAAGGTGCTGATAAAGTCTTCTAGGCATTTTCAAATCTGTAGACTGTATTCATTATAGAATTTAGACATGCACCAAAAATATAAAGCTGATTTTTGTTTTTATGAAGAAGCTTGGGGGTATTATGTCATGGTATTTTTACAGATTCCAACTTCAGTGTTTTATCTCTTCTCACAAATTACTCAGAAGTTACTCCGATAAAAAAAAAATTATACATTCAGTCTAATTGTCTCTAACACAGGAAATACATACTAAATTTTTTTGAAATACTGCTCAGAAAGTTTACAACTAGACTCTCTTTATTCACATTCAGAAGCATCGTAAGCTAAGCAATTTAACCAGTGATGATAAAATAAATTACATTATTTTTTAGGCTATGCATCTAAAAGCTGCTTAATGATAAGTGACTTTTACTCAGTGGGAAAAGCTGCTGGATGAATTTCAGGTGCTGCAGAATCAAAAAAAAAATTATCTTTCTCTGTGCATTGAGTTTAATTCAGGTCCCAGTTCAGGTCTGAATAAACTCAGTGGGCATTCTCTATTTATCTTCAGCAAGCTACAGATCAAGCCCAGGAATCATGTTACAGACAAAGAAGAGAACCTGTGGCTGAATAAGCTTCATTTCTGAACTTTCATAGACTGACAGACCAATTATAATACTTCTAAATTTAATAATTGAGAAAAATCAAAATCAGAAAAGTCCATTCTAGAAAAGAAAAAAAAAAAATCTTTTCTTTTCTGGGACCTGTTGTATGAAAACAAACCAAAACTTCCAAAGTTTAACAACAGAAGGGCTGCAAACATTAAAGCTATCTAGACCAAACTGCTCAGGACTGTGTCCAGAAGAATTTTTAATATCTTCAAGGATGAAGATCCCACAACTTTTATGGGCAACCTGTGTCAGTGCTATGTCACAATAAAAAAAGCTTCCCCTTATGCTGAGGTGGAACCTCCTGTGTTTTAATTTGTGCTCATTGCCTCGTCGTGCTGTTGAGTACCACTGAAAAGAGCCTGGCTCTGTCTTATTTACACCTTGCTCCAGATATTTAAATACATTGACAGGATTCCCCTGAACCTTCTCTTCAGCTGGGCTCAACAGTCACAGCCCTCTCAGCACCTGGAGCATCTCTCCTATGAGGAAAGGCTGAGAAAGTTTGGGTTGATCAGCCTGGAGAAGAAAAGGGTCTGGGGAGACCTTAAAGCACCTTCCAATGCCTAATGGGTCTGGAAGAGCTGGAGAGACACTATTTACAAGGGCATGTAGTGACAGGACAAGGGGGAGCAGCTTCAAACTGACAGGGAGTAGATTTAGACTAGATATTAGGAAGAAATTCTTTGCTGTGAGGTGGTGAGACACTGGCACAGGTTGCCCAGAGAAGCTGTGGATGTCCCATCCCTGGAAGTGTTCAAGGCCCGGTTGGATGGGGCTCTGAGCAATCCATTCTAGAGGAAGGTGTCCCTGTCCCCAGCAGGAAGGCTGGAACTAGATGATCTTTAAAATCCTTTCCAACCCAAATAATTCTGTGATTCATCAGGACAAGAAACAACCAAAGTGTTCTCTCACCATGGTGCAAATCAGCTGCTATGGCTCCACTACCTCTTCGACTTAATGTGCCATTTAGCACAGGTAACCCTGGGAAAAAGAAGCACCATTACAGGAAAAGCTTCATAATTTACTTTCTCTCTCAGGCTGAATAATCTTCAAAGCCTGCAAAAACCATGAGACAGCGTGAGAAAAATCTCAGCCACAGCTATACTACCTATTCTGCTGAATAGCAAACCTTAACCCGCAGGTTTAGCAGCATGTATCAGTGTGTTCACACTGCAGAGCAAACAGGAAATAAGTCTTCACCCCTCTCACCTGCAAAGCCTGGCTCAGTGCCCTGCTGCCTGGGAAGCGTGGGGACACTTCTGGCCTTTTGCTGCTGACCTTATTATAGTCCTCCATTTTCTAAGCTTTCACCTTAATCTTGATAAATGAGATCTTACTGGGTATGTTCAATGAGTTTAGCGAGATCTATGGCTAATCAGGGTAAGAGTAACCTGTATACACTAAAAATCTCATTTTATAAGAAAAAAACCCAAAAGAAGAATGCACTTTCCCCTAGTCTACAGGATACTTACTGCATATTTTATGCTGCTATCTGTAGGCTTCCTTGAGGTATTTCACTATGGTCTTGCTTCAGACAGAATCTTTGAAATAGGGGCAAATCCTTTTTTTTTTTTTTTTTTTTTTTTTTTTTTTTTTTGGTCCTTTTTTTTTAGTCTAAGGATTTTTTCATCTTCATTCATACTGGTAATGCCAGCTAACAAATGGCAGGCAGCTGGAAGAACAACAGCAAATGCCAGTGCTTGTGGAGATCTAGAAAAAGTATATTTGTGATTAAAGTATTAAACAGCACTTTCCAAAAGAGGAAGGTGTGACTGGAAGTATCTAGGCTAAGGCAGACATTCCTCTACTTAGAATTCAGTGTGAAACATATGGAAGGAGATATACCAGGATGAAGTTTGAAATACCTACACAGAATAACGTGGGAGCCAACCAGCTGCTGTTTAATTTAGATTGTGCAGTGGATAACCAGTATCACCTGACTACAACAGGGAAATGAAAGGTTAATAAAACTCACTACAGCCAAGTATTACAAGAAGGAAACTTTCCTGCACCCCTCTATCAAAGCATATCTTGGTTATTTCAGCCCCTTTGCATAACTCAAGATTTCACTACTAGATACATCAAAATATGTTGATTTGAACTAGTTCTAGAAATAAAAGACTAACACAAAGTGAACTGAAATAAATTGTAAGCTGGCTCAAGAGCAGTTACAGGAATTTGCCCACAATGATAATGAATTTCAGTAGACTATCTGAACACACAAAAGTAATTTAAACTTGGTAACTTTCTCAGCTATGCGAAGAATTAACAATTTTGAGAGCAATATGTGAACACGTTAGCATTCCTCACTCTTAATTGAATCAGTGGGCTGCAATTAAAAGCCTGGACCCTGGAAAACAGGTATGAAACATAGCATGAAATGTTTTTTACACCTATTTGTTGACAAAGTAATGTTTTTAAGAATTCCCGTGGAAAGTAATTTTCTGGCATCTGCAGCCATCAGATATCATCTCTCTTTGCTTATGAGGGTATTTTCATACCAAGCTTTCACATTTGCTGTGCTTGATTACATCCAATCCACCACTTCCCATTGACTTCTAAGGGCTCTAGAGAAAGTGTTCAGTGACCTAATGTTTTCTACCTCTTCTGTTTAAGTTTCTTTGAAGTTAAAAATAGATTTTTCAGCAGAACATCTTTCCCCCTTATACTTTAATTATACTGTTCTAAGCCTACTTTACCCTGAAAACATGTACAGCTGTGCTACTTCAAGAAGCTGTGAGATTCTTGAACACACACCTTCAGTTTCATTAAAGATCTTATTAAAACTTACCCTGATTTCTCAATTAGCTAGATGCTAAGCTGTGGTTACGAGGCTGAGTTCTCTGTTTTATTCCAGAAAACGTGCTTCTGTAAATCGAAGAGGACTGGTTATTTTCCAATTATTCTGTAACTTAAAATGGGGCACTACTAATTCCTGCAGAACAGCAGACTGGAGTGCCTTTTGTTGCTGTCACTAAGGAACCTGTGTGGTCAACATCAGGATAACTGAGAGTAAAGTTTGATGATCTACTGAATGACAACAAAGGTCATGGTCTTACACTTACAAACTACTGATAATCCGAACCAAAGCAGACCAGCATCAGATAGCATTTGACCAGTGAATTCATATGACACATGCCATGATGCTCTCTACATAAACTGAACTGATGTGCTCTGAGGATACAATTACACTTATGATCCTAAAATACATAACCTTGGAGAGAGTTCCTATGAAGGAAACCAAGAAAAATGAGTAATCAACATCTCCAATGGGAACACAATCTCACTTTAGTTTGCAGCCCCAAACCTTCCCACAACCAACCAGCACTATGTTGCTGTGTGAAATCCGATTGTATTTATTAACCTGTGAAGCACAAGTGTCTTTATTAGGTCCCAGGACTTGGGTTTTGCTTTCATCTGCTGATGACTCAGTCTCGGGTTTGTATTCAAACATATGGAATTGGAGAATTTGTTTTTGTTTGGTCTCTAGTGTGTAAAGGTATACTTTGAATGAGCCACAAGGAAAGAGACTACATGAGTGGCTAAAAGTAGTGGCATTAGGTCTAACTGAGAGTTTCTTTCCTGGGCTGTGTCAATATGAGTAACAATTAATGGAAGATACCACTGAAATCCAGTTTATGCTACAGTAGGTATCAGAGTTTGGAAAGCTTCCATCTCAGTTTCCAGCAAACTTCTCTTCTTAATATTTGCACAGCAATTTTTTTTTTTTTCCATCCATGAGCTGTCTCTCAGAATTTTTCTGCTTGTTCACTCTTTTCTGTTGAGAAATACATCTAAAATACTTAATCCAGATTTGACCCTTCTCAAATTGAAACCTGTTTCCAACTGGTGACAAATTTAAAAACGCTGATTTTTTTTTTTCTCCTCACACTCAGATCAAATAAGTCGCTCCTTCAGTGTGGCTGTTCAGACCCAAACTGCTTTTCAAAAACCTGAGGCAGTCTTTAGCAGGATTAAAAAACTATAATAGGATAACCCCTCTAAAAATCAATAAACAAACATCTAATAATGTAATGCACACCACTCAACTTTCCTATATCAGGTGAAACATTTCTCAGTAATTGAATTTACCTCAGATCCTTTAGGAATGCTGATGATCCACACAGCTGCCCAAAATTAAAAACTGGGATATAATTCTAAGTAATTTTATTTAATACACAATAGAAATTTATCACTGAAAGAGTTGTGTCAGGGGTCCTAAGGCATCTTATCTAAAAGGATTGTGATGAATTTTCACTTGATTCAGCAGCTGCCTATGTTTTTATTGCTGAAGCCTCCAAAATACCTGGCGAAAACATCACTGACATGATGAAGCATCACACAGCCATAAGTGGTGCTGCATACTAAAGAAACTGAGACTGGGGTATATCCCCAGTGGAAAAATCTCAGGCCAATTCTCTGCTGAGCTACCACTGCACTTTAACATGGGACTGAAGGCCCAGCTCACCAGTTCCTGGACTTACAGTTGGGTTGGAGGTGAAAAGAAAGCAAAATGCTGTATTTTGGTTTTTTATACTTCAAGGAATATTTTTTTTTCCTATGGAGCAACTACTTGGAGATAGGAAAGCAAAGAACAAACCTGGTAGGATTGTGCTATTAAGCGTTGCCCATTAAAATAAATCTATGCCTTTGGTTCACAGAAAATGCAGTTTTACAAAAGCTCTTGTTTTGCACATCATCAGCTTTGGACTGGCTGCTGTATACAATGTATTTTCAGAAAACTCTATTTTATCAAAAAGTTATATTATTGTAATTACCCTGCTAACTGAAAAGAGAGGCACCAGCTGATGGTGGTATCAATCAGCTGATGTGAATCAGCAGAGCTGCACCAAAGGAAAAGGTCTTGATGCCAGTCTATTAGCCAAGACTTTTATCCCAGTACATTTAGTGACTGTGTATACCTTTGGCACACACAGAATGAGCTGTTTAAAAGAGCTGTTCTGTGAAATTCATAATGATTTTTGCTCGAGGCAAGAGGGATAACAAACCACCACCCTTTCAGCAGCTAAAAAAGTCAGGGGTGGACACTGCACAGCGAGGATTGGCAGCAAACCTGTGCAGTGGTTTCCCACTGAAGATACAGTCTGAGGTTTCAGCCACTTATTTGGGATGTATGTGACCACTGCATTTCGACATGAGGGCTGAACAAAACTAACAAGGAACAAAACCGAATCTGATGCTTTTAGAAATGAAGTCATGGCCTACTTTTACTTCCTGACCCCAGGCAAATGATTGACATTGGAGCAGACTGTGACCTGTTTAGACTGGTTTAGTGTGTCAACTGCCACCTGGTTTTATGTCATTGAACATGTAATGAGGCTCACTAAATAAGGTAGACCTAACCTAGAAAACTGCATCAGTCTTCACTTATATTTTTAGGTTGATTTCTTCTCAAATAAATTTAAATACCAACCTGAGTCATTCACTGTGAAAGTCTGTACAGGCTTTCCTGTGCTCTCAAGAGAGATTAAGGATTCTAGCCAGTTACTTGATGTCACTTTATTCTGGTTTTTTTGCTTCTTTTTTTTTTTTTCTTTCTAATGAACTCTGATGTTCTATGTTGAAAACCTGCAGAGAAACGGCATGACAGAACTAGAAGTTTCTGTGTTTTCAGGAGAGGAGAAATACCAACACAAAAATGGAGCAGTCACCTGCCAGCTCCAGGAACTGGCCAATTCTGCTACTCCTCCCAAGTAACCAGTTAGCAGTACATTATTTTTATTACTAGTGTTGGACCCATGTGAGGAAAAGGTGATCCTCCTGCATGTTTTCCTAATGGTGACCGGCACAGTTGTTTCTGATAGGATTGTTCCAGCCTCCTGCATTTCTTGGTGCCCTGCTGAGAACCCAGAGGGGCATTACCTCAGTGGAACTAACCTACATCGCCCAGGGGAAGCTGAATACTTGCTACACCTTCTCTTCTCCACACTCTAACACTGAACAAGCCTTGCCACATGCAGGGAGGATTTTGGTAGCCCTAGCTGTAGGTAGGCTCTGCCCTTGCACAGAGCAGCTGGTGGTGGGCAGGACTGAGCTAGGGGGAAGTACTGTGGTCCCACACAAGCCCCAGGACACGGCACAACAGTATAACCCAAAGGCCAAAACCAAACTTCATGCTTGGCTTGCTCTCACAGAGATGTATTCCTACTGCTGTTCCTACTAAGCTCATATGAGAAGTAGGGCATGTGTCAGCTGAAGCTTAACCCTTTTAAATTTTTTCCCCTGACTGAACACTTCTTAAAAAAGGATGATGATTTAGTCTCATTTTCTATGTTATTGCAGCATTGGAAGGTCTTGGATTAGACTTTTGGATGTTCAGTCGACTTCTGGATCTGCTGCAAAGCAATGGCTTTAGGCAGTGCCTATGTTTTGAAAAATATGCAGATACTTTCTGTGAGTTGTTCAAACTGCAGTGCTGGGTCTAAACTCACTGACCTACTTTAACTTGCTTTTTGAGTGGCTGAGTTTCAGACTTATCTTCATTTTATCTGGATGTCAGATATTGCTTGTTTTTCAGAATTACCGTGCATGGCTCCATCTGAAGTCAGTCTCTTCTCTAGGTAGGTGGTTTCCTGTCCTCAATTTTTGTTGCTGATTGTAGTCATTCCTAATGCACACAAAAAGCAGTGTTCCAGGCTACCAAATCACCAGTGCATGCCCTCATCCCCAAAAGGCCTTCAGACATTTGGGGCATTATGCAGTTAAGCCCTTCCACATCTGAAGGTATTGAAACAAGCACATGAAAAAAATAATAATTGCAATAATAATAAAACCCAACAGTTGGCAGGCTATCAGAGCACCTAGTCCATTTGCAGGAATGGAAACCAAGTGTATGAGGAAAGAGTATTACACACGATCGGGCTGTCAAATCGCAAGAGAGATGCAAATCTTCGAACACTCCATGTTCAGAAGGACAGCTGCCCAAACTCTGTCAGTTCATTTCAGTTGTTGGAAAACATGGCCCCAGATCTTCATTCCTGCTGGGCAGATGTTAATATTCTTGTGTGGTGCTCCCATTCACTTCCTGAGAGCCGTCTGTCGGTGTCTCTGGTCTGCAAAGCACACCAACTGTTATCACAAGCTTTTCTAGAGAGGAATTTTCACACTTCTCCACAGACATAGTTGTGCAGACTTGAGTTTCACCACTGTGAAAAAAGAACAGCAGTTTCAGACAAAAACTTCCCCTCCCTTTGCTGGGTGCATTTCAGTCTCTGTCACTCGCTTGGTTTGTCGAGTGTCTGAGATTGCTCCCTAGATGGTGACACCAATGACTGGCTGCACTGCCATTTCTCTACATGCAGCACGTCTTGCTCTAGGGGAGAAAGGGGGTGTGAAACCCTTAGTCAGGAAGCCAGCATCAGTTTGTGCACTGTGTCCTATATTTCACTGCTACGGTTGTCCAAATTTCTCTGTAACAGCTCTAGCAGCCTCACATTTCCTTAGGCTACCTTGACTCTTAAGCAGCTCGTAGATGTGGGCAAGTAGAGATGCCATACTAGGCACAGCTCTGACTTTGTCCTGGCAAGACCTAAAGACAGCACTGGTGGTGATCCAGCCGGCTACCAGCTTTTATTGAGTCACTGGTGGAGAAGAGTTTCCATCAGCAGAACCACTCTCTCCTCAAGCCTCATCTCCTCCTTTCTGAGCAACGCCCAAATTCCCCTGCAATTCTGACCCCCAGAGCCCTCTCCTGTGACAGGGCACAGTGAGCCTCTCTTTCTCCCAGGGCAGGAGGACCTGGAAGGAAGTGCCAGCTGCAGCAGCACATTCCCACGCAGGGCACCTGTCTGTTTTTTCTGCCTGCATCATACCTGACCCGGTCAGAGCAGCAGCACGACCCAGCCAGGGCAGCACATCGGTACATTCGGTGCCAGGGTAAGAGGGTGCGAACGGGTTTGACATGATCCAGGCAAGCCCAAAATAATCTCAGCTCTTGGCAAGGCTAACAGAATTTGATAGAATTTGTATGAGGAGACTTCAGACTAGTCAGAACTCGTCATGAGACACAATAGATCGCCTGCGTTTTTCAAAAATGCATTTGAAAGGTTTGAAAAGTTCCCTTTCTTCAGCTTGGGGTTGTTCCCCCCCCCCCCCCCACCTCCCTTTGGGATTTACAAAAGAACGTCAGTGGATGGGGCACATCTTACAAGCAAATTCCACATAATTTCCAGATATTTGGACTATATATGGCTCTCAGATATCAACACCAAGTGCCCTGCCTGGGCCTCTACCCTCTGCTTCCCGGAACAAGGAGAGGTGCCTCATCTGAGAACACAACATGAGACACTATTTTTCCTACTCTGATCATGGCATGGGTGTGTAGGGGACATGGCCTGAACCCCCACTCCAGCAGGGCATAGTGGGGTCTCACAGCCAGTCCCATCCCACCACCTCCACAGGGAGCAGAGGTGGCCTGGGGGCAGCACCAGCACCACTACGGGTCCAGATGAGCTCTGCCACGATGGAGGCAAGGGACAGTGACAGCCTGCTGTGGTGCCAGGGCCCTGCCCTCCTGGGCAGTGGCCACATACACCAACAGCCCTGGTTATTTGTATTTTTAAACAAACAGCTTCACAGAAGAAAATACTGGAAATTTAGCATCAGCAAGGACAACCTGGCCCTTAACCTGGTGGTTGAGACAAATATAGCACAGCCACAGAGCCTGTTCCTCTGTTTCAAGCTACACCCATGTGCTTGCAGAAGTAGGGGGTAATGAGTTCTCTTTACTTAAAATCCCCCTCTTGGTAAAACCCTTGTCAGCTCCGGTATGTCAGCCACCAAAAGCTCCTTACAACTTAGCTGTTGCATCATGCCAGACACAAAAACTTGAGGCACAGAAGCCTGGGGTTTTTTTTAAATAGGACCATTAGCAGAAGCATCCTCATGAAATTGCAAAGTTTTAAAAATAAGCACAGTATGAGTGCTTGCCCACTGCTCCTGCAGACACCAGGTTTCTCAAAAGGGCTGCATGGGGCAGGGGACTGGCCAGCTGTGGATTCTCCCTGCTGCTGTGCCTTCCTCTGGTTCATTGCCTTCTGCACTGGAACTGATTGCTTGTTTGTAAAAACAGATGATGGTCTGATTAAAACTGATTAAAACACAAGTATCACTCAAATCCGGGGGACAGACCAGACTGGTGGATGTCCCCTGCGTTAGCTTAAATAGTCTTAGAGGGTGAGTTTCTCTCCTGTACCAGATATCCAAAGGACAGGACAAGAGTACGTGCACTCATACTGAAATTAATTTATGCCACTGGGTGAAAAAAACCAAACCAAAACAAAACACTTCTTTAAAACCTATGGTAGCATCCCGAAATCACAGTGACAAGAAAGTCCAAAGATAAAAAGATATATTACGCGTCCTTCGCAACACTTGCATGCTCTCTACGTTCCCCAGTGCAGATGCTCTAAATTCTGGCTATAAAATAATCTTCTCTCAAGTGATATATGTGATGCAGATCCACTGGAAACCTATTAGATTTAGACATGCAGATTCCAAAGCCCCCAGCTGTTTCTGCAGGAGACCTCTGTTTTCCCTGGAGTGGAGATGTGGGCTCAGGCAATTGCCCAGGCAAAGCCACACCCAAGAATCAGGAGTTACTCACAAGCATGCCTGAGCTCCAAATTTCATACCCTTCATACTGGCAGCACAGGCACACACGCCTGACTTCTTTTGAGTTGATAAGAATCAATCACAACAGAGTTTATCAAATCATTTTTTTGTTTACAGAGCCATAATTTACTTAGATATAAAAACATAAACCCCAGAGGTGTTTGCAAGTTTAATGTTGTGTGCTTTTCTCTGGTTAAGTCGGGGCAGTAAAACCTTCCATTAAAATCTTAGAAGCAGTTCAGAGTGACACTGTACCAAACAAAACAAAACAAAACAAAAACCAAACCACCAAAGAAACCACCATGGGAGTTATAAAAGCTGGAGCTGGCACTGGGAGATTGAAATTCGCAAGCACAGTTGAGTTTGAAGTTGTCATGGTACCAGTGCTACTATGTGTGAATCACAGCACCGTCAGATCAAACTCTGAAAAACAGCAGTTTTGCCTGCATGCAAGGCGAGCAAAACCTTGGAACAAACTGTTCAAGGAACTCGACGTTCATTCTGATCTAGTAGTGCCGATCCAAAGTTTAAGAAGCGGTGAGATTTTGGGAAAAAATTAGTAATTTTCTGCAAGCTAGGCCAGATTCCACACTGCCATGACATTATGGAGTTGTAATTCTGCAATCTGTGGATTAAATCAGAAGCACCAGAAACACCTCAGCTCTTCTCACACTGTCGGCCATCACACGATGTGGTTTGCCTCGTCTATGGCAATAATAACAATCAGCAGAATCCCTGTCAGTAATCAATGCTTTTATTGCTATTAGCCCTTTTGTGCTCTGCTACACATTGTAGCGTGGGTAATCCATCACTATCTTGTTAAACTTATTTTGCAAATTTTTACTTGAATATGTGGGCTAAGGTTTGTTCCCTTTATTGCTATGCTCCTAATAATAGTGTGCAGCCAAGTGTAAAAGATCTTCTGTCTTCTCAATTAACAGACTATTAAGCTTTCCCCTAAGAGTAATAAGCTCCTGAAATCTGGCAGGGGCAGCAGTCCACAGATACATCTTTTTCCCCAAACTGCGAATTTCTCGTCCCAGATCTGTGTGGAATGTTCTAAACAGATTTTGCTGAGGAGACACACAGAAGGTATTTCACACTAACTAACATGCTAAACAGATGAAAAGTCATCTGGTATACAATTAAATATTTCAAAATACTTCTTTCATTTCATCAAGTATTCCTCCAAGTATTTACTCATGGTGCATGAATAATCTTTGGAGACTATCTCTCAACAGCAGACATTTTTCTATTAGGGCCATAGGGACTCAGAACATCCCTGAAAAAGACAGCTGGAAAAAGCAAATATTTTGTCAGGACCGTTGAATTCGCTGGTTTAAAAGTTTCAGCACTGTTATGAAATAAACGTAGGAGGCCATAAACTCCAGAACCCTTGCTCTGAATTGAGGAGTTGAGGAATGCAGAAACTGAAGATAATGACAAATTCTTCCTTCCCGCCCCCAAATACATAGTCAGATATCTGGGAAACGACATGTAGTTTACCTAAATTTATAACTAAATGCACTGTTCCCATAAAAAAGGTAAGCAAGGTCAGGCTGCAGAGGTGAGATGTGTTACCACACTCATTAAGTTACACCACAGGAGAGCCAAAGATCACACCCAAAAGCAACAAGGCTGCTTTGTTTTCACGGTGCAGAAGCAAAGGCGAGGCATTCACAGTTTAACAGGTCCAAGGTCAGAAGATTTTCTTGCGTCATTTTAAAAAAGGACAAAGAATTCCTTCCTGAAATTTATGATCTGAGGACTTGGAAGGAAGACCATCTGCCCCTTCTCTCCATAGTTTGCTGTAGAAAACAGCCAGGCTCACCTGCTTCTTATATCTGCTTGACTCCACTGTATGTGTGCAGCCCCAGTGAGCCCACAGTAGTATTACAGAACAAGAGAAGGTGCAAGTAGGTTCTTTCACAACTTACAGAGCAGGTAAGGTCATCTACTTTATCAAACTCTGTTTAGAACCACGGCTGCTTTGAAACCTGCCCAATAGCTATGCCATACCGACCATGATTTTTTTATTTTCTTGTCCCTTGCAACCCAAAACCAGGAATATTTCCTATATTTCACTACTGAGAAGTCCCATTGCATTTTTTTCAGCTTGCAGTGATAAGATGGTATTGTCAGCACTAACCTTTAACTAAGCAAAGCCTAGCCTAGGGTTGCAGCGTGGGGACCACCCACACACCAAGGATGTACCTCTCTGCTAGTTAAAAACAACTATGTATAAATAAAGGGAGCCACCTGGGGACTTGGAGTCAGCTCTCTCCACATAGCCTTTCCTGCTTTTACCTTGCTGCTGCTCATTTTTCAGATCCAGGTGACACTTCATTTCTCTGCTGAAATCTCCAGGCCAGGTCCATGCAAAGCCCTGAGAGCACATCTGCAGTGCTCTGGTGCTGTGGCTGGGCAGAAATATCCACAATAGCTGTAAATGTGTTGGCATGGGCACCTGCAGCATTTCCAAGAACAGCAGAGCTTTCAAACACCTCAGTTTTATATTTCTTAATTTATTAAACAAGTTTCTTGGCAACTTCGTTCCCCTCCCCCCCCCCCCCGGCCGCTCTCTGGGCAGTTTAATATCATCTTTATTACCCCACTTTTGATCTTCCCAGGTTTTTTCCTCATACTTATTGGAGTTCATGCATTTTTTTTTTAAGGTATCACTGGGGAACAACAGCCCCTTCCTTTTCTGATCACTTCCATGACACAAGGCATAGATAGTGACTCTTGTTTCAAGTTAAGAAACAACATACTCCTGAAATAAGGCATACCAATGCCTAGGTAAGGAATAATTAAATAAATAAGCTTTCTCCTCCTCTACTCTGTTTTAGTGACAAGTTTTCTACATTTCCTATGATACTGAAGGCTCTGGATTGACTCAACCCCCAAAATCAGCTCAGCACCCTCTGTAACTGTTTCTTGACTAGCGCCCAATGAAGCTCAGTCGCTCTTTTGCAGTTCCATAGATCCAAATCCTTTCCTCTTTCCCTTTCTCCTCTCATCTTCCCCTCCTCTTTTTCTTCAGAAGCTCCTTCAAGTCCCACCATAAAACTTTTCCTCCAGTCCAACCTGCCTCTCCTCCTTCCTTCAACAGACTCTTTGAATGGGAAATCACCTTTTCCCAGCGTCAAGAATAAAATTCACCCCACGTAGAGGAGTTGGTGTCAGGTCCGCTTAAGTCTTCCAAAGAATTTCACCTCAGATGACTTTCCCCTCTCCTCCTCCTCCAGTCTCATTCCTTTCACGACGCTTTTCAACAATGACCTCAGCCAGATTCCTTCACTACTGCTAACTTGTACCAGCACTTAATGTACTTTATGTGCCTGCAGTGGTTTTTTTCTGAGTTTGCAATAGGCTGCAAATTCCTTGAAGCATGTCTCATTATATTTTTGTATAGCTCCACTCACTCTGTCTATACTTAATAAATAATGGCTACTCTACAAGAACACTCACTACACACCACTCGTGCTTTAAATACCAGGCCCTTGCATTGTCAGCTTTCTTAATTTTTCTTTTGTCTGCATGAGTCATTGTACCCATCTTCTGTGCGTGTTTACGTACACATACATGCTCATTGACATTTTTCTTCACAGAAAGAAATGTAAAAGTAATCCTCTGCACCAAATTCCTTATTATGCACATAAATCTAAACATTTTGGTTTAGCTGTAGACACAGTCAGCTTAAAAGATTTTCCACCTTTTTATTCTTCCTAGAAAAGTTCCCCTTCCTTTCCAAAAAAACCTAACCATAGAATGTAAAAGTGCTGTTTGTGTTCTTCAAGAAAAGCTATTTTAGACATGAGACCCCATGTTTAACTTGCCCTGCTGTTGCTATAAGAAATATATGGCAGATGATAAACAAACAACATGCTAAAAATACACTCAAATCTTGAACACTGGAACTAAGCCTAAGTGAAAGAGCTTTATGTTGAGGAAAACAGAGTGAGGTGTAGCCCAGCTGAGAAAAAACACTGGCTCCCATGAGCACAGTCACAATAAGGCACTTTCACTGCTGCAAGGTCTTATTTACTTGTCCAAGCCTATTAGGGGTTAGACCTGCTATACAATTGCAAGCCTGGGGTCAGCTTTCACAGGTTTCAGGTACAAATCACAGCCAGTGCCCTGTTTCTGCTTCGATTACTCACTCGCTTCAGAAACCTTTCTTTTATTTGCTTCATTCTCATTGGTCTTTAAATTTGCTCATTTAATGCACTGCAAGTGAGTTATACTTCCAAACTGTTTCTCTTGCAAGTACATTTTAACCTAGTTTTACTCAAAGGTCTCAGGTGAGACAACCAAAGCAGGGGCAGGGTTAGAGTGTGTGATTTAAATAACTGATGCAGACAGGAAGCAGCATCGGAGTTGAGGATTTTACCGTCTACTCTGTGATCTGTCACTGGCAAACACATTCCTGACTAACGGGGTCCCAGATCACAGCAGCTCCAGAATCTCCAGGGATGATCCCACTGATGGAAAGCTTCATGTTTAGATGCTCGAAAGGCCAAACCACATGCTGTGCATTTTAACACCCCAAAACCTGATATATGGCAAATGATACTCTCTTGTCTATGTCAGATATATGTGCAGCTCATAACCCACAAGCATAGAAGTCCCCCTAAAACAGGAAGTCTCTTTTGGTCTATTTAGCAGAGGAATCCTGACACACACTATGGCCATATGCCCCACCTGAAATTTCATGAAACCTCACATTACAAACGTGAGTCATAATTTGAGGACCACTCCTCTTCTCCAGGTGAGCATGGTGGTAGGAAACACAACCAGTCATGACAGGCTACAGGTACCACCTGATAGCAATAGAGATCTAAGTTGTATATAGATGCTGTGGAAAGAGAACCCTTGCTCATGGCAGGAAGACTGCAGTGATTGCTGCAGAAGTTGAATAAACAGAAATGAGGTAGCAGCTGTAACTTTTGCTGTGGAAAAAGAAAACATAGCAAACAGGAACTCCTGCTTTCACAGCAGCTTTATTATTTTGGCTTTGTAATCTGACTTTGTTTGCTCAAGCAAGGCATCCAAGTACTGCAATACCCTTCCTGAAGTCCTTTTTTTGCATCTCCCTTTCACCCTGGACTCTTTCAGCAAGACCAACCCAGTCGTCATTCCCTTCAGATTCAGGATGGTACCATCTACCCAGCTGGCCACCATGTGTCCCCCACCCCACTGAGCAGCAGTAGGCACTGCAGCCAGCAAGGCTCTGTTACATTGCCTCTTTTTGGTACCTCTTTTCATCCCTGTCAGGTCTCAGGCAACAGCAACAATTTGAATACTAGATAGAAAAGACAGAGTACCTCTCTAAGCACTCCTTCTTTGATCAATTCACTGCAGCCGTCTCTGGCCTTGACACATTTCTGGACAGTTTTCTGTGCTTCATCAGCTCATGATCAGGTTCTCACACCAGGGACTGAATTTTACCCAGTGAATGCTGTTCTCATTCATCTGATCCTTCCCCTGTTGTTTCCCACTCCAGAAAAATACGTGCATCAAGCAGAGAAGGAGAGCAAACTCGGAGCATACACACTGAAACCCAAGTGAAATCCAAGCGGCTCTGCCCTGCCCTACAGATGCTTCCACTGTTGTCAAGATTTTGATCTCCTGTACTGAACCCTCTACTTTCCTGCAAAGCACGGGGTTCCATGCCACAGGCAGTCACACTCCACATCAAAACAGACAGCACTGTCTCAGCTCCTGTGTAACCACGTTTGCTTTAGGCCAGCTGGGCAGATGCTCACAGGGTGACACTGGCACAGATGCACCCTTAGTGCAGGCTAACAGGAGGACAGAAGATGCCAGGAAACTGGCTGCTGCTTCTGCAGCCCGTGCTCTGTGTAACGCCAAAAATCTCCATATCCCCTTGATCCAAACTGGGAGACAGAAAAACTGAACTAGGCAGTTTTTAGAACTACAGCGCTCAGAATCTCATGTGACTGACATTACCACTCACCGCTTCAGGCATCCTGGGAGCGAGGCACAAGTTACACTGGGTCACAGGAGACTTCTGCTCTGTGCAGGAGGTTCCTGGGACTGTCAGGAGGCGTTTTGCAGGCAGCATTGTACTGTGTTTACAGACACAGTTTGAAATCAAACAAGGGATAGCAAGCCATGTCGCTCTAATGTAAGTACAACATAAATGTTTATGTAAAAAGAGAGAGAAAGATGTCAGGAAAACTGGAATAGCACCTTTCTCACTAAAGGGAACCAAGGCTTCAAGTGCTAAGCAGATGTTGGAAGACAATACAAAAAAATCGGTTGAAGCCACTAAATATGAGAAAAGTTTGCTTTTTTTAAAATATAACTATCTTCATCCTTAGACCTTCTATGCAAGTTTGAAAGAGTGAGATGTGTTCAATACAATAGCTGCTGTCAGTTTCCAGACAATTATTCCTTCCGCTTCTAAATTAATAACTGCAAATCTATGCCATGCAAAAATACAGGATGATTCTTTGTGCTGTGAACATTTGCAGCAGGGGATTTCAGTACCTTCTCTTCCTCCATCAGCAGCTGCCACTGTTTTGGTGGCGTTGAGAGCAGCCGCCACCAGCTCCCAGCTCTCCACGTCAGATCTCATGCAAATGGCAAAATTTGGCCCCCTGGGAAGCAACCACTGCCTGCACCACCCTTGTGCCTTCCCTCTGGGAAACAGGTGGTGGGACAGAATGGGAGCAGGCTACAGGCTGCCAGCTGGACCATGCTGAGGACACTTAAAAAAATTTCCCCTCTCATTTTCCTTCTCTGTCCTTGAACTTGCAGTTTTTATTCTGTGTCACTTTTAAAAACTCTTAAAAAGCAATTTTTTTTTTTTTTTTTTTGGTGAGGAAAAAAGGCTGTGTGACATACACTTTACTTCTTTCTGCCACAGTAAGCAGCATTCTTAAATAAAGAAGATACCGGGGGTAGGTGCTGTTAGATGTCATCACCTCTCTTCTCAGTATGCAGGCACTATGCAATGCCTTGGGTGAATACTTTCAGAGGAGAGACCAAGATATAGCATTCAATACAGTCAATGCATAACACAGTACCTTGGGCAAATACTTATTTCAAAGCAGTTGTCTAAAAATACATACTTCTTTTGTCTCCGCTGCCCTTCATGGATGATAACTGGGCTCCTGTGCAGTTTAAAGATGAGATGAAAGGACTCAAAATAATAGGTACAAGGAAGGAGAAAAATGGCATGAGAGTTAACAGCTGCTCACACAAGAGAGACGCATCACTATATGGCAAGGATTACCTGGACTATTCCTTTTAGATTTTCAAGCATATCTATGTAAGGACAAACCAGCTCTTGGTACTTCTGCATAATGAAATGTAAAGCTTCTTTTGATTTTGGACTAGGAAGTAAGTAAACTTGAATCAGTAATGTTCCAGGGTTTAAGTGGTGATATTGAACTACAGTTAGTTAGTATACTGAGCCAACCCTATCCTGGGATGCATCAAAAGCAGCATGGCCAGCAGGTTGAAGGACATCATTCTTCCCCTCCATTCTGCCGTCCTGAGACCCCACCTGGAGTGCTGTGTCCAGCTCTGGGGCCTCAGCACTAAAAAAGATCTAGACCTGGTGGAATGAGTCCAAAGGAGGGCCACGAAGATGTTCAGAGGGCTGGAGCACCTCTCCTATGAAGACAGACCAAGATAGCTAAATGTTGTTCAGCCTGAAGAAGAGGGTCTCCTTCTCCTCTGGGGAGACCTTAGAGTCCCTCCCCTGAAGGGGGCTTAAAAGGAAGCAGGAGAGGGACTTTTTACAAGGGCATGCAGTGATAGGGCAAGGGGAAATGGCTTTGAGCTGAAAGAGGGTAAGATTTAGGTTTGATATCAGGAAGAAATTCTTTACTGTGAGGGTGGTGAGGCCCTGGAACAGGTTACCCAAAAAGGCTGTGGATGCCCCATCCCTGGAAGTGTTCAAGGTCAGGCTGAACAACCTGGTCTAGTTGAAGGTGTCCCTGCTCATGGCAGGGGGTTGGAACTTGATGATCTCTAAGGTCCTTTCCAACCCAAACCATTCAGTGATTCTACTATCTATGACATGACTAGCTACATGAGATTTTTTTTTCCTGGATTCATCTAATTCCTGCCTCAAATGCTAGTGATGGCTTCCTCACTGTGACCATGTTAAACACAAGAAAATGAGGTGGGATTAGAAAGTAAAGGGCACTTGAGAATAACATACTGTAGCATGCTGTTTTAAGATTCCCCTTCCTTCTCTTTCTTCCTCCTCCTCCTCTTCAATTAACTGTGGCACAAAAGGTAAGAAACACCCCCAAGTTGCTGGTTTGCCACAGCAAACAAAGAGGACAGGCACACAGATACCTACAAACATGAGGAACTGAAGGAACACAGGCTTCCTGCAAGACCCAAGGTGAATCACATGCTGAGCCATTTGTAAGGCATGTGAGAATTACTTACACTTCTCTAAAAAAATACAAACCCAAAGGTTTCTTTCAGAGTCAAATGTGAATAACACATTCAGGATAAAAAAACTGCACAATTATATCAGCTCAGACGAACTTCCATTTTCCACAGAAACCCTAGTAAGGCACTTCCCAAGTCACAGCATATACGAGACTAAGCATCAGGGCATCCAGCTCCAAATCATGCTTGAATTTCACCGCTTATTCTCTCTCAGTACCTGTGATGAGGTTTGGGCATGGGCTCTAGTCAGGCAGAATTTGGAGAACTATGACATTTTGCTGGAGTTACAAAGGTGGAGAGAGGCAAACATTGAGAGGTAACAACAACAGACAGCATGTATCTATGTTTCAGTGGCTACTCAACATTCATTTGCACAAGTCACCTTTGAGGTCTGTACTGAAATTTTCAAAAGAATTTGAGCATAAAAAAGGGTGTGACTTTAAAGTCAACACCAGCTTCAGTAAAGACTGAGGTCAGAGATCCCCCACTAACTTACAGAATCTAAGTTTGCCTCCCACTTAGTAAGAAAGTAACACGACGTCACCAAACGGGAATCCAGATCACCTATACTGTGAAGGAGGACACAATTATTTCTCCATCTTTCTCCAAAACATGAAGATGCACTGAAGGCACACACTGAGTTTAACTGCAAAGGCAGGCATCAGGTTTATCTAACTGGCACAGTCACAAGTCAATGATGTTCGTTTTGCATTCAGTTAAATTCTGAGTAATTTAATCAGAAAAGTAATCTGGAAATAGTGACAAACCTCTTTACTCATTAAGAGCAAGCAGTCCTTAGAAAGCCCAATCAAAGTGGGCTGTTGCTAGCTCGGATCAGCATATGCTCCTTCATTAGCAGCACTGATAGCTACCAGCAGAGAGGATTTTCATGCCCAAGTTTGTGCCATGCTCCCTCTGAGTCACTCTGACAATCAAAAGGAAATAAAAATATTATCAGCAATTATTACCTGTGTATCTTAGCCACTGCTCAAGGCTAGATCCCTACAGACATTCCCATGGGCGTATTCCACACCTCTAATGTGCCAGGCTGTGTCACACACAAGAACAGTGTCATTGCACTCTTTAGTTTCAAACACTCATTTTTCTTGGCAAAGTTTACAGTCAGTGAAGAATAATTTGCTTTACTTTTCTTATGTGCACGTGTTTGTATTACTGCAACAAGTTTCTCTGCTCTGGTAAAGGCTTCCACAAGGCACATCCCTGCAAATGATCCATCAGAGTCCACATCTGTCCTTGATGTTAATTTCATTGAGGAGCAGAAGACTGGGCTGCCAAGTCCCATGAACACAATCGCTATCCCCTCCCTCCCCATTTTGACATCTCTAAAGCAGATATGAAAATTTCTTTATCCAGCAGCTATTTTGCTAAAAAAGCATCAACATCACACACATCTTTCATTCTGTGAGGAAAAACCTGGAGACCAAGAAGATTCCGCGTGACCACAGGTCTGCCTGCAAAGAGTTCACAGACAGTTTGAGGCATTTTTGAGCGAGTTCATTATGAATCACTAAGCGAGTGCTGCAAACATTCACTCGCAGTGAAATGTTGCTCAGGATATTCACACCCGTTCAACATCCTCGTCGCTCCACAGGCTGTTTTTAGCACAGCATACGCTCAGCTCCGCAGGCTTGTTTGTTCTGGTAGACACAATGCAAGTTTTACTTGGTGTTGCAGCACAATTGGATAAATACAGTGAAGTTAAAACAGCCTTTCCTGCCCTCCCCTCCTTCCCCTTCCCCCCCAAGTAATTAAAGAAAAATCGGTGATATTCAGGTGCTCCAAGGAGCACCACTTGAGAAACAGAGGCATACTGTGGGCTTTGCTTGGTGGGCAGACTCAAAACCAGAGGAACCACATCAGTGAGGAAAAGCAAACCATTCAAGAAATCATTTCCGAGCTGCGCTGCCACTGGAAGACTGGCTCCTTAGGTATATTGCTTTTTGCTTTTTCAGGTGGCTGTATTTTGGCTTAGCCATTCATCCCTCAGATCAAGCCTACTTACAGGGAGAAGAGTCTATGCAGAAGCTGGGTCAAGGGTCTTGTCCCTCTGCAGCACAGCTGATTATCACTGGTGGTACTGCATCTGTACTACAAGATGACATATCCAAAGACAGACAGCATCCCAACCCTATTCTATTCTAGGATACCAATTAAAAAGCTCAGTTATGTAGTTCATGAAGACCTAGCTGAGACCTATGGAGTCAGAATCACTATTTTAAAATTAATTTTATGTTTTATAACTTAGGCTTTCCAGAAAGCTTCCAAAGGACCTCAGGCATGCAGTTTATTGCTAAGAGATCAGAAAACATAGGAGGATTCATGAAAATAGCTGTTACTTTTATCCAGAACAGTCACAATCCAAGTGCTTGCCTGCAACTGTACAGCTCCAGACACAGTGTGCCTGTACATCTTGGAACAAAAATATTCTGGAGAAACAGCACTTGCACTAATGCTGCAATCCATCATTCGCACTGATGTCCTAAGCTAACTCAGAAACCCCAAAATACGATGCAAGTGCACTACTAAACCTTTCTGTAGGTTTCACAGGCAAATTGTGTTCACTTTTCTACGTTTGCTTAGGAAAATAACTGGAATAAACTAAAACGTCCTCTTTGTGATATGGACCAAAGTAGGTTTTAGTGGGAAAAAAGATCTTTCCTGCCCTGCACAGGGGACCTGAACAACATTTCAACATTTTAAATGATTTTCACGTGAGAATTCCCATTTAGAGGTTTCCAGTTTATGGTCATTGACTTCAAGTTAATAAGCAGAAGGGTATTTGAATAAAACACAGTACAGAGCTTTGTAAAGTAAAGCTGCTAATCTGATTTAGATTATTTCACTTCCACTCCACGACTCTCTGTTTCCAGTCAGTAGCCTTGCTGAAGGTTATGTGTGCCTAAGTTCTTGAGGTATTTTTGTTGTCAGATATTTGCATTAACAGCACTGATGCAAAGAGCCCACTAACACATGAAATAAAGCAGATTTAAAAACCATCAAGACAATGCATTTTTCTCATTTATTCAAATCTTCTGCAGGAAGTAAACACTGAAAGATTTAAAAAAACTTCACACTGCAGTATGTACAGTTTTGTGACATCACATGAGGAAATTAATTTCTAATAAAAAAATGAGACCAGTTAGATAAATTACTGAAGACACATCACAATAAAACTGGTTGTGGCAAAATCCCAAATTCTTATGTATGGCAATGAAAATCAATACTCCTTTGTTGTACAGGGATGGAATAGTCCTGGTACAATATTTCAATTATGCAAAATGGAGTCCTGAACTTACATGACTGATTATAGTTGTATGAGCACTTCATGTTTTAAAAGTAATTTTGCTTTTTTTTTTTTTTTTCCCCCAGACCCTTTTGATTTGAAGCACATTCTTTCACAAAGCTAAAATACCACAGCAGAAGTCATGTCCAGAAGTGGAATACTGTTGTGTTTTGAACTGACCTGACTTGTTAAGACATTTTTTTTTTTTGCCAACGCACAGATGCACAGGGTCCCCCATGCACTTTTCATGCAGCAGGTAATCACAACTTTAAATAAAAGTATTTTTCTATACATTCTTCCAGACTTGCAACTGTATACATACATGCAAAAGTTTTTAAACCTATGTGATCATATTTACACTTATACATGGAATATACATAACAAAAAAGATTAAAAGGTTTTTTTTTTCCTTTGCATTAGAACAATACAAAATATGTATTTTTCATTAAGGAAACCACTATTTACATCACCTTTTAAAAACCAATTTCAACATATTATAGGTGTAACAAGTCAACATATTTACATTATATATAAATATATATAATATATACTTACCAGTTTACTCCTCTGTAAGATGTGGCAGAGAACAAACTGGTAATATCATGTCACTGACGTCAATGAGAGCTGTAATACTTTCACCAACATTTAACAGGGAAAATTTAAACCACTCACTTCTTTCTTTTAAAAACATTTGTAAATCAAAAATTTAAAAACATTACTAAGAGTAAATGGCTAAGAAAAGTGAAAGTTATGGCTGAATTCCCTTTTGATCTTGTAACATTTATAAACTTCTCCAACTGAGCCGCCTGGTTATGTGGTATCAGCAGAGAAGCCCTACAGCAAAACACCTTTGATTCTGTGGTCATGTGTTACCCCCCATCATTTCCTCAAATTTTGGCAGAGGAGACACTAAAAATCCAGTTATCTGACTCCTGTACGCTTCCCTCTGGAGAAAAAAAAGGCATATCTGCGTGGTGACTACAAGTCAATCCCCAAATCTATCTGGCTTGAGTGCTACATGCCAAGTGCATGCGCCTGTAGATCGGGCACTCAGCAATCCAAGTGCTGCAACTCCTCCCAGTTAAGTGAGGTTAAAGTTAATTCACGTTTCAGACCCAAGGGGTTGCAATTACAACTCTAAAAGTGTGGTATAGAGACAACTCCCTAACTCACTTCTTCACTGCTCTGTGAGGTGGAGGCAACTCTTCCCTATCAGTCTCACCCAGCCACAACTGAGGTACATTGTCCCCTCCCTCCCTGTCCCTTCGGTGGTGAGATCACACATCAGCACCCATCGATCCTGCACTGCTTTGCCTATACAGCTGCTGCTGCCAGTATCTGACAAGATGCCATTTTCCTTCAAATCCATAGTCTAAGAGCCTGTGGGAGATACAAGGTGCTGAGAGCACCAAGTGCTATTCAAGAGATGACCCTGCTCTGAAATTCATCTATGGTGGAAATCATGGATATTTGAGTGGCTTGGGAAAACAAGGCCAGCCCTCCAGTCCGTCTGCTGGTGCAGCAAAGCCAGCTCCTGCACCCCTCTTTTCTGATGGAAAAGTCCCCAAGTTAAAAAACTAGTGACTCCTTTTTATTCACCCATGCTACGAGGCAAAAAATGATTAAAGAGCCTTTGGTCCTATGGTTTCAAGGCTGTAAATGTGGGTGGGGTAGATTTAAAGACCTCTCTTTCCTAGGGAGGGGGTAACAGCAGTGGTACTGGAGAATTTCACATAGGAGACTGCTGCCCTCCTAGCAGCTGACTGAGAGCACTCCCTTGGCATGTCCTTCCCTCTCTCAAGGTCCTCATCATTGTGTTACCTGCTGCTTGAGATTGCAGTGTCTGCAAGAGGCAAGATTCTTCCATGAACAGCATGTCCTAAACTTAAATTCTGGTGTATTGTAGTTTACTGACGTCTGTGAGAATGGCAATACCCTTTTGTTAACATCACCCAAGAAGAAAGTAAAGCCTCAACTGGTCAAACTGTTACCATTTTAACTTAAACATTTTATAAAACCTTCAAAACTAAATGTTCAAAAGTATATATTATAACAATAGACTACCCTAGAATAAATACATAGGTCAGCACACTGCTAGACTCCAATATTACTTTTTTTAGGGTCAGAGTCTTGTCTCCATTTTTCATCTCGACTTCGATGAAGTTTTTTCAACCAGATTATTCCATGTCCACTCAAACTGCACTATTTTGTGGAGCCCTTCAAGTAAATTATAACCCTGTACTTACTCTGGGGAACATCTATTATTCTATATTGTATATATTTCCTACCTATATACATATTGTTTCAAGAAAAATAATCAATTAAGACTTTAAAAGACATTTAATGGATGGAACAAATACCATCTTTTTAATATTTCTGCTGGGTTGACTCATATAAAAAGAATTCAGTTCCACTGTCGATCCAAAATATACTTTATCTCATTAATGATTATTCTATGAGACATCTGAATTGTCACTGGGCCACTTATAAATGCAATATTAGAAACAAACAAAATTTTATTTTTATATTATACTTCAAACAATGACATTTAAAATGATATTAGATTTGTGTGAAGGTTTTAAAATATAAATCTTCTTTGTACAGCCCATTAATATATTATGCTTCACCGAAATAACATAAAAATATATCTTTAAATTGCTCTGTTATTTCTCATAAAAACCAGGGGGAATGTTTTATATCAGATACTGCCAAATATTTGTGTTCCCTAAAAGAAGGTATCCTTCCCCCAGAGGGAGGCAAAACAGAATAGTGGTGCATTTTCCAGCTGGCAGACAGGAGAAGTCCCTTTCAGTAGGATAATAGGAACTGCACTGGGAAAAGGAGGAAGTGATCCTGGGCTGGGGATGAGGATGAGAGGGGGAATAACAGCTTGCTCTGCCTCAGCAAGCCAGGAGTCTGGGAAAAGGGTCTCTGAAACCAAACCAGACAGCAGAAGAGCACAATGCCCCATCACTCATCTCTGCTATGCAGACATGAGATGGACAGAAAGAGCAGTTCTGTCATGTCATTGGCTCTCAGTGGTGAAAACAGTCAAAATTAAAACCGTGTGGCTTTATCTGGTGCAAGTCAACTACTCAGCTGTTTGCTGATAGCAGAGGGGATTATCAGTGAAATTAAGAAGCCACAGAGAACAGGTTTTTTTTCCAGGGGAGTAAAAAGTTCAGCAAAACTTCTGCTTGCCAATAATTCACATAATTTAGAGGAACTGGATTTTCTCCTCCTCCTCCCCCCTGAGAAATAAGGGCTGCAAATGGAGTTAACACTGACAGCGTTAACAGGAAAGTGGCGCCTCACGGCTCTTCCCCAGCCTGCAATTATTTTAAGGTGTCTCAGCTTTGACTGCAATTTTCAGTTCCTCCCATCTCAGGCTGATATTGCCAGATGTTACAAATCACAGCACAGGTGGGGATTGAGGAAAAGGGCAGAGGAGGATTTCTCAAGACATGTCCCACTATCCATTACAGAACATGACAAAACCACAGTTTTATCCTCAGTGCAACCTGGAAAATTATTCTAAAACCAGGTTTTCTGCAGTGAAAGGGTAGTGCATTAAACCATGCATCAGCTGTTCAGAGAGTAATAAATATTGGCAGATTATGGATTCTTTTCCCTGGTTGTAGGAAGAGGCCAACACATTTTTCATTAAAATCCTATTCCATCTTTGAGTGGAAGGCTGATGTGCTGCTTTAGCACAGTCAGTGTTCTTCTGCAGAGAAGCAGGATGGTGCTGAACAGACAATTCCACTCATCTGCTTCACGGGCTTTCCACCATTTTCCTCACCAAATACATGTACTAAGCCTTCTCAATTCCACTACTCCAAGAGGCATTTTGGCTTTCCCCTTTTCAGCAGGGAAGTGACAGGAATGTGCCGACAAAAGGACTCATGCAGTACTTGCATGGCCTGTGAAAATCTGCCTTTTTTATAAAAACCTAGAAAAAACCCTTAATCATAACTAATAACTCATAACTATGGCTAAGAATTCTGAGGAAGGCATTTGTCAAGAGCAGGGCAAGGAAGAAAAATAGATTTTACACCACTATTCTGGCAGGACCACAAACAAGATTTAAAAATAACAATACAAATTTTGGAAGCACTAAAAGATACATTTCAGTGCACTTCAATTATTAACACTGACGCAGGTTTTCCAATATGATGAGCTAATACCTTGGACGGACTGCTCCATGTCTTAAAAGTTATCCTTAAAATGTCACAAAACATATTAAACATTCAAAAAAAAAAAAAAAGTACGCTGTCTCTATGCTCAGGCTTTCAAAAAAATAAGGATTATTTTACAGGGAGGGAGGAAACGCAGCATCACCACCACCTAGGCTGTATGCTTACACTTTGTTATACCAAAAACTTGCAGTTCCAAATAAGACTCTGATCAAAGAGTACTCATAACTTAATCTGATACATACAGAAACATCTTGTACAAATTACAACCTTTCTAGTTTCCTTGTGACAATCTACTGTAAAGCAAAATTTATCTACATGTATTTTAAATAACACCAGAAAAATAAAAAGTTTATCAAATGAAAACATGTTTCAATTAGACCATGCTTTTTTTAAAATCATGCTCAATTTATACAGTAGTCAAGTTGATACTCATTTTTTTTTTCTCCTTTTTTTTTTTTTTTTTTTTAAACAAAGATTCAAAACCGCTGATTGTAAACTCACTGAGGAGGCTGCAGTTTATTCTGGCTCTTTTTTGATTGTTCGCACTTTTTCCAGAAGTCCATGCACTTCTCCATTCACACCACCATGTTGATGAGAGGTGTTACTCCCCATATGGCTGTTGTAAGGGCTTCTCAAGTTACTAAAAGGAGTTTTAAGCTCTGTGTCAGATGGCAACTCCTCTTTGATTGTAACATGAGTTGAACTCTCAGTAAATGAAGGTTCATTCCAAATTTCTTTGTCATGTGCTTCTTGGCTACTAACAGAGTTGCCACCCTTCTGTAACATGTAGTACAATATTGGATTGGTTTTGGTCAGTCTCGGAGAGTCTTTCTCATAATCATTCTTGTCCATGCCTGTGATCACCCATCTGATGGGCCCTTTTTCACTGGGCATGGAACACATGCTAAACTGGTCAGACTCGAGTCTAGATACCGTATTCCCCAAATGTTCAGGGAAGGGGGAACCGGCAGGGCTCTTTACTGCTACAGGATACTGAAATGTTCTATGATCTACACAATTATTCTGCTGCACAGGGCTTCCCATCAACGATCTTACTGAAGAAATGGTGAATTCAGGTTTATTAACTGTTGCACTGGTTTTGTTTCCTTTTTTCTTGCCCTCTGTTAGTATGTTATTCCTATGTTGTGACAGATCTCTCTCACAGTTTTCTGAGAGAAGAAGCTGTTTCAACACATTAAAGCCTTTACTATCTCTAGACCAACTCCTATTTTCAGTTTCACTATTTGAACCGTGACTTACAGCATATTTAAACTCAGCATCACTTCTGCTGAATTTCAGTTCTTGCTGGTTAAGCAAAGGCCCATACAGCGCCTCGGTAGGAGAAGCGTGATTGTTTGCAGCATCAGACACATTACTTTTCATCTTTTTTAGTGGACTTTCCAAAGGCTCAGCATGAAGCTTCCTCTTCTTCGGTAGTGTGCAAAGACTCTTGGATTCAAGGTGTGTCAGCTCGTTGTTTCGGTGACTCCTGTCCAGCTCATCTGCAGGGTAACTGTCTTGATTTTGTCTCAGCAACCTACTTAGGAGGCCATTTTTGGAAAAGGAGAAATCTTGAGGTGAAAGAGGCTCAGATTTCAACTCCTCGGATGCTGGAGAAGCAGCTGTGTTTCTGTGCAGTGAATGAACAAATCCTTGAAATTTGTTGCCCTTGCACTCTCTTACTTGTTGTGCATTTGAATTATAAGGAACATTAGGTTCTTCAGATGGTTCAGTTTTTATTTTCACCGTCAATATTTGCTCATTCAAAGCCTTATCTGTCTGTTCTTGAGAACTTTCATCTCTTGAAAGCATCCTCTCTTTCTTTTCACTTTTACCTTTATTGGGAGTTCCCAGAAGCAGCTGAAGGACAGTGCGCCTTTCAAGGAGATTTTCTATTTCTGAACCTGGAAGTCCTTGTTCCGCAGGCGCAGGCTGACAACTGAGTATTTTGTTATTTTCTTCATGCGTACTCAATTTATTCGTGAGCAGAGGGCTGTTCAACCTATCAATCAAGCCCACAGGTTTATCCATGTTTCCTGCTAGCAGCTGTTTGCTGGCTCTTTGTTCTTCACTCGACATGCAAGTCTGCATGCCACACTGAGCCAGGTTCTGCAACAGCTTGCTGGCACTGAATGCTGAAGAGTTCTGGGGACTGTCATTCCTGCTCAGCTTGGCTCCTTGAATTTCTTTGCTTTTAGACAGGTCTATCAAATGTTTGGATGCAGGATTCATCAGTCTGTCCGGCTGGATGCTGCAGGCATACGGTGGTGAGCTGCGCTTGATGGCTAGAGATTGGTGCGAGAGATTTATAGGAGAGTCTGCTTTTGTAGAAGCCAGCAAAGGTGGAGTGCTTAATGGAGTCATTCGATTTGCACTGGGACTGTCAGTAACAGGAGTCCTTTTCCCAGTCTGAACAGTGAATTTTGCCACATCAGCTGCACTGTGTGGTCCCTGAGGGTCATTACTCTTGTCTGCCTGTTCTTCAGTCTTATGCCCAAGCAACAGCTGAAGCAGTGTTACTTTCTGATGGGGATTCAGCTTGGAAGATTTTGGAGTGTCTTTCTCTTCCTTGTTCTCTGGACAGGAAACTTTTGGATCCCAGTTATGAAGCAAGGACTGAGTCAGGTTATCCAGTGATGCAGGTGGACCTGCATCTGGTTTATCTGTCCTCTGTTTAAAGGATAGGTCTATAGGAAGACAGTTAGAATGGGAGCTTTCATCATCGCTGCTGTCTTCCGTAAAACTAGGATTGTTGTCTGAGTACTCATCAACAGTTGTTGGTGTGCTACTGTCTTCAAAAATGCTGGCTCTCTCACTCTGCTCACGCCCTGTCACATGCTTGGTGGTATTCTGGCTCTTCAGCAGATGCAAGAGCAAACTGTTGCTGGGAGAGGTTTTCAGGTTACTCCTTTCCAAAGAACTTTTGTATCCCACAGTCTTGGGAGGCGAATGCATGATTCCCACCGAACTCTGAAATGGTGCCATATTGCTTTTGCTAGAAAGCGGTTTGGGTGATGATCCCGCTTGACCATTGAGATGGCTTGTCATTCCTTTCGCCAGACCGAACTGGCCCACATCCTTCTGAGCGCTCTCCTGCAATCTGGCCATGGCCGCCAGTCTCTCGCTTGCGATTTGGTTGGCGTTTTGTGCTTTTAGAGCGTGTTCCCTGGAGTACTGCTGCAAGTGGGCTTCACTGGAAAGGAGCAGAGCTAGCTGGCTGCACGCTACGCTGGGCTTCGGCGAAGCAGCAGGACTGGATCGTTTCTCCACCATGCTCGCAACAGCTTGTAATCTTGCAGCACATGACAGAGGCTCATTTATCACCTTAGGTCCGCTCTGCACCACATGAGGGGATTCTATAAACCTCTCCTTGGGCAGGTTCTTTGTTATATCGGGCAGGCTGTTGTCCAGCTTCTGATCTTTTGCTTTGCTCTTCTTCAGCAGAGTCTTCAGGTGACTGGATGCAACGCCATAGCACCTTAAATCTTTCTCCACTTGTAAGGAATCGTGGCTAAGGGAATACCCTTGCTCCTTAAGGCTCTGCCTAATCTGCTGTGACAGAGCAACACTCTGCAGCCTAGAGCTGAATGACTGAAGCAAAGAGGCAAGTAATGTGCTATCCTGTTTGCCTTTAGGCACATTTTCAACCATGCCAGCCAACAAAGCTTCCTTTTTTCCATCTAAATCCACAATGGAATCAGACAACCGCCTTCTCTTTGCTGCATTCCAGTCTTCTGAAGACTGCAACAGTCTTGCTTTTTTGAGGTGCAGCATGCCAGATCCCCGATATGTACTTGTATTAAGAACTGGACCATTACTTTGACAGCTGGGAAATATATTTCCTGAAATCTTCAAGTTTTGATCCTCTCCACTATGCCCAGTAGACTTTTTGTCAACTGCAGTACCTGAGCCTCCTGCTGCTTGATGCATTAGTAATCCCTCTAGGTAAGTTAGAACAACAGAATCCTGGTGCATCTCAGAGCCAAGCTCTTCTCCATGAGTCATGTTCAATAAAAGTTTCCAAAAAGGCTCTGGTTCTATTCACTTCAAAGACTGGCTTTGCTGAATCCAGATGCAGAATTAAGAAAAAAAACCTGATGGATGTCTATAGTGTTTTCTCACAGACTTTCAGAAACAATAGAAAATGTCTTATTCTAAGCAGGCTTCTCCCAGTGTATACTGTTTGATAAGCCAGGTTTTCAATCATATCAATCTGCTGATATCTAGAAATATTTATGGACGATGTCTAGGAGGAGCACTCAAAACATGGTTCCACAGAAAAAAAGTTCCTTTAAGTATGTGCTGCCTTCTTTCTCCAGGAAGCCAACTTGCTTTTCTTCTTTTTCCATCTCCACCAAGCACATAAAATTCCTAAGTAAGAAACAAAAGAAAGAAAATATTTAGAATAAAATTTAAGTTCTTGAGACTTATTTTCTTTTTTTTTTTTTTTTTAAGAAAAAACCCCTGACCCTCCACACATTGTTTTAGGTAGAGATTCAGGATACATAACCAATGAACATGTTCCAGAAGAAACTAAAACTCAAGCAATGGGCAAAATGTGTGGTAACTAATTTAAAGACCTTTGTGAAAAAAATTTTAAGACAAAGTTTTATACAAAAATTAAACTTAATACTCATAAGCATAGCTCCTACAAGAGTTCATCGGATTTCCCTATTCTACATCTTAAAATAAGGAATAGCAAACATGAAAGAAAAATCTTGAATTGCTCTAAATGCAGTTTTAAAAAATATTCCACTGGATTTTATTTCACAGTTGCATCAACCTTTCTTCTTATACAAATGCAAACACACAGAACAAGCAGCCCATCAGTCTAAAACAGAACTAATAGGAAAAGGCATGCCTAAAGTCAACATTTAGGTTCACTTCAAATCTGTTTTCAAATAACAGAATAGGCAGCATCCTGAGTACGTTTTCGTTTGGCAGGTAGATGATATTGCTGAAAGTAGAAACCAAGTTGACACTGCTGCCCAGGACTATGCAGTATTGCAAAGTTCAGTGTGAGCACAACAGGGATGAAATCTGTTATTCTTACAACACCCAACTACTCCCACAAGTCATTAGAACAGTCATGTGATAGGAGTGGTGAAAAGGTTACTTATGTTCCTGATGTAACATAAATCCTGATACCAAAATCCTCCCTTAGCCTGCGTATTTTTATCTTTACATTCTTTCTATACATGAAACAAGCAATGGTAAAACTAAAACAAAACAGGTCTTCCTTGAAGGGTTGCTATTTTCAAAGAGTGCAGAACACCTCTAACTTGACACTTTCTTGGACGATGCACTGTGCTATAAAAAGCTGTTTTAAAAAGCACAACAATGGTGCTTGTGCAAGATGCATCTCTTCAGTTTTAGTTATAAGGCTGGTCAATGAAAGCATGAACAGTTCAGTCACCACAGGTCAATACTGAGATCATTACACCCCACAGGTCGCCTCCTTCCCTCACTCAGTTCTAAGCTGGCATAAATATTCAACATGAGCAAAGGTAAGTGTCTTTCTGCATATTTTACTCTGCAATTTGCTTTCGAAGACTAAAAGCTCATTGAAAACTTGTATTTTTGCAAGTTTTAAAAGGATGTACACAGATGAAATCCTTGTCTCCTTAAACTCAATGAATATTTTATGACTGATTTCCCAGAGGCTATTTTTTAATTCAAAATCTACAGGCAACTAGAAGTCAGAAAAATATTAGTGAAAAAAGTAAAGAATGAGAAGAAAACTTAAATACTCATAAAGTTAACAGCCCATATATCCCCCTGTGAAAATACTCCATGTTATTAGGTTTTAAGTCATTTAGAGAAACACTAAGAGCTATCTCGAAAAAACCTCAAAACAAAACAACCCAGCAATGCATTGTAAGTGTAAATGCATATACTTAAAACCCCATGTTTTTAAATATCAAATGAAAAGCTGATAGCTATTACTGAGGTCTCAGTACTTCCCTCAGAAATACATATCTACATTACCCATCATTTACATAATTACCTGGAAAAGCCACAGTGTTCCTTCAAAAATATGTCCAATGTGGATTCATCTAATTGAAAGTTACTGATCATCTTACTGTTCTCCTTCAAAAACCTGTGCACCTCTGGGTGAGCTTTTGCAGAGTTTCAACCCAAAATAGACTAAAATCACAAATAACAAATCCTTAAATGTGAAGGTTTCCAACGAACACATCAAGTATACAGCACCAGTAACATCAATACAGCCAGAATTATTTCCTCCAATATTTGGGAATGCACTGGAAATGTATCTGGAAAATACATTTTTCTAGCTTCCAAAAATAAATTGTTTATCTGCAGCCACACTGTTCATGTTTCTAAAGGTAATTAAGCTGACTGCATGCTGTTATTAAAAAGGACTGAGTAGCACTTGATAAGCTCTGCTTTGCATTTAAGACAATAAAACTGAAATTTTGTAAAGATTTTTTACTATCTGATAAAAGTAAGCCTTGCAGGTCACCTTTAAGATAAAGTTCCAAACAAATACACCATAAAGCAAATGTTCAGTACAACTTCACTTATTACAGCCTTGGGTAATTCAAAAGAGACAATGCATTTATGCAAATTCCTCAGGTACTCCAGAAGCCTGTTGCAGATGACGACACTTCTAGCCAGTACAGTTTACATACAATATCTTCTATAAGAAGTGTTTTGCCACCTTTTTTTCTCCCATTTTATTTTGAATTACTCAGTGCTATGGAAATACTAATAATTTTACAGAAATTGGGTTGATGCAAAGAAACCTCCTTTAAAGAGAATGAAACCGGAATATACTCAATATCAGCAATCCTTCTTAAAAGCCTCTTCTGATCTAGTGCTGCAACAGGATTATAAAATCTTATATGATTTAATGTTCAATATACAAATGTTAAGAAGTCATCTGTCAAGAACTAAAATTACATTTTTAAAAAACTGTCTCTAATCCTACACCTTATTTGTGAGGGAAAACCGGGTAGTAAATTCCAGAATTTGAAGGCAGTCTCATAACCAGGCACTTTCAGCAGGTTTTAACCAAGTATGGTTTTCTTCTGAGGTGTGGTCATGTGGAAACCAAACCAGGTCTGCAAATGAATGTTCAGGCTGGACATCAAAACAACCATTCAGCAACCTTTTAAAAACACATAAACTGTACTAAAGAACTTCCCTGGACTCACTGAAACGTTAATAATTTTTATTAATTTTATTCAAGAATAAATTTTATTCAAGAAATTACCAGAACAGAGGAAAGAAAAAAGAACATCAGTAAAAAGGACAGAAGGAAGAGAAAGGAGAAGTCACACGACAACAGATCTCCCAGTAAGGGCTGAACCAACTGCTAAGATCTATGAATATCTACACCTAAAAATTATATTTAGTTACTGGACAAATTTATAGGTTGATGTGCTTTCTTGACCACATAACTACTGTAAATGCACTCTTTTTTGCAACTTCTACTATCTTTTTACAGACTTCTGTAACTAAGCAATAGGTAACCCACTTGTTTTGGAGAGACTTCTTTCAGAACCTGAAGAGCACCCATAGGTTACAGCTCATTAAGCCATGTTCACCCAGACAAAACTAAACCACCAGCAGAATCCACAGCACAAATGCTGTAACCTGGTGAGACACTCCCCAAGCAGAGCATACCATGAGAAATCAGTCCCACAGCCTTTTCAAGTGTGCCTAAGGAGAAACTGTGGGCAGAATAGGGAAGATAAGAGAATGTTAAAATGTACACTGAAGTGTGTGTGTCCAGAATATTAATTTTACTTTTGCAGTTCTTGGAGTTTTTCTGTGCTTGCGAACTACAGATATACTTGTCCACCACAAAGATTTTAAAACAACAACAAAATTTAAGATCCTCTGCTCAAAAGAAGTATAACTGCTGCAAAATATAATGAAATTTGAGGATATATGTTAAAGCACAGCATCTGAGCCAATGGCTTTTTGTTCCTGAATATACATTTTTGATTTTTAAAGAATCCTCTGAAATAATGAAAACCTCAACTGTGAAACCTAACTGGAGAAAAACAGCAGACTTCTAGTTCACCCAACAGATATTTAGTTCCCAACATTTAAGAAACTGACAACTAGCAAAATTACATCCACAAGACATTTTTCCAATATCCCAGAGTAGTATTTCTAGTTAAATCCTTCTGCTAAATGGAACAGAGAGCCAAAGTAAATTAACAGCTAGACTAGTATTACAGTATACTAGACTTGGATTATCTGAGGAGAGTTACACAATTCATTAGACATAACCCATAAAACTGCATATTAATATCTTCCCTATGGTCTTGAATTAAGACTACAGAAGAAAAAAATCTTGTATCAACCATTAAGGTATTCATTTTGGAAACTGGCAATGGCTAGCAGATTGCCCAAATGAACATATATTTGAAAAGAGATTACAAAACTCTTGCACATTGTTAGAATGATTAACAGAGGCTGAGATTTGTAGAGATTCACACAGATAAAACATTTTTATTAACCACATTATGGAGTTCTTTCATGACTTTTAAATTTCTGTAGCCATTTCATGTTCCATTTTTAAGCTGAGATGCATCAAAACATGAATTTGCAGAGCTAAAAAATCAAACAAATAAAAATTTCCAGTTGTTTAATAAGTCTGGTGTTCTAATGCTCAGCTACTACTAGAAGAGCCAGAAAGTCTCTCATTAGCTCATTGACTTCCCGTTCTCACATCCCCAAATGTAAAGGCTCCAGCCCACCACATCAACCAATGGCTCAGACAGTCATTTTAATTATTACAGATTTGAGGAATGCAGTACAGTGATTACAGTGGCAGCTTGGGATCCAGGGGTCCAATTACTCACTGTGCTGCAGACAGGCTGTCTGACTTCTGCTTTTACTTCTCTGTACCCTGTTTTCCCAGATGGAGTAATAATAGATGCAAACTTCAAAAAGATAATTGAGGATAAATATATTAAAGGTTATGTGTTGCTCAGCAGCTCAAGTAATAGCACTGAGTAAGTACCTAAAACACAGGATTTTAAGTGATTCCCCTTCTTTATGGCTGCCTGTTATGAAATGTTGCAGAACACAATGAAATTAAGATCTCCAAAAAAATTCCCAGATGCACTGAAAATTGCAGCAGAATCTTGCAGTGAACTAAGCCACGAGTGGGGAAAAAATGAGACTTCCTGTCCCTGAATTATTTTGTTATTAAGCTCCGTTTGTAAATCTTTCATTTCAGCAAGCAGGAAGGATGCTTTCAGACCAGTGGTAAAAGCACTTCACAGTTGACACTTTTTGTTAAGGTTATGAGCAGTGCAACAGGTCTGATTCAACAATCCCTGCCACCAAATCCACAGAGCTGCACAAACGTGCAGGTACTTCAGTGGTACTTAAGCACGTCCTTTAAGGGAATCAAGTATTTAAGTGCTTTGCTTTCAAAAATCCACACTTTATGTCAGAAATCTGTTGAGATGAATGGAGCAGCTGAGACCTCTTCACAGTTTTGATTCAGGCTGTCAAGACATTTTGAAGGTTCCCTTTACAAATGTAATTTAGAAAAAGACCAAAAAAAATAAAAAGCAAAAAGTGATCAGCAATAGGTGGGTGAATTATTCCATGGCTGCACTCAAAAGAACTTGGGAATCCAGAAACCTTATTTTATGGTTAATTTATATAAGTAAATCAGGCTCCTTTTCTGCAGTGATAGGGTATCACTTTGAGAAAGCAAAAATAGGCTTCTTCCCAAGCTTGGCATGTTATTCACTCCTTCATTAAGGCCTACTGACTGACTCCAAAAGACATTTTAAACATGGGAAGGATACCCTATACCTTTTAAACAGCTCGGTCAGGAGAGGGCACACAGGGAATCATGTTGCAGGAGCAGCAGGAGCTCCTGCTCCTGCCAGGAATTCTGGAGGGGCTCCCAAGGCCCTGACCCCACCACAGAGCTGGCATCCCGCATCCCGAGTTAGGGCTGTTCCCTCCAGGCTGGCACGATCCCACAGAGCACGGCAGCACCGCTCCCTCTGTGAAACATCCCCTTGAATAATGGCAAGATTAGCAACAGCCACGGCTTCACAGCCCAATTCTGCATGAGCATACGGAATGGAAAAGCCTTTTCCCTGGAGTTTTGTTAATCTGTGTAATGCCAAACCCAGTCCTGACCTGACTTTCTTAAGAGAAGTTTCAGACCACAGAAAAGGGTGCTGTTTTCTTCAGTATGGGGATAGGGTGGGAGGGGGTACGTGGAAGGGAACAGACTCAAACCAGCACAGTCAAAACCTTCTCATTATTTTAGCAGATTAAATAGTAGGATTTTGAAAAATACTGTAGAAATCCAAATCCATAACGATTCATGGCAACAGCTCAAAAAGATACCATTTTGCAAAAGCACACAAACCCTGAGTAACTGATAAATCCCAGGTAGCATAAAATTGACAGGAACGCAGAACCAACAGCACAGCAGGCACAAGACCACAGTTTTTCCTGTGAGAATAAGGTTTGACAGACCACTGGACTGAAATGTTAGTGTACAAACAACTGTGTAGGGAAGAAAAAAATCCAACTGTTCTCCTGGCAGAGAGTATTTAGATTTACTTTAGCTTTTAGGAGACTGCTAAAACGTAAATGCCGATTACTGCTGTTAATAGTAGCCCCAGAGGCACATGAAGAAGGGGAGTCTGTTCCTACACATTCCACCTGGGGTGTGGAAAAGGGGATTTCAGACACCTCATCTCAGTGTCCCTCCACTCCTCAGATTTCACATGGGATTCTCCAGTCCGGGAATCTGTGACTCACCCGGACCATGCAATACCACCTCATGACAAGGAGTAGCTTTGGGATGGTACGTAATATATATCAAGGGGGAATACAATATTTCCAGCGTCTGCTGAAATGAGGTGTGGAAATGTCAGAGAGATTTTCATATCCACGCAGAGAGCTGCTCAGGGAGGTGGCAAGACAGGCCGTGCAGCACGCCAGGAGAGACGCGGATGCTGGAGTGCCTCAAACTCTGTGGCAAAGCGTTCCCACGTGAAACCAAAATTCTGAGCAGCACTGGCTACTTACCCAACCCTGGGGAACAGGTTGAGAAGAAACACCCACCCAGCCCTAAGAGACACCTCTGCCCCAGGAGAGGACAGCACGACCACGAACAACAGCAACCTGAGAGTGACAGTGCTCGGAGAAAAAGGTCTGTCTGCACGGCAGGGTGACAGATACAGGAGAGAGCCAGGCAGCTCCAGTGCCAAAGTAAGCCTAGCCCAGCACCAAGGGGCACCACGGAGGTTGCTCCCCCAAGAAGTGGGGTATTTCAACACTGAGCTACTCTGCTGCAACTTCTCCAATGCTGGCACTCAAGCCATGCCAGCTGCCTCTTCCAGAACTCAGTGCACAGTTTACAAAAGGCCACAGGTCCAAGTTTCTGCCTAAGTTAGGTGTCACACGTATTTTTGAAGCTTACTTCACAAACCTGCCAGTAAGGAGGGGAGAAAGAAAAGAAAAAAAAGGAAAAACCCTAAACAAAAAAATCAAGCCAATCAGCCAAAACAGAAGAAAACCAAAAAAAGCCACGTACATCATAAAAAAATCCCTCATCCAACATGCCCTTAAGCCCAAGCAAACCCCCAAAACAGTTGAAGTATATGGGAAGGGGGAAATGGGAGGGCAGACAATTGCCATGAAAGCTGGGTTTGTGAAAGCCTTAGCAGCAGCTCTCCAAGGTTTACAAGTACAGTTAAGCATCGTACACAGCTTAATCCAAATCTGGCCTGCATGTTAAAACCTCCTGCTAGAAAGTTTTGTGAAGTTCAGAGACAAAAATGCACATGTGGCCATTTTCATGCTGTGGCACTCGCACAGCTAATGTTAGCCTACCTTAAGTATTTCTTATTCTAACAAGTAGAAGAATTGAGCACCACAGAAATAATCACTCCTAGATGCAGAAAACCCCACACCGTTCATATAACTTGAACAATTTATCACAGTGTTTCATAGAAATGTCAGTCAATTCCTTAGCCAAACTCATGCACATATATTTCTTCTTATAAATACTACTGGAGAAACACTTTTGTTCTCTAATGGTACTGTAAAGGCCATCTTTGAGTTCATTTCTTGATCATGATCTGCTAACACAGACATAAATTCAAACACACTCTCTGCCAACTCTTTGATAATTGTAGTAGTATGAGGAAGAATAGACATTCAACCTACAAATGCCACCTTAGGAAGGAATCAAGTATTTGACATCTAAAAGTGCCCCATGAAGGGTTGGACTTGATGATCTCAGAGGTCCTTTCCAACCCATCTGATCCAATGATTCTATGAATCACTGATCAGTTGGCTTCTACTGAAGACAAAAAGGGCAGAAACTAAATGATGGTGCAGAAGAGTTATACCTCACTCCATACCCATTAAGGACAGGAGTCCAGAAATAACATGTATCACTAAATCTCAACTAACCTGGGTACAGGTGTTGATCAAGGCTCAGAAGTATAGTGAGCAGAAAGGCTTTTGGTTAATTGAGTCTCCTTATTCAAGAGACCAAGAGCAAAAAACACACAAAAATCTATACAAACACTTGTTTTCAGGATAGAGGAGTGGATAATATACAAGAGAACGGACAGAGAATGTACCTTTCAAATCTTTGGTAAACCACTTGCCTATAAATAAGCAATTAAAAAGGAAAGTCACAACCAGATTCCCATTCCTTCCAACACCTACCAAAACAAATCACTGATTATGCATTTAACACTACGTCAACTCCTCAGGAACGAAACTTGATTAATATACAGCAAAGAAATCAATGTCTTCTTGTGGGCAATCATGCTTTTGAGTTATGATCGATGCATGCAGATAATGCATTTCCACACAACTCTGACCTTCTGCCTGTTGAGGGGATCTAAAGACACAGGCAGTTATTGAGCACTGAAATAAAATTGTATATTCCTTGGAAAAACTCTATGTTACCTGGTTCACCCTATGATAAGTCACTATGTTATTTTAACCAAGGACTGGTTTCAGATGCCAAAGTGCAACAAAGCACTAAAGAGTAATGCACAGTATTTTATTGACAGTAGTAGTTGTGCTCCACTTGGGACCAAGCGTCTCATGGTTAAGTTATGAATGAGAGCCACTTTCTAGACTTTACAGCAGAACAGGTTTCAGCTAACTGAGCACAAATACATAGTAATTCCACAGCAAGGTGAAATACAAGATCACAGTTGCATAGCATTCCATTATATGTAAAACCCCCATAAATCCATGTTAGAGACACAGATGATTTGTGGTTTAGGTTTGTTTGGGTTTAAGTGAGTGGAAGGACAATACAGCTTCTATTGTAATGAGAGATTTCAGCTTATTGTGGATAATGTTTGTAAAGGTTATAGACACAGAAGAGGCCCATATATACATATATACAGTAAGGTGTGAAAAGTAAAATCTGCATTAGCAAGATGGTCTCTACTAGTTCAATTCAAACAAAAAATTAGGTTTTTTGAGCTCCAAAGCAGCAATAAACTCAAGTGAAATTAAATATAAAACATAAGAACCAACTTTAGTGAAACCTTGTGAGAAGAGGCTGTAGAGACAAAAGGACACAAAGCTCTTATCCTATCACTATGTGACAGTGTCGATCTGAAAACATTCATAACATAAATCCCTAAGTAAAATATTAAAAAGGTTTAAAGTCATATAGATGTATATAGAGATGATCAGATGACCCTCAGACGTAAGGAACTGGGCTGCAACTCAGCCTTAGACATGAATCAAATCAGAACAACTAAATGCCAACTTAACTCAAAACCAGTGAAAACAGTATTCACTGTCTCAAACCCACAGCAGCAACAGTGGAGAGCTGGCAACGGGAAAAGTTTAACTACCCTTCAATATGAGGGCATAGAGTTTAAAATAATTTATCAAATTTTATGCTGATAAAGGCAACATGAATTTTAAGAAGATAATATACCATCACAAAGTTGTTGAAAAAAACCCATTCTATATGTTTTTCATGAATGCTGCATGAAAGAAACAATTGCAAAATAGCAAAAAAAGGCTACTTGTTGTTACCACTTGTTCCATTACTGTCAAGAGAGTTGAAACAGGTCATTATATCAAATTAAAACCTGTATAAAACAAAGCAACAGAGATGTGCGACTGATCTCTGAAGTGTGACTTTCTACATAAAACAACATTACCCTAGAAGACCTATTAAAAGTAAGTCTATTACCCCACACTTGCACATAAATATTAGCTAATTTGGGACCATGTTTCATAGTGCCTGTGAAACCAACAACCCCACTAAGCCTTTATGAAGCCATATGCCTAAAGTGTCACTTAGACCGACCAACTTCACTGCCCTGTCAGCACACATCTAAAATAAGGCCTGAGCTCAAGGACCCTGCTGAACACATGTGGCACCAGTGCATCATTGCTAACTGGCTGGCTGGGAGCTCCACCTCGACCTCTAGGGAAACGAGGCCATCTCAGTCACCACAGAGAACAACGTTAGCAATAAACAGAACAGAACTAGTGCAGAATCTGCACATTTAAATGTATATGAAAACACGGTTCCACAAGAATTTTTGTCTGATCTAAGTGTGAAGCTGCTGCCAGAGCACGTAGCCTTGTCTTGGTCTGTGGATCTGCAGCCGCGTGTGCCTGCCACCTTCCCAGGACTGACACAAGCATTCCTACACAAAGGCAAGTCAGACTAAGGACCTCTTCATCATCAAAAGAAACCCCGAAGACACTGCCGAGTGTCTGCTTCACAGTTCTCCACGTGGGAATGTGTGACTATGAGCGGCAGGAGAAAGAAGGAAGAGCAGGGACTACTCCTTTCACTGGTGAACCTCACTTAAGGCCAAATGAAAGCACTGCCACTGCTGAGATGCTTACAGAGAAAACTCCACCTCCAGGCAGAGAACATCGGTGCTGAATTTAGAAGAGTTCATCAGTGAGATAAAAATGCCTTTTTAAGAAGCACCTCCTAAACAGAAATACAAAAAAATATAATTTTAAGAAGTCAAGGTATTCAAGCCCTCTGAAATCTTAAAAGATGACTTGAAATTTATTCAATACAAATACTTTAAATTTTGGATTTTACTGAGGTATCCTGTGAAGCGTGAGTATAAATCCTATTAAAATGAACTTAGTTTGTCCATCCCTAAAATAGATTTGACATACAAACACAAACACAAGGTCAAGGTCACAGATCAGCAAGAAAGATTACAAAGAGGACTGATGTAAGAGCTGGCATTTGATCAAAGCTCCTGGATGTATTTTTTTTAGTACACTTACCAGAAATACCACTACACTACATTTTCTGCACATTGGTACATTGTATGTTTTAAGTATTCCCTACCTTTAACAGCAGCTGCTCTGCCCTTATTTATTTCAACAAGCAATGTTAGGTAGTATAGCAAGTAAACTAAGGAAGAACTCTTATGTTAAATGCAAAGCAAGTGGGAGACTATTTAGCATCCTTTTCCCTCTATTCAGCCATGTGCTGATATATATTAGATGACAAATCTAAAAGGAAAACCACTGACAAATACAGGACATGACAGCAAGATCACTGCTAGAGAGTCAGGACCTCAGTTTTTAACTTCTTGCAGTCCAAGATACTTATCTTAATATAGCAGTTGTATATTTGGATGTGCACTTCCAAGTACAACACTTGTTTATTTATCCTAATTATCTGTGTGCACTGCACATATTTCTCAATAAAAAAAACCCCTCAGCACAAGGTCTGTTCAGAACACAATCAAACTAACCTCTTCTGTAATCAGGACAACATTTACCTCTTAGAAAGCTTCTTTAATTCTGAACACTGAGTAAGTGAGCAGATTAAACACAGTAGCAACAGTTGAAAGACTCATTAAAACGCAGCTGCTGAAAATAGTTAGCAATGAAAGTCATTTACTGATCTATCCATCCATCCACCCACTGATACGTTCTTAAAGCTTTAAACATATGCAGAAGAATATTCGGCTCACAGGTCACGTCTACCAGACATAGCCTTTTGATGCTTAAACAAGAGGAAGAAGGGGTGTCTTGGGTGTCACAACATCATATGACATTCAAGGGTGCACTGCTTCCACAAAGTTAAGATACTCATTGTACTAAGTAGTCATTTAAAGGATAGTCTGGCTTGTACTCTTAATTCTGAACCCTCACTTTCAATACCAGCACTGCTCTGATGTTAGTCTAGACATGACTGGGAGCAGTTTATATTTAGACAGAGGGATATGTCTATAAATAGGACTGTTTGTGTTGGTATTAAAGCTTTTATTGGAACCCATTTGGGGTGACCTGTATAACTCACTTGGATGTGGGTATCTTGGACATTGCCAGTAAAACCTTCATGCCATCACACACCTTCCTGAATCTTGTTGCAGCTGTTATTCAGCATTTCTTTACTGATTTTTCTCCATTTAATTTTTGTATAGGTATCACATATGCAGCACTCCACCTGTGTGATTGGACTGGCTCAGCTACTAGTGAAAAGGCCTCAAATGAAAAAGACAAAAAAACCCAGTAAAGTTTTAAAAAGCCAATTCCTTTTTGAAAACATCCTTCACAAGAATTAGATTGTCACCCTTTTAAGCTATAGTATTGTCTGAGCTACTAGGGCCAGATACAAATCACTCCTGAAGCCTGAGACTTGAGCTTCTCAGCACAATAGTATAGGTGCTTTTAACTCTGATAGTGATTCATCAGATCTTAAAACAGTCACTGGTTTAAGATCAAATTGAGTTAAGTCGTAGACCTCAGGGCAATACAATTCTGCTCTTCCTTAGTCCCTCCTTTTCTAAACCCTTTCAGCAAAATGGAAGAAAAGGGAAGGTTGGTTCATTTTTTTTTCAAGGGGAATTTCTATCCTTCCTTTGTGAAAGGTTGGTAAACCTTCTCACTGCATTAAAGTGTTAGGAAAGAAAAATAAAATAAATTGGGCAACAATTGCAAAAAAATAGAGGTTCATTCAACACTCAAACATATCAGCAACTTACTCAGAAAACCAAACACACTGGAAAATGTGTATAAGACATCACAACCAAACACATTCTAGGAAATGCTGACTAGCAGTACAACTACTCAACACTTTAAAGGAAGCATGACTGGAGTCATATAGCTTATTTAAGTTCACTAATGCACAAAAACTTGAATGTGTGAAAAAGTCTTTATCTATGTTACAGTGTTTAGCAATATCACAGTGTAATAACTGTTCATTCAGTATCATCGCAGGTCTCCTCTAAAGCTTACACTAGGGAGGGAAAAATAAATAAGTAAATCTTTCTTTAATCTTTGTAATCAAACCTTCAATAAAACTATAGTCACCAGCAGTTGTGGGTTTCGGTGGTTTTTTGCCTGTTAAATACAAGCTCACGTTCTTAACAGTCTTAACCTGCAGAAGGCAAGAAGTTTATCCTAGTTCTGAATTTTGGATCAAATCTCCACCTTTTCAAGCAGCAGGGTTGTGGCAGGTTACTAACAGCAGCCAGTGGTGGGTTTGGTCTTTTTCTTACTGTGACACCATGTAGAAAACATCTGAAACCCAATTCTAATCCGCTCCTCTTTGGAGAGCTCAAACAGGCATCTTTCCACATGGCAACCCAAAGGTGAAGCATTTCAAGTGTGCTGTCTTTTAAAAGGAGGTAACAACAAACTGCAATGAATGGCAAGCCAATATAGCAACAAAAATTAGTATGACAGCTAGCACAAAGAAGAGAGTACTTCTGGTCAATTCAGTAGCCAAGCAGCCTAAAACAATGGATTATCTTGAAGAACTGAATGGCTGTCAATGCCCAGTTCTGTAAAGGTACAGTGGTACTTATTTATTATAGCTGGAAAAAATATTGTCTAAGGTTATATTTATGTGTGAAATATGAAATTAATTTTTTAAAAATTTTAAAACATCATATTTATGAATAGTGCAGTTGTAAGTCCCTGAACTTTGCATTTTCTTTTTACTTATTTATTTTTCGTTACAGAAGTAGATCTACAGATTTTAATAGGACAGCAAATTAATGGCAAGATTACACACATGTGCATATTTGTGCATGAGAGAGGCATCTGAATGATGTAACGTATATTAAAGTCGCAGACTTTGACATGGAATAGATGGAGATCTACCATACTAAAAACCAGTAATACATCACCAGTTTAAGCATCACGACTACTAAAAGCAAACTAGTTCATATTCAAAATTTCAATATTCTTCTATTATTCAAGACTCAGCAAAGGATTTCCAGGACATGCATGATCAGTTATTCCGTAATTCCCATCCCTCAAGTTGATCAACACACAGCAACCATAGCAGGTGATTTGGTTTCCCACAAATTACAAGTCTGATATTGACTCATCGTCTAATAAAATGGGCCAGTGGTACCAATGAAAGGCAGGGGGAGGCAGGTGGTGAATTTCCCTCTGCAAATCTTGTCTCAGCTTTGAGGGTGTGGGGAACACACAAATATCTCAAAGGTTGTGATTAAAGTTTTAATCTATACACTTAATGTCTACTGATAGAGTATGGAGGTAGTGGGAGAAACTGTCAGATAACAAAAGACCTGAAAGTCAAGAATCTAGCAAATAAAATGAAACTGCACCAAAGTAACTTAAACCATGTATCACGTAGGATAAGGTCATTATATGATAGTTATTATCCATAACCACAACTCTATCAATTCAGCTGATCAGGCTAGGTATTATTTCCAGCTTAATCTGCCATGGTAGAGATCTGGGCCTGGCTGACAGGTCATAACCCATGTCCTTTGTGTTATATAAAGCCATCTTTCCTTGATGTAACTGGAAGAGTAATTTCCCAGCTCAATATACCATCAATAAGTAACTCCAGCGTTTTCTGAATCAATATCTCGTAAGGCCTTGTCAATGACCTGAAGGTAAATTTCATTGACTGCCTCCATTCTTACTAAACTGTAATTTTTTTTTGTTTGTTTCTTCTATTTTTCTGTCTTTATAAGAATCTTGTCATAAAGTTAAAGAAGAATGGGTTTGATCAAATTCTGTTGCTAAGTTTCATCAGTGAGCAATACCAGAAGAACTCCACTGAATGCAGCATTAATGTGATTTCATTCAAAAGTAGTTCATGTACCTGCAGGATCCTACAGGACCACAAGACAACTCACAAATATCAAATAAATGCTGATGCAAATCAAACTGGAAAGGGAGATACAAGCTGAAGAGGGTAACAAAGGAAGACCAGAGAGGGAAAAAAAAAAGCCCACAAAAGACCCCACAACCTATTCTTCTCAAAGAGACTTTATGCTCTGAAAGTATACAATTTAAAACCCATTTGTTGAGAAAAGGCCAGAAGTTCTGGTGGGCAGGTGATCATGTCTTCAGCTTCCCAGGAAATCTAGCAGATTGTTGGCACCCTAGTTAACAAATTAAAGAGAAAGAGATCAAGACTATACAATAATGTGAAATAAACCACTGTCTGACTTGGAATTCTTACCAGGGATAAGGACCAAAGCTATTGTGAATGAGACAAAGTTACCACTCCATGCTCAGGGTGAGAAAAAAAAAAATACAGGTTAATAAACTTCACAAGTTCAGGGCAGAAACTCATACCTTTCAAGTGTCAATGATGGATCTTTGTGAATCTGCTTTTCACTCCTCCCTGCCAAAAATAAATACATCATAATCAGGATGCAGAAACTTATGGTGGAAAACAGTTATTTCTGCTGTAACAGGCAAGTAATTTTCGTAATTCACAATCAGCTCAAGAAAGAGAGTCAGTCTTACTTCTTAATAAGGTATCAACAGACTTAATTAGTTTCCCCTGAAGTTGTTTTTACTTGTGGCTGGTTTGTGACCATATCAGACCGTGAAAAGCGAGCTGGTAACGGTAATGTGCCAGGAGAGAGGTGATAGGTCTCCTTGCCCAGTTAATACTATCCACTATATAAAAAAAAAAAAACCAACCAAAAACCCTCAGGATGAGAAACAAATTAAAAAGATAACCAGGAGATCATCTTTATTCTACCACACCTGCTACCCATTTACCCACCACGACAAAAAAAAAAAAAAAAAAAGAGACAAAGCCCAACCAACCAAAACCAAACCAACAACATGCTACACACCCTTTACACTGCATCCTGCTTTTCTAAAATCTTACTCATCTTCTCCTGCAATTATCCTTATTACTCTCATTCAGCTCTCTATTTCTACAATCCACACTTCTGTAACATTAATGACATCCAGTGACTGTTCCACACTACACAAAACACAGCTGTTATTGTAATCTTTATACCCCAGACATTGACCATACAAGCCTTTACTTCAACTTTTCAATTGTTTTTCTCCTGTTCCAGGTTAAAATTTCTCATCCGAGTTCTACAGACATTAATAACTTTTATTTCTACTCACATTACCTAACCACTTATTGTGTCTTCTTCCTTACCCTTTTGTTTCCACAAACACTCATTCCTGCTGTAATACTCAGGCACCTCTCACACAGGAAATTCCATTATGCTTCTGCACTGCTCCCCAGGCGAAGATCATCTACACTCTGGGGGCTATTTCTTCCTCTCCTCCAATAGTAAATTACCAGAGCAAAAATTAATCCAAATCCACTAAAATACCTCCTGCAAGACCACAAGCCAAAACACAAATGATGTATGTTACTTGCCTTTCCTCACAGACTTCCCTTTCCCTCATCACAGCCTACATGAAGTTTAAAACAAATACATCTGCACCTCTGAGATGCTGACAAGTTCAGCTGGACAGCAATTAAATGAAGCCCTAGAGCAACACTGGCCTCCAGAATAAGTGTGTTTTCCTTTTCTCTTACAAAAGAAAAAAAATGCTCCTATTGGTTTTGAAATACAAAAGTACATGCTGCTGTAGTAATAGAGTTTTCACCCGATTCCTTTCTTTTACTACATATGATTAGAAGGTAAGGGAAGAGTGATACAGACTAGAAGATCAACAGAAGACAAAGATTAATGATATATGAAGAAAAGGGTACAAAAGGCCTAAAATATAATGCAGAAAGGCTAAAACATAGCATCAAAGGGCTCCCCTTCTCTTGAGCTGCTGCTTTTAAAAATCTAGTGAAAGCTCTTCACTTCACTGGCTGACGCAATGACAATATCCCCACCCTGATGCAATTTATTTTCACTTCAGAGGGCACAGATGCAAGAAAGACCAGAAAAGGAAAGGAAATACTGCTCCTAGGAAAACTTTTTTCCCAGAGTGACCATAGTTATTTATTTTTAATCATGACAGCAAAGGGTGCCAAAGAAGACACAAACAAGGAAACTTTCGAGGAGGAAGGTGAAGGCTGAGAGAGCACCTGTCCCAGGGACTGGTTAAACATAAACCCAGAGCTCCTTCAATGAAACAAAAGAAGCTTTCTGTGTCTCAGGTGCCTTAATGAAATAACCTTCCAAGCCCAAACAGCAGACTTAATTCTGCAAGTTCTCCACTTCCTTGAATATAATTTCTCCTCCTCCTCCTCAAATCAGAGAGGTTTGATTTATTGGGTCCACCTCTAAATTCTGTTTTATTGCAAATAAAACTTAACCCCTGCTTTCAAAATCCCTTTGGTGTCTCTCTACTAGCTCACAAACCAGAGCTTGCCTGTAGCACTTGTGAAGGTGAACAGTTTGGCTTACCAAGAATAACCTACTGGGATGCAAAGTCCACTTGCCTTCTTTATCTGCTGTCAGGTTTATGAGACCAAGTCTGTCTATGCTTGACATTTGGCATAATCACTACTGTAAAACATTTTATATTCCCGTAAATTCAGATTACAACCCCAAAGCGCTTACAAACTCAGGCAAGATGCAGAGATAACGAAGGAGAAAGGAAGGGTTGCAGGGTAAAAGTGGGTATAAGGAGGAAGAAAAGCATCAATGGCAGGTGAAGACAAGTAAGGCTATTCAAGCTGTCTGGGACGCTGCCTCACCAGCTTCAAGTTCTGAAGAGTAAGAAAAAGAAGAGCAGAAACACGATGATGCAGGATACTGCACGTGGTAAATGGGTACAATCATCTTGCTTCATTAAAATATAAAGCCAGAGGTGAAATTCTAGGTAGCATGGTTCCTAAAAACATCAGCTGTATTTCACCATTGTAGGAAGCATTTCCACTGAACTACAATGAACACTGTTGCAATGGAAAAATCTTCAGGGATTTACATTATTTTTATTGTGATTTTGACTAATGGAACAAGAGGAAGGACTGGAAGATCTAAAACACTTTCACTCTATAATCTGTAATTGAAAAACAGGTGGGAGGGAAAGAGAAAAAACATTAAGTCACTGCCTATTCATCACCATTCAGACCACAAGCTCCACTTGTATAGGGGGTGGGGGATAAGATTCTAAAATGAATATTAATAGACCAAACCATTCTGTTAATTCACTTCTACATACAAGAAACAGAAGTGTTCACTGAATGAAACTTATTTTTGTCAGCTGCTTGGTAAGACATGAATTACTAAAGAACATGGAGGAATAACAGGCTCCTTTTTGCTAACATATCTGAACATAATGTATTTCTGAAAACACCTTTCTTGAGTTTTCCACAAATTCTTGTATTCCACTACAACTACTTTAAAGCAAATGCTTTTCCAAGATCACACACAATCTGTGTTACACACAGGTATCAATCACGAGAAAGGTAATAGTATTTATGACAGTTTTTGTAATGCACATCCAAAAAACTCAGACTACTTGAGAGGGATACGTAAGCACAATCTTTGCCACTCCAAGTACTACCACTAAAACCTCTCTTGTTCAACATTTCTGTTAGTTTGATTGGCAGATTTCATTATGAGCCTGATTTTTGCATAGTTAAAGCTCATACAGGCATTTTTAATTTCAAATTGGTTTGCACTCCCCATCATTACTAGCTAAATGCTACAAAAGTCTTTGACATCATAACCTCATAAGTCTCAGAGAACAGAAGAAATGCTCTTTGGGGAAGGGAACTGTTGATAAGACACTTCTTCCTCCATTGACTGTACTCTGTCAGCTGTAACTACGTGCAAGTATCCACACTTGCAAATTACACAAAACATGCATCTGAACTACCCTTCCATGAAATTATTTTCTTTGGTAAAATGATAGCCACAGGTAGAAAAGCTGAGAAGCAAAAAGTGTCTGAAGTTGACCAAGCATCCTGCTTTTCTTTGTTGCAACACACAACCATAATTTAAAAACTTAATAAAAATAATAATCTTGATGTACTCCACCACCAAGCTGCAGAGTATAGGCAACATCCTAACTGCAGAAAGGACTTTCATAGACTTATCCCTCCACCACAAGAATCCGGAAAAGAAAATCATGAACTATTTTGGCCTTGAATGAACTACAGAATTAAATTCCATATTGCTCATGCACAAGCTGAGGTCATAACAAACTCCATTTACACGCAAACTAATGACAAGTAAGAGGCATTTCAGTTTCAATCTGACATCTAAATATCGGATGTTAGATGGTTGCTGCTGTTTACAGGCTGATCATAGTCATTACATTCCTTCACTGTTCACCAGGACCTCTCATTACATGCAGTGTGTGGGTCTAAACCATGCTGGAGGCTACTGGGCACTACCAAAATTGCAAGAAAAAAAAGTGATTCCATCTTTGAACAAAACAGAACACTTTACAAAGCATCAATGAACGTGTCACAGCAGTCCTTTGGAATATAACCACTCCACACATGAGGAAGAGTGAGGACAAGAAAAGATTAAGCAACTTGCCCAGTAACACATACAGTCCATATCCATAGCAAATGAAGAGAGATTTTTCTAAATTTCAGTCTGACCCTTTAATTACAAGATACTCTCTCTACAGTTTGTGGGTGGTTTTGGATATTTCTTTTTCCCTCACTGATGAAAAAAACCCAACAATTATATACCTTAAACTTGAGGTGCTTACTAAAGGAGTAAGAATTACGAACTACAATAAACGCTTTTATCTTCCAAAATAAGAAAAAACACTGGCACTGCCATCACCCTTAGGTGTGTCAGTCAAGTACAGGCAATACAGGTTTTCTACTATACCTGCTGAAAAAAACCATTCTCTCCAAGAAAACAACTGTGTCAGTATTGAACTGAACAGATGAATGATGGCATAAGGATTAAAAACGTAATTCCACCAACTTTCCCTATTTCTCAGAGATCTAACACGCTGAAGGAGCCCTACTGAGCTGGGCAAGCACTATTACACTGATTGGAGCTGGAAAGACCCCTGCACAGCAGCAGCTCTTCTGATCCGTTGCCCACTTTCAGTCTCTTTCCTGACCAAGAACAACAAGGTCCTTCTTATCCTGAAGCAAGGGTCCTTCATGGTGAAATACACATATCCAAGCACTTCCTTCCCAAACAGGCACATTTTTATTTCCTTGCTTTAGAAAGCTGTTAAAACCTGCTTTTTAGCAGTCTAGTTCAGCTGCAATACATTCATAGCACTGGACTGCTCAGATGGACCAGAAAACAGGGTGTGCTTTTATCCCAAGCTACACCAGCATAAACACAGAACTGCAGCAGTCCAGGCAAGCAGCAGGGCAATGAAGGAAAGGCAACTGATGCTGCAGCAGCAAGTGAATCCACACAAATGGCTTTTTTTTGCATGTGCTGAACTGCTTGGCAGTGCCCATGCTCTGGAATCCTGAATTACACCAAGCCTGACTAAGCATCCTCTTCAAGTCGCACCAGCAACTAGAACTAAGGCTGCAGAATGGAGTTTGCTTCCCATTCAAACAAAGCCTGATGAGTTGGTACAAACTCAAATTCTAACTTCAGAAGCTGGAAGTTTCCAAATGGACCAAACTCAATAAATGAAGAACTTAATTCCTTTACTTATTAATTTGTAGAACTTGCAGATACCTGACATGTGTACTCTTTGCCAGAGTGGAAGAAAACAGATCAAATGTCTGCCAGTGGCTTAAAACACGTAAGTTTAGGAGGAGGGGAAACATCCCAAACGTTTTAACTGCTAATAGTCAGTGCCACCTATGGTTGATATTGCAGAAATAACTATTCAAACAAAGAAAAAAAAGGTATTTGGAACTTTAACAAGGTTTTTCAAATGACTTCAAGAGAACAGATTAGACAACGTAGATTAATAATCGTTGTCTACTCTAGATCATTTACCACAACTGCACTAGGTATAATTGTGCTACTACCAAAACCAGGTCCTAATTCTCAATATGATTTTACAATGAAAAAATCTTAAAAACACACTAAAAATTTTTAAGCACGGCTTTCTACTTTCTTATCTTACCACACTCACTTCTTCAGGTAAGACTGATCATGTTTTTATTAACAGCTCCATTTCAACTATTCAATCTGGCTCTGTTGGTGCAGATGCTTGTCCAGTGGTCAGGAAAATGATGCCAGACCTTATTTCATCAGTTCTTGCAAAATCCTCCCCCATCACCCCAACAGAGTATCACCAACACACTTAATTTTCAGGGAAAGTTAACCAACACAACAGACAAAATAATTCCCTCCAGAGGTTTCCCAGCAGTCTCAGTTCAGTACACAAGTCCATTAATTACACAACTGCCTTTAGCATTAGCAGGAATCTGGTAGCGACAGCACTGCTTGAGTTAAGGTTGCTTTCAGTATCTGCACAGAAAATCTATTTACTTAGAGAAGTTATGCAACACCTCCACTTCCTCTTTTCTTTACTATGGTAGAGCATGATAGCAGAGAGAAAGAGGGCGAAGATGAGGAACAAGCATTTCACAATCTCAAGCAGGGCACAGCTACCTTTCAAAAACAGACCTAAACTGGAATTCACCCCTAAAATATGCCCAAACTGATGATAACACTCAAGCACCAACTTTTACTTAAAATTTGATTAAGTACTTCCAGAGGAAAAGTGGTTACACAGTTAACCAATGCTGGAATCAACTGCATGCCTCCAATGTAAGTAAGAATGATTTTTAAAATCTGATTTATTTGGCTGGGGAGTTGTGTTTTATTTTCCTCATTTGGTATCTTTTCCACCACCTCACCACCACTTGAGTAGTCTGCCCAAGGCCAAGTTGTATTCCAAAAATCTTATCAAGATTTTGAAGTTATCAGTCATGCTCATTCAGTAAAGTCATCAGTAAAAAGTTTTAACTGCAGGGGGAGAAGGAAAACCATGAAAATCTTATGGTACTCAAGCTGATATATTTCACAGCACTAAGAAAATCAACGTATCACAAGCTCATTGATTCTCTTTTAACTATGACTTGAAGAGTCTACCTCATATCTCTATCGATATACTGACAATTGACCAAAAAAACCAAAACAACAACAACAAAAAAACAAACAAAACAAAACCCGACCAAAACAAACCCCCCCCCAACTCCCAGAACTGGCTCTTCCAACAGAGGAATTATAAGAAGTCCCAAAGTAGTCATGGCAATCTTGACTGGTAAAATGTTCTCAAGGATTTGGATTTAATCATTTTCTTTTCCTCTAATCATTTATTTAAAGTCATAGGCTGAATTATTTACGAACAAAAGTTAATTGCATTGAAATGCAGTATTGCCCCGTATTTATCTAACACCTTCTTCAGAACTCAACTTCCTGCCACTAACTGGTTAAAATCTACAAAAAGTCAATACAGAATTTGAGATAAGATTTAACCATTCCTGCAATACTGTTGCAATTAACTTCCAAAACTTTGTTAAATGGCAAAGTCCCTGGATATTGAGATCTGCTGTGTAAATCTGTTTTTACCAACTTATCATTACAACGTGTTTGTTTTGGGTTTGTTTTGGTTTGGGTTTTTTTTAAAGTAATTCAGGGGGAAGAACAGCTCACTCACAAAATACTTGCTTTGAATAAATAAGTTTTGACTAATGAGTTGCAATTAAGAGTAAGTAGCCACTATTTGAGTCCCAACAGTCACATCACAGAGCCTCCCTAACTGGGGTTCTTCAAAATTTTCTTAGCTGTCAAAGGATCTCAAAGATCAACGACTTGCATGCATAAGGCTGTATCCACAACTCTTTACAAGGTGCAAAGTGTAAGCTCAGGGGTACACTCACATAAATATACTGCACATCTATAAAGTGTTAATCTTAAATCAGCAGGGCCACATGACAGAAGTAACTACGACAGTGCAGGACTGCTGCCCAGCATACAGCGTTTTCCAAGTCCCTCATTTCCTTAAAGCAACTCATTTACTTGTCACCTGCTAGGACAAAGACTAGAGAGAGGATTTCACAAATACCTCTGTGGCTCGTGTGTGGTGATAACGCACCAGGAAAGATGGATTTTCATTTTCTCATCAAGTTATTAGATTAGGTTTACACGCAGATTTAAATGCCCAGGAGGAGTCTGCCACCTGTCCTAAACTTAATTAGTCAGGAATGCCTGCATGACAAGAGCAGATACTTCAGATGTTTCCCAGTGACCACAAGCAAACATCCAAATAATCACCAGCACAATTTCAGTGATGCCAAGAATGAAGCACTAAGCACAGCTCTCTGTGAAACAGTCTGAATTTTATTAATGGAGTGCTTCATACTTCCCGTCAAACACACAACTGACATCAGCTGAGCATCTATAACACCAGAGAATCAACTATGTCAAGTCTGCAACTGGGTTAAGAAAATGAAGAGCAGTAGGTTTCTCATTAAAAGATCCGTGCATATTTACACATTACTAGGCGGAGTGGGGGTGGTGTGTATGAGAGATGTGAAGACTCAAATCCTGTAAGACTTTTCCTCAGCTTTGTTCTTATTCTGTTTATCATAGCAGCACATCTAAGATTTGCAGGTTTTTATACCTCCCCTCACGTACCCCTCCCTCCTGCCCATGCAGGACCAGTGCAGCAGATTAAAAACTACAAAAACGCAACACATTTTCATTTAAAGAGGCAGACACATCCATGTTCAAGTATATTTCACATTTATCATCTTGCTAAAAGCTAAACCAAAACCCCCTTAAAACATTAATTAGAATTTTATCTGTGTAGGTATGTAGTAACTACTGACACTGAAGTGAGTAACTGAATATAACACAGAGAATTCAGTTAATCATCTCCTTACGTTGCCATTGGCACATAAATTTGTCTCATTAGCAGGGGCTACTTAGTTCGCCGTAGTAAACAAAGCTGCCGATACGACAGCCTCACATACTTCTCCTTCATTCACATATTTTTCTTTACTTAAGACTTCTAGCATGTGCCACAGAAGAGCCGAATGTTAAACATTCCTGGAGTGTCACAATATGTAATACAATAAAACAGATTACAACCATACCTTTCTTTCACAGCAGTGGTGCCAAGCACAGGTACACTGTAGCAATCAATTTGTTCTGCAGACAGTAAGGCTTTCATAGAATACTAATGCAAAATCTCTTTTCTTTCTCCTTCGACTTGACTCCCCAATGCCTGGGTCCCGACCAATACAAGAAGGAGGGCAGAATGTCTTCTGCTGAGATAACCACAACTACTAATCAAGTATACGTGTACAAGGGCACAGGATTAAACCTCCACCGGGCTTGACTCGGGCACCGAGAGCAGCTAAACACATGCACAGCAAGGTCAGAATTAAACACATACACACGCACACACGCACGCGCATCTACTTGAGTGAACTAATTTATCACACTTTACCACTGACGGCTTTTTACCTCGGGGGAGTAAAATTACATCCTGGTGAACTGACGACGTTCAGACACAACAGCTTCCCACAACAAATCAGATCTCTCAAAAAAAAAGGGAACTGGGCTCCTGGGGTGAACGTTCCTCTCCCGGTTTCAAAGAAACTCTGTGCAGGCTGTGCGTGTCTGTAGGTGCATGCAAGTGTTTGTGTGCATGTTTGTGCACACACACGCGTGTGACACGCTAGGCACTGGCCAAACCAAAATGACAGCAGTGAAGTTCAAAAACAGGCAATAACTCCCTTTCAGAGAGTCCTCTTTCTGATTATATTTACCTTTACCTCTTAACATAATCAATCTATCAAGTCTAATTACTCCAGAAGAAAGCATTTTATTATTGTCTAACATAGCAAATGTCAAACAAGCTGTTCATTTACCTTGAAGTTTATTAGCATAGAAATGCAAAACAAAGATGCTCTCAAAACATTGTCACTTGTATTCACAACATTTTTGAAAACCCACTTAGCAGGTTTTTATTGCCTGGCATAGCTGGATACTGTATAAGTTCTTAAAATAGGCAAGGCTTTATCTTAACTGTATCACCCTTGAGCTACTACAAGACTTTTTCTTTAAACATCCAATTTACATTTAACTTTTCTCTTTGGTTCTCTTTAAATAAAGGCTTCTCCCACATTCCAGTCAGCTCTAAGTATGTGGATACATGTGTTTTCATAAAGGTTCATACACGTGCCTTTAAAGTAGCAGTGAAAAGTGAAATACTGAAATTTCAAAGCGGGGATTTCCCCCCCTCCTTAAGTTCTGCCCTGTCATGCATCCTCATGGTACTTTCCCTGCAGTACAGGCAAATGTACATTTTACCAAAAACACTGAGATGAACCCTATAAATTATCATTGGTGGGGTTTTCACAACACTGCTTTTGCACGTGATCTGTATTGAGAAGAAAACACTGCACCAATGCTCCCCCAAAATAACATCTGGCACTTCACCTAGAAAAAATTAGAGAAATATTCTTGAAATACCAGTGGCTTTGCAGAGACACCAGGAAAAAGCAGCGTTAATCAATACTGATGAGTTTGTCCTTGACATACTGACCGTGTCATCGGGCTATTGTCATGTGATATCATGTCATTTCCCCACCTGGCTCATGACCTTGTCCTTTAAATGACCCAAAGCTTCCCTCAAGTAGCAGGAGGCCCCTCCCCGCTGCCTCAGCAAGGTCGAACGGGTCAGCGTGTCCTCATCTATAATCCACCACCATTTGTCAGCAGGGAGGCTGGAGGAGGCAGGCTTGCTACAAGGGGAGAATGCCCAATTAGGCAGCTGTCACACAAAGCATAGGCTGCAAAATTATCCCCTGTCAAAAGAAAGAGCAGCTGCGGGTGCCAATTACAGCAACCTTTCAACCCTTTAGGTACTGGAAACTACACAGAAGTAAATGAAGTACAATTAGTGATAACAAATCGATGAATTAGGACAGTAAATTAGAAATTACTAGCAGGTGAGCTTAGGTCTCCCATAATATTAAGGGCACAGCACACCCCAGGCAAGGGCAGAAGCATACAGATTTCACAGAGCACATCAGTTTTGTCTTATCCACGTCTTTCTTTTGTGGAGCCTGTTTTCCTCTGTCGTTTTCTTCTCACAAGCCTTGCCTGAGCCAGACAGCACAGGGAGAGGAAAAAAAAAAGGCAACCCAAAGAGGGAAAAAAAAGTTGTAATACCAGATCTTCCCTCTTTATCCTGGCAAATGCAGTTTCCTTCTTTCTCAGAAGGAGGTCCTCAGAGCCAGCACAATCTCTCGAGTATGCACACTCCATCTGACATTTGCTGCACCTCATATTCCAGCTGAATAGTATTTACCCCAGAAAAAACAAATGAAACAAGAACCAAAACAACCAGAAGTAACAAACTCCCAGTAAGTTTTATGTCATTTATACTTGGAACATTTAAATCTGTGTTAAGTGCTACACTTTTGACTACAGGGGGAGTTTCTCCACATTTCAGTTCTCTGATGGATCATGCAGTGCTATCTGTGAGCACACAACTGAGCCCAAAGTTTGCCAGCAAAGTTTCTGTTCAATGGCGCTTTTTTTCTGCCCATTTTCCCTTTGGTGAACAATTCCCAAGTATTTTTTCACCCTCCCTACTCTGTCAAGCAGCAGACAACCTAGAAAGCCTCTGTGTGCTGGTACCATAAGTCAGGTCCTACAGAACCCAGTAAATCCAGCTTTTCTTCCTGTGTGCAAGGTCAGGGGTGCCCAGATGAGCACTGCCCACAGATATCTAGGGCTCTGCATGCCCAAGGCAACCATGGAAGGGTGATCACCTGGCATTTACAGAATATAGAAGACTAGAAAACAGAATAAGGAAAAAAATAGGAGGGCAAGATTAAATGTATGGATAATTAACATATGGCCACATCAAACCATGGCTGAAACAGTGATACCAACGCCTTCATATTTAGGTGCTTTGAGTCAAAGAGACAAACAAATCTGAGGAACAAAATTCAAATTCCAAGATGCCCCTCTTTCCAGCCAGCTCGCAGTCATTTCAAACTAAAAGTGAGGTTTCCATTTCTTGTCAATTTTCTGCTTTCAATCCCCATTCCCTATTCTACCATAATGCTCTTATGCCTTGCAGCCACGCTGAGCACTGAGGACAGGAGTCCAGGTTTCTCCCAGAGGCAGTTCTGAAGAATACCTGTTCACTTGCACTGTAATTCATACATGTACTCACATATGCATATATATATTTATGCTAATACATTCATCAAAATGAGATGGAGTAGAAATTAAGTCACTGATCTCCAACAAGCAATTTCCTATGGCTATCACTTGATTTCTGACCAGTGAGTATTTCACTGTTTAATTAAAAAAAAAAAAATCTTTTGTAATTCTGATAAGAGAAAGCATAATAGAACACTAACTATAAATAGATGTAAAAATGCTCATTTAACAGTAGTTGCAGTAATGCTCATCAAGTCTGACATTTTCCTTTGAGTAGCATATGGAAACTGTAGAGTACTGAAAGAGTTAATGTGTTTAGAATTCAGTTTCCATCATACTTGGGTGACTATCTCTTTAAATAATTTAAATCCTCTCCATCAACTACAAAGCTGTTTTGAAGCCATTTAGCTTTGTTCTTTACATGTGTTCTAATTAAGAAATGACCTTGTCATCACACACACCAGAAATCCTGGATTATTTCCTGCAGCAAAAATCTACGAAGCCCAAAAAAAAAAAAAAAAAAAAAAAGCCAAAAAGAAAAAAAAATTATATATATATACACTTCTTCCTTTAGTGAGGAACTGAGGAAGTAGTTGGTTGGCTGAATGCTGAAGCAGTTTCACTGCATAATTTTGTGTGTGTGTGTGTTGTTGAATGTCACAGGGCGGGTTAGTGTGACCTTGAGCTGCATCAGCAGCACAGCAAGGGTCGAGATGCCTGCAGGCGCCCTTGTACTGGATTTGCAAGACAAAAACCTTCAAACTGGCTGAAGGACATCTTAAATCTCTTCAAAGGTTTTCCGAACTAATCTGGGCTGCTCTTAGCCGGATCTGTGCCAGTGTGAGAGGCAAAATTAAAAACAAGGTCTTTGACAGGATGTTGTCTCCTCTTAACCCTTGCAGCGCAGGAGGCAGCGCATCGCAGGCGTGCCGGAGAGACGCTTTAAAACCCACCGAGGAGCACGGCTCACCCCGCAGCATTCTTTCATAACGAAATTATGTAAGCCACCATTTACTAGGGACGGTGCTGCTACTCATACCGAGCGCCCAGACGGCTCCCCCCGCACAGCCATGCCCATCCCTCGCCTCCCCCGCAGATGGAAGTGTCATTTTCCCAGCACGCTGCAGGGACAGACCCAGCTCACCGGCCGCAGAGAAGGTGCTCGGTGCCTCAACACCCAGCCCCTCCACTAATATCCTGGGTGAAGATGCTTTTTCTGAGTGAAAGCAGCAGCGTCTATCACAGCAAGTTGCTGCGTGTTAAGGCCAGGCAGGTAAGGAGGAGGAGGGTCAGGAACAGGCAAGGAATGTGCTAGGAAACAGAAATAAATAAACTAACCACCCGGCCTTGCCTGCTTGTAACTGCTCAGCATTTCACAAGTGACACAGAGGCTTTCTAAAAACTTGAGTAAGTATGCAGAGATAACCTCTAGGAAAGGCCCTAGGAACACATGGTTACTCTACGAAACCACAAGTTTATCCAATGGATTTGGCAGCACTATTCGAATACAACTATCATCACACTGAAGGGATGGGCGCTCTCTTCAGAAACTTATTTGCACACAGAATCTCCAATTCCACCTCCAGTAAGTGTGTGCCAACTAGGAGTAGCCTTCTGTATGTTTAGTTAGAAAGCAACATGGATTCCTGTGTCTGAAAGTGCAGAAAAAAGCATCACCACCCTCTCTCCATCTGTTTTAGTGATGGTATGTTATTGGTCATATTAAACTGTCAAATTTCTACAGAGAGAAAAATTAAGTACAAATGGGTTAAAACAACCTCAGCTTAATCGAAAAGAGCCAGCATCACACTTCAGAACTGTCTTTTACTATTTCTAGGATATCCACCAGGCAAGTCCTTGAGGAGATGAGGAAGGAGTCACTTGTACCAGCAGAGGGTGTTGTGATTCTTCTCTGATTGAGCACTAAGGGCTTCGTTTAGTCTGGTTTTGTACAGTCATTTTTTAAGTACTATAATCTGTTTCACAGTAACAAAACACATTTAAGTTTACTGAAGAAGGACGCAGCTTCGGTAGTTATGTCACAACTGCTATAGCACTACCCTCCACCTTCCACTAAAATCGATTCACTCCCTGACTCCCAAGAACCCCAGCTCTTCTCACGAAACAACCTCCCTGTTAGAAGGCTCTAACAATATTAAGTGTTAGTTTTCAGTAACATCAGTGACGGTGCCTTCTGTGTCAGCAGAGGAGGAACTTGCACCATACAGATGCTTTCCCACAGATGTACCAAGGTTTCCAAAGCATTTGTTACGCCTGGACAGAGGGCCACGGTGTTCTCGCAGCACCTGGATGTCAGAAGAACCCCTGTGATTACTCAGAGCAGTCTCAAGGTGCTCTCAGCCACCTCTGCTCTGCAGCCCTAGGGGACCAGGAGGCTACAGGGGACACACCACCTCAGGTGCCTTCTCCGCCACATCGGGGACTCTGGTAAAGGGAGACTGAGCAGACCCACACACGTGTGTTTACCGATATTTCTGCAGAAAGGTGTCCTTTCTGCCACCTTTGAATGACAGGACACCATACAGGCAGCCAGCTGTGGTTTTTATAAAACAAAACAAAACAAAAAAACGCAAATAAAGTTTAGTCACTTAGCCTATTACACAATTAGTGCAGTACTGGATCCTAAGCTGTGTTTCCTAGAAAACTTTCCATTTTACCCCAGAGTTACCAGGAAGGGGGATAAGAGGAGACCAGTTTAAGTAGCTCACATGTTACATGTTAGCCTAGCAGAAAACACTAAGACTTATTTTCACAATATACACAGCTGACTGTGCAGCATCCACAGTTTCCTAAGTTTCTCCAACGTGTAACAAGACAAAAACATATTACACGTTTTCCAAACACCAAGTGTTGTGAAAAGCCCCAAAACAAAACCAAAGAACTCCTACTGCAATATTTCAGCTGAGCACGGTGATTCAAAGACCCAACGAAAGCTTTCAAGCCACATAATTGTTGCTGCCAAGTATGGGACACGTTGTGTGGCTCTGCCAAAAGCAGAAGCCAAAAGCCAAAAATTACGAATTAGCAGCTTGCTTCCAGCACCACAACAGTCCAGTGAAAACTTTCCAAATCAGGCTGTCCCTAGGAGAGTCAGACAGAAGCAGTGAGTGCAGTCGCACAGCACTCAGCCACGACTCCAAGCCTAGAGCAGCCGCCGGCACGCCCATGCACCCAAACCACAACCATCACGACAATGTCAAATCTGTCAAGTTGGACAGTCACTCATTTCTACCCATCTGATGGAAGTGGTCTTTGTGGCTACAAGTCCTCATAGATGGCAAGTTGCAGAGAGTTGGGTTGTTCTCTGCCCACCTGGTTCCCTACATAGGCATGCTCACACCAGGACACACAAGTCATATAAAGGACCAGACAAGTATTTTATAGACTATCCAAGCACAAGTTGCCCACTCAACCTTAATTCTGCCATTTACTAACTGCTGATTCTGATGACAAAACGTTCATATTCTTTAAGCATAAGCCTTATTTCCTATGCAGTGTATCTCTGTGCAGCAGAAAAAATGAAGGAATAAAGATGGCAGAACTTAATCTAATGTAATCTCTTCCCACCTGGATCCCATTTTTAAATAAAACCATACTTGCTAAAGGTGCTATTGACAAAAACATCCTCTCAGGAGCAAACACAGATTCTCCCACTGGTACCAGTATTAACGACAAACAGTTGAAAAATCATCTTGTGACTGACCACATCTGCCAACATTGCTGACATGACTTCCCAGCAGCATCCAAAGCAGCCCCTGGTCTAGCACCACACGAGACTTTTCTAGAGACAAGAGTTGTAAATATGATTCTTATTATTATACATTGTTATGCTTTTTGTGAGCTACCCATAATATAAAACACAGAGATTTTTAAGTACAAGTTAGGTCGGGGAGGGCTATTAGTTTAAGTAAGATGACTAAATAGATAATTTGGTAGATTGCCCTTTACAGTGCTAATGTACTAATACATTATCAGTACTACTATAATAACTAAGTTTTCATGAAAAAGGAAGCAGCACCAGATACAAACTAAGTACTGAAATAACAGCTAATACATTAGCACAAATAAATCTTAGAATGGTTACAAAGAAAAACATATCAGAAAAATAAAAATTAATACTACTATGAAATACTAGGTACATCTACTTCATAAGAAGCCTTATCATTAGCGTAATCAAGTATGCTTGATATAGCTGGCATTCTTATACCAGTATGCAATAAACTACCTATACTAGTATATAATATATTAATTAACTACTACTTGAGAGTAACAGTTAAGGGCAAGAAGTATTACATAATGTAGGTTAAAGTGATCAAACTCAGTAATCCCTTCCACATCCACAAAGGAAAAAAAGTCTTAGTAGATTATTGGCATTTACACAGAACTGCATCCAGCTCCAGGGTTCCCAACACAGGAACGACGTGGATTTGCTGAAGTGACTCCAGAAGAGGCCACCAAGATGATCAGAGGGATGGAGCACCTTTCCTATGAGGAAAGGCTGAGAGAATTGAGATTGTTCAGCCTGGAAAAGAGAAGGCTTTGAGATGACCTAACTGTGGCCTTCCAGTACCTCAAGGGAGACTGCAAGAAAGATGGAGAGGGACTTTTTACAAGAGCCTGTAGTGACAGGACAAGGGGGAATGGCTTCAAAGTGAAAGAGGGCAGGTTTAGAGGAGACACTAGAAAAAGATTCTTCACTAGGAGGGTGGTGAGGCACTGGAACTGGTTGCCCCAAGAAGCTGTGGATGCCCCATTCCTGGAAATGTTAAAAGCTGGATGGCTAAGCATCCTGGTCTAGTGGAAGATGTTGATGGCAAGGGGTTGGAACTAGATAATCTTTAAGGTCCCTTCCAACCTCAACCATTCTGTGATACAGTTACAAACAAAATGATCTTATTCTACTGAGATCTCAACTAATACCCAGGCATCTTCAACAGCTCGCTAGTAAAACCTGATGCTTAATTTAGGTCTCCCAACACCTCTCAAACACAGCAGCAATCTGCTGCAGATGTTTTGTCAATAGCAATAACTTCCAAACCTGTGGACACCTTTCCAAAAGGTGCATCTCAAAAGAAGCGGGGCTGACAACCTGCACAAATAGCACTACTCATTTTGGGGGGGTTCATTTCCTGCTTCAGACATCTCAGACACCAATTCAAGGACATTATCAACACTTCATATTACATACACTCATGAATAGGTTTTATTCTAATATTTAACTTGTGTCCTGATCAGGAATTACATGAGCATTTGCAGAAGAATAATGACTGTATCCATGTTAAAGATTGAATGTGTTTTGCTGAATCAGGACCCTGAACCTTAATGCAGGTTTTTCTCATTGCTGTACCAGTTTATTTTATTCAGTACAAAGCCACCAACAACCTTTGAGTTCTTATGCTCAAGGTCATTTTTAACATTCACAAGCACAGCTTTTTGGCTGTCTGCAGAGCACAGAATTTTTTTAAAGTGCATTTCAGAGCAAAGTGATGTCTGGAAACATCTTTAAGTGGTGAAACACACCCTTTAAAGTTACCTTAATCAGTTACCTTTTAATAATTCTGCTTGGCTACCTTTAATACTATAGGCTCTAATTTTGTCTTCAATCTCTGCACCCACCCATATCTGGAAGGTATAAACATGATATAAAAATCAGTTCCAACTCCTGCAATCTCAAAGTCTAAGCTACACCTCCCACTCTTACCCTTTGAAGGCATCCAGTATAGTTTAAGGTCCTTGAGCTCCTTTCCTTGTTCCATCAGACACAACATTTTCTAAATTTGCACTTAAAAGGGGGGGTAGGGTTGGGAGCTACCTACATTCAACAATAATTTGCAATATAAAAAAAGTCCACAAGTTTGTTTATATTATGCTTTATAAAGTTAAACAAGGTTCCCTATTACTCAGACATCTTCTTTCATCACCCCAACTAACCTCCTTAAGCTTCTCTATCACTTCTTTCTTCTTATAATTAACGATGTGGGATTGAGGGGGGTGATATAAGTAAGCCCTTATTTTATTCACACTTCGGATTGTGCTGTACTAAATATTATTAATATTTTGTCAGCACCTGACTGCTAAAGAAATATCACAAGCCTGGGGAAAGAAAACAACAGTGTTTTGTGGTGGTTTTTTTTAGCAGTCTCTGCATCATCACTGAAATGCTACATTGCCAATGTTCACCTTCAAATACTCTTGTTTAAATACTCTTGTCTGTAGAAATCTCAGATATTACAAAGCAAGAAGCAGTATACTGATTACAGATAATACAGCTAGCCATGAGAGGTGAAAAGCCGAACTGTCTGGCAGTCAGGCATGTTTTGTACACATGCACTGCATGTGTGCCTCTACATTAGACATGCCTACTTTTATCCTGGTACCCCAACCACTGTGAGAAGAGACTAAAAAGCTGACAACCAGATAAGCCCAAAAGAAGAGTGAATTACACTTGTGCAGTGCCAGCAATCATCACACTGTAATGCTGTTGCCATGTGTCCTGAACAGCTGAAGCCAACAGTGTTCAGCAGCAATTCCTGGTTATCAAGTGTATTTGGCTTCTCAGTTGCCAGCAGCATTTCCTTCTCCAAAACAGGCTTCATTTTATCTTCAACAATATTAATTCCTAGGTCATACATTGACTCAGACCTCTCTTGCTCTCCAGCCAGCAAGAGTGTCAGAAACTCATCTACCACAAGCCTTCTCTTGCTATTTTGTTATTTCACTTTACAATATTCTCAGTTTAGAATTGCAGGTTCTTCGCTTTATACTCAAGCCAGGAATTCCCTTTTTACTGCATGCATCTAAAATTTACAATGTATTAGGCTCTCTTCTTTTAACCTTAGAAATTCAAATGCTTGTGAGCCTCTAATACCTAAGTTTTAGACCTCTTGACTATTTCCTGGCATATAACTCAAAAGTGGTATCAAATCTCACATTAAAGTCAACAGAAACTTCAGTGCAAGAAGGTGAGATTTATCCTGTTTCTAGTTAAAGCCATAAGCTTAAGTAAGGATCACTTCCTTACATAAGAACCAGTAATGTTTTAAAATAAATAATAACAATAAAAATAATAAAAAGTAATGGAAAGGAAAGAAAGTTCTTAGGTAATTATCCTGAACTGTTCTCCCTTTCTAGATAGACCCTTTTAGAAACAAAGCCTCTCATTTGTCTTGTAGCAAACATAACCCCTCTACCCAAACACATTTCCTTTATAAATGAACACACTCATAACACTCCATACTCATAACAATTTTTCAAACTACAGCACATCTTGCCAAAGTACTGGCTTAGGAGAAAACTGGCACACTAAAATTGTTCTGCTTTTTCAGAAGACATTTTAAGTTTCTATTTAGTGCACACCACAAAACATAACCCCAGTTTCTCAAGGTGTGAAATGGTCCATTCAACTTTGTCTAATTCTTAATATTTTGCCTGTAGTACAGTTGTTACCACCGCCACCCCCAGGCTGACTGATTTAAAGAATCAGAAACACGGAGCTTTCACAAATCTTTTAAACGCACCCGAAGATTTCAAAACATTTACAAAACCTTTGTCACTTTTCAATTATTTTCTTTTATGGATGACTAACAGTATGTCTGTGCCAAACACAGTCATAAAACACATTCTTCAAGAGGCATGAATCTACATAAAAACACAGATTTGCCAAATTGAAATCCTGTAAGAACAATTATTTTCCTCGAGTAAAAACAAAAAGCAACTGAAAATTAAATTTTCAGCTTTCCAAACTTTCATTAACATCATAAAAATTGATTTGAGCTATTAGAAATGTACATAAATGTATACAACCATAAAAAATAACATTCTTCCATTATTCCATCTTTCCTGTTGTACAAGTGCACCACTATTGAGAAACCACAGATAAGCAGAAATGCAGTACTGGGAACAGGCAAATTGAGTACTAATTTCAAAAAGATAAGAGACTGAATGCTGTGGTTACCACTCTAACCTTATAGAACAGTTGCATAGGTAAATATCGGATGTCCTCCTACAGGCTGTCTCAACTTTCCAGGGTTAATGGATCAGCCATAATAGGGAGAGAACTGACACAAAACTCTAAACCTTTCCTCCTTGTTATGTTTATGAATTAGTACTAACAAGCATCAAACAAAGTATCAACAACAAAGTACTGACCACTGAAAAATTAAAAGGACCTATTTTCTCACAAGAACAAAATTAACATTATAGTGGCCTCCAAAAGCACCAAACAACCAACAAAAGCAACTGTACATAGAGCTCACTTACACAGATGGCTCTATGCCGTGTATCCCAACATCACCAAAAGGATCTCCCATGCTCATGAGGAAGTCTTCCCCTCTGATCTATCACATTCACAATCCGAGTGTAAAGAATAGACAAGAAATGTCTATGGCAAGAAACTCATGGAAAATTTCCTTCCCTTAATTTTCTTCTTATGTATAGAGTTTTCCACAGGAGGAGCAGTTTGGTTCTGGAATATTCATGCTCACTACCACCTGACATCAAGGTTCATTTCTCTGTGAAAGAGTCTCCAAAGGATAATAAAGTAAAAGCCTGAACACTTGCAAGAAACATGTAATAATGCAGAGAAGCAGTAAAGATTACTCCTGCCCTAAGCAAAGGGAATAAACAGATAATCGTGGAAAAGAAAATACTAAGACCTTCCAAAAGCTTGCTACTTAAGATCACAGGGAGAACTCAGTCTTTAAACAACCATCAACATCTAACATACGTGTCTTTCAAGGCAAGCCCAGTCAGAAATTCATATAAACTCTTTTTGTGATCCAAACCAGAACGCCCAAGCTGCAGCTTGCTGGCCAGATCCACTCCACTGTAACAATTTATCTGGCCATCCGCCCACTCCTTGCTGTCCTCCCCAAAGGCTAATTAGATATAGGAAGGAAGCAGGCAAGGGCTAGGGGAATTACTCTCACATCTGATTTCCCACTGCTGTGCTTCATAAGAACCTGCAGCCTCTGCTCTATCAAAAAACTGGGCAGGAATTACCACGCAGTAATGATGGTGCTCATGTAAACTGTCACATGCCTGCTAATATATGTGAATTTTGCCCCACGTAGAACAGCCACTCCTGCATCAGCACCACTGCTTATCACCCACCAGAGGTTTGTGTTACAACACGTATGTGCTCTATCCTAACACAGTCACCCCCATGTCTACAGACATGTCACCTCAAGTCCAGACCCTCCACTGCAACAGTGGCCCCCTGGAGAAGCTGAACATTAGTTCTCCAAACCAACAGGATTCACACCAAAACCAGGCAAGAAACGTCTTAAACTCCTCCCAAAACAGGAACGATTCACAGAAGAAGGCTCTCCATGCTGAGTAACATTTAGCTGTAAGTTGAGAGTGACTGCTAGCTGCCACCACAACTCGATCAGGGCATGCATACTAATGCTCTTGGACTGCTGCCATATTATCCATATACGTTTTATTATAGCTCATCTCCTTAATGTGCAAGACATTTATCTTTGATTCTTTCAAAATGAGAAAGAAAAAAAAGAAAGCCTGATACTGTAGAACTGGTTTTAGCACTGTGCAGACCATTTAAACTGGGTCACTGTAAGCTCTTCAAGCAGCTGTTTCTTTGTCATCACACATAAGCAAAAGCACCAAGTCATTTTTTGCCTTATTAACAAACTTTTCTGAATTGTAAGGGCTAGAATTTCTAATAACAATCAGGTAAACTTCTAGACACAGCTTTTCCATTTATCAGCAGGAAGTTTCAAAATTAAAAACATGAAAAAAGAATTTTGCCCACGGAACCCTCCTCTTTAACCTTACAACAAGCAAACGGATCGTTGAGTACAAAGACAACAGTGACTGAACCTGAGCAGGAGAAATCTAATCACATGAATCAACCTACTGGCTTCAACGCTAGTTAGTCATGAGGGGGGGACGACAGATGGATGACGGGACAAACACAAAACTTGCAAAATTGAGTCCACAAATTCAAGGGCAGATCAATGCCCATGACTGACACAGAAAAATAAGCAGGTCTCACAGACACCAACCAACCGTCATCAGAAATGTGAAGATATCCCTCATTCCTGAGGCAGGCAGTGGAATCAAGGAAGGCAACTGAGAAACAGCATCGTTTCAACAACAATGAAGGCTCATTGATGTGTGCTTTTCAAACAAAGGTACTGCACTGTATTGTATTTTAAAAATGGAAGCTCTTCCCCAAGATTTTTTTTTAAGGATGAACTGTATGAGATGTCCTGCAAAAACATGTCTCGCTCTAAAAACCTGAGAATTGGTAGTGTGAAAAAAATAAAAAAAAACCTTAACACAATTGAAATGCATAGTTAAATTAACTTGACCAATTATTCACAAAAACTTAGCAACCCACATGAAAACAGGATTTGCTAGTCTTCATGACTTCATGATAAAGACGCTAGTCTTGATGATAAAGAACATGCAGCAAATCCTTTAATCCACCCATCAAGAAATATCTTCGCACTTCTCAGTTGTTTGAAACTGGAAACAAATCTAATAAAGCACCTTAAATGTCTGCAGCTTCTAGAAGTCATACTTCCTTACAACCACTAACATGACATATCAATGTCCCTCAATGTCACACAACAACACAGAAACACTGGTTATGCGTCACACGTGTTTTCTATACACCACACTACCAACTCCAAAAAGATAAATGGCAGGAAAGGTCCAGAACTTCTGTACAGCCTCAGTCACACTCCTCCATCAGGGCAGTTAGGGTTTCAGTTTTCAGTAGTCTGTGTGGGTTCACCAAAAGCACAGTACAAAACCTGGACACATTTTGAACTCTGATTTCTGGGTCTATCATTATATGTGGTAGAAGTGGGTGAGTTCTTTTCCTTTATCAGCTGCACATGGCATTTATACTCTCCTGCCTTCTTCTCTGTTCCTGCTCTCCCCACACCCAACTTGCTGCCAGAAAACAAATATCACAAAACATCTCCACACTCTTTTTTAAGAAAAGTTTAACAAGCAATGCTTACAGCCTGCTGAACTTGATAACGCCCCTGTAAGAGATTTCCCCCCATTAGTCAGTTGTGTAACTCTAGTTCTGTGAATGTAAAGAAAAACACTGAGCAGACAGTTTTCTACTCTTGAAATTTAAGAAAATAATTAATTTAAAAAAAAAAAAGTTCTTGGCAACTGTTCCTTTGAGAGGGAAGCTATGCCAGATGATGGAGCTGTACATTGGAGCACCTGGGTTACTCCATTCTCTCATCACAGCCAAAGAGAACAGCAGAAACCAAAGTGCACAGTTACAGTGCTCCAAGTTCTGTCTCACATTACAAAACTTTTGCAATAGGCATATATAGTTGCAAAACCTTCAATGAAACCCCAAGTTTTTGCCATGCCAAACTTGGCTTTTCATCAACAAATTTTTCTTTTCTTTTCCCTACATTTCTGGAAAAAGGTAAGAGAAGCAGTTATGTCTTAAATAATCCACAAAAATAAAAAAGTCAAATGGATACAGCTGTTACAGGCAAACAAGAAAAATTACTGGTTCTCATTTATGAACTAAAGGAATGATATTTTTATATCATTATCAACAAAACAACAGAAAAAAAGATGATACATGACCTCAGACATTTGTAATGACGAGGTTAAAGAATCCATGTTATTTCTCGTCAGGAAAGAATATATTCTGAGATGACTTAGAGATTTTCAAAGTGCTGATTGAAAATACATTAAATAGATCAGTCCTGCGGAAGTATATACTGCAAAGGGTGGTGGAATAAACTGCCACAGGTGGTGACTGAAACAAAGTTTAAAGGAGTTCAAGAAAGACCAAAATTAGTTTCCAAGTTAATGATGGAACAGCAGCTTCAAATACAGTCACATTGCTTTTTGTTCACGCAAAGTAAATCTTAATATTACATGCCATCATTTTAGTGCACCTTCTAGGTCTTTAATATTGCACACCATTTGCCCTTTTTAATAAAGCAGGTTGTACATCCATTTTATTAAAATATTACAGTGATTAATCTCAAAAAAGAAACACTGACACCATACCACTACTCATGCATGGATCAGACCAGCCTTCCCAAAAATCACACTTTATATGGATTCAGGCCATCCTAGACCTCAAATATGACTGAAAGGCATTCTGAAAAGGATGCTCCCTGGTATTACAGCTCCCCCAAGTTGAATCCCACATACCCAGCCAACTCTGATGTTTTTCCCACCTCATTTTCCTTCCCTCTGTTACACAAGAGGAATCATTACGCAGTCCACGCTGTGAGACTATTTCAGCTTTCTGAAATCTTTAATCTGTGCCTGCAAGACAACGTGAATACAGACACACAGGGCTACGCTAAGCTCGGGCACTGAAAGAAGTTTGTCCTAAACTCTCAAAACATTTGATGTTGCTTTTATCATTTTCAAGACCTAACTCAAGAATAAACCTCTTTGAATATGCCTTGAAAGAGATGCAGAGGATATACAGGAAAGTAAACAGTGCTTAGGCACAGGGTATAAATAAAGCGAAAAAAATCATTAAGAAAATTTAAAAGGATTCAGAAAACAAAACAAACAAAGAAAACCAACAAAAAAACCCCACCACACAGACAAAAACATTAAGAGAGCACAGCATCCCAAACAAACAAACAAAATAAGCAATAACAAAATGAAAGACAAGGAGATTAAGAACTCAAAAAGTAAATCAGATTTAATCCAGATACTTTTGGTCAGCCACGTTACATTTCCTACGTTTCAATCAGCACGCACACACTCACCCAAATAGCTGTATCTTAATCCACACCAGTCTGGTTTTGCTACTCAGCTCCAGATTACATCCTTGTCCTTCCCAGAGCTGAGAGACTTTGATAGGGTTTGGTTACACAGCTCAGCTCATCACCCTTTGGATCACCCTTTGGATGCACTTCTTGGATCAACAGAGCCACCTTCTCTCAAACCTCTCCAACCTCCCCAGCAGCATCTTCTTCAAACCCTTCGAAGTCAGTGCCTGGGCCACAGTACAAGAGCAATTCCTCAATGGATGACGGTCAGAACACACATGAGGATGGGGAGAAGACATGGGGAGGGCAGGGGAGCAGGAAACGTGATAAAAATACTGGACGAACAAAATGAATGGAGAAAAAAAAAATTGATGGTTCCACACATGGAGTGCCAATTACGAAAAAAAAAAAAAAGGTGAGAACCACCCCTTTAAAAATGTAACTTTAGGCTTTAAAATACATTAAAGGAGGAGAATCAGCCTTACTAGTCAATTAGCTAGCTTTACTGGGTACGAGCTTTCTTGAGCTAGTTTTACTTGAGCTTCCTCTAGCCCCGCCCTCCCCCAATTCACAGTTTCATTGTGAAAGAATTTAATTATTATTTTCATTACCAGACGCAGACATTATAAAATGAGCCTGCACAGAAACAATGAACACTTTAGGAAAATAAGTGTAATAATAATGAGAATGATCAGTTTACATTTTTCTGCAATAAAAATGAAGCCACTTTCAAGGCCATTTTTTAAAATATACTTGAATAAAATAATTCATAACAGTCATAACACTAAATGTGACACTACTCCTTTTCTTAGAAAAGGATTAGTCCAGTGCCTTAAAATGTTAATGCTTAATAAAAAAACTGTTTTGATTTGATTTAAAGTTCCCTATCAAAAGTGTCCTGAAAAATTTAACTTGAACACATTTCACAATGACTGAATATTAAAGCTTTCTTGTTTTGTTCTCTAAAAAAAAAAAAAAAAATCTGTTCCAGAGATATCACTTATACAGCATACCCAGAGAAAGAATACTGCAGCCACCAAAAATTTAGCTTGAACACATTTCACAATGACTGAATATTAAAGCTTTTTTTGTCTTGTTCTTAAAAAAAAAGAAACAAAAAATCTGTTCCAGAGACATTACTTATACTACATACTCAGAGAAAGAATACTGCAGCCACCATACAGTATGCTGTTATTCCAAATAAACCACCAGAAAATTCAAGAGGAAAAAAAAATAAATGGAGTTTTCAAATTAAATAAAGATACATGTATTTATTTAGTCAGGAGTTTTGCAGCATAAATAAAAATCTCAAAGCCATGAAGTAATAAAAATACATTTTTATGGATAAAATAGACACAACGTAATGGTAACATCTGCATGTTACTTAATAGTCCAAAATTGCTTAGTAAGAACAAAACATGAGTTCTTGTGCTATACGTGGCCCGACTTAACAACACAGAGCAACACTCCAATTTCACCCAGGAACCAGCTTCAATAAATCATTTGCTTTCCATGGCCCACCACACACGCGCTGGGTGATTTACAGGTAAGCACCAAGCCTGTCACCAGGACGTACCCTGTGCTCTCCAGTAATAGTGTCCCCACGGAACTCCCCGTCTGACCACCTGTCACATCTACCCACGCTCACCTGTAAATCAGTCACTGCTGGAGGGGGGAAACTCAACAGGCCACTACTCCCAGCTCTTTGAAGTTCTTCCTGCTACGGAGCTGGGTGAACCACACACGTGCTCACGTCCTGCCAGCGATGCTGCAGGACTTAACCCATGTGCACTGACACAGGAGGAGGGAGGAGTCACGACAGGTTGGCTTCTGCTGCCCTGGAGGAGATGGCAGGAGGGCGATGCCCTGGCAGTGCTTCAGCATGAATCGTTAGCCCGAATTGGGCAGACCTCTGGATGCCCTGGAATGCCAACTTCCATTCTGGAAAGGTGTTGAGTCTTTACTCAGGTAGGATGGAGGGCATCTGACACTTAACCACTAAGCCATAATAACAGAGCACCTTTGTCTTCCCATTCTCAGATGTGGATGCCAAGCCAGAATTCACTTGACCAAATGAAGATGTTTACAGTGTAGGTGTCTGTATCTGAACAGGTCATGTAAGTCTTCCTTTACAGCCCGTGGGAAGAACTAGGCTCTTCTACTGAACTCATGTCTAAAGGAGGTCAAATGAATCACCCTCTAAAAGTGCCTGCTCCTGTTCCCTGCCTGGCAAGAGTTCTACAGGATTCCCGTTTCTCTTTGCTGAATAAATATCAGGTCTTCCCCCCACCTTCCACTCAAGAGTTAGACATTTATAACACAGGTGAGACAAATCCTGCGCTGTCCTAGACCATCTTAATCCTTTTTGTTTAAGAACTAGTAGCAAAACACTGATCGTGTAAGTTCTCAGCATTTCCCCCTCAATACCCTGCTCCTGGGTAACACCAGTCCTTCACGTAACTGCTTTTAGTTACAGGACACCAATTAACGTGTTTATTTCAATATTATTCATCCGTTTGAACTTATTCCTTCAGCACCTTTCCCTTCAGATGTCACAGGCATTGCCTGATTCTGATTAGTAACTCTTCTCATTAGCACAGAAACTTCCTCTCTTTGTTACCAGTCTTCAAACAAGACTTACCCAAAGATTTTACCCTTTAGGTGTGACCTATATATTTTCTTCTACTTTACTTCCTTAAGTTTTCCACTTCTTAAGACTTTTTTTTTCCTTTTGTTCTATACTTAAAAAAAAAAGTATTATCCAAAATCTGCCAAAAGCAGTGAATCTTTAGTTGACTTTGAACCAAGCTACCTGATCAGGTTTATCACCTTACATCTCTTCCTGAAGAGTCCTCATTTTTACTGGATAGTCAAGAACTAAAGCTATTAATATTCTCCAGTTCTCTAATTCTACTTCTGATTTATTTCCTAACCTTTTCCAGAAACAAGTCACTTTTTTATTTCCTCACTTCTAATCTCTAATTCCTCTTCTTCTAATCTGTATTCCCAAAACTCTCTGGAATCCAGACTGACAGGAAAAGGGTTAAAATGTGTTCAGGAAAGGGAGAGGGTTAAATTTTTTTAATATCCTCTCCAAAGCAGACATGCAAGCTGAACTCCCTCATCCTCTAGGACCAGGCAAACTCTCACCTGAGCAAAAAGAGACATGATACAGATGTACTGTTAGAAATTGGTCCCAGCTCCGTGAACTAACACGTATTAGTTACCTAACACTTAAAATGAAATTCCTCTCCCCTCTTCCTTCCTCATATCCTTCTATAACCACAGTCATCTCGGTTGGCTGTTGGGCATTTGCCAATGAAACCTTCAGACATCTTACAGTAGTTGTAGAACAGAGCTTTTCCAGGCCCAAGTTATGACTGTATTTATATTCCAACAGTTGGCTCCAGCTTTGGCGTGCAGTTGCCATGTAGCACTCAGAGAAAATCCCTCCTCCTCAAAACTACTTTCACTCCTGAACTTTTTTTTTCCACTGAATTGACCAACCTCACTGAAAATGGCATGGCTGGGAAAAACACCCAACACTTTTGCATGGGGCAAAGAGGGCCCTACTACAGCCTGTTTAGCTGAGGCCTTGGGATGGTGCTTTAAGCTTAAAGTACTTGGTTTTAATGGTTTGACAAATCTACTTTTCCAGCAGGAAGGAAGCTTTCCATGCCTGGCAATGAACTGTAGAGTATTCCACAAAGCTGAAAGAAAACAGCCCTTATCTAAATTTAACTTGCCATAGTTTCAAACTGGTCTGCATGAGGAAACGCCTTTTGCTTTTATTTCATGTAAAACATTCAATTAAATTCTCTCAGGATAAAAGCCCTTACGTATAAAGGCACGTATGCTATTTTTTCTTTCAAATATATCTCATTTATTCTCCCACATGACTCAAGTGGAAAAGTCTTAGCGTAGCGATTATAAACTCACATTAACCTGCCTTTCTTCAGGGGCAAAGGAGAACAGGAGAAGCACTGAGCAATTCCTCATCTCCATAGGCAAAGAAATAAGATAGGCCTGGCACTGAGCCTGCCAGGCAAGCTGACTCCACCAGACCAGGTTGGGAGCACATTTCACAGTCAAAAGTACTTCTCGAAGAACTTCCTGCCAATGGCTACTTGACATTAAAAACTAGGATGATCTAGGTCAAGTATCCCAGTTGACATTAATTGCTATGTCGGATCAAAAAGGCAGGCAGCCTCTCAGCCGGAGCTCAGGTCGCGTTAGGCTTAAAAGCAACCGAGGACAAAACCTTGAATTGTACCCAGAAGCCAAAAGGAAGCCAAGGCAGCTGTTGAAGAACTGCCCGAGCATGTTCTTACCACTCATGCCCTCTCCACACAGGCAGCTGCCGACCGGAGCTTGGGAGCACTGACCAAGCGCAGGCTCGAGAACAGGCAAGCCCAGACCCTCACGGGGAGGTCACACAGTCAGAGACAGCCTCCGTGACGTGCAACCTCTTAGGGACACTTTTCTGTGCCCTGATGCAGAAGGCTGGGAGCCTGCTGGCTGTACATACCTCAGACAAACAGCAGATTACAAAACACTTCAATAAAAGGACAGATGAAACGCTCCAGTGACTGGCAAACTACAGTACTACCTGACTTTAGTGCTTTATCTCTGCTGCTTCTTTTATCTCTACGACCTCTGAAGGCAAAGCACGTGCAATGTCCAACTGGAAAGGAAAGATGACCTGGAAAAGCAAGTCATCTTCAGAGCACAAGACCAAGTGACTCTCAGTTACCCAGAGAATTCAATGAGTACTTTAGAACACAATGCCTGAGAGTGTTGGCTGGAAAGCAGTCAAAGCTATCACTGCTAAAGAGGTAAAAATCAGAATAAAGGAATTAAAAACCTGAAACATTCATCTGATACCAAAGACCTCAGGAAACTTTTAATTTGTATTTTTAAGGGATGATGACTGATTAGGAACAGTAGTAATTTTGACAATGCACCTTACTCATTCAAACAAGACAGAGAGAATTCAAATTCACATTTTCAATCCCAGAGTTATCATCGTGGCCAATGCCAAGGAGGTCAGATTCTAGAACAACCACACCATGTGAAAGGTAGCTCCTTCCACATATTCTTCCAAAAATGTCTTACAGTAGATGATGTCGTACAGTACAATTTTCAGGTACATAATGAGTTCATGAAAAGAAGAGGCAATTCCATGAGCCCTTTCAATTAATATATTTTTCACAAGCTATAGCTGAAACATAAAACAACCAGGGGCTCATCTTACTCATCCACACAGCTTGAACAACACGGCCTTTTATAAAACAGACATAAAAGGAGCAGATTAATTTTTAAAGAGCAAAAGATGAAAATATATAGTTGTACTCCGTAACTCATAGCAGGTTTCCAAATTGTAATCAATATTTTCCTTTGCATTTAAGCACTCCTGAATCTTAATGCTTTTTAAATGTCCAAGTGCCAGAAATAATAATTTTATTACAGATAACCCTATATGATTAGAGTCTGGCTGTAGTTTTTGAAGTTCTTTGCAAACTCAATACAGGCTAAGTGCCCATTTGTATTGTTATAAAACTTCTTTACAGTGCTGTAATACAATAGCTCAAGCAGCAGACCCTGAGCTAATATTTAGCATATAACCTGATAACCTTGTATAGACCCAAACACAGCTGGAAAACCAAAAGTCTACATCAAGTCTAACAATATTTATATTATTTTATTCAAAAGTTTAAGAATACAGGTGTCAAAATAACTTTTCAAAGCAAGAAAAATATTTGGAAGTAGTAAGTTATCAGTCAATTCAACTATTCAACAACTGAAGCACGTGCAGTACTATGAGTGATTGACAGCTCAGTTAGTCCAGTGACAACAAAAAGACTTTTCACCCCACAAATACAAGCTCTTCAGCCAATAAAGATACCTAACACTTTGTCAAAATTTTCTGAATAACAGTTTTGGGCCAAATGCAAAATTGTGACAAGGATAGTTTTCTAAAACCCTAGCCTGTGTCATTTAAAATAAACAAATAAATAATAAACAACAACAAACCCAACCCTAACATAACAACAACTACAACAAAAAAAACCAATCTAAAACATATTTACTTAAGAAGTTGGGGTTTTTTTCCTGTTCAATACAGTCGATACCACTGCAGATCCATGTAGTGCATAAAATATTCAAATATTTTAACAGTTAAAATTAACCCTAAAAAGTACTTGTAGCAAGAAGTACACAGCATTTCACCACGTAAGCCAACAGGAAGCACCACAGTGTGCTAGTATGACTGGGAGAAAGTCTGGTGACTCTCCCAGCAATTACAAACTGGAGCAGATCTTTCCCATGCCCACTGGGACATTTAGGAAAAGGTTCTTCACTGAGAGGACAGTCGGTCACTGGAAAGCTCCCCAGGGAAGTGGTCACAGTATCAAGCCTGCCAGAGTTCAAGGAGCATCTGGACGATGCTCTTACTCACGTGGTTTAGTGTTAGGTCGTCCTGCAAGGAGGAGGGAGTTGGACTCCATGAGCCTTATGGGTGCCTTCCAACTCAAAATATTTTATGACTCTACTCCAGTATTTTCAGTCACCAAAATCTTGATAACCTATTGAGACTTCTCAAAAGGCTTTTTTGATTTGGAAGTACCTGTCATGCTTTTTCTGCTCCTGCATTCACAGAAGGATATCAATACTTTGTGAAAGACCTCCTGGAGCCTTCAGAGCAAAGCTCTGGAACACTACATATTGAACCTAGGGAACCTATTACCTACAGAAATTCCTAATGCAGACAACAGCTGCACAGATTAAAGACTGAAATTAGTGGTCTTCATTTATTCTTTTTTGTATGTTTGTTTTTAAGAGTTGTGGAGTTTTTTGTTTGTTTGTTTAAATTAGTTTTGATTACAAATGCACTGAGAAGTTAATGTAGCAATATGTGCCTTTCATAAAATACTAGGCTAGAACAGTCACTTATTAACCATAGTAGAGTTGTATTTTACAATGAAAGAATGTGGCACATGAGTCAGGCTTCTCATTTAATAAAGCTTCCTTCAGCAAAACTAGAGTAGAGTACCTCAGACACCTGACTCAAGAAGATCCTCTACTTAAATACCTGCTTATATGTTTTCTTTACTTTGGAAAAGTGCTAAAGATAAATAAAATGGAAAAGGAAAACAAAGGGGGAGGGGGGAACCCAGAAAGCTTCCAACACTGATGCAATCTCTTGGAAGGAAACATCTCTATTCGTTCAGAGAATCACCTAACATATACATTTGTGTTTTGGTTAATATATCTCTTGCTCCTCTTCTTGATCATCTGCAAGCAGGCTCTGGTGAGCCTACTGAGGGGGGAGGCAGTAATAAAATAAATTTAAAATAAGAGATCATTACTTCCAGTCCCCCGCTTTCCTTTACTTCCACTAGTACTCCTTTCCTCATCCTGCAGTAAGCTGGCTCAGGAAATGAAGATGGCACAAACATTTATGTTTTTAATAAGACAAATAACTGCACCTCCTTAAACTGCTCCCAGCAGAGTCATATCACAGCCTATGACTGTACCAGTGAAGTGGCAGCACGGATGGGCCAGGGATGAGACTTCCCTGCTCGGTGAAATTGAGCTGTAGTATCAAACTGTATTTGGTCTGTATACGTACAAATCCACTCTTATTATTCTCTTGTATTTCCATACCTAATTAAATGAATATGCCCAAGCTTTCTCCCTCACATATGCAATGTCATCCTTCGTGCAAGCATAATGTCACATTATTTGACAATGACTTAAAATGAAAATTGATGAGCAGAGGTTAGACAAACACCACTGATAACACCCATCACACAGGTAACAAAGCTTCTGCCTCTATATGACAAAAATCAAGCAACAGAGGCACTTTAATTCTTCAGACTAAAGCACAGGTCAGGTTCTTGTTGCCTTCTAATCTCCAAGTCTATCAAGAAGAGAAAAGATAAAAACCAAAAATAAGATTATTTACGCTATTTGTTTCTGAATAAAGACTAAGGTAAGAGGGTTACCTGTTGTCTTACCTAGGCTTAGTTTTTCTCCCTGCTTGCTCCACAGACCAAACTCATGCAATGAACTGCCAAGATGATAGCACCATCCTTGCTAGTTCTATGCAAGCATCTTTTCTAGTATTCTTTTCTTAAGTAATGCCTCCATGCAACTCCAGCCAGGTGTTTTATCACTGCTAAACTCAAGGAATGCTTGCATAAGCCCGCGGGACCCTGGGATGGTTCTCTTGCCACAGACTTCCTTTTTGGATGCTCTGTCTTACTTAAGACTCCACACACTTTAATGCCACACCTGTAAAATGTTAACAGTCCCATTCTTACCCTGTTTTACTGTGCATGTGGTTTTATGCTCCAAAACACAGTGGAGTGCTATTTTCAGCTACCATTTCTGCGTTCCTATATCACAAAACAATCATTAGCATAAGAAACGAAAACCGCAGCCAGACTTGGGGGGCAGAACCACTTGTTCCCTGGATGTAATCTACTCCTTCCAGCAAAAGGAAACAACAATAACCAAACGACCAACTCACAAGAGACCGTACAGTTTCACCAGTTTTCACACTGAGCCCCCCCGGAATCAGTGTATGGTACAGTTAAGGGACAGACTGTCCTCCTTGGAGAAAGCACACTTGCTGCAATTTAGTTGTTAAAAGGAACAACTAAAATAAGTGTTAGTATATTAAAGAGTGTTAACTGGTCACCAACTCAACCTTTACCTCTAAAAAAGAGCTCACTTTGTACAGGCAGTAGGGCTATTTCCCCTAAATTTAGGCATGTTCCACTTTAATCTGGTGTTCTCTCACAGTGTCAAAGCTTACAAGAAGAGCAGGAAACAGTGAAAGCAAACCAGGACAGGTTTCTCTTTAGAAACAGAATGAATATTTTTAAGCATCAGAAACATGCAATTTGGCATGTTGAGAGAGATGCACAGAGCTATCCCTTTTAAAAAAAGCCTCTTTTAGGACCAAAATATTTTATTTTCTCTTTCTCATAGGTATATGTTCACACGTTCTGATCTATTTTGAGAATGTCTTTCCTAGATTAATTTTTAAACTCAAGTCTGGATACTTTTTACCCTCTCTCTGCCCAGATATCCCTGTTGAGCCTGTCTGTTTCATTACTGGAGGCAGCAAGGACATGGAAGTCAGTCTGCCACAGGTTTGCATCCCACCCTTTCCCACGAAAAGCAATAAAAACAACACAGGGCGAGAGTCACCCTTACATACAGGAACAAGGCACAGCACTTACAGGGCAAGAGCCATAACTTCCTACAGCATGCATGCTATTATATGTACTTTCTGTCACAGTAGATGACAGTAAGCCACCTCATTAAATGCTGCAAGGCTTAAAAAGAAGGAAAAAACAGCACTGCTCTCCAACTTTCACCAAAAAAAGGAGAGTATAACAGCATACCTGCCTTCATCCTCTTACGCTTGACAGTATCTCTAACAGAATAAACCCACAACAGACTTTACAGTATAAGTACACATAACTAAAGCTTCTGGCAGTTTTCTCTTTACTAGATATAATACAACTTTTACAGCTTTAGCTATGCCAGTTCACAAATGTGACAATTTTAACCAAAGTCTGTTTATATACTTTTATTTAGAATGGTCTTGTACCTGAAAGCTTGTATACATCAGACATCATTTTGAGAGGAAACAGAGACTTCAGTTCAGAGACTTCAGACAACCACTGATGTCACTGTGAACTATTAAGTAGTAAGTTGCTTTAGACTAAGCCAGTCCTTCCTATTCCGCTTACAAACAGGTGGGAAAAATGATGTAATGGTGATTAAAGGGGGGGGGAAAGGAATTTACTTTACATAAGATAACCAGTGGGCAATTCCTGTGGACCAAAATTCAAGCTGACATTAGTTCAGAGATCTGTTATTTACATGTGCAGTCCCAAGGCATGGTAAGCACTGCTTCTAAACTGAGAGGAAGCTGTGCCCACAGACCACAGGGTATCAAAATATTCAGCACTGGTCAAATCCAACAGGAGACAAATCTCCTGGTTGTATAATGGTCACTGAGCTCCTCCAACAAACCACTTACACATTTCCACAAGTGTTCTCTACAGACTACACAGGAGCAACCTGCAAAGACTAAACAGCACACACAAAGTAACCAAGGGGAGCTAATAAAGGCATACTGAAGATATTACAATTTTCTCGTCTCTTCTGTGATCTTATTTTAGTAATTATCAGTTATCTCTACATATCTAAAGCAAGTTACATGAAAATAACAAATACAGGAACACAGTGCTGGAGCACACCAGCACTAGTGCACATACGGGTAGTCAGAATTCAGGAAAGTAAGTTTATGAATTATGTTTGTATTTGCACATTTTTAATATAGTCTAGTGATTACATCAAAAACAAAAGTGATAAGGATATTTGTCCTTATCTTAATTAGTAAGGCTGTTTATGCAGGATGAAAGGTAAGCATGTGTTTGTTTCTCATCTCATTTTTATTTATTACAACTGAGGAGTGTTGCATTATTTGTACTTTTTAAATCATGAGAAGCCTCCAGACACAATTGTTGCAAAAATGGTACTTGGAAGAGACACATTAAGAAATCCTACCTTTAATCCATCCAAGGGAGACCAGTTCTACCCAGAAAAAGTAAGGCTCTCACCCATCAGAAAGATTTGAAAGCGTACCAAGAAAATACAGTTTTCCCTCCCCCCCTAAAATTTCTACAAGTAAATCTCATCACAAGTTCCATTACGTCATAGGATGGCCCTCGTCCCTAATTCTTCCAAACAACAACACATGAGGTCATTTGACTAGAGAATATAATGAGGCTTAATTAGAGAATATGAATCAGGATTAAAATCCAGCCAATCAAAAAAAAATAAAACCAAAACAAAACAAAAAACCACAACAGATCCCCAAAACCAAAAACACTCCAAAAGCCACATGGTATGTGCTTCAGCCCAGGGCAGAAGACAGGTGGTCAGAACTGAAAAAATGGTTCCCATCCATTATTTCCCTCCTAGTCTTCAGAGTATTTGATGTTCCTAGTATCACCAGCCCTACTATACTTGTTGTCACATGCTCTTCCCGTGGTCTTTCTCCAATCTACAGGTTTGATACTGCAACATTCAAAACTCTTTCAGTATCTTAAGTTATTTTCCTGAATTATTTAAACAATCACTGCTATTTCTACAATCCAGGACATCTTGTCAGAGTTCTCTGAACCCTGCAGATGATCTCCACGTGACATGGGCAAGTTTTTTAATTTAAAAAAAAAAAAAAATTAAAAAAATACACATAGAGTAGCTCCATCTCCAAGTAACTCTCTTTGCTCAGGAAGGAAGGGCAGCAGGTGAGGATCCAACTCACTCTGACTTATGCCATCCCCCTACAAGGAAGGGACCTTCTGCAGAGGGATGGAGGAGGTCACCACGGTCAGCAGCACCGCCATGGATAAACCTGACAAAGTCCACCTGCCACAGCACCAAGCAATAAGCTAACAAAAATTAGATCAGATAGCAGACCTACAAGTGTTTATAGCCCATGACTCAACTTTCCCTCCTGTACAGTGACCTTTACAGAGGACAGGAAAAGCAGACGAGCATGCTTATATGTTAAATTCATACAATCCATTATCCAAAAGAGTAACTGATATCTGAGGCTCTAAATCTACTTAGGAAGCAGAACAGCAGTGGCCTACGATATCCCCAAAAGGCCACAACAGAGGAAATTTGATTGTTTTTGTGCTCCTGGTATCTTGTGAAGCATGTGCCATTTTTCTCAAAAAATAACAACAAAGTCATAAGGTAGGAGACACAGAAATAGTGTGATCATCAGCACAAAGAGGATATTTTAAGACCTGCTTTAATGCTCAAGTTCAAGTTTTGCAGAGACAGAACAAAGCTGATATTTGCCTAGGCAAGACATCAGAGCTAGGGGAACCATACAGCACTGTAACCAGAAATACTCAGTATTACCCCAAAAACAGTGTCCAAATAGTGTTCATCTCCCCTGTCGCACATTAGAATACTCTGAAAACAAGACCAGAGCAGGGCAAGGCAAAAGTGAAATTGCCTGGAAAGCCTGAAGGGCACACTGAACAGACCCTTCTTCCATTAAGGAAATTCACAGCAGAAAATGACTAATGGTAATACTTGAGGTCCAGAAGATAAAGTTTGGCAAAGTGACCTTTTATGCATTTCAGATCAAAAACCAGTTTGGTCATATGCGTGCTGAGATAGCCTTGGGCATATGACAAACTAGCTTAAAAAAAAAAAAGTTTGTGAGCAAGCACTTAAGACAGCTGTGTTCAAGAGCTATATTCAAAAAACATGATCAAACTTTCATGTTTGCCATTGTAATCCAAGAGCCAGAGTTCAGTAAACAGTATATGTGATTCTACACAAGCTTGTTATCTTTCCATCTCAACAGTTAAACCCTATGTGAGGGAGTGCAAAGAGGTTACAAAATGCTATCAGCATAGTTTATTAAATGTTCCCTTTGCATTTATTCTGTAGCAAGATAAAACTTGAGGTAGCAGAGACTCATAAATACCAAAAGTTGAGAGGACTCAGGACTGATTCTTGAGAAATCATCTTGACCTCCAGAGGGCAAGGGGAAGTTTTTCTTCAAGAAATTTTGCACTCTTACATGGCCACTTTGAGCAGTTCGGAGCAGATTTGCTCTTTGTTAGCAAAGCAACAATGAATGGCAAAGGTCCATAGATTCTTCCCTTTTTTTCCATAAATAGGAGCCAAAGTAACAGATTAATGGGATTTTTCAGCTGGTTTTGCCTTTCTACCTCATAACCACACACCTCTAGCGATCCATTATTCAGGAAGTTCCAGGACTTTAACACGTGATCTTGGGATTCAGGTGAAATTTTGGCCTTAATGAAGTCAACAGCACCATTCCTTTCAATTTCCAAGGTGAAGGATTTCACACTTATCTGTGGTGTTCCACCTCCCCATCTGTAATGCCCTGGTCTCAAAGCCTCAAGCTTTACCAGGAGTTTTACGTTTATTTAGGTTCCCAATAGTTTGCCCACACTAAACTTTTGCAGAGTCCCAGTTCTTTGATACCTTGAATTCGTGCACAGAAAAAAAGCTATGCACTTTCTTCCCCAAGAGATTTCTTTTAATCTAGTGAGAAAATAGGTCTTTGGGCAAAAGGAGTAACATACAACATAACAACAACAACCAACCAAGGAGAGGATTCCACAAAAGCATTACATTTGATCATCCTACAACTTAAGGGAAATAGATAACTTAGAACTGATTAGGTGCTATCTTCTGAAAGCACCTTTAAATCACTTCAAGTTATAACTGTTATTATAAATTCAAGAAACATCAAGCTTTTGTCCTATCTGCACAATTCGGAAGCACAGAATAGGAGCTGAAACCTTCAGCTCTTACAAAAATGGGAGGGGAATTGTGCTCTTGAGTTTGAGTTATGGGGCATCTCCAAAAGCTAGAAACAGTCAAATGAGACCATTCCCTGAATTAATGAGTGTTTAAAGTATATTTTCATCATTGCACAGTTACTTTAGCACAGAAAAGTTGAGTAAGTAGAAGAAAGTTAGCTGCCTCAACAGAGAGGAGCCCATGTACTACGCCTGGTCAGATGAGAAAAAAATTATGAAAGCAACTACTCCGCAAAATAAGGCCAACAAAGCCAGCAGCCCTTGTTGCCCAAATGGTTCCAGAAGAGCTCTGAAGAAAGAGTTGTGTCCAAGTTTCACATAGGTTAGTGCTTCCCACCAAACTCATTCCAACACAGGACTGGCAGAACACCCTTGCTCGGACACCCCACCCCCTCAGAGGTGTCTGCTTCCCCATCTGGGAGCTACATTCCTATAAAAGTCATCACAAACAGGAGATGAAAAGGGTGTGTGGAAAAGTTTTTTGGGGGTCTTTTTGTTCTGTTTAACCCGACGCTCCTCATATACTCACCTTTTTGCCAACTACAAAAACTCCTGAGTGGAGAAAAAAAAACACCCCACACTCAGGCAAGTAATTTTTTTCCATAAACGATAAGCAAAACAACTAAAGTCAAACAAAGTTGAAGGCTACTGACAAGAAAATAGAGGCCTAGGTCCTGTTCTTTCTGCTGCCTGAGAAATGAAGGCAGAAACCAGTATCTTGATGTTCTTCCCTGCTGTTTTCTGCTGCTTTTTCACTGTATTTTGGCAGCAGTGGGAATAAAGACAAAAGCAGCACCAAAGAACAAAGTGTGAATCTAATTCGTGCAAAAATAGGGAGCTGGAACAAAAGACAGTAGAAGTGGATGGACTACTTATAGCAATTATTGTCAAATATTTTTGCACTTCCTTCCTTAATGTAGCTCCTTTAATACACAAAGACCTACAAATAGTTCTGAGAAATTCCCTTTGTAAAAGGAGGAGAAAGGAAAACTGTAATAAGACTATGCAATGAAGATAAATTTTCCCAATAATGCAAGCTACAGGAAACACATGGAGGTCAAATAAAACTATTATTTGCCTTTTCAAACACTATTTTCTTCAGCTGCTAAATAAAAACATTATGAAGCCATTTTACACAGTGAAATTTAACCTTATATTAACCTTCCATATTAAGTAAACAAACCTTTCTAGCCAATAAGCATCATTGTGAACTCTCCAAGATGATAAGCAATACCTTAATTACATTCATTTACATGACTTTGAAATTGTTCCAGACCAAAGTCGACAACTGCAAGGTCAAAGAGTATGGAAATCTAAAATAAGGAGAAATCCATAGTCGTCCAGTTCACACAAGCATGGTGCAGCATCCTTCCTAACCCAGTTTGCAAAGGGTCAGGGATACCAACCAAGTACTTGCCTTTTCATCAATTAAATTTAAAAAGCAAATCCTCTGAAACACCAAGGACTGAGAGGTTCCTTTTTTTTTCTTTGAAGACTTATCAAAGTTGAAAACAATGGACACTTCAGAATTGTTTTTAATGCCTAATTGCCAATTAAGCTGCATAAATCTTATGCAAATGTTTTATAATATTCTAACTGAAAAACACAACAAATATAATTTTGAAAAATGCATCCACATCACTAACAACTGCTGAATATTTGGTATAGAGCCATTATACTCTGCAATGCTAAACTGACTAGATCTGTTGAGATTTATCCTATGAGGGAAGTGGAACAATGGAAGAGAAGCCACCATACTGATTCCACATCACTGTACTTCATGAACTGCGCAGACTCACAGAGAAGTCCCAGCCCGATGAAAACCTGCTGCCTAGACTTACATTCTCATCAACAAGACTAGACTAAACCCTTAAGATATGGGGAGAAAATTCCCTGTGTTTAGTCCTAAGTACAACTTTTAGAGTGCTACGTGAAAATCTTTACTATTTGATTCATTCCACACTTCGAGTGGGAAATGCTAATATCACTCAAACAGCAATTATAAACTTTTAGCAGTGACTGTTGCAAGAAACTTGATGAAGCATATTCTACCCTGGAAGAGTAGAAAAGCAGACACAGAGTCCATCCCATTCCCAAGACATTAGATAATGGCTCAGGTATGATCAATAGCAATCAAATTAGCCAAAATAGAGCATACATGCAGGCTGCACTAATGGATCGTTTCAGGATTACATTTTGTGTATTGTAACAATGAAATTATTACAAATATACATATAGAAAAATCTAAAGTACGGCTTTTGGATTTAGGTAGTCCCGTATCAATGCACTGCAGCTGACAGTATTTTCTTTGTATTAAATTAGATAAATCTTCCTGCACCTTACTTTACTAGCCAAGCACTTTTTACACAACTCTCAAGCCAACAACCTTCTGCAATTTAACTATGATTTAGTGCAAGAGAAGCAATGAGTATTGTAAAATTTATGCTTGTTCACCTTCTCTCCCCACAGAGAAGGGCAAGACGTTTTTTCATGTAAATATGTATTAGATCCAAATCATTTAAATAGATATTATTCCATAGAGAACATGATGCTGCATATGCCCATTTCAGCTCCATGTTACTAAATAAACTGCAAGATAACAATGTTGCCTTGCTCATCCTAAAGGACACTGAAAATATTTCTAGGCATTTCAAACATAAGTAAAAGGAAAAGACTTTCACAAGAAAAAAAGAAAAACTAGGGTGGCTCTTACAAAGCTAGATAAGGTGAAGACAAGTTACTGACAAATTAGGAAATCTCTTCAGGAATAGGTCACAGCTGCTATAGCAAAAGTATAGCTCAGGTACATGGAGCAGTCTTGGCAGTATGAATAGCAAGTCATTACCATCTTCCACTTTTAAATGGAGCAAGGGAAAGATAATCATGTTTGCAAGGAGAAAAACCAAGAAACTTTAAACAGGTGACTAATTCTAAAAGTTAATGTAGGAATGTTAAATGCAAGGTGCCAAATGCTAATTTGTCTCTAATATGTCTCAGTTATATTTAGCTACAAGTGTCACTGCTTGAATGAAAGAGAACGAGAGAATAGGGGAAACTTAAACAATGTCTTTAAAAGAGAGCTTTAAGTGCTACTTTTAAGTGAGTGCATATATCTCACTGCTTTTCACAAAATATGACGGAAGTTAATCAGCATGTTACCACAAAATGCATGTTTAGTTAACAACTTATTTCTAAACCATGTATTTATTTAAAGTGAGGAAGACTGTCATTGGGCTTGAAGCTATCACATATCATTTGGGCCACAGTCAGTTATCTTACAATACAGTCTGACCTCTACTTGATTTTAAAATAGGATAATCACCTTCAACTATGTATGAACCTTGAACATTATCAAAACCAGTTTTATTGCATCAACGATTTATTAATAGTCTTGTATTAATAGTAATGTAACTTTGACTTTACAAAGTCATAAAGATGACGAGAAACACAGTCAAGGCTTACTGTGCTACCTATTTTATTTTAGGCTTCTAAGGCAACCTCATGACACAATCAGAAAGACTATCCTGAAAGTAAGAGCTCCAAAGAAAAAACAATAAGAATACTCATGTATTGCCCCAGTTCAACAACAGAGCAGGAAGGATACGGACAGCATAATGAGTTCAGACAAACACTGAAACCTTTCAAGTACCAAAATTCTCCTCTAGCCAACTGTGCTTGGACCTGGAAAACCTCTCGTGCTGAGACAGGTAACGTCTGGACAAGCGCAGAACAGCGACTGCTCTAAAGAAGAGGCGTGAGCCTCGCGCAGGAGTGCACTAAGCCACGTTCCCCTTCCAAGCAAAGCACTGCAAAACGCCCGAAGCCTACAGGCTCCCATTCAAAACAAACCTGACGAAGGAGGAAACGTTCCTCCCAGACCTTTCTGGTTCAAAACACTTGCCGCAGCAGCCCCGCCGCGCTCCCTGTGCTGCACAGTCACTTTTATAGCTGTTAGCCCCATTACACCACAGCCGACAGTTTAAACAAAGAGCAACTAAGAAAGTACAATATTCTATAACTGGCATTTACAGCATCGGCCTTGGACTTCTAATCTTTACCAGACGGGCACACAAATCAATCTATCAGCTCATAAAGGTATGCTTTTTAACCTCTAAAACAGATGGGATTGGCCAGAAACGTCTGGCATGTCAAACTGCTAATCACTGCTGCCCTTTGCACAAAATAACCCACTTAAGTTGAGGCATGGTTGCACTGTAACAGACATTAGTCTGTGGGAAACCCATTTAACTGTCACATACTCCCGCCACTCTTGCTCTCCCTTAATTAAGCCTAATGCCTTATGCTTTGACCTTTTGTTCTAGCCTATTAACCCTATCTAGTACAAGTTCAAATATGTTAAACTTAAAAGTTTGCTGTAAAATATTAAATGCCAAGCTAGAGAAAGAAGAAGGGACGCTTCTCTACCCTGCCAGTTAACAATTCCTCCACCAAATTTCCTAGGCAGACAAAATGGAAGAACTATGTTAGCCACCAATGATAAAATACATCCAAACACTAATCAGTTTCACAGCAAAAAAGTAGAGTTTCTTCTACTTGCATAGCCTACTTTTTCCTCTTCAGAGGAGAGAGGAGGGTGAGGAAAAAAAAAAAGTGAAACTTCTGTTTGCAACTTCATATCCTCAGGCTTCCAGGTTTTTATCCACCAAGAAAAGCACATGCTATCAGCCAAGATCATACTACACTCATTTGCTGTTCTCTGAAACCCATCATTAAAAATAAGACATAATTGGTTTACAGTGACCAATTTCTCCTCAATTAAAGGCTGCCTCTGCTAACCTTGCTCACACTGAGTCACCATCTTGTTCTTTTGACAAGATAGTTACACTTAATATTAGTTTTTAATTGTCATCTGTAGCTTCTCATGATTTGCATCTTTTGAAGTTCCTGAGACTTGCATAGACTTAAACAAGAACATAATTATAAACTTTAGCTCACTGACACACACTTTGCCTTTGATACAAGCTCAGCTTAAGCATGACTGCATTCCACCCCTCTCTCCCACTTCATGAAGGTTACACAGCATCAACAAGTCCAGCAGTTTGTTTCTAAAGCAGCACTCTTTTGCAGAAAGACCAGCCTAATAGAGACCAGCCTAATAAAAGACTAGAACTCTTGACTTAAAACAAGCAGTCTAATTCCAGTGACAAAAACAAACCTCTCATCAAGACATTATTAAAGCATTCCACATTAAAGCTATTTATGTGTGCAATGCAAACTTGGTATACCAACACAGGTATTCTACAATTGCTGCTTATAACCAATAAACAAACATACTCCCCACTCCAAAAAAACAACCAAGACATAGCACATAACTGTTTTCTAATGTTGGTTACAGAAACAGAAGATGGAACACAAACTCTGTCGGGATTACCAGCCATGTATACACTGATGTTTTCTCAAATCTTTAGCTTAACCACCTTAGTCACTAAGTTGAATGCTTGGTGCAACATCCTTGTTTATAGCTTAAGCTTCTGCAACTCTGACTAAACAGAACTGCTTTTAAACAGAGGCAACAATCTTGAAACAAAGCTTTGAACTACTTTAACCGTTTTTGAAGAAGTGAAAGATTTCTAAAAGCTTGTTGCCACAAAAGCCACTGTCTACTATGTTCTGTTTAAGCTGTGTAAGAGACCATCTGTTACTGATCAAAACAATCTCAAGTTTTAAGCAGCTAATTAATTAATTATGTTTTAATTCCAAAGTGCCTATCCCAGTGATTCTGAGACCAGCAAGTAACACAATTAACTTTTCTGTAAATACAATTGCTTAGACAACTAAGATGCACTACAGAAATGCTAGACTTCTTTTTTGAAAAGTCAAAGGGGAAATGTTATGGTGAAAAAAATGGACCTCATCTTAATTTCCCTTTATTTCAAAAACACTAATTCTGGATAAATCCAAATCACCTGGATTTAAAGAGCAAATATATTTCATAATGATTTCACTTTGCTCTATTCTTTTGTGTCGGAGATGCTCAAACTGCTACACAGACCAATGCTGTATTCAAATGAAGTCAAGCAACACAAGGATTTACTAAAAAAAGAGAAAAATATATCCTTGCATCTGCAATCTATATCATTACAACAGATATGCAAGAAGTTCTGCAGGCTGGGATTTGGAATGACTGCCTCCAGCTTCTAGACCTTCCCTACAAACACTCACAAAAGTTGCCACTGGAGGCAATGCAAATGAGTCCTAAGAGAGACCAGAAACAAAACAACAACTGCTTGTCAACCATTACATGCCCAAATTGTATTCTTTATGCTCATCAGCATTCTCAAGTTCTTAGGCACGCATGTAGGCCCACCGAGGACAGTGGGGCTACTCAAGTGAATAAAATTACTCACAAACCAAAGTGCATATACATAAGCAATCACTGGACAACACTCAGGGAATTCTTCCCTGGTATCAAAGAAAAATAGGATTTAGGAAATGGGAACCAAGGGAGCAGATCTGAACAAAATGACAGCGATGCTACATGTCTACAAGACACTGTAATGTAATATCTAATAATGATTTTACTGTGATGGTCCCTTGCTACAAAAGCTCAGTTTGGATCAGTTTTATTTAAAAAAATAAAGAGAGGGTAAGACAGTAAGTTTCTCTTAATCTTCTCTTTCACTCTGAAATTATATGTAAATCAAGTTCTTCACTGTTTAGCTGCTACCTCCCAAACAAGTAGGCTAAATCTTAAGGACTTACTAGCAAATTGCATACAAAAAGTTCAAACATTACAAAAATACTTATTTCTCTTTAATCAGCACACATTAAAAAAAAAAAAAAGGAAAAAAAAAGAAGTCTTATAGTAAAAGACAGGGATTAACTTGAAAATTTATCACTTCAAACACATATTATAATCCTAAACGGCTTATACATGGCACATGTCTGACAGCTTTGGCAAGACAAAGAAGAAACCCCAAAAACAAAGAGACAAGGTAAATAACCCACACAAATTATTTACCTTGAATGTGGTCCCATCAGGAAAGCTCTTCCTTCAGGAGTCCAAGGATGCATTAATTTTCTTCCTCAATGATTTCATGCTCGATCTGAAAATAAGAGCAGAAATGGCCCTATGAAAGTCTGCATAACGAGTTTTCCTACCTCCTATTGCCTCCGTGTACTTTCTTACTGTTGGTGTAACAGTAAGAAGTAACAACAAGCTTTATTTTGGTTAGTAAACACTGCAAATAATCATTTTATTTCAGAAAAAAAAAATGTAGTTCTGAACTTCAGAAATTAAAATCTTCCAAACAGAACCATCAGTGAAACCAGCAGAAACAACTCACATTGTCTAGACTTGTACTGACTAAGGGGACAGTACTTCTGCAAGAAAAAAATCACATTCAACTCTGAAAGCCACAGTCCTCTTTTTCTTCCTTTCATTCAAAAAACAGCTGTGACATGAAAGCCCTCCTTCCTATGTAGTGATTAGAGTTTAACACTTCAAACTTGCACCTATGATCATCAAAATAATTTTTTTTAAAAGACTCTGTTAATTTACATATACATAAGGAAAAGACAAGAGCACAGTAAAACAGGTGGGTGTAATGCTAAATGCCACAAAATTAGGTAGAAAAAATGGAACTGGTAGAAATTATATTTGTTTTTGAGACATAAGACTTAAATAGTGTATGACCCTATAATTAGAATATCTCATCCATCACAAGCACCACCTTAAAAATTCTCACCACTTCTCTATTTTTTTTAAGTGAAATTTCACTAAATGTTGCAAAATTCAGGTAGTCCAGATCAGTCTTACTTCTACTATTTCACCACTGTTGTTGTAATGAGCATCACTATTAAAGATTATGTTACACCTTCTGTCATTAAGTTACCACCCAAACAGCAAGTTTATTATGCATAAAGAGTAAAATTTAACTGCAATAAAATGTATTTTAAAAACAGTAAAATAAATACAACAGGCCTTCTCCACTCCTTAGCTGAACTTCCCCCCACTCCTCTTGCTTGGCAGAGGTAGACTTCCCCTCCTCATATCAACACCCTTAGCTTCTTTTCCCATAAAAAACGCATGCAAAAAAGCTTTTTAAGCACAGAATTACTCTAGCACCAAGGATGCCACAGGTGGGGACAGGTGCATAGGATGGAGGGGGCAGAGTGGGAATTTTGTGTGCACATCTCAGCACTTCCCCCTCCACAAAACCACTTGGGCTCAAGTTAGCTTAGAGAAAAACGTCAACTCTGACCACTGCAATGTGCCTGCTACCTGGGAAAAGAGATACAGGTGTTGATAGATGGGTCATCATCAAAAAAAACCAAACCCTATTCGAAGCTTTCAGGTACATGAACTAACAGCAGCATGCTGGACTACTGCCAGCATCAAGATGCAACAAAAGACACCTAACAATAGAGCCAATTAAGCTGAAAAATAAGTAAATACCCTGAAAAACTACATGCAGATACTATTTCAAATCCTTCTCCTATACACATCACAAAATCAAAAGACAATTTGCACTACAGAACAGTAGGCAAGCCTCAATATTTGTATTCAATTAGGGGGAAAAAAAAAGACATTTACCATTGCAGTCAAAATAAACAGAGAAATGTTGGGTAGAGGGATAATAAACATAGGTAATAAACACAGTTCAAAGCCTTCTAAACTCCATTTTGCTCAATGGGGAAATAAGCTGGAAGTGGAGTCTTTTGTGGCCAAAGGAAAATCAGGACAAGAGGCCCCACAGAGCAGAAGAAAGTAGCACTTCTAATAAAACATCCTGATCTTCTCAAGTCACCTTAATTTGAGAAAAATACTTAATTCCAGTATTGCTGTTCTATACTATAGACGTAGACAAAATATTTTTCACCACTGACAAGGGGGTGAATTTAAGCATTCCTTCTTCCAAGATTTCTACCTAGTAGGTAAAAACACAAAATAAAACACAAAAAACCCACCCCACACAGTATTACCATCAAGGTTCAATGTACAGACTGGCTTTGCTTTAGGTCAGCACCAAACAATCTTGTCTGTATTGTTCCAAGTGACTACAAAAGGTTTATGGAAGTTCAGAGAAAAGAGAACAAAAGAATTTATTATTTCTGGGGAGATTCCATATTCTTCAATAACATTTTAAAAATTAAGGAAAAGAAAAAAAGGCTTTTCTAGAATAATACTTTATTCCCAAGAACTTCACATATGGATTACTTAGTGCTTTGCACACCTTATAGCTTTTTGAATGTTGATTTGTTTTGCCTTATGAACTGCCAAAAGCAGGATAGTTGACGACACAAACAACTCCTACAAGACAATCTCCTGCGGCAAGAATGATCATTTCTTTCTACCTCTGAGGCAAGCCCTGCTTTCTACATCGCTGAAAAGGCCTTTTCTTCCCTTTCCCTCTCCATTTTCACAGTGGGATGGAGCACAGGGAAGAAGCAGAAAGCATGCAGCCATGAATCTTAAAGTTCAGTCTGAAACAAATCAGTGTCAGAGCAACATTACCAACTCAGGACCAATAAAAACAAAAATACTAGTCATATGTGAGCAAGACATACTGCTTGGACATATTTCAGCACAGAACTTCCTTAAGCGCTTTTTGAGACACATTAAATTCTCCCTTATTTGTTTTCAACTTACAGTTTCATCCAAGACTGAAATCCATTTTGCATCTGGCATCTGATCTCTCACGAGGACTCCCTCACAACCTCCTTTCTTAGAGGAGGAAGATCAACCCCTCAGAAGTCTTTCCCAACACCAAGTTTCTTTTCTACACTAAACTCAGCATCTTCAAAACCAGAAAGCAACAGAAGATCTGTAGCTTCTTCTTTTTATCTGATTTTGTCTATAAGCAAAACTGGTATTCCTCTGCTGAAGACAATGGTATTTCAGTGGTATGAAAACAGTTTCCCTAAAGACGGGGAATAAACAGGTGCAATGAGCTCCAATAACAATTTAAGTATGAGAAGACTATGCCAAAAGGGTTTGACCCAAGCTAAGATGTCTAGCAACTGCTTCTTCCCCTTTCTACACATGAATATTTATTTACGTGAGTTTTAGTTCCCATTCTCCTTCTTCAACCATCAAGCCAAGTGACCTGCAACAGACAGCCAAATAAATTACCAAATTAATTCTTTCAAGTGCTAAATAGGTCCTATAGCACTTCCAAGTATTTGAAATAAATAATCCAGAAACACTAAAGAGCAGGCAGTCATCCTTACCAAAAGGATCTCTCTGCCCACTTTTCCCAAGGCAGATCTTCCCACTGGGAAGTGCAGGAAAGTTTTCATGTGGTCACAGATGTCCACCCAAAGTGCTACCTGCCAACCACCGTATGCTGTTTTCTAACTCAGCATTTTCAAAACATAACCAGCGAAACCCTAACCCTGTAACATCCAAAAGCAATGCCACAAGCCTTTTAAATACTTTCCTCACAACTCTTTGCCCCAGGCAGGCCAGCACAGCTGGGTTACTGTCCTTATCGTTTTTGGCCTGTTGGCAGGAAGAGAGAGCAAACCACAAATGCTGTAACCATTAACCTTCTCGTCTTTAGGTTAAGGCTGTTTAGACAGAGTGTTAAGTTTATGCTTTTTATATTTTTTGTACATTTGTGCAGTCTTTCCCACGTTTTCCTCCTGTTCAGTACATTTCTGATTGCCGTGATTAAACCCCTCCTGAGCGGTAATGGTTTATACTTCAAAATTTGCACTTCTTGTCCCAAAATGGCATTCATCCTTTTTTAATCCACAGGACAGCTATCCTATTAATCCCACCTACTGCTCATCACCCAGCCCATCGTTCAACACATGGGAGATGAGCCAAGACCTGTCTTGCCTGCAGGCCCCATGCCTAGGAAGGGAGCCACCAAAGCCCCACTGGAAAAGGGTCTTGTGTTCCCACTCCAGGCACCCAGTTGGGAACCCAACACTCTCTCCAAGCTCTCTTCTGGATCCTCTCCACTCCCAAAACTTTCACAAGTAGGGAAAAAACCCAACCCATTTGGGTTTTGGGTTTAGGCAAGCTCTGAAGAGCTATTCTAAAATTAACAAAAAATATTATAGACCCAACGTATTCCCTGATAGCCCTGCAAAGTGGTGTCAAACACAGCCCTTGAGCAGGACAGCTGACTGGGGGAAATGCAACTCTTGGCTTTGCCTTGGGCAAGTTTATGCATGTGCTTGGCACAACACAAAACAGTTTATCTTTTAATACAGTAATGTCCTGCACTGTCCCTGGTAAAACTGACAGTGCTCTCACTGCTAACAATAAAGCTGGCATTATAGAAACCTTTTGCCAATGTTCAAAGCCAGAAAAATAAAGTTTGCTCTGAAGCGACAAAATAAGCTCCAAGCAAGCTTTTGTCAATTCTTTTAAACAATCACATATTAAGCAAAACTACAGACAAATACAATCACTATAAAGTTATTTCATGTTTGAGTTCTGTAACTTTCACTGAATCACTTTAAAAAAAAAATTCCTTGATGCCTTTTACAGAACAGATTTACCCCAAACACAGCTATCAAACACTGCAGGTGATACAACCAGCAATTAGATCACCCACTTAAGTTTACAATATAAAAACATTAGTTCACTTTTACTTCTTTATCAACATAGTTTTTATGACTACAATAAATTTTGGTTAGCACATCTTTTACTTTGGAAAAAAAAACAAATATGGGGAAAGAAAGAGCATGTTTTCATCTGGTAATTTTCTACCCTGAACCTAACAGGGGAAAAAAAAGAAATTGATCCAGTATGGTTTGGCATCTGACAGCATCTTGTATTCTGTGCATGCATGGCCTACAGAAATCTGAAAGCCATATCATTAGATAACCCAGGACCACAGGGCGGTCTCACAGCAGGTCAGATTTCACCCCTGCCCAAACCGTGCAGTCACTACTCGCTACCTCTTCCATCCCACTCAAAAGAACACATACACCCTTACATATGCATTTCACTCATTACTAACTTGCTGTCTTGCTTTGGAGTCCACGTCAACTTTATCTTGACAGACTGCTGATAGAACAACAAGTCAGACTTCTCAACCACAAGTTTGAGAAGACGGTCACCCCAGACAGCACAAACCCCGAACCTGACAGACATCATTCTGGATGGGAACTCTTGCTCTCCAAGATGTTAATTATTGCTGCCCATATAGTAACAATTACTCAAATACCATTAAATCTGATTTTAACGACAAGATATCCTCGGGTCAGAGAGCTTTTCTCATATAGCATCTTAATGTGTCACTCTCTCATGCGTTCAGTCAGCCCTAGAAACAGTAAATCTCATATGAGTATTAAAGAAAATGTTTTCTACCACTCGCTCAGAGATACACCGCCCTCTTTCCACAAGTGACTGCTTCCTCCCCACAGGTCTTCCAGACTGGATTCACACTCTTTTTAAAATAAAGCTTTACGGTATCTCTGAACATTTATAGTGCCATGACTCAGTTAAATTCTAATCAGCCTGTGAGCTGTCAGACACTGCAGGCAGGTCCCCTCAAAATAAAACAAGCAATAATATACTCTCCAGATTCCAGAAAGATGAAGCAAAAGAGGACAACTTCCACTTAAGCCTTCTTAACACCACCACAGTCCCAAAGCCAGAAATCCCACTGGTTTTTTCCAGCACCTTCAACACGTGTCAAGCATTTCAGCTGAATCCTTTTTTAAACTGAAAGCCCAGTAAGCCACCAGAATACGCAACACAGGACGAGAAGAGAGGTGCAGCACAGACACACAAGGCTGTCTGCTCGCTACACCGCTTGCCCTTGTTTTGCCCACACCATGTTACCTTAGGTCTCACTGCCTTCCAACTTAATCACCCACTGACACTTACAAAGAACAGCCTCAAACAACGCTGAGAAAGCGGAGGGAGGAGAGAGGGGAGATTAAAAAATCACCTTTAAAGGGCTTCGGGGACACACAAAAAAAAAAACCCTCCATGTCTGGAAAAGTAACCTTTAGTCTAGAAGGGGAAAAACAGCGACGTCCCTAAGGGAGCCCGAAGCGATGAGAAGGCATCTTTGGGGGGCGCAGGGAGCCACCTCTCCGGGCGGCGGTGGCGGCGGCCGCGGCAGCCCCGGCGCTGGCGGCGGGCCCGCAGGTGGCGGCGGGGCGGGCGGGCGGCTCCGCGCCCGGGGGCGGCGGCGGGGGCAGCGTGGCCTTGCCCGCAGCTGCCGGGAGCGCGGCCGGGCGGCGAGCGAGGCCAGCCCCGAGCGCCCGCACGGCCCCGGGTGCCCGCACGGCCCCAGGCGAGCGGCTCGGCGGACAACTCGCACCGCGAGGTGTCCCCGCGAGCCGGACTGGGGCGGGGGGCCGGGCGCGCAGCCAGCGCTCGGCAAAACACTCGCGGGTCCCGCGGTGTTGGCGGGGGGGCGGCTCGTAACTTTTTCCGTGCCCGCGGCTCCCCCCAAACCCACCCCCGGCCGGGCAAACTTTCCGCCCGGCCCGGGGGCGCCGGCGGGGCTCCCCCCCCGGGCATTGTTCGGCGGTGCCGCCGCCCGGCAGCGCGGCCCCGGCCCGCCCCGCTCGGCCATTTCCCCGGCGGAACAGCGCCGCACTCACCCCGCAGCCGCCGCGGCTCCTCCCGGGCCGCCCGCCCGGAGCCTGCCGGGGCCGCTCCGCCCGCAGCCCCCCGCGCACGCCGCGGCCGGTCCCGGCGCGGAGCTCCGGAGAGCGGCGGCCGGCGCAGCCCAGGCGGGCGGATGGGTCCCCGCGGCTGGAGGGCAGGACAGGGCAGCGCAGGGCAGGACGCGCCGCCTCCCGCCACCCCCCGAGTCCGCGCGTCCTCCCCGCCGTCCCCCCCGCGCATCCCCGCGCACATACAGGGCGAGCCGAGCTCCGCTGCGCTGCTCCCCGCGGCTCGGGGCTCTGCTGCAATGCCTGCGAGGCTGACTTTCAAAGCCTAACCCGCAGCCGCGATCCTCCCTCTCCGCCTTCCACCTCGCCCGCCGCGGCGCAGCCCGGCCCCTCCCCGCGCCGCGCCATTCATCTCTCCAGCCAAGTTTCTTAACCCTTTTCTAACCCCCGGCGCGGGGAGGGAGGGAGGGAAGGCAGGGCGGGATGCAGGGATGCGCCCCCCGCCCCGCCCGGGGCGGGCAGGGCAAGGCAGGGCGGCCGCGCCGCACGTACGCGAATCGCATCCCCTCCTGCCCTCCCTAATTAATCTGACCGAAGGCGCAGAGCCCCCGGGAAACAAACTTGGGAGCGACAGGACCGGAGGACCCATATTTAATGAAAACAGCTGTGGCTTAAAAATAACACCTTTTTTTTTTTTTTCTTTTTTTTCTTCGGCTCCCCTGAAATAATAGTGGGGGGGGGCCGCTTCGAGTGTTACCAGAGCTTACGTTTTCAGCCTGTCCTCCGAAAAACACGCGCTAGAAACTTTATTATTATTACTATTATTATTATTATTATTATTTATTATTATTATTATTTCGAAGGAAAAGCCGGGATGCTCCCGGCAGCGTCACGGGGAGGGAGGGCAGCGGCCCCGGCACCTGCGACTGCTCCCGGGCGGGCTCTGCCCCGGCCCTGGCAGCTCCCGTCACGTCTCTTATCGCTCGGCCCCAGCTTCCCGGGAGCAGAGAGCATCCCTGCCGGCTGGCGCCAGGGCGGCCCGCGGTCCCTGTGCCGCTGGGAAAGAGGGAAGGCGGGGGGAGACCCCCGGCACCCCGCGGGAGCAGTGCCAGGGACGGGGGCAAAACAATCAAAGCTGTCTGCCCATGTGGCAAAAAAATACAATCTGGGAGAAGAAAAACACAGCTGGGCAGAGCTTCCAACCCTAACCAAGCCCTCCATTTTGGTAGGTGGCATCCCCAAAATCTCTGCTGTCAGAAACTGCACTGAATGCCAGGTCGTTCTTTAGACTTTGCTCCCACCAAGGAGGGGAGCACACCCAGAGACACAGGCTGAACTTGGCTGCACACGCGAAGCTACAAAGTGCATGCGACCTTCATCGCACCTCCTGTGTGCCTGTGTTTAACAAACGTCTGGACGCGTCGCACGCTGTCTGCCAAACGCTCTACAGAACACTTCGCGATACTTTACTTCTAGAAGTCAGCGACTGAGAAAAGAGAAACAAATCTGTTTGCAAGTCACATACAAACTGCGTGATAATTTCTGCATTAACACATGCCAACATTTTAGTTTTAAAACTCAGGTAAATTAAATCATCTATTCAAGCATCTTTTTAGTAAGAGAGTTGTATTGTTAAAGAACATAGGAGTTTCCACTTTAAATAAAGCAAAACCTTTTCACTTTTGTGAAAAGCTAAATATTTTAACCTGGAGATACCATGAATGAAAGTGGATGTAGGAATGTTAAGCAAAACCTCTTTCACTTTGGAATGTACGGATTGTGTACCAGCTTAGAGCGGAGCTAGTAATGTATTACTTGACCTATTTTTTTAAGCCAATGAAAGATTTAGGTTAACTTCATCATCGTGTGTTTTTAACCACTTTCTTCCAGACATGCAGCAGCCTTTTCTAAAGCCATTGCATGTCACAGTGTTTATACAACAGTCTCTTTTTTTGAGAGCATAAGTCTCATAATATAGCCTGATCATACTTCCATTAAAACAGTAAGTTTTGCTCTTCGTTTCCATAGTAGACTCATTAGCAAATTCTGATCGTAAAGAAATTATCTTTAATTTTTTTATTTCACAAAGAATCTTCATCTCAAATTTTTTTCAATGCTAAGCAGCTGAATTATCTAGGGAAAAAGAAATTTTCTCATTACTGCAGCAATTTATCTGCTATTTCAATCAAGAGTGTCTGTAGTAGAGACCTCTTTCATTCTTAACCTTAGGGAACATGTTACGTAGATGAGAAACCTACAAAATGAGGAATCTTGGACAAGCAACAGAAAAAACGTCCATGTAGAGCATTTGTTAAAATGATTGTTGTTAGGTAACTTAGAGTTACCTAAGTTGCCTGAGGATGCAAGTTTCAGTAAGATACAATCAACTGAAATTTTCTTAAATAACGCAGTGTATAGAATTAGTAGATTGTTTCCAACACTTAATATTTGTATCACACCGAGCTGTCCATATTTGCTTAACTATGAGAACTCAAACAATATACAAAATAAACACTCCATACAAGTAAAGGAAAATTTCCAGCACACAGTGGAATCTGCCTCTCAAAAAGTATGAGAGCACTGATGTGTGTATTTGTTGGTCCTTCCTTTGCATTCTTCAACCAAAATTAAACACGGTCACCCCCCACACATAAAAGATAATCATCTATGGATGTACATATCTAGGGTGGTGTCTATACCTTCACTTTGTTACAGACATTAAAAAATCTGACTTTTTTTTCAATTTTCTTCTTCAAGGAGAACTCATCACTACAAAATGCCTTTAAATGGAAGGCCAATTATGACAGGAAAGCAAAAACTACCTTTGTATTGGTCTTGGAAAAGAAAAACAGGCTTATAGAATTTACATTAGAACTTATTCCCAGAATTGCAAGCATTTAATGAGGAGCTGTTGGAAGTGTACTTCAGTATATCAGCAAACCACTTCTTTTTATATTTATAGGAATGTATAATAATACACTCCCTGCTTTACAATTGTTAACAGAAAATCTCCAGACAGAAAGCTATGTTTTTGACCTAGTATGAATTCTATCAAAATCAGAATATAATTGTGATTCTGACATTTTTGAAATACATAATTAATCTGTGGGACGACTTAAAAAATGGTTAAATAAATAGTGGATGCACCCACAGCTTTCCTTTGTTCACTCTGATGATTACAATAATGCATTTAAAAATTATGAACAAAGCTACAGTTTCAGTAACAAACTTTAACTTGCAGAAGTAGAACACACTGGTCTGTGCCATACAGTAAAAAACCTAGCAGTCATCTTAAAAAGAAAAGGACAATGCTATTATACTGTTCACAAACATTTTTAAGCTAATGCTAACCTATTTTTAAATTACATAAAGTGCTTTGAAGAGCTTGGGAGAATTACAATTGCTCTTATTTTGATTTTCCTTTAAGGTTATCTCAGCTTCTCAAAAAACTAACTGCTCTTAAACTACCTTTTTTCTATCAAAATAATTATGGCCTTGCTTCATGGCATCCAATCATGATATGAAAGGCTTAGGATGTGGTTGAGAAGCTAGCTAGCTTTACAGAAATGCATTCCCAGAATAAATCTTCCTCTAAAATAGTTTGTCAGCCTTACATGGACAAATAATGAAATTCCATCTTTGACTCAGCCTAGTTCAATTCATGTAATATGTCAGATTACCCACTATTTCAAAGGTGCCCTCACAGAGGATTAAAGCACCTAGTATTCCAGAACTTAGGCAGGCACACACACACAAAAAAGCCAAAACCAACCAACCAACCAAACAAAACAGAAAAGAAAGTTAAAAAAGGAATCATTCTTATTCATTCAATAAATGACTTCAAAAGAGGTTTAGCTAAATAAATTATAACCATGTGACAGTGTTCATCCATAAATCTGAAGTAGTAAGGTGGAAAAGTTTGCCATTCTTCAGGAGTTCCATCTAGGACTAACTGAAATCAGTGGTAACCCTACAAGTGTTACCAGAGGAAGAGCTGGTCCAGGGGAGGGTTTCTGCAGGATGTATGGTAGGACATGACAGCAGCAGGTCTGCAACTGTTGGTGGTGGAGTTGAATTACACAATAACATAAAAAGGGAAGAGTTAAGTACCCTTTATATAGCTGAAAGGTATCAAGAGTACACACCGCTTGTTACTTTATCTACCTACATTTAAAATTATAAAGGTATTTGTATGCATCCATAACTCATATCATTCCCTACAGGAGCTGGTTTCCTGCTTCCTTTTTTTTTTTAATAACACATTTTACTTACATTTTTACAAGTATTTTGAAGCAGGTCATCTGAGAGAAATGTACCCTTAGTGGCTCAGGTCCTTTTTTTCTTTTTCTGCTTTATTTAAAAGTAGACTTCAGATCGTGACTATTTGTTCTAAGAGTAATAGGCAAAGGACCAGATGCTGGAGTCTTTTCAATTACAAAAACATTTAAAGACAGCTGTACCATATAAACTCTCATGGAGGAATCATATGCTTGCAGCATCTGGTGAGTTTTGGCCATGCCTCTAGCACACTGTATCTGTTTTGAGGCATGAGATAGGGTGAGGCTTATTTGGCCATATGTGTTTTCGGGATAGGGGTGTGCATTTTTTGACCGCAGGCAGGAACTAACACTTCAGGTCTTATATTTGGTGGCAGGAAATAAACATGGCTTTCAGGCCCTGTAGCACCTTTCATGGAAGAGTCAAAGGGGTGTATGCTAAGTTGATATGACTACTTTATGTTAAATATTTTAGCAGAATGAAATACTGCTGTTTTTATTCAGAAGAACGCATCCTGTACTTGTGCATTTTCTGTAATTTCATCCCACTTGCACAATCAAACATTCAAAGTCTGTTTCTGAGAACATTGTTCTGATGAGTCGCATTGCTGGTGTGAAAGCATGTCCAGAAAACAACCATGCTGGAGTCACTACTTACAAACTGGCACGAGAAAATGCTAGTAGCACAGGTATTACACTACACGAGCACTTTTACTGCTTGTGGGCTGATGGCAATGCAAAGGTAATGTTTGGGAAGGTTGTATGCAGGTAGCTGAAACTGTTCAGAACATTCATTTTCATTTCAGAATTCACGTTTCCCTCTTTACGTTGACAAAGATGTTCCCCATGTCAGCACTAACAGATTGAATGAGGACTGAAGAATCCTGCCATCTCTCACGCTCTGCACTCAGAAGTTACTCTCAGCAACGATTTTGTTTCACAGCCCCATTTTTCTGTCTGGCTAACATGGGATCTGGGCAACCCCTTGTCATGGTTCTCATGATGACACAAGCCATGTTGTTGAAACAGTATGTTCTCAAATAAAATGAACAGTACATACAAATTATGCATACGCGATCTGGCAGCCAGGACCACACTGCAAATGAATAAAGTTCTGGAAAGGACCATTAGGAAGCACCTAAAAAAACTAAGCTAAAGTGTCCTGTGTTTGCCCTTCAAAATAATACAGGTACTGGGCAAACGCTTCTAAATATATGAACACTTTAATTAGATATTAAAATTGCAATAATATTCTTTAGTACAAATGATACTAAGAGCTCTGACTCAAGTACATGAAACTGCTGTGTTAAGCTAAACTGTGCATCTCATGTATTTTTATTAAATATTATTTCCCTTCCTACATATTAGCTAATGTACAACTAAGAAATTCTGAAGAAAACCTGGCTTCTTTCTGCAGGTACTCAAAAGGGGGCTGGTTTGAAAACTCAGCCTCAGTTTTGAGGATTAAATATTCTCAAAAAAATTGGTGCTTACCTACCTAACATCACAGATTTAGTCACAAGTGATTAGTGTTTCTGTTTAGCTACAGATGCCTACTGAGAAAATCCATTTAAATTGTGTATCAAAAAACTCAAGGAACTCAAATCACTGGGCCAGGTAAGTTTAGATAAGTTTCTGCTTGATTGTATTTTATACGATGAGCTTATCAGAATCATATTAGCTGTGTTTTTATAACTGATCCAACTGTGTATCTTTGCATATTTTTATTAGCACACAAATATCTAGGTTTTATTAGAAGGCATTAGCCTCACTAAATGTTAGATATATAACAAATCCAACTTTGACGCTGTTGATCATCGTACCAGTAGTTTACATCTAACGTAAAACTGTGAAGGCATAGGAGTGACTCAACTCACTATAAACCACAAAGCAACAGTTATGTTCACATAAGTTACATCCCCTCATGGAGCTGGGAAATCTCCCTTGCCACCTTTTTTGCATATATTTTATAGAACTGCCGAACCAGGATTACTCTTGCTTTGAAAGGAGGGAGAGCATGAGGATACTTCCATTTATAAACAGCAGATACTATACCCTGTTTCTATATATGTAATTCTAACTTTGAAATAAAATAACTGTATCTTTTTTTTTCCTGATACTTGATTTTTAAAAAAAAGTGAAAGTATTTTCTGTGGAGAAGAGAATCCATTCTGAGCTTTGATGACTTAGCACAGAGAATATCTGGGTTGCATTCTTCATTTGAACAACATCCATTTTTCTGCATTACTATGGCTGAAAGAACTATTTTAAAGTGGAGAAAATAATTGCATTTTGTTAATAATTTGAAAGTTTAGTTTCATGTTCATTTGGATTGGAAACAACGTTGTAAGTCCTCCAATATTATTATAATTATTGCCCACCATACAAATTATTTGGGAAGCCAGGACCTTAATGTTGTTGCCTTGATAAAATACTCTTAAGAAGCCTAAACTTGGAAGCTCCTCTCATAGAGGGAGGAGGAGTTTATATTCCCAGGGGTTCCTGCTTCTTGCTTCTTTCCACATCTGAGGAACCAGATGATCAAGCAGCAGGAAAAAGAAATATTTCAAATGTCTTCATGTTGAATTTTGTCTAACCTGCTGTGTCTACTTTTTGCTTTGTTTTGTTATTTTGTTTAAGCAGAATACTGTCATCGCATACAAAATCCATGTTTTTCTGACAAACTCTATTTAAAATTATAGTGTCACCTAAAATCCCTTATTTAATGCAAATGATACTGAAACTCTTGATACATTCAGTTCTACAATACTATTGCTAACTTGCTTAATATAAGGGTAAGGAAGGACTCACACAAGTCCTTACAGGCATCTTTTAAAATATATTCTGTTCTATATCCCTAATAACTCGTAAATGTTTTGCTGGTTGAGTCCATTTTCTACCAGCAGAAACAGCAGAAAGATACAAAACCAGTTTCTTGAAAAAATGTGTTTGCAAAAAAGAAGTGTCTGTGTGGTTTGCCTAGAGCAGATTAAACTCTTGAAAAGGTGATCACTATTCACAATTATTTAACAAATACTTAATAAGCAGTTATATTGGCCAGGTCAAGACACAAAAATTAATTAAATCCATAGATATTTTTTCACCTCTCCCAAGCCACTTTATGCACTAGTTATTTGTAATTTTCTACTCATGCTGTCTGATTTATACCACTCATATGGATGCCTAAAGAAAGCTAATAAATTATACAAGTCAGAAAAATTCTTTGATTTTTGAAACAAATAGTTTCATGTGTTTCCCAGAGTTATTCCTACAACTGTAAATAGATTTTGTTCATTTCTTTTCTATAAAAAAAGGCATAAACAACTTACTGTGTTATGACTCTCACTATTCTCTGCTGAAATTCTCTTTCCCAGTATCAGAGATGGACTGCGATTCCAGTAATAAGCTGTACTTGGATTTATGAGTAAAACACAGTGTAAATCATCACGTGAAGACATGTAATTCTGTTTTCTGTGACTCATCAGCTTTTTTCCAGTTGCCACCTTCATATAAAAAAAAAAAAAAATTTAATTTGTGGGATAAATTGTATGATCCAGACACTGCAAAGAGAATACTCAACTTTTCCTCCTATTGCACAGCCATTCTCTTACGGGTTTTCATTCTTTTTTCTTTCCCCTATCTCTTCTCTGAGAGTTCAAATATCAGTGACCATTTTCATCAACATTCCTGCTAGAATACTTCTGGTAGAAAGAAAGAAAATCTGTAAACCAGAAGATAAAAATAAATCTGTTGAATTTTCCTCAAATTCTTGAAAACTGATAAAAATCATGAATTGCAGAATGTTTTGTCCACTTGTTAGGATTAATTTTATTGTCTCTTTGTAATCAAAAAATAGTAGCAATAAGCGTTATCTAGTTGCTAGAATCCATAAGAAAGCAAGAGATGCAACACTATGTACAAATTCTGTTTAAGTTGATGCACAACACAAAGCATAAAATCCCTCCATGAATTTCTATGTTATTTTACATCCCCAGAAACCAGCATCACCAAAATACATAAAGAATTTGATTTTGGCTTCAATGAGTATGGAATCAGACTCTATATTTCGGGTGGGATTTTTACTATTTAAAATTTTTAGCAAGACAGAAATGAGATGTAACCTTATCCTAAAGACAGGGTCTCATTCTCCAGCTACTTTCATTTTGCTAGATCTTAATGTTCTTCTTGAATGCCTGAGGAACTTTATCTTCCTGTTTGGCACAGTTCTAAATTGGCTTAAATCATATTTATCCAACAGTTACCTGCATTATATTTTCAAGGGTAATTTGTGTCCTTCTCCTAGAGCATTTATTTCTCATGCTCTGTAGGGTTCCATTCTGGCCCTGTTCTTACTCAGCAATCCAAAGCTGCCTGTGTGCAGGGTTGTTCACTGGCATGATGCTGGATTTCATTTCTATGCCGGCAAGACACAGATCTTGTCAACCAAACCAGCAATTTCAGACTATGCTATTACCATATTGACAAGCTGGTAAGCGTAAAAGCCTCCACGAGCATCAATTTTCTTCAGTTAAAATCAGAAAAAAAGCCCTGAGCTGTCCATGGCTGGCTCTTGCCATCAACCCAAGCCCACTTGAACTTCTAACCCATCTTTAAAATTCAACCCAGGTTCATTGGTTAAAAACCCTATTTTGATTGCAAGCTCTTCTTTCAGGGTTGCAGTCAAAAGATTAAGGCTTCCTATTATTAGTTGAACTAAATGTGCTTTGCTTATTGCTCACTCATGCTTTTATGTTCCCTAGGCTAGATTATTTTAATGCCCAGCTTGTTGATCCGCCGATGAGGCCGATTATCAAATTTCATCTTGTAGCAAGTTCTGTTTCCAGAGCAAATATTGTACAGACTAATGCATGTTTCGTACCTGCTGTTCTCTCCCAGTGACTACTAATACACCACAAAAATCTATTTAAGCTATTACTGCTCTTGCACTACCAAGTTTTTCATGAACTTTGACTTATTACTAAGAGATATTTGTCAGGGGGCTGATTCTACCAAGTTAAGGTAATAAAAGCTTTATCACCGAGTCCAGAAAAAAAATGAGAAGCAAACCCATATATTCTCTACTCACATTTTTAAAGCTATTGCATGGGCACTGGGTGATGGCTTTCTGCTTGTGTCCTGTATATGTTTCAGAAAGAGCTGGTGTATCCCAACTGGCAGATTCAGAAGCACTTTTCAGCTCCTGAATCCAGATGTTTGTGCACTATGGCTACATCCTTCATATTGAAATAAAACTATTTCTTTGCAAACTCTGATTTTCTTCTGACAGAAGTGCTCACGTGCCACCGCCCTCCCGTCAGGTTGATCAGAGGATTAGGACTGACAGAGGCAGTCTGGGCTGCTGTGCCCAGCGACAGTCTGAGTCTGCCACAAGCTGCACAAGATTTGTGTTGTTTTCTGAGGGATTCTGGCTTGTGAAGGTGCTGTGTCCGTCAGCTACCACAGAATAAAGAGCTGTTTAACTTTATTTTGGACCTTGTAGTCATTTGTAAGAATTTGAACTCTTGAATACTGACTAATAAATAAATAAATAATTCAAAAACCTGCCTTGGCAAACGAACAAGAGAACAGCCTGGTTTTTTTCAGGCAACCTTGTTCAGACATGTACCTTCTCAGGTGGGGCTACTGAAATTAGTGAAGATTCTCCATCACAAAACATACTATAACCTAAACCAGAAGCAGCCATGTGGCAGAATCACTGACCCACTTTACTGGCTTTCCTGGTGGCACCCCTTTTTGCTGGAGAGCTGTTTACTGATTCTCATGGTCCCTCAGCTTTGCGCACCCAGGTGTGGTCACACATATCTGAGGAGGGATCTAGTTTTAGCACTAACATGTTTTATTATTCATGTCAAATGTTTTATCATCAGTAATTTAAAAAAAAAATTAAAAATATTAAGAGTTATATTCCCATGACTTGGCTTTTAAATGACCAGAAATTAAAACTACCAGAATAATGTTACTAGAACCCTTCATAAGAACACAGAACTTCAAAGGTGAGTAGTGGGGAGAGGGAGGATTTACAACTCCCTAGCACTGACAACGAAGGTAATTTCACAACAGACTGCAGAACTTGTTTCTGTAAAGTCCTTACAAGAGCAAGAGTTGCTGCATAAAGGAGTACCACTGTTTAAAAGGAGCAGTTGCAGAACCTCTAAAGTTGTAGCTAAGAATATGGGCCTACAGGGATTATATTAAAGATTAAAATATTTTGGCTGTAGTGATGGTTATAATGAGAATACATCCACAGATAAACTGAGAGAGCTGAAAAGTATTTAATTTAGGTGGCAGCCTACAAAAGTTAATGGGAAAATGAGACTTGCTTAGAGGTAATCGATGGAGGGTACAAGATTCATTTTTTAAGTGTTAACCTTTTACATGACAGTGTGATGCTGCAATTAAAATGACAGGATTCTTTGTTTGGGGAATTTATTTTGCATTTCTAATTGTTTTATAATTCCTAGGTTAGGAGTTTTCTCCAGAAATTTCTGACTGACAGAAGTCAAGGATTTTTCACAGCAATACAATGGAATGAGTGAGCTTCACTGTACTGAGCAAAAGATTAAGCAGCAACTTGTCTTAATTATTGTGATTAAATTAAAATATTCTTGAATATTAATATTTTTTCTGGTCTATGTTGAATACAGACATCGAAATTCAATTGATTTCTTTCTAGTAACCCAATCCTTAAGAACTTGCCCCAAACTTTGAGCCACTTTGATGTTCAAAGGCTTTGGCTGAGATCAGAGATGAGAAGAAAAAGAATGGGGACCTCTTCACAATATTTTTACCTTTGAAGTGTCAGGTTAAAAGTACTATTTCTGTTTGCTTAAACAAGCAGGAGAATGAAGGATAAGATCATGAATTATGATAACAGACAAATGACAAATGTTTTGCATGAAGTACATTTCCTTGTCAGGAGAGAGAATGTTCTTCTAATAGATTTCCAAAGAGATTGACAATTTGTAGAGTCAATTACTGGGAAAGAAAAGATCTATCGTTGTATTTTGGTTTTAACCATTTAAGTGGGAATAAAGGATTCATTTGGAACTTTTCCCTCTGTTTTCCTCTACATTTCATACTAGTGGTAGCAAACATGCACATTATCCAACTGTCAACAAATCCCCTAGACTCAAGCCTGGAACAGTACATCCCAAATCTTCCCCATGAAAGTACTTTGTGAAAGCTCCTCTGTCATTCAAGATCATACTATTCCCTCCTCTATTTATTTCTAAGTGTCACTCAGCTCCATTCCACCAGCTTGGAAAAACGTCAAGAACTTTTATCTTCAGAGTCAGTTGCCAGTTCTGTTTAGTGAACAAGCCAGCAGGGACCTCTGGTGCCATCAATGCAGCTCAGTCAATGCCCCTCTCTTCAGGGATGGAGTATATCATTATCCCGATGGCTGGACAGAAAAAAGCTGCATTTTTAGAATAGTTCTCAGGGAGCAGTTACTGGAAATCTCCTCCCTTGAGACAGACTATTGGCAACAAGTTTTGCTGCTGTGACATGAGGTATTGCATCAAGGCCCAATCCTGCCACTAATAAAGTTAGTGGGAAACGTGCCATTCTTTTCAAGCGAAGTCAACAGGATTAGTGTAGCAAATCAGAGCTAAAAAACGTACCTTGCATCTACAAATGCAAATAGAAAGTCATCTCACCAGTGCGAATGTCATTTCACGTCTGCTTTCAGAATCTGGTTTTGTTTCAAATCAGAATAAGCCCCTTCCTCAAATTTAAAACTGACAATAAAGAAAATGGAAATTTTGTTTTCATATGACAACGTTTCCATTTTTGGGTTTGGGGGTGTTTATTTAAGTTTGCATCTAAAAAAAGTCAAGAACAGACTGTTTCAGTGTTGGATTTCTTTTTCCTCTTTAAAAAACCCAGAAAACCCCACCCTTTTCTTAGTTTCTTCTAAAGCAATGCATAGACCTTGTAGAGATCTTATTTTTTAACAAAACTATTTTCTGATAGAAAACAGTTCACTTCACACTTTTCCTTAATAAGCTCTAGCAGACTTTTAATTACCAGCAGACACATTACACAGCTGTGCTAGGAAACATTACTTAACCTGCTCAGCCTGAATGGAGAATTTGTTTTGATGTCAGCTGTCAGACCCATAGGCTCTTGACTGCACAAACAGGTAACAGTCCCACTGTCTTGGCAAGTGCAATCTTCCTATAGAGAAATAAGATGGTGCTGGGTTATTTTAATTTTTTTTTTAGACATAAATAAATATATAAATATATATATATATATAAATGTTGGTTCACTTTTTTCATAAGATATTATCATACTTGGCAATACTGGCTTTAATTCTACTTAAAATGACAGAACTGAATTGTCATCATTTTTAATGGGTGAAATCTATGCAGTTCATCAGAGGTGCTGTAAAATCTAATCAGAAATTAGACTGTAAAATTAATAGGCCTATATTCTCTATAATGCTGTTTTATAAATCTGGAACTGTAGCAGATCTGGAGTTTCCCACACAGTACAATTAAGCAGTGGTGGGATCTTCAGTTTAAACAAATAACCTATGAAATAGGTAGTACACCACACTAAAGAGCTAGTGGTTGTGTTTTACTTTGAGTAGTAGGGTGCCAAATGCATTAATTCCGTGCCTGGGCTTTCATTTGAGTGTATTTCTACACCACAGTTACAAGCCATGGGATAACTTCCCGCTGGTTTATTGTTTCACAGCTATTTCACAGAGGAGCCCCTGGTGGTCTAGTGGTAAAGGCGCCGCGCTATCACCGCGGAGACCCGGGTTCGATTCCCGGTCAGGGCAACTCCCGGGCAGGTGGGGCTCGTTAGCCTTAAAGGCAACCCACCTACGTCCTAAGGACCTCGCTGCCACCGTCCAAGCTCGCTTGGCCCCGGCAGATGAACCTTAGGATTAAAGGGTGGGCTCAGTTCCGCGCACACTGTGTCTCACCTAAAAAATCCAATGCGCAGGCTGGAAGGTGGAAAGACCTTCCCCGGATCTTCGCTCGCGAAGACTGGCCATTATTTCACAGAATCTTCTGAGTTGGAAGAGACCTGCATGAAGTCTCTTATCGAGTCCAACTTGTGAATGGCCCATACTTTTTACGAAGCAAAGGTTAAGAATGGCTGTAAGACACGCAGCCCTTGCCTATGAATATCCAGGTGACAGGAGGGCAGCGCTAACTTATCCCTGTTAGTCGGAGAGGAATAACAGCGGAAAATGGACGGGAGAGGCATGAGATAAGAAAGGAGCTGGTGTGCAGCCTTCCCTTAGCAGCAGCTCTGGGAGAAAGGGGAGCACAGCTCCTCAGCCCCACCTTGCTCCGGGGGGCGGTGGGAGCCCGGCCGTGGGAAGGGGGAGGTGGGTGGCGGCCGCCAGCATCTCCTCCCTCCCCTGCGCTTCGCAGGAGGACACGCGAGGGAAGCAAAGTCTCCCACGCCCCAGAAGCCCCCACAGGCAAATCCCAAGCGGGATTTTCCTCCCCCTGACGGCAGAGGAGGAGGGTGAGGGGGCGCCGTTTGCGGTGCCTCCCCTGCCCCCAGCAGGACCGGGCAATCTGGCCGAACATATGTGACATTATGTAATGCCGCGGGAGCCGCTGCCGCGGACGGCGAGCGATGGCAAGGAGGCAGTAGGCAGATAGCAAACCTTCCTTCCCTGGGCTGGAATGATTCACTCCTAATGATAATTTGCACCATTTTAGCGCCGAGAGCCTCCCGTGTAATGATTATACAGCGTTACCATAAAACCTCAGGGTTCATCTGCAGAAACATTTCTTACGCCGGAGTTCTCTGTGGAGACATACTTATAAAAATTGGTATGAGGGGAAGATTAAATAGATAAGAGCATAAAAACAGATTATGGAATAAATACATTCTTGTAGATCAGTTCAACAGGGAGGCAGGAGCTTACGCTCCTGATTCTCCTGCCGAATTCTGTCCTACTGGACAAGATTGCTTCTTCTCTGTTCCCACCTCAGTTTACCAAATCCGAAAGAATGGTAATGCCTTTTTCAACTCTTTCTCTGCCTTATGTAACCGTGCTGGAATACAGCAGGAATACCTTCACTGGAGACATTAGCACTCTGTCTAGCCTATGGAATCTGGATCCCAGTTTAGTCTTGGAACAAATAATTATCAATATATAAACATGCTTACTTTTGGGTTTGGATTGTGTTTTCTTTTCCTGTAGGTCCTGCTATTCATTCCATCTCTATCGCCATCCCAAGAGAAAAAGAAATATTTACCAAGAGCAAAAGAGCCAAATCTAGTAAAGAAATGTTTTGCTTTGTTTTTTTTTAAACAACCTGATAGAGAATACAGCGCAGCGAAAAAGATATTTAAATCCAGTTTTAAAAAAAATCTTTAGTAGTATTTCTTTATGTTAATAAAGCCATTCACCAAAGTAATCTTGTCTCACACCATTAGTGCACAGCAATACAAAACAAGGTGAAAACCTTTGGAAAAGTACTTAAAGCAATAAATCTGTAACAAGGAATATGCTTTCTCTCCATCATAATTGCACATTTAAAGGCCTCTGCTTTACCAATGGCAATTCAGAGTGACAATGCCCAGCTTAATGCTGTCATCTTTTAGCTACTATTATGGAAATAGTAGTTACTCAATTTTCAAAGTGAGCAATTTTATGTAGTTAATTGTGTAATGTTGTTTATGATTTTAAACCACACAATTAATATATTATTCACAGACATGCATAATGGACTCTTTGTATTGAATGATGGCTTAAGAAAAAATGTAACTGATTTTGCAGCTACGATGATTGATTTATGAGGTAAAATTAAAAGTGCTAAGTATGTATTACTTGGCTACTCACCAGCTAAGTGGATGGGGGTGGTATGAAAAATATCTATATATAACTAACTGCAATGTATGGATATCAAGGAATCAGAGAAATTATTTAAAGCAAAGCAAAAGAATTAACCTAGAAGTAAATGGTGAAGATTCAGGAAAGGCAATTGACTATCAAGGGAAACTAGAAAAGAATTAGATGTTCTTCCCTATAAAAATCTTCTCTAATGTAAGATAATGGAAGCTTTATTCTTAGAAATTTTAAAACAGCTGGATCGAACAATATCAAATTAAAAGACAGCACTCCAGTAACATCTCTCATTAATATCTTGCTTTTTAAGTAATGGTGGGACTTTAAATGAAATGCTACCCAGCATGAATAATGGAAACTACCTGCCTGTAATGAAGAAAGGACCTCTGTGGTACCAAGGGATCTGACTTCTTGGTACCTACGAAGAGGTACTGGAAGTACTTTCCATTTTTAATTCATTTGGAGGGGGGGGAAAAAAAGATGTCATTACACACGGTGAATGTCACATGAATTCATGGGCAGTTCCATTCAAGAGCTTTACACTATGTAAAAATTCTCAGCTTAGACAAAAGCTATGCCCTGCTGTTCTGCAGTAGCTTTTTATACTAACAAATTTTAACTGGACAACAAATTGAAGAGGGCACTTGTTTTATTTCACCAGATTTCCTTCTCTGAACTGACAGTTTAACAAAAGTATGTAAAATCTTAATAATGACCAATTATTAGTGACCAATTTGGAAGAAAACACACCAGACCAATACACTAAACTTGCTGCTTCCATCATCCTCTTCACTTATACAAAGCGGAGTCTCAATTTGCTCTTAGCTACATTCCACAAACATCTTGCTATCCCTTATTTGAGCTAGCCTGCTTCAGAGGGAAAAAGTATTTAGAGGGAAACTACTCTAGTAAAGGATGGTTCCTCTTGTCAAATGGCATAAGGAGATAGGTTTAGCAAGGAAGTTTGTATAATTTAATAAAGTTTATCTAAGTGCTATTCATATTGATTTAAGCTCTAAAATTAAGCAAGCTTCCCATTTCTATGAAACAGCCATGAACAACGGACTATAATATAACTTGCCTTTAAGCTACAGCAAAGTAACAAACTTGTTTTTCCTAGACTGACAACTGTCACATATTTTGACACAGAAACAGGACAGATGGATCATTTATTACTTTGATTTTGGATACCTAACACCATCAAAATATTACAAAGCAAAAACATTGCACCAACATGGAACTTTTTATTCCTGAACTTCTGATGGGCAAAATTAAATAAAATTCACCCACCTCTTGTGACTTTTATTTTCTGTTGAGCATGCGTATATAAATGTCTATACTATACCATCTTTGTGTATGAACAAGGTAACATATATAGGATATCTAAAAGCAGTTTCCTTATCACTCAGCTTCACATTATTGCCTATTCTGTATTACTTGTAACTGATTAAGTTAATTTTACAACTCAGCTTTGTACTCCTTCTCCATTTATTCTCCTGCCAAAGCAATCTGACCCTTCTTCCACCTGAACATTTAACATACGTTGTAAGTTTCAGTTCTTCCTCTTTCTGGAAATTTATCTTCATACTTTGTGAACTTCATAACTCATATCTTCATCAGGTTTCAGTCATGACACTCTTACAGGTCTGACCATGTTTGAGTGTCTGTTTATACTCTTCTGCCATGTGTGTTGGAAGGACATGAACTCCCATAAGAAAAGGTAGGCCATAGCACACAGTACATCAGTAACATCTATAACATTTCATATAGAAATAAAATGGAAGTTCTGACACTATTGCCTTTTCTGATGTAATTTATTTGACTTATAGCCACCAATTTGAAATTTTTAAAAATGCTAACATTTCTGTTCACCTGCTCCACTGGCTGAGATAGGATGATATTCTCCCCAAAGAAAAGATGGCCATTAGAACAATATGATAACTCATGGAAAGTAGAAGTTCACATTTAGCAATCCAGCAAAATACAGATAAAAGACCAGTTTACAAATAAATAGCTGCTATTGTCATAAACTAAAAAAAAAGAAAACAAACCCAACAAAACCCCAAACAAACAAACAAACAACCCCCCAAAAAAAACCAACCAAAAAAAAAACGCAAAAAACCACCCAAACTTATCTCTTGGAGTCCATTTGTTATTGAATAAATTAGAGTACAGTCTACTACGGATGACCTGGTGCCCATCTAGGATTACAGGCTGGAGCCCAGGCTATTCAGCCCAAAGGTTAGGGCCCGTGTCCAGAGCTGGGAAAGGAGCCGAATGCTCATGGCCAAAATTCAGGAACCAGAAAGTCAAACCAAGGGTCAGCAGCCAGAGATAGGAATAAGCATCTGCCCAGGAATCATGACCTGAAATCAGAAACCCACAGAAAGAAACAGCAATCACAGGGCACAACGTAGAGGTGGTTCTGAAAGAGGTGTGAAAGGATGTGCTGGAGTTCTCCCTCAGAGACCTGCTTCTGAGCCACTGGCTGATGTACTCTGGTTAACAGGTCCAAACTGCAGGGAACCTGATTTACTACTACAAAAGAAGGTCTCGTCATAGATTAGTAAGTTTGCCCTGAAAAAATACAGCAAATAAACCAGCCTTCTACCCTTCCAAACTCTGTGGATGTTGAGAAAGGTGGAACCTCCTTTTTCAGTATCATACTTGCTAGGTAGATTAATAGAAGGCTTCCATTTCTTCTGCTGGTGAACCAGAAAGTTCCAGAGGCACGACATCCACATAACACTTCTAAATTTTGTACTAACATGGAACTTCCAAGTCTGCTAAAGGCAGGAATGAATTAAAACAAACAGGTCAAAGTTGCACTGGTATGGATCTTTAGAGTTTTAACAATTCTTTGACCCTCCTAAGGCTTTTTCTTGGTACCACTGCAGAGAGTGGTGCCAAATGGTCAGACTGGACTTCCACCTGCGATTTTGTATGCATGAAGTAGCAGTGGAGGAAGGTTCTATGCAATAGGGCCTGGTGTGAAAAATCAGATCAAAAGATAAGTAGAATGGTTTGGGTTGGAAGGGACTTTTAAAGGTCACCTAGTCCAACCCCCATGCAGTGCACTTACATCAGTTATTCAGAGCCCCATCCAACATGAACTTGCATGTTTCCAGGGATGGGGCATGCAGCACATCTCCAGGCAATCTATGACAGTGTTTTGCCACCCTCAATATAAAAAATTTCTTTCTTATATCTAGTCTGAATTTACCCTCTTTTATTTTAAAATCATTGCATCTTGTCCTGTTGCAACAGCCCTGCTAAGAAGTTCATCTCCATCTTTCTCATAGGCCCCCTTCAAGTACCGAAAGGCCACTATAAGGTCTCCCCAGACCCTTCTCTTATCCAGGCTAAACGACCCCAACTCTCTCAGTCTGTCTTCACAGGAGAGGTGCTCCAGCCCTCTGACCATCTTCAGGACCCTCCTCTGGACTCACTCCAAGAGGTCCATGTCCTTCCTGTGCTGGGACCCCAGAGCTGGAGGCAGCACTGCAGGTGGGGTCTCACCAGAGCAGAGCAGAGGGGCAGAATCCCCTCCCTCCCCTGCTGCCCACACTGCTTTGGATGCAGCCCAGGACACGGGGGGTTTCTGGGCTCCCAGTGCTGGGTCATGTCCAGCCTCTCACCCACCAGCACCCCTGAGTGCTTCTCAGCAGGGCTGCTCTGTATCTGTTCATCCCCCAGCCTGGATTGATACCAGGAACCCTGCACTTGATCTTGTTGAATCTCATGAAGTTCAAATGGGCTCTGTTCTGGATTTTTGTCCAGGTCCCTCTGGATGGCATCCCTTCCTTCAGGCTCAACAGCAACGTCAACAGCACCACACAGCTTGGCTCTGTCTGCAAATTTGCTGAGGGTGCACTTAATCCCACTGTCTCGGTCATGATGAAGATACTAAACAGTACTGGTCCCAACACAGTCACAGGCCCAAGCTCAAATTCCTTCCTGCCATGGTTCCTCAGGACTAGTGCCTAACATCCCTTTAGACAGCACATCTGCTTTGTGCATGGCTGTGAACCAAGAGATCTTGTCTGCACTGCATTAGCATGAGAGTTTGGAGAGTTTGTGTCATAGAAGGGCATGTGCGTGAGGGAATAGTGATGGACAGATGTTACTGTTGCTACTTCCTGGGCATGCAGTTCTTGTTGAAAGTGGCAGCTATGAGGTTCATCTCTGAGAAGAAAGGTGGAATGGGCCATGAACTTTGCCCTCTCCACACGTACAGTTTGGGCCAAGCAAGATTTTGGAGCAACTGCTTCAGAAGTTCTGCTCATCCCTAGACTGGGGTATTCTCTGCTATGGCACTGAGGCTCCTTACCATAGAAGTTCTCATTAAACTATTCCAATGTATATAAGGATATCTTAGGCATATAAGAATTTAAATATGCAAATATTGTTCTGTGGGTCAGACCACCTACATCTTACTTAGAAAAAAAAAATCATGTTGAGGATTTTGCTATGACCTCACCCCATTTTTTCTATGTGAAAGAAAAATATTGTCTGATTTCCTTCATAGCATATTCTATATCTTATTGACAAATCACTTATGACACTAATTTATTAGCATAGAAATATTACTCAACTCAAGACAGCCTGCTTTGATTTACTACATCATAGTTTTTCATATGCCAAGGTCCTATCATCTCTGCTTGATCACTGAAAGTCCCTTGGCTTTTTGTTTTTTGGAGTTTTTTTGTGCAACAGAAGAGTTTTGCCCTGCGGCCCTGGCTGAAATCCTGAGTGTTGAATGGATTTGCTGCTCAAAGGAAGATTCACTGAGCTGATGCTTAAGAAATACAGGATGTGTTTTTCAAAACCATTGTCTTACAATAGTTCCTTACCACAAAATCAATGGCAAAATAGGGAAAAAAGGAGACATAAACACAGAAAAGTAAAATCTAACAACAGAGACAAGAATTCCATAGAGACATGGAGAACTGCAAGATTTAAAGTCTTTCTGCCAGCATCATTATATTACAAGAAAGATGGGTGGCCAATTTCATGATGGCAGGGAGGTTGGAATTGGATGATCTTTAAGGTCCCTTCCAGCCCAAGCCTTTCTATAATTCTATGATAAGTTGCCATTCCAGGTTTTTTCCTCTCTTCCATGAGTGTGTCCTCCTCCTCCTCAGCTTCATTTCACTATGTGCACAACAAAGTAAGCAAGCTCTGCATCACTAATATTCCAGACTACAAGAGTCCATTCAGAAAACATATTAAAGATATAAAACTGAGACTAAAGCTACAACTTACTCTCTGTCCCTCACATAAATTGATTCGGTATTTCAAAAAAGAAATCAAAGCCTCATTGACCTAAAACTTGTGGCTCAAATGAAATCCATGGAAAATCAATTGGCTCATGTTTAATTCAAGGATCTTTCCTGGAAAAATTAAAAAAAAAAATCTTAACACATAACCGAAGATAACCAATTATTTTATCTTGTCTCCACTTCTCCTGAAACCAAGTAAGCCAGAAAAATTTCACTGGTACATGAAATGAGTTATTGAAATGTGATATAAATAAAAAATTTGGACACATTTTCAAATCTTTCATGCATTCTCAGAGATTTTTATTTATATTTCAGGAAATGCTATTTTAGCCATAGCAATAAATTTGAACACCTGTTGTTTGTGTAAGGTGTACCTACCAGTCTCTCAGCCAGACCAGATCATGCTATAATATAACTCCAAAGAGTATGTTCTTATTTTGTCTGAAAAGTAAACAATTCATCTGCTTACAAGGAAGCAAGTTTGCTTGTCAACACAGAAAATAAAAGCATGGTGATGTTACGTATCCAGCATAAAAAAGTAGCAAATGGTTCGAAATAAAAATAAATACATCAAAATAGTGTATATAACTTCAGGTAAATAAGCAAAAGCTGATTAGTGCACATTTAAGTTGCATTACTGAACACAGCCTTCCCATGCAGAAACACGCCTTAAAGGCTGTGAGAAGTACACTTGCCCCTTTTTAATCTTCACACCACCCACCAGCACGGCTGATAACGCACTGAAATGCCCTAACATTTTCCCCTCCCTGTCCCTCTTCGACAGATATGAGAGCGCAGTGCTGATACCCAGCTGTGGCAAATTCTCATTCGGAAACAAAATCTCCAACAGGAACTTTGCACCCGAATATATCAAAAAGTCAACACAGCTCATTGTCACATACGCGGCGCATTAGGAAGCTTATTCTGTCCCAGGATTGCTGAGATACTTGGCAAGACAGACAGCCAGTCTCTCTGTCTCCCCGATGGCGTCTGCAGTGCTACAGATTTGTCATGCAATTCATCGAGCTGAACTGAGCACATAAATTTTCAGTTATGACTAAAAAGTTAGAAAATTCTCCATGGATGAAAATTACACGTCCATACTGATAGGCAGGCAGGGAGCACTTTGGGGAACGAGAGCAGGAACAAAGGATCAATCCCAGAGTGCAAGAGTGACTTAGAAGAAGGAAGAAGAAGCTAAAAGTAACACTGGCAAGATATAATTTCTATGTTAACTCTAGAAGATCCTTCTACATTCGTTCATTTTCCAGCCACAACATCATTAAATATTTAAATCACTCCCAATGTAGGTGGCAGTTTATTGAGATTTGTTTTTTGAGAATTGAGATCTCAGTAAACCAAAAGCTCCTACCACAATCTCAATTCTGAATTTAAAACCAGCATCTCCACAATAAACCACTGATCTCTGCCCTCAACTATGGCAAACCAGCACACAGATCCAGAGAGAACCTTCCACTTGACATGTGTTTTCATATGAAATCTCTTGTCACACACAAAGACCAAAAGGAACAACGTCCTTTCATAAAAAGGCTTGAACCTTTCTTGAATATATCATACTTAACAGGTTGTAGGCAAATTTGATGATTTTACTACTTTTTTTTCTCTTAGGAAGGCATATTTTCAATCAGTATTTTACATAGCACAGACCATGCTCTAGGACTGAAGTGCAAAAACCTGAGATTCTTGCCAGTGAAAGATTTAACCTGAATAGGAGGAAAAAAACATTGCTCTTTGAACAACTCTTTTGGAGAAGTTTGACAGGTCTTACATAGCAAATATATGCAGACGCATAAAAATAACTTCATTTTTAATTCACTCTTTCATTCTAATTTTGTAACAATGTGTGTCACTAGTCCAAGGTGTACTAGTTTCATTATTACCAACACATAAAGAAGTGAGGCACTGAAAGATCTCTTCTGCTTTTAATACTCACCCAGTATGCCTGTGTATCTTATTTGAAATACAATTTTTAAAAAATTAGGTAGAGTTTTAGTTTACAAACTGTTTTACTGCACAAATATAACACCAAAGGATAGATGTCAATCTGCTTTAGAGAGCATTTTAAGTATCCGTACAAGCACGTTCTAGCTGATATAACACGACCTGCATTGGGAAGAAGCAAGTGGTGATGGCAAGTTTGCCTTAACTACCCTGGGAGAATAAAGCATTAAAACACTAGCTGCAGACATGCAGAAAACAAAACAAAACAAAAACCACAAACAAACAAAAAACCCACAAACCAAAAAACCAGAAACAAACAAAAATGCCAGCCCAAGGGCAGCTATGCCAATCCTATTTTGGACTGTTCTGGTTTGTTTTCCAGTATTGCAGCCAAAGGAAATCTCCCTGTATTTTCTTAAGCCTTACCTGAAGGGGTTCGAAAAAGGGACTGAGGAGTGTGTAAACTAAGAAGAAAACAATTCACAGGCACATACCCTTAGTAGAAAGATATTAATTACAGGATTAAAAAAACCTGCAAGCCATATTTGCATACCTACACCTTTTCCCGGCCATTGTTTTTTCAAAGAAAGGCACATAGAATAGATGAGTCCTATTGCTAAGGGTCTTGGCACCTTGAATAAAATGACTTTTACTTACTTACCTGTTAGGTCTCTCCCAATACTAGGATCCCAGCAGATCTCCAACCAAGCAGTACAGCACAGTCCTACTCTAGGATTTGATTCTTGGTTCAGGTGGGCAACAGATGGGATGATTCTCAAACTGTCTGCTGAGAAAGAAAATAATACATTTGAGACAATAGCAAACACACGGAGACAAAAGTTTAAATAATAATAATAAAAAGAGTGAGTAAAAGAAAAGAAATTAAAAATAAAAAACAAGAATTGACCTGTGAGTAACTTTCCTGATTATTCTTGTATTTCTAACTGAAGTCAGGTGACACAGGCAGAGAAGACTGCCATGAAAATGGGGGAGGGGAAGGCAAGAGGGAGATACAGTCACCTACCTACTTTAGCGAAGCCAACAACCAGAAGAGTTGCTGCCTTGCAAACCTGGTCCTGTTTTGCTTGATTTGGACTATGTACCTGAACTTCAGCCTGCTGCCCTAGCCCATGCAACCTTACTAACCGTGGGTCTTCCTCCTTCCTCTCATTATAGTTTCCCCTCCAAATATATTATTATAAATATGTGTCAGCGCCAAGAGAAAAGAATGAAAGAAACCCACTGCAAACAATAGGTAATAACCTGACCAGAGTCATCTTTTTGAACAAGGATCAAATCTGTAGCTACCATCCAGTAGAGCTGTACCACCTGAAGGACTTTTATCAGTGCAGTAAGCAATGTACACATTTTACACCTGTTAATTTTATCATCTTCTCCCCACCTTTTGTATGTTTGCAGCAGCCTGAAGTGCTGGGTAGGGTAGTGGCTCTAGTCAGAGTTTCTTAGGAAACAAAGATTCCAAGGCCAGCCTAGCAAAGAGAGGCCAGAGGCTCGGATGGAACTTCAGCAGTGGGAGCAACAGAAAATGTTACTCACCATCACTGCTATGTCAGAGATTTGCATCAGTGCAGGCCAAATGAACTGATTATGGGTACGCTCTGCCAGTGTCACTACTTAATACTAGTCTCAGTGACATATCTGTTCACTGCAGTGCTTGCACAGAGCCAGCAAAGAGTAACAGAAAAAAAGCCCTGTACTCGAGTTTCCACAGTCCTGGACAGGAACGGAACATCACAGGTGCAGTTCCTGTTATTTCTACTTCTCAACATTCTGTCAGGGAGGTCTCAGACATTATAACACATTACTTTGGATCTTTGGACCTTGGCTGTCTTTTTTTCCCCCTTTTTGAGCACTAAGTAGTTCATGCACCCATCTGAGACCTTGCAAGCCATGGTCTGGACTCTTCACTGTAGGGTCTCTCTTAGTTTCTTAAATACATTGCTCAGAAGTGGGAGGCTAGACCTGAAATAATAACCAAAGTACAGGACTAATTCATCAGAGGAAGGCTCCTCTGGTGTTTGACAGACTCATGAATGTTTGCAGGGAAATAAAAAATCATCATTTCTAAACACGCAAATCTTCAGGTCCAAAACTCATGTTTTGGGCTACTACAGTCCTTCCTTAAGTCCTGTTTTTAATTGTGGCTCTCAATAATTAAATTTATTGAACCTAGACATATGGAAACTGTGATACAAAGAGGGCAGACCTCTGATGTCTGAGAAAGTTTTCAGAACATCCATGTTCTTTTCAGTGAAGTGAGATGACAGCAGTCTGCTCAGACCTGCAGCGTGCTGTGGGCACTGAGCACTGATGACTTGGTTTACCACCCATGGTTTACCATCCTTTCCTTGATAAAGGATGTGGCAACAGATAGGAAACTTTTCTCTGTCTGTAATACCGCCACAGCATTGCCTGAGATATAAATTCCTCCAAGGGTGTTTGTACCAGCCTTTGCTCTCAGCCGTCAGTCTCCATTCTCACTCAGGGTCTGTGCTTGGATACAGCAGCCTTTGATATGACCACAGCTAATCAAAAAAGCTGCACAGGTGGGGTTTGCAGCCCTTATGAATAAGAAAGTTGGGGTTAGCTACGAAAAAGCCTCTGAAGGAGGAGAAAAAAGAGGATTTGAAAGCAGGATATCCAGACGCATTAAGTTCTCTTCACCCCCATGGTGCGGAACACTGTTATCGTGACACAAAGGAAACACACGGACCTGCTTTTTCTTTTCTCTTCTGTTCCTTTTTTAAAGAGTTCAGCTTCATCTCTTTGAATATAGATAATTAGTTCTTTGACTTCATTTTTCCTCATTTAAGTAACCCTCAGGAGGAAGGAGAACGCGAACGGGCGCTACTTCCCACGCGCATCCTTTCACCAGCCCGCTCCTTCCGCGGGGTTCGGTGAGGTCGCTCCTTTATACAGAGCATTGCTTTTAAACAGTCCAGTGGCTCCTTCCAGAACGTCCCTTCTTTAATGAAATCTGACACATCAGAAAAGAGGACGGGAAGTTTGACGTTGTTTGTACTTATAATCTTAAGCCAACTCCTGCTTGTCCCGAGCGTGTCAGGGAGCACGGCCGGCAGAGCCAGCGAGCCCTCAGACACTGAACTCTGAACTTGGGCCGGACCTTGCCCCGGTCAGCTCTGTGACAGGAAAGCAGGCAGACTTTGAACCCCAGGGCTTTGGGGCTGTGAGCAGAGAAACAGCTGCACTTTGCAACACGAACTTTGTACTTAGACACATGTACATTTAATCTCTATAAAAGAGCCTTTGTTTCATTACTTATTAACGTCTCCTCCTTGAGTAAAGTTCTTTGTTAACGTGGCTTTAAACATGGTGTGAGGGGTTTTTTCCCACCTTCCTATCCCCCCATAAAATAAAACCCACCACCCAACTTGATAGGATTACATTAACTATTAGAAAGCACCAAAACCAAAATCAACTTACACTTTACGTACCTTTTGAATACTGTGGATATTTGCTGTGTGCTCTCTTCTGAGAGACTTAATTGTAATAACCAGATCTAAATACAGAAATCAGGCAATGTTTGAGGCCTGTCTTTGCAGAGACCACTTCTTGAGATGATACCTACAGTAATTCAGGCTGCAGCAGCATTCAACCTTAATGGATAAATCAGATGAAACATGAAATAGTAAGAAAGTGTCAGCCCATCCACACTAAAAAGCCATACTTTGTGGAAGTGTCATGAGTTTTATAGTTGTACAGCTTTTTGCTATTGGTTTTACTTGGGAACAGTGTTACTGCTTGGCTTCTGTGTATTTCATCATAACATATGCTAACATGCACAGCCCAGCAGATCTGTAGAGATATTTGTGCCCTTTCCTTCACTACTAAAAACTTTGATCAGGAATAGAAACCTGCCTAAACAAGGACCAAATGAAAACTCCAAAACAGTCCACATAATGATTTAATAATTTCTGTACCAAAAGTAAAAGCTTAAGATACACATATGCATTTACTTTAACAAAACTGAAAAAAATTACTGGAAGATCCTGGAAATGCTCTATTATGTCTGTGTTGTTAGAGAGGCAAAAGAAGACTGAGAAAATAAGGATTTTCTGAACAATTCTTCATCTGCAATTAGAATAAAACAAATTGTTGGAAGTATATTTTCCATGTCTTCAGATACCACAAATATTTGTTACAGCCTGTTTGAAAGAAATTAGTCACAGACAGAGCAAACACAGTCACACTTTTTTTTCCATCACTACCAACTTTTCAACATAAATTTCCTTCCAGGCCTCTCTGGTGAGCTTCTTTCTCTTCCCTTTCTTTTTTTTTTTTCCTTCCATATGAAGACACACCCCCACACACCTGACCCAGTTTTCCTTCATTTTCATTAAAAGAGTGATACAAAAAAGGAAATTTTCAACTAGTCTAGCAAGTCAGGCGGGCAAAGAATAAATGAAGGAAAGAAGCAATTTCAAAGCACTCCCTTGCATGAAGGTGGGTTGGCAGGACTCGGAAGTGATCGGGTGAAGATGGTCAGCTCCAGCGGTTCCCCGTGAGAAGCCCATGACGTTTCTTATTTGAATTTATTTCTTAACCCCCCACCTTCAGGGCACTGCTTTGACAGCATCAGTGTTCATCTAATCCTAGAGTTTGATTTGCATTCCTTGCAGCGAGTGGGCTGACAGAAAACGACAGAATTACTTGTGTTGCTCCCATTTTGGGTACGAGTGCCATTGCCCTCCTGTGACTGCAAAGCAGCTGGCACAGCTGCAAGAGTGTTACACCTTGTTATTTTCCTTTGTATATCCAGAAAGCTGTGCCTTCTCCTCCTTGAGGTGCCCTCCCCCCCATGACAAAACATGCATTATGCATTCCTTGTCACCTCTGCCCTGGAACACGGCCCTCCCGTCACACGGGCCTACCACGATGATCATAAGATTTAGCTGTTGCTAAGAATAGACACGATCATTTGGAAGAGATCCTGCTTTACTTCTGGGCGCAGCCTCTAAATGGAGTTAAACAATAAAACCTCTAGGTTGGATCCTGGGTAACACCTGCCTGCTCTTTCCATCAGCTCAAGGGTGTCAGAGCTCCCTCCACGAGGGCAGGCGTGAGGACCTGCACCATTGGCTTAGCTGGGGACAGCTGCAGGCGCGCACACGAGTGAAGCCAAGCAAACCATAACATCTCCGTGAACAAAGCAGGCAAGCCTCTGGGGAACTGCAATGCCTTTAATTAAAATAAATAAATAAAAATAAATAAGCTCGGAAAGAGTGCCGAGAAGAGCAACAGGAACGATTTAGCTCTGGAAAGAAAAAGACTCCTTGCAGTGAGACATTGAACTAAGTGTGTTTTGCTTCAAAGAGAAGATTATAATCTTTAAGGGACTAGACAAGAAGAAGATATTTCATAAGGCTCTAAATTAGTGGGCAGACACACAACAGAATCCAATATTTGCAAGTTCAATCTGGAGATAAAAAGCATGTTTTAAGTATAATTAGCTACTGAGATGAATTGTCAAAAGATGCAGTAAATTCTCCATCACTGAGAAACTATTTTAATTATCGCATGCTTAGCTTAAACTAGATCCCAGAAGTCTCAGACAACACAAGCCCAACAATCTCTAAGTTTATCAGGCTTCTAGCACAAGACAGCCCCCAGTCTGGAAATTGTTCCTGTTGGTAATTCCAAATGAGATTATTTTTCCACAAGAAATTCAAGGTGGGAGAATAACGACAAGTGAATAATTAGTGCATACAATACCAAGTCACGTAGGCATTACTTATATAATAGTAGCACTCCTCAGTCCAGTGCTTCCAGGGGAAAAAAATAAAAAAGATATTCCCTAATGTCTAATTCAGGTTAGAAAGCCAAAACAACAACAAAAAAATCCAATTAAAGAAAAAGGAATATCACTTTATATATAAAGTTTAAAAATATACAGTATTGTGTATAGTATTGTGATGGGCTTTTATCATATCCAGAATCCACCCCAGAGAATCATAGAATGGGTTGGAAAGGATCTCAGAGCTCTTTTAGTTCCAAGCCCATGCCATGGGCAGGGACACATTTCACTAGACCAGGTTGCTCAGGGTCCCATCCTACCTGGCCTCGAACACTTCCAGGCAGGGAGCACCCACAGCTTCTCTGGGAAACCTATTCCAGTGCCTCACCACCCTCACAGTAAAGAAATTTTTCCTATTATCTAATCTAAACCTGCTCTCTTTCAGTTTGAAGCCATTGCCCCTTGTCCTATCACTACATGCTCTTGTAAATAGGAATATTTACTATATATATGTAAAAAGAGGAAAGGTTTCAGACTGGCACTATCAAGCACTCTACCAATTCCCTCCTAGAACACCTCAGGACTGTTTTATATCCTAAACAAAAAAAACACAGCTAGCAGAACACTGTTTCTCTTTTGGTCCTCTAGGAGTTTACATGGATAGCTCCTATTAACACTAATCAGAGTTGAGGGCAGAAATCCCCCATGGACAGCCATGTTGTCTGGGGATATGTCCATAATTAATATGTTCTAAGAGTCTAATTTTGAAACAAAGTAATCAGGCTTAAGATGAGTTATATTAAGACTAATAAACCTCTGACTGCATATTTGCCTATATATATATACACACTGGATCCAATGTCAGACCAATGTATAGTTTACAAGACAACTTCTGATGAAACAAGCTCTATCTTAGCTGTGTTTGGGAGCATGAAACACGAATATACAAGAAGAGAAAAAACACAGTGGGGCTTGTTTTCTTTTAGTTTTTTTACTCTTCTTTATAGCACACTGTTATTATAAATGTTAATGCTCATCATTGTTCTTTTTCACATCATAGTGCCCAGGCTGAGCAAAGCAAGCATAATCCTAATACTTCTGATGTTACAAACTAAAATTAACCATGCAGCACCATGGGAATATTTGTAATATGAAAGAGGTGGAACAGGGACTTTGTGACAAGCACATGGAGGAGAGAAGAGGAAGCTAGATGGCTTGCACATGAGTAGTTTTGCAAGTAAGAGATGCTGTAATGGGACAAGAAATGCAAAATAAAATTACGCCAACAGAATTTGGTTTCAGTATTATTTAGGATTTCTGTCACTGAAAGAGACATTTTCAAGTCTGTGGCTGCTGATGTTCCTGCACAATTGGTGCCCAAGTCATACATAATGTATTATACAACACAGTATATTAACTCAGCTTCAAAGTGTTAATATGTCATGAAACTTAATTCAAATATCACAGATTATACAAAGGAGATAGAGATGTGGAGACACACTCTTGTTTTTCAGAGGTGTCAGCCAGACATCTTTGTGTCCCCCAGTCCAGGAGGACATAGCAGCAGCTCGTTCTAAACCTCTTTTACAGAATGAAGGCTGGATGTCGCTTCAACCCGGTATTTTTGGCAAAAAAATCCCATACTGAGGGCAAAACCACATTTAAAAAAAAAAAAGCAGAAGCCTTTGAATACAAGACAATAGCCCAGGCTTTGCAGTGCCACAGCTACAGATACATTTTATATTGCTGATGTGAAAATTGTGTGATATAAGCACAGAAGACTTTCTCATTTTCTTTATCTACAATAAAACAAAGTCCTAGCTTTTGTGCTGTGTGGGTGAAGAATCCAGCTATACTCTCTGAATGCCTGTGAATAGATGGCAGCAATGGAGACCAACTGTTTCCTTGATCAGCAGCTGGAATAAAGATAGCAAACCTTTGGCCCCATGAGCTCAGTTGGGAATGGAGTTGCATGGAGACTTATTTAGTGTCTCAGTCAGCTGAGAATAAAGCCCACAACAATCCACAGTACTTAAAATGGAGGTAGACACCTTCTCCCATTTCCACACACACTGTTTTTGCAAGTCTCTCACTCACTGCTCTCTCCCTAAGCAATTCCATGTTTCATATAAGCTGCTACTAAAGAGACCATAAACAACATCTACCAAAATTACACTGGAAGCAACAGAGGGAAAGCATCTACAGGAGCTTTTGCTCATGGTGTGAAGTTTTCCAAATACCCTGACACAGGTAGATCTGAGACTACCATATCATTCTTTCATTAACTTGGTCCCTAATGCTTTTAAAACCAGGTTGGAAGAGATATGTCTAATTGTCTCTGTGTGTAAATTCATCTGGAGAAAAGGGAAAACAGAAGACAATTTTCTGCCTTTAGAGATAAAATAAGTAGATAATATTAAGTATTGAAATATTAAAATACTATGGACACATATTAAATATTTAATATAAAGTGCCCACTAGCATCTGTAACCTTCTAGGGTGTTTAATCTCAGGTAAATCAGCCAAGGCTTTTATAGAATGTAATTAGAAAATATTCTTATGAAAACAAAAACTACAAAAAACCCCAAACAACAACAACAAAAGAAAAACCAAACCAACCAAACAAAACTAAAACCCACCAAAACAAACAAACAAACCCCAAACCAACAAACCAAACACAAAACCTTCCTAACTCTTGCAACTTTGAGGAATCTACTTTTAGTAAATGAACTTGGTGGGTTTAAGCCTTCATGATTATCTAGGTTATGGCTTTCTTTGTATTTTTTGTACTAAACGAAGAGGAAAAAGGGATGCTTTCATTATTCAGACTTAATTAACACACTCACAAGAACAGACTCAATTTAAACTAGCTAGACAATCTAGTGCATTTGGAGACAAAGAAAAATAAACTAGGAAAACAGATGAAGTCCAAGATTCCCTGGAAGAAAAACCAGCTAGCAGGACTGATCACAGCCCTGTAGACTAATTGAGGCAGGACATGTCTCTCCTCAGTGATCACTTTGGGGAGTATGGGAAGAAACAAAACAATGCAAGAAGGTGCTGTCTACATGAGAGAGTCCCCACACATAGCAGAGAAATCTTGCTGTCATGTAAAAATACTGAGAAGTAACAAGGAGTTGTATTCTGTATCCTTTCACAATCTACTAAATCCTCAAAAATAACATTTCCTTAAACAAACTCTCAAGAAAACACCATTCATGGCAGCTGACAGACAATTTGGGAGGCTGTTAAGCCATCCTGTGACACATACAGACCACCAATGTAGAGTCAAACATTTTTTTAAATGACAAACCACTAAAATGCATCACCAGATCATATATTACACCATCAGCTTCTCCCTCAGCTACTTCCAGGGGCATCCAGATCCAGCCTGCACTCACCAACTTAACTTCCATCTTGTTCCTTGCTGGCAGGAGCTCCACATTCTGCTCATCTCTCCTTGGCCAAGTTAAAGCATCCTGATCTCTCTCAGGTGCTCCCCATGAGGGCTCACTCCCTACTTTCTCCTCTAATGGCAATCTTGCTCCAGAGCTTCTGCCAAATATGGCTGTGAAGGCTTAGTTTTCCCATCCCCTGTTTTCTGCAATTAAACTTAGGATATAATAGATGACTTAGGATATGTAATTAAGGCTTAGGTTGTAATAAAAGGGACGCTCTTTTGTATAAATTCTCTGCCTTACTGTGGCTGCTTTAAATTTGTATTTCTATCATTCCCTAATTAGTATCTCTTCTGTCTTTAGGCTGGCTTTTCCTGTTTATAAGGCTGTGGTAAAACATGATAAATCATTTAACCTAGAAAAAGTGATCACACCAACAGCTTACTAAGGCTACAATTATCAGTTTCCTCTCAGTATTACCTAGAGAATAAAGATGACAACAATTCTAACAGAAAATAGGTATGAGAAAGGGGTTACAGGAGTGATTTAAACTCTCCTTTACAGCACAACTTCTGGGGACTTACAGTAAATAAAACTATCTCTTTGAAGCTAATTAGCTCAGGTGTGGCAGCAGGCTGAGGAGTCTAGAAGGTGGTTCACCTGGAATCACTTCAGGGATTCATCCACTACCAAACAACATGAACATATTTTCCCCATCTCTCATCCTCGTTTCAGCAAGCATTTCTAACATACAGGGAAAGCAAAAGCACAGGATCCAACACAGCAGGCTCACCAGGACCAAGAGCAATATATTAAAATTATATATATAAAAGACAGAAGAGTGTGGTAATGAGGAAAACACAGGCATCATTTCCATCCAGTTCCTCTAGCCCATCCATTTCCCCACAACCCTTCCCTCGTTGCTTTGTGACAGCTCTTCAGGTTCTGCAGTCTCTGTTCTGGTTTACTCTATGGAGTGCTTGGTTACATCTGCCTGTCAGCATGTTGCTATGTCCTTGCACTCAGAACACAAACCCAGGGAAAACCTCAGAAACTGCAAAAGCAATGTTGTGAAACAAATCACCCATCAACTTTAAAATGGGGCACTGCAAAAGACTAATTCCTTCTTCACCCTTTGTTTTGGTCCCACAACTGTTACGCTCAGCACACTCTTTCAAAGAAGTAAAGAGAATTACTGCCAAACACACACAGACTCTCTTTTTCCATCTGAAAAGCACACTTTTTTCAAAATCTGTCCTCTTCTGCACTGAAGTGTGTGAAGCTATCTACATCCTAAAAGGGGCTTTAGCTTCCAGATAACCCAAACCTCCGACTTCATGGTAAGTCAAACTATACATTAAGCACTGCTCAGTAAAACCAGTCACAATAGAGCTCTGACAGCTGTTCAAAATAGATTACACAACAAATCACCACTGACTTCATCTTTGGGAGATGGCTCTCAGTTCTTTGAGGCCGGTCCATGCAGTAAAGAACTAATATGCATCTTTGATCCTGCACCCCATCTTCTGCCAGCAAATCCACTTCGAAGTTACGACTAACATTCCAAGTCCTGAGCAGCTTTACTCTGTATTAATTAATTAAAAAAGAAAAAAAGAAAAAAAAAAGGAAGGGGAAAAAAAAGGTATCTATGTGCCTTAGGATGACATTCACCCTGATCCCACTGACATCTTTCCTTACAGCTTTGAAATTTATTACCTTCTGCAAGAATAGGAACTTCGTGGCAACCTTCAAAAGGAAGCTTCTACCTTCAACACAGGACCTGCAGTTGCTTTAGTGGCAGATCAAGGTCTCCATGTGGTACAGAACAGCAATTACCCCGTGAATATAACAAATATGCCAGAAAGCACGTAGGAAGAAAAGTGTATGCAAAGTCAGAAACAGCTAGTCAAAACTCATCCCAGAAACTCTTTTCTGAGCAACAGTTCCTGGGAGAGGAGAGGAGAGAATGAAAACAAGTCTGGCTGCACATCTTGCAGCTGCTGAAGTCTGAAGACACTTATACCAAACACAGTAATTTACTCAAAGGGGCTGAGTTCTTCACTTTGTACAATGACTGGATGCACGAGGAATGGAAAATTCCTGCTAAGAATTCCTTCTCCTGGGTCAACTGGACCTAAAAGCGTTTAAGAGAAATTGGATGCCTGCTCAAAGGAAAGCCATTAGTGCAAAAGCACTGCCAAAATGTAGACTTAGGAGAGCTTCGACCCCATTTACAGTTGCTAGACCAGAATGCTGGACATGGACTGCTTTGCAAACCTGCCAGAAGAAAAATCGCCCCTTCAGCTGTGAACAGACCCTAAACACCAAACAGTCAACAAAACAGATGCCAAAACCATGCCAAAAATTTCCCAGGACTTCTTATTTTTCAGAAGAGGGGATGACTGAAATCAGGTCAAACCTGAGCATGTCTTCCATTCACTCAACATAAATACCCTTACCTGTCAGACTTACTTTCTGTCTGAGCTACAGTACCAGTTGTGGGTTTACATCTCACAGTACATATCCGTGCAGTAAGGATGGGTGGATCACTATGGCAGCCTTCTCCCTCTGCCCATCATCCTTTCCAAAACACAGGAAATGGCTGTCAGGTCAGTTCTGAAAGTTGGTGAATAATTATGCAGACTAATTATTAGCCTTTCATCTTAATAATTAGCATTTCAAAAGTATTTTATTAATCAGTCTTGTTACAGGTAGGGACCATTGTAAGCTTTGGATTTTTTTTTTTTATAATTTTAGAGTCTTTTTCATTATTAAATCACCATTGAGGTTTCCAGAGCTGCTGTTATATAGCTTGTAATAGCTTGACACCCTCCACCCCTCTTTCAATTTCAATTCACTATCTAGGTGAATCACTATCTAAAATTATCAGTATACTCTCCAGATATCACTATCTAGAATAATCAGGCTTTTAATGCTTAGAAGATACAGTAATAACATACCTAATTTTTAACTTTCATGATTGGGTTCCTCTGGGACAGAGTAGAAGAAAGATTGATGTATTATTAATATTATAAATAATTAAAATTAATGAAATGCACCAAAAGTGGAAAGTGTGAACCAAAGGAAGAACTAGCACACCAGTCTAAATGTAAACTATTGAATCTGTGTCTACACCATACCAGTCTGTACTCCTTTACATCCCTGCAAAGCATGCATAAAACCTTGCTAGAACAAAATGATATAATTTCCCACTCATTTTCCACACATGGAAGTATCTACAGAAGGTGCAAGGCAGGGGAGAGAGTGGTCAGTCAGTCGTGTTTTAATTTATAGCTATTTTTGCCTAAGCCCTGAATGGCCTGCCAATTATGAATAGTACCAGCTGGGCTGTCAGGAGAGCAGGCTAAGGACACACAGAAAAAGAAAATTATCATAATGTAAAAATAAAGAACGGGAGAAAGGTTTGGAGCAGGGGAGACCTGACGGGGAGCCCAGCTCTGGTTTTAAAATGCCTTACTACAGACCTATCTTCCCCAACCACCCCAAATAAAAAAGTTATGATGATCATCATCATTAACTGGACACAGGCCCATAACACATCCTTGACTTCTCAGAGCATAATCCAGATAGCTACTATGTATAAAAACTAGGACTTTTCTGTGCTTAAATAAGCAGCAAAAATAAGAACTGCATATGATGAGGAGGAGGAGGAGAATCTTCTGAAGGGTCTTCCTTTCATTGTTCAAATAACTAATAAAAACTCACTAGTTTCTTTTTTTTAACACAATCATTTTATATGGGTTTTAAATGAAATAAAAAAAAAGATTTTCAGGAACATGACAGCTCTTCTGTTTTAAGCTCTTTCCCCAGTCTCTGTCACAGGAAGAATATAAAAAACAATTCCTCTAAACAAAACCTGATGAATGCCCACCAACAGAGTCATGTCTTAAGCATCTATTTAGGGAACAAAGAATAAACACAGGCATTAAAAGACAAATATTTTATTCCTTTGCTACTAGGATATCAGTGCTGGACCACGCTGGTGTATGTATAGAAATGTTTCATTTGGCAAAGCAGTAGTTTTGGAAGCTGATCTGCTTTTCATGACTGCTCTTGTCTGTGAAAAAATTAAGAGATTTACTCCATACTTTATTGTAATCTGCTTATTTGTGGATGCAGATCAGTTTAAAAAGAAGTATATTTATACTTGTGCACTTCACTGTATATCAGCATTATACAGACAAATTCTACAATATCCTCCCCTCTGCTCCTTTCCATAGCCTTGTAGGAGAGACAAGGCAGACAAGTCAGTACGAACCGCCAGCAGGCCATAACTCCTCTCCTACAGACAAGCGACAATTAATCACATTCACCAGCTAGGCAGGTAGCTCTTGTCCTTTAACACTGAAGGAAACATAAAGCTCCTTTCTCTGAGCACTGATTGTCCAGTTGATATTGGAGCTCTCGGAAGCAGCTCCTGAGCTGCCGAGATACTTAAAAACAAGGTAAACCAAAGCCTAAATGTGTCAGTCTTCTGCTATTTTATTAATCCTTGTTTTTCAAGAGAGCAGTGAAAGAACAACCAGCTGCTGGAGTGGAATATTTATCACCATTTGTCCCTGCAAGTTTATAAGTTGCTCCTGCTGTGCCAGGATTCAAGGTCTTGGGGCTCATTCAGGCTCTGACCACAGCACCCCTGCTCAAGGGGGAGCCACTCAGGGCTGTGGGAATGCAGCACCAGGGATGAAGAGACATCACCCCTCCCTTGGAATAAGAAGGAACAGAACAAGCCACAATACTATCAAATATGTCTACTGTGGGACTAAGAAGGAAAGGATTATTGCTTTTTTTGGGGGGTTTTGCTCTCAAGCAGCTAACCTTTCTGTTTTAGCTTCCTCCATGTAAGCGTAACTCATTGATTAATTCTGACAATTATATAATGCTTTTGAAGTGCAAAGAGAGACCAAAGAGCATATCCAAAATCTGGGACAGCCATAGCTCATCTGTTTCTTATGGTTCCCTAGCATAGGTTTTATTTCCAAGTGAGTCAGTCACATTTCAGTGAGTGTAACGGAGTTATTTTTGTAACCCTTCCAAAAACCCTTCCACTAAGACTCGATGATATACTGACCCCTTGGAGGGGGAAGGGATGACAGATATAATTTCATGAGGCCACACAGAAATGTTGGGATTATCTGCGGAATCTCTCCTTCAGTAACTTAGCAGCAATCAAGCACTCAGAAACTCACCTTACTGGAAAAAAAAAAAAAAAAAAAAGGGGTGTCTTATTTTATCTGCTGAAGATTATTTAACCCTAAATAAAAAGATTTTCATGTTGCAACTTGATCCCCAAGTTTAGGGATCCCCTTGTTGGCTTCACTAACTCAAGTGTAATCTCAGTGAAACAAGAAAACTGCAGTAAGGACACGTGAAATGAGAAGTCTTGTTTGTTGTAGAAGTACCCTCATCTCACTTTCACACAGGCTCCCACCTCCTGTCGACCCAAAAGCTGACAAAACGAACATTTCAAGCATGTAAGCCAAAGTGTAGGCAGAAATTGGCGATGATCAGGGCATGTCAATAATGTCACACAGCTGGAACTCTGCCCGGTACATGGAGAACAGCTGTTCTCCCAGTGACTAATCACACAGGAGGAGGTAGATCATAAAATTCTCCGTTTTCAGAGAGGAGGACACTGCTTCTCCTGATGCCACCTCCAGTAATTAGTTTCTCCTCTCCCTTCCAGTTTCATGTTGTAACAGTCCAGCCACAATGTGTGCAGCGACATCTCAAACATGTAAGTGTGAACTTCAAGCATGCCAGTGTTTCGCCTTCAATGAATTGTCTGACAGCAGTGCTGCACCCCAGATGTGGAGGGATTCAGTGATCAGTGAATTAACTTCAGAAATTTTGGAAAAAAAAAAAAAAAGCAATCTATTAATTTAAAGCAAAAAAGTAAAATATTCTTCCTACTACTGTTCAGTTACAGATAGAATATAGAGACGTTGTTGAGTTCTAATACATCCAGCTCAAAGTTCACCCCTTTGTCCATTGAAATAATCACTTCAGTAAAGGACTCAAAAAAGCCTGGAGTGAAAGAGGTGGTAGATACATTAGAAATCAAGCCACAGGGTACATCAGTTTGGATGTACCTCACCTGTGTAGCACAAGTACTGTAAGGGAATAAAAAATGAAAAAATTCGGAATAAAATGCAGGGAATTGTTTTTATTTCATTTAAAAAACCTGAGTTTGTCCATCTAAATGTAATATTATTTCCCAGATGCTTAAAGATAATAGCAGGCAGGATAACATCCAGAAAGCAAAACAGAATATTGCTTTCATCATCTTGGAAGTGTTTGAAAGCCCAGCCCATGCCAGGACAAAATGGTTGGTGTTTGCCTCTAACCATTACAGTCATCCTATTTTTGAGGATCACAGTGATAAACAATTCCCTGAAGTATACTGTAATTCTGCAGCACTGATGAGCCCAATATCAATGCCTGTGTTAAGGGCAAGTTCAAAGACTCTTCAGTGTTTGCTTGATAAGCTTCTCAGAGAGGTCATTAACTAGGACAGTTCGTGTACTGCACTCTTCATGAAAATTTTCTGTATTTTTTGTTTTTCTCATCACGATCACCATTTTAGGGAATCTTCCTCAGCTGCCTAGGAACATCTAAAGGGAAAGGCACACATGCAGCAGTAGTCAGTACTCACATACTTTAGCCTGCATGTCTAAAGCATGTTTGTGGGTCAGGACTCTTAGCACACATGAGACCAGGAAGGGGTTTAACTGGCTGAGGACAGGAATGCAGTGGAAAACATTTGTGAGGCTTAGGTCCAGTAGGAAAGTTATTCCAGGAAATGCTTAGGGTAGCTCCTGGTAATACTCATCTCCAGTACTCAAGCATTAGGGGTAAACAAAACAAGATGAGAACCTGGGCGGTACCTCATCCTCCAGAGTTAAATGCTGCCGTTTAAAATCTCTAAAATCATGGATGTTTTAGTGGTGTTGTATTGGCCCTGCACACGGCAGGGTAGTGGAGGTGACCATTCTCAGAGCCCTGGATGCAATGCTGCACAGAACACTCACCAGGACAGCTCTGATTGTCACAGTCAACTGGAGTTAACTGTTCTTCAGCCAACTCCTTCCAGCGAGCAATCCAGAGTCTGAAAGAGTTCCATAGGAGCCACTCACTGACACAGGAATGCTGCTCTACCACACCAGCATTTTTCACTTACTGGAGAAGCAAGACAGAAGCAGCTTTTCTGTTGTGACCTCCGCCCTCTCAGTTACCACCATCAGTGAACTATTACCAAAAACCTACTCCAGCAAAAAGTTTCCACTGCATCCGTGCGTGTTTCTGCTGGTTAGACAACACTTGTCCCTCCAGCCCTGAGCAAGACAGGCCTGCCCAAGTCCCTCATGCAGACATAGCTCCACAGGTCTGAATTAATGGCAGCTTTGCAGTGGATCAGCTGCTGTCTAATGCGAGGCCCAAAGGCTCCAGCAAACATCTTTAAGCAGCTCTAAGACCCAGAAGCAACCAGAGTTGCCCGAGGCCATCACAAGCATTGGACACAGACTATTCATCCTGACAAGTCTGAGAGTACCCGGCTGTCTCTGAAGGGTTGTTGGCTGTTCCCCAGCCCTGTAGAGCAGAGAGAGCAGCGTGATCCAGAGGTGCCATGAGTCAGAACCACCAGGAGAAGCAGCTACCTGAGCGGGTGCTCTAAACACAAAAGACGAAAATTAAACCCTGAAAATTCTCAGTGCCAGTTTTTCGGTTTTATAGCAGAAATTAATTCAGGCAGGATTAATTCAAGCTGACAAAACCAGCAGGATAGCATTAAGGAGATATGAAGAAAAAGAAGGAGAAACCCCAGCCCTTCCAGCCACAGCTGGCAGGCAGCTCCTTCCTCCCTGGCAGTGGAGGGGTGAGAGAGGGGCTGAGGAGGCGGGAGAAGCCCATGACAGCTCTGAAGGGCCTCCTGCCACCGCCTGTGCCTTGCTGTAGAAATTTCAGCTTTAGGAGTCTTGTCAGGACACACACAGAGCTTCAGTCCCAGAGGAAGGACTTGGTGTAACTCTCTTTTTCTTTTGTTCTTCAACAGCTGCTTTTAGGCTGCATGCTCTTTCCCCAAGTCTAACTTCTGAGCAACCACAGGGAGCAAATGCAGAAGATCTCACATACAAATATTTTTCATCTCAGAAGATACCACTTGGGTAATGTCACCAAGTTTTAGCATGAAAGCTTTATCCTCCCAGCACTTGAGCACACATGTATAGGTAGGTGCCCAACTGCAGCTGGGGAGATATGTAGGGGGAATATACAGATATATACATATGGAAGAAGAAATTATTTATTGTGAGGGTGGTGAGGCACTGGAATACAGGTACTCTGGGCAAACTGTTTACTTAGCTGATCATTTAGTACTCCAGGAGTTTAGGTTACATGTGGATATAAAACATAGTGATGTCAGTCTCTCTCATTTATTCAAATATCCTCAGTTCTGTGAACCTCAGATGTTCCCTTACAGAAAGAGAAATGAAAACAAAGAGGGGAAAAGGAGGACAAAGGAAAACCATTGTGTATACACACTTCTCTTTAGACTTCCCAACAGATGCTCCTCAGAGAGGGGCTGACCAAGCCTGAATACTGGAACAGCCAAGCATTGATACATATGTATTTATTTATAATTATAGATCTCTACAAGTCATTAGAAAATATGAGATCCAAAGGAACAAGAGATCTGCCCAGGAAGGCAGCATTATGGCCACATCTTCAGCTGTGGAATATTATTTAATTCACAAAATTTCAACTGTATGTATATTTTGAGGTTTCAAATGGAATAGTACATTTCCCATTTCTAGAGTGATATCAGCGACAAAATTTTAATGTTTTGAAAAAAATATGTAGTCAAAACCAAAACACAGCAAATCAACTTCCCTGAATTTTACTGGTGGTTGGAAGAGAAGGATCAAGAGGGGACACAGCATTGTTTTTTATTTTTTCCCTAGCCTTTCAGCTAATGCTATAAAAGAAACATTTTTTTGAAATCTCCACAACTCTTACACAATAGGGAAGAAAAAGAGCACAACGAAATCAATCACCCTCCAGCTGATACTATTGCAGAATAAAATCAATTCTGAGATATCCTAGAAGCAGGACAACACTTCTGAGTTGCAGCAAATCAAATCTGGAGATAAAAGGGCTGCTCTTGCTTCTTCCCTCCATGACAAACGGAGGTACAGGTTATCTACTCCAGCAAACAGTCGAAGGAGTTTGAATTAAGCAAGTCAGTTTTTATTATCAGTCCACCTTCCTGAGGAGGCCACTTTACACAGCTGCCTGTACAGGTGCTTCTATCCATTTGTCTATCTTGCAAAATAACTTCCAAGTTTTCCAGGGCAATTTCAATGAGGTTTTGACGGAACGGTGACAGTCATAAAAATACTGTGCCTGATCCAGTTTTGGACATGGATGGATGTCAGGGCAGAAGAAAGATAATGCTTCTGCTGAGCAAAATTTGCCAGACGCAAGAAAATTCATGTATTTAACACAAACCTATAGGAAATCAGACTTCATAACCTTTACTCATCGTGGCACTACTTTTTTTTCCTACACTGGTGAGATACTGAAAGATTACAAAACCCCAGGCAAGCAGAGAGATGCATTTGCGATGTATCAGCACTATCTTTTTTAATATAAAATACCAAGTTTGGAATAGAAAAGTAACTGGGCTGATACAATAATTTAACAAATCTGCAATGAAAACACATACACCTGATGAAATCAGAGAAGGGTCCAACAACAGAATCTCTACTTGGATTTTATTCTCTAGGTATGTTTTTATCAGGGATTTGATAAAGAACAATCTTTGGCATACATATAGGATGTCAGAGGGAATGATTGTGGAATGTATGTCAAAATGATGACAGTAGTCACATCTCTGGCAGGTGTCACTTGTCATTTACCAACACCTTTGCTTAAGCCTGTCCAAATTTTTATCCTGAGTGAAGATTTTGGTGCGTAAAATGGAAACCATGTCTCTTGTTAGGTCTTTAGCCTCCAGGTTAATGTTACTCTACTAGGTCTCTGAATATATTGTAAGTAGGAAAAAAATGAGCAGAAGTAAATGCATTTTTAGTTTGCGTTTCAACAAAAGAATCCCATTTCTCAACAAGATTGTGAATAGTGGGCTACAAATTGCTACAGAAGGTCAGATTTCATTTTATTCCCTCTGCAGGTTACTGGGTAAAGAAAAATATTTGATTTTTGTATTCTAACAATAATTGTATTTTGTCTGCTGGAAAAAAACCCAAGCTATTTTAGCTAAAGATGAGGTTATCTAACCACCCTTTATTTAGGGCAATCAGCCATAACAAAACAATTCCTGGGAGTAAACACCATAGTTAGAGACATGCAAACAAATGCTAGAATTAAAAATGATAGTACCACACATGAAAGAAAAAGAAATCAAAGGGATTACTACATGAAGCAAATCTGTATTATGCCTCCCACTGAGTCGTAATATTTTCCATGTACTCTGCTTTGGGGGTTGATGTTTGTTTATATGTTTTTGTTGTTTGGGTTTGGTTTTTTTTCTTAAGCAAAACCACATGTTCCAACGGGGTAAATCAGGTAAAAAAATTTTTTTATTTCATTTTGGAAAGGGCATACATTTCTATGTCTACATCTCTTCCAGTATATCAGTGTAATAATTCTCTCAACACAGAGCTCAGGAAGACTTAATAGAATTTAATATTGAGCAAAAACAACCAACAAAAACAAGTGTCACGCTCATTTAAGATTTTGCCCAATGGTTTAAATTCAGAAAAATTAAGCAAACCAGCAAACAACATCAGTCACATAAAATCAAGTATAACTTTCCCATTAATTTCTGACAAGGTTACCTTTATGAAAATAGTCAATCAAAGCCTTAGGCTTTGGGAATGGCATTAATCTGCTACGGGCAATGAAGCTACACTGATCTGCACCAGTATTTGATTTGGCCAAACATTCAGAAGAGACAATTACTACTTCAAAACAGGAGGTCTCTTTGCTGGAAGGAAGGGACTCTGTTGAACAGTTACTAGCTGGGCAGCATGTCAGTTCTAAGTTTTATGCTGAATCAGCCCCAGGGAAGATTCAAATATACCCTTAATTAAATACTTTATTCTACCATCCTAAAAACATTAAGAGAGGAATTAATTACATAGGGACAGATCTTGAACCCATTACCTGTTAGGGATGTCCTCTGTATCTAAGATTAGATCTCAATTCATAAAATAGCTTTAATATTATTAAAGCTTAGCTTCATTTCAGCTACCGGTAAAAGTTGTGGGTTTTTTGGTTGTTTGGGTTTTTTTAGTGGCTTTTTTGTTTGTTTGGTTGTTTGTTTTGGGTTTTTTTAAAAGGATTCTCTGAGAAATGTAAATGGATTTGCTTTCTGAAAGATTGGTGTGAACCTACACTTAATCAATCAGCTCAGTTGCTACAAGTGTGCCGTCAGAAGTGTTAAGAGTAAATTTACTATGGAAAGGTACAGAGAAAAAAACGTGACAATGATGCACAGAAACATCACAAGTTCTTTTCCCCACGTTCGGTCTCCATCAATTAAAACCACAGTTCATGAACAACATCAATAACAAAGTAACACTCCTGAAAATTCAGCAGTAAAGTGGAACACAAAGTGGATGCTGTAAAATGAAAGGCAGCAGAGTACAGAATCCCCTGCAGCCAGGCATAGCAGCCCCATAAAAGCTACAGAGCACCAGAGACTGCACTGCTGTAATTCACTTGTCCCTCCCTTTCTTTTTATACTGCCCCAGACAAAGTGACACTGTAAGTTATAGAGCAGACAGAGCAGAGCCAGTGTTTGAGGTGTGGTAGCAGGTTCTTTGCTAAGGTGATCCTGCTTTGCCTGATTTAACATTGCAGGGCCCCAGAGATGGGACCAATTTCAAAGCAGTCCGTATGTAAAAATAAAGGTATCCTAGATGAGATCAGACTATCCCTCAGCGTACCCAAACTTGCTTCCATCCACCTGGAATATGAGGAACTGTAACCTAAATTGGTGTAAGCTGTGCATCAGGCATACGTGTGACAAATGTGTGTTTCTGGGCATGGGATAATCTATTTTATTATATGTTCTTATGTTCTCCAGTTTCTTCTTCCCACATCTGTTCTTCTTGGCCCTGTGTATACAACAGCTGCATATATGTTGGGAGACTGATTTCAAACAAAGGAAAAGTATTCCTTGCTTTTCTCATAAATCACTCTTCAGATGGTATGTAAGTCCAGAAATTCAGATCATTAGTCCAAAATATCAGCTATTTTTTTCATAATAAACCAAAACAAAACAGCATTATTTCCCCAGTGATATCCCCCCTATTATTTCCCCAGTGATATCCCCCCTCCACCTAGAAAAGCAACTAGATAAGTATGTTTAGAAACCCAATTGTTTAGATCTACTTCTGTCACAGGAATTAGTGTCCAGCCTTTTATACAGCTCATACAGGTTTATCATGCCCTGCCATTACACCTGTATGGACTGAAAGGAAGCTGAACAAACAATAGAAATTATGGTCTTTAAGCAAAAGGAATGGAAATACGTTGTGGTCCATAGAGAGGATGGCAGGATCCATGTTCTCTCCCTGAAGGATAAAGATATTGACCCTAGAGCAATTTCAGCCAGCATGATGCTGTTGCTCCTCAAAAGGCAATTCTCCAGCACAGAGAGTGAACATGACAGGAGCATGTCACCACCAACACAGAAGAGCTGACAGAGCATCAGTTCCTCTGAATCCCAAGCCCGTGTACTCCTCATTCCTAAACACTAAAGCCTTCATTCCAGCCAAGTTACTGCTCACCTTAAAAAGAGTTACCTTTAAGGAATTATGCAGCAAGGTTTTAATGATAAAGCATAGTACGCTTTATAGAGTACACTCTACATCTGCCATATAATTAATAATTCTGTAACAGAAACCAAATAATGTATAGCTCATATTTTCTTGCTTAGCCTTTCCATATTTATACAACAAAGTGAAGATACTGCTGAAGTCTTACACAAGAAGTTTCTCCTGTTCGTTACACGTACATGAGATAGTTAAGAAAGAACGAAGAATGTGAAATTAAAACCAGTAAACCCTGTGCCAAATGTTACAGATTCCATAAGTTTAACACCCTTTCCATAATCTTGCATAAAAATCACAGTGCAGCTTCACACCCAATTCATTAATTGCCCCTTTTTCATTAAACACCAGGCAGCCTGCAGGCCTTTTGTTTATTTGTTTTAATTCAAAGGCTGATGGGGCATCTGAGGTGGTTTGATAACAGCCCTGTGCACTATCTAATTTTTCCATTTCATACAGTTCGACTTTTTTTTTTTTTTTTTTTTTTTTTGGAGGGGATGAGTGGTGTTCTTTGAGTTTACATGTAATAAAACATGGCCAGTACTCATCAGACACGTAAAGCCAAGTATTTGTTTTTAAAAGACAGTACTGACCAGAGTATTTTCTGCATAAAGTGACTCCTGCATATGGCAACAGAGAAGCAACAGCACAGCATGGATGTACATGCCTGACATGCAGATTTTCAAACTGAGTGCATACATTAGAAAGCCATTTACAATGAGCATCAGCGTGAGTATCACAGTCTGTCTGAAGAGTACAATTTTAGGCAGCCCCCATAAGTGCACACTCAGTATAGTGCTTTTCTAATCCTGCTGTAACTTTACACTATGCTTTACTATAAAACACTTCATTGGTGGTCTCTAATTTCCCAAGATGCTAAAACCTGTTTGCAAACAGGTCTGCTGGCTCCATTCAAACAAACAAACAAACTAACTAAAATGCCAAACAGTTCGCATCTTCTGGTAACATCAAGACAGACCCATAGGAGGTCTTCATTAATGCCAAATACCAATGGCCTTTACACAGCACAAATTTCCAAAGGCAACCACAAAAGCAAATGAATCGCATTAAAATAAGTAAGTAAGTAATTAAATAAATAAAACAGCCAAACCCAAAACTTTCTTGGCAGTGGCACTGCAGATGGGCTGGGCAGGAGAAAAGGAGAGAGGTCTCTGCTCTGCCATTTGCCTAACCTTCATTCCCTCTTGCCAGCCTACATCTTTGCCTTTCAGTATGCCTACTGCAACTTTTCAGCTGCTCAAGGAGAAACTTCCCTCCCCAAATAGCACACACCAACAGTAGCTGGGACATTCTGGGAACCAGCAGCTGGGGAGATCAGCATTGGCGGGATGAGCTGAAATGCTGAGGCATCTCTCAACACAACCGCACAGAGCCAGATTCCAGGGCTGTTAATCAAGCACAACTCAATGGGAGCTTTGCCCAGTTAAATAACAGAGTTTGGCTCATTCTAGAGAAGGATTGTACCACAACAGCAGAAGCCCTTCAGTAGGTAAAACTGAGGTTAACACTCTCCTTTATTGTACTGGTAAACCTCCTTCCTCTATCTTCTCCTCTAGAGTCCCTCTGAAGAGAAGACTTTAAAGGCAGACTCCGAGGTGATGCCAAGAAAAGCAGGGATGCAGTCAAAAGGAACAGGAGGCATCTGTTTTTTAGCTCTCCTTGTCTCAGTTTTACCAATTGCACCATGAAAATCCCCCTTCTCTCCAGATAATTAGAAAACAATGCATTTATGTCCACAATGTGTATACTCTGGTGTACCCAGGTATACTCCTCCAAACCCCTGTGTACCCTCCCAGTCATATGCAGATTGGATCAGTTTGTGTTTCCCCTACTGAGATCTTTCTCTTTCCCTCCGAGGAGGATCTCACTGAGATAAGCTGATCTGCTGAAGGGCTGATGTGTCTGCTTTTGCTAAAATCCAGTCCCTAACTCTCTGCAGGATACAGAAACTTAGTTAAGGGAGGGAAGAATTTGCTTACTGAAGAAATGAAAATATTAAAAAAAAGAAATTGAAAAAAATATTATTGTATCCTGCTAAGTGGCTGAGATGTTCAGACAGCATCCCAAACTCCACAGAACATCATGAGAAAGTATCCCTGTCGGGAAAGTGCACACTTCAGAAAGAAGTGCTAGCCATGCCATACTTGCTCCAATCCCACATTAGCCTCTTGGATATTTGATTATCGAAAACAATTTTTTCTCTCAAGAACCTGAAGATCTGATCCTTCAAGACATGACAGAAGGAGGTATAAGAATTAGGCCAGGCTCAGCGTCATGGCTTAGGAATGGTATTCACCAAGTGGTATAGAATAGCCTCAAGGTCCCAGCCATGCCCTTCCTGGTTTCTGCAAAAATTAACCCTGTTCTGGTCAGAACCAGGACACTCAGTGAGAAGGAAAGTCAGTAGTTCTCACCAAAATAAATTTTTTCTCGAGTTTTCTACCACTAGTCAACGAGGAGTTAAGACCTCCAAACCTTTATGATGAACTTCACTTTGCAGCAAAATTTATTTAGAATGGGCTTCCAGTTTTGTAATAATGTCTGATTGCAGAAGGATTCTCAAGCTCCGTATTATTCGTATTATTGAGAGAAGATGTTTCTTCTCTCCTCTCCCCTTAACTAAGAAAGCTGAATAGCTAGATATACATTTAAATCTCTTTTCTGTTTGCACTGATTTTCAGAAATGAGTGCTGTGATGATTTACATGTACACATTGCTAGTGGTCCCACTGAAACCAGCGAGATTAGTCTCGGAGTACAGAATTAAGCATGTGCATAAATCTTTGTGGGACCTCAGCCAAAGAGAGACTGTTTTATATTGGGAAACAATAAAGAGGCGCAGGCTTGTGGTGACTCGGTGAGCCAAATCCTGTCCTCGGAAACACAAGTTAATTTCTCTCTGGGGACGTGGAGTGGAAACACCACCCAGCCATGGGAAGAGAGGCAGAGAGAAGGGGAGAGAAGGCAGAGAGAAGGGGAGAAGCCCTGTGCCCCTCCACCTGCAGAGAGGAGAGTTACAGCTCAGGAAGAAGCTCACCAGTGGGAAAACGTGGAGGCACGCTGGTGTAATTAAGATGCATTTCTGGCTTAACTTTCCAAAACGTAATCCCCTTACGGTCTCTCCTTCTTGGTCTTCCATGGTTCTCATTGCTATGGGGGTCACACAACAGGAATGTATCTAGATAGGTTTGAGAAGCACGTGCAACTTTTTATAAAGAATAATGGATAGCCTACATTATTCATAACATAACTGATTTCATTTGCATTATGCTTTACTTTCCAGATTTTTAAACAAGGACATCCTAATAGGACTGTACAGGTATATTTCTTCAGCAATTCATGCTCTACACTAGAATTAGATGTGTTCCACCAAAGCCATTATTAAAATTAGCACTACACATTGTTAGATTGTAGCCTAAAATGTCGTGATTAAAATATTGTCTACAACACTTACATCTTCTATTTCTCTAACACAGAGAGTAGATATAAAATTTTAAGTTAATGACAAGGACAAAAAAAAATTCTCAGGAAAACAAGAAGCAACAGAGATTTAAAGGCTCTTTTTAATGTAAGGTTTGATGGCTGCTAAATGAAATAAAATAAAATAAATAAAATAAAAAGATTCCTCTAAATTACCTCAAACCATCTGTGAAACAGTAACATGGAAGTGAAAAAAGCCCAAACAAACTAAACAGAATAGACAGGACAATGGAGAATGGCTTGGACTGGATAAGAGTTGATTCTCTCCCTTCAAATTCATAACCATGTTTTTCTTCCCCAGAGATATTCTTCATGTGCAGTCCCTTCACAACATTTCCTTTAGAAAAAAAAAAGCCTTGCACATAAACACACTTGCATTTGTCACTGTCTACACTGGGAAGCAACTAATTCAGGTAACTAAATCTGTTTTAGAGACTATCATTGATAATCCACAGAGAAGAAAACTCTGATTATAATCTTGAACCAAAATCTGATGTGATCTTTTGCCCTTTTCGTTGAAGAAAACCCCCACCACAATCTCCCCCCAAAACCCAAATCAAACAACCCACCATGCTAATTGCAGATCTCCACATACAGAGAAAGCAGAGCTGACTAGATTTTTCATTCTGGACACCTGAAAAATCCTTTCTCTTCCCAGTACTAGTGTAGAATTTTCCTTGAGAAACAAAGCAGAAGGGAGTGTTCTTACTAGGCATTCTCACTCGCCCTTGTTGTCTTTCAAGAACTGCTGCTTTAAGACTGCCAAGTTGGTTTTTTTGTGGGTTTTGGTTGTAATTATTTTTTTTTTATTTCTCTGCCTTCATAAGACAATATTAGACGTTGATTAAACCCAGTGCAGTAAACTGTAAATGGCCCATCAACGTCTCTTTCACAGAATCAAGCCCTGATTCCCCATTTTGTAGTGCTGAAGAAGAAAGAGAGGCTCCCTTAAAATCATCCAAGCAAAAAAAAAAAAAAGCAAAAAGAGTAAAAACGGGCATTCATGAAATGTTATTGTCCAAGATAGAATAGTAGAGGCTGAGGAGAACAAACAATATAAATAGAGAACACGTTTTTCCTTGCCTGCTTCACAATAGCTAAGATTCTTTAAAAAAAGAATAGGTAGAAAGATAAGACATGCATGCCTGATACTGAAGAAAAGACTGTTTGTACCCAGCACACTGGATAAATTGTTCTAGAACAGTTCAGCCATGTCAAAAAATGACCCTTTCATGCTGCCAAGGTCAGTCAGACCCGTAGCCTGTGTTAGTCAAAAAGGTCATCACCACTTGCATATTTAAAATATATTCACCTGTTTTCTCCTAGGAATTCACAAACTTCATACAGACCAGTTGAGTAGAGGGTTTTAGGTGTGGAATGGTATGGTCAGCACATGTTTTATTGATGGATCATGAGCTGTAGGCAATATCTAACCCAGTCCTAAAGACTATCAGAAAGCCTCTATGCTGCTGCTGCATGCCCCAGTTCCAGGAAGAAGCAGAAGGGTGATAGATACACCAATAAAAGGAGAGGCTTGACCCCTAAACTCCTAATTCTTGGTTAAAATTTCACTTAATTCCTAGTGTTCAAGACAACATTTGTTTTAATCTCAACCTGATCTCTGGAAGACCCCCTAATGTATAACAGAGCATGGAAAAATTTATATAAACTTATTCCCGTGGATATTCATTGTACAGGTGCATCCTGAGAGTAGTTTACTTGAACAGGAAAAACAACAACAATGCATTAAGATGTAAATTAAATGCATGACTGTAGTTAGTCTTCCACTCAAGCAATTCCCATTGTTATTTTGACTTACTGATCATCAGAGGAATGCTGGAAAGCAGCAGCTTTTAAACATCTGCTAATCAATTACATTATTTCTCTAACTCCATACTTTTGTTTAAAAATAATGATTTCAGGGGAAATTTTCGAGGAAATTTATGGCTAAAATTATCTGATCCTTGCATTGAAACTGTGATGGAGCTCGTTGCGGCAAAAAATTAGATAAATTGTGTTGTGGTCCTTATCTGTGTGTATAAAGACTTAATAAATAAATAAATAAATAAAGTTGAAACATCCAGTGGAAGTTACTTCATGGATTTGCCTTCTTTCCAAATTTATAAGCTGCTCTTTTGAGACAGCTGCCTTGCAGAGCACGTAAGGAAGAGATGGCTCAACTGGAATGCCTCCCACACAGCATGAAAGAAATACCATTCAGCTATACCATGACCCCCGACATTATTTTAGAACAACTCTGGCAAAGAGTCCCAATTCTTACAGAAGCGTTGCCTGCAGACAGTAAGGTTTCTATTCCTGGGGGTGCCTTGTTTTTCTAAAGGAGACCTGCATGAAGTTGTGCCCACACTTCCACTGCATACACCAACTGAGCAGGATCCCTGTCCAGAACAGAGCAAAACTCAGGGCAGGCAGTGGAATTATGTTATTTTAAACTACCAGTAGCTTTGTCCCGTGATGTCTGGTCAACAGATATGCATCATTGCTAATGGGCTGTCCGGCCTCATCTGTCCACGGTTGAAAGATGAAAGTGTAAAACAAATTTCTCTGGGTTTTAGGGCCAGAAAAGACTAAAGTTCAATTCATTTTCATGTGGGTTTTTCCAGTGTTTCCAGAACCTGAATACTGAGCAGGTTTCCCCAGAACCCTTTCAAGAAACTTCCTGTGGAAGCTTTTTTCCCCACCAAATGACTTCACTGACCACCCCTACATACTTTACAAAAACCCAAACGAGTAAATAAATCAAGAACCCTGGAAATCAAAATCTCTTTTTTGTTCCACAGTTTGTCAGCAGTTAATGACATTACAGTGGCTTAAGTAAGAAGGTAACAGCATATCCAGTATTCAATAGAGAAGCAAAGAGAATGGAGAAGGAGGGAAAAGAGTCTTTTATTCAGTGAACAACAACAATGGTAGAAATCAAAGTGACATTAAATAAAAATGTGCTGGGAACCTGTAATATTTGCAAAAAATTGCAGAGCCCAAGTACTCTTCTGCTGAATCCGGGGTTTCTGATTTTCCAGATTTTCTATTGACTGCACCTGTGAATGATTACTCACTGAGAAAGGGATTGTCCTGTGCACTTATTGTCCTACCTCAAGAGTGGTCTGGTAGTGTTCAAGACTTGAGCAAGCGGTGCCGAGACTCACTCTATATTTCCCAGGGCCCTTTCAGCAGATACATGCTGAAAGCACCTTCCTGTGCTGCTGGAGCACAGCGCTGCAGAGGGTGCTGAACATCCCGCGCTTGTATTCCTGTGCTCCGTGCACACAGTTCCTGTTAGTTTGAATAATGACTTCCAGCTTAAAGCTTTAGAGCCAGCCTGTGGCACTTTCTGCTTCCAAGCCAGGACACCCAGTTCTCTGCATCACTGAGCTGCAGGAGCCAGCTCAGCTAGCACAGGTAGTGTCCCATTTCAGAGATCATTTCAGTGCCACCCTTCCCACCTCCTCTCCTCCCAGCATCTGTGGGCACACAGCTGTGAGTGACCCTCACTGAGCACACACCAAGGCAGAGGAGACAAGAGGTCTGTTTTAGCTGGCAAACAACTGGAGGGACTGAGAGGAGGCTGAGAGGCTGGCAGCCTGGGGAAGAAAAGGCTGCCAGAGGATCCAGTGTCCACCTGCCCGTACCAACAGAGCAGTGATCGAGGAGATGGAGCCACACTCTCACATCAGTGTAAGGCAGGATAAGATACTATGGCTGAAAGCTGAAAAAAAGAGACACTCAGACTGGATATAAGGAGCAACTTGTTGTCCATGAGGACGAGCAGGCAGGCCGTGGAGAAAGGCATCCAGAGAGGCTGTGAAGGCTCCATTGCTGGAGGCTTTCAAGTGCTGCCTGGACAAACACTTAAGCAACATGGTCTGGTCTCACAGGTGACCCTACTTTGATGTGGAGGTTGCACTACAGACCTCTTGACATCTATTCCAACCTAAATCCCTGTATGGGCCTTTTAAAAGGAGTGAGTGAATTCAGGTATTTGGTTTATATAAAGACCTGCCTTCTCCCTGATGCATCAGAGATGTGATTTTAGGACAAAGCAGATACTTTCTTCTTCAAAGTACTCCCACTCCTGTGCTTTGTAAAGGTGAAGGCTTAGGTGCCCCTGGGCTCTCTGCGTGGGAGCAGACTGGGAGCTTTCAGAAGATCAGGTCATGCCATTTTGAAACATGGGGAAGCTCAGGCTGCTGTCAGATGCATGGTGGTGACCTCGCTGTAGCTCAGTGCAAGATCTGCTTCTTGTAATTGCCAGGCAGTTATGTCATTTGTTGCTGACAAAACAGAACCTATACCTGCAGCCTTAGAGGCTTAATTTTTTAATGGCGAGATTCTCAGCAAACACTTGCCTTGTAATGCAATAAAAATGCATTTTAAGACACCCTTGAAATACCAGTATTTAATAACGGCCTTCATACTAAAGGTGCTTGCAGATGCCTACATACCATTTCAATTAAGATACAAACAGACATAAAACTATTTAAGCAGAAAATACAATGTATTTTTGAACAGCTCGTAATTTAAGATCATAAAACTGAGAGTGACTGTAGGGCTCACAGCTGTCACTGGTTTGAATTCAAATAACTGTTAACAGAGTTGACTGTCTCAATTCAGTAAGTCTCATGCTATTTCTCACCTACTTTATGGATCTCACCATTGCACATCATCCCCTTGCCATGATTTTCCACAGAATCATAGAATGGTTTGGATTGGAAGGGGACCTTAAAGATCGTCTAGTTCCAATCCACCTTGCTGTGGGCAGGAACACCTTCAACCCAGAAACAAAAAAGCCAGAGGCTCTAAAAGGCAAAATGGTTTCAGGACCACATCAAGGCTGAAGCAAAACCAAAATATTGTCAAGGGAGAACTTGAATTAATTTTCTGTCCACTTTATTTATTCAGGAGATGAATACAGGTTTCCATTTTCCTAAGAGATGGACTCTGAATACAAACATGTTCTTTGGTAAACCCCAAAATAAGTGAAGGGACTTTCCATAACTCAGGCCAGAAAACCATAATGTTTTATATTTAAGACTTTGAAAGCTTTCTTTACAAACAGTTTTCTTTTAAAGTCTCACATCAATGTCATTAGTGGTCAATAACAACTACTACCATTTGTGACTCTTCACTCCTATATATATATCACAGAATATGCTGAGTTGGATGGGACTTACCAGGACTGCCAAATCCAACTCCTGGCCCTACACTGGACACCCAAAGAATCATACCATGAGCCTGAGAGCATCGTCCAAACACTTCTTGTACTCTGTCAGGCTTGGTGCTGTGACCACTTTCCTGGGGAGTCTGTTCCAGTGCCCAACCACGCCCTGAGCGAAGAACCTTTTCCTAATATCCAACCCAAACCTCCCCTGACACAACTTCAGGCCATTCCCTGAGGTCCTGTCACTGGTCACCAGAGAGCAGAGATCAGTTCCAGCCCCTTCTCTTCCCTTCACAAGGAAATTGTAGGTTGTGATGAGGTCTCCCTTCAGTCTCCACTCCTCCAGGCTGAACACACCAAGAGTCCTCAGCCCCTCCTCATATGGCTTCCCCTCAAGGCCCTTCACCATCCTTGTGGCCCTCCTTTGGAGGCTCTCTAAGACCTTAATGTCTTTTTCGTATTGTGGTGCCCAAAACTGCATGAACACAATTTTGAGGAGGACAAGGGTGAAGCTATCCCAAACAAGCACACAACATGATCACCAGTTCCCCTTAGGGGATGCATTAGTCATTTCTCCAAACCCAAACAAAGCACCCCAGCGCACCCAGCGCATTCAGGATGGTTGCAGGCAGGGGTGCTGCCTATCCACACCCACTGAGTGGTCACAGCACTTGCCACCTGACCTTGCCCAGCAGTGAGGGGGCACTCTGGGGTGCAGCTGGGTTTGCCTCCCTGGCTGGAGGTGGTGGGTGCTGCCTGTCTGGGACCCACACGCTGCTGCTGGGCTCTGCGCCAGCTCCACGAACCTCAATCAGATAAACCCCAAATGTGCACCTGGGGATCACAGAGAGCAGCGCAACTACGCAACCCAGTTAGGTATAACACGTAAGGGAGCCCAATACCTTTGAGGATGAGAAAATTACCGCTCATTATGCTAAGTAATGCCTTATATCAGCATGTAAATAACTTTTCTTTGTAAGCAATCACCAAAGCATTCTCAACAGAAAATTAATATATCTGATTTGTTTATGTATTCATATAATTTAGGGCAGAAAGATTTTAAACTGCAACTAGATATGAAAGTGTGTCATCGAAATTTTTCTATGTGTTTACATCCATATATATTTATGCTTATAAAGATGCACACACACACAATTACATGTTCTGTCTCTGATCCAGATAAGATGTTAAATATATAGTCCTGTGCTTGCTGCATGTTACAAGAGATTTCACTCATATCCCTGTTTCTGACAGCCATAGTTTTGGTGGAAAATTAAAAGTTAATTTTGGGGGTTTTGTCCTTTTGTCTTTTTCTTTATCGGCAGTGCCTCCAAGGCATGCTAAAGTATGCTGAAAGTGACCTTCAGTTTACTCATATCATCCTGACACAAGTGATTTAGCCTCCATACTTGTAGGAGTAAACACAAGGAACATCCACTGACTGACAAATATTTCATCAGAATTCAGGCACACATTTGTTCCCGGGTGTAGAGGGGAGGGTGTGTTGGATGATGACCTCATTTAGTAAGGCGTCATTATTTAAGTTCACCACCAGTATATGTATGCCACTATTACCTTCTGCCCTCCTAACCCGTGTCTTCCTGTCTTCCTTTAAAGGTTGCTATATTCTGTGGCCTATTCCACGTGCAGCTGCCATGCACCAATGTTGCAGTGCTGTCACTTCCAAGACAGACACAGATCTTTAACCAAATCTGATAAGGACGAGAATTTTCCCATTTCTCAAAACTACTCCCAGAGCAAGCAGACAAGCACATTTTGAATGCTTCAACATATAGAAGTCAGACAAATGGTGTAGGGAAGAGCACAACTGTGCATCTGGCTCTGCTGGGGCTTGTATATTCCAGGACCAGTAGTTGTACCACTGCTCACAATGGCCAAAACCTCTGGGCCATGAAATCCATGTGGAGGAATCTGTGCACTCACAGCTACATAGTCTTGTGCTGGACTGGAGCCTGGAGCACAGCTGAAGCAATTGTTAATATATTAATTAGTTGTGACTTGCAGTTTTCAAGGTCTGTACAGTGAGGCAATGGTGGTAGCTCAACAGATACAACACAAGGGTGAAAGGTAACAGAGGTGAAAAAACAATGATGGAGATTAGGGCTTTAGACATTGGCTGGGGGAAATAAATCTTAAGAAAGGGAAACAAAAATCTAGGATGTAGCAGTAAGCTGAGTCAAACAGGCTCTTGAAGACATAGAACAACTTTTTCTGAAAGAGAGTGGTCTGGGTTTTACAAGACAGAAGTCTCAGGAGTATCAAAAAAGGTGACTTCAGCAATCCCATAACACACAGATATGGTCTAGAAAACCATGTGAAAAACTGGAAGACTATTGTAGCAGTCACAATAAAGGCCATGAGGTTACATATACAGAAGGAAGAACATAAGCACGGGCAGTGCTTTTAGTATAGTATGGAAAAAATAAAGTGTATATAAAAAATTATGAAAGAAAACACCTCAGAGCCACCACATTCAAGAGAAGCCTAAGAGAAGCTCTCAAACAGCAACCAAGTGAAAACTCAGCTTTGACTGCAGATGACAGTCTATCTGGACTAAAACATCTATCTGGAATGGTAGTATAGCATAAGTGCACACACACACGGGTACTCCTGGGCACAGTGCTGCTGCAGCACTCACCTGGATGGCACCAAAATTACTGGCTTTTTGAAAGTACTGTGCCCACAAGAGAATGGGCAATAGCTAATTCTTTTATTTGGTTTGGTGATTTAGTATGCTGCTTACAGCTGTGCTCCATGTTGCAGTGTTGTCCTGCAGTTTCATGCATTACCTCCTCTGCTGACTCCCCAGCAGAGCAGCTGGAACTGCCTGTTCACTCCTGGCTTAGCAAGAGTGCCCCAGGTGACTCCCTGGACATGGAGTCAAAGCAAGAAGTTTACAGACTTGGCCCACTGTTTGTTTAAGTCTATCTCCCCTTTGCTAAGAGGAGCTATCTTCCATCTTCCAGTGAAAGCTTTGATAGAGGGTGCAGAATTTATGCCTCTTTCAAAAACACCTTGTCATGTAGCAGCTTTTTATCACATACAATGGAAAAGAAAAATCACCTAAGTTCATGTGAACCTCTCTTTCTGACTCACATTTACCCACTCCCAAGCCTTTGCATGCTGTTGTGAATCTTGACAAGCTGTTCTCATTTTCATATCAGATCTATGTTTTGACTCAACACACCAGAAGAAAAGGTTAAAGAACATTGACCTGGATACTCAGTCATTTAAAGGAGATTTCTCATTGAATTTTAGGGGGGAGGGGTTAGGCATTGGCCATTAAAAATAAAATGAAAATTAAAAAATATTCTCCAAACAGCAGGAGCAATTGGTGATCAGTTACAACAAAACTGATACAAGAAGAATCAGTCAACTTCAATTTACACCTAGTGTAGCACACTTTAAATAAGGACGTATCATACAAGGAAGAACTTTTCATTGCAATATGCAATGACAATTTTATCATTCACCAATATTACATGTGGGTTTTCCCCTTTATCATCAAGGAAAAAAGACCACTTTGTGAAAAACATATTTTGATGAGGTTATACGTACTAGAGCCATCTCATCTAGCATGGTGAGAACAGGATTCAAGACCTGGCCATGCAGATACAGCAATTAGGAACAGGAGGCAACTTCATGAAATTAAATGAGATTGCACAACAGCTTGAAGTATCTGAAGGACCCAAGGCTAAATCAGCTGATCCCTAGAAAACCTGAACTCGTTGCAAAACTCTCTGTTACTATTTGGACATCAATGTTTAGAAAGAAAGAAGAAGTTCTAAGAACAAAATCAGCAGTTATGCAGATGCCATGTCAGAGAGTATAAACATTTACTTCAAACCTGCTGTAAATGTTTTAGGTCAACCAAAGTATCAGAAAGTGAGAAGGACTTCAGCTTATGGAGGTGCTTTCCCAAATCAGGGCACAGACTGGGCACACAAAGAGCCACTTAATGTTTTGATACCCAGCTGCTCTGGGAACACCTCTGTCCTTGTGTCAGCTCCCCATCGACACAGAAAGACCTCCTACAGTAACAGGGCCTTTCAGGAGAAGGAATGAAGTTGGAGTTTGGGGATTTGTTTGTTTGTTTTTAAAACTCAAGCCTAGTCTAGGCTTGCGTACTTGAACCAGAATCCATTTTCTATAAATCCAGTCAGGGATCAAAACCAGAGGCTGTAACTAATCTGTGTAATTTAACTTGCAGCTTTAGTTTTGAATATTATATTCCTACAACAAATACTTGTTTGCAGAAATTGTTTAGCAAATCATACTATGTAGCACATAAATCAAACCGAAGTGGAAGCAAAACTAATGAAGGACTAATAGCCAGCAAATTAGTCACTTAGCTCTATCCACTGCCTTCTCTCCAACACAACATCTGAATAATGGTGATACTTTTTTCCACTCCCTTTGTTTGTTTTTTTTAATTTTAAGGGAGAGGTTTGCTTGATAAATCATCATCTCACGAGTTAAAGGATCTTTAATTGCATTTTATATACACTTTATGGATACACATATAGACAATATAAGCACATACAAACACACACTCTATTTTCACCTCTGTTTTGAAGACATCATCCACAAAATCTTTTTCTGTAAGTGCTTTAATTTCTGAATGATTTCTTCTCCTTTCTATGACACCTGCCACACTCCTGCAGGGTTTATGTAAAGGGCCAAAAAGCTATAATTTGGAATATTTTGACAGATATATAACAGTCAAATCCAACTTAATTGGATGCAAAAAAATCATATCGACTCCCTTAGGAATTACTTCGAAAAATTTAGATTCAAATGTGAAAGAGCAGAATAAATTATATTTAAGAGCTCATCTAATACATTAAAAAAATAATGGCTAACTTTATTGAAAAGTCATATTTACAGCTCACGTAATAGATTAAAATTTTCAACCATCCCTATTAATGCTTTAATTCCTTCTACACAGTTTTTCCTATTTCTTCTGTATTTCTTCCATTTGCTTTACTCATTGTTTCCATGCTTCTTTTCTTTCTTGCTGAACTAACTCTACACACCTCCATACCTTAAATATTGCCCCTCTTAAAAGCCTTCTCTTCTTGCTACCCTCTTTCTTTTGAACTATTTTTGGCCTATTTGCCTATGCTCCATCTCCTCTTGTCTCTCTCAGGTCAGGGAACACCCTACATGGGACGGTTCTCAGGCTCCTCTCCCAGCCCAGTGGTGGCACCTGCCAGCACACCAGGCTGGCTTTTGGGACAGGAGCACCAATGGTACACACTGGTTTCCTTCCACACATGATGTTTTGGACTACCCCAGCCCTGCAGACACAAGAGCTGAGTCTCAGGCTCACATAGTAAGGATTTATTCTTCTAGTCCTTTCCCTGTCATAGCTCTGGTTTAATTTTGTCTTCACAGACCTGTTCTGCACCTCATGAGCTGTCTGACAAAAAGGCACAAGCTCTAGCAGCGGCTTTAAGCTGCAAGCCCTCTGTTATTACATGACCCTGCAGGAACACAAGGAGCATCCTTCCCTGGGCTCTTGGACAGGGACTTGTCTCTCCCATAATCTGACACACATCTCATAGTGGGAATTTCAGGAACTTGTGGGGCATGCTCAGAAAGAAGGGCTGGGTTGTCATGCCCACATCTGAGCTCCAAGACCACAAGCACAAACAGTGCTAATACACCATCTCCGCTTTGGAGGGACACAGAGACTCCAACAGTGGCACTTTCCCACTGAGCTGAATGCTTGTGGAGGCTTGCTAGTTTACAAAAGGTTGCCTGGAACTGGGCTGACGAGGTAAAACCCTCTGCTTCAGGTTGAGCAGACTTCCGTAGGCTGTTCCTTATCCGTGGCCCTCCCACTAAAAGCTCTCGTACACTCGGAAATGGGAGAATTGTGCTGTTTGCCAGACCGGCTTTGTAGGCAAGAGCCTCCAGTGGCAGTTTCCACACACATATGCACAAACTGGAGTGCTCTAAGCCAGAGGACCGTCCTCATACTCAGACTCAGTAAAAGCCCTCCTAGTTTGTCTATTTATGGTATGTCCAAGTCACCTATCACCATGGCAGCTAAGCAGAAAGGAGAAAATGCTGCAGACCAGAGCAGATCACACAGCAGTGTTTGTAAGACATAACCACAAGACTGTATGTCACATCCTCCCCTGGCTGTTTCCATGACCCATTTATGATTTCTACCTGAAAGCTGTACAGTATGGAAAAGTTTTATTAACATACCCTAACAACACTCTTCAAAGATCTCACACTAGCAACAGGAAACCAGAACATAAAAGCAGGCCAGAAAATGGCAAAACAATATTTAAACTGAAATAGAAAAACAAATCTCATCAAAATTAACATTGTAAAATACACTGCAGTGAGCCAGTCTAAGAGGAATGCATTCAGCTCACAGAGTGCCTCAAGCAACTTCAAAGGAGGAAAAATAACATATTTAAAGTATATACAGAAGCAGCTCAGGTTTGTCATCAGCACGGAAAACTGAAGAGTGGGAAACCCCAGGATGGATGGCATCAGAGCTGGGTCTGTCCCGAGCAGGTGCAGGTCACCACGGCGGTTTGTGACCTGGAGCTGCGGCTCTCAGCCTCCTCACTCCCTCCTGTGCCTTGCTAAGCCTCACAAACCCTCTCCCCACAGCCAGTGTGCTCCCCTCACACTGCTGGCTGCCAGCTCTGGGTTTTAAAGCAGGAGGCAGTGCAGCAAGTGGCTTTCTGAGGGGTGGCTGTGCTGCTGCTGCCGCAATCTGCTGCCTTCAGCAGGGTGCATCAGTTTTAGTGCTTTCATTCAGGTTAACAAATCTCCCAACCACCCACACTTAGTGCATATTTTTTCACACCGTGGGGAGGTCTCAGAATAAGGGAGCTGGACTTGTTTTAGACACGGTTTGACTGGAAGATGCATTCCAGAGGCTCACCCTGGGTGCTCCAGCTACTAGCAGCAGATCAGGCTGGGGACCCTCACAGCATACACAGTGTGTCACTGGTTCCTTGGCACTCCCATTTGTACAGATCCAGTCCTACTGCACTGCACTGCACTGCTTGCCTCAGTCCAGAGACTGGAGTCCCCAGCAAATATATCTTAAGTGAAATAACATCGTGGACATTGCTTGTGCTTCATCCCTGAGGCAGTTAGAGGAGAACTCACTCTCTGCTCACATCCAACAGTGCCATTACTAGGAGAATTTCATCCACAATCAAAACCAGAGGTCAGAAGGCAGGTGCATCTCAGCAGGGAGAGAAATACCCTGATTCAGGCTCCCTCCAGCTTATTGACTGACAGTTACACTTCTCCCTCCTTTTATATGCATCGACATTCCCATCAACAGAATGGTTACGATTATTTAATATTTTCTTTGGCCATTTCCCACAGAGAACACGTGATCTGACATCCAGACATTTTGGTAAAGTACAGAACTACAGTGACTCATTTCTGTAAAAATCAGCACCTGTGAGCAAAGAGGTCAGTGCTCATTTGTGAACAAACAAGTTAGAAAATGCCCTGATTTGCCTTCTTGGAGATCTCATGAAAAGACCAAAGTCTAAAATTATAATGCAGATTTCTTTTCGGCAGGATTGACTTTTTCCCCATGCAGCAGCTAAAGAAGCTGATCTCTGTTGATCACACATTCCTATAACATTTGGGAAAGACACAGCACATGGATCCCAAGGGGCTAAAGATCCTGGGCAGTTCCTACAGTCTGTGGCACCCCAGTTTCCTAAGCAGATCCATCAGACTGACCCTCTCTGCCCCAAGTAACTACAGGTCTTCAGACACAAACAGAAGATATCCTAACCCTGAGCAACCCCTGTTTCTGACTCTCTTACTAGGAAAAGGGATTAACTGGTGGGATAATCAGACATTGTTTACTCTTCTGTAGCCCATGCAGAAAAAGATTAAGGCTAAACCCCCCATGGCAGGGGGGTTGGAACTAGATGATCTTCAAGGTCTCTTCCAAGCTAAACCATTCTATGATTCTGTGAGGGCTTTAGTAGGTGAGAACCTAAAGTTAGTAAGCCTATACTGAAGCACTTAAATGTCCTGATTTCTTTTTTCTTTTTTTAAACCACTGACCTCCCTGTTGCTCCCAGAGGCTTGATCGTTGCTCTGTGAATGCATATCCTCTGATAATCCAACCTTTATGTCCTGAGCCAAGATTAAAAGTGTTATTGGACTAAGAAAATTATCCTAAGGAAGAATTAAAAGTTTGGAAAGAGTTAAGAATAGACAATAGCATTCCTGTATTACCAACTGAGTCAAAACTCCAAGTGAAGCAAAAGAGCAAGGAGAAGGAACAGTGAAATATTAAATGCAGTTGCTTCTTCTATTTGCAGTTTAATAATTCAAGACCTATATTTATTTATTCATACTAATTGACCGATGAAGTTATGCTGTGGAATAGCTGAAGAGAAACTAATTGCTGTCTCATTTTATTTTAATAGTATATTAAAACGCAGGCTAGACGGGAGACCTCTTCTCAACTTATGCTGATGTTATCTGCCCTGAGACACTGGCAACTGTCCAGGGACTTGCCTACACTGATATTTAGGGCTAACCTTAGGAGGCAGATTAGGTGATTGTGCCTTTAGCTATAATGGACCACAAATGTGAAGCTCATTTCTTTTTGAGATCAATCTTTCCTCCTTTCCATTTTCTTTTCCCACTTAGTTTCTGTTATCATTCGCTCAGCTTGTGCAAAGGGGCCTTAAAGCAGATGTAAATGAATTTTGCAAAACCCACACAGGACCCCTTAATACTATTGGAGTAATTGGGGCTTAACTGCAGTGAATCCTGAAGCACACTATCTAAATAAAGGCATTCCCAAGCATTTCTACAGCCTCATAATTAACACTCCCACATGCCAAATGACACAAAAAATGTTCGATATACATTTTACCTTAGAGTCCTCTGTCAGTTCCTGATCCTTCAGTGTTTTCCCTACGCAGTTTCCATGCTCTCCTGATAACTCTATTGATGGTACTATCCTTGGTGTGGAGAGACCTTTTTCCTCTCCCTCTCTGCCCTCAGGTCTGGGACCCCACAACACACCCTTCCTCTTTCCCATCCCTGCCCAGTTCCCACACACTCCCAGCCTCTTTCACTGGCAGGAAGGCTGCTGCCATGGATAATGATGGAGACCACAAGCACAGCAGCTCTCCCGCTTGGCTGCTCACCCGGGGTGGAGAGCTGCCCTCCCCACGGACATCACCCCCTGCTGCTGCAGCTGATGGTGAGCAGGGTGGCAGGCAAAAGGACAGAGCCCCTGTCACTGCACCACGGACCTTGGCAGAGGAACCAACAAACCAAACCAAAAATTTATCAGCGTTCCAGTCTCTCATCTCAGTTACATTTGTAGCTGAATTTTTGGATAGTCCAACCAAAATGCTAAAGAACAGCACACATGGGGCACCATTGGCAGCAGGTGGCAGGACATGGGAGTCCCATGCATTCAGGGCCCAGCATCTAGGCTGGTTCATCCTACATAGCCAGGCAACAAGCCACTGAACTGCAGCCCTGGCAATTTACATACCCTTTGCATAGATACAAATAAGCTCAGAAGGTGAAAGGCAACAGAAGAGCAAGTCCTTTGACTGCAGATCCTTTCATCTTGGAGTTTGCTAAGGACAGATACAAAGGCAGCTTACAATCCTAGTTGTGCACATTCCTCCTTTGAAGATCTACCCCTCTCCCAGCCCAGACTTTGCCATTTAGTGCTCTCATTACCTCGTAAGGTCTGCTCCTCCCTTCAGCATTTCGTCCCTCTGCAGAGCAACAAGCCCTTTCCCTCCCTTCCCAGGAATCTTAATTAAGATTTTTTTCTGTGTGTTCGTTTCCCCCCACACACTCCTTCAGACATACCAACACCTTCACTTAGGTTTGTTGCAATCCTTTCAAAGTTATATTTAATTGCATTTTTATTTTGCACAGGTCACAAGCTGGCCTTCCTACCAAACACAGGACGTGTCACAATTTGAGTGTTCGTATCGCCTGCACAGCGTAATGTGCAGAGCCACACCTGTACTTCTATTTCAGACAGAGATGGCACTTTTGAACTATGTTGATTCCACACAACAATAATCTGGCAACGACTTTCATTCCTCAGCATGTATTCACATGGTGCCAAATCTTCCTATCATCCTCCCAGCCCTAATACTTTGTCATCTGGGCCAAAAAGGCTTCCCTGATTCTTCATCATTGTTTGATTTCCTTCAAGCCAACTGATCCACATCAGTCCAAAAGATCCCTTTGCTAGGATTGCATCTCATAATGTAAAGATGTGAGGATCTCTTGCTCTTTGAGGTCCAGACAGGACTTGAGGGAGGATAGATGGATGTACACGGGTTAAGCATGTTCCATGGCTCTGAATCTGAGCTTGCCTGCTCAGCAGCAAACAGGCAGAACAAGTGCAGGACAGCCTGTACCCCTGCATGTAAACTTGCTTTCTACACGTATCTTATCATTCTTATTTTTTTTTTTTTTTTTTTTACGCATGTCTTGTTACTTTTCTGCTTTGACCTCGAGGAACCTCATCAACCCTCCTCCCCAGGGACTGGCTCTGATGAAAGCGGAGAGTTGCCACCTCTGCCTCCAGGGCCCTGTGATATAACTCCCTCTGATACCAGCAATGGGGTGAAGAGTCTGGAAATTCATCCAGGAGACACAAATATTAAGCTAAAATCCCTCTTAATCTTTACCTTCTGCTTGAAATCTTAGCAACAACTCTCCCCCAGAGCCCCAAATGGCCACTGAGTTGGGCTGGAGAGGTGGCTGTGGAACAGCTCTGTGCCCTCCCCCTGGGTTGTGCCCAGTTGTTCCACACTGCAGCTGACAAATGAGACCTTGACTCCCCAGCCACTGTAAAATCAGCCAACAAAAAGAAGTTATTAGGGGTATATTTGCTCACAGAAAGCAGATTACAAATTACCCACATTCAGCTCCTGGAAACAAGATTATTTGTGACATAACAGATTGTCACCATTGTAATCCAGAGCCTGCAAACACTTGTTAGTTGTCCACAGGCAAATGCAAATCTGTGCCAGTGTAGCTGTTTTTAGGTAGAGGTGATCACGAAATACCAGATGCTGACATATGGACCCTTTTCAGGGCCACTAATACTGCTCCCTGAATGCTTTCCATGCTAACCTTAACCTAAATGTTGTCCGCACCTTCAGTGGCCACAGGACTGCAACTTTGGGGAATTCTTTCATAAACCAAAATCATGCACTGTAAGAGGACATTTTAGAGGGAAAAATTAATTCTAAAATAATGTTAAAAGTAGAAAAGCTGATTAACCTGCCCTTAGTTCTGAGAACTTGTTGACCATATTGTTAAATTGTTTTTAAAAAATAATAGTTAAAGTCAGAAATCAACATTTTATGACTCTGGCACATCAGGCATCTTCAAACAGCTCCTCCAGCAGCTCATTCCCAAAAGGAAATGTCAAGGGCTGACTGACCAGTGACAGGACTCCAGGAAACAGGTGGAGCTGAGTTGTGGGAGGTTTAGGTTGGATATCAGGAAAAGGTTTTTCACCCAGAGGGTGGTTGAGCACTAGAACAGGCTCCTCAGAAGAGGGATCACAGCACCAAGCCTGAGAGAGTACAAGAAGCATTTGGACAATGCTCTCAGGGACATGGTGGGATTCTTGGACCTGTCCTGTGCAGGGCCAGTAGTTGGACTCAGTGGTCCTGGTGGGTCCCTTCCAACTTAGGATTTTCTATGATTCAGTGATTCCAGGGTGGCATCTCAGGATTGTGATAAATTGCAAAATCTCACATCAAGAGCAAATCTCTGCAGAGCACCCAATTTTCCAAGTTATCCTCATGTGAAGTTGAACGTGAAGCCAGAAGTCCCTGCAGGGGAAGTCTGGATGCAGGGACACCATGCCACCAGGACCTAAGCAACAGTTTCACTGCCAGGGTTTTGGATTGGCAGCTGTGCAAACGTAGACATTTTCCCTTAAAGAAGACTAGTGAGAGCCAAGGCAACGAGGGACTCTGCAGGGCAACACAACAAAAACATGAAGGGGATAATCATATTTGTTCAGTAAAACAGATATTACTAGTTTATTAAAATGGTGAGGTAGGAATCAAAGGCTGCTTAGCCAAGGCTTTGGTACTCACTATGAAAACAGCACAGCAGCAACACTGTTGAAGGCATTTTCTACCAATCACTCCGTGCCCTCACCCATGCACTGCCCATCTCTTGAGAGCAGAATATTCCAACAAGCTGATAAATGAAGAGCTCATTTCACAGAACCACACTTGGGCCCACTGCTCTGAGAACAGTAGCACTCACGTTTTCATTATTCAGGCTTTGTGGAAACTTTTCCATGACACCTGGAGGATGTAGGAACACGAGAATTATGTTTTTAAGTCATGATTTAGTCACAGTGAAACACATGGCATATGAATTTGCAGCAGTAACGGGCCATAAGTAAAAGTCTCCTGTATAAGCCCCTTAAAAGGTTGGATAAATTCCTTCAGTGTCAGAAAACCTGATACTGAGTTATCTTCAAAAATGCTGTGAGCAGAGTGGAGGGTCAGAGGAGGTAACTCCAAATCAAGAGTAAATACATGTTCTGCTGTAACAACTGCTAGCTAGCTAGACAATGCAATGCACTCAGCCTCTCCTAAGAAATTTCTCACTTACTTCCTTGTTTTAAAACATTTGTAAACCTGAAGAAGCTGAAGTAACCCATTCTAGGGAACATTAAAATACCTTAACTGATTACAAGATTTTTGCATAATTCACATATATATCAGCGAATACTTTGGATCTCATATCACCCCCAGCTCAAGAACAGTTTAAAACTGGTAGATGCACACTCCTTATTTTTCAGAGCACACAACAAACTGATCCCCCCTGAAACCACCTCGGAGATGAATACATTTCTCAGCTACCTGAAGGTTTTCCTGCCCCTGAGTTCACTCTTTCTTGGCCTCATCCCTGGTGTAGCAGATGCCAGGAGCCCCACGGGGTAGTGTGGTGTCAGAGGGGGGCCGTGACACGCGACTGCCCCTCTCTGCGGTGGCAGCCGGGTGGCCATACCTGTGCAGCTGAACCAGGGCAGGACCTTTCTGCTGCTGCCCAAGGATTCCCCTCTGCTGGGAGGTTTCTCCCAGGGCCAGGTTGGCTGGCAGCAGCAGGAAACAGTCCCAACGTGCTGTGAAACTAGGGCCGTAATATGTTAATGTGAAGACTTTTTCCAAGTAATCTTTACCATCTGTTGTCTCACACTGATGTTAGTATTAATAATTTATAGGCCTTCTCCTAAGGCTGAGGAGGAAGCAGAATGCTAAGCTCTAAGACAGAGACAGTAGCAACTTTTTTTTTTTTTTTTTAAATGAGATTGATGTTGCTCTGTGCGATGGCCTCGCCCAGGGAATATATGGTGCTGTTCAGCTTTCTGCTGCTGTTGCTTTTGCAAGCCTTTTACTGAAAATAGCAGTGGCAAGATATTATTTTAGTCCAGTTCCTCTGTTGCCTCTTTCCTTCTAAAATAAGGCATGCAGCCTATCTGGTACATAAGCAAAGTGCACCTAAAGGTCAGAGGCAAAGCATAAGTTGACAATATAAGTCGTATTATAGGATGCAGTTACTGCCAGGCAAGAGCAGGCAGGGTTTCTTCTGCTGCTATCCGAGGCACTGTTAGGCTGAAGGAGCACAGTTGTGCTACCAGTTTAAGCCAGCAGAATCTCCTTGCTATATTTAACCTTGATTTCCTCAGAGACCAAATATGCAAATGACAAAATGTGATGCACGGCAAACACTGCTTTCATGAGGGAGAGCTAAGTTATGGTCCCAAACAATCAAATCAGCCTTCCCTACTCACAAGGCTTCACTTTAATCCCTTATTAACAGGATTAATAGCAGACTTACAGTTCATACCATCTTACTCCCCTTTTACACAAACCAATCTAGCTGCTCTCACAGAGGGACAGGTGGATTAATAGTCTTAGTCAAAAACTGTGGTGATAATGCAGAAAATCAGCCAAAGAGAGGGATTCCAGGGTGAAAATGGACAGCTGGAAGATCGCTATCAAAGCAACGCAGTGACTTCACCCGCAGATAGAAATGTGAAAAGCGTGGGAGACCCTTCTGCTTCTAAATTGAAAAACAAAACAAACCCCCTGAAAGATAAACAAGTACAGTAAAGGAATAAGTCTCTCTATTAATAAATGCTTACCAGAGGATAAACAAGTAAAGGAATAAAGAACCTGTGAAGCTCAAAAATGTGGAGGCATTTGCCGAAACATAACTCCACTAAGAAATGCAAAGCTCTGGCAGACTGTTATACAATCTTTGATTTCTTTTAATAACAGTTGAAGGTCAGATGCCTCAGCTCTTCCTGGAAATCCTAAAAAGACTGGGTGTCTCCCCAAGTTAGAAAGGAACTGCCACATCGTATGTTGTGCAACACTGAGCTATTGACTAAGGTATATTATATTACCTCCAACAGCTGACTCAGACCCAGTTGTTATAAAAGGCTTTCGCACTCGGGCGAGCAGCACGGAGCAGTCACACGCCAACAGGCGCGGGGCCGCCGGACCCCGAGCGGGATGGGGATGGGGATGGAGCTGGGGCTGGGAAGGTCGGGGGTCAAGCTGATTACCTCCGCCAGCCCCCCCCCCAGCCCTCCGCAGCTCAGGGCTCAGCTGGGTTACCCGAGTTCACACCGAGCTATTGACATTCAGCTGCATTGCTTACTCATTACCGGATCAGCAGGGGACTGTCTGGGGCGGAAAAGTTAACCCTTCCCCTGCCCGGGATATCACGGGAGGGGGGGGGCAATAAAAAGTCCGTAATAAAGGAGTAGGAACCCCAGGCTGGTGGGGAGCCCTGGGGTGGGAATGCTGCTGAGGCAGCCTTGCTCCCCAGAAAGCGGGTGGTGGAGATAAGAGGAAAGAAGGTGGGGGGGCTCTGCTCCGGGTGAGAATTCACTCTAAAAAGGCAGGAGAAATGATACCTGCATCCAGTTTTCACACCACCAATTACTCACTGACTCCTGTGTGCGGGATGCACGCTGTGAGGTAAAGCACATTTCTCACCATGACCCAGCCCAGGTGCCACTCCATTAAGATGCCCCTGCCCATGCTTTGACCCTCAGTTTTACAAATGTTCATGAAATTATTGCAGGTCTTATAATGGCACTTTTTTCTTAATGACTCAGACCTTCACTGTTCAGACCCCACTTGCAGTATTGTGTCCAGCTCTGGGCTCCCAACATAAGCGGGATATAGACCTGAGGGAGCGAGTCCTGAGGAGGCCAAAAGATGATCAGAGAGCTGGAGAACCTCTCCTATGAACACAGGCTGAGAGAGTTGGGCTTGTTCATCTTGGAGAAGAAAAGGCATCGGGGAGACCTTAGAGCCCCTTGCAATACCTAAAGGGGGACTACAAGAGCCTTACAAGGGCATGTAGTGACAAGGGTTAATAGGTTTAAACTGAAAGAGGGCAAGTTTGGATTCGGTATTAGTAAGAAATTCTTTACTGTGAGGGTGGTGAGGCACTCGAACAGGTTGCCCAGTTAAGCTGTGGATGTCCCATCCCTGGAGGAGTTCAAGGCCAGGCTGGATGGAGCTTCGAGCATCCTGGTCTAGTGGAAGGTGTCCCTGCCCATGGCAGGGGGTTTGAAACTATATGATGTGTAAGGTTCCTTCCAACCCAAAACCATTCTGTGATTCTATGTGAAAACCTTTGCACATTTTTAGGATAAGTTTGTGCTTGTGTCTTCACATTTTAGGGCCCATAATCAAGATTAAGTAGAAAAAGTCTCCAAAAAGGTGAGGGAGGGAATTACTGTTGGTGCCTCATGGTCCTGTTAGGCAGTACTATGATTTCCTGGCAGTGGCATACCAATTTATGTCTTCTGAAGTTAAAAGTCATCTAATATATCATCACAGTCCATTGAGAGATATTAAGTTTGTTTTATTTGGTACTTTAAAATAAAATAAAAATATTTCTACAGTATAATAAAAAGTGCAATTCTCCCTTTTCCATCAAGTCAAACACTCCTCTGTAAAGAGAACTGTATCATTCTATCACAGGGAAGAACAGATGGCGAATAGCAGGTATGCGAAATGTTCATACTACTCTTCTTTATTTCCCCTTCCACTGTAATTATATTGCATGCCAGGCTCCAAATGAAGCATTGAATTCAGACACCAGAGTTTGGTGGAGATGAATTTTGCAAAGCTTTAAACATTAGTTCAATTTTGTGACATTTTGAGTGTAATTTATACACATCTCAAAACATGCCAGATACTTAGAGGTACATCAGAAGGGACAGAGGTCTTATCACAGCTTATAATCATAAATGAAATTTTCAAATAAACAATGAAATATAAGTTAAAAGGCAGCAAGGTTTGCTTGCATCTGGCTAATGCCTCCATTAATCTTTATTAGTAATTTCTAATACTGAGAGCAAGGAAGGCAGGATTTATAGCTCTTTTCAAAGAAGAGCCAACAAAAATTAGTTGGATTGGGCCAGTGGATTAGTACCAAGAATAGGGAAAGCAAAGACAGGACAGGATCTTTGAAAATGGCAAATGAAGAGATTCTGCAGATGAAGTGTACTAGAAGGAGATACAAAAAGACATTGAGATGTGCATGTCCATAAAGGCAAGAGGAAAAAACTTTAATAGGAAGGTCAGCAAAAGAACTTAGAGAAGAATGGGATTTGATCCAAGTGAAAAGTAAGATAGAAATCAGCTTAGGTAAAATATCAGGAGCCAAAAGAAAATGTATCACTTATCTACAACTATAGAAGTGCTGGCATATTTGTTTGTTGGAGGTAGTGGAGAAAATATGATTGTGTAAATTTTAAGACTGAATGACAGTGGAAAAAGTTGGATGAGAAACAGCAAGTCAAAGAAAGAGGATACACTTACAAGCTTAACAAGCATCAAGGAAGAGAAGAAACTTTAATTAAAGTGCTTGAGTTTCACAGTTTGTTGGCGTGTGGTTTTCCTTCTGCAGAGGGATATTGAGGAAGTTCAGCTGGCGAAGTAAAGGCAGGCTGTGAGCAAAGCAGGGCGGAAATGAAGAAGTTAAATTGCTGAGTTTGTAAAGAGTAGTTGAAGATGTGGAAGTGTGTCATGACATGGGAATGGAGGAAAACAAGAAGCATATGGCATTTCTGAAAGCTGCAGAACAGGTGGCTTTCAGGAAGGGAGGGTGTGCAGTCACCCTAAAACGGAAGGGAGGATGAGCTTGCTGGTGACTTTCCTGGTAATGCTGTAAGCCATTTCTATGGACAAGAGGGAACAGAAAGCAGAATTTGCAGTGGGAAAGAGAATTATTAGGGCCAGAAGAAATGGGATTGTGGATTTCTTTTTTTTTTTTTTTTTTTTTTTTAATGTTTAAGACATATGGAGGCAAAGAAAGGAAACATATGGAGTGGCACTTGAAAATGGGGCTGGGGTCAAGGGAGATGGTAGGGGAAACAATAACATGTTTCAGAAGCAGAGAAGAGTGGTTGAAGATGTCTCATTGTTTCTTCATGCTCCTCCATCTGCCAATATCCATCTGTTGGCTTTTTGTTGTATGCTCAAATGTCAACTCCAGTAACTGTTTAATGTAAAATGGATAATCGTGTCTGTCTCTCTTTCTCACTGGTTTTTGGAAGGATATAAAGACCATGTCTTCCACACAGCATTGGAAGGATGGGGAGGACCCACTTTTTCTCTGCAGCCTAGAGCTTAGTGATTAGAGGATGCTGTTCTGGGAAGCAGAAAAGGTCAGATGTGAATCCATAAACCTGAGAAGGCCCCTGAACTTATGAAGGGGGGACCCTGAAGCCCACTGAAGTGCTTAAACTACTGCCTCATTCTATAAAAGGGAATGATATCATCACCAAATCCTAAACGAAAGGTGTAAGAGGAGAATGAGTACCGAGGAGGTTATTCCCTACCTCCCTCCAGCCTGCTGCTTGGTGCCAAGGACATCCAGGAGGTGAGATGTTGAAGATACCTGCTCTGGGTGTCTCTCTGAATCTCCTCTCTCCTTGGTGCCCTGATTGCTTTGAAGCAAACCCTGAGGCATCAAAGTGCTCTTGTAGATGGTGGCTTATGAACCCATCTGGGAAAACACCACTGGCTGTTTATCTCGTGCCTTGGCTGTAGGTCACCTTTTGCATTGCAGAGGTGGCTGATGAACGTGTGTGCTGGCTAGCTGAGGGAAAGGAGCACCTTTTTATGCTACCAGAGAGATAGGTAGGGGACCAGAGCGTGCAAAGGATGGCAATGTGTAACACAACCCCATCGTGATCCACTGGAATTATTTGCCTCCCTCATATGTTGCAGGAGCAAGGAAGGTACCCTGTTGCTGGTGCCTTGGATTTTCTCTGGGAGGCAGGCACTTGCACACCTTCAGGTGTCATTACATCGTGGCAGAGTAAGAGATGTGCCCCTGTGTCACCATCTGCTGGCAATGACCCACTGGGAATATCCACCCCACCAGGCGTTTTCCCTCTTGGCAAAACGCAGCGGTCAAAGCCCGGCTGCTTCCCTGTGCAGCAGCACAGAGCTGAGTCAGTCTTTCCCAGGTCACCGGGAATCAGTCCATGCCTGCTGCATCCCCAGTCCGCAGTGGCCTATCTGTAATTATGATTTTCACTGTTCTGTTCGTGATATTAGTATTTTTCTTGCTCTAGCCAAGACTCCTACTCTTCGTTCATGCATGAGCCTGACATGCTATACAATTACAGTGGAGTCAGGGCCTGATCTGTACTATAATTATAACTGAGTCAGTTACAACAGGCTTGTCTCCTGACCTGCTTCCAAAATAGTCCTATTTTTTTTAAGCAAATGGGATTTTAGGTGTATTCTTTAACCACGCTAATGCACTACTCTTGTCTTGGATTTAAACTGGGTTCATTTCTGATAAAGCCACCCTTTTTTTAGCATAAGCAGGAATTGGTCCAAACTGGCTGTTCATTTGCATTCACTGTCAGCTTCAAGCACCCTTTCTGAATGTCAGATATTTCCCGCTTGCATTCCCTCCCCACTTTGTGTGTTTGCTACTTCCTGGCATCCTTATCATATAGTAATGAATCACGCTGGAGTGAAGATGTCGAACTGAGATACAGAGTGGGACTAGTTTGGCCAGTCCTCGGTAATCAGGCTTCTTAACAGGGAAATGCATTTAAATAGGTCAATGAATCTTACATGTCTGTGCATCAGGAATTATCAGCAACACAGACCTTGCAGTTGGGAGGAATTCTCTTTCAAGCAAAAGTTCATTGATGCACTAGAGCAGCAAACATTTAATTTACATTTACATTTAAAATGGTGGTTTACCTTCATGGGTTGTTGGGGGTCTTTCAAACTGCAATAAAAGATTCTTTATTTTCTACCTTTTTTCTTAGTATGAAAAAGAATATATTTTAAATCAACTCTACAATGCTGTTAGAGCTAGAAAGGTGCTAACATAATCTCCCATCTCCTAAAATGCAGCTGTAATTCTTAGTGTTTATTTTTGCCTTGTGCCTTTTTTGGGTGATGGCAATACTGTGAAATGCTGCATTACAAAGCTAATCAATTTACGAATGGAAAGCTTTTCCCTCTCTCCATTCTTTTAGCTCTGCTAGAGGTTATGTCTGCTAAGGCACTTTCTGGAAGCCCCCAGAGAAGCCAGGAACATCCAGCAGCAGAGTCTCAACTTGGGAGATTAACATTCTGTATCAGTCGATACAGCCTGTACCCAGGAGAGCAGGGAAGGGACAACTTGAGGTGGGAGGGGTAGAGAGGTGTGGCAAGGTGTGATGGCAGAGGACCTGCCTGGGTAGGAGTGTCCCTCTGCTGCTCTGGGATGGATGCCTTGGCAGCACCTGCCATGGGGATGCATCCCGTGCTGGTGAAAGGAGATCTCCTGGTGGCACAGCCACACCACCTCCCTCAGTGACCCGCCTCCCTCAGGAACATTATTGTTAGGTACTAATACACCCTTTTGTTGTCACCACCATGCCTGTGCTGTGGGGTTTGGGACCCAAGCTGGGTGACTGGTTTCTGGTTTCTTGTCTCTCTCAGCTGACGGGACCATGGCAGAGTTTTGCAGCCAATGCCTGCATTTGCTCTGGAGTTTAGAAAATGCATTGGTGGGAGCCACAAGGATCTATTTCTGACTTTCAGCCCAGCTACCCAACTGTTAGTCCAGGATGGACTAATATGAGAGTATTTAAAATACTATGCTCTGGTTTGGATTTCTAGGCATCTAAGTATCATAATGAATGCACAAGTGTTGTGCTGTTACATCAGTTCAACTTTTTTTGCCAACTCCACTTCTTCTATATTTCTTTTTGGGCAAGAGCTCTGGAATTACCAACATTGGAAAGATAAAGTCAGGCTTTTTGTCCTTACTTTGCATTCAGTCCAGTACAACTCTCGCAGAAGAGATTCAGGGTAAGCCTTCAGAATAAGCCTAATTAAAGTCCAGTCCTGTATTTAAATTCTAAAGGTCGAGTTTGCTGTGAAGCATATGCCATTTAACATACCTCTCCGACATTACTTAACTGTACCTGTCTTGCATAGCATCTGTCTGAGGTTGTGTATATCTAAAAAACAAACAAAGAAACAAAGTATTTTGCTGGAATAAGTGTTTAAAAACTGAACTAAGATAAGACTATTTTTATGAGTTCACCAGTAAAAGCAGAAGAGCTGTAACCTGCCCATGAAATTAGGTATGCATATGTTCAAATGTTTATAATACACAAATTATCAGAATATGGCACTATTTTCCCTGGTGCTATATTCCATTCTTTAGCATGCAGGAGTGTATAAAACAGTTTTACCTTGTGCTCCTCTGAATGCTCTTAAATGATGTGTGAAAATGAACTTGAAAACCAAACCTATTGTCATTAGGCTCAGATCTGTTACATGTTGTTTGCCCCTCTCTCAGGAAATGTTTAAACTAAAAAACAGAAAGGATTGAAAATCTTCAGTTCAGAATGGTACTGCTGCTGAACCCAAAATAAGGTGATGGACACTGATATTAGCAAGATTATTACTGTCTGCTGGCCAGTCCTACCACCCTTTATTTACAGGATGCTCAACTTCCAAATAAGTGTGGTACAGCTTTGCACCCTGAGGCCCCTCACACTGGACATTTTAGGGTGCAGATGCAGAGCTCTCCTCCAGCCTGCCTTTAGCAGCTCCAGGGAAAGCTGGCCGTGTGTACACAGGGGTGTCTGCTCATCCTCCTGATCTGTGCTGTTGTTTTCTTGTAGTCACCCCTCTACCTGCCCAGGCTTCTCGTGTCTCTGCTGGATAACTGGATAGTATTCACTTGTCCTTCCTGTGTATACAACATTTCGCATAATGGGATCCTGATCCATAAAAGGAACTGCAGTAAAGCAAATAACACCACCACCACCACGAAAAAAAATTACAGTCCTTTAATGGTGAGAGGCTCGTTGAGGTTGATATATAAGGGAAATACTTGTGTTGGTGTCTACAGAGCACCTTGCATAGTGTGGAGCTACAAGAGGCCATAGGCTGGAGCTTGTCATCTCTGCTACAGAGATTTCTTCCTGTGAAGCTCTGGTTTAGTGTCTTTCAAAACAGTGCAGCCCCAAAACTAAGCTAGATAAATACTTCACCCTCTCTGGGTGCTGTGGCTCACACGAGGGGCTTCCTGCAGCAGCCCTTTGGAAACCCTGTCGTTGCTGCTGACGTGGTTCCTCGCCCCAGCCAGTCACGTCAGGACCACAGTAATGTTTCTTAGGCTTGCCCAGAGTACCTATTTAAATCATGGATCTGGAATACTGCTGGCTCCCCTCCAAATCTCTGATCTAGGAGCTGTTTTTAATGATAAATTACATATGTTTAATAGCTCAGCTATTTTGTTTGGTTCCTTCAGAACTTTGAGATGAATAGGCTCCAGTCTCAGTGATTTATTGCAATTTAATTTGTCAAGTTGTTTCAGCACTTTTTCTTACGCTCCTCTGACAGCAGTTCACCTTCACAAACCAAAGATGGGTATTTTCCTTTTCTCCTCGGAGTGAAGACCCACACAGAAACCATTTGGCAACCTCTGTGAGTTCTTTCTCCTCTTTGACCTCTTTTTCTCTTGCCTCAGCTGATTAAATTTAGGGATTTTCCTGTGAGCATTCAGTGCTCAAATCCTTTATCACCACAATTGTATCGTGCAATCTTTCATAAGCTGATTGATCACCAGTTTAATAGTAGGTACAATTTTTGCTTGAATTTTTCTGGAAACTCTCTGCTCTACATTTTCTTTTGATTTCCCATCTACTCGTGACTGTTCTCTTTCCTCAACCATTGTCCATATCTGTTGCATTTGAAATAATCTTTCCTGAACATGGATGGTCAGGTGCCCAGAATTCCAAGTGTGTCTGCAGACTCCCATCTAGGATTGAGTGCATTTCTGTCTTTCACGATTGTGTTATACAAGGGCTTTGTATTTGTGCAGAAAGAATAGTTGTAGCAAAGTCTGTAGGGTATTCAGCTGTTTTCCACTTGAAAGTTCCCAATTTATGAGAGATTTCTGCTACTTGTCCCTGAGCATGTCACCTTGCAGTTGGCATAATTGAATTTAATCCAATTTATATTGCTCCATTTGTCATTTATTTCTTTCCATGTGATATCCTAATAGTCCTCTGTATTAACTGTGCCTCAACATTAACGTTGTGATCAGCAAATTTCATTTGTGCATTCCTACCTGTGTGCCAAGATCCTTAAAGAATGATTGGTAGGTTTCAAGACCTTTCCTTGTACCATTCTCCTGCATCCTCATACTTTTGACACCCTTTAGGAAGGTCCTTAACCATATCTACAATATAGCCACTAACATGGGCTTTATTTAACTTAACTTCTTCTGTGGCAACATAGGGAATTCATTGTTAAAATATAGATATATTAATTCAATCATAATCTCCCTTAAATATCTGTAAATATATGTATATTTTTACACTTATGCCCATCTACTACCTGAAAAAAAAAGGCCTTACAAATTATTAAGGTAATAATAAATGCATCTATTTCTTCAGTACCATCAAGAACTCATTAGATTTATTTTTAAGAAGTCTCAAATTGTGGGTTGCTCCCTGTGCTTGATTTTTCTTCAGCATGTGGGGTTTTTCCGAGCTATATGTGTTTTTAAGGTAAAGACTCAGTCTCTGCAGAGCTGTTCTGGCCAAAAGATCCCTGTGAGAGCTTTGTGTTGGTGTGCAAAGAGAAAATGTGTACCCTGTTGGTTTAGGCTGTCACTGTTTCCTCCTCCATTTTCCAGTTCTTCTGTTTTATGGGTCTGGGACAAGGTGGCTTTGGTGTGATTGTAATTGAGTTTTCTTAAGCATCCTCTGGGTTTAATTCCATTGCATGTTGATTCCTACACTTTCATGAAGAAAAAAACCAAGTTTTAACCCCACGTCCCAAGCATACCATAATTTTGGGAAACCCTTTCCCCAGAAGGACACCAGGCTTGCAGACCACCATCACAGGAAAGTCTCTGGGGCCCTGCAGGAGAGACTGCACATAAACAAAAAACAGTCCCAACCCCTTGCAAGGTTGGCAGACTTCTAATTGCAGCATAGTAGAGATGAATCAGTTGGGTGTCAGTTGCCTTGGGGGAACCTTTTGGGTGACTAAATCTATGTCAGATGAGGTGACAACAGGTAATGGGTGTGAAATGCCCTGGCAGCTGGGAGACAATTCCCAAAGGAGTTAGATGAAATAAATGGGTGACTGAATGAAGGGTGGTGGGCTGAAGGGGAAAGAGAGGGCAAGGGGTGGTCTGCAGACCTTTTCCTGAGAATGAGATGAACCATGACAGATACATCCCTGGTGCCTGACACTCACTTCCTGAATAAACTTCCTGTATAGCTTGTTTGCTTTTAACTGGAGACTGTGGAGATCTCTTGGTAAATGATCTTCAAAAAATTTTTTTAGGAAGCCACCCCCATCTCTTTAATAATAAAGATTCTATTCTTTGCAACCTTTTTGAAAATGTATCTTCAAATCTTATTGTACATTCAAAGCACTCAAAGATTGTGGTTTGGTTTGCTATTTTTTTTTTTAATTTTTATTTTTTATTTCATTGAACAGAACCATGAGTCAGGTAAGAAGAACTGGGTAACTTGAGGAGAAATGCAAAATGTTGATCTGTTGTTAAAAAGCATTCATTAGAACAGTATAGAAAACTAGCAATTGGGTCAACTCTGAACACTATGTTGTGCAAATAACACTCTGAGGTCAGAGTATTTTGACCTCCCTTCATGTAATGATCATGGTCATATGGTACAAATGCCTGTCTTAGGTCTAGAAAACCATCATTCTTTGAGACAAGCATCACTGAATGTCCTCCCTGTGTGATGTGGGACTGGAAGTATGTTTTAATGGTCATACGCCTGAGGCCTTCAGGGAAGGGAAACTTCAGAAGGTTACAAAGGTGCCTTCTGTGGAGAGGAGGTGCACACTGTGTTTTTCCCATCTATCAGGAAGCAGGAGGCATTGCAGAACAACAGGCATGAGATCTGTGGTAAGGCAGGAGGTCCTTGTCCTTTCTTTTCCAGTTCTCTCTTGTGACACCTCAGAGCAGCCTGTCAATGCTCAGACTTCTTTCTTTCCCATGCTATGGCCACCGGGTGCATACACAGCCTGCCCTGGCCTGAGATGTAGATTTTTCCTGTTACCATTCTGGATGCTGAACCAAAACAATAATGAGTGAGAAACTGATGATAAAACATTTTATTTGCCTGCCCATAATGGGTAGGTATACCACAATACAGCAGAGGTGCCACAGAATGTCACCTTTCTGGTCACTCCACTGTGCCCACTCCCAGACTGCCAGGCATGTGAATAGATCTGATCAGAAACTCCAAACATTTGAAGAACACCCCCTGGCTCGTGAGGACCTGAAGCAATAAAGGTGCTGTGGTGATGTGCCATGGGAATGCATCAAACACCCCTGACTCACAGGAGGCTGGAGGCAGCTGTGTGTGTCCTCTCCACAGGATGGGGGAGAAGATCGTCTGCTTCGAGGGTTGGTGGGTGTGCAGGAAGCTTGGGGTGGCTGCAGTGGCTGCTCTGGAATGGGCAAGGGGGATCACTGCTCCTCATTTTATCTCCTTAGGGCACCGAGCTGGCCAGGAAAGGGAGAGGCAGACTGTTGGGTGAGCTTTGCAACGTGGGAGCTGCTTCCCTGGCTCCTGCTGGGGAATGTATCTTTATTTGTGTATTGCAGTGCTGTGCTCTCCCTGACCTCCAAACAGGGGACGTCTTGCTTCAAGCAGAGAGCTGCTATTCCTTGCATCCAGGCAGAATTTGGGAAGGGAAAAGCTCTTTGTCTCACAAGTTGTTGTCCAAACACCACAGGGGAGCTTTTCTGACTGGGAAAGGCAGACAGAATAAATGAGCCACCACCAGCACCACTGTGTAGACACCCATGGTCACCTCCTACATAAACCTTTCCATGACAAACCCTTTCTTATGATTTTGCCAGGCAGTGTTTATATTCCAGCCTTGGAAAATAAATCTTGTGTCATGAAATAGGAAATAGTTTAACACTTTACCAGTGCTATCATAATGAATTAATTTGATATTCATGGGAATACCACATGTGCTTTCCTAGGTGTCCTACTACCATTTCACTTTCACTAATGGGCACTTGAGTCGTACTGATTTTTCCCCAAAGCCACATAATGATCTATAATATTCCTGAATAATTGCACTTTAAGTGGAAGCTAACAGGGTTGACTACTCCCAGAAATATGTCAAAATATTTTTACTGTTTTAAGTAGGAATTTGAATATTAACAGGACCTGTCAATACATTTAAACATGTGGAAAAGTTTTACAAAACAATGTTTGGGAATGTTTTTTGAAGGTTAAAAAGTCCTCAAATGTTTTTTCCTGAATAATTTTCAGAGCCATCTGCAGAGTACCAGAATTACTAAATTGTATTAGAGAAAAAATGAAAAAGAAAGGCAAGTATAAGCTCATGTGGTACAAAAATGTAATTATTTAATAGTAGCTAAAACAACTTCACAGCCTCATTTATGCTATTGCTTGAAAATAAATGTTAGTTCCAGGTATTCTAAAATCAGGGTGGTAAATGCAATTTGTGAGGGGGGGGAAAAAAAATCAGACTCCTTTCTAAATGGACAAACTTTGCTCCTTTCTCATGAATTTGAAATTCTAGGTATTTCTAGAGAGCTTCATATCCACAGGGTAGTTCTATTTTGAGGCTTGAGTGAGATGTTATTGCCCAGGATGGACCCCAGAACAGTGGGGGCAGATCCCCTGCCCAGAGCAGCGAGCAGGGGCTTCAGCATCACCTCAGGACCACGTGTGAAGCACCAGCTCTGCAAACATCCACTGCATCAGCTCTGCCCAGGGTCTCCTCAAAAACCCTGTTTGTTTGCACCTTTGGCTTGGCTGCCAAAGTGTGGAAGTGGGTATCCCTGGTGCATGCAGGGTGGGCTCCACAGGGCATGTCTGCCATGTTACACCTGCTTTTGGGTGCAGTAAAAACAGGGAGCAGAGGGGAGAGGTGGATGGAAATGATCTGCTGTGAGGCAAATCGCAGCAGGCACGACAAACCCTGAGGGGCAGGAGCTCTGCTTCATCTGTGCAGCTTTTGCGTACTGTCCACCACGGAGTCACCAGGGAGAGCACAGAGAAGTTGCTGCAGCTGTGTCCTTGAGTGACCCCCAATTGTCAGGTCAGACCTTGAATGCGAATGAGCCGAGAGCCACCCTGTCATGCTCACGTTAATGAAAAGGAGGAGGTCCAGGAATAGGACTGGGTAGGAGAAGTGGAGCAGGACATCTGTGTCCTCAGGAGGATCCTGTGGTTCCAGAAGGAACCACTGAAGTACGTAAGACTTCTTTAATTAAAGGATTTACCTGTAGTCTCAGAATGGAAATGACGTGCTTTGTTGTGCCTAATTGGGAGGCTGCTCTCCAGAGCCACGGCACCTACTCCTGAACGCGCAGGGAGATTTCTACGTGCAAAGCTCACCACAAACCAAACTGTCGCGGCAGGCAGTACCTTAGAAGCGTCTAATTTTTATCTGATTAAGAACTATAAGAAATGAGGGCATGAGCCTTGCTCATGCATTATTGAAATATCTGCAGTGATGCTGACGGGGTGGCAAAGCGTGCCTGACGATGCCGGAGGAATGGAGGCTCCTATGGTGAGACTCAGGAAGCCCGGGAGACTGGCGGGTGCATCAGCTGAGGGGGTGAGGAGGCTCTGGGCGCTGCCGAGCTCTCTCGCAGGTGGAGGATGTGGAGCAGAAGCGTCATCACAAAACGCGCTGTTATCCCATGAGGTTCGGCCTGATCAAAAGGGAAATGCTGCAGGAGACAGACAGTTATTTGTGTGCTTCCCTCTGCTCTTCGTTAGTGTTGAATTTGGGCTAGCAGCAGCTCTCCTCTGCTGCAAGACTCTTTGTGGTATCACCTCCCTTCTGAATCACAGCAATTAAAAATGTGAGCATCCAATCCGCCCCATTTAACAAATCCACATCTCCTTCCTCTCCTCCAGGCCTCCCCACCTCAAAATACATTTACTCTTCAGAAGGCTAATTAACCCTTTCCTGCTTATAGTTCTTTTTTTGAGGAATCTCAAAATTTGGGCCATCAGTAGTTATCAGTGAAAAGCATTTTCAGGTAGAAGTTCCCTACCAGCCCTAATTAAAAGTCAAGGCTGGTAACAAACTTTTGCAGGTGCATTCAGAGAGAGTCCCATAAGTGGTTGGTGTAATGGTGCAATATAACATACGTGTCCCTGAAAAATCAGAAAGATAAGAGTTGGAATCTGTGTTGGATTTTGCCAGGGTTTTTAGATGTGTGCCCGTTTCTCCCAGCAGAGGCCGTGGGGTGGGCTGGACACACCACAGCTCCTGCTGTACAAATTAAAGTCTGGTAGATTAAGGTGCCATAAGTGGTAATTTCAGTTAATATGCTGGGTTATGAACTCTGGTGGTGGAGGTACAGACAGGCTGCCTGTTCTCCTGTGCTGACTAGTGACGGTGGCAGTGGCCTCTGGGACAGGGACAGGCTGAGCAACTGGCAGTGATAACCTGTTCAGCCACCCCTGTTCTGTCTCATGGGGACTGAGAGTCCCAATCTGTTCTGCATCACTTGGTGAAGTAAAACAAAGTTGTTAATGAAACAACTGCCCTTTTGCGGTATCTCCGTGAAACATCCTTGAGTGATGGAGGACCTTGACAAGAAGTTCTGTTAAACCAAATAAATTCAATTCAGGGCAATTAAGGAATCTGTTCTCGCATTTTTAAGGTCTCAAAAAATTTGTTAATGTTCTAGGCTGCACATAGGCTGGTAAATTCTGTTCTTGCCTATACTGCTTGTACCTCTGAATCAAAGTGCCACTGAAGACTCAGTAGGCCCAAGCAATACACTGCAAATCTATATGCCCCTATTCCTGCATGCATCAATTTAAAAACTGAGTCTAAGCTGAACACATTAATGCTGTGTAGTCAGGGTTCTTAAAACCAAAAGAGCTCAAGACACATTGCAAATTTCAATTTTCCACCTAATCAGTGCACTTCTTTCAGTTTTACAAACAAGCATTTTTCAACTCTACTATTTTAAATGACCCCCCTGATATTATTCTTTTATCAGTCAACTATAAAAGTAAGCCAAGATGCATTAAATTATATAGAGAGAATATTAAGCAAATTTAAATGAAAGTCCAAGTAGAACATATGCAATTTCTATTTTAAATTAATAATAATGTTATACATTTTCCTATTAAGCTACATTTGCAAAGTTAACTTGAAGAAACAGCATTAAGTATCTCACCAGAGCAATTCAGTGCTCAGCTGACAAAACAGACAAATGTAGTACTTCCCATTTAACAGCATCCATAAAAGAAATTACTAAATTATTTGCCACTATGAATCAACAGTTTTATTGAGTGGAAATGTCCCAGTTGAGACCAGTGCCTTGATAATAATATTAAAGAGAAATACCTAAAGTATGTCAACAATCAGAATTAACAGTTGGGGTGGAAATACAGGGTCGTATTTACTTGTAGGGATTTTTTCAAGTCAGTAACTGAGAAATACTCTGTGTGAGTTTGGAAAGAGGCACAGCTGTCAGCATGAGCTCTGAAACCCAGCTTTTCTGCTCTCTGATCCATTTCCTGGCACATGTCAAAAAAAACCAAACAAAACAAACCCAGGGAGTTGCTTTTTGTTCTGTTCTCTTTAAACCGAGGAAACACACCTCGGTTGTCAAGCCTTTCTCTGAATCATTCCTCCCCCCTCGCCTGCAGATGTATGAGCGGCAGCTGGGAATCCCCAAAGACAGGAGCGTTCATGGGAGTCTGCTTCTTTGACATTTAGGGTAGACGAACAGCTCCAAGGATCTGGAACAAATAGATCCAAAAGCTGGGGCTGGGCATAATGTTGAAAAATGGCTTCACTATGGGCTGTGCTGCCTATTTTAACATGTAGCATGGGAGTGAGAACTGGATTAGGAGGCCTGGGTAGGGGCGGGGGGGTGAATGGATTACAAACAAAAAGCATTAAGCTAATCATAAGAGTGATGCTCCTTAAGGGCAAGGATGAACTAATGGCTGGATTTTCCTTTGTCCCTGTAGAGCAACCATGGAGCAGTAAACCAGTCAAAACAGTAGCTGCTTCCAAGCCAGGTCTGCTACATTACTCATTTCTATAAGTTTTATAAATATAGGTGTTGCTTAACACGGATTGCTTGCACGATCTTGGATGTACTCATAGAAAGGGAATTCAAGGTCAGCAGTCCCTGAAGGCTGTCAAACTATTTACAAGTTTGCTATTTATAAGGACTAGTCTGGGAGTCCTAGAAGCAATAAGTTCTTAGGCAGGCGGTTTAATTTCTGCACGACACAGAAGAGCTGCTGTTTCTGTATCGGTGCCTAGATGCCATTGCAGTCCTCTTAAATTATCTTCAAAAGTCTCTTAAAAAAAAAATCTTAATTTTGTTATCTAGATTCTAGTGCTGTCAGGTTTGCTCCTGTACACTCCACATAACCTGAAGAACAAAGAAAGCAAAGAATATCAGTACAGCCACTATTCTGTGCAAGTTCCATAGTGGTTTCAGGAATGGCGAGAGTTAATCAGAAGTTTAATGATTGTTAATATAGAATATTAATCGATTGACCTTGGGAGTACAGCATGCCATAAAATAGCAGGCTGGAGGATTCGTTGCATTGCTACAGAACATTCTCTGAAGAAAAAATTCTCTTTTCTAAGGAAAGTGAAAACTAGGGCATACTGGTTTCTGCAGACCAGAAAAAGCACACTGCTTGCTCTCGTATTAGGCTTTGGAACACTCAAGTGAGGTGGAAAATGTAGAGAAAAATTTGTGACTGAACTGCAAACATCGCAGACTCAGAGGAACGGGTGTACTGAATTCAGATAAGCCTCTCATGAAGAGAGAGACTAGTTGTTCCTTCCTCAGTAATGTTACCCACGAATATGTACATACTGTGCCTTTTGTTCTTTTTGGTAAGTGGATGGTACATCCTAGAAGGGCATCACTCATTCTGGGAAGTGAATCTTTACAAGTCATCTCATCTGGCTGTGGTACCCAAATGAAAGCACTGTTCAGTGCTCTTGATCTAACACCATACAGTGGGTAGACCCAGTGCGCTCTTACCGTATTTGTAAAACAAAACCCCAAGCCCCACAATCTCTCCCTCCCCCCCCACCCTAAAATATAAAAAAACCTCAAAGAGGCATCAGGACTTGCAGATTACTTTATCTGTTCAGAGTTTCACGAAAGGATATTTTCCTAAAGCACTTCTGCAACGCCCTGTGCTTCTTTCAAGAAGACAGTTTGCATCATACTAAGGCAGCAGGGAGAGGGTAAACAGAAAGGGGAATGTGATACAAATGCTGGCAAAAATCAGGGAAAGCAAGGTGGGAGCAATATCGCTCAAGCTGTCGGATCTGTGAGCAAGCCTCGTGAACCAGCTGAGTTATGGCAAACTCCTGCTATGAGGGAATTGCAGTAACTGAGCCTTGCACTCAAACATTTATAAGGGTGTCCTGGGATAAATAAAGGTGCAGCCTCTGTAAACTCTGCTGTGAAAACAAACACCTTTGAACCAAACCTGTTACAAGGCTCTATAAAGCATGGGCATAGCTGATGTTAATTATAAGATTTGTGTCTTGGTTTTCTGTCTTGAGAGCAACAGTCGGAGTCCTCTTGGCTGGCAAGGAGTTAAATGCGTGGCCCTGGCCCGAGCTGCTGCATAAGGCAGGGCTGGCGCTACTGCAGTATCCCTGTTGGCATAGGGAGTGCTCAGGGTCTCCACTGGAATATACAACAAAATAGTAAAACCTCTTTGATTCCTAGGCAAAGCCTCTGCCATCTGGGGCCAGACCTTCTTAAAACCGTGGTTATATTTTGTCAGGTAAAAGACATTCAGCTTATTTTAGGATCATACCTCATGCACTCAGACACAGCTATGTGTCACGTTGAGCTTTGTTTAGAAGCCTGGTCTGGATTATAGAGGCATTTCAGAAATCATGTGCTTTTATCAGAAGTTTGAATCAGACTTGCTGTCTATAGCCAAACTCAATAATCAGACTCTTGAACCATGTAATGGGTTAGCAAAAGAGCAGGGGACACACAGGGAGACAATGATTTAGCAGAATTTCACTCGGCATTCAAGCATGCTACCATGCCTGAAAATAAGGGATACATTATTAATTAGTTAATGTTTGCAAAGTATTTTGACTCTGGAACGTGCCAAGTCTTCTTCTTCATTAATTTTCAGTAAATATATGACTAAGCAGTATATGTAATAAGGACACAAAATGTAGTAAGTAGACAAAAGACCTGAAAATACACAAAACGTAAAAAAAGAGATGCTATTAACAGGGGGAAAAAAGTGTTCAAACCAGAGGAGTAAATATTGTGATGATGCAGCTGGTTATATATTAACTCAGCACTAATGTAGGGACATGCTCGATGGCAGTGACGATCAGTTGAGACAGCCAACGTCCTACAAGACCTGTAAAGCTGACCTCTATCACCTTTTCCCTTCCAGTGCTAAATTTGGCACAGCCCATACTCAGCAGACCGTCTCTTACCTTCTGGGGCTGCCTAACGCCTGCTTTAGGAGTTGCATGTGCTCCTGCAGCTTTAATAATGTCTGGAAAACCACTTCTGGATGGCGGTCACAACCCCTGACTAGCTGCGGGGAGGTGCGCTCACACCAGGGCCCGGCAGCACAAGCTGCTGCACGCTCTTCCCCTCCCTGGTCGTTCTCACATCCCCATCTGTTCCTTTCCAGTCTCTCAAGTGGGAAATAAACTGAGTTAGAGTCAAACTGTCAAACTCATAATATTCGAGTGGGTTGAATGTCACACCAGCAGAATTCATGCAATCCATATTTCATTCAGCGCAATAAATATGCAGTCTCGCACAGATCTTAGAAATCAATTATGGTTTTTTTTTCAGGAAGGTTTGAAGAAAGAGTAGGGGCACTTCAGCAAAATGATTTCTCGCCTTCTTTTCCATGAAGTAACTTTTTTAGTATTATGATTGCAAGGTCTTGCTTCCTGAAAACAAGCTCGTAAGTGCGTGCCCCGGCCATCTGCTCCTGCCCTTAAGTCAAAGTCAGGGTCCTCAGTTTACAACATCATACTTGGAAGTTTATGACGTTACAAATACAGGATTGACACTTTAGTTGACAGCTAGCCAATAGGATCAAATGAATTAAGCAACAAGCCGTGTCCTTGAAATCTTTGGCTGTAAAGACGAAGACCAAGTGGGAGCCTTTCTAACTGGAAGGAGCGAGCACTGCCCTCACAGGTGGTTAGCGTATCAGAAATTTGTCATAAGCTCTCTAAAAATAACTAGGAATGATCTTGTAGCTTTCTAACATACTTTCAACATTTTTCTAAAATATATTTTCGCCTTCTATGTCAACTGTTCTGCACATTAAATAATATACATGCATGATAGTTTTGACCTAGGCTAAGAGACCAAACAATAAATCAACTTCTAGAGCCAGACACAGCTGGTGTAAGTTGACTTTACATTTATGCAGTCAAGGGACCTATGCCAGATTTCTCCCAGCTAAAGATATGGCCCACACGATGTACTTCACATGCTGCAGGATTCTCTCTGGCTGCAACTTTTTTCATATGTAGAAGTATTGCAAATGGTGGGAACGCACCTGTTGACCCCATTGTTCAAAGTATAGCCTGTGTGTATCAGTATGGCAGGTATTTAGTTAAAGTAGTTTGAGGCTCTTCAAAAATGTGCAGAAAATCCCTCAACCCCAAGAAATCAGCAAATCCTTGTTGATTCTTTTACTGGTTAAAGGTCTAGGCATGGGTCTGGGTCCCAACAGTCTTACTCCATCCAAGAGAAATCGTGCCCCTGCAGCTGCCCCCATTGACTTTTTAAAACTACAGAATTTTTCACTGTGTTTTAATGAACCAGCAGCCAATTTGGAAAAAACATAGCATTCAGCAACTCGAGGGTGTTGTACAGATGCCAGGAATCTCCCTGGACAGCATCACCTCCAGGACAGGGGGGCACCGTTGCTCTTTGCACTGCAAGTGCAAACCCAACATCAGCTGGAGGCCAATTTCAGCAACAGACCTTGAAAAGTTACAGGTTAGGAAGTAAGAGATTTTTCTGAGGGATTTTAAGCAAAGATGCTGGATCATTCATTGTTTGAAAGTGCTTTTAAGCTACTGTCAACATGTTTTCCCTTGCAGAGCTAGGTCTGTTAAGGAGCAGCATTATCTTAATGTGACTATAGGTCAAAAGCAAAAGAATTGTAAGGCGGAGAACAATTTTATTTATCTCTCTAGAATGAATTACTTCCCTCTGTTATTATTATTATTTTGAGGGGCAGAATCATTAGTTTTATAGGAGAAAAACACCATTTTAGAATAGATTTAATTACCAAAAAAAACTTCATAGAAAAAGGAACTGCCTTAAGTTATGACCCCTACTCTAAAAGACAGAAAGTCTGCTTTGGTTTTGGACAGAACTTTAATAGATTTTTTTTTTTTTTTTGGTGGATAACTTAGAAATAACATTTTATTTTGATTAGAAAAAAATATTAATTCAAACAAAAATTTAATGAGTCAAATGCCTATAGCTATTTCTGGCATATACAGATTTGCTTTTATGGAAAAAATGAAAACCGATGCTAAATGGTAGGTCCTTGGTCCCACATCATTTTGAAGTTTTATTTGATGGCTTTGACATAAAGTCAAGCTACAATGCTAGAGACAGGGACCAGAGGAGGAAAGGAATTTGGTTTTAAGTTTAACTTTGGCTCCAGTAAAATTTAATTGTGAATCACTTACTGAAAAAGAGAAAAAAGTCTTGTTGCAGGACTGTAAGAGAGAGTTTTCTTCTCTCCAGCTCTGATGAAGCTACTGTTAGTGGGCAGGCACTGTACTGGGCTCATCAGCACAGAGTTATTGCTGTTCTCTCTCTGCTCTGGAGTGTCAGTAATGGGTTTGTGTGTGGGAGGGTGTTTATTAAACAGAAAGGGTAATATTTGGAAAAGTCAAATGGGAACCTAGTCCTCCTTGCAAAAATGTCCTAAGTTCTTTGTTTCTTGAAATTAAATTCCAAGTCACTTCTGAAATTAAGGCTGTGAGTTCCTAAATGACTGGGGGACTTTTAAATATTTGACCTAGCAAGTCCTGCTCCACTCGCATGTTCCTCCAAAGCTGAATTCACATGGGTCTCTTGTGGCAAAAGCCAGCTCTAAGCTTTTTTTTAAGAAATGGTTATATTTGAATGATGTATTCAACAGCCAATAGGCATTGCTGCAAACCCCCCGGACGTCTCAGCCAATGTCATTGTCTCCATGATCTGCATGCATGGCAGATGTGTTGAATGCATCAACATTTACAATGTGAGTCTCCTGTGGCCATGGGAGTGCGGTGTGGGATGGGCTGTCCTCAGAGCCAGGGCTGACTTTGTTCTCTCTGCACAATGTGCAGCTCAGTGGGTGTCCTGAGCTGTGACTGGGCTCCAAAATGCTGCAAAATGGTACAGTATTAAAGTAACTTCAGTGTTTCATGCACACGCTACAGAGAAGCGTCTATTACAAGCCTGTGATGGGCGGGGAAAGGCTAGGAAGGAGGTAAAGGAAGCAGCAGAACACTTTTTTATACCTCAGGAGCCACTCAGTGCATTTCACTTGGTTCTTTATTTTTCATTATGATATCTGACATATCAGAAAACATGAAAGGCATTACGAGCCTAAGACAAAAAGTAAAGTGGCGCTTGAAAATGATTCTTTGTGAAGGCTTATTTTTATTTTGTTGCACATGAGACTAGTCAAGCAGACAGGTTTATTTTAACTCTCTAACAAAATTTAGCGACTGGAGACAAACAATTGTCTGCTATTATCATTCCTGCCGCCAAAATTCATTAGGTTCAGGAACATCAACTAAATCGTGTGCTAAAAGGGAGCACACAGCTACCTACACTATTGCTGGAGGCACAACCCCTTAGATCAGCATCCATGTACATCCAAGAGACTACATGGTCTGTTAAAAAGTAAAATATCTCAAACCTTAGTCTTACTGCAATGCATTGCAGGCAGCCCCTTTCTGTGGCTGCATGTTTCTGTCTGCAGTGAAAGACCCTGCTGTCCATCATGAACCTTCTGTCCAGCTTAGCTTTTTAAGGTCTGTACTTCATCAAGAAGTAAATGCATTTCCTAGCACGCTGGTATTTGGTTGCCAGCCTGAGAGAAGCAGGAGGCTGTCTGGGGCTGTGTACTCAGAGTTAAAGGTGCCCTTTTAATGTGAGTTAAACTAATTTTTTTTCTTCTGGGATCTCAGCTGTGGAGGAAGGAAGCTAGCTGGAAAAGTCAGCCTGGCCTCAGTGAAATAACCTGCTTTAGAAATGCAGGCCCAGATCCCTGGGATGTGTCTGACTCAGGAAATGAATCTGAGTAAAAGAAAAATGTTTAACACCTTTGCAGCCTTCTGTTCTCCAAAGTAGTGAGAGTCTAGTTTGGCTAATGACAACTGAAAAACGCAGATAGCTCTGAATGGTATTGATTCCTTATGTGCTTTGGTATTTTCCAGACGTTCAGTTACAGCAGTTTTCCATCACCTTTGCGTCAGAGAGATGTGAAGCAGCAGCAGCATAATTTGGATCCCAGTATATGTCATGGATTAAAACCCATGGAGAGTAGGGGTGCATTCATATTTGTGTTGTCTGCTACCTCTGGGAAGCTGGCAGACTGGAATCTGTTGGAGTGAGGTATCTTGAAATTCATCAAACTATTTTAAATCCACGTAAAGTGAATATATAACAGTAACCAGTTAAAAGGGGCTCGGCTTGTAGAGTGGCTAAAGAAGATAAAGGAGAAAGGTAATCTGGCATTAGGTTAGTGGTTCTGGAGAAAAATTCCAGAGCTGGGTGATGTCAGCTCCTGCAAGCCCAGAGAGAAATCAAAAAGGTGTGCCCAAAGGGTGATTCAGACTCCTTAAGGAACGGAGCCAAGCTGTGGATGCACCAGCTGCCCAGGGAGATGTGCTGGAAATGCCTGGCTTGCCAGTAAAAGTGAAGATAAAGCCTGCTGGAACAAGCAGCGAGCTGATGTCCCAGGTGGTGATGGTGGTGGACTGTGGGGTGATATTCAGCTGGAGACACTCACTAAGCTGGCACTGCACAGGGCAATGTCTGACGTTGATCCCTGGGGAAGATCACCTCCTGCTTGTATCCAAGCAGCTGTGTGGAGGTCAAGTGGAAACACAGAAAGGGAGCCAGCAACTGGGGTAAACAGGGAGATGAAACACGCTAAAGATACCTGTGGGTTGGTCTCTGAAGCTAGGAGCCACAAGCATAATAAAAATGAAGAAATCAAAGGTCAACTTGCAGGTCAAGAGATGTTGGCCAAAAAACTGTTTTCCCCTAGCAAAGCAAATTAACAACCTCCATAACCATATCATGGCAGGGCTGGATTGATTCTTTCAAGGAGCCTTCAATTCTCATTATTTATATATATACACACACATACATGTAAATGCATATATTTGTATTTGAGTTTGAGTTGCATATGGGCCAAAGAGACATTAAAATAATCAATCAACAAAAACTTACAAAGGGCTTTCATGTTCTCACCAGCAGTCTTACAGACTCAAAGAGCATACAGGACACCAGGCTTTATGAACATCTTCTGGGAGTACCTCTACACTGTGTGACCGATGCTTCCCACTTAGGGCTAAGAATTGTTTTAAAAAAATAGTGTAAAAATTATACACCCATTTCCATCACTGTATAGATTACAACAAGTGCTCTGTGTTTGCCAGCAACCGAGGCTGTGGAACAGCTATTAGCAGATGCTGACTGTATGATGATGACCATTCTAAGTGGATGCTTATTTAAGGGACGCTTTCAGGAAACTACTTGCTCTTAGGAACAGTCTAGAAGTGAAAATGCACTTTGCAAGATTTTTACGTCTTGCTGGCTTGCCTTTTGCCATTTTACAGCAAAGGAAATGTTAATGTGTAATAGAATTAGCATTTAGGAGAAGCCTAGAATACTGTTCTTTATAATATAGCCCAGTATTATTATTCAAGACAGGTCTTCTCATAGTGCAATTTAAGCCCCCCAAAATTACCCATCATTACACAGACAGTCCATTTAACATTCTAAAGCTAATCATACAACAACCTACCCTTTCAGAGGAGATACAAAACCTCGCTTGGGTTTTAAGTTCTGATTACAAGATGAGGTTCCAATTGAGAATTTCAGCTATAAACCAAATGACCTTCAATGACCGTAGACTGGAAAACCTGGTGACTAATCTAAATAGATTTCCAGGCAGGGGGGAAAAAAACACCACCCAGCTCTTGTTTCTAGTTCTCTGCATTATTAGGGGAATGACAAAGACAAGCAGATTGTGAAAAAAATCATGACTCCAGTGACCTTCGTGTCTTTGTCCCAGAAAGGTCAGGAGTAATCAGCAAAACTTTAACTAGAGTTCAAATTCAGCTTTGTTGTCCTTAGAGGCTGGTAAAATTAAATATTCTGTTCTTGTGCTCTGTAAACAGACACAGTAATTGGTGATGCTTTCCAGCATTGGATATGGAGATGTATTGACATGAGCTGAAATTCAGAGAGAGACAGTATTTTGCATGGTATACAGCAGTCTATAACCAAACCCTGATTTCAGCTTGTAATGCTGGAAATCCCAATCACATTCCCTAAAATTAGATCATACCAGGATATAAGCACATACCAGAACGTCTAGGATGTGACTTTACAGTTTGTCATGTTCGCCATTCAACACCAAAACAAATAGGTGTTGTGCCAAAAACACGTATTGTTAATCTCTGAAAAAAATCCTATGAAAGGCATCAGACAGGCAAAGTCTTCAAGAGTAAACCATGTGAAAATTAAAAAAACCAGTGAGTAATCTAGAACAGATCTCGTAGGGACTTTCTGACCTTGGCCTGGAGAGCTTTGTCGCTTTCTGCCTTTTGCACGTCACAAGATGTTTATTTATTTATTGAATATCCATTCTCATTAGAGCTGGAGGAATCACCACGTTGGATCAGACTGCAGTAGTCCATGATTTCCATGATCATACCATTAGTGAGCAGAAGTTTAGAGAAAGTGTAAGGAAATAAGGAAGAAATTAACAGATATGCTTGGGAAAAATCTCCTCCTTGCTCTTGATGATCAGGCACTGCCTTATACCTTGCAAAGCAGAAAGGTATAACCCCTTCAATAGGACTTTAAGAAAACCCAGTTTTATACCTTGGGAGCTGTCTGTTGTTCACATGAATATTTAGTCAGATTTTGAATCCTGCTGAACAGCTGACACAAATTATGGCCTCAGGAAACAATGCAACGGATTAATTTTGAGTACACTGAACACATGCATATTTTTCTGCATATTTTTATTTTGTTTATTATTTGCATAGTTACCCACCCATTCTGATTCAAAGGTTTCTATGTAGCACGCTGTTTCTATTTTGCACGCTGTTTTCTCTTCAGTCAGTCTTCACAATAAGGATCCATTTACTCTGCATTTCCCATTGGTGAACTTCCTCTACTGTGGGCTTTTGGAGAGTGGGAAGCCAGCAGCATGTAGGTATCAAGATCTGTAATTAATTTTTATATATCAGCATGTACTGTTGTCCGCAGTCTTCTTGAATGCTGTAGGAAACATTAGAAATTAAAAGCAAGTTTCAAAATTAAGTAGAGGACCATTAAATGCTCTCTTCCTAATCTAACAACCTAAAAATAATGGCATTTACCTTGAACTTTGAAACACTCCTTTCTTCTTATACATTCAGATACTGAGTTGCATTTCCTGTGCCTTGAAATGTAATAAGACTGGACATCCTGTGCTGCACAGCATCAGTAAAATTGCAGCTGTCAGTATGGGACACCTGCAACACCTTGTCTTAGAGCTGCAAAACAATGACCAGCATTTCTGAAAAATGGCAACATTTGGGAAGAGTGAGGGATTTCTGGCCCAGGGTTCAAAATCAGTATCTGCGTACTCTGCTTCAAGTCCTGCTGACTTCAGTGAGGGCACAAGAAGTAAAATGTCATTTGTCATGAATAAAGGTGACAAAATCAATCTTTTGGCCATGCTCTGATGCTGTTAGTGTCTGCACATCCTGCAGACACATTTGGTAACTGGGACTTCCCAAGCACAATGTTTTCATGTTTGCAGTGGGAAAAGAGCTTCACTTCTCCTTGCCTGTGTGTCCCTTGAAGGAGACAGGGTGAGAACATCTCAAATACAGCTGGGCAAAAGTGTGAGTAATCAGCAAGGGGCAGGGAGAAAAATACCTCACTTTAGTTCTTCCAGTTGTCACTCTACCTCTGCTCCCTGCAGGCAGCATTGGATCAATAGGATATTGGCCATTTGGTTCAGAAGTGGCCACTGGGATGCAAATACAACATTGCTCCAACACATTTCTCAAAATGGTTCTAGGAAAGTGATCGGGTTTTAGCTAACACATCCTGTGATACAAAGATAATAAGCTCTGTGCAATGTCACAGCAGTTATAAGTATCAATACAGTATAAACTGTTAAAAATAAAAAAAGGCATTTTCGTTAGCATTTCTTACAACACCACATTTAAATAAATCAGAGGGTCTGCAATAAGGAAAATAACAATAACAGTAAGGAAAAGAATAAGATTAAATATCACTTAAAATGGCATTTCCTCTAAAATGCCAGAATGAAGTTGTTAAGATCTTACAAAGAAGAGACAGACAGGAATGTTCCTAGGAATGAAATCACAGAATTTATCTGTCTTGTTCTGCTTCCTCAATTTAGGAAGAAATTTAATATTACTTTGCATCTACAACTATGTGCAGTCTTTGCCCAATGCATTATCCTATACTGAGAGTAGGTTTATGATAAAGTTGAAATATTCACAGAGAAATAAAAGATGCTCATAATCTAATGGTGGCTTTAATTCTAAGGAAAGTAACCGTTCACTTCTTATATTTGAGATTTATCAATGCTAAATAATTTTGCAGTCATTGAAGATCACACTCTGATACTGTCTAGGAAAAAAAAAAAGAAATGTAGTCTCACCAGATTTAAGTATATTTAGTGAAAAATCAAGATATAATTACATTACATGAATAAATTAGTCTAAACCCATTTTAGGTCAGAAACTCTAGTGCTGGATAGTGGCTAAATCCCAGAATTGTATTCTTCTCCTGTCTTCAGGCACTACAGAAACCAGAAACCATTACAACAGGACAAAAGATCACCATGAAAGAGTTATGAGAAGGGGCAGGAACATCAGGAACATGCTGGTGTTCTGTTTTTAAAAACAAATGACCCATTAATTCACAAAAACAACCCCATTACTGCAGTAACAAACTTAGTTTACGTAAATGTCCCTATCAACATTATTCAAGCCCAAATTTGATTTAATTTGGGAAAGGAATGAATAAAGCTTAGGGTAATGGCAACCTATTAGACCATGCAGACTTTAATAATACATTTGAGAAAGTGTGCTGAGAGAGTGACATGAACATCAAAAGAGAAACCAAGAGCATGAGCTACAGAATAAAGGAGAAATTGTATCTGAAATTATACCAGAGAAGGCAGAAGGAGAAACACAGGCAGAAGGAGCATGTGCCTAACTATAAGTCAGAGAGAATAATCACATTAATGACTGTTTCCCTACATAGTTTCGGTTTGTTTCTTTATTCTATTTTTACTGAATCTGATTTCTATTCAGGTTCAATTAATAATAATGAGCCTAAAATTAATTTGCATTATCATTTACAATGGATGCTTTGATCATGTATGTAGTTGGAACTATAACGCATACATTACCATATTATGCAAATTGCATTTTCAGCATCAGCTACATCTGTATATCATTTCTTCACGCCACAATTCTGTGCATTGTTTCTTTGTGTACAGTCCTGCAGACTGTACGCTCCTGGCAGAAGCTGGGAGAGGTTGGGGAGATACTACCAGCGGAAATGCTGCTGCAGATGTGCCCTTCTCTTATGTTCTCTCTCTAAACACCCAGCGCTGGCATCAGACAGGGGAGAACTTTATTTTAACCCAGATGGCTTGTTCTGTGTCCTTTATGATTCTGTTATTACCTTAGCTAAATTATTCTGCTAAACTCCTCTACTGCATTGACCCCATGCAATGAGTTTTTGTATAACACACTCCTTTTAGGCCTCAAAGCAAGCAACCAAACGTGTATGAAAAGCCCAAGCACTACTTTGGGGGTTTTTTGTGCTTAACACAAGTGCCTCTCCTCTCCTCTAATTCCTGTAGAATTTCTAACTGCTTGCAGCATAAATCAGATGAGAATCTGACCTGAAAAAGAAAGCAGAGCTAGTACCACGATGTTCACAGAGATCTGATTTTTAGGTCAGACTTACACATTCATGACACTAAAACATGCTCGGAGAAATGTTGCACATCAATGGTTAATGGAACCACTCAACACTGTCTCAGTTGACTACTTTTTGCCACTGGCCAAATTTTGTATTGCAGTGAGTGGGGCCCAAAAGTATTAGGAGTTTACATTTTTATGGTGCCTTTCATCTTGTGAAATACTCCCTCGCTTTACAAGCTGATACAGAAACCATATAATGATTGTTTAATCTACTCTGTTGCTGAAACTTTGTGGTGAAACACAGGGAGAATTTAACAGCCTAGAAAAACATGGGTGTTTCAGAGAGGAAATGAAGACTACAGTGTCCAGTTGAAACAAAGTTGGGAGAATGTAATTTTTAGACTTGGCGTCTGGCCAGGTCATCAGAGTTAACACATTTTACAGATATAATTACTGCAGTGGGATATTTAATGAACAAGGTGGTCGGAACTTTGCTTTAACATGCCACCCAAAAGTGTATTTGGGTCACACCTTGCACCTTCTCATGGTACTGACTCATGGGCTGACAGGCAGGTGAGAACCTCTCCTTTCATTTATTTATCTCTCTTTTAGTTAGAGCCTTAGGTAACTCTCAGAAATGAACCAAACAGCCAAAAACACTGCCAAAAGAAAACTTTAAGCAGTTCCGAATTTCATGAAAATTTTGCATGAAAACCTATCCCTCCAGCCAAGCTAAGGATCATATAAGTTTAGATGCTTCCTCCCACAGATAAATTACTTCAGAGTGTCCCTACGGGCTTGATCCTGCCTTCCAAAGAGAAGATGGTGAAATTCCTCCAGTGAGGTCATCAGGCTCTCAGAAGATGATTCATTTGGCCATTTTGCTGCGCTTAATCTGTTTGACAGGAGATAAGAGCAGTGCCCGAGGAAAGCGAAGGGAATGAGTGGGACTGCCCTTTTTTCTTGCCAACAAGCTGTTTGGTTGGATCATCCTGTCTTTCGAAACCCTACCTATTTTCCCTACCTCTTTCTTTTCCAGGGTACACTGGGACGTGAGGCATTCGGTATCTCTCAGGTGAAGGAATTTAACTTGGTGCTATCTGGTGAATGACAAGCATTAGGTATTGTCAGAATGAGGTATTCCCTGGGAGTCTGCAGCAAAGCGTTAATCTGATTAAACTCCTAAAAACTGATAGACGTAAAACAGAAGAGCATATTAATATTGACAACAAAATGCACTTCTTAGTCACTCAAACTCAGATGTCAGATATTTGTTGCTCAGTGTGCAATTAAAGATGATCTGATTGCCCTCCAAGCAGAGAACTGACAAAAAATGGGGTGAGGAAACATTTTTTGGTTTATCCTTTGCATATATGCAGATGTTGATACTGATAAGAGGGAAGAATCACTTTAGTTCTGCATAGATAAAGAGATTGCTCTTGGCAGTATAGATTAATGTACCTGTCTATACAAGCATAGAGGAAGAATTAAGAAGGAAAACAGATTAGTATTCTTCTGCACATGGGACAATCAAATATGATATTTGGATTGCCAACTGGACTAATAATAATCACTGTAATAAACCAGGGCCTTTATAGCTTTGATATGCAGTACTAACTAAAAGATAGCTGCTTCTTAGGAATAATGAGCTGGATTCTTCATCACTCATCACCTTGTTTAATTATTGTCATGAGTTCAAAATAAATCCATTATGCTACCAAATCAGTGGTTTTTTCCTTTCATGTTGTGTTTTCCTTGCATGGATATAATGGCTACTCACAGTATAGACAATGAAAATCAGGCTTAGTATATTTATTTGCCATGTAAGAATAAACAACATGTAAGAGATCTAATGGATGAGCACAATACCTTGGAAATTATTTGTTATTTAAATCTTCGGTACTTAAATACTGCTGTAGCCAACCCTGTGGTTAATAACCCCAAGGAAGAAGGAGGAATAGATAAAAAAAAGTAATCTGGCTTAATACCAAATAATACTTTTTCTTCTTTCATAATGATTTATTAGTAGGTGTTTTAATAAAAGCATGACCAGCAGTATTAAATGATATTAAGACAAGTAAACTACAACCAACTCAGTAATTTAAAACTCAAAACATATGCTCAAGAAGCATCTCAAATGTGAGATTTTTATTGTATTGGTCAATTTATTTTTCTAAAGGCTCTTCGTAGCTGAAGTGAGGATAATCAAGGTAAATTATGAAAATAACCTAGTTATGTGGTAAAGGTCAATAGAAAGTCATGATAGGGTCTGGGTTTTATGAAGATATCCTGTCTGTATTGTCAAAATAAATTAACATTATAACACAACATAGCCTGTCACTTGGAAGAAAAAGAGATGTTAACACAAAGACACTTGCCACAATTAAAATTAGGTTTTGGTTTAGATTGTGAAAGCAAGAAATATCAACACTATTAGCTTTCCTCTTCATTTATATTTTGTCTAGCACAGGTCACAAGAAGGTGAATAAATGTATACTTCTTTTTTAATCTTGAGGATAGCAAATGTTAGATATGTAACTCTACTTTTAAGGGGAATTTTCCTAATTCTTATCATATGAATGACATTGAGCTTTAGAGGTAATGTGGCTTCCAGCACCTTATGCAGTAGCACTGAACTGAGAATGGAAGGTAAAGGAGTTGCCTACATGTTTCTGTAACCATCTATTTTCCAGGATTACTGACTGTATAAATTAAACAAGCTGCTCTGCAAACATGAACAGTTTTGGGCTCACTCATTTGTCTTCTAGTCCAAAACTGTACAGAGGGAACCTCCTCTTTGGGAAGTAACAACAAAGATTTAGTTATTTTCCACAATATTGTATATGCTGAGCATGCCAATATATGAAAAATGGATGAGTTAGAGCCTAAAAACTTCCAGGGAGCTTCATTGTTATTGTGTCAGCAGCAGTAGAGTAAAGCCAGAGCAGAGACCTAGGTGTTAAAAATCCCTCTAAATAGTCTTCTTACATGGTGAAGTCCCACCAGCAGTTAGGCCAACAGTTTTCAATGATGTTCTGAAGAAACTTGATCCAGGAATAAAAAAACCTCTTGCTTTTCAGAGCACTCACAGGCCTTGAACTGAACAAAACAGAAGCTGGGAAAGAATGCTAGCTCACCCTATGGCCATGCTGTGAAGGACTTCAGGGTCCTCATGTTTGTGAGGGATTTTACCTTCAGTGATTTGAATCCTTGAAAAGATACACCTGTGACTGAAGTGATCCCAGACATAAATCTGGCAGGACAAAATATGGCATGCAGTATAGCCTTCAATACTCTCTACATAAATTAGAAACTAGAAGCTATCTGAGCCCACTGAGTTTAAAATACTGCCCAAGTGTTTTCAGCTGTTGCTACTCACCAAGGGTTTGCTGTGTAAATACCAAGCATGGTAGTTTTCTGTACTCACCTGACTGACCAACTGAAATTGTAACAGCATCAAAAGCATCCTAAATGCACCCTCATACTATGCCAGAAGGCTAACCAAAGAAATCAGCTTTTCATCCTGTCTCAGCCTGGGAAGAAGCCAGTGCAAATAGGGATGATGCCCAAGCTAGTGAGAAGGCTGATCAGTGCGTTGAGCGGAGTTTAATGTTAAAAAGGGCTGTCAAAACACAAAACACGGCCTCACTTTTCTGATCGCTTAACCGAAAAAACTGCAGAAACTCTGAGGTGTGTGATTTGCAAGAGCTAGCACTTCTGTAATTTTCCAGTGGCATAAAACCAGTTAGTACCAGCTGAAATACATTAGCAGCTTGAGTAATTAGTAGGCATAGCCATTTCTTGTCAGTTCTACGGGCCATATCCTCAGCTGGCGTAAATCAATAACACTCCGGGCACTGGATCTGTATTACTTTACTCACCTTGAAATAGTTATGCATACTAATTATTGCCTTACCCATTACTGCTCTTGTCAATTCAGACACCTGATTTACACCAGGTGAGTCTGTTCCATATATTTAGAGGTTTCTGCGCATTCCTTCAAGGACCTGTAGTGTTGAATAAACTTTCCGAATAAGCCAGGCACATGCTTTCCATTATCTATCAAATCAATGTTCAATGAAGTGACACCATTGCACATAAATCATGACTGCAATTATTAAATCAAGCCGAGTTTGTATTGCGTTTCTTTCACTGTTGGGTAGAATTAGACACAGGAGCACAGGCAAGCCAGGATTGCTGGGATGGAAGAAGGAGTTAAAAAGCCCCACCCAGGCTCTCACAACCTAACCTTTGGAGCATGCAGCTGATAATGCGAAACAGAACATAATGCCCTGGAGGAGATACATCTGGAGGTCAGCTCAGTCAGATACCGTGGAACTGTTCCAGCAAAGCAATCAAATATCAGGCAAAACATATATTAAAAAAAAAAAAAATCACATCTTTGGTATATAGACATACAACCTGAGCTAGATAAAGGTAGAGAAGCCTGATTTCATTTTCACAGCCCTGTCAGGCCAACCTAAGAGCCGAGTTTTCCCTCCACAAACACAAAGTGAGGTTTTTAACTGCAGCTTATTAAGGCTTAGTTTGTCTAACCCAAGCGTAATAAATTCATGTGTCAAGATCGCAGTTGATTGTTCATCAGAGAAAAATGAGACAAGATAATCCACTTTGCTGAAAACGTAATGCTTTAGGAATGTTACAAACTACTGCAAATGTTTAACTCCCCGTGCCTCATGGGTGGTTATATAACAAAACACCCATTCAGGGGCTGATTCTTATCTCTGGCTTGCATAAGGCCATGTCTAGACAAGGATTTGAAGGTGTGTTGTTTGAAAGTGTTAGCAGAGTGGTCTAGTTGGCAGATCAGGAAACCTCCCCCTCTCTCCTGGAATCCCCTGCCCCGAACTTTTACGAATGTGGAACGGGTGAAGTGTGGGTCCTTCTCCTTCAATTTTTGGCACAGTAGTGTCAGACTGTGACTTCAGAGAGTCAAGGGAGGGAAGGTTCATCTCTCTGCCCAGGTCTAGTCTAGGGTCTAAGGCTTTGCATATTGAGGACATTTCAGCATTACTCCCAGTATGTCGCACACGTGGTACGCAGAGGTATCACAAATAGATTGGATGGTACTTTGCCTTTGTGAGGCCTGTGTAGTAGAGATAAAGTATGACTTTCTAGTGATGGTCAACTATTTGAAAGCATCTCCTTTACAGGAAAATGGCTCCAGTGCTGATTTCCTGCTTCACTGTACCAACCTGGGTATAATATTTTACCCCTTTATTGCCCCGATTTCCAACAAACTTGACTCAGACATCTATTCCTACTACACATACACCTCCAGCTGTTGAGAGAAGCATTCAGTGGAAAAGCAAGAAAATTTATGCAAAGGTCTGGATGCTAAGAAGCCATCCCACTCAATTTCTTTTAAAGCATTGCCTTGAATTTACAATCCTTGGATCCTCCATCTCTGATTTGCCCCCTCACAATTCAAGAACAGCAGCAGCATATGGCAATGATGAGAATCCTTATGGAGACATGTGCCCATCTGTGGCTTGGTGCATGAAATATTATTACCCTCACAAGCAAGTTCTAAGAGTAAAAACATTTGTAACACTCACTTGTTGCATATTTTCCCTTCTCTTTAGATTTTTGGTTTTGTTTGTTTGTTTTTTCCTAAGGAGATTTAACTATTCCAAAATTACTTCTGTAGATCATTTAATTTTTACTTTAAGTTTCAAGTTTCACGAGGATTCATGAAAAAGAACGATTTTATTTATAGCTAATATTCTGATGGGGCTTTAAAACTTTTAAAGACACATTTCCAGTAGAGGAAGGCAGAAAATCATGCCTTGGTAAATGCACCATTTTTGTTTTTATAATCACGGTTAATTAATTATGTTTTCACTTTTATAAAACAAGAAAGAGGGAGGGGAAAAATAACTGGGTAAAGTTTAAACCACATTCTGAGGGAAATCAGGTAAGAGATCAAACTGCTGACGAGAAATAGGAGAAATCCTACCCTACTGAAATTAATGGGAAGGCAATTATTTTCCAAGTGCCAGGAATTTGCCCCCTGTGTTTTATAAATTAAATATATACAGATATGTAGATACACATGCATACTTATTTGCTTTTCTTCCATAATAGAGTGAGAGTTGCCAGGCCAGTTGTGATAGCTCTCTTTCTGTATACACACAATTTAAATCTGGTATGGTAACCAGTGGTTTGCAGTGTCATTAGGAAGGCTGAGAATGTGAAGTAACTATTAAGAAATGGAGTCTGCTGTTGTATCTGGAACATAGCAGCTCTTGGTAGAAATATATTTTTAATAAAGAGAGGTGCTTTAAAGGTTTCCCTCCTGATATAGGCCTAAGCTCAGCAAGTCAGGTTCAGTCACACAGCTGACTTGTAGCCTTCCAGTACACAATAGGGTTTTAATGTTTAAAGTTTAGGTGCGTGTTTGAGTATCTTACTGAATAGGAGCCAGAGTGAAAACAGCTTTCATTTAAGATGAAAATTCCTGCTTTAAGTCTTCTTCCTTGAACTCTGGCTCCAATTTGTGAAGGCAGTGGGGATGTTCAGGTTTCTGCGTGGAGCCCTGCAGGAGCGTCAGCAGTTCTGCTTCACTGCCGAGTATCAATAGTGCTCCGAGATCAGAGCTCAGAGCGAGCACTTAGGAGGGGCAACCTTGTCAGTCAGCACTTGACTGCTTTGCTCTGTTCTTGACCAGCCCATGCAATTCGCATCGCCCTCAAGGTAAGATGAGTGGGTGGATCATGGAAGTGTACAAACAGCCTTCAGGATCATAATTCAACTCCTCTCCTTTTGCCTTGAAGCAGTATATTTCCACACACAATCAAGGTGCATAAGACAATATTCAATTTAAGGAGGTGTTCAGAATAAGACGGGTTGTATTTAAAAAGAAGAGAGCAGTGTGCTTATAAATAATGCAGTGGCTTGCAGTCGTAAGACAAGCTCTGGATTTAAAGACAAATGATGCAGAATTCCTGGCCTGTCTGCAGGTTACTGAGAGTAAAATCTTATGAAGTGACTGAGCAGATGGAGAGGTAGGCACAGCTGCTAAGCTTGTATTCTCCCTGAGTACAAGGGCTGCTTCTGGCCTTGCCAAAGTGGTGTTGGATTGGGAGTGGGCTGCAGCAGAGCCTCTCCTGTCCTTGCATTAACCAGTGGAAAGAGCTGGGCTCTCATGTGCCGGAGTACGCATGGACCCTGCCTCCCTGGTGAGGGATCTGTCTTCAAGGCATGATACAGCCCTTCCTCTGAACTGGAATTTCAAACTTTCTGACCCTCAGCATGTCAGCAGACAACCAAAACGTTATGGGAGGCCTATACGCTGAGGATTTCGCATCTCGCTTTCGAACTTACAGAAATGCTTAAAGGAAAAAGTACCACTGGTTGTCACTGAACAAAACCTGAACTTTTGTGTTCCCCTTTCAACTACAGCAGCTTACAAACATTTAAAAGTTACTCACTAAAAGTGAGTCCCTGCTTCAGTGTGGCATAACACTCTTTAGGAAAAGATCTCCTCGAGTCTGATTCTGCCTGTTGCAGTTATCAGTTATGCTGCACGTCTCATGCTTGCCGTTTGCCTTCAGTGTCCCGTATCCCCGGTCTGTCTATTCATGTCGACAGGTAGGGCAGATGGAAAATATGAAGGAGAAAAATCCTACTGCAAATAACAACTCAGTCCGTTATGTAACTTCTAAAATATTTATAAGTTTCATGTGCTTTTCAAAAATGATAACACAAAAGAACTCATGTGTAATTAAATGTGATGTATAAATCATGCTGTTTGCTAGACCTATTGATTGCACTGTCCTCATTCTCCCAAACTTAATATAAAATTATTCGTTAATTTTCAAGCCAATAACTTTTTCACCAGTGCATGTACTGGGTGTTTAGGTCTGAGTCAGTGAGATATTAACACCACAATATGGTTTTCTTCTTATATTGCCATAAAGTGATTCTACTCAAAATGTGACTTCTTTTTAATAAAAATAACCTGTATTTTTGAGCTCCCACATGGACAAAGTTGAATACTCTGAAGTTTTTTCAATATAAATTGTCTATTTTCTTTATGCTTTGAGCAAGCATTTGGGCCCAAATCCTCAGCAGGCACAACCAGAGCTCAGACAGCTGCACAACCTGGACCTGTGGTAGATGTAGCCCCTGCCTATAGATTTCCTCCTTGAATAAACTGTTGTGTATTGAGAATACTAAGCATAATCCAAGTTATTCTGGGGACTAGAACTCACACAAGGTTTATCTAGTATTAACAGTTATTTGACCTTCCCGGGCAGAGAAAGAAGAAAATGCTCTTTTACGTGCTCTTATGCAAACCTCTTAAATATTAAATGAACTGCGCACAAAACTTTTCTTGTGTGGAGGCCCGATAATACTTTGGACTTCACTTGAAATCCAGGTCACTTTGACCTTGTGTAAATGAAATCTTGCATTTCACCAATTTTTCACATGCTTGTTCCGTCTTGAACAAAACCTCAGAATCAAATAAGCACCAGCTTCAATGTAGAGGATGATTAACTTAAGGAGTTCTTGGCTTCTTCTTCAAGAAGGTTAACATGACCTTGAGTGGCAGGAGAATATTATGGATTTGTATTGTTGAATCTTACGCGGAGTGTTGTTATAAGAATTTCACATACAAACTATATTTTAAGCCCTAGCAAAGAGACATTTCGCCTCCACTGCTTCTGAGGTTATTAGTCCATCTACAAACTGAAAAGAGTCAGTCTTTTCTACCATGCTGATCCCCAGCCAAATTCATGCACGTACTTCCCATTTGCTTCAGTAAGAGTTTTGTCGATGGCAGCGCTATAAATTCTACCTCCACCTTCTCTCTAATTGGCACCAACATCAAATGCTAAAGGATGTCCTTGGAAAATCAAGAAGCCAGGAAGCAAAAATCCACAGCTAAACCCAGTTCTCCATTGTACGTATAACTGTCTATTAATTTCTGTGAGCTTATTCCACATCAGGGCTTTGTTCTTTCCTTTTTAAAGTCAACAGTAAAAATCATGCTAGCATGAATGGGGTAAAATCAGGCATATAAGGGAAAATGAAGTCAAATCTTATCTGGAGAATTCCCACTTAGGACTTAGAGCCTGACACAGTGGTCACTGAAGCATTTCTAAAGGTCATTGTCTGATATGATCTTTTCATAATTGTTAGTGGAATGAAGGCATCTTTATTCTGCTCTGCTTACTAGCAATGCTTATATAAAAAGTGGATTATTCACAGCTCCTTTCCTTTTGAAAATTGGCTTTTTTTTTTTTTTCTTTTAGGGAGAAATAAAGCACACCCAGTGTGAGTCAAACTGAAAACAATCACTTGAGGTTTATGTGCCAGCCAAACAGTGACACTTGTACTTTCCAGTTGTTATTTGTATAGAAGGTCTGTCTATTCTGAAGAGCAATGCCATCAGTTTAGGGAAAAAAAAAAAAAAATCCAGAAGTTAAATTCTATTGATAATGGAAGAGTAGGAGTGATTCCAAATCATGGTGATGCCCTTAATTATGTGTCAATTGCCATTCTAGTCATACAGGGTATACTTGCAGATCTTCCTTCAGGAAAGACATTCCCATTGTATTGCTGCTGGAGGCCAAGAAGTTTCTTGATACAGCTGCATTAAGTGCAATGTCCTTTCAGCTGAAAAGTGAAAAAGCAGTCAGATTTGTTCAGTCCACACCTATTTTTCTAAACTTCTGATGAGCACCTTCTTCACATTTTTTCTAACCTCATTTGTACACTGCTGAATTACTCATTAGAATGAAAATGAAAATACACTTTCTTAAGCTGACATTAAGAAAACCTTCCTTTTGACCTGGATGTATCAGAGTGTTTAACAGAGTTAATAGTCTGACAAAATTTCATGAATTGTTATTGTTGAATGTATTTATGTTGTAATAGTATTGATGAGCACTGGCTATAGTTGAGACTCCCATTCTGCACTAAAAATCTGAGATAGTTAAAGTCCTCTGTTAGACTTTGCTATGGTGTGCAAAAACTTTTCCTAAAAAGGCAAATACTTACATTAAGGAGAAAAAATAAGAGGTAGAAAAGAGAAAAATTAAACAAAGTATTAGAAGGGAAAGAAGACAATGAATCCATTTGGTCTTTATAGGGAAGCTGGGAAGAGAAATAAAACCTTGGCAGTTTGTTTATTCAGACTGGCTAAGTTTCAAGCCAGTGAGTAGTTTCAGTGAAGTCCATAACAGAACTCACATCCTCACAGTAATGCATTTACATAAATCCATTGCAGGACTGATTAATCTTGCATGTTTCAGGAGGTGTTCTAGTGCTCTCAAGACGAATCCTTTGAAAATAAAACAGATGGGCAGATAGATCTGAGGGAGAGCGAGCTGAATGCAGTCTTGTGTGTCTCATAATAATTTTCATGTAACCAAGCTGAGTTTCCAAGTTAAAGTTATTCAAATGTTCATACATATATTCCATTCGAAGACTGCATTTACGGATTCTACATTGGGTTATCTGACAAGAGGGTATTTGATTAAAATAGGCCTGTTGAGAGGGAGAATTCTACTAGATACACTGTCTGAAAGCTGATTGTTTATGTCTACTTGCAGATGTGATTTATCAGGCTGGTTCTTGGGAGAAAAGTAACTGTTTTCAGAATAACTGTTTTCAACAATTTTTCAATTTTTTTTTTTTTTTAAATTCTTAAGAGAATAAATATTTTGGCTCCAAAAGCATGTTAGCAGGACTGCAAGTTTGAACAGTTTTAGGAGACGTTACCCATGTTAGCACTCTCATCTCACTACCACAAGCCCAGTTTTCTCTTGGCCAAAAACGAAAAGAACTTTAGACTCTGTGATTTGAAATTTAGCACCTGTAACAGTATGTGTTGAAAGATGCAGATCATGATTTCTTCCATGTAATACGAAGGCCTAACTTTTCTGTAACCAATATTCATTTCATGAAACAGTATAAAGATGAATAATTTATGAGCATTTCTGCATTGAAAGAACTGCTAGCAGCATTCAGATTTGAAACCAGAAAGTTGTTTGGTTTTTTTTAAGGAAAGCATGTGTTTTGATGAGGGTCTGGACCTGTAAAGATCTTTTGGATCCTTTAGGTGAGTAATTCACATAGTTAAGCCAGTTAGGAGCTGGTTTGTTTGTTTGTTTGTTTGTTTCCCCCACAGCCAGTAGTTGAGGCAGCAAAACTGTTTCCATCTTTTTTTCTTCGACCAGATTGATGAAATAAGGCACTGTACATGCAACACTCTCATGCAGCTGCCTGGGCGTGTTTCTGTTGGCTTTCTTGGAATGAAATACCAAAGGTAGAATGGATGTGGGACTGGGGCCTAAAGGATTTTGGGAGCTCTCAGTTGAATAAAAAATACTGTTTTGCACAACTCCTTTCTTTTCTCAAAAGTATCAGGTTTAGACCAGAACTGCATAAGAGTAAAATTAACTTTATGGACTGCTACTGTCTAAGTTCAAGAAGGGTTTGGTCAATACTCTCAGGCACGTGGTGTGATTCTTGAGGTGTCCTGGTCAGGGCCAGGAGTTGGACTTAATGATCCTGATGGGTCCCTTCCAGCTCAGCACAGTCTATGATTCTGCTACAGCTTTTGGTTATTGGGAAGGCTCTAATCCAGAATTTTGCAGCTGAGCACAGAACAACTTTTTCCAGAAGTAAGGGGGGACTTGTTTAAAGGGAACAGAAGAAGAAGCGAAGAGAGGGTGCATTAATGAGTGGCACAATGGACCACTGATATTGACCTACAGAAACAAAGGGCTCTTTACAGGAATTCCCTCCTTTAGCATGTGATAGACCTTATGCCCTGGGATCACAATGGCTCACAGACCAAAACAAGAGAGGAAGCAAGAAATCTCAACATTTCTTTTCCCCATGGGATAAACAACATTTTATGCTACCTTTAACCCTGGCGGGAGACACCGCCACTTAGCAAACAAATCTATATTAAGTGCACTTGCTGGAATTATTTACAGCATCGTCTGTTCCAGAAAATGACACTAATAATATATCGCTGATTTCAGAAAATGGAATTTGACATGAATAAAGGCCTTCTGAGTAGTAAAAAGCATCTTTCCTTAATCAGCATGCCTTATTAAGGAATTCCTTGTTTTCCTGTCCCAAAAAAAAAGGAAAATACCATTGTTCTCCTACAACACCCTATTGCAACTCACAGACAAGCTACTTTTGGCACTCTGGCTTTAACCACAGATGACTCCACAGCAAGCAAGAACAATTGTCCTGCACGTTAACAATATATTTCTGAGACAAGAAAAAGCTCTACCTCACTGTTCACAGATGAATTTATCTGCAGAAATAAGGATTTGTATGCACAACTTTCACCACTGTAGACAGCTGTATAGTTGTATACTTCTCATACCAAATAATATTCCTTGTTAACCAATGAAACTGGATAATGTCAAATCAAAAATTTAGCAAAATTGTGGGTTTTTTTCAGAGTATCCTGAGAATTAATGCCTTTGAGTTGGTGCTTCTTGCAGTTTCCAGATATGCCTGTATAACTTCACTTTCATGTAATCTGTCAGGAGTTTATTCAGGAAATAGAGATGTCCTGCTGGCCAAATCTGTTTTTGTAATGGTAACCCTGCAGGTTGTATGCTACTAGCATAGTTTTTATGCCAAGAAGTTCCTGCATTAAATGGAGGAGGTTAAAAGTCATTCCTGCCTTGCAGCTGCTTTTAGTGAGCTTTGGCAAAGGTTCACCAGTCTGTCCATAAATGTACAGTGTCATTGCTATATAGGAACATTAATCAATGTTATCTGCGGCAGAACTGTCTTGCATTGTGATTTTGATAGGAACTGCAGGCAGGATCACATGTTACTATTATTTCTCATATTTTTTAGTGAAGCAGCTCCAAACATTAAGTTTATTTCAAGAGTTAATTTCAACAGTGAGCATTCTTTCAGTAGTGGATAAGAAAATGACCCTGATTATACTTCCTCTCCAGAAACTCCTTTTATAAATAGTACAAGGTGATACCAATTATCTCCCTCTGTTTTGGAAGGTTCAGATTTTTTTGTTATTTAAATAATGTCCAGCTGCTGTAAAGGTTCCTTAAAATGTACAATTACAAGGAGATAAAATATACCACAGTGCATGCTTTTTTTGTATGGTAGACTCTGTGCTCTCCCACTGCAAAATGCAGATAGCACAAAATAAACAGGGTGTTTTTTTTTTTTTCTTCAAAGAAAGAAAGAAAGAAAATTTCAGATCTGGTGATTTTCAGATCTACACTTTTCACACATGAGAGATATTCTTACTATCTACTGTCTAACTTAAATGCTTGCATGTACTTCAGGGAACCTCCAGCTACCTCCATGGGTATATAGGAACCCAGGGGTCTTGATACAGATAGCTTGAGCAGCACCTCACTGACACCTAAAGCAGCCATGGGAAAGTGAGAGGAAAAGTTTCATCTGGAGTTATCTTATATTCACCTCGAGTTTCTTAGAAAGCTGTAGTAGAATGTCATGTTCAACAGGTGGTAATTATATAGTCTAAATGGACAAGTTTTCAGAATACATGGAGTTGAAATCCTGTGTCCATTGAAGGACATATGATTGCTGAGACACGGGAATAGAAAGTATTTATGCCCCAACCTCACCATCTAACTTTTAGCTCACCAGTAACATCCTACTGAGGAGACTCCAAGATGATTTTCAAATAGTGCTGGATTAACCATTCCTCTTGAGCAGCCGTGCTTGCAGCAGAACACAACCTGCACGATGCCAGCAGCCTGCCCTCCTTCCCCCAGTATTTGAAAGTTTCACAGTTTAGGCCAAGCTCTGTCTCCTCTTTATGCAAGGTGAAAACAAACAAAACCACGTTCAACACCAAAGTGAGAGCAGAGAAATCCAAGCAAGCAGGAGTTAAGAGATAGGAGACCTGACTGCAGATGGTGCTTACTGGGTGAAACTTCTGCTTGAAGAGGGAAAAATTATGTCTTAGGTTCAGCTTGTACCTTAGTTCAGTGAAAACAGTATTTAGCCTGTATGAATGCAGAAAGGAGAGGTTCTTTTGTTCTGAAAATCTTTCATAAAGAAACTTATGTCCTTGAAAATAGTCTGTGTCCTTCAATATCGACCTCTTTCCATTGTGGATGACAGCGAGCCCTACTTGTTTTGTGTTCTGTAACAGAACTCAATTATGTGTAAGGAAAATAGGTCTGTTTTCAAAATTAAATATATTACCTGCAATAAGAAGCTTTCTGTCCTTTGAGTAGAGAAAGATAATAGATTCTTCCAATGTCCTGTCCCTTGTTGAGGCTACAGTTTAGTAGTGCTGTCAGATTGGGGCTGAACAAAAGGTTAAGCCTCCCTCAGTGTCACAATGTTCTTGTGTAGAGACCAAGAACCAGTGCTACTTTTGGAAGAGAAGGTTGCCAATAAGGTTTTGCCACAGAACAGGTCTTAACTTAAACCTAAACTCTAAAATGGAGGATCTGCTGCCCTGTTCTGCTTCCTCATAACCTGTTTTACAATCCTCTTATAACAAGAGCTCAATTTTGAAAGGTTTTTCTGACTACATCGTCTTACTGTTTGTTCCTCATCTGTTGTACTGTTTATTTCTAATTAGCTTCATCAACCTTACCACGAATCAGGAATTACTGTTGCATCAGTCTGTGTGGTCCTAATCATACAGGCAGGACTGTGATTAGGTGCTTGCCCCTGCGAGATGTATAATGGTGTATCATGCATCTCAGAGAAATATATCAGTCTCAACTAATTGAAACGATGGTTCAGCCACCTTGTCTATCAATGCAACTTTGATACATTTTTAAATAAAAAAGACAGCTGCTCTTAGCAATGTTTTTGTTAGCCATACGGTCTTGGTGCTAATCTAAAGCTGGTTAAAAACTTTTATTGCCTTAGCAGAAGCTGAAATTTGCTGACCAGAAGGGAGTAGTTTTACCCATAGGGCTTAACAGGTCAAGAAAAGAAATAAATGGAAAGATGGATATAGTGCAAAGATCTATTATGTCCTCAGATGACACCTCAACTTCTCCTATACTAGAAGTTTCCTAACCTTCATATATAACAGTGTTTAGCAAATTAAATATTTAATCTTTCAATTGTGGATGAACATGGGCATAGCAAGTACAACTCATTCTACTCATACTTGCTGAAAGTTATCCGCTGCAAAGGATTAGCTGCTGTATTCAACAATAACGAAGCTCTTGTTTTCAAATAAAGAGGTTAATTGGCTTTGTACAAAATATGCTTATATAGCACGTATGACTAATATTGGTTTTGTGAAGGCTCATTGCAAAGGAATCTAAAATCGTCTTTTATTACCATTTTTACAATAATCTGTCCTTGACCAATAATTATACTTACAGAGCCCGTGTTAGCATGTCATTACAGCTGCTTAACAAGTCATTGGCACCCTCGATGATTCTGTTGTTACACAACAATTGTCTTACCAGGTGTAAGCCTTTGAGTTACTTCTTTCTTTTCTGTGTTTTTGTTTGTTTGTTTGTTTGTTTTTGTTTTTTTGTGTGTGTGTGTGTGTGTGTCATTAGTTTCATGGAAGCCCTGATGACCTTCCACTTGCTTAGACTGTGAGCACAAGTGTCTATGAACCAGGTTTTAATCCTCATTAATGTACAAATTTTGGGCATCAGTTTAAGTAAGGGTGTATGTGTGTTTCATTGCGTATCCATGTAAAATCTAAATAAAGACGCATTATATATCTGCTTGACAACTGAGAGACATGCACTTGCAACTTCTATTTAATATTTCATGGGTATAAATACGGGATACAACCCTTTTGGTAAAGATTTTAACAGTTTTGACACTGAGATGGTGGTCTCTGCTTCTATGTGTTATTTCTTTGCCATAGCTCTGCAGGCATGTAAAAGCTAAAACTAAGCAGAGTTAGCTGGTACTTTTCTATATTTGTCTGGAAAATCAATCTTCCTAGAATTTGTCCACAGCAATAAAATCAACTGTGTTTGCAAAATCACATCTCTCTCAAGCAAACTTTATCTGTGATCATGAATCTTTCTGATTCTAAATACTCTGTTCCCACTGTTGGTACCTCAACATCTTTGAGAAATTCTGGTGTAAAGAAATTTTTCTGTCTTGTATTGCTCTATTTGTTTGTTCCTAATTTTCATCCTAATTGTGATGGATTTTACATTTACTTAATTAATGTTATGTCTCAACCAACTACTTTGTTAGATTGTGTCTTGGACTAATGATTAGTGAGTAGTGTAGTGATACTTTTTTTAAATTATTTATTTCATTGTTTTTATTTCATTTCAAATAACGTTAGTTTGCTGATGGTAAATAATGTATATTTTCTCAAGTTTGTCTCCACTGCCATATGATGAATAGTAATGAGGTGTTAATAATATTTTCTCTGTACATAACAGTATTACTGCAAAAATCCAAAAAAAAAAAAAAAATTGTAAAACCTCATTTAGACAGTTGAAGAATGAGTAACATCAGAGTTCTCCAAGCATTAGATTTGTCACTGGTGATAACTATTCCTTTCTCCCATAGTCTACGAAACTTTCAGAGGAATCTCCATGAGTATCACATAAAAGTCACAGGTATTTGTGAGATTTTATCATCAGCAAACAGTGGGACAGACCCTCAGTAGATCTAGATTTGTCACAGCTCCATTTATGCTAAAGGAGCTTTACAGCTCACAGCAGCCACAGGTCTGGCCCATTGCTTCCAAGATGACGGCGTTTCACAGTTATTCAATTTTATAGAATTAGCTAATCTAATTTTAACTTGCCGTGTACCTCGATTCATCCATCCAACAAATAAAAGAGAAAGAAAAGGTGTTTAAAATTTAAGTAGTGAATGCCACAGGGCAGGCAATAATGTTTAGTAGTAAATATGTCCTGCTGGTTCCATCCCAGGCTGTTAGTGAAGTGTGGATACACATGTTGTTGAAACATGGGGGTGACCAGCTCACTCTCACTTGCTGTGTGGTTGTATTTGAAGGACAACTTAGACTGTACAGAGAGAGAGGGTAGCCAAAAACCTGTTCTCCAGTCAGTCACAGTGTGCGTGGATATGGTTTAAGCATATGTGTGTGGATGTTGTTTAAGCACCCTTAGTTCTTCCTTCTGGCAAAACTCCAGTTAGGTAGATCTCCATCCTCCGTTTACCTACAGTCAGGATCTGCGACTGTCTGGTCTAAGTCCAGGACTTCTCTCTCATGTAAGGCCAGAATTATTTTCATAGCATGAATTTGCTTTTAAAACCATCTTGGAAAAAAGTTAGAGCTAGATCCAAGGTTTTTGTCTAAGTGTATCCTCTCCACAAAGACCCTGGAGTTCAGCTGTGCAAGGACTGAAAGATATTAGGTCAACAAAAAATATATTAGGAAGAAACTTAAGTTTAGTCTATCCTTTAAAAAAAAAGTTCTTTGCACTCTGGTAAGAAGCACATTATTTCTAAATAAATTAGAACCAGAACACAAAAGGATATTTACTGCTACATAAAAGGAGGAAATGAACTGAAAGGGCAATACGCTGTACTATTTGAATATATGCATTTTTAATGACAGTTCTAAACCAGCAACTGCTCAATTAAATACAATCTGTCATGGTGGGGGGAGAAGGAGGCAATCATGCTAAAGAAAGACATTTCATGATGAATGGAATGGTAACTTATCACTGACTTAAAGCATGTATGTGTGGTGTTTAAATAACATTAGACAATTACAGAAATTTAAAAATTATGAGCTTGTAAGTGGATTTCCTTTCTACTATTCATTCCTTTTTAGGCTGTTTCGGCAGTGCAGAACACACATTTTCCTTTATTTGCCCTTTCAATTCCTGGAGAATATTTGTCTTTGTGGAAGTTAAGCAATAAATTTATATTTGCTTACAGTTCCCCAATAATTCTCAAGAAAACAGCTGAAAGCAACTCCTAAGCTGTCCCAACTCAGTGCTATTCAGACATTCAGGGCTTAATGGTTTTTTACCTGTTCAAAATTCCAGCTGCACTGCACACTTGTGCAGTGTTATGCTGTATAGTGCAGTACTATATAGTATAAAGTATAAAGGCATCTCAATCTAAAAATCAACGAGCAAAGTTTAAAAAAGAAAAGGTAGCAAGGAGTGTAAGGGTAAAAATAAAAGTTCATGATGTTCCTGAGAGCTAAGGGCATCGTGTGTCTCAAGGAGGACTGCATTATAGGTGCCAAAAGTTATAAATGATTGGCATTCAATGGAAAATGGAAGCAGGGAATAGAAACCTTTTTTGGGGCATAATCTTGTAAGAACACAACAGTATAACCCCATTATCATTTTTCTGCAATTTGGAATGTGTCTGTCATTAGCAAAACCAGCCAGCTTAATCACATTAGACCAAAGCTTTGGGGGGACATTTAAGTCTTCATATCCCTCAAGTGTCTTGATTTAATTGGGACATCCTGAACTTTCACAGTAAGTCGGAGTTCCAGCTGTCCCTGAACCAGCAGGCAAATTCTCACTTTACCTTATTGTCCCCTTATGCTGGCACTTTCCAGAGGGTAAACAGAGGTCTGATAACACATGGACACAGAAATGTCAGATGTCACTCTATTTAAATACAAAGGCATTTTGAGGTTGGTTACTTGGGCAGGACTGCTTGTGCATATAAATTGCCGTTTCCACTGGATTAAAAGCAAGAAAAATTCTAGAATAATATACATGCAATTCAATTACACTTTCACTTTAAAACCACTCTAGGAGCTTCTGTTTTCCATGCTTTGTGCTTGGAAACAATGCTGATTTAACATGCCAAGTCCATTTACTTCTTGTCTAATTTGGATGATTATTTGTATGAAACTTACCGAGAATTTTTGACTGACTTTTTTTCATTAGAAAGTGCCTAGTCATAGAAATTTGTGCCAAGAAGTATCTGTTTCAATGGCAGTTTGTTCAGGAAACATTTCTCAGTTTATATAGTGGGGAAGAACATTTGGTCAAGAGTAGAAATAGAGCTTAGAGTAACCAAAAGCACATCAGAATGTGAGGCCTTAGCACTCCAAGGGTTCAATTTTAAGGTTTCTTATATTTTAAAAGAGGACTTGCAAGCTTCTGTCAGTTTGGAGGTGTTACTGTCATTTTTCTATGAAATATCGTTGGAGAACAGAGTCAAAATACACACACACACACAAATTAACTTCTTAGGATCAGAAATTCACTTTATATGCAACTTCTGAATATTTTTATCTGTGAGATTGGCTTGTGTGTTCAGTGGAAGCCCCTGGGGTCAAGTACTGTCACCTTTTAACTACATGCCTCTTGGCAAAAGGCACTCACACACCTGGAGCATGGAAATACAACTTCAGTATATGATGAGCAGTAAAAGATGTGAAGTGCCAAGTGGAATAGCAACAAATAGCTAAAAATGTGGGTATTCAGTATGGAAATATAGCCAAGGTGTTTCATCCACTGTTAATACAATGAAGTTTCATCCTCGATGAATATCTTGTGACTGCTCATATTACTTTACCTTTCTGTTAAGTTACACCACCTGTGGTCCTTTTCAACTGCCCTGAGAATCACAGCAGCTTTACTTTTTGCTCCCTGAGTGGCGAGTCACGTCACAGACATTTGGGAGGTGCCCACCCAGCTCAGTTTTGCTGCAGCATTTGTGCAGCATTCACAGGCTGGCGTTGTTTCCAGGCTGCAGGGCTAAGTCACCCAGTAGCAGCTCCTTCTTTCCCTCCAACTGCAGCACTAAAAACATGCACACGTTCAGGAGAGGTGGAGTGGCTGCCTAGAGGGGATCATGCCTCTTTGTAGCCACCTGCATAGCAGGATGAGGCGACAGCACAGTCACTATCCCTGGAGGAGGGAGCCTGCCCTGTCACAATTTCCAGCTGTGAGGTCCAGTGCACTCAAAGGATGGGAGAGGTGAAACAGAGCAGGGGGAGAGGGGGCACAGTTTTGCAGTCAAATCCATTAACACAATCATTTCAGATGTGCTACTAAAATCTTGAAAGTAGCTTTGTGACAGTACCAACTGGATATTTACTGCATATCTAGCGGTGATTCTGCTGCAGGGAACAGTAATTGCCTAGTGAAAGCAATAGTTGGGACTTTAAATCCCCACCCTGAACATGTTGATCCGGCATGTAAGGGGCCAGAGCTCTTTTTCTTAGTTTAAAATATACAGTTTCTGTCAGGAAATGATTCTTCAATGGATAAATTATTAAAGCAGCTCAGTTTAGGTGGGGATTTAGGAAACCTTCTTTAGGAAATGAAAATTTTCCTCTTGATCTGTGGAAATGCATTCCCCTGTTTTTTTATGTCTACTCTTCTTCTGCCACTTTTACTCTTTTGCTAAATGCTTGTACTTGGTGATTTAACTTCCCTCATAAAGCATTTTAAATGTTTCAGTTCAGGATGTAAGGTTATATAATTCCTTGTGATGTTTTTACCTTCACTGATCAACCCTGCCAAGTGTAATATTTGTTGTAGATTATATTGCATATTCTGTTGCTTATCATTCTTTCTGTACTGAGTAGTCAGTGTAATGATGAACTCTACTAATCAGCTTTAATAGGCACTTTGTATACTGTATCTATTACTTATGTTTCATTGCATGATCTAAAAGTAGAAAGCTGCATCTTTCCTGATGTCCTTTTTCTGCTTTTTGTATTGTTGCAAATTCGACCCCAAATCAGTCATGCATTTCTTAACCTAAGTTATGGTTAATAAAATAAATAAATAAAATTTGTTTATCTTGTGCATTAGAATCTAGCTAACTTGATTCTTCCTGCCCTTTGCCCTTTTAGATTTTCCACTTCATTTTCAGAGTGTTTAAGATAAGTAATACAAGAAATCCTAGTAAGTAAAGTCATTCTTGATATATTTTACCATGTTCTCCTTAACTTTAGGAAAGCACTGAATATAGGAAAAAACAGAAACACCACTATGTAAAAAGCCTAGTTTTTCATTAAATCACATTTTCTTAGATTGCAGTAGCTGGACATGAATATTTCTGAACTGTTCAAGATAATGTGGCACATCCCTGACCATACAGGTCATATTGTATGGCTCCACTTACAAAGATAAGACTGTTCCACCTGCCTCTCAGCTACAAACTATGATCTACATTTATACTAGAAGTCAGTAGAATAGAAGTTCAGGATGTCTGGTTTATGCATAAACATTGAACTTACATTGAATTGAGATGTTTTGATTCACAGAGGGTCATTATAGGCAGTGACATCGTCACCCATTGAATTTTACTAAGAAAGCTGAACCAGGTCCTAATGATCTCCTTCAGATCAATGGCTCTCCTTCAAATGCAGTGGATATTAATAGGCATTTGTCTGTCTTTAAAGAAATCACCTTTGGTAAAGCCCCTGGCTGGATTTCTGGGGAAGTCTTAAACAAAAAATTTGTGTGATCCTGGCAGTTCTTCACTCTCTGCACATGATGGTACCAACTCTGTGTGTGCAGTGAATTCTGCCTTTCCTCATATAGGGATACTTATACCTTTCAGCAGCTTAAATAGCTTCACCTGATCTCAGTAAATAAAATGTCTTGCAAACATGAGTCCTCTTAGTGACAAGTGCAAGGTAGGGAGTGGAGTGTTTCCATGATGTTGATAGAGGAGTTCTTAGTCTTTGTTGGACTTGAATTGTATCTCCAAACCATAGCAGGAATGGATTATTCCTGACCTTTCTTAAAAGCTTGATTGATTTTCTTTATATCAGGAATATGTGCATAGCAAAAAATGGTTATTGCTACAATTCAGTTCCAAAATTGCAGTTTGGGATCAATTAGTAGGTCATGAAGAGTTTCTGGAAGGATATGGCTCAGCACAGCTTCATAGTAAAGCATATTGTCTGTATTCCAAAGGTGTGACTGCCCTTCTGGTCCCTGCCAATAAAATATCCACTTCACATGGCCTATGTCGAACAGCTGCTTATGACAGTGGCACTTTCCTCTACTAAACCTGATAAAAATCAAGCTTTTTGGATATAAACCCCTTTTTTTTTTTTTTTTTTTTTTTTTTTTTTTTTTTTTAATTATTGTTAGTGCCAATCTACCTAGAAGAAAAGTGGAATTTTTCTTTCAGTTCAGTCTTTTATGATGTTCACAGTATATGTTCACTTGATGTTCACATCAAGTATTCTGCAACTTCTTAGGTGGTTCACTTGAGAACACAGGACTTGTCCCTGACCAATACAGTAACATTACATTCCAAATGATTACATTCCAAATTTTCTCTTGCCCTTGGGAAAAAAAAAAAAAAAAGAAAGAATACCTGAGTGTTTTTTCCCCTCCAAACCAAGATCATTTGCACAACTACGCTGAAAGATATAATTCAGGCAAGTCACATTATTCACAAGACAGAAGTGACACTTTTCCTGAGTACTGTGGGAAGAGCAGGCTTTCATCTGCAGCCTGCTATTTATTTCTGTAATCCACACAAGAAACAGCCATCACCCAGCTCTGTGAAGAGTGCCTTAGCATTGCAGACAAGACACATCGAGGAAGAAGAAATTGCTACTGCTTTCCCAAGGAATATGCCACTCTTTACAGGACAAATCATGTGATATGATAATGATGCAGATTATCTGAGACAGTCAGTTTGATGTATTCTATTCATCACTTTGAGGTGTCAGTCTTTAAATCTAATGGTGACAGTCAAGTTTAGGCACGTTCTACAGCAAGACTTTATTCAGATTTCCCCTACCTGAACAAATACAAGAGAGAAAGATGCACTGTATACTTAGTATGGCTTCTCAACACCTCTGTCCCTTTCCCAGCTTGGTTCCACCCTTTTACCACAAAACAAGAAAGAATGCTCTTTGGCCAGACAGTAAAATTGCAATGAGGAAGCACAGTCCTTGTGAAAGGATTTTAAGGATTTGGAATTTGGTGTCAAATCCCATCCACTTTAATATAGGCATGCACTGAAAGGTAGAATGATGATTCAAATCATGGATACGGGTGCAGTGAACACCAACCAGAGAGCAGTAAAGATATTTTTTGTTTTGTTTTTCTCTCCTTGATATTCTTTGAGCCACATCTGCTGGCATTGTAATTTCATGCAACATCATCAATACAAATATATCTGTATTGAGTTACAGCGAGAACTATGTTTTATTTCAATAGTTTCAGGAGACAAAAAAGGAGTTGTCTTGATCTTTTGAAAAAAAATTTCTTAGGAACCTGCAACAAACATCCTTCTAGTAAATGTTATTTGTCTCTAGGATACAATGCTTCCGTGTTAAATTAATCTGGATAGCTGCAGTTTTAATTGCTTTTGATAAGTCACCATAACTATCACTCAAGCTTATTTTGCCTGCTTTGTTTGTGTAGAGCAGTTTGTTATTCCAAGAATACCTGAAGTGATTTGAAGGAACATGCTGATCATTCTGTCTCACATTTAGAAAGCCATGCTGCTGAACATCCTTGACCTTTTAAAAAAGCCATCTGAAAACAAACGAACAAAAACATCACATATATACCACATTTGGGTCTTGCTTCCTGTCTGCATTTTGTAAAGAGAAGTGAAGTGATTGGGTAAACTGGGTGCAAAGTGAATGAATTATATTTTTGCCTTGGTCTCACCTTAATTGCCTTTGTCTGTGTGCAACATGACAGAGGTTTGAGTCATTCAGAATTGCATCTTCTATAATTAAAAAGAACTGTCACCAAAAGAGTAGATTCAGTGTTCAGTCTGGGATTGAATTGCAGAGCGTGTTTAATTATCAGCCCTTCTTCCTAGTTATTTTAACATACTATTAATTCAGTTTCTCAAAATATCCTTTTCATTTAGAGCCATTGATGGAATAAAATGTGACACAATTTGTTTTCTTTTCTGCTAAGTAGATGATGTACTCTAACAAGAGCAGGTCGACATGACCTCAGCTGTAGTTATATCACATGATAACTACAATAGGGCCTTATCAGAATCTGCTACTCTTTTATGTGCTTGAAAATTCCAAAAAACAAATTAATGTTTGAGTAGGCCTTATCCACTTATAACAAAACAACAAAAATACAAATGTAGTTATGAATTGCTAGATAATACCAGTATGAGATTCTTCCTAGGTGAAGTTGCACACAGGAGAGAAAAAAAAAACTTATTAAGAGGAAGATGAGAAATAAATGTAAGAAGTTGTTTGAGTAATCATATGACTTTCAAACTACGTAGAAGATAGTATTTGATTATATTGTTGCCATTCAAACTTTTTTTGTTTTTTTTTTTTTTTTTTTTTTTTTTTTTTTTTTTTTTGTGATAATATGATTTACGAGTCTTTTGAACTGTGATCAATTTCAAGTCCTTGCTGGTTTTTTGAACTTTAGTGTATGGAGCTCTCACAGGCATTCTTAGCCTGTAAGTTCACTAAAATCTCATCTGATATAAATCAGTAGGACCATCTTACTATGAAACCCCTATTTTTTACTCCATCCAAAGAGTCTCAAGATAGAGGTGGATATGCCTAATTTGGCAATGGCTTCCTGGCACCAGGCACACAGATAAAATTACTGTCTTTAGGTCCAGACTACTTTTTTATTCCCTCTGATGCAATGGAAAGCTGCACCTTATGGAGATGTCAATGATCAGGAGTAATACCATCTCTAAGTGCAGCATTTTGGGAATTACTCATTGTCATTTAAGCTCTCACAATTTTTTCTGTGCCATTGATAAAGATATAGTAAAATAGTCTGCATCCCAAAAATTTTGCACTCTGATGTCTGGATAATTTAAATGTCCTTGAAGAATGATCTCAGCTAAGGAGCTATGTCCCTGCCCCACTCCCCTGACACTGAGATGAGCCATCTCAATGAAAAAGGGTAATAAACTCCCAATGCACCTTCTTTCTTTTATTTTCTTTCTTTCCTTTTCTTTCTGCCTGCCTGCCTGCCTCCCTTCCTTTCATTTTGTTGGAGTATTTGAACATCTACATACCTAATAGCTCAGCCTTGCTTACTCACTGGGCTAGTAGAGTGTTTGGCTGATTTAGGAATGGGGAAAACAGGGTCCATATTTATAAAGATACAGAGTTAGCTCTGCAGTAGCCACAAAAATAAGCACCTTGGCAGATCAGAGGAAAGCCTGTATAGCTCAAGTAAAAGATGCTGGTGTTAGAAACCCTTGTGTGCATTGGCTCATAGTATTTACCAAGAGTCTAAGAAAACTTGTAGCATTGTGCTGGTACTTGAAACAACCCAAACCTATGCATAGGTGTTTACTGTAGTCACAAGCAATGTCCTTTGGAAACACATGTGGCAGCAGGTGCATCTTACCAAGTATCTGCCATTTTCAAGTATCCAAGCAACACATCTGCTGCAGTATGAACTGCCTTATTTTGTCATTATCCTTCATGAGGACCAGCACATAGTCAGGGAGACCTGAATGAGATCTATTCAGCATCAGAGCTTGAAACCTTCCCTAGAATGAGTGTGCCAGTCTTGTAGACCAATATGCTAGTTTTTCCTAACTGAGGATTAAACATAAGCTTGAAGTGTCACTTGAGATACCCAAGGATATCCAAGATTTCCTTTGCAGGACTGGCAGAAATGAGAGAGGATGTATAGGAGACTTGCTTCTTTCTGGAGTCATAGCTGGAAGCCAAGAAGGATAACACCAGGCAACCCTGGGAAATTCTAGAGAGTAGTGGATTCTAATTTTCTTTTGAGATTGCAGTTTACTATTAATCTTATCTTTGACTCTAAACATCTGGGAAAGACCAAGGATTTGTGGTGACTGACTTTGCTTTCTTGGCTCTAAAGAAAATACTTCAATATGTTGTGTTGTAAAGCTGCTACTAGACCCTTTTCCTAATACAGAGCTTAAAAATGTTTGTTTTAATATGCCAAGCTCGGTCTTGAAGAACTTTAAGCATGGTGCTCATGACAAAGAAAAGAATGAGCTAAAAGACCAACGTGTTATTATGACAATTAGTGAGGATTTGCTTGTTTCTTCTACTGTCTGGAGAACACACTCACAGGAGTGCCCCATTCCACCTGGTGACCTGAAACATAGGCTTTCAGATTTATGAAGGTACAACGGAACGTGGGAAAGAATGAGGGAGAATTGCTTAGGTATAAAGTATCAGTCACAACTTGTTAGTGAATACCAAAGCCTACAGTGGCTGTCCAGTGAAGCTTCACAATTTCAGGAGTCCTGTGGCCAGAAAGATCACTTCTAGTTTTGTGGCACTGACACCAATGAGCAAAGATTGTGCCTGTCATTATTATTACACTCTCAATGGTTTTCAGAAGAGGATGGCTGCATTTACACTGGTCAGCGAGACATGTCGGTCTGTAATACAAATGGTCCCACACCAACCCTCAGAATCTGCTTGGGAATTCTCTGGGACAGTGTCAGGTGGCCCAGAAAAAAATCAAGCCACGTTCAAACTGTTTATAAGCAGTTGAGTTTCAGTGACTGGGCTCTACTTAAATTACTATTCTCAATACTGTAATAAATTATATGTAGGGTGGGTTTTTTTAAAATATTCAACCACTTCAAATCCACAGTACAACTTCTCAATAGAATACAAACCAAATTGACCACACTTTGTGATTTTCACATACAGAAATCCAGTACGTTCTTTTTTTCGCTATAGCAATATAAAGGAAGACAAAAAGACTCTCAGTAAAACTGGCTCTATTTCAGCAACTGCACATGCTTTACATATAAATCTATAAAGAAAAGCTGTCATTTCCTAATGTAAAATCTCTTTATTTTTTCATTATGCACCACTGAGTCCTCATTCATTGTAGAGCAAGTAAAAGATCGTCCTCAAGCCTAGGACTAGGAAAGTATTTAAGATCTGAGACATCTTACAGATGGTCTTGAAGACTCAGATACTTCCTTTTTGTCTATTAGAATTGAGATATACTCTGCATTGCCAGGTTATTTTTGAGTTGAGCTGATATTAGTGATTTACACAGTTCCTGACACCATGTAAGTTATTAAACTATTCAAACAACAACAATGGAGCAATACCCTAATGCTTAATTATCTTTTTTTTTTCATTGAACCAACCTCTGAATTAGGAAGTGCTGAGTGAGAATAAGGAGTACAAAAAAAACTCTTGTAAAGATTTGAATTAGGAATTCTCTTTGTGAATAAAATCTGATATTACTATTTAAATGCTAAGTGGTGTGTCCTTTTAAACACCCAGTTTTGCTTCGGGTCTCAATCAACTGATGTAATCAGAGATACCACTATATCCACTGAGTTCACCCAGGCAGCAATTCTTGCTTCCTTCCTGTGTGTCTGACTGTGCCTGTTGTTCTCATGCTGCCATTTGACTGCTTTTCCTTCATCTACCCTACTTAATTGAAGACTGTTGATATTTTAAATAAACATTTTCTATAATTGTTGCTTTATATTAAGCCCAGACACCAGACATATATTCCCCCTCTACCTCCCAGCTCTGCTATGTGCCAGCTTATTTTCTCCATTTGTTATGTCAAAGGAATGTTGAAGGAAGTAGACAATCTTCTCTGCTTTGCAAACAGAGAACTTCAGAAAATACATAGCCCAAAGCTCACTTAGCCAGCTTAATTTGTTTCCTAGCCATCCATTTCTTTGTGTACATCAAAGCTATCGTGCAACGCTGGCAAAGGGATGGCTGCTTTTCCAGGCTGGCTGAGGTGAAGGCACGGCAGGACTTTCACTTACATCACAGAAAAAAGGTGAAATATCTGCATTTACAGTGCCTTGGCTGTTGAAAAGATATGGAAGCTGTGAGTGTGCCTGTGCCACTGAGACCCCAGGGCCATGGACCCACTGCAATATGAAATGAGGGAAAGTGCAGGAGGGACTGTTTGGAGTTGCTGATGAAAGTTATGGAGTGGAAATTCAGTCATAAGAACTAATGACTGTCTCACTGATGGTAAAATTCTCAAATTTAAGAGCATTATTTCAAGTTTATTACAGAAGATCCAAACAATAAATTATTACCCCTAGTTTTTGGAATGAGCATATCTCTTCCTGACAAATGAATAGCTCTTTGAGGTTTATGCACCTTTTCATACTTATCATTAGAGTAGGGGTTATAAAAAGGGATAGTGGTGACAGTGTGCTTTAGATGTTAAATATTTATTAAAAAATGCATTGTACAATTCTGTGTGCACTCACCTTTTGGGGGAAAGAATGTCATCCTTAAATGCAGCTTCACTGCCTATGTAAACTATGGATCACCTATTCTTCCAGTTCATGTGAGCCTAGTTGCCCTGATAGGATGATGAAAGAAAGAATTCTATCCTATGACTGCTGAGGATCTGTCCTAGTCCATTTGATCCATGAAGTAACGAATTTCTTATTGTTCAGGGGCTTTATTTGTTTCTGGTTTTGCATCACAGTCTTTGGAACCCTTCATGTTTACCGCTGGCCTCTCTTTTGTCTTCCCTTGAGTCTCAGGCCTTTCAATTCTGCTTCCTGTACTAATACAAGCCTTTATGTCATTGAAAATTAACAATACCAAAGCGGTGCCCTGCCAGAGCAGAGCAGATCAATGACCCAGGAGCAGCATGTTCCAGCTCAATGGTGCACAAGTCATTTTAACTTCCACTCTCCAGTGCTCAGCTTCCAAAGGAGCAAGCCTTTTGCCCAGTATATTAACTTCTGGAAACTCCTTGTTAATCACTCTATCTGCAGTTCCTGCTCTGAATTTTCTGCTAAGACCTGAGTGCAGCTTTTCATCAGGCTAAATCACTTTTCTTTTGCCTTTCTTTCCATCTCATCGTGTGCTGTCAGTCAGATTGGCAGCACTGCTGTGGTGTTCTGTACAGCCCTGCTGTGATATAGTGCTGACAGTTATGTTTACCTTATGAAACCCAAACTAACTGTTGGAAAATAAGAAGTCTCACAGTGTAAAGTGACACCCCTTAACTGACAGGACAAATCTTACAGGAAAAAAAAATCCTAATGAAAAAAAAAGAGGCATATTTACAATGTTCTCCAAAACATGGAGGAAAATACTATCATCAGAGATAATAGTATTGTCAAACATTTTCTTTGTTGGCCAATTTAGAAAGAATACAGTATTCAAATATAATATTACAAGGATGGAATATCCAAAGGCAATAATTAAAATTTTGCATGTAGACTGTCACAAGAGTTTATTGATGGGGTTAAGCTCAGAGCGATCCCTGAACTTCGAGAGTGCGGGATCTTCCCATGACTTTGGAATTACCACATAGCAGTTTGGCACATGGGTTCAAGGGACACTTGGTTTGGAGCTATGCCTTTGCAGTTATCCCTGAAGTCTGCCTTCTTTCATCAGGGAATTCACTGAGATCCGGGGTGTGAATGCAGAAGCACTTTAACCACTGAGGCAGGAACTTTTCAGCTCAAATATTTCAAGCTGTATTTTTTTTTTTCCTACAAAAAAGAAAGTTAAAGATTGGGTCTAGGGAGATGTTTCAACCTTTTTCTCAATAAAAAAAATTTTCTTTTTATGATACTAGTGGGATTTATCATTGCAAGAAGTAACAACTGGGACTCTAGAGAAAGACGTAATGCTGTTTCATGGAGGATTCGGATATTTTGAAATTTGATCTTGCTCCAAGTCAGAAGGAAACCAAAAGTATTTAAGTTTTCATGAAAGAAAAGCGAAACCTGATGCCAGGAGAGTTTGTTAGAGCTCTGACATCCTCCTTCTGAAGCTGACCCACAAGAAATTGGATGGTTTTCCACCACATCTTTGCTGAGCTGGAATATTCGTCTCAAGCATTAACAAAATAACAAGATAGAAGAATTCCAAGGGGGAAAAGTTGTCTATAGGAATTTATTGACCACAGTGCGAACACAGCTTTTCACTGAAATCACAAGATACTAACTCTTTTCCTCGAGGGAAATTAGTGCTTTTCACACATTCTTCACTGGGGTGCTGAAAGAGGCAGGAGAAACAGAGGTCTATCACATTTATAAATAGCTGAATTGAAAAAAACCACAAAACCAACACACAACAACACATAGTTTAGAGACATGTTATCTTTATTCCACTTTCGTGGCCTCATTTCCAGTCATGGATGCTTGGTGGGAATGTCCAGGCAGTGCAGGCGTGTCACAGTGTGTGGCACCAGGCCTTCAGTCGCCATCCTAATCCTTGCCAGCCTCCCTTTCCCCAGGGAAACTCAGCCATATCTGTTGTCCTAGTATAAAGGAGCTCTATTGTTTTACCAGGATGTGGATCTTTTACAATATATTTCTATCAGGATTTCTGTCTGTTTGATTAGAGCAAAGGTCTGGTGTGGAGCTGTGGGGTCACAGGGCATTGTGGTACCCTCCCCACCACACCAGCACTGTCCTGGAGCCCCCAGGGAGGGGAGCTGGGCTGGGCCAGGGACCCTGACCAGGGATGGCACCAGCCTGGCCATCCCAAGGAGATGTCTGTCCTGCTGCTCCCTCACAGCTGCTGGGGCCAGGGCTGAGACTGCATCCACGCTGCCTCCTCGGCACTGTGGGTGAGGGACCTGGACAAGGAGTGTCCTGGCACTGTCACCATGTTCCTCCTCTCAGCTGCCAGACCAGCTCTAAAGGGCTCTTAAATCCCTTCAAGGACGGAGTGGGGATGTGTCCCTTCACCAAGTCTGTATCGCTGATGGAGCCAGGGGACAGCCCTCCAATGCCTCTGGAAGCACCACAGCCCTTGGTGGTTCCTGTGGAGAAACCACAGACCCAACTGAGGAGAGAAAAATCCATCATTAGCTTCAGACCGAGAATAAATAATACTAATAATATGTAAAGAGCATCAGTTGGATGTGGAAACAAACTGTCACTTCACTATGAAGGATGCTCTTGGATATACAAGAACATAATTCACAACAATATCCTTAAAAAGATAGCAAGAATTTAAATGCGTGTGTATGCTTTGGTATTTAATGCACCATGCAGGCATCATATTTCTTTCATACTTTAAACACAAATCATATCATCTTCTTTAATGAGCAGAGACCCATGGCAATGATGAATTTTTATGGCAAATAGCGCTACTGTGCCATGCTTCTTCATTAAAGCCCTGATTCAGCACAGCAATTAAACATATGCTTAAATTTAAGTACCTGAGTGATCTCCAAACTTTCTGGTGCCATGCATATGCTTCATATCCCCTAGACCTATAAGGAATTTGCTTTTAGTGGATCATATGCACCAAATACAACTACCTGATATATACAGGATATCTTGCCTAAAACAACTGGTTAAAATGTTAGATGCTTCATTAGCTCTCATTGGTAATTTTAATTTTCACTGCCTCTTTGATTCGTGAAAAAATGAACTCAAGACCTGAAAAAACGATGAAGGTAAAAAAAATAGAGGGACATTGTGGGTTCAGGACATCTATAATAAACTCGAGCTTCATCAGCATTTCTAAGTTTTTTAACCAAGAAATATTGATTCGTGTTTATTATATTTTATGGCACTTTACAACAATTTATAACACTTACATTAAGGAATAGATGGGCCGGGATAAAAGCCAATATGGGTATGAAAAAGATGAAGTGCTGTCAGCAATAGCAACTTTCAAGTATCAGGTACAGCCCTTGTTTTTACACTTTATCTCACCTATTTAACATATGGTGGAAAGGTTTCATGATTAATTTTAAAATGCAAACTCTAGAAAAAGACTTCTTGTAGAATGGCCACCTGAAGATCATCTTAGCAATGGTATCATTTCAACAAAAAAACAAATGCAAAATATCCTCAAGGCATCTGCAACTAAAGAATGTAGCTGTAATAAATATTGTGTTGAAGCAGTCTTGAAAATGCTCAAGAAATTATGAGCCTATGTTTCAATGACAAACTAACCACTTACTTTTTTTTTTCTCCAGAGCTTATCATGTTAGAAATCAAGAGAAATTAGTTGAAAAATTGGTTTTGTACACAAAATCCCTTGTTGCTATGTTACCATAGATATTTATACAAGAGAGAGTGTCCCAACGTGGTCAAAATCTGTTCACTGAAATTCTTATAAGCCAGGTAAAACAAAGAAGGAAATAGAATTATATGGAGTCTTCACCAGGTGTTTCCTTTACTCTGTACAATTACCTGGTCCAGCTGCTCTAGAACCAGCAGTCAAACCCATTCATTTATGAGCTAAATGTTGGGAATCCTTTCTGCCATCCCAGTTCGTGGGCATGGTCCAGGTTCCCAGCAGTTCTGGAATTGCTGAAGGATCATGTGAAACTGAAATAAGAATTGAAGCTGCTTTGTAAGTCTGCCCATGGCACAACAACTTGGAGAAATTGCAAGGCATAGGCAATGTTTTAAAAACGGATGCAGCACATGGCTGTCTAATTTTGTGTGCTTCTGCTGTCCCCCATTATTCAGTGGACAATTGAGAGAGGCTCTGTGATAATCCCAAGGTAATTAGACAAGAAAGAAAGGTATCTGCTTTTACAGTCTGGAAAAGTAGTTTGGTTACTGCAGGTGTTAAAAAAAGCTTATAAATGGTGAGAGCCCCAATCCATAGTATATGTTGTCCCTCACTTCCCCAGACTGCTAAATTAATTCTTTAACATCCCTTGATTTGCTTTCTCTAAGGACAGTGGATTTTTCCTTTGAGCTTTGCCCATCTATTTGTTCCTTCCCCTGTGGCCATCTTGTGCTCTTTCTTCACCCTTGCACACCTTTCTGGAGCCTCATAGGGAAAAAGATATGAATGTTGGGCATTTTTCAAAGTGGAAAATGCTAAACAAACTGAAGCCTTCTAGGATTGCTCCCCTATATGAAGAAAGTGTATGCTTTACACATAATAATAATAATGGCCAGTCTTCGCGAGCGAAGATCTGGGGAAGGTCTTTCCACCTTCCAGCCTGCGCATTGGATTTTTTTTTAGGTGAGACACAGTGTGCGCGGAACTGAGCCCACCCTTTTTAATCCTAAGGTTCATCTGCCGGGGCCAAGCGAGCTTGGACTGTGGCAGTGAGGTCCTTAGGACGTAGGTGGGTTGCCTTTAAGGGCTAACGAGCCCCACCTGCCCAGGAGTGGCCCTGACCGGGAATCGAACCCGGGTCTCCGCGGTGATAGCGCGGCGCCTTTACCCCCTATGCAAACATACAATAAAATGGTAAAGAAATGGTGTACATTTGGCTCATGTGATTCATCAGTTTGGGGGCACATATTCTAGGACAATGATATATTTTCAGCATCATCAGGCGTGAAACAACAGTGAACTAATGTGTTAGGTTGCTACAGTGATAGAAAGTCAGCTGAACACAACAAATGTAAAAAAGAGAAGACATAAGATCCACTAGCAGCCCTCTGACTCAGGAAGCCATGTGGATTGGCCTTTAACAGTGTCCTTTGTGTTGTTAAAATGTCCAGATCTCCATTTCTTCACCTTTCTGTCATCCCTCTACTCATCACTGCAATAAGTTTGTCTAGGGACGGTATTTCATATCTTCTTCTTAGTTGTGATGATAGCTGGCACTTACTCTTTAGCAGGGTGTGTGAGCAAGCATCTATCACACAATCTATAACAGCACAAAGTGTATCTTAAGGAGAGACATCTCACACATTTGACACGATCAATCAGCATCATATAAATTATAGCTTATATGCTGGAATGTATTGCCAAAAGCTGTCTTTAAAAATTATTATTGCACTGCAAGTTTGGGTCCTGGTCCTACAGGCTGATCATCACACCCAAGAGTCTTGCATCTGTTCAGGGTTGTATTATTTTTTCTCAATCACAGCAGTTCAGTGGTCCACCTACACGGAGCAGAATGTAAGACCGGGGCCCAAATTTATGTACCATCTGCCCTTGGTCATGCATGCCAACTTTTATAAAAATCAATCACTTTATCTCTCTGAAGAGCTCCCACATGCAAAATTCCCCCATGTAAGTTTGGAACTTACAATGCAACTTTTTTTTTTTTTTTTTAATACTTTTAATGATCTGTTTTTACTGGGATTTTTTTTTTCTTGTGCTAATATTCAATATGACATTATTTTGGGTGGAAGACAATAACTCAGCCTGAAGCATGACAAAATAGCCAGAAACACACCACCTGCTGTGCTCCATGGCTTTAATATTGTACTGTTTAATAAGAAAATGACCTCAAGCACTGGGATGACAACTCCAAAATGGACCATAAATATTCTGTACATAAGGAAAAGCTGAAAGCTAAAGTACACTGCATAATATTGCTGTGGTGCAAAAGGGAATAGGAATACATTCAATTTGCCTAAGTATCTAGTAGTGACAGCCACTAACATTTGTTTAGGAGAAACACCAAGTGGATGTCTGTTTGTTAATAAATGAAGCAGAAGAAATATGGGTAACTGTGCAAATGGACATTAGAGGAGCACAGATTTTGGTTTGATGTATAAGACACATAAAGAACCCAATTCTGGGCACTGCTAAGTGATTCTTGCAAAATGCTGAGCCCCTGCTAATTTCAGTAGGAGCTGAGCAAACTCAGCACCTGGCAAGGAGGGGTCTATCTATATTTAAATATGGAACGAACACTCATCCAAGTGGATTCACTTATGATAAACGGATGCAGCCTAGAAATTATATGTTTGGTTAAATTGGGGTAATCACAAAGAGGGAGACACTCAAATAGGCAGTGATAATTGGTACAGCAGTGTCTGTTTCCTCCTTCTGATCTTGTGTCCTCCCTGAGGGTTCTCTCCTAGCCTGCATTAATTAAGAGAAAGCATGTGACATTTCTTACAGCCTTTGACACCAAGATGACCTTTCCCTAGGTTGCTCATGAACCCCTGCTGACATCAAACATGCTTTTTACTGTACAGGACCCTTATCCACCAGACATTTATAAAAAAATATTGAATAATATTCCTGAACAATTATTAAAATGCACAGAAATAAGTTATGTTGTTATGACAAATGGCTCAATAGTTCATAGGGAATAATTTGTTTGACAAACAGGAGCTCTTATTTTACTGATCCAAGCACTTTAAAAAAAAATTTATTCCTCACTTGAAATCATGCATTTGGTTCCTGCAAATAAGTATTGGTCATTTGATTGTTCTCCAGACATCTGTCATGAGCCAACTCGGCATGTTCTGTGATTCTGAGAGTGTGTGGCATTTAAATCTGCTGGACACAAGGCCCAGGGACCTGAGTTTTGCTTCCTGAGTGGTTATGTGCAACTCTTTTGACTCTAGCTAGTGTAAAAGTAGGTTCACTTTACTGCTCATTTATACTTTATAAAATTTTTGCAAAAACATTACAAAGAGCAATTTCAGGTCTTGCTAAGCTGTTTCCTAGAACATTCAGGGAAATTAAAACCAGAAAAATCACAAATGTAGTCAAGACAGATGGAACATTTATCTTTTTGCCCGAATACCTATAGAGTAGTTTCTGATGTATTCACCTCCATTTAATCAGTCACGTTCTCAACATTTTATTACCCTGAGAGTTTGCAACAGCACGGTGTTGCACGCCGGGAGATATCCCCAAAACTCTGAACTCTCACCGAAATTATAAGGGGAAGTTCCATTACTTCAAGCACACTCACACAAAAATCCCACAAAAAAACCCAGCAGCTGAGCAAAAGCAAATACGTCTGTAACTGCATACCTAAGTACTCCCTCGGAGTATCTGTGCAGCCAGCAAACACAAGGCACTGGCATCTGCTGTGGGAACATGAGGCCTCAGCGTGGGCAAACTGGGACGGGCCATGTGAGGCCGAAGCTCATGTTGCCTGTGCTGGCGACTCTTGGTGAGACACCTTGACTCCAGGTTACCTCCGAACGGCACACACGCGGTTTGGAGCATGTCCCCAGTATGCCAAAGATTAAAAAATAAAGTGTGGTTGGTGAGAGAGGCATGAGGGAGGCAGTGCTAAGAAGCCCTGAAGTATGCTCTCATTGCAAGTATATGTCTTCTGGCTCCAAATGTCGTGCCCGGCAATGGGTGGCGTCACAGAGAGAGACAACACTAAATACCTGTTGATAAAACAGGAATAAAAGCAGACAGTTAAGACACTTCTGCTTCTGCTCGAATTTCCTTTTAATTCTGTATGTGCTGGCCCCTACAAGAAACAGCTTTCCATAAACTGTAGTTTGTTATCCCGAAGAAACTCCTCCCTGCAGTGATCTGTGGGGTATTTACAGTGCAATTATCCTTCCCTGTCCTTCTTGTTTGTGCTCGCTGAGGGTCAAGCCAGCTTTATGCAAAGCCAGAGAGGAACACGGGTAAGGCTGGGGTCAGTTCCAGTTCCCAGAGATCTTTCCCGTAACTTCTGAGCCTTGGAGCCATACTCACTGTAGTTCCTGCAGTGAAAGAGAACTCCCTGCCATGCCATTGGAGGGAGGAGCAGGTACATTGCACAAACAGACAAGGAGAGGAATGTCCCCCTGCCAAAGGACAGAGGTCTCCACCGAAACACGAGGTAGCCTTGGGTCACAGTCTGGACTCTTGCCCTCACAGGCAGTGGGGAGGCACATGAGTCCGTGCAGCTGTAAGGCTCCAGTTAGAGCAGCAGCATCCAAAACACACGCAGAAAATCCCTGTGACCGTTTCTGTGTGCTTGTTTGTTTGTTTGTTTTTCCATGCCAGTGTCTTTTCTAAAATAACTTCCTTGTTGCATTGCTGGTACTGTGAACACTTTCCTGCACAACATTTAGGCTGTATAGGTGAGTCACTGTAACAAAGTGACCGTGTCACAGGGCACTGATACCCCTCTTGCAGTGTGCTGCTGTTCCAGCGAATGCACCAGCAGAGAAATTTGCGTGGGTGGGATTTGCATTGCCCTTTTACCTCTGTTTTCTCCTGTGTGGGCTCCACTCCTGATCCACTGCATTCCAGCTGTGGGCATCGTTCTTCCTCATTGAACGGCTGTTTCCTTGAATGTGATGCTTCATTTTAGCACCATTTGTATGTATTCTCACTTGCTCCCTGTTCTGCTTGTCTTTAACAGCTCCAGTACATGCAGGCTCTTCTGTGTCAGCGCCTTTCACCCCAAACCACTCCACCTTCTCAGTTGCTGGTTTGTTTCCTTTTTTTGTTTTGTTTTGTTTTGTTTTCCTCTTAGTAGGACAAGGGAGATCACTTGTATTAGAAGAGAACTCCTAACTCTCATGTTAGTACGTGACATAAAGCCCGCTCAACAAGACCTTTCTAGATTTGAGCATAGATAGCTGGTATCTCCATCTTTGCTGGAAATCAACTGACACAAACAAATTTTCAAAGGAAGTTCTTGATGAGATTTGAGCTGAAAGACACTTCTTTGGACCTGTGCACATTTTGTTAGCACGTATTGTCACAAAAGCTGTATGGTCACAAAGAGCCATTGATGAGTCTTGTACAGCCACTTGATCACTTATTTTACTATTATCTTCATTCTCAGGGAGTAAAAAAAAAAAATCAAACAAACCATTGGCTTAGCTATTTTAAAATCATACAAGTACAAAAAAAGTATATGCTGAGTGGTTTAAAAGCATTCTTTTAATATCATATATAAATTAAAAGCTGCTTAATTTTAGAATGTATCTTTGGCTGAGGTACTTAATGTTGAAAAGTGGTTACTCAGCAGGTAAAGTACCATTAGTACTTTTCATAAGAGTTTTTATGACATAACAAATTTTGAAAAATGGTTATTTACACAATAATTCCTGATGGCTTGCCATTATAGTTTATCAGATCAATAGTCAATGTTCTTAAAAGTCACTTAATTCAAATTTATGTATTCCACGTTATAGGAAAGATCAGGTAATGTATATTTGCATCAGAAACCTTAATTCCCTTAAAACAGTAAAGGTCCTCTTCTCCCAGTCTTGTGCAATTGTATGAAGGACTTTTACATCATTTAAATCCCTTAAAGAAATTCATGCCACCAAACTTCACAGAGCTGGTGACAAGCCATCTCTGATGATAAGCACTTTTGACAAGTTCTAGAATGGTGAGGGGGGCAGGGTGTGACACAGGTTTACCTTTAAGGATTTTTCAGATTGAAAACTGTGGATTTATAGCTTTTTTGGTTTCCTCTAATTCCACTGTACTGGAGTGATGGGTCACAACTGCTGGGTTTTCAGTTGCATGGTTTTATGGCCTGTGCTTTGTTCATCAACTGTATTTTAATTAATGACGAGAATGCCTACTGCCCAACAAGGTATTCTTTGAAGTTTTAAATTAAAATACCTTAGATATTTGGCTTAATAACAGTTCAGTGCCTTAAAATTACAGACTTCATGTTTATACTACAAGCTTTGTCATGCTACAATTGAATATGCCCATTAGCATGAGTGGAGCAGGATGTTACTTCAAGAAAGATTTTTTTTTTCCCCACCAAGGACTTGATCCTAAAATCTGCAGTCATGAAAAAGCAACTCCATTTGATTTTAGTGGGTTTGAGTAGGTGACTAGTGATATTTGTGGGGACACTGCAGGGTCAAGTCTTGTTTTGGTTGCTGTTTAAATGTCAGCACTCGTTATGACAGCAATATTAGGGGCCTGTACTTCTTTTCCCTTACAATAAGGATACTTCTGCTCTAGTCTGTCCTTTGAAATGTTTTTTGAGGAGCAAGGCTGTAGGCATCTAACAGTTTCTTTTAGATGTGCAGTGGTCATTGGTGTGTGAATTTGAGGTTTGCTAGCATTGCGCTGTTGAATTTTCAAATGTACATAAAGGAAGAGGGAAAACCAGAAAGAAAAAAAAAAAACAAAAGCATGTTTTGGCTTGGCTTGTGAGTTGTTGTTTTTTGGGTGTTTTGTTTTGTTTTGTTTTTTTTCCCCAATAGCAACTGTAATTGCTACTGTGTATAAGTCTATGGCAAAGATGTGCAGGCATACAGTGGGAAGCAAAATCTTACACAGCCCTGGTGTGGTTTTCTGTTCAGTTTAAGCTCCAGCCATGCAGAAAGGGGAAGAGTTCCCTTGGTTCAGGCCAGGCCCCATGTCCCCACAGTTCACGTGGCTCTAGGAATGCCTTGGCCACAAAATGAGTTTGGTCAGCTGATCTGACTGCAAACTGATTAGGGAAAGGGGTGTGTGCAAATGGGGAGAGGAGACAAAAGTGGGAAATGGTTCTGTAAGAGATGCCCTTTCTGGGGACTGATGAGAAAATGAAAACAAGTTCTAAATGTAAATAATATTGTAGAAGAGAAAGCCAAGGCAACAGACACTGTTTGACACAGAGGGGAAGCCATGTGTAAGAGAAAGACCTTGCTGTTGGTGCAGGGATTACTTCAGAAGGATTAGGAAATTTAATCAATAATGTGTGCAGGTGCCATATTTTTATGTGTTTGTATATTTCTTGAGGCAAGTTGATGTAAGACACAATTGGAGTTTAGAACCCTTCAAAGGTCACATTTCTGTTTGTTTCTGTTGCTACATGTCCTGGAAGAATGGACTGTAATCCCAGTTTATCCTGGGTAAACATGGTTGTGGAGCCTAAAAATACCTAAACCCTGTAGTTCAGTTCTTCTGTAGGTGTTACAGGTCCATGCTAAGAATCCCACCAATGAAATGGGGATGAAGGAGGGCGAGGATGTAAAGAGGGTGAAAGAGATTGATGCCACCAAATCATGTCCAGACTAGAGAGTACCTGAATTCCCTGCTCTGGGAGTACAGGCAGGGTGTACCCCTGGGGTGGAAATCTCCCTGGGGAAGTGACTGGAGCTTTAAGAGGCAAAAAGAGCTTAAAAAAAAAAAAAAAAGGGAACAAATTCATGGCTTCAGGAAAGCTGCCTCCAGAGTGTTTGACACTGCTTGGATCCCACACTCTATACAGAGCAACTGTTTCCCCCATAGTCATTTATGTAATTATAACCTTGCTTCATCCTTTCACCTCAGAGTGGGAGGTTTTGTAATTCCTGCTAATTTCAGACAGATCTCCCACTGTTTCATGAGGAACACTTTATATAACACAAGTATTTCTGTGGGGCTAATGTTTTTAGAGCTGTGTTTGAATATTTCATGGATGGTAGGTTATTTTCTTTCCTTCAGCAGTTGAAAGTAAACCAAAGATTTTGTAGTGCTCACAGTGTAAAAACTGGGCATTTCAAGCAGCAGATGTGACAGGGACTGGGCCTGTCAGTGATCAAGTGGGAGCTTCACTGGTGGCTTTGTTTAAGTTGGTGTTGGCTGGGTGGTCAGTGCTTTATTATCACAACCAGTGAATTATTAAACAGACCTCAACTAGATAGTGGGACCTGATAGACAGTCACAGCATGTGTAGTGCTGTGCAGCAGCTTAGTAGAGAGATACCTGGGTTAGTTTAGATACCAGGCAAGGACAAGTGCATCCAAATGCTCTCCTGGCACTCCTGGGAAAACATTCCTCTAAGATTCATGGGGTGTCCACAGTAACTCAAGTATCTCTCCACATCGTGTCACATAAACTTGTCCTCATATTCAAACATGACATACTCACCAAAGTCACATGTGTATATATATTTTCACTGTGAAAACATGGCATAAGTACTGATAGTTGTCCAGATTCACTTCTTCGTTACAACCAGCCTGTGGTTTCTTGCTAGGTTTTTCTCCTTCTCCAGCAATGCTTTAAATCTTTTGTTTGTCTTCCCTGCTTTGGCTGCACTTTATCAGTGTTTGAACGAAGATGACATTCAGGAAATCCTTCTCTTTGCTACCAGTTTGCCAGGAGCTGAAACCAGCTTTCTGGTACGATATCAGTAAAATCTGTAATTGGAGAAAAGGCACAAAAAATGACATTTTTTCACTTTGTGAACAAAACAAAACAAAAAAAAGATGTGAAGAGGTAGGCAGAAAACAGTCAAGTGCACTATGAATCACTGCAGGGGTGCAAACAAAATTCCTTAATGACAGAGTTCTCCCTGACAAATTCTGTTTGTTTTTGCCTCTAGAGCTGTCTGTGCTAATGACAAGTGACTCTTCTTGGAACTTATTTGCATGAAGGAGTGTACAGTGCACACTGTGCATGAGTGGATGAGAGAAAGGAAGCAAGGCCACCCCAGGACTGTATCCCCATGACAACCCCATTTAATGAATTACTAAGGACCAAGAGAATATTGAACAAGAAGTCCCTTCCAGAACAGCTAGAGGAGCACCAGTGCAGACACTGTCACAGGGTACTACTGTGGTCAGCAGGGAAGAAAGATTTGAGAAAAGACCCATGGATGGGATTAGTCTGATGAAGTGTAGATCTCTGCCTCTGAGTTAATCAACTTTGGCTCCATTTAGTAGTAGGGGAAAACATGAGTTTTGATTTGCCCAGATAAATTTCCCATTAAAGAAAATTATAAGGGGAGCCTTTACAGATCGGTTCAGATTTAAACATTTAAACTAAAGATACCTAAAATGTAATAAACACTTAGTCCCTACTGCTATGTTAGAATATAACTACCCAAAAATTCAGAGACAAAGAGGCTGTTTTGAACAAAAACAGGCACAAAGCAAGTGTCATATCATGTTAGTGGGATTCCTGCACTAACTCAGATCCTTCTTTCCTTCAGACTGCTGATAAACTAAGTGAGAGAAGTTCCTCCACCGTAAAACAATGCACATGAAGGCCCAGAAAATGAAATGTCCATTTCTTTTTGAATAATTGGTGAGTCAGTGAGTCACAACCAACTGTGAATTGAGATGTATTTATTTAATGGCTTAATCATTTTAATGATAAATTTTACTTTAGATTAAAAATCTAATTCAGTGTCCACATTACCCTTCAGACTCAGAAGTAACTGATTGAAAGGTTTTGTTCTCACACCTGGGAGGTCAGATTCCCCAAGATGTTTGTACAAGTAGCTCTGTTGAGAAAGGTGGGATTGCTGAAAATATGAGAAGCTGTACTTTATATATAGTTATTTAAATGGCACCCAGTTGCTTAACGGGTTGATTGGCTATGTCTAAACAGTGGGACGTGGAGCTGATGTCTGTGTCTGGACCTCACATCAGGATGAAATCCAGGTGTGTAACTTTCTGCCTCAGTCTGAACAGCACCCTGGTGCCTGTTGGAAGAGAGAAGCTGGAAGCTGGGATGTTTTCTGAGCAGTCCCTGGTGTGAAGCACTCAGGATATGGATAGAAAGATGCATCGTCTTGCAGGTTTCATAGAGCTGTAGATTGAACTGTTGTGTCCAGTCTCCATTCATGGTCTTGTGGCAATTATTAAGTTGCTTTCACTTAATATCTGAATGTGTAAGAGTGGTTAGATTTAAAGTTTATTTTCTCTTGGATGGGCAAATATCTGTAGCACATACACACACAGACAACTCACTGCAACAGCAGTGACTGAGAAGAAATGCAAGTATTTCATGAGTTATGAGTATTAACTTTTCCTGTAGACGTGCCCTGTTTGGTCTGGAGAAGGCTTGGAGTGCAGGAGGGGAGAAACTAAAGAAAAGTTTGTGTTGCTTGTGGGTTGCATGGTTAAAGGAAGCACCTTAGTATTCAGGACTCTTGGGCTTCCAGGTTCCTTAAATGCTAAAAGGATTTGGCTTTTCTTTTTTTTTCTTTTTAGAAGAGAAATATAAGCCAGTAAATTGCAGGGCAAGGATTGGTTTATAGTCAGCAGGATTTTTCAGTTCTACTAAATCTCTAACAGCATTAATCAGAACAAGTAATCATAAGTGTAATGTGAAGATTCCCCAACCTGGAGTTCATCCATCACCTATAAATGGAGTCGTGCATTTCTGGGCTCCCTCTTCCTTCAGTCCATCCAGTATCCCATCTTACAGAAGAGCTTGTTCCCTAAGCACCCATGTTGAGACAGAGGAAAATGAAACTGTTATTAAACCCTCATATTCAGGGGGCTGGGCAGTTTATTCCTGACTAGTCTGGAAGCTTTCATGCTCAAATACTGTTTATGAACTCTAAAGGAACTTATTTCAGTTGGATAATGGTTAATTTACAGCCAGAGCTTAAAAGGGCAGAAAAAGATAGCAGCACAATTGGGTTCAGTGCATGATGGGGAAAAATAAATATCTCACAGAAAGAGATATCTGAAATTCAGATCACATTGAGATGCAAAGAAAGCTGTGAAAAGCAGTAGGAGGGTGATTGTATTCCAATTAGATTTCTTCTGCTCATATAAAACAGGCTTGGACTGAAAGTTAATCATCTGATTTATGGATCTTGGGAGGAGTGAAACCCTATGAGCTCCTGAACAATGAGAGGCAAATGAGACAGAGGGGAAGAAAAATAGAATAATTCTGAGACTGTGCTTCTGAGGAAAAACAAAGACAACAAAGTTTAAACTTGGTCTTGGTTTAAACATTCACTGTAGTGCTATCTCTTAAGCTCCTATTTGTGCAATATAAAAAAGTTGGCTTTCTTGGCAAAACAGTCAAAAACAACTCATGATTTCCCATGTCACAATCTTTTGGGCACTTGGTAAATGTATTTCTACAAGAGTTCTGCAAGGCCTTCCAGAGTTAGATTGCCACGGTGGGTTAGTTCATTTATATGATTGCTGGTAAGCAATCTGATGTCTGATCTGGTCTTGGGTCACACATAAAAGCGTGCCCATTCCTTAGCTGAATCCTTTAAAAGCATTCCATGTGAGAGCTATTTGAAAATTACTGTCAGCCAAAGGGGAACAGCAGGATTCATGTACTAGCCCTGCTTGGTGACAGGGGTTGGAGCACTGTCAGGTCAGTGACAGGAGGACCGCCTGGCACCAGCTATGATCCACTTATATGTTCCTAATTTTCCTTCAACTAATCCATCAGTAGCTGGCCCTCAGAAATGTAATGCCAGGGGCATTCATGAAATGACCAGTGGAACAGATGTGATGATGTATCACAAATACCATTTCTTTCTGCCATTCTTGAGTTTCAGCCTTCTGCCCAGACCTGCTGCTGGGACTGCTGCAGCAAAACTGAGTCCAAGCAGGACAGAGGTGATATTGGTGGACAGAGGACAGCGTGCTCAAAAATTTTCAGCTATGTTTCCTTGGATGAAGACATGTCTACAGCCAGTAAATCATATCCATAGTCAGGTCATTTATGTAGCATTTTCTACCAGGATAAATAAAATACTCTTCTTCATCAAATTATACTAACACTTCAACCCAAATCCAGTCTATCCCTAATCTAAACCTAGAGCCCCTTTCCCACCACACTGCGCTGTCTAAGCGTCAGCCTGAACTTTTAATGGGTAATTTAGCAGGATTATAGTTCAAGAATGAATGTTTGGCCCAGATGTCCAGGTCGAACCTCAAAGTTTGCAAGTTGATGTCTGGGCATCAGTTATTAGTACATTTTGCACCTTTAGTGGACATGTTCCAACATGAAGTTCTTCACAACCTGCGGGTGGTGGGGAATGCTCTCTGTTTACCCATACAGGCTGTTACCAGAACCTTTCCACCAGCTTCTGCATTAGTTTGCACAGAGTGCTGAGACAAGGTCAAAGTCTTGATTCTGATTTTCCAATACGTTTCCTGGTCCGCATACCAAATGCCCAAGACCTTTTCCAAACAGCTGTTGATAATCTTCTATCTTAGCCTGCAGACCCAATGCAGCTTCCCACCTTTCAGTGGGAAAGGGCCTGCTACCTCTTCCCCTGTCAGCAACACACACTGACATATATGTTAACATATTTTTGCTGCTGCTCTGCTCCTGTGCAACAGGAAGCAGAGCTTAGTCTCTAATTTATTATTTCTATATTCTTAATAGGGACTATTTATAACCAGAAATTGTCTTTAGCAGCCATCTGTTCCTTATGCTGCTTCATACATGCCCTCATCCCTAACCTGAAGTAACCATCTTTTCTTCAAGGAAAGGGGGGTTTAAATATTCATGCTGACTGGGTCTGGAATAAACTCTTACTTGGTATCACAGTCTCCCAAACAGAAGTGGTTTATTCCTCCCTTAGACTTTCAGCATTTGAAATATTTACTATAGTCACTGAGGGCATGTTTCACCTCACAGGAGATAAAATCTACTTCTCGTAAAAAAAATTCAGGTGTTCAGGCTTGCATTTCTGAAGAGCACTGAAACTTCCAGCATTTGAAATGCAAAAAGCAACATAACCCAAGAAAGAACCGTTAGCATGTTAGACTAATATTGTATTTCCCATAACTGCAACCGTGTTGCCACGGTGGTCACAGCTGGGAAGGTGTAGAAATCTTGGTGATGGGAAAGCTACATTCGCTCCTGTTTTGAATTTCTAAGGTTACTCAGTCATCCATTCTTTCTGATGCCTGAGAATTGACGACTTGAGCCAGTACCTCGTGTACTGGTATTCTGTGCCATTTGAGATGCCCTAAGGTAGGTGTCCAGCCTGGGACTGAACTGCCCCTCCATGAGACCCCCAGTCTTTGGCTGGATCTGCCAGCCTTGCAAGATGCTCCTGACACCTACACTGAACTGAACTGCAAACCCCAAACCCTCTTCCCCCAGCTGCACCACCTCACCTCCTGCTCCTCAAATGGAGCAACAGACACAAAGAGCTAAAATGTTGGTGCAATTCATGAGCTTCCTTCTTCAAAAGAAATTGTACACCCCACCACCTAGTCATAGCAATCTGCTGAACAAGCACCTAGTGTAGACCAATAAACGAAAGGAAACTGAGAGGTCAGTACAGGTCATTATTTTCACATACCTTTGAATAATGAGGGCATCACATGTCAGCCAGAGGAGAACAAAATGTCACATTCTCCAGCTAAAGGTCATCATCGGTCATAGGTCATGGAAGGGAGGCCAGGAAATAACCTATGAGGTTAGGATGAGTGCACAAAGAAAGGGCAACAAATGTCAATGAAAGCATGCAGCTGTTGTGAGATGAAACAACTGAGGCACCCTTTTGTGCTGACACAGACTTAAAAAATGTCTTTGCTGACATTTTTTTTTTTTAAGCTGGCACTTTTATAGGACATTGACATTAATGTACCCAACCCTGAATTAGCCTTTTCTGAAAGCAACAGTTTGGAAGTTAAGTGCAGCATTTTCCAAAGAATCATAAGCATGACATTTTTATTTCAAGTGATTGATGTTACAGTGGACTTCTAGCACCAAATTCGAGTTTCATTCTCAATCATTGCATCTGTGCAGTGTGATAGCAATCAGAAACAAATGGAGGTGGCAGCCTGCACTGCAGTAAGGTCTTCTGGAAATTCTTTTTGCCCTTACCAACAGTCAGATGTGTCATTTCATGTTTAATACATGGCATTGCATTTATCTGATTGTTTGTTTTAATCCATAGATTTCAAAAAAGGTTGATTTCAGGGTTGCCCCTGCAGTGATGACAAGCACTTGCAGGGCAATCATACAGGAAAATGATAATGAACAGTTTAGGAATGTGTGGAAATATGTCCAAACTGAGAGACAATTTCTGATGAGTGAGCGGCATACCTGACCCATCTGTCTTCTGCTTTCTCTTTTGCTGAACAGCAGCACAATACCATTTTCTCCTGTCACTGTGGGTATAAATGTGACAGTCTTCATGAAATAACATGATGCCAGGAATGCACATTAGATGAAGGACTGCTGCCTCTCCCATGCCCATCTTACTGGACAACACATGCAAAGAAAATGTCAAGAAAACCACCAAACCAGAAAAGCTTTGCACTGATGTCTTCAATGGGGCTGGGCAACTTTTGCAGGGTTAAGGCAATCAGAAATGGCTTAAGTCATGATGGAATGCTCATTGTGAAAGTATTGTATATTTACATTACAGGAGAGAGACAAGGATGGTAGATTGGGATACAGGATTGCTGCCTCTTATTTCAAACTCTTCCAGTTCGTTGTTATATGACATGAAACTGAGATTAACACCCTCTCTGTGCTTTGGTTTTGCTTCCTGATCAAAGAACATTGACATCTGGTATGGTCTGTTTGGAAATTCTCAGGTAATACTAACTTCTAAATTATTCCTGTTGCTGACTTGGCAGTTAATTTTTTTCAGAGGTGATACTTGAGTAGTTGGGTTTCCTTGTTCAATTTATGTTTAAAAAATTGGCTAAAAGTAAAACAAAAAAGCATTCAAACTCAAGGGTTCCAAGAGACAACTAATTTTCTTCTTTTTACTCATCACTGATTTCATGTTTCTAACCTGAATTCCAACCCTCACATCCATTTTTTTTTCTGATAAATTTCCAAAAACTGGGAATCTTTTTTGTTTGTTTGTAAGTTACTGAGTTTTTTTTAATGAGGGTGGCTTTAGTTTTGCAAGGATGCAAACACCTGCTCATATTTGCACACAGTTATAATTCCATGCACTCTCTTCAAAATCCTGACTGCCAATGCTTTTGTCTTGGTCTGTAACAGCAAATTTACAGGGATTTTTCCCTGTAAATTTCAGCAGAAGTAAAGCTCATAGTAATTACACATCTATGCAAATTGTAACATGGGGCACAGGCTGCATAACCATTTCACCAGGCTGTATTCTGACTGGGCTTATTTACAAGCTGTGTTTATTTTAATTATGTTTTCTACCTATTCACTCTTTCTTATTTTAGGTGTGTAATTGGCCACCTAAGAAACATGCCATCCTTTCAGCTGCCAGGTTGACTGAATTATAAGCAGAGAAAACACTTCTCAGGCAGGTTTGAATGAAGAGCATTAGAGTTTAGAATACACTTTCTCCAACATTCCTTTGAACAAAAGCCCCTCTGATTAATGTTAGCGGAGAAGAGGCTGAAACATGTTCGAATGTGGCTGAATTGGAGTTTCATAGTTTGCAAACACTCCCACAAAGCATTTACCCATTGCTCCTTGCATCTATGTGTAATTCTACTCTCAGTAAGCTCAAAGGTTCTAGGGTTTTTTTATTTTGAGTATGTGCAAAGCAGTATTCAACAAATCTCCTTTCCCATCACAGTTCTGTGTTTTGCCAACTCTGTTTAAATAGATCAGTTAAATTGCAGGCCAAATGAACTGGCTTTAGGGTGTCTGAACTTAATAGTCCATGAATCAGAGATTTAAATTTCTTTTATTACTTAAGACCAAAATATGTTAATTTTGGTTAGAAACGTTTTAGAAAAAATACTCTCCAAATCCCAGGAGTTCTTAATTCTTTCTCTCTTTTTCTTTGTCTTTTTTTTTTTTTTTTTAAATAGGCTTTGCCAAGCCTGAATTCTGATTCAGAAGAATCAATAAATAAGAAAGACTGTCTTTAAGTTGCAGAAAACTTCAATCAGTGTGCTGCTGTGACCCACTGAGCAACCAAAGGGCACTGGCCAATTCAGCCCCATTTCATTGTCATTACTGGTATTATGGTGACTCTGGGCAACACCCAAGGAAGGTGAGTCAGAACTCTACAATAAATATTGTAGATCGAATGCTGAAGAGTCTTTGCCCTTACAAGTACATTGTATAATACTAAATATATATACACAAGTGCTGAGTTAAAAAGAAGTCAGTGACTTTAACATGTCATATCTATATGGAGGTCATTGAACCTTCTTTGAAGAGTCATTTTTTTTCTAATGCCATCTGCTTTTCTCATGATTTTTGCCCCCCTCAACCCATATAAAATGGATGTGTATTCAATCTTGAACCAAGCATGCTTGCAATGATTGAGAAATGTCTAAGGTCAGAGCTTACAAAAAATTCATAAGGGAAGCAGCAGGCAAAAAAGAGAGGTTTTCTTTAAAGAGAGTTCAGGAGCCTCTGTATGAATTGAGCATGACATATTCATGTTACTGACTTCATTTATTTAATGTGGCTCCAAATAATTGATACCAGTACAGTGATAAAAGTACAGAGACTTCACTGCCAGAATTGTGATAATGAAGAGCCTCCCTGCTGATTTCATTCATGGGGCTGTTAGTCTGCTGGGAAGGACTTCTGATGAAAACTGGGCTACAGCAAATGCCATAAAATAATCAAAGGCACAAAGCCCTTTACCTGAGGGGAGCTTGATGAGGGAGTGATCCAGGGCAGCAGGGGGGGAAAGAGGGAAAATTGCATTAGCTGACAAACCAGGCACAGCTTTTAAGAAAATCTGATCCAAATTGAGAAGACTATATTATATACAGAAATCTGTCACATCTTTGGAATAGGTTCCAATTATGTGGCCCAAACAGCTAGCTAGTTAACTGGTATATCAACAGTGCTTCTTACCTTGCTGAATGCAGTTTAAACTTAGTTTAGCCTCATTTACCAGCCATTTGTTCTCTCTGCCTTAGACTGTGAGCTCTCAAAAGGGGTGGCTCTTTATTTTATGCTTAGCACAATGGGCTCCCTGTTTGAGCCATAGAAAGCAATCCTGGAGGCTCAAGGCAGCCATACAAGTGTTAAAACACAGCTGATGTCAAGAATCCTAGAGAGGGACTGAATATTAATATTAGTCTAAAATCCTTTCTAAGGAAAAACCTCATTTGTGAACTCCGCTCATTTGTTTCACTTCAAGTAAGTGTGTCAGTGGTTGATTAAAATTCATACATGTGCAGCACAGTTACTGGATAAATGTTGAGTTATTGTTTACATATCAGAGTGCATTAAAGGCAGGAGCCTGGATGTGGAAAACTCTGTCAGGAGGAAAGGACCATGGTATGAGTCACTGCCGGGACAGACTCACCAAACAATCCACAATGTCCCTATGTAAACTCTACTAGTCATTAATGCTCTGTTACAATACAATAAAATAAATAAAATAAAATGCCTCTCACAGCCCATGTTTACCAAGCTTCAGCTTCCAGTGACTGCATGCCTTGATGTTTCTTTTTTTCCTACTAGATAAAAGAGCTTTGCTATCAGAAATCTCATCCTTGTGTGGGTGATCGTGAATTATGATCAAATTGCCTAAATTCTCCTTGCTGTGCCTTCTCTTCATTACGTCTGTGTTACTTAGCTGCCTTTACGTCTTCAAATGCAAAATCTGGGTCACAGAACTTTGTGTCCTTCTTCCAGTCTTGAAGTTACTATGCAGCATTTAAGGATAACTCCATCCCATATCTTCAGCTACTCTTCCAAAACTGCTACATCAGCAGCTCTAGTAAAAACTTGCCATGAATAACGCCTTATTAATCTTAAGAGAAAACGCACTTCAGGTGAGTTCACAGCTCCTCCTGCCAATAGGTTGTTAGGATGTGCCTGTAGAAGGCAAAGTCACAGCTGTAGTGTACAGTTATGGGTGACACACACTGAAGTGGATGCAGAATTAGAAAAGGCATTCTGTTCCAGGAGTTCAACTTGATTATCAGGTGCTTTCTTTAAACTGGACAGACGTACAATTGCTGAATAGCACTATATCTGTTCTTGCAACAGAGTCTGGAAATGGTGTGAACAGGAGTAGCCCCTGGGATGAAAAAGATGGAGCTGTTGCAAATGTGGCTCTGAAATGCCATTTGCAAGCGTTCTTTGGGAAGAGGGTGCAGAGAGAGCTGTTCCCAGCGCTGAATACGGCAAAATGACAGTACGGGACATCAGTGCAGCAAACATGGAGGCACCTTCCCATGGCTGAGTGAGAACAAAAACATCAACACAAACAGGCAACAGTGAACACCATGTGCCAAACAAAGACTGCCACCAACACTGCGCCGGCTGCTTTTCTGTAGACAGAGATTTCTAATACAGAGGGACAAAATTTGGGCAATAAAGGCACAGTGTGATGTGCATGTAGTGATACCTTTGCCCTCATCTATGTTCTTTAAAAGGAAGACATGTAGACACTTCTTCCCACTAACTAAATTTTCTAACACCTGGGCCTTGCCCAGAGTACAAGATTTATATTGCTGAGTAAAAGAGGGCCAGGGAGCAGCTAAACACAGGCCTCAGGCTGGTGCCCGAGGGACAGTTTGGATTCTCTTTGGGAGGTAGCTCACCTCGGTGACCTTGGCTAACAGATGGCAAGGACCACACTGCATCGAGTCTGAGTTCTTCCACCCTACACAGTCCTCTGCTGCATCTTTACACACTCACATACAACCACGCAGTGGCACTCAAAGCACCCTCCCAGCCCCAGGATAAAGACAGCAGTTGGGTAGTCTGTGGCACTGCTTCTCATGCTTTGAATCGGTGTCCCCAGTCCCAGTCAGCCCTAGGCACGAGAGGCACCCACAGGGCACAAGACAGAGGACCAAGCACTGGGAAGTGATGGAACAGCCAGTCTGCTGTGGCGGGCCAGCAGCCCTAACAAGTTCAGGAGCGAGCCAGTCAGTGCTGCTCAACCTTTTGTGCCAGGTTCTGTCCCCTAGCTCTCCTTTCCTTGGGTGTGCAGAAGCATCCAAACTGTTCGAAGGCCAAGCTCAAAAGTCTGTGGTTATTCAGCAGGAAGGTCTGTGTTAAATGAGTGCATCTGGGGTTAGGCACTCACCTCATAGCAACAGTATTTTTAAACAGAACTTAGTGATCATGTTATGACAGCTATACCTGTTCCTAATCCATCCAGGAGAACAGTAATGGTTAATTTACAGTGATGTCGTCTGAAAGCTTTCATTAAAGATGTTTTTCCTTGGAAAATCCAATTATGGCAATTTGAATAGACAATAAAAACTGATGTTATTTGAATAAATAATAGTAATAATAATAGAATGATAGCAGTAACAATTGAAAAGTGAAAGAACACCACAGCAAAACAATGCCTTGTTTTCGACATATTATGCACACAATGTTTTGTTTTATTAAAACAAAATAAAAATCTGGCATTTGAAATAGAAAACAAAAGGATCCAAGGAAGGACCCAAATGTCAACATATTTGGATTTAAACATTTTGGGGAAAGTAATTATTTTCAGAACTTAATTTTGCACACTGTTTGGATTATATTTTTAGGGTTGTCCCCACTTAATTTAATGTGAATATTTAATATGATCTTTTATATGTCAAAATTTTTCAATCCTGACAGTTTTAATGGAATGGAACATCCATTTGACAATTGACTTTAATTTGTACGGTTTTGAATTGTTGTATCAGCTTTTGGCTTCTCGTTCATAATGTCACTTAGTGGTGGCACTCTTCGTTCTTGAAAGAACAACTATTACAAATACACAATACTTTTAAAACACCAAAGGGTAGGTGAGCACTGTCTGTGTTCCTTTGCAGAAACCATCTGCAGAAATAGGGCAGAGGGAAGAAACAAAACACCAACTAGAAGGCAAGCTCCTGTCCATTTGTGCTTGCTCTGCTCACTCCTTGAGCAGCATCAGGCGACAGAAGTCAGCCTCGAGGAAATCACTGTTGGGATCAGGCTGGCGAACATCAAGCCAGCACCACAGAGATTAAGAGCCTGTCACAATTTCATCTTGAAAATGACTAAGTCAGGACTTGGAGTGATTGCTCTGAAAAGCAGAGGTTCAGCTAAAACTAGCTCCAGTTGCCAGTAATGTATTGATTTAGTATGCCAGCTATCGCATCGATTATCTTCTGTCTGATTCAGCCCTCTGATTTCTCTCTACTGGAAGTACAGAAAAGCTTCCCCCGTGAAAAATATTTCTGCATCCTCCCACCAAATAAGCCCCCTACAAATTTAAGGAATGTTTCACCATAATCAGAGCCAGTTCAAACAACCAGAGCTTAATGTTTCTGAAATAAGGTTTCCAGCAAGGGTTGTACATATTAATAGGGTCAATTGAGGGCACACCTGCAAATGCAAGGGTATTGACTACAGGCAAGTTAACCTCTCTGGGCATGATCTAACCCGTCTAATCCACTGCCCTTTTCCCCCTTAGTAATAAGGCAGCTGGACTCCTAAAGGAATTTTTTTTAATTTCTTTTACATTATGGACATTTATCTCCTGATGTTACTGTATGTTAGATTTGCTAAACATGAGTGTAGTAGTTAGATCATTTTTAAAAGCTAATTGTATTTCTTGTGCTAATGAATTATTCATAGTATAATCATATAAATCCACTCTCCACATTGATGTTTTATTTTGCATACTAATCTGAACATTTTGCATTTTCCAGGTTTTGATCTACAGATGATCTTTGATACTGACCTATTCATGAGTATAGGGTTTATGTTGCCCTCAGTGTTTTGGTTTTGGTGGGTTTTTTTAATGCAGCCAAATAGTGAATACATTTCATTAATAAATGAGACAGGCTTTGTCTCTTGACTTCTTCTCTAGCAAACCCTCTGGCTGTTATTTATCAAGGGCCTTCAAGAGATTTACTAAGCTTGGCCAGTGTAGGTATCTCTGCAGGTGATACATGATATCTGTGTACCTGGTTTTCACACCCTAAGTTTTACTCAGGTTTTTCTACTAATTTAATGCATCTAGAAGTCACGGGAAAGTAATAGGAAGGGAAGGATGACACACCGATGTAAAGAACAGTTATATAATGCTAGAGGCAGACTGAACATCATCATACAATTTGAGGCAATGCATATAATCATTATGTCCAATATCTGGTCCCTCCAGAGCTAGAAATACTTTATGTTTTCAAGGTTATCATCAGCTTCAATCAATACAATGGCTAAAAATTCAAATGGTGAACATTCTCAGTTGTTTAATTACAATTTTTTAGGATTCAGTACTGTGTGAGAGTAAGTCAAAGCTGTGTTGAAGGAGATGATTCTGTAGAAATTTGACAAGTAAGCCTGTTTTTGCAGCAGTTTTGTTACTTGCAAACCTTAGTCACAACAAGTTTTGTCCATGAGGATTCCTACTGGAACTACTTAATATTATCAAACTGATGGTTAAAAGAGACTATGGAAATTACTCTGCAGATTATACACTTGCATCATGATCTCACACCTTGTTGAAAGAGGAGTATTTCTCCGTAATATGGGGATAAGGTTTTTTAAATAAGAAAAATTAATCTTAAAGAATAGTGAGGCCATAATCCAACAAGGCCTTACTGAAATAAGGAGCTTCCCTAACAGCAAATTTGCTGTCAGCCTAAGTAGCTGAGATCTATATTGTCAGTGAGGTGGAGAAATAGAAGGTAAGCTTTCCCTTAAGCAGCCTGTGAAATTGTGACCTGGTATTGTTGATAGGAGGCTGTTCCTGGCTTCTGAAATGAAATTTGACTCTGTATAGGATAAGAGCTTTGCTTCTTATGAAAGCATAATTAGCGCAGAAGGGACAAATTTTTAGGGAAATTGAACAATTTGACAGGCTTTCAGCCTGGTCATTTAAGATCTGACCATTCTCATTTTCAGCAATGAAGTCTCTCACCCCTCAGAAACATCTGTAAAGACTGTGCAGAGGTAGAAAATCACTGCTATAGAGCTGGCTAGGTGAACAGTATCTGATGCAACTCCTGCTAACATGCACAGATTTTATGATCATGCCTATAACCAGGGGGTTGAGGGGAAATGTTAATTAATCTGAAGGAAAAAAATATTGCCAGAGGCCAGCTGCTGTCTGAATTGATAGAGTAGCTCCAGCACTGTAATTTGCAAACTGTAGAGCCGGCAAGACTACTCTTCGCAATTTTATCTCCCAGACGCCTCAGGAGTGCTTTGACTGCAATCAGGGAAAAGTTCAATTCCAATAATAACTTTCCTGGTTAAGAGGCTGGTCAGAATAAGGGTCTGCCTGCAATGTGGTTGCAAACTGGACTGGGACATAGGCTTTGTCTCAGCAACGCTATGAACTGTGTGCTATTGTTAGCAAATATCCTATGAACTCATATCAGGGTTTGGAATTCAGTCCCAAACCCATACCCAGAAATAACAGGCGTTAAGGAGAAGAGAGGGGATGCAGTAATGATGACAAGGCTGCACCCCACCTTTTGTCATGCAAAGGTCTGTTTTGCTTAAAGAACCTCCTCTGCAGAAAGTGATGTCTGAGAAGAAAAGAGTCTAGCTTGGCCCTCGGGTCCCTCAGGAGTACTGCTGAAGAAAAATATCTCGTCAGTGAAGTCTGTCACCATCCAGGCTGTAAATATAGATGTTTGATTATAGAGGGTTGAGTATTTTCTTTCAGCAAAGGCTTAATTTTTAATTCCTAAACTTTTTATGCTTAATTCTGCCCTTTGAGCAGTTGTGTCGTGCACGGCACTAAACAATTCACTCACTATTTTAATAATATGGTCTCTCTAATCACTGAAACAAATGAACCGAAGTAACTCTTGATTTAACTTTGATCCTTATCTTTCAGCTTGCTTAAACTTCCTAATCCTATGCCTTTCCAGGATCTAGAGCTCTATGCCTAAAGGAACTACAATTCATAGACCTATCTGGATCAGAGAAGCTTATCTCCTTAACATAATACCTGCCATATTGGTAAACCTAAAGTTATATATACTTAGATAAGTGTACATTTCATAAACAAATTTTAAAACATTTGAAAATTAACCAGATAATGTATTTTTCTGATGATATATTACCTAATCTTATATGCTGAACTTTTGGAAAGAGCTAAATACTTGGTAATTAGTCTAATAACTAATCTAATATCACATCATTATTATAATATGTGACAAGAGTTGAGTGTTAAATTTTCTTCCGGCATCTCAAAGGGGCTTGTTTATAGGATTTACAGAAGGAGAATGAAGAGCCATGCAATCAATGGCTTTGTAGCTGAGAGAGAGTCACCATGAGGTCACTGTTCGACAGATAAATGATGAATTTTTAAGGGTGATGCTTTATTCTGTAACCTTTTGACTTTTAGAACTGCCCTTGTAACAGACAGCCATGAGCTTCAGCAAATAAGTCAAATGTGAAAAACAGAAAGCAAGGCTTATTATTTAACCTGCTTGTTAGGAAAAGCTTTTTGTGTGTGGACCGAGCCTAAGTAAATCCTTGGACTGGGACTGTCGCTTTCTAACTAGCATCAGAAAATAAAGCTTGCATCATGTCAAACTCATCCTGATGACTAGGATTCTTCATGTTTGTGTAAAAGCTGCACAGTTTGACCAGGACCATGAGGTAATGCACAGTAAATAGAGGATGATGTTAGAGAAGAGATCTTGCTGACAGGAATAATGTGATTCAGCCGCTAATGACTCAGGGTTTTAAGAAGTGTTTTGGAGTAGACTTCAATTTACAATTCTCCTTTGAATTGTACTTGCTTATCATTAAAGCCTGCAAGCTGAAAGCCTCTCTCCTGCACCTCAGAAAAGGATAACATCTTGCCAGGAAGAAATGTGGATAGTGTTTCGCTCAGAGTGATAAATATTCCCACACATATAATAAAGCCCCAATTGCCATAGATGGACTCTCCCCTAAGCCACCCAAGGTAATGGCAAGCCCCTCCTCCTATCCTCCTGCCAGGCACCTCATCCCTGGAACTGGGGTCCATCTGGCTATTTCTTTTGGCATTTGTAAGCTTTGGTCATTTTCAAAAATAGCCCCTGGTGTGTGTCCATTTCTTCCTGCCCAGATCTGAGGATTAATCCATCTTGAGTGTCTCTTCTAGAAACAGGGAAGGCTGCTGGCTGCTACGTGCTTTTGTCTTCTGTTCTCCAAGTCCCAACTCTTGTATTTTCAGTGCAGCCTTGGGTCCTCTCTGGCCTCTCAGACTTGTCTCTCATACTGATCTCATGCACATCTCTAGAGGTGAAAGAGGCACTCCTAGTGATTTGGGTTTATATTTTTTGTCTCCAGCATTTTCAATGTCCTAGGTTTTCCAAAGTTGGTCATTACATAAAGGAAAAAATAGGAAACCCAGATCTCCATAAAGGCTGAGAAGGAACAGGGAAGAGAAGACTGGAATGGAATATTTTTGTCCTGCAGAGCAATTTTTGTATTTCAAATTTTTGTCCATCAATGATTAAAAAAACTACACATACTGAAGTCCCCTGCAGAAAATGTATTTCCAACCCCTACAAATAATTAAGAAAACTATAATATGTACTTCTTGACTATCTAAACAAATATTTCCTAACACTTGTTTTTATTGTATCTTACAGAGCTGCTCCTAGAAGACCAAAAGCCTTTCAAGTTTAAGCTGAGTCTTTTCGTTCTTCTTGATTTTAGTGAGACCTCTCTCATGTTATGGAACAAATGAAGAACTGAGATATTCAAAAACTTCTGCTACAGCCTGGGTTTCTGGGCTCTCAGCCATGATGCAAAACCCTTAAAACATTGTGGTCTCCTAAGTCTATGGTAGTCCATATAGAGGGACCATTCTGGAAATCTTGACCCTAGAAATCTGGATTGCTTAGGAGCCTGTAGGCAGGAAGCAAAGAGGTTTCCAGTGGCCACCACTTCTAGCAGAAGTTCATCTAAATTCATATATTTCTGAAAAACATTCTGCTGTTCACAATTCTACGCATTTAATAGAAAAGGAAACCAGACCTGATTTTGTCTGGAAACTCCCAGACATCTTTGTACCTTGCCTGGCTCATGATGGAAAACAACTTCCTCTGCAAAATCAGAGATCAACTTTTGGAATCTTGCTCATTATAATAACGCCTCAATTTCCCTATCTATAAATTGTGAACAATTTAGATGAACATCACACGTCTCAACCTCATTAACATCTGAAGAGCACTTGAGAGTCACTAAATGTGCAAAGAATGTCTCCACCCATGCCTGCAATGGGAGATGCGTTGTTTGTGATCCTCTGTGAATCTCCAGACCTCGCTTGTCTGACTGAAGCCTGTAGCTGGGCGGCTTTGATGTCTTAGGGTGATAGCTCAAACTCCCCAAAGTAGAAAATCAAGTTGAAACTCATTTCTTTCATGTGGTGTCTTATGAATAGGTGCTGTGGGTGTTACATTTAAGTATAGGAGGCTTGTTCTTTTGGAAAATACCTTTAACACAGTCCATGTGGGTGAGAATGATTTCCCTGCAATCTTTGATTCTCTTATTTTCCTCAACCAATTATGATCTTCTAAGACGAGACTGTGTCAATGGGTGTTTGTGAAAGTTGGGAAATTTTATGTTCTGTGCTCAAGAGAGATGTGAGTCCTTCCCTTCTGCCCTTCAGGGCTAAGCAGTTACTTGGATAACCCAGATTCTGCAGGAAAAGTCCTTGATTACAATCAACGTTCTCTCCATCAAAATCTAAAATTTGTGAATTTGTCATCTGCATTGATTCACAGATCATATGTGATTCACTCCTAAGCAGTGTGAAGACAAAGAAAGGAAAAAACCAGCATTCCTGTAATACCCATAGTTACCAAATTCCCCGCAAATTCTCCCATGCTCCAATTTCTTCCAATGTGATAGGAAAAAGCTCTTCCTCCCTGCCTGTCTGTATCTTCAGGCTGTAAAGGCAAGAGAAGGATTGCACCTCTTTCTTTTCTGCAAACTCAGCTCCCTCTCAGTCCCTTCTGATGGAGGTCTTTGGGCAATACGATATATAAATATTTATTGCTCTGCCATAGAAAAGAGTTTATTTCTCTTCCCAGGGGCATTGGCCCCATGAAACATTATGAGTTCCGAATATTTTACTGCACAGTTACTCCACCATGAGTTCCACCTCTCTTCATTATACAGCAGCTGAACACTGCATTCCTCCTCAGGGTGATGAAGTTTTTTCATGCTTTCCTAGGGCATGTTTTTGGAGTCACACAAAGTTGTTGTTTTACTCACTAGAGGATGTAAACATCAGTGTGCCAACGGACTAGAGGCCAAGTGTCTAAATTTGACCAAAGTGAGAAAACCATCTTCAAAATCTACTGCAATGATGTTTGTAGTTTTATAGAGCTCTGTTTCACTGTACAGACAACCAAGTCAAGCAGTCTTACAGAAAGAGACTTTTGCTTCAAAAACCAAGGGCTACCTACTCACTAAAGAAGTACATTCAAACCACAGTTGGAGCCTTTAAAGCGTCTGAATGGCTCCAGATTCTTCTGGATAGGAGTCAGGGGTGTTACATTCACCTTTGCAAGCCTGAGACAGTTTTACTGCAAGAAGGACATCGAATGCTCCAGTCCTTGCTGCAGACTTGCTCAGAATCTACGGCTTTAAATAAACTCGGCAGGCCACTGTTTTCTGGCACGCCTCATAAATCTGCCTGTATAAGTCTCAGTACATTCTGCCATCTATTACTCATGTCCATATTAGAGATAAAGTAATTCTCTTTGAAATTCCACTGCTGCCAAAAACCAGCACATCATAATGCAGAATAAATATTTCTTCATGTTATACCCCCTTTATTTTTGTGTTTGACCCTTGCATTATGTGGTGGGAAAAGGTTGACAACTTCTTCTCTAGTTTTTGGGATGGCTTCTGCAAACTTTGTGAGCCTATGGGGAAAGGGAAGAAGCTCATTTTGCAACACTTTGTGAAGTGAGTAATATCTTTAGCATAATATTTTAGAATAATTCTCAGTCTTTTGCTATATACCCTTGAGCAAAGGTGTGCCAAATTAAAATCAATTAGCTGCATTTGTGGGTGAATTATAAAAAATCAGTTGCTTACACAACCTTTAAATAAAGCTTTGCAACTTCGATACAAAACCTGAACTTCTCTAGAGACTTTGGAATAACCTTTGCATGAAAGTTCTTGTCTGGAAAATTACTTAATTTCAATTTTCTTTTGTTCCTTGCAATTTGAGGACACCTCTCCTTTTCTCCAAGTCCAGTATCCTCCAGACAAAGGCTGTAGATGGGCATAAGAAAAGCAGGCAGTGCTGTTCAGGTACTAAAAATTTAATCTATTCACTTTTGGGATCCATTTTAGATAACTAGGCAAAGCTTCAGCCATTTCCCTTGCTCGGGCCAGTGTGCTTTCTCTAATTAGAGAGGTAGGTTAAGTTATCTTCTCATTGCAGCAATTAACACTTGCAGTGACTGCCAGACAATTTTGTAATGACTCAGGAAGAGCATCCAACTTCAGAGAGTGTTCCAGTACTTCTTTGTCAGAGATGAAAGTTCACATTTCAGCGAGGAACAAGCCACTCCAGAGTGCCATTACACCATCCTTACTCACAGTCCAGAGCCTGTTGTATATTAATGCTCTCGCTATAAATAAAACATTTTGTTTATCCCATACATCTGATTTTCCCATCTAAGTATTCCCGATGCAGCCTTGGGTTACGGTTGGGCATGTAGACAAAAAGCATCACCGCAAAGGCAGACAGTGGACTACTCCACTCAATTCTGTGCAAATTAATCTCTCCTGTAGCAGTTTGCTGCAGTGAAATTCACCCATTTGGCTGCCCTATAAACACTGAGACTGCACGTAGCAATGCTAATGAATAGTTTCAGGCACTTATTTACAGAAACTAACTGAAAAAAAAAATAAAATAAAACGTCTGTACCACCGTGAGTTTTGGTGGTTTTGAATGCTAGACAGCTTTCTGTCTCCTGCAAATCTCAGGAGTGATTCTTTGTGTCAAGTCATAGAAGCAGAGGTTGCTTAGACACCATGGCATGCACATGGTTGATAATCCACTTGGTGTTCCATGTTAGTCTTCCTTTCAAGAGATTTTAAGGGGAATCATCTCAGATACATATAACTGTTGTCCTGCTTCTCCAGGGATTATGTGTTTTAGCTTTTATCTTTACTCATTCTTTGTCAGAGCATACTTCACCTCCTGTGCTTCACCTTTTAGAAGAGGTATGAACCATAATTAGGTGTATGTGGCAGGAGCCTGATGTTAAGCTCTGCTTACACATTAAAATTTTTAAAATACAAATACAGAGCATGATTTTTATCCCAGGAAAACAGTCTGAAACACTTTTTATTTTGATTTGTTTCAGTGTGACTTAAGACTACTGCCATTCAGCCTGAACTAAATAAACAAATTTTAAACTTAGATAAGTGTTTACATAAGTACTTGTATAGGTTTATCTGGATTGCTTAAAAGTCTTACAACTCTCCATCATGGTCAAGGCTTCTGTTAATCCCGTACAATCCCAATAAACTCCGTAGACATAAGTGAAAGAAGAATGTGGCCTATGACACTGTATTGGCAAAGATACCTGTTTGAGAAAAAGATTGTTGAAAATAAATTCTACTTGAACTGAAACAAGGCATCTTTTAGTAGGCACCGGTCTGGAAAACTTTAGCCCCCAGAGCGACGAGCAATTAAAGACGAGATTGTAATGGAATCATAACCAATGCTGCTGCAATTCCAACTTGCCAAATAGATAACATTTAATAACATGAAGTGGCAGCAATCTTGACATTTCAATCTTTTAAAGCCATCCACATCCAGAAACAGGTTGAAAAATAAGAGCACAAATTTATATGATTCATGTAAAATTCTCCTGGTCCGTCTGAAAAGAGTATCCTGTTAAATGAAATATCATTAAAAGCACACCGCTAAGAAGCAGCCAACTGATACCCAGGGTCCAGACACATTTTAAAAACACACTCTCTGCTTAGAATGGAATTCAATGAACATGGTTAATTCACTGTATATTCCTAAATAACTAGATCATGTCCCTAATGCAAACAGTGGAGGGCATATGGAAGAGCTGCAGTAGCCAAGTCAGACAAAAAAAGTATGGATTAAAGTTTTAGCAAGTGGGCTAGAAAGAGCATAGGTCTCAGCCCAGCTAGATTCCAAAGACAGTAGTAAGACACTTTAATTACATGATTGATGTGGGCTTCAAAAGCAGGCACCAAATCCACAATGACCCCAAGGTCACAAGCATTATCTGAAGGATAAAAGAACTACCACAAATGGAAACTACCACAGATGACACCTGAGACCTCTGCGCCAGTGAACTAATCAATAGCAACTCAGTTTTGTCTGTGTTAAGTTTAACAAAATTTGAAGTTACCCATGATTAAATATCACAGAGGCAATTACACAAAACATCAAACTTCTTTGTAGGCTCTGAAGGGACTGAGAGGATATCCGAATACCGTCTGCATACAAATGACACAGCAAACAGGGTGGCTGAATAATGTTAACTAAGGGAAGTGTATAAATAGAAATCCAAATTGAAACCATAGGAGAATCACAGCCTTCCTGAAGAATGGATTCCCTCCAGCAGAAGTGAATTTTGTCAATACGTATAAAACAGCAAAGACAAACTAGTCCAAGCTCCCAAATGGAATTAAAGAAAGGCCTGATAAATAGTCACTGGAAAGTCAACATCTACTAAAATATATGAGCTATTAAGTAATTTAAATATTTTATTCACCTTCATTAACACTTCTGGAAGCAGGAACTCCCAGTGAAATTGGTGGCTGTATTCCATTTAAAAGGAATAGCTTAATCTACGTAGATGTATTAGTGTCGTGCTCTCTCTGTAGACATCAGTAGTATTGTTGAATTGCAATAATGCACTAATATGGGAAGACAATTGCCGATCAATCTTGAAAGGCAGGGCAGCAACGACTTCCAGCATCTCATCTACCTTTGGAATTGGAAGAAGGTCAGGCACAGACAGAGGTGGAGTTAGGTCATGGGTAAAGAAGTGGAAGTAACTTTGTGCATACATTCAGGCCAGATGGAAGCTCAACTTGACAGTGCAAACACCAGGACAGGAGTAAGAAGAACAAGCAAAGGTCTGCGAGTGGGAAAAGTTCCAGACAAAGTGCAGCAATGGCCAAAAAAATCTAGGCCATTTCCAAAAACTAACGTGGGAATTAATAATGATTTATGATTGTAAAACTGACGTTAATTAAAGCAATTTTAGCAGTATCCTTATCACTTGGATTTGATGCTATTACAGCTAGCTGGGAAGAGCATACAAATTACCCAGAGAAGGACTTTTAACTCACCTACTGGGTTTTTTTTTCCTATCACGTTTGCATTTCTTGACCATGTTAGTGCAGGATCTGAGCCAAAAGCAGTCACAATGGAATATGGACAGAGGATGAAAACTTACTAAATTGTAGACGGATTCCAAGGAGGGACAGTAACAGAGTTCAACAGAACGCAGTGTCACAGACTACAGCTTAAAATGATCTCTGAAGTAAAAAAATTCAGAATATTAGCTACCTAAATAGAAACCTGTGCATAAAGGTTTGCTGAGGGTTCTATGTGTGATTTTGTTTGGGTTTGGTTTTTGGGTTTTTTTTTGAGAGATCTAACTGACCCCAAATACCAAATACAGAGAAAATAGATGCAAAGACAGTTGTTCCCAAAAATCAATCCTTGGTTTCTAATAAATCGGGACAGGGAGGAGGGATCAACCATGGACCATATGTTTCCTCTGCCACCTTGATTTAGTGGTAAAAATTGACCTTTGCTCTGGGGTTCAAAAGCCCAGGCCTTGTGTGAGCTTACATAATTAGACGTCAGCTGTAAGGCAATAACGTAATGAAACTCAGGTGTGGATTTAGCCGGACAGCCAAGGGGGATGTGACCTCCCCCTCTCCCCTGCTCCACCTTATGCTTGCTGCCTGCCCACCCCCACGCTACCACTGGGAATGGGGTCACCTGCCTCTGGGTCCGTGTGGTCCTTCTGGGATCCCACTAAGGAGGCAAGAGTGGCCTGGACTGAGCAGGAGAAGATCCAGAGCTCAGTTCTCCTGTGTAGGTAGTGCCTGCCCTTGCAATAGTGCCATCAGCTCCTGCTATCTACAGGGTCCAGGACTGAGATTAGGTGCAGAAATGGGATCTGAGTGCCTGGTGGGGCTCAGAAATACTTCCCAGCTCCAGGCATGAATCACAGATGTGTTCCAAGTATTGGGTGCAGAATGTTTCACTTTGCCTCCCATCTCTGCATCCACGGCCTGATGCCATAAGGAAAGAAGTTCCAGAAGGTGCACAGAAGGGCTACAGGGGGGCTCAGGTTGCTCAGGTGAAGTCTCAGATCTGGACAATCAGTGCTTATGGAGATTTAGTCATGGTGGGCTAAAACTTCAGTCTTTTAGTGTGATCCCATTTGAACATAAAAACCAAGACAAAGAATGAGTAACTTGATCAAAACTTACCTGTATTTTGCATGTCAAATGGAATGGTTTGGACTTTGAAGGCTGAGATAAACCCTCTCTATGTCCTTCTAGTGAGGAGCTCCTGCACAGATGAAGATCTTAGTTCTACTACCTGCTTGCAAAGAGATCTAAACCTGCATCACCTCTAGACCAGGGGATAGCCTAACTTCATGTGTACATGGCTAGAAATATATCCTTATTTTAACTGTTGTAAATAGTTACACAGATCACCACTGCTCCCTCTAGTTTTTTATAGAATTCTCACTTTGTTTTCATTTTTATGTTTGGTTGTTTGGGGAAGGTGGGGGTGTTGGGGTGTTGTTTGGGGATCTTTTTGTGACAACACCAGAAATATTTGTCTTTTAGTTTTAATAAAAGGCATAACTGAGTGGAAATAAATAATTCTAGATCTACCAAAAAAATTAAGAGGAAAGTAACCATGAAGCAAACAAAACCTGTCAACAATCCTGACAGCTCTGACCACAGGCAACAAAAAAGGAATTTACCTGTCCACCTTGGCAGGGGTTTTCTTAACTCCTTTGATTTTTATAATTCTTGAAAAAAATAAGTCCCTTCTTTAAGTCCCCTCCTGGCTATGTGGCATATGAAATGAGCTCTTAACCCTTTTCTAAAAGCTCTGCCAGGTCACTCTTTCATAACACTCCGGGCTTCCTATAAGGCATAGCATGTAAACCAGAAGTGAGTGTTTCACAGTCTCCTCATCACCAGCATTACCTGGGCAAAATCTATGGCCCCATCCTCTTCTTACTCCTCCTACTGGATTTATTTAGATCAGAAATATATATTATTTAGAATATTATTTAGATCAGAAATAAGACATACAAACACTGGTATTCATACAACACTTCTAATTGCTGTATTCATACAGCAGTTCTAAACTTTTTGCACACCACTTTCACATCTGTAATTTTGGAATTTCCAGACACTTAGGCTTCAGCAAGTTAAGAATTAAAACTGCCCTGTTTCATAAATCTGGGAGAAATAATCTCTGCTTGTTTTCAGCAACATCTATATACTTATACTGCTATTAATAGTTCATATGTGTATCTTTGATCCTATGGTCAGGACTGGTGAGCTGATTACTCTTTTGTGGGAACAGCTGATTTGGAGTTCTTATTTCTCTTTTTTCTAGGTTTTCATATTTCTGGGAGCAAATCCACTTAAGAGATTCCTTAAAAAGCTGTGTTGCTGTGATGTGCCACCCTCAACAGGAAGATTTGTTCATGAGCATAACTCATACAGGTAACATCCACCAGGTCTAGCTGCAGTAATCAGAGACACTGCAGCCCAGTTGTACCCCCAGCCTGCAGACAAGTTATCACTTATAGCAAAGGATGCAACAGCAAATATTTGCAAGGCCTCCTCTGGCAGCAGTTCACAGTCCAACATGTAGGAGGGAAGTGGTGTTGAGCACTGACAGGTCAATGGCAGTTGTGTATGGCTTCCCTAAGCCATAAATTCAGGTTTAGGTTTTCTACAGCTATATCAAAATACCACAAAAGAAAGGACCTTCCTAGTTCAAGTCCATCCTAGCAGGACTGGTGTGCTGCAAAGACACATGCTACCTTTCCCTAACATCATGGCCACAACAAGGTTGCAAGCTTTTTTACCCCTCCATCCTGATCTGGTTTTTGCCCAAAGCTCTTGCCTACCCTGCAAGAGCCCTGTAGCACCTCTCTCTTTTTGGACACTGACATCAGACCTTGGCCATTACGTCTACATGCAGCAGTTACAGCAGATGCCATTGCAGTCTAGCCAGAACCAAGCTCCAGGCCGAAACCTGCTGTATGGTGCTGCATGATGTTATACACATCAGCTCCGCTGGGAAAAACTTAACATTTCCTTTCCTTTCCTTGCCTTGGAGAAGTTCTTGCAGAACAGACCTGTGTGTGCTGGTCCCTGCTTGCCCTCTCTACGTGGCCCAGAGTGAACGCAGGGAGCTGATGACGAACCTCGAGGTAGCCTCATCACTCTCCTGGCCCTGCCAGGCATGGACACACGCTGCTGCTGCTGCTGCTGCTGCTGCTATTTCAGTTGCTCAAGAGAGAGGCAAAAATAGCACATGGCACTTGTAATGCCAAGATTCCCGGGGCATTTTGGCCTGCCGGTGGCATGGCACTTTTTACGAAGCTATTTCCTGGGTCACCAGTTGACCTTGGAAAAGGAAAGCTGGCCCTGTCTAAGTGAACTGCCCCAAAATATTCCTGCTGTGAGGCAGGGCTGGTGGCCTGGTATGCACAGGGCAGACAAGCAGGGAGCTGTCTAGAATACCAGTGACACGTGCTGGCAGAAAATCACCACTGCATGCTTTTGCTAATTTGGCTGTGTCTCCTCTTACTGATTTCTAAACTGGCTTAAATCTGCTTTGCCTGGTGATCCAGCAGGTTATGGCTCTGGTACCTGTATCACGGAGCCATGGCTGGTAAGGGCTGCAGCAAGAGCTTCCAGGGGCTTCTGCTCCCCGCAGAACTGGCGGCCTGACTTTTTGCAGCTGTCAGTAATTTTTCATTACTGTAATACGTGTACTAGGCTGCCATTCTTTGTTCTACCAACACAGGCAACTTTCATAGGACTGTTACAGAGAAAGTGGTAACCTCCCTAGTAGTCGGGTTAGTTAATACGCTCCATGGTAAAGGAGTCTTGTGATTTTTTTTCATTACAAGTCTCTCACAGCTTTACTGTTTGTTGTAAGCCTTTGATATTCAGCAAAAAGAAACACCCTCAAGCATCACAAGTATCTTTTTTTCTCTAAAGCTCGCTTCTGCTACAGCTGAGCAAAAACTATTAAAGAAGTTAACCCATTTTCTTTTCTTGAACATGCACATCACATATACAAATTATAATTAATTTTAACCTTACCTTAAAGTATTCCTAAGAAATAACACTTCCAAATTACAGAATTTCACTATTGTGTTGGTTTTGGCTGGGGTAGAGTTAATTTTCTTCACAGCGGCCGGTGTGTGGGGACTGTGTTCCAGATTTGCACTGAACACAGTGATGATAATATAGAGATGTTTTTGTTATTGCTGAGCACGGCTTGCACAGAGCCAAGGCCTTTTCTGCTTCTCATACTGCCACAATGGCCAAGAGACTGGGGGTGCATGGGAAGTTGGAAGGAGACACAGCTGGGACAGGTGACCCCAAGTGACCAAAGGGATATCCCAGACCATATGACAGCATGATTAGTATGTACAGTGGGAGAAAGAAGGAAGAAGGTGGGGATGTTTGGAGTGATGGCATTTGTCTTCCCAAGTCACCCTTACACGTGATGGAGCCCTGCTCTCCTGGAGGTGGCTGAACACCTGCCTGCCCTTGGGAAGCAGTGAATTAATTCCTTGTTTTGTTTTGCCTGTGTATGTGGATTTTGCTTTTGCTATTAAACTTCATCTCAACCCATGAGTCTTCTGACTTTTACCATTCCAGTTCTCTCCCTGATCCCGCTGCTGATGGAGTGAGAAAGTGGCTGTTTGGTGCTTGGGTTTTGGCTGGTACTAAACCACGACAACTATAATTAAAATGAAGCTGCAAAATAAAGTACTCAACAGTTGGAAAATGACACAATCAAGGTTGACTGTGCAATCACAGGTTGCCTCTAGTCAGTATGGATTCTGGTACTATTGGAAAAAATCTGTTTGGAATTGCTGATCTTTGTTCTGACAGCGGCATCCCTTGCACCACATAGCTCACAGTTCAAAACAGAATTTGTTTGGGAAATTGGGATTCCATCATCCCCTAATTTTCAAGTCTAGCTCTGTAGGATTGCGGGGGGTCAGATTAAGAGAAGTAGGCTTTGAATTTCTGTTTGCTTGTTTTATATGTAATTATCACTCTGCTGGGGGATAGAATAATGTTGTTTTCAAACAAGTCAGTGCTATGGACTAACAGGTTCCAATCTCAGCCATACTGACATGTCTGCCCACAGACTGTAAGCTCTCTTGACTGCTGCATACCCACCCTTAAGGTAAAATTTTAAACAAAACCCCCCACAATTCCAACACCCTAGGCCTGTTTTCCACTGATCTTAGAAACCACATAACATTTCATTAGAAATTTTCCTGTGATCATTGGCCAAAGCATATTATCTTTATTCAATACTTTTCTACCACTGACTACAAGTATTGGTATTTTCATTTAAAATATTTGTACGCACCTACCATCAAGGTATTTGGATGCATGACAGTGCTATTCTCAGCTGGAAAAGAATCCAAATAGGACCAAAGGGAATATGATGGAGCAGGCAAGAGAAATTTCTACATCTTAACTTTGCTACATTTGTAGATTTTTTTTTAGGGTGGTGATCTTTTAAGCCAGGCTTGCTGGCAAAGGACACAACAGCCATACAAATTGTAAAGCCTGGCAAAAGTGCTTCCAAATTAAAGAGTCTGAAATCAAGCAAAGGTAAATGTAGATCACATCCAGATCCTTAAAACAGCTGCAGTCGCAGAAGCTAACCTGGCCATACCTTAAATCACAAGTTTTTAATTTCTCATTAAGGATTAAGGACTGTAGTTGACTATTAAAGAACAGTGGTGCACTGAATGCATTCTGAATGGCTGGGATGAACTGCACCAAGCCAATGTGAGAAACAAACATGGGCCTTGTCATGTTTTCAGAATACAGAAACCAGGTACCTCTGTGTTGACAGTTTCAGGTGTATGAAAATTACCCCACAAATGACAGTTCTTCAAAAACCATAATAATAGTAATAGTAATAATAATAATAAGGAATGACTGCAGCAGCTACCTTGGGACCCAACAGCAACATGTGCTTGTTTCTCAACGTGAAATATCCGTACTTTCTGCACTCAACTGGATGTGCTTGTGCCACAAAGCTGGGACACCCAAGGGCTCTGATTCCCATGACCTACTAACAGTGAACTTGTAAGGCACAACAAATTCCTGCCTTTGTACTTCCCCACTGACAGGCAGGGCCAGGGAGTTAGAGCTCTTGTGCTGCTTACAGGGCTTTTCATGCAGGAGTTATTCTCAAGAGACTGTTTCCACAAAGTTTAGGATCCTTTTAGATAGAAGGGTGGTTGGGGGGAAAAAAAAAAAAAAGCCTTGGCATAATTGAGAAATGGCTTTGTTGTGTACCTTGCAAAATACTAAGATAACAAAATATTTAAGAATTGAACATGGGAACAAATTTGTGTATTAAATTTAGAGCATGGCTATGTTCCAGCAATGAAAAATAAGTATTGTCAGAGAGAAAATAAAGTGATGACCAATGAATAAGAAGGATCAGGATGTCTCAGGAATTGCTGGCCAAATGCAATGTAATAAGGATGTCTTCATCTTGAAAGATGACATGCAGAATGATGAGGAAATCTGTTCATTAGTACAAATAAGAAAATCTTTAGTGTTCTACAATTGATATCAATGTTACTTAGTACTCGAACCTCTTCCCTTGAGTTTCCAACAGACATCAAGGCAGTTTAATACTAACCACACCAATTGGTTTCAGCCACTGCTTTATAACGAAAAACCAGAACCGATGCTGATGATGTAACTGATGTTGCTATTTCTGTGGGTAGGAAAAAGGATTCTCCTAGGTTCATATGCCACAAAACAGGTAAGAATTTAATCTATGATACGAACAGTGTTTATGGCAAGTTTCTGACAACAGACAATTTATAGAGGTGAGAGAGAATAAGCAAATAATACTAAGCAATGGTCATAGCATATAAATAATATAATTACTGTCAAGGTAACACAGAGAGACAAGAGAGCTTAGACATGGGCATGGGGTATAGCAGTGCATATTAAATAGAGGAGTATTATAGAAGCAGTGTGGTTGGATTTAGGAATGTATTGGCTGTAGTACTCATGAGTTCTTTACAAAATATCTCGCACTGGCATGAAGTGTGATCATATGGAGACAAATCTGGCAGAGGAAACATTAAGTGGTGCATAATTATAATCATAAAGATTCTCAGAGAAGGAGTTGCCAGTTTTGATCAGGTAGATCAACTTGACCTACTGGTAATGAAGAAAAAGTCAGAAGCACAACCCTCTAACTCATGCAAGACCACTCTTGAGGTTAAAGAGTTTGGCTTTCCATCCTGTACACAGGCACATCTGAGGGGGTCTCACATCAGCTGGAAAGTTGGAAATGCTCATCTATAAAATATCAGCAGGAAAACAAATCTTTTTGGTTGGAGATTCTTGGAAAGCAACCTACTGAGAGACAATTGGGAAGAATGACAGGGAACAAAGATTTTTTTCAGTATGTTTTCAACAGGCTTAAAGGTTTAAATAGTTGTTAACTAGAAACCTAATCAAAATGCTCAATGAGCCCATAGCAAGTTCCAGTTTTTGAGTACCATTTGTACACTACTGACTAACCTGTAGGTCCTGGAGTCTTTTTTCTCTTGCCTATATTAGGGCCAGCAATCACTCACACAGCAGCAGATCTGAGTGCCTCTCAGCCACTCTGAACTTCCAGACTTTCACTATAGATTCCAATTAGCAGGCATGGGGCAAAACAGCTCAGTGATATGATCATCCACATGCAGCCTGCAAACTCAGACGTATGAGATCCACCCAAGGAAAAGGTGAATAACCAACTCGTTTCTTCCTTAAGTTGGACATGGCCAGTTATGGAAGGCAACTAAGTAACAGGAGGGTCTAGGTAGGCAGGTGTCAGTGTTTTAGTTTCACATGTTGGACTGATCCACTTCACACCTGTCACTGATTTGGGTGAGGTCCAGTCCACTCTTTCATTGCCTTCTTCAATGTGCAGCTTCTCGTTATGGTTGCCCTGTGTGAGAAGGGTCTTGTAAAATAGTCCTAAACTATTTTAGGACTTCCCTTTCCCAAATCTCAGCCACATGGACAAATTGAGTTTGCTTTAACCTCTCTATGGCTAGATAGCACTTAACTCTTATAACATAGAGGCCTTTAAAAAAGAGATTCTGGACTGACTGATCTTTCTTTTACTAACATGAGAGAGACACAATATAGCTAGATAAAATAATGCAGATCCTCTATGCATCCCCATGCCTTTACTTCCTCATTTTCTGGAGAACTCTTTGGGCTGAGGCCCAAATTTTCCAGGTTCTTTCTTTTCCTCACTCCCTCTTACACATGGTTCTCCAACAGTCTCTGGAATCTGCTCTCATTTGGGAAATCAACTTGTTATTATTTCTGCTTCGGCTCTCTAGAATAGTTTCTTAGACTTTTTTTGATGGCTGCCAGCCCCTTTTTCGTATTGGTAGGTTGACTCCTGATCAGTTTTTGCTCCTTGGAAACTGATCCACAGGCTAGTAGTAAACTCCCCTGAGTTATTTTTATGGGTCAACACTTCTTTACTGTAGTATTTCATACAAAATGGGCATATTTGAGGAAGAAAATAGAGAGGAAAGAGATGAAAGAGCATGAGAGTAGAAATGAAATAGGGAGTACCTGGAGAGAAGTCATAAAAGAGCAGGAAGAAGGGAAAGAAACTACAGAAAATAAATGCTGCTTTCCACTTATTGCATTTATTTACAGTTTACGTTCTTACACTGGTATTTTGGAGGTGAATGGACCTATGTTTTATGGTTAAGAGCACACTGAGCTGAAGAATCAGCAACATCCCCACTAAGCAGTTCCCTGTTATGAGAGCATGAAAATGATGGTGACACCACACTGTACCCTGCCCCAGCCTGAGGCTCCTTGATAGCTCCTGGGGCCAGCAGGGGTTCTGTGTCAGCGCACACTGGGCCACCAGCAGCAGGCTGGGACACGTTTGTCGTGAGGGGACTGGCACACGGTGAGTGTGAATTCCTTTTTGTGGCAGAATGGGCATGGCTCTGACCAGACAGTGAAGATGTGGATTCAGAGAAGTGCTTGTGGAAAGAGGGCAGAGGAGAATCAGAAGGGAGACCGCATTAATCAGCATTTCTGTTTGCAGTGAGGGGAATCTAGGCTGGAAAAGCCTCTGCGCTGCCTTCTTTGAGGCTGCATATTCCTATTAACTACTAATTACTCACACTAATGAAGAGAAGGAAGATATGCTTCCAAGTATGATTAGAAAATCAGTGCTTGGGAGCTAACTCAATGGGCCTGCAATGACTTCCCTGACTTCTTAGCAGGAAATTGGATATCTCTTGTCACATTTTTATGGTGTGCTTCTGAAGAATTTATGGGAGGTAAAATGGAATAAAACGTTAACCTTATTGAGAAAAAAAAATTAGGCTTAAACAACCATATGAAAGATATGTAAGAACTGTCTGGTTTTATGTGGAAGATCATTTCTAGAACATGTATTTATCTAGAGGCTTTAACCGCAATGCTTTCATTTGATATATGAATCCTAAATAGCATTTACTTGTTCCTCCTCTAAATTCAAGGAAGTAACAGAAAAGACAAGGGAAATAAACAGAAAAATCATGACTTTGGGAAAGGGAGCCACAGCTTATACCATGTTTACTGTTTTCACCATATGCAATTACTACAGACATTTTCCTCTGTCCTAAAGGGATGCATCCATGTTAGGGATTAACTGCTTCCCCAGTGCTGCTTCTGTAGTCAGCATTTCCTATCTAAGGATTCCAAAGAAGAACTGAGAAGCTGGATGTATTGGGTTTTCTTGGCAAGGTTTTAGTACCAGTAGGGCTACAGAGGTGGCTTCTGTGAGAAGCTGCCAGAAGCGTTCCCATGTCCCACAAAGCCAATGCCAGGCGGCTCCAGAACAGACCTGCCACTGGCCAAGGCCGAGCACACCAGCAACAGTGGTAGCACCTCTGGGATAACATTATTTAAGAAGGAAAAAAAGTATTGTGCAGAAGCGAATTGCAGCCAGAGAAGAGAGGAGTGAGAGCATGTGGGAGAAACAGCCCTGCAGACACCAAGGTCAGTGGAGATGGAAGTGGAGGAGGGGTTCCAGGCACCAGAGCAGAGATTCTTCTGCAGCCCCTGGTGCAGACCATGATGAGGCAGGTTTTCCCCCTGCAGCCCATGGAATTCCATGGTGGAGCAGAGATCCACCTGCAGCCCACACACCAGAGCAGGGGCACGTTCCTGAAAGAAGGCTGTGACTCCAAGGGAAACCCTCGACTGGACACAGGCTCCTGACAGGACCTGTGGAACTGTGGAGAGAGAAGCCCACTCTGGAGCAAGTTTGCTGGCAGGACTCGTGACCCCATGGAAGAGATCCACGATGGAGCAGCCTGTTCCTTGGGAGGAATCCCATACTGGAGTGTGAGGAGTCCTCCCCCTGAGGAGAAAGGAACAGCAGAGACAACCTGTGATGAACTGACTGCAGCCCCCACTCCCCATCCCCTCACATTAGTGGAGGGGAGAAGGTGGAGAATCAGGAATAAATTTAGGCCCAGGAAGGACAGATAGCTGCTTAGAAGGTGTTTTTAAGATTTGAGTTTATTTCTCATTATCCTACTCGGATTTGATTGATAATAAATTCAATTAATTTCCCCGAGTTGAGTCTGCTTTGCCCATGACCACAACTGGTGAGTGATTTCTCCCCATCCTCCTCTCAACCTACGAGCCTTTTGTTGTATTTTCTCTCCCCTGTGCAGCTGAGGAAGGGAGTGGCAGAGCAGCTTTGGTGGCACCTGGCTTCCAGTCAGGGCCAACCCACCACCCTGCACTACCTGCATCTCCAAACTAATAAAAAAAAATGCATACACACTGTGTTTAGTTTCTAAATTTCTTTTGTGATGTTTGGAATATTAAGTGAAAGATTTTGATGTTTGGTCTTTGAAAGCAGCTGTAACAGAAGTTATTGAAAGTAAAATAAACCTCTACAGTGAAGTTTGCTGTTCTGCACATACCAAACACTCTCAGCTTTCAGCCAGGAGTGTTTTGCAGGAGCAGCTGAGTGGTGAGATGACCACAGTCTTCCCCAGGCTGGTACTGCCTGGTGCAATTCTGGCCAAGAGGCAGGGAGCAGAGTGATTTCTTACTCATCACATCGCTTGATCTGGTGCCCATGAAGAGAGGACAACATCAGAAGTGGTGAGACACTTGCTTTTAATGCTTGGCTATGAACAGTACTTTAGTTGCTGAGGTATTTTTGTCACCCTTTTCTCCCTTCTGCTGCTTTTTTATTCTGTTAGGGCTCTTAGATCATAGCTCTGAGACACAAACAATCAGTTACAGTATATCTCTACAATGTCTAATACAATGATATTCTGAATATAGCCTAATATTTCATTTACCGCAGCATAAATTATACTACTGTAACAAATTTTGGGACTATAAAGGAACATCCATTATTTCTGTGTTATCTCAGCTTAAATTCTTGTGATGCATTATACCATGTTTCTCATCCCTGCTATTTAAAGTAATTTACAACAAATGTGATGTGAAACTCCAGAGAAATCCCAAGGAATGCACTTTATGTTGTCTGACAGTGAAAAAAAACTGTATTAATTTTAACATCCAAATAACATAATCTGCTCCTAGTGCTCCTATAAAGCTCAAACAAATGCCCCTCTTCATACAACAACAAAAAAAAAAAAAAAGTGATTAGATGTTCTTCTTTAACATGAAGGAGGGCCTAATGACCTAAAAACCTTCAGTGTCAACATGTCCATGCTGACTACTTGCCCTCCCTGTAGAAGCAGTTGAACTGAGTCTCCAGCAGCAGGAAAAGAGAGAAACTATCAGTGCCTCAGTTCCCTGCATCATGGACATACCCCTGGCACGACTTCCAGCATGGACTAGAAGGTGTGACAAATGTGACCAGCTTGGTATTCAATGGGAACATTCTCAAACTTCAGCAAAGGTCTTGGAGAGCTGGACAGCCTTTTTTTGTCTCTACTAGACGTGTGGACCATGTGGACATCATGTGGAGAATTCAAGCTCACCCTCTGCCCATTCAATTACTAAGGGAAATGAGAAAATGCTGTGTGTGGATCACCTTTTTCATTTTTATAGTACCAACAAATAGACACAGTGGGGTAATCCTGTCAAAGCCAGGTATCACCAGTGCAGGGAGAACAAACAAGGAGAGCTGCAGAAGAGTTAAGAGTGTTTGTTCCTGCGCTCCGCTGCAGTAGATGAGGTGTGGGTATCTCATAAAATATGCTCATGTACTTTGATTTGTTCATCCCGCACTCACTCCTCTGCAATCTGCTTACCATGACAAAAGTCACCAGAGACGCAAAGTGCTGTGATAATCAGAGAACTGTAGGTAACTTCCAATCAGTCTCCTGGGGCATATTTGGAGTTTACTAGCCATAGGATATAATGGTTTCTCCATGCAATTGCCGCTGACTCCACATTTCTCCTTCAGTAAATATATGCAACCGTTGAAAAATAAAATTCAAGCTTACCTTAAGAGAGTGCTGAGCACATCTCTCTTCGTGTGCCTCATGTTTATCCATCTACAATCTTGCAGTCCTGGAAAATCAGAGTATTGGCTTTGGTTATAGTAATCTCACTGCTGGAAGAAACCATCATTTGGCTACTGGAAGTTTTGTGTAATTAGTAATTTATGGCCCCTAATTTTCTCAGAAACTTTTTGCAGATGAAACTACAAATAACATTATGCCAAATGTTAAACCTCTGGATGCAGCATATGTAGCCTTTCACAGACCAAAATTATACCTCTTTGGGAGGTTTACTCCCCAAACAAATATTTCTTAGAATGATTTCTCTGAATGTAAAGGGCTGGCATAAATTACAATATAAGAAATTTAATAATTTATGATATTTTTTCATTATACCGTTTTATCATCATTATATTTTCATCCATTAATGAATGTATTACTGTAGTAATAGCTTTATTACTTCTAAGATATGCATCTGAAATGACTTCATGGGGTAAAGTTTTAAAATCTATGTTACATATTCCTTTTTTTCAGCTGTTGTTTGCAAGTTGCCCAGGTTACCTCTGGTAACACTCTATGTAAGATATAGAGACATGAAACCTTTTCAGCCATCTCGTGACATTACCATTAAATTATTGTTCCCATTTTCAAGAGGAAGAGGAATGTGTGTTTAACATTTCCTTTCATTTTGTTCTGCTTTTAAATATCTCTAACACTGTGCCAGAATTAAAGTCAAAAGTTAACACCATACTAATGGGGTTAATGTGTGGTCAAAGTCTGCATTTTTTTCTGCCAGAAGAGCATTTGACATTATTCTTGTTGAATAAAGACGGTGAGTGGCGATACATTACAAGCCTGCAGCTCTGAAAAGGAAAACCAGGCTGTTTGCACACACTGGATCGCTGTATTTCTTTGTTCCAGGCAGGGCAGGCTCTGCCAAGAGGTGGTTTTATTGGTACTTCCAAGTGAGATGCTGCTGCTTTGCAGTGCAAGGAGCTCTTCTGATGTGCGAGGGTCTCAGGTATAAATATAATGATGTGACTGTTTATTCTCTGTGTTGATCCACTGTAGCTCTATTCCAGCTTCATCCCAGCCGATTTCCATGGTGTTATATTGCCCTCAGCCTGGCAGCAGTGTGGTGATGAATCAGGCATTCTTTTCTCCAGTTTCCAGTGCGCAAAGTGAATTTTCCAGGTAGCCTGCTCAGAGACCTCTGCGTTCCCTTATACTGTAAGACAGATGAGGATGAACAGGAGCCAAAAGGAAAGGTAAAACCTAGAGAGAAGCCATCTGCCCTCTTGTCACCTCCTCACGGAAGTCTCCTGGTGGTGATCCTGTGAGCTCCGGACCTGCTACAGAGGGTCAGCTGAGTTTAAGAAGGGAACATTTTGCAATGCATGGTTCCCCATTAGGAACGCAGTAGAAGAGGGAGCCATCAGTAATGCTGCTCCTCCAGTTTGCTTTCTGTCCTGGCTTCTGCCCAGAGGGAGAATTGGGATAGATGAAGGTGCAGCCATGGCACTGGGAATCAAGGGGAGGATCGATGTCCGTGGCCTCAAGGACATGAGGACAGGGAGTCAGAGTATCCGTACAGCTGCTAGGAAGTTCCCGTGACTCCAGGAAGTCCTGAAGCCAAATGCTTTGATTTTTGTTGCCTTTCAAGGACTGGCAAGTGTCACCCACAGAACTGACACCTGCTCACTCCTTTCAGTGTGACATTCCTTCACAGGTCCTGAAGTCAGACTCTTTCAGCTCTGTGCCTGATTTTTTTACAGAAAACATCATTCACAGGCAAAATCAGTACACAGAAGGGGGTTTGAGAAGCTGTGTGCTTCTTAGAGCTTCAGCTTGTCCTTAAAGCAAAATTGATTAGTTAATTAAATCGACATAAGAGGAGTCTTTCCATGGAGGGCTTTGCTGTGGGGGTACTGGTCTGGACAAGGAGGCAGCACCAGGACACCTCCCTGACCAGCCCCATCCTGCAGACCCCAGCAAGGTGGGCCAGGCCTTGGGCTGGGGATGGTGACCAGTGTTGGTCACAGCCCCACAATCCATGGACACCACAGAGCTCAGACAGGAGGGCATCCCCTGGGAATGGGATGGGGATGGGATGAGAGCAGTGCCTGGCTCAGCAGGACCCTGGGCCAGGCAGGGACAGGACTGCAGCACCCAGACTCCATATCAAAGAAGTTCTCATTACTAAACGAAAGAGACTGTTTTGGTTAATCCAGTGGAGAAGGGGTACTTAATTAATTTCTACCAAGGTCTGCTGGGAAATTCTTCTAAGGTCTGTTAATTCTTACTGAGATTTGATCAGCAGGAAGCAATGTACTGGTTTTGCTCTGCCTTCACAATTTGCAGCAACTTTCTGAGGGAGCAGGGTATTGGTAACAAGTCCCGGATTGCTGCTGATAAGGTGAGGTCTGGGTAAAATGTGCTCGTGAGCTAGATGAGAGGCTGCTATTTGAGTACCAGCATAGGATTGTATCTTTGGAGATGTAAATTAAAGTTACAGGTGAGAGCACAAGTAGAAATAATGGTTTGTTCCACATTATAATTTTTTTCCGGCAGAAAAGCCTGCTTAGCAGGTTCCTGATCTCTCTCTTGTCTCACCTCCTCTACGGCAATGACCACCCCAATTTACCAGCCAAGCTGTGGCAGCTCTTTGTGAAGACTCTCTCTGAACGCAGTCAGTGAAATCATCCAATTTTTTAGAATAAATTAGGAGAAAAAAGGAACTCTCTCATATGTAACCACATACGGAACACATTGAGCAGTTAAAAAATTATCATTTGAGTGAAGCACAAGAGAGAAAACAGCTGTAAAACTCTTCTGTGAGCCTCACTCTTTGAGCAATCTGGCTCTAAGAAAAAAGAAACATCCCAATGACCACAACTCCCAACAGAAATTCCTTCAGATCATTGTATCACCACAGATGCCACATGCTTTCCATTATAAAACCCAGTGTCATGATGTTTTTCAAAATCACCAGGCTTCCACCACGCAGACCAGAACTGCAGATGCTGGGAGGATGTCTCTGCTGAAAATGATTCACCTGCAATAAATCAGGCATCTCCAAACACAAGGGCATGAGGGATGTTTTGTTTTAATCCCCTGAAACTGTCCTAGCAAACCTTTATTTGGGGAAGGTTTTAAACTCAGAATTCCCCTGTCTTACAGAACCCTGATTCACACCTCACACAGGTACCAAGAACTGAGGTGTATATATAGACAGCCCTACTAAGGTTACTGGGGCAACACTAATCCTGGTATTTCCCAGATTTTGCATGTTTTCCTGAACAAGCATGATCTACTCTCCTGAGGGCCGGTAGAGGAAACCAGATCTTTGTCACTTAGCCTTTTTGTCTTCACATAACTTTACTAGCTCTGTTATAGAAATCTCTAACCCAAACTTGTTCATGTGAAGAGAAAGCAACTGCTCTAACTGAAAGTGAACTTTCTCTGATCACATATAAGGTTATCTACCTGTAAGTTAAGCCAAGAACTGCAGTTATCGATACAGTTAGTGACAACTGATTACACTGCCCATTTGGTTTGGCTGCTTTGTTACAGGAGTCAGCAAGGAGCTAAATTAATCCAGCTACCATTGTAATCTAATGCAAAAACTGAATTTCAGTGTTTTAAAAGAGAAAGGCTAGCATCTATCTATCAGTGATACTACCTAACTGCTCATACTGGGTAACTGTGGAAATAACAGCACACAATACATTTAATTTCCAGGGCTGAACAATCAGGAACCATTACAGGAATATGGAAGACACGAGTAAAGCAATTAAGATAAGTGGAATGTCTTTCATTACTTGTATCAAACAAGAGAACTATTCAGAAAGATGGGCCAAGTTGGTGAACTTGCTCAAAATAAATGACCGGTGCAACTTTCCATGTGTGCTGACTGTAACTCAGACACTGTGTTAGCTGGGCTGGCTCTTTGTCAGTATCCTCCTGGGGAACACTTTCAGCTCCTGTTTAAGTAAGAACATTACTTGTTTTGAGTGAAATGAGAGATAAACTGACAGCCACAAATGAAAAGTAACTGACTAAGTTTTGTTTGTGGACAAAAGTCGAGTATTTATATGCCCCAGATTTTCTAAACATACAAGGAAGAAGTGACTTCTTTTCAGTGAGACTGCTCCACTGTGGGTAGTTACTCATTTGCTGAAGTGTTCACAAGATCAGCATACAAAATCCAGAAACTCAGCTGCTACACCCAAACATTTTTCCCACAGCACCCAGTTCTTAGTCACTGCTCTCCAGGGAGAGCAGACAGTGTAGAGCAGACAGCGTAGGGCAGAAGTCATTGTGGTCAGTGTGTGGCCTATTTAGTTAAAGAACTTATCTTGCTCATTTTCCATGATTCATATTTCAAGACTGCATTATTAATTTCTGTCAGACATAGGCACTACATTTATACTAAATGAAGAGCCACAGAAAGGCTTGTCATTTGTTCTACAGCCCAGTGTGAGAACACCAACCTGACTTACACATACACAGGATAACACTTGTTTTGTGATCAACAGTGTTAACTTTATTAATGGTTAGTATGTTCAAATTACAAATTATTTGGGGTAGCTCCATCACAGAGATTTCTTCAGGCAGCATGATATTCAAAAGCAGGTCCTCCATCCTTCTGAAAATTCCATGGCTCCCCGAGACCTCTCAGGAGAGTCTCCTGAGACCCTGTGGCCACTTTGGAGCATCTTTGCCCAGTCATTTTAGTTTTCCTGCAAAGAAAAGGACCTGCCTGACCTGCTGCTGTTTGCTACCACCCCTATGGAGGCTGCAGTGCTGTATCCTTTCGGAGATGTGTAAATAATTATAATATTTGCTGTCATAATATTTATTTAACCAATACTAATCTACTGGTAGTGGGTAGCCTTAAGACCAATGTTCAGTGAATTCATGAGCCTGAAGGAGAAGTAAAAGGTAGCTCTGAAACCCCTGTGTACCCATTCCCAGCAGATAATTGCAGAGGGTGGCCTTTCTGCCTGCTCACCACTGGCTGGAGAACCTTCCTGACCTCCCAGGCTCCCAGTAAGAACTGAGGGGGGAAGCAGTGCCAGCACCCTACAGGAGCCACTGGCTTTGCAGAAAGTGATAACTTCATTAAACAATGCAAGATTTACACCACAAAACACACCAGGAGAGCTGTGGAAAAAAACACAGAAACGTTTTTTAAATACCTTGGTCTATTCATTCAAAAAATATACATTGGCAGGAGGAGGGGAAGTAGTTTAATAATTTTAATGGCCAACACTTAAGAAAAGATTAAAGGTCTAATACATTAAAAAGGAAACTCTGCTGATGGTAATCAGTTTTGCTGCTTTTATGCATCATTTTGTTCCGTGTTTGTGTATGAAATGAGGTGGGGAGGGGGGTTGGGGGAAATTTGAAGATTTAGGGAGATTACTGCCTTCATGAGAGTGTTTTATTGCACTTCGGCAGTTCTGGATTTAACCAGAAAATCCAATTGTGGAAAAAGGGTGAAACAATCTGTTTTTCCTCTAATCAATCACAAGGCTGCAGGACACATTAAAATAAATTTGCGACTGCCATTTTTCTTCCTTCCCACTGCTGTCGTAGCAAATGATGATCCAAAAGCTGACTGACACTTCACGTATCAGCTCGGATGCCTGTTGCCCTCCTCCTTCTACCAGTTCTTATGATTACAAACAAATAACTTCAGAGCTGTTATGAGAACACGGAGAGCAGCCTTGTGGCAGATGAAGCATTTTAATAGGGGCTAACCCTAAAATATCAGCAAAATTACAATCGGTCACATGAAGTAGTGTGAATAGAGTAACAAATAATGTAAAGTACTCCTCCTCACTTTTGCCTACAGATGCCTGTTATTCCTAAGGTAGTTGTTACCTCAGCTATAGCAACCAGCAACGAAAATCAAAAGCAATGTGTTCAAATCTATGCAGAGTGCAGAATCATTCCCTGCCATTGCAACAAACAGCAGTGGTTTAAACCACAATACTTCCGTGCAAAGTTTCAAATCCAAGGCAGATAGAAGTCTACACCTCTAAATGTTCAAATTCAGGACACCAGAAATGCACATGACTCGTAGACCACTGGCAGACTGCTCATGGTACCCACGCAAGCTGGTTACTGTGACTGCCATGTAAATACACACCAGAGCTGAGGTACCTCTCACCTTACCATCTTAAACAGAGGAATCTAGCTTACAAGCATCTAGGCTGTAAGAGAGTGCTACAGGAACTATAGCAAATCACTGCTGAGGAAACCTTCCTTTCTGTTGAGCCTGGGTATAGAATAGACAGTTGATTTTTAGACGGTTAAATTTAGATTAATTCCATCCAACATTGACTTTTAGGAGAAGCAGTTATTTAGTTACTTCTGTGTCAGTGATCCAAGATGAGACCTTTGCAGGTATGGAAGATTACAGACTCAGTTTTAGTTGACTAAGGTAATTAACGCTGCCTTTGGACAGTAATTTATCTTATCTTTCTAATTCCTATGAACGGTTTCCCCCTGTTCACCACAGGCAGATCCCTGAACCTGTTCACAAGAGGAAGGTCCTCCCACACATATTTTTTTGCTTGAACTGTTCCCTGCTTCTGTCAAAGATTGTAGACTTGAACCGCAGTATCAGAGCCCAGATACAACATCTGCATCTGGGCTGGACAGCTGTGACATGAACAGAACAAAATCCCTTGGAGGATTCTAGGAAACCCATCTAGGCACAGTGACACTACCCACAGACAAAGGCTCCATCCTACAGCCTTTTACTGTGCAAGATGTCATTAGGATATGTGAGGGCTAGTATCTGTGCCTGTGAGCATGGATCTTAGATGGTACTGAGTAATTATTTTTTTGCTAATGTTGTCCAGATAACAATTGATTGGGACAGTGGTGAGTGAAGTGAAACCATTACTAGACATGGAAAAAAGATGTGTGTTAGATTCTATGGGGTATTTGTTTCATGCCATATCTTCTAGAGGTGTTTCTCATTTCTCTTTTCTCTAGTGTCTTTTGTGAGCACAATGGGAAATTGGTGTACAAAGGTTAAATATTAATATAGATTCTCTCATGCTTCATTGAAAATGTTCAGATATAACACCGAAAAAAAAAAGTGGTTGAAATAAATCTTTGCTTTCCAGCATGAAAATAAAATGCTGAAGTAGAGGAAGATAGTTAAGCAAAATACTATGGCCTGCCACTCCTCAAAACAAAAGCAGCAATGGTCAGGAAGGTTTTGCTGAGTAACAGTTGTAGTGAGACTGAAAGAGATGCAGCAGAAAATACAGAGACAGCTTAAAGAAGCACTGGGAACGTGGCTTTGTGAAAAGTCTTCAGCCAGAATTCTGGGCTGAGAGCTGAGCAGCAGAGGGCTAGGACATAAAGTATCACCTGTTTGCATTTTCCCCTGTGCAAATGTATGACTGTGTGCATGTTTTGTGCAAAATACACAAATAAACACACAAATAAATATCAGCAAAGATATCAACTCTGTTAATCACTTTTAGTTCTAATCAAATCATGTCACAGCCTTGAAAATTAACATGACTTTCAGACAGAAGAGGTAAGAGCATTCTGTTAATTTCTCATAAACATAACTTTATATGGGACAAAATTTTTCTATTGTTCATTCACAACAATCTTATGTTTGTTTGTACCCTGCATAAAAATAATAAAGATATCCCAAGTTTCAATCATATCAATATATGGTGAATATATGTTACTTCTAAAGTGCTGACCACATAAATATTTATCATACATATTTTTTTTTCTGTGCAAGAACTGCATTTAACTTCATCAATTCAATTTCATTTAAAAAAGACTAAGCCAGCATATTGAACTGACTTCTGGCACAATGGTAAGATTTTTTTTTTCTTTACTGTCATTTTAATTCATTATATTACTGTGCTATTTTTAAAAGGTCCCATTTATATTGTACATTGCAGTTCCATAGATTAACAGTTGGAAACTAAAGATTAATTTACAGGAAATGCAAGGAAGGTAGCAAAGCATAGTGATAGAAGTTATCTTGAGTTATTTGGAATAATATACCACAAGATCTTCACCATGGTACATTCTACACAGTTCATATTTTAAACTTTTAAAGGCAGGGGTTAACTATTTTTGTTGCTTCTGTGAAATAACATAAGTATACCGTGTCTTATAATAAATTAGATCTTCATTTCATTTTATCTAATACGAAGCATGGTAAATTCTGCCTACAATTTAAAAGGGGGAAATGAATTGCTATAAAGTACCAATAATACAGCTCAGAGTAGAACATTACAATATTTCAGTTGCAATTACAAAAGTGAACCCAGTGCAGGTGAACAGCAGCTGAAATTTATCACCACCTGATGGCTGTTCAGTGGACCATGGGAAGGGAATTAACTTGTCTGTCCAGTTTGGAGCTGAAAACTCTCTGTGTTTTAGAAACTGCCACCAAACCTGGCACCTTCATTGGCAGAGATCAAGGGTTAGGTGGGAGTTGGAGAAACAAGTATTGCTGTGCTTTTAACTGCTGACAGACTAAGTGCAGAACTTCATTTGTCAGAGATGATGGCAAAAGCATTCAGAAGTTTTAAAAAGCCCAGAAAAGAAAAAAGAAAAAATCCTCCAGTAGACAGTTGCAGCCTCAGCACAAATTTGCCAATTTCTTGTTTACTTTCAGTCATGGGACTGGACACTCAAAAAAAGTCTGTCTACAAAAGAATTACATTTACATGAGCAGGAGTTATGGTTTTGGGGCAGAAATTAATGGGTGAGCTTCTCTGGCCTGTGTGATACAAGAGGTCAGACAAACTTATCACGATGGTCCCTTTGGCCTTTTAAATCTATGATTCTGTGATCAATAGACGGAAATCAAACTGTAAAATCAGGCAATGTCTCTTTTCTTTTAGTTGACATAGTGACATTTGCTCTGGACATTTTATGCTGTAAAATATGCAGAGGTGAATATGATATTCTGCATATGTTTGGGCATTATCCATTCCCACAGAAAGCTTTTTTGCATCACAGGCTGGATCACACAAGCCATTTTATGCCTTCTGCTGTCAGTATGGCAGACAGCACTTTATCACTTGAGTAATGCAAGTGCTAGAGGAAGCAAAATAGATCCGTCAGTGCTCTGTGGATTTTAGGCTTGCATTTGAGGAGTACACTTGAGCAAAGGTAAAGTTATTCTCTGTCTCTCTCTCTGCTTATTCTCTCCTCTCTCGCTCTGATGGAGCCCTGAGCAACCTGGTTTGGTGGGAAGCGTCCCTGCGTATGGCTGGGGAAATTTGAACCAGAAGATCTTTAAGGTCCCTTCCAACCCAAACCATTCCATGGTTCTATGACTAAAAATGTGTACAGAACTAAGAAGTTTCCAACCATCATCAACAAAGTTAAAAGTTTACCAGCCCTCCTGACTGTTCTGCTGGTCCTGATGGAGTGGTATCAAAAACTGACAGATTTAGTTTGGGAGAGCTAGATTTCCTTTTACCAAGGTTTTAATTTTTTAACATAAGAAAATTCCATTAAAAGAAAAAAAAAGAAGCCATCAACTGTCAGCTGCATAGAAGATGGCACTGCAAATACAAAGTGATGATAGACTGGCTATCCAAGTGAAGCATACAATTAGTTCTGAATACCTTTCTTTCAAAATTATACTGATAATTGGCAATCTTATTCACCTGAGTTTGCATTTGGCTAAATGACAGAGAATTCTATTAACTGATGCATTTTTTTAAAACTTCATTTGCAAATAGCAGGATTTACTATTTGTGAGACGCCAGTTTTCTTTCTATTAAAAAAAGAGAATTATTAAAGCAGTTCTAAAGGCATGATTCCCATTCTTAGCACACGGTGTTTATCACCAGATTTAGGATTGTGGAATAGGCTTAGGAGTCACTACACAAGATATATAACAGTAATACCTCCCTGTATTCCCTTAACCACCATTTTTTTTTCTCTTAGTTCCTGCTTATTTCTTTTTTCCTCCCCTTGTGCTGGCACCGCTGTGCATCTGGTCACGTTGTGAAGCAGCCACAAGAACAAGAACTGATTGAGCATAAAAAAAACCAGCCCAAAATGAACAAACAATAAAACTGAAACAGTATTTAAAAAAGAGAAAAGGGGGGGGGCAGAAGAATTCTTTTTCAAAACTGGTTTCCTAGAACCAGGGTGCTTGTAGGGCAATGGATGGAGCTACTCTGGCAGAGCAGAGAAAGGTGGCACATGAGACAGGGTGGGCAGGACTCCTGTGATCTGCTCTGAGCATCACCTCTGCCTGGAAACAGGGTGTCTGGACTGTCTTCAGGCTTAGGGACTGGTGAATGCAAGGAGATATTTTCAGCCTCTCTAGTTTTGCATGACAGGTATTCACCCTTTCCACACCTCAGCAGCTGTGCCATTTTCCATTCACCCTTGCTATCCCATGACTGTTTGCTACAAGTTCAGAAACTGACTGTCAAGTTATTATTTGTAATGTACTTTATTGCCCCACATGAAGACTTGCATTGACTTTTTCCAAAACAGGAGGAAAGATCTGCACCCTGTGCTAGATGCTACCTGCAGTGAAGCAGAGAATAAACCCCCTAGTATAGGGAAGAACTGACGATTATCTCTCCAAGCTCTGCTCAATGTCTTCTGTCAGTCTGGAAGGAAACAGGATAATGGAAAGTTTTGGTTTCAGCAAAATAACATCTCTGAAGAACAGTTTCTCGTGTCAAAGCTTGGCTTCTTTTTCCCCTCTGAGAACACATTGCCACATGATGACCTATGCCAGGTACTTTCTGGGAACGTGTGGGGGGGGAAGTTTTAAAGCCTATTTTAATCCTTCCCCTCGTTGACACCTCATTGTTTTAGACTTGTAATGATAAATGTGATAATGAGTAATGACATCTATTCATGGAACGTGTGAAAGCAGGTCTGAAATGTCAGGATTTAGCGTGAGGAACATGTGTCTCCAGCAAGGTCAGCTGCATTGACTTACTTTAGCCCATCCCTCATTAAAACACAGGCTGGATTTCTCATAAGTCTGGGCAGAGCACATTCTCCGTCTCTCTGTCTCCGTCCCCCTGCGCCTGCAGTTTTTTTAGATGGTGCTCAAAGGCCAAATTATGGGAATTTTCAAACTCATTGTTCCCCATTAAAATGCTAATTCTGCCTGTGATTCCTATTGTTTAATCCCTTGAGTGCTCTCGGACACGCAAGACAGAGTACACATTCTGTGAAAGAGCTCTCACCCTGCCTGTTCTCCGTCCCGCTGCCAACAGCCGGCCAGGACAAATGGTGCGGCTTGGCGAGGGGACAGGAGGCTTCAGCAAGGTGCAGCAAAAGAGCTGTAGCCAGCTGTCACACCCGTGGTGCTTCTGATGCTACCTGTGAGGCACCTCTTCTCTGCTCTTTCTCGCAGACTATAAATGCTCATCACCAACAGTGCCCGAGCGCTTTCTAACAGCGCAGCAACCAGAGCAGCCAACATCTTTCTCCTCTCCTCTCCTCTCCTCCTGCCCCACAGGGAGAGGGCCTGTGTAGAGAAAAACCTTTGGCAGTGGGAATTTTTTTTCTCTCTTTTTTAATGAGAGCAGGATAGGGAAGGAGGATTGCTTTTGAAGTGTTTACTAGTGTGTATGTTGTTTGAAATTTATATGGGGCAGGGGGAGTGGTCAAAAAATGGACTTGGAGCAGAAGATGATGAAGGGACATGATGGTTCACAGCCTCCAGAGAATTTGACTCGACAGGGTTGATGTGCTCTTCTGGAAAGCTTTGCTCTGATCACCATTGTGCCAGAAGACTTGAAGGTGCCAACCACAGTCCTTGTATATTGGATTATCGTTTGGATATCATAAACCCAGGCCTGACATTGCTACCAATGAGAAAGACCAAGATTCTAAATTTGACACCCAAAATTCTACCAGCAGTCAGAACCAACGGCACAAAGCTGACCCTGTGGGGGTTACTACTGTCAGACGACATAATTGTGCTTTTCCACTGTTTTTGGTTTAACTTTTTTAGACCTTTAGGCCAGTGAGACTAGACACTGACCTTTGCTTCCAAAGGAAAATGAAGATTTGACATTTTCACCCAGAAAATGGGACCTTTTCCCTTACCACAACCATGAAACGACCTCATTTGACACCTAAGCATGTGCCTGGCAGAAAGAAGGGTGCCTTCATTGCAAGAAGAGGAAAGGAGTCACAGATAACGAATTAAAATCTCCATGACTGAAATATTTTTTGCAGGACTGTAAATTCTCATTTTCATTCTGATACCTATCACTGTAGTAGACATCTTTGTTCTACTTTGTAATATTTTGCCAAAGTGTTGTTTACAACCATGATCTAAGGATACAAGTGAGGAAAGGGAGAGGATGTAACATATATTAACTCAGCTAATATACTGGGAAAAACATTACGCTTTTGGATTTGGTATTAAGGGATAAGTTTTATCCAACTTTATCAGTCTGTCTAAGAAAATACTTTTCTTCCAAAATACCTGCCATTAAGCTCTACTTATATTTTTTGTGACTGTATCTAGTTTTTGAGGTTTCTGTTAAACCACTGATATTTCCTCCTGCTTTTCTAACTCCAGCCATTTCTTTACACTTGCTGAACCATTTGGTTTCTATTCCATAATAAAGTTATTATCCATACATGGCAGACATTGCCTGAGAAGACTCTGAAATGCTAAGTATATGCTTACTAGTTAGTTTTAAACTGTATTTCGACAATACTGAATGTCTTTGTGTCTTTATAGCTTGCTTTATACTAATATTGGCAGCCCCTGGTGGTCTAGTGGTAAAGGCGCCGCGCTATCACCGCCGAGACCCGGGTTCGATTCCCGGTCAGGGCCACTCCCGGGCAGGTGGGGCTCGTTAGCCCTTAAAGGCAACCCACCTACGTCCTGAGGACCTCGCTGCCACCGTCCAAGCTCGCTTGGCCCTGGCAGATGAACCTTAGGATTAAAGGGTGGGCTCAGTTCCGCGCACACTGTGTCTCACCTAAAAAATCCAATGCGCAGGCTGGAAGGTGTAAAGACCTTCCCCGGATCTTCGCTCGCGAAGACTGGCCATTATAATTATATACTAATTCATTCTGAGTATTGCTGCCTTAAATTAACACTCAGGAATTTTGTCTATAACCACTAGTAGAGTCCAGCTAAAATTAAGACCAGGATTGTTTTGGTTGGTTTTGGTGGTTTTTTTCTGAACTTTTTATCATGGATGAAATAGACATTACCTAAGATTACCATGGCCAGGTATCAAAGCTAGGTAAAGGGCAGTAAAGGTAAAGAATTATTAATTAAACTGTGCCTTGAGTAGCAAGGATTGACTCAGACAGAGCCCTGTGGAGGGCCTGTATTAGCAGTACACCGTGGTGCCTTCTCTCCTTGTATTAGCTGTGCCCGCCCGCAAATGGAATTTTACAGCACAGACTTCCCCCTCTCCTTTTCTTCCTCATCCAGCACCGTGCAGCAGACAAACAGGCAAACAAGCCAGGTGAAAGTTCACAAGAGCCATCCCAAGTACAGATAAAAGAGTTTCCACTTCCTTGCACGGGAATGTGCCCCATGTCATTGTCTAGGTCCTGGGGACATCCGTCTGGAAAAGAAATGGAGAAAGTTACATTTAAGTAACACAACTACCTGTTCATATGTAAGTAGGCAGACAACAGAACTGTAGTTCTTAGGTTTGAACCTAACCCCAAGAGTCTTGCAATTGCATTGTTCTCTGGAAGTGTGCACTCTTTTATTCTGTGACTTCGTTTAATTTACCCATTGGAGCATCCCTTTCTAAGCTATGCCTACTGCACAAGCCATCCATGTCATCCAGCAGCAAGTAATTAACACTAAGGTGATGAGCCTGCCTTTTCAAAATGAAAGATACCCTCTTCTTAGAGGTTCATCTGGAAGAAAGTCAAGACACTTGATTAGTTTTATAAGGTCTACATACTAGTTTGCCTTCTCAAGCCTTTGGTCTGCCTTCTGAAAGCCTGTTTACTTTTGATCAGTATTTTTCAATACAAAAGCATGTTTAGCAGTAAATATTTTATACATTTTATTATGCTACTGAAGGCATAAACATCTGTAAAATTGCTGTATACTAATATAAAATATCACCCTTGAAAGAAAAAAATATACAGAACGTTAAACCTTATTTCATTGTTGTTGTTATTTCATATGTTTTATTTTAATAATTACCATTGATTTCTTATTCATTCCGGCTACGGCATGGTAACAAATCTGTTAGACACAGGAAAAACATCAAATCATCACACTGTGTTTGTGAATTCAACCCATATTCTTAGTGAGAGACGATCTGGCTTTTAAAACAAATGTACCAGAGGTGTATGTAAGAATGTTTTATAACTTGAGTTCATACAGTAGATATTGTTCAAGCAAGTCTCTATTCTCTATTCCATTCAGTAAATGCTTAGAGACTACTTTCACAAACCTACGGATTCACAATATAGAGTCTTCATAATTTTCAGTGATTGCATCCCTTGTGTACCATAGTTTGTGGTGTCACAGGAAACAGCCATGTGACTATAATGCTCATGAGGAGGAATAAAAAAAAAAAAAAAAAAAAGGCAGCAAACACAGGTTTACTGACACATCTTTTATTGGTCTAATTCTCTCAGGCCACCTGTTCCGCAGCCGTGTAAAACCAAACAGCTGTGAACCCAGTGAACTCCAGGAAAGTGCATGAATCCAGCATTACAGACCAGGAGCCTGGACGTGATCTAACTTCAGTTTCAGAGAAAACCAAAAACAAACAAACAAACAAACAAACAAAAACCCACAAACCCCCCCCCAAAAACAAACCCAGATAAAAACCAAAGTGGTGTTTGCATGACATTTTTAGTGGCCTGAAAATCTGCTGTATCGCGTTGCACCGAATCTGGCGCAACTGCAACCTGCTGCTGACAGCACGTCCTGCTCCTGCCCTTCCCTCCCCACGTGCCCCCTGCCAGCCCTGTGGTACCTCCAGCTCCCTGGCAGAGAACCCAGTGCTCTGCCTCCCGCTGCCTACCTGGCTGTTTGGGTGGGTTTGGCTCCGGCGAGCCAGGTGATTAATCCAGCTCACCTTGCAGCCGCACAGTCATTAGGTCTGCTAGAGAGGAAAGGCAGAGGGAGCACACAGCCAGGTACAGGCAGATTGATGGGGGACATTAGCCCTTTCATTAGCATTTCCCCATTAAACGGGGCAGGTTTAACATGAAAATGGATGCTAGGGAAAAGCAACACTCCATTTGCCCCGTGTTTCAATAGTCTATATAAAGCACTAACAAATTCCCACACTCACTAAAGTCAAAATAAAACAATGAAATCGCGGGCGAGAATCATGCTTGGTGAATTTTTGAGTGTGAATGTGTCAAAAACAGGACAGAACGATAGAAAAAGGTGAAGATATTTTCGAGAGTGCAACAACAGTATATATAAAATATTATGCATGTGTCAAAACACAGTGATATTTTCCATGCTCTTTGGTTCAATCTCACAGCTCGGTTAATTGATTTGGATGCCGCTTTAAAAATCTTTTTTCCATTTTAAGCTAAAGACGGAACATTTGAGACTTCACACGAGTCCCTCAGCACTGACCTCATTCACACATTTTATAAACTATCCCCTCCGACAGCGAGAACCGAAGGACACGGTCCCGTAGTCCTTATGGGAGAGCGGAGCGTGTCATTCAAAAGAAGAGAGAGTCCTCTAGCGGAGAACTCAGAGTTCTGCTCTCCATGTAGCATTTGAGGGATTTGACTTTTAACTGGTTCTATTATGCAAAAAACACCGTAGCTTACAAGCCCACACTGAAAGTACAGTCAAAATTTTAAATCCTCCAAGTTCATTCTCATTGTCAGCTACTTTGACAAAGTTTCTGGCTCTTTTCACTCTCCTTTTCTCTTTTTTTTTTTTTTTTTTTGGTTGTTTTAAAGGAGATTGCAGCTATTCAGGAAGCAACAAATAGATATCTACTTCAGTAACCTTATTTTTCTGCTATTAAAAGTGTCATCTGATCAAGAAGGGGAAGGAAGGAAGGAATCACTTGTTTTATGTGACTCTCCCAACAACATGAACGATCAAATGGAGCGTCGGCAAATTGCTGAAACACTCTTGCAAATAACAAATCTGCTTCCAGGAACAAGAATTGGTTCACAAGTAATGTACCAGCAGCAGAAAGTTAAATTAGCAATGAATATCAATCACAATGAAGCACTCGACCAGCTCTTGATGTGACACAACTTGAAGGGACACAATGTACTTTGAAAGGGCACTGATGTAATAGGATGAGACACGGTGACCTTTGTATGGTTGCCTTATTTGCTACACAGGCAGCAATCAAGCAACTATAAACAGCTCTGAGATTTCTTTCCTGACCTCTCCTGAACATTTTTCATTTAATAACGTGTCAGTGGCTTTTACATTGTCCCTTCCTGTTTGGACTGCACAGAGATGGGGAAAAGAGAGACCAAGACAGATGGCAAAAGCCTGATCTGGTGGAGGAAGGCTTGCCCTCTGTGAAAGCCCTCTGTGAGTTACAGGCTTCAGGAGACAGAACTTGTGCTCATGTCAATAAAAGGAGCTGAAGCAGTTCAGTTCATCTACTCCCTTATTTTTCTCTGACATATATCATCTTGATCTGATATTCCTGTTACCAGTCTTCTATCTATCTTGCACCTGATAGGGAATTTCCTGTGCAGGACACAGCCTTTATTGTGCTAGGTGTATTGACAACTCTTGCAAATTTATTCCAAGCCTTGCAATTTGTGGAAGTATCCACAGAGACCAGCTGCTAAAATTTCAAAAGAATGCCAGCTTTTATTTAAGGAAAAATAAGAAAGAAAAAAAAATAAGAAAGGAAAAACAAGTAGTCTCCAAATCCAGAGCAGAAATGCAAAAATACAGAATGTATTACTCTAAGTATGTTTCCTACTTTTTCAAGCCCTATGGCACTGCTTTGAGGCTTGAGCTGTGATTTCCGAATGTCTAGAGCTGGCAGTTCTGTGCCAGTGATAATTTCTCATGTGGAGACTTTATTCTCCACCACACAGCTCTGGCCACTTCTGAGTTACAGGGCACAAAGTGAATTTGGCAGACAGCAAGATCTGTCTGTGTGCGTCAATCACACTTACTAAAATGTCTCTCCTTATTCATTACATTCAAATGCTTTGTGAGTAAACTAAGAGTGAATTGCAGCGTGGAGGATGTTCTAGTGGTTGGAGGGCACAGTTTTGTTTGAAAAATGGAGTAGGAACACTTAATCTTCACAGCACTCTTTTCCTCCTTGCCTCAAATGCTGAAGTGCTCGCAAACATAATCTTCAATAGTATTCCCACACATTTGCTTTCTAGTATTGTATCTGTGCTATCTCCCCTTCCATTTCCTTCCAGGGTAGCTATTTGTAATTGCTCATCTGTGCAGAAATAACAGAAACACTGAAAATACAAAGGCAAAATAAGCATAAAACAGTATTTTTCTTCTAAAGATGAAGATCATTCAATAATGTCAAAAATAAAACATTACAAATACAGTCTTGACATGATTTTCCTTCAACTGTATTCCTAATATTTGATATCCTTTTTAAAAAAATTATATTCTAGCAGATGGCATCTCTGGGTGGATGTGCAGGGACACAGGACTCTGCCAGTAACCTGTGTTCAGTCTCATTTGTCGTCATGAAAATTCTCATTAGGCTTAAATTCATCCAATAAGAAAATTGAAACCTGCCTTAATTTACGTGAGACTCCTCAAATAAATTTTAGTTGGCAACAAAAGTACACTGCCATCCCTGTGGTTTCTCATTTTCAACTCATGATTTTTCTGTCTCTCAAGCATTTCCAGAAAGACTATCTCTGCTTTAGCAGGCCTCATCTCCCCATTCAAAGTAGGAATAACAGAAATTCTTCACTGCCCGATCATTAGTTTAACATACTAAGCTTATGCCCGGCTTAATACTTCATTAGGAATGGAAGGCACACCTAACCTATGTGGGCAGAGAAGACAAAAAAAACCCTCAAATGCTTTGAATAAATTGTAGAAAATGTGCCTTGAATTTTCTGAAGCCTAGTGAAGAATAATTGTGCTGTCCTTCTAAGAGACTTTGAGGGCTTTTCCCACAGATCCTCTGAAGAACTGATCACTAAAAAGAGAGCAAATTAGATTACAGTGTAAAGTGAAGCCTGCATTTGGTGCTTTGGGACTGCTGGTTACACAGTGCCAGAGGTTTCAACAAGAGTAAATCCAGCATCATCACAGGAAGCCATAGCAGCACAGCAGACAGAGTCATTCAGAGCCAGCAAAGCTGATTTCAGGTCTCTTTTTCAGTGTCTTAATAAGGTTTCCTCCAGGTGAAAGATAACCATTGTCACAGCTTTGACAGCTGGTGCCCTAGAAACACAGAGGTAACCAAGCCAGAAACCACTCCCTTGCACTCTGTTTTAAACCACTGAATTGCTCTCAACATCATCTGCTGGAATGATGATTTTTCTGCAAGCACTCTACACTAAGGCCTAGAAAGGGAAAAATCAATTTTCAGTATGAGGGATAAGTGGTTGTAGGACTAATCTTCAGTGGTAGACTGCTAATGATGACTCTTGTGTGCCTCTCATCATTCCTGCTGCAGTCCACTTTCTCCTCAAAAACTAGGACAGGCTGGCATTGACATGACCTTCTCTACTTCAACTTTTGCAGATCCTTTAGGTATTTGATCTAGTATTGAAGAGTGAAAAAAATCTTTTTTATCCCAAAAGACCAATAAATTCAGAAAAAATACATAAAGAACCCAAAACTTCACACATACTGAGGTATTTCTTAAAACTATATGGTGCTTTATAGAACATTTGCAAAAATTGCACACTGATACAGGTTAGTTTATTAGCAATGCAGAATCTCTGACCAACACATATCACCTTTTTATTCAGATTGCCTCTCTAACCACCTTAAATATTGTCTTTCCTTGAGACTTGCAGCCTATAATTACATCTGTACACAAGTCATTTTTTGGTCAGTCATGTATTATTTAGTTGCTTTTAATCTTTCTTCATAAGACAGTTCTAGGTCAGTTGCTCAGAGTAAGTGCAGAAAATACTGAATGGTTTGAACTCCTGCTTCCATACCTTGTGCTGGGAGGACTTGATTCCTGGGGTGCCCCATCCAGTATTTCATGTGCTTCTCAAGCAAGCTGGATTATTCCAAGCTATTATAGGCAGAATTGGGAGAAATATGGAAGCTTCTCCCATGTCAGATCTTATGCTCTTGATTTGAAGCCCCTGCTGAGAGGACCTACCAAGGTTATGCTTACAGGAAATTTTCCTCTGGTTTTTAAGAGGAAGAAGTATGAGTTTTGTGCAATGTAGACAGTCAAATCTGTTTGGGCTGAATCATCAGATTCCTGACAATCATGCTGAACAGCTTCATGTTCACCCCTTGCTCTTGTTAGTCTGACAGTCCATAAACATTCATCTTTTTCTAATTTTTTCTTTTTTTTTTTTTTTTTTTTTACTGAGACCAAGGAAGGAAGGAAATGCTCTTTTGCTCTTTTTTCATTTTTGTTTTTGGTTTGGTTTGGTTTTTGGTTTGGTTTGTTGTTTTTTTTTTTTATTAAATTAAATTGCATTCCAGTCTTCATATACAACAGGCTCCTGACATGGTACAGTAGTATAATTAAAAAATAATGCAGTTTGTCCAAGATGAAGCACATACAATGAGAAAAAATTTAATGCATCAGACTATGCTGACAGAGTATCAGTTCATAATGTACATTAAGCTCTTGCAATATGTAAAGAAAATTAGTGCCTTATGAATGTTTCTCTGAAGATGCATCATCAATAGTTTGATTACTCAAATATTTTATAAAGAAACCATAATCACAATGTTCTACAATCATTTGCTGACAAATGAAGCAAACCCAAAGTTCAGTCTCTGGCAACAAACAAGGAAACATGTCCTGTCCCATCTGTCCATCCATCCATCCATCCATCCATCCATCCATCCATCCATCCATCCATCCACCCATCCATTCCCTACCCTGCCCAGCTGATGAAAACCAAACTCCTGCAGCAGACAGGGTGAATTTAATCACCTTCCTTTCTGTCTTCTTTTCCTCTTAGTTACAGGGATGCAGCAAACTTCTATGGTATAAGTGCTTTGGGCAAAATATAACTGTTTCATATTTAAAAACACTTGAAGAAACATACAGGTAAGGAATTTGGGCTGGAAAAGTGCCACTGTAAAATGTCATCGCTTTTAAAGGTTATAAAATAGAAACTACAGGAGGTGAGTTCACAAAAGAAATAATCTCGGTTGATCCCTTATGCAGACAGTGTACAGGGGGACTTTTAATCAGTTCAAAGGTGGCTCAGTATTTTTATATAAACAGATTGTTTTCATTTCCAGCTGGCTAAGTGCTCCTGCTGCTGGGCACTGAAGGAAGCTCAGCAAGGGCACAGATATTGAGAACCATGGTAAGGTAACTTCAAATGATTTAATGTCTGTACTGTAAGAGAAGTTAATTTATTATATGAGAATGAATTCAGAAAAGAACTTCTTATTTCTGCTAATAAAATATCTTCTTGCTAGAAACCTAGTTTAGGTTTTTCATGCAGGCAGCAATTTTTATTAATCTCTACCATTTGACTGACACATATTTCAATTTTCAGATGATTTTTCTACAGTGCTGGAACAGTGTATTAGCTGAAAAATACACTCTGGAATGTGAGTGTAAAGTATGCATCCATTATGCAGCAGCATCAAGGCAGAATTAGACTGCACTTTGAGACAAGATATAGTATCTGTCGCTCCTGTGAATGAGCCTTGATTAAATTAAATTCCCTACAGGGACAAAGGTTCAAAAGTTCCTGGTTTAATAAAACATACGGCAGAAAATGTGGGAAATAGTCAAGTATGTGAAGCGTTAGCACTGCAAATGGATCTGCTTCCCAAGTATGTGTATTTTCTCTGTACACAGCTATTCCTTGTCAAAATACTTCGTTCTTAAATAACTCAGTGTTTGCACTACTCACAGAATGTGTGTGAAATATCCCACAGTGGGCAAAGGTACAGCTTTGTGTACACTTTGAACAAGGAAACATACTGCAAACTAGAAACTCTTGGGTCTTTTATTTAATTAAAATACATTAAAAAAATAAAACCTATATATTATTCATTTTGCTATTCAGTTCAACCTGCTATAAATGTACTCACATTTTCAGCTTTTAGAGAGCCTTTCTATTCTCTCCTAAATCATTCATAGATAATGTCTGGAAGAAAAGTTGAACTATTGGTAGCTTGGGAAGATGCTGGAAGGCAATTATCAGAGTTCAGCCTATGGTTTTCACATGAGCATTTAATAGCGTTGAGCAAATATAAAACAGTTGGTCCTGGAATATATGGAAAACATGGAGGATGACCTACTGCTCAGAGACACTACTGACAATTCTCATGCTACAGTAGTGGGATGCATAAACTGATAGAGCTGACAGAGGTCTGGGTTTTTAGCCACCTTACCTGAAACTGCAGCCAATTGTCGTGCATGCTGTTGCACTTTTCCTGATTTTTCCCATAATAAGGATTCAAATTGTTTGGTAATGCCTCCCGGGAAAAACCTATTTGTTTTGATAAAAGCAATAACACTGCAAACTATTCACAGTTCTCACTGACTGCTTTTTGAACTTGTTCATATATATGAATTTTGAGTAGAGTGGTTCAAGGGAGGGGAAAAAAAGTTTATTTCTCATCCTTGTCAAGATACAATCCCACCCAGAACAACAACTACCACAAAGAAAAAAATCCTTCCACAGGCTTGTATTGCAATATATCACCACCTAACACATTCATTGTGTGCATGACTTTATAGTCCTTTTAAAGCTACATTTTCACAATTCTTTTTCTTTTCAATGAGTATAAGAGTGCAACTTCAAAGGAAGGATAAAACCAGCAGATGCAGCTTCCACAGAAGAGCATAGCTGATTGCCACATCCACTGTAAATGCTTTCAGAACACTGTCAGCACTAACAGGCCTTAGTTGTCCTGGCCTTCCAGGTGCATCTCAGGTTCATGTTGTCACCTCAGCTCCAATCACGTCTTCAGCCTCGGACCCTGTCCCATTTCTGCTGTCCCTGGATAGCCTTGGCTCATCCCCTCTCCTGTGTCTGGCGCTGGTGACAGATGCTGTAACAAGCCCCTGGCTCTGCTGGCCGTGGCTGGTGAGGGCATTGCCTGTTCTGGAGTCACCCTTGGCCCCTGCTCACCCTCCCACGGGAGCAGCCCCACTGTCACTGTTCCCTGACAAACAGGACAAAAGTTTATTGAACCTGCAGCAAGATAAGTTTTGGACAACCATTTAGAAAACTTCCCAACCGTGACCTGTTTTTAAGGTCCCTTCCAGTCCTAATCTCCATGAACCTGTGAGATGCTTGCAACTGCCAGCAACTGAAATCAAAATCACTGGTTATAAAGCTAAGGGTTTTGTTTTGTTTTGTTTTTCCTCCTGAGTGGCTCCATGGTGTATTTGCATGGTTCTTCCAAATTACAGCTGACACCTCCTTTCCAAAATTCTGTGGAATTTCTGCTCTGTGACATACCTGTAACTGATCTTACAATAACATTTCAGTCAAATGTCAACCTTGGCACCCGTGGCAGTTCCACTAACCCAGCAGCGTCCCTATAGCTTTCCTCACGCAGAAGGACAAGTGGATCTGCAGCCAATCTGCTTTTGAAGCCAGCAAGTGCATCTTGAGACTTTTCTATCTGCCACTAAGGTATATTCTGACCATCTTCAGAAAAAAAACTAGATAAGCCCATATGGGATTCTTAAAATATCTGTAATGTTCCAGAGTAACAGATTTTGCTATTTTGCAAAATACCACTGCAAGCTTTCCTGTACAATACATTTTGTATGAGGCATGAATAAATTCTCCTGATACTGAGATGCCCAGCTGGGGTGTCTCAGGCCAAGGCTTCTGTGACACAGCACCATGGCATCAACATGACGGCTGCCTCCGGACAAACACGTTAAATTAAAATAATCATGAGCACAAACTGGCAAATAAATGAGTTAGCTTTGTATTTGCAATGGAAATCAACCAGGGTACACGAGAGCTTTCACTTTGATGTTCTCACAGATTTGTATAATAGCTGTTTTGATGTTTGCCTGAGACGTGCCTCCAGATTCTTCCAGTCATGTATCAGGGAGCAGAATACAAAGTGTAACGGCTGATTCTTTCTCTCTCCTCCTTCCCTTGACTGTTAAGTCTTTCATCATGTATTAACACATGGAAAGTGACCCAAAAGATATATTACTTCAATTAAAGAAGTCATGTACAGGCAATATGATGGAGTAGGAGATAAGCACTACGGGTATGGTCAGAGGAACTACTCTGGCTAGAGCCGAGCTGAATCGATATTTTATTGACACCACCCTCCCACACACACCCCCTCACCTCCCCAGAGCTGCTTGTTCTCACCTTCAGCTGCTGCCTCAGCCAGAGATCCCTGCCCTTGGGTTTGAGTTCCGTTTGTTTGTTTCATTTTGAATAGGCTGAGGTCTGCAGGCTCTAAATCAGTTCTGAGAAATGACCCAACTGAAAAACCCTCTTCGTAGGAAAATTACTGTTTCAAGCTGGCTCAGTCTACAGGTTAGAGACCAACCAGGTAAACACTTAAATGAATGGTGCTGAGAGACCTTGTGGTGTGGGTGGAAGAGGAGGTCTGGGAGATAAAACATTCCCCTGAATCTGCTGCCTGCAGCACGGCTCATGTCATCACTCCGTATGGTTAAAAGCATTAGCTAAAACACAGAAATGAGAAAGAGATAACATTTATGGTACAAGCATTAGGTGTCTTGTTCTCACATGACTGAAAGGACTGATTAAATCAGTTCTAGGGCACCATAAAAACAAGTCAGCTTTATTAGTGGGTCAGCTCTATCAGTGTGAGGTTTTAAAAAGTTGAGTCCCATTGTTGTTAAATGTAGATTTTCATGAACTTGGTTTAGATTATGTTTATATCTCCCAGTTTAGCCTCTCCACTGCATAGTGAAATGCTTTTATACTTGTCAAGAAAAATCCTTCTCATTTAAAAAAAAATCTGTAAAGAACAAATCCATCCGTAATTATTAGAGTTCTATGCTCTTCATCCTCCTGCCTGCTTTCCATGTCTTGTTTGATGGGGTTTTCTGTAGCATTCATAAATAATTGAAACTGTTGATGATTTTTCTTAAAGTATGACATCTATCAAAGACCTTAAGAGACTGGCAAAGATAAAATAGCATAGCATAGTTTCTTATCCAGAGGAGAAATAAAAAATTTCAATTCCTGAAGATGCATGCCCACTAGGACAGATTTTTCATTTTTATTACCTCCCTCTTTTGTCTGTCTTCCTTTCTGTAGTTTTTTGTTTGTTTGTTTTGTTTTTGGTTTGGTTTGGTTTTTGGTTTTTTTCAAACTGTACTCAGACTTGATCATTCCTGCTTATAAGCAAGGCAACACTTGGATCCTCCAACACATTTTGTGTTTTGGTATTTGTAGAAACATGAAGTAAATTTTTCTCAGGAAGAATTTCTTCTTGGAAAGAGTTCTTAAACACTAGAACTGACTGCCCAGTGGTGGAGTTACCATTCCTGGCAGTGTTCAAGAAATGATTGGATGTGGCCCTCTGGGCTACATAAAAATGGGCCTGATTGTTTTCCCAAGGTGGACACTTTCTTCCCACTGGCCTGGTACACACAGGTCCATAGGCTCACCTTCCACTGCATCATGTGAATATCACTGGATATTGCCCACTAGCTTGGGTACGAGGTTTTTTTCAGAACAATGTATAAATATTTCTAACTTGGCCTTTGAAGACAGTTTAGGTTCTAAGCTGTGTTGCTTCTTTCCTTCATTATGACTATACTGAACTAGATCCTTTTTTTGTGACTGTCCCTGTGTCTGAAAGTGAGGAGCTGACCTGTGTTAGTCTCAACAAGAGTTACACTGGCTGGCAAGCTTCATCACACAATTCCAAGTGCTGCCCATTAAGGAAAGAGGATAAAACTTACAAGTTTCACACAATCATCAAGCTCACTGTAGTCTTAGATTAGCTGTGAAAATTTAATCTGGCCAGCAAAACAATATGTAATTTGAGAAAATCACCAGCTTCGTTGGAAAAGGAAATGCTCATAAAATGGTCCCTTGTAAGGTGTTCATCCCAGACCTACACTTGGGTTTAACTTTCAAAAAATAGCATTGAATGAGGGTAGCCTCTGGTAATTGCCACCACCTCAGGGAAGAAAAGGATTAAGAAGATACTGAAGGAGGCTGGACGTGCCTGCAAGCTGTCTGTAATATAGTAAGTCAGGGATAAAAACCTGAATTCAGGTGGAAAGCAGTATTTGTAAGTCAATGTCAGAAAAAGGACCCAGACTTTGTATGCCAAGACTCTGGGCAAAGTTTTAGAAGAAAGGACCCTCTTCTGGAGCTAGACAGGTCTAGCTTTTTTTTTTTTTTCCTGTGAGAAAGTGCTACATTGACAGACAGAATAACTGTCCCATGATCAGGCAGACAGCCATACTCCACTGTCCTAAGAATGACAGATTACTCAGGAGGCATATAGGGATTTCATTTGGTTGGTTTGGTTTTATTTCCTCTGCACCAATGGTGAGATCACTGTCAAATGCTGTGTCCAATTCTGACATTAGCGCCTCAGAAAAGATGCAGAAAAATCTGAAATGGCCTCAGAGGAGAGCCCTGAGAATGACCGTGGATCTGGAAATGTCCAAGAAAGAAGAAAAAACTGTATGCACCTGTAAGTGTATGCTGAGCCTGCACAGAGAAAACTTGGCTCTATCTTGCATACAGATAAATGAAACCAAAGGTTTGTTTTGCTTGTCCTTACAGGAATAAAAACCAAATTGCTCAAGATTTCCCATACCAACCAAAAATTCAGTCTTTTTCAGTCCCTGATGTTACCTCAACTGGCAAATGTGGTTTTGTGAAGAAACAACTGGGGTGAGACCCAGAGGATCAAAGGCCAGGGCTACACATGTAAATGAGAGGCTCGGGGCAGCTCACGCAGGTCACTGACCGGGTATGGCAGGACACCCTGGGCCTGCCCGTGTGCTGCAGCCATCCCAAACACGGGACAACTGTTCCTGCACGTGGTGTAGGAACACACCTGGCCACCAGCGTAGTGGGTGACTGCGCCAGCCACGGGAAAAGGGTTCAGCTCTGTCTTTGTTGCCTTGTTCCTCACCCTTCCTTGCCCAGCTACTGCCAGGGCCCGTCCCCAGCTGTTGAGCCAGGAAGAAGTGGTGGCACCGCAGAGGGCTGTTTGTCACGGCAGCCCCATGTTGGGGTGGCAGGGCATGAGCTGGACCACAGCTCTCTTCTCCCCTTCTCATTCAGGCTGCTGCCACCCAAAACAAGCTGATCAGTGGTCGTTTTCACCCTTACCACCTGCAAGGCTGGCTGTAAATCTGCACATCTGATCTGACTCATGAAAAAAAGCCTTAAACCTGCAGAAGGGAAGTATTTCCTTCACCCCTGGAGCAGGTGGATTGACTTCACTTGAATTAACTGGAAGCACACCTGCCTCTCCAGAACCTCAGTGATTTCCTGAAAAAACACTGCAGTGGGTGACGGGAGGGTGAATCACCAGCGACCTCCCTCCTCGGCGGGTGCGAGAATCAAACTGTGCCGGCCCGGCAGCGCAAAGGTGGCAGCGCAACCAGCCACGGGACGCGGCGTCCCCTCCCTGCCCTGGATTTTCCCTCCGTGTGCTTTCCCAAGGCCGGCGGAGGCTCCACCACGAGGTGGCGGCGCGGGCCGGGACTGCCCTTTCCCGTCCCGGGGCTGGAGCCGTATCCGTATCCATATCCATATCCATGTCCATGTCCGTGTCCGTGCCCGCGCTGAGCTCGGACCCACGCGTGGGAGGGAGCCCCGCGGGGAGATGCTGAGCGGGACGCGCCGTGCGTGCCGAGCCGGGCCTGCGTTTCAAACCACAGAATCGCAGGATGGTCCGGGTTGGAAGTGACCTCTGGAGGTCATCCTGTCCGACCCGGGGCCACCCGGGGCAGGTGACACGGGAATCGTCCAGGTAGGCTTGGAACGTCTCCAGAGAGGGAGAATCTACGACTCCCTTGGGAAGCCTGTTCCAGGTGCTCTGCCACCCTCAGTGTGAAGAAGTTCTTCCTCGTGTTGAGGAAGAACTTCTGGTGTTTTAGTTTATGGACTTTACTCCTTGTCCTGTCACTCAGGATATTCTGTGATTCTGTGACGCTGCTGAGGGCGAGGCATCCCTCTGACTGGGCACCCCTGCAGCCCTGCCTGGGAAAAGCAGAGTTACCAGGGTTAGGTTGTTCATGGAATCATTCAGGTTGGAAAAAAGCTCCAAGATCATCAAGTCCAACCTTCAACTGAACACCACCATGCCCGCTAAACCATAAAACCATTTGTATTGCTGGGGAAAGGCTGGGATCAGGGACACTTTCATACTCTGCAGAAAGAGAAGCACGCTTCTGACCTGCTGGTGAAGGGATTTGGATGGAAACTTGACTGTAAGAAATAACAAGGAAAATGGACCTTCTGTCATCTCGGTAGTCAGAGGTGATGGAGCACTGTTCTGGACAGATCATTATCTTTTTTTTTTTTTACTTATCTATGCTATAGAAATAAAAGCCACAAAAGTGCAGATGACAATTGTTGTTCCAAGTTAAGCTTTAGTCAGATGATTACTGACCTATAATTACTTTTTTTAAACCATTCAAAGGATTGAAGATGTCAGATTTATGAGGCAGTAATACTCTTACACTATGGTGCCATTAGAATACTGCCTCGGGGAGATGCAAATGTAGAGAGCTGGCTTGTGTAAATTCCTCATGTTAGTGATTTAGCTGGATTAGTTCCTTTAAACAAATCTCCTCAGGCTTAAGTTTTAAACTGAGATACTGAGCAGTTCCCCTGAAGTTGTGAAAATTGAAATTCTGGTATGGAAATTTATTAAATCATGACTAGCCTAAATATTCAGCCTCTCTGGAGCATCTGCTCTTAGGAATGTAGGTGGAAAACATCTATACCTGTTTTACCTTTGGGTTTTCCCAGTGTGCTTGTAACCACAGCATGACTGGTCAGCCTGCCAAAATGCATGAAGAAAATAGTGAAGCTGCTGCCATGAGACACAGTTCTCTTTCAGTGTGACCTCAGACATCTGTTGGCTTTAGCAAAGTTCTGCTCAATACAAATAAAAGGCTGAAAGGGACAAAAATTGTAATAATCTATTTTAAATCTGTTATTGATTGCAAGAAAAGCAAAGTCTCTAAAAATGAAGGCAAGCCATGGTGCTTGTCTCAAGGATTTTATTACTCAAGCTGAGATAGCAACAGAGCTTTTTGAAGGTTGATTATGGACCATACGATGGCAGCAACAGATGAGATTTGGTAATCGTGTCATCACCATAGATGCTTTACAGACTTACATTTTCTAAGGCCTAGATTTAAAAGATGAAGGGAAATAATGCAAAAGCTATAAAGTGGTGAGAGAGAAAGCCTGAAGAAAAACTCACCTGGCGAGCAGTTAAAAGTGACTCTTGAGTCAGTGAAATACCATTCTGCTTGTTTAGCAAGGGACATTTCATAATATAAAGGAATTCAGGTGTCAGAACCAGATTACAGAAAACAGATTAAACAACTGCATTTATACATTCTGTTAAATAGAATTTACTCTGATTTGTAGTGATCAGTAAAATTATCATATGATTTTAATGGCTTATATATGATTTTTATCATATTTTTTGACCTTTATTGCTGACCACAAATGTGAGTCTGCAAGATAATTTTGAAGTCAGTTCCCTATGATAACAAAGATGCGGAAAAGTCTTGTCAGATGTTAGGTGGAGCCTGACTAATTAAGAAAGTGCTTTCAAGCTCTGCTAGAAGATCAGAGATTGTTCTTGATTTGCATCTTAATAAGAAATCATTGACGGTGTAAAGAGTTCCTTTGGTTGTTAAAATATGACATGAATATTGAAACCTTTTACAGGTAAGGGCATGTTAATATGAAAGTGTCTCAGAGAGGAAAAAGTCGTTACAGTTTTCTGTTTCTTAGTGTTCCAGTTCACACAGTTCTCTGCAAACCAAATCTTCAGCATTCTTATTAGATTTACTGGTCAGGAGCTGAGGAACATTATTAAGTGCTTGCATTTGCTGCTTGAACTATGGCAAAAAGAAATGATGTGTAAGACACAAGTGAAGAGGAATTTTAAGCCTGAAGCTTTCAAGCTCACGTCTTTAGAGACAATTACATGTCATTCCTAGTCCCTCTTCGTGTTCTTATTGTCACCTGCAGAAGAGAAGACAGGTACAGCACAGGCAGAGGGGAATAAATAAATAATAAAAGGGATGAAACTCAAATGTAGGAGGAGGCAGAGTAATAATGGGATTTTGTATAATGCTCTTTATCCTGAGTACTTCTTAAGGCTGAAGTTAACAGTAAGTGTAAACTAGTAGCTGTTTCCCTCCCTAGCTTAGAAATCACTAAACTGTAGCAGTGTTAGTTGACAGTCAGGCTGTGGCATGAACCCCACAATCTGTCACTGAGGCCCTATGCATGTGTTACGTACTGCGGGTAATGTTACTAAGAGGTTACTCATGCCCTTCTCTCACATGATGTAATTAATACAGAGTAAGTGACTCCAAAATTTAACAGTGGCCAGCCCGTAGTACTTGTGGAATTGTCCCAAATCTCAAAGAATGTATGAGTGGATAGTGTTAATAGCCTGGTTATGTAGCAGCAGGGGTTTAAACATAGATTGTGAGGTATATAACTTTATTCCTTAAGGGGCAGCTAATTTGACAGCGCACACCTTGTGGGAGAAGCTGGCTTCCTGGAAGGGCTGTGGGGCTGGCCAGCTCTTATTTCAGGAGCACGAGTCCTGTTGGATGCTGCAAGTATTCATGTCTGATCTGTAGCACTCTGAAAGCATTTCCAGGCCTCCTGATTCACCAGGATACCTCCTGCTCTTTTTTTTATTTTTTGGGTTTTAGTGTTTTAGGAAAGATTTCTACCGTGTTTATACCACTGCTGCATCTGCAGCCTGTAGCAAGATTTGTATCAGATGTCCTGGGCTCACTCCTTAGAAATCTCACACATCAGAAGTTTATGTTTCAGAGGAATGGCACTTGCAGAAATCATCTCCAAAAACATCAGTGACCTTATGTGAGTCATGTTAAATGACCTGTATTAGAGCAGAAAAACAGCCAGCAGTAGTTGTGTGCTCACTTTTAGCTGCACAAGATAAACTGCAATCATACTGATACACAGAAGGAATCAGAGAAGACTATTTCTAGAAAGCTTTGTGTTTCTTAAAATTTTCTTTTCCATTTACTGATGATGTCTGCTTTGGAAGATTATAATTTTTTCTAACATAATTTGTGTTCAATAGCACTGCTTCAATTCTCTCACTGCCAGAGATACTTAAAACACAGTTGTGCTTAATGCTATACAAGCACAACTATGTGACAACTACACATTCAGAGAAAGTTCAGATTTATTTGGGCTTGACAGCTGGAAAAAATTTTAGATACTCTCTGATTTGCAAATGCTTCTGAGTTCTCCTAGAATTTTGGTTTTTTTTAATTAATCTGATAACTGCACAATAAACTATATTATTATAACACCAGGAATCAAGCAGAAATAATTTTAACATATAAGGAGATTGTATATATGCAAATATCATACAAGACATTTCATAACAATCCCTTCAAAAATGTAATTTGCAACTTGAAAGACTGAATAATCTGATTTTCTTAGAAGTGTATTTCAAATGCCTCTTGATTTGGAGCAACTGATACCTCCTAATTTGAGAGACCTTTTCAAGTGTGGACTAATCCCCATTTCCTTTTTAAAAAGAGAGAGAGAGAATGTGTAGGAGTTGTGGCTGTGAAGATGCATTACCATCTCAAAAGCTACCATTAAAAATTGTTTAGAAATAATGAACTGGAGTTATCAATACTTGAACTAGCTTTAATTTAGTACCAGAAGTGGCAATCCAGGAGTTTGATAGGAGTAATTGGCTCTCAGCAGGTAGGCTGGCTAGCACTCCATTCCTTGCTGCCATGAGGGCCTTCTAATATAAACTTCTCACAGTTTACCAGCCAGCTTAAAATTACCTTGGCTAACTCTACAGGGCTGCACTAGCTATGTTGTCTTTGTGTGATAACTGCTGTGAGTTGCTGGCCTAAAATTGTTTCAGGATCCACTTTTTTCCTTTCTCCCTCATTCCCAAGTAATAGTAATACATGTCATTTATAGAACAAGACATACTTTTCTTTTAGGAGCATAGAATATTAATTTCTGTAGTCCAAGCCTGTCTTGTGTAAAAGTTCAATTCCCATAAGTAAAAACCCCACCTTCCTTTCAGCTGACTCGAAAAGAGATTCAGATGTTTCATCCTTGAGATCACCACTTTGAGCCTCAACACTGGAGATATCTAAGAACAGCAGAAGGGTTTCTTACTGTACCAGATGGAGCAGATGACTTAAGTCTGGTGACAAGGTAGGTAACCTGTTTTAAGACATTTCTTTTATGTCAAATGACCCCTAACATCATACTTCAATAATAATCATTCCTCAATTACTGCCATTAAGAGTGTTTACCACATTGCAGTATGCAGTGGTTTCTATTCCATATCCTTAGGCAATAGGTCCAAAGACACATTCACATGAAAAATGTCCAGATTTTTATTGCTGCGCTGTCTGTGCTGAATAGTTCTTTAGTTTCTGGTTTACATCAACGGCATCATCAAAACTGATGACAAAGAAGGGGAAAATAATAACAGTTTATTCAAAATTATTCCTGCAATAGCTGATATCTGTAGATTTGTCAGATAATATGTATTTAAACATTTGGCTCAAGGAAAGTTAACACTTTGAGCAATGGCAGGTATGGAAGGGCAGGCTACGTATGTGGCTGAGGAGTGAGTGGACCCATCTTCACTGTGCCATTTAGGTAGTAATGGTACCTATCCCATTCCCTCAGAGCTTGTCCCTGCTGTTTTTAAATTCTTCAAACATCATTTTCCTTTTCTTTTCTGCAAGAGTGATGAAAAAACCTGTATATATGTACATTGTATGTGTGTCTAGAACAGCTTAGTAGAAACCTAAATCAAAGAACTGAGATTTTAGTGAGAAATGTCTACTGTCTTTTGTAAGGGCTGAGATTTATAGGCATCCACTTTTGCAGAAAAGGCTTCCAAAGTGCGAATCTAATTCTTGAAAAAGTTTTTTCCTGTCGTAATCCTTCCTGTAAGAAGGATGCCATAATATACTTGTTGCTTTCTCTGAATTCAGAAAAAAGTTGACAGATACAGAATTGCAGTTATTTATAAAGAGCTGAAATAATGTTGCATGGATTGGGGAAGGGATGAGTAGATCTCAAACAGTTTTGTATATACCATCATTACTTTTAGTTTAAGCAAAGTGGAAATAAGGAGTTGTGTAAGCCTTAATTATACCTATTAATTTCTCAAAGTAAGTAAATAACAAAATTGAATCCCTGTTTTAGAAATTCCTGTGGAAGTTTGAAATGTTTGGTATAGTCTCTGCAATGTTTTTTCTATGGGTGAAGTAGTGGAGAAATTTCTTCTAAAAAATAAGATTTACTGGGAAATTCATATTGTGTTCCTTCAGCGTGTTCCATGAAGTGCACAGGTCTGTATTCTGTTTGTTGAAGGTGTTGGTTTAGGTCCCTCACCTGCTCCCCAGTCTTTGACATGGAAGGTGCTGCCTTGCACTAACCATAAACCTGTGATCTATAAACCCAGTTGTGATCCTGGTGAGCAGCATCCATCACCACAACTCCTTGGAATTACGCTGCTAAGCCTCTTCCTAGGGCTGTGTGCCAGGTGGGCTCTAGGAGGAGCCACACTTGGTATCCCTCCATATACTGGAGGTGTAGGTGTGTATGGGATCACTGCTGTGAAACCAATGGTGGTGCAGAGGAGATTCTCCCAGAGGGGCTACCTGATGTTGTTTAACAACCTGGATAATAATATCTTGCTGCCTTTGGGTCTTCTGAACTCAGAGCTGGGAATCTGGATTTCTAGGTTGTTAACAATTATGCTAATTATACAAAGAAGATACTTAACGGTTAGAATCATAGGTTTCAAAGGGTTTTGATTTTTTTTTTCCATAAATTCTTAATGGCTATGGTGTTATGTTGCTGAAAAAGCTCATAGTATTTGTGCCATAAATTACTGACTATTCACTGCTCTGAAGAGGAACCTGAACTACAGGCTTGGGGCAGAGTGACTGAAAAGCTGTGCAGTCCTCTGCCAACACCACCAGCGTCATCAGGGATCTGGGATTGTGCAGAGTTCTGGCAAGGTCACCTGAGAATTTAACATGGTCTTTCAGATCCCTGCAGGGACCTGAGTGCAATGAAAGTGTCTCCACAGGTGCCACGAGACTGGGAAAGGTGCTGGGACAAGGGGTCTGCTTGGGAAATCCCTCTGCCACTAAATCAGAGCAATCCCAGAAAGCCTAAGTGTTGCTGTTTACCTTTGGGAACTCTGAAAACTCACCATCATGGAAGCAGAATGTCCTCCTTTAGGTGACACGCTCCAGCTTTTTCAAAGGGGATTTTTCAGTCAAGGTGGAGGCATTTCTCTTTCAAACTGTACCTTGGGTCCAGTTCCATTTTCAAAGGCCTCGGACTGTGCTCCACGTTAGAGATGTGTGCCTGCTGCTTGGGGTGAACCTGTTCCCCTGTGTTTTGGTAGAAAGTTTCTCATGATGCCCAGTCACTGATCTGCTCTCTCAGTATTTTACAGCTCCAACATGTTTTCTACCACAGACAAGGGGAGAAATAATGGAAGCAGTACAGTCCAGGCCCTCGCAGAATGACTGATTGGTGTCAGATCGTCTTCTGTGCTTCTTGCAGGGCTAAGCAGACCACAAACAGGCCTTTTTCCCCAAGCAGAATATCACTTTTCAGCATCTGTAAAGCTGCAAGAAAGAAACCTAATGGGGCAGGTGGGACCCTCAGGCCCTCACTGCCACATATATATGGACAGACTGTGGATTGCAAATCCCCATTCAGTTTGGATTGGATCTCTGGGATGTACTGGCCCCAAAGTTTGATATACACTAGCTTCAAAGATTAGCAGTTTCAGAGCTTCTTCATGCATTGGGGTCCATTCCCAAGCTGCTCTTTTTTTTGTGTTGGGACGTACAGGGGGTGAGCAATAATGGATAAGTCTGGAACACATTTTCTCCAAAAGACCAATAAACCCAAAGCATGCTGGAGCTCCCTTTTACTCCCCAGCATCTTTACTTGCTCTCTAGGGTGGTTAAGGTTTCAGAGGGATTACACACTGCTCCTCCTCTCCACCACATTCCTAGGAATTTAACCTCAGAGGAGGAAAATTGTACATTTTCTGTGGGAATTTGAAGTCCCAGACTTTCTAAGTAAGTGAGTGATCATATTTTTCTGAGTCTGGCTCACTGTTGTGACATCAGAGCCACCAATCAATACATCATCAGTGTACTGATGTACCTTAGTCCCCTCTTCAGGAGTAATCTGAGCCAACTCCTGTGCGAGTGCACGGTGGGCCAGGGTAGGGGAGTGTCTGTATCCTTGAGGTGGATGAGTAAAGGTACACTGATTACTCTCCCAGGTGAAAGCAAAACGATCTCGCTCTGCCTCCTGCAAGGGAACCATAAAAAACACACCTTTGACATTGGAAGTTGCAAGGATTGGACGGGCCTGCTCCAGAATTGTAGCAATCAATTCAGCCATGTTTGGTACAGCGGCTGTCAGGGGGCCACTGCTGGGGCTGAGATGTTGATAATCTACCGTAAGCCTCCAATTTCCATTAAGTTTACAGACAGGCCATACAGGAGAATTATATGGTGAGTGTGTGGGGATGACTACCCCTTGCTCCTGCAATTCTGCGATTCCTGGAGCAATTAATTCCCTCACATGCTTCTGAAGGGAGTGGGTAGGGTTTTACATTTGTTATTTTAGAAGGACGCAGACTTGGAGCAGTTTGCAACAGACATACAGAGAGAGATAGGAGACCAAACACCCATTCTCTCCTTCTGGCATCTGTCCAGGCCCATCCCTTTCATAGATCCAACCCCAGGATGTTAGCTTGTAGTGGTCCCGCAATCATGGCAGCTTCTGTGGCTGTCTCATCTCCAGGTAACCAGTGTTTCACCCAAGCTGTGTTCTGGGGTTGGGATTTGCCAAAAGCATCAGTTACCCATATCCTTTTTTTGTCTGGCATAATGCCACAATGAGCAGCAGCTTTAGTTTGGAGTGCTGACACCTGTGCACCAGTAACCAAAGCTTTGAAAGGGCCTAGGGGAAAAGTGATTACCATATCTCCCTGGCTGTTTTCTGTGAGCCTTTTCATGTAAACTCACTGACTGCTCCCCGGCTCACTTAGTGGGAGTCCTGTTTCCTGACTCGGGAATGGTTAAACTCGTTTCTGGAGAGGCTGAGGCGACCGCAGTGTTGGACTCCTGAGGGGGGTTGCCCCTAGGAGGTGACTCATGCTCTTTGATCTTATCCCTGCGCTTTATCAAGCCTTCCAGGTTAGTGGTGGGTGATTTGTCCATCACTTCTCCAGGAATTCCTTTCGCAATACCCTCCACCCACAAACTGTACCCTGTTTGCACACTAGGTGTCACGTTTTCTTGGCGATTACCTGGCATGGGAGGTTTTTGGATCTCTCCTACCCTTCTGATTACTGTTTTTTGCTTAAAAACACTTGTATTAGAGGCCCCCAACTGTCGACCAGTAGTTAATAATTCCTGGGCTACTTCCAACCATATTATTCCTGGTGGGGCATCCTTTCTTCTGGGCCTGGGAGTTGCCATTATGCACTCTTGTAATTGTTAAGCATGAACCTTTAGTGCATCAGACAGGCCTAGGATCAAGACAGGAAATCTCTGTGGATCCACCTCAAGTTCCATAGGGGAATGCCATTGCAAATCCAATAATTTTGTGTGGATTAATTGGAGGCATGCAGTCTTTTGTACACTTTCTGCAATGTGGCCAATTATGGGGGTTTTAATTGTGTGAGGATCTCCCCTTTCTATAGGGTCTGACCCACCTGCCCAGTAGGCAGCTCTCTGGATGGGGGACCACGGTGCTCGGTTATCATTTGTGGTCAGGAAGGCCCCTGGGCCCCAAAATCCTTGGGCCTCATCTTTGCTTAACAAAATTCGATCTCCCCCGGTAAGGCACACGCTTCACACATCTTCAGTCTCTGATTCATTGGCCTTATGGCTGTATTTTTTCTGAAGTTCATCCAGGGCTTCCCCCGTGCACAGGGTAGTCTGTGTGGTAGTTTGCCGAGCTGCCCCTTGGCCAGTGGTTTCAGTTTAAATGTTGTGTTGTGACCTTCAGGAGGTTGAAGGATAGGGCTGTTGAATCTGCAGAGATTTGGGACTGGTGGAGTGGGTTTGTGTCTGAGGGGCTGGACTTGGAGCTGCGCAGGCAGATTTGGAGGTGGTGAGGGCGGATTAAGGGTTGGGGGGATCAGTTGGAGATGCTTTTCCCTCACATCCATGGCAGGACCCGCCCTGACGGCTGCAGCCTCGCTGATGCGGGAGCAGGGTGGCATCAGGGTGGGAGCGGGGCCGGGACCCTCTAAAAATGCGGCTACTGGCACAGACTTGCACATGTATAGAATAGGGTGGGCGGGAGGAAGAAGCTCTTAGCCCCCCTTATTTTGCAGAGAAAGACAAGAAAACTCTGATGGTTACAAGTCAGTCTCCTCCTGGCATCTCCAGTGCTGTGAGCTGCTGCCTCTTTGCACAACAAAAGGGCTCAGGGACCTGTGGCACAGCCAGGTGAACAGACTCTGGGAGACGTCCCAGGAGCCCAGGGCTCAGCTGGAAGAGTCCAGACTGTCTTAGACTGTAAGGGCATAAAAGCCCTTACAGGGTTTCTTTTGTTGGGGATTCCTCCTCACTTTTGGAGGCACCCACCTCGAGCTGTTTTTTTGTTGTTGCCTGATTAAATTACTTGAAGGATGCAGAGATCTGAGACTGTGCTGTGGGAAACCTGGGGTGGAGCAGGTGAGGAGAGCTGGTCTGACTGTGGGAGGGTGGAGCGTGGGGCTGCCAAGGGGCCTCGGTCCCAGCTCAGGTGGGACGAGTGTGACTGCTGGAGCGGCTCCTGGATGGCCAGACAGGGATGTTTCCTCAACACTGGGCACTGGTGAGGCTTCACCTTGAATCCTGTGTCCAGTTCTGGGCCCCTCACTACAATAAAGACGTTGAAGTCCTGGAGCATATCCAGAGAAGAATGATGAAACTAGGGAAGGGTCTGGAGCATTAGTCCTCTGAGGAACTGGAGATGTTACACCTGCAGAACAAGAGGCTCAGGGTAGACCTTATCATTCTGTGCAACTCTCTGAAAGGGGGTTGTAGCCAGGTGGCGGTCAGGCTCTTCTCCCAAGTAAGAAGCAATAGGACAAGAGGAAATAGCCTCAAGTTGCACCAGGAGATGTTTAGTTTGGGTATTAGGAAATATTTCTTCACTGATTTTAGAGGTCTTTACCATCCTTAACGATTCTATGACTGAATCTGCAGAATTTCCCAGACTGAAGTATGTGAAACCAGAACTTCAATATACGTTTTCATCCTGAAGGCAAGTACTTACTCCAGAGAGTTCTAGGCACCTAGTTTCAGTGCTGAAAACTAGACAGCTAATCTTTCACATTTCCTAGTAAAGAGCTCAGTGCAATGGACTGAAATGACTAGTGCTCCTGCAGAAGTCTCACTCTTGTCACTCTGGCAATATCTAGCTGACTAGATACCATTTATGGAGCATGAGTGATATACACCTTTCTTAAGAAACCTTGGAATAACTCCACAATTTAAAAAAAAAAGGCCCAAAGTATTGCATTTGATATATTATTCTATGCTAAGCTGTATTTTTAAACAAACAAAAAAAAATTTGAAAAGGTAAACACTGTCTGTCTCAATTTTAACACCATGGTTACCAATAAACCAATCGGTTTATCAATTGATATTCTCAGTCCTCTTTCCCTTTCTAATTTTGCAAATGTGTTAATTCTGTGAGGGGGAGGAGACAGAGGCAATAATAAGAAAAGAGAGAAGATGCATCTGCAATGTCTAACTGTTGGGAAATAAATATATCCCATTCATTTCTCCATATGCCATATTTCAGCAAGGTGACTACCTTTTTTGCCGTGTCCGTGCTAATTAAAAAGTTCTTACGTAGTCAGGGAAGGCCCAGCCTTGCCACTGCCATTCAGTCCCAAGGGGCTTATACAGAGGGCAGGATTAGATGTGGATGATCTCATGTCTTGTCCTGCCGTGGCTTTGAGTTATAACGGCCCCACCAGCTTCAGAGGACAATGTGCAGGGCCAGCGAGTGCCACTGGCTGACTTTGAGGAACCTGAAGATATCAGCATGTCCAGTTCCATTCTTCCTTGTTTCGTTTGTGTTGGCTTTCTCCGCAGTCTTCTGTGGTAACCTTGAGTCTTGCCATAGTATTTCAGAAAGCTGTTTGATATGAAAATGGCTCAGCTTCTTCTAATTACAATAGCTCCTTGTTCTGCTGCCAAGAAAATAGCATCATCAGCTGCTTGGATTATACAGAATATTATGGAATAAAGGCAACAACAGAAATACACTGTTATTTTTCCTTCCTTATATCCTGCCTTGTGACAGGGGTTCCTCCCCCTGCTAAGTTCATTGGTTAACAATAAACAAAGGTGTTTTTAACAGCTGTCCCACTGTAGCCTCTGTCCTCTGTGGAGTGTAATACACTAGAGCCATGATAGCGTTTAAAAACTGGTTTACCGTGATAGTTTTGATTTTTTTAGTAAACTTTACTTGACTTATAACCTCTCCTAAATAGAGATGATACCCTTTTCTTCCATCCACATAGAACAGGGCATTTGCAATCCAAATATTAATTAATAGCATAAATAATTTTCTTTAACTGAGCATTTTATGAACATCAGCAGAGATAAATGTTCACTGCAAGACATACAGTGTTACCACAAAGACTCCAGAAGTGACCAGAAGTTGTAATTTAGCTTGGGGATTCTGGCTTGCTTGTGTCTTTCGTTCCTCTTAATAGATTTTGTTGCTCAGTGTTTTTGGAAATTATGTAAAGGTATCTGTCTGAATTTCAAACAGTGATTTATCAGAAACCTTTTTTGAAAAACCTTAAAAGTGTCTCTACTTTGCCCAAGGGAAATGCCTTGAGGAAAGGATAAGGACTTCACTTTCTTTAGCGAGCTTTAGCTCACTAGTTTTGGTCAACAAAATTAAGAATTTAATTTCCAAGGACTCCCTCTTTAGTCAACAGAGCAAAAGAGGATCTTGCAGGGAATTCCTGACCTGAAATCTAGCTCAGATATTCTGTGCTACCCTTCAGGGGAGGCTTGTGAGAGGGAAGACTGTCTCAGGTACCCTTTGCAGTATGTGAGGAGCAGATGTGCATTGGTGGTCCCAGTTTTTCGGTGTTGGAGGCTGGTTGCCAGGTCTGGGGCTCTCCTGGCAGGCTGCCATGCACAGATGCTGTTTTACCCTGTCTCCTCCAGAGTTACTGCAGAGAAGATGGTGAGTTAGAACATCTTGCCTGCCCAGTACCTGAATTGTGGGCCATCAGTTCAGCCATCTTTTCTTAGCAATATCAGACCATCCTTTCTCTTCCATTACAGTTTCTCTGTTATACCTGGCTTTTCTTTTCCAAGAATATTGTAAATGGTGTGTCTGACATTTTGGGGCAAGGTCCTATTGCTTATGCTTATGCCAGGCAAATTATGTGACATTACGTTCTGACTAACGCTTTGTTCCATTTGAGGTTGTCAGCAGTGGATGCTAAGGTTTGCATTCAGGAGGCACTGGCTGTGCCTTTGCACATGAAGAGTGGTCTCAGGAACACGCCCCAGTAGCCCTGACCCTCTGAGCTGCCACGTGGTGTCCCCACAGCTGTCTCAGCCTGCCCATGAGGAGCCTGGTCAGCCGTATCTGTGAGGCTGGAGCTGCTCAGGTGTAGGAAGTCATGGGTGCATCTTCACCCGTATCTGGGATTCAGATATTGAAAACTTCACAGTTTTGCATCCACCCGAAACTGAACTTGAGAGGGGTCAACAACAGACTTAAAGATAACACATAGACTGAATGAATTATACAATTCTCTTGGTGGGCACTGACCTTCTGTGTCTTTGTGTTGGGCAGTCTGTGTTAAACCCTGTAACTTGCTGTCCTCTTTTGCACTGAACCACTATATCCTCTTACTAGTATTAAACTTTTACTCAAAGAGAGTACTTTAAGTATCTTGGTCTTGAAATTAATTGACAGATTCTTTAGTATTTCATCCTTCACATCCGATAAAATTGCTCAGCTCTTCTACAGCAATTAAGACAGAAGAAACTTCCCTGAATCTGAAACTTTGGTGGGTACAGAAGTCTGAAGGTTACTGGCTTTTCTGACTATGATGGCTGTGCTGTCGTGTTTGTTGTTAATCAGTGGGGTTCTTTTATTAATAGATACTATGAGGGTTTTTTTTCTCATTTAGCCTGGCAGCCTAATGTTTAAAGTAGCTGAGAATCGTATTTTACTTATGGAACATTTCATTTATTGAAGGCTCTTTGAAATTACTTGTTTAATGAATGTATTGCCACTTAGCCAATAACCTCATCCTCTTTCTATGCAATTCCAGTTCTGCATAACAAAGAATGGGCCATATGTATCCAGGGGAAACTGAATCACTTAAGCAGAAAATAAAGGCTGTCAAAACACTACATAAATGCTGTACATGCATCTTTTTTAAGTGAGCCTGGTAAACTGAGAGGTTTCCAGTGTATTCTGAATGTTTAATCTCTGGACCAAGTCAAAAAATGATTTGCTACTCCTCGAGGTAAAATACAAGTCAAAAAGTCACAAGTCAAAAAAGACAGCCCTTTTAAGGAACAGTGATTATATGTAGACTGTGATCATTTTAGAGCTCCTTGGTTCACGTCATCTCATGAATTTAGCTTATCACTTAAGAAATTTGCTGCATCAAGAACTTCAGTGCTTCCTCACAGAGATAGGTGAGGATGTGCTAAAGTACAGGCTGACATAAACAGGATTTAAAGTTTACGGAGCTAATCAGAGGTGTGACTGTATCCAAGAGTGGCTCTTGCAGAACATTTGGCTTAGCACATGCAAAAGACCATCAATATTTCTATTTTGTAATGAGGGCTTTAAAAACCTCCTCTCATAAGGGAGACTTGACAGGAGAGGAAGAAGCTTCTTACTTAGTGATATTCCTTTCAGTGGGTCACTGCTCTGCAGTGGCTCTCTAAGCTTCTATGCATTTTAACATTTTCTCAAGCACAGCTGGGCTTTCTTTTTTCCCTGGAATTTTTCATTCAGATATAAATAGCTACTAGAGCAATATTACCAAGAATATCTTTAAAGAAATAACTGCTGAAGCCATAAAAAGGCCTTGAACTAAGGCCTTCCGAAATGACTGCTATCATTTTTATGCTTCTGTTCTGAGTTCACATGAGGCTGTCTAGGAACTGTAAATTTAGGAAAAGAAATAGAAAGGTGTATGATGAATGCAGTACTCGTGATACTTAGTGTAGCTTTTTCAGTGGTTCTTTTTATTAATGCAGCATTATTTCTGTCAAAGTTGAAATGCTTTGAAAAATACACTAAGTTGATGAAAATCTATTCCAAGGAGAACTGATAAAGCACAAAAAAAATAAAGTCTGGGAAAGAACGTTTTGACCATTTTTATAAATTTCTTAAATGTGACTTGTTTTATTTAAAATAGTTCAAAGAAATTTGAACTCTGTATGAACAACAGAACAATCGAATATGTTGGGTTGAAATGGGGAAAAATTTTTCTGTGCTACAGAAAATTCAGTTCTTGGCCAGGTCCGTTTAGTGATAATTTCTTGAATCTGTAAATACTTTTGATTCATAGAGTCATGAGTCATGATTCTCTAAATACTTTTGATTGATGGTTTTAAAGAGAGAAAAAATTCTTGAATGTCAACTCACAAATGTAAGTGGATTAAAATCTCCTGAGCCACCTGCTCGCTTCAGTGGTGATGACTTGAACACTGTTGAACCCCATTCCACATGTTCCTCAGGAAGGTGCCTCAGTACTGAATCTAGTACAGCATCTGAAAGCTGGCTGAAGATATTTTCCCAAGCTCTAGATATTAATGGTCTCAGAATAATTATGCTTTTGCAAAGGATGAGGCTCTCAATTACCTGAAGTGCAGGTTGCTGTTTTGTAGGAGGAAGGAGGGGATGTTTGAAGAGATGGTGTTCATGTTCCCAAGTCAGCCTTACATGTGATGGAACCTGGCTTTCCTGGGGATGGCTGAACACCCTCCTGCCCATGGGAAGTGGTGAATGAATAACTTGCTTTGCTTTGCTTGTGTGTGCAGCTTTTGCTTTGCCCATTAAACTGTCTTTATCTCAACCCACGAGTTTTCTCACTTTTATCCTTCTGATTCTCTCCCCCATCCCACTGAGGGGGAGTGAATGGCTGCACAGGACTTAGTTTCTGGATGGGGTTATAAACCATGACACCTCTGTATATTTTAAATTTGGTATTACCTTTAAAACCTAAACGTCAGGTCAGATGAGCTGTTACCACATCTCGTGCATCACCATGATGTGCCATGAGACAGATCTCACTGGGAGCTGGCCAGTGATGGCTGAAGAAATCTGGGAAATTGTTATTATAAAGAACACCTTCATAAGTGTTAAAAAGTGTTGGTGGAGACAGGAGCTTTTAGTGTGAAGAAGCAGAGCCCATTCATTAGCTCTTCTAGCTATGTGGGAAATTAAAACACAAAATAAAAAGGACTATTTGTACTGTGCAACTAATCTCTGTGCAATGAGCATTGCGCCATGTTTTGACTATAACTACCAAATGTAACAACCATCTATTTAGTGGCCAGATTAGGTTTTTTTCTCTGGGTATTTTGACCTATTTCCTGTAGAAGCAGAATTTTTTTTTTTTTTTTGTGCATCCATGCATTTCCCATCACTTTGTAAGCTGAAGAAATATAGTCTGACAAATTAATTAGCTAGAATTCTCCTATGTAGGAGAACACGTAGGAGTGTGTAGACCTTAGAGGAGTATTTGTCACCAAATGAACGTGTCTGTGCTAGTCCAAAATGCCCTTCAAGCTATGTCTGAAATGTTTCTCTGTTCAAATGAGCTACTCCTCGTTGTGGGTGGAATCAAGAATCTTGTCCTTCATCTTAGTTTGTATACACTAGATTCATGGCAGAGTAACTTAGTCATATAGAGGAATGCAGATAACACCTCCCCTCTACACCATGCGAAGCTGTTGTAAGCCAAGGAGTTGTGTGCTAACAGACTAGTAAAACCAGGCCTGGGATGTCTACCAAAACAATCAGGTTGCAAACTCTGCACAGTCAAGTTAAAAATCTAATTTAGCTATTTGTATGGGCTCTTAATCATACATGTAATGTGTACAAGTTCACATTAAAGTTATAATTAATTATGTCTCTCAAGTCATCCATCTAAATGAACAATGCTTTGCTGAATGCAGCTTTGTTTTTATAAATATCCTCCCATTATGCCGCACCTGAATATTCCTATTTTACCTTGGCTTTTGTGTGTGGGAGAGGCACTCTGAAAACTAAATATATCCAGTACTAATTAAACTATGCATCTAGGAAGGGCAAGAGAATAATTCTTCTTTATAGTTTTATGATGAGATTTGTCTGTCCGTGAAAAAAACTCAGCTATTCAATGCTTTTACTTCAATTTTAGATCTATCTTTACATCTGTGAGAGTGAGCAAAAATTGGCTCCTGTATTTTACAACCTGGTACTTATGAAAAATGAGCTTTTGTGAAATGGAGTTTTATGAATACTCAGAAAATGGGAAGAAACAATGCACAGGGAAAAGGGGAACAAAACACATACGTAATGATAAAGACTTATGGCTTCTAAAGAAATGGAAGGGAGAAAAATGCCTATGAAATGTGAATCTGAACACAAAAGCCTTGCCGAATCCTAAGAATGACTTGCAGTATGTTAGATCATAATTTTCCTTCTCTCTTTTACCCTGTTAATCCCCCTACATATACCACATTTGATGTGTTCTTTGTGCTTAGCTTACTTCCTCATGCCCTATATGAACTAACAAACTTACCATGCCTCCTCTTGAAGCCCACAAAGCTGGGATACCCATGTTTCCAGCCACGGGCAGTTTGCAGAGAGTTTCCGTCACTCCAGCTACAGCAGCAGGGGACAGCCAGATGGTGCAGGTTTCAATTCTACCTTGGATTCAACAGAAGGCCACCAAGCCTGGAGTTCTTGTGAACAAAATGCTCTGAACTTAATGAACTAGAATTTTGCCACTGAATTATTCTGCTGGGAAATGGGAGAAGTCCCCAGTTTAGTTCACTCATCACGCAGGTACCCTGTTACTCGTAACACTTGTGTTTATGCCTTGAACAAAGCAGTTTGCCCACTCTTTCCACCCCGGGATGAGGGCAGAGACAGCCTTGCAAATTGTGCTGAGGTTGTTCGAGGCAGAGCCCTTCCAGCTGTCCAGTCTGTCCTGTCCCTGCCACAGCTGGCCTGGAGGGGTGGAGCACCTGCACGTGTCTCAGTGCTAAGTCTGCTGTCTTAGCACAAACCAGCTTTTGTCAGCACTTTAAAGAAAATTGCTGGACTTTGCATCTGAGTCATGTACACACGGCCCCAAGCCTTTTCTGCAGGGATGTTTTTCCCTGGCAAACAAGTGGTGCCAAATTGTGGAGGGCCTAGAAACAGAAGAAGGAAATAATTCATGAGTATGCAAAGACTTCCAGACTTTTTTCCATGGTATTGCGGAAATCAATCCTTAGCCCCGTATAAGTAACTACAACAGAGGGCTATTACAAACATTCTCAACCAAATGAAAAAAAAATGTGGTATGCAGGCACCAAAGATTACAAATACATATTTTGCAAAACTGCCTGTAATTATGCAAAATAAATTTCATGCAAAAAGCGGCGCCACCTAAATGGCAAAACATAATATATGCACATGTTCAAAAAAGACAGTCTTCTCAAACAAACTATTGCCACAACCATGGAATGGCTTGAGTCTTCAATTACAAGTTAATCTATCCTAGTAAAATGAATTCTTTAACGCTGGGATCAGGTTTTCTGTTTATCACTAGGACGAGTTTCTGTTCTCCCATGTTGAAACAGTCAAGTGACATGATAGAAGAAGGTAGAGCTACCTCCATGTGTGACAACATGACAGTAGTTCTGCTGCAGCTTTCCATGTGGCAAGGTAAGAAATCCAGTGATAGATGGCTCAGATGTTACCAAAGCAGGTTTATACCTGGAATTTGTTAATTTCTCACCTTAAACTCAGACACGAACAGTAACTTTGGTACTAGCAACAGTCCTGGTACTAATAGTTTTCGCCATATTACCCTCTTTTCTGTGTTTCCCTATAAGTAGAACTGGTTCTTGTGGCATTGGGCTGCAGGGCTTTGCTGAAAACAGGACTGTTCCAGCTGTGGCAATTTCTGTCTGCTGCCTGCTCTTGTGCCATGATGCATGGTCTTCACACAGCCTCGCGGAGAGCTGAATTTACAGCACTGTGGTCGAGAGTGAAACTGCCTTGAGAAGAAGACAAGTTTAAGTTGTAAACACAAAGATCCCTTACGTAGCTGGCGCAATGAGCTGGCTTTGTACTGCCTGTGTTTTGAAAGGTTCCAGAAAACTCCATGAGAGGGGTTTCAGATGTGCTGGTGCTGCTGCAGTGACAGCTGTCTCCAAACCAGAAGGTGTTGCAACTTCCTAAGCAGTAATAATAGATGGGTTGATACCACCTACTTCCTTAGTTTGTCTTTTCCTGCCTTGTCATACGGGTGTCTGTCTGGCAGGGCTCGAAAATGAAAGACACTTCAGTTTTGAAAGATTTGCAATTGTAAGCAGCTGAGAAGGAAACGAGTACCAAGTCTTGACGGAGGCAGACTACTCCCCTGCAGTCTGAGTGACAAGCTGGGGGGCCAAGCTCCACTGCAGAGGTGGGGGAATAGTGAGTTTGAAAGGTAAGAGTTGCAGTTGGCCTTTAGTAGTTCCTGGTCATCTGTGAAATTCTTAGGGATATGGATGTCAGTAGAGCCATATCATTCATGAACCTAAGTTTAGATCACTTTAAAAAGAACAGCAGGCTTGAAGAAGAAAATCTGAGTGAAGAAGAAAATCTCATTGATTCTGAGAAAATAGTTGCCTTCATCTAGGGCCTTTCTGGATGAGTCCTCAAACCCATGACTGTGTGTACCAAATTTGGCCCTACTGCCCACGCAACCTGGTCTGAATATATGAACCCCGGAGCCAAAGTTTTCCTTCCACTGAATTTCCCTAGTGAAGATCCAAACTCATGTCATTGTGTGAATTATTATATACACCCTTTGAATCACAGAACCTTACACAAAATCATATGAGGAGTGGCTGAGGGGTCTGGGCTTGTTCAACCTGGAGAAAAGGAGATTCAAGGGAGACCTCATTGCTCTCTACAGCTACCTGAAAGGAGACTGTAGCCAGGTTTGGGGGCAGCCCCCTCTCTCAGACTAGTGACAGGACAAGAGGACACAGTCTCAAGCTGCGCCACAGGAGGTTCAGGTTGGACATCAGGAAGAATTTCTTCGTGCAAAGGGTTGTCAAGCATTGGAATGGATTGCCAAGGGACTGGTGGAGTCACCATCCCTGGAAGTGTTCAAGAAATGACTGGATGTGGCAATCAGTTCTCTGGTTTATTTGACAAGGTGGTCATCAGTCAAAGGTTGGACTCGATGATCTTGGAGGTCTTTTCCAACCTTAATGACTGCAATTCTACAAAAGATATTTGTGTATTACTTTGATCAATGTGTCTGTTCTGTGGTGACCAGAGTCCCCAGGAGTAGAAAGCAGTTTGAATTCTTTTGTCATATATCCAAAGGAAAGCAAACAAAAAACAACAAAAAACTCCCACACTGTATAAGATGCTTTTACCTGAACTTCTCACCTTACTACAGATACGCAGTTGATGTGATGGGGAATTCTTTGTCCTTTGTACTGTTTCTCTTGCTCTGTCACCATGTGCATGGAACTTGCATTTCCAGTACAGCATTTGCACTTCTTTTTGACAGGCCATGAAGGTGTGTGTTTGCAAAGGCTCTGAGAGCAGTGGGGACACTGTGACATGGCCACCTCCCAGGCTGCATAATGCAGAGCTTCCATGCCACTCACCTAACCTGGGGCAGAGGGCTGCTTGCCTCATACTGTGGTTTTTTTTTTCCCCACAGTCCCTCCTTGCCATTGAGTACATCCTTCTACAGCTCACCTTTTGCCACCCCTTAGCCCTGTTTAGCCATGTCATCTCCTAGCCTTGGTTAGCAAAAATAGAGCAAGCTCTCAGAATTAATAGCTTTGCCCCCATTTTCTACATGGATAACTAAACTAAGTGCATGGGACTTCACCTCCCTGTAATGCTGTTAATAAACCTTCTCTGGCTCTGCCTTCATGCTTAGATAATCAGTCCCCACCCTGTTCATGTGATGAATTATTTTATTGTCTCAATTTTGTCCATTTTTATAGCAAATGCTTCCCTAGGTTTTTGCCTTTGGAGCTTTTCTTGTTTCATTGATTCTCTGGAATATTATGTTGATCTAGTTCTAAGTTGCAAAGTATATGCTCGTGTATTGTGCCTCAGTTTCTGAGGAGGCTGTTGCACCCAAGTTCCCCAAAAGCACTGCCTAATGTCACCACCTCAGCTCTGTCTCCATTTTAAGTCATGGACTCTCCCTCCCCAAAGTTAACCTTTGTTTTAACTGTGCAGCTCGGAGTCTCTTCATTTCCTGCATGTTAAGTTCCATGCCAACCCTGAAGATGGTTTTCCTTGAAAACGTGAAACAAATATGCAATAGTGTAAGCAGCTGAATAGAGTTTTACCAGTGAACACTAAAGATCATCAATGAAAGTCCCCACTGAGAAGCAAGTGCCACTGGAGATCATTTCTCAAGCAGTGTGACTAATGCAATTTATGACCTGTCTCATCTCCTCAGGCTCCTGTTTAGCTAGTGTGTCACCCTTTAAATCTTATGTTTCACCCCAGCTGTCCATGTTTTTGCATTTAAAGGCTTTGCATGTGCTGTGACTGATACTGTAGTAGTAAAGGTCACTAAGCTGACTTTACTATTAGGTGGGTTTCATTTTTATACACCAAACGTGATGAGGAAGAGTCACAGTGAAGTCTGTTGACAAGATCATCTTTAAATGTTGAACATATTAAATGACTTCACTTTCAGTTGGTCTTCTCAGCACAAGCTGGACTGGAAATCTCATTAGAATATTTAAAGTGACAGATTTTGCAGTGCCAACTGTAGTCTTGAAGCCCAATATTGTCCCTTATGTGAATACACAGAGTGATAGTTGCATATTTCTTTGGAGGTTGTCCTACAGCTGTGTCTAGAGCAGCCACTGACAACAGCCCCAACCACCTCAGAACTTGTCTGAGTAGGTTAATAGCAATAAGAGGTTCTTAAAATGCCATTACACATTGATTAAAAACTTCCTTTTTCTTTCTTTCTCATAGGTAGCCTCTCCATTAATAATTATTAAAATGGTAAGTTTTTAATCACCCAAATGAACACTGTGCTCAGATAAAACAAGTCAAATATGGCAGGTGAAATGGTCTGCAACTGTCAGCACTCTCCTGTACCATTTAGGTGAAGCAGGCTTGTTGCTTTAAACAATGACAAGAAAACAAAACAAATACTTTTTTGTTTTCTCAGATGCCTTTTGACTTACAAAGCTGCTATTGTTGCAGTCAGTAAATGTGGTCTTACGCCATGGGTCATTGAAATAACATGGAGAATGCATTCTTTTCTGCTAAAAGTATATTTTAGAAAGCATTTATTTTCTACATACAGGTAAAAAATACAATATGGCATGAGCCTGACCATGCACATATATCAGTAATGTTTTGCACATACTTGATTTTTTACAAATATCTTACAGTTGGCAATAAGATACTGACACCTATTCAAGAAAATGAAGGACACGTTGTCCCATAACTGGACATAAAATAGAGAAAACCACTCAGGGAATATAAAAAAAGTAAGCATGTGATTCCTTTTGAGGAAATTTCTATACCTTCTACTTGGTGGTTTTGTGTGATCCAGACTGAGAACTATTAAGTTTAAAAAACATATTTAAGTAGGCTGAGGGCATGAAAATTTTATGGTATAAAAATCCTACAAGACCCTATTAAAATACTTTATCGGAAGGAAAAAAAAAAAGCTATCATCAAGTCCTGCCATGGAGGCCACAATCATTTAAGAGGCACTGCATGATCTTCCCTTAATGTTTTAAAGGGATGAATACAAAGAAACTTGTGCTAATGCCCACCATGTTCTACAAAAACCTGCCTGTCTTCAGCTGGGTTGAGTAAAAACACAGATCTAAAAGAAAAGATAAAAAAGAAAGCTCCCACCTAAATTTTTAGACAAACAAATTGTCATCTGTAAAGTTTCCCAGGTGCTGAGGAAACACTTTCTGTGTGTGTGTTTGCGCTTCAGTCCTGCCAGGGCTGAATGCCTGGGAATGTTCCCTAAAAGGGAAACGGTGGTATTCCCCAGTTCATCTTCCCTGAGACCACTTGATAGCTATGCTCTGAGCATGCTGACGGGGATGAATCAACATGGCATGCAGCAGCCCTGGGTGCTTCCATTTAAAAATACAGCCCGGCAGGGAGGCGGTAATGATGTTTGTTCCCTGTTTAAGCTCCTTGTATTTAGAGCACTCTCCCAGTACATGGAAGATTTGAGTGCAGTTCCCTCCTACACTGTCAGGGACTGGGTGTCAACATTCCCCTCATTCCATAGGAGTGGCCAGAGAAGGAAGCTGCAGACCAGGCTTCGATAAGGACATGGGGTGGTTGGACCTGAGCAAGAATCACTAAGCTTTAGTTATGAAACATAAATCATTATCTAAAGCGTCTTCCCAGCCATTCAGAAGTATCTTCCCTGTCCACAGCAGGGGTAGGATATTAGGTCTCGTGCCTCTCTCAGCAATTTAGCAGGTCATAGGTTGCTGGATGCTGTAGATCCCAGCTCGCAGCATCCCAGTCCCTTCCATAGCTAGGGCAGGGAGCTTAGTTAAGTAGCTGAGGGGGTTTGATATCACCCTAAGAACTCAGTACCTGAAACCTACACAAAATGATGCTCTGCAGCCTGGGTCCTTTCATTTCCTATCTTTGAGTGGCAGACCACAGATGACTAGAAAGAAAGGCACAAAAAATGACACAAAAGGCATAAAAAAGAAACAAAATTTGAATTTTGTACTAGTCCCATCAACTTTGACTTCCAGTTTTATCTGTGGATTACTGGACTCTGATGAAGAGCAACCCATACAGAGCAACCCACACAGACCATCAGATGTAAGGTCATTGGCTAACGAAGCAATTGTCTGTCATTATTTAATTAAGGAGGAGTGCAGCATGCACGACTGTGTGTGTATGGGAAACTTGTCCAGGAGTTGTGACAGGCACTATCATCATGGCTAGTGAGCATTTGCTTAAACAAAAAGCAAGAAATGACTGAGAAAATGAATGGAAGGCAAGAACAGGAAGTTCTGCCATTTGAAAAAAAATATATGCAAAGTAAAAATGGAAAAAAAAATCTGCATTTTCTGTATAACTGGCTTAATTACTTTGTAATCCAAAATAACTTATTTAGACCTTAAATACAAGTGTTGCACACTTACGATGCTAAAAGTTATAAATGTTTGAGCTGAAATAGTTGCAAAATAAACACCAGAAGTAATCATTAGGTGAAGTGTAAACCACAGGGAATGTTAATTATTATTTTACTTAAAAGTAAATTCAGTAGACATAGTGATTTGTTGTGAAACATGCTCATTTAAGTGGGCAATGACAGAAAGAAGTATTTTGGGAAAAATTCTATAACTTTCTACTACTTGAAAAATGGTGGGTACTGACTGTCGGAAGGACTAGCAGTCATTGCTGAGCTCTAAATTACTTTCAGCCATGTAAGAAATAACCTTATGGCCTCCCAGGAAAGCTGTGTGAAATAAAATGATCAATGTGCAAGTGTGGTCAAGAAAGTAAATAAAATGTGAAGATGGCTAAGGTAAAAAGGGCACTTTAACTAGGTTCTCATAAAACCATAATTTCTGTGGTATTCAGCTGCAGTTACACAAACTTAGTAATCTAAATCTCAGAATTTTTATTTTGAGTGTAACACCTGACTTTTAGAAATAATAATAGATATCTGGCGTCAGGAAGCAACTGGAAGGTTAGGGACCTTCAGTTAAGATCTGTAAACAAGGGAAAATGAAGTTGTGCTTTGTACACCAACGAAAACTACATTCACCTCATGTTAGTTTTACTTTTTGGTTTTCAGAAGGCTTTCAGATGACGATACCTCTCTTTTCCTGAGTTACAACTTGGGTTAGTTTTAGTTTCGGTTCCCTTGGGGAATAACCAGCAGGAGATTTTGCAGATGCCAAAGCAATGTTCAAATGGTTACCAGTGACGCAGAGAGTAATTGCCAAATGATGATTTAAAAGGTGTGATGCTTTACAAGCTTCCTGAGTGGCCGTGGTTTTGTGTCAGGTGTCTGAACTATTTACTGCAGAGCCAAAAGGCCTAAGTGAAAGTGTTCCAAGATGGGTTTTATAAATGTGAATCCAAGGCAGCTCTTCTCTAGGGTTAACTATAGAGGCTGTGTGTTTGTAGCATTTATGGCTTCTTTTAAAGCAGTGCTTTCTCACCCCAAACATAGCAGGTTACACATTTGGGGAAAAAAAAAACAAGAACTCTTGACTTGTACTTCCCCAGCTGTAAAAAATGCAGCCAGAGTCTAATTAAAGCCCTAAATAAATGTTGTACTTAATTAAAGAGAAAACCAAGCCTATTGAAAAGGGAGGAAAATAATGAGCTATTTCTTGTTGTACATGATCTTTGTATACAATAAAACATGTGCTAAAGTGTTTTGTGGTTGGCTGATGTTTTGGTTGTTCTTTAAAAAAATGGGAAGATGAGAAGCCCTGTGAGCAGGCACAGGGTTTGCCTCCAACAGGCAGGCTGCAGGGCAGGAAGGCATGATCACTTACTGATATATGAAATAGGTGAAATGAAACTTGACTGGTACCATTGCTGAGCCTGTGTCACCCTCTCTTTCGGGCCAGCACAGCTGTTCCTGCAGCCAGTCAGTGAACCATTTTGGGGAACTGATCTAGCAGAACAAAACAACCAGTTTCAGGGGGAGGGGAGGCTGTGCTTATGTTTCAGGTGAATCACATCTCCAGCACTGCTGGTGAGGAGAATGTGCAAACAGGGGAAGCCTTGTCGCTGGAGGCAGAGGTTGTGCAACGTGTCACCAAATGTTTAACAACCAAACCCTGTAATTGTTAAAAGGTGAGGAGCAACTAAGTGGAAATACCATAAACTTCAGGGGAAAAATATATATACATACGCCTTATACTATTTAAGATATTAAAGGCACATTAAGGTACATTGCCCAAGCAACAATATAAGCAACAGGAAGGGATAAAAAAAGAGAAATACATTTCAGCTCTTGAGACCCATAGGCAAATGTGATGCTGCAGCCTCTGATCACTTCGCTTTCTGTGCACTAGTACCATCAATAAAACGAGCAGGAAAATGGTTGCAGCTCTGCAAGCCTGACAGCTAAACGATCACTGCAGGCTGGCAACAGGAGCTCAGAAATCTAAGACTGTGGGCTTTTGTTAAGGTAGCATGTCTCAGAAACAATACAGATACTGCTCTGTAGGAGCTTAATGCAATATTATGTAAATGAAAAAAAATGCAAGTTGCTTGCATGGTTCTTTCTGTGCAGTGCCAGTGCAGGTGTGACAGCTTTTGGACCTTGAGTTACTGTGCCGAGTTCTCCACTGGGTTTGCACAGAATTCACCTGGGCTCCACTCACCAGGATTTGAAAAGGAAGGGAGGGTGAAACCAAGCAATCTGCCTTTTAAATTTCTTCTGAAACAACAGTTCCTTAATTTATTATAGACACTAAAGAATACCAATGCCACCAAGTCAAGAGCTTTTTCTAGACTGTGGCCCTGACAAAACCATTACTGTTTTCTGATGAGAAGACAAATTCCAGTCTTGTGCTCAGTGTACTTCATGTAGAGCTTGTGCTGCAAATGGAACGTGAAACTGCTCCGTCTGGTTTCCAGCAACACTATATGTACGACAGAACCCCAATTTCCACGGCTGTGGTTCAGATTATGTTTTTCAATGGCAAATCCCTGTCTCAGGAGTAGATTGCTCAGCTTTTTTTTTATTTTAAAGAAACTGAGTAAGTGGAGAACCCTTAAAAGTGATAATTTTGTTGGGGGAGGGTAATTAAATGGAAGATGATACTTTGTCATCCTAACCTGATTTGAAGAGAATTGAACAAAATGTATAATTTCTTTCTGACACTTTCTTTTTGGGCACATTTTATCTGTCAGGGAACCTATTATATTAAACAGTGAAAACACTTGAAAAAATATTGCAAGATAAATGTATTTAATTTAAAAGCTTCATTTATATTAATTTCAAGTAATATAAATAATAGCTTTGATGAAAATTATCTGCACACACCACATGTCAAAAATACAGTGTAGAAGCAGTAAAACTGTATGAGAAAAAGCATGATTATTTATTGCAAGAGGACAGGGGAATTGGACCATCACTCCTGTACAACAGTGCTACAGAAAACTTTTTAAAATAAAAACCCTAAACTACTACTGTTGTCTCTCTTACACGTAGCCATCAGTCTGAGCAGAGAGAATTTCTGCTCTTATCTCCAAAAAAGTAATTTGCAAGCTATTTCTGATTTCATTATACTATCTGCATAGTTTCTTGTCTTTTGCACCAAAAATTATATGGGAACATTAATTTTAAAAATCGCCTCTCATATTGCAGCATAAAAGGCAAAACCATTAAAACTGATACAATCTATGAGCAGCAAACCTGAGAAGAGCAAATATTGATCAAATTGCAACATGTCCTGCACAGAAGCTACAGTGAAATAAGGCAGCAGTTGTAGGTTGTCACGAGCTGTGCTCGTGTTTTACTTAAAGTCCAAGATCCTGCAGTGATGTTATTACCTGATGGTCTCAATTTTAAAAAGATTCATACTTTACTGTGGGGAGAGGAGGGAACTGAATTATAGAGTCATAAACGCTGAGGCTCTCTGTGACAGAGGAGCAGTATCCACAATTAATTTTGCTGCATTAGGCTCCTGGCTCGTGTTTTTATGTACTTGGGGCTCTCAGAACCATGCTGCTCTCCTCAGCTTTTCCTACAGACCAAGCTGCACCAGCCTTAGAAATGTAACTGGGACACGGGTACTGTACACTGAGCAGGCACTCAAAATGCCGGGTGGGCTCCTCTGCTGCTCTTCACCTGCTTCTGGTCGAATGCATTTCAGCCGGCCCAGTACCTCATGGGCTTTTCCCTGCTTGTGCTGATGCCCAAAGCTGAGTCCTTTGCTGCCCTTTCCTTGACCCTCCAGGGCAGGGCGACGGAGGGACAATCTTTTGTCCAATACCATTTATCTGTGGTGCCAAAATTCATTGTGAATTCATTGCTGAAACCTGCTACCCTAACCATACTTTAGTCAGCAATAAAACAGTTAAGGACGTTCCCGTTCAATTTGAACACTGAATACCATCCCCTCACTGCTCACTCAGTCAAACCGCAGCAGGGAGAGGAAAAACCTGCAACTTTTAAGTTGCAGCATTACTGTGTTCAGTCTTGGGCTCCTCAGTAAAAGAAGATGAGGAGCTTACTGGGAAGGGTCCAGTGGAGGCCACAAAGATGATGAGGGGTCTGGAGCATCTCTGTTACGAGCAGAGACTGTAGGAGCTGGGCCCGTTTAGTCTTGAGAAGACTGAGAGGGGATCTCATTAATGCATATAAGTATCTCAAAGCTGAGTTCCAAGAGAGTGGTTCCAGACTCTTTTCAGCAGTGCCCAGAGACAGAACGAGAAGCAATGGCCATAAACTAAAAGACAAGAAGTTCTGCCTCAACGAGGACATCTAAAACACGAAGAAGAGCTTCTTTACACCGAGGGCGGCAGAGCCCTGGAACTGCCCAGGGAGGGCGTGGAGTCTCCCTCTCTGGAGACAATCCAAACACACCTGGACGTGTTCCTGTGCCACCTGCTCCAGGTGACCCTGCCCTGGCAGAGGCGTCGGGCTGCATGATCTCCAGAGGCCCCTTCCGACCCCAACAATCCTGTGATTCCGTGATTCCTGTGGTACTGCGGCTTGTCGTCGCTGCGAGCGGCGGCAGCGCTGGAACCGCTCAGAAATTCCGCGCCTATCCCACGGAAAGCGGCGGGTTCTCGCAGCAGAAACGCCGCTCCGCGCCGCTCTCGGAGCGGGGCAAACTTGGCCCTCGGCGGGGCCGGCCCTGCGCCGGGCGGGGGGCGCGGAGCCCTGGCCGGGGGCGGAGCGGGGCGGCCGCGGGCGCTCCCGCCGGGGGCTCCCAAGATGGAGGCGGGCGGTGCGGCGGGGCGAGGCAGGGCCGGGGCCGGGGCCGGGGCCGGGCAGGGGCTGCGCCCGGGGCAGGTGCGCGGGGCGGCGCCGCTGCCGGGCCGGGGGCGGCGCTCGGCGCTCCGGGAGTGACAGCGGGGCCGGAGCGGGGCCGCGCTGCGCCCGCCGGGCGGTGACTCAGGCTCCCCCTCCCGCCCCGCCTCCCGCCCCGCTCGCCCAGCCCGGGCCCGGCCCAGCCGCCGCCGCACGGCGCCGCCACCGCCCGCCGAGCCCGGGGCGCCGCCGGGAGCCGCGCGGGGGCCATGACGGTGGAGCAGAACGTGCTGCAGCCCGGCGGCGCCGCCAAGGTGAGACCCCGCCGGGGCCCGGCCCCGGGGCGCCGAGCGCCCCGTGCCGCGTCCGCGCCGCACCCGGGCCTGGCCGCGCCCGCCCCGGCCCCGCCGCTCCCCCGCGCCGGGGGCGCAGCCGCCCCTGCCGAGCCGCTCCCGGGCCTTCCCCGCGCCGCGGCCTCTCCCGGGCCCCGCAGCTCCAGCGGCCGCGGAGCCGCAGCGGGGGCCGCGGGTCAGCCCGGCCGCGGGCTCGGCGCTGGTGGCGGGGGGCACCCCGCGCTCCGCGGGGCCCGGGCGGGCCTGTTGCGCTCGCAGGGAGCCGGGCGGGGCGGCAGCGCTGGGGGCGAGCGGGACGTGCCCCGGAGCACCGCGGGGTCCCGGGCCAGCTCCCCGCGGGGAGATGCTGCTCACGCCCGGCGTGACCCTGCAGCGCGGCATCCGCGCCCGCCAAAGGTGAACGCTATTTCCAGCCGGTGACGCTCTCCCGCTGGAGTGGGGAAGTGCCGCGTTTGGGCACTCGTGTTAGCGCGCATCGCGGAACGGGGTTAAGGGAATGACGGCGCTTACGGAGCTCTCGCTGCACACCAGGACTTGGCAGGGAATGTTTCTCTGTCAAAAAAAAAAAAAAGGAGAGAGGAAAGGATGTCTTTTAAAGCTCTTCGTCCCTTTAAGTGAACTGAACCGCGTTGAGAAATATCTAAAATTAAATTTCAGTGCTTTTTAAACAGTGTTTTTTAGGCTTTAAAGGTAACTTGCTGGTTAACACAACTCTTCTGTTTAGTGATATGACGGCTGCCCTCTTCCTTGATATTTATTTATTTATTTATTTAATGGCATATGCTGCTTTTATAAGAGGATAAAGGTATTTGTGCTTTGGTGTAGTCAGTGTTGAAGTTAAATGGCTGCAGTCCTAAGAGTGGACAGTGGGAATGTGCTGATTAAGGTGTAATTGGTTAAAGTGGTACAACTCGCATTCAAGAAGCTCATTTGGAGGGAGAGGCGTGTCTGGCAAAGACTGCTATCGTAGTTGGAAGTAGTTAGCACTGATTTTTGGCTGCTTCAGCAGGAAGGCAAAGGCTGCTCGGACTGATTTTGTTCCTCAGTCAAGTGTTTTCAGTTGGGGTGTGCTCACAGGTTAATGTAGCAGATTTACTGCTAAGTGTGCCTTCTGTGTTTGAAAACTTTGTTGCTGCTGCGCATCTGACAACTTTTGTGATCAAGTTTACCTTTTATAAAATCTGTTTCTAATAGTTTACTGAATACCTCGCAATTGTCTCATCAGATACTCAGTTACATAGTCCCTCCTGCACGCTGATCAGAGCTGCCTATTTGCGCCTTCTGTTAATAATCCTGAAGGAGAAATGTTAGATTTTCAGCTAAACTAGAAGAAACATTGCGGTTTCCAGCTGAACTGCTTGGGGGTCGGTAGTTCAGGGTTACTTTCGTTTCAAATCAAGGATAAGCTTAAAGGTGATTGAAGATGGGTTGTGGCAGATGCCGGGTAACACAAGCTGCAGTAAAAAATAAAGTTAGCAATAATTCTGAAGTTGTAGTCAGCATCTATGGGTGGTGGTCACTTCTCTAAGTATAGAGACACTGTGTAAAATAAGTTTTTTTTCATGGCAGGGATTTTCTGTTTTATCCCAAAGTGCATGCTGGAGTGAGGAAAAAGCAAATCTTGAGGATACTTTTCAAAAAAGTATCGTTTGATTCCAAAGTGAGTATCTCGTTGCTTATTGAGACTAACGAGTAGCTAATTGGGTTACAATTTTTTACATTGTTCAGGTTATTTGTATGTAAGAAGAAAAATTTTGAAGGTTTAGTGGGCTGATGGATGGAGGAAAAGTGGAGAAGCTACCGTACCACTAACTCACCCTCTTCCCTCAAAAGAGGAAAATCTCATGCTCCGCAAATAATGAGAGTTTGTTCTGGAGACCTCAAAGTTTGTTATGATTATTTTCTGTTAGCGTGAAGAAACCACATAGAAGCAGAAATATATTGGTTTTTACAAGAGATGCCTGAGTCATCAGCATACTTTATTCAGAACTGTGGTTCCCAACATTGTTCATCAGATGTTTTCTTACTGTCATACAGGAAGCGTGTGTCAAACTTCAGCAACACTTGGACATGTAGGTTTGTATTAATAAATGCTCTAACTACAAACAGCCTGTTTCCCACTGAAGCTATCTTTAGGTTATTGTGTAGTAAAAGCAGCTGCATCGCGTCCAGAGAAGTTTTTTCTTTCATCTCTACTGGTCATCTTGACTCCTAATTAAAACCTGTAATTTATTTCCTGCAGCAAATATTTAATCATGTTATTCTTGCTCACATCTCTTGCGTGCTTCTCTGACATTGTTAGGTGTGTGGAGGTTATAGGTAATGGTCATATTAGGACTAAAGCATGTGAATAAAGGTAAACGGCCTGGGAAGTTAAGGAAAAGGGCCTTCTTGTTTTGTCCTATCTGTATTTCTGTCCAGTCAAGTCCTTTTTTTATCAGGCAGTTTGCTGCTGAAGAACTAGTTGCAGGACTCCCTGTGCTCCAGGCAGTACTGTACTATGCTGTACTACAGTGCTGGTGCACACGGGCATGGATTTTCCTCTTGAAGGAAAACCTTCCCAGGTGGCTCTTGTGCTGCCAGACCCTTCACTTGGCCAGTGTCCCTTACACAGGGTTCAGCAACAGGGGCTGGGGGAAATGGTGATTTTTCGAGTAATTGGAAGTAGCTATGCAGGGAGGTAAAAGGTGTTTCAGCATTGTCTCAGCTCTCATAACTGTTGTGATGGCCATCTCGGAACAGCAGGTTGAAGAAACTGGGTTTTACAGGGTGACACTTAGCTGGCCTCTCAGCAATGTGTGTTATCAGGTTCTACTGCTTCTGGAGAGGGCCCGAGTGTTGGCTGATAGATGGGTTTAAAGACTGTTTTATCTGTCCTTTGGTTTCCCACACCCACTGTTATTTCAGACCTGTGATTCAGCAGTGCATTGGCAGCGTAATTTCGGGATAGCAGAATGAAGTTAGGTGTGTCAGCTCAGCTCATTTTTTTCTTAAACTTTTTTTTTGAAGAAGCGTAAACTTTTAAGGCTATTTACTACTTGAAGTAATGCCTGTCTTAAAGCAAGGTCTGATACTACATACTTCCTCTCCCATACTGTTTTTTTGGGGTAATAAGGAGAAAACTGTGCTAACTCATGTGTGGGCCTCTGCTCTACTCCATCTCGTGGTTATGATGTACTTATTTCTGAAGGATATAGCACTGGCTGCTTTGCTTTCCTGAAAGCAAAAGCCACTTCATGCAGGAGACGATGCAGTTATCTGTCTCCAGCAATTGGAATAGGGATGTTGATGCAGTCCTGGATGGCAGGAAGTAATTGCAAAGTGTATCTACCAAGCGCTTGGTACGCAAGGAGGGTAGCTTGGGATATCTTTTGTACTCTCTTTCTCCATCTCAATAGGTGGCAACCTTCCAAGGTTTTAAAATCCAAGCCTTTAAAATCTCTGTGTTTTAATAGCTGAGTTCAGGGTCTGCCCGATAGTGGATGCGTGGTGGATCCCAGAGGCTGCAGGATGCTGCTCTCATCACATGGCTGGAGCTGCTCTTTCCTGTGACCAATGTGCAGGTGTCCTCCTGCATCTGAGAAATGCATCCTGGATCATGGAATGAGGATGGATTACATAGCTCTGTGTTTGGACTGTGTGCCAAATGGGCTTGAATATGGGGGGTTATACCTGCTAGTGCTGGTACCCAAAGCTTTAGTACCTCTTTTGGCCAAGGTGAGAAGAATAACCAGACCGATTTACTGAAAGCATTTGCACCAACTACTGAGTAATTAAAAATCATTTGAACTGCTGTGGAGTTATGCTTTTAAATGTACACATCTTGTTGTGTATTTTAAAAAAATGTAGTTACGCCTTTGACACAGATTGCCCTTGGTATTTTCTGAAAGCTAGAGCAAGGTGCAAGGGTCAGTGATTCAAAGTGATTTTGAAAGCCCTTGTCAGACTGGTCTGCTGAATGCCTTCTGGTTTTGTGACTGCTTTTATGGATTTTGGTGTGAGGTGGGTGTGTGTGTGATAAGGTGATAAGGTTTTTTTTTTTGCCGTTTTGTTTTTTTGTTTGTTTGGTTGGTTTTGGTAGGGTTTTTTTTGTGTTTTTTTTTTTTTTAATCTGTGCAAACCTACTGAATCTCAGAGGATTGTTTTTATTGGTGTAATATAATATGAATCAGCACATTTCCAAAACCTTTAATAGCAGTTTAAAACCTGTTGCGTTCAGAAAATCTTTCACAGAAGTTCAGTAATGCTCCTGTGGTAGCTGGAGTTTACAACTGTAGTACTATCATACAGAATTTGTCTGAAATAATGTCTTTAAATATATTTTGGTCCATGCCTTGAAAGAAAAATACTGCCTCAAGATATGAAAATAAAAGGCTTATGTTATTTTCATTGTAACTTTTTGTAATATTATTTTAAAATATCTTTAGTAATTCCTTAAAAAAACCGCAATAACCATATATTTTTAGGAAATTCTATATAGACAGCTGCTAGGAGCAGCATCTACAAAAAATGACAAAACACATCAGCTTCTATGAAAAGGTCAAAAAAGCAAATTACCATGTGTCAAAATATAAAAATATTTCACGTTTTTAAAAGTGCTCTGTAAAGATAAGTGGGAGGATAATTGAACAGTCACTTTTCTTGCACTCTTGTGCCTGAGAAGATATGTTTGGGCTGGAAGCAGCATCCCTTTAATTTGTGAATTCAGTTGATGTTCATGGACTTCTGTAACTGAAGAGTAATAAAAAGAAGAATGAAAGATAGAAATTCTATTTGGCTTCTGGCTAAATCTTTTCTTCTTCCTTGAACTAGCTTGAGTGTCAAGAGCCTGATTATTTAGTCCCTGAGAAGCTGATCCATAATTTCAGTGATGGGAATTTTGAGGGATGTCCTCACAATTGGGAAATGATTGGGAACTAGTGCAGTGGCCGAGTTGTTAAACTCAACTTGGAGGCTGCCTATTCAAGCTGGGCCCAGACCTTTGCAGAACCAGCTGGGAGGTGTCTGACCCTCACACATCACCTGTGCCAGGAGTTGTTTGGGGAGCTGCATCAGCCGCCCCCTCACAGCCACTGTCTGGCAGTGCCAGTGATGGGGGGATTATTGAGGTGCCCAGAGGTGCTTCCAGGCTTCCTTAATGTTTTACTGCCCTTTGCTTTCTGTAGTGAAGATACTGATTTGCAGTTTCCAGCTGGTCATCTGGCAAAAGCTAAGAGTTCAACGTGACATTCCTGATGTTCCTTTAAAGCCTAAAAAGTAAACAAAAAGCTTAAGAGCTGTGCCTTCACTTACGCCTTTTCATGTAGGAATAAATTCCTTTAAAGGCCTGACTTTTTGGTTTTGTTTGTTTGGGGTCTTTTTTATTATGAACTTCCTGTACTTATTGTGGAATAGAGTTCTTACAAATCTGATGGGGTGTGTGTGTTGCCAGGACCTGGACTGAGAAAAGTCTTTTCTACTTTCTCTGAGTAGGAAAGCCACAGGTGTGGGAGCAGCTTTTCTGGGAAACGAAACTATCCTGAATGCTTTCAGTTTCTAGTTCTCTTGTGATAACCAATGTGATTATTTTAAAGTGGGGGAAAGTTTCAGTGAGTCAAAATGGAGGTTTGTGTTTGTGTATGTTGCTTTTATTTTGTGTAGTTGTTTGTTTGTTTGAGTATTTTTCTAGATGGCTTTGTTTAAGTTCTCCATCAAACCCCAGTGACTAAGTTACCTGTGTGATGGTCTTTAGTCACTGGCTCCATACCTGTAATTTGAGAGATTTCAGCTTTTCACCAGGGGCAAATGCCTACTTCTCACCAGGACTTGTGCCTGGGGGGAGCAGTGTAGCATCCTGATGCAAATCACAGGCTACAGAATTGGGTGAGTAATGTAGGAGAGGCTGTTGTGACAATGTATTTCAAAAGGATTTTATGATTTCAGGGTAGAGTTCAGCCTTTTCTTCCCGTTAGGAAATAGAGATGGCTTGTGTTAGCTGGTGATTACACTTTATCAGCTGGGGTGCTGTTAGAGAAGTCAATATCTGCCAGGAGTAGAAAATACTTGACTGGAGTGAACGGGGGTTCAGTTTCAGTAGTTCAGTGAAACTAATGTAACTTGTGTGTGACTTCTGCCAGAGAGCTGTGTGTGTGACAGGTGGGTTGGAAATTCCTTCCATTCGCTTTGGGACTGTCATATGTCCAAAGTTCTGGTTAATGGGTGGTCAAGCATAATTAATAGGAAAACTGTGAATTACAATAGTAAGTGGCATGTAAAAGCAGATCAAGTTGAAAGTTTTCTATAAACTCTTCATCTTTTTTTATTATTAAAAAAGGGAGAAAATACTGTGACAAAGCTGACAGGCTGTGAGGCTGAAGTCAAGATGAGGTGGTGAGATGCTTTCCTCCAGAGCAGGATAGCGAGAGCATACCTTGCATGATGGTACAAACTCAGGCTTTCTACCAAGTAAAAGGAAGTTCTTTTTCCTGTTTCCTGCATCAGGTTGGCAAATGGCATCTCTTGCTGTTTATGAAAACTTGTTACTCTTTATTTGACAGCATAGTGTGTTCTGAACAGCACGTTTCAGATTTTTCCATGTTACCTTACATTAATATTGTGCTGGATATAAAAGTTATAAGCTGTATTCTGCCAGCACACCTCAGCCTAACTTGGAGGTAGAATGGAGAGCAGCTGTAGTGTGTGCCATGATTGAGTACAGTCACCATCTAAAATGTTCCTTTATTCCAGCATTAAAATTTGCACTCTGTCATTGTATTGTGGGGTTTAAATCTCTGTCTCTAGATTTCTGTAGTACTTCAAAACTCACAGCCGACTGAGGGCTCTACAGACCATTAGTGGGAGATTTTCATGAAGCTTTTCCCTGAGTGATCCTGTCCACCTTTGTACTCTGTTACCACTCCACTTTCCAGAAGTGAATAAAAGGCATGTTAGTCTGTCTCTGCTGCAGAGGGTTACAGCTCCCTGCCTTAATATTTGAGGCAAGTACCCTGGTCTGTGTTCTGGAGTGGCTGTGGGGGTGTGCTGCCTTCTGCTGAGAGCCGGGCTGTGTCTTCTGGTACAGGGGTGGTTTTAACATACTGAACTACACAGTCATTTTCCTGGTGAATGTGGTGCAGAATCTGTGGGTTTAGGCTTCAACATGAATGAAATGTTGAGCAATGTTTTGAGTCAATGTTGAGATTCCTGTGAAAAGCTATGAAGGAAGAACTGGGTCTTAAAATGGTGTAAAGGACAGACTGACACAAAATGTCGTGAGCTGGACACTGTGGTGGCTTCAGTCACGTGTGGCAGGCTTTGGGAGTTCTTGTCTGTGTAATTATGGACTTTTTTCTCATGTATTTAGTAACATCATTCATTCCAAGCATTTAAAAATCACAATGAAAATACTTAATCTATTTAGACTCTTGCAATATAAGAACCCACTGATTTTGTTTCAGTTAGGTTTCTTAGTTTTCATTCTTTTGTAAATGTCATTAGCTTTTCTTTGCCATAAAAGATGAAATTCAGGAGTGTGGTGAAAGCCATCAGCATGAGAGTTAGTTTCCCTGAAATCTGATGTTGCCTGATGATGGGACTTTAACAGGAACAACACTGTTGTGAGTGGTAGCACCACTGAGTGTCCACAGTTTTAATGTAGCTTTCTGAAGAACGAGTACTGGAGAGGTGGAAAAACAGCAAACATTTGATGTGGAACAGCTTGAAGGCTGGAGTGCAACCAGGTTAACTTTGAAAGCATCACCTGGCACAGATTTGTTTATGTAAAACAGCAGAAATGTTGGTATGCAAATTCCAATAGATTTTGTTCTGAGATGCACAGCTTTGACATGATGCTTTTGTTTATAGCAGGTTTATGAATTATTTTAGCTGGTGGATTCTTGCTGAAAAAAATTATACCCTGCACAGCATTTCTTTTAAAATATTTCTGGTATCAACTAATTGGCAACAGTCAAGCTTATCAAAGTTTAGGTGCCATGCAAATGCAGATTGTACTTAATTCTTGACTAAAGCTTTCTAGCCATCAGGTGTAAGCATATTTTTAAGCTTTACAATAAGCACATGTAGACAGAATAGAGGCCTTACTGTTTTCAAAGCATTATCCATAGCTATTTAAATTTAATTGACCCTTGTACCTTATGCTGGTCTAGGCAGGATTTGTGGAAATGAATTCATGTGATATAATGGCATTATGTCCCTCTGTGGTTTCTTCCTACTGATTGTCATGTTATCATTTCATGGGTGTTGTACCCCAAAATCCAGAGGGCTCCCTTGAAAACAGAATGTTCACTTGCCATTAGGGTCTGAGTCTGAGATGTAAATCTTTTGGATTGTGAATTGTGTAGCTATATTTAATGATGATTATTATTTTTGGTGAATAGTAAATGCAAGGCTTGAGTTCACACGTGGTTTATGTGATAGATGTATGACTCCAAGGGAAGTCAGATACCTGTGCTGAAATGTCTATTCTTATTCTCAAACCAAAACTTACTCTTGTGAATTTCAGTAAAATTTCAATTAAAACAAAAAATAATTCTAAGAAGTTGAATTTAGCTGTGTTATTACTAGGATAAAGCCAGGAAAAAAAAAAAAAGTGCCACATGGAAATAGTACCATTGAAAAATTTGCATTCAGGTGTTTGCTTTGAGAGTTCTTTGAAGTAAGAACTTGGAAAAGGCTTGGGTATGCACGGGCACATGGCATTCCTCATTCTTTTCAGAAGAGGAGGACATGGCAGTAACAGACTCCTATTCCACTTTTGGTTTTGGTTTCATTTCATTCTTCTGAAAGTTAGTTACTTGAAAAAGAAATTTCTCCTGAGATTACAGCTGTTGGAAAAGTGCCTTTTTTTTTTTTTTTTTTGGTAACGCTTTCCAAAAACGCATAGGAAGAAAAAAAACACACTTTACCAAAGTGCATAGATACAAATAGCGTGGTTAGAGGACTGAATACTGTGTATTTTATCAGATCCTGGAAAAATCTTATGTTGTGACTGAGAAAACATTCCTATATTTTCAGATTTTAATTTTTGCTTTGTTTTTGATATAGAATCATGGGAAAACATATAAGAGAAAGCTTTTAAGTTTGTAAATATGATTTTTAAAGCTAAATAGCTTTATAGACATCTCGTGGTTTCCCTTCTCAGTATTGCCTGTTTTCCCATTTGTCAACTTATTTTCTTCAGATTCTGCTGGTACCTCTTATGTAATTTCTCATCTGTTTGAGAACCATGTTCTTTTCATTTAGAGACTTTCCTGCTTTTCTAACTTTGAAAACTTTTAATTATTTGGTGGTAGTAACAGGAAAGTTTTTTTTTTAATTAAGTCATCTGAGCTTATAACTTTTTTGCTTTTATTGGGGTACTAGAATTAAGTCTTCTCTATCTGTATTCTGTTACTTGTTTGGAAATTAAAAAATAACTGCTTACTGGCAACTTTTAAAAGTTCTCTCTGGTCTTGATTGTGTGTTATGGGACTTGGTGCTGAAAGCCTCAGAGCATCTCTTGTGACAACTCTGGCTGGACCACAATTGTCCCCCTGCCTGAAGCTGACTGGGCTACCTTTTTGGGTGCAGTCTGCTGGTCTTCTGCATGACCTCTGGATTTATTAATGGTAAAGACAGATTTCCCCATCATCACCGGTTCCAGCTCTTGCTAACGTGGTGTGTTGCCTTGAAGGTTTTTCTGGGAGTGATTTAAGGACGACTGGTAAATGTGCTACCTCCTGCTAGTGCTGTGTGTGTGGGGGTGTCTGCAGTGCACAGACTGTGCTGTGTTGTCAGAGGCCAGGGAAGGTGCCAAGGGCTTTGTGACCTTACTGAGTCGGAAAGGGTTGAAGATTTTTCTATCAGAGGTTATTATCTCTGTCGTTTGATGGGGAATGTGTAGGCATAATGCTGCTGCTAGAAAGGCGGCACAGACTTAATTTTTTGTTTGGGAAGGAAGCACGGAATTTAAATTTTTTGTTTCACATTGTTTTCCAAAAAATGTGAACTGTTTAGAAGAGTGCTTCATACCCTTTTTTCTCAAGTCAGCCTGTGAAGTTTCAGCTAGGTTAGTGGTGATGGCAGAAAGTCACTCTTGGTGATGATTACTGCTACACCTATCTATCACCAAGATAGGAAAGACTGACAGGTCTAAATGATGGCAAATAGTGCTTATAAACCAAATTTATCATAAGTTTCTTGAGATCATGTCTGAACATATTAGAATGTAATACATTCATCTTTCTGTGGGAGCTAAGGCAAATGTGTGTTTCAATATAAGGTAATTCAAAGTCCATTAAAAACCCCTGAAGATTCTAAACCTTGCCTTTTTTTTTTTTCTTTCTCCTTGAAAGAAACCAGCCTAGAAAATTTCACTTGCCCTCTGTGGAGTGCAGTGCTGAATTTACTATTTCTTTAATTGCGAGGTGCTAAAATTATATGCTGATCCCTGGTATAAATCTCACCACATCTTTAAATACTCTAGTCTCTGTTGTGTTTGAGGTTCATTTCAATTCTAAAGACATCTGAGTCCGTGGAGGTTATTGCCTAATGAAAGCGAGAGCTGCTCGCTGACCTTCACAGGCCAGCAGTCCGTGGTGTGGCAGTGGCCTTTCCGCAGGGACACAGCACGTGCCAGCGCCTTCCTGGTGCCTGACCCAGGAAAAGCTGTCTCTTCTGAGAAGCTGGAACTGCTGTCAGTAGCCTGCCACCTTGCAGGCAACCTGTTAAACACTGCCCCTGATTTTAGGTGACTTAATGTTACATGTAGTCTTGTTCTTCCGCAGAGTTGCATCCTGCCCACCTCCTCCCTGCTCCCCGAGATAAATACATGTGTCTCTTCACGTGATTTTTGTTTAAATGATTAGTGGGGGCAGGAAAAGCTATCCAATAATTTTACTGAATGCTGCAAATAACAGCGCATGACTTTTCTGATGGAATTTCATCTTGCAATGCACCTTGGATTAACAGCTGGAGCAAGGTGATCAGTTGAGTCAATTCACCTCTGAAACACCTCATTGCAATGGAGTGGAGGTGCTCCTCCTCTGTTCTTCCCAAGCTGCCCTGTGTTGTCTCATCTAACTTCTTTTGGCCCAAGGAGTGGGCAACAGCAAGGCAGTGTGATCAGGGGCTACGCCCTGGCTGGCTGAGCTGCAGGAAGCCCAGGATGCTGCTGAGGGTTTTGGGGATCCCTGCAGTCAGGTCAAGGTGCTCGTGGTGGACTTGAGCTGTTGGGGCTGCTGCTTCCGAGAGACAGGAGGGCAGACATGCCTGGGCATGTGCACACTCTGTGATCACAGAGTCTGTTTCTTTAGGAAATCTTGTTACTAATTTTTTTTTTTTTTTAAATTGGACTAAACGGAAGAGCCTTTATTGAAAAGGCTTTCTGTTAAGTTGGGGTTTTTTTCCCTTCCTATTCAAAACAGACAGCTGAGCTCTTTGCCCAAATGTTTCCCTTCTATTGAATACAGTGAACTCTTTGTAATACAGACCTGTCTATAAAAAGTGCAATTTAACTTTTATTTAAGATTTCCATGCTGCACTATTCTTAATTTTGTGTGGGAAAATTGGTTGTGAAATCGTCCTGGTATCACTTACCTAGGGCACGTAGCGGAGTTGTTTGAGGTGAAGTGGGGTCTTTGATCTCTGTGCCATTAACAGCTGCAGTAAATGAAATCCTTCTGGATGTGCACACTTAAACCAGAGAGTGGTCCATGCAGGAGCAGGCTTGAGTGTGTGCATGTTCATTTGTGTGGAGTATAACCGTGAGGCACACCAGGAGCACCGGATTCCTCTCACTGTGGGAATTTTAAATTCATCTCCTGTTGGAGTAAGTTTTCTGCAATAGTGCCTGAGCAGGAAGAGGGCTGTGAGAGGATTTTCTCCCCCTTGGTTTCTCTCACTGGATAAAAGTAGGATTAAAATAATGGCAGAGAAACAACTGATTCTCATAAGGCTGCTGCTCCACAGCAGTTTAATCCAGAGGAAATAAGTGCAGCCTTTGTCTTGTCCTCTCCCTTGTCCCACTCCTGGCTCTTCCTAAGGTAATAAGAAATTAATGACCGCAGAGAGTGACTCTCTGCTGGTTTATTGAGAGCCTGGGCTGGATTACTGGAGGTTCAGGCTGTGGTGCTGGCTCCAGGGGAGGAGTGGCTTGTGGCCAGAGTGGGTGGCATCTGGCAGCACCAGCCTGGGCTGGCCAGCACTGGCAGGAGCTACAGCCTGGTAAGAACAGCTGACTCATCAGAAGCAGCTTGTGGTCTGACAGCCCATTTAAGTGTTATTGTTTGTAAGTATTGCAGATACTTGGATCCCACTGATCTGAGGACACTTGGAATTTCCAGAGTGGGTTTGTTTCCTCCTAGGGTTGTTGTCTGTTGTCATAATGGCAGAGTGAGGAGAAGGATGGGGCTAGCTTGGTGTTGTTTCCTTGAGAGCTCTTCTGTATTGTGCAGAGCAGGGCAAGGCTTTTTGGAGAAAAACAACCCCATAAACATGCTAAACATTTGAATTGGCTTGTGGGTCTGTTCTCTTGAATTGAGAGATAGCCCTTAGCCTCACAATGACATTATATATGGATGATGAAAGGACAGTGAAGACTTCAAAGGGAACCAGAAGAGCTTGTGTTTGGCCTGATGGGTTAAACTGTGATTGGAATGCAAAGGAAACATCTCAAAGTGTAGAGTTAAAGCGTGGCTCTTATAGCAGCATTGTTTTAGACCTCAGAAAGACAAGACTGGACACTTTTAATAGTGGCTGCAGTAAAATTGTACCCTGGTCAATAGTCTTTCCTGTGAGGAGAAGGCTTTGTGTCTTGGTGGTGCCACCTGGGCAGACACTGTAAAATTTAATGTTTAGGCGTGGTGGTAAATGTCTGTGAACAGAAGAAAAAAAATTGAGAAGGGAACTTTTACAAGAGAAAGTGGCCAGGAGTGATTGGAAAAATGTGTATGTATTCTGCTTTAACAGGGGGCTTGGATTAGATGATCTTCAGAAGTCCCTTTCAACCCCAACCATTCTGTAATTCCCTATGTGTATATTTATAAACAAAATATATATGTGAGCTGAGACTGGAGCACCACTGGTATCAGGGTACTGCCCAGCTGTTGTCCGTGGGAGGGCTCTTGGAGGAGCCCTTCTGAATTTCACATGTAGTTTACAGATAACATGTGCTAGTGCTGTGAAAGACCCTCCCGCTGCCACCAGTAAATAATCACCCAGAAGATTTGAATCAGAGCAGACCTATTTTTGCTAATTACTGTCACAGTTGCTGAAATATGTAAGAATCAAAAGGAATTCTTGTGAAGCAAATTTTCCCATGGTGGCCCCAGTGAATACGACACAAGTTTAGCTTGCATCTAGTTAAGTGAAACTCAAGATCTCATCGGTCTTACCGTAGTTAATTAATTTTAGAGCTGCTGTCATTACTATTGGGAAGCTCTCTGTTGAGCTGAGTAGGGTGTGAGAAATGGTGGTGGTTTAAAACACACAGACCTTAAAATTCTCAGTAATTTTGTATTTCTGACACCTTTTATGTTCTCAGTAAGCAATAAGACTACTATCCTTTCTTGATTATCATCCTGTCACTGTCTTTTTGGAGTAGCTATCAGTAAGAGCCAGAAATGTGGAACTAAACAATTCTTCACTCAAGCAACACTGTTCATAAATCAGTTCATAGACTAATTTTAATATTTCCCCTTGTGAACTGACAGGTTGTCCTGCTCGTTGCAAGAGTATTCCCCAAGCAGGTGATGATTTGGCTCACATTTAACTTCTGAGTGTTTTTGTACATGTGTATAACTGTCTGAGGCGGGTTTGCCTTATATTTAGGATGAGAGAATACAAACCAAACTCCTCAAACCTCTCTTTAAAATCTCATTTCAAAAAGTTTAAATATTAGCTTGAATAAAGATAAATTTAAGCATTATATGTTGAGAGTAAATGAGAATTTTTTTGGCCACATATGGGACTCAGAGTAGTGAGTGTTTGCATGAATGCATGAGCTCGTGTTGTGTAGAATCCTTAATATCAAATACTGAAATTCATTGAAAAATCACTCGTTAAAGCATTTTCAGTTGAAGTAGTACAGCTTTATTATTGCTCATGGAAAACATAGAGGTGTGGTGAGAGTATTCTGAGTGTTTTCTTAGGATGAATATAGGTTATATAAAGCTATGATTAAGTAGAATCCTTCATTTAATTTTTGAGGGAGGACTGTGTGTGCACCTAAGTAATACATTCAAGCCTTTTCCCTGTTAAACTTTTATTTGGGTTAGGCTGTGGTTGGCTGGAAGTTCCTGCTATGCAGTGTGTCCTTTCGCCTCCTTGAAGTAAGTTTTTGCTCTCAGTCCAGTTGCACTTTGTACAAGCTGCTGCTGTAATTGGCAGGTTTTGGCAGCCTGTGCAGAGCAGTCCCAGACTGAAAATCTGCTGTCTCTGTGCATGTCTTTTGCTCTCCACAGGTGATTTTTGTCCGAGCCAAAGCTGAGGTGCATTTTGCGTTTGTGTGTGTTTAAAAATATATCTTCACCTACTTTCTTAGAGGATACAATGTCATGTAAGAAGTTTCTCTATTCATACCTGAATAAAAGGAAACCCAGTTAGCAGATGCCAGGCAAGGGAACCCAATTCTGTTGTACTTTAGGAGGTACTGGAAAAATGAACACCCTATACAGCCACTGCACAGATTTAACTCGGTCTTTGCACTTGCAAAACACTGCTTTAAAAAATATATGTATAAATATGCCCACTTTTTAATTTATATATTTTATATATGTTTATTCTGCACATACACAGAGAAATCTTGAGGACAGAGCTGATAAGAGCAAGACATGCCACAAAGCCTTCTAGAGTTGAGAGTGTTTTCCCTGTGTTTCAACTTAATATCTTCCTGGAAGGAGTTAGTTTTTATTTGCCTATTTGGAACTTGACCAACAGCTTATTTAGAGGATGGTTAATGTATCTGTTGCTGGAAGCCATAATGCTCTGCAGTGTTTGTGGGCCTTTTAACTATTCCTGGGAGATATGATTAATGTGGCAGAAAATGACATTCTCAGTGGTAATTGAGGGTCTTTAGTATGCTTGTCCTTTGTATGTTAAATATTTTTGTTTATTTGTTTGTAGCAGAAACTTAAAGCCTTTTTATAGAGGATTACATTCCTCTAAGCTCTATGTTGTTCTCATTACAGCAGCATCATACCAGGAGACCGGCTTATTAGCTACTTGTCTGCAAGTGGTACCATTAACAGGTCCTTTGCAGCTCAGGATACGTTAGAATTGTCTTCAATATGTAACATTTTGTACACCTTCCAGAAGACCAGGTTGCTCCAAGTCCCATCCAACCTGGCCTTAAGCACTTCCGGGGACGGGACAGCCACAGCTTCTCTGGGCAACCTGTGCCAGTGCCTCACAACCCTCACAGTGAAAATTTTTTTCCTAATGTCTCATCTAAACCTGCCCTCTTTCAGTTTTCAGCCATTTCCCCTTGTCCTGTCACTACAGACCATTGTAAATAGTCTCTCTCCTTTCCTCCAGGGTCCCTTCAGGTACTGGAAGGCTGCAATTAGTTCACCCCAAAGCCTTCTCTTCTCCAGGCTGAGAAGCCCCAGTTCTCTCCGTCTTTGCTTGTAGGAGAGGAGCTCCTTCCCTTCTAATCAACTTGGTGGCCCTACTACATTTTCATTATATACTACTGAAATGTAAACTGTGTAGTGAGGCCGTAGGTCCTCTTTTCTCCTGGTAATGGTTGGACCATCTCATTCATTATTAAACATACAACTTTTTCTGTGCTTGTAAACTGAAGAGGGTTGTTTTATCTTCTAAGTTGTAAGTGCTTGTGTTTCAAATACAAGTACTTGGATGTTGCCATAAATAAAGCCAAAGCTTACATGTGCTTCTTCAGAAGCTGGAAAGATGGGAAAATAAACAGATCAAAAGGTGGCTAAATTTTCCCCAGAATTTATCTGCAGAATAATTCAGAATTAGTCAATTAATGAGATTTGCCTTGTCCAAAAAAGCATTTGTGTAATTTAGCTTTTTGCTCTGATTTTGTGAAGTTATCTGAGTTTACAGTACTGTTGTGGAACTAATTTGGGCACAGTATCTCCCTAAGCAGATAGTAGTGTAGATCCTTTTCTGCTTCAGTAATGCTGGCACAGCTACTGAATATGCTATTGTGTGGGGTTATAAACCAGATAATCTTAATTGGGCATTTCCTGAGAGCAAAGGAGGGATGGCTGAAAAAGGAGAGAATTGGAAACAAGGGCGTGCATTCCTAATACACAAATCTGGCTTCCATCCAGGAAAATGGGAGAATTTCCTGTTAGTTAAAATCTTCCAAGGGCTGAAAGCCTGAAGATACATACTGCATACCTTGGGGAGCCTGAGGAAGGGGAAAGGCTGGGAACAGCTCATGCATGAAGTCCCCAGGGAACTGACTGCTGCCGTGATGTGGTGGGACTGAGGGGTGTGAGCAGCTGGATCTCAGGGCAGCCATAGCATCAGTACCAGCACAGTCTGGTGTTGTAGGTCGAGTCCTGGAGGCTTTTGAGAGTTGAGTCAAATACTATTCAAGCTACGTGGAGTATGTGTGTGCATGTATATCATAGGACTGCAGGTGTACCTGAAGTCTTGACTCACTGAACTGGAGGATCTCTGCTGCAGGAAAAACTGTGGGATCTGTCAGGTACATTTGAGGAAAGGATGGCAAACTGAAGTGGCTACAGGAAAACTTGAAAGAATTGATGTAGATTTCTTAGCACCAGTAGTTGTACCTGGTTCTGTTGGAATGATCTTTTTGGATCTGCATTTGAAGAGAGAAATTGCATATTAAACTGAATTAAAGTACAGTGAGTTATAATTCATAATTTGAGCCTCTACTGATGCAAGGTTGGAATAGGGAATCAGGAAAGAGCTGTGTTAAAAAAAATACAGCAGCTTATTCATGTTAGAACTGCTAGTTGTGATCTGAATCTTCTCTCACTGACCTGATTTAATTAACATATATTAGTGTAGATACTTCAAACACTTGTAAATACCTGTCTGCTGCCTTCTTCATTTTTTTATCTTTGTTTTAGTGTAGGATAATATCTTTTGGGTATTTTTGATAAGCCTTTGAGTGAATTAGGATCGTAATTGTTTTGAGTATCTAAGTGGTTTTGAACATTTGAGGGTCTGTATGCTTCAGTCATGGGTAATAGTAAAATAAATTTCCTATATGCCACAATAACCTGTGTTAAGGGAATATTATTGAAAACAAATGAACTTTAACCATTTTGCCTTTTGTGGAGTAGTCCAGATTCAGTGAATTAAAGTCACATCAAGAAGTAAGAAAGATGAGCTCTCTGAATATGGGTGCAATTGTGTTTCATAAACTTCTTAAGTGAAAAGCAAAACGAAAATTGAATCTCACGTCCTGATAGTGAATGAGGAAAATGTTTGATAGTTGCCTGTTCTGTCATTTGTAATGAAAAAAATAGAGTTTCATGTGTGACAGCATATTTTCAATATAACAAGGAAGAAGAATAATGGCGAGTTAAACATCCAGTTGCAAGGAAGGCCTGTACAGAGTAAAGGTGATGCACTTATGTCAGATTTGAGAGGATGAGGGAAGATGGTGAGTTCGTGAAAGAGAAGGCCACCAGTCAGAAGGTGTGTGAAGGAGGTTTTAGCTGCCCTATGCTGTTTCACAGTTGTTTCTGAAGACCTGTTAGTCTATTAACAGGTGTTAAGAGAATGTCTTGGTCAGGTAGAAATAATTTAAATTACAGTCCTTCTAGAAAGGGAAGTGTATCGTCATTTTTTAGCTTCTGCGTCCTTTAAAATGAGTCCATTAGAGGTTAATGGCAACTTACCCACATTTACCTGAAAAAACAGTCATGTCCAAACCAGACAAATGCCTCAAAGCTGTTAATCTTCATTTGAGGTATTCAGGATAACTGTTAATTTTTCTCTTCATTTCTGTCACTTTTAACCAGGGTGGATTCTCCATGTTGTTTCACTTAATTACTAGTTAGAAATTTTGGAGTTGATTGCCTTCAACTCTTGGCCTCTAAAGAAGTGTAATTGGGTGCCTAAATCATCTCTTGATGAGAAAGGAGCATCTCTGGGCCCAGTTCTGATCTATTAAATGTATGTCCTTGGGAAGGGGGCCTTGAACCACAGCTTGACACTGGAATACTGAAATGTGGATATATAAACTACAGATGTCTAGGTTTATAAGTCACAGCTGTGCTCATAAATTAACAGCTGATATTTTGAACTGCTAAGAGATTGTTTGTTGGTAAACTGTCTCTTCTGTCTTTCCCCAGTCTCTATGAACAATGAATATCCCCCAGTCAGCCTTTCCAAGTGTTTGTATATATTGTGGAAGATAGAGAAATCTGTTATAATTTGTTGTTATAATAATTTATAATGAAACTATTTTCTGTTTTGTTAACCATCACGTTGATGGCAAATAAAAAAAGAAATCCACTTTACAGCCATGCCCTTGAATTGCTCCTGCCAATTTTAATGCTGTTGTAATTATTTTTCCCAAATACTCAGTTTTTTTTTTTTTTTTTGCTCCTTGCCAAACCCAGGGGCAGGAAAGCAACTTTATAGGGGAAACAAGTCACGGCTTTGTACAGTGCAATGAAATGCACAGAGTAAACAAACGAGGGGGTGAGCGTTGGGGATAGAGTGGGAGTTTGTTTTCCTGCATCACTTCACTTTTCTAGTGCCAACAGCAGGAGTTTTAAAAGGAAAAGAGGAAAAAAAAAGGCAAATTGGACTGTTAGCAGTGTCCCTTAGGATCATAAATGAAGGGAAGATTGTGTATGTAATTCATAAACATCCTGAACTATACGCCTTCTATTTCAACTTATTAGGGCATGAAGTAGTGCCTGCCAGGTTAATTTCACACTGGGGAATTCAGCAGTCAGGCAGCTCTTAATTTCCTTCTCTATACAAAGCTGTGATAAGGAGAGAATAAGGGTATTTGAATATTTGATTCCAGATAATTCGTTTTAAAGATAAGTATTTTAGAAGTAGCCTCAAGACAATTATAGTTGTTATTTTAAATTGAATTTGGAGAGTAGCAGGAGAATGTTTATTTGTCCCGATAGGAAATACACTTTTTGTCTTGCAAACAAAACCCTGTACTTTACAAAAATCTTCCCTTTAATAGATGAAATTATTGTTTTGAGTTCAGGATGTGGTGGGCAAAGAATAAAAAAGAAAAACCATTTGCAAATACCACCAAGCTTTTCTCCTTTTCCCATCTGCCAAAGGAACAATTGAATTTTTAGTATGGAACAATGGTCAGTCCTCTGTGTTTTCATGGTTTTAATGGTTAAGATGGTTATAATGTTTAACAGGAGTTCAGGGATCGTTCCAGCCTAGTCCTTGCTTTTTGCTTCTGTGATGTGATACCAGAAGCATGAGCAGAGTGAATCATCTCTTGGCTCTAAACCGGAGTGGGACCAGATTTTTATTTAAATAAGCAAAACAAAACCAAAATTCTTATGGAGTGAATATTTAAGAGAACCAGAACCTCTTATTCTTTTCCAATTCCAAGTGTTACTTTGAACTCATTCATGGATGCTGACTGATGTTGTGATTTGGGGGAGTTGGATTCATCTGGCCCAGGAAGGCAGTTAAGATGGATTCCTAAAGTTCTGCTTCAGCCTCGAGAAACGCTGTATGGACATTTTTGTAGTATTCCTCCTAAAACACCTCAGTGATGAGTAAATATTAATTTTTTGGGGTTTGTGGTTGGAATGGCTTGGAGCTCTATATGTTAAGGAAATAATGGGTTTGAGAATAATTGGGAGTTGAAGAAATTGGTTTTGGTTGGAGTTCAGTTGTCTACTCCCCCTATTGCCTTCAAAGACCAAGCTCTGGAGTTCTGTTTGTTTTGGAAGGCCAACTGTGGCTTTATATGGGCTTATTAAACCTCTGCTGCATAAGCTCACCCATCATCCATTTTTCTGTTTAAAAAAAACCCCACTGAATCTCAAAACCAACCAACCAACCAAAACTATTACATTTGATAATCAAAAGTGCCCAAGTTGCAGGAACTAAGACAAACTTGTGTAACAAGGGTTCTACCCCTTTTTAGTGCAGAAACCTCATATGGAGATAATTTTAATTTTGTTTTTGCTGTTATTTGGCTCTTAACTTATTTTGATGATCTGTTGTTGTTTTAGCACCAGCAAACATTTTTAAATCAGCTGAGGGAGATCACTGGTATCAATGACATCCAGGTACTGCAGCAGGCACTGAAGGTAAGATGAATGTGTCTGACTTGTAACTAAATGTATCTTAATAATTCTTAACTGCCTATGAAAGCCATAAATCCCGCCCTTTCTTACTCTTACCTCTTATTCCTTCATTTCCATTCCCAACTTGAATTTATTCCAGGGGGTAAAAAAATAGCTAATAATGGTGGCTTGTTCACTTTAGAAGGAACCTTGATCTCCTTTGGTACTGACATAATGATTAGTCAGGTGACCAAAGATGAAAAGATAGAAATGTTATGACTTGCCTCTAACCTTTGTCTAAAGTGTTTTGAGATATCATGGTGCTACTACAGCTGGTCACCTCCTGAAGAGTTAAGTGTTGCTTTTTTGTCAAGGTGTAGTTGTTTTCTGTCATTCACAGGCCCTGCTCAATATGCAGAATGAAGAACTCTGCTTGAAATTACCACCCTTTGCTAATTTGCTATTGTTTTTTTCAACCATCATAACTTCTTTCACAGCACAGAAGAGTTCTTTTGATGCAAGTAAAGAATGGCAGGTCTCTCTGTTCTGTTTTCCATATATATATCTCTATATCTATAAATCTATCTAAAATTTACGAAATACCTAGCCTCTCTAAAGCAGAGCTTTAGTTTAGCCATTTATACATGGTAAATAAGGATTTAATAATGTTAATCACATACATATATATGAAGAGAGAGAGAGTTGTTGCTTCAGATTTAGCTTAAGTTGGGTGCACAACTGCTCTTCAAAACCAGTTTAAAAAGGAAATGGTAGATTTTCAGAAGAACTCACCTGATTCCTGTTGAAGCCTGTGAATGTGCTGGTTGTTTTGTTGAAAGGTTGACCTACCTTAAAAGACCTTTAATATTTGTTCTGAAATACGTAAAACTCTAATAAAGTAAATTTTTATGTGATGTTTTATCTTTATTCTGGTTAAAAATGCAAATATGCACAATATGTCAAGTTTAGAAACTTTTTTTTTTCTAGTCAGCATTTTATGTGACAGTACAGCGTGTCACTGATTTGAAGTTTCTTATGATGTCCTCTGTTTAAAGAAAAATTTAAAAAGGTTGAGAGGACTCTCACTTCTTGCTTTCTTGATGCTTAAAGGACAGCAATGGTAATCTGGAGTTGGCTGTGGCTTTCCTCACTGCGAAGAATGCCAAGGTTCCCCAGCTAGAGGAGGCAACTTACTACCAAACAGCCCTTCCTGGAAATGACAGATACATCAGTGTGGGCAGCCAGGCAGACACCAGTAGGTATTTTTTCTTTTCATAAATTTAGTTTAAATGCAAGGAAACTAAAACCTTACCTGTGAAATGACTGTTAATCTGCTGATAATTCTTATTTATCAGTTTCTAGGATATTACGTATTTCTTTCCTTATTTTATTGTTTTGGGTTTTTTTGGTGGTTTTTTTTTTTTTTTTTGTTTTTGTTTTTGTTGTTTTTGGTTTTTTTTGTTTTTTTTTGTTTTTTGTTTTTTAATTTAAGCTATCCTTAAGCATTACCTTTACCTATATGTATGTTACTGATCAGAGGGTGAATAACTGGGTTTTCCATATTTTTTTTTCCTTTTTTTTCCCCATATATAGAATTTATTTTGGGGTCATGCAGTAAATAATTTAGGGCAAAAGCTGGGTACTCTTCTGTTATAATAAAATAGAAGAAGAGTCTGTCAGTGTCTGTCTTAATATGCTACAGCTTAATATGTTTAAGAGTAGCTTCTCCCTGACAGGGATGACTTTCCCAAAGGGAGAAGTGAGAGGCTAAGTGTGAATTTTGTAAATAAAAGAGTAGATATCTTATATGTGAAACAAACATTAAATATAGCTATTTTTAAACATCTTTGTTTAGTTGGTACAGGAGGTTCCACAACCTGCATTTTTCTAAGCCTTGCAGGTCCTATTTCTTCACTGTAGTGCACAGTTATTTTTATGGGGAGAAAAATTGTTAAATGTGTTCTGCAAAGAAATATGGTAAATAACATGAAAGAAAAAGCCAAAGGATGTTTTGTAGTGGGATTGATTTCTGTAAAATCTGAGTTTCCTAATACTATAGTTACATTTCACAGTTCTAAATGTGGATGTAAAATATTTTAATTCTATATTGATCCTTAGGCCATGTATTTAGTACATCTATGTAGATTTTATTAAATGAGTACAGTTACTTAGCACAGTACAATTTTTTTACGTCTTTGTTTCCCTAGTATTGGTCTGGCTATGATGGCACCATCGTAAAGAAGTTTAGTTAGATCTCCTTATCAATTGTACAATTGTCTTTCTGTCTCTAGAACCTTGACATTAACAGTTTTTTTAACTTTTTTTAAATTAGAGATGAGTTTATTCTCAGCATCTCAGATCTGAAAACTGCATTTTAGTCCTTGGTATTACTAGCAACCCTGTATAAAATGTCCTGAGTACATTATAGGTAGTTGTGTTATCCCTGTACTAAGTTGTGGGGGGTGGTTTGGGGGTTTTTATATGATTTTTCTTTTTCTTTTCACTCCCTTTTAAAGAAAACACCCACAAGCCCTGTGCCATATATTTAATTTTCAATATCAGAAAATTGCCACTGAGGAAATTGAGACTATTTTCTACAAACTTACCACTGTTTCATAGTCTCTAGTACTCAAGATCTACTATGGCAGTGGGACAGTAAGCAGGATTCTCTTGGAGTCTGTGTTTAATTAGATTTGATAGCAATCCCATTAATAGAATTGTTTAGGTTTGCTGTCACTTACTGTGCTGTGCAACCTTACTGAAGGATATCCGGTGACAAGGGATATGAATCAAGTCTGCAGAGTCCACATTACCCATGACTGGTCAAACTGGGAAGAGCAGGTCTTGAGTTGTACATTTCAGGATTCTCTCTTCTTTTCTGGAGGGCAGAAGGCAAACCCAGATTCCTTACAGTTACACACCACTACAAGTCACTAGTCAAGAAGCACCAACTGTTGCAGGTTGTTGGAGAGTAGATTTTTTTTTTTTTTTTAATATCTTTAGTGTCTGGTCAGGTCCTCGCTGGCAACAAAGATGAGAACCCTTTGTCAGCCTTTGCCATTTTAGACTGAAAACGTGTTATGAGATAAAGGCACCTTAGCAGACTTTTCTTCGTGTTGGAGAACTTACAGGGAAAGAAGTAAACACTTAGAGCAGAACAGAAGTTTGAACCAGTGTGATCATAGAGCCTCCCGCAGGGTCCTGTAGAGGTCTCATGAAAGCTTCTGGAGGAAGCCTACAGTTCTTCTGTTGTAATCTGCCTGTAATTATCTGGATCATGGATTTAAAAAATGCAGTACACTTAAAATGAACCAGTTTCAGGGCTGTGTTAGACAGTACTGTCATGTAAGGGAGTATCTAGAAATAGAGCAGAAGACTTGTGAGAAGAGAATGGAAGGGTTGGCATAGATGGAAAACATATTCAGCAGCAATGGCTTCAACCATCAACACTCCCTTCTGCAAAGAACGCTTATTAGCAGTTCTCAGTGACTGAGCTGAGTTGCTGACGGTAATCCTGTCTTTCAAATTTGACTCCCTTTATTATCCCACATAGGTATAATTACATGAATTAATTATAACTCACCCTTACTGTTCCTTACTGCCTAAATACCGCTGTGCTTTTGGAACTTGGGATGCCATGAGTCACTGAGCTTTGCTGTCCGGCCAAGGTAAAGCATCCAAACTGGGAATGAGTCACAGATGAATATCAGAGCTGTCTTTTATGCCACAGAAAACCTTCTATCACTTACAAAGGCTATTATATGTATTCCTCACATAAAGGTATATCAAATATGTTCTGCAGGCTTGACTGACTGCATTTCTTTGAAATGGTTTCTTAGTTAAGGGGTAAAATAAAAATGCTTATGTATAGCTTAGCAGCCAGCAATTAGCCTGGATTGTGCACTGGCTCTTACAAAAGTGACAGTGGTCATAAACTGTTTGAGACTTGCATCCTGTATGGTAGGAAGTATAAGAAAATCTGATTTCTCTTATTAGGAAATGCAACATTTCAGCAGCTGCAGAAATATTAACAAGTTTGCATAAAATCTACTCCATCTTTAATGCAAAGACTGACTTGCACAATCAGTGTTGCTCATAGTGCTTGCCTTTTTGGCTGTTCAAAGTGGCATGTGCAAGCATCTGCAAATGCATTTTTTTCCACATCAAGAGTGATGCATAGTTTATCTGATCCTTTGCAAAGATGGTTTCAATATTTTTGGGTTTTTTTTTCCCTTCCTGCAATCTGTTAGTGAGCAGAACATGCTTAAACATTGGTCTCGCAATGCAGAGATGCATCCCTTTTAATCTAAGATCATTTAAAGGTTCCACTCAGTAGAGTAAATCCTAGGCATTGCACTTAAGCAAATCAATAGAAGTTTAGTAGTACTTTCGAATATTTTTACTTTATTGATTTATCTAGAAACTTTTTTTGTGTGTATTTCATGATTTCATCTATGGATGCACAACAGAACTGTTGCATTGCTAAACATGTCTGTTTTCTTCCTGTTGGAGGAACTTGCAGAATTCAAGGTTAAAGGAAGCAGCAGAATGAGGATAAGACATGTATTTTAGAAGCTGTATTGTCTTCAAGTGAAACAGGTGTCAAGACAAATTCTCTTCTTCTCTTGTTTTGAAAACTCCAAGTTATTTTTCACTAAAACTGAATCATTAGTCTTTGTAATTGCACATTTCATAGCCAAAAGATTTCAAGCCCTTTTATAAGCTCATAGTCTAATATAACTATTAAATGCCACACACAGCAATTTTGAGGATTGTAGACTTCATTGCCTCTGGCTTTTTGTATCTTCCTGTTCTTGGTGTTTGACCCTTTGCATAGATTCAAGTCATTCTGCCAGCCCATTGCAGTGAGGTAGACTTTAGACACCTAACTGTACCCAAAATCTCTCTAAGTGATGTTTATATAACATTTCTTACAAACCATTCCATTCCAGGGACTCTGAAAAGTTTATGAGGTAGTTTGTTTTGGTGCTTCGCTTCCTTACTTTTAGACTCCTAATGTCTTGCCTAAATCCTTCTTGCTGCAGATTAACTCCTTTACTCCCTGTGCTGTCCCCTGTGGAAATTAAAGTACTCTTCATTCCTTTTATCTCATTCCTTTCATCTCAAATGGAGTGTTGCCTGCTCAAAGACAGTGTTTTTTCTCAGACCTAAACTAAACAGCCCAAATTATTTCCAAGTATTTGGATGCATTTCCTATTTCTATTGTCATTTTTTTTTCTTCTCTTCTAGACCTTCTTTGATAGTTCTGCCTTTGTTTTCAGAGCCACAGTTCAGAAAAATCAGCTTGGTTTTCAAGAAAAATGGGTGAATCTATAAATATCCATGTAGTACTCTGACAAAAGTGAAACACATCGTATTTTCTTCTGTGCTGTGATGTGAATTGCAGATTGAACATGAATTGACTGTAGCTCCTACTAGGTCCTTCTTGGCACAAGTCCTAGTCAGTCCTCATTCTATAGCTGTGTGCTTGTTTCTGTGAGTAGAATTTGACACTTCCTTCTTCTGTCACCTTACCTAACTCATCCATTTATCTGTGTCTTCATGACATTTCCTTCCATTTCAGGGATTATTTGTGTCATCTCCATCCAGGTTCCTGGGAGTATCTCCAGCCTGGTATGGCAGGATCTCTGCTTCAGAATGTCAGGAGTCTTGTACCTTGAGGTCCTCCTTTAATCTTACACATTCACTCGTTCCCTTGTGCAATGATTACTTGTCTCCTTCCCATCCCTGTCCATGTGAGAGTCATCAGTTTAAGGTGTTATCATTGTAGGACATTGTAAATGCAGCTGAGAAGAGGAGAGTGTAAGACAGTGGTGGCAAACATTTACTGGCTCTTGCATTAGTAGAGCTGTTTAACTTGGCTGAGTAGGTGCTGCAATGCTGTGTATTCTCTCTTCATCCAGTTTTAAACAAAATGGGCATATGCAGCCACCTAAATTCCTTTAAATCTTCATGAAGGAACCATCTTGAGTTTAACATCACAGAAAGTAGAACTCAGGATCTTGCTTAGCTCTGCTTGTAATAAATAAAATGGGTGTAGTCTTAACTTCCTTTTTATTCTCCTTATCTTGTTGATGTGTTGAAATTGGAATCTTACTGACTTTTCATACTTGACACCTATCCATTGCTGCCCCTTCCTTTTTCTCCCTCTTCCAATTGTTGCATCACTGTGGATGTTTATTGACTGTCCCTGGGTCCAGCTGCCACTTCAGATCTGTCCCTCATGCTGAGTTTCCCAGCCTCCTTAAATCTGAAGTTCCTACTCTCTGCCTCTTCCTTGTATAAATAACAAGTCAATAACACAGTAATTATTTTAATGACCTAGGCAATAACCAAGTAAGAACCATTTATTTAAGTGATGATAGAAACTTCCTAAGTAAACAGATTAATAAGACATTATTTTAGAGAAGGAAGAAATATGATATAGAGAGTGCATTTATTGTATATACACTAGTATATTTGTCACAAATTTCAATATACAAATTAAATTGCTTTGTAGATTTACAAACAATGTCAAACTCTCTGAATCTTATGCATCAGAAGCAAACGTTGTTATATAATAATACTGTAAACCAAGAATACATTTCTTAGTAAAACAGATGATTAATTATGCATGTTAATTGTAGCTGAATAAACATGAATGCACTAAGCCAGACTGTTTTGATGAGCAGTTTCTTTGTTCATAGAGAATTTCTTCATAAGCAAACTTTTTTTGTTTATTTAATAGTCATGGCCTGGTTACGAAGTTTTGGATTTTCTCAGGCTATGTGACATATGGTGAGAAATACCTTTATGAGGATGAGCCAGTGAGAACTAAAGTGTTCTGTGGCCTAAATGAGAGGAGTATTACAAAATCAGCATATGTAAACTAAAGCCAGGTAACTATAAATTTGAACAAGTGGCATTATTGTTACATCTTTATGAAATGCATTCTTCAGCCTATCACAGAAAGCTCACGTGTCTGATAAATACTTTGGGTAAAAGTCATCTTTTTTTTTCTTCATACTCAGACCTGGCACACAGAAATCTATTGGTCAGATAGGAAACTTCAGTAGCTCAATTTCATGAAAGAATACTACTAATAATTGCTATAAAATAAACATTCCCATGTAAGAATTAACAAAATGTGAAGGTATTTTAAAACAAAAGCAAGGAAAAAAAACCCTGCATGAATTTCATGTAGTATATGTACACTTGTATAATCTATAGCCATCTGACAGGATTTTTGTTTTTTTAGAAAGAGGAGTTTAGTGTCAGACTGGTACCCTTCTGTTATGATTTCTATTGAGATCTCTTCTTTATAATCTGTGATTTAGGATTCAAGTCATACGACATGCACTGTTTCAGCTTAATGAGTTACTGTGTCAGCTGAGATGCTGAAAAAGACCTTGAACCTGCTCCAACTACAGCAAACATGAACTAAAATACGTTAGCTTAAATCTCCCAAACATTTTGATTTTACACTTGCTATGAGCTAAAAGCTTGCATGGAGTAGGTTACCATGGATTAGCTGATATTTATAAATATATTTTTCTAACATGCATTATGCTGGATAAACCTTCCGTGACAGAAATCGATTGCACCACTCACATGTGGTGGTAATATCTGTCAGCAGGTCTTCACTGTTTTGTCTTTTCTTCATGCAAATCAGGGGCAATGTATATTTGAAAAGAACATTTCTAAAGAGAATCCTGTATTGCCTGCTCCAAAACCCTTACCAAAACAAACTGTTGTGTTCATCTGCTTTCTGAAAGCAAGCAGAAGTCAAGGATTTGAAGTTTTAATATTAAAAGGATATAATCACTGGTAATATCAATGGCAATAAACTTCTGAACACATAGGGTGGTGGTACAGATTAATAAAGATTAGAAGCTAAGGAGGTGCGAAGAAGTTGAATATTTCAATAGAAGTGTGAGTTGGAATTGATCTGGATAGATTTTTGTATAAAAGTGGGAGGGTTTTTTTTCAGCTAAGTTATGAGTTCTTTTTTAAAAATACTCCCCATATAAAAGATCTTACTTCTTAATCTTTCTTTATTGTTGTATAAAAATTTTGTCACTCTCACCTGTATAGAGACTTAACTAAAGGAATATTTTTCTGTAAGGAAGTGATAGGAGGAATCCCATACTTCTCCATCAGCATGTGCTTCTGCTGGGTTGAGACTTTACTCCATCTTCAGTTGTGACTGCTGTTACTGCTTTCAGAAGAACAGCTTGTCTTCAAGGGGAGGAGGTGCTGTGTGTGACTCCTTGCAAGTGTATAGAAAATACCATACAAACACCACATTTAAAGGCATAATAGATAGCGTATGTGGTGAGGGGATCCTCTCATTGCTGTTAATCTTGCTAGCCTTTCTCCTGCGCTCAGGCTGTAGAACAGAGCCATGCTTGTATGTGACCCAGGCTGAGGTGTTATTTTAGCCCAAATCACATTGTTCTCAACATGGCAGCTCATATATTAAAACCTCTCTGGGTGAGACTTCTGGTGGTGATTCTGATTGCTTTAGTACTTCTGAAGGAGAATTTCAGGCATCTTGAGTTGAAGTATCCTTTTGTTATGCTGGAAGATCTGAGCTGACTGTAGAAGACATAAGAATAAAGTTACAAAGTGCTACTTTTATGGTCATAGTGGTTTTCCATACTAGGTTTTGAAGATGCTGGTGTTAATGGAGAAGCTTCTTTTACAATTTCTTTTTGGTTGCAGCTTGCTGAAAGGACAGGGCATCTCATTTTCAGTTCATACACAACTATGGCAATGATATTTCTATACAAAGTTCAATGTTTTGTTTTGATCCTGTGAGAAATATCACAAAAAAAGAAACCCCAGGGAAATAGGGTAAGCTGCGGTCTCTACAGTAAGTCAGCCCATCCAGGAGGAAAGTCAGAAGCTAGACTGGCAAGCTCTTAGGGTATGATTAAGTTGGCCTGTGGAAGGAGAAATGCAGACAAGCCTCTCATCCCTCTTTATGAACAACTGGCAGTTTTGAAACTGTATCCCTTTCTCCCAGAGTCTTTCATCTTCTTAGGGTCAAACCCAAGCTGGAGGCAAGTCCCTTTCATAAGTCTTTGGGTAAACTTTGCCCTTGGAGGAGGGAGACTGAAATCAGCCAATGCTCTGTGTGTTTGTCTGTCTAATATTGCACTTAAAAGTCTCTTTTGAACTTCCCCTCTCTTTCTGTTTGACTGACTTGCAAAATGAGACTTTTGCCTCTTGAAATCACGATAACCAATGACCTTGGCTTTTTTGAAGGTCTTTTGCAGCTGATGGACATTCCTGTTGGCTGTGCCTGATGGGAGGATGGTTAATGCTGTTGTGTGTTGTGGTATCCCACCTTACTCGGGAGTGGGGGTGCTGTGGCTGCCCTCAGGAAACGAGGAGGTTTATGCAGGACATTGGTATTTGATTCCATAGATAACAGGAACTGGACAAGGCAGAAGTAGGGTTGTTTTCATCTTCATTACCCAGTCAGCAGCCCATCCAGCATTCTGCACATATCCAAGTTTGGATCCTCATTTTGTCTTCAATATTTGTTTTCTTAGTTCTCGTGGTGAGATGGGAGACTTCCAGTAGACAGGAATTGGATTTAAATATGTTCAACAAAGGAATGCACAGACAGGATAGAAAATAACTAGGTTGAGTTAGGCACCCTCCCACATGTTATGAAACCATTTGGCTCACCAGGGCACAGCAATACTTGTAGAATTTGGGGCTATGTTGGGAAAACTCTGTATGTGTTCCTTCATGAGGAGGGAAAAACAACTATGCTCAGTTAAGATATTCTTTTTAAGGAAGGTTCTCTTCATCATGTGTTCCCTGAAACAACTGATTACAGTAGCTGAAGTAATGCATCTGAGTGCATTGCTGCAAGAGGTCTTTCACAAACCATGGATTCCTAAATTTGTCCCAGAGCTTTGTGAAACTTAAGAACATTAGGAGAAAGGGAGACTTCACATCTTAGCAAGAGCAAGCTGGTGAGGCTTTTATCTGGCTTGAAGGGAGCTGTTAGTAGCAGCGTTAGTAGTTGCGTTAGTAGTTGGAAGAGTGTAGGGCCAGGAGGGATGGACTGGAATGGCGCTCAGCAATCCACGTGGGCTCTCTCTCCTCTACAGTAAGACTTACCTTTCATTCTGTTTCACTTTTAATTTTGAGAAAGATAGTTTTGCTTTTCAGATGTGATTGATCTCACTGGAGATGATAAAGATGATCTTCAGAGGGCAATTGCCTTGAGTTTGGAGGAATCAAACAGGGCATTCAGGGAGACTGGAATAACAGATGAGGAACAAGCCATTAGCAGGTAAACAACCAACTTATATAAAGCAGAAATTAAATTAAAGAGTTGGAGATTGGCCTGTATTGCTTTTTTTTTAACTTTTAATTTAACAAAGAATAACTTGTTTACTTTCACTTGTGCTACTGATATGCCTGGCTTCAGGATGTTGCTTTAATGTGTTGTATGTTCTACACTGGAAAATAGTCTTAATATGTGTGGACTAGGATTTAATAGTATGTTTCATATTAATGTATTTTTTTAAATATTGAGGAAGAGGATGGAGATAGAGAATATATGGTCATATTTAAATAGGACCTAAACCCAAACTTTCTCTTGTGTATCAGGTAAAAAGCAATGAACCCAAAATTTAATTAAGAAGCTAATAAATACTTTGTCCTGTTTTTTGCAGTGTTCATTTTACAATAACATTTTCTTACCTCTGTGCTAAGGCTGAGGTTGAGGGAGGGGGTATTAATACTATGAATTGAGTATACTAAGAGCAGCTGCTCTATTTTAGCTGATTAAGTATGTTATTAAGCTATTTAACAAATAAGTTATAAGCTTTGAGTGAAGTTAACTTTTTGATTTAAAGTTTTATAAACTTGCTCAATTTGGGTGTGATAAGTGAACTTTTGATCAGATTTAATGATAACTTTTTGTACAGTGTATATTTTTGGTAATTTTTATATAATTATGAAATATTTGGGACTTGAACTAAGCTCTGGATGTAGGGTTGGGTGGGAGGGATGTTGTTTTGGTTTGTCTTTTTTCCATCTGTGACTGGCTTTGGGAGGGACTAGACTTGTTCTAGGGGAAGCAGGCAATGATTTGATCCTTGTTAGTAGGTCAAGTACTACCTCCTTGTAAAAGACCAGTTTTACAAAAAAATAATTTAGATGGGACGATTAACCACAATAATTCTTTTTCTCAGTTCACTCTATCTGACAGACTGAATGGCTTATTAGAAAATTCCAACTCTGAGAATATGAATATCTTATTAATTTATTTATATTACTTTACCTGCAGTAGTTTTCTTTTTCTGTTTGAAAAATAAATATACTAATTGTGAGAGTAAACATATCTTTCCTCCCCCCATCTGTGATAAAAGTCATCTTGTTATATAAAGTTAACATATTTTAGCAGGGAAAGGTAGGTTGAGAGGGATTTATATTCTCATTAATAATTGGGAGAAGCTTTTAAGAGTGGGGTTTTTTTTCAAAGATCTCAACATGTGCATGTATACAAGATTGTGGTGGAAGTTCTGTCCTGCTCTGTTTCAGAGTTCAACTTGTGCCTGTTCCTCTTTGAAGGCCGGAATTGTCATAATTACAAAGTTGTGATTTAGGCAGGCACTCAGAAAGATGGACCTATTTTTGGACATGGACAATTTTCTCTCTTTTTTCTTTCCCCAAGCTTGGACTACTTCTGCTGTGCTCACTTCTTGAGAACCTTGAAGAATTAGGTTTCTTCTCCTGAAGAATTTGTTTTTCACTTCTCAAACTAAAAGTGTCTTTTGTGGTTTTTGGTCTTATCTGTTTAGGCCATAACTTAGTATTATAAATACTTTCCACTTAATTACAGTGTATATTTTCCTGGCTGCAGAAAATAACAAAGTATGCCATTTTTTCTGTATGTACTAAGGCATGTAGACAACCTGTTCGGTTATATGCAGAGAAAATGTTGGTCTTTTGATGAAATAGAGTTGGATATTTAAGAGCAAAATTGCACACAGTAATATTTGCCAAATCAAGAGCTTGTTGCAGGCCATATCCCCCCCCTTGGTACACTGTACCACGTTTTCTGTGCTTGCTGTAGTATTCTTTGAACCTGTTGCACAAATTCATTTCCCAAACCCATACAAAAATAATCACTCAAAGACCCATAGTATATCATGACATAAGAAAAGGATTGGGACTTTTCTTTTGAATGGAGGCAGAGAAGAGTGAGAATCTTGGAGGTTTTGGCAGCCTTGAGATCAATTCAGTAACATGGCAAAAAGCACTCTGAGTTGGTCACAAATTATGTCAGTGTTGAACAAATACAGGAAGTTCAGAATTCTTGGAATTTTTGATCTGAACTGTTCAATCAGCTTCCTTAAAGACAGAAGTACAATCTGTTTTTATAAATAAAATTTTAAAAAGTACTTTGTAGTTAACACCCCACAGAAGAATGTTGGCATTCCAATAGAAAGCACAGTATCTTCGCAGGACTTCTCAAAACAAAAAGTAGAACACTGTGCTTGTAAACAAGTCAAGCTGCAGCCATTTACTTTTGATTTTCTAGATTAAACAAGAAGCAGAAATCAAATAGGAAGTCAATAATAAGCAAATTAAACTATGGAATTCTTTAATTTTTAAAAATGTAGACTGTGTGCGTATTTAAATAGCCTTTGGTGTGAAGGACTTTTTTTTTTTTTTTCCAAAGGTATTCATAGTGGTTTGGAACCTAACTTGTGCAGATTTTGTTAGGGTTTCCAAGGGAGAATTAATGGAATTTCTTGACTTGTGTAATTAATGTTGTAATGCATGTAGAATTTGTGTTCCTGCATGTAATTGCTTTGTGCTACTTAATGAGGACAGATTTGATTACTGTGTGAGAGGAGTGCAGCTGAAATGTCCAAGTGTCCAAGCTGAACATCTTGTGCATGGCATGTTTAAAGTGTTTTACTGTTCCCTTTTTAAATCTCCCAGGGAGATGAGCATGATTAGGGTATTTCCTAAAATGAAAAAGTTTCTCCTGTTTATATCACTTTTTGTGGCTTGAAGGAGTCTGAGGCCGACCAGATAGGGCTTCACTGGGAAGCCAGGGAGATAAGGCTGAAAGGAGAAATTAGCTGGCCTGTGTTGTGCCTGGGGTAGTATCCACATAAAAATGAGAGCCCATGCTGTCAGTGCACAAGGATGTGCACAGCCACAGCCTCTAGGCTTTTTCTTTTTTTTTTTTTTTTTTTTTTTTTTTAAATCATGGTCACTGAAACTACAGAGACTCTGCACTGTGGTTTTTTGTGTGTACATCCAAGGTGAGACTGAGGAGGGTTGTGGAGTCAGGGATATTCCTGGATGTCCAGCTGGAGGACAGTCACAGTACAAAGACCTTTCCTTGTTCTTTTAGCTGAGTTACCCAGCGGAGAGGGGTTTCCTGCAGCATGTTGAGTGGTTTGGCTGAGCCGTGGACTCTCTTTGCCCGAGGGTTATTGCTTTGTCTGGTGAGCCCCGTGCGGCTCTGCAAAGCTGCTTGGCTGTGCCCAGCTTGTTATAGGGAGAAATAAAACACTACTTTCAAGTCGAATGCCAGGCCTGGCATTAACTAAGCCCTCGCTGCAGCATTTCCCTCCAAACAAGATTCCAGCGCTCGGAGGCTGGGGAGCCCTGGGTCCCGTGAGGCCGGAGAGATGCCAAACCCCGCACGTCGCTTATGGCTGTGGGCTGGTGGCTGCTGCTGCCGTCCCCAGGGGTCCCAGAGTGGGGTTCAGCTCTGTCATCTGAATTGCATAATCCTTGTGCTAACTCTCTGGAAGGCTGCTCATTTTGTTCAGAGCTGTGTGTGAGTAAGATTCCTTATCCAGGTAGTCTCCCAAGTCAGGACTGTTTGAATGGAATACAGTGAACATTATAGTATAAGAGATACTCACTATGGTAAATACATTCACTTATGTAGCTTCTGAGCTGCTCGTTAGGTTCCTATTTACTGTGCTCGCTTCACTTTATTTCACTTTTTACTTTTTATTTTATTGCATCACAGCTTTAATGAAAATGAATTTGGCACATAGAATGTGCAACTATTCCATGTGCTCTCTGAGGATAGATATTTTTTCCCCTCATTTTACTTTTAAGACTATCATGAAACTTTGAGAATCAAATACTTTATTGATGCATGGAAACAGATTTGAGGTAGAGCTAGAGATGAGGAAGTCCTTTACCTGCTAAAAAAAGAAGCACAAAATCAAATACAAGGAAGACATTTTAGTAGGTAATTAAGCTGATGAGGGGTGATATCTTTGGGGTCAGGGAATTGTTTCTGTATTAGAATATTTAATTTTTTGACAGTCTTGAAGTATCTTGAAATACCCTTTGAGTTTGGGGCAATAAGGGGGCAAAAGGAAGTTTGTTTCACTGAAACACAAGTGGTGTGGAGTAGGTATTGTAGTCCTGTTACAACAACATTCTAAGTTTATTCCAGTCTGTCAATTTTTGAAGGTCCTTTCAATTTAAACAGAATTTTTAGTAATTCTATCTGCATAAGAAATTATTTGAACTATGTATGACATATTTTTTGATTGATTTTTAATGTCCCCATTTAATAACTTTTGCTCTCAAAGCAGAGATACACCGGTCATCTAAAACTTTTAAAGAATTGTATTGATTAGAAGGGAAATAAATTTGACTGTTTTTTTACGTTTGGGGGTTTGCTTATGAGACCATTGTTGTAAAAGACTTTTAGAATCATCAGCTATTGAAGAGTTCCATCCCTTGTGCATTGTTTGAAGAGGTGTCAGAGCAGAAAGTTTTAGAGTATTATAAGCCTGTCCTTTCAGTGCTGTTTATAAATTATGTTTCAAAAAGTAAATGTCAGAAATTGATTAATCCTTAGGAAATTACCAGTTTTAGGTATTTTCTGAGATACATTGGTGCAAAAGTGGTATTTGTACCAACCAGTCTCTCAAATTCAGAATGCTTCTTTTATTTTATTTCAAAATAAGTAGCAATAACAAATTAGTATGTCCCCCATACCTGCAGTAAATTCAGTAGTTCTTGCTAACGTAACCTTTTCTTTCTTTGACAGGAACATAGCTTGAAACAAAAATGTAGATAGGAAACTGAGGGATTACATTCTGTGTGTGTCTCTGATTATTTTTTTTTCTCCTACACTGTTCAAACTTTGTCCTTGAGCAGCTCCATTTACAAAGCAGCCTAAAGTTGCCTTTCTTTGGTGTTTACTGAGTCTGGAACTGAAGGGGTACAATCCTTCACACTGCTCAGACTGCTTAGATGCTTGTCCTGCAGCTCCTGGAATCCTGTGCCTGGCAAATGCAGCATCTGGAGAGCAGCTCAGCCTTTTTTATGACAGTTGGACTGGATGGTTGGGGACAGTGACCACTGTGTCAGTAGTGCACATGCCAGGCAGCTTTGCTTATGAGTTAGAGCCGCTGTTACATGACCTGAGTATATCCATGTCCGTCTTCCTATTTGGAATATGCCTACCACAAATTACCCTTAAGGTGTTCTTTGTCACCACACTAAGGATATGTGCTGATATAGAAATATTGAGTGAAGCTCAAGAGCTTCACACCCATCAGATCTCACTGCCATGTGAAATATGGATATGCAGCATAAATCACTTAGGAACAGTTTCCTACAAGGAGTGTGGTCATTGAGGCACACAATTAACTTGTTGGGTGGCATTTTGAAAAATGGTGGGGGGAGATGTCTTTCCATGGCTCAGGAAGTAATCGCTTGCTATGTAAAGTGATTAACACAGTTGCATAAGTTGCAAAAAGGGAAACTAAGAAAACTGCTTTCATTTTTGAAAGTTGCCTAGCCAACTTTGGCTTCCTGTCAGTAAAAGAAAGATTGGTGACTTTGTGCTTTGCATAGCAATAAAAGCGTTTGTAGATGAAAGCACTACACGATTAGTGCTGCCTAAAATTTGTCCATCCAGTTTGAATCTGGTTCTTAAATAATTGATGACTTGCAGACATGGCACTTGTATCTTGAACTCTCACAGGAGATTCATCCACTCACTAATACCCTTTTCTAAAAGGTAATGGAATTACTGTAAAATAGATAAAAGTAAAATAGCATCTTACTTTTAAAGACATGTTATTGTATATAAGTTTAAAACCAGGCTCATCAACAATAAGTGAATGATGTTATTGGGGTGTCTGTTTTAGTAGTTGAAGGTATTTTAGTACATAATAGGTTTTTTGGAGTTTGTGGTGATTTTTGCTTTTTTTCCTCACATTTTCCCCTCCCTTCTGTTCCCAAAGAGTTCTAGAAGCCAGTATTGCAGAAAATAAAGCAAGTTTAAAGAGGACACATCCAGAGGTATGGAGTGACTCTCCAAACCCTTATGATCGGAAACGGCAAGACAACTGTCCAGTAGGATTAAAGAATGTTGGCAACACGTGCTGGTTTAGTGCTGTCATTCAGGTAAGCACCCCCTTCAATCAGCTTCTGTGTACCCTTCATTGTACCTGTTGTGAGGTGAGTTAGCTTATTTTACGTGAATAACTTAAAATACCTGTTTTCCTGGGAAGCTTAGGCCACTGCATGAGATGTTTTTGAGCATTACTTATTTATTGCATCTCTTAACGTGTTCATCCATAAGTCTGATTGAAGTGTAGAAAGTACTGGTAGCATAACTAAGTGAAGCTTCAAAATGTTTCTCATTAAGAAGTTGTGGAAGACAAGGAGTTGAGTCTCTGAAGACCCTGGGCGTCTGCAGCTCATACTGACATCAGTGACAATTGTGGATGCCTAAAAACATGTGAAAATTGGATTACAGATGAGGATCCGACTTTTTATGTTAAAAGGAGCGCATGCAAATGTCTGAAAGGGGGTGGCTGACAATGGAGGTAGGTGGAGGAAATGAGACACCCTCAATCATGGAGTGCTTACTAGAATAGCTGCAAGGGGATGGATAGCTGGGTAGGATAAAAGAAAGAACAACTGATAAAGAAGGAGACCTGAAAAAGAGGAAAGGGAAAGTCTGATACAACTGCAATTGTCCGGTTTGGGTTGTTTCACCTAAGAGAGCCAATGTGTGTGTCTGTTTTTGTGTATATGTAGCTTAATCAAAAGCTAGCTTTTTTTTTTTTTTTTTTTCCCAGATAGGGTAAATAGGGAAATAAGTACAGATAGTGCAACTTGTCTACTGAAAGCTAACTGTTCTTATATCAATAGTTCATATACATAAACTTTATGAATCCATCTTTTAGGAGATTTTGTTTAGAAGTGATTGCTAAATCTATATATGTTTCTGTAAATAATCTGTAGATCTACTGAAAAGTATTCCAGTGCACTGAAAACTGTATGTGAAACTGTAATACAATAGGAGGACACTTATTTTTAGTGTACAAGAAGTGAATTCAGCATATTGTAACTTTTCATAGTCTGACATTGGAGAGGAAGCAAATAAAATATTAAACATCCATTTTTAACAAATTACTGTCAGGCTGATGCACTTTTAGATAAGCTAATACTGTTGCTTTCATACTGATGGCTGTTGTACTTCAGGCTGAGTCCATTTAGATCAATGTTCTGCCTAGCAATTTCACAAATGGATACGTACAGAGGAGCACAGTTTGCATGATACTGCTCTGGTAAAACACTCCTGAACCTCTAGTTACTTTCACCTTGAAGGAGTTTCTTAACCCTTTGTAATTTGTTTAGTAAAAGCCCAGTGGGCCTCTCTTGTATGTACTTGTCTTCCTTGAACCTTGCCAACTTCTTGCACCACAGGGTCCTTTGGGTGGGAATTCTGTAGTTGTGCTCTTTATTGCATGAAGAACTGCCATAGTTTTGGTTGTTTTTTGAACCTGGTTCCCGCTAACTAGACAACTGTCCTGGTGGACAGTTTAGAAGTTGATTGCTGTTACAGTTCTGTGGGCTGCTGCCCTACTCTCTTTTAACACCCTGGTGGTCTCTGTATTTCCAGGCTGGCTGCTGAATTGCAGCCTGTACAGAAACTGTTCTAACCTCTCATCACTTTGTTGCTCTTCTCTGGATCTTTCCTGCTCTAGTAGCATTTTAGTTGGGGAACCAGAAAAGTTCTGAAGGTGTGAGTGGGCTATGAATTTGAGTATGGTGGACAGATACAGGCTCTTCAGGAAAAACAAATGAGGACAACAAGGAAAGGTGTTTTCTGCCTCATGAAGGAGTAGCTCAAATGTATGTGATACTTGTGTGGGACAGAGATGACAGTTTAAGATAAGAGTTTGTAGATCAGGTTCAGAGGAGAGGCTGGTAAAGGTGCCACCTTGATTAGTCTATTACAGACTACCCTCCTCAGGATGAGGATGTGGACAAAGCCTTCTTTAGAGGCAAAGAAGTCTCTGCATTATGGTCTGGAGTTCCCATGGGGAGTTTTAATAAGCATCCTGACTCTTGCTTGGTCCACCACAATAGGACACAAACAATCCAGATTTCTGGAGAGTATCAGGGACAACTTCTTGACACGAGCACCAGTGGGCCAACTAGGGGTGATGCACAGCTGAAGCTGCTGTGGGAAAACTAGAGATGTAGTAATGTGGGTACTCTTGACTGCAATGACCATGGAATAGTAGAGTTCAAGATCCTGATGAGAGCAAGGAAGAAGTAGCAGACCCTAGAGTTCAGGAGAGCAGACTTAGTCTTCTTCAAGAAGTTGGTATCTGGGATTCCATAGCAGGCAGCTTGGAAGGGCAGATTTGCTCAGGAAGGCTGAGAGCATCCCCTGATTGCCAGAAGGGTCCATTCTGCTCTCAGGGAACTCATGGCCAAGCCCCAATGCAAGCAGGCAGTGTGATGGATCTGGAAGCAGAGACAGGCTACTGAGGAGGAGATTGGAAATGTTGTCCAGGCATGCAGAGCTTGGTGTTAGGGAACTGGAAGTTATTTTAGAGTTGATGCCTCAAAGGATGTCTTGGGTAACTAAGAAAAGGTTCTTGATGCTACACTGGTCATAGAAAGCTGAGCAAGGAGACCGTGGTTCTGCTGCTGAATAGAGCAGGTGAGGTACTCAGTGCCTAGCCTTCCCCAGTGAAGTCTTCAAGACCATTTTGCATAATTGAGAGAACTCCGATCAAGGGTTAAAGATTTGAGTCAGAGATTACTCAAGGAAACTTCACCCATAATAAGTCCAGGGCCCACTGAGCTGCATCAAGTGGTGCTGAGAGAAAGTGGGCAAAAGTCTTAGGAAAGCAACTCTCTCTCTCATGTTTGAAAGGTCGTGGAGAATCAGAGATTTCCGATTAACTGGAGCCAGGCTTTTTACAGCAGTGCGTATTGTGAGGATGGGAGACAATGCGAGTAACTGAGCCAAGGATTCAGCCTGGATAGAAGGCATTTTTTTCCATGAGGACTGGCAGGCAGTGGAGGTTGCCCAGAAAGGCTGTTGCAGGGTCTGTCAAACCTTGAAGGCATTTAAGATGCCTGAAAAAAAAGCCCTGAGTAGCCTGGTCTGATCTCCCAGTGACCTCCTGTGAGGTCAAGCAGGAGGCTTGACAAGAGATTTTCATCAGTCTCTTCTGACCTGAATTACCCTATGATTATATAGCAGATGCTTTCTGTTTCATTCTGTCTTTCTTAATTATTTTATTCTGCTTTTAACTGTTATTCTATTTCATGTGTGGAACTGATACTTTCATGGAACAATCTGCTATAAATTCCAAGTTTTTAATAATGCTAGATAGCACATAATTTTCTGTTAATTTTAGGGTTACTTAGCACCATCTATCTCACTGTACACTTACCAGTGTTGAATTTGGCTTTCTTGTTCTATAGATACTCGGTCTTCTACGACCCGTCTGTAAATTCATCTTTGCCAGCTCTTGTTTTTACAGCATTGTATATTTCTGTACTGAGCAAACGTGGTCAAAACTTGCTCCCCTTTCTAGATCACTTCTGAATTTTGCCTACCAGTGCAGGCTTGGTTAATTTGCACTAACCTCCCTTCAGGCTGGAACAGATGCCCTCTTTTTCCTTTGGAGACTACATAAGTTAGATTAGTATTAGCTGTGTACTGTTTGACTTGTTGGAGGTTTTTGGTTTTGTTTGTGGTGGCTCTTTTTAGTTGGTTGGTTTTGTTTTGTTTTTTTATGAGAAGGATTTACTTACTTGCAGTTTACCTGTATTTAATGCTGTAGATAAGGCAGTGGAAAGACTTCTTTATTTGTTCTATGACCTCCCTACCCACTGAGGTTTTTCTGTTCTTAGATGCTGAGAGGAAAGAGACCTAGTAATCTAATTGGTGTTTGAATTTTCTATTTTCCTAGAGATCTTTTTGTGTTTCCCTTGATCATCTCTCCCTCTTTCTTTATTCTGTCACATGCATAGCTCTTTTTGCAATAGCAGAAACATTGTGTTAGTGTTAATATAAAGAAACATATTATTTCCATGAAGATCTTCATGGACCTAATACGACTTGGTGTTTTACTTTCTCTGTTCTGCAGTCAGATTTTACATTCCATAGTAGTCCCAAATCTCGAGATGACTGATTTTTATGTGTGTGTATGTTTCTGTAAAATACATTTATACACAGGAAACAGCAAATGTTTAAATAAATGTTTTCATGGAAACTCAAATTTTTAATTCACTAACCACAGAGATAAGAACAGAGGCCAGAGAATGTAAAAACCTATGCTAGACCTATGATCTCATGTTATTGATACCCAGCCTGCAACTTTATACCTTGAAAACAGATTATAAAGAGACCTAGCTAGTGCTTATGGTCACCAACCCTACTATGTGAAAGTATGCGGTGTCTGGAATTATAATGGTTTGATCCTGAAAGATAGTGAAATGTCTGGATTTACATCTGTGGGATATAATTCAAGTAAACCACTGAAAGATTTATAACTTCAGTTGATTGAAAATTTAGGTTATTAATGTTGTCTATCAGCCAGGAAGATTTGTGTTTCAAACAACCATCCCAGGAAATTTAATGCATGTTAATTTAGAACATTAGCTAATACCATATTTATTTATCCACAGGGCAGATTGACTACTTGGGTTGCATTGACTATGTAGGAGTATTTTCTTGCTTTCTTTGGGAGTCTTTTGAAACCTGACACATCACATAGGTCAACAATATCTAAATGTTAACTACTGTCAGTCACAATGATATATTGTGTAATATAACCTAAAACTAAATTGCAAAGAAAGAAAAAGCTCCCTTCTATTTAAGGGGTGCTTGTTAGGGAAAAAAAAGATCTTGACATTTTGACAGTTTCCTTATACAGTGAACGTTGTTTTTTATAGGCACCAATTAACGGACTTAGTCAAATGCAGTCATAAATGGTTTGTTGTATTTGCTTTAAGAGCATGAAATTCCTTAATAGACATTTGCAGTGAGTGACAGCAAACCCTAGCAAGATTCAAACATTGCTGGAAATACTGCTTTTTAACCCATAATTATTTGTGCTGTAGAGAAATTTACGCATGTGGAAGTCATTCTCTTCTGCAGAGGAACAGGGGACTCTCTCTTCAGAGAGCTCCAAAACAAAGTTTTGCTTTCAACAGTTGTATTCAGTGTTACTAGAGTGAACAGTAATATTTTTTCACAGTGTAACTTCCAAAAATCTGTCCTGCTCTTGAAGACTATTGACTTGATAATAACTTGTATTTAAAACTGAGTCCCCAAGACAATATGTCAAAACAAAACTGTATTAAAGGATGGTTGTTTCTTCCTTACCTGCCAAGAAATGAATCAAGTTCCTCAACGAGTTTCCTTCCTCCTCTTGAACTTGCAATAAACCTTTGTTTTTGGCAGGAGTTCACCTATGCATGCTTTTGCTACTGTTTAGTTATATTAACTCTTATAGAAGGACCCTAAGGACCCCTAAATCTTGAGGCTTTTGAATATTTGTAGAATGTTGTTTGTGTGTTGTTTGGTTTTTTTTGATTTTCTTTTTTTTTTTTTTTAATAATTTCTGATTATTGTAACTACATATGTCTATAGAACTTAAGATATCAAGTTGTTTAAAGAAACAAAACACAGATGTAGCTCTGTTTTTAGTTTTTTTGCAGTAGATTTTAGTGAGTCCCTTGAGAAAAGGTAACTTCACAGTTTTCCTTGGCTATAAGAGTTTATAGTCTGAAAATGGCTTATAAATAATACATTTATGGAGCCTGTGAAGTAGCTCATGCTGAGCATGAGTTAAGTGTTTGCAGGACACGGGATGTAAAAGTCACAGGACCTGGATGTGCTGTTGGAATCATGTCTTAGGCTTGCTGCCTGTACAAGTTGTCTCCCAGATGTTTTGCTTTAAGACATTGCACAAGACTAACTTTTTCTTTTGGAGTCCCAAAATAAGGGTTTGGTTGTGTGTGAGAAATAATGCAGGGCTTGCTCCTTGTAAAAGGTGTCACGGGAAATGCCAGGTAGGTTGGTTCTTTAGTGAATGTTACACACTCAGTGTGCCAAGACAAATTTTTGATGGAAGGAAGAAAGTGTGTGGGGAATCAATGAAAATTGTACTGTAAATGTTGTTCTGTTTCCTTTCCCCTAGTCCCGTGCCTAAAGTACTAAGTGCAGTGTTTTCCTGGGTCTCATGACTTCCAGAGGCCCTATCTGCATTGTAGCCATTCCCTTTACCAAATGAGGTATCCCAAAAGGACAGCTGGTGTTTGGCATCTCCACGCTCTTTTCTCTGGGATTCTGTCAGGGTCTGGTTAGTCATCCAAAAATGAGACTTTTTTTCTTCCCCAAAAGTACATAGCTTACAGAACAAAGAATTAACAAACTACTGTCTTACAAACATAAATCTCCGTGGTTTCTCTTTGACTTTTATTTTCAGGGTCCCTACCACCACTTCTGGCATTTTAGTCTGTTGCATTGTGTTTGGGAGCAGCCTTTTTGCTTTCCTGGTGTCAGTATATGTGGGGTTAGGATCTCATTCAAACCTACACTTCTAGTTCTGGGAAGAAGCGGGGCAGCTTGATGGGTGAGAATCAAGCAAGTATTTTCATCCCAGCTGGTGGCTCAGCTATTGTTACCATCTTTGAAGCAGCCTCCCACAAGTATCTAACTTCTACATTAGTTTATGTTTCTTATTTGTCATGATGAATGGAAAGGATTGTGATGGATGATGTGGTAATGCATTAATACAAAAAATCCTAGGATTATATAATAAAATTTGCATATATATATATATACACATACACACTACACATGACTCCCCTGCTTCCCTGGGCTTATAGTGGAAGGCTGCATGCTGAAGAACATCCAGTGCTCAATCCCTGTTTGGGTTACAATGGTCATGGATGTAATACTTTCTTTCCAGTGTTTTTGCTGTTGAATAGCCTGGGGCAAGTGTTGGTGGGGGATACATGATATAAATTGTTCTGTAGAGTTTCATGGGCAGAGGAATAATAATGTTGGAAATGTAGTTTCTTGCTTCCCATCCCTTCTCTTCCCCTGTAAAGATTGACTTGTTGCTTTCAAGTTCAGTCATCCTATAATATTTATCTACAGGATATTCCTTTTAATGCTGTTTTTTTTCTTCTGTGGTCTCCAGTTCCCTCAGGTTGCTTGTGTGATTTTCAAACTCTTACCTTATATTTAGTGATACATAACATTGCAGAAGTTTCTGTTGTGAGGGTTTGGAAAGCTTTAGTGGGTGATGGCTTTAACTTTGGCTCATAAATTGCTGCTCATTTAAGGAAAATAAAGGATACAGGATAAGTATTGGGTTGCAGTAGTCCTATGTGCAGTTCCTAGATGCAGAAGAGCATTGCATTGTTTAGGTGTGTTGTTGAAGTTTATATCATGTATTTTATCTATGCAAGAAGTTCAAAATCATAACCATGTAGGGAAATGTTGGCTCTTATTTTATGTCCTAACAGAATTTTTTTTTCTTGCTTTGTCCCATGTAATAGAGGAGTGGTTGAATGGCATTTTTTACTATGTGCCAAGACACAAACATAAAGTGAATTCTTCAGGACACATATCATACTTAGCTGTCTTCTGAATTGCAATAATGTTCTGAGTTAGTTGCTATAAACAAGTAAATGTTCTCTAAATGCAGGCTGGTAATACCATGGTGAGCTGTTTGTTTAAAGTGTTGACTTAACCCAAGTCTGCTAGCATTTTTAAGTTAGTTTGACTTTCTAGATCAAACAGTATGCAAGCTGTTTTCCATCTTCTTCCATGTTGCACCTCAGCCTTTTGGAAATAAAACATGACCGCTTAAAGCTGCTTTTTATACCTTGGTTATCAGCAGTTTGGAATGCTGATTGGTTTTCTGTTTATAAATAAAACTCCTTTTAGAGGTACTTTCCAAGGCTTTTGAGATATGGAATGGAATCTCTCTGACTTGGAAATTGCTGAATGTTTCACTGATTGCCACCACTGTACATGTGGGGTTGTTCTGCTGAAGTTCAGCCATGACACAGTGTCATATCTGTCTGTAGGAGATTTTGTTTCAGAGAGGCAGAGAGAAGAAACTCCTCTTCCTATGCTTTCACAGTGAAGTTTGAACAGCAACCTGTCAAATCCCAGCTTTGAAGCTGCTTTCCTCACTTCCCTTCTGTCTTCCTTACGTGCAGTTTTCTAAAGAATGCCAGAAAGGCTTTGAACCGTGCCAAATCCTCAGTGTATGTCAAGAAGCACTATCATGAGTATGTTTTGAGTTACTTCCTCATTTTCTTAATGCCTGTCATTAGTCTTTATTCTGGAAACAGGATTTACTACTTAAAAGAATAAGACATGCACAAGTGTAGGAGTAGAAGGCAGCCCTGGTGTGAGTTATAAGGAGCAGGGCAGGCAGCAGTGGCAATAAACAGCCACTTCATGGACTTTGCTGTGAGAAAAGCAAGTTCAAGAATACAAACCAAAAGGGAGAAAATAGATTAATAAATAGAAAAATGGGGAAGGCCTTAAGGGGAGAGAGAAGTGATTCTCCCATATTTGTATCATAGAATGGCCTGGTTTGGAAGGGACCTTAAGATTGTCTAGGTTGCTCCAGCCAACCTGGCCTTAAACACTTCTAGAGATGAGGGCAACCACAGCTTCTTTGGGCAACCTGTGTCAGTGCCTCACAGTAAAGAATTTTTTCCTAATATCTAATCTAAACCCACCCTCTTTCAGTTTGAAACCATTCCCCCTTGTCCTGTCCCTCCAGGCCTTTGTAAATAGTCTCTTTCCATCTTTCCTGTAGGCTCCCTTCAGGCACTGGAAGGCCACAGTTAGGTCGCCCTGAAGACATCTCTTTTCTAGGCTGAACAATCCCAGTTATCTCAGGATATAGGGATATAGACTTGAAAGCTGGAGAGAATGGGACTTAGTTGTCAGTGAACTTGCCGTTTTTTTTTGTTTTTGTGTTTTGTTTTTGTTTTGTTTTTTTGTTTGTTTGGTTTTGTTTTGTTTTTCAATATGGAGCTTTTTTCAATATGGACATGAATATTCCATTTGAGGCATTTATTTGATTTAGATTATTACCACAAATAAAAAGCGAACTCCAGTAATGCACACTCTACCTCACTAAAACTAGGTCTATGTACCATAAACAACCAAAATTGTTTATAAAGTGAGGTGAGAACATAAATCTAATTTGTCATGTTGGCAGAGGCAAACTACTCCAAATAATGTATTTTGATATAGAACTCTATTTTTGCTTTTTGTTTTTAGGACTTATTTAAGATTGCTCTCTACTTGCTATACAGAATGAAAGTAGATACAGTCTCTTCTTCATGGCTTTAAAATCAGAATAAATGTCAAGTTGGAAATACCTCAAATGTCCCAGATGACTAAACAAGGCAAATGGGTGTTGTGATGTGTTAATCATATCTCTAGCATATGTAAGCTTTCAGATTACACAAGATCATGTTTTAGGTAAATGCCAGTACCTGAAGGAATTTGTTTAGGAGCTCTGTTGGAATGCATACTTCTCTTTGTCACCACCAAAGACTTGCTTTTCAAGCTCTCCTAGTAATATATATTTAGTTTTTGGTTTTCTTCCTTCTGTCCTTCCAAGCTTAACCTTTGTGAATTGAATGGGAAACTGTCTGTGTTCATGGTATTATGAACTTAAGGTTTTCATGTAAACTTGTATGAAGGTGATCCCTATTAAAAAATCTTTAGTTCTTGTGCAAAATTTTTTGCCCCCCCCTTTTTTTTGTTGTTGTTTGTTTGTTTTTGTTCCCAATGCTGGAAGAAAAAAACCCAAAATGTTTTCATCAGTCTGTTAGTGAAACAGATGTTTTTAGTGCCCTGTGCCTACAGAACATGCAAGAATCCATCACAGAGCCTGGGTAAAGCTTTCTGCAGCAGCTTGGTAGCTCATCTTTTATCTAGACTAAGAAGTACTGTTCTCCTACTCTCTAAGTATTGTTGGTGTCAGTAAATTTACTAACTTAGGACTCTGCCAGTGGCTTTTAATGACCTGTGCTGCATGCTAAGCTTTTATGGATTTAATATGCTGACTAATTTCTATCCTTGCACCGTTAATGCAGCATCACAGTTCTTGAATTAATCCTTCACTCAGGCAATCGAAATTCTGCCAAGGTCCTTATGTTTCATAATCCTAGACTTGAAGGGGGGAAAAGGGATAAGCAGGGTGTTTTAGGTGAGACCAAGACAACTTATATTCAGAAGTTGCATCTGGACTATGTAGGTTAACATTACTCTGAAAAGTGAAGGCTTTAGTATTTTACGGTCTTGAAGCTACAACTCTGCCTGGTTCTCTCTGGCATGACAGAAAATTCATTTACATCAGCACCACCTATAGCAGAGGACAACCACAGTGCATCTGTTGTCATTCACTGTTGTTAATGTGACCTAAACTGACATTGGATTTCTGTTGTTGTTTATTCTCATTTTTCTTTTACTATCTTGTTCCCCTCCCCCCAAACTGACATAACAGGAGGCAGGTATTCTAAAAAAATCTGTTGATTTTCATGGTAATTTGAATTGGGATAACCTACCTCAGCCTTAGCTTGGTCAAGTTTCCAGATGACAGCTTTTAAATAGGTTTAAATACACTGGGCGTGTGGGGGAAAACAATCCACAAACCCACCTTTCATAGAGTTCTCCTTGCATGCATAAATTCTGCATGCTTTGGTATCTCGTAAACATATTAGATCAAGGCCAGTAGACCTGAAGTATCCACCTTTTAGATCCAGCCTGTTTTCTCGCGCTGGGACTCCTGACACGTTTCTGTAGCTGAAGCCAAGCGGGTAAGAGGTGAAGTGCTGCTCCATGTAAAGTGTTTGGAAGGGCAAAAGATACCTCAGCAAACTGGAAATCGTTTTGCCTTGGCTGTTTCTGAAGCACTGGGCTGGTTGGCCATGGGAGGTCTCGTTTATAGCTCTTTATCGCAGGAAGAACTGTAGGTTCCTCACTGAGGTACTTTGGGCACAAAAATTGGTTGGTCTCAGGCAGTTGTCTACACTTACACTGGGGAATTATCTTTTTCTTAATGGAAGTGTCCTGAAGTTGTTTTAGGTTTTTCAGAAGTGTCCTGAGGTTTATTTAGCTCAGTATACAAGAGCTATGGCATTGTCCTTATCATTAGTGCTGTTGGCAGTAGATTAACTTTGATGGTTCTGCTGCATCTCAGTAAAACCATGCACAGAGTAAGCTGTTCTGAAGAGAAATTTAATAACTAGGTATCTTGCATAAGAAATGCAGAGTAGAACAAAGCTGAAGAAAAGAGCAGATTGGACAATCCCCTTAATTATTCTCACAGACTGCACAAATAGGTTTGTTCAGGTTAGTAAAAAAGCACAGAGTTGTGTTCAGTTTAGAGTCCTGGATTAAAGAAATAGAGTTTTTGGGAAAAACTTATGGGTTGAATGCTGGAAAAAAAATGCTAAACTCGAGTACAATTTTCTATACATAATTTGTGTATTTGTGTTATGAAATGGGCCTGCTCAGCTGCTTGGCATTTTGATGGCACTTGGATTAGTCATGGAGAAAATTCAGCCTTTGGACATTGTATTTCAGCAACTGGTTTATTTTGTATGTAAGACATTGCTATGTTTTGCTTGATGAAGAACTCACCAGTGGAATGCTATTACATCATGAGATATAACTTCAATTAGTATCAGCTTCTAGAATGACACTTGAATTAAATATTAACATTTTCTCTGCTTTGAGTAAGTAAACAAAGGACTCTGTTTTAATCTCCCTTCTTTGCAATGATGGATAAAAGGGGAACATGTATTTGGAACAGTAAAACAAAAAAAAAAAGTTGGACTACTCAATTATCTGCTTTGTTTTAGCAAGCTCAGAAAGTATATTTTGGTTGATGTTTTTGATTTTTTTTTTAAATTATTTTATTTTTAAATCTAAAAATGTTAGGAAAGATATATCTTTAGTCTTTCCATTTTGCTGGGGATGCTGTATACTGTGGGGTGTGGAAAAAGGTTAAGCTCTGTACAGGCTCTTTTACAAGGAAAGTCAGGACCATGGGAGCTTTTCAGGAACTTGTTTTCTTTCCACCGTGTTCTAAAGTATTAGGATAAATGCAGAGCCTCTTCACAGTTTCACTTTCTTGGCACTGTGGGGTTGAAATCCTATTAAACCTGTTGTGATCTGTGACTTAAGTCCTTACTTATATAGGACAAGTTGCAGGATCAAAATCTATTGCTGGATTTGGCAAGCTCTGCTTTTTCAAAGTAAAAAGCTAATAAGTGATGGGGGAAGGGGGAAGAGTTAATTACAGATTGCAAAACCAAAAGGTAGGAATAGGAGGGCAGATCTTTCCCATGCTTCTCTGATGAGCATGTTTAAAATACTTCAGATCTTTTCTGCTACCCTGTCTTCAACAAAATGCTATTCTATCTTAATGAAGTGAATTTTAGTTAGGATGCTTTCTGTCTGTACAGAAAAGCAGTGATGCAGCTATGGAAGTGCTCAGGACTCCAGTTCTGAGCCACTGCTTTGGACTTTTATTCTTTTGCAACCCAGAGTTGTCTTGTTCTTGTAGTCCCTTGGCTCCAGGCTCTGTGTTACACTGTGGAGTTCTTTGTGGGTGTGCGTGTAGATACCTGTTTACATGTCCTAGTGTTTGTAAAATGGGAATATTATCAGTTCTTTACTGCAGAGGTGTATAACCCAATTTCCTTACTCAAATGTACATCCCTCACATCCTGTAATAATGGGAGGAGTGGACAGAACGCAAAATGTACAGCTAATTGCAAGTGGAATTAAATTGCATATACAGAGATGTATTCTCTCTGCAGTGAGGAGGTAGATGATAGAGGGCTCACAGGATGTATTTTAGATGGCTAAACAAGCTTTCATTTCAACTTTAAAATTAATAGTTATACAATTAATAAATTCCTTGTTGTAAAAGGTAACTTGCCTACCATCTAAAACTACTGTACCATTTGTGTGATGAAATGCATAGAATTTTTTTTATCATGCTGTTTTCTTGGCAAAAATAATTGTCTTCTGATGAAAATAAGTCTAGCAAAGTTAAGTGAAATCTACCTTCTGAAATGAAACCTTAGCATTGCATAAGTTTAACACTTCATTTCTTTTGCTTGTTTGGAAGAACTTTGTATTGTTTGTAGAAGTGCTTAAAGGTTTTCTTAATTTTTTCTTTTCAGTCATTATTTAACCTACTGGAGTTTCGAAGACTAGTTTTGAATTTCAATCCTCCCGCAAATGCTCAAGACTTGCCCCGAAACCAAAAGGTAAAGTGAGAAGCTGACTTCCCCTCGTGGCTAAGGGCATTTCTCTCTTGTACCTGAATTTTGCACACCCTCTGAGGAGAGGTACATGGAGGCCCCTGGGTTTCCTTGCTACAAATTGGAAAGGTAGAGATGGGAACAGGAAGTGGCTGTAGGAAGTGTGAAGACACTTGGTACCGCTACTTTTAGCAGTGAATTTTCGCATATCCAGAACTTAGAATCGTAGAATGATTTAGGTTGAAAGGAACCTTAAAGATGATGCAGTTACAACCCCTGTGACATGGGCAGGAACACCATCCACTAGACCAGGTTGCTCAGAGCTGTATCCAACCTGGGCCTGGCCCTGAACACTTCCAGGGATGGGGCATCCACAAGTTCTCTGGGCAATCTGTTCCAGCGCCTCACCACCCTCACCATAAATTAGACTATTCCTATTGCCCCTTTCTTTCAGATTTAAAAAAGGGAGTGTGTTGTCTGCCTGTTCTTAGTTGTTTGACACTTCAGGTTTGACTGGAATGTTCACCAGCAAAACTAGGAGCTCTAATTAGAGAAGCAAAGGAAAAGAGACAGTGTCTGTTTTCCAAACTTCTGGGCATGTACCCTGAAAGGGAAGTTGAATGTTCAGTCAGAACTGTATACTTTCTCCCCTGTCCTGCTCCTTTCCTCCTCCCCCCGCATTCAAGTAGGAAGGAGTCACTTTTTTTGGGGGTAGGAAAGCATGTTTGCATTCACACCATGAGATGGTGTGAAAATACAACATGGGTAGTGCTGGGAATGTGGCACAAGGTAGGGATGGGGCAGTGTAAGAAAGATAAGTCATGCTTTACCAAAGAGTTGTACTGATTTTTTTTTTAAATTTTATTTTTAGATTGACTTTCTGCATAGCATTTAATTATTCATCATATAATTTGTTTTAGTAATGTCTTCTAGTACTCAGAATTCTTTACCTTCAGTTTTCAGGGTGTAAAAAGCAGTTGGCATCTAAGAGGTGGTATGAAATAGCTAGTAACAAGCTGTTGTGTTGAAAAACATCTTGCCCAAGCATTGACACTTGCAGCTGAATGCCTTTAGCAATTCCAAAGGGCTATTTTTTTTTAGAAATTCTGACCATGACAGGCAGTATTAAGGCTGTGTGAAATGGTGTGACACCAGGAGAGGATACGGATTTGTGCAGAAACCTTGCTTTCTGCAGGCCTGCTAGTAAGAATCTCTGGCAGTAGTTTGTGTCCTCTCCTTTGTTAACTTATAGTCCAGGATGAAAGAACTTATTAATTGGTGTACTCATTTGTCTTATCTACAGCTGAAAAAGGACTGGGACAGTTTAGGAAAAGAGATCACTTCACTAGTTGGAACTTTGACAAATAGAGGAAATGAGCATGCATGCCCCCAAATATGGTGCTTTTATTTCTTTGTAAGTGAAGGCAAGTAGAGGCAAAATGTTTTAAAGGAGTAATATAAGTTACCAGTTGACAAAAGGAAAAAAAAAAAAAAAAGGCCCTGGAATTTATTTCCATTTGCTTACTTGTTTTGAAACTGTTTCAACTTCATTTTGTTTTCATTTTTATTCTAGTATTAATAACTGACATTCTTTAGGATCAAATTCCCTTCCTATTAAAGACCAAGTTTTAATAATCCCAGATTTTTAGTACTTTGGTTTACATCCGGTTGTTCTTCCCGGTGGGGGGACTTATTTAACTCCAGGGTCATGACAACCTCTTGATGTAGAATTAAAGCATGTGGTTGTACTTCAGGGAATATTGCATAGAAGGGTTGTTTGTTCTTTCCCATCAATATATTGAATCCAAATGCTATGAATGATTTGGCATGTGAAGTTTTTAATCCAGGGGTCATTGGTATAAATTTTAACTTGGAAAAAAAAACCCCGAACAACAACAGCCTCACCCTGTTTGCCTCAGCTAATTGGGCTTTGTTTTTCTGGGTTTGGGCATGCGCTTAACTGGCTTTGTTCTTTTTATTTTGAAATTAAGTTTTCTTCCTTGTTATCCTTCTGTAGCACAGATATAGTTCTCTGTAGTTACTGCAGCTTCTTTGGCTCTCCCAGTTCTCTTACTTCTTGCTGTCACATGAACAGACCTTTTTGCTGTACACAGTGAGACCAGGGAAATATTTGGCCTTAGTGATATCTTCAGGAAACATTTTATTATCAGAGGAAGCGGGTTATTGTGCTACAGGTTAGCACATCCTTCCACCTGTTTTGATATTATTTTCAATATTATCACTATGTCACTGTCCTGGCACACTGATTGACAATAATGAGTGTTTGCTATGAATTAAATATGCAAACTGCTTTAGCAGCATTTATAATCGTAAGTTATTCCAACATGTATTAAGAAATTACTTATGCAGGCAACATGGGTGATAAAATAGAGAATGTTTCAGATTATTAGCTTCCCATACAGTTTTAAATTTAAAACTCATTTTAATCTTTTTTTTTTTTTTTTTTTTTGGTGTTGATGTAGCTGGTGTGCTGTGATCACTTTTAGTTCTTTTTGTTTTACTGTGCAAGTCCTCTGTGGAACTGTATACCTTGTCATGGGGACTGGCCCATGTTCTTTTGAAGATTTTAGGCTTTGTTCAGTCAGAATCTGTCTGTTGTGGTAATGCCCACATAATCTGGTCAAGGATCATGCCTAATGCATTAAATCAAGCTTTCATTTTCAAAAAACAGCAAGGATTTTTCCAGTGTTGGAGAACTTTGATAGCCTTTATAAAGATATTTATTCTGAGCAATCCTACTGACATTGGTAACCAATTGTTCGACCTAAAGGTACAAATATTCTTAAAACTCAGACAAATTAGTAGTATAAGTTTGGCTAACTCAACAATACTGCCTATATACTTCAGATTAAAAAAAAAGAAAAAAAAAGCTAAGATCTAGAATATTCTGTGGTAATAATTTATATTGTGCATATGAATTATCAGTGGTATTTAAACATTTGGATAAAATATATCTGTATCTAAAATTTGAAATTGTGTTCATTTTAGTAGATCACTTTATTAAATAGTAAGAAAAACACCAGTTTTGCAGTTTGTTTCCCTATTTTGTTGTTATATAGTTCTTTAAATATCTAAATGGGAGACAGATTTTGTTCTTAAATTAAGATGACTTAAGTGCCACCCTAGCAATTCAGCATTGAAGTCTTGAGCCTATTCTGTGAGCAGTGTTTATAATTGGCTGGTATTTTGCAAGGTGGACTAGAAGAGCAAGTTAAACTCAGAGATTTATGTGACTAGAAGTATTTTTTAGGTATTATGCAAAACATATATTCCAATTCACTGCACAGTTTTTAAAGCTGAAGTAAAACATACTTAACATTCAAAAAACTTTGTCCATACTGGATTGACACAGGAGTGACTAAACAAGTCTGCTGTTTGATGAGCATGTGAAATAGTTTGTCATCAAGTAATTCCAGTTTGACCAGCATCTGCCATCCGTGCTGCCTTTGAATGATACTTTGTTCTAAATACAAGTGGGTATTGCATGGGGTTTAGTTTCACAAGTATTTGTCAACTATCAGGAGTATGAGTGATATCCAGTCTCCACTTGTGGTTTAATCTATGGTATGAAGGACTTGTGTTTTTATTTACTTTTCATTATACAGGCAGAAGGTATTTCTTCTGTTCTGGAAACCAGAAAAAAATGCCACAGTCCCATGAATTGTGCTTTAAATAATAGGTACAAAGGAGAGCAGGCTATTTCTCTTACTTCTGTCAAGAGAAATAATATTTATGTACACTTTATTAATTTAGTTTTCAGTAAAAAATAAGCTTAAGAAGGTACTGAATAGTGTGTAGGCTCACAAGAAATTCTACTGGAGATATAGAGGAATACTAATTTCAATAAACACAAGGTATATTATTGCAGTGTATAACTTAAGAATTTGTAAGTCTTAAGAGGAACAATTCTGTCTTAAATGCAAAGTGGCTTGTCCAGTTGTCAATGTAGCCCCACTTCAAGGCAAACAGTATTATCTAGATACAATTTCAGGGAGCTTTTAGTTTCTGAAATGTAATTTTCTTCCCAGAGAACTATGGTATTTTGTAAAATTGACAAGTGAAAGGCATGCAACACTACCTTGTAGTACTATAAGTAAACTTATGTATTATTATGATGATTGGTAAGTCATACACTTAGTTTATTGGGTAGCACTTATGTAGATTTTTGTTATCACTTTGTTAAATGTTTTTAATTCTTCCAATACAGGAACATAGGAATCTGCCTTTCATGCGTGAATTGAGGTACCTATTTGCACTTCTAGTTGGTTCAAAGAGAAAATATGTTGACCCATCAAGAGCAGTTGAAATCCTTAAAGATGCTTTTAAATCAAATGATTCCCAACAGGTAATTTTTGATCAATCTTATGCATGTTTTCATATGGTCATCTGGGGTGATCTGGCAATAGGAAGTACTTACAGTGGACAAAAAAACCTCAAAATGTCCACAGAAAAACTTCTTACTATCAGAGTTTTTGAGCCTTTCCTCTGATATGATGTGATTTCTAGTCAACTTTATTAGGAAAATTAAAAAAATATTCCAGACAGCATACCTCTTATGCAGTGCGCTTTCTTCCTGTTGTTTCAGAAATTAACTAATAGTTCCACATGCTTACTTTTAGGATTTAGTTTTAAGTCTGAGGTGTTTGAAAAAGCATTATCCGACCTAACAGTACATCCAGGGCTGGTACAGTCCTATTATCCTGTTTGTGTAGATTGTGTTTTGGAGGATCCAAATGTTCACATTCAGGATTCTTCCCTAAATCATAGTATATTATGCTTTTTTTGAGAAACACTTCGTTTCTTCAGATGCTTTATTTTCCCACATGAGTTTATGTGGCTGAGGTGTTTAATTACAACAGCATGCTGAATTTAGTACTCGATGAAAGTAATATTAGTCACCACTTGTTAGATACCAAAGGGTTTGAACAATGGGATTCATGAGATGCCTTTGGACTAGGATGGTATGAAAGCTGAGCCCAAGTAATAAGGATCACAGGACAGTGTCACATCTGAGGAACACCAGAGCTAGTCATAAAACAAACACCAATCATGGAATAGTCTTAGGCACAATGTGATTTTGGAACAGTTGTGGAGGGGAATACTGCTATACTGATCTTGTAAGGTGACACTTCACTGTGTTCTGTTACATGTAGCCTATGATTCTCTGATATGTGAACATACACTGATCATTTTATATTTTTTAACAGCAAGATGTCAGTGAATTCACACACAAATTATTAGATTGGCTAGAAGATGCCTTCCAAATTAAAGCTGAAGAAGAGAGGTAAGATTTTTTTCCTAACTCTGCATGTTGAACATTTAAATGAGAGAAAAACAAACCAAACAACCACAAATCTACTTCTCTCTGTGGCTGAAAAGACCCAATTCTGTAGCTCATTTTGGTTCAAGTGTGGTTTTTTTCCATACATGGCAATACCTTGGATTTTTCCATTAATTGTCTTTCACACCCTCTTATTTTGTGTTAGAAGTCTAGCTCAATGAAGTCCAAAGTGTATAAAGAATATAGGTGTGGTTTTTGTACTTCATCAATTATGCTCTTTTCATTTGAATGAAGTTTTTGCTTTTCGATCATGCAGTTTGAAATACTTCAAAACCTTACTCCTTTTCCTCATCTCAGCAATAAATACTCATTATTTGTATAAGTAAACATCTGTAAACCATCTTTTGATTACATAATTTTTTCTGGAGCATTGCAGGAAATATTTTTTACAAAGGTTTTGTACAATTAACCACTCATGAATTGAATCTGGTTTACATAGATGTTCCTAGAACAAGGTACTTCTGAAACTTAATTTTCGGAATATACTTATCACTGCAAATATCCAAATCATTGTTATTGTCATTAGAGAAAAGTAGAAATATAAATGAGCAGTAACTGAGAAAAATAGGCAGCATAATTTCCATAATGAATTCAGAATAATCTGTTTTTAAGTTTGTAGCTTGTGTTTGATTCCCCGCCCCCCCCCGCACTAACACACTTCCTGTTTTTTAGGGATGGAGAGAAACCAAAGAACCCAATGGTGGAGTTGTTTTATGGACGATTTCTAGCAGTAGGTGTACTTGAAGGTATGCATCTGGATTTACTTGGACATCTGTGGTTATCTGTCCAGTGCCTGTCCAAGTACGCGTGTGAATGATGCAGTTGTAGGATTTAGGTACTTCTGCAGAAGCACACTTGGAGGATATAAGCTCAGTCTGTGACAAATGGTTTGTCCTGGAAATATGAGACTGAAGGTAAATGCAGTGAGCTGCAGGGATCCAGAAAGACTGTTTTGATAACCTTGAGGATCTGATTGCTCTCAGTGCAGCAGAAGTTTGGGTGAGATGCTGAGGGAAGATCCTTGGAAGAAATTATTGGGGCACTTTTACCACTTATTGATTGTATGTAGAAGGCAAGTTACTGTATTTCATCGAGCTAGTCTCTCACTCTCTCTTATTCATTTAGTGCCATTTAAAATTTCATTTTTTTGTATTCTCTTCTGCACAGTTTCTTGTATGAAAAATTCACCCTCCTAAAAGTTACAGTTTGCTGAAAACAAGTCAGTGGAAACCTCCCCAAAGGCAGTGTTGGAGGGAGTGCTAAGGAGGAAGAGACTGTACAACAAACTTCCCTTTATCTTATCTGTGTGTAATTAGTAGAATTGTGGAACTGCAGTGTTCTCTATTTCCAGGAGGCTATGAAAGCATTTTTGAGGAACTTTAATATTGGTGAATCTGGTCTCGCATCCTAAGCTAATGACTTGCATTTGAAAGAAGCAGCTATAGTCTTTTAATTGGCTTCAGGTTATTCCTCGACCTTGAATGGTGTATCTTATGATTTGTTGTCAGATTTCAAAACCATTCTGCAGATTTCTTGCTACTAGCCAGCATTCTTGCTCCTTTAACTACTTTCCTCCTTTACATTCTCATCTTAACTGAAGAGATATGTAAAAATCAAACCAATGGAAAGAAACTAGCAGGCCTAAGAAGACTTGTTACTGACTTTAGGATGAAATAAATTGAAATTCTAGGTTGAAATCACTTGTCCCCTATATTTCTCCTCATGTTTGAGCTTACATCGTTATACACTGTTACCAAAGTATAGTCTTGTTTTCAGGACAGAAATCCTGAATGTTCTCTTCTGCGGTTTATTTTTGCAAAACGTATTTATACAAAGGGCTCTTTGATATCAACAATTCCTCTGACTTCGCTGATACAATGTACAGTTGTGTTACTAAACTGCTATTTGCGGGAGGAGGATGATTTTGATTTAATGTGTAAAACTTCTCATACATCTGTAGAGCGAAGTCATTTTGAGTTTTGCCAGTAGATGCTAAAACAATATAAAAAAATGGGCTGGAGAAGAAAATACAGAGATTTTCAGTATTATGTTTGAGCCACTTGTAACTTTGTACATATAATTGAACTGCTCAATAAGAAAATGTGAGTATTTTTCAATAGACTAGATCAGCTGATCTAGGATTGTTCGTTTCTTAAAAAGATAAATGCTTGTTTCTGAAACATTAACTGTTTCATTTTTCATGTGAAGGTAAAAAATTTGAAAACACAGAAATGTTTGGCCAGTATCCGCTACAGGTTAATGGCTTCAAAGATCTGCATGAGTGCCTCGAAGCTGCAATGATTGAAGGGGAAATTGAATCCCTCCATTCAGAAAACTCTGCCAAGTCTGGCCAGGAGGTGAGTTAAGTGCTCCTGTGGGCTTCTTTAGGGATGTTGTTGTAGTGCTTTTTATTTTTCATTTGGGTTCATGGTTGGTTTTTTTACCTGACCTGCTGCTGTGCAGGTCCTGATGTCTGGCATACTGTTAATTTTGGGGGGGGGCTTGTATCTCTTTTGGAGTATCCAGAATATAATCTTTTTGCGTTTTCTTAAGATAGGAAGTTCATGCTTATTAAAAGCTGGCACAATTAAGTGCTTACAGTGGTGATTTGACACAGGCTGGTTTCCTGCATGTTGCTGATACTTGATCTCCGTGAGAGGTCATGGCTTAGGTGTCCTGTGGTACCTGAGCACTGCTCTGACTGACTTGCTGCTCTGGACCATGTTGTGAACAGCAGCTGTGAGTTGTGCCCTTGCCATTGCTGCACAGCATTCCCCTTGTTCCTCTGTGCCTCTGTCATGTAATTGCTCAGCACCTTAGGCTTCTCCCCTCTCTTCTTTCTACTGGCATTTCCATTCATCCTCTTCTTTGCCACCTACAGTGGGCAATTCTCTGCTTTGCTTGTAGTGTTGGACAGACAATACCTATTCTGTGGGCTGCTGTTCCTCCTGTTCCAGAAGAGCTCATTAGAGCAGGAGGCTACCAAATACCAGAACATGCTGGAAGTGTGGGTGAAGGGATTCAGATGGAGCAGTGGGGTATGCAGTGTATGATATTGAGATGAGTTGATGAATGAGATTTCTTGTGCAGAAATCACAGGTTAGGAAAAGAGGTAGTTGGTGGTTGTAGAACCAGGAGGGTGTGCTCTGGAACATCCCCTCTTACTGCTGGCATTCACATGTGTGCCCAGCATTTTTCTCTGGCAGAGCTCTCTCTAATAACCTGTGGGTTATTAATATGGAAAACCAGGAATCTCTCGCTGCCTTTAAGGGCTGAACTACTTTCTCTTTAGACAACTGGTCATGTTTTACCACAGTTATTTTAAAGATGTGAAGTCTTAGGAGGTTTCTTCTACTTAAGTAGAAAGATGTAATTTCTTCCTTGATGTCAGTCTTTGGAAGTAACATAACTTTGCTTCATTTAATCATATCAGCATACACACAGGGTTTAATTACGAAGCCTAGTGGCCCACACTGAAATCATCCTCCAGTCTGAAGTTCTAGTTCCGAGTTTGTGTTTTACAACAGATGTTTTAGAGCATTCCTTTTACAATGATCATGTTTACTGCAACATAACTGGAAGAGAAAAATCTCATAAATTCCTTGGTAGAATCCAAAATTTTGTTTCTTCATTCTAGGTGAAATCTTGTATGTATCTACTACAAGAACACGATTGTTCATCTTGCAGACTGAAATTGTCTTGCAGTTAAAATATTTGTGTGTTCTTGCATAAAATGTCAGTTCTGTTATAAATGCTTGTCTAGAAATGTCAGATTTGGGGTTGTGTGGTTGTGGGTGCTTTCTTGTTCGTTTTGTTTTGTTTTTTGTTTTTGAGGGTTTTTAACCTATAATGTCAGGAAATTGTGGGGAACAGAAGGATAGTTATGTACAGGTCTAGACTGTTAAGCTCTGAGTTACTGTCAGGGTTTTAATCAACTTGGCTTCTTAGCATGTGGAAATTGAAGTGAAGATCATATGACATATTGACAGTGGTGAAAAACCAAGAAACATTACTGCATTATTATCAGGGCTAAGTAAGATTAAGTTTCTCTGAAGTAATTTGTAGTGGTGTTGCTGCTTTTAGTAGCTATGTTTAAATATGCTGCCTCAAAGATCACAGAACCAAGTAGGTTGCAAAAGACCTTTGAGATTGAGTCCAACCTATGACTGAACACCCCCCTGTCAACTAGACTATGGCACTAAGTGCCACATCCAATCTTTTCTTAAACACCTCCAGGGATGGTGACTCTACCACTTCCCTGGGCAGTCCATTTCAATACTTAATCACTCTTTCTGTGGAGAACTTTTTCCTAATGTCCAACCTAAACCTTCCCTGATGCAGCTTGAGACTGTGTCCTCTTGTCCTGTTGCTGGTTGCCTGGGAGAAGAGACTGACCCCCACCTGGCTACAACCTCCTCTCAGGTAGTTGTAGAGAGTGATGAGGTCACCCCTGAACCTCCTCTTCTCCAGGCTGAATAACCCCATCTCTTTCAGCTTCCCTTCATAGGACTTGTCTCCAGTCCCTTCACCAGCCTCATTGCTCTTCTCTGGACCTGCTCCAGCACCTGAACATCTTTGCTAAATGGAGGGGCCCAGAACTGGACACAGTACTCAAGGTGCAGCCTAACCAGTGCTGAGTATAGGGAAGAATCACTTCCCCAGTCCTGCATTGTTACAGTGCACTGAAAGGCTTGGAAGTACTAAAGGAAGCTCAGTTTTTTGTGATTTTAACAGAGTCTGTCTCAACTGAACAAAGACTTAAAGTGGCATTCCTCAAATCTAAAGAGGTATTATTGTGATAGACACATTTTAGTAGATCTTGAAAGCAGCATTTTACTTTTTTCCTCATTCCCACCTTTGCCTCTAATGGGGTATTTAGCTGCTTGTTCACTATTATTATCATTATTATTTTTACTCTTATTATCACGATGCATGGAAGTCTCAGCTATGGAGTGGGGTGTCAGCAGGCAAGCTAATGTATGAACAACAAAAAAAATCCCTGTCCTGAGGAACTTAAACTCTTTGTTCCTGAGGAACTTATCCTCTTTCAAGAGAAGACAGAGGTCAGTGCACATACTTAGGAGTTAGAAGTGTGAGGAAAATGAGAGAATGTTTGTCAGCATCGTTGTTGATGAAATTAAGCACATCAGCAACTTAGTCATCATTAAGTGGTTTGGGGGGCTTGCAGTGCAAGGGTTTTAGGGGAAGGGTTGTACTGTGTCTTTGCTGACTTAAGCATTGAAATTCACTGCTGTGTGAAATTGTTGTAAGAGAAGTCATGATTGTCTCTGTTAAAACTGAGAAGGTGGTTATTGGAGGCTGATATAGGCAAGAAAATGGAAGGCAGCTCACTTTGGGTGTAAATAAGGCAATGAACTAGGAAAATTCCCAGCGACATCCTGGGAATCTGTTAGTGTGACAAGGTTACCTGTGCTAAGGCCAGGCAAGGGGAGAAGAGAGGAAACCTTGCACTCAGATGTGGAGTGATGGCAACCCAGACATAAATTTTATCCATGAGCACAGGAGAAAAAGGCTGTCTGCGAGATATTGTATGAAAAGACTATTTAAGACATTTGGCTGGATTGGAGAACTTGAAGTGAGCCCTGAGTCAATCTGGGCAATGGCATTGATGTCAGAAATCAGATGTCAAAGAAAAGTGAGGTAAGGTGATGATAACAGTAGCAGTGATTAGAGACATGAGCAGAAACTTTAACTTGTTAGTGTAGAGAAAATTGCAAGAAGAAGTATCAGTTTTATGCTGCTGAGAGCTCTTATCTGGCTCAGCCCGGAGCACTCACTGATCCTGCTTCAGAGGAGAAACTTGAGTGATATCAGATGAATGAAAGGGTCAGGAGTATAAGCCTGAGGGGACTAGCAGGAATAGCACTTGATACAGTGTAAACAACCCTTTCAATGTTATGGGTGAGTTAAAAGAGAACAGGACAGTTGGTAAGGCAGGTAGGTTCGAGCATGGGCTGATTTTGGTACAAGCGAGGCAAATGTGACATGAAGAATCCTTCCTGCCTCCTCAGCTTCAACACAGACAGCAGTGGATGAGTTGAAAAGCACTGATGCAGCGTGGGCAACAAAGGGTCTGTGTTTACAGGGAAGGGCAAAGATGGGAGCTTTGCAAAGCTTATGCTGACCCACCTTCTAAAACCAATTTCTCCCACAGCTGTTGATCTGCAGGTATTGCACAATTATTACTAAATTAAATTACTGCTATTGGAAGGCATTCATTGTGGAGTTTTCTGTTTTTCTTTTGTCTAGCACTGGTTCACGGAGCTTCCTCCTGTCTTAACGTTCGAGCTGTCAAGATTTGAGTTTAATCAGGCTTTGGGGAGACCAGAGAAGATACACAACAAATTAGAATTTCCTCCAATTTTGTATCTAGACAGGTACAGTATAATGTAATTTATGGGTCCATTTGGGAAAGAGGATGACAAGTCAGCTATTTCATGGTGTTCCAGATAGACTGCACGGTTTGAAGAGTATCCTCAGCATCGGTGCAATGCTGTTGATGTGTACAGGTGAAATACCAGGATGGCTTTCAGTTAGCTGCTGAATGCTATCTGGCAACCAAAATAATGAAACAGGAGTATTGCTACGTGGTTGCTGCGTAAACCACTTCATTTAGAATCTAACAGTAACTTTCTAATACATGTTTGTCCTCCATGGAATGAACAGAGCTTTCGATGCCGTGGAAAAAGCATCCTCTAAAAGTTGTGGAAGGGAACGTTTAATGGCTTTTTTTTGTCTCAGTTCTGTTTTAGTGCTGAATATACTGTAGGTTCTAGAGAGTGTGAGTTTTTATTAGTGCTCAGCATTAGTGATTTTATGGCTGGTGGGTACAGACCTCAGTTCCAGTGTTAGGGTGCTATGGGCTGATGCTTCTCTCTGAATTTCATGTTTTACAGGTATATGCACAAAAACAGAGAAATAACAAGAATTAAACGAGATGAAATCAAGAGACTCAAAGAGTACCTCACAGTTTTACAGCAGAGATTAGAACGGTACTATAGATAAATGTGTAAATGCAAATAGTATTACAGACTACATAGAATAACTCTTTTTTAACTACAGACTTTGTGTAATTATTTACTCTTTTCTTTTACTCTTTCTCTTGTATATAGTGTATAAGCATTGTAATTCTGATGCATGAAACATGCTAGGAAAGGCTTGCTTTATTTAATTGCAGTCAACCAGAAAAAAAAATTTTTTTTTCTTTCCTTTTTTTTTTTTTTTTTTTTCTTGTGTATGTGTATATGTGAGTCATGGCATTAATACGTTTTGTGGTTAACAGATATTTAAGCTATGGTTCTGGTCCTAAACGATTCCCCTTGGTAGATGTCCTGCAGTACGCCTTGGAGTTTGCCTCCAGCAAGCCAGTGTGCACATCTCCCGTCGATGACCTGGGTGCAAGTGCCCCTGCGAGCGGCACGGTGCCAGCCCAGACCTCACCCAGGTAAGGGCTGCCTCCTGCTCTCCCAGTGCAAGCCAGCCTCTGGGAGAGAGGCAGGAACTCTAGCTGCTTTGTTCATCAGGTGAATAAATCTAGGCATCTCCTAAGGGGTATAGCCTAAAATCTCTGCTCTTCTCCCAGAAGTGCTTCTCAGCACAGCAGACTTAAATAAATGAACCTAAGTATTAGTAATGTGTTTGTCTCATGCGCTTATAAAAATGTCTCTGGGTGGAGAATTTCCATTTTCAAACAAAGCCCAATTCCACCTACAATTCGAATACACACAATATCTGGGGAGGTCACTGCCTCCTAAGGGTACTGTTTAAGAATCTGCATTGGGCAGTGTATATGTGCTGCTGGTATACAGTTTATCTGTTAATTTCTGCCTGGGAGTTAAGCTCCTTTTCTGCTTTGCAATTTATACATCTCCCCAAGTTTGTCAGGAACCTAACAGTCTCTTTTTAATACAGAGTAGCTAAAGTATCAGGGAGAGAAAGGTTCAGTAATGTTCAGTAATGTTGGTTTTCTCATTATTTAAGCTAAGAACTCAGTATTGGGGATTGGATGCGCCCTCAGTTTGCAGATGACATCAGTTTGGGTGGAAGTGCTGAATCTGCTGGAGGGCTGGAAGGTTCTGCGGAGGGATCAGGCTGGATCCATAGGCTGAGGACAATTATATGAGGCTCAGCAAGGCCAAGTGCCGAGTCCTGAACTTGAGTCACAGCAACCCTGTGCAGTGCTACAGGCTGGGGGAAGAGTGGCTAGAAAGCTGCTGGGCAGAAAAGGCCCTTGGGGTGCTGGTCAGTAGTGGCTGAACATGAGCCAGTACATGCTCAGGTGGGCAAGAAGGCCAATGGCATCCTGACCTAGATAGAAATAGTGTGGCCAGCAGGAGCACCCTCCTGCACTGAGCACTGGTGAGGCCACACCTCAAATCCTGTGTCCAGTTCTGGACTCCTCACTGCAAGTAAAACATTGAGGTGCTGGAGCAAATCTAGAGAAGGGCGACTGAGCTGGGGAAGGGATTGGAGCACAAGTCTGATGAAGAGAAGCTGGGGGAGCTTGGGGGTGTTTAGCCTGGAAAAAAGGAGACTGGGGAGGGACCTGATTGCTCTCTACAACCACGTGAAAGGAGGTTGTGCTAGGTAGGGGTCAGGCTCTTCTCCCATGTGACAAGCGATAGTATGCAGGGAAATGGCCTCAAGTGGTACCAGGGGATGTTTAGGTTGGATATTAGGGAAATATTTCTTTACTGAAAGGGTTGTCAAACACTGAATCAGGCTTCCCAGGGAACTGGTGGAATCACCATCCCTGGAGGTATTAAAAAGACATGTTTATGTGGCACTCAGGGACATGGCTTAGTGGTGGAGGTGGCAGGTGCTGGGTTAATGGTTGGATTTGATGGTCTTAGCAGTCTTTTCCAAACTAGATGATTCTGTGCTAGAATATAACTTTGGTTAGCTGGACACTAACAGTTTATAACATAGTTTATAACATAGCTTTTTATATTGCATATGGAAAGCAGGGTTTTGGGTTCTGGTTAACTATGTAGTACAAAGAAATTAAGTACATGAATCTAAAAAGACTTCAGAAATATTTCAGATGTCCTACTGTAGAAATGATGACTGATAAGGGAAGACAAACTTCTAAAAGTTACCATTGCTTGCATGAAATACAGTAATCAAAAGTAATATACTTTGTTCAAACTCCTATGCAGGAAGTTTGTTCTGTAAAAACATAAGTCTTGTGCCTTTTTTTGGTCAATCTGTAGAAATACCACAGCTATGTTATATGGAGTGACATTCTCAGCTCTTAGTGTTCTCAGAACTTTGTAAACTACTGAAGAATCCAGGTTCCTCGGGCTGTATTATGATGCTGTACAGGAAGTAAAAATTCAGTGGCTTGCAAGAAAGATCTTCAGATTCCTGTAAGGCAGTGTAATTATATATAGGCGGTCTTGTTGATGAGAAAACTCTGTAACAGGTTTTAATTTTTATTATTCTGCTGCTCTTGTTAGAGTTCTCCTAAGGTGGCTGCTCTGCAGTTTGACTTAGAGTAGTTTGGAACAAATTTAGATGGGTTGGTACTAAATTTCCAGTGTACCATAAATATCAGAGGTCCCTTCATTGTTGCTGTTCAGTTATAACATGAGTTGTAGGTAAGTGATCAGAAAAAGAATGTCTGCTAGGCATAGGACACACAAAGAAGTTATTAAACAGAGAACTTGTGTTTATTGGATTTTATGGTCAGTGGGCCATAAGACAAGCTGCTGTGATTTTTCTCTCTGCCATTTGGCAGTAAATGTTTCAAACTGCACTGTTTACATGTATGATGTGATTTGAAAGTGTTTTAGTAGCATTTCAAGTGAAGCAAACTATGGCTTGACCAATCCAAATCTGATTCCTTTATGTTTGGTAATGGCAGCTAGAGTTGTTTTGCTAACATGTAGTGCACCACAAAGTCTTCAGAATTTACACACTAATTCCATATTGATATTATAGGTACCTTTCCTGGATTGCATTGTAGGAAATTATTACCTTTAAAGTTTCTGTTTTCAGGGGAAAAGTTTATTTTTGTGCTGTAGCTTTTAGTTTGTGCACATGATGATTCAATTTTTGTATTTCATGTTTTGAATGAATGCAGCACAATAGAACAGCAGGGGCCTTCCTCTTCAGATGTTCCAAGCACATCTCCTGTACAAAGATCAGTAATACATAAACCATTCACACAATCACGAATTCCTCCTGATCTGCCGATGCATCCGGCACCAAGGCACATCACGGAGGAGGAGCTGTCTGTCCTGGAAGGCTGTTTGCATCGCTGGAGGACTGAAGTAGAGAATGACACTAGAGGTAATGCCACGAGCTGGGGATTGCACTTGCTGTTGGAAAACATTGTGCAAGCAGGGGAAATTTTTCATCCAAGAATGTTTATTGTTTGGCATGTGGGTAGATCAGTATGCACCACATTGAAATGTACCCATGTTTGGCTTTTAGTGAGATAAAAAAAAGATGTAGCCATGTGCAATTATGCAGCCTTACGGAAGAGAGGTTCTTTTTTTCTTTCAGATTTACAAGAAAGTATATCTAGAATACACCGGACAATTGAACTGATGTACTCCGACAAAACAATGGTCCAAGTAAGTACAATTTCAGCATGAGATAACTGAAAATAGATCCTTTTTGTCACTTTTTGAGAGGTCTTAGATGCTTGAAAATAGAGCAAGTGTACAGCGGTTACATAGGGCTTTGAGATTTGCAAACACTTGAGTTGTGCACAGTCAGATGGAAGACAGCATTACAATATTTTGCAGGTGACATGCTTAAGTTCAAGCAACTTAATGATGAAAAGCCAAAATACATTCCATCTCTGATTTTTTGCTCTGATTTGACCATATTGCTAGGCAATCTTGTGGCATTAAGGTAGCAAAGCATTAGATACAAGAAACTATTATTTTTGTACTTTGCTGCTTAGCGAGTGTCTTTGTGTATTGCTACTTCCATGCTAATACTTGGGAATTCAGGCTCCTGATTGTGATTTGTAGTTAATAATGCAAGTCAGTGGTTTCGTTGTTGTTTTGCTATTGTTGGATTTTTAAAACACTGTTTAGATTTAGTATCAGTCACAACCTTGATTATTAGTCTGAGCTGCCCTTTAGGAAATTCTCATGTTGTGTAATCTCGACAGCGTTTTTAGAATGCTTTACTATGGAGTTGTGGCTCTTCTGCCATTTCTTATGTTCCTATACTCACGTTCTCTCACTTTGACAGGTTTTAAGGTTAAGGATTACTTCCTCTGTTACTTTCTGTTAGTAAAAAGAACTATTTTCGTTCCAAGTAAGATCTGTTCAGCTTACAGTTTTCCTTGAGGTATGTTTTTATTTTGTACATGGCTTGTAATATCTTTTGGCAGCTGAGCTCTGATGTTAAGGATTTCAGGCAGACTTGCCTGGATGACTTTCTTTAAGCTTGCTACTTGCAGGCACTTTTCTTTTTTTTTACTTAATACTTGTGTTAAAACAAGAAGGTTTCATGTTATCCCGCAGTAAAATGAAATAATTTGGTAACATTGTATCCATATAGTCTACCTGTGTTGGCTTAGTTGTTATAGGAGGAAATACCTCTGGATGGCAAAGGTCAGCTATCATTACAAAAGGAAAAGGAGATTAGTTAGTAAAACATGAAGTAGATGCTGGACCCATCTGAAATCACAGGCTGGAAGCAAAGGTTGTTGCCCTTATTCAGCTCAGCTGGTTTTGTCCCTGTGGGTGTTTTGGCACAGTAGGAAGGAGGCAGGTGCACACAATCCATTTTTCCCTGCCTATCTCTACCTCTGGTTGATTTGGTAGCTGGGTGTTGCTCTATTCTCTGGGATAAGTTTCACAGTATTGATGTTTTCCTCTGCACGATACAGTTGCAGGACTGAAAGCTTTTCATTTGTAAGTCATGTTCTAGGCACATAAAACTAGACAAATTTTTAAGACAAACGTATTATATTTGCAGGATACTTCATAGTGTTTGTAGGAACTATGTGAGAAGCTCTTCATCTTCTCCTTATGACCCCTTTGGGCTCTAAGGAAAACTACAGTTATCCTAAAACCTTTGTCAAGTTTTCATATGAAATAGATTCCTGCAAATTTTATTTTGTGTTGTTCTCCTCAATCAGTGGTTCATCAACTGCTTATTTAATGATTTCCCTCCTTCAATGAATTTGCTGTGGGGAAATGACACAACAGTTTTTCCTGTGGGAGTTTGTCTTGGATACAGCAGCTTTGACATATTTGTTCTGTGGGTTGGTGAAGCTCCATTCCTGTTTCATGAGTACTAAGTGTAAGCTAAGAAGCTTAATGCTCTGTACTATTAATTACTGTTGATAAAATGCCTTATCACAAGAGATCTCTGTCAGCACCAAACTCACCTGTACACTGGTCACAAACCTTTGTGGGGAACTTTCCTGGAAGCTCAGCATGGACAGCTGGTTCTCCAGAGCTGGAGGAAATGGTAGGGGCCCTCAAGCTGACCCAGTTAGCATGGTTTTAAATAAAATGTTTCAAATTCACCTGGGATTTTTAGTGCCTGATTTTAGGGTGAGGAATTTTATTTTGTTGAAGTCTATAGAGAACTTTTTTTTTTTAAAGTCAGGATCTGCATATATTTTTGTGCATATACACGGGCTTGCAATCATTTTAAGAAGGCTTTCACACTGGTTTAATAACAGATGTCAAAACCCCCAAAGCATTTAGATTTAAGGACTTGCCAGGATTTCTTCTGTGTATACTTCTTGTGTTTGGGAGATTTAGAGTGCAGTTTGGTCTCTGGAATGACAGGCTGCTTGATTCCAGCTGCTGTGCAGTCAGTCAGTCAGCTTTGTAGTTCAAGGGGGTTTGCAAAATCTCCAGCCCTTGCATATAGCGTGGAACAGAATGATCAGGTTAAAAGTGACTTCAAGGAGTTTCTCAAGGCATAGTTACATGTGTTTATGGTTACTGATTACTGAGGTACTCAAATGATACTTGCAACAAATACTTAGTACACCTTGTGTTAAATAGGCTGTTTATCCTCAGTCCGGACTGTGACACCAGTAAAGGATGGTTTGACGTTTTTCATCCCAGCTGAGCTGTTGTCATTCAGGCACACTGTGCATAGCAGGGAAGCTCAGTTTTCCCTTTTATGTTGCATATGCTGTTTCAGCAGGTTAAAATGAGTCAATCACTATGATGCTTTTAAAGGACTTGTAAGTAAGGAAGCACTCATTCATTCTGCTTTTCTCTCTCTCCTTCAGTTTCCCACCTACGTAGATAGAACAGATGTAACCTGGAATACTTTTTACATTGTTTCTAGAAACTGGTATCTTCCTTCTTTGCTGCAGGAGGAAGAGAGGACATCTTCAGGTGTTCCATGCTTATACTTAGCAATGCCTTTACTGATAACATTTACAATACCAGAAAACAGTTATATTCTTATTTTACTTCAGTAATTTTACCTTTAGGTAACAAAAGTATTCAACTCTGATATTCCTTTAATAAACTCTCTTAATGGCACATAGAAAGACCAGAGTTTATTACCTTGAATTTGCATGTGCCTTTCCAGACTTTTTGACAGGTTTACCAGGTCAGAGCTGGAACAAATCACGGACAGTCAGGGCTGACATATTTGAGGGTTTTTTGTACAAGGAAGGTAGGAATATTATGGAATTAAGAAAAGAGGGTGTCTGGCAGTAAAGACAGATGAGTAGACATTTATGCTGTACACTCACTAATGTTTTTAAAATCTCCTGTAACTAGTGGTAAGTAACATAGTTCCGATTCCTTATGATTAGTGGATTGCTAGGTTTACTTGTCTGTGTTTCCTCTGTGTTGTTTTGATTCTGTTTAACTTTATTTTTGTTACTTTTATTTAGTGCAGCTATTATTGCTGGCATACAGTAGGAACTAACTGCTGGCAAAGAGAGTTTGACATTTGGGTTTTTTTCTGTTTCCTTTTTTAAGGTTCCTTATAGGTTGCATGCTGTGCTAGTTCACGAGGGTCAAGCGAATGCAGGACACTACTGGGCGTATATTTATGACCACCACCAGAACAGATGGATGAAATACAATGATATTTCTGTGACAAAGTCAACTTGGGAAGAGTTGGAACGGGACTCTTTTGGTGGTTACAGGAATGCCAGTGCATACTGTTTAATGTATATCAATGATAAGGAACAGTACTTGATACAAGGTAATGTTATCAATATGGATTCTGCATGGTGTAGAATTGATGAATACACTGATAAAGCGAGCTTCTCTCACAATGATTTCCAGATTTTTGAAATGTTTTTAATAATCATTGAAAGTTTTATTTCTCCTCATAACTGTTACATTATTTTTGTAGGTAGAACAATTGCTCTTCAACCTTTAGATTAATAAAGATAATGCCAGTGTTTCAGCATTAGTAAGAGATTAAAATAAACTATACATTTGCTAATTTGCAAACATTTTAGCCAGGTGATTGCATGCTCAGAATTTTGAAGGGGTTATCTCATGAGAATAGAAACATGGAAATAGATAAATGAGCATTTTACATTAAAATCCTCATGTAGCTGCCTTTTTTGGTTTTTTTTTTTTTTGCCTAAGCTTCAGAGCTCTAATGCACTCTACTGGAGCATGGAAACTTGAAAGCTTATGCAGTAAATTGAAATGTGAATAACTTAGCCCTACCAACCACACATTAAACCTAAGTAATACATGGATCAGAGCAATTTTTTCAGGGCACGTAGTACTATGCAACTGTAAGGCTTTGTATAGAAGTGTTTGAAGAGGGGACAAAGATCCCTTTAGCACAAGTTTTATAATAATGGTAACCAAGGAACTGACTGTGAAAACATCCAGAGATGCAATAATAGGTTGTGGAAAATTTTCATGCTCCTGTCTTTTCACAGGGCAGAAAGCTTGAGTGCTCATTTGTTCAGTTTTTACAAGAGAACTGATGTTACCCATGATACTTCTAGATTGCCAGATTGGTAGTGGACTTGCAGCCATAGGGTCTGTGGGCCCTGTAGGCTGCTCTGCCACACCAGTTAAATTTGAGGGCTGCTCCCTGTGGGACAGTTACAGCTGATTGATCTCCTGGAGTCTCTCCAAAGAATTGGGAAGGTTACTCAATTTAGCCTGTGTTCCTATCAGTTGACTTTCCAAATCCCTGTAGGCCCACTCTCCTTCGCCCTTTGCCTTGGGAAGTTTAGTTGTGTCTGTCTCTGTGTGACTGTAATGCAATTGAGTGATGGTGGGGGGTTTGTGAATTTTTTTCTGAATGTTCGCAATCATAGGTGCTTGTGGCCCAAGAGGCTTATCTTTCAAGGCGTCAGTGATCTGATAGTGCCCAAGAATGTAAAATCCAAAGATCACAGGAGCAGCAGCCAGTATGTCTCAGTAGCAGAGGAGTGCCCAAGAGATAGTAAAACCAGTTAGAAGTAATATAGTTTGGGGGTTTTGGTGTTACACTGTACATTTTCAGCAATTCACTTGAGGAAATCTGTTGAGCATACTCTGTTTTTCCTATTCTTTCTTTTTCTGAAACTTATATTTCATGTTACTGCAGAGGAGTTTAACAAAGAAACAGGGCAGATGCTTGTTGGAATGGACACTCTACCTTCTGATCTAAGGGATTATGTCAAGGAAGACAATAAACGTTTTGAAAAAGAACTTGAAGAGTGGGATGCAGAACTTGCCCAGAAAGCACAGCAGGAGAAGTTGTTATCTCAGATACCCAGGGCACCAGCACCCTCACCTGCTCCAGGTTAGCTGCTTCTACCTGTTTGTAAAAGGACGAGGACCAAAAATCACTGGGTTTTGTATATATAGTTTTACAGCTTAACAACAGAAAAGGAGTTAATTTTTGTAATCGTGAATTACAACTGTTTACTTGGTCAGAGTAATGGTACTTGAAGCTCAATCTGGGGTTTTTTTGCATTTCATTTAAAGAAAAAGAAAAATTGTTGGTTAGTCTGCCTTTTCTCTCCAGTTATCCTTAACTGTCTTTTTTTTTCATAGAGACTGAACTTTTAAGACAAGAAATTATTAACAGGTCTTACCAGTCTGTTTTGAGAATTTGTTAGTACGTGATGTATATTCTTCTATTCAGCATGACTGAGTACAAGACTTACCTTCTCATTTTAAATTAAGACAGATTTTAGATATGAAGAGAAGAAAAATTTATTTGGTGTGGCGCATTGAACAGATTTAGCAATAGTAGGACCCACTTAAGATTTTACTACGTAAAAATGAGGGTGTTAAAATTATGGAAAAGGCTGACCAACAACAGTGAGGCCAGTGATTTGTAGTGAGGCTGCTGTCCAGATGTTTTCATTGCTGTATTGGAGTTTTTAAGACTGAGCATATATTTCTCGTAACTGTCTGTGACTGCAAACTGAATGTGGAAAATGAAGTGATTTAATGACATTGCTTGTTTTGTGAACTCTGCAGAGAGTTACTTCATCTTCTGTATGTTTTGAGTTCACAAACACTTTGAGACTGGTTTTTATTATTTTGTTAGTAATGGAAAGTACAAAATGAATGTTTTATTTGCCTGCCAAAATTTGGTTTTGTCATTTAAGGAATATAAGATAATATTTATATTAATCAATTTATTGCCCTCAACTGGAAGAGACTTTGAGATATCTCTTAAGGCAGATGAACATATTGTGTTTATTATTTTACAAAGTGAAAATACATCTCGCACTCAAGTGGCTGTAGGTCATTCCATATTTTGAACCTGTATCCCACAGAAAGTTCAAGTAGAATCTCATCTTTGTTCTTGGTCATCTCTGGTGATCGATTGATGAACATCCCTCACTCAAGAGCCTTAATGGGTTTATTGTTCCTAATATAAAATCAGGGATCCATTTATAGGGAAGTGTTCAAAACAACACAGACTGCTGTAAAGTTGTATTTGTAAACTGTGTGACCTACCCTGCATTTTCTGTGGGGTTACCTTATCTATGAGACAGTGATCCAAATAAGAACTAATCAATTCAAAATTCATGCTGATGTTAACACACAAAATTGTTATCTTATTTCTGTCACTAAGTTCAAGCAGGAGAACCAGAATATTTAGAACAGCCATCAAGAACTGACATTTCAAAGCACTTAAAAGAAGATTCTGTACAAGCAATCAATAAAGCTTTAGCTGAACAAGAAGATAGAGGTCCAGAAGCTATAATGGATACGGTGAGGATATTTTGAAGCTTGAAATACTTCTCTTGCTTTTATTTTGCAAATAGAAATAATAAAAGCTGATTAACGGGTGTGTGTCTGGAAACTTTGAACTAAAATTGGTCTTTCTTCAGGGATCATCCAACACTGAAGTCCATTCAGAAAGTGTGTACAGCAGTAATGAATGTAGTGCAAAAAAGAAATACTAAATACAAGTTCTCTATCAGATTCAAGCGCTTGTCAAGAGTACAGCATATTGTTCAGATTAAAATCAGATGTTTGTGCCCACTGTCTTCTAAAAATATCAGATGGTTCCATGTAGTTTTGAGGAGAAAATATTGACAGTCCATGTAAAAGACTTGAAAAATACTGCTTTAGACACTGAGGTTTTTGTCTGTGAAATGTAAGATTATAATTGAGTTCCCTTGAAAGACCTTTGAAAGCTTTCAAAATAAGGGGTTTTTCAACAATATCCTGTAGCTTTAATGCACTTTTTGTGATTCGTAGTATGCATATATTAACTTTAAATGGTGATAAGTGTTGTGTTATTCTGTTTTAACTTCATACAAAAGCTACTAAGAGGAATGGGAGATTACCTATTTTATGGGTTATTACTGAAACTAATATTTAACAATTTTTTCTTCCAGCAATTATTTTTTTTTACTTCTCTATAACTATATGGCCACAAAACCAAGTGCCATTTAAACAAGACATACATCTGTCTTGAAACTTAGCCTTACGGATACAGACATAAGAAATGTACAGTATAGATTCCTTAGGCACCCCTAGTGACCACTAGAGATAGGAACAGCTTAGATCTCTGCAGAATTTGAAGCAGATGGTTCAGGTATGAACCCTCATTAAACAGCAGCAGATCTAGCCATAGATATCCTTGGGGCCAGCAGGAAACTCCTCTTAAAGTCTTTGAAAGTGGTTGACAACTTGTTGACCTGCTGTGTTTTCCACTCCTCCCTCCCATGGTGTCAGGAAAGCAGGGAAACACACTTTCTCTGCTAAACTGAAATCAAAGTTAACAGGGAAACTTATCTAACCCTGGATGAAAAGATGCTCTGCCACTAATGCTTTAGGCTACTGTATCTCTGATTTTTTTTTTTTTATTCATAATACTGTCATTTTTCTTACGGACTTTATTCCATGGATCAAGTGTTTTAGTTCAGGATAGCGACACCTTGCACAGTGGTGAGCCTTAGGGTTTCACAAAGCTGTGGTTGAGGGAGCCACATGGGGACACCACGATGGGCTTGATGAGGCAGATGCAGGTTGTCTTACTCCAGTATTTTCCCTGCAGCAAGATGGATGGCTCTTGAAAAATATAAATGAAAAAAAGCCAAACCATGCAAACTCTTTTATTTAGAAACTACTGTACTTCAACTGTTATAATCTAAAGCAAATTTCTAGCTAATCTGAAGGTACTGTGGTACTGTTTAAAAGCTGTTCTCTGTATATCCAAATTTCACTTAGTGAAATTGTGCTTTCTTCTCAGTGTATCAGCATGCTTTCTAATTATTGTACTTCTTCCTCTTTCTGTTTCTCCATTTTTAAAAGAAGGAAAGCCAACATCAGAATATGTAATCTACAGGATTGTAGGTTATTCATCTCATGTTCATTTTATCCATTTTCAGCCCTATTGCCTTTTTTTTTTTTCTACCCTCTTATTGCACAGTTTTCCTTTGTATTTATACAGTGTTGGGTGTAAATAGATAACTGTGTATGTTTCTGGAATCTTTGTTAAAAAATGAGGCTATTGTTATAGTTGCAGAAATAGAATGGCACTCTGTGATTGCTTAGATGAGAATGAAGGCTTAAGTTCTGCAAATGTTGTAAACTGCCTGTTATTCAGTGATAGACCATAGAAGCTGAGATTTGTGTCCATTTTTGTTTAAAACTCATTTTAACATAGCGAGAATTTCAGTGACTAGCAAAATCTTCCTCTGATTTACTTTTTAATTACTCTGCTAGAAAAATAAACCTGTTGAATGTAATGTACCTTTAAATATTCTTTAAAATATCTTGATTGTTAGAGGTTGGTTGGTTGTTCTTTCCCCAGAGCATCAGGAAATGTTAGCCTTTGGCTTGTTTCCATCCTTTAGTATGAATTCAGGAGGTACTTCAGGTATGAAGTATCTGGCCTGACACTGTTCAAGACCAGGTTGGAGGGGCTCCGAGCAACCTGATTTAGTGGGTGACATCCTTGGAATCAGATGATCTTTAAAGGTCCCTTCCAACCCAAGCCATTCTGTGACTCTGTGATACATTCAGTAATTTTGGGGTGAAATATATAAGAAGTGGTGGTTCATAGACCCATCCTTTGCCATCTGCCTTAGATGTGTAACAGATGTTAAGAGTTGCAATAGCAGTATCCTAACCTGTAAAGAGATAATTAGTGATTAAAGAATGAATGAAATATTTTTAATAATTATGGCTTAACTTTAAAATGTACTGCTTAAAAAGATCACTTATATTCTCAGTTTCTTAACTTTTTCAGGATTTCAGCAGTGCACATCACTGTAGTAGATCAGTTTGCGTCTCTGCGTAATTTTCTGTATTTTCTGACTATTACTCTTTTTTTTTTTCTTTCCCCCCCGAACACATACTGATAATGGTTTTCTTCTGCAGAGCTCTGATAATGCCCCAGCTCCACCAGCTCCTAACCAGCGAGTTGTAGAGGTGGCGATTCCTGATGTAGGGACTTTTGTGATTGAGTCAGAGGAGGGGGGTTATGACGATGAGGTACATTTGACTGCGGTTGTGTGCACCGCTCCTCCTCGGTGCTTTCTTGTGCTGCCTGATGAGAAGTTTTGGCATGTCTGCACATAGTGACACTTAACAGATTTCTGCAAAACTAAATGCTTAGCAGTTTGTAATCTTAACAACGTATTCATTTGTAATGAAATATGAAAGGAAAGCACTACCTACTCTAATTGGGCACGCTTTGCATGGTACCGTTTACACTGGAGGTGTATTTGTCTTCAGCTATGGAAGTTGAATGTTTGTGTTAGGCCAGGTAGCCTTCAAAATGCTGGTGACAGACTGCACACTGCTCCATTATTTAAAAAGTGACAGGACAGAGAGTGATGTTCTTAATGTTTGTGCTTCTGTGTCAGTCCAATAAAGCCAGTGTTCAAGTCTGATCTCTTATTTGCCAAGGTTAAGCTTTTCAGGCTATGGGGATTAAATTATCCGTGGAAATAACCTGAAACTGATGTGGCTGGTGGAGCTGACTCCTGCAAAGCTTAAAAAAAAAAAAAAAAAGTCTTTTTTTTTTTGAGGTCAGGCCCAGGGTGGTGCATGTACCTGGTACTACTCGAGGAATAGATGAGAAACCCGTTGTCATCCTGAGAAACATTATTTTTTGCTGCCCTATTTTAGCAGTAAAAAGGAACATTGCCAGGTCATTAAACTGCCTTGTCCTGACACTGCCTACTCTGAATATTTTGGTTGGGCTTAGTGCTGGGACAGCCCCTATTCTCAGGTGTCTGAGCATATGTTCTTGAGGGGCTCTGGGGAGCTTTTTATCTTCCCTAGGCAAATGGATATTTCAGGTCATTCTGTCCTGGAATTGTGATCAGTTGTAACTGGGAATATGAGGTGGGGAATAAAATGATTTAATTGACATCATCACACTGAGTTTGGCTTCTCACAGGTGTGTAGTCTCCACCGTTAAAGACAAGAGGAGGAAACCTCATATAGTGACCTGCTTTTTTGTTTGTTGCTTTTTTTTTTCTTGTTTTTTTTCCCACTGTTGTCCCCATGCCATTGTCTTTCTAGAGGAAAATTTCTTGCCTATTTCCCTGTTCATTTTGTAAGTGTATTCGCTTTTTTTTAAAGAAATGTTTTTGTGTGTGGGAAACTCCTGCAGAGAGTTTAAGGTTCTTCTTCTTTTCTTGCTGTGCCAGTTGCTGTGCCAGCTATACCAAGGAGAGAGGGAGAGTTTTTCTTTGTTCATAGTTAACAAAGGAGAAAGGCTTTTCAGAGTAACCTACATGTATCAAACTGTATGTAACTGATGTGAATAGCTGTGAGATATGTGTCTTATGTTTGGCTTTGTGTTCGTTAATTGTTTGGGTTTGATGTTTAAGAATTTGTCTGCAAATGCTTCAGGAAGCAATTGCATTTGCAGCAATGAGTCTCTTGATTTTGATGTTGAAATATGCATAAAATACAGGCAGTGTGGTTTACTGTGGTTTCAGTGCAGTGTGACTGGATGATTTTTCTACTTGAAACTTTTTTCTTTTAAAATCCTTTGGCCATGGGTAGAACTCATTCAGTGTGCAGTTTCTGCTGGATACTAATGCCAAATAATGCATGGGAAGTTTGGACCATGTAACTTTTTTGACACGGTTTTCTTCTTTTTTAAAATAAGATTCCTTTAATATTGTTACAGTAAAACTATATACACATGCCATGATTTGATTTGCAGAATATGCACACCTGATCTGTATTGAACTGTAGCATTTCAGTGTATGCATGCCTTAAGTTGCTTTTATCTTGCATGAGAGTAAAAGCATATTGAATTTGGTCATTTAAATATTAATCATTCAAAACTTTTACCTTAAATCCCTTGTGGCAGGTCATGCTGACCCCGAACATGCAAGGTATTATCATGGCTATAGGTAAAGCCAGGAATGTTTATGACAGGTGTGGGCCAGAAGCAGGGTTCTTTAAGGTACAACTAACATTTTCAAATTGTTCTCCTCTGACTTTTCTTGTTAGATATGCTATTCCCTCCACCCTTTGATGTATATTAAGTCTTTTCCAGCATCTGTACGTATTTGGCTATATCAGTCATCCATATTTCTCCCTTGAAAAACAGATAGATATTTGCCCTGTTAATATCAGTAGCTTATATACCTTTCTGCATTTTAACTTTCTTATAATAGTAGTGAGGAAAATAACAGTAATATGAAACCTAGATGTGTAATCAATAAGAAATGTATTTCCCTCCCACCCCCGTTTTTAAGTAACAAAACCCATGCCTTTGCTTGACTGTTTGGGACATCAAAGATTTTTCACCCAGGGGAATTAATGTTTAATCATTTGTTGTTTATTCTAAAGAGATGTTCTTGTTTACTACTCCTTAAAAGATTCTTAATAAATCTAAATTACTTTCTTTTGTGTAACTGCATGGGTGTCAATACTATTTATTATAAATTTTTTTATTACTGGGAATTAGTCATTAGGCTTGCTGTGGTTATTGCTCTTCACAATGACACCAGATTTAAAAATTTGTTAGTTTTCTTAAATACACAAACTTCTGAGCACTTTTGGCTCATAGTCTTTTGAATTTTCAGGGTATTAGAAAGGGAATTACTTTGACATGATGTAAAATCCTCTCAAATGTGATCTGGAGAGGAGGAAGAAGTTTCTTGCCTATCATTGAGTAGCAGCCTATTTTCTTAACTGTTACGCTGTAGTTCCACTAGAAGAAACTGTCAAAAACCCAAACGCCCCAAACAAACAACAGCCAAACAAACAAAAAACCCTACCACCGCCACCGAAAAGTTCTCCAACCCCTTGGTAAGGCAGTTGAAGTCTCATGGGTTGGTTTGTTTGTCTGTTTGTGTGGGGGTTTGTAATGGACACTTAGAGAGGGGTTATGATCATAACATGTGTTTGCAGGGCTGTCTCTCTTAGCTGTGCCTGCCCTCAGGGAATGGAGAGACACCTGCCATAGTCTCTGTTGAGTGAAGTGGGGTTTGTATGGGATTCAATGCTGATTATTTTTTGTTTTATTTTTCCAACTTACTACTTAATGAAAATATGTCAGTATTTTTAATTTTTTTTTAAGCTCAAAAAACCCACCTTCATTTGTTCAAATCACTCCTTACCAGAAAGTTTAATTATACCTAATTATTTTTTTAATATGGAGGGTGTTTTAATAGTTTTAAAACAGAAATGTTTAGTGCTTCAGAGCTATCGAGACAATACTCAGTTGCAGTGTTTTTCAATTTTGAGTGCTTAAAAACTTCTGCTTCATGGGGACAGAATTTGTCTCCGAGGTAGAAAATGTTTTGACACTAAATTGTTGGAAAATAGAAAACTTTCCTTACTCATTTGGCTTAGAAGAGGTGGAACGGGATTAATTTTCAAGGAATGAATTAACATGAACACCTGCAGATGAAGTGGTCCTCCTTAGTAACAAAATTCAGGTTTTGAGATTTATCAGATGAAATCTCACATTTCTCCATAAACTTATTGTAAATAAGCTTCTATATCTTTTAATACTGTTATGGTCTGTGTTTCTTTGTGGTTGTTTTTTATGAAATCAGTGGTTTCAGAAAATTTTGGGCGTTTTCTATATCTTTGTTTTGGTGTAACTCAGGTGAAACCCCTTTGATGTGGGTCAACTGCTAAGGTTTCATTCCCACTCTAAATCTCAGGCTTAAGACATGACTAAGATTCAGATATTTCTTGATCAATGTCCTCTTCCAATCATCCTCCTTTAAAGTTTATCGACAGCCTTTGCAGAATGTTTGTGATACTTTTTTTCTGCCGTCCCTTTTTCCTGTATTTTGTGTAAAGAAAGTGTTACTTTTTCATTATACATAGGGTTTCTGAACCTGTATTATACCATATTATTTAAATTATGAAATAGAGGCTTTGCATTTGCACTTTTCCCTACTTCTCAGTAATTATATGAAATATTAAATGTCTTAATAGCAATTTCTGTTTGCTTCTGGCTTACCTCAGTAAACAGGGTTTAACTGTTATCCTTGCTGGCTTTCTAATAGTAGAACTTCTGATGTAAGATAATAGAAACTCTGTCTGTGGCTTTTGCATCTATGTTCTCTCAGACTTCCTTTTTTAATGGTAATGCATATGAGTATTTAAAGGTATTGATGCTGAACAATCTTATTCAGTTTTAAAGTTCACCACATGCTCTGTGTTTTAGCCTGTATGATTATTATCCTACCCACTTGCTTAGTCCTGAAACAAAATAGGTACTAGTAGAGGATGGGAGCCCAAATTTCTGACAGTTACCTGTTACTGCCAGGTATTACAACATAAAGGAGTTTGAAATATTGAACAGGGTTGTGGTTTTTTTTCTGACTGCTTTGTAGCTTTACTTTGTGCATATGTTGTATTGAAACTTTGCTGATGTGTTAGCAAACAACCTGATCACCTCCCTGTTTTGAGAGATAAATTATGGAACGTGTTAACATTGTCACCATTTTTCCAATTATTTTTCTTGTTGGTTTTGTTCCTGCTGTATAGTTTCAGTGAATGAGAACAAACTTATGTTCATTAAAATCTAATGTGATGGCATATCTGGAAACATAAACACTCCTGATGACCTCTAAAATTGACCTAAAACATTCAGTGAGGGCTCCATCCTGCCCTATAGGAGGCTAATACTGTTCATATTGAATTATTATTTTCTGTATAAATCCTGTAATTTTATTTTTGTTGAGAGACATTCTCATTCTCACGTAGTGTTTCCAAAATCATACATGTTCACTAAACTTCCCATAGATTTCATTTTATTCATGCATTTGCATTTTAACCATATATTAGAGGTACCTTTTTTACCTTATGAGTCTTCAGGAAATTTCTTTAAAGTGTTGGAAATCTTATATTAGCTCTGGATTGTAAATGCTTAAAGAAACCTCTGAGGATTGGATAAATCTTCTCTTGGGGAGCCATAGCACAGGATTGGATCTGCTTTTGAAGTAAAGTTTTACCTGGGATTTTGACAGGTCTAATTTGGAAGAAAAAGAACAACTTGACAATTTGTCTGGGGATTTTTTTCATGTTTGTTTGTTTGTTTGGGTTTTTTTGCTTGCTTTTTAAAAATGTAGTTTAGACTTCTTAGAAGGGTGAACTACTGAACAGTTAAAAAAAATATTTTATAGATAAAATGCTGTGGGATGTGAATTGTCTTGCTAGGGTTTGTGACCCTTGAGTTAAAAGCCAGAAGGAATAATGTCCTTTTTTTTTTTTTTTTTAATTATGTAGGCAATTAAATTGGAATACACACGTTTGCTAAAATTAGCCCAGGAAGATCCACCACCTGAATGTGATTATCGTCTGCGTCATGCCATTGTTTACTTCATCCAAAACCAGGCACCAAAGAAGATAATTGAGAGAACGTTACTGGAACAGTTTGGAGATCACAATCTGAGCTTTGATGAGAGGTAATAAGATCTGCACCTCTCATTTCCTGTGCTCACGAATGTTCTCTGGTGTGTGGAGACACCCCTTCATGTTCTGCTCGTGCCTGTAATAGAGGGAAGGCCGGTGGCTTTAGTTGGCTCTGCCTCCTAGTTAATATCTTGCAACTTTACTTGGTAAAGCATATCTTTATAAAAGTCTCTATTAAAAAAGTAAGTGAGAAGTTGGGTTTCTATTCATATAAAATAAGGTGAAATACTCGGTGTTGTTCATAATTTTACACACAGATTTCTCTACCTTCTTTCACTGTGCATTTCCTCACTGCCCTGAAAGCCAGCAGTAGACAGCAAAGCCTTACAAGCTAATTGAGCAACTGACTTGAAAGCAAGACACATAATGTCTCTATTTCACTCAAAATTCTGTCTACTTAATTATAGAAATAGACAAATTACAAGTTAGAAAACATTAGTCTGATTTCTGTGTAGTGAATAATCTTCTAAACTTCTGCAAAGTAAATGTTGGGGTGTTTCAAGCCGTCTGAACTTCTAAAAAGAAAGACTGAGCAATGTGGCAATTTAGCAAAATAAAACAAGAAGTAATCCTTTAAATAGCAGAGGCCTCCATCACACCTACTTCAAAAGTATGCTGATTATACCGTGCATAATAAAAATGTGTAGCATTTTCATACTGGTTTGCATAAGGCCGTGGCTCATACTGTTTAGAGCTGCTGTCTTGTATGGATAATACCCTGGGTGAATTTCCAGCAATATCTCATGATTTCTTGTTGCTTTCTGTAAGGTGCCGTAACATAATGAAGGTTGCTCAAGCCAAACTTGAAATGATAAAGCCAGATGAAGTAAACATGGAGGAATACGAGGTCAGTATTTCTTGTGCTTTAAATTAAGTTTCAATGTGAAATGGTTATCAGTAAGCTGAATTTTGCCTTCACAAATTTCCACTTATCTTGCACTGAGAAGTTAAAACCCATTATTGAAAGATCATTTGTTTCTCCAGAGGCTGCTGTTGGTCTAAAGCTGTTTTTTCCACATCTGTAATTCTAACGTTTGAGCCATAAATAAATGTCAGGTTGGAGTCTGTCCTTAGTTCATTAACGTGTCTTGACGTCAGTAACAATATTTTGTAGTTTATCACCATATGAGCCAACTGGCTTTCTCTAGGCAGACAGAGCTGGCAGTGAAGGAGTGAGAGTGACCTAAGCCCAGCCTTACTCATCCTGAGAACTGGGTAGCAGGCACAGCCACATTTGTGCTTTGCTTCCAGCTGTCTCTGTGGCCATTTCCATTTTCTTGTGAACAGCAGATTCTTCTGTTTGCCAAGACCATACATAATCAGCTTATGCACTTAATGTTTCCTCCTGTGTAAAACTTGGAGAGAAAGTAAGAGCAAATCTTGGACATTAAATAATCATGATTATATTTGCAAAAATAATTCCTCTCACGTTTAAAGCTAAACCTGTAGCTGCTTTTACAGCAACAGCTTCAATTCTGTGTAATACTATTCATTAAGACCTCTTAACAGTGCACCACTTACACCTCATTGTTGTGCTGTTAGGTCCAAACAACTTGTTTAGGAGGACTGTGGGAGTAATCATTCCCTCACAAACCAAATGAAAAATATTTGTCACTTCTCATTAACGTGTCCAGGACCTACAATAGATACTCTCATATTACAGTGTGCCCTCTGTAGCCTGTGACTGGAAAGGACCATTAGAGTGGCATTTGTGTTTCATATTTTTGGCTGTTCAGGGATCACCATTTTACCATTTTCAGAACAACAATGCACAGAGAGAATAAACCATTCTAGACTTAGCTTTAAGAGCGGGAAGTAGGGGTGTCTTCTCTTCCCCTGCAGATGTGCCCCTTTTTTAACTCCTGAGGCAGATGGTGGTTTCTCCATAGATTGTGTTAGTATTAGTCCTGTATATTGAGTTGGCATTTTATGGACCCTTTCTCAAGCTCTTCTGTTGAATCTGTAAAGAGCTGTGTCCTGGGGTGTGCTGTCCCCTATTTTATCTTTAATGCACAATTGACAGTTGGCATCTAACCTACTGTAGTAAAAGTGCCTTTGTCACTTAGAGCATTTACCTTTAAAGTGGACCAGGAGTCACTTTGTGTAAATGGTGAGGCAGTAAGATAAATGTTCTGCTCCAGTACCAACATCTCCACAGTCTGAGTTGCATTTGGGTTTTCTGGCACTTCCCATGTAAGGTGTTCAGGCTTTTTCTGTGTCACTCTTTTATTGAAATTTAAGCTTAATATTTAGCGTATGAAAAAGCTTTCTAACACTTCCTCAGTAAATAACTAAATGTAGTATAAGGAAGAAAAATGGGATCTCATAAAATTCTAACTGTGGTTCTCCAAAGATGCTTTGTGTTCCTTTCAGACAGTAATGCCTTCTGTAAGAATAATCTCATCTAGAAATGTTTTAGATATTTAAGAATTTTCTTTTTATTGAGGGAGGGTGGATTCAGGTGGACTTTTCACATGTGCAAGCCTCCCAAGGGTCCTTAGCACTTACTGTGAGTATTCAACACTAAAAGTGGAAGGGGGTGTGTTTAAAAAAAAATAAAAAAAAATAGAAAAAATTATATTTCCTATGTGTGGATGAAATTCTATTTACCCTTTCTTATATGCAGAGATGGCATCAAGACTATAGACACTTCAGGGAAACAACCATGTTTCTCATGGTAGGATTGGAGTTTTTCCAAAAAAAGAGGTAAGTGTTAGTATGGAACACAAACGTAGTAGAGTGATATAAAGGCAAAATGTAACATTGATAAGTAAAGCTATTTTTTAAATAAGGAAATGTTATTGTATTATTAATTTCAGTTAGGCATGTATTCAGTCTGTTAATGTCTTCAGTCTTGCATTTACCGCAGAGCTTCCCACATCTTCTTATCCCTAATCTCCATTTCCAATCTCTTACCAAGCTATGGGTACTTTTTAGAGTAGCCTTCACATGCTCCCTTACTTTTCCTTCTCTCCTAATCTTAAGTTCTCTGGATATCCCTCAGCCATAAAAATCTTCTTTCTCTGGCACCAGACATGCACATATATTTATATGCTTTCATCAGCAATCACAATTAGTCAAGTCCTGTCTTACCTGCCTTTTTATTGGGTCTTTCCACTGAAAGTTTTTGTCTCTGAGCCAAAACTCCACCTGTGTTGGGCTCTAAAGCTCAGGAAAGCAGAACATATTTGAGAAAAACTATCATGTATAGCTGTCATAGTTGTAGCTGATTGTCCTTAACTCCATGGTGATTCATTCCCTTCTCTTTTTGAATCAAGTCAAGAATTGTGACTGTATAAAATTGGTGACATTTATGTACTGAATGCACTGCAGCTAAAATTTATTCTGATCATGCAACAAGGATAGTGATTACGGTATAAATGCCTCAAAATGAGAATTAATCAATTCTCATGAGAGAATCCCTCAGTGAGAATGGAGAATAAATGTCTCAAACCAGAATTGTTCAAAAGTACCTCATCCTCCCATGCCCAGCCAAAGGAATGAAGTGGTTAGTTGCAGAATATCCAGTGACTGACATCTATGGTGTGAAAATTGAGCATTCACATGAGATAGAAATTTTTGATTTTGGAAACAATTCTGTAGTCCATCACTGATTTTTCATGTATAAAACAGTAGGTAAGCTAACTTGTAGTGTGAATCAAATTTAATTCTTTGTCTCTTAGTTGTGTAGTAAATTGCTTCATAATTCTTTCTTGTCCTGTATCCTCCTGAAAAAGAAAGGCCTCTAACAAACCAGAAAAATTGATTGGAAAAGACTGCCTTGCCTTTGTGACAAGATGTGTTTTTGTATAGTGGCAAACACAATGAGCCCATAGTCTTGATTTGTCTTCTGGTTGCTAGCATATAATAAATGGTACATTAATTAATAATCTAAATTGCAATATGCTACCTTGGCAGTCCTAAACAGTTTTTGTGCAAAGGTTAGTCACAAGATTGCCTGGCTTACTTGAAAAATAAACACTCTGGGGATGTTGCTTCATCCCCTAAAGGAGGCAAAAAAGTCATGGGCATCGGTGTGGCTTACAGGAACCCTCCTTGTTACCCCTGTACTTCATTTATGCTCTGAGCTTGTAATCAGGAATGGAAGATCTTCAAGTTCCTTGTCACTGGGACTCCAACTGTAAAATACAAGTGTTTTCACTAATTCTCTTCTTGTCCATAATATATTGTGATCGTGCTGTGGGGGAAGGAGCAAAGCACAGGTTTCTGCTCTTGCTGAACAGCAGTTTTCACGAGTTCGGTGTAGTTTCAGTAGTTTCAGCCCTTTTCAGGAGTTTGATGGTTTGGTTTTGGTAATTGCAGTGTTAACCATCACCTTGTGTTCTCACGAGGAGCTGAGTGCACAACGTACCTTTCCTCTAACCACTGCCTTAGGAAATTTCTCTTCTTTGATTTTTTTTTTTACATTTGAATAAAAATGAGACATCAGCGAGCTTGTTTTTAGGGTAGTTGCCTGAGCTGCTTTCAGTGCCTGTCATAACTGGGTTTTTTTTAAGTCAGAGAATTAACCATTTCAGGTTTCTGCTGGAAATGGTGTGCAGCAGTGTGAAGGGAGATGGTTAATCTGTACGTGAAGGGATCTCTGTCAATTATTAACTGTTATGTTTTTGACTCATCTCTTACTCCTCTACCAATCAGGCTTGAATTTATCTTCTGCATTTAGATTAAAGACAAAACTATCAACAGTCTAGCAGCACTTCTGCTTTTGAAGTGCTGTTGTGCCTTCTTCCATCACATTAGATTTCAGTAATTTGGAAGAACTTAAAGTTAGTGAAGCTTAAAAATGCAGTTTGTGTTTTGGAAATAAGGTGACAGCTTTGATTCTTACTTGCTGAGGTGCAGAATGCTATTAAGAGATTTATGGCAACAGAACCTCAAACCTAATGTGACATAAATGCACAGTAAGTTTTCATGTATACTCGAGGCCCCATCCAAAGCCAGTTTTGAAGTGAGTGAAATGATCCCTGTTGGTTTCAGTCAACTTTGGATTAGATTTCAAGTGCAATGATCTAACCTGATAATAAAATAATTTGGAGTTATGTGTGTAAACAACAAAACTGTGTGGTAGAAAAAAACACTGTGAAGAGGTTGGTGGGTAGGGGTGGACTAGACACAAAGCAAGTGGAGTTACCTATCCTTCAAGTTACCTTGAAGCAGGTGGTACCTGGATGGTGCATCTAATGCTTTTGTTTCTTCACTTCAGCTATATGGAAGCCTTGCTCTACCTTATCTATGCTTACCAGAATAACAAAGAACTCTTGTCCAAAGGCCCGTACAGAGGGCATGATGAAGAGCTGATATCTCACTACAGACGAGAATGTTTGCTAGTAAGTGAAGGGTCAAGTATATGTTTTTCAAAAGTTTACTGCTTAGCTTTAATAAAATTAATTAGTAGAAAAGTATTGCTATCATGTGCAACGAAATCAGAACCTCCTTCCATTAACAATTTAATATTTAGACTTCTGTATAGGGAACAAAAAAAGCAAAAATTAAAAGTAAAACATTATTTCCCTTTTTTTTTTTTAATAATCAGTCATATTTGATTGATTACATTTATGATTGTAGATAGTGTGGTCACTGCCACCATGTCTGGGCTAGGTAGGAGCAATGGTTGACAGCACTGGGGAGCAGACTCACCATGTTGCATAGTTTGATGAGAAGCCAAATATCGGAAGAGGCGTCAGCAATGATGCCTTGCCTGAAGCAAGGGATTTATTCCTCGTTATGTCACTTTTAACAATAGTGAGCAAATAAAAGCAGGTGATTAAACCTCAGTCTTAAAAAGAACAGCTGCAAAGTTGGAGTTGGCAGGTAGGAAATGAAGTGGCTTCAGGAACAACACAAGATCAAGTGGATTATTAGCGTTTATATATCTTTGCTGTAAATGCTAAAATACAGATGTGGTTAATACAAATTACCAGGTAATTCTGTAGGAATGAAACAAAGTGATAAAACTGATGCATGGCAGAATGTGGAATGCTGTATACTTAAAGGCTTTCCTTTTTTGTGGTGGCTTATGAAGAAACTAAACGAACATGCTGCAGCACTGTTTGAATCGGGAGATGATCAGGAAGTGAATAATGGCCTGATCATCATGAATGAGCTTATTGTCCCGTGTTTGCCATTACTACTGGTGGATGAAATGGAAGAGAAAGATATTGTTGCTGTGGAAGATATGAGAAACCGTTGGTGTTCGTATCTTGGACAAGAAATGGAACGTAAGTCATTTATTCGTGAAGGTTAAAGGCCCTCGTGCACCTTTTTTATAAATATGATGTTTCTGATGGGTGGAATTGAACATATATCTTTTGTGCCTTGATAATGTTTTTTGAGCTACCCTGACTTTTGAATAGTCCTGTACACATTTAAATAAAAAGTTTTTCCATATATTGCGCTGAGGTATCAGGCCTTAAGGGAAACGTGGTTCTTGAATGGAAAAACACTTGTAGTGTTAGACTCTCTGAAGGGGCATTTATATCAACATCTTTACTATAATAGGAATTGGTATCTCCTAGTTATTGCTGCTAGATCTGTAGAAAGTGGATCATTCCAAGTGAAACTCCTCTTCTTCCCACCCACCGTTTAAAAAAAAGGTCAACATTGGGCAGAAAAGGGAGAATTCCACATGCAGACCTAAGTGCTTACATTTGTTTTTCTCACTTGATTTGCAGCCAACTTGCAAGAAAAGCTGACAGATTTCCTGCCAAAACTGCTAGATTGTTCTACGGAGATTAAAGGTTTCAATGACCCGCCAAAGTTACCCTCCTACTCCACACATGAACTGTGTGAAAGATACGCCCGAATCATGTTGTCACTCAGTCGAACTCCAGCCGACGGAAGATAAATTCTGCGACCTTCCTAAGCACATTGTATAAACTTTTTTAGTTCTTAAACCTTGCCTTCCTGTCACAGGGTTTGCTTGTTGCTGCTATAGTTTTTAACTTTTTTTATTTTAATAACTGCAAAAGAGAAATGACTGTCCAAACTTTAGCCAGACTGCAAACGATTAAAGCTGAGAATCGCATGGCGCTCAGTCGTTTCAACCAGAATTGATGCAACATGCAAGTCTGATCATTATGGCAAAACTGCTTTTTTGCCATTTATCTGTTACAGTATTACTTTGCTTTTATCTTAAGATCCTTTTACTTTATCAACAGCTGTCTGGATCATTTTGTGACTGCAACTACTTTTAAGTGTCCAGTGCTGTGTAAATACATGGTACTTGGTAGCTTGTAAATGAAATGAAAGAATAAAGTTTTATTTATGGCTACTTCTGTGTTTGCAAGCAGATACCTTGTATATTACTGTAAAATACGGGTATTTTTAGAAGAGATACGGTATATTGATGGGTTACTCAATTTTATAGACAAGTTTCTTCAGGATTTATGGCCAGTTTAGATACAGGTAGTCGGAGATTACTGTATGTGAATATATTGAAAAACTGTCACAGTATTATACACTATGGTTTTTTGTATATTCTTCACTGATCTGTATGATACTGCACCTGAACACTTTTGTGTGTGTGAATGGCCATGCCAGGTCTTTTCTAATATTAGGGACTGGCTTCTGAAGCAAAACAATAATGGCACCTTCCTTCTAATCTCAGAAAAAAAAAAAAAAAAAAAGAGTTAAAAATTTAAAAGTATTTTCAGTAGAAATACATTACACCCTCTGAGCAAAATTTCTAGAAATTGATTAAAGTGGAGGAAATAAAGGTTTTTAAAAATGGAATTTATTAAACTTAAGGATTAATCAATTTTTAATTGGTATTTTAGTCATGTAAATGACCAGAAATAAAACCTTAACATTAATTCCTTACTTGAAATGGGTTGCTATTGTTGCAACAAAATATCTCAGAAATCTTTTTATCTGTCCTAATTGAATTTCTATTGGAAGTGAAAAAAAAAAAATCTATTGGGCTTCTTTTGTAGAACTGAAATACTGTGTGGTTTTAATGAAGAAACTTAATTATTTTGTGGAAAAAGAGATTTAATGCATCTGAGGTAATCCTGTTACCTGAGACTATTTTGATTCCTACTCTTTATAGAGAACGTTTTGTGTTAGATCAGTAAAATATGTGAATATTTATTTGTATGTTTTTATTGGAGCGGCACATCTTTTCCTTACAGGCTTTCAAGTGGTGTTTATTTGAATATCTACTAATAAAAGGCCACAGAAGAAGGGAAGGACCACCTAGAAATGCAGTGGGTATAAATGTAGGCACCTCATGTGCAAGAAATGGCAGAGTTCAACCTTAGTGCATATCAGTCTTAAATTCAGTTCACTCTTGAGAGACACTGGATCACAATGTACAGTGATGAGAGTGTGGCCTTCAATTCAGAATGTGTTTGGGGATGTTCTCTTCTGTTTTCAGTATTGCAGTGCTTCATGCTTTTTCAAACTGTCCATTTATTTTATTTTTTTTTTTTCCCCAAAAGAATATTGAACTTTTAAAGGTAAAATACCACTCAGGAACCTTTTTTTAGGTCTGAAACTGTTGATGTGCAAAATATCACTCTTCAAGGAAAAGGTATGCTTATTAGGAAATGGGAGAGAGGATAAATTTTAAAAGGTTTTACATTTTGCACCTGTTCCACTTTGATCTGAAACTCAAGAATATGCCTACTTAGCACTGTATATTCTTAAACACGGTTTTGAACAGATCAGACTTCTCACTTGCCTTTTTCAATAACAGTAAAAAGAATTAAATGTAAAAGAGCAAATCTATTTTGTTATTGCTAAAAGGTTTTGATTTTGAGTGTTTGTGGAAAGTTTTAGAGAAAGCTGCCCTCTAACCCTGTAGGAGCCAGTTACCCTTATCTGTGTAATCCTTCGTGACAAACACAGGGGAAAAGCCACTCTTTCTAAGGTAAGAAGAGGAATAAAGTATTTCATTTGGGAAGAATATCTGAGAGATTTAAATTAAAAGGAAGCAAGGAAGGATGAGATTGGTTTTTTTTCTTTCTTTTTTTGTTTTCAGTTTCTTCAAGTATGAAAATAACCCGTTGTAGAACGCAGTATGGAAGACAAATATGTATTCCTTTGCAAAGACTTGAATTTTTGAGTTGACTTGAGGTCTAGTCAAACAGAAATAAATGTATATGCATTTTACTATTTTACTATATTTTAAATATCCTATTTTAAACCTTCAGCTAAATCATTAGTTTATTATTTTGGCTGAATATCCTTGCTTTTTCACTGCAATAAGACAGTTGATAGCTTGGATTCATGTTGCCTAACACAAAACCTATAGAAGTAACTGTAAGATAATAAAGCATAAAGTCCATTTGACTACCTAATAGTAATCTGTGACTGTATTATGTAAGTAGATATGTCTCTTCTGTATGGAGACTGAGATTTTTCTAATTTTTTTTTTACTTTATAGAACACAAAAAGATTAAGGGAATTTAACCAAAACTCACTCACTAAATCCCCTGCACCATCATGTAAAGGATGGATTCTTTTTTTTTTATCCCAGATGTTGCTTCACACTGTGGAGGACTCTGAAGGCACTGCCCTTTTTCAGTTAATTGCCTTTTTTGCCCACACACAGGTCTTCTTTTTATCCAGACTATCCTATTGCTACACTTTACCTGATATTTTGGTAGTATGAGGAATCCTGTTGACTCCAGCTCAAGCTACCATAGCAGATCTGTTACTTTCAGACTAGCAGAAGACCATGAGCAGCAGCAGAATTAACCTGAACAAATGAAGAGGATTGATGGAGTCAATTTGTACTTCGTAGATGTGGTGGTATTTGAGATCACACCAGACACAAAGACCTGACCTTTGCTCTCAAGTTGCTTTGTGGACAATCTGTGTTTTAGCTGCAGGGAACAGGTTTGCTCTAGAAAACCTGAAGTACGAGCAGAGTCAGAAGCCTGTGCTTCATGTTCCAGCATTAAAATACCAGAATTTGATAACATCTGCATTGAATATCTTTCAGATTACTTTTAGGCTGCTCCAGCGTGCTTGTGAAGAATGCAGCTCCAGAAAACTCAATGTCAACAGTAGCACATGGGAAATGGTCCGATACTGTACAACAAATATAAAGGTCCATAAAGGGAGACAATGATGGTGGTTTATAATCTTCGTTTTGTATTGTTTCCTTTACTCAAACTCCAGTGAATCCAAATGGCTGTGGGAGGCCTTATATAAGCACAAGGTAAAAAATGTTGATGAGAAAATGCACCACTCTGAGTATATAATAAGTCACCTCGTCTATGCAGCATTTTTCAACATAAATGTGTAATTTTTTAAAAATTATATTCTGGGTTTATGTCTAGAAGGATGCAAGAAAAATGAACATCAGTCATGACAGTGAGAGGAAAGTGTTTGCATCTTTCCATTACTTGCTTCTGTAGAGGATATTAATGTAGATACGAAAAAGCTCTTATCCAAAGAGATGTTTTAGAAAAATACAGTAGGTAGAATTCAAAAGGGCACTGATTCTTTTAAGTGAAACAGAATTATTTTTCTTATGATTGGTATCCAGTTTATGTATTGTGTTGTCCTGGTTTTTGAAGATCTTTTGAAATCCTGGGCCTGATGGATAAGTGTTAACTGGAAACACTCTTAACTTGTAAGGAATATCTTTCTTTATAGGTAAACTAACGGTATCCATATTCCTCTAATTGAGTTCCCATCAGCAGAACATTCCTGCTTGGTTCAGCATTTCTGTTTCAGTTCTGATCCACACGGGAGCAATTCCCCAAAAACTTTAGTGGACATGTCCATTGCTGCCACATGCACTTGTGCTCCAGCTTTGTTGTCATGCCCTTAAAATCTTTGACTTGGCTGTGGAATTTTCTTCATCATGAGTTTCAGATCTTCACTGTCTGTAGCAGAAAGAGGCTATCACTTCTCGGAAACGGCTTCTTGAAGCAGCGCTTTGAAGGAACAGCTTGACTTGCTTTCTGGTGGTTGGGATTAACCCAAATGCCCATCTCACAGACTGGGAAATGTATAATGGGAAGGGCTTGTTTTCAGGATGGTCATCACTGGATGGATTCATCATGAATGTTAGGATATGGTCATCCTTCATCGCTCCATATCTTATACAAAGTACCTCTCAATTAAAGTTTGGGCTCCATGGTTCTGTTCCCTCCCATATTTTATTTCCTCTTACCTTGTTGTTCCCCACTGAAGTCACTTGAAGATCCCCTTTCCAGGTTTCTAGTGTGTTTAGTTTTTCATTCACCATCAGCTGTGCCTTTACTACCAGGTAGAGCTGATGATACAGGAGCAGGGTTGTGCTGCTTCCATCTGATTATCCAGGGCTTGGAGCTGCCTCTGCAGGATCTGTGGGTCAAGTAGCGCCATCCACACTGATACTGTCTGGCAGCTCAATGTTTGAGAGCCTGAAATAGGAAGATTATGGATAGTTAACTAGTTAACTGCAGGCTTTTTCTGTACCATGTCTTGGCACACTTAAAAAAAAGAAAAAAAGGAAATATTTTGTTGGAGACTGACTGAAGAGAGCTCTCACTGAACTGAGCACTTCAGAAGTGTGAGGGAAGTCTCATGCACTGTGTCAACACTGTCTATCCAGGTTTATGAAGGCTGTAGAGGCTGTTCCTCATGTTCAATAACCTTTTCTTTGGCTTACCCTGATCCTTATGCTTTGTCTTGAATTATTAAAACTGCAATCAAACCTAAATTTGGGCAATAAGCAGCTATATCCTGCTGTGCTGTTGTCAGTTGGTGTCCGTGCAATCCCTACCCATATCTGTGTTCTGTATCTGGGTGTTTCCTGTCACTGTGTGGGACCATATCTGCTTCATTATCCATGTGAAAGTTCCCTGAACCCATCTGTATTTTGTGGACATGCAGGCAATCAGGGAAGAGCAGTAATTCCTGTAGATTTCCTTCAGAACACAAAACTTGCTTTTTTCCTGTGACCTGAATCTGTAACTGAAACTTTCAGTTGAACTGTGGACTAAGGGCTTGATAAACCTATGGGAGTTTGGGGAGGGGTTGGTTTTTTTAAATTATAGATAATATAGGATCATGGGGTAGAGGGAATCACTGTGTAAATATAGTAAAATTCTGTATGAATTAGAAAAAAATTGTTCAAGAAATAAGTTTAAAGCAAAAAAAAAAATCAGTGTCACATAATGCAGTTTGAAGAAAACCTCCTGTGTTTTTAAGAGGTTGGAGTGTTTGGCTTTTGAAAGAAACCTTGATCTATGAAACTGAGAAATTTGTGACTTTTAATAACTCACAATAATACATTTGTTTAATCTGCTTGTGAAGCTCTTTTGTTTGGAAAGTTTCTTTAAGTTTTTCATCTCATGAAGCAGATTTAAAAAACCCCAACCAAACAAAAAACAAACAAAACCAAACCTTCCTCACAAAATCAGATAACAATATCCCCGTTCCTCCAGGGAGATAATATTGTGCTGAGAAGTCCAAGTTGAGTTTGGATGCACAAAAAGCTTCTTATCTCCTCCGTGCCATGATCACAGTCTGCTTTGAACAAGTACATTCTGGTTTGGAATATGTACAATTTCTCTTTGAATTTCTGAAGGAAAGCTTGCCATCTCCAATGCCTTTGAATGTGAGATTAAGACCTCTAACTTTATTTGGCACAGACGCTTGTTCCACTCTCAGCTGATGGTGATTTTAGTTATGTGGTTGTTGCAAGGTGCTTGAACAAAAGAGCATCCCTCTGAAGTATGCAGACTTCAACATGCTTTGAGTACAAAGTATTACACTGCTGTGTTTTAAGAATTTACTCCCCTTCCCCCCTGGTCCAGTTTAAGGCTTTATTCAAATGCCTTGCAGTGGGCAAGTAAAACAGTACTGGTTTTGTTTGCCATTGTTCTGCTACAGTGAAGACAGTGACATCTCTGTGTTACCTGGACTTCCTAAGAGATTTTATGGTGCTTTGTGCTCTGAATTTGTTTGTCTGAAACGGCAGGTGATGGAGTTAATTACCTGTTGGTTGCAGTTGATAGAGAAGAGCCATAAAGTTGTTTTCTTATTAGTTACAAAGTGAAATTAAAGAATTTTTCTCTTGACACTATTCCTCACAAGATTAGGAAACCTGGGTATCTTTTCTAAGAAAGTAGAAGTCCACAGGTAGAATCTGGTAATAATTGTTCATAAACCCTTTGGGAGAGCACTTGCATGGATAGTGTGTTTGCTCTCCTGTCCTTGTTCCTGAAGTAGACAGACAGCTAAAAATACTGACTCAAAAGTATTTATGATGGATTTTTATTTGCTCTATAGTAATTTTAAGGGGATTTTAGATTACATATGTTTGCTTTAAAGAGGCTTATTTTGTAAATGCATAATGTCAATTTTTGATATTAAGCAAGAAATTTTGATGAGTTCCAGTGGCCATTTTCTATCAGAAGTTCAGTTAAGTTTTGGAACTTTGCAGTTGTTATCCTCAGTTCTTGATCCTGTTACCTGGCTAATTCCCTACTGTCCCCAAACAAAAAACTTTGAAACTAAGTAGTGGGCTCAGGGCCCACTACTATAATTTTGTTGTTTGCTTGTGTTTTTTTCTTTGTTTGTTTTTTAAGGAAAAGATCACATGTTTGGCAGAGAGAGTTACAAGAGGTCTAAAGTAGCCACCAAATACTGCTAAGCTCTGGCTAAGAGGAGAGGCTATTAGTGCAGCCAGTTTTAAACTGATCTGTCTTGTCTTATTTCTGCTATTAAGACTGAATAATTTGGTTGTAAGTGGTGTGCAAGTGGTTACAAATGCTGGTTACAAGCAGTCTATAAAAGGGTGCTGTGCAAGGAATATTTACAGGGAAGTACTGGACAATGAGTAAATGCTGAGGGCTTCTATGTACTGTAGTCTATCACTTCTTTCCAGAGGGAAAGTACTGTGGAGTTTGGTGCCAGTGTAGTTCAGAAAAGATATGAGAGGTGTTATCTGCTACAGAAATACTCAGAGGTGTGAGCAGACAGAGATACTCCGTCAGGATTTCTGAAAAGTGGGGGAGTGTGTTCCCTCATCTTGTGTTTGATCAACTGCAGGCTCTTTGCCCGGAGGAGGCTCAGTGCTTCTCAACCATGTAGGCAAAGCTGGATTTGGCCATGAGAGATGATGGAGTGGGGCTCCCAACAGTAGAAGGAGAGGAAATGGGCGCATTCTGGACAGGCACTGTAGGGAGACAGGCATGCTGTTTTCTGCAAGTGGGACTGATGGGAGAAACCCCTTATTTTCCATAGGAGTCCCTGTCTGCACGCTGGTTGTTCCCCTCCTTTCCCTTGTCATGGGCAGAACTGCAGCTCCAGGCTTGTGCACGGGCTGACTCTGTCAGCCGTTTGCTTCCTCAGCTGAGTTCTTGCTTTGCCACTCTCCTGTTCAGTGTCACACCTGCGAGCTCATTTTTACTTCTTTAAAGTCCCTTCTGAGTCTCTCCTTCCTAGGGTACAAGCCCTGCTGGATAAGGGAAGCGATGGCCTTACTTTCTAAATAGTGAAGGGGAGTATCCCATATTAAACCTGCACACAATTGAATCCAGCTCACTGAGTAGTCTCAACTGTGCCATAATTGACTGACTGACTCATGGCAGTTTGTATCCTTCCTTCAGATTTTAAAGCATTTTCAGATTTCTACAGTCATTGCTTATATTTCAGCTCACTGATGAAGAGGTCTGTGCAGGATGTTACTCCTTCCCCTGCTTTCACTAGGAATGCTTCCCCTGGAAAGAAGTTCCCAGTAACAAGAAACCTTTGTAATGACGCCACAAAAATGTTTTGGGAATAAAAAAAGCAGTGTGCCCTTGTGGGCAAGAAGGCCAGTGGTATCCTGGGGTGCATTAGGAAGAGCATTGCCAGCAGGTCGAGGGAGGTGATCCTGCCAGTCTTCTCAGCCCTGGTGAGGACCATCTGGAGTGCCATGTCTGATTCTGAGCTCCTCAGGACAAGAGAGACATGGAGCACCTGGATTGGGTCCAGTGGAGGGCTATGAAGATGATTAAGGGACTGGAGCATCTCTTATGAGGAAAGGCTGAGGGAGCTGGGCCTGTTTAGCCTCAAGAAGAGATGGCTGGGAGGGGGCACTGTCAGTATCTTCAGAGAGGTGTCAGGGCATGGACCAGGCTCTGCTTGGTGGTGCTGAGCAATGGGACAAGAGGCAACGGGAAGGAACTGATGCACAGGAAATTCCACCTGAGCATAAGAAAGAACTTCTTTGCTGTGCAGGTGTCTGCACACTGGAACAGGCTTCCCAGGGAGGGTGTGGAGTCTCCCTCACTTGAGATATTCCAGAACTGTCTGGATGCAATCCTGTGCCACATGCTCTAGGATGACCCTGCTTGAGCTGTAGGGTTAGACCAGATGATCCACTGTGGTCCCTTCCAGCCTTACCTAGTCTGTGATTCTGTGGCAAACCAGAAATTTTCGTCTTGCATCTCGGGCAGCGTTTAAAAGCCATGAGATTGGAATGGGAAAACTCCTCTGGTGATCACTGATCTCCCTGAAGCTAACGATGGAGCTCCATGTACCACCCGGTACAGTTAGACTCAGCCTAGGCTTTCTTTAACACTAGCACAGTGTGCTGTCATGAAACAGTTCTCCTGGTTCTACAGAGAGCAAATTTCCCAACAGTGTGTGCAGCAGGGCTGTGCAGGAGATCATCAGGTTGCATGTTGGAAGCTACTTTTACGTGTTAAATCCCTGAATTACAAATTTCAGGTTAGTAGCAGGCCTCCTACGCTGGAGAAGCATAAAGAGTTTAAAGAGCATCAGGCAGGCTGCAAATGAACATGGATGTGCTGAAAACGAAAGTTTTGCTGTCTGAAAAATCTTACATGGTGACAGCTGAACAATGAGAGGCGCAGTCAACACACTTGAAGTTTCCTGTTTGTTTAGTTTTGACCAAGTTCTTACCTACTGTGTTACAATATTTTAAAAGGTTGTATTTGTGAAGTGGGGCCCATCTCCCAAAACTAAAAATCTGGAAGTTTTCACTGGAGTGGCAGCCTATACATTTTTTTTTTTTTTAAATTTTCCTGTTGAGTTTTTCAGCTGACCTGCACAGGAAATAATTTAAAATGAATGCACTAATTTGGACAGCTTTTAAGTGCAAAGAACATATGTACTGTTGACAATGCTTTTATATTGCAGATTTTACAGAGCCTGTGGATTTGTCTGGACTGGGGTTAGTTTGCTTTTATGCCTGTCATATTTTTTATGTTTTCTGGAGAGCCTGGTGCTGGAAGTGATCCCTTCAGAGTCTCTGGAAAGGGGGTAGGGGCTGCGAAGTGCTCTGTGGAAAAGAAACATGACTGCTTCCCTCAGCAGCGGAGACAGCTGTATATCTGAGAACGCTGTGGGGATGTCCAGGGGTAACAAAATTCCAAAATACTTTAAATTTCTTCAGTCTACATAGATTTACTGAAAGTATTGAGGTCTGGCTTTGGGGAATGGGGACCATGGGCTGCCCAGGCAGCTTGTGGGCTCCCCATCCCCGGCGGTGCTCAGGGCCGGGCTGGATGGCGCTCGGAGCAGCCCTGTGTAGTGGGAGGTGTCCCTGCCCAGGGCGGGGGGTCGGAACAGCTGGGTGGTGTCTGAGGTCCCTTCCATCCCAAACCTTTCCGCGATGCCAGGACAACACCCGGAGGAGGGAGCGGCGCCTCCTGCGGGGCCGCAGCGGCACCTGCCGGGCGGGGGATGCTCCCGCCGCTCCCGGCTCCCGGAATGTGTTCCCGCTTCATTCCCCAATCACCAGCAGAGCTGCTGGGGTCGTTAAAGACCTGCGGTGCGTGTAAATAAAATTTGGTTTGTTTTTTTTTGTTTGTTTGTTTTCCCCTGGGCGGGAAGGGTCAGGAGCGGTCCCAGGGATGCTGTTTTTTCTCTCACGACACTTCAGAGCTGCGCCTGGCTGCTGCCAGGGAAAATAATTCTACACTTCCAGCCACGTCTTCACGTGGATCGGAACAACTCCTTTCTTCCCTCGGGTCTGGAAATGAGATGTATAATTTACATCAGGAAAGCCTGAATTGATTAGGGAATATTTTAGGGTAGGAAGCTTCTTCCATTAGTTGCTCTGATGTCTGCAGGTTAGTATGGCCATTCTGCTGAAACTGCTCTCTAAGTTTAAAACAGCCAGTGATGGGTAGTGTGGTGTTCTTAGCAACTGGTCCTTTTTCTCTGAAGTTCACTTTGTCATTGGTACCAATGCCGTGGCTTTGGCAGGATGCACCAGCTCCCAGGAAGCGTTCCTAGGGAACCAGTGGGGCTTTGAGAGCCTGGTGTGCCTGTGAATAAGACAATTGAGGATCTTTTATCAGATATTTATCAGATATTTATCAGGATATTTTATGTTTAAAAATAATCTGGCATATTGTGAATTTAGTCCTTCTACCTTGAGGTTTTGTATAAATGGCAGATTCAGGATAGCCATGCACTGGAAAATTTTAGGGCTTTTGTTGTAAGTTATTTTATTTTGGTTTGGTTCAAGTTTCCATGGAAATGGTAATTTTACTTATTTATATATTTATTTTATATGTCTGCTGGTGATGTCTAGCAGGAAAGAGAACAGTTTATGAAATGATGAAATGAGTTTTCAGTTGGATGCCTAGGGCAGTTAAACTACTAATTAGTTAGAGGATTAGTAACTAACTGACTAGGATTTTTCGCTGGTTTGGAAGCACGTACATGTGAAGAGGTGAGCATAAGATGATCTAACTTGGTTGAGGTCACAAATGAAAAATTCCACAAAGATACTTGAGTGAAGAAATAAAATTGCTGTCTATAATTTTGGGCATCATATTTTTTACTGCTACTGTTCCCAGCAAATCAGATCCTTTTGATCCTCTGACCCTCCCTGTGCCATGCTAGCTGCTCAAAAAATGACAAAAATAGCATGTTTGGCAGTGCTTGTCAGGATCAAAGTGTCAGCATCATGGTACTAGGATCATGACAGTGGAACACAATGTTTGTGGCTTGAGCTTTTCTGCTGGATTTGAATTTGCTCTGAAGTTCAAACCTGAACTTGCTCAGGTCATTGTGGTGCCTACCTGAAAGCAGAGGTGCTTGGGGGCTCCAGCATCCTATTTGCTGCCTACAAAAGAACAGGGAAGAGATTAATCTTTATTGCACTCACCTAGTTTGAGATTTAGTAGGCAGACCAAAGATTGCTTTAGCTAATTAGGCTCTCTAATTAGATTTAAAAAGTTATTAACCTTTTAAATTGGCTCTCCAGAGTGGTATGTCAGCATGTTCTGAGCTAATGTGCAGCCAGCTATTGGTTCCATTTGCAGGGCTGACAAGCAGAGGGCAGGCAGGGTCGGGTCAGCCCTTGGGGAAGAGAGGGCAGGGAAAAACTCTGTGGCCCTGCTCTGCCATGACAGGGCTTCAGGAGGGGAAGGTGGTACAGGTTCTCAGCTTGTAACACAGTCTAGTGTGCCCAAGTAGCTGCTGCCGCCTTACCTTCTGCATCACTTCCTGCTCACAGAGCCAGCTGGGATTTTACCAGGAGGCTGAATGAAGAAAGAAAACTCTCTTTAGAGAGTTTTTCTTCTCTGACTCTGTCTTGCCTTTTTGTTTGCCTCTCCTGTGGCATATATTACATTTCTTCATCCGGCAGACGGTAAGGAGTTCCTCCTACATGCCCCTCTGAGATGCACATAACAGAGTACTGAGAGTGACTGGCCAAATTTGAGGGGGGTGTGGGGTGTGTCAGAAACTTCAAAGGAGCATAATATTATTTGCTGGACACATTGTAAGGTATGATTAGTGTTTTACAAGTTTTGGACTAGGTCTGTTGGTAGCTTTTTAATTCTTGATGAATTAAACTGGTGTTCAGTGTTCGCTTTTCTGCACCACTCAGTCCCAAATTAGCACTGTATTGATGTGTCAGAGATAACCTGAGATGTTCAGATATGCTTGTGATCAAAGTCATAAAGATGGATTGAATTTGGGTCTGATACAGCATGTCTCCAGGAGCTTTCCTGCAAGCATTTCTCCTTGTGCTTTAGGACTTGTGAAGTTTTCTCTTTCCCCCCTAACATCGTACCGTATGTGAAGTCATGTGGCAAGAAAGAAGATATGTCTTTATTTATTCAAAGTTGCCCTATCAAGCAGAAACCAACATACAGCACAAGATCTCTCTTGATAATCAGTTTTCAAGAAGTTTTAAACCCCCAGCTCTCAAGACCTGTTGCATTTTTCCTTCTTGCCATAATAATTACTTTTCCGTGGCTTTTAACTCACAGCACTCTGCGAGAGCTGAAGAGCTGAGGGCAGCACTGAGCCATTTGTGGTGTCAAATGTGCCACTTGCTGGATTTAATTAACACAGCAACTGCTCTGTTCTTGCTGCTCCTCTTCCTTGGCCAAAGATGTTGCTCTACCTGCTCCACTGAGCTCAGCCTGACTGTCCCAGCCGTGTCACACTGTGCGTGCTGGCAGCATGGCACAGGGCTGTCAGCCTGGTGACGATGGACTTCTGTCACTTCCCAAAGCTCCAGGGCTGACAGCAGTCCTCAGCTGCCAGCCTGCTCCCTCAAATTCCTGGCACAGAATGTAAGGAAATATGTCATGCTTCTGGTGCTGAGCTTTTCCTCTAGTTCCCCTTCGAAATGCTTTGCTGAGAAGCATCAGTAACTTTTTCGGCTGTGCATCGTACTCAGTGTAAAATATTCAGAGACAAGATGTGCCAAAAGTCAAGGATGGAGTTAATTCATGCAGTAATACACTCAGTAATATCACTTGGTTCTTCTATCACATGGATCTTTATTCATTTTATGCAAATTGGCTGGGCTCAGCCTGGAGTGAGAAACCTGTAGCTGTGGAATGCCAGACTGAGGTACGGAATTTTTCTTACTGGACTATCTACAGTGGTGGAAGAATTAAAACAAAAAGAGCAATTTTTTTTTTAATAAACTCCCAGAAAGCAGTACTTTGCCTACCCTTATGTTATTACCAGCTATATACGTGCCTTGTTGCAGAACTAAAGTGTGCAGTAAATTGTTTTCTGTCATTACAGTCCTTGTTTTTGCAGTTGTGAATCTCTTTCTAGAATATACTAGGAGCCTTCTGAACTAATTTGTTGTCCTCTGTGTTAAAACTAAAATAGTGCAGCACTATCCCCTCTTCATGTATCAAGGCTTGTAAGTGTCCTGTGCAGTTCATTCAGTAGAGTTTATGCTGTAATGGAAATGTTCAGTGGGAATACGTAGTTATAACCTGTACAGTCTGAAATGACACACGCTTGGAAAAAATCTTAATGTGGTGTGTGGTAGTGAGGGGTTATAAAAATATGAAAAATAGATTCCTGCCCTTCCTGTCCTCTGAAAGATTGATTACGCACTTCTTGGAAACGTGCTTTCAGTTTTGGAGAGCCAGATTTTGCCTGTCGTGGTTTATGAGCAGATATTCCTGAGCAAACACAGCCCTGCAACAACTGGGCCTGACGCTCGCCTGGGACAGGGAGCAGCACAAAACTTGGAGATGTGTAGTCTCATCATCACCTCCTGGTTTGTGTTAGAGTATATTCCTGAAACCCCAGTTGAGAGAAGTTCTGCTGTTAATGTACTAAAATCATTGATGGTAACAGTGAATAATGATCTTGAACATCTTTTAAAATTAAAAGATAGAGTGGAGGAAGATGTGTCCTCCCCAGTGTATGGAAAGGAAGCTTAACAGAAATGGAAGAAAAGTTAAGGTTGGGGCATGTGTTTGAGGACTGCATTTCTGATCTGAGTCTTATTTCTAGAACCGTGAGCTTCTAGAGAAGCTGGTTGGTTGAATGCTCTTTCTTTACCACTCAGGAGAACCCAAACTGTGTTAAAAACAAAAGAAAATGTTGATTATGTGCTGTCGAGTCAGTCTTCATCTGTTCTTCCTACAGATCAGACAGAACCTTGCTGTCTGTAATTTGGGATTGGCATAAATGTGTCTGTTTATATATAAAAATGTATATACATGCATGCATGTGTTTGTGTGTGTATTCGGCCTTCCTCAAGAAAGGAGAAAATGGAATATACTGTATGTTCAGAAAAAGACAAACTACAGGCTTGCATTTCACCAAGTTCTGGCTGGCTGTAGGCTGCCACACGAGCAGATTTGTTTTCAAGGGCTCAGTGGTTCAATCTTGAAAGCTGATAATCAATGTTTTAATTCAAAGCTACTAAGACCTCTGCAAACACACAGCTTTAAAAATGATTGAAAGGTTCTTTTTTTGTTTTGATTTCTGAAAAATTAATACTTCTAAAAATCATTTTCAAAAGTCATGAACCACAACAAAATCTAAAAGAAATGCAAAAAAATCTATAGAGACCATAGGTCAAATGTAAGTTTACAGGTTTTAGTGCTATGTGGAACCAACACTTTTCAGAATGTTAGTTAGTCTTGTGTATCTGATATATTCACACTGCAAGTCTTGAATAATATTGTCACTTTGTAGGTAGTATGAAAGAAAATGTTATTTACAATATGGTTAAAAGCAGAATAAGATTCATTTTAGAAGAACTGTAACATCAAAGTCAATTAAAATTCAGTGTTATGCCAGTAATAAAACTATTGGGGTGAGTGCACCATAGGGAATTATTCAGCTATTAGCTATTTCTGTGCTAAATAGAACTTCAACAAAGCTATTTTTGGGGGACAAATGCTAGAGAGAAAAGTGAACTTAAAAGTATCATTTTTGGCTTCTAATTTGCACCTTTCTCCCCTTCTGCTAAAGCCTTTGTGTCCCAAGTGAACTGTAAGATTCCAGAGGCTGGAAGTGTTTCGTGAGTGGCTTTTTGCATGGCTACCATGGATCAGTGTTTGCACAAACAGCAGCAGCAACTTGGATACCAATGCAAAACAGCCTTGTTAAATGACCATTTAGTGGCAACTGGTACTAGGATCCAGCTTTTAGTCCTTATTTAGTTGTGCTTCTTTCGTCCTGAAGGAAGAGGAGGGGAAGAGGTTTTCTGTCATCACTCGTGTCAGAATTAGCTGCTTTCCCGTCCTCTCAGTTGTAATAGATCAACCCACAGTTCAAACTTATCTCAGGAGCAGGTGGAATAAATAAATGCACAAGGGACAACTCCTCTCCCTTGATCCCTGAGAAGTTTGGAAGAAGGAGAACTGAACTGAGAGTTGCTGCCACGGAACTGATGGTGCTGCAGAAAACAGATGGGCTCGCAGGAGCTGTTTTCACACAGTGGTTTCTTCCCTGCAAACCTCTTCAGTGCTGGGCTGTGGAATTGCCAGGGAGCTCCCTGAGCCCACTGCCTTACCAGGACTCCTGTGGAACTTGCAAATAAGGGCTTAGCTGTCTTTCTCCCCGTTGATGTCTCGTGCTAAGTGCTCTAGTGCTCTTTGTAAACTCATAGTAATAATATTGACAGAGGTGGTTGTTTCTACTTTGCTTTACGAACCAGTGCTGAATGTATCCCTGTAATTCCCTCCTCCAGTTCTCAGAAGTAAATGCCCTGCTTGTTTCTAAAGGGGAGGAAATGTACAGTTTCTAATCCCATCTTTGGAAATCCTGTTACCTCTATAATCGTGGAAGGCAGAGAGCAACATTAGACACATATGTAAAATATAATTTGCCTTTCTCTGAGGAAGCCCCAACTGCTTTTTCTAAATCCTATTCAGCACTTTTTCTCAAAGTCTTAAATGCCAGAACAATTCAAGCACAAGTTAAAAAGCCTACATAAAAGGAGTGCCAAAACTAGGAAAGCATGTAACAGAAGAAATTTGAAGCTATGAACATATTGTTGCTGTGTTTTCCATAACTGACATTCTGATTATTATTTATTGCTTATGTAAGATTATATTTCTCATAGTAGGAAAAGATCATTAGAATAGAAATGCAATGACTTTGCTATCAGAAGTGAGTGAAAACTGAGGATTTTAAATCTCATTGCTGCAAAAGAATCTTGGGTTTAATTTCTGCATGATCAGGATGCTGTTGTTTGGCTTGGGTATTTAAGTTTTGTGAAAAAAGTGACCATGGATGGTGCAAGAGTGAATACTAATGATTAATACATCTATGTCTGTGCCTTTGGCATTTCCTTTTAAATTTAGGGTCAGCTTTCAGAAGAGACAGCACTTCAGCAAGCACCTTAGAGTCATTGACATTGGAGGACAACACTAAATTTCCTTAAACCTGTGAAAATCCAAATACTTTCTATGAGGCGAAGAAGTGTTTAAGCAATAGAATGTATGAAAACTGTCTGATCTTCCATCAAAACCAGGAATGTAAGCTATAAAGGCTTTCACAAATGTGCTCCTCTCATGCAGCACTGTAAGTTTTAATAATACTGAAGGAATGTGGATGTGCCGTGTTGTGGTGGTCTTGTGAATGTGCCCATTTCCTACCAACAGCGAACTGCATAGGAGCTGTAGCTCTACTGTTTTAGATATTGATTTTTTTTTAAAATGTTTGTCTGTTTGTTTTGTTAAGAACTGTTCGCTTGGGCATCTGAAAGTCAGACTTGAAATGTACTATTAAATATTGGCTTTTCCGAGCCTCAGTCAATCGTTCAAAGATACTGACAATTTTTATCACATAGGCTTGGGAAACACTGTACTCTTAATATGTCTACAGTACTGTGTTTTACTATTAGTTCAAAAATATGATAATCCTATTCCTTAAAAAGGGAGTTTTTTTGAGCTTTTGTTTCTTTTTTCCATAGGATTGAGGAGACATCAGGAAAAATTGAGCAGTTCTAATAGAGGAAAACTTGCTCTTCTGATGAATATATTTTCTTGCTCATCTAATATGAAGCGAGCACTCATTAGCAGCGTAAATGGCCAATTTTTATTCTCATATGCTTCAGGTAAAATATCTTGTAGCAGGGACTTTTCTCTTCTTGATGTAGAGATAAATGACTCCTAGAAATGCAGGGGGGCTTTAGCCTGGATGAGCAGTGAGCCCTGATGTTGTTGGTAGCCTTGGAAAGAAATGCCTGCTGGCTCTGTAAGCCCAAGGCTGCAGGGTGTTAGAAGCTGGGAGCATACAGTAGAGGAAAAATCATGATGTGCTTGCCTCAGTGTTTCCCCTAGGATAGCATCTGGGACAGGATACGGGGCTGGAAGAGCTTTTGGCCATGGCCCTTTTAATGTTTTTGTTACCTGCAGGGTCTGAGCTTTCCTGGCTGCCTCATCCTTCAATGTGGACTTTGGTGGTGGGTCCTCCAAAGCACCTCTGGATCCACCCAGAAGGTTTGGGATGGGGGTCCCCCCTGCACCTTCTGTGGTTGTTTTCTGCCCATTTCTGCAAGAACAGGTGCAACTGTTTTCATCGTTCCTTGGGATTTGCTGACCCTTCACTCACTGGCAAGTGAAAAGCATTCCCTGCAAGGTTGCTTGGGTAGGGAAAGAATAGAAAGTATTTCAACTGAGAAACTTCTTTGGCCAGCTGTGCTTTGCAGTGCCTCTCAGCAGAAGGCATTAGTTATCTTTCTCCTGTCTAAACCAAGGCCGAAATTTAATTTGAATGTCTTCTAGTCATGCAATACCCCTGGGAACGAACCCTGTAAAACAGCCTGGATCAGGCCTGTACAAATTGTAGACCTGCTTAGTCTGAATGAGCTTTAACTTCGTTATGTTAGTGCAGAATAATTAGTGGAAAACCAAAATGCAGTTTTGTCCAAAAGAATGGCAGTTCTGGGGCTTTACCTCACCTATAGCCTCGCAAGGCTTTTAGTGTCCTGACAAGCAATCTGTCAGAGCAGGAATGTTGAGTGCCTTCATTTTTTACCTCAGTTCTTTTCTTACAGGAGCTCAAGTGACTCCACTAAAACTCTGGCATTTATCACAGACAAAATTAGGTCAGAAGAAAGCACAGAGGTACTGAACTGAAAAGAGAGAAATTCATCCTTTGCAGGAAAAAAAAAGTCTCAAACTGCAAACTTGGGTTTAATTTGTCTCCTCCACATAAGGTAAGATTTTCCTAAGGGATTTTACAGGCAAGCTAAGAGTGTCTTTGATATAAATGTACTATCAGGTTTTGTAGGAAGAATATTAAATACTTTTTTGTTGAGCTATGTAACTTCAAGTAACTAAAGAAGAGCATTTTTTCCTAAAATTGAGCAAAAGCAGCCTAGGGAAGACTCTTGATTGATGAACTCCCAGGTTGATCTTATGGTTAGTGTCCAGTTGTGGAAGCTGCTGAGCATGTTTACGTAGCAGCAAGAGTGGTGGGATTTATTTGTAGTCCTTATTTGCAGGACCCCAGCACTTGTATTCTGGTTACTACCAGGTTGATGATAAAGCTGATAAATGAAATCTGGCTGTATGTATGACTGACTGCTGGTGTGACATTTTCTGGTGAGATAAATTACAGCTTTCCAGTTGGCATTTGAGGAAGCAAATATTAGTGTATTTGCTCTACAACATGTTCATTGACTGCGTATACTGTTATATTTTAGAAAAGGTTTGAATGTTTTGCTGGGCCTGATAGAACATACAGAAACAGCACACTCTTAGTAAACAGACTCTTGAAGAAGATGCCTCTGGTTTTACCTAAATATCTTTTGGAACATATTGGTGCATTTGCCTACTGACCTTCATCTCATGTAAATCTGATATTGCTCACCTTTTTTCTACAGGGATTCTTTTCATCTAAAAGCATTTGTAAGCAACTATTTCTCCTATGAATTCATTGCCTAAAACCACAGCACTATTGCCTTTAATGATAAACTGGGTGAGAATGGGTAACAACTACAGATTTATCAGTTATTTTTGATACAACCCTCCCCAGTAATTATTGAAAACTTTTTTTGCAACCAACCTACAGGTTTCTGCAAGGGGAGAATCATGTGGTTCACACCATCCAGCAATACATATGACATTTAATAGTCCTGGTGTTTTTTTCAGCAGAGAAGATGTGGGGAAGAAGACTGGAAAGGGCAGTAAGTATACAGGGGATGGTTTCTGACAATTTTTCTAGTGGTAATAGTGTGTCAAATATCAATGTACTGTGTGCTGGTCCTGTTGTTTACCTTTATGATGTGACTGAACTCATTGAGGCTACTCCTGTGTGCAAACCTTAAGCACAGGTGTGTCTGCAGCCTCAGTCCACTGGTTGTGTGATCTACACTCTGTCTTCTGAGTGAGAACAAGTTGCAGCTGGGTGCAAGGTTCTGCAAACAGGACGAACTTGGCCAGGAGAAAGAACGTGGCAGAGCTCTGACCACCAAGCTGTGTGACAGTGAATGGCCAAGGTGACCAGCGACCCCTAAAATATTTAAATCCAGCATGAAGCAAGTCAGCAAAGCAGGTGTGGTTCTGGATGTTCTGTGGTTTGTGTAAAATCAAGGTTATGAATAGAGTGGCCTATTCATAGTGACCACATAGTCCAAGTGAAAAATACCTGAATAGGAGAAAATTTGACTTCTGGACCCTAGCACCAAATTGTCATAGTTGGGGGTTTAGTGGTGTTTAGAAAAACAGCTGGTCCTATTTTGAATGCAAAATGCATACTAGTTAAAAAAAAAAAAAAATCCATCAGAATGAAGATCTTGTTTTCCCTCATCTCTTAGCAAAATTGTGTGGGAGTGTAGTGCTTTTATGCAAATTGTGTTTGACAAAAGTAGTAGGTGTCTGTTTAAGAGCCTCTCTTATCACCAAGTCATTTCTAATAATAGCTTAACTTTTGATACTTCTGATATTGCAAATACTTTTCGTAAATATTTTATAACGAATTGTCCAATACTTATGTAAAAGCATTTACTGTGTTTGCAGCCGTATCTTGGGGTGGCAGACACTGACTTTTTAGCTAATTTATTGTCAGAATTACTATTCTTATTTAGCACATCCCATATTAAAGTCAGATTCTGAAAGGTAAGGACAGACTTTTTATAAGGTTGGTGGTAAATCAAAGTTATTCTGTCAAGATCCTACTGTTATTACTAGAACATTTAATTAACCAGCTTCGAAAGAATTACCACATCTGCATATGGGAAGAATAAATCACTGAGGTAGAAAGCACAAGACCTTCTTAATGTCCTTGTAAATAACATGGAAAATCTGAAGATTTGCCTGGAAGCTGTTGTAAAAGAAAAATCTAGTTTAATGTGCTGACCTGATTCTGTTCCTCTTGGTAACCTTGCTATAAGGTTTTAAATCAGATGGATGGAGCATATCTGAGAATTTGATAGAAAGCAGCATGGATAATGAAGTGTTTTAAATGAAATGCAGAAAAATATTAGTAATTTTCAGTTTGGGGTTGGGATTTTTTTGGCTTCCAAATATGACAAATGATTTTAGAGCATAAGTATGTATACACCAAAGCAAGTTTGTTTTCACATGTTGTGACTTAAAGAAAAGAAAAACCTGTGTCTCTGTGCATTAACATAGATATGTATGAGTGTACACACACATATTTCATTTAAATGGAAGATAATGGTTGTTTTCTTAAGAATAACAAGTTACGTTTTAACACAAGCTTTAAAAAAATAATGATTTTTTTTTTTTACCTATTACTACCCCAAATGGATGCAGCGGTTATTTTCTTCAGATTTAAAGAAAAGAAGTATATTAAATCACCTTTTCTTCATCTTAAGTAGCAGCCTTGTTAGGTGTAGCAGCTTAAAAACAGGACTGAGAAAATTAAGCTGTCTGTCTCACTAAGCAATAGTACATTTGCCAAGAAGATGATAATGGGAATTACAGTAGCTCAAACTACTTTCTCTGATACCAAATGCTAAAGCATTTCTCTTTGAAATGCTCCCAAAGCTGCAGTTGCTCAAGGGCTATAAGGGGCAATCATTTGAGACAAGGACAAGTCAAATGTCTCTTTTGAAGTGCCAAATTGTATTTTTTTGAGCAGTGTTCTCGAAATGGAAGATAAAGTTCAGAGTCTTTTGCAAGCGAGCCTCAGTGCAATGTGCACTTTGGAGGAAAGTCACTGAGGTTTAAGTGTGAGTGATAAGGACTTTTGCTGTACTAAATGAAAGCGCAGGACTTCAAAGTTCAGTGTCTGCCTTGCAACAATTGCCAGTTTCTGATGTCCAGACTCTGAAGTGAGGTTGATCTTTGCTCTCAAAATTGCTAATTTTGCCTCAGAGGTTGAAATTGTCAGGGGGGAATCAGACCTCCCTAAAGCTGAATTCTGGCTTTCATTTCAGCAGACTGCTCTTAGGTGGGAATTGTCAGGATGCCTGCACAGCTCTCCACTTCCCCCATGTCTGCCTTGTATGGGTGGAGCTGATGGGGAATTTTCTCGTTGAAGAACCCTGATCTGATCTATAAGAAATTTTCCTGGCCACCCTTTGGGTGAGTGGAAGAGAAGAGAGAAAGGTTCGGCTGTCAAGTAGCAAGCAATGAAAGCTCCTTCCAGGAAGCTGAGGTTCAGGCTGAGGTTTCTGTATTGCCTGCATGAGTGGAGAGGCTACTCCAGTCACCAGCTGTCCAGGCAGAGTCTCCTTGCACTGTTTGTACAACATGGAATAGCTCCAGCAGAGCCAGAGGTACTCTCTGCAGAATAACTGGTGATCCAAGTTGCAGTTTTGGGATCTTGGAGGTCAGAGTTAAATTCTTCTTCTGAATTGTTGAGAAGAATTCACTTTTGGAACAGCTTGAACACAAAGGTTTCTCTCTCTTGTAGAATCCCACTTTGAGCAAAACAGGTGTGTTAGTCTGTATCTCAGAAGGCTGAATGAGCCCTGAAAGCTTGTCTGTTCTGAAATAAATCTGGGTCTGCAATTGTGAGTGAGTGGCAAAATTTGAGAGCCCTTGGTTTCTGTCCTCATATGACTTCTGTTGTTTAAATGTCACCCTTCCCACAGGATTTCTCTGTTAGTTTGTAGGGTAGTCTGTAACAGCACCATGTGGGTATTACTGACAGGGTGGAATAGGCACATGACATGTGCCTCTCTCTTACCTTCCACCGCTCTCAGGAGGCTTGTTAAATACCACGCATTGCTCCGATCACCTGCCAGGAGTGAGTCGGGGTTGTGCAGCAAGTTAGGCTGCCTGTGAGATCCCAGCTTTGCCCTGAAAACTCTGTAGATAATGAGGGAACTGGAAAAGGAGGAAAGTGCAAAAGAAGGCAATGAATTACGGATAAGTCAAATGTTACCCCATGTATTTAAAATACACTCCCCTGCAAAATGAGTGTAGTTCTCACTAAATGAGCTACAAAATGGTTAGGCGAGGAGAGAGTGCACAATAGTGGACTTCTCTGAACTGATTCTTATTACAATGAATGGGAACTACTGTCCTATTAGAGATCAATCTGTTGGGAGACATCCCTGAGACTTCAGCCTTGTTCTCTCATCTTTGTCCATTGCCTCCTCCTTGCTTTATTCCCTCACCATCCACCCCAGGCCTCTCATCAAACTTCTGCCACCTGCTCCTTGACTCCTCATCTTTCCTGCCTGTGCTGTGCTGTGAAGGGCCACCAAGTTGATTTGAGGGATGGAGCACCTTTCCTGTGAGGAAAGGCAGAGAGAATTGGGAGTGGTCAGTCTGGGAAGGCTCTGGGGTGACCTAGTTGTGGCTTTCTGATACCTGAAGGGAGCCTACAAGAACAACGGAGAAAGACTTTTTACAAGGGCATGGAGTGACTGGACGAGGAGGAATGGCTTTAAAAGGGAAGAGAGTAGGTTTAGATTAGATATTAGGAGAACAGTTCTTTACTCTGAGAGTGGTGATGCACTGAAACAGGTTGCCCAGGGAACTTATGGATGCCCCTTCCCTGGAGGTGTTCAAGACCAGGTTGGATGGGGCTTTGAGCAACCTGGTCTAGTGGAAAGTATCCCTGCCATGGCAGGGGGGTTAGAATTAGATGATCTGTAAGGTCCATTCCAACCCAAAGCATTCAATGATTCAGTGAAATCAGACTAAACAAGATTTGCCATGCTGTGCCCAGGTGAGTGTTCAGACATGCTGCAGAGGCAGAGCCAGTGACTGAAACAAAATTAAATGAAATCATTGCATTTTAAGTTGCAGAGAATTTATAGATCAGTCAGGCTTGCTGCATTGCTGAGACAGACCTATTTGGAAAATTACCTCTAAATATTTTTAGATGTCAAAATATACACCTAGACAAAAACATATTCCTTGCTCTCAGATGAGCACGTGTTCCAAAGCATATTGGAAAAAAAAACCTGGTATAGTAAATGCAGTTCTCTGACATGTGAGAATAAAGGCAGCAGTGTTAACTGCATGTGTAGTGTGTGAGATACCAAGACTGTCACCAGTCCCAGGATTACTGGGATCACATAGCCCAGTGTTACATCTCTGACAATACACTGCAATCTGAACCACTCACGAAGAGTTGCCAGCAGTGGATGCTTAAGGAAGAATGTATCAGCATACAGTGAAACTTCTAAAAAATATTTTCCTAACCTGCAACAATACTTGGTTCAGGAACTTTATGAACCAAGGGTAGTGACTTTGCAGTGAAAAACTGAATAACTACCCGTTTAATATGTGTAATGAGGGAGTGAACACTCATTTAGCCAATGTTATATGAGCACATAAAGACACTCTGTTCAGTCTGTATATACGAATGAGATGGGGAATTAATTTCCCAGTTTCCTGCTTCATGAATGTTTTATTTAAGAATGTTTGTACTATTTTTAGTCAAGCTCTGAAAACAAGGAGAGGGTCCCATGGTAAGGAGGCATTTGATAGGGGAAATCAAAGAGCGGTATTTAATTTAATGTTAAAGCAGTGTTCTGGATGTTGTGAACAGTGTTTCTTTTTCCCATTGGAACTTTAGTCTTTAAAGGTAAGCAAGTTCTCTTAAATCTTGTGACCTAGTCATTCTTTTTATAGGTGAATTGGTTTATCATTACTAGAACATTTAATCCATCATGTAAGACTATAATATGGAAGTGAAGATGACTAGTTACATCTTTTATGTAATTTCATTGTAGGCACTGATACACATCTCTGGAGAATATTTTCAGGATGTGAATAGGTGTTTCATGCAAAATTTCCTTATGTTCTGTTTCTAAGTATCTTCTGGCAAATATATATTATTTTTAGTTACTTTTATTTATTCTTAGAACTATTTCTTTGTTGTTATTGCAGAGATGCTATAAAAAGTAATAAGACAAATATTAAGTTTGTTTATTTTGGAGAGCAGGATTTAGAAAATACATGTAATTTAATCCCTAACACAAATATTTCTGTGTATTACACTGCATGATCAGTGAGAGATCCAGCTTTAGACCTGGGTCCTGCAAATTCAACCATATAAGATTATAACATAAGATTCTGGGAATCTGGTGCCTCCAGCTCTGAGCAAAAACTTGGAAAAGTCTGCTCAGGAAATATTTCCTAGAGATGGCTGGAGATCTCTGCAATTTAGCTTATCTAGAATCTGGATCTTGTCTAGCAAGCGTGAGGTTTGTTCCAGGCCTCACCATGGTGATTATTTATCCATCAGTCCGTTGTTTAAAAAGTAGAAGTAATACTGGAGTTGAACTGAGCAACCCTCTTATTTTTCCTGACTGCCCAGGAACGGCAAAAGGCCATGTCCTCCTGCTGGCAATCCTTCCAGATCCATCAGTATTCATCTCCTGATTGTACAGTAATGCAGGATGGAAAATGCCCCTCGTGTGCAGGGCATTCACTTGGATTGTAAGAGTGGCAGGATGTGTGTGTCTGGAATTCAGCTGTTTCAATGCTTAAGAAAATGGTCTAAACATAAACATAAAACCCTTTCCACAAAAGAAAGATGCTGTCATCTTCCACTTCTCTGAGTTCTACAGGTAGAGATTCAGGTGTCCGTGTATGTTTGTTCCTGGATCAACCTCTTGAACTTGTGTGCCTAAATTCTAGCTTCTGAATTTTTCTCACTTTAAATACTTAAATTGTCAGTAGATTTGGCCTTCAGCCTGCTATGATTAATCTTGTTCATAGACACAATGACAAAGTCCCTCTCTCCTCAGACTTTGGTGTCATTCTGTGAACTAGCATAGATGTGACCGCTTTATTTTTAATGCGTGTGATTAATTTCCCTATTACCAGAAACTCCTGTGGCTATTTTTATTTGTGACTTTATTTTTTTATCAGTGAAAAATTTTAGACTGTTACAGGAAAACCATAACACTTAGAGACTAGTGAGGTGATTTGGACGGTCTGAGGCTGTAGCACTCTCAGTGCCACGGTTGTTTGCCAATCACCTATCTTCTCTAATTGGAGTATAACAACCCTGGCCATTTGTCATTAGGCATTGCAACATCAGTCTCTGGCCTTTTCCTGAACTCTGAAGAATTGTGACTTTTCTTTGAACTCTCAGCTTTTAGTTCCACTGACCCTATTGCCCATTTGTAACTGCTGCACCATTTATCACTCTCGGGCTTAGAGATATGGTTGGGGGGAAAGACTCAAGTGCAATCATTCACACCTATGGGCTCTCTGTATTTGGACTTCACAGTTTCTGTGTAGCGTAACTGATAGGGAGAGATTAGTTACAAAACTGTAATTCCATTGAAGGATTGTGATAGTACCTGACCATAAACTGTATATGATGCTCAAGAGGTTTGACATCACCGGGGTTCTGAGATTAAGTTACAGCATTTACTATTAGTCTCTGTCACTATCTGTTTTAGAAGAGGGGTTTTGTGCAACCCCAGTGTAAAATGTAGGATATTTTCTAAGTTAGGAAACTTGCTGTTGCATTAATCGTCTCAGAGTCATGTTAATAGTTAAACCATAGCGTGACATAATCCAGATTTGGTACAATAAGACATAAATATTTATTTTTACATACTACAGAGAAATTCTGTGTGTTGACCACTAACAAGGTCTTGGAATATCAGACCAAACTGGGACTAGTTTGGCATTTAAACAGTTTTGTATTTATTAAAAAAAAAAAAAGAAAAAGAAAAGAAAAGAAAAAAGACAACATGTAAACCTATCAGAAGGAGTTAGTGGTGAGCCTAGATTATCATTCCTGGAAAAAAAAAATCAGGATGTACTTTAAAATCAAAACAAAAGTAGTCCTTTTTTTCCCTCTTACATTCCATTTTCCCCATATATCTTCTGCTATTTACACACACACTTACACAGTTACTTTTCGTGTGCCCCTAGGAAACCATACATTTCCTTCTTTAAGCTGTTTTCCACACCTTTCTTTTAGCTGATTTTTCCTCATTTTAATTTCCCTGTCATTTTTTTGTTAATTTTCCTATCACTTACGTGACTAACAGTTGAGTACGTTTTGCTTTTATGTGATTTTGGCCAAAGAATGCTCGTTTTTAGACTCCATTCAAGTATGAAGTGTTACATATGGACAAGAGATCTCTTCACAGTTTGTATGAGGGAGATTAGGTAAGGGAATAGTTCAGAAAACTGAGCAGCTATATCTAAGACTTTGGGAAGAACTTTCTTCTCCTGAGAATAACTCTCCTGTTATGAGAAAAAGATCGAGATCTCATATCAAGGTTTGGAATTTCATGCCATGGAAATAAAAAATGTTTTCTTTGAAATAAGAAAAAATTTTTTTTTTCCCCTTCGCTACAATATGAACCACTCAGGAAGAGAATGATTAGAATAATTATTTCTCTTGGCATTCTTTAATTAAATACTCCAGTTTTTATGCAAGACCTAACAAGTTTATTTGCCATTCTTCCTTATGCTTCCACTTTGTCCAGGCTTCCTGGTTGGGCAGTGTCTCCTCCCATTCCATCTCTCCATGAACACAGCATTCCTGCACTGTGTTATGATGTAGGAAGGAAGGCTGAACAGGTGCCTGAGCCCTTTTCCTAATGTCTGCCTTCGGTGGGCATTTTTAGGATGGAGAAATATTAAGTTCTTATGAGGATTTCAATTTATGCCCAAAAAGTAATAAACCAAAATATTATGAGATAAATAAATATCAAAGATGGGATAATAAAATTAGATGAAGTATTTTGAGATATTTAATGTCAGATTTTGCAGTGAAACTGTACCAAAGCATCTAACAACTTCCCTTGCATTTTCAAATCCACCTTTCTCTTTACTGTGAAACACAGACCCCTCTTTAGTGCAACCTTTTGTTAGTGAGAACTTTATGAAAATTTCCAAACTCACTAGAAGGAAAAAAAGCACATAAGAGACTAGTTATCAAAAGGACCAATTAGCCAGAAAGTCTCAAGCCTCCATAAAAGACTCAGACAGGAAAAATTGTGGACGTAACTTTTTGTCCCAGCTTTGAATCCCCAGTGCACAGCGATACTTTCTTAAAATTCTGATCAAAATGTCTAATGTCCAGGTGAGACGTGGAACTGAAGACATGTGGGTGTTTTTCTGCATTCTCAGCAGCTCCTGTTACTTATCTGTAAGCACTTGCATGCCAGTATTCAAACTTTGCCTCCTCGGTGAGGTGGTTGTTTCGAGTCCTGTACTGAAGTGCCTGACCCTGGTGAGAAAGCCTTGTCCCCTCACAAACATCTGAACTCCATGTATTGTTTGCAGGTCTAATCTTACCTTATGCTTTGCAGTAATTACCATTTGGAAAAAAAGAAATGTTGTGGTATCTCAGTACAGCCCTTGGTTAGGGTACAATGCCACTTATGTTTAATTAGTAGATAATTAGTCATTAGTAATTATAAATGTTGTATATACTGCAAGTCTTTGCAACCAGCATTGATGTGTTGAAAGAGTTTCCATTTTCATTCATGCAGGATAAGGTACTTAAGCCACTTTGTGTCTGTACTCAAAGTTAGTACTCAAATCAAGCCCTGTAAATCTTTGTTCCCCTCAGAGGGGAAAATGTAAATGACATGAGCTAGTCACCACTAGATGTTTTAATGCTGGCCTGTTCAAGATGATGTAGTTTAAACAGTGTTTCATAAATCAGGTGGGTTTTAGTGTCATTTAAAATACTCTGGTTAGTTTTAAAACTAGAGCTGTAACTGAAGCAGAGACATATAAGAAAGGGAAGGTTATCCTGGTTTAAATGTAGGCAAAGTGGTCAATTGTTTGATTCTTGTGTCATTTACTGGAAGCTTCTCTGGTACTTCCTTGCTCCCTAAAATGTTGCTCAGCAATTTTTATCTATTTTAAATTAGTATTTCACAAAGATTGAGGCAAACATTTCAGTGGAAGCTTCAATAGATTTTTTTTGGAGGTTGAGTACACATGGTTTGTATTACTCCTCTTTTCCACATAAAAAGACACTGTGTCCTCTCGTAAAAACAAAAAAGAAGAAAATTAATATTCTGCTTCTAGAGGTTGGACAAGGGATCTTAATTTCTTTTTGTGGATGATTGACTGAGGATTTGATTTAGTTACATAAAAGATGGCTCTCCACAAGAGACCTGATTTCATAACTATGCCCCTGTAACAAAAAAATATCTTCTGTCTAGGAAATGTGTGTGTATGTTTTAGAGCTACCTGTGTGAAGTCAGTTTTATTGTTTCCTTAACAGTTCAGAGAGCACTGAGTAGCAGCAGTCTGTGTATTGTGGTGATATAACATCATACTCCACACGTGCTCTTCTGTTTGGGGGTGGCATTGACTTTTTATTCCTGAGATGGTAAACCCCAGGGAATTTCCCTCCCACATGTGCAGAAATAAAAATTGGGACAATTAAGTTGCTTGTCCTTTTAGTTAATTTTTTCTCAGTGGGTTATGAAAATTAAACAATTAAAATTGGACTATAAATAATGTACTGAACTTACTCTACCGAGAGGCGCAATGTTGTCCTTCTCAGTAGGAGGACAATTTATACTGTAAATAAAATGAGTTCATTCAGTTGTCCAGGGACTGAAGGGGCAAGTGGGAAAGGAGGGACTAACGCGAGCTGCACAGCGGTAAGATCCAGCTTTAATTTATCAGACCTAACCTTGCTTCTGCAGATCCACGCAGTTTAAATAAGACTTATTTTGGCATGTACATGTGAATTTTAATGAGTACATTCCCTGTCTGGTGATGTGGTTTTGTTTGGTTTTGTTTGTTTGTTTGTTTCATATGGTTTATGTGACCTGTAATAGATACTCTTACCCCTTTCACTCAGATTTGAAAAAAAACTGTAGTGGCTGCTTATGTTGTTTTTTTAATGTGCTTTTTTAACATTCTGTTCTTCAAATTTGAAGCTCAGGAAAAAATCTTTTATTTTAGTGACAGCAAAATGCCCACAGCTTAGAGTCCTTGAAAAAGTGAAAATGCTTTGTGACATGAATGCAATTTAGCCTTAACGTTCTCTGCGCAGTGTTCTCTGCTTCCCGTGTACTTTCAACCCCAGTGAAAATGCCTTACGGTCCCACTTGGTAACACTTGTGAGCCAAAGTGCACTTTGCAAAGTGAACCTCTGGAAGATGGTCAGAATGGTCTGCAAACTGATGCACCTGAGTGTTCAAAAAGACTTGAGAGAGATGGCTTTCCTGGTGATAGTTTTGATGCTTGGATTTATGTGTACATATTAAGGATTCATTTTTGACAGGTCTCTACTTCTGAATATACAGAACATGCAAATTCAGACATCAAAATATATTTTGAAAGGTGGTACTTTGATTGATATTACCTCGAGTAAAGCTATTGTAGGAGAGCAAAAAGAAGAAGATGAATGATGAAGAAAAAATTAATCTACAACTTTTGTATAGGAAGTTGTGAGAAGGAGATACAACTTTAATAGTTAAAAAAAAAAGGGAAAACCCCCTCAACCTAGTAATGGTGCATCTGATGTTGGGTCTTTGTTTGTTTTTCTTTGTTTGTTTTGTTTTTCCATAATTGCATAACTTGGTGTAAGGTAAGGCTATGATTTTGCATAAGATTTTTTTTTTTTTTTCATTTTTATGGAAAGCTTGGAAAGATTTTTTTAGTCAATTTCTTTAAAAGCACCCTGACCTAGTTCCTGCTGAGGAGAAAACAGATCCTCTAAATATAGTAGCATGTGTGTAAATATAATACATCAGGGAAGGGTGGCTATTATGTGTGTAATGGCATTATGTAGAAATAATAGGCAAGGCTGTCCTCTTGAAACTGTAATCATTGTCAGCGTTGTGTTGCTGACAGATTTGCTCTTAGGACCATTTCATGCTTACCTTGGATGTTCTTATTGATAATTACAGGCTCTGTCCTGTGATCTATACCCAAGTTCACGCTGATTTCATGACCCAACCTATTGACCTTGAGCGTTTAAATTAGAGCTACTAAAGTGGTGTAAACCAGCTTGCAATGTCAGGGACTTCGAAAGCCTCACAGCATTTCAGGCTAACCCAAAAAGTCTTACCAGGCTGGAGGTCTGTGTTTGCCCATGTATATCCTTTGGCCAAGTAACACAGTGCAGGCTCAGGGACTGTGTTTTCAGTAGCCTCAACACACAGACAGTCATTGACCTGTAGCTACTGGTCACCAAGTCACAATTATCAAATAGTAAAACATTTCTCATTAATGCCTGTTTCTTCTGAAAGAACATACAGTGTATTTACACAGCCTTTTGTTACCATCTACAGTGCAGTTAAATGTTGAATATGTTGACTATAGCATATATTCTGTGACTAGTTAGGAATTACTCATCTTCTGTGCTGAGACTGAACCAGTTTATCAGTTGCCACTGTCAAAACATTCTGGTTTATTACGTGCCTTACATGATTTTCTTCATGTCTAGTAACTCTTTAGGAAAGAGTAACAAATAGAAAGGACTGGGGTGCTATTTTTACTGTAGTTGTGCTTGAAAACTCCACCCAGAACTATGTTTCTGCTGTCTTACATTCTGTATGTGTGGAAAGAGAAAAAACTTGAGCTTCTTATAGTCTAATTATACAAGACTTTCTTTGAGGAAAAAAGAAAAAATTAGTATTGCTTGTTTTGCAGAGAGAGTAAAATGAAGCTCAGGAAAACGAATCAGGGATCAATTTTTCATTACCTCAACACAAAGTGTTTAGATGTTTAAAATTTTACAATTTCAGGTGCTGAACAGTCAAGCCTTAGGTGTCCTCACAGCAGTAGGCTCCCTATGCATGTTTCCTCTGTATTTCACTTGCCAAATTATTACTGAACAATTTTGAAGATGCAGGCTGAGGATTTTGAGTTTTGGGCATTGGGAAACCTGCTCGTTGTTGATTCCACAAAGATAACATAAGAAATCTTTGGCAAAGATGGAAAAAAATCTTACTGACTTCCAGTGCATATTTTCTAGGCATCACTTCTCTGTTTTCTGTAGGTTTTACATGTAGTTTAAGTACATGCCATGATCAGTGAATTGTTGGAAAATATTTGTTCAGGTTGGAAGTCCTGCTGGTGCAGGACCACTCGAACGTCACTCTCATCTTATTTTAGCAGCTAGGACATAAGGAAGGCTTGGCTTCCAGCTTTAAATCTAACTGTTTTAACTTGAAAGAAACTCCACATTGAAATAAGATATGCTATTCTTTTTCTCTTTTAAATTTTTTTTGTCACTTTGTTGTATTTCAGCTATAAGTAGTACTATTTCATTAAGCTGTTCTGGTCTAGCACCTTGATTTGTACTTTGCCCAAAGCTTACTGTTACAAAGACAATTTAAAAAAAAAACCAAAAAACCAACAACCAAGCAAAACCAAACCAAAAAACCCCAACAACCTAAAAACCACCAGCCTTGGAAATAAAAGGCCGTGACATTGAATGCAATGTTTTTAGGCCTGAAAAATCTTTTTATTAAAGTGATTACCATTAAATATGCATTTTTGGGCACTATAGTGGGAACAATTTTCATGCCACAGTCATAGTTAGTAGCAGTAATTTTCCTGTGTTCTGACACAGAAATGCATTACCTCCTAATAAGCTTTTCTCTCCTTGTATATTCACTCTTATGTCCTTTACTTCTGTAGAATTTGTATCTTGCAGATTGTGAGAATGTTTTCTTCATACTACTCTTGTGCAGGCAAGTTGGCTGCATCATGTTTATAAATAGAAGCTGATGAAGCACAATCTGTGAGTCTCCTGAACTTCTGTCTACTAATGTGACCTTTGGCAATTACCATTTCTCTTCCTTCTTATCACTTACTACTTAAAACACTTCCACTGGATTTGTGAGTTTTCAGCAATGGAATTAAGATAAAGTTGAAAATACTTTTGAGGCTAAGCAATTTTGAACATTAGATTAGTTCTAAACCCAGTCATTTTCTAACTATAATTAATTTTTGTCATCATTGCATGTTCTTCTCTCATCTTAAATATTAATAGTCCAAAGTAAGTAGAGATGGAATGCACTGTTAGTCAAGCATCTTTCAAACTGAGTTAATTGTAACCTCTTGTTGACAGTCAACACAAATATCCATATTCTGAAACTTTTTGCCTCTAAGCAACTGAGACTTGTGAAAGAACTCATTATTCACATTATCTTTAGAGAAACCCTGTTGTTGTTATAAAGTGGAGAAGCTGTTTCAGTTCAAAAAATGGTGCAAAATTGGTCTGAGACATGAAAGGTTTTTTTATTCTTCTTCTCTTTGCTCCATGCAGTAAAATTTTGCTGTGTATATATTCTTGAGATTCTTCAACTTGCAAAACCTGAGAAGGCAGATGAACACTTTGCTGTGAGAGGTGGTCCCTCTCTTTATGATGATACTGGAATGTGGGTCATGGGGGTGCATAGATAGAATTCAAGTAATAAAGTGTGAAAAGCACCACCACAAACATGCTTGTTATTAAAAACACATGGATTTAGTACCTGCTTATACTCCATTAGAAATCTTGTGCCTGAGCATAACTTGTGCAGTCAGCTCACAGATCTGCCAGCATCCAGGTCTGTCCTTAGTGCATCACCACGCAAGTCCTTTGGCAAAGTTATGCTTGGCTCCAAATCACCTTGTGTTTAGGATAGGGTGGAAAACCTCTCTTCTTTTAGGACAAGAGGGTACGGTGTTAAACTGTGCCAGGGGTGGTTTAGGCTGGGTATTTGGAAGCAATTTTGTACAGAGAGAGTAATGAGACATTGGAATGGGCTGCCCAGGGAGGTTGTGGACTCTCCGTCCCTGGAGGTTTTTAAGATAAGGATGGATGTGGCACTGAGTGCCATGGTCTGGGAACCACGGTGGTGTTGGATCAAGGGTTGGACTTGATGATCTCGGAGGTCTTTTCCAACCCAGTTGATTCTGTGATTCTGTGATTCTTGCCTCGATCAGCAGTGTGTTGACAGAGAGTGAGACTGAGCTTGTGTTTTTGCCCTGGGGCTTTATAGCTGCTGGGGTCAGAGGCAGTGTGTGCACACATGCTCCACAGGGATGCTGGCTGTGGGTCCCTGGATGCTCCTCAGGTGCCTGCCCTCAAGCAACACACAGAGCTGCTTCCAGGTGCATTCCCCTCCTCTCGGCAGTAATACCTGTTTGTTGTGCCTTCTGGATTGACCTGTGGCTCCACAGAGAACCACAGCCACGGGTGCCTACTGCTTCCCCCACAGGTAAGTACTTGGCTTTGTTGTTGTTTCCCAGTGGGTTCCCACAGGAGTCGCTCCCTCTGGAGCATGAGGTAGAGAGGCATGCAGACCAAGCCGTATCCTCAGCAGCATGAGGGTCTATATAGGTTGCTGAAGGCATAATTTTCTTTAAGAAATAGCTGTTGTAAATGAAACTAACAGATATAGAAAGAATCAAGTGTCACTAACCTTTTTGGTTGTCTGTCATTTGGGGGGTTGTTTGGATTTCTCCTACTGCTAAGCAATGTGCCAATTAGAGAAACAAGGTGTCTCTGACTCTCCCTTATGGATGTTTTAATAATAACCCATTGGAACTGAAGTTGCATTATTCTAATGTAATAATCACTTTATTTTTCAGATTACTTTCAGATTTAGCTGACAGAACCTGTAGGGTAGGAGTTTATTAAATACAACACAGAAGGACTATATATATTATCCTGAGGCCATTATGAAGTAACAAAATACTATAATCCCTAGTTATGTGATGGAGAAATGGAATCACAGACTAGTCCAAAACTTTAAAGTATTTGGCATGCTGAAGATTTGGAACACAGAAGCTTTCTTGGCCCTATGCCCCAACCACCAATAAATAAGGCTGATTCTCATTAGAACTTGTATTTATAACTTGAGGTTTTGATCTAGTACTGAGGGAAAATCCTGCCCTTGATTTGAAGATGCCCTTAGTAAGCTTGTGTTCTTCTATAACTGATTTGTGTCAAGCAGATTTATCACCTTATGTTATGTAAGAAGAAAGTTGGCGTGTGAGAGGCTCCGTAAGCTGTAATGGCAGGAAGGATATTCCCCCACTCCCGGTTCAGCCCTCAAAGTGCTAGATTTGTCTGGGGGAGAAAATACAGCGTTTGGAATGCACCAGTATGAGCTCTTTCAAGCACATGCCATTTAAATATTAGGTGACATCCAGTCATTCCATTCTGTTAAAATAATGCTGTTACGAATGCTGTTCTTGTCAAATACCCCTATCAGAAAGGTTCTTACTCTCAAACAAAGTTTTGGTTTCTGCAGCAAGCCAAACCCTGTTTTTTTCTGACAACCCTGTGTGCTTTGCTACATTAAGACTTTGTGTTGTTGCATAGTCCAGATGGCTTCAGGTGGCTTTGATTGAGAGTATGTAGAATACACACTTCCCTGTGTAACAGGGACTGGTTTCAACTGCTCAGGGTGTGCATTGTTACGGAATCTTTGTTGTTCCTCACCTTCACAGAATCACAGAATCGTTTAGGTTGGGAAAGACCTCTGAGGTCATTGAGTCCAACCTTTGAACTAGGTTGGACCTAGTTCACCACTCTGACTAGACCACAGCACTCAGTGCCACATCCAGTAATTTCTCCAGGGGTAGTGACTCCACCACCTCCCTGGGCAGCCCATGCCAGTGTTTAGCAACCCCTTCTGTGAAGAAATTCCTCCTAATGTCCAACCTGAACCTCCCCTGGTGCAGCTTGATGCTCTGTCCTCTTGTCCTGTTCCTGGCATGAGTTGACCCCCACCAGGCTACAACCTCCTTTAAGGAGGTTGTAGAGAGTGACAGGGTCCCCCTCATCCTCCTTTTCTCCAGGCTAAACAGTCCCAACTCTCTCAGCTCTTCCTTGCAGGACTTACGTCTACCTTGAATGTCTCCTGTGTTGCTGGAACCACAGTGGTTTGCACCAGCCGAGATCTCACCTAACTTATTATGATTTTGCAAGAGAAGTCGTAGCTGGGATGGTGAGCTCTGGCTTTCTACATGTCTGATACAACCAGAGTAGAATAATTCTAAATTTGACTCATTTATAGCAATTGCTTTGGCAAACGCCAAAATACCTTCAAAATAGTAGAACAGTTTGTGAACCTCTCACAGGCTTGTACAGCTTTTATGTACTGAGAAGAGTAGTAAGCCTAAATACAAACATTCCAGGAGGTTTGATGTCACTTTTAATGTTTTAGTAAGTGATATGGTTGCATTGAAATGCAGAACTACAAATTTCAATTGCAGTTTCCAGGCTCTAAGTTTTATAACCTCTTCCAGGATTTTTCCTAGCTGAATAGTACAGCTTTTGTGTTTTCTGGCACAAACGTGGAAGGATTAATCATTGTTCTGTAAGTACATGGGATTTTAGCAGAAGATAATTTTCTTACTTTTTTCTGAATGTCACTTTGAATTTCAGTTTAATCTTCTACATACTAAGGGTTTTAGGAGCATAATATGATGGAAATGTTTGTACCTGTGGCTCTGACTCCTAGTCCCTTATATTTTAATTACCTTGATGAATATTCAAAAATGAGTATGGATAAATGATCAGATTAAAAGTGAGTGCAGCTGCTAAGCCCTATATATAATTGTGGAAGTGGGTAAAGTATTGCAAAGAATTTTTTTTCTCCATCCTGTTTAGTTGCTGGTGGTATTGCAGATCTCTGCTACGATTACCTGTAGTGTTCTTGTAATTAATGTAGAAAAGACGCTGGGAAATACTTGTGACATCTCTAAATTATAAAAGTTGTTTTGGGGTTACTGATGTTGCACGATTTCATCCTGCAGATGCTGAGGGTTTCCAGTAGAGGTCAGGATGACATTGTCAGATATTTTGTAAACGCGTTGACCTGAATAGGTGCCTTACAGCACTTTCCTTATTCTCACAGGCAAAACGTTCGGGTGGGGTTTGTGTGCTTTAGGTTTTTTAATATGCAGATAAAGCAATGTATAATTATTGTAGTTTCCTCCGGACTTCACTGTCGACTTCGTAAAGTTTGATGGCAAACCTGTTGAGTTTCCTGAGAAACTCACTGTGAAAACTGGGAATAGAGGGAAAACAGTGGGAAGGGGATGAAGAGTTAATGCTGCTATTGAGGTAAAGGTCTTTTACTGTACAAATGTTAGGACTAGAGGGCATGTGAAATCGGTTTAAAATTGGTTTAATTTTTTAGGCCGAGTGTGTGTAAGTAAGTATATACATACATACATACATACTTGTATATACACATATATGTGTATGCATATCACACATACCTACACAGACATACTTATATATAGGAGCATGCATATATGTTTTGTCTAAGACTGTGCTACACACACAGCAGCAACACTTGAACAACCTTTGCTTTGGCCACTCTTCACTGCTTTTTCTCTGTACCTGCTGTGTTTTGGCTTAACTAAAAGAACAGATCTGGCTGAGAAAGTAACCCTATGAAGCAGAGGGGAAAAAAATTCAGGTGTTGTTTTTTTTTTTCAGCCACACCAATTACTTGACCATTTTTGCAGCATAACACTACAAATAAACATATCCCCCGATGCACTGAGCTACTTGGGGGATAACGAGTGCCCAAGATGTCTCGGTGACTGGGAAGAGTTAGGGAATTGTATTAAGTCTTTTTGTAGAATCTGGAACATAGGTTTTCTGACTGTGGTAGATTTTGTGGTGGGTTCTATAATGCAGAACCACAGAGTCCGTGTAGCCTTCCGTGCTGGTGCTCTCCCCTAACACTGTGGGTGTGACTGTGCACAGAGAGATCCCAGAACAGCTCGCTTCATTTATCTTGCACAGGTCACTGCTGGCTGACATTGCAATATACGTTTCTATTTTCAGGTTTGCTTTGCATTAAGATCTCAGATAGAGCTACACGTGCTCAGGCACGTAGTCAATGCATAAGAAGTTATCTGTGGCGTGTTTCATACCTTTGTGTGGTTACGGAACTGTGGTGTTCAGGCTCCACGTAGTTACTGGCATAAGATAAGGGGCACATCAGCGATTTCCAGGTGTTCACACACACAAAACTCTCTTGTACTGTGTGGTGTTCTTCTCTAGATGTGTGTAGGGCTCAGCTCTTGCAACCACGCTTTCAGTGGGCATCAACTGTTGGTGCACTGATGTCATCACCCTGCTCAAAGACACTTCTCTCCCTCTCAGGCAAAAATTACTTTCTCCACTTGGGGTAGGAACCAACTACAAAATGCACAAAAAACTAAGGCCCCAAAATGGAACTTGGTTTGCTGAACTGGAGGGGATGATGTTCACCATCTCTGAGTATATATAAAGCGTTGTGGAGGAAGACAAATAGCTGAGGGTGAGGTGCAATAAGATGACAACGAAATAAAATCTGCTTTTCCTGATGTCTGTTCTAAATTATCTTGACATTGAAAGTTTTATCAGACCATGGTGTACTTTCCAGGGGGAAGTGGTGAAAGTTCATATTGCTGTTGACATTAATAGCTAGACTGGAAAAAACACTTTGAATGCTTATAGGGAATGAATCAAAAAGTTCAGTGAGACATACAAGGTAGCTCAGTTGTTCTTTTTTGATTTTTTTATTGTGACAAAGTGAAATCAAATACCATGCTTTATCACTCGTGGTTTGGGAATTATTTTATATCTGTATAGATGTTTCATCTTTGTATTTGAAACAAAAATATTATGAAATCAAGCAGTTCTGGACCAAGATGGCTGCAAGTGACATAAAGTAGTACTGTCTCACATTATATGCTCCATAATTTATCGTAGTAGGCAAGCATAGTTTACAAATGACAAGGTCACCCTGCTTCTTAGGGGTTTAGGTTTTCTTACCAAAACCAGGGATCTCTTTCCTCACCGTGATTCTTATAATTTAATAAGTCTACCTAATTAGGTGATGAACACATACTTACTTTCACAGAAATCCTGAGAGAAGTCCTTTGATACACTGGGTATAAAATACAGCTATTGGGTGAGGAAGAGCAGTATTTCTGTCAAATTCAGGGACGTTCAGTCTATTAAGATGAGGCTACTTGCTTCTGAGATGAGAACTGTCTGGGTGCTTCAAATTCAGGTTCATCCTCACTAATCAACTGCTAAAAAATAATTCTGTAGCAGAAGTACATGTTAAGCTTTATTTATTTTATTTCAGTGCATTTTTAAGGGAAGAGGTATTATTGGTAGACACTGAAGTGGCCCTTGGGTTACTTGGGCTTTATAAAGAGTTCTACCTGAGATGTTTTTGGCTTTTTAGCCCAGGCCATTTTTTAGTTCATGTCTGTCTCTGAGCAAGGCAGCGCTGATGGTTATCAGTCCTGCATCGAATGGGGTACCAATTCTTGAGTCCTCCTTGCATTTGTTTTCCTGACTAACTGCCTTCTGCTGTGCTGGAGTGCATAGCCTTTTTCTAACTATAGACCTGTCGTTTGAGCTGCACCAGTGGAAGGTCTTGATCTCTAATAATACTCCAGCCAAATCATTTTCCAGTGTAAGAGGTATCACATACCTCTGCAGCACCTAGCAGACCAGTGTGGAGGAAGGATCTCTGTTTCAACTTTGCCAGCTTCTACTCTTGCTGGCCAGGTTCTCCTCTGCTCTTGACTCTTGGGTAGGTGGGGGTTTTTCTGCTTGTTTGTGTGATTTCTTTGCTACTTTTATGCCAGTAGGTAGAAAACAATGCAGTCTAGCCTGTTGTTTGGAGCGTGTAAAAAGGATAAAAGTCAGAACATGTATCTTCCTTTCTAGTTAAAGCACAAAGTCAGCACTGTTAACAGAGAAGATATTAAAAAAATAAAGTACAAAAATATTTGTGAAAGAGTGATGCTTCGTTCTGGAAAAAAATACCCATTTATTTCTGCAATACACAAAGTTCCTGTTTTCCAGAGTAGTGTTTTAGAAATGTGCTGTCCTGAGGAAAAGGCCCACCATAACTACAGTTATTGTAGTTATTGACAAGTAGTAACTCAGCTCTGTTTGTCTTGCAATTCAAGTGCAAAGATCTGATTTATACTCTATTTTTGTTGTATACGCATTGCAGTCTTACTTCACTTTTCCCAGTTCCTTTGCAGAGATAAAACAAACTTTGCATTTCTATTATTAGTAGTTTAGTTTTGACATTTAATTTGAAAATGACACAGACCATCAAAGGAACAGACTCAATCTCCTATCCTGTTCTTTTTTGACCAGATCCCTTATCAGTAATTTGAAACATGACCTCTTATATTTCAGATCCACAAAGTAGTCACCTTTTTTGCCTCTGGTGTCCAAATAGCATCCACTGAAGTATTTCTAAAGACAGTTTTTTTCTCTGTTTCTTAAATAATGTAGTGTTTCATACATAAAACAATAGTCTCTTCTTATGTGAAGTCTGCTTTCAAATTTAGTTTAATACATCAGATTTTTAGTAACCAAAAAGTTTTGTATAGGTGCCACCATTTTGATGACAAAGATGTAGTCTTGATTCCTACTTGATCATGGTTTGGACAACCAATATAAGTTGCATCCTAAATTTTGAATGTTTATTTGAATACATTTTTGTGGGAAATCTTGTGAGTATAAAAAATACTTAATCCTGCTGTGTTTAGATCTATGTTGAGCTCTTATTGTGTTTCGTGTTGCCCCATTCCATATGCTTCTCATCTATGTGCACCTGCCTCCCAATTAAACCTTCATTAACATGTGCATCTGCAGAAGCTCTGCTCGCTTTCATCCCACGTGAAGCATTAGATGTTTTACATCATATACATTTCTTACTTTTCTTCTGAACTTCCAAAAGAAGCACAGAATTAATGAAAAACCCAGAAGTGAAAAAGACCCCAATATTAGCAAAACTTAGGGACTCAGAAGTTGTTTTAAATTTTCACTGGTTTCTGTTTTATTTGTTTTTCATTTCTTTGTATTCACTGCAAATGAAAATGTCTATAATGATTTTTTCATACAGTGTGGGATTGACTGAATGTTGTCTGGAGTAGTTGATGTTCTTCCCAGAAAACTCTGACTTAGTAAGTGAACCTCTTCAAAAGTCTCCAAACTGTGGGACTGATTACAATGGGAAGCAAGAGATCCACTTGGTTGCTGCACTCAAGGGAAATAAATTTACCCCTGCTGCCATTAACACCTTAAGTAAATCATGTGCTGTACATAGGTTGTGTATGGGTTCAAATGAACTTGCATTGAAAATCTGACTTTGTAAGAAGACGTAACAAATAATAGCTCAGTATAATGATTTGCTTTCTGTTCGGTACTAGAAGCACAGAACTAATGCTTAGAATACAGAGACTGAATTGTTACTCCTAAGGAAAAAAAAAAAAGAAATATAATTATTACTTCAGGTCACCACTGAGGTCACTGACAGCACAGCATGGGGGATTCAAGTAGAGCAGCATGACTGCAGCTAGCTCATGGCTGTGAAAAGAGATCTTTAGTCCCCATTGCCTCTATATGATTACATTGGAAGAAGCAAGGATACATTCTTTTGTATTTATTTACTTTTTAAAAAAAAAAAAAAAAGGAAAAAGAAAACTTGAAAAATGAAATTTGAAAAGAATCCATTATAAATAAGCATTACTCTTGGTCTTGCTGTATAGTGTTCCATGATGATGTTGGCTGTTAAATTAGTAAAATCAGTGGTGAATGGGCTGGTGGGGAGACCCCTCTGCAATCCATGCACTGCTTGCTTTAATAATTAGATATGGTCCTGCTGTCAAACTGTAGTCCAGCTTTTATCATTCTTGGCAGACAGAGCAGAGCAACACTCTGGCACTTGACCTGCCCATAAAAACTTGAACAGGAAACAGCAATAAATAATCCACTCAAAAGGCCCTTGAGAAAAGCATTACACTTGATTCCTTGTAGGAATTGCATGTTACTCCAGGGGGAAAGTGGGCTCTTTCAAAACACAAACTTTGTATTGTTAGCATTTTTTAATTTATTTTTTACAATTAAATGCCTTTATGGTAGCTTGAAAGATACATTTTTTTATATGGCAGAGCTGACAGAAGCTTCAAAATTGCTTCCAGTTTTATTTGTTTTAGTCAAAATAGAAATAAACTTAAAGTATGTACACAACCAAACAGTGTTTCAAGCAAAACAACCAGCCAACATCTTCCTCCAGAGTTGGTCCTGGCTTCTTTCACATGGGGAACCTGATTCTTCTGGTTCTGCTTTCCATGGAAACCTTCATCCTTCTGAAGTGACCTCAGATTTTGACCCCAAATCCCTTACCTCAGTCCAAACACCCCTGCTAACTTGGTGCCTGGTCATTGAAATGGGCATGAAGTGAAAAAGCTGTTCCATTTTCTCTGGAAATTTCTTTCCACAGTTTTTGAGGGAAGTGGAAGGGTATTTCATTTCCTTCTCTGGCCTGAAACTGATTCTGTTTTTATTTATTGCAACCTATTTATAGTCTCTGATGCGATCCGTTCTGCAGACATTTACTTTAATCTCTGGCTTTTCTCATGAAGTGAATTAGAGAATTAAGGGCATAATATATAGTGGGTTTAGTCACAGAGCAGAGTAATTTTTTTTCTTGTGTGTACAATAATTTAATTTTTCATGTTCAGTTCAGTGCCCTGAATGAATGTATACTACTTGGTAAGGAAAAGGAAAATGTTTAATATTTACCAAGAATAATTTGAGAGAAAAAGACTTATGGAGACTACTGTTACACTTCTTACATTTAGCAAATTGAAATGGTTGTTACTTTAATGCGTAATTGTTTTACTGGGTCTTTTTAATTATTATTTTCATTCATATAGTCTTTGTTTTCAAGTCTACCAGCTTCTAAATAGACTTGGAAATTTTGGAAAAAAACCCAACCTAAACCTTTTTTTTTTTAAGGTTATTTTCAATTTTCAAAGGTTATTTTCATTGAAAACTATACTCATTTTTTTCCACTTTTAGAAACCAAACTCCTAGATTTTTGACTGGTTAGACAAATCCATTTTATTGGCTTGCTGAAGTTAACATGTATTTGAGTATCAGGGCAGTGATTGCTTGAAGCTAGAAATTCTATGAAATATTTTGTCAATTTAACAGGAATGTTATTTGTCAGAAAGAACCAGTGTGCTAGATGAAGAGTAGATTGATTGATAAAGTTCTAGGTCTTCCAGTTTTACATCTGGTCTGGGTTCAAAAGTTGCAAAAAGTTGATCATGAATCTTGTCTTGGGGAGGAACAGAAACTCGAATCTCTGTTTGGTTGCTTTTTTTTTTTTTTTACATTTATTTCTGCAGTTTAGCCTCCCAAAAAGCACTTTGAATAATTAATGAAGAAAGGTACTTAGGGCCAGGTTAGCAGGGTAGCAGTTCAAAATAGTTGGATAAGTTGATTCATTTCTGCAACGTTACGGTTTCTTGTATGGCACGTGTTAATGGTATATTGGTGACAAAGAGGCCCATTCCCGAATAGGCATTGAGCCATCTGAGGTATTTAGCTGGCACTGTGGTCCATCTTCTGGCTGTCCTTGCAGACCAGGTGGACAGAGATGCTCAGGACCACAGCAGTGCCCTGGCAGCCAGGAGGACCAACCATGTCCTGGGGGCATCAGGCAAAGCATCGCCAGCCGGTCGAGGGAGGGGATTTTCCTGCTCTGCTCTGCACTGGGGCAGCCTCACCTCGAGTCCTGTGTGCAGTTTTGGGCATCACAATATAAAAAAAGACATTAAACCATTAGAGAGTGTCCAAAGGAGGCCCATGAAGCTGGGGAAGGCCCTTGAGGGGAAGCCGTGTGAGGAGCGACTGAGGGCAGGCATTTGGTCTGTTCAGGCTGGAGGAGACAGAGGGGGATCCTCATTGCAGTTACAATTCACTTGCAGAGGAGGGACAGGCACTGATTTTTCTGTGGCAATCAGTGACAGGGCCCGAGGGAATGGCCTGAAGTTGTGTCAGGGGAGGTTTAGGTCAGCTATTAGGAAAATTTTCACCCAGAGGGTGGTTGGGCACTGGAACAGCCTCCCCAGGGAAGTGCCACAGCACCAAGCCTGACAGAGTTCCAGGAGTGTTTGGACAGTACTGCCAAGCACAGGGTGTGATTCTTGGGGCTGTGCTGTGCAGGGCCGGGAGTTGGACTTTGATGATCCTTGTGGGTCCCTTCCAATTTGGAGTATTCTATGATTCTTGCAGAACTTGCAGGAATTTACCTGTTTTGGGTAGGGACAAGGAAGTGGTGCTGACCAGTGTAAGGTGTTCTGCGGTCACCACTTTCCCTCTTTAGTGAGCAACCTCATTCCAGCCACATGCCTGCTGAGATTTGCTGGTAGGGCTGTCTCAGTACACCAAAATGTTGCATTTATGTGCTTTACTGCTTGTTCTTTCCTCTTTTTCCTAAGCAGAATATTATGAACAGCTCGAATGCCTTGAAATTTGGTAATCTGTATGTTTTTCATCCAGACTTAAATGCATGAGTGATTTGGTAGCAAGGACTGGTAAAACCATTGTATTCTGCCTGGTATATAATTGTTTATGGGTCATTGTTTATGGCCTATTTGATTTTTCAAATTTTGCATTAAATGTTTGAAGAGCTTATTGTTGTGTGGCTTTTGCAAACATCCACCCCTGATGTATATCTAATTTATTTTTTTGAGAGGTTTACCCTTCTACCAAATATTTATTTGCCCACATGGAATTCATAGGTTAGTGGAGAACTCGTTTATTTATTTACTAATTTTCTTGGTTATTGACTATGCAAAAGTTTCCACTAATGAGAATTCTTCCCTGTTGTGAATCATTAATACATTAAGTACACTTCAGATTCCTCCAGTAATGATACAATGAGAATTGCTTAGCTGATTTAAATGACACAGATGTAGTACTAATTATACATTTTAAATTGGCAACAAACACAATTAATTTACTGATTATCTAAAACAAAAGTAAACTTTTTTTATTATAGTAATTTGCTATAATTTATCACACAGCCATTTTCTTTGTGTAATATTTATGCATTTGACAAACCTACAAAGAGATATGTAATTAGACCTGTTTCATCCATTACTGGCTGCCTTTTAACCAGAGGTCTTACGTGAACAGCTTACAAAGACACTATCAGATTAACCAAATCGTAATGGTGGCATCTTTTAAATCAACAAATGCAATTCTTTTTTTGCTAGTAATTTATGTGGATTATTAAAATTGAATTGCTTTATTTAACTTAGCTTACTTGAAGGCATTTTACAGAGCTGTTGTTTGGACAGTGGTTTGTTTGGCTGTAGTTTACCAGATCTCTCTGTTTATAGATTGCAATTTTTTTTGCAAAATACTGGAACAAAATTTGGTTTTGGGCGTTTTTGAGGAGAACCCCCCAAACAAACCCACACAAAATAAAAATCTCTCTCCACCCCTTACTCCCCCAAGAGCAAAAACTCCCTCTAAATGCTTTGTTTTTGGGAAAGTTTAAAATCATTTGTCTGTGGATTTGAGAAATCAGAGTGAGGCTTTTTAAAAAAAAAATTTACTTTCATTTAAACCTAGATTTTGGGCAAAAGTGTTCCTAGAGCTCTGTTATCAGGTCTTTTATTTGCCTATTAAATACTGTCTTTAGTGAGTTTTATCCTGGTACCCATAGTGTAATTGAAAAATGCCAGATGTATGGCATCAATAAAGTACTCTTCAAAGTCTATTTTAGCATTCAATAAACAGGAATATCTTGTAGGAGGTTGTAATTGTTGGCTCTGCTGTAATTCTTTAAAATGACTGTTGAACCAATAATTAGAAATAACAAACCACAAACCAAGCTCCCCACCTCCCAGTCTCCCCCCTCCAATACAAGCAAAACCCCCTCTGCTGGGTGCTTATTCTGTGTTTTCAATGTCACTGATCCTTCTAGGGGAAATGTCTGAGTCATGTTTTTGTGGACTGGAAGCTTTAATTATTTTAGAAATTATGTATATTTTCAGGTAGTGATGCTCTTGTGACCACTGTAGACTAGAGAAGCAAATTTTATCAGAACGTGTAACATCCTTTGATCTGTTCCCTCCTCATGCTTGAGGCCTCCATTTTAGTTGAAAATTCAGTTTTGTTTTCCATTGAGTTCTTCCAAGTCAAAAATTTTGGCACTTGATTTTTCTAGGTTTATGCATGAGGGGTGCAATAGGGGTATGGAATCTGCTACTTGAAATGGAGTTTCAAGATGAAAAATCATACTCATCATGTTTTTTTTCCACAGTGGAGATTATTATTAGGGATTCCCAGGAAAAAAAAATAATATATCTAAGTGGAGGATGTGATCTTCTAAAGAGAATAAAGAATTTGGTTTCCTTGGACACCATCAGTGGCAGTGCCAAAGATGACAAGTGCAGGCAGCAGTATTTGTCCTAGGTGAGCACAGGTGCATTTGAAGGAGATGCACGTCCATTCCCTCTTCTAGCATGTTCATTTGCCCCTTGTCATGTATCTACAGGTAGAATCACTGCCACAGCCAAGAAACACTTTTCCATCTGTTTTCTCAACCCCCTAAAATACTCCTTTAAAAAAAAAACCACCAAAAAGCCCGTAACTTGTGTTATGTTTTCAACAATCACCTGATCATGGAGGAAAAGCATCTATTTCTGCTTTGTAAAGCATTTTTTTTAATTTATTTTTTTTTTCCTCTTTTATTAAACATAGGTTTGGTAATGAGCACTTCCACGTTTCTTCCTAATTTTGATTTATTTTTCCTTCTTTTTTTTTTTTTTTTCCAGGAGAGAAGATGGGTAGGTGCAAGTGTACAGGTAGGGACGTGCAGTTATTCGGCAACAATTAAGATTCCCTTTACAAGTAGAAAATGGCTATTTCATTATGTAATATAATTTCACTGTACTGTGCCTTTAAAAAGAACTATGCAGTTGTTCTTGAACTATTAAACTATATGTGTCACGGATTTATCCTGTTACCAAAAGGATCTCATGTGTCACTTGGCAGAGTGACAGCTTTCTTTCCAAGTCTATTGTATAATTGTGTTTTGTTAGCTGTTTTTGTTTTATAAATACTCTGCCGAAGGGATCTCTGAAGATCAAGATTTTTGATGCAGTATTTTTCTTTGCTGTTCTTTGATGTTGACCTTCCCCTCTCCCATCACAGCAACAAGCACAGTATTTTGTTCTTAAAAAGTTGCCAATTCTATGTCAGGAAAAAAACCATTTATTTTTCATTTCAGAGTTTTTGCAAGCAGGCCGACTCCATTCCAGGAGATTCCTTACTAAAGCTCTTCTGAAACACCCCAGAAAAACTAGGTTTGTGAAAATTTTCTGTATGTGAAAATCTGCAAAGAGACTCCAGTGCTATCGTTCTTCCTGTGTTTATCTACATGAGCTTGGAACACTGGCATTGGCATATGTTATTTTTGCTTCTGACAACTTTCCCTTCTAGCAAAAGCAGTGACACAGACTCTCTCTCTGCCTCTACAGTTAGAGTGAAAAACTTCTCCTGTAACATTTAATTGAAATCCTTCTTATTGAAAAATAATTGAATAAGTTCTTATCCTGCCTCTTGGTAGTTATGGAGAGACTTTATTTATTGCCTGTTTTATAACAAGTTTTAAATATTGTAACTCTGTTTAGAGCCCTTCCTCCTTCTAATCTTCTTGTTATACTGAACATACCCATTTCCCTTAGCCCTTCTTCCCAGATCATGCTTGTGAAACATCTTGTCAGTCTGAAATTTTCCCTCGGGGTTCTCTGCAGTCTCTCTGCCTTTCTCAAGGAGAAATGACCCAACCTAACAGTGTTTCAGCTGAGCCTCCTCATTGCCAGGAGAGCGGAAAATCTGCTTCCCATGTCTTTTCCATGACACTTGAAAAATTATTTTTTTCAGATTGACGTTTGCTAGCATCAAGTTTTTGGCTTCAGTTTGAGCTGTTAGAATATCAACTCTGTTTCAACTGCTGCTGCTTGGCCAGGTAGCTACCCTTTTGTATTATGTTTGCATTTTTTCAAAGAGAAATATTTAAATTTTGTCTTCATTTAATTGAATCCTGTTGGTATTATAACTGACCCAATTTGTGAAATTAGCATGAAATCTAATCCTGCTCTTGAGGGTGCCTGCAACCCCTCCCAGCTCAGTGACAGCCATAAATATTCTAACTTATTTTCTATCCAAGTTGTTAATGAAAATATTTAAAGCTTCCCGGATTATTGCCAAGAGGCCTTGCATGATAAAACCCTCTGGTTTGACAGCGAACCTTTTCTTTGGGAACTGTTCTTCAAATTGGGGTGAGGGGTGTAACTGTTCCAATTGCTCCAAATTAGACATGTGTGTGTTCCACTTTGTATTTATTAAAGAGGAGCACCTGAGCAAGTGAGGTGCAAGCCTCAAAACTGGGAAGTGACTGCTGTGCTTGAGCCCGCTGAGCTGGAGGAAACTTGTGGAGTGCAGGGTGGAGCAGGCAGGGAGCCTGCGGCTCAAATGAGAGGGAGATCTCCGTGGAGCTCAGGGAGCAAGCACAAAACTGCTCATGAGGTGTGTCATAGCCAGCCATTGCAGGAGAGGCCTTTTCTCCAGTCTTGCTTCCCAGTGTCACAGCTTTCCATGGCTTCATGGGCTGCAAAGAATTTCTACCTAGTCTCTCCCAGGTCCCTTGGAAAGGAGCATGTGGTGGGCCAGAGTTTCTTCCTGCCTATTGTTGTATTTACACATTAAGGGGAGTAGTAGTGAGTTTTAGAAATAAGTTATATAGGAGATGTAGAAGATATTTTTTGAGGGTTTTCTGACTATGCAATTGAGTTTTAGAAATGAGTTATATAGGAGATGTAGAAGATATTTTTTGAGGGTTTTCTGACTGTGCAAACTACATATGTAGTCTTCTTAGAGAGATTCTCCAAAACTTCGAGCATAGCCAGAGCCTGGTTTGCAACATAAGTCATTGAGAAGTTAGGGGGAAACCCTTCCACAAAACTGCTGTGTCCTGAAAGCATTCTCTGCATTGTATCCTTGTATCATCCCAATAGGACAGAGGGGCAGAGAGGGAACTGGGGAAGCAGTCAGCATTCTACAGCCTTCTTGCTTAGTGGACACCAGTGGGTGACTGAGAATGACTTTCTGTTACAGAGTTAATGTTTAAACTATCTTTTTAACATGTTTATGGTAAATCAGACTGTGAAATTATGTTCTAATTATATTCTGCAAACACTTGCAGTTAGCCAAGGGTCTTCAAGTTTACAATATTGGTCTCAAACCACTCACTCAAAAATGCTTGACCTGATGACAGTTTGTGTGTTCTATTAAATAAACTATGATTTATACAAGAATATATTCTCAGTTCATTTGAAAAATAAATTATCAAAATTATCTAAGCATAGGAAATTTATATCTGGCTCAGCTGTCTTCTTCTGGAATCTGGGTTTGCAACCTGTTAGATTTTACAGCTTGGCCAACTAACTGATATAATGACATGGCCTTTTAGAATTGCCAGCTGTAAAACTAATTTTGGCTGGAGGAGTGGCCAGATGTATTCCATGTATTCCTCACTGTCCTCAGTCTGAACTGGGTTAGTAGGGACTATAAATAGCTTCATAAATATTTTACTATGTCTACATTTTTCTACTGGTGTGAAAGATAGGGGAATAGATTGTTCAGGTTCCTCATGAGTAAAACCAAACAGAGTGAATAAAAAAAATTACCCTTACTTTAAGTAACTTTTTTCATATTTCTGTCATATCTCTGCCTGACCAATGCTTGGTAGCAGCAGCATCTCTCTCTCCTTCAATTGATGCTGGTGCTGAACAATGGGCACAACAAAATTGTGGTTGCTGTTGATTTCAGCCAAGAAAAGGCTTCTGACATGGATGGTCTTCTTGTCCATGTGGTTTGAATTTGAGAAGGAGATGAACTACAGAATCAATTGTTGTTCAATCAAAAGGAGAGTGTTTTTTATATCTTGCCTTTTTTATCAGGTCTTCTGAACAGGAACCTCTGTCCCAAATTTAAATGCTGGCTGTCAGCTGAAGATAGATGTGTCCATGTTCTCAGTCCAAGTGCCTCCTCCTGCCTTTACTGAAGCTTATTCCAAGTGTGTCATTTAACTTTATCTCAAAGGTTTTTAACTAGCAATTTACAGAACAGAGTCCAATATAGAAATTGAAAGGTAGTCTGAATTCGTGTCCCATGACCACAAGAGAGAAGAATCACAACTTGGCTTTTGTATTTATGTTATTTTGAGCCAGGGTGTCTTTTTCCCACAGTGTTAAAAAGAAGGAAAAAAACCAAACAAAAACCAACCAACCAAACAAAAAAAACCCCAACCAAAACAAAAATAAAAACAAGCAAAAAAGTCGCCAAACAACATACCCCCAAAACAAAACAAAAAAATTCTCCCTGCTATTTTGGATATTGAACTGAGAAATCAAAGTGATAATTTTTTTACTTTTTAATTTTTTAATTTTTTCAAATACAACTAAATACTCATTTGTGTTTGTTTTAGGGAAATATAAGAGGTACTTTAAGGCTTTGTAACTAGAAAAATCTGCAGCAGTATCTGACATCTCATCTAAGTTTTGAATGCAGCAAACCTCAGCCCTGTTCACTCCTTTCAAGTCAGCCAGCCTTTGTGCTCGTTTTGAAGTTTTATTTTAGTAAAGAGAGTTTAAGCATGTTCCTAATGTGTGGTGTATGGAAAATGCTTTGCTCATTTATCAATCCAGCCCTTAATTTCCAATGTGCAGCTGCCTGTCCTAGTTATTATTTGGAGCAGAGATGGGATCTGAGGCAGGTACAGGCCACAAAATCTGATTTTGTTTTATTCAAGTGACCATTAGGCTGTGTGATATTTATAGTCGGATGGATTAGTGTCCCTTGGCTTTGCTCTTTAAATTGGATAGAAAGCCAAGTTGTCTTGTTAAATAGATTCCTTGCCTGCTCCATAATTCTTAGAGAAGGCCAAAAACCCCACAAACAATTCTTTTTGCTTTCCCTTCCCACAGCCTGCACTGGCACATATCATGGGTGTGACACTGGGACAAAAGTTATCCCACATTTCTAACACATTTGAATGTCTTTCTTTTGTATTAAAAGCACCATCTCCTGGTCCAGTCAAAAACAGTGAGGAGGAAAAGGAGAGAAAACTTTTTGAGTCATTTTCTGTGAAGCACCTTTCATACCATCTGTATAGTGGCCCTCTCTCTGGTTATTTGAGTTTTTGAAAAGTCTCACTTGCTACAGATAATTTAGTTTAAACCAGGAACACCCAATATCCAGGGGCCTCTGATGGATGACTTAAACAGCTGAGTATTGAACTTGTTTAATTTTTAACTGTGCATATTTTTCTTTAGAACACTGTGATTGGTGTTATAGGTTACCAGTGATGCCTCGAAGAAATTGAAGGAGCCAATTTACAATAGTAAGCAAATTTATTAGTAAGCGGTAGATAAACAATCGGCGCGCCGGGAGGGGGGGTGCTGTTTAGAACAAAAGAAAGTTCTCTCACAGCTCGCCGCCGCCGCCCTTTCTTATCAGCCTCGAGAACAAACGCCAGCTTGTTAGAGGTAGTTAACAGATATGTGGGAAATACACACGGAAATCACATACCAATGTCCTGAAGTTTTACTAAGTTTAACAAAAAAGAATCCCCTCTAAAATATAGCTTATCACAATTGGGATTTCAAATTAAGGAAAATACAACTTCTAAATTTTTTTATGTAAAAAAGGGTGTAGTTTTCTGTTTTAAAGACAACGTTTTGTTACTCAGACCTGATTTTCTTTATGCTAGCTATTTTTCTCAATTTTATGCCAGTGAGAGAGGCTAATATCTTTGAACATACCTGGATTAGTCCTATAAAAAACCCCAAATTAATTGCAAAAGTTTCATATCATTGAAAATGAATATTATCCTTTTTTTGGATAATCATTCGACTAAAATAAATTAGTTAAAGCTGTTTAAAGCTTAGTTTTTCATATTTGACTTGTCTGCCTTAAAAACAAACAGTGAAAAGAAAGAAGACAGACACAGGTGTGGTTCTTGGTGCCTCATGTTTTGGTACAGGGGACCAAGACCAACAACAGGTATTGGACTGGAGTTCATATGGACTATTTCTTCCATCAGTTTGCACTGGGAACAGAAATGAAGAAGATGCTGTGATAGTCTGGGAGGTTTGTATCTGAATGTTTAGGTAATGAAAATGCCTTAAAATTGTTTGGATCAGGTATACACACACAGGACAGACAGAACTCCTGAAAATACGTCTGAATATTGCTTTGTTGATAGGAAACAGTGCCTTTTCAACTGTTTATTCTACTTATCCTTGAGAGATTCATGCAGCTGGGGGCAGAGAAGGAGGTTAAAGGATTTTTGCAGATGTCTTGTCTCAAGCCTATATTCTGTCAAACAATAGCTGAAACTTCTTTGCTGTTCCCTGTGGTTAAAAAGAGGCAAAGGGCTCTTACTGAGCGAGCTAAACTTCATCTTCACCAGTATCAGAGCTCAGTCTGTACTAACCCTTGTGGTTGTCTCCAAATATGTGCCAAGTGTCTTGGGTGATAGAACTAAAGCAACAGATCTAGGCCAGCAATTTTTTCCCCAAATAATAGGAGTAGAACACAACATGTGTTTTGCAAACAGTGGATGAATGTATTTTATATAGACTGACCTGTGTGCTCTTGTCTTGAAGACAAACTCATCAGCTATCAAGAAACAGAGCAATGTTTGTCTTAAAACAGTGATGGCTGTTAGGTGAAGGAAACGGAAACGTTTTCCATGGATCAGACAGACAATCAGCAGAGTTTTGTTACAAATACAAATTTAATTAGTATATGAGGTGTTTCAAAGGCACACCAGGAGAAAAGTTTCTTATCAAGTACAGCTTAATACTCCAAGCCTAGTAAAACTGTTAAGAACAAGTAATTAATAGCTCTTATGAAGCCCAAATTCTCAAGGGTTGTACAGAAATGTCACTTATCTTTTGTTACTACTGATCAGAGTTGTACCACAATAGGATCAGAAGAAAAGGAAGCTGGGAAGGAACCTACTCTGTTTTCAATGATATAGCCATTATAAATATATACAAGTGTGGTCAACATTTGAAAACTAAAAATAGAGAGGTTGTCCTTGTTCTTTCTGAAGAAGTTTTCAGTCTCTGGTATTGGACTGGCACGTGTTAATGAAGCATGAACCAGTGCCAGATAGACTTTTAATTAATTGATACTAACATATATATTTCTTGTCTCTGGCAAGTTTAGTTTTGTAGAATAAGTTGCTACTATTTCAGCACTGAGGAGAGAAAAATCCCAGTGCTTAGATACCCACCAAGCATTGCTCAGTTATCTGAAGCCAAAGCCTAATATTTCAGATGGTTGCACAACTTCATAAGTATCTGGTGGAGAGCACTTCTGACCTCAGAGCAGCTTTTAACATGCTCAGTTACTGCAGTGCCTGCCACTGTGATGTATAAGACTTAGCAGATAACAAAGGTATGTTCTTACTGGAAGATGGAAAAAATGATTATCAGTAGGGAGGATGCTCTTTTAGGAATCCACTGTTGGACAGCAGCCTTGTGAAAGGGATGTTACAGTGTAGCTCTTAAAATATTCTAACATGAATTGTTGCTCATTCCAGAAATGAAATAACTAACTAATCTGAAATGTATTCAGTAACCATAACTGGAATCTATGGCTTGAAGGTAAATAATAACGACAAATAGAATGGAGAAACTCTTCACAGAAGGACATCGGCATTTGAGAACTGGAATAGACTATTTTTATGGTTCTTATTCAGAAAGTGTACAAAGAAAGCAAGAAAGAAAAAGTGATGCGTAAAAAGTAAGCAAGAGCAATATAGGAAGAGTAAGACAGCAATGTAAATATCAACTAAGGTGGGGTTGTCTGTGTCAGGATTTTGTGTGCTTGGTTTTCTGGTTGTTTTCTCCAGATTATTTGGTTTGTTTGTTTTTTTGTGGTTTTTTTTTGTTTGCTTTTGTCTTGATGCTGTTTATATTTTTGGGGTTTCATTTGTTTGTTTTCAAAAAATATATAGGATTTCCTGAAATTAACTATTCCATTTGACATCTACTTTGGATATAAACTGGGACATTTTTGGAATATGGATTTGATTTGTTGTGTTATGAAAAAGCATGGCTAATAAGCCTTTTCCAACACAGAATAAGTGATGGAGATAAAATGGAAGGGGAACTGTGGAAAGAAATGAGAACTCATGGGTCCAAGTTTTGTGTTCAGTCCTAATAAATACAAATGTTAAGCCCAAAGAAGTAACTTTTTAGCATTCCAGGTATTCAGAGCCTTCTAGGCCTCTTAAAAAGACAAACCAACTGGAAAGTGGTGACAGATATTGTTTGGAGATGAGCTTAGGATATTTTTTGATTTACTTTTTCAATTTATCTTTATTGCTTTAAAACAATAACGAACTCACAAAAAGCAATTTTCTGAGGCATATGTAACTCTCCACCTGGAAAAATCCCATAATTTATCCTTTAATTCTTTTTGCAATATTACTCATAGATTGATTCTCTCTCTTTGTAGAAACCTTTGCTGATGGTGTTGGTTTCTTTATAATACACTTTGCAGCAGTATTTGATATTACTTCTGTCAGGTAAATTTGGCCTGAATTCAGAATTGTGCTGCAGTCTTCAAACTGATTTAGCTGCAGTGGTATAAACAACAGTTATGATGCAATTCACTGAAGGTAAGTCCAGCTTCTGTTGGTAGCTTAACCTTCTCCATTTCTTTCAATTTTCAGGGATTTGGTTCTACCTCCTATTACTGTTTTTTTAAATTTATTTAATTAATTTTCTATATTTCTGCAATATCCAGAGGCCAAGGTCCTGTACAAACATAAAGTTGATTGCTGAACTTCTGGAGCGGGAATCATCTCTGAAAGAGTGTGTTATCAATACATGAGGAGAATGGGGTCCACAAGTTTAAAACAAGCTGTGCATTTCCCTTTATTTCAGTCTTTCCCCCCTGTTCTCTGGAAGACTGAATTCCATTTGTCTTTCCCTTGCACCTGCACCTTCCTCTCCCTCTTTCTTGTGCGTCCTCTCTGTGGACCCCACTGAGCCTCACGCCTGTGAGCTCCATGGGCACACTCACTGAGCTATATTGCCTCCCCTTTCTTGCTGAGACTTGCTCTCCTGGCTGGATGCCTCTCTTCCTGTCTAAAAACCTTTTTCTCATTTTCAGCTCTGTCCAGAGGATTTGATTACCAGATGTGTGTGCTTATTTTCACTCATCTAGCTGCATTTATGGACGTGTGGCAGTAACCTCGACATGTTGGTAAGGGAAATGTTCTTCTTGGGCAGTGGCAGGGGACAGGGAAGGAAGGATTTTTCATTTGCTTAGTCTTAAGTGTGCACAGTGTTACTTGGGACAAAACAATCCCTCTCTTTGTGGTAATCTTACTAAATGGTTGGATATGCATTTTTATTAACCTTCTGATACCATGATTGGCAGGTACAACCGTTTCTGGACAATATGGTTCATTCCAGTGCTTTGCTGGAACATTTATGGTACACTGGGATATGAGTAGCATGGTGGATAAAGGCAATTATTATTGCAGCACAAGATAAATCTAGGTTAGGGTTTTTTTCCTTTCATTTCCATTTTAAGTGGAAGCAAGCCTGGCTCCCTATTAGACCGGTCATGTCAGGAAAAGTCGAGTGTTACACCTTCTCATCATGTTTCCTGGTTTGCTGGAGTGTTATAATGAAATCTCTCAGAAGTTAATGTAGCACTTGGAACTGTGACGCTATTCAGAGCTCAAAAAATAATAAAGGATCGTGTTCCAGCGGGTGTCATCAGTTATCAACAGCACAATAAAAATGTAGCAACAAGAATAGCGACACTATCCATGTACCTTGCACTTCGCTTCAGCTGATCTGAGTTACTTTCAGCTCATGTTAAGGATTTAATAGCTGAAAGCATTTTGCTGCTTGTGGTATTTGTTAGAAACGTGATCTGAACTGCTGCAGTGGAGGAGCACCTGCTCAGATTTTCAGTGACAAGAGACCGACTGTTTTGGTTTGAAGTCAGCCTTGACTTTTCAGCATGAGAAAACAAAGATGAAGTAATCCCTTGTTGGGTGCTCACAAACAGCAGGGTGTAGCTTTCCAAACAGCATCAGGGGCAGTGGGTTGTGACACTTGAGAGGACATGGATTGTGGCCATGTGAGACATGCAGTGTTTTGAAGCTGGGCCATGCAAATGTCCACACCAAAACGGCTGCACATCATTCCTTTGGAGAGATGTACATAACAGATGACATATATACCATACATGTCATCTGGCAATGATTAAGGGAACATGTTCCCTTTTTTCCTGTCAAGGTTTTGCGAGATTTGACCACTGTTCATCACTTTATTTGTATTTGTCCTGTGGAGTTCCTCTATTTTCCTGCACATAACAAAAAATGTATCATGTAAGGGAGCTTTTTTGACTGGTTTTAGATGGCCACACCTGTATTTGAAGTATGACTTGGTGTCTGGCACTAAGTACTGAAAGGTGTATATATCATTGCATTCTCCTCCGCACATGTTGCACAGCACTTTTGTGAAACATGATGAATTTCTGGTACACTGAATGCAAGTGTGTAGGAGGAAAGGAGAAAACAAAACAGCTGGAGTGCTTTCTGAAAAAAAAAAAAAAATTATTACATCAAGTTTCAGAATTTGAGGGGAGGGAAAAAAAAAAATCTTCCTTGCATTTGGAATAGGACATATGGGAACAATCATGTCTAAACATTATTTTTTATGCATGTGCTTCTGAAGCAAATCTTATAATTTGCTGTCTCAGTGTCCATGCATAACATGCACATGGGAAAACATGTACCTTTCCCCGACAGCAATATCCGCTGGACGTTTTTCAGTCCAACTCTAATCTTTTCCTTGCACATAAACGAGTGTGTTTCTTGTTGCTGTGTATAAATATTATCATTCTTGATATTTTTATTTGCAAATACATGGAAGTTTAGTCCGTTTTGCATCATGGAAATGACTGGCAAGATGAGGTATATTCATGGAATGGATTAGTTTTGGTTTACTGCCATAAAAAAAAAAAATTTAAAAAAAATCATGATGCGTAAATCCTGTACTCCTCAGTGGGTTTAGCATTTGTTATTGGTTGGAAAGTGTCTCTATATAAATGCTCACAACACCTGTAGAAAACAAGACCCCTGAAAGCAGCAGCAGTATCAGTGTTCCTTATCTAACAGTACTGTGAGGCAGCTTGTCAAAGGCCATGGGGATGTGTTTGAATTAATGCAGGTTGGCATATGGAGCAGTTGTATCAAGCAGGGTGAGATCTTCTCATTACTGGTTAGGGAAAATTGAGTTTTGTCACCTCAAATTTTAGGGGCCAGAGTCAGACCGCTGCAGCCTCCGAAAAGCAGAGTGAAATTAGGAATCAGACGGCCAGGTAGATCAGAGCCCCAGAGAATTTTAGTTCCCTTCACTGGGTAAAGAAAATCACATTCAAATCTGTGTGTTAGTTTTACTGAAAGAAAGTATATGCTGTGCTTCTCATCACTGTATTTTAACAGAAAATGCATGGAAAACTTGTGTAGATTTGGGCAATAAGCTAAATTCTCTTTGACCATGGGACAATTCTCACCATTGTTCTGCCAAACAGAGCAAGATCCTGGTATAACTAATGGTCTGTCTTTCTCAGGTGATTATGCTGAAGAACAGGAAGATACTCAATGTCTGCCTCCTGTAAGGGGTTTAAAAAAAAGGGGGCGGGGGAAGTGCTGCAGTGTCAACGTATGGCAACATATGGGACAGAGAACATGCAGCAAAATCAATGGCTATGTCATTTCCTTGAAGTGCTGAAATTCCCTTAGTGCAGCAAGCCATAGGCTCAGAGATTGCATAGCAATGCAACAAGCGTTAGTTTAATGCTCTCACTTTTAACTTGGAATGACAGTGCTTCATCCCCACAGTCCTTTTGTACATTTCATGTGCATCTTGTTCATCTGGTCTTTACTCAAGAGTTCGTTACGTGGTCATGTTGTGTCCATGGGTTTCACATCTGAAGGCCCATTTTGTAACAGAGGGAGTATTTGCTTGTTTCGTAGGTATTGAATATCACTAATTTTTGGTTTTTATAATATTAAATTGTTTTAGCTAGTGTTAGAAGTAGAATTCTTAACACAAAACTCCCTGTTAGTTAAGACTTTTATCGAAGTCCTAATGAAAAGCTAAATTGTGAGGTGTTGAAAATAATACAAGTAAAGTGAGGGGGTTTTCTTGAATTTTCTGAATTTTTATGAGATGCTTCATAATTTTTTCCTAAGAAGTTTAAAAAAATATGAATGTTTTAATTGGTGGAAAATGAAACTAAAGCCAACCATGTTAAGTTTTCGTGTGGTTTTGCTCACTCTAATGTTCTAGGCAGGCTGACACTTAAAGGGCTCAATGTACTTGTTTCTATGCCTGCATTTTGCCCAACTGTACAGTGATGGCATGAAGTGACATGTGAAATAGACTGAGAGCCCAGCAGGACAGACAGCATTGCCAACGTATCATAACTTGTATCCTGCCAATGCTTCCCTTTAAACCTTTTATTAACCTCCCTGGCTGGAGACATAGGGGTAAAGACAAATTCAGAGCAGTTATGTCTCCCTACCAACACCGAGATGCATGTTTTCAAAGCACTATATAGCTAAATCCCTAAACAACCCCCGCTGATACTAATGGGAATCCCACAGTGAAATCCCTGAATGTTTCCTTGAAGCATGTATGCATTAGGACTTCCTCTCCTGCCCTCTGTCTCCCACTGCTGTTTTCAAGTAGAGGGCCAAGAGGTCTTTTTTTTGAAGCAAAGCAAATGAACAAGGAAACAGTTAATACAGACATTGCCTTCTGAGTGACATATCTATGCAATTATGAAAGTCCTTGTGGTATGTAACATCTTTGGTTTGATGTGGGAGCGAATAACTCAACGAGCTGTGGCAAAAGAAAGCTAATTTCTTGTGTGCCTTGCCTTGTGTGTTCCGCCCGACGATCATCGTGAACTAATTTTGTCTGGGATAGACTTGTCAAGAATTTCAGCATCCCCTAAGTGTCTTAAATCAAGGAGAGGGCAGCGATGCAGGCTGGGACAATGAACATTGCGGGGAAGGTTGCTGTTGTGCAGAGAGCACAGTTTGACTTGGGAACAACCCAAATCCACAATTATCAATACGTTTCAAACAGTAGCTTGTGTTGAACACACGCTTCTGTATAGCGGGAAACCTATAATTTATTAATCCTAGCTATTAAAGTAATACATAGGGTTCTTTGATTGACGTCTGGCTCTGATTCCTAAGAATTATGCAAAGAGAGGAGTCCTAATGTAACAGATATACCAGTTTTCTGATTGGTAGAAAGGAAGCGTTTAGGTGTCCTCACCTGAATATTCCCATGACTGCATATGTGGATTTGACTTGGTCAATATTTTTTGTCCTTTGCCAGTTAAACTAGGCATTACTTTACGTATTGTTTCTTTCCTCAGCAGCACACTTGTTTGGAGGAGCCAGAAGTCTGTGGAGCCTGTCTGTGCTCATACCTTTGGGCCCCGGGAGAGCAGGTGCTGAGAGTTAAAGCTGGTTCTGCTGTTTGTGCTTTCAAGTGTTGCAGATTCATAACTGGGAATTCATAATAGCAACCTCTTAGATCACCTCAGCTATTAATTGCCAGAGCAGTCAGAGACAGTGAGGCTTTGAGCAATTCTTGTCAAGAGTTTTTCTTTCTAAGTCTCCAGCTTTGTGGAGCTGAGACAGTAGCAGGAGTTTCTTGTATCTGTGTGTGCAGAAGAAATGTAACTACTGGACAGAAAATGGTCTTTATGCATGTTTTGTCCTGCAGGCTGCCTGGGAATACCTGTCTGTGGAAAACTAAATCACTCTGAGGAGAAACCTATGCTTGGGGTGAAAAGCCATATGCTACTTCAGAGCAGCCCTTCACATGGGCAGACTGTGAACACTCTTTGTGCTCATTTAAACTCTGTGTCAGATGAGGAAAAATGTGTGTGAACTGCTGGCATTTTTCAGTCAAGAAAGCAACAACAGTGTGCACTGGGCAGAGGTGCCCAAGGGCTGGCAGGAGCTCTAGGCAGCAGTTCCAGTCAGCTTCAATTGACCCTCCACAGGACAAGGCTGAGCCCCACAGCCACAGTGGTGGTGCCTTGGGGACAGCCGGGATAAAGGAGGGCAGAACCTGCCTGGTGGTGTGAGGAAAAGTGTGAGAAACAGCCCTGAGAGGCTCGAGGGGAGAGCAGGAGGAGGTGGTCCAGGTGCCCCAGCAGGTATCCTTGCAGCCCCCGGAGAGACCACTGCGGATCCGGTATCCACACTGCAGCCTGTGGAGGATGTCACACTGGAGCAGGTGGATGTTCCCTGAAAGAACTTCAGCCTGTGGATTGCTGACGCAGGAGCAGGTTTATGCTGAAGGACTGCAGCCTGTGCAAAAGACCCTCAGTGGAGCCGGGAAGTGTGTGAGGAGGAAGGAGCAGCAGAGAGGAGCTGTTACCAACTGACCACAACCCCTATTCCTCCTCCCCTCTATGTCATGGAGGATGGATGGCAATGAGTTAAATTTTCCCCAAGTTGAGTCTGTTTTGTCAGTGATGTAAAATGGTGAGTGATCTCATTGTCTTTATCTTGGCCTGTAAACTTTTGCATCTTGTTTTCTCCACCTTGACTTCTTCAAGATTAGTTTTGTTTGAAAGGTGAAGGTAAACTCTGAGGATGAGATTTGGTATCTTAAAACTGGGCACTGAGTGCCTTTTAAAGCGTAGGTTTCTATCCAAGCCTTTTACATATATTGGGCAGCAGCCATTCAGGACTCATGGTCTCCCATCCAGGGAGGCCAGGTGGCATTAAGTTATTTAACACTAAATACAGACCACCAAATCCTGCCCTATTTGCTAGCTTATAAGGTGCAATGTATGTATTATTACTGATAGATGGAGGTTTTCTGTGTTTTAGGGGAAGTGGTGGAAATTCCTTGTGTAACATGTCAGAGGTACCTGTCAGTAGCCGTCCTTCATTGCCTTGCTGCTTTCACCCAGTAGCCCAGACTGACATTGCCTCCCTCAGAGATTTCACTTGTGGACTGAGGGGACTGTCATCTTGCTCTTGACATCTTGTACTTAGTGTTTAGACATGCTTAGAGGACTTCCTAACTTCGCATTTTCTTTCAAATACAGTGTTTGTTTTCTGTGTTTGAGGAGAGTTAACCTGAGGTTACAAAACAGTTGATGGATAAGTGGAGTTACAGCTGGGTAGTGTAGGCTTTCTGCTTGACTGCCAGCTGCATGATTGGCTGAAATATTACCCAGAACAGGTAATTAAAAGTAGACTGTCATTTTCAATGTAGATTAAGAAATTCCAATGTGTCCTTGAAGCAAATTTTTAATACGACAAAAATCTTCAGTGATTTAGATTGTTGTGTTCACTCCTCTGCATAGCAATGCTACTTCATCATGAACAAGGGGAATAATACAATTGAATAAATTGCTATCTTTGTCTCTGGGTCCTGGCAATTCAAACATTCAGTAGTATCATAGCATTTACTGGGCTTCAGATAGACCTTCTTACTCTGTCTTGGGATGAAACAACATGTGAAAGGAGATCCATGATGTTGGGTTGCTTTGGTCCTTGTATCAATTGACAAACCCCAGAGTGTTTGCTCTTGGAAATGAACATTTATTTACTTAATGCACATGGAACAAAAAGAAATAAAACTATGTATGTTAAATCAGCAATTTAGTTCAGTTAACTCAGTTACAGCCATGGTTTATGGCAGGCTGTGAACATACAAGTTCAGATACTCACGTGGTAACAGCACATGTAACTTCACCCAGAGAATCCTGTTGCCAAATAAATGAGATATGGGTAAGGGCAATTAGGTTTATGGTGGGTGGAGTACTGCAAGGTAAAAGTGCTTACAACACCATAACTACTGTGGAGAAATAGACACTTAATCGTATGTTTACATGCCTCTACAATCAGTTTAATTAAATTACTGTCAAAAGCGTATCATTCAATTTTTCCTCTTTAGGAGGACTAAGTACAGCCTGAGGAAAGGATGAATTCTGAATAAGAAGAAGATGCAACTGAGTTGGAAATTAGGGTTAACATAACCCTAAGGTAAGTTTCTTCAAGAGGTAAACGAAGATGAGTTTTTCACAAGAATGGCACATGCTTTTAAGTGTCAAGGACTTTAGGCAGACATTTTTTATGTATTCTTAAAACAGATCCATTAAAAATTTTCCTAAATGTGACTTCTCAGGGACATTTAAAAGGCCAATCAATTTGAGATCAGGTAATTTAAATAATAAATGAATAAAAATATTTAAAAATTGGGAAAAGACCCCAAATAATATACGAAACACTACATGTACACAGGTTATGGATGTACCCCAAAATAATGCATCTTTATCTGCTTTTATTAGTCAAGGTTTTAAACGTGTATGCTCTGTATTTATTGTTCATGTAGCCCAGCAAAATTTCTTGGAAAATATGAACTAATAAACGGGATAAAGAATACTGTAACTATTCCCACATAGGGTTGTCTGGCCAAATATTGTCATGAAAGGTACAATAGTGGAAATCCTTCATTGAATTGTCATCTGTGTGTCTCTGTCAGTGCCATCCTGCCAGAGTAGTTTACAGCTAAACTGGTTCAGCCCTGGATAGTGAATTTCCACAAACCTGATATTTTATATCAGCTCACTACTAGTCTGGTGTGGCCCCATATTTAAGTAGTAGTCTTGAATGCTACATTTTTCACCTCTGAAGACATTGTTGCTTTTCCATAGGAGGTTACAAGCCCAAGCCTGGAAAGCTCTATTCCATCATTAGAGCATTTGGGATTGTTAGAGTTACTAAAACAGAAGAGATCAGGTCAATATTTGCATCAGGTCCTTTAGAAAAGCAAAGTGTTTTACATCTGCCTCGTATTAAGGCAGTCCAGTTAATGGGAGCTCCTGTAGTGTGAGATTGAGCTGCAGGTTTTTGGCAGTTCTGAAAGTAAGACTACCTGCTTACTGAGGATCTAAAATTTCAGGTACGTGGTACTTTTCTGAAGTGAAGCTCACAACAGGGCCAGAGTTTAAACAAGGGTACCAGAGCCCAAGTGTTTTTTGAGAATTTGAACCATAATTCAATTGAAGCTGAAGATGTAGAAAGTAAACACGCCAAATATCATCATAATTAACACTGTTGACATAGTATGGTGTATTCTGGGAATTTATAAGAACCTGAATAAAGGGCTGAGGCTGATATTACTACATGCTATGAAAGTACAGAGCAAAAGATGATAGTCTGTTAAGAAAACAGCAATTGAAATTATAGAAAGGTGTAGAAAACTGATGTGGCATATGATGCTATTCTAGAATAAGAAACCTTATTCTAAACATCATTAAAAAAAAAAAAAACACACAAACTATTGTCCATTTCATTTTATGCCAGTTATAGCAAATCAGAAAATCTCTTTGCTGAAATTTCTTAACTTATACTGTTGTTGCAAGTGTTTACTCTACTGGAATGAGTTAAAAAAATGCAGTACGCTAGGGATTATAAACTAAAATGAAAATCTGTCCATGTTTAGAGGTGTGTGATTTCATTTGCTTCAATACAGTGCTTGAAATTTGTCAGGTTCATTGCTACAAACAAGAACGATATTAATTTTTCTCTCTCAGTAAGCACAGAACACAACATTACATATTTTCTTTAAGCAAACCTGCCTCACATTCTTCCATGAATACTTGAAGTTTTCTGATGTTACCCTGTAACAAAAGCTTCAAATCAGCACTAATGTACTTGACATTATGGAGTGGGGTTCTTGAATAGAGGCCCTGCTAAGGTTTTTAAAAGGTTCATGCCTTAAAAATTATATCACTGTTCTGCTCTCTAAATAGCAATGAAAAAATAAGCAATGAAGCTTATTTTTGTGCTGTATGATGTCATAGCCCAGACGTTTAAGCTAAAGGGAAAAACTAATAATTAGCTCACAGATTTACAGTCAATGGAGTTTGAATTTTAGGTAAAGACAAACACAAAGAAGGTATTTGACAGCTTATTATTTTGACAGAGACCATAACAGTGGTCTGAGTGGAGAAATATGCTTTAGATAATATTACTGGCTTTAAATAATTTTTTTACCGCTTATTTTACTTTGTTTTTTTCTAAAAAAACCCCAAAACAAAAAAACCCCAAAGCAATTTCTTGTGCTTATTTTTAAATATAATTTCAATATTGTTAGTTGAATTTACAATGATATCTTAGAAAATATCTATCAGCTTTTAAATGTATTTTTTATAATGTAATATATAATTTCTGTCATTTATAAAAATGTTACTGCATGGCTGTGTCGAAGGGCTGTAATTCAAAAAAATGTGTAGTATACAAATGTAAATTAAAAAAAACCCTCTCTTTTGTTCTTTTAAGGATTATTGAATAGAGTATTTTGTGAAAACTGATACACAACAAGGCCCGTCAAACATGGCTATTACATTAAAATTTTCTATGCAAAAATTAAATATTTTCACCTTGCTATCTGTAGCAATATCTTTATCAAATGTACGGAGATGTGAGGAAAAGCACACATCTGCAGGTAATGTTATCTGGCTATTATAAGGAAATCTGGGCTGTTTTGAGTGATGGCTACCAGAGAGATAAACAGACATTTAAGAAATTATTATACTAAATGCAGAAAAGGGGCAAGGTTACAGTAAGAATAATGTGTTTATTTATATGAAATTGTTATACAAATCAGTGTGCTCTATGTTTATGATATTGCCTGAATTATCTTTCTTCTAGTGCCTTTTTTTTTTTTTCCTTTAAAAAACAATAGAACCTGAAAGTCACTCAGAGGATAAGTTTTATGAGGTTTGGAAAACATGCGGTTCTAATAAGTTGGATAAAAAACCCCTATGGTAATGAGGAACACCGGCTTTCCTGGGACAGGTATAGGTCCCTAATTCAGAGCAGGCATTAGAATATGAAATCAAGATTTTTAGATATCAGCTGGAATTTTCATTCCTTTCTGATTCATTAGTATTTTTGCACCCTCCTGGATGAATACGTCCCAGGCATCCTTAAACTGAAAATGGTCTCTAATGCAAAGGCAAAACTTGCAGAACATTGGGCACCAACTGGAAAAGGATTTTATTTCAGCTACCAGTGGATGATTACTAATAACACAGATTTACTTTGCCTTCGTGATCAGAATACTTACATGCTTTTGTAAGCCGTCTACCCAGAATTTATAAATAGGGAAGAAAATAACCCTCGAAAGCCAAACAACTTCTTCTCCTTGTCGCCATATGCTGCATCTTTTCCCCCTAGGTTTTGTGTACTCTGTGTGCTGGAGAATGGTGTCTTTTCTTTTCATGTTGCTCTGTCGGCGGTCATAACAGCTATTCTCTTCATGAATATGTAAATCCCATGCATAAAATCAGAAAAATTAGCATGGCGATTCCCATTACAGAATGTGCCCAATTATGTCTGTCTAATACGTGAATAGTGATGATTTAATCTTTTGACTATACGAGCGGATTCAGGTACAGTTACAAGAGCTGCTGTAATTACAGAGTACCCAAACACACAAGCTGGGTGCGTGCACATGCTGGGGGATCATCGGGCTTTAATAAGAGCTGGGCATCTGATGCCTGGCTATGATGGACTGCACGCAGATTCATTTACAGGCGCTTTCTCTGATGGGTAGTGACAAGGGAGAAAAATGCCCTAGGTCTGCAATACCCTTCCCCTTACTAACTGAGACTTATTTGCATCTGAATTTTATTTTTTTTTTCCAGTTCCTCCTCAGTGCTTGCAATTAGAACGGAACGAATAAAAGTTTGGATAAATAAAGGGAGAAAATGGTGACGGTGTTTGCTGGGCGTCCTTAACTCACTTGGTTTATCAGGGATGGGTGTTGGAGCTGGGTGGGGGGGGAGGGAGGAAGGAAGGACATGCAGAAAGCAAAACCAGAAAGGCACCACCAGCAACTGATGCATTTTTGTATTTAAATAAGCAGGCGTGCTCATGCATATTTATATGACGTGCATGCCTATGCGCCGCTCTGAGCAGTGGCTCTGCGGCTTGGCTGCAGTAATTAGGCTGATGTAATTATAGCAAAACAAAGCAAGCTTAGGCTGATATTTACTTTTTTTCCCCGTGCAGTGGGAACATTAAAGACGTATGCGTGTTCCAGTGTACAAAAAATGAACCTGCACCGCTGTCAGGGGCTAGGAGGACAGTGTGGCCAGTGCACCTATTGTGTCACTGCTGTAGAAAGCAGCTTAGCGATTGGCCACTGTCTGCAGCACATAATACTGACTGGTTATAAAGGACTTGTCTAGAGGAAAGCCTGTAGGTACTCCATTGTCTGGCAAAGTTGATATGACTGCATTCTTTTTGCAGGGGGTCAGACAGCTGAACTGTAAAAGCTGCACAGATTTTTTTTTTTTTTTTCTTCTTCCTCTGTCTCTGTCTCTTCCATACAGCATTTTTCTTTCATGCCCTGTCTCAGTTTGCATAGTTAAAGAGAATGCTAATTAAGATCCCTTGTCTTAACCTGAAAATAATGACTTGGATGTAAATAGAAAACTGGCGATAGTTTAAAATATTTTTGCGTAGCACCAAGATATCAGTTACAATTCTAGGGGAAAAAAGGAAGAATTATATTTTTTGTAATCAAGGTAAACAAAGAAGAGTTGTTGCTTCTCTTCCTTCCTTTCTTTCTTTTTCTTTTTTTTTTTTTTTTTTAAACCAATAATGCTGTGCTATTGCAGGTCAGATAATATTTTATTTCAGCAATAGCGCTAGCTACATAATTTAAAAGTCCACAAATCAGTTGCAATTTAGTGCTTATTAATCCTTCTTAGGATGTAATTCAGTGAAAGAACTGCTTTAAAAAAATTCTTTTCTGTATTATAGACGGATCTAACAACGCAGTCTGGGCTCCGTGCCAAAGGCTGGTATTTCACAGCAGCGACCGCCTTACAGATGAGCTGTGGGAAGCAGGAGGGAGACTCTCTTAGGGTGCCACTACTATGGAGACACAGCTGGGCTGAACAAGATTTGCTTCAAACGACAACAAGAGAGACAGAAAGAGTCTGGTTCGACCGCTGCCCAAGCAGGCAGTAACCAGAAGAGCTAGCAGCCAATCCGGCCATGCTGCACTGTTCGAAACCAGCTCTACATCCCAGCCAATCAGTGACATCACTGGTGAGAAACTCATTTACATCATGCAGTAATGAACTTTGTTTAACGTATCCTTTTTTCCTTTCTTTTTTTTTTTTTTTTTTCCCTCACAGAGATTAGGTCCTCCATTAATTATTCTGCCAGCATAATTTGAATCGCTATGCAAAACGGTGGCTACAATTTCTTGATTTTTTTTTTTTTAACTGTGTGCTGTCTCTGCAGGTAACCATGGGCATTGTTCCATTTTTTTTTTTTCTGTTGGCCCCATAAAACCTTTAAAAGTGTCCGTTATTGTTAATATCGTGCATATATTTTTCTCTCATGTATGTTTTGTCTCCTTGTAGTCCTTGCCTAATGTGGTACTGCTTCCTCCAGTTATAGCCTGAGATTACCTTTAACTGTCTTGAAAGGTAAAAAGGGTGTTGCTGCAGCATTGAGTTTGCATCTTTAGCTGCCATCACGGTCTAAGTACTTATTCTAATGCTTCAGGAATCATTTCGCTGTGACCGTTTTACATATCTGGCTTTCTCTAAAGGTTCTTACATGCATCTGTTACAACCGAGTGAAGTTCAGTACTGTTATATTTCATTCTTCACCACTTTCAGCCAAGATGTCATTTTATTAATGAATAGAACTGAGATCATTTCTGAACAAATTTCACCCCCTTCCTTCCACCTCGACACAATGCACCTGATTTGCATCCATTTACAAGAATAAATGAATACAAGAGCCAGTATGAAAGGAAGTCAAGGGAGAGCTTGCATACTGCTTCAGGGTATGTTGCAGCAAAGCGAAATATAGAATTTTTGTTTAGCTATTTTTACTTATAATGTGCTTAATCTACACAGAAAAGATAAGATCTCAGATTGAAAAACTATTATCTAGCGAGCTTTTAATATTAGGAAATAGGTTTGGTGTGGTTTTTTTTTTTTTTTTCCAATAATAAACATGCAAATTTTCTTGAGATGTGCTCAATTATAAATGGAAAACATTTGGGCAAGCCAACGTTGTGTTGAACATTTGGATTTAGTTCTTTGTGGGTAAAGTAATTTGTTGTGCGAACAATTTAAGACCAGCCCAGAATACTGTGGAATGCAGAGATTTCAGACTGCATAATCTAATGAGGCAAGGTTTTGCTCTTCAGTATTCTAATAGCTGAAACAGAATCAGATATGAGACAAATTCAATATTGTGTTATTAAATTAAAGCTATATCTGTTGCTAGTGGGCTTCAAGAGGTCAAGTCTTTGGTAAAGCAAAATTTTATTTAAGGAAGTAGCCTGAAATAGAATTTTTGTGACAACGTGATAACTTCCCCCCTCCACGCACACAATAATGTACAATTTGTTTATGGTGCTTCAGTTATATATATATATATTGATCTTCCTAGTCACTTTGAAAAACAGAGGATTTAAACACTAAACCATAGCTCTTTCAATGCATGATGCATTCCATCATCCCATCATCAGTATTCTGTGTGCGGCTGTCCTGATTCAGCCACGAGCTCCCCTGCTGCAGATCCTGTAATTTGAATCATGCGTAATAATATATTATCCTACTGGGGGCCTTCTTTCAGTAGGAGAGTGGTTTTATACCTTCTGCTATAAGAGAACTGTTGGCTCTTTGCCATCTCGTAGCCATTATTCACGGAGGCAATCAAGATAGTCTTCCTTAAGGAATAACATCTGCACAACTGCCTGTGCCAGAAATATGCAGCCTCCCCTCACGTTATAAATTTGGTTTTCTTGGGAGTAGGAATATTTGTGAATACCGGAGCAGAAAAACTGGACATTTACAGGAATTCATCAAAAGTGTATTGAATGTGCCATGTGCTGAAACCCAGGCTGTGAGGACATTTGGAGTGGCTAACAGAGGCAGAGGAGAAGAAAATAGAAGCTGGTGGCTATTCTGTGGTTCTTGCTAATTTTTTTCCAACTCACGTTATTGACTTAGCTGATGATTGGTGCTGTATTAAAAATGTGACATTTGTCTTGCTGACAAGGTAATTTCCTAACTAGAATGCTGATGGGATGGTGTCAGTTAGGACTGAAGGTGCATTTCCCAAGTTGAGAGTCTAACCTTATTAGATGCGTTCAACAGGATGGATTATCAGTTAGCAGTGAATTGAAAACAGATACTGAAAGGGACTAAGAGTGTAGAAAATATGAACATTTCACAACGAATTAGCAAATCCCAGAAATGCAGAATCTGAGAATATGAATTGTATTCATACAACGTGAATTGTATCTGCTGGTAAAAGCTCTGTAGGGCATCCAAAGTTGAGTGAAAGGACTTGCATGGGGGCAGATAAAGGGGAATCCCAGATCTGAGCAACTTTGTAATCTCTAGGATGTGCACTGCTGCCAATGTAGTGGCCTACTATTTTCTGTTATTCATATAAATGTCATTCCTAAACCACACACACACAAAAATACATCCTGAGATATTATTTTTAAAAATATTCTTTTTGTGTAAGCATATAGAGGAGTGGAATTTTTTTGTCATGTACAAACTGTTTGGCCATCCCTGTTAACAATAACAGTTGTTATTTTTGATTTAGGGAGGTACTGGGGAGAAAGAGAAGAAGTCTGATTTAACATGTTTATCTCATCCTGGAGCTTACATATTCCTGGTTGAAGCAAGTCAATAGGACTGTAGTAACTAATCCTACACGAGCTGTGTTTATTTCAGTACTATTGAGGTGTGTAAAGAGGGGAGAGTCTTCTTGTTGTCATCATCTCTTGTTTTACCTTCTGGAAGATAGAAATGAGGTCCATAACCTGGCTGAAAGTCAAAAGTGCTAGTATTTAGGAACAGAAATTCTTCTGAGACTAAAAGAATGATAGTTTAACGGAGTTCACCTGGTGACTGACTTCTAAAGAATCTTCTTAGAGGGAAGATGTCACCTCAACACCTAAATAATCTGTCGTATTTAAAATACTGACAAAAAAGATTGATATTCTTTACAGAAACATGGAGAGTCCAGTAATGTGGCCTAGAAATAAGCTATGATTGCCTGTTAAGGCAAACAGGTTGGTGCTTGGGGCTTAATCCGTGATTCAGGGATTCCCCTTAATCCCTCCCTAGTAGGGAGGAAGAGAGCTCCAAAGGCCATTGATGCTCCATTGCAGAACATTCTCCATGTAGTCATTAAGTTTTCAATAATAGGGATCAATAGGAAAAACAATACAAAAGAACGTAATAATTTGATGGATCACAGGAGGACAAATCACCTTTCTGACAGTTGAACTCTGATATGTGATAACAGACTAAGTAGAGAATGGCATTTGTTATAGTTCATCCTATTTAAAAGAAGAGTTATATCACTCTGAAGGATGAGCCAGCAAATAGCAGCCGCTGGAAATAACATATTTCTTTTCTACTTCTGTGAGGAAACACATTGTGCTTGGTTCTGTTTTGTGCTAGAATTTCTGTTTTCTGGTGAAAGTCCTAACCAAAAGTCCATTTCACGGATTTCTTCTTTCAAAAGCCTCTTATTTCAATAGCTGATGTTTCCAAGTAGGACAGCTACATGAAGAGGGTATAGATACTAAAACTTGTTTTCTGCCATTACTTAGTGTATAAACACCCAAGTTTTTGCACTTCAAGTTGTACTGTTTATAATGAAAACAATGAGACTGGACAACAGAGGTGACACTAATAGTGAATTACTGCATGTAGATTTTTATCTTTAAGAGAATATTCCTGTTTCCTCAGATAGTCAACACTTACACAGTTTCATTCAGCCAGTTATTAGAATTAAGGTCTACAATACTAGGAAAACACACTGTCATGGTTTAACCCCAGGCAGCTGCTCTCTCACTGCCCCACCAGTGGGATGGAGGAGAGAATAAGAAGGGTAAAAGTGAGAAAACTTGTGGCTGAGACAAAGTTTAATAGGTAATGCAAAACCCACATGCACAAGCAAAGCAAACCAAGGAATTAATTCACTCGTTCCCAGGTGGTGGCAGGCAGCAAGTGTTCAGCCATCCCCAGGAGAGCAGGGCCCCATCACATCTAATGGTGACTTCCTCCTTCTTCCCCCAACTTCACAGGCTGAGCATGATGACACCATGTGTTACAGGTTGTCCCTTTGGTCAGTTGGGGTCACCTCTCCTGGCTCTGTCCCCTCCCAACTCCTTGTGCTCCCCCAGCCCACTCACTGGTGGGGAGGTGTGAGAGCAGAAAAGGCCTTGGCTCTGTGCAAACGCTGCTCAGTGATAACAACAACATCCCTGTGATATCAACACAGTGTTCAGCACAAATTTCATACCTGCTGCTATGGAGGAAATTAACTCCACCCCAGCCAAACCCGGCACAGGCACTAATGAATCAGTGACAATGTTCCCCCTTAAAAGCCCTCTGCATCTTTTTTTTCAACGTGCTGCACTGCATCTGTTTTAATACTCAAGTATAAATCAGGACTAGAATACCCTGCGTGTGTTTGCCTAAAGGCAAAGGATATTGAGCTATGAAATACGCTTGTTTCCTTTATAGTCAACAGCAAAAGGGTAGAAATGGTAGAAAGCTGTAGAGAAATGCCTGCCTTGCTGAGTTTGGTCTAAAAATCTAGAGTAGTGCATATGTACACATTTCACTTGGGCATATAAATGTTCTCTGAGTAAGGATTTTTTTATGATCCTGGTTTTGTTTTAGCCACTACTGAGATATATACTCGTCTAAGACTGTGGAGGAAAGAGCTTATTTATGGGGTACTTTAATACTGAATCAAAATACGATCTTGGGTAAACAAGGTCAGTTGCTGTTTTACTGTGACACTTTAGCTTTCCTCACTTTAAATTAGGCTGTGGGAAATGGAGTGTGATGGCTATTCTCTGTATGAGAAAAGCCTGGAAGGGACCAAAAACTGTTTTCTAGAAGCAGGTATAGAAAGAATGGTGAACACAGATATAGGAGTCATCAGCTGTTCAAGGTCAGCCCTACAATAATTTAAGGGGCGATACTGAGAAAGGGGCCCTTTCTTAAAATGCTGCACTAAAATGTCTTCATTTTACTGGTGTCTAGTGGGAAGGGAGCTGAGCAGTGTGTGTTGAACTATGTTACCCTGAAGGCCATCAGCCAGGGGCTTTGATGTGCAAGACAGTAAACTGCTGACTTCTGAGGTTGTGTTTTAATTTCTTCATACAGTTGTTTTCATATTTCGTGTTAGACATCAACATTGTATTGCCCTTAGTGAAAAATTTTGGAACACAGGCATGTTTTATTAATTCATCTATAATTTTTTATTTTATTCCTGCATTTATAAATGGAGAAAGCATCTTGCTATTAGAAAATCTTTAGCCCTATAAATTTAAGACAATTGTTTTTGTGGAGAGAAACTGAGCTCTTGTTACTATCCAGCAGTTATAAAATTAGGCACTAATACTTTGTTATGAAAACTATTACTTAATATTTGTGGGAACTGTCTTTAGAAAGATTAAAGAAGTCACACTGCGTGAAGTGAAAATTATAGAAGAGTACCATGATTTATAACAGCTTATGATTGTGATCTCATTTGTGTTCTTGAAGAAATAGAAACTGTCTCTGAAGGGCTAAGATAGAGAAGTATCTTTGCCAAATTCATAGGTCAGAAGGCTGGATTGAGGGGGTGTTGGATTTCTTTTAACATGAATAAACTAGTCCAAGAGACCCAATGACACAGACATTTTAAAAAAACAACCCTTAAATTGGCAATATAATTATTTAAGAATATTCAGATAATCTCAGGCAATGCATAATCATAAAAAGGGATAGAAGTAAATCAGAGTAATATAGAAAGAATGGTACAGTTCTGATTAGATATCAGCTGTAGCATGAACCAAGTTACCTTGGTAATGGAAACAGCCTTGCTTTGTTAGCAAGGTATGAGCTAATTTACATTTGCAGGTAGCCTAATTAGCTAAGATAGATCCCTGGTGTATTTGAGATAAATTCAGTCTTACCAGATGGCTCTACATTGTACAATATACATCCAAAATGGATAAAGAGAAGGTCACAAAAACCACGAGCCAAAATTAGCTTCAAAGTTGAGAGCCAACCGTCATTCTTTCAATTCCGAGCTATCATCAAAGTGATTGGAATGGAAAGGAACTTTCTTCATGAGAGACTGTATTTCATAATTACTTTATGTGACATGCACAGACTTCCCATAGTGATTGGCAGTGTCCTTATTCTGGCAGAGTAGACATTTTGTGCAGAATTTTACCTGTAAAGTGGAGAGCATTAACTTTGAGGGCAGAAAGCTGGAACTGAATCACCAGGCAACTTAACTGTGCTGCAAAAGGCTGTGAGTGAAATGTCATTGTTTCTGAATCTATTGCTAAACACAACAAAAACCATTTTTACACTAGTTGAATCCTTGGTGTTGTGTGTTTCTTGCCTGGAAATAAGTTTAATAAGTAGTATGGAGATAAAAAATGCCCTGATCATAACCTGCTCAGTATCTCACAAAATGTAATCAAGCCTTCTTGTCCACTGCAAAGAGAAATGTTTTGGGTTTTTTTTTTTTGTCTTGAGATCTGTTCATCTGTTGGTGTTTGGAGGACTTTGAGAGGGACAGGAAGCTTTGAGCTGAGGCAGCAGTATGAGGTTGACTGATCTCTAATATGGGGTTATAGCAAGGAAGCAAGGCTTGACTGGTTCTGTTATTAGCTGCTTCATCCTTAGGATTAAACTTTGCCTAGACACTAAAGAATCTAGGGGATTATTCTTTTATATACATCATAAAGGAGATACAGATTATGGGGCTGTCAGGCTTTGAAGAGAGAACAAATGGCAATAGGAAATGTATTTAAACCATTTTGGACTTTCTAAGGAAGTTTCAGGAGTGGTGTTCAGTCCTCCTAATGTTGATATGAGGGGAAACCTGTAAGATCTGTCCTGAAAAACACACTGTAGCTCACCTATGACCATCTGATATAGCATGCAGAATATGTGATGTTTTGCAGCTGGTAGAGTATGTTGGGAGTTTATAATTGTGCTGGTTGTCCAATGAAAATTACTGTGTCTGTAAAATCTGAGCTACCTTTGGGTAATGTTTGTTACCAGAAATTATCAAGTTTACACAGGCAAGGAATGGAAAAATTATATTCCACTGCTGGTCAAGTCACCTCAAAACCAATAAAAAATCACCTAATTAAAGATTTGTTTCTGAGTTGGATTGACAAAACTGCACATAACAGGTTCCATTTTAGCAAGTCATGTTATCAGGAGAATAGTTGGGCTTCTTTTCTTCTTTATGTTCCATGCTTAAAGCAAAGAGGAGATACTTTCATATACATGCACACACACACACACAAAATGGTGCTATGGAAATCTTCACCACGGGACATTCCTGAAAAAAATTACCTTTGCTCAAAAAATTGCCTTTATTCAAAGAGTGTTCAGTCAAATGTCTGGATGAAAAATCCATGGAGGGCTGTTAAACACATTGGTATTACCTCTAACTCAGTAAATCCTTGAGATGTGAATTGCTGCCCACTAGCAAGTTATAGCAGGGAAGTATTTCTGTTTGTGTGTCCTTACTTTTTTCTCTTAGGCGTTTACTGTCAGAGATAGGATACTGGACTCTGATGTGTTCTAGTACATGCATTACTTGGTTCCCTGAGGTGCTGAGTATGACCCCATTTAAATTTTCCTCGGTGCTGTCTTTGGGAGTAAATTGACTTTAGCTATAATAAACAAAATACAGTTGAGCAGATGGTGTATGTACAAAAATGAAAACAGCAAGCCACTAAATTGTTCTTTTCAGGTATTACATTGTGATAATAAAAAAGATAGAGGAATTTTGATGGTGCATGAAATAAAGCATGTGAAAACACTGTAGTCAACTAAAACAAGATATTTTGGTTTCTTGAATATTCAGAGGTGCTTACCGTTTGTCAGCAAATTTGAAATATTTCTGCATTTTTAAATCCTTTTAGAATGTCCCATTCAACATCAAATTTTGAAGCTGCTATACTTTGACCACCTTGGTAATACAAGAAAATCTGAAATAGTGAAAAACCTTGCTGTGTAAAAATTTGGTATTTTGATAATTTTCAGTAGGCTGCTATATGAGTGTATGGCTGTATTTCACTTTTCTATTAACTGAAGGATACTGTCCTGACCTAAAGCCTGCCCATCAAGTACCTTTGAAACAACCACTGTCTGTGTGAAATAGCTGCTTCTTAGATTTCTATTAATTTTCTGACAAAGTTTATACTCTGTGACTGTTTCCTGTAGATTACTTTAATTAGTCTACGATATTTTGTGAGAGGCAGTTATAATGGTTTGGGTCTCTAAGTTATTTACATATCATTCATGGTAATACATGCAACATCCTGAAAAGGATGTAGATTTACTGTCCAAGCAGAATGGGCTGAGTACATGTAAATGTACATATTTTTAGTAAAAGCTCTCATTGTTAAACCAGCTGCTTTAATTGGTCTACAAAACGGAAATTATTTCCTTTTGTTTCTCATCCTGCAAAGTATGGACATAGAATTAAGACTGTGATAATGATGATTGCCATGCTGAAAAAAATATTTACGTTATAAATAACACCCGAACACTAGTTAAGGCTGAAAACAAGAATATAAGGAATGACAATCTCTTGGTGTTTTGTAACAACATGTATTTCCATTTATGTCACTGAAAAGCAACAAAGTGTTAAGCATTGCTTCCATAATTTTTAGAAAGTTACAATGATCACAGACCTGGAAAATTCTGGAGCTTAATGCTTCTGTGGATTTTTTTTAAAATAGTTGACATGATGTCATTGTAAAAAAAATTATAATAGTTACATTTACAATACTTTTGTGAGTTCTTTTTGAAGACACTGTGTGGTTCTGCTTACAATCTAAGTTTTGGAGTCAACATCAACATGAATGCTGATGTGAATGCAAACAATTATTTTGGTATAATTACATAATTTTATTATGCATATTCACTTTCTGGCATGTATTTGGAACTATATTCGTGTCTTTTCTAAAGATTTTGCTTAGCTGACTAAATAAAGACATGCCTCTCAGTTGTTTTTTCCTATGCCATTCTAATATATATCTGAAATAGTTTTTATATATGGTATAAATGACTAATATTTCTTTCCTTCCTTTACTTACCTGTTAAGTCTCATTTTTGGCTTAGCATAATTTCTTTTACAGCAGTGTCTATGTATTACATAAATGTATGTCTCCATTAAAATATGTCCGTGAGAGAGACCTGGGTACAAATTTTGTGCACCTCATAACCAATTGTTTCATAGCCCTTATAGTTACACTCTCATAACTGGTAAGTACATTATTAATTTTCTCTCATTTCTCTTCACAGTTCCTGTTACCTGTATTGATTATTATTAATGTGACTTATTACAGTTTTTCAAAGACTTCTTCATAACTTTCACCTCCTCATGCCTTCTTACCAATGTAGATATTATTTGGATCTTGATGCTCATTATAACAAGCAGAGCAATGTTTTGATGTCACTGGAGACCTAATCAGAATCAGGAGCCACTGTTGCAAAACAATTATTAAGACGCAAACCTTGACCAAATGACTAAAAAAAAAAAATAAACAAAAGCAATGCAATGCAGCATGTATCAGAATAGCATGGAGTAGCCTTATTATTTATTGTTAGTGCAAACTCTATCAGCTTCAGTAGATAAATACCAGTTTATTTCTTTAAAACGTGGACATTGTAATGTTTTTCAACATTAACATCATAAAATAACATGTAGAATCTTCTATACAATAGTGTTAATACCTTGTCTCTATAAGTGGTGTTGTTTTGCTCTAGTCAGAAAGTTTTTTTCTAAATAATCACACATTTACTAATTAGAAGCACGCACATCAAGGATGTTTGACTCACTGTGCTGAAGGATTCAGAATCACCTATGATCAGAGATCTGTCTGTTCATCTCGACTTTTATATTGTATTTTCTGATCTGTGTCAGGCAGTTGAACTCTTATAAGGTGGTACAAGCACATATATAAAGCATCACTTGAAACAGTGCAGCCAGCCATAAGCAAACACATCCTCTACCATACTTGGGAAAGGTAGACTCACAGGAGGAAATGGAAAATACAGAACTGATTTTTAAGCGCTTAGCTCTTGAGGTAATCCATTTATCAGTTCTTTTCTAACTTCTGTGTACAATTCTGTTGAATTAGACAGTTCACTCTCTCTCTCTGTTTTGTACTCAATCTGTTTTAAACTTTGATAGTAGCAAGTTTGTTTCTCACTGTACTTAAAACAGTTCAGCCCCTTGGTTCTGTCCTCTCTGTTTTATTTGGTGGATAATTTTCAGCAAGTCTCTCAGCGTGCATTTTCTCTTTGATCATGCCCTTTCCATCCAGTTCAGGAGAATTAGATGGATTCTCAAGGGAGCTAAAGTAACTCTTCAGATTGCTTTTGTTGAGGTAATTCACTTATTGGTGAAAAAATGAAAACCAACCAGGAAATATAGGAGCATACTTGCATTCCTTTTTCACTGGGATAATCCTTGAAAATAAAGCTTTGTATGATGTAGATTTGTGCAGAATCCTAGAACTAAGTGCACCTGGTAAGCAACAGGCAGCAAGTCAGCTCAGGAAGAAGCATATTTGCTGTGGGCAGGGGTCCTGTGAATTGCTTACTTAATATGGAACAGTTTATTTAAATGACCCCTGAGGAAATGTTTGAGAGAAAGAAGAGTTTATGTCACGAGTCAGTTTGAAAAGGTTTGGTGGGTGTTTTTCCTGTCTTTGACCTGGTTATCTGAAGCATCAGCAACTTCTTCCAGTATGTAAATCTCAGATGTTTTCTCTAATACTGTGTTAACTTTTGTTGAGCTGTTTCTGCATGTTGAACTTACAAGGATTCACACTCCTTTCTTGTTCCCTATACAGAATCATGCCTCCAGATTCTATATCTTACTCTCTTTTGTTAGCTGCACTATTTCTTGGTGCATAGGCATCCTTAATGTTTGTTTTTCACTACTTAACCCTGATAGGTGGTTTAAGCTATTGTTTATTTTTTGCATTTTTGGCTAGATGCTAGAAATCCTGATAAAATCCTAAGAATCTTTAAAAAATAGTAAATGAAAGTGCAATTCTAGTGGTGTGGTTTCCTGGCTTATGTAAATAAAACATTTTAAAGTACCTAGAAAATTTCAGTTGGTTGCACAAAATACACTTGCATGATGAAGAATAAGCCTTGTGTTCATATTTATTGAAAGAGATAACATATATTTGGTATTCATTAATATCCATTCCATCCCCTCCTTCTCAGAATTATGAGTCAGTTGTTCTTGCATCCTTTCTGTCCAGTTCTGGGGCTTTTGGGATCTTGGAAAATGAAACATTCTTTAGCGGAATTATCGTAGAATCATGGAATGGTTTAGGTTGGAAGGGACCTTAAATATCATCTTATTACAACCCCCCTTCCACTTGGCCAAGCTGAGCTCCATCCAGCCTGGCCTTCACACTTCCAGGGATTGCCTCAGTCTTTTTTGAACTCTCTCCTTGTCAACCCTCTGCTTTGCAGTGGTGTTTGACAAAGTTGTTCCATTTCTGTGATAGTGTCAGATGTGTTCAGGGACTGTTTATTACAGCAATGCCTGACAGACATCCGTTAGGAGGAAGAAACCAGTGCATTTTGCTAAATTAGCTATTGAATTTGCCTTGCCCAATCAGACAAGAGGTTTCAATATCACTCGTGAGACTGCTGGGAAGTGCTTATTTAGGAAAAAAAAAAAGGAAATGCTCATTTTCTCAGCTCCTTCATGGCTGTATGTAATCTTTAGAGCAGCACCTAAATGCATTAATAACTTTCACAGATGAGTTTAGTTCTCTGGTGTTACTACAAAGATAATGCAGTTTAGTAGCTGTTCCCTGGTGGGTTTCCCTGTTCAGAGATGAGTTTTGGAGATACCATCAGGTATTGCTACCTTCTATCAGAGGAAGATTACTGGTTTTGCTTGTGCTTTTTGCTTGTCTTGTGTGTTGTCTTTATTTGTGTTGTGTTCTTACTGAATTTACTGTTATGGATAGCTGGTGAATAAGAGCCAGCCTTTAACAGTGTTAGAACTGTGTCTTCCTGTAGACTTTTATAGTTATGTGTAGAAATATATTGTGTCTAGCTCTTACATTAAAAATTACAGTATATTGAGGAAGGATATTTGAAATAATGTATGGGGATTTTTTGCATTGATTATAGTGTTCATGTTCTTTAATAATATTTAAGAAAAATACAAATGAAGCAGGATCTGGTGTTGAAGATTTGCAAAAAGTGTTAATTCTGTTGGGCGATGTAGGATGAGGGTGTGTTGTTAGGGGAATCACAGTCAATAGCTCTGTGATTTGTTGCTTTGGTTTTTTTAATTTAGTGAATATAGACTAGGAAAACAGTTTAAACTTGACTTGTGACAAGAGACCAGGCACAAATGGAAAGTCAGTGAACACCTGCATGGGTATGGTACAAAAACCTAACCAGACTCATGTTTGGTGTGAATGCTCTCTGTGTTTTATGTGATGCTAAAAACTTCTTAGTTTTCATTTCCTGAGTTGCTCAGTAGTACAATACCCTGACTTGAACTGTTTTCTGTGAGCGCAGTCCTTGAAATCTTTAGCACCAGCATTTTCCCGTGCTCTGCTGGCCTTGAAATAATCCTAGAGACTTTCAGGACCATTTGAAAAATCTTCCAGTATTAGAGAAAAAAATTAATTTATAGACAACTTTAAAAAAAAACCAAACTAAAAACAATGTACTAAAATCCCTCCAAACCTGTGTTAGGATGAGCTACAAGAATTAGTGGAAAAAATTATAAAATAAAATAAAATAAAAAATAAAGTGAGGATAATGCCTATGAATGACTTGCTCAGATTTTTTCTTCCAAAAAATCCCCCAGAAACAAACAAAAATTCTATTCAAAAAGCTCTCCACCTTTGTGAGAAATTTTGGTCAGAATTAGAATATTGGGGCCTTTTTATAGATATCAGTTGGCAAGGTAAAGTGTACCTTTACTAGAGATACATTTATTTACTTAATTGTCATTTACTGTTTCAGGTTTTATCTTTTCAGTCAGAAATTGGGTATATTTTGTCCAGTTCTATTATATGGAGATTAAAATGTGAAGGGAATCCTAACACATATTAGAAATCTTTGGGTCAGATAATATAGCAGATTTACTGCCACGTAATACCTTTATGGCAAGGACTTCAGTTTGAAGTAAGAATGAAAGGGATATATTCCTTCAGAAAGAGTGGAAAGTATTTCTCTTCCAGTGCTGTGCAGCGTTTCAGATGAAGCACAAGTAATTATATATATTTAATATATAATGGTTGAGCAAAGCAGCTGAACTCCGAGGCCTCTTCTACACATGGGTCTATCACAGGTAGACTTGTGGATTAAAATAAAGGATTGCTGCATGTGGAAGTAATGTCATCTGCATGTAAGAACTTTGACTTCTGGCTTCCTTGTTTCGCCCATTCTACTGCTGGAGTGGCCTGGAAAAACAGAGTGTTCATGCTTACATTGAATTTCCTTTGGAAAGTTCAACATAACTATGAAGCAGCTTTTTGACTATTGAAAACAAATTGTGTTTCTCATATAAAAGAGTGAAGCTCACAGATGATATTGGAGGTCAGAAGGTAAATTCAACTTCCTGCAGCAAATGTTTTTTGATCTGATTGCTGTTCAGGAGATGAGCACAGCTTTCTGTTGCAGTGCAGGTTGAAGTAAGAGATGTCATCTAGCTAAAAGTATCTGTAAAACCTTCACCTTTTAATGCTTTTACTTTGTGACTTTATTTTTTGTGGTTTGTTTGTATTTGAAATTTTCTGTGAATGGATCACTCCTATGTTGTACAGCAAAAAAAAAAAGAAAAAAAGGGAAAAGTATGAAGAAACATGATTTGGTAGGAAAATGATTACTCTGTAACATAGAAAAAGGCTTTGGGAAGACATAAAAAGAAAAATTTTCACTAGAAATCAGAACCACTGCCAAAGTAATAGTGTCAGAGTTGAAAGTAGTCAAATTATTAATTTACATTGTTTTGGAAGTTGTTTCCATTGATTTAGTCATAAACTTTCCTAATGGACTCTGATTCTGCTGTTTTCACTGCAGTCCCTGACTCTAATTAAAGCGTGGAAATTTGATTTTGGAACCTGATTGTTACCTTGAAGCTGTTCTTCTTAACTCTGTCAATGGTTTGTCAAAACCTTCTTCATTGTGCTGAACTTTGCAAAAAATCTTGTGAGAAGCAGTTCCTTGTTATGGGATTTTGGCATCTGTTCTCCATACTTAGGAGCAAAAAGTGCTGAGACCATGAAAAGAAGCTGGCAATCAGGTGAGGTAAATGGGAGGGAGACACATTTTTCTTATTTGGAGAACATCCCTCTTTTCCCCTGTGTGAGACATGCAAACATTGCTGGCAATAAAATGGATGTTTCAGCAAAGCACCCATGGACTCTCTGTCTCTGGGGGCACAAAATTACCTTCTTGTGTTCTACAGGTGGTTCTTCCATTACTGTCAGGTAATATAATATAGCAAGCAAAGTGTGGAATTTTGAGGTGCCTACAACATTGATGGCAAAAATACTCATGCTTCACAGACTGTTAGGGTGAAACTAATTGTTATTCTTAAAGAGTAATTTGGAGGAGTCTTTGTTTTGTTATAGAGGGTCATGCCTTGGAAAATACCTCTCTTTCTCTCTCTTTTTTGCTCTTGTTAAAAAGAAAAGAAGAGACAGGGAGATAAAGTAGTGGCTTTAGACCAAAAATGCTTTTAGTTTATCCTTTCTTCTCAAGATAAGAGACCGAATAAGTACTATTTATTTTCCAAAATAGAAATCATAATATGAATCTAATTTTTTTTCCTTTTTTTTTTTTTTTTTTTCTTCTATGAATCCAGCCACTATAGCCTGTAATGATACTGTGGCTTTCCTGGCTGGGTTTAAAGTTGGTTTTAATTGCCATTATGGTCTTTTATTACTGATTTTACTTTTGTTTGTCAAAGTCACAGATTTTTTTTTATATTTACCAATGAAAGGGTGCACGAAGAGATCAAAGCAGACATAAGAGATTAAACTCCTGGTCTCAATTAAGTAAAACAATGCACATACTATCACTAAAACTGTTTATTTTCTCCTCTTTGATTTGCTGTACCTAATTAATTATAATGTACAGGCAACAAAAATCCGCAGCTTTTATTATTAAGCTTTGTAAGTTAGGGCCTTACTGCACCACTTCATCTCACTTTGAACAGTGCCTTTACACAAAAGTAATTCTACTGTTGCGGTGATTGGGATTACTTATGTGGCAACAAAGGACTCAGGGAACGAGGATGTTTGATTCCAGACTTGAATAGCGAGATGAGGTGCTTTGAAAATGTTTGAGTAGGTGGGTAGTGTGGCAAAGATTTTGTAGATCTATCATGCAGAAGTTAAAGCACTCGTTATTTGAAAAGGCAAAAGATAAATGCCTCCAGCTTGGAAAGGCAACGCGATACCCGTTCTTGAATGCTTCCAGCATTGGTCTCGCTCGGTTTGTTCTGAAGTGGGGATCCGGCTGATGATCACTGAAATCAAACAAGCTGTCCTTCTCTTCAAATCCATAGCATGTTGAATACATTATGGAAAACCTGTTATGACAGTTGTAGTCATCTGTAGCACTTTTGGAAAATGGAACATCTCATTCTTCTGTCCCTTCTCATGTGTGCCCGTAGGCAGACATGTCATTCCACTGACTCGAACTGCCTCGTACCTCCCTTCTCCATTCAAGTTTAACTGGCTGCTTGAAAACTTTCACTGCTAATGGTGGCTATTTAGAAGTGTGATGGACTGATAATTAGAGTTGTGCGGGCAATGTTCCCTTTTAAATCTAAGGCAGGTTTGGTCACAGTTTAGCTGTCTTCTGCCACACTTGCTAGCTGTGTGAGGCTTTGATTTATGCTCTGTCAGAGGTGGATGAGTGTTTTCAGTTTGCTTTGGTTTCTTTGAGAACCTTTGGCAAAATTCTTGATTTCTTGGATTTTCTTTCTAAAAACACCTTAGTAGCTCTTGAAATATGTGGTGAGATTCTTGTCCTTTCTAGCTCTGAATTTATTTTTTGGTGCACACTGATAAAAGTGATAAAAATACAGACCTTTATTGTTAAGATTTGATAGCAAGGTAGAAATCTCTCCCAGAGCTGTGGCAGTTTTGGCTCAATCTATGGGGTTAATGTTCCTGGTTTTGCCAAGTGTCCTGGGGATTCGTTATGGGAAAAGAAATCCAACTTTATATGCAAGTCTGGTGATAGAATGACTTAAACATGTGCTGGAAAGGGCTATAACTAATGTGCCTGGAGGTATGCCCCTTGAGGTACAGACTGCCCTACAGCTATCCTTATTATTGTATACCCTACTCCTCTTAGGATTCCCATTTTCTTCTTGAGGTGCAAAATCAAGTTAATTTGTAGTCTTTCTGTTTATGCATAATCATGAAGTTTCTCAAATGAAATGTTAGAGAGTGTGGTAGGTCCTCAGAAATCACTGCATTTATGAAAAACAGTTTTGACGTGACTTCTTTAATTATATATGCGAGTAATATGGGTTGGGAGAGCTGCCATCAAATTACTGACTGCATTTGAAGTGGTTCCTTCTATTGTCTCTTAAAGAGTGGGAAAGTGAGACGGGTTTAAAACTACGCTATTAGGGCTCACAGTTCCTAGCAGTCTCTTTCTTTAACAAAATGGTCATATTGTATGTTTTTCCTTAAAAATCAAAAGCAGAATGAGCTGTTAACATTTCCAAAACAGTTATCATTTAAGGAAAAAGTAAAAAAAAAGAATGACCACATGCAATTTAGTTTTTTCAAGGGGAGTCTGTTGTAGTCCGCCAAGAAGAAAAAGCATGCAAAACAAAAAAAATCTTCTAATGATCAAGTTGGGTCTAGTGAAGGTGCTGGTATATAGTAATCTTTCTACCTAACAAGTTGTTAGTAAGAGAAATTAGGCTCCCCTACTTTGAATTTTCTCTTGGTATTATCGAAGAGTTTGTTCGTAGGAATGTGTGCGTTTATCACACGGTTTCGTAACAGCGCCCTTTTGAATACCCAAACCTTTTCAAGGAACTGAATCCTTGCATTCCAAAGTTTTCCTTAATTGCAATGGCTGGGCCTCTTCTTCCGCTGACAAATTTCCAGGTCAGGAGCTATGAGCCTTTTACCTTTTTACAGATTCTGGAGGCACTTCACAACACTCTGGTAACCCTTTAGTGGGCTTACAGGACAGTCTTAGTTTGAACTACAACATGTGGCTGAACCATAAACTAACAGGCATGAAGTCTTTGGTCCAGAAAAAAATCACTGTTATTTTAAACAGTGTGAGAAATAAACTAAAGTAGTGTATTTCCTCACCTCATTTCATGACACTTCTCAGTGAAAAAGCCAGAGCTGATTATGGCACTTAAAAATCTTCATTTGTCTTTGACAGTGTCTTCTGGAACGTGGTTTCTCCAGTCATAATCCTTCTGTTCTCTTTTCAGAAAAAGCAAACCATCACTAAGCCTCACCTTAGAAATTGTAGTCATTTTTTGTTAGATGACCTTCTGACTTTATCACATGATTAAAAAATAACTAATTGTCCAATATATTACTAGCTACCACTCCCATGCAACAAAAAATTGGGAAGAGATGCTACTACTCCTTGTCTCCCAATGGATATTTAATTAATTATTCAAAGAAGCTTTTCTCCAAACAGTATTCACCAAGATTTAATGTTCCCTGGCTGCCAACCCTGTCTCATTTTTCCCGTGGATGGAAATTTTCTACTGGATTAATGAGAAGTTCACAAAGACAACACAGCAGACAAATGTGTTTCATTCTAAAAGGAGTTCTCAGTCAGATGCAGATACACAGAACTGATGTGGTCAGAAAAGTCAAGCTGTCATTAAGGAAACCTGTATGAATATGTATGAACACTTAAATGCCTCTGTGCAAATACAGGCAGCATGGGGAATAAACAAGAGGAGTTAGAGACGTGCACATGCCTGCAGGGCTGTGATGTTATTGGCATCATGGAGATGTAGTGGAATGGCTCTTATGCCTGGAGTGTTGGAATGGAAGGATACAAGCTTTTTAGGAAGGACAGGCAGGGCAGAAAAGGAGGGGGTGTCGCCCTTTAGGTCAATGACCAGCTGGAGTGAGTGGAGCTGTGCCCGGGGGTGGATGAGGAGATGACTGAGAGCTTATGGGTCAGGATTAGTGGGAGGGCAGGGACAGGTAACATTGTAGTGGGGTCTGCTACAGCCCACCTTACCAGGAAAACTGAGTGGATGAGGCTCTTTTTAGACAAAGAGGAGCAGCCTCATGTTCACGAGCGCTGGTCCTCATGGGAGTCTTCGACCACCCCAATAGATCTGTTGGAGGGACAGTGTAAGCAATCCAGGAGGTTCCTGGAGTGTGATGATGACAGCTTCCTTCTACAAGTGATAGAAGAGTCAATGAGGAGCAGTGCTACCCTGGACCTTGTGCTCACCAACAAGGAGCAGGCAATGTGAAGCTCAAGGGCAGCCTGGGCTGCAGTGACCATGAAATGGTGGAGTTCAAGGTCCTCAGAGCAGCAAGGAGGGGACACAATAAGCTGTCTATCCTGGACTTCAAGAGAGCAGACTTTGGCCACTTTTTTTTTAAAGGTATTTGCTTGGTAGAGTACCATGGGATAAAGCCCTGGAGGGAAGATGGGCCCAAGAAAACTGGTTAATATTCAAGGACTGCCACTCCAAGCTCAGGAGTGGCTCATCCCAAAAAGAAGATGTCAGACCAAAACATCAGGAGACCTGCATGGATGAAAAAGGAGCTCCTGGACAAACTTAAATGCAAAAAGGAAGCCTACAGAGTGTGGAAGCAAGGACAGGTAGCCTGGGTTGAATACAGAGAAATTGTCCAAGCCACTAGGGATCAGGTTAATAAACCTAAAACCCTGATAGAATTAACCCAGAGACATCAAGGGCAACAAAGAAAAACTTCTATAGTTGCATCAGGGAGAATATGGACCCTCTCCAGAAGGAAATGGGAGAGCTGCTTGGCCAGGACATGGAGAAGGCTGAGGTACTCAGTACCTTTTTCTCCCTGGTCTTCATGGAGGTGGCCCAGCCACAACACACGAGTCACTGAAGGCAAAGGGCAGGGACTGGAAGATTGAAGAACCATCTGCTGTAGGACAAGATCAGGTTCAAGGCCGTCTAAGGAAAATATAAGTCCATGTGGCCTTATGAGATGCATCTGCAGGTCCTAAGAGCCCTAAAGTCAAGCCAGCATCCATCATATTTGAGAAGTCGTAACCTGGTGAAGTTCCCACTGACTTAAAAAGGTGAAACATAACTCCCATTTAAAAAATAAAATTGAAAAGGAAGACCCTGGGAACTACAGGGCAGAAGGTCTCACCTCAGTACCTGAATGTGCTAAGGCGCAGGGAGAATAAGGAGAGGACTGGTGACAGACAGCATGGCTTCACTGGGAACAAATCATGCCTGACCAAGTTGGTGGCCTTCTATGATGCTGTTTGCAGTGGTGGATAAGGGAAGAGCGACTGATGTAATTTATCTGGACTTGTGCAAAATTCATTTGATACTGTCCCGCACAACAACCTTCTTCCTAAAGTGGAGAGACATGGATTTGACAGATGGACCACTTCATGGATAAGGAATTGTCTGTGTGGTTGCACTTAAAGAGTTGTGGTGTATCCAGGTGGAGAGCAGTGACAACTGGCATTCCTCAGGGTTTGGTATGGGGATTGACACCGTTTAACATCTTTTTTTGGTGAGATGGACAGTGGGATTGAGTTACCCAGTTTGCCAATGACACCAAGCTGTGTAGTGAAGCCTGGAGGAGAAGGACTTGGTGGTGTTCCTGGGGATGCTGGTGGACAAGAAGCTCAACATAAATGTGCTTTTGCAGCCCAGAAACCCCCTGTGTCCTGGGCTGCATCCAAAACAGTGTGGGCAACCAGACAAGGGAGGGGATTCTGCCCCTCTGCTTCACGCTGGTGAGACCCCACCTGCAGTGCTGCCTCCAGCTCTGGGATCCCCAACATAAGAAGAATATGGACCTGTTGGAGCGAGTCCAGAGGAGGGCCATGGAGACAATCCATGTGCTGGAGCACCACTGCTATGAAGAAGCTGAGAGAGTTGGGATTGTTCATCCTGGAGAAGACAAGTCTCCAGGGAGACCTTACAGCACCTTCCAGTACCCAAAAGGTACAAGAGAGCTGGAGAGGGACTTTTTAAAAGGGATGCAGTGATGGGAAGAAGGGGAATGGCTTTAAGCTGACATTAGGTTTAGATTAGGTGTTAAGAAATAATTATTTACTGTGAGGGTGATGGGGCACAGGAACGGGTTGTCCAGAGAATTGTGGATGCCCCATCCCTGGAAATATTCAAGGCCAGGTTGAATGGGGCATTGAGCAACCTGGTCTAGTGGAAGGTGTCCCTGCCCCTTGGCAGGGCTGTTGGAATGAGAAGATCCTTCCAACTGGTCTATGATTCTGTTTTTATCAGTAGAATTGGAGTACATAGGAACTCAAATATTTGAGTGAATTTTGACTTCTTCTGTTGCCAGCTCAGTCTGCGTACCAAAAAGCATCTTAAAGATGCTCAGATTTAGGGAGCAAACTCTTACCAACTGCTCTAGTTATGGTTGCAAAGGTTTAAGCAGTGACAAGCTCCATTACAGTGTTTGGATTTGTTTCTTTATCACTGCAGTGGCAGCTCTTCTTAACACTGGTGCCTTGCCACAGTAAGACTGCTTGTAAACTGGTGTTGCCAGGTGCACAGCAGTGCTGGGAGATTCCCTCCTGAAAGTGCTATTCAGAGGCCACAGAGACCACACCTGATGGATGAAGAACAACCTCTCCTCCTTTTTTAGGTCACAGGCTTAGAAAGATGCATAGTCTGGTGGCCTCACCTTATTTTTCAACTGTAATAATATTTTAACAACCTTTGCTCTTATGACATTGCAAGTACTGTTCAAATCATCTGCATAAAATATACCAACCAAACTGCTTTGAAATAACAAATAACATGCATTAAATTAAGGGAATTAGTATAGAATAGGGCTGCCTGCCAATGGTTGTTCTCTGGCTTCTGCATCTCCTTTTGAGACATATAAATTGCAGTGTTTTTGTGAGAGTTGAGCCTTCCAACACATATGTCTCAACAGGTCACTTTCCTGGTTAACCTCCACTTGCTCAAGAGGAAGACTCAAACATTGGCCATCACTCAAACTAAATATTTCATATACTGATAGTAAAAAACATAACTACTGTATCTCTTCCACAGTGATCATCAATCTGTGTCCTGGATTACTCTTGTCCTAAAACAATTACCCTTTTCATATGCTACTCCTATCTAGGCAAGAACTCAAACAGAGAAGAATAATGTCCAATAAAGTCAGAAAGTTCCCAACAAAATAAATTTGCTCTACAGATTATTTTTTCGCTTATTATGAACCTGCACAGGTTTCAAGGCGTGATTGTTGTCAAAAAGAGTTCCAGCTAGAAAATTGAAGACTATCTTGGTCTATTTTAGACAGTTAAATTTGTGTGATAATTTTTGTTGTTATTTGAGAAAATTTCCATGAAAATCAAGTTTTAGTACTTTTTATAGTTTCATTTTTTCAAAATTTCATCATATCTGTGTTCTTCAGACTAAAGAGTGGCTTTCCCAGCAGACCCAGAACTGTGGATGCTCATGGTTACAATACTGGCCATGCACTGTGATATGAATACTTTTCTACCCCTTCTACCTTTGTATTTATGGACTGGTTTTAGAGATCATGAGCTTTAATGGCATTTGCTCCAGTGTTCTCATTTGGATCTGCCTGCCACTTTGTTTTTATTTCAATACTGTTTTTTACTTCACTCAGGAACTATGCATGTACCCTTTCCAAATTAATGGATTGGAAAAGGCTTTCCATCACTGATTTATTTTCCAGTTGCAACCATCCTGAAATGTAGAGAGATGAAACTGTGTTTTCACATAGTCTGGAAAGTTGCTAAAGAGACTGAAAAACTTTATTCAGCATTGTCTTTTAACCGCATTTCTCTGTGATTGCTTCAGTCTTCCCCTGTGCCTTAAGTGTCTTGACTCCATGTTGTTTATTGAGCATTCTACCATTTGTAATTTCTAGTTTTAAACATATATAATCTCAATGCTTTTGGAAATGGCTGCTCTTTCTTGTACCTGCTCTGGCTTGATGCTGTGAGTAACTTGTTACTCTGTTTCATCTATTTAGTATTCCACACAAAGTTGATCAAAGCCAGTGTTTTATTTCTGGTGTTTGTGCCCACCAGTGATCTTGCAGTATGTCAGACAATTTGCTTCAAGCTAAAGTAGTCAGAAGCAGGAAGCGAAAGCAAATAATTCTGTTTGGTTTTGGAATAAAACTTCAAGCAGTGTTCATGTACAATGAAAGAAAAATCAGTTTTTAAATAAACAGAATATTTCCTTTCAGGTATTTCCAAACAAAAATGATCCTGCGAGTTTAGGATGGAGGGTATCGGGTTACTCAGGCCTTCTAAAGACATGGTGCCCCTCAGTCCTGTTGGACTGGCTGTGCCCTGGTTTCAGGTGTCTATGAACCACAGCTCAACTGAACAGCTCTGGCACTCCAGTGATGTTGTGATTAAACTCCTGAAAGTTCATAAGACATTCCTGAGATCTGCTGGAAGAGGAGGTAATTTTCAGCTTTTCTAGTTCATGTTCATATTAATAAAAGAAATAGGATCAGGTCATTATTTTTAGTTCTAGTATGCAGTTGCCCATGCTGTTTAGTTGTTTGCATGCTCCCTGACACAGTTTCAGCTTGTGGCTGAAACTGTCTTAAGCAATAGCAATGGGCCAAGCAATATGATATGGCAGTATGGACATGCATCCTATTTTTAGGAAACAGAATTAACTGTGCGGTTTGTGAGTCTTGCCACTCTGTCCTCTGGATCTCAGGTTTTCCAGTTATGACAATACAACACTTCCTTTGGTCTTTCAGTGTCCCTCGTATGGAGCCAACAGGACAGGCTGTCAGAGTAAAGGGCTAGAGTTGAGTTGTCTTCCAAGCTTCTTGATCCAAAGCGTAGAGCTTCAACCCCCAAGACAGATTACTGAAGCGTGGCTCGTGTTGCAGCCTTCTGGGGAATTGCTGGAAATCCCCTTGTGCTTCGACAGACGTTTTAAATTCGTGGTGAGTTTTTTTGTTTATGCCACTTTGCTGTCACAATTTGTTTTTTAAAGGAATTTCTGGTTCCTTTTGCAGTTCTAAACAGCAACATTACTCATCTCATGACACTCATGCCAAGAGCGAGATTTTAAAATATTCTCTTTAGGTTATTGATTTTGGAATAGAGCGTGCCAGTGAGCAAGGCAACTTCAGAGAAGGTGATCCTTTTCATGTTGTAGACCTGAGACCACCAGCTATCTTGCCCGAGCCATTGGAAAGTCTATTTGCTCCTAGAAAATAATTTCTGCCATTTTCTAGACAACATTAAATGAGCGAGGAAAGGGAACAGAATAAATTAGGCCTTGCTCCCCATTGTGGAGATAAACTCATTTCCACTGCTAAACCCAGCATTGAATCCCAGCTTATTTAGGCTAACCCAGTGGTATTGCTGTAGCACTGAATGAGGCATTGTAACTGAACTGAATGTGTTTTTTTCTGAAAGGCCAGAAGACCTGAGTCAGTCTGTTTTCCAAAGAAGTATATAAATTTTAGAGCCAAGTATCTTTGAAAATTAGTGGGGGAAAAAAAGAAAAATATCCACCTGTCTTCTGTGTTCATCTCCTCCCTGGGAGGAAGAGATAAAAAATATCAGTGTATGTTAAAAATAATATTTTTTAAAAAAGGGGAAAAAAGCAAACAAACCCCTCAAATCCAAAAAAACCCATTTAAAACATCAAGGTTTAAAGTTAATCACAGACCGCTTAAATAAATGTTTGACCTTTGGAGATGCTGACCACCCACAGCTCTAAAAGATTTTAATTAGTAATTTGACGCAGAAATGGAGTAATTTCCACTTGCTTTTTAAATTTAAACCATACAGTTTTAAATGTGATCTGCAAAACTTTAATCAAGTTTCCAGATTTTTATAAATATGTTTCCATAATGTGACAGGAATCTATATCCAGACGTTGATTATGTGCAGTAATCTGTTTAAAAGTCAACTGTAAAGTACCTTACACAAGACAGTCATACCATTAAAGTTTAAAGTTCCATGAACTTCATAGATGATGAAGACTAAACATTCGGAACATGACTCTGCAAGCAGTACACAAAGTCCTTTGCTTTCAAATTATAACATATAAATATAAATAAGTAATGCTAAACCTAACGTGTAAAGAAAATTTGCCTCTGTTTTTCTAAACATGGATGCCAACCTGCCAAGGTTTAACCATGGGGAGTTCTATTCTCACAACTGCCTATGTAAATATAAAATTAGGACCTCTGACGCAGTCAGTGCCATTTAAACTGCTGTATTAGGAGCAGAATTATGCTCAGGAAATCTCATCTTTATGTTAGCTAACAGAATTGAAAGGAATTTGGTTTTTTTTGGTGTCAAGACCAAGCTGTCACAGGAAATAAGTTGGCACATCTGTTATAAATGGATCTGCGTTGGTTTTCATTATGTTACAATCTGACCTGTTGCATTTTCTGTTTGTTCATCTTGTCTTCTAACTCATATGGCTGTACTGACAGTGCTTTCAGCAAACTTTTGGTTTGAGCTTTGCACTGAGACAGACACTTAAGTGCTCAGATTCAGGTTCCCTGCTTGGGAGGACATGATTAGCAGTGGGGCCTGGAACTTTATTTCCCCATTGCAGCCTACATTCATGAAACACTGGTTAATTGTTCCTGTATGCACAGTCCAAGCACATACTGTGATGACTTTTGTGCGTAGCTGAGTCCAGCTGACATGTCTACATTAGATTTACCTATAACCTTTTATCATATCTCTGTTCTTCTGATGTTACTTTTTTGTCAGCAGTTAAAATAGGTATATTTTTTTCACACTGCTCTGTCTTATTCTCCATAATTCCTTGCAATGGACATAAAGAATAATCTACAGGTGCTGACTTGGAATATACTTCTACAATATTTTCAACAAGAAGTGTCTTAGAGAACAAGTAATGACCATGGTGACAAGGGGAGCTATTTAGATTAGATTCTTAAAACAAAACCAAACCCTCATGGATTTTGAAGGTAAATATGTGATTTTTGCCACATTTTCTTTTCTACTACAATTGCACTCTACATACTTTGGTATGAGTCTTGTTTCAAAGCAGAGACAGTCTCTTAATTATTGACCCATTTCTCCGTAACCCTATCACGTCAGTTTTTCATTGGCAAGGAGAGCATTCTACCCTTCATTTTACCTTAATGATTCTTTATTTTCAGAGAATGTTTTCTTTTGTTATTTCAAGTTCTAGAAGAGTTTTTCTCTAAAGCAAACTAGGTCTTTCATAACTTTAAAGTCATCCTATTTCTGTACTTCATTTTGAAATTCAGAGTAAAATCAGTATTTTGATCTCTGTTTAAATGTGGCATGACATACCGACACTGGCTCTGAGATAATTTTAGAGGTAAACTATATAACAAATCAGAGATGGCTCTCTCATGGAACTCATGTTCCTAAGTGCTCTAGATGTGAGGGAAAATATATTATGAGCAGTTTCTGACTGCTTCAGGCAAACTAGGTCTCGGAACTAGTCACTCCACCTGTGACACTCTTGGTGGGTTTAGAATTGGTTTCATGGAGCTTAGGAAGAGGAGAAGCATGTCTGTACTCAGCAGTCCTGATAAGAAATGACTGTCAGATTTTTTGACTGTACATGGAATAACATATACCATTATGCACTTGTCAGTAGGTAGAGGCTGTCTTATCTCCTCCTTTGCTATAGTTACATGAAAGTTATACAAGCATCTCTGAATAAATCCTTTTCCACTGGTAGTAACCTGAACTTGTTCTCTCAGATCCTTGAGCTCAGTGTAATCAACAAAAAGTTTATTTATCTTCTGTTACCTGTTTATCCAATAGTTCATTCAAAAGAAAAATCAGCTTGCAATACCTCTTTAAACTTTAACTCTTCAGGTTCCATCAAGTTCCTTTTAGTTTTTATTGTTACTTATTTATTTCATGAAGGTTGGGTAGTGTGTCAAGGACAAATGGAAAAGCAATGAGATGTACAAGTACTCTCTAGATGCAATTTAAAGCAACATACATACTTATGTACACTGATTGCTGTTCAAGGCTAGCAGTTCTTATTCAGTTAAGCCCATTATGACTTCTGGATTTGATTCATGGACTTTTGCATGAGCTGTCTTTTTAGGCAAGAGAACTTTGATTTCTCAGGTAAAGCCAGTAGGCAGAAGATAATAAAACAAATTCATCAAATTCATCCGGTGGTACCAGTAGTTGTGAGATTTTGAAATATCTTTTCCTTTCAATAGGTGGCTTATTTTTAATTAAATTGGCAAGACTTCAATTATCTTAAGTAACTAAATACATTATGTATTCATTTAGAGACCCTATATTGAGGCTTAGTACAAGTTGCACTCATTTTGACAAATTTTAGGCAGAAAATTTCTCAGGGGAGTCCTGCTTTCTGTCATTCAAAAAGCTTTTATAATCATTTAGTCCAAAATGGTGATGTAGGCCGAAGTTTGAATCCCTGGCATATTGCTATAATGCTGCATTAGCTTAATCCTTCATTTTCTTGTCAATTAAGGACTTATCTTTATTCACAGATTCACTTATCTGTTATTCTTAGAGTATTTTAATGCTAGTAGTTAAAATCCCTTTGTTTATGGCAATAAGGCACCATTCAGTTTGTGAACTTTATAAAACCAACCTCTGCCAATTTTGCTGTTTGAGAATTGCTGTAAAGAAGTGTTCCCACAGTAATTACTTATTCCAGAGATGTTCACTAAAGAATGAAGTAAGGGGAAAGTGTATAAAACAATTGTGCACCAACTGAGGCAAGTTTTACCCAGCACCTTCCCAGCAACTAGGGGGCATTAAAAAAAAAAAAAAAAATCCTTGCAAAACAGTACACAAAAATCTGTTGTCCTTAATGCAGTTGCATATAGTGACTTTACAAATATTGGCAATTACTTAAGGTATTCACATTTAAATTAGATCTGGCCAAAAGGTTGGGAAAAAGTGAGGGGGGAGAAGCAAAGGGGGGTTGGCAACAGCTTTTCAACATGGGGCTCAGCTGCCCATCACTGCTGGCTTTCAATGGTTTGGGTCATGGGTAGTGTCACTCATTTTAATACACCCTTAGTCACATTGAAGTAGGGAATGGCGATGCTGAGGTAAAAAAATATGTGATAATCAAAAATCTTAGCAAAATCTTTCCAGTTGGGTATTTCTTATGGCACCCATGCTGCTCTTTTTTTAAACTTGGTAACTTTTGAAAATGTATTTTAAGTTAAAGTGTGGGGTTGGAAGGAAGAGTGTGCTATTAATATTCAAAGGCAACTGTGGAAAACTGCCATGAGTTTGTACTTTGAGCATTTCATTTCAGCAGTACTTGTAGAATGTGCTTAGAGCAGGAAACCATTGTGGAAAGCTTTGTGAAAACTTTAATGAGGCCAGGAGTTTACCCATGGCAACTGCCCCAGTCACTTGAAGCATCACTTCTGAGAAACAAGTTGCAAATCTAGAAGCTTCTATTTTTGTGCTACCTCAGCACATCTGATCAAAAAAATGTAAAAACCAACATTTTACTTCAAAAACGGAGTAAATTCTGCCTTTGAGCCCCTTGGTGGAAATAGATCATCTTTAGTGTAACATAGAAAAGAGAGAAAGAAAGCAAATGTGTAAAGTTCTAGTCATGTTGGAATTTTAGTACTGATAGTGTGAAAGTTAGACGTGTTCTGCTTCTCAGACTTCAAGGGCCATATTTCTTCATGGACAATAAGGCAGATTTTGGTTTGACAGAAGGGTTCTTAAGGAGTGTTTCTTCTGCTTTCTAAGGAAAGAGATATGTCCCAGTTTTCAGGTGTCAGAACTACCCGAAGCCTAACACTATTTTCAATGGCTTCACCTGAATGGATGAGCTTTCACAGAATTTTACAGAATATTCTGAGTTGGAAAGGACCCACAAGGTCAGACACGAATCAGTCAGGGAGAATTTGGGTTGTGACTGAAATCACTTTGTGCTCAGTCATCCTACTGGTGCAGAATGTCTCCAGCCTCATGCCAGAAAGAGAACCTTAAAAAACCCCTTAAATCTATTCAGCTGTTAAAAATTTGTAAATGCCTTTGTAGCATTTAAAAAAGTAATTTCATTCTTATTGTACATATAAACTATTTCTTGATGACTTTAAAGGGTACATAATATTTTATTTCAATTTCAGTAACACAGTAGAAGAGTGATCTTGGTGGAGAGGGGGCATAAGGCAGGAGTTACTGAACTCAGTGGAGAGTGAAGAAAAGTAACTGAGGCTGAAATCTTACAAACCCTGATGTGACTCAGTCTCCTTGCTTTTAGCTAAATGAAGAAGAAAAGAAAAAAAAGGAAAAGTGTGCCTGTTCTAGTGACTTTGTTCAGCTGAAGAAGTTGATGAAGATTTCTCCTGATAAACTGAAACAGTCACTTTTAGGGTGCTTCTTATCTTTTCATTCATTATGGCTGCTTCAAGAATAGAGCTAGAATAATTGACTAAGCAAAAAAAAAATTGCTTGTAAATAGTGAAATATTATCCTTAAGCCTTGCAAGAAATGATTCAAAGATCCCTTTTTAAAAGGAATTTTCCTCAGGGAAAAGCTTTGCATGCTAGTTTTAAAGACCAAGCTTAATAAATGTCTTCTACTTTTCACAGTGTTTCAGAACTGGGTTAGTAATTGGACTTTAACCTAGAAAACTGGGTTCTCTCATTATTGGTTTTTGCAAAGGATGAGCCGTTATTCTGTCATTCACTTTTTTTGCCTACAGCTTAATGGCAGAGGATGACCTGATGCTACGTTTTCTGCAAGATGGGAACTGTCAGCAGAAAGATCACAGTTTAAAACTGATCCCTTCTGTCTGACTATCTGCTGTGCTGCTTGAGACTAAATTAGTGTATTTTCTGAGAGTGTCTGGTTTTGAGAGCTGTTATATACCTGTCATACCAGACAGACAGACATTCTGTCTGTTGTGAACCACAGTGATCTCTAACCAACAGAGATTACGGAGAAAACATCAGACTGCTGGTTCCAACTGACCTGTGTACTAAACCCTGAGCCCTGTGCTCGTCTTCCTGGGTGAACTCTGACTCCAGCTCTGCATTCCTCTCATGTTATATAAAAATGACATTTGCCTGCCAGAAGCACAGCATGAGCAATAGCTGTAAAATGTTGCCTAAGGATGGAGATGCTACTGAGAGAGTTTCACAATTGGGTTAATTTTCTCTTCCAAGGGAAATACTTTGCATAGCATTTACTTGAAAACAGGCACTATTTCAATTGCCCTTGCCTTTCTAAAATTATTTTTAACTCTTTGTGTAAAACTTGGGATCATGTGAACTGTCCTTCTATTTTAATTATTGAATATCTTGATGTATATTGCTTCATTGGTTTTAATCTCTGGCTTGTTTTGGAAGGCAATAACATACACTTGGTTTAGGTTACATAATGCCAGTACTGAGTAAAAGCAGGTGATCTTATACATATGCAGCTATATCATTTTCCAGAATTTTCTATGCTATTCCTTCTGTGGAATACTATTTTAAAATGCTATTCTAGTAATTGAAAGTATAGATTGTGAACTCTAATCTCCTCTCCATGTCATGCTTCAGATTCCATTAAATGATCTCCATCTTATCTCTAAATGATCAGCACAGCAAATACTTAACTCTAAACTTCTGAGTAATTCGGTTGTCATAAACAATCATTTATAAACGGGTTCTTCTCCAGGCTGCTGCCAGTTTGTGGAGCAGTGAATTCAGCTGGATCCTGCTATTAAGCTCTGTGCTGTAATCCAAATGATGGGATGGGAGACAACCTGAGCAGAACTTGATAAGTTAATGCACTTGGTAAGTGCATCTTTCCTGCTGTAGCAAAGGTGGTTTTCATTCCTTTATTGAATGATGAGTGGTCCGTAGAAACAAGTTGCCCGTTAATGAAATTTGCTTTTGACAAGGTAAGTGGTGTATATACTAAAAATTCCTATTGATTGCCAGTTAGATCACCCAGGACTTTGTATCATCCATGGCAAAAGTCAAATGAGTCATGATTGAGCCCAGGTGCTGATGTCAGTGAGTGGGAAGCAGCTCGCTAATGGCTTTCTGCAGTGCAGTCAAAGAGCAGCTGTGGGCAAGGGGCAACTACCAGGCCTCAGAACTTGGCTAATGGGAAGATCTGCAGCTTGGAAGTCTTTTGTTATAGAATATTTTTCAGCAAGTTGCGAGAACTAGCCGTGAGTGAAACCTCCTACCTGTAAAGGTGCACATTATCTTAGAATTATACTCTGTTCCCTCGGATAGTATGGGCAAATCTGGAACTGGAATTAGATAATAGTTTCCTTTTTCCACTGTGGGTCTCTCAGTCTGAAATCTGTTGAGTGGGTGAACCAGTTCTGAGATTCCAGGCAAGAGGATCCTGGTGTTTCTTATAACATGTATATGCTAAGTATTTTCCAAAAGACCTAGTAGGTTTAAGTGAACTGTTAAAAAAGCACCTTGTGGTTTTAAATGTCATTAAAAAAAAATAATTTTGGAGAGATGTTCTCAATGAATTTCAGTGAAAAGGTGTAGAACCTGAATTTGAGAGGATGATATGGATGCTTTGAAAAGCCCGTAAACACATAATCTTCAAATTCATAAATATGATTTTCTGTGCCCTAAATGTGCTTCTCCTGGCACTTCTGCATCTTATGAATTGTAAGTGGCCACAAGGATTATATCCCTGATGAGACCATCTAAAGGGTGTTATTCCATGTCTTATAAAAAAGCTTTCTGCAGACATATTTGGAGCCACAGATGTCTATGGTTAGGTCTTTTTACTGCATGAGAATGTGAGAAATGCAATAGATTTTCCTGTGTGGTTGCCTTTGTTAGACTTCAGTATACCTTGCAAATATAACTACATTAGTTCTGATACAGGTAATGTCTTTGTCTAGTGCTTTACAGTTTGTTAATTTAAATTAATATCATGAATACAGACACATTTAGAATGAAAGTAGCATGTTAGGCCCTTCCTCTGAGATAAAAAAAATTGTATAAAAGTTTTTTTAATATTACTTTTTAATTTTAAATTTATTAGGGTTTGTACTTTTTACATTTTGTGACAAAAACTACGTTTCTCAATGAGGTAATGCAGTTTTCTTTTTTGTAAGTAGATTCTTGAAAAAATCAAATCTAACTTTACTTTCTGTTCCCTTGTAATACATATAAACTTTAGAGTATCTAGTTTTATTTTAGTCAGTTTTAGAGACATATTGCTCTCGTGTCATCAAGTTTGTGAGATTTGCCAGGCATGATTGGCATAGTTCAGCCTGAACAACAAGCGTAGAGCTTTTTTCTGCTTTTTTCTTTCTGTAGGACTTTGCTCAAAACTTTTCGTTCGGGTGTTCTCTTGGTATGGATTTTGTTACACCTGCCTAAACAGACCAGATACATTCAGTAGGATATCCAGCTATTCAGTAAGATTATTCTTCTGGGTACAAAATGAAATGGTAGCAAGGTTGTGCAGATTTGTCAAATCAGCAAAATTGCACTGTAAAAGTTACAGCTATTTTAACATATTATATTCTGAAAACGTGGAATAGTTTCATAGGCCTTTGAAGAATGTTTCCAATTCCCAAATATTTTAGCCTATCTTTTATGAAAGTATTTTACTACTTGTTTCTTCAAACAGAATAATTACTAAGTCTATGAAATACTCATAAATTTGGGAAAGCTTCTTCTAGTGCAAAGAACAGAAGCAGATGGGACATGAGATAGGAACCATATAAACTTCAGTGTAATGTCTATTTATGAAAAGGCTGAATTAGGTGGGGTTTTTTTAGTATAGTAGACTGTTTTATGAGTGATTTACTATACAGATACTTTTGTTGCTGTTGCAGAATATGGGGTAAAATTTCCTTTGCTAAAGTAGGTAGAATGTGCACTGTGTCTAATATTTGCTAAACAGCAATAAAGTCTCCCAGCTTGTCTTCTATGTAGAGTTAGTAGGAACTCCAATGCCTGTTCTCCACCATGAACATTCCATATTATACTGTAAAATTTATACTTAAAATTTTCCTGACTATACCAGACCAGAAAAAAATCATTAGCAAGTCTGTTACAAAGCATAATTTTACTAACCAATCTTTTATTAAGAGGATGAGTTTGCCCAGTCTTTGTCAAACTTTGAGAAAGTAGAATTGTATCTTCCCTGGCAAGGTTAAAAAAGAAAAAAAAAAAAGGCATTAAAAACCCCAGAATTAATTTAAGGTATATGTATTTTCTATATTTTTACACTTGTATGGTAGCATTCTGAAGGTATTTGATCCCTGCTTGTGAAAACAGATCAGTTTGTTTTCAGGGTACTATTATGTTCACAACTTGTTGATGTGAACAATAAGCAATAATAATATTTCAGTGATCATTGAGTGTGTTTGGCTTAATAGTGGATTGCAGTCATGGCTAGGATGTCCTGTGTAGGTGATGGAATGATGAGTTAGTCTTTCTGTGTGCAGACACGAGTTACTGCTTTGTGGTTTTGGTGTATTTTTTTATTCATCTGCTGTTTTTAATATTGATTCTCCTGCTGTTCTGTAAGATTCTGGTACCACTTACAAACCTCAGCCATGGAGGTTGAAACTCCACTCTAGTAAAGACCATGAAAATTTCAGCTAGAAATCCCTTTTTTCAGTTTATCTGATTTCTTAAAATCTGTGGAACTTGCAAGGACTCTAATGAATAGTGCTTAGCTCTGCTCTGGTTAGCTGGCAAGGTTGGAGCAATATGGACTCAAATATACAGCAGGTTTAACTTTTTGAACTGTAATCCAAACCCGTCTTTGGCCATCTGTGAACTTCTCATGGTAGTATGTTTATTTTGGCAGTGTCACATCATGCCTATCATGGTGACACTGAGTGCAGGCAGCTCAGAATTTTTCTTTACCCTGGAGCCTCTCCCTGCCTGGCTGTCATATCTGTCCAGCAGGCTCAAGAAAGACCAAGCTTAGAACACCCATTCTTAGGAGGAAAGAAGGTCAGCAGTTGCTTTTGAAACTGGGCTATGCAGTTGGAATTAATTTATGGCCAACCAGCTCTACCTTTCTTTCAAACACACATGCAGCCTTTGCTTAAATGTGGTGCAAAGTAATTACACATCTCCTCCCCACTCCAAGCACGTTAAAGAACACAACTTCCAGTCTTTGTCTTTTTTTTTACCCCTGTATTTTCTCGATTGAAAAATGGTCTGAATTTGAAATACTAAAGTTTAGAATTTCAGTCTGAAAGTTTCAAAACTCTGTCTGTCCTAATTCCTTTTCTGTCTCCTCTCTTTTCTCATCTGGCTTCAAAGAATGTGCTGGGGAGTGTAGACTATGCAGAGTTTTCAGCTGACAATAACAAAATTACAATAGATGCCTGTGTTTTGACAATAAAAAATACATTCTTCAAAGTTATAAAATTATTGTGAACCAAAATTGAAAGCCAACTGCATGTAAAAATGTGGTTTATTGTGTATTTTTTCTCTTAATTTTAACTTACTCTCTTTGGTTTACATATACTGCAGGAATAGTGGGTCATGGTACCAGTAGGATTAAAATGGAGTTTCAATAATCCGTTAGGAATCAATCTGTAAATGTATTTTTCAGCACACAAGTGTCAGTAGGATAAAGCAATGGTTAGAAAGAGCTGTTCAGTTCTTCATTTCATTATGTGTATAGGATGATGGTAGCACTATGTGTAAGTTGTGCTTTCTTTGACTTCTCCATTTCTAAAAGTCTTAGAAATTCAGACTTGCAAGGTGGAATATTAAGATAATAAGAAAATGTAAAATCTACCAGGTGAAAGTTACTGGGTAATTTGGAAAGGAATAAATACAAACACTTTTGTTGGATTACTCAGGGATGTTGAAAGTGTATCACTGAATTTTGTAGCAATTGGCAAGTTAAGAATGCTGTGAAGGTTTGATGACTACAGCAGTATCAATAAAGTATGAAACATTTCTGATGGGTAAAGTAGTTAACCATGATGGGTAGGCTACAGACATGAGCTTACACAGAGAAGGCAAGTAAAATAAAACATTACAGAGCTTGAGAATGGAAAATATAGCAAAACATGAAGAATCAGTCAGATAAGTAGTGATGGTTCCTCATCCTTTCCTGTACTCTGTCATTCTTTAGTGGATCAAGCAGTTGACTGTCCTAAGCCAGAGGCTGTAACTGTATCTTTGTGTTAATAGGCTGTGATTTACCTTCTTGCACTTTTTAAACATTTACTATTAATGAAGTCTTCTGTGTTCTGTTGCAATGAGTTCCAGGATCTAGATAAGAGCTGTGTGGAAAAGTACTCCTTTTGCATGTTTTAAAGCTGCTACCTGGTAACTGTATTTGAGGCTCCCTAATACAAAGAATTAGGGAAAGAGGGAATTATCATTGCCCCTAATATTCTCTATCCTGTTAGTGATTTTTATAGCTTTTTAATTTATTGTGATACAGAAATGTTCTTACACCATAGGTCATCCTCTTTATTTTTCTCTTGTGGAGTTCTGCTACACCTTTTTTTGGCAAGGTTGCCAGAATTGTGCCCAGAATTTATCATAATGACTTGCTATCTTTTGAGCTTTATTCTTTCTCTAAAGTTTCAAGTATTCCATTTGTCTTTTTGACTCCCACTAAAACTACATTGGTATTTTTATAGGTTTACAGGCAGTAACTGTCCTAAATTGTAATAGCCAATTAATATGTAATCAGGTACACAGAACAGGTATAAACTTACAGATATATATCATATATATATATATATACACATACAGACATCTGCATATATATGCATAAACATATATAAAATGCAAATATATATATATATATATGCAGAAACATTTGTAAGTGCCATGTCATGATTTGAAATGTTACAATAAATATTTGGTCACCCACCACACTGTCTCTTTACCAGAAGGGTCTTTTTTTTTCCCTCTGCACTGAAATATAAAAAGTGGTTTGCAAGACAGCATCAGCAATGTCTGTGCCATATGTTTAAAAATTAATCATCGGGATTCCTTGATAGGAGTGCGGGTTAAGCACTTGAAGGGTAGTTGTCGCTGCCACCGGTCATTTTGTTTCATTCCCCGTGAATTTTTTTGCTTGCTCAACCTACAGCAGTGTAGCAGACATACATACTGCTCTCAACATGTGCTTGGTGTGTGTCTTGCAGGTCTAATGAGTATTAGAAATGCACAGATTTCTTTATCTGCTTCTCTTTGTTGATGGGTATATGAGGGCCAGCACCCTTGGGCAGCAGAGTCAGGTTGAGATTGCTGGAGTGCCACTCATTGTGCCCAGGTCATGGCTAATCCACAGAGACACATGGTGGCTTAGTCATTGCTCCTGGCATGGTTCTCTCCCCTGTATCTGACTGCATCCAGGCAGAAATGGAGGAAAACTGAGTCATCCTTTCCTTTCATGGGAAGACAGGCAAACACAGTCTGCTTTAAAACATGGCAAAGTTTCCCTAAAATTATCCTCAGTAGAAACCCAAGGTAAATAAGCAAATTTTGTTTCAAAATATTACCCATCAGGACATGACTAATTTTAAGCTTTGCCTGGAAGTCAAAAGTCAAATGTAGTCATTTTTATAAATATACTGTCTGCTCTTGACCATATTGCTGTCGTATCTGTCAAAGTATGCTACCTTTTTTTCCTACTCCAGGCATGGTTGGAATGTGTTAGACTATTAAGGTTAGTCCAGGTGAATGTGCCGGGTTTTGATGTGTTTGGAGGGCGAATGCTGCCTGAGAAAGGCAGCCAACCAAAGGAAAATAGAAAAGGGTGCAGTAGTGAGGCTGGGAAGCCTTGCAAAACCCATGCTCCCTAAAAACCCCAGCATGCTCTCAGTCATGTTCCTCATCCTGCAGCCCTTGAGGTGGCCATTTCTGATCCCAGGTGCCATCCTCGTGGCATGTAAAATATTAGGCACTTGCGCTTTGCCTTCGAATTGCTTGACCTTGGCTGTGTGATTTATGCTCTAACAAGCTAATTTATGTTTTCAGCCAGTGTGTACCCACCATAGGCTTTTTGCTTGCCTTAATCCTAGATCATAATAATAGTATAGAGTACCAAACTTCTGCCTACATCTGTGCCAAAATCTCTGAAGTTCCCAAGCAATCAAATTTGGGAAGACTTACCGGGCAATTTTTTTATATATATATAATTTTTTGAACCACAATGAGATTCCTTTACGGTCTGGGGAAGTGCCAAGCACATGTGATTGCTCTTTTTCCTTTGTTTTTTTGGTCCCGTTTTGTACCATATGCTGATTAGAATGTAATGTGGCTGTTGTTTAAGTGAAGTGGCTACAAAGTTAATGCAAATGTAAAACACTTCAGAGTTTTGTACACAGTTCTTTCAGACTGGTTGGTTTTGTGGGATGTTTTGGTTTGGTTGTATTTGGAGTTTTTTGTGGGTATTTGGGAAGTGTTTTGGAGGTTTTGTTTGTATGTTTGGGGTTTTTTTTGTTCCTTTGTTGTTGTTGTTGTTGTTTTCTTACATGCTAAAGCAAGCTGATGAGGAGGGTTTTCCAGAGCAGAGAGGGAAAAGGGTCTCTGTGCTATTCAGGACGCAGAAGAGAACTGTCTCCCATTTATTCTGACATGGAGGCATAAACGAGACAGGGAAAAAAATATCCTTCATCTTCTGAGTATCCTTCTGGCTTCTACCCTTTTCCCTCGGTTGCTGATTTCCCTCCGTCTTCCAGAAGATTCTTATTTCTGGGGGACTCAGGGACTTCCCGAGGCGCTGGCCGCTAGAGGATGCTCCTGGTCCGGCGTTGGAGAGCAGCGTGCCCGGGGCCGGGCATCCTCCTCCTCCCGGCACAGACCCCGGCCCAGCTCTCCTCTTCATCCTCCTCCCGATAGGGACCCCAGCCCAGCTCCCTGGGGAGGACATCACCTGTAAGGCATTATCTGCATACCCTGGGATATATAAAATGCAACTTTGTGCTGGAGAGAGCTGGGATATTTCCACCATCAAAATGGAAAAGAAAATCTATCCAACTCACAGACAAGATTGCAAAATGCTAGTGGCAATCAGAGAAACACACTGTAGGAATCTGAATGTTTTCGTTAGGGTGAAGTCCATGGGCTTATTTAGGTGACACTATTAATGTTTGCACTATTTGCTGTGTGCCCCACAGTATCCAAGTCCTGCTGTGGATGGTCACATCCTGGTATTCAGGTGTTCAGCTAGCTTTAATTTTTTTTGTCCAATCTTTTTAAGTGATCCAAATCTCAGTGCTTAAATTAAACTTGAGGTTTATTCTTCAATAAATATAATGGAAAGGATATTTGCAATTAAAAAAGGGAGTATTTAGCATCGATAGTTTTTTCACAAAAGGCACACACATGGAATTAATTCCATATTTTAAATAAAAACCAACAAACATTCTCCCCCTCAAAAAAACCATACAAGGAAAACCTGACCAAATCAACAAGGCCTGAAGTAAAAAGCAAAGCATAAAGTTAGAAAAAGTTATATATGGAAATATTCTTCTAGTACTCTGTTGTCCTTCCAAAATTCTACTGTAGCATAAACAAGTTCTCTGGCATATAGAGCACAGGATTTTGTGTGGCAGCAGCACGAAAAAATAACATAGACTAATTTTTAGGTAGCAAAGCAGAGTACTCAGAAGTCAAAAAAATGGCATATTTGAAGTCAGCTAACATTTTTTCATGTGCACTAGAACACAGTCTTTAACTATGCAATTATCTGCTGCCTCTTTCTCTCTCCTCATGTCCTCACCTCCTGAGGGATTTCTGCCTTATCCAGACTACACGTCAGACCTGCCCAGAGATATACAGGCTTGTGCTGTAGAAGAGACTGTTCATTTCTTGCAGTTGGATGGCATGTAGTATATAAATCAAAGACTACAGGAAAGGAAATATATAGGCGAGAAGTTAGATAAGACTCTGAAAAATAGGACTGTAGTCTTGTCTCTTCCACAGATGTTTAGTAAAGTCAGTAAATTTTTCATATCGTGCGTGTATTCCCCAGCTTCTGCGTGCTGACTGTGAGATCCTACACTCTGATTAATCAGAAGTGTTGAACACCCACATCTACTCCTGAAGTCACTAGAGAGTTGTTTTGAGTCTACATAATAATGAGTAGTGCTATCTACTATTCCAGCTCATGTGCCAGATGTCTCAGATTTTGTGTGCCTGTATCTCTCTGACTGTATCTCCGTGCACATCTTGTGTCATCTGTAGGAGATGGATGCTGACTTTTTTCTGTCTGCAGTAAAAATAATATGTCTGAATCACTTGTATCCTCTAATGATGGGCACCAAACAAATGCCTGGACAAAGTAAATGAATTTGTCTTCACAGCAGGTTTTGAATCTCATATAGAGAAAAAAGACCACTACAAAGAATTGCAATATGAGTAATGGAACAAAATTAAGTACTGCAGAGTGAGGTGCTCCTAAAGGGAGCATTTTCTATCCTAAGCATTAAATAAAGCAACATTAGTACTGTGTATTAAAGACTGTATCATAAACTATTTATCAAACCTAGATAATAGTTAAGGCTGAGTTTAAATCACACATTGATCCTGCAATTTCTGAACACATGAGTACTGAATTCTATAACCTGACTGATATTGCTTAACAGTGTGTGTGGGGTAAATAAAAAGGAAACAAGTATTCTCACTAACAGCAGGCTTTCCAGTAAGGAAGGCTGTGCAGCCTCAGGTAAGAGTCTAAAATGTGGTTTAATTCTGAAATTTTCCTCTTCTATTAAGTTCCTTGAGTAAATTGTATACAAGTGAAATCCATTTCTTGTCACAGGGAAGTAGGAACTTAGTTGTTTGAGAGCGAAAATCTGTGTTGGAACGGGTCTGTTTTCTCTGGCTGCAGGTTCATATGCCTTCCATAGTCACTATTCTTAACATGATCTCCCCCTTCTTATGAAGAGGAATAGAGTTCCTGTGTCCCTGTCCCTTATTTCTGCGTTTCTATAGACAAAACAATTTTATGGCATGTGCTGAATGAGTTTGCTTCCTGAGGCTCAGGAAGCATCAGACTTATGGCACATGTGCTGCAGAGCCAGGCAGGGTGATGAGCTGTGTCTTTCCAGAAGCATTAGACTCAGCAGCAAGTACACAGTGCTACGTGGATAGTTACTCTGTGTTTGCTCTTTTGCTTTCCTATGCAACTTGTGTTGTGTGCAGAATTTTGTGAGCTTGCACTTATGCAAATTGCCCTCTAAACTATTGAGAAGAGACACTGGAAGATTCTCAGATAGTGGTGTGGGGATGTGATAAGCCAAGAAACCTCTTGTAAATCAGCCAGTGCACTCAGCTCTCTTCTTGCCTTTGTCAATTTTTTTCCTATTTGTAAAGTGTTTAAACACTCAAATCCATCAAAGTAAAAAAAAGGGTTGAAGGTGTAACTCATAAAACATAATTCATTCATAATTCACCCATTTATATGTGTTAGGAAGCAAAAGATGTCTGGCTTTGACTTTGTGATTTGACCTGGAATATGCATGCAGGATACAGAATTGAAATGTGTGATTTTTATCTGTATCATCCCATTTGTTTGTTATAACAGTGTTTTGTTTTCTTCCCAGTGTAGTTGTAACAGGAGTGGGAAAGACAGGAAACTTCAGAAATACTAGTTTTAAATGTTCTGGAGCCTGCATTAGAGCCACTTGTCTTTTGCTATGAGAATAAACTGGCATATACCTGCAAGCTAAATAGAGATAGGGACACAAATAAAAATGTTAGGAGACCAAATGATCAAGAAGCTGAATTTATTTTCTCAAGTGATTTAGGAACCATACTCTAGTTCACTGCTCAAATTGTGTTTACAAAGATGTTTAGCTCCTAATTCACTCCCACTTGTCAGGAAACCTTCCCAAGAGGTGAAAAAGAATGATGTTGACTGTGGAGCTTATTAAAGTATTGTTATTATTTAAAGTAATTTTTCAACAAATTGTAGATTCAGTCATTGAACTTCATCTTAGAATTAGAAAAAAGTGCTGGAGGCTTTTGAAGTTTCATATCACAGAGAAAAAAAAAAAGGAGGTTGCAGAGCAAAAGAGATTTCTTAAATCAGGTTAGAAAATTTCCATCGGTTCCTTACACTTGAAAGCTACTAACGTCGAAGTTACTTTTATTACTTTTGTGTTTTTCTGCAGTGATAGCATTTTGTTATACTATTGAGCGAGTTACAAGTGTGTTTCCCTGATCTTTTATGTTTGGTTTTATTTGGCCTGAGGTTGAATATATCTTTCATAATGTCTTTTTTAATATGTCCATTTTTGTGAGTAAAGGTATTTGAACAACCTGAACTCTAATCAAGTGAAACGCATTGTGAGGGAATACATAAAACTGAAATTTGGTGCTGTTGATGGTCCCAGAGATTGTGATGTGAGAAGTATTGAGGCAGGAGGGGAGCATGGAGCCCTGCTTGAGTCCTGGGGTAACAGAGGCATATTTCCAAGGCTGTGCCCTCCACTGGTGCTGCTGGTAGGGAAAAATCATACTGCTGTGGGAACCAAATTCCTGTTGCCTGTCAGTCCTTGCATGCCACACCCTGACACAGCATTCCTGATCCAGGCTGTCCTTGGTTCTTTTCTTCCTGGAATCCCCTGTTTTCCTGTGGGATCAAACTCAGAGAGTCAACAGGACCCAGTGTGTAAGGTGTTAGTGCTGGTGTTTTAGAAATGAGTTGTTTGGGGAGCTTGGTCAAACTGATTTCGAGATAATGAGAGGATGGCTCCACCTGATTAGCAGATGGGCAGCCTTCCCCTCTGGCCAGCAGATCAAAGATGGACTGACAAGATCCTTGTGGAGTCTGTTTGGCAGAAGTGAGTGACTGCTCCAGGGTGGAGACCCAGCTGAGGGACCAGGAGTGTCAGCTCATCGCAGTGATGTCTGCTGGTAGGCACTGCTGAAAGCAGGAGCGCTGTTTTCTGTTTTTCTTTTTTTTTTTTTCTTGGTCATTTTCAGTGACAACTCATTGGTCAGAATGGCCCAGTGGGTAATTTATGATGTCACATGCAACCAAATATGTACTTTGGCCATTTTTCATGCGTTTTGCTAATGATGGGTCACACAGTTTCACTGGAAGGTTCTAAAGATTAAAGTCATCAGAGAAGGCAGCCCTGGTGACTGATATTCTCTGACCCCATGACCTAACAAAGGCCATAGTACCACACTAAATAAAGCTGTCTCAAGCTCATCGCTTCTCTTGGGCTCTAACACAGATTTTAAAAAGGTGATCAGGCTTGTCTTACAGATTTTAAGGAATTATCTGACAAGTCCTTAAAGAGCCACTTTTAATTAAAATTTATTCTTTGTGTTTAAAAATGTCATTCCTCTAATAGGAATTTGTCCAGCTTGCTCTTTTAAAAAATTATTTTCTAAAAGTAGTCTCATTTCCCACCTACATACCAGAAGGTACTCATTGACTGGATTAAATTTATTTTTAATATATGCAGCTCTGCATTATACATAGAATGTGATCTGTTAATAAGAGAGCCCTCTTTTTTATGATGTTGTGAAGTCCTCCTTGTGAAGTACAAATATCCAAGAACATAGGTGGTTTTTTCCCATCCATGCAAGTAAAGACCACTCCTGAATCTGCAATTCAGCATGACAATTTCTGTGTCTTCTTTCTGTATAAAAGGCATTGGAACAGCTCTCCTCAACTCAGTCTTCAAGAAACATGAATAATGGAGAGAATCCTTTTGATTTTTCATTCTTTGTTGTCTGATACCTTACTGTAGGCATTTGAACCTGAGCAAAGATATAAAATGCAGGGATACCATCACGAGTTACCAGCAAAGTGGGTACGTCAGGTGTCACAAAGAGCAGACTCAGCTTCACTTGTGAAGTCCAGGAGTCCCAGCAATCATGTCAAGCTGAAATGGGCAGGATTACAGCAAAGAGAATGTTGCAATTTGCAATTTTCATGTGTGCTTATGAGTTGACTGTGACCTGGCACAAATACAGGCAGGGAGCACAGGAAGGAGCTCCTGTTTTCGCTTGGCTGTGGGGTGCTCTGAGGGTCAGGAGCAAGGGGAACACAGAAGTTCCCAACTGCCTTCTCATGCCCTTCTGCATGAGGCACACACTCAGGAAACTTTTTTTTTTCTTTTGGTGTTTTTGGTTTGGTTGGTTGGTTTGGTTTTTTGTTGTTTCCTTTTGCTGTTGTTTTTTCCTTTACTAGCTTAGTCAACTTAATGCTTAGATATCTGGCTTTTCTGTAAGCTGTTCTTGAGCAGGAGACTGACTGTATTAAGACTCTTCATACAATGTACGATATATATTTAGCCCTGAACATTGCTCTTGTCATGCTTTTTAATTTACTGTGTTTCTTGCTGCTAGCAACTTTGAAATTCAGTGGAGCCCTGCAGGGGTGTCTCAGTCTCCTGTTTCCTATCTCCTCTGAGCTATTGCATTACAATCATCTGTCAAAGATGAGTGGGAGTCAAGGAAATGGAGCACCTCAAGTGGCTGACACTGCTGAGCAGATATCTTTCTATTTTTGCTGAGTGCTCACATACCTCCAGACTACAGATGTGTCTGAGCTGGATTAGATGCACAGAAAGTTTGTAACACCTTCATTTTATAGTAACAGCAGTCCTAGTTGCATGGGAAAATGATGCAATTTCAACAACTGCTATGACCTGTAGGTACAGTTCCTTTGCCAGGAATGTAGTTGTGTTGTTGCCTTACACCTGGCATAATTGAATGTACACTGTGGTTGTACTCACTTAATGTGGTTAAAAAATTACTGCACCTTTTGCAGATTAGCTAAGGCAATGAAATTCCTGAAAAGAACTCAGTCTGACACAGAGGAATCTTCAGACTGCACATACTGTCAGCATCCCGCTTCCATTCCATAGCAGCATTAGGAATGAGAATGTGGGGGAAAAAAAACCATCACAGGGTTGTTTGTCCCAGTGGTAGTGGCTGGCACTGGAATCGATTGTGCAGGATCTATAATAACTATATGGCAGAAGTTTAGCTAGTAAAATTGATGATTGCAGCTTAAAGGAAATTGTCATGTCACAGAATACACTGTATGGTGCTAACAACAGTGAAAGTTTAACTACTGCAGGTAACCTGTGGCCTAAATTAGTATGGACTTTTCAAGCAAGACTCTCGCACTCCTCTTTCTTAGGGTTTTGTAGAAGTGGGTTTATTAAAATAGATTGTAAAAGGCTTTATAAATATGCATGTTTTCCTTATTCTAGAACAAAACACAAATGAACTGTTCATGTCCTGAAAATTTTGAAGTGGCTGAATCTGTGTCAACTCCCTGTTTCTGAAACCAGTATTTTATTGGAATTCCCAGTTAAGTCAATTTCTTCCATGATTCATTTTGCTTAGCAACACAAATGTAAGCTATGGCCTCTGGCCCTAATGAAATCCTTTAAATGCAGTCTACATAGCAAAAGGTTAAGAGGGCAAGGCACAGTTTAATTTCCCAATAACACTTTATGGCAGTCTTTGTAAATTTACTTGCTTCTGGAGTTTTCTAACACCCCTTTCTCTGAAACTGTAGTCAATTTGCAGCTGAGAAGTTGCTGTATTAAAATTAAGTACATGAGAGAGGTTGGAGGGCAGTGCAACGCAGGACCTTCCTGCTAAATTGCTAATCCAAATTGGGCCTTAGTCAATCTCTTACAAAGTTGTCAACATCCAGTGACCTATACGAAATGAATTGGTAGCTTCAGTCCAGTTCCTAGAGAGGTGTGCACATCAGAAGAGCAATCAGCTGGCACTAATTGGCACCCTGGGCAGCAGCCTCAGCAGAGAGCCAAAGGTCTGTAGAGGAACGGAGACTGAAGTGCTCTCTCAACCTTAAAGATGGTCCCTCTGGGTCGGAGTTTAGGGCACGTTTGTAATGTCATATGTGGAATTTTGCCCTGCCTCTTGCCATGCTAGACTGGAGCTGTGTCTTGGGAACTGCACTTTCCAGGGTGTTTCAAATGCCACAGGGCTTTTTAAACCCTGAAATCACTTCAGCTTTCCTTCAGGTATAAACAAGAGGAGAACATTCACTAAGCAATAACCTGATAGTCTGAGGTGTCAGATGACAACCTCTCAAGTTGAGGGATTGCACTGGAAAAGGCAAAGAGAGCGAATGTGTAGTCCTTAAAGAAAAACTGTCTCATGTCCATGCCCAAGTACTTTTGCTCTGTCAGGTTTTTTCACCTGTTGGGCTCAGAAAGATTATAAATTAGTGGTGCCTGAATATTAAAAATATATTGTTTCATTAGAAGTTCTGTTCATTTTAAAAGTGTAGTAACACATGGCCTTCCTTCTCTTGGAATTGTTCCCAGACCATAATGATTTCCGAAGTTTAATTATGGGTTATTATTTTCCCAATAGCCTTGTATTTAAGAAGTTTATGTCTTGTTTTGTTGTTCTATTTGCATAGTTTCAGTCATTCAGGCAAGGTGGAAATGTGATGAACTTGAAGTCATCAGCCCATTCAACATGAATGGAGTCAGTGAAGAAGCATTAAATTAAGAAATGAGTGATTAAATATCTACTTAGTATTAAACTACCTACCTAGTATTTTAAATCAGGCAGTCATGAAGGTGATAAAATATATTGTCCGAATTGGAAGTTGAGTAAATTTTCTCTTGAACATACAAATGAGTAATGAGCAGCAATGACAAATGTTTGACTGTGGATGTCTGCTAAGAATAAAAAATAGGCATGTTTGATGGAGGTTGGTCTGTTTTACAGAACATTTGGTGTCTTCAGAGAGCAGTTTTTGTCCACCTATGCGTTGTCTGTACTGATAAAGATAAAATGAAGGTGTTACACAGAGCCAGTTTACTTTCAGAGCATATATTTTGTCTTCATAGCTTTGCATTACTGGAGTCACCAATGACCTGCTGCAATTTTTCTCCCTCTATATCAGATAACAACAGAAACCAGGATCACAACCATAATTGAAACGATGGAGTTCTGAAAGTAGGACTCTTTTCTAGTTATACAGCAGCCCCCTTTCACTGCCTCCATGCTCTCCCACTGGATGATGTGGTGCACATTTATCTGACAGACTAAAACTGGAACAGCATGGAAAGTGAGGCAGTATCTGCATCCCTGAGTGCGGGATCATCGACTGCTACAAAAGACCAAGGAGTTTGGAGGTACACTCTGCTCTCAACATTGCCAAGGCCCAGTGCAAAAAATCATCCTGAAAAATGTCGTATTCTTGTGTTTTAATGGTCTGCACTGAAACACAGTGGTGCTCTTAAGTGTATAAGTGTTACCATTTGCAAATTCCCACCTGTCGTTCCTGTTTCCGGAAACAGTATCCCTGGCTGCAGTCTGGACGTTGCCCCGGGTGGTGTCTGACTCTTAACCCAAATCAAACAGTAATTGTTCAGACACTGTCTGGCTCTCAGGCAGTGGACAGGCAAAGCACAACAGCCTTCTGGTTACCTCTTAGTAAGCTGCTCGTGGAGTCCCCTATCCCGTCAGTTCTTCAAGGTATGGGGCATGGATTCAGCCTAGCTTGCAGAACCAGGAATTCTCATCCAAAGGCATTAAAACAAAACTGTTAAACACTGATAATTCTGTGAGAACTGCTGTGTTGATCCCAGTAACCCTGTCCACTTTTTGATTCTGCAAGAGGTGACACTCTCCACGCTTAAATAATCTGAAAATATGACAGAGTGCTTGAAGGTGTGTGCAGGCAGCAACAAGCACTCTCAGGATTATGGAGTGCCCTGCTTGACTTAACCAAAATGTATCAGTGCCTGCCAAGGGCAGGATGTGGTGTGGATTTTATGGCCGAGACCCCATTTATTTTGATGCTGATTTGAACCTGTTTATTTGGCGTTTTAGCTTGAAGTTACACTGTTGTTATCTCTGGACTCAGTGGAAATAGTGACATGTATATTGTGGACCTGGGTAACAACCAGTGTCTTCTGTGAAAGGGACAGAGGAGTAACTGCTCTTTAAAAAATAAATAAACAGATCACTGTTATGAAAACCAAAGAATAATGTTTTTGCATTCTATGAAGAGTAGTTACAGTTATAACTATCAGTCTGATCAAGTTAAGAAATTATATGTACATTTTGGAGAAAGATTTTTGATATTAAGAAGAGTTTCAGGAGGACTCTGGTGACGGCGTATTGTCTGAAAGAGGGAAGCAGCTAATGAGAGAGATCTTTAATACCTGTGATTCTGAATTTTTACTCTGTTCTGTAACAGTTTACCATCTTATTTTTGAATGCTGGACAGTTCAGTTGTTCTAGTTCACTTTCCTAGGTCACTAAACTAAGGAATATAGCTTTGAACTTTCATATTTTTGTATGGACCCCATACCATCTCTCAAAACTCATTTTAATCCTAGGGAGGACCTCAAGAATCTACTAACATATGCACTCTGCCAAAATAAATGATATCCAGATTCCTGAGCTAATCTTCTCCTTTGATCCTGTGTATCATAAAATTTATTTGGTAAAGTAGTCATGAAATATTTCTGACCATTTTGAAGTATCAGCTGCAAAGAGCCTAGACTTAGATTTTCAAGATAAATCAGGAAATGTGAGGGTTTTTGCTCCCCTTCCAATCCTTAATAGTCTCCATAGAAAGCTTTATAATAAGGCGATTCAGAGAGTAGCAGTAGCCATTCTTTTTCTAGCACTTACAGCTTTATATGTGAAATTGCATGACAGGTTTTGTCACTGTGTGGGTATCTGACTGTGCTGCTATCTCTGAAAGCATCAGCAGAAAGAGATGGCAACTTTTGTCTTACAGTTTTTCCTCACTGGGTATGTTGAGGTTTTTTTTTTTTCTTTCCTTGTTCTACCTAAAAGTTCACAACTCACGGTATTTTCTGTGCTCACAGAAAATAACATAAAAGCATATTAATGACACATGGTCGTGTCTTTCTTGCAGTGGATCTCCAGCATGGACCATGGTCTATTTCTTTCTACATTCCACACAAAAGAACCCTCAAATGGCAATGTTTTGTGCTCTGGTTGTTGCTAATCTTGCTCTGATGGTTCTTCCAGTTGCCTTTATGTTGAATGAAACCTTTCTTTTCTTACATTGTTCATTCACTTTATATTTTTAAATGTTTTTATAGTTTCTGATTTATGGTGGGTTTTTCAGCATGGTAGAACATGCCCTTCCATTTTTAACACTTGGGGATGTTTTGGTTGTAACTCTGCAGAAATCATGGAAACTTGATCTTTGAGTCTGTGTTAGATCCTTTCCAAGGAGGGTGAGGGTTTTTTGTTTTATTTTTGGGTCATTGCAGGTTTGGGTTTTTTTAGGTAAAATATGGCCTGCTCCTTTTTGCAAAACACCTACTTCTTTGCACTGAATAGCACTTTCTTGTTTCAGGACTTCGTGATGTATACAGCCACATGTGAGAACAAAGCTGAAAGGCTTTTACTAGTTACTGCATAAAATCTATGTGATAAGGAAGATTTTATACAGTAGATGGAGATTTTTGGATCAGAAATAGGGGTACAGAAAGATTAGGTTGTTTCATTGAAGATTTAGAACATGGGGTGGAGCTCTGTTCAAATCTTGAGCACGTTCCAAGACCTTTCTTCTAACAGGTGTAGATCATCATGGCCTCATCTACTAGGGTAGGAAATACATTTATATAAGGAAAAGTCCAAGTTCTCATTATCCTGGGGAGACGGGGAGAAATTACTGTAACAGTTGTCATGGCTATATTATTCTCTTTGTTAGTCTCTCTCTCTGACTCTGTCCTGTTGTGATCAGTGGTTTCCAGGAGTGTGGTGTAGGCTTGAACTAAACCCACCAAACAGTCCCACCCCTTTCTCCAGAGTGACTGCACGCAGAATGGCCAGATGGGGAAGGTCTCCTTGCCTGCCCACGTACCATTCAGCCAGACCCTGTACCTTATCTTTGCAGTGTAGTGGGTGTGGAGGCAGTTCCCAGGAGGCCAGACTGTGGCCAGGTGGAGACAGGGTCACCTCAGGAAGGCAGGATGATGTTAGCAGTTTCCACAGCTACCACAAGGTGCAGAAGAAGAAAAGGCAAGAACTTTCAGCCGGGGTTTCTAACCTTGCTCTGGCCTTGAGGCGAGAAGGAGAAAAAGGGCATGGCTGCTGCACATCTGCAGGCAGGCAATGGCTTCAGTCATTTCTGCAGTTGTTGCAGTTTGTGATGATGTCTCAGAGCTGGAAAGCTGATTTCCTTGTTGCTGAGTGTGGATCACCTTCAGGCTGCAAGTCTGCGTTGACGGTGTCTGAAACTGCTGCTCATTGCCAAGCCGTGTGGGAAAGGTGTGCTTTTGCATGCACCTGAACACCACAGTAATGCAAACTTTAAAAAATCGGTAGCAATTAAAATAATATTAAACATAATCACTAGTCTATTAGTAAGGAATGACTTATTATTCTGTACAAGTGTGTTTGATAGATACCAGGTGGATAAAATATATCTGCTTATGGTGTCTTTGTCCCCTTTTTATTTTTTTTTCTCATTTAGCTCATGATTTTATTTAATGGAAGAGACACTTCTCACATATTGGCTTGACAATTTACAAGCATTTGTTTGTGCTGAATTAAGCACATTTCTAAACTTTGTATGTTGCTGCTGACAGTTTGGGGATTGATTTTTATCCCTAGAGAGATGCCTTTTTGTCTTTAAGGCAAATTGAAGTTGACTGCCAGAGCATTCCCTGGAAAGGGAGAGAATCTACTTTAGGGATATTTTTCTACTGAGAATTCATTTTTAACTGAGAAGCTTCAACAAGGTCATGCTTTTCATGACACTGGAAAAAAAAAAAGTTCACAGATAAAGAAGTAGTGCTAACTCCAGAGAAAATAAATAGAAGCAAATATTGCTAAGCTTTTTTTTCCCTTCTGGTTCTCTGTCAGGAAAGTGTGCTTAGATATACAGTAGATGAAAATTCCAGATTATTCTTCTAAAAGCATGCGTTAAATGCTGGTGTGGGCAATGGCAGAAAAAGATTTTACCCATCCATGTGTTTTCATGTATGTTATGAGATTGAATTTTAAAACTTCTTAACATTTTTAGGACATTCAGATTCTTTCAAGAACAGATTCATTGCTTTTCCACATTGGCAACATGGGAAAGGATTTGCAGACATGAATGGATTAATGTAATGAGCTGTGTGTGAGGATGCAGGATTTCCACCAGACAGGTGCTGTAAGAAGTCTTCATTCACATCAAGAACAGCTATATACTCTTTTTTACAGTAGGGTCTGTGGCTGTACGTGCTGGCCTAGAGTTAAACTTCAAACTTTGTCCAACTTACAACCACTCAGCCTGAAACAGTTTTTGGATACAAACATGGTATTGTTGCTATTTTGACCAGGATGCTGGAATTTGTTTATATATCTTTCCCTTCAAGGTCTTTTTGGCACTAGATTTGTTTCATAGGAATGTTTTGTACAAATACTGCTAAAATAAACAGTGTCTGTGTATATATCTGGTCTACTTTCTGTGGTCAAAATGAATAGCACCTCACACCTGAACAGAAAAGCTAAATCAAGCCTTGCCGGCCAATGGGTAAGTCCAGAGAGGGTTTCCCTGGTGGTACCTGGCAGGTTACTGGTGAGGTGATGGACAGACCTCATTAAAGTCTCATTTAATGCTTGTCTGTGGAATGAGTGCACTCTCTTTAATTTCTGTGTTTGTATTCACTCAGACTTCTAAGACCCAAGTGACTTAACAAAATAAATAAATAACCTTAGTCCTTCAATCAGGTGACAAACTTACACCCACTTGTTTTCATGTCTAGGAAATAAAACGAGCTGAAGCTGAAGGTTTTCACTGCAATACATCTAAACAAGTAGTAAGAACCAGTTTCTTCAGGAAAGTCCTATTCTGCTGGTTATAAAATCTTCTTCTTAAACGAGCTGCACATCTCCACAGTCTCCCTGTCTCCCTTTAAGCCTTCCTTGGAATGTTCTCATTGGATTTTTCATACATTTGAGCCCTAAATATTTGAATTATCTCAGTATGTTTCTGGAGACCTGGCTATCAATTACCAGAATTTTCATTTACTTTTTTGATCCATTTTTTCCCTTCTCAGATTCCTCCTATAAAATCTGTAACTGTTCTCTTACCGTCTACTGGATCAAGATATTTGCCAAGTCCAAGAAACAAAACTTCCAATATTCATCACGCTGAAAAGAAAAAGATTAGAAACTATATCCTCAAACTTCTTCGGGTGTCTTTTAAATGCAACAAAAAGCACTTGGCTGGTGTTTAGGATGAGGTAGGTGAGGCGTGAGAGGAAGTAGGGACTGACATTGTTTGGTTGCAACTGGTGGTGGGCAACATCCCAGAGCTACCACACTACAGCAAAGAACTCACATTTTCTGCCATGTTTTCAATTCCAGCGTTTTATTAATTAATTTTTAAAGCTTTTACTCGGCTTTACATTGGAACTTGCATCTTTTTTTTTTTTTGAAACAAAGTTATCTTTAAAGTAGAACATAGCATTTATTAATAGCAGGAAATTCCAAGTAATCATATTGTGTCACTTTCTCCTACTACTTCTTATTGCAACTAGATGTTGATTTTTGTGAACCTTTTCTAGCCTAATCAATCTTGTTACGCTTTTGTACTTTTGCCTGAAGACTTCTGGTATTTAGAATTAACTTGGTTCTCAGTCCTTTTCCATTTTGTGTACGATTATGCACCTAATTAAAGGTAATTGTTTCCTTGTTCCTACAGCATCAGCCAAGCAAGCAGATTTCAGCTACATCTGAGGGATACAGGAAAACTCCATCCTAGAAAAAGTGCAGCTTTGGTAACTTAGTATTTCATTGTTCTGTCACATAACTGTCACAAACATGCTTTAGATGTGCTTTACCTGCTTCACTAAGCTGTGGAAATCATGGAAACCTATGTATCCTGAATCAAGGAATAGTAGCATGAATGTTATAATACTGCCACAAAGGTTGTCAATCAGGTGTTTGGTTTTTTTTTAATCAAGGCTTTTACATTTATTAGCTTTGTATTTGCTTCTCTCTTGGGTTTTATTTGTAATTAAGAATAAATTGCATGATTTTACTGCTGCAACGTTTTCAAACTTCAGAATTCCAGGAATCAATATTTATATATTTTCTGGGACTCAGAAAAGGTATTTTAACTTGGCCTAATCATGGCAAAGTGCCAATTTTCATTAATTAAGTCTGTAATTGTGGAGCAGGAGTGAGAATAGTTTACAGAGGTGGAGCAGGAGAAGAACTTTAAGTAGCATTGCATGGTGAAAGAGATGCACAGCTTCCATTATCAGCAGGAGCTGCATGTCTAATCCACCAGACTCGGCACTGCAGAAAATGTACCCTGGGATGTCAGGTGTTAAGGGGAAGAATGGGCCTCTCACGTTCTTTGCACTTACAAGCCGGCTGTAACCTTTTGACTCTCTCTCTCTTTCTCTTCTTGAGTTTTGTTTCCTGAAAGGAAAAGGGGGTGGAGGAACGCAGGGGAAGAAGGCTTTAAGAGTGGAAGATCTGTTTCAAAGTACTGTAGTGTATTTGCAAGCTTTTTTTTTCTTTTTTTTTTTTTTCTGGAATTAGTTTTGTTTTGTTTTATTTTATTTCTTAAAGAAGCAGTGGCTTTTAATGCAGGGTATTTAGAGCATGGCTTAAGGTATGAATGCCTTGCTGAGGACCACTCTAAACACTGTAAACTTGACAGATGTGATTCTGCCACAAGTGTTTTGCACATAGCTTTTTTATCTTTCTGACTAAAATGAATATAATCTCATTTAAGAACACAACAGAGAAGGAGAGCTAGTTCTGTGAATTAATGTTACAGGTATTGCTTTGTGTACTGACCACTATTGTGCAGAAGAACAACCCCCAAATAACAAGAAATCCCTTTTATTCTCAAAGGATTCCTTAATGTAGCATGATCATGTATTGATCACATTGAACTTGGACGTATTCTAAGCCTGAAGATCTGCATATGCAGAGAAAAGACTTTGTATAATACTTACATGTTTCATCTTGCTACCTCTGAGTTAGTAAGTGTGAAAATACCTCGGTGCAAGGAGTCGAGCATTTACTTCTTAATATGAAAGATCAGGCAACAGATAAGGGGGAAATGAGGTGGCTAATTAAGGTAGACCTCTCCAAAACTCATGACTTTTGAGGAAAAAGAGCAGAATGTGGAAAAATATATGAAAACTTACATCACCCTTCCTTGAAATAGTCTGTTATGGGCTGAGCCTTATTAGAATGTAAAAATGGAAACACTAAGGTGGTGTTTATTTTCATTAATTAAAAAGAATCTTGCTCGTAGCACAGCACCTTGAGAATGTTAAAGGAGTTTTATATATTCCTGGCTCCCATCTTTGGTCTGAGGACCTCGTTCTGCTTCAAGCTCTGTGTCTTTTTTTTTGTTAGAGATTATTTTGAAACGGCTCACATTGCCTTTGCATGGCTGAAATGTGGCAGCGATGGAGTGGTGCCAATGGAGGGGTAATTTTACAGCCAGTAATCAGGAAAAGGAAGAGTCCTTAGCCAGGGGACTCAACAGTGCCAGGAGGAGCCATTATTCTATTATTATTTCCAGTGTGGAAGCATTGTTTTAAGTTATATTAAAAACATCCTTTAAATTTCTTTGTTATTTGTGTTGTAAATTTTCCGTATCAACCTTTCCAAATGAAAGGTGTGTGAACATACAACTAAATGGACTGCTTGGGATGCATCTTGCTTTAGGAATTGTAGGTTAAAGGGAAACCTGAAAATCAGTGGTAATTCCTCCGACTTAGCCTGGAAGTTCAGAGAGATTGGCCAAAGATGGAGTGTGTTCTCCATTTCTTAACACTTGCTGGGATCGACACTCCAGACAGCCTGTCTCCTGACAGGCACTGTCCTCCCATGTTTTTCTATTATTAGGGACTCCAACCCCTTATGATTTAAGGGCCCAACCCTGTAAGCTTTCCAGGAACCTTACATTTAGTGGGCTAAAGGAGAGAGAAAGAAGCCTATATTGTTATTCATTGGCATGGCTTTGTAGTTATCTCCTGGGATGATGTGTATGTTGAAGCCTATAATGGATTTGAATGGTGTTTCAGAAGGTTTGTTGTAGGTAGTTTCCCTGTGCTCAGTTACTCAGAAGTCCAGTGTCAGTAAATATTTTATATTCAATACTGCTTTAATTCCACTATGTAGAGCATGTGTTGTGAACCAGTATTGAAAGGATCCATTTATTGAATATTATTATCATCATCCCTTTTTTATTGATAGATTTTGAGGAGGTGAAGACAAGTGATATTTGGCATAAATGCAAAAGTTGAAACAATGTCTCCCAAATCATTTGGACTGGGAACAGAATATAAATATCCTAAATTCCAATCCAGCATCTTAATCCTGAGCCCATTTTTTTTCATTCAAAATTAAAGTGTCTGTGATTATTATTTCTACTGCCAGGGCTTTCCAAGGATTTAAATGTGACCTAATTTATTAAATGCTGTCTTATGTGCAAGACAGAAATAAAATCCTTACCCCAGGGCACTTACTCAGTGTCCCTGATCCTGCAATCTGATCTCCTGAATGAACGTCTGGACTAACACAGGCCATGCCGCCTGTTCTGAGCGTTTGACTGGGATTTTAATGGAGAATGAACACGTAGGTTGCAGGTTGTCTACAACAGCCTCAGTGAATTTCAGCACATTACTGCTACTTTCCTGCATGGTTACGTGTTTCCCTGAGTCCTTTACGAGCTTTTGTGTAGCTGTTGCTCAGTTACCTTCAGCAGACAGTCAAGTTTGGGCTGAACTGTTTTTCAACTATGTATTAGCCTTGGTCTGTGGCACCACTTAAAGATGCTTTGCGATGCACCTTGAGATTAAAGTGCATCGCCCCTGCGGTGCATTGATCTCGTCTGGCCCAGAAAGGGGTTGTCATAGATCTGCTTTTGAAATCAGGACTCCCTCATGGGTTTTTCCAAGGCATCATCTCCATGTCATTGGGTTGGCAGGATATGAAGCTGAGGGTCTTTTTGAAGTTTTCCTTCACACCAAGGGGTGTATACTTGTTGTGTGGGAATTGTGGTAAGTTACACCCTCTTCTCCCTGTGTGTTCAGTGCAGGATAACTTATTGCAGCCTTTAAATATTCTGGATGTTTTTTAAAAGTAAATTGTTTTATTTGTTACATTGGAGTATTAAAATGAAGAATGGAATTTGAATGCTGAGAACTCATTTCTTGCAGAGGACTGCAATACCTGGGTTGAACTTCATGAATTAATTAAACAGTCCTATAAACATCTAGTCCTTTGTAGCTACAGACAATGGTCTTATTTTATGGAACATTATCATGTGCTTCATCAAATGTCACTCCTTCTGATATTATTTAGTTTTTGTATAATTGTAAAGCAAATATCGTTTTAAAGTCTGTTTTTGTATCTCACATTTCAATCTGTTTTTTTAAGTACAAAAAAGTTAGTTTTCTGCATCAGATGATTTGTTATTGGAAAAACAAAGTAACGTTTCTTTACTCAAAACTCTTCTTCCAGCAAAACTGCAGAGCATGGAAAATATTTTCCAGCTTTCAGAGTTTATTTGATTTTGAACACTTTTGGTTATGTAAGTTTTAATAAGTAGCTTTGGTGTACCCCTAAAGGCACACCCCACACACTTATGTTGTGTGACCTAGGGTCACAAGTAATGGCTGCAAGCTAATTGATTGAGAAAGGCTTGTCTGACTGGGCCCCTTTGAGTCCTCCCTTTACATTCCTAAATTTCTGTAAAGGAGGCACTGGCAGCTTTGCCTGGAGAGAGGAGGGGTTGGGGGAAAGGGAGGAAGTTTCTCAGTTTCTGATTATGCGCAGAGTTTCCTTGTACTGAGCTTATGTTCTCCACCCACTACTTAGTAAGAACTCCTTAACAACTTAAAGCTTTATCCCTGTGAGTACCAGAAAAGTGATCTGAGTATTTATTGAGCAGGGAGAACAAACTGCTTGCTCCAGGCAGGGAGAAAGCTTATGGAAATGATATTAGACCTTCAGCAAAGTGCACAGCTGCATCATACAGAAGCTGAGACTCAAACTGACAGGCAAATAAGCCAGATCACGGAAGGGGCCTCTGTGTGGCAGCTCTGAGCTACCAAGTGTTGGACAACTAGGCAAAAAGTGCAATGGAACAGGGCAGAAAATAGCACACTAACTTCAGGCAACTGTTGCTTTTTCATGGTGAGTCCAGATTTGAAATATTGTTTGAAATGTAGCTATTTTTTGTTGTTTCTAAAAACCCTTCCGTTTTACCACAGCAATCGTTTTGTGAAGCTCATTGTGTTACAGGTTATTTGTCCGGATGTGCAGTTCAGTTCTGACCGATACAGAAATGTACAGGGATAGCCCTTTCCTTGCTGCTTGCTCTCTCTTTTGCCTTTGCTTGCTTCAGGAGGCAGGTCCCGTTTCCAAAAGCAGGCTGCGTGGCTCCTGATTTGGAAAGAAAGAGTTTTGCAGCCAGCGCTTGGTGTGCAGCTGCATGTAGGTGAATGAGTGAACATAATTTCTATACAAAGTTTTCTGCAGTTTGAGCTTTGTGGCACCTCTCCATTGCTCCTTATTTCGCTGCCTTATCTTGAGAATGTATGGCACGGTCACTATGAAAAGAGCTTTGTGTTTGAATTCCTGGTGAGTCGAAGGGTCAGGGCCTATGAGTTATCTGCCTGCCAGCAAGACTCATTGCTGTGTCCCTTTATTTTTCAAGCTGAAATAGAAAAAACATGTGTCCTCCTCCCTTTTCTATAAACGTATTTTGAATTCAGGTTTTACATGCTGTTTGTGTGTGCTTTGTTCTTTTGACAAACTCCGGTTTTGGGGGGAAGCCAGTTTTATTCTCTCCATATTTATTTTATTTACTCAAGCTTTCCTGCAGCTTTTTTGCATTCCTTTGTTGTGATGCACATAAATTTTTTTTCTTAAAACAACATTCAGTTATTTTGATTTCTGCTAAGAGAAAAAGGATTGATGCTTGGATACATATTTCCAAAAATACCAGAGAGCTGTCTAAATTTTAGGTAAGTTTCAAAATTATGCAGAAGGTAAACTTTTATAACATTTGACTCACTTAAGGAGGCAAATACAATACTTCTGGATAAGTTCTTGAACAGATTGTATTAGATACACTAGTCACCTAGTGTAATGGTAATAAATATGATCTGAGCTATAATGTGATTTCAGTTACTGACTTACTTTGATAAAGCTGCTTTATTAGCACAGCAACAGAATTAAACATTGCATGTTGACAGTAACATTAGAAATATGTTTGCAAAAACTGCTGAGTGGAGGAAATTTAGAGTAATAAATCATCAAGGCATGTCAAAGTTACTCTGTATGTGATGTTCTAAGATGTCTGTAATTTAGAGGAGAAATGAGACTGTTTTTCATCCAGCAGAAGTGTGATTCTGTACAAAATTATTTTCATCATATATTCTTTAATATAAAATTTTAAAAAAGAAAGAAGTAGCCAAAGTTGGTGCAGGAAAAATCTTAAAATTATGTAGTGGTTATTTGGAGCTAAAGGGAAAAGGCTCACTTGATAGAATAATTCTAATATGAAATGTAAAAAGATGGTCAGATGAATTCTGCACAGAGGGTATGTTACTATTGTGTCTTGACTGGTCTTTCTAAGTTGGTATGCTCACCTGAAACTTGCTAGCAATTAGCAGAATGCCTGTTTAAAAAAATAAGATGATGCTTCAAATCTGAGTTGATCTCGCATTGCAGTCCCTTTCAAGTGCAGAAGTTCGTGTTGTACACCTCTGGTGTCCTTTCTTATTTGCCAGTTTGAGATCTTGAGTTTACCTATCAATTCTGAAAATGGTTTTAAAAATAAAGGGTAGGGGAGTTTTGTCAAAGAAAGCTGAAAACAGATTTGAATGTGATGCTGCAATGTACAGTGATCTAAATGGACCTCATTCTTCGTGTTTTCTTATTGTGAATTGAATTTCTGCGTATTTTGACTTGGGTTAAACATTAGTCTTTGTATAAGAAAGTTATTGACTGTGTTCTTAGTTCAATTAGGGGTGTGCTTTTCATTTAAGAGTTTCAAGGTTCACTTTGAGGGAAAGAAATATGTCCTCTTAACTAATATAAATATGATTTCCTTCTTGGCTGTACTCTGAAAGAGGAATACCTGCTGAAGTGATCTTTACACCTTTAAAAACTGAAAGCAAAAGAAACTTTGAGGAGGTGGTCTCCTCCTAGCTTTGATGACCTGGAGAGCTGGGTATCCATCCACCTCCTGGTGGTCACGAGGCACTTGGGGAGCAGGGGCTGGTGGGTGCTCACATGTGGCACCTCCTCCATAGGCACACGAGCAGAGGATCAATCCTTTCTGTGCTGTTGGGTTTCCATTGGCAAAATAATGCACCACTGGTGTTGTGACACCAGATTAGAGGATTATGAAACATTTCTTCATGCTCTGATGATCAGCCTGATGAAGGGGAAAAGGTTTAATGAGGAGGAGAAGAATTTACTGAGGATTTTATGCCTGTATCTATTATTAAAAGGAGAATATCTGCTCCCAATAGCTGTGTTCTGTGGTTCACGGAAACCCTGCAGTAATGATGTGAATGATGATTAAATGTGGTGTCCTTACTGACTGTCTGAGGGCTGACACAACTTAGTGTGACTGGCAGGAAGCTTAAACATCAATAGTATATCTGCAAATACTAATATTCTCTCTTAGAGAAAGTCAAAGAATCATGATCTCAAACTAAAATATTTATATGTCTTTTTTAATTCCCTCTGACACCAGTCAGAGAAAAAAAAAAGTCTTGAAAAGGTTAAAACACAATTGCTTTGTAAGTGTTATTTTTTTTAAAAAAGTTTGGATTTAACATTTTTAGTGTTTTTCAAGGACTAACTAGATTTGTTTTGTGAATTACAAAGTGATTTTGGAGGTTCACTTTTAGATTTGTTCTGTTGTTCTGTGTGGAAGAAGAAAAACTTTTATTTACTAAACCTGTTCCTTTTATTGACCTGTTCCTTAACACAGACAGGTCTTTGTGACACCTATGGTACCTTTACTGTCACATGAGAAATCACAGAACAGTTGATTTTTCTTTCAAAGAGAGGCTTTAGTTTATGCTGCCATGACAAGGTGATGGCTATAACAAGAGAGGATGGAATACTGACAGGTATAGGGGAATTGTAGAATTCATGGAGTCAGTGGATCACAGTGATAAAGTGAATTTAAAATTAAAAACCAAACCCTACATTATATCCTAGTAATTTTGGAAAAAAAATATTTTTAAAAGAATTTAAAAAACCAAAAGAAAGACAAAGAAAAATTTCTTTCATCTTCTCAGATACAATATGGAATATGATCTTTGGGAGATGACCCAGATTAACTTTCAATTCATTTTTACTTTCCAACAACATATTCAAATCATCAGCGGAAGACTATCCCAAAAGGTGATGATGAAGGTAGAAGAACAGATAAAAGGAGAAATATTTTTCTTATGAAGTTATTTAACTGAATACGATATGTGGTTAAAAGCAAATGAACACAGAGAACAAGCAGAAGTAATCTCATATAACGATAGGAGCAGTAATAAGAGAGGCAGGAACTGGAAAAGCAAAACAGAGGAGATCTAAAAGTAAAAGGAATATTGCATGAGAGAGGACTAAAATGGTCTGTCAGTCACTGAGATGAACCTGTGCCTTGGGAGTTGTCAACTGACTTGCTGTCTTTCTCCTGGTTTGTTCAGAAGCATTTCCACTGCTGGCAGTCAGTTTTATACCTGAAGTTATAAATTCATCCAAGAAAATAGGCTGTTCTTTCCAAAATTGTGGTCACAGCATTTCAGAGAGGAGAATGTGAGATGGACCTTTTCTATTCCACCTAACATCCTCTTATATTTGCTTATATTGCTCTGTCTAGCAGTGAAGGTGGGGTTGAGGATGGATGGTTACATGTGATGTGTCTGGTTGTTTTTTGGTTTAAGTTCCTTTTCTCAACTCCAGCAAGATTCCAGTAACTTTAAAAATTCTTGTAAAACCCTTTGGAAGGTCATTTGGCAATTCTGATTCTTGGATCTGAGAGGGATGCAAACCATTTGGAGCATGAAACATGAGACAATAGAAAACAGGAAATCTGTGAAGGACAAGAGAAATGGCAATGGACTTTCCACTGCCTCTCCTCTGATCAAGAATGACTTTAAATTCTTTTCATCACCCATGGCTTTATTCAGGACTCTGTCAAAGGTCCTCCTGACTTTGGTAGGGTTTTGATGAGGTCAATGGGTGAGTTCAAAACTGTGTTCATGATGATTTTCAATGTATGAATGTGTAAACTATAACGTTTTTTGATTTCTCAGTGTTCTACTGGAAATGACACCTTGACCACACAATCAGAGTAGTACACTATAGTGCTGCCTCCAGTTTCTGAGATACCTCTTAATTATAGAAATGTTTGGTGATTCAAGCAATAACTAGAAGAGTTTTCCAATTCTGTTTTACCTTTAAAACCCAAAGACTCTGTTAGTATTCGTTATGTAATCCCAGTTTATTTAGCAATATGGTAGAAATAGGTAAGAAAAAGGTAAGAAATACAGCTTGAAGTACTGCAAAAAGCACCCTCTTCTCCATCTTTTAAGCCATTTTGAGTGACAGTATTCCATTTGTATTGCCAACTCTCCACACCTCTTAATCCAAGAAATGTCCCATGGACCATAAATGTCCTGTGAAAGACATGCAGACCCTGTATTTGGTTCTGTTTTGAACAGTCCACATAAAATGGTGTTAAATGATAAAGCAAAAGATAAATTAAAGAAGTACATGTCCCATCACTGTTGGCAATTTTCATTACTTCCAAAAAGCAGCACCAGCTAAAGGCATCCTTCCAAGAAAAGTCCTTTGTGGCAGAGCTTGTTGAAGGTATCCCAGTGCTCTTTTGCTGCTTATCACTCTTCCCTGCTGCCCCTGTAAGGGTGTACAACCTTGGAAAGCTAGTCAGAAAAACGGATCAGAGTTGACCCTGGTTAAAATAATGCTGAAAATGAGGATTTGGTTTTGGTGTATGTTTTATAAGTTATTCATGATTATGACCTGGTTGTCACTGAGCATCTGTTATTTCAGCCTGTCGGTAATAAATACCTGAAATAACAATCTGTGCCCTTAATAGGGGAGAGTAAGTTATAAACAATGAAAATGAAGGAGAAAGTGATCAGCACAGAACTTTGTTCAGAAAATATACAAAATGGGACACAGCAACATGACAGAATCAGTCTGTGTTGAAAATACGTTTGAATTTATCATGTGGAACTCAGAGTGCGTTCTCCATTGGCCCCATAAAGATTCTTTCTAGCTCTGGCTGGAAATTCACAAGGAAAGTTTTTTTCCAGAAATACCCAGGGTAGGCCCAGCTATCGTTCCACTGACATCAATTGGAATTACATGAGTATTAGGCAAAAACTGTAAAAATTAATGCTAAAGAAAAGTAGGATTCTTCAAATTCTTTCCTTTGTGCTCTTGTTTGTTTGCTTTATTTTTTCCATTTGCAATCTAGTGCCAGCCTCTGGAATAAAAACAAGAAATTTGGCAGGAATCTGGTAACTTGATCATGTTTTAAGTTACATCAAGACATTTGCTTTCTATCACTTTACTGTTCTTTTAACTGTATTTTTTGGCCTGAAATTTTTCATTGTGTAGTCCCTAACCACAGGTGATTCTTTTTTGTTGTTTGTTTTCTTTTCTTTTTTTCCCTTTTTTTGCTAAAGGAAGCATGTTAAAATACGTTATGTTTCTTCTGTTAAAAATGAAGTAAACAGAACCAACTCAACCAAAGTCTTTGAACAACAACCCTTGAAGCAATGTAATCAACAGGTAGTTTGTGGACTACTTTTAAGGGTTTGACGTAAAAATAAATGTAAATTGTTACATACTGGAGATGTTAAATTATAGCTACTTATTACATGTGTTTTGGCAATAGGTGTTAGGCTCACACGGAGAAGGAATGAACCCTCCCTCCATCTTCCAGATTCTTCAAGTATTATTAATACTCATTTTTGATGTAGATTGTTCATTTTAATGCTGCTGTTGTCTCTGCTTCCCAGAAATGTTTGTTTTCAGTACTGAATCAAAAGTTAAGAATCACAATCAATTCTTGCTGTAGTTTTTCACAAAAAGAAGGAATGCCACTATGAAGCCTTCTGAGTGAGCAGGGCTGGCTCAAGTTTCATATGGACATTGCAATATATATTCATATGGACAAGGGAGATGCTTTTTCCCAACCCCCCCCCTCCCAAGGGCTTCATAGACTGTAGCTGTGTTAATTGAAATGAGGATGTGCTGGGTTTTTTTCCCCTCTTTATATGCTGCCCAATATACGTAATTGAAATAATTCAACAACTTCTGCATCTCTCCCAACATTACTACCAGCTGATTGACAACAGTACTGTGACTCATAACTCAGCTCTGGTAGGACAGGCAGTGACCATCTCCCCTGTCTTACCTCAAAGTTAGCACTGTTTTATGTTTTTATTCTTTTATTCAGCCACTTATATTCAATAATCTGTTGTTTTAAACAGTATCATGCCATATACTGCTAGATTATAGAGTATAGACATATTTATTTTTGGCATATCAGCAGGTCACAACAAATATAGCTTTTGAATTGCTTTTTTGAAAAGAAATATATAATATTCTATAGAAAACCTCTGAACTGAACCAGTATTTAATCATTCTGGTTAATATTTATGTATTAGGGAACAGTGTGATAGTGACACACAGAATCCTGACTTTATTTCATCTATTCTATCTCTTATTTTGTATTATTTAGACTTCAGTTCTGACAGGTTTTTTTTAAGGGAGTATACTTCATTTCATGTATCAAATCCACTACTCTTTTGCTTAAAATTTGGCCAAAACTGCCCCCCTTCCAACATATGTCTTTCTAATCAAAAGCCCAAAAAAGAGAATAAGGAAAAGCAATGCATGACAGTGAAGAGGCAAAGAGATTTATTTAGAGGATAAGAGATTTACCTACACTTAACTTTTTTTATATTTAGTAATTATCTATTAAACCAAATGATGCTGTTACTTGCAATATAGGTTTTTTTGTGCCTCAGTCTTCTCAGACATAAACTGAAATTAGTAAAATGTTTTATACGTGGTCGAATGTTGTGACTTACAAAGAACTCTCTGAGGGGAGAGTATTGGAGATGGACACCAAAAGGGAAAATGTGACAGCAGTTTTTTTGACCTGGGAAAAACTGAAATATCAAAAATTTTACATGGAAACTTGACTCTTTTACCTACATTGAGCTACATGTGGTATCTATGTATAGTTGTACATCAGACCGGTTTTCCTATGGAGGAATCTGTTCTTAAGACAGTTCAGCTACAAACTGTTTGAAAAAACTTCCAATTTTAGACATTGGCACGGTTGAACACCTTCATTTTAATTTAAAGAATTTGAAAAGGTAACTATTTTATGGGGATTTAGTAGCAGGAATGTAGTACACAGTGGCATTTTGTCCGTTTCTGTCATCCTGGGTTTATTTGGAGTTTACTACAGCATTAAGAATTTCTAAAAGTTTCAGTCCACATCCGGATTTAGAAATGTCAAGGTATCATTTAGCTTCTTTGTACCTTTGGGCAAATCACTTAAAACATGTAATTCCTTACTGCTAAAATATTTTTAGTATTTCTATTTATTTTATAAATTAAGGTGTCCCTTTTTAGCTTCGAGTACATTAACTTGGTATCTATCTAGAGAATTTTCTGGGGGTTTTTTCATGTTGGTTTTTAACTTTGAGGTCTGTTTATCTGTGTTCTGTGAGTAATTATTTACATCTGGTTGCATGATGCATTTGTAGGTGATTATTGGTATGTCTGAAATCAGGAAGTGAAAGTATGGTGTGTGTCACACTTAAAATAAGATGCTGGATTCCTGCTGTATTGGAAGCAGTCACTCATCACAGTTCCTAAAAATGGATTTTAGATCTTAGAATCTATTAAAAAAAACCCAAACAACCCAAACTGTGGCCTGGCATTATCACAGGACTGGTGAACTGTCACATTATCAACGGTATTAATCCTAAATATTTGTTGTTATTCTCACTGTGTAAGAAAGTGAGATTTCTACTAAGGTTTGTATGCTTTCCTTTGTTCTTTCCCTTTTTCATGGGCTTTTGAACCCTTTCATGTATCTCAGTTAAATCTGAAAAGCAAAATTCTCAATGAATATCATGTTTTATGAAAATCTGTGTCTGTATGGAGGAAAAAAATCCCAGATCAGTGCCAATTTTGAGGAAGAGGCAGGCAGAACATAGCTGTTATACATTCTGTTTGGCAGTGGCTCAGTGGCCAAACAAAATGTGTGCAGTCCCAGACTCATCACAGCACAGTTTCTCCTGCCAGGTGATAGTGTAATAAACAATGTGGAGAGATGTGGCCATTTGCAGTGAGAAGAAAGAATGTGGAGATGCAGAGCAAAGAGCATAAATCTGTAGGAAAGCAGGTTTCATTCAATCTGCTGCTTACAGGACACCTTGGGTTTGCTATTGCAAAAGAATAAAGGGCCAAATGCCAGAAGATCTTAAAAGGATGTAAATTGCTTGCTATAGGCAAACAAGAACATCTTGTTTGCTTGGTTTTTTTCTATTTACTGAGCATTTCATCCTGCATGGAAAATCACAAGCTGCACTGAACACGAGATTCGTACTAATCTTTCATATGAGATGGGCCAACTGCAGTTAAGTTCTGTATAAATAGTAAGATGGGGATGCTGAGATACAAAATATGATAATAAAAGTTAAGTTGAAGGAAACCTACTTTTTCCAACTGTGAATTAAGCCAGAACTTGTTTCTTTACTTGGCTCTGTTGAAGTCAGCATAGACATGTTTAGATGAGGATAAAATCTTGATTTTTTTCAAACACTTCAGTATTTTCTGTTTGCTTACATTTAAAATGCCTATGTATTCCATCTTACCTTGGACAAATTGCCTGCTTCTGTAAACTTGGGGTGAGTCTTTTCTAAAGATGAGAATTATAATACTGAAAATATTAATGATTTCCTGTTTCTTTTATTTAAATAATATTTTTGAAGAACACTTTAATTCTCAGCCAAACTAGGTTCATCAATGGAAATGATTCATCACCGTCTTTTATTATTTTATTGATTATGTAGATACGGTTTTCTAAAATGCTGGAGCCTGTGTAAAATAATTTTCCTTCTCCTAAAGTCATTCCAGAGAAGGGAAAACACCAACTCATTTTCATTAGTATGCTTTTGTTTTACAAGCTGAATGAGTGCCAGATGATGATCATCAGCAATCACTAGTTTATTTATTAGAGGAAAATAGAAACATTTCACATTTGAGTATCAGTTACCTTTTATGGGCTGCTTTAGAAAGGTTCTACTTCTAAATATTCTCCTGGGCGTTTTTCAAGAAATGGGAATGCTACCACTAGCAAGAGAAAAATATTGATTCAAGTCATGGCAGACTTGAAGTCCATCCAGCAACAAGTTTTGGATGGAATTTGCAGCTGAATTAAAAAAGTTGCTACCAACTAGGATTTGTCCTTTTAAATGCTGGATAACAGATGTATTTGGCCACAGTGGCCATTCTCTGATATCTGCAGGGGTTACAAGCTCAGTGCTCAGGACACAAGTCTCTTCCTCTCTTCAGGGCATTTAGAGCTCGAGGTGAGTTCTTAGAGCAATATTCCCTTCTTATAGCTGGTAAAGCAGACCATAAAGGCTACCGTGGGAATGGCATATGAAGGTCTTTCTGTGGCTCCTTTCATTTCTCCTTTCACCCTTTTTGGTGGCTAAACCATGGGGATTCTCTGGAGGAAAAGATTCTTCATACATGCAATAGCAAATTACTGCTTCCAAGCAAGTAGTTTGCTTCCCTTTCACGGCTCTCCCATTTCATATCCTCTGAGTAACCAGGGACCAGACCAGTAGTGCACTTTTCCTTTTAGCAGCATGTTGTGATGTTAGAACTTCCTGCAAAATCATGTGTTTCATATGGTTTTTATATTTTAATCACATTTTTTAAAGTGCTTCCAGATGCAAGCACATATTTGGTTACAGAGTACTGCACATGCTTATGTACTGATAAACTGGTAAGGCCTGCATTCAACAGCCTGGAAATCCATATGTGACTTTGTGTGTGACTTCTAAAGGTCTGGTTTGGGATGTTGGAAATCAATGGATTGAGGTTACTGGTTTTCTCAGAGGTGTTCATCACCAGTTAGTGCAATAATTACAGTGGCTTAGTAATGTGAAAGGTCGTATTGAAAGAGAAAATGCTTTTCCTTTTCCTTCCTCCTCCATGAATCAGGCATCTACTCATGCTTCATTTGGTTCTCGCCAAAAACAGATGAAGCACCCAGTCAGAGAGGCTGATTATGTGCTTAGGACTTCCATATACCTGTGCAGGAGCACACACAGCAAAACGAATGTGTTCTGGACTCAGGAAATCCTCATGCAAGTGCACTGCATGTGCCAATACAGGAGGTAAAATTACTTCAATAATTTTCCTTTTTATATCTTCTGGGATTGGCAAACTTGTCTGTTCGCAACATCCATTTACCAGAGATCCCTTGCTGCTTTCCCCCCAGACAGTCCTGGGCACAAGGAATGCCCCTAAGGGAAGCAGGGCACAGGAAGAGATGAGTTTCCCACATAATGCGATGAGTGACTGGAAGTGCACGTGAGGCAGGGGAAGCACATGCTGGCACTGTAGAAGGCTTCCTTTCCAAGCAGGAATCTTGAGCAAAATAAAACACCAGCAGTTTCCTTTTTGCTTATTCAAGTTCTGTGGTAGCTCAAGCAGACCTGAATGGAAAGCTGAAAAACGTAAAACAGATCTTTGTAGCACCTCTTGAATGTGGGTGGTGGGAGGGAGATGAGGTGTGGGGCTGGAGTTCTTTGGTGTCCTAAAAAAGAGGAAAGCAATGAGATAGGTACCTAATGACTTGTGCAAGAAGTGGAGGCTTTGGGGCAGATACAAATTCTCAGATCTTCATATGATGAAAAAATCAAGGACTTGGAAGCTTTTCACAGAGATAAAATCAGAGTATTTTGTAAAGGCTCAGTGAGTGAAAGCTGAGGAAAAGAATCTTAACTTGATGTATATATTCATAGTCAATAATAAAGTGAGATAATCAGGAACAGACGGATGCTGAAGGCTGCTTAGGTCATGCCATGCAGGGGCATTTGTTGGTAGCTTGAGGGAAATCTTTAAAAACCCCCACAAGGTTTGTGTGAGAAATGCACAGAAACATCCATAATTTAACTGAGTAACTTCACATGTGTTAAGGTGAGCTCAGTCTTGGCTTAGAGGCTGGATGCTGCTTGAGTTTTAAAAAAGATTTTATTTGATTCACTTGGGACATCTCAAATGTTGATAAACTGGAAAGATCTGTGCCAGTACTTCTGTCCTATGGTGACAGAGAAAAACACGTGCAACAGAAACGTACTGTGCAATGAATCAAGTAACACAGTTTCTATTCAGAACACAGCCCTGTGGGTAGATTATATAGAGTAATTTTAGCCCCCTTAGAAGTGTGTTGCTAGAATTACTCTATAAAGAGCAGAAAAAACAGAAGCCTGGTATTTAAACATGCTGAATTAAAAAAAAAAATGGAGGAAAAATATTTATTGCAATAAGATTGAAACACTTAAAATCTTTTCAGTTAGAATCCACATTAGCCTTTGTGCACCAGTGGCATTTAAATTAAAACCAGTATGTTTCAAACGGCCTCCATTTGAAATCCCTGATTGCATCTATAAAGCACCTCCTTTGAACAGCATCCTGCTGGCATGCTGTTGATGACAATACATCTAAATATAAGTACAGAGAGATATCTGCAAGTGTGTGTGTCCAGTTTTGTATTTATACATGTAACTGAAAAATTGGAAGCAATTGGGAAACTCGACTCATCGAATTCAAATGCGGATGTGATCGGACCCAAATCTGATCAAACAGAGGTATCTAAAGTTCCTTGTGTAGGAAAGAAGCAGTGCCCACTCTACCCCACCTGTTATGAGCAGATTATAATCATGAGCAGATTATAAATGCAACCCTTCCACAGTACACACACTTATATGAAGACCTGCAAACTGCTGAGAATGGACATCTTGTAAGATATGTAGTGCTAACACAGGCTGGACACCAATGGGTATGAAACTAAAATTTTCACTGGAGGTTATTTTTTAACCTTACCTAACTTTATTTTTTTTGCTATTTCTTGTAAGTTGTATGTCTCAGAGTCCGTATTTCACAATATCGACCTTGAAAAAAGCAACACTACTGTTACATTTTATTATATATTTATGAGTTGTTTTTTATTATATACCTATTAATATAACTAAGATTAGGATGGTTTTGATCCATTAAACCACTCCTGCTATATCTGTTTTTTAAATTCCACAGTGAGGAAGTAAAGTTGATTAGTTTACATGTGCATTTAAAATGAATGCTAAGGCAATCTTCCATCAAAATACTTGTAATAGGGATGGAACCACTGCTTGTATGAAACTTCATCTTTTTAAAAGGTGAATGGTGATAAAATAACAAAGACAAATGTATACTGCAGGTCTGAATCCATCACTGATGTTGCCTACTAGTTAAGTATGTATTTAGAGAAACCTAAAAGGTCCCCCTGTCAGTACTTTCAGTCAGTTGTAGTTGATGGCAAGATCTATAAGCCCTTTTTTTTCAGATTTTTTTTCATTATTCTGCTTTCTCTATGCTGTACCTACAACCACATCTTCTTGTGTATTCATATAGAGCATGAATTTTAGTCCAGTGCTGATGTTTCTGCCAGGATATATAGAGCATTTATTCTTTTATAAAGGGGCAATATTTATACTGAGAAAGTAGGTATTTACCATTGCTTATCTATTATATTTTTAAGCATGTTAATATTTTCTATAATACTGAACTAGGAAGAAAAACAAAGAACTTTTGCGAACCTTTTATTTTCTTTACCTTTTAATCCAAATAGTAATAATTTTCTAAATCTTTAATACTTTAGTTACTAATCAATGCAATTTTTTTGCAAGTGACTTACTTATTGCAGCAAATATCTAAAAATTCTCCAATATCAACATTACTAGAGATGTAGAGCATATGGGAAAACCATGCTGAAAGACCAGCATGAGGAATCACTGGATCCTTTAATGCAGATCTGTCTTATGCAAGGAATTTATAAAGGTGGAGCTGGCAACTTGGAGAGTGTATTGAGGTTTTAAAGTCCTGAGGTCAGGATATTTGATAAAAATCTTAATTTTCATTTCAAAGAAGAGAGAAAAAAAAATATGTATAATCCAAATTGTTATAGAAAGAACTGTAAACCATGACTTTAGCATGAATTCAAATAAGCATTAGAAGATAAGTTTAAAAATACACCATGTTTTTAATTTATTTCAAGGTCCTAACATCAAAATCCTTTCAAGTCTTACTTTGATTTTGTACGTGTCAGAGTTTTATCTTCTGTAGAGGCGTATGATATGTATGTCTTTGCATATATATCTCTGAAAGCAAGAGATCATCTCAAAGTGTCATCTGGTTTCTCTGGTGCTTGCTAGCTGAAGGCAGCTGAACACATGACAAATGGAGCAGAAATCAGAGAGCAGAAAATGGTAATTGGTAATTTAATCAATAGCTAGACCACAGTGTAAATTCTGTTGATATTTGTGGTGTCTGGCATAATACAGGGAAGGGGTTTAGTGCTGCTTCTGCTTTGTAATGCTTTAGCAATGCTTGTAGCCATAAACCTGCCTTAAAACACCAATTAAACAGGGTTGATGACTGCTTTGTGTTACTGGAGTGATGCAATAGAGCAACACATATCAATGAACTAGCCTGTTGTTTTGCCATGTTTAAAATAACAAACCTGAATAACATAAAGTAATCTGAGTGCCTTGTGTCTAAAAGCAACATGCTGGATGGTCCTCTCCTTCTCTGTGAATTGAGAAGTTATTTGAATTAACTACTTAGTTCTAGGCTGTTAGGCCCATAGTATCTATTTGAATAACCTAGCAGCTGGAGCATGTAGATGCTGGAGATTCAGGATGAGAAGTGCAGAACAGCTGGGAAAGACCTTGGGCTGGAAAAGAAAGGAGGCAACAGCTGGAGAGTATAAACTTATGGGACCTGACAGGGAAGATTTAGATGAGGAGAAAACCTTCAACTAGGAACAAGTTTGTGAAGCTTTACCTTGGTGGTAGGTACTCTACACAGATTTTCCCCAAGAATTTTTATTTGGTCACTCTTAAATATTCTTCTTCCACCTCTTTTGCATATCTGTATATATCAGTCTCAACTGGGTAGTGTATGCCACATTTTATATACCATAATTTTACTATATATGTTATTATTTTCTATTCTGTTAATTTAAAATATAAAAATTAGAAAGATATCTTTAATAAGTAACTCGTCAACATGTGAACTACAGCATATTAAGGAACCAGTATTCTCATGAACAGTACTTTTCAACTTCAACTAATTCCTCGTTAGTGTTTTACAATGTTTATTGAATTGAGTAAGCCTAAATATATGATATCATATATCTATTGTTATGTGCTTGTAGACTAAAAAGAAAAAGCAGAACAAAAAAAGTGAGATAATTCAGGTTAACGTTCTGTGTGAAGTGAATTCCTCTTGAAATATGGTTTTCAGAGTGCAAGGTCCAATCTTGATTTAAAAAGGTCAAGGACAGAGAACATGCCATCATGCTTGGGAAGGTGTTCCAGTGGTGAAGTACTCATCCCTGTGTATCTGCATCATATATATAAATATGACCTGAACTTGACTGCTGGAACTTGTTTGTAGTGTTGTCTGTTACCTGTGAAAACCTCCTGTCAAAACTGATTTAGCCAGTGATCCATTCAGACTTAATTTTCGTAGGATAAATGAAGCTGCATTACCGAGTTTCTTCCAGTCCTTTACTTACGAGGCTCTTCAGTGAGTTTCTTGAACTGTGCACACCAGACATTGATACAGCCTTCCAACACCAGATGCTTGAGTGACAAGTATACAGTTAATCCCAGTCCTTCAGTCCTATTCAGGATTCTTCCACAGAGGCCTCCAGGGATGTGGTTTTCCCTTCGGCCCTGACAGAACGTGGGGAGCTCATGTTCAGCAGAGTCATGTCCACTCTTAGTGCCAAGTCTTTTTAAGAAATGTTGCCCTCAGCATAAACTCTCTCGCCCTGCCAAGAGAACCCTACTCTCTTGTTTAATTTATAGATGTATAAATTGGTTCTCAGTGTGAAGTGACTTGCCCAGAGGCTCACAGTGGCAGGGCCTCGGAGGAGCAATCAAACTCCTCAATATCATACTATGTCCTTTCCAATGGACTATCAATTTACTTGTTTCTTGCCCTGTAATTTATGTATGACTGAATATTTGCCTTTCTTTCCCTGTGTGGGCTGAGGCTGTACATGCTTTTTCTTTTAGATTTGGTCTACTTTCATCTGTGAACAGAGTGTAGTTGAGGGTTGCAAGGTGGTAATGCTATTTCTCTAATCATACATTAGATTATTATTATTGGTCAAACATTAGTAATTAGTAATATAGTATATTATTATATTATTGCTATAATATATATAATAGTATATAATAATATAGTAATAATAATAATTATTAATATGAAATGTTATCTATGGGGTTAATTTTTTCCTGTAGTTATGTGATGATTAAAATATTCATCTCAAGTACATTATGTATTTCCTCCCATGTTGTTTAACCTAAGATTAAATTTCTTTCATTTCTGCCGAGCCCTGTTCAGGGTGGTACTCTTTTCGTGCTTCCTCTGGAGAGCTGATATCATGCTGATTTGGAATATTCATTAGTAGCCCAACCCTTTTTCCAGAGATAACTCCGGTTATGACCATTTCAAATGCTTCTACTTTTAAAAAGTGCATGAAGAAATGATTTATTTCAAGAAAAAGGGAGTTGAACCTTAAATCTGCTTTATAGACTGAATACAGAGCAGGAAGAGGGGAGCCCCATCTTCTTGGAATGGATTAATGTTACCAGCATGACACCCTTGCACTGAGGGCAGAAGCTATTGTTTCCCTTCCCAGATGTAAGAAAACTATTCCCTAGCGTTAAGTAGAAGAGTAAGACTTTTTTTTTTTTTTTCCCTTATTACTCTGTATTTAAAAGCTTCTATTTGAATGGAGCAAGTATTTTACTGGGGGGAAAAAAAAAACCTAAACCAAAATAACTTGATTCCCTAGGATACCAAATTGTATGTGAAAGTGGAAATTAATCCAAAGAAAAGCTGAAATAACTTGATATTAATAGGTATTTTTACCAATTCCTTGAACAGTTGTTCATCTTCCTTGAAATGAAGGAGGCATCTTCTATTATTTTTAGTTATTGCTTTCTCTTGAAGTCCTTTCTAGAGCAGTTGTTTGGTGTGAGTTATACAGATTGCAGGTCTGCAGTCAGGCACAGCCCTGCTGGGTCCTGCCAAAGGGCCAGGCAATGAGTGTGGAGAGCAGTGAGAGTTGTGCCTGCCTGGCACCACAGCATTGTGGAGTACTGATGTTGGCAGTGACTCCCTGTTCCTGATCTGTTCCTGATTACCTGGCATCGATGATGGCTTTTAAGGTCTCCTGTTGCTGGTGGGGCAGAATTGTAGCGTGTTGTTATGCACCATCTGGAAGCAGGAGGGTTGAAACTTCACTGGGGCTACTTGCTTGTGCCATGGAGGAGAGGGAGAGCTGCTGTGTTGAGGGGAATCTGGCAGTACAGACAAGACTTCAGGGATGTAAGGCTCCTGGGCCACCCTGCCATGCCCTGGAGCGTTGTGACATGGATGCTCATCACCTGGAGTTTGGATTGTTCACTCTGGTTCCTTCAGGTGGTGACTGATGGGGCAGCGGAGAGGTGACAGTGCTCTCTTGGAGCTAAGGTACATTCCATGCTGGGTCTGGGGGACCCTGGGGCCAGGTCCAGCACAGGCTGCAGCGCCCGTGTGCTACGGTCCTTTTGGGGGTTCCAGGCTTTGAGGGGTGGCACAAAGCACCCCCAGCCTTGTGATCAGGATCTGGACTGCAGTGCTCTGGGCCAGACAACAAATACCTTCAGCAGCCTCAGTGGTGGCCAGAGGGAGTCACGGCACTGACTCTGCTTGACCACAGTGCGGGGAGCAGGAATGGGACAGTCTCTCTCTTCCCCCTGCAAAGCAGGGGCCTCCTCCCTCCCTGTATGCCCCTGCTCTGACCTGGACCCTTCTCAGCGGGGGAACACAATGATCCCCACAAGGTATTTTAGGAAGAGCAAGACGAGCAGACAGACTCTTCCTCTTGTGAAATATCTCAGTTTCTGAGCTGGCTGGTGTGAAGTGATGTCTTGTGGCAGTTCCTGAGCTAAAGAGCAGATGGTATCTATGTGCTACACTGTAAGCGCAGCAGAAGCACTTGGAGGATTAAAATGATGACTCATTGGAGCAAAGCAGGACAGGGAGATGAACACCCGAAAGAGATGGCATTAGTCAATACAAATTTGTTGGCTTTTTGGAGGCATGCAAAAAATGTATTTTCCACTACTCAGAAGTGGTAAGTTTTCAAAGTTGTAAATCTGCTGTCCAGACTATATATTAAACTAAATATAAGACAAAGAGACAACAAAGGCAACCTTTTTTTTTTTTTTTTTTTAATTCTTTTTTAAATTTGTTTCGGTGGGGTGGTTGTTTTTGTTTTGGTTTGGGTTTTTTTTAATCTTATGTTTTGCTTTTCACCTACTAAGTAATGAGTCCCAATTAAATTAAAAAAACCCAATCCTTGTCTGGCTTGGGTAAATAGAAAGATTGGCTTGTCTTTAAGTGATTGATTACTTTTAAATTACTGTGAAAGCTCCTTTTAAATAGGTCATTGTAAGTGACAAAGTAAGCAAAACTACTCCTGTCCCACTCTTTGTTGGAGGCAGCTTTAAAATTTTCAGCATACATTTATGGTGTGTAACTTAAGATAACACACCTCTAACACGCTTCCGAAGTGATACAGTTGCTGTGAATGAGGTAGAGGTGACACATGTAATGAAGATTAAGGAGTTTTCCAGTTTTTCTGTTAGATACAATTTTGTGGGAGGTTCTAACTTCTGTGACCCTCAGAAGCTGAAGTGTTTTCTGCTTTAGAAAGTGCATTTTTGTTATTGGGTTGGTTTTGTCCTGGATTTTTTGGATTTTGTTTTTGTTTTGTTTTAGAGATGAAAGTTTATGATAATTATAGCATCTCTGATTCGGAGACAAGCGAGAAAAATACAATACTTTAACAGTTTTGTTGGGTTTTTTACCTGCAGTTTTTACAATTTCTGCAGCTAAAACAGCTGGGAAGAAATGAACCAATTTTGGCAGAGAATTCTTTAAGAGCTCATGATAAGACTGCGTTTTATTTTAGTGCATTGTGAACTATTAATCTTAAAGAATACAGTTTAATAATGAACATTCGAGGCTGCTCAGAAAAAAGGTCTGCTAAGCATGCTCATAGGCTGGGGTAGCTGCATGTTGGAAAGTGAGAATTTAAGACTAGAAATTAGACAGATATCTAGAAGCAGACATCAGCAGATAATGTAAAGCATACCAGGGCTCAGGTAAGGATTTTGCTTTTTAAAACTCAGCATTGATCTCTTCCTTATAGTTTATCATAGAATAATAAGTAGTCCTATGACAGTGCCTACCAGCAAGGTCCTAACTGCAGAACAGCCTGTCTCGTGACGTGATTTATGGCACCAACGTTTAATAGAAGATTCAAGCATATCTATTCATACAACCTAAAGTTTCTTTGCTGTTTGGCTGTGTACTGTTCGCATTTTGTAACTGCGATTTACATGGAATTATTTACATTTCTTGAAGTAATCTGTTTAGTAATCTTTCCTCACACCTAAGGGTAGCACAAAGTTACTGTTTTAAAACTAAGGAAAACTGTTTTATAGAATGAGTCTGTTTTCTGAGCCTCTGTGTATTTGACTTGTCGTGACACCAATGAAGCAGAGGAGCTAGGCCCACCCATAGACCTCATCCAAAGAGACCATGGACCAAAACCGCAAATTTTACTTACTGGTGTACCATAAATGTTTAATAGCTCTGGAGAAGAACAGTCTGACAAGTCTAATGTAATAGAAAATATATGTGAACTGCCAATAATCAGAACTATGCAGGGAGCTACTGGGACAGATAAAAATCAACACAGTTGGCTAACCCCGCTGTAGAATCAGAAACCCCATTCCTTTGCCACGTATTTCTTTTCTTCTAAATAAATCCTAGAGCAGTTTCTTCCCTGGTCTCCCACCAAGCTTCTGTCTTGTTCCTGTCCATCCTGTTTCGCGGACAACACAGGTGCCTGCGGGCATTTCTTCAGAACTGCCTTTTTGGGCATTGGAGCCTCCTCTCCAGAGCAACATCTGCGTCACCCCGTGCCTTTCCAGGAAGAGAGGGACCATGACCGAGGGCATTTGTGCAGCTTGTGTCTGCACTTGTTGCTGCAGTGGGAGAACTTAAATCCATGTGTGGAACTGTGCACTCAACCCAAAGGTCAGAAGGGATTTTATGAGGACACAAAAAAAAAACCCCGAAGTGGCTGCAGCTCGTGCGGGGCCTCCCAGAGGCAGCCGAGGCCTGACGTCTTTGGCCTTGCGGGTTGCCAAAGAGCTCTCATCCGCAGAATGAGGCTTTAGGAGAACAGATAAATATTTGGGGTGTGCAGCAGTGGAATGAGCCTGCTTTACTGTGTAAGTTGTTTAATGGACAGGGTTTGGCAGGCAGGTCAGTCGGCTACCCAGGGGGGAGCCCAGAGTACCTGTTGGTGCAGTGAGCAGTTCTCTGCCCGGCTGGAACCCTCAGTTTGTTACAGATGTTTGGCACACAGATATCTTTACAAACTGCTTTTATAAAGTTCAAGCTGTAGTACTGGCTAGCAGAAAACACATTTGAAAGTGTGTTTGTAAAGAAACTAGGAAACCACTGAATAGTATAGTTTTAAAAATCTCATTTCTTACCGTTTGACTTACACAGCTGATGGTCGCAGGTTTTTTGTTCGTATTTGTGTGGCTGGTGTTGCAGTGGACTAGGCCATAAACATGATGGTTGTCCACACCAAGAAGTACCACTGGATTCTGCTGATGGTTCAGGTCAAATCAGCCTTGAGTAAACAGTAGTAAATGTCCATTTGTTTAAATCTCTTATGTTTGCTTCACATGTCCAAAGCCAAACTAAAGATTTGGCACTACGCTTTCATTACATCTTTATGAGAACAGCTGCACTATGCTGAAAGCTTACCAAGATCTTAAAACTTTAAATGTAGCTCTTCAGTGTAAGTCAGTTAAAACTGAATGCATCAGTTTGCTTGTTTAGAATAGCAAGTATTAGAGTGCAATAGAAGCAAATCTGAAAAGCAGAACATTTTGCTGAGGATCTGATGTGCATGCCTGGGGACACCTTTGAAGTTTTTGCTTCAGATTAGGTTCAGGCTGGTTCTGTGGACTGAGTATTCATTTATGATCGCAGAGTATATTTTTCATAAGCTAGGAGTCCCACTTTTTTTTTTTTATTCTTATTTTTAATTAATATGTGTGCTTTTTCTCTGTCAGGAGATGCATATGATGTTCTGACATAGGTTTGGGTTATGTGCCTGACATGTAGTAGGTTAGCACAATGAAATGCAAATTAAACTTATTTTGATTCAAGGAGAGTTTTAAAATGAGATCCTACTTTACAAATATCACACATTTTGATGAGGTTTCACTACATATTTTACTGAAATTAATGTTTTAGGGCCATGGAGATTGCAAGCTGAAACAGGTTGCAGGCCATCTGCTCCATATGTTTTCTGTGATGGCAGCCAGTTCCAGGTGCTTTGGAGTTTAGAAGTCCCTATATTAGATGGCTGTGGAATAAAATAGCCCCAGGGCAATGTCTTTGAGTTCCATATCAGGTTCTCTGTTTGTTCTATTACCTTAAGCAAAATATTTTGAAAACATCTTACTTTGAAAACAAATATGGTTTACTTCATGCAAATCAAGACATTGGCAATAAAAAAGACCTCTCTGTATCTGAGCTTTAGGACAGATGACTTACAAGCTTCACCACAATTATCTTTAAATGGCTTAGAGTATGCTCCAAGAGATGATCTGAAAGTTGTAAGTTTACTGAAGTTGATTGTATTTTTTTAAGGATGAAATAACTTTCTACTCAGCTCCATTACTTGAGTTATTGGGTCCAAACCAGCTATGGAGTCACAGTATCCATTCTCTACTGTACAGAATAGTTACTAATTTGTAGATATTAATAAAATAAAGATTTGTGCTCTATGCCTGAATAGAATTTCTGTAGAATTTTGCATTTTGTAGAATTCTGTTTCAGTAGATATCTTGAATCCCTTGGATTATGCTTTCTAAAGTTGCAGCTGGGACATTTGAAAATAGTATTTCAATACTTGAGGGAAAAAACCCCCACATATCCAGTGAAATGGGCTTCTAAGCAATTGCAGTGTTAATTTTTTTTGGCTTTATTTCCTAAAATTATATTCAGTATTTCACAGTACACTGAGAATTTCTGTATCTAAACATTATTTGTATACCTTCTTTTGCTACTGGCAACATTTTTTTCTCCTGTTCACTTCAGCATGCATTTATGAACCAGCACATTTCATTAGACTTCCCTTTGACTTTTTTTTAACTGAAAATGCAGTAACTTGTCTCAAAAAAACCCTGCAGAAGACCTGATTTTTCTCCATCTGTTCGTCACAGTCTCATAGGGGAGAATGGGATGTCTGGTGGGAGGGATCACTTCTGAAACCCAAGTTGGTGCTCACAAAACACAGCGCCCAAGACAGCAGTGAAATTTTCCAGTTGGAGCATGGGGTTGTCATTTCTCCTTTCTCATCCTTCCTCTGCTTCATGGAAGTGTTGAACACAATTCACAGCTGGCTTAGCTGTCGAGTGGGAAGATGTGGAAAACTAACTGGGTTTTAGGAAGCCATTTTTTCAGTGAAAATGGGGCTGAATGCAAAGAGGTTATGTTTTGGTGTAAGTGTGGTATATAAACCAGAATGAAGCTGAAGTTGTGTGTGTGGCAGACTGCCTACATCTGTGCCCATCTTTGTGTTGCTGTTTTCCAAACTCAGCACGAGGACATCTTGACAAAATCCAGTTCTACCCAAACCTTACACTTTTGTATTCTGTTGGAGTTGACATTTGGACCTTCAGTAAAGGTCTGAATCTGCAGGTCATCTAGCTGGGCCTTTTGTTTGCTTTATCTGTACTTCTTCCCACTCTCCTCCCAGTAAGTAACCTCACACTCTCCTCAAACTGTTTTAAACTCTTGCTTGCTCAGAAAAATCACTCTAGAGGCTCTTATTTCAATAATACCAACAGAGCTGTCTTTGAAGAAAGGCAAAGCTTGTAATAAAGAGCAACACCAGGAGTTGTGCTAGTTCCAGTACTGAAACCAACGTGAAAATGAAATTACTTTTCACTTTACTTTGGGACAGAATGGAAGAATAAGTCTTTGCAGTGTGATTACTTCAGTAAAATTTACAGGAGGTAATACCATTTCATTCAGTTGAATAAATAAACCAAAAAGCTCCACCTTCTTATCATGTGACTCTTTGGACAACTGACACTTGGAAATTCAAGACAGTGGATTTTTATTCATGTGTTTCTTACTAAGCATGTATATTTTGAATTCTCTAAAGCAATAATATAAAGATGAGAAATTAATAGATTGCTTTGGGACCTTTGCTGTGGTTTCCTGCCATGCATATCGATTTCTTTTAATATATCCAGGAATGGCAGGGAGGCAGAAGTTGGTAGAGAGAGATCTGAGCAGAAACAAGAGGACTTGTCCAGAAACTTGAGGACCCTTCCATGAACTTTTAGCCAGCTTCTCTTTGGGAGAAGATAACTGATTCATGTCCATGTCATGTACTGTCTAGTGCTGAGCTGATGACCTTTACTGCCTCTACATGCTCCCTTTTAAGGAGAGCACACTTCTTAAGGGCAGCGTTGAATTGGAAACAACTTTATGGACTTGCTTTTTGTTATGCGAATTAACTACCAAATTACTTGTCTTTCTCCCGTGTTTATGGACTTGCCTGTTTCTTATATGAACCAGTTTAATTGGCTGTGTCAGTTCCAGTGCTTGCAGAAGGATTTACAATGGTTGATCTTTGCTGATATTTCCACTCCACAGTCTCCATTATGCGTAGTGTTAGCACTCCACAAGGGAACACACATAAGTGGAGATCATGCTGTGATAATTTCTTAAGGATTCTGGCACTGGTGTGTGTGTGTGTGTGTGTTGGTGTGTCTGTCTTCCTTGTCCTTATTGCTAAACATTATCTGTAAGTACTATAGCTATATTATTAGCACTTATGTTATTTCTAATTAATTAGCCTTCCATTTATTTAGTTTTAGTTACCAGTTGAACATACTTTCCTATTTAGCAGGAATAGCATCTGGTGAATATCATAAGTAAAATGCTGATTTAAGAAACACAAAGAATATTTTTAAACAGTAGCAGTTACAGTTATAGCTTTAATAATACTTTGTTTCTAGCAATAGTAAAAGTCCAGATTGCTGTTTAAAATCTCTTACAGATTCCTTTAAATATACCTCCAGTTAAAAAAAAAGAAACAAAAAAACCAACCCAACAAAACATCAGTAGCACTGGGTTTGTACAATGATTTCCACCAGAACTAGAAATAATTTTCTCACTTCTGATTCTTCTCCATCTTTAGCTTTTTGGATCTCCCTAGTGTCAGCTTTCCTGCTGAGCATGTCCCAAAGCAAAGAGTTTAGGTTTTGAAGGTCTATGAGGGAAAACTATCATATTGTAGCTTCTCTTGGAGTCTGGTTCCTCTGCATTCTGTGAGATAATTACCGCCCATTTATGTGGGTAAAATAGATTCTCTGATTTGTTATAGGAAGATTGTATATATATTTATATATTTATCTCGTGTGTATATATATAGTTTGTATATTTATCTTGTTTCTAAAGAGATTTGAGAATCTGTAGCAGAGACAACCTTAATTGTTATTTCAGGTGATAAGTATTGTTCTCCTTACTGTAAAGTAATAAGTTAGAATATTTTTCAATATTGACTCAGATGAAACCTTAAACATTGACTTTTAAAACTATTATTTTGCACCGAGGAGAATGTTGCTATTTTTCTGACCTATCATAATTGCTATCAATTTTGGTGTAGCACATCTCACCTACTTTAATATGTAAGTTTACAAAAAGAGATATGAGGAGTCTGGGTGTTAATTCGTAGATATGGAATATTTTAACATTCAAATTAATTGTGCTCTAGTAGTCTTAGAACTATCTGTGCTAGAAGAAGTAAATAAATGCAAAAGAGTATTATCAGTGCCTTCTCAAAAAGGGGGGCATTGAAGCAATGGGGATACGCCTTATTCCTCATTAAACATCACTGTCAGGTGAGTTCAGCGCAAGGACTTGAAGGTAACTGTGAACAGAACATTTGGCATGTGACTTGATGATGTGATGCTGTCAAGTTACCCTTTATGGGCCCAATAGTGTTGAAAATTCAGAAAGCGTCAATACCTGTGTCATTTAAATTAGCCTCCCACTGATGTGCTCAGCTAGATCTCAAGCCAGAAATCATACAAAATTAACAGATTTCCAGTCAAACTTAGTAAAACACATGCTTTTCTAACTGCCTTTTATTGCCTTCCTTTTCTAGGTCTTTAGGGATTTTACACTGCGTATCTGGAAAAACAAGTCACCGTTTAAACACTAAGTCTACGGCTTGAATGGTAAGGGGGAGCTGCATTACTGTGTTGTTATTACTCAATTAGTGTGGAGCTGATGACTTGGATGAAGGAAGTCCCATTCTAGTTTCTTTGCTTGGAACTGTTGTGCTTTGAGTCAATATATACCCAAAAGAACAATTTTTTTAGAAATCACATAAAGCAGAGTTTTTAAACACTTCCATGCTTACAACCGTGCGCTGGCTGCTAAAAGCAGTGTAAAGACTTTTCAGCTCCTAGTGACCTCTATTCTCCTATTGACTTCTATTCTTGGGCTTTGTACATAGGCCTTCTCTTACACAGATTTCTATTTTTTCATATATTTAATGTTTAAAAATATTCTATATATGCTTCTTTAGAACTTCTGGTTTGTCCTGTCCAGTTTTACAATGGTTTTGCCTTCAGGCTGGCAAGTGTTATCTCTGAACAGTGCCTAGCGTTTTCCATTCTAAAATCCCACTTTCAATCTATTTCTGGAAAACCATAATTTTTAAAGTTAAAATTGTCCATATTTTTCACTCCTTCCTTTCCCTTTCCACCAAAAGATTTCAGTAATTTAAAAGGAAAAGTGGCCTTCTGCTAATATTCAGGCAACCTCTTACAAAAGGTATCTTCTGCCCTTTTGTTACTGTAGTAAGAGGGCAGAAGAGAAGGTGCCTTTTATAGTACTAAAAATATTGCTCAAATTTGCCCAAATTGCTTCAATATTTACATGCTTAGTGGAGAGTTCTAGGCCTCCACATCTGAAGAGTTTATCTTCTTTCCATGTTGAATAAACACCAGTTTAGGACTGGCAGAATATTTGCTGCTTCCAGTCAGGACCTGCTTCAGGCAAATCTGGATTTTGGCACAGAAGCCCCAAACCAAAAGCAGGTTGACTGTACCTTTCCTGGGCTATCAGTGACTGCGCTTCTGGGTTTGACTTGAATGCAAACTAGACACAGAAGGAGGTTAATTAGGTTGCTATCATTTGAGAGATAATTATGCATGGAAAGCAGGGCCAGAGTTGCATTTAAGAACTTGACAAGTACAAGAGTGCATCAAATTGGGATTGCCTTTAGAAGAAGAAAATGTTATTTATTACAGTTACTCTGAAGCAAAAGTCAGTTTTTTTAACAGTAATTATTTATAGCACGCAATTAATTGTAGTTATTTATAGCCCTCACTGAGTGTGTACTCTTGGTCTGGTGTGGTGATAGCATTGGAACAAAATAGTGTAGCTTCAATACACCAGAGTTTGCATAACTGACGAGCAATAATATCCATGCAGAGTACAGGTCATTCCTCACTGTTTCAAATCCATTTCAAATTTACTGAAGGAAAAGTAGCCCATGGATTTCCAAGGGGATCTGCTCTAGCACTTCATAGAAGTGCTCTAGACCTTTTAATTTCACATTTCAGTAGGTCTTGTGAGGGCTCACTTGGTTTGTTTTGGGTTTCAGTGGGTTCCTGGATACTTCAGAGACACGGGCATTTTTCATATTCACCTGTTTGGCCTGAGCATACTGTGGTGAACTCTGACACCAGCTCTCCTATCTCTCCAGTGTAACCAGCACAGTAGTCAGGGGAAAACTAACAAAACAAGATTCAGAACCTTCAACTATTCTGTGAATTTATGCCTAAGTAAAAGGATAAGCAAAAGATAAAATAGAAAGAATAACAGAGATAAGACAATGGCAAAATTGGTTGCCTAACTGATTACAATTTTTTTTTTACATCAGTTACTACATAAATTAGTAGTGTAAATAAGGGGTCATATAGAAGTTTAGAGTGAAAAGAATCAAGAGGCAAAATTTTGCATAAGTGTCCTAAAAATATTATTAAACATCCATAGATGGTAGATGCCTTCAACTGATTTTTTTTAAGAATAAAAAAATCTGATCTTCTACTTGGGGTGCTTGTATATGAAGTCTCTGACTACCACAATTTATCTTGAATCTTGTTTCAGGACAAGCTGACCCTTTCAAAGAGGCTTCTTAGATATTAAAGATAGTCTGAAACATGCAATTTCCTACAGAAGTAGCCTGGGAATACAAACCCAGTATAAAGCAAACAAGAAAGACTGAAAATTAATCTTTTGGAAGAAAAGCCCAGTAGGAAAGAATGAAGATGCCCATCTTAACTCCCTCCTAAAAGATGTGCAGGAGGATGCCTGCAAGGGATTGCTAGGCTGAGGAAAGCACATGGATGACATTTGTAATTTATTTTTCTCAAACAAAAAGTGTAACCTAAAACTCATGCCCTGAAGAAAATTAACTTAACTCCTATAGCTCATAGGAACTCTCTGAAACATTAGCCAGTGAATTAAACCACTGATTTAGAGGTTTCTCGGGTAGCTAAAAAATATATGAAGTCTTCAGGGCAGGGAAATCTTTTCTAATGCATTTGTATGTCATCAAGTACAATGCCAAGAAATGCTGGTTTCATTTATGCCAGTAAGAGTGTAGTATGAAATCTCCTTTGCAAGTCTGTATTTTAATTTCCTTTTAAGGGCATTTCTACCAAAAAAATATTTTATTATATATTTGGGGTTTGTTTGTTTGTTTTTAATGTGAGTTTAACCCTTGAATTTGTGGGAGAAAACCAAAATAATAGTTCGGGTACAGTCTAGAATCCAATGTAAAGAGGAACAACACTTCTGTCTAGCTGGCATCTAGAGCACAAAGGATCAGTAAAGAGTTAAAAATCCCTTTTGCCTGTGAGAGTGTTCATTGCCAATATTTATCTAAGGAAAGGGCCTGGAACAGACAAGTGGTCTGTAAGACGATTCTAGGAAGGTGACGTTCAAAGAAAAAAAGGGAAACCTGTGAATCTATTTCAGACCTGTTTGTTCCAATTTTTTTCTCCTGTGAACAAACAGAGTGCTCTGAGGGGTTTGTTCTGGTCACTGACTGCTCTTTTATCAGTCCCAGTGGGAGCAAACCTGAACCTAAGTGGAATCAGTTGATGTATTTATGGAGACAGTAATCCCAGGCCTGGTCTGAGGAGAGGAGATCCAAGTAGGAACATGCCAGAAGTAGATGTCGATTTGAGGTCTCAGTCCCAGGGTAGCAGGACACGTCTGTGCTGTGGAACTGGTTAAGGGGCAGAGGAGGCACTGCAACCCATTTATTATCCACCCAGCATGGTGCTGTGCAGGCTCCCCAGCGTTCCTGGGAGGGAGGGGGAGCTGTGTTTATGTTGTGCCAAGGCTGAAGGGAAGAAAGCTTTGCTGCACTGGCATTATACTTGTGGACAGAGCCATAGCCCATCAGCAGCTGAGCTGATTTCAAATGTCTGCCCAGCACATCCCCTTGCCCTTGGGGTTCTGCTGGTAGTGCTGGTGGCCAGCACAGGGTTGTACCCACGGGGGTTCACACTCAGCAGATGTTGGAAGGATACTGCAATGACCAGCCTCATCTTCTGCCCCTCTCCAGGCCACCACCGCACACATTGTGAAATATTTTCAGGGTTCTTCTTTGGCATTAATACCTTTTGTTTGTTTGTTTCCTTGTTTTTGTTGGTTTTTGTTGTTGTTGTTTGGTTTCCTTTTTTTGTTGGTATGAGTTCTCTTAATAATACTGATGTATCTTGCAGAAAATCCAAGAACCTTCACCAGGAGTTAGATAACACTTAGTTATGTACAAATATCTGTGAGAAAAAACCACGCTGTGTTGACAGGGTAACAGTGAAAGGTATAAATTACAAGTGACTTCAGAAGTGAAAAGCTTGCTATCATACTTATGTGGTTTGTTATGTACTTAATAAAATAAATCAAAAGTTAAGTGTCAGTTATGGAAATCTTCCAAACCAGTCTTTGATACTAAGGTAACTTCTTGCTGATAGTTTTGCAGTGATGATTCTCAGTAACCAGTCTGAAAGAGGAGCAGTTCATTGTCTCTTATGACATTCATTCTTTTATTCTTTTAAGTTTCATCAAGAGCAAAGCAATTACAAGCTGCCATACTCCATGTACTCATACTTGGAGAGTTACCTAAGAATTACATACCTAGTCTTTCTGCAGTCATTTTGATCACAGCATCACAGTATAAATGAGACTGGAAGGGACCTCCAGAAACAGATCTAATTAGATTTGGTTTCTCAGAGCTATGTCCAGTTGTGTCTTGAATTCCCACGTTGAATTCCTTCATGAGGAGATTCCTGTCAGCACACCCTGTGTCAGTGTTTGACCACTCTCATGGTAAATCAACAAAGAAATAAGTTCTTCTATCTAATCAGAATTTCCCGTGTTCTGACTTAGGTTTGTTGCCTTTTGTAGTTCCACTGTGAAGCTCCAAGAAGAGTCTGACTCTATCTTCTCTGTATCTTCTGGTCAGGCAGTTGTAGACAGCATTATGTTCCCCCAAGACTTCTCTTCCGCAGGCTCAAGAGGCTGAGCTCTCTCAGACTCTCCTCTTTTTTTCTTTTTTTTTCTTCTTTTTTTTTTTTCAATGGATGAGACATGCCTGTCTTCACTTTACAGCTTACTCTTGTGACTATATATCCACTTGTCTAACTTCAAATTGGTTTTTTTTTTTTTTTCTCCAGCCTGGATAATTTAATAGAAATAATTCTGGTAGCCAAAAACAGTGAATATGCAGCTGTGTTGTGTTTTACAATGATGTTTATCACAGTGCCTCACATACAGAATCAGAGATGGCCTGAGGCAGGAAGGCATCTCTGGAGATCACCTGGTCCAAGCCCCTGTTGAGTGCAGCGTCAGACAGAGCAGGCTACTCAGGTCTATGTCCAGTTAGTTTTTGGTTCCAAAGCCTTTGTGAACAGCCTGTTCCAGTGTTCAACTACACTCACAATAGTAAAGTGGTTTCTTAAGTTAAATGAAATTTCTTGTATTTCAGCTTCTACCCGTCGCTCCTTATCCTGTCAAGAAAATTCTGATTCTGTCTTCTTTCCTTCCCCTTTAAAGTATTTATAGATGCTCATAAGATGCCCCTGAGCCTTCTCTGCTCCACGCTGAACAGTTCCAGCATCTGCTAATATGACAGGTGTTTCAGGCTTTTAGTCCTCTTTGTGGTCCTTTGCTGCTCTCCCTCAGTATGTCCCTGTCCCTCCTGTACTGGGGAACCCGTCTTGGGACCCAGATGTGTCTGACCAGGACTTTGCTGGGGAAAGGATCCCCTCTCTTGACCTGTGAGCAATGGTTATCTTAATGCAACCCAGAGTGTCAGCATGTTACAAGGGCACTTTGCTGGCTCACGATCAGTTTGATGTCCAACAGAACTCAAGGTCTTTTCCTACAGAGCTGCTTTTAAGCTGGTCAGCCCTCAGCATGTATTGCTGTCTGGGGTAATTCCTCCCTAGGTTCTGGACTTTGTGTTTTCCATTGTTGAATTTCATGAGGTTCCTGTTGGCCCAGTTCTCTGCTTCACTCAGAACGGCACAACTCTTTGGCATATCAGCCTCTTCTCCCAGTTTTGCATCATCAGCAAACTCCCTTGGTGTGAGTTCCATCTCATCACCTATGTCATTGAGGAAGATAATTAAAAAAAATTATCCTTGAGATCAACCCCAGGGGTAGACCACTAGGGACTGTCCTCCTGGTGAAGTTTGTGCTGATCACAGCCCTTTGAGCTTTGCAGTTCTCACAGTTTTCAGTCCACCTCACTGTCTACTTAACCTGGTCCACATATCATTCCTTTGTCTGTGAGGATGTTATGGGAAGCCATGCAAGATCAAGAAAAACATTCGTTGTTCAGTTCATCGTAGACAGCTCTCAGGTTGGCCCAGAAGGACTTTCCCTTTTCAGTACTGTGCTGACTACTGCTATAATTTACTTCTCTGCAATGTGTCTGGAATATTTTTCTGGAAAATTTGTCCCAGCACCTTCCTGGGGCTTGAGGTGAGGTTGAGCATCCTGTAGTTCCCTGAATCCTCCTTCTGGCCCTTCTTTAAGATGGGGTTGACATTTGTTTTTTTCCAGTCCTCAGGAACCTATTCCAGTCACCACAACCTTTCAGAGATTATTGAGAGTGGTCTTTTAGGGACAGCAGCCCACTCCCTCAGCACTCATGGGTAGATCCCGTCAGATCTCAGGGACTTGTTATCTCTGCTTCAGTTTGTTGAAATGATCCTTAGCCTGATCTGTCTGCTGAGGCTAAGACTTCCTTCTTCTGTATTTACCCTAATGTCTTGGGGGCCTGGGATTCCAATCTTAATGAGTGAAGCAGACACTGAGCACCGTGGTATTTTCCATGCCCCATGTCCTCCACCCTATTTCCACAGCATGCCCATATTTCTTTCTGTAGCTGCTGTTGTACCTGTAGGAGCCCTTCTAGCTGCCTTGTGCATCCCTCACCAGACTCCAGGTGGGTTTTGGCTTTCCCAACCCCATCCCTGAACACTCAGACAGCTTCTCTCTGTATCTCTTCGATCAGAAAATATAAACTTGAACTGTTGGCAATAAATGATGTGAACAGATGACTTATGTTAAAAGTAAGCACCCCAAACCCCTCAATAACATTAATATGCATTACAAAAAATTGTATTGTGACATAGAAACAGATCTTTTTCTCCAGGAAAACATTGCATACTTTCTGTTCTGTGTGGATTGTGCCTGAACTGCCAGTAATAGGCAGCATGCTTTGTTTGTTACGCATTTGCCTTTGTTTCCTTCTTTTTCTACTGAGTTGATAAAGATAAGATTAACTTACGATCCATATCTCCCTAAGTTTCTAGCTTTCCTTGATTATTAACAGCTAATGTTTTTAGTCCTGTGTTGTTTAAACAATGGCCAGATATTGGAGTAGGTACTAAGTGCACTTCCGTATTTCTTAAATATATTTGAACCACTTACAACTAGTCCTACCCCATTTTGTTTGATAAATAGAACATCTTTCTTCTGGCCCCAGACTTTGTAGGAAAAAAAAAAGAAAAATCAGATTGCCTTTGGAAAAGGCTTTATCTCACTTTTCTAGAGTACAAGTTTATCAAGTATATGCTAAGAAGCGTATCCCCGGCGTGCTGAAGTAGTCTCAAGTTTACAGCTATCTTTATCTGTCCTGCCTATATAAACAGAAGTTGAAACATAGGTTTTCAAGTCCTTCTCTAACTGGACTTTTAATCTTTATCTTAGTTTAACCTGTGTCCAGTATTCTGCACGGTTGTTTGATACTGTCAGCCCAACGCTGACGTTGAAGTTGGGTAATTCCTGCTTACTCATTATCCTCTTGAATGCTCTTAAGTGGATGTGGTTTCACTGTACTTATGGAGAGGATCAATTAAGATAATCTTGGATTAATCCCATTACACTCTTTGGTCTTGTTTATGGCTTTCTTTGTCATCAAATTCACACAAACTGTGAAAAGACTGTATTCTGTTTGTGGTACTCTCATTATCGTTTATTACAGCATTTCCTCCCCTATAAAAATGTAAATTCATTGAATCCTACTGCTCACACATAAAACAGAGACATACCAAAGATTTGGATTATGTTACTTTAAATATAGTGTGTTTTAGGTACTGATCTTACACATGGTAATATGTATAGAGTCACCTTGAAACACTCCTGTCAGGTTTGTGATGCTGTTAAGAAAATTAACTTTAGTTTCACAGTGAAGTTTTAGAATGTTCAAGACTTCCAGTGAGGCACCTTATCCAAAACTTTTTACTACTAATGGAGGTTAAAAAAATGAAGCTCTCACTCAGCAGCTACTAGAGAGCTCATGAAATGAGTCTATGCAAAGCAGACTAACATAAGGTGCATTTACCTTTCTCAGTTCAAAACTATTAGCACAACATTTATGGGATCATAAAAAATACTTTTTGTTGAATGAGTGTTCTGATGAGCAAACCTGCTAAGAGCATAGAGGCGCATGGTATGCACTGTAATATCAAGTTGAGCTATAATCATATTTTTTTGATGTGTCAATATGTAGGGGAGTAATCTGTTTCATTTAAAAAAAAAAAAAAAAAGTGGGTCTGATTCATTTTCACTGGGTCAATTGCTGTTGCTAATCCAGAGTCTTTGTCAGCTTGCAGGCTTTCTTGTGTATTGTGTTTTTACACTTTTGCTTAAAAAGCAGGTAAGATGATACTGTTGGCACTTTATGCTCTTGTTTTTTTACTTGGAACAATAATGTGATAGACTTTTAAAAAAGCTGCTTTTAGCAAATTCTATTTTTCGCATGTGTATTCATGGGGAGACAGATGGCCAGAGAAGGATGGAATGACTTTGATTTATTTGCATTAACCATTTTTTTTCCTTCTGTTTATGGTGCTGTCTTTAGCATCACACAAATTCATTCATGAAATAAAAACTTTGATAGTCCTGGAGAAACAAAATTTAGTTATTCTCTCTGAAACACAGTACAAATATTATAGTTTATTTTGCTAAGGTTTGAAGGAAAAAATGCAACTTTGTGCTCTGAATATTTAACCAAAGGAAAATCTCTCAGGACTGTGTCATGTCCACAGTATGAGCTAATCTCCTGTGGTTGGTTTATATTTTGATTGCAGGAATGATTTTTCTTCCAACTTTGTGCATATTTCCTGATGGACTATCTTTGCTGTATTTCTTCTTACTCACGTCACGTGGTTTTAAATTTTGCATTTTTGTTCTCCCTGTTTCAGACCAGTATTCTTGTTGATGTTTCTTCACAAAATTTCATACAGAGTAAAGAAATAAGTCTGTAGTTATGAATGGGCGTGTTGTCCTGAGGTATGCAGGGAGGTAACTGCTGAGTGGCTTAGACTTGCAGTGAATCCTCATTTAATAACATTGTTCCAAGTACCTGGCACACAGAAATATTCCAGGATTGGGTCCTGCAGGCAGTCAACACGATAAAGAGGATTAATTCCGGTAAATGAACATACACATAAGAACTAAGAGCTTTGGTAGTTTTATATTGTCTGTGTGTGCATAAACACATTATAATGATTTTGTTTCCTAGATATTCTTTTCAGTGTTTCAAAGTATTACAGCACTGGGGACTATTCTGTGCATTCTAACTCTGGTATATAAAACAGGTGAAGTCCTCGGGGAACTAACACCGTGGAGTTCGTAGAGATTGGCATGTTTGTTGTTGTTGTTGTTGTTTGTTTGTTTGTTTGTTTTTAAAATAATGATTAAAGCTGTTCTTTTCTTCATTTTGGTAAAGAAGGTTGTGATGTTTTGGTGAAGCTTGAGTTGTGACAAAGAGGCAAACCCCCAAACTGTACGTTACTTTTTAAAGGATTTAAAAACCAGAGGCGTAGCGGGAAGAGCAACTCGGTCTAAATCCACGTGAAAAAAAAAAAAAAAGAAGAAGAAAAAAAACACAGTCAAAAAAACAAGCAGAAAAAATTCCAACAAGCGAAACAACGGAAACAACGTTTTTCCCTGCTCCTCCCAGGCCAGCCGGAGCAAACTCAAGCATCTCGTCCCACGCCCGTCCCGGCCCGTGTTTGCGGCACCGGGGCCGCAGGAGATGCTGACCCCGCACTCCCTGGCAGGGCGGTGCTCCCCAGAGCGGCGGGACGGAGCGGGCGTGATTGTTGACTGCCCTTCCCAGCCCTTCCCGGCCTCTCCCGGCTCTTCCCAGCCCTTCCCGGCCTCTCCTGGCTCTTCCCTGCCCGGCCCGGCATCTCCCGGCGGGTCCCGGCCGGGCTCCCCGGCCCCTCCGCCCCGCCAGCGGGGGTCGGGTTTTCTTTCCTTTTCGCTCTTCTTTTTTCCTCAGCGCTGGGGGGAGAGGGGGGGGCCTTGAAAATCGGAAATGATCTTAATTAAATGTTTTCTGTACAGAAACAAGCGGGCCCTTTTTGTGCGCTAGGCGAAGGCAGCAGACCTTATCACAAAAGACAAAGGCAAATATTTATCAGGGAACAAAAGATGTCCACGGCTGCTTGCAGCGGGGGAGATTTTTCTCTCTCTCCCGGTGAAGATGTTTAACAGCGTAAGATGTTTATCGGGACTCCTTGTTGAAATTCTTTGTTTCCCCGCGAGATCTACAAATGAAACTGTTTTTCTTTCTGTGAAGCACACAATGAAGCCCATGAGTTAAATTGCAGAGAATGCAAACACCTGCTTGTCCCTCTGTTGACTTTGCGTTTCAAGAAGGTCCTTTCTGTTCCACGTGATAATGGTCTGGGGTCTTGGTTTTGTTTGGTTTTTTATTTATTCTGTGTGGACAGAAATGGTCATCTTGTCTGTCTTCACTTTGTGTCGCTTCTAATGCAGCGATTGTCTCTGTTAAAGGAATACCATGTTGTTAAAAGTATTCTTCTCCTTCAGAATCTTATGTGCCATTGAGTGAATAACCTATTAAATTTTACTGCTTTGCTTATTTGATTTATTTTTGTATGGCTTTTTTTTTTTTTGTTTGTTTTTTAATGGTCTTGTTCATGAGCTACGCTTCTGACAACTTCACATTTTAAGCTGTAAAGGAAAGGGAGGAAACAGAATCCATGAAAGTCCTTACAGCATATTTGCCTGTTCTCCTTAACTAAATCATACATGGAAACACAGTATTTCAGATGTACTTGAATAGTGATTATCAAGTGATTTCACAGATGTTTATCCTTAATGCAATATGAATTTAGTTGGTATTTGAAATGTACAAGCACTTATTTTTATAGGTATTCATCCCCAAAGCTGGGTCATCATTTACCTACAAAATCTTGTATGAAACTTAGAAGATTTTATAATATAAACCCCCAATTTCTCAAACTGGTGAAGAGACTAGTTGTGATTATTCACATGGCAAATGTTCAGCCTTATAATAAGTGTTGTAAGCTGATTTTATTGCACAGATTTCTGGCACTGGACAACATAATTCATAGCAGTGTCTGTGATCAGTATTGGGTTTTTTTTAATAGTTCACAGGATTTGAGGAATACTTTAAAATATTTTCCCGTGGAAATTTACAATAGAGCTTTACAACAATGCAGACTTTTAAGTGCAGCAAGTAAACTTGCTGTGTCATAACAGAAGTGTTGTACCTAGTCAGCTGTTTTAATATATTTCATAAATATTTTTGGGGGGGGGGGGAGGAGAGTGGAGGATGGAAAAAATATCTATTTCTTAAAATTACTATACTTATAGATAGTCCTATTTATCTGGAAAAATATATTCAAACTGGTGGGACTCTTGGGAGCAAGCACTTATGCAATTGACACCTTTCTATTTCATATACACCATTATATTTTAAATTAATAATGTAAAATGAAGCTTTTTAATGGGAGATAGATTGAAATATTGTTCTTTCTTTATTCATGACAGTAATATTTTTCTCAAAGTTCTTTGGAATTTCACGAAACTGGCAGCTTCAGAAGAACAGTTCCTGGGTGTGTTTGTAAATGATTTACCTTTCTACAGACCTGAAAGATATCAGTTTTAATGAAAACCAATTATTTTAGCTCTAATTTAACAGAAGAGTTTTTAGACAAAGATAATTGTTTGTTTTCATGTATCTATTTTAATTCAGATTATAGAGCTTGCATTCTATTTTTCTTGCATTACTGAGTCCAAATAGTTTGATGCTGTTTCCTTAAGGCTGCAAAGAGAAGCAGTAAATCAGATGGTCTCATGATTTTCTTAATACAGGTGAAAATATCCTTTTTTATTTTTTCTTGGCTTTCTGAGTTCAGAGTTTTTTCTTTACTTTCCAGGAGGTAACATTTGTTCTATGATAACCTGCAAAATTTCTCTGTTAGACTAAGGCTTTTTTTTTATTTCTGATAATACTAGAGTGTGTGTCTGGAAACTAAAATATAAACACAACAGAGTATATAGTATTATGGGGTTTTCCATTTCATTGAATAAAGTGATTATCTAGGCTACCTTGGATAGAACTACTATCATTTTTTTCAAGCTTTTTGGCAAGACATAAGTACTCTAGTAAAGAGAGATTTATTCTTCAGAAACACAGTATACTCTGTAGACACATATTCTGTATAATAGTATAATAGTAAACACCATACATTTTTGGATTGCTTTTGCCCTTAAGATTTCTTCTTAAAAAAAAAAAAAAGAAAACTGGGGCTGCTCCAACTTTCTTTTCTAATAGAACATGCATTATTTGAGGGTTTTATTGTTTTGAGCTTTATAAATCCTGTAGTGAATTATCAATACTACAGAAGCAGGAGAGTGCAAAGAAGGAGGGGAGGGAAAGCACATGTGCCCAAGTTCATAGATAAAGCTCCTCTTTTAAGATAACTTACCTTCCTGCTTACTTCTACCTGATAGCATACCCATAATATTTCTTTTATCTATATATAAGAGAATTTGTGATGTTAACATGGTCAACAACTCAAAAATGATGAAAACTGTACCACTACTGAAATAAGTTTGTTCCAACATTAAGTAGTAGTTTGTGCAATGGTAATGTATTGCTGCTGGTGATAGCAAGGCTGACCATTCTATAGGGTGGTTGCTGGTGAAAAAACAGCTTTTCAAATTTATTTCTCAATGCAAGCAAAGTATTTAGAGATGAAAGGGAAGGATATTAAAATACGAGTATTTTTGGTACAGTTTTGTACAGATGGGACTGTAATTGGTGACATGGGAATAGTATATATACTGAAATATTTGAAATTCTAATTCATTTTTGCTTCAGTTTTCCAACTGCCAGCTGTAATTATGGATCTCATTTAACAGATGCTAACACAGGGAGTAACTTCACTCCTGGAGTAGTCCCACTGAGACAGGGAAGTAAAGTTAAGGCTCAGGTACCTAAGCATTGGTGTAGATACAGTCCTAGGAATTTGTTGGATGCTGCTGTTAAAGACTGTCTGGTGCCTAGGTTATAAACCATTTGCATTTTGAATGTATTTAGTTATACAGAAACTAATTTATGCACTAATATACTTTATCAAGATTAATTGAAGCCTTAGGATTTAAATTTATCACTGTTTACAATCCCTAAAATTTCATTATTTTTTGAGAGAGGTGTATGAATCTGAAGTGTTTTCAAGCGCCACAGAGTTCTCGTAAAATTTGGGAGATGTGTGTGAAATGGCTTATGAAACTATTTCAATTAGTTTTATATTATTTTTCAATGGGAGGTATTGTATGCAAAGAAGTGTTCTAATAACAGTCATAGTGTCTCTAAAATTCCTCAAGTCCTCTTTTTGAATTTTTAAAAACATCTGAATAAAACATCTGTTTAAAATAAGTCCTATACAAGCAAGGGTTCTGTTGACAGAAGGAACTAAAATAATAACTCAAGGCTTTCCTCAGTGACTTCCCTCTATGAAAATTATATAAACCCATTAAAAAGACAGTATCTTTTAGTCTATTTATTGTTAAAATATAAAATCAACTAAGTATGAAGAATAGATGTTGTGTTTTTTTCTTTAGTCAATATTTAAATATATGTACCTTTTATAGTTCCATTTTTATTTATTGGAAAAAATGTATTTCACTTCAATAAGAAATCCTATATTTTTCAATCCAGTTTGGAAACTTAATGTTGAACTTTCAGGTCAAATGAAATGTCTTTGTAATTGTAAAATTAAATATTATTAATATCCTGAATGACTTCTTCAGTCCCACAGGACTTTTCAACAAGGATTTAGTAGGACTAGATCCAAAAAAGATCTGTATAATATTAATGGAAATTACTTTAAATTCTTTGTCATGTAAGAGGAAATACGTTCCCTTTGTAGCACTCTGTGGCTGTTGAATAATTCTGTAAGATTTTGTAATAGCTATATGATTTTATAAATTCTAGGACAGGGTAATATTTTTTCCATCATTGCAAGGACAGAAAATCCTTACAGAACAAAGAAATAAAATGCTGAAGGAATGAACTAAACAGTAGAACTAATTCTCCGCAGCTCCTGAAAAGGAACTAAGCTTGCTATCTTGGGTCATTTTGTTATTTTTGTTATTATTATTATTTCTTTATTCCCAAGTGATTTTAAGATGATTTAAAAGTTAATGAGAAAACAGCAAGCACACTTTGCAGCAACTTCTAAATGCATCAGGATAAATGAAAGAACAGCCTGGTTCTGTGCTTCCTTTTGAAACTTAAACTTGGAGAAAAGTATTTCTGTGTTTCTTCAGATGCACTGTAATTGAGTTGGGATTTATTTTTATAAGAACTCATAGAAGTGTAATTACAAAAGGGTGAGTAGGGATGAAAAAGACTGTACTGTTTCAGGTTTTCTAAAATACTCAATTTTTTCTTTATGTTTATGCTCTCCTTATGCCAGTGCAAAAAAGAGGGTGTGAGTAAGGCAATACTAATAAGGTTAAGGTGATTTTTCAGGCTGCATGCAAAAGCAATAAAAAGTGTAACAGGTAATTTCATATTGGTTCACATTAATGATCAGGGCCACATTATAACTACTGGAAGGATAAGAGAGTGTGAAGTCATTTGCTGTCTGGGTTTATGTGTTGTGTTTTTTAAGTACCCTGGCAGAAACAACATGCTATCTTTTTAGGCATTAATGGACACTGAGTAAAAAAAAACACAACAGGTTCCTTGCCTTATCAAACAATATAATTTATTTACTTAAATTTTTTTATAAGTTTTTCAAGATTGTTTCCTGTGCAAATTCAGAGATGGGGACTGGAACTGAAATGGCTAATTATTCACACACTTTTATGGGAGATAAAACCTCCTGTTTTTCAACCTTCTGTCCCCTACATCTCTTACTATTGCAAGTTCAGATTTTGATAGTCAGTAGAGCCAGACATCTTGCCTCAGTGCTTTGCTTTATACCATCATGTTCCTTTTCTTGATGTGAGTGGAAGGTGGTGGAAGTTTAATCAAGACAGTGTATGATGGGCTCTGAGAGGTTTTGGCTTTTCACATGTTTCTTGAAAAGATGTACCAATCCCATCCCTGTGCAACACATGTGTATGCTGGGATAGAGTGAATTTTTTGTCAGGCTTATCATTAACTATAAAAGGATAAAACAGGAGTAATAGCTATATGTACACAGCATGTATGTGATGGAGTGTGGCAACATTTAAAACTAATGACAAGGAAGACATAAAGCACACATGTATGTGTGTATGTATCTGTGTATTTATAAAAGTGACAATTGCTAGATTGAAAAGCTGATAAAATCAGACTATAATTCTGTTTATTTCATTACAATCAGTGCTTAAGGAGCCAAGCTACATTGAATAATTTTGCTTAGTGATGGGCAGTGTAGCTGCCTTTTGTAATGGGAAAGCAACCTTCCTGTAGAAGAGTAGTATTTCCCTACAGCATTTGTTTAGAGTGCTGGGGTGGGGTCAGACGTTTGTTGCAATAGTTAGGAACATGTGTAAAACTGTCTAGAAAGCTGCTCCTCTGGGGCAGAGAGTGAAAAAAGTCTTTTGCAAGACAGGAGAAGCTGAGTGAGATGTGCCCTGTGCCCCTGGCTGGGTGGCTGCCTCTCATCTACCTCCAGTCATGTTCTGCAGCTCTCTGTCTCCCTCCTCCTTCCCACCCGGTATATGCAATACCTGGGTACAAGAGGCAAGAGAATACACATTTCTTTGATGAGATTTCAAACCCGTCTTGACCTGTTTGGGCCAGAGGGGAACAGATTTTGTGTATGGAGCCTTGGTATGACCTTAAAAACTGCAGGTGAGAGAGAGGATGGTTTTGATGAAAAGCCGAGAAGCCAGGGTGGGAGAAATTCCAAGGTGTTTGCCTAGCTTTGAGATGGACTTTGTGTTTAACAATGGGAATGAACCAACAAAAGAAGAAGGATTCAGGCATTTGTTTTGTCTGTGGTCTGAGCAGTACCAGAAAGGTGTTCATGTTTTGTGTGCAACATCAGGAACAGAATAAATGTACTGGGTTTAAGGATGTCACCAGTAGCTCTGTTGTAGTAAAAGGTGTTTGTGAAAAACTGCATGTTGTGGACAAAATCAGTTTTAAATTGATTTGTTTTCAAAGTGGTTTAGCCATTCAGATTCAATTTTATCTTAAGACATTGAGGGGTTTCTATACAACTCTTTCCTGAATAACGCTGTGGAGCTTTTTGGCGTTACACCCAAATTAACAGTGTGCTGCATCATTAAAAAATAAAAGAACTGCAATTTTTTCTTGGCGTAGAATTCTGCAAAGCAATAAAAGACTCCCTATGCTGATTACAAATATTCTAAAATGTTTACTTTGGTCTATAAACTTGGAGCATTTCGTGTTTGGATATATTATATGTGGCCTCTTAAGACCTCTTCCATTTTTCTGCTTTTCCTCGTTTGAAGAGGGTTTCAGGTCTCATGTGCAAGAGAGATTTTTGCAGGACAAAACCAGTGTGGTGTCCACAGAAAGCAAAGGCAGTGAAGGCAGCTCTAGGCAGGATACACTATACATAAGGAGAATCTTGGCTTTAGTTAATACCTACTGTTTTACTGATGGAAAGTTGCACAGTTTTCCAGTGTCCTCATTTCTTGGTATTTAAAAAAGGAATAAAATTGACCTGGCATGCAAACAAGTAGTGCTGCTCTATATTTATGCATTGAAATACTAGAATTTCTTTGCTATTACAGATTTGTTCACCATTAGACCAAACACAAGTTACTCTTTTTCCAGCTCTAATGCTTTTACAGAGAAATCCCCAAGCTTCATACATTCTAGGTGTTCCCAACTCTCAAAAGTACTGAGTAACCACACAGACTGCCCAGTGAGATCTGTGAACACCAAAACTCTTCCTGCATAATCCCATAGAAGCATAAAACCTTCCCAACCAGAAACTGGGGTCTTCAGGTTTTATGAATAGTGAAAATTGTTTACAGCTGGCTAAAAATCTTGTCAGAAGTATAGATAAAATTGCCTTTTGCTGGCCTGGTAATAAAGGAAAAGTCAAGGATGGACTGCTTCTGCCTTGGGCAGAAGAGGAGCTGGTAGTGGACTTGTTCTGTGGGTCGGTGCAGGGACTCATTTTCAAAGTGTTAGACTTCAGCCACTCGTGGTTTCAGGTCATGTCCTGACACCTAGAGCTGGCTGAAAGCCAAGAATTTAGTTTCAAAAAATTAGTTTTGTGTTGTTCAATTTTGCTTTTGCATTTCATTGCAACAGAAGCGTAGCTTTCCATGCCTTTTGGTGTAGCACATGGGCACAGGAGACCCCCTCCTGGAAAAGCTGGTAGGCTGGAATCATGAGTGCCTCTTGCTGTGCATGGACAGGACAGGGATGCAAGTCTGAATCTCCAACATTTTTTTCTGTTCTGAAGATTAAGAACTTCTACTTTATAAAATATGTTCTTAAAAAAATGCTCGTATTTTTACTTGTTGAACTAATTTTTTCCTGGTTCATTGTTGGTAGCATTCAGTGGATCACTTTTATGCTGCAGCCTACTGCTATGCAGGATTATTTTCCAGATATCTTTCATGTTGAATAACATACAGTGTCAGACAGAATTGACATTTGTGAAAAATAGAAATGAGTGCTAATGTTCCCACTGTGAAATTCTGGAGGCAGTTAGCAAGAAAGTTTAATCAACCTTTAAAAAATCAATAGCTAGTAATTCACAGAAGGTTTATCAAAATTTTAATTTCTTTGTTTTCAGGATATTGGAAGTTAGGGATTGTATTTTCAACAGGCCTTAAGGAGTTAGAAGTCCCACTCCCATTGAATTTAAAAGTAATTTGAACATTTTATTACCTCGGGCTTCCTTGAAAATCGCCCCATGCTTGGTTTGGATCTATTGTTCCTTTACCACTGAAAGCTGTGCATTGTGGATTGTAAATTTGTAGTTCTTCAGAAATTTTTGCATCTGCATAACAAGAAATGAAACATTCTCAGGTCAACTTTGAAGACATTGTAGAGGAACTTTTAAATATCTCATAATGAGCAAATTCAGTTTCATTTTTCTTCTTTTTTGCCCTTAGGGTCCATCTAATTCTGTGGAAAAGACCTTTTGTTAGTTGCATAATTTACTTAAGAGAACTCCTCATACTAGAAAAAGATTTTTTTTCTTTACTGAAAAGTATTTTTGTTTGGTTTGGGTTTTTTCCTATTTATAGTACCAAAAGAAAAAAAAAGGACTTACCATCTCTGTCTCTCTCTAGATATCTAAATTTATCTTTGGACTGCTATCTTGAATTACTTTGGAAAATATTCAGGCATACTTAATAGCCAATCACTCTTTATTTTATTTTATTTTATTGTATTGAATTGAGTTAGTCTGTCTAAATTTTCTGGGGAAAATATTTTCAGTGAATAAGCTTTTCTGAGTATACTTGTTACCTTCACTTTTAGTATCATCTAATCAATAATTCAGCCACCCTTCTCAACTCCTTGACTCATATGGCTTCAGGCTTGTACAAAGTCTCTCATTAACTTCAGAATAGTTCAAATGGATCTGTGTGAAACACACTTGCAGAAAAAAATCATATATTTGATTGTACTTCGTGTCTTGGAGCACATGAACCAGTTTCATTTCAGATTAAACTAATGTGGGAGGTGCTCCCCAGTCAGGGATTCAAACCACAGAATCAAACTAGAGTTGAGATGTTCATATAATGGGCATCAGGTTCTCAGTGCCAAGATGTAGCCAGAATCACCTGTAGACTCTCAGTTTGGGTGTTTTCTTGAGAAGGGGCTTGTGGGTATTGACTCTTCCATGCACATGTCTGATCAGCTGGCCAAATAGTTCTATTTCTATATTTAAAATAAGAAAACAAACAGTTGGAGGAACTATCTCCAGCAGTGTTGCCCTTCTTTTTCCATGGTTGACATGGCTTCTAAAGAAAAAATAGTAGTATGGAAGGAAACACTGCTGAAATCTAGCCCCTCTACAGGCAACATCTCCTCGATAAAAGTGCCCTCCTACAGTTCTGAGTATAAAGACTCCTGAGTAGTGCTAAAATAGGAGCAGCCCATCATCACCAGGCAGTAGGATGAGATCTGCAGGGAGGGCAGCTTTCTTCCCTCAGAAGGTGGGATGGATTTTGCATGGATAACAAACAACTGTGCCAGGCCATGAATCTGCTGTGGTAAGCCTCAAGTTCTGTCACCAGATTCTATCATGTAGAAGCTCTTAAAAAGTTACCAAGTGTCCTTCCTTTTGCTCTGCTCCACAGCTCAAACTAAAACACGCTGCAGAAGGCTGTCCATTTTGTCAGAAGTTGGCATTTTTAAAAGCAAAAAGTGGTAATAAAAGAATGATTCATCTCTAAAAACGCTTTTCCTTTTGCCATTAAGGTAACAGTAGAATAATAGAGGTCTTTCAAAGTATTTATGCAAAGCAGCATATTATTAAGCTAGAAATACAGTCAAAATTCAAAGGACAAGATCAGGGTGCTTTAACTTCCTCTGTTTGTGCTCTGGTTTGTTTATCACAAGAAGACAGCTGTAGATCAGAAGACAGACATGCTCCTGGCAAGTGATGGGTCTATGTGAGCAAGAACTTCCTGTGAGATATCGACCTGGTCACAGTCAACTGCTGTGAAATTTGTTAAGTAATCTATCTAATATGTCTAAAGAGTAGCATATCCAGATCAATCCATCCAAATGCCTCAGGATTATCAATAAATAGATCATAAATCTGATAATTCTCTGTGATCTGCTCTGGTGGGAAGCTGCTGGAGAAGCCTTCTACAGGATGAAGATTAATTCTAGTACATGTTTGTTATGGTGACAAATGCTCTGTGCCAGACCTGTGGCTGGTGAAAAATTAATTTAAAATTCATTTCAAACTTTATTTTGTGCAGTAATCTGCTTTCATGAAACTGAATGGCAACAAATGGCAATCGCTGACAGATGTTTTCAAAAGGGAAATAGAACCAAGGTTTAGAGAAGGAACTTTCCATCCTTTATTTTTTTTTTTTACTTTTGTGAATTTTCCACTTAATTTCTGCTCAGAAAAAGAAACATTTCACTCTTTGCTACTGTTCTAAATGTTAAACCATAGTAATGATAACAATAAACTGTTCTTTAAGTATAATACAGGAAATACAAAGGCTGAAGGGGTAATAAATGTATTTAGATAGTTAATATCCTCACCAGATTAGGTTCATTAGTTATCAGTCCTTTGTGAGAAGTTAAAAAAAAGTACCCACTGTTCAGGCACAGTCCTGAGAATCAGTATGTTTTTTGTTTCATTAGACTGTGTGTCCTGGTTTCAGCTTAAACAACGACACTGTGGTAGGTATAGAATCAAGTATGTAATCTAGAAAAGGTGCCATATATAATTTATTTTTTTCCATTTGTCACACTATCTCAAACACTTTTAGGAAAGAATCCTGGCACTTCTGCTTCTGACTCTGATGTGAAAGGAGTGACTTTTGTCAGGGCAAATTGGCACATTGAGGAAATATTTTTAATGTTTGAAAACCTCAGAATTCTATTTGTGAGCTCCACTCTAAAAATTATCAAATATTTGGGACTAGCTGCATCTTCTCAAATTATGTTCAGAGGCCTTGAAGATCAGCACTAATACTTTAGCCATCTACATCTTGATCAGTGAAAGAAATTGGTATTTATTTAAAAAATAAAGAGCAGAAAGGAAGAGTTGAAGTTTCGATTTACAAAAATAAAAACAGAGCAACTGTTAGTTCACGTAAAACACTACTTTCACAATCTGAATCTGCTAAATTGCAGCATTTGGATTGTAGACTTTTTAAAAAAACTTTATAGATTGTAATTTTTTTCCACGTTCCTAAATTTTTGCTGCACAAAAATCTGACCATGCCTTAAAATTGAACAGAATACTCTTTCTCCTCTTTATTCATGTTGCAGTATTATCATAGTGTCTGCCTTCTGTAAATCTAAATAAGGAAAAGTTTGCACTGAAAGCAAAGTAGGTGGTGGGCTCCAAGTATTCCCCTACTCTCCATCGGTGAGGTCTTGTTCCTCAGAAATACAGGCTCTGCTGATGCCACTTGGTTATGTCACATTGACTCTTGGAAAAGGGGAAGAGCACTGTAACGTCTGTCCAGCCAGTGATGGCTGTTCAGCACTGCTCAGCATGAAGTTTTCAGAATATCTTCTTTTCCTTTATATATATACATACATATGTATATATTTATTTTTTTTACAGAACTGGGATTTTCCTTTCTTTTTTGTACGTTATGGAAAAATCCCAGCCTTTAGTCCTTCAGGGGCTTGCTCTGGTGATGGGCTGAGAAGGTGTAGACCAGAGAGCACAGTATTCAGGTTTCATGTATGAAAGAGAGCAAGTAATACAGGATTGGGTCACCAGCTTGTTCCAAGTCAGGCCTTGGCTGTGAGCAGAACCTTAGCGCATCTTTCCTTCAGTAAATTGTTCAATCCACAGAATTCTTAGGGCTTGAAGATTTTATTTAACTGTTTATATTTTACTCTTTTATTTTTGTGTGGAAGGCATCAGGGCATGGATATTTCCTGGTAATTTGTTCGTATTCCATTTACCTACACTAAGTGATTATTATCACTCCCTATGATGAACTGTGATAACATTTAGCATGTAATATCTTAGTATCATAAAATTTTGTTTTGGTATTTTTCCCCCTCCCTTGAGCTCTGTTGTCTCTCACAGAGTTTAGTTTTGTTTTGCTTTAGGAAAAATATTATTACTTTCAAGTGAAAAGGAAATTTACCTTGGAGAAATAATTATTTAATTCTCAGATGCATCAGGAATATATATATATATATAAAATAACACATAAGGAAAAATATTTTATTCTCATTCTTCAGGTAGGCACTTGGTTTACAGTCTTCTCAGAACAGATTATGAAGATATTTATTTTTTGTCTTCAGTCCCTAAAATAACTTCAGACTCAGACACTTTGTTGCAAGGTCTTTTCTTCTTGTCTTAAAATGATATACTTAAACTGTGGTCTGCATACCTTCAGTGAGGTTCTGATACTCCAAACCAAGAGGGTAAGAGAGATATGAAGTTGTTTGTCCTTTATACAATAAAGGATTACATTAGTTTTATGAAAACTTGATTGCCTCTGTATTGAAGTTATGGGTGTTTGAAAACCATTGTGAATTTGGCTCAAGATCTGCTGATGACTGTTGAAAATAGAATGCTTGAAAATAATGTTTATAGAATTCATATTTGTTTAATAGAATTTGTATTTCTTGTGGAATCAGCTTGCTCATTAATAATCAACACTCCCTTTCTCTGTGTGTTCGGCCTGGTTGCATTCAAGTCCATGTGGATTTAGGAGCAGAAGTCAGTTTCCACTTTGGTTAATGCATTATTGGAAAAGTTAATGAAATACCAATAATATTAAGATCAATCTTACCTCTTTAGTTCACTTAAGTCTAATTCTACAATGCTTATTTCACTCTTCTGCAATTGCTATATATTTTGAAACTGTTACCATGATGTTCAACATTCTAGTGTATACTGGGTACTTGGCAAATACAAGAAAGTTTATAATCCAGAGCAACAGTGTCTACTTCAAAATGGCAAAAATAAGTTTTTCAAAGAAAAACACTTTTTATATTTATAAGCTGAATTGAGTTTACTGATGATGATGTGTGGATACATAACCCATAAAACATAGGCTTGTACTCCAGAAGTCAAGTTTACCAGTTTGAGGAGTGGTGAAGTTTATTGGGGTTTTTTTGTGTTTGGTGTTTGTTTGTGGTTTGGGGGGGTGGGGAGGAGGGTTGTTTGTTTGTTTCTGTTTTGTTTGTTTTTTCTGTTTTGTTTTGGGTGTTTTGTTTCTGGTTTTTTTTTTTTTGGTTTTTTTTTTTAGTTTGGCTTGTGGTTGGGTTGGCTTGTTTTGTTTGTGGAGTTTTTTTGCTTGGTTTTTTTTTAATGTTTGGTTTTTTTCCTTGTGAAACATCAGATTTAATAGGGATGAATTATTTAAAAATAATCTTGGAATTATACAGTGGAGTGTTTTTACAGTCTTCGTTTCTGAAAGAACTGTGATTTGTCTTTATGTTACAGGACTGGAAGGTAACATTTTCTGTGGATGTCAACTTTTGCTTTCTGTGATATCCCACTCTTTGAGTGATGCCACACACAGCACCGAGTAGTACTGGCAAATGGAAGAGATTTCTTGCAATAAGGTAGGTTTATTTCTTTCCCATGAGGCTTGATGAAGTTCTTCATAATCACTTTTCTGTTTAATACAAATTAGGTCAAACAGGTATTCCCAGTCTTCCAAATTTTGGAGCAATATTATTGATCTCAGAGCTATTGGTGTTATTACTTGGTTGTACTTTTAAATTTATTGGCAGAAGATATTTTCAAGGTATCACCATTTCACTGCAGCTAAACCTATCATTTGCAATCAGCAACAGAAACTAGGAAATTAAAGGGCTCATTTTAATTACTCTTTATAGTAGTAGTAACTTCTATTATGTGCAAAATTCATTGCTTGCCGTTTTAAAGACTATTGAAACATCAACAGAAGAATCAAGTGGATATGATGTTTCTTCAACATTGTGCTGCAGAAAATGGAATGGAGCAAATCTGAACTAGGAAAGCAAGAGAGAATATATATGAAAAACTTAGAGCTCAGGAAATAGGGAAAGAGACTTTTTCTTGGACAGAACCCCTTGATCAGCAAATGGAGTACTACAGGGTAATTGTAGAAGCTTGATAATGGAGGGAACAGTTCTGAAAAGAGTGTTGTGCTGGATCCAGATTTCACTTCACCTTAACTTGTCGTTGGTTTTGGTGGCTTCTTTGGCTGAACAAAGCTGTTAATGCATCCAGGTGTTGTACTGTCCTACAACGTTCTATGACCTTTCCTTAGGCTCCCAGTTTTGTTCCAAAGCATTCTTGTAATGTTGTGACTGTTACCTGTGACTACAAGTATATTCCGTTGTGCCTCTGTGTGTGTCATCAGAAAGAGCAGGTCTTAATTAGTGTTCCAGAGCCAAGGCTGTTTCCTAACAGAATGGTTTACAGACAGTGATTTTGAGAAAATTTGTGTATTATTAAGGTGGTTGTTGTTTTTATTATTATTACTATTATTATACATCATCTCTGGTGAAAGCGCAGTGAAATTAATAGATACAGCCTCATGGCACTGGTTCCAGTTTACTATTTTCTCACTGGTGGTAAAAGACATATTGAGGTGAGAGTTTGTTACTTAAACATGGGACTGGTAAATATGACACAAACCCTGCAATAGACCCACAGCCATCTGGAATGGCAGCTGAGCCCTTGGCAGGATACCCTAGGGTGTGCAAAATGCACGAGTTGCCTATGCTTAGTGCTCCTATCCTATATGTTAGATGTAGTTTCCCTCAGGAAAGGATACAACTTGACCTGATTCGGTTTGGATTGTGATAGATTGTAATCCCGGATTCAGAGGTGATGTTGGATGTGAGGTGTACTTGGAGACCTGCAAGGCAAGAAGGGTTGAAATGAAGCAAGCAAGGCAACAACTAGGAAGATGTTAGACAGTAGGGGGGGCTTAATTTATCTTATTTTGATTGCTTTTTCTACTTATACTCTTCATGGGCTAGCAACTCACCACTTTCAAGTGAGTGACATCTTTTCTGAGTTGTTCTGTCATGCATTATTTCACAAAAAGAAATGTATTAATTGCTCTGTGCTGTACTGCATCCCCTCATTGTGTACCAAGTGTAAGGGAAAATATTACGGTTGGTATGTGACATGTGGAACTAATTTGCCTCCATTGGAGTTCAGGGAGAGGTCTTGGCTATTACAGTGGATGAAAACATTATGAATTATAGGCACCTCACCTCATGATGCTTCATTTGTAGTTTACATTTGTGGTGATATACTATGAATAAAATATGGGGACCATATTGCATTGAGATCAGTAGGAGTTTTTCTCTCAAATTCTACTAGGCCATGACCCTGGGAATCTCTGCTGGCTCCTGCTAAAAGATTTGTTCTATTCATGCCTCTAACTAGGCCTCCTCTGAGGACTTAGTTTTTAATATTGCTCCAAATCTGCTTCTTAAGTAATAATGCTCTCTTGTTGAAGTTTATTTATACTTGATTTGGGGGATCCTATACTCAAAGGAAAACATGTTTCTATACCTATATTTTCCTATCTTTAAATATGGCAGTACTGTTAGGGGTAATTATAGACTGACTCTCAGGATATAGTATCTGATAAAGAGAGAAAGGACTTCAGAATAATTTAGGAAAGGATAGGGTGGCAATCCTGCAGGTAAGATTATAATATTAAACTATTCTGCTTGTTGATGGCTACAAAATGAACTAGATCACTTAATAGCTCTTTAATATCACCAGTTTCTATGACTGGAAACTCGTTGACTGTATTGTGGATTTTCCTTTATCAACTGTTTGGATTTGATAGGCTTATTTTTGTCCATGAGTGAAAAGTATTATTCTTGCTTTAGTAATAGACTCTTTCACACTCCTACTGTTGGAGCATATACCGTCCTCAGGTCATTCATAACTTACAAACCCTTTTACTACAGGGCATCACAATTCTTATTTTCTACATAATATTGCTTTTCTATCAGCTAATGTGTAGACTTCTTTGCTCTGTATTCCAGTTATTGTATACAGCAGGCATAAGAGTATATTGAAATTGTTGTGAGACCCATGAAGCTAAATTTTGATTGGCAAAAACATGAATGCTACATCAAAGCTATTTCTGACCCTAAAATATTTTTTCATGTGAGGATTAATTGCTTTTGAAAAAAGGGACATGTGAAATGCTGAGTGTGCTCTCATCTGATACCTGATTTCACTGTTTCAGTACCTCAGGCTCATCAGCTCCTATTGGAAGTTTCACTCTCTTGATGGATCTTGTTTTAGGAAACTTACAATGCTTTTCATTAGAAATCCCTCCCAGTTCAGGCTGGGTTTTTAGAATTACATCAGTACACGGTTTATGCAGTGTATGTGTGCATATACATGTGTATGCTCAAGTGTCTGTTTATGTTGGGGGCTTGAAGCTGAGTGGTGGAGATATTTTAAAAGTCTTCTCTTTGCATGTTCAGGCCAAAGTGTCCATGCAAATGCTCTGTTATACTTTGCTATTACAGAGTTATGCCAGAAGGGAAGGCCATGAAGGTATTAAACCATTTATTGCCTATTCCTGTGGTGCTAACTTACCATTTTATGATCCCTGCATTTTGCATCATTCTTTTAAAAGCATTTACAAAGCATATTTTCTGTCTTGAAATGCCTTACATTGCTCCCATAGATAAGTATCCTAGTTTTGGCATTTCCTTGTGTTTAAGGCAGTTAACTTTGCAGAGGGGATGGGGGGTAAGATTATTTTCACCAGGGAAGAGCACGATGTCTGTCTGCCATGGGTATTGCTGCATTTAGTTCTGTGTGCTCTTCCTGTGTGAGAAGGTTTATTGCCTTCTCTATGGAGCTGTGGGAGATCTTTAGGGCAGTCATGTTGTGTACATGTATATTATATAAGTAATAAACCAAAATACTCAATCTTGCTAGTTCCTGTTCCTTTTTGATCAACTCAATGAATTAGTATTAATCCTTTGGCTTTTTATTTAACTTTTAATTTTTATTTCACTTTTATTTAACTTTTAATTTTTAATTAACTTGGCAAAGCAAACCACTTACTCACCTGAAAGAGTACCAAGAAAACAAGATCCTGCTGTTCTCATCACAGTTGTCCCAGATGTTGAAGTATTTGAAGTATCCTGTAGGTAAATAATCTTAAACTAATTTGTAAAGAACCTAGTATAAATAAATCTGTTTTTATGCAAGATTTCATAGTGATAAGAATGTTTGATGGAGGGAAAATGATTCAGTGCAATTTGTAACTTGGAGAGAGCAATACTTTTGATTCCTTTTTTCAGTATAACCTAAAGAGTTCATCTGTTGCACAGTGTTCATTTTTAATTAAACATTTTATCATCAGGCAGACTTTTATTGACATTACTCATAATAGAGCTGATAAGATCTTGACCTGCTCTTCAATAGAGCGATGTATAACTCAATATTCTGGCACACAGTGTTCCCTTCAGAATTAAACACACGATTTTCTAATTTAATTTTAAAATCTTATGTACTTTTAGTCACATTTATTTACTTTAACTTCTCAGATTTATGCCCTTTTTGACTTATGCAATTTGGACGCAACCATTTCTTGGACTATTACTCCTGTTTGCTTGAGCTTTTATCTGTTTGGAAGATTTTATTGAATTTTTTTCTCCTTTCTTTTTCTTTCTAAAATTTGCAATGAAAGGTGATTTATCACCTAATCTTGTTTCCTACTGTACCTTTTGAGTCCAATTCTGATTAGATGCATTAACTTCCCTCACTACTACAATCTTATAGAGTTTCTGCTATCACAGAAACTCCTTCAGTTACTTCATGAGAAGAGATTCCCAAAGATGTCCCCAAAGATGAATTGTGAAGCAGATCCCTGACAGTAACCCTAAAGAACCCTGTGATGTAAAGCTTCCCGGGATCATGTGTTTGGCCATCCTGATGAGCACCTCTGTAGTAGCTTGGCAGGATTTTGTCACCTGCAGGAGGGGAATCGATCCCTTCAGTTGGTAGCAGCTGCTGACACAGGAGACATCTCGACACAAACCAGGAGCTGGCCATAGAGCAGCATCCAGAGGAAATAAGCTTACTTCTTTTTTTTCCAGGGTTTGCTCTCTCATCCATTAGGGGTTTTATATCAGAAACTGTAGTGAAACGCAGAATTCTCTAACATTTTGCTGCAGCAAGTCACCCCTTACTCACCTACGTACCTGAAGACCATCATGTGTTGCAAGACCCAATTTCTCAGTAATCCCCTACCCTACACAGCTATATCAGCTGTCTGTTGATAATCACCCAACTACCCTATGCTTCTCTTTCATATTTTGTAAAGCAACTCTTGCTGTTCATCCTTCTCCTTGTATCTCAGATCTGTCACTGCTCACTATAAATATGTATTGATTTGAGCTGAAAATATTGAGATAATTTAATTAACTAATTTGAAATTGCTTTATCTAATAAATAGCATATAGTGCAGAACTCCCTAATACTTTGGAAGAGTTTTAAAGGTGCAGAAATACTCAACTATTGAGGATATGTTCCTTACACCATCACAGATTTTTAATCTTGCTTTGTCAGCATAGCAGAATTTAAAAACTGCATAGGGCCTCTGACAGTAGAAAGTTACCTTGCATGAGGTATCTAGCATTCAAAATTAAACCTTCAAAGCTCTTTGGTCTTCAACATGGTCCAGATCCTCAAGGATAAATAGGTATGTAATAAATTTAACTAAGTTACTAGATGTTTGAACTAAACTTAGATTTCTGATTTAGTTCTGATTTTCTTTTTTTACTGACAGAACGCAAAGAAATGTAAATGTTATTTCTCCAAAAAGTTATATTTTATATTGGTTAATTAAATTAAAAAAAAATAAGCTTGCTTAGCTGAGGTTTTGATATTCAAAGACACACCCTCACCAGAGGGAAGGTGAAAGTGGGGTTTAACTAAGTCTGTAATCTCATTTCAAGAGATGTGTTCAAATTTATGCGAAGTAGTATTTTAAATCACCTCCTTGATCACACTGTTTCCATTACATGCACAGTATATAACCTGGCACAGTTAGAAAGCCCACAGAAGGACAAGTCAGCCATGGGCCACAGCGGTCGAGATCAGGATGACCTGGATAGGTGGTTCTGGCTTTGTTGCTGCTGCACATGCTTTCTAAAACTCATCAACATTCACAACCACTTCATGTAAAGTCTAATTTGCTTCTGTGTGCACTTGAGACAGTAAAAAAGTGTGTTTTAAGAAGAGAGGAGTTAGGCAGCATTTTTGTTTCTGTGTGTATTTGTTTAGTGCTTTTGGTTTTGTTGAAAGGGGAAGTTTGTTGACTATGTGCTTTGGTTACATTCAGTTCCTTAAGAATGGATGTGTTTTGTTTATCAGCTTATTACCTGAAAAAATAGTAGTTAATGTTGAATTTAGGGAATGTTATTGGAATGACATAGGTGTATTATTTAAAATTAGTGAATAAACCTTATTTTGTTGACGTTTTATTGGAAGATACCCATTGTAAATCTCACTATTTTATAGAAAACAGTTTAATGATTCATGAAGTACCAAAGTTAGTTGCTAAGATATTGATATCAAAGTCTTGTGGAAAAAAAAAATCTATTAACTCTAATAATTTAATCGTATTACATGATTGATAGGGACATTTAGGGTGTTCTCTTACATTAAAATGAAGAAAAATCAAACAAATCCACCTCAGTATTTGGACCTTTTTAAGTTCACAGAATGTCATGTAGAGAATATATATTGTATATGGAACATGTGGTTTTTCATGATCTGCTTTGCAAGATGGGTGCTTTAATCTCCTGGGAGAAAATAAGTGTGAACTTTACCAAATCATTTAGCAGAGCCTATATTTTAGTCCACCTTCCTTTTTTTATAGGATGAGGTTAATTTTCTGCCATTCCTTTCTTCTTCTTTCCCCTTAGATTTATTTTATGGCCAAAACCTATTAGAACTGTTAAAACTTGTTCTTTCAAATTGGATAAAGACAACAGATTTTAGGCCTGAATTTCTTTTGGGGGAATAACCATGACAGCTTTTTCAAAAGAGATGAAAATAATTATGTTTACTGACGGGACTTCATGTTCTTATCTAGTTACAAGGATATATATATAAGTAGAAAGGTACTGTCCAAAAGTACAGGTATTTTGATAAAAACCCTAATGAAGTACTACTATCACTGTACAGTTTCTATTGATCTTGACAGAAATTCCCACAGACTACAAAAGATTAAGTTGAGGTTATTGTTGGCCTGTGTTTTAAATGGATGCAGATAAAGAAAAATACTGAGACACATACTCATTGTACTGAGGGTGGTGTGTGTGTACATATATATATATATATATGTGATACATAATTTTTATGCAACTTCCTACTAGGATGTTCTCCTCCTCCTTGCACCTACATGCCCAATGACTTGCAGTTTTGGTCTGAAGATAATGAAAGGACATTTTTCTGCTCTGCAGTTGCTCTCAGTTGTTGTATTTAGCCATCTGATATGGCAGCTTTCTCTGTATCCATAAAATATGAGTGAGCATCAATAAGCTATCCAAGAGAAATGAGTTTTAAGGAGGTATTTGAACGAGGAGAGGATGATTGTACCAAAAAGCATAAGGGAAGTTCTCTGAGTTTAGACTTGGGCATCAGGGAGAAAAGGAGGAAGTCATTTAGGCAAGAAGGCCTGTAAGCATCCTGTCAGAGCGTTAAATGATAAGTTGACATTGTACATTCCTCATGGCATTTGGTGTGTTCTGTGAGTGTGAACATGTTGGTGTAATCTCTAGGAATCGAAGGCAGCTCTCTGCTCATCCTCTCCTCCCTCAGCAGCTCTCCAGGTATTTATAGCATGAAGTCACAGCCACGTTCCCCAGTCACAGATTTAGTGGGGAAAAGAGCAATCTGCAACAAGTCTTTGCAAGAACGGCTGCACTGAAAGTCCGATTCGAACAAAGCATTTTAACTGATGTGAAAGAAGACTCCTTAGGCAGGTTGCAATCATTTGTGGAGAATTAACAAACAGAAAAGGCCTTCTTTTCTACATGGCTTGGGCTACCCAGCCCAAAAGAGCATGGTTTTGTGCTTTAAGTGACCAGTCACGCATCGCGAATAACGAATAGTGATTGTTCGTATCGGTCAGTTAAAAATTGTGTCATAGGGTCAAATATGTTTGCATACACTGCTCAAGGACTTGTGACTAACAAAGTAATTAATAACACCCGTGACCTATTTGCAGACACCTGGTGAACAGACTTAAGGGCTCAATCCATTGGCTATGTTTCCCAAGGAGAAATTCCACTAGCCCTAGCTAAAAATGTATAAAATCAAGACTAGAACAAAAACAGTTTCATCATGTAATAGCAATGTCCATCCTCAACACCTGCTATGATATATACTTTGTTGCTATGATTATTATATGTAATGAATTCTGTACCTGCTTTTTTGATTCCCCCTCAGTCCAAACCAGCAGACCCCTAGGCCTCCAGAACCTTCCAATTCCTGCATTATTTTTAAATCAGCTTTTGTGTATGAGATACTGTCACAATAATTATATTTTTTGGTTAATGTTATTCAGTGATGATTCAGCCAAGTGCTGTTCAAAGGCAGGCAAAGGTCTTATCTGCTTTTCCAGGAGTTTGTACTTACTGCAAGGAGAAAGTCCTTTGAGGTCACTGGGCAGAAGAGGGAGCCTTGGTGAATGAAGTGATGAGCAGGGTTGGTCCCAGAGACACAGCTTCAGCCTTAAAACTTTTCTCATTCCAATGATTATTGCTAACAGAAACATCTTCCCCATTGAGGAGGAGGAGGAGGGGAGAGGAGGCCAGGGCTGGGAGCACGCAAAACTCAGAACCACAAGATTTTAAAGTCCATTGTATACTTAGTGCAGTTATTGTTTGTCTGGGGTTGATGTGCTGCTCTAAAGAATGAGTGAAAACTGCATAAATCTCTGTATTTCACACAGATTTTACTTAAGTAATAATAATAATAATATTTTATTATTATTGCTTTGTACCTTCAGAAAAAGCACAACACAGTTTTGAGGAAGGAGTAAAGGGATGCTTTGATTGGAAAACAGCATGCAAACTTTAAGACATCTAGTTTGTAAAATCTTTAGTGTCTCTTTTGCTTTTTGTTCTGTAATTGATTACTAGCACCCCCTTTAACCCACCTTAAAGGGCAAGCAGGAAATTCATGTTTTCGTTCATCAGCCCATCCCTCTGAAAAGCGTTCAATATTAAAACAGTTTGCAAGAAGCAAAGGCAGAAGAAACAAGAGGCCCAGTTAGACCGTGGCAGAGGTCTAGGAGATGCACGTCTGGTGCCTGCAGCAAATATCGGCTCTTGTTCCGGTACAATTTTTGCATGGGGAGACCAAGTTAATTGGGGTGTGGCTCTGTTCTTTCCTTTATGTGTGACCTTTTATTATCTCTGTGGCCCTGTAGTTCATGCAGTGTCATAAAGCTGTGGGAAAGTCTTGCAGCCAATGTTATCAGCTGTTGGAAATTAACTTAAAAATTGAAATATTTGTGTTTCCTTTTGCCTGAAGGTGTCTGGGAGTCTGTAAACTGCTACGAAGGTGCAATTATTGTGGTTGTGATTTTACTGAGCGTTGCTTGTGCATCTTTTTCCATTCTTTCTCTTCTCCCACCCCCCCCTTCCCCTGCTTTTTGGTGCAAGCTGTGGGCTGGCAATCAGGTGTTGTGCTGGGGAAGGGGGGGCTACTTTAGGAGGGGGGTTACATGGCATAATTCCCACGAATGTGGGAGGAGGATGAAAAAGATAAAGAAATTTTGTTTTTCTGAGCTAGAGGATTCTCTGCATGACTTCCCCACTGATGGGATCATGTGCTTTCAGGCTGAGATTTTATTAACAATTCAAATGGAAATTGAGGGCACAGGAGGAGCAGATTCTCACATAAACTTGATCTGTCCATGAATGCAGTTCTCTGTTTGCCCTGACCCTGCATGGCTTAAGACACTGCTTGTGAGGCCTGAGTGCCAGACACAAAGACCGAAATGAAAAGCAAGCACATTCCAGTAGTCTGCACAAAGGCAATGGAGCAGTTTCTAGCCGTCTCCCCAGGGAGAGATCTTATCTCCTTGCAGCTAAAACCCTTTAGAGTGTTTATTTGTACTCTAGCACCCGAGGTTTATGAATTGATATGGATGCTGATTAAACGCTGTAAGTTTCCTCAGCGGGTCTTTTTGGGAGGCACGGAGGTGTTTTCCGCGTATATTTTCTTTCCCAAATACGTATCGATATCTACCAAAAAAAAAAAAAAAAAAAAAGGTTGCTTCGGTTTCCTGAGGAGCGGACTCAGTGCTGAGGGAGAAGGCAGCCCATAAAGCACGTTCCTCAATAAAAGCCATCCCCAGGCTTAGGAGAGTTTCGCAAAACTTTTGTCTTTCGGACACGCCACCTGTTTGGTTTTGTTTGGGGTTTTTTTTTTTGAGGTTGAAAGAATCAGCGCAGCCCGTCCCCGGCGGCACCGGGTGCCCGTGCCCGCCAGGGCTGGGGAAGGGGGAAGGTCGCTGCTGAGTAGCTGTACCGATTAAATGTTGTGCACAGTGGGTTGACCTTGCGGTGCGGAGGCAGCGGCGCGAAGCACCGGGGCACGGGGGGGACGTGAGAGGCCAGGCTGCTGTGGCCACATCTGCAGGGCCATCGCCCTCCGCCAATGGCAGGCAGTGGGTGATGCTGCCTGTCAGGGGAATTCTGCTGGGAATGAGAGCCGGGGGGGTGGTTCATGGTGGTTTTGGTTTTTTTTGGTGTGGGTTTTTTTTTTGAGGCTGGAGGTGGGAAAGGCTAGCAACGTATCCCAGCGCAGAAATAGAACTCACACCCCCCCTTGTCACCACCTGATGATGTTGATATTGCGTCAGGAAATTGTTAATGGTGTCGGTAAATTCTGGAGATTCCTTAATCGAACTATCAAACGCTGATATTCCTGTCTTCCCTAATCAGGCTTCCTTTTATGAAAGCTTCCTGAAACAGTAGGGAAACTGTAAGGGAAAAAAATGTTTTGACTGTGGTAATTCCCAAGAGGTACAATTTTAATCGCCCTCGTTTTCTTTATTTTCATCCCCCCCAAAAAAAAAAAAAAAAAAAAAAAAAAAAAAGAAAAAAAAACCCAAAGCAAAAGCCAGCAACTTTTAGGTAGGAAATCATAACCATATGTTTTTCCATTTTTCTTACGGCGTTTAAAGGTTTCAAACCTTTAGATACTCCTGAAAGTAGTTAAATTAGTGGAAAGAGACTAGAAAAGGATATTGATTCAAATAGTTTTGTTCCCTTAATTTTATGGGTTTATATTATCCAAAATTAATGGTTGTACTTAGGCAAATTGTCAGTAATTGATGACAAAATTGCTTTATTGCTTTTCTTTCATTTGATGCTAATTAATGGCCCTACATTATTAGGTTCAAGTCTCTTCTGTATTTCTCCTTCTCCATAAATATTCTTAGTGGCAATGTGTTGGAGTAAACTTTTTTCTTCAGTGTATGCAATAACTGCTTTATAGAAATGTGATAACAAACAGATTTTTGGTATGATTTATAAAAATATGATCACAAACAGATTTCTGGCATAATTTTTCCTGAAATAATATAAATATTATTTGTTCAAGAGCTTGAAGTCATTTTGCTATGAACGAATACATTAGTAACATATTGTGTTAATTGATTCATGTGGTAAAATATTAGTTTTTCATATCAAAGTACTCCTTAGTAACTTACCCAGCAGTTACTTAACAAAATCTAGACTTTGTTGTGTTTTACCATTTAAACCCCCCTCAACTTCTCTCCTTGTATTTTACAGTGTTTGACAAAACTGTTCTATTTCAGTGGACTAGAATAACACCACAGAATTTGTCATCATATTTTCCACCTGTTAATGACACTGGTATTTGGTACAGAACAGTGTTTATCCATGTTTTCCAAATTAAATTATTTTAATGCTATGTAAATATTTTAAAGTCTAGAATAGATGCAGTAAGTAAAAGCCAGTTCTATTTTCTTACAAGCACCGGTCAAAAACCAGCTTGTGTGTGTGTATTTGTCTATTTCCTAAGAATTAAAAAAAAAAAAAAGAGTAATGAATATATGTTACAAAATTTGATATTTTGAACATCATATATCAAAGTATATACCAAAGCGGAAAAGTAGCTAAACATCAAATGACTATTCAAAGGGAGTTCTGATGGCCTTGTAAGAATTATTTAGTAAAAAAATATCTTGAAAGACAAAAAGACTTCAAAACTTAGGAGGAAATGTTTTCTAAGCTTTTATAGCCTGACAAATTATACTTATTTTCTCTGTTGTCTAATGCTGTAGTACTAAACTGAGAAAACAGTATCTTTCACTGGTAGAGGATCATACCAACAATGAAATGTCGTCTCTGACTGTTGGCCAAGTTCTATTCATCTTTAATCTTAGGTATACTCAGTTTTTAAAATTAGGATTTATTATTCCTTGAAGTGGTTGTTTTCATCTTTTGTCATGAGTTGAGGTAAAAAATTAGTTTTAAAATAAGATGTATCTATGTATTAACAATTCAAGCATGGTTGCATATTATAAATAAAAAATAAATCTTTAGAATTACTGATTTCCATAAAAAAAATTCATACCTGTTTTGATCTAATTTTTTAAACTTGTTTCCCACTAAAAATAGTTTCTAGGAAAGGGAGAGAGAAAATTTATGTATGGTATTAGAAATTTTTACCGTTATGTAAGTGCTGTTTCTTGGATTAAAGAAAAATAGTGAAGCAAGATTCTTGGCAAGTTGAATTATTTTAAATTTGTTGAAGAAAGTTTACTTTATTTTTTAAAGCATGCTTCGACTATGAAAACTTTGCCTCTGTAGCAGAGTCCCAATGCAGCAGTAATTCTGAACTCTGTCCTATCCCTGATTTCCACAGAGGCCCTCTACCTCCATGTGTTTGGAATGAAAAATGTGTAAATATCTGTATTTTGAAGACAACTAAGAGAATCTGTAGCTCTTTAGTGTACCAGAAAAGAACAATGATTTGCAAAACAGCTTGAGTTGGTCTTAGTGAAGTATTTGTAGGTGAAAACTGCCCCAGAAAAAGACATGTTAGTGCTTCCCTGTGTCTCCACCTGCCACCGTTAGCTGCTCTAGTTGTGCTTGTCTTATTTCTTTGCCCTTCTTGCACCTCTGTGTACTTTAAGATCTTTGCTCTGACTGTAGCTGTGTGTGAGTGTACATGAGGAGAGGTGTCCAGACTGCAGCAAGACATCTATACTTGCTCAAATATCCCTGCAGGCTGTGCTGCACGCTCCTCCTGATCTGTAGAGGTGCAGCTGCACAGTGCAAAGGCTCTCAGCTTGAGGCTGGCCTGGCTTCAGGCATGACCAAGCTCTGGACCATCACAGATGTGGAGGGAGATACGGCAGAGGAGCATTAAACCACTGCCGTGACTTGAGTTCACACGGCTCTGTGTGGGATTGGTGAGAGCTGGTCTGCACCTCCTCAGCTGCGCCTGCTGCTCCTTGCAGTGCAGCCTCTCTGCCCCAGTCCCGTGGTGCCTCGCAGGGCAAGGGGAGCAGTGGCCTTCTGAGAGATTGTTGTCTCTTGGATTACATGTTGAAGTGAACTTCACAGCTCTCACCTATGGGGATGTAACTGAAAGAGGGTAACCCACAGCTTCACGCCACGTCCACTTGAAATGCACTTCACCAGAGTGTGTGTGTGTGTGTGTGAAAAGTCTTAAGTCTTTTTCATACAGTAACACAGGTCACTTAAACTTGATTTCTGCATTTGCAAATAAACTAGAGATTAGTAGTTTCCCAGTAGGGCTGAGAGTTTGTTGGCACTTGAAATGTGGGAGGGATTTGGTGGACCTGAGGAGATTCCTCTCACCTGGACATCAGGGGGCCCTGGCTGTCCAGGCAGTTCTACTTTTGTTGCTTATGATATCCTTTGGTGTTTAAATATGTTTGAGCAAGAACTCGATGCTTAACTCTGGCAGGTTTTCTCATTTGCATGTCTCTGTCTATGGTTTAGATTTGTTGGGATGGGAAGAAGCTGGTGCTGCTGGACATCAAACCCTTATGTAAGTTTATTTACTTTGAATTTGACCTCTGGAGGGAAGTAGATACTTCCTTGCAGTGCCTACGTGGAGAGTTTGGGTCCTAAACTTAGATATTTTGAGCTTCATCATAGATACATAAGTTAAGCTCAGGTAAATGGTATGAAATCCCCTCACAAATAAAGGAAAAAGAGAACAACTAGAGTTAGGCAAAAACTTGGCAGTCTGTTTTGTGAAGATGTGAATTTAATCTTGCCAGAGAATCTGTCCACAGAATTCACTTCTCAGTTCCTGAAGTGATGTGGTCTTTCTCAGCCTGCCTTTAGATCAGCCATTTATGATGCTTTTCTGAACTAATCACAAAGAAAACCAATGAAGGGGAAGGGATAGTTCTTTGATCACGGGCATGGTCTGTGAGATCAGCTTTCCCTGACAAAGATGACCTTGGAATGACAGTTGGGAACTCACTGGTGTAGGTTATTAGGAAGCAGAAACGAGACCTCTGTAAATTGATGTTGATGATGGATTAAAGATGTATGGTTTTTTAATGTGTTGTGGTGAAATATGGACTCAGTCAATAAAATATTTTGTTGTAGACCCCTGAGAAATTTACCCTGTGGATGGAAGTGATTGAGGAGAAGGCTTTGCTTTCATATGGAAACCTGGTGGAATTTGCAGATGTTCTTGGAAATCCCAAATTTTCTGCAAGTGACTTAAAAGTGAAGTAAATACTTGTGCTTAAAATTGCCCTCCATTTCTTTTAACCTCCTCAGGAGCTATCTCTGAGTGATACAAATTTTGTTTGTCATAAATGGCATCTAGTGAATACTTGGTGTGTTTCTTCAGCTTTTGTCTGTGGTAGTTATCCAGTGGTGTGAGCAAGGGAAGAGGAGGGAAAGAAGCCTATTACCCTCAGATCCCAGTTTGCACTGCCCCTTTTGTACATGGAAGATTTTTAGTTTTCCCTGTCCTAGAGTAGGCACCAGAATAAAATATATGCTGTTAGATCTGCTTACCCTCCACAGCAATGCAAGTGCTCCAGAGGGGCAGTCCCACCATCACACTTCAGTTACCCAAACTGGATACCTAAGCTGGGCTTTTCCAAAGACAGTCTGAGCATCCTTCTTTCAGTTTTCCCTTTCAGAGTAGTCTTTTTTTTTTTTCACTGACTGTGTAGGTACCATGAAGTCATAGTGTTAGGACTTCTCTGAAGCTGTGGTGTTAAGACTTTCCCAGTTTATCTCCCTTCAGTTGCCATCTTTTGTGTCAAATTATGGGATGTTGATGTTTAATATTGGCCATATTCTAATAAGGCATCATCTGCTCTAGGTGTAAGATATATAATTTCTGTGATTGGAAGTTTTCAATGATACCCCAGTTATTTTCAGCTTTTCAGCAGTGATTTTTAAGGAACATATATTAGTCTTAACAAGTCCTGGTTGATCTGGGTGAGTCTAATGTGAGGGAACAGTCCTTAAACTAAAAAAAAATCACATTTATTTTAATTTTTCTATTGATAATTCAAGTGTACATACTGTTTTGAAAGACAAGGCGAATATATAGGTGTTTTATTTTCAGTATACTTTCAATAACACCACCTTTTTGGTGATCATTAATGTAATTTTATGTACTTGCAGTAAATTGTGTAAAATATTGAAAAATAGTTCCTTTTAGGTCTGCTGTGTAAATATACTTTGTAAACAAAAGAACCCAAACAATATGAATTGAAAGTTATGTGCTTAGATTTGTTAAACAGGGATGAACTGAGGAATATTTCCAGTTTGAGAAGTCTGTCTTAGCCTCCTACCTCCAGCAAAGTCATATTTGATTGTTGCTACAGGAAGAAAAGATAAGGAAAAAAGAAATGCTGCTCTAAGGCTAAGAATGAACGTAATAATGAGGAAACAATGCAACATAGTCAACCAGGCATGAAAAATTATGTACTGAAGCTAAGAGGCCAAGTGTCTCATCAGTTGGATTTTAATAATGCCTGGCAGAAGTGCTTGTACTTGTACAGCAATTGTTTAATATCTAATTGAGATTCAAGCTGAAATATGACAGTCTGTCTTCAAACATGAAGAGAACATTTCCTGTGATGCAATGTCTAAGCATTTCTTTACGTACTAAACTGAGACTAGAAAATTGTAATACTTCTGTTTTCAGATTCCAGGAGCTTTCTAGTTATGCATAACTAAAGCTGTATCCTGTGCAGTTTTACTATTGTTAACTCTTTCCTCTTCCTGTCTTTATAATTCATCTTGTTTATCACATTCACTTGATGAAACTTATTCCTTTTTTGTTGTCGTGGGTTTTTTAACACTGATAGCTGTTTCATTTGCTTTGCAGTTAGCAGAATACCTAGTGCCCTAGTTCTGCTTTGGGAGTTTAGCTAAAAAAACAGGATAGAATTTAAACATAAATGTGACTCCAAAGCTGGCATATGAATTATGCTCCTGATAATCTAACATTACCCTTACAAGGTCAGGAGTAGAAAATCATCATAATTGAAGGTTAGAAAAAAAAAAAAGAGGAATTTGAAGAAAGCTTAAATTTTTACTTAGCATGCATACTGAAACTGATGCATTACTAAAAATGTAGTCTGGTTTGAAATGGGCTTTTTCATTTTATTTCTCGTGATCGATTGGTATGTGAAGCTGGAGCTTTTCAGGAAAAGTCTGGGATTATGAGTGCGTCAGCCCTTGCTTTTAGCACAACAACGAGGTTATCAATAATGCATTGGAGATCTCAGAATCCTTGAACATAGGGAAATCACAGCTGGTCTGGGTTTATTGTCGAAATTGCAGATTTGCACCAAGAGGTCACGACAACTCCATGTCAGACGGTCACACACCGCACACAGACATGTCTTGAGGGAATGGGGGGAATAATATTGAAGAATTGCCAGTGCCCATGTTATTTAGAAACTCTTCATATGTTTCTATAGTTCAACTTTAAAAGCAGCATATTTAATGCTGCTCGCAGTGGCCTTTTGACATTTTGGCCTTTCCCAGTATTGTAAGTTTTATTGTTTTCCTGACAAGTTTATTCATATACTAACAGCTTGCTTGGCAGCAATGTTCAGACTCAATACTTAGGCTTTCTGGTCACGGTGATGGCTGGCAGTAATAGAGAAGGAGAATAAGTGAGTGTGGAAATGCAAAGCTGTCTCTTGTTACATTTTATCGATCTCATTCTGGTGTCATTCAATTAAGACAGAAATGTGATGGATAGTGTCTGCATAGATTCCTACTTTGCTTTCCAGCCACTCTATATAAAGCTTTTTGGGGGGAGGGAGGAGGCAAAGGAGTGTGAGGGGAGGAGGGGGTAGCAAATCAAAGATACAGTGTGATTTGAATTACAGATCAAACTTATCTTTTAAAAAAATCGTTATTCTAAAGCTATGCTGAAAAGCAATATTAGCAGAGCTAGCATTCTGTGTTGTCTTTCTAATAAGTATCTGTAGATACCCAGCACATTGTTCATTGCAGTAATGTTGGGAGTTTTTTTGTCCAGATCTTGTCTGTGATTTATGAATAAACACTTGATTCTTCTGAATTTAGTACACAGATAGAAAGGGCTCAAGAAATGAAAGGACTTGCTTGCCTAAGAGACTTGCATGTATGTTGTAGGGCAGTAATTCCAGATAAACATCTGAAGATAAGAGTTGCTCATTCTTGTCTATTGTTTACTTTAAATATGGCCAAAAAAAAAAAAATTGAAAAGCTCTGTCAATGTAATACGAAAACATAGAGATTAGCTCCATAGGCTTAAGTAGACCTACATCAATTCACAACTGAACTTCTCACGAGTCTTCACACTGTGGTAACTTAAGAACTAATAAATTACTTTTGATCTAACTCACAGTTTTCTGCCTAAAATGTGAATGGCACAATCATAGAATGTGATTTACAGAAGTGCTTTTTGTCATCACACTCAGGGCAGGCAGCTTAGACATTCCCAAAAAAGTTCAGGGTCCTTAGAAGTTCCCCGTGATGAAAGCCTGGATAATTCTCTCCTCCTGGTGTTCCTTCCCACCTTCTGTGTTTAGAGGTAGCAGGGCTGTGTGTCCAAATCTCCTCTGTTCCTAAGAACTTACAGGGGAAGGGTTTGCAACCCCAAAAGCTATGTCCAGGGCAGGTTTGGGATTCTCTGCTGAAATGAAGTTACCTGGGGAAAAACCAATTCACCAGAACCAATACACTTCACAGTTGTATATTGGCCATTCTAGCTATCATGAACAAAAAAGACCAACCAATCAAACAAAAAACCAAACTAAATAGATTCTCATCAGCTGTTTTTTTGAGCTTCTGGAAAACCTGGATTTCCAAGGTCTGCAGCTGTGCCACATGCAGTACAAAGGGTTGGTATTCCTGGCTTTCCAGCCTTTGTGGCTGCTGACGATGTTCTACCTTTGATGGATCGGCTGCGGCTCCCAAAATCCCTTTTCCTGCACTGGGGAGCAAGGAGCCCAAGGAGCCATATTTTAACTAAGAGTCTTGAGGCTTTGATGTTTGGGACTATATTTTCCTTGCAACTGCCATTATTAAATCCATAGTTACCAGTGTGGGAGGCATTAATTACTAGCTAAGAAATAATGATGTTTTAAGGTTTTTAAGTTTTAAGGTAATTAAAGTTTAAGCCACCTTTTAAATGTGACAAGGCTAAGATTTTAGAAATTAAAGAACACCCTGTTACTCAGTCATACAAGTACTTTGGTGATTGTTTGTGATTTCCACGTGCTTTGGGTTAACAGTAGTTACTTGGTACTCTGTAGAGCCTTCAGCAGAGTTATGGGCCTCAGTTCTGGATTCATGGGCCTGAAGATTAACTGGGGTTTTTAGAATTACAGGATTTCAGATGAGAAGTTGGGACTGAGATGAACTGAGGTTTCTCAGGATAGTTTGATCTTGTACTGTTAATTAGGTGATTCTACTAAATCAATCAGCAAGAATTAGACTGCTGTGAGTATAAAGTGTCTTCCCTTTTTGCAGGAGTTCTAGAGGTGATCTATAACTTTTCTTCTGAGGACTCTAGGAAAGGAATCATGTGAGCAAGGTCCAGCCTCCCAGACATGAGGAGGCAAGAAGGGTCTCAGGCACTTCCTGTCATTTCTGGTTTTTTACCTAGAAGCAAAGATAGTTATCTTCAGGACTCTCTGGATTATTGTTGGACCTATTCTTTGTGGGCTGATCTAGAATGGGGATGCTGCTTAAGGTTAATTTAATTCCCACTGCCGTTCTTGAATTCTCAGAGATACTGAGTATACACAGCTTGAATATTTGTTCCATTGCCAGTATCTTTGCAAATTACTTTTATTAAAAGATAGTGGGGTGAACTCGTCTTGTTTCTATGCCCCCAAAGTGATGTTTTTTAAATCATGGTATAACATGTTGTAGCAAAGACAGCATTTTTTGTGCAACTTCCCCTCTTTGATGAGGAGACTTTCAGTGCTGGGCCATTTGTTAAATCATCCCTTTTCCATCTGCCACTCAGGTAGGAAATCAAAAATATTAGTATGCATATAAGGCAAGTAGCATTGCTCAGACTTTATGGGCAATCTCACAGTAACTGGTTTGGGTGCCAGTGCTGTTGGTGTAACTTCTTAACATAAAGCAGTTAAAGGGATTTCCTCATTTAACATCCTGAACAAGCATAGGTTTCTGTTTCTGCACTCCAGACAGAAGGCTTGTGTTGCTCCTTCCTGGCTTTGCGGCCTCATGTAATGTAAATTATAGAATAATTTTGCATTTTTAAATAGTGTTCATTTCACTGCAGCAAGAAAAATGTTTGTGGTATAAAAAAGAAGAATTTTTTTTTTTTTTTAAATAATGTGACTTTGGGGGACAACGTGACAAAGGGGCCTTGTTGTGTCAATGTGAATAATTTATAACCAATGTAAAATTTGACCATGATTTGTTCTGGATTTTTTTCAATGGTATGTTTAATTATATCAAGTTCCAATAGTCATACATAAAGTAGTATTAGAGCAAAGAAAAAAAATCAGTCTCCAAATTCAGCACTACTTAATAAGCTCTACCAGACAACTTTTATTATAATTTCTCCACCACTGGAGAAAAAAAAAAATCTCCTGTTTTCCTTGACCCGATGAAAGTTCATCGAGGTGTACTTTTGGATAAATTCAGCTCACCGACAGCTAACCCTTGAGCTGAAACTGAAGAGACATTAACTTTGGTAAAAGTTGAGTTAGATGGTTTCATGTCAGTGTCACACTTTTTGTAGATGTCTACATTTCACAGTTCCAGAATTAGTACCACAAGAACTACAAGTTTGGTATGGTATTTTAATCTGGGAAGGGAATAGCTGTAACAGCACAATACAAACTTGCTGCCTTTAAGGTATCCACTTGAATTTCCAGTTTTATTTCTAGACTTCAGAAATTCACAGAAGATTGGGGAGAGGAGGGAGGGAGGGTTTCCTCAGCATAAGCACGCAAGTGGTTATGGCCTATTGTACTTTTTTTAGAATTGAAATATTTCAATAGCTTGAAAATGAGCCAGACAGCCTGTGTATTATGAACAGGGAGAGAAAAAAAGGATCAAAATAAATAAAGAGCAGCTGCAGTTCTGTTAGCAGTGGAACAGAGTTAAAAGGGACCTGAAAAATTATAGCAGACATAATGTATACAAACCTAGAAGAAAAGATCCCTAAAGTATATCAAATCTTGTAACATTTTGTTCTGTTCTGAAGACTTAGGATTCAGTGTTTTATTTATGAGCAACAATTTTTTTTTGTCTTTCAAGTGCTTATAGAGAATTAGGATTAAATATATGACACAAGGCAGAGCTTTAAACAGTTTGCCTGAAAACAAAAAAAGTAATGCACTCAATATCTGAGTCAGTTATGTTTATGTTATTATCATCTGTAGCAATAATTTACCAGTAATTGTCTAGCAAAATTAGGGTAGAAAATAATACTGTTGTTTAAGAAAAATGTCTTTTTCTTTTTGGAATTATTTTTGGGCTTCTCAAATTCCAGGGTTTTACTTCTTTTTGATATTTAACTGTTGGTGGATTTGTAGACAATCACATTTTTCCCACATGCAATTCACCTTTATCTCTTCAATGTGCAAATGATGACTAAAGTATTTTCACATTATTTGGCATTAGGAACCTTTTAGTAAAAAAAAAAAAAAGAAAAAGAGAGAGAAGTGATTAGGGTCTGCTTGAATTTTAGAGACATGTGGTTCCAGAGTGGGGCAAACATTCTTTCAATCTCTGTGTGAAGGCTGAATAAATAAATACTGTTTATTGCACTTTATCCAATGAACTAAAGCCGGTAGCATAGCCTTGCTTTGTCTTCTGATTTTTCAGTACAAAGTAGTTTTGTCCATTAATCAGAAACTGGACAGTTTTTTGTAGACAGCGTTCCAACTGAGGGAGGAATCAATGGTGTTTATACTACTATTCCACTTGAAGTTCAGTATTTAACACATGTACTCATTCTGGTTGTTGGAAAATGTCAGACAGTAGATATAAAAAGAACCATATGTTAAAGAAGAGTAAACTGAGTTTCATTTAGAAAAGCATCAATAAATACCAGTGGAATGCATTATCAATTTGGTCCTAACAATTATTAGATGCGGTAGTGATGATTGCCAAGATTTTGGAAGTAAAGTCAGAAGTACAATCATGTTAACTTGCTGTGAGACAAACAAATACTTCCCCTTCACCAGTTTTTGAATTGGACCAATGGAGAAAACTCTTCCTACTGATTTTTTCTGTATGTGCAATTTGAAAAGTAAGTTCTCATAATTGTAGATAATTTGAAATAGAAGTAGTGGGGCGATTCACGTTAGCAATCGTAGAATCATCATAGAGTCAGAATAGTTTGTGTTGGGACCTTAAAGATCATCTAGTTCCAATCCCCCAACAGTGGGCAGTGACACCTTCCACTAGAGCAGGCTGTTCAAAATGCTGTCCAACCTGGCCTTGAACGCTTCCAGGGATGGGGCATCCACAACTTCTCTGTGAAACCTGTGCCAGTGCCTCATTCTATAGTAAACATCTCCCTTTTAAAAGGCAGGATAGACTTCCTTAGGTTCTCGCTTTTGATGGCAGCCCTCTTCTAGCCCTAGGGAATCTAAAATCTGATTTGCATCTTCCCAGGAAATGTCAGATGCTGACAGTGAATCTGAAAATGAGATAAAGGTATTTATTTTTATAGATAAATAAAGTCTAGTTTCTACTAAAATGGGTGAGAATTTTCTTGTGAGGGTTCATTATTTTGCTTGAAGGGAAAAAAATTGAAGATTACTTGCCCAGAATATGCATCATTACCTGTATTTCTTTTATAATATGGAAGCACTCGAGGCTCTTTTCAGTTTGCGGTCTCTTCTCCAAGGCAAGTAGTGACAGGACAAGAGAACAGCCTCAGGCTGTGTCAGAGGAGGTTCAGGTTGGTCATCAGGAAGAATGACTTCACAGAATGCATTGTAAACATTGGAATGGGCTGCCCAGGGAGGTGGTGGAGTCACTGTCCCTGGAGGTGTTCAAGAAATGACTGCACATGGCACTTAGTGCCATGGTCTAGTTGACCTGGTGGTGATCAAAGGTTGGACTTGATGACCTCAGAGGTCTTTTCTAACCTAAATGATTCTGTGATTCTGTGCAGTTCAGGAAGGTTTCTAATCATCAGTATCTTGTATGCTTCCCAGAAGGAAAGAATTTCTGGATTTCAGTTTTGTAAGGCAATCCTTTCAGCATTGTTTTTAAGTGTAGTCAGTGGTCAACTGACTAGTGATTATATATACTGAAATCACTTTTAGAGGGACCAGAAATAATAATAATAAAAAATTTTTAAAAGCACAGAAAAAAATTTAAACCTTTCCCTGGCCAGCAAACATCTTATTTGTTCTTGAAGGAAGCAAAGAGATGAAGGCTTATTCATCCTGTTGGAGAAAGACCAATTATTCCTTTAATTTTCTTCCAGACAAGGGAACTTGTAAATGACTTTTTCTGAATTCATAGCAGTCTTTACAGAACATTACACGATGTTCTTGCATGAACCCCGCTTGCTTCTTGGTACTTAATCTTTCTTGTGGTGCTACATTCTCTCGCACTGTGTAACATCAGTCCCTTAGGAGCGTGGGGTAACTTTGTGGGTTGAAGAATAATATTACTTGGCTCTCAAGAGGTGTCCAAAATTACCAGGAAGTTTTTTGCATGCCTTTTGTGACTGCCCAACTCACAGAAAAGCAGATACTTTAGAATAAAAGTGTGGGTAACCTTAATGGCTTTTGCTCAAGAGGATTGCATTTCATTTTCCCGACAGCACTGCTGTCTCCTAAACAAGTTCATGACTTCCCCACCATAAGGCACACAAGAACTGCAGTGATGCAGTCTCTTCTATATCTACTATATCAGAGTATAGACAATATGCAGCCAACAGAAGGGCAACTGGAACCTCACCAAGTCCTGCTCAAAGGAAGGAGTATTGTCTATGGACAGGAATTTGGGGATAAGTGCTGGAAGGAAAATAAAGCTGTTTCCTAGTTTTTGTCAAGAACAAGATGTTTAGTTGGAGGCTTCTCTGAGGAGGAGATGAGAGAGGGATGATTTTTTTTTTCCTGTTTAATTTAATTTTCTGCTACTCTGGCCTGGGTTCTGTCACTGTGCTAGGTAGCCTGTTGGTAAACTGGTAAGAAGCTTGTGCAGTTGTAATGATGTTTGGGCATGCTCGACTTCATTGGTTTTCTTACCCAAAATTCAGACTATGTTTTGAAGAGTTTGTTTCCAGGATAGTGTAATCTTCCTACAATTAAATAAATTATTCTTGCTAGTTTCATAGTTGTAGAGGAAAAAAAAAAGAATGACCTTTTACTTTTCCTGCTTTTCTGTTTGGCTAGGCTACAAGCAAAATCCAAGGAATCTAAGATCATCTTACGGGAATTAAAAAGAAAAAGAGGTTGTGTTTTTAATATTCAGCTTGTAATTGGAACACTTTTCTTGAAATTGCTGAGAGTAGAGATTTAAGTTGCTTTTAAGACTAAGATGCTGTCAAACTGCTAAGCTAGTTAGCCAAATATATTATCATAAACTCATAGACACCTTTAGGTTGGAAAAGACCTTTAATATCATTGAGATCAAGCATTAGGCCAGCACTGCCAAGTCCACCACTAAACTGTGTTCCTCAGTGCCATGTCTTTTAAATACATCCAGGGATGGTGGCTCCACCACTTTCCTGGGCAGCTTGTTCCAATGCTTGACAACCCTTTCCATTAAGAAATGTTCCCTAATATCTAAACTTTCCCTGGTGCAATATAGAGGCCATTTCCTTGTATCTTACTGCTTGTTACCTGGGAGAAGTACAGGGGCATAATCACTGCCCTGGTCCTGCTGGCCACACCATTTCTGATACAGGCCAGGATGCCTTTGGCATTCTTGCCCATCTGGGCACACACTGGATCATGTTCAGCTGCTGTCAACCAGCACCCCCAGGTCCATTTCTATCAAGCATCTTTCCAGCTACTCTTCCCCCAGCCTGTAGCCTTGCCTGGGGTTGTTGTGACTCAAGAGCAGGACCTGGCACTTGGCCTTGTTGAACCTCATACCATTTTTCTCAGCCCCTGGATCCAGCCTGAACCTCTGCAGAGCCTTCCTGCCCTCCAGCAGATCAACACTCCCACCCAACTTGGTGTCATCTGAAAACTGACTGAGAGTGTACTTGGTCCCCTCGTCCATATCATTGATAAAGATATTAAGCATGACTGACCCCAGTACTGAGCCACTTGTGAAGGGTTGCCAGCTGGATTTAAGTCCACTCACCACCACTCTCTCCAGCAAGTGAACAGTCCACCTGCCCAAGCCATGAGCAGCCAGGTTCTCCCTGAGAACCCTTTGGGAAATGGTGCCAAAGGCCTTCCTAAAGTCCAGGCAGACAATATCAACAACCTTTCCTTCAAGCAGGACCTACCTTTAACACATGTTAGCTGGGTCTGATCCCCTGGTTTTCCTGCTCATGCCACATGAAGGCACTTACTACTGGAAACCTCCCATTTTAGTCCTGTACTATCTCTTAAGCATATTCTAAATGCTTCTAAGGAAACCTGGAAAGCATACCATAGTTCTAGGGACTGTGCCTTTTCAAAGAAAAGAAAGCATGAAATGAAACTACTAGTTCTTTGTGCTCCCTCAACTTACATGTGGTTCAGACTATGTACATTACGTTTCTTTCAAATATCCTGGACTGGTGGACAAATGGATGATTTTGGATACAAATATGTGTTTATAGGATCACAGTCAATATTTGTGGTCATTATCATAATACTATTTCACATTTGTATGTTATCTACACCTAATTCTGTTTTACACAGAGGCAAAAAATTAATAAGCAAAACTCAGAAAAGCAGTCCTCAGTTTGTTTCTTTATGTATATGAGAATATACTAATTTCCTCAAATTAAAGAAATACTTGAAGTCTGTTTAACAGTAAAATTTACACTGGTGATGCTACAGGGGTGACAGAGGTTCTGTTGAGCATTTCCACATAAAGGAGAGCTTGGGTCAATTAATTTCCATCATTGCAGGTACCAAGATTCTGTCTCGTTAGGCCTTCCCTCCTCTTTATCTTCTTTATATACTTTGAATGGTCATACCTAATTGATGACTGTCCTTCTTTCTTCCCAAACCAGAAAATCCCAAACTAGTTATATTTAAATGTAAAATGATGGATGAATAATCTCTTTCAGAATGCTTGATCTGTAGCAGTCAGACTCAAAAACTTTATTTGACTTCTCGAGAAAAGGGGAGTTTTGAGTTCTGTATAGTGATGAAATAAAATTCATGGATGTTCCCAGAAGGTTGATAGTGGCATGAGAATACAAATGCTATCATCAGGTGCTCCAAATGACGTGGATATCAGAGCTCTGGACCCCTGGTAAGGCAAATTTAAATCTGAGTTTCATCGATGTTGATCCATGTTGCTCCTTTTGTTGACTATTCCTCTTTTCTTGATTAATTTTATGTATGAAATGGATCTTGACTCACAGTTTAAGTCCAAAAATCATGAATGAAAAAAAGGTGAGGATAGGAGTTCCCTAGATTAGCAAGCTATAATATAATTTAATATTTCTGGTCCAGGAATGTAATACCTTATCACTGACTTTAATCACATGAGTATTATTAATTCGTTTCCTAAAAAAAATAAAATTCCCCACTTGCATGGAGTTTTGAAGTGGCTGTATATAATCAAAGAGCAGTAATGTATCTTTAGGAAAGCAAATCATTCTGGAAAGTAAATACTAAATGACAGAGTATTACATGAATAGTAACTGTATAATTCTGTCTTTGACAATCTAAGGAAATAGCATGTGACTAGATGAGATCGGGACAGTAGTTAAAAGGCCCAGGGTTCTGGGAAGTGACTTTATCTTTGTGGATTCTGTCTGAATTCAGAGTTGGCTGAATGAATGTAGAAATACACAACCAGAAACTGCACTGCAGCTGCTCTGTTTAGGGGACTCAAGAGCATATCTTTTCTGACTTTAAGTGGGCAGTAAATTATTTTCAATAATTCCATCTCCCATTGCTTCCGTAAGTAGTAGAGGAGAAATTTGTAGTTGTTTGATCAATGTTTTACCTGCTTAGGTAAGTCATTGATCATTGACCTGTGCTACATGGCTTTTTTTTTGGCAAATACAAAAGTAAAGTGGACTTGAACATCTTTGTAGTAATAGTGTTTAGATATCCATGAATTTACAGCTAAACAGAAATGTCTCTTTACCACAGAGGCACACTTTTTAATTGTTGAATATGGTAGAGGTCAGAGAAGGGTAGTTTTATGGCTGCTATAAACTCTTTTTTTGGTGAGGTTCCAGTTGCACACATGTACTTATGCTACTAGTTTTGTTCTGGAGTATTTTAATAAAGTTATTGATGTTAAGGGTATGATGCCATAAAATTATTTCTTGGAAGGGACTTTTGGACTGTTTCTATCATGTTGGGCTATGAAAATAAAGCAGGAAGTTATAAAATTAAAAATATTTACTTGTTTGAGGATTGGTATGTATGTATTAGTCTTGCTGCCTGTTGATATGTGCTTTGTTGTCTTACCACAGTGACCTTTCCTAAAATATGGACTGTATTCTGCTACAAAGAAGTTACTTGGTATGAATAAAAAGAAAGGGCTATAATGATTACAACATGGTCTTTAACCTGGAAGGATAACTAATGGACATAGAATGGAGTGGAATTTTCTTTCACATTTATTTTTAAAATGCTTCAAAGTGCATTAGAATAATGAGCTAGTTACTGGTAATGGAATGAGAATAAACAAGGCTGTTTTTATGGTATGGCAAATTAGATGTCAATTATGTGGCAAAGCAGCACTGAAGGATGTAGCAGACTGGGAATTAAGCTATAGTGTTAATTGATTATGAAATCATTTGATAGCCTTTGGTTTTATTGAAATGGTTCTGAGAGTGCATCATAAACTTCAAATCCATTATGGGAGAACCACTGCATTCTGTACTGAGGGTAATACCAGTAGTGGGCCAACTTCTCACAGCAGTGAAAAACTTCCATTTTTGCATAAAGTGATTAGAGGGTTGTGCATCTTTCTGACTGTAACTATGAGTACAATTTGGATCTACATCCTGTAGTTTTACGACATGAATATCTTTGTTTCAGCTGTTGGTATAACTAGTTAAATGACACATGTGCTCTTAATCTTTTATTTATACATAATTTGCCTCCTTAAATTAGAGGTAAGCGTGCCAAGTGCTTCTACTTGTAGCGGCAAGACGATACAGAATTAGCTGATTAATACTGTCTAGCTTCTGTGCAAGGTGACAGCTCCCAGTTTCTTTTGAATTTGGAGAACACTTTTTGGTCTGTTTTTATACCCCCTCCCAAGGTTTTTGCCCTTGGTCTCTGTGGCAAAGCACCAGATGGCAAGATGGGCCACTGGCAACCTACTATACCTTTGGTTGTTTCAGTATCTGTTCTGAGGCCAAATCTTGTGCCTGCTTTGCCAGGCTACCCATTCCTTTTTTGTACTGTGTTTTGGTGGGTCCTGCTTTGTCCTTGGCTCCAGTTCAGCCTCCTAAAGTAGCTGCACCTTTTCATTTCAAAGGCAGGACTATTGCCATAAATTCATAACACTTAGGTTCTAAGTGGTTTATAACCTTCTAACAACTTTCTCTCTTGCTGCTCTTAGTGCAGGAGTCACTGCCTTTTGCTCATGGAAGGTCTAGGCAGTTTGGCAGCCATACCCATTTTGACTGCCTCTCTTCTGTCTTGCACACTTCTCTTTTTGCTGTTTTTCACCTTCTTTTCCTAAGGGCAGGGGCCCTAGGTCTGTGGAGAAGTCAGAATGTAAAGATTAAAGGAAGATGAAATGGGGAAACAGAGTAGTCTGAAGTGCAAAAAGCATAAAGGGGCAGACAATAAATCTGCAGCACAGGTTGGGGAAGACACTGTTGAATTACGTGGCCATTCAGGAGAGCTGCATGGTTGTGCTCTGTGCAGTCAGAGTTTTGCTCTCTCAGGTGACCTTTATCATTCATTTTTACTTCTTTTTGAGAACAAATGTTGTCCTAGACACTAGGGATAACGTCCATTTTGATGGGATGTATCAAGAAGTTTCAAGTTCTGCTGAGGCAGCTGCTGGAGACTGGCAGAAGGGATCTCATATTATTGACTAACTTTCTTTCTTTCCTTCAAATTCTTAGGAAAAAAAAAACAACCACCAGAAAATTTTGTCTGCCATAATTCCACTGAATAATGTTACCTTTGCATATGAACTTGTAGTGAGCAATAAGACTTCTGGGTATGGGATGAGGTGGAAGGTTAATTGAGCCAGTCTGACATTATTTGATCACTAGCTCATATAAATACTTTTCTAGTGCCACTTCTACATAGGTACCATACATATCTTTAATGGTATTTAATTGAGATTAAAGAAGCTGTTGGAGTGGATGCCGTGAATGCATATTAGGAATATTACTTAAAATCATAAGCCTTGATATGATAAACCATAACAAGTCTGAAGGACTCATAATGGCTTATCTTGTCAATAAAATGCACTTAAAAATCCCCAAGTGATTAGAAGGAACCATTTCAGTCTATTATATCAACTGTTATATGCTGAGAGCATGAGAGATTTATTTTTCTTTTCCATCCTCTGCTTAAAAAAAAGAAAAGAGGAAATTAAATCATAATAAGTTATGTTCAAATAGAATCGAGGTACTAAAATAAACCCACAGAAGGAGATTTACAAATTAAGAAAGGCAGTGAAAAGTTCTTTCGAAGCAAAGAGTATTCTCATGTTACACTTGGCCTCTCAATTTTGAGCACCACGGGACGGTTAATGGGTGGAGTGTGTGCTTGCACCAGTGCTGTTCCCGTTGAACTGTTGAGAAGGGTGAATTTAACATATTGTGTCATGAAATCATAATAATTTTGGCCCTTGTGCCAGTGATAACCTCCAGCACTTGCGCATAGGGAAAACTGAGCTGCCTTTATTACTCCGTGTGGTAGTAAATGCTCAGCAAGGGCTGTAGAAGAAGAGGGTGACGATGGTTTCCTGTTCCAGTATTTTTCCTGACTGCTTTTTCCAGGCATCATTTTCATGGACAGGCAAAGGGGAATAGCATAGCTCCCAAACTCTTGAGGTGAGCGGCGTCCTGATGTTTGTTCATACCACAATGACAGCTTCAGCCATGGGCAGCTGCTCTAAAGCAGCTGTTTTGGGGAAGGTTTCAATCCTGGAGATGGTCTGTCAGGCTGTGTTTTCCCCTCCTGTTACTCTGCCTGTTGTCCACTTGGTTCTTTTCACCTTGACTGGCCTGCGAGGCTCACGCAGATCCAGCAGGCTTTGGCAGATGGCAGGAGGGGCTGCCGTAACTAATGTCCTTCGGTGAGAGGGAGGAGCTAATTTTGGAGGAGGTTACCGACCTGGTCCAGTGTGCATTTTAGCCACGGGAAAACCTTGTTAATTTGCACGGTTGAGTCAGGAAAGTTTGGAATTGTTTCCTTCTAATAACAAATAAAGGTATGTTTTCCTGCTGCAAAGAAAGGTAACTCTCCTCTAAAAAGTGGGCTTTACTGTTTCCCAATAAATTCTCTTGTTGTACTAGTATCCCACAATTTTGGCTGTTCTGCTGCCACCAAAATTCATGCAGCAGCGAGGATCCAGCCTGGATCCCTTATTTGCGGGCTCTGAACTGGATTACGTAGCCAATCTGCAGCATTTCAGACAGACCTGAGCCGGCTCTCTGGGGCCAGCTTTGCAGATGGGTCTGGTACAGTCTTAAAATAGCCCCTGGGGGCAGATTGCTGGTGAAATTGGTGTCGCGGCTCCCCGGGCTGGTGAAGCAGCCAGAGGGAGAGGCGAGGGCTGCCGAGCAGCTCAGTGTCCTGCTCTCGGCTGCCAAGCTTAACCTCTGCGGCGCCCACGTTTCAGCTGTTTAATGTCTGAATAGACGGAGGGTATTCTGGGAAAGCGGATTTTCTCTCTCAACAGTATCCCTGCTATCTCACTTGCAGATACTACGTCTTAACATTTAATGCAATCTTTCCAAGCAGTCCAGCTTCGTGTTCTCGAAGCCTTAGTCATGCCTGTTCCTGCCCGTATGGAATTAACCTGTTCGCTCCTGTGCCCCGTTCACAAGCTCAGGGTACCCCTGGGATGGGGATGCGCGGGGCTGCTTTTGGGGGATTCTTCAGCGCCGCTGCAGGCAGGCAGGCAGGAGAGAGAAAACGAACAGGTTCAGGAGGTGGGGGAAAATGAGCTGGTGGAAGCCAGGGGAGAGAAGCAGTAGTAAATGCAGCTGAACAAGAGGAAAACGATGTTTCTGTGTGCTTGTTTAAGGTTTGCAGTGGGGATAAATGCTAGTCTGTCAGGACAGCTTCTCACAGTGCTGTGAACCCTTTGTCTATTTGCAAGCTGTTATATGTGAGCAAGAAATCTGACATTATGCAGTTTTCTTTTTGACTGAAATACATGCAGTGAGGTTTGGCAGAGGGAAATTTAACTGGTTGATGAGAACCCGAGCTTGAGGCTCAGCTGGAATAACAAGCCAGAATACACACATTCCCATCTGTACATGTATGTATGTACATGTGTGCGTGCTGTCTTGTGACCCAAGAGAGCATGCTGCTAACTGGATGACCACTTGGCAGGAACAACAATTTAGTAGCAACTTAAAAACATACGTTGGATTAAAGAAGGAGATGGCACCCTAAAAACACCCAGAGATTACACATCAGTGCCATCTCAAATTATCGAAGCTGGGGAAACTGTGGATGTGGAAACACAGCCTCTGCATTGTCACCAGACACCTGACTGCGCGTTCTGGAGCAATATTCCAAGATTCATTTTTCATTTTCTCTGATATCTTGTTGGGAAGGGAGACATGTAGCTGAACAAAGTGATCAATAAAAGAACAAATAAGGAACAAATGCTACAAATATTCGAGATAAGGTTTTTATTTGAAAATCACAGGCAGCTTTATTGTGCAGAAATCTCTGAACAGAACACTATTCAATCTATTATGTTATTTTTGCAGCAATATTCATTTAACAGGCTTACGTTTCAGGCAGGCAGAAGGAAAAAATAATATTTAACAAACCCCTACAAATACTAAGATGCAGGAGAAAATGAGTTGAGAAAATAGACTGGGAATAAAAGCAAATCACCAAAATAAACCTGAATAAACATATTGTAAATAAAAGTACCGTTTGGACTTTTTCAATTTTAAAATCTGATATTATGCCTAGATTTTAATATGTTGAACTAGGAATGTTAAAGTGATTATGAACATTTAAAAGATTCATAAAAAAGGCTAAATTGCATCTGTTCGAATGATCATAACAAATTCTTTGTGTACGTAGGGAAAGACATTTATAATATTTTACAATTTTTAAATACCTCAGCTTTGTGTCCCTTGGGAACCTCAGAAAAGCATTATGAGGGAGAGAAAAATGAGAGGGGCATATTTAAAAGTATTTGTAAGGTGATAAAATACAGTCATCTAAGACAGACTGCTTAAATACATCATCTACATTCATCATATGTGTCTACATGTGTGTATGTCATACAGTTTATCTGGCATGTATTCCTGTCATTGCAGTTGCAGAAATATTCGTGACTCAGTGTGACTTAGGCACTCTCCTCCATAAAATTTGTTCTTTAATAGATGATTTGAGTTATTTACTGAAAAGCAATACTTACACAGCAGTGCTGGTGTCAGTAAATTAGTGTTTGGCTTTGTTTTGCTTTCTGCTTTGAGCTAAAAACAGGTGAAGCCAGGATAAGTTTGTTTGTGAAAGCTTGGTGAATACTAATGAGAAGAAAAATCATCCCAGTCAAACTGAATAAATTCTGTAGATACTATGAAGGATTTTCAGCGATCCATATTGTCCTTGGACTTGGCTGTTGCGTTGTACTTTAAATGGAATTGATTGTGTGGTTGTAATGAAAGTAACGGATTGATTTCTATACAGAGTTACACAGAGTAAATAGAAAAATGTTCTTGTCTTGACCTGCATTCATAAACTAAAAATCAGTGGCTTTTGACCTAATCCTTAAGAAAACATGTAAATGTAATATAGGAAATAAGAAGGTTTCTTCAATTCTTAGAAAATCTACTGTTTATTGGGTTTTGTGGGTGTGCTTCCTTGGATTTTAATTGATTTTGTTTAGGAGTTCTGATAAATGTAATGCATTTTCTCTTTGTGAAACTTGTACTTTTTGCTGTTTACATGTCTTGGGAAAATGTATTTAACCATTTTCTTTCTTATTTTTCCTTTTACCTTGACTATACAGCATTTTCCTTTACCTAGGCAGAATATTTATGATTTTTAGTACTGTTTTAACACTGTTGAACAGTGTTAGCACAGCATCTTTGCGAGCATGTGACCCATACACTTTTGGGTTGCTACTGCGTGCACTTGCATAGATTATTTCCAGAAGATAGTGTTTTCTGAACTGAATATGCAGATTAATAGCTCTATGTTGTAATAAAAGGAGGAGAGCTGTTGATTGAAATAAGGTGCAACATTCTTTCTATTTGAATGAATCCCCCCCCCAAATATTTATATTATTACAATTATTATCTCGGTAAAAGGCCATAGAGATTTTTATGAACAGCATTTATTATTCTTTTTTTTTCTTTTTTTACGTGTGTGCGACTGTGGTTCAGGGCCCAGTAAAATGAACAATCCGGCTGGTAAATTCTCTCATTGAGCTGTAAACTAGGACTACAATAAGCAAGATCAGAGTTACTGCATTCATCAGTTTCTCGGTGAATTTTGTGACTTTATTTTTGGTGCTTAGAGTTTAATTTCTCGCTGAAGTAGAGCAGCACATTGTCAGGACATGCAAACAAGAAGACCAAAACAATAGAAACCCTAACGCACCGACGGCCACCGCTACTCCATTGTAGCTTCCAAAGGCACTCTATTCTTCCCAGCCCACTTGATATCCTGCAGGTTGTGGCAGTACAATTCACAGGAAAAGCTTAGACATTGAGCTTGCACGCTTCTTGACTCCATTTTAAACCCTTTGTTCACACCGGGGTGGCATTTTTTCACACCACATGTGGCAGCTTTGACTCCTATCCAGCTTGTCGTATAGAATCAAAGTCTGTGATTTCTTACATTCCCAGTGTCATCTCCTGAGATGCTGTATTCTTTGTAGCTCCCAAAATATTACAAATCTTAATTTCAGTTGCAGGTTTTTAAAAATTTATAGGGTACAGGATGAGACAACGATTCCTGCACACTTAGATTTGGTTAAAATCAAAGCTGTTTGCAAGGGACATGACGAGCTCTTTTCCCCCGCCTTTTCTCTTTTAAAAAACCCTCAAAATTGGCTATTAAAAATGATGTGGTGAATTTTATATGAGTCAGCCTGATGTAAGTTTTACAGAAAAGAATTAAATAATGTGTAATACTACATAGTTTTAGATTTGTAAATTACATGCGTGCTCACCGTTTGATTCAGTATTAAAACACTGTTCATCTTAAGAGATTCTTTTGTTGTATGCAGGCATCATCTGACATGCTTTCTTTTCCCTACTTTTCTAAAGGCAACTTTCCTCTGCACTTTTGCTGAAAGTTTTATGTATGCCAATAGTAAATTTTAATTCAAACTAATTTTAAAGAGACCAAAACCAGTCTACCGATATGAATGCCCCTAAAAATATACGTTGTTTAAAAGTTTATAGCAGAAGATATATTGCTTAAATTAATGTCATTCAGGGTAGCTAGAATGCCATTTGACTCCTTAAACAAATGCTAAAGTGTATATTTCTTGCTAAGAAACTTTAAGATGGATTGCAAGTGCAGTGTGACATGGCAACAAAAACATTTGGATAAAAATTGTCACAGGAATTAATGTAACTTGTACCTTACACTTTTTAACATATTTTTTTAAATTATCAATGAAAGTTAAATGGTTGTATGATTTGAAAGAACATTCTCAGTTCTATATATATTTATAAATCTGTACGTTCATTGTTACTGCTTCACTCAGCTGAAGATAATAGAATAATTTCTCCTTGGCACATATGTTAGGCTGTACATTGACATGACACCCTAATAAATATTTTGACTCGAGAGCTGTTGTTTGTTGCTGTTTGTCAGGTGGTTAGAAGGGTCTTTTGGCTGCTGCTCCCTTTGCGAACTAAAATATTAAAATGTATGCTTTCACTCTAGCAGTTTTTTTTGTACTCTGTGCGTTTTCTGACTGCTCATTCTTTCTTTAAAATATAGAGCTGTGCTTAATGCAGCCTGCTCATCCACCAAAACACACCTAATTGCTTATGGTGTTTATGGAATACTTAATATTGGGTTTATGTTTGCTTTTAAGAATGGCATGAAATCATATTATGTAAGAGAATAGTTCAGTAACAACCACTAGAGAGACAAAATTTCATTGTTCTTTTCCGGTTTAGAAAATGTAATAATAATTTCACATGCTGATTTTTATGCCGTTTCCTTGCTATTTTTTGTTTATGGAACATTTGATCTTAAGTTGTTGGATTGTCTTAACTGGTCTGATATATAGCAGCACTTGAATAATAGAAAGTCTGTTCCAATTACTCTTTATTTTATATTTCAGTCCAAAATCTGAAAGTTATAAACTAACCCCTAGTAATAATTCATTTTCAATTAGAAGCACAGTTTTATTATCTCTGCCTGCTAAGTAGTTTTTTGTGTAATTAAAAAATCCAAAATTTATGAAAGCAAACATATAACTTATGGTTGTTTGAGTTTTTTGTCTGTGATTTTTCAGACAAGATAAAGACTAGAAAAATACAAGAATATGTATCTCAAAATAGTTTTATTTTGCATTCTAAATTATACAAAATTTTTAGAATTGTTCTTTGAGAAGATCAGTGATAAATACAACTACATTAAAATGGAATTTTAAAAAGTTACCTATTACTTTAAAAAGTAATTAGTCTAAATTAACATTTCGATAGACAAAATGAGATGTTGTTTTGTTTTGGTTTTTTTTTTGCCAAGCACCTTAGCAGTTTTTGCAGTTTAACTAGCTACACATGGCCAAGCATTCTGAATTCAATTTTAGATCATTAAAAAAAATAGTTGTTATATGAAAACTGAAAGTTTAAAAAGATGAACCCTTTCAGAATGTAATACAGTAGTTTGTGCTAAGCAATTATTTTCCAAAGCACGCTATAAGGAAACAAACATACAAACTGCTCATGCAAGCTTACTCACTTACTGTTTAAATATTAAAATAGTGACTCAGAAAAGCAATGTACACAGCACAAAGTTATTTTACTATCACAGTTATCTACATCTAAACTTGACATCACACAGCACTTTTAGAAGACTCAAGTATTAATTTCTCGGAAGCAAGACAAGTTCAGTAAGTGTATCAAAATTAGTTTACCTACTTCCACAGCGCATTAATACTGAAGAAAAGGCATGATCTTATTTCATTTAAGTGTCATGAAGCAGAAATATAGAATAAGCATTTGTCAATATCCATTCCAAAAAATCCCAACTTTTATTTCTCCGCATTTCTTACTTTTCCCCATGTTTCTTCAGACCCTCTTCACGTTAACATTTCTTCTATTTCCAGAAAAGAGAAGGAGTGGGGGGGAAACCCCAACAACAAAACCCCGCAAACAATCAGCAAAAGCATAATTGGTTTATATTGCCTTTCAGCTTGTGGCCTGTCCTCGTATTATTAAATCAGATCATACATACTCCCCTAAAATTCAGCTTGGAGTAATCCTCTGCTACTTAGGGCTGGATGAAAAGAGTACTCATTGTGAATTATGTTTCATCTGTCACAATAACCTTCTTTATTCTTTAGTGCACCTCCCCTTTGCCTGCGGCAATTAGAGAAAATAGGTATGCCTTGAAGTATGAGATAGTGGTATCTCAAAAATATATATACTGATGTCATATACAGGCAACGCTGGGTAAGCAACACCCTGAAGAATATATAAACCCTTTTTGATGCAATCCGGATTTTATTAGGACAGAGTAGAGGCAGGCACATTTTACAATGAGTAGGTGCTGATGGGTTTCACTAGATTATTGTTTTTTTGACAGGCAGTGATCAGAGAGTTTGCCATTCTGTTAAAAGAAGAGTAAAAACTTGCTTACCGACTGACTTCAAGAATGTATCATTTTCCACGTTAGCTACAATTCTGGTGGGTTTTTTTTTTATTTGAAGGTGTTAGAGCATCTTCATCTTCACTCTCCCCTGAAATTCCTAGAGTTCTGTTGAACTCTTCGACTGAACACTTCAGCTACATTTTCTCAGTGGTTTAGCGTGATTTTCATTATCTTGCAATGGTGTCGACATTTGTCTGTATCGTTTTTTTAATTAAATGCATATTAAAAAAATAAACTGACCAGTGAATATCAAAAAGGTTTGTGAAACAGTACAGAAGAGCAAAAAGTGCTTTCAAGCTCCCATGTTACCAGATGTTAATTTTCTGAATTATTTGTCTTTCTGTATCAAGGGGAAAAAAAAAAAGAAGATTCTTTTAGGATTTTAGCCACCACTGTCAGGTTATTTTATCTATTACAATATCTATATTTTCTTAACACTGTCTATTTTATTCTATTTAACAACAACAACAACAAAAAAGCCATATTTGTTGGATTTTTTACTTTTTGAATTTATCTTGGAAGCTTCCCAAGTTCACTTTTCCTTCCCCCCCCACCCCCCGTGTTATTTTTAAAGCCTTATGGCAGCAAACCTCCAGTCGGTATCTTGTTTTGAAATGATTCTGGGCTATTCATACCAATTCAGAATCAGCCTCCCTTGCACTTTAAGAGGGCTGATGTTCAACTGGGAATGACTAAAAGAGAAAGCACCTTTAAAAAAAAAAAAAAATTAAGTGCTAAATCAAGCAGATTACAACAAAGAGATTCTGTTGTGAGGCTGGTCTAACATTAGGACACTGTTATTAAAGTTCCGAAGAAATTACTATACTACAAAAAAACCAATAATACTTGTGAATAAAGGAAGAGAGTTTGGCCCACTGCACAGGTTTGGGCACAAAAGTGCTTGCTAAGCTATCTATTTCACACATGCAACGACAGAAGGTTCGATATTCATTCGATCGATGACTGAAAAGGCACAATGGCAAAATCGGACGGACTTCTTTTCAAATACAGATCTCCGATGTCCCCCTACAGTCTGCAGTCGCACGGCTGGTGGTGTGGCACAGACGGAGCAAGGGTTACATCAAGGCTGTTCTCTGGACCGTGCAAACAGTCTAGACCAATGACCTGCAGCATCGTGCCCTTTGAAGAAGAGGCAAGTTCAGTCACGACGAAGAAAAATCAAGGCGTACCCCTTTTAACAATAGGGAGCAGCTCGTGGCTGCAAAGAGGTAAGCAGGGGTAAGCAAAAAAAGGCATCTGCTTCCATGGTTACAGGCCAAGCATGGGAACCTTGCTTTTGAAGAGGGACGGTTCTCAGGCTCCCTCACAGGCTATGTCATGCATTATAAGCAAAGGCAGGTTGAGCTGAAATCCGCAGAGTTATTTCAGAGTAAAATGATACGCGAGCACATGGCTGTTAGGAAAAAAAAAGTCACATGACTGTTTAGAAGCAGCCTTGCAGAGTTTCTGAATCGAGCCTTTCGTTTGGGGCAGTTTCTTCTTCTTTTCTTTTTATATTGTCTTTTTTTTTTTTTTTAATTCATTTTTTCAGCAAACTAAGAAAACTGGGACCACGTTTATATAGAACAAACATTTGTTTGATATACAAGATTCTGGCTATTCTCCTTCTCTAAACTGAAAAAAGGTCAAGGGTCAATGTTTTTTCGTGACAGGGCCACAAATCCTTTTGTTAGCGTAGCTTTAGCAAATGCCATTTAAAATAAGATTTTGCTTTTCTTTCTAAGTGCATATTATTATAAGTTTGACAGAGTATGAAAGTAATGAATTTCTGTCTCTCTGCAATAACTTTTGTGTTCCAATATTTTGCCAGTTATTTTTCTTCCTTTTTTTGGCTCTACAATGCTAATTTTCAAGATTTGCACTTCTAGATAGGACAAGTAAAAATGCACACAAAAGTCAACACATAATAGTCCTACCTTCTTTGGGTGGGGGAAAAAAAGAAATTATCTGCTAGCTATAGGTAGTAAAAATGTGATCAGTGACAATATGCCTGTGGTGTAACCATTAACCTTTGAGAATCGTTATGTTTGTACTTTGTTTCTTTTTGCTTTGTTATTCCTTTATCTGCGGCATATTACATTTCCTCTTGAAAAATTAAAATGTGCAGTGTATTTGCTCCGGCAAAAGCATACCTGCTTTTTTTGATTGTGTTTATTACATCTGTTCTGTGACATTTTAACTGTTTGTGGTAGTTTGTAAATTTTGATGGCTTACTATTTTTATTAGAATTTTTCTGTTAAAGAGTTTGCTATAGGACCAGTAGCTTCTGTTATATACTTACTGTATGTTGTTCTGCTTTATTACAAGCTCTACAGCATTTGTGTTCTTATTATCAGTATGAGATTAATTTTATTCCAACTATTCCTGTTAAAACTGGTGGGGGTGTAGTGGGGGGAACCGTCTGGTGAACTGTTGAACAGAGTTCGAAGTTCCAGGGGCACGAATAATTACACAGGTAATTTCCATCAGTATTTTTTCCTGCTCTTCAATAACTGTAGGGACCTGTGGTACTTGGTAAAATTTGTATTGCTATCCTGTAAATGTAATTAATATTTATGAGTGTATCAAGGGCAGTGTTTTCTCAGGGTGTATTCTGAAGTTTCGTTGATCTATAGGTTGGTTTGATTCAACTTCAGACTGAGGACTCTGTATTCGAAAAGAAAGTATGTGAACTAACACTAAGTTGCTTCCAAATAGCAATAGGCTATTTTGAAAAAAGTCTTGGGCCTACCCTGCACATTTGTGGGTCAAAACTATCTTAGAAAAAAAATGCATATGAAAATATAAACAATTAAATATTAATATCAAAAGTAGAAAGCCCATTATCTTAGGATAGTCATGATCTGGATTAATTAGATTCATTCTGGATAATTTATATCCTGCATATTAATTCAGTTTTCAGATAGACTTTGACATGACTGCAAACTGTAACTTTGCTCCAGAAGGTCCATTAACTTGTTCCATCAGCTTTAAAACAAGAATTTGTTTGCTGGTCTTTTGTGTAGGCTGTTAGATGTAATACAGCACTGTGGTGTTCCTGCTGTACTAGAGATGCATGTTAATGATGACAAACATGTTCATATGCTGACTGCAGTTTAGAAATTCATACACCATGTAGAAGTGTTGTGCCTTCAGCTTTATTTAGGGTGTGGAATTCTCTTAATTTTTATTACCTTCGATAATAAATTAAAAGATTAAGTACTCAAGTCTTTCATGTATGGCATAAACAATGCAAAAGACAGTGCTGCTGCATTTGGTATCCAAGCACTGCTTGAAATTATTCTCATCCTGATAACATATTATGTTTTAATAAACAAAATTTAAAAAGAGAGAGATTTGGCTACTAGAAGGAAGATTTTTAAAGTAAAAAATGTCCATTTTAATGTAATTGATAAGAAAATAATATCTAGATTCACAGCAGTCTGCAGAGTGTACCAAGGGGAGGATCTGATTTTAATTATGTTCATGATAATTTCTTGAAATAATTAGTCTTGTCCTGTAAGGAACTGAGAGCATTGCAATGAAAGATGTGTAAGGCTTGGTGTTGAAGGGAATAGTTGTATTTCTATGAGCAATGAAAACATGATTGTGAAACCATTAAGTTTTAGTTCTATTGTTGTTGTTGTAGAGTGGATTTTACCATGTGTTGATGTGTTGCCCCAAAGGACACGCACTCCTGTCCCTCTTGTGTGGTCAACATTGAGGTTCTGAAAAACTTCGAGTTATACTGGGTTGTTGCTTGAGTGATGTGCCAACTTTGCACTTGGTTCATTCAAGCTAAAGTTCAGGCAGCCGGTTTGAGGCCTTTTACTCCATTTCAGCTGGGGATGACCAATAACTGGATATTTCTCTTTACTTTCCTCTTTGAACTATTCATTTAAATGAGGGCGCAAATCATCTAGGCATCTTATCCCCCTTGAATACCAGGGCTATAAGGGCCTCAAGAAGCACCACTGTTTTCTAACCTCCATTGTGGTACAGGAACCAATTCAGCCTCTGTGATCCAAGGGACTACATCGCTGGTTTTAGGAGCAGGGAAAAGGAGAGCTTTTTTTTATACTGAAGATTCCTTCTGGATGATGGGAAGTTCTGTGGTTTGCATAGCAAGGATTATCAGGTGCAATTTCCTTCATAATCAATGCAGTTCATGCCCCTGTTATCTTCAGAATGAAATCCTTTGTTTTTACAAGAGAGGTAGACAAAGTTTTAATGCAGTATGCTGGAGGCAGGGTCATTGTGTCATCAGTTTACTTTACAGGAATTTTAGACTGACTCGCTCCCTTGAATTATGGGAGGTACCATTCCTACCAGCATGGTTTATCTACCCTTTCTTCCCTCCATTTTTCCTTAGCTGAAGAAATACAAGGGATTGTGGAAATCTGTTAAGATAGCTGAACCAATGCAGAACATCTAGCCTATGAAAACTTCAGCAACTGAGAAAAAGGTTTTATAAAGAGTTACTTACTTCATCAAAAGTCTCATAATTTGAGTCATCCAGGTAATAAGATTCTTCAAAAAAAAGTGTCAGTTCTATCATAGTACACCAAAGCAGAACAAAAAAACCATGATCCTCTTGTTCAGCGGGTTCTGCAGTTCGGTACCATCTTTAGGCAATTCATATTCTGGCACTTTATTATGGCCTGCAGCAGTGTTTGTAAGCCAACATTTTAAGGACAGTGGTTTATCAACTACACATCCTAATAATCTACTGGATAAAGCAAAGGTAGCAAAACCCAGAAGAACCCCAGGTTTAGCCTGGGGATACAGGATGAATTACAGTTGTCTGAAATTTGATGATAAGATCCCTTTTTAACTCATGGTTTTTAAGAGTGCTACCAGGTTAATCCCCACCAAAAATCCTTTGTTTTTTTTTCTCAAGGATCATCCTTTTCCAGATTTCCTTAATGACAATGAATATTCAAGCCTAACTTTGGACTTGCTTAGAGCAAGGACTTGGAGAAACCCATGTAGCAAAGAATCATCAAAGCTTAGAAGTGTGTTTGAATTTTGGTATCAAGTCCACAGGCTTTCTTCCTCAAAAGCAAGAGGCCTGATAGATCAGTTAAGCCAGTAACAGTTGCATTTATGTGCTTTTGGTACTGTACATGGATTTGCTTTGTTATAAACTTGGGGGTGACTAACTGCATCAACTTCGATTTAAGATACTAAACAAATTAAGTCTCTCTGGCTCTTGAATGTTCTTCTTAGTCTATAATCCCCACCACAAAAAGCCTCAGAAAGTCTGATTAGCTGTTGCCTCTTATTGAAGTCTCCTTCCAAATGCAATGAAAATAAATAACAGATGCAGCATGCACGCTAAGTCAAATGACCAGAAAGACACATCTTCTCACTCATAGTTCTATGATGTTTTGAAACGAAAGTTAATCTGATTCCAGGAGCAACTTAAGTGTATAAGGTTCTTTTCTGTACTGCCATTTTATGAGCCTCTGATACTGATAAGCAGAAGTCACTTTAATGCTTATATTCTGTTCACTCAAAGGAAAGCTTTACCATTACTTAAATAATGTTAATCTGAAATAGCCTGATATTTCTTGTAGCTTTCTAATACAGACATGCAGAACAACAGCAATAAGAGCTTTGTTCTTGTATAGACCCTGGCTAAATTAAGATCCCAATCGTTGTGATATTATCTCAGGGCAAAAATATTTGCTGTAAAGGTCTGGTCATGCCAAACTGCCATAGAATCATGGAATAGTTTGGCTTGGAAGGGACATTAAAGATCATCTAGTTCCAAACCCCCTGACATGGGCAGGAACACCTTTCACTAGACCAGGTTGCTCCAAGCCCCGTCCAACCTGGCCTTGAATACTTTCAGGGATGGGGCAGCCACAGCTGATCTGAGTAACCTGTTCCAGTGTCTCACCGCACTCATAGTGAAGAATTTCTCCCTAGTATCTTACCTAAATCTATCCTCTTTTAGCTTAAAACCATTATTCCTTGCCCTATCATTACAGGCCCTTCTAAATAGTCTCTCTACACCTTTCTCACAAACCCCTTCAAGTATTAAAGGCCCCAGTAAGTGTCCCAGGAAACTTCTCTCCTCCAGGCCTGACAACCCTGACCTTCTCAGCCTGTCTTGATAGGGAAGTGCTCCAGCAACAAAAAGCAAACAGGACCAGAGCGTGTCTAACCTACTGTTGGTCTTGGTTTTAAAATGTTATGTTGTCTGGGAAATGACTACTTTTTTTTTTTTTCCTTATTATTTGATTTCTCCCAAATAGTTAATCATGAAAGAGACAGTTCTCAGGGTAAATATTGGCTATTTTATATACAGATATGCCTCTGGTAGAATTATTACATCCTGTTTCATGAAGAGGGGTGGAAATTTCTCCTGTGTTTGTATTGGTTGAAGAGCTCTGGAAGTTATACTTTACTGACAAGAAAGAATGATAAAGAAATCTTGTAATACTTGTACGCTCATGGGTAGGGAACTTTGCAAACTAGAGTGAGCATGCAAAGTTTGTGCTTAGCTTATGTGCCTATTAAAGAACACACAGCAAAATGATAAACAAGAACACTAATTTTGAAAAAGAGAAACTTTGAAAAGGTCAGCACATATGCTTAACAAATGCCTCTGTCAAGAACGTTTATGAGAATTCTGGCCTAAGAAAGTACAATTTCCATAGAGAATGAAAAATCTGATCATTTTTGGTTTATGAGGGGCAAGATGGTTGATAGTCTGACATTAAAAATGTTGCTGGAATTGCATCCTGAAAAAAATCATATTTCTGTGAGATGACAACCCTTTGAACCTGCTGTGGCAGGGATTTTGGGTCCAAATGTATGTTGTGTGAGAATGCTGATGGTATTTCTTCACTCATTATTTCTGACTAGGTGATCTCACTTTTAGGCTGTACTGTTAAACAATTTTAAATTGACATTTTCCCCCCACAATTTTATTTCAGTTTCCCTAAGGTGATACTGAAGTCTGTTGGGTTTTTATTCACGGAAAAAGATAATTCAAGAAATACTCTTGTGGGCCAGATGAATGGTCCATCTGCCTCTATGCTTATTTTATGACAGTGCTAACAGGGCACAGAGTTGGGGGATAGCACATGGGCCTCTCAGTTTTCAGGGATCCATTTCCTTGTGCTCTCTTGGCATCCCTCATTTTTGGATTTGTGATGTTAGACAGGACATCCCTGCCCGATCCTTCAGTATGTGTTCATGGACCTTCTGCCCATTAATTTTTCCTTGAGCCTGAACTATCTGGAAGTTAATCCTTTTGCTTTTGTGGTCCAAGGAATTAAGTTGTCAGGTGTTCACCTTTCTTATTCTGAGTTTTGGTTTCTTAGCACCAAGTAGGGTGACAAGTACTCACAGTTAGTTCTGCTATGGTAAATAACTCAGTTTTGAATTGTTCATGCTTGTGTTCAGCAATCTTCCATATATTCTGCAATTCTGTATTTAGTTTGGGTTTGGATAAAAACTTTCACCAGTTACCCCTCTCATGAAGAATTTTGTCTGAACACTTGTGTCACATTAAGAATTGTTCAAATGCTTGTACGTAAACAGTATTAGTGAGATGTGAAAAAACCTTCATGACTGTGTACTGTCAAATCAAAACTCTCAAAATATCCAGTCCAGCTTGGTACTTGCTGCAAAACCTGGGATAAACCTATTTATCTCTACTAGCACTTCCCTCTCAAAGCAAAGAAACAGTGGTAGAGTGGTTACATTTTCCCATTTTATAGCTCATATTTGGAGGATTTAAGGTAAATTCTTAACATTCAAAAGATTCAAGAGCAGTAAATATTTAAATATTAATCCACTGTGAGACCATATAGTACCGTAACTACATTGATTTGTCTATGGAGGTGAGGGAGAGTATCAAATTCCTTCTGACTTTATTTTTTTCTTTGTGAAGAAAAATTCTGTAATTATTCCATCAGAGAAGATGATAGAAATACACATTTGCACCTGTTTGTTTGATTTTAATGTTTAGCTTCTACTATTCAAATTTTTCAAGCATCTTGCTTGGAAGATGTAGTTAAGTAGCTTCAATAGAGATGGATTGCCAAAAAGCATCTGCCTACTTCCCCAAGTCTACATCCTTTTATTTTATCAAATTCAGCATTTTGTTTTCACTACTGAATGTTACTACAATCTGATTTCCTAAAAGAGCTGTCGCTTGTATGCCAGACTAGAATAACAATTGTCAAATGGTAATTCTGTCAAATCATTACACAAGCACTTGATTTTTGAGAGGAAATTGTGCCACCTTTAGTTACTGTGCGTTTTAAAGGCATCCTAGAAGAGCCATTTTCAATGCGCCTGTTCAAAAGTACCGTCAATGAATAATCCAGAGAAAACTTCACAACTGGGAGAGTGCGAGGAATATAAATAGGATAGAAGTCTGAAAAGTTAGTTATATATGTGGTTGGGACTGCTTTTGCTATTATCTGATATCTCAAGATTTTTAAAAAGCAAATGAAGGAGCTGATTATATTAATAACCAACAAAATAAGCTGTTCAGTGAATTCAGTATAGGTTTCTCCAACTGAGGTATTTGTTTAGAGATGGTCAGTGAAGAGTATTTCTAGGACACAACAGATTTCACCCAGTCAGAATCTCTAAAAACAGGTCAGATGAATCATGCTGTGAAATGTCTCTCTAAGATGGCCTGCAGTGACTAGCTCAGAGAAGCTGCTTAAAACTAGGTAAGATGAATTTCATCCAAATTGACTGCAATCCCAGTGATCTGATATGTCCATAGGTGAGGTTTATGCCAGTTAAAAATGTACCAAGTTAGACCTTTCAGGTAATGAAATAAAATTATTAATGCCACAACAACCTCCCCAGGAATATTACCAAGCATTCAGGGTGCCCAGGTGTAGGAAGCAGGAACTTAGGTGTAACAAAGGGGGAAATGAGAATAAAACAAATAGGGGGAAGGGAAAGGTTATTGTGAGGATACTAAAAGCTTTATTTCTCTTCAGTAAAATAAAGGCCAAGAGAAAATGTACACTGTGGGGAGAGGACAACTGTGAGTTAAGGAGAACAGTCATTTAATCTGAAGAACAGAGCTGGGATAGAAATAATTGACAGAAAATCAGACTGGAAGTTAGAAGATTTCCAGCCATCAAAGCAGTAGTGCTCTGAAGGAGACTCTCAAGAAGGTGGTCAGGTTTTGTTTTTCCACACACGTCTAACTGTTTGCAAGGTGGAAAACGATACATTTATAAAGGGAATGTGAAACACGGTTGCCTCTGATAGCAGGAGCCCGGACTTGAAATGCCACCACTTTGATCCTAGAAGGCGATGTGCATGCATGACTGCACTTATTGAAGTGACAGTAATTATGCTGTAGATATGCCTATACTATCAATGTGAATATGTTGTGGTGCTTCTTTAAACTTGTAATTAATACTAATTGAGCCCTCAGAAACTGAAGGGTTCCTCGTTTAAAAATCCTGTGCTTTTGCTGAGTGTAACAACAGTTTGCTAACTTATCCCTCTTCTTGAAAAACTCCATGTTAGTGAAAGGAAGGCACTGTATGTGATATGCTGAAAACAAACAGCTCAAAGCATTTCTTACTGTGTAAACTAAACACATTTTCCCAGCATAGTGCTTCTGCTGCATGTGTTTTCCCTTGGTATTGTATTTACTGTGCTAGGCATGTGATTGTAGATTAATACTTTCCCTAAATATTCTGCTAAACACAACTTTGTGTCTGCTGTGAAGAAGTTAGCACAAATGAGAAAAATTATAGGGTTTGTGCATAAATTCAAGCTATATGTTTTCTAACAATCCATCGAGAGGGGAAAGAAAAGAATTTTCAGGTGCCAAAATTCAGTCTAAGAAATGGAACTGGTTGGAACTAAATAAAAGTCATAAAATCATGACTTTATTCACTTGCATAGGTCAGCACACAACTGCATGTCCAGCCAGCAAGAGTGACCCCAGTTTTTGATGTGCTGAAAGGTTGTGGGGTCTGCAAGAGAGATGTCATAGTACCACCTTATTTTGTCACTTCAACTGCAGGTATATGACAATTTGCTTAAATTTGTTAACATGTTGAAGTTCATCAAGCCTTGAAAAAAAAAAGATTACTCTTTTATGGTTTTATATTTTGTAATTCTAGGATATAACATTATGTCTTTCTTTAAAACAGGGTTCATTTAAAAATAAAACATGAAACTCAGCTAGTTTATTGTGTGAGTCCTGTATCCTTGTTCTGATGCCCTGCATCTTTTCCAGGTGTGCAGCTGCCATTCTGTCTCAGAGGAGGACCGTGTTTGTCACTTCAGGAGCTGCAGGTAAGCCCTGAGGCCAGTACCCAAAGGTTCAGAATCCCAGTCATCCAGTGCACATGGGGCCATGGGCAGTGCTGAGGTTTTCCATCCCATGGAGGCTTTCCCAGGACAGGGAGGAGACACTCTGTGTTTGAAATGGCTTCCAAGGAACTCAGTCATGGGGCTTCTCACAGCACAGGGCTGTGGTTCAAATCAGAATGTGACATTGGACCATGTAGTTTAAACTCTGAAGTTTTTACATTTTGTGCTCCCTTGTATTTTGTCTTAGAAGCAGGAAATTATTTATTTTTATTTATTCACTATTTATAGCAAGAATGATTAATTCCTGAAACAAACTATCAGAATTTGTGCCTTTTGCCTAATTTAAATTTGACCAGCTTCAGCTTTGAGCCATTGTTTTCTGCTGGCACTCATGGGTGGTATTTGTTTTCCTGTAATCACTGCTACATATTTGTTCAAGTCAGCTAAAATAGATCTGATATCTCTTGAGAATTTCACCGTAACACGTTGCCCAGTATCCACGTAGTTGTGGTTTTTCCTTTACCTATATTTTTTCCCATATCCTTTTCAAAATATACAGAATTTTTCTAAACATGGCTGTAGGATTACTACTGATACTGCAGTTGGAGGAAAAAGGAGTTGCCTGTCACTCCTACTTCACCAGCGCTTTGAACATCACTGGGTTGTGCTAAACTTTTTATGCTGGGCCCTTGTGTTGAACGGTGGACCCCTGTGCTTTACTCTGTTCCCTTCAACAATGACTCATTTGGTTTCTCTTTCTGATCTAAGGATGGATTTTGAGTGCATGGTTGCTCACACAGGTTTGCATTTTCCGGTTCAAACCATTTTGGACAGGCTCATACTCAAAATTCTTTGATACCTTTACTTTTCCTCTCCCTTCAGATGTTAGGAATGACTTTTATGGTAGGTTCTGCTCATACTTCCAGCTGATGTGAATGTGCGATCTCAGAAGAATATCAAGCCATAATGAAAAGTTTATAGAAGGCATTTGTGAATTATACTGTATCTAGAGATTATCTTCAGTTAAAATGACACTGATTTGGGCTGCTGGTAGTCTAGTGCACATCCATGTAAGTGGGATTTACCTTTTTGGTTTATTTAGAGGAACTGGCTATTAGTAGTGAAATATTCAGGAATATTAGCCTTAAGTGTGAAAGACAAGTCTGCCTGACTGCTTAATGTTTAATCAGTAGAAAGTAGACATATCACTGTGTTCTTGAAAAACAGTATTTCACCAGCCTATTTCAATTAGAGCAGGTGACGGAGGCCTAGCTTTTTACATGCAGTGGCATTCCTAAAGCCAGGCCTGATAGCCACACTTAAACTTTCCTTCTCTCTCTTCCCAACATCTTCACAATCATATTTTCTTTCCCTCCTGCTCTTATGTTTCCTCCTGTTACTGTGAATCTTTTGCTAGTTCCTTTCTTTCATTTCTTTATATCTCTGATATAAGTTTCTTTTTTGCTGTCATTGTTTTCTCTCAATCTTCTGTTTATCCATAAAGGCTGGATAATTTTTTTACATTATTTTTGTGGTCTTTTTTTAATATTACCATACTTACTTGTTTTGTATATCTGGAGAAAATTTTGCTCTACTTTTTCTTTCTGCTGAAAAAAAGATTATGAAACTAAAAAAGGATCTTGAATCCCTGCTTGTAGGATGGTGGAAGCCAGCTGTCCAAACAGACTGTGTATTTTGTCATAAATTTACTGGAAGATGAGTGTGTTTTATTAATAAGAATGTGCACTTTTGATATTATCTTTGCAGTCAGAATAGAGATGAATATAACCTCAGTTAATCATACTGAATACTAATATTAGTAGGAGTGAAGTCCTCTTTTTATAATATAGAACATTTTGTTCTGGAAAATTTCTTTTAAAAAAATGGGAGAAGTTAAAAAAAATAAAAGAGGAACAATAATCTTTTGGCTAAAATCAATGATTAGTTGCTTTTAAAGCTGGAAGTCCTGCAGAGAAGTCCCCATCCACTAGATTACATTATTTTATGGTGCCTGGACTATGTTGAGAAAACTTTCTTGCTTTTACCAGTAGAAGCAATTGTCAACTCTCACATTAAAGGCAATTTAGCCTGTATGTAATATAGTATGTACTGCCTGCAATATTTTTGCAGTCGATGTTACCTTGAGTCACAAAATCTGCACACTGCATATTTTTGTCAAACAATTATGCACAAGGTTTTTTTCCATTTCCCCCTTTCTTTGGAGCCCTTTAGTCTTTTTGTCAGCATGTATTGTAAAAGTCTGTTTATTATGCAATTGAAAGTTACCCAGTTATTTCTGTTTGGGAATTATTTTTGGGAAAAAGACAATTACTGGAAATAACACCTGCACTTCTCAAATTTGGGAAAATTACAGTATACTGAAAAACACCCTATGAAATGATATCTGTTAAAAAAAAAAAATTGAAACAACTTTAGAGGATACGCTGATCAATGTTGAACTTAACTGTTAGTAGAACACTTCATCCTACAATTTGTCATTAAATAGAGGGAAACTGGAATAGCTCTACTCTACATGTTCAAATACCCAGCATTCCCTCTTAAGGAAAACCCCAAATATAAGGAATGCCATTGTTTGCTGTGCATGTGGTGACCGGTTATATTAAGTTGAAGTTACTGCCATCTGGTGGGCAAAGTAGTGTTATATCCCAGTAGCTGGAAGCAATTCTGGTAGGGTTATGCTCTCTGTATGTGTGTGAATACCGTGTGTGCCTCTGTGTGTGTGTATACACACACACCTCTATACAGAAATAGATAGCGGTATATTTAATATAAGCATTCGGTTGCTGATTTTAAAAGAATTTTCAAATATTCAGTGATACAGAATGGCCTGCTGAATTGGAGGTGAGTTAAGGGTAGAGAAACGTAGGAAGGAAAATAAGGAAAACAAGAGGCAGAGCAGACAGAGATGTGAAGTATGTGCTGTGATACTGCCAGTGCACCCACACTTCTGTTCTAGATTAACATAGATAATCATATATAAAACTGTCCTCAGAATATTTCTTTGTACTTTGCACAGCTGGAGCTACTGCAGTTGGTGCAGTGTTTCATGTAGCGCTTCCTATCATCATATCATAGCATCACAGAATGCCGTGAGTTGGAAGGGACTTAGTTCCAACCCCCCTACCATGGGCAGGGCACCTTCCACTAGACCAGATTGCTCAAAGCCCCATCCAACCTGGCCTTGAACTCTTCCAGGGATGGGGCATCCACTGCTTCTCTGGGCAACCTGTGCCAGTGCTTTACTGTGCCCTTGTAAATAGTCCCTCTCCATCTTTCTTGTAGGTTCCCTTCAAGTACTGGACACCACAATTAGGACACCGCAAGGTCTTTTCCAGGCTAAACAATCCCAATTCTCCCAACCTTTCCACAAAGGAGAGGTGTTCCATTTCTCTAATCAACTTGGTGGCCTCCTCTGGACTTTGTGTCAGAGATGACACATTATTTCTGCAAGAATGTCTGTGCAGTTTTTGCCTTATGCCTCCATTCTTTGCTTATCTTTTCTCTTTGCTGCAGTAAGTTTGCTCCTCCTTGAGTCTTGACATACACTCGTGTTACCTATTGTCTGATTCCTGAAGGATCAGCCTGGTAGGAAAGGATTTGCATGAGCAGTGCGTCAGGGGAGTCTGTGGGGCATTTTACACACATTCAGTTATTTATGTTTTCTCAAGGAGCTAACACCAGGAGTTAGATGTACCAGTACAGTGAATGATAGACTAAGTGGTAAGTGAAGCAAGATTCAGTTGTGGGAGACAGTGTCGGGTGTCTATCTTTAGTAAGAAGTTGCTCAGTAACCATGTGAGAATAATAATAGTGTCCAGAATTTGCTCTTATTTCGTTGGCATGGTGTCTGAAGACTCCAAGTAAGATTAAGTCTGCTTTGTGTACAGATATTAGAATGGTTTTGTGCTTGCCAAATGCTTTTCTTTATTTTGGTGGAGAAGAGTAGAAGTGATCCTTTGCTCTTGATATGCAGAATAAATTGCCGTTTTCTCTACTATTAGGTTTGTATCAAAAATGTATCTTTAACCGGCATCTTCTCATGCTCAGAGTCAAGGAAAAGTTAGGGAGATCCAAGAGTCCTGTGAGGTGCATAGTGGTGAGGTCCAATCCCCAATTTGGATTGGTCAAATCCAAAGCCCTCCAGCTGCATGATTAATTAGTCTCCGAAGGCATCTCAGCTGCCACTGTGCCAAGGCTGAGGCTGGCCAAGGTAAGGCTGCAGGAGGCATACATCACTTCAGTGTTGTTCCTCCACAGTCTATGGGCCCTCAGTGACACCCCCTTTTTTGGGGGGGAGGAGGGACACCCTTGCTTTAGTGGGCTTTCTGATGCTGTAGTCTACAGAATATTGTTTCTTTGGCTGCTTACTGGCCTTAACAGTGACATCAGAGTCTTGCTGAGTGCTTGTCTGACTGCATGTTACATTATAGACAACTAACTTGTATTGCAGGAGCTCACCCATTTGATAAGATTTGGAGTTCTGCTTATTTATATGTGGGTTTTTCATTCCTGTCCTATACACAGCATCTTATGAGAAGATTCTTAGTTTATACATTTACAAAGTGATTGGTCAAGTCCAGGTTGTGGGCAAGCCACATGCTTGAAGGATCAGCCCAATAGGAATGGATTTGCATGAGTAGTGCGTCAAGGAAGTCTGTGGGGCATTTTACACACATTAAATTATTTAATAATGATAATAATAATAATAATGGCCAGTCTTCGCGAGCGAAGATCCGGGGAAGGTCTTTACACCTTCCAGCCTGCGCATTGGATTTTTTAGGTGAGACACAGTGTGCGCGGAACTGAGCCCACCCTTTAATCCTAAGGTTCATCTGCCGGGGCCAAGCGAGCTTGGACGGTGGCAGCGAGGTCCTTAGGACGTAGGTGGGTTGCCTTTAAGGGCTAATGAGCCCCACCTGCCCGGGAGTGGCCCTGACCGGGAATTGAACCCGGGTCTCCGCGGTGACAGCGCGGCGCCTTTTACCACTGGACCACCAGGGGCTCCGCAAATTATTTATGCTCTCATATCTGAAAACAAATTCTGGTTACAAAACCACATGTAAAGAGGCCTTGTGATTTTATGAATTCTTTCATCCTTGAATCTAATGAAGTAAAAAACCTAATGTTATTGACTTTATGTGCATCTCTTGGATGTTACTGAATGAGTTGTGTGGTTTCAGAAAAAGATACTTCTCATCTCTCATAATTCTTGCTTATTTTGTTTAAAGTTCTTTTTCACTTGGTTGGTTTTTGCTGCCTGTTGTAGTTTTTGGATTGTATTTTGTCTTTCTCCTTTTTCTGAACTCTCTAGGAGCCAGAATCCTGCCTAGATAACATCTGTCAAAAGGAAAACCATTGACCTTGTAATCCTGTCATTCTGCTTTTAAGACTGCATTGCACATGCAGGTGTCTGATTTCTTCATAGGTTTTAGAGGAAGTACTTTTTCATGACTTTGCAATGTAATTCCCTAATTGTTTTTCAAGGAGACAGACACTTTTCACACAGTAAGGCTCTTACTGGAAAGGTTTAATGGTTAGAGTGGTGGGGGATACATGACCACATATTATGTAAGTGCTTCGAACTCAAGGCCACAGCTTGAACCATCCACTGCAAAAATCTCTCTCTGACCTGGTCCAGTTTGCACAAGCCAGAAAAGTGGAACAGCTTTCAGAAGGAAAATAATCCCTGATTCTTTCTTCCAGCCTTCAACTCAACATAAAGTTCACTTTGTGCTGTTGATAGAAGCACCTAAGCTGATTTGTTCTTGATTACAAAACTGGCTGCTTTCTATTTTCACTACTGCTGGTAAAATGACCAGCAGTGAAGCATTCTTTGAAATCCTGGTTGCACTGAGATGCAAGCTTTCTGGAACATGTTTTTCTTTTTGTCTGCTAGTGTCTTTTTTCATTTTTCCCTCTCTTTCCCCCTTTTCTCTCTGTTGCTTGACATATTTATTTATAATTCCCGGGGATTAATAGTTTGATAGCTAGAAAGTAATTGGTCTCTGTGCTTAGGATTACTGAACTGTAGGAGACGCTTTTATAGTGAAAGATGAAGTAATACAAGACCAGGTTAGAAGGATGTATCTTCTGAACCAAAAATGACCACCTTCTAAAGTGTCCGTTAAGGTGATAGTTATATAGATGTTATATGATATGGATTATTCATTTGAGTATGGAATGCATTGCAGTATCTCAAATATCACCTCTTTAAATCAAAATTTATTTTACACATGTCCTGACTCAATGAGTTGATACAGAAATGAGTGAATCCAGTTCTTTGAGTTCTTTATGAAGGAAATCAGAACCGAGCACCACAGTGATCACAGCTACCTTTGAAATTCTATGAAGATGCAGATGTTCCTCTCCAGGAGCACTCTGATAGATGTGATATTTCTATTTGATATTTGAATCTCCATTCTTGTAAATGTTCAGGACGTGACTAGACAAGCTACTGCAAAACCTGCTCTGAGACCTACTTCAGCAGGGAATCAGATTAGATGATTCTTAGATCTTCATTAATGGCATAGTCATAAATAAAGGGATTGAGTGCACTCTCAGCAAATTTGCAGATGACACCAAGCTGAGTGGTATGGTTGACACACCTGAAGGACTGGATGCCATCCAGAGGGACCTGGGTAAGCTCAAGAAGTGGGCCCATGGGAATCTCATGGGGTTTAACTAGGCCAAATCCAAGGTGCTGCACCTGGGTCAGGGTACCAATCCAGGCTGGGGGATGAACAGACCCAGGGCAGCCCAGAAGAGAAGGACTTGGGGGTGCTGGTGGGTAAAAGGCTGGACATGACCCAGCACTGGGAGCCCAGAAAGCCCCTGTGTCCTGGGCTGCATCCAAAGCAGTGTGGGCAGCAGGGGAGGGAGGGGATTCTGCCCCTCTGCTCTGCTCTGGTGAGACCCCATCTGCAGTGCTGCCTCCAGCTCTGGGGTCCCAGCACAGGAAGGACATGGACCTGTTGGAGTGAGTCCAGAGGAGGCCACTGAGTTGATCAGAGGGATGGAGCAGCTATGCTATGAGGAAAGGCTGAGAGAACTGGGATTGTTGGGCCTGGAAAAGAGGACTTCGGGATGACCTGATTGTGGCCTTCCAGTACTTGAAGGGAACCTACAAGGAAGATGGAGTTTTGCAAGGGCCTGTGATGACAGGACAAGGAGGGAATGGCGTCAAACTGGAAGAGAGTAGGTTTAGATTAAATATGAGGAAAAAATTCTTCCCTGTGAGAGTGGTGAGGAACTGGAACAGGTTTCGCAGAAAAGGTGTGGCTGTCCCATTCCTTGAAGTCTCCAAGGCCAGGCTGGGTAGAGCTCTGAGAAATGTGGTCTAGTGGACAAGGGCGTTGGCATTAAGTGACCTTTAGGGTTCCTTCCAATCCAGACCATTCTATGATTCTGTGTCTTCGACATCCCTTCCAAGCTCATTTATTCTGTGATTTCTTGATATGAAACCTAGGCTTCTAGAGAAAAGATATTCCCAGAGAATAGGGATTTCAGTACAAGATCATACTTCTTGTCTTGAAGATGATGAGTGAAAGTGAGTTTTAAAAAAATTGACTTAATTTTGAGGTAGACAATCACTATAATGAATTTAGTTTATAAAGGCTGGAAATTTTTAGATGCTTTATAAAGCTTGTCTCATGAGCCTTTCTAAGGATTTTTTGGGATGGTGGGAGCCACTTCCTATGGAAATTTGAGTGCAAGGCACAATTCTTTTACATAACTGTGTCTCTGACACAAACATAGAAGTACATGTATGCATTTATTTAAAAAATAAAATAAAACAAATCTATATTTTATGCTTAGTTTCCCCCTTAGAGAAAGAGGAAATGATCTAACTATGACAGACACTACTTCTAGCTTTTGTTAGACTACTGAGGGTACTTTGGTAGCCTGGTGCTAAAGGCAGTAAAAAGACTATACCTCTAATAGAATACTAAATATTTTTAATGGTGCTTTATTGTTTTTTAAAGAAAAAGAATTTTAATATCTTATAACTTTCAGACTACCGGTGCTTTATTTTAAAATTATGTGCAATCTGAAGATCCTTAAAATGAAAACAATACTTTCTGAAATTCTTGTGCCGTCATCTGGTTTAGAGGGAACACCCTCTCTCTGGGGTGGAAAAGAAATTTAGTCTAGGGCACTAAGCAATTTTGGATTCTCATGAACAAATATTTCAAGTAAAACAAACTTCTATATATTTCATGCTGTTCTTACTTCTATTTACTGAGGGAACTTCCAAACTTAAGTTATTCAGCTTAGTTGAATTTAAGGAGCACTTTGTAAGCTGACATCATGTTTTCTTCAGATGGCGTTAGATTAAGCTGTGGGGAAAATCAGTTTCAGTAACAGCCAGCATATTGATATTCCTTTTCCTAGTGTGTTGTGTTGTCCTTCCATTTAAAGAGGGGTGCACAACTGATCTGCAAGAAAGCTGACACGTCATGTCTTTGAGTTTAGTCTTGGCTGATTACAAAGAGGCTTCAGTGACCTTAATTTATGTATAGCTTAACTTGATCACCTACAAAATGAGTATCTTTTGCAGTGAATAGACAAGATGGACAACTGAGCTACAGTTATCATCCAGTATTTTGTTGTCATTCAGTTTTTGGTTTAGTCATGACACAAGTGCAGACCCAGCCATGTTTTTCTACTGTAGATCTCAATGCTACTTTAATGTGGTTAAAACCATCTTTAATCCACAAACAGATTAGCTAGTTTCATGCATAAACTCTGTATGAACCAAACAGGCTCCATGCAGACCTAATTTGAACCTCCCTGAATCAATTTTCCTGGATGAGGAACGCAGAAAATAGGTGCAGAGGCAAGTCCAACAGCTATTTTGAATTTGGACTTGATGTCAACTGTCCTAACCCTGCAGTGAATCTGTCTCCAGTCGCTATCACTTCCTCCTGCACCATTTCCAAAAAGGTGTTATTAGGTCAGGTGTTGCAAACTTGGAAGCACTGAGAGGCAGCACTAGGCTATTGCTGATAAACTCCAGGAGATCAGACTTCAGTGCAAAGCCTTTTCCCTGCACTCCCTTAACAGCACATGAGCACTCAATAACTTGAGCACAGCACTAGCTCCACACTGGCAGAGTGTTTGAACTGTGAGGTGGGTTCCTGGCGCTCCAGGGCAGCACTGTGCTGTGAGGGATGCAGGGCTTTGCTGCACCACATCCAGCTGTGTGGAGCTACTCCTTGGTCTTGTACTCTCTCTAAAACTATCTGTATTACCTCTGCATCATTTCACTTCCCTGCTCTTCCTCTCCAGTCCCCCCCAGTTTCTGGGAAATACTCCTACCTTGGACAACAGAGAACTGATGATGCTGCAGAAACCAAGGGGCTATAGCAATGCAGCATACTTATGTAATCCCTATATTTTCATATCTATTAATTTTAAAAGATTGACTTTAATTTTACCTGATTTTTAGTTTTGCGTTTAAATCTAGAATGGTCTTTATGTTTCAAACCAGTACTTCAATTATGTACTGCTTTCAAATTGCTGCATAGAAGCAGGTTGTAACGTCTTTTATGCAGGTTATATTATGGAAAGGCCTATACTCTCATTTTTCTGAGCTTTTACTTCCATTCAGATTACTTAAAAACTTAATGGTATTCAGAATGAGCATTGGCTTGATGAACATTTAAAACATGCAAGCTTTACTTTCCCTTATACCTTGTGTTGTTTTGTTAAGGAGCTTTTAAATCTTCTGCCCTCATCTTGGAGCAAGAGTAGTAGTTCTCTGGAATAGAGTTTCAAAGGAATTAGAGGTAATTAGACACAGTGTTTTGAATGTGCCTGATGTGTTGGATTCACAGCTGCATGTGCATCTTTTCAAGAGGGGGCTGGGGATGGGAGGAGAGTCTCGATCCCTAAGTACCAGCTACTGCTTCACATCTTAGATCCAACAGCAGCACATCTCCCTTGTTTGGATCATCCCTGTGCTTATTCCCCAGGAAGAAAATAATCTGTTTTAGGAGAGGTGACTGGTAGGCCAGAACTGGGTTCTCATCCTGTGCTTGCCACACCACTCAGGTCACATATATGCTGTATATACACACTCCTGCTCACATGAAACCCATTTGTTCCTTATTTCCAGAGTATTTAAGGGAGGGGTACTTGTGGCATCCAGGGCAGCATCTGGGAACTCTCACGACTCCATCAAAAGAAAACAGGGGGGATGAGTTTTGAATGTACAGAAATAGGTACTTTGAAAAACATCAGTTTGTGAGAGGTTTGGTTTTGGTGCCCCAAATAAAGAAACTTCAGTAATTTTCTGCCAGTCAAACTGAAATGATACAAATGGTGCTTTTTCACACAATGGTCTCATGTATGTATATGTTGTATTCTTCAGTGAAGGTTTGTGGAGTGCTTGGATAGGATAATATTTGCCAAAGAAACAGTTCTTCAGAAATTAATAATAGCATGTGAAGTTTAAAGTACCTTCAGTAAAAGAGATAAAACCTGAAGTGATAAGACCAAAAAGAAGCTCTGAAAGGCTGCTTAGGCAATGATAACTGTCCTTTCTGGGCATTGAGCAATGTCTGTTCCGATTATAAATTATATATTGTCCTCTAAAGACTGTTTTGTAGTCAGAATATAAACCAAGACTTACCATTCGGGACTTTTTTTTGTTCATTTTTTAATGTGCTTTCCTAGTAAAATATGTGTAAAATATTATATATATTAAATATATATTAATGTGTCTACATATCAAATAGCAAAACCTTATATTTTGAAGCTACTTTGAGGTTACAAAGTTGAGCACCACAAAATAACCTATAAATATATGCATACTCATATCTGATAATTAACATGTAATATAATTTTTTTAATATATGGAATTTTTCAGTGAACACTTTCTCATCTCATGGGTATGGTATTGACATTCAAACTTGGATTCACTTTCTGAATGTTCTCTGTACATAAATGTTGCTCAAAGATTCTTTGGAGTCAGTGGTTTTCATTAACTTTGCTATAGGTTTCATTTTGATAAACTTCTTAGAAGTGATAGTTGAATATGATATCAGATGACAATTTGGGAGAAAACACTTTTGTTTGTTGGGTTTTTTAGGGCTTTCAAGTCTTCCAGGAAGTTGGATGACTTGCTTACTGAAGTTTAGTATTTTGATTTCTGAATAACCTTTAAAATGTTGTGATTTAGTTCAGTTCAGCAGAGATGCAGTGCAATGGGAGTCAGTGGAATTATTTGAAAGGTGTATGTGCAAAGTCAACATGAGGATTCATTAGGCTCTAACATCAGCACACTATTACATCTCAATGAATAAATGCCTTATCCTTTTTATTGTGTTTTGCTTTGTCCACTGGTATATACCAGAGGTATCATTGTCTTGTTCCAGAATGGTCTATGTAATTGTTATTGACACGGAATTCCGACTTTGCAAAACCAAAATGAAGACTGACTGACAGAGTATGTCATGAAGAAAAATGAGGAACCATTAAAAGAGTAGGACATCAGGTGAAAAAGTAAGAAATTATATAACCCAAGTAAGGTTCTTTCCCTCCTTCCTTTCATTGACAAGAAGGTCATAGTGCAGAAAGAAAAGGGCATTTTCATTCATTTGTATGATTTTGATGAGTTGTTTTCATGAAAGACAACTGAATTACTGATCTGAAAACACACAGACCTAAATGTAATTTAAATGTATAATTATATATAATGTATAATATATAATGTATATATATACATATATATATTATATATATATTATATATATAATGTATAATATATAATGTATTATTATATATATAATTAAATGTAGGTGGAAGACGACATATAGCTGACCACAGATTAGTGTTACAAGCAGTCTGAGCTTCCAGTTGGCCCAGGTCTTTTTTTTTTTTTTTTTTTTTTTTTTTGAGTTATAGTAAAAAAAATTTTGAACAAAACCAACATTTTGCTGAGAAAACCTCTGGTGGGAGACTGAGAAAGTCATAACAGACCAAAACATCACATAGATAAAGACACTTTTACACTTGTAACTCCCTAGCATGATGGGAAGCTTGTGAAGTAATAGAGTAGTACTTGGTCCAAAGCAGCAGACTGTCAGCTCAGACCCCTCTGGAGATCCTCATCATTGAGACCTTGCCCTAGGGGGTCACCAGGGAGCTAAAAAGGAGGTCAACGTATAGTATCTTAGTATCATAGTATAGTATCATAGTATCTTTGCATCAAAAAAAATGGACAGATTTGAGCATATAGGTTAGTCAAAGCCAGAGAAGGATGCCATGACATAATCAACAAATGGTATTTTGGGAACATGGAAGAGGCATTTGTTTGAGGATACAGATGGGAAAGGCCATACCTACAGCTGATGACATAAAAAGTATCCTACCTGTGAAGACACAGAAGGAAATTAATTAGTCTTATCAGTGAAGGCCAGATGTTAAAGGTTTTAGAAAGATTGAAAAGGATCTTATTGGAAGGGACTTCTGTGAGACAAAATTTTAAATTTTTGTTTTAGTGATGCACAGCTTGAGTCAATGGCCAGATGTTCATAGAGAGATAACTGAAAAGTAGCATGAGTTTAATTTGGATGAAAGGAATGCTACTTCTAAAACACTGAATAGAATGAGGGATGGCATGAGTGTGTGAATTGTGCTGGCCATCTCCACTTATGCTTTACAGAAGTAAAGTGAAGTGTTGTGTACATTTGCTTTTTCACTGATGTGAGTGACATCTGGTTCATTTTTTACTGACCTGCTTGGAAGCCAGGTGGAGTTTGAGAGACACCTAATAAAAATAGATTCATCTATACTTGTATAAGCTGAGAAGTATTTACACTGACTGAAAAATGTTTCTTCCTTAATGTTAGGAGGACTAGACAAGACCATGGTAGGAAAATTTGTCTCCCTAAAGAGCAGATGCTATTACAAAATAAATTCTGAATAATGGTTAATGAGAGAAGACACAGGATCATTTGTTTTTAAACCTTTTGTATTCACTTTGCAATCATCTTCATTTAGAGCTGTTGGGGAATGGCCTAGACAGTGAGATGTGGGTCAAGACTTGGTGGCATATTGAAGGAAAAACAAAGTAGGTAAGTAGAAATCTGATTTGCAAGTAATTTTGTGTTTTCATGTAGGTTAGGGAGTCCTGGTCAGAATGGGAAAAATGCTTGGTACTGACATTTATTCTTCCTTTCAAATGAAGTACAGAAGATTGCTGGATTTTTTTCCAGACGTTGTTAGTGTAAATGTTAGAGAAGAGTTGCTTGTCTATTTTCAGCAAAGCTAATTTTCCAGATCTGAGCTCTCTTGGCTTCAGCTATTGGAATTGCATACCAGATAACCACAAAAAGCACAAGAATTCAGTGTTTTATAAGAAATCAGTTCATATTCATTTAACTACATTTGGTTTTATTTAACTATATTTGAAAACTTTGAAGCTGAGACTAATAGACCAGTACCAAACTTTGAACCTTGTTCATCTCATCTGTATTAAACATATATAAACTATATATAAACAAATGGGTTCACTTTTTCTTTCTTTTTTTTTTTTTTTCCCCCTTCCCCTCTCTCCCCTCTACTCAGTATGGCAAAATATCCGGTACTGGCAAGAATGGGAAGATTACTTCCTTGTTGTTGCTTTGCTATCCAAATTAATTCTCAACATCTAACTAAGTATGATATTTCACTGTAGCAAAGCAAATAGCAGGCTCAGCTACTTCATTGATGTTTTTGTGTTCCTTACATTTAAGTAGATTTTCAGTATAGTTCCTTAAAAATAACTGGATTTAATTTTGGCATATATCCTCATGTGACTATTCAGAAGGTAACTGAAGGTAGCTAAGGCTATGAACTGCTTTTATAGCTTCCATTTCATTTACAGAGGTTTGTTTAAAGCAGTGGTCAGTACCAGTACTCAGTAATTGCAGGGAGGTTGGCTCGTTCAGGAAAGTAATATTAAGACTATGCTGAAGAGACGGTACAAACTGTGAAAAGTCAATGTAGGGAGTCAGTTGTACGTAAAACGTTGTTTTAGTTTGTTGTGTCACTATGCTGTGATGCGATATACAATTGAGTGGGGTCACTTGCATCCTAGAAACCAGCCTTGGCATTAGTTTCTGCAGGACTCAGCCAGCTGCAGCCACCTCCAGCAAGAAAGAGGAAAAGCCTCTTGGCTGTTCTGCACGTGGGCATTAAGGACATAAATGCATAGACTGACTGACTGAGTGGCAGATGTATTCTGTATCACTGAATTTTATGAATACTGCATTGTTCCAGTTTTAGTTGTCATCTGTTCCCCATCCTTTGTCTCCTTAATGTTTTCGTAGATGACAAACATTGTCCAGAGGGACTTTGGAAACATATCTTGTTGAACTTTTTGTTGAGTACAAGATGGTAATCTGAAGCTGAGTGTGTTAAAGATTTCAGGATACAGTGTTTAAAAAGCGTAGGTAGGAAGAGTGATGAAGAGGCAGAACTAAAACAGAAAACAGGATATTTCAGTCAAGCACAGTGAAAACTTGAAACAGCAATAATAACAATCATGGGAAAGCTGATGTTTAGAAATTAACAATATCAGCCTGGAAAACTGCATGAGATGAGGAACCTTTTCGTGGTGAAAAAGGTAAACTTGGGACAGAAATTCATCATCTGAGGGAAATAAATGAAAGCAAACATCAGCTACTGATAAAATTTTTTTTAAAAGCCTATGTGAGAACCCTGAAAGTTTGCTGTGTGCCTGATCTTCTGGACTTTTAGTGCAGGCTGGGGGTTGCTTATTTTGCATTAATTAAGCTATTTGTGGTTTTTTTCTGCCTCCATTTATATTAACTTATAGGACAGGATTATTAGACGCATTTTATTGACCTACAGAAAAGCCAGAGAAAGAACGAGACCAAGGCTAAGATCTTCACAAGTACCAACTTCCACAATGGAAGTGTTGGGGACCTTGATGTTTTTGTGTATCTGTGGCGCAGGGCTTAGCTCATAGCTGAGAGACTGGTCTGGCCTGAAATGAGGCATTCAATCTACATCTGCCATCTCAAGTCTGGTACCATAACCACTAAGACCTCTGTTTGAGGTTTTTTTGTGTTGATCATCAATTCTTCCTACAAAATTAATTTCAAAGTGTTGTAATTGGTGTGCCATAATCGTAGCCATTTGATTTGGCATTTGTTTTCCAGCTGGATTTCCCTAGCATATAGAAATTTTTGCCTAAAGAATTAATTCAAGTTTATATCCAGACATGATTAGAGGAAAAATTCCAAATGGAGATGATCAGTTGTCAAAAACAGATTCTGATTTTTTTGTCTTCCTTACAGTTTCTATCTCAAATCAATTATTATTTTCTTACAAGACAGTTCTAATATAATTCATGATGAAACAGGTGGAACTACCTGACTTTTCAATAAAAAATTGTACAATGTAAACACCGTATTTTATTGTTTTGGGGAATAAAGAGCAACTTTGTCACAACTTTATTGTTTGTAACAAAGCACATTATTAAACTGTGAATATCCAAAACACCTGAATCCACTTTAAATTCAAATGGACCTCTTTACAACAATGATGCCTTAATATTTTAAGTTTCCAAGGGCAATTTTTCCTGCAGTGTGATCATTATAGATAATAATGATAATTACAAAATTTGTTACATTTGAAACAGTAGATTATTGTATGAAATAGTTATTAAAATATCTTTTGTGATGGGTGTGAATTGTAAGGATGAGTGGCGTAACACTCCTCATAGCTATTTAGTTACATTTCCTAAGAGGAGATGTAACCATCTGAAAAGGAATGGTAGAAGTCTGGTTTCCTTTGTTCATGAAGTTTGTTTCCTAGAGCAACACAGTGGAATTGCTACAGTTGTGCCAATGCTGAACTACCTTGCAATTAGTCTGTCTTTAATGAGGAGAGAAGGAAGGATCGAGGCATTGTGAGGAGATTTGCTATTGCAGCAGACACTATTAACTTTTGAGACCTTTATCTAACACTTTTACCTTCATTCTCCAGCCCAAAGCCTGCACAGCCATCTCTGTTATGCAGTGTTTCAAGCAGGTATCTGCACTGCAAGCCTTCATCCAAACATTTTAGTGCAGAGCTGAAACCAGGTGCGATTAAATCAAAGGTGTGCTTTTAATTAAAATGTATGTTTCTGAAACCATACAGCACAGGCTCTGGTAAGTGTACATCCTTTACTGGGGAGCATCTATAACAGAGTAACACTTTATGTAGTGTCTGTATGTCTGCACTGTGCAGAAGATAAGTTTTGGTTTCTGTTGTGTGCATTTGACCTGTGGAATGGAAGCAAACGTCTTCTCAAGACAAGTATGCCACTGCTTGTCTTTTGAGAAACACTCATGGAAGGCATGAAAGGGTACAGAGACCGGGTTTTTCCCAGCACAAACAAATTCCTTGTTACATAACTTCTTTGGCTTCAAGCATCAAGCAAGCTGTTTGGTTCTATACTGGGATTTTGAACCTGCCAACTCTGACAGCTTCACATAACCATGTAACTGTTGTTTGGTGGTGTTACAGCAAACCTCTCTGCTTAGTGTGCTTTAACCTTGTCCTCTAGGTGAGATTCAAACAATGCTTCCTCTTCAAAGGTGTATCTGTCAGCAATTAATGTGAAAGTCAGATCATCTGTGCTGCAATAGATCTAGTTAAATACGGTTTTCTGTTACAAGAGAGAAGTAGGTAAGGTTTTGAGATTGTGAATAAAGAGAACAAAAGGAAAAGAGGATTTCAGGCTCTTCTGTGTAGACATTTGTGAGGTTTTGTGCTTTTTAATATAACATATAAAAATACTACTAAAAACTACATAAAATTTAAATTTATTTGAAAGTCAATTCAGAGATTTCTCTGGTGATTTCTCTCAATGCTTTGTATGCTGAAGGACGCAGGTACCATCCTTTCATAATCAGGCCTTGATAAAAATACTTTTGTGTGCTGTTGGGTAGGTGAAGGAGGGACTTGTTACATTTTACAAAGTTTCCTTTTTTACTTTTATCTTTAAAAGGTGCTGTAAACAGAGTTTTGTTTGCTCTTGTGTAATATACAATCACAAAAATATTCTAGCCACCTTGTTAGATTTCAAATAAATATTTCCTTATTTAAATGTCTTTTGAAACATCCTGAGGTGTAATTTACTTTCAGCTGTTTCGAAAGAAATGAGCATGCTAATCATAAATTTCAACAGGACTGTTTTAACTTTTCTCATTTTGTAATGAACATATTTAAGCTCTTCTCTATAATTCTGCTTCTTCCAGATAATTTTATTAAACTTTTGGTCAGTTTCCTCATCAGCACACTTTTATATCTTAGGAGACCAAGCCCTTAGATTTACTTTACTGTAAACCCCAGGGAAAAGTCCTCATCAGACCAAAAGTTGTTTTTTGGTTGGTTTGTTGCTTTTTACTTCTTTTTTTTTTTTTTTTTTTTTTTCAATTTTAAATTGACCAGGCTTTTCCCACATGGGTGTGCCTCTAAATCCCTTCCAAATTAAACACAGAGATATAAACCCAGTGTGCAAACAATAGCAATGGAAGTGCATCTTATTTATCCCTTCTTGCTTCTTACTCATGAGCATCCTAAAGTGTGGTCTTCCAATATTCTAGGAGTGAGAAATACACTTAGATGCACAGCCTGCTTTCTCACATGACCTGTATTGATTAGAGTTTTAACTGCAATCATTTAACAATAGAACACTGGGTCCTAATCTTCCTTGAAGATGTCATCTTTGGAGGGAGCTTGATTAGAAACACATTTTATCTCATCAGTTTGTTGCCCCAGTTGTGAGGAAAATGTAAATTGTAATTCAACCTGCTTTTCGAGCTTTTGATCTCTAAACAAATGTAGTTGTACAGCTTTTTCCTATGCTTCAAACCGGTCCTTTAAAACTTGTTCTGCACCCATACAGAGACTACTGTTGGCTATCCTATAATTGTGTTATTAAATAAAAATAATTTTCTCATAGTAATGATAGGAATGAAAATAAGACCTATTCCAAACCCTATAGAGCTGTACACAGCTTCTTATGTACAAGACTCATCCATGAAATTGTTAATTAACTTTAGGAGTATTAGTTTAATCAAAGTGTAAGTTCTCATTGCAGCTAACATCAAAGGCATGAGATTAGTTTTAGTATTTCTGCTATATATATTTATATATATACACATATGTGTATTTGTGTGTAGGCATATCTATGTAGCAACTGAAGGTTTCCAAGGCTTGAATTACTCTTTTGGGGGCTTTTTCCTCCTCAGGTGTGATATGATCAGATCCTCTAATATTGAAGAACAGCAGTGAAAAACAGAAGCCTTAGAAAATGTTGATAAACATGCAACGGAACAGGCAAGATTTGCTTCCTTACTATGACCACAATGATTTCCCAGAGCGGTGTATAAGTGGAGTTTTGGAGGACTGTTGGACGGTTGCCTCTAGTTAAGAATAAAATCACTCAAGAAGCAGAATAACCACAAATATTATTCTAAACCCTTCAAATTATACAGCCAGGGTATGCTGGAAGGAGGAGGCGACTGTGCATTGCATTACATTATTGCAACTTTTTAACAGAAAGTGCCCAGCGCTGACAAACCAGATTGGTGTTTTTTAATGAAAGCGAATACAGTTAATCTGTGTGTGCTTTCATTGACAAGGTTCTGCACTTAGGAGTACAGCACAGATGGTATAAGCAGTGAATACTTATGTCTGACTGTAATTGATCCTATCAACAATGACATACCTTTAACTGGGTTGTATCACTTTACGTCACATATGGTTAATTAACTAAGAAGGGCCCGAATACACTAAGGAGATTTTTGTGTTTATACTTAGGAAAACAGTCTAGACAGGTGTTAATGTAAATGAAGTTAGTACTTGTCAAAGGTGAAATTCTCCATATGTAGCCCTGCTTCAGTCTCCAAATAAATATAATTTGGCTATGTCTACATTAGCAAGTAGTGAGGAGCAATAGGACCTGATCTGCAGAGTGAAACAGTTAGTGCTGAGGATCCCAATTCTCCACTGCAGGGATCAGGGGGAGCAGGGAGGTTGCCCCAGGCTGTCTTTCTTCTGGTCCCACTGACTAAATGCCCAAAAGTGACTGCAGGACACAACTAGGTGCAGTCTTGGAAGGCATAATTTGGTTTAGGTTCATTCCCTATATTTAGTACTTTGCTGTGTATTTTTGGCAGCTACATTTTTTTCATCTGTAAAACAAAGCTTTCCCTTAATTTCCAACATCATTCAACCTCAATAACAAGAGAATTACTTCTTTAGATAACTCCTCCATGCTTCCTGGTTAGCCATCACAGACATTAATTGTCTTTCGATATGTATGGCATATGTCACTATATATGTAGATGTCTGCCCTATTCATGGTGTGTGGTATCATGCAGTAGAGTTTGTGTTAAATTATTTTCCTGCATGTGCATGTATTTGGGTTGGCCTTTAGTTGGATAGTCTGTGTCTTGTAAAAATACTGTTAGAAAAATTACATGTCCTAAATTCTTTCCTTTTATGGACTGTTCTTTCCACTGCAAAGCACACCTTCCCTTTGCTTTCTCCAACATGGAAAATGGTATGACAAAATAGAACTTGATGTGGTTCCAATTTTGGTCCTGAAGGTCTAATTTCGGTATTTTACCTCGTTTTTGCTCTACTTTTTAAACTTTCTGCAATAGTTTTACCTTGAAGTCACTGAATGTATAATTCTAATTATACAACAGAATCCAGTGGCCACCAGTCGGTGTCCCAGAAGAAAATCTCAACTGTTTTCTGAGATGCACCTGCAATAAATGTTCTTGGATTTTAAATGACTGGTGACCATATTCTTCTTGGTTGATTGTTCTTCCCAAACAAGTATTCCTACAGAGTTTCTTTTCTTTATAAAAAAAGGAAGAGTATTCAGGCCCTTTAAGACTTTGCATGTTTCACACCACCCAGGCCTTTTTTAATAGCAAGGTAGGGTTTTGTTTTACTTTTTTCTACTGGACATAATTAATTTTTTTTTTTTTCCTCAAGTATGTTCCCCTGCCTTTCAGAGCAAAATCCTGTCTCTGTCTCTCCTTATCCTTAGCCCAGTTGTATGTTCTGGAGGAGATCTCTGTTTTGCCTCACGTGATTTTTATCATCTTCTCTCACTTGTGGATGTCATGCCTAAACTTTCCCATCCATCCCAGGTGGCTGTGTAATTTTCAAGTTTTGATTAGCATCATCAGTTTTGGAAGCAGAAATGTTGATGTCATTCTTAAGTTAACATCATCTTAGCTGTGATAACCATTAGCCTGCTGCCAACATTTGACAGATGCAATATTTCTTTGAATGTTATCAACTTTATAAACTGATATGAAAAAGTAGTGCTAAAAGTGATTTTACTAATACCTTGAATTTACCAGTCTTTATAAAGTGAAAACTTTAAAAGTTGTTCTGGTTAGGATTGCATTCAGTTTTAAAATATATAATATCAAAAGCATTATGAGTTAAGACACACAAGATTATTGTGTAACACGGGATCAAATATTAACTGAGTAAAAAGCCCAAACTCCTCCCATGCTTTAAGAAACTGATATTAAGTAATTATGATAATTAGTCATCATGGAGGGTTTTTTTTTCCAGAATAATTTATTTTCTAAAATAATTTTTTTATGTTGAAAAGTAGTTGGTTGTGTATTTCTCTTTAACTTGAAGACTAGTTTTTACATAACAGAACCTTGACACAGAATTTTGAAATAGAAGAAGCAATCCCTAATAAGGGAATAGGCTCCTAAAGACACATTTTGACTCCTGTTTATTGTGGGCAGTTTAGATTTAGCTTTTTGTTTCCATTTGTGGTTTTATGCTTAAAACTGATGCAAAAACTCTATTTTCTATTTCTTTGTAAAATTAGCTGGCATTTTGTGAAAGCTTTTTGTAGTGTTGCTTGTACATGATAAAAGAATAGCGAGCATAGCATCCTAAAAAAATGGGCTGAAGTAAATATAACAGCAACAATAATTCCCAGTTTAATGGGATGTTTTGGGTGTTTTACATCCTGGAAAGAGAAGGCTTTGGGGTGGCCTAATTGTGACCTTCCAGTACCTGAAGGGAACCAGTAAGAAAGATGGAGAGAGATTATTTACAAGGGCTTGGAGTGACAGAACAAGGGGGAATGGCTTCAAACTGCCAGCAGGCAGGTTTAAATTTGATATTAGGAAAGAATTCTTTACTGAGAGGGTGGTGAGGCACTGGCACATTTTGCCTAGAGAAGCTGTAGATGCCCCATCCCTGGAAGTGTTCAAGGCCACGTTGGATGGGGCTCTGAGCAACCTGGTCTAGTGCAAGGTGTCCCTGCCCATGGCAGAGGGTTGGACCTGGATGATCTTTAAGGTTCCTTTGAACCCAAGCCATTCTATGATTCTATGGCATCGTTCAAATATTTTTCATATAGCTTCTAATCAGTTTTTAATTGGACTGCTCACATACTATAAAGTGTGCACTAAAGTATTTTGATAAATCAGAGTTTAAATTAAAAGGTTTGGGAAGTCTCAGTAAATCCTGAGCTTTTAGTATTTGAAAACAACAGCAACAACAAGTCCTATATTCTAGGAAACACTTTGTGTTTTGTTACTCTAGGGCCAATAATTCTGTGCTTTGTTCCCACTGAAGTGGTGTGTCTCTACTGTAAGTTTCCAAATACCTTAAGCAATGATATCAGCCAGTACCCTCAGTACAGTATAATATTGTTTCTGAGGGGAAGGGTTATCTATACTTGTAAGAGGCTGATGGGGGCTGGGAAAAGAAAATTATTCTGGTATAATTTTTCTTTCTTCCATGGGAAGTACTTTTTTCCCCTCCTTAAAGATGATCACTTAACTGAAAAATTCTTGTGTGTTATGATCTTTGATGCAGGAAGTTAGTTTGTAGATAGAGCAACAAAGACATGTGGGACTAGTTTCACATTTATATTAGATTACTTTTCTGTAAAATGTTTTGTTGTTCATGAGTAGCAAATTTATGCTCCATGCATATTTTATCAGATAGCACAAAGAAACTAAGAGAGTGTTACCAAATTTGAAACCAAATGTCATCATCCATGCTGCAAAATTTTCTTTACAATGTTCATGAAGATAAAATTCACTGCAAAAGGACAGTCAGGAAAAAGGACAGCAGCTTTCAAGTTGAAAGATAAGTCTGTGTAGGTCATTAACAAATAGAAGAAAAACAACAAGCATATTTGTCTATTAAGCATTTATTATGATTTATTTGATGCAATTTGATACTTGTGTTGCTTGGACTCAAGTTAGAAAGAACGGAAATCTGGGAATTACATCAGTTTTTAAGAGAAAAAAAAAGTTAGGATCAAGCTGTCTGACTAATCTTAAATACTATTCCATATATCTTTTAAAGATGTGGTTGATCTGAAATTTACAAAATCATGAATTTTGCTTTGTCTTAACTACTCTTTTTCCTTTTCTATTCTGGTAAAAATAGAAAGATTTTCCCAGTATTGTATGTGTGTGTTAATAAGTAGATATCTGCTAGCAAAATAGGGGAAGGTTTTAGATATTCTCATGAAGTTACAGTGCAGGTTGCTTTTGTAAATTTTTGTATAAAAAATTCACCCACCTAATTTTTAAGAGATTCACTCTTTTTGAAGTGAGAAAATTCTTTAAAGTAGTAGAAAAAAGAAATAAGTAAATAGAAACAACATTAAGAAGTGACATTTAGCATAATGCCCATCTCTAGAGCATTTAACATTTCTAGTTATTGCTCATCAATTCTGTCTAGAAAAGAAATGGATTGCATGTGGAAATCTAAACAATTTGATTAATTATGAAATATTAACTGCTTAGCAGGCCAAGGGAAGGGCAATATAAAGCTTCAAAGCTAAAATAACATATGCAAGCATCTTATCCATATTTCACCAAAAAGGATTTTCAGGTCATTTTAATGTCAATTTAAATGAAAAAACAATACAACCCACACCCGAAATCTGCAAACACAAAAAATGCTGGTTAATAGTTATCGGTTAAAACAAGATTTTCTCAGACCTTGAGCATGAAATTTTATCAGTTTTTAGGAAAGAATTTTTTGTAAAATTTGACACCTTAACTCTCAGGCTCCACATTCACAAGCTTCTTCAGTGTTCCAGCTTATCTTCACCTGAAGTCATTGTACCTCCCCTAATTTTCCCACCTTATTACTGCATATATCACAGCACCTCTGTTGCTCTGCCAGTGCATTCCCTTCTCTGCATAATTGCCTTCCATTGGTAAGAATGCTACTCCTGTGCAGCAAGAACCTACAACCTCTTCTTTGAAATACTTGTAAACTCACCTATTTCACAACCTCCACCAAAATGCATGACCTTATTGCAAAAACTGAAGTAGCGTTTACTGCAAGGTTTGGCAATTCTTTGTGCTATTAATTCTAAAGTGACCAGTTTGAAAGCTTTGTGATTCACAAAGAATGAAGTTAAATTGCACAAGGGAACTTAATAACCAGCCAAACAAAACTTTTCTGTTTCTCGGTTTCACCACGAACATTTGAAATTGCTTGGGGTTTTATCGGTCTTGATTATATTCTGTGACCCAGGGATTGCAGTCAGTTCTTGAGCCTCCTTGTCTGTGGTCTAATAGCAGTGGTCTTCCAGGTTTTTAATTTCCAGGGCAATTTCTGTGTGTCTGCCACCATGCTGTTTATAAGACTTAGTCAGGAATCCATCAGTCCTGGCAATGCCGTTTACATATTTTCCAAACAGTGAAATGACAAAGTTTGGCCTACAGCAATGACGAAGGAGTTCTATAAAAATTAGTACCAAGGTGGATGCTCCTTAATAAATAAGCAAACCCCTCCTCTGACAGCTGATTTCTAGTTTGTGAAACAACTTGAGAAGGAGCTGGTTTGTGAACTCTAGCATGAAAAAATGGTATATAAATCATACACTGTTGACTAAATAACTAAGTTTGCAGCCTAAGGACTTTTTTTTTTTTTTTTTTTTGGTGTGAATAGAAGCAGTATCTGCTCTTGTGTTAGTATTTCAGTCATACCTGATTCATATTGTGCTCGTATTTCAGTCATATGTGATCCGTATTCTCTAAGTTTACCTGAAATAATATTTTTCAGACTACCATAGTCTTCTCTCCTTTTTCAATATCAAAATGAAAATTAATATAATGCAGTACTCAGTTCGGAAAGGAGCACAGTAATGCTACACTTGGAAATTGAATTTACAGTTGATACTTTTTTGTCCTGTTTCCTTCCTATTCACCCCCCCCCCAGGTCCCAATTATAGTAAAATATTTATTGTTAGATATAAAATAAAAAAGTGTTTATGGCTTAAATATAAATTTATGTGAGCTAAAACATGAATAAGAGTTTACAAAATCACACTCAAATACATTAAGGTTTACATAAAACCTGAAAAATATCTTTTCAAGATACTGTTGGAAGAACATTCTCAGAACTGTTTGATATTGTTATCTTGTTATCATTGTATTGTTGAATCCTGTTTGATAAAAACTATCTGAGAGCTTTTCATTTTTCTATTTTTTTTTAATGTTTGTTCTTCTCCTGCAGAGTAACGTTGCTTTTTTAAAAAGTTTTCTGGAAATTCCTAAGATATCTAATTTTAAAGCTCAAGTGCAATTGAACCATTGAGACTGCTCCATATGAATTTTGTGACTCGTAAAAGTAATGAGAAATGTAACAGTTTTAGATCTAAGACATTGCTTCTGCTTGTGATTCTACACTTATTGGGCTTTCTCTTGTAAATCGTATTTGTAGAGATTTAAGAACTTGACTCAAAAAAAATTGCTTTGGGTGAAAAACTAACATTAAAGCTCTAGTGCTTGGAATGAAGTTATCCCCATTTCAAAACAGAAGACTTTGTGAGTATTAATTCTGTATTAGCTCAGGATGTTATTTAGTGTTTCTGTAACTCAAAAATATACTTATGAACATTGATTTTTTTGTTGTTTGTTTTACCGCTTGAAGGATTTCTTCCTGTTTCTCTCAGTATGTTGAATCATCATTGGTGGCAATAGAAGTCCGTCATAAATTAAAAGAATGACAAAATGTATTCTTAAGGAGTTGCCTAACTCTTAAAAGACTGGAATAACAGAGCTGTCTTTTCTTCCCTGGATATATGTTTAGTACTGCAAACAAATGTTTTCTAGAGAATCAAGGATAGCATATCTAGACAGAGCTGTCTTTGCAGTTGCGTTATTGCAATATGTTATTGACCAATGCTTTTAATATGCTGAGCAGTCATTACATGTTGGGGATGATCCATTTTTCAAACCATTGTAAAAATGTCCCAAGTTGGGTTTGATCATATTTAGACATCCTGGGAGACAAAGTTAGATCCTAACTGATGGTTCACTTACAGCCCAGGGATCCAGCTCTTTCCATTGTCCAACTGAAACAGTTTGGGTTTGCTCTCCAGGCTGAAGTGCAAACAGATGAGTAAGTCAAGAAAGAAAGAGAAATTTTTGAACTTGACCTGTATCCTTCCATGTGTTACTATCCCTCTTAAGTTTATTTGACTCTCTTTGTTCACCAAAGAATGTAGTTTATCCTGATGGCAGGAAATATAAGGCATTCACACAGTTATATGCTACAGAAACTACTTTGTGCTGGTAACATTACTGTCATATATTTTTATTCCATTTTATTTATTAAATAAAAAAATGTCCATGATTGCTTTCTTAGTAAGTCTTCAAGGAAGCCTTTTAGTCTTCTTCTTCCTTTTCCCAAAGAAATTAACCATGCATTGTCATTGGATGGTTATTCATTCATGCTAGAATGAATATCAAATTCATAACAGATATTAAAAATATTTCACATATTGATTTTAAAGTAATAAACTTTATAGCAACATATCTGAAATTTAAAATTCATTATTTTTATGGGTTTACTTATTGATTTAGTTGCTGACCTTAAAAATAGCATTAGAAAGAGTTCTCTTAGGAAGGCGGTACTCTGCAGTAGTCCAGGTGTCATTCAGGTTGGCTTTTTGCTGTTATTGAAGGGGTTTCTTTAAAGTTTTAATTTCAGTAATCTTTTTATACATGACGCTGCCATCAAGTGGCTGTTGAGTAGAACCTCTGTGTTATCCATCTTTAATTTAAATGTTAGCCTTGCTTTTAAAGAACAGCTTGGTTTAGAAGGAGGAAACATCCTATACTTGCTAACTGACAGAAAACAATAATCAGTTTGTTGCTCTCTGGACCAGATTTGTACAGGCAGGTGCTCCAAGATGCTTTGAAAGATCCTTTAAAAGAATGAGATTTCTGTGACATCAGATTTTATTGACATTGATTTTTACATCAGCTTCAACAAACATCAGGAACCTCTCTGGTCACCTTGTGAACTATACTGAGTGTACTTTTGAATTTTCAGGTACCTTAATATGTGGGTAGATACTCTCTCTTAAGGTCTCATTTTAACCCATTCTACCAGAACTGCAAAATATAGATGTAGTCTATAGTCTTGGGCAAGGACTTTGATGTGTTGGATCTAAAAGACCAGAACTAACATGGTTCCTTCAAGAAATTTTCCATTTAGTCAAGGAGCTGATGATTAAATAAAACGATATCTTTATGACAGTCTCTTTAAATAGACAAAACCTGAAGATTTTCAGTTTTCAGGGAGGTAAAGGCAGCAACCCAGCACCAAATGACCATTTGCAGTTCATCACAACCCAAATATTGGCATTCACCGCTACTCTCACTTCACTTTCAGCAGTATGGGGCTGTTAACCAATTCTAGGCAAGTAATGATAAACATCCCCATTCTCCTGAAGATCATTTGCCTTCTTTCACCCTCTAGAAATAATAATAGAAAATCGTGTGCACATTTGCATTTGTATTTACTGTGTTCGAATTAAAGCTGCAAACAGCTCTGATTCACTAATAACTGATGAAAGTGTCTCATTATTGAGCTACAAAACCTTCAACAAATTAATGGAAATTGCAAATCACCTTGAAAATTGCAGGCTCTTTAGTCCTATATTGAGTGCAGAGAAAACTGCATAAATAACCTTGTTGCTTAACTCTTTCTTTTGAAAAAACAGCTTTCTTATTACATTTTTTAAAAAACATGGCCTAGTAATTAAGTCATGGCTAAACAACATCTCTTTTTTTTTGCTGTGTTTTGTTTTCTGCTCATGAACATTTAACATATATTGCTATGTTTGGTTGTTTCTCTTTTATAGAACATTTAGAATCATGGGCTCTCTCTCTCTTTCACTAAGCAAATATTTTGGGCAATTTTCTCTCATGCCCCAAAGTTAAAGTATGAGATTTGGCATGTTCTGGTTCTTTTCTGTAGATAATGAATTTTTAAGTATATATACCCATGATGTTTACCTCCAAAATTGCAGCTTAATTAGAAGAAAGTATTTCATGAGAAGGAAAAAATCCACACCACGTATTTGTTTGTTCACTCTTTGTTTGATTTTTACTCTTTCTGCATAACTCTGAGTCCAAAACTAGTGCATGTCACTTGCCGTGAGGAAATAAGTATGGGAGCTGATCTCTAGCTGGTGTAAAATTTCATAGCCTCTTAGTCATAGAAATCTACTCCAAGAGAGTATCAGATGCATTTCTCTAAAAGACTGAATGATTTCAGCAAAGAGCTAGATTCTCTTATATCCCACAGTTCCATGTTACAGCTGCATCCCTGAAATAAACCTGGTTGATTTAAAGTAACGCATTTCAATTTAATATAGATTCAAAATTTAAAAAATCAACGGTTTGTAATTTTGCCCACTTTGGTTAATATTTGAGTCATCATTAGGCTTGTGATAAGTAATTTATCCACACTTTCTGCATTCAGTAGAGATTTTTTAAAAGGTTATAAGGCACAGCAGACAATCTTTTTATACACAAAGCTTCATATAGCATTTATGATAGTGTAGTGTAACTACAGAGGATCAAAATGTGCACTTAATGACATTTTTCTGCTATATTTGAAATCACTTAGTTCACAACAATACTAAAAGCATTTCTGTGCTGAAACACCCTCTAGGTATTGCTAGGAGAAATTCCAAAATTTAACAAAACCTGCGAACCTCCAGTGACACAACTGCTGCTATTAGTTGGCAGGTGCCTTTTACTAGGAAACCTTTTCTGTGACTTTCCAAATTGGTTCATTTCTAGGGCTGAATAACCTGTGAGATGTCCATCATTAGTTCTGTCCAACAATGGAACTTGAAGTAGCGAAGAATTGAAGTTTCTGGTTTTCCTGCCTCATTGTTGCAGGCTTGATGAGTGAGGGGAAAAAAGGTCCCTGTCATTTTCTCTTCCTCTTTTTATTCCTTCTAACCCACCACCTTCTCTTTTTCCTTTCATACTTTCTTGGCATTATTATTAATGTATCCACAATTCTTGGTAATCATTTTCATCCTATTCCACCACCCCAATTTTGGTCCTTTTACCCATGAGTGCTATGTTTGGTAGCATCTTGCTAGCCTTTTTGATGAAAGATGAAGTATTACTCCATTTTATCTTCTTCATATCCAAACCAGGGACTCAATTACTCCGAGGCAAAATCTGTGAAAACATTAATATTCTTTTGTTTGGAGCCCAGAAAACAGTTTTGCTTTCTTCTGTATCTATGTCCCCTCTGCTGAGTATGTTCTCTCCACTCCTTAGTCACATGAGCAGCAGATACTTCATGGTTTTAAAGCTGAAGAAAATGAGACAGCTTAATAGCCAGCTCTTTGCATGCACTTGTCACAGTTTTGAAGTAGTTTTTGTTAAATTTGCTAAGCATATGTAGAAACTACATGTACCTGGAGGTACCATCATTTTCAGAATGAAGTTGGGTCCAGGTGAATTCAAACTGAGCTGTCTGCTGTCTGTCTTCTCTTCTTACCTTGCTTTTTAGAGAACACAACGTTTGAGAAAGCTTTTCGTGTACGGAAGATTGTGAAACCCGTTCCTCAAATATTTGCTCCGTAAATACTGTGTTGTTGGAGGGATTATTACATGTCGAGATTCTACATTATGAATGTACACAGAGTAATAAACAAAACCTATATGTTTGATTGTTCATGATACGTGATTACTCATGAGACTCAAGTAATAAGCATGTGTTCCCCATCAGGACCTGCTTACAGCTCTCTAATACTAATGGAAACTGTATGTATTGAGCAGATGTGACAGACCATACTCACAACTTGAGAAAGGCTTTGCAAGACCTTCTTCATAAGTGAATTCCTGTTTTCTGGGTTTCATGTTGGAATGGTAATTTAACTTCATATAGTGTAAATTTAAACCAACTTGTGATGATGTGACTAACTGCAAATTACTTTTCATAGCTGCTACTTTTTCAGCTGGGATGCAGAAGTTTCCTTAGATTAAACTTGAAACTTCTCCAGTGACAGTAAAGTTCTGTCTAAAGTAACTAATAAAATGCAGATGGGAGTGGAATAAAAGCTGGGTTTAGGCATAAGGAGGCATTGTATCAAAAAAGTAGAGATTAGTATTTGTATTAATAAGCAAAAGTTATTGACTACAAAGTGCCTATTAATCTGTGTAAGTTATTGTATTTCATGTTGGAAGTTTCATTTGACACTTAGTGGCAGTCATGAAAATTTAGAACACCAAAATAGTATGACAAAACTTATTAAGTACATTTTCCAACATCATATTTTATTGCTGTTGTTTTGATGAATGATCAAATACATTGCTTTCCTCTACTTTGTGTTCTTGTAAAATCTACTCTGTTGTACCTCAGATCCCTAACCAAAACCATGCCATGCTATGATTTTTTTTATCTAACACAGTCAAGGGACTGTAGCTGATGGTCTTTTCCCTTGGGCCTTCATAGATGTGAAAAACAGCAGGTAATAACTAAGCTTCATTATCTGCTGCTTATTTGTTTAGGTAGTTTGATTGGCAGAGAATAAAGGATTCTAGAGGTGTTCCTTTTGTGTCTTGTATTGGCTTTGGAAGGAGAAAACTCTAGCCAAGCAGTTTTGCACGAAGAATACAATAGTAGTATTGTACGTGTTCTTTCAGTTGCATGTTATGTTTTATCTACAGGCAATTTTTAGATGAATTTATAATATGCAAATAAAGGCTTTAATTTCCAAACCCCCTGCTGTAATATTTTGGAAACACAGCTATTTTGGTGTAGGATGCACATGAAGACTAGCTATTTTGGTGTGGGATGTCTGAGAAATTTCTCTCCCGTTGTCAGGTTTAATTTTGGTTGTGTCTGAGTGTGCAGCAGTGGAAATGCATGCTGAGCAGGATTTCAAAATCATCAATGTATGCAAATCCCAATGCCTCTTTTTTCTTCTCCAGAAGTTTGAATAGAACTCAAGACACAGTTTTTTCTTAACTCCTGGTGTAGCTGGTAGGCTCTTCTGCTTGATATTAATAGTCAATACCATCATGATTCCTAAATGAGATGATTTCTTCTGTAAGTAATTACAATTAAAATAAATTAAAATAAAAGTAATAAACAGGCTGTCCTCCAGACAAGAGCAATGCATGTGCTGTGTCAGCTGTACTTAAACAGGTGAGACTGAAAAACCAGCAAAGTGGTAACTTCTCTCCATTTTGGTTGTGTAGGGTCCTTGTTCTCTAAAAGAAATTTTTGTCCGAAAAGTTTATATTAAAAAGTGAAAATATTTAAAGAGTCAACACAGCTTTGACTTAAAGGCATAGGCATTGGCAGAGTGATTGGTTATTTAAGCTTTGCAATGAAGCAGGTAGTTTAAAACTCTAGACATTAGTGCTTAGGACTATCTTTGTGAAGCATGAAGTGAAAAACTGAATCTGATGCCCTGTCTCTCCAATTTACACAAAAATGGTTCTTCAACCAACCACAGATTTATTCTGGATATTCAATTGATCCTTGTTTAATATTTATTTCTGAACATTGCAGGCAATAAAAAATTGAGAAAAATTACAGGCTCAGAAATTGAATTTAGTTTACATTAATTTATGATTATATGCTTTTTTGGATTGTTGCAAAGGTGGATCTCAAGCCATTTAGCAAGAATTAATATTGTTTATATTAATACATTATTACTTACTTAGAAATTATTATGAATGTTTTCTGCCACAATTTTAGAGAAAGTAAGATGTAGACAACTAAAGACCTGACTTTGCACATCTTTTCATGTGCCTTACATCTGCTGAAATCTTGCACAGAGGAGGTTAGGCTGTATACCCAGGGCTACCTCTTGAGTTAGGAGCAGGGTCAGAAATAAACACCAAGGATCCAGATCTCTTCACCTTGAACTGCTGTATCACACTCCTTCCTAGAATTGCTAGCACCTCAGTACTGTGAAACACTGTAAATAGGGTTTGTTTGCTATCCATCTCATTTTTTATGTTGGCTTAATATTTGGAGGGGTGAATGACCAAAAACCTGCTTCATTATTTTCTTTTTTCTTTTGTTTCTTTTTTTTTTTTTTTCTTTATCCTATTTAATGTCTTGGTAGAGAAAATAATAGAAAGTAAATCCATAGAAGATCTTTACCCACAGAGAAACTGGGAAATTTCTTGGTTTTTTTCAGAAGTCAAAACTGCAAAAGAAATTATAGTGGTGGGAGAAGAGAGCTAACCTTGTGTATGAGCTCAGGGATCTTATATACCAAGGCTGAACTTGACTGACAAAATAGCAGGGTGATGTTTGAGGCAAGAACTGTCTTTTTGTTTGGTGACACAATAGGATCCTCTTCCTCCATCCTTGGATTCTCAGCACTACTCAGTATAATAACATTATAATTGGTCCCAAAGATGGAATGAGTAAGATTGGATGGTGGTCTTTGGGGGCCCAGTTGTGTTATATCTAATCTAACTACGTTTGATACTGGCTTTTTAATACATATGGTAGCTATTTCCTGGGCTTGGAAGTGAGGCTTATGTGCAAGCTTGACGTGTGCTTGGTCTGTGTTCTAAAAGCACACCAATTTTTTCTTAGGAGAAACCCCAGCTATATCTGTCTCATGTCATGCCGTATTCTAATTCAAAACTAAAACTGATTTGTTCCAGAAGATGTCTTGAAGCATAAATATGTTGTGGCTTGTGGACATGTGGGAGGTGTGATGGAAAGAGTAAATGTCTATAGATTGTACTTCAAAAAACCACTGCAACTTGCTACAGAAAAGACATAGTAAGTTATTGCTGCCTTGAAGCAACAATCCACAGCAGGCATTCAACCCTTTGCATGGGACAATATAAACATTTTAGTGGATTTATGAACATAAGGGAGCATCTGGAGATGATGAGATTGTGTAAGGCTAATTTTAGAGCCTGAATTATTCTAACTCCATAGCTGCAAAAGTCACTGCCATGTTTTCTGCTCTTGTTTAAAAGATGTCTATGGAGTATGGCAATACCAGATTCCCTAATCAAATGGAACAGAAAAATCTAGTGCACTACTGTTGGTAGTGGTGTGGTGGGCATTGGCTTACTAAGAGGATTGCAAAAATCCTTCATGAAAGATAGTTATGCAGTCAAATTTCTGAGGCAAGTTTCTTCTCAGCTGTTAGCATCTGTGTTCCATTTTGCCATGAATAGGTGACTGTCTCTTGAAGTTATTTATGTTTCTCACTTTTTAATAGAAAGTATAGCATTTAGTTCTGGTTGGGGGGAAGAGTGTTGTTTTGTTGGTTTTTTGTTGTTGTTTTTTCCTTTTTTTCCCTCTTATATATTGCCATTGTCTTTGAGCTTAAAATAAGTGTATTATAAATGAAATGTATCGATAAAATCAGTGGGGTGTGATGTACTGATGGATGGGTAGGGAAATAAAGTCATTTAAAGTCAGTTTTGGTTTGGGAATTTTAACTTGTTCCCCTGAAGTATCAGCAATACTGAAATGTAAGTTCTTTCTTGTGTTTAATTTACTTTTTTTTTCCTTTTTCCCCTGGTGATTCTTATCAGTGAAAAGCTTCCAGCCTGGCAGTAATAGTTATTGAAAGTTCAGATAGTAGAAGGCTCAGTACATGAACAAAAGCATTTTAGGAGCTCATAGTCTCCAATGCTATTGACTTAAATATCATAGTTTTGGCTGTTGTCTCTTCCAGAAGTGGCTGATGCATGAGTGGAAACTGAAAATTACAAATCTCCTCCCAATGTTAAGGGCACATTGCTCTGCATGCATCGTCTTCTGAGGCCCTCTGGCAATATACTTAGGGCTAGGGGACAAAAAGGATAAAATCCTGATTCCTTTTAAATGAATTAGAGTTTTAAAATTGATTTGAAGTGAGGAATTATTTGATCATGAAGTGCTGGGCCAAAGTTATGGTTCTAAACATAGAAGCAATGAGGGAGAGGTCATTCTGAGTACTCGAAACTAAGAAGCAAAACAAACAGACAAAAAAAGGCTTTGGATGATATGTTTAATATGTTTTCTACCAGCTCCCCAGCAAAGCAAGGTAGTTCATGACCAGTGGAGCCTATTTTCCTATGGATTCATCTCTGAAGGTTAATTGAACTTTAATATTGAAAACTGTAGGTGGGTCTGATGAACGTTTTGTCCATGAAGTAATGAAGCAGTTAGGTCTTTTTCTTCTATGGATTTTCTATATTTACACATGGGAATGCCAAAAAAAAATTTCTCTATTCATTTACCTGTATTTACTATGGGATGGAGATCTCAATGCTACTGAGTTTCTAAAAATACACCTGAAAGCTCCAATCTTAAATTTGATCAATACTGGCCAAAAAATTTGAAGAGGTTTTAATTGGCATAGATGCACACAGTGTAATCTCATACACACTCAGCTCCCTAACCTCAAAATCAAGGGGAAAACAATGAATGTGTTATTTCTAACTGAGAACTCTTTTAAGAGCAACCAGTGATTTTATACAACAGGAACTGCAAATATGCTTAGCTGTACTAATGCTTCATTTATTAGATAATAAGAATTCTAAACAGTTTTCTAGAAGGCAAGAGATTTGTATTTGTCAGCAAAGCTCTACAAGTTACTGATTCCAGTGTTTCCCTGTGTTTCTTAATGAATTGACCAAAGCTGACAAAAGATTGTTTAAAAGTGAAAGAAATGCCAGATGCCACCTCCTTCTCCCGCAACCACCCTGGAGCAATTATAACAAGAGGACCCATCCTTAAGAACTGTAACAGGAGGGAGAAGGAGCTTGCCTGAGTTTTCTGCTGGTTATACTGTATCTGAATGAAAAGCCTTTGTGTTCCACATTTAAGTGTATGGTCTTGTCTTTTTTTACAACAGTGTTTAAAGTGTCTATTCACCATAGTTTATCTGTATCCTGATCTTGTCCTATCTTGGATAAGTTCCTTGCTGGCTTCACTGAGAATATCCTTTCTCTTCCTGTCATCCTCAAATTTTGTTACTAAATTCTTTGCCTGTTGATTTGGCCATATTACCTTCTTTTCTGCCTCAAGGAGCTGGCAAAGCTTCACTCCAGCCTGTGTTTTATTTCTTATCTTGTATTTCTGTTCTTTTCCAGCCATGCTAAGTTCAGTGTTGTTAATGTCTTTCTAGACCTAATGCTGCAATATTGCCTTTCTTGTCTGGTGCAACACAAACTGTGAATTCACAGGACACACTCTCCTTTCTGTGGAGCCACATTTTCTTTAAGGACTCTGCAAATTCATCTTGTGGTAAATGTTTATCTGGAGAGAGAGAGGAGAGGGACTGTAAATACTGTTGGCTTTGCCCCACCAATCTGCTATTTTAAAATTTCAGATTTCTCAGGTGTAGGTAACTGCCTTTCTAGTAGCTTCCTAACTTCGTGTAAAAGTAATGTAATTGCACATTCTTTCCTGGCGTTTCAGACATAATGCAGGTCTGCTCTTCCATTTCAATTCTCATGTTAGATAGGAACATTGACATTTGTTGTGCTAGCCATTACTCATTTCATTTGTAATCCTTATCCATTTTATGGCGGATTATTTAAGATCTTTTCCAGGATCTTTTCTTAAACTGCTAATGTACTTGAGGACCAGTGAGGGGGGCAGGTATTTAGTGAGATTTGAGCTTGTGCAATATGAATAACTTCCACTGGTTTCTGGTAGCGGGCTGTTGAACAACTCATGAAAATGTGCACAACAGCCTAAGACAGAGCAATAGGCTCAGCTTTTATTGTATGGGTCTTTTTGTTTTGTTTCAGTTTATTTTTTTTTTTACATTTCTGGTTTTTTCCCCATTATCTTTGTTGAGTATCCATATTGAATTTGAGATACCCAGCAGTGCTTACTGAAAGCATTCATATGTCAGAAGCCAAACCTTGCACATGCTTTTATATTAAAAAAAGAGGGTTGGTTTCATTCTCTGTACCTTTTGATTTTAGGTGGGAGTATTCTGATTTTTTTTGCTGATCAAGGAAGTTGTCATGACATGCAGTTTTTGGTACTAGACAGCAACCCTCTGTGGCAGAATGAGAGGAAACGAAGTTTTGGCTTAAGTCCTGTGTCTGAGTTCAGGTGTAAATGCTGCAAAACCATGTTGGACTGTGCAGCATATCCAGTGCTTCAGAGGCCTCCATTGGATTTGACCATGTGTATGTGCTTTGTTTCTCTTGCTGCAACTCTTCTTTGACTTTTTTTGAATTAGAAAAGACGTGCCAACCTCCATGCCATATGCCTATTACTACTAATGGTTCTATATTTTTTTGGTCTCTTATGCTTTCATATGTAAATCGGCTATCAAATTCCATCCTCAGTTTTAACCTGTAATAACTTCATTGCTTACAGTGCAATTTGCACTGGTGTAATTTAGATCAGAATCTGGGTGCGTATGTAAATGTGAACAATGTATGCACACATGTAATGCTTGCTTTCTTACATATGTATTATATATATATGTATGTATGTATACACACACTTTCATTTTACAGTTAAAATAAGTGAGAGGGAGAATCTGTTTATTATTTGTATACTGAACAGTTTTAGAGCAACTAGCAAGAGGAAATAAATAATTTGAAAGAGTAGACAGATTTTGGAGTCATGCATGCATGTGCACACCTTTACAATGTATTCTGGTTCTTGTCAGTCCTAAGCAGAAACTTTTCTTTTTCCTCTGACTTGCGAGCCTCGAATCTCATTTTTAGTTGACTTTGGGGAAAATGGAGGCAGAGATATTTAAAAAAAAAAAAAAAAAAAGAGGAAGAAAGAAACCCCCAAAACAGCAGCCACCCCAGCCCCCTCTTCTATACCACCAGTCCAAACGTGGAACATATTTTAGCAGAAGTGCCCCAGCTCTATCATATGTGCTGTGCAGAGTCATCATGGCCATGGTGCATAGCTGAGAGCCGGAAAGCAAACAGCTGCTGTAGCCTGATTTGAGTTAAAATAGTGTCAGTGTTTAGTCTGGCGCAGTGCTTCAGGAGAGATTGGCAGCTGGGTCAAACAAAGTCATTCCATTGGCTCCCTTCCCAGTAAGCTTCTGCTAGTATTTAGGTACTAGTGCAGCCTAGGCCCCTTTTCTCAGGGATAGCCTAACATCTGACCGCACCCTCTTTGCTTTTTAAAAAATGCCTTTTCACTCTTTAAGATAAATCCTCTATTATACAATCTGCCACTAATTGTGTGTTAAGACTGTTTTTCTCTCGAAAGCTGACGCATCCTGCTCTCAACGTGGTGTAGAAAGCAGGCTGTTACAGTGCTGGATTAATAAAAGGGGCCTTTATGGTTTGTGAAAGAATATCTGTGCTTAGGCAGGAAACTTTTTGATCCACAGAAAAGCCAGACGACATCTAGGTAAGGCCGTGTATCCAATCTGCTTTTATGGGAGAGTGGGGCAGTGAGCGCTGTTAATTGCGATTGCTTCATGTTTGCATGCCCGTTTTGATAAGCTGCAAAAGCTTGTAATGATCTGCTTAGTTTTTGCTGAAATACGCGCGGGCGCCTCGCTTCTCTTTGGAGAGGGGTATCTTGCAGAGGCGTGCAGCAAAAAGTTCTGCTGTCGGACCCAAATGCTGTTAAAAGTGGAGTGGCTGGGGAGAATTTACAGGGAAAGCTTTCCACTGTTACAGGCTGCCTGTGCAATCATTTAAAAGTAGTTGAAAACTGCTTTGAACTAACAAGGGTTTAATTACGGAAAAGTTTAACGTGGCGATGGAAGGAATATTAAGTAAGTTGTCTTTGTCTCATACTTTTTAATTTTAGTTGTTGCTTTAGCCTGTTGGGTCACATTTTTTGTCAGTGCTGAAGGCTGCCATGAATTGGTAATGAGGGCCCCTTTTGCACATGATTTTGGCACTTGGCCAAAATCAACTTCCCAAGGCAAGCTTTCTCTAAAAGAACCTGAAGCATTTTTTTGTGATTAGGAATCATGTCTGAAAGCTGCCACAACCAGTTGTGTAGGCATGTCAAAATGACTTTATACAGTATATCTGAAGTATTCGGGGGGGAGGGTCTGTTTTTTCCTCATGTACCAAATTGTTGCTATTATCATTCTAAATTTCTGCAGCTTACGCACCTCCAAAAACCAGGCTACAGAGAGCTAAGGCATAATGAGGATCGTTGGTACCTTTGTATTTTTCAACATGCCAAAGCAGCACTAATTGTCACATTTAAGCAGGATACAGTATTAGGGGTTGCTTAAAACACTTGTGGACATAAAGCAGATGAATCTCTAAACTTTTAATCTCAGTAAATTATGCTCAGTGAACAGTAAGTAATGATATTTTCGAGAAGTTTCTTTGTTTGAATTGTATGAGTGGAGCTTTTTGATATCTATTTTAAAAATACATGCTTGATCAATTTGGGGGAAAATTTACAAGGAAAATCTTGGATGTGCCTTTGGATTTATCCCAGTTCCTTGAAATCTGGGTATGGGTCTGATCTGCGAGACAAGGGAGCAGGAGCTGGGTAGTCCTTTGTTGTTAAAAAGGGGGAAAGGGAGTTAGTCTAAACATTAACAAGGAGCTGCAAAAGTTCACGTTTCAAGTGTGCTCGGAGTTCTGAAATTTTCGGAGAAAATCGTCAGTGAAATAAATGGGTGATTATTCCTCGCTGATATTATATAAACAAGTCTGGCACTGTAAGTGAATACATTATTATTGTACACTTGAACGTTTTGTGAATTTAATCTGTATTTAGCAAAGCAACCCAGCAGTTGGAAATTAAGGACCTCCTATTACATGCTGTGTATACTCTACCCCAGTGTCGTTTCCACGTGCGTTCAATGTAAAGACAAAGTGCACTGGGCAGCAATTTCGTTATGTATTTTTATTTTACATTTCTGCACTTGTGGCTGTAGCCGAAGGAGCTGCTCCTTCCTTCCTTTATGTGTTGTTTATTTATAAGCAGCACCGCACTTCGGCAGCAATATCGATATGGAACAGCCTTTTCGCACCTTCCCCTGCCCCCTGCCCTCCCCACCCCCCGCCCCAGCCTTGATCCCTTTTGCAGTAGTTCCTGCTGTTAAAATGGGCTTTACAGGTATTGTCTCTCTTCTGTTAAACCATACATTTTCTGTAAGGTATTTGTGTGTGTGTATGTGTGTGTGTGTTGCCTTTATTACATAATGCAAGACACTGCTAGATTGGGAAAAAAAGTTGAGCTTTATAGACTCTTCAGTATCTGTACTTTCATGTAACTTGTCTGGGAGAGTTTGTTCATTGTTACGTTGCAGGAGACTGAATTACAGTATTTGAAATTCTCCTATGAGTTTGACTATAACACATATTTACAGTGAGAGAAAGCAGACAAGATTAACGTGTTGGAAAAAATAGATGGAGAGCATTAGTAAAATAAAACCCACAAAATTTAATTGCATTTTTCTGGGGATTTTGAAAAGTTTTTTACAGCAGGGGAAAAATACATCACAGTTGAATCGTATTTTAATGTAGAGCATTGCCAGAAAATGACCATACTGAATGCAAAAGTAAATGTGATAGTAGAGTTTTTGCAAATTGTTATAGAATTTATTTGCTGGTGCGTGGAAGTAATTTCTTCTGAGTTACTGAATTAAGTACAGTTAATTTAAAATATGTACATACCCACCTTGTTACTGCAAAGCTAACTTTCAGATGTTTTACTGTGATATTCCTAGTTTTGCCTGCAAGGTTTTCCTGTAAAATAATGAACACATGCAAGTGTACTACTTCTAGAGCTTTTTGTTTCTGTTTTGGTTTTGTACATTTCTGTAGTTGTGTTATAAATCACAGCAAGTTATGCTCCAAAAACTTTGTGAGCAGTTTTAAATCCAGAGTCAAATTTTATCTCATAGCATGTCAGAAGTGTAAAATCTAATCTACAAAGTAACAGTTTTGCATAAAAACTTAAAATATTATAAATTTGGCTTTTGAATGCAGACACCAAGTTAACATTTTCCTTTATCAAATCTATTGTCTGTATAAACATACAAAGAAGTTGTGTTTCCATGAGATAAATCAACATTCTGTATTCAGAAGTTTAAAGTTTAAAATGTATAAATACTGTATTCTCCTTCTAAATCCCAAACGAGTAGATTAATGTCTCTTCTTTATAGTTAGGTTGATAAATAACTGTTAAGTTACTTTTCCTGAGATTAAAGGAAATAAAAGGTGAAGAATATTAAGTATTCTCCTTTGTGCCATTTTAATTTTTTACAGCCCTCAGGAATAACGTGTCTCTAATCTTCCTACTTGGAGGGCTTTATGGTTTCTATTTGTTTGCAAACATATCATGAAAGAGTGCAATTATAAAGCTTAACTTTGTTGTAATTTTGTATCTTAGATTTTGCTCCATGGAACTGTTGAACTCTCAATTACCCATTTCAGTGCAGTAAACCAATTTATTCTCCATTCAAAATACAAATTCTTGCTTTTTAGTTGGCAGTTTTACTGACTATTAGACATTATTATTTCATATTTTATTGGTGCAGTGTAAGTGGTACATATTGTTATGTATTTGAATAAAAGTTACAAATGTATTTACAGAATTCTTTCACTTATGTGAAAATTCAAAAAGAACCTTAAACATTATAGAACACTTTCAGTTTATCAAGAAAACATTGGTCTTGTAAAAATAGCTTTATTCCTTGGTAGATTCTGCTGCGTGTTTTAAAACTTTAGAAATGAAACAGGGTTGTTTTGTTTTGTCTTGTGGATTTAGTGGGGCGTTTTTAGCAAGGTTTTCATTCATATAAACTAAGCACTTTGTTCTATATGTTCTAAATTCCATCAATGAGATAAATAAATTGCTGCATTGGATGAAACATAATTATTGAATTTTGGCAGAACTTCAGTGAACTCTGCCATGAAAGATTAATGTGCACAGCGCGCTCTTAGATTCTAAAGTAACAGAGTAAGATAAGGGGAGTGCATAACAGGCTCCAACCTTTGTGGTTTGGAGAAAATAGAAAACCATGGGCAAATGTTAACTTTTGGTATAAACTGCTAATGATAATGTTTTGTCATCTGGTTGATAAAAACTACAGGAGGAGACAAGAAAATCCAATTTAACACAAATTCTCTCCACTTCTTTCTTGCTCTGCTTCCCATTTTTCAGTGTTAGAATAGCCACAGTTGCTGTGTATTCTTACGAGAAGGAGAACATAGCAGGCAGGCTACTTGCAGTATGCAGCCATGCAACGTGCTAATGGAATCCCTCCATATCAGCACGTCGTATGTGGGTTTTCACTGCAGTTACGATTTTGGTTTGTGATTATGCTGCGTAGATCTCAGAATACAAGTAAAATTGTACTGGCTGGATGAAAGCTACATGTAGTCATAGCAATGTTTGTTATTATTCCCCTCTCTCTTCTTTCCCTACCAAACCCTGATTGCTTGAAACATTTGCTTCAATTGACAAATTGCAGTTGTAATCACAAAATCTCATTCCTCCTGGCTTTTAAATAATTGCTGTGCCCAAATAATGTTTTTAATTGAGAACAAAGATGCATTGTCCTGCCAGTCAAGCTCCCTTGGCAGAACCAATAGGACTGCAAAGACTTTTTAGTATTTTCAGTCAGTTCGCTATAGGAGGGAACGGAGACGACATTAACCCTGCTCTGGGGAGAGCGGCTGCCGCGTTGGTGGTGGTACCCTGCTCCGGGGAGCAATCCCTCTGCCTGCTTGGCCTGCCCAGCACCCTGCACCTCAGCCCATGGGCTTTCCCTTCCGCAGATCTGTGCAGCCCCAGGCACCAGCCCTGAGCCCAGACCTGGTTTCCAGTGGGCTCAGGGACGGCGGCACGATGGGCAGGCTCTGGCGTGGCTGCAGGAGTGTGGTCTGCCTGATGGGATGGTCATGGGGGCACGGCTCAGTGCACCCGAAGTGCCTGGAATCACAGGGAGTCAGGCGGGGAGGATGCACCCGTGGTGGGGTTTTTTCCTCTTTGTTCTCTCCTTGCTTCTAGACTGTTAACCTGCTGCTAAGGCCGAGTGTGTTCAGCTCAGTGTTTTAAAATGGCAGGTATCCAGAATCTTGGATATATTTCATGACTTCAAAGGCATTTCTGCTCTCCTTCCCAGTCACATCCTTAAGCTCGTGATGACAGCGTTAGGAGTGGGATAGTTAGAGAGGTATAAGGGCAAGGAACTGATCTAGTGCCCGTTGTAGTCAGCAGAGAGAATCCCCCGACTAACATCTCTTTGGATCCCACACTTGTGGCCTGGCTGCTCCAGGATGCCAAAAGTTGCCTCTTCCCCCTTAGATCCCAATGACACCAGCATGACTAGGATTGCCATCTTCTCAAGCAGCTTTGATGTCTTCATCGGAACTCCTCAAAGAAGAAGGCTTACTGAGTAAAAGGCTCAGACGTGCCTTCCTTGTATTCTAAATAAAAAGATGACTGAGGGCTTATTTTGTCCATTTGCAGTCCTTTCTCTTGTTCTTCTCCCCTTCTAGAAATGACTCTTGTGGCTGATCTTGATTATCAATTCATGTCACCATTTCAAGCAGAGGTTCAGTGTGGGCAACTACCTGACTTCTGTTGTATCCCTGTTAAAATACTGCATTAGACATATGTCCAAGATGAAATGAATATACATTCTACACATTAGACACAGTTCTCTTTCGGTAAGGTTGATTTCATCTTCAAACAAAAAAAGGATATTTTTGTCTTTTGTAGAGTGCCGTAGAGTGCTTCAGTCTTTGTTTGACCCATAGGTGTATTTGGTTGGAAAACCTTTAACAAGTTATGTTCAGAGTGTGTCTGTATTTTGAGGAAGACTGATCATTTTTATTTTTAAGTAATTCACAGAAATGAATGTTTTTATTAGCAATGTAAAATTGTAACCACAGATAACAAAAGAATAGAAGTAGGAATATTATGCCTTGTTTGCGTGGATAATAAATATATTTGCAGTGTGAAATTAGGTTATGTTTTTACAACAAGGGGCTTATGGACTGTTGAAATACTCAAAATATTATGAACATTTTTGGGAAGTATGACCCAGTGAACGTCCCCTACATAATTTTAATGCATAATAGATGAGTGAGTGTTTAAATGCCTACCAGGTTTCATATGTGAGGTAACCAAAAAAAAAAAGAAAGGGTGCATTAAAGCAAAGCTTGCTGTTCCCTCTCTGCTGACCTGGAGAGTCCTGCCTGCTGCAGAGGCAGCTCTCTGGAGTGGTGTGAGACAGGGGCACCGGGACACTTCTGTGCCTCGGTGCAACTGCGCATAACAGAGCGGGGAGAGTGATTGGAGGGCAGGAGAGAAGCCAAGGTACTTGTGACTGTACAGATCAGTTGTTGTTCTGCCTGGCAGAGAGGGAGCACAGTGGCTGTTTTGGGATCCCAGGCTGAGGTCTGCTTTGAGGCTTCCTCAGAGTGGGACGAGTTCCTTTCCGCTGCAATCCCGGAGCCCTTGGCAGTGTGTGATGAAGTTCCATGGGCAGAGCACTGGGAGAGGACTCAGTCCTGGGAAGGATCCGCTGTGGCTTCATGAGTTACCACAAAATTTAAGTCCTGGGTTATAAACAGAAAGGAGACAGGTGAATGGGAGTTCTTAGATACATAACAATATGGAGGTCTTTCTTTCAAGCACAGTAATGGACAAGCAGATTAAATTATACTCAAGTCATTATTTGGGGGTTTTAAAGTTCCCTGCACATTATGCAGGTCAGCATAGCAAATTATCTTAAAACACAGTCTGCAAAATTTTGGACTTTATGTCTTACAAATTTGTACATCCTGGTGTCCACTTCTGACAAGTCTGTCCCTGGGCATGCCATGTCTTCCAAAGGCTGAGAATTGCAAATGTTTGACCTTTCCCTTCCACTGCAACGCACAACGTTGTGCATGTCAACATTACAGCCTTCCAAAACATAGGAAGAATGTTGTGAAGAAGAAAAGGGTTTCACAAACATCTGAAACTTTTTTTTTCATTGTCAGAAATGAGGAACGGTGATGTAAAAAATCTGTTATGTTTGGGTGGAGCAATGGAGAGTAGGGGAGGAAGGTTTAAGTTTAAGAAACACAACCTAGTTGTGTAACTCACAGTGTTTGCAACCTATGAAAATACTGATGATGGAATCGAAATAGGGTCAGGCTGGCAGATCACAGTTGAAATTTGTAATCTCAGAGCATGGCTGAAGCAGCAGAATATTTGGATAAAATACTGCTGGGTTAATATTAGGAAAGAAACAAATACTGGAAAGGAATTCCAAAGTGCTTACAAGGTATCTCATTTAGGGGCATACATGAGTTTGCTAAATTCCAATTCCCAGACTGGTAATAATGATTGTTAATTTATATCTTTTATGACTTTCAGAGCAAGAGAAGCCAACTTCAGGAGAAGGCATATTGTGATACCCTCACTGGTAAGTACCCTAACTGCAATCAAGTTTATTACATTTTTGTAGAGTGGAGGCCTTTTCAAGACCACACTTGATGCAGCTTAGTCACAGAACAGCTTCAGATGACGTTCTGGAACAATGGGGTAGTAATGTGATACAGTCTACAATGAAAATCAGTGTAAAGCACAGGTGGTTGCTGGTATTTGTGTGGCCAGATATAAAACCTTCACTATGGGTACAAGCTACTGCTTTCCCACTTGAGGAAAGTATAATTAAAAGTGGTTTCCAGATGTGCTGGCATGCATCTGCCCTTTCTTAAAAGTGAATTTGGCAAATGCACGCTGAGCTGTGTTGCATTCGTCATTATAAAGCTGTTGATGGTTTTTCAGGTGATAAAAAGGGTTGAAAGCATCAACACCCCCACTATAAAACTGAGGTGTCTGCAGACAACAGACAGTAGCGTTTTATGGTCACATTGTGTTTTTGGGATTTAGGTGAGTAGTTCATAGCTGAACTGTAGCAAATACGTAAAATCTATCTGGACAAAAATTAGCATTCATTTCATGAAAACATGAGACATCATCCCTTTGCTAGTAAGTTCATTTTTTACTGGGAAGAAATAGCAAATTTTGGGGGTTTTGTTTGTTTGTTTTCAGTACAGTGAAATAAATTATAGTGTAATAAATTAGATTTCAGTTCCATTTTCAAGATGTTTAAATAGTTAGAAAATAAGAAAAATATAATGTGCTGAAAATTGACCTTTAATTTGTCTCCACACAAACAAGCAGAAGAAACTCTACTTATAGACTTACACGATGCATCCGTAGTTGAACTATCTGAAAGAAAGTAAATCAGGACAAAATTCAGAAAAGGTACTAGGTTTTAAAATATTTTTGAGAGGAGATTGCAGATCTTATGTTTTAGCTAAATAAACAAAATATTTGTCTTAATATCTAGTTGACTTTGTTAAATGGAAATGTTGTCATTAAAATAAAATCCCAGTTTCAGAAGAAAGTTTTTGCAGTTCCAAAAGCTTTAATTACTGCTACTGCTTGGAACAAGCACAAGGGAAGAATGTTGTGACTGCCATCTTCTTACTAACTTTTCTTCTAGCACTGCACCTTTGATACTGCACCTGATACCTATGTCTTTGAGTTCATTTTGAAAAAAATGAAAGCTGGGACCTACTAGCTTAAAGGTCTCAGACTATTAACCAGGCTGCTAAATACTAAGAGAAGATGTTTTAGGATACTGTGTGTAATAGTGCCTGGCCTTTGCATATATTTCCTTTACTTACTTCAGCAGATGTGACTTGTAGGATTCTTTGTCAAGTGAGAGTCCAACGCTTAGCATTTTATTTTAGGGAAATACTAACACTGAGAAAATCAAAAGTTTTTGGGATGTCCAACATAGTTGGACTCTTTTGTGTAGAAGTTGTTTTTTTCATTTAAATATTTCTTTCTTGACTAAGCAGAATTGTTCTGAAGTGTGTAAATATTGGAATACTTCGCAGAAGATCGAGTTAGTCAGAAAAGCAGTGGCTGAGATGAAGTAATTTTGAATATAAAGCTTAACATGTTGACCGTACCTAAATTTTTGGATTAGCTTCTCTGTCTGAAACACTGCACGTTGTTACAAAGGTGTTGATGGATTCAGTGAGGGATTCAAAAGGCAACCTTTGTAGGAAAGATGGCAAACCCTCCTGTATGTTTCTTTTTTCTGTAACAACATATTAACTCGGTGTGGTCCTGGTGCTGGTAAACGAGGGTGTTCTGGATTGAACATTTTCATGTCTCTCAGACAAAGGGTCCAGACCAGCACACTGCATCTGCTCTGTGCCTGGAGCATCTTGACGATGCAAACAAATGGATGATAATCAATAAGAAGGATATTAATAAGTTCATAATGAAAATGCTGATTTCAGCAATATTGGCTGCTAGTACAGCTGACATTTTTTTTTCATCTCCCTGATATTGTAATGGCTATGGTATATTATAAATATTCTATCTTGACATAAAGACTTCAAATTTGTGCTTCCAGTGACTATTTTACAAGGATGCACATACCTTTAGTATTAATCACATTTAAATCACTCTTTGCCCAGGATTTTAGCACCAAACTCTTATAAGTGTGGGTATTTTTCTGGCAAAAATGTCATTTGACACCAAACTTAAAAATTACTACAAAAATACAGACATTCAGATGTGAAACTGTGCAAAATGAACACTACCTAGGCACTTAAAGTTTGATGGCAGTTAAGACTTGTCAATGGTCAATCCTCTGAACTGGCTACTCACGTCAGAGACCAGCCCTGGCCAGACCCACAGCCTTGCTCACAGTTTGTACAGATCCATTTGTACAAAGGGTCGGTTTCCACAGAAGCTCAAATGGGTTAAACACAATAAGTAGCTTCCAGATACCTATTCTTCACCTTGAATTAAGAACTTCTGGCTGTGGCTTCACAATTAGTTGCTATAAGAATATAGTTTATAGCGTTAGAAATCATTGTCTAAGGCCTTGGGAAGAGTAAGCTACTGAAAAAGGAGAAATCTTTAATATTAAGACTATTTTTTAAAATTTATATCCCTGAAGATGATACAATTTATTTTATAAATAAAGGTTGGGGTAAGGTGAATCAGATCAAGTGAAATGTATCAGTAGCTTTGAAATATTTCATTTTGGTTTGTTTTTCTACATATCTGCATTAGTCTTTAGGGAATGAAACCCAAAAGGATAGTTTTGAACTTTAAACCAGAACCTTTTCACCTTGAAAATATCTAAATAGAATATTTGAGTAATTTTAAAATAGTCTCTGCCTTTTTAAATGACAAATGAATTGGCACATTTCCTTGCAAGTAACTTTGTTTTTAATGAGCTGGCCTTTTTTTTTTGAGGCAAATATGTCAAATATTTCCTACTAACTGTATCATGTGACAAGCATATATTTTGCACTCCTTTAATCATTGTGCTTGTGGTTTTGTGCAAAGTGAAACATTAACAAATTATCCATTTAAGCCATGAGTTTTCAGGTTCATTCTTTGAGAGAATGAAGTAGGTGATAGCAGAAATATATGGAAAATCTAATTTGAAGGTTTTGGCTGTGGATAAGCCTCATATACTCATGTAAATAAGGCCACTGAAACCACCAAAAGGTGTGTGCTTAGTGATTTACTCAAGGCCAGTGTATGTTACAGTGTTATAAATATATTACATGAGACCTGCACACACGTCATTACACCACAAATAATCTTGAATACAGCCATGCAGAAAATGCTGCCCTGAGCTTTCATCTCCTCTGGGTTTTTCCCCAGCAGCTGGGAAACCTGTGCAGGACATGTCTGTAGCCAAAGCAGCATGACTAGCAGCAGGACAGAGTCCTTGGGAAACCAAAGGTGGCCTCGAAGGAGTCTCCATATCCCACTGTCCAGCTGTGTGACTCTGGTTCACTTGCCTTCTCCCAGCATCAACCCTCCATTTAACTGGGCTGAAATCCCTTGGTATTTTGCTGTTTCCTAATGTCATCCTGTTGAAATGTTTCGGTGATGTTTAAGGGAGGCTTAAAGACACAGCTCTTAATAGGGTTGTCATTCAAACTGATAATACCCTTGCTTTTTAAGGTTCTTATGAAGGAATATCTGCTTTCAGCAAGAAATGTGAGCAGTGTGCCTTCTATTCTTGTGCAGGGTCATCAGTTGTGGCACTAGGACTGAAGAAAAATATATCCTTTCTTCACCTGTCTTGCATGACCATTTCTATTGTTTGCCAATCAAGAGCTTCAGGGTTGAGATTCTAAATATTATCTTAATTTTTATGTGATGCAGTACAGTTAGAACAGGCTTCCAAGTTCAGATGATTGAAGGGACATCATAGATCTCTGAGAGAAGAGCTTTGGTTATTTAGGAACAGGACATGAGTTTCTCTGTTGGTAGTTCAGTTAAAATGTGTGTCTGTGCGGAGACTGCAGTTGCTGTTGACAGACACTCCCTGCTTCGTTGTGGCTGTGTTGGTAGTCTGGAGCCTGATATCCCATTTTGGGCATTATTCACCAAGAAGGAGGTAGAGTGATGATAATCAGAGATCTTGAAGGCCTAATTTACAAGGAGTGTTTGAATGGAGTAATTAGCCAGGTATCTTAGGAAGGACAAGAATAACTTGTGCTGCTTTTGTGGAAACATTGTGGACTAGAGGATCCCTTGTGTTCTGTTCAGTCTGCCTTTCCTTTCTCTCCATGATTCCCCACATTGTCCTATTACTTCACCCAGCCCACCCCAACAGATTCAGTTTTCTAACATTTCAGGGGGAATTTATGCACAGTGATTTTTGTTGTTAAACTTGTAAAGAGTTGGTCAGAAAAAAAATTTCTTTCATTACGATAACATCTCATGTCTGGCAAACTGATTTGTATGACAAGACCTACTTTAGTGGATGGCATTTGGTAAAAGAAGTCTCTTCAGCTTTTGTCATTGCTCCTAGTTTGAGTTGTATTTCCTAGTGCACTGTCTGAATACCTGCACTGCTTTCTGAAATAACAAGGAACAACCTTCCTGGAGCTCTTGGTCCAGGAGCAGATTCTCTGTGCTCCATTTTTCTCCATCCTTTGTTCCCACAGGCATCTGAAATGCGCTGCTGAAAATGCAGGGGGAAAGTCCCACTTCAGAAAAGCTTAAAAAAAGGGGAGTGCTTACTAGGAAATTGTGGATAGGTGGGAAAAAAAAAAAAAAAGAAAAACAACTCAAAACCTGAAAACCAAAACCCAAACAAGTTATACGTATTTCAGCTTCAGCATGGCAGCTTCCTAAATGCCTAAGAAAGTGCCTATGGGAAGATCCTGTACTTACAAAATAGCTGAAGATAAATTGAGATTTGAAACACTGTGGTAATTTTGTTTGGATTTTACTTTAGCCTTTTCTTACCACTAAATGAAACAGACATGTACAATGCTGAGAATGTGTGTCTAATGCTAAACAAATCCTTTTGTACATAAAAGATGAGTACATGGAGTCTGTGTTTTGCCAATGGATTCAGTAACATACTATGAATAAGCTTTGAGAACAGGCAAATGACAAACCCTTGATAAAAAATTGGTAAGCTGCAAAGTTGTCTTGTGTTACTTAAAGCTGCAGTGGGCTATTGTACTTCTTTAAAATATGGGGGATATTGAACATTGAGAAATGCATCAAATGCCATCAAAGTTACACAGGTAAATAGGTAATTTTTTGTCAGAAGTGTTGGACGTAATGTTCAGATTTTCTCTTTTGACATGAACTGGGGAGTTTGTAGGGCAGAATGTGCCTCATAACATGGTGAATAACACCTGTTTCTCCTGAGCAACCAGGTATCTTACTCATTAAGTGCTGACTGTTTGCCTCTGTGCTCTACAAAGCAAATTTACAGCCCTTGTCTGCCAGGAAACCCTCCAACTGGAAAGCAAACATAGGATGAGGACAAAATACACTGGGACATCCAAACCAAGTCTGTTAGAGCAAATAAAAAACAGCAGCAAAAATAGGTGGAGTAAGGGAGCAGAAGGTGCATTGGAGATGTGTGTTGTGTTGGAAGAAAATTAAGAAAACTCCAATTTGTGGTGTTTTGAATACAAGTGAAAAAAACTGAAAAAAAAAGAAAGTCCAACTCTGTGAAGCACAGGAAAGAAGGTGGTAAGGTAAACCAAGAATATAATTCACGGTAGAGTAAAGACCACCTGGTCTAAAAATATAGCAAGATTGTGGGCAAGGCAAGGATTCTAGAAAGCAAATTTAGGTAGAAGCAGGTTTGCATATTATTTCCAAAAATACTAAGAACTGTGAGGTTGCTGAGTAGAAGGTGTACATAAAAATCTATGTGTGCACTGAAAACTAGTGCTTTCAAAGGCAAATGAAACTCTTTGCAGTTAAAGACAGATATAGATAACATTAAAAGATGACCAACTGATCACCATGGTTTCGAGTTCATAGCTGGAGTTAAGTTTGGTAAAATTCATCTCAATGCAAATTTAAATTAGTACCACAGTATGTCAAGAAGGATCTTGGAAAAGAGGTTTTCTAGTCAGTGCCTGCTGAATTTTAAGTAGTGTAGTCCACTTGAGTGGTGTGGACTTTGAAAACTCATTTTTCTCTTTATCTTCTCAGGTAAAAAATTTTCTGTTCCCTTGGGTTTCATTAAAAACAAACAAACAAAAAACCCCCAAATCAAACCAAAAGAACCAAACAAACAAAGAAGGAAAAAGAATAAAGAAAAAATTCCCAAACCACAAATCATTGCATGCATTAGAATTTTCATGTACAAGACAAACTTCTCTCTCTGAAATATTTCTCCCATCCACTTTTAAGTTGTAGACGAGAGCATAGTTGCCTGTTTCCTTCCATAAAATGTTTGATTCTTCTGAGTTTTTCCAGCGTTTCACTGCTGAATTTAAGACGAGGGGTTTTTTGGGTGTTTTGGACAACAAATTTGATGTTGTCTGCACAGTAATCTTTTCTAGTGTGTGGTTGATCTGATGAGGTGCTGAGAACTTCTATTTGAACACCTCAAAGATGACAAATGAGGTCAAAATAATGATATGGCCAGTGTAGGAATGAGGCAGTATCCGGTCTTTTTGCTGCCCTTCAGTGGTGGGCTTGTATTTCACTTAAAGTATTATTCATCTTTTGAGCACTAAACAACTGCTTTTTTTTTTTTTTTTAGATTCCTTTTAAAAATTAAGAAACTGTTGAGAAGAATTGTTATTGCCAAAAAAAAAAAAAAAAAAAGTCCTACAGAGAATTAGTATCAAAGTAATCAGAACTTAGAAATCTGAGCTTGCAATGGGAATTGAAGGAAACTCCACAAGGGTATCTCTACAATGGATGTCAGACTTGTGATGACATTGTAGAAATCCAGGAGCAGAAAAGGAAACAAATAGGGGTCTGTTGTGACCCGAAGTTATGAGAAAGGGAGGAGGAAGGGACACCACAAGGAGGTGGATAATCCTGGATAAGATTTCAAAGTTTTCAGAGCATGCCCAAGTCAAATGTCTGTGGTCCCTGACATTTTGCCTGTTATAAACCAGTGCAACGTTCCATCTGAGAGGAGTATGTTGAAAAATCTGTCTTAAAATGAAATAATTTGTTAGAGTGTGTTCCTGAGTAATGAACCAGTAAGCAGTGAGGAATCTATGACACAGTCTAGAAAGTGATTATGGCAGCATGGGAGACTGATGATGTACAGCCTCAGACCACAACAACTGGCGAATGAAATTAGAAAGGAGACTGCTGCTCTACTCCATCTGTGAGGTGGCATTTCTGGAAAACAATGTTTTTGGTGCTAAGAACCCCAAATGTGCTTCTTCCCCCACACCCAAATCTCAAGTTAAACATCAATATTGCTTTCACAGATACAATTTTTAAAATGTCCTGCTGTCATCTCAAAGAACATTCTTCCATTCCAGACCAAAGTCACTTTCTACCTTGTGCCTCATTACCCATGTTGTGTATAACTGAGAACAGGAAAATAGCTTTCAATGGGAAATATAGGAAATACTTGAAAAAATATTTACAAAACAGAAGGGGAGACATCAGACCCATTATCCCAGAATTACAGCACTAATTCAGCAGTTTTCTGTTTATTTTCTACTCGTGTACATTCATTTCTGTTTTTCTTCTTGATAACTATACATTCCCAAAGTCTCACAGTTAAAACAGGAAAACAAACTCTGAATTTTTTTGTTCTGTTGATTCTGTAACAACTGTTCTCTCAGCAGTTTAATGTGATGTCACAATAGTTAGCAAAATGGGCTATATAAAATTGCGTGCACCATGCCCTGGTGGAAAACATACCAGAATAAAGTCAAAAGAATTTATTTCCAATGCGTTACTTGGGAACTTAGAAAGGAATAGTGGTCATGTTATATAGACATGTTTCCATCAATTTGGGTTCACTGACAGTAGAACACTTCAGTCTTTACCTCTGAGAGCACAAAAGTGATGTCAGAGTGACTTTCACCATCTTACTAACAGCAGGCAAGCAGAAATTCTAATTGAATTTTGGATAGAATTCAGTCTGAAATTAAGAATTCAGTTTTGAAATAAAAGTTTTCTGTGTATGGTTCCCATGTTTTTTTCATGAGATTTTTTTTTTCTGTTTTCCTCTGTCATTTACTAGTTCAGCTGCTGTACTCTCTTTTATGTTTTTCTTTAAAGCTCTTTCTCCAAAAGGACAGTGCACTTGAAATTCAGCAATATAGGCCTGTCACACTAGAAATCTACTGAGGTATCTGTTGAGGTATCACACCTGGGTTACTTCCATTGGCCACATCTTCGTTTTGAAATCCAGTCAGGAAGTTGCTTTTCTGGATTTTGAAACTCTCCACTGCTCACTGTAATACCACTTTGAGGCATCTCAGTTTTGTCCCAGAGTTGCTGCTACTTTCATCTTATTCAGTTCTTCTCAACCCCTTCCTATTGTTCATTCCCAGTGGTGCTCCTGTCTCTTTTTCCTTCTTGGAAACAGAGGGTAACCTTTGCATCACCCATTCACTGGGCACTCCTCTCTTTGTTTACTGATCTTTGATTGTTGCTTTTGCAAAGCTTTTGCTAATACTGGTTTTGAGGCATAGCTTTGGTTTTTCTGTTTAAAAAAAAAAAAAAAAAAAAGAAGTGGCATCCTGTCATAAGGTTCTTTTGCTCAGTTAAGTTATTTCAAGTTCATATTTATGCAGGTAATTAAATGAGATCCTTGCCAATTTTTCTTACAGTGCAGTGCTTTAGCTCAGCTGGGTATGCCTTTACCCATGTAGCACAGTATTTTTTAACAGTTTGAGTTAATTCCTTACTTGTATAGTTCAGTTATAGCTTTTGAAGAATTTCCTGAGGTTTCTAGATTAAAAAGTCTACTTACTGTGCCCTCAGTGGAGGCAGGCAGAAGTAGAAATTAATAATCACTCATTACAATCCTTTATTTTGTGATATGGTTCTCGGGCACCCATTCTTGGAGAGTTTGGGAAACATTTCCATAATCTGATGTTAAAAGACAGCTCAGAGAAAGAGACAATTGGAATTTGCCTTTGGAAGACCCCCTCTGCCCATTGATGGGCATGGAACTGTGCCTTCTTAAATGAGGTAAGTTAGGTACCAGAAGCTGAGCTGTAGAAAAATTACTGCCCTTGGTTTTGAGCTCTTGTAATGTGTGTTATTAAGCTTGGGGAGGATACTCATAACTAGCCTGAAGCAAATTTCCAAATTCTCACCTCTCTCTCTTCTCCAAGAGTTGCAGTAGTGCATAGTCTTCTCATGCTTTGAAATTTGCATTGCTTTTTAATTATGGAGAGTGCTGCGTGACTCCAAACAATGATCCTTCTCCTGTATTTTAAACTGGAAGGAACAAGTTCTGTGTCACAGAGAACATATTGCATGATGATATTTGCTGAAAGTTTGTACATTGCAAAATTCTCATTTATGTATTTCGACACATATTTTAGTCAGTTTTATTCCTGGAGACCAACTCTGAAGTCATTACAGCTTTTATTATAATCGAAGAAAATGTCAATATTGCATCTGAAAGATGAGTATAAATATAGAAGTTGGCTTATGCCTTTACACATACAGTGCTCGTCATAAGGATGCAAAAGCTGCCATTTTTTGTTTTTCAAAAAATAAGCCAAGCATATAAAATGAGAGTTGAAAAGGAGACTGTACTGAAAGGATTACCCTTTGCTCTTCACACAGTACTTAAGAGTTCATTCCTGTTTTTTTTTCTGCTCATTATGAATACACAAATGGCATCCTGCAAAACCTACTGTAATGCATTTTTTTCTAAATGCCAGTCAGATAAAATATGAAGAGCTCTCCTACATATCAGAGGATAGAACTGGATGTGAAAAGTAGACATGGTCTGAAATGCCCTAGTGTAGTTTAGGAATAGCATTTCACAGCCAGTTGGCCACACCAGGAACTGTGAGCACAGGTATTTTCGGTATCTTTAGGCAGCTTCTCTCTCTAGGCACAATGATTCTCTCTGTTTCTTTGAAAGCAGCTGTCGTATTACTTGAAAAAAATTATCAAGTATTTCATTACTGTGATGTGAAAAATTTACTTAAAGAAGCAATTTTTCTCTGCAGGTATAAGGTGAAGCCAAAAAAACCTCTGACAGGTGCATGTTGGGGTGAATAACAATTGTAAAATGACAAAGCAAACCACATAAAAATGTGGAAGCGGCAGATAAACTATATTTTGGAAAATTATTGGGCCAGTGAGGTCTGGAAATATATTGTTTCAGTGGTGTTTCCTTGATTTTATCTCATAAAACTGAAGTGTTTCTGACTTAGTTTAAAATAATGGATACTCCGAACTTATTATATGGACTCTCAGAAGTCAAATCAGCACACATTTTGGGAACTGGATTTTTACATTACAATGTCATGCTCTGTAAGATGACTTTCAGGTTGTGCAGTGCTTATACTCACAGGTACAGGTACTGTGTGACAGGGCAGTAGATAGAGCTTGTAGCTGTACTAAGTTCCAATAAATCCTGTAGCAATAATGAAAGCTGATCTGCTTTTTCATGGCTAAACATGGTTCTGGGATTTCAGTATGTTGTGAAGCATTGGCTTCACAAGCAGCCATGTGTTTTTAATTCAGCAGTTTTAATTACAGGAAATTTAATGATAATGAATAGTAACAAAAAAAATATAAAGGAAGAAAAGACAAAAGGGAACTTAGTTTCCATCCAAAGGAAAGAAGTATTTTGGTAATAAACTGGTGCCTTTACATCGGAAAATTCATTTGTTGTACTTAGAGCATATATGCTAAGTGTTAGCAGTACTCCTTTGTTTTTCGCTTTCCTTTTCATTTCTTCTTTGGTTTTCTTTTTATGGCTACAAATATCTATTTAATAATTGGAAAAACATTATGGTAACATGTGATCCTAAACAGGAAGGCAGCTGGTGTCTTAGGAGTTTGGAAATAGGATATCAGATTTTGTCACTGCTATAAAGTCAGTAATAAACTTAGGCAAAATTTTGGCCAAGCTGAACAAGTGTTTTGCCATTGACTTCAACAGAGTCAAAATTTCATTGCTGGGGGTGATAAGTAATATCCTGAGTCAGAATCTGTGGCAGGCAGAGCAAAGCTGCCTGTTTGGCTTGTCTTGGCCGAGGCCTGGAGCTCCCTCCTTTCTGCTCCGTTGCCCGTGCTTGGACTGAGATGTTCGTAGTCCCTGTACCTGAATCGCAGAGGGATCCAACCTCTGCAGCTTGTACCTTGCCCAGTAGACTATCTGGTGATGGAACAGGCAGAAAGGTATGTAGTGTTTTGTTTGGTTGGTTTGCTTTTGTTTTCCAGAAGTGCTGTAAAAGCAGTTTGGGGGATTTGCTGTTGCTGTGTTCTCCCTGTTTAAGGTGTAGTAAATAAGTCTTCAGTTCTCCCAGTTTTGCAAGGCATCAAAGAATGAAATAACTAAGAAAGAAGTGTTCAGCAATTGGCACCAAATTAAGCGTAAGGATGATAAAGTGTAGCATCATAAGCCTGGAAAGCTGGCCAGTTAAAATACCAAATGATCCAATTACAAACAAAAGACAAATTCGTACGATTGTTGGGGAACTATTGAGGTCGTTTATTCGTGGTGATTCACTGAGTGAAGGAGTTTGGCCAAGAGCAGCAGCAGCTTACATTAGATTTCAGTCAGACTTATTTTTGATATAGAGTATAATCAATTAACTATAGTTATATCAAATGTTACAGCTAATTAATTAGCTTTACCTAACTCTGTTAGTAAATTTATTTATGGGTTGCAACATGCAACATCCTATCAGTTAGGATAATAATAAAAAGCCGAGCTCCTAGTGATGCAGCAGCTTGTCTGGTAGCCACCTTTTTTGACATATGGAATCAATCAAATTTCAAAAATACAAATTTTCAAAAGGCTGCAAATTCGACATAATGCCTGACAGTCCCGTTCTTAATTTTCCACACCTTTATTAAAAACATCTATTGAATTAATTTTGAAATTGAAACTTTCTTTTAACTTCAGTGTAATTACACATCCAATTTAAGAGGTGTTTCTTCATAACCCTTATTATGAAAAGTTCAGTAGTGACAAAGAAGATGTTGGAAACTTTAAATACAGTCAAATTTTTAAACCTATTTTGTAGTCCACGGTGTTGTTTGAAGAACAAACGAAAACCTAAAGGGTTTGCTTTTCACACCTGAAATGCCTTAGGTTTCAAAGAAATCTCAGTGCTTAATTTCCTTTGAAACTTACAAAAAAAAATCTGGTATTTTTAAACCCTGAGGATCTAAACTGAATTTCACCCAGTCATTTCTGGTTTCTCTGTACATGCTTATGAGCAAAGATCAGGACACTAAGATAATAAGGATTTCTGCCATTTTTCTTTTTAAGTTGTTAGAACATCTTGTTTGCTTATTTTGTTGTTCCTGGTGTCGTGCCCTCAACTGTGTGCTGAAAATTGACTGGAAAGATGGGAAGACGTGTTTGTAAGCTAATGAATTTTGGCCATTTTAGCTTCTTATGTTTAAATACAACACATTATGTGCATCATGTGTATACAGAACTAGTGTGATGCAGTATAGAAGATGGAACTAGGCTCAGTGGTATTCAGTGAAAAGACAATAAGCAATTCTATTTAAAGAAATTGGAAAAAACCCGCAACTTTTACTCTGGGCATGGCCAGCAAGGAAGCAGAATGCTCAGAGAGGCTGTGGATTCTCCATCCTTGGAGATATTTTAAACCCAACTGGACACAGCCCTGAGCAATCTGTTCTGGCTGAGCCTGCTCTGAGCTGGGTTGGCCCAGCAAATCTCCAGAGGTGCCTCCCTGTCTTGGTCTTCTCTGAGAGTCTATACTATGGTCTTGGCCAATGTAGTAACTTAAAAAAATTTAAAAGGGTGATTTTGAACTAATAGTCTTACAGAAACACAAATTAACCAGATTCTGAAATTGTACTACGTGATGTAAAATATATGGCTAATATGTTTTTAGGATATATTCAAAACCAACCTTGAGCTAGAAGCTGGTAACTGTTACTAAACTACAAATCAAAGTATTTTTTTATTGTCGTCATAAACACGAGGATTCTAAAGAGTAAAACCATAGAAGTTGAAAAAACAGCAAAGTCACAATGTTAATACCGTGTTTAAAACCATGTCCTGGAGGCAGACATTAACTAGCTGAAAAGTATGTAAATTAGGAGCTTTTAAAACGCAGAGTTGCACAAATCAGTCATTAAATTGCTGTATGTTGACTTTCCACTCCTTTTTTTTTTTTTTTTTTGTTCTTTACTTCTGTTAAAAGTGAGATCCCCTCGAAGCTGTCCCAATCTTGTAGGAACTGTGCTCTGTCCCTGATTCTGAAAACTCTACAGTGTGCATTTATGTGCATCTTGAACAGCTACAGACTTCCATGGGGTTCAGTGTGCAATATGATGGTGTCGCTAACATATTTATTTCTTGTGCTGTGATGGTGTTCAGAGTCTGAGCCCAGAGCCCCCCACTGTGCTCTCAGCACACAGCACGAGACTCTGCCTGTCCCAGGAGCCTCTCGTCGAGGGCACAATCCAGGTGAACTCTGCAGTAACCTCCACATGTGGTATGAGTGTCCTCAACCTTCCCCCAGCTTTACAAAGGACATTTTGGGAGATATCTTTTCTTGGATTAATTGTAATTTTGTAGGGGCAACATTCTTGAAGGGAGAAGGGACACAAAAGGGAAAAGGGACACAAAAGAGGATAATAAATTAAGGAAATTGAAGTATGACAACATTTGGAGCATCTGAATGAGCAGGTGGAGAAGTGTGTCTGATGTCTAACATTTGGACAGTGTGTTTGCATGCCAAAAACTCTTTTAAAAAAGATTCATTGTTGTTATGTACTTGCATTAGTTGATAATGCAAAAACTCATGACTTTTTTTTTTTTTAAAATTTGTAGGCAGCATATGCCAATAGTTTTGTGAGGAGATCTAGCTTCTAAAATGGTGTCCTTTCACTGCATCATTATCTAATATCCTTTTTCAGTGAACAAAGCAAAAGAACACCCACAAATTTATAACCTAATTTATATACCTTTAAATTAGCATTACATTTTTAGTATGTGTTTGTTTACCTTTGGAAAAAAATTGCCCTTTTTTTTTTTTTTTTTTAATGATAGTTTAAAGCAATAAACCAAAGCTTTGAATAGCATGCATGGACATGCTTTAATATATTCATGAGTGATCAAAATACAGTACAGAAATCACATATGCTGCTCTGCTGCAACTTTCAAGGTTCAATCCATCATTCTGGAACCCAGGGGGCTGAGATTTGACATCCTGCCTAGAAACCATACTTCAGATTGGCTGGAACTGTGCCATCTTATGTTCAGGTTAAAAGAGCAGCTGTAATTTGTCTGGGTAGCACTTTAACTATGCACAGCAAATCGTAAAACCCATTTTCAGTAATAAACTTGAAGATAAAATAGGTCCATTTGCTTCATTTCCTGATCCATGCAAGATTTTCATCATTTTGATACAATACCACTTGGAGTTTGATCTTATAATGGTGTAGATTTCTGTAACAATCTTTCTCAGATTAGCAGTTTTATTTAGCATATATATACTGTATGTAGGAGATTTATTTTTTGGCATTTAGTGGTAGCCTTTTTCTATTGTTCTTTGGAACTGAAAATATGAGAATAATTTCATAGTAGGAGTTAAATTTATATGTGATTGCCACAATAAATAGAACCCAATTGTAGTCTTTTTTTCAATTGTAAATACTCTGTCCTTTTCTTTTTCCCCTTTTATGTCTTAGCATGGCTTGCTTGCAAGGGAGTAGCAAATGCAAGTATTCCCAGCAACTCATTGAAGATATTTTAGGAATATATGTAAATATGAATTTTATTTATGGCTTTGGATTGTAATGATTTTAGATTTCAGCCTTGTGCGTGCCACCCTTGTTTGCAAGCATGACTTTGCTTGAACAGCAAGGTCCAGCTTGGGAGGGCTAGTTTTCTGTGTAAAACACCAAGTGAGCTCCTAGGCTAGACTTTCCACAAGGGAATGTGCCGGTGAGCTCAGCTGTGAGGAGCCTGACCACAGGCAGGCAAACTCACCTGTACATGGACATTGTAGGCGTTGTTTCGGCTCCTGTTCGATGGTGCACAGTTTGGGTTCCGTTATTGTCTTTTTTCTGATACAAGTCAGCAGAAGCTTTGTGTGCCCTTACACTGTAAGAAACAACTTTAAATGTCGTTCTCCTTCAGTAGACAACTAAAGGTTTGACCATTAAATAGATTAGCCAGTCTCCTCTGAATCCTCAGTGCATTTACTTCACAACCTCCCGCCAAGTGCCAGATCGACCGCGTTTCTCTTTCATTTCTCTATTTGCATTTCTGCTCAGACTTCTCTCTTTCAGCTCCACAGACCTCTCCCTTTTTGGTTTTGTTTTCAAGTCTTACAGTTTGCCAAGCCGAAAGGAAAACCCCACATCACTCTTCCAAACCCCTGTCTGTCCCCCATCTCTGAGCTGAGGAGTTACATTCAGGACAGGTCTAGTGTCCCTGAGCACAGGTCTAGTGTCCCTGTGGCTGGCACAAGGGAAGGTTCTTTCTCTTACCCTTTCCTTAATACTGACACTGTTGGCAAGATGCTTGTCTCTGTTGCTGTATTGTTGTAGTTCAGCCTACACTACTGAAAGCACATTCTTTCAAGATGTTAGTTTCCTTTAAATGATTTGGCCCTTTGAAAATGCCTCTGGAATAAGGATTTATGGGAGTATAGTGTACTCGTATTAGACATGTACTTTGCTGGGGTAGCCCAGCCAGGGAAAATAAAATGTGCTTAAGTATATTTCATCTTTCCCCACCATAGTTAAGTGAGAGCAGGCTGCAGGATAGCATTGTGTGTGTTGGTGGCCACACAAGCACTCGGTATTCCCTGGAGACTCGGAGGTACGACAGCTGCATATAAATATGCATAGTTGGAGAGATTCGTGATTGTGCCTCGTTCCAGGGCTGATTGGCTGTGGTGCTGCCTCTGCAAATCAATGAGCGTTTCCCTCATCTATCAGCTGCTCGCTTGCTTGGAAGCAGACAAAATGGTTAAAACACCAACAGCCCACAGAGGGCTCCTGAGTGAGGGAGACTTGTTTGCTACAGCACTCAAAACATTTCCCTGAATCTACAGTAGCTCTCAGTAGATGAATTTAGCACTCAGCAGATTAATTTAGCTCCCAGTGTGCTGGATTTAGAAAGAAAAACTAATATAGATGAATACATTCTGTTCAGCCAGCATATTTTGTTTTGCAACAATACACATGTCTTATTTGAACTGCAATCTGGTTGGAAAGCATTTTGCGAATGGTGCATTGGTCATAAAAATGAGTCATGCTTGCTCATTTTTTAAAAAACTCTCAACTAGTGCAGATTGAGGAAAAAGGTATTGAGCAATTCGCTGGAGAAAGTATTGGAATTTTAGACATCTCTGATGTGCTTTGGGCAGCTTTTTAAGGTAGACTTGGACACTGTGTTGCAAAAAAAAAGTAGCAGCTGCTTTTCCCATTGTTACCTGCATAGCCTAGTATGTGATGTGTGCCACCTTTCTCATGGTGACTTTGCTCATTTGCCTTCTGGATTTACAGGCTGGAAGCTGAAGGTATGCCCAATGACAGTTTGGAAGAGCTTTTGAGGAAGGAAAAACCAGGATACAAAATCCATTGTTTTGTGACTTTAGTATAACCTTTAGCTTCCTTCCTAACCTGGAACATGTCACAGGGAAAGCAGGACTAGATTGCTTATGTATGGTAGCAGTACCTTGCTTATGATAACAGTGATGTTTGTTATTTCAGGAGCTGAGAAACTGAATAAAAAGATAAAGATATAAACTAAGACATAAAAAAACCCCTAGGAGCTGAGGAGATCATTTGAACGGCTTTATTTGAACATAAAATGGTCAAGGAAATGAAAAGAAAAATGCTGTGAATGCTTGAAATGACAAGCTGGCTTTCTAAAGTAGTATCCTCAGTAAATGAGTATCTCATATGAAAAACTAACTCCCAACACATCTTCCAGAGCTGCTGTTGATAAAGTATTTCCACTACCAGCAGCAGAATGATCATTATAAAACATTTTTTCAACAATCTATTTTTTTAAAAAACATTAAAGAATGGGTTGAAGAGCAAATAGCTCCTTTCAATTGAGTTGGTGCCGTACAGTGCAGATCTAATTTACTCAGGAGGATCTCTGCTGCTACAGTGATGAGTGCTTTATAGTAGTGATTCCCAGTCCTATTTAATGAAAGGGCTACTGAACCTTTTGGAGAACAAAAACCAGAGACCTTCCTCTTAGTGATAGTGCAGTGGTTTTCATTTACCAATGGATAAAAATGAAGCAAAACATTGGAAGCTTTTTTTTGAGGTTTGTTTTCCCTGCTTGTTTGTGTACTGGCTTGCATGTGCAGAGATATGCATATGTTTTCTTCTCTCTGTTTTTAAATCCTACAATATTTTTGGAGTTTATCCTGCAATATCTTACAGGCTACCAGCAGCTTTTAGTCAGTATGTTGAGGAGCACTGCTAGGAAGACCACAGAAGGCTGGAGGCCTGGTTCCTATGTTTGCTAGGAGCCTTGCCCATCAAACTGCAAAGCCTTCTGTGCACAGTTGCCCTCTTTCTTCTGGATGGTAAATGTTGCTTTCAGTGAGAGACTGTGAATCATGTGGGATTTTACCAGTTCTCCTGTGTGGAGGATGATGAGGCACAGCGGTGCATCCGGAGGGCACTGCAGAGAGGCAGTGGTGACTCACTGTGCCTTCTGGCTCCTCTTTTCTAGGAGGAGTGGGGATGTGTTATGAGTAAATCCTCCTACTGGAAGAGGAGAGTGAACAACCACTATCCCACATGGACTTGGCGAGGTTGGCCATGGCACGAAGGCAGTGAGGCAGGCACTGTGTTTATTCACTGCCTGGATGCTCAGAAGGGCAGTAGAATGTGGTGCATAGGTATCTGTTAGTACAAATTATACATTCAAAGGTCATGGGAACACCCCTTGCCCACTTCCACATCATGTTTGGTTTCCTTGGCTGGGGGCACAGGTGTCCAGCCCCGAGGAGAGCTGTGAGAAACCTCAGGGGGGCTCACCCTCCTTTTCAAAACTACATTTCAGTTCTGGTCCTGACACACCACAAGCCTTCCCAGCCCTGGGCTCCGCTGAGCTGGGTACCACCCTAACCCCAATTCTATCCCATCCCATCTCAAGGGCTGCCTTCTTGGCCAGCACCAGGGCCTGCAGTGGCCACCGGGGATGGCTGGGCCATTCCTGACCCTGATCACCATCCCCAGCCTGGCCCAGCTCACCTCAGTGGGGGCTGTGGGAAGGGACAGGCTGGAGAGCGATGGCTCCCCACTGCCCTGGCAACCCCATGTCCCTGTCTTTGCTCCTGCAGTCCCCATATCCCCAGTGCAGGGATGCAGAAGATGGTTCGTCGTTACAGTGACATTTGGGCCGTACTGGAAGCAAGGAGAGGTTTCTGCTAACTGAGGTACGGCTATTTATTGGTTCTAGTTTTGAGTAGCACAATCTTTTAATTTCCTTTGCTATGTTAAGGTGGTTTTGTAGGTAAATACAAATCATGGAAAGCTAATGCTGATTCACGAAGATGCAAGCTGTATAGAAGGCCTTTGTGACTGCTGCAAGGTTGAGTACCCTGGAGGATTACCCTCCACAAATATCTTGGGGGGTTTTGGTAGTTAAGCTTTACTTTTGGTAGCCTGAGATTTTGCAGGTGGACCCATGGACCCTATTTGCCATGGGAGGACACCACAGCATCCTACTGCTGTGAATCCTTACCTTCCACATCCTGCTTCATTCATCTCCTCCTCTTCCCTTCAGGGTTTCCTTGTGTTCTTGGCAACAGCTACAGAGGAAATTAAAGGCTTTATTTCCAGACTAGCTTCAGATGTCACAAACATGGAGACCAGTTTCTGAAAATCCAGTTCTAAAAACTTCAGTGTTTATTGTTTTCTGTACTTCCCTGCCAAGACCTTCTCCCTGCTGTGGCAAAATACTGCCATCTGTAAGATATATCAAACTAAATGTTAGCATAGTAGTACTTGAGAATGCCATGTGCTCATTCATAGCCTTGTTATGGGTAAAGATTGTGCCAGACTTCATGGCATGCAGGGCCTTGTTTTGAATGTCTTTTTTTTTTTTTTTCTTGTTGTTGTTTGTTTTATTTTGTTTGTTTTTTGGGGGGAGTGGGGGTGGGGTGGGAGGGATCCCTTTAGATTCAGTATGGCCTAGTTTAAAAGTTCCAACTTCGGACAAATCACTAAGTCGGGGTAATTTCATCTAGATCTACTGTTATCCATAAATGGACATTGTAGCTCACATGTGTGCATGGAAACAAGGGATAACATGTATTGATAGAAGTGATTTGCCTGTACATTTTAATACTATAGCATGTCCCCACCAGGGTAGCAGCAGTGCTCTGATAGCTTCTCATAAAGAATATTTGCTATTATAAATTTTACAGAAGTTAACTAACCTCAGAACATGGTCGTCTTTGATCATTACAATAGTATTTATTCTTTTACACAAAAAAAGTTTCATGATCATATTTAATGAGTTAGGAACAAAATTGGCTATTTCTTCCCAGGAACACAGTTGGCCATTTCTTCCTGTTCCTGTGATATAATTTTAAGCTGCTATTTTCAACATTCTTGATATTGCTTAGTAGGTTATAAATTATGAAGTGAACTAGATAAGAGATGTTCAGATTTCCACCTGAGCACAAACTACACTTTGCTATAGGAAAAGCAATATAGGTGCAATCTAAGTTGCTTAAATGGACTACCCGTCATCAGATGTTCTTTTCATCTTAGCTTGAGAAACTTAGAGAATAAAAAGTAGACTTGGATTGACTTGATCAATTCATGGGATGTGGAAAGTATTCAGTTTGAAGCAGATACCTTGTTTAATAGAGTTGCTGATATTTAGAAAGAATATTTTTTTTTGTTTTGAAATTCATGTAAACTTGGACCTAGAGGTTGTATAGTTTTAGTCCCAGGAAATAAAGATTTTGTTTAATGAGGAACAAAAACTATTTTACTTTCCAAAGTTCTACCTGTTCACTGGGAATAATTTTATTTATGATTTTGTTTGCATTAGGCAAATGATTTGTAAAGAGTGTTTGTCACCTTTGCCTCTTCTTTCCCCTGAACCTGCCCCTCTCTTCAGCAGACTTACCTGTCTGATGCAGGTAATAATTTGTAATAACTTTGTATCTGAGGAGTTGCACTGGCAAAGTCATAGGGGCTACCTCTGGCTGCTATCTTTGTGTAGGCAGTATTTCTTCATGAGATAGTAGAGCTATCTCATTTAAACAGAGTCAAGAACTGTTCAGTCTTCAGTAAAGAAAGCTGATATCATCATCCTGAATAGAACAATGCTTAGAATTTTGACTGTTTTTCCTCCATATTTGAAACTTTGACAAAGGATGCTGAACAGTGTGCTGTGATGGGCCATAATTTCCCAAGGAAAGAAGATGGTACTGAAAATAGCATAGATTTCACTGTTGCTTTGGAATTCTGCACAGAAACCATATGTAACATATTTCTTTCTCTTTCCCTTTCTTCTGTTGTTTTATTTTCTTTAACAGCATCTGGTAATAGCTATAGGCCCATCCATTTTTATATCACAGACTAAAATTAAAAGTGCTGCACACAGTAAAACACGAATGGCTAAACAGTTTCTGGCTAAAGGTGTACACAGGGAAGAAAAGGCACTTCATTTCTTTGTCTTCAAGCCAGCCAAAATAACTCATCTGTGCACAGATCATTCCAAGGGCAGCGAGGGAAAAATTCACATACATAAGATTTGCTGAACCCTTATCATTCAGGAAGTAGGAGGAATAGTCTTTAGATTAGCATTCTAGTCTGGGTTATCAGAGACTTAGCTTTGGTTCCTGAGTTATCGCAGATATCCTGCCATTAAGTAGCATAAGTAGTTTTCCTATGCCTCAGTTCCCCATCAGGTAAAAATAGGGATCTCTTACAGGGCTGTTGGGGGGATAAATACCTAAAGCTTGTTAAGTGCTTGGATTATTCAGTAATAAAGCTTGTCTAAGTACCTCACCCTGGTTAGGCTGGAATGTGTATATGCTGTATCCATGCACCAAGGACTTTTTTAATAGCTTGGAAGGCATGGAACCAATTCACCTAAGAGGATGGAAAGATCAGCAATGTACTGGGCTACTCTTGTGTCAGAAACAAGAGACGCTTCTTAGTGGAAGACAGTTCTTTGTGCTGTGGTTGGGCATGACCTAAGCAGAAAACAATTGAATTACCTGGTCCATCCCAAGGAGATGCCAGGGAACAAGAGAAAACTTTTATCAAATGCCCCATTAAGAGAGGAGTAAGTGGAGGAGCAACGCAAGCAAGTACTTTGTAAGAGGGTATATTTCTGGAACTGATGGTTGTTCATGGAAGTCAGACATACAGGAACAGAAATAAAAAAATGGAAGAAAATGAGGCAATAGGATATAATAACAGAAGAATTTTTCTCCTGGTAGGCTGCATAGCTCAAGACATAACTGGGGAGGTGGAAAAGGAGAGGCAGAGTATGTTGGAGAAGTGGGAGAGAGTGACAGTAGTGGTCACTGGAATGCATATGTCAATTTATTTTATTTGATTAGTGAAAGACTAGTGTTGTGGATGAAGTTGTGCAGACAGGGTAGATCATAGAAACATCAGAAATCAGAGTATTTATTGTTTGCAGCAAAGACAAACATTTTGTGTGAGCTTTCTCTGTTAGAATAGTCAGAAGGAAAATAATTACTTCTCTCCAGCTGAAAAGCCTCTGAAAGGAATCTGCCTGTGTTACCAGAGGGAAGAAGGGTGCTCTAGAGATAACGAAGCTTTTTCAAGGTTAAAGGCAGAGGTCACGGCGGTGCTGTAAATTCCAACAGCTCCAGTTGTCTGTGTTGGGCCCCAGGAGGAGACCCCGGGCTGGCTGCGAGCAGCGAGCTGGGCTCACATGGGCGACAAAACCACAGCTCTTTTCTTAGTCATGATAGTGCAAAATGCATTGTAGGTAAGTGTTTGGCCATGCAAGCAACAGGTTCCTGATGTAAAAATAGTTGTGGGTGGGGGATGTGACTTATGTGGAAAAATACCGAGGGATGAGGCAGTCAACAGTAGGGTAAGCAGCGGGAATACTGAAGCTGTACCGGGAAAAACTGGAATTTATCTAGGAACAGATGTCAAAGTTTTAAGGTAGAGAATAATCTTTAGGACAAAATGTAAGTACAGAGTGTTTCTGACTGGATTTAGAAGATGAAATATTCAAATAATGTCTTTGAGAATCTCCGGGATTTGAGTTTTTTCTTTGTTTTGTGATTTTATTTTCTTTACTTTGCTAAGGCCATACAGTTTCATAGGGAAAAAACAAAGTACAGAGTGACATGTCATCTCATCCCACCTCCTGTATAACACTATATTTGGATAGATTTGTTAGCTGAGGTTTTTGTTTGACTTGTTTGAGGGGGTGAGCAGCAAACAGAATATAATTTTCTCCTGTTTAGTCACACTAGTGAAAAAATGAGCAATTTGGCGTTTAGCTTCCAGGTCTATGTACTGTTCCTCTACAAACCTTTTTTAAGAAGAATTTAAGTAAATACAAATGCCGTATTGAAAGTACAAAACATCTGGAGTGGTTTTAGAGATGCACTGAAATATAATGTCATTAATTTCTATTATGTTAATTATACCTATTGTGAATTAAAACAGATTCCACTTTGCAGCCGTTGTTACGTAACTTGTGGCTTTGCCATTCTTTGAAATGCAACTTTCCATTCATGTGGTATATTAGAGAATGTTACAAGACAAATTACAAAGCTCAGCCAAAATAATGCCGAAAATCTTAAACAAGTTACTCTACTAGATAAATAAATAATGTAATACTTACTGTTCTGCTTTTGGTTTTTTTTTTATTTAATAAAAAAGAAGTGCTAATGTAATGAGACAGGGCTGAGAGGAATGTGCTTTCTTTTTTTCTGGTTTTATGGTTTAATGGAGTTCCTCTACACCTCTAGTGAGGTATCTGAGATCAGGTTTTGAGCTACTATTCCTGTGTGGTATTTGGTATTCAACGGTGCATTCAGTTTTGTTCTGCATGGACTCTTAAGTGTAGCACATCACTGAGTTCGAATGTTCTGGTGTATAAGACAGGGGTGAGTTCGTGGTAAGGTTTTACAAACAGCAGCATTCACAGTCACAGCAAAACAGGGTGAAGTTCGATGTTGTACTTGTTTGGAACAGGCATCTAGAATGTCTTTACCTTTTGCTGGCATTTGGACATGGGTGTGGAATTTCTTGTGCATGGGGAGACACTTCGGATTCTGAAAAAGCTGCAGGGAACAACAGGAAAAGAGAAATCTGCTTTTGCCTTCTAGAAGGGCAATAAAGATGGTGGTTTCCAGGATGGTTCCCCACAAAGTACCTGCCACGGGGAGTGATCTGCAGGGGACAGTGGCTGTGTGGGAGATGTGGATGTGTCTTCTGATCCTCCTCCAGATGCAGTGGAGGTTTTACATCTCTTGTTCTGCTATAATGGGCTTACAGTGCAATCCAACCCCTAGTAAGTATGTTAAAATTAATCCTGTTTTAAGTAGTTTAGGAGGAAAAAAGACTTTAAAGACTCTTCTTTCTTTTTAACAGTGAGTGAAACTACCACTAAAAACCAAAAAACAGTTATAAAGGCGTTGTGTTGGTAAACTGGTCATTGCTTGTGTATCGTTGTAGGAATCTGACTGCAATTAGCAGACCCAAGTGTTTGAGTATAGTTTCACCCCTAATTTGAGAACTGAAGTGAAACTTGAAGTCTTACAAAATAAAATAGATTTTTTCTGGGGAAAGAAGTTTTAAGTTCTCACCCCCAAATCACTCAACATTTGCAAGGACCTTAAACATCTCAAATTCATTTAATAAAATGTTTGTTTAATTTTTCTATATTATGCTTCTGATACACAACTGTCCACAAAATAAAAATTATTTTAAAAACAAACAAACGAACAAAAAAATCCATATCAAGAAAATCTCTCTTTATAGTTTGTCTTTGGTCACACTAACACATGAGAAAGAGAGTTTGGTTTTTCTCATACTTAAGTACTTATTTCAAATTGAGAAAATACCATTAACACTTTTTTCACTACAAAATTATTCAGTTCCAGTTTTAATGGCATCTGAGGTACTGGTAGGTGACTTCTTTAGGGTTTTCTGCACTAAATATGACTTTTCAGGGTTTCAGATTGTTTAGCTGGAAATATACATTACAAAAAAAGGATTTTTTTAAAATATTAAGATTCAAAGAGTATCAGCATTTTCAATACCATTTGGAGGATTCTGTTAACTCTTTATGCATGCATTCATTACCATCTCCAGTGTTAGCAGTCTTTTCCTCCTGAAATGTATAATTTTGTTTTCGAATAAAAATGCAAACAATTTTATTTGAATTAGCACTTTTTTAGACTATTTTATACTTTTGAGTTCTGCACCTGTAATATAATTTTTATTTTGTTGTAGTTCCCTAATCTGATCAGAACTGGTCTTGTCTGACAAACCTGCTGTCATTCAGTTGTGTGCCCCCCTTGGACAGTGCAAACTCTTTCATGTTGGTTGCATTACTTTTACTGTAAACAGCATAAATAGGTTTGCCAGAGCTTTTCCTGATGAGAAAAATTAACTAATTTAGATAGGACTTCAGTGTTGGGGTGTTGATGGTCTGTCATAGGCCCTCAGGAACTGCCACAGTGAGGGTCATGTCCACACCCACCTAGATGGAGTTGTTTCTCACTGTTGGTAGAGTTCAGCTCAGGCCCTTCCTCCCTTGTTGCAAAGCCTGAGCATCCTTCACTTTTTTCAACCATATTTCTATTTCATGGGAGCATCAAGTTAGAACAGCCAGTCTAAGATCCATCTCAAACTGTGTGTCTTTCCTTCAGTCTTGGCAGTGTATGTACAGGCTGCTATCTCTCCCAGGAGGACTGAGATGGAGAAAGCAGTATCTCTGCCTTGTGTCACTGCATGCTGAGTACAGCCACAAGTCTCTTGGGGCCATTGGGGTCACCCTGGGAACCCTTGTTAGGTTCAGCTCGTTGCTTTCTAGGAAAGTCTTAGGGATAAAAACTGTGAAAATAAACATCATCCTTCCAAGAGTGATGTATTATGATGTATCTGAATCCACCTTGAGAACAGAAGCCTGATTCCAAGCTGGAAAGCTGTGGGTGGCTGACACAGGGGATAAAACAGTTGCATGCCAAAAAGAGGAATGTGCAGCTCTCAAAGTTCACTCAGCATATTCGTTGTTGTGTTTGTAACCAGCTCAGTAGTTTGCTGGTGTAAGAGGGTGTATATAGCCCCTTGCAGTATTACACATAACAAGGCCATAAAAACACTGAGCAAATAAATATAAGCTGTCCTGAAATGCCTCGATGCTATCACAAAGGTGATTCAACCGTGACTCTCCTGCTTCCACAACTTTTTTAAGTGGGTACATAAACTGATAGATTTCTTTTATCCATTGACTTTACATTGTTAGCTGGAGGATTTACCATGCCATTTTTTATAGAAAGACTTGAGTGTGTAATAATAAAATAAGGCAGGTTCTGATACTTTAAAAAGTCCAACTTTATTTAGCCAGTGTCCACTTCTGTTGGCCCTCCATTCTTAATTGTTTTCCTTTTCTCACATAATGGGTGTGGAAGTGGATGTAAGAAGCTTAGGCATTATAATGTACATTCCTGGATTGTTTGTGCTGACCTGACTTTAGTGTCTTCAGACTAGGGTCAGAAAAGCCAGTTTAATTATGTACAAACATCCAAGAGCTCTAGACAAGAACTCCAGTCTGTTGCTTTTAGCTATTGATAGGGATAACCCCAGCTCTGATGACAGTGTTGCAAAATAAAGATCTCCCAGAAACCCAGTTAATGGCACCTTTGTTCCCAACCTGTGACTTTGTAGAAGTCCTGATACTTCAGGTTTTAAAAATTAATAATGTGGACCTGAAGTTAAAATAATACTTTGGAAGTGGGGATGAAACAAACCCTTCCCTTTTCATCTTTCCCCAGTGATTTACAGGCAAACACAACCCCAGGCAACTTCCGAACTTCCATAATTGCATTGAATTCCTTGTTAATTGGGGTTTTCTCTTGCTATTGAGTTCTTTCTTGAATAATGCCTGTTTTATAATGACTTGTGTGCAGACAGTAAATGTAGAGATTTAATAGGATGAAGGCTGTGGCTCCATATAGATATTTAGCCCTTAACTCCCACTGAAATCAATACCTTTGCAAATCTCATTATGATTTAAATTAATACGCGTAAAATAGGATTACTATTAAATGTTTAAAGAATAAGAAGAGACTAAAAACACTGTTCTCCTCTAAAGTGACTGAAAAATTTGTGTCTTTAGAATTGCATGATAATTGTCCCAGTACCTTGATGCTATTATCATATGTGCTCAGTTTGAAAATAAGAAGTCGGCAACTATGCCTACAGACTCTGCAAACTAGAAGGGAAACTTGCTTCATTTCTTGCTTGGACTTCATCACAGGTAAAAAAACCCATCTTCAGTTGTCAGACTCCTTGTGATACCTGTTCCTCTAGTGAGAGTGGTGATAACAGTTTGTTTTTGAATCATTAGAAGGTAAAGAATCCAAGTTACTTTCTCTAAGCAATAGAGAGATAAGTGCACCAAGGAGTGGTGAGCAGTATCTTTTGCTCTGAAAGAGGCTGAGACATAATTAATGAAGGAAGTGGAACTGCTTCTTTTATTTCCCCAGAGCAGAGTCATATGTTCAGAACTTTTGGCTGGTATAGGAGTGCTGGCAGCAATGCCTGCATCAGCAGGGATGGGTGACCATCACAGTTTTGAGATGTGGCCAAGATAAGTAAATTGCATCCGGTCTGTCATTAATGCACTTACTGTTGCTTAGTTTTCATGCCTGTCATCATTCTGAAAGTAACAACAAAGGTACCCAGAAGTCTGACAGGGACGGATAGTTTTCTCTTTAATTCTAAACAAATATAATCATCAGAACTATCCATATTTGTTTCTGGAGTCTAACCATGGGTGATTAAAGATGGTGGGATATAACTGTTGTGACTGGAGTTCAAATCCAAAGCTTCCCTTACAACACTGTCAGGAAGAAGGTAGAGGAGCAGTCATCAGCAAGATTGTTGACTTTTAGTGCACAAAGTAGTATTCTTTCTCAGACAAATACGGCTGTCTTAAACATGGAGGGACAGGTATTCTCCTGAATGTCTTGCTGTTCTGGGCACATTTGGATTGTTTGGCCAGTGGATTGCACAGTAGTAGATTCTGGTTGTGTTTTCTGTTGGTTTTAGGTTTATTTTTTGTTTGGTTGTTGTTTTATACAACTCATTCCACTCCTGTGTGGGACCTGAGAATAAAGGATTATATATGGCAAATCTTACGAAGGCATAGTCACCAGTTTAGTTTATCCTTTATCCTATCATCAGTCTTCTTTTCACTATTTTTGCATTTGCTCAAGTTTTCTTGCTGTTACACTGCTCAAAATTTCCCTGCTATCTGAGCAGAGGAACTGATTTATCTACAGTTACCTGCACAGTCCAGTGGAATAAACCCAGTAACAGGGTTGGAGTTGGGACTGGGAGGATAAGTCAGATGATATGTTCTTCTGAAATGAGGTAGAAGTTCTCAAAAGTCACAAACAGGCAGATGGCAAGCAAAATGGTAAGGACCTTACCCTCTCATCTCAAAGCTGTTTGACCCAAATCCCAGTTTTTAAATAAGTTTGTCTGTCTACATCAGAAGAGTGCTAATGGAGCAAGAGGAACCCTTCTATTGAGCAGGATACACTCTAGTTTTTGACGATAATGGGGCTGATTTGACAGGGTTTGCAGTTTGTCTGTACCTTTTCTTGTTGTTATTTATCAATCTATTCAGAAATTCTCAGCACCATGGTCATTGCCCTCTCTTTTAATGAAAAATGTGAGGCTTGTTGGCCAATACTCATATATGGAATGGTGTTCCATATGCCAGTATCTGCTGTCTCTGATGAATGGACTCAAGGTGACAGAACTCTCTTTCTCTGTCATCACAGCCTTTCTCAGGAGTCTTTTGTTGACATTGTTTGAGACCTACCATTATGAGACCTAATTTCCAGAGTCAAGGATTGAAACTATGTTTCTTTTCTTGGGTTCAGTAAGTATTTAATGAAACACTACCAAACAACTCTTCTGTCATACCAGTTTGCAGAAAGGGTGATACGTACTGTCAGTTATTCCCCTACCTCTTGGAGGATCATCTACATGTTCCAGCGCTGGAGCTGGTGATTGTGGTTGGCAGATATCATGCTTCCTAACACCGTTTCTGAAGGTTTTATGCATTGCAAACACCCTGATTAGGCAGTTACTTATCAAGAAAACCTGTGTTATAACATTATTGAAGTGGTAAAGTCAGACAGTACTAGAGTGGCTTGTGCAGCTTGGTGTAACCACCTTCTGCAAATGTGCTGTGGGAATTTTTTCTTGGTAAGACTCTTCTTTTTCATATTATTCTCGATCCAAGAAGTAGGTGGATGGGCCATCTTTGAGGGTGAATTTGCTTTGTACTAATGGAGAGACTGAGGTCATATCAGGTCAAGAAAAAGGAGTCTCCTGACAAAGTCGATTAAAGCCCAGGAGAACAAAATTCAGTCCTCTGATTTACCACAGAATTCACACACCAAGATGTGAAGTGCATTGCACCAATTTCTTAGGGATGCTCAGCAGTTATGTGTTTCCCACTTCTGTAACCTCAGTTTGTCACCTGTTTTCCAACATGCTTGGTGGTAATGTCTCCAACTGAAACCACTGAGCAGGATCTCTAATGTATAAAGTCCAGTGTAATGCTGAGTCCTCTGAAAAAACTGAGCCCATGTGACCCAAATTAAGTGTTCACTTTTCAGCCTGATCTCTTGGCACTGAGGAACTCATCTGGGACAATGTTTTTCCTGCAAAGGAATTTGCTGAACTTGAGTTGTGCAGTGTTTGCAACGCAGTCAAAGCACTCATGATTAGACTATATGGGCCATAGCAAAAACATCACCTTTTTTCCATCAGGATTTGAATGAATGTCTCTCCAGACCACAAGTTAATCAATGAAATTTACACAAGATATCAGTGCTTGAACTTCTTGAATGTTTGTTTGTGCATGGACTGAAGAGGAGTTCCCATGGAAGTACTGTATGACTAAGTAATTAACAACTGTAGCATATTCCATACTTACTGAAGAAATAAAAGTTGCTCAGGCAGGCTGAGCATTTTCTGATGTTTATATTAACCACATTACAGCATTAATAGTGTTGTTTTGATATGGTGTTTATGTGAAATGTTATAGAAAGTAAATGAGCTCCGTACATTTAAATGCCCTGAAGAACATTTAATGAAAAATATGTGTTTGGGTATTTTTTACCAGCTGGACATCTGAGAATCCTTTAAGGAATAATGATAGTTACACATTTGTATCTGATTAAAGATACACAGAAGTTGATACCACCTACATAACAGATATCTTGAATCCTTTTTTGAATAGCATGGTTTGGTGTTTATTGTCTATAAATGTAATCCTGCCACACACTCAGGAATCTTTTGGGAAAACAGTGACCTACTAGATTTTAAGAGGCTTTTTGTTTAGAATTATTTTGTTACTTGCAATTTCTCTATAATAGTAACCACTTTTTACTCTTTTGTCATAAAAAATATGACAAAACTTAGTAATTTTTAAAATAATTATAATTTTTAATAATAATTAAATTATAATGAAACTTTTTTCTCCCTCTTTTACAGATTTCTTTTACAATGCATTCTGTTCAGGCCAGTGAATTTCGTTGAACTGTCCAGGTAAGCAAATATGATTAGTCACATTTTTTTAAATAAGAATGTTTCCAGACATTTGGCAACTAATTCTGAGAGATTGGTGTTCTGTATTGTTGGAAAAAAATTTGCAAAATCTATTATAAATATGTTCAAAATGCTTTGTTGGTTTGTAATTTAGAAGAAAAAACGTTGACATTTGAAGACTTCTGCCCTTTTCAATTAGAAAATGATTTAATTTCCTAGATGTGTGTATTTTTATTATTTCCCTCCCTTCTTTTCTTTTGTTCTTGTTTCTTTACATTTTGTGGTTTTTTTCAAAACCTAACAAATTAAATTTTTATTTTCTGGGCCCTGTCAGTCTCCCTTTACCTACCACTATTTCAGCATTGCAAACAAGATTGTCTGCTGACAGCTGAAGGGATGGCATTTGAACATCACAGGAGTGGCAAAGCAACACTGTAGTGGGTGTTGGGAAGTAGAGATGGCTTTGGAAATTTACAAGCACCATTTCTGTACATCTGAAATTAATAAAATACAATTAGGAATGAATGAAATTACAGCTAATGATCTGATTTGCTGGGTACCAAAGAAATTAAGGCAAAGCACCAATTTAGACTCTTGCTGTGCATAGGTTGGTAGGCTGGATTCTGTGTTTTACCTGTGGAATTTCAGTTGTTATAAGCTGTAGGTAGTTTGCAGAAAAAACTTGGTCATCTCTTTTATTGTAATGGGTTTTGTAGTGAGACAGTTGGGCAATATAATTTGCATACAGTGCAACTTTAATGTTGCCTACACCCAATTTGATCACTTTTTGGTGCTTTTCCTATACAGTGATGGGATATCTTGTTGGGAGAGACAAGTGTGGATAAAATAAATTATATATATATATATTTTGGATGGAATATGATGTTCACTTACAAATATGGTTTGCCTGAGATTTAAAGTTTTTGTGCTTTTCAATAGACTCATCTTAGCTCTGGTTAAAATAATCAAATACAGACAAAATAATAAATAAGATAATGGTGTTCCTATATAAGTCTTTCTCTTATTTCATAAGAGAAGTGTTTAAAGTGTTCCATAGCTCTAACATTTTACCAATACTTTAAACTTCGTCTTTAATCTAGATAAGGTGTTCTCTTATCATCTTCTCATCATTCTAACTTCTCATCATTGGGATTTTCTGTAGTGCAGCCAAATCCTAAAAAGCTTTCTTCAATCTCAGCTCACCAAGGAGAAATTTCTTCCCCTTGGATTTTCTAAAAATTTTCTTCAGAGTCATTGCTCCCAATATTTTTTATTTCCTTTAAAGAAATCTGAGAAAAGAAATCATTGTGGCTGAAATAGAAAATTTATTTTTAACAGTCTTTGTTTCTTTAAACAGTGTTAATCATTTTTCTGAAACAAAAGTCAATATAATTCAGTAAAATTTCTTCAAATATGTTTTTGTAGAACAATTTTTAAATTTTTAAAATTAAAATAATTAAGTAAAATTCATCATCAAAATCGTATTTCCAGTGAATGAACTATTTTCTCCTGCCTCTTCCCTGGACTCTCCATACTTCCTAACTTTGGCCACTGCTCTCAAAAATTACCTAGTCTATGTTTCTGTATAAAATATGTCTGTCAGTCAGTGTCATTTTTTTTGAGAAAACAAGTCCAAAAGCAGAGATTAGATTCCCCAAAAGAAGTTTCATACTGGACAAGCTTGGGAGATATACTCATAGGAATCCTGTGAGGTTGAACAGGCCAAGTCCAAGGTGCTGCATCTGGGTCAGAGGAACCCCTGGTATCAATCCAGGCTGGAGGATGAACAGATCCAGAGCAGCCCAGAAGAGAAGGACTTGGGGGTGCTGGTGGGTGAGAGGCTGGACATGACCCAGCACTAGGAGCCCAGAAACCCCCCGTGTCCTGGGCTGCATCCAAAGCAGTGTGGGCAGCAGGGGAGGGAGGGGATTCTGCCCCTCTGCTCTGCTCTGATGAGACCTTGAGGTGACCTAATTGCAGCTTTCCAGTACCTGAAGGGAGCTGACTAGAAAGATGGAGAGAGACTATTTACAAGGGCATGTAGTAAAAGGACAAGGGGGAATTAAACTGGAAGAGAATAGGTTTGATTAGATATGAGGAAGAAATTCTTTACTGTGAAAGTAGTGAGGCACTGGAACAGGTTGCCCAGTGATATTGTGGATGCCCCATCCCTGTAAGTGTTTAAGGCCATGTTGGATGGAGCTCTGAGCAACCTGGTCTAGTGGAAGGTGTCCCGTGCAGGGGGATGGCAGGGGGATGGAACTAAATGATCTTTGAGGTCCCTTCCAACTCAGACCATTCTGTGATTCTATTAACTGTTTGGTCTCCTTGGTGATGATTGTAGCCTTTATGAAGTAGAAAAAATTAGCTACAGTAGACACTTCTACTCCATGGACACGATATGTCTTTGCATGTATCCTGTACAGTTCCGTGAATTAATTGGATCCCATCTTATGAACATGTATGTGATGAAATAAGGGGGCTTGGTGAATCCAGGTGATGATGAGCAGCCCAGCGTGGAGGGCGGTGCTGACCTTTAATACTGATTTTGAAATGGAAGCTGATTTGGCACCTTTCATGTCTCCCTATCAACTTAAAACATGAATCAAAGTATTTTTATGATTATTCCCGTTTTTGCTGAGCCCCTTATTCTGCTGGCATTTGAGGAGTAGGAAGCTGTGAGCCTGCATGACTTGCCTGGTGACTGAGGTGTTGGGTTGCTGTTGTGACACTGTGCAATAACAGAATATTCTGTAGATGGGTGGTCAACAACAATTCTTACGAGAATTACCTCTCTGCCAAAAAGCTGTACTTTAGAGTTTGCAAGGCTACTTTCAAAGCCTTCTCAGAGGCTTTGAAAGTCTGCCAAAATACAGGTGTATTGTTATTACACAGCTTCTGTGCAGTACACAGGTTGTGGACCAAGCATTTTCTATATGGGCAAAGACAATACAAAAGGAAAATGCTTATTTTTCATTCCTTCATTTTAAATCTACATTTCATGCTCTTTTGAGCTACTGATGGCATCTTGTATTTTCACTACAAGGAGTAAATGTGGTTTCTCTATGAAATATTAAGAGCTCTAAATAGCTATTTTGGGGCAAAAGTCTTAAAAGCATATACCACAAGACCTCTGGTAAATGGCATGACAATTCATTCAGAAGTTTTTTGTACTCCCACAGTGCCTCTTTGAAATGTTCAGAAGTTTTAGAAAGTTAGGACTATTCTAGCACATCAAGTTCCTGGCAGATACAGAGCACATTATAAGGAAAAGCTATTGGGAGTGAAAATTGGAGTCACAGTTTTCACACAGGGCATCTGGTTGCCAGTGTTACTCTTGAACAAAACCACAGGATTCATCTTATTATTCTCCACTCAGGTTTCATATACATAGAGAGATCTATTCACAAACAAACTATAACCCAAAAAGGTATACAAGCTTGAATAAAATAAACCAGTGACTGACTCACCATAAATTGTTCTCACTTAAACCTTCTTGGAGGACCTACCTCTCTTAGAGACCTAGTACTGGACATACTGACCTTAGGATTCACTTCATGTGGTAGTTTCTATATTGTTATTTTGAAATCTTGTGCAGTATAAAACTGTGTTTGTTTCTGTGCACGAGGGTGAGTTTTGTATAGAATCAGTAGAGAGGACATTGTTTCAGTTTGTCTCTGAAAAATTAACAACCACGAGAAAAACAAAAGCAGATTCTTGACCAAGTGTTGGGGTTTGCGTGTATTTGTACTCAGAATTCCGTGTATCTCTGGGTGAGTGCAAAATGTCCTTTAAAAGGCAGTATTGTTATTAAAAGAATGCAATTCAATTCATGTGCTAAAAATTTGGACTATTGAAAATAATTTAATTCAGAGATATTTTTTCATAATGCCCAGCAGTAAATAATTGCTTTTCTGGGCCCTTTGTTTTAATTGGTGACAAAAATATATGTATGTGTGCAATTTTGAGAGAGGCCTCAAAGTTGTTAGAAGGGCTGTTTCTTTTCCAGCTTGGGGATGCGAGAATATGAACATTAGTACAAGTGATTATAAAAAGATTTCTTGTGGCTTTCACTGTAGCTAATGTGGCATTTTGGTTTGCTAAGAGGGTATTTCTCAATAATGGAAGATCCCGCAACTCACGTTAACTTTGCCTGTGTATTTTCATTTGTGGTATTTTTAACTAGTCCTAAATTCAATTCCATTTTCCCTTCTTATGTAGTATTATCTACTGGTCAGCTGTGCTAATTCCTCTAGGTGACTTGTATGGCAGATCTCTCCAGGTTTGTTCTCCTCCACACTGACTTCCTTTAGGGTGTTAGCACATACATCTGCCTTTTCCCGTGCGGAGGTTTCATCAGGAATTCTCCCTCACTTTGATCACACATTTTATGCTTGCTGAGTCAGATGCTGTGCCCACACATTTAAAACACAGCTTTAGTTCAGGTGGATCAAGCCCCTCCTACGCAGATCTCACCTTGGCCCCTGAAGAATAAAAGCAGTCAACAATCACTGAGAGAGCTGATTAAAGAGGGGAAATCCAGCCTTCCGTAGTGGATCAGGAGTGTGGTCCTGGCACACTGCTTATAGTTGAGAAGTCAGGGTCCAAAACCCTGTCTCCCTTCAAGTATCTCTGCCACTAAGCATTCTCTTGGTCTTTCTTTAAGGAAAATAAGATTTCTTTGAGATCCTTTGAAACTAAATACAAACCTTGGAACCTTCTAATGGGTGTGGAATACACAATGTCTTTTCTTGTGCTGTGTCAGTAGACCTAGGAAAGCCTAACCATATAGAGCCTTAAGCGAACTAACCAGTTAAAATGTCCTTAATACTCTGTGCAGAGCTCACAAACGAAGTTGTTAGCATATGCATATATGGGTTCTAGTCTTGGAGCTACATGCAGACAGAGAAAGCCCTTGTTTTCAGACAAGACAGATTTTGACAGATCTTTGCATGAGCACAGGAGGCCACTTGCAGGGTCAGGCTCTCAGCAAACTTGGCAACTCTTTTCTCCAGCCGTACATCTTGCAAAGTTGGATAATTTTATTAGTGCTTCAGGGGTTGGATGCGAACATAAAAGAGCTCCTCCTTTCATGCTCTCTTTAACTTTGTAGCCTTAGTAGTTACAGAGGACATTTTCAGAGACTAGTTCTAACTTTAGACTCTTGGATATTCAAACAGTTTTTATGAAAGCAAGAATATCCAAGATTCAAAAGTAAGCACAAAGTCTTTTTTTCTTTCTTAAATGTAATCATTTCTGCAGTATTCTTACAATAACTATTACAGGGAGAAGGAAGCCTGAAAAGATGATTTCATACCTTTTCAATAATTTTAAAGCAAGTATTTAAGGCAATTTCCCATAATGCCTTTTTTTTTCTTCATTCTATACTTTCTTAATTTCACAAAGATGTGGCAAGTGGAACATAAATTATCGGTCACCTAAAGTGGCTTATGTGAATATTTCAGCAATTTAAATCTGTAGAGTTTCAGATTTACTTTTGAAGGTTAGTCAGACATGTAAGAATAGGACAGTGTATGGAATTTTTATTTTTTTTTCTCAAATATCTCCAGACAGTAGTATGTCAGAAGTTACAGGAGCTAAGAACTACAAGCTATAACTATTGTGGCCCTGGCATTTTCTCAAAATGAATAACTGCATGAGATACTAACTTGCTTCATTTTTACAGTATCTTAAAAACTGTCGTATGTCCAAAGGCTTAGTATTAAGTAGTTTTTCCTGGAACATTTAAGGGAAATTTCATCTAAATATACCAGCAGTGTTATTTTGTAGTTTGAACTGATATCTTCAGGATGCTATTTTTATGACTGCATCTTTTATGCCTGAAGTGACTTGGTTAGTTTTCATAATATATAGGAAAGACAAATAGCTGTTCTACAATTGTCTTGTGATTTCTCAACAGTTTCATTTTTCTAACCCTCTCTAGGTATAGTTTTAAACAGTATTGACAAAGTTTTTCCTGATCTACTTGAGTGCAATTAATCAAACAATCAGGACAAAAATTCTGGAAAGGATGAGGAAGGAAGGCTTGCTAAAAATGAGTTAAAATATTTTCCAGCCTTTTCACAACTACCCTGCTGGAATCACCAGCAGCAATAATAAATAAAAGAAGTTTAAATTATAGAGCTTTTTTGTGCCAATTCTCTTTTAAGATGATAATATATCCTAAAGATTTTGTATCCTATTAACTCACAATGGTTTTAAAACAAAACAAAAAGCTTTTTAGCAAGCGCATCTAATTCTTCTTGAATAGGAACTACACTGTGAAGAAATTCTAAGGAAGTTTCTTATATTACAAAGGGAAACATATGAAAGCCAGCAAACGGCAGATTTACAGGTCTAAATCTGTTCCCCGTGTATCAGTCTGAAGACTGAATGTGGCAGGGACCTGCTAGAAAATGATGGTGCTGGAATGTATACTCATACACTAGACACACTAGTCCCCTTGAGTCTCGGTGCTTGTAATGTTCTCTTCATGTTTCTAAGAGTAAATAGAGTGGAAACCTTAACTGTTGCAAGGTGGTGTTGCCTTTTATGGTGTCTCATGTAGTACAAGGAGAACATCACGTATTTGTCAGCCCCATTTTACAGGACCTGTGGTACAATTCCTGCTTCCCACTGCAGATGGGTATCAAACCAAAGTCCAAAATGCCGCCATCTAGCAGAAAAGGCTCTGCTCATATTGATAATGAGACAGACACATCCAACTCTGTGACAGTTTTTGTCTACTTCTATTGAATATTGAACCATCTGGATGCAACCCTCCTCCATGTGCTCTGGGGTGACCCTGCTTGAGCAGGGGGGTTGGACCAGGTGACTCACTGTGGTCCCTTCCAACCTGACCCATTCTGGGATTCTGTGAATAAAAAGCATGATATTTTTAAATCAGGGAAAAAAAAATGCAGCCAACATTTCATACATATCTAATGATGTACTTAGGCAAAAGTGGGGAGTGCAGAATAGAAGAGGTAAAAAATGTGCTAGAAGGTATATAATACCAAGCCACTAAGGATATGTATGGAACATATGCTTTTCTTTACAATTCTTTATCACTGAGGCTTTTTGTTTGTTTTTTAAACTCCTCAGTCCTATTTCTAAATTGTTCTGTATTCCTTTCTTTCTTACCTCTTCTGCAGGTTGCCCATGGACTCTTGTATCTATATATTTACATATGGACTTTGAGTACTTATGTAACAGGCATTATCCAGGGGAAGAAGTAATTTAAGAAAGAATAAATGTGAGGAAGGGACAGGAGGTGCCTTGGAGCATCCCTTCACATGGCAAGACATGGTTTCCTAGAACATGATTTGTTTGGGGGCTTTCAGTTTTTCCCCACACACTGATGTTGCTTCGTGACTGTCTGGGTTGTCTTGCTTACAAACCACTTGTTAAATTGAGACTCCAAATGTCTGTGATAGAGAGATGCAAGCGTGCTAGACTGGGCCCACTGAATGTACAGATGCCAGACTTATTGGGAGTGACACTGTAAAATTAATATGTACACACTGCAATTTAAAGGATAATATTATGCAAACATTCCTAAGCATGACATGTTAAAAAGTAGTTACATTTTAGACACATCCATTAATATTTTCTCTTGAATATCAAGTACTTCTTCCCACCTGCCATCTCTTCCATGTTTTCACTTGCTATGATGGTTAAATGTCATAAAGCTGTCATAACGCTGTGACTAGGCTTTTTGGTTAGTAGAATCTTGCACAATCTGCATTTATATTGTGCTCAGCATTTTAAAAACAGATTATACATTTCAAGCTGTACCAAAAAGACATATTTTGAATAAGTATTTCTTCCTATGGGGCAGATTCTGAATTGCTTTTGCTGTTTCTAGCATACAGCACAACTGTGTTTTGTCCCTAAACAGTATATGGGGGGGGGGGGAAGGTTAAATGGCTCATTCTGAATCCTCCTTATACTCTCATTTCAGACTTATATTTATGCATATGATGGTGTCACTCACTTTGGAAAAGAAGCAGTAATTCTAGGTGCTCAGGGTTTGCTGGTAGAGATTTAGTTCACAAGTCACTTTAACCAGCATTTTAATAGCACTGTTAAATAAGAATAGTAAATTTCTTCCTCCCTGGAATTTTATCAGCACGTTCATACTCCCATAATCATTGGCAGTGGGTCTTTAAAACTTTAGCTCTGCTGTTTCATACTGGGCAAAAAGTAGCCATCCTAACTTTTAGAAAGTGTCAAGCATAGTTAGGTCATACCCTCCTTCTCCCCACTCCAGCCTGTCTCACACAAACATACATTTTCTCTTCATCTTAGTTTGTGAACATTTTCAGTTCTTGACACCTGGATTTAAATACCAGAATTCCACGCTACAACTAAGCAAGCAGATGAATTGCCAAATTCTATAAACAGTCACAGCTCTTGTAGAATCTTGATAGCATTTGAAAGTCAATATTTTATTTTTCTGATCATGGCTGTCCATTAATGCCATTGTACCTGTGCCCCAAAATACTATGGTTTATTTTCCCCCACCTGAACAGAAATGACTAAAAATAAGAAGAAAGCTTTGTTCGAGGTGTTTTCTTCTTGTTGTTGGTCAGATTGTGCAGAGGCTTAGTGATTTCTTTATAGACAAATAACTACACCCTTTGTTTCCAAGTATTACTGGAGATTTGAAAACAAGCTGCTATTATAATACCAGCTTTGCCTTTTTGGTGAATAGTGACAGGAAATTCATGCTCTATGAGCATCTCTTGGCTGCAAAGGATAGGAGAGGCCCATGAGGACCCATATATTTAAGGTGTTTCACCAAATTGTTCCTTCCCCTCCTACCATCCTTCACAAGTTTGAGCATCACTTTGAATTTAACCAGTGAAGGTACTTATTCATATGAGTAGTCCCATTATTTTTATTAATACAGATTAGGAGTTTACATTTGTTTATTGTGAAGTACTGTGTGACATTCTTCACATTCTATTCTAAGGTACAGAAACCATAATTTTAGGCTTCAATTCATGTGCATTCGTTTAGACAAATTAAATAAAAATAATTGCAGTTTAAAACCACCACATTGACAAAAAGCTTCACATTAGGAAATCTACAGTGATGGTCAGGATTCTTAATTGGAGACTTAATAAATTAACCAATAGGTTTAGCTATAAACCTGTAGTAGTAATGGCAAAATTGTGAAAATATCACTAGCAACATCATAGCAGGGTATAGTAGCATTTGCAGTTAAAGCAGGATAAATATCCTCTTACATACTTGAAATTACTGAATTTTATCTCTGAACTGAGCAAAATATATTATGTGGAGTATTGCATTATCTAATGTTTCTCTATTCAGATTTCTTCAAAATGTGCTGCTTGTCAACCTGCTCATTCTTCTAGGGAAAAAAACCAAAGCTACACTGGAAAACCACAATTTCAGATTATTGTAATTATGTAAAAATTTGATAGATATATACATACATGTAGAACATAGATAAAAGTTTATTACTTATGTTAAAACTGTTATCTTGATTCAGCAAAACACAAAAGTTTTTTATTATACATATGCTGAGGTTTCTGGTTTTGTACTCAAATCAGAAAGTAGGACTCTTTAGGGACTGATATCAGGAGAAGTTATGAATTGATAGAAATCTTGACCATTAAGTACATTTGACATTTTGAAGAGAGAAGAGTGAAAAAAGAGTAGGAAAATATTTAGATTAGATTATATTCCAACAGGAAAATGTAAGCTGAAGTAAGAAGAGCAAGTGGACAGGTCTAATCCAAATAAAACATTTTGACAGTGAAAAATTATGAAATACAGACCACATGGATTATGGAGCATTTTTTTTTCCCTGCACACAACATTTTGGCAGTAACAAGGAGATTAATTACACCTTAGATTAGAATAAACATTAGGTATCTGTGTGGTTAAGTATTTGAATGGAAATTAAATATTCCTAGAAGTTGTTATCAGTACAATAGACATGATTATACAGAGTAAAAGAATTCATGTTAACTGTTCTGTCATTTAAATAGTACACCAAAGATTTACTTCCAGGAAATAAGTTCCCTCAAAGCACAGAAATCCAAATTTGAAGAGAAGATAAAACTGAACAGTGATTTACTTTATTCCATATAGGTTATTATACTGCTCTTATCATCATAATATCTGATATTACTTTATGGTGGTGCATTACATTATAGGATTAGCATTTCTTGCTTATTGCTCTGCTATTGCAGGATGAGACCTGTAGACTTGGGGGAGAGAGGAACAGGAAAGATGTGAAAACTTCCTTAAATATTAACAAATTCTGCATATGGAAATGTTAATTCAGAGGAGGAAAGAGCTGAAATGTTGAAAATTATATCCTGTTAAGTGAAAGAAACCCATATACATGTCTTGCCTAATACTGCAGAGACTTTTGGAAGTTAAGGCTTGCAAGGGGTTGACATTTGATCCTGGAAGGTTGGTGTCTATTTCAAGAGTAATTCAGAAAAGTGTGACAGATTGCTAAAAGGTATTACAACCTCCAAAAAAGGCCAGAATTTTCAACCATTGGATTTTAATCAACTCAATATTTAATTTGGAAAGGAACAAAGTTTCCAAAATATAGTATCCTTATAGCTCTTCTGTGAGATTATTCCAAGGCAGTAGTTTTAGAGCCCCTTGCCTTTGGTAAACTCTACTGTGCCAAACAAGGATTCCTGGGAAACCTGTGACCTTGTGTTCTGACTAAGTGATGCTGAGGAAATACCTAGACAAATATACTCAAAGTGAGTATTCAGAATATACTCAAAGTGAGCTTTATAGGGAGAACAAGCAAATGCAATTAAGCTAAAAAATAAAACTGTGATCAGTGCACAAAAAAAATATGAAGCTGAAAATATATAAACAGGCTGAGAGGCCTCTGAAAATAAGCAAACACAAGCTAGAAAACTATGGATTAAAAAGAAAATCAAAATATTGACTGGACTCTTCCTATCAAATAGAAAATGAATTTGATGATATTTTAAAAACTTCTGCAATTCTGGAGTATTTTTGTGTCAGTTTTTTCGGGAAGGTCCACGAAAAAAATTGTTTTTACAGTTATTATTTAAATGAACAAAATTCCTAAAGAGTTTCTAACCATATATATATATGTATATATATATATGTGTTAAAGAAATGGCCACCTAATTAAATGGATAATTCATCTTGATATGATGATGATAATATCAGACTTGAAAATTTAATAATTTAATTTTAATTCATGTCTAACTACCTATAAACCTGTGATCTGAAAAATGGGTCTGAAGCATGTTGAGAACAGGATGTCCTTTCATTGTTTTTATTTTGTGTCACAGGTTATTTTGTAAATGTTGCAACTGTATTTCTCATGGCCATTACACCGTTCAGAGTTATGTCGAATAGCAAATGGGTGTTTCATTTTGCAACTTTAATCAGAAAAACTCAGCATTTGAAACCCCAGTATTTACCCTACTGCAGGTTTAATTCAGAAAACCATGTATGACTTGAACTTGGTCCCAGTTACCATATAAAAATTGTGCTGGATTTTTACCCAAATCAGTTTATGCTGAATAATCTTGTTTTCTCAAATCTTGAAAAGGCAAACTACACGTTTTCCGAGTAGCAATAAGCATTATTTACTGTTTTGAGTGACTTGAGATGCTTAAGACCAGCTTGACTGAGACTATAGGTGGAAAAGGCATTCACATCTGGGCATGTTATCAACAGGCAAAAGGATCTGTTGTTAAGCACTGTATGTGAACTGTACCTCTAGGAACTCACAGTATGACCTTACCTGAAACTGGAATGGTTGCTGCATACATATTTTTGCAGACTTTATGATTTACATGCACAACATGACATCAGCAGCAGAAATTGCTTTCTTGACTGCAACAACATATAAATTACTTTCCTCTCCAGAAGTATTTTCTCAGTTGCAGTTTCTTACAGTACTATGTGGACAATGCCAAAAGCAGGAAAAAAAGGATTATTTCTCAACTAAAGGACTCATATTTTTCTATAACATTCACTAATCCATACTAGTTTCTCTTGTGTCCTTTGCTCTAGAACTTAATTCCAAAGAGAACTTCATGGGAAAGACAGGGTATGAGAGAGGTGAAACTTTTATTCTGTGATACACTGTACTCGAGAGAGTAGTACATGTATTTCACTGCCATGCAATATTTTACTAAGGGTTCTTGAAATACATAGGTGTCTGTATGTACACACACACTGCAGTATCTACAGAGTAGCTCAGGATGGGCCATACACCTGTAGAACTGTTAGTAACTCCCTAATATCAAAAGTAGAGGGAGACTTGGTCACATTACATTGACTCAAAAGGCACCGACTTTTTGGGACGAGTTGCCAACATAAACAAACTTGTGATATGTAGTTTTTCTCCCACAGAAGAAAAAGAGTTTTCGGACTGTGCTGTTAGAAAATCTTGTTTGGCAAAAATGCTATTTCCTATGATAAATTTGGTTTACTTCATGATTAGAATTTACATTATGACTGAAAGTGTATACAAATACTATACTAATTGTCTTTATCATTGTCAGGTACTTCTAATACGTTACCACATCCTTTGAGAGCAAAGCAGTACTTGTGCTTATTTATTTAGATTGTTGGGGTCTCTCAGGCTCTTCACTGGGTATCCAGATGTCAAGTTATACCCTGAACAAGAAAGATCTCTGATACCACTGAAGGCAGATAGAAGTGGGCAAATGGGGAGGAAATTCAGTGAAATAAGTAGGCACTATTCATGTAAAAAAAATTTTTACCAGGTAGATAAGGAGATAATTTACTGCAAAATGCTCCACCTATATAGGAGAAGCCATTTGGCTATTTATTTGAAACTTCTGCAAGTTGTTGGTAGATACCAGGATAAGATAGTGATCTGAGGTGGACAGTGACATATTGATGGATTTTCTGGCTTATCTTAATGTTATCTGTTGCTGTTTAGATCATCTCAAAAGACCTCAATAAAGTATAGGAGCTTTATTGCACTAGTTCTATATGTTTGAATAGTTAAACCCAGCATCTGCTATAGGTGGCTTTGTTTTCAGGGCTCCCATACTTAACAAAGCTCTGCATGCTTCCTGATATTGATAGGAATGGTTCCTCTAATTTCAGTGAGAAGGCTAACTGTAGTACAGATGAATACAAGTGTAAGAGTTTGCATGATAAAGGCCTCGAGACATTATATAGACCATTCTTCTCTCAGAGCATGGAAATAAAAGGTTTGCCACAGAACAGAGTGGGTGAGCACGTGGTTTCTGCATGCTTTGTGCACAGTTACATTCTATCAAGTATATGTTGTTAAAATTGATATAGGATACTGGCATTCCTTGTGAAAGTTTATTTCTCTCGAATTAGGAAATACTAGAAAGAAATTCTTTACTGTGAGAGTGGTGAGGCACTGGAACAGGTTGCCCAGAGAAGATGTGGATACCCCATCCCTGGAACTGTTCAAGGCCAGGTTGGATGGAGCTCTGAGCAACCTGGTCTCCTGGAAGATGTCCCTGCCCATGGCAGGGCGCTAGTACTAGGTCATCTTTAAGGTCCCTTCCAAGTAAAACCGTTCTAGGATTGTATGATTTCACAATCCCGTAGCTGTTATCAGTCCTCTGAGGACAGAACTAGATTCTGCTTGCAGAACTTAACTGCATTTTAACTAGGGGGACTGTTGTCTCCATGTTGCATTCCACTTCTTTCCCCCTCGATAAAAGCTATCCAGAAATGCATTCCAGAAATCTGGTTGCTTGGTTTCATGCTCTGCAAGCAATGGTTACCATAGTGTTTTAGAAAAATACCTTTTCAGGAAGCAGAAATGTAATCAAATACAGTCCACTGAAGTTGTGCTGAATGAGCCATCTGTTAACAAATTGGAAGTAATGCATTTATAGATTAAATCATTAATAACCTTTAATTTCCCATTACAGCCAGGAAAATAGAAAAAAGAGGACATGAGAATATCTTGAGAAGCATCCCTTTAGGTACCCTACCCTTTGAATGTACCTCATTAGGAATGTCTTGTGACAGTGTTATAAACTGATTCTGTTCAGCAACTGAGCCTCTCTGGAAAGAAAACCAGACAGTTCTCTCCACACAGACTGAGCACATTTCTGTAGATACTTATCTCTGATCCACTGGAACAGTTAATGCCTCCCAGTCTTTAAGCTAGGGTATGCCCAGTACTGATCAAAACTGTTATATTCATACTGGAATGCTCTTGTCCAAATGTTGCTTTACATGTTTTTGTTGGGGAAAAGAAAAAAAAAGCAAATTCTTGTCTTTGATCCCAAAGACCTAGGCAATTGCACAAATTTAAAGTAAAATCCCTTTTATGTTCTTAAGTCCATGCAGTCTATGTAAACTAGGAGTTCAGAATTCCAGGCAGAAGTTGAAAGAGGACTCAGTACTCTTTGTCCCAATGTGAAACAAGAAATAAAGGTCTTCTATTTATTGCTAGGAAAGATAAAACTACCGTCTAGGGACATGACCCTTGTTGGTCCTCTGAAATCTCCTTGTGCTGTTCAGTCATTCAGTATTGAAAATTTCAAACAAATGACTAACACACTGTGCTATCTGGTTTTAGTTAATGGTCCAACATATTTCATGTTCTCCAATAATCATTCTGTGTTTATTTATAATACATCACCCTTTGTCCAAGTCTGCAACTTTGGCTGTCAAGTGTGAATTAGAACCACCTCTTAAATTCAGGTATGTTTTCAGCTACACTATGGTAACATTGGCTGTGGTGAGACTCCTGTCTCCCCATCAAGAAAACAATCTGGTATTAACATGACATTCACAGAGTTATGTATTGACTGGGACAGCAGATACATGTATTATCATGGAATTCAATGAGCTGTGAAGTCATGAATCATTGCTGAATTCATTTATTAAATATGTATACATAATGTTTGCCATTTATTTTTATTCAGGACTTTCTGGGAAAATGTTCTTAACTGATTTGTCAAATCAAAATCTTACAAACGTTTTCTCCAGTAAAGAACTTGATTCTGATAGAGATGGATAATGATCAAGTAACCAAGGATCTGGTAGCTAAGATACTCAACTGATTGCATGAAAACTCATCTCAGTGCTGAGTACCTTGTGCTGGTAAGCTGGGAAAAAGTCTTGTGAAAGGAAGACTGGTTGTACACAGGAATATTATCAAAATGTGTGAGACGAAAAGTAAAGAAATGTCCTTATGTGATTTCACAATGTGAATTTCACATAGAGAGTGTGGAACTGTAATTTGTTAAAGAGATAAAGACCTCTCCTATTAGGAAAGGCTGAGAATGTTCAGCCTGGAAAAGAGGAGGCTTTGGGGTGACCTAATTGGGGCCTTCCAGTAGCTGAAGGGAGCCTAAAATAAAGACGGAGACTATTTGCAAGAGCCTGGAGTGACAGGCCAACTGGGAATGGCTTCAAACTGAAAGAGAGTAGGTTTAGATTAGATATTAGGAAGAAATTCTCTGCTGTTAGGGTGGTGAGGCACTGGCATAGGTTTCCCAGAGAAGCTGTGGAAGCCCCATCCCTGGAAGGTTAAAGGCCAGGCTGGATGGGACTCTAAACAACCTGGTCTAGTGGAAGCTGTCTCTGCCCATAGCATGGGGTTTTGGAATGGGATTATCTCTGAGATCCTTTCCAACCCAAACCCTTCTATGATTCTATGATTTTGAGCCATGTGTGCTCTAAATTTTCTCAAAAACAATCTAATGTAATTAGCGTTGCTTGACTCCAAACATGAGTTTTCTGTTATTCCTGTGAGTTATCGCTTCCAAACAACGCAGTGTCTTTTCTGCAATGAAACCAACCACCCACAGTGTGCCTTTTTATCTCTTTGACTTTGTATAGAAAATGCCAATTCATTGAAAAGAAAGCTACTTTCATTAGCAAAATTTCCTTTTACCAAAAATATTGAAAAAGGGCATTGGAAAGATACTGTCTAGATATTTTCAACAACCACAGTTAATTTTTGTATTTTAAATAACTTTTCGGACCTGTAACATATATTTAATGTATAAATAGTTCCCCTCTCCACAATTCAATAACCTGTAAATTATACATGTATAGTGGAAGTAGAAGTTAAGATCCAGAGTCCTCTCCCTTGCCTTTGATCACTCATAGCCTGCTCAATCTTATGAGAAAGCTCCATGCCTTTGATCTCCTCTGTCTCCTTCTCTGTGTTGTTCAGGTTATGTGAGGATGTTGATTATTTTGAAGTGTACATTTTCCTCACAAAATTATGCCAATTCAAACTAAAAAAAAATGGAAAGAGTAGCCATTTATACAAAAATACTGAAGAAGTGAAAATCTCGACTGAATATTTAAAATATTTTAATGTACAAAGTGTTAATTGCTCCAATATAAAAGTACTTCAAAATCTAGATGTGAAGTATTGTGCTGTTTGGAGTGAGATTATTTTGCAGACTTCAGAATTCACAGTAGAAAAATTGAAAAAGGGTATATATACAACTGTTTCCTGTACAGTTTTAATGATTTTTGCTGCAAACTAATTGATCCTTTAGTCTGCTGAATCAAAAACACACCTTACCTTGGCCTATAATGCACATTTGTTCTTTTCAGCTAAGAATTATGACCTGACCAGGTTTTTTTTTTAGCTAACAGAACTCAACCTGCTAGCAATGTAACCCAGCAAAGTGCACGCATAGGTCCCATATTTTTTTAATTAAATTAACAAAATGTGTGGGGTATTTTTGGATATGGTACATACATATCTGCCTGCAAAGCATTCTGATGTTTTGGAAAGTACTGTCCAGGCTTGTAGGAATATAGGGACCTAAGGGCGTATGTAATGTCCTTCCTGAAATAATTAATCATGTTTCAAAAATGCTTATTTTCTCTCTTTGCCCATGAACTCTGGCATATTGAGGTATAAGACTGTGTCATTTATAGCAGCTGAGGGATAGGTGACACACAGCTTGTGTTCTACTGAGGTCTACTTTTGGCTCAAGGCAGCTAACCAAAAATGCTCCTCTTAAATAACATTCTATAAGATTTTAAGGTATGAGCAGCCAGGATTCGTACATGGTCATATGGGAAAAGTGTACACTAAAAACATAAAATCTCTCTATCACTGATGGAAAAATCAATGGTACAAAGAATGCCCTTCTGAAACCCTGAAATACCGGTTATTCAGGCCAAAAATGAGTTCTAGGAAAAATAAGTGCCCCTGGAGGACCTTTGCCACACAACCTGCTGGACGGTAGGGAGCAAGAAGTCACCTGAGCTTTCCACTGAATTACATCTGTGCAATGCCAGACCCATGAGGATTATTTTTGTTCTGAAGCTTGGAGGGGATTGCTGTTGTGATGGTGTTCTCTACATGTAGGCCTGCAGCTCTGCTAAGCATTGCTGCAGTTTTTGGAGGGGTGCATTGGGATGAGAGTTACACTGGGACAGCTCTAGGCACTAAGCACACTGCTAAATCAGGTATTAGTAAAACAATTTCTGTCTACAATTCTGCCTATACTCATTCTTGTCTTGAAGAGGTGCTAGGGAAAGAAGCAGACACTGCTTTTTTTGTCACAAGAAGAAGGCATGTAAGGAATTATTTGTTGTTTACTCTGCTTGATAGCTGATCCTCTGTGTGCACTGTACCCCTACTCTAATGACCAGGAACTATATTAAGGTATCTTTGGATTTTAATTTTCAAAGGTAGTGGCCAAGTTGGTGCAAACTGTGTGGATGGTATTTAGAAATCATCTAATTCAAGGTAATACTTATGATTCAGTGCAATGTACTTAACACTGAGCAATGTCAGGTATTCTATGCTGTGTACAGTAATGGTAAATTGTTTATGAAGGCAAGTTAATCTTTAGTTCCTTGGGGTCTAGAACTGGTAAAAACATTTAACTGCCATGTTACTTAGGGAGTTTGAAGAGTGATGTGCTAAAAGCTTTTAAATTTGGGGGGAAAATGATGCTTCCAATTTTTTTCATCCCCTGAATGGTGATGATAATGCTCAGCCGTATTTGTACTTAGATGTGGAAGAGACAAACGAGGTAAAGGGAATGGACAAAGTGTTTTTCTGTGTCTAAGACTGGATGTATATGAGGTTATTGAATGTTTTACCTCTTGCTGTGAATTTGTTTAATGTTTCTGGAGTGGCAGGTGAAGTAAAAGGGAGCCGAAACAAGTATGTTGAAGGCAATGTCTGTGGCAAAACTCTTCCTAGCATCAGGTTTGGTTTGATATAACACCACAGTATTTTTACCTGTCTGAGTCACTGTGTCGTTGTTTGTGGAGAAAGTGCCATATCTTTTTGTGCCTGAATTATCACCTGTAATAGCCTAAGCTTTTCTAAGATATGGGGAATGGCAATTCAGCCTGGCTTTTGCTTGAGCCTTGCTATGGACTCCTCTCTGGACTAATCCAGCACTGCAGCCATGCTGCTTATTCTACAAGTGTGCTTCCCTGTGAAGAATAGAAAGGTATCTCCTTTTTGTTCTGAGTTCTTTCTTTATACTGTGCAGGAGTTACTGGAAAAGGCTCATCTGAATTTTCAGTACATGTTTCAATTCATTATATTTGTACCCTTTGATATTTATGAATATCTGCACTCTTAAGGGTAGAGCTAGTCTTAAAACATCCGTGAATAAGGCTTTGCTTGCATGAACAAGAGTATCAGATCTGCACTATTCAGTTTTTGTCACTATTTACTTTTAATTTTCTTTCTTCAGTAGTAAAACAGAAAGAAGGTTGCGAAGATCAGGTGCCTAGCCATATGAAGTGACCAAAACGTTAAATAAGTTGCAGACAACACAGTAAAAAGTTTCGGGAAGGAATTTAAAACAAAATTGTTCATGAAAATTTCAGAAAGAGAAAATTACACTTAAATTTGTGATGAATGACATCTCTGGCTCTTACCATAGAGCATCTTGCTTAAGTCTCTTAATTCGGTGCTGTTAACCTTAAGGCAGAAAAAAACAGAAGGCATAGTGCCATTTGAAGATAAAATTAAAGTAACAAGCAGATGATAACTTTTAATTTGCATGCATTTTACAAATAATTTTTGTCACCCCTATGAACTAGGGCCTTTGAGAATGTAATCTGCAGAGCAGGACCATTTTATTCTAGTGTTATGCCGTGCAATATAGTATGTTAAAGTTATCCAGAAATGTGCAATATATCTACCACTTGCATGTCCTCTTTGCTTTGTGTGTTTGCAGCTTTTAACTTGTAGTTTTAAAGTTTTAAGCTTGTTAGTTTTGTTTTTCGTGTTCAAGAAAAAACATGAAAGAGCAGATTCCCATCATCCCCGTCCCTTCACTCCGACACTGTTGCTCTGTTTCTTTCCCATTCTCTCTCAGGTTTGCTCTCATATCCTGTGTGGGTTGCCATTGCCCAGGGAAGGTTCTGTTTTTTTCTTTCCAGTTGTTTTGCAAATTGCCTCTTAAGCTAAGAAGATTGGGCTGATGGTTGTTCTGTGGGAGTTGAGTACAGACATAGAAACCGTGTTTGTCTGAGAACAGAAACCCTCATCCCAGCCCAGATTTCCTGTCTTCCCTGCCTTCCCCTTGCTGCCTCTTGAGTAGAGGAAGGAATGGTGCCCTCTTCTCCCATGGAGAGGTTGGTCCTGTGCAGCCTCCTTCCTCTCTGCCTTCTCCAGTTGTGGATAAAGAGGGCCAGGCGCTCCCACAGATATATCTTTTTAGTTCCTTTTGTGTTGCTCCTATATTAGTTCATAGGCAAAGAACTCTGAGGTTCATCTACATCTCTAATTGTTGTCAGGCACATATGCAAGTGATTTTTTTAACAGCTTTTTAACATCCTTCTTGAATATTGGTGAAGTCAGTACTCATTATTGAGGGCTAGCCACATGTTGAAGTGTTTTTCCACACATGGAAAATGAAAAGGACTGTGTAGGATGCTGTGCCTGTCATCCCTCAAAAGCTGCTGCTCAAATTTGCCCAGCTCAGACTGTCTATTATTTGTAATTGGTGGCGTACACCTTTCTGATATCTGAAAGTCAGACTGTTCCCTTGGCCTTTTCATATACCACCACTGATAATAATAGTAGTAAATTTGAACAGGATATGAATTCTTTGCTGTTTAGTTGGAAGTTTCTGCTCAATTTGAATGAAACCATTATTTTTCACCATGATGCAAAACGCACCTGGGTTTGTAGGTGGCACCCTTGTGAGTGATTCTGTTGGAGACACTGATGTGTTATGGCTTAAAGATTTTTATGGTTGATGGTAAAATGTAAGGTGGGATGAACTGGAGTCCCATGTGCCCTGTTAGAAAAAAAACGTTAAACCCTAGCCTGATCTGTTTGCTCAAATCAACAAGAAGTCTACTAAAATGATAAAATGTAATCTCAAGTTTCACTTGTTAATGAAAGACATTTGGCTGTCTGAGTTTTATGAACCTGAAGAAATTAATTTATTTTTAAATAATCTCTAAGATATATTATTAAATCTCAAAGATATTTATGGGAGAATCCACCTATGTTTCATTTAATGACATGCAGAGTTGGCTTGTGGTCCTTGGAAGTCAGTGCGATCCCTGTGATCTTGTGGCAGGTAGCTGGAGTGATAAGCATCATTTCCACTTACTGGTAGCACCTACTCATCCACCCTTAGCAAAAAAGGTCTCTGGGCTCAAAACCACACACATGGCATTTCACTCTGGAAGACCATTTGAGAGAGCTTAAACCATGTCATTGCATTGGAGAGCTTTCCTCCAGCTGCGGGCCCTTGAAAACCTTCAAATCTGGAAAAGAGAGGAACTAAGCCGTGGGCTGGTTTACTGGGGCCATAGTAAGCTTCTCTTTTGGCAGACAGCTCCCACCAGTTGACCAGAGTGGGGCTGACCCCAGGTGCACTGGCTCAGCAGGGTCACTTCCATCCCCCGATGTTGTACCCAGCTCCTCTTCATGGCCCCTTGCCACTCTTGGGCCATGGTGGCTGCATCTTCTCCCCAGCACACGTCCCACCAGCACTGCCTCTTGTCATTCATAGAGGCTGCCCCAAGCACTGTCCTCCCAGCCACACCTGCCCTCCCCAAAACCTGGGTGGAGGCCCCTGGGGTGTGTCAGGAGCAAGGCAGGGGCCAACCCACACTGCCAGGCTGCCCCTTGCACTGCCCTAGTCCCAGCTGGGGGTGCAGCCCCTGCAGCCTTCCCTCTGAGGGCTGTGCCACCATCATAACCATCTTCCTCTACTTCAAAGCCCCCATTCTCACACTTCCTTCCTTCGGTAATGAACCTTCAATTTCCTCCAGGTAAATAAAGTGAAAACTGGAAAGAACTGTAAAACAAAACATAAAAGTAGCTGAGCTGTAGAGTTACAGCCCGCAATGTCCCTGGGAATGGGTTTTCCTGTCCTCCCGCTGTGGTTCCTAGCCTGCTGTCTCCCACTTTGTTTGCCTTTCCTTCCCAGTGTTTAGCTGTAAGCTCTCTGGCGTGCAACCTCCTCTTGGCAGGAGCATTTGTAGCATTGCTAATAGGTAGAGAGGCTCCTCCCATGGCTCTGGTTTTATTAATGGGAGGATCAGAGAAATTACCACGTTTTTAACATCGCCTTTGCAGTAGCTGTTAAGTTGCATGGTGTAAAAACAGTGAGCTCATTTGCTCACAACACGGAGCTCTGAGGTCAATCCTTCTGTACGAGGTTTTTGAGGTGCTGGGCGAGCATGTGGCTGTTGCTCAGTAGGTTACGTGGTATTTTCATCTGGAAGTGACATTTTACATGACATTTTACTTTAAAACAATAACTGGGCAAAATTGAAATTACAGATCTGTAGAAGAAGAGTAATGTCTATTACTTAGTCTATTTAGGAGCTTGCATCGTTTATAAATTCTGCCTGATTGCATCTCTTTTCACAAAATCCAGTTTAAATGCATTTTGAAGAAGGGAGGGTGATGGCTGGTTTCAAATGTGCTGGTTTGCAAACTTGCAGACCAGCTGTCCTACTCACTAGTGAAGATAAGAGGGCTCAGATGAAGGGTTTTGTGCTGCTGGAAACACAACCAGTTTTCTCAGGAGATTGCTTTGAGGGAGATGGCAGCAATATTGCATCCCACAGTTACTGGTGGGTATTGCCGCATGCATGTGTAATTTGTGCTAGATAAAATCAGGAGGTAATAAAGACAGGTAAAAAGAAAGAATGAGAGATCTGCTGTGTAGTGGTTTTGTGGGTTTTTTCCCTTTCTTTTTCTCTTTTTTTTTCTTAGGGAGAAAAAAATGTCCAGGGGATGCCACATTAACTTGGGGAGAAGCGAGTGCTGCTTTAAATCAGAAAATTTGTGTTATACCAAGTGCTTTATTTTGGGAACCATTTCAGTATGTTATGAAGGAAAGTTGCAGACTAGGCGTGTTTACTAGACCTTTAATTGCTACATTTAGGAGAAAGGCGCTCTTTTTCTTCTTCTTCCCTCCCCCCTCCCCTTTTTAACAACAAGAAGCCAGAGTTTGCTGTGCAAATGAAGCAGGCTTTGCAAGAATCAGATTCACTTTGGACGACTCTTCACATTCCTCGTCATCATTACATTAGGCAGCACAATTCCATCTCCGGCTGATGGGCAGAAAAAGTGGGCAGCCTGCCAGGTAGACGTTTCCATGGCTCCCAACCCCCAAAGGTGATGCGTTTTTCAGCTAATTCAATGAAGAGTGGGCTGAACTTTGGGTATAAACTAGACAATAGCTGCCTTCGCAGTATCAGCAGAATGGTTTATGGGAATGCACTCCACATTTGGCAGAGCATCATGTGACCTTACGGCTGAGATTTTGTGATGGTGCCAACGGAGACTTGGAAAGCGGTGCCCGTTCTGACTTTTTTCCTCTTTTCTTGCATGGCTCAGAAAATGGTGGATCTTAATACTTGACTTTAGCCAGACTCAGCAAGCGATTGAGCTTTGAAGCACAACTTTGCCTTTATTCTGGCTTTTTTGGCACACCACCAGGAGGCTGTCCCTTTCACGCCTGATAAATTCTGCTTCTTATCTCCAAATAGAAAAAAAAAAGAAAGAAAGAAAATATAAGCAGAATATTTATACTCCATAACTGCATTTTAAAACCACGCGTTTTATTTTTTTTGTTGATGGTGTGTAGTTTAGAGTGTCTGAAGGATAGAAGTTGGTTTTTTATTTTTCTGGTGGCTTTTTTTTTCTTCTGGTTTTTTTTTTTTTTTTCCTTCCTCCTGCTTAACGAACAGGCATTTGAACTGGGCAAACGGGGCGACAGCATTGAACATGAGCTCATTGCAGCGTAGTGTAGCAAACTGGCACCCTGCCTTTTCACCCCTTTGCTCGGGCAGATTTGTGCAATCCCCATTTATAAAACCGGCGCAGGGGCGAGGTGAATTTTCTGGTCTCTCCCCACCTCTTGTCCTGTGCAGGCAGTTGCGGCAAGGATTGGTGCAGCTTTTGCGCAGTGCTTTGTGCCTGGAATTCCGAGAAGAGCGAGAGAGAGAGAGAAGACAGGCATCCTGGTCTTCTTCCGAGAAAGAACAGGAGCCCTGAGAAGAAGAAACAAATCTGAGTTTGTCCTACATACAAGAGTGCAGGGGAAAAAAAAAAAAAGTGACTCTCCTGCTTCCAAAAAAAAAAAAAAACAAACCTGGCATGTTTCACTACAGAGGCATCAGGACGTGTTAAAGCTTCTTAAAAGAGTGTAACAAAATGAACACAGGAGATTTTAAGTTTAAAAAAAAAAAAAAGGCAAAAAGATAACGAAAAAGGAAAGAAGGAGTGAATTTTTTGTTTGTTTGCTTGGTTTTTTCACTATTGCTCAGATAGCAGTATTTGGCACTGGGTGAAAACGTACCTTTCATATCAGGTATAGCTTCTATTTCTTTTTTTCCTCTTTTTCTTTCTTTTTTTTTTTTTTAAGTTGTTTTAAACATGTTGTTTTGAAACTGAGTTCTTGTGTATTAATTTTAACATAGTCAGCTGTTCACACTTTTTAAAACTAACTTTTTGGCTGTGTGTTTGATATAATACTGCTAAAAATAGAAAGTAAACAAAAAATTGAGGGTCTATCGAAGTATGTGGTTAGGCACATTTTGTCGTAGCTAAGCACTGGACTTATGCAAAGACCTTAATGTTACATTTACTCAGTAGAAGCTTTGGTTATCTCTAAGAAAGTTGTGGGTATTTAGATCTGGTTGCTAAGGAAATTAAACTCTTTTTTTACAGTGTGACTCATGCTTTCACTTTCTAAAGAGGAGAAGTGAAAAAAAAAATCCAGTGTTAAACTGCAGGAAAGGATCGCTCTTGTAGCCAGTATATTAAAGTTGTTATTGAGTTAATTCATATATGGGTTTCTTGCAGTTTGTGTCTAAATCCATTACAAAGAAATCAGTGTGATAAGCACTGGAATAAAAGGCACATTATTGGGACGTTCATGAAGTACGCCTGGTTTGCAGCTAGTAACAGTGACTATTTTAAGATGTTCAGTAAAGCAGCACTTGTCCAGGAATAGCTGAAAATAGTATTTAAAATACCCATTCAGAATGTTTGTGATAAGTGCATGTACAGTTAAAGTAAGTTTCGAGCATGTGACACTTTAGTGGAGCTTTTTTCTTGAGGCGTTTGTCTGTCTGTCTGTTGTAACATATTCCTAGGCAATTAGAAGAGTGTGTAACAAAATTCATTCTGACTGACAGACTTTGAAAAGCTCAGCCAAATCGGTGTTTTATGTAGTTTGGATTTACTTATTTTTTTTTAATATTTTCCTAGTCTATTTAATTTATGTTAAAAATACATATGTCCTCAGCTCAAAATTACTTTGAAATTACAGTGTGTCTTTCATCAGAAACTCTTATAGTTTGGGGTTTTTTTCAAAATGTTCGTGATGTACGTGTGTCTAATTAAAAGCTTTGTAAATGTATTATGGCTTTACAAAGTAGAATTGTTTTAACATGTACTTCATTTTTTGTGCATTCATGATTAGACAGTAACTTCTAAGATAATATGCCAATTTTGCTACTTTATATTTTTGTTGTTCTGCAGTGAATTCTGGGAAATTGCTGAATAGAGACCTTATGTATACTACACATACACCTCCATATACCCATTTTGGACCAGAAATAGTTTTCTTAGATTTATGGTGATCCTGCCCTCCCCAATAGTTTTGTTGGAATAGTTTTGTTTATCATTCGTACCTAAACCTGTTGAGAAACCAAGGCTTGCATAAGCTTAAAATAACTTTTCAATATTCTCTATTTGGTCATACTAATCACTTTCCCCTCCCATAATTTTTTGCAACTGTTTTTTGATTTAAGCCACATACTTTATCCCAGTATTTTTATGAAGTTCCGGACCAAATTACCTAATTGTATTCACTGTTTGATAAAAAGTACTCCCTTTTGCTAAGTTTGCTCCTTCCCTTCCGAAATTCCTAATGTAAATTAAGTATTTGTGAGGTGGAAAAAAACCTGGGAAATACTAGAAGATTTCCTTTGCCAACATATGCGTCTTCACAGCATGTCTTCCCATGGCTCTGAGGAGGGGCGCCAGCAGCGTGTCGGGTTTATATCCTAAAAGCATAATTACTAATTGTGTGTATGTTTCATGTTGTTCAGAAAACACTTCACATGAAGCAAATATTTCAAAAGTCTTTCTCTCACTTTTTTTTTTTTTTTAATTTTAGTGAAAGAAAAAGTAAAAATGAAAAAAGAAAATGAAGAAGTTAATTATACCAGAATTCAACGAAGGTAATACAGTGATCTTAATTCTTTTTTTTGCTAAAAAATAAAGCTATTAGCAAGAACATGAAGTAGTAAGTAGTTTAGATTTTGATAAATTATTTCCTTAAGAGAACCTACAAATATAATTTCAGATATGTGTATTACACTTTTGTTCTCATTACTTCGTGTTGGGAATGTTGCAGTTTATGTAGCTGTAGCTGTACAAAGCTGTAGCTTTGTACTGTGTGTTTACATGAAGTCTTAGAATTGATTGAAAAATCAAAGCCTAATTTGTTTTTTGGTTATGCCTAGTAAATATATCATACATATATAAATATTATATATTTTCTATTATATTCATATTACTACTATATTTTTAATACATTTTTTTTGCTAGTATTTAACTGTAATGCAGTGACCGATCATTTTTGATCTGTGGAATATGTCTTCTATTCACAAGAAGAAAAAAAGAAAATTGGAAGAGCAATTTTATAGCGCTTATGAAATCATTCAGTAAGTTGTATATGCAGTCTGCATACTCATTTCTGATACTAGGATAGCTATTCTAGTTTGAGAGTCTTGTCTTTACATATTCTATCTCCTCAGTGTCAGCAGAAAACAACTATAAAAATACCATTCCCTCTGAATGCTGAAGTGTTGCATATAAAGTGAAAGGAAGTTTAAAAGAGATTGTTGTGGAAAAATAAATTAATTAAATTATTTTAAAATGCAAAAGAGTGTGCTTGAACATGCAATATTTAATCCACTAAGTTAAAAAAAAGAAAAGGAAAAGGTAATTCACTAATTTACAGCCATTATTACTGAACTTAAAATACATGTTGCAGTCTGCAAGAAAATGAAGCATTGCCCTGATAAAAAAACTTTGCTATTGGCAACATTTATTTTCCTAAAAAGAATTTTGCCCACCTATGGCAGAATTAGGCCTTTGGTGCAAACTAGTGCAAGGAAGGCATTAAAATTCTACCGAGACAGAGATTTCAGTAACCCACTGAAATCAAAAGGCACCTTTCTGTAGCACCTGGGTTTCAAATTATACCTGTATCTTATGCCTGTATTTTACAAATGCATTTGTGGTGGTATTGTTAAAAGTTATTCTGATGTGTGAGAGGTTCTGCTTCAAGGTGCAGTGTTCATCAGTGCTTTCGTTTAGAATATGAAAGTTACAAAACTGTCTGTGTCTCACCTTTCTGAATGACTCGTTATTGCCCTGAAGGACCTGTTTTCAGTCTGTTGTGTGGAGTACCACTACTTTTAGTGTGCGATAATTTGTATCCTATGTTGCCCGTCACAAGAAGGAAGGATTTGTTGTAGGCATTAACCCTGGAGTTTTACAAGATTGCATTTCCACTTGCATTCCTATTATTAGGGACTCGCATTGATGGGAGGATTAGTGAATAAAATATACAAATCAACCTCTTTGCTTTGAATTATAGCCGTTGTTTAATCAACAAGGTATTGTCGAGCAGTATGTAGCTGTGGTGTAAGTTGAAGAAATAGCTAAGCAGTCTTGGTAATGTTGTATGGGAGCAGCACTCCAGTGTGCCTCACGCCTTTCGGATTTGGTGGGGTGATTTTTATTTTGAGTTGCAGCACATGATATGAGCTCAGACACAAAGGACAAACCTGTATTGTTTACTTCTATGTCATGTCCAATTATTGATTCCAGTCTCGCCTGCTGTGTGCCCACTGTAGTCAGGTGCAAGTTGGGAGTTGAGGATTCATTGTTAAGGCAAAGAGTGCGCAAAAGGACGTTAATTCCTGCTGAAGGCAAACAATGTTGTGCCATCAATCTGTTAGAAAGAGAAAATAGGTTTTCTTCCATTTTCAAACAGAAACTAGCTACAAATCTTTGGCTTGTTTGTTGCCTCCACCATTAACGCAGTTAAGCTTGAAGCAGCCTTCTTTGCGGTAGATGGTAATACTTTCAGTCTCGAATACTCATATCACATCATATGTTTGTTTGTTTAAAGTCTTCTGCGTCTCCCTTTAAAAGGAAAATTGTAATCAGTGATGCCAATTGGCATAAACCCGTAGATCCGATCTTGTGTTGAAACGCACTGCACAAGCTCGCTTCTATGGGTCTGTGTCAGTGTGGTGATCTGGCAAAAGTCGGTGTAGCACACACCACAGTGGTATCTGACAAAGCCCAAATGAGTGTACAAAACTATACTGGGTTTGGAATGCTCTTCTTGTCCATTGCCTTACCTTCAAACTTGATTAAGTGGTTTGTTCTTTTATTGGTTGCTTTAAGCACACTTGGCTTAATATCTTATTAAAATTTAAGAAAAAAGTGTGAGGGAATTGTAGGGTTTCCAATGAGGGAGTGTAGGATATACCATTTCCTGGCTTTATTAAATATACCATTGCATGGTATTACACTCAAAAAAAAAAAAAAAAAAAAGTAGAAAAACCAAGAAGATTTTTCTATTTATTTTTTTTGTAAAACAAGGCCAAATATCCATTTCTTTCCAGAAATGTAGTTGGACTTGCATCACTTCTATCAAATATGTATATGTGTATATATACACACACAACACACATATATATCTTTATACATATATAAACAGCGCAAACCAGAAATTCTACCTCTGCAGTAGAAAAACCTACCTAAGAATATTGTCTTATTGTCTGAAAAGCGGGGAATAACTGCAGTTGAAAGCCTACCCCCATGGGAAATATGTAGGCCTATTTCAAAGAAAGGCTGAAGAAGTGAAGAAGACTTTATGGTCACCGTCGGAAGCTGTGTGCATCCGGGTTGAGGTAGTAGGTTGTATGGTTTAGAGTTACACCCTGGGAGTTAACTGTACAACCTTCTAGCTTTCCTTGGAGCACACTTGAGCCATCGAGGAATTCATCACCACTTTAATCTGATCAGGGAAAGTATGCAAAAAAGGTATTGTTTCATGGCTGTACATAATGAACACTCCGAGGCTTTATTGATGTTGAAATAGTCCTGATGACTTGATTATTTCGTTTAAATCCTGTTATGAACAATGCTGACACGTTGTCTTAATGGGCTGTGACTATGTATTGCAGACACTTAAGGAAAGACTGATGATTATTTTCATACCATTAACAGGAAAGCTTTAAAAGTTTATTTTGATTTATAAATTCAGGAAAATACCACGTACTTAATGCTTCATTCTTTCTTCATGGAAACAGCTTATCCTACGCAGTTGTTTTTTTGTTACTGTTGTTATATAGGTGCACATTTTAAAAAAAAAAAAAATGAAAAGAATATTTTTTTCTGTACTTATAATAACTTTCTGAAAAGTGTTTCATACTGCTGCTTGGATAGTAGCAGGCAGTGTCACAAGTTGATCCTGGTCTTCCTTGGATTTACAATATTCTTGCTTTGTGCCTGAACAACTCAGTGTTTGTTTTAAACTCAGATTCAAATGACCTGCAGACCCACCTGTGTTCTCTCTTTGTGGAGATTCACGTGCTGCTCAGCCCAGTCCCACTCTGGGGTCTTAGCCCCCATGTCCTTACACAGCATGTCAGGCTGACCCTGAACCTCAATGTCCTTGTCTTTTTTGGCCCAGAATTAAGTTCTGGTGCACCTTTCTGACCCAGCAGGACTTGGAGAAGTCACACTCCCTCTGTATAAATGGCTCCCAAAGCACTGGGAACTGCTGCCAGTGGCACTTGCCAGCACTGGGTGCTTTTACCCCGGTGGGCCAGGTGCCATAGGCAAAATCATCCCTCCTCAGTCCTGGTGTTCTCTGTATGTTTGTATGCCTTTTCTAAAAAAAAAAAAAAAAAAAATCCCTTCAGATCTGTACATCCCATGAGCAGGTGTCCTGACAAGAAGAGAAAAAAAGAACTGAGTGTTTGTGCAGTTTAACCATTCCCAGAAAAAGCTATGAAGCAAGAAGGAAAAAGACTGTTCTTACATATTCACCATGATTTTTTAAGTGAGGGCTGCTTCTGAAAATGATCTCAAAGATGAGGTCTCCTCAGTGTGATGGAACATATTGCTGCCAAAGTCAGAGCATCTGGACAAGGCAGTGATGCTCATTCCAAAATAGTAGGGAAAAAATGATACTGCCTGTTTCCACATGCTTTTCCATAAAAAGTAAAAGGAATGTTATTTTCAAGAATATTAATTTATATTTTAAGACAGTAATAGTGATAATTTTGATGAAAAATTATTTAAGTTTGTTGATATAAAGCAAAAGAGTGGAGCAATGCCCCTGTGGTGCTGTGTTCATGGGGACACCACTGATGTGGGCCATGGGCAGGCCAGACTCCCGTGGGATAGGGAAAGTGTAAAATGTGGCTGTTCCAAATGGGGTGAGGGCTCTGGTCCTGGAGCTCCCAAGTTAACAGCAAATAGTTCTTTCTTAAGGGTATTTTGAACTCCTGCATTTATGGCTTTACTTTTATTGGAGGTGAACATAACAATACATTCAATATTTCCAGTGTTTCATTGGTTTATATTCTTCAACAACAAGGAAAGTTAAGAATGTTTATTTTCAGTGGATTTGACCATTGATTGTGTTTTGGTTATTATTTTCTTTCCATGTCTGTCTATTCAACAAATCACTTGCTTACAGGCCCCTGTTTGACTCTTTCTATCTCAACTTAAGGCTTACCTGACCACTCTCCTAGATAAGGAATCAAAAGAGGAGATGAAAATGGATTTGGTCTCTCTTTTTAACAGCATTTATTCTCAGTGATGATTGTTTGTGATAGGAAATTGGTAAAGAGGATCTGTAGGACAGGTGGATGCAGAATGGATTTTAAGCCTAACTTAAAGTATATGGGACAGAGGAGAGATGAGGTTGAGTGAATCAAAGCTACTCCAAGTTAATGGAAAAGGCTTGAGGGAGCAGTGGCTAAATGGGGAGATAGAGAGGAGGCCTCTGTCAACCAATGAAGCTTAACAGGGACCACTCTCAATCTGAATAAAAACTGTCATATCCTCTGTGCATTCAGAAGGACGCTGGTCATCAGTATGTTTTCTTCTTTTTCTATTTTAATTTTTTTTCTTTTGTAGTTTAAGTTCACTGGAAAGAAACATTGTAATTGCTGGTTTCTGCCAACAGAGCAACAGGTGTTCAAATCCTTTTATATTAATTCTTCAATTAGTTGCAAAATAAGGGGGATTGTTTATACTAAGCTGAACTGAATAGAAATGACTGATGCAGAAAATGTGGGAATGTTTCATCTGTCCTTCAGAGGCATGATAAATTTGTAATTCTATCAGGCATAGTTGCAGGTTGCTATGCAAATTTTCATTGCAGCATCACCAGCTTTAATGAATACCCATTTTCTCTATTTCTTTCTCTGTTCTTTAATTTAAGATTTTGCCCTGTAATGTGCAATACATTGTTTTGGTAAGAGTTATCAAGTTACGAGCAAAAATGAATGAGACTGTGAGGTAATTTTGAAGCAGATTAAGGTAGAGAAGGAAAAACAAAGGGGAAAAAAGCTCTATTAAGAACAGCTGGATGGAGTTAGGTCTTCTGTGATTTCATTTTAAAGTCATAAAACATATTGTCTGTTTTAGGTGAAGTCTGGCATTTTTTACCTTTACAGTGTGCTTGGAATATTAGTCAGTCACGTAGACTCGGCATTACACTGCTGTGATGATTCTGTAGTAAGTAAATGCACTTTGTAACACGGCTACACATGGATGTGTTCCAGTCTAGGGCCCACCTGAGAGTGTTCGTTCCTGCAATTAAGCCATAACATTGTCATCCTTGTGCCTTCATGCTGCTTCTTGCATTTGGGAGAAATTTTCATTAGGGTATTTGGGGAAAATATCGAGATCCAACTGACCCACAGCTCCCAGTGGTTTCTTTGGGAGACACAGGTCCTCAGCCTTTCACGAGTTTGGTCCTACAGAAAAGCTGACTGCAGAGGCACTGACCTGCCCAGCACCCGTTCGTTTGCCACAATTCCCTCGGTACAAATTAAGTTTTATCCATGACCTTAGCCCTGCTTCCCCACACACAAACTTGCATCATGGTAAAAATGCACCTGAATGCCAGATCCTGTTTGTCTTTAGTGCTAAGTCACTTCAGAGAGCTGGGGAGCCTTTGTATTTCCTCCTGCAGCCCGGAGTGCCTGTGTCCAGATGCATGTCCAAAGAAAACAGAGTTTGAAGGGGCGTTACTGAGTTAATAACTGTGGGTCAGATGCACTAATAGAGCCTGGCTGTTTTGGGTCCAGCCATTTTGAGGTCTTTCTGTGGTATAAAGCTGCCATTAATCCGGTTTACCAGAGCAGGTAAAGTAAGTTATTAATAATTTTGCACTGTTGAAATAGCACAGAATAGTCAGAATATATGCGAGAATTTCTCTTCTTGTTGTTTCCCTTCAGCAAAAGAAAATGCTGAGTTTCACTTGGTCTCATCCTTTATCTTCCTCATCTTCAAAAAAGTTCTTAAAGAGATTTTTAGATAAAGAATGTGGTAAATTATCTTAAAGCAATCCCAGAAAAGGTTTTCCTTGCAATTCTGTCCTTTAAAAGTGACAAGCAGCTTTTAGTAATCTCTAAAACTTGTTTATTGAAGCTCTTCAGCAAGAGACCTGTGAATAGGTTGCTCTAAGTTGGAATAGAAGCACACCTGAAATTTTTCAAATTTTTTTGAATATGGTTTCATATGACATTCATTTATCTATTAAGAGCAGCTTCTGGTATTTTTAATAAAACTAAAACTAAATACATCTGGCAGGCCCTGTTTAAATGAGAGTATTGCTTTTATTGCAGCTAAATACAAGTTTGAAAAGCTAATGCTTTTGAATTATATAGTGCAAAAAAATTACATTCTTTCTGCTTTTTCTCTTCTTGCATAGTAAAAATATTTACATCACAGTGATTTTTTTTGTAGAATTTACTTTTGTATAAAGGTTCTGAATATTTCACAGAATCACAGAGTGGTTCAGGTTGAAAGGGACCACAGTGGATCATCTGGTCCAACCTCCCTTCTCAAGCAAGGTCATCCCAGAGCACAGCTGGATTGCATCCAGATGGTTTGGGAATATCTCCAGTGAGGGAGACTCCACACCCTCTCTGGGCAACCTGTTTCAGTGTGCGGTCACTGCACAATAAAGCAGTTTTTCCTCATGTTCAGGTGGAACTTACAGCTGTATTTTATTGCAATACATGTAATTTATATGGAAATTTCAGGCAAATTTTGGTGTTTTTTTTCCTCCACCTTCTTTTATGCTACTTCTAGAAATAGTAAGAGCAGGCCTCACACTGATGAAGTCTTTTCAAGAACATGTGCAAAATCTGATTAAAAAGTCAAAGATCAGGCTTCTCGTTTCTCTGACATTTTCATGTTCAGAAATACCTGTTTCCTTATTCCTTCTTTTACAAATTGGCATGTTATTTGATCTTACAGAAAAAATAGGCATGGATCCCTTTGCTCTCTACTGGCTTTGCTGTATTTGCTTTTGAATGGAAGGATCTCACCCCTTAACAACTGTATTTGGAGGCTTTCTGGCTAATGTAGTTGTTTGGCTTGGGTAGGACTGGTGTTGATATGCACCACCCATTGCACCCAGAGCCTCAGTGAAAGGACACAGATATAGAACATCAGAATAATCATTTTTCTTAAAGTCAGAACAGTCTTGTATACTACCTGCTTTGCTTTTATGGTTGGATGAAAAGGGAGGGGTGTACATTTTACATTTTCTTGTATATAGTTAACATACATATATTATGCCTGTATTGCCTTTATCTCAATGTTCTGAGTCTCCTCAACTAAACTTTATGTCCGTGGTTGAGTGTGATTTGTCTGGGTCAGTCTGCGTTTTATCTGGGAAATTCAGCTCCCTTCATTTTACCTTTGGTTTACACTTTTTAACTGGTCCTTTTTTTATTCTTTATTTTCTTACATGATGATAGTCCTGACAATGAATGTAAAACTTTGCAGGTATCCTGGTAGCAGGGATAGACTGGGACTGATGTCATGTTTGTAAGGTTAGCAGAAACCAAATCCTCCATGAGTCCTCTCTGTCATGGCTCACCAGCTTAGGAAGGAGCATAGACAGTAGTCTATGTAGTCTTACTAGTACAGTCTTTGTAGATTTGGCTTGAGACTGTGGGTTGGATTTGCTCAAACTCTGTGAGATTCTCATTTTTCCAAAGTCCCTGGACAACAAAAGCAATTCAAGGCTCACTTTTCTCCAACGTACACCCGAGTCTTGTGGTTGCAGCAATATCAAAATAGATTTGTATGTCTAAGAAAAGATGACTGTCAGTCATGTGTGTTTATGTGTGTTTACTGTAGGGAATTTTTGCATGGCACTACACTGATGTGAGAAAAAGAACACAAGCCCAAAATTCTCTTTCTCATTCATTGCAATTAGTTTGCTGGGACAAATTTGTTAATTTCCCATGTTAGGAAGAAACCATTAGATGAGAACTTGACCGTGAGAACTTCACTGACACTTGAAAGAACTTCTACCTGAGACTTAGGAATAGCATTTGGAGCATGCTAAATCTGTGTAAATGGTTGGTTTCCTGGAAATTTGCCCAAGGAAGATGTTCTGTCTGGATCTGGAAGTAGATTTCACGGTAGCCTATGGTCAGGAGACATGGAGACATGGCTTGAAAGTGCCTCTGGTATTCATGTGTCCTGGATTGAGGATCATTGAGTGCTATTCTATGTCACAGCTTGTCCCACAAATATTGTGCTTTTAGACAGTTATTTTTATCTCCACCTCTTCAAAAAGCCTAAGTACACTTAGTTTGCACAACTGAAGGGGATTTGCTCCCAAAGTGCTTTGAATGTGCAGATTTACCTGTCAGTTGAGTCATTCACAGGGAAGAGAATTTTTGGGGTGTAGAATTTTTATTAAAATGTGATTTATACTATGTTGAACTAGCTATGTTTGAGGGCTGCTGCTGAGGGTAATGTCACTGGGCAAGGACACCTTTGTGAGCTGGGGAACAGGAAGCAGCAGTGAACCAATGTAGATGTTCATCTCTGTGCTAAATAGCATGCTTTGCTCCTTTGCCCAAAAGCTGATAACTTTTGATCTAGAGTTAGGCTAGATTTGTCCACCTTATTCACTTCTAATTTTTTTGGCCTTATTGCCCAAGTATATATTTCCAGTTTGTGCATTGTAAAGGATTAATCTCAGACCACCTAATTCATGTATTGCCCTTGTATCGCTGGCTGGTCAGGGAGGCAGTGTCTGAAAACTCTCAACCTATGCTGTTTATGGCCCAAGCACACTTTGAGAAGAGACTGATTGCTTGAGTCCATCTGAGGTACCACAGCTGGCAATCTGGCTACAACCACAGGGAGGAGTTTACTTAAAAAAAAAAAAAAAAAAAAAATTGGTTTTGTCTTCAGAATTATGTTTACTCAGGATGTGACTTGTGAAGTACACGATTTCTGTGGTGTTAAAGGGGTTTTTGAGAGTCACACTGTAAAGTATATTGCACTTTGGAAATGTTTAGTTTGTGATATAAGAAGAATTTAGAGGTATCTTTATTATTGTTTCAGTTTTGAGTTATAACTGTAACAGAATTGCCAAAATCTAAATTTTAGTGACAAGTCTAAGAACTTAACTCATACTTAGTGTAACATTTTGAACCAATCCTGCTTTTTCCACAAAATATCTTGGGCATTTAGGAGCCTGCATCCTGTTGATTTACAACATGAGGGCAAGTTTTAAAAGGGAAACTGCAGGTGCAAAGGCATTTTTACAGCTTTTTGACCATAGGCTTCATAATAAGTGACCCAATGGCAGGATGTTAAATATATATAAAGTGGTTGATGCTGCCTCTGGGTCATGCTTCTGTATGTGAGACACTTAAACATGGGGTGCCAATATATTCTTATCCACTTTTATGAGATAATAGTGCCTTAATTTCTCTCCTCTTGCTGTTGTAAAGCAAGGCAATAAAACCAATGTAGTATTAAAAATATGTGCAGCTTGCACACCTGATATGCCTATTGAAGCTGCTGCTGGCCATGCAGGTGCTCGAAGGGGACATACAACTCTTTCTCTTCTCTTGCCCTGCACTGCAGGAGGAGTTGTGTGCTGCAGGAGACAGTGCTGTTCCCAGCCCCCTGTTTTTAGGACAAGTGCTGGCAGGGAACACTGCCCAGGCACTTGTGCCTCTGTCCTTTGAACCAGCAGGCACCATCATGCCAGGGGCACCCAGGAGCCCTTTGCACTGCTGGGGCAGGGGTGGCTCTTGGAGACGTGGGGGCTTCTGCTGCCCCACTGCTCCCTCAAGGACAACAGGCAGTGCTGTGCCCAAAAGGAAGGAGTTGAGCATAGCGTTGAGCCACGTCGGGGGTTTTTGGCTAAAAAAGTCCAAATGTTGGTCTGTGGAAGCAAACATGCAGCCTGCCTAATGAATGTAGTATTTATTAGCACTGTGAGCTGCTGGAAATACCAAAGCGGATAAGGGCTGTGATTCAAGGCCACGGGGCTGGGCCCACACAGCTCCCTAAGTCAGGAGCCAAAGGACATGGGAATCCTCACCAAGGAAGTCGGGAGCGAACATCGCATCTTCAGGTTTGTGTTAAGGATACCTTCTCGTGTGGGAGGACTGGCTGCTGGTTGTTATTGTGTAATGTGATTTGACTCTGATTTAATGACGGTTCTTAGTAAGCAACATGATTTGTAAGGCTGATTTCCGTTTTTATTGATTGGACCTTTAATATACTTGGACTTGCACTCAGAAGCTTCATCAGAGATTTAATGCTAGTCTGCAAAACCTGCATGTAAGGAATTTTTTGATGGAACTCGAACTCAAATGCTTCAACAACAATCCAGTGAGGTGTGGTGTGAATATATTTTAAGAAGGAAAATTCTTAGTTAAACTTGACTTTTTTTAATAATCGATTGGCAATGCTTTTCCTCTCTTGTGCATTTTTCCCCCAAACTCTCACATTCAATATCTATTCAAAGATGAATTAGAGATTTCATTTTTAGAGTTTTGTATAATGGGCTTGTTGATCTTGGAGATTAGAATTGCAAAACTTTCACTGAAAATAAGTAACTTATAACTTCTGAAAATCTATTATTTTATTTATTAATGAGAAATTTACCAAATACAGAGCTAATACTGTAGAACTAGCTGCAACAGTCTCCTAGTTTCGAACTGCAGGGTTTTTTCAAAGTAGAGATTGCAAAGCTTGAAAAATAGATTATTTGGTTTTGAAGTCTATCAGGGATTTTATAGAAACAAGTTTGCTTTCTTTTTAGTATTTACAAATTAATATTCATAAATGTTAGCAATAATGTTCTGAGGAGGGAGGAGCTAGCAAGGGGTTAATTGATGCTAATTTTTCTTACCTTTTCCAAAACCAAACCTTTGCACCTCAGCTAGTCAATGAAGAAAGCAGCAAGAGACAAAGAGTGTATCCATATGGGAGAAAGGAAGGAATAGGGAGGATGAATTATTATGTGATAAGAAGTATAAGAGGATGTAAGAGAAGGAAGGAAATTGAAGCAGCACACAGAATAAGAGAGAGGCTGTGAGGAATGGGACTGCAGTGGCTGTGCATTTGTGCTTTGAGGGGCTGTGGGCATGTAGGCATGAAAGATGTGGGCAGAGGACATGAGGGTGTTGTAGCTTCACATTTTTGTGCTTCATCCATTTTGGCACGTCTCGGTAACTGTATAACATTAATTTCTATGTATTGAAAATAGAATTATTTTTTTTTAAAAAAAAAGGAAAGATGTACAGATAAAACTTCATATCTGTAAATAAACAGAAGGCCTCATGGGAATGACGTTTTTTGTATTGCCTGGCCAATTTCTTTTTCTTTTAATACCAGAAAACCCCATTATATTATATAAATTTAAAGGGTGCTAAGTCTGAAGAGTAGTAATTGAGGGTAGTTCACATTCCAGACATATTGAAATCATGTTAAAATTATTCCATACTCTTGAATATTAGGAACCCACAAAATTCCAAGCTAAAGATAAACCAAAAGCCCAGTGTGAAGGCAGACAGATAGCCATAACTGCCTGATACTGACAATCAGGCAATGTATCTCATGATGCTTGTTAGTCCAGTTTAGACTAAGACAACAAACACTAAATGTGATTATGTTGTAGCCATATCATTACTGCACAGTGTCATCGTAAGGGAGTGTTAACTTGTGTGTGCCCTTCCTTTGTGTCTGCTCCATTTATTTACATCAGTGAGAAATACAAAACTCTCAAAAGCCTGAATCAAAAAGAATAAGATAACCCCAGCTTTTACATGAACTGTAATTAATTTGCAGCCTGTTACCACAAAACTTAATTTAGGGGAAATTCTTGAAAGAATCAAGAATGTTAAACATTTGTGCGAATAAGAACAGTATGTGCAGTGGCGCTAGAAGTAGCAATACTTCTGATTCAAACCATGCACTGAAGAGTTGTTGAGGTTACAGAACTTCTTCCCTTTTAAAACTGTGAGAGAATTAAGTTATTGACTGCTGATCACTTCCAGACACAGAATGATGGTCTATTAGTCCCTTCCAGAGTGTAATAGCAGTTTCACATGACACATATTAATGGAATATCTCATTAATTCCCTAAATGTCACTAAACTGGTCAAGTCATTATAAGTTTCCATCTCCTTGAAGTAAATTTAGCTGCTTCAAATTTTTCGGCTCTATGAAAACATCTGCAGAATATGGAATCTGTTAAAACAGCAGGGGCTGCATTGTGAGATACCCAGATCGTAACCTGAGCTATTTTTGTAATGGATATCAGCTTATTCAGCATCCAAAAGTAGTCTGAAGATTTACATTCAGCTTCTTGTTTTGAGAAAAGTTTGTGCCTCTGTGTTCTGTACATGAAGACTATTTTTTCTGTCCAACAGAAAGGAGAAAATGTGACTATTTATGTCATGAGTTATCAAATAATGTTATTATGTATTGTCAGAATTTGAGTTTTGACTTATCAGGTTATTTACTTGTTAAGTGACTAAACAGCAAAACAAACTCTTACTATGGTTATGAAGTGGGGAATTATTCTTTGCCTTGTTCTTTATGTAAGGTATCTTCAAAACTTTTACTTTAAACAAAAAAGTAGCATAACACAAAATGAAGTGATTCATATTCATGAGCAGTTTTGAGAGGGAAAAGAAATATATTTAAATAATATTATCTTTTAAAAGACAACCCTAATTTATCACATACTAATTTCTCATTAGAGAGAATAACAGTTATTTTACAGTGTTTTTAACATTGCACTGGAGCATTCTACTGACTAGTCTGATCATCATCACTTGTTTATCTTCTTTCCATTTGGTGGAACTGTACTTATACCAGTCAGCTCCCAATTTACCATTACTTTCTGTCAAACACCGCTTCCCAAATGGAATTTTATATTTTTAAGACCTGATAGTACATTTTCCCTAAGTGAAGTCTCAGGTGAAAATTTATTTCAGAACTAGTGTTAATGAAAACAAAATCTGTGCATAAAAAGAAGTGCTCACTAATGTTAGTCTATATTTCAATTAATATATATGAAACTAGGAAATACTGAGAAAGTCAAATTTTCTAAAATTATTAAGCACATTATTTTCTATTTATGTAGTTTTTCACTCACGGCTTTTCTTTTCAAAAGTGATGGACCCAAACACCTTAAAACCCACAAAACTTACCTTTAAGAAGAAATAAATAAAATCCTTGATGAAGTATGTAAAAATATGCAAAAAAAATCAGTTCCAGTCATCTTTTATCAGTAGTGTCTGTAGCATGGCATTTGAAATACTGGAAAGGTAACTATTTTTGTTAAAAAAGCATTTGAAAATATTTGTTCTAAAAATTACTGTGTGGTTTCAGAGCTGCAGAGGATTTCAGAAGCTTTAAATCTGCTTTAAACTTTAAATCTGTGGATTGAAGTAAACATGTATAAATATATTTGACAATTACTTAGGAATAGTCATTAATAAGAGCATGCACATTCAATTCTATTTCTGTGGAATGTAAGCGAGTGAGAACTTTTCCTAATTTTTTTTTTTTCACAAGCTTTGTCTCCATAGATTTGGCCTTAATTGATCTTGAAGGACTGTTAAATAATCAAAACAGTTTAAAAAATGGGGATAAGAGAATTAGCAACGTTGTTACAAGGATTCAAATTCATGTAATTTACATTATATTTTAGAATCTTCATGTTTCTTATGAATTTAAAGCTATTTAACAAAAAACAATTTCATTGTTCCAGGATGAAATTTTCATGAATGTAGTTTCAGCAGTTCATTACTTTGATACGATAAAAGTTTCTTCATTTATACTCAAAAGAAGAGCATAGGCAAATGATAAATGATTGAGGGAACATGGTGAATTCTTGTCCCTTCTTCAGCTATAAGAGCTTTTCTATAAACCTGGAGGTGGGAGTTCACCCAACCACCAAGAAACAGTTCCATGCAGACAGACAGGTTCTGTCCTACAGGGAAATAGTGATGTGAAGACCAAACAAAGACCATTATTGAGGAGAAATGAAAGTATGGTAAGAGTGCAAATGAAGTCTTAACAATGTCAAGTTTTTTCAGGGACAAAATAATTTTACTTTTCCTTTTTTAAAGAAGTAAATGGAAAAAGGTATGTAAAAAAACCCCAGGCTGTCAAGAGAAATGAACCTTGTTGTTAGCAGTAAAAATAGCCAAGGCCAAAAGAGAAATGAATCATTAATGACCATCTATCAGACAAAGAAAATTGTCCTACGTTATTTGACTCTGTAATCCTAAAAGTCCTGTACTTATGTGTCTTAGCATCGTCTGAATAGCAGAGTCCAAGAAGAGTAAATATTAGTGTTCATTTGAAACTGCACAAAGCCATTTCAAAGTTATTCAAAAAAAGAACATGAAGGAAAAGGGAATCGTTATAAAATGAAAAGCACGATTTAAATCTTTATAGTTGTTTACCAAGTGACCTTTGCAGACTAGCTGTCTAAACTGTTGCCTTTTTGTTAACCTATATAATTCGTTGAAAAAATCTATTATCTAAAGGTAAGCCAGCTTTATATACAGCAGTCCAACAGCATCCACTTAAGAATATTACTATCATCAGTATATGAAAAAAGTAAATCTATTCACTGCAAGGACTACCCGTCACAGCATTTTGAAAAATTCAATATTTTCACAAATTCCAGTAGAATACGTGTGATGTAACTTTAAGTGAGATACATCCATATAAGGCATTGCAATTACATTCATCAGGCATTGGAGAACACTTAGAAAAAACATGGAAATACACAGTCTTTCAGAAGTCTATCATCTTCCCTAGTAACCTCAATGAGACCTTTAAGAGTGTTTGTACTCAGGAAAGCATTCAGATTTGTTACTTTGAGAGCAAATGTCTTTGTGTCTTTCTCCTTTTATATACCTCTATTTAATAATTTTTCACAGACAGCTTCTAATAAATAGGATGTACCTAGGGGTCTGATATCCTTTTGTGATATAATACCCTTGGTGAAAAGCAGGAGCTCTGGACAATTTAATAGTTTGTCCAAGTTGATGCTGGACGTCATTGTCAGCATTGGGATCAAGGGATGAGCCTTCTAATTTACCGAAACAATGACTAGTCCAAAATATATATTTATGAAAGTTCTTTCTGGGCAGTACATTAAAGGTTTAGCCCCTGTGCTCTAAGTCAGAAGGCACCATCTCACAGTTTGAAGGCTTTGTATCATGTTGGAATGTGTTTTCTCTGTCAGTGTGATGTTTTCACATTGTGTTTTCTAGTGTTGTAATTACAAAGATCGCCCTACAGTTCTTCTTGAAATTAAGGCATATCTTGTATTTAGTAATAACACACACATTTAATAACACTATGTCGTTGTCATAAATATTAAAAACTGTGTAATTTATGCACATATACAGACTGCAGTAATGAAGGTGTTTAAAATAAACAACACCAATTGAAATTCAAGTGCTGAGGCTCAGTGGAACCTGAAAGTAAAACTGACTGTACAAATAAAACTAAGATTGCCTTTGTTGATCTTGATTGTCTAAGAGGAGAGGAATATGGCATATAAATAAGGAAGGTGAATAGAGATGGAAAGTTCAAACTTTTTCAAATAGTCTTCAGCATTGACTTTTTATTAAGGAAGGTGAAGAAATGCACTTGGCAATGGCATGCAACTTCTTCTGTTCCTTATCCCCACCTGTGCCCTGGCCCCTTTTCTATGTCATGGACCACTCAAGCTTCCAGACATGGCCCCAAAAGGTCCAGGTCTGTCTAGAGGAGAGCTCTGATGTGGAGGGAAGCAAGGAAATGGCTGTTAGGCTGTGTTCCAGGCAAGCCCTGGGGAGGCAGGAACTCTTAGCATGCCTGGGCACAGCTGGACAAACCACAGCATCACTGCTGGAGCTCATGGGCAGCTGAGCTCTCCCTGCTAGAACCTAGGCAGACTCAGAGACAAAGAAGTTATGTGAGCAGATGCAGAGCAGCCCAGGATAAAGGAGGTTCAAAATTGGATTTTACTCCCACTTGCTGCAAGGTGTGACTTGTATGTTCTACACCTTAGGAATGACAAATGTAAAGTGTTTATGTGAGTGTTGTACTCTTAACTCTTTAAAGTATGTGTCAAAAAACTATGTAATCTCAAATTCAGATATGAATTTCTAGAATCCCACAGCTGTGGGAGTAATGTTTGACACATGAGTGGGAAAGGGTTTAGCTGTAAAATTCACAGCTCAAGAATATAAAAGTAGAAGTTTGGAAGGGTTAAGATCAAAAAGTGTCTGAGACTGTGGATTTTTATTCTGATCAAGTTGCTTTGCTTGTTGTATGTGGATGTTAAGGTAATTAGAAGGTCTCAATCGCTCTGACCTATGAAAGCACCAGTAGTGCTTATGTCCTCCTTGCCTTAAGGAAATTTATTTTTGGAATAATGTGATAAAGTATATAAACACTTCTTATTTTCATGTGGCCATGTTTCAGTTTCTGTACTGACAAATTGAACAATTCTTCAACACTGAAAAATTGAATAGTACTGTGATAAGATTTCAGAAAACTGTTACAGATTAATCTGGTGGAGTATATTCCTGTGCAATAGAAGGAGATAGAGACTTGGAACTAGAGAAAGGCTCTATTTAGAGTAAGATGGTAAAATGCTGACACAAATATAGTTACCAGTCCTTTTTTTTTTAATATGTTAATTCCTCACTATTCCATTAGCTCGTTATTAGAAAAGAAGGGGGAAAAGAATCAGTCAAGATAATTTCTGGACTTCAAATATTTTCTCATAGGAGCAGCTTTTAGGGAAGCTAAGTAGTCAGTGGGGAGAGGGAAATCCTCCTGATAGAGTGAAAATTCCTAGATGACAAAGTCTAGAATAAAAACCTATAGTTATCCTTCTCTATGACTGAAAGATTAGATTGGGCTGCTCCACTGCCTTATGTTATGATGGCTGTTATTGGATAAATAGAAATAAAGGAAAGAAAGTTAGACAGTGGGATGGCAGCATCTACAAATGGCACAATTATCTGGGTTACTCAAGTCCAAAACACACTCTGTGGGGAACTTCAAAAGGGAACTCTCAGACCTACATTAGTGGATGACACAATGTCAAGCAAAATTCAACAGTGATGTATAAAAACTAGCAGGCACTGAAAGAAGTAGTTTGAACTTTTGTAGTTTGAACTATTTATGACCTTTGTTGTGTTCTAAATGAATTTAAAAATACCAGAAAAAGAGATCAAGTCATTGTGGACAACTCAATAAAACCTGTGATCTCTGTTAAGGGTTTCAGTGGCCTTTCTCCTCCCCTTATAAATCATCAAAATAAAAGAATCCCCTCACCACAAAACAAGAATAAATGGCAACAAGATCATATCTGTGTGATAATAAACTACATACAGTACAGCTCACAGCATATAATGCAGCATCATCTCTTATTTTGACCGCTGTGGTAGAGAATACATGAGCAAAAGGAGAGAAGAAAACATCATATTTCCTAATAAACATGTTGTGCCTCTTTCTAAAGTACAAGAATTAGTTAAAAATTAGTAAAAATGACACAAATTTTATGTATGCAGAAAAAATGTATTTTCTTTACTAAGTAAATATCTGAATGCTAGCCACTGCAAGAGGTTCCAAACTTGTAGGTGCTTGGGAGGCCAATTTAGATGTGTAATCCCAGACTGAAATAGAAGTGCTTGTAGTATCAAGGAGTGCAAAGTGCTGAGTATCCCATACAGACCCTTCTGTCTCAGAAATCCAGAGAGGGGAGGTGTCAGTGAAGGTCTTAATTGAGCCCTTCTGTCCTGCTGTTCCTCCTCTGTGGTGCAAGATTTACCCTGTCTGTGCCACCACTGAAAGAGCTGAGGGATTTCTGTGAACAGTCCTTGTTCCTTGCTTATATTTTAGTTATTATTTAGCATAGCTAGTGTTTGCAGAGTCACACCTGTAGTTAGCCAGACTTGCTCCTCTGCATCTGCTGGGCACATGCTACATGTTAATTGTAAGATATTGATTAAGGTGGTCATTCAGTCCATTGATGGAACTTCTGGTGAAAAGGATTTGGCAGGGAAGGGAAGTAAGAGGTCTGATGCTGCCCAAAGAAGCAGTTGAGCCGTTGTTCCTGGAGGTATTTACAAGGTGTGTAGACGTGGAACTAAGGGACATGGCTTAGTGGTGGACTTGGCTGGATTAAGTGTTGGACTCCGTGATCTTAAAGGTATTTTCCAACCTAAATTATTCTATTTTTCTATGATTTTATCCTCTTTTGTTAAATTTGTTTGAATTTGGTGTAAGTCAGACAAGCTGGTGTATATCTATTGTTCAGCATCAAGAAAAGGTCCAGATTTTACATAAAGGTACATTGCTGTCTCACCTTTTGCAGGTTGTTCCATATCACAATTACAGCAAAGAATCTTAGAAAACCCCAAAACAAAGAAGTTAATTGAAGCCTTATAATAGTTACTCTTAACTCCAAGGCAAATCGATGCACCGCTATTTTTTGTCTTCTTTGCTTCTTTCTGGATGTTGTGTCTTGTCCTAAGTCCTTTCATATACTTGCCAATGCCTCTAAATTCCTAAATTTCCTGATTTCGAGATGAAAATGTTTTTGTCAATGAATAGTCCTCTTAATTCCCAATTACTTGCTGTTCTCTTCTATGTTTTACAGTATTTCCATATCCTCATAACAACCTTGAGTCCTTGAAAGGTCAGGTAGAAGGATTCTCACTGTGATGTTGCTGTTGTGATCTTCTTCCAATCACTGTCTAGGCAGATGAATCCTTGAACTGCTGCCATGCTCAGAGGTCCATCCTCTCTATTGACTCTTACCAATGATGTGGTTCTTTGACTTCCTTGTTTTCATATGAAAGTGCATGAGAACTGGAGCTGAAAGTGATCCATTATGCTTAGTGAGCCAGGGAAGGGTTAGTGAATACTCATGTTTGGTGTGAGCTAATTTTGTAGACATTAGCCAGTATCTTGAAATAGTGTTTCATTGTGGAAAAGAATTCCTTGTCACACAAATAGAAATTCTTACTTCCATCTCACTCCTACGCAGGACTGTGTAAGGAAAAACTCTCACTTTTGCTGTGGGAGTAAAGCCCAACAAATACTGTAGGCTGTTGTGCAAATACTTAAAATATTCACCTCCGCTGACAGTTCTTCTCCAGTCTGTGTGGCCTAATCACAACTCTTGTTTTTCTCTGAAGTTCCTCCAGATTGTCAGAGTGTTTCTTATAACAGGATGAGCTAATGAAAATTCATTTGACTGGTACATCTCATTTTAGGCTAATTTTGGCTATACCTTGGTAGCCATGACAAATGAGAAAATGTTCTCCTACAGTTTGTATATATGTTATCTCAGTGGATCAAATTCATACTGGAAAAATGTTAGTGCAAGCTTTCTGGCCCAAGACTTTCTGAGTATGCTACACAGTAGTTTATTGTTATATCAAAACAGAAGTACAGTAGGGTTTTTTAAACTCTGTTCTCTCCTTCAGCATTGCATTTTCCATACATTTTCTGGGTCCAGTCCATGTGTTACAGGTTATTGCCCATAAAATTTGAAATTAGCTTGTTATCCAAAATTAAGTACAAATATTCTTTATCCTTAGGTAGACACAGTCAGATCATGTTTGTATACCCAAACGTGAGGTAGAATTGTGACATTCAGGATCCCAGCAATCAGTTTATTTTGTGTTAATTCCTGATCAGTGTTTCTTCCCCATTTAGTCTGTAAAGTACATACTGGTATTGCTCATGAAGCTGGCACTGGTACTTGTCACTCTGGTTTTCCTGTTGATCTCTTTTCAAAGCTGCTAAGAGCATGAGGGTCATTAAAGCCTTGATTGCATGAAATTCACTTCAGTGCAGTATGTATGTGCTTAAGAAAACAGGGTTTGGATGACTATGAAAGACTTCCAAATTTGAATTTCATACGCGGTCTGATATTGAGGATATCACAAAATCTCCATTCCCTATCCTGCAGTGGTCCTCAGTAAAAGTTGGTATTTATCCATGCTTACCATGCTTGAGTGTCATCTCAGGTACTGCTGTTTCCTACTGTGGATAAAGGGAAATAGCAGTTCACTGACAATTTGGGTAAATTCTGATTGTAGTTCTGAAGCAGAGGAGTGAATAGACCTTAATGTAGGACATGACTGGGCTTACACAGATAAAACTCTTTGCTCGAGATCCCTTTATCTGATTTATTTTGAAGTGAGAGTGTGGTCTGTGAAAGAAATGTTATTGATCCCTCAAGTCTATTTTAACCCTTTAGGTAATAAGCTGAAATGGACATAGGTTTGGTGGACTTTACTCCCATACATCGTATTTGAAACTCTTACAAATCAAAAGAAAATTGCTGTATTCAGATTAGACAATGAATCTTTTCTTTCCTGTTGAGAGCAGAATACAACCTGGAGGAAAACAGAGTGAGAGGATTCCAGGGCTCACAATCATGAGCAGTAATAATCATACCAAGACTGTAGATAAATGAATATGGAGTGCCACTTGATAGTAGTTTAGGGGTTTTTTAATCCAAATGTATATTGGTTTTAAAGGGATCCAAGATACTGTATTTTTCTTCTTCCAAAAGTGATAGAAAAATTTTAAGAAATGAGATTAATAATGAACAGTATATTTTTAATGCTCCTTTACCCCACTCATAACCTGGAAATACATGAGTATGAGTACCAAGACTTTGTACAAGTACAAAGGAATAAGGGGAAATGGTGTGCTGATGTCATATAACTTGCTGCACATTCATTGAGTGTTGAATGCCTGGTATTTAAAATTGAAAGCTGCTGCTATGAGTTCACCAGAGTACACCAGTAAAGTAGTGACAGGAGTGCAGGAGGCAATTTTAAACAACTGAAGTCTGTTAAGAATTGGTGGAAAGCTAGAAGTTATAAACCTGTCCTCATGTATTGTTTGCCTCATGCTTTCTGATGCTCTTCACTGAATAATGAAAATGCTTGTTGACTTATTTGCTGAATTCTAAGAATGAAGCAAGTGTGATGGCACTGTTTGACAGGCTGAAAAAATACTGTGCTTCAGCATGCTTTTGAAGAACTGTAATATCATCAAGACTTAACAGCGCCACTTTTCTATGGAAAAGCATCACGTGGCCCTTCTCTTGCAGGTGGATTTAGCAAAGCAGCCTACCACTTCTGCATTGGATTGAACCACTTCATAAATCAGGACTAAGACATTTGGCTACATCACAAGGGTTTTTTTCTCAGCACAGGAAGACTGCAGTTACCTAACTAAAATCCACAGAAAATTTTGGTAATTCATTTTTCAAATAACTATGCTTACAGTGTCTGTACCTGTACAGAGGTATAGTGTTTCTTTTTAAAAAAAGAAGCACTATAAGACTGTCAGTTGCTGGTTTAAGGCTTTAAGGAAAACTTTTATGCTTGAGTAGTGTAATATAGTAGTATATTTACTTAGTTTCCTGTCTATTTTATTAGTGGAATAATTATCTCTTTAAACTTGTCAGTTATGTATTTTATGACATGTGTGGGGCACAATAGCTTTTAAGTATGTTTATCAGACTCACCTAGGGACAGTATCTTCAAACTGGCTTTCTGAACTTCCCGGATGGAGTTGAAATATGTGATCTTGTCATTAGAAGTTTATTTATAACTTTTCCATCTTTGCAAAGCTCCCAGGTTGGATCCCAAAGGATCGGTAGGCAGAGAGGGAAAAAACCCAAAAGTAATTATTAAAAAACATTTCTATCAGTTAGCTGCCGTTGTTGGGTTTTGTTGGCTTTGCTTTTTTGTCTTCTGGGGTACCTGCACTCAGCAAACTTCAGGGTCTGACTGTATGAAGTAGTTCATGCGTTGGTAACAGCAGATTCCTTGCACCAGAGAACTGACGTGCAAAGGCAGTGCAGTTGCAACTGCTCATGTTGAACAGGGTGTGGAATTTGACCCTTATGAAAGAATTGCAGAGAGGCTTTGAAATCACTGTAATAATATCCATGGAAAACAGAGAGGAGCTGGGAAACAGGGAAGTTTTATTGAATATAGAAGAACAGCATGTTGTACTGCTACCTGTCCTTTGTGCCCTCTGTTGTCCTTCAGTTTCTGAAAACAAGTTAAAACAAAAGCCTCTGATATTTCATTTTTCCCACCTGGCATCTCTCTTAGTAATATAAAAATGAGTTCTCTTTCCTTATAGACACCTGATAGTCTTTTGTTAAAAGGATCATCCATGCTTGTCTGATTCAAAGGAAGACCTTTGGCATCCATGTATATGCAGTGTTGAAGTCAGGATCCTGAGCAAAGGAGGCCCTTGGATTTAACCCAATAAGGCAGTTTTTATTCTATGTAATGGATTGAAATTTTTGTTCCTCCAATTGTTGGTTATCCTACAGTCCTCTCACCTACTGGCATGGCAGCACAGGTTTTTAAAGTGAAGTACAGCTTTTACCTCTTCAAGAAGAAAACAGGTGCATTAATTGTGCAAATTTCCTGGGAAGGAAGGCCTTCATACAGCAGGAGTTCACATAGGGAACTGTGCCTTTCAAGGTGCCATTGCAATCTGATAATCAAAAATGAAGAAAAGATGCCTTATATTCTCTGATGCCTGCATTTCCTTAGGTCTCTGCTCAAGGCCATATTCTCTTGATGATGAGCAAATGAAGTGCTTTGAGATAACACTGTGCATCAAATTCACTTTATTAAAAAGGAGGTTATGTTTTGGGGGCTATTTTAAAGGTAAGTTAGCGGGGACTTGGGAAGGCTTTTCTCCTATGTGCAATAATTCCTTGAGCTGCCTGGTTGCACATGTTGCTGGTCTCTCTCTGCCAGCTGGTGGGTTCCCAGGCAGAGTCTGTCGCATGCACACGTCACACGGATTCCCCGTGCACTTGCAAACACTGTGATCCCCGGAGGGGCGTGGTCCTTTGGGGGCTGAAATGCTCAGCCCTTGTGATGAGATGTTCTGCTTAGGAATTCAGGGCACAACATAAATCCTAACTGTGGATCGTGCCATTCCACCTTCTTTTTTTTTTTCCTTTATTTTTTTTTTTCATGGGCACTGGATGTGATATGTTTCACAATGATATGCTTCGTCTTATGTTGTTGCTCTCAGATGGCGCGTGTGAGAACACAGCATCTCGAAAATGATTTACAAACACGGGCGCGGTGTCTGATGGCACTTTATTTGTGAAGGAAAAGGCATATGTTTGCCTTGTGGTGTGTGCCTGTAGATCAAAATGCAATGAAAAGTGAACTGACTACATCAGTATTAGGCGTGTTACTTCCTGAAAAAAAAAAAAGACAAAAAAAAAAGACAGCAAAATGCTGAATGCTGTATGGAGATAACATACAATTTATTGATTCTCTCTGTGTGGTTTATGGCTGTAATGGACTTTATGAAAACCCTAAGCCTGTCTATTTTATCTTTGTAAATAATTGACTGAGAACACTGTTCTAAATGGGATAAGTGGAATGAGATACATGCAAGGAGAAGGCTGTACAAGTAATTATATGTATACAGTACATTTCGGCCCTTTCTGGCAAAGTTCAAATAAATTTCTTCATGCTGTCTGAAAATCAGAGATGTAATTTTGGTTCAAATCTGTTGTCACAACTACCCTTAGCTCCACTGTAATTTGCATTTCAAGTGTACTAGAATCTCTGAGCACCTCCTTTGGCTTTTTACTGTTAATACCTTATTTCACAGTTATTTATAGCCTTGCTGTATTACTTGACTGTTGCTAATATCTCATTTACTGTTCTGACCACCTTGAACAGCCCTTTTACATGATACTTCCTGGAGTGTTTAGTCTTTTATCCCCTGGCTGTATCTTCTAATTTCTCTCTGGCTGTAAAACAATCTCATTTCTTTGCTCCAGAAAGTATTTTAATTTTGTATTGCAGGGCTCAACATGGATGCCAGGGAGCATAGTAAGGCTAATGCATGGTCAGGAGACCTTTAGTGTCCTAAAGAGTTGAACTTGGAGAGGCCACAGCTCATAGAGCTCGTGGTTCCAACTAGGTATAGGCCCACATATATCCTGCCTAAGTTCACTTTGACACTGAATGGAGAAGTCCATCCTCTTGCCAGTGGCACTTATTTCCACCTGGCTTTTTGTTCTGGCACTTAGTTTATCTGACTGCTGAACAAGGTAGATCAAGGATTGATCCTGCTGCAAACTAATCTTGTATTTCTTCTGGTTTGATTTTTGGGTCAGCTCTCTAACCTGCTTTATGATGCAACTTTAAGATGCAAGTGTCAGCATAAGCAAGGTGGAGGAATAAATGACTGAGGTCAGGAGGGAGAGCAGAAAGAACCCTCACATTTGGCAGATGTTCTGCTTCATGCTACGCATTGAAGGTCCTGGGTTGCACACTCCCTGAGAACTGGCAAATGGGAATTGCTGCCTTGCACAGGAGCAAAGGTCTGCCAGAAAGGTGATTGGCAACATCAGTCATCTTTAAATGGCAGCAGTTTCTGGCTCACTGTTCAGTTTCTATTGACAAGCTCTGTCTTTAATAGGGGAGATGTGTGTGAAGTCTGGCACTCCAGCCTTTGTAAGCTGTTCATCCCTGCTGCAGAGCACCCAGTGGTACAGGTTACATAAAGTACTCTCTGCAATGTAAACTGGCATAAGTAAGTGCCTTATAGAAGATAAGCATAATTACCCAACCCCCTAGGTAGAAGCACCCATAACGTTTGCCAAACAAAAATTCAGATAATTGGAATATCTGGTTTTGCACATTCTGAAATTGGCGTGTTGGATCTAAAAATCTCCGATTTGGTCTTTCTAGCTCGGTGAGTTGGATTTCCAGTTGGGAGATTCATTCAGCAAAGCTTAGGTTTTAAACCAGATATATATTAAAACTACCAAAGCATTTGTCTCAGGGCCTGCCATGGGAGTTATATTCCTAGATAAATCAGAATACCATCTGTACTACCAACTGCAGTGTGAGAGAGTTAAGCATGGTTTTTTAAGCAACCAAAGGCACCTAACGAAAGTAGATAATACCTCTCTCCAGGCTACTGTACTTTTCCTAGATTGTCACAGGCCTCTGAAGAGTTTATATCAAATTGTGACTCTAAGTTACCCAAACCTAACTTACCTTAAACCCTAGGCAGGCAAGAAGCAGACAGTGTTACATCATGGACTATAGGTGATGTCTGAATTGCTTAATAAATCCTGATAGAGGATTTGCCTATAAAGGCAAATAGTTTTGACAACACAAAATCTGATTACAGAGGGCTGCTGCTGGTGAAACAAAAGAACTGTGGGGAATGGATGGTAAATGAAGTTTATACTGTTGAACTGCGCTGATGATTTTGGCAAAGTTGATCATGGCAAACCCTGCAGAAGTTCACTCACTGGGCACCAGCAGCTTCTGTTATGACAAAATTCGCTCCCTTTTTTGATACTTACATTGGTTATCAGGCAAAAACTCAACCACAGTTGAGTTACAAGTAAATACACATCAGGGACTGCTCTCCAGAAACATTACAATTAAGTGAAAACTTAGATACTTTAATTTTAGAATGTTTACGTAAATCTGTAGATGTTAATGGACAGAAATGCATGTCTAAATACCCTGAAGTTTACCCTGCAGTGATTGGTAATTACCTGGTTATGAGTGCATGTTAATTTTTGCAGATGATTTATCTGGTTTATCTGGCTTTTAAAGGCATTATATTTTCCTTCTTTTCTATTTTTTTTTTAATGCTCCTATTTTTACAACAGAGCACATATAGAATTCCTACAATTATGAGTGAATGGGGGAAGTGCAGGCAAGAGTAGACAACGAAAAGGAAGAGCTGAAGGAGAGGTAGCTACTCAGTTAATCTGTGAGGAGAGATAACTGGCAATAATATGAAACCAGTGCAGGGATGTGGCCAGAGTGGCGAGCAGAAAGGATACTTTTATCAGCATTGTTTCCAAGCAGCTATTACAGTAAGTATTAACAGAGGAAGAGAAGCAATTACAGCAGTGAACCCTAACTGAATTTTGAAATACCTTTTAATAATGTGCAGTACAGGAACTGCATCTTTACCTAAGCAACTGGGACATGTTCTGGATGTGTCTTACCTGCTTTGAAGAGAAAGATAAATCCAGAGACAAATTTTAGTTTAATTTGTAATCAAGAGCTCGTGTTTATGAATTTGTAAATAAGACCTGGCATCGGCACTTTCAGTCTTGCAAATGTTTTTGTTAGTGGGGCTGGGCTGTGCACAAAACCCTTCTATTGTAAGTGTGTTTGAGTACCTGATTTGTCTGAAAAATAATCAAAGATACAGATTATATGATCCTTTAATATTCATTGTTATTTACCTCTGAAAGGTTCAGCTGGTTTGCTTTGTGATTGCTTTTCTAAAAGAATTGCTGCATTGTAATCAATTTACTGTGTGCAGTTTTAAATGTCAGGGACATTTTTGTTACTTAACCTGCAGACTCATGCAGGAAGGGATGAGGCAGACTTTTTGAAGTAAGGCTATTTTAAGGTTTAACTTCTAAAAGATTTCAAGTTCAGCATATCCAAGTAGAGTATATGCTTTTTTATTTTTGCCTTTTTCCTTTTTTTTTTTTTTTTAAATTTAAAATCGAGCTGCATTTCAGGAAGCAACTAATGTGCTTTAATTCAGGTATAGTTTTTCCTTCCTTTCCTTTTTCTGATGATTTTTTAAAATTTGATAAGTGAAAAAACTAGTGACTGATCACTTTTGAATATTGACACTATGTTTGAAAATTTTGGGGAAAGAGTTTCTTTATCATCAAAATACATATTTGAGTGTATAATTCAATTAAAATGTCATAATCATAAAACATTTAAAGAAGCAAACTGCTCTGTGCACTAATTTGAAGAAAAGAACTTTTTAAACAGAACTCCATGGAGCTTTTGTAGATATGTAGGCCTCTCTTCACTGCTGGTTGAGTTTATTTAAAGAGCTTTTCTAGTCACCTTTGAACCCAAATGATTTCTCCAGATGTACCGAAGTGAACAATGTAAAAATCTTGCTGCTTCAGCAGAACAGGATCCAGCTGGCAGGGAACTGGATCTGCAAGTCATTGGTTACAGCTGTGTTTCGATTTATGTGATGGTTGAAAAAATAAATTACTGGATTAAATGGCTAGAAAGAGGACTCTTTGTTTAGCCCTTGTGTGGGGACTGAAAGTGTTTATGGTGCTGTTTTCTTCAGAGCCTTTGCAAAGTAAGCTGGACAAATAGACTTATTCAAAACTTCTCTGAAATGTTTTGCATTCAGCTTTATTTCTTTACAGAAGAAACTGTATGTTTTTGTATAATGCTCTCAGCCAGCAACCGCTTTTAAGGTCTCTTGGCCTTCGAGAGTGGCGGTCGCATTTTAGCAATGTCGTTTAGGCATTGCAGTTTATCACTGGAAGGCAAGTTTCCTTTTGTTAAAGGTTTTCAAATGCATTTCTTGGCATGCACACAAATACATGTAGGGACTCTGTCAAACTCATAACTTTTTAATGGGTTTAATATTTCAGCTTTGTATACCACTTACCTTTTGCTCTACATAATAATGCTGATGTAATTGTAAATTGGGTGCACGATAATTTACAGAGCAGGCACAATGAAATCAGAAACCAATGCCAAGTGTTTGGATTATCGTATATCTTATTTTAATGTTGTAACGATGGTGATTATGTCTTATTACCTGATATCCTGATTCTGCAAAGATTTGCATGCTTAACTTTACTGAACAGCTCCACTGTCTTTGATAAAGCTGAGTGTTACGTAGAGCTTACAAAGCTTTGTTAGCTATTTTGCTAAGAAATGTGTTGTGAGGTTTTTTTCTTTTTTTAATCTTTATAAGGTTATGGTCCTATGAAATCCCACAAGCTGCCTTTTCTACTGGAGGTAGTTTGGATTCAAGGAGTTGAGACGTAACTTCACACAGTGAGGTCCTGACTCCACTGAAGTCACTGGGCATTTTGCCACTGATTTCTCTTAGGCTACAATTTCACTTTTAGAACCGGATTTTAATGCTTTTACTTATAACCAATATCCCAAGACCCAAAAGGGACTTCTCTTGAGAAACTGCTTGTGAAGTGATATGCTACCAAATGTGAACAAAAGATTTGGTATTAGACCAAGAGGAATTTTGAAAACTTCTTGCAGAAGCTATGAAAAGCTAAATAATAGCATAGAACTTTCAGTCACGACAGACAGTGAGCATATAGTGCATTTTTTAAAGCTCTAGCTGGCTTTCAGCATAATAGTTTGCAAAGCCAGGAGCTTTTCAGCACTTAGATCTGTTTATTCAGCAATATTTCCTAGTAATTATTTTAGGCTGACCATTTAGTTTCATTTTACAGTCATAAAGCAGTCCGTAGCTGTAGCTGAGTATCGGTTACATTCTATTTATTAAAACATTTCTAAAACAGTGCATAAACATGGGAAATTATGGTTGTGATTAGATCATAAGTGTTGTCCTATCAAGATCTAATTACTTTTCTAAAAACAGTTTGCATGAATTGTTTTCAAAGGACTGCCTTTATAAAATCCTACAAAGTGCTGACCAAGAAGAGCTAAATACCAGAACAGGAGCTCTTTTCCAAGGCAAAAATGAAATCAAACAAGTTGACCAAGTTCCATCATAAGCCACCCTTAGAAATACCAGAGAGAGGCTTAAAATATTTTAAATAGAATATTTCCCCTCCCCCCTTTTTTATTGTTGTCCCCAAGAAGCATTATTACATTAAGAGCCATGCGACAGAAAGTCGTGGTGATGCAGAATAAATAACCATAATGTATCAAAAGCAGACAAAGGTGTGATTGATCTGTCTGGAATTGGCAGACTCTTTCGCTGTGTCAGGCTGTTTCTTTGATCAATGAAGGTATAGCCTCTGACCTTTAAAAAAAATCAATGAGATTGATTGAAAGGAGAGAGAGAACTATGAGAATGCAGGATAGCTTTAACCTTCACTGTCTAGAAAATTTAAAATATTCCAGTTTTGCAGGCATGGAACCTGCTATTTTATATTTTCTTCTTAAAAGGCTTCGCTTTTCCCGAGCCTCCTTTTGAAGATCTCTTAAAATAAGGCTGTAGAAATGGTGTGTCTGAATGTTTCTCACAAATGTTTATCTTCAGATCCCATTGTTAAGAAAATAGGAAGGTTTTTTCCTGTAGCAGAATTCTGTACATTCTGTTACTGTTTGCAGCATGCACCGAATGTCTTTAGTTTCCTTTTATAAACTCAGATTCTTGTGTGGCATATATGTGTCCAGGAACTGGTGCTCTGAGAAATAGTTCAGGTCGTTTCAGAGACATTATTCATCCAAAAAAAGTGACTTGTATTGCACTATTTCAGGATCAGGCCCACTGATAATTACAACAATAGTGTGCAGCCAGCATGGAGGGGTGAATTCTGGGAATAAACAGCATCTTTTGGTGATCTAGTTCTATGTAATCTTGTGTTTCGGTCAATTATATATCTATGTATATATATACATGTATGCATGTATACCTAATTAGTCAGGAAACAGTAAAAATGTTATACTAGAAAATTTATGAAGCTGGATTTTTAAAACAGTGCTTGCCACTTTACATCTTTCTTATTGAACAGACTGCAAATGCAGACTTGACTGCTCAGTCAAAAACAGTTTTTTGAACAGTCGGAGTTTCATTTTAGTGCTGGGCCCTTTCTTCACATTGTGCTGATGCTGTGTTAAGAAGTAACACAAAGCAATTAGTGATGGAAGTATAAAAGGTGTTCATAAATAGAAAAGTTAATTCATTCATTATTTCATGCTTTCAAAGCTGAAGGAAACATAGGTCAGAAAAAGAATATATATCATAGTGGTTTGTTTTCACAAATAATTACTTTTTTTAATTGAAAATGTTGGTGAAATCAAGGTCTATTGAATAGTATTCACACACAGAGTAATTCAAACTGCAGTAATTTCTGCTGTCATGTGTCTGTGTTTTAATAAAGGGCAGGTAAATTGACAAGTCAGCAAGGAGACGGTATAATAGCATTTCTTGAGTGAGATGGAGCTTGCGTAGGAAGAGAAGGATATTGCTGTTTCTCTGTAATTTTATTTCCGTGATTTCCTTTCTGTAATAGATTGCGTAGGCTCTACATATTTTTAATACTTCATAATCAGGTGGGAATTTCAGCTAAGTTACAAAAGGCACTCTTACTAAATAACAAGACAAAGTCTGGGCGTAGCATTTCTAAAGAAGAAAATAGGAGGGTAGATATTGTGTGTGTGTGTGTGTGTGTGACAGATCAGGAACTAGATAACTGTGGGAATTTTCTGAAGTCTTTATCCCCTTGATGTTCATCAGCGAGGTGAAAAGGTGTTATGGACAGAACTATGGACTAGGTCATTCTAACTAGGCACAGGTCATTCTAACAGTGTAACTCTTCGAAGTCATTTACATGCTGCATTAACAGAAACTAAACCTTTTATTTCATGAGTATCCTTTCCATGTGCACTGTGGTGAAGAAACTTTTTGCTTCTAGAAAAAGAAGAGGCATGAGTGTATTGCATCCCAGTAGGAGCACACTGAGAATATGAAGATGAGAACTGTAAAATCAGAATAGTGTTCGATATTAGTGCATTTTCCCCCTCCTGTTAGATACATTCTGATTCTGTTCCAGTAATATTTAATTCTTGTCATCACATTCTCCTAAAATTATTATTTGTTATTCCAGAGAGTCCTTATCTGTCACACAAACTTTGCATTAATATTGCAAATCACCTTACTCTTGCTGTCTAAGAAACAAAAGGCTCATCCCGTGTTTGGGTGGGGTTTGATAACTGACATGCATGCCCAGCCTCACCTCTCCTCCCTCTCTGTCCAGAAGTAATAATCCAGGAAACGCCTTCTTTTTCCTTCTTTTTTTTTTTTTTTTCTTAATTTTTCGGTGCTTTCAGCAATGGCTGCTCCTCTTTCTGTTCTTCGTGGACACAAACTGCATCTTTCCAGTGTGGATGAGGATGCTGTCCCCTTGTGGATGATGCTCACAGAGTTAGCTGTTGCCTGCAAAACTGAGCAGTGCCCTTCAGCCAGTTTAAGGTGGTGTCTGGTGCAGTGCATTCATTTAGCATTACTAAAGGGCAAAATTAAGGTTCTTTTTGTATCTCATGCCCCTGTCAGCTAAATCTTTCCCAGAAAAGAGGCAAAGCTGAGGTCATTTTTTTCCATCTGTGAGGGGTCAGTGACTGCAAGTCATTCCTGGCTGAGGCATAAGCCTGTTAAAAAGCACCTATGCTAGCAGCTGAATCATTTTCTAGGCCAATTTTTTATGTTTCAACTAATGAAAACAGCTGGGTCATTAAATCCAGCAATCGATCTCCAATTATAACCTGTCTTGGACAGCACGGCGCCCTGCCCTGCCAGGTGCCCTCCCCGCAGACAGACCTCCGACCTCGGCCTCTGCCTCTGCCCTGAGACACCAATTTGCTGCCCCATCCCACACCCACTTTCTTGCATTTCTAGGAGCACAAATTCCTCCCCAAAATATCACTGCCATGGCAAGGGGGCTAATTGTGCTGTTTGGCATTCAGGGTGCTGTGTGAACTGAGGCCACTCTACGTTCGGTCTTTCCATCTGGGAAGCAGATCTATGGTTAAAAAAGGTGTGGTTCTGCTTGGAAACAGAGGCAGTGTGCACAGGCAGTGATGTAACTGTAAATCTACCGGGGTTTTCTTTCACTATTATTATCTGGGTCTATCAACAGAATAAATCAAATTTAAGAGACCAAAATTCCGGGTACCTGCTGCCTGGATTCTTTCTTTCCTCCTGAGAAAGTGAGAGTACGATATGTGGCAGTTGCTGGAGCATTTTTATGAAAAGCTTTTGGATCTTTTCAGGGCCTGCACAGGAATAAAAAAAAAGTTAAATGGTTGACATTTAATCTTCATACAGCAAATAATAATTACAGGCAAGAATTTAAAGTGGTTCTGCTCGTAGTCAAACCTGATGGTTCTTTTCTCCTTGCATTTCATGAGGATTTACTGTACTGTGGATGCAAAATGTAAATGATGGGCAATTCCATGAAATTCAGACATGCACACAAAACTGTCTTTCCAACTTTTTCACACTTACCCTCAAACTGAAAATGGATTTTCTTGGTGGCTGATTAACCAGAAATGAGTTGTTTCTAACTAGGTTGAGGGGAAGAGGATTCTGTAATATTGGATTAGTGAAAGGAGTGAACAGCTTCAGTTTAATTCAACTAGTCTTCTATTTTTAATCTCCAAGGAAACAGCTGAGTTGAATGTTAATTAAACAGCAGTCTTTGATCCACCCAGCCACTCCCGGAGGCATAATAATAATATATAAGGGCACAGCAGCAAATATATAATAGGTACACTTAAAGGAGTGCATCTAATCTCCCCATATCCACATTTAAAATATTTCTTGCTGACCCACTCTTATGTTATTTAAATAGGGGAAGGGAAAAAGAGGGGGAAATGCTAAGTAAGTTAAACTTTGATGGTCTGAAGGTAGGGCAGCAGAGCAAGTGTGAGTTCCTATTTTGAGGATGTATAAGGGTTAATGATTAGAAGAGTAGAATCAGGAAAGACCTTAAGCCCAGATCTATGACAGTGGTAATTGAGCTGATTGATTACGACATCTCGTTTCAGACGACTATTGATTTAATCTAGTCTGCAGTCCCATTGGCCCCAGAGGTGCTCCCGAGTGAGGCTCAGCACTTGAACCTGGGTACTCTTCCCTACTCACCGTCTGGATATAAATTTCCAGAATCTGCAACCATTTATAATTTTCTCTCATCTTCATGCTTTTATTCAGGAGCTTCTAATTTCATCAGGCTAATGTTTTTAACCGTTGAGGGGACAGACGCAGGGAAAATGAAATGGCACAGACTGAAAAGGGTGGGTTTTTTTTTTAAAAAAAAAAGGCAAGGCAGAGAGCCGGGGCTATGTGGCTAGTATTTGCATCTGTTGTTTCTGATTCGCAGAGCTAGCAAAGGCTGCTTTTGGAGGCAGTCCACAAAGCTGGGCTATCAGTAGGCAGTTTGCTGTACGCGCACGTTCAATTATTAAAATAGTAGACTTTTTTTTCTGTCTGATAGCCATAGCGAGGTCATGACATTAATTTATCCAGGGTATTGTGGGTAACTATACAGAAAAAAAGCATAAAGGGCACAGATGCTGGAGCAGCAAAAAATGGATGGGTCTGAGCAAAAGGAGATTAAGAGGCGATGACCAATCTAATGTACGTATAGCAGTAAGAAGCCGGCATCCGTCACAGACTGTTGATGGCAATAAGTATTTTAAGCCATGCTGTGCATGTGGTAATTTTTTTTTTTTTCATACCTCAGTAAATGCTAAGCTGAATGCTGTAATCCTGTATTTTTTCAGTTTCCCAAATCTGATTTTGGTCTTGTTTTTGTTGTCTCATGCTTGGCGTTCTTCGCTCGCTCTCTGTCTGTGGGTGTGTGTCTGTCTCCGTCTCTCCCTCTTCACTGAGATTACAAACTTAACTGTTTCCTAATTGTCTACATTCCTCCGTCCTTTTCCTAAGAAATTAATTGCCATCACCACGACCGGTCATAGGCACGTACTAACCGGGCTTAGGGCGTGTACCCCGGCATTTTGGCTTTCTGTCTTTACTTCGGGGCTGCGCGGTGTTTTCCTTTGGACCTTTCCTGCAAGTGGATGCCCTTCGCGTTTGCTGCTGCCGTAAGGTTGCCAAAACCTGGCTACCTGAGCCGGGACTGCGGTGCAGCACTGCATCCTGGGACCTGCCCGCCCGGCTACGCCGAGTCCTTCTACGGCACCAGGCAGCTCTGAGAATTGGCTGGCGAATTGTGTATCACCTGTCCCCCCCCTCTGGTAAATAGTTTTTATACCACGAATCACAGTGGTGTGGTATTGTCTGGAAAAGTAATTCCCAAATACTGTTGGCGTAAAAAAGGGAAAAGCCGAAAGACTGTCAACACCGTAAGTCATTAAAGTCCCTTGCCTTAAGAACAAAGGAACAAGGTAAAACTGCACACAATAATTATGCTCTGTGGATTTTCATAGCCTGTCAGACAACTTGTGCCTGTGTTTCAGTTACCAGCCTTTGTGCTTTGTTTTGTGTTGTGTATTTTATATACGCGTCTTGAGTTTCTCTGTGTGTGTGTATTTGGTGTACGTGTATGTGTTCAGACTTCTCTACCAACACGGAGCAAATACAGAATACCATACAGAAAAAATACACAAGTGTAGCTCAAACATGCATTTTCAGGACTCAGTGTGGTGGTGAGAGTGTATTGCCATTGTTCTCTCTCGCAGTGCTCTCTCTGACTCAAGCAGCTTCTATTTTATATTTTATTTTAATTAAGAAGTCTAAAATAAATAAATAAATAAATAAATAAATAGTAAAAAAAAAAATTTGCTTACTCCAGTTAAATGCCAACTGAAGTCCAGAAACTCACGGTTTCAGCACAGTGAATGGTGATTCAGACCCTGGCAGGGTTTTGGCTATGAGACAATCCCTACTTATAAAGAGCACAATGAAGGGGGGGGGAAAGATAGCATTAATTTTGAGGAAGATTAATATTAGTCTTTTAATGTTCATTATTTTCTGAAGAAGTGAATCCTTGTAGCTTTTGAGAGCTAGCTTGCCCTTCCCACTGGTATTTATTCGAGCAAAGGAAAAAATGAAGAAGGCGTAGAATAAACTCCTAAGACTGTTCAAGAATTACTGGCATTATTTCTCTCTACATCACGTGTGAGCCTGGGTTGCCTGCTATTCCTGAGGCAGAGGATCGAGGATGAAAGTCTGTGTGTCAGAGCCTGTTTTCACAACTGCATTTGGAGATCTGTCTTATTGATTAGGAAAAAAAGGGGGTGGGAATAGGAGTGTGAGGTGAGGGGAGGACCGACTGACTACTGGCTTATTGCAGCTCAAGACATTTTCTTCCGGAAAGATGTCAAACAACTGAGACACAGCAACAGAGGAAGTAGAAAGGTGGAAAAATAAGAAGAGGGACCCTTTGGAAGAAATGAAGGCATTCCTTATGAGAGCCTTGAGGTTTTTTTGGTTTTTTTTTTTTTTCTTCTAACATCTGACCCACAAGGGCTAGAGTGACAGCGTCATGCAAATGCTGCAGTCCAGCAGGTCCGAGAGAGGGTGGATGCTAGAGAGTGAGTTAATGTTAATGATGAGTGCAGTGAAAATACCAGCCGATACCACCCCCTCCACACACAACTGCTCTGAGTCAGCATCCGCTGCTTTGCCTTGCCTTTTTGTGCGTGTGTGTGTGTGTGTGTGTATGTGCGCGCGCATGTGTATGTGTGTGTGTGCGCGCCTGTGTGCTGGTGACTGTGTGTGTGCATGGAAGGTAAAGCCAGTCAGTCAGTGAGAAGCAAAGGTACGTTCGAGAGCAACTAAAATCTGACTGATTTCCATCTTCAGAGCATCAGATGTATTCCCTAAAGAGGATGGGTCTATGCGATGGGGGTGGTATAATTATGTTAATGTCATATTTATAGAGGGGAGAGATTTTTCATTCTAATTATTGATTTGAAAGCTGTGGTCAAAATTGTTTGTTAAATCATGATCAGCTTTAAAAAAAGAAATTGAATGAAATCTAGGGACTGCTATACATATATATCTCTCTCATATATATATATTTTGTTTCATTTAACTATTTTGTGTCTGAGGCATAACTGATTGAATGGTGCACAGTGACAAAGAAACGGCTCTTATATAATGTTGCATTATATCATCAGCTGAAATAATATTTTAAATAATCCAAAATGTTCTGAAATCTGAAGTATCAGTGTGGAGGGGAGGGTGAAGGGCAGGGTGGGGGTGGGGGGCACTGGCAAATCTTTTCTTCGGCAGAGTGCTCTGTACAGCTTTCTTGTAAATGGATGATTCACCTGTTCGACCAGCAGAGATTCTAATTCTTCCCCCCCTCTTCTCTTTTTTTTTTTTTTTTTCCTTTTTAAAGCTGAACGGCTTCCCGAAGAGCACTGAGTTTTCTATGCCAGATTCTGCTCCAGTGGCTAGGACCTTTATGGCTGCTGTTTCTTTTGCTCTGGGATCTGATGGAGGAAAAAAAAAAAAACCCACGGTGGATCCTGTCCCTAAAGTAGAAATTTTCTTTTTCATTCTACAAACAAGGCTAAAGATCGGAGGAGAATGAATGCAAAAGTAATTCAGGATTGTGGTCGTGCCATTAAAAGTATTCGGCTTCAGAACAAAATTATTCGGGAAACCCGAGCATTTTTTCTTACTGTATCGACAGTATTTGAAAGTTATGTGTGCTTTGAGTAATCTGGTTCAAGTGACAACAATCTCTGCATGCCAATGTTTTCTGCAGCTTATGGAGTGAAGTATAGTTTTGCCATTGGAAAGGAAGAAGCTTTTTGTAGCAGTCTGTAGAAGGATTAAATGTTGAACGTGGGGAAGAGGCAAAAAGTGAATACACGCCCAAAGGTTATCCTTGCATCGTGAATGGGTTTAAAGTACTCTGCAAACCAGGGCCCACCTGAACAGTACGACTGAAATTATAATGGGGAAATATTTCAATTAGAGGCCCCTTAACAAGCATTTAATCCTTCTTTCAGGCATTAAGGAAAATATAATAAAATTGTTACTGTACAAATCTGTTGGAAGCAGATTTTAACCCATTTATAGAGGCTTCCCTCTATTCCCCCCTGCATTATAATAATATGGCTGCTTGCAAGATGAGGCAGTGAAGATTTTTTTTTCCTGTGTTCTTTGTTTTTTCTTTTCAAAAGTTAAGGACTATACTCTCAGAAAAGTCTGATCGGTCAGCTGATACATTGTTTGAATGTATGTATGCGTCTTGCCTGCTTATTTGATCTTTTCTGCCCCCTACTTGAAACTGTGGTTTGTTTATCTGGGGGGAAGGAGGGGTTGCTGATTTGGGGGGGGAGGTTGTTTTTAGGGTTTGCTTTGGGGTTGTGGTTTTTTTTTTTTTTAACAATAGCAGTGAAAGTTTTGCTGACAGCGGTTATGACTACTAAGCATTTCAGTTTATTGGAAGACGAATTCTACTGGATCATGTCGGACTTTTCCTAGTCCCTGAGACCCTAACTTGTGAGGTTTTTTAGCAACAATCACAAGTCAGGCTCTTGGGACCTAGGCGGAGGGGAACCAGCAGCTTTGGACTGTGATTGTTTCTCTGCAGAATTTAGAGAACCAAAGGAGCTTTCCTTGTCTTGAAGGGTAAAAAGGAAAATTTACCTATTTCAAATGTTAAGCAACACAACTGTTCCTAAAAGAAAAAAGAAAAAAAAAATCTAAGCAACTGTTATCCGTTGTACAACATTAGGAAGTTACATATTTATATGTTTAGAAAACTGGACTAAAGTTACATATTTATATGTTTAGAAAACTGGACTAAATGCCATGTAACATTTAGGATTAAAATTTAATCTGAATACCAGTTTGCACCTAAAAAAAAAACACAAACAAACCCAACAACAAAAACAACCCCCACTCAAAACTGATACTAAAACATACAAAAGGCTTCTAACCATAATATTATTATTATAGAAAATTCTGATAATTACCACAAAGTATAGAGTCATCCTGACTGTTGCAGCATTAACTTTTAAAACATAAAACAAAAACACTGATGTTTGAGGCCTAGAAAACATTCATTCTATTGTTTGAATAATGATTTCAGTCTACAGGAAAACTGTTGCTTAGCTTTTCCTGTAACATGGGACAAAGAGTATTTTGTAGTTAATTGCCATCTTTTTTCTTTGTCCAAGTGAGAACACAATATGGCATTTAAAATATTCCCTCATTTAATTTACATTTTAATCTGATATTTAATATTCGTTTAAAAATCATATTACAGCATTAAAATCACTTTGCACCCAGAATCACTTTGTTGTACCAGTTCAACTCGAAGGGAGCCACCCATACTCTAAGTACCAGTCTCGACTTCCAGCTTCTCCATCACTTTTTGCATTTTTCACTCCTCTGACAAAAAGCAGTGTGAGCTTTACATTGTCCCTCATATGTTAAGTACTCCACTGACTTTGCATAAGAAGATTTCCAAGCACACAAGGTATTTCACAAGCACACTGTTCATTAATCTCGAACTTCCTATCTACAACACAGAATTTGATTTGTATTTCTTAATATTTTATAGGTGGGTTAGTCCTGAGCAATTTTTCTCTGTTTCCTATGTCTAACCAACATGCTGCAAGACCTTGTGGATACATCAGACTTCACTGAAACAAAGACTTCACACAGATCAGGCATCTAAACTATTTGTTCATTTCAGAAGTTGTATTTTGGCTGCAGTATATTTTTTCCACTTGTGTGGGAGGAATTGTGTTTTATTGTAAGCATCAACACTATTGTTAAAATAAATTATTCTTATCTGTTAGTATAATACTTTTTCTTCTTGTCTTGTTTTCTTAAGAGTAAGAAACTGTGCACTGTACATAGTTTTCAAGTTGCTCAAGATATAATTAGTCTTTAAATAGTCATAAAAATATTGCCTTAGCAATTACAATGATGATACAGTTCCTGTAAATATGCAATTCTTTTCTTCGTAAACTGTCAGTCCCACATGCTAAGAACACCCAAAAGAGGTACTTGCAAAAATTTAGATACAGAGGTAACTTTTTAGCACAGACATGATATTCAGCATTGACTTCTGTTCAGGCAGTATTGGAAAAGCAGATCTGAATGTGTACAGGAAAGGAGAACGCACCCAGCTAGATGCTACTTTCCTCAAGCCCTTCAGTAGCACTTGACATGTATTCTGTACAGCAGTTTTCAGCCCTGAAAACAGATTATTTAAGATACTGATCAGTTGATCAGGTATTCTGTTCATTCAAGCTGTATAATGAGATAAAACCATATTGTGTGTTGGTATATACATGTCAATATGCAATTTAAATTACGCATAGTATTTATCAAAATAAAAATCCTTATAGATTTAATCAGCTATATGGTGCACATGTCTCTGCATATTAAAGATTTTCATGGCATTTATTTTTCAATCGGCAAAATTTACTTGAATGAGGGTAGTTCACATTCAGCACTCTGAATTCGCTTTGCATTTAACACTGTAAGTGCAGCGAAGGTGAAACTGTAGTGTGAAACATTTTGTCTGTCAGTCTGAAGATTTCAGATATGCTCTGCTCTGCACTGAAGGTGAGAAGAAAATGAATTATTAGAAACTCCTGCCTGGTTTATTTGCTGCTACAGCAAAAGCTGTAAATATCCAGTCCTGCCTCTGCATTACTGCTTGAACTGGGATGACTCCAGTGGCTCTGGTCTGCCCATCGTACTCAGTGCTGCCCCTTGGCATAGAGATGAAAAGGTTGGTACTTCCCCATCCTTTTTTTCCTCCTCCTTCTTCTTCCCCAGTCCTGACACAGCCAAGACAACCTCAGGTACACAGGTAGGGCAGAGGTGGATGAAAGGGAGGGAGAATCACAGTCTTTGCAGGGGCAGAACTCCCACCAACACCAACAAGGTATGGTCCTGGGACTATGGGACAATGCCTACAGACACCAGACAGAAAGCAGTCTTATTTATCCTGTGACAGTATATGAAAGCTGTCTCCATTAGCACAGATAAATAGAAAGCATCATGTTCAATATGCTATGCTTAGATATATGTACAGAATTTCAATGTACTCTCATTTCTATATGACTTGATGTTGTTTCAGTTCAAAATGCATTTAAATGCTATTTAATATGTGATTTCAGAGTAATCAGCTTGTGCTACAACAAAAACAAAAAACCAAAACACAAGCTCTTGCAAAGGGGGAGGAAAAAGAGAGAGAGAGTGAAAATGATGTGTGGTGCATACAAAAAAGGAATGATATTAACAATTCGATGAATTCCTAGTTGGTAGACCAGACTGAGCCAGACGCATATATTAACGGCTGTCTGCTGCTGATGTGAGCCTGCTCAATGCGGTGGAAATGAAGGATCACCTAGTCCCTGACACCAGCTTATTTGTACATTTTAATTTTAAAAAGGAAAATCACTGTTTTACATAAACATCTTAACCCCTATGTGATTTTTTTTCTTTTTTCCTCTCTCATATTGTTTGCTAATTTACTGTCAACTTAAAGTGCTGTTTAGCTACAGCCCAACAAAAACATCAGTCAAAAAGCAGAGGGAAGTATTAGCTTCTCTTTTGTCTGCCATGTACAATTGAGTTATTATTATGATAATTGTCTACTTTAATTTTTAGTCTTCATGGGAGATGCAACAATTTTCCAGAGCTTCATTTTGGAAGCATTTTAAGTTTCAACAAGATACCATTTCATATTTAGCCCAAATAATAACATTTAAAAAAAAATATGCTTATAGATCAAGCTGGGGTGATTTGATCAATTCTTTTCATTAACCTGAAAGTCTTTAACACCTTACTATAATATTACATATATGGGACAGGATTCCTTTTCAAACCACATAAACTCTCGGATCCATTAATACAGTGCTGAAGACTGTTACATGAGTCAAGGGAATTCCACTCCAAGTTAATTACTGTTGGAATTAGAGGAAAGAATATTTTACTTGAAGTTGTATAACAAGAATCTACAATTATCACATTTCAGGGCATTGCTCTATTCATTTGATGAAAAATGTCAATGAAGTTTAACAGAAGATGTTCTGCATTTCCATGGGTAATGAAAATCGGCACGTTCACGATAAGCTAACACAACATTTTCGGTGTGTTAATATGCAGTGCAGAAGAAATTTCTGTAGGCAGTAAATGTAACCATCATTTTGATTTGCCTGTGTGATGATTTTGCTCAGTTCCTGACTGGGTACATAATTTCACACCGAAAAGCAGTCATCTCCTCTTAGGGACCAACTGTAGCCTACCAAAAAAAAAAAAAAAAAAAAAAAAAGAATGACTCCCATCTGAGGTCTTTAACTAGCTAGGTAGTCAGATAGATACAGACAATGGAAAAAAATATCTGGAATACTATAAAAATACCAGCTGAAACTGTATGTTGGTTTATTTTATTATGTTCATATAAAGCATTTTTGTCCAAACAATGTATCTAAGACATTCATCACCTTGTGAAGTTTTTTCGTTGTTTGATGATTACAATAGGCATCTTCAGAGTTTGCTGGATGCTGTGTCGTTCCATTCCTTGGCAACACTAGAGTTATTCTTACACGGTGAGTCCAGCACTATTGACTGATGTGCAAAGCTATGCTTTAACTGCAGTGTCTGAGTAGCAACAAGTGGATGGAATATGGAAGCCTTGGAGAGTAAGAGAACGTAAGATTAATGAGATCAACCCTGATAAAATTATTTCATCTTTATAAACGTCTTTAACCTATTAAGTAGGATTTAAAATTAATCATAGAATCATCCAGTTGATTATAGACTAAAGTTTATCTGGTAGGCTTTCAGAAATGCAATCTTTATGCCCGTTCCTACTTATTTAGGAGTTAAGGATTAGTTGTAATTGTGTGATAAAGTAGATGCGGTAATGATACTTTGAACACTATGAATATCCTATAGGGAAAAAGGCAGGTAATATTCTGTGCTTTCCTTTTACTCGTTAGCTGTTGCACCAATGCCTTGATTCTCTACGAGGAGCATATTCATTTATTTAAATGGCCAAGCAAATCAACAAGGTTGTGCTGAGTAGTTTAGGGCTGGTAATTTTGGTTTTGGTTTTGGGTGGTTTTCTTCCACCACCACCACCCCCAACTTCTTTTCTTGGATGTGTGCGTGTCATGCATGGGAAGGTATGAAGGAAAAACAGCTATTCAGCAGAGACACGTCCCACCCCTTTAATTAAGCTTTTCCCGGACTATGTAAAAACACTGGCAGTGTGTAAATCCCATTTGTGTGTTTGTTATTATTATTTTAACAGATTCCTAAGTATTATGTTAAGATACCTCAGTGATGAAATACATACGAAAATACGAAAATAGTTGCATTAGTAAGTCAGTGGATACCAAAAGGGTTGGATGGCATCGGCACAGTGCCAACTGGAAGATTTTTTTTTTTTTTTTTCATTTAATTCCTTTCACCTACTAGGCTCCCTAAGCATTAGGCAGAACCCAGTATGTGGCTAAGTTATTGCTCTAGTGTTCATCACACAAAAAGCACAGTCTTAGCATTTGTAAATTTTCTTCAGGGAGGTTTCTAATCTAGATAGCATTTGCCTTTGGGGATTACACCACAGTCTGTTCCCCACCACCTCCCCCTCTAACATGTAGCCCTTTCAACTTCTTCAAAGAAGTGGGGAAAAGTAGGTTCTTTTATTAATAGCAGAAAACAAACCGACTGCTGGACTTCCGTGGCAGAGCTCACATAATGCGGCAGGGTGGGAACTGTAACAAAGAATGCTTGAATGCACTAAACGTATAGTGAAACCCCATTTACATTCACTGATGGGGCTTAAAGTACAATAAATGAGAAGTTTAAAGTAGAAATAAGCAGGGCCGTGAAAAGATTTCGGTGAAGGTAAATACTTCTTGAAAAGTTTAGCACAGGATTTAATTTCAGGCTCGAGCCTTTTCTAGTAGAATGCATTTCTTCATAATGTATCCCTTCACTCAGAGCATCTCCATCAGATGATGGTAAATCAGATGGAGTGAGTATCTTCAATGCATAAAGAAGTAGATTCTGTTTATCCAATTTATATACTGATTTTCATACAAGTGAGACAGTTGGCAGTGGAAAAGTCTTCATGGTTCACTGTCTGTTCCCCCGTACTCTCTCTCCTCTGCAAACTGCCTTTGAAGTGTAAGGAACAACTTTGTGTTTAGAAATAAATTTGATTGTGATATCTTACCATGATTTCTAGCTCTCTCTACTTCTAAAATGTTTCTGTCTGTGTTGGTATAGATATGCTGAAGAATTGGACAAGTTCGCTGCTTTCTCTCTGCTAAAGTTATTCACAACATTATGCTGTGTAACTATCACCTCTCCCCTTTTCTTCTCTTCCAATATGGTGATCATCTCTTTGTTTTAGCCCCTTCCACAGCCCCACCGTAGGGCCTTACAAGATGCCAGCTTTTTTATCCTAAGAGTTTAAATGAGCCTTGCTCCCACTTTTTGCATTTCTCTTCACAGTGGTCCTTCATCCTGAATATGAAGGATGTATAAATGGCACCTACTTGTAAATTTTTGCAGAATCTGCCTCTCCTCCCTTGTCCCTGTTCAGAAACAAAAAGCTGTCAGAGGTTAGGTTTTCCGTCGGTAGTTGCAGTTTTCCAGATAAAAGTCAACTTCTTGCTCCTTTTGGAGCATAATAGCCCTGCTCTCTGCACGATTGGATCAGGGATTCATTTGTGGAACATCAGATTTAATAACTCTGATTTGGGGAAGGTGGGCTATGGAATAACTTTCTGCTGCACTCTTCAGCAGAGGTAGCTTCTGCTAGTGATGTGCAAGAAACGTTTGCTGCCAGCATTTAGTCAGATTGATATTTCCAGAAGTTTTGACAATCAGTCCTTATCCTTGAGGAGCCTGGTTCTGCTTTGGGCAGGCAGTTCTGGTCCATGGACTCTCACAGTGCCTGCCATCCTGCAGCAGCTGCTGTGAGCCTAATGCAGGCAGAGCACCAGCCATGCACAGCACCTCTCAGTTCCTATCCCGCACAACATCCCGATGGCAAACCCGGGATGTGAAATGGCTGGTGCAGCCATTTTGTGGTGGGATTTACAGCTTTTCACTGCAAAGTGGAGGGTTCATCTCTCTGTTGGGAAGATTTGTCACAAGTCTGAGGATACGCAGTGCTTATAGCTCCTGCCAGTGTTATTTATACACATGCAATGGAGTATTCAGGGAGTTAGATTTACTGTTAAATTTTGAATATACCTAGGAGGCCGTGCTGTTTTGATGTTTATTATGTTGGCATATTATTTTGGATATTAATTCTTAAACTTATGTGTCCTTCTGAAATAGAGGACTATGGTCAAAATATTGATGTTTTAGGAATCATTGAGACATCCAGTTCTTAAGCAATGACTGGATGTTTAAAAGTGCAACAGGTTACCAGTGCAGTATTGGAAACCTCTCCTGACTCACTCAGAGGGTTAGATTTCTTGTGGGTGTTGCCAGTATCTGAGTATTGAGGTTTGGTAGGCTTTTTATGAGTTAATAAATTCCAAAGGCTGCAGCTTGGCTTTCTGAAATTTGGTAACCATTCCCTAAACGCTAGTGGGAAATCAAAATTACTGCATGCAATAACTAACACTTTTAAAAACCTTTGAAATGTTTCCAGGCCTGCTGCCTACGTGCTCTTCTTTCCTGCATCGATGGCTAAAGGCTTAGGGTCACTTCCTGGCACCCAGCATGAATGCAGACAAGCTCCTTCTAGCTCTGTTTCAGTGAGACAACCTTTACTTTCCTTCCCTGCCACTTGCCTGGTGTTGTCCAGGCAGACCATGGGGTCTTCATGTGGGGACCACCACTCACTAATGGGAATATGGTGGGACCTTGACTTTGGTTAGGTCTCCGAGACCACAGTATAAAGCAAATATTAGCAAAGCACTCAGTGGCCAGTGTGAGGGGACATTTCACACGTTTCTTTTAGAGTCTTCTTTCTGCTATTTGTTCTTCAGCCGTTCACAGTAACTTAGTGCAGCGGTGGGGAAGAGATAGGGTTGCATCTGAACAAGCTGTGGGATCTCTCATCCCAGTATTCATTTAGTCTCCATCAAAACTCTTCAGATTTGTTTTGGCATGCACGTTTACTTTTTTTCAGAGTAATATTTTTAATGGTCCTGGTGATCTTCTGCAAGAGCAAGTAAGGCAGAAAACCATGCAAAGGACTCACTCCACCGAGAGTCTCTGGATCAGCATTTTTCTATAAAGCAGTCTAATGTGTGTCTCAGTTTGGGAGGATTTTAATATGGCCAAAAAAATACTGCAGCTGGCATCCAGCTCAGATTATGAAGTGACAACAGAACTTAGTATCTGCAGTAGTCTTCTGAGACAACCTGCAGACTCTTCCTGCCCTGTGGTAAAACCCGTGGCTGAATGCCATCCTATCCCCTCCCTGCTTCCAGGTACCATGTGCCGTTCACTGAACCAGAAAACATGGTACCACACAAGACTTGCATCTTACATGGACTAGGCAAGAAATATAGCCAGGCATGTCCTTCTTCTTTCCTTCCCTCCTTTTCCCTCCTCTTTGCTCTCCTCCCTCGTGTCTCCCACACATAGCAGAAACATCACGTCCACTGCCAAGGCAAACTCAATCATCTAGTCTGACTTCCTCCATAAAACATGCCAAAGCATTCACCAAGCAACTCCCACATCAACACCAACAATTTCTGTTTGGTTAGCATGTATATTTAGGATTTGGGATGGCAGAGAATACAAAATAACCCCCTGGAACAGTCTCCCAGTAGTCTATTACATCACTATTAAAAACATAGGCTTTATTTCTAATTAGAACTTGTTTAGCATCAGCTTCCAGCTACTAAAACCTTTCCTGACAATTTAAATGGTCATTTGCTTCTTTCCACCACTTGGTGTTTTCATTGAAAATCTAATGAGATTGTCTTCATTGTCTTATTTTAAGGTTTTTGGAAAGATAAGATCATGTTGCTTGCTCTTGTTTGAACCTTTCCCGTTTTGCCAGTATCCTCTGCAAATACCAAAATGAGCAATCTGGTGTCAGGAATGGTATTTTTAGTTGTGCTAGTGATTCCTCTTTTCTTTTGTTTGACTTACTCATTTATCTTGTTTATTCTCTTTTTCACTTCACTATACTAAGATGAGAAGTGTAGCTGAAGGAATAAAGAGAGAAACAGATTTGAAAAATGCTTGTCTGAGGTATCTGAAGGTGCCCAATTCCAACTAAAATTAGTAGGAGTTTATCACCTAAACTGTTAAGTACTTATGTTGCCTTTATTTAAGCAAAACCTTATGTCAATGGGAGAAAAAACAGAATTAACTTATCAGTCTTTGACTGATTATTAGCCAGGTAATTTTTGACCTTCATTAATCTATTTATTGAATAAATTGTTAATTTGAGAAGGAAATGACAGCAGCTGTATTATTCTTACTATTTGAAAGCTTATTTGGTTTCAGCATTTTCTGTGTTTCCAGTGTACTCGTATTACAGAAATAGATCCTACAGATGGATTAAAACATACCCATGTGCTCAAACCAGGCAATCAGTCTCACATTTTACAGGTATTCATCCAAACAGCTAGGATATAGCTAGCTAAAGGATTATTTTTAATGTGTTTCTCGGAAATTTTGTAACCTAGTCCCTTCACAAAGCTTATTTGCCTGATCTCAGTAAATCTTCAAGCCTATATGTTTTATCATTTTCATATCATAGGTTTGGGGAGGAGGGATGGGGGGAAGACTGATCTTAGATAAGCAATGCAAGTTGGTTGAGAATGGAGGTAGCTGTCATCTGTAGCCTTTCCAGACACAGCAGTACAATTCCAGACAGTCACCTGAGTATTATCGCTTTGCCTCAACTATAAATCACAGTCTGGTAATGGCCAAGGCTGACACCTTGACATTTTCAAGAAGAGTAAAAGACCTGATTTGAATGGAAATCAATTTCATTTCACAAATCTTGGGATACTCCAAACGTGTTCTTGGGGTTTTTTGTGGCTTATTCAGAATTTCCATGGCCCTGATAAAGGTTTACTTGTGTTATACAATGACGTTTGTTTCCTACATACAGTTTAAAATTACAGAAATGCCTGTGTGTAAGGAGTGCATCATGGGGCCTTGTACCATGTAGATGTGGGGAAAGAAACCCCTTTTCTGACAGCCTGTTGAAGGTGATGGGCACAGCTCCTTTAGCTACCATACCTTCTTCCCACCTCCAAAGGCAGTAGCTAGCCTGCAAGGCATGGCTCAGAGCGTGTGATCTCACGGTCCTGCTCACCTGGATGTGAACTCCTGTGGGGTGTTCCAAAGAGGTGGCAGTGCTGATGCACCAGGACTTCACATTGTGCAATAAATTGTCGTGCTTCTCACTGAATTTCTGCACCTAAAATGACCCAGAAGTTCTAAAAAACCCAACTGAATTTTTTATTATATGACTAGAGAGTAAGAAACCCCAAGGAAATAAAATTAAAGTTGCCTTTCCTTCTTTTTTCTTTTTTCTTTTTTTTCCCTTTTGCCTGGTTTGTGAGAATGTGCTGTAAAGACAAGATATTCCCCATTCAGGAAGGGAGGGGAATGAGCTTAGTGATTGTAGCACCCACGGTGCTGTCACACTAAGTGTAAGTAAATACAATCCCAAATTTGCTTTGCTCCAACTGTTCTGATACGTAGCACAACAGCTCTTTTGGAGGAAGGCTGTCTGTGGGAGCAGCTCCCTTGTGTCACAGACAAGGTGGTGCAACATAACCAGTGCCCCAGGTGAAGGTATTGAGATGGCATCAGACCTCCAGTGACTGAAGGTCCAAAACCGACCCTGAAATATTCTTTCCAATAGTTTCACAAGGAGCTACAACATTCCTCAATTTTTCGGTTTTCTTACTTGGCAAAACGAGACAATCTAGATGACACTTTGGTTAAAAAAGGAAGGTGGCGTAAGGTAATGCCCACATGAGAATCTAAGCCAAATGAGTAAGCTGTGCCTAAATTTGCCAGTAGATACGTTCCTGTGTGAAACTGAAAAAGCAAAAATGTCCTTAGCATACAGAGGACTAAAAATACCCGATGGCCATTCCATGTTTAAAACCCTTAAACAGGACAGTGCGAAACACGTCGCGGTGTCTATAGCAACAGGTGAGAAATCAAAGGTAAGGATTTTTCTCTCTTTTTGTGTCTCTTGCCTGCTGCACAATGCTCCTGAAAACCCTGTAAGAACCTCATTAAAACCATGCATGTATAACACCACCCGAGTGCATCAAATGCCTTCCAAAGGCCGTAGCTATGTGCTGTCTAGACACTGTCCGTCGGCTTTATCGCAGCACATCTTAAGAGGAGTAAAAGACAGGGTGCTGGTGTGGAAAGAAATGCTAACAATCTAGCAAATTGCTAGCATCTAGCCCAGACTCTCTTCTGTCTGACAGTAGCCACTAGCACATGCCCAGGGAAAAGGATAAGATCAGGACAAGAAAAGTGATACTTCTCTGTTGTGGGTTGGGTTTTTTTCTGTCTCCTGCAGAATTCAGTGCAGTGACTTATAGGGTAGTACCAACCTGTTTAAGTGCCCTGGGCAGAACTTTTTCCTTTCTTCTGTGCATTTGTTTAATTACTTGAGCTGAATCCTTTTCTTATGACAACAACTGTATCTTTTCTTGGTCACAAATATCTCTCTATGTTCTGCAGATCCATTTGTATCCAAGGAAGACTGAGAAAATATTGGAGCCCTGAGTAAGTGGTTTGCATGGATTTCCAAGGCACAACACCTCTATGCAACCTGCATCATTATGCTCACTTAATTTGTTTTCCCTAAGTGACAGGTAGAATTTGTAATGTGCAGTTATATGACAGATTTTACCTGGGGCCAATGTTTTTTTTTCTGATACATACAGCTTTTTGGCAAACTTTTCCAGCCACACACTGTTCTGTACAATGGAGAGACTTTAAGGTGGATTAGATCAGAACTGTGACATTTGGCACTGTGATGTTCTTATGATTGTTTTTATCGGTGCAAATGATGCCCTGGAAGACAGAGGCATCTTGCAGCCTTGTCATTTCCACAGAGGAATGCTTTGACCTTGTTAAAGTCAAAGGGAGCTTTTGGCTTCAGCTGCTAAGATGTCATCATCAAATTTAAACATTTTGAAGAGTGGCCACCACCCTTACAAAACACTTACCTAAACTATTTCCAACCCCAAAAATCTCATCTCTGATGCTTTTGCACTCCTTGTATCCCCAAATTACCTGTGGGACAGTGCAAGGCACACTGAAGGGCATTTCTCCCCATAGCAGCCCTTGTCAGAACGTCAGGCCTACTGAGTCATGGGTTTCAGGAACAAGGTGAAAAGTTTGCATTGAAGACTGCATCAAAGTAGAGTGCTAGTTCTGGAAAAAGATTTTAAATAGTCTGTATTAAGAGATGGAAAGGTTGTGTTTAGATTCAAGCAAAGAAATACAATATTTAACTGGTTTGCTCATGATCTAAAAACCGCAGCAAAAATAGAAACAAATCAAGTGGCCTCACTATGTGTCATTTAACTATGACACATTATGTCATAGACAAATGACTCTGTGTCATTTAACTATGATGCAAAACTATCCTGGCATACTTTTAATGGAACATGAATTTAAATATTAACTGCTTAGTTTAAACAGAGATTTTAACTTTTAATATAGCAGCTTTATTAGGTGATTCATGTAGGCTGTATGTGAGCTTTTTAAAGTAACTATAGCATCACAATTTGTAAATTGTATGATGTTACCAAATACCCTACCTGAAGTAATTCACAGTCCTTACCTCATTTTTAAGACAGTGATTGAGTTCTTATTTCATAACCAAAATTCAACATGTAATAATAGTAAGTTCTGATTTCTGAAGGATAAGATCAAGTAGAGGCACTCCCAAAGATAGCAAGTCATCAGGACTGTGGCATATCTGCTGGCCTCATAGAGATGTCTCAGATACTCCAAAGCGTCATGAAAGGCAACAGACACGTAACACATAGGAAACTGAGTCCTGTGTTACCTGTCCCATTCCTTTGTGTTCTTAAGAACTTCACAAACTATGCATTTTGTACAGAAAGGTATCGCCCTAAAACTACTCCAATGTGTCTATTACAACCAGCTTCATTTTTGGAGTTTATATTTTCAGGGGGAGGTTGGATAAAAGCACAGAATAGTAAAATACGTCAGTGGATACTTGGTATAACTCAGGTTTATGTAAGCTGGAATTCATACACAGGCAAAAGACAGCATTTGACCACTGTTACTACTGCTATAATTGTCAGATCACGATTTCTCTGTTTTTTACTTTCCTCTTTATTTTTTTTAATGTTGATGTTAAAAAGATATTTTTAACCAATAACTGTCTGTAATGTTTCTGCCATGACAAAATGATGGTCTCATTTTTCATTAATTGGCCTTTTTTGGGTATGTTTTCAACAAATGTCAGAACACCAACTGAGGCACACGTTTGGATTTCAGCTGTGTAAACATATACTATGTCAGTACTCTCGCTTAGCCCTTTCATAGCTACAATAAGCAGTTCAAAGTGTACGGCCCAGGGATTTGTTAGTGATGAATGTGCTGCCAACATCACAGGTGAGGGTGGTTGCTTCCTTTCCTGAAAAAGCTCCAGTCGTAATAGTGGCCCTGTGAGATTCCCAGTGAGCAGGGGCAGCTCTGTTGCACAGAGGTTCAGCAGACCCACCTTGGGACTTTTCTTTGTTTCATCTCCTGGATGAGCCTGTCTTTCCTCAGCAGATCTGCGTAAGTGAGACGAAAAGGGCAGTCCCCCATTTTGAGAAATACTGTCTCAAAGTGTCAGGTGGGAAACAAACATGTTTGAGTAGCAAAGTCAAGATTTTGTTCCTTACCCCATGTTTAAAGACCAGGGTATTTTTTGTTTTGCTTTTTTAAATGGGAGTAGAATTTCTGTTCCTTGTGCTGAAGTGAATGTTTCCTTTTCCCAATAGTTCTATTCTTTTGAATTATTTTAGCCTCAGAATTTCCTATGAGTGCCAATTACATTAAGATTCAGAGGCCTTGTTGAGAAATTTCTCTCAAAAATGAGTTATCAGTTTTCAAAGTTAGATCCTTGAAAGCCTAAAACCAGTGCATTAAAGCCAATTTCCAGAAGTAGCAGAAGACATTTTCCTAAAAATACTTTGCACAATTTGAAGAGACTCAGCACATTCTCCGGCCGGTTGAAAAACAAGTTGCTCACATTTCAGAAACACGGAGCATAATAGAAGAAAAGCACAAGGTCATTTGTATATCTTGTGATGAAAGTGAGGCCAAATTAACGACCACCGTAATCAGGTTCAGGCCCACAGACTTTAGCAGACCTCACGTATGCTAAGTGTCAGCCTGGCTCACTGATATGTTGTCTGTGGAGTTTTATGGGGTGTGGATTGGTTTGTTGGGGGTTTTTTACCTTTTTATTTCTTTTAAGCTAGAATACCAATAACATGCTGCGTAATTTTTTTTTTCATTTCATATACAGCACTGTGAAGTAGCAATTGATACACAACCTTCTTCAAAAGGCACCATACTTAAACCATTATTCCTTATCCAGACATCATAAGAGCTTTTTTTTCTGAAAAAGAGATGCCAAATTTGGACTTAGTTGTCCAGGCAGAAGAAAGAAAGTGTGTGCAGGGTAAAAATATGAGGGAAAAAATATTTCCTAACCACACTCTCAGGCTGGAAATGATTTTGCTATCCTAACCACCTAAAATACTACTATTTTTTCAGAAGTCTCTCATACAATTAGTAATGGCAAGAACACTTTGAGTCTGAATAGCATGCCTGTGTGAGAGTCTGAAACCATGCAGTTTGTAGCATCTGGGAGTGAAGTCTCGCTGTTCAGCAAGCTGCTCTGGATAGCACAGATAGCCCTGGCAGCAAGCTGGAAACACCAACACAGAAGTGCCGACCCAAATAAGTGGCTTATTTGGTTTAATTGTTTTCTCCTAACCAACCATGATGTTTCATTTACATTTACGTTTGCATTGATACGCACGCACATGAACAGATATATGTTCTTTCACGGAATCACTGCTGACCTTTTTGTCATCAAATCCTCTTCTCTGACCAAAATGATGGCAGATGGGTTTTGTGGTCCTCAGAGAAGTAAGCAATGTATGGACATATGAATATATATATATATATGCATATATAACTTTTTGAATGTATGTTTCAAAACATGTTTGATTTTGTGTTTGGTATGTACTTATGTCTGATTTGCCATAAGCTTTTTGGCAGCTGTGCCAGGGCAGGCCAGTGTGGTGGTGGTCCACAGCCAAGCTGCTGGTCTGTGACTGTGCCCCTCCGGCTTGGTGGATCACCCAAGTACTCCATCTTTTGTCTTGAGCTGGGAAAAGCCCCACATCCAGCTGGCCATGCTTAGCTCCCAGTAGGAGCATGCTGGGAGGGTGGGATCCTTCGCCCCACGACTCCTCAGAGTCCATTGTTGTGTGCTGTGACCTGTTCTGTGTCTCATGTAAGGGGCCATGCTCAGGACGTTTTGCTTGAAGCTTTAAACTCATCCCACCCATAACTTCATGTAGTTCAAACAATACGGTCCCCAAAGCAAGATCTTTCCTGCTTTGCTCTACTGAACTTTTCCCGGTCTGGAGTGGACTGTGGATGGAAGAAGAGGGAGGAGGGGAAGATGATAGGCAAAACCAAGGGTTTGATTGGCATGCAGTGATTTTGGACTGGGGGAAGAAGGCATCTGTGCTCTCCAGCCCCCACATACTTCTCAGTCCGTGTGTGTTGAGAGGGGAAAGAAACCGATATTGTTCCCTCTAAAATTAATTCCCAGTTAGCCAGTTACTCCTGGTTTTTAGCTCAGAGCGCACTGTAATTGCATTTTTCATTTCAGTAATTATGGAGGATATTAAAGTGGATAGACAGTTGTAGCAATCTGGCTCTTTAGACATATCCACTTGTCCAAGATCAAATGGCTACAGCATATTTAGGGTTACAGTCTCCTTCTTTTCCTTCTTGTTCTCTACTGCAGTGGATTTTTTTTCGGCGTTACCATGACAACGCTATATCTGGCTGCCAGCTCTGTCGTAAGTTATTGAACTGAGACTGGCTTTTGGTTTAGCAGATAATTAGGTTCTGTCTCACAGGTTCATTTTCCTGTGACTGGGACATGAATATGACCTACAGCTGGCCTCAATTTCAGTGTCACAGACGAAACTTTAACCCTTCCTAGTCCCGCCACTACTGTACTTACTGCGGCGGTTGGCAACTATTCCAAGCATTTTCCCAGGGATGCTGGACACAACACACCCTCCTGAGTCCTCAGGGCTCATTGCCCAGGCTGTGCTAATCCCCAGCGAGGAGGGGAACAGTTCAACTTGCATCCACATGCAGGGTGGGCAGAGAAAGAGTATCACTAGCAGCAGATGAATATTGATTGTCTGGTGTGTAGATTTGTTGGAAAGGTAAGTTCACTGCTTGATTAGTGACCCTTTAAATAATAGAAATGCACGGGGCGGTGACAGGCCTTTTTTGCTTGACTCAGGAATATGAAATATTTACAAGAGGTCTGTTTTAGCACACAGCGCCCCATCTTAGGCTGGTACCTGTGGCGAGGGAGCAAAGCTGCAAGGAACTACCATATTGTTTCTGTATTTACCTCCCTGTCCCTTTACCCTCTGGGAGAAGGAGAGCCTAGACTGGAGGTGCTGGGCACTTGCCACTGGAGCTCATCACTCCAGGCCCTGGGGTGGGAGCAGGCAGTGCAGCATCTCACCAGATGGACCTTAAGCTCACGAAATCAGGCCTGAGAAGGAGGAAGAGCCACCATTTTCTTCAGCCCAGTTCTCAAATGTCCTCTTTTCCAGCATTTATGTGCAGCATGATGTGGTCTTGCAGTTTTAGTGATTTCAAGCCAGGGCATAAACCCCTCTTCTGTCTTTTAAAGGCTTGCAATAAAAGCTATCAGTCAAAGGGAAATTCCATGAGATTTCACGAACAGATATTTCCATAATTTGTCCATGGGATGAGGCAGGTTTTTCCTAGCCTTAAAAGAGCAAGGGAGATTTCTCTCCCAAAGCTGGCAGATCCCAGAGTGTTTTCCAGAGAAGCACAAGACCATTGGTGTAGGAGTTGTGTATCTGTTTTCCTGAGGCTGCAGGTTCTTGCTATCTGGCAGCGCACACCATAGTGCTGCTGGGACTCACCACTCACCCCATCTGTGTTTCCTATTGTCACTCTTCTTTCTGGGGCATCTCACAATAAAATAAAAAATAAATAAATAAAGAGGCTAGCTCCAAAAATCGACGGACTTGCACCATTATCCGTCACAGGGCTCTTGCATACAGGCTATTTGTGCATGCTGTGGATGTGTGGATAGAGATGCTGGCAGGGTGGACACTTTTCCTCATCTACCCTCCTCCCTCTCTGCCAAATTATTTGTGCAGATGTCTCTTGATTAGAAGGTCAAAGTGTTCAGATGGGGCATCCGTCTTGCTGCTGTGGAACGTGTCCTTCTGAGCTAATCTCCCAGCCTGTGTTTGTTGATAAAATATGGTATGTTTGAAACCTGCCTATTATACAGGACAAAGGAAATGGCTCTTCATGAACCAGAGACAGTGACTTCTCACCGGAGATAACACCACAGGCTGCAGGTTTAGCATGTATGTATAACCAAAACGATCAAAAAAGGCCCTTGAGGTATTTCTTGATTAGCATATTTAGTGTGGATTAGACATCCTTGCAACGATAGCATAAAAGTTTTGCTGTGGGGTTAAACTCGGAGTGGGAGTGGGCTGGAGGGGAAGGTCTCCCTTGAATTAGAGAGAGATGTGAAACTCTGTGTGCTGGTTGGCTGATAAATTATCCAGCTGCTGGGTGTTAATGAACATTGCCCCATCTGGGACCCCACAGCTCTGAGCTGGGATGATGGTTGATACCACATCAGCAGTATGTTACCAGGTATCAGTGGAATATTACTTTTTTTTTTTTTTTTTAAAAAAAAAGGAGGAAATAAACACTGAGCCATTGTATGGGAACATTTTCCATTATAAATATAATCGTTGAAATTTTGTTTCTTTATGTAAGCAACTTTTATGGGTTTTTCAGGGTTATTCCCCCCACCCTTTTTTTTGTTTTTTCCAGATTTTATAACCCACATACAGAATGAGTACTTTCAGTTTTTGTTTAGTGTTGGTTTCAGTGCCTGGCCCTCATATCCTGGCACAGACCTGTAATGTTTCGTCTGTGATCACACTTTAAAGCCAAATGAAACACTTGTTTTCATTGGAACCATTAGAGAAATCAGGCAAATACTGCCAGTGGGATTAAGTTTTATAAAAACAGATAAGAAATCTCATTGTTTGGCCTAGAGCAACCTGACAATGTCCCAACAATATTTGCAAATGAGGGCATGTAAACCAGATCACAAGGAAAGGTGGGGGGGGTGGGCAGAAAAAATAATAAATGGGGGAAAAAACCCAGGAAGATAGTCGTCATCATTTCATGATTTCCAGCTTGAGCAGCTTGAGTTCTTAAACCAAAAACCTTTATTGTAGGTAATTAAGCCCACTTCCCACCACAATATATAATGTTTACCACAATTGGCATCAAATTAGTCTCTTCCAGAGGATGCAAAGCTGTCAGATCCTTCTGAATCCCCAAAGTCCTTCCATAGCTGATGCTCTCTAATGTGAAAGACAAAGACTTGCAGGATCTTGCCTGCTCTCAGGTGCTGAGACCAACACACTGGCTTCTGTTTATTCCCAAAACAATTGCTGAAAATCGAACAACAGCAGAAGTTCAGGCTAGGAGGAGTAAATCACAGCATTTCTTGCATTCTGGCAATCAGTAAAGGCCTTGTAAATTTATCTTGAATGTAAGACTTTCTTTGCTGTTTAAAACTAGTTAATGTTCTTTACTACTCTCTGACGGAACCTGCCTCTACATATTATTGCCTCTGTGGCGGATGTTGGCTGCTGAACTTAGTTACGTGGAATCATGTCTGATTTATGTACCTTGAGTAGGCTGTGAGAATACTTCCTTGAGTATGCCTCATACTTTTGATTTCTTATCACATTTTATCCTTATGAGGTACTTTGAATAGCACTTCAAGGGCAGCAAAAATAAGTCCCTTAATTTAAATATTTCATTGTGACGGCAAAGTCAAAAGTGCTTCAGATACTTGGATCAGTTCCTCAGAAGTCCAGGAGTACAAAATATACTGGTTTAAATTCAGAGACAACTTTTTTTTCCTTTGGTTCTTTAAATTTTAAACTAACTTTTTTTTCTTTTTTTTTGCTCAGATTATCAGGCGAATCAAAAAAATAGTATCATAGAATTAAAGAGACACAAATTGACATGAATAAGGAAGAAAATATTTTTCAGTATTCAGAAGAGTTAAATTCAACATATATCAAGATTGAGAGTGGGAGTGTGATCTTTGAAGATGAAACTTTAGATTAGTGATATAACTTTAAAAACTAGCTATAGTTCAATTTTTTTCAAAAGAAAAATTATACTTTTTTTTCCAAAATCAAAGTGTTGTTTTCATTCAATAGTTGATAATTTGCTGGAGTAGAATCCATGAAATGATGCATCAGCAAAGTGAACTGTAGCCTGTTATCCGTGTAATGAAGGATGGTTTTTTTAAGGCTTCATTTTTACAGATTTTCTGAAACCTCTATTTATTAAATATAAAATCTGCAAAAATAAGACACCGCTTTGCTATTACCCCGAAGAATAGAAGTGATTTTTCAATGTAAAAGAAACAGAATGGTGATAAAAGCTGCAGCAAAACTAATGATAAAATTTGAAGTATCTGCTCCCAACCCAGACAGATCTTTGACCCAAAGAGCACTACTCTCTGTTGCCTACACAGTGAGGAGCACTTTGGCATTCTTAAGCCCAGGAAGACCATGGATACTCTCATGGATAGCCCAGGGCAGAGGCATCACTTAAAAGGAAGGGAAAGTGGACACTTCCCAGTGGTGATATCTCCAGCATCAGCCCTCCAGAGGCAGTAAGGTAGAGTGATGTTCACCTTTCTGGTCTTTTTAGTCAACACAAATATTTTTTGCACATCTTGAGTGCCTGTTTTGGCTTTGGACAACCATTGCTGTTGTGGCAGAGCTTTGACAATAGTGCTTGGCCAGGATGGGACTTCACCTGAACAAGGAGGTTCTTTTTAATCTTTAAAATGTACACTTTATTTTTAAAAGCATGATGGGAGAACTCACTTGTTTATTAAAATCTGAATTACAAGCTGTATGGTTGCCACCTTGGTCGCTCATATCTAATCATTCTTACTAGCTCCATGGGTGTGACCTTTTCTAAAATAATTTCCACACAGTAATAGCAATAAGATACTTTAGGCAGTGCATTTCTGGGAATCATTGCACTTTTCAGGTGACTGAAGTCACTCATTCTTCATCCTCATGCTTCACAACACATCTGAGGCATGAAATTATTCCCTTCCAATATGATGCCTTCTCCTACTCTTATTGCTTAAATGATTTTTAAGGATTAGTGTGTTAAAAGCATTGTGAGAAATTCAGGGAGGGTGAAAAAGAGAAGCTAATATTTTACGTTAAAGTTATCAACCTGATCCACATTTCAGTGATTCTTACTCCAATCATGAGAGTCTGGATCTAATACACATCCATGGTATGTGCTAGCAAAAATATGGAGGACAAGGTAACTTCCTTGACAGTGGTCTGTAAAAAAAAATCTGTGTCTTATGTAGCAGAAACTACAAAAATTGACAAGGTTTTGTATTTACAAGAATAAGAGGACTGCATTTCTCTGTCCATTGATGGGTATTACCAGCTGTCTCCTGCAGGCAGGTACCATTCTTTATTCCCAGGATTTTATGCATTCAGCAGTGATTTCTCTCTAAATCCTTTTACCATATCTTGATTGATTTGCAGACAGAATACAAATTCTCTTGAGATAAATGTACCATTACCATTTTAAATTGTAATCTTTTTCAGAAAATGTTGTTGGGTTTTTGCCATTAACATTTGAGAACAAAAGACTGGAGTTTCAACATTTGTTGCCACCCTTGGGGTTTTTCCTCATATAAGATTCTAGTAGTAATACGAGAAAACAGTTTCATGTTCTTTACAAAACAGTGTGTAGACAATCACTGAAACATAGCTGCTGTGAGCACGGACTGTAAAACACTAGGATGCGTTTTAGTTAGAGGACAACAGAAGTAATCCTCCTTTTGGGGTCCAACAGATCTCTAAAGCCAATGTTTAGGAAATGGTGTATTTTACTAAGTCATATCTCAGTAAAGTGCTTATTTACAAAGCCCTGGTGAACACTGCTCTTAAGCTTAAATTTATAAATGTAGTTGCGTACTCTGAGGAATCAAAATTTTAGCTGCTTCCATTTCTGTCTCGGTGACAAACTTCATATATTGCAAGAAAATGCTAGAGCTATTAATAAAAATAAAAGATCTGTTCGATACCCTAGACTGCATCACCGAGCTGACTGTTCCTCAGTTTGAAATCAAGTATATATGTAATCAAGTATTTATCAGTAATACCTTACAGCATCAAGTGCAGCAAAAATTATTTTGTGCTATCATACAATCCATCATTCATATACACATAGCAAATACCATGTGATAGGCACTACACAATATATGTTGTATACACAGGGTGTTTAAAATATAATTTTTTTTCCTGGAAGTATATTATTCCTCTCTATTTATTCTCTTCCCCCTCCTGTTGCACCCAGTCTGAAAACACTTCCATATAGCAGGCAAAGTGGCAAAACACAGTGAGAAAACGTGGTTGCTTTTCTGTTTCACCAAGTAATGGCCTTTGCTAAAATTGAGATTTGTCTTTCCTCCTTATTTGGTGGGTTGTGTAAATCTTTATAACTTGTGTTTTATCTATCCTGTGTGTGTGAGGCATGATCACTGTTCTGCTTGTAGCATTTTTCCTCACAAGAGAGGTGACTAATACAATCCTCAATATCAGCAAAACTGCTGTCTTGCTTTTCACAGGTGAAGACAGCATCCCAGAAAAAGCAAGCTAACGCAGTTCATATGTGCAGTTAAGTTTTATAAGGACACTGTCTTATGCACAGAGGGTGATAATAATGTCTTGTGGAATAAAATCTTTAGTCAAGGACAGGAGAGCTGTCAACGTTCTTTTAAGTTTGTTCTCCAAATTATTGCATCACATTCCTTTCTGGAAGTCTCACTGAAAAGTTTGGGATGGTTTTTTGAGACATCTGCTGTGTCAGTTCTGAGCAGAGAAATGGCCTTTTACCAATACTGAAGGGACTGGGAAACAAAAAGCATAGAGGGAATAAGTTCTCAAGAAGCAGGAGAGAGATGTAGAGTCAGACCAGGAAGGGCCACTGTGGTATTTGCAACATCATTTTCACATTTTCTTGTTAATTTTTTAAGTAATACCTCAGTTGTAGCATACAAGGCAGCCTGGCAGTGAATAGCAGACTCACTGGATTTCAAGCAAATTGCACTATTGTGTCTTTCAGAAATTTTCATCCTTTTTAACCCACCAGTTTTCAAAAGAGATCCATCCTGCTTATGGTTCAGAAAGGGAATGCAGTTGTTACCAGAAAATATTATCCATCTGATATGCTCGGCCTGAATACTGGGAATAGTAGTAAGAAACTTCACAAGCTCTCTGGTCCCACTCTGCTGACCTTAATGATTTAGACAGCCTGGAAAGGACTTTCATCTTCTAGGTCCAAGCTGAACATCAGTTCTAAACACTATGATTCCTCGTTCTTTGCCTCTTACAGCTCTGAATGACTGTAGTATTTAATATGCTGTGGGTTGCAGTATTATGAAATGAATGCAATCCCATACAGCTAAGTGGTTAGTTATTGTGCTCACCTGGGAGAGGTTTGGGAGAGAGATATACATGTGTTCCACATCTGTTGGTTTCTGGAATTTTGATGCAGTGGTCTTTGGCTTGTTCTTTGCCCATTCATATTGTACCTATTTAAACCCCAGATGTGAATAAGAAAAATTAATTTCTTCCTATCCCATCTTTTAATACTTTCAGATGGATATGAATCTCAGCTCTCTGGAATATATTACACAGGGTTTTTTTGTTGTTTCTTTTTTTGTTGGGTTTTTTTTTTTTTTTTTTTAGTGATCATTAATACTTCTACAGCTATGAACACATGCATGTATTTTTTTTAGGCTTTACACAGCATATTACATCTCCTGGGATGTGAATTTTCTGCATGTCATTTTATAATCAATAGCAGTTGTTATTTACATTTTTTTCTGGCTGTTTTTGTATAATATGCTTATCCTTTTTATTATTCCTAGCTAAAAAATGCCAGCATAATTCTGTTTGGAACAACTGACATTTTGATAGGAAAAAAATACTTAGCTAAGTATTTTTAAATTATTCTTGGTTTGTTTTTCTTTTCTTCGTAATACCAGATATCACCTTTGATTAATAACAATCATATATAGGCTTTGTTCCTCTTATCTGGGTGTCAGCAGTAATTGGAATCCATATCCATATCCTACCTTGCAATCATGCTGCAAAAGGCCAATAAATTCCCGCTGAGTGTGTTACTTGTTAAATTTAGTGCATTACATTCAGGGTAATGAATAAAAGCAGTGGGCCGTTACTGTCTGCTTGGCAGAGGAGGAGTAAGAGCAGCCAGACTCCCCTGAGGCCCCAAGCAGGCTTAAAACTGTGACAGGCAGAATCAAGGGACTCCCTAAGCATCACAGTTCAGTTTGTCTCCCTTAATTTCCTCTTCTACCAAGATTTTTAGAGGAAATGGAGGGAGGCAAGGTAATCTTATACAGAAATACAAAATGCACTGTGCTTGTATACCAGTACTCCCTAGTGCAGATTCTCTTCCAGGCAAGTGTGTTTAAAACTAATTTGTCTGTGTTAAGCATTCAGCTGATGAAAGGTTTGACTTTGCTTTAAGAGATGCATATATCATAAATATATGTAGTAATTTATATATATAAAATATACACAAAAACGTATGGTTCTAACCACTCCATGTGAACCCACTGTTGGATTGCTGAGTGATATAAAAATAAATGCTCAGACTTCTCTTTTGGATGTCTGAGCACTGATTTGGCTGACACAGGAACAGCTGTGTGTCTCTTAACTGTGGTAAGAAACAATATGTACTTCAGTTCTGAACCTGGACCTGGTAAATCCATGAGTTTCAGTTTCTACTGGTTGGCATGCAAAATTATGGTGTTAAAATGATGAAAATCTGATCAATAATATTATGGAATAACTGAAGTAACAAGACATCGTAGAATCTCAGTGAAAGGATTCACAGATCTATTTTGGTGAGGCTGGCAAGGAGTTTCACACTCCGTCTGTAACCTCTTTTGGGATTTTTCCGGGCCCCTGAACAGAGAGAGGATATGAGTGCACTCCCTCGTCTTGAAAGAGAGACTCAGGCTCTTTCTGTGCCTCTGCAGGCACCAAAGTTAGGAGTGTGGAGAGTCTTATGTGCCCACTCGTGACCCTGCAAGAGGGAAGTGGCATGTCCAGGGGATATGTCAGCTCATACACAGTTGGAAAGATGCTTTGGAGCCTTCCCCTCTCACTCTCATGCCAGTTCCCTATTTCTTTGGAATACCTCGAAAGGGAGGATGATCACATTCAGACTCAGTATTTTTCTGGGTCTTGGAAACGATGATTTTTGGCAAGATTTGGACTTTTACAGTAGCTGCACTGCTTTCAGGGACACCTGTCATGGCCAAAAATCTCCCAAACTGGAAATACTGGTAGAAGGTAAATATATATCATGTAGATACCAAGTAACTCTGTTTTTAATTTTCAAGGGAAATAAAATCCACCAAACAGAACAAAGTCATGGTGAAGATCTGATCTCTGCTGCAGTCAGAGGCAAAGACTTTACTTCATGGTATTATCAGTGAGGAGTTTCTTTATTGAGTCCTTCTGAAGCAGTACTTCTTTTTCTTTCCACCACTAAAGAAAAAGTCTTTCTCTTATACTTAAGAACAGGGGCAGATTTTCAAAATTACAGAGGAAGCTTTGGGCTAAACCCTCCATGGGATTCAGGTTACCACGCTCTTCTTCTAACTGCCCCTGGAAACATCTAAATGCACATCTCCAAAGTATCCATTAAATTGTTGCCTGGTCTGTAAGTGCTGTAAGGTTATACACACCTGCATTTTCGTCAGTAAAACTGTTTATTTGACTGTAGCTCCTCTGAATATGTCTTGACTGTGTTGAACAGGTAACCCGCTCGGCCAGCTTTGGGAACTGCAAAGTGGTGGTTCTTATACCCATTGTAGATATCTCTTGCAAGCCCTGTTCTGAAATGCACAGCACCCCTAAGCAAGGAGACCTCTGCAAAGCACAGGCAGAAGGTGGAGTGCTGGGGAAGCATCAGGCTCATCCTGAACATGGATAATGCTCCGATGGTCCTGCACAAATGCTCTGGAAGAGCTTGGGGCTTCAGGCAGCAGGAAAGGAAACTGATAACAGCCAGTGGCGATGCATGGGCAAAGAACACCTGCTTCTATTTCACCTCTTATTGGAGTTTAATTTTTGTGGCTTAATTGTTGTTGGTTTATTTCTGGGGTTTTTTGCATTAGTGCAGTTTAATATTTGCTGAAATAATTTGTTTAATGGTGAGAAAAAAAATATTTTATAAGAAGCAAACCTGGAGGAAGAGAATAAACCGTGCAGCCTCCATATTTGTTGGTAGAATGTATTAGCATGTGCCTTTCTTTTAGGGTTTTGAAGAGTCTAGGTATAAAGTCAGATTAATTTGTTTTATAAAATGACAGCTATAGGATAGCTGTACCCTGGAATTGGACTGTATATTCAATTCAAGAAATAAATGCATCTGGCAGTTCAAAATAAGAAAGGCCTCTGTCACCAGAGGTAAAAACAAGATTTTCAGAGTACAAGGTACTGAATCAACTGCATCAAAAAACTGCTCCAGATTGTTAGAGTTTAACATAAAACTTTCCCATAATGAAAAGCAGCATTTTGTTTTAGAAAATGGTAATATTTTGATATAGATGATCTCATACAAAATGAAATAGTTGGTGTTCCCTGACGTTTTAAATAAGAATGTGGCTTATGCTGCTGCTAGGAAAAACTCTTCCCTGAAATTGCCCTGTTCATTATCCTAACCTTACAACATATCCTGGTTCTGTCTGGCAATTACGTTAAAACTTAAAATGACAAATCAACATTTCTAAAACACAAACACGTGTATGGAGCATATCCATAGAGAGAGGTTTTAAGATCACTTCATTGGGAAGATACTTCTGATGTGGTCTTGTAGAAAATCTCCTAAGTAGTTTACATTTCATTAGGGAATTCAAACAGATCCTTGACTCTCTCCTTGTTGAACTGGAAAATACTACAGATGAGCCCAGATCCCCCAAAGAAATCCTTCTGAATCATCACAGAAAGGAGGCTAGGAATATCTGCTAAATTCTGACTCGCTCCACATGCCTGAGAGCTTCAATCCCTGCTCTCAGGTCAGACAATGGTTTTGGTCTGTGCCAGCCATTGACATTTGTTGTTGATGGATTTTTATTCCACCTTCTCATGTTCAACATTCCTTTCAGCTGGAACATTCAGTTTAAGGCTATCAGGGTGCCGTAGATAGACTCATCTTTAATCTTCTTACCATCAGAAATTTTGCAGGAGCAGATCCAGGTGCAATGGTTGTTGACTGGCTAGAAGTGTTTTATATCGATCCATTAATATTTGCAGGTGGTTTGTGAGTTTTGTTTTTCCTTTAATCTGTGCTGGTTCATGCTCTTCTCATCTCTACCTTTTTTTCCCATTGCTCTGGGGGCAAAATAAACTATGACAATAATGTTGAATGTAACAGCTCTGTGAAAATACTTTGACTGTTTTAAAGGTCCCTTATCTGACATGAGGACTTCATGTTTCTCAAGTATTTACTTACTTTCTGGACAATGTGTGCCACTGAGATCTATATAAGTAGAGCCAAACCAATATATCTGGAAAAGTAATCAGCCACAGAACTGTATTTGTGTCCTTTCCAAAAAAACTAGTCTGTTGCCTCTGCTGCCAAGATCTGGCAGGTAGCTTTGAGAAGATTAATGGCCCTGGTGATTGTTACTATTTGTGCCTTTTTTTTTTTCCTGTCTGCCCTTAAATTATTACCTTCCAAATGCTTATTTACTGAATAGCATGAATGTGCTTTAAAAAAAAATTAAAAAGCAGTCTAGCATATGGCATTTTGTAATCTGACTGTGTATTTTTTTTATAGATTTATGTTCTTCAAGGCACTGGGCTAACACAGCCCTCTGAAGTGCTCAAGGGATCAAAATCAGATCCCTTTAAGAGGCAACCTATCAGTCATATGAAGGTTATTTCAGTCCTGCCAATATGGTAAGATGTTTGCTGGACATTGACTCACTTGTCACTGATGAAGGTGGAGTTGGAATTACTGGCAAATCTCGTGTGTTAGTTTTTCATCTCTAACTTACTTTGATCAACCAACTTTGCTGCCAGGATGAGGTCAGATTATTCTTATTATCATCTTTTCTTCTTAATTTGGTGACTGGTTACCATTTCTATTCTAAATATTCTGGAGTATTTGCTCCTATTAAAAGTTCTACGTGATAGAGTCCTCACATGGGGAAAAAATTAGATAAAGTTATATGACTTGGATCATAGTTGAAAAAATATCCACTGACCTATGTCCTGTTTCTTGTCAAAAACTAAGATGAACAAACTCAAATATGCACTGAACCACTAAACAGGTCTGTGCAAGGACTACGAGTTCCTCTTCTTTTCCAGCATACTTTTTTTTTTGCATGGCTTTTTGATGTGGTGGAAAAAGACTTTGGTCTTCTGGAAGCCTTTGTGTGTAAACATATTTTCTCAGCCACATGAAGATGTGTCTGTGGCTACTGGCTGAATAGTTTGGAGAATAGCATATCAAGACAGGTAGAGATACACACTCTGTGGTGTTTTGGTTTTGGTTTTCTTTTTAAGAATGCGTTTTTCTGGGTGCTTTGCTTTTCCTACAAACTTTAGGTGTTCCAGCCATTAAAGCACAGCCCTCAGAGCTTCACTTCATAGTTCCCAAAGCACAGTCTTACCTGGGAATCTTCTTCAAGCACTTCTCTTGAAATTCATGCAAAGTGAGTAATGTCTTTCTTATTTTAATTACTATTATTTCTGAGTCTCACTTGTTTCTCAATTTTCTGACTATTTACTCTATAATAGGGTCTTGAGCCCCACCTGAGGTCCTCAGCCACACCCCCGTCTGTGGACACACCAGCTGTATATAACAGCTCATGCTCTTTCTGTGAGTGACTCTCTTGCAGTCTGGAGAATGTATTTTTAGTGCTGAGTTTTGGCACATCAAGGGGATGCTGAGGGAAATCTTCCTCAGAGGGTGGTGGGTACAGTTGCACATGGGGGTTGTTTATCAAGGGGAGTTTGCCAACAATTTGTTCAGAGATCCTGTCTGAAGAATACTTTTGTCTCTAAGAGATCTTCTGCAGAAAGTAGTTGCTTTCACTGTAGGTATTTTTGTTAGGATCTGTAGAAGTGTCATTTGTTCTACTGCATCATATATTAATCTTTGAATCTTCTACTATGGGGGAAAATGGAAGGAAAATGTCCTCCTATTTTATTTAGATTTTTTTTCCTTATTCTTTAAGTGGAAATTCAGCCCAGGGAACTGACAGTGTTATACCCTGTTTTATATAGCTTGCTCTTCTGTTCAGGACTCATTTTTTCCATTAAATATAGACTTTGAGGTATTTTAGAAAACTAGTTAAATAATAATTAATTTTGTTTGTAAGACTATCTGATAGAAGTCTGAAAATGTACCACAGAAAGAATCAAAAATAGAATATGAATGAAGAGAGACATTGTAAAAATTGGGAAAACTGCTTTTGTCTTAAGTTGAATTCTCCCTTGACAAACTTAGATACACTCTAGTGTACTTACAGGCTTGTTGGCCTTTACTAAAAAATCTAATGAGTTTTGCAGATGAAAGTAGTATAAGCAAGGATTAGAAAATGGCTCCCAATAGTGGATCTTCTAGATTGTCATAGTCTGTGATGTCAGAAGAGATGGAAACCCTCCTCCTAAAGAAGCAGTAATTGGAAGAACCAATACATCCTGGATGAGTAAACAGGGAAATAAAAATGGCACAGAGGAAGCTTATGAACACTTGTATCTGGAAGAGCACTGAAATAAACCTCTGCACATTAATTCAGTCTATGGCTGGGCTGGAGAATTCTGATACAAGTTTTGCTGGACTGGAAGACTTAAGTTGCTGAATGACTTCTGGCCTAGCTGAGAAAGCACAAATATAGTGTTTGGTTACCTGTAAAATCATCATCATCATGGGTACTACTAATGATTCTTTTTCCAATTTGTAAGGAGGAGAAAGAACACAGTAAGAGATTGGGCGAGGGGGTTTATGCCTCTTTACAAAGGAAGTCGGAAAAGAATCAGCATTTCTGAAAAATAGAAATATAAAATAATTTTTAAAATTACTAAAAGTTGTGGAAATACTTTCTGTAAGAGACTTCTGTTAAAAGATGGATTCATCTAAACTCAGGTCTCACACTAGATTTACATCTAAGCTCATGTCTTGTACTAGGCTTATTTTCAAAACAAGTTGGTTGCAAGTCCAAAAGGAGGAGCAAGTGTGACAAAGACTCTTCATTTCCCTTGGGCATGCCAGGCATCATCCCTATGTGTAGCTGAGTGGTATTTTAATTAGTCGGTAGGTTGTGTCAGCAGTGTCTCTGACAAAATGCTACAAGCAAAGGAACATCAGTGTGAGCCTGGATGGAATGTGTGCTTACAGTTTATTTGTATTATCCATCACTGCAAAGGTGATGTGTGTATATAGAGAGGAAACTGTAATTTATCGCTCAAAGATAATTGTATAGAGTGAGTTTGGAGGATAAGAACAACATTAATTTGGAGAGAGAAAGAACAATATAGATAGCAAGTTTTGATCTGTGATTCCAAGGGTTTGTTTATAATAGGAAATACCATGATAGAGTTGGCTTGATCTGGGACAGCTTTTTGGCTCCTTTTTTACGTTTGGCTGAAGAGCTTGCTCAAAGAGGGGGAGAGTGTTGAACTGGAAAACAGTCTTGGAGCAGGAAGCTTGGAGTTTTTGCAAGATCTCTATAAACTTTCGTCGTAACAGAGAAGGAGCTGAATTGTTTGATGACTTGATTGTTAGGGAGGTTGATTTATGTTTGCTTCTGAAGTTATGATTGACCTTGTTAAGGAAATCCTTGCATGAGGCTACCCACCAACACAGAATGTGGAGATTATGCCTTCAGAAATATCAAACACCTGGCAGAAATAATCTGCCTCACATGATTTTGTTATCCTGACACTTTCAATTTTCCTGAAATCATTTAGATTGGAAAAGTTCTTTAAGGTCATTGAGTCCAACCATTAAACCCATACTATCAAGTCCACCACTAAACCATGTCCCTCAGTGCTATGTCTACAAGTCTTTTAAATGTATCCAGGGATAGTGATTCTACCACTTATCTGGGCAGCCTGTTCCAATGACCACCCTTCCCATGAAGAATTTCTCTTAATATCTAATTTAAAACTCTCCCGGTGCAACTTTAGGCTGTTTTTTTTCTTATCACTTGCTACTTAGGAGAAGAGACCAACCTCCACCTGGCTACAACCCCTTGTCAGGCAGCTGTACAGAGTGATAAGGTCTCCCTAGAACCTCCTTTTCTCCAGGCTAAACACCCCCAGCTTCCTCTGCCCCTCCTCATCAGACTTGTACTCTAGACCCTTCCCCAGCTCCACTGCCCTTTTCTGGACTCACTCCATCACCTCAATGTCCTCCTTGTAGTGATGGCCCCAGAACTGAACACAGGATTCAAGGTGTGGCCTCACCAGTGCCCAGTGCAGGGGGGCAGTCACAACATATATTCAGCTGTGGATATGGATACATAATACTGTAAGTTTGAATGTTTTTCAGTATTTTTTTCCTGACGAAAATAACTAAAGCTGCAAGGGATATTACTGGTGAAGCCTAGATGATATCTCAAACTTATGTAGTAGTGGTGGTTTCTACCAAAACCTTCAGTGTGGTATGGCAAATGTACCTAAAAGCTTTGCTCTGATGGGGCATGGAGGAGGGGTAGTGTTTTGTTCCCAAGGTTATGCTGTAATCCAGAGACACAAATGGTCTTCTGAGCAATTGCTGTATATAGAGATAGAGCTATCTGATCATGTAGCAAAGGCTTGCTGCCGTTTTCCGGATCCTGGGAAGCATCAGAGCAAACTAAAACTCTATGAAATATGTTGCTCGAGTTTTTGAGGTAAGTGTTCTCACTTGGGAGAGTATCCCCCTCACGAGAATATTTTATTGAAGCTGTGTTGCATACTGCCAGTATTTGAGGATCCTGCCCCATTAGAAGGGTATGGACCATTATGAACTCTATCAGTATTCAAATGAAAGTTACATAAAGTAACATTAGTGACTGAGTGGAAGGGAGGAAGGACATGTTTAAACTTTTAGCATCCATGCTGAAGTGAGAAACAACATTTCAGTTGGAATCTACTCAGTTGGCAATGAATTTATAAGGTAGTTTGGCTGATATAGTCCAGAATCTACAACAGAATCGTGAGAAATATCAAGAGAATTATCTTGACCCCAAAATTCACTGTCAATATATTGCATTGTCAGCAAAAGAAACAGAATCGGGAGATAAACCTTGAGACAAATTCTTGAGTTAAATGCAGAAGGGTATCACCAGCCACCACAGTCTCTTATTTTCAAAATTGGTGAATGGGTTGATGACAACAATTGGTAATGAACATGTGGGCTTGGTGACTTAACAGGAGAGCAGAAGTGAGCATTTTTTAAAGGAAATATAGTCGGGTAGTCATATTGGAGAGCACTAATGGAGTACTTAAAGAGAATAAAGGAGGAAAGTATGAAAGAACAAAATATTAGAAATGGACTTCCATTTGCTGACTATTACAGCAAGGCTGAGAGCAGATCTGAAATGCGTAATTCACACTATATACCAATAAAGAGAATTAAGAAAGCAAGAATAAATGCTAAGGCTCTGGTGAGGACACAATTGTAGCTTTTTGCATTTGCAGATGGAAACCACCTCCCCTGTACAGAGCTACTTCACATCCCACAAGTTAGCACTCCGGAATTCTAAATGCCTTATGCAGGCCATATGTGAGCAGAAGACTCTCCTCTTTGAAGTACATTAGAGATACAAGCATATGGAAATGTGTATGAAGACCACTTCCATTACTGATTTGAACTTGGTGACACTCTAGCAAATGGGATTTACAAATGTTACCACATAATTAGATCGCTTTGACAAATTCTTTTGAGGAACACCACCTCCCAGCATGTGTTGGGTACTTCTAAAGTTCACTCCACTTCAGATTTCAAGCTTCACTTTCCTGTTTCAGTAGCTACTTCACATTTTCCAGAAAAAATGAACGGATATGGTAATACAGAATGATCCGATGGTGTTTAAGTCAAGGGCGTGACACAAATATAGTCAAATATTTTGAGTAGGTTACGTTGAAAGACAGCTCTGTTCAAGGCTTGTCAGTAGCCATTTTCTTGTTTCTTCTCTGTCCTCTTCTTTTTTTCATACAGTCTTTCACAGGAAGGCATAAAATATATAACTAAATTACTTAGTATTATAGATACCAATATTTATTTATTTATTCATGTGATTTCTTGAGAAAAGGGTTAGGGTTTAGGTTGCTTAACCTTTCTGCTCTCTTCCATAGGATCACTGTAACTGTGTACAGTTCTTGATATTTTTGAGATGACAGCCTATCTTCTATTATCAAGGTCTAGACAAGATCTACAAAAGTTTATGGCAAAACTATAATTACTAAAAAAACAGCACTGAACTGCATAAATCCTGATTTCATTTTAGTGTTTGTGGAGGAAGTATTGTACAGAAAAACTTGATAGGGCTTTTTTTTTTTCCCCAACCAATAACGCACTTCTTATGTTCTTATTTCTTTTGAGCAGTTAAAGGTTTCATGGGATATCTGGTGAAAAGGAAAAGGAGTTAACAGCATATGCTACATCTTCATTTACTTCTATGAGCAGAATAACGAATCTCTGAAACTCCTTAGGTTTTTCATACATATTATCTTTGTTGTGTTTGATGTTGCCTTTTGCATATTTTAACCTCCACATTTCTAAACCTCCCCATTTTCTAAATTTCACTTTCCTCTGCCCAGGGAAAGTGATTCATAAACAACACCTTAGCACTTACAGAACGTTTTTTATCTTTGATGCTGGTAAAGCACATTTTAAAAAGGATAGTGAGCACCATTATATCCACCATATAGGCATGAAATCTGCAGCAGCAAAAGGTTAGATGATTTGCCAGAAGGCACAAGGAAAAGCAAAAGTAGCAGACAACCATCCACAGGTCCAAGGGTGGTTTCTGTTCCATAGTACTGTAGTTGTGAAACGTGGGAATAAGAAGTACTGCACAACCTCTTCTCCTTTGCAAGATGTCTTTTCACAACGTGGGTAAGTTTGGCTCCCACATGCTTAGATGATAAGCTTTTTTAACCATATGTGATAAGCTAACATTAACATCTATAGAAATTGGTACTTTGAGGAGCTTATAGTGATGTTATCAATACTAAAGAAGAATTGGTAGATCCCACTCTTGAGCATCATCTTTGGTAGGTAAATTTGCTTTCTAAGCTTAATTGACACAGTGGAGAATAAAAACAATCAAAAAACTGTTTTACTTAACAATGATTTAAATTAATTTTTGCAGGCACCTAGAAGGCAGAAGCAAAACAAAGAACAGATGAGTTTTTCATTCTAAAGAAATTTAGCTACTTTTTCTAAGAGAAAGGGTAATAGTAGATGCTATGTATACTGATTTTCAAGAAGGTTTTGATAGTACTTCATGTGACATCCTCACAATCAATTAAGGAAGTGGAACCTAGGTGAAAAAAATAAAACCTGAAAACAAACTACTTAGTAAGCTATAGTTCATAATTCACTACCAAGAGGGAAAGATCTTTCAAGATTTCTGCAGTTGCCTGTTCAGCTCCAGGTAGAGGGGGGGTGCTAAAGTGATGAAAGGCAGGTTTGGAGCTCAAAATTATTTCAATAAATTGGAGAAATTGTGGGTGGGGATTGGATGAGTGTCAGTAGGGACAATTGCAAGATGCAAAGTTGAGGTAGGAATTAGCTGTAGCTGTGCAAAGGCAGGTAGGTGAACAACCAGCTAAGTGTGTGGGGAAAGGGACCTGCAAATTCAGAATAAAACCAGAAGTAAATATAATTATGCTGTTGAAAACCAAGAAAATATATACCAGGGTATGTCAACATGTTTGTATTATAAGATACATGCCTCTTACAGAACAGGAAGGACCACAATGGGATGACTGTGTTCAGTCCTGGGTGCTGCTCTTCCAAACCCATTGAAGAGGATCTGAAAGGGAACAGGGAAAATTAAGAAGTCCAGGTAACTTGGTTTGCAGGGTGAAACTATTTAGTTTAAAGATGAGGAGTCTGATGAGAAACATGACATTAATCTTTAAGTGGGCTAATGTCTAATGCACAGAGGAAAAGAATGATCTGTTCCCTATCTTCATGGCAGATATGCCAAGAACTAATGGGCTTCATTTTCAGTAAGGAACCCAAAAGTTAAACATTAGATAATCTTTTTGTCAGGAAGGAAAGTAAAAGACTGCAACAGCTGGTTTAAGGGCATTCCATCACAGAATGTGTCTTGGGGTAGGTTGGTCATTGACTGTGACCCTCTCTCAGGGCTGAGGGGGATCTGGGTAACTCTTGGAAGGCTGCTCTTTCCCTATCCAACCTTTTTGGCATGAGACACTCCAAACCCAAAGGCCTTAAGGCCCAAATAGTGCAGCACCCCCATAGCATAAGATCTGAGGTTTCAAGATTTCATAATCTCACTAAAGTACAAAATGTTTATTATAGCTGTCACAACCTTAACAACAAGCATAAACATTCTAACTTCTCTTATTAGTGCTTCACCGGGTCTGCAGGCATCCTGAAACATCAATGCAGAGGTGTGACCAGTGCCTTTCATCTCGAGTATGGAAATCTGTGGTCACTCAGAGTGAAAGTCATGGGAATACTACCTCAGGCATGCTTAGGTCTTGTCTTTGCAAATAACATTAAGTGGGTGAACAGCGTCTTTCTGCACCTGTTTATGGTTAGTTTTGCTACAGGATTTCTTTTGTACACTTTTAGCTTACTTAAAATGTAGCAAGTATGTGTTAGAATCAAGAGCAGGTAATTAAAGCATGGAAAATCTACTGAAGCAGGTACACAGGTAACTTCCATATGCTTCTGTGAGCTGGAGTTGGTACGCTGGGTTATCCCTTGCTTTCTTTGGACTTCAGTGTAATCAGGCTGGTTTATGTCATCTGAAAATCTGATGCTTCATTTTTAGCATTTAAACACAGAGAAAGAATTCATGTTCTTGGTTTAATCTGCTGGAACACTGGGATTTAGTGAAAAGCTTGTGTAGAGATTGACAGGACTAGTGGCTACACAAGGAGTGGAAGGTGAGGGGGAGGAATGTGCAAAGAATGCTTTTGAGAAGTAGATTAACTTTGGAATTTTAACATGCAGTTATTGTTTTAAAAAATAAATTAGGAGGTTCTTTCTTTTCAGAAGGGAAGATTCTAATCATTTTCACAGATAACTAGTCTGTTTTTGTAGAGTTAATAGGATGCTGTCAGAACTTTCTTTCTTGCATGGTTTGTTGGTATGCTTTCATTTTTTCAGTGAAACACAGGGGGATTATCTCAGGGAGGATAGAAAGGAAGCTGGTTCTGAGTAAAATTTCTCAATGAGCTTAGTGAGATGAGCTGCATTGCTTAGATATGATTTGTAGTACATATACCTGACAAAATATTGTTTGTACCATACTTCTGTATCTAAGTGTAGTACATTAGACAGCATGGAGTTAATAATGACAAAAATTGGCCTATTCTATATAATGGTTTGGCATCCCTATGCTGTTACTGCATATTGGTTTATCTCCCCACTAGGCCAGTCAGTCTCTTCCTTCTTACTTATCTGTCTTCTTTCTGTTTAACCTCAACTAGGATCGGTCTGTTTTCAGCCAGGTTTAGATGCAGGGACAGCAAAATCAGTCTGCTGGAAGCCTTGAATCCTTAATTATTTCTGGTGAGATAGGTACTCAGGAATCTCCAGCAGAAACATTTGTCACATGTGTGAGTGTGGGCAGGTGCCTATATGTGTATGTGGCCCTGCATTGCACTGGCCCCTGCACTCAGGCTGATCATTAGCTTCAGATTAAAAGCAGGAATCTGAGAATTCAGCTTGCAAGGATGCCAAGAAGGAGACCTCCCCTGTATCTCTCCAGAGAGGCCATTTCAGGACAACAGTATGGTCTGTGTTTGTTTCCAGCAGTAGGAAGAGGTGAGCAAGGTGTGGTCCTGTGACACCAGTCCTGGACTGTGGCTCATGGAAGAGCAGCAAGTTGGGTGCAGATGATCTGGATTACAGCTCTGAGCAGGAGGAGTGATGAAGGAGGGCCTCTTGCAACAAAAACCTGAGCTGAGGCAATAGGAGCTTGAGAAGGCTGAAAAGAAACAGGTTTCTAAAAGCCCTTTATTGTGACTATAAATATCATAGCATGTTGTGAAGTGCATTTCAAAGTACCAGTGAGGCAACATGCAAGGTATTTCCTGGAGCATTTAGTCACATGTAGATTAGATCATTACAGCTGTACAAAGGTATTTCAATTTTTGCCCTTAAAAAAACCCCAGTATTGCTCTTAGGCAATGAACTCTAAGTAAGAAAAAAATATTTTGTGGAATAATTCCATGAAAATGTGTATCAGTATGAAGACATTGTCAGCAATCATTTCAAAACTCCATTTATTTCCCAGTGAACTTTGTGCATGTCTGCAGGGGGTGTGAAATGGAAAAACAGGGAAAGCAATGTATTGAAGCCAAACTGTGCCAAGCGTAGATGCTTTGTCACCCATCCCTCACCGGGGAGCTTTGCCCTTCCACTCTACACCAAATGTCACCCTTCTGGTGAGTGACATAACGTACACGGGGCTGAGCTCACTCCAGTCTTTCTCAAGAAACTTTCTCTGCTCCCTGCTCTCATTTCTTCTGCTGAAAGAGATGTTTGCACGGGTGCAGATATAACTGCTGAGTGGCCTCGTAAATTGGTCCTGCCTCTCCCACAACCCAAAGTGAACAGCTGTGTATTAACACACCCATTACCCATAAGAGCCCTTTGCTGTTTTCTCAGACTTGCAAGGTGCTTATAGACAGTCAGAGACAGTGCTGGAATGAGACAGCACAGGTGGGGTCCACCTCACCTACCTTCAGGAATCTGTTTTGGGCAATGTGAGGGCGTTAGGACCAGACCAGTGGGCTGGCTTGGGTTTAAACGCCTGGGCTGAAGATGCCCATAATCTCCCAACACAGTGACAAGATGATGGCTTTGCCTCCCTGCAAATGAAGCAAATGGAGCGCTGTTGTTTATTATTGCACTGTCTTCCATGAGATCTGCATCAGTGCGGGCAGAAGTCAGATAAGGAAGACCAGGAATTACTGGGATTTCTTTGAGCTGAGAAACCAAAGGGCTGAGAAGCCAGCAGGAGATTCTGTCCACCTATCTTCATGGGAAGGAGGAAATGCAGTGGGAACACAACAGACCATGCCCCTTATGTGAGGATGGGACAGGATGATGTGTGCACATGAGATCTCACTTTTTATAGAGCTATAGGGTACTCCCGGGCAGGTGGGGCTCGTTAGCCCTTAAAGGCAACCCACCTACGTCCTAAGGACCTCGCTGCCACCGTCCAAGCTCGCTTGGCCCCGGCAGATGAACCTTAGGATTAAAGGGTGGGCTCAGTTCCGCGCACACTGTGTCTCACCTAAAAAATCCAATGCGCAGGCTGGAAGGTGTAAAGACCTTCCCCGGATCTCCGCTCGCGAAGATGGGCCATTATAGGGTACATGGCTGACTACTTAACCTGCCATGAGAGATGATGAGTAGAGTGGGCAGCTGCATGGAAAGAAGTGCTCTGTCACATCCCTTCCTCCTCTTCTTCATGCCTCTTTGGCACAGAATAGCAGCTGTGCAGAATTTCTCCTCTGGCCTTGGATAACCTAAGGAGCTCTTCTTGGGGAGGCTACCATTTCCCAACCCCAACCAGTCCTGTGCCACTGTTGGTGATATTGCAAAGACATCAAGAACAGTAGCCCAAAAATTTTGTTTCAGTCCTCTAATCCAGCCACAGGCTGAAGAAGTGCAAGAGACTGTGACACTGTGTGACTGAATACTAAACCTTACCTATTTTACACAGATTTTTTTTTGTGTGAATAAACAGTCACAGTACACTCTCACACAGTTTTTATTTTGGTTTTGTGTTAATGCCTTTGTCCTTTTGTATATTTTTCTTTTTAATAATAAAATTAGTTAGGCATTTCATACTGTTGCAAAATCAAAGCATCATTTTAGTTTCAGATCACAGTATTTTCAGTGGGGATTCTGTGCAGTCCAGTTGCTAATCCTGTATGTCAACTCATACATAATTTTCCTCCTTTTTCAGTGGACAAAGCTTCAAAAGATGAGTAATAAGAAAATTTTCTTAGTCAAAAAAGAGACAATTTTCCCTGATATTCTGGAAAAAAAAAAAAAAAGCCTTGAAATATTCATGTTGTGTTGCATAGGCTGCCCATGAAATATGCATGAAAAATTATACAAGGTACAAGAAAAAAAACGTATCACTGGAAAATGGATTCTTTAATTTAAAAGACAAGTCTTTATCTAACAAGTAAGCAAGAATACGGTAAGACCTAGACATGTCCCTGGTAACTGTCATTTCAGAGCAGGCTGAGTGCTGGCTGCTTCTGCCTTCCTAAAGCTGACTGAACCTGTGCCTTCCAGCCACCAGAGCTGCTTTCTCATGCTTCCACGGGTGTTGTGTAATACATGACACGCACTTGGAGTACCAGGTGGAGACACTGCTTAGCAAGCACTAACCTAGTTGTGAGAGAGCATCAGCTTCGCCTCCTTCAGCCAAATGTAGTTGCTCTGATGATGGTTAAACCATTCTGTTGAATACCTGGTTGTTGAAAAAAAAAGTTATTGTCAGTCAGGGTAGCATCTGATAGATGACTTCTACCAGAATAATGAGCATAATACCTTTGCCATACTCGACAAACCTCACAGAAAAGACTACCCTGCAGATGAGGAAGGGCTGAGAGAATTGGGTCTGTTCAGCCTAGAAAAGAGAAGGCTTCAGAGGTGACCTAATTCTGGCCTTCCAGTACCTGAAGGGTGCCCACAAGAAAGATGGAGAGAGACTTTTTACGGGGGCCTGTAGTGACAGGACAAGAGGGAATGGCTTCAAACTGAAAGAGAACAGGTTTAGGTTACATATTAGAAAAAAATTATTTAATGTGAGGGTGGTGAGGTACTGGAACAGGTTGCCCAGAGAAGCTGTAGATGCCCTATCCCTGGAAGCATTCAAGGCCAAGTTGGATGGAGCTCTGAGCAATCTGGTCTAGTGGAAGGTATTCCTGTCTATGGCATGTGGGTTGGAACTAAATGATCTTTAATATCCATTTCAATCCAAACCATTCTGTGATTTAGGACAAGTTCTTCCCAGGACTGCAGGAACAGGAGCAGACTTAGAGCACAAGTGATCCTTTGCATAAGTAGCTGCTTTTATCCCAAAATGCCATCCTAGATATCATTAATCATTAGCCTACCAGTATGATGGGGGCAGATCCATTGGTAGGAGAGATGTGTTTTCATTTAAAAAGACATGTCAGCTGTATGATAAGGCCTGCTGATCTCTAGGGGACTATTGGGGAGTTTACACAAAAAATAATTCCCAAATTGCCGTTAGGCAACTAATGGTATCTGTGATCATGTTTTTTGTACAGTTATACTCCATCCTCTGAGCTCACACATCTTCTAACCTGCTGGTTGATCTGGAAAGGCCCACACTGACAGGGTGATTTCAATGCTCCTTGTTAAATAATTAATTAATTGAGAAATTAGTTTTGTCACCTGTGTACTACCATGGATGGTAGTGATGATCTCATCACAGATGTCCCATGCTGACATCTCCCCATCTTTTCTCACTTCTTCTGCTCTGGCTGATGGATGAGGCTTTGTGTTTTGTCAGATGTTGCCAAGCAGAGCAGCTTAGCTGACCGTCTGCATCTGGCCCTGAATGCTGGGCGGTGGCTTGGGGAGACATTATGCTAAGAAACCTTTCCCGACCTGTGTCTGTGCCTTGTCCCTTTGCTGTGGCTGCAGATGGGTCGATCGCTGCTCTGTGTCCAGGCTCTAGCTTGGCTTTGGCAGGCTGGCATTCTGCAGCTGCCCTGGGCCCTGGAGAAGTCCCAAATATACCTCCAGATGCCCTTGTGCTGGTAACCACAAATGTGGCACACAACACCGGTTCCACTTGGGTGGCTGGTCTGGGTAGGGGTATTGCCAGCACGAGAGGAGGAGGTGGATTAAGGCATGGCAGGAGAAGGATCAGTGTGGTAAATGTGTTTTGTTTGTTTGTTGCTGTGGTTTGAAGTACACAGCAGATGAAATTCTGCAGTGCAGATGGGCTGATGGGGGGAAAAGGAACAGGGAGTATGGTCATGTAATGCTTAATATCAAGAAAATCCCCACAAATATGAAAGCAGTTATTTGCACTGTAGATGTGAGCCAGCTGGCTCTGTGGCCATGGCTGCAGTTTAACATTAAATATGCAGCAGTTACTGAACTGCAGCTTGCTGTGAATGATATACCTTCCCATTATCCCTTCTTGTATCGACAAGCCCAGAAAGCACAAAAAAAAAAAAAGAAAAAAAAGCTGAGCTGAGTGTACAGTCTACTTACATGCTTTCAAAAGAGTGTATGCCAGTCTGGTTTGGGCTTTGATGATTTTCAATTTAAAGGTTAGATTTTTTTTCTCTTATGTTTCAATCAAGAAAAATTGTATTAGGTTGAGCCATATGCAGGCAATTACAGGCTCCCTTCTAGATATCCTGAGATACATGCATGCAACAAAATACAAAAGTTTACCATGTTTAGGTGCAAGGCACAGTCCTCTGTGAGTAATAAAAGTATTTTCCTTATGATAAAGAAAATTAAGGACTGAAGAATATGCATCTCTTGTTCTACTTAATTGATTTCTTTGCAGACCAAGACATCACTTAGATTAAGAAAATTATGTATGAAATTTATCTTACGATCTCTTTATGGGAAAAAATAATTTTTAAAAAGATTTTACAGTGCAATATCATGCTTTTATATAGTGCTGTTATAATTATAGTCATTCTGAATGTAGAGTTGCAGTCGTGGGAGAAAAGAGTGAAACAAAGGGAGGAGAACATAATATGAGTTTGCTGGGAAATGTTGTGCATTTTGTGGTTTTGTTTTCACTCTTTATAATAAGTGTAACCATCACCAGGATGCACTATAACAGTATGTAATGAATTTTCTAAAACTTTAGTAAATTATAAGATCACAACAGTCTTAATGTCACACATCTGTCTAAAATACTTTACTTTTTTTCTGATAAAGGTAATGGTTAAATCTAAGAAGAGGAGGAAATTCTGTTTTTCATTTCTTTTCTATTGTCAACATTTTGTATATAACCGGTGTCAATGGCTTTCTATTTGTTGGTGGATTTTTTTTGCTGTGTTTTTTTTTTTTTAATGTTTGTTTTTTTATTTATTTGAAATTTCGACTACTGTTATGTTTTTGGCTCTAATAAGGAATATATATACATGTACCAATGTCTTTATCAATCAAAAAAACTTCCAAGGGTCAAAAGCATATGTCATAATTGAAACTACTGACAAAGTTTCAGTTTGAAATAAGTAATTATTTGTGGGGCACTTCCATATATCAGCTGATAGTTATCTGGTTCTTACACTGAAATTTATTTAAATTGCCTGAGGGCAGGGATATTAATAACCTGTTTAACCCATCCTGCTCCATGCACACCCAGGCCACTGCCTTTCCTATGGCACAGCACCACAGCTGAAGGCAAGAGCAGGCAGAGCTGGCTGAGCAGGGTTTGCAGCAGATGGATGTGGAGCTGGATCAGCCAGGAATGCACAGACAGAGGCTCTCAGCAGAGGTGGGATGGGTAGAGAGGCCAACCATGCTCACACTGAGCTCACTCCCTGCCCTTGCTGCCTCAGTGGGGTCAAAAGCCAACCAGCAGCTCCTCTGCCAGCTCATGTCAGGGTCCACCACTGAGGGCAATCAAACAACTGCAGGTGCTCAGCTGCAGTGAGTGCTGACCTCCTGACACCCTCCCCACCACCTTCCCTCACAGCCAGCAAAGCCTGGGGCTTGGCAGTACTGCCACTACCACCAGTGATGCTCTGGGTGCTGTGTAAACCTGGAGCCAAAACTTGGAGACTTCTTTTGGGGCATGAGGTGAGTCAAGTTTCCAGAGAGAGGTTAAACAGTACTAAATTAAACAGTAGTTTTTCTAAAATGCATAATGTGCATGTACAGTAAATACTTCTCTTAAAATGTGACAACTAGTTTAATCAGTGCTTGGTAGTTTCTTGCTATGTAATATCTGAGTTATGGCAGGGTAAGTGCTGGCAACAAAATTTTGTTTCCACTTGCAAAATTGTAGGAGTTATAAATTGGTGGAAAGACATTTATTTTTTTTTCTCTCAAGGGAAGCTCTTTCCTAATGTCCCATCTAAAAAAGCTATGGCAAGGATCCTAATGATTTCAGAGGAAACTAGATGAGGACCTTATGAGTGAGTCTCTTGAAAAATTCCTTTAAAATGTTTTTAATGTGATTCTGTTTTGGTAATGCCCCTTCTGTTAGCTTTTGTTTGAAAATATTTTAAATTACTCTGCCAGAAATAAGGGTTATTATAGACAAATAGAAATTGGATGGTTTCATCTTTTTTCTGTCAGTATGTATGTCCTTTCCCTAGTTACATTTTTTTTAAATCTATCCCTCTGTCCCTCCTAGTTCCCTCTACTTTCTTTTTCTTTTGTTGAATTGAATATTTATTGGCGCACAAATCTTTACTGCAAGTGCCCTGTTGAAAACTTACCTTCTTCCAAAATGGCTAGTAAGAAAAACAGCTGAATCTGTGACTTTTATGTGAGTTTAGTAGACAGGGATGTATAATCTGAAGGCTGGAATTGTGCCTCTATTCTGCAGTTTAACACTGAGGCAGGAGTTTGGTCAGTAGTTGGCTGTGGTCTGGGATACTGTGAGGCATGGGTATACATCCCATGAACCTGAAGCACGTAAAGCCTTAATGGATCCCTTAATTACTCTTTCCTCCCTTGCTGCACACTGAAAGCAGCAGTTTTAAAAGACTACAAGTATGACTGTAAGAAAGGAAAGTTGGGAAATACAAAAAATGTAGGTAAGTAAGGAAAAGAGGCTGATTGTAGGCAGTTTAACATAGTTCTTGTGGTCTGCTGAAAAAAAGATGAACCTTGTTCTCTTATCTTTCCTTGTATGAAGCATTTACAATAAGAGCTGAAAACATGGCATTTCTCCTGTCTGGGATTTACAAAGCCATAAAAATAACCTTCTGGTCTTTGAGTACAAGTGTCAAGTATTTTTGTTAACCTGAGACAGGTAGACCCACTAACTACGTAGAAAGGAAAAAAAGCATAGGCAGTGAAAGATGAAATGCAAAATTCCAACTTATAAGTTGGGCTAAAAGGTAGTTGGATGCTCCTTGGAACACATCTACCTGGTGCTATATTTAAGGCATTTATTTGCCATAACAGGCTAAATTGACCCTTTTCTGTATAGCAGATTAAATCAGTCAGATGAGGGTGTTTGCTCTGCTGCAGCCCTGGATGAAGTGCTGGATGAGCATCGTGTGCAGATTGAGTCTGACCATGTTCAAGTCGGCCTCTGTCCTTGTCTCTGAAAGAGACTGAGAAGCAAAGAGCAGGAGCTGATGGTGCCCACGGTGTGGGCTAAGGAAGGAGAGATGTAGGATGTTTGTTGGGGAAGGAGTTCCTCCAACGGGTTTGAAGTAACCAAAACAGGCTCGGAGTTACCATAACTAGGGGGCTGAGGGTCAAGCCCTGCTTTTGTTTACATTACAACAAAATCAGTCCAAAAGCACTGCAATGTAAACACTAAATGCTTTCTGTAAATTATTTAGGTGTTTACCTCCATCTTTTGTTGCCTTCTGACTGAATTTTATTGTCTTTGTTTTTCCTGGATGTGTAATACACTAGGACAGAGAAATTATTTATAGAATTAGGTACTGGATCTGCATGGTTATAATTTTTTCCAATTTGTTTGCTTGGGATTTTTGAGTACTGAATATCCAGACATGAGTTCAATGTTCTGAACACAAAGTGATTACGTGAACTTCAAACAAATTTCCACAGTTCAAGTCAAATGAATGTTACATTTGCATGACTACTAAAACAAATTTTAATAAATGTAATATTTAATATTATAGATCAGCTCATGTTGAATTCTTTACTCTGTGCCTTCACCAGAGATCTCTAGCGGAGGTTAGTAAGCATCACTTCTGATTTTGTTTTAATACACTGAAAATAAAAATTGAAGCAGCTGTTGTCTTAATCCACGTTTTCCCGCTGAACTCCATGATGCCATGGATATAGAACCAGCTTAGAGGAAAAACAAAGTTAGTTATGGTCGGAATAAGAACTAGGTTATAAATTATTTTAAAACAAACAAATAAACAAACAAAAAAAAACACCACAGGGAAGAGTGCCAAATTCTGAACTGAGGTAACGAAATAGATGCCCTTGTGTTGTTTGCAGGTTTTCAGGGAGGGCGATTGAACCATTCAGCTCAATGGGACTTCATGCAAGTACAACTGTGCCCCCATGTGGATATCAACAGAGAGCCTCAGAGCTCACACGGCCTCTCTCAGAGGTGCCCAGACCCCAAAACTCTTACTGGTTTCAGTGAAGGTGAAACTATGTCTGGACATTTTTTGCTTTGAAAAGCCCTTCAGGCATAGACTTTGCTCAGTTCTCTGGTTGCAACAAGACTCTTGTACAATGAGATTTCACCTTTTTTTTTTTTTTTTTTTTTTTTTAATGGCTGTTCTTGCTTTCCAGTTTAGATGCAGATGCTGGTGTTCTTTTTATTTAACCAAATTGCTTTTTTCCTCTAACTCACACCCTACACTTTCAATGGCTTCTGCTTCATTTCTTAATAATAGCCCAGCTGCCTCTTGTTTTTATGTGTCTTTGTTGATGCATTACCTAGTTATACCTCCTGAGAGTTTGCTTGCTGAGCCTTTATAATACCCAATGGAAACAGTTTTAGGGAATTTATCATTTTACAGAGCAACACCTATTTAGCTTCCGTTCCATATCACTGAAAGTGCCCTTTGAACAACTTCAGCTTAAAGATAAATTTAGAAGTGGAGGGCGTGACATTGAGTTAAAGAGTGAAACAAGATCTTGGCCTGGAATTTAAAAATATGCATAAAAAGAAATTCAGTGGGTGCTGTGACAATCTCTGTTAACAACAAAGTGAGGATGGGATGACCCTTCTTACATCCTTGATGATGTGTGTGACTCCAATATCAAGTTCCAAAGTGTACTCCCCTACTTGACATCTATGGTTGAATGGAAATAGCAGCTGAAGTTTTGACCAAAAAACCCTCCAAACTGGAGCACTGTAGGCATGTTGTTAGAAAAATCTCAAAGCTATGGTGAACCCTCCCACACAGTTGTCTTTTGAAGGTCTTTTATTTAAGTAGAGAGCAAAGCTGTGGGCAGTTGCAAAAATCTGCCTGGAGAGCAATTTCTATTCGTACTACAAAGAAGGGGAGGGAGAAACCTCCTTCCCTTTGGCCTTGTGAGCCTAAAAGGTGTTTAATTAAAGTAAACAGAATGGAGAAATATGAATAAATGCTAAGAGAAATTAAATATTTCTCTCTTAATAGAACAATCGTCTTTGTTTTTGGCTGGCAAGCTTTCTCCCTCAATAGTCTTGTGTTCATATAAAACTATTGAATTTCCAAATATAAATAGATAACTATTGGCAGGGTTCTGGTATGCTTTTTTTTTTATCTTGAGCCTAACAAGTGAGTGGCAGTGAATGTGTGAGCTTTTCTTAGTGAGCCCAGAGGGACTCCTTTGCCAGGGTTTCAGCTTTGTTGACGTCCCTCCAGACAGGGCCATCTAAAGTACAAAAGGACCTATGGATTCAGCTTAGAATAGAATCTGATTTCCTTCCCTGGTTTATTCACAAAGGTGGTTTCCTTTCCCCTGTTGAAGTAATTGGCAAAGTCCTTTGCAGATTTCTGGGAGGGCAGGGTTGGGGCTCTCTGGAAGCGCCTGTTCGCAGGCACAGGCAGGGCTGTGTTCGAGGGCGTTGTGCTGCTTGGCCATGGCCACAAAGCACACAGGTGGCTGTCAGTGGGTTTGTCAGTGAGTGCTGAACAGGGCACTGGACATAGACAGGTCACTCCCTCGAAAACAGTTCTAGTTCCACGTACTTGTCTGAGCGATTTTGGATGGAAATGACTGCACATTGGAAAATAAGTGGAGGAAAGCAATAAAACGCGGGGGTGTCTTGGCTATCTTAGGTGAAAGGGAATCAAAAGAAGTCTGGCAGATGTGGATGCCATCCTCTGTTTTATACATCCTTGGAGAGTGTCCTATCTGTTGGGATATTAGCTGCTATGGACAGTTGTACTCTTCTTGGCAGGTCTGTTGAGGACCTGAAAAGGAGAGGAGAAAAATGATACCATACAGGTTTCCACCTTCAGGTTTTAAACAGAGTATTTCTGAGGTACTGGAAACTAAACCAGTCATTGTCTGAAATTCAGAGACAGAAGCCTCTTTACCCTGTGTGGATTAGGAATAACATGCCAGGTGAAATGATACAAAATAGCTGGTGCTCTGGCATGAAGGAAAGTTACAGGGTTTTTATATTTTTTTTTTTTTCGGAGCCTAAAAAAGCAGTACTAGTGAAATTGTGAGCATGCCAGCCAGATGACTACATATAAGCTTGTAGACCTATTTCTACTGAGATCTCCCTTGACTGTCAAATGGTTACAAAAAAAAAAAAAAAAAAAAAAGTAGTCAGCAAAACCTTCAACAGTGCCACTCTGGAATTCAAGAGGATATAGCAAAATCCATAACTCTTTTAAATCTCTAGCTCTTTTAAATTTATATTTTATGATTTTAAAAATATTTTCTGACTGTCTTTTGGGTTAAAGATGATGAGGTCTAGCTGTGACATGCCTGATCTGTATTTTACTGCGAAATGACCAATAAACTGCTCATCAAATGAGAGTCACTGTGAAATGCATTTCACAAGATGTATTAAGTGAACAAAGGTTTCTGTCTAACTGCAGTAACTCCCATTAAAACTGTCTTAGATAAGGGATAACACTAATCTAAGGTAGTCATATCTATACCTTTTCTAGCCATTGTAAACCAACTGTAAGCCTACTTTGTGTCAGGGTAGCCTTTCCTTCACTATTTTCACTGGCAGTTTTTTTCTCTATTTGGGACATATTTTAACAAATGTACCAATTTCACAGTGACACCATTTCCTTTTCTCACCTCTTCTATTTGATTTTCTTTCAATTCCTCTGTAACTTGTGCTGATCTTTTACATAAAGGTACAGAACTGCCCAGTCTTCATGTGGTTACAAAAAAAATGCTTTTGACACTGAAAGCTTTTCTCTTTTAAGTTCCTTGTAGAAGCAAGAAATATGCTGATCCAACCACCTTATTTGAATAACCATGTTCACTTCCTGAAAGTGATTTGGCAGAAGCTTTGAAAATTTATCTTTGACTGGGCATGCCCTTCCTCTGCTTCTCACATGTTTTGTTTCGCTCTTTTTTTCTTCCATGCCATCAGAAGCTGTAGTTGGATGTGCATCCTGTGTAAAGTTTTCACAAGTGTTATTTGGAGGAAATGGCATACTCAGAATTTAGGGGGTTGCTAAGAGTATAGCAAACCTCTTTGAGGGCCTCCTGGCAAAACCTTTTTAATGTAACCAATCATTCCTAACTCTTTTTTAACTCATTGGTAGCAAAAGTGTATCTTCATTACATATTCATTTAATTCTTACAACTATGCACATCACTTTAAGTATATAAGTATGTCTATAAGTATATAAGTATATACTTAATATGATATTACCTATTTGTTAGACTTTTGCATCCGGATTATGTAAGCATGATGTGAATCATGAGGTGGCTGGATTTATACAGAATATTTATATTCTATTTCTTTGAGTTTCTATTTTTCATGGATGACATCTCCAAACTCCTCAGTTCTAGTCTGCCACCTCTTTTTGAATGCAATCTTGTTGCAGTTCAGAATACTGTTATTGATTAGTAATTGTTAACTAAACTATTTATCAGCCTAATTGATGAATTATTCTCTTTTCATGAAATTATCTTTGTCTGTTTATCTATGCACTGACTTTCAGACTTAAATGCAGGAGAGAAAAATGGCTAAACATTGTAAGGCCTCTATTTTGTCTATTTATTTGAATGAACCAGAAGATAATATTTATGATAACAGATTTATTTGGGAACTTCTGTTCAGCCTAAAATCCATAAATAACCACTGCCTTTTTTTTTGTTTTGTTTTTGTCTAATGACCAGTCCACCTCAGCTGGTAGATTACTTTGAGGAATGGTTAAATCTGGGTGGCCCAGGAGCTTCCAGTAACCCTCTTCCATCTTCTAGGCATAACATCAAATATTGTTGCATCGTGCACAGCTTTAATTTATACCTTATATCATCCTTTCCTGGGACATGCTCTTACAGGTCCAAGTCTTGATTCATTTAGACTTCAAAACTCCTTAAAAATATTCTAGATAGATAGTTTCACTAATTGTTGCTTACCATATTCTTTACTGTCTCCTCTCTGCAGGGATCACCTGGTGACTTGATTTAGCCTTAAATGCAAGGCAAAACCATCTTAAAGCAGAAGGCTAAAATGATGCATTTTTTTGTGATTTAACTATTCTTGTACTGAAGGTACTGCAGGCTGATATACTATCATTAACAGTTACATAAAGGTACCCTATTGATTTTTTAACCAGGGATTAAAACAGAAGGATAGCTTTCTAACTTATGGTTAAAAATGTGTCTTTATCCAGATATTTTTAGTTTTAGTGTTTACTGTTTTGTTTGGGGTTTGTTAGCTTTCTTGTTTGTTTTTAAGAAAGCAGAATTATTATCTTTCCATAAGACACTTTGCACTGCATGTTGGAAGCTCTGAGGTAGGTCTGTCTGATTTCACTGATAGCAATTATTGATGAGGCTTCACTGGCAGCATTGCTGACCTCTGGTAAAACACAGAGACCTTTATTTTTTTTTGAAAATATAGTGTCTCCTTAGGGTTTCCAACAATGGTTTGATGTTGTCCTGTCAGAAACAATCCAAGATTTAAGACAATGGTGGAAAAGTGCGTTGGGAATAGAAAGAAATTAGTTGTACCTGGGGTGTTTCCGCATTCCCCTAGCGAATGTTGCCCACCTTTCAATTTTTCTAACCTTTGTTGGTAGATTGATTTGAAATTCAGAGGAAGAAAATGGAAATTAGGGCCAAATAAACCTTAATAATGATTTAGGGCTGCCCTGCTCCCCCATAATCCTAATGGCAGTGGCAAACTCTAAAGCTCTTTTTCCCTAATTATTTTTTCTTTCATTTTGGATTGAATTAAAATTATTATCCTAATCACCGAATTTCTGATTTTTTTATTTTTTATTTAACATACTCTTTTTTTAAGTATCCAGTCTCTGATCTTGTCTCAAATGTTTATTCAAAGAACAAAACTCTTCTGCCTGGGTGAATCTTTTGGACAGATTTAGAGTTCCTCCTTGGGTTTGACTGATCAGGTAGATGACTTAGCAGCAGCATTTATACAAACATTAGGTCTGTGGCACTGGTTACTTACAGAAGCACTTGAGAGAGCCACTTCACTTTAAAAGAAAGACAAAGTTTCACACACCTAATCTTATCAGTGTTTTGTTTGTTTCCTTTTTTCTAATCCCTCCCTCAGTATATTTTACTGGTTTCCTGCGCAACAAAGATTTCTCTTGTGTTGACCTCGTTCATGTGTATATTGCATTTGTTCCAGCCTACATTTTTCTTCTGGTGCATTGGGAACTGCAGCCATTTCTCTGCTGTATTTATGCAATGGTTTTTCTATCGTTGTTAGAAACCACAGAAGTGAGGTGGAAAAGTTAGAGATGGAAGGGAAGGGAAACAGACCAGAAAATTTTGATCCCTAAGGTTTACCAGAATCCCAGTTGGTTTTCAGAGTATTTTCTTTTTGCTAATAGGAGCTTTATCTAGTTCTAGATTAAATTTCTTCTTGTACATTAGCTTACAGCTTTTATCCCATTTTCAGACCTGCTTAACGAATAGATGGAACCTTCATCAGTAGTTCTTAATCTTCCAGGGGATCCATAAATCAAAAAATTTCCAGTGGAGAAAGAGCTTTCCTTTAGCAATTTTAAGTTGGCTGAATATAGGCTTACTCTCTTAGTTCTTGCAGGCAGGAGTAATCTGACTTCTGGGAGTTCACAGAAGCTAAGAGCTACTTGTCATTCACCATCTTCTGGTGTGGAGCAGTAAACAGTAAATTTGTGCGCATTTCCAATTTCAGGTGCCTACATTTATATATAATCTAGGCATATTTTGCCCACATTTTCACATATCTAGGCACTTGGAGTGCTCTGCATGCTCATCTTCTTCTTGAGAGATTCTGCTATTCCTGTGGAAATCAATATAGAGACAGCTACAGGTCTGCTATTTTCAACATTAGTTTGCCTATGAATTCTGTGCTTAAAGTACTCATTAGCTGTGTAATCAGAGCTACAAAATCTTGAAATACTGTATTCTGAAAACTCTGAATTTTATCTCTGTCCTCTGATAGCAGAAAGCATGTTGTATTTGAAGATAGATGTTATAATTTCTCTTGCTTCTTAGAAACCTTTCTGTTTTGTACAGTGTACTGAGGATATCCAGGTAGGTGCTTCATGAATTTGTCTTGTGAACCACCCCTTGATGTTAAGGAAATAATACAGTCTGCAAAACTCATTGATTTTTGCTTTCTTGAGCAAAACCTGAGGTAGAGGGATTTTTCTTGGTAAAAGGTATCATTCTTGTCCTACTAATATGTTCCATGAGAAACATTTGAGTTTGGAAACACAACTTATTAAAAGCACCTGACAGTGGGTTTTCCAGCATATAATAACTTCAGCAGGGCACGTGTCTGAACGAACGTGTGTATTCTACTTTTTCATAAAACGAAATGTATCTGAAGCCTAGCTTTCAGCAACACACGTGGGACACCTAGATTTTGGGGTTGTTTTGTTCTGTGGGTTCTCTAACAGAATAAATGGCATAGGGATTTGGCCAGTCTTGGTCTGTGGGGCAAACCTGACCCATGACTCTTGTTAAGTTGCTTGTCTGTGTTGTGCCTCCATGTTACTTCCAACCAGGTAGGAGCCTGTGGGAGATGGGTGTGGAGAACCCTGTAAGGTGCCAGGGGTTCCCACCAGATGTGCTGAGGATGTGGTCAGGGTGAGGTGAGAGTGTGAGTGCCTTTGTCCTCCAGCTGTCCAAGCAGCCTTTCTCTTGGTCTCGGTAAATACCATTAGTTTTCACTCGTGCTTTGTGTGCCCGGTTTATACGGATAACAGGAACAATTTGGGGAGGGAGAGTGTTCGGTTTCCTGTGCTAGGATACCTGCTTAGGTTTGGCATCTGCTATTAGCCTTTAGTCCCTAAAGTGAGCAAAATACTGAATTTGGGATAGCCTGTTTTAACCAAATCTGAATTTGTTTCTCTGACTTCACCAGTTAAACCCACAGCAGGTTTGAGAATGCGCCTTCAGGGGACATAAGGTTCTTCAGTCCATGTCAGAGCTCAGGTGCTTTTCAGAATCTAATCATGTGTACAGATTCAGTAACAGGGCTTTTTTACTTTGACAGCTACAGTGTGCAGGTGGTGAACAGAGTTTTTTCTGAACTGTTGTTTGAAAAGTGTTGAAAAAAAATTGGCTTCCTTTTTTTCACCTATCTTTTTTTTTTTTTTTTTTTTTCCTCTGGGAGTATGTTGTACAGGTTTTTATACCTATAGAACAATTTCTTCCTTTTTTGAATTACTGGATGTCTGGAGCATTACTACAATTCCTCTATTTTAAATTTGTTTGTGAATACAAGAAATTCTAGTACTGAAAAATAATTATTTTTTTTCTTGGATGGTAGTCATGTACTTTGTCCTTGACATTTTCTTGTGTTTATTACTAAACAAAATTTGGTGGTGCTGAACTCTTCATTTCCCGAGCTTGCTAATCAGGTCTATGCACTTTTTATTTTATTTATGATCAAAAGTATCATCCAAAGCTAGATAAGAAATGATAGTTATCAAAATACCACTTAGAACCTTTATCTCCTAAAATAAAATAGAAAGAACAGTATGTAAACCCCATGTAACACTGTAATAAACTTTCTTGCATATCAAGCATATATTGAATTATCTTGGGATGATCATCAAGATGTATTGAACCAAGTGGTAAATATTGATTGAGTCAAGGCTAAGATTAATATTTACCTCAAAGGTCAATAAATTTTGATGTTGACTGAAATGTGAAGTCTATATATATATATAGTTAATATATTCTGAATGCATTCAGCAAAAATATCTTGAAATGTGTTCTATAACCCCTGGGATCCCAAGGGACACCTTCCTTCGAGCTAATACTGCAAAGGAAAAATAAGAAATGGAAGAAAATGACCCAGATTTAATTAGTAAGTCAAATACATGTGCACACACACACACACACACACACACACACACAATTCATATCCAGTGGATCAGTACAGGTAAAGCAAGGAATTTCTAGAGCCTAGGTGCAAACCTATACAACATCCCTGTGAAACCCTCTCCACATTGGTTTCAAGGATAAAGAGTGTTTATTTGGCTGTGCTTCATGTGCCATAAGTATAAATTAATAAGTGTAAAAAAAATAAATAAATCCAAGGATCCCCTGCCTTCCTTCCTCAATACTGTGGTATATACTCGAGTCTCTGGAGAGTGAGGAGTGAGACAGGTTTATATCAGGAAGAGCTGCCTTTGAGAAACAACCACAAACAAATTTTGCCTGTGGGTAAAAAGCAAGGACAGGACCAACAAAGGACACTTGGTGGCTGGACTCTACTCTGGACTGATCCAGGGGAATTCCATCCTCCAGGTTCTGGGGGAGCAAAGTCCCTCTGAATCTGAGTGAACAGCAGATTCAAGACCACCTGATGAAACCAAAGAGCCACAAGACTATGTGGCCTGATGGGATGCATCCCAGAGTCCTGAGGAAAACAAGCCAGTCCATCATGTCTGAATGGCCATTTCGCAAAGTCGCTGGTGACCGGCAAGAGGGAAACATCACTCTTGTTTTTAAAAAGGGGAGAAAGGAAGACCTAGGGAACTACAGACTGGTGAGCCTCACCTCTGTGCCTAGGAAGATCATGGAATAGATCCTCCTGGAGGCAGTGTTATGTCACATGCAAGACAAGAAGGTGATCCACGACAGCCAGGACAGCTTCACTGAGGGCAAACTGTGCCTGACCAACCCAGTGGACTTGTATGAAGGAGTGACTGCTACAGTTAGTAAGGGGAGAGCCACTGATGTCATCTACCTAGACTTCTTCAAGGCCTTCAGTGTGGTCCCACATGACATCCTTATCTCCAGACTGGAGAGACGTAGACTAGTCAGTGGATAAGGAATTGGCTGGATGGATGCACAAGCTACTTCTGGTCAATGACTCTATGTCCAGATGGAATTCACTGATGAGTGGTATCCCTTGGGGTTCAATCTTGGGACTGCTGCTCTTTAATATCTTTATCAAGGAGATATCAAAAGCAGGTGCACCCTCAGCAAGTTTGCAGATGACACGAAGCTGAGCGGTGCAGTTGACACAAGAGCAGGAAGGAATGCCATCCAAAGGAACCTGAATAAGCTTGAGAAACGGGCCCATGAGAACCTCATGAAGTTCAACAAAGTACAGGGTGCTGTACCTGGGTTGGGGCAATCCCAGAAAACTCACAGAGAACAGCCTTGTGGAGAAGGGCTTGAGGATTCTCATGGATAAAAAGCTGAACGTGAGCCAGCACTGTGCACTCACAATCCAGAAAACAACCTCATCCAGGACTACATCAAAAGAGGCTGGACCAGCAGGTCGAGGGAGGTGATTTTGCCTCTCTACTCTTCCCTTCTGAGACTCCACCTGGACAATGGCATTCGGCTCTGGAGTCCTCAGCACAAGAAAGAACCTGTGAACCTGTTTGAGCAGGTCCAAAGGAGGGCTAGGAAGATGCTCTGGAGGCTGGAGCTCCTTTTCTACAAAAGCAGGCTGAGAAAACTAGGGTTGTTCAGCATGGATAAGAGAAGGCCTTGGGGAGATCTTATTACAGCCTTCCAGTTCCTAAAGGAGGTTTCCAAAACGGAGAACAACTTTTTACACAGGCAGAGAGAGATAGGACAAGAAGAGGAATGGTTTTAAACTAAAGGAGGAGAGTTTTATATTAGATGTTAGGAAGACAATCTTTGCTCAGAAGGTTGTGAGGCACTGGAACAGGTCACACAGAGAAATTGTGGATGCCTCGTCCATGGAAGTGTTCAAAGCAGGGTTGGGTAGAGCCTTGAGCAACCTAGTTTAGTGTAAAATTCCCTGCACATGGAAGTGGGGTTGTAACTAGATGATCTTTGGGTCTCTTCCAGCTAAGCCATGCTATGATTTTTATGTTACTCAGTGTATTATTGGCAGTTGCACAAGCACTGCAGCAATGAGCATTATGGCAGAACTACTACGAATGTTATTCTTGCCAAACTCTGCTTCAGCCAGTCAAGACAGATTTAGTCCTTTGGTTTGTATAAATAACTAGGGGAAGGCATTCATGGGGCCTGATTTGAATGACACTGAGACATATTCATGTGGAAGGAGAAAAGGAAAAGAACTTTACCTTCTTTCACCCTCTGTAAAATGAGTTGTCAACTCTGAGTTTTGCAGAGTCTATTTGTATGTGAGATTCTTTGTGTGCCATTTTTTCTTCCATACATCTGTTCAGTTGTTACTAAACTAATAAAAGAAAAAATGACCTTTCATAGCATGTTCAATTTTCTGTTGGAAAGGGGAGTCTGTCTTAGGCATGGTTTTGGAAAACTCGCAGTCTATTACACAGAATGGCTGGTTTTTTTCCTGGACTCATGGTTTTGATCAAGTTGTGGTACAAAGAAAACTTTAACAATTTTAGAGAATAACACTTCTTATGTGATGTTTAAGATACTGATGGAAAGGAATTGAGGTTAAGTCTTTGCTGACCAAACTGTCTAGTTGTTGCAAATCATTTGCTGTCTATTTACCAATGGAGTGTGACAGTTGCAGTGTGCAGGTACAAATGAGAGTAAAAACTCAGCTTTGGCTTTGAATTACCCTGTTTCTAAGGTTAAGTCTCACACAAATGTTATTTTAATGAACAGTTTGTATCTAATACAGTTTTATTTGAATGAGCAATGTAGCTGTGTTATTACAACATTGCTGAACATTCCTGCTACTTCCATCTCTCATTAAAATAATAAAATGTAGTCATAAACTGTTGCTAAGGAAAAAAGTTGGCTCAGAGTGAGATACTCATTCAGCATTTCAAAAGTTATGCTGCACCAGAACGACACCATGTTCCTTGCAAAAGCCAGAAGAATAGTCAAAAGAAATCCTTGAGTCTTGCTTGCACAATGTGGAAGACGTAACATGAGAAATGCAGTTCAAAGGCTCAGTGGGAGATGAAGCCTAGCCTGCTTCAGCACAGAGAAGAGCTAGAAAAAATTTTTGTAATAGTAGTCTTGTTAACGTTTTAATTTGTTGCTGTAAGCCTTCCTGAAATAGATTGTAAATCAACTGGAGCTCCCAATATTTAGTTTGGTGGGTTTTTTTTTAAAGAACTTTTTATTTTAGTTTCATTTGTTGTTGTTTGTTTTCCTCTTCACCCATGCACTCACATTACTGTTGAAATATACTCCATGCTTTTTGAAGACTGTCCTGAGCTTTGCAGCCAAACCTTCTTCTATTAAAATGCCAAAGGATTTATTTACAGAGTTACCTGAAGATACCAGGATTAGAAAAGACATTGTTCCTTCCCCTTACTGTCTTATGCTTATTCACTTGCTTTGCTGGAGGTTCAAGTGTAGAACTGAAAATTTGTCCAGAGTTTTTGACCAGTAGGAATAAGGTCAAACCCATTTGAGTGATGAATATTAATCTCCTCCTCCTATGATGAAGTTGTTTGATTAACAGGGGCCATTCCTAAGAGAGTAAGTTTAGGAACCCAAGAACTTCATGGCACAAATGTCAATATTTCACTTGTCAGCACATTTGTAGGTCCTTTCATGTTCATCCTACTTTGTCATCTTGCTGTGTCATTCATTTTCCTTCTCCTAAGCATTCCTTTACTGTTTTATGGAAGAGCTGGTATTATTGCTACTTACTACATCTAGAAATTCAATTTTTTTCTGCTCTCCCTCCTGAATTTTTGTTTGTTTCCTTTTAAGTTTTTAAGTTAATGGCAATATTATAGTTCAGCATCAACTTGCTATTTCATACATCCTTTTTAAAGGAAGGCTTCTAAGATACCACTGCTCTCTCAGTTTGAAATGGTTTTGGTTATGGTCTAAAATAACTAGTAACTAGACAGACTGAGCATCATCTGTTATCCAGAGAGCATTCAGTTGTTTGATCCCTAGTTCTGGGTTGGTGAGCAATCTGGTAGAGGTTTTTGTGGTTACAGTGAATTGTTAGATGTAGATCATACTGTCAGGTTGTCATGATTTTAACTGGAGTCAGAACTCACAGTAATGTAAGATAAAGCAACCTATGAACTTTAAGGGCAGTGTTTTTCCCTTGTTCTTCTTGGATAAAATCCTACAAGCATTGCTTTCAGAGTTCGTTATCTGAAGGTTGAACGTGGTCCTGATTTGTTCACATGAAATCTGTTCAAATACATGCTTCCTAGGACCAATAACTTTCTTCCTGTCATGCAGACAACTTTTTTTAAGGGCTTCTTTCTCTTAAATTCTTGGTATTTGCCTGTTTTTTGACTAATGATGACATAACTCAGCCAGCAAACACCTCTGTCCATTGTGCCCATTGGGAAGACCAGGTATGGATTCCAGAAGCCTTTGAACACCCATTACCAAGCTCTGAGGTTTACATGGCTTTGAAGAGTAAAATATTGATGCAATTTTGATTTCAACAAATATGTCTTTACTCAAGCCAGAATCTGAGTCTTGTTTCATTCTATTTCTTCAAGTAGCTAGATTGACACTTCCCAGAGACTGATTTTGGTAGTGTGTTTTCAGCTCAGATATAAAGGGAAAATGAAAAGTTTGAATCTTGAAAGCAATTTTTCTTCCTGATTCCCAGGTGGTGAAACTGTTGATATAAGTTGTCCAGCAGCTATCTTTTCCAGCCAAGCTGCTAGATCCACGGGACAATGCTCATAACTGACTTCTCCAGCAGAGAAACCATGTGGGGATACTAAGATATCCTTATGATGATTAGAAGTCTTCTAAAGGCTTAACAGTAGAGTCCTGATAACATTTTCCATGGGTGAAGCTGGTGGGTTATTCTCTGTTTTCAGTTGTTCCTGTCTTCTAAATCTAAACAATGACTTTGTGAAAAATTGAAACTACAGAGAAATCCCTAGACCATCTGTCAAAAACTGTTTGCAGTGCACTTTTCTCTATAAGTGACAAAGTTCAGAAAGAAATTCTAGATGAAAAAAACACAAAAGCTTTTATTGGAGACCTTGAGGTTCTATCCCTGGCATTGATTTAAAGGAAAAGAATAAATTTGAGTCCTATGCTAAAAAAACAGAGGTACCATTCCATCCTCAAGACTAAGTTTTGGCAGTCTGAATGCAACTTTTTTCCTAGTATTTGCATTCAAATAATGAAGAATTACGCTGAATTTATGTTACTTATTTTAGACTGTCTGGGCTAGTTTCAACCTTCTATGGACATATTGTTGCTGCAGAGTAGGTCTGTGTGTGTGAACAAATGTATTTTGATTGATTGAGGAGGAGGAGGAGGAGGGAATGGCAGGGGTTTATGCATGCAAAAATCTTCTGCCTGCACCTGACACTGTGGATATGATCTACTAGTACTCAGTTGTAGGTAACCTAATTTTTTTCTTCTAGTGAAATAAAAGCACATAAGAAATTGCTCATGCAGAACTTCTTTGGACATGTCTGTATCATCTGTCATCATGAGCAGGGAGATTTAGTGAAGAAACAGTAAAGAGGATTTGAGAGATTTTCTTAACTTCTCCTTTTCTTGTCTGGGTGTATAATTTGCCTGAATGCCTTTGCTAAATATTGTTGCCTGTTATCCTAAAGAATCTTACGTTGCTCTTTTTAGTCCTCTTTGAGACTGATCAGTTCATCAAGGAAAAGGATCCCCTGCTATAACAATTGCTGATTTTTTTGATATCTTCTTAGGATACTTTCACACAGCTGACTTTAGTAATTCAACTTGTTTGTCTACTATGTAGGAGTAGGTAGGATTTGCTGTACCTGCCTGATGTGCCAGAGAAACAGTATTCTCCTTTTCCCAAAGACAGAGTATAGGAAACTTCTACTTAAGCAAAGTATGGAGATATGTAGTAATTTTGGTCTTTTATAAAATAATTTCTGTTTAATGTATGGCTAGATTATACCAGGTTGCCCAGGGCCTTCTTCAGGTGAGTTTAGGGAATATCCATCCTTGAAGATGTTCAGGCTTCTTTAGCAACCTGTTTCTATGTTTGACATTGTTCATTGCAATTCCTAGTATCCACTTAGCATTTCCCCTGTTAGATTTTGTATCTGCAGCTTATCACTGTGCATCTTCAAGAACAGTCTGACTTGGTCCTCTTTATGTGCCATCATTAGATACCTTTGCACAGATGAGTTTCATTAGAAGGGAGTGAGAACTTTAAAATTATATCTAACATCTCACAGCTGGGAGGGAAGATGAAGATACTGAGGAAAACAAAATGTAGACATAAGAAAACATTTCTTGAACTTCTGTAGCTCAGACTATCTGCAACCTTTTAAGCCTATATGTGCTATAAGCTGGTAAATGGAAATACAGACACATAGAATGTGTGCATCTTGTTCCAAGACTCTGACATAGAATATCAACCTCATAGATCTTGAGGTTGATTGCGAAGCTTTTGGGACATTGTACAGTGACATGGTATTTTTCTTAATGTAATAGCACTTTTTTTCAGAGCTTTGTAACGTATTTTGGGAATCATGACACAACAGGTGAGGTAAGTTGGTCAAGAGATATTCATGGGTATCAGACTGTTTGGTCTTAATGTTACAAAGTCCTCCTGAAATAAGTCTGTGTTCAGTTTAATGAATTACCAGGGTAAAACTTAGCTTTTAGATTATTAATATCCATAAAATGATTATTGAATCATATGTTTTAGGATTACTAAGTATTATATCATGTTGGTTTTGTTATTAAAATGTTCTCTTAAAAAGTAAGGGTTGCGCTTCATTGGAAGACATGATATGAACTTAATATAGGGATTAACTACCCCAAAAAAACAGCTACAACTTTAATTCTGTTTCAAAGTTAAAGGACTCATGCTCCAAACTTTTTTATCTGAAATAATTTTTTATTTGAAATAATCAGTTGACATAATTTGTTTCTCTGAAGGCCAAATATAACAACATTCTTCAGTTTTTTAATTCAAAAGTGTCACTATACCTTTAAGCAGGATGTTTTTAGGTGGCTGTTTTTAGTACACTGGAGTAGCAGAAAACATTCCACATTAAACAGTTAAGGGACTAAGAAAGTGACAAAAAATGCATTGCACCCATTCAGAGACAAATAAAATATTAGAACAGGAGTAAATGTAAAGAGGCTGTTAAATTGTTTGTAATTTCATAAAGAGAAAGTTTTAGTTTGGGTGGTAAAGTACATACTCCATAACTGAGTAAACGAAACTTCAAATATTTTTGTTGTGTTTGATTTAATTAATGATGTACTTCTTTTAAAATAGTTGGCTTTTGTTGTTTGTTTTTTCTTTTTGTAGTTGTTGGGGGGGGGAGGTTGCTTGTTATGTTGTTTTGGTTTGTTTTGGGTTTTTTTATCCTGGTCTGAATTTCACAGTCACTATGCAGTTCATAACTTCAAACTCATGGGTTTTAAATGCATGGAACAGTCCCTTTATTTCCACTTCACATCAATCCTAGCAGAAAGGAAAAACCAAGAGTTATCAAAGGCTGGTGGTCCTCATCCTGCATCTGCTGCTACAGGAACAGGACTCATGCCTGTTTTGAGGTGCAGTGCTTCCCAGGGTGAGTGTGAATCTCAATCCAGTCTTCTAGAGAGCCATTGCTGCCACTTCCCAAAGACAGGCATTATCCACATTGCTGAGTCCAGAAGCACCAGACAGTATTAAATGCCATAGTGAAATTAAAGAACATCAACACTGTTTACATAACAGAAGAAACTCTATAAACTACTAATGCAGTATATAACCTGAGGCAATATAGACAGACTTGGAATGACTTGTAGAAGCAGCTTTTTGTACCATTTAGAGGATGGGGAGAGCCAAAAATAATCTCAGTGACAGTGTGACTCTGTCACTGATCTTCAAATGTATCAAGTTGTCTCTGCTGCACAAGCCTGCCTCAAAATACGGTCACTGAAGACTTTTGAATGTGTCACTCTGGTTATTGCTGTCTGAGATATGCAGAACCTGCAGTGGTGAGAAATACTGTGGGTTGTGCAATAGGACAGTGGTTATAGATTGGTCTCTAGCAGGAAGAAGAAATACGGAAATAAGGATATTTTGGAAACTAAACCACCAGGTTGGTGTTGAAATGCAAAATAAGGTGATCAACGAAACAGCTGTGTTGTTCTGAGCGTGAGGAAGCTCCTGGGCTCTGCCTCAGCTGAGATGAACCAGAAAGTATAACTTAGAGCGTGAGGCCATTTCTGCAAATCTTTAGGACCCTTTCTTTATCGCACTGCCTGGATTCTATACTTTCAAATGTTATGATTCAGGATGGAGAAACCTTATTTGCAAACAAAGCTTAAGAGTAAAAACTGAAATATTTTATGAGCTCCATCTCTGATAAGAAATCATAGGGAATATAGGGAATTTCTCTTCCTAATAACTTTTCTATTCTGTAGGGTTAGCATGCAAGGAACATGCAGAGAGATACATGTATAGCACTGTGTTCCCAGCCTACTGCAGTCTTAAGTTCTTTTTCTTAATATTTTTTCTGATTCAGGACTATGAAAGGAAAAAATTGTTATTTAATGTTATAGAACCAGGAGGGTTTTTTCACTTATATTTTAAAATTTAGCCTTTAAAGTGCAGGTATTGAGATGAATTAAACAGTCCTTAAATCCACTGTGCTACTTCAGTATTTTCAGTATATTTTAGTGGCCAGAGCCCATTCCTCTTCCATGTGCTACTTTAAAACCCAAACCCCACCCACATTTAAGGATGGGTGAAAAGTGCTCCCATTGCATTATTGGAGCCATCTCTCAGAAAAAGTCACATTGCAGTCTGTAAAAAATGCTGGTGTGGTAAGTCCTGCTAATTAGGAGATTTTACAAAGGAGAAAGTAGTTGTAAAACAAACTTATCTATAAGAATTTTAGCTTGATGTTTCCATTCTGAAATCAGCCCAATGCCCTACACTGTGAACAGTAGGAGGTATCCAACTGCAGGTGTGTGCTATTGTATTTAATTTTTTTTCTTTTATCTGTGTTCACTGCTGTACTTTAAGTATCACACTTCTATTATAGTCTTTCAATTTCTATAACATAAATTTTAGGTCATAACTCAAAAAGACCAAATAAACCTCAAATGGACAAAGCTGTTTCCCATATCATTGCCTTCAGAAATAGCAAAGTATGAAGCTTTGCATAGTTAGTGTATCCTTTTGTTTCTGTTCAGATCTGCATTTATAGCAGTGAAGGTCCAAGTTTAACAATTTTCCATGGAAAAAATATTTTTTTCATGGAAAAAATAGTGTGCAGCTCCAGTTGGAGTGATTTTTTTTTTCCCTGCATCATCCTGGTATTGGTATTTTCCAGCCATTTCATTGTTTCTTTTAATGCAGACTAGATACACATTTCAGCTAAGCTGTGAGCTGCAGTACCAATGTTTTAACATTTTACCAGTATTTTTAACTAGAGAGAAGGAAATGAGATAAAGCAATTTATTTAATGAGATTTTTTTTTCAGCATTTTTGCTCGTACCTTAGTGGAAACAGGTATACTAATCCATTTATTTCTCATTTCTGTGTGATATGCCTCAAGACCCTGAAAAGAAATTCATAGTTGATTTTATTTTTAATGCCCCAAACTAAAAAAAAAAAAATTTAAAAAAAAATACAATTGCACTGCTATTGCAATACTTTGAACTTTTTAGATCAGTATAAAGAGTGAGCATGCTATTTGCCAAATATGTAAAAAGGGTATAGTTTTCTATAATTTTGTTATCTCACACCACTAAATGTTTGCAATGTGGCATAATAAGAGCACGTGAAAATAGATGTATTTGCTGTTGTAATTCAATGACACAAAATTCGAGATCCCCAAGGTAAGGTTAAGCAGGAGCTCGTGTAGTCAGGGTTGAAATTCAGACACTGCAGATATAATCCATCTCCCTGACACATGCAGTGCCTCATTGTGAGACTGCCAGACACAGTCTGCTGAGATGGGAATGTCACAGAATACCAAAACAGGGCGAGACGCAGTTTTGTTCATCATCGCTTTTATCTACGAGTATCCATCTAACAGTCTGCATGCACAGCTATTGCCAGACAGAGAAATATGAATGCAGCATGGAGATGCAGCAGCTAACATTCAGAGAAGTATAGGGAGCATATGCTAGGAGCTCAGAATTACCTGAAGATAATTCAGGTAGTTAATCAGGTTAATTGCTTATCTCTAAGGCAATATTTCGGTGCAGACGCTGAGTCACCACCTCGGTTGTTTTAACAGAGATCAATGACAGGCCTGGTTGTCTACATCTTCTGGCGAATTCTGAACCTAAATGACAAAAGGGGCCCTGAAGGCGAAGAAACTGCACTGTCATCACTGGGGAGGCAGGCAGGCAGAAAGAGCTGCAGTAGCAGAAAGGAAAAATCCTCTTTAGAAAATATCGAGTGCTACTCATCTTACAATTATTCTCAGTTATTCCCACTCCATTGTACATCTGAAGTTTCCATTCTGGGGCAAAAGGGGAAAAACACTGAACAAATTGAGAGAGAACTAAGGTTCTGAAATGAGAGATGAAAGTGTGTGTCTATCTTAGATACATGTATAAGTTTAGTCTTATGTAAAAGGCAGGGAAACTTGGCTGTATTGGCCAGTAATACAGATTTCAGTGGATTTTCAAATGCCTGTGCCAGGCAGCAAAATACTAAAAGTGTGTGAGTGCCTGGTCTGTAGTGGTATCAACCTGGCATGAGCATAGGCAGTTCTTCTGTGAACTGTTGGGATCCCTGAATAATTATGGCTCTAATCCGAAAGCAGGAAAGCTTCCAGGGCCCGGAAAAAATATACCCTTGCCACAGACTTGGCAAAAGCCAGGTTGACCATATGACCAACAGGGCTGGAGGGACATGGCTGTCTGGGTTTATGTCTGGACATATGGCAAGATTTGCATAGTGATTAAATACTGTTGACTCTAGCTTTAAAAGTGTGCTTTTATTTGAAATAGTGCATCCTGTTCTAGGTATACTGAGCAACATCTCTGTATAGGCATTTTTCTCTCCTGTTGTAAAAGGCAGCCTTTAGCTGAAAGCACCACCTGTGACATGAATCAGCAGTTCGGTGACGCAGCTGAGGACCTTGAAGCAGTGGGATGGGTGGAAGTAAAGGACGTGTATCAAAGTTAAAATACAACTATTGTAAAGATGCTAATAGTTCCCAGGCTTGTGGCAAAACTTCATGAGGAAACTGTAAGCAATTAAAGGTTTAGGAGGAGTTGCAGCAGGTGGGTTGTCTGTTGGGAGAAGGGGAGCAAAATGTTAGGTTAGATGTTTTAGCATTGGTTTGGTGACACACACACACACATCCCCCCCCCCACTTCAGTTCCTGTAATCAGTAATTTCATTCTCTTTGCATCATGATGGTTTTCATTGCCCCCTCCAAATCCTGCCCAATATGAAGTCCTGGTCTTTGCAAAGGGCTCTCCAGGGCTGGAAAACTCAACATTTCAATTTTTTTCCATAATTTCTATTCTTTCTTGGGTATCTTTTCTCTTTCCACTGTCATGCTCAATCCCTTGCTTACCTGTTAAAACCAAAAGCATCAGGGCTGGAGGGATACATCATCTAGAAAACCTTAGTTTCCTAGTCTATCATTTCTGAGAAAAAGAATGGTGTTCACACCAACAGTGTAAAGCTGTGCAGTTGTTTGTCTTCATTCTTCCACCTGCACTATTCTCACACAGGCCTGGGATCTTCCATGATAACAAGTTCTCAGGAGCCTTTTCATCTCTTCAACATTAATGTCTCCTACTGCACATTTCCTCAGAAACTGGTACATTGGGCATAAAGAACAGAGATGAATCCGACTGCTACTGTCATTTAGAAATGCATTAGACATCTCTGGTTTGGTTGTCTTCTGAAACCAAGCTTAATATGTCATTTGGCCTTCATCTCATGTCCTTATGTTTTGTGTGTTTGATTTTTTTTTTTTTTTTGGTGTGGAAAACATGATATATTTCTGCATAGGTTGGATTTGTATTTCCATATCTAGTAAAAAATGCAGAAAAAGTCTGTGTGATCTTTCTAAGCAGCTGACAGTGAAAAAATTACAGGTATCATAAGGTGAGTTTTGCCTTTTTTTTTTTTACTCTATTATTTTAGGGAATCAGAGAAATATGTTTAAATCAGAATTTTATAGATACAAGTATTATCATCTGCTCAAGATTTTCTTATTGAGTCTATGAATGGGTTTTTTTGTAGTTTTGTCTCTTGGAAGAGTGAGGACGTGGCAAAAGTATTATGTACTCTTTTTTTACATGTTATATAGGAAAAAGAATTATTCATTTTGAAAACTTTCAGTAAATGTGAGGTATGTCAAGTGTTTCACCCTTCTGAGAAAATGTGTTTGAAGCACCATCATGCTGCTTGCTTAAGGCAATTACCCCAGTTCTTTTGGCACAAAGCTCTGGAAAAGCCAAGAAACTGAAATTATTGTGGTGTATGTTTTGTTCTAATTGCCACAGTTCATGACATTTGGATGTTTCTAGTATATCTTTACAAATATTTCTATGTATGCATTTTTGTCTTCTCTATCATGTGCCGGTTGCTTGTTGAAGGAGCTTTTACAGAAAGAGAGAGAAGGTAAAAAACAGCATCAGTAAGAATTAATAGCACTCTAAAAACCCTTTACAGTACTCCTGCCTGCAAGCTATACCCGACAGAGAGAACTGGGAAGGCACACTAGAACCACATCTGTATCTGCCTTGACTAGAAAGTGATGCTGTTTCTTGTGGCATGAAAATTGACATTATTTATTGTTAGGGTGTTGTCTTGAGAGCAGAAAGGCTGGACCAGCCTAACTGTACCACTGTCCTATTTGTGACTCTGGTACGTTTCCCTCTCTGTGTCTGTACACTCTCCCCTGCTCCTGCCTTTCCTGTTGGCCTTGTCCCCCAGCACGGGGACAACTCTTGCGAAGCATAGGGCTGACGCCTTTTGGAGGAGCTTCTGGTTTTGCCAGCTGCTCTGTTGCTGCAATGCAGGTAACATTAATGTGTACCTGTCTTTTAGGGTGATCCCCACATGGTTGGGGTTTTTGTTCAGGCAAGGACTCACACGTAAGTAAAAATACTCTTGGCTCTTTTCTGCTCATTGTTTTTCTCTCGAGTTCCTGTTGACAATTAACAGCTCTGTGAAATTACACTGGACAGTATATTTAAAACTAATAATATAAAAGGGGAAAACACCTGGGGAGATTCCTTAATAGAAAGAAACTTCAGAAAACAGTAGAAAAGCAAAGACAAAGCATCAGTCTACTAGTTCTATGGGACTGAAGCAGCTGCTGTGTCACATGAGCAGCAGCCGCCAAGGCCTTCGACTTGCAGGAATTCTGTTGTAATTATCCCGACTCATTACAAACTTCACCTGGCTTTAATTCAGTAACGTAACTTACTGAATATTTTTCCATTAAGACGTTTTGAGTGTGTAAGCACAGCATGTATTCATCTGGGGACATCTGACTTTCTTTTTTTTTCTCGTTTCCTACACTTTTCCCTCTTTCCTTACGCAAAAGGGCGATAAAGCTCCCGCACATGTGAGCGTAACCGTCACATGAATGCCAAAAGAGTACAGCATGTTGTTTTAAAACAAGTACTAAAGCAATAAGGATTTGCTGCCTATTGTAAAGCTCTGCCAATTTAATTATTTGTTATGCTCTGAAGATTTGCGTGGGATTCTCATCAAGACCTTAGAAAGACTTACAGCAGTGCAGCGTGTTCATCCCCTTCTCTCTACGATCTGTCTGTGCATCCCTGACTGTTGCACATGGATTCCATGTGCAGTTGACTAAAGGACACCATTTCTGAGGATTTCAGCCGGTCTTTGAGCAACTCTAGTTACTCTCTAATGATGTTATTGGAAGTGATACAAAACTTTAAGGTGTTTTATACTGCAAGATCACTGTTATATTAACTTTAAAGGAGATACATCTTTATTTCTTGTAACTCTTTTTCACCATGTCTGGCAGCTTATTTTGACTGCATTTTGTGGATGTAAAAACAGGCCACTTTGTTTTTCTTGAAGTATATTTCAATACAAAGTGTTTTATTTATTTAAGAGTCCTGGAGCAAACAAAATTGAAGTTTGAGTTGTCTTCTTAGATTTAAACTCTCCTACAAAGGACTGGGGATATAGGGAGAGAGAGATTTTAAGGGAAGTGTTACTTATCTTAATGGATGTTGTTGTTGTTGTTTAAGGAGGTCTGAGGGGTTTTATTTGTTGAACCCAGTGTGGGCTGGGTTTTATGTTGCTTTTGATTGTTTATTTTGTTCTTTTTTGTTTTTTTAACCTAGCTGAGGATAATTTTGTATGGATACCTAAGGAAACAAGTAATAACAATATAAAAATATGTTATTTGCAACTGACAGCTACCTTCAAACATCTTCTCAAATTAGAAATACCTACATTGATCCTTCCAGCTAACGCTGGCAGCCAACAGTAGCTCACAGAATGGTAATGCAGATAAAGTAACTGCCTTTATATTTGCACCTCTGCTATTTATATTTGTAGCTCTTCATTGCATGTATCAGAGCAATTATATTCCATTTTTCCCATTAACATTAAGGAGTTTTAATTAGTTATTGATTATTTAAAAAAAAAATCTAAAAGCTTTTTGAGTGTTGGGTCTATTTCATGCATTTGTGAACCTGATTCAAAGTCCTCTGAAGTCGATGGAAAGACTCCACAGATCTTTTTCACTTCATTGTTTTGGTGGTTTGGGGTTTTTTTCTGCTGCTGACTGGATTGTGAAGGCAACAAGGTATTGGTGACCAGTAATGGGGTGATTAATGCAAAATTGACAGAAATAAGAGAAACTGGCCCTTGTGCTTTTGTACCTGATATTTGAGGCTGTAAAACTGCACAAGAATTGAGCCATAAGCAGAAATGTGCAAGAGAAATCTGATGACAAGTTGCAGAACAGATCTTCGGAGCTGTACAGGAGCTGCAGGTACTTAACACCTCTCCAGCAAGATCCCAGACACAGGCGTCCCTTCATTGGGCTGGGGACACTTGACTGCTTAGGAATCTTGACTGTTTAATAATTCTCTTATTACGAAACCAAAAGTGGCCAAATGAGAGATTACCAAAGGTGATCAGCTTGCCAGAAGGCTTTGATTTCAAACATATGTCAGTGGAGTGGTGTGGACTTCATGGGGAGGTTTGTACAGCTGAAAGACCAGCACTGGGTCTGTTTCTGCTCCTTGTTCTTCCTCTCTGTTCCCCTTGTTTTATGTTTTATGGTCAGAAGTTGCCCTTAAAATCTTCCCTATTGCTGTAGACCTTGCACTAATTCACTGTAACATTGAAACTGAAGAATACTGAAATACTAATAATTAGGCCAAAGACAGAATAGTGAAGATTTTAATAGTTACTATTGCAAATGACTGCTGCAGGTAGAATCAGTCTTTAAGTTGCAATGAATTGTGGGTGCATGTTCTAGCCTCTTTCTACTCTCCTAATGTAAAAATTGCCATTTTTATATTCATACTTAGCATGAAGGAGTTTGATTTAAATACAGTTTTATTTATCAGATAAATATATGTGTTAAATATATGCATATATGCATGCATAAAGTTTCCACAATTATTTCAAGGTATCCTGTAATAGAAATCTGGAGTTACCTGAAACAGCTCTGAACGCTGTAATTTTGTGTGCTTTTTCGAAAGATTTTCAATAATAACCTGCCAAGAGGAGCGACAGATTGAAGAAATATAGGAAAATATAAAATAATTTAGCACTGATTTTTTTTCTCAATTTCTGTTTTCAAAGACAGATTATGGTTCTTAAGGACTGCTCTAATGGTGGTTTCTTGTCAGGAGTGCTGCATACAGTTAACACTTGCACTGAAAGCAATTTTGAAAGGTATGTCTATGTATATTTTGGTGCCTTATTCCTAAAATGTGCTAACATTTAGTATATACTCCTTTTTTTTTTCCCAATTAAAATAAGTAGCAATTTAAAAAAATATATTTTCCTTGTTTCAGTGATTAACTGTATTTGAGAAAATAAATATTTCTTTATGAATCATGATCTCAGAGGAGATGTTCTGTTTCTATTGAAGACCAGGTAAAAGCAAATGCTGCTCTTTTTATCCAAAATAACTGACCTTTGGATGGTTCCTTCTCCTCTATGGGACAGACACACCTTAGAAAGACTGAAGAGGCATCATGGAAGTGAGTATGATGAATTAATAAATATTTCTCTTCACTCAGGGTTTTTTATTAGAAGCAGGAATGTGAAAGATGGTTCAGGGCTGTTTGCAAAAAATGTTGATAATTAGGTAGAGACTGACACTGGAGAAAAAGTAGAAAGAGTGGGGAGCAAGTCATGTGAAAAGGCAGCCTGTAAAGGCAAGCATATGACTTCAATATGCTTCATTCCATGTCCTAATTAATGCTGGATTGTCTCAGAAAACCAGAGGTCACACAGAAATAAGTCAGGGATGAGTTACAATTTACTCCAAGCCCCATCAACAAGAAACAATAAATAAATAAATAGTAATAACAAAATGTAAAGGAAATTAAAAACAAAACTCCACTCTTTTAGTTATTTAATTTGTTTTGCTTAGGAAAAGAAGGCAACCAGGAGCTAAGGTACTGCATGTTAGTGACATAAGCTCACTTTGTGCAAGTGTACAGCTATAAAAGTGACAACTGGGAAAGTCATTTGGAGAGGGAGAGAAACTGAAACTGCTTGGGAAATAAATGTGTTCTTAGCAGGTAGAGTCTTCGCTTGTGACATCTCAGTGGTCTGTTATATCCAGGTGCAGAAATAGAAATACATTTCATGGATTAATTAAACAGTTTAGTAAACAGCACTGATGTTCTTTTCTTTAATCTCATGTGCGCCAGCTAGATCCAGCTCACAAATAGGCTTGAAAGGGTACAAACCATCTTGCTAGTTCCTTCTGACACTAGGGGATTTCAGGAGGGGCTCATACCCTGAGGTCTGGCAAGATTCTCTGAAAGTAGACTTGTGCTAATTCCTGTGTGTAATGGTACATGACCTCAGACTATTCTTTTCTTTTCCTTTAATCAATGTTTCTTTCATCATAGTATTTGAGTAAAGGTAGAAGTAATGATTTTTCTTTTTTTTTTTTCCCTAGTTGTTTGGGTTTTTTATTCTCATCAGTGATTCTTTTCTTCCTTTATTATTTGTATAATTAGCAAACAGTGGGTGCAATAGACCAAAATGTCTATTAACACCATGAATTGAGTGACACACCACCAGCTTATAGAGTTTCTGCTCATTCTCTTGAGTATTTGTTTTGTTTCTGAATTACTTTTAATAGTTCTTAGGACTAACAACATGGACAAATGCTTGTAATTGTGGAGGAAGACCCCAAATATTTTCCGTAAGGATTTTTTTTTTTTTTCCTATCCCAGTACCTCCTTTCCCTGAAGTTAATGAAAGTTACGTGCATGCATCGATGGCAGAGTATATCCCCAAAGGATTTACTGGAAAATCCAACAATGCTAAAATAAACAGAGGACTGGGGCAACATGCTCTGGTGAAAATAAATGCTGTCTCTGTTAGCTCAGCTGCTCTGGTGCAGCAAAGCAGTTCCCTTCCAGGGGCTCTCTCGTCAGATGTCCATAGGACATTGGCTCATTTAACATTTAACATTTCCACTGTGCTTGGCTGAAAATCCACACAGCTGCCAAAATGTGATCAGATATTGAGGGAGTCCAGGTCCCCTCCAGTCTTTTACCATCACTTGCAGAGTCTGAGTCAGGGATTTAAGGCAAGTGTGGAGAACAGAAGATTGAGCAGGGACTGTGGTTATGTATAGAAGACACATTTATCTAATTTTTTTGGATTAATTAGAGTGACTTCCCTGTAGACCAGCAAATGTACAGTATTATATAAGATCTTGGACAGGGAAGCAGAGGTTGAACCTTCCTTGTCTTCATTCAGATGTGTTTTGGTTGCTCAGTGTTCCCAAGGAGTTTCTGAACTACGTAGTGGAACTGGGCATTTACTCTGGGTGTGCCATCACTTTCTGTACAGATGGCATGCATGTTCTCTTTCACCAAGGTTACCCCTTTACCTTAATCCAGTCATTTCAGACTGAAAGGCTGGGATTTTTTTTTTTTCTTTTTCAAACTATGAAAAAGGGAGGAGCTCGGGGCTGAAATGGTGAAAAGTGGAGAAAGAAAAAAAAAAAGAATGAAAAAAAGTAATGTTTTGTCATTTCCAAAGAGATTATTCCTCTTCTTTATTTTCTTTTTGCCTGCAACACTAACGTATAATGTAAAATGAATATACTATTTAGGTGAAATAGACTTTCTGTACATAGTCAAAATATACTGAATAAGTCAGAGCTGGAGTTGGTGTAGTCAGGCTTTTTTTGTCTGTTTGTTTAATCTGAGATATAAAGCAACACTGTCCTGAAATCTTGTTGGCATATTTTTAGCATTTACACAAAAAAAAGAGTTCTTTTCTGTCTCAGCAGCATTACTGACACTTTGCCTAGAGAGCTGCTGCCACTAATATCTAGCTCACTAGCTAGCAGGAGAAAAGCCAGTGTGTTCATGGAAACAGTGCTCCCTCAGACAAGTAATAATCAGCCTAATGTCGATGTCATGCTGCAATCAGACTCTGACAAGGTTTGCAAATATCTTGAAAGGAAGTGCTCATCTTCAAATGCTGTAGATCAAAGCTCAACTGGAACAAAACCCGAGTGTGCTGCATGTCAGCTGCAGAATTTTGTGGATGAGCACAGCATGTATAAGCAGAGGCCGCTGCTATCATCACCAGCAGGAACAGCCAGATGGACTGGGCTGGTTGACTACTTAAAATCTTGCTGCATAACCACAAAAGCTAAAAACGAAGCTTTAAAACCCATTACACATCTCCAGAGCCCAAGACTGTCTTTTTAAAGCTTCAAGGCCATTTTTAATCTGTGCCAAAGACTTTTTCAGACATGTCTGTTCTCAGGAACTTCTGTCTGGTTTTTACCATTCATGAGAACAGAATTATTCCTGGGGAAAGGATGGGATGTAGGATGGTGGTTCAAGCAGAGGGATAGTCCATCAACCCTCTCAGCTCTGCCACAGATATGCATACTCTGCAACTGGGAAAGTCATTTGCTCTCTATGTGCACTTATTTTTCCAACTGTGAAATGGGGGCAATATCTCATCTATAACTGTGGCACAAGCCCTTATTCATTAGAGTGTTTCCAGTGCCTTTTAAGCTCTATGGGATGAATAGCTAGCACCCTGCAGAAAAAAAAAAAAAAAAAAAAAAAAAGACAGCTAAAAGGATGAAATGTAGCTTGTTATACACCATGCTAACCCTCTGAATACTGTGTTTTTGAGGCAAAACCATTTGCTTTTTTTCTGCTGTAGTGTGTCTTACCTTTGAGGAATAAGAGGTTGTGGAAGGCTAAAGCAGGATCCTCCATGTGCTGGCACCTCTGGCACCGCTGGGTGGTGAATGTCACCCAGGCTGGTGAAGGCAGCCTCCAGTGAAAGGGCCATGTCACGCATCACATCTGCTCACACTGTGGGTCTAAACTGACCTTCAGGATGGGCCATACTTGAATTAAAACCCGACATAACCAGAAAGGACCTAATCTGGTGTTGTCTGCACCTAAGGCTAGAGAATCTCTCTCAGTGATGTGCAGAGCTCCAAAAGCCTCTGTTAGATGCACTTTTACTTCCCTGATGTGGAGGGAGGCAGTGGCAGCCTGGCTGGTATGTAAGGCAGGGAAGCCTGTGTCAATCTATGAAATCCAGTCAGTACTGCAGTTTGAGATGACAGACTGTAGTGCTACAATCTGACAATTTTAGGCTCTTGGTTTATTCAAGATAAAGACAAAAAAAAAAAAAAAAGAAAGAGCTCAACAGTTAGAATTCGACATGATGTTTGATGCCCTGCTTTTATTATTATTATTGTTATTGTTAATAATGCTTTTCCTTGGTTCTAGACTTCCCCTGCAATGTTAAATACAGAAGTTTTGCAGTAAGAACATTTCTTTCTCAGAAAAACATAGATCAGCTAAGAATAACAGAGAGAGAAGACTTTAAACCAATTTATTTATTTGTTTATTTTGTCTCTGTAAACTAATTGTTAGCTTTTTATCTTAGAATGAGCCCTGTGGGTCCACAGTTGATGGTTATTTCCGTTTGGGCACGTTCAGAGGTGGAAGATCTCCCTGGAGCTTACCAGGTTCCCAACTGAATCCCCTGAAACCTTGCTCTTGTAGTGCAGTAGGATGAGAGAGTGAGTGCATTTATTACCTCAGTTATAGCTGTGCTTTCACACTCCAGCAGTGCTTAGAGTCTAAAAGGAGAAGAGATTCCACCAAGACCTCCCAGCCAGATGGACCAGGACAGCACCCTCAAAGAAGCAATATGTGTGTCCAAAGCCACGTGGCCACTCACAGAAATTGCAACAGGTGCAGAATCCCTCGTCCTGTTCTGCTTTGCAAGTCAAAAACCTGTATTTAATATTGTGCCTGGTACTTTCTATTAGGTAAAATAGCAGAGCCAATGGCACTCAGTGTCAGGTGGTCTTGGAAAGAGACTGTATCCCATAAATTTGGTGCCAGATCCTGGGAAATATGAACTTTCATCCCCTGGCAGGTCACACTGATTTTTAGTAATCTTGAGGAGGGGGATAGAGATAGCTCTAAAATAATTGCATGACATAACATTCCACTTTACAATTTCCACCTTTTGTTTACGTTCATAAACTAGGGTGGGACTTCAGCTACATCTCTTTATGGTGAAACAGATCAAATTTGATTCTAAAATAGGGAACAACACAAAGATCTGGAATAAAATTCATTTAAAGGAAAGAAATGGTACCATAGAAGAGTTATAGAGCATAGTTAAGATAGAGTGAATTTACACAAGCTTTATCTATGTTTTTCTGTGATTTCTGGTAAATTTAGGGGTTTATATATTTATGCTGAAAAATGCAGCGTTTCTGAGATGGCATTGAATATTGGTCATGACTAATTCAAGCTTTTTTCACTAATTTATCCCTGCTAGGACAGTTCCATAACAGGAGACTTCAGTTTTTGTGCATGCTATGAATTTTGCCTGGCTCAGGAGAGCAGGTGAAACATCTTTGTCTTACCTATGTTTTCTTCCTGAAGCCTGAAGGACTACTTAGTTATAACCATGCAGGGAAAATCTGTTCCAGTATATATAGACCTTCTCTGCATTATATCTCTAATAGAAAATGATTGGAAACTGACATACACTGACCTCCAGCAGATAATTATCTGATAAAATTGATACTTCACTTCAAAATGCCTAAAAAATTATAATGTCAGATTGATGTTTATTCCTAAAAGCATTCTGGAGAATTTCCCCTTGATCTTAGATCAGTCCATTGTCAAATTCCTTAAAGGCCACATCATTTATAAATGATATGAACTGCAGATGTATAATTCATGTGGAGCATAAAATAAGGTTTAAAACATTTGTATTAAAAAGGTAAGGTGATCCTATATTAAATCATGTTTATGGGCTAATTTTAAAGTACAGAATCCTCCTGACTGAAGTTTAGCACTTTTTATTTTTTAGAATTTATTAAAAAGAAAAGTAACTGTGACAATGATGTTGGCAGACAAGAGGTCTTTTTCTAAAATCCTTGTGTTGGTATATCATATTATTTTCCATTAGCTATTCCTACACTTTTTGCAGATTGCTTTCAGCCATATTTTTACTAAATGTTTTTGGAAGTGCAAACTGCAGATTTCACCATTACTGTTGTGACATTGCAGGCTCAAGGTTAATGGAATTTCTTAGTGGTTAAAGAAGAAAAATAACTATATTTTAAGTTATATAATCTCGTGGGTATAGCCAAATTTCAGGAATCCTAGAAACTACTGTCATTATAAAATATATTAGAAAAAAAATAGAGATATTTAAAATTCTGGATGTATTTTTCTATTTTTAAACTCCATCTTATTAAGGTCTACAGAACTCCTAGAAGTTTGAATTTCTTGTGCTACTGTGTAAACCCAACTTTGCTGTTATCATCTCTTCTCAAACATCTTGTAATACATTCTGAGAAGTGTAATAATGCTGTTTGATATGATTATAATTATATTTTTAAAACCTTAGCCTAGATCTCATTATGAAACTTTTACCAATAGAAAGTAAAAATTGACAAATGGTTTCTGGTTCAAATGAATTTAAAAATTTGCTCCTGGAGGCCTCTCTCTAGCAAAACATAAAGATTCACCACAGCCTAAGTTCATAAGTGGCCTTAACCATTTAAAATCCATGTCTTTAATTACACCTTTGTAGATCTGCAAGCATTTACTAATATGATATTGAGCAGTGTTTTGACATTATTCTCTCTGACATTTGTTTTCTTTGAAGTGATAAATAGAGTTACGCTGGTTTTTGTTTAATGGTGAAGAAAAATAGCAACACTAATTATTTTCGTGTAATACATGACAGACTTTTCTTTCTGTTTTGCCTTAGTGATGGGTATTGTCCTGAAGTTTGCTTTTATAGTTTGTGGACACTAGAAGTTAAGAAGTGGAAAATCGAGATGACTGTTCCAGGCTGCTGTGCTCATGTTTTACTGCTGTCATGTAAGCCCCCTTTGAAATATCTACCAAAACATGTCTTTCATGCCACCCATGCTCAAAACTCTTCTCTGATGCAGTGCAGTAAGAACTCCACAGAAATCAGGTTTTACACTCACCTCTGTTTGAAAATGGTCCTCTCCTTGCTTTCCATTGAAGCCACCTGTTGCCTTTTATCACACACAGGCAGTGGCTGCGGGCACTGTTTTGTCTTTAGGATGCTTTGCAGAAATGCTTCCCAGGTGATAATATCAGTAACAACACTCATTTTCAGGCTGAATGTTTAGTATTTTAACCATTCATCTTCCTTCTGTTACTATAGCATTCATAATTTGACTGTGCTATCCAGTAATAATACTCGGGTTAGAAAAAATACACAGGATGAAGATCCAACAATACAATTACCATGATCTAGCTCTTACAGGTGTGGTTTTTCTTCTCTTCCTCTTAAGAAAACTTTTGTTTTCTTGTCTATTGTTATTCCTAGTTCAAGATGGGAAACCAAAAGATTTGAATTTACTCTGTTCAAGTTCACCTATCAAATTCTTAATCTGCCTCAGTAATTTGCATCAGTATAATGAATATTTATTGAAACCATGAAACTGAAATATATTAGCAATTAAAAAATGGGATATATTACTGTTTATTAAAGCACGATCACACCAGATAACCTGATATTTTCATTAACTTAGGATTTTAAGTAATTTATTTTATAGGGTAGGAAAATATTAGATTTTAGTCTGTGTGGACTTTTATAATGAATTTGAAACAATACCATGCAGAAAATTAGCAATTATTTAAAAAGATGGGGATAAGTAACAGAAATTGGAGATCAATAACAAATTAGTAAAAGGTTTGTTCTTGGAGCTGAAGAAACTTACAGACTAAGTTCCCCTAGGAATAATTCTGAGGTTTTTCTTACTTACTATTTCATTAATATTTTTCTCATAGGGAGCATGATAGTGACAACTGTTCATGCTGTTAAGTGGTGTTGGCAATATAAAGGAGAGCAAAGATTTCATACTGGAAGAACTGGATAATCCCAAGGAATGGCAATACAGAGGAAGAGTGGACCTGCAACAAGAAGGTTGTATTTTGGAGGCCAATATAAATAGAATCCCTGCCATCAGGTAGGAGTGAAGCATTTGGAAGTAATGAAAAATATATGTGCATTAATCTTGGATGTGATCACATGTTGCCCTTGCAGGACAATTATAAAAAAGGGCAAATAGGTATCCAAGGGTTACAAAGTGAAGGGATTGCTGTTGTACCTGGAAAAATTTAACACCATTGTTCAACGACCTGTGGGATTTAACTTGAAGTAGCACGGAATGAGTCTAAAATAGTTGGAATTTATCTGTATAACTGACATAGAGGACACAAGTACAGACAGTCTTGGTATTTTGTTTATTTTTGGAAAACTGCAAAAAAAATTAGTGAATGTAATTTACAAGAAGCAAAACTGGTGCTTATCTGTAATGCTTGTGAAAGGCACAGGATCAGCTGAGCATGTGTCCATGGAATTGCCCTGTCAGGACAGACATGAAGTAGCACACACTGGTGTGGTGTTGCTCACCATGGGGGCTTCATTCACCTCCATGGTGCTGTTCTGTTCTCAGAGAACAGGAATGCTCTGCTTCAATCTGCTGAGTCCAGGTCTTGCCAAAGGGCTTTTTGAACCTCTTTCTATACTGCTAACTCATGCTTGCAGAACTAGACTATCTTTTAATGAAGGGTTTATTTACAGAGATGTGATGATCTTATTTTCCATGTAAAACAAGTAAATATAGACTTATTTTTTGGTGCTCCTACAAAGGTGTTTCTGGGTTTATACAGTTGACTACACAGGCTGCAGGGATGGGAAAATAATTTAATTCTCAAGGCCATTCTTCTCCTTTTCTTCTGATCTCTACTGCAAGGACAGTGCTGATTTTTGTAGTAGTTTTCTACTGAGAAAAATAAAGAGGTGGCCCAGGAGACAATTTTGTACTAGAACCACATTCAACACTACAATTTCAATTCTTTTAGGCTGCCAATCTTTACTGTTGTAATTCACTGTGATCATACAACTTTCATGTGGTTTGAACAAAACTATTGGTCTTCACAGCCGCTGTTTACCATTTATCTATTCAAATGTCTTGTTACCACCTCCATGCCATCTAATGTGTTCCTTAAAAAAAAAAAATAAGTGTAAGAGAATAAATACAGGTGTTTTCCCAGTTCAAATGAAGTTAAGATCAGTTACATTATGTACTTAAACCAGCTGTAGTTAGTACTTTCTTAAATTATACTTTTTACGCTGTGGAAGATGTTACATCATGAACAGCCTTAGGTGTCTTACCCACCACTGATGAACCTGAGGAGCGTCAGCAGCATGAAAACCGTAAGGGGGAAATGAGCAACTGGTGTTTGAGCACCTCTTGCAGGCATTTCTGTGAAACAATTTAAGGGTCCGTTCACCAGGGGGTCACTGGCCATTCTGCTCCTGTGAATCTGCAAGGGTGATGTAAACCTAAAAGGGGAAAATTTGAAGAAAAATATTGTGTTCTCTTTTCTCAGCCTTGAAGTGGTAAGATAGAAATTATCAGTTTCTCTAGGGCCAGCCTTATTTCAGTATTAAATCAGACAGAAATTTTGGCTGTTTACCCTGGCAGGAGCTGGGAGGCCTCATCAGTGCTGCAAAGAATAAATCATAGATAATAATAATAAGATTAATATTATATTACTTTAAAGTGTTCATTCTAGAGAGCAGCAACATTTGGGTTTGCATCACCATCAAGAGACAACATGTCAAGCTGGCCTTTATGTGGTGTTGCTCCACTGGGAAATGTATCAGGAAATACTCCACGGGTGTGGGAAAGACCACACTGGATGAAGTGAAGTAAATAAAGCTATTTTGTTTAAGTATCCATGACTTGAATAAGCATGTGTTTGCAAGAGGCAAATTAGTAGATGGGCAAAGTAACAATTATTTTCAATGCAGGTTTGAATCTGCTTATGGCTTATACTTCTTGGATTAGCTTTAAATGAGCAAAGACTGTATCTTTATCATTGTAATTATTATCCTTTGTCATCATTCTGCACTTCCTCCTGTGCATCTAACAAGACCTAAGCATAGTTTAGGAGAAGAGACCTTTTCCCTATCTCTTTATTTGGAGAGAAAAATCTTCTGCCAAATTTTCCTAAGAGTACCTTAAATGAAAGGAATTTTGAAGGAGAGGGAACAAGTAAGAACATTAATATAAAAATAACCTTCTTTGCAGCAACCCTTATAGTAGTAAAAAACCCAAATGTGCAGATAAAATACTTGATAGCTCAGGACCTGGGCTAAAACTTAAATGCCATCATCATCAAGAAGAATTCCTTCTGCTGTTACTGCACAGTACAAGCAAAGAAGGTTTAGAATGATAAACATACCCTATGTTTTTGAATCAATAGCTTAAAGTTCCTCTGTATCTCTTCACTTTTTTCCTCACCTCTTTTTATTCATCAACCTTTCTTGCACATGTGTATTAACAGAGGCATGTATATCTTTTTTGTTCCAATAAGGTTTAATATCAGTGGAGAGATCATCCCCCGGTTGGATTCAGCATTCATAGGCTTAATATTCCCCTAATTGGAACAGATTAATTAGAGCTAAAGTGCTTCCTTCACCATTCTTTCAAGCACACATGTGGCAGTACATTTCATTAATTATTTTAAATATTGCTTTCATAATTTAAGGTCTGGATTATTCTAACTTTATTTGTGCCCAGAAAAAAACATTTCTCTGAAGCTCCTTCCCCTCTGGATAAACCAACAGTGACACTGCCATGCTTGTACTCTTCTGTGCTTTTCCTCCTCCTTCTACTTCCTACGGGGTCCAGATGCCAGTCAAGGAGTGTGAAGATTGGGAGAATAGAGGTTTTAGGGAAAAGATGGCTTGTATCAGGATACTAGGACTGTTCCTTAATTTAACTGATGAAATAGGAGCTGAATTCATTAGGACATTTAGCCTCTATCATATGTGGAATAAAAATCCTTTCCCCCGTTCTTTGTACGTCTGAGCTCTTAAAATGATAACCTTTTATTTCGTGTATACATGTACTGTGTATTGTTACCAGGTCAGACTTTTTCATTCTTATTATTCCTCACCCTGTTAGACTGGGTTTATATCTTTTTTTGCTCACACATTCCTTTGAAGCTTCTGCAATCAATATGCAATTGCTTTCTATTAACTGAAACAATATATATATGAAGTGAGTATAATCTAAGCACAATACATTGTTCCAGGCAGCAGCAATGAAAAAGCAAAGTATTGTTTACTGCAGCACAATAGAAGTGGCTGGTGCCTGTGGTATCCATTCAGCTTGTATTTATTCAAATAGTCTTGAGAACACTTTAGCCAGAAGCAAATTTGAAAGGCAAAATGGGAGAGTAGAAGTGCATAAAAGACCTGAGAGAGGGAGAGAAGAGGAAAAGCTGAAAAAAAGCCAGGGAAGTAAAATGGAAAGACTTATGAAAAGGAGAGGGAGGCAGAAGAAGATGGCTGGCAAGGAAAAGGAAAGTAAATGGGGAAGAAAGAGGAGAATGTTTATATGAGCATTTTAAATAATGTTTGATGTCATGTTCATTTCTGATACCACTCTCTGTACATACACAGAAGCAGGCTCACAGTAAGCAGAATTAAGAATGGTGCAGTGGATGCCTAAAAATATCAGTTAAATTAAATCCTGATATAAATATACAGAATACGAAATTCTTATCTAGGGAAAACGAAGCCAGGTAGAGCCTGTTATTGGAAGGAATAAATATGGAGTCCCTGTCCTTCTTTTGAGATATTTTTATTTCAAGATGCCTAATCCTTCTCCTGTATGGTTGTCTACCTAATACCACTCCCTCACTTCACTCACCCAGCCCTAGGCTTTTGCCACTGTTTCACTGCCTTCTCACACGTGGCTGTTTCTTCTTTGCTTCTGACCAGTGGATTCAGAGATGGGATGCCATGAACTCTCTTTGACTATTTTGAATAAGAGAGGTCTTGCAATCACATCCTCCATTTTTATAGTTATGGAAGCTTGTTCTTCATGTGAAGATTTAAAGAGCACTTTGTATGCCTTAGTCATTAATTCAACTGATCAGAAAATAAACATGCATATGTACTCTATACTATTATAGTCTGGGAGGATTTTAGTCTGGAATAGGTTGATGAAATCTAATTATATCCTTGAAATTACAGTGAAAATTGTGTGTCATGCATTATTGGTAGTACCAGTTACCAATTATCTAAGGACATAGGTCCTTAAATCACAACACTTAACTAAATTTGTAACTTTTGTAAGGTTTTAAGGAGGGCTTACACCAGCCCATAAGTCCTGGAAATTGATTTTGTGATGGATCTCCCGTGGAAAACGTTTTTTGAACACCAGGTTTGGAACCTGCCGTATTTAAATAATATTCTGCTCATTGAAAAAGGTTTTACTTAGTTTTGTACAAGAGGTATATACTAATAAATAATGTCTGTAGCCATATGTATGCCTTCCAAGACCTGTTTAAGTGAATTGGGGGCTTTGTGCAGAATTGTCTGATATCGTGTTGTGCCACCAATTTTTTATTCTCAACTCTAGGTGATTTTCTTTAGGTGGTGTGTCTTACTCTTTGTGTTGGGGGTTGTGAGTATTTTTTAACAATCCTGCAAAGCAATGATCCCATGATGATGGGTCATGGTAATCTTGTTTGTGCAGGGCTGGGAGAAACAACTTTGTGAAAGTTTTGATCATTTGCTGAAGGACTGACTGCAGAGAGGAAAACAACCCTTGTTTTGGCCCTATTGAAAAGGTTGACTTTTTTTTCATTTTAGCTTGCTTTTGTGGCCATCTAAACTCCCAGGTAGAATAATGAAAGTAAAGGAGAGACTATCTGAAATTTATCCCTAAGAATGTAATTTAGCTGAAATAAGTTTTATTTCAGTGCCAGGACTGAGGTTCAGAGAGGGAAGCAATTGGCCTCCATTTGCACACTTAAAACTTAGGGATCTGGGGGTTGTAATTTTTTTTCCTAATGGATCCACATTCTGTAAAATGCCAGTTTAATGGAGGGAGAATTGTAGATAATTATATCTTTTGAGCTTCTCAAAGTTCTTTTTAGGTTGAGTCTGTGGGCCAGAAATAATTGTGATGAATAGGAACAGGTTACATTTCTTTTTTTTCCCCCCTTGCCAGTGTTGTTTTTTTGGGTTCACCTAAATATCCCCAGGCTGACTCTTACCCTGCTCTCAACTGAACAAAAACTGCTTGTAAACCAAATGTATTCAGAGTACATCAGATTTTAACCCTCTTTCTGGGCCTATGCTTAATACTCAAGGAAAAGAAAGGTATTGTTTCTTAAAGAGGATTTTATTTCTTTGTAAAGATTGGTGTTTGAAGCTGCTCCAGATTTGTAGAATTTGAGAATCCTTTAGTGGGCAGAGGGAGGTTAAATGGAGCAATAAATTCCAAGTGTTATGTTATTGGCATTAGGCATGCAGGGTGAGGTTCTTCAGAGCAGCTTGGACAACACAGATATACAGCCTCTGTAAAATGGAATGGGGGCTGCATAGCTGCAGCTCCAGCATAGTTTTAAAAAGTCTCTTTTGTAGTGAGTTTATGGCACAATTTTGAAGCAATTTTGCAATCCTTTTGTTTCCTTTTGCTGCCGTTGATCATAGGCTTTTTTTTCTCTGCATGTTGTGATTGGTTTCAACCCTTCCATAGCCTTCTAAAGTCTGAGTCAAAGTTAAAATATAAAAATATATAATTTCTGAAATGCTGTGGCTTTAATAACAGTAAAGAGTGGGGAGTGGAAACAGAAAACAAGATCGTGACCTGGATTAACCATGCTTTGATAGATTAAGTTTATTTTAGCAGTCTGGGCCTCTCTGGAGTGAAGACTAGAGAAATTCACTTGGTTTTTTTGAATAGGTCCTATTTTCTGCAACTTTCCTTCTGGTCTGTTTTCTTCCTGTCATCAACTACTTGGGCTCAAGAAACCTGACTTGTTTATGTAAACCTGATGACAGAATTTGGACCAACAGGAAAGTCAGGAAATCACTATTGCTCTTAATTCTAGGAGCAAGGCAAATATAATACATATTTCAAGCAACATTTGGCTTTAATAATCATTCTACAAAGGGAAGAGACGTTGCCCAGACAGAAAGCAGCATTCATGGGGAGAGAATCAGAAAAGTGGAGAAGGTATATTCAATCCTTGGAGATTTATTTGTGCAAAAGTTAGCTTAAATGGAAAACAGAAACTACATATTGCTGTATAATTTTTTTAATAGTCGTAGCTTAGCCAAATCCCTGAGGATAAAATGCTTAAAGAAAATAAGCAACAAAAGAAATAAAATTAAAACAAAATAGTCTCAAGTGCTCTGTAAAACAATCTTGAAGACTATCCAGAAAGTACATCTGCTGTTGGATGATGGAAAAGTACATGACAAACAACCAAATAGCAGTGCCACTGGCATGGAAGGATTCATTTTCAGATAGTCGAGATAAAGTTGTGAAACATAATAATACCTACCTCTCATGTCTGTTGAATTTAGTGCTTTACAGGATAAAGCTGAGGAAAAAAAAAACAGCAAAATCCCTTTTAAGATGGAGAAAGCCAATGCACAGAGACAGTTTACTTAAGGTTGTGTATTAGAGCTCTAACACAGCTGGAAATTGAACCAAAGTCTCCTGTGCCCAGACTGGTGTCTCATTTAATAGGTCATGTCTCTCCACGGCACAGTGGGGCAAAACTCTGTCAGGCTTTTTTTGTAAGTGCATTTACTTATCTCCATTTTCTTGAACCATTAGAGAGCTCCTGGAGAGAGAATGCAGAAGTGTTTTGCTTTCTGCCATCATGTGCAAAATTATTAGTGTTATAGTTGTACTGATCTGGTATTATCTGATTAGTATTTTTTAGGTGTCTAGAAAGAGTTCAGTACTTGTTTCAGTTATTTTAGCATAGTGGCAGCAAGATTAGCCCTGTGTGTGAGTGCTGGATGTTTAAACCTGGGAATTCAACTGGTGGAAGTGGATGAAGGGAGGCAAGGAGTTAGAACTGCTAAGTGTGTGGGTAGCATTGTCCCAGCCCATCAACTCAGAGGAAGAGAGAGGAGGTGGATGGATAAGAGAGGAGGCAGCATTAACAGAGTCTGAATGTACCATAGCCCTCAGGGTGATTGCAGTCTGCCCAAGTAGCCAAACTCCTACAGAGGTCCAGATACACTAAGCCCAAATCAGCCTCTTGTACGCCTTTGGACTTCCTTTTATAAACCACTTATGCAAACTCTTTGAGTCTTTTGACTCTTCAGTCAGGACATGGGGAGTGGGATACAGATGAGGGATCAGTCTTCCTCTCCAAAGTTAAGGTTTTTTTACAGGTCAGGTGAGGTGTTAGTACAACATCTGCAAATGTCTGAAAAGAAGGCACTCAAATAAGAAGTGTATGAAGATCTAAATAAAACTTTTGTGAGTTTTAGCAATGCTTACATATTTCGTTTCTTTGAAAGAGCAAAGGAGATGTATTTATTTTTAACTGGAATCACTGACTCTCCATGTAGACAAATTTCTGCAGAATCACCTGCCATCCAGGGAACCTGCACTGTGAGCTTCCTCGTAACGCTATTGGCACAAGTTGGTTGAGGATTAGGATGTGGTGGGGTTGCTACCACTGAAGCAAATACAGTTTAAACAGGTTTGCTCTGACTTAGTACTGTCACAGACCTGAGTCTCAGCTATAAGGAAAGCTTGGGCACCAGCCTTATATTCACCATCCTGAGTTGGTGTTTGCTATCTTTGCTGGGAACAGGGGGTGAGTGCAAGTTCCGTTTCAGTAGCGTGTAACTGTTTAATGTTCAGACAGGCACAGTAAAATGGCAAGGCCAGAATGTTGCATGTCGAGGTTTAATTCTCTGCTATACAATAAAATTTCTAGACAGCTTGCCAAAAAACACCATGAAGCTCCTCTAGTCAATAGTTTAGGTTTGGAGTGACAATGCCAGGAGTCTGCTAAGTGTTGAGGTTTCCTGCGAGACTCATGCATTCAGCAACCATTGTCTTCATTTCCTTACTTCAGCCAGGCTTTTGTAATTGTCTGTGGAGGGAGAGAAGATACAAGTTGTCTTCTCCTGACTCATAATTTCAATTCAACTTATGGCCTACTCAACAGGTAGAGAGGGAAGGATCCAGACTTAAGCCCTTTCTTCCCTGGATCCATTTTTATCTCCTGTGCCTGTGAGAGTGCAGCAGTGTCTGCCAGCAGTAACTATCTGATCTCCTACTTTGAAGCTGTTCTTTTGTACACATCCACAAAAGTAGGACTAGATAGTGGTCTCCTGGGAGAATGCTTTAAGCAGTCGTCAAGCATAGACTCTTTTTTGCTTTTGCTTCAGATTTTTCTGTGGTTTAGGCAGAGCTGAACAGGAAAGATTAAGATCTCGGGTGAAAGTTGTTGAAGGATGTGCATTGAGCATCAGGAGTTAGGTACCTCTTTGAGAACATTACAAAGGAATTTGAACACATCATCCCTGTTGATGGAGGCCTAACTATATATAGGCAGGGACTTTATGTGCCTATGGATAAGGAAATCTCCGAACCAGATTTTAAAAATTTAAGTACATAAAAATGCAGTGCTCAAATTGAAACTCTTTAGTAGTTTTTTCCCAATATATCTCCAAAAGTTGGATTCCTTTACTTTGTCAAGTCACAAATATGCTGTAACTATATGCTGTGATCCTGGTTGTGTGTTCTTTCAGTACTGCTTTTAATGATTTGCACACTAGGCAGTACACTTTGTTGATTTAAAGGAGGGAAGTTATGCACCTTAGAATCTATGCAGTTTGTGTTTTCAAAATTGCTTGGAAAGTATTTACATTCTGCCAGTAATGATGTGCTAATGTTCAATGATAACATATCATCATGTGTTAACTGATTCAATATTGTGAAACTTGTACTACAAAAAAAAAAAAAAAAAAAGAGAGTTTCTCCCTTCTCTACCATGAAAATTGAAAATGCCTGTTAGGATTGGAAGAATGCAATGATCAAGTTCTATTGTAATGAGCAACTGAATGACTTTGCTCACTGACAGTTTAGTCATCCTGAATTTTTAGCATGTTGGTAGTAGTTAGTGGCTTTTAGTATTTCTCTAGATTTAAAAGGACGAGAAAGATAACTCCATATTTAGTGAAGTTACTTAATCAGGAGATTATGTCAAGAGTAAATTGAAATAGCAAGGAATATGGTCATAGTCATATTCATCTGTCTCATTCGAGACTTGCAATATATAAAAGAGGTAAAAGAATTAGTTAAGAGGAAAATCCAATGTTGAATTGTAAATGCATATCCTGGAATGCGTTTTTTGTTGTTTTTTAAGATTTCTGTGAATACCTTCTTTCCTGTTATTCAGCTGAGTTGTTTATTTTATGAAAGAAAACCAATTTCTGCTTCAAGGGGATGGGGAAAAGGACAAGAACCTTGTCATCTGTGTACAATCAAAGCTGTGACCCAGAAAACTGGTTGTGTGGACCCAAAGTTTCACTTAGTGATTGTAAAGTTGTGGTCTGAAAAGGAATTTGCAAATTACTTGATAGAGGAGAAGATGGTATTCAAATAAATTCTTAGCAATTGGACAAAAAATGATTTAAAAAGTATCTAGAAGAAAGAGCAGGCAATGAATGAAATAGATGTGATGAGCTTGAGTTTATGACCCTGATTTTTGGGTGTCTGAGTTAAATGTCGGATCTATCAAATACATGTCAAGACTGAAAAAGTGAAAAGTTAGTCTCTCTTTTAATTTTATGGGTACCATGATAGGCACTCCTGTTTTGTCAGAGTGAAGACCACTTAACCTTGTTAGAATATTGCTGGTGCTCACATGTAAATGTTAATTGATAATAACAGAGCAAAAAGGAACTGTATTTGAAAGATCTTTTCATGGTTTTTAGAAGTCTTGCACTTCCCTCCCATTGTCCCACGTCCCTTGTGTCACTATATTAGTGAATGTTTCCCTGGAGGCTTCTATAAGCGGAGGGAAAAGCTGAAGAGCTGCTTATTTGCTACATCAAAAAGAGCAGCAGTAGAAATCAATGAACCAAAACTTCCAGCAGAGCAGGAAACTGTTTATAGGTCAAATAGTAATGAAATAATTTTTTTCCCCCTAATATTTCCAAACACCCTCAGACTATCCCCCTCCACTGAGTTATTGTAGTCTGACATCACTTGCATTTGTGGGTTCTGTAATTAGCTTACAATAAGTTTTATACATAAACATGGAAATTGCCATGATTTATTTTGAACTTAGTCCTCTCCCTGCTGTCACAGAGTTGCTGCAGCTATTCCACAATGACAGCTTTGGGAAGGGTAAAAGAGGACTGTTTGCAGCTATTTCTGACCTCTCTGGACAACAAAAAAAGGGAGAATAAAAAGGGAACTGAAAAGGCAACCAGGATGGAATTCTTGTATTTGTGCTTTACTGGTACTGTAGACTTTTAATCTCTATGTACAAGTACAAAAGATGTGACAGTGTTGAAAGAAAGGTAATTCCAGTAGACACATCAGTGCAGTTGTGTTTTCAATAAGCTAACATTTATAATTGTTTTATTCTATGTTGCATAGCAATACAGGTTTTAAGACAAGGGAAATCCTTACCTAGAACTAGAACTACTAAAAACAGGTTTAGGAGATATAATTGCTTGTAGGAAGAGATACATGGGGTTGGTATTTGTAATAAAAACTTAAGAAAAAGCAGAAATGGGTTACAACAAAATATTGAAGTCTGTGTTGTCAGGGACTTGCTGGAGCTGAGGAGTCCTTGGCAGTGAGTATCTACCCCTAGAAGAAAACAAAATCTTAATTGGAATTCAAGATATTAGGAAAACCATTAAACTTGAGACTAATGAGAAACTTTTACTTGTCTGAAAGAGTATCAGTTAGGGATCTTAAAAGGAGGTAATAAGAATTTAGGTCATATTTAGAAAAAAAAAAAACAAATCAAATTTTCAGTATAAAAAACAGGTTTTTGGAGCTGAAAAAGCACGAGGAAAAAAAGGGGAGGGGGGAAAACAGTAAGATAAATAATGTCTCAAAAGATAAGTAAGAAGGAAAATAAAGGGTCCAATGGAAGCATGGTGTACTGTGTAATGGGTTTTTCAGCAGCCAAGAGTTAGCATGACAGATGCAAACATGGTCATGTCGTGCAGGACAATGCACTGCCTTCTGCTAGAGGAGGAAGCCTTTAATGCCAACTGTAAACTGGCCTGGCAAGCATGGTAATTTCTATTAAATCAGATAATCTTCTAAGAGAAAGTTTTGTTGGGTTTTTTTCGTGTGTGTTTTGTTTGTTTGGTTGGGGTTTTTTTAATTTTTATTCTTTTTATGTGTCTAGAACAGGAAATACAAAGTATCATTAAAAGGTATCGTTAACCATGCTTTTGGATAGTAAAAGTGAGAGTGTGGGTGAAGTTTTCAACTGACTGACTGTTTATCAAAACAACTGACCCTTTTTTTCTAGAGTTGACTCATTATCATTGTTTTAAATACCTTTTCCTGCAATGATTTTCTTTAAATCCTCAAAGTTGTATTTCAATCCTGAGTGAACATCAAGATAGCATGACATGCTTGTTCTCTGCTTGTACTCATCATTCTTTTGCTTACCTTAGCTCCAGTGCAAGAGAAAGAGACCTTATTTACAGAAAGTACATAGACATTTGATTTCTCAGTCAATGTTGTATGTCAATATTAAGATGAAATACTTAAATTCAGTTTTCAGCTGTTCAGACTGTAATTCTAATGCTTCAGTTTAAAGTTCTGTGCATAATATTAAAGTAATTTTCCTGACATTTATTTATGAGCAAACTATTGATATTTATATAATCTGTAGCTGGGGAAATACAAAGTAGTCAATTTGGAATCTTGGTCACTTTTGGTTTCAATAGTGTAAGCATATTATTTTTATTTGGCTAGAGTTGTGGTAGAGGTTTAGCTTTAACATGCGTGTTAGCTACAGCTTGAGAAGCACATCCATATTGTATTGTCTTACATCTACACTCTAGTCCTCTGTGGGTTTTTTTTATGAACATTAGTAATCATACAGGCATATTGTGCTTAAGAGCTGTACTTGTCACAATTAAAATGTATGATGTATAGCTGTACTTATGGAGATTTAATTAATGCAGAACAAGCAGAAATGAAAATAATGTGATTTTTATTGTCAATCAGATGTAGATTCTCCCAAGGAAAGTAATCAAAATCCTATTTCAAATTCCCTAATCACACAGAAGACATTTTTCAGTCCTTCTCAATCTTCAGGTTTCTGGCTTTGTTTGCTCTGGGGAGTGGTGAAGGAGAGAACTCAGAGAAAGGTAAGAAAGGGACACTGTCTTCTTAAGTGAAGACAATTCAGTGAGATGACGTGAGTGGAATGTAATATTCTGTGAATGGAACCTGCAGATGTGAAAAATGGATAAGGAGTAGTAAGTTCCTGGTGACAACATCAGTGTTAGGTAAAGCATTTCAGGAGAGAGATACCTTTCAGTTTTGACCTTGATGTACAATATATGAAGGAAATTTATTTCCCTTCTGTTGCTTATATCTTTATACAACCTTGTAAGTCTGTGGTTCTGGAGCTACATTTGCTTTTATGTCATGACACGAGATGCAAGTGATTTCAAATTAACTGGTCAATGCTAGTGCATTAATGCATGGAAAATAACCACGTACTTCCTGGATGCTAAAGACTGCAGATCAGGGCTCCATGCTATGGGGTAATCAGACCTGCAACTCTTCATTAGGCTGTACAAGCTAAAAATCTGGCAATTCAAAATATTCTTTCCTTATGAACAGGCTCCTGTGGCAAAAGCACAACAGAAATCCCCAAACCCAACAAAAAAACCCCAAAACAAACAAACAAACAAACAAAAGCACCCCCAAAAAAAACCCACAAAAAACCCCCAAAACCCAAACAAGTTAATTAGAGCTAATCAAACACATTTTTTAGGGTTTTTTCAGAGTAGAGATACTCTGCACTTGCAGCACTCTGAAAGTACTGCCTGATTGAAAGCTCTATTATAAAGACTTTCTGGGTCTGTAGGTTTTACTGGGGCAGACATGCTCCCTCTCAGCCTGGGCACAGCAGATTCCCACTGCTGGCACTGCAGCATGATCCCAGGTTTTTCTGGACATAGGGGAGCTCATGAGCAGACACACCACTGTAAAGCACCTCTCTTGCCCTTCCTGCCCATCAGCAGAGCCAGATGGATGAATATTTGCTATTTGGAATGCTGTGTTGGTGCTCACAAAATGGAAGCTGCCCTCTCTCAATCAGCAGCGTTTGTGAATATGAACAAACCTCTTGTTGAACTGGAAAACAGATTTCTGGAGTCCATGGGCTGAATTTTGAGCATACAGGAAGGTGGATTAGCTGGATGTGGGTCTATTCAGCATTTATAAACACTCTTACACTAATGCACGCAGACCAAAGGGTGTTAACATGATGAGAGCAAAATTATGATGTAACCAATATCACATGGAATTGCTACTCTCTTTTCCTGTAGCTGCTAAGGGACCTAGCTTATTTAAAGTGTTTGCTCTCTCCCCACAGCTATACAAAACACCACATTTCAGGCAAAACAGAAGTAATAAACCAGACCCATGGTCTTGCCAATCTCCCCTCCCAACACCTGCATTGAAACTGCAGCAGTCCAGCTCTGAAAACAATACACAGACATGCATCTAAGGAATAGTTAGACTTAACTAAATGACCACTCATTTAAATACCCTCTGTCATCCTGGGAACTGATTCTTTCTAAAGAGCAGCTCCACTGGAGACGATAGCGTGGATTACATGATCGTAAAATCGGTGTAAATGGGATCAGAAGCAGATCCATTAACTCTAATTAGGGAATGTGGTGTGATCCTATTTCACTGCACTGCATACAGGCTGTATGGCTCTTTATTTCAAGTGACAGACGTTTGTTTTCCAGCACTTAATTTGCACATAAAATTAATGGTAATGCATCCAAGAGCTGATATTGCTAATATGCAGCATTAGCAAAGCTCACTCTGTCCCCAGCTTCTGCTCAGGAAAGGATTCCAAAAAGAGAGAAAACAGCTCAGGCTCAGTGGAATAATGGCATTTTCTGTCTTCTATAGTCAACCATTTCAGCCCAATGAGTGTTGAAAATAGAGATGATTATTTACTTTCCATGGTGGTGGAAACAATTTTCAATGGATAGCACATTTCTATCAGGGTATAACATTTGCTCCTCCTAGAAGCAGGAAAATTCTGTAGACAGATTTTTGCCTGCCTAAACCTCCGACCAGCTGACTAACCCCCAAGGTTTAATAGCTGGTAGACATCTGTAGGCAAAAGCAAGAGAAACGAGTTCATCAAGGAACTACATCATGCTTCCAACATGTGGCAACATGAGTGCCTCTTCACCATCTGTTATTTGTGTGAGGATTTTATTATGTAAATGACGGTACACACTGCGCTCCAAACAAAGGAAAATGATTCCCCTTACAGTATGTTGCGACTGCCAGGCTTCTGTGTCAGCCCCGAAACAAATAATGAAAACAGCAGAGGAATGGCAGGCAGAGTATCTTGGGTTCTTCTACTTGTCCCCTCAAAAGGGAGCAAATATCCCGAGGAACAATTTGTTTCTTGTATACGTTGTGACTGGTAAAGGCAGGTAATGAAACATAAAGATTGTTAATGAAACAGCAAACATTAGATGGATGAAGGCAAATTGAGGTGAGATTTGAAGACTTAAAACAGGTTGAAGAGAGAATCCTGCAAAGCTGTGGAGAGTTGTAGACTCTCTGGTCTCACTGAAAGACAGAAATAGGAAACTGGGGCCCTAAATCATCTGCAATACAGAAAAAATGTTGTGGGATAAGGCTGGAAGTTCATATCCTGCCCTACATCCTGGTTTAAAATTTTCCATTAAATTACCAATTTAAATTGAAATGTAATTATCTTAACTGGCATATTTTTGGCTGCTGTGATGAAAAAAAAAAATCCCTGTGCTACACTGGATCAAGTAAAAACCCATAGGAGTTCTAACACTGGCCCTTAATCAAAGTCTGCAAAGGCACAAAGGCTATGAGCTAATCTATGCCAAGCCAAGTTGGACAGTATGGCACTGCCTGGAGCATCCTTCTGGTGGCATTTAAAGCACCTGGTGCCCTAGGAAAAGGAATTGCATCCAAAGCTGTAAATTCTCTGCTCTCCTTGTATCCATCTACCGACCAACAGGGGTTGCTCTGATAGCAACACAATATTTCACGGGCAAGAAAATGCACCACTATTTTTATTTCATTAATTTATTTAATATGTGATGCCCAAGTAGTTGTCTGCACTCACACCCTTACTGTGTGCTTCATGTGGTTTAATATAATTAAAATATTGCTGGTTTTATTGGCTTAACTCAAATCTTATTTTGATAATTGGAAAAGATATGCATCAGGGATTAATTTTTTATTCCAAATTAATTTAAACAGAAGTAACTGAAACCAGTGTCAGAACTGACCAAATTGATGATTTAAGGGTGCTTGGTTACTTCCTGCATTGTCTTTGTGTGATTTCTTATTTGTCAGCTTTTCCTGACTTAATTATGATTAAGTGTTGAACTTTACAGATGGCCAACTGCTGGTACTTCTGTATTGATCAGTTGTTTTTATTAATGTGTTAAATTTCGTGGTTGCAACAGGATCATATTTTGTGATAGAACAGCTAATAGCTGAAAAAATCTACCATAAGTTTCAAGCACCCCAGCTTTAGCAGGTATTCCTTTTCTTTCAATTTATTTTTTTTTCTGCTTAATTATTCTTTTACCTCTAACTTTCTTAAGGATACTTCTGAAATGTTTTCATGCTAAAAAACAAACCTGTGTTATTTTTTAACAGGTAGCAGCAAAAGAACAGAAAGGAGCTACCACTTACACCTGGAAGCACAGGTAGAACTAGCTTGGTTTTCTGGGATTTTTTTGGAAGTCCTTAAAATCAAAATCTATAATTTCTGCTAGGGCCTGTTGTCGTGGGGGTTTTTTTGCAGAATTAGAAATCAATGTCAACCATAATCTAATTCCTCAAGTCAAACCATTTAGTTCAAATTTGCAAATGAGTCATAAGCTTGCTTTCATTATTGATGGAGTCCAAAACAGTTCACAATAAACTAAAATATGGATTAATATTGCTGTGTCATATTCTTTTCCTCTCATAGGGCATCTCTAAAATTCAGGCATCCTTTGAAGCTAAGTTTTTATACAGATGGTCATCAAAACAGCATAACAGATCTTTGTGAAGTGAAAAGTACTGAAAGTTAGGAATGAATGTGAAATATATGCTTTTCCATCACATTTTTTCAATTGCTACATACGTCATACACGTTTCTGAATCCGTCTTCCTCCTATTCTATGAACAGTGATATTTTCATAAAAATCATGGATAAAGCTTTTAATTTTGTGTCCAGTTTGCTGCCATTTAAAATTTATTTTTTCCACAGTGACCTGTGCAGTCTCCTTACTTATAACATAAAGCTGAACTAAACTATAACTGTGGAGTTCCTGTCTTCTATCCAACATATGCTGTTTTACATGTCACATGTATACATATGATATTCATAATTATTCTATATCCTGAAACTTAGAAGAGATCTTTCAAATGGGAATGCCAATATTATTTTTCTTGAGATACATGTTATATGTAACTACAATTATTCATTCCCATGTAAGTGATTTTTCCCTACCAGTTTGTATATATAAACTGATGGGGAATAGTTACATAGTAAACACTCCGTACAGCTGAAGTCTTTGTAACCTTAGAAGCCTGGAAATGACATTATTAATATCCCATGTGAGGTTTTACCCGGTCTTCTGTTTTTTGTTTCTCAGAGCTCTTCAGCGTGTGGGAAGGAGCCCCACTTGCCCACAACTCACTGATCTGAACGGGAGCTGGAAAACTTGGGAGAAATATCAGCCCCCTCTCTAGCCATGGCCACAGTAGTAAGACTTCAGCTCAAGGTGGGTTGTGCACTGCAGCTGCCCCTGAAGGTCAGCAGAGGGAAGGCACAGCTGCAATTCCATGAGAGCCTGGCCAGGGTGATGGGATGCCACAGCCCCTCAGCACCGCTGGGATGGCGTTAAGTGGGATGCCAGTAGACGTCTCACAATCTCAGCAGGACGCTAAGCTCAACACCAGCTGTCAGAAATGCCTTCCAAGCCCTTTGGTCAAGCAACAGGGGGTCTTAGGAGGTGTCAAAAGTATTGGCCAGCCTTCTAACCTAGGGCTATGGAACTGCCTCTCAGAAGAAAATGTTCTGGTCCCGGCTTTTGGACTGCAGGGAAACTAGGACATGCAGTTGTGGCTTGGATTTAGTAGTTAGTTATGCTATTTGCACATGCAAAACCCCAGAGAAAGAACCACAAGCAAAATGAAACGGAACATTGTAAAGGCAAGACCTTTCAGGGCAATTTTTTCCTCCAGGATACCAAATTAAGGTATAACATTATAGCAGTTACACAACTTGAATAATTTTTCTATCCTTAGTTTCAGGAAATTCCAGCTGACAGTCACACCTCACCTAAATTCTAATACATGTCTCTTCTTAATTTACATGTGCTTGGGTTTGCAAGACAAATTTAATTCCTTTTAATGCTACTTGATGGTGGTATCTCTGGGTGTTTCTTCTCTTACTTTCTGCTATTTGCTCTTTATTTTTGTGTTGCCGCCCAGATTCCTGTTTTCCCATGCCACCAATCGTTTCAATCCTTCTGTTTTATCACTTTGTCTAATTTATTTTATCTTTCACAGTGCTTGCTTTCCTTTCTTTCTGTATTATCAGTGTACAGTCTCCTAGGTATCTAGCAGCTCTCAGGGTTGCTTGAATAGCTAGAGCACTGTGGACTGGGTGTCTGAAAGTCAGTATTCTTTGCAGCTGCCAATAGCTTTGAGCATGTCAATCTATCATTCAATATTTTGCTTTTTTCTTCTCATTTCTAGTAATGCAGATAGAGCTACCCCCCCCTTCTGAGCAAAATGCCATGGTGTTCACAAGAGCTATAGAGACAAAAAATAGTGTTGGTTGCAGAGAGAGGAAAGCTTTCATCATCAGAACTACATGGACCTAAAGGTTTTGTAAACTAAAGGCCAATTATTCCCTGAGGTGCATGGGGGCCACTTCTACTGTAATCAGTCTTGTGAATGTGAAGGCAAAACAGGACCTTGACTGTCTGTATCTGGACTTTGTCAGGCCATTTGTTTGTGACCAGAATTGTATCGTTACTCTGGTTTTCAATAAAGGGATGTTCACTGAGGCATCACATTGATATTTTTGAAGTATGTTCCACATTTTCAAAGGAACAAATTTATCAGCATGGAATTGAAATGTCTAGCTGTTTCAGTATGCTATTGAGATTCCACATCACACTGATGTACAAGGGCATTCATTTTTCACTTAAAGAATGTAATGGGAATGAGACCCCACCTGCAGTGCTGCCTCCAGCTCTGGGGTCCCCAGCACAGGAAGGACATGAACTTTTGGGAGCAAGTCCAGAGGAGGTCACCAAGATAATTAGAGGAAGGGAGCACTTCCGTTATGAGGAAAGGCTGAGAGAACTGGGATTTTTGAGCCTGGAAAAGAGAAGGCTTTGGGGTGACCTAACTGTGGCCTTTCTGAGGGGAACCTACAGGAAAGATGGAGAGAGACTATTTAAAAGGGCCTGTAGTGACAGGACAAGGGGGGATGGCTTCATGCTAAAAAGGAGTAGGTTCTTTATTGCCTTGAATCTGGCTCTTCATGGAAAATCTTGTTAGGCTTTAACCTCTGAGTCCTGTACTAGGCAGATCCTTTTTGCAGGTATTTTAAATCTTTAGGTGTTTCTGTAAAATACAGCCTTCAGCAATGACCTTTGGGCATTTCACTGAGGAGGGATCACCACCCTGAAAGAGCTGAAGAGCTTCCTTCAGGACCATGCAGCCCACCAGGCTGATTCCTCAGGCACTGAATCTCCAGCATCACTTGCTAGATGTGGTACAGAAAGCAGTGGCTGGAGGTGTATAGTTACTCGGCAACATCAGTTCTTCTTCTGGGACCTCTGGAAAATGGGTGACTGAGCCCAGTCTGGCTCTTTGCTGACAGGCCAATTGGAATCATTGGTGTCTCTTTTTGTAGCATTTCGTAGCAGAAAGAGCAAGGCTGGAGCTGAAGGGAGGAAAAATCTCTTCATGGAGTGTTTTGTGTCTAGGATTGAGGCCTTTTGAAGGATTTAAGTCCCAAATACAAACGAAATATCTGCCTAGCTATAATAGCTATTGGGAGACAGAGGTAGAAAAAAGGAGAGGAGAGGGAAAGGGAACCACATCCAAGGAAGGTGATGCTGTTTGGAAAAAATGTCTCTTACAGTTTGGCATCTAGCTCTTAACATGCTCTTGCCAACCTGCAAGTTCATTTGAGGTTTATAGCAAGTTACAGGAAGAATAAAAAGTTAATCATGTGCAGAGCCCTGGTGTTGTATTCTTGCCATCTATTTCAATAGCAGTAATAACATACAGACTGTGAAGGGATTAAAGAAATGGCACAAGCTGCTTTCTGCTTGAGTTTGTAAATGTATTTCCATTGAAAGCTTAATTTTTATGTTTTCCATCCAAATTTAAAAAGAAGTGAGGTCCAAGAACGCTATATATGGGTTGGATCTGGGGTCACATTTTTCTATCAGTTTTTACCCGAGTCAAACATGGGGACTTTTCATCTGCTATCTAAAAACATTACAATATTTTATTGAGGCTCAAACTCACAAATGGTTATAAGAGGAAAAGTGGGGAAACTCAGTGATGAAGGTGGTTGCTCAAGAGAAGACTTAACTACGTGTTGCAGCCTGCATCTTCTTAACAAATCCCAGAAGTTCTTGTTAAATATTTTTGGGATTTGAAGCTGAGGAAATCTATTGAAATACTGTCTGGGCCTGGATTAACACTCCAGACTAAAGAAAAATTTAATTTTCTTTTTAAGAGCTGTAATTTTAATTTTTTTTTTCAGTTAGTAAAAGTATGATATTTACTGTCATCAGCTGAGATCAAATATCTTAATGCATCTAAAATTATCATTGTTACTTACAACAAAGAAGTAAGCTTCTCAATAATAAACCATGGACTAGGAAGTCTTTTTAGTGGATTAAACTTTTTCCTGAACTAAACTTTTTCTGATTTTTTTTTTGGTGGTAATAACCTCCCTGAAAATCTGCTTTTTTTCTTGTATATGACTGCAAACTGGACAGAAATTTTTTGTTCCTTGCTCTCACACAACACAAATGGAGTGTCAAATTTTACCCAGGGCAAACATGTGCCTTTAACTACATTTACCATATTTCTTAGTGTATTAGCATGCTAATATTGAATAACAGATATTGAATAAACAAAATATTGAATAAATAGAATATTTTTTTTAATTTATAAATAAATAAATATTGAATAAACAGAATAACAATGCTAAGTTATTCTGATTGGACCTCAGGTATAGAGCAACAACATACAAAGATTTATTATTTTCTTTAAAGAACTTGAAATTTGGCAAAAGCTTGCTGCAGGTGAGTGGTCTTACTTACTAAGGATGACTTTTAACAGCTTTAGCCCACAAGTTATTGCTATCCTTTGGGGGAAACAAAGTAATTGATTTCAGAAAAAAAAAATGTTGTCTTTGCATTCCTTTACTTCTTGTCATTTTTTCGTTGTTTGATATATCAGTTTGTTGTGCATTGCTTTCTCTCCTTGTTTATCAAAGTTACTAATTTATGGTCTATTGATGCACAACAGTTATTTGAGCTTAGAGTTGGTACGTGGCTGTCAGTAAGAAAGATGAGAAGCAGGAGTATGAAGGATTTTCCCAGGGTAGCACAAGAGTTATAGCCACATCTCTAAGTGGAAAACTTAGACAAGTGAAAAAAAGGTTGGATGCAGAAAAGTAGGATAAGACTATCCCTTTCTTTTGGGAGATAATACAGTTAATATGTTTAAAATACTTAGGATTGGTTTATATTTAGCTAGTTTGAATTGTCCAGCACTTTCACTACATAAAATACTGAGGCTTTTTGATGTATTTGGTTTTTATCTTGCCCACTGGCCTGCCTCTTTCCCTTCCCTCTTTCCCTTCTTGCCTCCTTCATAGTGTTATGGTTAACATAGGAGAGAAAGTTTTCCACTTACTCTGATTGGAAGAGTTTTCTCAAAAGGCTCACTCTTTGTTTTTCAGCCTTAGGTTATTTTTTCAGTAATGGTTCAATCACCCGTTTTTGTTTTTGGAAGAGAGTATAAAATTCGGTTAACAATGCAAATGTCTGGTCTTGCATAAGTTAGCTGAAATTTCTGGACACATCTAATACTCTTTGTGCATATTGACATATTTATCTACATGGAGATTATAATGGCCTTGGTACTGATTTGCACTAGAAATATATTGCCTGTAGGTACCAGCATGCTCAGGTTCTAAAAAGAGTTTGTTGATAATTTGAATTTCAACAGGAAAGACAAGGGAGGAAGAGAGAGGACATTAAAATTCTGTAGAATAATTTCTTTTCTTCGGTGTTGTCACTAAAAAATTTAAAACCTAAATCTTGATGCTTCTTTTCACTCCCTCAAGAAAATTTTACATTTCAAGAAGGGCCTGAAGGCTCAGTAGCAGTTTAGCAAGGATGCAAGAATGCCACCATCTTTCTTGATGAAGTTTTATCTCATGAAGTTTTGCCTTGTTCTTTAAAATGAGGAGGAATTTTCATTCTCATGGTCTGTGGTTTACACAGATGCTTGATTTTACATTCACCTAAACTACAACACTGCGCCTGTCAGTTGGTGCCTTCATGCCTTGTGGTTTCACTCCTGTCCTGGAGTGAATGCATGTGGATATCTTTGTAGATCCAGCACTGCAGGTAGGAATATTAGGAGTATGATTTCACTTATTTGAAGTTATCAGAAATGCTGGAAGCAAAGATCAATGGCAAATACTACTCTTATTTTCTCTCCTGGAAGATTGGTTATATCTATAAGAAACACTGAGAACACCTCTTTAAAAGAAGTACTTGTTAGGGAGCCAGAGAAATGTAAAGTACAATTTGTCTGGTTCTCTGAAGTCTTGACAGATAGATAAATATGAGGTGAGCTGGAGTGACTGTGGGCAGAAAGCTGAGTTTCAAAAGTGAGACACACTAGAGTATTGTTTCAGTGGCAGAAGAATGTCTACATTTTTCTTATAGATTTCTTTGGGGAGGGGGGGAGGGAAGAGCATCTTGTGCACTCTGTCCTCAGTTAGAATTTGTATAATTAAATTTGTACAATTTAACAGATGACAAAAATATTTTTATGCTAGGATATTGCCATGACAGTATTGCTCCTGATATATACTTGAATATAGTAGTCATAAAGCTGTACAGTGCTGTAAATGTATGTATTATACATATTCATTTTTTATACATGTATGCAGAATAATTCAGCTTCTGTGATTTATTTTGTTAAAAGATACACTTGTTTTACTTCTATTAATGGATGTATGTGCAATTTATAAATTGGAAACACTAAAACTATTCATTTCTGATTTTTAAGTTCTACTGAGACTATACTGTAATGATGGTAAATACAGAGTAATATCCTTGCACTTCCCGAGGCCTTAGCTGGCAGAGTTGTCAAATTAAACTGGAACATTTTGTAAATGTATCTTTAATAAATACATATGTCTGTCATGCCTCCCTACTCAGTCTTATAAATCAGACTGTATCTAGCTGTCAGATACTCTCAACTCGGTTGTCCTAATCTGTCAAGTAAAAATTATAGCATCTAGGCTCACATCCTTCTCTGAAAATATTTATTTATACCAGTGACATGTCAAGGACACACCATTTTTTTAATTTATCCTTTTTTCCCTAGGAACAAAACCATTAACAGCTGGCTCAAGTCCCTGCCAGGAGGGCAGTGGTTAACACAAAAAGGGAATTTATGATGTAGGAACACACCAGCCAAGTAAAATAAATGCTGCGTAGCATTTAAAAAAAGATCTTGCTAAATTCCAGATACTGAGCATTCAGACTTGTCTTACTCAGTATACAATAGTAATTTTATACCATTCATCTTTCATCTACGGGTGAGCCCACACTCCCACATTGCAAAGAGATGTAGAGGTTGTCTCCAGGTTTTGTGCCTCTGTAGTGTCTGGTAATTAACCCCTGTAGTTCTAATGATACATCAAGACTCATCATAAACTATTGCTGCAATCTGAGAAAAGGATTTAACAAGTCCTGGAGAATATGAAGCTATTGCTTATTCTGGTTCCATCAGCTCTCCCTGAACAGAGAATACAACATCAGAAGTTGAGACCTGGGGGAGAAAGAGCAGGTGGAAGAGGATGAAGGAATCCTTGGTATTCTTAAAAGAATAGATCTTTTTATTCCATACGCATAAAGAGATTTAAAGAAAATCTCCTGTTGCTTTTTCTTTGTAGAAATTTCAGACTGCAAAATTTTAAAACAACTACTGAACCTCACCTATGTTCAGTTTAGGAAAGGAAGAAAATGAATTTTAACTCTTTGAAATCTTGTGCCCAAATAATTAAAGAATTAAAATCCCAGTTCACGTCAGACTCACAACTCATTCTAGTAATCATAATACTTTTTCATTTTTCTTTTTATTTTTTTTCTCTGAGATGAGTAAATTCTCAATACTTTTTTTTTTAGCGTGTTAGACTCATCTTTATTTTGAGCCTGTATATTCATGCTAACTAGTTTCTGTGGTGATCTGAATTCTTTTGACTAAAGGACTTATTCTTGCAATGTCCCATAAGATAAGAAAGTGTAATTTCTGATTTTTTGCTGTACTATTATTGAGAGACTTGCCAACTGTCCATAATAAAGTTATAAAAATGTTTAGATGAAAAAGATGGATTCCAGTTTGATATATTATGAGAAGGTACTGAAGTTTCAGACTTCTCATTCTGGATATGCTGGAAAAAGTATGGACAAAAGGGAAGAACACCTGCTCCAGAAGTCAGGAGGTCTGTTCTTTCATGGGCCAAGGAGGAGTGGGACACAATGTGAGGAACATGAGTACTGGGACATTGTCCAGAAATCTGCCATAGCTTGTCTCTATCACTGTTAGAAGCAAGGCCACAACTCTGCTTTCTACAGGACTAATTGCTAAAGGAATTGCTTTGAGAACAAAAGTGATACTTTCTTAATTATAATGACTGTTGCCTCAGTGGGTGGAACTTGGGTGAATGTGTTGCACGTGGGAAAACAGAGGGGCAATGGCCTGGGGAAGAAGTTGCCTTGAAATCATGAGAAGGAGTTAATCACTTTGGAATGCCCCCAGGTGTATGACAGGGAATTGAACTTATCACAAATGAAATCTTTCATCAGTGGCATTTAACTAGTTATCTCCTTCTCTGACAGGCTGTCTAGTTTTATTTTAATATTATTACTTATAATGGCTTTTGGAGAATTGAAATATGATAGCTGAAGTGAAAAAAATTCATTTCGAAAGTAAAGCATTTTTAAAAACCAGAGCCCTGAAACTGTAAAATGAAGATTGGTTTGGCTTCCCTGCTATGGGTAACTTTTATACTGATATAGCTGTTTGTTTGCTTTTCCTGAAAGCCCCGGGCTAGTTCAAGCATAACCATTCAATTTAAGGCAGGGTCTGATGAAGAGCAGTCCTATGGACTGTGATAGACTGTGATGGATGTTCACTGTGATCCTTCTGCCCTTGAGAACTGTGTGTACTAGTTTGAAACCAGATAATTAACTAACTGCTGCTGGTGGGTACCATGTAACAAAAAAAGGGATGCAAAGCCGAGGGATGTGGAAGAGAAACAGTGCTGCAGCTTCAGTCTCTCAAGCCACGAGTCTGAGAAATTTAAATAAAAGAGAGTGACAGGTAAGATTAGAGCCACTATCTTGAAATCTAGATAGTAGTAAGGCACTTAAGTACTTCAATTTAAAACTGGATAGGTCAAATGTTACTTGATTTGTTCAAGTGTGAGGACTTGCTGCACAGTTTTACAGGGAAACACATCAAATTGGGCTGAAGAAAGGCCCATTGTAGATCCAGGCATATAAGGAAGCAAGGAGAGAGTGATTGGTTTGGGAAATTCTGTTTTTCTTGTGGTAACGGCATTCCTCCTCTGGTTTTAAGAAATCTAATTCCTTCTTGCTATACTCTCATAAATTTGTGGTAATAGTAAGACTTTAAAGTGCACGATAGGGATTTACACTCTTGAACCTTTTATAAATATTTCCTACAAGTATTTTTTGCCAAGTAAACCACTGATGTCCTTACATGGAATTAACTTTTTTTTAAAAAAGTTTTTTAACCAAGCTTTTTTATTATTTGCAGCAAATTCACCATTAACCTTCTCTAGAGAAGGGTGCAGTTCTTAAATACACATAGTGAATTAATCATGAGCTTCTTTCTCCAAACAAAAGCAGTATTTGAAAGAATTTATTGTGAAAGAAGTTGTATCATACATAACGAAGTGTTATAAAAGTCCTGAATGCTTTTAAGTGACTAACCCCACATTAGGCACTGGGAAATCTGTGCCTGGAATAACTAGAAGTACAGAGGGCCTGATGTAAAGCATGTTGGAGTCAATGACTCTTTTCCATTGTCTGCAGTGGACATAAGGTTGTTCAGTTTCATGGGAAGGAAAAAATTTATTTTATGGACCAAACATGCACAGAGAAACACAACTCATTCCTTGAATATGCGTGCTTGCTTCCTGATGGCTTTTAATGGGAAACATGTGTTCAGTGTGAGGTGAGCACATTGAATTGCCCAGGTTTTTGGAGGGTATTAGTCACTTTTGCAGGGGAATCAATATCCAATAACGGGAGCTGATCAACAGTGCTTGATTTCAGTTGAGCATACCAACAAGGTGCTGTGAGATATGAGCTTTCATTGGTTTTCTGACTCTTTAAAAATTAGGGGTTGAGGGAGCTGTCCTGGAATCAAGCACTGAATTTATGTCATGTTTCTCCAAATCTGGAAATGGGACAGTGAAAAGGATTTCTGTATAGTTAATGTATATTCCTTCAGCTGCTGATGCAGCAGAAAAAATGAAATAAATGGTACAAGCTGCATAACGCTTTGGCAATGAGAAATTGCTCTAACAAACTCAAAATTGTATACAATACAATAAAATATTAAAAATCCACTAGTTTTGCAGCCTGAGGAACTGCTTATTCCTCTAAATCATGAGTCACCTCATGGAGATCAACCTCGGTAAGAGAAATGATTTTCTTTAGAAATTAAAGAAAGAATTCCAACATTTAATATTGACTTCCTAGGTATAATGAATATTTTTAAGCATTTTCTTTATAATGACCTGAATCCATGTCACTGTAGTGTGTTATCTGCAAAGGGAGTGTCTTTATCAACCAGCTAATCCTCCAGTTCCATTTAAAGAATTATTGGAAAACTGCTGTTGCAATTGTCATCCTGCAGAGACTATAGTTGTTAAAAACAAGTAAGAGACCATAAGTTTGTTCATCTGAGGAAATAAAGCAAGAAGTAGTAAAAGAAAGCAAAAGGCAACACTGAATTTGAAACAGAGGTGGAGAAAAGATGCACAGACATTCTTTTCTTTCTTGTATTGCTTTTCTTACAGCATTTAAACAGCCACATAATGTACTCTTCTTTTACAATGAATCTTACAAATTGAGAAGATTTGTTCTTAATTCTTCTAGATGTTGTGGGAGAATACTAACAACTTCAGTGCTTCATTTCCTAACCCTATAAACACTTACGGATTTTGCTTGATTTCAAGTGAGAAGGCCCACTGACACACAGAGGGACTACCCAGAGGCTTAAATTTAAGCAGGTATGTAAGTGCTTGTGGAACTTGGGCTTTTTTATATTGATTGACCGACAGGTTCATTGCCCTACAGGGGATACTTCACAGGAGTACTTGCAGTGACTTTTTTTGGTTTTGGAAAGCTCAGTTTAAGTCTCACCCTAGTCAGAGCTCCACAGATTTATGCTGTGGGAAGATGTGCACCAAAGGTAGATTTTGGGCAGGGCACTTTGGTCAGCCATGGTCTGCATGAGGGCTTGCAGGATGCCCTGGGGGATTTCTTGAGCTGTCAAAATATGTATTGCATGTATGGTGTGATGTCTGCAGCCCACTCTGTGAAATCCGCTGCCTTCTGTGCTGAGAGAGGAGCTTCTGGTACAGCTTTGAAGAGACCAGCTGAAAGAGAAGTATGAGAATGGGTTAGAGGAGGCGATGGTGATAATTGCATTGTTTGTAGAGCTTTTGGGAGAGGAAATTTGGGGATTCAACAGTTGTCCCAGCTCTGCAGAGAAGCTGCAGGTGGGTGTTTCTGAAGCCTGCTGGCAGGGTCTGGGGGATCCTCTCCACCGCAACTCCTTTTACAAAGCTGCTTTTTCTGGATTTATGCTGAGACAAGTGAGTAGGGAAACGTACCCTGCTTTTTATGCAGAATTTGCTGGTGTGATTTGTAGAGAAATACCAGGTTTCTTGTTCATATTCTTTTTTTTTTTTTTTTCCAAAAGGGTTTCCTCTCTCTTCTGTGGAATTAGAATTTCTCCTCTTTTTAATCAACTCCTAGGAGGACATCTTGATACTATGCTCTAAGTGATATGCATTAAAAAATCCTGAAGTTTATTGAATTTGCATATACAGTTCCTCTTTTTAATATTATGCCATCAGCCCACTCACCACCACTGATGAAATTTATTAATCTATTGAATTCTGCTCATAAACTTCTTTCAACTAAATATGACTCCACGTAAGACATTGGCTATTAAAATTAATGAAGACTTAATTCTGATTTATGAAGAAGATGTTGCATTTCTCACTGGTAAAAGTCTAAAATCAGATGGTCTATGAGAAACTGCATACTAAATAGACTGCTCTCATGATCTGCTGTTTGATGTTTTGGCATGAATATTTGTGTTAAATTGTACGTTCACCTTGTAAAGTTCATTCTTTCCTAACTACATTAGACTGCTTTTATAAGTGCTCCTGTTAAAATAACACCTTTTTGTTATAAAACAGTCTGCTAATATAGCTACAGCAAAAACTCGTCAACCTTTCCATTATAAATATAAATCCCTATTTTCAGGGATTTTAAACTCTACTATAAATACTCACTCGAGGCTAAGGTTTGGCATGTAAAGCTTCACCCAAACAAGAAAGCTATTTATGATAGAATTACTTTAGCCATTTGAAAATATTTTAGGGCAGAAAAAGTAGAAATAGTTGCATGTTTGTTTTTGTGTTTTTTGTTTGGTTTGTTTGTTGTTGGTGGTGGTTGTTTTTAACTCTGATTTTAATCTGATATATTCCTAGAGTTTGAGAAGCTGGGCAGGGAGGAAGGTGCAGGGGCAGAACGGCTGTGTTGTGCTTCCTTCTGGTTCCAAGTTGCTCCTCTGCACTATCTGGTTCTGCTCGGGTCAGTCTGAGTTCAAGGGGCGTTTTGTCTTTGGATGTTTTTGGGTTTGGGGCCCTTTTCAACCACGGGGTTTCTGGTGCAGTCTTCCCAAGGCGCTTTAATGTCATACTTGAAAAATTACTTCTGACACCCTGTCAAAGTCTTCATATGAAGTGGAAAGTTGTTAAGTTCCTTCTCCTCCCATGAGCTTCTCAAAGATTGGAGTCCTAGAAACTCAGTGTGTGAGGTCTTAGTGGTATAGTTTAAGACAGGATAATCTTGACAACAGACTCGTAAGGTTGCCTAGATCTTTTCTAACTCACCATGTCCTTTGGCTGCATCCAGTGCTGAAATTTAACGTCTTTCTGAACATTAATACAGTTTTTTTCACAACTGCTGGAAAAAAAGTGTTTTCAGATGTATTTCAGGTTGTGTTTCATGATCATTTTAAACTGCCCTGGATAGCAGCTCTGGCTGAAAGTAGTTAGCTGTGTCACTTGTCCTTCCTGTCCTGTGAGTTTCTGCAGTTTCTGCACTTGCATGGTCAGTCAGACAGACCCTGAAGCTGCTTTGGTTGGGTGGGAGAACACAATATACAAAAGTGTGAATTGGGTGTGGGGCAGACAAGCTCCTTGCCCACCTCAAGGGGCCCACAGGTGTGACAGTCGTGCTCAGCAGGGCACTGTGATGGTCAGACTGTCCCCCTGCCACCAGCAGCCCTGTCTAGGCTTGTCTTTAATGAAATAATGAAAGCACAGTAAGTGATGCTTAAATGGCTGCTTGAAGACCTTCCAGAGAGTGACTGCCATCCCTTGCAGGGTGCCTGAAAGGATTTTCTGAAGTTTTTGTTTCCTTGGAGCATCCACAGGGATAAAATACCCAGAAGTCCAGGTGTCCATAGGAAAAAAGAGCCTCGTTGTCAGGCCAACACTGGGCAAATTACATTTTCTTTAGTGTAGGAACAACAAAGGCTTACAGGCAGTGGGCTTGCCTGTCTTTGACAGCACTGCAGACAGCCTTGGTCGGCCAAAAGTCTGTGCATGTGCATCTGGAGGAGACGGAACGAGCAGGTGTTCTTGATCACTCAGCCTGGAAATGCATGATCTGAGAGGAGACCAGCAGCAGACAAAACCCTCAGATGGCAAACCAAGTCAGAAGTGGGTGGGCTCATAGGCTTGGTTGCTTTTTAATGACGGTTTGCTGGGCCTGGCAGTCGCAAACAGTTTGTGCGAGTGGTTGGTAAGCACTAGAAAAGAGCGTGCGGGGGATTTCTGTGGTTGCTAAGAGCAACCTGCTCTAGCAGGAAATATTTTATTATGCTCAAAGCTTTATCCTGAAAGCCCCAGGGTTTATAAATTGAAGAGCAAAACAAAACAAGGAAAGGCCCCTCTGCCTTCTCACAATTAGCTGTGAAATTTCTCAGAGGCCTCCCTTCCACCTGTGCCTGCTGAGATGGTCTCATGGCAGCACCTCAAGGTCTGACCATGCCTCCGCTCTGCCAGCGCACTTCTCTTATCTGGGAGAGTGAAGGCAGCACCAGTATTAGGGGGAGACTCTTGCTGACCGATATGAGTCCTTATACCCTCTTAATTATACTGTTTTTTTTTTCTCTTCAGCTTCTTCTTGAGATCCCAGTGCTTCTCTTTCTCCCTGAAAGCAGTGTGCATTCCCTTTGCCTCCTCTCCGCTCTGTCCCCATGTCCATGTGTCTCCACTATTCTTCCTCTCTTTTGTTTTCCTCACTATTTTTTTCAGGTGTTCAACTTTACCAGGACTTCTTCAGTAGAAACTGCAAAATCCTTTCTTGAAGATGCTGCCAAGGAGGAAAAAAAAAAAAAAGGTGACAGTAGTTAACTCAGAAATGAGTGCTATAAAAGTCACAGGGCCTTGAATATGTGGGTGTTGTACAATTGGTGGAAAAGTAAAGGTTATGTTAAATAAATCTGAGATATTTATAAGATTTGAGGGTTGGTTTATTTCTCACTCTCTTTTTTTTTTCTTTTCAGTTATTGATTGAAGCTGGATATGGAAAAATAGAAGAGATAATAAAGATTTATTTTGAAAAAAGGGAACTGTACAGCAATTTTTAACAAAAATCCTTTTACACCACCATTGTCATTTTACTCAAAATATGTTTTGTTTGATCCTTTAAAAAAAGAGAAAGTGAAAATACCCTCATGAAGGGTAAGCCAGTTCTACATTTCAAACTCGCTGGCCTGTGCACCTTTAGGATCAGTCAAGCTCTCGTGGAGTTGTGTTACATATGGGTAAGGCTTATTATGTTATTATTTGAGTTTATCATCAAGTAAGTGAGACAGGGAGTTATTCATGGGACCACCCTGTCTAAGCCATTTCTTGTTGTAAAGAAATCAAGCCAAAGTATTCCCACAAGTATTGAATGCACTCTGCTGCTTTGACTTCAGAAAAAGACCACCTCTGTTAAGCAGCAATTTATTTTTTTTGTTGGTCCCTTGGGTGACCACTGATGGCAGCTTTTCCTGTGTTTCCTATGGTAAAAGCAATATGTTCTGAAATATTTTGATTATGTTTAAAGTATATGTATGAAAATGTGATGTATGGTGAAGTGATGTATGACAAAAAATAATATTGATACGCATACTGGATATATCAAGAGGAAATGTGGAAGATATTTTCACAAGCATATGTTCCACTTTATTTGGGAGAGGAATATTGGAAGGCATGGGAACTCTTATGAAAATGTATAGAAGCCTTTTATAGAGTGTTGAAGCAATTTTTCTGATAAATGTTTGGAAAATATCCAAAAGTGTTATGGTACATAAAGAAAGCAATATGTAACTTTTTTTTAATTGTTCTTAATATGGTTAATTTATGTTCATTTACTTCAGAATATATTGGAAACATATTTCCTACAAATTAAACTTATTTTTGTGCTGCCTACGCACCCTATTGACATTTGGTTGATTCTGTAATGATCTTATAAAGTGCATAAGTGTGTATTTCTCCAAATTTATAAATATATGTAAAATGTGCAGTACATATATTTATTGAGGACAGGACATGTTTACACAGATTTTTACTAGTCTGTCTTGTGTTCTGGACAACACATGCACAGAGAGTCAATCCTGTTTTTAATATGTCTATGGAAGCTTTACAGGTTTATGCATATACCTGCACTACTCTATACAGGTCATGGTTATGAGGAGTATTTTTCACAAATTAAATCTGTCCCTTTTTGGGTTTGTAAGAGTCTCAGAGAAAATTTGCTGATGAGAGAAATGTCTGCCATTAAGCAAAGTGTTTGACACAAGAAAATAAATTTTGTTATCATCTCTTCGAAACTATCACTTAAAATTTCTGTTTCATTTTAACAAAAATCTAAAAAGTAGATCTCCTCTGCTGACAGATCAATGCCAAACTTTATCTGCAGTACTAAGGACAGAAAGCTCTTCTGAGCATGATTTTTTGAAGTCTCTTATAATCAAAGAGCTTAATGATGGCTGAAAATTAGTATTTACTCTGCTTCCTTACATTTCTAGAAATGTTCTCCATGATGCCTTTTTGCTTTGTACTGGATTATGAAATTAAATGTTAAACTTACATGGAGTTTCCCTCTGTTAAGCCTGAGCTTTTGTTTTGTTTTGTGTGCTTTGTGTGCTTTTTTTTTTTTTTGTAAGAGGAACTGTTCTAGGACCAATAGAAAATTGCAGAGGCAACTTTCCAGAGCCTGAGGAATACATCTCATTTGATACTCCCTTGCACAAATGTATTCATGTTTGTTAGAGTACCTCAGACTATGACATTTAAAAGACTAAAATACACTAGCAAGTGAAATGGTTACTTTTAGGGTTTTTTTCCATTTTTTGTCCCTCTTATTTTTGTCTTTCTTTGTATTTCTCATATTTCTCCTTTCAAACCATAGCACACTTTCTTCCTTTTCAAATCTAGAAAGTGCAGCTTGAAAGAAGCATTAATAGGAAAGAAACTCTCAAGAAGCTTTGGTCTTTGCACAATAACTTGATATTAGCATATGAACTCCTTATTTAGGATACTTCAAATTGAGAAGGGAAGGGGAAGAGGAAGGGGAAGGGTCCTTATTTTAGTTTTCAGTACTTCAGGAATATATATTTTGTAGTTTCCTGAGTAAAATTCTAGGAAGCTTCCTGAGAGTTGCTAAACCCACACTGATAGGACCCTTGATTTCCTAATCTGATGGAAGTTATCTTCCAGACTGGATATTACGAAAAATTTCTTCACAGAAAGGGTTGTCAAGCACTGGAACAGGCTGCCCAGGGAAGTGGTAGAGTCACCATCCCTGGAGGTATTTAAAGATGTGTAGATGAGGCACCGAGGGACAGGGTTTAGTGTTGAGCATGGTGGGGCTGCTGAGTTGATGGTTGGACTTGGTGACCTTAGAGGTCTTTTCCAATGTTAAGGATTCTATGATTCCACTGACTCTTTTTTTTTTTTTTTTAAGTTGTATTTTTTATATGAAATAATTATTAAGTTCTCCATTTAACCATCTACATGGTGTTGTAGCAATACAAATAATGTTTCAGCCTTCTTGTCTAGCTGACAAGGAAGTATAGACCTGAACCTTCCTTCAGATGTGCCAGTAAAAGGGAGGGTTAAATGTCCAGAGCTAAATCACTGAGCCACTTTCCAATGCTTCAGTTTTGGAGGACTCTAAGAATGGGCTGCCTAGACATTTTATGTCACCACTTTTTCATTAAAAGAGGAATGTGCTCTTTAACTATAAAGGCCACTGCAATTTCTAGTTGTACCATAAACTCAGCCTGGTGTAAGCACCTGTATTTGTTAAAAATGGCCTCTCTCACTGTAAGAGGCTCATCCAAGATCTCAGGCCACAAAGTACTTCTAAATCTTCCTTTGGAATGGAGGAACTTTCTGTTCTAACTGCAGTCCTTGGGATCCTGGAATGCTCTTCAGTTTCAATAAGACACATCTATACTTTCCTATGTGCCCCCAGACTATGAATTATGCTGCCCTTTGCCATAAGCCTGAGGCATTGTCTGGCCTTGCATTCTGGCTTTTCCATAGTGCCTGAGGCTTTATAAAGATCTTGGTAACTCTCTTTCTTTTTTTTTTTTTCCAGAATTGAATTCATATATATTCTTATTTGAACTATAATTCTCAAATGGAGAAGTGAACCCAGAGGCAGACAGGCAGGAGAGACAGAGGAAAAAATCTACAGGTAAGACCAGAAGGCAGCAAAGGGATTGTCATACAGATGGATGATAAAGTGACAGACAGGGTGCTCTTGGCACATTGCATTTCCTATGGAAAAAAAAATGCTTCCCTTTAGAAACTTTTTAATGTCTTTTAGAACATTTGTAACCTTAAAGAATAGTCACGCTATCAGAAATGCTATAAATGTTGTATACAACCTTCTCAAACTATCCATTATTCTAGTGACATTATTTGGCAGACAGATGTTGACTGATCTAGTCTGTAGTGGATCAGTGAACCACAACCTTCTTTTTAAGCTGCCTTACCAGTGTTCACTGTCTTGATCCTTTGTGTTCTTATTAAAATTTACAATAATACTTCTATACATTCCACATTTTAAGTAAAATAATGGAAACTTAATATTGAATTTTTCATGTCTTGACCGATTTGTATGTTTTATTAAGTCTTTTGGCACTTATGGCTCTGGAAACCCCATGAACAGGAATCAATTACACTTTTCTAGAGCTGAACTGAAAGTTGTATTTATTTTTATAAGAGGAGTAAGGGTATTCAAACTAAGGATTTTGGAACAAAGCAAGTGTTTGAAGGGTTCTGCTTTATAGGATGGTCAGCCCTTTTTAATGGATTTATAAAAGCAGCTGACTTAGTATTTAACTTAGTATTTAACATTTATTGTTTTTTCACATTTTTAATTACAGAATAGCATTATTTTAGTCTTACCATAAATTAGTGCAGTCATGTTCCTTTAAGATATTTCCATCATATTAGTAACTTCATGCTTTGTTATTGCCATAGAATAAAAGTAATGCAAGTGTAATGCTTACTAGCAGAACGAGGTGCACAAAATATGACATGAAACACAAAGAAAGTGGTTGGTAAGTGTAAAGGAGATGGCTTGGCAACAAAAAGGCAGGATTAAAAGTTAATTAAGAAGAGTTATTTTTCTTACACAGGAATATACTTTTTCTTTTCCAAAACGAAGGAATTATAAATGCAGTAAATGACTAGACTGCTTGTTAGAATGCTCACATAAGCAATAGAAGATTGACTTTACATTTGGTAGCTTTCTTTTATTCAAACATGCAACATTTCCTGTAATACAGTAAGCAGTTTTCACGTGGCAGTTTTAAGGAGCATAGCAAGTTGAAAACCTGATATTTAATTTCTTTATTTTTGTTGCTGTTCCTCTCTAATGGTAAGCAGAGAACAAATGAAAGTTACAACTGCTTGAGTCTAAATAGATGATGATCACGATTTTTTTGAGTGGTTTAGAGGCTCATTTTGCCCCTTGTTAGGTCTTCCATCCATCTTCCTCAGCAGTGGAATGAAGTTTATCATCAGTTAGTGTGATGGCATAAAGTTACTTTTTTATGGACCTTTTTAATGGATGCAGGATTTGTACATGAAAAACACGTCTGTTATCTTGTTGGAATATGACTTTGATTCCCTGCAACTGGTTCTGATGTAACTGGCTCCAGTTTTATTCCTGCAGTAGGGGATGGAGGGAGTGGACTGGTGCAGTTGGTGGGAGCACAGTGCAAGTAATGCCAAGGTCACAGGTTCAGTCCCCACATGGGGTTGTTGACTTAAGAGCTGGACTCGATGATCTTTGTGAGTCCCTTCCATCTAAGAATATTCTGTGGATATCTGTGATTATAACTTTTACTGGCTGCCTTTGCGAATTCTCATCTAATTAAAATCATCAGGCATGTCCTTCATGGAGAACTGAATTTGTGACTTTGTCAGATGTGACCGTGCCAGCAATAGTGACACAATACTGCAGTTACATGGAGGTGTGTGAGCTGAGACCATTGATATAAGTGGTGATTGTTTATGGGGGCAGGACAGAATATGTTGGAGACTTAGACCTTCAGAAACCTATTTTAAAAGCTATAGGTAGTAGACCAACCCTGCAGTTTTGCATAATGCTCTTTTAGGCTGAGGAGCAATGAGAGAGAGAAAAGTTAAGAAATAGGAAATTAGGTTGCTTGAAGGTTTAATTTAGATGAACTCTAAAATGACAGAAAGAAAATGAGCAAAGAGAGGAAATAGCCAGCTGTCACCTGTAATCTATGAGGTTTCTCTCTCTGGCTCCATTCCTTACTGGTGCAAATCAGACTAGCTCATTTTGAGTTGCTAAAATTGTAGCAATGAGATTTGGTTCTGGATTTTTTGTGAAACAGGTTTGATGGGTTTCATTCATCAGGAAACTTTCTGAGTTCAGAATGAAGAAGAAGAGACAGCTGTAGTAGAACATTAGAACATCTGACTGATCAAATCACCCCTGCAGTAGTTCACGGACCCATCCAAGGTACTACTCTGGATTATCACTGTGGAGAAGCTTTCCAGCCTCAGGTGAGAGCCCTAGTCAGCCAAACTGCTGAATTATTTCTGTGTTTTGGGGCATTCTCTCTGTGAAAGTGATTTAATTTTTACTTAAATGCGTAATATGAAAAAGAGAAAGAATATTTTTAAATGTTTCATAAAACACTGTTACCTTCAGACCAACACTAACATCGATACAACCACTTCCTCTTATTTTCTTGTTCTCTGTGTCCGTGTCATCTTCTATAATTCTTTTCATTTTGTACCTCATATTTGACTGTTCTGACAATCTTTTTCACTCTATTTCTGTAATTCATCATGTGTCTCTAGTAAGAGAATGTAAGAACAGATTGATTTGCCACAATTCTCTTTGACATTGCATTGGGTTGGTTTTTTTTCAAGTCTGTAAAAAAGGACCAGGGAATTCCTTTGTGCCTAAATTATTTATATGAAACCAAATAGAATACAGTGGCAGTATAATCTTTTATTAATAAGCCTCTTAGATACTGGCCATGTTGCAGATGAATTCTGCTAGAAAGGAAATGTCTGTGACAGCCTAAGAATGGCAAGTACCAGATGTACTGTTCTGGGAGATGAAGCCTTCAGCATAACTGATGTTTTCTAATGCCACACATGAGTGAGGACAGGACCTTTGGAAACATCTACTGCTAGAATTTTTCTTTCAAATGTTTTCTAATAAGGCTACTTAAAAAGCAGTGATACGTTTTGTAAATGGTAAAGAACTGAAAAAATAGAGCTCGGTCCTCTCGCTTGTGTTCTTCAACATTTTCCCTTTTGAAATGCTTGCATAATTTTTCATCCATCACCTTGAAAAGGAATAGGCAATGGTTTTTGCCTTATTCTTAAACATCCACATTGCAGCAGCATAGATCATAGAATCACAGAATCCTAGAATAGTTTGTGTTGTACAAGACCTGCCGTGGGCAGGAACACCTTCCACTAGACCGGGTTGCTCGGATTCCCATCCAACCTGGCCTTAAACACTTCCAGGGATGGCACATCCACAATTTCTCTGATGATCATACAATCATAGAACTGCCCAGGACAGAAGGGACCTTGAAGAGCTCCTCTGGTCCAATCTTTCATGGGAAAGGGAGCTATATAAGATTACCTAAAACCCTGTCCAGTCACATCTTGAAAACCTCCAGCAATGGGGGCTCTGACACATCCCTGGGGAGGTTGTTCCAGTGAGTGATTGTTCTTACTGTAAAAAAATTTCATTCCTATTTCAAGATGAAACCACTCCTAGTGCAACTTGTACCTGTTACTCCTTACCTTCTCCATGTGGCTCCTTGTGAGGAGAGATCCTCTCTATCTTCTTTGAATTTATTTAAACATGACCTTTAAGCATGATCCTTATTTAGAATAAAATCAATTGCTGTAATTACTAATTATGTCACTTAATCTCCTACTGTCTCCTATTAAGATATTGACTAAAAGTAAGGCTATGTTTCAGATTTCATAAGATTAATTTCCAAAATTACAATTTTCTCCCTAGATATATATGAATCATCAATAATTAAATTATATTTTGAAGTCAGTCTGAACAAGAAAACTAGCAACCTCTAATTTAATAAAAATTACTTCCTACTATTTTTTTAGCTTTTTGGTTATTTGGCCCAGATCACCCAGTCATATACTCCTCAATATTGCTTTTGTCTTTTGAGGTTTTTTAGAGACTAGAGGAAATCTGTTTGTATTTCCTCTCCTTTCCCCTGGATAATAAGTTCAGTTCAAAATATCTGATATTTCTTCACATCTGGACACTTCAAACCCCAATACTGAAACATTAAATATAAAGTAATTTGTGGTTTTAAACTTAGGTTTCCACTCTCCCATATAAATGCAAATAAAATGTTTTCCATTAGAATAGCTCTGCCTCGTGCTTTTTTAATGGAGGCATTGGATACTAAAAAGCAGAGTAGAATCCACTTTGATAATACTGCATCTTCTCTTCTAGCTCCAATCTAAATATTTCCATCTGCCAGATTTATTATTTAGTATTCTGAATTATGGCGGTTGCAGGAAAAAGGGAAGAGTCATTTTTATTTCACTTTCTTTTGCCAGGCTTTGGTGGTCTTACAGTTTCTTCTTGGATTGCAGAAGTGTGTGCATGAAGATTTATAGTCCTTCCCACTGCCAAGATATCTCCTAGAAATCCAAAGGTGTCATTTGCAAACATTCATAACCAAACATATTTTCTAAAACTAAAAAATCTAAACTAAACTAAAATAGAATAAAATAAAATAAATAAAATAATTAAATAAAATCTAGCTTTCCCCAAACTCAGATCTCTGCTGAAGTGGAAAGAAATGTGTAAAATCAATCTTGGGAAAATGAAAGCAAAAACTTACAGAGGATCTTTCTATTTGTGTAAATACATGAAACAAGATACTTTCATTATAGAATTTGTTGTCTTGACATCAGTCCAGAATGCTGCTACTGTCTTTGACATTATCTAAGTGAATATGAAGCACACAACATGTCCTAGGTTAGCCAGCAAACTGCTAAATTCCTGAATCATTTGATGGGAAAGGGAGGAAAATCAGGATCAAGCAGCTCCTGGAAATGGAAAGGTCAAAATATCAGATGAAAAAGCAAGTTTCAGTTTTTAAAACTCCACTTTCTGGTGAACCTTCCTAAAACAACTGTTGGTCAGGATCCACCTTTATGAAGTGTTTTATAGTTTCATGTGATTCAACCATAAACAATTGCCTGAGTTAAAGACTTGATGTATAAGGTTATAGTTGAGTAGTTTTTTTCAAAAAGCTCTTACATCCAGAGAAGAAAAAAAAAAATTCTGTTCTTGTTTCATTCCAATTCTAACGTCATAAACTGTTTTCTAAATTTTTTTTATTATTTTGTCCCTCTGCTGTAAGTCAGATGTGCCAAATGACAAGCAATACAACATCTAATGCACAATGGAATATCAAATGTGCACAAATCAAAGCCTGCCCTCTCATCCAAGGTCTGCTTAGGAGTAAATATTAGGAAAATACAGAGAAATCTCCCAGCATGTCCTATATGAGAGTCCAAAACCCATGAACTCTGTAATGAAAAGTAAATAAATGACTCTGTCCTTCACTGCCAAGCTGTTAATCCATAATGTGGACTTGGCCTGTTGTTGTCAACAGTGACATATAAATCATATCAGACAAAACAAGAATGAAGCTGACCCTTTGCCCCTTCCTTAAGCCAAATGCAAACATTTATAATGCCTAAAACCTTTTCCCCTTTGTTCTTTTCCCCACTTTTCATGTCTCTCACTTGCTGGTTTCTGCCAGGATGGGACGAGTAGAAAAGTGTGAGGGAGCCTGTTTAAAGTGTTCTATGTGGAATTGCAGCCTGATTTCCCAAGCCAAAGATGTCTCAATAACACCAACCCACCTACTGTTTGGTCCCTCATAAAACCATGGCTCCTGCTGCTCAGGCCTTTCGGGAAGAGGAATGTATGGAGAAAGCAGCTTTGCAAATGAGATGTCACATACCCAGGTATGGCACAGAAGAAAAGCTACACTGGAGAAGGAAAGCTAGAGGGAAAGGTGGCCTTCCAGAAAGATCCAGGGACACCAAACCAAGAAAGGAAACACTGCCTGAAAGAGTTCAGGGGAAAGAAGGCTGATAAAAATACACTAAGGCTGTGCCTTCAGTAAGACCTAGGGTAAAACACTTTAAGGTTAGTGTGGATTAGGCATCAGTGAAAGAGATTCCTTTATGTTTTACCTAAATTTAAGTCAACAAGTGAAATATCCAGTGACTTTCGTATTAGTTGGACAGAGTTTTAAGTGAAAAAGGGCATGAAATTAACCAAATTTTGACATTTGTAAAGCTCCTACTGAGCTCATTTCAGGATCAAAGCCTGAAACTATAATTGTGTTCCTCATTAATATAATGGGACAAATATTGAGAGAAAAATAACTAAATCCAGGGCAGTAATTCCAAGAGTGATAAACAGCATGAGTTTACAAAGAACAGCTCTTGCCTTACAAACCAGATTGCCTTTTTCTAATAGAATTACAACAGGTCAAATTCTACTATGTTTATTAGGGCTGACTTGCTAAAGGAACCACCAAAGTCTATTCCTGGTAGGATTTACCTTTGTCAATAACAGTCCTGAATGTTGATCTATGATTAGCAGTTGAAGGGAGAGTGGCAGTTTAAGACTATACCCAATGATATTTTTCTGATCAAGAGTAAATTGCCAGATAGGTTTTGTGATGGAGGAACAGAGGTGTCGCTTGTATATTTCCAGTCTGTTTTGAATCACTCTCCTGGGTGAAGCACCATGACCAAGAAAAGCAGTGAAAAATGGCAAAGTACAGCTCCCTGCACGGAGCTTTGAGTGCTCTGTCAATGGTGTGATTTTATTCAGTCAGAACTGCAAAAAATGGCTTAAGAGAAATTCTCATACTCAATTACAAGACATGGAGAATGTGATAATTATGTTGTGAAAGTGAGAAACCTGAAAAGGTGTTCACGGGTAAAGTGGAGAAGTGGTTGGAGAGTGGGATTTAAGCAAGCAAGAACTAAACCTGTTGGTTCACACTTACAAGGTGAAAAGATGGGAGAAATACTTATTCAAATACCCAAAAGCCACATTAAAATCCTTCAAGTCACAAACCAGGCTGTCCAATAAACCACCTAACAACATAAAGCTCTAGCACTCACTCACTTGGAGAAGCATATAAAGCTATGAGGATATACATCATGTTGGAGGAAGAAGGATAAAGTAGTCAGATCCAGGCAGAAATTTATCATGTTTTGGGTGGTAGATAAAGGGGAGATTACCTGCAGCAATATAACTATATCCATACCCTCAAGTGTTTGATGAAGGAACAATATGGCATGAAATTGAGAGGAGGGAAAATCTCTGTTGGAAGTCTGGAAGAACTTTGACTTGAAATGTGATTTGTTGTGTGGACAGCTAACTTGGACTGGCAGAAAGGTAATGCATGGGACTCCTCCTCTAAGAGGTAGCATAGATTCAATAATCCCTGACTCATCCAGGAGATCCTCATATTGCTTAGACTTTCTTTATCCATGTCTGGGACAACAAAAGGTTTAGGGATAGAGTTAGGAATGGATTATTCTGGTGTTAAGTGTTGGCAATTGCTAGAGACTATTGGATTTTATCTTGTATCTTTTTCAGGGGTTTTAAAGATTAGTAAATCCTTATTTAATCAGGCAGTCCAGTAGGGAATCAACAGAAATATTTGCTTTTTTTTCCCATGTCAGTACATTACGGCTCCAGAGCTTGTGTTTTCTCCTTGCTTTTCAGTTGGTCTATCATTGCACTGTTGAAATCAATTGTATTTAAGCATCATCCATTTCCAGGTGCCAAATATTTGCCATTTTTTTCTAGTTGCCAGTGCCAAGAAAGAAAAAGGGATCCTTTGCTAGTCCCTTTGATGACATGGAGTGAAAAATGAAAAAAAACCCCACTATGTCCTGGCCTTATAAAATCTCTAAAACTCAAGTATGGAGGAGGGGTCAGCTACTTTTAGTGTGAAAAATAAGCTTCCAGGTGGAGTTCTTTGATAAACCAGAACACCTACAGGACAGAAACAAAGAGAGCAGGAGCCTCCATCCCCTCTGTACCAGATATTGTGTTTGGCCTGCAACACTTGGAATCAAGTGGAAAACCAGGCTGGAGTGGAAAAAATTATCACCTATCCATATTCTTTTTTTAAGCAATGCTTTGTAGTAAATGGCTTTCTGTTTAATTTGGTTTATCCCAGCAATGCTGCCCTTGGTGAGGCAGCGTGACTCCAGGAGTCTTCAGCGTGAGCAGGATCAGCCTGTGCATGTCCCTGTTGTCATGGAGTATCTGGAGTGCTCTCCTTTAGGGCTACTCCTTCTGCAGGAATCTAATTACCCTCACAACCAATGGAGACTTTGCTTTGGTAAAGACTGAGCTTTGCTTCTTGAATAGCTTTCTTGGAACACTAAAATAAAAGCAATTCTGTCTGAATTTTATGGCTGCACCTACAAAAGAAGAAAGTAGTTATTACTGTTAATCTTTCATAGACTCCAGATTTTCCATCATCTTAACTGCATTGAATTTCATAAATATTATGAATCTGTTGTGTAGAAGACCAGAATTTAACAAAAGAAGAAAGATATTTCTGTATAGAGTGTATTGTCTTGTTTTAAGATTTGGTGAGTAGGATATAACCAAAATGGTTGTTCAGTTCCATTAGATCATTCAGTACAGAGATATACAAGCTGTCTGGCAGTTTGGAGTTTGGCTAATGAGGAAATAAGTGAATATATAAAAAAATATTTTAATCCTCAAGCACATCTTTTCCCTGATTCACAATGAAGGATAGATGTCATATTCTAGACTAATCACTCACACTGATTTTGTGGACAAATGTTAATGAAGGCACAAAAGAACCCAAAGAATTCTCAACTCTGAACAACAAAAGCTTGTTGTGAATTTAACTATCTAGAAAAAAAGAAAGAACATTCATTTGTTTCTATATAATTTGCAACCATAGCTTTGGATACAACAAGGGTGTTAAATTGCTGGAAAGCTTTCTGGAATACTAAAAACTGCAATTCTATACCCAGCAGATATCAGAGCATTGTCATTCCAGTTTTTCCTCTGTGAATAAAAGTCTTGACTCAGCAGCAGTTTTTGTTCTCTCTTGTATGAGCCTTTCACAACTAACTGAATTTCATGCAGTGACTTTTACAGAGAGCAAAGTCCTGGCCTCTGAAGGCAGTGGAAAAGCTCCCAAAAATTTCAGTGGCACCAGAAGTCGACTTGCAAAGAGCAAATGCAAGAGAATCTTCTTTCCAGGAGTTGTGACAGCTTTACATAGAGCCCATGTCCATCTTCCAGCAAACACATAGTGACGAAAGAACTTCAGGGAATTTGGAAAGGTAAGAGGTGGTGAGTTGCAACCCCAAGGAGTTATACCTGCCCCTGGGGGTTTCAGATCTGCTTTGACCATGTTCTACCTTTGCTGAATGAATCAAGCCAGGCTCTGCATATTCCAGGAGTGGGATACAAGGTAACTGGAATATGAAGTTTGTATTTGTATGAAATCTGTAAAAATAAACTGGGTGTATCTCTGTTGGCACTTACTGGTCATAAACATGCTTAGGCAGAGTTATTAGGAGCGCTCGTCCTACTCTTCACTCTTCTGCTCCCCTGCTGTGCTAAGCCAGCAGGAATGTGCCTCTGGGAAGGATGAAGGTGAGTATATCTGGATATTTATACATATCCAAGGATCAGTCTGAAGGTATGATCTTGCTGCTGCATTACCTCAGCCCTGTAAGGAAAGCAGGAAGGTGTGGCAGCAACAGGATTATCCTCTGGGCACCAGAATTACAAAGTCATTCCCACTGCCCCTAATGATGAAGTCAAAACTGACCACCACTTTTGGGGTCGTACCAAGTTGTCTCAGGCATAGACCAATAGTTGGTCCCCCTTTTCCAGATATTGTTAGTAAACATTTCTCAAGCTCCACAACAAAGAGGTCACCTGTTCCATGGACAAAGCCCATTTGTATTGATTTCCACTGAAAAAGAGATGTTAATTTATTTATGTGTAAAGAACTAGCACGTGTGCCAGCCTAAGTATCATCAAAGTGTTATAAGGAATTTACAATGCTTGGCTGAGCCATTAATTTTTATGCTTAGTTTCAAAAGCAGTTTGAAATTTCTGCATCATGAATGCCAGAGAATCCCTTCTTATACCAGAGGTATCTCCTTTGCTTTAATCAAATCATTCCTTGTGGTGCAAATGTAACACCTTTAAACACCTTTATCTGTGGTACTGAAGATATAATAAATCTTTTCTGTAAAATATTTAAGGCTTTGTTTCTGCAGGGAAAGATAAGTACCATTAAGAGCATCTTCTTTGAGAATTCAAGGGAGATTTTTATGAGGAGGGAGATTGTTGCCAAGACCCTTAATCTGAGAATCTGCTGCAATTAAGCACTGCTAAATACTAAAGAGATGGTGGAAGGCGGTAGAAAGTCTTCCTCACATTCAGAAATTGGATGATGAATGATTTTGCTTGGGGATATAGACAAAGTCCACAGAGACTAGAGGAGCACCACACCTCCCAGCAATGGATGTGTTCTACCCATTGTTTTGAGATCCTCAGCACTAAGAAAGAAGATAGAGGAAAATATTCCTGGTTATATCGACAGCCTAAGCAGTGCTTTAAATTTTTATGTACCCTCTGTAGAACCTTGAAAGCTGCTGCTGTTGGTCTCCTAGCCTATACTTCCACCATAGCACATGATAGCACTCATATGATTGTACTGGATTGTTCTTTAGCTTTTATTCTATTGTAATAACTATGCTTTCCTTTGTTGTTGATATCATCCTGTTGATCTTGAGTTATCTTTCTATGAAAAAATATTCAGAGAAATATCTAAGAATTCTTTTATGCTAGTAGGCAATGCTTATTTCAAAGTATTGCTGTCAAAGTTTTGATGTGACATGACATAAGAGGAACCTCAAATACAAAAGAAAAATAAATGCTTAACTGTTTCTGGCTAGTAACAGTAGCAGCTTAAATGCCACAGAGCAGCAGGGAGACAACAGAAGAATATTTAAACTTTTGCTGCCCCACTGTACAAAAAAATACAACACAAAGCCAAAACAAGAATTGCAAAAGATAACATTATTTTAGGCACTTTTTCCCAATCTCAGGTCATAATGAGAAAAAAAAATAATTATAGCAAGCACATCTCAGTGAAAATGTGAAAATTACATACTAACCAATATTTCAGAATTTGTTAAAGGAAAACTTTACTGAATGAGTCGGCTTTGATAAAAATGTGGAAAACTCTTCCATTAGCAATTCTTGTCCCAGGAGTTGCAATTGTTGCAATGACCGTGCCCAGAAAAGGGCTCTGAATTCCTGCTTAACACCAATTAGCTATTTCAATAAAGCTCCTTATAACACCTTGGAGAGGAACCTCTCCAAGGTAACTGGTTGCCATGGCTGGGGGAGGCAGCACAACTCCCCTGGGGGGAGATGTAACAGAGAATCGTGGCTCTCACTCCCAACAAAGGGCTAATTCCTGCTCAAAGCAGAGTCAGAAGTGACTGGGAGAGGATTCTTTCCCAAGGGTCTGGAGGTGTGTGTGGGAATGTGGCAAAGCTATCACAAAGCGAAACTGCAACAGTGACAAAGTTTCTGGAATTCAGTTCTGGTTGAAAACTACTTGAAACTGAGATTAAACATTGCTTTTCCTTGTGTTTCTCTGGGCTTAATAGGTTATTTTTGAGGAAAGTGCACTGAGTCAGGGAAACTCCTGACTCTACTAACCACTTTTCCTCCTGACATGAGGCAGTCCCCCATTTTTTTGCTGACTTTTCAGATTAAAGAGTATCAATGTCTTTTATGGTTCAAATAAAAAAAATTGTTTCCCTGTAGGATCTCTCCTAATTGAGCACCTGTATACAAACAAAAGGGACCTGGATTTTGTTTTGTCCTTGTAAATAAGAAGCCCTGGATTTGATCCAGCCATTCCGTGAGGGAGCCAAATAATTGACAGTCTGGTCACAGCTGGCAGCCACGCTGGTAGGGTTCCAAAATATGAGGGGAGGAGGGAGGGCAGGTATAAAATATGTGCTTTTTACAGGGTAGGTTCTCACTAAAACAACAAACTAGTTCTTCAGCTGTAAATCTCAGAACTCTGTGGCTAAAAGAAATAACTCTCTGTACAGTGCTAATTCCTGCCTAATTCTGCCTTTCCACTAGAGCAATCTCAAAGTAGACCTTTTCCCTGTGGCAAAAGCTGATGATTTTTACCTACACCCAGAGGATTGAAGATGTCAGAATCTGATCCTTATCCACTTAGATATTGACTCATAGCAATGAATATTTTGACCAAATGCTTTATCAATAAAATCTTGAATCTGCACACAAGTTTAAAACTTGGAAAACTACTGACAAACTGAATGTTAAAATTATAATGCCCAAGTGCAGATGACCTTTTAGAAGCATGAATTGAGTTTCTCCAACAGGTATTCTGATGAGCCTCCTCTTTCCTCACATTTTCTTGAATTCATGCACATCCTTGAGATACCCATTGTGCTGCCTGCCTGAACACCTCCTGAGTTGCATTAACAATATTTGGTTTGGCACCAAATAACCTTGAAAGGGTTATGAGCAGAGTACAAAAGCATTCAGAAGCTTTTATCAGGTGTAGTTGCAGGGTTTATTTTAAAGTAAATGCTTAATATAGTTTCAGTTTCAAAGAGTCTTATTGGGTGCTGGATTTATTCAGTATGTAATAGTAAAGTCTTGCAACGTCTAAACTTCTTTCAGATGTTCATAAATGGTCTTACAGAATCTTTTTTTGCTTTTTAAACAAATGTGTGCATTCAAAAGATAAATGTACTAGATCTGCTGATATTCAGTGGAATGCCTCAGTCTGGCTTTGCTTTGTACATATAAAAGTTTGTGTGTCTGGCCTTTTTCACAAGTTATTTTTCCTCCATCTGCCTAAGCCTAGGTTATAATGTTCCCCACATGAATGTGCACCAAAACCTTTCCAGAGGTATGCATCTACAAGTTCCATTGTTACAGGAGGAGTTAGTTTGTGGCAAATTGGGTCCAGGGGTAGTTAAGTAAGCAACAAACATAATTTCAGGTACTGTATCTTCCTTTGGACTTCTCCTGCCTATTTTGATAGTGATATGAATGCATATTGCTTTTTTTAAAAATTTTATCTTGCTTTTGGTTAAGAGTCTCACTACACTTTGGATGCATGTGAATAATAAGGCAAATCCACAGGATGGGATATGGGGATTGAAACGGTAAGAAGAAAAAAAGGTATTTAGATTTCTTACTGATCTTGTGAAAAATTATTAACAGTACCAAGAGCTCTGTCACAAACTAATGCAAAAGAAGAGAGAACTGTGTTTTCTTTCTCATCTTTCTTTCTGGTCTAGTAATTTAATACATGAGCTGTACAGTAATTGCCACAGGTTTTGATAATTGTCTCATCCCATTTCATGTTACATTTTATGAAAAAGTCTGAATGTGGACAAAAGTTGCTGGATTTCAACCTAAATGAAAGATTTACCTTAAAATAAAGATCCATCCACAATTAAAAAAAAAATTGGTTTAGTCCTTGCAAATGTTGAAGACACTTGTTATAGTACTAAAACTGTAAAATAGAAAAATAGTGGGTGATGGAAAGGCCAGAATAGGGCTGTCAAATTTTAAATTTTAACATATGGACTGCTCACTCCCTGCTCTGGTTGCTAGTCATTCCCAGATGGTGTCTTTAGTGAGTGATGGTGAGGGGAAAGGAGCAGGTGGCAATGGCAATTTTTTTTGGATGAGTTTTTTTTACATATATCAAATTAAAATTCTGTGTTCCATACTGGGGAAAAAAAAAAAATAGAAGGGAGAAAAGAATACAGGAAGTACAGGAAAAGGTAATGCACAACTTGGAATCTGAGGCTGAAATTAAGGAAATCCTATTGTTGTGGGCTGATGAGTCAGGATCAGGATTTGGATCCAGATCTGAGATCCCTTCTAAATGGGGAATAATAGCTTTCATGCAGGGCCTTGTTCAGCCCATAGTAAAAGATGGCCCAGCAACTGCAGGAGGAAACTGCCCTCCAGAACGGAGTTACTTTCTCCTTTGGTGCACAGAGCATCAAAGCTCCCCAGCACATGCTTAAGGATAGGTTTGCATACATGTTTAAAAGTTTTTGTCTGGATGGAAACCGTATGCCAAAGAGATGGGGCTTGTGGGTTTGGTGCTGAACACGGAGTTTATGATGTCAGGGGTGATACTGATCTCCTTAAGCCTAAGGAATTTTTTTTTTTTTTTTTGCAAGAGGTTTCTTCTTATGAGAAACATCCTTACATTTCTCTTTGTTAACTCTTTGTTGGTGACTAATGCTGGAGTGTGCCATGTCCTAGCTGAGAGGAGATTGGACCTCTAGGTGCTGACTCCAGGCTTTTTCTTACAGTGAGCCCAGTTGCTCCTTCACGTCTGGCAATAAGAGCTCCTACTCCACAGTACATGTCTCCGTTGTTCCTTCCCATTGTTCCTTTGTGTATGGGTGTATCACTAGTTTGCCAGGTATTTCTAGAATACAACCAGCATTTTCTTTATTTGCTGTAATGAAATTAAAACATTGTTTTTATTTCCTTATCATTTTCAGTAATGACCTAGCTCTTATTCTCGGTCTTTCCAGACCAATCTGGTTGAGAATATGATCTTATAACTAAAAAGGAAAAATGGAAGGAAATTACTTGTGCGTCTCTGTTACAGACACAGCCTCTTGCTATGTAAACCCTAATAAATGTATGAACCTGATCAGTACTTCTTTTGTTATTGCTATAAATCCTGGATGCCATGGCTGCCTTTAGTCTTCCAGCTCTGAGAGTAAAATCTCCCACCTGAATCAGAGCTGAGGAGAACGGTAAGGTGTTAAAAAGCAGCAGAAGCAGAGAGTTAAATTTCTATTTAAAAAAAATCATGGCACTTTAAATGTTCCTTTTTTACCAGTCTGAACAAGACTCAATGGCACAATTAAAAATGTTAAGATGAACTTCAGAACTTTGTAAAAACCAGGATTGCATAATATCCCTCATGATCATTCTAAATCACTACCACACAGTGGGTAAAAGGTCTGTCTTTTCTGAATCCAAGGCAACTTAAAGGAATTATTGATTTTCCCTTTACTGAGAAATGAGAATCACATATTAGGAGCGAAAGCTGCAGACACAATACAATGACCTTTCTCCTTGGCTTCTCTTTTCTAACACAAACAGAATCACTTTCATTGCTAGAGTGGATATTAAACAGTATATCTTGTAGCAATGGGTTTGCAACTGTCTGTGCTTGTTTTATCCAATTAGCATACTTATCACAAGAGCAAAAAAAAATGAGTAGATACAGCTTTTAATTTCTGGATATATCAGTTCCATCCACAAAAACATTGAAAAGGCTCCAGCTGGAGGTCTATTCCATCTGTCTCAGTACTAGAGGGAGGAGGGGAACTTTCTTCCTGCAATTTTAATGGTGATGCATGATTTAGAGTAAACAGGTAATTTCACTGAGAGCAGAGGACCTTGGCTGACCTCTGGTTTATTCTATGTGTGTTTTTCGTAGCTGAGTTCCACGTATACTTATCTATTATACAGTGTTTCAGGTCACAGGCATGTCAGTATTCTATTTACTGTTTTAATTATATAGAATTTAAAACAAACTTATCAATACCTGACACATTACCTTAGGGGGAAATATCCTAACCATGAAACAGCATGAGAGCTATACTCAAACCTACCTCAAACAAAAGCTGGTTTCCAACAAAGCCATTAAGGGCAGATTTTGTTTTTACACCTGCTGTGTTTCCGTCTAATCACCTTTTGTGAGAGTGTGTGAAACAATGGCTTGAAGCTCTATGGGTTTCCAACTTTTTGATGTTTAGTTCCTTTGCCTCTGATTTAAACTAACTGCAACTTCCCCCCTGGTTATCACTTCTTTTCAGTTAAAGCTGCTCCTGAGTCAGCAGTGTGTGCGTGCGTGAATGTGTGTGAAATGTCATCCTTGACCTGCTTTCTCTGGCTGCTGGGGAAAAATATGGTGGAATTCTCACGGTGGAATATTTTAAATGCAACACAGTGCAGCCATCCTCTTAGTCCAGCTGCAAGTCAGAGCTGTGGCACAGCACAAAGAGAAGAAAAAATAGACTCATGAAACCTGGAAGCAACACAACTCATTGTGCCCCTTACTTTTATGATATTTATACTCTTACAAGCAAGTTCGTGGTTTTGAAAGTCCAGAAGTTGCCTGGCAAAGCACACTGGTGGTAAAAAACAGAGTGGCTGGCAATTTTAATGAATTTCAATAAGATGATTTTAAATTCCTTGTTGGCATCTTCAGTGCTTCAGACAGCATCCCTTTTTTGTAAGAAGGATAAATACATAGGGACAATTGATATCTGATATATTCAAAACAGGAATTTCACTGGAATGGGGAAAAAAGGAATTAATTGTAAGAATTTCTTTTTATCTATGTTACTCTTTACTGTGCTGAAAAGCTTTTGTCTATGATCTTAGCTTCCTATTACAAGTCTGCCCATTGTCCAGAAGAGCGGAGCAGTCAGTTCTGAGCAACTTATTCTTCTCGATTGTCAAATCTTGACCATACAGGTTCCTGCTCAGGCCAAGAAGAGTTTTCACTCCCTAAAGGAGTACCCTTTTCCAGGTACTCCAGGAGAGGTTTCGCAATCCAAGTGAGCTGAGGACCACCTATGAAGTCTCTTAGCATCAACAAAGGCTCAATATTGTGCTGCACGCACTGATGTTTTCTGTTGTTAGAAATTGTTTTTCCTGGTCAGTTTTATTAGTACATCACACTTTCAAACAAGGTAATTTATAAGAAGTCAGAGGTCACAAAACTGCAGAGTTCCTGGACATTCAGTGGTTTGTTTGGGGCACAAGTACGTTCCAGTTGCAGGTGATATTGCTCTGGTATACCAGCAATAGAGAAGATGGATTTGGTGGTGACTTAGATGTAATGACATGCCAGGTGAGTTCCATCTCATCATTTTTTGGAGTATGCAATTTTCTATTAACCTATGTTACTTTTTTCACTTATTCCATAATGTATGTCTTAATTTTGATGTGAAACATCCAAAGTATAATTGTGAAGTTTGCAATTTGCACAGTCTACCACCCTTAATCCATCTAAAGTATTATGTTGGGAAATGTGCAGTCCTTTCTTCATGATAGGGTGTTTGGATCTAGTAAAAATAAACGTATAGGAATCTAAAGAATATACACAGTAACCAGTAAAACATTATGAAACAAATATGGTTTATTTCTCTGTACATTTTCTTCAACAGCCTTGCATATAATAGACTGGGAGGTTCATGATTCTTGTTTGACTTCCCAGAGATGTTATTTGCTTTCATATATTGAAACATCTGCATGTTTGTAAAAAACATAGTAGATTATAAATGGGAATATGGCCACTAAACTTTTCAGATTATTCCATCTGTTTTGTGTGACTGAGCTTGTAAACTCTTGCCCCAAAATTACCTTCTCTTTTCCTTTCTCAAATGAATGTGTTTTGGTAGTTTCATTACGCAGTCCACAGATACCTGAGATTTTTTTTAGAATGATTGCTGAAAAATTAAAGTGTCCAGTAGCTCAAAACAGCCACTCAGGAGGTGGAATCTAAGCTAGCAGTAAAAGCAGATTGCAGAGTATAGGCTGAGAAAGTCATGGAGAACACAACCTGAGTATAGCTAATGGGATGCAGAGAGAGCAATTATTATTCTCTCAACTGGGAGAAGAATTGGGAAAGTTGTCTTTATCAACAAAATTATTTGGGAAAAGTTTTAGAAGAAGCTCCTCATGAAGGGAGCCTATAAGAAAAAGGAAAAGGAGTGTGGGTAGAGGAAACATAGCTTCAGATCACAAAGATTATGGAAAAAGGTTCCCATGGGACAGAAGTAACACGTTGAACGTGAAAGGTTATGGGAGAACCTGCAAAAGCATCTCTAGCTGGGGGCTTGGATCACGAGCCAAGCTGCAGGGGGCTGGCTGACTGGAGCAGTAAAGCAAATGGAAGAGCCTTGGGGCCAGATCAACAGGGAAGGAACAGAGCTGCTGCTGCTTGATTACCTGGGCCTGTGGCACAGAATCTCAAGAGGGAATTCCCCTTTGGCTTCAAGGTGAATATGGCATTACTGTGTAATCCTGGAGAGACTGGCATGTCACTTGCAGTGGAAGCCGAGGCAATGAACATTCTGCTGACATCAAATAAATTTAGTTTCTTCCTAATTGCAAGCTCAGCAATGGGTTTTGAAGGATTTTGTTAGGGGGTTTTTGTCTGCCACCATCTGATGATTATCGCTTCTGAGCCTTAAGAACCGCATTAGTTAAAAATGTAATTTGTCTCTAATGATCTATTTGTGTATTGCAGTGACTTTTAATCCTGTTACCAGTAGATTGTATCGGCTAATTCAGAAGGGTAAATATAAATGAGGGTGCAAACTACTATTACAGTAATCAAGATGAAAATCACAGACTGCCATCATATTTCACAGCACAGGAAGAGTGGCTGAGGTCAGGAGAAACTCACCTCCTGACCCTATAGAATCCACAATTAAAGCATGCGTCATTCGGGGTTTGTATCTTCATCCTAAATGTCTTGTATATATCACTGGTAGAAGAGCAAACCTTAATATTATTTCTTGATCTTCCTCAGCTTGGTAGTCCCTGTGCTCCCTTGGTGCCTGATTATTTGAACAGTTAACATTAGAAATAGTCTCTTTCTATAGGTACTTTGCAGGACAAAACCCCAGGTCTTTATTTCATCTCCGTTGTTCTTATTCCACTGGGACATCCATCTCTTGTTAGTCCTCCCGGGAGCAGCTCAACGCCACATCCATCAGTTACATTTCCCATTTTAGTATTTTCTGTCAATGCAACACAGTAATACCAAGGTATATTATAGGCAGTTTTACATTTCAGAGCTAACTAATGTAATTCAAGATAATAAGGCTCCCACTAACAGTTTGGAAAACCAAGTCTGTCTGAAGCAAAGGGCATATTAGAACTTCTAAGACTTACGGCTTTTGTCTGACAAGGTGCAGATAAGAATAAGACATAAATTTTCTAGAAAGTGCAAAGCCCTTGGAGTGATATAAAAGGTAGTTTTCTCCTATTTTTGGATGAGCAATGAAACAGCCTTTAGTCTGCCTTTACTGGATGCTTTTGAAGATTGTACTTACATTGCCATTAACAGCATAAGATGTGGGAGTGATGGATAATTTGTTGTGGTTAGAGCTGTGTAGTTATGCTTGCAGTAATCAAGTGAATGTCATCCATTTTGAGAAAAAGCATAACACTGAGGGTTTTTTAATTAAGGTATGAGGATGAGTGTTTGTACTTATCTTACTTTTAATAGCAGAACATGAGATACCTGTGGATAATTTGTTACTGTTTTTAAAAGTGACAACATTTACCTTAAAGGAATATTATATGCCAGCCACCTTAGCTCATTTCTTTGTAAATACTTCCTAAAATGAGCCACATAGTGTGCTTGTTTTTCTCTCAATCTGAGAACTTGTGAGGCCACACAGATGGGTGACACGGGGGATCAGCAGAAGTCACGACAAGACAAAAATTCTCTGTGAACTTATAAGGAAAGATTATATCTACTTCCAGGGGTTGAAGTGAGGTTGCACAGAAGACCTTGGGTTTTCTGTTTCTTCAAACTTGTAAATCTCTGGCATAGCAATTGCAATGGCAATCCCTTTATGTACTTTTAAATGTCATTTCTTATACTTCTCAGACCTGAAAAAAAGCAAACACAACATTGTTTATTTTTGACTGTACTGATCTCCACACCTATCTTCAGCAAGGCAAAGGCTTTTAGACTCGTCATTCATGGTGCCACTACTTGAGCCATCAAACTGTATTTTACACAAAAATTGTTTTTCAGTTTTTAGCAATCAAGTTCTAGGAGAGCTGTAGATCTTTCCTGATCTGCTTTATCTTCCCTTTTGCCACAGTTTTCCTCAGGTCTTGTTTCTGTCCTCTCCCTCTTTCCCTTGTCTTATCATGGGAATAACCTTGCTCTTCTTCCAGTCCTGCTTCTTCTCCCGTGTTTGCACTTGTTCCCCCCTCCCCAGTGCCCAATGGCTGTCCTCGATCCCCTGGAGACCGAAGCTGGGGATAAGGGAGGTGGAGTCTTTATAGAAATCTACAAAAGTCAAAAAAGTAGTGCTTTATCCTCCCTTAGATCTCTCATTCCAACCTACCTGCTCTGACATGCCTATGAAACACTTGGTGGCATTTGGGTGCTGTGTCTGCAGTGAGTGTCATTCATCCCTTGTGCAGAAACATCTCACTGCTCCCTGTTACTCCCTGCATTCATTATATCTGCTTATTGCTTCTCTTCATTAAGTTAATTATGAACTCTCTTGGGCACAAAAAGTCTCTTTGTTGTGTAGTGCCTGGCAGGAGCAACATTGCAGCAACAGGGATGACAGCATTTTAAAATGCATGCTACCATCACAAATATGTGAACTTAAAATCCCAGGGATAAGAAACTCAGGAATGGAGCAGGTTGTTACCTGTCATATGACACCTCATCACTTTCTGAAACTCACTTTCCCCAAGGCATTCACCAAATCATCTTTCAGTCTGGTCCTTCAATATCTCCAAGGGGACTGAGGCCTGGAAATCATCCTAAATCCCTCCCATAGCTGTTTAAATTTGTAAAAATGAACCCTGTTTTCTTCCATGTAGTCCTTAAGCATGCACAGAAAGTCTAAGTATAAAAAGCTGGGCTGCTCAGATGGTTTTGTTTTCTTTATGATTGCAAAATATAATTGATGAAAACTGGCTTTTCAGAAGCAGTGGGAGCATCTGTAGATAAGTCACAGCCTTTTTAAATTTTGTCTTTTTTCTTCCACTCATAACCACATTGACAATAAATAGATTTTAAATTTCATTTTCTATTTTCATCAAAACAAATTAAAAAGAGCTGGCTTCAACAATCATTATTTTAGATACTGTAAAATAATTGCATTTTTAAACTTCCTACTCTCACTTTCCACTCTTCTATGTATTTTACTTGTTACTCTTTGTTGTACTCCCTGAGGGCCAATTATATTCTGGTGAAGCTGGATAACCAATATTGTGAATAGTAGCTTTTTTACTCTTGGGATTTAGAGCTATTCTTGTATCGAGCATGCAAATATGCGCACACATAGAATCAATCACAGTTTTTCATGTTTTATTTTCATAGTATTAATTACATTCAAAGCATGCTGCCAATCAAATTGCTATAATTTTTTATGGCTGTAAGTTTTGGAAATTATGTGCAACAACTTAGGTGACTTATAATGCATTTGACACTTGTAGCGAAACAGCAAATGCAAAAAGTCAGGCTTTTATTTAGTGTTGTAATTTATTTTAAAAAATCAGTTATTTTACAGGAAAGTCATACAGTATTAGCACCTATAGAAAAGTTATATATGTATCTGAAGTTCTGGATATCTGTTGCAGTTAGAAGTTGTGTCACTTATGGTTTATGTAAATAAACCATCTCTTTCACAGATTTTTCACTCCTGCATATGCTATAATTTTTATAGTGGACAAAGGGCATGGAGCTGGAGGAGAAAGAAAGGTGAGATCCATTCACAAGGCAGGATTTTATCAGTGTAATTAACTTTTATTTGGATTTAAGAAAGCAGATGAAAGTTTCTGGAATTTCGTTCCATGCCAAAGCTTGCACCCACCTTGGACATGGCAGGTTTGCTGCATGGTCCGAGCTTAAGGCAATATTCCACTCATTTGCCCCCTTCCTGAAAGGGGGTGTGTGTGAGGGGGTTGTTTCTTTTTGAAAACAATTGCTAAAGTCAATGACATTTAGATAGGCCCTCACCTGCCCAGACATAAGTGGGTTGTGAACATAATGAAGAAATTTTATCCACTAGGTAGAAAAAAACCCTGTAAACAACAAGAATTAAGAGTTTTTGAGTTTTGTAAATTCACTTTAGCTATGGAACAGAAACTACTCTGGGAACAGAAATGACAAGGGTTTTTTTTTTTTTTAAAGTGTGACTTTCTGTCCTTTCTGTCCCATCATCCAGGACAATGAGTCCAACAGAAAAGCAGAAAAGAAAGTTATCCAACAAAAGCCCATAGGCACAAATCTCTAAGCCTGCCCCATTCCTTGCCCTCCTGCCACTGTGGTCTGGCTTAGCCCAGCACTGCGCTGTGCAGAGGCACCTCAGCCCGCCGGGATCCAGGGATCCGCCAGCTCATCCTCCAGGAGCAAACCCAGGCCAGTGCAGGCGCTGAACCAGTGACATCTGCCAGTTCAGTGCACCTTCCCTCCCTCTCTTTAATCGCTGTGACACGTTCAGGAGCGCTGTGTGCCAAAGCATGTACTGCACAGAGCGATTTTTCCCGGCTCCGTATGCCTTGGCGCGTCTCCACCAAGAAATGAGCACCTCTTGCACCGCAGCTGGATGGTTTGGATACGGACAGGTTTGAACAGCATTCGAGGCTGGAACTCCTCATGGAAAGTTCAGTGCTTCCAAACCATGCAGAAAGCACTTTTCTCCTTTCTCTGATGACCTAGATGTCGGTAGTCTGTGTTGTGTCAGAGCGTCTTATACCACAGCTTTGAGAATACAGATTTGCATTTTTGAGAGTATTTCTCAAGTCTGGAGGGTCACTGGTTAGGTTGAAACAAATAAAAACTTGGAGGAAAATTGCTACTTTTATTTCAGCAGTCTGTTTTCACCCTCAGATTTTTTTAATAAATGAGAAAAGGGATTTATATTTGTGACCAAATATGTGGGTTCCAAGGCTTTAAAAACTTGATTCTGTTCTGATTATGTGCAAAACTCTAACCTCCTGAGGCCTAGGTAGTCATTTCTGTGCTCTCTGCCACCAGGTGTGCCCATGAACCTTTAAATCTGCTTGTGAGCACACTGAATTTAATAGAAATATATATGTTTATATATATTACACATGTCATCCCTTGCTAAAAATGTGGTGTGAGTGGCTAAAAACATTTTAAAAAAAAATTACTACCTGTAAAACTCCCATAAAACTACAGTTTTGAAGGGTAGTTTGTGAGGACAGAAGAGTGAACCCGTTGTGGCCATCAGGTTTGTAAATAGAAACCTCTTTTATTTGCTCTGTTCTAATGTCTACTTTGTGTTTATTCTTTGTAAACAGTCCGTTGAAGGAGAGAACCTTTTAACAGGAATATTTGCAGAAATGCCTATTTTTAGGAAAATACTGCAAAATATTTGCAGGTGGTGAATTTGGACTTGGAGTTTCAACCACTTATAAGCAGAGCTGTATTCTTGAAGTTGTTTTCATCCAGACAGGGAGCAGATATTCACTCCTGCTTCAGAGAGGTTTTTCTTTACTTTGAGGATGTGACAGTCAAAAGATCACTTGCAGGTTTGGTGGTCTGAGAGGCTTCCTTGCCTAGAAACATCCTGCTAGTGGCAAAGGGACTGCAGTGACTTATTTCCTTCTTCCATCTTCGAGTAATGTATAGCCCCCAACAAGAAAAATACAATTGTATGTCTACATCAGTCTCTACCTATTTAATTAAAAATAGCCTGTGCTGCATTTTGAAGTCATTTGAAGAGTCTGAGTAGCTGGAATTATCTGCAGCAATGATGCAGCAAATTTTTAAATAATTAATCAAAAAATGTGACATAGACTCAAGGAGTGTGCTAAGTTGTTCTGGCTTTTTTTTTTTTTTTACGTAGCTCTTAAAATTAGTTAACATTTATAGTCTCATACTTTAGCATGAAACAGTTAAATGTATTTTTAAAGCTTCTTTCCAGAGACCTTGCAAGCCATGTTTCAGAGACTTTCCACATCTGAGCTTTATAATCCCTGTAAATAGGGGATTTAAAACTGAAAAGCTGTCAGACCTTTATCTATGTGTAGCACCAATAGTTTTCATGGTAAGAGAATGTTTTTCTCTTTTGACTTTTTCTTCTGTCTTTATCCTTAATTTCAGTCTGTTTGTTTGTTTACAGCCACTATTTTTGTTAAGTCTTTCTCTTTGTTCCAGTCTCAGTCTTAACATTTTCCACTGCCTTGGCTCTGCAGGCATCAGATGCCTCAAATGCCCTCAGTGATGCCATCAGACGGTCCCTCAAATGTCCAAAGGCTCTGGAGATATCACGTGTAACGTTATACTCAGCAACACAGCCTTTTCACCACATGTAGCAATAGAATGTGGTTATATGGATTCACACAGAGGACAGATGGAAAATGCTTGGTGAAGGTTGACAAGAGCCTGAACCCATGGAAAACAGGGCAACTGGGTGAAAATGGGAGAGGCAGCTGCAGGAGGCCTGCAGGAACACACTGGGATGAAGATGTATCCCTAGGCAAAAAAAAAAAAAAAAAAAAAAAAAAAAAGAAAAAAAAAAAAGGCAATTGGGAGAAGTATTTCTTTCCTTGCTTTTCAGCCTTTAGAAATTATGAACTTGCCATTGTTGAAATCTCCCACAGCTTTTCTATCAGCTCTGAGAAGCAATGTTAAGATACAGAGAAGTGACTTGGGATGGTACAGGCTGTTTGTACGAATTCCCACTTCCCGAGCAGCTCCGTGCAGCCCAGCTGCAAGATGGCTGTGGCTCTTTGTCTCACAGCCCTTTCATTTCCACCAGCACAAGCAGCAGCACAAGATCAGATGTGCCAGCAGGCAGCCAGCTTAAGGCTGGAAAATGTCTTTCAATTACTAAGGGTAAGCTGCTTGTTGCTTGCCAAAAACTGTAATATATGACAAGAACAGAGCAAAGGTATATCATAAAAAAGGGAATCACAGAAATATAAAATCCTCCTGTTTTCTAGTAGAGCATTTCAAGCTGAATACTAAAATGCAATACTGCCTCAGTTTTTAATTTATTTTTTGCAGTACTGAAGTCGACAAACAACATTTACAGATATGAAATTAAAACCCTGAGGTTTAAACTAGCACAGTGTTAGTTGGGATTAATGTTTTCCAACCCTATCCTGAGATGGTCTGTGTCCAAGATTTCTATTAACCAAATGGCCAAAGTTCACAGGGGTCCTGGTACTCTGAGAATCCATTTTGGTCCATCATTGGCACTACTTGATTTTATTTCTATTTTAAGCTGAGCACAATAAGTCTGTACAGCTGATAGAGTCAGGCTACGTTTATTATCAGTCTCAGTTATCAGTTCACAGCAGGGACAGCTCGGTGGTTGCTGGCTGAAACATAAGCCTTGTGTATGGGGTTTAGTTTTCCTTTTTTTCTCCCTAGCCCAAAGGAAAAATCAAACTGTGCCTCTCTCTCTTATTCCTCCCTAGGCCAGTTGCAGATTTTACTGTGCTCCTGCTTACTGAAGGTAATAATGGATGTTAAAGGTGGCACCTCTCACAGTACATGTTGGTCCCATGACCATTCAAAAACTTGGTAGAATTTCTGCCAGGGTATGGGTAATTAGCCTCTATCTAGATTAAGTATTTATTCAGGTTTAAAAGTGCTGCCTACTGAAATCCCCTTTTCTCAAATCATAGCATTACAAGGAGGTATGCTACCTGCTCTATTCTCAGACCTGCTCTACTCTCGGATACTGAACAGCCGGTACATTTTCTCTCTGAAATGGGTGAAGTGTTTGCTTCATTTACAAAATTGTAAAAGCCTTTGGACTGCTAGGATGAAATAGGATATACAATTACAGAACACTGTAAAAATAACAAAGAAGAGAGAGCACCTTTTATCTTCTCTTTAAACCCAAGGCTTCCTTGTGTGCTCTGAACCTACAAGTGCTATTGATTGGGAGATCAAGGTGCTGGGTCTGCCTGTGATTAAGCACTTTGTATTTACTGGTATACCACCAGCTAATCAATTCTCCCTACCCTCCACATTCATTCCTATTGCCCACCAGGGCTATTACACTTCACAGGCTCATGTCATCATTTAAATAACAACCAGTCCAGTCTGTGGACTGTCCTGGGGGTGTGGTGACTTTGGTAACCAGAAAGCATCACCTTAGAACAGAATAAAAATCCAGTAGATATCCTTAATAATTTAATTTCTTAAAATTAGAAAGGGTGAAATATTAGATCAAAATTTCGTTCTTGAAGCCAAATTTCACATATATACCCACTGGAGCCAGTCTGATTTTGCCTAAGACTGATTTCCCTTATTGATCAATAGCTGTCCTCGCTTCAAGAGAAAAAAGATGTGACTACGCTACACCTCAATTTCAAAACAGGTGATATTGAGGGAGTTGCAGTTTGTAAGGTACTTGTAGGGTTTAATCCAGTATGCAACCTGGTGTCTGTGTTGTACAAAGCAGGGCTGCTCCCTGCTCTTACAATCTGGCAACTGGTCGACACAGATACTCAAAAGTGTCTGAGAAAAATTAATCTCTGAGCTTGCTGATTCTTTGTTCCTTTTGGGCTTGAACAGGATGCTGGGCATAGATTCCTGATTTATGAGACCTTCTGGTGGGCTAAGGTGTACTGCTATCAAGGTCTTCAGAGTCCAAAGGTGTTGCTGAATAGACCTCGACACCTTTGCTGAGCCCCGTGACTGTCAGTATTGGAATTGCTGAGATGTGTCCAAGGAGATGGCTTCAAGAAAAGGCTGTGCAGAAGAGCAACCATGAACCTGCTTCATGAACCTCCTCCACTGCTTCTGGAGCCAGGGAAAGGTGAGCATCCTTCTGCTACCATAGGTCAGGGCATGCAGGACCACTTCGGTTAGATGAGCAGCGATCCCCAGCAAGGCAGGCAGCCTACCTGTTCTAGCTTAATTTATTTTATTCTTGGCCTCAGGACAACAACTTTTGCTACTCTGGTGAAAAACCTTGAGCTGAGTGCAGAGGTTTGGTCATTTCTATACAGCAACCCCTTGATGTTGGAGATAGCCAGAGATGAGGTCTGCAGCTGAACCCTAATCAGCACTGAAGCTCCAGGCAGAAAAGGGGGAAAACTTGGCAGAAAACCAGACACTAATTCAGCATTTCTAGGTCTGAAATTAATAGCAACTTATGTGGATGACATCTTGTGCTTAATTGAATGGGCACACCAGTGAGTGAGAGGTGGTGAAGCTCTGTGATTGCTTTCTCATAGTGCTTTTAACACAGGTTCTCTTGAGGACAGCAAACAAATTGCATAGTGCAGTGATTTGGTGGACTGAAATTTAATAACACAAGATATAAGATTGGATTTAGTTTTTCCTTGGCTTGGGAAAGGGGACAGACCCGAACTGTTCTGAAATTTTACAGTGGTGTTTTAGGCTTTGACTTCAATCTTTGCTTCTGACACCACCTAATAGAAGAATTATAGTATAAGTTCTGAGGAAAATGAGGGAGTGGGGCATTCCATGGTATCCTCTTCACCTGAGTATTTCACATACCCATTTTGGCCAGTGATCTAAGATATGACTGATTATACATGGGGTGCCTTTAGGGTAGAAGCTACTGGATACATTTTGCTGTTTATGCATGCTTTGTGCATAAAATGCTGATAGTGCCCTTCTCAGCTATGTTCAAAACAGTACTTACCATTTGTTCTACTCTGTCACACATGGTTTCTATAATCTGTTCAAAATGAATCTGTTCCTTTTTAGTGCATCCCTTATGTCTGAGTGCTTCGAAGTCAAAGTCCAAATATTCTTCAAACATAAGTCAAGTGTCATTCACATAAAGAGCTGCTTGTTGCCTTTTTGGATATTTAAGTACTAGCCTGAAATAGATACATTTGTCTTTTAGAACACAGAAATAAAACACAAGTAGCATAGCTTTTCTTTTTCTCCTTATGGAACTTAATTTGTTAAGCACTTGACCACCATGAACCACATGTATGTGCAAGCTGCAGGTGTTTACCCTTGGATATTTAATGTTGACGCAGCGCCAAAGTAAACACAGTGGCCAGACAGCTCCCCCTAGAAAAGGGTGTGGTGAATGAATCACTTTCTTCGAGGACTAAAAATGTATGTTCCTGAAATGGACCTCAGAACAACCAGTAAAAACTGGATGAGCACGTCTCTGTGCAGAAAGTCTTGTAGCCAAGTCATGGTCTCTGTTGAACTATAGGTAGCAGATGGCCCTGGAAAAACACATATTGGGCAGCATGCCACAGGGCATTGTTAAGATCTTCAGCCCACAAAAGGCTGAGACATGAATTAATTCTCCCTGCTCAGGCCATATAAACTGCAGTGTAAGGGACAAGACATGAGGAAACTGAGCTGAAAATTCTGAGGATATCAGAATATAGAAATAGTCTCTAGGAGAAGTGGTGGTTACATGAGTATTATGCCATCCATTTGATTCAGTGTCATACTTCAAAGAAATGTTGAAAAAACTCCTTAAAAAGTTTTATTGTATTTAAATGCATTGTGAAAAAGCAAAATGATTGATTGAAGGTTGATTTTTAAAACATTTTTTTTTTTAGCCTTGTTTTATATGAAGTATAATGGAACAGTAATTTGGGTATGTTAATTTGTTGGTGAGCTTCAGCTTCCCACCAGAATCAAACCAGAAAACCTTAGAACCATCTCTGAGTTCGGGTTCACGAGGTCAGACTTGATCTGCCCTGTGAGCTTGACTATTTGTTTGTTGTTTAGATCAGCCCAGACAGCCCCACTGACTGAGACCATGAGACCTTCCTTTTCAGTCACTCTATTTAATGACATCTATTTATTTCACTGGGACTTCATTTTACGTTTCAAAAACGCTGTGATTTTTGTCTTTGTAAAATCTCTGCTGAAGATCTGACAGAGGAGATCTTGTTTCGCTCTCCTGTTAACAAACAGGTGAAGAAAATGGTTCTGTTTTTTTCTGAATTGTACTGGGAACAGATCACACCTTCATGCCTCTCAGCATCCAAGACATATATAGTTCCTAGTCGCATCTCCATGTAGTTAAGCTTGTCTTGGCAGCATTTTAACTTCTTATTTTCCCAACAACTTCTGAGAAATTGCTGCAGGTCTTGCAACCTGTACTGCTGCTTAGGCAAAGATCTACTTTATGAACTTCATGATTCTGTTCTTTTCCAATCAGACCTAATAGTGTCCAGTGACATGGACAGGAAGAATAAAGAGGAAGCAGGGGGAAAAAACCCTAAAATAAAACAACAAAAAAGGTAAATACTATGCAAAGCATCAAATTTAGAAAGAAACCATGTGCTCATATGGTAGTGACTCCTTCTCTCAACTCTGGTTGTGACACAGTGTTCTGTGGAAAACTCTGAACTTCTACTGAGTAGTATTTTCTCAGAACAAGTTTGTTCGTTCCATTCTCTGCCAACAGATTAAAAGTAGTGTCTAAAATAAAACCGTCAAGAAGATGCAGTCTGATTATTACTTTTTTTTGTGATGTACAAAATGTGAAAGCTTTTAGCTAAAAACTTGAAGTTCTGCCTAACTTAAAAAAAAAAAAATCTGCTCAGACCTCTTCAAACTATTTAGGGATTGTTTTAAGCCTACATCTTAATTAAGGTATTTATGCTCTGGAACATATGGTCTTAAAACTAATGTCTGAAACAGAGGAAAATTGCATGAAAATACAATTGAAATTCTCATGTGTTTGTTGCCTGAAGCCAACAAGCAGAAAAGGAACAGACAGTCACGTTCCAGAGTAGAAAACTCCAGTGTCTGCAGCTTGGTATAGAAATGTCAAAGGTTTTGCAATTAAAAGCAGGCACTTTCCTGAAGTTAGTATGATACGTGAGGAATTGTTGAGGGTAAAAGCAACGTCATCCTAAAGAAGGGCCCCCAAGCTGCAAGTATAGCAGAAAGAAAAGTATATAATCAAAGCTCTGAAACTGCGAACTTATTAATTCAAAATAATCAGACTCAAGTTGAAGGAAAAAGATGGAAAGCTGAGAGAAAATCTAGAGGGGGTCATAGCACTGCAAAAGCATTGCAAGAAGAAAAAAAGGGGGACACACATGCAATTGATAAATGCATGTGTATAGGTTTTCCTCTGAGAAACAGCTCCATTTTCTGTCTTAATGCTGTAGCTAACTCAGGAGGATACTTCTAAAAAGAGTTCATAAAAGTTGACACAGAAATGTCGTCTGTTGCTGTGCATCAGAGTAACTCAAACCATGGATGTGTTTGATCACAAAACAGAACAGTGTGAGGGAGGGCTCTGTTTAGTGTTCCCCTGATAAAAAAGGTATGTGAAAGAAATAAACACCTAAAAATGAAGCTACCCCACCACTGTTGGAGTCCCCAGTCAGAATTATGCTGACTCTGCTGGGGACTGCAGAAAGAACTGGGAATCATGCAGAAGGAGAGGATAAGAAAGATCACCAGTTGCATGGGAAGTGCACAAAGTAATCAAGTTTTATCTGACATACTAGATGCAGATACAAACATCTCAGAAAAATAGCTGAGCTGGAATAAAGATTTACCTGTACAAGTGCTGTGACCTTTCCTTCAAAACACCAAGTCTTTAAGATGGGGAGTGAGCAATTTATATGCAGTACCCTTCACTCATCACCCTGTCTGAAGGCACAGTCTGAGTGCTGGGATATTATGGCAGTGATGATGGTAAATGAGGATAAAGTTTCCTTCTAATACTTTGTCTGCAATACCTTTTTGATGGGAATAAACAGGAAGCACTATGCAAATCTGACCAAGTCAGATTCAACAGTTTCTGCTTTAAGAACTCTGCAGAGCTTGATTGGTATAAATCACTTGGTCAACCTCCTTCTGACTAGGTCCTCTCCCACACTACCATCAGTCCTTGCAATCTTTACTGCCCTTTATCATAAGGTAAGATTCAGGATTTCTCAAGGTACTGGTTGTGAGACCACTAAAGTTTTTAATTCAGATGTTTCAGAATTTTATTTTACGCTACAAACACTGCAGAAGGTGTCTGTGTAGCAAGTCTGGCCCTTCTTAGGATTAAGAGAACTTACTAGGACCAAAGGTGCAATTGCAGCAGTGAAAAGGTACTGGGGCTAGTTATAAACTGGCTCGTGCACCAAAACCTGGTGGGACTCTAAAGTCTGACCCTTGTACAATAAAAACATGTAAATGGGAATATCACTGCTTCTGTTACAGGTTTGGTTCGGTTTGGTACCTGTCAGACAGCAGGATAATATGTGTGAAACTCCATTTCATAAGGATAACTTCATACTGGGGAAAAAGCCTGGATCACAGGTTTCTAATGTAGATATCAGTTCTGAATGTATTAAATTGAAAACCCTAACACCTGAAGCCTCCAAAAGCAACTAGAAGTGGTGACTGTTAGGTTTAGGAGTGAAGTCAAGATGAGAAGCTTGTGCATGGAAATTTAATCTGCCTTCTTACCCACAGTCCCTTTCCATGCTCCTTGGCACTCTCCCCTATTTTTATCAGTTATTCACAGTCCCATGTTCCAACTCTTTCCAGTATTTCCTTCTATCTCCTGCATATTATGACTGCAGAGGAAGAAACAATGTGGGGAAAGTTTTAGCAAGACAGGTGTGGATTACTGCTATCTGCACACATGTTGTCCATTTTCCTTTGTAAAAAGGCAGTTCTAAAATTGTCTATTACATGTAAAATTTGTGAACTTGTGTAAGAAGGAAATCTAAAACAATAAACTGAAAATTAAAGTAACAAGAATTGACTTAATTGTAACTTGGGGAAGTTGTCCTCCTGAATCCTACAAGCATGGTAGAAATCCTTAAATATACCATTAGATTAATTTCTGCTCTTCTGTTGTTTTCTCAGTTTCCTGTTGCCACTATGTTCTACATCTCTTGTATATTTAATGTCCTTAGTGGTTTAAAGGTTACTTTCACAAATATGTGCAGCCTTTCATGTTTTGTACTTGACAGATTAATAACCTCAAACTGTTTTGTGATTTGTAACCTTCTATCTCTTTAAGAGATCTCATCAGATGAAATGTAATACACACTGTGTGTTATAGGCTTGAGAGTGTAGAAAAGTGAGTACCGTGGGAGGAACTGGTTTGCATTAATTCTCTTTGAATCCAGGAACCAGGCAGTTAAAATATTATTTATATTTTTTGTTGGGTTGGGTTTGGCCTTGGTTTGGGGTTTTTTTCTTCCTACCCAAAGGAGGGTGGTTGAGTGTAGACAATTCCATGTTTTCAGTGGATATTGCAGGACAGACTCTTTGCACACCTCTGTTTCTCCATGTGAACTGTAGGACTGGATTTGGGATTTATTAAAACAGCTGAGAATTTTGAGGAGATATTTCCATTAGTGTGGTGCTCTGATATTCCCTGCACCCCCACCTTCATTTGGGACCACATTCACTGCTGAAGTTGGAAATGTCCATGACTAGTCAGAGATCCTGCCAAGTGATTGCCATCCAAAGACACGCTGGCCTCAAAATGCTGCTTTAGGAAAGAAATGCAAGTTCTTGGACAACTTCTGAAGGTATCCCAGCGAGGAGAGTGTTATGTCAGTTGGAGCATGTGGTACAGTGCATCCCTCTGGAGTGGCTTACCTGTGCTGGCCGGGCTGGCTCTGAGGTCTGTGTGCTGCCCAGGCTATTCACTCTTTGCCATCTAAGTTTATACTTTGAAAAGACAAGGAGGAGTGAGAGAGAAGGTAGAAGTCCACAAGGTAAGGAGAGGAAACACAAGAGAATTTGATTCAGGCAACTCTTTTGACTCTGGAGGCTTTTGGAGGTGCAGAGGCTGCGGCGCATCTCTGGAAACTTGTACACTGTGCATTTCCACACACTAATACATCCAGACACATTCTTTTGCTCTCTGGGGATGGACCAGAGAGCAGTCAGTGCATCTTAGAGGCACCCTGCTGTGGTGGAAGAGGAATACAGCATACATTAACCTAGGCAGAATGGTTGTAGCACTGCTCATTCTTCAGGCATATGACAGCAACAAAAGATTTCTGATGTATAATAGACAAGCAGAATGCAACATCTGCAAAATAACGCAAATTCGTCTCATTTCTTGCAAGTAGGAGGCAATCTATGCAGGGAATATACCTATGCTTATGCTGTTGTTTTCAAATATACAAACCCAAAACACAAACAAGGTGTTACTGCAAGGACCAGCTCAGGCACAATACTGGAGCAATCACAGTGCTTCAGAGAACTTCATTTTCTGTCATCTACTGCCAGTTTATAGACTTTTCCTTAGAAAAGCAAGGAGCACAAGGTGTTTTGTGAAAATAGGAGCAATACTGACAAGTAAAATAATCTCTGACTTCAGTGAATGCTGCTTGAAGCCTCACCTGGTGCTCAGTGCCAGTTCTGGGACTAATGCAGTCTGGAAGAAAACAGTTTAAGATGTGAAGACAGTCCTCACATACCTAAAAAGGCTGCTGCAAACAGGGAACAAATAAATTGTTGTCAGAACCTGCTAGGGAAAGAACAAATAATAATGGGGTTAAGTTGCAACAGAGAGGGCAATAAAGGGGCTGCTGGGAGGGGCTGTGGAATCGTCACCTCTGTGGGTGCATGTGAGCAGCATCAGCAGGTGTTCCCCAGCAGCGATGCGTCATTCCTCCTCAGAGTGGGAGTGGGAACCTCCCAAAGACCCCAAAGACCCCTTCATGCCCTTTGCTTCAATTGCACTGGGTAGGTTTGAAGCACAGAGATTGCATTGTTACAAAGTTCTTTTGCAATTTGTAGACATGTAAGAATTTTATTATGCCTAGGTAATGGTGAAAGAGTGAAGAGTGAGGGTAAATTGTGGAGTTTTCCTTGAGATGTCAGTTCTAAACCAAGTCTCAAATTGCATAAAGAAGCTTTGGACAGTACTTCAGCAATATCTTCTTTTATATTGCTAATGGTATTAAACTGTCTTATTTTGGTTTTAGTTCAAAAACAGTCTGAAAACTCAGAGTCCCTCGATATTTCCTCTGCTGGGACTGAACATGGCACTCAACTTATGTATGAAGTCCATTCACTATATTATGAGAGCAGCTTGAAAATATACCCCAATATCTCTAACTCTTCCCCAATATCTTGCATTCTCCAGTGCTTTGGCATATAATTAGAATTTTATGATGGCAGTATATATTATACAGAATTAACTTGTTTGTTGCTCCTAGCACAAACTGTGCTTGTATATATTCCTCTCTCTCATGGTTCTCCTGGAACACAGCTACAGCTGTTAAATCAATCTCATGATATCAGTGCTGAGGATGTTCTGGAGTTGAAGGTAGGGTAGCTGGGGCCATCTCCAAGCTTAGGATGGCTGCATCCCTGCTGGAACAGCGATAGCCCAAGGAGGAGCCCTGCTCAGCCACCAGGTTTCTCAGAGGAGTGGAGCCAAACTCTGCTCTAACAAAAGCCAGTCTGCAGGACACTGAGAGGGCCACATAGCTGGCTGAGGACATTTGCCATATTGCAAGCATGGATCCTGAGCTAACAGAGCAATACAGATATAGCCCATGCTTTTCACTGTTTAGGAAGATTTCTGTGCCTGCTAAACATCTGTCTCTATCCATTTTCTGAGTTAATACTACATATTGCTGCAAAATAATTCAGTTTGGACAGTATTCTAAAAGATCAACTTTTAACAAAACGCAGGGATGTTTATATTAAAGGACATAGCGAAGACCTTTTAAAGGTATAGATAGAGGCTTGGGATAGCACAAGAATACTGTTTTGTGTCAGCTGTGGGACTGCTAATTTGGAACAAAACTTCAGTACAGTATCCAATTTAGGAAACACAGATTTATGGCATTATGGATTAGTTTGTGTCCTGAAAACACTTTGGCACTGGTTGAAGAAAGATTCTCTTTAGGAAAATATCTGATCTGTGAAGATAGAGAAAAAAAATTCCATTGTTATCGTGAGTTTATAGACATGACTGAAGTTAAGCTTATACTTTTTCTCAGTCAGGACTGACCTTTTGATTTTTGTAAAGTATATGCAAAGTCGTAACAGCAAAGAAAAAATGGTTACTCCAAAAAAGGATCTGTTATTATTTGTACCAATTAATGATGTACACCAATTAGGTTCATTAAGCCCCAATTTGACTGAAGTTAAAGTAGCATTACACTGGGGTGAATTTTTCTTAATTGACCTAGACAAAAATCTTCTGAGTATGTGATTCATAATTAGCATCTGACTGCATAAATGTCTTTCCTTTTCCTAAAGAATAATAAGTATTTTTATCCCATTTATGGCCTCTTATTTGGTAGACTTTCTTTATTAAAGTTGTTCAGTAAGGCATAACACTTCCTAATTTAATTTTATGTATTTGTTGTATATTTATGGGATTTTTTTAATGGGTTTATTCCACATTCAGTGGAATCTCCCATATATGGGCTTTTTCATGTAGTACATGAAGTGCATCTTCATTATCCATTATAACAATGGAGCAAGAGTTCCAAAGCACTAAGTTAGCAGAAGAAAAGAAAATAAAAGCAGAAATGGTGACAGTCCAGGGGAGTGTGTGCAGAGTTATCAAACTCCAAAGCACCATGCTTCATAACAACAGGAAAACTGATATTGCAAGAAAGTGGGCTTTTTCTTAGGCCACAGATTTAAAGATTTAGTTCGTACTAAGCAATATCAAGTTATTTCCCTCGTGTTGATTTTAACTTTATTTTAAAAATGCATAGAAATCATGTCATTCAGAACTGCAGTTCACATGTGCACTTCATACTGTGGATATATTTTTTTCTAATTACGGAATGGACTGGAAATTTCTCAGATTAGATGCTTCACTCGCCCTGCCTAGATGTGACTTCTTCAAAACTGCACTCAGATTCCCGCAGTCCGGGGGTCGATAGCCCCCATAACTTGCCCCGTGCACGCCCAAATTTCCCTGTGTATGGCCTCTTTGAGGGCTGTGAACCTTTTCCCAGGGTTTGTGGATCTCCGGCAGTCTGACTGCTCTGTGCAGGCTGCAGGGATGTCACAGCCCTGGCTGTGTCCACGGCACTGGCGCAGACCACCAAAGGAGCACGTACGTGAGTGCAGGGTGTGCTGGCCTTACAGCACACGTGCTGAGCTGGGGGCCTGTGCCTGCACTCAGAATCTCCTGGGCTCCACAAGCCCTGGGCTTAATGGAACATTAAGTGCTGTAGACCTGACTTTTCTCAGAAACAGGTTATCTGTATTTCATGCGCGCAGTTGCTCTGAGGTATCCCAGATGCATCAATTTCCCTGCGTTTGCATTATCTCAGCAGAAATCCTGGACAGAAATATGGGAATCCTGCCTATAATATGAGCAGCGCTAGGGGAAGAGGAAATGAGTATGACACTACATTAGCATGCAGTATATTTACCCTAAATTGGCTGTTGTAATCTTGGTTGAAGTCATTATTCCTGTCCTGGCTGGGCATCACTTTATGCATTATAATGTTATTTTAATTCTGCAGGTTATTTCAGCTTGCCTTTTTTTTTTTTTTTCCCCTTTTCTCCACTTTCCAGCTGTGAGATGTGTTGTAATTTGATTGTCATGCCATTCCCAGCTTTCCACCCCTCTAAAATAAGAGATTATGTCCCCTTTTCAAATTCTAGATGCTGGCACTATGCAAGGTGAAAGACTGCATAAACAGGAAATGTAATTTGTACTTCCTTATTAATACTGTATCTCTGCTATCATTTGTCACCTCCTTTGTTACTGTGAGTGCTGTGCAGAATCTCATTAGTGGTCATGCTTTCTGGTTTCTGTTCTCTGTTTTAAATCTGTTTCTCATTTCCTGGCTGTTAGTTTTTGCTTGAGGGTTGCTTTAATTTATGATATTGTCATTCTGACTCCTATTTGTGGTGTGAGATGACGGTCTGTGTGCATTTCTAAGAGTTCTTTTAGTTTTTCACATTCATGTAATTCTTTCTTTCAAGTACTCCCAAGTTCATGTTATTTTGCATAATGTCATTGCTGTCTGGATAAAAATTATTTCACTTTAAGCTTCAGTAAAGACGATTATCATCTGATTTAGAGTATTTTGAGTTTACATTTTAGATGGAATTTTTTGACACGGGGCTTTTTCCATGCTGGCAAATGAGCAATTAAACACCTGCACAGACGTTACTGAAGGTCTTTCAAGAACATTTCGTTGTAATCTACAGGGCAGTGATTTTGCAGTAAGAGATCAGAACATTCAGATTTTGCTGGGACAAAGGAAATCAATGGCTGGTGGGTGCTCTTCTGTATGGCATCAAGAAATACTGTGTTTGCCACAAAGTAAGAGAAATTATTTTGATAAATAGGCCCAAGCCTTCCTTTTGTCTCTTGTAATTATAATTTAGCAGCAGCCATCTTCCATGTAAAAATGAGAGCTGTATATGAGGACTGTCAATTTCTAATATTAAACTAATCATAAATTCCTCTTCCCAAGCATAGAAATGTCTTCAAGTCATGAGGTCTTATGAAACATTGAGATGGGGAAGAAGTATTTCTCATTTGGCTTCCCTGCCTTTGGGACTTATATTCACACAATCATATTTTATTCCATAATTATGTGGGATGAACATATACTGCAGTTTAATGACGTCAATACCCAGTTTCAAAAGATCTGTATGGAAGAAAGGGTCCAATATTTGTGAGACTTCAGTAATTTGGTGATGATGACGTGTCTGGTATTTTTTTTTCTTTTCTTCACGGATGTAGAGAAAATTGTGTTTCTCTCCTGGGTTTGCAGGGTGAAGTTTGTGGATGTAGTGTTTTCTAGCACATGTCCACTTGGCTGTTTACTTAGGCAACAAAAAAGCTTTCAGAATTTACATCCCAAATGTATTACCAAAGAACAGTATTTCAAATCAGCCACTTCAGGTAACAAATTGGAGAGCAGATTATTAAAGATAAAATCCAAAACTTGTTTCGTAAAAAGCCTGAAGAGGTGTAGATGGGTACAAAAACTACTATTTTAAGGTTGATGTCTGAGATTATGCAATGGTGCATATATTTGAGTATGCTTAGTTTTGATGATGTTCTTAAGTGTTCAGACAAGGCAATGTTAGGTTTGATGAGGACCTCTGAACATCACACTATTTTACCTTAGGACTTTCAGCACTCTTGACTGAAATGTGTCCTTAGTCAGTGTGGTCTTCTCCACGTCATCTTCTTCCTTTTGGACAACCCAAAGTGCAGGCTTGGGCTGCTGCACGACAAGTGCAGATGAATTCTTCAGGGACATGAAGTGTGGAGATTTAACAGTTAGTTTTCCAAAAGCTAATGGCTTGTCCAACATTTGCAGGAATTTTATGAGGAGGACAAAGACATACCATTCCTCCAGTACCTTCTAAACCCCTCATGAAAAACACAGGTCTGTCAGAGCCACCAAAGGAAAAGCTGTCAGAAATTTTGATATGAGTAAAGTGAGACTATGTAACCACTAATCTTCTCAGAAAAGAAAGGGGAAGTTTATTTGTGGTCTTGTGTTTGTTTTGTTGGGTTTTTTTCCCTCAGAGTTTGCTCCCCTATCTTTTCCACAAAACAAACAAATAAATAAAAATCTAAAGACAGTGACAACATGGGAAGTATCATCTTGGTTGCTTAAAGATTGATACTTATAAACAGCTAGCAAACTTATGCAGTGAGCAGTGTCTGATTTCCTTGGCAATAGTAGAAGAAACTGTTCAGCACATAACCATGCATTCATCTATATTACTCAAGCTGATGAAGATGCTAGGTAGAATTGTGGCCTCCCTGACACCAGTTTAATATTGAAGCATGGTTCCAGTTCTCTTAAGTTACTACTACATGTGTAAATGTTGGTTATAGAAACTGATATCGACTAATTAAAACCCTACTTGATGTCAGAGGTATCTAAGGAGACAGTCACAGCTGAGCAGAGAACACTAACAAGTGTCAACTTGTTAGAATCACAAATCTAAATATTTTAGATCAAGCAAGCCTAGGCTGTGTTGACAGATCATTGGAGCTAGGCAGCTCCTCAGATAAAATCAGACAAGATCAATTTTGTTAACTAACAACTTTACACCAAAGCATTGAGAACCCAGCCTTCTTTTGATTTCAGTCGTCGCCAGCTTTGGGTATCTCACGTGCCCAGGCCAATGCAACCCAATTAATTCTTTATTTGTATGATTCGATTGTTTCATAATAAGTATGAGACAGAGCAATATTTGAAATGATGAGATGTAAGAATACAGGTGCAAAGGCATGGAGTTCTCTAATTAAAGAGGGGAAAAATGGGACTCCACTGCTGACACTCTCTCTTCAAACCTGCACAGCTAAGAAAATTTAGTGCATGAGATGGCAGACCACAGTGGAAGCTGCTAATCAGAAAACCTGGAAACCCTCAACGTTTGAGTTGTCTGTGGACTCACTTGGGCAGTCTGTCAGCAGGAGCTCAGGCACAGAAAGGACAGATTTATTCCAGAAGTCACTGAAGGGTTCTCAGGGAATAACAGAGTTACTGACCAAAGAAAATATTCAGTTCATATGTGCTCTTCAGAGGGTTGTTTCTCCTCCTGGCTGGAGATGTTTTATTGCAGGTATCTAGCAATTCTGCTGTAATGACAGTGATACAGTGCTGAAGTAAAAAAAAAAATTAAAGCAATGACAGCCCAAAAAACGTGAGTGGGACCATGAGCTGAAAAGCAGTTAGAAGGGAAGAAATAATACCAAGAAAGATGATTTTCAAAGTCCATTAAAAATTCTGATATTAAACTGTCGGCAAGAGAATTCAGATTCATTTCTGCTGTGGGTACTCTCAAAGAACAGAGTCTGACCTCTCCTTTTATTATTATTATTTTTTTGGAACTACTGAGCATTTGCTTCTCCTGCTGACTTTAAATAGAAGCCTTGGGGACTCCATGCTGTTAAGAGTGAGGCCTGTGATCATTAGCTGAAGGACCTGATCATAAAAGGGATTCTTATCTGAGTCCTAGGGCCTCTTTGCATGGGACTTTTCTTGGAAAAGAAAGGAAATAGATGAGAAAAGACACAGTCCAGATGCTAAATTTTTACTACTTCATCAGTCTCTGACTAGACCTCATGCTTTCCATGACCATCATTCTGATCTCTTCTTTCCAACCTTTCTCTTATCTTCTCCACCTGAGACACATTCTGTATCTGAATTTTTGTTCTGTTCCTCACTTTCTTGTCTTTCTTAGCAGTCTTTTCCCATGCATTTCACTTATTATTTCTCTGATAATTATTCTACTGCTTCCCTATCCATTTCTGCCCCTCTGCCAAGATTAAAAGAGGAGGAAAATGCCTAACAAAACCCCACATACCCTGGAAAGTACAATTATATTTGCTGCCTTTCATTGCTAACTATTCTGGACAAAGGATGGGGAGAATCCAACCTTGTATCTATCAGGCTAACATGGACTGGAGTCCTGTTGGAGAAGCATATACAGTCAGGTATTTGTGTCCTGCCTAGCACAAAAAGAGTCACACACACTGTTGGTTGTTCATTAGGTTCTATCACAACAACCATAACTAATACCATGGTGAATCAGTTGACCATAATTTTTTGGCTTCTGTAGCTTGCAGAGATGAGTGCATTCAAAATTCACAAAATGAATTATTAAATTGGTCCGTGATTACTTTGAATTTGTAATTTCGTTCTAAGACATGAAGATTTAAATAATCCGTTTAGTCATCGTTGTTACATATTAATTCACTGTTTGGTTAGACTCTGGGCAGCCTACCATGTTAGGGTCATTTTAACTACTGTTTTCATTAACGATTATTATATCTGTTCCTGAAGTGTATGCAAATGAAGGGTAGTATGAATTTGTCAGAATTATCCTAACTTCATTCCATTTGTCAGGCATGGCAGGCTTGTGTGTAGTTCATTGTTTTGGGAAGGCTTTTCTGCACTTGTCTCTTTAATTTCATTTTGCATGCAGGGCTGGTGGTTTCTGCACTGTAGCCCATGCTTCCCATGGGGGTTTTGTTTGCTCGTGAAATTGCCTCTGATGACAACACCACACCAGGCCTGCACGTGTATCCCTTTTTATCACTGTGTACTGCCCATGCACATCCCCTACATCCCTTAAAGAATATAGTATTATTTATTACGACAATACCTAGTCTAAAATTCACTGTGTAAGTTGAGGGGCAAAAAATGCTGTCTCTCCAGAGAAAGCCAGTCTGCACAGAAAGCCGAGTTGATACAGAAGCAAGAAAATCTCAATGGATTTTTTTCTTCCTTTTTACATAAAAGAATGATAAACACCTCACTGCCATATTCATGGAATATAAGAAAAACAATGGATTTTACCCTGTTTGTAGTGTTCCAGGTACTTTTCCCCCTCCTTCCCTCTCCCATCCCCTGATGAAAAATGATAAGTTAACAGTAAGGTAAAGAGGTCATTATGGTGGTAGAAATTTCAGTGTATCTGCCTTCTTGGTAACAGACCTCAAATACTTCATCTTTCTTTCAGGCTTTTACAATCAGTAGCTTCACTGACATAACTCCTAATTTCTTTATACAGGTATAAAGTAAAGCAGAATCATACATTCCTCCATATGCTTGTCCCAAAACTTTAGGAAAGATAAGCAAAAAATGATCCATAGGCTTTTGATGGAATAAGAGAAGAGGAGAGGTGAGTTTGAAGAAAGCTATCAAAGCAACAAGGAAAACAAGCAAGAACACCTTTGCTGTCTGGGGACTTCATTCCTTTCCTGGTCTGTCTTGTGACTGTGGATTTCTACTGCCTGGGAAGGCAGCCACTGTCCCTGGGTGCAGAAAGGGAAGAGAGCGTCTTCCCTATATCCACAGTCTCCCTTCAGGGATCCAGACCCGGTCAGAACTCTTGTGGTACACTCCGGAAATAAAAGTAACAGGTTTGTTTTCCCTCAAGATTATTTAAAAATTTTACTGTATGTCTTGACAAATTTTGATGTAAATTATGTAGCAAGTGACTTACAGCTGTTATTACTATAACTAAGAGACCCAAACCAGCTTCTTCATTTAGCTTTAAGATATCCAAGTTTTAAACAATCAGTGATTTATGAACCCATAATGGACCAGGGCTTCTATGGTAGTCTTCCATTAACGTTGTATTTCCCTACTGTTTTTACCTTCACAGTGTCATGCATTAAGAAAAGTGTTTTTCATGAGTAGGAACTATTTCCTTCTGAAGGGAAATATGTTTGAAAGCCACATCATACAGTCTGAAAATGTTAATATGAGAAACTACATTTTGAAACAAATTAGAACTCAAAATTTCTTGTTGTTCAGTTTGCTTATTATCAATACCACAAGTAATCTAATTGAGATTCACTTTCAGTCTCATAGAGTGCCAGACTAAAGCCTGATGGGGTTTTATTTTTTTATTTTGTTTCTTTTTCTGTCAGTAGAGGATGTGGATTTTTCATCTCAAAATGGAGCAAATAGCAGGTGTACACTGATGCCTCTTTCTTCAACAGTTCACACACACCTTTTACCTTTCCTGATAATGTGTTTAAATGAGCAGTTTAAAATACCTGAATAACAGATATTCAGCTTTTAGTGAAATTTGGTGATATTTAGTTATCTGCCTTTAAAAAGTCTTCTTCTCGTAGTTCTACTATGTTGTGAATGAGCGATTATATTTCTTTTTCCTGGAAGGAAAGGCAACAACACAAATACAAACACTGTGTAAAAAGCTTCCCTAAAAAAATTGCTGCCAGTTAATCTCTTTCCAACCATCCCATTTCCAAGCTTCCTACAGGCTAAAAAGAAGGAAAAAAATCAGTCTTGAAATACAGACAAATGTTAGCAAATGAAGGCTGTCCAGTGCAAAACAGGATTAATTTCACCTAACTTTGGGCATGTAGAAATACTTTGGGTGTGCTCTCACTATAGTGGACACAGAAAAGCATCTCCTGAAGAATTCACCACAGCAGTGCAGGAACAGTTTGCCCTGAGGACTCGGCATGATGCCATTTAGTACAGGGAAGAGGCTCTGGACTAGCCTGAGTCTAGCCAAGAATCCATTTGCAGTTGGGTGCTTTAGTTGCATGCCTGGAAAGCTGTTTCCAGCTGTGCTTCATCAGGTTTCACTGTCCAAGCTGCTCCACAAGGTCAACCAAAGGGTGACCAAAACTTCTCAAGTGTCCTCCTGACCTTATGCTAATGGGAGGTGAATACTCCCACAGGTACATTTCTGCTTCCATTTTAAAATATTCCTTGGAGCACATCTTGATGTCAAGGTTTTAGATAGCTAAAATTAGGTGTAAAATGAATCTCTGAAGTATGCAAGACATTCTCAAATGTCATTGGTTCTGAAGAAGTTTGCCTTCTGTGCAAGCATGTCTCAAACCTAAAAAGCAGACAATGCTTCAGAAATACCCATTTCTCCCTCTCTGAATTTCAGAACAAAGAGGGGAAAATAAATTACTCTGCCAGTAAAAGAAATGTTCACAAAATAAATGATTCTTTCTTTGTATTCGTCATCATGTTCTGCTGGTACACATAATTTGTGACTCAGATTTTTAAAAATTATCCCATAGACTATTGTATTTCATGAAAGGTTCGTGATGACAGGGATTACTGAACATTGTTTTCCGCATAGCTGACTGTCTCTTACTAAGGAATTTCCAGTCAGAATGTTGTCCCACCTGTGCAAAATACTTCCCATCCATGACAGTGCTGTTTCTCTGAACCTATTAGTGGTATTTGGAATTGCTTGTGTAAGGAAGCTGCGCCCTGAGAATATGCTTCAAGTGTTGTGTTGATGTAATGTAGAAGCAGAAGATAGAATCATGAAGTCATCGAATGGTTTGGGTTGGGAGGGACCTTAAAGATCATCTTGTTCCAACCCCCCTGACATGGACATGAGCACCTCCCGCTAGATCAGGTTTCTCAAAGCCCCATCCACCCTGGCCTTGAACACTCTAAGGGGTAAGGCATCCACAGCTTCTCTGGGCAGCCTGTTCCAGGGGGAAGAATTGTTTCCTAATATCTAATCTAAATCCACCCTCTTCCAGTTTGAAGCCATTCCCTTTCTCCTGTCACTACAGCTCCTGATGAACTGTATGAGATGATTGCAAGGGTGATGGCTCCTGATGAGAGCCATCTCCCCTGCAATCACCTGTGCCTCTGCAAAAGGCAATCACAGCAGTCCTTAAGAAGTCAGATCCAAACACAAAAGACAATGAGAGGTTCCCACTGATATGCTCCTGTGCTGCAATGTAGGCTGTCTAGGTGCTTGTGCTATGGATGGTGATGTATTCTCTTACTCTGTCTGTTTCTTTAATTACTACCAAGGCTATCAAGGGAGCTGGGGGATTTTTGCAGCTTTAAAAGCCCATGACTTTACATTTGGAAACAAGCTGGTGAAGCATTGCCAAATGAATAGCAAAGGGCCTCATCCAGCAGCAAAATCATCTGCCCAAAATGTTAACTGAGCCCTGCAACAAGCTGCAAAATTTGATTCTGTCCTAGGGCACAGGGACCAGCACAGGAAGGAAGAGCAAAGTATCTGATTCTCACTGAGGGTACAATTCCAGAAAGAAGCCTTGGGGAAGTTTTCATCTTTCAGAGACTGAAAATAAAAAACAATACAACTGTTGAACAAAACTCAGTGTTCAAAGTTCAGCCCTCATTGTGTATACCTGGAGTGTTCAGGTCAGATATTTATGCTAAAGGTTTCCCTTTGTATCCTTTCTCCTCTAAGAAATCCCAGTCTAAAAGGTGGAGAAACTCTGTAATGTGTTTTGTCCAGGTTTTGCTACACCTTCTTCATTCTTGTCATTTTTTTTTCCTTTCTCCATTTCTCCTCTTTGTAGTGCTGCAACATTTTTGATGCATCTAAAACTGAAAGGCTTCTCAAGCCAAGACATACACTTAATGCAAAAAGAAAAACAAAATATTGAATGAAAATATTCTAAAAATTAACATACCCAGTGCTGCTCAGTAGACTGGAAGTTCAGAGAGTAAAGGAGTGCTTTGAGCATTTAGAGTGAGTTTAAGATCCTAATCCCTGAACTATAAAACCACTGTGTTTTAGAATACAGTTGATACAAAGAAGGAGGAGCCTGTGGGACCTTTCATACAGCTAAAGGAAGTCACAAATGCATTCTGCAGAATCAGGATATAAATGTTTTCTTTCATTTATATCAACACACAAAATCTGAGGGTGCATCTCCCTCTCTTGCTTTCACATACAGATACATTTAATTTCATTGTAAAGGTGATACATTTGATATTTACAAACTAAAATGAGAATTTGTCCCCATCCTTTTTTCAGTTGCATTTAACTTTCTTAAGCCTCGCTGTACACACTGAAATCATACATGCAAAGACTTAGAAATGCTGTTTTTACAGTCTTCCCTAATGGGGTCTAATCTGAAAAAGTGGGTTGGTCATAGGAAAGAAGCTCTAGAAACTAAAACAGGGCTTGATGAGCACCTGTAACTGAAACATAGCTGATTCAGTGTTTCAGTTGTGAGGATGTTAAACCTAAAGTGTTAAACCTTATATTCTGACTTTCCATGTCAAATAGTGCTAAAGTCAACTCTGTTCATGTCCTACTTGCTGACTAAATGCTTATACTTTTAAGTATAGTGATCATGCTTGCACACAAACAACACTCTTTTTTTTTTTTTTTTAATTTTAGAGTGATATTCATTCAAGATATTTTAAAGTCCATTTTGCGCAACACTGAGGTTTTTCAGATTACATATTAAACACAGCAAAGAACTCACTGCTCAGCTTCAAGGAAAAATATGCAGAGAGGTCTGCTGGAGAGAAATTGTTCAGAGGTAGTCTGTGTGGACAAAATCCTACCTGAATGCCTTCCACTTGTTCTTTTTAGGAAAAAGGCAGCAGTAAGAGATTTCCAAGGTAGTTTCATGTGAGAAAGGAAGAAAATCCTTCAAATCTGCTTCCTTTGAGACAAATCAGTTTGTCCTTTTTAACATAAGCTGGGAGTGTGAATTAAATCCCAGACTTTGACTAAAACTTTATTCACTGTTTAAGGTTCAACCCTTTCTCACATATATTTTTATCTTTTTAGTAAATCTTTTTCCTTGTCCCAACACCTATTGAAACTCTGAGTGTGTCTCTTTTCAAACAATGAACGTCCACAATCAGCAATAACTTATTTTATATTTATCGAGCTATGAAAGCTTGTTTGCCATGCAATGTTCTTTATACATGGAATTTTCCACTGTAGCACAAATGCAGATTGGTTTACTGGGATATCTTTCTGTCACTAAAGTTTCTGCCAGTTATCATGCAGATTTATCACAACTGTAGGTTTCTCAGAACCTTTACTTTCTTGTTGCTTGGGATGTCTCCGATGTCAAAATCATTGCAGCAGCTGCAAACTGTGTGAGCTCTTCAAGTCCCCTTCCACTTAAATGCATTGGCTGGAACAGATTTGGACCTCAAGGATGTGAAATTGTCCATGTTATTAGAAGACTGGCAGTAAGATAACAACATGTAGGGTTTATGTGTGTACAAGAAAGCTTTTGTAGAACACAATTTTTTATGAGGAAAAAAATTTTGTGATCCCAGTGGCAACAGGAGAGAGAATTTTAAAACAAATATGCCCCCAGTTCAATCCTCTTTGACCCATATTACTGAGTAATTAGCTGAATGTCAATGGTGAACAATAGCACAACTTGCCTTGCTGCATCCATGCCAGGATTATTTTTAAATTAATGAGAGATGGTTTGAATTAGGGAAACTGGATCTAGAATGGACTTTATTAAGCAAAAAATGTTGGTAGGTTTAGCCAGGAGTTTGGTTTGGACTGTTACAGAGAGAGGCCATTTGTGAGTCCTGTTATTAAGGTCCTGATTTACTTTTCCAGACACTGAAGAAGCTGCATTTGGAGCCAAAACCCGCTCACTGTCCTGGAGCAGTTGCTGCCGGGGGCCTGGGTCTGCCTTCAGTCCTTATCCCAGGGGTCTCATGAGAGGTTGCCAGCACATGGGAGTCCCTGAGCAAGTGGCAGTGGGTGGTGGGTGATGAGTTGTTTTGCTCCAGCTGCTCCCCTGAGCTGAGAGGCTTCACTTTCTCTCACGCAGGGAACGGGTCACTCCTCAGGGGAAGGCAGGGCTGTGGAATTCCGCAGTTCTTCGTTCCCCAGCTTTCTGTGGCTCAGCAAACTCTCTGCAAGGCACACAGTGCCAGCAGTCTGGGTCAGTGTAATACCACAGTTTAGGTGCAACAAGCCTTCAACGGTGAGGCAAAGAAACTCTGACCCAGAGATCACTGAGTAAAAATCAACTTTGAAGGCTTATCCTTAGTTTTCAAAATCAGAAGATACTTCAGAAGCATTGGCAAAACACACTGAGGGAAAAAAAGTTACATAAAACCTGGAACCCAAAAGCTCGTTTTGAAAGCTTTTTGTATTTTTCAGAACAATTTGCAGTAAAATAGCAACTCTTAAAAAAAAAAAAAAAAAAAAAAAAAAAACCCAACAACCAACAAAAACAAAACAAACAAAACAAAAAACCAAACAGAAGGTATTTTTAACCTGCTTTTCGATCTGTTATTTTCAGTCTCTGTAATTCTGGTGATCTCAGCAAGTAAGCATTTACTGTGCTCCATCCACTTCTTTTTTTTTTATTCAGCTTTTTCTTCCTACTCCCTCAGACGAACTTGTAGAATGGAGAACATAAACATCACCTGAATACTTCAGCGCCAGATCAATTCAAACTGCCCTGCTGTCAGGTTGCACTAGCCTGGCTGACAGTGCACTCAAATGGAGGAGTCCTCACTGCCTTCTTGCAGATTTTGCTGGAAAAATAGTCACTGGTAACAGGAGACAGGAACATCCCCAGCCATCACAACTGTTTGCTGATAGCTGCAGTGTCTGTGACCTCTGAATCATGGGGAAAGAATTAATTATGGAGATGGTTTTTGGTGAGGAAAGGACCCCATGTCTGTGCTGTGGGACTCAGGGAAGCTTAATTTCCCAACTACTAGAAGAGTTACTGCAGAACTGTTCATTTTTTTAGGTAGTCACCAGTGAAACTGAATTCCCTCTCGTCTGCCACATGGTGCTACAAGCCAAACCTGTAAGATTTGGGTTTTCTCTGGATAAGTTGCTGAGAGACTTCTCCCTTATGAATCACATTTTATTTGGACTTTCATAATTGCCAGCAATTTGAATTTTCTCCCCTACAGCTTCTTCTGTGAAGACTAATCAATACAGTGAAATGATTTATTTGTAGCACATTAGTTATTCTTGAGGGTTGTTCTTGCTTACACATCTGCATGTTGTGGGTGATTCCAAGACAGACACAGTAAAATCTTTAAATTTAATGAAGCACCAGTATTTCATTTAAGCTGGTTGCATAGCAAAAATGCAGGTTTTAAAGGTTAACACCTTTAAAATATCTCAGTTTGGTTTGAAACACTAAAAATAGCTATATCACATTCCCTTCTTTTCGTTCATGATCCGGTCTGTTGCTAAGAAACCCTTCCTCAGGTGGCTTTGAACCTTCTCAGTTTTTTCATCTGTAGCTATACTACCTTGTCAAACCATAGGATACTGCTGCTGCGTTGCTGGAATTTATGTTCCTTGCTGAAAGTAGTGAAGCCATTGTGCAGATAAGATGCTAATTCATTGGTGTTTCGAAGCATTATGCTTTCCTCTTCAGTATTTCTTGTCTCACGTCTTTTTAAGTGTATGATTTAAGGTGCTATGTAGCAAAAAAAGTGTGCACAAGACAGAGGCAGTCATGAAATGCTTCAATTTGTTCTGGACCCTCCTTTTTTGTGGCTTGGGCTTGTGCCATAAATAAATAAGCCTCTTCATACCCCCCAAATGCGTGCCTTCCATCGAGCTCTCTGTAGACTTCAACATGACAGTCTATTTCCTTGCTGTAAACCAAAATGTTTTGGGGGGGCTGGGGAGGAGGTTTCATCCTTTTTTTTTCATGCTTCAATAAAGCATGTTTCAGGATAGTGGCAGTGACACAAATTGCAGCCAGACTGTCAGAGGGAATGGTTTCTTTTAAATATCATTTCTCAGAATTTAAGTTCAACGCATTCAAACTGGTAGCTGTTGACTGACAGTCTCAGAAATAGGTTATGCTGAACACTGCATTCTTAGCTGCACATGGAGTACTATATAAAAGTAACCTATATACATATACATACGCATTTAAGTGAATGCATAGAATGTTTATTTATTCAGAAAACACATCCATAGAGTATGTAATGCCATCATCACTTTAATCATCACTTTTTTATCAATTTTAACATCTGATAAACATTGTAAAGTTAAGCACGTACTGAACTAGAAATAACTCTGAGGGAATATTTATGAACTGTCAAGTTAAAGTTTGTTTTTCAAATTAGTGAACTTCAAATCAGTTCCAAAAAAAAAGCAGTCACGGAGGGAAAGATCTCCGCTAGGAAAAATTAAGTCACAGGAACTGGATGATAATTTCAGAGGAAAAATAAATCTGACCATTATACTATGAAGTTACCTTATTAAATGTCTTTGTGCTCTGAGATTTTCCTTTATCCTCCTTCATTGTCCCAGTTGATGTCTTTTCCTCTAGTTCCTTTAAAGTTTTATGCTTTAATATGGATGCATGTTTATATGTTTATATATGTTTATATTGTATTTCTGACCGAAGCATGTGCTCATCTAAAGCTATCTGAGGAATAGTATTTGTGTGTTTTGCATTTGTTATTTTTGGGTCTTACCCTCACCAGGTGGAAAATGCAGCAGCTTCTTTGACTTCAAGAGAACTGTGCCAGGTGATGATTTTTTTTTTCCGTTGATTCTTTCACATGGATTTTGAGTACTTCCAGAAAACATACCAATCTCTGAAGATATTTTTCAAAAGTACAACGGAATCAATATTTTTCAAAAAATGTAAATTTCTGAATGTGCCAAAGCAATCTCAGAACAGTAAGCCCTAATATTTACTGCTCCTGCAAACTGTAAGTTATACAACTTTCTTGTGCAGCATGATAGTTCTTTGTCTGAAAGGTTGAGGCAGGCTTGAAAATGTGCTTGTCTTGCTATATTGTGTTTCTATTTTCAGAGAGCTGATGTGGATAAAGAAAATAAAGAAAAGTGTGGAACAAAGTTAGCTTGGATTTCCTGTGACCATGTGGTATTTGGTGAAAAATGTCTGTGATTTAAAAATTGAATAACAGACAAATAATTTGAGGTTACTCTTATAGCTATATTTAATATTAGGAAAAGGTCAAAACTTTATGAAGTTTAGCCATGAAAATCTCACTTCCTTCATTTGCCAAAAAAAACTATTGCCAAAGGTAACTCAGTATCTGCAAACATTCAAATTAAAAGATAGATGAAATTTTAAAATTCCAAGATTTCCTCTTGGGTGAATAGCTAAAGAATATTGTTTAAAGGATGGGAAAGTTGCTTAATCTGAGCAATGGGTTGAAGCATGAACTTCAACCAGAAAGACTACATCTGAAACCAAACTTTGCAAGAGATTTCTGGATATTGTGGCTCAGATAATTACTTGGAGACACTTCTGTCATGAAAGTTAAATCCAAATGAATGATGTCCCAAAGCTTTTGAGAGGAAGAGAGAGAAAGATGGAAGTGGAGCAGAATCTGACTCAGCTCTTTGTATTTTCTCCACCAATCAAGCATTTTTGATAGAGTCAACAGTTCCTCTGTCACATTCTATAGAGGTTTTCTATTAAAAGAAAAACATTTAGCAAATACTTTTCTTCTTCAGCAGGGAGGAAATGTTTTACCGTGCTCTCCAGCTATTGCTTCTTTTTGCTGAAGTATGTGTTAACATTTTACTCTGCTTGATTATCTATTCACTCACTTCTCAATGGGGTTTTCTAACAAGACACAAACGTGGTTGATGCAGGAACACACATTAGGACATGACCTGGCCCAACCGCCTGCTCAGAATAGGGTCAGTCAGAGCAGGTTACTCAGGGATATGTCCAATCAACTTTTGGGTATCTCCAGGGATGGCGACTCCACAGCCCCTCTGGGAAACCTCTACTAGTGTTTGACCACCCTTGTGTTGAGTCTGGCTGAGATGGAGTCAATTTTCCCCACAGCAGCCCTCACAATGCTTTGCACTGGCAGCTACAAAGGTGTAGGAGAACCCACCAGTGTTTTGGTTCAGCATCAAGGCCGTCTGTCCAACATTACACACACATCCCATTAGGCTGGGGGTGGGCAAGATCTTGAGAGGGCACATGGCCAGGACAGCTGACCCAAGCCAATCAAGGAGATATTCCATTCCCTATGACGACTTCTCAGCAACAAAAGCTAAGAGAAAGGAGGAGCAGGACAGAGGGAGGAGTGCTCTTGTTCTTACACTTTTCTTTGGGAACAACAACAATGCTCACTGAGGCCCTCCTTCCCAGGCAGTGCCTGGACATCACCTGCCAATGGGAAGTAGAGAACAAATCTTTTGTTTGCATTTGCTTCCATGTCACCTTTGCTTTTACTCCATTAAACTGCATTTCTCTTGACTGACAAGTTCGTTTTTATCTTATTTTCTTCCCCCCACCCTGCTGAGGAGGGCAATGATAGAGTGAATTGGTGGACAGCTGACCTCCCGCCAACGTCAACCCACTACACACCCTCCTTGTAAATCTTCTTTACTCCATCTATCTTTACTCCATCTATCAGTAATTTATGTATATTGATCAGATTTCCACTGAGCCTTCTCTACTCCAGGCTGGAGAGTCCCAGCTCTCTGTAAATTCATTCTGACTCCTTCCAGTCACCTTCTTGACTTTCATGTGTTTATAAATCGTTTCCAGGATTGTTTGCCCCACCACCTTCCTAGGAATTAAGGTGAGGCTGACCAGCCTATAGTGCTCTGAATGCTCCATCAGGCTCTTCTTGAAAATAGGGATAACATTTGCTTTCTTCAAGTCCTCAGGAACTTTCCCTAGTTGCCACAAGCTTTCATAGATAATTGGCAGTGGTGTCACAGTGACATGGACCAGCTCCCTTAGCAGTCATGAGATGCATCCCATCTAGTCCCAGTGTACATCCAGGTTGTTCATATGTTTCCTAACCTGATCCTTCTCCAAATGTAAGTCTTATTTGCTGCAGAATTCCATCAGGGTACAGGGACCTGGAATTTCTGAGAGAAAATTTTACCAGTAGAGACTGAGGTGAAAAAGGTATTGAGCACCTCAGCATTCTTCATGTTCCCTGTCACCCCATTCCCTGCCCCATTCAGCAGTGATTCCACTGCGTGATTTTCCTGATCTTCCTTTTGCCATTGAAGAATCTGAGGGAGCCCTTCTCACTGCCATCCATGTTCCTTGCCAGATTCCAGTCCAGGTGGGCTATGACTTTAATAAACCCATCCTGGCAAGGTCAGACAGTGTCTCTATGTTCCTCCTAGGTCACCTGACCTTGTTTCCACCTCTTGATCCTTCTTCTTTATGTTTGGATTTTGTCAGCAGTTCCCTGCCACCCATACAGGCCTCCTTTTGCTTGCCACTTCCTCCTGCACATGTAGATGGATCATTCTTGGGCTTGGAGAAGGTGATACTTGGAAATCAACAATTTCTTCTTCTCCCCTCTTCTCCATGGTATGCTTTGAAGTCAAACTCTGAACAGATCAGTGTCTAGTCTCCTCCAATACAGGCTTGCAATACTAATTTTTGTCATGCTCCCTCCTCCGAGGATCCTAAACTCTGGTGTCTCACGGTCACTGAAGCTGAAATTGCATCTATGAGAAACCACAACCCTCTGATCTATTAAGTGAGAAAGTAGGACCTAAAGCTGACCTATCTGTGCAACAGAATATGTTTAAGTTTTTTGAAAATAGTTGTAATGGGAGATCTGATCTTTTAAAGCTGGGAGAATTAATCCTTCAGGGTCAACATTATAATGTTTCTGAAATTTGTTTTTTATAAATTATTTCAGGGCAGGAGGTGAGGTTGTATGGGGAAGAAAAGGTTTCAGAGAACTCATAGGGGAGCAATAAGAAATCTGGGTATCCAGAGGCCAAACCACAGACCAGGTCATGTGTGAGCCAGTTCTGTGCTCTCTGCAACCCTCACAGGGAGGAAAATGATCCCCATTTCAGGCACTTCCCACCCATTCTCTCACTGAGCCCACAAAAGCCGGATTCCCAAGGAGTGTAACAGGAGAGCACAGGATTAGGACAAGTAGAGAAAGAGAGACCTCTGCAGTCTTGCTTTTTCCCAGACTGAGAGAGGTCAAGTAAGATGCAGACACTGACAGATCTGTACTGAACTTTCTGTTATTTTATTTCACTTTTTTAGCAGCTTAGAGACTGAACCATCTGAGGAATACCTGAACTAATTTTGATGGAGATTTGGTTAAAAACAGAACTGCTTTTCTAAAAAGATGGACTGCAGGAAGGGTTACTTTCTTTTTACATGCTATTGAAAACCTCTTGGTATGGAGTGCTACAATAATTCATTTATAGACTTAAGAATTTATGTTAAAAGACTTCCTTGGTTTTGGTTTATGTAGCAGGTTCTTTATAACACATTGACAAGTAATTTTCCACTTAGAATAAGAGTTGTATTTCAAATCAGAAAGACACACTTGAGAACAGAAAGCAAAATTGTAAGTGGGGCATATAAAAATGATGCTAAAACTAACAGTCCCAATGCAGGAAAAAAAAAAAAAGAAACACTGGGGGATTTTTCAAGGAGATTTTGCAAAGCAATAGGTCAATTGTAAACTTGTTTTGATTTGTTTTTGGAGCACTGTTGCCAAAAACAACATCAAAAAGTGCTGGAAAAGCCTTGTTAAATCAATTTAGCCCATTCCTCAAATCCCTGACAGTGCAGGATTATTCCTCAGAGTGCATTCTCCACTGTCTTGTCCAAGCTTAACTGCACATGACTCAAGCAATGGGTTTCCACCACTTCTCTTGGGAAATATTTCTACAGTATAATAGGTCTCATTATTAGGAAATTTTGCTAAATGTTCCTTCCGTGAGTTTTAATCCATTAATCTTACTGACATGCTACTGGATCACTATAACCAGCACATCTTTCTTGCTGGTTTTTTACTCTTCAGTTATTTGTAGATGACCAGAGCACCCTCTCTTTCCTCAGAGTCATCACTGAGTTTAGGTAGCCTACCAGGATTTAGAACCTATTTTTTTCACTGTTCTGTACAGGACTGTTTCTGTAGTTATTGTCATTGCTTTCCCAGTTTGTTGACTTTGATATCCTAGTTCTTTTCCTTCCCATTTCTATTCCTGTCTCATTTCACCTCACAGGGGCTAGTATCAGATTTCAATTACAGCAACGAGTATTTCTGATTAGTTCAGTCAGCTTTCCTCTTTCCCGCTGAAGAGGGCTGTTAAGACATCTATAATGTGTTCTGGAAGACTGAGACAGGTTGGCATTTCACTTGCAAAATGTTCTAACTGTTGGCAGAAATAAGGGTTATCATTAAAAATGAAATGTCATTTAATATTTTACATTTCATGATTTCACATTTCAAGTACCATTAATTATTTTCTGTTGCAGGACACTATGAGTTAAACTATGAATTAAAAACTTCTTTCTACTCGGATCCAAAATGTTCCCTCATCACTTAATTATTGGGTCACAGTGTGCAACCAGTCCCATACAGGGACTCTTCTGTGGGTTTTGTCATGTTTGGAGGGGTAGGAAGAGACCATAACAACTCAGCAATACTCCATTTCTTTTCTGTTTTATAATGTGCTGCAATAGAACACTCTCAGGAGACATGTTTGGGGACCTGTTCATTAAAGGATGTCTCAGGTTTTCTCAAACATTTGTTTGTCCAAAAGCCTTTTGGATGTTCCAAAAATGAACCTGGCTCAGTTCAGGTTTCAGCAACCAATTTAAGCACTGTAGAGAATGTGTATGACTTACATTGTCATAGATTTTTCTCATTCACCCCTTAAAATCATATATATGTGATGTCTCTCATTGAATCTGTTCTCTCACTTTCTTTCAGCCATCATCTTGACATCCACTGCAACTCTCACATGAAAGACATTTTGTTTCTTTGTAAAAATCTGTGAAATTACAACTTAAGTTCAAACTATGTTTGGTTTTGGGGTTCTTATGTGTAAAAAGTTATAACCGAGTTTATGTAACTTTCATATGTGTATATAATGGATCATATAACTACATGTGTTGTTAATTAACTACTGAAGTAAAAAAAAAAGTGGATTTTTTTCTTTTAATGAAGAAAAATATGGAAAAATAGAGCCTTATTTTCTGCATATGTTGTGCTGTGTTAATCAAGTGGCCTAGTGGAAAGTGTCCCTGTCCACGGCAGGGAGTTTGGAACTAAATGATATTTAAGGTCCTTCCAACCCAGGCCTTTCTATGAATCTATGAGGTGGACAATTTCTAATGCTTACATACTACTTCTCAGCAAAATGCAAAGAAATAACACTTGGATGATGGCATTTGGGTGGATAATGCAATTGATACTGTTTCATGTAATACTTGAAAACTTTGCCATGTGGCGATCACCAGCAAATCTCAAGAGACATCGAGAGGGGAAACCTGCTCAGTTATCTGATTTGTGGACTGTGATTTGCAATCCATAGAGACAAGGTTTTCCATATACTACAGCTTCCTTTTGTTTCTGGCTACTAACCTGCCTTTTCATAAGTGTTAAAGCCCCATGAACTTCATGTGTATCTCTTCCTTATGAGGTCCTTCAAAGGAGAACACCATGATCATGAGTAGGAGATGACCTGGTAATAGGGTGTGTGAAGCTGTTTTGCTATTGAATTATGAGACTTAGTCTGGAAAACATCGAGAGGACATTTCCTAGTCCTTTCTCTCACAACAAATATTTGCCATGTTCATGTGCTTATTCTTAAATATTTCAACCAAGGGAGCTTTTAACAGTCCTCTTGAAGGATTCTCTGTAATCCAGTGAACTTTAGGTGTTCATTTTTAATTTTGTCCCATTTTAATTTACAAGTAACTTTTGAAGTCCTCATTACTTCATTTTCTCCTTCATCTTCTGTTATTACTTAAATTTGTTTTGTTGCCTTTTTTTTATTCCTTATCTTTACCCATTCTAATTTCCTAACTCTTTAGGTTCATGATGTAGAGAGCACACAACCCTGCTACTCCTCAGCACTAATTCTGGAACATTTTACCCTCTGAGGACCCTGTGGAGCTCAGAAGGAGATTCTGGAGGAATTAAGATTAGTTCACGAGGATACAGCTGCATGCTCAGAATCCTGACTATAAGATTTTTTGGGGCAATGTCTTTATCTTTTATTTAATTACATTATTAAACACATATACAGTGCTTTAAAAGCAGGAAAAAGTATTGTGAATCCTTAATCAGAACTACTAATCACAGCTTTTTTGTGTTTATACAGAAGCACTAGGCGACTTTCAACAGTGTTTTAAATCTTTTACACCCTCACTAGTTTTAACAGAAATAGGAGAGAATAGGGTAAGAATAAAACAGGTTAGGATTTGTCTCCAGAAAAAAAAAATCCAGATGCGGCATTTGAGGCTACCACTAAAAAACACCAGTTCTTTTAAGACTGATAAATTTGCTGAAGATTTACATTGTAAAATTTACAAAGAGGAAGAGATGCTAGAAATATAAGCAGTTTTTCACAGCTGTCAGTCTCAAAAGCAGTGTCACTGACACAGCCACTGAGAGATATGTCAAAGTGAAGAACAGGTGAAGGAAGAGCATCTGTGGTTTGACAAAGTACTTGACTAATCAAGTCAAAGATGGAAGCAATTTCAATTGCTTCTTGTTATTGTGATACAGATGATTTCCATAAATGCTAAAGATCGAGAGTGGGATCTATTTTTATTGGTCACTCTGCAAGCTTTTAGAAAGACACTGAAAGGATAAACCTCACTAATTGCTTATAACTGCTGGAAAGGAAAAAATATGTCCCTGGGCCATTTGCAGTCATGTTGTGTGATTACCTGGGCTGCAGCACATTCACTTTGATAACCTGGACTCAGTGAATCTTCCTAAATCTACTTTTCACTCTATTAATTCCATAGAGTTCCTAAATGTTTGCCACGTCCATTAACCTCATGACAACAGGTGAGCTGACCCTCTTCTTATGGATTTACATGGATTGGTATCACTCTTTTCACCTCCTGTAGCAAAGTATAACTGGAGAATTACCATCTCCAATGTCATAACAGCATGTAAACAACTATGATCTATATTTTATTCTCCTTGTCAGTTATTCTGAATTATCCTGCCCTCTCCTATCCCCAGATTTCGAAAAAGGCTCTCATAAAAGAGGTAAGTTACTAGAATATATAACTCCCAGAACTTTACAACAGTTGATTGGAGTGTTATTATCTTGTGGAGATATTGGGCTATGTGGAAGGAGATTATCCTGGGGTCTAAATCCTGGTGTACATACTATTTTAAGGAAGTTATGAATGATAAAGACTCACAGTTTTGAGTGTATTGAAGGAAATACAGTTTGCTCTATTGAAGGAAAAACAATAGTGGTTTCACTTCAGTTTCATTATCTCTAGTTTCTTATGCAAGGAAGCATAGTTTTGCCTAACATTTGAAGTTTTTTAAATTATTTTTCTCATGTAATTGATCACCTCTATTTTTGTCCCAGTGCTAGGTTTGGATTACTTTATCTGACACAAACACTTACAGCCCAGCTCTGCCTTCAGACAGACCGGCATAATTCCCAGTGAAGTCAGTCAGGAGCTGCTCTTGGATATTTGAGAGAGGTTTGGGGGCCTTTAACCTTAATTCAAGCAAATTTGTCATAAATAATTTTTAAATTGTGTTAGCAAAGAACTGACATTTCCCCAGTGCAGTTGATTCTGTTTGTTCTGTGTCTATCACTAATTTTTTCAGGAAATGTTTACAAGTGGACTCACATATCATATCTGATTAGCTGAACTGAAACCATGAAAGAAAACTGGCTTGGAATTAGGTGGCAGAAACTGAAAGTGCCTTTAGGAATTCAATCAAATTTATGCCCTAATATGTGGAGAGAAATTTAGTTTTAGAATTTGCTCTACACATAATAAATCCAATTAAATTTTCAAAGACCCCTTTGTTTAGCATGGGGTTTAAATATAGCATAACCTATTTCTTCCTCTACCTAAAATACTCCGTAAATTATTCATGTTACCTGTATTCAGTGACCTATAGATGAACCTTCCCAAACTACAAATGACCTGCTACAGCACAAGTTCATTTCTAGGCTGTGTGCACAGTGTCTAAATTTATCTTTCAGAGCCATAATTATGGGTGATGCTACATTCAGTTTGGCTGCAGTGGATGATTTGTTGGTAAATATGACATTCTGATCAGTCTGAGAAAAATCCTTAAATTTGAGCTTTCTGATATTAGAGAATCAAAAGCCCTAAAAGTCATCTTTGTATTCCTTGGGACAGATTCTTGGAGCTATTCTGTGCCACTCACCTCTGGTATGTAGGATCTGTTTTAGTTACTCTCATAAGATTCTTCTGTTTTTCATAACATACAATCCTAATATATTCCCAGAGGAATATATTTTCTCCAAATAATTTTCTCCTGCTTGTCATTAAACTTCTTAAAAGACATTTCGCTTCCACAATCTAAATTCTCAAGTTTTCACAACTAGTTCCTGAGAAAAGCAAATAAAATCCCTCCCATGTTTGTTTTCTCTATGGGACAAAAGGAAGGTTCATTGATTCCCTTTCTTTGACTTTATTGTGTGTGAAAAAACTCCACAGGAAGATGAAATGGACAAAATTCTGGATCTTGGATGACTGGAGGCTTCTGGAGGAGTGACAGTGCTACAAAACTCAGATCTCATTGGTTGTGTTGCAGTTGCATTCAGAAAAAACTCCAATTTATTTTGGTTTAATGACAAAAACATAAATTGGACTGTATAAAATTGGAAATCGTCTGCTGCAACTTATTGATTTTACTCTTGCAACCATTTACCTTATTCCTAATTCAACCATTTAATATGATGTGGACCCCCTTCACACTGCCTCAGGTGGCAGTCACGTTCAAGGCTATAAGATGTGAGTAGGACTCTGTTCATGTCCCCACTTCCTCAGTTTCCAGTCTATTGCAGCAAAATTTGTTAGCGTATATGAATCTCTCCCTCTCATCTTCCTCTTCCCTATAAAGCTTTAGCTTCCACTTTAAACAGATCATCCTTTCATTTCCCCATACAGAGCCTGGAAACTAAACACATCTAGTTATGCCACATTATTTTAGGGAAGTCTTTATAATACGTTGATGGAATGGGTGCAGTGGTTCCTACACAGGTTTTAAAGACATTGTCATCTTACTCTTCACATCCTTTGATAGCTCTGGAGGAAACAGATTTGCAGATTGTTTGTGCTACCTGTGGTATTATGAGATATGGCTAGTAACAGGAGGAATCTTCACTTCCAGCTGCTAAAGTACCAACTTTTCCAAGTTTCTGCATTTTCATTTTAAGCATGCAGGGAATCACATTTGGTAAAGGTCACAATTTGGGGAAGAATTGATCTGCAAGGTAGACCTTTTGTTAAGTATAGAGCAGCATAATAAAGCTTGCATTTTATATGCTAAATGCTAAACATTTTTATTCTGTACTTCACCTTGCTTCTGCTGTAGCAATGAAGGAACTCTGTAGTCTGCAACACCATCTTCAACTAGCAGTAAGATAACTGACTGCTTTACAGCTCAACATTCAAAAGCTTTGCTGTTGACTTGTATACCTTTTGAGTTATCCCATTATTCCTAGGACACTTGAACATGCAAATCTATAGCTTGTTATTTGAAACCTTACTCTGAGTAATGTTCCCAGACTGTCACCCAGTCTGGAAATTAGATGTCTTATTAAAAGATATTAAATTTTAGTGGGTAATTTTTTTTTTTTGAGACCTTAAAATATGAAAACATTATAGTCAGAACACCACTGATCTGTATCTTCTCATGGGATTATTAGAGAATACTGGCCACAGGACAGCTTAACCTGAAATCTACCTACCTACTTGCACTCATGGTATCTGTCCTGCTAATATACAGACAGATATATGACTACCATCATAGACTCATAGAATCATAGAATGGAGGGGAACTTAAACATCATCTAGTTTCAACCCCCCTGCCATGGCCAGGGACACCTTCCACTAGGCTAGTTTACTCAGAGCTCCATCCAGTCTGGCCTTGAACACTGCCAGGGATGGGGCAGAAACTACTTCTCTGGGAAACCTGTGCCAGGGCCTCACCACCCTCACAGGGGAGAATTTCTTCCTGACATCTAATCTAAACCCACTCTCTATCACTTTGAAGCCATTCCCCCTTGTCCTGTCACTACATGCTTTTGTAAATAGTCTTTTTCCATCTTTCTTGCAGGCTCTAAATCAAGTTTCTAAATCAAAACCCTTTACTGGATCCTGGCCCAAAGCTTGTCAAGGAAGGCTGCTTGGCACTTCTGCAGTGGAGGCACCTGGATGTCTAAACAGACACATTCAGGGTCCTGACATGATATCCAAGAAGGGTAGCTCAGGCCTGCCACTCTGTTTGACTTTTCTTAACTTGAGAGGTCTTGGGTCAAAGGCTGATGGCTTTGCAAAGACATAGCTCTAAATTTTGAGATCTTACGTGAGAGTTTCCAATGGTGGAATAAGTCACTACTTGCACTTTATACAACAAATTAAAGTGAGTTGTGAGAGCACTTACATGATATTTTTGACTTACTAGGTCCTTTGGCTACATTTTATAGTTCCTTGGGCAGCTGTACAGCTACACAAACCCAAAATGTAATGGATATCTTAAGGGAAAAAAGAAATCCCCTGCTCTCAGAGGGCTTTTAGAACTGCCTGTATTTTTGAAATCTAATACTAAGGATCCAGAGAGCTACCATAACTTTTTTTTGCATACCTTGGCATCCCATCAGCATGGATAAAATCTACAAGCCTCTCCTTTGCGTCTCTTATGACTAATTGATATATAAGCCATGCAGATGGCTTATGATAAGGACAGTCACCCTACTATTGACAATTCTACTAAATAAGCTGTGCTTTGATGCTAATTAACTGCCCAAGCAAAAAAGTTAGCAAATATCTTACCATTTACCAAAAATGCCCGGCCTTCATTCAGTTGGCTTCTTTAATGGCAGACTGAGACACCCATAAAGAATTCTCAATCTACAGTCAACCTGGAACATTTATTAGATCCCCAAAATCATACGGGATAAAGGAAACAACTGTGACTGAGCACAAGGATTCATAATGCACTCAATACGGCTCACACTCATTGGGCCACCTATGTGACTTGAGTCTTTTCCAAACATACTAGTAAAAAATCCTGCAGTCATCCGTTCAGACCCCAGAAGCCTTTAGGAACTCTTGGATCTTTTGCCAGATACCAGAAACCTGTAGTTACCCTGGCTGTTTTGTTTGATGCATGGGTTGATTCTTATCCTTTCTACATTGTTTTTCCTGCCATTTAAAAAACCATATTAATATTCAGAGGAAAAAGGAAGACAAATAAGACAGAAGAATTTATCTCTTAACTTCTGATGGATTGATCAATTTATTTCCTTTCAGTCGTGTCTGTCACTCTCCACTGTTTAAGGAATTTACTCCTATGTAGTTTTTCCATGTGATGTGATCAATTTAGGCAGCTCATGGACTACAAAAGTCCCTGCCCCTCTGCTCTGCTCTGGTGAGACCCCACCTGCAGTGCTGCCTCCAGCTCTGGGGTCCCAGCACAGGAAGGACATGGACCTGTTGGAGCCAGTCCAGAGGAGGCCACCAAGATGATCAGAGGGATGGACCAGCTCTGCTATGAAGAAAGGCTGAGAGAACTGGGATTGTTCAGCCTAGAAAAGAAAAGACCTTGGGGTGACATATTTGCAGCTTTTCAGTAGCTGAAGGGAGCCTACCAGGAGGATGGAGAGGGACTTTTGCAAGGGCCTGTAGTGACAGGACAAGGGGGAATGGCTTCAAAATGACAGAGAGTGGGTTTAAATTAGACGTTAGGGAGAAATTCTTTCCTGTGAGGGTGGTGAGGTCCTCGCACAGGCTTCCCAGGGAAGTTGTGGATGCCCCATCCCTGGCAGTGTTCAAGGACAGGCTGGATGGAGCTCTGAGCAACCTGGTCTGGTGGAAGGTGTCCCTGGCCATGGCAGGGGGGTTGGAACTAGATGATCTTTAAGGGCCCTGTGAACCCAAACCATTCCATGATTCCATGAAATTAGCAGCTGAGCAGAAGTCAGCACTGGCCACTGACAGCCCTGCCTTTCAAGTGCTGCTCACAGAGGGCAACAGGGACACACAGCTGCCTGGCCAAAACTGCAGCTGTGGAAATGGTGCAGATCCTTGACCTTGGACCAACGGAGCTGCTCTGGCGTTCCTTCAGGAGCTGATCCTGCTGGGAGGTGAAACTGTAACTCAAAGGAATTGGTAGTTACAAAAAAACCCCAAAAAGATTACTAGCAGAACACCTATTGATGAAATACTGTTACAGGGATGCTGGCAGCATTTGAAAAGTACTCCTGGTTGTGTTTTTAATAACACTGGCCTACAGAATGAGAATGTGTACTCTGCTGAGCTGTAATAACACTGAGGAATGTCCTAGACCACAAACTGAGCATCGTAAAACTGTTGTTTTCACATTTTCCTAGTAAAATGCCATGGCATTGTAAATCTGTTTTTATTTTATTTGTAATGGCAGAAATGTGTTTATCATAAAATCAAACCCTCTTTTGAACTGTAGGCCATAGGACAGTGGCATAATTCATCCTGTCCAGGATCATGGTTTGCATCACTCCAACCCAAACCAAAAATTGCAATATGCTACTTAAAATCCTGTCCTTTCAAAACACATCATAACATGCAGCACACATTCAGGTCTGTGCTGACACTGCAGTTTGTGGCAATGTAATCAGAAATGTGTAGAGCAGTTAAATGACAACATGTGGAGTAAAGCACGACTATCTGGAATACTTGTGACAGGGGCCAGGTGTGAAATGGCAAACAGAACTGATAAGTCACAGCCTAATTAAACGTGCTCAAGTTTCAGCTTATCGAAGCTTCCTTTCATCCAAGGTGCCAAACACTCAAGTGCCTATTAATTAAATTTAAAATTATGCTTCATTTTACGAATCATGAGGTTGTAACAATTGAGTTCCCTGAAAAACAGGCCATTTTATTCTGTGATACAAGTATGCATGAGCACTGCATCTTTATAGCAATATAAATGTGTGTAAATTTGCAAGGAAGAAATTAATGTGATTAGATGTGTAAGAGCAGTCTGTAATGGCTCAGTTGTATCAAAATTTCACTCTCAGGTAGAACATTCAGCAATAAAGCATACCAAATCAGAAAAATGCTACAAACTCATTGTGAATCGCAACATAAATGTTCTTTTATAAATTATGACAAAGAAAGCTTATTAGAAGATAATAGGATTCACTGTCACATCCAAGTAGAAAGTACCATGCAATAAACTATTATTTTCTCATTTTCTAGTCCTCCTGTGTAGTAGTTTTAAAACTAGGCCTTCCTTGGTGACCAGGTTGTAACCAAGGAACCAAGGCCATGTTCCCAGTATTCCATACGATTTTTACGTAAGCAAAAGTATAAATAAGAAGAGAGAGGAAACTCTCTCTCTCTTTCTTCCGGCGGACCGAAGGCGAAAATAGCTTTGCTGTTACTCTGCCCGGGTGAGGGAGTGAGGCCTAGCGCATCTGGTTGGCCTTGAGAGGCAGAGAGTGCCGGCGGTTGTGTGGTGCGGTTCGCTATCTCTGGAGGGAAGTATTTGCATTGTATTCCTTTTTATTCCTTTTCCCTTTTCCCTTTCCCTTCCCTTTTCCCCTTTGGGGGATTCCCTGTATATAATTTTCTTTATATATATATATATATATAAATCTTCCACTTAAAATTTAGTTCAGTTTGGGTTCTTTTGATTTTCTTTTTTGTGATTTTTTCGATCAATTGCGCGAGAGCGAGAGAGAGGGAGAAGGCTTTGTCCCTGAGATCCAGGCACTTGGCTGGGAACCAAGTCCAACCTGGGACATTTTTTGGAGGTTCCACCAAGATAACCAGGAGGTTGTTTTGGTAACAATTTCTGGGCAGGTAACCAAATTCTGCCAAACATTGACTTTGTTTGGGAACAGTACCAGGATCGCAGCCAAGAGGGATTTGTTTATATAAATATACCTCTTGTTTAAGAACAGTGAGAACAACTATATAAATAATGGCCACTTTCTTAATTTTTAATGTACTTTTGGCAGCTTTTGCACCTGTTTTAGGCTACTACATGTGGGACAATCCAAATCCAACAGTGTTCAATTGGCGAGACATCTGGGAAAGGTATTCTTCCTATTTTGATGTTAAACGCTGGATCCTACTGTCCGATGTCCGACGTCAACCCATCCGCTCTAAGGGAAGAATGGAAGGAGATTATGAATATTCCAATTATGAGGATGACTATGAAGACAGAGATGACAGCGTTTCCCGAGACTACAGAGACACACCAGTAAAGCGATCTAGACCACGAGCTCGACCCCAATCTCGATCTTGGTCCAGATCTCGGTCAACAACTCCTCCCCCTACACACAGAAGGAAAAACCCTAAACGCGAATCACGTACTCAGCTGTGGTCCTACCTGCGCAAACAGAGAGAGAACATGAAGAAATGGGATGGACAACCCACTTCCAAACTTCAGGCTAAAGTGAAAGAACTGAAGCAGAAGGAAGCCAATAAGAAATTTGTCTTTGTAGTTGATGCGGATTTCGTGGAAAAGCAATTGCGATCTCCACAACACAAGAAGGCTGAAGTCCACTTCCTTGACAACAAGAAGGCCGCTGGTGGAACAAAGAGGATATCTGACACTGAATGCTCTGACAAGGACCAATAGAGGGGCCCTGCCTTCTGCCAGGAGAAAGAAAGGGACCAGAAGGATAATCGGGTTTACTGGGCTGTGTGGGTTCGATGACCTGACACATCAGATCCACAGAAATACCGGGCTTTGATAGATACCAGTGCCCAGTGTACACTAATGCCGTCTGAACACAAGACTAAGGAGATTGTGTCTATTTCTGGAGTGACAGGAGAGTCGCAACAGTTGTCAGTGGTAAAGGCCGAAGTAAACTTAACTGGAGACCAATGGGAAAAACATCCCATTGTGACAGGGCCAGAAGCCCCCTGTATCCTTGATATTAATTACCTGAGAAGAGGATACTTCAAGGACCCGAAGGAGTACCGATGGGCTTTCGGTGTAGCCACAGTGACTGAGGAGAAATCCAAGCAATTGTCTACCTTGCCTGGTCTCTCAGAAAATCCTTCTGTTGTAGGATTCCTGCAAGTCAATGATCAACAAGTGCCAATAACCACTTCAACAGTGCATAGGCGACAATACCGGACCAATCGAAATACTGTGATCCCTATTCATAAGATAATCAAGAAGTTGGAGAGTCAAGGGGTAGTCAGTAAGACTCACTCACCCTTCAACAACCCCATTTGGCCTGTACACAAATCCGATGGCGAATGGAGATTGACAGTAGACTATCGTGGCTTAAATGAAGTCACACCGCCATTGAGTGCTGCTGTGCCAGACATGTTGGAGCTCCAATATGAGTTGAAGTCCAAGACAGCGAAGTGGTATACTACCATTGACATAGCAAATGCATTTTTCTCCATTCCCTTGGCAGAAGAGTGCAAGCCGCAGTTTGCTTTCACATGGAGGGGTGTGCAATACACCTGGAATCGACTGCCTCAGGGGTGGAAACACAGTCCCACCATCTGTCATGAGTTGATTCAGGCTGTACTGGAGAAGGGTAAGACCCCAGAACACATACAATACATTGACGACATCATTGTATGGAAGAACACAGCAAAAGAAGTTTTCGACAAAGGAGAGAAGATTATCCAGATTCTCCTCAAAGCCGGTTTTGCCATTAAGAAGAGCAAGGTCAAGGGGCCTGCCAGAGAAATCCAGTTCTTAGGGGTGAAATGGCAAGATGGAAAGCGCCAGATTCCAACCGACGTCATCAATAAAATTGTAGCAATGGCTCCACCGACAAACAAAAAGGAGACCCAAGCTTTTCTGGGAGCCTTAGGCTTCTGGAGGATACACATCCCAGAATACAACCAAATTGTGAACCCTCTTTATTTTGTGACCCGTAAAAAGAATGATTTCCAATAAGGTCCTGAACAACAGCAGGCTTTCAGGCAGATCAAGCAAGAGATTACACATGCCGTGGCTCTTGGACCAGTTAGGACGGGACCAGATGTAAAGAATGTACTTTACACTGCATCTGGAGATAACGGTCCCTCCTGGAGCCTCTGGCAAAAGGTGCCTAGTAAAACACGAGGGCGACCACTTAGCTTCTGGAGTCGAAGCTACAGAGGATCTGAAACCAACTACACCCCTATGGAGAAGGAAATACTGGCGGCATATGAAGGCATACAAGCAACTTCTGAAGTGATTGACACTGAAACACAGCTCTTCCTGGCACCCCGACTACCGGTGCTGAGTTGGATATTCAAAGAAAAAGTACCTCCTACGCATCATGCTACCGATGCCACATGGAGCAAGTGGATTGCTTTGATTACGCAACGTGTCCGAATTGGAAACTCGAATCGCCCCGGAATTTTGGAAATCATAACTAATTGGCCTGAAGGTGGAAACTTCAGTCTGGCAGACGAGAAAGAAGAAGAAGAACCAGTGAGTCGAGCTGAAGAAGCTCCGCCATACAATCAACTGCCAAATGAAGAGACGCGTTATGCTCTATTCACTGACGGTTCTTGCCATATTATAGGAGAGAACCGGAAGTGGAAAACAGCTGTTTGGAGTCCCACCCGACGAGTCGTGGAGACCACTGAAAATAAAAGCAAATCGAGTCAGTTTACAGAACTCAAAGCCGTCCAATTGACCCTAGACATTGCAGAGAGAAAAGGATGGCCAAGACTCTACCTCTACACCGACTCATAGATGATAGCCAATACCCTATGGGGATGGCTAGAAAGATGGAAAAACATGAGTTGGAAACGTAGAGGAAGACCTATATGAGCTGCTGATTTGTGGCAAGACATTACTTCTAGAGTAAAGAAACTAGATGTGAAAGTCCGCCATGTAGATACCCATATACCCAAGAGTCGAACCAACGAAGAACATCGTAACAACAAAGAAGCGGATAGAGCTGCGCAAATTGAAGTGTCACAAATAAACCTGGACTGGCAACATAAGGGAGAGTTATTCCTAGCCAGATGGACCCATGATGCTTCAGGTCATCAGGGCCGAGATGCCACCTATCGATGAGCACGAAACCGAGGGGTAGATTTAACCATAAACACTATTTCCCAGATTATCCACGACTGTGAAACCTGTGCTACTATCAAGCAGGCAAGAAGATTGAAACCCCTATAGTATGGTGAACGCTGGAACAAGTATAAATACGGAAAAACATGGCAGGTCGATTATATCACGTTGCCACAGACCCGCCAGGGTAAGCGTTATGTGCTTACCATGGTGGAAACAACGACTGGATGGTTGGAGACATATTCAGTACCCCATGCAACGGCCCGAAATACCATTCTGGGTCTTGAGAAGCAAGTCTTATGGAGACATAGCACTCCAGAACGAATTGAGTCAGACAATGGGACTCATTTCAAGAATAATCTAGTGGCCACGTGGGCACGGGAACATAATATTGAATGAGTCTATCACATTCCATATCATACACCTACTGCTGGAAAAATTGAAAGGTATAATGAACTGTTAAAAACAACTTTAAAAGCACTGTGTGAAGGAAAATTTAAGAACTAGGATAAGCACTTAACCAAGACCACCTGGTTGGTAAATACTAGAGGCTCTATCAATCGAACTAGCCCTGCCCAAACAGAATCCCTCCACACTGTAGATGGAGACAAAGTTCCAGTGATTCACCTGAGAGGTATGTTAGATAAAACTATTTGGGTTACCCCTACCTCGGGCGAGGACAAACCCATTCGTGGAGTTGTTTTTGCCCAAGGGCCAAAGTACACCTGGTGGGTGATGAGGAAGGATGGAAAAATACAGTGTGTGCCTCAAGGAAATTTATCCTTAAAGAAAAACTAACTTTGTACTTCAAATTGTTTTACAGGAGACCAATCGCCAAATGAGAGAAACCTAACCAAAACTGATACCGATATCTGACAATGAGACAGTGAACCAGTCCTAAACCTGAACTGTGATTGTAACCAAAATACCAAGGATCTGAACTGAATTACTGTTGATGATAGATGCTGATCTTCTACCACAAGACAACTACTCCAAAGAACTATATATATAAATATATGTATATATACACGGGATATAAGCAAATACATGACATATAAGTATTACGTAAAAATAGTATGGAATAAGAGGTGGAGAATGTAGTAGTTTTAAGACTAGGCCTTCCTTGGTGACCAGGTTGTAACCAAGGAACCAAGGCCATGTTCCCAGTATTCCATACGATTTTTACGTAAGCAAAAGTATAAATAAGAAGAGAAAGGAAACTCTCACTCTCTTTCTTCCGGCGGACCGAAGGCGAAGGTAGCTTTGCTGTTACTCTGCCCGGGCGAGGGAGTGAGGCCTAGCGCATCTAGTTGGCCTTGAGAGGCAGAGAGTGCCGGCGGTTGTGTGGTGCGGTTCGCTATCTCTGGAGGGAAGTATTTGCATTGTATCCCTTTTTATTCCTTTTCCCTTTTCCCTTTCCCTTCCCTTTTCCCCTTTGGGGGATTCCCTGTATATAATTTTCTTTATATATATATATATATATAAATCTTCCACTTAAAATTCAGTTCAGTTTGGGTTCTTTTGATTTTCTTTTTCGTGATTTTTTCGATCAATTGCGCGAGAGCGAGAGAGAGGGAGAAGGCTTTGTCCCTGAGATCCAGGCACTTGGCTGGGAACCAAGTCCAACCTGGGACATCCTGGTATGATGCCTGAAGTAAAAAGTGTAGAGGTTTGTGAATATAATGTAAATTATGAATGGGGCATTCTGTAATTGTAACAAAATAGAGCCAAAAATGACTGTATTAATAGACCATTTCGATTTGTGCACTTGATTTTTCACTTGAGAGGGCAGCAGTTTCATCTTATTCCACTTGAGAGGGCTGATCCCTTTATAATAAGTACCCACTCCACTGTGAGGCATTGAATACCAAGATCAAGCACACACTCTTTATGGCTCTGTTGTTCCCTTCTGGGAACCACCTAAACCAATTTGAATGGAGAGGTGGAAGTGGGAGAATCATCCCAAGGGCAGGAGGAAAAGACCAAACACACTCGAGGAGATCAGGAAAGGAGCAAGCTTAACCAGCCTCTGAGCTGAGGCAGCCTCTCATGTTTTCATTACCTTCTATTCATCTCGTACAGCTCTGCCAGAAGGATGACACTGCAGGATTTTTTTTTTTAGAATAAGAGGAGCTCTGATGAGATTGCCCCAACCCATTTAAGAAGCCAAGCATACCAAATATGATTTAGGATACAAACTGAAACATGCTACGGATACAAAATTTGTGATAAAACTACATTACAGCAGCTCAGTCTAAAAGAATCTGTGTCCCTCCTTCATATGAAATATATTGTACCAGGCTCTCAGTGGGGGTGTGTTTTCAGAGCTCATTCCATTTCACAGAGCTACACAAATCTGCACCAGGTGAGGATCTTGCCTAACATCGATTGTCTTCATAACATTTCAGCAAGGGATTTAATTCAGGATTAAATGTGTATTTCCTCCCTTAATGCTTATATTGCATTCTCTGCATGTTCTTAAAATATCTATAGACAATTGAAACAGAGGTTATGCATTGATCAATACTAGAAAGGGAAGAAAGTGAACAAATCTACTCAGACAAGGTCAATCAAGGTAGTAGATGCAGCTTTGAGTAATAAGACGTTTCAAGACAGTTCAAAATGGTGAGAAAGGCTTCTGAACATTCATGACTTTTAAATCTCTGGGAATGCTTATTCCAAACCACCTTTAAAATGGGGCATTTCACTAGTGAAAGTCTCTAAGCATAGGATGCAGTCAAACAGGCAGATAGCCATGGGTTGAAGAAGATTGTTAAGGAATAAATTCAGAATTAAAGGCAAATGAAAATATTTTCTTCAAAACGTGTGTTTCCTTTTTCAAATTTTTTTTCAGTCTTCATGGTAAGAAAATATCCAGAGGACATTTCAAAAGGGCACTAGGAAGACAAGGGGCTACAAAGATGATGAAGGGTCTGGAGCATCTCTCTTATAAGGAGAGACTGTGGGAGCTGAGCCTCTTTAGTCTCGAGAACACTGAGAGGGGATCTCATTAATGCATATAAATGTCTCAAAGGTGGGTGCCAAGAGACACCTACTGAAAGAGACTCTTCCAGTGGTGCCCAAAGACAGGAAGAGGAGCAATGGCCATAAACTAAAACACAAGTTCCACCTCAACATGAGGAAGAACTTCTTTACAGTAAGGGTGTCTGAGAACTGGAACTGCCCAGGGAGGGCATGGAGTCTCCCTAACTGGAGACATTCCAAACCCACCTGGACAATTCCTGTGCCACCTGCTCAGGGTGATCCTACCTTGGTAGGGGGGGTTGGACTGGATGACCTGCAGAGGTTCTTCCCAGCCCTAATGATTCTGTGAAATCTACCTCTCTAACCCAAGCAGCCTGGTATACAGAAGTCACTAATTATTCAGTGGAAATGAATGGAGGTCTGCCATGGGTAAATTCAGACAACTGCTTGGAAATGGAGTATACATGTGGGTGCTTGGAATTAGCAGTTTCAGAAAAACATCTGTATCAAATAGCTCACAAATACCTGTAACTACTTGCAAAATCATCAATTCTGCTTAAATTCCAAAATAACTTCCAACATCTCCCTGGATATGTTGCAGATTTGGACCTCTTATCACACACTCGAGTAGCTTAGCGAGAGTTTGAAAGGAAGATACATCACAGGGGATAAAATTCAGCTAGGGAATTTAGGGAATTTAGCCCACAGGGGACAGGGATTCCTGAGATCTCAGAACTGGACTTACCAGGAGGTATATTGAGACACTTTCAAGTCAATTTTAAAGTTTTAAAGTAATATTTTCTTTATACAGCTTTCAGCTAAAAAACACCCAAAAAAACCAAACAAAAAACCACAAACAAACAAAAAACACCACACAACATTTTAAAGCAGAAAACCTTTAGATAAATCATTTTTATTCAATCAAAACTGCTTATATCATAAAGTCTATTTTCTAGTCTGCTGTAGCAAGTGGTGAACCTGATGTAGCCAGATCAGTGGTAATAATCCTGGTAGGTCTGGCAAGGTATGGTAATATTTAACATCTAGCATGGGATGTTGCTTTAAGTGACCGAAAAGCAGATATTTAACAAGCAAAAGTAATGGTTCAGTTTTACCAACTGTTAGTTGAACAGACAGTAAGGAATCCAGAAATTAAAGATTAAAGACAGGAGTTGACTACAAAAGCATAGGGCAAGAGGATATGTGAGCCCCCATGTCAGAGTAAAGAGAATTGCAGGTCATTTAAGTAATAACAGTTGGAACACCTGAGTAGATATATATGCTATAATTCCTTTAAAAATCAAGCAGTTCACCTGGTTCTGAATGTCTGCTAGGAAAGATGTTGGGCAGGCCATCCTCTGCACTGGTCCTCTGAAGGACTTAGAAGATTCTCCTCTCTCTGGTGACCAGAGACAGGACTCGAGGAAATGGAATGGAGCTGCGTCAGGAGAACTTCAGATTAGACACTAGGAAAAGGTTCATCACTAGCAGGACTGTCAGTCATGGGAACAGGCTCCCCAGGGTAGTGGTCATGACATCAAGCCTTCCAGAGTTCAAGGAGCATCTGGATGACGTTCTGTTTTCTGATATGCAGTCCTGTGAGGAGCAGAGAGTTGGGCTTGATGATTCTTATGGGTCCATATCCATTCAAGATACTTATGATTCTAAACTGCTGCATCTCACATGTGTACTTGGATATGTTGATGACATCTCTTTCCTTCTCCATTTTTAATTCTCTGAGCATTCAAATCTTTTTTTTTTTCCTTCCTGAAAAATTAATTACTAGTGTTTGGCAACTGTGGCTATGCAGGAGTTTGCCAGCTGTTAAAGGTCTCTCCTTGGTTTACTATTTGTTCTTTTCTATGTCCAAAGCAAAAGCTCTTTCCTATCTCATCTGTTGAATTGAATGGGAAAGCCCTTTCTTCTGGAAAGTCCATGAGACATTCCTCAGAGAAATTGATGCAATCAGCAAACACCCCATCAACCCCCATGTCTCCTATCCATTGTAATATTCCCTTTTGGGACAGCAAAGCAGCTGTAGAGAATTCTAAGTATAAAAAGCTCCACAGGACATCTCTCTACAGTCTTTCAGTCTCTTCCTCAGCAGAATATACACCATTATTTTGAAAACATTGCCTTGGCTTCTCCTCATGTCTCTCTCATGGGATTGAAAGCTTTGGCCATGTTTATTCATTTTTTTCCCTTGGGGAAGCACATAATAGTATGTCTGCTTTATTTATAGTTTTGGGGGGAAAGGTTCACTGCTCTGATGTTCCACGGGGAAACTGTCACATTGTCCTCTCCTTGATGCAACCAGTTCCCCATCCGTTATTGAACCTCCAGGGACCACTGCAGTACAAATAATATATAAATTCTACGAATAAATCCTTCTCTTCTGAGAAAGAAGGGTATTAGATATGCCAAAAAAGTGTTTCCTTGTCAAACCAGGTAAATTTAGATGGGTACAATTCACGTTACTGGAGTTTAACTTCGCTAAAACTGGTATTGCACGGCAGAGTATCAGCCTCAAAGTTTCTATGTCTGTTTTAAACTTCTCTTTAGTTATGGTTTGGTCAACAACCTCTTGTTTGAGTCTGGTGTGGTGTGACTGCCCCCTAATATTTACAAGGAAATATGGCTGAGGGGTGTGATTATGTTTAATGTACACTGCCCTTAATATATGGTCAGTGTTCTAGGTAATGGAAGGGTGTTAGGAAGCCTGCACTTAACCACTTTCTTTAACATGGATTATACAGTGCTGTGGCAGTCTAGACTATAAAAAAAGACATTTCAAACGAATCTCAATTGCTGTGTTTTATTTTGGACCAAAAAGAGAATTAATAAATGAGATGCTTCTGTGATTCAACATTCCTCAAATTAGAAAAGAGAGAGAGATAAAGAGAGAGAATGAGAGAAAAAGCAGGAAATCAATAAAGCAAGGAAGAAAAAAAAGCAAGCAAGCAAGAAAGAACAGCCTGTTAGCCCAGAAACAAAGACTTTCTGCAAAATGGAATCATAAACAGAGAGGATGCTAAGGAAAAATGTTTGATAGTTTTAAAATAGAGTGAGTGCAACTTAAATAGGGATTAAAATATTAAGTGTTCTGTTACAGAAAGGAAGCTAATGCTAATCATTTTTTTTTTGAAAAAAAATTAAAAACAGAGTAGCATATAAATAAGGAAACTGGGTTTCTTTTGCTCTTCTTAGGGCTAGTCTGAAGTTCACTATTTTGAAAGAATTCAATAAGGAAATCTAAACTGTAACAGCAGCTGTAAATAAAGAGTTTTGAAAAGGGCGGAAAATTTAAACTGTAGATGGATCCATATCACAGATATTCTCTCTAATTTTATGGGTCTGAATTTCTTCACTCAACAATATACACAGGAGAGTGGTTTTCAGATTTCAAAAATGTAGTCATACCTTTGGAGACTCATTGCACCTCACTTTTTGTTTTGATTCTATACTGAATTTTCATCATCTCTGTGAACTATGTACTCCTCCCACTGGCACACTTCCATCTCATCATCTTCTTAACATCATTTTTCTCCTATCCTTTATTTAGACTTGATTCAAGGTACACTCTGATAAGTGTAGGCAAATAGTTTTATTCATAAAGATCATGGGGAACACTCAATGGAATTAGTGTTAGGGATTAATTTTTGAGTTAAGTATTTTGAAATGGGAAGGACCCTGCCTAAAAGCCAGCCTTTATTGCTCTATAAAGAGCAACAGTTTCCATATGCCAGGGAGAATTCCAAGTGCAAAATCTCAGAGTTCAGCCTGAGTTTTGTAATGGTGTCCCCTTTCCCTTTGGGTTCAAGAGGAACCAGACCATTAAACTCCACATCTTCCTCAACTGTTTAGAATGAAAGACTCAAATCATGGTTCTGTTATTTTGTGGTTTTGATCCAATTTTATGCTTTCGATCCAGCTTCTCTATATACATTTTAATTTCATTAGGTTACAGTCTGCTTAAAGGAGGAGAAATCTGGGTTGTACTTCAAATTTTGTTGGCTGACACTTCACTGCCATAATGGAACATGACTCATGGCGTGTTTCAGCCAACAGCTTTAACTATGTACATGAGAGCTGTCTTTAACACATATTGTGCCCACTACGTTTTTCAGGGTCTTATCTTTTCTGCTCTTACTGTTATTTTTCTTCATAGTTAACAAACTGAAGAGATAAAAGGAGATAATGGCATTGTAAACACCTTGTGCAAGATGTTATACAGGTTTCTGCTCATTGCCATCCAATGCCAATCTTTTCCTGTGCACGAACTGTTTTATAACTCAAACCATGGTGAACCACACAATGTAAATACAAGAGAAAAGTCTGGAGAAATAAGTCTATTATTAGAACTTGACTTCGTATTGCAAACAAGTACTGAGCAGAACAATTTTACTTGTTCCAGTGACAAAACTTTAAATGAATAGACACTAGTCAAACTGTTTAAAAGTTGCAGAATGTGAACCTTTTCCAACAAAGTTTGTTATTTGTAATGTAACTTTCCATAAATCAACAAAATGTGTAAATAATGAAACTAAATAATTTGGCATTTCACAGAAATGTAAAAATATTTTTAAGAAAAACAGAAAAATATGGCTTATATAAATATAAATTGTTGTTGGTGATTTATCTATTTAGGATTTTTTTTCTTTTTTCTCCATCCTGATTGTGATTTCTTACAATTTCCACCAATACTGTCATTGCCTGAGTAGGTCACTGGAAAACTTGTTTTGTAGAATTCTTTGTTCATAGTTTGATTATGAGTAGCTTAAGCTATTTGATAAGCCCTTTTGATTTAAAATGAGTCACATGAGAGGAATCTTCCCACTGATTAGACACAAATAACTCATAAAAATTTATTTTGATAAGATCATGGAACAGTTTAGGTTGGAAGAAACCTCTCTAGGTCACATGTTCCAAACCCTGCTGAAATATTTTTCTGCACAAACACTGACCACAATGCAGCTTTCATGTCTATACATTTTAAACTCTCTTATAAACATTTCTACAATACATTGGCAGTATCAAAATTCAAAATATAGAATTTAAACAATCATATAAATGTCTGCGTAAAATATATTTTTATATCTCTTTAGCTGTAGTTACAGTCTTACTTTTTTCCTTTAAAATATGAAGCCTTTTTGTTTTTAAAAATGTGGTTCAGGAGGGTGAGCTTTGTGTCAGAATAGTAAAATAATTTTTGCTTGAAAAGCGAGATTAAAAATGTATCAAAATAACAGCGAGGTTATGCTGACCTGAGCAGTAATAAGTACAAAACAACTGATTAGTTCATTTCTGGTTATGCTCCATTTAACTGTTTTCTGCTTGAACCAGCTTTGAAGAACTGCACGAACATGAAAATTCCTTAGATGAGATGGTCATTCACTTAACTCCCTGTGTCTTCTCCATTTTGTGTGTGCTCTTGTGCCCCTCTGCCCTCATTTTAGTTCACTGCCTCCTGACTTCTGCTTTTCATGCCGTTTTGGATGGACTGCCAGGAATACAGGAGGGAATGAGAGATAAGAATTATTATCTTTAGACCAGAATCTTCATCTGTAGTTTTAGAACAGAATTCTTTGTTCAGCATTCCTATTTGACTTCAGTTTTGTTGGGTGAATTTATTTACAGTGCAAGAAGTTGAGTGGCAGGTTGATTGACCCAAATTTGCAATGCACAGTAGATAATCAAACACCATATTCAAACCACCAAGAATTTCAACCTTCAGAAAAGCACAACTGTAGAAAGTTAGTATTACCTATCAGCATTAAAAAAGCCAAGAAATTTCTATAAAAATAAAGACCTGTTTTACTTGGTAAGGTTCAAACCCACTTTTTTTTTCTTTTCTTTTTTTGTATTTTCATATTTAAAATATTTTGGATATTTAGCTTTTTTTCTCAGTCTCAAGCTGATTATACATCTCCTTATTCACCCATTAATTATTTCACTTTGAAATTTTTAAACCAATATTTAAACCAATCTAAGTGATTTTTTTTTAAGAATGGAATGCTTGATGCTATAAGCAATATGGGAAAACCCCCTGCTTTAGGGGAAGATAATAATTTGAAAAATTACTTCTAGTTCCAACGGCCTAGACTCAGCATCAGTTTTTTGGGGCTTTGTGTGTGGAAGTTACCTAGGCTTGAGTCTTTTCAAAGTAAACAAACTATCCAAGCTGAAAGATCTTCTCACACCTAATGAATTACATTCTCTGGTTTTAGTTTTGATAATTTCGTCTGAGTTCACCGAGGCCTTGTGGAGGGTGATTGTCTGTCACAGTGTTTTTTCCCAACAACAAACAGTCACAGAACTCGTTAAAGCCCTGGTATTTTTCATGAAAAAATTCCCAAGTCGTTGATCAAAACCTATTTTACCGACCATTTTTTTCTGACAACTCTGGTGTATCTGATATAACTCCCTGAGCATTTGATACATCAGCATGTTCTCTGATTACTTTTCTTCAATTTTTTTGTACAGCAGGGCCCAAAGGACCTGAGTTCAGAATCACTTAGTCACGAGAGCTGTATGTCCCCATACAAGACACAAGCTCCACCACAAAAGCTTTCATTACAAGTGATAAAGGCAGCCCAAGGAAACATTTTTCTCCCCCATTTTACTTACGAAGGATGGAGCAGAGGGAGATTAAGTGATTTGGCCAAAGCTCCCGGGAAATCTGAGTCCAGAAGTCCTCAGCTTTAATCCACAAGACTATCCTTCCTCTGCTAGGAAGCAGATGTTAAATTGGATGTTAATTTTGCCATGAAACTTTTTTTAAGAACTGTGAAAGGCAAATAGTCTCCAAGAATGATTACTTAGCAAGCTACCAGCTCTGCAGTCTTGCATCTTAGGAGTAATTCATTCCATCTTTGCTGGCAGGCTTTAAAAGGCCTTTTGTTTTCACTCACTGATTAGTACAACAATCTATTTTGAAAGATATGTGGGCTGATAGGGGGTATCATTTATTTGCTTCAATGGTAGGTTTTTGCAACAAAATGTATGAAGCTTTTAAGTGCTGCGGATTGAAGCCTCTGATGTCAAAGATAAATGTTGGGATTATAAATACAGATCTTCTAAAGTACTCTAAGTACCGTAATCAGTAACAGAAACTCGCATCATTCACTTGCCTACCTTAAAGTGCTGAAGGCTTTTCCTTTAAAAAACCACAAGCACATATATTATCATTCAGTATTAACAACCGAGGCAAACATGTAACCTGGCTTAATTATATGATTTGTGTTGCTTCATATAAAATTCCCAGTTAATTCTAGACTGCAGCATGTTATGGGTTAACACAGAATTCCGCTTGGCCTTCTTCTCCTCCTCTTTTCTGCAATTCAAATCAGTCTTCTGGAAAATTGGCCTCAGTACCAGTGACGTGCTGCTGAACTTACAAGATTTCAAGAATATCCTACCAGATTTCATTCTTTTGTTGTAGAATTGTTTCCATCTGGGGCCTAGATATAAACTTGGAAAATGCAAAGGCTTTTCCTTCTCACCCTGCCTGACTTCAAAACATTGGCAAATAACCTTTCTTGTCAATGCAGTACAGACTGGATTAAAACATTGGAGCAAATTATATTTCTGTGGGTGTAGGAATTAGTGGCGTTTATTGGAAGTTTAATATACTGCTTAACAATCCAGGAAGTAAACATATACTTTAAAATCAAGGGAAAATTAACATTGAACATAACAGAATACAAGAGAATAGTAGATTCTGGAAAGGAATATTAGTCACAGGAGGCCAGAGCTGCTAAAGAGCACAGTTACACACATTTGCAAGTGCTTCATTTGTGTGCAGAGTCTCTGTGTGTAAGCATAACTCCCTGGCTTGGGTCCACATAGCTGTTTTACTAAGCTGGAGTAGCTAAGCTGGGAGCATAGCCACTATTAGCTCCTCTATGCTCAGCAAGGCAATGGTGGTTATATATCCAAAGCTATAACTCATGCAAAATTAAATATATGTTTGTTAATTGCAGCCCATCACTCCGTGCTACAGTGTCGAGGTGAAAATGGTTCTGATAGGGATGTTTTCTATAAAAATATTGGTAGTAAGCCTACACTGGGGAACTAAGCAAAAAAAGCATAGGAGACATAGTTTGCTGGAGGGGACTTTGGAATTTTCAGTGTGTCTGCTTGGCTTGTATTTCCTGGTGTACACAGCAAGCTTTAAGTGCTCATCGTTTGACAACATTGTCGACTGTCTCCAGCCTTTTGTGCTAGACATTTGTACATAAACTCTTGTGTGGGTGTGTGTTTCTGTGCCTTCACTATTGTTAGTGCACCAGGAAACATCCTTATGTCTTCTACAGTAAAAACCCATTTAATACTGAGAGACGTTACACAATGATAATGGGAATTTGAAACATGCTGTCCTAGGCACCCTGAGATAATAGTCTTTCTTATTTTCTACACATCTCCAGAGCAACAGCAACTCTGAAAGTTATGACCATTTTTCCTGCTTTTTATTTATATTTATATATCTATCTATCTATATAGATAGATATATAGATATATACTATCTATGTAGTCTCCTCAGTATTCACAGCATTTCTAAATGAAAAGGAAATCTCTGCATTCCTGTCTGGCTGATATTTGTTATATTCCTTTTGTCAGTAGCACTGATAGGTTCATGACCAAAAAAAAGTCTGCTAAGAACGAACACAAAGACTCCTTCTGTATTCAAGCCTACTGACATTTCATTTCATTAATGTCCATAACTTATAAGTGCTCTATGGGTGAAGAGCAGCTGTGCTGGGACCCTTTTCAGAAACACCAGTGATGTTGTCTGAATTATTGAGTAGTGCAGAGCAACAGGAGTGCGCCTGCCTGTCAGTGCTGAGGACATGACATCCACACACAATCGTGCTCCCTGTGTGGGAAATGACCTTACAGCTAGTCAAGCTGGAAGCCACTGGCAGCTGCAGTGCAGTAGGTTCATACCTAGTTCAAAATTTTCACCACATTGCTGATGGCCTCGACCATGCTGTAAGATACCACTAATATTTTCCAAAGTCTAGTCCAGTTATGGTCCTTACAAAAGCTGTTTGTGGCCTCTGATGTTACCTGCCTACATTTTCCTCCCAGAAGTAATGGCTGTTCCATCATTTATCTTCCCAAATATTATTTGTTTTGACTTTGTATGCTTTGAAGGTGAAGTAATATTCAAGTGAGAGGTATTTGTTTTTTGTTTTTCCAAAGGACGCCTTCCAGAACCCTCATGATGTTTTGAAAAGCAGGTAATATCAGTTTTCATCTTATTTTTCTGATTTACTTACTGATACAGAAAAACTCATATTCCCTCAGTATGGATAACCTTACAGCTCTGAGTTCTCTTCATGTACTTCTTCCTTCCATGTCAACTGTGTTGATTCTGAAACATCTTACTTGCTATCTCATTTGCTTTTATAATGATAAAATGGATTCTTATCTTCTGCTAGAGGGTTCTCCACTGGCCTTATGGAAAGCTCCCCTGGCTTGCAGTGCTGCTGTTTTCCCCTGTGCCAGTGCAGTGAGGTCACATCTGGGCCTGGTATTAACCATCATGAAATACAGTTCATTCCACACGTCACTGCATTGACATACAGCATTTGGCAGGGCAAGGATAGCCCAGAGTGGATTGTTGTGGGCTGTGATTTTTGAGGGCTGTATGAATCACAGAGTCACAGAGTAATTTTGGTTGGAAGGACTTTGGAGGTCACCTGTCCAACTTTCCACTAGCACTGTAGTTTAATTTTTGTAGAGTATGTGGCTTCTTTTGCTCAACAACTTGTTTTCTCTTGTTGTTTTTTTTTTTTTTTTTCCCCCCTCAGAGTTCATTTCTGGAAAAATGAGATCCCAGAAATTAAATTATTCCTAGGGCTTTGGGGGATATCGGCATCTAAAACTTTAAGACTGACTCTTCATTGTTAAATCAGTTAGAAGCTTTTCTGTGCCTATCTCTTTTTCGAATCAAAACAATTTTTTTTTTTATCAGTGTGGCTTTAGTAATAAGTTCTGTAATGGTTTCATAGTTGAGGAAAAAACTGAAAACTTTTCAGTTATTCTTCAAATAAAACACTGATACTACTGCCTGAAACTAAGCTATCTTATTTATGTCTTCCTTTTTTGAAATTTCTGGTTTAAAAATGCAGATCAATAAGACAATTAAACTTTCTGCAGTTATTTTGTGCACTTTGATAACAATGCTGATGAGATTTTTAACTACATACTTCTTCCACTGAGGGCATATCTTTAATTCATCTTGCTGTGTTGTTCAGTCTTCACTCCTGGACAAAAATTCTGACAGAAATCAGCTTCATTCAGTGTTTAAATATAATTAATCCATTTTATTTAATATAAAACCTTTTAATAATACCTTATCAATCTTCTGTGAGTACACTGGAGCTTTTTGAAGGCACAATTACTCTGAAACCTTGTTCTTAGCTTGTTAAATACTTGAGCTGATAGACAGTACTGCAGAAAGGAAACTGAGAAGACCTATCCACTAAAGAACATCACTAAAATAACCACAGGAAATAGAGGTAATCTATTGCCTTATGGAAACATAGAATCATAGAATGGCCTGGGTTGGAAGGCACACTAAAGATCATCTAATTCAACTCCCCTGCCATGGGCAGGGACACATTCCAGTAAATCAGATTGCTCAGAGCTCCATCCAATTTGTCCTTGAACACTTTCAGGGATGGGGCATCATAACTTCTCTGGAAAACCTGTTTCAGGGCTTCACCACCCTTACAGTTTAGAATTTTTTTCTAATATATACTCTCATTCAGTTTGAAACCACTCCCCCTTGTCCTGTCACTACAGCCTTTGCAAAATGTCCTTCTCTGGTTTTTTGGAGGCTTCCTTCAGGCACTGGAAGGCCACAAATAGGTCACCCTGAAGCTTTCTCTTTTCCAGACTGAGCAATCCCAAATCTCTCAGCCTTTCCTCATAGCAGAGCTGCTCCATCCCTCTGATCACCTTGGTGGCCTCCTCTGGACTTGCTCCAACAGGTCCATGTCCTTCCTGTGCTGGGACCCCAGAGCTGAAGGCAGCACTGCAGGTGGGGTCTCACCAGAGCAGAGCAGAGGGGCAGAATCCCCTCCCTCCCCTGCTGCCCACACTGCTTTGGATGCAGCCCAGGACATGTGTTTATCTACACTGGGCTTTGCTGGGGGAGTGGGGGAAGTACCAGAAAGATGACAGTGACACCTGCCTGCTCACTGTCAGCAGCAAGATGGGGAATAGGAGCAGAATAGGAGGCCACATCTGTCTGCAAGTGAACTTTGGTCAGTTTTCTACTTATCAGGAAATACCAGATAGCACTGAAAGTTTAGTTAGAAATGAGAAATCATTCTGGAATTTTGGACAGATCTAGAGAGTAAAGTGAAACCAGTGAAGAATTCTGCTGTGGCTTCTGAGGTAGCATAAAGTGGCTTGTGGTAGCTCAAGAATGAGAGAATCTCAGAAAATTCATATTGGAGTCACTCCATGCCCACATCCAGATCAGCTCCAGTCATTTGTCCCTCTGGTTTCTGTGGAGAAATCTCTGAGGATGGAGACATCACTCTAGGATGGAGACATTACTCTGGGAATCTCTCCAGCATTTTTTCACCCTCCTAGTGATATTTTTTCTTTATTACCAGATACAGCTTCCTTCAGTGGAAGCTATGAGCATTTCCTCATCTGCACTGTGCACCTCTGAGAAAGATTTTACTCTGGTTTCAGTCCTCTGAAGAAAAAGCAGGTTGTGATTTTTACTTTGTGTGAAATTCTTGCTGCTGTAGGGACCTAAGGAAATTCCATCAAATGGCAAAAACTGGAGCGCTTCCTGTTTCCCCTGCTCCAGCTGAACTCAGGAGAGGGATATGGTGTTGTCACTGTAAATAAAGCAGCCCATGCTGCAGTTTTGGTAGGCAACAGCAGGAATCTTTCAGGAAGGAGCTGGAGAGAGAATCTCCCACCCTCACTGACTTTGGTGAAGCTGAAATTGCACCCACAAAAGCGATTACCCAGGCTTGCATCATTTAGGATCTGATGAAAGACTGTGTTGCAAACGGTGGTTGCCAGTTCCTAAATGATAGTCCATGAGTAACTGTAAGTAACACTAGGCCATACTGGAGAAAGTTCTAAGGCAGAGCCATCTTTCACATTACTGACAAGACAGCTTCTTCAGAGCTGAAATCAGACAACTGGGAGTTATTGTACTAGCAGAAACAACACAATTACACTGGGGAATTCTTTCTTATGGACATTTTACTGTTCCTCCTGCACCTCTCTAGAGTGCATCAAAAGGTTAGAAAGCATCCTGATTCGAAGAAAAACTCTTCCCTATCTAGATGAAAGTTGGACGCTTCAGTGGAATGTAGACAATCACTCTGTAGCATGTACATTACATTGCACAGGAAGAACTGGGCCCATGGGAATTCATGAGGCTTAACAAGAACAAGTGCAAGGTGCACCTGGGTCTGGGTAACCCTGGTACCAATCCAGGCTAGGGGATGAACAGATCCAGAGCTGCCCTGCTGAGAAGGACTTGTGAGTGCTGGTGGGTGAGAGGCTGGACATGCCCCAGCCATGTGCACTGGGAGCCCAGAAACCCCCCGTGTCCTGGGCTGCATCCAAAGCAGTGTGGGCAGCAGGGGAGGGAGGGGATTCTGCCTCCAGCTCTGGGATCCCAGCACAGGAAGGACATGGACCTGTTGGAGCGAGTCCAGAGAATTAGATGGATAAATTAGAGGGAGGGAACACCTCTCCTATGAGGAAAGCCTGAGAGAACTGGGATTGTTTGGTCTAGAAAAGAGAAAGCTTTGGGATGACATATTTGCAGCCTTCCAGTACCTAAAGGGAGCCTACCAGGAAGATGGAGAGAGACTACTTACAAGGGCCTGTAGTGACAGGACAAGGGGCAATGGCTTCAAACTGAGAGTAGGTTTAGATTGGATATCTGAAAAAATATTCTTTCCTGTGAGAGTGATGAGGTATTGGAACAGGTTGCCCAGAGAAACTGTGTGTGCCTCATCTCTGGAAGTGTTTAAGGCCAGATTGGACGGGGCTTTAAGCAACCTGGTCCACTGGAATGTGTCCCTGCTGATGGTAGGGTGGAGGGAACTAGATAATCTTTGAGCTCCCTTCCAAACCAGGCAATTCTATGAGTCTGTGAAAACTAGAATGGAAGAAAAATAGGCATACAATCTAAAAGTTAGATATTAGTTAATATCATTTTTAAAAGGTGGTATCTCTAGGGACATTTTTACTTTAAAATCCCAATCTAATCACATCTAAAAAATAACCAGCAATTTAGAGATCATCTTATGATAATATCTATACTTCTTCTGATTGTTCATTATTATGAAATTTTAAGGAAACATCCACTCCAAGACCAAGTACAATAAATACATATATACTTTGCTATTATTTCGATATCAAAATCTTTGCTTCTGTTGCAAAGGAGGAGAGAAAGTGTTCCAGGTATTACCAATTGAAACTGTCTCCATTTATCTCGACCACAGCAGTGGAACAAGCACAGACTGAAGGAGTCCGTAAGAAAGCCAACAAGCATTTGCCGTGACATTCCTGTTTAACTTTCTCTGATAATATGGGATTTTAAATGCATGTTATTTTAGCTGCTTGGAATGCTGAAACTTTACAATCTCAGTTGTGCTGTGGATTTAACACGTATTAAAAACTGAATCACAAGTAGTTCCTTTATCCCCTTATGTAACACTTTAAAAAGGTTTACAACATTACCTACATAAGCACCTGCAGAGTTACTAGGGATTCTTTGCACATTAAAGCATTATCTGGAAAATGCATTTTTTTTTTCAATGTGAAACACAGGCTAAAAGAAATTGCACTTTCTTCTCAAGTCCCTGTCAGATTTGCATAACGTTTTTCACTACTTTCCCAGGATTAAGCTTTTAATGAAATATAAAGTGTTGGAGTGTAGGATATACTGCAAAACCAGACAAATGGCAGCATTTTTCAAAACCACGTTAGGAAGGGATGCAGGACTTGATGCTTTAGAGCTTATAACATTTCCAAATTAAAACTATTTCAAAAAGTTAATTTTAAAACTTTTGAGAAAGTTCTTTTCAGGACTAAAATGTAAGACTCAAATAAGTATTTCCCTAACCACTGAGTCAGCAATTAATGCTACAAAATCCATACCTTGGAATCGGTACAATGTACAAGTCAATGCATCAAAGCCGCTGCCCTTGCTTATAGACAAGAGTGTATTTTACTTGATGAGTCATTGATTTGTTTATCAGAAAGATTTTCTTCTAGTGAAAAGAAGGCACACTTTTTCCATTCAGAATTCAGAACACTTTTGAAAATGACAGCTGAAATATATTTTGGTTTTGGTTTTTTAAATGTACTTGATGATATTTTTAAAATTAGGTTTTAAAATTAGAAATAATGGATAACTCTGTAAATCTTACTCAAACCTGGAGAGAAATAGTAATGGGTTCCAGAAACTCATACTATTTCTAATCATCTGTTGTAAATTTCCCAGGTCTAGCTCAAATGAAAACTGAATCAACACAAACATTAATCAGATCTGAAATGAATGCACTAAAAGTTTCGCAAGATGCATTCTCAGAAAACTACCAGATCAGTTTTTCTGAGACCAAACAGCTTCTGAAGATGCAAATAGCCATCCATTAGCGTGAACACTTCCCTGAAGCAAAGCCCTGGGTACATGAAAAGCTGTCTACTCTGCACTTCTATTTACAGGACGCTCGCATCATTAAGCATTTCAAACCTCGAGGAGGAAGAATTCATCCATGTTCTTTTCAACAGATGGTGAAGAGATTTCCCATTGCCTGTGCTACAGATTTTACATAATTTGTTGTTGCTTTGTGTAATTATTAGGAGCACATGCCTGGAAAGAACTATGTGGATTACTAAATGCAGTTCCTGTAGTCATAGACAGTGAATCTCTACCAACTCCTTCCGAAGCTACTTGTTAGAAGCAGTTAGTTCTTTGCTCATCACTATTCTGGTTGGAAGATCATCTGAAAGCCTTCCCCTTTATAAGTCAGGAACCTTCTAATTGCCAGACTAACTAGATTTGAGAAGACTTTTGTTGGCGGAGGGGCTCAGGAGACATAAGCACATGACCTATAAGATCTTACAACATGTACGGTTTATTAGGAGAGCTCAGACTTTTTATAGTTTCTCTATACAGGGTCTCGTGACAAGAGCACATAATTGGATACAAGTTACTGTCCAGATGTAACATACATGACAAATACACATATAATTGGCTTATACCAGGTATCCAGGCAGAATAAGATAGTTATTTACTTTAATAAATCCCACCTTCTTGTTGGCACAGATTTCCTTTTGTTCTAGCAAGGAGACTCGCAGCCATCTTGGCACTTACAACTTATAATATCTATAAAACTACATGAAAGTAAAGTTTATAAAACTACAAAACACAATATAAATTGCTCATGTATTCATCATGTTCCTCCCACAGACTTTTTGTATTCTGATGTTCCCATTTAGCTTGAATAGTCTCTTGCTGTTCATTCTGACACACTTCAAACATCCTGTGACTGATGTCCACACACTCAGCACTCATCAACCTTCCCAGCCTGGCCAGGAAGCAGACTAAGCACAGACAGGGTTACCAACGAAGCCTTTTGCAGGCAGACTCAGGGTTGCTCTGCTTGTGTTCTTGGCTGGCTGAGGGTGAGCAGGCTTTGAAGTCTAAGCAGAGAAGCTGCATGAAGGTGCTCCAGGCCAAGGTTCACAAGCCCCGCTGAGAGCCTGGTTGTGTAGCCCCTGACATGGTGCTACACTCCTGTGGCTTTGGGATCAGGTTTGGTGTGCATCCAGTCAGCTTGCTGGGGGCAGAGGGCGTTTGGGGCTGTCTATGAAAGACAGGTAGAAATGTGGTACACACACATATATGTTCAGACATATTTCTAGCTCAGAAATATACCTCTTCTGAGGAAAGGTCTCCATTCCCCAATTTTTCCAGTATCCCTTTCACTCTACCTGTTCCATTTTGCACTATTCTCTTGCAAATGTATGTCATGCATTGCATTAATGGCCTTGACAACCATATTTCGGCATTACAGGGTTATTACTTTTAGCCATCATATCACATTGCAATGTCACTACATCTTAAAATTTCGTACCACTGCTTAGAGAAAAGTAATTGGATCAGTGGAGCTCCACATGTTACTGTTAAATATCAAAAACAAATTGCTAGTGGGTTCAGGAACAAGTAAATATTATAAAAGTAATTTCCTGTCTAAGCTCTAGGATGAATTGTAAACACGCCTCTTGGACAGCTACTAAACAAAATCTGTGGAAGTTCCACGCTTTTGTTCAGAATATCATTGGGAATCTTAGTTCCAGATTGGAAAGCTCCAAATGTTATGAAATAGTATACTAAAGAGTATACTAGTATACTTTTACACTAGTAAAAGAAACTGTCCAATCTGCAGGTTCTACAGCGCCTTTCATGTTAGTGTTCTAATGTTAACCTTTAGAATAGTCCACTTTGATTTAGTGTAGACTTTTACCTGTGTGTTGGAAATGGGAAGGGCAGAGAATCTTTTTATTAGTGAGAAAAAGTCCTTAAAGAAAAAATACTGCCAGCTCTTTGACACCATAACTCCTTTCTATTGGATGCTATTTCACTTTCTATTAGGTTGATGGGAATTTTGCCATGTTGCTCAGTAGATATAGAATTCAGCCTATGGTCAAGCATTCACGTGTCTGTAGGAAGTATAAATATTCTCTGGGGAACCTCAAGTACTATGATTTTTTGTTAAATCCCCACATGAGTGCAAAAGGAATCTAGAAAAATATCCCAATGTACTTTATCCATTAAACCTGATTTATCTGTGATTAATGACGCTTCAAATTTGCCTTTAATATGCTATGCTTTGAAACTTAATTTACTGTATACATTATACTTTGTTTCTCTGATTTATATGTCTAAGCATTTAAAATAAAATAGGATAAGAAAGAATAGTTGATCATGCTGAAGTTACGTTGCAGTTCATGATATGGAAAGCTGTAAATAGTGAAGTTCTGATTAATATTTAAATGCTAATTAGATACAGTGACTTGAAAACTGCCCTTTGGTATTGAAATACATACAAAAATCTTCATATTTCAGGACACATACAAAGACTACTAAAAACCATGAAAATAAGACAATTTTTCTTATTCCCTGAAGAAGTGTCAAATTACTTGAATTAAACATGTATAATAACCTACAAAATTGTTTATTTTAAAATTCAGGACCAAATGGGAAAAACATTTTTGCGAGTGACTCACATTCCAGTTCTATTGGCAAGGTTTCTTTAAAAGTGGAATTCAGCACGTGAGTCACCAGAAATAGATTGGATCTTTGTTTTGATTTATGAAGATGGAAAGCAAGTTTTGTCTGGGCAATCACACCCTGCTAAATTTAATTAAGAGACATGTTCTTAAATCTTCATTGTGATCACTATCCTGGGTAACGGGCAAGAGAAACTGACACATTTCCAATTAAACCAGTCATAGGTAGGAGCCAAATCATGGCCTGTACTTAGCTAGATCAGGACACACAGAAGTGGAAGACAGGTATCGGAGCAGCAGGCCACACATTTATTAGTTAAATTCCATAGGGAACTATCCATTCATCCTTTCTCACATATCAAATGTTTGCCTGGGTCCACTGTGTGTTTGCTGGCTTCCCATTCTTGATCTCGTAGGTTAAGGTAGACTCTCTTCATACTGACCTCTAGGACTCAGCTGATACCTGACTGATGGAGACCCATAACTGAAGGGAGGAGGAACACTGAGCCAAGGGGAATATCTGCTCTGTGAAGCTACAGGTTTCTATTCTCTCCTCAAGCATCAGATCTCACTTGACATTTGTGCTGCCCCTTTCAGTCTTTGTCTGCTCTGAACACAGCCAGAGGAGAAAAAACCATCATGTGATTATTTTTCTGTCGTGGTTTTGCGCTGGCTCAATTTACTTTTATACTCCTACATACAATTACTATTAGTTGAGAGAAGGTTTATGCAGACAAAAAGAGACTGAATTAAAAAAAGTATGAGTATTTATTATTAACAAACTAACACTAAAGAATTATATTTACAACAATTCTACTTGAGTAAAAGGTACTATGTATTTACAAAAGATATTTCTCCCCCCACCTCCCTTTATATCAGTCCAAGGAGGAGAAACAGTCTTTTTCTGTTCTCAGAATTCCAGCTCTCTCTCTCTCTCTCCAGTAACTCTGCAGCACTTTCATCGCAGTTGGAACTTCTTTATCTCTCTCTTATTCTGTGTTGGCCTCCAGGGCTGGGTCTACCCCCCTCCTTGGCTAAAACCGAAGGCTGAGGGTTACCCAGGTCCTGAAGGGTCTCCTTCCATAGACTTGCAAGGGGACACTTGCTTACTATGGATCTTCTTCCACAGGGTTACAGGGGATAATGGTTTAAGAGTTCACCCCTGTTTCCCTATGGAGGTCCCTCCCCATGGGAGAACAGTCCTTGATTGACTTCTCGGCATGGGTCCAGTCTGGATCCCTTACTCGGATCCCAATATCCCACCTGAGCCATTTTCTGCTCCAGCGTAGGTTCTCTCTAGCACCAGTAGCACGGATCCCACACATGGATCCCAACATCCCTACCTGAACCGTTTTGTGTTCCAGCGTAGGTTCTAATACTCGTCAGGGTCATAAATCTTCAACAACAGCAGCATGGATCTCTCACTGAGATCCCAAGCTTATCTGAGCCGTCTCGCTCCAGCATAAGCATCGATCCCTTCGAGGGTCACAAAGTCTTTAACAGGACTCTGCCTCATCTGAACCGCTTTTACTCCAGCATAAGGCTTTCTCTGTTAAAGTCACAAATCTCTGGTGCATCCACAAGCTCCTCTGTGAGCCGCATGGGGGTCTCTTCACCCCAACAAACTTTTACAGGTGGCAGGGTTTTATTTTTCAGTCTTTACCCTGCTGAAGGGAGGGAGAGCGAAAGGGAGAAAAATAGCAGCTCTCCCCCCTTCGAACTTTTCTTCTCTTTCCTGTGCTGCCAGCTTCGACCTTGGAAATCCTGTTATCTCATGGCTGGAATTCTTCTGCAGCGGTTTCTCGTCTAAGCAGTTCATCTTTTAAACTTTTTTTTTGTCTTCACTCTCTCACAAGAGAGAAGGGAGGTTTCAGTATTACACCTGCCCCCCTCCCCAGCCCAAGCCGGGGAGGAGGGGGCCTTGGCCCTCCTCGGGCCCGCTACCCTTCTACATGGCTGCTGCTCCTAATTTCAACTGCGCAACCAACCTTCTCTTCCGTTTTCTTAAAGATGTCATTAGCAAAGGCGTCACTGAACTTTTTGATTGGTTTTTTGTCCGGAAATCACCTGGACAAAACCATCCTCAGCCCCAGGGACGGGCTGGTGGGCAAAACCACGACATTTTCCCTGATCTGCACCTTCATTAAAAAAAAAATTTGGAAAAACTCTGCCACTTTGACTCACCTGTACTCAGATCTTGCCTTATCTTATAGCAGGAAACTGATCAGAAAAATATGGAGAGTGAAGCAAAAGATTTCCTGGAAGCCAGATCAGATATTAGAGTTTGAGTGATACAAATCTTTCTAAGTAGAAGTAGAAAAAACCCAAATTTTCTACGCTTAGGTGAATGCTTCTGCAAACACTGCGTTATAAAATAAGTCTATTTCAGTTTTCCAGCCATCCATCATCCAAAGGTTTGTTCTACATTTCTGCACTTCCCTCCTGGAAGACATGAGAGACTTAGGTTTTATCAGTCTTAATTTTCCAAGAACAGGGGAGAGACTTTAACTTTCTTTGATTCCATGGTCACATAATGGGATAATGCAGAGTTATAACCTTCATGCATCTCTCACCTATGCCTAAAGCTGATTCAGAACTAGATTTTGAGCAACGCAGTTTACGTAGGAATTCAGAAGTAGTTTGGACTTCACCAACAAGTAGACTGAGTGTCAGTGGCTGAAAACTTACCAGGAGCTCTGGATGTTTTATGCAATTTTACATATCTTTATATTTTCTCTTGGCATTTGAGCCTGGCAAGTTTGCACATGGACATGTCAGGTAAAGTTACAGCAGCTGTATATTTATAGTCTGTCACAATAGATCATTTAGCATTTGATTTGGTACCCATTTGCTATTTCATGTTCTCTTAGCCCTCATCTATTTCAGATCATAAATTAGTCATATTACAGCACATAAACTTTGCCTGTTCAGAGCAGATTTTCTCCTGAAACTAAAAGGTGCATATAAGTACTCCCTGTTTCTACACCCCAAACTGCAAGCAGGGTCAGCTGTTTAATGCTGTGCCCATCAGACTATTTCCTCGTAATCTCCTTGTTTCCTACTGCAGGAAATATGACTGTGGGTGATATAGCTACACATGAAATAACAGAGCATGTCTTAAATTCAAACTACGGATTTAACTTTCCTTAGCAAGGGTCACTACCAGAGGGGGCAAACTGCCACCTACACCAAACTTTACCTTTTCATTTTTGAAAGGGTCTAGACAAGGGGATTGGGGCCGTCTGGAAAGAAGAACAGCTCAGAAATATCTTCCTCCAGTAAGCTTTTTGGTATAATTCATGGACCATTTAGGGGGAAAAAATTAAGACCTGGAAGATGTGGAACTGGAATCCCCTGCAAACCACACATTCTGGTTATTTTCTGAACTTGAGAGAAAGAAAAACTTGACGCACTGGTAACTTTATGTTGCCTTATTTTTGTGGTGGGACACTAATTCAGAACTTGAGAAAAAATTCTTGTTTCAGGGCTCCCCACTGGGCAAAATTATTCTTTGAGAGTGGTTTTGGGGTTTTTTTTGACTACCTTTAGGTTGTCAGGTATGTGGGCATGGAAATGTTATCTTTGTATATGTATTTGTGAATTTCAGATTAAATTAAAAAAAATAATCCATCTCTGGATAAAGAGAATAAAGAGAGAAAGCCTCTGCACTGATATGATGTGATTATGGAAAATGTCACTATGGCACATTTTGCTGCTCCAACAAGGCATGTGCTCAGCTGAGGCCCAGTGGTGCTCTTGGTGAAGTCTTGCTCTGTCCTTTACCCACTGCTTTTTCCACACTGCTGACCCTGAAATGTTCAGGTCCCAGGAACACGTGATCTGCGTAATAAAAACTTAGGATCACACTGCCAGCTGGTGGATTGTCCATATTGGATATTTATTAGTGTAACCAACAGGGATAATGTGAGGTGAATTCCTATGATTTTCATTCCTGGATTGGGTGAAGAAACATGTAGTGTCTCTTTTTATCATGTTGCCCAGAGGTTGTGCCCATAGAAGGTGCTATTCAGAAAAACGGTGCTAATGTGCACATGCACGTCACACTTATAACAGGGCTGGTACCCTGATACTTAATGACACTAGTTTTTGATTATCCTTTTTGATCTGCTTTAAATTTATTTGCTCTAAATTTCAAGAATGACCCTTCCTTCTGGCTGTCAAACTAACACAATTCTTGTCTGGGTGTGTGGGAGGGATGAATGGTTGGAGAAAATTTTAACAGGAATAAAAAGTTGCTTGTAGAAGAGTGTGTTTCCTTTCCAAATGCATTACATTTTCAGATTAGCATACATCATTTCAACTGTGATGAACACCCAAAATCTGTAAAGCTTTATAGCTGTTTATTATAGATATCTTCAGTCAAGCCTGTTCAAATTGCTACTATTATTTGCTCAAAAAAAAAATATTAACTGGGTTACTTTTCCACCCATAAAGTTCTAGTAATCCAAATTACATTTTGCAACAACATGCTAGTTTTTGAGGTTAAACATATATTGACTGTCATAGGAGTTCAGACCTGTGTTAAGCACATTGGGAACTGGCTCTTTAGTGTTGTTATGAGAAGTGAAAACACCGAAATGTGGCATTCCAGTCTTAAATAGCTCTTTTGACACAAAACACAGCTTTTTGTAATACAGGTAGGTGTAAAGCTGAAGCAGAGCTGTATGAAAAGGGACTTAATTCTCATCATTTACATAGAAAACCTGGGTGAAAGAAAAGATAATATCATGTTAAATAAATTTGTTCTAATCAAGTCCATATATAGACATGAGTATATGTACGAATGCATATGGATATATATGTATATATATGTGTATATATATTTATGTATATATAAACTTATAGTGGTATGAACATAAAAGTTGATCAGGAGCTTTAGGGACCGAAATAATCTTTCTAATGCATAGGAATTAAATGAAGACTCGATACTCCAGATCAACAAAATCCAAGGACATATAAGAGTACTTAATTAGCAGGATAATAGCAGCTGTGAGAACTTGCTATAGGATGATGGACAGGATTTTCTCCTGGGGCATTCTCTTGTCTTTGCTTACAAAAAGGAAGAAATTATTGCTAAAGAGGTTTTTGTCATCTTAATTAGTAACTTATGTTAGCTGAAATCATTCAGACTTCATCTAAGTTACTTCAGTCGGATAGCAGAGAGTACCTAGAGTGCATTGCGATTTCCTCTCTCCATTCCTACTGCAGCATGGTGAAAAGGTTTCCCTTTTAATGTATTTAATATTTTGTCATTGTTTACTTTGTGATTAAAATTATTTTACTGAAGGAATTTTCTTTTGGTATCTAGGTCAAGCAGACCAAATTTTGAGTCAGATTCCTAGACAGGGATTCTTATTTTCACGTGACCTATATGACTAAACAAATGAAATGCAGCAAGAAAAAAAACGACTCAGCAAGTTTTCAGCAAGCTGGGTAAAAAACTTTTAAATAATAAATGGTATGGATACATATCTAAGCATCTGTCCTTTTATCTTTTCCTTTCCTTCTGGTACAGAACAACAGTTTGTCAGTCTGGTGCAATATCTAAATAAAATGCCCCAGACCTTTGAGTCCTGTTGCTACCACAGGTATTCCATAGATACAGACAAACAAAGGAGGGCACATCAGGAAAGAATTTCTTGGGTTTAGAATGACTCAGAAGTAAATGGTGTCTATAGTATCACATCTGACATGGCAGCCAGTGGCACAGAGCAGCATCTTGCTTTCAACTTGCTTTGAACTGTTTTGCCAGGCAAAGCCTGCAAGACCCCAGCTCCCATCAGATCTGCACCAAAGGCCTCACTGGAGGTCAGGCAGACAGAAAAGAGGAGTTGGCTTCCCTTCTTGCTGACACTGGTTCAAATCCTCTGGCTGACAGATATGGATTGCCACTGCAGAACAGACACCTGAGTGGCATCAAGGCCTTCTGCTTTTGCAGCTGAAGGTTGGCAGAATTGGCACCAGGGAAGGGAACACTGGTTTGGCTTGCAGATTTTCTTGCTGTCGCTTTATGCTTGTGTGTGCATGAGAACTAGTCAGAAATGAAGAATCAACAATTCTCACTGATAGATGACCACTTCAGGCTGCAATTCTGTCTGCTTTTGAGGCTTTGGAATGATGGAAATGGAAATACTTACCTATGCCCTTGAAAAACCGTATGAACCTTCCCTCTCACCTCTCACTGTGTTTATAGGACAGCACAGTAGAGAAGTGCCCAAGTGATTCCTTCATTGGCCGAAACCTTCACGGCTAAGGAAAAAGAGTCTGCCTGGGTGTTGGCTGAGTGTGCCTGGCTGCCTTAATAGCCTTCTGGAGCCATAAGCTGCGTGCAGAAACTGGGACAGCCCTAACTTGTCGGAGCCAAGCGGGCAGCCAAGGTGCAGCAGGGGGAAGGGGGGTGTCACCAAGTCGTGCTTGGCTAAAGCTCAGACTTGAACTCTGCATCTGTAAAAGCTAAAGGGTAGAAATCTGAAAACAGATGACACTCGGCCTTCAGTGTGATTTGCAAAAGAAGATTTCCCAATGTTTTTATGTCAGAAGTACTCAGTGAGATTAGGATCTCAGAAAGCTGTGTGCTAAGTGTACCCATAATGAGATATTATCGTCTCCTCAAGCAGTTAGCTGCTAAATAGACTAGGCAGGCAAAGGCAGCCTTTTATCCTTATTTAATAGATTAGGAAATGAGGTGATCAAATAGTTTTCACCAGAGCCTTTAAGAGCTTTCAGGGAAAGCAAAGAACTGAACCCAACTCATCTCAAACATCTGAATTCAGTTCCTTGACTCTCAGGTCATCTTTCGTTTCCTCTTCCCTCCTAGATTTTTATTACAAACACTACAATCACAAAACGTATCAGTCTTTACCTTTTGGTGTAAATACTCCTACAGCTGAAAGCAGAGTAATTGGTTAATAAGTACAGTCCATTTTTTGCAAGGAGTCTCCTAACTTGGTCTCCCCTGCGGGCAGTTTTGTTGTGGTGTGTGAGGCTGTACCGTCCATGGGATTATACTGGCAGGAAGGAGAGGGAGGGAGTGGTCTCGCTGCTGCAGCTGGAACTGAAATCATTTATTCATGGTAACATTTTTAAAGCTGATAAAAGTCATAGTCATGCATGCGTTGGAAAAGAGAGGATTTAAAAATCATGAAACACTCAGAAAGCATGATTGTTAAGAGCTGAATATTCCCAAGGTTTTTGGGCAGATTCTCAACTTCGGGTCTTGAAAATACACAGAGACACGGTGTCTTTCAATCAGTTGAATCACAAAATTCTATCACTTTTTGTTTTTCCCTCTTTTTTAGGAGGTACAGTTGGTTGATGTATTAATTTTGTAACAGCTTGTATAGTGTCCCTTTTTTAATGAAGCATTTTAAAGTCCCTTAATTACTGAGCTGCTTATATTTACACTTGCAGAGCCAGTGATTGTGGGACTGATGGATTCATTTTTGAATTAGATGGTTCCAAGTTTACTGCAAATACCTGTACAATTAACTTTGCCTAATGAGATACAGCCCCCAAATTTATAACAAATCCAAACAGGGCACTTTCTAACCTGATACAGCAAGGGTCCTCTTTACAAAGCTGTTATAGTATTTATTTGTATGAAATCTATTTTGTTTTACACGTACTACAAATCAGTTGCATTCTATTAAAAGTGCAGAAAAATAAGCTTTTGGGATTCTAGCAATGGCAAAGTGTCAAGATTTGAGTGGGCATTACTTCTTCATACTGAAATGGCTTCTTTTGCCCATATGTTACAAATAATGTCCATTCTATAGATGCACTATAAATGCATCCAAATGTACAGCAGTAGTTTTATGTGTGTGAATGAGCCAGGGAATGTGTGATTAGCAGGCCATTGTGAGGTGCTGTGAGAATACACTTCTTGAAATGGATACCTCTTCACAGTTGCCAAAAGCCCCAGATGATCATTTTAAAAGTGTTTTCAAATATTTATGGGTCTTTGGAGGGACCTATAAAGACCATTCCTTTTCCAGAAAACAGACCAAGGTAATCTGAAGAAAAAATTCTTTCTCTGGCCACCCAGCTGCACCAACAAACTAGGTGAGATATATTGATATTACTTGCATGTAGATAAGTCAGAGTGGTTTTCCTTGTACGTGAGAGTTGCAAATTTGTAGTGGAATATATCAAAATACAAATCCAGTACTGGAAAGTTACATTTGTTCGGAAGTCCTGTAGTCACTGAGGTGACCCAAACTATTTCACAGCCTTTCTTGAAGTAGAGATAAACAACTTCACTCTTAAGTCTCCTGAGCCCCCATTGCTTTCTCCAAATGAAGAAGTCAAACATCTATATATTTCAAATAGGAGCAAAACTTACTATGAATCAACAGTGCCTATTTCACAGAGAATATATGTGTTTGAAAACAGTAAATTAAAAGCTACACATAATGTTCTTCAGAGTTGTTAGTATGGGAATGCACTTTTGGACTAGTTATGAAAATAACTAGAACAACCCATTTTCTTCGGTTTCAACAGCTGCACATAAAAACTATGTTTCTGAGGCAGTTTGAAAGGAGAATAGTGGGTATTTTATTGTTTGAAACTAAATTTAAAAAAATTTTAGCATGCTCAGAGCCGCAAATCTGTAGAGCATTCTTGTCCATCTCATGTAATAAAAAGTATATCCACTTGTAGATACAGATAGAGAAATCTCCACAACATCAAAGTACTTAAATGGCCATCTACCATTTTTTTGCCTGCTACTATGATAACTAATAATGTTATTGCAGTCTGCTATCCCAATCTGATTTTCTCCATAGACCACCAAAAGTATTACACTTCCACTTCCAAGATTTTTTTCCTCCTTTCCAGTAAGTTGTTGCCATCATTTATACACAGATTTAACTCTTCAGTGGCATTGTGTCAACTTAATTGGATTTAATTTTGTAAACAAAGCATAAAATAGTTTCCTCCTGTCTCCTAGGTTCTGCTACTTGGTTCCAGTGTCCCACATCCAGGTAAACCTTCCTGTGCCCAGATTATACTCATGTACCAGTCTGTCTTTATAGACTCAGTCCTGAATGATTTTCCCTAAGTCCTGCAGGAAGTCTGTAGGAATATTGAGTCCAACGCTCCTGAATTCCTCCTCCTCTATGCACTAACAGCAAGACCATCTCTTCCTTCCTTTTATGTTGGGCTTAAACATCCCCTTTTCTTTAGCAACTTTTATTTCTATGCTGAGATAAATACATTCTATCTGAATCACAGAAAATGTGGGTCACTGGATTTGCTCTCTGATCTCATTTCTATTGACCTCTATCCATCAAAAGTCTACCCACATTCATTTGTCTGAAAGCACTTTTAGTTGTTTTAACAAATTTATTGCTTTTTCCATTTATCCTTTCAGAAAAATTGGAGCTCCGTGAGTGCATGTATGAAAAGTATTCCTTTTCTGAACTCAATGATTAAGCATACAGGATATATTTCTTCCATTTTACTCATTCAGCTGTCTGTCTACCTCCAGCAAGATAAGGTGGCTTTATGAAAAAACCCACAAACGTGGAAATGTAGCTGCTTTCTGTGGAAGACAACTTTTTCAATCACTATGGCAGAAATAAATTATTCAATTATGCATTTCTACATATTATTTGGGGTTTTCTTGGGGGGAAAGAGCATTTGGACAAAACAGAAAATGCAAGCAATAACTGGCTAAAGTAAACAATAATAAAGGTGCAGTCTGAACATTTCCAAACAAATTGCTATTACATTTTGCAATATTTTTTCTCAAGTACTTCTAAAATATCCATTTTTCTCATAGAAAAAAAATAATAAGCACAGTAAAAAAAAATCAAGGGAAAAATGTTTTTTACACCTCAGTTCAACAAAAAGAGGAATCCATTGTTGCTACATGCTGCCAATTTATGTGGATCTTTTCTATCATTTGCATGCTGAAAAGATGTCATTTTAGCCAGTTTTATTTAGGTTATAGTCTCAGTAACTTTACATGGAATTTACACTGTAAAGGAAGGACACACATTTTTTAAAAGAGACATGAATGTAATTAAAAGCAAACAATACTTATATCCTGCAGATTTTTCAGCCTAAATGTTTTACATAAAGTCGCAAGTCTGCTTATTTTGGAGAGAGTCACAGAATCATAGAATGGTCTGGGTTGGAAGAGAAGTGAAAAAATCACCCAGTTCCAAACCCCCTGGCATGGGAGGGACACCTTCCACTAGACCAGGTTGCTCAGAGCTCCCAACCTGGCCTTGAACACTTCCAGGGATGGAGCACCTACAGCTTCTCTGGGAAACCTGTTCCAGTGCCTCACCACCCTCACAGAAAAGCATTTCTTCCTAATTTCTAATCTAAACCTTCCCTCTGTCAGTTGGAAGCCATTCCTCCTTGTCCTGTCACTGCATGGTAAGGAGGAGCTGAAGCCCATCAGCTCTAAGGAGCTGCCTCAGTGTCAACCTTCCAAAACAAAGCAACAACACCAGGCCAATTTCTTTCATGACCCTACACCTGTTTGCCTCGCATCAGTGCCAGATTTTAAACAAGTTTGCAGGTCTTTGCAGGGACACAAAGGGGAATATCGTGAAGCCTTCTGGGGACTCCACGCCCAGTCACTCCCCTTGTTGCCTTTGTGAAAATCCCTTGTACAGGTGTTGTGCTTTCCTCCAGGCAGGGTGGTGCAGCTCACAAAACGGGACACCTTGCAGCTCCCAGCCCTCTCAGCATAACAGCAAAGTCCCTTCAGATTTGTGATCCAGACAGTAAGCACCTGAAGAAGGTGCTAACCCCAAACACGTTCCTGAACAAAGGTGCCAGCCTCTGATAATGTGTGAAAAGCCTGTGTGTGCACAGAGCTGGGCGATGTTCAGCAGCAGCAGCACTGAACTGTTCACAGGAGCAGGAGCAAGGTGAGGACAAGAAGTTTGCAGTGGGGAAGGTGGGTGCCAAGGGGATTGTATGACATAGCTGCCAGTGATAGCAGGAGACAGAACTGAATGACCGAGGAGGTCTCTTTCAACCTTCTACTCTCACGGAAGTGTCAAATGCAAATAGATTTCAGCAAGTGTTAGAGACTATTATGTTTGATGTCACCCTGCCTGTCATGCCATGACTACCAGGAGTTAAGTTGACCCTGTTCTATGTATTGCATGGTGCTTCACAGGTCACATATCACAGCAGACTACTCAACCTACAGATTTATAGAGACATTCCAAAAAAAACCAGAAATCAGAATTTACTCTACTTCCCTTTGGAATCTCACACTAGGCTTGCTTGTATACAACAACTGGAAACTGTAGAAATAATGCACGAACAGAAACACATATCTGGCTGTACTTAAAATTCCAGGAACATGTTGTAGCTGCATTCAAGACTGATTAAAAAGGGAAACAACTTTGAAATTTTGCCAGATATTTTCCAGCATGAATGACTCTCTTTCTGTCTCGCACACAGAACACATCAAGAAGCTGTACTGCACGCTGCTGCAGCAATCTCCTATTTCAGCACGGAGGAACTGTCAGAGATAAGGCAAGAGATATGTAATATTATAACCATTATTTATTCTAGATTAATGAAAGTGGAAAATAGCCCTTTCGGTTGCAGCTTGCATGCAGAAAAACATTCATCTTACAGAGCCCAGACTGTCTATTGTGTTCACAATATATTAGCAGTTAGCTGATCTATCAGCTGAGATGAATTATTACATTGGCTTACAGTGATACCAGTTTTCATTATAGGGCACTCATCCAAGTCCTTTCCTACTCTGTTTGTATGTCCTTATTTCTTTGCTTTTCCTTTACCCTTTGGATGCTCTCTGGCCAGGAGGTTGATAAGCTGAATATGATGGGGTTGTTTTAACATCTGGCATGCATAAAGAAGTAGAAGAAGCAACCAATCAAGTAAACGTTTTTTCCAGGGAATTCGTTAATTTTGTACCACACCTTCTTCTTTTCATTGGCCAAACCTCCTTCTCTTCAGACTACAACATATTATAAAGGAGGGTTGGGGATGTTGATTTGGTTGGTTCTTCTTGGTTGTTATTGTTGTTGTTTGGAGTTATTTTTGCTATTTTGCTTTTTATTCTCCGGTTGTTTTTTGTTTGTTTGTTTGTTTGTTTTTAATTCCATGTTACACAATAGTGAATCTATGGGTTAAATAAAGAAAGAAGTTTCAGAGAGACATTTGCAGCCCTGGATTGATATAGGGCAGGATTTCAGGACAGAAAGAGAACATGGACAGAGGAAGAAAGGAATGGCAGGCTATTTTCTAGTGGAAATAGCTCAGAAAATGCCCCCAGGGACAGGTTTTCTAGCCTTTAACATTGCAAGTCTGCAAGCATGGCTTTGGACAAAGTCTGAGCAAACCCATGGATCCTACAGGACCCTCATGACCAAGTTTTCTCCAGTATCTTAGTAACTGTCATCCAGGATGTCACTGAGGCTTCTCTCTCTGCCTCCAAAGCTCCAGAGTTTGGGAACAGAAAAGCATGGGAGGTGGGAGGGGGTTCATATATTTACTTAACAGTATTTTCCTGTGAAATTGGCAGTAGAATTTGACTGACAGCAGTGGCAGTCCCTCCCTGATGTAGCACAGTCTCAACCCATGGGCAGCATCTGTATCCATGTTCAGTAACGCTCTCCTGTAATAGGATTCTTGTAGGTGTGTAGCCCTGAGACTGCAATTGTCACTGCATGGCATCTGCCTGCAGGTTCCCTCAGCTGCCCTGGGGTTTGTGGCTGCCAAGTACAATTGAGGGGGTCCACTGTGTGGTCAGGATGCTTCCGAGCATGACAGAGAGAGGCTGTCTTTAAAACACAAATATATTTGTATATATATTTATATAAAGACGTACGTATGTGTGCACATGTATTTTGTAAAAGGAACTTCAGCAGTTTTTTTCTTTACTTAAGGGATGTGTTTCCCTCCTTCACCCTCCCCTCACTCCCCCTCAGAAATCACTCTCTCTCTCTGATGGCTTGTATGCTTCAAGCTGTATTGTGTGATTTTTGGGGCAGGATTTCTTGTACCTTGCCTATGTTTGAAGAGGAAGCAGCAGGCACCACTTCAAGTCTAAATAATGACAGTAATCATTTCCAGCAGACAGACAATCTCTTCCTGGCTGGCTGCAGTCTGACTCTTCAGCCAATGTAACTGGCAGCCCTGATATTTCCTCTGAGCCTGGCACAGAGTTAGGATGCTTAGTAGTGTTCTAGATGCCAATTTATCAATTTATTCCTTAAAGGAGTTTGATTTTGTTGCATATGAAAATATATACTTATCTATTAAAGGAAATACAAGTGGAATAAACCAGGAGATATTAAAACACAGCAGGATGCAGTAAGATATGGTGTTTCTTAAACAGTAGCAGTAATCTTAATAAAATGCAGATTCAATCATGTTGAGGGAGCAGTGTGGTAATAAAAAGTGAAGAAAGGAGCAAGGTGCATAAAAAGAAGGGGGAGCCCTCGGGTGGAAGAATGTCTCTGGATTTAGCAAAGGCATAATGTGGTGCCTGTTACAATTGAACTGCTTTGCTTTCAAAATGTAAAGTCAGTGGGTGGGCTGCTTTCATGCCTGGTCTAACTCCACCGAAGTCGATGGAATTATAGCCATTCTAAATGCAGCTCTGCACAAGCAATATAATAAACTGTAGATGTGAATAAAGTCAGATGGACAGTATGAGGGGGAAAAAAGCATTCGTGAGCATTTCCTTATATGCATTTGAAATTCACGTTCCTTTTTGTTCATTTCCCAAGCATATTCACACTGATCGTATTTTGGTCACGGAAAACAAATATCTAAGAAATCTTACTCTTCCAAGTTTTGTAGCTCTCTAGGAAATTTATTTTGTTCCTGTCTTATAGCCTAGAAAAATGTCAGTTTTCCTCCTAAGGAGCTGAAACAACACCATGTGACACAAGAAACCTGTTCCCAGCCTTTTATTCTCTCACTTAACAGTATCTAACACAATGAGAAATCTGCTACATGACAAAGGGGCCATGCCTGTTACAGATAATAGTAATAACGAGACCCAAATAGGAAGATATATTCTTTAAATATAAGGCATTTAAAGAATAATGTAATCATCAGGCACAATATATAAGGAGTTTTTCTGGATATTAGTAAAGCTTTTGATATTTTTTCTCACAGCAACCTTCTGGGCAAGTTCTCCAACCAAGGAATGAAGGGATTCACTGTGTGCTGGGTGAACTGGCTGAACAGAAGGGCTCAAAGGGTTGTGGTGAATGGAGCTACACTTGGCTGGTGACTGGTCACCAGTGTTGTTTCTCAGGGTTCAATTTTTGAACCATTTCTGTTCAAAGTATTTATCAGTGATCCGGATGCAGGAGTTGAATGCACCATTAGCAAGTTTGCTGCTGATACCAACAGCTGGGAGGTGCTGTTGGCTCTCCTGGAGAGCCTTGCAGAGAATAGATGGGATCGCTGGGCTGTGATTAACAGGATGAAATTTGACATGTCAAAATGCTGGATTCTGCACCTAGGATGAAGCAGTGCCAGACAAAGTATAAATCAGGAGAGGAATGGCTGGAGAGCAGCCCTGCAGAAAGGGAGCTGAGGGTGCTGCTCAGCAGCAGGCTCAGTGTGAGTCAACACTGTGCCCAGGCAGCCAAGAGGCAAACCCCATCCTGGGGCGCATCAAACCAGCTGGTCAAAAGAGGGGATTATCCAGGGAGTAATCCAGGGGAGTATCCAGTGTTGGTGCAGCCTCACCTCAAGTATTGTATGTGGTTCTGGGCCCCACAATTCAAGAAGAATGTAAAGGTCCTTTCCTGCCACGTGAGGAAAGGCTGAGAGAACTGGGTTTGTTCAGCCTTGAGAAAAGTAGTCTTAGAGGAGACTTTATCACCAGCCATGTTCCTGTATTTAAAGGGTGGCTACAAAGAAGATAGAGACTCCCTTTTTACAAGAAGTTGCATGTAACACACAAGGAGTGATGGGTACAAGTTACTCCTGGGGAGATTCCACTTGGACAGAAGTGGAAAATTTTTTACAATAAGAACAATCAGCCATTGGCATAATCTTCCCAGGATGGACTCCTGTACACTGAAGAATTTTAACATTTGACTGCACAGGGGGTTGAGTCATATTGTTTAGACAGTGTTTTTGCCAAGAGAAGCTGGATCCTTGAGGTCCTTTCCAACCTGCTGTGCTATCGTTCAATGAATGCATCTAGAGGAGGGCAACAAAGCTGGTGAAAAGGCTTGGAATGGTCATCACTGTTGGTCCCTTCCAACTGAAATAATCTATACATGAGTCTAAACATTTCTTAATTGTACTCATACACAGTGCCTATCAAAAACTGAACCAAGTGTGCAATGTAGAATAATCAAAAAAAAATTTGTAAGAATCATTTTATAGCAGTGAGAAATTGAGAGAAAATATTTTACATAGCATTTTACATGTGATATTTACAATGTCAGTATTGCAAGAAAAAAGGAAGAAATGCATTTCTTTATGTGTATCCTGTAGCATTATTTATTACTAAAAGAAATAAAGTGGGGATCTCATAATCCTCTCTAATCCCCACAGTTCATTCTCCAAACACATATGTGATTTTCCCTTCCTGGCCAAATGGAGTTTTAGTCGCCTGCTCACTATCTAGGCTTAATATATATTGTTAGGTTTGTCTGAAGTTAGGTCTCAGTTGCTCTGCTCAGGTCCTTGGCAATTCATTCTGGTTTTCAAACTTTTGTAAAGGTCACTATTGCTGGAATATTCTTACTTGGCTGTGCATCTTCACCTGTCAGTGGAGATAATGAGATAGGGTTTGTGAGGCAGCAATGCTGTTACAGGAATATATAAATCATAGAACCATAGAATGGTCTGGGTTGGAAGGGACCTGAAAGCTCATCTCGTTCCAACCCCCTACCATGGACACGGACACCTTGCACTAGACCAGGTTGCTCAGAGCTCCATCCAACCTGGTCTTGAACACTTCCAGGGGTGGGATATCCACAACTTCTCTCAGTAACCTGTGCCAGCACCTCACCACCTTTTCAGTAAAGGATTTCTTCCTAATTTCTAATCTAAACCTACCCTCTGTCAGTTTGAAGCCATTCCCCTTTGTCCTGTCACTACATGCCCTTGTAAACAGATTCCCTCCATCTTTCTTGTAGGGTTCCTTCAGGTACTGGAAGGCCACAATCAGGTGAATAATATATAAATAGATAAATAACAGAGTTTCCATCCCAAGACACCCTGTGACCCCTGGGAGTTTGTAAAGGAGGACCTCCTGAAGTCCACCAAGGAGAAGAACAAGATTCTGCAGCTGGTGGGAGGTAAACCCACAGATCAGCAGAGGCTTGGGTAAGTGACAATTGACAGAGAAGAGCTGCAGTCATTGCTGATGCCAAGTGAATACAAGGCAACTCTGTTCCAACTGGGCACAAGGCAACCAGGAGGGGCAGGGCCAGCAGATCAGGGGAAGGCACCTGCCTCTGCTCAGCACTTGTGTGGTTGCACCTGGAATAATGTCCAGTATTAGATGCCCAGGTTCAAAAGTGACACTGAGAAACCAGACAGAGTCTAGAAAAGAGCTTTCAGGATGGTCAAGGGATGGAGCACCTGACATACAAGTGGAGGATGGCAAAGCCATGTTCCTCAGTGTGGCAAAAAGAAGGCTTACTAGTGGTTAATAGCAGTCAGTGACTTCTTTAAAAGCAGTTACAAATATGACAAAGCCAAACTCTTTTTGGTAGTGACAGAATATATAACAAGAAGCAAAAGGATACAAATTCTGGCTTGGGAGGTCTGAAATGGACATTAGGAAAATCTTCACTGTGAGGGTGGTTCTGCCATGGAACTGCTTATGCTAGGACCCTGTGAAATCTCCATCTTCAGAGCCAGACAAAGCCATGGATGACCTGACCTAGTGCTGGCAATTATCCTGCTTGGAGCAGGGCTTGGGATTAAATGACCTCCAGAGGTCCCTTCCAGCCAACACTATGATTCCATCATTCTAGTATCTTTTTGGTTTGGTTTGGGGTTTTCTGTTTGTGTTTTTTCTTCTCTGGGCCCCTTTGGCTGACTTTAGGCACTAAGGAGTCCTATTCCACACCCTGCTCTTAAAATGCTATGGCTTCACATTTCTGCAGTACTTTTAAGCTCTCTGGAAAACTGACCACGGAATGAAACAAAATGTTTCCCCCTCATTGACTCATCCTGTGTCTGTAAGAATTTCTCACAAATACCAACTAGACAAATACAAACCAGAAGACCTAAATGGCGAACCTGAGTAGATACCATCTTCAATTGTGCAGAGTTTTTACACATGCTGTATACACAACCAAAAATCTCAAGTAATATCTTTTATTATTAATACTATTCTGGAAGAGAGATAGAAAAGACAGAGAGTAATAATGCAAACCATACTCTCAAATATCTTCCAAAGCTCTTAAATTTAGCACTGAGATATAATAAAGAAATAGTCAGATGATTTACATTTATAAGGATCCTTATTTATAAAAGATCTCTGGATAAGACATGTGGATTTGACTTTCCAGGGGCAAAATAAATTGCTATTTTGGTGGAATCCTGTAGTTGTCATTTTTTTACATGTGTAGATCATGACACATACAGTTTTGAAAGAAACTATAGCACATGTACTTGTCTTTATTTTGTTTGTGTCAATGATAAAAAGTTCAGTCTTCCTCAAACACATCCATATGTGTAATTCATGTTTTACAGGATGTGTGTTACTGTTATTCTCTTGAAATATTCCTAGGAGGAAATTTAGCACTCTGACATTGCTGTTCCCATTTATTTTGAAGAAAGAGGCTTTTCTTGAAGAGAAACTTCCTTTTAAAAATAGATCCCTAATTGTCTGAAATAGTCCTAATAGAATTCACTTTTAATTACCCTTCAACCCCCTCAGCTTTGAAGACAGCACTACTATTACCTAGCTCAAATTTATGAAAAGGTAAACGACCCAAGAGATTCTCTTCAGGAAACCAAAAGCCTCTGTGGTCTCTCTTGATGTTCTTCCTTAGCTAACTGTAGCTTGTTTTACTGAGGCTCTGTTGAATCTTCTTTGTTCTCTTCTGATATTAATTGTCTTTCCTTTGGTTTTAAAATGAATAATGTGTTCAGATATCTTTGTCATGCACTTAGCATTCTTTTTTCACTGGGAATGGTTCAGCTTTTGCATCTTTCTCTGTCCAATGAGCAGCTTTTTGGAACTGCTTAGTCCAGTGCAGGTCAGCCAGGCTTCAGCTTCTCTCATGTTTTTTCAGACTGGATGTTGCTGTCAAATTTCTACAGACTAGAAGATTTAAAAATAGGGTCGCTATGTCTTGTGGCTTCAATTCCACAAAGGTGGTATCTTTCCCCCACTCCAGCCAAAACCAAGGCACTGTAATGGAATCCAGCAACATGCAGGATCAGTCATCTATCATATATATAGCCAAATCCTTTAAAAGTACCAGTAACACTCAGATTTAAGATGAGAGTTTCTATAGTTAGAGGAAAGGATCCATATATCCAATACATTCATTTTGGTTTCCCATCCCAAAGTCTCTTAATCATTCAACACAGGGTGCAACACGAAACAGGCTTGAATCAAAATCACATTTTAATGCTCTGATTTTCTCCGTAGCCTCAGATGAGTGGTCATATTCACCTGTGCCATCCAGTACTTTAGCCATTCTTCTGATTTATAAGTTCTCACCACTCAGACCTTTGCCCATGTAAAAGCTAGGAAAGTCTACAGTGACAATTAGTATTAAGGATAGACATGACTCCTTCCTTGTTCTGGGCATGAGCTCATCACTGCTGGAAATTCAGAACTTTTTTTTTTTATGTTGATATATATCTGGTTTTACTTGGTTGCCTCATGACAATGACATTTCCAACTGTTCTTACATCTAAGTTTTGATGTTATAGTAAATTCTCTTAAAAAAGACATTAGACCCAGGAAAATCTGGCCTGTGACTACTTAGCCTGCTGTGAGTGTTAGTGATGTGAAGGAATGAACTCAGATTCCCTTGGCTTTTTGTATGCTACTGAGCATAATTTGAGGAATGCACATTGATCCACAAAATAAAAGCAAAAGAATGCAAAAGAATAAGAATTTGGGTGCCGTAAAAAATCTTTTACAATTAGGACCTGACCTGACAACAGAAATTCAGATTTACATGTTAGCATGAAGAGATATACCTATATCTCCAGGAATCACTTCTCCAGCTGATTTTCTTTTTTGTTGGAGGTGGGAAGAGTTTAAAGTACATGGTGAGAAAGTGGAAAGGAATTTATAATTCATTGGCAAAATTAACCCTTTGTCTATAACTTCTGTGGGAAAAAAAAAGAAAATGTGTTAGGACTTTCTTTTCTGATGCCCTCTTGCCCTGAAATGGACAGAAGAACACAATTTTCTTACGTCAACAACAAACAAAAAAAGGGGAGGTCTGATCATAGTCAACAGTGACTGAGATGCAATAAAATGCACTCAGTATAAGGCAAATGTTATTTGCATTATCATGGTGTTATCTATCACTCACAAAAATATAATAAAAAGCACACCAACATCAAACATTGACCTTATGATTACACATGGATCTGTATCAAAATCATCAGTTTGAATGCTCCATCTTTGGGAAAGTTCAGTGTGGATTTAAAGTTTGTGGTTTCCTGCTGTCTCCATAAAGAGACTCAGCCAAAGTTTTGGTTCCAGGCACTCTTGAACACTGTCTTTAAAGAGTATTTTAGGCATTTATTATATGGCATAAAGAAACAAACAATTAAAAGGCCATATTCTAGATTTCATTTAATTTTTAACTCTACTGACTGTTCTGAAAGACTCCAAGCAGATGTAGGTAGACTTACTGGAGCCTCCTTTATGCGTGCAGAAATGGTATTTTGGTGCTGATATTTGTTTGATAATCAAGAATCCTTTTAGCAGTGCCAATCTATGCAAAGAGGACTGAAAACTGGGTCAAGTATCTGGTTATTCGAGGTGTCTGAATTTGAGACACCAGATGAATGGCCAGATATCAAATTGCCCCTCTCATAATATCAGCACCTTTTGCCCCTCTTTTAAAAATATTTCTGTTTCTGCTCTGTCTCCATTCACCCCATTGCTCCCAAGGATATTCAGTGAGATTCTCTGACTGCTTTTGCAAAGGATGAACCTGACTTCCTCAGAATACAGTAAATGATGATAAAAGTTTTGTTGTCCTGGCTAAGAGGAACCCAGGGCTGGCTGGATTAGAGTTGCTTTTACCAAAGGAAAAGGAGGGAAGGAAAAGTGAGTGATGCAACAGCATGCTGAGGAGAGCCCTGGAGAGCCAGATTTGCTGCCCATTTAGCGCTTATTGAGATGAGAGAGTTTGTGAAATCACTGCTGTTCCTAGGAGAGGCTTCTGCCATCCCACACCACGGCTGCTGCTACGTAGTCTTAGCAGCATGTCTCTGGCAATAAAGGCTGGTCATCCTGCCACTCCTCAAAGCCTGTTACCCTAGAAATTGCTCTACTTTACCTAAAGCCTTACCTTGCTGATGTGCCAAGAGCCTGTTAGCATTAGATTTGCTGCAAGGTTTGCTTTAAAGGCATGGGTAAATGTGTGCAGACTATCAGTGGAATTCCCAACAGAGGCATTTCTCCACTTACCTGGGTAGAGGTGGGGAACCTGATGATTCCCACCCCCAGTAGCTTTGCTTTTTTGGTAGAAAAAGCCCTTTGAACAAATCATTGTGCTGCTACACTGAAAGGCAGTGACCCAACCTTGCGTCCCTTTAAAGCTGTAGCCGGCAAAGGTTGTGCACGATTTCCTGTGAGCCTCCTGTTGTGCTGAAACACTGAATAGCTGCATAAAAATCTATGCAAATTATGAACCCAGTAGGGACCATTTTCCCTCTAAAATTACTGCAAGAGCCCATAATTTCTCTTCTTTAGGCCTTTCTCATATTTATTGTAACATTATAATTTCATCTAATAACTGTGCAACCCATTGGCAAACATCACTCTTCTGCTCCTTCTCTGGATTGACGTGCCCCCACTTGACTCACTGTCCATCCCTCAAATGCATCTTTCACAGTCTTTATTGGGTTTTGTTTGAAAACAGGGATGTTTAAAAGGCAGATTCAAGATCCAAGTCCTCTTGTGTCTCTTAGGCTGCAATAGGAGATCTATCATTTCCAAAGTCTCTTGAAGAGCAACTAGAGTGTGCCACTTCAGTTTCCAGCTTTGAGAGTAGAAAGCTGAAGTTCTTGCTAGACAGATATCAGTAAAAACACCAGGAGACGTTGGTTAAAAAAAAAAAAATTATTGACAAGCTCTGTTGTAGAGTCATCAAAATGCAATGAAAATGCAAAAGTGTCTGAATCTGCTTCTTTTGGCATCTCAGTCTCCAAGTCAAATTGTCATATGAAAGTGATCTTTTTGGATCTCCTCTCTTCCAGATGGCATCTTTCCCATGTGCTCACAACATGCTCTAGCTCCATGATACCTGAGCACTACTCTGAATGTAGTTCCCCACTGTCAAAATTAATTGGAGGCATATTTCCTGGTAAGGTGGTGTTCTGGCTCAATCGAAGACTATATCCCAGGAGCTGCTAATTTGCCGTTTAGTGAGGAAGGTGGCAGCATGAGGGTTTTTTCAGTTATCCACATACTGCTTTGCTGCTGAGAGATTTTTAGGCTTCCAGTGTTGATTTGCTCTGAACACAAGCTCCAGACTTCAGCACCCCACCACTATAGGCAACCCACCAAGCCCATGACTGATTAATTGAAAGGGTGCTTTGACCATGCTGCCTTTTCCCTAAGCTGAGCTCTTGTGCTGCAATACAGTGGAGGAAGGGAAAAGCAAAAGTTAGCAGAACCCTTCCCAGGCTTCTTGAGGGACTCTTGAGGCCAAACAAGCCTGATTCATATCTTCTGCTTCATTTAATGGAAGGGACTGGTCTAGCTGTCATCCTTTGCATTTGATTTTTCTGAGTTTGGGGAAATACAGGCAGCCTGAAAGGCACTTGTTTTGTAAAATGCCTACATGTGACCGAGTCCCTGAGGCTTCCTTTGCTAATCAACAGAGATCGAGGCATTTCGTCTCATCCTGGGTGAATACCTATGGTGGGTTAGTTGAAATGTGCTGGATTCTTTCCATTCAGTACGTAGAGGACTTCAGATATCTATGCTGTAGGTAGATGACATTAGGTGAGGTGAATCCTTCCTGCATGTCTACATAATGCTTTGAGATGGAACAGTGTTATTCTTCAAGACAACCCTCATGATAATAGTTACATTACTATAAGGTTCAACTACTTCAAGCCACATTGCTAAATCCTTTCTGCCCCCTTTTTTGTATTTCATATTGAAGCCACTTTTAAAGATCTGACAGTCTCTCAGGGAAAAACGCGCCTTGTTGATGATGGGCTGATAAATGCATATTCCATATTGGCAACACTAGGAGCTCATAAGCTTTGTGCTGAGATGGAAAGCTACCAGAGCATTCACCTCATGGCCATATAAAGTGATTACCTGTAGCCTGAAAATTATTGTGTCATTATTCCCTTCAACTGGAATGAACTATTCTTAAAACCATAGGTAATCTGGTTTTAAGGATCTGCAAATAACAAGAAGCTGACAAAGTGAAATTCCTTCCCCCCTGTTCCTGACTCACCTTTGTTAAACCTTTGGATTTCTGTTACTTTCCTGATTATGTGGCTTATTTAAAAATGTCCTACTGTGGTATCTGGTTTTTTCCCTATATCAATAGGTGTGCTTGGTGTTTAAATAGGTCTGAAAAATGGAGAAATCAGTCTGATGTGAAAACAGAAGGAGCTTACATTTATGATGGTAGCAATAATGATGGTACAACATCACACAATGGCTCCTGGAAGCAGACAAATGTCAAAACAGCATGAAAAACTCCTCTTGCACACTGTTAAGACTGCCCAGAATTCTCACAGAATAACATACACAATCATTTTGATGAATTCAAAGCTAATATCCATGTCAGCCCTTCACAAAGCCAGCTAGTTTCGGACAGGAACTAATTGCGCTGTCTTGTTTAAAAATAGAGAAATCATCTTTTGCTTTTTGCAGATTTCCTCTGTGGAAAACATGCTGTGTGTAAAATGGTTGCGTGAAAGGGTTGGCAATCCGAGACACAGAAGTGGACGTTGTTGAGGATATAACAGCACATTTAGTTGCCTAAGAAGAGGGTGTGGATGATGATCTTTGGAGAGCTAGCACACCTCAGTGGAAACTGCATGTACTACAATGAACAGCATTTTTAAATAAAGCATTTGTGTTGCCTTAACACAGTCTTACATTTTACCTAGTTCTTAAGGTTTTGATGTACTTGTTCTGCTTTGGTTTTGTTGCTGTTTTTAAGTTCCCATGGTTTCTGTGATTCCCCATTTTCGTGACAAGCAGAATTTGGAAACAGATTTCTTTTTAACCCCATAGGAAGAGTCTTTAGGAGGATGATATCTAAGGCATTAGCACTGGCCTTTCTTTTTCAAAAGCAATCACTGACCTTGGAATAGTGATACTAGTTATGGATTTAATTTGACAGGGCTGCTCAGCCCCTAACACTCCAGATGAATTCAATGGGAACTGTGGATGGATCCCCCTCCTTGACTCAGGCCTTGAGTTTATTGGAAATAGAAGTGACACCTCACATTCTGCTTATACTGCTACTACAGACAACATGCCTTGCAAGGCTGTAAGCTCCATATTCTTCATTGCTCAGTCCAGGAAAGATTTTTTATTGAAATGGGGATGGAAAGGCAGGCACCAAATAACCACATGAACTAGGAGAAAATCCCACTCCTGACCAAAAACACTGCTGCTAGAAAAGCACGTGGAGTAGAGTGCTGGCTTTGTGTGTTATCACCTTACACTGCACATCTGCACTGTATTAAGGAAAGATGCTGTAAAAATAATAATGATGATGATGAAAGTAATAATAATGGTCTTCTGGATAAATGAAGAGTCATTTCTCTCTTCCAGTTTTCACAATGATTTGGGCAAAGAACCAACATGTAAAAAGAGAATTTTTTTCCTTAGAGGTTCATGCATATAATAATTACATGGCTAGGGGCTTTGCTAGCAAATATTTATCCCTTTATTTTTCATCTGACCACTTTCCTCTGCTGTGTGTCTGGGTTTCAGTTCAGTTTCTGCCTTGATTAAGAATGCTGTGGTATTACCTTCTCACAGTAATATGTCCTATGAAGTCCTGACTGACTGTGGGTTTCATTCACGTCCCAGTGATATCCCACAGAAGTCTCCAGCCTCCCGTTCCCAATAATACTAACATGTGATTTAACCCACTGTATACAGAAAATTGTTTGGTCTAGTAGATGACTTTTTTAATTGTAACACCTTTAAAGTTTCGTTTCACCAGTTAAGTTACAGAAATTGGTTGTGAGGGCATTTGAGGAGTTCTTGTAGTGCTGCTCTTGGACCTTTTATGGAGAAAAGTACATGGTGGCCTGACATCTCACCGAGGTTAAGAAAAACGTTATTTCCTAAGGTACCTAAGTACTTTTGAAACTTCAGAGTGTAGTTAGTCAGTAGGGCACAATCACTTGTGTGAGCTTTTTTATTGCTGCTTTTTTAGTTTGTTTTAAAGAAAGTGACTCATTACAAAACTCCTTTTTCTGATACACACACGCACACCCGCACCCACTCCACAAGGACAGTGAGATCAGGGGCAGTAGGGAATCTAGAGAGATGATGAGACTTGTAACAATGCAGAAAGGTGTGTGAAATACAGATCATCATCAGCACAATACATAGGAACATCAGGCCCTACGTCTTTGCTTCCTCTAAAGTGTCTAAATCTGTTATTGAAAAACAGAACCAGCACCTTTCTCCCTTGTTTTCAATAGCATGAATCCATGATATTTTCCGTTCGAATTTAATCACCTTTAAGAGAATTCCAGCTTTGAAATCATTAATACATTACATGAGGTACACTGGATCCTAAAAATAAGGACAATAAGGCCTAAGTCTGCATTTTTTGTGCTGCTGTGAGGCCACAAAATGTGATACCGTTGTCAGATACCTCTTCCTTCTTATTTTTTGAGATGTCCACAAATGTCCTTTCAGCAAATACTGAAGAATATGAAAGGTGTGAGTTTACTAAACATATTATGCAGATTTCATTACTGATTGCCAAAACTTGGAATAAAACATGGCCAATTTCTTCCTGACATCCAACTGTTCTCTCCAGCACAATGACTACTTGACTGTTTCTTGTAGTAATAATTATTGACAATGGGACAAAGCACTGAGCAGTCAGATTTTGCCCCACTGTTAGTTCCCATAATTTGGAGCTCTGATGTCTTTGAAACAGTAAAAGATATCCATAATAGATGTGATTTCTAAGATCTTCTGTAGGAGTTCTTTTCAAAAGCTGTATTGTTTCCATGGATGCTGCCGTATAATCTAATTATTCCTGATGGGTTGCCTATTGTACCACAGGATTCTTCAAAGGAAAGGAAAACAGCAAGGTAGATCATTTGAGCAAAAATCTTTTATTTGTTTAGGACAATGTTTCACAAAAGCTCTATCTGAGAAGGAAAAAAAATCTCTTCTGAGCCTCCTTTCTTTCAGAATTCAAGTTGCTATAATCATATAAAGCGCCTCTGTGTACTGTATGTTTTATCCTTTCCTTTCATTGGATGATAGAAGACATTCCAGTCCCATGTTGGGGTGGGTTTTTTTCCCACTGAAAAATTAAATCATTTATATTGTAAGATCTACTGTAGACAAGCAGGGTAAAGCAACCCCAAGCAGTCAGAGAATACAAGCCAGGCCCAACACCTGCAGCTTGTCAAAGGAATTATTCCACTCAACTCAGTTGGAATCTTTTCGTGGTAAGATATACAGTGGTGCAAAGGAGTTGATATTTACATCCACCTCATTAAAGTGAATCAGTTTGCCATTATCAACGAGTCACAAGTTCCTAGGCCGTATGATGAATCTCAGTTGGTCTGTGGTGTGTGCAATTGCACTGATTTTGACCTTGGCTGCGGTGCTAATGAGTCCCATTGCATGTGCTGTTTCTCAGGACACCTTTGCACCTGCATGACCAGGCTCTCACCAGCTTTTCCCAGGGAAGGGCCCGAAACTGTGCTTTGTCATGTCAAATAACAATATCCTGAGCACATGGGCATGCCCTTGTCTTGCTGTGAATGTGTAAACAAATGAATGTTTCCCTTCCATGCACCGTCACCCAAGCTAACATATTGTAAGAATATGGTTGTGTGGGAAACTAATGAGTGGAGAGAAAACTCCTCAAGCATATCAAGTGGGAAAAGGATGGAAGCTCAGAACTGTTTCCCCCCATCATCCAGACCTCTCTTTGAGCTATTACTGCGGTATTACTCTTTTGCATAGCTAGATTCTGAGGTTTGGAGTTTTGCCATCCTTTTGTGTCTACATGAAAAGATTTACCACTATTTAAATGTTGCCTTCATTTTGTATAGTCTACAAATAAGAAAAATCTATAAGGATTTTCTTTTACAGGGCCTTTAAAGAGCATCTACATTTACAACAATGACCTGCATTGCTCCTATCTTATCATAATTACTATAAGAGTCAATAGTTCTGCCAAAGCCCTACTCAACTTTGGTTTTTTTATGAGACATCTGTCCCTAACAGTTGATCATAGTTTGCATTGACAAAGGGTATTCAGCCAGAAAACTTCAGCTTTTAGGTAGGGGCAGCTCAGCTCTGTTTCCTCCAGATAATTTCCAACAGATAATTCAGAGCTCTAGTTCTAAAATCTGTTCAGGATTCAGAAGCAGCAGTAACAAACTCGCAGCCTGCATTGGTCCTTAGGGAAGGACTCTGAGCAACACAGACCTGAACTCCTGGAGGAGGGAGGGGAAAAATTGAGGAGTGGAACTAAAGTTGCACATATCTTGGGAGAAATAATGGAAAACTTTGAAATCTGTGGTCGGTGGAGTTGAAGGGAAAGCCAAATTTCTTGTTCTATACAGCCCCAAGAGAAATTCTGTACCCTTTTCTCTCCTTCTTGATTTTCTACTATTTATTCATCTGAGATAAAAGGTAACACCACTACACTACTTAAGCATGCCTATTTTGAGTCAGGTTCCTCACAAACAAGCTATATTCTTCATTCCAATTACAGATAAACTGTTTGTTTTAAATTAAGTGCTTGGATTTCACTTTGGCTAGGGCTTCAGTAACTGAAGGGATGGAAAAGTACTGCTGCAGTGAAAAATGTGATGTGCACCACGGCCCTGACGGGGTGCAATCTGTGGGGCTGAGTTCCAGAGCCCATCTCCTTTGAAGGTTCTCTCTCCCTTGGAGAAAGAAACTGCATTCTTTCCCATAGTTCAGCCAACTTCATTTCATGTGAAGCCACATGAAAAGGAAGAGATGGTGCCTCTCCAGCTCCTTAGTAGCTGTGGTCATGGAGGGATTTACCACAGATGGTGGAGAACCAGGACAATAGAACAACATACCCAAGGTGAATTTGTTTCCAGGCAGATGGGCTGCTTTCTACAGCTACATCTTCTTCCAGCATATGGATGTTTTATGCACATACTTCAGCAATGGAGACTGAAAGTTGCAAATTTCTGCAGTAACGTTCCTCTGGATCTGAATCCAGTACAAGGAAAAACCTCACATCTAAATCTATTGTATCTAAACTTTATTTATCAGTATTGGAGCACCAATTTTGTGAAGTAAAGCTGAGGACATTACAAAGTAGAAGTATGAAAAATATTACAATATTAAATACTGTTTTCCAGGTATCAGGAAATTTTATACAATTAACGAGGCGGGATAAAATTATGACTTGATATTAAAGTCTAGAGAAGCCAAAATTTGAAAAGCCTCCTTTTAGAAGTACTTAAAAGGAACTGCAGACATCCTCTCAAGGCATGGTTTGCTTCTGAGAATGCAACATGGTAGTAGATGAAGAAAAATAATTATGTTCTCAGACTGATGCCATTGGATAAGACTTGAGGTAGACAGAAAGCACAGAATACTTTCATGGCATATGTGCACATTTTGGGGTGATATTGGATTTCAAGTTTTCCAAAGGGACAGTTTTCCTAAAGCAATATTTTCCTTAGTTTAGAACTTTTTTTTTTTTTTCAGACAAGCACACTCATACATGGCTGAATCACAGCATGACTCAGGAAGATGCTGGAAATTCTTTGGAAAGGTTGCTTAAAATTTTGGAATGGATTCCCCACATCATGTGTGGTAAACAGGATAATCCTACAGGTGTGTGATATGAGCACTTTTAAAAGACAGCAGTGGGAAATCCTGTAGAAGATACTTGTGGCTATTTGGTTTGAGAGCAATATGAGATTGTAAAATTTTAAATTTTATTTGGAACTTAAATATATTAAAATTTGTTGATTTTTAGTTGTTTGCTTCTGTGTAAACAGAAATATTTTCATTTGGTGAATTTTCTCTTATTCAAAAAAACCTTGACTTCCCATTACTATTAAAGCTAAAAGGAATAAGATGTTGGTCACTATTTCCTACTGTCAGTTGACACAGAAAACAGGGTGTCTTGGATAAAGGTGTTTTTTGTCACACACTGTTCATGTGGATTCTGACCATAAGTTATATCTTAATGATATAGAATCACAGAGTTATTCAGCCTGAAAGGAACCTCTGTAGGACCTGAGGTCCAAACCCTGTTCTAAGCAGGGTTAAAGTCAAAGTTAAACCAGGCTGCTCTGAGCTTTCTTTGTCCAATTGGGTTTTATATATCTCTAAGACTTCCCTCATGCTTCATGTGCAACTAAATATTTTTATGGAAATAGAGGAAGCAAATGGTGGTAAATTGGAAAGCACAGGAGGAGGGAAGAGAGAGGGAGTGGAAGAAAGATTTAGAGGAAAAAATTCAGATTTAGAGGATTTAGAGGAAGACTAACTTGATGTTGGCAGAAGATGAAAAAAGGTGCTGAGGGAATACTGAAGTAACAAAACAAACAAACAAACAAAAAGAGATGACATGAAGCTAAAAATGTAATATGCAGAAGTGGCCTTAGAAGTTGAAGAATTGTAAGGTGAGAAATGGGCAGCAAATGGAGTGGCCACTCCTCTACCATTGTAGAAAAGGACAAGGGATGTGGCTTCTGAAAAAGATGCTTCTGTAAAGTGAACTTAGAGCTGCATTTTGACCAAGAAGATCACTCCTGCCTTAGGAAGAGGGGGATGAAGAAAGGCGTTCTGGGAAGAGATATTTTATGACACGACTGGTGGAAAAAACGAATGAGCGCTGCAGCCTGCAAACCAGAGAGCTCCTTCACAGTTCCTGTTTCACTTGCAAATTCTACAGAAGGCTTTCTTCCTTCCCACACCTTTGCCTCTCTCATGTCTTTGTCATACTTTAGAAACAACCATGGTCACAGGACAGCAAGTATTAAGTGTCAGATTTGGTACCTTTGCTCCAGGGTAATCCCAAGAGAGTCCTAAAGAACCATCATCTTCCCGTTGTCCTAGGCTGGGGATTATTAAATTTGTTTTAAAATTGTTAAAATTCAAAGTGATCTTGACATAGCGGATAGGGTCAGAAAATATCAGGCTCCTCAGGTTTCTCACCTTAAGACTATTCTTCAATTCTCCATCCTTTCACAAATTTTATGATCATTTAACTCTATTCATTAATGCAATTGCTCTGGACATATATAAAAGAGTGGAAGTACAATCAACACTACAGTTTCTGAATTTTACAGCCTTTTCTTTCATTCTTTATCCAGCTGAAAATTGATGTTTCTTACAAAAACTCATAGAATGTAAAGCTCAAGAATACAGAAGTTCAAATACAAAAGGTATTCTTGTAATCAGGTAACATAATATAGATTCTTTTTTATCTTTTTAGAGGCACCATTCTTCACATACCTTTGAGAGGAAAGGAAATATAACTATTCTCAGTATTTGACCTTGAACAGTAGATTCAAGCCCATTAATAGTTCTTGAGTTACACTGCTCCATGCTGCTACTTCTATTCCTCAACAATACATGTAGGAATATCAAATATACTCTGCCATTAGAAAAATGTCATTTTAAAAGCTTGGCTATTTTTTCAGCAGCAAACCTGACTCACCACTGAAAGAACTCCAAACCTTTCTCTTTGGCTGCTCTAGAGTTACTATTTGGAACCACTTACTAACTATATTACCCTCTTATTTTATTTTAAACTTCACTGTGAATGTTTTAATGGGGCAAAAGTGCTTAGGGTCATATGAAGCATTCAGTGTAGTTTTTCCAAAGAGTACTGTGATGTGTAAATTCTTGTCCCCACTAGCATGGGTGACCAACAGTACCAACCATGAATATATTCATAAAATGGCCAAAAATAATTCTTAGCTAGGTTCTTCATTATTTCCATTAGTTTGGTATGTTCAGCACTGTCTTAACCAGAGGAACAAAGAAATGGTTGAGAGGTACCATTGAAAAGAAAATTGTGTTATTCCCTGTGTAACTGCTCGATCAGAACATTGTTATGGCCATCTCTGAAATTACTGCTGGATGAGTACTGAGAATTGTGTTTGCATGTTGGGAACTGTCCAACCTTTACCAGCGTTGACATAGTTTGTTAATTCCTGCTAATGCTACAGTTACTTTGATAGTGTGAATCAAAGCATGATGCAATCCTTTAGGCTAAACCAAGTGTACAAAAATCATTAGCAAATAATATATTGTGCTGTGCCAAACCACTGATCACACGTTGGGTGATGCAAGTGTATTTCCTTTGCTCATTCCTGCTCTTCCTTCAGTGGAGCCAACATTTGAAGCAGACTTCCCTTGTGCAGATGGCTGGGATAAATAAAGCCAGTCCATCGATGTGCAGTGCTCAGTTGGCTGGGTGGACGAGGAGTACACTCTTCCTCTCTGTGACAGGTTTGTTTAGGTTTTTTTCCCATTTAGATTTCTTTCGATTCTGGGGTTTACACAGTTATACAGTATTTGTGTGGTGGGCTGGTCCCAACCAGCAGCCAAACTCCCTCCCTGAATGGGACAGGAGAGAAGACAGAAAACACAAGAGCAAGAAAGCTGGTGAGTCAAGAAGACAGGAAGATCACTCACTGATTATTGCTGTGGGACAGACTGACTGTCATTTTGGAGAAATTCCCAGCTAAATGCCAGTTAATTGACAATTAAAATCATCATATAACATGTTGTCCAGAGAAGCTGTGGATGCCCCCGTGGAATGGCTGCTTGAGGCCTCTGGCATGAGGAAGAGCAGTGCTAATAGTCACAGTGCACATCCTCCATGGGCTTTGGAATCAAGGCACCCTCTCACTCCAGCTCTGGAGGCTGGAGACCTGTTTTCTGAGCAATTACAAGAGACAAAGGAGAGGCACAGGCCAGAAAGTCTAACAGTCTTCAATACAGAAGTTCAGGGTGCCGTAATCAGGCATAGGGTGCAGGCAGCCACTGGAGGCATCTCCTGGAGATCGTCTCCCTGGCTGCCAGGGAACAATGGGATGGGAAGGGGACCCAGGGGCTGAGGTACATAGTAGTGTTTTGCTGCTTTTTCTCTATCTGTTTTCAGGCAGTTAACTGGATTTTAGGATTAATTTTAATAAAATTTAGGTGAAAAAAATTAACGTGTTCAAAGAAGGGGAGAGCAGGTTGAAGAAAATTTTCATTAATTAAACATATTAATGCTAACAAAACCTAATGAAATTTACTCAAGTACTTTGGAAACTAGCCCAAACCATTTCTGAATCACCTTTAGAGATTTCCTAGAGGACTGGGGAAGCATAACCATGGCACATGACTTGAAATATGGGAAATGGAGAAACCTGGGGAGTCATTGAGCATGCATCCTTGTTAGTACAGCTGGGGGAAAAAATGCTACTAGCTCTCAGATTGAGACAATCTGTCAGGGGATGGCCTCTGTTCAATCTTGCATTAAATTTTGGATGATAAAAGGGAAATTTGCACAAAATCAGCAAGGGAGGAACTGAGATTTTAGTGAAAGGGTTCAGAATTCAAAAGGTGATTTTCGCTCAGAACCAGTATGGAGACACCAAATACACATGTAGAAACTGAAAATAAACAAGTAGCAGAATAACATTAAAATTTGGAGATGACAGCCTCAGTGCAAGCTGGCCACACAATTAATTCATTCTCCAAACACCTCATCCCAAGATGACCCTGTCAGTAGACCCTCCACCAAATAAGGAGGTGGTGATGATTGGTATCTGTTTGGTAAGACTACGTATGGAGCACTGCACTCAGTACAGCACATTAGATCTGATGTGGGCAAACAGAGAAGATATCACAGCACAGCAGAGGATGATGAATTATTTTGTCATCATGACCATGGGGAAGGGATACAAGACTGCACTGTGTATTCCTAAAAAGAGCACGGACAGAGGCTGTGCAGGTGTCACCATAGCATGTGACCATTATTTTCTCTCACACAAAAATTTGGTGGAAACAGTGACGCTTCTTTTTGTAGGGGAAGAAACAGCAATCTTGCCTCCAATGACATAGTTTGAAAAAAAAAAAACAAACCAGCAAATTATCAAAACAGCTAAAGAGATAAAAGTTCTGGAAACTTCCCTGCTACAAATTTATTTTTCTATAAATAAATTTAACAAACAAACAAACAAACAACAGACTGTAAGAGATACTCAGTGGTAACTCAAAGTAGGACTCATCTGACCACCAGGCAGAAAAATCCTCATAAACCTTAAGCCACTCCAGAGAACTCAAGAGCTCAGGCAAGGGATTTACTCCAGCTGATGAAGCACATTTGGAGTAGCTGCCTATGTGTCAGATGAGATGCAGGACTCCTTGCCACCTCAGCTTGCAACTAATGTGTCCAGGGTTTCCTGTCTTTTACCTTCCAGATTTGCACAACCTAGAACTGAGATCGCAGCTCCAGAAATGATTATTCACAGCTTCCCTTTCAATTGGTTTATTCAATTGTGTATGTTTAAAATGTTGCTGATTAGACAGTCCAATAGCATGTGGAAGTAATTCCAGAGGGCAAAAACATTGATATTGTCTTCCTGGACATAAAGGGCTGTTGATTTACTGACAATTAATGCACAGTTAAACTGTGGGACATTATCTACAAGCATTGCATGAAAATGACCAAGAAATCCAGCACAAAAAAAAAAAAAAAAAAAAAAAAAAAAGGGTCACCAGAGGCAATTTTCACTTTTATATTTTTATTTTCTTTAATTATTAAATTAGTATTTTATTTTTATTTAACACAGTGTTTTAATTGTCATTTTGTTTGGATAAATTATCAAATCTTGCTAGATCACCAAAAAATAACTGTTCAAGCAACTCAGCATTTCTCAGCTCCAGAATCAAGTGCTGACCCACAGCCAACCTCACTTCCCAACCAGCCAACTGGATCACCTTGCCCAGCTGGTCAGCCACAGCAGCTTGCCCCAGGGCCAGGCAGCCAAAGCCTGTTTCTCCAACCACTCAGCTCTAGCCCTTTTTCCACAGCCATCCAGCCAGAACCTGCTTATTCAGCCAACCAGCCAGAGCCACTCAGCCCCAGCTGACCTGTCAGGGACTCTCTGGTCAGCTGGCTGTAGACTCTTCAGCCAGCCAGAGCCACTCAGCTCCAGTCATCCAGTCAGAGCATCCACCCCAGCTGTCCAGTTGGCCACCCTTGCCCCAGCCAACCAGCCAGACTATTTTGCCTGCCCACCCAGCCAGAGCAGCTCACCCTGGCCAGCCAGCTGGAACATCTCTCCTGTCCTGCCAGCCAGAGCTTCTTTCTCCAGCCAGGCAGCCAGCCCGAGCAGTGCTTTTCACAGCACAGGATTAGTGTGGGAAACCATGTCACAAGCCCTTCTAAAGTCTATACAGACAACGTTGTCTTACCTTCTCCCACAATTCATCTTATTTAGCATTGAAGCCAATCAGATTGGTCAAGCATCATTTCACTTTAGTGAATTCATATTGACTACTCTTGCTCATCTTGTTTTCACTCATTTTGCCCAGATATAGCTCCAAAGAAGACATGTTTCATCATTTTCCCAGCAACTGAAGTGAAGCTGACATGTCTGTAAGCCCCCAAATTGTGCTTCTTCCATTTCTATCTGTAGGTGTAACATGAATCATTCCCCTGGGACGTGGGCTTTCTCCATCTCCAGTATGAGGAATTCTGCTCACCTGAGCTGCAGGGTCTGTATTCCACTGTTGCTTCCTCCATGACCCTCAGGATCTCGACCTCTCGCTATGTCACGGCCCAGACATCCACAGTTTCTATTAAGATCCTTCAGCAGTTCTTTGAGAAATTTTACCACCCCATATCACTCCATCACAAACCTTTGGTACTTGTGCTGCACAGGTACTGGGTACCTCAAAGCTGCAAATAGCTATGTTTTTAATGCACTCAGCACTGTTATAACTTTTTAATAGCATTTAGCATTGTTATAACTTGGAAGCTGCTGAGGCAGTATTTTCTAAAGCCTCTGCAATATTTCCCCTTCAGTTTTCTCATGCCATTATTGTCATACTGTTTTTCTCAGGGCTTTGTGCCTGTAAACCCCAAGAGTGCTGTTACGGGAAAGTTCCATGTGAAGGAACAGTTGGTTTTTGGGATGGGGGGACAGGACATGACAACAAGGATGAGACCTCCCCTTCATTAACTTGTTTTGTACACCTCAGTTTAAGTTAGCTAAATTCAACCACATTATACAACAGAGTGGATATTTAATTATTATTTAAATTTTTTTACACATTTTGGCATTATTTATTTCTTATTTTATCACTATTTAATTCCTAGTTTGAGCCATTATGAAAAATACATTTTAAAATCTAATCTTTATTATAATTATTAGAATTTTATTATTTGACTATTCTTTTCCAGTAACATTCACAGTTGGACACTTAACCCATGTACAGTATTTGCCCCTGATCACCATACTCTGGGCAGCAATAGAAGCATCATGAACAGCCAAAAAGGAGATTAAATGAATACTTATGAGAAGGGTACAGTGCTCAAAGCGTACAGTATAGCTGTGTCATCCCACCAGATCCCCTTTGGAGGGAATCTGCAACTCCCTGAGCCCTTCATCCCACTGTCTCACAGACAGAGTCATAGAATCATAAAATCATTAAGACTGGAAAAGACCTCCAAGACCACCTAGTCCAATCTTTGGCTGAATATCACTGTATCAGCTAAACCATAGCACTAAGTGCCACACTGAGTAATTTCTTTAACAGTTCCAGGGAAGGTGACTCTGCCACCTCCCTGGGCACCTCAATTCCCAGCAGTTGACAAAAACAGAGCAAAGCTTTGAGGCTCTTTCACATCCTCTACTTCCCCAGCAGCCTCCCCATGCACCCTATGGGGCCTTTACTCTCATTTTCAGTAACCAAAAACTGCATTCCAGGGTGTTGCCCCCAGCAAATGAAGAAACTGTTAAATTCCTGATTAATGGGCAATGCTCTCTACCTGGTGAAGATAGTCCTGTTCTAAGAGATGAAGCTCAGCTCACAGAAGCGCAGCCGCTGTTGGATGATGCTTTTAAGTGGGCCAACTGCGACCACCTCTGAGCAGGACTGGCCCACAAGGATCAAATGCCAGATACACAGCCACATTCTTTCTGGAGATGATTTGGGTCAGTGCTGGCTCAGTGATCTCAATTTCTGCTGTTCAGTGTGGGTGCCTTTATCCATCCATCCCTTCTGAAAGATGCATCCACCTCCAAAACCTCCTGCCTCATGGGTTTTTCTTGAGTTATGACTGAGTGGACCTTTCCTCGCTCCCTGTTCTGTTTCCTCTTGTGACTGTTGACTGAGGACTTCACCCTGTTACAAACATGGAGAATTGCTTTAAACAGATACACTTGTGGCCTTCTTGACCTCTGCTTGGATAAGCTAGTGCCACATAGTGCTTTATCTTCTTTTATGTTCTTAGGGGTAAGTCTCTTGGATGGTATAAACAGATGCTACTAAAAGGAAACAGCTCAAGTGGTGACAGCTTACACCAGCTGGTGATTCAAACCAGTTTCTTTACTGCTGCTCAGTATTGAGACCCTGTTAACTGCAACTGCCTATAAGTCCTTATTCACTGTTAAATTCATTCTTTGATCTTCTGTATTTCACATCTTTCTTGGATAATCACTTCTTCAGTTTATTTACTTATTTTTAATTCCCGTGCAGATGAAACTCTGTATTACTCTGTGTTCTCCCTGATTTCTGCACCACTCCTTTGCTCTTTGAACTACCATGTCATATGCACTAATGTGTACAGAGTGACAAACAGAATCCTTGTTTTCAAATAGAGATAAAGCATTCTAGTAGCTACTGCCTTTTTTTTCAAGGTGAGTAACTATTTAGGGTGTTTAGGGTGTCCTGGTTTTCCAGATTGCCTTTAGGTAATCCTATTTGTACCTGCTCTTGGCAAATCTGGCTACTTAGTTTATCTTACTGTCCACAAGAAATGGAAATGCCATTTTTGCAGCATCCTAACCCTGCAGGAAGTTTGCAGCTGAGACCTTGAAAAGCACAACTGTTGGATCCCAAAATATAATATCGGCAGAGAGAGATTTGAGTGGTCTTTGCAAAAGGCCATGGGCTACAGAAGGTGGGAAAACCCCTCTTCATTGACCTCATCCCTGTGGATTTTTTCCTGCAGCAGGATGTGAAGAGACTCCTTGAATGATATTATCACATGCCCTTCCCAAGAAGAGTCTGGACCCTGACCTCATCAAACCTGTGCAGAAGATCTATTGTACCTTATCTCTCCCTTTGTATTCTCTGAATCCTTGCATTCTGTAGACCCGAATACCTGTTCCCCCCTGTAAAACCCCCTAAAATAAAGTGGGTTTTTCCTCATGAAGTAGTTGTTAAGACCCCAGATTTGTTAATCTGGATTTTTCCCTTATGTCATCCCCTGAAACCCCCTGTTTGTAACAAATTGTAATAGTCACAACCCCCTGTTGAATATGTAGACTCTAAACCCTTTAAATATGAACTTGTAAGTCCAATAAAGCATTCCAGTTTCTTGCCTTCCTGGAATTGTCTTAGCTTTACTGACCTCTGCACACAACCAGCAAAGGCTATGAGTTTTTGATCTGCTTCTCAGCTGGCTGAAGCAGCCCAGTGAGCTGCCTGGCCCTGCTCAGTGTGGCCTCTCCTATCTTACAGACTTGTGCTTCTCAGTTGCCAGCCTTCAGGCTTCAGCCTTAATGCTTCTGCCTCCTCCTTGCTCAGCCCAGTCATCTGTGTCTACCATCCTTGGGCTTCTCATCCCTGGCTCCTGCCTCCTGCAGTCCCACCACAGCTCCTGCTCCCAGCCAGCCAGACTAGAGGGGTAGAAACAATATCTTGCCCTTCAGTTGCCTGGTTTCCTCTGGATCCTTTTATCCCAGATCTTTAGTTCTGTACAGCTGGCCCTCTCTGATGCATGATCTTGACTTGCCATTTCAACAGCTGATTCCTCCCTCCCCAGTCAGTTATAACTGCTGGACTAAGCAGTTAGTCGGTGTCCCAGCCACAAACCACCTTGTAAGTCTGGTCCCAAATCCCTTTTCAGATTTTAACATATAAGTCTGTAGCTCTTCCTTATATAGAATTGTTATGCACTAACTTAGTAATTCGGATACGTCATTATTTTATCAACCCTATGACCTGAGACTCAAAGGCAAGCTCTGGTATGTTGGGTTATTATATTTTTCTGAATCAATGTATTGATTTTTTTTTTTTTTTCAACAGAGGGCTGTGGCAAGATCAAACAGGAAAACAACACAACCTTTCTATTTAGGATTTATGCTTAAAAGACAAGACATGCATATCTTATTATCCAAGAGCTTTCCTTCTTAGCAAACATTCTAAATAACATTCTTTCCTTCACAAAGGGCATTTGAGATGCTTAACACCTCTGTACCTGGAGAAGCTGAACAGTAAGACCTTAACAAAGGATAAGGGTGTGATAGATAACCAGGAGAAAACAATCTAGGGTTTAGTCCCTTTATCAGATGATAGAATGGAGCTGCAGCCTCTATGCTAAATCACAGACAGGACATGTATTGGTAGAGATATGGCCACAGAATACAGTTGCAACCATGTAAAAATACACAGCCCCCACTTAGAGCATGCTGTCACACCTTTTGTCTGATTTTGGGACCCATGGATCAGAGTGTAAGAAGAAAACCTTCCTGCTGTGCTGAGAATGTGCCAGTTGTTCCATACTCAGTAGTACTGTACTGCTGTATTGTAGCGTTGCAGGGAGAAGTGGGAGGGGAAATAAGAGAGATTTGATGTCCCCGGAAATTTTGTAAATATACATCCAATGGGATTGACCTTCAGTGTGGAGTGTAAGGGAGACAATGTCATGAGCCTTCTTGTTAGACTTGTTTCAAGTAGGAAAACATCTGTGCCATCTAGGAGGAAAAAAATCCACTTGGAAATAACATATTTCTTAGGGCCTCTCAGTTGCTCTGCACCAGACCTTTGACATCCCACTGTGAAGCCACAGCTAATCTTTAATGTGTGTGGTCAGAAGATGTTTTGACACTGTTTTGGGGAGGTAACTGACTTGATTCTTCAGTGCATCCTTTTCTTTGCAAAAAATGGGTGTAAAATGCTACTGGATGGGAGAGGGAGACAGTGAACAGCTGTTTGAGCACACTTACATGTCTTATGCCTGAGAGTGTCTTATGTGCCAGGTCTTGTCTGCATGCAACATACTCAGCACTCCTACAGGGGCTCAAAAATTTAGCCATTATTAAAACAGAATGAGTTGGGGATAGAAGAAAAATACCCTAGATGAAAGGCTTGCAGGACTCAGAGTAATTGGTGGTTGAAGGGAAATTTTTACTGGTTTTACCAGGAGAAATGTTATTTGATCAGTGCTACCATCTTGGAATGAGAGTTGTGATCAGGGGATCAGCAGATATCTTGGAAAATATGCCTGCTTTCCTCCTATTTCAAATAAGCATTACTTGTTCTGTTGTTGGGTTTGGGTTTGGGTTTTTTTAATATTAATTTAACACCTGCTATACTGAAGGGTCAAAAAATTTCTTCGCATACATTGTTCCAATATAGTTGCATATCTACCTTCAAAACACTTTGTGCAGGCTTCAGAAGGTGATCAGGAAAAACATTTGCAGATAGAACCTAACGTGCAGATCACAGATCAGAGCTGGTTTATTCAAAGACAGATGGAACTAATTCAAAAAAAACCCAACAGAGTTCAGGAAGCTATTCAGTTTGAAGACTGTAGTTGCCCTGAAAAGCAGAGAGCATAATGGATTAGACAGCAATAAAATGATTATTCTTTGACATTCTTTATCAGACAGAAGGTGGTAATTTTTTAGATATTTTTTGTGTTAATTTTCTGATATTTTCCAAAAGCTTTCCTGATATGCTTTTGGTAAAATTTTCACTGAAGAACATAAGGAGTTACCATATTGGATCAGACTTGTGATCCATCTGGTCTGGTAGTCTGTCTACAATAGCAAATAGTACCAGACATGTCAGAAGAAGGTGCAAAAACCACACAGTTGACAGAGGTCGTTCCATGTCTGCATCAGGGCACAGTAAAGGGATTTTTATAGCTTTAAAATACTTTGCCTGCATTAACTGTTATAATTCTGGATATCTTTATTATTGCTGCAAATGGTCAGTCCTCTCACTTCCTTCTAAATCCTTGGTCAGAGTGGCTTCCAGTGTCAGTATGTTTCACTGCCCAACAGTACTGGACACATTATTGTCTTTCTTAATTTTATGTTTGTGATCTTCTATTTTCATTAACTGATGGTTATATCAGTCAGTGTCTCACTGCAACACTGAATGTCTTAGAACACATGGACTCTCTGTCTTCCTTTTCTACTCCAAACATTGCTTTGTGTTCAGTTCTCTCACTCATACTCTTTTTACCTTTCTAGAGCAGAAGGGCCCAACTCTTTCCACTCCTTTTTGGTGTGAGACTTTTCCTCGTGTCTGATAATTGCCTCCCTCCTTTGAGGGAGCAGATTGCAGCAGGAGGTCCAATTGACACAAAAATGCAGCATGGGGGAAAGACAGAAAGGACAGGAGGAGAGGGGCCACCTTAGAGCACAAGGCTTTGGATTGCAGAAGGAGGCTGGATAAGAGGAATAGGACATGAACTCAACTCTGTCCTGCAGGAATTGGAGGAAAGAAGTCAAGGTGAGGTGGTGAACAGTCTCCAAGAGGAGCTACACAAGTTACTCTAACCTCTATTTCCTTGTCATCTGCTTTGGCTGGGAACACTGTGAAACCAGCTCAGACGATTTCAGGTATGCAGAACTTTTCCAGCAGTACTGACCAATGATGAAAGGAAAACATGAATATTGTCCCAATAATGAGAGAGCCTGAAAACCAAAAGCTTGTGTTTGAGGATGTTCAGAATGAGCAATTTCTGAATCTTATTCCTGACTGTCATTGCTGCTGTGTGTTTCTTGAGCTAGTTTCTGACCAGAGGGATGCATTCTTGGATTCAGAACTCTTAAATAAATCCCACCATTGAGAGTAAAAAACCAAATCTCCAGATTTTACCAGCTTCTTTGTATTTCTGCCAGCTCAGACAAACCCTTCTAAGCTGCTGTCACTACCACTGCTTAGCACTCAAGTACTGAAAGTAGCTTTAAATAATGTCACAAAGTTGTGCACAGAAGAGATGCCATTGAGAAATCATTTCTGGAGGCAAATTTGCATGTCTCTCCATTTCTTCTTAAACAAGACTCAGTGGTTCCCTATGGGACTGATTGTTTTTTGGCTGGGAGATGTAGGAAATGTTGCCACTTTTGTTTTCATAAAGAGCTTTGGCAAGTGTAACCAAAGGACTTTGGTAACTAGAGCAAATAAATTACAAAGCACAGAAGAGAAAGAATTCCATTTTTATGTGTATTTACTCATTCACAGGTAGAATGACATAAGTAAATGATCCAGAAAACATTCATTCAGAGGAAGGACTGTACAATGAATAATGGATACTGGATAGCAGGAAGACTGAGGAGGGTTATCTTTAGAATATCTTCTTTTGAGACTACAATTCTGAACAGACATTATTTTTAATTATTGGAAATAATGCATACTGGTTAATTCCAATACAAAGTAGGGAAAGATACAAAAGTTCTACTTCAATTTTTACATACTAACAGTGAGGCTGGTATGTATACATTCTGCTTTTTTGCATTAAACTATGTTAAAAATCCAGTTTAAATACTTTTGCTGTTGGGAGGCTACTGAGATGTAGCATTCAGCAGGATCCTGAAGGTTATTAACACTGATATAGATAAAATCCATCAAAAGGGATTATAGCATGGCTAGACAGTTGGGTTATAAAAGGTGTCAAACATAAGCATTTCAAAACTTTTTGAAAAAGACACATTCACTTCTGAAATAAAATTACAAGTTGAATAAAAATTTGCTTTTATTCTGTTGCACAAATGTTTCAATTTAGTAACACCAAAAAGCGTCTTTATTGGTTCCTGATTTTTCTTCTATTTATTTCCATACTGTTGACTTCAGATATGAGTTGAAACATTAGAGGTGTTAGAGAGCAACAAAAGAAAAGTGGGAGCTTCTCAGTGTGTAAAATGATGCCTAAACACTGCTCACACACAACACATATTTACGTGTGACATAGGAGACTTCATCTGGAAAATCATCTACAAGAGTTCAATACCAGGAAAGCTGCATGATATTAACTTGTGCAGTCACTGGGGGTTTGCTTGTTTTAGTACTTGGCCTTCCTTGTTCAGTTCACAGGCTACCTGGGACAGGCCAAATTCACTACTATTTGAGACTCTGTGTCTTCTTATTAAGTATACAAGAGGAGACCTTCCTTATGAACTCTTTTTAAACTGTCTCCTAAAACACAAAGTAATATTACTTTTTATTAATTTAATTAATTTATAAAGTAATCTGTTTTTTCCAATGCACTAGTTCTTCCATCCTTTAGTGTTCACAATAATTTTAAATATCTTCTTACAATACCTCTCTAAGCTGACAGACAAAGGGGGATATGTCCATTTTGCAGATGGTCAGTGGAGTCACTGAGCTGAAAGTTTCCTCTAATTTCGGATGCCCCTAAGAGTTTATTTTGTGGAGTATTAAACATTATGTTAAACATTACACCTAGAGATATAGTTAACATTATACCTAGCGTTCAGCTTCCACCAGCTTCATTCCACTGCTATGTGTCCAGGTTAGATTTTAAGGTGTCAGACAGACAGACAGACAAGAAACAGGAAAAACGTAACTAGTGTGAAAAATTGAGAATACTAGGCAGAAAATAAATTTTCTTGTTTAAAAACAGTTTTTCACTCTCACTCTGAACTTCCCCAAATGAAAGCGTTTCCACTCAAATGCCTGGGAACAAACTCATGTTACAGGACATGCTGGACCACTGGAAAAATACAGAGTTTCCTGCCCTTGCCATAACTTCATATCAGCATTCATGACAGGTTTCTGCAGTCAGGGGATGTTGCTGCAGTGTCAGGGATTTTGTTAGGTGGAAGGTACTGAATACAAAAGGTTAATTTTACTAATTAGTAGATGATAGATTAGGACCATGAATAGCTGCAGAGAACATCAATATGAACATTGAAGAATGTCCCTAGGGCCATTTAATCTAATTCAGGAGTCAGAGTAATAGCTGAAGTAAAGGAAAACCTGGCACCAAAATGAAGCAAAAGTCAATGAAGTAGAGACGGTGGAGCCAAGGTCTGATGGGTTGTTTTGGTCCAGAGATTTAGAGTGATTGAACCATAGACAGCAACAGATAATGGACTAGCAGATTGTAAAATATTAAACCAAAATATACTACAGGACAAATCTATGAGGAAATGCCACTAGATTTTGATGAAAAGCTCTTGCATAATTAGGTTATGTAGCATGTTGTATAGATTGCCTCTGGAGCACCATCTTGTCTACTTTCCTTCTGTGTTGTTCTATAGTGATGGAGTTGAGTTGAATTTTGCTTTTGTCAATCTAATTGGTATTGTGCCTTAATTTTGTCTTTCCTGACATTGATTTTATTGTCTTTGCATCACACAGAACATCTTTTTTCAGGTTGAAGCCCAATGGCATAACAGTGAATGTGCCACTGCAGGGACTTTTATGACGGGTAGAACCTCAAATTTGTCAGATAAAGGATCAAAAATAGCTTCAACTGAGTTATTATTTTGGAAGTGTGGCTCTACTTGAATGAATTCATATTCATTTAAATATTTTAAAAGTGCCAATTCAAATAATCCCGTGTAAGGATAGGGAAAATAAACATTTTTGTTTACCGAATTATTTCATTGGGTTTTATATAAATTACATTTTTATTCAGGAAAATGCTACTTTTCCGACTATTTCAAGAAATAAATATTTTTTAAATATTGACTGTGTTTTATAGGTTCTAAATGTAAGGCCATGATTTTCAATAAGCATTTTTCTGTCCCCTTATGCCTCCATTTTATTTTAATGACTTTTCCTCCCCCTTATTAATTCTCCTCTTTTTCTATTTTCTCTGTGCTTGGGATTTTTTTTTTTTTTGGGAGGGGGACACAAATTATGTGTGAATATAAATACATTGGGGGGCAATATTTAGTGTTCTTTAAACGTGCTGGATTAGAATTAACTCCCTTAGAAACCCACAAAAATGTGGGCAGCATTTGTGAGAGCAAAGTGTGCAGGGGTGGGGGGAAACGACAACAACAAAACGACAATAACAAAGAGCTCGAAAGAAAGGGTCTATAATTATATGAACATTGTAACAGTTTTCCATGTCCTCGTAAAGAGTTATCTATTTGACAGTCGGTAATACCTCATGTTCTTTGGTTGTAGCCAGAGGCGGGTCGGTCTCTTTTCCCAGGGATCTACAGACAAGACAAATGGACATAGCCTCAAGCTGCACCAGGACAGGTTCAGGTTGGACATCAGGAGGAATTTTTTCGGCGAAAGGGTTGTGAAACATTGGAATGGGCTGCCCAGGGAGGTAGTGTAGTCACCATCCCTGGGGCTGCTCAAGATAGGACTGGACGCGGCACTTGTTGCCACAAGGTGGAGATCGGTCGAGGACTGGACTCGATCATCTCAGAGGTGTTTTCCAAACTTAATGAATCTGTGACTCTGCCAAATGTTCTTTAAGGATACCGAGGAGTGCGATGTCGGGTGTTTCGCCCCCCGGTGGATGAGCATCCACAGAGCTGAGCATGGTGGCGAAGGGAAGCGCTGGTACCGCCGCCGCTCCCGCCCGGCCCCGCTGGACCCGACCCCGCCCGCCCGGGATCCGCCGCATTCCCGGGTGGTTCTCCGGGAGCTGCAGCAGCGCCGAGCAGCGCACGGAGCCTGCGGGATGACACCCGCTACCGCCTGCACGACAGATCATGTCCCGGCACCGATCCTCCGCTCATCCCCTGCTGACACCCGGCGGGCTCCCCGACACCACACCGCGCCCCGGCGCAGCTTCCCCCGGCACAGCATCCCCCGGCACAGCATCCCCCGGCACACCGCCTCCATCCACACCGCTCCCTGACACACCATCCCCGGCACCCTGTCCCCGCCACACCGCTCCGTTCCACGCAATCCCCCGGCACGCCTTCCCCTCTCGGCACCACACCGCCCCCATGCACAACGCCCTCGACACACCATCCCCATCCGTGCCTTCCTCCCGGCACACCATCCCCATCAACACCCACGCCGTCACCATCCACGCCTCCGTCCGTGCACACCATCCCCATCCACGCCTTCCCGGCCACGCCGCCCCATGCCCGCCGAGGGCGGGGAATTCCCATTCCGTCCCTCCGTGTCCCAGAGCCTCCCTGGTGCTCGGTGCTGCCGCCGCGGCCGCCGCTCACGTCAGGAAAGAGCTCTCCTGCCTCCTAAGGCTGCTCGCAGACACGCACACACGCGTTCTACAGGTACTGCCGTTCCTTCTGGCTGTCCCGGTGCTGTCTAATTGCATTGGAGCAGTCCATCTTAACTTGCATTTAGCTCCGAGGTTTTGGTGCTTTTGTTTCAAAGCTGGAAAGGCGTTTGCGTGCTGAAAGTTTTTGCTTTCCTTAAGGCCACTAGCTGCTGTAATCATAGCTCTGCCTACAAAGTTCTGCTTTTCCCAAGGAGACAGACCTTAGCCCAGCCTGTTCCCGAGCTTCAGAGCGTGTACTGTGAAGGCAGATATTGGTGATGAGATTGCAGCCGCGCTGCCTGTGAGCTTTCCCCCTTTAGGAACAGCAGCTATTGAGTCTTTGGGCAGTTTCTCAGGCTTCCTATCTCCATGAAGCTGCCCCAGTTTAAATTAAAAGCGACTCAAACCTCAGTGGATAATTTCAGCTTGGGATCTGCAGTGTTCAAACTAGACTGTTGAGTCAGACAAGTGCAAACTCCTCTCACAGGCACCATCATAAAAAAATGATATGTATGTAACTGACCTTGATAATCACGGCCAAACAATCTGTGATACACCTTTGGTGTAACTCAGGCCTTGCAGCTTTTGGCTTGATTGTCTAAGCAAATTAGAGTTAAGCGATAGGGCTGGGTGCTTATGTGTGTTTGTATATATAAACACTCGTCTGTCTCTTCCACCCTCTGTCCAATTCTGACCAATTCAGGTAAAAGGTGAGAGATGTCAGTGTTAATCATTTTAGGCATGTTTTGTGGACATAGGTGGTCTCACATAGAAGGAGGCTGCACTAGTCTACAGCTCAGGAACAGCCTGCAGCTGCCGTCCCTGTACTCTCTTATTACACAACAGAGAACCCACACCTTACAAAGTTGATCCAGTTAATACATAAAAAACAAGGCTGCATTGGTCCTGCTGCTCTCATCAATATTATTTGGTTTGTTTTCCTACTTTTCATCGGTGGGAGAACTCAGAAACTTAGAACTCAAATATTTAAGAGAAGAATCATGTTAGAAGCAAGAGCACTACAACTCTTCTTGTCACCTCCACATCAAGAGCCAGTATCTGACTCCATACACAACCTCAACTAAGCAAGGCAGGAGACAGGTTAGCTCAAAAACACAGGACTAAACAAGAGGAAGATGTTTATATCTTGCCAGTTGTCAAAGTGATATGTCTGAGCCAGGAGAGTGATAGAGCTCAGAGAAGCTGGTCATTGAAAAAGGCTGTAACTCTCCTCACTTAGATGGATCATGTATTAAAAATGCCTAGTTCTCTCTATGGATGTAAAGTGAAGCTAAGTTAGCTCTGATTATACATTTCTCTATGTAAGCATTATGTTCAGTTATAGCAATCTTCCTTCTAGTGTCCTAAATTGAAACAATTTAAAAGATTTAGAAAATTAAAGACATAAGATTAAATAAATTAAATATTAGATAGTTTAATTGTAAACAAAAGTAGTGTTAAATAAAAATAATTGTATGGAAAACATTAATATATGGAGGGCAAATAGAAGCTCTCAAAACACCAAACTGTTTTTCATTACTTGCTGTATTTAGGCAAGACAGAGCTAGGCATAAGGATAATTTTTTCAAGTTCTTAACTGACCTGAAATTTCTTTTTTGAACACAACTTTGGTCTTTCTGAGACCAAGTTTAAGTGAATCTCAGCAATGCTTATGCTTGGAGAATTCAGGCTCTCACGCCATGTAGATTCCAGACCTTTTCAGAAAGAGGAAAGCTCTCCTCTGCTTCAGGGCAGAGGGAAGATCCCTTTCTCTAGGTCTCAGGGAGAAGGCAGATCCCATTCTCCAGGTTTGGGAATGATCTGTCATGTGTGGGTTCACTCTGTGCTGAGAAAGGGGAGCATCAAGTTCCCTGAGGTGCTTTGGGCATTGTGGGTTTATTCATAGTGACTTTCTGTTGTTAAGACTTCCTCTCTGTTATTAGGAGGGTTTAAAAGGCAGAACTTCCCAGTAGCCTTGCAATTTCAGCTTTGCTGTAGTAGGATATCCATACCTAGAGAGCAGCAGGCACCAGCAGAAATGACAGCTACAGAGCCTACTTTATACCAGCTGTGATTTGATGCCCCCATCATCCCTGCTGGAAAATGGCTTTTTGGTTTTCAGTCGGATTCCATACAGAGACAAGGCTTGTGCAGCCACGTTGTCATCGCCACCTTTTTAAACCCTTCAAGTCGTAACAGAGAAATGTCACAGACTGAGTTACATCTTAAAAATCTTGTGTCCCGCAGGTTCCCTGAAAACTGGTGAGCAGACAGTGCTTTATTGCTTAGCAAAACCCAGCTGTTCCTCTTTCTGGTAAATGTGCCAGGCAGCTGAGTGAGGAGCATGCCTAGACTTTAAATCAGACACAGAATATAGTGTATCTTGCCTAGTTATCATGTAAAACACTCAGAGTAGGAACATTACAAGAGAGCTACAGGAAGGCATGAAAGCTGAGATGAATGTAGTAGGAGGCTTCTGGCAACACAGGAGGGAGCTACGTGTCTTAGTTGACTTGAGAGAGCACAGGTGAAAATGGAGTACGATGGTTTTTTGGGTTAAAAAAGAGAACCTGGGAACATTGCAGCATTGGCTGTATGGGACAAGAATAGGAAATCAATATGCTACCACAGAAGATCCATAAAACACAGAAACAAAAAAAAACCTGGAAGAGGGCAAGCTTTCTGTGTCTTGCTACTTACAGAACTAATATCTGATGGAGATTCCCTGTGACAGAATATCAGTGGGGCTCTTAAAAATACTGCAGGGATACCTGACCAAGCGCCAAAGAACAGACTATTAACTGCTGTAAATCAGTGGAGTACATCTCAGAGGAGTGGGAGTGTCCTTGGATGCTGAGCATAGACAGTGCTCACTCGGGTTAATGAAATCTTAAGAGATATTTGGTTGCTATGGATTTTATGGAGGTGATCTACATCCTTTTACATTTTGCTCACTTTGCCAACTTTACTGTGACATTCACTGCAGAAAGAAATGCTGTTCTGCTTGAGGAACATCAGAATGCAAGGGCAGAGCACAAGGGCATCAGTGACCTACAGACATCTTCTGGTAGGAACCCTTTTTTGGCTTCCACTTCATCAGGCGGCTCAGTGCCTCTTCGCTCTGACCAGTAAATGCAGGCAGAGGGGTGCCTTTGAGATGGAGCACTGGGGGAGGACATGGGTCCTCAGAAGGATTCCTGAAGAAGTGTCTCTTACCTCGATTTTTGCAAGTGCTGCAGCACAAATACCATCTGATGTAGAAACAGGGCTAATTAGTCCATGCTGCTTCTGAGATCTGAACTAATACAGGGACACGGCACTGCCCTGTGTCTTGTAAACACACAGTCTGTGCAGGACTGCACTGGGGGTCTCTAAGGGCTGCAAAGCTGATCAGATGGATTAAGCATCTTTCCTATGAGGAAAGGCTGAGAGAACTGGGATTGTTCTGGAGAAGAGAAGGCTCTGGGATGACCTAATCACAGCCTTCCTGTATCTGGAGAGACCCTACAAGAGAGATGGAGACTATTTACAAGGGCCAGGAGCGACAGAACAAGGGAGAATGGCTTCAGATTGAAGGAGAGTAGGTTTAGATTAGATATTAAGAAGAAATTCTTCCCTGTGAGGGGTGAGGAGGCACTGATACAGGTTTCCAGAGAGGTTGTGGCTCCCCATCCCTGAAAACGTTCAAGGCCAGGTTGGATGGGACTTCACGCAATGTGGTGTAGTGGAATATTTCCCTGTCCATGGCAGAGGTGATGACACTAAATGATCTTCAAAGTCTTTTCCAACCCAGACCATTCTATGATTACCGTATATCCAGTGCATGGACTTAGAAGACATATACTGGAATGATCCTTTAGACTAATAAATAGAACAGTAGAATGACCACTGTCCCTAATGTAGGGAATTCTCCAAAGTTATTTGTAAACAGACCCTTAACTGGGGTGCACTGATACAGCCTTGGCACTTCATGTATGTACCTTCTGGTCAGAGCAAACTCAAGGTTTTATAGCAGTACAGGCAAAGAGACCTGGGCTGGGTGCTGGGGGAGAGGGAGGTTGTGGCAGAGATGGGTGCTGCAGCGTTGTGTTTCCAGCTGCTGGAGGAGGGAGGGGAGATGCAGGGGATGGTGACTGATTCAGTAGAGAGGGCCCTTTACCTCTGCTACTGCCACACACCCCTTCTTCCCCTGCAGTGACAAGAGCTACCAGGCTGGGGTAATGTAGCCTTAGGGACATACTTCATGTGCTGTGCCCATCTATCTGTTCCTTAGCAGCTCTCTACTTCTCTTCTGCCAAGATCCAGCTCTGCTTCTCATAGATAGAATGAGACTTTTTACAAGGATTGTATTTAGCAAGGTTCCTGGTTTGGGGGGGGGATAGCAAGGCCGCAGGATTCACAGCACACTTTTGTACTCCCATAGCCATAGCATGGCACACAGGTAGGGGCAAATCCAGAAGTGTGCTTAAACACTGTGGTTTTCCATTTAAGACTCTCTCTTTGAAATCCATGGGTGTTGCAGGGTCTTTTCCCTCTCCCAGCTTAGCCCTATAAATTCTTTTGTTTCAGACCAGCTATTCTCTTACATGAAATGGAAAGGCAAAGACATTTAGTGGCAAGAGAGGCAGATCACAAAGTGGTGATCACAGGTACTGTCAGCAGCTGTCAGGCACCGGTCAATCCAGCACACTGATACCCATCTTCACACCCTGGTCATCACCAAACCGCTCCAACAGTATCGCTTGGCTTGTTCTGTTGGTGATGTGCCAGTAAATCCCACGCTATTCATGAGTTCATATGTGGGCAATAGAGTAAGTTGGTACCTGAGGGCTTCCCATTCCATGTTAGTCCCAGTCTTGGCAGACTGTGGCTTCTACTGTGTAAGTGGTAGCAGCGAAAGCATGAATTACTTTTTTGCCCATCTTTAACGTGGGCGCTGACAGAGGAGCACACATGAACCAGGTTGCTGGGAAAGGAGAAGAGGGCTTTGCACAGTGATTTTGTGTGTTCATAAAGTGCTCTGAAATCCTCAGTGATTAAAGCAGCACACTCCTCAACCTGAATCAACACAGTGCAGAAAGATGTATTTCTTATGAAATACAAAAATGTTTTCTGCCTAATGAGTAAAACAGATGATCATAAAATCATAGAATACCCTGAGTTGGAAGGGAGCTACAAGGATCATCAGAGTCCAACTCATGGCTTTGAACAGGACAGCCCCAAGGATCACACCCCCTGCCTCAGAGTACTGCCCAAATATTTGTTTGATGTGACCATGTTTTTTTACTATTAATATCATGGGCTTTTTTATTATTAATACCACAATTAAAGGCAAAAAAAGCAGGTTTTGGATCTGGGCTCGTAACAGTTTGTGATTATTACTTTTTTCCCCAGGCTACTTTTGTAAAAGCAAGCCAAAGGCACTGTGACAAGCCTAGAACTGTCTGAGGATAGGCCAGTTCCTGCTCTGTTGTACCCCAGGATCTCCCAGCATTTCAAGTCAAACTTCGGGAGAGGATTAGGAATCCCAGCCCTATTGAAATGGTTGATGCAACTGTCGGCAGGAGTGTGGAAATCCAGCTTGCAGTTGGGAAAGGCGCCGGCGGAGGTCAGTGTCTCACAGAGCCAGGCTGCTCAGACGGCGCCTGTTGCAGTCATTGCCTGCCCTGACTAAAGAGCTCCGTGCGGCTGCCTCCCCCCTGCTTCTCCCCGCTCGGTGTCATTTAGTTTCTCCCCATCCTTTCAGGGACGTGAGCATGAGCTGTTCAGCCCTGATGCTCACCCCTGTGACAACCAAAGTGCTGCTGGATCTGACCAAGAACAAAACTTTCCAGCGCCTTTAGGAGCAAATGCAGGTTTCAGGTGTCTCCAGAGTCAGGCAGCACACGAATGCGGCTGCTTCAGGCTAACTATACGCCCCTCATCCCGTCTGAATGCAACAAAGATAAGCCCCTTAACATGGTATTCTTTAGGCAAAGACTAAAGATGTTTTAAGAAAAAAAAAATCAGACCAATTTTAAAAATTACAATAAGCAAGGCCATGCTGTAACCGTGAAACCAAACCAGAAACCCAAATCTTTGGTTAGGAGGGAAAAATCACGTGTGGTTAAAACCTAACTATTTTTAAATTTAGTTTGCTCAATGCCTGTCAATAGTTGTTTCATTTCTCCTTTGCCTGTTTGTGCCCGGGGTATCAGACATGTCAGGGCTGGCTCCCAGCAGAGCTGGACTTTCATTTTCTCATGGACTTTGGACTAAAGGTAGGAAAGTTCTCTGCTTTTGTACACACTACAAGTGTGAACTGTGCCCTCAAAGATACACAGCAGGATACTTTAAAATCTGTAAAGGTGACTGCCAGCAGGGTCTGGCTGCCTGGGTGGGGGCAGCTGCACTGGAGACACACAAATTTTCACAAGCACTTGGAAAGCCCAGAGGAGAAGGATGTGGATGACATGGCCAAAAAGAACAAGACTGAAAGAATTGGGTTGTTTAATCTGGAGAGGAGATGTGTGAAGAGAGACACTGCTGCAAAGGAGGACGTGAGTCTTTCCTTCTGAGTGGACTCAGTAATAAAGCTTGAACTGCAACTAAAAGTTGAGTACAAGAAAAAAGTTTCTCATGGAAAGCAAGGAGATGTATTGGGATGTACTGAAGTGCTGTAAAAAATCCAGTGCTCAGCCTGGAAAAAACAGCCTAGGCAAATGTTGGATGGGAATGGTTGTGGCATACTAGACCCTGCTTTGGCCATCAGGATTGCAACAGGCCCTCTCAAAGTCCTTTCTGGGCTGTTTCTATCATCCTGGCCTGTTTCTATCATCCAATGATAAGTCATAAATCCTATGAGTTTCATACCTCAAACTCTATTGATAGCAAAAATAGTTTTAATCAATGAAGAATTGGGGGGGGGGGGGTTCTTGTTTAGATGGGGTGTCTTCTAAGGTTTAAACTTTCTGAAATCTCTAGGCAATTTTTCTCCTTCCCAAGATCGTGGAATTCATTATCCACCTGGGGATTAGTGGGAATTCATCATTACATGCAGCCAAGGTGTGTGTTTCCACATTTATTTTGAAAGACTGTCTTAAAGGCAAGAACAAAATCAAAATCTTCCTTTCTATCCTCACAACTTACACAGAGTCCAAAGGAGATGAAGAGATTGGGAAATAATATTATGAAATAAAGCCTGTGTCATTCCCTTTTCTTCTGTGAAGGGTTCTCACTTCTCTATTTAATTTTCCTTGGCTACCTCTTGAGCAGGTTTGGGTGATAGGAAGACTGTAGAGCCCAGAACTATAGCTGAACTGACATCCAGCACAGCTGCACCATATGAGGTTTGGGGTCACAGCAGCTCATTTTTTGACCCTTTTTGTTGTCTTGTTCTGTTCAGAAGTTGGTTAGGTGGGGATTAGGTAGAATAACCATCCTTATCTACATGCTTTAAAATTTTGGCTATCACAGACACAAGATCCTGGCACTGCTGTAACGAAAAGATAAACTTTTCTAGTTCTCCTTCTGTATTCCTCCACTTATTTGCAGACCAGAAATGAGGCAGCTTGCTCCAGGTAGCCAAGATTTAATGTCTCCTTTCCATTGCAAAATTCTCACACTTATTTTACTACTGCAGAAATAGGAGATTCACAAAGAGTTTTCTCTGTATCCTCTTGGCAGACAAGTGACAACTATTTATTGAAAAAAATATTGGAAAAAAAAGCTTAGACTGGGTTTTTAGTTGAAAGCTGCCAGGTCAACTGATACTCATCCCAGCACAGATTTGTATCTGTGCATGCTGCCATGCACAGGTATGGAACCAGATTAGGAAGACCCAAGATGGGAATGAGAGGATGAATCATTTCCCTTGTTGGTAAAAGTCCAGAGTTGTCCCTGACTCCCTTGAAACTGGTGATATGAGAATTCCTTCATCTCTCCCTCTCTAATCAAAAGAATGTTTTAGTAAGTAAATTTTTATTAATTGGATTAATTTATCCTGGCCTTCTTGCAAAGTGCTGTGAGTGCCATCACTGCAGAATACTAAATAAACAAAAATATGAGGAATAGCTGCTTTGTATTAGGAAAAAAAAATGTGCGTTCACTTAGGATCATCTAAGGCAAAAGACAAACGGGCAGAAGCGTTTCTGATTTGTGCCTGGGCTTTTGATTAGAGGTTACTAAGCAACACTATCCTGATCTTAACCCTGCATTCCTCCTTGGAAAGCAGTGTCTGTTACCACTCAGGTCAAAACTGGACTAATGTATACATTCAGCTGACATCAAAGGCATGCACGAGTGCAAAGAAAACAGTGCCTTGGCTTCCCAACTTCCAAGACTTTAAACAACTACACTGCCCATGTTTTGTTTCTGTTCGTATTTGTGGCTTCTGATCAAATGTACAGGAACAGGAAAATGCTGGGAAAAGGTAGGCAATTCCACGATTTTCAGGGAGAGGTTAACCCAAATACATATTTTATTTGGTTGGTGCAGCTATCACCCTGCCCAGCATTGGCATGCATTTCGTTTCTGATTCAGAAAAGCAGCAGCTGTGTTTCCCTCCTTTTGTTGTTCTTCACTGCCTGCTTCCTGCCATCCCATGCCCTGCAGCCTCTGCACCAGTGTAGGATGCCCTCCTCACCTGTTCCTCCCTCGGTGACAAGGCCTGCTGGGATATGTCCTCACAGAAGTAATAATGAAAGAATTACTTGGATGAATTATGCTGAAATAACATGAGACTCACTCAGGTGTTCTCCCTAGAAACTCTTTTTCCAAGCAGTATTCCATCCCCTGAAGGATGCTGCTCTCAGCCACAGCTCACTAACCTGCCCTGAGGCCCAGGCAAAAAAAGCCCCTTAATCAGCACAGTAAGATACCCCTTTGGGATTTGGAAGAGCACAAAACAACTTCAGTGCAGACAGTCTTCCAGAGTTGTTCAGAAGGAAACATATTCCCACAGTTCATTGGGATCACAGGGTAATTCATCTTAATGGAGTCAAAGAGCCACGGGATATATTCCAGAAATCCCGGCAAGTGCTGACACGGTAACTCATGTAGGGCTTGTGGAGTGGCTGCCCTCACCAATTACATAAATTAACTCATTGACTGTTCACATACAGAGAAAATCCTCCCTGACCTGGTTTGTAAGGCCATTTAGATCACTCCTTAGGACCCACCTTTGCTAATAATGAACTGTAAAATGAACTGCTTTGCTAATAATGAATCTGTAAAATGAACTGCTAAGAGGAGAGAAAGGTATTCTTTATCTGTTTGTGATAGCTCACAAATATCAATCAGTATGACAGAGGTGGCTGTGAGTTCTCTTTCCTATGCCAAGTATGTGGTGGTAGTGACTTTTATAAAATACTTTGAATTCAAAAAAATGTATGACCATTTCATAAAATTCTATAGGTATAGAATTGCCATATATATACCTAATTGCCATAGGTATAACAGCTTCTTGCAATTTAGCAAAGAGAAAGCCCATAGGCTAAAAAAGTGGTCCCTCACTGCTAATAAACTTGGATAAAATGAACATGATTTAATTAACTCACTTAATTTCATAAAGCTCCATTCTGGTTTCATTTGTACAGCTTGCGTGCCAGAGAAACACATTGGCAGGCTCCCAAATAATAAACAAATACAGAATATTTCAAGGTTGGGCTTGTGCCACACCGGAGCAGGGACAGCCAAATCTGCAATAGAAATGTCTGCAAACTGCTGGAGGAGAAAAGCTGTGCCAGGACACACCCCTTTAAATAAAATCCCTGGGCTCACTGCAGAGCACTGGATAGAGAGGTGGGAGAGGTAGAGTATTCAGCTGTCTGGGCAAAAAACCACCCAGGACTTTTCAACAAATCTCTTATGTTCTTATACAGAAAATAAAGCTAATTTTCTTCTAATATTTGTCAACATATTTTTATTCATTTGCTTGTAATCCAACCTGTAGTATACATCCAACATGGAAAAATTAGGATCAGAAAAATCAGAGCTAGGATAACTTATATTTGGTAAAGTTAGAAACAACAATAATCAGGAATGTAGAGGATAATTGTGAATAACCTTAACTAAAGTTATCACAACTGCTTCTACCTATAACAACATTCTTTTTTGCTAGTTTTTTAGTAAAATGGTTTTCCTATGCAAATTTTAAACACTGGAATAATTAGAGAGGAAAAGCTTTTAGACTGGTTGTAGCTATACTTTCAGGTGAAAGTACATGAGGTGGTCCTTAGTTTTTAATCTGAAAATAGCTATTCTGGTACAAACCTCTTTTTATACTAATTGTGAATTCAGATTGGAAAGACATGCTGGTTGAATTATGCTATATAAAGTGTGCTAAATAGATGTTGTACCAAATATACTATAACTGGAAAGATTTCACTATTTTAATTATATCAATAGATTTAAAGATTTGCATTTTTTCTAGCACAAAAAGAGGATCAGCTTCTTACACACATTCCATGATGTCAGCCTAGTGACTCTGGTCTGACTGCAGCAAATGCAAGGTACTGTCTTGTGTTTAAAGCTACACCAAGTCATATCGCTTCAGATTCACCATGGGCTAAAAGCACTCATGTGGATTGTTTTCATGGCTCACTTGGTCCACAGTAACTTGTTAAGCCATGATGATTCAGTTATGGATTTGAGCTTGAAGGGAAACGTTTCAGAGCACTGTGATAATGGCGCTGTAGCTGTGATATTGTAAGGATATGTTTTACATTAACACAAGACCTAACAAAATAGCACTGTCATCTAGACTAGGCCTGCAAGAGAATATTAAACAGTAAGTACTAAACGATGCTCAAATACATGAGGGCTCTAAAGAGAATCAGTACTGGTTAGGATACAGCTTATGACCAGCCTGGCATGCAGCCATGCTCCTTAGTGCCCATGTGAATCTTTCACTTTAATCCTGAGAAAGATGATTTTTGGTTGAGGAAAGTGCCCTCATTTTGGAATGCACTTCAGGATGTACTTGAATTTCACTAAGAGCACTAGGATTCCAGTTTGAGCTTAAAAGTAAACACATGCCTACAAGTTTTCCTGCATGAGGACACTGATTTAGAGGCTGAAAACCATGCAAATTAACCTCTTTCAAAAGCTACCAAAGTAGTGCTGAAGAAGGAAATAAACTAAAAAACTTCAAAAGCTAAGAAAGTATTTGGGTCATTGTGTTTCAGGTTGAAAATTCTGATACTCAAAGTGGAGAATGATGGCCAGATAACACAAGAATGACAGAAACCCGCTAATGTCAACAAAGATGAATCACCTCCGGACCAGGGAGGTGGGGGAGAAGGGGGGAGGAGTGCCCGAAGGTAACCTAAGGCTAATTAGGAGGGTAAAAATCACACCCCTGGGAGAGGACTGTACATGCTGGGGTCAGACTGCTTTTGTATGATGGACTACTCACTAATCAGAGCATAGGCAGAAATGCATCGTAATATAATTGAAAGTTGACTAATTAACAAGTTATTGTGCAGCTACAAACTCTCCAAAGAGGGCTGCTAGCTTTGGGAACTATGGCCTAGCACTCCTTTCTGCAGATTGCCATTAAAGGTGGACCTCAGCTCTGTGTGCTTGTTGGTTCCTGCACACAGGGCACAGACCTGTCCCCTCTGTGAGGGACAACAAAGTGACAGCACAGAGATCTGTTCAGTGACAACGCCATTACATCAATTAAAAACTCGAGGTATTTTTTGATAATACAGTTTGTTTACTGTTTGTGGTATCTTCTAACCAGAGAACTGGATAAGTCTGACAAGCTGTTTAATTTTGGGTTGGAGGAGCTGATGGAAGTGCAGATTTGGCCAGTGCTCTGAGAACCTTACTTTCCTTATTGAACTTCACATGTAAATTATCCTGACTACTCCAGATGTGTAAGTAAATAGACATGGGAAGGGCACCATCAGTTCCAGGAGTCTGCTCAGTCTTCTTTTTAGAGCTGTAATGTACGAGGATGTGTTCACATGTAGGGTGAACATTTACAGTCAATTACACTCAATTTATTAGATTAGGTATGCAGAGGAATGGAATAATAGCAGAGTCATATGGCAGTGGAGGTTTACCATCTGTTATCTGCCTTTAGCAATGGACCAGTTCTCACTGTGGACAACAGAAAAAAAGGAGTAACGAAAAAATAAATGGGATATATGCTTTTAAATTCCCAGCTGGGAATTTGACTCCAAATTCTCAATTTACAACAGCACCATTTTGTAAGCAAACTGAATTATTTTCCAATATTTTACAGCTGAAAAGATTTGCTAGCAGGCTCTTATTAATTGCATTTAATAATCTTCTGTAAGAAGCCTGTGCAGAGTGTGCCAAAGGGTACAGGCTGAGGGTATAGATCCAGATAATGCAATTGACAGCAGCAGAACTGTGCCGAGTTCATGATGGCTTTGCAAGTACTGGTGTATTCACTGAGATTTTTGTATTAAAAAACATATCTGTGCATAAATACTAGCCCCAGAAACACAGCTGAGGAGGAGAGTGACAAGAGACCCTCAAGCAGCAAAAGTCAGGCATGTAAATCTGAAACTGGGGACTAAACCCTTCTATTCAGAAATCTCCTTCAGCTGTTAGCTGACAGGGGAGACTGCTGCCACGCTGGGTGAGGTGAACTTCCTCCAGAGCCAAAATGCTACTTCTCTGCAACCACAGGACATCATTCTTCAATAAAGGTCCAAGTTAGGCTGATGTCAAACCCACCACAAAGCCTCATCTGCTTGTAGGAACCAGAAATATCTCCACACGCTTTCCTAACAGCCATCTGTAGTTATGTCTCTATTTCCACATTGTGGCTTTTTTTTGGTTTTAAACCTGTGTAAGTGAAATTTGCCTTCTCAAATCTCAGGCCTTTCTGCCTCTGTGCTGCAGCCATCAAAGTTTTGCTGCAGCTGCTTTGGGAGACTGACTTTCTAGGATCAGCTGGGGACTGGTATGGAGTGGAGAGAAGTTATTTGCAAAACAGACCTTGACCTTTTCAGCAGCAAACAAATACTGCTGGAGCAAGCAAAAAAACACAATTTCTGGGAATTTTTACAAGAAGAATTTTTGATTGGGACTGCATTTGCCATCTCATTTTCTACCATCACTTTTCCAAGAGTTTATAAATTAGATTTGCAAACTCAATCTAGCAACTGATAGCTCAGCTTTCTGAATTCCTGTTTCTAACCTCCATTAAAAACTCCAAATATTTAGAACTATGGACTCTAAAATGTTAACAGCTGAAATAACAGCATCCTTACACTTTAAAACTCTATTCTTGTAAAAAGGAAAAATAAGAAACTCTATTTCAATCAAAAGAGATGGTTCGTCCAGAAGAATGGATTTGAGGTGAAATATGTTGTAAATGTGTTTGAAAAACTGAATGATACTAAAAGATTTTTCACTTCCCTTGATTTTAACTTAATAATCTCAATCCCATTTGTAAGCAAAGATAAATTAGTTCCTCAAAACTAATCACAAGAGAATGAAATTTCTAGCAATACATCCATCTGCAGGTTTGTGTGCATAAAATATACAATTATATTATTTCACATGCACTTGTGATTTTTTTTTCAAATTTTTGTCTGTGTTTTTGACCAAGTTGTCTTAGCATATTTTCAGAATGGAGATTCATTTGCTGTTGCATCAATATCATGGGAAGTTCTCAAATCACCAAAAGCATCATTCCCTCCATTTAACATCACCATCATGAACATTGTGACAATTTGGTGACTTTGACATCTTTTTGCAATAAAAAGGGACTTGGGTTCAGGGACTTACTGACTTAATTTGCTCTTTTTTAGCTGCTTTTCTACAGAAACAAGCCTTATGTGGCCGTACCTCCAGTTTCTGTATGTCTCTACCTGTGTGTCCTCCCTGTTCCTCAGTAGCTGAGGACATGCTGGCCAGTTTAACTTCACAGACACACACAGAGGTCTCAGAAACAATGCATGTACCTTAAGTGTCATTATGAGGTAGAGAGACTCCAATATTTACCTTCTGACACCTCTGTGTGAGCTCATACCTTACAATACACTTGAGTTTACCTGAGAAAGCTGAGAGGAAGCAGACAGACAAAGAGCAGGACACTCCAGCATCAGGAAAAGCACCCAAGTCAGTCATGCATATGACAAATATGCAGCAAAACAAGTTTGTCTAGTTGTGGTGGTGCTCCTTGAGTGACCTCTAGGTGTACATGATGCTCTTCTGGTCCCAGGAACACTGTCTAGAAACCAGTGCCTATCAAACAGGATTAAACACTGGACTATCTGGTCTGACTTTGCTTAGCTATTCTTTGGTGGCTATGGCCAGTGATCAGGTTTCTAGAGCAAAACTCTGCCATGGCACTTCCTTTCTATGTGATTCTCTCCTGGACTTCCCCAAGTGATTATTCGGTCTTGCACAAAACTGAGTAGAACAAAGTTTACTAGTACACATACTGCAAATTCCCTGGAGTAACCCAGCTGGTAATACCTGGAATTTATGTCCTTGAACTTACTCTGGCTGAGGACAATAGAATGTATTATATTGTGTGTCTTTACAGGCTGTTAAATCAATAAGCTGCTGGAGGGGAATCTTCGCATCATTTATAAATAATGGTGAGAGATGTGCTCTCAGCAGCAGCACGGCTGTGCATGCAAAGTGCCTCCATTGACTTCTGCACTGTTATACATTTTGCTGCATGATTAATTTAACTTGTTCCCTCTCACGAACTGTCCACACCAACGATTACTGCTCTAACCAGAGACTTAGCTATTGCAAAGAACTGCCAACCCAAATCTGCCTTTCTGATGGCTGGGAAACAAACAAAATTATGAAAATCAGGAGGAGATGACATCAACATCAGATAGGTTCTGAACCACGGGCACCTACAGCAGACTGCCTAGGAACGTGTGCTCTCCACTGATACAAAATGTTCATTTGCACTCCTGCTGTTTCACAATACATCAGGTTTCAAATCCATCACAGGTCTCCTTCCTTAGCTTTGTTCTTGGGTGTTGAACACACTAAATGTCAAGTCCTGTAGTCCACACACACCTAAATTTCTGACCCCGAAATTTATTATTATAACATATTATGACCTATGACCTATGGCAGAGCTCAACTCTGCTGAAAAGTCACTGTGGAGCTGATGAAAGAAATGACACATGTCAAAAGCATGGGTGTGGGCACATATACTGCAGTATTACCTTAGTAGAGAATGAGAGGAGCAAGTAGAGGTCATCGTAAATAGCCAAAAGATCCTACTCAGAATAATGAGCAGATTAGTGACAAAATAATATCAGACTTGCCAAATCCAAGAAAGTCTGAAACAATAACAATATATTCATGAATTACTCCAATGTTTTGGTGAATGGAGTGTATTTCAACAGATGAATGATAGAAGTATTTAACTCAAAGTTATCCAATTAGTTAAGTTTTATGGAGCCATTTTTCCAAGTAAGAGTTTTTTTAAGTGTGTCCATTTTTTTCCCAGTCCCATCAATACCAGCTGCTACTGTGCAGATTTATCTCCTGATTCTGCTCAAAACCACTCAGCCATCATCTGAATTACTAATTGCTCTTTGCCTAATAAAGATTTCTAATTAATTGGAATCTGAGAGACAAAGATGCTGAAAAAAATTAAGAATTCCTATGAAGTGTCTTACTAATTTTTTTTTTTCTTACTGGTCACAGAATCACAGAATGATTTGGGTTCGAAGGGACCATACGGATCACCTATTTCCAACCCCCTGCCATGGGCAGGGACACCTTCCACTAGACCAGGCTGCTCAGAGCCCCAACCTGGCCTTGAACACTTCCAGGGATGGGGCATCCACAGCTTCTCTGGGAAACCTGTTCCAGTGCCTCACTACACTTACAGTTAAGAATTTTTTCCTAATATCTAATCTAAACCTGCTGTCTTGCAGTCTGAAGCCATTACTCCCTTGTCCTGTACCTACATGCCCTTGTAAAGAGTCTCTCTCCTTTCTTGTGGTGCCTTCTCCAGGCTGAACAGCCCCAGTTCTCTCAGCCTTTCCTCATAGGAGAGGTGTTCCATCCCTCTTCGACCCATTGATGAGTATATTGAATAAACTCAACTGAAACTTGGATAACAAGTTGTACTGGCAACTCAGTGAGACAAATTCCTTTCCTTTGCACCTGAAGTTCAGTTGTGTGTTATTCCCTCTTCTCTGACATGTTACAGAAGCTACACTGGGCACGTCTAAGTGTCAGTCAGGAAGTTGGTACATTTTCTTAATATGAGCTGAATTCTTAGCCTTCTGCTGGGTGGGAATTATCCAGGTCCTGGAACTCATGACAAAAATGAGCTTTTGAACAAAGATGATTTTAACTGGTGTGTAGCCAACCAGAAGTTTCAGCAATCTCTGCCCAAACACTACCTCTCATTTCCTCATAGCAAGTCCTTTTGTAATTGAAGTTACTTTGACAATAGAGAGCAAAGTTCCTTGTTGATCTAGTGACCAAATAAACCACAACAAACAAGGAACTGTGAAACACCACCAGCAGCAATCTCTCCTCCAGCATTTTTTCCCAACATTAAAAGACTGTTTTGTGTGAAGCAAACAAGCCTGTAAGATTCTGTGTCATCTCATCACCTAATCCCTTTGTAGTCCTGCTTAAACGTGCAGAACCTGCAGACTGTAAGGTCCCCATGTGTTGAATGGCTGTTTTCCAGTATTTTCAAATATACCCCACAAAGAAGTAAGATATTCCTTTCTTAATAAGATGTATTTGTGCAGAGCTACTTGACCACTCAAGAGCACTCTCAGTAGATAACCCCAAAGATGATGTGTTGATGCTACCCAGTAAAGGTCCACATTCCTCTTGATCTGCTTTTTGTTTTCTAACTTCTTCATCACAATCAGTACCTTTGGCTGGCAGGACTAGCACCAGTTGCTCAGCAGAAGAGCTGCACTTGGCTGCGTTTCATCCCTGGTTTTGACTCATAAAGGTCGTCTGGGAAAGTTTGTAAACACAGAAATAACCATTGGACATAAGGATCACATTATCAGTCTGACAAATCAAGGAAGTTCTTGCTGGGTTAGAATGAACAACAAAGGGCATAGAGGTATATTTAGAAAGTAAGTTCATATGTATGATGAGTTACATACATTTCACAAGCAGCAACACTGAGAAGTTTGTGAAAGAACCAGTTCCCATCGGACTCCGCCCAGACAAAGGCAGCAAATAAGCAAACACGTATGATGAAGCAGTTAAATGAGATCCAGGTGTACACACCCAGCCTGGGTTACTTTCAGCATTTATATGGTAATACATAACCTAAATGGGTTTATAGCACTGTGAAATATGAATCTAGCTAATAAGACTACTTCATAATTATTTTTGACAGGAGTATTTTCCAATGCAGCAATTTACCAGACATTGGGAGATATGGGTGCATGGAGCACGTATGCTTATTTAAGCTTTCTAGAGAAACACTCCATACAGTAGCAACGAAGTGCAAAATTTTTATTAATTTTAATTCCTTATGGCACCTCCTCCTCTACCTCTTTCCTGTTTTGTTTTCTTCCTGTACATTTCGATTGCTGACCTCTTTTTACTTTTCCACGTTTTGCTTCTTTCTGCTCTTTCTGATGTTCGGGGCAGTAACGCCAAAAAGAAGAAGAAAAGAAAAAAAAAAAAGAGAGGGGTGGGGAAGATAAAAACAAGCCAGCCCTGGCTCTGCTCCTGTTATCTGGTGCTAATGATGCTGTAAAGAGCAAATGCCTGGAGTTCCTGTTGCTGCGAGCAGCCCAGCTGCGTGGAGGAGGCTGATAGGAGCAGCCCCTCTTCTGATGATGCTTATTTTAGCAGGATCGCGGGAACGCGTACCTGACTGGGAAAGCCAACACAGCTCCTACCAATGACGGCGAGGGGCCCAAAATTGCTCTAGCAGACAAACCCTGAGTGACAGTCTGAAAAGCACGGTGATCCCCGTTAATACATGGTAAATAATGCGCGGCAGGTACTCGCGTGTTCCCCTTGGCAGCAGAAGGCGGCTGCATTTCTTAACCCTCAAGTCACGGCGGCGCTGACCTCCTTTTCCCCAGGATCGGGAGGAGGGACAGAGAGCTGATGGATGGTAATTAGGTGCCGGGTTACCCCTCACGTCCTTGTTCTGGTCCGGTTTACTGTGACACGTGGCTGGGGCAACCACACAACGCGTTTTTAACAGATTATTTTTAACCCACGTATATTCATAAAAAGCACACACAGCAGAGACAATAATTTTCTATAAAATCAGCCGGGTCGTTAATGAATCGCTGAGGCAGGAATATCATTGTCTTCTCTGATCGGAAATCGGAATTCCCAGAAAGCCTCACATCTCATTATCAGCACCAGAGGCAAACAGCGGCATTGTTATTCCATGGATTGCACCTTTTCAATGGCTGAATTGCCAGCCCGAGGCTGTGTCTGGGTGCGCAGGGGCAGGGGGGGCGGGGGGAGAAGGATTTGCCTCAAGTCCTTTGGTTTCAGGCAGTTCCATTTGTTTTCCTAGAGGATGATAGTGCTTTGGCAGGCTCTTGCAGTTTTTTTGTCTGGCCAGCTCTATCTCTGTATATTGAGCCCCGTGCAGCCACTGCACGTTGAGCTCTGTACGAGTTGGTTTTGTTAATGTGTAAAAAAAAAAAAAAAATCCTGGAAAAATCTGGAAAATTGCTTAATAAATTCATATGGTCAACATGAATATTTTGTCTTCATTCTGTTCTTCTCCACCAAGATGTTGGTTAGTAGCCCTTGTTGTGGTGTCTTTTGTTGTGGTGGTGATGGGTTTTCTTTCTTTCTTTTTTTTTTTTTTTTTTTTTCTTCTGAACGCCGCACAATGAAATGTGATTCAGAGTTCATTTTGCTAATCAGTCCTCCTTTGACCAAAAAGTGCTTTACGGAGGCTACATCCAGCTTGGCGGTATCAGATTTCAGTGTGAAAGTGCTACATTCCTGACTGCCCTGCATTCCCTTTGTGTTTGATTTTGCCTGGTAAAATAAATGGAATACTTAGAAAGACTAATCCCACTCAGAAAAAGAGAGGGGGGGAAAAAACAGTGTAAAAAATATATAAACCAAGAATTTCAGCTTTTTTTTTTTCATGTTTGATTCCACTTTTTCATCCACTATATTAATTTTCATTCTTTTATTGGTGCTGTCCCGCATTCATTTTTGTCCTACCTTTGATTTACAGCAGGTTTGATTCTACTTCTTGGCTTCTGGTTTTAGCTGAAGAAACCACTCCTCTAGGTCTCTGAATTCACAAAACCCATATCTATCTATATATATGTTACATAGAAAGACATGTAACTTTCACCTTTTACTTCTTGCTGTAGTTCATGAGAGGACTAGCTCATGCTGGAAACGCTGCTTGAACCATTTGAGAATTTTAAAAGCACTCTGGATTTATATGTTTATTTATTTGTATTCCTTTTACAACATATAGGTAAGGCCTGGATTTTTAGACATATCTCTTATTTTGAAAGCTCCTTTCCCCCGCCTTTCTTTTTGTCTGTAATTGTCTTTTTCTGAAAGCTATTTTTTGAACGTAGGCATTTGAGGGGGAGGAGAACCATTTGCATCACTGTAGCTTTTTGTCTGAACGTAGTTACACTGGCACAAGATAGTATAATTAGAGTGTCACTATAAAGCGACAAAAATGTTGACTAATTCCTAGAAGAAAATGGACTTTAAAACAGTATTTGCTGTGAACTTCTGACACACATTTGAAAATCTGTTTTGTTTTACATGCAATAGGATATTTGTGTGAGCTGTTTTGGTTTTGGGGTTTTTTTCCCCTCGGAAGGTTGGACTTCTTTTACATTTTCAAAGGCTGTATTTTTATTATCTTCTTTTCCTTTGCTTCTGTATCTTATTTTTTCCTTAAATACTCTCATTCTCTTCAGAGTCACAATTGAGAACCTGAAGACCTTCAGAAAAGGAGCTGTTTAAATTAATTATTCTGAATATTATAATTTTTTTTTTTTACAGGATTGCATTTCTAAGCATCCTTCCTGGTCTTTAAAAACTGAAGCTGGCATCTGTGTTGGTTTGAATTTAAATGGTCCCTTCAGGCTCTTTAACTCAAAGAGTTATTTTATTCATTTGGTTGTTTCTTATTTCTTCCCCAGGGTAACTACAAACCTAGCTCTTGTATTTGTTTACTTGCCTCACTTTGTTAAAAGATTATGTCTTCACCAGCGCTTATGAATTTATTAGTGCCTACAATGCACTCAAATTGTCGAACAGTTTGCCTTTATCTCTCTATTTTACCTGAAGCATTTTGTGCTGTGATTGTTCCCCATGTACCCCTAACAATAAGCACCCTGAATGGAGAAATGTACTGATTAGCTGAGCAGAGGATGTAGGGAAGTGTCAAACATTATTTGTCGAGCCTTACTTGCTCCTATTAATATATCCTTCATTTGTATCGCCTGAGGTCAGCATTTCCAAATACAAGAGATTATAACTGGGTACCTTAGCTCCACATCTATTAAAATATGTCACTGACACTTTGTTTAACACAGACAAACCCGTCTCTCAGGCTGTGTTTCCTCCTGTCCTCTCCATAGTTCCCCCTCTGCTCAGACCGGTGATCTCCTCCTCAGAGCAATGGAAGGACATGTTTTGTTCCCAAACCGAGCCCTAAAAACCTTCTCATTCATCTGCCCCCTTCACTCTTGCTGTTTGCTTCTACTGATGTCCAGCAGCTCATTGTCCCAACAACTTTTTTAGGGTTTGTTTTGTGACGAAATTGCCTGAAAAGACCACAGCTAAACAAGAGGGAGACGTGGTGCAGGGTAAGACCAGAGTGGCCTGGAGCATTTGTTCAGCATCACTGAGCTGCACCTTCAGTCCTGAGGAGAACAACCTCCAAAGAGTAAAGTTTGTCTCTTCCTGAATCCTGTGCCTATAGCTGTAGTGACCAGAGGGGGAGAATGGGTGGGATAACCATCACTGGGAACTTTGGAAATCCTGGGACAAGCCTTTGTAGTGTTTCTTCAGCCTGCCGTCTGCCACGGCTGTTCTCAGCTGCTGGCAGGACATCCACATGGGCAGCTCTTTCCACCCAGGAAGTTTCACAGGGTCATAGTGTGTTCCCAGTGAATATAAAACAAGTGTCAAAATTTTCTAGACCCTCTTTCCAGCCTGATCAGCCTTTGATGTTTGTAACATGGCTGTGTTCTGCTCAGCTCTAAGGTACTTGATAATTGTATAACCATTAACAAATATAAGAGATGAGGTAGGTAGTGGAAATATAAAGGTCAGCATCTGGCTCAAACTTTTTCCTCTCTGGCAAAAAAGAATAGCATTCGAGGGGTTTGTTAGGTTTGGTTTTTGTAGTAAATACGTATCTCACCTGTGATATTGAAAAAAAAAGAAACAACAGAAAAAGAAAAAAGTTTATATTTGTGCCAGTGTGGGCAGGTTTGAAGTAGTTCTGGTGGACTAGAATACTGGAACTATTTCTTGAACTATATCCTGAGGAAAAAAAATCTTTCTTCTGCATAAAGTAACAGTCCCTGTGGCAGCAAGAGGTTGTTACCAGTGGCAGTAGAGGAACTAAAGGTAGGTGAGAGTAACTGCTGTGTGCTGGAACATGCAAAATATTATAATATTCAAAACAAGACACCCAGTTTCAATTTGCATGTGAGGAAAGAGAAAGCAGAACATGATAGGAGTAAAGATACCTGAATACGAATTGGTGAGGGGAAGACTGGTGGTCTTCACTTTAAATCTATCCACATAAACCATACAAGTCCATATAAACACCAGGGTTGTTTTGACTGTCTGAAGAGACACCAATCACTTCTAAAATGCTCTGAGAAGTATACAGCTACAGAGAGAGGCAATTGATTTTATTAGAAGAAAGTGTAAGGCATCTGGAAAGGGTCTCACAAGGCAGAGGTGACACAAAGCCTTATTTTGGTCCTGAGGGCACCATGGGAGTCTTCACAGCTCAAGACACACTTGAAGCTCAATTTATTCTTGGTCTTCAACTAGTGGCAAAATGCATCTGCATTTTAAATAATTGTTGTGGAACTTCATGGTAAGGTTTAAAATTGCAAAATGTTTGCTTCTTTGTTACAGCAAAACCTTGTGGATAAGCTGGTGCCATCATTTTCCCCCCCAGTTCAGCAGATGCAATCTTGTTTTCTAAATTCCAGCATTAAGACATTGTTCTTCCAGCCTCATATCTTTGACCATAACAATTTTTTTCTCACCATGTCATAAATACTACTTGGTTTGGTCCCGTGCTGCTTGACACTTACTCTGTCTATATTTTCTCTCACCCTTTCAATCTGTTCACCTTCTTGGTATCACCTGCTTTTTCAGGTGGCATCATCTTTTATTGCACATAACATCTTTCTTCTTTCTCTTTTGATCATCAGTGGAATCAAAGGACCCCTCCTGCATTCCTCCCCCCCGCCCTCCCCCAGAAAAAGAGAAGTAAAGCTACTAAGTTGTCTTATTCTACATCCTTGCAGTTTGCAACCAAGTAGGCAGTTAGGTGCTATTACTCATATCATAACCATCTCCTTCTGTTTCATACTCACTTTAAAGGTACTTAGTATTTCTCCTCACTAGACATCTTTCAAATTTTTGCATTATTTGTCTAAATTACAACTCTGTGTAGTACCTTGGATTGTTTTTACGTTTGGTTCGGGGTTTTAAAAAGAAAAAAAAGTATTCTCCATTTGTAGGGAGAAGTGTATTCTCCATAGTTCTGGTCAAGATTCTAAATATTTGGGTGCAGTTCTGATTTGTCTGTGCTGCTAAAGGATAGTGTGTATAAAATACTCAGCTTCAGGTCAGTTAAAACAAATTATTAGTATTTGCTTACAAAAAAATAAGGGATGGTTTACAGAGCACCCTGCATTAATCACTCCGCTAAGATACCTCCTCCCCAGCCTCCAGCTACCAATAGTTTCAACAAGCAGGAACAAAAAGAAGGGTTGTTCTACTTTCTTCCCTCTTCTGGCCACTTCTGTTCATCCTGAAGCTGATGAGATGAAGGCAGTTTGATTTTGTGGACTTCTAGAGAGGAAACTAGAGCGGCTGAGGTGTGAATACACTTGCTGGTTTTCTGTTTCTGCTATTGTAATATTAATCTCCAACAGAGGGAAAATAAAAACAATTAGAATAGTACCATCTTAAGTGACAGATAAAGATATACTAGAAGGCTACACCATTAAAAAGGGCCTATTATGAAATAAAACCACACTTAAAATTAATCATGTTTGACCTGCTATGAGGTTACAATGACAGGTCAATTAACATTGGAATAATGTTACTTTGTGGTAAAATTAAAATGCCACATCTCCACACAGAATTTATCTTGAACAGTTTATCTAGCTGGGTTCATGACAAGAGTTTAATTGCACACCTTTAGGAGTACTGAAACCAAATATGAACTTCAGAGAACAGAGCAGACACTTTACTCAGGACACAGATCAACACTTTGTTATGCATACTTAGTGTACTGGATGAAACACAGTCACGACTCATAACTGGAGCCTTTAGACCCCACTGTAGCAAAACCAGACAGTAGTGTACATCATTTTGACAGTCTTTTAATAGCAGATAATAGAATCGCTAAGGTTGGAAAAGACCTCTAAGATCATCAAGTCCAACCGTCAACACCACCATGTTCACCACTAAACCACGTCCTCAGGTACCATATCCACATGTTCTTTGAACATTTTCAGGGATGGTGACTCCACCACTTCCCTGGGTGTTATCCAGTTCCCATGCTTGATAACCCTTTTTGTGAAGAAACGTTCCCTAATGTCCAGGGATGCTGCTGTCCAGCCGATGCTGCTAGGAATGCACCTGTTGATCCTCATGTGTGCACTCACACACATGCTCACAGCCCATCCTCAGATGCAGTGAGTAATTCAGGCACTCATTCAGCAAATGGGCACAGACAGAGGCTGCCAAGAGCAGGGCTGTGTCGCCTGAGTCACCCCATGCTGCTGCCTGGGGGCTGATAGGAAGCCACACCTTGCCAGGGGAAGCTCTGAGCTCTCTGAGCCCTGTGGGAGCTGGGCCCTTCATTCCAGCAGTGCCAGGACTTCTCCTGCAGCCTGTGCTTAGGTGAAGTATCAACAACCACCATCGAAACGTGCCCAGCTGATATAAGAGTTTGCTTCTGCAGCTGAAAGAGGCAGGCCCCAACCCTCATCTATCCTGGGCTGATGATCCTTCTTCTCCTCCTAAACTGTGGCATTTGCTGGATCCCATCTCTCCAGTGGCTGCAAGGCACTGAAGATTGCCCAAGCACAAAGGAGTGGCAGGGAGCAGTGAGAGTGCAGGGGAAGGGAAGGGCCAGGACTGCTGCTTTTTATGTCACTGCAGATCCAGCCTTTGCCACCCTGTACTGTAAACAGATCTCTGAACTTCCATGGAGAAGCCATAAAATGCATTAAGCTGCCCCATGAAACAGAGGTTACAGCTCCTGTAATGTTCCTTGCACTTCAGTATTTCCTGTATGAGGGGGTAGGGCAAGTGTTTTGCCAAGTGCAAGTTATTGATTTTAGTTTTTCATACTGTCCCTTTCAAATAAGCAAATATTTAATCATACATTTTTCATATGAAGCAAACGGGGAACAGACAGATGAAGCAAATTGTCTGGAGATTTCAACAAACAGCAAAACTAAGGCTCTGGCTGTCCTGCCTCCCCACTCTCCTCCCCATGTCATGCCACTTAGCTTTGAACTCCTGAATACATTTTGCTCATCCTTCTGGAGCATTTCACTAATTGATGAAAGATTAAAATATAATTCAGGATGACATTCATCACTGAAATCTGACTTAACAAGAGGCAATAAGCTAAAAGCACGGAAAAAAGGGGAAAAATGCTTTTGGAAAAAAAGGCAGAGTATATAATTTGAAAAGCAGTTTCATTTCTTGGTAGAGGACTACTCGCAGAATGTCCCCAGATTACACCACATCTCTGCAGTAAGCACCGCATGCAATAAGCAGTGGGCATTGTTTTAGTTTGCCATGAGGTTAACAGTGCTAGACTTCCAGCTGGGTGCTACTTCTCCTGGGCAAACACTTTTCACAGGCTCTCTGGGAAGCCATTTCAAACAGGTTTCATGGTAAATAGTTACGCAAGACATCACAAAGGTTGTTATCAGTTGAAATATATATCCTTTACACCGTCAGCATTTTTTTCCTGAGCTAATGTAATTACAAAGCACTATTGAAACCGACCCAACCTGTTTATAGAGTAGGAAGGAAAATTACATAACCGTACCTAAAAAAACCAAAACAAACCACAAAAAACCCCAAACCAAACCAAAACAAAAAAAATTCTAAACCAAAACAAAACCCCACACCACACCACACCAGCACCTAGAAATGCATTCAAGTCAATCTGGAACATAAACTGAAATGCTCCCTTATGACAGGACACTGTTTAAATGCACTGGATAGGGAAGAAAAATTTCAACAAAGGACACCTATGAGAGGGCTTCTCTTTGGGTCAGGGAGCAACATCCTCTGCTATCTTAAGCACCCACGCCATACACTCCCTCCCAGAAACTGGAAAAAGCTCTGCACTGAAACTTGTTAGATCTTTATTTTTGCCTCCATGGGGGAAGGCTCCTCTGGAACTTCCAGCATGGACAAACAGAAACATTACCTTGGAAAAAAAATGTGGATTCCCCGGGCCAAGGTCCCTGCCGTACCCAGTGGGTGTGGATGTAATGAGGGATGCAATGAAGGGCAAAGGCTGGTTTCTGTCTCATTTGCCATTGTAGCAGTCCAGGGAACCTGTTCTGAGGGTATTTGATCAGTACCCAGGGTAAGGGAAATGGAGGACAACATAATGGGAGTGGAAGAAACATGGGGCCAACAGTATGGCTAATTTACTACAACAATATTTTACTACTACAACTACTTTACTACTACAAAAGAGTCAACAGTATGACTTCTTTACTATTTCACTGCTATTTAGGCAGTCACATCCGTTCTTTTCCCTGTGCAGAATCCCCTTGACACATGGCATTATTTACAGCAGGGACATCTGTGACACACCACAGCAATTTCAGCATTCTCAAGCTCTGAGGTGCTGCTAGACAGAATTTGGGGAGTTTAGGGATTCCCATAGTATATCATCCATACACATCCACCTAGGATAAAATGGCATTTAAGAAATGGAAATTAGAGAAGCAAAGTTGAAGGTTAAGGCAGATGGAATGTATGGAAATTAAGACAACAAGGAGGAGGTGGCATCCACCTCAGAAAGGGCTAGGAAACACAATTATGCAGTAATGCCAATCGAAAACTTAGGAGCAAATTCTTTTTCCACATATCCCCAAATACTGATACTGCATTAAAAACCAATCTTCTTGAAAAAAATAAAGTTAAGAGTATTTATATTTGGGTAGGTTTTGTGATTTCCACGTGTCTTTTTCACAGTCTATCAGCTGCAAACAGGTTCTGATATTTGTTAATTTTTAATGAAAGTTCTGTTTTTCATGACAGTAGAAGCTGATGATTTAGAAGACTGAGTGTTATAAGTTACTTTTTCTCTGGAATTTTGAAGACGGCAAAAATACCTGCAGAACAAAGAAATATAGCAAGAGATTTCTATTGCAGTGCTGGGTACCCATTTCCAGCACTGGGTGCACCTTTGAATCATGCAAAGAGCACACCACTGTTTGAAAACCGCGCTTTTTGTACCCTTTGAAATCAGTTGTTGAATATTCATTTTACTGTCCGCTTGTTGCCTTAAAAGGTAATTTCTCTGTTTTGGAAGTGGGTGTTATCTTTTGGCTGGTTGCAACATACCTCCCCTGGGCTCGTACAGGGGGGTCTTGCATCATCCTCACATTCCAAGGCATGGAGGGTCTCTCTGTGTATCCACATGGCACAGAGGAATACATTTTTATTCATAATTTGTTCCCTGTTCCCGGCCGCAAAAGATTCCCTGGTGAGAGGTCCAGATAGGACCCTTCACCTTACAGTCTCCACGGTACGCCTATAAGTTAGTAAATATACAGAAATAGTTCTTTTGTTAGTACCCCCTGTTCATTTTAATTTGCTTGGAATAAAATCAGTTCCTCAATTTTTCACACTGAGCAGCACAAGGTTTCAAACAAATTGGAGAATTATCATTCTTCAGTGACCTCATGTATAGCAACAACACATATTCAATGGAAAAACTGGTCAGAATCTCTGGGAAAAATAGAAGTTAACACTGAGATGCCTTTGAGGAGCTCGGCTGTAAGAACTGTTGCAGTTACTCTAAAACACCTAAACTCCTGTGACAAGCAGATTTTACAGCCCTGAGATAACCATCCAGGCTTCCCTAGGGAAGGGGAGTGTCAGACACCTATGCAAGAAACATGACAGAGAGCAGCCAGCTGAGCACAGAGTGTCTCACACCGGTGAAGAGTGAAAGGTGAAGTGTGGGACAGGGAGTGGAGTGTAGGCATCTAAGCTACTGACTCCACAGAATAGCTGATGGACCTGAAATAGCACCTACCTACCTGTTCTTGAGCTCTACACAGTGGTAACACAGCTGTTAGTGCAAATACTGTATAGCAGGTTTGTGCCCTCCAGGACACAGACTGTCCCTTGTACCACTTAAAAATATGCTTCAGGCTTGGTATGAAAGGGCAGTTTCTGCAGATTATGAAGAATCTTTCCTCAGGGGTTCTGGGATTACATCTCAGGAAAGGGATTTGAGCAGCTTGTTAGTGACTGGGCAATGTCAGCAGTGCCAACCAGGAGAAACTTGGCTGCCTAGTAGGGCAGTGGCAGCTGAGTAGCAGTTCAGAAAATGTCACTGGTGTCTTAAGTGGTAGATACAGACACCAAAGAGGGTTCTAAGTGCTAAAGTGCCATTTATGAGTGCCTTGCACAAAGAAAATAATCTGAGAGTTCATAATGCTGCCCAAACCACCATCAGCTACTAGTTCAGCACTATTAAAACTGACTTAATTGTGGGATTAAGTATGAAAGTCCATTGCCTTTGGCATATCTGTGATTTTCTTCCTGTTCAACTGTACTCCCTGAAGGGTTCCTTCCAGTAGAAAGGGAGCTGAATGGAAACTGGAGATGGATTCTTCATCAAGAACTGTAGCGACAGGAGAAGCAGTAATGGGTTCAAACCGAAAATCTTCAGATCAGCTGCTAAAGATGCACTTCCTCATCACATCTATTTCTCCTTTTGAGAGAAGATTTCTTCAATCGAGCTGTCACTGTGGTGAATATAAGATCAGAAAACCATTTTGCAACAGGACATGTCTGTATTATCTATTGTATTTTCCACCCAACAGATGTTGCACTTTTACTGTCATGAGCATATACAATGGAAGCTGGAATACAAATAAAACTCCAATCTATAATTAACAAAAAATGCGTAGCACCCATATTTCTATACAGACGAATCACACCATGCACTCCTCCTCTGGACTTCAAACAAACCAAATCTACTTCATATTGCATGGATTTTGCTTCCCTTTCACCACGAAAATATAAAACTCTACGTTTGGGTCAACTCTAACCACCATTGGTAGGGGACTGCTCTTTCTTCTTTCTGCTGTTTCTGCATTAAAATGATGCAAACATCCAAGTAACCCCTGAGAGAAAATTGTTCAAGGCAAATTATATTTCTAAGCTTTAATATCATAGGGAGACAAAGGTGTAAATTGCTGCCCTTTAAAAACGTCTTTGCTAAAAATTGTCTCTCCAAAATGAGGAGCACGGCAAGGTGTGAATTTTACCCTGAGAGCAACTGTCACTTGATTGAGGTGCTAAATGTGAAAGCTGTTATTTTAACTCTGAACAAACCATCTTTGAAAAACATTAACCCGAATTAAAGACAATTAAACTTCAGCTATTATTGGATACATTTTCCTTTACTTCTTATTTTCTCCAGTAATGGATTGTGTTTAGTTATCATTATAAAAAGGTTGTAAGTGCATGAAAGCTTAATTGGAAGCAGTCCAAGGTTGTTAAAGAAAAAGGCAGAACCCGGTCATCCCATCACCCCGGGCGTGCAGATCCTTGACTCCTCCAAGGCATCACCGGGCTGTGCTCTGTGGGGAAGCTGAGGTGAGGAAGGGGGTGGAGACCCCTCGCTGGACCTGTCCCAGTGGGGAGGCTGGAAGGCTTCTCTAGGGATTTGGACGCTGCTCCGGGCTCTGCCAGCTGAGACATAACATGAGAGCCTGCACTCCAAGTTTTATTATGAAATGCTTAGCGCTCTGTAACTTTGCATTCTAAAATCCTTTGCTGTAATCTCCCCAAGGTGATGAGACCTTAATGTGGACTATCTCTTGACTTTGGCAGCTATTTTCAGCATATCAGCCTGACTCGCCCTGGGCTGGGTTAACTAGTGCTGATAGGGACAGATAGCACAAAAAGGCTTAGCACAACAAGTGCCCGTTCCTCACATCAGGGCACGGATGCCAGTATAAGCATTGCCAAAATTATTTGGGAAAAAATGGGTGCACAAGCTAGACCTTTCCCTTCACACCGCTCTAGATCTGGTGCCAACTTAAACCGATCCAAAACTGATTCACAGTCCTGCCCTTTCCCTGCCACCCAGCCCTCATTTGTTTGTGTGTGGGTTTTTGTTTTGGTTTGGTTTTGTCTTTTTAATGCCAGTTGGCACTCAGGCAAATAAGCAGGAAAACAGTTCAGGGAGCTCAGGCGGCTGAAAACAAAAGGTCTTCATCTTCGGCCAGCCTGGCTTCCCAAACTATCTCATCTGCTGGTGCCCTGAGCTCCCGTGACAGCGTAAGTACACACGGGAGAGTTTGGGGTCTGAGGGAAGCAGTACTGTGGCACCTCCAATTTAAATGACCAAACTCCAGGTGGATTCACGTGAAACACCAGCATCCTGCAACTGCTGAAACAGAAATGACCCCTCCTACCCACTCCCCCTCTCCTGGCCAAATAAACCCGTGTCCTCCCTTGTGCTGACCCTGGCCTGAATTACAGAGTAAAGCAATGGAGTTTGCTGATCCAGAAGATGTGTCCCAGAGAAAAAAATGCAATGACTCCCTCCAAGTAGAATTCCAGACCCAAAGTAGAATTCCAGATCCAAAGTCCTAAGGATAGCGTTTACTCCTTTTTATCTTCCCTATTTTTTTCTCTTGCCTGTCTTGAGGCATGTTGTTATCCATGTTAGGAACTGTAACAGTCCTGTGGGGAATTTTCTTTTGGGAACTGTAGTGTCTGACCACAGCAGCTCACTCTTGTACAGGACAGGAACTGAAACACAAAATCAGCCTGTTTTCCTTGTGTGGCACAGTCATGTCCTGTGTGATCTGTGTAACACAAGCATGCATGATTTCCATATCATTGCTTCTGTAGGTTTAGTCCATGAGTAACTTCACTATGTCATACACTTTCACCTCAAAAAACTAAATCAACAGTAATTTCACTTTGTGGAAGATCAGGCAGATAAGAAAGCATTTTCAAAGCAAGGAATGCAAATTCTTCAACAACTGAGGTTAGTAGGTAATTTCTCTTAAAAAAGTAGAGGCAAGTTACAGAGCTACACGAACCATTTTATTCAGGTTCTGAAAAGTTTAATTCTGGATATATCAAACAGTATCACAACTCCATTTTGTAAATTCATTATAAAATTACTTCTCAATTTGTGCTCTTCATTTTAAAAATAAGTAAAAATTTAGAAAATATTATATTGCTTTTATGTTTTATTTCAAGCTATCTGTAAGTTTAGGCTGAGGCTGATGGAGGGGTAGTACCAAAGTTTTTCTTAACACTAAATATACTAAAAAGTTATCCATTTGCAAACCGTGGGTCTGGATTGCAGACCTCTGCTCTGGTGGATATGTTTTCTTTGTTGTTTGGATTCTACCTTCACCCTGGAGCCTTTTTTGGGCTTGGTCCAATATGCTGGCATTAGTAGAAATCAGTTCATAAAGTTTTGAGCCTGACCTTTCCTTTTGTGAGTGGTCATTTTCACAGTTATCTCTTTCCCTCATTGTGTTCAGTGTTCCAGGAAGTATAGGTCACTCAAAATCTACAGAATGTCACATCCTTTAATAAATCTGGTGGCTTTATGTCTTTTTAGCTGGACCAATGTTTGTAGTGCAGAAGAAGGATTTTTTTTTGCTTTTTAAAAATAGTTATTAAACATTGTACTCTTCATTTGCAGGAGTGTGAACAATTTTCAGGAGCGTGAACATGACTGCATTGGTGTTGCTTTTGATTTAAATGAGACCAGGAATAGTCTGTCTAGGCTAGACAAAATGTGGAGCTCATGTCTTCTAGATGCAGTACAGTATTAATTTTAATTACTAGCTAGGATTTGTTTCACAGGAGGGTGAGCATCTCCATTCTAATGACGAATCATTTTCTCTTTCTGTAATGACTGTGATTGCCTCATTATACTTTCCATGGTATATAATTTCTCTGTTGACACAAGTGGATGTACAGCAAAAAACCTCACTCATCCAGTCAGCCTGGGATACTCGAGTCAGATTCCTCTTAAAAACACAAGTCTGCAGCACATATAAAATAAGAGAAGCAAACAAATTCTTAATAAAAAGCAAAAGAATACGTTGAGGTTCTGCTTCCTTTAGCTTCAGATTATATATTTTTTTTTTTCTTCAAAGAAGGAAAAGGTAGTTCTGTCATTAAATGAAATGCTTGAAATCTCCCAAATTAAAATTCTGTGCTTTATGTATAGTATCCAGCATCTTACTGGATAGATTTGTTTTTAAAAGGAGTTCTAACAGACACTGTGAATTGTCATGTCCTTACAAGGTGTAAGCGCTACTTATCTGAACCTTCATGGAAAATGATAGTGAATTTGCCCTACTTATCAAAAACCTAATTCTGAGCTGGCAGGTAAAAGCTTCTGCTTTACTCAGAGAAACCAACCATTTTGAAAGACGTCAGTGCATGTTCATATATTCACAATTCCAGCAGAAATGGAGACACTGCTGATGTCATCACTAGGAATCCTTTATTGAATGAAATGTAAAGCACCTCCTTTTTAGCTAAGTGTTCTGGAAAAACCCCCAAGAGTATATGATATCCACTTAATTTAGTATTTTCAATAAGGCCAGAAAGAAATTTTAGTTTTAAACCCTTACCTCGTACATACGGAGCATAATCAGATAAAAATGTATTTGAACTTTATTTATTATGGACATCACAGAAAACCAAAAAAAAAAACCCCAGTAACATCTTTCAAAATTTGTTTGTAATGCAAATCTGGACTACACAGCTTTTCCATTTGTGTAAATATTTGGTTGTGGGGACTTCTTAACACAGACAGAGCATGGACTTAACAAAGGACATGGTACCAACACAACTTAGCCCTCTGTAAGTGTCAGAAACACATTTATTTCAGTGAACAGCTGTGCTATTGCAGTGTATAGTAATATATGCATGGCAATAAATTCACGGAGAATAAACCTCGGCAAGTCGTCTTTGTCTCCTGAGAAACGCGACTGATGCTTTGGCTGTCCGTGGAGCACAAACCGTGAGGTTTTTTTGGGGGGGGATCTGCTGGGGCTGCCAAGCCCGATTTGCACCCTTTTTCGCGAACCCCCTCGCCTCCCTTTTGTCTCTCCTTTCGCCAGATACCCGCAGTTCCAGATCTTTCAGCGGGAAGGCGTGTGCGCCGCACAAGGGGAGCACAAGGCGCTACCGCAGCGGCGTTGCCATGGGGACCGGCACAAGTCGCTTCGGCGGGGGACACACACACACCACCGCCCGCCGACGGGAGCGGCGCGGTGCCCTCCGCAACCCCGGGGCAGCGCTCCGGACACCGCGGGCGGCGCTCCGGACACCGCGGGCAGCGCTCGCAGGGGGAGCTCCGGCCGCGCAGGGCGAAGCGACGCGCCGTGGGCGCCGGCGGGGAGCGCGGGGGGCGGGCGGGGAGCCCCGGCGGGGAGCGGGCACGGCGTGCGGGTGGCCCCGGCGCGGCCGCAGGTGCCGCCGGCGGGGCGGGCGCTGCGAACCGGCCGCGGGGGGCGCGGCGGGGCGGGGACCGGCCGGAAGTGACGGCCCGGGCTGATTCACCTGCTGGGCGGCGCGGGGAGGTGCCCGCCGGGAGCCCGGGGACGGAGCGCACGGAGCGCGGTGCCCGCCGCTCCCGCCCGCGACATGGAGCCCGTGGAGCCGCCGCGGCCGCGGCTGCTGCTGCTGCTCGGGGTGGCCGCCGTGCTGCTCTGCTCCGCAGGTGGGCGCAGGTGGAAGGGGAGGGCGCCGAAGGGGAGGGAAAGGACGGAGAGAGGATGGGAAGGAGGGAGAGAGAGAGAAGGAGGGCGAGAGGGGAGCGGGGAGGCGGCGGCTCTGTGGGGTTGGGAGAAGGCGGCGCGGGGCCGGGGGGCTGCTGCCCGCCCGGGGTGCGCGGCACCTCCGCCCCTGCGCCTTTGTGGGTCTCCGTCGCGTGTATCTCTGTGTGTGGGTGTGAGAGGAGGGTCTCCACGGCGTGTGCGGGGGTCTCTGTCGTGCGTGTGTTCCCTCGGCAGCCCCCGTGCCCTGCCCACCCGCGGCGGTGCCCGGGGCGCGGTGCGGGCGCTGTCGGCGGGGCCGCGCCGCGGAGCCGACCTGGGCTTTGTTCGCCCGGCCGCAGAGCTGCTGCTGCTGCTGCTGCCGCCGAGCTCCATCTCCTGCCGCCCCCTCCCCTTCTCCTGCTTCCCCCCGAGGGTCCCCTGTGGCGGTGCTCGCCCGCCGTCGCTCCCCGCAGGACGGGAACACGGTAGTGAAAAGAGAAAAAAAACCCACCACAAACAAAAAAATCCCACAGGGATTTAAATTCAAACCCTGGCCATGCGTGTGGAAGACCTCCAGCACCCACGCCGGTTCTAGTTTTGCCCTCTGGGTGGCTCCCGCAGAGACCCCTGAGTGCGGTCGTCCAGACCCCGATGGCCGCGGTTGAACCGTGTGGAGGAAACCAGAGTGAATTTGATTCCGAAAGGAAAGGAGTGGAATTGGGTGGACCTGAGCTCGTTCAGTTTTCGTGGGGAAAGAAAACAAAGGAGTAGATATTCTCAAACAAACAAAAAAAAAGGCAACTGACGAAAAAACATTCAAACCAAACCAAGCGTGCCAGGGCTACTAAAATGTAGGTGGATGTTTTTCAATTCAAATATTAGGTTTTATTTAGGTCCTGTAACGAACCTGGCTGCCATGTCAGTGTTTCCTAAATATATCGTTAAAAAAAAAAGGAAGTTTCCACTAAAGTTGACCCAAACTTATGTGAAACTACAAAAGGTGACAAAACACCTATGGCGAGGTTCAGGTTCACAGTAACATGTGTATCAGCGGTGTCAGAAGGCCAGTTTTTATTTCCTGTTGAAATGTTAATGTTGCCGTGTTGATGTCACCATGGTTTTGGGAAATTAGTCATGGGATCAAAATTCTGTATCTATAATGGAATGGTGAACTCTGATCCCCTGCATGAAAGGGAAGAGGTAGTTCCACATTAACTCGGTTTCCCTAAGCAGAGTTAGAAACAAGATAGATGCTTTGTAAGAGCTGTGAGTTACCAGCATTTAGTTGACAGGGTTAGTAATCAACATTTATATTGAAACACTTTACGTAACAAAAGCTTTGAAAAAAGCCTTTTGTGGCTAGAACCACACGTACTGTGATTGAGCTGGATCACTGCTAGGAAATCAAAGGCTGTAACACTAAAAAACTAGGAATAATTAATATATGAGGAAACGTCAAGCTAGAACAAAATGTTACGATTTAGTCCTACTGAAGGATACAGGTGTCTTCAGACCTCAGTGTGAAATTGGATAACTTTGTAAATGAAGTAATACTCCCAGTCAAAACACAGATACATCTTTTGTACAGTTGTTTGGATGACTCTACCCTAAAAGACACAGTCCTCTGAAGGAAATAATTGAATAATATGAAAATTATAGGAGATCATAATACATCCTCTAGGCTTGCTTGTGTTGTTTCCAGTCGGATTGGGTTCATATTTCTGGGTCTGTGCACGAGATAGACGTGACTTCCTTCACTGAGGGAACGGATGTCAGTAAGTACCTGTTCTCCATATGGATCACAGTTAGAGGAAGCTATTTTTTATGCAGTTGGGTGAAAGCTGTTGGCAGTGAAGGATTGTCTAGGTGCTGAAATCTTTACTGGGTTTGTGGCTTTCGTTGTTTAACCCTAGCAAGAAACTAGTTTTGGTTTAACCCTAGCAGGAAACTAAGGATCACCCAAATGGTCACTCCCTCCCCTTGTGCAGGGATGGGGAAGAGAACTGGAAGGGTAAAAGTAAGGGAACTTGTGGGTAGAGATAAAGACAGTTTAACGGGGAAGGCAAAATCCATGCATGCAAGCAAAGCAAAATAAGGAATTCATTCAGTACTTCCATGGTCAGCCAGGTGTTCAGCCATCTCCAGGAGAGCAGGGCCCCCATCACACACAGAGGTGACTTGGAAAGACAAACATCATCACTCCAATTGTCCTCACTTCCTCCTTCATTCGGCTCTGCATGTTGAGCGTGACATCCTGTGGTGTGGTTCCATCTTCCTGATTATAAAGAAAATGATCTCTGTTTGATGCAAATTCACATTTGTGTAGGGTTTTATAAGACCAAGAACAAGTACAGGTACCAGACTCGTGATCCCAATTTAACAAATAAGGTAGTGACGTAAAGCTGTTAAACTTGTAAAAATGGGTAGCATCAGAACACAAATTTTCAATTGCAGAAATATTAACATAGCAAGATTAGCATCTATCTTTGTATAGGTATTAAAAATACGATTACATACATGGTGATCACTTTAACCTTCAGAAGATATGTTTCACAAAACAGTAATGCTGGACATCTAAATGCCCTAATTGAGGATAAGAATTTGAGTAGAGTTTTAAGGTAAATAACTAGGCAGGAATTTCTTTAGTCTGTAGGAATATCTTTTATTGCTACCTTGTAGTGAGTTTTATAGTTTTTTTGTGCATTTTGGTTTTTTTGTTTACAATGGTAATTGAAATTCTGCAATATGTGATGCTTTACTAATAGAATAGTAAGCTTTTAAATAAAATTGAAGTTCTGGTAAGCTTCAGGAAAAGTTTGTGGGTTTTGCCCTATTATTAATCTTGCAAAAGTAATTCCAATAACATGCATGCAGGGTAGAACCTAATGCAGGCATGGGAAGTTATTATTTGGTGGCTAATACACTTTGTCAAATAAGTATAATAGGGAACTTAAGCCTGTTCATGTTTTTATGCATGCAACAGGATCTTACAGAAGCTTAAATTAGGAGAAATTTGACTACCACAGGAGTTTAATGATCATTCCTCTCCCAGTCTCTTAATTGCTAAACCTGGTATGCTTCATCTGTTGGGCAGTGGTTATAACAAGTTGGAGGGTGCAAGTTCTTCCAAAGTGTCCATTGATAAAAAAAGTTACTTGAAGTTCAGGACTTCTTTCCAAGGTTTCCCAGATCTTAGTGCTTTATGAAGTATGAAAAACTTTAACCAGAAATTACTTAATCAACTGTTAGTCAACTGCTGTGGCATCAGCCGTGACATTTGAATTACCCTGACTAATCTGTGTTTATCAGAAGGTATTTTATGCATTCAGAATGCTGCTGTCAGAGATTATTATAGCTTGACACTTTGGTCTCCTCTGACTGCCCACCCTCCCCGTGCTGCCTTCCTCTGTGTTGCATCAAACTTTGGCTGCCTCTCTGTCTTCAGTTCTTGTCACAGCCTCATCCACAGCCAAATCCACTTAACAGAGAGATGAAACTCCCACTTCTAAATGTCTGGTTTAGCTTCTATTTCTGCTTTACTAGAAATACATTTTTATATGAACACACGTGTCCTTTGCTACTGATTCTGTTCATGCTTCAAGAAATTAATTCTGAGTATCTTTGAATCTGCCTCAGTATTGGGGAGTTTCAAAACTCATTTGCCACAGTGCCTGCAGAGATTTGTGCAGACTGGGGAACTTAGTTTTGGGGCCAGTATTGTTTCAACATACTAGCATTTAATAATTTGTTGCTTGCATGCATTCATAAGCTTTTAATGACAGGGATTCCTTTTGCTCTTGTTGCAACTTCTGGTTGATTTCATGGAGCTTTTAAATGCTGTGTGAAACATTATCGGTGATGCTACCTTAGTGGGGGGAGGTTGGACTTGAGGATCTCCAGAGGTCCCTTCCAAACCCTAACAATTCTGTGATTATAAATCAGGACAAAAGTGTGGTTCACCAGCTCGTAAGAGTGTGTTCTCCCCCTACATCAATTTAGTTGCCTTTTTTTTTTCTTTTTTTTTTTCTATTTAGGGAATTCCTTTTTTTTACTCATTTGCACCTATTCAGGAGATGACTGAAAGAAGAGCCACTTCAACCTGTTGCCGTGGGATTATGTGGCAGTGAAGCCACAGTTCTGTAGAAAGAAACCTGTTTCAGTAGCAGCTGGAACATAAGCAGCCCCTGCATTCTTGCTGGGCCATTCCTTTACTGCACAACTGCCTTGATGGTGTGAGCGTGTGGAAAATGGGTCTCAGTTGCTGAAAATTTTAATTTTTTAACTGGTTGGATTGTATGACTTGAAACAAGAGTTTTTTCCATCAATTTGTCCTGGTACAGAGCAGGAAGGATGGCAGAAGAGCATTAGGAGGAAACCCCAATGTGTTTGATTGGTATTTTCCCATAGGAGGGAAATGTCTGTGAAGTCTTTGCTGAGGTTGGAGGGGGACTTAGCTGGGGATCAGACTACATCCCTAAATGAGGCAATGGTGAGAAGTGACCTCAAAGATTATTTCTGCATCCCATTTGAAGTTGTACCTGGCATTCATAGGGTTCATAGCAAGCCAGTTCAAGGAATTTCAAAGTCAGAAAAAGACTAAATTTTTGTGAGGTCACTTTTCTACCTGTTCCTTTTCCTGATCCAACTCAGTGAGATCAACTCTGAATGATAACAAAGGAGTGTCAGCTGGAACCTCAAACACACGTGGGTGGAGTATATTTTTACTATTGATTTTTTTTTTCCCCCCCTTATGTCATCTACTTACTGGAGCACGTGATAGAGGCAAGGTTTGGAGCTTTACTGGTTGTATGCTGTAACCATTCACTGGTGCTGTGATATCCTTTAGCTACTGTTAAGAAGCATCTAAGGTACTTCATGGTCACAAGTTTTGCAGTTCCACTTGCTGCTACGTTTTTTAATAACATATTTTTTCATGCCCTGTAGTTAAAGCTCGTGCCTAGTATGCTGACAAATGATTTAGCAATAAGAACTGTTTGGTGTGTTGAAGGGAAAGATGGGAATTTGATAAATTCACAGCTCTTTGGACTTGTCCAGAGCTAGTTTGCATAGGGAATTGAAGTTTCATGTATTCACTTATCCTGCATCTTCAGTTCTTTGTTTTAGATGCATTGACAGTATAAGCTACAAGGAATATTTCATCTAAGTTGTTTTAAAGACATGTAAAATTAATGTGTGTGTATATGTTTGAAAAAGTCCCTAAATTTTTAAACGAGGAGTTAACTTTTTGGCTATTTAGGGTGGATATCCAAATTCCTTTCTGTCTGTTTCGTGCATGGTGGGAGTGAGGCAGGGAGGGAAGCAAGAGGAGGCAGACAGATACTGTTTCCTGTCATTGTGATGCCTCACCTCTTTATTTAAAAAAAACCAAAATAATCCAGCAACAAGAAAACAACCTAAAATTAAAAAAAAAAAAAAAAAAAGGCAACCCTGTACTACTGAATGAAACAGTTGTCAATCTCAATGCAAAATTGCATGTGTTAGGAAAAAAGCATTGCTTGTTCAGTAGCTCGGAAAAGCCAAAACCCCTTTACTCAAGTGAAAATAATAGGGCTGCTCAGTTAAGTGTTTGATTGTACTGAGCTCCCTGATGCACTGACTGGCAGATGTGCCCAACGCATTCACACTGCAAGTGATCTGCTTCATTCAGTTCCCTTTTAAATGCCATCAAATTGGCAGGAAAGAGATCGAATCATGTGACTGGATTGCTTAGTGACTGTATAAGCTTTCAATATCGGTTTGTAATGGGAAAGTGACTTGCAGAGCTGAAAGCTAAACACCCTATGCAGTTGACGTAGACTTGGTAGAGGAGAGTCAGGGTTTTGTGTGAGTCGTGTAAAGATTTGGGTTCTGATATTTTTCTTCTTTGCTTTCTTTTTTACTCAAAAGTCTTTGTAGCGGTTGGCCTTCATTTCATATTACACTTCATAAAACTATTTCTAGGTGGTTCCTTAATGGCTCTGAAGTACAGTCATGAGGTACAGTTTCACGTTCCACCTGGCCCCCTTACAGATCTGGTGCAGTTACATCTGGTGTAACTTTGTGTGTCTGCCGAGGTGGTTGTTTGGTTCCTTCTTCCCTCCCTCGTGTCAGGGCAGCCTTAATGCAGCTGCTGCCTGAGTCCATTCAGCTGACACCAAATAAAACTCATTTTTTAATAATGCTGTTTTCCTGCTGGGTGATTTCACTGACTCACACCACTTCGTGACTGCGCAGCAGTGCTTGCTCAGAGCTGGTCACAGCGTGGCTGGAGTTGGTGAAGTGGGAAATGGCTCTCCCTGGCAGGATAAGCAAACCCGGACTGAGGCTCAGGCAGGCTTACAGCTCTTCCCTCTCTGGCACTGTGCTCCTGTCCCACTTATCTTGTGTTCAGGGGACCTGTGTTGGGAGAACCCCAGTAGGAGAGAAAAAGCCAAATTTACTGTGTGGGGTCAGTTTTTAGGGGAGTCAGCTCTTTGTTGTGGCTTTTTGCCTTTTCTCATAAACTGTTAGAGTGGCATAAAGGGAGCTGACGGATCAAAGCTGAGGATGAGAAGGCAGGACCTCAGCAAGTCCAAACTATGCTAATTTTCATTTTCACAACACTGCAGGTTGAATTAGGGCCGTGCTGGGTCATTTAAATGTGACCAAGCATCAAAACTTGGAACTCTTTGTGATCTTCTGTAGATACTGGGCTAAACAGTGCTCACGTGCTTAAAGCCAGTCTTAATCCCAGTTTGTGTTACAATATCCCCTCCCCCTTTCAGTTGCCCTCCGAAAGCTTATCCTTTCCTTCAGTAAGGAGATCCGAATGCCCCCTCTCTCCACTTGATAAGCACGTACCACTCGAGGAAGGTCATCAGGCAGCAGTTGCTAGGATACAGGCGGGTGGCTTTGGGTTTAGCAACCAAAAAGCGTCAAGAATGTGCTGAACAAGAAAGGAGCACAAGGACAGTTGTAGAAAAGAAAGGGATGTTAGAATCTGAAGGCAAGGGGGATGTTAGGGAAAAAATGAAAGTTGTGGAGAAATTAAAAAAAATAATTAAAGCCTTAGTCTGTGTTTTTTAGGTTTTCATAGTTGCATAGTTGATCTTGGTGAACTGTGGTTGGGAATGAAATGAAGCTCATGCTGTGTATGTGCAGGGCTGGGTTTATTGGTAGTCCTGTTTATGAGTCTTAAAGTTAAGAATTTTTTTTATTAAACTGTGAGGATGAGTAGCTTCTGGCTTAATTGTGCAGTACCCTTTAAACTGGGGCACGGGTATGCAACACTACATGAATTGGAGGTAGTCATTAATTTAATGCTGTCTGAAGACATCCAGATTGAAAGAAATTTTTTTTTTTCTGTCTTTGAAGAAGTGTGCTTAGCCTATTTACTGTCGTTTCAGTATTTTTTTTTCTCGTGTGATTTGACAGAGGATTTGTGGATTCAAGTAAATGTACCTCAGAGTAAGTGGTGCTTCTCCACTGTGCTGTTTGCTCAAAGGAAGTGAAGTTTGGAAATACAAGCCCACTGTTTTGAGACCCAACAGCAGAGTTTACTATCCAGGTGGTAGAACTTTCCCAGGCTTATTCTGATATGTAGAGTTTTATTGTTTGTTTTTATGTTTGCTTTGTGTTTTGCTCCAAGTGCCCCTGCTGTGTCATCAGCCTTCTCTGTGTAGCTTGTCGCAGAACCTTCTTCCATGCACATAAGCCTTTTAGCTGCACCATCTGTGGAAAAAGTGTCCTCAAAACTGAACCAGAGTTCTGTGGGACTTGGGTCATTCAGCTTCTTTGAGCTATTGATGAGCCAGCTGAGATAAAATGTGCTTTAGAAACATTTAGAAACATAGAAAGGGATTTAAAATCTTGCTTCTACTGAGTGCCTGTATAAAACTAGCTCTTTTCTACAGAAGTGTCTTCTGGATTTAGTTTCCTGGTCTGTTTATATTTAGTCTGAGTCTAAATGGACTAAGAAGGAGGAGATACTGTTGGAGGAAGGACTGGAGCCAAATCTCTTCTTTCCTAGGCGAGTGCTTTTACTCCTGAGTTGTCTTTACTTCCTCTGGCTCCAGTAAACTGTATGTGTTCTGCATAGGAGGAGAGTTTCACTATGATCTGTGACTCTAGTTTAGAGAGCACTGTCCTGGGAGGTCTGAAATGCAGGTGTGAACATCTTTTGTCTGAATATTAAATCTCTATCTTCGAGAATTAACCAGTTTTCTGCCTAGTGGACTTAGGCTAGTATAGAGACACAAGTTTTTATCTTCTCTCTAACCTTTTTGTATTGGGCCTTTTTGAGGTTTAAGTAGAGGAATATGTAGTATGTTACTGTCACTAGCCCTGAAAATGTTATGTTTAGGTAGGCTTGGCTTTGCTAAGATGTTTTGGGTTGTTTTTGTTTGTTTTGGGTTTGTTTGTTTTTTAGGTGTTTTGTTAGTTTTGATTGTTGGTTTGTTTTTGTTTGTTTTGATTTTTTTTTTACATAGAGTGAACTGTGCTTATCTATGAAAATTGTACTGCTGCATTGATAACATTTAGAGTGTCAAGCATGGAAAAAATGTGGTCTGTGGAGCATGTTAAACAGTAACTGTTTAACACATGATATTAGCAGGACAGTACTTCCTTTGTTAAAAAAAGCTTTGTGATTTGCCTTTATCAGCAGTGGATTACCCTAAAAATCTGAATTATTTGCAGAGTTCTAAAATTGTAATGTGCTAAAATCAAGCCTCTTTGGATACATAGATGTAGGTGCAGTAATGCTGTGCCACCTTTTCTTTCTTATGTTGTTTTATTTACGGCTGCTTGACTATCTAGCTTTTGTTAGTTCGTTACCAATTGCTTACTTGTTCCTGTCCCTCATCTCTTCCTTGTTTTTACCTCAGGTGATGTTACTGTGAAGGTTAATTGTTCTTTGTTACCATGGTACCTGGCTAAATTAATAGGATGTGTATTGAGCTAATATGTATTTTGGATTCTGTCCTGAAACGTTTTTCTGTTTCATTCTCACATCAGAAGTCCCCAGATCCATTGGATTTGCTTTTTAAATGGAAGATAACTGGTTTGGGTTTTTTTTAATCCTTCTATTAAATTTCTGTTCTTCTTTTATCGACATCATTCCTCTAATGGTTGTTAAGTTAAAGAAGACTGTTTAGGGACTGTTCGTGTTATTCCATGTCATGTGTCCTGTGGAAAAACAGTAAAGTTTAGAAAATAAGTATGATGAGAGCTGCTTGAAAAACTGGAGTTGACTCATTTCCCTTCTCTTTTTGGTACCCACAGGCTGCCCAGCCTGAATTTCCAAAGTCTTACACAATTTCTGCAGAAAATTAAACAGGGCTAACTCTGCCTTAAGCTGCGTTAGACCTCATCAGGACAAGGGACACAGTGTTTTTGGGATGTTTTGTGCTACGGTGATGCTTGCCAGAAGTTGTAGAGTTTATGACATGTGGAGACTGAGAGGCAGCAAAGCTTCATAATGGTTTGGGCCCAAGCTTCTGAAACCTATGGCTGTACTGGGTTCTCCCTCTTCCTGTTGCAGTTGAGATGTGGAAACTGTGGTTAACCAAATCTGAAGATAAGCTCTTTTTTTTTTTTTTTTTTTTTTTTAATGCTTTTTTGGCCTTTAGGGGTCAGGGGGTCTCCCTGCTAAGTCTGGGATTTGGTTTGTTGTGCACTCACTTGTGATGAACTGTGGTGAAACAGCGTGAAGTAACTGCAGCTTGTGGCCATCTTGGCTGTGCTGATGTGACTCAGCTCCTGGGTGCTGCAAAAATCACTTAAATGAGTAATGTCAAATACTCTTTTCCCTTTACTCTTTTGTGAAGCAACTTTTAATCCAGTTACTTGACAGCAGCACCCTGCCTTGCGGAGGCTCCCTTTGGCAACTGAGGACGCTGATGTTTTGTGTTGTGGGGAAGCAGGAGGTGATTGTGAAGTGGTGGCAACTTGTGGGAATTTCAGCCACAGAAGGGACTTGTGTTTGTGTTGGATTGTGCCAAGAAACACCAGGAAGTCTCCCTCGGCACGGCACTCGCAGTGTGTACCCACCTCCGTGTGCACTCCCAGCTTGCTAAGGCTGTAACTTTATGTTGGCTCATTCAGTCCCAAGGGACCTTATTTCAGAAGTGCAGGTTTCAAATAAGATGTTGTACAGCTTCTGAGGGAAGGTAGGAAAGGAGAGAGTTGAGGAACTTTGCTTTATAAAATCATTGCAGCTAGCTGGAAAATGTAGGAGGTTAACTGCGGACAAGAAGTGTATTTGGAAGTAAAACGGGGGTGGTGAAGAGGTAGTTTTTGAGGCTGAAGTCTACCCAGTGAAAAGATTTGATCACAGCTGCATCTGTTATCTGTATTTGAAAGAAAAGTCTAAGCTGAAGTGTCCCTTAAGTGAGTTTTGTAGCTTGTGTCTCCAGAAGCAGTAATGTGCATTTCTGGTTGTGATCATCACTTGCTGCTTAGGGCTTCATTCTCTGAAGAAAAGCATTTCATTATTTACAGCCACTTGTTTATTGTTTGTAACCAGGTATTGGCAAGTGACTTTTTGGAGAGTCTGCTAATAAAGTACTTTCCAGATGCAGTTGCAGGTGGGTCACATATGACTTTAAGTACAACTGCATCTCTGAACTCAGCTCTTACCTAGTGCAGAAACAGTCCTGTTACCCATTTTGGGAGGGACTCTGTCTGTTGGGTTATATAACACTTTTGTGACAGCCTTACCTGGTGCCAGAAACATTCACGGCAAATTTAGATGTACACTTAAATTTCTGTAAGCCAGCAATCCAGAATTTTGGTGTATCCTAATTAAATAAGAAAATCCTAAATGCATACTAAAATACTAAATTCATACAATAAAAATCTGCTTTTGGTTATTTATAAGTTGGTATCACAGCTCTGCTTGTATCTGTGTTGGAATGGAGAAAGCTTTGCCCCCTTCTAATTTTTTTAAAAAACTTAAAATCTACTTTCTTCTTTGAGGATTCTTTTATACTAGAAAACATCTTTCAGCAAATTCTGTCAAATACTTCATTTTCCCTGTTATACTTAATAATAACTTCATAATATGATATACTTAATAATAACATTGTTTGCTAAGCCCTGTTCCCTTTGAGTGGTATTTAAAAGTAAGTTCAGATATTCAGAAAGAAAGAGTTTTTCTAAAGATAGTATACGGGTTTCCACTCCTTCAGAAATCATGTGAAAAACCTGCTCAGTCATACAGATATAGTTTGCAATGCTCTTTAGGGTCAGATTCCTAGAGAAAGAGTATTTTATTCCACACTGAGAAACTCAAATCTGAGTGTTTAGGATCGAGATTGTGTATTGACTTCTTACCTTCTTCTGATACAAACTTTTATGAGGGATATTACTTATTATTCTTCATCAAAGAAAGGTGCTTGTCTCTTCTCACCCAGATGCAAAGGTTCATTCTTTTGTTTGCCCAAACTGGATATGGCACATTTTCTCCTTGGAAAATACTTGGAGAACAGTATACTTGCACTTCTGTGTTGACTTTCAGCTGTTTTTTTGGAATCTGTTGCATGCTTCTGAGTGCAAAGTTTGTTGTGATTTATTTACTACTGTTAGAAATTAGATATTTTACTGCTAATCATCTTTGAATAAGTGGGATAAGTGACTTGAGAAACCCTCATCTTTCTGGTGCATTAAAACAAGTCTGAAAAGAAGTCTGAAATTTTATTCATGAAACCGTGCTGATCAAAACAAATAGAGCTTGATAAAATGTCTGCCTGTCACATACTGGCAGATAAATACCACCGTTAATCCACTCACATTTTGAGGAACATTCCAGGGAAGTGCAAAGAAATTGAATCTCCCTGATTTGAGAGGAAATAGAAGGAGGTGAAGCTTGGCAAAATTTGGAGAAAATGTCATCTTGTCGCTGTGTGCATTGGCTTCACATGGATCTTTAAGGCAGTTACAGAATATTTTTTGTGTTGGACGTGACTGAGGTCGTGTTGAACCTCCAGCTCCAAACAGCCTCAGCACTGAGTACTTTGGTCTTCTGTGTCAGCCATCACCCGTCCTATTCTTTTTCTTTCTTCACTGCTCATGTAACAGTAGAAGCTTTTCATGTGGCACTGAAGTCTTGTGCTGCTTTCAGTTTTGGTTGTGTTTTGACTTCCCTGGCAGGGGTGCTGCATGCCTGGGCAATATTTGTGTATTTGTCCCTTAGTAATCTTGCTTCTTCCTGCTTAGGCCAAGCTGCTGATTGATCTGATTATTCATTTTCCTGAGTGTTGGGATGTACTTCTCTTGTGGTTAGAAGCAGTTGTCCTTAAATACCTCCCAGCTTTTTTGAGCTCTTCTGCTTTTCAGAACTGGATCCCACAGACTTCCAGCCACTGAACGAGTTCGCCTGCAATTCTGAAGTGCAGGGTCAGTGCTGAATTTGCCTTCCTCTCTCCTTTCAGGATTTTAAGCTTCACTATTTTTGTGGTCGCTACATTCAAGACTGCTGTTGATCCCATCCCCAGCAGGTTCTTCCTTTTTTTTTCCTTGAAAGCAATTTCAAGAAAGTGTCAAATGGGGATTGACTCATTTAGCACTCTTTTTTCCTTCCAAAATCTTCCAGAAGTCTCCTGGGTTGTTTGTCCCTGCTGTGTTGCCCTTCCAGTAGATGTCAGGGAGATCAGTGTCCCACAATAACCAGTCTCCGTGGTTTTTAGAGTCTTCATGGAACTGCTGAAATACACTTCATCAGCTTTCTTACCCCGGTCAGGTGATTTGTAACAAAGAGTGTGATGTTGTCGATATGGTCCTCTCCTTTAATCCTGACCCACAAGCTCTAGCCAGGCTGTGGTCCATCCTGTAGAGCAGCTTTTTGTGTTCCAGCTTCTGTTTCAGGTAGAGGGCAATTCATTTGCCGTTCTTTCCTTCCTGGCTTTGTTAGAAAGCTTGTGCACATCTGTGACAAAGCTCCAGTCATGCAAGCTATCCCACATGTCTTACCTGCTCTGGTGTCGTAGCTCTGTGTACAGGTGCCTTAGGTGGATCCCCTTTCAACATGCTTTATCCTCATCACCGAGGTCTTTCTTCCTCCCACCAACCTGACCCACGTACCTAGCATGTCTCAATCTCTATTCCCTCCCTTAACTGCAAGCTTCAATTACCATTCCGTGGTGGATCTCTCATTTACAGGACTTGTCACCAAATTTGATGAGGTTGTTCTTAACACCCCTCCGGCGTCAAGTGGATCCCATCTCAGCTTGGCAGCCCTCGTTTCTCAGGGGCACTTGTGGCCATAAAAATTAAAACCCTGCTTGCAGTGCCAATCCTGCAACAAGTCCTTAACTTGAAGGATGTGTCTCTACAAGCCTTTTACTTCTCACATGAAAAGAGCGCTTTTGGTCCCATGTCCTTCTTTGCCCCTGGAGTTTTCTAGCCACTCTTGATTTGCTCCAGGCCTCCTTTGTTAATAGCATGATGGGTGGCTGTGTGAGCAGGTAATAGGTAGGGGGGAAAAGAGCAAAAAAGGAAAAAGGGGGGTGGGGGGTGGAAGGCAATAGTGGTGATGATAATAAGGGTTGGAGGACCCTTGACAATATCTGACATGTTGAATCTGGCCAAACCTCCTTCACCAGCATATCTGGCAGCAGATGTGTGTGTCTTCCCTGCAGAAGGGAATCTCCAACTAGTATTACCTACCACTCCCTTTTTTTGCTAATGCTCAGTTCAAACCCAGCTATCTTTGGCAGGCACCTTAACTGAGATGCTTGCTGCTTCTGCATGCCAGCACTGACCAAAAGAAAAAGAGAAAATGGAAAAAAGCTTTATGTGCTTGAGTCCTTACTGTAAGAAAGAGACTGTGGAGCACTCGTAGGAGGTAAAAATAGTAAAAATATTTATGGTAAAAATGAGGTGCTGGGAGATGTGCAGTAAGAAAGGAATTTAGATTTTTGAAAAATCTCTGAGAATTAGAAGGCTCGGATTGATATTTGAGTACCTCTCGTAACAGCTAATGTGTACTACAACCTTCACGTGCAGGAATGATTTTTGAGTGCTATTCCGAGGTTTTTGTGTGCTTTAACTTTCACTGACATGTTTGCATGCAGTGAATGTGTATGGAAATACTGCTCACAGGCTTCAAAAGATTCAAAAATTCAAAGCTTTTGAAAATGTTCTGTAAAAGTCTTGTATGTTGGGCAAGGCACTTTAGGCTGTTGGGTTCTGTTTTTATTTGGCACACAGTTGCTATATTGATCCCTGTATTTTGGATCAGAGAAATGAGTGCTATAGTAGAAACTGAGGCTGAAATGTGTGCTATTTTTGGCTTTTAAAGGACTTTAGGCAAGCTGCCCTGTGATAGGCAGTCTAGTTTCCTAGGAGTGTGTCTCTGAAATTTAGCACTTCCAGCATTTAATATAATTTTTCTTTCCCATTCCCAGCGTCCCTTTCTAAGTGTTCTGTCATTGGAACAAGAAACAGTTTGTGTAATATTCCCTTTGAAATTATACTCACATGGAGTTGTCTGGCAATGAAGAGGCAAGAGATACTTGAAGAATCTAATGCTTCTTAGCTATGTCAGAACCAATGAATAACTGTGGGGACTTCTGGTTGCACAGGACTGTTATTTCTGCTTTTGTGTTGGTTTGAAACTGTCAAAGAGATGAACAAGTGATGGTGGAAGAGGGAGAGAAACAAAACATCGATTGTAGGAGTCCCATTTGTTTAGAAAAGTGGTCAAAAAAATCAACATTTGAATACTCATCTGTCCGGTTTGTTTTGGCTGTGTTTTGTTTCAGCAGGTTAGCAACTAAAAATCAGAGGTTTTATACTTTTTGGTAGTAGGGATGTGTCATAGCATCTCCACAGTATGAATTCCTTTATTCCCAATCCACTGTGAAGAGGCAAATGTCATCGTGTTGCTCTTACCTGAACTACTGAACAGTTTGTGAAGTCCTCAGCAGGTCCCCTTGTGGGGAGCGGGAAGGAGATGTGTGTGCTGTGATCCTTTGTTATGGAACTCCAGGTGGGAAAGTGGAGGTGCTCTCACAGAGCAGAAGCTCTGATTTACTTCAGAATGAAAACTTTTAATTTCCTGGGTTACAGATTTGAGGCTTTTAAGGAAGTAACATCATAATGTATTTCATCATCCATCCCTAAACTGTACTTGACATCCCATCTAGTTTCTTCAGTGTAGTAAAATTGAAGATGCAGAAATGCAATTTGGAGATGAACTTGAGAATATTGTATTACAGTTCCCTAATGAAGCCATGGAGGAAAAGGGAACAGAAGAACATGGAAGTCCATGAAAAACATGATGAATTTGCATTATTTGCCACTGTGCTTTATGGAAACATGAATCTACCCATTTATAGAGATGATGGTTAGTAGCATTGTCTTTGTTTATGCAAAGCTGATCAAATTTAAGGATTACGCTGTAATGGATTCACTGTAAAATGACCTTTTAAAGAGGTTTAGAGTGGCTGGTTTTAAACTTGGAAGTCTGAAAAGATCCTTTAGGTCGGGATAACATTTGTGACACGTATTCACATCATTATCATTTAGGAAACAGTATCAGCCTAGTAGCAGAGAATTAGTTGCTCAGATCTGTTTGCTGTGGGCAAAAAAGGTGTGCTACAAACCTTGTTTGAACTGTCTTTGAAAAGGTGTACCTCAGTTGGTAAGAGACATTGCACCTAAATCTCTTTCCTACCTCCAGTTGGTGGGGTTTTTGTGTTTTGTTTTGTGGGGGGTGGTTTTTTGTGTGTTTTTTTTCCCCCGCCCCTGGTCTGAAGGTAATATACAAAGTAATACTATGAATGGTAGGAAACAAAATAATCCTACCTAATTTGTAACCGTATGTTTGTAATTAGCAATTGTGAAGGTCTTTTCTTGCAGGCTGCTTGGAATTCAGTACATCAGGTGATTTCTCTTTCTAAGGGATTTTTTTTTTTTTAATAGCTGTTAAAGATCCTATTGTTTTGGCATCAGGAAGAGAATCGAAAGACTTGACAGAGAGCAGGATTTTAGTAAAGTAGGATAGCTGTCGGTTCCCTTCCAACTCTGCAGAAATGCACTACAGCTTCTCTGCTATATGGAGAAGTGCAAGTTTGAGCACAAATGCACTGTTTGTAATGATTTTAAACTTTATTTCATCTGAAGCTGCTATTCTGCAGGTGCACCAAAGCAATCCATCTTCTTTACACTCTCCACTCTCCTTGTGGTCTTGCATCTCTTGTGGCTGTGGTCACATCTCTGTTGCTGTCCAGCAGTGTGCACACATAAAATGGCTGAAAATCTGAGCTTGGTTCCCAGCAGAGGGGACAAAACAGTGGATGTACCAATTCCAAACCTGTTTCCATACTGAGCTAAAGGCACACTTTCCACTTCCTGACTGTGATGTGCAAGTCCTACACTTGATAGAAGGGAAGCCTGAGTTTGTTGTGAAAGAGGGGAATCTTGCTTCAGGCCTTTTGAGTAGCTCTGTGTCACTATATGGATTCTTTTTCAAGGTTGAATTGAGGAAAATTTGTTGTTTGGAAACATGTTTTGCCTAGAGGCAGGCAGATAAGGATTACACAGCCTTTTTAGAGGAGTAAGACAAGCAGAAAGGACAAAGAAATGTAAAAAACTCATTGAGATTTTTGGAAAGGATTGATTTGTCTGCTCTCTCTAGTTAAAGGAGCCTTATAACTCAAGATAGAGTAACTTCACTTGATCTAAGCCAGGACTTCTCAACAATTCCGTCTAGCCTGGCAGTCTTTATGGTTGTTCCAAACTTGCGTTTTACAGTGAGAGGAGTAGTGGTAAGGTGATTATCTAATAACTTGAAAACCTGCTGCTGAAAATGTTCAGTTTAGCTTTGTATGGGACGTGATTTGTACAAAAAATAAGATGTCGCTTGAAAGATGTAGCTGCCTGTTGGATGTGATTCCAAATAAGCAGCACATGACTCTGCATTGTGTTTGGTAACAGGATCTGCACAGGTTCTGTCCAACGGTGACGAGTCTGACTAATGGCAGGATTTCTGTACAGGAAAAGTATCTGATGGGTTTGAATATATACTCATATATAACATTACATTTATGGTGAAAACTGCATGTGACTTGCTCTTAAAATGTAAAAAATATATTTTTGTAGGTCTAACAAGAAGCTTAACTATAACTTCAGTTGACCAATCAATGTTTGAAAAAGCACAAGGAGAGAAGGTTACGTTGCCATGTACTTTTGAACTCTCGGAGGAAGATGAAGGCCCACTAGATATTGAGTGGGTATTGATACCAGCAGATAATCAAAAGAAGGAAACAATAGTAAGTAGAGACTTCCTTTTGGACGGTGTTATTTCCATTGTTTGAGTAGGTCCATGTGCAGGTTTTGTTACTGACTTTTTAAGCTTCAACCTTTTCTGTTTGGGATGCTTGTGATCTTAAATTAATTTGAAGCCCCAGTCAAATGAAATATAGTGGAAATTTTGGAATAGCAGATTAAGTATGAAATGTCTAGAATCTTTTCACTATAAGCTTGCCTTCTAATGAAGAACTCTCAAATTAAATACACTCAGTTCCAGAAAGCAAACTTTGCTTTTGTACCTGCATTATCTTTCTGATTAATAACAGGTTTATGAGGATTTAATTTTAAATAAATTAACTCTTTTAGTTATAAACACTTTCCTTTAATTGGAAACCTTATCAATAAGATGATATATTCCTTTCAGTAGACAGGTTTTACAGAATGGAATTAGAGCAGGGTTTTTTCAGTTAGAAGTTAATACTGACATATTGAAATCTGGGCAGATGTGTGGTGATATTTTGAAGATAGAGGTATTTGGATATGTCATGCTTCTGGGATTAAAACTATGGAAAAAACTGTCAAGAATCTGAAGCGACCAAATTATATTAAATGTTTGCATGCCAAGTGGATTTCTGAATCACACTTCTTTTCTTTTTAATAGATAATTATGTATGCTGTGGACAGGATTTATAATAATTATTATGCTGCTCTGACTGAGAGGATGGAGTTTACTTCTCCTGATCCCAGAAATGGTGATGCTTCACTGGTTATCCGGAATTTAAAGGCAGCAGACACTGGCACGTACCAGTGCAAAGTGAAGAAAGCTCCTGGAGTTCAAAGCAGAAAAATACAGTTGACTGTACTTGGTAAGATAATTTCTTGGGTTTTCAGTGACATTCTGTATGTGCTTACTCTGTTCTGTCTTCGATGTCTAAAATGAAAACCTCTGCTGAGCAAAGTCATATTGAATCTGTGATGATGCACTTGTTATTGAGGCTTTGGGAAGGGTAGACATAATTCTGTTCTGGGAGAAGAAGGGAATAATAGTCAGAACAATGAGCACTTTTAAAATTTCTGTGCTTGGTTCATATTTCATAGAAAATCTTTCCATGCATAAAAATGGTTTGTTTCACAAGCTTGAGCTTTAGCAAAATGGACTGACCTACTAAAACACAGCTACCAAGCATTTTGATTGTGACTGTTGCTAATTCTATGATATTTTGTTTATTAGTAAAGCCAGCAAGAACTAAATGTTCCATTGAGGGACCACAGGAGATTGGAAGGGACATTACCTTGAAATGTGCATCACAAGAAGGATCCCCACTTTTGTCTTACGACTGGAGGAGAGTATCTGGCACACATGAACTTCCTACCACTTCCATGCTGAGTACTGTCAAACTTAATTTATTACTCTGAAATCTTTAAAAAGAATGGATTAATATTTTTGGCTTAGTTTGACTTGTGAACGTCACATAATTAGTATTAATCTAGTGTAGTCAAGATGAATGTCACTTCTGCCCCCTCACTGGGTAACAAAGCTGACTTTGAAATAAGTTGAGAGTTTATTTTGTTTTTTTAATTCATACAGGGAAATGTTTCAAGCTTTAAGTGGAGATTCTTACCATTAGGCTGCAGTATCATGCTCACCTGTGCCCAAGTGTTGTGAGGATAGGGTTAAGATACTCTGAATTTTGACTGATGGATTCCAAATTATTACACTGGTGATATCAGATTTTTATTGTGACAGCTTTATTGAAGAAGTTAACTTGTGAGTTTTCTGAAATTATTCTAGAATATTTTTTTGGCAAAGTACTGCTTAATACCAGTTCTTTTTGATTTCCTTTGTAGTTATGAAAACCTTGAACTTTGAGATGATAGGATTTCCTTGCAGACGTAGAAGTTTAAGAATCTACTTGCAAATAGACATATTTTAACTTAGATAGCACAGGATGTGAAAAACAAAGTGACATCATGTGTCTAGGAGTAGCCAAAGTGGATTTCTAGGGGAGAGAGAATAAAAAGTTGTGTGGTTCTTCCTCATAGGGGTCTCCTATCCTCCTGTTGTTTATGCCTCAGGAAATTCAGATGTGGCTTCAGTTTTATTTAAAACAAGCAAAAACTGACTTCTGTGAACATCTTCAGCTTTTTGTAAGCTTCTATAATCTGTTAGAATCTGTAATACCTTAGAACACAGATCCCCAGAAATCGGCTACAAAGGAAGAACCTGATACTGTTCTTCATTTTGAACTGGTGTCCTGGTAATGCTATTTGGTATCTCTTATTTTTTATTTTGGCAGTGAATGGTTGATCATTAATGTCTTTCTCAGCACCAGTCAGGACTTTAGGCTGCTGTTGTTGTTCCCCTTTTTTTCCCCACATCCCAAATTTATCTCATGGTAACAAAAAAATCAATTGACAATATCAGTGAGTGAATGAGGAACTGTGCAAAGGTGGCATGTAACTCAATAAAATTATGATAGTTTTGGGCTTGTGAATGTAGGTATGGGGACACTGAGCATGTTCTCAAGAGTCTAGACAACTTGTTCAGCAGGCATTTTTATGTCATAACTAGTTCCAGTTGTGTCAGATAACTTAATGCAAGGCTTTAGAGCACTGAGAGTAGCATCTGTTCCTGTCCGTTGACATAGCAATTAGTCAGTAGGTTTAATATTAAGTCAAATACTGTGGAATAAATTTCTAACAGACTTTTACAGATAATAGTGGTTTACAGCATGATAGACTTTTGTTTTTATTTGTATCTCTTTAATATGGCATTTTTAAGTTAAGTTTTCATGTATATGCTGATTAATAAGTCTGTAGTGTTGTATATGGAATTAAACTTAACAAAATGATAAACCTCTCCCTTTTGTTGTTCGTAGATAAAGATACAGGGGAACTCGTTCTGAAAAACGCCTCTCAAGAATATTCTGGTACCTACAGCTGTGTGGCCTCAAACAGAGTTGGCACAGATGAATGTTCCGTTCAGCTGAATGTCACCCCTCGTAAGTGTTCGCTCTGTAATGGTCACAGCGTGTTCTGTGCGTGAAAACTGAATAGTCTTTTTATCTCTAAACTCAAATCCAACACTCTGTAAGCGGTGGGTGCCAGTTCGAGTCTTATTATTGTTTTAAATGTGTGTGATTGAGCATCTCTCTTATTCAATGGTGTGCTATTAACTTGGATCATGTGAAACATACTGGTTTTAATGTTAAAAGAAAGTTGGTCTTATAACTTTGATGCTTAACAAAAAGTATTGTTATTTATCTATTCTAGCCGTAAATACAGCTGGTATAATTGTTGGAGCTATTATAGGAACTCTGCTGGGTCTTTCTGTACTGACTTTTATCGTCTTCTGTTGCTGTAAGAAGCACAGAGAGAAGAAATATGAGAAAGAAGTACATCATGATATCAGGTAACAACATGTCTCTGGTTTCTGAGCAGTATTATTGGAAGATTAACTTTTAAATGTGTATTTCTGCAAGTAAGATACTTAACAGTTGAGATTTGTCTTAATCTGGAAAGCTTATTAACATGCTAACTGTTTGTCAGAGAACTTTTTGTAGTCATGTCTAATTTCAGTAAACATTTTTAAAGGCAATCGATACTTGAATTTTTTATTACTTTAAAGGAAGAAGTAAAGTTTTTTTTGGCTACTGCATCAGAATAGAAAGAAACAAACTGAATACTTGTTTTGTAAGCTCCCATGTAGCAGTGGTGACTGAACTCTTGTTCTGCAACTCTTTTCTTTTTTGTTTATTTCAGAGAAGATGTTCCACCTCCAAAAAGCCGCAGTTCAACAGCTCGCAGCTACATCGGCAGCAATCGTTCTTCTCTGGGTTCAATGTCTCCCTCCAATATGGAAGGATATACCAAAACTCCATACAGCCAAGTCCCAAGTGAAGACTTTGAACGTGCTTCTGGTCAAAACCCAACCTTTGCACCTTCAAAGGTAGCTGCACCTAATTTAAGTAGAATGGGAGCTGTTCCTGTGATGATTCCAGCACAAAGCAAAGATGGGTCAATAGTATAAAATATTATTAATTTAAAAGCTGTTTTTTAAAGTGTTCATTGTAAGTATTAGAGAAAACTACTGTGTTCCATCCCTCATTTAAACACTGGCATGAAATTTTCCTTGAAGCAAATGAACAAGTTAGTGTGAAAAGCCACCAATTCTCAGATTTAATTTTAAACTTATTAGAATATGACAGTTGAACTATTTGCTAAAAGCGTTGAAGTTCCTAAATAAATATTGGACACTGAAGGTATTTGGACCTGTGGTAGGTTGCTGAAGAGACACTGACACTGTCAGCTAATGTGCAGTTCTGAATGTGTAACAGTGAGACAAATGAGAATTAGCAAAAGTGTTTCATGTGTAGACCATGGAGTTTCTCAGAGTTCCTGTAGCTATATCCTCAATTATGGAATAACAGAAATATTTGAACTTGATATTGAACTCTGATGAGTTGCATGGGGCTGAAATACTGAGGATGACTTCGAATTCTGTTCATATTTATGTGGTTCTTTGATCCGATAATGTTTGTTTGGAGCACTTGAGCTCTTACTTCAGGGGCAGCCAGTTATTAAATTGGTTCAGTTAGTTTAATTAATCTACTCTGAATCTAAAATGTCAGTGAGTGGAAGTGTGACAGGAGACCTTGCAAGCTCTTTGAAACATGAATTTATCTGTAATAACTAGTTCTAGTCACGTTGACTTAATACTTGTGTTATCTGATGCAAGAGGTCCTGTCAGGTTGTTGGTACCTAAACTTTGAGATCTATAAATCAACTATTACTGTCACAGTAAGAATGGATTATGTATCTTTATGCAGGTCTTTAAGTTAGTTGTACCTTGCATTTTCCAACGCCTGTTTAGATACTAAGGCAGTGCTCCTATTTTTTTTCCAAACCAATTACCTAGAAGCTCCATGGGGATTTAATGAGAGCTATTAAGCTGTTATGTAACTGGTATTGGATATCTGTCCTCTAACATCACTGTGGAAACAACTTTTCCCATATACATGTAAGCAGTAGTCAGCCTTTACTCAAGATGCTAATGTCTTCCTGTATGAATTTGGAAGGAGTTTAAAGCTCATTTCTCCTTGCCTCTTCAACAGCTCTAGATATTCTGAACCAACGTTCAGACTTCTTAAGAGCAAGAGTTTTGTGCAGCTGAGAGGAAATAGTTATCCAGAATTGTTCATACAAATCTCATGTTTCAAAATTGAAAGCGCTTTTTCCCGATTTCGCAAACTTAAAGCAATACAGGAGAAACAGAACAACTCTTTCTCTTACTTTCACATGTATTTAGGACTTCTGATAGCTTCTGATAACTGATATTACATACCTGTGAAAGCTTAGTGCAGCTTGAATCTTCCTTCCTGTTTTCTACCTTCGTCATCCTGTGCTGGGGGTGCAGGTGGGGGAGAGTCCCTTCAGCTTTTTCTAGCTATAGAGGTTGAACTGCAAGGTATTTTGGAAAACTAAAAGCACATAGTATGTGGCACTGATGTTGATGAAGGAAATATCTGAATAGCCTGTTGAAAGATGTTAGGATTGCTCGTGTGTAGCAGCAGTGTGAGAGAAAACATTTCCCCAACTTCTAGGTTGAGTGTCTGCTTTTTTTGTAGCTGCTTATAGATCTGTGATGAATTCTTTGGCTTACTACTAAATGTTTGTCCTATCTGTACTTAGGTGCACAATCCTTGGCTGGCACTATTAATGTAAAGAAATTTCCCTGCCCATGGCCGGGTGGTTGGTACAAGGTCATCTTCCAACCCAAACCATTTTATAATCCTAACATACCCTTCATACTGAATTTAGAAACTTGAACAGCTATTAAGTATTCTAGACTTAGTTTTACACATTTGGGACTTTTTTAGATTGTAAACTGATACTGTTAGAGATCAGATTTTTTATCTTTCATGTGTGCCTTGTCAATAAACTTTGCCTGATTGTAACTTCAGTTTTTATGAAATTTCTGGTGCCTAAACATACTGTTTGAACAGGTGCTTAGATGATGGTACAGTTCTTAAAACATGACACTGTGATCTGATTTCTTGATTCTTATGTACTATATATACCTCTTCATGCCTATTTTTGGATGTGACTTCAGTGTCTCTCTCTGTATTCTTCTGTATTTCAAAATGTCACTTACACCTTCAATTGCTAATTACGATTTAAGTGTTTATATTCCTGAAAACTGTTTAGTTGTTGTACCAATGAGATGGATGATTGACATTTATTTGTGTGGTAAATAATAGGTTTAGTAAATGTGCCAAACATAGCTTCTGAAGAACAATAGATGAGGAGACATTTTCTTGCATCCAATTATTGTGACAGAAGAGACTTCCAAGATGTTAATCATACACTGATTGTTTACCTTGAAACTAAGGCCTTCCTTAATCAAAAGGGTATAGTTATTATAAATGCAAGTTGAGTACAAAACTAAGCTGAATCACAGACTGAGAGAGAGCTATAAACCTAAGCAACCAGGCAGCAAACCTACTAAATTTGGTTCTTAGCCATCTGTGGTCATATGTGTTTTTCGGTGGGTTTTGTTTTGGTTTCTTTTGGGTTTGGTTTGGGTTTTTTTTGTTTTCTTTGTTTGGCCTGAGACCCTGTACTTAAAGTCATTTAAGCCCTAGGACACTCAGAACCAGAAACCTATCTCAGTAAAGCACACAGAGCAGAGCTTACACATGCTTGATGCTCTGTCAGCTTGTGCAAAATAATAAATGGACAGAAGGACAGCGTGATGTGCCCTCAGAGCCTGGCTGTTAGGCTCAGCAGCCTTGACAGTGTCTGTCTATTTATGTAATTGCATGGAAAAAGAGGAGAAATAGAATCTGACATAGTCCTTATCTGAAATAAAGAACCCCTGACTTGAGGTAAACTTGGCCTCAAGTTGCTATCATCATGCCTTTTTGGATGGATAGAACACTACTATTATAAATCATAAATTATTTCTTTTGTCACTAGATTGTTCACTTACACTGGATTATGATTCTCAGGAGCAGCTACTGTAGTCTAACAGTGATTTCTAGCTGTGCAGGAGATGAACTGGTTAAACACGTGAGGTGTGCAATCTTACAGATAGCTCTGCTAACAGAACACTTTTAGGAAATAATGGCAGCTGATATGCCACTTAGGAGGTGGCATTTTTAATGTCTCATTTGATTAAAAAAGAAAAAAGGGGAGGGGAGGGGGTAGGGAGGATGGTACCATTGTGTAAATACTCTTAAGTGAGCTCAAGAAACCTCTAGTTAATGTCATGACTGTAAACTTGCCTGTTGAGGACTACTCTATATAGAAAGAAACCCCTCAATTTTAGCATGGTGTGAATAAAGTGTTAGACTTGTAATACTGTAGAGGTTCCGTAACACTTGTCCATACAGTTCAAACATTTTCATAAACTTCCTGCAGTGGATATTTAAAGATAATTGTGTGAAACTTCCTTCCCTGGAAAATTAATACTTCTTCCAAAACTGTGTAGTGCACAGAAATGCCTTGTTGGAGGGGGTGAAACATGACTTTTGAGAGAAATGTACATTGCATACGTCTTTATCAACTCTGGCTAGTTGCATTCGTATTAGATGTATGCTTCCTGCTTAATAGTGCAAGTAAGACTTCTTAAGTTTTTTCTGTAATGCTGAATATTGTATATTACTGGTTTCCATGACAAGCTTTTAGTTTTGTTCTGAGCAGTGTATATATTCTGGATCACTTTAGGTCTCTGTTCCAGTCGAAAGGCGTTAAGCTCTTTGTGTCACTTAAACCTTGTTTTATACACTTGATAGGTGCTTTATGGGACCCTTTGGTTATTGGTCCTCTAACCTTGAGGCACAGCTCAGTTGAAATCGGAGCAATAAAACTTCCTGGAATCCCAAATGTTACGATGTTACGTTACACTTCTCATGCACAAAGCATGGACTTTGAATATTGATATGAATTTCAGTATGAGGTTTTATATTCACACTTTTGGGGGAATGGTAATTTAAAATAAGAGTATTGTGAGTGAATTTGTAAAAAAAAAACAACAAAATTCAAAATTTTAAAATGCTGTAGTTCCATGACAGACTTGTGTACTTTTTGAAATAAAACTGTTGGAGAAAACAGTAGTCTGTCTTTTATTTTAAAGCAGTACTTGTGTATGGCTTCAGCTTTCTCTTTTATGTAATTGGAAGTGAGCTAATAAATATGGCTGTGTATACCCTGCTGGCATTAATCATTTTATTTGTTTCTTTCCCTCCCCACTGATTCCTAGGAGAACTAAATCTTTAGATATTTATTACATGCCCTTACTGATAACTAAGTGTAGATATCAATAGTCATTCTGAAACATAAGGCTGGAAAGGAACTTTAGATTACATTTCATCCCTCTTCATTTTCAGTAGAACAAAAAAATCCTGAACCTGATTATTTTTTGTCCTTTAAAGTTCAAAAAAGCAGGTTTGCAGCACTCAAAGGATGTTGATAAAACGCTCAGTTTTGTGTTGTCACTTTAATGTGCACTTTTTCAATTCAAAGGAAGCTGACTTGGCATACTCTGCACCCCTTGGCTTTGCAGACCAACTGATATTATTTTCCTTGTAATTTTACCTGAGATTAATGTGATTTCTCCAGTGTTGTCTTGGGCACATACTTAGTTTTAGGAAGCAGAGTCCAGCATGAGCTCTGTTTGCATTAATGACATGTCTGATGTTCATATCATTGGAGGTATAATTAGCTTACATTTGCTCATAGTGTAGGCATGTTTATGTTATAATACATGCATATCTTCATATGTTAATGTGTGCCTGTGCCGTGCCAGATGTTCCAGTCTTTCTGTGTAAATAAAACCCCCGATGCATGTGTGCACAAGCATATGAAGTACTGGTGGGAAAACCTTTAGGAGTTTTTTCTACTTCAGCTTAAGAATTGTGCCTAAATACAAAAAGAAACCCTAATAAAAATGAAGGTTCGGATTTGTCTCTTTTTGTAGAGTTCTAAGAAACTTTTCCTGCACTTTTTACCATCAACATCAAGACTTAGGATGGAAGTCTTGAACTTAAGGTGGCAGTTCTGTCACAGATGGCTCTTGCATGCCTCAGCTGCTCCAGGTCTTTTTTTTTGGAGAGTAGGTGACCGTGAACCAGAAGCTGAGTACCTCCAGCTTCTCTGCGGAATTCCAACAAGCCATCTCGAGCTTTCCTGAGTGTCCTGAAAGAACAGAGGGCACTCATCACGTGGTGGTTCTACAGAACCTTTATGGTCCTTGTATATGTATTAGACAGTGCCTTGGATAAAGTCTCTCTTAAAGTCTGTCTGGTTAGAAGTCTGTCTGGTTGTTTGCTTGTTTCTCTGAACGTCTTTGGCTGTGTCCTTTGAGCTTACTATCTCAAAAATTTACTTTTTGGGTGGATCAGCATCGTTCATAATGCTGAAAGGCTGTTTTAGAAAGCAGTTCATGACAGCATCTTAGCCTTGTTTTCTGTCTGTAAAACTCATAAAACAAAAGAATCTGTAAGACAAACAGCTGATTAAGAAGCAAAGGCAAGAGTAGGATAAAAAAAATCTATAAATGTTGCCTACCTTTTCAAATCTCAGATTATTCTAAAGCTACCTCTCACTTGTGTATGACTATAGGTGACTGCTCACAACGTGAAGACTTGCAGCTTAGTATAAAAATAACGTGCACTTGACTTATGATAATTCTGTTGCTCTTTTAATTTGCTTTAGGCTTTTTGCAGAATGGTGCAGGCTCAGCTTATCAGGGGAAGAGTATGAACCTTTAATTTTTTAAAATAACCACTCTGGCAGAAAACTGGCCTGGAGGATTGTGCCGTCCCTGTGTCTGACTACCATTCAAAGTCAAGTTTCTGAAAAGAGGGATCCTTTAAGGATCCTTTGATTTTCACATTGTTGTAAGTCAGTGTTAGTGCCACCCTTGTAAATTGGCATTTTGAAGACTTCAGCTTTCAGCTGTTGAAGTACTTACTGGTCAGTCAGGTTGCTTGGAATAGGGAGGGTCAGTAGCATGCAGTGGCAGCAGGTGCTGTCTGGGGCCTCATTTTTAGTGGATTAGCACAAGAAATAGATGGAGGACAAGTGACCGTATTATTTGGGAAACAAAGGAAGTTGTGCAGCTCACGCAGGAACCCTCTGTGATGCCAGGGTTGATGGATGGCGGGAGGGGAGCAGCCTTACGGAGAAGTTGAGCGTGTTGGTTACGCAACTGGATTATGTAACAGTTTAAAAAAGTGGCAGTATTAGAAGAGACATTAACATCTGAAAGCACATAATTTTATCTTTGCTTATCTAATTTTTTCTTGGGGGGAAAAGGCCTCCGGAGGCAGCGTTGTCCGCTGGGAAGCGCAGAAAGCTGCGTGATGCATTGACAGTTGTCCCACTTCTCAGGGCTGGATGCTGTGGCTGTGGGAGCTGCAGGCAGGACCAAAGTCGAGTGCTGTACCTGAAGGGTATTGTGCTCTCTTTCCTGAAGTATTTTTCCTAATTGCAAAATGAGGAGAGAAAAGCAGTGAGTCTGGGGAGTTTTGTGCCAGGGATGGGGATTCTGGAAGCACGCACAGACTTTCCAACTTGTTGGAGCCTTTCCCTTACTCTGGTTTCTAGTAACATCTGATTCAGGGGTTTTCAGAGTCTGCAAAACTTTTTTGCATTTAGAGTTGCTCATATAGCCAGCATACCTTCATTACTTAAATTGCAGAGACTTGTACTCTTCCTGCCGTGCATAATTTCTGCATCTGATGTGTTTGGTTATGTTATTACCAACAGTATTGTATAAAGAAACAGAAGAAACTGTAGGCTCCTGAACACCCTAGACTTGGTGCTCAGGGCACAAACATCTCCTGTCACTCAGGTTAGGTAGCAGCTTGCTCAGAATTTGGTATCAAGGAATACTCAATCACATGGTAAGGAGCTATAAAAGCAATTTATAGTACCATTTAAAGTCCATTAAAAAGATTTATAGTACCATTGTTATAACAGCTTCCAGTTATGTTCATTTTTCAACTTACATTCTGCATGAACGGGAAAGAAACTTGAGCCATTGTTTCTTGTGGCCAGTTACAGCTTTACAAGTGAAGTAGCACCTTTTTGTACCCTGTGACTTGGCCTGCTCTGGGATTTGTAAGTGTATTATCCCGTACAGGACTTAGAAGCTCCCTGCTTCATCTCACTTGGTAATATTTTACCCGTGGATCAGCAGCAGGGATTAGTCAGATTTCACGGAAGTTGAAGTTGCAGTGAGTGTTTGTTCTCGGTTTTTAAGGCCTCTGATTAGAGCTCTCGGCAGCAGTCACTCGCTGATGACAGGCAGCTGAGTGGGTGGTGTTTCTAAGAAACTTTGCTCAAGTCAAAACGCTTGTGCCGTGCCTTACCTAACTGTAGGAGACCAAGATAAAATTATTGCGTTAGATTTCTGTTTGCCAGTAGAGTAGCTCAGGTGGGAGGGAAACTGATACCCTTAGATGAGGAACGAAGGCAAACAGCGGTAATACATAAAACTGCTGAAGTGCTTGTGACTGCTAAAGAAAGTGCCAACTCTGGGGCACAGCTGGTGTTTTGTGGAACATGTCAAAAAGCTTATGTTGTGACTGTTAGCACTGCGCTTTCAGATGAATAAAATGCCCTTCCATGTCACTTCCAATCCTGTAACTGTCAAGACCAGAAACAGTTCACCTCAGCTGTAAAATAAAAAATAAACCTTGCAATTACTTTCTTTTCATGTATTCTTTCTTGTTTCTTGTTGGTACATGGGAAAAATTCATACTTACTAAAAGGACGCAGCTTGAATTGAGCTGTTTGGTCTTGCCCTGGTTTTGTCCTTGTATTTTGTAATTCGATATGAAGTTGCTTAAGTGTTGCAATATCCTTTTTCTTTCACTTCAGCCTTGAGTTGTGGTTTGTGTGACCTCTTTAAGTAACCTATTTAATGACCTCGTATCCCTGTTTAAGATGGGAAAACTCGCTGTGTTTAAAAACAGAACTTTAAAAAGAAATGTAAAGTGCTGTGGTCTCCCATACTCTCTTCAGCCCACTTGGAAAAAAACCAGTTTATGGTGAAATATGAGTGATTTATATTGAAACCAAGTAATAAATGTTTTGTTTGGGAATTAGGAATGTCCCCCATGGCTGATGCCTTGGCATCCTCTCTGCCTTTCTCTCTGTGGCCAGACACAACTGACTGTACTGTGCTTTGCAGTGACTTGCTAAGAATATGTTTCCCAACAGAAAGCTAAGAAACCTTCTTAGGTGTGAGATGGTTATTTTCTTATTGCTTACTCAGGAAATAATTTTAGGTGAGAAAATGATTCTTGTAATCTACATCAGTAAAGGCTTTTTTTCTTTTTTTTTTTAATAAGCTCTAACAAAAAGTTGTAAAGTGTAGAAATGTACAGCTGATGTATGAATGTAAGTTTTGACAGGTTTTAACAGTTGTGGTGAGAAACTATATTATGTATGTCTACAAACACAGTCACTCTGATGGAAGTACTTCTATATCCCTTTAATTTACCAAAAAAAAAAAAAAAAAGTGTAGCCAATGCCTGATTGAGTAGTATGGACCAGAGCATAGAGTTAGTCATTAAAATGTCAGTATTCCTCTGACTGAAGTTGAGTCACCAACAATGTTTCTTCATTTGCAGCTCATTTGGAGTGAAAAAAAATCCTCAGACAGATCTAATTGTGCCTGTTCTTTTAGGAGCAAGACAATGAAAACTGTGATTCTTGCACAGATAACCTACAATTCTGATCATGCCAGACTTGCATACTTGAAAGGCATCGGAGCTCTAAACATAAATTATATGTCTTTAAAATCAGGGCTATGTTGCTACTTGAAGTATTTTAGGCGTATTATTTTAAATATGATGTATGCATATCTGAACTGGATGGGCTGGCAGGAATCTCAGGCAACCCACTAAAATCCTTTTTTCCTAGATGAAAGGGCTGGAAGGAGGGTTAGAAGAACCATTATGCTAAACAGTGCTTTTTGTTACCTGTTAGAAATCAGCATAATTTCCCTGCCCCTGCTGTTACCTGAGCAGAGTGGGATTTTAATCAGCCCTCCGAGTGGGGCATCCAACACGACAGCGAGAGTTGGGTCGTTACATTACACACGTGAATTTTATTCTGACAGCATCTCAGGTCTGTGCCAGCTGTATTAACTAGTTAATTTGCTGCTGGCTGTATGGTTTGTGCATGGGGGGAAAATTGCTGAATGTGCAAGGAAGCTGAGGACACCCTTAGTGCTTGACGTGGCTAACAGAAGCTCACTCACCAGCAATTAAAATAATAACAAAAGAATCCCAAGGCAGAGGAGTCTGATTAATGAAGCAGAGAATTAGGGTTGATGACCTGGCTCTGTAATGATTTAGCTATGTAATTTTTATTAATGTTAAGATTTTCTCCTTGTTAATTGTCTTCCATAGCTTTTAGAGTGGAAATAGTACTGTTGACTCTTGGTGACTTTTGGAACTAGAATTTCCCGTCACACTGTCATTTTTTTAAAAGTTATCCTTGGCAAATCTTTTCAGTCTTCACCAGATGCCCACCTTAGTGCTTATTTTCCCCTCTTCCATAGTCTTAGAAAATTTTGAAATAGATGTATTTAAAGTTAATTGTCTTGGTCAGACTGTCTGTGGTTCTCTCTGTCCCTGTGCTGCTTACTGGTTTTTAATTCTGCCCTGGCAACAGTCACTCTTCCAGTACTTACAGCACTCCTTGGATATTTCAAGTTCTAGTAAAAATAATAGTAGGGCAGATCTCACTATGCAGCTTTTTTGAGAGTGGAAGATCTCCCAAAGCCCATTGCCAGTGCTTTCACTCCAGAGGTTTGGTCAGCGATCCCAGCTTGGATGCCTGCTTGGCATCCCCTCGGAGTGAAGCAGCTTCTCTGCTCCCACTCGGTATTGTGTAGGACACAGTGTTCACCTGGGCTGGGGTCCTAATCACTCTGCTGGGCCACTTCATGCTCTCTCACCACCCTTTCCCTGCTGCTCACTGGGGGTGACTTGGAAGGTATTCTTAGAGTAGGATAATGGAAATATAGAATGAAGGTGTGTTATTTTCCTTCATCGTTGCTGGTATTGGAGGTGTCTAACATGTGTGCTTACTTACTCTGCCAGGCTGAGGTACACACCCAGGGATGGAAAGCTCCTTCCTGGCATCACTGGCCTTGTCAGCAACAAATTACTCTGTGTTTGGTGCTCTGTACGACTTTCCTCTGCCTACAGCTTCCCACTTAAATCGGTGCCTGACCTTCCTCTTTCTGTCACATGCTGCCTTTTTATTTCTGACTGCGGGATGGATTTCACTACTGAAGCAGGATGGAGTTTTAGACAGGTTTTCCCTTTTTTCTGAGTATGGTATGTTGCTATTGATCATGCTTTTGTGGGGGGTTGTTCCTTTTCTGTTGTCTTTTTTGTTCCTAACCATTTTCACTCACTTGCCTCTGCTTTAGGCATTAGGCACTTTAAACTATATTACATAGAGTGTGTTTTAAACCAGTCCCTGTTTTTCCAGCTTAAATGTAATGGGGTTATGATTACAAGTACCTGGGCAGACAGTAGTTTCTTATTAACTTATAGTTTTCCTTGCACTATCCAAAGGACTTACCACATCTTGTTTATAAGTTACAACACTGGGGGAGTGGATTTTAATTTTTTTTATTATTATTTATTTATTCTTTATCACAGCTGCATGAATAGCCTCTAGCTGCATGCTAGAGTTCACTTGCCAGACTGCATCTTTCTTTTTTTTTTCTTTTTTTTTCCCCATTGCTAGAGATTTACTTAGATGAGAAGGAAAGGAAAAGAAAATCAAGACTGAAAGTATCAGGGCAGCACAGGCAAAGGAGGACAGATTATGCTGTATTTGTTCCGTTTTGCCTTCCTAGCTCATTTAAGTATCAGATTTTAAAAAACATTTGCTTTTACAAACAACTGGACTATGAAAAGCTCTTCCCCCATCCCAGCTCATCTGTGTTCCACGTAGCAGAATTTTCTCCATAAGCAAGGTGTGTTAATTGTCTCTTGACTCATTCATGAAAGGAAGCAAAGAGGATGTGTTTGATGGAGACACATCGTTACATGAACACCTACCTGCTTTATCCCCGAGAAAAGCTGGATTTACAAACGTTTTGCTGTGTAAGAGCACTGTTCCTTCGGGCTTTTCCGATAGAATGGGACAGGATGAGCTGTATGGGGGAACAGCCTAATATTTGTTTAGAAAGCATATGTCTGCTAATGATTAACTCATTATCTGTTTGAGGGCTTTTAATGCGAGAGGTGGGAAATAGGTGTTTTGTGTTATCCGTGGTGCAAAGACAGGAACACGGACAGAAAGGACTCTTCTCACCTCAGCGTCCATTGCCAATTAATACACCGCTTAATATTCCTTAAAATAATAGTTACATAAGAAATAGCCAGAATGAAGCAGTGAAACAGGTTCTCATGCCAGGTAATAGCCTTAAATCAAAAGGTCCTGGTTTCCTGCCAAGCAGTCCTTGGTACTGATTCCAGTTACACTTCCAAGCGAGGCTTTGGGAAGGGACTCAGTTAATTTTACTGTCGCGTGCAACTGGAAGATTTTGTGTGATGTGTAACTCTAATTGCAGTGTGACAGTTTGCAAGGAAGAAAGTGAGGTGTTGCAGAGAGGTAGCCTGAGTCACTTGTTTTAATTACTGGCCTTTGGAGAAACTATTGTGGCATTGAGGCATGTTTTAAAAATCTGTGAGGACTGGTGTAATTATACAAAGGCCTGTAATAAGCTGAAATGGGGGAGTAAGAAAATGAGAGGTTTCTAGTAAATGCAATGCATCCATATACATTTGTGGATTATTAATTAGGAAGAGTTGCCTTCTGGTGGAATATCATGTTTGCAAAATTAATAATGGTGGCTCTCAGCAGCAACTGAGCACAGGCAGCACGTAGAAGGGGCATTTTGTGGCTTGGAGTGGTGGCAAAAATGCTGAGTTATCACTTTTCTTACAATATAATTCTTAGAATATGAAGTCAGTTCGCAGAGTTGATAAAGAACTGTAACTGGAACAAAGAATTATTTATTATCTTTGTGCAACAAAAAGGTATCCTCAGAAAAGTCAATAAAAATAATCGGGGAACTAGAACTGACTTCTAAGGAAATGGTGAAACAAGCCAGTATGCAGATTGGGATGAGTCACTGGATTCATTAAGAAAAGAGTGTTTATAACAGTAAACAACAAAAATGTGTTGTTCTTTGATAATTCAGGTTACTGGTATGCAATTGAGGAAAGAGACATCTTAGCAGATGTTGACAGGTACTTCAGAAATGCACTGCAGTAGGTATGCACTGGGAAATCCATGAGGATTGTTAAATAACGTTTGTGAAGATACTGAAATTTTGCTATCGATTTAAACTTACATTCATTCATTAAATTACATGCATTAATAAACAGAGTGTCAGTTTGCTGCACCACTGCACCGGTTTGCTGTGAGACACTGGTATAAACCCCAAGCTGAATGACCACAAGTTGGGTGATGATCTGAATAGTGCATTTAATTACTGTATATGCCAGTATCTAGCATCTTGTTAATGTAGATTATTGATATTCTTTCTTTTTGTAGTATGACATCGCACACAAGATTGGTGACATAACAGTGGTATAAACATGAAGAAACAGGCATCAGTTTTTGCATGACTTTCCAGTATGGTGAAACTGAAGTACATTGTGAAATGAAGTGCAGGGTTTTTTTTTTACTTGATCTCACTTTAGATTCAAGATTTTCAGTTTTGTAAGTACCAAATTTTTTCTTTTTCATATTTTTGATGCAAAGTTTACAAAGCGACTACCAACGTTTTTCTTGCTACTTTTGTATTTTGAAAAGGGTGCACCATCAATCCTCTCTGCTCCCCCACGCCCCATTCCCGGAAATGCAAAAAATTGCGAAGTTAACAAAATCAACTCAGGTAGCAGAAATATAGCCTTAAGTAGCGGGGCATTGAAAGAGGTTGTAATCTGAAATAGAGTAGTTTTGTTTTTTCCTAGCTCTTGGGTCTGCTCATTTGATAGGAAATGTGTTCTCTATTCGATGCTGTAGTGATGCCAACAAGACCTTAAAACCGGTGTGTGAAATGCGCTGTGTTTCAAGATTGTATATATTTTATAACACTTAATAAAATATACTTGAATGTTACAGTTCACACGTGCTTCAGCATGATCTGTTAATGCAGGTGCTGTGGTAATTCATGTCTGTGCACTTCCTTATTCCTCCTGCTCCACGACTTACCATGCAGGAAAACAGAGGGAAGAGGAAGGTGCTCTTTAAACCTGGCTGGTTACGGGGTCCTCGTTGCCTCCTGCGACGTGGAGACTTTGGGTATTGATTTCATAATGAAAATATTAATCTACCCAACCATTTAAAGATGAGGCCACTGTAAACTGATCTAGTGGATGGAACTTAATAAATTAATTTTTGGAGCATGGTACCCTGCTGGTACTTGGGGCATTTTTGGTAACTCGCTCCCTGTCACAGGCCACACAAATCTGAGCACGCTGAAGGACACCCCAGCATTCAGGCAGTAGCAGTGACCATAGCAGTGACTTACAAACTCAAACCTGTCTTTGCTCAACTACATCTTCCTGTGCACTTGAGAAATACTGGGTGTATATGCACGTGATGACTTTTTACCATTGTAAATATGTAGATACTAATTTAAACCTTAATCCAGTGGTATGTGTTGTGCTGTTGTCTGAAAGCAACCATATAATCCGTGGTGAAACTGATGGTTATAATGCTGAAAAATATGTTACTTATTAAATTACTTTTGCTTCTGTCTTTGAGAGGAGCACGGCTAATTCCAGTATAAACTCAAACTCAGATGCTTCCAAGCAAAAGTTCCATTAAGTAGTTTTGTCACTGCATATGGAAAACCAAGTAAAACCATCTGAGAAAACAGGAGTATCTTCATGAGAAAAACGAAAGCATGGAGGGTTTTTAAATATCACAGGTTTAAGTAGCCAACTAAAAAAAAATCATTGCAAATCTAACTTAAGTGCAATGTTATAATTACAGAAAAGATGCTTTGCCTTTAAGAAGTGCTTGTTTTTATGCCAAAACACTGCATTCCTCACACTCTCCTTTGACTCCACGCTGCCTAAACTTGTCTGTGAATGAATCTGGCAAGTAATTAATCAGGGTAAAATTCCATTGGGAGCAGCATGAAAGTTGCCTTGTCAAGAAGCAGCAACTGTCTGTTTAGTGTATATTCTGTAATATAATGATTTATGGACAGAACTTAACTTACCTTTCTTGCTACAGTGTGCTCCATATAAGATAAGTGTCTTTTCCCCCCTCAGTAATCCCCATCATCTAAGTGCTGGTGTTTTGGAAGGTAGGAGAAATGTAGGAATAACTGTACAAGCTTATAGTTTTCTTTAAAAAATGAATTTTTTAGAATTTTTTTTTCAGAAACATCTGCAAAACTTGATGCGCCAAAGTATGTTCTTAAAGGAATAAGTGAAATAAACTTTTTTGTACTAATATTCCTATCTAAATTAATTTAATAGGTATATATTTTAAGTAAAGAAGAATGTACATTGCTGTTATTGAAATTAAATGTGTGTCTGTTTTGCAGAGAAAATTCCATTTTGTTTTTTTATTCCTCCAAGAAACTTGTAACTGTCCAGTTTCCTTGTTCACCTGTCTAAGGAGCTGCTTGGCTAATCTCCATATTCTTACCAGATGTTCAGGGACCAATACTGAGTCTTTTGAAAGTTATTGTGAATTGGGCATTTAATCCAGAAGTCTACCCTGATGAGGTCACCAAGGAAGTGTTGGTAACTTTATATTGCTGTGGTATAAGCAGGATACAGGTTTGAAGCTTGCCTAGTGCCACACAGAAAGTGTGAAGATTAATTCTCACTCCCCGTCTGCTCTCTGCCACCTTTCTCAGACTAGGAAGATGCAATCATGAAGCCTGAAGGTCTTGCCTTTTGCAGATTATCATGACCAGTTGGCTGTTTAGGACTGATTGTAGATGTCAGGGGGAATTTTTACGTGGTATAGATGAATTTTTCGATCATTATCCTTTGTAATACATTGAGTGGCTTGGTCATAACATGGTCAGCAGGTGGAAAACTCCCTGACTCTTGTGCCAACACAATTAAATGAGAAAAAGTAGTGAATTTCACATACTTTACTTCTTGCCAGGGCTTGCTTGTTACAGGAGAGTTGAAGCACGTAAAGTTTGTTTGGTAGCTGAGCTGTTGTCCACGCCCAAAAATATCTCATCTGATGTTTTATATGCAAGCTGGCCTGGACCTGGAGAGCCAGACCAACCTAAATGTCACCTGTGGCAGCCTGTATCTTTGCTGCAAAGCAGATAAACTCACTTGTGCTTTCCAACCATCCCTGCAAATGATACTTTATCCATTTAGTTCGACCACTTCAGTTTCGTTTCTCCAAAAGTCATTTGAATTACGGGCGTCTGAGGAGCAGCGCCGTGCTCGGCCATTCCCACGCTTGCCCAGACCTTCTCTGTGGTAAATAAGCCTTGCACTCATGTAGACCTGTAGGTTTGGTGTAGGCTCTTGAAAATTTGTGTTGCAAGCTGTTCCTGAGGTTGGTTCTGTGGGCTCAGCCTGCAGCTTTACCGTGGTCGAGGGGCTGATTCAGATTGAAACGATGCCCTGCAGGCGGTGTGGTTGCAACAGGCTCAGAAATGGGAAAATCTACGCCAGTGCAAGGCAATTTCACACTGCTGCAGCTGTAGCCGTGCCTGAATTGGTATCATTGTAAGTATTTGCATAAAATTAAGCAACCTCAAACCATGACTCCTGTCAGAGGCATATGCACTTTGAACGACGGCGTTTGGCACGCCACAGAAAGAGTTGGCCCAGCCTGCCGCGCTCTTGACTTTTCTTTGCTGGCCTTGGGCTGCCTCTTATCGTGTCAGCATAAGCGTTGGTGCAGCTGCTGTGAGCCACATCAGAGACACGATGCAGTTTAAAATTCCTTGCATGTGAAGTGTAGTTTGAACTCAGGTACGTTCATCGTTGCAGTTGAGCTGGCAGGTGCACTTGTATTTGTGCTGACAACAGGGGAAGGAGGCACTGTGAAAATGGAAAAGAAGGATCAAAGTATAAGTGAAAGGCAGACAACAACAAAGAGGCTTCAGCTAAAAGGGCTCAAGGCACTGAATTGCCCTGCTCTGAGCTGGGGCTTTTCCCAGGCAAACTCCACAGGTGCTTTCCAACTTCAGTGCTCTGCAGTCCTGTAAAAACGATGCACATAGCCAAATTCTCCCTGCATGGTGATCCTCGGCTGAAGGTGCCAGAAGGCTACAGACTCCTCAGCTTTTGATACAGATGTTTCCAGGCACCTCTAACCTCCTACCGTGCACAGAAACCCTTTACTCTGAGTAGGATGCACAGCTTGCAATGCAAGTGTATCCTGTTGGCTGCTGCACACATGAACCTTCAGGAGTGTCCATGGGTACCCAGAATGTGCTCCCAGGGCATCCTGCTCCAGTCAGTGCTGGAACAAAGCACGCTGACAGCTGTTGCCACTTTTAAGACTTAAAGGAGGTGGTAGTTGGTAATGCTGATGTTGTCATCAACTGTGAGCTTGCAAAAGGTGTGTGTAGTTATTTCATATGACTCTGAAGTAATTCAAAGGCTTTTCTTGAGGCATCTTTTGGAACATCCACGTGGGCAAATCACCTTTGGCTTCAGCAGATGGGTCACTGGCACTGCAGTTCCCTTTGCAGGCTCCAGGTCTCCTGTGTTATGGACAAAATACAGGTGGGTCAAATGCTAAAAAAGAGGAATAGCTTACTTCAGTGTCAACTACAGCATCGTGGAAGGTACAGAGGGAAAAGCATTACTTAAAAGGAAACCACAGCATCCTTTCACTGCAATTTGATGCCACATTCAAAGAGTGCTCACTGAAATCCTCACGCTGGAGACCCAGCTCACTGGATTTTAACAAGGCTGTTAACGTGGCCTGGCTGCAACTTTAGTGTGGTTCATTCTAGTTCATTTGTATGCCTCATATGACTGCCACTGTTTACAGGAAAATTTGATACATTAAGAATCTCAAGTCATTTTGAATCACTTATATAATATAATGCAGGCTGCATTGATGTTCAGGAGGCAGCTGGACATGAGCAGGAGCCTGGGCTGACACTGAATATGCAAAATTATGATTAATACATTAATTATGAATATCACAAAATAAGGCATGCAAGTTTTGTCCAACAGAAATATAGTAATGGAATTACTGCCTCTTTCATTAATGCTGGGTCATTCTGCATTTTACTGTCTCTGAATATCTTAACTCGCCAATGTCTTCTCTCTGTCCTCATGATTGAGTCATCATTAATGCAACAAGAATTTGCTGTCCTTATGGAAAGATCATGTTCCCTTCACATATGTTTTTCTCAGCTTTGAACCCTTTTCCATGCACTCCTCTTACCATAAATCAAACTTTTCCAAAGGCTCCAGTAGTCCTGAGGTTAACAGGAAAGAAGGTGGTAATTCTAATGCATCTCACACCACGCACTAACGTGGAAACAAGGTGCATACAAGCCTTGCTGGACTCCTCAAAGGAGTGAATCACTGAAACTGGGAAAGAGAGTACTAGCACACCAAAACCTGTCCTATGACAGACAAAAAAGTTTCATACCTTCAAATTTTTATATACGTTTTTGTAGTTGAGTTGGGAACTAGACATTTCTGTCCTGAATGCGTTTAGAAGTAGCTAAGCTAGTTTCAAACCTTAGAGCAGAATTTCACTGGGCTAACTGTGTTTAAGCATTGCCAGTCATAATCCCTGTGCATGCAAAATGTTGGTCCGCAGCAGCCATGCCCTGGATTAGCCAAACCACGGACCCGATGCCCTGGAGTTCGCAGTGCTGGCTGCCATCCTGGGTGGTTTTATTCCCAGGGGTGAAGGTGAGGTGGTTTGAGAGCTCTTGGGCTCTCTGGAAACCAGAGCTGAGGGAGGGATTTCTTTTCTCTGCACTTTTGCCTCTCTCCCAGATCAAATGGTCTTTTATGGGGAGTTTGAGTTTCCACACAGTTCTCAGCCCTTGGTCTCTCTCCCTGGGCTATGTGCCGCAGGAGGCTGGGGAGGTGGGGTGGTTACTTTCCAAGGACGTAGCAAGTGTCCTACATTTTGCTCAAGTTTGGTTTTTTGTGGTTTTTTTTTTGTTTTGTTTTGTTTTTTGTTTGTTTTTTTTTGTTTTGTTTTTGGTTTGTTTTTTTTTTTTAAAGAAAGAAGAATCTTTTGTCATCTCTCAATGTCGTATTTCACTGACCAGTGTTAGGCTGTCTGATGGCTGTTCATCATTCCAGGACCTTTGCTTTGGCTTCAGTGCAGTAAGCTAATGAGGATGGATTAAATTAGTAGTAGGGTAGTGGGTAGGCTTTTGCTGGAGTTAATTTGGGGGGGGAGGTTGTGTGTGTGTACAACCTCTACTATGCCCTCAGAAATATCTGGCAGCAGAATGGGTGTGTGGGTAATATCTTCATCTGCTCCATCTAGATACAGAAGAGGAGATGCTGTTGGGGAGCACCTGTGTAGAACAGAGACATGATAAAGCAACGGGTCTGACCTGATATCACAAGACAAATTTTAATGACTCTTGTGCAGATCTCTGCAGAGCCTCTCTTGGCCTAGTTTGTTTGGTGATAAGAAATGGAAATGGTAACATAAAAAAAAAAGAAATACATGTTTGTAGTATGAAAAGTTGCATGTGCTTTTCTACATAGCTGATAAAAGGAAGCTGTAATAATTCTTTATTTATAAAAGTTTTGTGATGTGTAAGAAAGAAAATACCTTGATTACATTACTGTGTGCAGTTTTGGGCATCAGGATATAAAAAAAGACATTAAGCTGTTAGAGAGTTGGTGTCTTCTGTCTACTATAAAAAGGAATCAAGGTGGACAAGCTGCAGTTTAGGGACTGGGCCTTTGCCCTCCCTTTCTTAGCAGTTTGCACATAGCCCTGGGACCTGGCAATCTCATCTTCCTTCTGGCTTGTTGATCATGAGCTTTTTGGGGGGTCCCAGGAGAGGCAGGGAGGCATCAGGTGTGTGCACTGGGCTCCTGTGCCACGCACAGCCAGGACAAGCAGTGACGTGGGCCAGGAGAGGTATCCCCATGGCATGGGCTCAAGGGTTTTAAATGCCCTCTGGTGTCCGTCTCCTGCAAAACAGGAGTTTCCTTTCCCAAACTCCCCGGCTACGGCTGTGGTAGATGGAAAACTCACGTTTTGCTTTTTTTTTCTGTTAGTAGCAGGAGAGTGACTAACAGAGCATGGAGCTCCAGGGGACCAAGGGGAAAGTGGGCTTCAGAGCCACTATCTCTCACTCCTAGGGATCAGGATCCACTCAGGATCAACTCCACTGCTCCCTTTAGTTGGAGAGTAAGCACAACTGTTATTTGACCTAAAACAATACTATTACTATTCATAAAAGGCACGATTAAATTCTTGTCTTGTATTTATTACACCATAAAACCGTATTTTAGCACGTCCGTGAGTTGCCTGAAGCAAGAAAATGTATGGAAGAAGATAAACAATATCCTGTGTGCTGATATTGGTGGTGGCTTCTCTTCCATTGTGTCCCCCGAATGTTCTGGCTTGGCACTGTGCTTTCATGCAGAAGAATAAGGATTAGGCTTGTCCTGCTGTGAGATGATTCATGTATGGGGAATGTGCATGCTCAGAAGCAGTGAGATTTCAAGAATGCATCACTGAAGAGAAGCTTGTAATAAAAAGCAGCGGCAAACCAATAGCTGAGCAGGGGAAAATGTATTTAATAAAAGGAATTCAAACTAAAGTTGAAATCTTAAGCAGTTATTGCTTGTCTGACCATGTCTGCTGAAGTTGCTGTTCTTTATTCTATTTTCAAAATGCTTTTAGATGTAGCTTGTTCTTTGATTTTAGGTATTATATACATATTTATATATATTAGGTATTTTATGTGTATTTTTTTACAATATGCACTTCTTGAGGTGTTTTTCCAATTTAGTTACAAGATTTTGCTTTAGTACCACATCAACACTTACTAGAACAGGGCTGGATAAAGTTAATGTAACAGAAACTGGATGTCAAACTGTTATTTCCTTTATCTAAAGTGTGAAAGATGTGAGCTAATATTTAGCAAAATGAAAGCGTTTCTCAACTTTCAACATTCATGCTTTCCCAGAGATGTTATCATAACCCTGTAATTGGCATGAATTCTCTCCAGCAATGAGCACTGTAGGAAATGCACTTTATGTTTGTTACTTGTTTTTAAGGCACAGTGGAAATTCATGGGATATAACAAGCCGTGCACTTGAATGTGGCTCATTTTCTTTCTATACAATGAATTTATTCTGATGGGAAAGGGAACATCAAGCTTAACATGTTTCTCTGTAGAAAGCTTTCTCTGAAAGATTTTCATTGGGACATAAGTGCCCAATTTCCAAACAGCATGTTATGTTAAACAGACACTTTCAGAAAATCTGCATTTGAACTCTCTCCTCTAGAAAAAGAAAAACAAGCAAACAAACAAAAAGAAACAGTTCTTCTGCTCAGATTTCAGCTCCTGTCTTCATTGTGAACAACCCAGGCATGACAACATGTTTCTGGTGTACAAGCCCTGAAAAATAAGATTTACAAAGCAAAACCACAGCGCAGACTGTGGTTGTCTTTAGCTTGTCAGTTCCACTCCTGTCTAAGCGGATGAAAGGCTCTTGCCACTGGAGAGCTGCTTGGGAATCTACGTGAAGCTTGTTTGTGCCGCTGATTTCGGTCCCCACTGGCCAGGTAACATCACCAGAGGGGCCTCTTCTTCCAGCCACTGCAGATCCATCGACCTGACTGTTGGTCATGAGTGCTGGGCCAGTAAGAACTGGGATTTAGTACTAAAGGAAGAATATGACAAAAAGGCATTGTTGGCTTCATCATTGCCAACTGCTGCATGGTAGAGAGCCTCCCAAGCCTCCCTGCTGACCACTTTTCCCCTCTTCAGCTTCCTGCCTTTCCCATTTTTTTTTCAATTTCTCAATTCAGCTTTTCAATTTTTTCAGTTTTCCCTGTCAAGTAACATCAATGTTAGAACCAACGTATGCCATAAGTTATGGATGCTGCAGATGAAACTCCATGCCTTTAAACTTGTGCAGGAAGTACCATTTAATTTCAACTGATTTCTGTTGGGACACATTTTGGGTAGGCAGCGAATCTAAGGGAGATGGGGCTAGAAAAGCACAGCACTTTTTGCTGACTTCCATGCTAATTCCCCCCCCACACTCCTCCTTTTAATTTGGGTAAAACTGAAAAACAAAGCCAAATGCAAGCCATTGTTGCTCAGGCAACAAAATGTAGCTAAGAATGAAAACTACAGCTTCATTAAAAGCAACGTAAAGGGTGTTCTGTGGTTGCCTGTGGAAATCTGTGTCGATCAGACCTGGCTGCATTATGAAAACATCCATTTCAGTCAGATTCACTACAGAAGCAGCTAGGCTGCTGGGAAATGGGTTTGCATTTGTTTATATGCATTGGAACACTTGCTGTTTGGAAGTTACAATATATTTTGGCAGGCGTGAAAGAGAGAAATGTGGTTAATAGCCTCTTGCCAATTATCAGTTCTGCTAGATATATCATAGAGCTATCTAAGAAATCTGACAGCCTTCATAAAATCAGCCTCCAGCTAATTAGTAATGCCAGTGTTTTTCAAATGACTGTTAATATTATTGCCACACATCAACCAGAAGTGCAAGTGGGGACCAGCACTCTGTGTATTCAGTAGATATGGCAAAGTGTCATAGCCCTAAATCCAAAACTTTCAGAAATCTGAAAATATTTCTGCTCTTTTATATCCCCTGTACTTCTCTGTTCCCAGGTTGTAGTCTTTATTTATCTTATGGACTCAGTTAATATTAACTTCCTAATCTATGTAACTGATGAGAAAAAGAAACACATGGCAAAACTTCCTTCCAGAATGACTGATTTTGGTATTATACATTCTTGATTTTGAAATGTCACATACAACTATGAAGAAGGTCCTAGAATCTGCAGTCTTGTTTTAATTCATGATACTTGATATTTTTTTCACCCTGGTCTCTAACTACTGGAATTATTTAATGAAAGGGCAGTTTTGGAGGGGAAATATTTGATTAAGAATATGAAGCAAGTATAAAAAGTGAAAAAAAACCCCAACCCACAACATTTTATATACAAAACCCACCACACACACATATTCACATGTACAGGAAAACAGTAAGAAACATGTCCTACCATATAGACCCTCTCAAAATGTTGAGAGATGAAGGAGTGGCCAGATTTTTGTCCTTGTTTTACAGAGGGGGAACCAAGGTAGAAACTGGTTAAGTGAGACGCCACAGATCGAAGAGCTGCCCTGCAACAGAAAGATAAACCCAAATCAGGTTTCCTGTATCAAAGTCCAGTGCATTCACCACATCAGCATTCTTCCAGCAACGAGAGCTGTAGGAGTAAAAGAGGAGAAAGAATACCTAGGCATTAATTGAAGAGGCTGACAGAATTGTGAGTCACTAGGTAAAAAGAGGAAATGGGAAGCTGGAGGATAGGATAATGGAAAAGCTAAAAGCAAAGCTTTTAGTCTGTGAACCTTCCCTTCATAGAGAGTTGAGGTACGACTGCCAAAATAGGATGTTTATTTTAGATTTATTCCCAGTAGGAGTCTTTATAAAAATGTGTGGATCTTATTTTTTCAGTTTTATTTCATCAGCTGTTGGAAAGGCTGTGCTGTCTCTCAGCTTCCGGAGATCAAAGTGTGGGCAGTGAAAAATAATCTAATCTGCCACTTTGGAATAATTTGCAGCAGCAGGCATTCCCAGTGCAAATCAGAGTACAAATCAGATGGTGAATCGGTGATCTCAAAAGAGTATTACTTTGGATTAGTTGTCCAGTGAAGCAGGCACTTTGTACAATGCAGCAGACAGCTCCAATGTGAGCCAACTCATTGCTTGTTTTGTGATTTGTTTTTTTTTCTTTAAAGAACATTAGTTTATCAAGTGGATTCTCATACATTAATTAGGAGTACTTTGGCAGCATTTGTGTCTAGAAGACAGATTATGTGACACACTACTAAACAACTGAAAATTAAAGGCCAGACTTTCAGGAGAGGGAGGAGGTGTGGTAGGAAGCAGCCCAAGCTGCATTTTGGCTGAGAACAGGTGCATGAAGATTTAAACCCTACTTTGAAGATTCTATCTTGAATGTCCATTTCAGTTTACAACTTGATTTGTGAGACAGGGAGAAGGCAGTGCTGTCTGGCCACGGTTCAGTCCCAGTGCTTCTCTAGTTTGTCATGTTTTAGTGATGCTTGAATCACAGAATCACAGAATGGCCTGTGTTGGAAGGGACATTTAAGGTCATCTTGCTCCAACCCCCTTGCCATGGGCAAGGACACCTTGAACTAGACCAGGTTGCTCAGAGATCCATCCAACCTGGCCATGAACGCTTCCAGGGATGGGGCAGCCACAATTCCTCTGGCAAACCTATTCCAGTGCCTTACCACCCTCACAGTAAAGAATTTCCTCCTAATATCTAATCTAAACCTACTCTCAGTTTGAAGCCATTGCCCCCTTGTTCTGTCACTACAAGCCCTTGCTAAAAGTCTCTCTCCATCTTCTGGTAGGCTCCCTTCAGGCACTGAAAGGCTGCAAATATGTCATCCTGAGGCCTTCTCTTTTCCAGGCTGAATAATCCCAGTTCTCTCAGCCTTCCCTCATAGCAGAGGGGCTCCATCCCTCTGATCAACTTGGTGGCCTCCGTCTGGACTCGCTCCAACAGGTCCATGTCCTTCCTGTGCTGGGACCCCAGAGCTGGAGGCAGCACTGCAGGTGGGGTCTCACCAGAGCAGAGCAGAGGGGCAGAATCCCCTCCCTCCCCTGCTGCCCACACTGCTTTGGATGCAGCCCAGGACACGGGGGGTTTCTGGGCTCCCAGTGCTGGGTCATGTCCAGCCTCTCACCCACCAGCACCCCCAAGAACTGCCCTCAAAGAAGAGCTTTAATGCCATTTTACTGATAATATTTATTGCTAAATTAATCTGCTTTTCAGTTTGGTGGGACTGTTGTAAGTAACAACATGATTAGAAACACCACTTACCCATTTATAAACAGCAGTGTCCCATTTCTTCAGTTTAATGTTTTACTCCATCATGCCTGTAGCTGTGAGGTCACTATTGTACACAATAAATTGGTTTGCTGCCTCCCTGTGGACCTGTGTTCTGACCATTTATTAATAGAGATAAAACCGTTATTGGCTACATTTCCCACTTTAAAACATTGGCTAGCTGGCTTAAGAAGCACCATCTGTCCAGAACCAGTCTTTGGTGATTGGAAGAGGAATGAAGAACAAGAACTCGCTTGGACATCATGCACTAAAAGGAGGCAAATTTTGCGTATTCTGGGTGTGAAATGGTATCTGTTTCAGTATACAGGGAAAGCAGTCTTTGAGGGAAAGCTCCAATTTCCTGGGCAATATAAAATCCCTGGGGAAGAAGAGCACAAGTAGCTAGGTCTTACTGTGACAATGGAAATAAATGCATGCTAAAGCTGGAGTTCCAAGCAGCTTTCTGTTAAGGCAGGTCCAGATCCAGCAGCACTATTGTCTCCTCTGATTAGGCAGTAACAGCTCCAGACCATAGTCCTGACTCTGCCCTCACCCCCTGGCACACTGGGGAGAGGTGTGAGCAAGCTAAAATTTCAGGAGTCACTGGTGAAGAGTGGGTTTCCACCATTGTTTCTGTGTTCAGAGCAAGTCTGAACAAGCACTGGGAAGCTTGGTCCCTGCTCCAGACAAAGGTCAACCAGTTGCTTCTGATTTGATCCCAAACAGGTCGTTCTGTCAGACATTTCCTCCCCCATATCAGCAGCTTGCTCTCTCCTTTGGACCCTGCAGCAGGCTAGACATAAGTGAGAAGAAGAAAATAACACAATCCCTCCCAAAGCTTCATTTGAAATGGGTGAAAAGGTTGTTTCCCTGGTGCCCACTGTCCTAGGTGAGGCACCAGTTTCAGCCATGAACAAAGTAATATGAAAAGTGACAGGGAGACTTACACCTCTAAACTGCTGGGATGGAATGAGGTCAAGTTTGGCAAAGTGCATTACATCAGCTGGAGAAATCCTCCTCTAAAAGACAGCCCTTGCTGGCCACGCCAGATATATGTTCTACCCTGCCTGTTCGAGACCGCCACTGAAAGCCTCTCTATCCACCAGGGCTGTGACAAAGATGTTCAGGTATGTTTCTGCAAGAAGCAGCATAAATACCTATTGTCTTTTATGTATATTGGTGGCACAGCTCTGTATGCTCTTCTTCATCTACAACATGCTGCTCCTTGAGCACACCAGCTATCCTCTGCCATAGAGCAAACATCAGAATCCATCCTTTTAATGAAGAAATTCTCGTTCAAAGACATGGAAATTCAGGCCTACAAGTATTGATAGGACTGTGAGACAGGACCCAAGCTCTTTGGTTGCTTTAGGAGTGCTGCAAGCCCACCAGCATTGTTACTGAACACTAATGGCAAAGTTTAGAAGAATAACAAATAAGATTTAATAAGTTTTCCCTCTTGTGACAGACTGGCAACAAATTTTTCAAATATATTTGTTTGTCTTAAAATTCCTCTAAGACATGACAAGGTGCTACAGGCACCTTAAGCTTGGCATGTGCAATCATTCGTTGTGAAGTAAATAAATTTGCTTCTTGTCCCTGCACATCATTCCAAGATGCCTGGGTACCAGGTATAACCCTTACCCTGGCCTTAACCCTAGCCAAGTACCTAAGCAAATGTTTCACAGAATCACAGAATGTGCTGAGATGGAGGGGACCCACAGGGATCACCGAGTCCAACCCTTAGCCCTGTACAGGACCACCCTCAAGAGTCACACCATGTGCCTGAGAGTATCATCCAAATGCTTCTTGAACTCTGTTTCATTTGTACTTATGAGCAGTAGGTCACATGCCTGAAGTTCTGCATGTGATTTTCCCAGTCATGTGCTAGTTCATTACACAGAAAGCAAAAATCCAGTCTATGTATAAATATGTATATGTGCATATACGTACATACATATATATATCTGTACAAAAGATAATGATGTATGTAACAACCTAGTAGCAATCAGATGAACTTCTGAGCCTTACCCAGGTATTTTTGACTCCAGTCTCTCCTATCTTCCTTAGATGTGTGCACTAAAAGGTACAAACGAGTCAGTGGAATGAGAAGGCAATTCTGTGAAATCCCTTGGCCGCATAATATGGTGAATGGCAAACCTGTGCTGAATACAGATAAATACCTAATGAGGAGACAGCCTTAATATGACTCTCTGTGTGACATCTGATTTTTTTCTCAGTGTTCAAATGTAACTGGGCTGTAGTTGGCAGGCAGCTGAATATTACGTGCACGTGCAGAAACAACACAGTCTGTGGCTTAGCTTTTGGCTTAGAGACTGAAGGATTCCTTGGTTTTGTGTATTTTTGATCTTGTAGAAGATTTTTTTAGAACATATTCCCTAAAAGAAGATGTGTAATGATATTATGTGAAAGGACAGGAAGACACATTGTCTTATAATTTATTACTAGCTGTACTAACACTATCCTTACTAAAGATAAATCTTCTACTGATGTTAACTGTACTCAGGGAAATCAGCAGCAATCTGTACAAGCTGTGGGTATCTCTGTCCCCCAGGGCATTAACTTACTTGTTATGTTTCCTCTTTGGAAGTGGCAAGTGAATTTAGAGTGATAGCTGCTCAGCAGTCAGGGCAACGTATAGAAATTGGATTTGAACATAAGCATGTTTGTTCCAAGCTTTCCCCTGTGGCTCAAAAGGCAACCAGCTTATATTTTGCTGTGGGAATAAATTGTTCCTGTGAGAATGAGTAAATCATTAAAACCTAGGGTAGTTTCTGTTTCTTGAGCTCCTGGATGTGTTTGGGCTTAATGATATGAATGAAGCTGTCAGACATGCCAATACATGGGAATTTTCTGACCTCACAGCTTTAGATACAATTTCCTGTTCACCATCTACACTCTCTCTTATCCCAAGCGTGTGCTGCTCTGTTCAAACAGGACGATGCCTCACGCCCTGTTTCCTCCAGCTCTGTCACTGATGCTGGTGCACCTTGGGGTGGGTTCCTCAGGGAAGGGAGTGACAGCGCTGGGCTGCTCAGCGTGCCTGGAAGGGAAGGGGCGGAAAGGAGGAGCGCGACTACCGAAATGTACCACTAGAGAGAGCTTTTGTCCTGCTGACATTCTTAGGGACACGGCAAACAGCTGTGCTGCAGCTCTTGGAAGTTTTTCTAAGTGTTAAATTGTTCCTCTGCGGGTATCAGGAGGAGAGCAAAAGAATCGAGATTCGCAGCACTGGTAGGAAATGTAAACGCTCTCTGTGTCATTTTAATAGTACACTTGGTCCTGTGACAGCAATCAGGACAGCTGGGGGAACTGATGTCCGTCAGCCGGAGGAGAGCTGGTATGAACTGAGTGACTCGCACCAACAAAGGTCCTGGTCTGACACTGGTTCCTCTGATTTTGGCTTGGTTTCACGGTTTATGGTCTAGAGAGCATGGGACACCTTGGGAAGGGTGGAACTGCCCTTGAAGTTGAGCTGGCTGAGTGGGGACCTGCACTGCACATCTCTCCTTTGCCATGAAATCATATAATTGTTTAGTTTGGAAAAATCCTCCAAGATCCAATCTCTGACCAAATAATCTCAGGCATAATTTTGCTCTGTGAGTATCGCTTTTGGTTTTCACCACTGACATGTCACACAATTGCAATATATTTCTCAAATGTGTGCAATCACATCTTCATTAAGATTTGAAATCCTTTTTTGGATCACTTGATTTCTTAAGTGGAAAAAACCCAGCTTCCTTGAAATGGATACAACTTCACAGAAACTTTTGTTTTACCCTTCGTTTGTCTGCGTGGTGGAGCTTGGAATGTATTTTATCTGATGTCTCATATTGTTTGTGGCAAAGCCCCAGCATTGCCTCAGGAACAACATCAGGTGGGTCAAAGCTCTGAACATATTTCTGGGAAGTGTCATGGCATGTTTGCAGACTTCTCAGCTTCTCTCCTGGGCATTCATTGTTGTAGAGAGGATACCAGGACCATAACTGTGATCCAGCATCTACACCAGCCTTGTGATTACAGATGAAGCATCCCCCTCTCTGCCCTCCCCACCTCCAATATCCCTTCTGCACTTCTGTTGCAGAAATGTATTTGCAGTTTTGAAGGTGAATGATACCATCATCACATGAGCCTCCTGTGACTCCTGTGAGTGAGACCTATCTGGGAATGGATGGAAACCTTCATTGAGACAATGATATCCTTTGTTCTCATTAGGAAGATGATTGTTATTGTTTGATTGTTTCAGTTAAGTGGCCCACACTGGTCCTTCCCAGACTAAAACTCCAGGGACTGCTGGGGAAGAGGCATGTTCAGGCCTGTAAATAAGCACTTCTCACTGCAGGGAGAATAATTGCAGCTGCCTCTGTGCTCTTCCAGAAACCATCTACTCCTAGGAATGCCTGACCTAGGAATTTTTTACTGTGTTTTAAATACTCTTCATTGCAATGTCCCAGTGTACTCAATTTTTTTTTTTTTTTTGGTGAGATAGGATCAAACAGCATATTAATAGCCACCAAAGCAACACATATCCTCTGAGTGAGCCAAACATGTCAGAGCTGCACACAATCTAATTGTATGTATACGTGGACATCCAAGAAGCCCTGAAGAAAATGGCCATACTACAGGTCCCTTGGATTATTCTGGCATGTTACATCAAGCCAACTTAATTAAGGGTTGTCTTTAATGCTGTGTTCCAGGGTTTTATTTCATGTGTGTGTCACTAAATAAATAACCACACCCAACAACTTTTGTGAAGTCCTTAAAAAAACTAAGTTATTAGTTTGGGTTTGGGGTTCATATAAACAAGGCTTCAAACTTCAGCAGTTCTTCCTAGGAATGAGTGGCTATACTCAAGTATCCTAATACAGAAGCAGGCTAGTTGTTTTGTGTGTTCAAAACCACCATTGTGACAGTAGATGTACTCCAATGCAGCTTCTAATATTTATTTTAACAGAAATGGGCCTCCTAAATTTATTCCACCCTAATTTTCACCCCAAAGTAAGCTCTTTATTTGTGATCGTTGTAGTAGCTGCTTGATGTATTCCAGGCCTTGACATCCATGAGGACAGACACATTGCTGCACCACTTGATTGACCAGGTATGTAATCAGGGCTGATCATATTAAGAATTCATAAGCTCCAAGTGATGATTTTAGAGTTGCTACAGTTCAAGACTGTGCTTTAGAGACAAGGTGAAAAGTTGTCATAAATAATATAGGATTTGACCGTGCAAGACCTTGAGCACCTTTGGTAATATGTGAAGTTCTCCTCTTAGCCACCTTCATCCTTCAGAGTTAATGATGATAAAATAAATCTTTACTCCTGAAATCAGTCTGTCCCTGCAGTGTTCTGAACTCTTTATGAGGATTGCAAGAAGGGCTCGGTGTAAGGGCAAAGCACAGGTCTTTCCTTCTCTCATGCCACTGAGTTTTCAGCTGAGAGAGCACATGCCCCAGTGGATCCCTTGCTAGGGAGAGTGTCCAGGATGCACTTGGGCTTGTCAACACTCAGCTGTGTTCAGGAGACAGGCACACAGCTCAAGGTGTGCTGACCTCTCCTGAGAACACCTACTTATTTAAATGAATGTAGGGGTGTGAAATAAAACATTTATTTAATATCTATATAAATTTTTAATATCTTTAATCACAATATGGATTAAGGGATTGAGTGCACCCTTAATCAGTTTGCAGAGACACCAAGTTGGGTGAGAGTGTTGATCTGCTGGAGGACAGGAAGGCTCTGCAGAGGGATCTGGACAGGCTGGATCGATGGGCTGAGGGCAACTGTGTGAGATTCAAACAAGGCCAAGTGCCAGGTCCTGAACTTGGGTCACAACAACCCCAGGCAGTGCTGCAGGCTGGGGGAGAGTGAATGCAAACCTGCCCAGTGGAAAAGGCCCTAGGGGTGCAGGTTGACAGTGGCTGAACATGAGCCAGGATGTGCCCAGGTGGCCAAGAAGGGCAATGGTTTCCTGGCCTGTATCAGCAATGGTGTGGCCAGCAGGACCAGGGCAGTGACTGTCCCCCTGTACTCGGCACTGGTGAGGCTTCACCTCAAATCCTATGTCCAGTTCTGGGCCTCTCACTGCAGTGACATCGAGGTGCTGGAGCGTGTCCAGAGAAGGGCAGTGGAGCTGGGAAGGGTCTGGAGTGCAAGTCTGATGAGGATCAGCTGAGGGAGCTGGGCGTGTTTAGCCTGGAGAAGAGGAGGCTCAGGGGAGACCATATTGCTCTCTACAACCACCTGAAAGGAGGTTGTAGCCAGGTGGGGGTTGGTCTCTTCTTACAGGTAACAAGTGACAGGATGAGAGAAATGGCCCTCAGGTTGCACCATGGGAGGTTTAGATTGGACGTTATGGGAAATTTCTTCCCTTAAAGGCATCAGGACAAGCTGCCCCGGGAATTGCTGGATTTAAAATCCCTGGAGGTATTTAAAGACATCTAGATGAGGCACTGAGGGACACATTTAATGTTGGCCTTGGCTGTGCTGGATTAATGGTTGGACCCGATGATCTTAAAGGTCTTTTCCAACCTAAATGACTCTGTGATTCCATGATTTTAAAACATTAAACTGACTGCCTTGCTGTGTCTGTGGATGCAGTTCAGCACTTTTGCAGTTGTTCTACAACCTATTCCTGTGCATGAAGGGTAAGGTGCGATGCTGGCTCATGGTTTGCCCAGGCCACGGGCTCTCCCTGTGCCCAGCAGTGCATGTTCCCAGGGCCAGCTGTGCCATGCTGCCCTTGGAAGCAGCATCAACTCAACCACTTGTCAGACCACAGCGTGAATCAGCCAGGAGAACTGATTGGGATGAAAAATAAGCCAGGAAAGCACAGCAACCCAGGGAGTTGTGCCTGCCCACCTGCAAAACCAGAGGAAGGAGATGTGGAGAAACCTGGGAAGACAGCTAGCAAGAGCACTCCAGCCTGCTGGTTACGATGTACCTTGGTGTGAACAGCACTTCAGCTTTTTCTCTGGTTCCTGTGGGGTAAGCAGGGTGTGAGCTGGCAGCACACGTCCCCTCATCCCAGCTCATGCCCCAGGCAGGCATGGAGCGTCAGCCGACCAGCTGCACCAACATGCCAACCCACTCCTGTTGTCTGCCCGGCCTCCCTCTGCCCTGCCCAGGCTTGGGTGCTTCTCTGTGAGCCAGCAGGACATGGCAGAGGCTGCAGCTGATTTTCTGCCTCTGAAAGGAGCAGCTCCCAGAAGGGTCTGGAAATGGCCAGGGCTGGCTTATTGGCAGCAGTGGGGAGACAGGGCACTCCAGTGCTGAAGGAGGGGAGATAGGGCACTGGGGATGCCTTTGCTTGGCTCAGCTGGCTGGGAAAGCACCATGCCAGCACAAGGCAGCCCACTTCAAAAGCTGCTGTACGTAGAGGCTCTTGCTTTGCCAAGGGAGCAGGTCTCGGTGGAGTTGCATCCCTGCTGACTGAAGGCTTCTGGATCTGGGTGAGAATCATAGAATGGCCTGCATTGGAAGGCACCTTAAACATCATCTTGTTCCAAGCCCCCTGCCGTGGACTGGGACACGTTCACTAGACCAAGTCTCTCAGAGCTCCATCCAACCTGGCATTGAACACTGCCAGGGATGAGGCATCCACAGCTTCTCTGGGAAACCTGTTCCAATGTCTCACCATGCTCAAAGCAAAGAATTTCCTCCTAATGTCTAACCTAAACCTACTCTCTTTCAGTTTGCTCCTAATGTCTAACCTAAACCTACTCTCTTTCAGTTTGAAGCCATTCCCCCTTGTCCTGTCACCACAGGTCCTTGTAAAAAGTCTCTCTCCGTCTTCCTTGCAGGTTCCCTTCAGGTACTGGAAGGCCTCAATTAGGTCACTCCAAAGTCTTCTCTTTTCCAGGCTGAACAACCCCAATTCTCTCAGCCTTTCCTCATAGGAGAGGTGCTCCATCCCTCTTGGACTCACTCCATCCAACAGGTCCATATCTTTCTTGTGCTGAGGACCCCAGAGCTTGATGCAGCACTGCAGGTAAGGTCAAGCATCCTCCATTTGATAATGGGGAAGAAAAGCCCTGAAAACAACAGGTACTCCAGTGTTCAGGATGTCTTTTCAATTACACTGTCATCCCCCAGTGTGCCTGATCTATCTTGATAGATCTCAACTTTTCCCTGCAAATGACTCCTCTGTCCTTTCCAACTGTACCTTTCAGAGTTTATAAAGGGAAAGTGACACAACAGACAAGTTGCTCTGCACTGCTTTCATAAATGCCAATGCTAGGCTGAGAGTTTATATTGGATTTTTGAAAGAGAGGACTGAAATATTACTTTTCCTCCTCTTCTATCAGTGTTTTAGCCCAGGGCTTCCAATTTCAGTGTGTTTCTTAGCACAAGACTTACTGTGAGGTAAAAACTGGCTCTGAGGAGCAGCAGTTCCAAATGGAAGTGGCATACAGACTTGTGATATAAAACAGCTGGTTCATATAAAAGGAAAAATAATAGGAATATTTACAGCTAATTTCATGCAGCTGTTGTGGTGGAGGGAGAGGGTAGTTATCATTACCTTCGAGCTAAAGAGCAACACAAGCAGATTTACCTCTCCAAGGCAGCGAGAAAACCATCCTGTTATGGGTGACAAAGCACCACACTTACCGATCATGCTCTATGTTATCAGCTGTACGTGCTCTCAGACATAAACAGATTAAACTTTACGATCTAATTCATTCAGTATTGCAACCTTTTGTAGTTGAAGAAGCAAATACAGATAGATTACTGGTTAATGGATTTGCACATGGTCACCCCTCGAAAAATTCAGTAACATGGGTAGAAAGAGAGGCTATAGGTGAAGACAACTTCACTGCCTTGCTCTGACAAGGTTTGGCTACAATGAGCCAAAGAATAATGAAAGGTAGTGCAACCATGACAAGAGGTGACAGTGAAAACTTAGTGTGTTCTCAGCCTGCTGGCAGACTGATCAAGGTCAGTAGTCAGGAATTGGCTTTATTACTTTGAAGGCGCTTTAGCCTGAGAGTCCATTGCTGGGCTCCCCAGTACATGAGATGTGCTGGAGAATCAGTTGCCACAGAGTTGATTAAGGGACTGGAGCATCCATTCAATGAGGAGAGGCTGAGAGAGCTGGGACTGAGAAGGCTCAAGGGGATCTGAACCATGTGTATAAATCATAGAATCATTTACTTGATGGGGAAAGTAAAGAGAAGGCAACCAGGCTCTTGCCAGTGGTGCTCAGTGACAAAACGATGGGAAGCAATGGGCACATACTGAAATACAGGAAATTCCATTTAATGTGAGACAACAATTGTCTTCTGTAATGGTGTTTAACTCCTGGAAGAGAAGCTGTGGAGTCTCCAACCTCTGAGATATTAAAAACCCATCTGGACGTGGCCCTGAGCAACTGCCCTGGCTGGTCCTGCTCTGGGCAGGGTTTGGACCAGGTGATCTCCAGAGATGCATTCCTGCCTCAGCTGATCCCTGGTGGTGAGTGTATGTGAGTGTCTGCACGCGAGAGAGCAACAGTGAGTGCAAGAGCTGCTCAGGGACCTGCAGTCAGTGCATGCTACTCATTTCCAGGTTGTCATTTAGTCCCTGTTTACAGGGTGAGCTTCAAGAAAGGCTTGGGAATGAGGGCTCTGTTAGAGCACCATGAAATTATCTTTCCCACAGGTGTAAGCAAAGGTATCAACATGCTCCATGTTTCTGGATAGATCTGATCTTGCATCTGAATATGACGCAAGAAGGGAATATCTTTAGTTTTTCCTGGTTTAGCTCAAAATTTTTAAAGGTGTCTTAAAACCAGCAAAAAGGCACTGTAGGAGATATAGCATGTGGAACTAAGTTTGCAAAATGAAGCATTCTGGTTTGCCATGCCAGAGTTAAAGTTAGCAGCACAGTGTGGTTTGTCCCTTTGTGGTTAGTCATGATGAGACAGTCTTTGCTCAGACCATCACATATGGTTTTTTCTTATGCTTTCCTCCTCCTCCCCCTCATTCCCACAATAGATAGAATTTACTGAACGAGCTACCAGAGATACTGTCTTCTAACCTTACTCAGTGTTTGACCAGTCTGTCTGCTCCTGTATGAGAAACAACACGGACTACTCGGGTGCCCAGAACACACCAGCAGGCTCTGTTCATCCTGACCAGCTTCCAGCCCTGTTTTGGGGTAATTCCCAACTGTGGTTCATCCCCACTGCTAGTCTGAGTCCAGCGTTCACCACACTTGGCTGCTCAGGGGAAGGGTTTTTCCAGTTTGTCTCGTGGAAGCTGAACCTTTGGCTGTGCCCTCAGAAGAGCTGGCGCCAAGGGCTCCCCCTCATACCCAGTGGTGTCAGCTGGTCTGCTTCAGGGGTGGAAGCACAATGACAATGACAGCACGTATGGGGAGCTTTACCAGAGCAGCAAGAAGCAGCCATTGATCCCAGCCCATCTCCAGCACTGCCAGGACCTTGTAGCCTCCTCAGCTTTGTGGGTTAGCAACTCACCTCAGCTGTCCTCTGACTCACTTTCTTTCTGCTTGAGCCAGGTTAATTTTGACTTCATTTAACACCATGAATTATGGTGGTGGTTGTTTCTGTTGTGGACAGCTGTGAATACGATGGGAACAGATGTCCCTCACCTGCCCCCTCAGTGGCCAAAGGCCTGTGTGGGCAGAAGGTCCCTTTGCAGCAGGTGGAGCCGACCCACATGGCCAGTTAAACCCCACAGCACACCTGGCTTGGGTGGAGGACTCAGCCTGGTACAGACTGAGTTTGTTTGCCAGCTGCGTTTGGAGGGGCAACCTCTTCAGTGCAGCACAAGGGGTGTCTCAGAGGCTGTGTAGGTTGGTCAGCTTTGGGCACAGACTCTCAGGGGTAGGAGAAGGCGTCCTTGCAGGGATGGTTCCACGACTCTGTGGCAGCGTGCATATGCACAGGAGGTCATCAGAGCTGCAGCCACCGGCAGTGAGAAAGGACAGGCTCTGAAGCAGACACCTCATCTTGAGAAGTGTACACCAGCAGACAAACTAGCACCTGAGGGAACATGCTGTGATAAGAGCAGTCTGGAAACTGCAGTGCTGGGCAGTGCTATTTTCCCTGCTTATATCAGCTATTAAAATGTGTAATTTTTTTTCCAAGGAATAATATGCAGCTACAAACAAGGTTTTAAAGATTAGTCTTGCTTCAGTCACACCTTAAAAAGAGTCTGTGATCAGCAAACAAAACTGAAATGTCCACAAAGCCCTATAGAAAATGACACTGTGTGCTGAAGAACTGATGCACTGAAGTAGAAATAATATAAATGATGACTAAGCTGTGTGCTTTTAGCAGGGAGAAAAGCTGCATTTCACATTGAGCTATGCAGTGTGTAGGATCTGCCTCTCTGATAACAACACGAAGAATATAAAAGCTAAATTAGCAAAACTAACCTTCACCATGAAGTAACACACCCCCACGGTCACTTCCTTGGCAGGTCACTACCTGCTCAGGACTTGTTGAAGATGACAAACTATGGGGACAAACTTTAGCTGTGCCAGTTGTGATAGGACAATGAGAGGTCTTTTTTAAACTGAAAAGAGACTCTATTTAGATTAGATATAAGAAAGACATTTTTTACAGTGAGGGTGGTGAGGCATTGGAACTGGTTGTCCAGAGAGGTGGTAGATGCCCCATCCCTGGAAACATTCACAGTCATCTTTGAATGGGACCCTGAGTGATCTGGGCTGCTGGAAGGAGGGCATTGGAACGAGATGAGCTTTAAGGTCCCTTCCAACCCAACCCATTTTGTGATTCCATGACACTGAACCAGCTGCCTCACTGTCACTGCTGAAACTGTTTTAAAGCACTTTGGCCAGATAGAACAATGAATGTACTTGTGATTAAGATTCAGAGACACACAGGTGTTTTACTTACAAATAAATGCTAACTATTACTGAGTATAAATTATCTGCCTTTAAAAGAATATTTTTGTCATATGACTTTTCCTGTGTGGAAAAACTTCTCTGTTAAGCAACTTGCAGTACAAAAACAGAGCTAGCAAGGAGATTACATTAATCATGATGCAGCACCGAACACTAAAATGATGATTTTAAACATTAGGCACTTAATTTTGATCAATGCAGTTAATTAGCAGATTTGTTGTGGTTGAATAGGACGGTGCAGAAATAAGGGAATGGATGAAAGCATCTGGCTACTGGTTGTATTTTTCTGGCACTGAAGGACACTGTCACATTACTGGCAGCAATAGCCGGTCGGCTTTTGTTGGATCCCTGTCTTTCTTTGACTCATATGCCAAAACTCCAATTCCTCTTTAAGTGCTGTGTTATTTTAACAAGTACAAAAACAAGCACGAAGCCAACGACCTTGGCCATTTGTCACACTGAAACAAAACAATGGCAATTGTTCACGAGCAACAGGGAGGGCTTGTCTCTGTGGCTGAGCCTAAGGCCTTCTGCCAGCTCTGCTGTGGGTCACTGTGACCCAGCAGAGACACACGCCCTCGGTACGGACAGTTCTTCAACCCCAGCCCCATCCCTGGCGAGCCCAAGGGCAGGCGGTGGGTGCTGAGGGACAGCACAAGGACAAGGCCACTGTCAGCCCTGCCCTGCTGGGAGCAGAGGCTGGAGGGAGCCAGTCCCATCCATGCCTGCTGCTCACAAACCCAGCTCTTGTTTTCCGGATGGAGCTGTCTAAAACCACAGAATTACAGCTTGATTTGGAGGGGAGAGGGGAGATGCTGGAGAAGATCAGACTTCCTTCCACCCCTCCTCGTCTCCCTCATTTCAGGGTGAAGTGTTGGAGGTAGCTGATGTTGACAGAAGCTCACTGAAGGCCAGACCAGCCAGCTTATGCCTCATGGGGATGTATGCTGCCTGCCTCCTCCGGGGCTGTGATCACTTGTTCATTACTGCTGTAAGAAATCTTGTTGTCTTTTGTCAAAAGTTAAGCAAAAGAAAAAAAAGAAAAAAAGACCATGCCTTTTCCTTTCTGTTTCTTCACCTGTCAATATAAAGCACCAGCAACATAATGACCCCCAAAATTAACTTCCTTTCCTTCTCAAGAGTTGATTATGAAGAGAAAATACAATTTTTGAGAAAGCAGTTTGGATGGAACTGCTTAAAGGAAAGCTTCATAAGTACATACAGTAATGAAAAAATACGTGCTCATTTGCTACTGGGAAAAAAGAATATACAGGAGGATTTCAGGCTAATGGAGATGAGTTTGACCTGCATGCTTGTCAGGCATGTAGGTGAGTGCATCTTTCCCATGATTGCGTTCAGCAGTTTTTAAAGTTTTTTCCTCTCCTTTCCCTCTGCCTCTCCCTCTCCATTTCCTCAGAGCTCCATCCAACCTGGCCTTTAACACTTCCAGGGGTGGGACATCCACAGCTTCTCTGGGAAACCTGTGCCAGTCCCTTACCACCCTCAGAGTAAAGAATTTTTTCCTAAAATCTGATCTACACCTACTCTCTCTCAGTTTGAAGCCATTCCCCCTTGTCCTGTCACTACAGGCCCTTGTAGATAGTCTCTCTCCATCTTTTCTGTAGGTTCCCTTCAGATAATAAAAGACCACAATTAGGTCACCCTGAAGCCTTCTCTTTTCCAGAATGAACAATTCCAATTCTCCCACACTTTCCTCACAGGAGAGGTGCTCCATCCCTCTGATCACCTTGGTGTCTCCTCAGAACTCACTCCAACAGGTCCATGTCCTTCCTGTGCTGGGACCCCAGAGCTGGAGGCAGCACTGCAGGTGGGGTCTCACCAGAGCAGAGCAGAGGGGCAGAATCCCCTCCCTCCCCTGCTGCCCACACTGCTTTGGATGCAGTTATGGAGGCTGCTGCTGCTTATCCAACTCTTTGAAGCCCATATCAAGCTGAGTGAGCAGAAACATTGCATGTTCCAAAGCTATTTGCAAATTCACACTGTATTATCCCTTCACCTATCTCCACACTGGAAGACCAACTATCCTTAAGTACAGTCACCTGTACAAAGACCTTGTTCAAGATTAACTACACAAAGAACTTCAAGTGACAGCACTTCAAACAAACCTCTAGATAGGAGCAAAACTGATTTTCAAAAATGCACCCTACATAAACATCTATTCAGGATCACCTTTTAAAGCTATCTTTGGAAAGATGGACATTATTGTTTATTTCAGTGCACAGCTCTATACGAATAATTTGCACTCTATGATCTTTTCACTTTGAAGTCTGGCTGCCTTGGATTTTGAATTCTAATTACTTTACCTACTGGAAGCCACAAAAACCACTACCTCTCCTCCCCAAATCCCCTTAAACTGATTTCCCACAGTATTTTTTTTCTTCAGCAGATTAGCAAAAATCATTGAAAAGGTGAAAACTGCAAAACTATTTTTTGGTAATTTCATCTTTCTTTAGGCGGATTAAAGAAGTCCTATCATTTAAAGCTGGCATTTAGCTTCACAGAGTACTTATTTTTTCTGCTATATCAGGAAGAAAAAATATTTTAAAAAGGAATTACTGGAACTGTTCTGCTCAGGACCCTGTACCAAACTGGTGTTATTAAATGAAAAAGAAGTTAGGCTACCCTTGGTTAAGAAACCCAGTTTTTAGCCATGTTTCTTCACTTATGGGATACAATAATCCATGCTTTGTAACATCCACTGTTACATATGTATGCTATATACAGAGGTCTCCTCTATCCTTAACAGCAGTCAGTGAAGGCTGCTATTTGATTGACCACAGAACCAACACACTGACTTGTATGTATTCAAAATACACAGAAAAGCACAATAAATGTTCAAATAAGCAGCAGAAAAAGTTCTTACCCAAGTTCTCATTATAGATAGGTAGGTATGAATGTATCTCATAAATTTTATGAATATAGCCAAATAGATGCACCACATGACTTAGACTGCAAAGGCTACCTCTGTCCCGTAACCTATTTCTGCTTAGTCTGTCAGCATTGCAATCTACTTTTGAAATAAAAATAAGGATGAAGGTCCTGAAGTTGTTGTAATGAAGGTTCATATAACAAGTTGCTCCAGGACCAGTCTTGGGAGTTTCTATTACTGCTGAGGATTTTGCTCAGAGGCATTTTGATGTAGAGTCAATATAGTGCCTCAGGAAACAGGCTAGTTGCATGACTTATTCTGTTGTTGTGAGTAAAACTAGCTGCTGCAGTGAGGACTTTTTTTTTTTTATGTTAGCCTAATACACAGGCTACATTTTAAAGAACTGGAAAAGGCGCCGTTTAGATTTTAGACCTGCTGAAAGTTATGACTATACAAAAGGATTCCAAAGATTACTGGTGGGTTTGCATCAGATTTATTAAGCACTCTTCTTGTTAACCTTGTTTCTTGTGTGCAACCTCAGTAATTTTAAGAAGAAAAGCTTGCAGCTAAATGTAAATGCTGGTGAGTTGGTGTTTCTCTGTCATTCCACGCAGTTGGCCAAGTGCCCCTGCCCAAGTTTAACATTGGCACTGCTGGTGCTCTGAGGTGAACCACCACTAGTTCATATAATGCCTCCCTCTGATGGCGTGATGACCTATAGATCCAATGCTTTCTGAAAGGATGACATCATGGGGTTGCCTCAGTAACCCAGCAGGAGCTGTTCTGATGCCACCTCAACCCACAGCAAAAAATCAATTGGAAACCAGGGTGATGATCTCAGCTGTTACCAGCACTGGAGCATCTCAAAGCATCAATACAGTTGCAGTGGCAGGGGAGTGAAGCACTTTTTTAGCCTCTTGACTCCTCCTTATTCCTAAGCAAAGCTTTCCTCGTGGCTGGGGCATTCCCAAACACACACACCCAAATTGCTCTCCCTCTGCCTGTGTTTTGACCCAGTCCTGCCGACTTTCTTTCCTCATAAGTGGAACTCCTGTAGAGGGGTTCAGAAAATCTCCTTGAGCCACATCATCTTCTAAAGATTTTGAGGTTTTATTTTAGCTTTCCATCAAATGTCTATTAAGTCTGGGCAAAATTAGCAGATTTCCTGAGTTACTGAAGTAGATGTAGAGAACAGGACAGAGGCACATAGATCTGTGTAAGTGCTCCCTTGTTAGGCATTAGGTGATTATTAAGAATCATTCATATTTTTCATCAGTGCTAAGTAATATCTTCCCCAAAATAATGTATTTTGAATTTTTTTAGTATTAAGGTAGGCTCTTTTTCTGCCAGCTCAGAGATAAGATTCATCACACTGAGCTGGATGGGAGGTCACAGCTGCCCAGGCCTAAGGACCTGCGTTCACTGCTCCTATTCTTACTGTCTTACTAACTCTAAATGCTCAAAAAATTATGTTGCCAAACTGACACCCAGTTTCTCCCCAGTTTCCTACCTTTTTCACGTCCATGCTTTACTCTTGAGTCCTTGAGCTTCCAATAAATTACTCTGCCAACAATCCTACTTCAGCCTGTAATTTTCCCTCCTCTCGTTTTTAGGGTGCTGTCTCATGTGGCAGCACCTTTTCTGACACCCAACTGGGGGTTAAACACCTGTGGCCCAGGACAGAAGGAAGGTGAGGAGGTGAGCAGGGAAGGTACTGGTGGGTTACCAGGAGCGTAACCTGAATGTCAGAGGGGAAAGAGAGTAAATTTTCAGGTATTACAAGCACTGAGAAATGAACTATGATTTCTTTTCGTTGTTGTTAATACCAACAGAAGAGTGATGGCATTTCTCACACTGTTCCTGCTGAGTCAGGGGTGGAGGTGCCAGTGAGCAGAGGAGGATGCTTGTGCAGAGAAGGACTGGGAAGTGTCTCATATGGCTACCTTAGGAAGGGCCAACAGAAAAGAATTAACTACATAACTACATGTTCAAAGGGCAAATTAATTTCTTCTCAGTAACTGAGGAAAACAGTCCTTTAAATAAACATTCAAGCAGATGGCAGATTAATCAGTGATTGTAAGACATTCCTGCAGGTTTAAGGGCTTTATGGCAATGGGAACTGTATGGGATAAAAATTAAAGGAAGGTGAAAAACTCACTATAAGTTCTGTTTTTCATTTCGCCACAGGATCTACCACTGACTACTGTTATTATTACACTACCAAACAATAGTAATTTAGTAGCATCTTTGTTTTTTCCACTCTACTGCAGAATTTAATCTACTTTGAGAGCCATGGCCACTGGCATTCCTACTTCCCTTCCTTCCAACATGCTGTCTTAACATACCATCCTTATGAAACCAATTTTTTGAACCTTGAAGCCAAGAGATGCTAACACATTTAATCACTGTGAAACAAAAGTGAACAGAGGGCTGCTTCACACAACACAATAAAAAAGGGACTTTTTAAAAAAACAGACTTACTTGCAGACATTGTGAATTTAAGCCCTGACTGTCTTTGGCTGGAAGCATCATGATTTTGAGATGTTTTAGAACCACAGCTATTGTATGGAAGTTTTCTTAACATAAAACTCAACCAACTTTAATAACCTCAATGCTATTTCTACAGACACAGCTTCTTTAATGTTGTTTCAGTTGTATGTCACCAATTTTATATCCAGTAAAAAACAGAAATGACATTTTATTCATTCTTAGAACCAAAAGTCCTGGGAAAAATTAATAAAATAAGCAATCTGCTAATCTGAAAAAAAAAAAAAGTAACAGATTGCTTTATTACATTTCCTTCAAAATTAAATCCAGTATTTAAATATGTATAAATCAGTATCTCATAACTGCAAAACAAATTCAACTGCCTGTGCAATCTATTGTATGTTTGCCACAAGTAATTAGCATTTCTCATTTTGACAGAAACAGTTGCATTATCCAGATAGTGTTATAGAATCATGGAAAAATTTGGGTTAGAAGGGACCTCAAAGATCACCTATTTCCAACATCCCTGCCATGGAGAGGGACACCTCTCACTAGACTAGGTTGCTCAGAGCCCCATCCCACCAGGCCTTGAACACTTCCAGGGGTGGGACATGCACAACTTCTCTGGGAAACCTGTTCCAGTGCCTCACTACCCTCACAGGGGAGAATTTTTTCCTAATATCTAATCTAAACCTGCTGTCTTATGCGTCAGAGATATTTGTAATAAAAAACCAACCAAACAAAAAAACAACCAACCAACCAAAAAAATCAATTCTGTTCCAAGGGTTTGATTAATTAAAAAGCAGCAACAAGCCCCAAGCCCCCTTCCCACTTTCTGGACGTACTGGTTGGCATGGAAACCAGCACAGGCATTATCCATGGGGGGGCTAACAGATGGGCTACACCTGCCCAACATGAGATCCCAAATTAGGAAACAGGGAGAGCAAATTTTTCTAATGGAGTTGCTCCTAAAAAAAAACAAAGATCCTGCATGAAAATAATAGATTAAGCTCTTAAATGGATCTAACTGTGGTATGCTCTATCACAGGGATCTCATTTTGATCAAGATGCCTCTTTGTGAATTTAATTACTGCCTAATGCAGTCTTAGATGCAGCTGTGTTCTCACTGTTGGAGTCTCCAGGCACTGCAATACAAATAAAGTAACAAATGGTTTCAGGATTCAGTTTTGGTGAAGGTTTTTATTTGTAATATATTCCTTTGTTAAAAGAAAATAATTCAGTTTCTACCCATTACCACTAGCAATTGCAAAAAACCCAAAAACAAACAATCCTCACACTGTAGCAATTCTACCAGTTTTCAGAGAGCATTTAATTAAAATCTTTCTGTTAAGTGTGCCAGTTTCTGACCAGTTCTTGTTAATATTTTAAATAAGCAATAGCTTATAATGCAAATGTAAGCTGGTAAGCTTTAAGCTTACCCAGCTCTCAAACTGGGTTTTATTTGAATCTTAGAATCATAAAATCATTGAATGGTTTGTGTTGGAAGGGACCTTAAAGATCATCTCATTCCAACTCCGTATCACGGACAGAGACAACTTGTACTAGACCAGGTTGCTCAGAGCTCCATCCAACCTGACCTTGAACACTTTCAGGGATGGGGCAGCCACAGCTTCTCTGGGCAACCTGTGCCAGGGCCTCACCACCCTCACAGGAAACAATTTCTTTTGTATATTTAATCCAAACCTACTCTCAGTGTGAAGCCATTCCCCCATGTCCTGTCACTACAGGCCCTTGTAAATAGTCTCTCTACATCTTTCCTGCAGGTTCCCTTCAGGTACTGGAAGGCCACAATTAGGTCACCCCAAAGCCTTCTCTTTTCCAGGCTGAACAGACCCAATTCTCTCAGCCTTTCCTTGCAGGATAGCTGCTCCATCCCTCTGAACAACTTGGTGGCCTCCTCTGGACTTGTTCCAACGGGTCAATTTGATAGGTGTTCATGGCCTCAAATACCACTTTTGCAAATGCACGTCTTCCCCCCTCTGCCTGTTCGCCACTTAAAACACATGCAACTCACATCTGAAAACGTTAAAAACCAACACTTCTTATACAGAAACCACTCAAATTTAAGGCAAGATCTATAGAAACAGTTCAAATTCAACTCAATATTTACACCACATAGATGTCCCAGTGAAAGTCAGGAAAGGAACCCCGTGCATGTGATGGTAGGCCATTTTCTGATAGCCATGTCTGTCCTCTTAAAAGTCTCTGGGCTGCAGAGATGTGCAGCAGGAACTCCAGTTCAGCACTGCCAGACAGCTGGGGCACATGCCGACCCCTTCTGCAACTTGAGCTTGAAGGGAAAAAAAAAAAAGGAGTTATATATTTAAGTACATGTACTAGGTATATGCCTTCCTTTCCTCCAAGTCATGACAATAAAAATTTTTTTACACGTTCCCAAAATTATCATTCCTAATTATAATCCCTCTAGGAAACGAAAGAACCCCCCTCAACCTTGTCTGGATCCAAAAACCCCTTCAAAATGTAGTAGGGAGGACTTCAAAGTGTAGATGTTATGCTTTTAATTCCCACAAAAGCAAAGAGCAGAAGTGTTGAGTAGAACTTAATTCTCTTCACGATCCAGTTGAACTGAAATGCACCCTTATCAGTCTGACCGGACACTTGGGGAGTCCAGATCCAGCCCCCCTCAGACTGCACAGTGGCAACTTTCACAGGAGTAACAGAATCCCAAAATGGCTAAGATTGGAAGGAACCAACCTCCAATTGGAAGGGTCCAACCTCCCTGCTCAGGCAGGGTCATCCCAGAGCACATGGCATAGAATTGCATCCAAGACAGTTCTGGAGTATCTCCAGTGAGGGAGACTCCCCACCCTCTCTGGGTAATCTGTTCAGTGCTCAGTCACTGCACAGCAAAGAAGTTATTCCTCATGTTCAGGTGGAACTTCCTGTGCATCAGTTCCTGCCTGCTACCTCTTGTCCCATTGTTTGGCACCCATTGCTTGGCACCACCGAGCAGAGCCTGGTCCATGCCCTGACACCTCCCTGCAGACAGCTGTCTACCTTGATGAAGTCCCCTCTCAGTCATCTCTCAGGCCCCCTCAGCCTTTCCTTATAAGAGATGCTCCAGTTCCTTCATCATCTTCATTGCCCTCCATTGGATCCACTCCAGGAGCTTCATGTGCCTCTTGTCCTGAGGAGCCCAGAATCAGACACAGCACTCCAGCAGCTCTGGACTCTCAGCTTTATTTTACAATCAAACCTACTCCTTCTTCATGCTACTCACTCCTTCAGCTCAGCTATGTAAGTTACCCCCTGTTTTCACATAAAGAGCTAAAGGCATAAAGATTTTAACTTTTGTGTGTGTGTATATGTGTATCTTCAACCCTCCTACCCTCCCCCTGACTTTTCCAGTGCAACTCAGCAACGTTCAGTTACTCAAACGCAGCTCTGCAAAATTTTTGGCAAAGATGAGGATTTCCTGTCATAGCAGAATGATAGAAGTTACGAAAAGCAGAGGCTGTTCTGTTTTATAATGTATCATTACTACTTACATTTCAAAATTAAAACATTTTATCACAGTCTGACCCAACTTAATAAAGAAATCATAACAAGGCAGTGTAGTATTACAAATTTATTGAGTTTCGTCAAAGTAATTTTTCAGCATTGAAAATTTTACACATATAAAACAACTTCAACTTCAATGCATTAAAATCAAAGTATGTATTTTTTTGTAAATTTAAAGGAAGTGCTGTGCTTTTTTTAAAACATCTCATGAACCAAATCCTTCAGTTATAAAGCTGATAAAAATAAGTGATACACCACTAGAGCTTTTTAACACGTGAAATTCATCTCTTTGGGAAACAATACTTTTTAAAATTGTATCATGAAAGATACAGACCTGAAAAAGGATAAACAATCATACACAAGGCATAAACGTTACACAGAATAAGTCAGACATTTTATAAAGAGATCTGGAAAAGTACCTAAAATAGTGATATTTATTTAGTATAAAATTTCAATAATAAAATATTGCTCATAATAAATAAGAAAACATGAGTTTCATTAATACTGTTCTCCCCTTAAAGCTCTCTTGGATGTAACATGATCAGACCTGATCTAAACACTCAAATTTTTATTTTTTCCTCTGTATGAAGGAGGCAGGTTTACAAGCTTCAGGTCATTCTTTGCTGGAAACAATTCTATTATAAACAAAACACAGAATTAATTTCAAGGTTCATGCGTAGTTATGGGAAAAAAAAATAATAATCCCCAAGTGTGAATAAACCTTATTACAGTGGATTTTAATACCTAAAATATTTGCCCTTTTTTTGTTAAAAACAAAGTGGAATAAGACTTCTCATGGATTATGAATGCAAAGAGAAAGCTGCCCAAGTTTTCTCACAAGCCTCTAAATACCTGTGCAGCCGTACTTAAAATGGTTACCGAAGGTGTCAGGGACAGTTGGCTTTACAGGGGGATAGAAGCTGCATCCCTTTATATGGGGACGTTGGATTTCATCCCCGCTCGGCCCATCTGCAGACACGGCAGTTTGGAGTAGTTCTTGAGCAGCTGCTCGATCGCGATGTGACGCACGTTGAGCTCAGAGGCCAGGGAGTCCTTCTCCTGGACTTGCTGCGTCAGCTCTTCAAACACATCTGCAAGAACATCATCAGGTTAATGCACCCGCTCCCTGCACTGTCACAGAGTTAAGGAGTGACACACAACCCTAGGAAAGAGGCACAGACATTTCAGCAGGCTCATGAACAAGGACGCTGCTTTTTCTGGTTCCAGCGCAGCTTTGCATGGATTGGGAACTGAACAGCATCACTAGGTTCCAGTTTGAGGCAACCTGAGCCAAGGTGGATCAGTTCATAGCTCAAAACAAAGCTGACTCTGGCTGTATCAGCAATAGTGTGGCCAGCAGGACCAGGGCAGTGACAGTCCCTCTGTACTCAGCACTGGAGAGGCCACACCTCAAATCTTGTGTCCACTTTTGGGCCCCGCACTCCAAGAGAGACATTGAGGTGCTCAGGCATGTCCAGAGAAGGGCAACAGAGCTGGGGAGGACCTGGAGCACCAAGTCCTATGAGGAGCAGCTGAGGGAGCTGGGGGTGTTTAGCCTGGAGAAAAGGAGGGTCAGGTGGGACCTTTTTTCTCTCTACAACCACCTGTAAGGAAGGTGTAGTCAGGTGGGAGTCAACCTCTTCTGCCAGGTAACAAGTGACAGGACAAGGGGAAATGACCTCACATTACACTAGGGATAGTTTAGATTGGTTATTAAGAAACATTCCTCAATGGAAAGGTTGTCTAGCACTGGAACAGGGTGCCCAGGGCAGCGGTAGAGTCACCATTCCTGGAGGTATTTAAAAGACATAGATGTGGCACACAGTTTAGTGGAGGACTTGTCAGTGCTGGGTTAATGGCTGGACTCGATAACCTTAAGAGTCTTTCCTAACCTTAACAATTCTATGATTCCAGTCAAAATCTTAAAGAAAATACCATGCCAGTTTGCAACACCAAAGCAGGTTAAACAATAAAAGCACCCATAAATCTCTATATATCACATTGCCACATGAAACAAAAGACTTCAGTTCAAAACTTAACTGATAGGAAGGTAATCAGAATTTCTTTTTTTAAACCAGACTTATTTTATTGCAATGCAACACAAACCCAAACCAAGAAGTATTGAAAAATTCTCACCCTGGATTTGCTTGAGCAGTTTTTCATTAAGTTGCTTTAACTCTCCTGGAGTCATTGTAGTCACTGCAACAATAAAATCTGTTATTACAACTACCAAAGTCACATAAGCATCCCTAAGCAGACTCCTATTTTCTAAAGTTTTCTCCTACTGGCATCCTAATAATCATCAGATGTGTGGCAGTAAGTCAAGAAGCAACATTATTTATCTGTCATTTGTGGAAAGTTTGAAAGTTCCCTTTTTAATGTTGGATAGACAAGAATTTAATCCATAGGAAAGCCCCCTCTTCAATGTCAAAAAGGTGGCAATTTGAGCCCTCAGAAAAGTAGAATCCAGAATTAGATCCAGTACCAGAATTGCCTGACACATTTAAATGCTTCACCTTCCTTAGACCACAAAACAGGATTTCCCCAGTGGAACCCCTGCAAACACATCTGTTTAAATGTGGGCAAGTGGACAATTCCAAGGTCACTTCTGCCATGTTTGCAAGCCTGCAGGAAGCAGCCTCTGACAGAATATTCAGCACATGGATACCTGTTTTAGTTGTCAAGCTCTGTGCTTTATGCACACAAGAATAACATACACAGTTTCCACTGAGTACCTCAGTGACAAACAAAGACCAGCATATAAAAACAGAGGTTTCCTTCTGTGCCCCTGGTGAAAATTAAAAGATCCTCTGCATCATTCAAAAGCCCTTCTGTATCTCAGGTTGTGTGCATTGATCATCCTCGTAGAAAATACATACTAAGCCTCAAAGGAGGGAAGCTGTGAAAGAATTCTACACTGCCCTTGATCAACAGCAGCAAGCAGGGGAGCACTGGCCTATTTCCTAGAACTCCCTCAACCCTACAGTGGTGGGCACAGGTGGAGCCAGGCCTGCTGCTGAGATGCCCTTGGCAGCACAGTGGAAAGTGACAATCCTGAACACCACAGGGGGATACAGGGCACTCAAACAGGTTTTAAGACCTTGTAATTTTAAAATACTGGGTTTACACTTCAGCTGAGCTGTTTCTGCTTCAGCTTAGCAAAGCTCTCGCTGCATACTTGAGAAAAACCTATACTGCAGCTTTTTTTTTTTCTGAGATTTCCCAGTGCAAAAGGTTTCTATGTGGCAAATTTAAAGCTTAAAATTCTGAAAAAGATGGGCTTTACCTACCCACAGGATTATTTGATTATCCTAAGCCTTCTTTTTCAAACTTTCTCACAGCTTGCAGTTGTGGGATGTTAACTTGCTGACAGTACTGCCAAACCAAAGAGGATGGCAGTAGAACAGCCTACTTGGTACTCAAGACATAATCCCAGTTCAGAGTGAAACAGATTCACCTTTCTCTTCCATCAGCCAGGCACAATGGTGCTCCTTCAGCTATCAATGCAACTGAGAAGTCCTTTCTCACATCTTACCACCCTTTACACTCCACAAAAACCCTGACAGAATTTACTATACTAATTGACAGCTAAAAATTCATTCCCCTGCCCGCCTTTTACACCCAGTGATAGGATGTTACTTCCCATTTCTTCATTATTTTCATCAACACTTTATCAGCTAGCAGACAGGCCAGTTCACACATTTCATGTGTGTGTTTGGGGACAGGACTGTTTCATGTCACATTATTCTGACACTTAAGGAAAAGGGGAAAAGGAACAGAACGCTAAATTTAAATAAAACATTATTCTATCCATAGCTCAGGCAAATCTTAGAAATAATGGCCAAGCTATTTACAGTTACATTAACCTTCTTTTTTTTTTCTTTAGTAGACAACTACGTCACTACAGTGACTATGTCACTACAGCAATAAGAAGGTACCTCATTCTGGCAGTATGACTAAGTTTTCCTTCAACATATAAATTTTATATAATCATAGAGTCTCCAAATGAATGTCTTTTGAAGGTAAAGTGCATTATGCAGTCATAACAGAAAGAAAAAAACCCTGTTATTGTGCTCAAAGCAGCTTTACATCCCCCCGTCCCAAAATCAAAAATCGGAGAGATAAATTCCAAGTCACTAACTTCAGTCAGACAACCCCATAAAGCAGGTCAAGCTTTCATAATTCCTCTGTTAACTGCTGTCCTGATTTATGCAATCCCAATTTATGACTCCAGCAGACAGGTGGTCAAACAGCACAGTGTATCTGCTTTGATTTATGGCTTCAAGGTTACTCATTCACTACAAATGCAACATGACACACCATACAGCAGTTAAGTAAGCTCCTTTCATAAAGAATGAGAAATGACTCAACTTTGCAAGGACAGATTTGTCAGTTTGTTAAAAAGACGGGAGCCTTAAGAAGCTAATTCCAACTTTTTACACTACCTGTTCTCACTGTCTTCTGACATTCCAAATTCCATTATTACCTTGTTTTTCAACAGACTATTTTACCAGTGTTTTTGTTTTCTTTCTCAGGTCTTTTGAAATTCAGAAACCCTCTCCAATTACTCTCCTCATCTACAAAAGTAAGAGTGGATGCACTCCAGTTTAGGACCAAATACTGTTCTAAAATAAGGATGTTAACTGCAGATATGTGTAGGATTCTAGTCCTAACACATTTCATGCAGGCTGATTCCAGAAACACTAAAATATCCAAATTTTCCTAAAGATTTCTTCTAGTCATCTTCTTCTTAACTAACAGGAAAACTTATTCTCTGTTATTTTCAATATCACCAAGGTCATCAGAAGATCGCTCAGGTCTACTGCAACAGCCCTTAACAGGACATGGTTGGCACAAGGGCCTTCCTATTTTCCTGTGCTCAATAAAGAGAAGGAAAAAAAATCCAGCAAAATGCACAAGGAAAGTCTGCTACTATTAAGAATGTTTCACTTTTTATGTTGTTTCACAGGTCTGCTCTGCTACCTGACCTCTAATTTCCCTGCTGCTTAGGGCAGCTCTCTCTAAAATGTAACTTAGGGCACCACACAAGTTTAATAAGAGAGAGAGATTTGTAGGAGCTGAGTTACCTCCACAGGCAGGGCTGTGCAACTCCCAGGAATGACATACTGAAGTGATTTTTTTAACATAAATTAGACATGTCCTATATGACACTGGGGTAGAGCGAAGAGGAAAATTAAAACACCAACCAAACCCTCCACACTATTTGCTTAGCCATATAGCCTTTTTCTTCACAGATTTTAACTCCTGGATTTCAGGATGAGAATCAATGACCCGTGGGGACATTAAGTGGTCACAAAAGAATGCCCTTGCTTGCTAGGATGGGTGTAAATAGATAAATACTCACGTTCCTCCTTGCTGTATTGAGGATGCCTCCTACGAACACTGGCAAGTGAATCACCTTCAGCTTTTTCAGCTTTCTGGACTTGGTTGTGTTTAGACCACAAAACGCTGCTGCAACAGAAGGTAGCACCGAGTCTGAAATCAGGGGATTCTCTTTGTTCCAGAAGAGTTTGTGAGCAGCTTGAGATGCCTCCAGATTTCCCATCTATCCATTTTGCAGAGTATCTAGGTACTGGGGAGTCAAACTGTGGCAGTAATTTTCTATCAGTCTGATGTCTGAAGCTAAAAAGCTGGTGTTGGGAGGTTTTTGAACTTTCAGAATCAGAGTCTATATCCTTGTTTTGTGCGTACTGTATGATCCAGTTAATCTTTTTGCTCAAGATATTTTTTACTTCTGCATATGGACTTTTGGAGAGCTTTGATCGTGGACAGTCCTGATTTGCTATTAAGTGGAATTTTTCAAAGCAGTCTCTGTGCCCCCTTAAAGATCTTGTATGTAGAAGGTCCGACTTTGGTACTCCTGTAAAGACACAACAAAATACCATCTACTCAGCTGATTTTTTAAAATCTTTACTCATAAGCAACCAAGAAAACAAAAACGTAAGTGACGCTTTCCTACTAACAGACTTATCACTGAAGCAAACAAGGTTATCTTGTAGTTTAAAATTTTTGAAGTTCCACTCAGTCTCGAGTCCTCCGCACACAAAGTGTTCTGCACAACATAATCTCCAGTGCAGGACTTCAGCATGTGCCTCTTGGATGGCAACACAGATGAAGCAAACTGCTAACTCACACTGCATCACCCCTACACACAAGTGTATAAGCTGTAGAAGCAGAATAAACCCAACTGTGTATCAGCAAGTTCTACAGAATGATACTGAAGAGCATTTTGACAGCACTCATACATGCTCCCATCTCCTATGCATAATGTTATGAGCCATCTGCTCAAACAATACTGCAGGGTGCGGGCTTGTCTCATCAAAGTGGCCAAACATAATTCAGATTTCAGTCATAGGTTATTATTTTGCACTGGTACAAGCCTGCAGCCTGGCTACAGAAGCAAGTTCTACTACTGTCGATGTTTGCCAACGTTAAACTGTCCTGAAATTCATTTCATGTGTGCCAGTTTGGGCTGGGATAGAGTTAATTTTCATCACAGTCTAGTATGGGGCTGTGCTTTGGATTTCTGCTGAAAACAATGTTTTCACTATTGCTGAGCAGACAGAAATAGTCAAGGCCTTTTTTGCCTCGCACATCACCCTGAGAGGGATGGGGGTGCACAAGGAGCTGGGAAGAGACACAGCTGGGACAGCTGATCCCAACTGACCCAAGGGACATTCCACACCATATGGTGTCATGCTCAGCATATAAAGCAGGGAGGAGGAGGAGGAAGGGAGGACTGTTTGGAGTGATGGCATTTGTCTTCCCAAGTCACCGTCACGCGTGACGGGGCCCTGCTCTCCTGGGGATGGCTGAACACCTGCCTGCCCATGGGAAGCACTGAATGAATTTCTGTTTTTGCTTTGCTTGTGTGAGCAGCTTTTGCTTTCCCTGTGAAACTTGTCTTTATCTCAACCCACGGGTTGCGATTCTCTCCCCCATCCCACTGTGGGGGGGGAGGAAGTGAGTGAGCAGCTGTGTGAGGCTGATTTGCTGGCTGGGGTTAAACCACATCATCTAAGATGGATGTTTATTCTCCTCTTTGCTTGTCCTCCTTCAAGGACTATTCAAATAGCTACAGCAGGTAACTTAAACCTCAAAGTAACTGATAGTGATTGACACTTTTAAAAAGGAACACAATCTGTGAAGATCTACAGTTGGTGAGCGAACACAGATGGTATGAGAAATGACTATTTCAAAAAGTTAATAGTACCCCAGTACAAAATTACTTTCTGCAACTTCAGTGGATATTTATTTTTCTCCAGATTCACCTACACAGTAGATTCAGAATCCATGCCCAGAGTATTGAGCAGCTTGACATTTATCCCAATAACCAGTATGCTACTTGGGAGGTTCCCAATATAATGAAACCAATTCTATCAGTCAAGGTCCTCAATGTGAATAACAATAACATACGTGTGAACCACTGGCTGAACCTGTTCAATGCCAGAGTATTTAAACCATTACATTTGATAATGTAATTTGATCTTTGAAATTAGGCAACACCAACTAAGCTGCAGCCATTTTACCTTTAAGCACATCAAAGACTATTAAAATAAAAACCATTAAATGCAACAGGTAAGAAAAGCTGACAACCGAGACACTAATGAGCAATTAACAGAAAGCTGCATGTTACAATTCTCAGTTATATCTGACTTTCCCTCTGAAATTCTCCAGGTAAACTTTAAGCCTGTGATCCCAAATGATTACCAAATGATACACTGTCTTTTTAAGTTATCAAATGGCACAGAATCCCAAAGTACTCTCACAACTAAGCTATAAAGGTAAAATTCTTAACACAAAACTAATGAAAACAAATCCAAGCACTTCGTTTTGATCATTTCTCTGGTAACTGGTGCTTGAAGTTGGGGAGGTCAAACACTGGAATCAGCCATTATAAATTGCTGATTTTCCAGTGCTTGGGCAGCTCTGAAACTCGAGTGCATTATTGTTCCGGTTGAGTTTCTAAGAGCATACACAATTTACAGAGCAAAATGTCTAAAAGAGTGGAAAATGAAAGAGAACAGCAGTGGAATTTATTTTGTTCTTGGTAGCAGGGGAAAAAAGGTCATGAAAACAGATGTTCCTTCAGTTCATGAGATAACTATTAGAAAAAACAAAACCCACATATTAACCAGAGGCACCTTTTAAGGAGGAAGTTCTGAAGCAAAGTACAGAGACAGAGGATGCCTTCACCAGGCACAGTCAAGATTCTCACTTTGCACCTCAAAATAGTCTTCAACCTCTTTCAGGAAACACACATTCACTAACTTTTCTCAAGCTCTACATGATCTGCTGCCTACTTGCAATGCTATTTTCCCTCTCTATATTTACAGATGCTTAAAAAACTCCAAATAAACATTTCTAATGAAAACAAGGAAAGACAAGTAATTTGTTTTCATGACTTATCAGCACTATTTAAATAGAGCAAGTCTGCTTAACCCAAGTAGCATGCTGGAAACATTAAATCTTTAAGACATCAAGGGAGAGCAAACATTGTCAGGAGAAGTTATAAGGCAAATATATTCAGGACACTGCAAACCCTACAGACCCAGAGTGATTTGTTCAACGTTATTTGTTTTACCCAAGTGATTCTTCAGCATTCTTCACTGCTGCTGCTCATAGTGTTTTCTTTTACTTACAGAAAAACATCAGCAGACTGGCTGAAAACCACATTTTGCACAAACTTTCTATTCAGTAATGCTCAGGAACCCACCTAAACATCTGACCGTAAGGAGAATGAATGAACCTAACGTCTTCTGATCACAGGACAGGGTAATCCTGTCTGAAGTAAGTATATTTGAAGATCTGGGGAATCTGCCCTATTTCTATTAAAAACAGGAAAAAAAAAGTAATTACAAGTTTAATGAAGTGCTTCTAGAGCTGGTTCCACAGGCCTAGGCTCTCACAGTCAGGAGCTCAGCCTGGCACATCTGAGGAAGCAGGCCAGGCTACATATCTGTAAGCATACACACCATTGCTGCTGGGGCAATCACAAAAAAAACCACCTGCACAACAAATGACAAAATACTGCAGTATCACTTAAAAACCAGAAATTCCTTTGAGGCTGCCTCATGATTTCAATGAGAACAAATGCTACTCGTCCAATAGGAACAGAGTGTGAAACCACACAAAACAGCCAACACACAATTTGTTACACAAGAGAAAGAACAAGTGCAGCATGACTTTATAAAGCCCCATCTGAATTTTACGTCCAAGTCATAAGCTCAAGGTTACTCAAGTCTGTCTTTCTGACAAATTTATCTTTTAAGAGTTCCCACTCCAGAGGCATGCTGCTCAAAGAAATCTATTTTATCAGAACTCAGTAATATTGAGTGCCTGAGATTAGCAATTATTAGAGAAGAAAAAGAACACATTGCTTCAAGAGTCTAATCTTTGCATTTATATGCCACATATTGGCATTAACGTCCCTATTTCTGAACACAGAGAAGGTTATTGCAAAACACTTCCAGTGTACAAGAATACACACACAACCCTTCTGACCAGAATTTACACTCTTCCCCTTCTCTTACTGCACTGAAAAAACCCCAGAAGGGTCTCATCTAAATATTCTTCAATAGAGTAAGGAACTGAACACTTGTACAGAACTGTTAACAGATCTGCTTCAGCTTTCACATAACTGGTTTGGATTTCTACTGTAACACCCCCCCGCCCCAAAAATAAAAAAAAAAATGTCAGTCAATCTCTCTTTTGTCCTAAGGTGACAATTAGTCCTTTCCTACCCAGAGAACACAAATAACATCAGCCACAACCTTCTGGAAGAGCTGAGCACCGAGAGCAGCTGCTGCGCCAGCACAAACAGCAATCATGCACCAGTATTAAAGCAAGTAAGGCTACGATCCTTTGAAACAAACCCTTCTGTTGTGGGCAATACCATCAGCTTTATGAGGCAGAAAAGATGTCCATTTCTTTTTGGTAAAGACTTCATACCCCACTCAGATTATTTCACATCTTTCCCTTCATCACAACTGCAGAAAATGCCTCCAGCTGGCAAAGTGGTGTGGATCAAGTGATATATAAAGAGGATGCAGTTTTAGAACACTCATTCCTTTATTCAGCACTATACACAGAGAGAGATGAATAAAGCACGGTAAGACTTCTGTTACAATACAAGAAGCAATACTATAATTTTGATGAACAGCTGCTGTCATTTCCAGGCACTTTCAGAGGGTTTCAGTTCCACCTCAACATTCCTGTTTGCTGATATCCACCTCAAACTTTATTTTTTGTCTGGTTCTTCAAGTCCACAATCATACAACCATTAGCACTTTCCCCCCTCCCCCACCACGTTTACAGTTATGTCGACATTTGCTCCTTCTCTTACTTTCCAAGAACAGGATTGCAGACTATATCCAAGTATGCCCTACCCTTCATATTTATTTTTTCAGAGAAGGAAAAAGACCTACTCAAAAAGCAACAAAAAGCCCACAACCATCCAGATTAGAAAACACAGGGGGGAAAAAAAATCCAGCAAAATTCATTATCATCTAGAAGACCATGTCTAACTAAGACAGCAAATGCTATTAGGAAACAAGCTCATGCCAGATATCACTCCTCAAATGAACAAGATTCACAGGCTGATGTCAAACCTCCAGATAAATCATAAAACAATATAAGTGCTTACTACCCCCTATTTGCTTCTGATTCTAGTAACCCATTTGTCCTAGATGAAAGAAGAATATCTCACTTCACTCAGCAATATTTTTGTATGTTGACTTGTAGAACAGCACTTCCTCTTTAAGTACCCAATATTTAGGTCAAAAAAACCCCAAAACTGACAATTTCAATTTCTAAGCTTTGCAAAGTAGAAAGTCAACATGTGTCCTAATCCACTCCTGTGAAGCAATTTTGTAAATGAATGACCAGCAATCAGGCAATTTAGTACACATTTTTGTAAGTTCTAATTATTCATACCTGTAAAGTAGCAGAGAGCAGGGAGAATATTTACCATATAACCAGGTGTGTAAACACATCTCAATAAATTCTACCCTGCTTTGAAGAATTTGTACTTGAAAGTAAATGAGTTTCCATCATATTAAAATTTTGGGGGGGTTTGGTGGTTTTTTTTTTTTTTTTTTTTTGAGGGGAAGAAACCTACAAAGACTTTATTTCTGCCTATGCAACTGATTCATTGAGAACCATGTATAACCCTTCTCCATGATAAAGATACAGAACTAAACTGAAACGTTTGCTCACATTTATATAAAGCTGGCTAGTACAGTCATCTTATTTCGAGATTATAATAATAACCAAATCCAATCTAAAAGGACTGTTCTTGAATACTTCACATCCCTACACAAATGTTTTCACAGAAAAAATAAATCAGTGATCATTAGCGTGCTTATTTATCTACAACACAACACTGGTTTTTTTTTTATTTGTTTGCTATTCTCTTTAAAAAAAAAACTTCTTATTTGGTCTTTCAGCCCCATCAGTTGGAAATAACATTAAAGAAAGCCTGTATTCCCTTCTTAGCAATTTCTAACATAATGCTAGAAAATAATTGTTTTTGCAATGGTGAATAACCTTAGCTTGAGCAGCTCAAGTGGAAAAAAACCCCTGAATTTAAGATGGAGTGAACTAAAATTAAAAAGAACACTTCTAGACAATGAATAGCCAATTATAAGTTTGTACTACGAGATTAATTAATTACAGCCCCTTTAAAGAATTTACAAATACTTTATGGGTAAGATTTACACCTGACCACAGAGAAAGGAAAAGTAAAGCTGCCTTCTCAGTATAATGCTGGTGCCCACTGCACACACAGCTCCATAAATGGGTAAGGTACACGTGGTTAATAAGGACAGACAAAGGGGAGTGGCTGCACTTCACAACACAGCTTTGTACAGCACCAGCAACACGGGGGAAATTACCTGTTTAAGTCAGAACAATTAGAAAAAGATACGCCTACAGTTTTAGCTACTTGTGGAGACTTGCCTTCATAGCCAGTGAAGAAATGCTTCTCAGGCACAATTCTCCTCATTCTAAACAGTTAACTCCAGAAAGATTTGTGACAGACACTGATCTTTTTTCCTTTAATCCTGTAAGTAGGGAAGTGCCCTTGTGCAGTGCTTGTCTCTGGCTGCTTGCTTTGAGCCCCAGCTTTCACTACGTGTTGTGAAATGTTGCAGCTGCTGCTCCCCTCAGCTGTCCACCTCAGTGCAACCCTCTGTAAACAGGGATGTTCAGCCAGCTCATGGAACAGCTCCTGAACATCTGCTAGTGTCCACCAGGAACACAAAAATCAGATGAGCTCAAGTTTGGTTTACCTTGTGTGCGGAGCCAAGACGTGAAGCGTTTCACTGTCTGCTGCAGAAGACATTAAATGTTCATGTTTGTCTATCTTAAGCCACTGCTGCATATTAGTCTGCTCAGCAAGAGTGCTGAAAGAGGGGGGTTCTTAGAAAAGCAGATTCCAAGACCTGTTCAAGATACATTAAATAAAAAGCAGTCCATGATGACCTAAGACAGCAAGTCATCCACACTTCTAAATGACAAGGAGTGGGGAAAACGGATACTCTTCAGTTGTGCAATTCTACCAACACTGAAAAACAGTATCATTAGAGACATATCTCCAGTGTACCTGCCAGACAAGACTAAAAGCCAACTGCTATTTTTAAGTGTATACGCACAATTTCATTTGAGAGTTAAATCTTATGACTTATTAGACTGGCTGGAAGGAAAATGCCAATGCCATTCATTAACTTCCAAAACCAGACACTTCATAAAGACTAGATATTATCTTGTTCATAAATGGAAGTTCTCTCCTTGCTCTCATATGATAAAGCCACTACATTCCATAGATCAAGCATGCACACAAGTCTCTCACTTCATTTCTATCAGCTCATTTGTATTTTAGCACATAGCAGAGACATCTAAGACAGAACAGAGATTCAGTTGGCCCTTTAAACATGTTTTAAAAAATCACGTTCTTTATAAACTAGTTTGCTATCTGAGAAAAGCGTTTTCTTCCATATTAGACAAAGCAATACATTCTGATTACAGAACATGTGTTAAAAATGTCTCATATTTCATTAAAAAAACAAAACAGTTAAACTAACCTAGAAGAGAGTGTAAGCATGAGCCAGTATTTCTGTATGTTATAACAGCTGCTCAATTACCTTGTTTGCATGCAGAAACCTCCCAGATTCACAGACAAAGAAGGCAAAAATGTACTTTCAGAACTAGCCACACAGCTCCACATTACTCAGTGGTACTTGCACAGCACTTGGAAGACTAAGAATAACATCTCCAACCATGTTTGGACTTGAATTTGTAGTTAAGCGCTTTACTGGAAACTGTAGCTAGTTCCACAAGTCCATTCAAGTTTGTAGAAATGAGTCATATCCCTGGGCTGCAAACACTACCTTGAAATAAGTTCTCATCTGTCTAGCCTAAAGGACAGATGGAATTTTTCAGGTTTTATTGCCAAGATAATCTGTTTTACTGGTTATCATTTCATTAACACTGAAAAAATAAGAATGTGTAATATTCTGGAACAGAATTAAACCAGCAGTTTACAATTCTCTCAGCTACACCTTACAACCCATGTTATTTCAGTGAGATATTCTTCTGTAGGGTGTAAAAAGGAAAAAAAGTGAAATTTGAGTGTTTACAGCTCTTAACAACTGAGTTCCCTCCCCCCCACTCTCTCTTTTTTTGAGATGAACACAGAGAACACAGAATGAAGATATTACACAAGCTTTTATAGACCTCAAAAAAAAAAAAAAAAGCCATGTGATCCATGTGATAAGACAGATTTGTTTATAACATCTCTGGCTCAGCCTGGAGACTGGGATGCACCAACCTGATGCTGAATTTGCCTCAAATGCTGAGTCTATAGAACTTTAAAGGGCCATGGAAATGTGACTGTCTCAACATAAACCAGGGGAACAGATACCCAGTACTACTACTACATGTTATATTACAAGACCTGTGACAGGAACTGTCATTTGCTATTCAGCTGTTCAACTCTAAGCAGAGATGGAAGCAAGCCAGTTTGCTTGTCAGCCAGCATTCTCCAAGATGTTATTGTAGTTAAGCAGCACCAGATAAGCAAAAGAGTGAAAAACAGCTCAAACAATGACGTTTTCCACTTCTATTACAGTCTGTCTCTGTTACAGCCCTTGAATGTGAGGAAACTTGGATTTTTAAATAATTCTGCATCAAGAAATACCAGTATAAGCCCAGGTTTATAGATATATTATGACAAAAACCTGAACGCCTCTAAGCAGCACCACAGGCACCACAACTGCTGCCTCTGTGTGTGCCGTGAGACACAGGATAGACAGTCACGAAGAATCCCGGAATGGTTTGGGTTGGAAGGGACCTCAAAGATCGAACCCCTCTGGACACCTCCTGCCAGACCAGGGTGCTCAGAGCCCCAGTCCAACCTGATCTTGACCTGAACGCTTCCAGGGATGGCGCATCCACAACTTGGAAACCCTCTATAACTGGAGTTTCAGAGCAGCTTGTAGGGACACCATATTCAGGCAGAGGATTTTGTTTTGTTGATATATCCATTTACAGACCGTTCTTACACATACACATGTACATATTTTTGAGTGTCCATGTATTTCCCCCTGCTCTCCAGGTACAACTGCAGATCTGTTGTTAGTAGTCTCTCTCTGCTATGAGAGTTCAGTTAATAATTTCCTTATATTCTAATGAAATTAAAATGAAGAACTTTGTCCCAGCTAACACACAACACATGATTTCCTGGCTTATGCAAACTAGTCACAAATGAATTCAAAACGTTTCCTGTTTCAGTCCACTGATTACTACTGTATTACTACACCTACTTGGAAAAACAAACAATACACAATCTCTGGTGTTCACCTGCACAAGGCAAGTAAAAGCCAACCTCAAACTCCAGCAGATCCACACCACTCAGGATATTCTAAGCCCCTTCTGGAAATTTAAAGACACCAGACAGAATCAGCTTCACTTCTCAAAATGTTCAGTATTTCATATGTTAGTACTTTGCATATTTTAAACTTTAAGAAGCACATTAGTATTCTGCTGTGTTAAATCAACTGACAATGATCCTTCAGACACAAAAGCTACTTTGGTAATAGAAGTATTTATGAGTGGCTTAGTCCAGTCAGCTTCCCTGAGCATGAATCCTCAAACTCAGTGAGCTGGATGAGCCAGGGCAACAGGGAAAAAAATACTGTCCTTTCCAGAGAAAACACTTCCCCCACTCGTTTTAGACTGAAAATCAGCACTTCTGAACTTCGCTGAGAATGTTGCTCTTTCCTTGTTCAAGAAAAGTTGATGACATATAAAAGAGGAAAGTTTAAACCTGCATCCTGCCTTTAGCTATTCCTTATGTCCATGTTCCCTTTTCTTCTCCCTTTGCTACCACTCTTTCCATCAGCTTTAGAGAAACAGATCCTATAATCCTTATACATCCCTCCTAAATAAATTCTGGGACAGACACCACAGCTGATCTCCAAATTGCTCTCAAACCAGCAGTTTCTGTGAATTACCTGAACTCAGTAAGAAGTATAATCACATTTTAGGCTAAGCCATCATTTTAATTCACTAACAGACTAAAAATCTAACACTAAAAAACTCATGATGGAGACCTGATACCTTATAAAAAAATATAAAGGTTTTATGACACAGTAACTGACTTCCTCATTCAGAAACTCAGCAGTTACTGCATTAAGACAGACCACAGACTAAGCTTCCTGTACAGCAGTATTCTCTACAAAGGACTAGAAGAGCAACTTGATTTCCCCCCCACCACTTATGTATCATTACAAAGCTACTGCCCAAACATAATAAAGGTTACAAATGAACACCTCAATGCCAGGAAGGTACAGGCTGAGTTGTGTCACAGTGCTGACCCAGGAAGAAGTCTGTTGAGTCACTATTACAGACGAGGATGGTCTCCAAGTACCTCACTTCTAATTACTCCTCTTACTGACCCAAGACAATCAACAACATCACCACTGAGACACAAGCAAACCTGGACAGCTGTTGAACCCACAGATGCCAGAAGACACAAAGATCCACCAGCACTAAACGACACTGTAATTAATTGCAGCAAAGTAAATTACATTTTTGTAGTGTTTTGTTCACATAAATTTGTAAAAGACCGCTTCAGAGGGGGGTTCAGATGGTTAAGCCCTAGGCTGGATCAGTTCTGAGCACAGGATTTGCCATATAAAGCTTTAAGCAATCAGATGCTGCCGTGAAGGGAAACGGAATTGTTCTCATCACTTTCGCTAAAGCATTAGAATATGATGCCCTTCTAAAAAAGGAAACTGGGAAACCTTCATACACAGACTCATGAATCAGAATTATTTTGCTTGGAAAAGACCTTTAGGATCATTGAGTCCAACTGGAAACCTAACACTGCCTAAGCCCACTGCTTGCCCTTGCATTACACACCTCTAGTGCTCCCTTCCATCGTGACCCACCTCCTAGTGCTGACTGCATGGTCAGGGAAGATGGAAGAGGTGCTGTACATTCCAATTAAATCAGACAGCACTTAACACATGGAAGTTAACAGGGTGCTGCAAACAGTGGGAGTACTCAAGCATCCTGCAAGATGCTGAGCTGTGACTAATAGCCTGCCTGCTCTGGAACAGCAGCTATTTCCTGCTTCTCTGAGGGAGCAGTTCCACATGGACATCCACACCAAAAATGAGCAAGCCTGTCCTAGCTGCTGCATGAGTATCTTTTTAGAATAGCCTATTTAATTTCCTGAATTACTTAACTATATATGCATGGGTTTTAATTGCTTAGATTTTTACATATGACGTTAAATTAAAAGGCAAGCTATGAGTGAGAATGACATTTGTAAGTGGGGGATAACACATCTACAGAGCTGATACAACATACAGCTGATTCTGTTTAACGGGAGCTATGTTGTGATGCATCTGAACTTCAGTAAAACCTAAGCAGGAGGTCAGTATGAAAACATACAGTGTAACATTCTGCATTAGTGAATTATCCATGGCTGCCAAAAGACTGTTACTTTAGATGTATCAAAATCAGTCTTTGTCACAAGAAAATACAGGAATGCAGAGATATGTCAAAAGCGGGGAAATGTGACTGTAGGTGTGGTAAAGAGCTGGCTCATGCAGTAGTTCAGCTACAAAGTCTTATAATGATTCTTTATAAAGTCACTGACACAGCCTCTGTCACCTTTAAGCCTCCTGTCCCTATAAGTAGTGACAGTACACCTCTTCAAAATGGCACAAAGGACACAGGTTATCAGAAATTGAGGTATTTTGATGCTACAGGGATCAAAAATATGAATACTTTTCTTTCACTATGCAAAATAAGAGATTAGGAATATTGTGGTCCATGTAATTTCAGGGAAGCTTTCATCACTATTCTGTTCAAGTAGTCTCCTTTCAAAATTAACTGAAAATGTAGAAGATTATGTAAAGTAGTCTGCTGCACAGATTAAGTCTTTCCTATTTCAAGGCTATTTAGAGGGAAAAAAAAAAAGAGCTGTTCCCCCTAAAACACATGATCATTTTGTAAAAGTCATAATAAGTAACTTCAACAAATCCACAGCTTATCTCAACAGAGCACAGGAACCGTCCAGCATTTTTTTTAACGTGTTCTGTTTTATCTCTTTCAGCACTTTCAAACCAAAACCAGATTCAGAATGTAGTGGAAGTACCTAATTCTCATCGTGTCAATATGTTTTTAAAGCCTACAGAGAGAAACATCTTCACTCCACACTGAGCAGTCTAAATATTTTAAAGCAGTAAGAAAACTCAGACTGACAGGTTGTGTTAGGATAGGACAGCTGCTCTCGAGTTTTAACAGAAAGCGCAAGTACACAAGCACGTCTCTTCTAAACAAAACCAGAATGCATTCCAATTATTACTGAAGTATCAAAGTATTGTTCAGATTGAAATACACTGCCTCTTCTAGAAACAAAAATGTCATCAAGAAATGGGACTAATCACATAACACTGCTGAGATCATATTTAATTGTCCCACACCCACATAAATCCCTTTAGGTAATCACTACCACGTACAATTGGTGAAGACCACTCTATATAACTGGAACAAATTACTCTGTTTCCCCAAAGTCAAGCAAAAAACCCACAAACCCTTATTTGACTTAAAAAAAGGGAAATAGGTAATCTACTGTTCATTCATGCATGAAGAGCAACGAAATGGGTAAATTCTCTAGCAAAACAAGGTTTCAAATTCTAAAAATACTATTTTAAAAAGAAAATGGTTTTACACAATTAGTCTTTTAAAACACGGACAAAATTCCTGCTTTACAATTTGCAGACTTTAAGAAGCTGTGACAATGAACCCAGTTCTATCATATTACACATATTATTACACATCGTATGAAAGCAAAAGGAAATAATACTCTCAGTACTTCTAATGAAAGTGAAACACTGATTTGCTTCTAACACCACCCAAACGATTATGCTTTAAAATTTGCATCTTAAGCTAGTTTTATACATAGACACCCTCTAAGTGTTGAACAATCCCCCTGAATAAAGGTCGGAAACTTAACATCAGAGATCTAACACCGAATGATGATATTAACACACGTGCATTTCAAAGGCTCTGGGAAGGGGGGCTCACCTCCACATCAGGAGAAGCAGGCGCCAGAGCAGGCGAGCACTCACCTTTAGCGGAGATGAGCGAAAAAACAACCTAGTTTGGCCAGCAGGAAAACTTTCTACAGCTACACGTTTTCACAGCTAAGACTAGATGAGAGCTTTCAGAGCAGCTCTGCCAGCGCTCAGCCCCGAGCCCGGCGCGGTGCTCGGGAAAGGCACAGGGGGGATCCCCTTTAGCTCCTCACCTTCGATGTTGAGCTCGAAGCAGACGTGGCAGAAGGAGAGCGTCTCCTTCTCGGTGCCCAGCTTGCACACACTGCACACGTTGTCATCGTCCAGGTCGATGCTCACGAACTGCTCCTCGTTCATAGTGCCCTGCGGAGGGGGCGGCAAGGGACGGCATCGTTATCCCGGGAGCCATCCCGGGAGCCGCCCCGGGATCAGCCCCCGCCGGGCCCCCCCGGGCGGAGAGAGGGCGGGAGCGTCCCGGCAAAGTTTTCCCTTCGGAGAAACTGAGGCCAGGCCGCACGGCACGGACCGAGCCTTCCCCCTCCCTTCCCCCGGGGACTGCCCCGTCCCGTCCCGTCCCGTCCTTCTCCCACGCAGCTCCACCATCGCTGCCTCCCTCCCGCGGCGCGGACGCTCCGCCACCGCCAGCCCCGCGGCAGCCCCAGCTGTACCCTATCCCTGTCCCGAGCCCTACCCCTCATCCTACCCCTCTCCTGCCCCCCGCTCCGTGCCCGCTCACCGCTCACCGCCCCCCGCTCCGTGCCCGCTCACCGCCCCCGCCCCGGCCGAGCTCCGCTTTGTCCGCCCGCGCCGCCGCCGCCGCTCCGGGCGCCGGGCACCGCCCGCCGCTTCCGGACGCCACCACGGCCCCAATGGCGCGGGGGGGGCCCGCGGGCCCCGCGGCCTCTCCCCGCCTCCCCTCGGCGGCCGGGATCGCCCCGGAGCGGAGCGGAGCGGGACGGCGAGGCGGGAGCAGCGAGGGGATCAGGCTTTGCCGACTCTCCGGGCGGGCACGGCGGCGCGGAGCGGCCGCGCTCCCCCCGCCCGCAGCGCTTGGGCTCTCCCGCGCGGGCGGGGCGTGTGCGAGGGGAAGGTGGGCGGGCGGGCGCTGTCGCGGGGCTGCCTCTGTCGCGATAGGGGTTCTTTACCGCGGGTTCCCCAGCGTATGTTTACACTTAATTAGCTGGTCGTGTGTAAGGCAAGGGATCCCTGGGATCCCGGGTGATTAGGTTTTGTTAGGAGTGCCAAAAAAAAAAAAAAAAAAAAAAAAAAAAGCGCAGAATGGCGGAATATCGATTCCATTCGGGAATGGAAAGCCGTAAAGCCAAACCCAGCCAGGTCTCTGCTTGCGCCTCGCACATAAATCCCAACTGGTCACAGGATCACAGAATGGCTCAAATTGGAAGGAACCACAGTGGACTACTCGGTCCATTCTCCGTGCTCCAGCAGGGTCATCCCAGAGCACACGGCACAGGGTTGTGTCCAGAGGGTTCTGGAATACCTCCAGTGAGGGAGACTCCACACCCTCTCTGGGCAATCTGTTCCAGTGCATGGTGACTGCACACTAAAGTTGTTCCTCGTGTTTAGGTGGAACTTCCTGTGCATCAGTTTCTGCCCGTTGCCTTTTGTCCTGTTGGCTGGCACCACTGGAAAGAGACCGGTTGTATCATCTGGAGAATTTCCGCAACTGATGGAAATTACGTACGGCACATTCCTCCATGTCAAAGTGGGGTTATTTATGGGAGACCTAAGTAATCTTCTAGAACCTCCTCAGTCAAAACATGCCTCTGCTGCTCTGGTTGTTTCTTTCATTGTGTTTTCTTGTGGCGTTTTCTTGAATTTTGTCAAAAAGAAAAGGATGGAATGCCATCCAGAGGGACTGGACAAGTTTGAGAAGTGGGACCATGGGAATCTCATGAGCAACACCAAGTGCAAGGTGCTGCGTCTGGGTTGAGGAAACTCCCGGTATCAATCCAGGCTGGGGGATGAACAAATCCAGAGCAACTCTGCCGAGAAAAGACTTGGGGGTGCTGGTGGGTGAGAGGCTGGACATGACCCAGCCATGTGCACTGGGAGCCCAGAAACCCCCCGTGTCCTGGGCTGCATCCAAAGCAGTGTGGGCAGCAGGGGAGGAGGGATTCTGCCCCTCTGCTCTGCTCTGGTGAGACCCCACCTGCAGTGCTGCCTCCAGCTCTGGGGTCCCAGCACAGGAAGGACATGGACCTGTTGGAGCGAGTCCAGACGAGGCCACCAAGATGATCAGAGGGATGGAGCAGCTCTGCTATGAGGAAAGGCTGAGAGAATTGGGATTGTTCATCCTAGAGAAAATAAGGCTTTGAGATGACCTAATTGCAGCCTTTCTGTACCTGAAGGGAGCCTACAAGAAAGATGGAGAGAGACTATTTACAAGAGCATGTGACAGGACAGGGGAGAATGGCTTCAAACTGACAGAGAGTAGTTTTAGATTAGGTATTAGGAGGAAATTCTTTACTGTGAGAGTGGTGAGGCCCTGGCACAGGTTGCCCAGAGAAGCTGTGGATACCCTGTCTGTGGCAATGTTCAAGGTCAGGCTGGATGGAGCTCTGAGCAACCTCATCTAGTGGAAGGTGTCTCTGCCCATGGCAGGGGGGTTCGAATGAGATTGTCTTTGAGATCCCTTCCAACCCAAACCATTCAATGATTCTATGAAAAAAGAAATCCCAGACTGTGCTACGGAACCATCCTTTACAGCTCTTAGGTAGTGAGTTGACTTTAGATTTGCTTCTGTTGGGGATGATGGAGTGTATTTAATCCCAAAGCTCCTTGAAAACTTCCTCAAACTGTTTCTACCACAGGGTGAGAATGGGATTGCATTTCTTTGTCCCCTCATCATCTACTCTTTTGATATATATGAAGGGTGGCAAAGGAGCAGCACCTTGACTTCATTGCAGATGCAGTATTAAGACAGAAAAAAGGTGTCAGCCTGGGGTGGAAGATTTGAAAACAGAGAGACTGGACAAATGATGGTAGAGGTTTATAAAATCTATAATTATTGAAGTATTTTCCCCTCCAGAATCTGATGTCTATTGAGTCTCAACAGCCTATTGCCACAGTGCAGCAGCAGCTGCTGTGAAATCCAAGGGCAAAAAAGTCATGAATCTTGTTAATAAATTACATGTGGGAGACTATGTCTCTCTGTAACTGAGCTTCTTTTCTTGTCAAATATTGCTCTAAAGTATAGAAGTCTTTGCAGTAAAAATAGTGAAGGAGAACTAATGTTTCAGGCGCAAATTTATGAAAAATCCTAGCAAATACTGAGGTAAAGATTTTAAAATCTTTACTGCTGCCTGTGGTGTGGTTTATATGTAGGCATACATACGCATTTCCTCCCAAGGCCCTTGGTTCATCAGTGAATGTTATTCTAGCTAACAGTTTACTTACACTGGAAAATTATTTTAGTAGCGAACAAATCTATGTTTCTTTTTCCCTACTGAGTTTACATTTTTTTTTTTTTTTTATAGGGAGGCTTTGGCAGTGATCATGTTTCAGTAATTCCCAGTGCTTCACCTTCCCCCAGCTGCTTGATAATGTTCCCACACTGTTTTTTCTCTGTGTTTCAGTGTGTGTTAGACGACACAAGGGACTGGATCGCTGGTTTAAAGAAAGAGTGTTAATTCTACCTCAGATCAATTCACACTACTTCACAGTGCAGCCCTTCCCGTTGGTGGGAAGGCAGCTGAAGGGGTAATGTACAGATGAAAATGAGTACTCTGAGCGCTGTACCATGAAATCATGGCTGGAGCTTCATCAGGGTCTCCACTCCAAATACCTAAATGTTAGAAATGAAAGTTTGTGGCAGTGTTTTACGGGCATACTTAATTCCAGTTTCCTGAGGAAAACATTTAGGGGTTCTAAAGCTAAAAGGCATTTTTACTGGCAAATACAGTGTCAAACAGGAGTGTAGGGAGAGGTGGGGTTTCTTGGGTGTTTTCAAAAATACTGCAGTGGAGATCCCCAGTGGAGATCACAAATAGTATTGGCACTGCTGAAATCTGTGTTGGTTTCCATGTATATATTAAAGGAGACCCAGGAAATGAGAGAAGTTTGATAAAAATTTTGAATTAGAAACTCAGTCTAGGTGAAGTAGGTCTGCCAACATGAAAATGTCTAAAAAGTAACGTTGAAATCAACCTGACTTCTTTCTCTTCCCTCTCTACTTTCTTCCTCCTGCTCTCTCCTGGGCTTGGGGATATTTTTCCCCTCGGTAGGTCAGACGACTGAGGCTTTTTCAGACACTCTGGCAGATCTTCATATTCCTTTGTCTACAGCCAATAAATACATGTATTTTCTCCAACTCTTCTGCATTTTTTTGTATTAAGATTTTTTTTTCATAGTTTCTTTAACTTGTTGCTGTCCTTTTTTTTTAACAGATTTTTTGTTCCCGCTTGCTCTAACCTTTCCTAGTTTATTTCGCCTTTCACACCTGAAAGACAGGAATAATTTACTGTATCCCCTATCCTGTAACCCCTCCTCTATTTTGTGACCTGTCGTCTCTTCTTACTCTCCCAGTCCTCTTTCAGCTTCACTCAGTAGGCAGCCATTGCTATAATGTACTGTTTGAAATCTTTATTGAGTGGTCTTACTGCCCTTAGTTGGTGGCATAAAACCTAATTGAAAAGAGGTAGTTCCATTTTCTCTCTCCTGCCGTTTCCTTTTGGTTGGATCTGATGATCCTATGGCTGCTGCAAGGTGAAATGAGTCACTGAGGTGATACAAAAGAAAAGAAAACAAAATTAAAAAGAAAAATCAAAACCTGTCTTGATCAGCTTGTTGAAACGTCCAGTATGTTCAGCTATATCATTTCTAGATTTGATGCAAGGGTTTTTGAGGTGGGAATGACCTTCCAACAGTCTGAAATTACATCAAACTTCATGTACCCACCAGTTTTATCTCTTGCTCCCAGACCTGTTCCTTTATCTGCTCCCTTTGCTGTATCTTCCATCCAGGCTATGATCCCATGATTCTCTTTTTGGCAGCAGTGCCAGCTGGAATATTCCCTGCTTCTATCCATTTTTCACCCTGTTTTTTTAATTTATTTTTTGTACTCTATGCTGAAAAGTAACCAGCATCAGTCAGATTTCTGTCCAGTTCACTGCATGGTTGCCCACACCTTCAAGTGAGAAGTGTCAAGAGCCAATTTAAGCCAACTGCATGAATACGTGGGTAAAAACAGCCTTAGTCTTTCCTCTCCTGCCTTCTTCTGTTTTTCTCTTCATCCTCTTGTGTTTTTCTCCTGCCCCTTTCCTGCATGTCCCTCCTGTTCTGCCATATGAAACCACACAGTTTCTCCACTGCATCTTTCTGAGCAGTCCTGTCTGTGCTGTGGCACACCACTAGACTTTAGCTCTTCTACCTTCTTTTTCTTCTCACACTCACTGAATTGTGTGCCTTCATCAAACTGAGATCCTCTCCTGTGGAAGTTTGGTTTTGTTCATTTATCAATGACAGGAGGTGTAAGGCTGTTCCTCGAACTCAGAGGACAACTCAGCACCAGACTTGAAGAGATACTGCTAAGGAAAATTTTAAAAGCTTACTACTGGTCTAATTCACAGATGTAATTTCAGTAAAGCAGCTAGAAAAGGATGGATTACTCACTGTTTTTTGGCTTCATGATTGGCCCCTGAAATTAAATACTGAGCTAGTGTGAAAAAATATTCTGTGGAAAGTCATGCCCTGTATTTTTTCAGGTTAGAAAAACAAATCTAATAGGCCACAAAATGAAGGAAGCTGAGCCAACCTAAAATTACTCCTGAATCACAGCACACAAGGGCGGAGCACCAACAATTTGTGTCCTATAAACAAAGGCTTATAGCAGGTTGCTGGCTGCAGTGGATCAGAGATGTGATAGATCAGTATGTGAGTATTCAAACAAGTCATGAATGGGAGAAAGAGGAAGGGAGTGACTTCTCTGCCTTCATATTCTGGTGAAAGACTTTCCAGTAAGTAGCTTATCCTGATTTTCTATTCAGAACACACACAAGATTTCTTAATCCAGAATGCACTCAAGATTTCTTAATCCTACCAAGATCTCATTGATTAATTGTAATGATGAAATAACACTTAATTTCTAAACAGTGTTTGTGCATTCCTTTTTCATCCATAGATTTAATATATCTTTTACAATGCCTCTTGCTCCTTTAATGGTCAACAATGCTCCTTAAAGCTCTTTACACTTGTTCTTTCAAGGCTAATGGAATGCGTTGTCTGCTGCCACAGCCTTGTTTCTGGCACAGCCTCATTTTCTTTCTTGATCATCAAACAAGCTACAGAAGTTGTGGATGTCTACATACATCATACAAAGTGTTGTCCCAAACTGAGCATGCTTTCCTCCTGCCCAAATCTCAGCGCTCCTAATCGACCTTATTCTCCCTTGACTTCTCTGTATTGTCTGACAGTGCAAGTCATCCCATCATGTCCAAAATCACGATTTCATATTGGCTTTTGTGTTTTGTCCAACGCGCCTTCTAATTCTTGGCTATTTTTCTTAAAGCATCTGATTCTTGCTAATCAGCTTTTAAACAGGATCTGTAATACATCCCCCGAAGTCCTCACAGCTGTGAGCCCTGTCTCTAGTTCTCTTATCCAGGAACTTGGCGTTGACTCATATAAATTCTGGTGATTCACAACTCTCCATCTCTATTGCTGGCCTGTCTTTTCACACCCTGTTAAAATCAGTACCTTTTCCCCACCTCCCTGAGGACAGTTTATACTTGGCACGGCACATTCAGATCCTGTTTTTTTCTGTCACAAACCTCTCTTTCTCCCTTTTTTTTCCTGTAAAAGCTGCACTGCCCTTTCAGTCATTTAGGCCTTTAAATTGAATACTGCTTGCAGCCTCTCTGGAGTTATACATGAAGAATGCGCCTATAGTACCTTGTTTCTTCCTACATGTCAATTGAGAAATCCAGCCTTGTTGCCTGTGTCAGCGTCCCTGTCACTTCACACCTCAGCTACTACCAGCTTCTCTCTGCGTCTCCTGCGACTTCCACAGTGTTCTCCGAGAGCTCATTCAGAACTGCACTGTGAGGATTATCTTCCTTGCTGACACAATGTCTATGCCTCCCTTCTGGCTTTCCGGTTCATCAGCATGAAAGGCAAACTCATTGTCCTCTTCAAAGGTTCTGATCAATTGGCTCTGCACTGACTCAGCTTTATTGTCGTGTTGAGCACCAGCCCCCACATACTCTGTCAGTAACACTGGTCTTCACTGTCTCATTAGTGTGTTTCTCACAGAATCACCTTTGGCCTTTTTACAAAGTACCTCCTCCTTTGCTGGAAGTTCCTCACAAACTTTAAAGGAATTAGTTTGTGCTGTTAACTCGCCCAAGACTTATTTCTGCATTGTTGCCTGGAGCTGTTGCTCAGAGCTGAACACGTAAAGTGCAGTCATCGTGCTCTGTATCCTCCACTCTCTTCACCAACACTATTTATCCAATTGTTCTACTTGTATTTTTGCAGCCTAAAAACTCCAGTCTTCCTTTTATTACAAACACTTATGCAGTTGTTAACAAGCCTTACGACTGCCAAACTGTGTTCTTCTGTAAACCATCTCGAGTTTGCAGTCTCATGTTGCTTGAGTAAAAGTTTTGTGAAAATTTTGGCTAATTGGTATATAATATTACGTGAGAAATTTTGGGAAGAGCTGCAGTGCTGCTGGCTCCTCAAGTGTGAGAGTCACTAAGAACCACAGAAAGTCCTGATTTTTGATAAGGAGAATCTTTGTGATAATATATTGTAACAACATCAACACAGGATTATGAAACCTACAGCATTATGAAAGTTCTGTGATCTTTCTACATGTTGAAATATCAATAGTATACAATAGTATACAATAGTATACAATAAGGTAGTTACCTGTCTGAGAGAGCAGAGAGATATAAATCACTATCTAATCTACAGATTAAGGTGCACTTCTAAAGTGTGTTGGTGTTTCAAAATCTTAGCAAATGCTCTATACTCACCTAGAGAAGCAATAGCATTAGTTGTGCTATCAGAATACAGAGTACACTGTCCTAGTACTGTAGTCTTCTGTAGCAGCAAATGCAAGGACAAAAGTATCCTCATACTACTATCTTCCCAATTTTTTTTATCATAAGCTGTACTTTACCACAGAAGGGGCTGATCCATTAAGTGGTCCCTTCCTCCATTTATTTCCTAGAGTAAAAATTCAATAGATTAAAAAAAGAAGGGGAAAAAAAAAAAAGTAAAAATCAACTGCCAGTGTAAAATTAAACGAACTAAAATCCTTTAATGAAGGTTGTCAAAAATTAGTACCACCTTCTCCTTTGAACGACATTGTTTGAATTATTTCTTCTCTGCCCTACTCTGTTTGGATGACAATAATTCTCCGAGTGGTAGGATTCCTCTGTGATGGTAATGCTTGCCTCAAGAAACACATACCTGCTTGAAGTGCCTGAATTGTTCACTGCAACACTAATTCCAATTACTGCTGCAGCAGAATCATCCCCTTTGGAAACTCATCTATCCAGTGACGCTGCTGCTACTTATACCTCTTGTTGCTGTCACTGTTCATGTGTTAATACACGCACACATATTTAAAAGTGCTTCAATGAAAAAAGTCAATAGAGCATGAGAGGGAATGCCCTTGCAGAAGCAAGCAGCACTGTGCAGCAATATGAAGGCTTTTTGTCTATGCATGTAAGAGGCAGTTTTACTGCAGCATGGCTGTCGGGATCCCTTTGTCCAGGTTGTTAGCTTAGCCCTGTCTTCGAGCTCTGATGGGTGTGTTTTAGTGTATTTGCACTAACTGTGTATCCAAAAGCTGCCTACATCAGCAGGGGGAAGAGTTAGTGCCATACCTCAGTGTTAGAAAAGTGGTTTAAAAAAATGGTTAAAAAGCCCACATTTTTAATTCAGCCTAGATGCCTGAACACTGGAGAAAATGGAAAATGAGGGAGGCAAACCCCATTGTAGGATGTGGGCTGTCAATTTTAGAATCATCTGGGCCTGGCACACTCTGCAGCAGTTCTAATCACACACACAGCCAGGGACCAGCCAAGTCAGGAAGTTACCTTAGAAGATTTCCTGGTCTAAAACCTGCCCAGAGCAGATCAGACAGTTGGTTCCACTGGTGCATAGGGTTATTCCTCCTGGGATGCAGGACTTTACACCTCTCTGTTGAACTTTGCGAGGTTCCCATCAGCTCATTTCTCCAGCCTGTTAAGGACAGTACACCCCTCCCAGTTTTGTGCCAAGAGCAGACTGGCTGAAGATCCACTGTCCCATCGTCCAGCTGGCTATTGAAGATGTTGAATGGTCTTGGCTCTGCATCAGCCCCTGGGGTCTACCATTAGGGATTAGTTTCCAGATGAACTGCTGCTGATCACAATTTTTTGAGCTCAATTCCATCACTTTTCAGTCCACCTCATATACTTTTATCTGGTCCATATTTCATCAGTTTCCCTATGGTGATGTTTCCAAAGACAGTGTTGAAAACCTTGTTGAAGTCAAGATAAAGAACATCGCTGCCTGTCCCCCATCCACTGAACTAGTTATTTTATTAAAGAAGACTAGATTTTTCCATCCTAAATCCTTGCTGGTTCCAGTCACTTTCTTGTCCTTCATGTGTCTGGAAATGATTTCCAGGATTAAATGCCCCATCATCTTCCCACAGATCAAGGTGAGCTTGACCAGCCTTTAGTTCTCTTCATGCTCCTGATGGCCCTTCTTGAAGATAGGGGTGACATTTGCTTTCTTCCAGTTCTCAGAAAACCCTCCTGATTGCCATAGCCTTTCAAAGGTGACTGAGAATGGCCTCACAGTGACATTATCCAGCTCCATCAGCAGGCATGGGTAAATCCCGTAGGGTTACAGGGCCTTGGGTATGTCCAGGTGGATCCTATCAGGTTACAGGGCTTTGGGTATGTCCAGGTTGTTTATGTGCTCTCTAACTTGACACTTTTCTCTATGGAGGGTAAAGCCCTCCTTGCTCCAAAGTTTCCCAGTAGTCTCCTGGTCCTGGGATTCCTGCAGGCTGGTTTTTACTGGTAATCCAAGGCATTGCATACCACAGCCTTTTCCATGTCCCGGGTCACCAGATTCCTTTGCTCATTAAGTAATGGACCCACATGTTCCCTGGTCGTCTTTTTGCTGCTGATGTACCTGTAGGAGCTCTACTTGTTGCCCTTCATATCCCTCACCAGACTCAGTTCCAGATGATTTTTGGGTTTCCAAAATCCATCCCAGAACATACTAGATTTCTGACTATCTTATTGATTCAGTTTATTAGCCTCTGAAAAATACAGGTGGTGCCCCATGCAGCTGGCCAAAATACACATTGTGTCTAATAAACTTAATGGAAAGTCTGTGTTTAGTTGTGTCTTTTTACTTAATTAAAGTGAAAATGACACATCACTCTATGTGCAGGCCGAGCCTCAATCTACAAAGACTGTCAGTTAGTATTAGGGTCATTATTGACAGTGGCCTAGTTTCCATTAATGGAGTCATTAAAAGTTTTAGTCCACAAAGTCAGGAAAAAGTAGTGGCTGATAGTCCTGAACTGAAATAAGGGAAAAAGAAAAAAGCCCAAACCCAACCTGTTTTGTTAATCCATCCATGTACATGAAAACAGCACAGCAGGATTGGGGAACTAATCCCATTTCAAATCAGATGCCTGCTGGTTCCATTTAATGAGTATAATGTCTTTTTCTTTTTTAACCCTAAAATATCTTCATACATATAACAGCATTTTTTAAAAAATTATTATATTTTTTTATCTATTCTGATAAGGTACTTGCTTGTATAACTGGACCAAAAATGGATTTCTAACTACCTTTTTTACTGCCAAACCACATGCTGAACTTCATTAATATGGAAATACCCAGGAAATGGAATTGGCAGAGTTTTTGAGCGTTGGTACTAATGAAATTTCCTACAGATTGTACCTTGTGAATAAACTCTGGTGTGTAGGACGAAATAAAGTAATGGAAGATTGTCTTAGGGCTGAGACACTAAAAACATCTCTCTTCTCACACATTTCTAGTACTTAATGAATCTTTTATACTTTCACGCTGCACTTTTTTCCTGTGTAGAGGCACTGTCAAGATCTCTTCACCCTAAATGCCCACTTTCATTAAATTTGCAAAAAAAAATGTTGAGACTTTTGTCTCCTGCCAAATAAGGCTGAAATTGGAGAAAGGTCTAAAAACTATTAACAGAGGTTGTGGAGGGGCATTTTTCATTACCCTCTGCCAAGGGCCATGTCAGCAGAATGAGTGAATGTGTCATGTACCATTTTAATTTAGTAATGTTTACATCCCTTGATACCAGTGCTCTCACAGAGTCCAGGATAATGAAGAATTTGTGATCCAATTCTATTGACTATCAATATAGCTTGATACTGGTCTGGTAGCTATATAACAATATTAGGGGAAATAAAAATATATTTATGTAAATTGTATTATTACATGTAAACATCAGCTATCGTCCTAGTGCTGCTTATTTTCTCAGCATCTACTATATTGTTATTAATTTTCTGTCTGCTTCCTAATTCCTGGGGAAAACAAAAATCGTCATTCCCCAAAATGTCTTTATCTTAGATGATGTCTAGAAATATGTTAAAATAAAATAGAAGATGTTATAATGGGTAGAGAATTAATTAAAAAATTGTTACCTACATATATGGATGTCTATGTAAGGCAGTAATAGTTTGTTCAACTTCCTCTTCAGCCCTAGCCATCCTCCCCATCCTCTCTTGGTTTATTTGTTTAGATTTCAAGCCAGGGCAGCCTGTTCATGTTTACAAGCCACCAAAAGAGTCCCCTCAACAGCAAAATATTTGCAGTAGCATATTTGCAAACTACATGATGTCCTAATAAGACCTGATGTCATGAATAGGAAACTTGTGACAGTAAAGATCAGTTAAATAAGTCCAGTGTATTCAGTTGCTTCACCACATAATTGTCAGCAGACCAGTTCTTACATTTTTCATGCATTTAAGACTTTGCATCTCGGGATCAGTGGCTTGCATAAAGATACTTATCATGCATCCCAAATCATTACTAGTTTTCCATGTAGTTTGATTCTTCCTTCCTCCATGCAACAGCTTAAAAGGCAAAGTGTTTCAGATGGACAAATCCGTAACATAACAATCCTCCATGTCACTATGATATACATTACAGCATCGAGAAAAGAATAAAAGTTTGCAAATGCTGTGTTGTGATTATCAAAAGGCTTAAAGGTGGCTGGAACTATGGGAGATTTCTACCTGTAAATATGTATGTCAAACATAAAGTTGTATTTCAGTAAACAAAAGCTATACTCCATGGACCAGAGCAGCTGAAAGGAGAGACAGCACAGGAGTGCTGACCTACTTGAGCAAGCTGTGCAGTGACTGGCATGCAGCTCTGGCTCTATTTCAGTAAAACAGTATGTGACCTCCCAAATCAGAATGCAATTTGAAACATTAAATGACCAGGCATATCTTTTGGCAATGCAGTTATTAACTTTTGACTTTATCTGCAGCCCACAAGGCCACCTCTTACATCACAGTGATGCAATGCCTACTAATTGAAAGTCAATTTTGTGCCAGCCAAGGGCACTGGCTACAAAAAGCAGACACAAGTGTGTGCAGAGGGGAAGATATTTTCATTATTTCTTCCTCTGACTCCCTGACTCTACCTTCCATTTCTCTTTGCTACTCTTTATCTCTCCCACCAGCCCACACAGAAAAAACCCTTAAGGCATAGCTTTATTGGGAAGTTAAAAAAAAAAAAAAAAGTGGAATGATATATTCTGGCCACAAGGAATGGTCTTACTTTTAGAAACTATTTGAAATTTGTTCCTTAGGATGGTTTTTGGCAAAGTAAAGTAGTGAAGAGGTGTGTCAAATAACACTGCTATTCGTTTTTTGAAGGGAGAGGTAATAACTGTCTTGATGAAATCTTGAGGACCATGAAAAAAGTCTGAATGAAACTTCTCTTCCCTTTCAGTGCAGGTTTACTTGGATCCTGTTTATATTCACAAGACATATAGGATTCAGATCTAACATTTCACAAGTCTGCCAGATGCTCTGTCAGCTTTTAATATTTCTGGTTAGTGCTTTTTTTAAAAAAAATCTATTTCACTCGTTCACCGATATATTTATCTAGGACATATTTTTGTACCGGCTATAAAAATCCTAGCAGAAAAAGACTGTTGACCTGGAGATTTTCTGGATCTTAAGCATTTAGAAGTCTATTTCATAAGTAGAATTAAATTATTGCTGAGTGTAGGAGAGGCCAAGACAGCATGTTTTGCATGTAACAGGATCCTGAAGGTAGCTGTTCCTGACAGCTGACACTGGGAAAAGCACCCGAGAGAAATTAATGCCAAAATTTAGGGGGGACTGCCTGACCAAATAGAGATAGGAGGAACCAAAATTATTAGAAATTAGTTGGAAGGACTAGTAAGATATAGCTGGAAGAAAGTGAAAATCACAGTCCACTACTGGGAAGTGACTTCTATCATGAATATCCCAAATTTTGGTGCTACCATAATCATACAGCCCGCTCACATAAAACTTCATGAATTCAGTGGGAAGATTTCTATTACTTTCAGTGGGTTTTGGCCCAAAGGGTAGCAGTCCATTCAATTGTTATCTTTCTCAGTTTTCTGTGTGCTCTCTCACAGGGATGTGCGGAAACTTCCTGTTTCTTGCTGCAAATCACCTGGCTGCTCAGCCAGTGTGTTAATGCTCACCCGGCTGCTCAATCAGAAAATTGGACCAAATCCAGAAAACTGAGGTGGTTTATCATACAAAATTCAATGAATAGTGGTATCCAAAGCTGCTTTATAGCTGTAGCAGACACAACACTGATTCACATGTCATGTAAGCTATGGAGAGCTCCAGATCTTCCCCATCTCAGTGGTGTGACTTTGGCTTATCTTTACACTTCAGAGCATGAGTGAGGCTTGTGAGTATTGTATTTTTTGTCACTTTCTCATCTCATAACTATCCTTTACCTCTTTACTTTCTTTAGGCTAGTTACAGAACTTGTCACCTGAGGATGAAGTTCAGCAAGGGAAGTGTTAACATCAAGGGGATCCTGCCTGACTTGCATGCTGATGTTAATGAAGCTGTGAATTGTGTCATATTAGCCTCATTTGCTTCCCATATGCTTACTCTCATTTTCCCCTCTGAAGCTGCAACTCCACTTTTCGTCTTCATTTGTATGCCTAAAATGCAACCAGCTTAATTACCAATTATAACCATACTCATTTAAAAGCTAAATCAACTGGAAACAATGCTAGAAAGTGTCTCCCTTGAGGAGAACTAAAGACTTTGTGTTAATTTTCTTCACATATTTTGATTAGTATAAAGCACTGTGTAACTTACAAATTAATCTCCCCAAATGATGTTAATTTTAAATCAAGATGGCACATGGATACTCATGGGATGACAGTCAGAGCAACCTGCCTTCTCTTCCTCCTTCAACTCTGACCTGCTGTGCAAAATTATCTCTCCCTGGGAAACTGTCAATGAAGCACTATAGCACCCAGCTCTGCCAGCTGCATTTTATTTATGGCCACCTTTTCCTGCTTTATTTCTTAACTGTCTGACTTGTGCTATTTCCTCGAGTTTGGAAGCCCCTTGTGATTCTCTTCATAATGCATTTTCTTCCATCCTAGGAAATGAGAACTCCATAAACTTCCAGGTAGGTTCCATGGGACCTATGGAAGGCATAATAGCTGTTTGGCTTGATATACTGGTGATTGCCACAGAACGTGCCTCCAATCAATACTGCAAAACTCTCAGACTCTCTTTAGCTCCTGAGTGAATTTACAGTTCCTGGTGACAATCTCCATTACTGCAATAAAGGCCAGAGGAACTATGAGAAGTGAAAACTAGATTTGGAAAGCTGTCATTGTTATTTATGGAATATTTGCATGCCATGATGCAGAGGGGTTGGAACGAGATGATCTCTCAGGTTCCTTCACAACCCAGGCTATTCTGTGATTCTGTGATTGTGTCATACATACATAAAACACACAAATGGAGATGAAGCTACGGTACTGGCAATATGTGTTTCCCTTTCACCAGTTTTTCTCATTTCAGCCCTGTTTTTCTCACGCCACCAGACATTTTTATTTAATTCTCAGTTTCTGGGATGTATGTGACATTGTTTTTACTTTTAGCCAAAGGGCAGACTCACAAAATCCTAATGAAAAGCACAAATGCACTTCACTAGTTGAAAAACTGACAGTCAAGAAAAAGAAAAAGAACTTTTGACTGTACCTAGAAGGGGATTTTTCTCTGTAGATCTACATACTGGCTTAAAATATTGGTTTTGAGGGAATTTCTGCTCTGGCAGTTACCAAAAGGAACTTACTCTGGGGAAGGGCTGGTGCTTTTGGAAACACTTGGTGAGAAATTCACATTATTCATCTCTCACATTGTGCTGGAGGTGGTGGTGTGGTTCACTAGTCACCTTCTGGTCTTCTATTTTTTTAGCATGGAGAAGGAAGCACTGTAATCCATGCATGGAGTTCGGCACACAGTGTTTCAGTAGGATTTGAAATAACACCTTTACAGGGGTTTTGCAGCAACACTGGCATTACCCTCACCCATTCCTCACTCTGCAACAGGGCTTGGATCATCTCACTGCTTAGTGATTTCTATAAGCTTTCTGCTTCACGGTACTCAGCACCTTGTATGAGGATTAAATTCTGAGAGCACAGCAGGTGTGTCCCTAAGTTTAGCAGCTCTATTTATAGTGTTTTCCTGTGTGCATAACACTGCAATTGTCACTCACACTGTCTTCCTCCAATTCTGCATGACACCAGGATGGGGGCATAATAAACATCCTTTTATGAGTATGGCCTTCTGGGTGAAATGAAAATTAATTGCCTAAACAGCATCACATGGAACTAAACAAACAAAAAAAGCTTATTATGAAGGAAAGTTAAAGTTAATGATTACAGCATCAGGAAACTCTGAGACGAATTTTAATATAACATTACATTTTATTTATTAATTTATTTATTATTCTATTTTAAAGTGATAACTTTACATCAAATTGCATGAGAAAGTGCTGTAAAAATTTCAGCAAGGAAGATTTTCTACATGATGTAGTGAATAAAATTAAGAACACAGAAGCGATTTTGCTTTTCAAAATTGGTCATTAACTTCCAGTTAACTGTCCAGTTAATTGGTAGTGTAAGTTACAAGAGTAGATAGACCAACACAACTGTTAATTTTTTTTTTTTTTGAAGCTGGTGAAGTGCAGACTGTGGTAAATGATTTTGGGGCAAAGAACTGCAGCAAGAGACAAGAACCTACAAATCTTTTTTTTCAATTAATGTTTTGTGTACAGGAAACGTTAACAGTGATGTGGTTGGTGATACCTGTTTGCAAAAGAAATTCTCGTGGACCCCTGGAAGCAGCTTTGTTGTTGTGCAACCTACTTTAGTTCTGCATCAGACACAGATGATGGAGGGAAAGGCAGCAGAAAACAGCAGAGCTCAAAAGAGGAACTCTTCTGTGCATGGGCCACGTCCTTGCCCTCTGAGAAACCTTTGCAACACCTCAGCAGTGTGAAAAAAAAATCAGTAAAACTGAAAATCGGGTCTGCTTTTTCAAACTGTATTTGCTGCTCAAAGGGAGCGATATTCTATTGGTTTAGACCAAGGTGACATTTGGACAACTTTCTTCACAGCAGAGGTGCGGAAACATAATCTGTTTTAGATAAAAGCTTAGATTTTTGAGCACCCTTTTATAAGAGGGAATTAAGTTTGCAGCTAATTTTACTGCAGCTGAATTAAAGAAAATGAGAGGCTCTGTCTTTTAAAATTGAAGTTCACTCAATTTTTTTTTCCCCTGTAGTGGTGACATAACCTTTACATTTCCACAGATAATGAAGTAGATCTTGCCAGAAGACCAGCCCCACAGCGGGCTCATTCCCAAAGCTGAAGTACTATTTTTCTTTCCATCTGCTCCACACGGAGCTTGAGGTAAGCTATTCCTAATGTCTTACGAGCATCACTGTTTCTTGAAATCAAATGTGCTTTTCATTTCCTTTTTTAAACAGGAAAGATCTTATTACTACCTATCATGGCTTCTTTGCCGCAGCTGCCATTACGGCTTTTAATTGGTAATTCACTAGTTTTGGAGATGAGGTTTTAGAGCCTATAAAACCACAGGGAGCTCACTCTTAGTCTAAATGGACCTTCTGAGGATATGGGAAGGCTCAACGTGTTACTCACATCTCACAAAAGGCCATGAAAAGCAGTGTCTATTACTTTTAAACAGCTTCACAGTCAACTGCTCTTTCCCATAACTATGTTTATTTCCTATTAGTCCTTAAGTACATTCCAGATAGGAAATTAAGTGCCAAGGAAACACTCAGCTTTTTTCTTCCAGGGATCTCTCCCAGACCAGTTCCTTTGCCCTCGTCTTCCTTAAGTGTTTGTACAGCTGCCTTAGTTTCTGCGAAGGATTAACATAAAAATCCGTATTAAGGGACAACAGATCTGTCTTTCAATTATGGAAATGGGATCAGTAGGATGCAGTTGCAAGGCCCTCCTGATTCAGAGGTCTCTTGAAGGGCGGAGCCTTTGGTGAGCTTTTTGCCCATGGCTCTTCCCAGATGACTGATGCTTGGTGGTGCCTCCCATCGGAATACTCCCCTGGCAGTACCCTAGGTACTGTGCCATGACATGGAAAAGGACTTTTTCCAAGGTCATGTAGTAACAGGACAAGGGGGAATGGCTTCAAACTGAAAGAGAGTGTTAGATTAGATACTAGGGAAAAATTCTTTACTGTGGGAATGGTGAGGCACTTGAACAGGTTGCCCAAAGAAGCTGTGGATGTCCCATCCCTGGAAGTGTTCAAGGCCAGGTTGGATGGAGTCCTGAGCAACCTGGTCTAGTGGAGGGTGTCCCTTTTACATGGCAGTGAGGTTGTAAATAATTGAGCTTTAACGTGCCTTCCAACCCAGGCCATTCTAGGATTCTGTGTGTCAAAGAGAAGATCCCACTGCCTGATAGGGAGCAGCAAACAGCCAGTGAGTGCAGTGGGTCAGCCACAGAACGGCTAAAAGCAGCTCAGGCAATGGGAGGTTGAGCTTATGGGAGGTGTGCCTTAGGTGTCTGGGTGTGAAAAAAAAGACAGGTTTGCTGGCTGGGCTGATGGCAGAGGAGGTTACGGGTATAGGAGCACTGGGAGAGGAAGATCAGTTGCTCTGATCATCATCTGATCATTGACTCCTTAGAGTGTGATCATACTGGATACACAAGCTCTTACATACTGCAGTGCTTCCCTGTGTTTCAAGACACCTCTGGCCACACCTGAGCCTCCTGAGTCTTTTCTGGGCTTTAGTAGGAGCCCCTGGTGGTCTAGTGGTTAAGGGCGTGGCGCTGTCACCTCCGAGGCCTGGGTTCATTCCCGGTCAGGGCCACTCCCGGGCAGGTGGGGCTCGTTAGCCCTTAAAGGCAACCCACCTACGTCCTAAGGACCTCGCTGCCACCGTCCAAGCTCGCTTGGCCCCGGCAGATGAACCTTAGGATTAAAGGGTGGGCTCAGTTCCACGCACACTGTGTCTCACCTAAAAAATCCAATGCGCAGGCTGGAAGGTGGAAAGACCTTCCCAGGATCTTCGCTCGTGAAGACTGGCCATTATTTATTATTAGTAGCCTGCCCACGGTCCTGAAGCAATCTGGGGACAGCTCAAGGCTTTTACTGCTGTTTCTTCCCTGGGCATCCTACATCCCTTTGTACTTTAGGCCCTTTGTCAGGCTCAAACCTGACCTGTGTGGTCTGGGTTATAACCAAACAGGTGAAAAAACAGAACCACAGAATCACAGAACATCCTGAGTTTGAAGGGATCCACAAGGATCACTGAGTCCAACTCCCAGCCCTGCACAGGACCATCCCCAAGAGTCACCAGTGCCTGAGAGCACTGTCCAAATGCTTCTTAAACTCTGTCAGGCTTGGTGCTGTGATCACTTCCCTGGGGAGCCTGTTCCAGCAGCGTCACTCTTTGGGTGAAGAACAACTGTCCAATATCCGACCTAAACCTCCCCTGACACAAGTTCAGGCCATTCCCTTTGCTTTCTGTTTCGTACTCAGGCTGGCTTCCTAATTGTGCCAGCCTTTTAAATGCCTTTCCCCCCACCCCAGAAATTCACTTACAAATTTTTATATATATATATATATATATATATATAAATAAAGAACTATGGTAAAGAAAACAGGCAATTCACAAAGGAAATGAACTACTTCCCTTTCTCCACGTTACCTTGTTTTCTAAAGACAAAAGATTTCAGTGACTGTACCGCAGTGTAGTAGCTTCATAAAAACACTGTTACTAGTAACTGGCCTCAGCAACAGGGTTTGTACTGATTTTGCAAGACTCAGGATGAAGGTGTGTCAGATTTTGTTTAAACTTGTCTTGGCCTGCCTGGAACTTTGTCTTTACATGTTATAAACATAGCAGCAATCTTTCAAATGACCAGTCAGCTATAGCCTATGCATTTTGTCCTTGGTTATCTTTGTATGGTTTGACTGTAATTTTACTGAGATAGTAGTCAAAAGCAGTGATTCTGCAAAAAACAAAGTATTTAAGACTAACACAAAGAAATGATAGAACAGCAGAGACCTTGAGAAGTAGAAAAGAGGACACTGCTTAGAGCTGCACAAGCCTGTGGTGGTCAGAGCTGGGGCACAGGGTGGCCATGGAGACCCCAAGATCGTGCACATCTCACCCAGCAGATTCAGAGCTAAACTAAACTGATTTTAGGATAGCGATAAGCACAAAGGTAAAACTATATAAAGCACAGCGTATATAGTAAATTGAAATGTGTCATGAGGCGCAGACCAGTGAAGAAAAACCAAGTTTGAAAGTGTTAGCGAACATATAAAATGACCCTGAGCTGATCCTAAGGGGAGGAAAAAGACACCATCAACATCCAACTCTTCCTGACAAAGGAGTCAGAACACTGATGGCTCAATATACCCCTCCACCCAGACTGAAACCACTGACCTTGTGAATCAGAGGGGCAGTGACAGGGGAGAAAACACCAGAAAAAAAAAAAAAAGTAGATTTAAAAAGTGTGTTTATAGGATTTTTAACTGTATTACATTATTATTGTTATCATCATCAAGTAATTACTAACTGAGATCAAAATGAAGAATAGTGTTGAAGTCTCAAATACATGATGCTTGGTGAAAACCAGTGCTCAAGCAGAAGGGAGACCTTAATTCTCCCACTGAGGAAAATATAAGAGAACAGAGGTGTAATCTGTTTCTTTTGACAGCAGTCAGTGCACTGCTGCAGCACACCTGGACTGGCACAGGGAACTGGAAAGAAATGGGAGAGACACCAGGGCTGTAATAGTAAGGAGAGATTATTTAAAAAAAGAGACATATTTCTGTAGGAACCTCGGATTGAAAGTTCTCTTGGTCATGGAAGCACTATTCTCATGACACTTTTGGATATTGCATTACATCACATTGAGTCATTTAACTTAATAAAAAATTCCTTCAATTTCAGTGAAATTTCAGTTCAGGCCCTGGATTTGCAGGAAGCTCAAAGATACTTTAATTTACAACATCAACTATATGGATTTTATTTTATGTAACCCTTTGTTGTTTTTTTCTTAAGATCAAGAACTTTTGAATATAACAGAGTCATTGACTTGTATCCTTTGATTTCAGTGACTTTATACTCATGCCATAATATTGTTTGGGATTCATTTTTTTAAGAAGACTAATAATGTGATGAGGGCATTTCCTTAGGAAACCTGAAAGTACATTTCAGCAAGGATGGTAAAGAAAAGAATGTCCTTTGAAGTTTAGCTGAATGCCCCAATTACTGTAATTTTTGTAATTACTTTTTTTCTCTTTTGATATTGAAGTAGATTAATTGCAATTTCTCCTCACTGAAACAGTGGGAAGAGAAAAATTTCACATTGAGGATAAACTCTCTTCACACAGCCACAGCATGATCCCAGAGCCTGAAATTCTGAGGGCAGGATTTTGCTCTGGTGTTGGAAATACCATTAGAAGTGTTTGCAATATTATGCCTGTGTAGAAATGAAAGTCACTTATCAGGAATTTAGGTCTTAGTGCCAATGAGAAGCCTTCTGCAGGACTGTAGGAGTAGTCCTTAATCTCCTACAAGGACAGGATAATGAGCCCTATCTATCGGATGAGTTCAACAGCAGCAGGCCTAGGCCCAGAGTCCCTTGGCAGAGAGAGATACTAAATTGATTTCTGTGCTCATGTCAAATAGCCTCATTTGATTCCTGTGGGGATAATTTTTCATTCAAGCAAAGATCTTGGCTTGAATGCAAATGTTCCTTCAGAGGCATTCGATGAATGAAGGCACAACGCTGCACACACGGCCTTCGTTAGTGTGTTTATTACTAATCATCCAGCAGAAGATATACAAATCTGTTTTGACTTATTCTCATGCAAGGATGTCACCATAGCAAAAATGATGCAAATGCAAGCAGGGCTTGATCCAAACTATCCCTGGAATTGTTTTGGACCGTGTAGTACATTTGGTGGAGCCCCTGGTGGTCTAGTGGTAAAGGTGCCGCGCTATCACCACCTAGACCTGGGTTCGATTCCCGGTCAGGGCCACTCCCGGGCAGGTGGGGCTCGTTAGCCCTTAAAGGCAACCCACCTACGTCCTAAGGACCTCGCTGCCACCGTCCAAGCTCGCTTGGCCCCAGCAGATGAACCTTAGGATTAAAGGGTGGGCTCAGTTCCGCGCACACTGTGTCTCACCTAAAAAATCCAATGCGCAGGCTGGAAGGTGGAAAGACCTTCCCCGGATCTTCGCTCGCGAAGACTGGCCATTATTATTATTAGTACATTTGGAGCATTACTGCTCTCGGGGTTGAACATTGCTCACTTGCTGTTGACATAACTAAATTACATTTTGGCCATTCAGGTACATTATTTCTGCACTGTGAGTTACCTTCCAGTATACTGCAGCTGTGATTAATCTGGAGAGAAACGCAGGACCTCTGTAAAAAGGATTAACTGTGGTGTACCTGACAACAAAAGCAAAGTGCTCTTTCTCCACTATCAGATCTCATAAAAGGGAATATGTTACGGCATCCAGGAATGGCCAAGAGCTGTGATAAAGCTACATGCTAAGGGAGAACCTGTCTGTGACCAAATTGCTTAAAAAACAATGATAAATCTCTTTTTTAGAACCATTCAAAATATCCTGATATGAATGCACTATTCCAAGAGTATCTTGGGCAAGATTTATGAGGAGAAGGAATACATTAGACCTGGAGAGCTTATAGGTGTGGGATTTAGGCCTTTTTTTCCCCTAGCCATATCAGTACATCTGATAAAACCCGGCTTCTTCTTTGTGTCATTATTATTATTATTATTATTATTATTATTATTATTACTACTTCAAAGAAGTTAAAAAGTAGAAACATAAAAGTGCATCTGATTGTACAACATGTAGTAGTGCAACATATAGCCTTGAGGGCACCTGTTCTCTCCCAGAAAAATCACAATCCAGAGCTGGGATCTTAGGCTTCCTCTGTGATGCATGAGAAGAATTAGATACACAAGATGATACCGTTGTGTGCAGAGCAGGAAATGGACACAGAAAACACTGGAAAATAAGTGGATCTGCTCTTGTCTTGGCCTTAAACAATTTATTCTGTGTTTCATGGGTCTGATTCTTCCTCTTCAAGCTCTCTGCAAGGTCTCTACTTTATGAAGAAGAGCCTATTATATAAAGTGCACATAAGGAGATAGATACAGTTCAGTTTCTTTCATTTAGTAACCCAATATTTAGAGTTTTCACCAAGCTAACAAAAAAAAAAAAAAAAAAGAATAATTTTCTTCCTCTGCCTGAGAGGTTGTAGATCTGTAAGTTTCACCTCTTGCAAACTATTTAACAATCAGACCTGTTCAGAACAGAGGACCCTTCCTGCCTCTCCTTGAAAAGGCTTCAATTTGCAGGAAATTAGAACAAATGTAGGAAATGTATTTGTTCGAATAGAAGGGGACAGTTTCAGAACACTTTCCTGCATGGAAGAAGATACCTGAATTTCTGTTCTTCAGTATTCTGTGTGATACCTCTTTGATATAAACCATATAAATTGTAAATTAAACTGTGCCTGAAACTGATGTGCTTTGTGTGCTGTGAGATCATCACTTTACGTTTGGCAGCTGCAGGAAGGAGTGGAAAACCACATCACAGAATGACAGAATAGTTGGGGTTGGAAAGGAACCTCTGCAGATCATCCAGTCCAACCCCCCTGCCAAGGCAGGGTCATCCAGAGCAGGTGACACAGGAACATGTCCAGGTGGGTTTGGATTGTCTTCAAAGAGGGAGACTCCACACTCTCCCTGGGCAGTTCCAGGGCTCTGCTACCCTCAGTGTAAAGAAGTTTTTCCTTATGTTGAGAAGGAACTTCTTGCCTTTTAGTTTCTGGACATTACTCCCCATCCTGTCACTGGGCACCACTGGAAACAGTCTGACACCAGTCTCTTGGCACCCACCTTTGAGATATTTATATGCATTAATGAGATCCCCTCTCAGTTTTCTCTTCTCAAGACTAAACAGGCCCAGCTCCTGCAGTCTCTGCTCATAAGAGAAATGCTCCAGATCCCTCATCATCTTTGTGGCCCTCTACTGGTATGGTTTAGGCACCTTTGGAATCAGGTACCCTGGTGCTTCAAAAGGCTATTGAGCAGAGAATGTAAATTTTATTTATATTCTCTTAGGTGTCAACATACCTACTTGTATCATCTCTTGAGACACAGTTGATGTTCCACTTTCTTCAGCATCTTCAGCTGAAGTGTCAAATCCTGGCTCTGCTGAATTGCAAAATTCCCTTGGTTTTAATAGGGCTGAGAATTTATCTCTAAAGCAGAAAGAATGAGGACTAGAGAGTAAGAAAGAATGGCAATCACTTTGAGGCACAAGAATATGAGCAGCAGTGAAGACAGATTAGGCCTTTTCTTCTTTCAGAACAGCTAAATTATAAAATTTATCTCCATCTGTAAGTTAGCTCTATGTATAGATCCATGGGCTTTATAATTTCTGCTAAAGCTGTCCCAAGTAGTCTTCTGACATCTAGTTGCATTTTTAAAATCCAAAGAAAAATAGGAAATGAAATGTTCAAAATAAAAAATATAGAGAATTACAGCAAACTTGATCAAGACACTTCATTACAGAATGACTTAATTTTTTACAGGGAGAGAATGAGTAGGTCAGATGCTTTACACTGCACACCAAATGTGAGAAGGCTGGACAAAGGCATAATGTATAGTAAAGAATTGCATGTAGGATATACAAAGGGTATAGAAACTTCCTGTCCCCAAAAATAAGAAGTAATAGTTTAAAACTCACGCAGTATCTTTACATGGAACTTTTGCCAAAAGATATAGTGGTATGCAGGCACTTATACAACTTACTTAAAAATAAGAGGAAAGGTAACAAAACAAATAGATCCATGAGTTGCATTAAAGGAGATTGAAAGAAAAAGCAAAGCTCAAACTTCTTCTGTGCCTGGGACATATGGACTCACACACAAATAGTCACTCATGCACAAGTGGTCACTGGCTGCCTGATGGTCAGAACAAGGCCTTGCTGGACAGGTTACTGGTGACTGAGGTTGCAGAGACTCCTCTGAAGCCTCCACTGCCAGGTAGTGTCAGGGACAGGCTGTTGGACCAGATGGACCCTGTGTTTGATGTGTTGTGGCAGCTCCTGCACACTTGGAGCTAAGCACTGACACTATGATCTGAAAGGCCCATGGGGACATTAGTTGGCTGTTTTGACAAAAGTCCCAGTTTTTAGATATGTCAGAGTGTGCTCTTGGGAACTGGACAAACAATGTTTGACATGCTTGAGGGCTCGTTAAAAGGGCTCAGTGCTTTTCGAGTTAAGCTTTTTGTATTTGCCACTGACAGTGCAGCTTCAAGTGCTGCTGTCTAAACTGAGAAATACCAATCCAAGCGTGGCAAATATGTGCTCTCTCATTTCTTGGCAGTGATTTGGGGATCCAGGCTAAATCACTACCAATCAGAAAAAAAATACAGTTTAACATGTCTATTGCTGTTTTTCTTCTAATTTGCAGGCAAACTTCTTAAAGGTCATCTTATGTATTTGTTTGGGTATAGGAACATAGAAAAGAGAAATCTAACACTACAGGGTGATGGAACCCAGAGGTGAATAAGGTGGTTGGTCAGATGTAAAACATCCAGCAATGCTTGCCAGAGTGATATTTCTGTGCCAACATCTGCAAAATTAATTCGAGCAATACTCATGTTCCTAAGAAATAAACTGTGACCCTTCAGTGACTCTATGTCAATTTAGTAAAAATAACAAGGGAAACCAAGGTGATCACAGGATCACAGAATCAGTTATGTTTGGAAAGACCTCTGAGATGATCAAATCCAACCTTTGACTGTCAATTAGACCACAGCACTAAGTGACATGTCCAGTCATTTCCTGAACACCTCCAGGGATGGGGACTCCACCAGCTCCCTGGGTAGCCTGTTCCAAAGCTTAACCATCCTTTCCATGAAGAAATTCTTCCTGATGTCCAGCCTGAGCCTCCCCTGGCAGAGCTTTAGGCCAAATCTTCTTGTCCTGTAACTTGTTACCTGGGAGTAGAGGCCAACTCACACCTGGCCACAACCTCCCTTCAGGTAGTTGTAGAAAGTGATAAGGTGTCCCCTGAGCCTCCTTTTGTCCAGGCTAAACACCCTCAGCTCCGTCAGCTGCTTCTCATAATATACTCTCTAGACCCTTCACCAGCTCTGTGGCCCTTCTCTGGACACGCTCCAGCACCTCAATGTCCTTCTTGAAGTGATGCTGATGCACACCACAGCTTTTATTCTGATGGGTTCCCAAAGCCAGATCTTATCACTGAGTTTTTAACCTTTGATCCCAAATGCTAGAAGATGTTTTTCCATCAAAGGAAGATGTGCAATGAGGCAGAGTGAGGAACTGGCATATTACTTCAGTGAAAACAAAGCACACAGCCACCGTGTTGTCCTGTAGGATGGCCTCAGACACCACAGGTTAAGCAATTCACAGTGAGAGACTAACTCCTAAACAATGTCATTTTGTTTCAGAACCCTTCTACCAAGTCTGTGCTGTCAGCCCAAGCTGAAGGCCAAACCACAGCCTTCTACTGTGAACAAAGAAGGTGATGAATAGATGGAAATGTTTTCCCTGTATCTGAGTAGAGGTGATGAAGAGGCAGTTCAAAGTGTAGCTGAAATGTTAAGGGACTAGATTCATATGAACACACTTGGACATGTAATATTTTGGAATACATGCTGAGGTCTCTGCTATGTTGACCACACTCCAGAAGAGAACTGGTGTGAGGGCTTTAAGACACGTTATATGAAAGAAAGATCCATAAGAAATAAAAAAAGGTCCTCCTGTTCAAGCAGATGAATCAATACAGTTTGTGACTTTTCTGAAGCTCAGTAACCAAACAGAAAAGCAGATTTTTAAAGAGATATAGCAAATGCAGCTCAGTTTCTATCACCCTTCTTTGAGGAGTGGTCTCATTTCCATTGCAATTCACAGAGTATTTGTTTGCATAATATGGAAGACTGTATAAGCCATAGCCCTTTCTAACTCATGTACTTATTGACAGAATAAGTGATTTGATAGCACTCTGAAATATTTATGTTGTCAATTTTAGTTCTGAAATCAATGTTCCTTTAAGTTTCTTACGTTATTTTGCCTCAACTTACTGACAGAAACGAGAGACACCAATTGTAAGAAGCTGAGCTAGACTGCTCAATGTCTTGACTGAGCTATATCAAGATCTATAATTTCTGATTTACTAGAATCAGTAAAGCAAATATTCTTTCATTAAAAATACCACATAAACCCAAAGTAATTAGATGCAAATAAAAATTGTAGTCTAAGCCATTTGAAGAATCTCCTGTCAGTCTAATTTTCTTTAAAAAGCATGTATGTATAACTAAGGATGTTTTATAATCCTGATTGGATTAAACATTTTATCTCAGCATGCCATAATGTCTCAATTTCTTCCTTTACATTAGTACAACAGTATGAATAGGAATTTTTAATGTACATGTATTAAAATAAACCTGTACATTGGTGGTCACGGGATCTCACAACCTTTGCAAAATGGAGTTAACTGAACTCCGGTGAAAATCATCTATATTGAATATTTTTAGGAATTTCATATAATTGCATTTTTCAATGGGCAGGGAACTTTTCACTGATTGAAGCCTTCTTTAAGGAACATTTTAATCTTTCTTCCATTTTTAAATTGGCTCTCCAGAAAGTATTTAATGATGGATTAGAACAGAGTGAGCTAAGGTATTTTTAATTCTCAGAGAGTTTTAAATGATCTATTCTGTGCTACCTGATGAAATGCCATGTGAAAGGTAGGCCTGGGTTCCTGTGTTTCTATTGGGCTTTATGGTCTAGGTGTCGAATGGTCTTAATTGCAATCTGTTTACATCTCTTTTCTTCTTAAAACACCATGGAAGGAAAACTCAGAATATCTATTCTATATGGAAGACTGACTCCAAGCCCTTAAACTGTGATGTGCTCGAAGAGAAACTGTTGGACCAAGACTGGAATGAAACATTTCAACATTTAAAAAATCAGTTTTCTCAAAAAAATTATCCTTTCAGGAAAAAAGAAAAGTGATGCTTTAATTTCTCATGATGTTTTGGGATGAAGAGTTTTTGGTGGAATTTTCCTTGTAATCTATAATGAAAATTTGACTAGCTCTCTGCAATAACAGAAGTATATAAAATATGGGATTTTAAACTTCTTGCTGCCCTCCTGTGGATGAAATGAACAATTACTTCAGCAACGACGTGTGGAAAAAACAAATCAGGGAAATAACTGACTTAGTGGAAGGTAAATTCTACATCAATTAATAAGATTGTTTGTCTTGGGACCCAAATGTGGATTCCCCTCCTCAAGAAAACTGTTGAAATCATGCAAATCAGGTTTAATCTCTGCCACACTTTTCTGTTTAATGTTGGCAACTGTTGGCTCTGAAGATAAAATTGATAAAGTGTATTAAAATCCTTAGAAGAAAGCCAGAGAGAAGTGCAAAACATTTTTATGGAGCATATTTATCGATGCTTGTGGTCAACCAACATGTTCCAGGATGACAGAAAACATGGGGCTTAAACTAAACTGCCCCTAAAACGAAACTGCTGTACAGAGTAGGGCTGCCATAAAGGATGTTGAATAATTTCCTGTTCTCCTTTTCTGTCACCATAAAGGAGGATGGATGGGTCGATTAGAAAGCCGTCTTGAACCTTAGATCCAGGGAATTCCTGGATTTAGAGCTCCTGACAGATTGCTTCGTCACAAGAAGATGAAGAGGAATGACTTAAGAAATTATATGTAAAATTACCAACAGAGATTAAAAAAAAAAAAAAAGCAAAACCAAACCAGGTTTTTACCCCAGGCAACTAACCTGTCTGTGAAAAATAGCAGCTGCTTTCTGTTTCTATCTGTTAACCACTTAAGTCCCCTCTCCTAAGAGAATATTAGTTCTTCATTTGTTTTTTCCAGTCCAAGAAATCTTGAGAGGCAGCATTGCTCATGACACCAGTGAGTAAAAAGACAGGACTTTGCACAATGGCAGGAGCTGCCTGAGCATCTCACGTCGTAATTCTAAACAGCGCCTATGAAACAGGGTAAAGTTCTTCAAAGCAGACTTGACTGAGGGAAATTAGTTTAATTTATTGCCAAATCCAAGATCAAAGTAGGACACTGAGAAACAATTAAACAAACAAACAAACAAACAAACAAAATCCAAAACCAACCCAAACTTAAGAAAACTTCCTTTCTCCCCTCCTGTCTTCCCAGGCTTAACTTCACTCCAGATTTCCCTACCTCCTCTGCTTGAGTGGTGCAGGGGGGTGGGGAGTGGGGGTTGCAGTCACCTCGTCACAGTCTCTGCCACTCCTTCCTCCTCAAACTCTTCCCTTGCTCCAGTGTGGGGTCCCTCCCACGGGAGACAGTTCTCCACAAGCTTCTCCAGCATTTGCCCTTGCCATGGGCTGCAGTTCTTCGTGAACTGCTCCAGGATGGGTCCCTTCCATGGGGTGCAGTCCTTCAGGAGCAGACTGCTCCAGCTGGGTCCCCTGTGGGGTCACAAGTCCTGCCAGAAAAAAAAAAAACCCTAACCAAAAATTAACTCAGCAATTAAATAGTCACTAGAGCTTAATTAATCCACTGTTTAGCATCTAATCAGATCAATGCTTCTTCAGCCAAATCAATATCAAGCTTCCTCCTTCATTTAATGAATTTTGATCCATTTAAACACATGCAGGTTATGTTCATTCAGTACTGAATCATAACAAGATTGTGATTTTGTTAATAAAATGACAACGTTGAAAGCAAAAGAAAAAACAAAGTAGAACTTTAATCCTCAATAGTAACTCCTGAATCCTGCAATATTCAAGTAATTTTATTGACTCTTAGTCCTCTTCTGTGCTTTGCAAGATGTGCTCTGCCCTCTGCTGATTATAGGGATAGGAAGACTAGTTACTTATTTCATTGCAGTAAGAGAATAGATTGCATTTAAGTAGTTCTTTGGCACTATAGCAACACACTTCTGCTAATTTAAATTAATGTAGAGGGTTCACTCAGTTTACTCAGTGAACAGAATAATTGAAGAAATACTTATCATTATATATTAATGACCAATAAAATTTAATACTGCTCATTATTTCTTCCTCAGTAGTATTCAGGAGCACTATGTTCCAAGCAGGATGTATTCCTGCTCCCAGCTGGAGCATTTTACACAGAAGGAAGGCATTTCTTGCAAATTCACACCGTTGGTACCTATGTAAGTAACCTATGTTGGTACGTGTGTAAGTGAACTGTGCTGAAAATGTCATGCTCTCTAACATTCTTTATATTGCAATATCCCTATGAACTGAGGAAACCTTATTGTTTCACACCCAGAAACAGAGATGTGGAATGGATCAATTTTGCCAGACATTTGTCTACTAAGAGTGAGGCTGTAGGCTAATCCTCCAACCATTACACATCTTTCTTTTCAGTCCAGTTTGGACTGATTAAATCTGCTCTGTTTGCAGATTCTTTGGTCTTTCTGCTTTTATCAAGTGGTTCACTTCCTCAAGGCATCCCAGCTGTAAAATGCCAGGTGGGTTCTCAAATATATGAATATATGTGGAGCTCCTGTATCTGGTTCATCAAGAGTCTGGCAGTGGTTTATTTGCATGAAGTTAAAAATCAAGGTGGGCTTGGAACAAACTGGTTGCTTATCCAGACAGCTTTGGCCTACAAACAACTCAAATCCAAGATTGCTCTGTTTCCAGTGAAACTGTATGTTGGTCAGGCCAGGGAAAGCTTCCCATACTATTTTACATCTGATATTTCTCAAGAACAAGAAACATAAACACGTAAGAAAACTGAGAGAAAACAAAAGAAAACTTTTTTGAGTTTCCACAAATGATTCTTAACTTAGCTGAAGTAGTTAGAGGTATAAAGGTGTAGAAGTTCCCAGAGTGAAAATCAGATAAAATATTTTGGGATGAGATGTCTGCACTACAATCCATTTCTGGCATCTTTACAGGTCAGGTGCCTATGGAAAATCTGGGCATTTCTGCCCCTTTGAACAAAATTTGCAGAAAGATGCAACATTGGACTGGATCAATGGGCCAAGGCTGTTGAATGAGGTTCAGCAAGGCCAAGTGCTGGGTCCTGCACTTGGGTCAGAAGAATTCCTTGCAGCACTACAGGCTGAGTGCAGAGTGGCTGGAAAGCTGCCCAGGGGAAAAGGACCTGGGGTGCTGGTCCAACAGCAGCTGAACATGAACCTTCCAACCCTAACATGAAGGGCGGTGACTGTCCCCCTGCAACAGGCACTGGTGAGGCCACACCTCGAGTGCTGTGTCCAGGTCTGGGTCCCTCACTCCAAGAAAGACACTGAGGAGCTGGAGTGTGTCCAGAGAAGGGCAACAGAGCACAAGTCTGATGAGGAGCAACTAGGGCAGCTGGGGGTGTTTAACCTGGAGAAAAGGGGGATCAGGGGAGACCTTATCACTCTCTACATCTTCCTGACATGAGGGTGTAACCAGGTGGGGGTTGGCCTCTTCTTCCAGGCAACAAGTGACAGGACAAGAGGAAATGGCCTCAAGTTGCACCAAGGAATGTTTAGATTGGATATCAGGAATGTTTTCTTCAACCAAAGGGTTGCCAAGCACTGGAACAGGCTGCCCAGGGTAGTGGTGGAGTCATCATTCCTGGAGGTACTTTAAAGACATGTAGGCCTCACTCTTTCCCCCTTGCTTCTCCTGTCTTTCTTATAAAAAGTGAGAGACTAAAGTTCATTATAGTTTGAAGAACTTCATACTCAGGTAGATGTGGCACTCAGGGACATGGTTTGGTGGTGAACTTGCCGGTGTTATGTTAATGGTTGAACCTGATGATCTTCAGTGTCTTTTCCAACCGAAATGATTCTACATTACTAGGATTTTATAGTTTAAAAGACGCTGTTGAGTTACTAAGAGGTGTGAAAGCAAAATGAATAGCTTCTTGTTATCAATAACAGAAGAGACCTTGAACGTTTCTGAGATGGGGAAACAGTTGAAACGCGTTTGTTTGGTTGTTGTTTGTTTGTCACAAGGAACTCACTTGTTGTACCCAGATGTTACTAAGCACAGCACAGCCACTGCAGAGCAGAGAGAGTGCTTCCCAAGATTGGATATATTCTGCACGGAAAGCTTTCACGTGAAAATCTGCCTTCCTGCATGGTTTTCCCGGGGCCCTAAACCAGGGACCCGTCCCTTCCCGTCCCGTCCCTTCCCGTCGCCCCGCGGTGATGGAGCGGGGCTGCCCCTCCGTCGGCAGCGGGAGGCTCGTCCCGCAGGAGGGCAGCAGGACACCGCGTTTGGATGCGGCTGCGGCACCAGCCTCCAGGCAGGAAAAGGCTCCCTGCTCCCAAGCATTTGGAAAATCTTGCGGTTTAGGGGGTGTTTCCAGGCCCTTTTATAAATTCTGCTGGGTGGAACAGCTTTTGTGCGTGGATCGGAAACGCAGCGTGTGATAGTCCTGGTTGGTGACGGACTCAATGGATTTAGCTCAGTTTGCATCCGTGATTTGGGCATGTTTGGATGTGGGGTTTCTCACACAGAAAGCCAACACGTTTCTGCAAAATCTGCTGTTTGGGTGGCTTTAAAAGGACTTCGAGGGAAACTCTTCCCATGTTGCAATATATTGTAATTGCAACTGTAGTATTGAATAACAAATTCAAAAGCATGTTAAATCTTGTGCTTCAGCAATCAAACTAATATTGAATCTGCAGAAACTGAGATGATATACATATGAGGTGATGATATGCACATCAGGTCACGAGAACTGACCTACAAGTGATTTTTGCTTTCCTCCAAAATGACTGATACTGATGACTGTCAAGAATTTGATTCTTGAGCATACAGATGTGGGATCTGATTCACTGGGGTAAATTCAGCCTTGCTGTTCCCACACCTGTTTTATAAACTGATTTAAGATGTTGCTGTAGCTTACAGAAGTGAGACAGTCCATAGGAATCAGGCTGAGTCAGCCTGGAGTTTCTAGATAGTGTTATACCTGTGCCAGCTAAAGGAAAGACATCCCTAGAGAATGGGTCATATTCCAGGATGCTGAGATTGTTTCTGCCTGGGCAGGAGTGACCACATGGAGAGAAGCTGTGGGGCTTTTCTTCTTCTGTTCACATTCACTTCCTCCATTTTGAACTCCTGGGTCATCCTTGCTGGAATTGTAGTAATTTCCAGTAATTCCAGTAAAATGCTGTGCTTTGAAACAAAAATCATATTTGAAAAATGATCCACTATTCCTCTCTCCACCCTTTTTTTTTTTTTTTTTTTTTTTTTTGTTTGTTTGTTTGTTTGTTTGTTTGTTTTGTTTTTTGGTTTGGGTTGGGTTGGGTTTTTTTGAGTGCAAATACACTGGACTATATTTCATGTTATTGCCACATTTAATGTGTTTACCAGGAAAAAAAAATCGTGAGCTTTTCCAACAAGTACATTGCACTTAGTATTCCCGGCTGCTCCCCCTTCAGCCTCTGATACTGGAAATCAGCTACAGATCCTGACTTTAACCCTTCAGATGAACTTCTCAGTAGTATTAATTCATCCAACTAAAAAAAAAAAAACAACCCACAAAAAAACCCCAAAAAAACCAACCAACCAAAAAAAACCCAAACCAACCAAACAAACAAAAAAACCCCCCAAAAAACCAAACCAAACCAAACCAAACCAAAACCAAAAAAAGCCAAAAAACCCCCAAAAAACCCAAAAAACAAACCCCAAAAACTTTAGTTGCACAATGTTACCAAATAGGAATTAAGTCCCTAAATGCCTTTCAGAATCTAGCTTCTAAGGTGTATCTGCACAAAATTTAAGAGCTGTGCACAGATCATCAAACTGGTAATGATCAAGCTAATCTCGAAACAGGAAACAATCTGGATGAGTTCATTAGACTTAATACTTGCCCTAATGGTTGCAATTAAATAGCTTGCAAGCCAGCGTGATACATCTATCTGGCTTTGTGTGGGGTACACCCTGTGTGGAAGTACCCTTGCAGGTAAATGCCACCTCAGGGTTCAGAGACACTTTTTTTCTGTGCTCCAGTTATATATCTCCATTGCATTATGTAGATGGATCCTTGAGTCCAACTTTGGGCATCCTGATTTTAGCCTTATTGCTTTACAATTCAATTCCCACTTGTGGTAAAAACTTCTGCCATTACAGCACCGTTCTCTTTCTTTCATTATGAACCAGCCTTTTTAGGTAGGTAATTGGGAATCATCTAATGGAATCAATCAGTCAGGTGAGGTGTGGCTGAAAGGGAGAAGAGCTGCTTTCTCAATGCCTGCCGTCCTTCAGGCTCCATGCTCCTTCCTTTTGTCAGACATCTTCCTTCAGTGTGCAAAGGGGGGGTTACATCTTCCCGACGTCCAACCTGAACCTCCCCTGGTGGAGCTTGAGGCTGTGTCCTCTTGTCCTCGTTACCTGGGAGAAGAGACTGACCCCCACCTGGCTACACCCTCCTTCCAGGTAGCTGTAGAGCTACTACAGGTAGCTGTGAAGCCTCATGGCATACCAAACTTCCACAAATATTTTGAATAAACTTGAATCATCAGGGTGAGCTTACACGGGATCAGAGTTTCGCATCATGTTATTGAGGTGTTTTTAATGCAGAATAAAGGATTTTTAAGTGGGAGATATTGTATTCTTGCTGCTGCTTTATGGACTGCACACCCACACAGGGCAGCTTATCATGATAGAAGAACTTACAAAAGCCTTGGTTAGAGAACTGATAGCACATTGTAACAGACACCTTTGAGATCAGTGTTCTTAGTTAAAACAGGAATGGCCAAAGTTCTGTTTGTCTACCCAGAACTTACGTTTTACTATGTTTTTACATAGGCATTGTATGTTTTATTTGATTATTAAGTGGACAGGCATCTGACTCCCAGCTCTCCAAACCAGATTTATTTATGCTTATGCATGTTATTAGCTCATCCTTAAAACTGATCTATTAAAACTAACATTTTTCCGAGCTTTGTTGACAAGGCAACATGAAAAAGAATGAAAATAGGAGGAAACATGTAAGGAAGAGACATTTCATACATGGCACTGGGGGAAAGTTGATATTATAATGAGTTGTGGTTAGGAGTTTTATTATGTGAAATAGTATTTGAGAACGATAACCCTGAAAAAAAATTGGGTTTGAATTGCCATTTATCTGAAGTGCCAGCTTTCTTCATCTTTTCTCTGTTTTGTTTTGTTTTTAATGGTAAAGGCCAGTTTTCTGCACTTGTTGCCAAATTCTTATTCCCTTAAGATCAGAAAAGAAATATCTTAAAAGCCAATTCATGTCTGGGTTAATGCAAGTTTAAAAAACTGCATATAAAGCTATACAACCCTGCCTGTGCTTTTATATAAATGGATGGCACTCCTAAAAAAAATAGTAGGAGGGTCCTCGAAAACCGTGGTCACACACTGCAGAGGATTCCCGGGAAGGAAATGCCAGAAAATGTTCTGCTAGGCCTGTGCATGACAAGTTCTGAAGTGTAACTGAGGAGCAAGAAAAAAGGAATTGCAAATGAAGCATGGAACCCCTCCCTCCCCACCCACCTGCCAGGGGCTGGGTGCTGTGCTGAGGTGCTAATTGACTGTGAGCCTCCTGCCTGACATGCCGGCACCAGAACGGGGGAGATTTGCGACACAGATGTATTTTGGGTTTCATTCAGCCATCTTATTATTTTATGAGTTACGAGGGAGCATCGTCAGTTTTAATCTAAGGGAAAAATCCTCTCGCATCTGCTAGGCATTTGTCATACGAATGAGAAAAGACAAATCTTTTCTTAGCAATAGCATGAAATCGCTTCCCCAGATTCCCTCTAGCTTTAAAAATAGCTTTGTGCTACAAACACCATCACATCAGACTTGGCATCAGCAAAATTCTATGAGCAATGAAGGAAGATTTGGTCAAAAAAGGGTCACTTTTACCCCAAAGCGTAATTTTCTTCATATTCTTTCTACTTTTAGTTGGCAGAAAATAGGGAAAGGATAATCTTTTTCTGTGAGATAAAGATAAACAAAGAGACCTCAGCCTACTCAGAACTGTAAAAAGAACAGCAGGATATTTAAAAAATGAAAATCCATTTAATATTCAATATTCATCAAGTGAACACTGTGATACCTTTAAATATATTCATATTGCTCATGCTAGATTATAGAAACACTTGTCCTTCAGAACAGTGCACAGATGTTTCAAAAGATTCAGCTGTCAGCTATTTAAATGATTCTCCAAAAACATAAACCCCAGAAAAAAATTGCCACTGAGAGGCATGATGAGTAACATTCTATATGTTACTTTTTGTCTAGGACCAGTGTACCCCTACGCAATTCACATTCTCACATCAAATTTGATAATTTTTTTTTGGCAAATATTGGTAAATACTATGCTCTTATCGCAGCAGGATTATTTTTATCGTTGCTTTGCAGCATGATTTTCACAGTGTAATTAAGGTACATGATTTATCTGAAAACATTTTTGAGATTTTGGGTTAGACTTTCAAATAACAGAAAATCATAGGATCAAGGGTTGGACTTGATGATCTCAGAGATCTCTTGCAACCCAGTTAATTCTATGATAGAACTGCCCAGGTTGGAAGAGACCCTAAATATTCCTCTGGTACAACCTTTCCCAGGAAAGGGAGCCTACATGAGATTATTTAGTACCCTGTCCTGTCACATCTTTAAAACCTGTAGTAATGGGGACTCTACCACTTCCCTGGGGAGGTTGTTCCAGTGACTGTTCTCAATGTATAAAAAAATTCTTATATCAGAATAAAACCTCTCCCTGTTGCCCTTTGTCCCCTCCATGCGGGTCCTCGTGAAGAGGAAGCCTCCATCCTCTGTGTAGCCACAATTTAAGTACTGGAATTCTGTGATGAGCTCCTCTAATGCCTTCAGTCCTTCCCCATGGGGCAGCCCTTCAATCACCTTCACTCCTTTGAACCTGCTCCAGTCTGTCCTGGTGTTTGTGTAATTGTGGGGATTGGAACTGGACAGGGAGCTCCAGGTGTGACCTGACGTGTGCCAAGTAGAGTGGGATGATCAGGTCTCTATCTCAGTCAGCAATGCCCCTGTGGATGTAGCCCAGGATATGATCCACCCGTGTTGCTGCACGAGTCACCGTCAGCACGTCAGCTTGCTGTGTACCAGGATCCCCAGGGCCCTTTCATCAAAGCTGCTCCCTGGCCACAGAGAACCTGACATAATATGGGGCCCATTTATGCACACTAACGCTCAAAGACAGACCACCAGCCCCACAAAGACTCATTTTTCTGTCACTTCTATTTTTACAGTAGAGGCACATTGATAAATAGTAATCATTCAGCCAGCCCTTGCCAACTGATGTTAATTACATTTAAGATTAAGTATCATGAACCATTCCCTTATTTTAATTATAACTTTAATGGAAAAATCGTGCTGGTGATTTTATTGCCTTTATTATTTACTTTAAGTCACTCACTTTGATATACATTACAGCCATCTGTTTCATTTATTAATTTCCCCATGCTCCTTTTTATTATGTTGTTGTGGGTTTTTTTTCAGTTTTGATTGTCAGTTTTACTTGCTCACTGTTATTATAATCACAGAGAGTAAGTACTGCAAAAAGATTTTGGGGTTGTGATGCTCGGTGTTACAACATCTTGCTGTTCTGATGCCCTCAAAAAAATCCATGGCTGTGAGACAAAATTTGATTAATCTTTAAAAGGCCTGGGAAGATTAACCTGCCCTGGTTAGGGATGCTCAGATTAGTGAGCCTTTCTCTTTCTCTTAACCTACCTGTCTAACTCTGGATGAACAGGCGTGCCTCTAGTTGCAATTTACAGTTGCAAACTCTTGGCTTGATAGGTCTCTTTTTCCATCCCCTCAAAATATGGCAAGAAAAATTTCTTTTAAATGTGCCTGGGTAGTTGGCATCCTCTTTTGTACAACACTCCGCTATGTACAGCACTGACACAGCTTGATTCAATTTACCACATCATTCCACCTCCCAAAGTCCCTATCCACCTGATATCTAGTGCACCTGGGGGATCACATAAATGCCCAAGGCTTTGGTGACTTCATTACCTCCAAAAGGCTCAATGAGAATTCAGTTCAGGTGTGGATCATGACTGGCATATTGGGGGAAATCTCAGCTGACCAGTTAGAAGAGCTGAGAACTGGTATGTGTCACCAGCATAGTGCCCAAAAATGAAACTGTAAATGGAAACTTGGGATTTGGCAGGATGCCTGCTTAGAGGACAGCTGTCTGAACTTCCCCAAAGACCACAAGTCTCTTCTGCACAGAACTGGCCTCATAACTTCCTGCACTGCTATTGCTCATTTTCATCCTTTGGAAGAAATTTTAAATTTTATTTTTTTTTTAATTTTTTGTATTTTATAATGTGATGTTGGCTTTCCTTTGGAAGGATCAGAATTTTGGAGATGTTATATTTACTGTAAAATTTTGACCTCTTTTTGAGATCTGAGTTTGCTTTGTGGTTTTTTTTTTTTTTTTAACTAAAGAATAGAAAAGGCATAATTAAGATAATTAATCCAAATCTTTGTCAATATTTACTAACTGTATACAGAATTAATTTTAAATTGCAGGTAACTTGACTGCAGCAGGTTTGCAAGTCATAAATGATCTGACTCTCATGAGTACATGAGTATAATTATGGACTGTGTGGAAGCATAATGTTGATCTTTTATTTATGATTACAATATAAAAGGCAATTTTCAGCCCACTTTAATTCTTAGTTCAGCAATATTATGTATATATATATATGTGTATGCTTTAGCCTAAAAATACTTCTGTTGGAATAGATTTTAGAAAAGGAGGCAGTTTCTTGTTGAGAAGCAAGAATTATAAAACAGTTCCATTTCATCACGTGTCTGGAGAAATATACATTATCTTCATACTCTTTTCAATTATATTGAATAGATGAAAATTATAACCAGGTGGGAATTTCTGTTCTGCTTCCATCTGGAAAGCATAAGATATGATTTAACTTAAGAAACTTACTGTTATTACTTTTATTCTTTGCTTCCTTCCTGCCACTCTAGATATACTGACTTTTACAATGCAACATTTTATTGAGCTTGGATTTGAAATTATATTTGTACCTTACAAATTCCCTACAATAAAAATTAAGATCGGAGATAATACTTAGGACCTATTAAAAGTGTGCCACTTGTATGGCACAAAATGAGCAGCAAGGTTCTTGGTGCCCAGGCTTTCCATTAAAAATTTCATGTGAGAACAGTGACAGGTAATGTGATGTCCTCTGGTTTTCAACTAAAGTATGAGCTAAATAAAGCCATTTACTTGCCTTTGGAGTGTTGCCTGACCAGTGAAAGATATCTGAAAAATATTTCCCTGTAATAGAAATGGTGTGGTGGGCTGGAAGAGTGACCACTGCTGAGCTGCAGGAAGAACCTCACTGGGACTCTTCCAGATGGGGCAGAGAGACAGAGCCTTCACTTTCAGACACATGAGGTTAGAAATGTCAGAGGCTGCTGGATCCTTTCCTGTAAGAAAACTCTTACTTTGCTTGTGTGAAGATGTAAGTGAGCACTGCAATCTTTTTTTGGGCCTCACACTCTTCAGTTAGGTTCACAATGAGAGAGCAAATAATTGTATAAATGTTAAAGATGGAAATGTCAGCTTGGTATTAATATAAATTAAAGATGAAACTAAGGGGATTGAACTCAGATGTATTATGTTGAAATCATTGTATAACTGCTTAATGAATGATCTTGAGACAGTAAGATTTATGCTACAGCAGACCCCTTGACTACAGAATAATATAGTACAGAATACAGTTTTTCAGTCTGAAGTATCTGGAATAACAAGAGGGCTGTGCTGTTGCACAATGCTAATAAAATTTGTTCACCCTGGGATAAAACATAAGGGCAAGCCAAGGGTGCAAAGCCTAATGGGATCATGGTGGAGGATTTTAGTGGAAGGAGGGACCCAAATCAGGTAGACCTGATGCTTTGTATTGGAAATAGCCCTTGGGGTGTGTGTTTCCCCACACATCTCCCTGCACTGTCTGGAAGTGTGTTGGCTGATGCAGGCGAAGGCTGGGCTGGGGAGCACACAGACAGTGAACAGTCTGGATAATCGCAGGCCAGACCTTCAACCTGGACCTGTGTCTTTATTTACTAGTACAGACATAGCCTAAGGGCCTGATTAGCTCAAAATAAGTCTCTCTGGTGTGTCCAATTTTCTAGGTGAAGGAGACCAGATGACTTTAAGAAACGCTGTGCTATTGCAGAAATGGAAGTGAGATCTCGTGTGTCCTCTGCTCTCCTGCTAGGTATTCAGTTGTTCATAAATTTTGCTGACTTGTTCTGTTGTGTTTTAGCTTAGATCCTCAAGGATGCTGCAAAATATGATATGAGGTATGTGTGAAGAAGGTGCTCTGGTGGCCTGACTGTGTGTTGTGTTGTAATGGAGGGGGGATTTGATAATGCAAATGGCTTTCCCAGTCTCACATCTCTCACGCCTCACACGGTCTGATCCAGACCAGGTCTGTCAACTGCCATCCTAATTTACTTTTCTAGCCATTTGGCTGTTTGGCACATGCATGTGTGCATGGCAGAAAATTGTCACTTTTGTATTGAGTCTGATCCATGACAATGTCTTGCAAACCTGGAAACTCTGATGCTGCTTCTTTTCTTGGGAGATGGCGTGAGGGAGCAATTTAAGAAAGCATCGGGCAAGAGGTATGTTTGAAACAAACTGGTTCTGGGTAAAAAAGAGATTAGAGAGAATGATCTGAGTGATTTTCAGGCTGATGATTACATGAAACTACCCTGCTCCGTCTCAGCCGTTTCGTTTCAATTTTATGGGAATAGAAGTGACAATAGAAAGAGTGCAAATTGCAAGAACCAATTTTTCTGAATACTTTAAAAAGTGAACTGAAATGTCTGCAGTAATTCTTAGTGCAGTGAGGAAGGGAAAACTAAAAAGCATGTCTATAAAAGTGTGTAAAACACTTTGTAATACATTGTGGGTGAATGTATCGAATTAGCATCACAGTCTAATTTTCACTCCCTTGAAAGTAATTAACCTGTTAATTACCCTCTTATTGTGGTTATAGAGACAAAAGAAGCTAAGACTTTTAAATACGTCTCTATTCTTAATGCCTTTTATTTTATTTTTATCCCCACCCTTTGATTTTCTCTGCAAAGCACTTTAAAGCTTATCTGTGAAGCATTTTAGTGCTTCTGTTTCAAAGGCTTAAGTAGCCTTTCACTGGCTCTGTGCTGAGACTGAAGTAATTTGCTGTTGGTACCAGACCCAGAGATGTGTAGAACTCCTTGATGCTGAGGAAAATCACTACCTGCAAGAAAAATCAAAAAGGAAAATCCTTCCACTCCCAGCATTCATGGTAAGAGAAGCTCTTGCCTGTGAAAAACCACAGTACCTTGATATCTAAACACCATTCATTATTTTTAGTGAGTCTGTCTCTGATGATTCGAGGCATAATACTTGTGACAATATGAACTGCATATAACATGACCAAACTGCCAGCTGCATTTTGGATGCACAGCCTTTTACCTTCTCTGTTGTCTTATCATCTCACATCAACTGAAATCCCAAGCGGGTATTAAATAAACTTGGTAATTCAGATGCAAGGATCCTGAGCAACAAGGAGGCTGATCTGGAAAAGGAGCAGTCACTGAGATACACCTGCCACTGACAGGGACCTGTGACCTCCCTGGGAGGTGTGTGAGGCTGCCTGGCTTAGGGACTGAAAACTGTGAGCGGAGAGCACTCAGCCCCTTCTCAGCTTTACCCTGGGTAATGAGTACGCCAAAGGCCCCAGAAAGGAGGATGAGCTAGGGCAGCCTAAAATTTTCTGAGCATGGTCTTTAATTTGCATGAATTTAGCACAATTCATGACAAACAGAATTGTTTGGAACTTGCAGACAATGGACCTGGAAGGCACTGCCTGGTGCCCAGGCCTCTGTGAGCGCTGAGCAGATGGGAGGAATGTTTGATCACTGCGTGCTCTTGCTCTGGCAGTAATACTGAAAAGGACAAATCCTATTTGCTCTGACTTATCATTACAGTCAGTGTCTCTGACTCTGACTGACTTTAATCTATTAATTTTAATGGAAAAGTAAAAATTGATTTAGTAGGATAAGAGTATTGATTATAGACAAAGAGGTCTTGTTCTTCATCATTTCATGAAAAAAAGAAATCTCTTCAAGCAGCCTTCCCAACTCCTGCATCACTAGGATTCAATTTTATGTCCTAACAGTATTTCTCAGTTGTAATGAAGGTATCTTGTTTCTGGTAGTTGTCTTGCTCTAAGAGACAGAGAGCTGCAGCTTTCAAACCGGATCAACTGGGCTGGGTCTCGGAAAGTTTTTGACTTTGCAGGAATTTGGTTACTGACCCTGAGTGAGCGCTAAGACCACTAAATCTGAATGTGGTATGAAATAGAATTCAGGCACCCTAGAAACACACTGGAAACATACTCTTGTACCTTTCAAATAATGGGAATTTTCTACTTGGTTAAGTAAGAATTTTGCCAGGAACCCTCTATAAGGGTTACATTTTTTACATTTATGTTGTATTATATTATAAATGAAAAAAGGTGTGTATTTGTGGTTTTATGTTTTATAAATTAAATGTAAAGTCTCGAGTCTCATGTTCCTTTTTCACATTCCTAACAGATCCTTTCAATGAGGCCCTTATTTTTGTGTGTTCTTCAAGCGCTCATTTGCTCTGTGTTTTATTTTACCTCCATCCATATTAAGACCAGGGAAAACGAGGAATTACTGCTAAACAGCATACTCAAAGTTTGATTGTCTGTAACTTTTGCTCCTTGTCTTCCAGGTATAATAGAATTATATGTACCTTTTTGCTGACGCCTGCTGTTACCACACACATCTAATATATCTGCCAAAAATTATGCATTTATGCATAAGAAGATTCTTTGTTCTGGTGTTACAAGGCAGTGGAACTGGCATCAAAGCCATGAAATACAGCAAAAGAAAACAAACCAGTTCTCAGCTAATTTGACTATCATAAAAAAATCCAGCTACATTTATGGGATTTTATGGCATACAACATTCAGCTGAATGGGATTACCATCAGAGGCAGCTGGAGGCCCTGTCTCAGATCCCTTTCAGTATAAAGGTACAATATATATCTCCTTTGGGCCTCTGTGTTGTCTTCCTTGTACCAGTAACATTAATCTAAGTGGGTAAATATATAACATGCACATCAAATGAAGTCACCAGGGACAGCGGCCAGACTGGGTCTTACTGAATAAACTCTCGTCCTCCTCTGACTTGAAATACAGCAAAATAAACTGCAAAGGCTACTTAGGGCTTTCAGTTGGGATTCATCAAACTTACTTTAGCTTGTCCAAAAGTTAAACACCTGGTTGTAGATAGTTTTTCAGCCTGTTCAGGGCTAAAATGAATCACTGTCAAGAGGTACATGTACCTCTGGCAGGTGATTCATCCCTTGCCAAGGTAAGTATGTGATACAGATGTGATGAAGTGCTGCTGAGAGGTTCCTGACTTTCCACAGGCTCTCAAGGGAACCCAGAAAACTAATGTTCTCTCATTTTCAGTGCACCTTTAGATGTCTAAAGTTAGTGAGATGAATCTCTGCCAAATTGACTTAAGAAAAACACAGTAATGATATTAAATTACGCAGGCTAACTCTTTGCCTATGAAACCCAGAGGTAACAAGAAAATGTGTTGCTTACCAAGGTCTGTCTTTTGCAAGGACATTGGGCCCTTCAGGAAGCTGTTAAGCACTTCCAGTCTCAGGGTTTACAGGATCAAATCCTGATGAGCCAGAAGTAAGTACAGCCTCAAAATTGAAATGATTCCTCTATGCAATGTTCACAATGCACAGTGGGGTAAATGCTGTGAAGTTTTTCTGATCACTGAAATGAGAAGAGAAATCTATGTCTGTGTAGTCCAGCCCCATTTATTCATCATTCACTACCCTTTAAAGCACTGTTATTCTACTATTCCATGCTCAACTGCCAAGCAGAATGTAAAGGCATGTTCCTGTGCACAAAATTTGTTGAAATTAGATTAAGGGTATGATTTGCTACAGTTCATCAGAGTCAGGAAATGTGGAGTTAAGATTGCAACCACACACTTGAAGCACTGTGTTCTGCTCAGGTACTGAGACTCTCTTGAGGATGGTTTCCTGATTGACCACAATGGCTGTACAGAGAGAGAAGTAGTGAAAATGAACAACCAGTTACACTTATGTGGTCCTCATTTGACTTTCAGATACTTGTTTTCTCTCCCAAGCCTTTACAATTATTTTAGCATGCCGTAAGTTTTGATACGTAACCTTTTAAAAAAACCCACCTCTTACCTTGTCAGAGAATTCCCAAGCCCAGTCTACATGGAAGTTCAGATAATTTTAAATATTATTTACGCAACCAACCAAGATTTATTGTACCTACGAAGTTGAAGAGACCCGCTGTGTTCTCCTGTGCTCTGTGGTGTCAAGCATGATCTGGGAGAAGTCAGACTTGTACAGCATTCAGCTGTCAAACATGTAGTCCAGCAGTATGAAACAGAAGGCAATGGTATTGTCACTGGGACAGAACCAAAACCTTTGTTTCTTCACCTGTGCAGAGATGACTGTGGCTGAATTTCTGTGAAAGACAATAGTTGCTTCTTGTGGTATTTGGGTGAAACAGGCAGTTGACATTTTTTGAAATAACATTTTCGTTTTAGAAAATTGTGTTTTATCAAGATTTGTTGACCATCCTTTGTAAAAATGTGTCTTTTGAGGGGGAAAACTCCTAGTTATTCGACTCAGCATATTTTCTCCAAGTATTTTCATTTAGTTTTGAATTTTGTTTTTTACTAAACTGAAAAGATGGATTGTCATTATTACCTATATCAGTGCTGTCATACCAGTTTGAGCGACTGCTAACACGTATCGCCTCCTTTTTCTTTCTTTTAATTCTTTTCACTCTAGCCTTTGAATTTCATGGCATTAATTCTTAAAGGAAAAGATTCTTTCACCTCTACACTTGTGGAACAAAGGAACCTAACTTCTGGTGAGTGAATCTTCTGGGCAGCAGGAGAGAAGCATCCAGACAGTTTCCCTGCTGAGTGGTTCTCAGCTTCATTCTCCTCTACATCAGTTTGCTGCAACCCTGGTGTACCTTGCTAACAGAACTGCTTACAATTCAAACCATAAAATAATTCAAACCATAAAACCATGTTGTCTGAGTGCTTGTTTTTCAAGTGTCAAATCTTCTCATTCTTCTGTATGTTTTTAAACCAAAGATGGTGGGGAGAAATGTCCTTTACAACAATATTTTCCCATCTTTCAGTTCCCTGTAGAGATTTCTTACCACTGCAATCTATTTGTGATCTCTTCATGCTGGCTCTTGCCAACTGACAGTTGCTTGAAAAATGTTTTCTGTGCTCTTACTTGAAATGAAAGCGACACATCCGTGACACATCCGTGGTCTGACCAACTGGCTGCCACAGGACTCAGGCTGACAGCTTTTGTTTCCACTTCACCTCACTGCAACACCGAGCTGCATTCTACTGATCACGCTTGGTGGGGGCAGAAAATCCTGTTACCCAAGTGCTTTGGGAGGGAGGACTGCAGCCTAAAGCTTCCCATCCTTCTTCACTCCCTGGATGCACACATGGCCTTGGCCAGGGACACAAACACCACAGTTGTGCGCTGTGGATCTCGTTACAGTGGATTTTCTCTTAAACACCTCAACCTTCCTAAAAAGAAAAAAAAGGGTCATGTTGGCCATCTCTTTTCTTTTTTTAACTGTTGCTCTTCTAATTGTACATAAAGTGAGGTGAAGTGGTGCCCTATTGCTCACAGGGTATCAGTGTATATTAATTTTCTCATTCTTTGTTGAACCCACACAGAATTTTTTTGAGACAACAAGAGTGGGGAATGTTAAGGAAAAGAAGCACCCAAACAGACACAGGCACTGTTTTGGTAAAAAAAGAAGTAATGTTCTTTAGGTTTTTTGTAGCTAAAAGTAATATACTTGTATTTCAGTGGAAAGTTTTAGTTCCAGAAGAGTTATCCATTTATTCAAACATTCACCATCTATGGCTACCCTTTAATAGTTTTTTATATTTTATTTCCAGTCTGATCTTAAGATTTGAGTCATAAAGATTGTGTAAAAGGTAGAAATGACAAAGCTGATTAATGTCAAAGTACATTTATAAAAGGATGTACTTCCATGAGAGGAACAAGACACCCATTATTTTGTGGATTTGTCCAGTTTATTTGATTTGGATATCTGATAGCAATAAATTCATTTTTGTTACTTTTTTTTTTTTGCCATACAAGCAGACCAGAAATGCTACAATAACCTCTCCTCAAGTATATCCAGGCTTCTGTTCACAAGCAATTCTGAAAGCAGGACTTCAGAGGCTACAGCAATATAGGATTCATTCTGTGACACCAGTGCTGAAGGATTTTTCCTGGGTCTAATTGCAGTCAACATCCTGCTTACAGAAGAGATTCTGAAGTCATGTGACTAGATGACTTTTCTGTTTCCTTTTTTTTTTTTTTTTAAATGTATCTTCTAACCTTAATGACTATCAAGGACAGTTTGACTAAAGAGAACCTCAAAATTATGAGTAGAAGTAGACAAAAAAAGACACTCCACAATAAATCTTTTAAAAATCAAGGGATTTTTTTTTAAAGCCAGTCTTAGGTTTGGTAGCCCGATTTCTGATTTTTGGTTGCTAAAGATGAGCAAGAAGGGAAGGTAACCAAAGGCCAACTATAACATCATCTAATCAAAAACTAATCTCCCAGACCTGGCACAGTCTGGATTTGGGCCAGGACACAAAAAGAAAAATGCTTTACTGGCAGTGATAGATGACCTCAGCTGTCAGTGGGCAGAGGGTAGACATTTCCTCTCATCATTCTTGATTTCTTGAAACATTTCTTTCTGATGGCCATTAGATAATGCCTTTTACCTGAGAGGAGTGGTAGGGCCCCTGACTACAGCACAAAATGGATGAAAACCTACTGACAATGTAACATTTAAGAAGTAGTGAAGCGAAATCAAGTCCAAACTACCGAGCTTTTGCTAACTGAGTCTCAGAAAGTTATATTTTGTCATTGTTTGAATGAGAACTGTCCATGAATGAAGTGAAGTCCATCACCATGATTGAGATGATACTGGCTGGGGGAAGGGAAGCACTTGGAATGGTTTCAAACAGTGTTGAAATCTGGTTTTTTAGGAAAGCCACTCCATTTTCACAGCTGGTACTAGGGTCCCCACAGTACTATATTTGAGTAATGCCTTCTTTAGTCTTTAATGGTTTCAGAAATTCAGTACGATTCTGAAAGAGTTAATCTAGACTAAATCTATTAATTTACTATTTATTTAGTTAGTTAGTTAGTGTGGCATAGAGCTGTGTAGAATACATACACAAGAAGTCTCCAACACTTCATGAAACTGTGACCAGTGTGGATTGTTACTTCTTTTCAACATCTTGTGTTGCTTCCCACCAATACAACATTCATAACCTGCTAAAATTCAAGGATCTCTTTGTGACATGACAGGTTCCTCTCGCAGGAGCATGTCCTCCAAAGAGAGTAAGAATCCAGCTTTTCTGGATGTAAAAGTCTTCTGGAGGGCTAGCTCAGGTCTGAGGATTGAACTTCTTCAGGGCCAGAAGCACCCTCATAATCTGCAGCAAAGGGCAATTCCTTAACTTCTGCTTTCTGTAACCTCCTTCCCTTGGAGAATGAGAGAGACTGAACAAAGATGTGACAAGAAAGGATTCAGTCACTGAATGCTGTACTGAAAATACATACAGACGTGATGTTGTGGGTTTGATAGTTCACCATTTTTTAACTTGCCAATGGATATCTAACCAAGCTTCTCGATGGCTATTCACTTCTATCACAGTGTCCTATTCCTTCCTTTTAAAATAAGTGCTACGAAGATGAGAAAGAGATTTTTTTTTTCCAACCCACTGTTAAAATCACTGCAGAGTATTTGAACTGAAGTACAAAATGTTGGCTAAGCTAGGAAAGCTATTAATTTATTTGGCAGGCTGACTGAAGAAACCCTTGATGAAGCCTGTGAACTGACATCTGAGGTGAATTTGGACCATTTCTTTTTAGGAAAGCACTTTTTTGTGCAAAGTAATGGGTGCTTTCAAATCTGACGAGGAGTTAATAGCAGATACTTAAGGTCTTGGCAGTGAATTGGTATTGTTTTCATACTAAGAGGTTTTGTGAAATGGTTGAACTCATTCAGGAGGGCATTTCCCAGCCCTGAGCAACAATTGCAATCCATGAACCTATAAAGAATAAAAATATCATTACTGTATTAAGGATGTGTTAAAGTGCAGGGCCAATTAAAAATGTTTGAATAGGGGCAACTACATCTTGAAGCAGAAGTTTGGTATTTTAGAGTTTAGAAGGTTAAAATTTATACATTTAAATTGGGGTGATTTTAATACTGAATTTTATAACTGTAGCCTCAGAGCTTTGCCTTTTAGGTTAACGAATGTAAAGAAAAGACTGTTTTATTTTCTTGTGATGGAACTATTTAAATGAGCCTGGAGAAGAGAAGGCTCTGTCTGGGCAGACCTAATTGCAGCCCTCCAGTGTCTGAAGGGAGCCTACAGGAAAAATAGAGAGAGACAATCTATGAGGACCTGTAGTGACACAACAAGGACGAATGGCTTCAAATGGAAAGAGAGTAGATTTAGATATAGATATTAGGAAGAAATTCTTTACTGTGAGGATGCTGAGGCCCTGGCACAGGTTGCCTAGAGAAGCTGTGGCTGCCCCATCCCTGGAAATGTTCAAGGCCAGGCTGGACGGGGCTTTGAGCAACCTGGTCTGTGGAAGGTGTCCCTTTCTACAGCAGAGGGGTTAGAATGAGATGATCTTCATGGTCCCTTCCAACTCAAACTGTTCTATGATTCTGTGAGTCTCATTAAGAGGAGGTATATGATTCATGAAGTCAGAATGCCATATTCAATAACTGCTGAATCACAGTTAGAGACATGTATATGTATATATATATATATATATGTATGTATATAAAGGAAAAGAGCCTGAAATTGGTTGCAAATACACAATTTTTAATTAGATCTCATGGGCAGGGTTTGTTGTCCCAAGATATTTGCCTTGGCTATGCCCTCATTGTCAGTGAAATTCAGCTTAGTATGAACTCTTTTCTGTACCCTGCTAATTGACAACTGGAACTATAGGAAACAGTCTTCAAATAATTCTTAAAACACTGCAAAATTTTAGTTCAGGACAAACCCCTATTTGGGTGAAAACACGTATTGAGGTTTCTTACAATATTGAAATGTTTTCTTTTTTTTTTTCCTTTTCTGTTTTTCCTTAGCTGTACTGCATCAATTCAGTCTGAGAAGTTATCCTATTAATTTTTGTGAGATGTTTTAATGAAAATGTAAAGTGGAATTTAGGATGGTATGAAAAAGCTATTAAAAAGTTATTTCAGTAGAATATTCTGAACACAAGAAGAATATCATATGTGGAAAAGTGGATTTTGATAAGACGACCGTGTTCTTAGGTAATTACAATTATTAACTTCTAATTTTTGTAAGGAATTAATTTTTTATTTCCCCATACTCTTTTGATAAGTCCTAGGACGTATTTTTAGGTTTTGCTACATGTATTTAAAGGAAGTATTACATGGGAAACATTAGAGTATAACAAATGTTTGAAAATTGAAATGACAAGCATTAAAATTTTATCAGAGCTGTGACAAAAGGTAGGGGTTCCCCATAGCCAGTGGTCAGGCAAGAACTGTAATCAGAACTGAAGTGTAATCAAAACTGAAGTGTATTTAATCTCTGTTGCTGATCACTGCACAGCTTTAACCTGTTTTCATCAAACTAATTGATGGCAAATGGAGCAGATGCATGATGAGATTATATCCCCAATTTATGGCATGGTTCTAAGAAAATATGTCTTTTTTTTTTTTTCCCCCATTACAAGTATTGGAAATTTAGAAAATGCACTGGATTGGAAATGAAGCAATCTCTGCTGCTTGTTTAATACACTGCAGACTTTTATTATTACTATTTTAAGCACTTAATTTATCATAATCCATTTTAAAAATAAAATAGTTTAATATTTGATGTATTTTATAATTAAATCCTTGGCAATCACACTTATGTTTGTTTTTAGGCTATGATTTAGCATATCCAAGGTACTATAACTGGAAAAAACAGCAGATCCAGAATACTACACGCATTGAAAAAGGGAAATTATGCAAAGAAGAACTATCCAGAGTTGTTATAATGTTCAATGTATTTAATCTTTCATTTATAATACTAATTTTTGCATACCCTTGCTTTGACATCTGAAATAACAACAATACCTCTTTCATATTTTAATTTCTCATGAACAGAAATTATTTTCAGGCAGCATGCCTTCAGCTTTCTGAGCCTTGTGAGGGAAAATTGTTTGTAGTGTGTCTATGGCAACCAGCTCCAAACAAAACGCTGAAAGGGAGCAAAATTTTACTCCTGTAACAGCAGGGGATGGATTTGTGAACAAGCCTATCCTGAAGCATGTTTTCCCGGTGTGGCAGCCCAGGGGAGGTGGCAAGTGTTACAGCTGGAGTGCCTGGCATGGAAACTTGTGAAGGACCAGGGCTGCCTGCAGAGGGAAGTACCTGAGCAGGAACAGACAGCACAATTCCAGCAAAAGGAGCTCTCACCAAGAACGATCTAGCCTGGGGGAGAAGGAGACACGACCAAGGATGAGAAGCTGTCCAGAGAGCGAGATTTTGGGTAGGGATGAGAGAGAAAGGGGAATAGGAGCAGTTCTGCTGTGTGCTTGGATATAGGAGAAGGATTCAGGAGGGATGCTGCATAAGGAGCTAAGTGGATAAGCAAGAATGTGCAGCAACACATTTGGGAAGGGAACTTAGGCTGAACTGGCTGAGCTGAACCTGCCTGAAATCAGGGTTCAGATCATGACCTGGGCAGAGAGACTGAGGCTATAGTGAAAAAAAAAGTAGTATTAGGGCCTAGAAAAACAAGCCAAATAGCTTTGAAACACAAAGTTATGTGAAGAACAGAATTAAGAGAGTGGTGCTCTGGAAGGAAAGATAGAGAAGTAATAAAGCCCAGGAAGGCAGAAACATGGAAAAGCAGGTCTGTTTATTGTAAAAACAGATTTATCAGAAAATTGAACATGGGTTCCTCTTTCACATGACAAAATCAGTGTTATATATATATCCTTCACTTTCTAAGTCTTGTAACCCAACTGCATTTTAGCACATTCCACAATTGACAATGGGCAGAAATAGATAATTCTTATATGTCAGCAACTTTCAGATCCCAGGGAGTATCAGTGAAAGCCACTGCTGACGTGAATGTTTACTCCCAGGATAACCAGCCTACTGCTACTGTCTCTGTACTCTACTGTGTAAGTGGCATAAATCTGTGCACTAAAAGGTTCTAGTGCTGCTTAATACTCAGGTATTAAAGTGCTGCTCAACAGTGGAATTTGTTTTTAATTTGCCATTAATAACAAGCTGTCACCCTCACACACAGGCACCTACTTTACACTGTAGAGAAGCTCTAATCTTGCAAATTCAGCTCTAAAAATGTGAGTCAGCTTCAGCACTGAGATTGCCCATGGCACATGAAAAGCCCCCAGAAGGTGACTATACTGAGGCAAAAGTATTTGGCCTATCTCTATTCAGTACCACTGAAATGGCTAGAACTATTCATCACCAAAAAAATCCTTAGTAGCTTATTGATTGAGGTGCATTAATAGGCACTTGCCTAAAAGACAGACATAGTCCAAACTGAATATATAGGATATTACAGTTTTAATAAGGTTACATTCTCTAGTGATTTCACATTTTTCCCCTCTTCATGGAACCTGTCAGCTTCTGCACTCAAAGCCCTTATCCTTTCACACATTGTTATCTTTATAAAGGGGATAAGACAATATATAAAATCCACTTAAGTAAAGGTCTCCCTTCATCCAGCATTACTGCTGAGATCCTTACACTGGCAGCAGTTTACCAAAGCACAGGCAAAAATCAATTTTAATTAGTATTTTTGGCTTTAATGAAAAGTGATTACAGAACTGGCATTTTAGTTAATACTGTTGAGATTTATGGTGGGGTGATGCTAATTAATTTTCTGTTGAATTGCTGTGGGCAATGAATAACTGCAATAAAATGGCAGATTTGCTGATAGCAGGACTATATCAGCACTTCAGAGCTTCTTAACAAAAGGGAGCTTAATGGGTTGCAGGTATAATTTACATTACTTCTCATAAACTGCACATTATTGCTTCTTTGTAAAAGTATTATGAGGAGCCAACTTTTTGTATTTTATAATGAGAGCAATGTCTTTTGACACAATTTGGTGTCAGCATAGGCAAGCCTCCTGTAGAATGTGATAGTATTTTTAGAACCTTTTGATAGGAAAGATTTTATCTAGTCAGAAAATTAATCTTCACTTAAATCCTTTCCTGTTACATATCATTGTTATTCTGTCATTAATTTTACTGTTTTTCTTGGTAGAAAGATACAACTGAGTAAAGCATTTGCCTTTAGACTTCAAGCAGTGCATGTCAGAAGAGCCATAATTTATTGACTGCTTGAACAATGCTTGGTTCTATAGGGATCTGATTCCACTTCCAGCCTCCAGGTGCTATCCTAGAGCCTACTGGCTTTGGGAGGGTTGGACTTCATCTAATTTTCTCTAAAACACAGTAGAACCAGCGCAGCCTCACAGTCATCATTTGTGAAACATATACCAGCCCCACTTGAGTCAGAGGAGAGCTCTTCATACTCTCTGCATCAAATTACACCTGCCCACTGTTGTAACTTGTGGAGCTCGTGTGCAAACATGGAAATCCTGTTTTTTTCCCTAGAGCTGCAGTGTGGGAGGCAATGAACGTTTACTGAACATTTGTGTTACTGAGCTGCAGAAGAAATTCACCTCCCATGGGTGGGTTGGCATTGTGAGCAAAGGGGGATGCATCTCCTTGTAAGTCCAGGACAACATCCTTTCTCACAGGGAATGGCATCTACTCCAGACTTTATGGAAATATTATGATATCATGACAGCAGCATCTGCTCTTGGTGAAGGAAATACTGCCAAAAGTATTAAGAAAGTGATGAGTAAAAGTTCCTCAAATAGTGAAAATTCCAGCTGGCTTGTTTTTCCTGGTCAAAAGCAGAGGCAAATTCCTCTTTTTAGGTTTATATTAGCTTTAAGCTTTCGTTGGTAGGTATGAGGAAAAGAAATTTCAAACAAAAGGTAAAATTATGCTTTGAGCTTTTTGGCTTCAGTGTCTGAGACCTTATAAAATGCACTGAAAAATAAAAATTTCAGAGGGAAATCATCTGCATTGCCATCACTTAGAAGGAATTAATGTCCTACCTGCAAAGGTAGGTCCAGCTCCAAATGCCTATCCCAATCACTTCCCAACACTTCTAATACATCATGAAGAAACATAAAGAAATTGCATCATAAACTGCTTACCACAAACTGTGTCAGAGAGAAACACTGGACACTTTTCATGTCTAAGAGAACCAGCAAATGTGGTTGTACCTTGTCTAAGTAAGGCAGGTATTTGGTAGTAGTCGTTCAAGTTTTAATTGAAACAAAACAATATGTGATTTAATTATAATTATAAGGACATCTTAAGCACATTGTCTTCTAAAGCTATAAGGTGTTGATTTAGGTATTGCAATACGTGTGATGGTAAATTCTTGGAGGGAATAATATAGTAAATAATGACATGAAATAGAATTAGGATGGTACCTAAACATATTGGAAAATCTTTCTGCAAGGCCTAGATTTGAAGCAGAAGCAGATGAGATATATCTTACATGCACAGTTCTTTATAGTGATGACTGGTTTTATTCTGGTTTAACAAGGAAATTACATTTATGTGATTACTCTATGTATTCAGGCATATGTGTGTCTATTGCTACTCTCCTTTTAAATATCTTTAGAATCTCCTGTTCAATTTTGATCAAATCTGACAGAGGAGAACATATTAAGTTATTAAGTTCCTACAAGTGGCTGAATAGAGGCAAAAGATGCTACTTGTCTACAATCAGTAACCCTGCTGAGGAAAAGGCTCAAGCATGAGCTCACCCTTCAACAAGCATCACAGAATAACAGCAGAGAGACTTTGAGATAAAAACCCATCAGGCATCATTAGTTTTAATGCTCACAGACTGACTTGGTTCTCCCCTCCTCCCTCCCTGCCCAAATAAGTGAAAATTGACTGTAGGCTGTTTTCTGCTTTGTTTAAATAATATCCATTTGCAGGGCAGATGACACATTAGGCGCTACATTAGTCTCCATGACTGCCACTATAATCTTGAGGACCAGATTGTTGCTAGCTCAGGAAGGATGCACAAATGGAGAAGGATTTTGTGTGCCATCCTTCCAGTATGTCCTTTGCTACAGGGAGGCAGCAAAACAGCTCTTATTTGGTCCTGCAAAGCTGCTCTTTGCTAGCACACCCATGGCAAAACATCCCAGCTTCCCATCCATACTGGCTTGCATTCAGAGAGCATGTTATTAAGCTGGTCTGAAATGAAACAATTTTATCTTTCATCTAAAGAATACCATCGGTGCATTTGCATTTAGCAGTAGAGAATCCTTCAGCAGTACAAATTACAAAGGAACTAAGGGTTGTGATGGTACTTGTGATATAGGGATGCTCAGTCATTTTTTTCTCGGGGAAAAAACCTTTCCCTATCATATTATTGGGCTTTAGTAAGAGAGTATAAACTCTGAGGAAGGTGTAAAAACTAGAGTCTTCCTTAATGACTGACTAATAAACAACTCAAAGTATTGAAATTGTCAAAGAAATCTGAAAATAAAAAACAGCCCACAGTAACATTGTCGCCTAAAGCTGAATGTTAAATTTGATTACATTAACATCACTAACAAGCTTCCTAAGTACTTAAGCTACTTTTAGATGGTAGGAGATAATACAAAGCTGGTGTACTTAATGATTTAGATTGACATCCTTTACCTCATCTAGAGTTCCAGACATGTGGCACCCAGGAAACTATTTAGTCTGCCTCAAAATGTTTTTAGTCTCTGGGGAGTCTTGGACCTTTAACAAACACACTCTACTGGTTTTGGATGAGATAATTTTCTTCATAGTAGCTGTTGTGGGGCTGTTTTGTGGATTTGTGCTGAAAACAGTGTTGATATCATCACAGGGATATTGTCATTATCACTGAGCAGGGCTTACACAGAGCCAGCCTCTCACACCATGTCATCAGTGAGGAGGCTGGGGGAGCACAAAGATTTGGGGGCAGGCACAGCTGGGACAGCTGACCCTAGCTGACCAGAGGGATGTTCCACACTGTGTGGTGTCATGCTCAGCATATGAAGCTGGGGGAAGAAGAAGGAAGGGTGTTACATGTGATGGAGTCCTGCTTTCCTGGAGATGGCTGAACACCTGCCTGTCCATGGGAAGTGGTGAATGAATTCCTTGTTTTATTTTGCTTGTGTGCATGACTTTTGCTTTTCCTATTAAACCATCTTTATCTCAACCCACAAGTTTTCTAGCTTTTACTCTTCTAATTCTCACCCCCATCCCAACACCAGGGAAGGGAGCAAGTGGCTGTTTGGTCCTCAGTTGCTGGCTGGGGTTAAATCATGATATACAGAGAAATTCTCAGCATGTATTGTGGTCAGCAGGCTTACACAAGCATAGCATCCAAAAATGACAAATGTCTGACTTCTTTTGGGTTGCTTTTCCACTTTGTCAGCAAACAGTTTAGTGTGCCTAACATCCCCAAAAATCAGACTGCATGGAGCAACTCTCCATCCAGTCCTAGGTAGTCTGATCACTGGGGTGGTATTCACAGCAGGCCCAAGACCATTCCCTCCATATCCCTGTGAAACAGGCTGGAGAAGAAAATAAATGCTGGGTGCTCATCTCACACAAAGCTGTTGAGGTTGCCAGCTGTTTTACTGCAAACCTCACCTGAAGAGGCTCAAAGCTTGACTCCCAACAGGTGTTGTTTTTTAAGCACAGCTTTGTGTTTGGCCCCATATAAGAGGTTGTTCCCGCTGCAATGAGTCTTTAATTTAAAAGGACATCTCTGACCACCCATGCTTCACTGTGCTTTTTTAGTTGCTCTTTAGCCATCCTCCTCTTGTGGTGGCATTTCCCTGGCTCTGAAAAACAACATTATGTTCCAATATATTTTCTGCATGAGAAAATGCCACCCCACTAGCCAGTTTTGCACCCCTCCAGCTGGCCGTGTTTCTCCACGCCTGTCACAGTCTACTGTTGTACAGGAACGGCCAGATTTGAAGAGGAGGGAAAACCATTTGGCCTTAGCTCCCACCTCAGCTCCCCATTTTTTCTGATGAGTGAGTCTGTGAGAGCACCTTTTGCTCCCCTCTAATGTGCAGCACATAAAGGACCACAAGACTCAGAAGAATGAGAGATGGGGAAAAGCCTTAGCACTGGCACTTCATTAAGTATGTGCTCAGAGGGAAGCCAGTGAGAGCTGATGGATTTAGGCACCTTATTCCAGGCTTTTGTGAGTCAGAGGGTGCCACAGCCCTTAGAATAATACCTTTCCTGAAGTCTGTGAATGAGTGGTTTTCCAAAAATTTAATAGTGGCTCTGGAGTTGAACCCTGGAGTTCCACAAGGAGGAAGACCTGTTCACTCTCTACTGTGCGTTCAGCACAATGGCTTCTCATACACACTCCTTTGTTTGGAGCCCTTCAGCTAATTTTTGACCTATATGATTCTGTTCCTATCTAAGCCAATTAAAATAATTCTTAGAAAAGGATATCATGACGCCCTGATTAAATGCTTCTCTTCAGCCGAAAAAGCCACAGTCTTTGCCTTCCCTACTAATTTCATAACTCTGGAGAAGAAAGCAATCCAGATTTCCTGGCAAAATTGATGCTTTACAGATCGGCCTGAATGTTTCCAGCAGTCCTGTTGCCCTGTTACATATAGGGCCAACCTGAAGCAATATAAATGTTTTGCATGGATAGTGTGTAGCTGTGCAAAACATACTGGAGTGCCTTAGGAGAGGAACCAGTCCTTGAGTGGAAATGTTCGCTTTTCAGTGGTAGCAGATGGTTGGTTTCCCCATGTGCCATCTGCACTGTTTTGATGAGCACACTGGAGGATAAGGAAGTTGAAACTAATCCTCCATCCATATTTTCTCTCTTGGTCCCCTGCCTCAGAAAGAGGATCAGCAGTGCCCATGACTTGCAGGTGTCGGAAACTGCTGTTCAGAGAGAGTAGCAAATCAACCCTGGCAAAGGGTAAAAGTGACAACCATTTTACTACACACGGGGAAAAGAAAATATATTCTGTCTTCAGGAACTGAACAGCACTCAAAGATCATTAAAGAAGTACATAAAAATATCACTGCACTCTACAAATTTCATTTGCACCTCTCCTTGGCCCCCAGCAGATGGCCAGGGTACTGTCTGAGGAATTGCACGCTTGAAGGAGAGTCCTGGCTGGTGCCCCCCAAATTTCAGTTCACTGACCTCTGATTGTATTGATTCTATTTTTTATTGATCTATTAAAGATATCAGGTCGTAGATGTGAATTTCACTGAAAATCAAAACACAACCATGTCAGAACATGCTTGGTAAAGTAATTAATAGTGCAGACACCTTATAAGTCTGTATATTCCCTGGTCTTCAGTCTTCAGGTCTTTATATGACTCTGTAGGATCTGAAAACAAAGGTTATTTACATTAATGACTTAATCTAGTTTTAAATCTATTACTAATTTATAGTAAGAGAACAGTTGATCATGAACAAGTGTCAAATAACTTGAAAAGATAAACAAAAAAGAAAGTAAATTAAGCATGTAGGTTATTTAAGGAAAAAAACACTGTTTTTAATTTTGAGCTTTTTCCTTGACATTTTGGCTAGTCTGGGGCAGATAGCACATGAATATATGCGCATAATATTTAATGAGGCACTTAATTACATGAGTTCTGATTTTACCTGTGGCAATTGCACACCTGCTATCTGTAATTTTTAGAAGCAACAGGGACAATTAAGAAGCAATAGATACATCTATATGGCAGCACGATGGAACCTGAATTAATGCTGAATTAGTTATCTCAGGTGCAGAAAGAAGGTCAGCAGCTCTGCTCTGGCTACCCTCGCTGAGAGTACCATACTGCTTCAGGATCCCCAGTGCCTTCAGAGGGCACTCTGCAATATTCTGTGCTTAGAGCCAGAAGAGAAATCTTTATGTAGTGATTCTCTGTGTTGAATGATGCCTTATCCATTAGACATCAGCTGTTTCCCAACTGAAGGCTGTAAGTACTACCCTGCATCTACTATAGATGAGGTCATGAAGGAAGAAATTTTAGCCAGATTTTTATTATTACTGTAATACAGATATTTTGTGTGTTAAATAAGAAAATAAGAGTGGACCACGTAGGCCCTACACACTTAGCTTTGATCTGAAACTGCTCATGCTTCTCTCAGATAAAAATATTTTGGGGAATGTGTTTGTAAGTCATCCAAAGTGAAGTAGTTGTTTATAACTCTTCCAAATTTTGTATTTGCACTATAATACTGCAGCAAATATGACCCAGATTTGACCTATGCAAAATACCTAATGAGAGCTCCCTTAAATTTTTATAAAGAAACTTAAAAAGAGTGAAAATGAAATTCTTAGGTTTGAAAATCCTAAAGCTCTTCTGTATTTCCAGTGGAGATTCAAATTTTGCAGCAGCACAATAAATTAAATGAGAAAGTAATCTGCTACTGACCTGCTCTGTTTCATCTATTTAGCTTTCTATCTACCTCAGAAAGAAAGTTTAATTAGTGTATATATATATATATATATTCATAGTGGTAAAGATGGCAGAATCTCTTGTATTTCCATGACATATAAAACTAAGTTATTTAAAAATTAATGTCATTTTTAAAGTGCATTTCTACCCTCAGCAAGACTAGATGTCCATTGTTCAATTTTTGGTAGTAAAACTGGTTTTATAGAGGAAAGGAGGTTTTTCCATTGCAAACGACCTTTTCTGCTCACAACAGTGCTATGAAACTGCCTAAATACAATTATTCATGGACCTTTGGCAGCAGAAAGATTTCTAGACATAGGAGTGAGGGGGATTTATTAATCCTAGCCTCAACATTTTAAACAGATAGAGGGGGTTTGATACCAGAAAGTGCTGACTTTTAAGCAATATCAGACAAAAGTTAGATAGCGAATATCAAATTAGCTCAATGACACAGCACAGATCCTTGTGGACCAGCGTCACGTCACAAAACAGCACAGCTCTGACTTCTGAGCAACAAAGCTGAAATCTAATAGGCCTATCCATCACCCCTGAACACGTGTGGACTGGCACTCTGCCTCTGTGCTGCTTTGGTCCTGCTTGGCACACAAACAGGGCTCTCAGGTGCTGCCTGCCTCCAGACTGCTGCTTTTTTCAAGGAGATCCACAAAGCTGGTCATTTTCCCCACATAACTGCTGCTTTATGAACACTCTAAACCTGCAAATCTGTGGCTTCCCTCTGGGGAATTTTTCCAGTCCTTCCAAAGAAAATCTTTTTTTCGCTGCTTTCTACCTGTTGGTCCCATGTGGTCTGTGTTCCTGTTTTATCATTTACTGACCCTCCAGAGCTAGGAGATAAACAGATAGGACAGATATTTTTCCTTAGCACTTTTCTTACCTCCCTTGCTCTCTTTTTTCTCTCCTGTCTTCCATGTACAAGGTCTGCTGAAATTCACTGTACTGTGAAGTTCACTGAACTTTGAATTTTATACTCATGGGAATCAACACTGACAAGGTGTTTTTCTGGTGTAAGCTGCCCATGATGCATCTACTGTTATTACCTATTTCTGACAATTATTCCTTTCATTACAAAATCCCTACACAATGGGAACATGACTGACATAAAAATGGGAAACTTGAAATAAAAATTTACCTTCAGGGATTCCACTACTACCATATCAACCATCATGAAAACCTAAAACTGCATTATGTAGTCTATTGGTAAAATTAAATTTTAGTTGCAGTGTGTTTGTCATGATTTCACATTTCCTCTGCAAGCACTAAGATTTTTTGAGTGTATTTCTAAGCCTCTCACTACAATGTTGGGGAAGAGTCTCCAGTACTAGATGTACATATTTAAATAGTAAATTAATATGCCTGACAAACTGAAAGGATGATCTGTGATAAGGACAAGATAGGTTTCAGTCAGAAGTCGACTGAGTGGGAGGAAGTCTTTCTTCAACATCTGTTTGGCTCGTTTGGATTAATCCTCTCCAATTATTCTGTACTGTTCCTCCAGGGAGCATGAACGGGTGGAGAAGTGTGTTCCAAAACCAAAGTGATTGATCTCATGCATGCAGGAGTTTGGAAGGTCAGCTCAGTGAAAGGAAGGCTCATGAGAATATGACTAACTGAGCTAGATTTTGCGTGCACTGAGTGTGGAGAAAAAAAATACATGTCAGGTCCTTCATCTTTCCTGGGCCACAGTAGGTGACACAGTCACAGTAAGTGATGAAGTGAGGGAATATTCCCCCCATCCTCCTCACTATCTCCAGGGCAGCTGCCATCAATAGGCCCATGGCAGCCAAATAGATCTCACAGCAGTTGGCTGCCCACCTGTGTGTTTTGAATAGGTGACTTTCTATACACTCACCCACCATCCTAAAGGTTATTCCTATCACTTTGTGTCTTTATTATGCTTGTGCTTAAAGGGTCTGCTTATAGGGTTGATGCATCTCAACTGTGTGAACAGGAGACTCTACAAATACGTAGGACAACCCCTGATTTAGGGTTTATTGATGGTATTAGCTTCCCCCCAGTGAAAGTATGTAACTGGAAATCTCTGGAAATCTCACAGGGTACCCAGCTTAATGTACGTCTAATCCAAATTAACTGCTAGTTGAATACAAAATTATATTATTTACCTTTTGCTTCTTAAGGAATCCAGAAGAATTTAAGTAATCCATATTCTATAGTACAAACACATTTTTACACAAAGTCCTCGTCCAAACCTCATAATTTATTCAGATGCACATGAGGTTTCTTCCACCTGTGAAACAATTTTCACTCAACAGAGTTCTTCGGTGAGTGAAGTTCTTTGGATTCTCCAAAGCAGCAGTTTTTCTAGCACGCCCTCCTTCACTGAAAATGGAAGACTGCTTGTATAAAACAGCCTCAGTGTCACATATTTGGAAATATGCACAAGCCATCAAGGTAGAGAAGCCATTTATGGATTCTCTCTGCCTCGAGTGTACTGTGGGAAGTCCATCACCACCTATGGCCAATGCCTACCGCTGATATGAATCATCATATCTGAAATTCCAGATCTCTCTGCATAAAGGAATTGGGTTCCCCCAGACAGTTGTTCAGTCTAATCCAGGAGAGCACTGCAATAAATTAATGAGCCAAAACCTCTTCTAGTCTCCAATTTCATTTCGTTGAACTCAGCAAAATGGCAAGGGTCTGATTTTGTGTGAGTAAATGTGACAAGATTTGTAAGAAGTTCTTCATGACTTTGTATTTACATATTCAGCCACTTGATTTAAGTTTCCAAAATCTGTCAATTCTTGGAAAGGTAATGAATTATGATGAAAAATTATTTCTTTAAAATAGGGGAAATAACTATGTTTAAATGTATGAATGCCTGCAGGGTGATTTTTTTCTGCTTGGCTTCTGAGTTTAGAGAATTATTTTCATTGAAAAAGTCACAGTACAATGGACTGGAAGTTTTATAAGCATATCAAAGTCTTCAGTACTGGCAGCTATTCCATTTATTGAGCAAAACATAAAGAAGTATTCAACTGTCTACTGCCATAGTTCTCAGAGAACTGGGAAATAGGAGCAATACATAATTAATCTTTTGTGCTGCAGTTTAAAACAGCCTATACAATTTCATTTTTATTTTGTTTGTTGCTTTTCTCTCCTTTTTTTCTTTAAAGTGTAAAGTTGTGCATTACCTAAATAAATGTAAAGTCTGTGTACAACTGGGCTTCATCAGCTGGTGGGGTTATTGATATTTGACTACTGCAGGGCTTACAACCTGCAAAATGTTTTATCGTTCTATTTCAGTAAATCAAGGCAAGCTATTTCTGGAAACATGACTTTGTAGAGCAAATGAGGAAAGTACCTCTCTGCTTTCACGTTTGTATTTTCAATCCTGATCTTCTGGCAGGTGAGGCTTGCTCTCTGAGGAGCTGGTCAGTGCTGACTCAGGTGGACAGGCAGCTGCAGTGCTATGTGAACATTCCCTCCTTCCTAGTATTTCCAGTCCTTGCTGGCTGAAAAAGAGAGGAAGCAGTGACAGTTAGGGTGACCATGCCAAGAGATTTGCAGCTTATGCATGCAGAGCTAAATCTGATTGCCAGCAAACCCATATAAAATAAGTGAAGCCAGAGACTAAACATCTCTTTTGCATAGAGCTGTGACAGCTCTGCAGAGAGCTGTGCTTGAAGGAAAAGGACTTTCTGGGAGTTAAATGGCAGAGTGGATGAGATGAACAGCACTTACCTGATGGTATCCCCTGCACATTTGGAGATAAATCCCATGGATTGCAACAGAAAGCTGCTCTTCAGAACTTAGCATCTCCGTGTTGGGAGCAGGATTAAATAAATCAAGGAGTAATTGCATTAGAGTTACTCTTCAGCTATTTTACAATTTTTGCAAGAACTTTATGGAGGATGGGTAAAGTCTGAGTCAATACCTACTATAATAAAGCAAAGATATCTCTCAGAAGAAGATATACATTTAAGAATAATATCTGAGCCAAGGGTATGTGGAATGTATTAATAAATATTGCAGATATTCTATCCTATCTCCATTTTCTGGCCTCTTAATCAAGATCCATATTCTTATTGATTTTATAGAAGAGACAATTGGTTCTGTAATAAAGGGTAAGAGCAGCAGCTCTTGTTGCCCAGCATTGCCAGCAAACAGCTGAGTAGAAACTGAGTTGGGCCTCTAAGCAGTAGAACAGCCAAATCTGCCTGGGAAAGGTCAGACAAGCACCAAATACAACCCAGAGCCTCGCTGAAAGTTGGCACTAAGGACAGCACAGGATTGTGATATGGGGGTGAAAAGTTACTGTAGGTAGAGCGAGGTTATGGGTGAGTGGGAAAACTACATCCTAGAGCAAAATCAGGGAGAGGAATAAGCAGAGGAGGAGTTCACTCTACAGAGCAGAATGAGGATTTGATGCTGGGAAGAATTCTTATGTACATGTGTGTGTTTTTGTGTGTACGACTGTGTATTAGGACAGAGGAGGCGAATGAAAAGCCAATACAGGCTATGGATAATGGAAAGACCAGTTTTAGATTTCCTCAACACATAAAACATAAATTTCTAACTGTAGTGCTTGCATTCATTTGGTGTTTCTTTGTGCCTACAGAAGGCACCGCCTTCCACCAGAAATGCTGACCCAAGAGAGTAAGGGAAGGTGGAAATAACACAGCTGGTGTGAAGAGGGAGGGGGAGACCAGGTACACCCAATGCTCCTCAACTTCCACCTCTGTTCAGCTGAATACAACATCAGTGGGTGCAACAGTGGCCAAATGTGAGTCAGTGAACCTGACTATGGCAAAGCTAAACTGATCACACAGGCAAATAGCAGTGCATTTATGAGAACTATCTTAAACATGGATCTTACAGTGATTTAATTATTGCTCCAGCTTTAGGGACCAGTCACTCAGAAGGGAACATTGCTGCTGCAGAATGCAGTAGTTTCTGTAACAAGCTATCATTTTTCCTTTTAATGCTGCCTGAGGAACTCATCTTTAGTCAACATCTGAGTAAGAAAACAGCTGTGGTAACTGTGTGGTTTATGTTGGCAAGCAGTTACTTCTTAATGCTGATGAGGGTAGAGGTTAAAATCGAAACATCTATTCAAATTCCAGCCATCTATTACTAGGCAGAATTTATTGCTCCTATATACTGTGAAACTTGGCTTGGCAGAAATTAGAAAAAAATTAAAATCAAGAACTACTGTAAAGAAGTGCCAACCCTCCTATAAGGAGAAAAGGATCATCTGTGGAAAATACACCTACCGGACATGTTATGAAAAGAGTCACCACTACAAGAAGGCACAGAAAAATCGGTGAAAAAGTTACTTAAGCTGCCAGTTGTAAAACAGCTCCCTTCTACCTAGAACTGTCTATGTCAGAAATGTCATGCCAGGAAAGAAATCCCTAGGGAAGGATACTTTGTCATAAAGGACCAGAAGAAATGGTAGAGGAAGTGCTCATGAGGAAAGGGCTTCTTTCAGTTGGGCTTATCACATGCCTTTGCTATGAAAAAACAAAACCTTTTAATTTTTGTAATTGTTCAGGATGAGCAGAGAGAGGTGCACCTTTAAGAAGAAGGGGGAGAAGAATCCTGCATTGCCATGGTACCTGTGGGGTACGTGCTGATGGCATTTGAGGACGAGGAATTGTCTAGATTATGTTCCCTGGTTGTCTTCTCCACAAGTGGCTCTGTACCTGAAAAAGCCTTAAAAAACCAAAACCCCTCAAGTTAGGAAGAAGGTTAGCAAAGCCATCTTAACACCCACTGTCACAACTTCCTAAAGTGCAGGCACTATTGTCTTTTCAAAATCATTATACACCTTGTTATCCACAGGATGCCTGCATCAATCTTCTCATGGGTCAATGTGTGCACCTAAATGCAAGTCAACCAGGAACACTGAAACTGAAGTGATCTTTCTCATTACTAATTTACCCTTCTGTTCTAGGTGTCACCATTTACATTTTTTCTGAATTCGTTGAGTGAGAATTAGTTTCACAGCCATTAATAAACTTAAATTCTACTCATGTGAGAGTAGAGGTTCCTATTATCTTTTTTTTTTTTTTTTTTTTTTTTTTTAAGTAAGACAATAGAGTCTGAGAAGGACATTGATTAGCTATCAAGTTTAGTTTTCAGATGACACTCATACTCTGACTTTTCAAGGAACTTGGCATTTTGAAGTCCTTTGTGTGCATGTCCGCAGCACGGTACATTATCATTGAAGGTATATATCCCCCTGATTTCACTGTACATCAATATTACAGTTATGCATCCCACCAAATCCAGTTGCAAAAGTGAGTGCTCAGCACTTTGCCAAATTTAATATCCACACTGCAAGCCAACCAACCAGAAAATGAGGAGGACTCAACTGGTCAGTGCTTGTAGAAATCTCCTTTGAATAATTCCCCTGACATCACACAGAAAAACTTAGGATGGATATTGTTCTTTCCCTTCCTGAAGTCTGCTCTGTTTATTATATTCCTTTAAACAGTTACAGAAAGATTGTCCAGAATTTTTGCAGACATAACTGCATATCATTTTGCTACTCAGAGGACATCTATTCTGCACAATTTAAAGGGAAAACCAGCTATGGAAGATGGTTCTGTCTGAGTAATTTAAAGAGGTGATGAAACATATGGACAATGAGTGAATAAAGGTTGCATGAGCAAACTTAGTTGGAGTATTCTCTCACTTGCTTCTCCAGCTGTTTTCAAACCTTGGATGAGATAATTTCTCTTTCATTCTTCCTTTAACCCCCTTATCTCCCTGGGGTATTTAATAGGGGTAGATTGTGCTGACACCCACCCATGTCTTCCTCTAAGTTTACATGTGATCAGCAGGCAGCCACCTCGATCATGCCCTTACCTACTAGGGTAACACCAGTGAAATACTGTCCTGGTGTGGACTCTCCCAGGTGTTGGGTCATGGATGAGGGCAGTTTGGCTCTCACAGTCATCACTGCAGTTTCCTTTTAATACTCATTCATCCTGCATGTCAGCTAACTGGGAAAAGGTTGATGCCCTGTCAATTTGTTTATATCCCATGTGGAATATTTACTGATGTTGGAAGTCCTGCCTTTTTGAGCACAGCAGACAGCAAACAGCAGTGGCCTTAAAAACACAGAAGATTTTCTAGTCTGTTAAAAGACTCACCTCTAAGGCAGGGTAGCCAAGATTCCTGTAAATAAAACCTTTGGGGTGAATTAGAGTGAAAAGACACTGAATGAGTGGTGTATATCTGAGGAAGATTTATTTTAGAACAATTTGGCTGCAGCAGAAAGGAGGTATGAGGCCATTTTGGTTCTTTTCTATAAAAATGTAAAAATATCATGAAGAAAATATATAAGAAAGACAGAGAAAGAAAGGGTAAGGGTAGACAGTGGAGAGGAAGGACATCACAACCTGTGGATACGGAGAAAAGACTTGATTGTTGCAATTTTGATGTCCTTGATCAGAGTAATGGCTGCAGTCTTGATCTGTTGGGGGTGGGGGCCCATGAAACAGAGAGTTTGTCAGATTATATGCATTAAAAATAGCACGGGAACTTCTAGATCCCTCCCCACAAAGGGGATTCTTCATGTCTTGTGCAACACTATGGTGCACACACAGTCTTCTGATGGAGAGTTCCTAAAAAAAGAGTCGGAGGGTGTTTGGGGTCCTTGGTGGTCCATAGACCTCTCTAGAGATATGACCACCATTTGACCCGGCTTCTTGCTGTGTTTTATGGTGAAAGGGACAAGCTGGCCTCGAAAAACCATTACCCCACCTCCACAGGATCTGCTTCCTACTGGCCGTTCCCCTTAGCTGGTTTTAAACAGCTTGTTTAAGACATCACATTCCTAATTGTCCTGGATGCAATCAACCCCAGAGCAACCTAGATAATGATTAGGTTTACCACACTTGTGAAATTGCTTTCCCAGCATCCAGAATAAGACACAAATTAGCTCACAGTTGAGAAGCTTTTTCTCCAATCTCCAACCATCTCACAGAAGTATCTGCTGCACTGACCAGCAATTTCAAAGGAAAATAGGGAAAACAGAACCTGAGATGTGACAAAAAAATATACACACAGAACTGTGATTTTGTGAAGAATAATAGAATGTGCCCCATCAAGTGAATTGCTAGAGACCTCAGCTTCAGATTTCATATTATGAAAAGAGATGTGCCTCCGATAAAATAAATGCAGCTTGTTAGAAGGAGAGAGGTGGATACCACCAGAGCTAAAAGACATTTATCACAGAAATTCACCTGATGTAGGGGAGAATTAAGCAATATTTTTAGACAAATGTAATCAGATGCAGGAGTTAATAACAGTTTATGTTCTTTGGATTGAAAATAAAGCCAGGCATTGGTAAATTGTTTAAAAGGAATCTAATTTTTAACTACAGTGCACTGGTAACTTTTTAAAATAGATGCAAATAAGTAGCTTATAAAGGCACGCTGTTGTTCCATATTTGTCCGATTCTATGGCTTCAGTTAATCTGAGGGAAATGTATTCAAGGAAGCTGTTGTAAATTTCAGTACAGGAAGCAAGCAGAGTTCAACCTGTAAAGAAGCTATGAAGGCTTTACCAACCACTACACAAAATCTTTAAATGAAGGCTTTTCATTTTCATTTTTAGGTTTTGGACTTCTGTTGTTAAAGAAAGCTATGGCAACAAGCTGTCATGGTTAAAACAAAATCCACATTAATTAGAAATATTCATAAGCTTTCACAGTAGTGTAAAAAATCCTCCAAAACCTGAACAGGGCTATTTTTTTCCTAAGTCACAGCTGATCTCATTCTGTGAAAATGTTACAAATCTTGCACGTGGAGAAGGATCATGGCCTGAGAATTTCCAGATGTTTTCTTGGTCTTTATCAGTTATTTCTGAAATGACTTGTTTACTAGGTTGCAAAACTCTTTTTGTCTGTGTTGTGCACATCTCTAACATTGACCAACACAACACCAGCAGAGATTAGACAAAATTGCTCTCAAGGAATTGCAATAGGACCAAGAGATCACAAGTTTCTGGGGAATTTCAACATTTCTTTTCTGAAGCAGATGACTGGCAGGTCATCATTTCTGGCCCCTGCTCTATCAAGACAAGAAGCATAGATGCTGTTGACGCTCCACAGATTTGAGCTCTCCAGAACTCACACAGCTCTATAGATTTATTACCTCTTGCTGTCAATAGAGCATTTCCTGTTGAATTCCCACTGGTTTGAGCCACAGGGGTCAAATAAGTTTAGTCCCAGGAAAATTTTTCTAGGGCTTGCTTTTTGGGGTTCGCTTCTGGAGCAGTGCAAGGAATTGCCACCTGTCAAGATCGGTGAGGGTCTGAAAAAGCCAGCTGAGAGGTGGAGCACAGCAGCTGTGTCAGGCCAGAGAGCACCACTGAAATGTGGCTGATTTGTGTGTTGCTAGAACTGGAAGACTTTTTAGGAAGAGAAACTGTATTACAGTATTTTCCTAATACAGCACACTGTACAACCAGGTAGGAAATTCTGAACAAATCTGTTCTGATGCAATGGAATCTTTGATGAACAGGGTAATTAGCACTTTAGGCTGACATTCAGTCAGAAGGTTTATTTTCACCTCAGTGGCCCCTAAAAAGAGGAACTGGAACTGACCTAGAAGAATCAGGGATTTCCACCAAATCATTATTTCTTGTGGCACTTTGAGAGGACATAAGTAAGCCTAAAGTTTGCCAACTCTGCATTTATGGTTTTGTACAATGCTTTGGTAGGGTTAAAAACTAGCAAAAAGGTTGAGCTATTTCTGTTGTAATGTGTTTTCTAAATATGCACAGAAGAAACTTGGATTAAAAAAACCAATCCAGCTAAAAGGAAATGATGAACTATACCAAAAGATAAGTAATTGTTTCATCGACTTTAAAAAATGAGGAAGGTGGAGATCTGGCTGCACTAGGAATCAGATTACCGAGGCAGTAAAATGAGGAATTAGGAACAGAATAGATAAGAGTTGAAGAGACTATTAAAAGATTACAGAGTCTAGAAACTGATATAATAGAACAATGACTACTCAACCTATATCTCACACTCCTAAAGCAAACTAGGAAAATGTGCAATAAACCTTTCATGAATGTATGAGATATTAGGCTACTCGTTCTGAAAAAAATATTAATCTGATTGAAAACGCTTTGCATTCCAGGAATAAAAGTTCTAAATATAGTCTTTAGGCTATGAATGAGAGAATTTTGGATGCTTCAAGAAAACAAATGTAGTCACAATGCCCAAAGGACATGGGCAATCATTAGTCATTCATATATACACGTGTTCATATCCAAAAATAAATGTGTGCTATTTTTTTAAGCCTTAAAAAAATTAATTAGTATTAAGTCTTAATTAAAAAAAAATTCTCTAAATTTTATTAGGAACCCTGTGATACATAATATTTTTCTTAAAGCCCAGGTTGTGGAGTCAAATGATTGCATAAAATAAGAGCAGAAGGGGAAGAAAAAAGATTCTAACCCTCTTGGATATAAGCAAAAAGTTGGAAGCATGAAAGGAATGCAGAGTAAAAGCTCAGAATGTCAAAATGATCCTCCTTAAATAAAAATATCTCATCACTTCAGTTCTAATATGATTATTTTTGCAGGGCTTGCCCTACTTTTTTTTTAAACTTTTAGGATTAGTTATAGTGCAATCTGTTCACCCCTAGAGCCATTTTGATGACATAAAATGCAAATGAGATTAAAGTGCTTTTGTGTGTGCCTCTCTGTGACCCACTGAGGGTTTGATAGAGTGGTAACCATTTCATTCCTGCTCTAGACCTGGCTTTACATGTACTCGTTTCTCCTGAAGAGGAGGAACACAAAAAGAGAACCAGTTGAGCTGTCTTTCTGACTGGAGGACTTGAGGAAACATCAGTGTCTCCAGGCACAGTATCTGTTGTCACACTGGCAGTAACCACAAACAGTCTAAACCCACCACATTCAGCACATTCTCTTTAGGTACTGACTAAAATATAGTCATTAAAACAAAATTGTTGTATTTTAGTTCTTCAGGATATGGCATTTATCTACCTGGTTAATGTTCCGATTTTGTGCAGTTTTGGCATTTCCACCCTGTTTTTCCAAAGGGATTCAAGGGAGGATTTTGAGACATCCCTGAGGACAAGCAGGTCTGGGGCACCAGTGCTGTAGGCCACGTGCATGGTCATGATTTGTATCTTTTAGTGACAATGCTGTCCATAAGCAGTAGAACATCAGCACAGAATCTTGGACTCATAGAATATCCTGAGTTGGAAGGGACCCACAAGGATCATTGAAGCCCTGCTATTGGTCCTGCACAGGACAGTCCCAAGAATCAGATAACTTCTGGCACTTTTGGAAGGATCATTGTTAAAAAAGGAGAATATTTTATTAGTGCTTATTAAAAAATGACCCAGTGTGTGGGCTATTTGTGTGGGTTCGTTTGTTTGTTTGTTTGTTTGGGTTGATGATTTTAGATTTGGTTTGTTTGTTTGCTTTTGTGGGACATCACAATAGAATTACTGAAGTGGGGTAAAATAACTTGCAAACATGTATCTTGATAAAGCTATACCCCTAGACCTTGAGTATCTCATCATTAAGTCCTTTTTCAGTGTTTCCATATTCCTTGGGATGGCTCATTTTCCATGCCACTCATGCCTGATTAAGAAGCACTCAGATGAAATCTTTCTGTCACATATCAACAATGGGATGTGCTAAAAATATCTACAAGGGTATTACCTAAAAACACTCTGCATGATAGAGTTGGGTATAAATGAATTCTTTGGCTGTTTGATGAACCTAAAAGCCTTGCTAAAAAAATAACCTGTAATAAAAATATTTTATTTAATATTTTGTATGTTTTTAATATTAAATATTTATATTGAATATATCGAATATTGTTCTATTTCTGCAATAAAAATAGAATAGCAAATTTCTGCATGAATAAAGATTTTGAATATAGTAAAGCTGAACATTTCTTTAAAACACATTAAATTAATAACTTTTCAGAGGTTGCTCTTCTTCTCCTATGAACATTCTGACAAATGAATGCAAACTTCAGAAAATAAAATTTCCACCAGATCTACCTTTTTAATTTTCATAAGTATTCCTCCAGATATTTCATCCAGCTGTAGTGCCTCTTGCAAAAAAAAGTCTATTTCTGATCATCAGACTATGTGCAGTGTTTCCCCAACATGAAATGCACAGAAGAAGTTCACCTTTACTTACAGGCCAGGTAAAGTTCAGGACTTATGATGGAGCATGTCTTGTGGAACTGGTCCTGAATTCCCTTTTCTTTTTTTTGTGCAGTGCAAAAATTCCTTCCAGGATTGGAGACCTTCCAAACAGTTCTAACAATTATATTAAAGCCTTACCCATAAAAGGTAGAAGAAAGCCAGGGATAATTAAAGACTTTAAGAAAGAAGAGAGGGAAATCTTAAAATCAATTGAAATGTTAAGGAATCCTGCAAATATGAAATCTGCTTAACTGCGTGGAGCTCATTTCATCTGATGTACTGCTAAGGTAAAATGCACACTATTTACAGAAAGGCCTGTTGCTTTACTTGCTACTGCACTAGGGAGGGGGCAAGGAGTGGGTGCAGAAAGCTCTTAAACAGAGTATCTTAATGGATCAGGGTCTAATTGCTAAGCCCCTGGGCTAAATCATCGTTTTTGAAGCTGACACCTCCAGATGCTGAATAAGCAAAGCTTTCCAGCAGGCCTGCATTGCAGCACAAAGCCTGGAAAAGTATATTTGAAACCTCCACAGAGTTTCTGTGAGACATTCTTCTGGGAATATACAGAGATGAACCTTGAATCCCCTCCCCAGACAGTCTCTTCATTACAGGCTGTACCAGTAACACACGTCTTAGATGCTGGAAATCATCAGATTACCCTCCCTGTCTCTGTGGTGAATCACTGCCTAAGTTCTAGGCATGTACTTTCTGTCCAAGGATGTACTTCATTCTTAACCTCCTTTCCTTAACTCGGGAAAATACTTTAGGCTTGTTACTCAACAAGACAGCTTAGCGCTTCCTTCACTTTAATGCATCGTTTTTATAAATAATCTGCATGTAAATTGCATGCTAAGAAGAGAGTGAGGCTTCAACACCTGCTTAGGGCTGGTCATGTCTGCAGCCCCAACTCGAGCTCATTGAAAGGAACAGATATGCCCTGGTTTGTTGGAGAAGGTGTAGAGCTGTGATGTTGTACCACTTCTAAAGCTGACCTAGTAAAGCACTGTGTTCACATCCCAGCTCCTCATAATATCACCCAGTTCTACAGGACAAGGGCACTGGAGTTGTGCTAGACACAACTCACTTGAGTTTGGTAATACCAGCTGAAGTTTGGCGAAATTCTAATTACAGCCTGTTCCCCAAGCATGGTTGATGTTATTTTCCACAGCCTCCTGTTCCCACTCTCCCCTCCCTGCCTGCTGAGCTCGGCCTGGGCCTTCCAGAGATAATGCCGAGCTGAGAGAGAGGGACTCGCCTGAATTACACAGGAGATTTACACATATGTGCGAAGACATATGTGTATATGTGCACTTTTTCAAATAATGGCCAGTCTTCGCGAGCGAAGATCCGGGGAAGGTCTTTCCACCTTCCAGCCTGCGCATTGGATTTTTTAGGTGAGACACAGTGTGCGCGGAACTGAGCCCACCCTTTAATCCTAAGGTTCATCTGCCGGGGCCAAGCGAGCTTGGACGGTGGCAGCGAGGTCCTTAGGACGTAGGTGGGTTGCCTTTAAGGGCTAACGAGCCCCACCTGCCCGGGAGTGGCCCTGACCGGGAATCGAACCCGGGTCTCCGCGGTGATAGCGCCGCGCCTTTACCACTAGACCACCAAGGGCTCCACTTTTTCAAATATGAGCTTGGAAAACACAGAATTATAGGATGACTTAGGTTGGAAGCGATCTTAAAGATCTCTTCACTCTGAACCCTCTGCCATGGGCGGGGACACCTTCCACTAGACCAGGTTGCTCCAAGCCCCCATCCAACTTGGCCTTGAACACTTTCAGGGTTGGGGCAGCCACAGCTTCTCTGGGAAACCTGTTCCAGGGCCTCATCACCCTCACAGGGAAGAATTTTTTCCTAATATATTATGTAAACCTGCCTTCTTTCAGTTTGAAGCCATTCCACCTTGTCCTGTCACTACAGGCCCCTGTAAATAGTCTCTCTCCACGTTTATTGTCAGCTCCCTTCAGGTACTGGAAAGCCACAATTGGGTCACCACAAAGCCTTCTCTTTTTTAGGCTAAACAACCCCAACTGTTTCAGCTTTTCCTTATAGAAAGGTGTTTCAAGCCTCTGATCATCTTTGTGTCCCTTCCCTGAACTCACTCCAACAAATCCACAGGCTTCCTGTCCTAGAGATCCCAGTCCTCAGTTCCAGAGGAAGGAAGGAAGGAGGGAAGGAAGGTCTCACTGACAGCTGTGTTCCCACATCTAACACCCTAAAAATCCCACTGTACTTAATTTAGCCAAAAGAGGGATTTAGGGTACAGAATTGCTCACCATTTAAAGGTTAGAAAGTGAAGGGAAAGCATTGGAAAAACAAGGGCAACAGCAGAACCAAGAGAAGGATGGAGATGAGATGAGATGTTTCTTTGGCAGTGCACTAAAGAGATGAGGCCCTGGGGAGATGAAGCAAGTCCCAAGTGGCTGCAGCAGAGAAAAAGGGTTAAGAGATTTTGAAATAGTTTGATCCCTTTCTGGGAGAAGCTGTACAGCTGTACAGGGTGAGTGGGTGTCCTACAACCTTTTTTAAAGGAAAAAGCAACACCACTTCCTCATGACTGTTCACTCTTACATTTTAATACAGTAAATACACTGGAAAGCATCCCTGGATAAGACAGTTATAGTATAGGGGTTCCACCTCTCCAAACATGCTATGATGCTTGGGGTTTTTTATTACTAATTAATTTTTTTAGATTTACAACCTTATCAGAATGCAAATCAAAGAATGAAGCCGGGCTTTACTGTTCCCCCAGTGAATTCTTACTGTAAATAATTTTTCACTGATAAGTAATGTTCAGTAGCGACTCTTTTGCATCTTGGCATTACTAATTAAAAAAAAAGCAAATGCTAATACTGGTAAGTTATTCTGTACTACCTAAACTTTAAGACAAATCTTTTTTTTCTACGAAAACATTACAAGATGTTGTAATGGTAAATATAAAAGATAGACAAGAAAGGAGACAGACTGGTTTTGTGCATAGTTATATTAAAACCTCACAGTAAACCCTGAAAAGTAAGCCCAAGCTCCTGTGAATGTAATACACTGACTTTGCAAGTGATTTAATTTGGGATAAATTCTGCCCTGCTATAGAGCACTATTGAAGAGAGACTCAGTAAGAGCACAGGAAAGAATTGGAATAGTTTGTCTGAAACACCCATCAGGCAAGAATGAGGAGCAAGGGCTTCCAGCCATTGGCAGAGGTGTCAAAACTAATAATTTCTTATTCTCATCTAAGAAAAAACCAACAACACATCCACATCTGATCAAAAACCAACCTGGGTATTTTCTAGGTTTAGCCAGAGTGTCTTGACTCCTCTTCTCATGCTTCCTTTCTGTTTCGTTGCATAAAACATAATAAAATACTCTTCTAGGAAAAAGGCATATCTGCTGCCAGCACTGACACTTATCTGTTTTAAATTTTGATAAGCTCAATGCAAGTGGGCCCCATACGTCACAAAGTTATCTGACATCATTCCTTCAAAGGCCTATTAAGGTGACATAGTTCAAAATAATTTTATGTTTAGGAATATGCTGAATCTAACTTTGCCTAACACCACAATCAAATAACCATAACAGACTCCCTAATACATCTATAAACCTGATTCCCAGAAAGAGGGATCCAGAAGTTCTTTCCTTCTTTCAGTCTTAATAAGTGAGACATAAGTTGTGCTTTTCCTGTTACTGGTCATTGCTAGGTGCTTTGCAAAAATCCCATCTCCTCCTATACAGGAAAACTGCCTTTCAAAATGTGGTTTTAGTGCCAGAGTCTCAGGTTATAGAAAAGGCATTGTACAAGGTTTATGTTCAGAAGACCAGAAACTGAGACTTTCAAATGAGAAAACTCAAGCTGTATAAAATACCTGTGTTTGTGAACACCAAATGCCATGGACTAAAAAATACTGTGGGTTTATTGGTGTGATAACTAATTTGGGCACCTGAGCTGCAAGGTCCTGTTCCTTGCTCTCACACTGGAGCACAGAAATAACAGAGGAAGCTTCTGCTTCTTTTGGGTAAGAATGGAAGAACGCAGTCCACAGCAGTTGCTCTCTATAACAGAATTAAAGACTCAAGCACAGAATGTTTATCTTGTTCCTATTACTATCAATACAGCAGCAATGTGGAAAGAATACTTGTATTTTTATCTCCAGATAATTCCTTGACCGCTCGCTCCAGCCTTTCATTGGAGGCAGAATGCATCAGGGACTTCACCGCCGGCCCTGTTTTTTCTTAAGAAGCATTAAGGGGAGGTGATGAGGAGCAGAGAGGTTTCTGATGGGCCACTGGGGAAAGGAGTTACTGAGTGAAAATGTCAAGGTAGAAATTCTTGGCACAGTAATCAAGACAGGCTCTCAGGACTTTTTAAAATATGTCTTTAAATCTACTTACAGTCTGGCTGAAACCAGATTTACAGTCTATTTTTGCAGCTGCCAGTCTCCACTTAGGAGAGCTTTAGCCCTGGATATGGATAGTGTACTTCAAAAGGTAGACAGAAACCTTTGAAGTGCACATAGATAGACTGATGTGGAGGGTTACTTGAAAGTATAGGTTTCCTCTGTCAACAAAGGTATTTAGAAATATTGGGATCCCAAAGGTGTGCAGGATTTCATCTGTCTAGGTGGACAAAGCCTTGGAGTTTACAACCAGATGTGTTCATGTATTAGAAATGAAAAATTAGAACATTTTTTATAATTGCCTTGTTTGTGTATGTGCATAGGTGAGGGACAGAAGCCACATATTTATATAGTGATATTTTTCCATCTGAGAATTTGTTAACATTATCTTTGAACTTATGGGAACACACTTGGAAAATGTCTGTAAGGACCAACTCCTGAACCAGCATAAATCAGTTGTGGTCAGTGAAGAACCTTGTTTAAATTGAGATTTTTAAAATGGGTAAAATCTGGCATTCTATTATCTTCTTTTGAATAGCTTTTTAGAATGTTTATGGTATTTATCAAAGTCTGCACATTGAACCTAAAATTTCCAGTGAAGTAGATTTTTTTAAATATATATTTAGATATTTTTTATTTTGTAGAATATCTATGTAAGATAATCTGTCTGAAAAGGAGAAAAAGATCCTATTCAGACTATCCATTGACAAAACCCACTTCCTTCATTTATAGAGTGGTGGTTTTTTTTTTTCACTTAGGTCAAATAACTATCACAAAAATGAATTCAGGTACAAGCAAATCTCCTTGCCTATAATAATTATATGCTAAAACTTAATTTCAGATGAGTTTACCTGGAGATGTGTGGACAGTTAGTAGAAGGCAGCTAACTGCATACATTAGAGCACTATTGATACTGTAGAATAGTCCTATACGGTTGGCTATTTTATTTCTACTAAAAATGAGAATTTGAAATAAAAAGGGGATAGCTACAGTATAACTAGAACTACAAAAGAACATTTTAAAATGTACGTTTTCAGTTGCCTTTTTCATTTTTTTTTCTTAAGTCCAGCACCATGTTTAATATACAAGTTTGAAAAAAAAAAAGTCAAGAAAAGTTGTGGGTTTTTTGTTTGTTTGTTTGGGTGTTTTTGTTTTTGGTTTTGGGGGTTTTGTTTGTTTGGGTTTTTTGTTTGTTTTTTTTGTTTGTTTGTTTGGGTGTTTTTTTTTTTGTTTTTGGTTTTTTTAATTAAGAAGACCAAAAAAAAAATCTATACTGAAACCTGACAGAATTTTTCCTGAGGACGTTAACTGATTCTGTCAACATGCACAAAATAAATGCAAGAAAAAAACTCTAGAGAATGAATTACCCACGTATGGATCCACTGTTTCTCTTGGTTGGAGTACCACTGGTGCACTGCCTGCCTAAGCAAAGAGTTTAGAATATGTAATGACTTTCAGAAGTGTTACTTGCAGACTGATTAAATCTCCCACATCTCTTAGTGCTTTACAGTTTGGGATGTGACATATTCTGGGGTCTTTCTTTCTGTTTCTTTCCATTTACTGGTAGGCCTGCAGAGGGTTTATCGCAAAGAGGTGTAGTTTGGACAAACAGGTTTTGAAACGATTTCACCCACCTTAGGTACAATATGCCTTCTAAATATCCTTCTAAAAGTACAATATCCTTCTAAAAGTATTTTATTGGGTGGTTTACTAAGAATCTACATATGTAAACAGTTTAAGTTTTGTTTTGGTGTAAGCCTGCTGTTAACTCTCCTACTGACCTACAGCCACAGTGTAAATTTTTTCACTGTGAGAATGACACTTTTACTAATAACCAGCAGTTCACAGAAAACAATATTTGAGTAAATGTGCCTAGAATGATAGAAAAGAGGCTTTTTGTTTTTACTGCAAAATGTGGCATTCAAAAGGAAAAACACTTTGACCCTTAAAGTAATCTCACATATTGTTAAGGAAGCACTACTAGTACCCTTCTGGCTTTATTCCCTGGATTAGGAAAAGGAAGATAAGTTACTGGTGTAGAAAATAAACTCGTGGATTCTCTGTTATTTGCTAAATCTACAATAAATGAACTTTGGATAGCACTGGCTGTGTTGAGCCTATAGCATTGATATGATTTTAGAAAGTAAGCAAACATATTGGAGGTTTGTTTTTTTTTCTTACAGCCAACCACTTTTTGCGTCCAATATAACAAGATAAGAGAAAAAGAAGTGCAAGGAAGCTTAAACACATGGAGCTAGATCCACCAAACCAGGGGGACAGTTCTGCACCAGTTTGCTGGGCCAAAGCTGACCTTAAAACTGGAGTAGCTGGCAGCTGCCGGGCTTCTGCCCCGCTTCAGGAATCTTCGAGCAGTTGCCGCAGTAGTTTGTCCTCCTCCTTCCCCTGCCATCAGCACGGGGGCCAGGGCCAGGGCCACTTTACTCCTGGCTGGTCTCCAGCTGCTAGAGCAGCTGGCCCCTTGAGGCTGCTGGCAATCAGTGAAAATCAAATCATCCCTGTGCTGTGAACTGGGGCTGGAGTGAACTGATGCTGGGAAAGCACACAGTTGGTATATTGTTCCTTCTTGGCCAGAAACGTAGATCAGCATTTTCAGACAACTGCTTTCTGTCTCAAGAGGTGTTTCAGTCTGCTTTAGTGCTTTAGAAACTTCACATTTAGAAACACACATTTAGCCTTATTATAATGAAACTGGAGAGATTAAAAGCTTGTAAGAGAAATCATGTCAAAGTTTCATGTAGTTTGATTCCAGTAAAATTATTCTGAATCAAAATTTAATCTAAGGAGATAAAAAGACAGCAATGTTTACATGGCAAGATGAAACACTTTCTGGAATAAGTTTTGTAGGGGGAAACAGGGGAGAATATAGCCATGCATAGGCATCTCCTCGTTCTAGTGCTGGTCAAGTTTGGTTTCTTTTTCACACAAACAGTAATAGAGTAGATGTTTGTCCTGGTGTCAGACCATATATACAGGACTTTGACATAAAACCAGTTCTGATCTGACTTTCACTTACCTGGAAAGTCTGTCAGAGATCCAGTGCAGTGGCAGAGCTGATCACAACATGCTTAATAGGCAGGAACTCCAGCCCTGCCTCCCTGTCTCCCAGAGCACTTGATAGATGAGAGAGTACTCGATTCCTTTTGCCTCTTGTGTGGCTTTTTCCCCCTGCCATACCTAAAGGATAGAGAAAGAGAAAAATAGTGGTTTGTATCAGTCTTCTAACATCATCCATTCCTGTTACACTGATATCCTCTGCTCACTCTGCTCTGTGGCATCTTTTGTTGGTTCCCTGCCCTATCTACGTAAATCTAAGTCAACATTTTCAGAGAAAATGCTTAATAACTTCAAAGAGTTATTACTTCTGGCTTTGTCTGTGCACAGTACAGCAGAGTGAAGCATAAAGAATAGACGCAGAATGACCCAACCCCAGTATTTGTATTTAAGACTATAAAGCGATGCTCATCCAAGAAAATTCAGTTTCTTTGGCAAACATGCTGATGTCAGTAATACATGTGAATACTGAAATCCCCAGAGAGACAGGGCACTTTCCAAGGAACAGTTTTCCACATCAGGTTTTAGGTGGCGAGAACCTGGTGCTTTGCCTCGTGAATGAGCTGGAAGTACAAATTCACTGTGAATTGATTTAGTGGTCTGTCAGTAAATATAACCAGAGCAGCATGAGTTTCACTGTGCCTCCACAATTTGTTTCACTTCTTTCCATCTTTTGAGCTTCCCATGTATTGCTTTCCTGGCCCTTGCTGCTATGAGATTTATCTTTAGCATCCCCAATTCTTCCTCTCCAGTTGAAGGTTTCCCAGTTAAGGTAAGCAGGTATTCCACACATGATGATTCCATACATTCCATGTGTATTTTTGAGGATTGATTGGTGTGAAGAAGTATTGCAACTTGAAACAGTAATTTCTTTCTAACTGGTGAAGTTCAGAGGGAATCACAGGCACTTCCCATCTGCTTGCATTCCTCCAAAAACAGGCTGTCTTTGTGAGACTGGTTAGATTTCTATAGAAAGGATTACAATAAAGGCCCTACAACCAAGATGCCATGCACAGAAGCAGTAGCACATGCCCCTGGATCCAAATGGGGAATTCTTGTTAAGATAAAAACAAAGCAGTCCTGTGTATCTTGCCCAGGCAGATCTGATGCCTGGAGGTGCTGAGTTCTGCTGAGTTCCTCAGTGAGTGAGAAGGGACCTCTGCAATGTGTGTGAGTACCTGAAGGGAGGGTGTCAGGGTATGGACCAGGCTCTGCTCAGGGTGCCAAGCAGTAGGACAAGAGGCAACAGGCAGCAACTGATGCACAGGAAGTTCCACTTGAACATGGGGAAGAACTTCTTTGCTCTGCAGGTGACCACATACTGCAACAGGCTGCCCAGAGAAGGTGTGGAGTCTCCCTCACTGGAGATATTCCAGAACCATCTGGTCACAACCCTGTGCAGTGTGCTCTGGGATTGCTTGAGCAGGGAGGTTGGACCAGATGATCCACTGTGGGACCTTCCAACCTGATCCAGCCTGTGATCCTGTGGTTCCGTGATTTTGTGATCATCACAGCAGGTGACTGGGGCATCTATACTTTATTCACAGACTCTATGTTTTCAATTGTATCCTGAGTTTGAAAAAACAAAGGGTTTGATTCTCTCTTCTAAAAGCTTCCATTACACACGTGATAGCTCAGTGACCTTTCACAAAGTGCCCCCCAGTTTCTTCTCCATCCTCTGACAGCTAAATTCCTGAATGTTTTGTATTCATCTGCCATCCTCCAGTGCTGTCCATGCTGTTGTAGCAACCAGTGCCACCTTTTCTGATCTGAGCCACAAGGCTCTCATTCTAACCATTTGCCGCTGATTTAGAAGTTGGCCTTTGTGCAAGCACTGATGATAGCTTTGCCACTTGCATCATGTTTTATGCATGGTACAACTGTCACAATGTACCTCACTGCAATGAAGCAAATGTCATTGTCACAGAATTCAGCTTTCTTTTTATCCCTTTGAGAGACTGCTGCTCCTGTTAACGTGCTTATAACTACTGGAATTAAAACACTCGGAGCTGAAACAGGGCCTTGGTAGTTCTGCAGAAATTGGGAAATTCTCCCTGTCTCAGCATTTAGATAAAGACCAAATAGAAATACAGTATTTGGATGGGAATCCTAATCAGTTGCTTGCACAATCCAATAGTCTTAATACCTTTCTGCTACTCAGCACGGCACCCACCTTGTTGATAGATGCATTGCATTGAGAATCTCCCAAAAGTTGGATTGGAGACTTGAAATAGGGAGAGAAAGAGAGAACCCTCAGCCTCATCGTACCTCTGCCTCCCACAGAAAATTCAATGCAAGCATTGCATTTGGACTGCCTTGCATTGACTGCTGATTGATTGCTAAATTTGCTACTGGCATCTCTACCTAAACACACGCAAGGAAGACTCTGGCCCTCTATTTTGAAGGCTCACCCAACTGTACATGCATAAAATTGGAACAGCAGCAGTAATTTGGCTTCCTCTGGCTCTTTCAGTTTCTTTCTGGGTAGACCTCAACTACCTCTTAGGGAGATTTGCTGCTGCTAATTTTTTTTAACAGACCATCTGTCTCATTTTATATTCTAGAGCATTCTTCCTGGTTTCTTGCCATGTTTCCAGCAGAGGAAGAAGTTAGTTGGGCTGCTCATGCTGTAGATATTTAGCATACTGCTGTTCTGCTGCTGGTGCAGCAGAAGACAGAAAGGACCACCCTGTCAACATTCCCTGGGAAGGAAATCCATCAGTCCACTTAGCAGGGAAGGGTCTCAACACCTTCACAGCTCCTCCAGCAAGTTCACTTACACTGAAGACATTGCAAACCGCTCCTGTAAAGCCTTAGGAGCAGACTGGCAATAGCACAGGTAGGAAAAAGGAGACAGAGAGTTTTTTTAACCCCCAAGGAGAGTGCAGCTCTTACTGTTGTCGTGCCCAGTTAGTTGGACCACATCAAGAACAACATTTTTGCTGCAGATCTTTTATAATCATAGAATTGTGGAATGGCCTGGATTCAAAGGGACCTTAAAGATCATGTCGTTCTGACCCTGCTGACAAGGACAGGCACACCTTCCACTGGACCAGGTTGCTCAGAGCCCCATCCAACTTGGCCTTAAACATTTCCAGAGTTGCAAAATATTCCCTCTCCAGCTTCTCTGGAAAATCTGTTCCAGTGCCTCATTACCCTCACACAGAAGATTTTGTTCCTAATACCTGATCGAAACCTACTCTCTGTCAATTTGAAGCCATTCCCCCTTATCCTGTTCCTCCAGGCCCTTGTAAATAATCTCTCTCCATCTTTCTTGTGGGTTTCCTCCAGGTGCTGGAAGGCCACAATCAGGTCACCCTGAAGCCTTCCCTTTTCCAGGCTGATCACTGAATACCAGGCATAGCAGGGATCCAACAAAATACTCTTTGAAGTGTGGAGCCCGGCTGGAGAGATTTTAAGCAGTGCTCCATGCTGCACCCTCAAGCCACAGGTGTCATCAAAACTGGAGGTAGGCAGAAAATATTTTTTTCTGTATGTATCTGGTTCTGACACTCATGTGCCTAACTATTCCCAGCTAAAGTAGGTAGGAAAGCTGCTTATAATACAAACCCTGTGGATTCTCCATTTCATACCCAAAAAAATGAAGTGTTCAAGACTTGAGAGAAGCGAAAACGTGAAAGAACTTACTAGTGAGATAAGGCCATACAGTAGATTTTATTGTGAGTCCTTCACAGAAATCTAGGAAGATTTGAAGGCTAGTAATAATCCTTACTTGGTTTCTGATACCAGGTGTTGCTGTTTCCCTGAAAGACTTGTACAGACTCCTCTACAGCCCTTGGAGAGAAAGATGATTTTCTGGAACATGAATAATCATTTTAGAAATCCCCTTTAGAGTAAGTTGACCTAGCCCCTAGAAGTGCATATTTTCTTTAATTACACAGTCTAAATTACTAACACTTTTGTAGATATCCTTGCTGCATTGTTCTCATTGGACCAGCTAAGTCCACCCTAAAGAAACTACTGGAAGAGTCAGGAATAATCACTTAGGAAGCCATTAGGATTTGGCAAGAAAAGGAAGGCACAGTGATGCTAATGGAGTGATTAGTGCTCTAATTCATCAGGTATTGGGATTATCACATCTGTGATTTCTGTTTGCAAGACAGAGCCCCATCATGAGGTCACCACCTTCTGGTCCTGTTTTCTGAACAACAATCTCAGAATCATAGAACAGCCTGGGTTTGAAGGGATCTTAAAGATCATCTGACTCCAATCCCCTGGGGTGAGCAGGGAGAGCTTCCACTAGAGCAGGTTGCTCAAAGGCCCATCCAGCCTGTCCTTGAGCACTTCCAGGGGTGGGGCATCCACAGCTTGTCTTGGAGACCTATTCCAGTGCCTCTCACCACCCTCACAGAGAAGAACTTTTACTAATATCTGATCTAAAATTGCTCTCTCAGTTTGAACCTATTCCCCCTTGTCCTCTCACTACATGCTCTTGCTTGTTGAGGAAATGTTGAGCCTACCTGACGTGCCCAGAGGTCATGAGGCTTTGGACATAAATAAACAGGACATGACACTACTACTAATAAAGGACACTAATTGTGGCAGCAAGGCTGAGTCCCACAGAAGACTGTAGAAAACCATATCCACAGTATTTGCCAGGCCTGTGTGCATCATCTGAAAAAAAGATACCAAAACAAGAACTATGGTTCATTGCTTTGCAAATGTTTACAAACACAGTGTAGGATGCACAGACAACTGGGGGATTCTTTACAGGAGCAATGGAAAGTGTTTCTGCAGGAGAAAAGGAGGCTCAGGGGTGACCTTATTGCTCTCCTGAAAGGAGGGTGTAGCCAGGTTGGGGGTGGCCTCTTCTCCCAGGAAACTAGTGACAGGATGAGAGGACATGGCCTCAAACTGTGCCAGGAGAGGATCATGTTGGACATCAGGAGGAATTTCTTCATGGAAAGGGTTGTTAAATATTTGAATGGGCTGTCCAGTGAGATGGTGGAGTCACCACCCCTGGAGGTGTTCAAGAAACAACTGGACATGGCACTCAGTGCCGTGGTCTAATTGACAAGGTAGTGATTGGTTAAAGGTTGGACTCAGTGATCTTGGAGATCTTTTCCAACATAAATGATTCTGTGATTCTGTGATAATAGGAATTCTAGTACAAAAAAATGTGAAACATTCACTGACTTATGCTGAGCACAAACATAAAAGGCTCATGGTGCCAAAAATGATGCTTACAAATAATTCATTTTTATTGCAGGATGGTAAGAGAAAACAAACATTGTACTGTTTCTCTGAAATATAGGCAATGGGACAAAACCCCTAGAAAGACATTAAATTTGTACCATTATGAGGAAAGCTGAACAATACCAAGTTCAAGTGTATCTGTCTGCTCTTTCTGATCAGAAGGTGCACTACTGGAAGGTCAGCTCATGCTTTTCAGGACACAGGTGAATTTTCAAATGAGTAAATACTAAAGAAACTATAGTCCTACCACAGATTTATAATTTATACCTTTATAAAACTTCTGCTTAATGTTATTTTCTTGTAAGAAAGATGACATCAAAAGTGAACACTTCATAATGTTGGGATTGGGTCATACAATCTCCAAACCCAAATAACCTTACAATTTATTTTATCTTATATTTGTACAATGCTTACAGGGGAAAATTAGCTGGTGCCATTTGTGCTGCCTAAATTACTGTCAGGGCTCTGGTTTGTCACCTTATGTTTAATTAATTTTTTAAAAATCTTTTTGGAAAGCATCTACTCAAGGGACTACCATTTGGATTTATTTATTTCACTGAAAAATGCAACAGCTTGATAGCATTGATTGAAGACAATGAATACAGAAATAACCTGCTTTCCCTTTTGGGAAAAGTAGTGAGAACAGCAATAGGTAGCTTTGAAAGTGTGAGTGATACTGAGATGCCGGTTCTAAAACTATCAAACCCATAAATGAATGAACATGTTTAAATACTGTGTAGTAGAAATTAAATGTCACAGGAGAGAAATGAAGCTAGCAAGTTGCTTCTCTGTGATGTAGCTAACCATTGTACCTTAAAAGCATTGATGTGTAAAACTGTTCAGCGTTCGTGGGTTTTTAAATCTTAATAGTCAGCTTGGGGTTTTAACTCTGCTGAGGTACTGTAGCAGAAAGTGCAGAATTAAGGTGGTTGAAAACAATTCAAGGGACAGTTTGGAGTCAATGCCTTAACAAAATAGGGTTAACGCTGCAGATTGGTGGCTTGTGTATCAGTGGTTTTGAGGAAAATCAAAATGCTACTTGCCCAAAGAAATGAGGTGGTTTTGGCCTTGGTCCATTTCTATAAAAACTGCATAACTTTATCTTTGGGAGGCCAGCCTGAGCTGAAACTTCCCATAAACTGATTAGTGCCATGGTCAAGAGGCACCTGGCAGACTTATCATCTACTGAAAATACAGAGATAATTTTTTCTTCATCTACAAATGGATGCGAATTGAATGTTAAACTGGAATAGTTACTGGGGACTTGGAGAGTGAAAAAATAGATAAGAGAAACTAAAATAAAAGTGCCTGACAGGATTTATCATTTCTGAGAGCCAACAGTACTTCATGATGGGTAACAAAGGAACAGATGTGTCGTAATAGGTTGTTTCATGGTTGAAAAACATTAATCTCTAGGCTGGACACGCTAGAGAGGAGCTGGCAACATGTCTTGCAAAGTCAAGAAAGAAGAGTCTAAACTGCTCCTCCAGAAAACATGGGCCACGGGCAGTAAAGCTGCAGCTCCTTGTGAAGTGCTGGACTTGGAGTGCAGAGCTGGCTCAGACAGATCCACCTTGGGATAGCACAAACCCAGACACTTCTGTTCATGCAGGTTCATAGGCTTTTTATCAACATGACTAAAATATAATTAAAGGAACAACAGTAAGATGCATTTAGGAAATGGCAAAGGTAAAAGGCAAAAACTTCTAGTAATAGTAAATGATCACAGAATCATAGAATGGGTTGGATTGGGTTGGAAGGGACATTAAAGACCATCTGGTTCCAACCCATCATAAAGTATTTATTTTCATAGGTATATTATTTTCTTTCAAGTTAAATGTGGCCACGGGAAAATAATTGCCTGTATACAGATACATATTTTATTAAAGTGTTATTAGTTTAAATTTGCCTGCTTTTTATCAAATTTATATCCATGCAGACACAGTCCGCATTTTATTTACAGAAACGTATCGATTTTACTGGTTCCTAAAAGGCAGTTGGAAGACACAGTAATGGAACAGGGAGCTGCCTTTTCTTGCAGATCAATTAGCATGAATTTCGTGGATTGTATAAAATGGACACAGTTACAAAGCTCAGCATATTCTTAAGGCTCTTCACGCAGCAGCACCAGCCCCTGAGCCACTTAACACCGGTGACATACTTGCTGGGATTGCTAGCAAAGAAGTGAACCATCGAGCACAGTTTTTTGGCAGACTCTTACACAGCCTAACTGAATTAATTCTGCTGATTATGCCACCTGCAGTATTTACTTGATGAAATACAAGCAGTGAAAGCTGCTGCACACATCCCTCTTACGAGTGCAGCGCTCCCCAGAATGGATGCCCAGGTTTAGCCACGGCCAGGTCAGCCAGCACTGCAGAGCTGGGCACTCATTTGATAAATTATTCTTCTTCATTCTCTCCAGGCTTATATGTATTTGTGCATAAACAGGATGAATTATTCTTCTGAAATACCAGCTGAGATGTTTATATCCCCTTTTTTTGTTGCTGTTTACCAGATTGTTTGACCAAATTGGTTCACACAAAACAATTATGTCTTTGGGTTTGTTCGATGAATGTTGATTTCCAGGATCTCTCTGGTGACTTTGTGTTACCAGCCTGTGGTTGATCATTATGGTAGCATTTTGGATACTTAGCTACATGACAGATTTCGATAACTTTGTGATCAAAATTATAGAAAAATGAGTTTTTAAAATTGAATTATTCAACTTGAGTGCTGCTAAACATTTTTAAGCATTGATCACAACAAAACTTTTGGCAATGCCATTAGATTTTTTTACTGAATTAGGTATTTTGATAAGTTTCTGATTTCCTCATATTTTTGAATGAAATTAAAACTACAAGACAGATTTTTTCCTTCATTTAAAAAAAAAAAAAAAAAAAAGAGAGAGAGAGAGGAAAGAAAATCCCCAGTCCTCAAAAAACTGATTCAAGAGGGAAACCCTGCTGTTTCATGCAAATTGTGGTTCATTCTGCTGCCTGTTCTCCTCTATGAAGTGATCACCTCAAATTGTATCTCCCTTCATGCACTATGAACAGGACTTGAGTATCAGCTCAGCAAATGGGAAGACTGCAATATTTGATAGGAAAGAAGAGATAAACAGGGAGTCCAGGGAGCACCAAAAAAATGCCCAAACACCCTCCACCCCATCAATGTTGGGAAAACAAATAGAAACTTTTAAACCAGAATTTTCTAAAATAAATCCAGTGTTTGTATTTTAATGCCAAAATTTTAATATTATTTTCTCTTATTTGAGCGTCTCTCTCAGTGATATTAGTTGCACATTTTGCTTTCACAATCCTGTGACTAGCATTTGGCAAATGAAGTGGTTTAATTTTAAAAGCATTTATTGATTATAACTCAGACCTGAAAACAAAAGAGAAGATATGAGTCTATTGGATATATATAAATTGTTTGAAACAGAGGCTGAGAGACTTTTGTTGTGCTGCCACAACCATGTGTTTTCTCTGCAGCCATTCACATGGGCAATCTTTGGGTGCTTATTGTTGGGCCATTAAAGCAGCAGCCATGACCTTCTCAGGGTAGCACAGACTTTCTCATCCAGTCTGTCAACTGCTTCAATTTATGTTCATACCTGACAACTGTAAAAACAACTGTAAAAACATAGATAACTATGCACATAGAATCATTGAATGGGTTGGGTTGAAAGATCATCTTGTTCCAAACCCCCTACCATGGGCAGGGGCACCTTCCACTATCCCAGGTTGCTCAGAGCTCCATCCAACCTGGCCTTGAACACTTCCAGGGATGGGGCAGCCACAGTTTCTCTGGGCAACCTGTACCAGGGCCTCAGCACCCTCACAGGAAAGAATTTTTTCCTAATATCTGATCAAAACCCACTCTGAAGCCCTTCCCCCTTGTCCTGCACTGCAGTCTCTTGTAAATAGTCTCTCTTCGTGTTTCTTGTAGGCTCTCTTTGGGTACTGGAAGGCCACAATTAGGTCACCCCAAATCCTCTTCTTCTTCAGACTGAACAATCCCATTTCTCTCAACCTTTCCTCAAAGGAGAGGTGCTCCATCCCTATAATCACCTTGGTGGTCTGTAACATGAACATCATATTTAAAGATTATTTATAACATATAGATTAAATGCTCATTAGTTATTTCAAAGTTTTAATTTTATTTTTTCTAAGAAACAACAGAGTAGAATAGTTTGATAATCTATTTTTCTAACATTGTGATGTCTACAAAAGAGGGTGACAGGTTGCTCATATGTCAAAGTGATATTTTATTTATCATTTTTTTACATTTTAAAATTTCTGCTATTATATACAAGCTGATTTGGTCTTGATTTCATCAGATCAAGAGGAGGAGTGCTTTTGAAGAGACGATCCTAAAATTCCGTATTTGTCCCAATTTTATTTACTTGCAGTTGATTTATCAAATTGCACATAAGCAATATGCTGAATTGTTGCTATCTTGACTCAATCAGTCCCTGAGATATGACTTTTTAAGATTTGTCTATCACATTCCTGGTGAGCATAACTGAGATTTTTGAGGGTGCAAATTTGGCAAAAAAAAATTTTAAATCCACATTTTATTTTACCCTGTTTAACTGAAGGTGTTTTCCTTTCCTTCCTCCTCTTCCTCATCTCAGTCACATGATCTTCACAGTCCACTTTTGCAAATCTTTCTCAAGAAATATTCTCAGCCTCAACACACATGAACTACACATTTAAATAATGTTGTGATGAAGCATTAAATTAGCAAATTAGGAAGTTGAAATAATTATTTTTCACTAGAATTTACCAGAGTTTAATACTTCCAAATCTAGGAGGATTTTTACACTTAATTTTTGTGATACCCCTCATATCAGTCTTTCCCCTGGCTTGGTCTGAGCAGTGCAGTATGCCTGCTAATTTTGATACACAAATAGCTGTCAAATAAACATTTTACTTCTGAAATTTTGTTGATTAGTTTGGCATTTGGGGCAGAAATACTTCCCTAATATGAAAATGGACCTAGAATATTCTTTCTGAGACAAAATAAACAAGCAGTGGCTTGCTTTTTCCCATTTGACTGGCAAGGCAAATGCTTCAGTTTTAAGTAAGAGACACCTTTGTGTCTTGTTTCCTGTTTTATCTATTTTAATTTCACTGACTTACAAGTCAACATTTTTAAAGGACTGGTGGTTTGTTTAGTTTTTTTAAGCCAGCTTTGATACTGTAAAAGGCACCATATATGTCTGATCAAAGGCATTCTTATGGAGGGTGGTATTAAAAAGTCAGTAAATTTAGTTTTCTTTATAGTGTTGTATTTCTTCAGAGTGAGCAATAATATGGGCTTTTACACTGAAGTTTTTTTGAGAAAGGAAAAGAAAACTTTTAAATAGCCCTTGTTCTTTTTTCTTAGAGACTTACAACCAAGATAGCAGGTTCCTAAAAGAAGGACAAAGCAACATTCTGGAAGTGTAACTGGACAGCATACTATATGTAATAATAGCTTTATATAAGTATAATAATATTGGAGGACAATCAGTTAGTTTCATATAGTAATTTCTTGTTGTCCAAAAGCAATAGTTTCTCTGATAACAAATTAGCACAAGCTCATTACAGCTAAAAAGTAGCTGTCTATTTCAGGATTTGATTTTTTTTCTTCTATTCTACTTTCTTGCATTATCTGAGTCTATATGGTATAGGATTAGCAGCAAAATTCCTAAGAAAACACTTATGCTTTCTCTATCTACTTTAGACTTCACAATGTTGCATTTTTAAGAAGATTATTTCATATTAAGTGGAATAAATATTATTCAGATTTATATTTTAGTGAAAATACTTAGTTTACACATAGAGGGAAATACCTGAAAATACTGAACTCTGATTCTTATGATGGCAGTGGGGCAGAGAGAAGGAAGGAAAAGTCTTACATATAAGGAGTTAAAGGAAATTTCTTGGATGTTTAGATATTCCTTGTCCTGGCCCTGGCTGTACAATTAAATCCCATGGAAGTGTTGTTTCTTTGGAAGAATGTGTAAAGTGTATACTGGTACAGCAATTGACATGCAATGTCTTGCACTTGATTTTTATCTTTCAAATTCTGTAGAAATTTGCACATGTGAGTGAAATAATTATAACTAAAAAGTAAAGTAGTTAAGAATAATTATTTTCCCTTGAAATTTAGAATAGGAATACATCCCTTCCTCTACTACATTTCTTAAAATGATTGTGCATGAACCTAATTTTATAAGAGTATCATTAGAGTACTGCCTCTTAATTTATACCCCCCCCCATCTTCTCTCCCATTTTGCACCACAAGTTTGTTTAGGAGAACTGCAAAACTGATATTTAGATTGTTTCAAGATGCTAAGTTTTAATCCACTCTGACCAGTCTATGGATCCCATTATTCAACTTTGGATAGCACAGCACAGCTGTCAATCTTAGACTGACAGCTTAATTTGCTGATTTAAGGTTAACTCCTTCTTAATCTGCAGAAAAAATCCCCAAGACTTTTCCTTATCTCACTCTATTTACGTTGTGCAGTCTCAACCTGTTCTAGTTGACACAGTCCAGTCGAAGTCCTGCTCAGCAGCTACAGGATAGACCCTACTGATAAAATTGGAGACAGCTTTGTCTGGTGAAAGGTTTTCTTTGTTTCATTATATATTTGAGGAAAAAACAAAGTCATCCCTTCTTATTAGGTACTGCTCTTCTCTCAGTGCTTTCTCTTGGTTAGAAAGTGTTAGGGTGCAAACATGTAGAGCTTTATCCCTCCCTGGCTATTCCCACCCTGCAGCCAAAAACATCTGTAGCCCTGTCTTGCTGAAAGCCAGAGAAATCAACCAGTGTGATTTCTGATGATCCAGGAGGCAAGGCAGAAAGCACAGACTATTCACTGCCTGCTTTCCTTGAGGGATTGCTGTATCCCAGGAGAGAGTGTGTACATATATACTCCTTTGGTCTTGTGGCCTTGCTTTCAGTTCTTCCTGTGCTCTCCTGTGTGACTTGATGCAGGCACTTGTTAGCAATCAGAACTCCTCCTCTTCTATGAATCTACCTATAATTATATCCAAAATAAGAAATTCAAAATGCTCTGTCGTTCTACTTTCCACCCAAACACCTGTGGTCTCAAGCTGAACTTCAAAGCACTTCCAAGAGTCCAAAGGAGCATATATCACAGACTTTATTGTCACCTGAAAGCTGTGCCAGTTTCTCCTGGGAAGCAAAAGGAGCATGAGAAGGTGCAGAGAGACATCTGAAGAGACTCTCTCCCCAAGGGCTCTGGCACTCCAAGCCCTCAGAGGAACTGGACCAAAGTTGCACCTGGATTTTCACTGTCAGACCCTGAACTCAAAGACCTGGGCTGACATTTTTGGAAGAATTCAATAACTCTGAAAGTGCTAGAAAGGGCTTGGGTTTCTACAAAGTGCTGAGTGCCATTCCTCAGAAAATCAATTGCCTCTACAGTGCTTCAAGCCAGGCATATAAAACATAAGAACTTCAAATCACTAGTTGGTCTTAAAAAGTCTTGGCTCTGAAGCCTGCCAAGTCAGCACCTTCTTTGCCTACTTGTAAAAGCAGCCAAAGAAAGGAAATAGATGAGCCATCAGCTCTGAGCATAATTTCTACTGATTCAGTTCTTAGTTCATGAGTTAGCTGGAAGGGAAAAAGGGAGGCATATGTAGAGAATGTTTTAGTTCTCATAAGGCGATATCCAAATGCCTTTAAAACAATAAATAAAGCGCTTGTTAGAGGAGTAGTTACCTCTTCTGTACACTTATAAGGAAAAGGAATTAATTAAATTTTAATTACTAAACACATAAACCCAGCATATTAATTAAGTGGTTTCCAGTTGCAGCAGATGATGCATCAGCATTTTTTGTTTTATGCCTTATTTCACTGATGACAGCCAGTAATGGGCTTTCAGGCTCAGTGTGGGCTCCAAACACTGGGAGCAGCAGGTTGGGAAAAGCAGCCAAGAAATCTTTTGACATTAAAAAGCAGAGCTCTGCCACTAATTATGTTAAAAGTCAAGTTTGCAATTGCAAGTAGATGGTCAAGGCAGCAAAGTGAATGTGGTAAAAACCATAACACAAGATACTGGAGACTCTGCTATAAACCAGAGCATAATCCTAGTCTTTCTTGACTAAGGTGCTCCAAATCAAACTTGTAGAGTCTAGTTGAGAGGGGTTTGGTGGAGGACTAACATACCCAGGCTTAGAGTGAACAAGGAGTTTATACAAATTGGATGTGAACATCAAAGGAGACACCGCTTTGCATGTCAGATCATCCCCATCACATTGCACAGGCTGAAATTCATTGGTAATTCAGTTTACTCTGGCCTGCCAGAAGATGGTGGATTTCTCTGGTTATATCATCATGATGGTTCACAAAAGAGACTTGTCTCTCTCTCTTTAATATGTGGTACAAACACTTTAAAATATTCACGTACATACCTGTCAGAGAAGTTTTATTTTGGCGTAGAATCTTGCTTTTATTTTTTTTCCCATTCACTTTTTTCTTAAATCTGCAGCCCAAGTGAAGACTTAAAAGATGTTCTTCAATAACCTCAGTAGCTGACATTGAATCAAGAAATCAAGTGGAATTCTTGCCCAACTTCTCTCCACGAGGATTTGCAGTTAACCACACAGAGGAGAAGCAAACTTCTCATCATGCAGAAATATGTTGGTTCAGTTGCCCCACTTCATCCTGGAGACACATCTGGGCATCACAGAGTTCCCTCAGCTTCTGCTTGCTCCTGACACACTGCTCCAAAGCACAGCTTTAATCCCTACATCTCTAGATAATTTGGACTTTCAACCTTCCATTTTGTGTCCAGTCTGTCAGTTAGAGTTACCTGGGACACCAGCAAGGAAATGGTTCTTTTTCTATGTTTGAGTGCTGACACATGAACATTTCTTCAATATATTTATTCTCTTGCCTTGCTGTTTCACCAGAATTTAGGACCACTGGGGAATACTGGCCTGAGACTGTCCAACTTCTCCTCACTTCTCCACAAGTAGAGTCTGGCTGCTGTCTGCAGGAAAACGGGTCTGCTAGGCAATACAGCCCTGTTCAGACACTTAGGGCTGAAATCCACAGCAGCATGACTGACTAAGGAGTTATCTAATTAAATTAAACAATTTATGCTTGGAAGGAGGAGTATTTGAACTCCAATTCCATTTGAGGGACATGTGGCTTGGAACTACTGCATCATAAATACATCTACAGCTGGTGACAGCACTTACAGAGACTACTTTTAAAAAATATCTGAGTCATTGGCACATTTTTTTCCTTTGCCAGAAGAAGTTCAAACCTACAGATTTCAGGAGAGTAGTCTGGACAATATCAAAAGAGAAGCTCTGTGGGTTCACTCTGTCAGCTGTTGTTTATTGATCTGCTGTCTGTTTTTTCTGGTTGACTTTTTCATTTCACAATCAAAGAGCTGATTCCAAATTTTCTGGAAACAGAAACAAAATTAAAACTAATCGTAACTGCAACTCCATGGCTCAAACATCTCCTAGGAGGTGACAGGCTGGTGGGTTGTGGTCATCAATACTCCTGTGGGTCAGATGCTTTTACTGAAACAATCAACTTTTGTGATTATTGCCTGGGGACATCTATAAGACCACAGTAAAATGTAAATTCTTTCAATAGTTCTTTCAATAGCTCATCTGACATTGGTCCCAATAAGTTTTTCTTCTTTCTGCTGTGTGACTGCTTCTTAAAATAATTCAGACCATGGACATCTACACTCACTGAACTAATAGCTTTCTCTCTCTCTCTCTCTCAGTCTCTGCATTCTATAATCTGACATGTGCCAGAAACCCCTCAATTAAATATAAAAGCTGAACTATATAACCATGTTGAAACAACAAAGAGCATTTTATGTGGATAGGGAGATCAATTTGTTTCAATGGTAAAAAGAAATTTTATCTTTAGCTCATGGCCTTGGTTTTATAAAACATAACTTTGGAAAGAAAGAGTAACATTTCCTGAGCTTTCTAAAAATAAAAGACACCAAAAGTTTAAAAACTTGTTATTTGCCTAAAAGAAAAACAAATGACTTCACATTGGTAGCTTGCATTTAATGGGGTTAAAGAAATATTCTGTCCTCACAATATGGATGAAATGCATTGGAAAGTGTTTGTAATCAGCTTTCTCAGGACAGTGAAGTTCAAATATCAAGTCAGTGGCCTGCAGAGGCACATGAAAGCAGTAGCATGATGCAAACCAAACCCAGTGCACATGATAATCACTTCACCAGGGCAGGCTGGGGTCTGCCACCACATAGGTCGTGGTCCATCTCCTTATAGCAATGGCCAATCCACTCTCATCAGCTTGTACTTGGATCAAAACCTGTGCCCAGCATCTCCTGCTGGGGTGTGTGGCTGTGTAGGGGGTCTCAAAACAGGTGGCACAAACCTGAATATTGTTCACACGCCAAATTTTCTTCCAGTCACACAATATCCGCTACAGCAGGTAAGGAAGATGTGGCTGTGCCCTCAGCAAAGACTTTGGGAACTTGTGCACTTCCGTGGTTTGGCTGTCACTCCAAATATCTACAAGGCTTTAAAGTATCCAGGGCACTGCCATGGCCACTCCAGAGCTCTCACCCTGCACTCTGCAGAGCTTTCTGAGGAGCTCTAGTAGCCTACTCAGTGTATCACATCAGGCACTATTTTACCTGGCTTTCCTCCTGTAGCTGAAACATTTGCTCAGTAAGAGACTGGCCAGGATATGCTGTTATATTACCCTCCTGCTTTCCCCTACATCTTCCAGGAAAGAAAGAAAGAAAGCAAGAAAAAACCCCCACCATCAAACACCAGATTAGACCTTTTAATACAAACAAAGCTTTTACATTGCACTTGTGTCAGTGTAGCTGTAAATGTCTGAAGGGATTCAACCTGATGGTAGAGATGAAAGTACAACAGCTGTGGCAACCTGCTGCCCTGTGAATACCTCAGGTTCAGGCCACACTCTTCTGCATATTTTCCTGGCATACAAGAAGGGAATAATAAGCAGAAGTTATACTAATATATCCAACTAACTAGAAATGTGACTACAATTAGTGTGGGAGCCCTCCACTCCTGAGGGGAAACTGGCTTTGAAAGGAAATCTGGGAATAGGCCAAAGATATGTTAAGGTAACGTATTGGGAGAAGAAAGTGGATGTCTTTTCTACACATTTATTACCCTATTCTGTCTTATTCAGAAAAGGTGAAGAGAGTTGTCCATCTCTAATCAATACCATACCTCTCACTGTCTTGAAAGGATTGGATTATATTTAGAATTTCTGTATGGATCCCACACTATCTTTCTTCAGAAACACCATCCCCTATATCAACATGTCAATTGAAAGCACAGGGGTATGATAAACCTCCTCATCCTCCATGCCTGGCAAGACTCCAGGTGAATAATACCCTAAATATGATACTGCTTTGTTCTCAGGAGTCTGTGACCACAAAGCTCCTGGGGCGAAGAAGAACATTATCAGCTTAACAAGCGATGCTTATCTCTGATGAAGCTGCCGCCAGAATTTTCAGGTCACATTTTCAAGTGCTTTTCCTTTCAGATGAAGCACAAAGTATTAAAATACACATCAAAGAGTCAACTTGTTTCCATGCCTCACTTTAAACAATGGGCAAATCCTGCTTCTCTTTTCCTGGGATTCCTGTGTTTCTAACCTGGTCCATACTTGGTCCTGTCTTGCTTGATCTTGTCGTTGGGACTCAGTGGACAAATCAAATGGGACTGACCATTAAATCCCTCAGAGGGGTTGTTAGTGGTATGAAGTGAAATCATCTTCCAGAAGAAAGAGCTTCTTAAAGAGGTTGTATGAAGAGTATGACCATCACTGCTGAGCACAATGAGGTAGATTCAAGGGACAGTTGTCTTAATGCTGTAAAAAAGGGGCATCAACTGCTTTCAGTGCTTCTTTTGCTGACAAAGATATGACAAGGAATTCACAGAGAAAGAAAAATGCTGATTCTCCAACAGGACATTGATTGACACTGCATAACTGGTCTGAATTAGTAGATCAGAAGGGGAAAGAACATCCTGCAGAGGGTACATGAGTAGGTGTTTCATTGTCCTTTCTTCCTACCTCTAAGAGGCAAAGCAAGAACTCTGCTTTTCCTGGTGGGATAAGAGAAACTATCAATGGCAGTGCAGTGCCTTAGAATTTACTCTTCACTTCATTTAAATTTGTTTCTCACTTGGGGAAACCTCAGGTGAATGTCCTCCAGGAGGTGGGAGACCCTCAAGTGCCTTAACTCCTCCTGCAGGCAATCTTTTCCAACCAGTTATCTATTTCCTTCTTCAGGACTGGAAATCGTCAGCCAAACTAATAGTTTCTGAGGAGTCACTCACTAAATATTCCACTGTACCTGCTGTATTATCTCATATAATAGAAAATGCAGAGCAGGTCCAGTAATCTTTAAATGTAGTTCAGTTCAATGATGCCTTACCCTCAGCATGACTCTGCAGTGGGCATTCTTGTAGCGTGCAACTACAACTTTAATTCTAGCCAGTGCAAGGAGTTAGGGCTTTATGGGCTATCAAAGGAGGACATAAACGTGATCTACTTAAACAGCAGTGAAAAAAACTTCTGACAAATTACAGAAGCCTTCATATATAGTTGTTCCAAATTAGCAAACTAATTGACTTACAGCAATTTAGATAACAGTATCCACCTGGCTACATGACTGTGGTCTGTGTCACTATGGAAGGTCATGTTTCATTCTGGAGGTTGTGTTGAGCCTTGCCATAACAAAAATACAGTACCTTTATTACATGGAAATTATAAACACACGGCTGTTTTTCCTAAGTTTCCATGAATCACCAGTCCACCACACCACATAGAGAATGATCTTTTACCTGCCTTCCTCAGAGAATAAAGCCCAAACACAGTATATCATATTCTGGACCTAATATTAACTTAGGATTGCCTGGGTTGTATCAATTCCAGCATTTCCCATGTTTGTTATCCATAGTAAGACCCAAACTTTGCGACCAACTAAAATGGGAGCTGGAATCTGGAATCTGAAATCTAAACTAACAGAAGATATTCCTGCATTTTTATCTATTTTTATTTCCTCATAGTTTCTATGTGTTTTTAATGGATTTATTTTCTGTGTTTTTCCCATTTTCCTCTTGAATCTGTCTACAATTTTAAAACCCTCATTCTTCTATGACAAGGACATTCCCAAACATACCAGTCACTGCATGAAGATTTATCTGCTTCCATTTTGAACACACTGAAACTAGAAATGGCTCCAAAGTAATACTTCTGATAAAGCTTCCTAAATATGACTTGGCCCCTTTATAACCTTATTTTTTCTTTTCCATGTCTTAAAAGTTGTCAGTGCCATGGTTTTATTTTAAATATATTTCTTTCAGTTGCTCCCTCAGGGGATTTTTCCTTTAAGAGTCTCAGTTCCTGTATTTTTTTAGGGGACTGTGAGTGGATGGAAACACCTGGGCAGAGAGAGCTTTGATCCTTAGAGTTGCAAACACTGAGCACAGTTAATGTCATTGTAGCCACAAGAATGATACTTCAGTCTTATATGTGACTCACTGCTTCTTCCAAAGACATGAATGATTTGAATATACTGTTGGCTGAGCTCTAAACTGATCAGCCTGTGGAATACATATGTATACAGGAGAAAAATTACCCCTTGGAATGACATGACTGAAAGGGAAGGAGTGAAACTGTACCAATTTACATACGATGAATACCTGATTTATGCACAGTGCTTGGATCAAAACCTGCTCTGATTTTTCAGCCCAGACAGGAAATTGATTTGCATCAGTTTAACGTAAGTTGGAATTTGACTCTATTTGTTTTCTGCTGGAAAATTTCAATACTCATTCACCAGGATGCTGCACTAGGTACACTTACTAGCAACGTTGTAAAATGTCTTTTAAATGCTACAAATACAAAAGCTAATGTTTTATCCTCATTTTGCACTCACATAGGAGTTTTCATAATGCAAAGTGCATCCCTGAATCTAGCCCTTTCAGCAATTTTGTTTGTATATTTGTTTGTTTTACTGCGTTATTCCCTGTAGTAAACCCCCAGAATTTTAGTAAATGGAAAATGCTGTGAGAGTGTTTTCAGATTCTAATTCGATAGCAGATGTTAAAAGGAATATTTAAAATCTATAAAATTGTATTGAACAGCATCTTCTTTTTATTTACGTTTCCAATAGGATGTAAAATATGTTTTGGTAGCTGAAACAGTTGCCAACAGTAAGTTGAACTTAGAATCCTACAGTCTGAGTTCACAGTTCTGTAGTGATCATGAAATCTCTTTGAGGCAAGGATGACTTTCTAAATGTACAGATGTATGTACAATGTAGCCTTGATATCTTGTTAAAATCTTTACATTCAGATGAATAAGTATTAGGACAACATACCCCCATCTTCTTGCATCCTGCATTCTGGATGTAGCAGGGCTACAAGTTTCTTTCTCTTAGATGTAAACTAAAAGAAAACTCTGGCCTCACCAGTTTTCCACCGAATTGCATCTACTTTCTTCCATTTAATTAGTCCTTGCAAAGTAAGTAAAAGCGGTCATTTGGAACTAACTAGCACAGTACTACCAGCTGCCAAGGATAAGACATTTCCCAGTATAATCTGAGTTTCTGATGAAAAAGAAGATATTTTGGTGCCTATTTTCCTCTAGTACAATCTACTGTAATGTTTTTGAGTCTGGGAACTCCAGCATACATCTATGTTCTTTAAGTTCCTAAAATTAATTAAGAAAGCAATTTTCTGGCTTTAGATGGGACCTTCCCTTTGATACTATCACTTCCTCTCTGAAAAGATGATTTTCATTCATATCTATTTTAACTTGACTACTGACCCAGATATTACATGATTCTTTGTGGAAAGATCATTCCATATGAACTTGTTTCAGAAGACTTCAGGGAATCTGGTGCTCAGAACTGTCTTATGTGAGACTTGTGATGCAATGAATGTTGGAAGTCCTATGTTCCTAAATCACACAGGCCTCTGAGCCAGAGGTTTGGCCACTTCCTTGTAGAAATCACTGCATAAATGCATAAAATATGCATTCATATTCTCTGGGAATCTGCAGTCTTTCTTTGTACTCCCTCGTTCTTTGTATTTCCCTTTTGGTTTCTTTCCCTGCCTCACTCTGCACTGTAGCAGCTTCTCTCCCCAAATCATCACTCATTCCTGCCAGGGAAGGAACAATCATCAGCTTCTACTGAGAGGCATCATCTCAGCCAGTGCACAAGGAAGGGACTAGGGGGACACAGGCAGAGTTCCCCTGTTCCCAAACACTCCCCTTCATGAAACACACACCAAGCAAAGCAACAACACAGACTCTGTCCAGCACAGATGTAGAGCTCTGCAGTTCGAAATGTTATTCCTTTTATTGCCCTCTCTGCCGAGACCTCTGCACAAAGAGTTGTTCTTTCAAATACAGATTCATCAATATTTATCAGCCAGGCTACTGCCAAAGCAAACCTTGAAAAAAAAAGTTTAGCCAGATGATCCAATTGCCTCATGTTAGCAGTGAGCTCAAACACACAGCTGTGCAAAAGCTGAAAGGTATTTTCAGCGAGGCTGTAATTTAGGTAGCATTATCTTAAGGGATTTCTAAGCTCATGAGAAGCGTGACTTGTGTACACAGCACAAGGGATTTGCATAGATAACACATAAATCTATTAGGAAGCTGCAGCACACATAGCCAGTCCTGCAATGCTGGAAAAGCTGGGTAGCAGGGACCACACATTTTGACTGGAGATGGTTGAGTTCATGGATAGGGGGAAAAAGTATAAATCAGTCAGCAGTTATTCTATGATCTGCTTGAAGACACGAGTGTACCAAGATGTGATAAGATTTCTTTTCTTCATTTTTAGCTAGCAAGGTTTTATTTCAATCTCTTGTGTGGTAATTAAGTTGAAGTAGAGCCTGGCACATCGAGCTGGCAGAAACAGATTATTTGTTTGGAGGAGGCATTCACAAAATCAATATGAATCCATTTGTGAAAGTGGAGTAATTTGGAGAAATACCCACTATCCTCATTTCAGTTCTGCCTGTTTACTGAAAACATAGCTTGAAAAGAATTGGAAAGGCAATATACACTTAAACACCTACATTTAAGAACTTGCCAGACAAAAGATTGTGTAGTTATTAACAAGAAAATTTTTTCCTGGATCCAATAACTTCCTTCCCTTATACCAAGAAAGGCTTTCAAGCAGTTTAAGCAAAAATACTACATGTGGAATCCTGTCATAAATGCTTTGATGAGTTAAACTTTAAACTTATATTCCTCCAACTTTAGTTCTCTTACTGGGGGATATCTGACTTCAAGTCTGATGCCTAATTCATCCTAGAAGTTTTCAGAACAGTGTCTTATAGATAAAAATACCTTTGCAAGAGCCACACACTTACAAATACAAATTAACACTGTATTTTTGTAAAGTTTCATTGAAATATATAAATATGCTCTTTCATTAGGCATGTTGCTTGGCATTAGGCAGGTCTAACATCATAGCTGTAGGGCACATAAGGATAAAGGCACAGTTTATACCATTAAGGAAAAAAAAAATCTGTGTATTTGTGAATACTATCACGTGGAAAAACTTGGCCACAGGAGACATGGACACACAGTTGAACTTGTGCAAAGTCATCCTGATCACACAAAAGCTGGATCTTTCCATTGGCTTAACATCAGCTTCAGGAAAAATGGTATTTGGTTTGCTATAAGGGTAAATGGTAAAGGGTCTGGAGCACAAGTCCTGTGAGGTGCAGCTGAGGGAGCTGAGGGGTGTTTAGCCAAGACAAAAGGAGTCTCAGAGGGGACCTTATTGCCCTCTACAAATACCTGAAACAAGGTTGTAGCCAGGACAAGACGAAAGGGCCTCAAGGTTCACCAGGATAGGTTTAAATTGGATGTTAGTAAAAATTTCTTCATGAAAAGAGTTGTCAAGCACTGGAACAGGCTGTGCAGGGAAGTGGTGGAGTCACCATGCCTTGAGGTACTTAAAAGACAGGTAGATGTGACACTTAGGGAGATGGTTTAGTGGTGGACTTGGCAATGTTGGGTTGATGGTTGGATTTGATGGTCTTAAAGGTCTTTTCCAACCTAAATGATTTTATGATTCTATGGCTTTGGCTCAAAGCTCCTAGGTAGGATTTATTGCATGTTAACCATGGCTTAACTTTGGTGTTTCACAATAACTTGCCTTCAGCTGTGAAGTCAGAAGAGGCCTCTATTTTGACAGCACTACCCTTTTCCACCTTTTCCCTCTGCCTTCCCTGGTTGTGCACCCAGACAACTGCATTGAGCAGCCATCATATAAATGCAGTTAGTGAACTGACCTGAGAACTGCATTAAAAATCACCTGTTCTGCTAATTCAGTTATTTTTCACAGAAGTCCCTGATTAAGTTCACTCTCTGGACTTTAAGAGCCACAGTGAGACAACTCACACCATAGAAGGGCAACTGGGGCAAACAGTCAAGGGTGTTCATTTCTCCCTTTGCTCAAATAAGACACTTTGGCAGTCAGTCCCTCTGTGCCAGCACAGTGAGCAATAAGCTGCCACAGACTTCCAGAGACTATAGGAGAACCCTTCATAGTCTTAAAAGTCACAGTCAACTGATTGCATTGCTGTCTAGTTTTTGGTATTTCAAGGAATTCTTCAACCTTCCCCTGTTTGGCTTCATGGGCAGATTATCCCATTAAGGTTCAGTTGGGTTAACAGTAATCCGCCACAGATAATGTAAAAGCTTGGTAATTCCCTAGTGTACAAACAGCTTACCTTCTTTCCTGTAGTAGCACAATCCTCCTGACCTGTTTTTTGACTACATACCTCCCACAGTTTTGAAATACATTCACTAAGAAAGTAGATGCTTGAGCTGTGGCTTCTACCTAGTTGCTGCCACCCCTGTGTCAGAGGGTACATCCTGTGCAGGATTGGCTGGAGAGACCATATAGAATGAGAGAGTCATAGAATGGCCTGTGGCAGAAGGGACCTGAGAGATCAGCTCTGCCAACACCCTTGCAGTGAGCAGGAACACCCTCCACTAGACCAGGTTGCTCAGAGTGCTGTGCAATCTGGTTTTGAACACTGCCAGGGATGGGGCATCCTCAGCTTCTCTGGGAAACCTGTTCCAGTGCCTCATCGCCCTCACAGTAAAGAATTTCTTCCTAATATCTGGTCTAAACGCTCTATCAGTTTGAAGCCATTCCCCCTTGCACGGTCACTACATGCTCTTGTAAATAATCCATAAAAGGAGTTTTCAGCTGCCTTTTTTTTGTATAGTTTAAACTAGGCAAGTCAAGCATGCAGTGAAAGAGTATAGGGAGACAGCTAATGTTCACATGTTTGACATGGACTCATATAAATTACCACAGCAGGAAAGGAACCAACTTTTTCTTTTAGGTTCAAAAGCCTAGAGTTCCAAAGTTTCAGACTACTCTGAAGTGTTCTGCCTCTGCTCAAGTGAACCTGGAGACTCAGTAGCAAGGATGTACAGGGAAGACAAATCCTCCTGGATCTTTCAGCCACATACACTTTGCCTGGCATCTCAGCTCTCAGGACAAGCTGGCCCTTGAGAAAGTCACACACTGATCTGCAGACTGACAAGTTTTCCTTACTGCTTCTAAAACTGCATGTGAAGCAATGGTAATAAGCTGTAGATTTGCTCAAGTCCTTATCCCATATGGGCAGTAAATGAAACAATTCTTTCAGTCCCATCAGTAAGAGAGAAATGATGCGAAAAGTAATTTCTTGTGTACTCTTCAAGAATCGTCTGAGCTGTGACCTATTCTCTTGCTATTCTTTGCAACTTGTAAATAAACCAAAGCCTTCCCAAGCAATCAACATTGCAACATATTCTGTGCATTCTCCTTAACTTATCCTTTGTGGATCAAGTGCCTAAAATGAGACATTCTAATTGATGGAATCACAGAGTGGACATGACCACCTCCATTCTGAAATAATTTTTTACCTTCTTTTTCCTTGTGGCTGTGATGGATCTTGTGGAACTTCATTTCATCTGAAAAATGTTTTGGTTTAGTCCTATTAACCTTGACATCTCAAGTTTCTTAATTATCAACACACTCTGGTTCTTTACCTAACAACGTATAATCATTAAGGATTTTGAAAAATTCATTTGGTCTAGTTTTAGTATTTATAAAGCATTATTTGTAATGCAGCTGATTACAAAATATTCAGCTGCTGAATAAAGTTGAAAGAACCTTCCACAGGAATCAAGCTTATGCTCTCACCTTACACACACCTGACTTTTCCATCAGATAGTTCTCTGATTATTCTAGTAATTGAGATACATGGTATTATCCTAGAGCAAAACAACCAATCCTCCCACTAGGGTTGAAGCTGTCTTTGTTCTTTGTCAAAAAAATGTTTAGCAGGATCAAATAGAGTCATCACCAACATAGAGATTTATTGTTAAAATAGAGGGCCTTTTTATTCCTTCATAGAGAACAGGATTATGAATGATAACTGGATTCCTCTGTGAAGTTTCAGTGAGTTTTCTATAAAATAAGACCCAAGAGTGATGTAAAGCTACGTTTGTTATTAATTTAGAATAACACTTCTTGTGTATTAAAACAAGAGTTGCTACCACATAAAAATGCTAACAGTAGAAAACTATTACTTATTCAGAGATTAGCAAAAACTGAGTGAAACTCAAGATAGATGCAGGGATATGATTTTAAAGTCATGGATTATTTGAGCAGGATTACTGGAACTTTAACAAAATCTCCACTCCTGTTATGAAGAAAGCCACTCTGAGCTTCATAATGCAGTGTACTGGGTGTGATGGGAACTGGGTGTGATGGGTTTGTGGATGAGAAAAGTGTGTGATTAAAAGAAGAAGAAAAGCAGCATCTTGCTTGGGGGAAAAGGCATAGCTTTGCACGTGATTTAGATGGCACAAAGTGGGTGATAAAAAGTTTGATTAATTCATCCTATAGCTATAAAATTTTCATCCATGGCTTCCTTAGATGTAAAGCAAAGACTCCATCATACTGTAGTGAGACTAAAAATCTAATCCTTTGTTTCCAAACTTGGGTATCTATTATCGAGCATAAAGCTTAGTGAACTTATAAGGCATGACCACTAAAAGCTTTCTAAAGATGAATTTAGGTGTGTAATCAAAATTCAGCTTTACTAGGCTGAAGTGCTGGAAAAGAGGATGCTGGACCTTATGCTTGTAATGATTTTCAGGGAAATCCATACTGAGCAAAGAAGAATTCAGAAAACAGGACAGAATAGTAATCTAGTGCAGACTGATGTTATCCAGAGGCACATCCTTCCCCAAGACCATGCATTCCTATGGTCTTGGACTGACTTAGCAAATATGGTTCAGTGCTCAACTGATTCAACTATATTACTTCTGGCTCTGCTGCAAGATGGAAATGCTCCCACCTCCTTTCATTTTAATTTCTGTCAAATTGCCAGCCCTTTTTTTTTGCTGCACTAAATTGTTATCCCAATCTCTGTTGAAAGACAGTGAAACTAGGACTTGTGGGAAGCAGCAGCAACATTTGTGAAAAACAGGATGCAGAAATTATTATAATTGATACATGAGAAAGTTCCCTGAAAATATTAAGTAAATGGTGTAAAAGTAAGCAATATGGGCATTTGTCATGTTTATGCTAAAGCTCATGTAGCTCATTCAGTCAGGAAGTCAAGAATTTGTGTACTTTTAAAAAAGTATATTCTCTTTCTGCTTAAATCATTAGCATAGATCATGCTATTCTAATCACCTATGGTAGAATGCAAATAAAATATGCAGTTTCCTATTCTCTTTCTCATATTCCACCAATGCAGATTTGCGAATTCACTCTGGCAGAATACCAGGTGTCCCATTGTGTAAAAATGCTTTTAGTCATAAGGTGAATGAAAAGTTCAATTTCCCATTACTATTTTTCCCATCATTTGTTTGTAGGATCGTATTTTGCTTTGTGCTGCTCTTTCCCACAGCATGCTTACACAATAGCCCATCTGCAATGCACAACTAATGACAGGCAAGGTGTTTCATTAGAGTGGGCCTTGCTTATAATATCCTTGCTTAGCAAACAGAAATGGCCTATTTTATCAGTTTATTTACTGATACTGATTTCTTCCTTACTAGGTTACAGTTAATGGAAATATACAATCTCCTGTATCCCTCTTACAGGAGATACCAATCCTGTGACATCTGAAAGACTGTGTGATACTACACAGTTAAATGTACAGTAAGCAGGGATTTTACTCCCTTAGATACCCACTTCTTGTCACAAGTTGATGTGGCCTCTGGTGGTAAGTCCTGAATTTCCTCTGTATGAATCTTCTTTTTCTATCCACTGTCCCCCTCCAGAAATGCTTTCCCTCTATAAACAGCGTTGTCACAAATAACAATGTTATTACCAGGTTAATGACATTGTTAACCAGGTTAACTAACAACAAGTGTTACCAGGGTAACCAGCCTTTAAGATATAATTTTTTGAAAAAGCTTTGCAGCAAAAATCTGCAGTGGAAAAGCTCCCCCAAAGTCAAGTATAGCCAAAATAAGCTGTCCCTTCCTGTCTCTTGCTGTGCTCAACCACACCATGTGAAGGAAGGAGATAATTTTTTTAATTTTTAATTTTTAGTATGCTGGGAATCACAAAAGACTACAACCTCATTACAAACTTAAATATAATATATAAAGTGGGAATATCTAAGATGTCTGTCATTGCCAAAGGTTTTAAGAATACTGTAATAGGAATTCCATTCAGTGAAAGTACTTTATACTCCTAAGAAGTGAACCTTGATCTGTTGTGGGACAGCGAAATCACCTGTTTTTGACCCAAACACTTGTGAAAAGTTCCCTTACAGTGTATTCATGGGTTGAAGAACACTGGAGAAATAGGGCCAGGGACTGTAATTGTGCAGATACTGCCTGTATCTATAGGGCTGGTAAAGTGTTTGCACAGCTCCAATGTAATTTTATGGTGGAAGGAGACCTCTCTGCTCAGGTTTTCTCTCGGAGGGAATGCTAGATGGGTAGCATGGATAGGACAAACACAGTTTTCCCAGGCTACTTGATCCGGGAACCAGGGTGTCTGGCTCCATCACATATCTGCCCTACAGACAACATGGATCATCCTTCTGGATGTGTTCCAGCAAAGAAGTCAACCTTTCCTTTCACTGACAGAGAAGAAAACAATCAGCAAACTAAACTATGCTGTCATTCCTCTGTCTCCAATACTTTTTGTTTCCTTTTAGGACCCTTGGTTGCTAAAGCTTTCTTTCCATTTCTCTACAATTTCTTAGACAGAAATGTCAATAGAAATCTGTGCTTATTTGTAAAGACAAAATAAATAAATAAATAATTATAAATAAAGCCTTATTGATCTCTACTCAGGCAGTTCTAAGAAACTATTTAGGATTCAGCTGCGAATGGTGCAACATTCTGGAAAATGCCATCACAGTGGCCACTTTGGCCTGCTCTTAAATGCCCACACCACCCAGCCAACATAAGGGGGAAAAGGGAGATAGAGGGTACAGTGCCAAATTTCCCCATCCAAATCATCTCTGCTGTTCCAAGACAGCAACCTGCCTTTTCTGCTATTCAGCATGAGGCATTTTGCTGAGTATATTTCAACATGACAAGAATCTCAAAAGACTGAAAACACACATCATCATCTTGTTCTGTGAATCCAACTACCTTACTCTTGCATCTGTAGGGGTAGGTGGACGGACATTTCCAACATTTTTCCCTGTGGAAAGAAGACAAAAGACATATTAGTAGTCTTAGGGACATTGCAGGTAAGCTGCAAGTGGAGGAATGTGTATAAAAATTAATCTGGTTAATAGTCACTCCAGACAGCATCATTCCCATGGACCATCAGGCACTAAATGACATAAAAACAGAATCAGGAAAGAGTTCTGGTCTTACATTATGTGTTATTACAATACTGTCATTAGAAGGGCTCTTTAGTACTAAAAAACTTGTTCAAATTTACATGATTTATTATGATTATAGTAGCAATCATTATTATTAGTACTGTCTTGCATATTTTCTCTCTGGCTTGGCTTGCTTATCCGTAATAATTAGCAAAGTAACCTGGCTTCTACTTCATACTAACTAGGTACCAAAGAACCTTGACAGATAATTTTTGAAGTGACTGAGTAATAAAATTGCACAGCAAGTGTATATACTGAAATGGGGATGATTTGTGTCATTTGTAAATCATACAGACAAAAAAAAAAGAAAGTGAAAAAGGAAAAAAAAGAGAGACTAACAGTCCATCATTTCTTCCATCAATTTAAGATGAAGAACTCAGATTTGGCCTACTGCCTGTCTGAATTTACAGGCTTTTTCCTATAACTAAAATTTTACAAGCACAAAGTGTTAAATGCATTTGGTACAAAACAATTGTTTTCTGTTCTAGGAACTTCATATTGTCAGAAGTTGACCTTTCAGGTGAGAGGCCAAAGAAGTGGGATGATTACCTCACGAAAACTTAATTAATAAAAAATGCTTGTCTTTAACAGAGGCCATTCCCTTACTTGGGAACAGCAAACAGTGTGTTTCAGAGGCCAACAATTGAAAGAAACTGCATGAACAATTAAAAGCACTTAAAAATCCTTTGGGGCCAGTAAGAGTTCATTACATTTTTTGTTTCAGATGTTGTTTACATTGGCATATGAAGCTATCCAGAATACTGCAGTAGCTTGAAAGTATGCCTTAGCAACCTCAACATCTTGGTTCTTGCCTGATCCACAGGGAGGCTGATGGTACTGCATATGGTAGTGCTCCAGAAATGGCACCATTCCTGCAACAAATACTGCCAAAAAGAGCAGCAAACATCTACTTGGTCTTCAAGTACTGCTATCTTAAACAGTTCTGGATGAAGTAATTACTATTACATTGGAGAGGATGGAGGTTACTATGCCAAATCCAGCTAACACTTTCATTTATAATATATTCTTGCAACCTGCTCTTGACAGTGACATTACCCTCCACAGTTTACTGCAGTGCTTCAGTATGTGAAAAGAACGTAACCCCTGTGTGAAACATTCTGCTGTTCGTGTGGAAATTCATTTGAGAGTCAAAATCACCCTTTTCCGAACAGGGTTCATATTGTATGAGGTGGAGTTCTCCCACACTCCATCCCACTGAGCAGATATGGTCCTGTTGCGTGGTGTCAGCACATCTACCCAGGCTCAGACCTTGGCCGGAACAAAAACCATGTAAAGGATCCCATCCATGGCAAATGTGCAGAAAGAAAGTGTATTTTCTGCAGTCTTCACAATTTATCATTATTAATGTGCAACTGTGGGTGTCATGTCACATGCCTTGTTTCAGTCAATATCAAGGCTTGTGTGTTGGGTAGGCTCAGTTCATAATTTTGGAAGCCTGGTACTGAAAAGGCCTATTGTGGGATTAGAGTTAATTTAATACTTCTTGTGATTAAAAAAAAAAAAAAAAAAGGAGCTGGTCTTTAAGACTTCAAAAATTGCTCATCACTAAAGATTTTCCCTGTATAAAGGAGAAAAGACTCACCTGATTGAGCACAGAGCATGACTGAGGGGAGGGAATAGATGCATAGGGCCAGAATGTGCCAGGGAAATTCAGATACTGTTAAGCAAATGAGCAAATCAGTGCAACAAAGAAGAATAGAGGACTGGAGCAAAACAGCCACCCTGTTACCTTGGAGATCAGGTGGCTCTTTAGAAAGAATGAAAAAAGACATAAATGATCCTCAAAAAGGAAAGAATATGGGGAACAGGTGTAACTGCAACACAAAATACCTGGGTAGAATTGTAAGCAGAGGAAAAGCTGGAAAGGACTATGAACTGGGAGATAAAGAACATGATTTTTGCACAGGAGACTAACAGCTAATAACAGATCTGTCAACAGAAAAGCTACCAACAGAAAAGGTTTAGAGGAAGAAAAGTTTGACGAGTTTAATTGGAACAGAGGGAACCAAAATTCCAGTGATCCGAATTACTACTTATTGTGAAACTTTCATTTTGTGTGTATGAATACAAAGAAAAACAAAAACAAATACAAAGAAAAGTCAGATCTCAGACAGGACATTTTAACACATTGTCCATATCAATATACATGGAACTGGAAATAATGTCTGACACCTATTACTTTGTCTAAGATATTAAAAATCATTACTATTTATGAAAGATCTGTAGCATTTACCTTGGGACAACACAGAATTAAAAAGGCCTCTGCACTTTTCAGTGAAATTGGTGCTAACTGAGCATCATTTATCAAATCACCAAACTGATGCTGAAGTGAAAAAACCAAGGCTCCTTAATTTTAATTTCAATGAGAAGAGGACTGAGGAAAGAAAACTTGCACGTGGAAAAAAAATTATAATTGCCAGTGAAAGAATTACCATCACAATGCTTCTGAAATAACATTGTAAACAAAGTATACTGAAAAAATGGAAACCAAGATATTTAGCTCATGAAAGTAATGTTGATTTACACCACCTGAGAATCTGGCACTGACTGCAAGACAACAATCAGACTCTTTCTTCCAAACACTGAATAGTTCTTACCACAATACTATTATATTATAATATGACTAGGAAATGCTGCAAATGGATCTAATTATTATTATAATCTTAACAATATAATCTTGAAGTCCTTGTCAAATGTTATTTCCAAGACATAGAGAGATGTCCTACAGGCAGAAGAATTAAAATAAATAGATTAAATAATTTCCTACTGACGAGATATCCTAAAAAGCTAATAGGTTTAGATTCTACATTGGATTCTGTAAGCAAAGATATTTGATTTGCTTGTCAAAATTTAAAGATCTTACAGTGCTCCATCAGTCATTATGTATAAGATAGGTTAATTAGAAAAATCAAACTCAACAATTACAATTCAGACAACATTCTTGCAATGTGTATTAACTGCAGGTCAAGTAGGATTGTGCCTAATGTTTTACATCTAGTTAGTGCTAGTCCACATACTCTGCTGCTTCAGATACACAATAACAGTTCTGTTTTAAAGAAATGGTGGCTTCCAGATCCAGTGAACACTGAAATCCTCCAAAATTTGGCTGACTGGATTTTATTTGTGGCTACTTGAGTGAAAAGTACTGAAATGAAGAGGAGAAAATAAATGAATCAAAGTCTTGCACTGATAGGATTCTTCCAAACCTGTTACCTTGCTTTCACCTGACTTTAGAAAACCACCCTGATAATTCTATATTAAACATCCACTCCCTCTGTAAGCAAGGATTTAGAATTGTTTCAGCTGTGAAGAGATCTCATGGTTTGAAATTTATCACTCTAGAAGTAAGACCAGTCATTTAATTTGACCTTTGTGATATTTGAATGGTTTCCAGATGACTTCCAGACAGTAACAGTGCCTCTTTGGAAGTAACTCTTGCCTGATTAAGGGAATTGAGTTATTAAAAGAGAAAAAAAGTAGTCTTCAAATGCATAAATATTATCCATCAGGTCACTGATCTTCCAGTACGAGCCATTGTCCCTTATCTTACATTATGTGGATAGTGATGCCATATGTTACACTTAAAAGCTTTCAAACTGAAAGAGAAGTAATATTGTATTAGCAAATACTTTCATCTACTGTACCATATGCACTTCTGCTTGTGAGGCCTGTAAAAAATCGCCTTTCATACCCCTTATCTTACAGAGGTTTCTCTGGAGTCCTGTGTGGTGGTGCCAAAGAGATGGTGACTCCTGTGGAATCTGCTCACTTCCCTGCCAGAGCAGGGGAGAGAAAAGGAAAACACATGATTCTCTCAGTGCCCTTGGGAGAGTGATATGGTGAAAAACAGATGAAGAGTGGGAGTGGGAGCTATGAATTTGGATCATGCCAGCTGTGACGTCATGCACAACCACCACGGACCTTGTGTGGATCCTCAGAGTGAGGATATTATGTTCTCTTATCAAACGGTGACAAAACACTTTTATGCACCCTAGACAACTTTTCATCTCCACAGAGCTACAAAAACTACTCCAGTGCACAAAACCCTGTTTCCCAGAGGAAGACTCTTTGGACATGAACTATCTCACGTCTAAAGTAGGTCCTGAAGACAAATCTTGCATTTGTAAACAATGAGGTACAATTCCAGACCATGAACTCCACTGAGCAACCAGCAATCCAAGAACAAGATCCTTTCAAGATCTGTGGCTGGCTTTGTTCCTCTCCATAACTTCTAGATGGTGTTATGGTCACTAATGTTGTTAGGAATGAGCAGCATTACAGATGAGCTTTGCTGTTAGTGACAGTAGGTACTTGAACCCTGAGCCTTTCAGTGCCAAGGTTTAACTCCCCACTCTGCTACAAACCACTGTTAAATCACCATTTCTATGCCTTGGGTGGTAAGCTATGCAGTAGTCTTCCTGTTTTTTCAAGTATTTAGCAAGGATACATGCCCTGGCTTCAGTGAAAAAGTCAGGAATTTGAGATGCTGAAGAGAAATGTGGCTTGCTGCAGTTTAAAGGAAACAAGAGGACAGGCAGCAAATTACAGCTGAAGAGCCCTTAATTCACGAATTACCTGAGGGACAAAGGTGCTTTAACTATTTTTCATCATACAAGGGAAAAAAAGCAATCACTCATGCACTTTCTGAAATACAGGTGCAATTTTTTAAACAAATTAATTACGAGTTATACTAGCAAACACCTAACATAAATTAGATGTATTGTCTGTGGTAAATACACTTACACTCTTACGGTTATGAGTGAAGGTCACATGCCCTTTATTGCTTGTCTAATTAACATTTTCATGGTCAAATAGTCCAAATTATCTAATGCAAAAAAGCCTCATGTACCAAGCCACTTTCCTGGTATGGATCCCTTGTCTGTGGTGGTGTCCTTAATTACACAGCTTCTCACTCCAGCATTTTCCCTTTCCACTGCTCTCAGGGAAGGGGTGAAAGATTCCCCACAGCCCTCCAGTATTGCCCAGGGACTGCCTGGGGCTGCCAGCCCATTCCCTGGCAGTATTCCCAGAGCTGGAGCTCAGACAGGCTGGGCAGTGGGAACCCAGCTCAGCCCTGCTCAGGCCAAGGGCAGCCCAGACACCCCTTGGGATTCACCACCCCCAGGACACCTGCTCCCAGCAGTGGCAAGTACAGCCATCCCTCCTGGGTGACAGTGTAATATTATTAATTTTAAAGAAATGAAGGGCAGCTACACTGGATATAACTGTACCTAATTTCACACTTGGGAAAACTGACAAAGCTAATGGAAAACAATTTTTTGAAAATAATATAGTCTGTTGAAATAATTGACTTCCTTCTAATTCCTTCTTTAAGAAAATTAACATTAAGCATATTCTCATAATGTATTTCATAAATGATGAGTGATTTATGAGAGACCTGCCTGTGATGAAGAATTAACAACATGCAGCCACAGTTTCAGATCTTAATTGTATGCTTTGTGTTTCCTAGTAATTTGATAATAAATCTTTCATCTTTTAGTGGTATAGGCTAATGTTAACAGAAAAATAATTTGGTTTTCAATAAAGAGTTCAACTACTCTTCTGCTTCATTTCACCACATCCTGTGTTAGACAAAATAGGTAGGAAATATGAATTTCTCTTCTGTTTTATAAATGTAAGCCTTATTTTATCAGAGCTAACCATTCCCATTGACTTGACCGAAAGGCACCTGTTAAAGGTAGCTCAGCCCAGGGTCTGTAGCCTATAATTGCAATGACAAAATCATATTTATGTGGTTAAAAACTGCATTCACCTTTCTGACATCAGCGAGGTGCAGCCTGAGGGGTACAGCCCTGCCCAAGACAAGGGAATGCTGTACTGAGCCATGGCAGGGGGATTATTACAGAAATGTTCTCACATGCAAAAAGTAAAATATTTCTCTTCCTATCACATGGTTCCTGGTAGCTATGCTGTGTCCCAAATATGCCTGCCACTCAGCATCCCAGTACTTTTCCCTAACAAAACAAAGAAACCCAGTTGATACAAACACTGTCTCCATCCCAAGGGAAACAGTAGCAAATCTTTGTTCTTCGAATTAAATCCCCCTCCTTTTGTTTAAATCTTTGAGCTGCTTTGCTTTCTCCATGACAATTCAATAACTATTTGCATACCATTGATTTTCTTATACAGCTAAAGTCATTAGACCTTTGGCCCACAGCCAGTTTTACCAAACCTAGACGGATAGAAACCATTGCACAATTTTTAATGGTAGCTAGATTCCAACTCTGAGATTTTCTTCAGTTTTTTGATTGTCAAAATAAAACGCTGAACAAACATTCGTGTCCGGTATCGTTAAATTTATTGTTGAAAATTACTGGTCGATATTTGCTTGCACATTAACTAATAGCACTGACTATTTCACTGCCCATACAGCATTCTAGTTAATAGCAATTGAGAAGCCTCGCACCACAACAAAAATGGGCTTCAAAAAAAATCAATAGATTCCCTGTTTTGTATCAAGGAAGACAGACAAACAATAAATCATGATCTTTGAAGTGATTGTTTAGTCTGACAACATGGTATTCAGGATTAGTTTGAATGATAGGCATGATTCGCTGTAGAGTCAAATTCTAATATGAAATGTGTCTCTGAGTGGTTTTGCTGCTTCTGTTTAGGGGCAAATCACTGAAATAGTGTTTCAACAAATTTTGGGGGCAAAGTGTATAATATAAATTTAGGGTTTACACCACCAGTTTTGCCTGTCTGATGCCATTTGTGGGTTGTTCAAGGCTGAGCAACGTGAATTTGACTCACGGTACGTCACAAATATGACATCGAACTCTGGTTTGAAACAATACATACAGAATAATAATAGAAATGTGATTTACCTAAGTGAACATCCCTAAGTTTCAAATATAAGCATTCCAAAGTTCTTTCAGAGAGAAGACACTCGCAAAGGAAAAGAGACATCCACTAGCACAAATCACCAAATAGGTATGGCAATCTGACATAAACACATCAAAATGGAGTGGCTTTTTGGAGCCCATTTAGGCTGAAAAATATTGCTGCTTTTAAGGGAAGAGTTTTCTCAGTTTTATCATAGTGATCTGAACACAGGGCTTTTTGATGGTTTAAACCCATTTTTTTTCAGAGTAAATATATTAAGGATGCAATATCAATGGTGTTTCAGCATGACGAATTATCTTCATTCATGCTCATGGCAGTAGAATCTCTTGGCTTTTGTTATCTGAACAAACAGTAGCTTGCTGTAAGACTAAAACATTTGGTTATATTGTGCAAGGGTTTAATACGTCACAAATTCAGCATGGATAATTACTGAATATTCATGACAGGTAATCCTCTCAGCACCTCCTCATCAAGGACAGTGTCTCTCCTGCCTACGCATGGTTTTTTTCTGCATTGGTGCTTTGCTTCAATCTCTCTTTATGTCTGTACCAGAACCAGGTGCTGGAGTTTTGTGCCAGCAAACAATACCTGAAGGATAATTCTAGACCTGAAATATTACAGTCTCTGCTTTGCTGCAAGTTGGGGGTTTTTGTTTGGTTGGTTGGTTTTGTTTTTTGTTTGTTTTTAATTGTGCAATTTGCATGCCATTTTTCAGCTACATGGCCCTGAAACATTTGAGCTTTGTGTCCTTGTGTTCCTTTTACAGAGCAAAAATAACATGCAGGAAGATCCAAAATTACAGCCCAAAATCCCAGCCCAAAATACCAAAGACTAATAGACATTATATTTACTAATGTATTGTGTTTGCATGACAAAGTTTTGGTTGCAGGGGGACTTTTTTGTGAAAAGGTACCAGAAGCTTTCCCAATGTCCGACAGAGCCAAAGACAGATGCCTTCAAGAGGGACCCACCACTGGCCAAGGCTGAGCCATCAACCATGGTTGGGAGAACCTCTGGGATAATGTATTTAAGAAGGGAAAAAAGTTACTGTGCAGGAGCAACTTGCAGCCAGGGAAGAGAGGAGTGAGAATGTGTGAGAAGAAGAGCCCTGCAGACCACCCAGATCAGTGAAGAAGAAGGTGCTTCACGCACTGGAGCAGAAATTCCCCTGCGGTCCACGATGCAGCTGTGCCCCTGCAGCCCATGGAGGTCTACAGGGTTTCAGAGACCCACCTCAGCTTGTGGAGGAACCCCACAATGGAGCAGGGGAAAAGTGTGAGGAGTCCTTTCCCCCGAGGTGGAAGGAGAAGCAGAGACCACCTGTGATGCACTTACCACAGCCCCCATTCCTCATCCCAGTGTGCTGCTCAGGGAGGGGAGGTAGGGAATCAGAAATAAAGTTAAGCCTGGGAGGGGTGAGAGGCTGGTTGGCAGGTGGTTTTAAGATTCGGTTTTACTTATTATCCTACTATGATTTGATTGGTAATTCATTAAGCTGGTTTCCCTGCATCAAATTTGTTTTGCCCATGATACTAATTGACAAGTGACACTCCCTGTCGACCCATCAGCTTTTTATTATATTTTCTTTCCCCTGTCCAGCTGAGGAGGGGAGTGATAGAATGGCTTTGGCATCCAGCTGGGATCAAATCACCACAATTACCTACACCATACAAACTTACTTTTTTTTTTTTTTAATTTAATTTTATTTTATTTTTTTGATTTTTATTTTTTTATTTTTCTGTCAAATAAAAGACCCTGGGTACCTTGAGGTATCAAAGTAGTTTAAGAGAAACTACTTACACAAAAATCAAACACTAATAACATTTACCAATGTATGTCAAAGGACTACACTCTTTTTATTCTAGATATTGAAAAGGTACTGTTAGAAACAATCATCATGGCAGACAGCAGACAACAAGAAGGAATTGAATGAAAGAGGTAATTTTGGTGGTGAAATGTTAAAACGAAAATTAGGAGAAAGGAGAAATCAGGTCTGAAAGTAGTCTTTGTGCAAATGTCTTAGGTTAGTTGGAGATTTGAATGCAGAGAGAGGGAGGAAAAAAAGGTGGGGACATGGATACAGAGATGACACAAGGGAAGAAATACCAAGTATCTATGAGAATGAAGTTCTAGGATACAGAGAAAAGGTAAAGAATCTGACAAAAGAAAAAGAACAAAGAAATGACAGGTCCCTTTTCTGCCTGTTGGATTTCCTGACAACCTCAGCACTGTGTGCCTGCAGACAGGTCTCAGCTCCACTGCAGTCGTTGAAGGCACTTGGAGCACAGTAACTTGAGGACTACAGATTCTCATGACTGTAGTGAAACAACTTTTGGTGAAAGCTTGAATCACTTTGTCACATCAGTTTCACTGCCACTATTTAGCCAACGTTTCAAACATTTTGCCTCATCACTATTTCTTTAATATTATTGCCAGGCTCACTAGTTGGATGCTTTGAATATGCCTTTACTTTACCCACAGGTCATTTTATCATAGATTTTCATCACAAATGATGAATTTGAGTAGAATTTTTAAATCTTTATTGTTTTCATGGCATTTCTTTTGCACTGATATCAATAACTTCATAATTTTGAATTACAGAACAGTTTGGAAGTTGATTTCTTATTAATTTACTTAACCATAGCATACTGCATTGTCAATTGCAATTGTTCAAATTGTAATCAGATAAAGACTTGCTTTATTTCACTGTTCCATCCTCTCACAAAAACAAATAAAAGTAAGAAATGATTTTCAGGAAACCAAGTGTGGACCTTCCTATTACTTCTTACTAAATAGACCCTGAAATAAAAGCCACTTTCCTGATGATATTCTCCAGATTTTTCACTTCATCCCCAGGGTTCAGAATCTGGAACTATTAGTAAACAGCTGTGCTATCAAAGCATTCCTGTACAGAGGTCTCAAACACATCAAAAATACCAAACTGGAACTCAATGTTCAGGAAAATTATTCTGAGCAAATACACCTCAAGTAACATTTTAAACTGCATTTTTTATAGAAAGGGGAGGATATTCCTATTTTAAAGAACCAAAAAAATTACTGAGAAGTCAGTTGAAAATTGGGAAGAGGCAGCAGCAAGTCCCTAAGAAGGCACTGCATACTACTTTGAGTAACAACTGGACTTAAACGGAATGAAAATAAATAAAAATAATAAAAAATGTATTCTGGTTATTACGGCCATCAGTTTTATTTTAAGGATTTTAATTTTTACCATCAGCTTCTAGTGATGATGATTAACAGCAACTCCTTTTATCTTGGTAAGCAGGAAAATATGTGTTTTTCTAGAAAGTAAATTGTACAGGGTTAAGGAATCTGGCTTAAAAGAGTCAAATAGATATTTTGTTTTTTTCTTAATTTCAAAACACTAAGTAATCAGAAAAAAAAAAGGAACTGGAATTGAATCAAATTTTTGAGAACACATCAGTGTATTTACCACGTCTTTTTATCCTTATGTTATTTCTACCATGTACTAAAGAGATATGCAATTTGCAATTAATATAATTAATAAAACCAAGTCAAGATCATAGAAGAGGAGATGATCCCATGGACTTGAACTGGTCAAGGTATCCCTGACTCAATCTTCACCCACTGGTGGTAGCTCTCCCTCTTTGAACCCTGCCACTGAGTGCAGAGGTCTGGGAAACATGGTGATGTAGCGGTAGAAACACTTCATGTTGCCCTTCATGTCAATCATAGCTCTTGATTCTAGGTGGCCTTTGGTTTTCCTGGCATCATCACTTTCTGCCTGGACAACTTTGCTTTTCAAAATTCCTCCTTTGTAGCCTGCCCCTGCTTGCATCCTCAATGCACAGTCTGTTTGCACTGGGGCTCTGTCATGCTCAACAGTTTGTAGCTGAGTTGCACAGCTGCAGGACAGTGATTTTATTGCACTAAAATCTCACTGTTTTTGTCATGCAACAACTCATCTTTCAACACTTCTGCATTTCATGTGTCTTCCCCTTGTAGCACAGTTAGCCATCTGAAAAGGTACACCCAGAGTCACTGAGCTGTGAGAAGACAGGGACAAATTTTAAGTACACATGCCATGAGAAACCTGAGAAACTTTTAAAAATAATAGAATTTGGGGGGGGGGGGGGAAGTGATAGAATAACCTTCACAAGAATATATTGCTTTTAAGCAGGGTTTCAGAAAGCAAGCACCCCAAATTCCAAGCATTCCTACTAAACAATATGTGCACACAAACTCTGCAATAAATGAAAAAGAGCAGAAATAATTGTTCAGTTCTGATCCTTGATAGGAGGAACAATATGAGCAATTTACCACCGAATTAGATACTAGGAGAACCTAGTAGCTAATTCCTTAGGCAACAAACGAGAGGAGAGATATGGTAATTATTCTGTAGTGTCATCTTTAAATAGAACTGAAAAGCATTACTAATGTAAACTGACTGTTTTTTTCATTTTGTGTAAAGAAATGTTGTGTAAGAAATTCTATTTCTCAGCTGACTGAGATGCATTCTAGAGCCTTTAAGAAAGTTGGGACCGAATTTTTAGACCACTAAGCACAAGAACAAGCACAGTAGAAGCTGGTAGCCTTCAGAACCCTCTGACAGACAGTCTCAGATTCTGGAGCTAAGTTAGGAAGATCCTCCTCTATTCATCATACGGCACAATGATCCCAATATTTCCACTCTGCTCAACACTTCAGATGACACATTTTTGTCTAGAATAAAGTTAAAAATATTGATCATTATACAAACAAAGTGAAAAAAGTTTCTTTTAATGCCATGCTGAATTTAATACTTCTATATCCTTCCTGGAACATTAATCTGCTTGATTTATTATGATAAGAAAGACAAATTCAGAGAAATGGAAAGGAATTCTAACAGCAAATCCATGCTAAGTCCACTGTTATCATACAAAGATAACAATTTTTCCTAAGGAGGTTGTCTACAGCAAGATAGGTTTACTCTAAAATTTAATATCAGCTTTTATGACTGAAAGAGAAAACTGAAATAAAACATGAGCATAAATGAAAGAAATTATACAAAAAATTACTATAATTATGAACATCAAAGTTACTTATCAAAACTCCATCTTCTTTATGCTAATTATTTTCCCAACAGATTATTCTGAATAGGATGAAGCCATCTCAGTCATGAAAGAAAACTAGTGTTTTCCTGTTCCCTGATAATTAGTCATTCATATTTAGATAGTCTTCATTCACTGTTGCACAGGTGCCTCAACCTTTGCCACACAACGTTGAGCTGCATTTAAAGAAATAGTCTTTGAATACTTCTATAGGAATAATAAAAAAAAACTGTATTAACAGCTTAATCACCCTGCTCTCTCCAAACAAGAGATCTGTCATGAGAAATTCATCCTTTTTTTTTGTCAGAAACATGCACAAAACTGTTCTGACACTAAAATATGACAACGTTGTATCAGCAAGCCTGCTTCAGCAGCCCTGCTAATTTAACACCCTATTCAGCAGATATTCAATTTCCGTGGCTGTTGGCCATGAAGTTGCAGTGAACTTCTATGGGTTGGCACCTGCAAAGCTTAATTCCAATTCCATAAACATAAATTCCAGCCTTCCTCATTGCGGATACGTTAACTGCTGACTATGGCCACGACTCCCTAGCAAGTCCTATTCACACAACTATATATAGCAGTCAGCATTATACGTCCATCAGACTTGCTAACTTACATTTGGATAGACCACAAGTAATGGCATATGAGTGGGAGGAAAGTCGATTAAGGATGATGGAAATACAGGTGTGCTCAGAGATGTCAGAGTGAAAAAGGTTCCCTGATCAATGTGTTCTCATCTGAAGAAGTTACTAAAACAAATGCTCCTCTCCCCAGTGTCTTCTGAGCTACTGCAAAACCTCATGGTTAGAGCAATTCACCTTCATAACCTATTCACTGTGCAATCTCACATGGTTTAACAAGACCAAGGGCAAAGTGCAGCACTTGGGTTGGGGCAACCCCTGGTATCAATCCAGGCTGGGGGATGAACAGATCCAGAGCAACCCTGCTGAGAAGGACTCGGAGGTTCTGGTGGATGAGAGAGGCTGGACACATCCCAGCCACCTGTGCTGGGTGCCCAGAAACCCCCCGTGTCCTGGGCTGTATCCAAAGCAGTGTGGGCAGCAGGGGAGGGAGGGGATTCTGCCCCTCTGCTCTGCTCTGGTGAGATCCCACCTGCAGTGCTGCCTCCAGCTCTGGGGTCCCAGCACAGGAAGGACATGGACCTGTTGGAGCAAGCCCAGAGGAGGCCACCAAGATGATTAGAGGGATCTAGTGGAAGGTGTCCCTGCCCACAGCAGAATGTTTTAACTGGATGATTTTGAAGGTCCCTTCTAACCCAGGCCATCCTATGATTATGATTCTATGATTGTCCCATTAACCAGAATCTTCTAATGGTGATCTATGGAGTTACACTGCCTCAACCAACCATAATGCACTTTACTCTCCCACTGACACTGATTGGTGCATCAAGACTGATTTAGGCTAGACAGGGAGTTTACATAACATTCAATAAGGGAAGAATGCTTCTCAAGGTCAGGATGTCTGGTTTTGCCATCTCAGCCAAAAAACAACTCAAAATCTCAAATCTGAGTGATTTGAATCAGAAGTAGCTAAATAGCACAATTCAATGTTCCCATGGAAAACTATCATAAAATATCTGAGCATAAGATAAGAATGCAATTATTTTCACTATTCCATCTGACTCAGGGTTAAAAGCTAACGAAATAACCAATGAGATAGCAGTCTACTATTTTAATAAGCTTCTTACTTAAATGAGCATCATCTGTTAATAGAAAAAGTAATTGTCGATCGTCATCACAGATGACAATTGATAATTGTCATCACTACTTGCAGTAAAAAAAAAAGCATTAGCTGCATCACTGTAAATACATAATGTGAATGAGCAGATCAGGCCAATTTACAAGGCCACAGGAAGAGTTATATAAGATTATCACCAGATCACATTGACTGACCTAGAGTGGTGCTCCCAGTTCAATACTTCTGGTTCTTTGCAGTTTTGAAGGCCATTTAAAAATATCAAAAGCAGTTAAAACAATAAAATAAATACAATTGGTTTGTCACTGGAATGGGTAGGAGGATTTTATACTGTTTATTGAATCTGGGTTCTTGAATTGTTTGGTCTGTTCAAGAGTGTGTGCATAATACAGGTTTTCTGGTAGTAGAGATAGCTAAAAGAGCTTTAAAACAAGCTGATGTGAAACCTAGAAACTACTTCACTAAAGCAGGAAATAAGGCATTGTGTCATTAAACATATAGAAATAAAAACTGACACATGGCACTTATCAATTGATGTAGCCAAACGCTCACAAAGACCATAATGAAACATCACTGCAAGCATTTTTATTTCAGATGACCCAAAGTGGCACTCTTCTGAGTGGTCAGAGAAGCCTCAAATTAATAAAACTCTCCCAGCCTTAAAGCCAGGATAATAAAGAACTGCATAAATTACTGCCCTTGCTAGTAAATATTAAAAGAGATGAGAGATTTATGTGCTGTTACTGAATTGATCTGGTTTGATCTCCTTAAAGAAAACATACAGTTTTTTGAATATACTTATTTTTATTATGCCTTCAAACATATGGACCATTTGTATTTGATTCCAAAAGATGATTGTTATGCACAAAAGATCTGCACTTCCTTCTTGACCATCAACCAGTGTCACACTCCTGGCTGCTGAAAGAAAAATGACAAGCAGAACAGAAGTGGAAGTGCAGAGAGTTGTACACCGGGAATGCTGAATTGCAACTGTCCTCTAGAAATTTTCTATCTATCCATTTTGTCCAAGATCTATTGCCTTGCCCAAAGCTGTTTGTCCATCCAAAACCTTTCACTGACTGGTTCTGTGGTGGCTTGGCCTTGGCTGGCTGCCAGGTGCCCACTAAAGCTGTTCTATCACTCCCCATCCTCAACTGCACCGGGGAGAGAACTGGGACAGAATAAGTTTGCGGGTCAAGATAAAGGACAGGTAGAGATCACTCAGCAGTTACCATCATGGGCAAAATAGACTTGACTTGGGGAAATCAGTTTAATTTATTACCAAACAAATCAGAGCAGGGAAATAAAAAATAAAATCTTAAAGAAGCACCTTCCCCCCTTCTTTCTGGGCTCAATATCATTCCTGATTTTCTCTCCTTCCTCCCTTGCAGTGACACAGGAGGACAGGGAATGAGAGCTGTGGTCAGTTCATCACAGATTGTCTCTGCTGCTCCTTCCTCTGCAGGGTGATGACTCCTCACACTCTTCCCCTGTTGCAGTATGGGGTCCCTCCATGACTTCTCCAACCGAAGCCGTTTCTATGGGCTTCAGTTCTTCATGAACTACTCCAGTGTGGGTCCTCATGGAGCCATAAATCCTGCCACCAAACCTCCTAGAGCATGGGCTTCTCTCCTAATGGGACTATGGGTCCTGACAGGACCCTGCTCCAGTGTGAGCTTCCCAAGCTTCCTTCAGTCACAGCCTCCTTCAGGCATCCACCTGCTCCAGAATGGTGTCCTCCATGGGCTGCAGGTGAATCTCTGCTCCACCATGGACCCCCATGTGCTAGAGGGGCACAGCTGACTCTCCATGGACTGCATCAGGGGCTGCAGGAGAATCTCAGCTCTGGCACCTGCAGCATCTCCTTTCCCTCCTTCTACACTGACCTGGGTGTCTGCAGAGTAGAACCTCTCGCACTGTCTCACTCATATCTTTGGCTCAGGTTTCCCAGGGTTTGTTTTTTTTTTTTTTTTTTTCCCCATCTTAAATAATTTTGACACCAGGGTGCTATCACCATTGCTGATGGGCTCAGCCTTGGCCAGTGGCAGGTCCAACTTGGAGCCGTCTGGCATTGGCTCTATCAGACACAGGGAAAGCTTCTGGCAACTTCTGACAGCAGCCACTCCTGTAGCCCCCATCCCCAACCAAAACCTTGCCACACAAACCAAATACAGGTTCATATCATTTCAAACTCGAAGTATTTAATAGGAATTTCCTGGGACAACAACAATAAAGGAAAGGACTTGAGGGTGAACATGGAGCTAGAAGAGATAACAAGGAGAATGACACAGTCAGCTCTCAAGTTCAAGGTGCTGACAGAGTAGCAGAAGGAAGGTAGAAGAGGAAAAAGAATTTGAAGGGGGGAAAATATAGGAAGTCAGTGTCTCAGATTTCTCACTGTCACTGGTTCCTGTCGACTAATTTCTACTGACTTCAGGGGACTTGCACTGTAGAATTCGAACACAGTGAAGGAAGATAGAGTTAAATAAGGACATTGTGTAAGATATGGAGATGGTAATCAAGTTAAAAACAGAAAATTCAAGAAGCTACATGGATTTGCAGAATAAGATAGGTATCATTCATGTAGATATCCCCAGATAAAAGAGAATTTGAGATTCATTATTCTTAATCATGAATGGCTAGAAATTGAAAACTGTAACCTTATCTCATATTAACTTTACCTGAAAATTTGAGTTTCTCCAAACCAGTCTGTCTTCCTGTCTTTACACAGCGGCTTGCCTTTATTTCAGATCTCAGGAGGAAAGATCAAACTGCCCTTGCTGTGGTTAGCCTGGAAGAATATTGTACAATGACTCTTTGATCCACACAATAGTTAATGTAGGTGAATGCCTCTTTATCATGGATGCCACGTGATTGCTATTTAGTCAATATCTATGCAGTCAATTTGTAGTTAGTAGATGTACCTGTAGTTCAAAGCACATCAATCTTGAGTATATGTATAGTATATTGTCTTGTTCCATTGAAATATATGCACCTGTTCAGGAACTGCAGCTTTATTAATTTTGGAGTGCATTTCCAAGGGACTCTTCAAAGCTAAGTGTTGTATTCCACTCCTGACTGCTGTCACTGATTGAGAAATCTGGGGTTTTACCAAGACCCTATGAAAAAGCCAGTGAATATCAGAGGATCATGGTGAACCACACCATGGATGGGATCTCTTTACTGCCTTGACCATAGGTCCATCACACATCATATCATCTCAGGGTTCCCAGCATCAGAAATAAGGTTTTATAACTCACTTTCTCCTTTTTTTGGCTAGTTATGAACATTTATCTGCTTTGTGTGTGCATTTGCTATGGGATGTGAAAAGAACTGGCACCTCCTCAGGGCAAAACAACCCTTAAGCTTCTTACCGTGCATACAAGGAAGACCTGACCTCTCTCTCTGTGTTACCTGAATGAGTCTAACCTGCAACACAAATGTATTGCACTTTTTTTCAGCCCTCCAACACAGCATGATGAGTTCTTACAATGAATTGCACCTCCTTAGTACGCTTCTGAGTGGTACCCACAGGAATACTGAACTGTGGTACGTAGCACAGAGGGATATTTTTGGAACCAGGAAAACCCCTCAATTTTCCAGAATGCAATAAAATGTACCACGGCTTCTTCTTCAGTGAAAAATTCACAACCAAGCCTTCAATCTTTCTTTCTTTTAAACTACTGGAAAATGAACAGCATGCTGAAGCTCCTTTTTAACTGCTTTTCCTCATTAATTTGGCCTCATTTCACAAATGTAGACTGCTTGTGCCAAGTTTTTATACACTGCATTTACTTTCTTTCTCCAGTGTGCCAATAAAATTGTTTTTCATTTGAAGTCTTATATTTATTACTTTCAGTGTCACTTAAAGGAATAAATCTATCATGGAGCAAAGTGCAAGTCAATAAAGTAATGTACATACATCAGGAAAACTTTACCAGCTAAGGCAGCCACTATGTTACAGAAAATAGAATTCTTTGAAATATACAGTAGGGCAATATTCTCAACTGCAGCTGTAAATTGTGCGCTGAGCCAATAAAAGTGTGCTTTTATGCTCTACTAAATGTCAGTTTTAAATATCCTAGGATGCCTTAGCATGTTTTAACCTCAATCCTACTGAATTGCTTCTTTGGATTAAACGGAAAATACATATCTATTTTTCCTTCAAAAATAAATTACAAAAAAAAAAATCTGTATTGTAAGTAGAGTGTCCACAGAAAATCTGTTGTCATGAAGTCATGAAGACTTACTGAAACTGTAAAATTATATAAAATAATGACCTGGAGGGTAGATAATATAGAAGTAAAATAGATACCCACAGCCACTTAAGCAATGTGTCCTCTCCTCTTCTTTTGGATGGCTCATTGATGAGCTGTGCTCAGGCCAGAACCTCACCTTACCAGAGTAATTCTTTGAGTACCTAATGCAGTTGGCAGGAAGGTTTCACTCTATTTTTTTCTAATGCTTTGCTGGGAATTCAAAAAACCCAGACAGCAAAAGGATCCATTTGGTGGACTTAACTTTCAGTGTGTGGGCTGAGCAGTTGGCTAGACAACCTTCAGGCTGGCTCCTGTCAAAAATTATGACAGAGCCATCAAGTTGTCCACAGGAACACAATACCATCTGTAATGGGCATTATGAGTGTATTAAAAAATGGGCAGATGAATAGGCATGCATATTTATTTCTGAATATTATGATGAGGCAGATTCCCCTCAATTCATTTCCATTGGAAGACAAGGCCTTTTCTGTTTATACTTATAGAATCTCTGTCATGGTTTAACCCCAGTCACAACCAAGCCCCACACAACCGCTTGCTCACTCCCCCACCAGTGGGATGAGGGAAGGAATCAGAAAGGTAAAAGCCATAAAACTTGTGGGTTGAGATAAAGATAGTTTAATAGGGAAAGCAAAAGCTGTATGTGCTAACAAAGCAAAATAAAACAAGGAATTCATTCACTGCCTCCCATGGGGCAGGCAGGTGTTCATCCATCTCCAGGAGAGCAGGGCTCCATCATGTGTAATAGTCACTTGGGAAGACAAATGTCATCACATTGAATGTCCACCCCCTTCCTCCTCCCCCTTCATATACCGAGCATGATGTTATATGGTCTGGAATATCCCTTTGGGGTCACCTGTCCTGGCTGTGTCCTCTCCCAGCTTCTCGTGCACCCCCAACTTCCTCACCAGCACGGCAGTGTGAGAAGCAGTAAAGGCCCTGGCTCTGTGCAAGCCCTGCTGAACAATAACAAAAACATCTCTGTGTTATCATCACTGTGTTCAGCACAAACCCAAAACACAGACCCACATCAGCCACTGTGAGGAAAATGAACTCTACCCCATCCGAAAACAACCTCTTGGAGTTTTCTTTAGGATAAGGAATAGCATGCAAAACTTGGGTATTGCAAATAGCTCTCTCAGACAGACCATATGTCCATGCCACACCACACTGATTTCAGGCTTCTGGGTACGTTGTGAATCAGTAACTTTCAGATTAAACTTGCTCAGTGCACATGCAAAATGGTGTTTTGTTTGGATTTTATTACTACTGGTTCTGTCAGAGCATCCTTAATTCTGAAAGCCAAGCTACTTTTTCTTCCCGGCTCATGCATTTCCAGTGGAAATGAGGTCTCTGATGGCCTAATTCCACCCCTGTTCAATTGGTACTAGTCTTGTCCTGAATAAGGGTTTCAATCTGTGCAATTCTACAGAAGATGTGAAAGATGAGGAGATTACATATATAAAGGCAAATATATTATGGCAAAGGAACTGACCATCAGATGTAAACTATCCTCCTTTTGGATTGGCACAAAGATGGGAAAAAAAAGAAGCAACATACCTTACAATGCTTGTTCCCTTTAAATGTGCAACAGGAACACTAAAATAAAGCAAAATCAGAAGTCTTTTCCCCCAATCACTTTTCTGACAATTTCAGAATTACACTGATTTTATGTGGTTTGACCACGATCTGTGATTATTCGTCAATTTTTTTTCTAGAGTGTTTAACAAAGCGTCTCTTTTAGTACACAGAGTATTTTTTGCTCCTTTCCTTTCTAGTTCTTCTGAACCCTCCATTTTTTCCAGACTGACTTTAGTGTGCAAATGACATGCTGCACAAGGTCTGCAAGTACAGTATACAATTCTTTAAAAAAACAATATGAAATTCTTTTCACTGGTTAGCATTATGGCAAGAGTTAAGGTAGGGAAGTGACTGCAGATGTGTAAATATTTAGCAGCTAAATTACAAATACTGTAAATATTGAGATTTTGCAATACTTAAGACAATAGAAAAACAGAACTTTTTTTATTGCCTTACCTGCCAGCTGAAGAAGTTGCCAGAATTTCCAAGTGCCTGATGATGTCCAGTGATACAGGTCAGAAGACTGATTACCAGCCAACCCAAACGGTAGAAGAAAGCAGACATTTTTCTCTTAGAGAAGAAATGAGGCTGAATAATTTGCAGAAGAAATTTATCAAAAGAGAGTATTCTGCTCTAATGTTCTCCTTTCGCTATGGCAGTGAAGCACAATGCCCAAACAAAGAGAATAGAGACAAATCACTAGTGATAAAAAAGAAGCAAAAAGATCCTCGGAGTTTCTAGGAGAGCAGATACTGATCAGCTTTTCACTGGAATGATTTGTGCTCAGCATTATTATTTGTGCTGCTCAGCTGTCCAGAAGCTCCAATCGTTATTGTTATCACCTTTGCTAGTATGATCCAGAAGGAATTCATTCCTGCCTCAAAGACCATTCCTCTTTTCAAAGAAAACTCAGATAACTTGTATAAGAGCAGTACTGTCAACCTTATGAGATCTGAAATACTAGTAGATACCTCCCAGGGTGTTGGAAAAGCTAGAAATGGAGCCCATCTCAAAGCTCGGCCGTGGTGACAAAGCCACCCTTTCTCATTGTTGCAGTGACAGGACAGGGGGGAATGACTTCAAACTGAAAGAGAGTAGGTTTAGATTAGACATTAGGAAAAAATTCTTTACTGTGAGGGTGGTGAGGCACTGGAACAAGTTTCCCGGAGAAGCTGTGGCTGCCCCATCCCTGGACGTGTTCAAGGCCAGGCTGGATGGGGCTCTGAGAAACCTGGGACAGTGGAAAGTGTCCCTGTCCATGGCAGAGGGGTTGGAATTAGATGATCTTTAAGGTCCCTTCCAACCCAGGTCGTTATCAGTAATTATGGTGGGTTGAAATTAAATATACACTTTGGACATTATTTCTGAGCAAATTTAAAACAATAAAGAGAAACTCAAAACTCTCTGCTGAGCACAGCAAAAGTCTACCAGGGCACACTTGAAAGGGGAATGTGAAGGATAGTTCTGGCACAGCACCAGCACTGGGCCATTCTACCCTGTGGCTGAGGTGCTTCTGAAGAACTGGAACACAGATTTATGAGAAGGAGAGAGACAGGCTTAAGAGAGCACATTCCTCATCGTCATTTCAACCCCCAAGTTCCAGGCTCTGTTCCCTTAGAAACAAACCTAAGGCTAAAAGTCTTCAAGAAAATGGCTACGTACACTATCTATCAATCCCAGGGTAATTTTAGTTTCTTACAGAATCTGTCCCTTCCCACTCTCCTGACACTGTCTTTGTGTTCAGTCCTTGTTATAATGTTGATCCCTGAAATTGTCCACTGACTCTGGAAAGGGTCATTCAATCCTGGAAGGAAAAAGTTCACTCATGCTGATTTTCTTAGTAGACTCAGCACAGTGCTCAATTTCAGGTTAAATACTTTGCTTTTATCATGAACCAGAAGTAAGGTATTACTGTTCATATTTGAAATTAAAACAAACCTCTGTACACATACATTTACAATGCTGTTATTGTAATTACTGGTCTCGAGTCTTCTCATTTGCATTTCATTTTAGGACTTGCAGGTAGGAAAATTAGACTATTCCTCCAGAGAGAAAACTCTGCTTTCTGATCAAGTCTATTTCAAATTGTCAGAACTAAAGCCACAGCATGCAGAAAAGCCTGTGTTCCAGAAAAGCACCTTCCCTAACTCAAGTACTTTTCTATGACCATTTAGTTCACCTTTGTTCTCTTCCTCCACTTCACGAAGATGACGTGAGTAATGATTATTATATTAGCTCTGGTACCATGAATGCTACAGCAGACTTTGCAGTATAATTCTCTTCCTCCTTAGGGAATTGATATTTTTATTCACAACACAAGAAAACGTAGTTTATGGACAGAATATTTTTTCCCCCATTTCTGTTTCTTTATTTGGTTTTTTGATGCAATAAATTGATTAGGTAGACTAGCCAGTAGTTTCATAATCCTGTTCTGAGCCTAGCAGAATTAATTACTGTTCACATAATACTATTCAGGAAGAATGTTTTAAAAAGCAGAATACTCATTATGGTATAATTCTCAAGGATGTCATCCACATGGAATAATTGCCAACTGTTATGAGGACAGATGGTTGCATATTGCAAATGGGCAGGATAGCTTGCAGGTGAGGAGGTACCCAGAAATTCCAGTCAGTGCAATGTGTGGTCCTGTGTGAGGTTCTTCTCCCTCATTAGATCAGATTTCACCTGCCCTGCCTGCAAGCATCAGTTATATCAAGGAGTGCAGAGGATCTTAAATAGCTACAGAACAGACCAGGGTCCAGTGAAATGAGTAACAGCATTTACTGGCTTCATGACACCAGGTGTCAGGTGTGGTCAGTGTCTGGTCCCAGCACAGTCTGGTCCTCAACATAGTCCTTTGGACAAGACTTGAGACAGTTTTGATCCAATTCCCTTGCCTCACATAATCCAAAGTTAATAGAAAAGGTACAAGAAAATGTATCTATCTAGAGACCTCTTTAGCAACATATTTGCTGTTTAGTAAACATTTCTCAGCATCCAAAACTTAAGTAGCTGCACTTAAAACTCTGTCTTTCCTGTTCATCTTGTCCAGGTTATTTTAAAAACTGCCCTTTTTCCTGGTCAGTCCCTTCACTAAAGAAAAGAAAATCCTCAGATCTTGTTAATGCACAAGCACAAGCAGCTTTGATAAAGAACTTACTAGTACACCCAAAAATTCTTTAGGATGGTTAAATTTATTGCCTCGATCAACGGTGAAGGTTTTTCTCTCCCTAAAAGCTCACTATGCCCTAAAAGTCAGCCAATGAGGACTTGAGTCCTTTCTATTAGAACAGCCCCACTCAGGTTCTCAAGTGTAGCAGTGAATCAAAAGGGCATCTGAGGTACTTATATAGTACAAAAATTCTGAACATTGTATCCAAGGCATTCCTATGGATGATTCGTTTGAATGATCCTTAAACAAAGATCTCTGAGTTAAGAAAACCATTTCAACCAGTTACAGAGATAAACTTATCTAAAGCTTGAGTGAGAAGCTTGAGGAATCCTTTTTTAGATCTCACAAAATTTCAACTGCTTCCTTTGTTATTTCTTATACAGAGAAGCAGTCACACCTATCTTTATGCAGACCTTGTTATTATCATTGGGATTTTATTTTATTTTTTTCACTAAAGAAGACATTTAAGAAGCTGCATCTGCCTCTGTGGTCCCCAGAACAGGAAGGACATGGACCTGTTGGAGAGAGTTCAGAGCCAAGGTGGTCAGAGGGATGGAGAACCTCTCTTGTGAGAAAAGGCTGAGAGAATTGGGATTGTTCACACTGGAGAAGAGAAGGCTTTGAGGTGACCTAATTGTGGTCTTCCAGTATCTGAAGGGAACCTACAAGAAAGACGGAGAGAGACTTTTTACAAGAGCCTATTTACAAGTGACAGGACAAGGGGAATGGCTTCAAGCTGAAAGAGAGTAGGTTTAGGTTGGATAGTAGAAGAAATTCTTCCCTGTGAGGGTGGTGAGGCACTGGTGCAGGTTGCCCAGAGAAGCTGTGGATGCTGCATCCCTGGAATTGTTCAAGGCCAGGTTGGATGGGGCTTGGAGCAACCTGGTCTAGTGAAAGGAGTTCCTGCCCATGACAGGAGGGTTGGAATTAAGTGATCTTTAAAGTGTCCTCCAAAGCAGGCCATTCTATGATTCTATGATGATTCCTTGAAATCAGGGTGACTTTTGGAGAAGGATTTTTTTTTTTTGTCAAAATACAGGCAACGCCTTGAAGTAAACCAACAATCATGTTCCTACGTCACTTTTGGTTTGCACCTTGCATATGTAGTGATACACCTGAATGCTCCACACCTGAAGAGCTCTATAGCTATTAACGACTCAAGCACATTAATAGGATTGGAAGGGGAAAGGCACAAATCACTGCTAAAGGAGAAGTGGTTGCCACAGCACTGGCATATAGCTAAATGTGACAAGATCTTTGGAGGCTATTAAGTTAATGCTGTATCATATCGAACAAAGCAAAGTTAGCCAGTGATGATTCATGTCTTTTCCATCACAACTTAATAAATGGATACAGAAGTTATATTGATTTTCATGGATGAGCAAGTAGATCTGAAATCTCAAAACTTGATGAAGTATAAATTATGAAATATGGGCCACGTGTGATGATCTCATAACCGGGTGAGAAGTCTGTCACTTGAAGAAAGTGTGCTAAACCGCAAAGGGTTTTGACACATTATCACAATAGATTTTTTTTCCCCTCTTTTTTTTAATACAGTTTTTCAAACTTCTCTTTGCGCCATTAGGATTCTCGGAAGCCTCAACTCTAATTGTAGAAAGCTCTAATCCAGAATACTTAGTTTGTCATAAAGTGGAAAGTATTAACAGGAAAGTATTAACAGGAAAGTAGCAATAAATATATAAATAAAAATGGCAGTTTCAGTCAATAGCACAGAATGAAGAAAATGAAGAGAAAAACTAAGTTTTTGTTGTTTTTTGTTTTTTTTTTTTTTTTTTTCTGAGAACTTCACAATCAGTTCCCAGATTCATTGTAATTAGAATCATTAGGTAAAAATTCATTTCACCAAAAGAGATATTCTACATAATAGTTTCCTCTCAATTTACATTGTGGGGGATTTCAGTCACTATCCTTCCACAGACTGATGTTTCCAATAAAGATTTGTTTCTATAAAATCAATTTTCTTTTTCATAAAGTAGAAGGGAGACATTTCAAACTTGTAAATCAACTTGATTTTTAACCAAAAACTAAGATCTTTTCCACAGTAACTTTGACCACCTTCTATTGGAACTGTGAAAATATTCTACTAGTAAAGACCTGAAGATGGAAGCAGACCCTCTTGGTTATTTTTCTGTGTTCTACATGGTTAGATAAAAAATATTAAACAGAGTAGTACTGAATCATCAGAAATGTAAGTGTGCGGGTTATTTAGAGGTCAAGAAGATGCAAAAGGGAGTTCAGCAGTCCTCTCGTTTTCTGATCTCTGCAAATTTCTTTGAGAAGTCAATAAGAAGCTTTTTGAGCCTTTGAAAATAGAATGTGTTCCCCTTAAGCTCCTTACTGCTCACTGGTTTAGTTCTTTTTCTCTTCATGCCCATGGAGGATGGAACTGTAGGGACCCTTTAGGAATTGGTCATGAGGCAGCAATTTCTGAACAAGTTTTTCAGCAATGCTATTGAATTATTATTATTGTTATTGTTGTTGTTGTTGTTATTTCCATGAACTTATTCACATTGACTACAGAGGAATCCGTTCCTTTCCAAAAGGCTTTCTCTCACTACCCAGTGCCTTGGGCATTTCAGCTACCCCAACATGCAATGTGCATTCACATTAGTGGAGGACCAGCAAAGATGTTTGTGGAACATCACTTCTAGTACTTCATATCTCTCAGATACTCCCCCCAAATTAAAGCAGACCACATAATTAAGTCCTGGCTTCCCTGCAGAATTACCAGCAATTTTGGACAGATCATGCGGCTCAAAACAATCCCAGATATGACGTGACCCATGAGGTCGTGTCAGCCTGGGAAAGTATCTTAAATGTTTGGGATCAGTTCTGTGACACCACATCAATCAAGATCCATAAGAGCCCTGAAGAAATACTGAGTTTGAATTATTTGCTGAAAGAGGATACCAAAGTCTTCAGTCATTCAAGCCAGCAGCAAGTCTCTCATGGACCCTGAGGCAAGAAAGGCAAGGTCTATGACACACTTGAAATCAGAACAGTATGCTTTGAGATTTTTCATTTTTTGTTTCTAATAAAAACTGCCTTTAAGGTGTTCAGATCCTCAAAACTTATGACATACAGCTGCTATAACACACAGCAGAAGCTCTTATTCCTAGCTTCTGTGTTTCATGATGGAAAAAATTTTGATGTGAATGGACAATTCTCTCTTATGGAGAGACAAGAAAACTAAAATTTAAAGTAAAACTTCATTTTTCACTCTTATATTCCACTGTTTGTAGACAGTTGCAAGTTCTCAAAGATACCTTGCAGTTATTTTATGTTCCTCAGCATGCTTAAGAAAATGATAGAAAAAAAGTATCTTGCTGCATATTTAACTCACACCTTTTTCTGGTGTTTTTAACAACTAGACAAGAACAATTCCTTCCTGAGTTAATCAACACCACAACACACCCATTGCCAATTCTACCAACTAAGACCACTACTTGTACTACAGTTCAATTTCTCTCCCTGTTCACTCTCTACAGAGAGAAAAGAGCACCACGTGCAGAGAACTGCATGCAACAAACATTGGTGGAATAGGAGTTGTGACAATAAGGAGGGGTGAAAGGAAGACAAAGCAGTATCCAGATGAAAAGTTTCAACTAGTGAGAGATCGTGATGTATTGAAAGGGAGTTATCCCCTTGAGTGAGAAATTTACTCCTAACTTGAAGAATAACAAATATTTAAACAACATGTATGAACGAAAGATTTGTCCATAATGTGATCTTTCAAAAGATGAATGAAAAGGTTTTCTGTTGCTGCTTCTAGGTATAACTTCAATTCTCATAAAAGCAGTTTTATTAGTCTGATGCTTGCAAATTGCTAACCTGTATGAAGGTAATAGACACCAAAGGCTGACTCTATAGTAATTTTTAGCCTTTTTCCTTCTATTTTACTATAATTGCTTATTTAATTTTATTTCTCCGATCTATGAAAAGTGACCAGCTTTTATTGTTAGTTAAGTAGTATATTTACCTCACCAAAGTCCTTGTTAGCTTGATTTTGGTAAAGAAGAGAATCCAAACATATTCAGAGACTTGTTCAAGTGGCCTTCACTTGGGTAGATGATTCAAAAAGGTAAGACTAATCCTTAACTGTCTCACCTCTGCACTTGTCAGCTCTGCTGGTAATATTAACTCTGCAGTTTCACTATATCCATTCCCTAATATCTTAGTTTTTCTACAGCCTCTTTACAAAACTGAAGGTAAGAGTTTACACCACATACAGAAGAATGGCCCAATGACTTCAAAAGAACCAACAAATATTCAAATCAATTTTCTGCAGTGAGTTTCCTCCAAGAGGGCATGAAGTAATTTCCATCCCATCCCCCTCATAGATAACTGCCTGTCACTTAACATTCAACTAGGGAGACCTGAAGGCATTCCAAGTTTGGAAACTTATAAAGCCATGGGTCAGGCTGTGCAATATAATGTTTGACAAGAATCACTTTAATGAGCAGATATCCCTAAGGTATGCTACATATTTAAAGTCAGAGTATGTATTGCAAGAGATTCTTACATAGAGCTTTCATTGTAGCAAGTGCAACCAGCATTCTTGGAGTGCCAGTGTTTGCTTTTACTTAGGCTTAGCTAAGACAAAATCCCCAAGATGTTTGTTTTTGAAGTACTATCCTTGGCAGTCTATCCTCTTGCAATAAAAATAACCTTTGTCAAATGTTCTAAAGGAACAAAATCGTCTCTTCTATAAAGCTATATATTCAGGTTTTTATCAACCAAACTTTTAATATATTTCTCCAATGTCTAGATTTATTTCTGTGATGCAGATGCCATCATTTCTATTTCTTTGAAAAAAACTTTCCACCTTCAAAACAATTGAAGTTTTAAATGTAGTCTTATGAGATTATTCAGTGCTCTCTGAGGAGTGAGGAAGTAAAATCTACTGATTACACTTTCTGGAGAGGATGAGTTTTATTTCATAAATGTTATCCATTAAACCAGATGAGGCAGGGTATTTGGTGTGTGAATTAACTTTCGCCTTCTCCAAGTCGACTTCAAGAAGTTGCAGAGACAAGGGGATGCAAAGAAAGGAGGAAAACAGAACAATTTAGGAGCAGTAGCATGTTCAGATGGTGTCAGTTGCCAAAGTTCAGTTTTGGACAGAAGCATGAGAGCCAAGTCTTCAGAGTTCCTGGCATCCCTAACATTGATTAAACCTCATTGGGAATGCAAGACCTGTAGTTATAACTGGCATTCCTGCTTCTGCAAGGTAGGGAGGATCACAAATAGCTTAGTTCATGAAAAGACATACCAGAATGTGTCTAGAAGAAAATTAATTCTCTTTCCTGCTGAATCAGCCACCTTATCGCTGCAGAGCTGAATTAGCAACAATTGACTTCTGCAACTGAATTAATCCCAGCTCTCCAGGAATTAGAATCGTGAGACAGCAAGGAGTCGCTGCCACCCTGTTACCACCATCTGAGTTACTGGAAATTATGAGACTGTGGTAGTTCTTACTGGAGGCTATGATGAAGCTACCCCTAATTAGAGAATTAGTCCCCTGAGATGTAGGTAGACTTGCATCTGGAAAAGCTCACCAGAACAAAAATAAGGGAACAAATCCATAGCGGTCACTGGTTTAATGTTACACTTTAGGTGAAAACTGCAATATCACATTTGGTTTAGTTTCTTCAAGAGCTTCAGCATCACAGCTTGTCTGATTCCTGTCAGAGAACTTGTTCATGTCAATGAGCCATGCTGCCTAGTCTTCCAAATGAAATGTTAAAAGGCCCATGAGCAAGGCAGGGAACACCACAGGGACAACAACATAGGATATGAATAAAAGGCTTACATCTTACTGTGCAAATACTGAGAATTTCCTTAACTGCAATATTAAAGGTTGAATGTGCTTGATCTAACAAGTCTATGCTTTTGCAGGTTTTGTCTTATTTGCAGCTAGCTAACAGCTGGACTCTAGTTTTTCTCCATCCTATTCAGCTGAGATCCAGCTGCCCTCGAATCCCATCATCAGCAGCTGAACCAGAATCACAGAGGGTAGAAATCTGGAGTTTTATAGGAATGCCACTGCTCAAACACCTCCCATGCTTCCAGCAAGTGGCAGCTTTTGGGAACCTCTGGTTTGAGGACTTCTGCTTAGAATAAAGCCAGACCTGTGAAAGAGAGGTGCTCATGTGTGGGATGAACGAGATAAAGGTAGCAAGGGCAGCAGCACCCAACTGTAACTCTTCAGCACTGAAGCCTAAGAATGAAGATGATTCCTTCTAATAGAGAGGAAGTAAAGATCTAAGCCAGTGAATGTGAAGTCCTTACTCATCCTTCAGTTTTCTGAGGCCTTAGCTGGTGTTACACTACAGACACCTATAGGGTCTGAGACTTTGGCTTCTTCCTCATCAAATCTGGGCCAGAGAAATTATGCACCAGAGTATCATCCAGGTTGTCCTCTCCCAGGCCTAAACAGAGCACCTCCTTAGTGGAAACTTGGACTTAAGTGACAGAAATTGATCAGAATATGATGTCTGCACACGAGGATGTCACAAGCTGGGAGGCAATGTAAAAATTCCAAGCTATGAGCTTTTTGCAAGGCCAGCAAGGAAATGCAGGTCAGAGATCCAGGGATTTCTTCTACCATTTCTTTTCCAAGCAGATAACCCTTGCCAGCCTGTAAGTTCACACAGTGCTGGGAAGAACTGTGCTAATGTTAAGCTAACCTTTTTGTGTCAGGCCTATAGTATGCAATTTTGGTGTGGCTCTTCAAGAAGGATAATGACTTTCTCCCATGAACCCTATTTCTACTTGATTTTTTCTAAGTAACATTGTTATGGCTGCCAGGAGTGGATCAGAAGGGCAGGAAGAGAAACTTGAATCAGCTTCTGAAATCAAGTACAACGCCTCTGGAGCCACACAAGACAATCTGGGTCCTGGGGATTTCTCTTGTAACAAATTGCATGATTTGACCAGAATACATTAGAAAACAGAACAAAGTTGTAAAACAAAGGGGTTTGTTTGTTTGTTTAAATTTTTTTTTTTGCTAATCGAACGCTGATTTCAGCTTAGGTCATTAAAAAGTTGAGACATTGACAAAAGCAAAGATGCAATGACAAGCAGAACTCCTTGTTCTACTTAGTCCTTCCCAGAGAAGGGGAGAGAGAAGACATCCCTACCACTCACACCTGCCCAAGTACTCTCACGTCTTCACCTGATGGTAGATGGTAGGTGAAGGAAAATTGTCATATTGGTGAATTGAGGTGAAAAAGAACTGTGTGGCAGGGAACAAAGGAGGTTCTGCATGTGGCCATATCCTTGCTGTTCAGGACATCAGGATTAAGCAGCACTGCAGAGTTGCTTTCACAGCATTGCAGGACTTACAGAACATGATTCAGACTTATGAGGAGGAGCAAGAATGAGCTGCAGTTGCTGTATCAGTATCAGTAGAGTTCAGGAAACCTGGAGCTGAATGAAGAGGGTCAAGATAGGGTAACATTGCAGGATACCTGCAGTAGCACCCATAGATTTATCACATTAAGGTAACAAGGTAAAGAGTAGAGGAATAGAGTAAGTGTTTTTAGAGCTGAGGAAAACTGAGAGATGCATTGCAAGAAGTGTTTGAAAGGAAACATCACTACATCCCCCCAAATAATGCTCCTTTTGCCTCCAACAGCCTAGTCAAACCCTTTCTATTGGTAAGTAAAAATGCCTCCTGCAGAAAGAAGAAACAGCAAAATACAACCCATAGCTCAGGTTCCACAGGGGATCTCTAGTGCTGAGCAGACCTTACAGTCATCAACACTTATTGGCTACCACATCTCCTTTGAATTACATTTTCTTTTCAAATGCCTGAAAGCAGATGAGAAGGAAAGAATGGGTGTGTCAGCCTCGTAGTCATGCTTCAAGAAACAAAGTTTTTAGGAGAAAATTAGCACAAAATCAGATTAAACAATCAAACAAAGGTCACAGCAAGAAGGAAATGTGCAGTGCATCTTTCATGCAGGATGCAGTGCAAGGCTTATGTAAATACTGTTAGTATCTGTAATATATAGAGACACCAGCAGCCAAACGAGGTCCTGTCATCATCTCTGGCACACAGGGAAAACAGGGTAACACTGTGAAAGAGGAATATTAATCTTAATACTTCTACTTTCACAAATTTGATACATGTTATTTGACAAATACCAATTACCAAGACTTAAGTTCTCATTCAGGCAAATCTAGTAAAGATACACAGATGCTTGTTCTCACTAAAATATAGAACTTAATCTCCACCAGCAGAGGCCACCTGGACATTGAAGCTGGGCATAAGTAGTAAGAGAATATTGTTACACACTTGTTGCTTCCCCTGAGAGAATAAAGAAAGGTCTAGAAATTTGACTTAGCTGTGAATTCTGGTGAACCACTACTTTTACCCAGAAAGATGAACTTTCTAGCAAGAATTGTTTGCAATTACCTCCTTGCCTTGAATGAGTTCTCATAATAAAGCTTTGAAGTTGTCAAAATGCTCATCTTGGCAGTTTGAAACACAGTTCACTGTCTCGGTTTGGGACAGAACTGCTGCTCACTTAGTATTTTGCATCTGGTTTGAGAATCAGGTTTAATCAACATTCACAGAATTCCATATTACTACTTAGTCTAATCCAAACGCAAGAAATATTAACAAGTTGGGTCTGCAGCCATGAAGAATTTGCCGAGGAATCAGATTTAATAGGGTTTTAAGGGGGAAAAACCCCATGTTATTTTAGTAGATGCAAGATAATCACAGTTTAAGAATGCCCAAGAAAATCTGTAAACTCACAATTTTTGTGCTGATATGCAAAAAAAAATAAAAAATCCTATGGCCTTTAAGAAATCTCGTTTAGCTAAACCATTTTGTTAATCTTTACTTCTTTTTTTTTTTTTTTTTTTAAACTACTTCTGCTATATGTTACATCTAAATGGATTATAATAGAAGGAAATTCAATTACTTTGGTCCTCCTTGGCAGGACTTGGTGTAACTGTCAGTCCTGCTGCACCGCACGTCCAGCCACAGCGGCGTTTTGTGCTGTGCAATGCAGCACTCTGCAGAAATTCCTGAGTTAGTGCTGAATTAGCTGCTCCCAGGGCTGCACACACTGAGGTGGGAATGCTGCCACCATAACTGGGGTATCGCTGGCCCCAGCTGTGCAGACCCTAATCCACAGGTAGTTTGGGAATTTCTAAGCAGCACCATATTGTGCTGGCTAGACATACATTTGAGACACTTGAGTACCAAATAATGGTACATTTCCTTTCTTTTCTTCTGCTCCTTTTTTTTTTTTTTTTTTGGTTTGACCTGCGTTAAATTTGTGGGTGGATAGTACCTCAGATACTGCTAAAAGGGGTGAATGAGGTGTAAAATTTTTCTAATCCTTTCCCTCCTCTAGTACTTCTTATATTTTCTCAAAAGTTTTAGCATCAGCACTGAATTCTTTTCCATAACTACAGAATAAAAAAAACCTTTAAAAATATAATGCCATTATAGTCCCAAGAAAATTGGCAGGAGAAGCTAAGTAGCATTTTTTGGAAGACAATGAGATACCAAATTGATAGAGGTCTAGAAAAGTTATTTAATAAATTATCCATGTGCAAGCTATTGCTTTCTCCTCCTACTTTCAGTTGTGTACCAGGGCAGCTTCAAAGACTAAGATCGTGGGCAAATGACCGAAGAATTTTAGATAAGAGTGCGAAAACTAAAACCAAAATAGTCATTGCTGAGAAATGAACTGAGTAAGCATCTGTAACTCAGATTTTTAACAACACTGCATGAAAGCAAAGTACAGAGAACTAGCACTTTGGGGAATCACAAAGTAGAGAGGTTCTTAAGTCCTCCTAAGTCCAAAAGGCAACTCTTTTAACTTAATTTACTTTTTTTCCCTTCTAGGCTTGATTGAAAATTGATTAGTGATACCGAATAGTAACCACCTTTTAAAATTGGCCAAATCTGGTCCCTAAAGTGTCCGAAAAGCAACAAGAAGAAACAAATCAGCACTTAATGATCTTATTTATTAAAAAATTGGTATGTTAAGTACCACCAACTTATCAAATTAGCTAATTTATGGAACAACATTGCTTCAAGTTTACCTATTTTCTTTTTTGATTTGTTAAATAATTTGACTTTGACTAAAAGTTACCTTAGAAAAGTACTTAGTCCTAATTTGGATATAACAACATTTTGAACGCTTTGTGTTCAGCTAAGCTATTCCCCTTCTAATGTTTTGTTCTCCAGCTTAGGAAACAAATCTTTGAAATGTGGCAAATTAATTATACCAGAGAAAACACAATCAGTCTTCAAAGAGTTGTTTCAGTGACGTAGAAGTTACCAGGATTTAGCCATAATGATTAGAAACTTGAAATATGCGTTGCTAGGCTTTTGAGCTAGAATTCAATTACTGTATTTTTAAAAGTTCTAGGTTGCCCAGTCACTTCACAATGCTGCCATGTCTTATATTCATATTCTCATATTCATTGTGGACGAAACCACAGAGGGAATGTATTATAAAAAACATAAACCTGGTTGCAGCAATGAGTCCTATTTCCATCCTTTGGAAGGCCCAGGCAAGCACTTGCAAATTATGCAGTTGCAATGTCTGGGAAGCAATTATTTTTAACTGAAAGTGAAAAATTCACCATTTCACCATTTCCTGAAAAAAAGAAACCTACTTCAGCTATGAAAGGGACAGGGAGAAGGAGAGAGATTAATAAGCAGTTTCTTAACTGGTGTGAATTGGTACACGGCAAGGAAAGCTCCCCTGATGCCTCATCACAGGGCTCTGTGTTTTCTTTCTGCAGGAAAGAAAGCAGCAAGTGGCTGCAAGTAAGATGAACACAAGACTGGAAAGTTTCTGCAGATAATTATGAAAATGCAGTTTGGTCCCAAAGTAACTAAAAATATAATTTTTTTTTTTTCTTCCCCCAAGAGACTCATGTGATGAGCTGCGCAGCAAAGATCAGCAGAATGCCAGGAACAGTCACTGTACATCCAAATTTGGCTAATAAACCAGCATAAAGCATGTCAGAAAGGTGATGTATAATTTACCAAAGACGGAATTTGTTCAGTTTCCCTCTGAATGCTGTTAATTCCATTGGAAAAGAGATGGTATGGATGCCTGGAGACCTTCTTTAGCTGTGCAAATATATAGCTATTTAATTTTGAAGTGGCTATAGGGGCTGGCAAGCTAACAAGGTTTGCAAAGGTGTAAGAAAAAGAAGGAAGACTTTTTCAGTATCCATGCCTGGTATTCAATATATATATATATATATATATATATAAAGGGTTTCATTCCTTTACTATCCATATGTCAATTCTAAGACAGCAGCAGACTCCTGGGCTGGACATCACTTGAGATTCAAGATAATTTGAAGAAACCTGAATCCTGGTATTATTCATTATAGGTTTTGATCATACTCTTCTCTTTCTGCAAACCATCAGCTTTACATAAACGAAAGGTTGAATCTCAGATGCCAAGGAGAGATTCAAGGTACCTTCTCCATTTCAGAATGTATTCGTTAAGATCACAACTCAACTTACCTATAGATGAAGTGAAAAATTAGTTATTAACTGGAAGCATAAATCCACCTGGAAAAAAAACCTGTATCAGTCAAAAAAACAAATAACTGCTATTAAATGGGAAAAGTTGGTAGCAGTACATAGTAGTGCTTGAAATAATTTTCCATTGTTACTTATAAACTTCAAGTTTGGTTTTTTTTTTTTTTTTTTCAGTAAAAAACTGATCCCAGGTAGCTGTAAGGCAGCTAAGAATCCATCAAGTGTTTTAAAATCCATAGTAATCTGAGATGTATTGACTTCAATACCTGGCTATAAACATCCAAAGGGAAAATTACTTACCAATATGCCACATAAATATATATGATCTCTAGCTGAGGTCTGAGAAAGATGAAGTTGACTGGTAAACCATTAAATAATTTGCATACAAGGCGTCCTTTAAGTACATCTGCAGTGATCTATCCCATTTAAAAGCACAGCATTCACAAGTAATCACAGAAATCTACAAAGCGTTTTTGTACAAAAAACTCAACATGACTCTGAAGAGCGAGCAAGTCTTTAAGGTGGTCCTTTGAAGAGGTCCAGAGAATTATCAGTGTATTTTCAGAGTGACAGTAATGTGAATTTGACAATAGTATCTTCTAGGGCAGTGAGAAAAGGGGACTTTACAGTATGTATGCTGTATATTCCAGTGTAAATACACGCTTTCCAGGAATATACCTGTACATGCGGGTATACGTTTCTCCATTTCCAAGTTGGCAATAGGACATTTTTATTCTTGCTGCAGAAAACGCAGACCAGGAAGGTTCATAAAGCCTTCAACAGAATCCAGACAGACCTGGGTGTCTGGATCACACTGACCCAGTGTGACTGGGGACAGCGACTACCCCCGAGTGAGCGGGTAGCGTGGGTTTGGGAGGGACCTGCCGCCCCGACAGCCTCCGGCCCGCAGAGCATCGTGCCGCACAGCGGGCACCTGCGCTGCGGTCTGGGGTACCTGTGCGGTACCGCTCCGGCCGGCAGGGATGGGGCAGGAGGGAATGGGAATGGGGATGGGGATGGGGTTGGGGCAGGAGCTGGGGGAGGCTGGGAAAGGGGCTGTGGCTGGGGGAGGCACTGGGGCTGGCGGGGCTGGGGAAGGGTCTGGGGCAGGGTCTGGGTCTGGGGGCGGTGCGGGGGCGGTCCCCGGGCGAGGGGAGCAGATAAAGGCAGGGCTGCGGGGAGGCGGCAGGCAGCGCAGCCGGGCGTGCGGACCTGCTGCTCCGACGGGCATCCCCTGCCCTGAGCGCTTCTGCGGGCGGCAGCATTAGCGGGGCAGCGCCATGGGGGCGGCGGCGGGGCTGGCTCTGGCGGCCGTGCTGGCCGCGTTCGCGCTGTGCGGGCCCGGGGCGCTCGCCGGGCGCGTCCTCAGCGGTGAGTGCCGTGCGGGGGCCGGTGCGGGAATGCGGCGCTCGCAGGGCCGGGAAGCAGGGGTGGGGGGGGAAAGCTGGGAGCGAGCCCGCTGGTTGGAAGCGCCTCCCGGGCGCTCCTGCCCCGGCACGGCCGTCCCGGGGCTGCGCTCCCGGCAGAGCTGGAAGCAGCTCCAGGTTTGGGTCCGCAGGCTCCCGCGGCAGTCTGGAGTGAGTTCCTGCCCCGCGCTGTTGGGAGCTGGCTGATTGCGGGAGCGCTCCGGCTCCCTTCGAGTTGTTTAGAAAGATCGAGCGTGTGCTCCCTGCGGCGTCTTGCCGAGGAACAGCTGTGCCTTGAGTTTTGTTGGCACCTGCACAGGGATGTTTCTTCTTTGTTTGTAGTGTGGTCAGGAGGGAAAAGCAAACTTCTAAGAGCAGGTGGCATAAATAGTCTTATTACGTGTAGGTGCGTGCACAACTCTGAGAGCAGAAAGGAAGACAGTACTTTAGAAATCTCTATATTAGGTTTAATTTAAGAACTGTAAGCTCACGCTGTGTGTTTCCAGTGTACGGGTGCATATGCTCAGAAACCACTAAATGTGATGAAAAGGCGATTTTTAATTGTACTTTGGCTTAGACCCTCCAAGCTAAAGCTCAGAGGAGGCATGTTACATGTGCAGCACATCCATGCATTTACCTGGAAACAAAGATTTACACTGTCGACTGTGCTTGTTAACAAGTTGTGTGTAAGTGTCTGTATATGCAGGTAGAACCACTGCTGTTTATGAACTGATTCCAGAACAATTATTTGTATACAATTGTTTCAGAGACTGTAATGGACATGCTACTGCATATCAAGAAAACTTTTCTTGCAGTTTTTTGTGGGAGACATTTGATGTCTGAATTTGGATAACTTTCTTAATTGCTGGTGGAGTGCAGTCACTGGCCATTCTGATCATGTTTTATTTGAAGCATGTTCAAGTGCAGAACTGAGATGAGCTGTTGGGCTTTCGGTGAAGCAGTATCTTCAGGAAACAATAGTTAAGTAACAGTACTTCCAACACTTTGAAAAAGCTTGCTTGCCTGAAATACTTAATCTACCTCCATTATAATGTCAGTTGTACTGGCTGATATACGTCAAAGCTCTTTGTATAACAACTCATATGAATCCTATGTAACACTTTATTTTTAAGGAATAGAGAAGATTAATCTTTCATGAGATGCATTTTGCACTAGTAGTCTCACTGCTGGGGTCCATGTGTGACAGAGGAAACCCAGTCACTTAACCTTCCAGATGAAGCTTCTGTGTTTAAGTGAGATGTAGCAAACTGAGTAGAAGTCCAGCTTTTAAAAACGATGGTGTGTACTGCTTAGTCAAATTGTTCCTCGATGCATAAAAATGTTTTGGGACTTTGAAAGAATACAGGCTCTGCCTTATTATTCCCTGAAACACTTCAAAGCATATAATGAACCTCATGTCAATGGATTATGCAGCTAACACTTGGCTGGTAGAATACAGGGGAAGATCTGAAGACACTTACAGAAGAACCATTTATGTACTATTAATTTATTAGCTGAAGTTGTATTCATTAGGTAAATAACAGCCAAATAATTATTATTCTTCTACCAGATACTCTAATGTACTGACAGAAGAACTCTTTTTAAATTCTATTTTTTCTTTTCTTCTCTTCTCTCAAGGACCACACCCCTATCCTGCCACATGCACAGGAGCAGGTTTAGTACTAGTAGTAGTTGACACTTTTTCAGACAAGAAATAGTGCTATTGAATAATTGGGCAGTGTGTGCTGTCCACCTGACTCCCATCTAGCTTATATCTCTCTTTGTGTAAGAACCAACAATTTGGGCTTAGACAAGTTTGTTTCAATACATAAGTCTATGTCTTAAATAGACCTGTTCCTGACAAATTGCTAATTTATGCTTCAGTCATGATAAATAATCTGGAATGATTGGAAATATCACTGTTCTCATTCCAAATAAATATGTAATTCCTACCACTCACAAAGAAGCTGTTTGTGAAACTGGTTTGAGTGCTGGTTGGACCTTGTGGAATGAATCCCATTTACTGCAGTAAGTTTGTACCAGGCCTGGCAATAATTTCAAATTTGCAACCATTTAGACCACAGTGTCAAGAGGGCAGAGAAGGAAGGGCCTACATTTTCAAAATGACATTTCCTTAAGTAAAGGGCTTCTTTTACTCTTTCCAAGTATGTTAATTTTCCTAGGATGTAATTAAAACTATTGCTAACATCAAATAATTCACATTCAGGTGTTATTTCTTTGTCATCTTGGATTTAGGAAGTTTTGAAGAGTAGTAATGCAAATGTTTTATAATTTTTAGTGTAGTTAGACAGATGGTTTGTGAGCAGTGCTCACAGCCTCCATATCAGGCTATCTAGTGTTGCCAGAGAATTGATTCTTGAAGAAAAAAACAAATCAAAGCAGGCTCAGGAGAAAGTGCTGAGTCTGCCTTGCTGTCCCATGACATCATAAAGAACATGAAGTGATGATAATGCAGTTTGCAAAGATGCAATTACTTTAAGTATCTATTGGGCAGGAGAGTTGCAAGCTAATCTTATTACTAATCATTTAACAGCCTATGTATTAATCATAGATGTTATAGTTTAATGACTGCTGTTTGCTGTCTGCTTGTATTTCTATGCTTTTTAAAATTTTGCTATTTGCTATGGCTATGCATCAATAGCCAGATTAAATAATGATGCAGTATTTTAAAGCAGTATGTATCTATTTTGGTGTAGAAGTATTTGGGCATATAAAACACTAAATGAGGAAAAACATTTGGTGGGTCATGAAAGCACAAGAATTACCCCTAAACTATAGACTTATTCACTTCAGTTGCCTTTAAGGAAGTGGGTATATTCATTCACAAGGCTGATAAATCAGATCTGAGTTGTACATAAAATACTGCAAAGTAAGATAATCAAAGAAGTATCTTCATGAGTACTGAATTGGATAGACCCTTTCTCAAAAGGGTTTAACTTAGTTGAATTGGCTTGACCTGCTTATTACAGTTTTGTCTGTCAAACTGTTAAGTATTTTCTGTAGATGAAACCTTCTACTGTAAAGTTGTGGGGTTTTTTTCATTTACAGTTCATTTTAAGATACTTTTGTGGCTCAGAATTTGAAAGTATGACTTGAAAAAACCACTACCTGTCTTGTCTACAGGATACATGTGCAATAGGTGTCTATTGAACGCATTTTATTGTAAATTCCAAGCATTCAGCTCCATTCTAGAAAAACTTTTAATGCACATGCATGACCACATAGTACAAGATCTTTTTACTCAGTTTTAGATCTCAGTAATCATTAAACCTGGGACTTGGAGAACTTCAGGAGAAGCTGAGCATTTAATTCCCCTAGACTTCTTTATCAATTCCTCTCCTTATCCACCTATTCTGAGCAATGTCTTCTTGGAGATAAACCAATGATCTGGGCTCTTAAAGTGAAATGAGGTGATGACTCTTGGATATAATGCATATTTCTATTAAACACACCTTGCTCCTCACCAAGAAATTCCACAATACCGTGTGAAATACCAGAATGAGAACACAGTTTTGATAATGGGAGATACATGATGGTGGATGAGTCCTTATAGAGCAAAGTAGAAATACCAAACTACTTGAATCGATTTTAGGAGCCAGATTTCAATTTTAGAGGTGGTTTCCCCTTGATCAAACCAGTTAGGCTTACCCTGATTATGGGGGAGAGCTATGCAGGTTGGCAAGATTGTGGTTCTGCTCAGGGGCTAAGGGGAGTGATGGAAATTTCCAGCGCTATGCCTCAGGTGAGCATGCAACTTTTCCAGGAATGCAACTTTTCCATCACAACATCTTGTTCAAAAATAGAGGAAGGCATTGCAATTCTCAAACTCGTGGTTGTCAAGCCCCAGTACTCCACTTGGCTGAAGAGCCCAAGAGGAAATTCTTACCACGGAGGGAGCTATGGTAAATAACATATGGAATGGTATGGACAGTTTGGGATTTTTTCACATGGCTTTTCTTACTCTCAGTGAGACAAGGTATCTCTCCCAGTGCAGCAGCCAGGTGCATTTGTTGAACTCATGTTCTGTACCCTGACTTTATTCTGTGTAGTTCAGATCTGATCCTGTGTAGATCCAACTTATTGATTATAAGATGTTTGCAGGAGAACATGCTTTGGTTCATAAGGGCTCTGTACAGCACTATTTTTCTGAAACTAATTCTCATAATGGCTTTCTCTTTGGAAATCTCTGGATCAGAAAAGACTTTATAGTACCAATGCAAAATAAGTAAGATGAAACAATGATTTGATAGCAATTGCTGCACTCTAATCCCATACTCATACCTGTCACTCAATAGTTGGAAACTGAGTCTCTTGCTGAAGCAGTCCCTACTCCCACCACTGAGAGATAGTAGGACCTTCAGTTCCAAGCAACCTTAAGAAATAATGAGTCCTAACTAAAGAGTTGGCATGGCTACAACTAAATGTAAATGTAGCTGCAACTAAATCAAAATGTAGGTCCAGCTAATGACTCTAGGTTCACTTTATGAGAGAAAGATAAAAATGGTATTTTTAGAGTGGGATTAATTTCATTTTGCTTTAGATCTTGAAACTATCACAGATACACCCTAAAAATGCCTCTTTCGTTCAGTTGTCTACACAGTAACGTCAGTGAACCAGTTTAGATGTGGATGGGTACATTGGGAATAACTAAAATTTGGGAAGATGAATCCTACTTTGTATCTCAACAATTTATTCCCCTATAACAATGTACATGTAATGAGAATTAACCTGTCATGCTTTACCTCTATTTGACTATTTTTCTCTCAGTGTATTGTAGTACCAATTATAGTACAAATTCTAAGATTCCATGTGGATTGACTTTTCCCAGTTTCTTGGAGGAATGTGAATGAGTAAGGACTTACCTGTTGATTTGTCTTAATTGTGGAACTGCTGCAAAAAGAAGGCACTCTACATTCTTGTACTGAGATGCATGTTGGGTGCTCCACCCCAGGAAACTCTTGAGTCCATAAATTAAGGAAATTAATGTAATTTTATATCCACATATATATATATATGAAACGTAAATCCATGGGAAATATAGATATTTTGGCAACAAATCCATGAAAATACATTTATTTGGAAAAAAACATTCAAATTTCCACCAAAAAAGGGTGAGAATGGATGATGCTTGCTCTGAAAAATAACTGGGAAGTTTTCTCTTTTCTCCTCTTTTTCTGAATTTAATTGACATAGGACAGTTCTGTTGATCATGGGAGATTTAGGTTGAATATTAGGAAAATGTTCTCTACCCAGATGATGGTTAGGCACTGGAACAGGTTTCCCAGGGAAGTGGTCACAACACCAATTCTGCCAGAGCTCAGGAAGCATTTGGACAATGCTCTCAGGCACCTTGTGTGGCTCTTTGGATATCCTGTGCAGGGCCAGGAGTGGGACTTGATGATCCTTGGGGGTCCCTTTCAACTGAGGGATATTCTGTGACTAAAGATTTATGAACTATTTCCTTCTAGAGGCAAAAATAAGAAATGAGCCATCAGAAGAAATTCTCAGAAGTGCTTAAATTTATGCTTAGGAGTAAACCTGTAGAGGGAACCTACTGATTTATATAAAATCGGGTATTTGTGAAAATGCCTGCTGTTTTGGGACAGGGTACTATTACTCTTCCCTGCTCCCCTAGGCTGGAACACGTTATACTTAAACCATTCAGACTCTCCAGTTCCTGTTATGTCTATTCCACACCGCTTTAACAACAACTTCTTAGCTGCCATGTCTGTCTTTAAAGTTTTTGGGAAATCTGATCTGGGTTTGACTTCACTATAGACTTAATTTGAATCACAGAATGGCTTGGGATGGAAGGGACCTTAAAGACCATCTTGTTCCAACCCCCCTGCCACAGACAGAGACACCTTCCATTAGACCGGGTTGCTCAGAGTCCCATCCAACCTGACTCTGGACACTTCCAGGGATGGGGCATCCACAAGTTCCCTGTGCCAGTCTTGAGAATACTTATGCTGTTTTTTACATAACAGCTGACATGATGGAACACTTTGTATGCCTTTAGGAAATGGTGTATAAAAAAATTATTATGTTAGTGTGTTCTTAAGACTTTTAAGAAAAAAGAAAACAGTAAAGTAAAAACTCTGCTAAGAGCATCAGCAGTAAGTGTATTTTCTAAGTTCTGGGTAAATAATCCTGGAGCAGACTTGTAGGTGTGTAGATCTTTCCAAGACACCATATTTCCTCTTATTTTGAACAGATTTCCACAGATTCCACTCATCTTTGGGTATTATCATTGGTCTGCTTGTGTCCATGGAAGTGAACAGAGTTATTTGTACCCATGAAGAGTGTTATTCTTTGGGTAGAATTGTAATTTTTAACAAGCACAATTCATTGTTAGGGAAACTGAGGTCCTGAGCATATAGTGCAGAAGAAAATGGATATGCTCCACATCCTGTGCTCATGGTGACATTTTTCTTATTGCCAGTTGATCAGATGCAGATTGTACCAAGCTGAAGTGCAAGCTGATCCTCTCTGGGTGCCAGCACAAAGTTTCTAAGTGCAGTGTCCTCATCGTGCCTGGTGATGCCAAAGAGCCTGTGTTGCTCAGTGACAATGTTTCTAGACCTCTCGAAGGCAGACAAGGGAAAAATATAGGTCTGGCACCAATCTCTGTTCCTTCTTAACATGGGAATAGAGAAGGCAACTGGCAGATGGTTGTCTTAGCAGCTGTGTTGGCACTTAGGGTGAACCTCCAGGACAGTGCAGCTGTGTAGTGGCCCCTTACGGAAGTAAGTAGCTGTCTGCCATGATCAGCCCTGTGATATATACCTGTAAAGTTCACATGATCAGAAGAGAGAAAAACTGTTATTACAGGAAAAGCTAAATGGATCACATGCTTTAAATTTATGATGTGTTATATATCTGAAACAGAGCTGATGCCAAAATGAAGGTATGTTTCACTTAGAAGAAGGAAAAGCTGTCATGGCTTTAATGATTTGACTGTGGGGGGAAAAAAGGCAATACTTTTTCGGAAATACCTTATAGATTTTTTTTTTTTTCTTTTTGACAATGACTTATGACCTGAATCAGTGACTAAAACCTTTTCATAAAAATGGACATTTATCTCCTGGCTGAAGACACTTACCTTGTATTGATTTACATATTTGTAATCGTATGTTTTCCTGCAATGGTAATTATGGAGGGTGAAGTGTTGAATAGCTTCTAATGAGATTTAGACATCAAGCTGCTTGTTTACAGCTCCTTTATCAGTGGCCTGAGATCCCTACTCTGTGTGTCAGGGTTGAGAAGCTAACTATGAGAAATAAATGTTATTTTCTTTGTGAAACGAGTGAATAAACCCATCACTGCCTTGTGAAGATGGCAGCTTTCATTGCAGTTCCCGGTACATCAAGAGTAAATCTGTGTCTGAAACACCACATCACTGATTTTGAAAATCCAGACAAACTTTTAAGTCTACTCTGGGAAAGACAAATCCTCCCAGTGTTTGTTCAACATAATGAAAAACATTTTGCAGGACAAAAGATCCTAGCTGGCATCTTCCCAGGACCTAGAACAGTGCAAGTTCTGAGCACATAGAGGCTTTGACAAACCTCCCCAAATGTCATATTTAGATCAATACTTGTCATAAGTGTTCATTTGTATATTTTTAACAACCAGTAATCTTGTTGTAATATGCAGGGAAACTATCAGATTGAATTTTAATTGCATTTATATTCAGCCAGATGGCAAAATCCAGGTGCTAGTGATAAATAATATTTAATATTTAAATCAGAACTGTTTAATGATCCTTTACAAATGGACTGTCTCCTTTTGATTTCTTGGTTTTGTAAAAGTGTAGCTATTATGGGTCTATTGAGAACAGTTTTTATTCAGAAATAACAAGTCAACTTCTTGTCCCCAAAAGTGCTTAGGAACACAATGGCTTTACTAGTTAACAGCTGAACACCCAATTTCAGCAATAAATGAACTGATAAGAAGAGAAAATTAAGACAGGGACTTGCCTGGGACAAACACTCCTTGTGTAATTTCATGTTCTGCATAACTGTACTAAATGTCTGATGGTATAATACAGTACTTTATTTTTGCTTAAAATTTCCACTGTCCCTGCTTTGTCACTTTGCAAGATTTGCATTAATCCTAGAGATGGCTGTTTGGCTGGTGTCTGAGGACCTCTAGCATCATCTTTGCTACGATACAAGATATGGGATGGTTAATGGCTACAGATAGATTTGACCTGTGTCTGAGAAAGAATATAAAGAATTTCTTTTAGTGATCATTTCATACATGCTATCTATACATCTGTAACTTTTGCATGTTAATGACCAGACATTTGGCTAGAAAGGGACTCCATTATAAGAAGTATTGTAAGAAGTCTGGTTAATAGATGAGTTTTGCTTGAGAGGTTGGGGCCAGCCTCCAACAAGCCACCTTAGACATTGTCTACATGCTCATGACTGATATGACGCATACAAAGTGCCTCCCTGTACACATATCTACTTGAAGTACAGCTACTAGATAGGCAAATATGGCCCTCAGATATTTTATATAAGCCATTAAAAACTACTTGGAACCTTTGAAAATTTTTCACATTGGAAAAATGTATGATGACAATTATGCATAACCCCTAATCCAGAAGAGGTATAAATCAGTAATGAATGTGTCTTCTGTTTGCAGACTTGGTTATTAGGAGGGTTGGATGAAAAAATACCTACTAAGGTATGGAAGAGATAGCTATGAAGATATTAATATGGATACAGGCTGGTGGCTGATCTGTACAGGAGTTGGCATTTGAGTGGCAAATTTGAGAGCACACAGAATTCCTTAAGCAGCTCAGAAGTGTTAGCTCAGAATCATCAGAGGTTTGAACAGTGACTCAGCTAGAGAATGTGTCTTAGTGTTACAAACTTCGAGAGAGAAGATGGCAGTTTGCTTTCATCCTAAATGAACACAGAATGTAATTATGAAATGTTATCACAGTATTTTTTTTTAAAAAGTAATATGAATCATCAATTAAATTCAGTGAATGGACACAAATATGATGCAGTAAAACATCAACAGCAGTAACATAATATAGCAAAACATGACCAGCAAGTGAACCCAGTCAAAATCTGACTGGATGATACAAAGATCATTTGACAAGATGCGTCAGCTTTGAACCAAAATGTGATTAAAGAAATTTAATATCTTTTAGGACCTTACTGGCCACATTTTGAAGTGCATTACTGTGACTTGGCATGGAGTACCCTGTGACTCGGAGACAGGTGAAAACAAATTGTGCCCAGCATCACCCTGTCCCTGAGGTCACTATGCTCATGCAAGCTTGAGACCAAGAGTACTTTTCGTAACACAAGCGGAGAAATATATTTCTAGCCAGTGGAATATTTTAGTTAACTTACATAGAATTCTGTTTTGCTATTTCATTATTACTTTCACTTACATTCTTATGTCTTTATTTTCTCGCTTTATTTTCAGAGGTCTCCATCAGCATCATGCTGTTCTGGTTAGTGTTAAATATTTCACATTCCTTTCTACCAAGTATTCTTCTATGTTCTCTGTTGAATCCATTATCTTGAGAAGAAAAAGTCACAGTATGAAAATATAATGGACTTTACTACATCAGGCTTTGTGCACTCCTTTTCATCTCTCCTCACATGTGCTATGCACATGCAGTGGCTGTTCCCCACTAATCTAGGTGGATGCTAATCATAGGGGACCCTGGATTTTTAGGTTAGTTTGTCAGGTTCAAGAGGAAGAGGGGTGGGATTTGCTGGCAGGGAGGTTGTGTTCTACCTGATATTTTCAAAGACTCCAGCTAAGCAATGTGAGTTACTCAGTTTAATCTTTGTACCCTTCATGGACCCATAGAGGTCTAGTTAGTACAAATCCTCATACTCTCAGGGAAGAGAAGTTTTTGAGCTAGGTATTTTGTCAGCAATTTTGCTTCCAAATGACACTTTGTCATGACACTATAACTTCTGTCATGACAGAAATCAAGGAACCTATTATTTCTGTTTAATGAAGCATGATTATTAAAACTTAATGGAGATGTGATTGAAATACCATCTAAGAATTTGCTTGTTTCTCCTTTTGTCTTTTTTTTTTTTTCTTACAGAAATGTTTAATGAGTAGTTTAATTAAAAACTATCTTTTGTTCTAATGTTGAGATCAAAACATTGTACTATGGAGCTGCTTTCCAGGATGAAAATGAGTACTTATGGATAGGATATTAGGAAGAAATTCTTTACAGAGAGGGCAGGTAATCAGGCATTGGAATGGGCTGCCCAGGGAGGTGGTGGATTCACTGTCCCTGGAAGCTTTTAAGATAGAGACTGGACGTGGCACTGAGTGCCATGGTCTGGTAACCATGGCAGTGTTGGATCAAGGGTCAGACTGGATGACCTCGGAGGTCTTTTCCGACCCGGCTGATTCTGTGATTCTATGAATGGTAGCTGATGAAAGCAAGTGCACAATACTTGGTCTAAGAAACACCAGCTAAGGGAATGGTGAGACAACGTGTGTGCAAGGGAAGTCCAGCCAGTTCAGGGTCTCTGCAGGAGGTGACCAGAGCTGCTGAGGCTGAGGGAACGGGGCCAGAGCTGTGATGTAGGGCTGATGTCTGTGGGAGAGGTAGAAAGCACAAACCAGGAGATATTCCCATAATGGGAACACCTAATCTTGCAGTTTTGTAACTGGGAAAGAAAGTGAAAACCAGTCTTTTGTCTGTCAGTTGTTGCTTCAATATAATGCTCTTCCCTCAAGAGGCGAGAAAGCAATTGTCGGGAAGGTAAGGGAGGGGTTCCAGACACCAAGTCAAGTGTGTGTTTTGCTTGTTTCTGTTCCTGCTTCTGAACAGGGTCTGGACTGCTCTGCTTTAGTGAGGGAAGGCTCTTTGGGTATGCTTCATGAGAGGAAGGCTCTAAGCACTCCATATCTGCAGATAGTCAAATAGAGTTGGTTGAAACCTTAATTTGCCTGTGTGTTTGTAGGGGAAAAGAGTGAGTTCCTTGGTCTTATTAAATTATTCTTATTAAATTAGTTAGACCTTCAGTCTCACACTGAAGGAAGGATCAAATACAATAACACACTTTTCTTTCTTTCTGGATACCATATGGAGGCACAATGTTTTCCTTCATGTTTTCTTTATTCCCTCAAGTATTACAGGGCAGATCTTTTGGAAAGATTGTAAATGCCTAACTGGCCTCTATTTATTCATATTACATAGTATCTTAACGTGATTCATTCCAATAGTCTAGCTTACAAATCTATTTTCTACTCATTTGTGACAGAAAAATTGGAGTTGAATTTCTACAGCTGAAATAGCAAAAATGTTGCTTTAAAATTAACCGTGGAGTCTTGTCTGCTGCAAAGATGTTAGTGTAAGGTAAAATAACACATAGTTAATGTTTCCATACTTATCTTGTCTGCTGTACAATGTGGTCCATTCTGTCATTTTTCACTGGTAAATTATTTCTACTTTGTAGTTCAGAAATTAGTAGAGAGAGAAAGTGGTAAAAAATGAAGCTTAAAAACCTGACACCTCAGCGTGTTCCGAGAAGAGCACTAAAATGTCAACTGCTTTGCCAGCTATTAAGGCAAAACTGCAGATTTCCATTAACACATTTATCTGCCATAGGGGAGCTGGTTCAAAGTCCTCTTCAAAAGAAGAAAGAGAAGATTCAGAGTTGGTCACTGCCTAAACACAGGGATTAAATTAACTAGAACAAGAGAAATTCACAGCTTCTACTCTGCCCCACATGCTTCATTCATACTGTATGGGTCTGTAGGTCTTAATACCAATTATTTCTTGGTTCCTTGCTGTTTTCTCTGTTGATTTCAAGAGGTATATTCTTGCAGAAATGATCAGCCTTTAAGGGGGAAGTTATTTCTTTTGCCAGAGGTGTAGAAAGCAACAAATGAAAGAGCGGGAATTTAAGAGTTGGAATGGATGCAAATTTTTGCTTGTTTAATTCCTTCATTTTGTAAGACTTGATTTTTAGAGTTTTTTAACCCTGCACAAACACCTGCAATAACAGTGGTATCCTTATAGCAGCTCAGACACAACACTTGCCAGGACTCCATGACCCAGTGATCTTAAAGGTCTTTTCCAACCTGAATGGTTCTATTAAACAGTATGAGTCTCTGTGCAGCAGCTGACTGGAGATGAATACTCTGAAGAAGCTTGGTCAGGTAGCCAGCAAGGACTGATTTGTTCTGCGAGGAAGGTCATTTAAATCAAGTTTTTGGAGAGCCACGGAGGAGCAGAGACTGTGCATAAGAAGAGAGAGTGAGGGGGGACACTTCAACCACCTGAGTAACATGCAGGGGACTGGGTGTGTGTATTATAGATGGAAAGCTAACTATTTTCCCATGAAAGGGAGGCACAGCATGAGAACTGAGATCCACAGTGGTCATCATTTTGACTGAACATTCCTGCATGACTGAAACTGTGACTGGAATATTTTGATAGCTGAATTTGCTCATAACTTACTACTCGGTGTCAAGGATGAGTATGTGCACAGTATGACAGGAATCATGGAAGAGCTTATTTCAAAAAATTGTCTGGAAAAATAAAAAAAAGACAAGGCAGTGAACAAAGGACTCTCCCAAAATTTACATATACATCCTGGATTAATGCTTTGAATCAAATCTTGAGCTAGAGGGAAAGGTGTGGTCACTTTTTTGTGTAAGTTATTCATGTCCCACATGATTCAGTGCTAGCCTTTGGATGTTTGAGCTGTTATATCCATATGTGTACTCTGGCAATAAGCCATTGTCACTCACTCAGTGGTGAGGGTCAAAATGTTGATCAGTTCGTTGCGCACTTGATCCTGTCAGTGAGACAGAACTCCTGGGGAAAATCGATCATGTTAACGAAATTTGAATTGCAGTGTTATAGATGAAGGGACTGAGCTGGGGTTTCACACCCAGCTTTCATTCATGCACTTCCCACGTTTGAGCAGTTAGAGTTATCATTTTACTTTGATAATGGAGGCATTTTTTTCTTCTATTCAAAGAAGTCTTAGAAAGAAGCCCATTATTTTATTTGCCTCTGTATCTAAGGGTCTACCCTTTGGTTTTTCAGCACCATTGCCCAGGCAGGACTGTGGCTCTTACTACATAGATTGATAGCAAGGCTCTTAATCTGCGTGAATAAAGGGAAATGGCAGGAATGGAACTGGGACATACAGTGTTGTCAGGATGAAATCATACAAAGTCCAAATAGGTGGTCTCCCCTGATCTTGGAGCCTAGATTTTTCCATGGATATCTGTGTAACAAACTTGTCCTTTTAATTGAACTGTTCTTATATTATTTTGGTAGATTAACTATTGATGAATAATTGAATTTTCGGAAGTCTGTCTGCCAAATAAGAATGAGACTGCAAAGATACTTATCTTACTGACAGTCCTTCTCCCAGATGAACTTTATCAGAGTTTCACCAAGAGAAGTTTTCAGAGGTTTTTTTGTGGTTTTTTTTTTTTTTTTGAAAGCATTTGAGGAAACTCTAGAAAGCTAAGCATAGTATAACCCTACTGCCCCCATAATTTAGTTTTCCACAACAAAAATTATCCCCCAAAATAAGAGTTATTTTCAGATTTAGCTAAAAGTCAAGAGCTATTCCTCTTTTTATGTTCCATTATTAGTAAAGCTTTGATACAGTCTGCTTATTCTCTGCAAATTCTTGAAATTCTGCACTCTAAACATACAGAGATGTCTTCAGTCAGCTCTTGTGCTGTTTGCAATCTGTTACAGGAATTATGCTACTTATTAAAATAAAAAAAATGAAACAATACTAAAGCAAGAAGAATGAACTTGATTATAGCTCTTAGGCTTTTCTGTTTACTTCTATGTGTTTAGAAAAACTTCCTTTGTGTTTAGAAAAACACTGGCTTAAAAAGCTACAGTGCAACTTAATCTATAGGATGATGTTGCTGTTTTTCAGTGACAATTTACAATTTTATTTTTTTTTTCAAGGTAAAACACGATGAATCCTGTTCAAAGGTAAAGCCAAATGGTTTGATTAAGAATGGGACTAACTACAAAATTTTCTAATGCAAATCTGACATGGTACAATTAAATACTATCCTTAGCAAATTATCCAATCAAATTATGAAATTTGTTGATTTCTAAGCAATCTAGATAATGTCTAGTGAGTTTTATTGCTTTGGTATTCTTCAGTAATTTTTACCTATCTAAATAACCTCTCCTGCTTTTGTTCTTCATTGATGAATTTCTATACTGGAAAAAATTGACTTTTTTTTTCTAAAAAATGATTATATTTAGAAACTTTCTCCTATCACAAAATGAACATACTGGAGTTCAATTGCAGCTGATATTGAAGTGTATTAATTTCTCATCTTGTTATATAAACTCTAGAGTCATTGAAGATAATTATTTTTCCTTTTCTGGAAAAAGGCACGTATCTTTCTCAGCCACAGAACTGGAAGGAATAAGTATTATTTCTTCACTTGGCTTTTGATTCTTTCCACAGACATAACTCTGAAGGGCAAAGGAAAAGTGGTGTGAATGCAGTAGATCTAGTGCTTTTTGAAAGCATCGCAGGGTTTCTTTGTGAGATCTGGATGGCACTGAGATCTGCTAATATCTGGAGTTTCTATTGGGTGTGGTAAGGCATGTTTAGAGAGTGGCCACCTCCTCTAGCACCTCCAGTCCCTGGACCCCCTCCTGCCTGGCTGCTGGTGCCCACCCTGGTACCCAGAGCTTCTCTCTGAGCTTCTGAGGATGTGGCTGCAGCTTTTCCCCTGGATGGTTCAACCAGTAGGAAAGCTGAGCAGATATTCCAGTGCTGTGTAGGGAGGACACGGCTGTCACACAGGTGGACACAGGCAAGATGCTGCCTTCAACAGTGCCCAAGTGCATCACCGATGTAAACACGGAGAGTCAAGTCCCTCCTCCTCCTCCTCAGCTGGCAGAAATAGATGCCTAGGGAAGGCACACGTTCAGTCACACACTATTTTATATGTGACTGACCCCTTTAATACCCTTTCCTGTCAGTTCCCCCTTTGTTCCTCCCCATTCCCTAACCCTGTTGTAAGGTCCTGTTTGCCTGCAGTTTCTTGATAGCTCACAAATTTGTGTGTCTGACAAGCTGGGGTTTTTTTTCTTAGTTTTTTTTCTCCATTACATTTTCCTGTCAAGTCTGTGTTTGTGTACTGTGATCCTTTTACTATTCCTTTTTGCATTGAAAAATTGATTGACCAGATACCCTGAAGAAGCAGATACTCTCCTTCCACACACCCTTACATGTTGTACTTAGGCACATTATAGTGAAGAGTAGCTTCACATCACAAGATGAATACAGTCTCTCAGGGTTATATAGCAGGATTCAAAAACTTCTAGATGCTTCTTGCCACTAAAATGGAGAATTTTTTAAATTAAATAGCTTTGATTGCAAAATAAAAGTGGAGTTGGTCCATCAGTATGCAATAGTTAAGAAAATACCCTCCAAACAGATCCTGGCTTTAAGAGAGGGGCCTGATGGTACAGTCATTAGAGTAGGGAATGTTTTTCTAGAAGTTAGTGGGAATCTTCAGTGTGTTGGAGAGTTTCACAGGCCTTGGGAAGAAAGCCATAGATTCCCATGAACTGCACAGTATTTGCAATTTAAATTAGGGCAAAGTATTTCAGTGGTGCCAGTGTATCCCCACAAATCCTTTCAGACAAGGAAAAAAAAAATCTCCTGGCCTCCATCAGCGTATGCATCATGTGCTATTTTTTTTTTTTTGGCAGTTTTGCTGTTTATTACTGTACTCTAAATGCTCTCATGTTTTTATTTTTTCAGGTCAAAAGGTGTGCTATGGTGCCTTCAAGCGTTCATGTTACAAGTTAGCCTATTTCCAGGACTTGTCTAGACGCGTGGGCTTTCAGGAGGCCCGCCAAGCTTGTGAGATGGATGGTGGGGCTTTACTGAGCTTGGAAAGTGAAGCTGAGCAGCAGCTGATAGAAAACATGTTACAGAACCTCACTAAGTCAGGCTCCGGGATTTCTGATGGTGATTTCTGGATCGGGCTCTGGAGGAGCGGCGACGGACTGGCCACGTCAAGTGTTTGCCCCGACCTCTACCAGTGGGCTGATGGAAGTATTTCACCCTTCAGGTAAGTGTGTAAAACTGCTTATTGAGAAGGTTCCATGGAAAGAAATGAGGATTGAAATGCCCAGCAAGCTAAGTATTCTAGAAAGAAGCTTGAAGACTTGCTGCCCCTTGAAGTTTCTAGTGTCCCTCAAGTTCTCCAGATAAAGAGGAGCTGGCAACTGGGGTTTTGAATCTGAAGCTGTGAAGGGGTGGCATAGTGTGGCTTCAGCCTACAATTTTCTTTGCTCCCATCTAATGAGTTTGTCCTTGTATGGCTTTTGGAGGTTGTTCTAGCACACATAGAATATTTTCACAGAGAAGCTGTGGGCAATGCAGCATATCTTTGAGGATGGGAGTGCTGGGGTTGATGTGTCTTCATGAATGTAAACTCTTTTAACATTCTGATGAACCTTACCTTCAAAAGTTGAAAGTTTGTCTTTGTGTGTACCCCTAGAAATTGGTATACAGATGAGCCTTCCTGTGGAAGTGAAGCCTGTGTGGTGATGTATCATCAGCCAACTGCAAACCCTGGTCTGGGAGGGCCATACCTTTATCAGTGGAATGATGATAGATGCAACATGAAGCACAATTTTATCTGCAAATATGCCCCAGGTAGGTGAAATTTAAGTTATATTTCACAGGTGGGGCATTACCTTAGAAAAAGAATTGCCTCAGTTTTGCGAGAGAAGCTGCAAGAGTCTTGTGGCCTGTACTACTGGTTCCTTTGGTGTGTGCTGAGCTGGCATTAACAGGGATGTAATATGTCAATAATAATTATTTATTAAAATAAATTTTTAATAAATTTAAATAAACCTGCTTGTATCTAATAAGAATGTTTTCAAGGTTATCTCCCCTATCATGCATTCCCAGGTTTGTTTTGATTTAATTCATTCCCCGGTTATTTTATTCTCCACAAAGTGTTTTAAGTGGCTACTTTCTACTTTCCTTGCTCACTATCAAGAAGAATGACCAAGACATATCTTGGTCCTACTGGAAAAAATACACTGTCCTTGTAGTTGCAGATCCACCATTTTATATTTAGTTATTTGTGATGGTTGTTTCAAAAAGTTTTGGCTTGAAGAATGAAGTCTAGAATGGTAGGAAAAAAATTCATGCACGTGAACTTTAGATATGAAAAGCAGATGCATGCTAGTTGAGATGGGGACAGAAAAAGCCAGATTTTAGGCAATTTGGCTGTACTTCCAGACATGACATAAGTTCTGTATATGTCAGTAGAGGAAACATCAGCTATAAACTAGAACATCATGCAAAACCAGAAAAGACGTGAAAAATAAACTTTCAAGTTTGAGCCTGTAACACTTTCTACTCTTGGTGGTACTCACAGTAAATGAAAACATGGTTTGCAGGAGGATCATTCAAATATTTTCAAATAATCTGTGCTGTGTTTGTTTCTCAAAAACTAAGCTGAAAGTCAGAATGCATATGAAATTATGTATTAATTTCATTAATTAATTAATAAAAGAAGTGTGGGCAGCAGGGGAGGGAGGGGATTCTGCCCCTCTGCTCTGCTCTGGTGAGACCCCACCTGCAGTGCTGCCTCCAGCTCTGGGGTCCCAGCACAGGAAGGACATGGAGCTGTTGGAGCGAGTCCAGACGAGGCCACCAAGATGATCAGAGGGATGGAGCAGCTCTGCTATGAGGAAAGGCTGAGAGGATTGGGACAAATGAGAGGGATTGTTCATCTTGGAAAAGAGAAAGGTTTGGGGTGACCTAAGTGTGACCTTCCAGGGAGCCTACAGGAAAGATGGAGAGACAGTTTATGAAAGCCTGCAGTGACAGGATAAGGGGGAGTGGCCTCAAATTGAAAGAGAGTAGGTTTAGATTAGATATTAGAGGGAAGTTCATTGCTTTGGAGGTGGTGAGGCTCTGGAACAGGTTTTCCAGAGAAGCTGTGGATGCCCCATCCCTGAAATTGTTCAAGGACAGGCTGGCTGGAGCTCTGAGAAACCTGATTTAGTGGGAGGTGTCCCTGGAATGAGGTGATCATTAAGGTCCTTTCCAACCCAAGACATTCTGTGATTCTATGAAATCCTACTCTTAACAGCTGTTTGTCCTACAGTTCTGCAGTTTTCTATCTGCTTTCTTGATGCTCACAATCAAGCCATAATCACTCTCTTAGTACAGATCTGTCTGTCTGTAGAGATTCAAGCTATTTTCTTCCTCTGACTTTGGGAGATAGCTTTTCCCTCTCTCTAGTCTCTTAATGAGGATATTAATGGCAATTGATATTGCAAGCAAATATTAAATATTTGGAAGGCTCTGTATACCTACAAATTGTAGCCCCACCCCCAAAATCTGTGTCTGCTTTTAAAGTTATTAGTTATCACTATCTTATGATGACCTTTATCTATCATAGGCCCTTCAAGGAAATGTGACATATACATTTTTATCACTTTTACAACTGAACACAATTATTTAAAATAGGACAATAAAGAGGTTTTATGTCATTAAAATAACATTTTTATGTCAGAAAGTTCAGGTTTGATAAAAAAGATGCAATTTCAAGTATATTTCATATCTTTAGAAAAACCAAATTGAAGTGAAATAATGATTCTCTAATAGTGAACTACTTACCATTCTTGTTGAGATGTGATAAAGAATTGTTTTTTCTATTGCTTTCACCATTGGAAAAAACGCCAGGTATTTTGGATTGGCAGAAAACAAAGTGATAAGAGTGAAATTGCATAACAATGAAAATGCATTTATATTCCTTTTACCATGTAGAAATAGGTTACTAGTGTATAATGAGGCATATAAGGCAAATAATATGTAGGTAGATAATTGTTAGGACTGACATTGTTATGTAGCTAAATACAGTAATGCTGAATTGTAGCTATTTATTTTTCAAGCTGTTGGAATTGTGCTCTTTAGGAAACCAGACTATTCTCCAGAAATGCATTTTTCTGTCACATGGAAGAAAGGAGTGGATGCATAAGTGTATATAAATAGGTATATGACATTTCTTTCACTGCCTGAAGAAAGTACTGCAATGTTTGTGAGAGAATTACATTTTCCATCTCAAACTAAGTGAGATCTTACAAATGACCTTTTTTTCCCCTCAAATCACTGTAAAAGCTTCAACATCAGCTATTTGCAATACAAAATACGTCCATTTTAGCAGGAGTATTCAAGTACCACAGGCATATTGAATTTCAGTTTGTTATCCAAGTATGTTGTTTTTCCCCAACTTCTCTGTGTATGTGATGTATGATACCAGTCACAGGCCAAAACAGGTTGTAGGTGACAGTGATGAAGTTGAGTCGAATTGTATCAGCAGCAAGTTCAGGGCAGTGCTCATTAGGCAGTCTTGATCAGGCAGCAACTACATTTCTGGTGGTCACTTTCTTTTTCTAAGCCCTTTTTATAGTGCTTTCCTTGACAGCATTTACTGGCTTTAGATCATATTGATCGTTCAGCAAACTTAAATTTAATTATAGGTTGGTAATTGCAACCATATTTAGTTTCTGTCCAGCTCCTGTATGTTTGATTATGCAATGAAATTAAAAACTGCTGTTCTGCTGTCTAGGAGCAGAACTCAGGTCTTTGGGGTATTTTGGTATCTTTATGTATGGACAGATGTTTTTACCCAGAGTAGGTGAAATTTTTTTTTCAGTAGGCTTTATTGCTGCTTTGATTTCTGCCAGCAGTTTGTATTTATCAAGACACTCAGAACTGCAGGCTTACAGCACTATTAAGTTAAGTCTCATGATAAAGGAATGGTGTTCAAACTATCATGCAGATTCCACCCCCTCCTCTATATGAGGTAATTAATTCTGTGATCTTTGTGAACTCTTAGTTATAACAATAACCATAAGTAACTTTACAAGCCTCTCCAATGCAACTCAAGGTCATGAATTTGTTCTCCAGTTTCTGGTGTGTTCCAAGAGTAAACTATTGTTCCTCTTTTAGTGATTTCAGTTCCTTAAGAGGTTTATTAGAGGCCACTAATTTGAATTTGGATTTTAGGGTTACCTGTTGCAAACCCAAACTACATGAGGCTGGCATCTAACCTCACAAACCTGTGCTGCTTTGTTTTGCTTCTTAGCCAATATTCTCTAAGCATTATTTTGAAAATGTGGATAAGATTTAAGTGCTAATCGAGAACACTTAGTTTTTTATATTGTTTTAGGATTGTCTGCACAAATAAAACTTTGAGTATGTTAAGAGTTTTATTGAGCAAAGGAAATTAAGATGTCTAGTGGTTTATTCAGTAATCTAGCAGAGGCCACCAAGAGTTGAAACTAGAATAAACTACAGCCCTTTTCTAAAGAGCAAAAAGTATGAAGTAGAAGTGATTTGAAGCTAGTTTGCAAATAGTCTTTGGTAAAAAAGATGGAATGCTGAAGTTAAGCAATTATTGTTTGGGGGAAATGTATCTATTTCTATGATACTGCATGCAAAAGAATGAAAACATCTGTTTTATTGCACACATTTTATTCTTCAACAATTGATTTCAAATATTGATTTAACAGATAATGTCTTAGAAAAAGAATTAGGAGACAGAGCAGAGCCAGATTACGGTAAGAAGTTTTAAACATTAAACTGAGTTGCAATGGTAAATACAGAATTGTAAGGATAGTTTACAAATCCCTCCAAAACTATTTAAGTTTAACAGGCACAGTTTAAAACTGGAACATAGGAGAAATGAATCCTTTAGAGAGCAATAGCTACAAATATATGGCTATTCAGAATAGCACTGCTAGTAATTCTTGTTCCAGATGTAATCCCAATTTTGTAATAAAGTCCTGCTTACACGTATATATCCAACAGTTTAGTCAGTCATAAAATAAAAATGTTCATTTTCCCAATATAAATTAAGATGTAATTACTACTAATTTATTTAACAACATAACAACCATATTTTCCTAAAATGTCCCATATCCTTTTCAGATACTATTCCAACAGTCCCAGCAGGAAATCCTTATGACACAAGCAAACCAGAAGATCAGTATCACATTATTGCTACTGAAACAGGTAATGTGTTCATATGAATTTAGTGTTCTGGTAAAAATAGTAATAGTGGATTCTCTTGATAATGGAAACTGTTAAATATTAATTTGCCAATGGGAGGAAGCAGCCTGTTTCCACAGGAACTACCCTGGAAAAGTATACATTTGAGTAACACTTTAAGAGTTTTAGTCATTCTTCTTTGTAACTGTGGAATCAAATAATTTCCTTGTCTCCCCAAACTTTGATCTGAATCTGCAATCTGCGCTGTTTCTCCTGAGATGTAAGATTTCACCAGTGCTCACCCAGCTGTGGAGCATCTCCTTCTAGGCTGTGGTAACCAGTGCCTTGCCTCTCTCCTCTCCTCCCCACCTCCTCCCCAACATATACCTCTTATATCTGACACCTCTGACTCATTAAAAAAAAAAAAAGGCACAAATGAATCTTTCCTAACAGACCTGGCATGATTTCTCCAGTTATCTACAGAATAAGCACAGTGCCATAACTCCAGGTACCCTGTGTTTTAAGGAATACCACGTGGTTAGAGGAGTTGAGTGCTTTGCTGAGATTTCTAGCAGAAATGTCACTTGGCGTTTTGGAAATGGGTACCTACTGCCCAGGTGCTTCCTGTAGTGCCCAAGCTACTTCATTTAGCATTTGATGTCTTTAATGGAGTCTTGAGGTTCATGAAAATATGTAGTATGGCCTTAGTTCAAGGAACTGAACATCTCTAAGGAGAAACTCTGGATTTTACAGGATTGTACCATGGACTATAGAAGGCTTGTGCTCTGTTTCCACACTGGTTGTCTGGATTTGAGTCAGCTTCCTAATTTATATTTCCATTACTTTTAACTCCAGAGGAACTGATATATTGACGAACTGTGTTTTGAAATTAATAATACTATTTATAGAAACTGTGCAAAGACTATCTAAAACTCCTAAACAAATCCAACCTGAACATTCACATTTATTTTTGCTAATGAAAAATATTTTCAAAAGAGGTGGGTAAGAAACTCTCTACATTTTGAACATTAAATATGTACCGGTATAAAACATGGACATATAATTACCGAAAAACAGTCAGACCCTTCTGGAAGTTGCAGACCACATGCTTTATTGTAGACAAATAACAGTCTCAGCTTTTACCATTTCCCACTCTTGTAGTCCAGGGACCTGTAGAAGAACACCTTTAGCTCTCCTGACTAGTCAAGAACAGTTTATATCTCTCTTTGAAGGGGAAAGGGGAGATGAGCCTGACTTTTTCCTCCTGTGGTCCTGCACAGGTGGCAATCCAACATACAAGGGCAACTGAGACTACAGGTTGTATGGACTGTAAAAATAGTAGGCTGTGAAATTTACTGTTAAAATACTTGAATTTTCAAATAAAAAGTTGGAAAATATCAGATTCTAAGACCTTAATATATCTTGAACATCACTCCTATGCTGTTTTATTCTTGATACTGTTGACTTATATCTTTGGAACTCTTCCTATAGGAGGAATGTATAAGTGTTCTTTTGTGTAAGTTAATGTGTTTCTGATATTCTCCTCCGGATTTTTGCTCACATGGTTAAGGGTATTTCAGCATGGGAGACATTAATGAGAACTTTTGTCTTGTAGGTATAATTCCGAATCTAATTTATGTTGTAATACCCACTATACCACTACTGCTGTTGATACTGGTGGCTTTTGGGACTTGCTGTTTCCAGATGCTTCATAAAAGGTAAAATATACTCATCCATAATGGTCTTAAAATGCAGAATTCATATTTCCATTGGCAAGCTATTCATGCTGAAAGACTGCTTACATCTGTCCCCAAATATGCAAATAAGCATCTTTTCATCTATTAAAATCTGAGTAGTTTACAGCTGTTACAGCTGAACATTCACCTTTGGGCTTTTCCTCAACGTGCTGAAATAATTCCAGGTCTCAAAGTTAGAACTTCACCTCTTTATGAAGAAGGTCTCTCTGCAGACCATTTGGTAGACTGAGCTGTTGTCAGCACTTTTATTTCACTTATTCCATCATGATAACCACCTATGCAGCATCAAGGCTGTGGGGAGGAATAATGGGGTCCTCACAAATACAGGGTGAACTCAAGGACTTACCTCACTTTCTGACTTAAAGTGCAGTTTTTTTCCAAGGATAGACCTAGGGCCAGCAGCTGTTTAATGCTGTTTCACTGCACATACCCTACAAGCAACAGATGGATCACTGGAGCAGAGAAATTGAGAAAAAAAAAAGAGCAAACCTGTGCTTTGAGCCACGCACCAGAGTGGCATCCTTTATATGTCATGTATCTGCTAAACAAAATGCATAAAGTAAACAGATATTTGTACATAGATGCAGTGTCAAACAGATGAACTATTATGCACAGAGGAAACATTTCAGTCTGTGAAACAGGATATGTTTTGGTTCATGCTTTAAAATTTTTTGACTTTTAATTTTTCTCAAAATATGATACACTAAGATATGACTTTTTTTTTCTGAGCTAATATTTCTGAAACTTTTTTTTAAGGATCTTTTTCATCCTTTTTTTCCAAAAGTGCTCTCAAGGCAATGTGATCCAGAAAAATTTAAATTGAAATAGTTAATTTCTATTTTTGTAAAATATCAAGAGTAATAAACAGATTCACAAGCTGTTATCCCTCTTGAAGAAATGAAATAGTAGTAAGGAATATGATATCACTGTTTTAAGAAATTAGAACAAAAAAAATTCTCCTTATTTTTAGTCTTATCTGAAAACACTTCAAATATGAAACCTGTTTCTATCTGTATGACTGAGTGTACAGTGATATTTGCAGTACTTCTTAGTAATGTGCCTCATTACAGCAAGTAATCATAAAAAAAAGATATTATAAGGTTTGCATCATAAATTAGATTGTCTTTCTTATGCACTTTCCTATAAAGAAAAGGAAAATGTGCACTTTTCAACAGGTCTTATGACAGGCAAATACACGCTAGTGAAAGATTATATCCAAGCATCAGCACTGGGGCTGTAGAAGTTTGGAAGCTCAAAGCAAAAAAGGTAATAAAGAAATAATGTGTATAACAATAGAAACTATGTAGTAGTTGAAATCTGGAATCCTTATTACAATGGCCCTGGATTTTCTGGTAAGTATGACATATGTGTTCATACCTTTTACTGGCAGGTCTTTCTCTTCCCAGAAAAGTTTCAGTCCTCAAATACTCCTGGGAAAGCAATGAGGGATTCATGGCCCACTGAAATCAATAGAATTAGTGGTGTTGACTTCAGTGGGCTCTGATCAGGCCTTTGATGCTATAGCAGTTCATCCAGAAGTAATTCATCTGAACTTCCAAGACTTCAAAATTGCATGACACAGATACTGGAAATTCACCTTGGAAGATTGTCCCCTTTCTGTTAGCTGATTATTTGGATAGATTAAATGATGCAAAAATCAGTGAGAAAATATTTTTAATCAAAATAGCGTTTTTGACTTTGTGAGATTTTTTTTTTTCTTCCCAGAATGTTCACTTTGGGTTGCATCAAACATAAAAATGTTGTAATTTTTAAACTAAAAATCATTTTAATCAAAAAAGCTATCACCAAGAACAATGTATTTTCTTTATCTGTTAAAACAGAACTCTGGTTGGTTTTTTTTTTTTTTTTTTAGTATTTCCCCATCTATTTTCAACTATATTTCCACTTATGACCCACCTTGCAAATAATTTTGGTCCATTACAAATGTGCAGTTCTTGGGCAAAAGGCAAATAAAAAAAAAAAAAGGAGGCACTTGAACTGATCATCTGGACATTGTAGAGCTTTAGGAAAGGGATTCTGTCCTGCTGGGGAAGGAGGGATCCCCAACTTTCCACATGAACCTGACTTCTCATTCTTTTTTAGGCTTCCACAACATGGTGACCTTTCCTCTGAAACCCACAATCCATGGCCAACCAGGACATGCCTAGCTTGAAAGGTCATGACTAATTTTGCCTGGCATTGGGCTCTTGAAGGGTACTAATAAGGAAAACCAAACCTCATCCCTGCAGCTGGCAGAACTGATCAGCTCATTCATGCTTAGATGCTCTCCCTTTCATTTCTTCCAGGGAAGCAAGGAGAAACTGCTTCAAAGACCCATCTCCATTATCATCTGAATGCCTTGCAGAAAGTTTAAATTCCAACCTGGTATATTTCTCAGTTTCTATGATTGCATTTGATGGTCAAAACAGCAATATGCTCAAGCTATTTATTGCATTTTCCTTACCTTTCTTAGTAAAATATACTTCCTGAACCAGAGGTGTAGCTGGTGAAAATCAGCACAGGTTTGCTGAAGATAAGCTCCTTTTATACAGCTCAAGTTCTGATTCAAGATATTTAGAAATTGTTCCTGCTGTGTGGCAAGGACTCTCCATTCAAAGCATGTCATCATTAATTTACCAAATATGCCTGCACTTGCTGGATTAATCTGGAAGGAAGTAGTGAATCAGTTTCCTTAAGAAAAAAAGCCTGAAATTCCTTGATTCATTGCAATTGCTTTGTTTATAGCATTGTGGCCTGATCTAAAGTCCACTGAAGCCAATGGGCTTTTCAATTACTCCAATGGGCTCAGGTACATAATGCATTGCTTTGTAGGACTTGAGAGGTAAGTCTGGAGGGACTAAAAACTACTGTACCATTCAGCTCCCTCAAAAAGCACATTTTAAATCAACTCAGACTCACTTGCTTTCACAAACCAGGAAAGGAGCAAACTGAAAATTCAGAAAACCGAATGTATAGGGCTGTTGGGACTCTTAAGTTTCCAGCTTACGGAGTAATGTAGGGCTACTTCTCCTCCTCTGTTTTTTATTTATTTGGTAGAGAACCCGTCAGTGTGAAATATTCTAGCCTGAGAGCAAAACATTTTGATTGAAATGCAGCTGCAGTGGCTCATGAAGTGCTTCTTTCCAGTAGACTGCAGTGCACTGTCACCTGCCAGTGTTAAGTGAGGGAAGGTGGTGCATTGTGCCAGTCTTAGCCACGGGGAAAGAGTACCATCAACCTGCAGGCTACCTCAGGGCTCCCTGTGAAAACTAGAGTGAGCACTTTTTTGAAACATTGCATAGCATGTACTTTTGGAACTAGTTTTGTTCCACCAAGCCAACTCCCCCAGCCACAACTGAAGGAAAACCAGCCCTAGGGAAGCTTTCTCCCAGTCATTCATTGCTAGGAGTCTGATTCATGCACCATCACTTCATTAGATGTCAGGTCAAGCCCTGAAGGGAAGAGAACCCTGTCTGCTGCTGACACCCATTAGTGTTCTGGGGTCCCAGGGGTGCATGTGGACAGGGTTGGGGCACGACCCAGGGGTGGGTGGGCTGCACCCTGAGCCCCCTGGGCAGAGCTGAGGGGTGGGGGGTGTGTGTCTGGTCCCTCCTACTAGGGAAGCACCCAGCTCCCACCAACCCTGGTCATACTGTGTCCATACCTGTCCCTGAAAAGACCACTCTGTAAGAGAAGGTGTGGTTAAATGGGAACTGGAAAAAAACCCATCAAAAAAACAACCAAACAAAATGAATGAAATATGGGCCAAGTTATGACAGTTCCTGGGAGTAGCACTGCTAAGCAGGGTGGTCTGGTAACTTTGGTAAGTGTTGCTTACCTAAACCCACCACTGTGGGAGCAACACAAGTGGCCTTCAAATAGGGGGATGAAACACTCAGGTCTGATCACAAACCTGAATCAGGGCTGCAAAGGCACATGTGGCACTGAAAATAGTTTGTGTTTTTGTTTTTCAGTAAAGGAAGAACAAAAACCAGTCCCAACCAGTCCACACTATGGATTTCAAAGACGCCTAGGAAGGACAGTAGCATGGAGGTATAATGATTTACTGACTGAAAAGAAAGCAAAAATAACATTTTGCAGTGAGGCTGTATTTATAATGTCGTCAAAGAACGTTAGCTTGGAATGGCTTGAAAATGCAAAGGATCTACAAGAATGAACTGTAAGCTCCCCCTTGAGGCAAATGTTCAGATCATTTTTATATAACGTTTGTTTATTAATTCAGTAACAAAATATGCCATGCTAAATAAAGGGTATGTGTTTATTTTGCTAAGAGATGTAAAAGTTAGCTAGTTGTGAGCAATGAAATGAACGGAACGTTTGAAGTTTTTATGGGGAAATATCCACAATGTATATTGGTTTTAAGACTGTTTGTAGTTAAACAAACCCTCTTTGTTTTCTTTAGTCTCTCATGCATTGTAACCTAGTTGATGTACTGTAAATGGAACTGACAATTTTACAGTGTAACAATTATTTATCTTTGCATAAAAGTTTGATACAAAATATTTGTTTAGTGTTTATTTGCACACAACACAGGTTTTGGTCCTCAGGTACAAATATTTTATTAAATATTAACATAGTTGCTGACAGAGATAGCCACCATGTTGTGACATCAACATGATGTGGCAAAATTCAAGGATTCATCAATTTGTTGTCATGAAATGAATTCATTTGGCCAGGGAATGACCATAACTTTTTGACGTATTGCCCCAAGCTCAACACAAATAACTTGGCAAGTGATACCTCATTAACGAGGTGTCCTTTGAAGGCAGCTATTAATTGTTATTCAAGTAAATTTATTTTTTTACTTTTTATGATGGAAAAAAATTCAGAGTGGGCAAGATATAAATTACTGTTTCAGTAAGTTTATGTAAAAAAAAGACATTAAAGATCATTTGAATATAACTAATACGTTGTTAGGAATAATGTAATGTTGGAACAAAGAGAAGACAAATGGCATTTCTTGGAAGTGGCACTAATAGATTGATCCCAAAGTTACTCAGACTTTTATCTACAAAAGCATTAATTATGTTAATTGATGAGCAGATTTAGAGGTAACTGTGGTGCATTTAAAGTCTGCTTTTAGAGTTATGATTAACATCATTAATGTCCATTCTCTCAGGTTCCTTAAGAGCTTTCCGTGCCTTAAGAATGGTATTCCCAGTCATTAGGAGCAGCCCTGGGGTGGCTGCAGTAGCACTCTGGTTGATTTGTTGGTGACAGCCTGGTGCTGAAGCAGAGAGTTAAGGGGTTTTACTGCAGTTCCAGCAAGAGTTCAAGAGCATGAGTTCAATGTTGTTGGCTTTGATACAGATTCCAAACTACCGCTGGGTGGGGAGAGACTGACCAAAGCAAGACTGTTGGGTTGCCTTCACTGTGCTGGCTGGTGTTAAACATGTGAGTTCAGAGACAAATGTGCATTGATTTTTCTGAGTAAAGAAAAAAAATATTTGAGAGTTCCATGCCACTAAATACTAATTGTGCAGTTAGCTGCTGAAGCACTTTAGGAGCATCTTAAAGTTGCTGTTATGCTATGTTTTTCTTCCTCTTCAAAGAAGCCTTCTCCTGTAGTTCATATTATTCCTACTGAAAATATTCTGCAGTTTTTCCAATCAGTCACAGCTTCTTTCTTTGTTTAATCCCCAACTTTAATTCCTTTTGTAGTGAGAAAATACTTTGATCCTGCATGATCAGAAAGACCGGAATTGTTTTTCCCCTGACGTAATTATTACCCAATTCAGCTGAGGGCAAGGGAGATCTCTTTCTTGGGGATAGTTGCAGTAATGGAACTTAGTTATTTTTCTGGTATTGAATGATTAACTAACTCCTTTTAACTCACTCTAAGGATTAACTATTTCTTCATGTTTCTTGCATGGAAAGGACATGTTAAGGTGCAGTAATTGATATAATGGTTAACACAGCAGAAGTGATTTCTGTGCAGCAATTAGGATAATGCAAATACCTTCAGGTGTGCTTCTTAAGGAGTGAAAGTAATTTCTGGGCAGTCATCAGCATAGACCACTCACACTCTGTGTGAAGGGAGGAGAGGAAGTGGCATGCAGTGCTTTTATACATAAAATTGGAGTAGCTATAATAGGTAAGAACTATTGGTTATTGGCACAAAATAATTGTCATATCACCATATCCACCCCCTGTTTCAAAGCCTCTTGGAACTGTGACTCAATTGCAAATAATCCATGCTGCCCAAGAAATTTAACATAGTATTGCTTGATTTCTCCACAGGCAGCTGAAGCCATGCATGCTGACTGAAGGCTAGAATGGGATTGACTAAGTTTTATAGAGACATAAATTAGTTGAAATAAAATGGCTTTTTAAAAATTATCATAGTGTATATTACATCTATGTTTCTATGACAGAATTTATAATAGGAAATTTTATAATCTGATGGGGTGGTTTATCAATGTATACCTCAAAATACATATATGCTTTGCATTTTGTGAAGCAAAAAATACACACAAACAAAAGTATATTCCTTTATTTATGGGAAGCACGTTTTTCTAGTGACTGGATCTGCTTTGAACTGTCTTTTGTATTTTGTTAACAGACTGAAACAAAATCTACAATAGTAGTGCATGGTAAATAATGCATGTCACATTTTAATTAAGCATTTTAATGTAATTGCTTCATCCAAGTCAACTTCTAGGGGTAGCAGAATGCGCTTTATTTTCAATGTCTGTTTTCAAATGAAGGAGAGTAACAGGAGAAGAAGTGGTCCACTATGAAAGATAGAATTTAACCTTTTAATATTAAAAACTGTGTGTTTTATATGAGAGAAAGTGTCTAACACACCTTTATACCTTCTCTCTGGCTTATTTACATTTGTGTGTGTTCCTTGTGGTCACAGATGTTTTGATAACCGTACATATTTTGGTCTGGACATAATTCTCTAATGCTTATGAAGACCTGAAAGCAGTTTGGGACTTAAAGCTTTTTTTATCAGTGACCACCAACCTGTGTTTGCAAATGAGACTTGTATTTTTAGTACTTCATATCTGCATTTAGCATTGTAGCCACCAAATCTGTGAGCTTCTTACAAAAACCATACAAGGCATTTCAACTTATTTTAATAGAAACCTATTTGTAAAAGGGTTCAAGAAGGTACACCCTCCTTTTTTTTTTTTTTTTGTTCTTCATCTTCTTTCCCTTTTGAATGGTGTAATGGGATATCCTGATAGTTTTTATACCAAGCAAAAAATCTGCATTAAAAAGTAACCAGCACAGAAACAGCAGGAACCCTATTACATTTTATTCACCAGGAAGAACTGGTGCTCATTATTGTAAGATGCTTTTATAAAAACATAACTTTTTATGAGAGGAAGTTGTAGTATTGTGAGTCTGTGCTAGGGTGTGCACAGGCACATATCAATAATTGCTTGAACAATTGCCAAAATACTTACGTAGAAAGAAAACTAAAAAGCTATATTCAATCTTTATTTAACTCTATTAATTCCAAATTAATTACACAAGAGAGAACTTTCAGCTAACATTCAGTTTATTCATTAGAAAGCAGCAGGACACATGATCAACCTTTATGCCCAATCCATAAACCTCATTTCAGAGTTTTTTTGTAATAGACAAAGCAGAGGCACTCCCATGAGCCCAGTTTAAACAGATAACTACACCTTCATTTTGATGTGCAGACAGATCACTGGGAAGAGTTGACTACGGATTAATATCAAATTGCACACTGACAAACACAGTATAAAAACATAAAAACAGGTGTTCTTTTTTTAACCTGATATTAATAGTTTTGATTCTTTTTCACTAAAACATTTGCAGTTTTTGCAAACTTTTTGTATTTCTTTTTTTACCACCCATGCCCTCCACTGTGCATTTAAAGCACTGGTTTTCAAAGAAACTGTTTTCCCACAGCCTCATATGAAAAAAAAGTAAAATGATAAAACTATTTATTAACAAAACCACAACATCTATTTTGAAATATTGCTCTCAATTGGAAATGGAGTTCTCAGTTACTAATATTTTCCTGCTCAAAATTTAAATATTTATTCAGTTTTTCTGAGAGGTTGAAATGCCAGTATTATGCAATGGCTTACTTTAAACATTTAAATTATATCTCTATAATTAAAAAATACCCAGCTAATAGATGATATTTTTGATCCAGTCCACAAACATGGTGACTCGAACATACACTCCTGGTCGTTCAGGAAGTGCACATTTGTAGCCAAATGATGTTACACCAACCAAAAACCACTTGTCCCCATCTTCGAATGTCAGTGGACCACCTGAATCTCCCTGCAATAAGAAATTCAAAAGTTAAAAGGGAACTGTTCCTCTCTGAAGAAGAACCTGCTTATGATGTTTTGTTTTGATGCTTTAATCATAGATGTCGTCTCCCTATATTACTTGGCCACCAAGAATTGAGATCAATATGAATATTTCTGTGTGAAAAAAATTCTTGAAATGATCCATTTCCTTTCTTTATTCCTTTTTTTTTTTTTTTTTTTTAAAAAGTTATGTGATCTTCAACTCTTTCCAGTCTTTTAGTACAGGACTGGGTTTCAAGTGATTTTCTTTTTGCTTAGTACATTTATGTTCAGCCCTTTGTCTTTCTCAAAGTCTGGGTAAATGTATAGAATTTTTTTGTTGTTGAATATATTCAGCCAAAATGCAGTTCTATTTTCAGTCACCCCTGAGTTTCTTCAGTTTCAAATTTAGAGAAGAAGGTGACAAGATTTCCAAAAGAGAAGGTGTCCTTTTCTCACACCTCCTTCTCAATAGTTTAGCAGATGTAGCACTGCATGAGAGAAGGAATTTAATTCATCCCACAGCCTGACTGGGGGATGAGTCAGACATGATGAGAAAGAAAACAATGACTATTTTTTCATTGTCTATCGAGTTAATTGAACCAGTATTAATTGGTTCTTCTCATGGCCTTGTGAATAGATTTTTACTGGACAGCTCTGCAAGGAGTTGGCCATTAAAATACTTCTGCCCATAACTCTAGGGCATTCCAGAATGTTCAAAGGCTGTGACAGCAGCCTAAAGGGGGAAGTGCTCACAGGACTCACTTGTTCATCTTTGCTCATGGCTGAATGGTCATGATCACAGCACTGGTCACTTGTACTCTGTATCAGCCTGTGGTGCTGCACGGGATTTTTTCAAAAAAAATTTTTTTTTTTTTTCCCAGTATGAGGTTCAGAAAGCAAAAAGGAAAGAGAAAGACCACAGAAGGAAGGGGCATTATGGCTGTACACACTCTTCCTTCTGGACTAAACTAGCCAAAGTCATTGCATCTGGTGAAGGCTTAGACTGGGAGAGCCAGGCAAGAGCAATTATGTGAGTGTGCTCCTCATGGGGCTTGAGGAGAACCAGGCAGTCTCCATGCCAGAGACTCCATATTGCTGCAAGAAGAATTATGTGACAGGCAGTTCTGAGTACATCCTCAAAGATAGGCAGTGTGTTTATAAGCAGAGCTGGAATGGATAAAACCTAAACTCCTAGGAAGCAACATAGGAGACCAGTGCAGAAAGGCATCCTCTCTGAAATGCTGTGGCATCCATTGACAAAAAGTCTCCAAAGTAAGTCTACAGATTCTGGGGAAAAGCAGCATTGTTTTCTCCCTTTCCCTTCATGAAACATTCCTGAGATTTCAGCCTATTTGGCATTTATTTCTCTGTTCTCTGCTTTTCTCTAAGCATGTCCCTCTCTCCTTCACAGGATTACTCAGTAGTAATTATTCAAAGCTAAGTGCAGAAAATTTTCAGTCTTATTTAACTCCCTCCACATTTACGCCAAGATGACATAAAAAAGATTTTTATTTTTTTCAACTTGTATCCTGACAAAGTATTAAATGGGCGGAATACTGTGAGTAGGAGTTACATTCATGGACAGTGATTGTCCTGGCTTTATTGACTGGAGGATCAGGGAGCATTTTATCCAGTAACTAGATGTGGTATATGCTAGCAGGGGAAGTGAGTTACTTGTATTTACCTGACAGGAATCTATTCCTCCCATGTCATATCCTGCACAGAGCATATTCTCAGTAATACTGTATTCTGGCATCCATTGTTGGCATTTCTCATTCGAAATGAGGGGGACCTCTGCTTCTTTCAATACATCCGAAGTGGGACCTGATGAAAATACAAATTATGTTTACCTGCAGCAATAAATATGTACATCCTGCTCAGAACACTGATGGTTTTGTTCCTTTTCCAGCATGCTGGGCATGCTCCCGAGCAGCAGGAATCCCTAGTTTGCTGCTGTACCATTCAGGCTCGTGCCCCTGTAACACAATCACTGATTAAAAGGTGCTCATTGACTGAATCCTGTCTTTCATTTGTGTAATGGGACTGAATTTGGTTATAATTAAGTCAAGATTACTAAAAGCAATGAGTATGAACTCACTGTGGGGAGATCTAAGGGATAGCTAAGGGCTTGAAAGCTTGGATTGTGGAGTGTTTCCTCACTATTCATTGTGCAACTTTGATTGAATATTTCCAGTTTTTATAAAACATTACTTTACTAATTCCTACCCAAAATTTTAAATGAAATTTTATCCTGAAATGTAGAAGGCAATGCGTTCAAGCAACTGCAGAAGTGAAATGGCATGTTTATTATTTCACAGAGACTCCAAATCTGGAGCATTTGACATACAAACAGCACATACATTTCACACTGCAGTCAGCTTGCTTGACTTCTGGGGAAAATAATTTTCACATTGTCAGAAAGACTAATCTTACCCCTCCCCCACCCGATATCTGAAAACAAGATGTACTTATTTCATGTTGAAAATAGTCATCATAACTTCTAAGGGGATGTAATAAGGTTACTTCATAGTTTAATGATCTTAGACACGTATGTTTTTTTCTAATAACTATGTTAACACTGTCACTTTGCTTTAGAGAAGGAATGGTGGCGTGGCATAGTTCCCAAATTTTCTTATGGAGGAGTACCTCTTTAAACTTTTTGACCATAGCAACTCCTGTGGAGTCAGAAGCAAGCTTTCCCTCACAGCTGCATGCCTGCATGTCATAATTTTCCAAGCAGATGACCCACCTGCATTCTCAATGCTACCCCAGCCAGCAATGGAGCAGTTAATTCCTGGTAAAAACTGCTGGTTTTTTTCTGGTAAGCAGATAGGTTGTATGTAATCTGTGAATGAGAAATAAGCAATGAATTTCAGCCTCTTCCCTGTGTTCAGGTTTTTATGAAGTCACACAGGAAAATGTGCATTAATTCAAACCCACTTTATGGGCAAGACAGCCAGGAAGCACTGGGCTGACTCCAGGATGTACAAAATGTACAACCACCCCACCACCCTCACGCTTGGCACAGTTTTACACAACAGAGTTAATCTGCTTTATGGGAAAATAACAGCTCACCTGTATATTGCACTTTGTGCTGCAGGTGCATTAGAGCAATATCACTATCTTTTGTTTGCTTCATGTAATGAGGATTCATAATTATTCGATCGATGTTTCGAACTACTGTTGAAGGCTGAGTCAGATCTGACTGAGCATAGAGGCCGAGGACTGCTTGCCATCGAGACGGTTTTAATTGCCTCCTAGGAGGTGCAAGGAGTACTCACAATTACGAACAATTAATGGAAATTTTGAAAAATATGCGTTAGATAAAATGCTGATGTGTAACCTCATGGTAATTCACAGCATTTGCACATTTTGTCAAAACAAATAGATGTGCTTACAATTTCGTGATGGGAATACTATCTTCAGCATCCACACTGCAGATATATGTTGTTGATTTTTTATGGTAAGCTTATAATGCATTATTTATAATGAATTAATCAGACAGTGGCGCAGGGGAGGAAAATACATTAACTAAATTACTATGGTTTCTTAAACACTATGAAGGATACTACTGACTGCCCACCAGGCAATTAATATTGGTCCCAGTTAGAAAACTGTAATGGAATATCTAAAGAACAATAGACCTAAGATGTCACTGGAAATGCTGCAGCTCATAGACTCAGAAAATTGTTCTCTTTTTTTTAAAATCTAAATCAAAAAAGATATGCTAAAACAAAATAATAATCTGCATTCTTTTTCCCTGAGCTACACATGCTGCTTTGAGGCTGTATTTGCCAGAGAACTTGATTATTTGTTATTTTTTAATCAACCAGTTTATAGTTTCAAAAATATGTTTTCAGCCTGATTGTTGTACTGAATTGGTTTCTGCTGATCTTTTGCTTTGACATCAAGAGCTTATTTTGTTCTAAACTAGGAGTGTTGAAGTAAATGTTCTAGAATTAAGGTGTGAAATGGCAAGATCTGATTCAGGAAAATTCCAGCAAAGTCGAGATGATAAAATTAAGTGAAAATAAAGGGGTGATTCAAGTGAAAAGGAAGTATTAAGGCAGTTGTGGGTTTATTGTGTGGAAACTAAGAGGATTTGATCCTTCTCATTTCAGTGTCTTTGTGTGGCATGCAGCTCCTGCCATCCAACGAGGCAACATTAATATTTCGGCAGTCTCCACTGCCTTACTATTTAGCTATTTATAATGAAAACTGCAGTGTAATTTTCAATATTTAAATACTGAAAATATTAGTATATGTATCATTTATTTGAATGGTGCAAGTAACACCATCTAGAGGTTATCCAATATTGCCTAATCAAGATTCATTCCAGTGATGCAGTGTAAATCTTGATCAACCTACAATAATATACAGTATGAACAGGCAACACTGGGTTTACCTTTATGGGGTATGATGTCATCCTTTATACCACTGGCAGGGATTCAACTAATTAATGGAGGCCCACATTAATTACGGATTAAGTACCAATGCTCAGTATTGATACCGTATAATTAAAGTGTAATTCATTACTGTTCAGAAAATGCCGCTTAGTTCCATGGTTCTCTGCATTAAAGTAAGGACTGAGGATTTACCAGAAAGTAAAGGAGCTTTTAGCTGAGCCCACAAGTGATTCAAAACACCGTAATTAAACAGTGAGCTAGTTGTTAATTTTTTATATCAGTGTCACGATTTATTCATAATCTGATACCTCCTTAGTGAACTTGCACATGAAACAAGTGTTCCACTGTCTTTAAAATACAAAAGATATGGCATGGATGTCATATGGCCACTCCAGCTAGTTGGAAAGATGCCCTGGAGTCAGCGGGGAGAAAGAGGCACTTGTGAATTTATTCTAAAGTAAATTTGTTCTAAAGTAAATTTTCTAGTTTTTTCTGAAGTAAACGTCTGGAAACACTCTAAAAAGTGCTGCTTCCAAGGGATTTCAGCAGGATCCTTTGGAAGTGTGTTCTGATCTGCACAGGACTGATAAATCTTTGGGGATGTCAGAGTGTGTTAGTTCTGAGTGCAATGAACCTTACCCATACACGCAATGTGCTGCTGTCACCAGCCACTCGTCACTGACAAGGGAAGCTCCACAAACAGGTAGTAAATTAAAATGGAGGGAAACTATCCAAGGCCAAGCCTCTCTTCTGGCATCACTTCCACCTACAATCCTTGTGGTGTTGTTCGGAGTTACCAGGTGTTTTCCACAAGCTAAAATAGAGAGAAAAGAAAAAAAAGAAAAAAAAGTAAAGATTAAGGGGATATAGTCATTTTATTAGACTAGTCAATATTCTTGGAAAAAATAGGCTTTGTAGAATCTGAACTGCTGTTCAAAAATAGCAGAAAAAAGTTTGGTGTTTTATAGCTGAAATCAAGATGTAACTTTATAACTTGGATTTAGATATGTTCCTTCTTTAGACCTTCTGGATTTTTTATATGTGTTTTCGGTATAGATCCATCTCTAGTGTATACTTAACACTGAAAACAAGTGAAGACTGTAAATTTTCTTGTGTTTATATCATTATGAGTATAGCTTTTATAGCCCAATATCTAACCTTTCCATTCAAGCTATAAACATTAGGCTTTATGGTCCGAACAATTTGATCTCCCTGTGAAATACTCCTGGAGTCTGTGTACTTACATGGAATGTTACATTGCAGATGAACCACCAGGTTGTTCAAACAGTGTTCTCTAGAAGGAAAATGCAATTAAATCAACAGACAACTCTAAATGATTACCAAATATATAAACATACACATATAAATGTATATAATCATATATATGTACATTAGTTTATCAGTTTACCAGTATCCCACATGTTTAAATTATTTTTAGTTATAAATAAACATTGTGCAATACATAAGACTAAATTTACATATTCCCCTCCAATGAACACTTAATTGGTTTATGTTATGGAAATAAGTGTAGACATCCTTGTGTTTTAGGGAAATGAGTCATCTGTCTGTGACAGACTCCCAGTAAAACTGAAATTGCCTATGGCATTTTTTTCCTATCTTTTGAGATATTTTCAATACCTTACCACTAGAGATCAGTGTGACCAAAGAATTTAAGAGGATAGTTTGATACCACCGTATCTTTTTGGTAAGATAATAATGCACGGTAAAATACATAGCTTCATCTGCAAGGTTAGAAATTATTTAGCAGAGATATAAAGCAAGAGTCTGAGGAGCACAAGAACACAGATCAAAACTACTCAAGCATTTCTGACACCCAGCGGTTTTAAGATTGTGTTCATAGCTTGTAATGAATCTGAAACACTTGGGACAGTGTCTGTGCTAGCAATTTCTATCTATCTGATACACACAGAAAAACAGAGAGAGAGAAAAAAAGTCTGCCAATGGTTCATTTACAGTGTGCATTTCCACATCATTTTTAAATAGGAAAAGGGAAGCTTACTGTAAACATGATATGATGTGATGTATCCCTCACTATATTTGCTGTAAATCTGATGTCTCTTGTGAGGGAAATAATAGTGCCTGACATGACATTTTCCCAGTGGCATAGTGGTACAAGAAGGAAAGTGGGAACTGTAACCACCCAGCACCTGCTTAATTAAACCTTTACTACAGAGGGGTAAGAACAAGATATCCCTTCACCTCTGAACAGTCTCCCATCACCATCTTTTAAAGCTGTAATTTAAAAAGTGGAAACCAAATTCTGTAATTTGTATTCAAATCTGTATTGACTCCATAAGGGTGTCCCTTTCTAGTGAGGCAAACATCAAGGAGGACAACCAGAAATGCACAAACCCACAGGAAACCAAGACCATCTTCTGCATAAACTTCATAGCAACTAGATACTCTTGACCAAGCTCCCTTCATAGGCTTTAAAAGGGTAATCAGTGGGGCTGTATATCAACTTCTTTATTTATCTGATCCCGTGCTTTCTTACAGGTAGATTAATAAAATAGCCAAACTAATGCCCAATATGTCAGATTCGTCCCTATAATTTTACATTAAAGCAGGGAGTCACATGTACCAAGGGGCTTTGTCCCCTCACCAGTACCTACAGTTTGCTTTAGTTAGAAATGACTTCATGGACCTCTGCTTTTTCTTCTTGCTGAAGCTGTCTCCCAGCAGGAAGAGCACTTCCTTGCCTGCACCTCAGCCCAATAGTCTCATCTGCCTCTTGGTCAGCACAGGAGATGCCAAAAAGGCAGCAGAGACACTGGGTGTGCTGAATACCCAGACCCGTGTGCCTCCCTGAGTGTCAGCTGCGAAACAGCACGCCAGGCAGAAATCTGGAGTGGTTAGGAGGTCTGTGAGTATGATCCTCACTTAGAGGTGGCAAAAGCAATTATCCCTGCGGAATCTGCTCACATATATCTACCAGGCAGGGTTCTGCACTGTCACAAAGCTATCCTGCCAAAAATCACATTACCTAAGGGCATCAGAGAACACTTTTGCTGCTTCTGTCACTGCAGCTTTCAAGCCCTATTATATGTGCCCTCCTTTGTTTCAGTGGTGGATGCACTTGAGTAAAGACCAAAGGCAATGTGAGAAACACATTTTATAATTGGATTACCAGTTAATTAACTCAGTTGTTTGAATTATCAAATCTGTGTGATCTTTCTATCATTTATTATATGTACAAAAATAATGTGTCAATCTGTGATAGTGTCACCCTTTAAAATGATTCCTATTAGCTGTCCATGTGAAACACGGTAGGAGACACCTATTTCTGCAACAGGAAGACAACTAAGATAAATGAATTTATTCCATTTCCTCCTGCACTAATCACTTTTTAGTGTTTAATTGATATTAAGAGAAGAAATCTTTAAATCATTACTGCTCTTCAAGATGTCTTGTGGCAATTCTGGTTTAGATATCCATTCAAGAAAAAAAGAAAAATAGCTTGCAATGATATTCCATTAGTTTAAGATACTTTCACCACCAGTGAGAAATATAAATAAATGTTTGGGAGTATAGTTAAGACATAAAATGTGTGTTTTAATTTTTTTCCCTTGAGATAATATAGAGCATAGAAAAATAATAATTCTCTCCTGCTTTATTACGATGTGGTATATTTATAAAGGCAAACTAAAAGAACATCGACTCTTGCCATCCTCAACACAATTTCAGCATTTTAGCAATTAGGCAGTAATTTTCTGCCTCAATGCTTTTGGTAAGATTCCAGAAAAATGTGTATAGTAAACCCTCCTATAAAGCAGAAAGATAGCAGTTGAAGTCATTATATATATTTTTTTTAATTAATGATGGATTATAACTATGGATGAATATCACTCCCTCTAAATTCAACTATTTTATATAATTTAGAGATTTTTAGATAAGAAATGTTTTGCTAAAATAACAGTATTACTTGTTTCCACAGTAAATGGTTAAAGACTTCGCTTAAGATTTTACTGAATGCTAACTAAAAATGTAGTGAGCATCTTTTTCCCTTTTAATTTACAATAGATGGAGAAGAATGGAAGGGGAAGAGTTGCCCAATGTTACCCAGAGCTCATCAGTAGACAGAGAATAAAACCTAGATGTGTTTATGGTCCAGACCCTGTACAGAATCTTGTTACCTCTTAGATAAATTTGAGCTAGAAATAAGTGTTTAAATGATTACCACCATTCAAGTTATCATTTGTATGAGGAAGAAAACTCACTCCACCCACCTTTTGGTAAACATTAGGCTATGGTTCACTCCTTTGGTGATGTTCACAAATGGGCCATTTCCAGTGAATAATACAGTTGATGACCTATTTGTATTCCTGGAAGGAAAAGATGCATATATTTTTAGATATTTACCCTGTTCCACTAGTAGAGTAATATTTGGGAAATGATTATACTGGTGGAATAAATGGTATCTTTTTTTTTTTTTCCCCTCAAATAATGACTATTTAGCAGGAGATTCTTGAGGCTTGAAATTCCTGTGGATTAAAATGTGACTAACTAAATTCCACTCCTACATCTTACTCCATGATTTCTAATGCTACAGTAATATTGAAAGAGACAGAAATTAATTGTTTTACCAGCAGTAATTATAATTTTTTGCTTTTCTGTGGCACAATGAGGGATTTGCAATACCAAATCTTAAATACATGGAGCTAAAACTTGGTATGCAAAACACAGCAGTATCAGCTGAACCTTGGAGAATCACAGTCTTGCTTTTTGGGGGGAGAGTAATTACACTGATACAATACTGTCTAGAAAAGAACTGAAACAGTATATCATGAAGAATGTAATGGAATAAATGCTACTTTCAGTAAAAGTTAAGTTTCACCTTGTAGGTCTGTTTATATCAAAATAACTATGGAATACATCAAGGGTGTTGTGTTTGCTATTGATCATGACAGTTCCTCTGAAGTGGGTTGTATTCACAGAAGCACAGAATAATTTTGGTTGGAAGGGACCTTTAAAGATCATCTAATCATTTTAAAGGTCACCAATTATTCTGTTCCTCAGCCTACTTGGTTTTTTTTGCAGCAATGGCTTTTTGAACACCAAGAATTCTGTGTCTTATTGGTAAGAGAAATTGTTTTGATGTTTCTAAACCATATCTAGGTTTACTTTGTAACCTATTCTGCATCATGTACCTTGTAATACTGCATATGACCAGCTTGGAACATATACCCATGAGTCATATTTGCTTTCCCTTGAGGAAATTTGGGGAAAAAAGACAACTATGCCTAAACTGTATAATTTTTGGGGGAATGACAGCCTAGTTCCATCTGACTGTTTAACCATACATATCTCAGGAGCAAGAGGAGAACCACTTGTGCAAGTTTAACACAAAAGGAGTAAAGTAGTAAAGTACTCTCTTTACTACTCTCACATTGTTTATGTCTGGACTCATATGAAGAGCTGCTATTTTCTAACTGCTTGCATTCCCACAATATTTAATATGAAAATTTGAAAACTGTAAATAAAATTAACCTCTCTATACTTTGTGCATCTGAAATGAAGGTTCCTAAGCAATGGGTTTAAGCCAAGCTTCCTAATGTCTGATCCTAAGTGAAGCTGTGGGCTTACAAATCCCCCCAAATCATTGACATTCCTCCTATACCTTTAAGGTCAAAGCACACATTATTGGTTGTTGACAACTGGCATGAAACTAGGTCTATCAACAAATTATCAGAACTCTCATAATACTGGTCATCGATGCTGCAAACACAGCCTAAACACACTTGAGAACTACATTCTCTCTTACACCGAGCACATGACTCTTTGGTGGAAATGGTGAGGATGGAAACCTCATCAACCTGGAAATCTCAGACAAGACATCATTTTCCAGTGAAATAAATTTCTTCTCAAGAATTTTGTGAGAATTTTACAGTTCAGTAAAGGTCCAGCTGGCTCTGGTCCCAGAGAAACAAGCATGCTTCACACCAGACCAGTGGAATGGTGAAAAGCTCAATATATGATTTTCTTTATTCCAGGAAAAGAGGTGCCGATAATACTCAGAATTTAACTGTAGATGCACACAGCTACAAGCACAAGCTGAACAAAGGATCATTTTCAGATGTCCCAAGAGCATCAATTTGTTCACCTTCTACCCCAGACCCATTAAGAATATTTGTAAATGGTTTGCCTAAGCTGTATTTTGTAGATGAACATATAGACATGCCTGCAGGTTTGCTTCCTGTTTGGCACATATCACAAATGCAACAGTCACATATTTGAAAAAATGGAGGCAAAAGAATTCACACGTGTGGCTTATTAGAATCTGTGTGGAACACGGCACTTTCTGGCCCAGCTATATAAATAATCAGGATATGCTACAGGACTCTGATCATTTCAGTCCTTTTAATAAATTAAACAGCAAATGAGATTAGCAAATGTATAATCAATTAACAGTAAAGGCAAATTGTCCTAGATGAACCTTAGCCTTCTTTCTCTAATAAAGCATGATTCTAGGTTGTAATTCAGTAGAGCAGCATGAGCTATAGCCTACTCAGGACCTGTTATTACAAACATCCATTTAGAAACAAATATGGTGACACTTATTAAGAAATATACTGCTACAGGGGGATTCAGGGAAGGCAGAAATAGTGGTTTTTATATATATATATATATATGTATATATGTGTGTGTGTTATATATATAAACATATATATCTCTATATATACACATATACATACACACACACACACTTCTACACACACACATGAGAATTTTATTCTATTAGTAGTATCAGTAACAGCAGTAGCCCCCAGGTTCCAAAAATGTGATACAATTTATGTTTAAAGATACTTTCTCTTGACAATGGGAATATTTAATAAACAGAAATGGAATTGAAAAGAAATAACTAGGAAATTCAAAATAAAATTTTTTAGCACGTGCTTCTGACTAGTTTGTAGAGAACCTGAAACCTACTGCCACAGAATGTTATGGTGGCAAAAACAGAAGTAATTTTTAAAAGGTAATAGCACCATGAAAGACAAAGTTTGTTGAAGCCTATCAAATATAAAAATATAATTTAAATCGTTAGACCACAAAATTACTCCTTTCCAGAAGTTGCAGAGGGAAAAGAGGCAAAGGAGGAGGAGAAAGAATCATAGAAAGAAGGCTACTGGACACTTTAAAGAAGATGGTATTTGCCTAGAAAAATATTTAAAGATGGTTTGTTTGTTCTTATATGCATGCTTAAGAGAGATAACTACATACATAAATTACAGTCAGGATTTGTGCATGTGGATATCGGATATTTATGCAAATGCAACACCCACTCAAAGGGAAAAAAGTCAAGAATACAACATCCAATGATTAGAAGTATTTTTGAGATAACACTTGGATATTTTTCTAAGTCCTTCTAACTCTGTGATTGCTACAATTAATTTATCAGAAGGGCATTTGCAGGCATCTTTCTGTGGTCAGAGACTAAAATAATAAATTGTGAGCTTAGAATTTAATTTAGTTATTACCTGGATGAGTGACATTCCCTAAAAACTTCAGCACTGCACAAAAGCTAGTTATTATTCAGTGGATGGCAGTGAAATTTCTTGCAATGTAAGTAGGGCCAGAGTTTAGGCCATGAATTTTACCATAGATTGAAAAATGCAACACCCCTGCGCTCAACCCTCCCCACCTTTTCCATGAAAATTCTTCTGAACAGTGACTGAAGCCAAATCTACTTTTCAGTCATGTACTTCCCTCCTCCCTCCCTACTCTAAATATACCTCAAGAGAAATGCAGTTTCTCCCAACAACTCAGATCTAATGATAGGTATGAAATGTGTAGGGAGCCCAGCAGTGGAATATCCAAGGGATTATCTTGAATTTACTTGCACTGAACAGCAGTAGGATAAAACCAAGGCTGCTGTTTGCTCCAGCTTTACTCTTGAGCCGTCCTTATAAAAGTGAAGACACAAATGATGACATAAAGTGATAAAAGACTAATGTCTCCACATCACTCTCCTAATGTTCTCCAACATGTGTCCTCGTGCCCAATCTGCCACATTCAGTCACCAATCCTGCTGGGAATGCCATCAAAACAGAATCTGCGACACTTACAAATATGCTGGCGCACCAAGCACCTTCACTTGACAGAGAAAGATGCATTTGCCATTTTTTTGGATGGTAAAGACACGGTAAAATGAGGGGGAAGACGCCAGTACATACTCAACAAATCTGTGAACAAGTGACAATGAATATTTGTCACTCACCCGAACCCCAACAGCTGGCAAACACTGTCTGAAGTCTCTTCATTCCAATCATCTACACATACCAGGTGCCACGTCTTCCCAATCCTGGCCTGTACCAGCCCTTCAGTGATTAGGGAACCATTAAGTAATCTCACTGTGGAAAAATGTGGACAGAAGCATTTTAGATAAGTGATAAACCGTGTTCCTCCCCCACCCCAAGCAGACAGAAATGTAGTATAAACAGATTTATTATTGACAACAAATAACACAAAAAAAGTTAAAATGCATTACGGAGGTAATGAACCCAGCATCTCCAGGATGTTGTGTTCCCACAGGAAGGAAATGTTATTGTTATCTCCTTCTATATTTCTGCAACAGGAGAGTTTCATACCCTGTATTTTGCAAATGTATCAGAAATAGACAATAAACAGTACATTTTCTATCAACTTTAACCAGTGCTTTTTTTCCTTAATCAGCACTATATAATTTCCAAATAGTATGTGAATACATGATGCTCAGTAACGCTGGTTGGAAATAAGGTTAAAATGAGAGTTGACAGAAGAAAATGGACTTTACAGTTCCAATTGCTATGAGTTTTCACTGTTTCCATTGCAGTTTTAGTTAAAACACTCATGCAAACAATAAAAGCTCACTGAAAGCCAGTCTTTCTATCAAAAATTTTCCCAAAACAAAATATTCAGAACAAAAGTTTTTGGTGAAAAATCTCTCTCACACTATGGGCACAGTGCCAAGACAGTTGGAGAATAAGACCAAGGGACATGTATACATACATATAAAATAAGAAATATAACATTAAATATATATATATATATTATAAGGAGGTCCACAGAATGTCCTATATGCCTTAGGAGTTAAAGTTACATTTCAGGCAGATGGTAGTTATTGCCATCATGAAGTAGGGAAAAGCATGCAATGCACTGAAATTTACTGGTTACTAAAATATTTTTTTTAAATCATAGTTTTGCAGAAAACCTTTTTCCACCAAAATCCTTTCACAAAGAGTACCCACTCTAGCAGATAAAAAAAAAATTTAGGAATGCCTCTTTGACACCCAGAGTACATGAATGAAAGAAGTGATGTGCAATTATTAATTAATGGTAAATCTCAGTGATGCAAAATTTCCAAGCAGTCTTGAAAAATTTCATAATTGTATGTACTGACAAAGATTTCTCCAGGTTACTTTTGACACTTCTCTTCTACTTGAACTATAATTCCTTTTCCTCCGTCCTCATCTGATCCACGTTCTTCTCCAAATTGCTGGTAAGGAATGAGAGAATCATTGAGCATTCAACAACTGATTAATTCAAATATCATATATTTTAGAATCCTGCCTTTTCTTTGCAGACCCTGGGAAGTTTCAGAAGTTGGGGTTTCTGAAAAGACAGTTTGTCTAGTTCAAATTGCCACTTCTGATAATAAATTGAAATTGGTTTCAGGAAAATGAGCAAGGCTTTTGGACACTGAAAAGGCTCAATGTGAGGATTTCTGATTGAATTTTCATTTTGTTTTAAGATGTAGATTGATTCAGCCAAAGTTTGGATTAAATTGGGTTTTGGAAACAATTCTCCCAGTCTTTTCATATGAGCCAATTTGTTACAAAGTAATAGAAAATTGGTGGCAAAATCAATCTTTTGGAAAACGTACATCATGTTACTGTAGATGATAGTTGCTTCGTTCAGATCTTTATTAGTGGTGATTGGAAAAACCCAGTCAAGTACTCTTTGTCTAAGAAGAAACTGAAGTGAATTTTATTCCATACATATTAAAAGAAGAATATGTTTGCAACAAAATAGCTAATTGCACCAATGCAAAGAGGGAATCCATGTCTTCAGACATATATATATATACACACATGTATTTATATATACTGTATATACAAAAATATATATGTGTATATATATATATATACACACACACATAAAAGGTGTTGAAATCAATGAAGCCTGTCAGCACACATCCTAGGATGTATCTGATTTTTAAAACAAAGGAAGATGATGAGTTTAAAGACCACTTTTAAAACTTCCATTAGTGCTCCATAGTAGATTGTCAGCATAGCACTTCATCAGAAACTGCAGTTTAACTTCTGTGCTAGGCCCGACATGATTTTAATGTTAATTTTACATTTCAGTTATTGTTTAGGGAATGCTGTTTCCCTATTTTGTGAAATGAATTAGTATACTGTACACTGCATTTTGGAAAGAGCCACTTTACCAGAGGATTAAGGAATAGCAGCTGTTGGTCTCCATTTTGTAGGAAAAAGCACATTCTCTGAAGACTATGGACGCTGCTTTTGGAGCTGTGCCATCCCTTCACCCTACAGCAATGCATCCACAAGGTAGAGTCCAGGTGGGCTGGAGGGCGCCATGTGTTATGATTTGGCTTCACAGCCACAAAACTATTTGGGAATTTCCATCAAGAAGACTCTTATTCTCTACCCTGAACTACAGAATTTATACTGCTGTGAAACTCAATTACAGCAAAAACTGGTAGAATTGGGGAATACAAAATGGATATGTTGAGTTTTCATCTAATTTTGAGGCCATTGTAAACAGCTATAATTTACATCACAGAGGAACTTCCTAGCTTTTCCAGAGATCTTCACCATATTCGATATATTATCTCAGAAAAGTGACTCTGATTTTTGTGCCCTGACAAACTCAGTGAGACACTGCTGTGTAAACTGGCATGGCCTGCGTGCATCTGCAGTGTTCTACATTTGCTGAGGTGTCTGTTTTCCTGGGCAATTCCTTCCAAATATGCATGGCTTATATTGGATACAAGGAAAAATTTCTTCACCAAAAGTGTTGTCAAGCACCGGAACAGGCTGCCCAGGGAAGTGGTGAAGTCACCATCCCTGGAGGTATTTAAAGGACATGCAGGTGTGGCACTGAGGGACATGGTTTAGTGGTGGCCTTGGCACTGCTGGGTTAGTGGTTGGACTTGATGATCTCAAGGGTCTTTTCCAATCTAAACAATTCTGTGATTCTTTGCATGAAGGAAACCTTACTGCACTTTGCTTCGTCTGAGCCATCTTCACAGTCGGGAACGTTGTCACAGAGGTTACTCAGTGGTACACATTTCCCACTACCACACTGATGCTCATCAACTGTGCAAGGTCCTAAAGGAAAGAGAGGAAAATTAATCCTTAATTATGAGGAAGGTTGCTGTTGGCTGGAGATCTTAATGGTTCACCTGAAAGAAAAATTGAGGGCACAGTATGCAGAACCTTTGATTTCCTTTCTTTCCATTTCCATCTGCCTCTCTTACAAAAAAAAAAGATAATTCTTAGATAAATAGAAGCTAATTAAGAATAAAATCTATGGTGCCATACCTTGTAGTTTCTGCTATAGTTAGCATTGCTCAGTTACTAATGTTACATGGAATAATCCTTGGACTGAAAAGTCAAATCCTGTCAACAGTGACTACTGAATTTAAGTTTCAAATGTTCAGCACTTTCACAAAAATTTAGAGGCTTTAAATTATGTCAAGCCAATCATATAAGCAAAGAGGCACTGAAAGACAAGAGTCTCCTTCTGAAACCTGTTTGTGAGGAAATGCAGGAGACAAAAGCAACAGAAATGAATGAGGAAACCATGCACAAAAGTAACATCAAGCTACTTCAGTACCAAATATATAATAAAAGCAGATGAGACAGAGAGTAAATATAAAGTTATAATCCTTTCTATGGCCAAAGTGTATTTTTAATGCCTCTATTCAATATATTTACAGGAAATATGCAGTTAACTTCTATTGAAAAATTGTTTATTTTCTTTATTTTACCTTCTTGGACTTGAAAAAAATTAATTATTTAGAAGCCTTATTTAAGGCAAGATAATTGCTTTATTTTTGATTTTTAAAATATTTTTATAAAATGATTCATTCATGAATCAGTATAGCCTGTACTAAAATGGAAGCAAAAGAATATATTTTATAAAAAGCCTGACATGGATTTTCCCACATTCAATGTCCATAACTAATGATAGATATTTCTTAGAACTTAGTTCTCACTTATACATTTTTTCTTTATTATATTGCATACTGTGAAAAATATTTCTGTTCAAATTATACTTCCTTTTCAAACCCCCAGTATTTCATGGAAAAATAAAATACAAAGAAAATTCTATTTTCTTCTAATATTAATTTATTTGCTGACTATCCTTTTATCCTTAGGCCTGCATGCTAATGATATTAGTCTCCACGCTTTGGCTGTGAAGATCATGAATAAGCATAATTCTTTTCCAAATGGAACCTTTTTAATATATTTAACAAGAACTGGAAATGACCATTCAGAGAGCTCTGCCTCACTAAGCTTAATTTTTATTTTACAAAAAAAAAACCATGGGCAAAGCTGGCTCAGCAAAGATGCTGAACCAGCTAAAAAAAAAAAAAAGTGGTGTTGGACTGAGCAAATGTGATAGAGAAGGTAGAACAAGAAGCAGCAAAATGGTCCTAAGTACATATAAACCAATCTCTCAGTCTTACACAATGGGATGAAACTTGAGTTAATCTTGCAGATGTAAATCAATGGTGAAGATTTTTTAAAACATTAAGAAAATTATACAATTATTATTCTTATTATATTAAAAATCTGCAGCTATCTAAACATGCTGTGAGACATTTGCCTTTTCTTATAGTTAAAGCAAGACAAACAGCGTAGATTCTTGTTGACTTTCTGTTCACATAAACAAACGATACTTCACACGTTTCTCAATCCCTACTGCTTTTTATTCCTGCTGTCAGACTTCCACAGAAGTAATAAAAAGCCTCTAATTAATTCTGTCAAGATTTGGCCTAGAGTTAGTGTAATTATTTGTCCTGGTAAGCATATTGCTGTTCCATGTAATTTGCATTTGGTTCCGTTTTGCATAATTTTGGAGAGTTGACTGCTGAATTATGAGTGACAAATCTAACTGCAGTCCCCAACAAAATCAAGGGTCTTTCAGAAGGGGACTTGCTGGGAGCAGAGATGCTGTTGTCCAAATATTTAATAAACCATGTCTTCTGAGATTATTCACATACTAGGGACAAATTTTTTTAAAGACACAAGAAGGACCCATATTGCAAATACTGATCAAAGTCACAACATAAAATTTTCTCTTCTAGTGGATACGATCAATAGTAAATATTTTACAAATGCATTTAAATACTAATGTTTTAACATGTAACAATTTTAATATTTAAACATTAATGACACCCTCAAATGAGTCACAAAGTGATGTTCTTTTCTGAGGCTTATATAGGGAATAGTTAGTATTTGCCCTTTACACTTGAATGGATTTTGGTCAAAACACTATCTCAATGAGTTGCAGATGATACAGGCAATTACACTAAAGAAACAAAGCCACCACTTTTCATGCTAGAAGACATAAAGTCTAGATGAGTACCCACTAGGCTTTCTCTCTTTAACTTCTGCATATTTCCATTGAGCAAGGGCTGACAGCCACCTTCCACTCTCCACTTTTTCTCAAAGGCATTTGACCAGTGGTATAACCTCTTAAATACAAAGGTTCAGCTGCTTACTTAGATTGTAGCCAGTGGTAAAGTTTGCAAGAAATCCTTTCCTTGCTCCAGACTCGTCCGTGCGGAGGATTACTGTCATCTGGTTTCTTGTGGAGAAGACATCTGGCAACGGGCCTTGTTCTGTGTAGACAGCTATTCACCAGGAGAAATGGACACATTTCAGCTATTCTGTTCACATGCATTTCAGAATATTTTGGGTTCATAAGCAAACACTGCCACCTCATGAATGCAGCTAGTTCCCCAAACCTAACTGGTGTCAGACTGCAGCAGTCAAAGCCCAACCCCAAACCTAACTTATCAGTATAGAAAAATCAGGTTTAACTCAGAGATTATGCTTCTGCTTGTCCACAAATAAGCAGTCTGATTTATTGGGAAGTTAATTTCATACAGATTGCAGGAAAGCTGAGTGTGTGCAAACATTTTGGAAACGTGATGTCCCATACAGTATGCTTTCTCAAATTTTCCTCGTAATTTCTGTGGCCCCAAAAAATGAGAATAAATGTAGAATGAAATGAGAGAGATTTAATTTCCTTTGTATTATATCCATCATATATTTGCTCCAGGTGTCTGATTAAATTAATTTTTGTACCCAGTACTGCTACTTGCCCAAAAGTAGGAATCTGGTCCTCTGCCATCTCTGATTTCAACCACATCATCAATACTGTCCAGATCAAAAACCTCAAAGTGAAGTTGAATGTTTTTTCCACTTTCAGCATTTAAGTACCACACACCTAGAAAATAATAACACAAACACACAAATCACCTTTTCAATAGTTACCTTTACAGTGTCATTTTCATGTTGAAAGGCTTTGGGGAAAAAAATTCTCTGCTAAACTATTAAAAGTCACCCAAGAGACTTACAAGTCTAAATCTTATTTTTAAAAGTAACTTATGTTGTCAAGATCCAAAATTCAATAGACTCTCATTTTTAAAACACTTTTGTAAACTGATTTTAGGCTCCTATGACATACATACATGTATTTTAAATCATTCATGTCAACTGTGAGTTTCCCTAAAGCAGTAAAGCTCACTCTTTTCTGACTGTGACAATGTGACAATTAGTTTTGTCACTTTAGTCTTATTTGATAGTAAGATAATTTTTAAAATCAGTCACAGAAGTCTGTCTTTCAAGTTAGATAGCTTTTTGCTTGTGTTTAGCTTATACTTTCTCATATTTAATCTAAGTGTGAATACTATGGAATTCTTGTAAAGAAAGTAGAAAGAAAAAAACCAACCACTTTAAAAGGTTTTCATAGAATGAAAAGTATTTTCTCACTGGTAGGAATCTCATTTAGGAACTTGTGAAATGAGTACTGGAAATGCAAGCCATTTCTCAGCAAACAGAAACAGAAAATGACAACTCTTATGATTACCATCCTAACACAATTCCCCAGTTGAAGGCAAAGTAATAAATAATTAAAATTTCATTAAGAAGCAATGACAAAGTTCTCTTCCTTGCTTTATCCATCAACAGCACATAGGGGACCACCTTGAAGCTTTCACTTCTGCCAGCTGTAGCTTAATCTAAACCAAGTAACATCAATAGGACAACATCTTTTCACTAGTACGTTAAGAAACTATCAATAAAGACAGGATTCCTTGCAAAATTCATTCATACATTCTTTGTCTCTAAAAGGCTTTAGCTATTTAACATAAGGACTGATATTAACCTGTCAAATACATGGAGGTGTAATGGTAAAATGGGGACTTTCTGCACCTATTGTGTTGTTGCACTGGCAGAAATATATTTGACATAGTAGGCATGATGGGATTGGCCTGTCTGAACCCATTCCATGGGGTTGATGCCCATCTATATCACTTTTTAATCAACTGGCACAGTTTCCTAAGCTTCTGCTAAGTGCCATGTAGAATTTAATTAAAAGATTCCACTGTATATAGCTTATATTTTTTTTTTTTTGTTTGACAGTATCTGACTTGGAAAAGCAGATTTTGTATCTCTATTTTCATATGGCTAAACTTCTCCTGAAGATTTGGAAAAGAATGACTTACAAGTAGCTCGATTAGGGTAATTGTTTGGGAAGTTTTCAGAGCTGAATGTACTGTTTGACTCCCAGAGTTCAACTGGCCCTCCACAGTCAGCTGAAAAAGAAAACATTTCAAAAGCATAGTTAACTTATTGTGTTACTTTTTTCAATCTGCTGTAACAACAATAATTTTTAATAGTAATTTTATGCAGAAGATATTCCAGCTAACTTCATTCCTGGAAGGGTTAAGTTATGGTGCCATTGGTGTAAAGCTTGAACAGGGGATTGTGAGAATCCAACACCCTGGTAAGGACACAGAGTATTAAAAGAAAAAAGGTGTGTGAGGAATTCTCTGTTGCAATGCCTGACCATCCTTTCAGTGAAGAAAGTATTCTTACAGCATTAGCAGAAATATTCAAGTATAAAGCTCATTTTGTCATCTAGCTAATAAACTTGTGGCAAAAAAACTCTAAACCCCAAAAATTCTTATGCTGTTGTTTTCATCAAGACCCTAAAAATGTTTACAGTTAAACCTTGTACATGGTAAAAACAGCTATTTGCTTTTTCCTTGAAACAACTGTTCTAATAAGGAAGGTCTTTATTATATACATGTATATGCACTTATATGTAAAAATTAATAAAATTTATTTAAAGCAAATATTGTAGATATATTTATATACACATACACGCACTCACACACATGGACATACCTAACTGTTCTTTATACACTCAATATTCTATTGAAATACGTAGTTTAGATGGTTGTTTACATTCAAAATATCAGCTTCATGTTCCAAAACTTTATTTTCAGAAATAGTATTTATTTTCATTTCAGCCATCAGAATGGCTGAATGAACAATTAGAATGAGCTTCAGTGTTTTCCCACTTGTGTTGTTTGCAATTATTTATTAAAAAATGAACAGTGCTCCTCCACTTGCTTCAGAAAATAGTAATTAAGGCAGAACAGCCCTACCTTTTTTATTTTGCTTTGCTGTCATTTTATTCTTTGAATTAATGTTGACTTTTTTTAACTTTCAGATTTTGGCTAAACTCTAACTCTCTCCTCCCCACTCCTTATGGCTCAAATTTTGCATTTCTTGATGTCTGCCAGTGTGTCATACTCTGTCCCACTTGTTTGGGGATGGCATAATCTACAAGTCCTACTCAGTCTGACGATTGAATCCCACTGGGCAGAAGGCTCTACTAAATACCAGAAAGATTTGAACTTCCTCACAGCCGCCTGATAGGACTTTCTGTTTCACTAAATCACTCCTGGCAAGAAAAGCCAAACTTTCTGAAAGGAAAAGGAACTGTTAACAACCACACACCAGCTAAGAAGTATATTATGTTTCAGCCTTATGGCTCACTATGAGGATTATTTTCTATAAATACTGTGAACAACACACATAGATTACATTGGCTTTTTTATGGAATATTACTGCACGTGCAAACAGACACACCTTGTAAAGCTACTTGAAGAATATATGATTCTTGCATGGAAAAATGAGAGAAGTAATTGAATTTACTGATGTCTGCAAAAACATGTTTTAAAAATATCCAGTGATCTTTAAATAGAAATTCATATGAAGTTATTCATACAGCTGTTACTTGTTAGGGAACCAAATAGTAATCAGTACCAACAATCTCGGTCCTTTCATTGAACATAACAGACAATTTTCTCAACACTTTAGAAAATTATATATGACCTATTCAGAAATTCCTCTGTGTTTTGGCCAAAACTTCAATTTATATTGACACACACATCTTAAGCGTGGAATCTACTCTGTAATTTCCACACTGTTGTTGGTGTTAAAAGACAGGTTATAAACGAACATGAAGATGAAAGCAATCTTTGTTTTAGATGAAAGTGTAAGCTGACAGTCTTGTGCAAAAGACAAAAGCAAATCCAGCTTCCCTATTCCACCACCAAAAATATTTTTTTCATGTTTCAGTGAGCTTTTATGGCACTGTCAGTGGTGCCAGTGACTCTTGTTGAAGCTCTAATTCTAGTAAAAGAAATTGACTCAGCTCAAAATTCTTTTATCTCTTGTTTACAGACATGACATTTGTAGCGAAACCATTAGTGTTAGTAAGCTTGCACCACACCTATCAAAGTAATTTCATAATTCTTTGAAGATGATTGATAATATTCACTTTTTTCATCAGATTAGAGATAGCATGTACATATCTCAACAAAGCTATGAAAACAAGATGGTTTTTCCCCAGCAACAGCTTTTTTATCATACTGAAGGACAGTGTGGATCCTCTCTAATCTCTCTCATAAGGAAGTATGTGCCATATGACAACATCCTTTTTTTGAATATTAAAATTTTATTACCGTATTTTGGGCAGAGATCTACAGTTTGAACAACATTTCTTTAGTGTTTTGACAGTAGCACTCAGCTCCTACTTGCCACAGATTTGTTCCACCACAAATCATTAGATTGATGCCAACTTGTGAGGTGTGTTTACCTGAAAGATGGCTGTAGGTGGCAGACATCAGCACCTCTCCACAGAATTACTTTAATAAAAACTGCAATTAAAATCCCAAAACTCATTTTGGTAACTTATGACTGAAATTACTACTGCTATTAAAATTTAATTTTGCTGACAGAGACATCTTGTTGAACTTTACCTCCCCGTGTTTTGTGATGGAGCTCTAAGGCTGCATTTTGCTCTTATATTTACAAGATTTTGTTTTCTTACCTGTCATGATGCAGTAGATTTGGAGGTGACAGATTTGACAGAATGACAATATTAATACACAGTGTTTCAACATGAATACAATGCAAACAGTCTTTTTTTATATATTAATTTTAGACCATTTTCATTTACTATATCCTGTCAAGAAAACAACTTTGCAAGTGACAGTTGATCTAATAAGAGGCAGTCCTGGAACATTCTCACTGTTTCTTTTAATGATTTGCAGCCATCTATGAATAGGGGTTTTGTAGAAATATCTTTTTCTTTCCCAAATTTTCATCTCCTTTCACAATAAATTATAAAGCCCTATCAGATATTTTAATAATATTTTCCCTCCAAACTTTATTTATATTTGTATTACTTTTTGCTTTGAATGTGCTTGGACTTGGTTATCATCGTACACAATCTTTCTTCATTGTTTTATATACATTTTCCATTTATTTTTATTTTTTCAAAGCAAACGTTGTCTTTTCCCTTTTTAATGTAATCATATATTGTAGTACTAACAATACAACTAAATGCATATTGAAAAGAACTATGTAATTGTGAGCCTTGTTTTGGATATACCTCCATTTTGGGTATCAGACACTCACGTAGTTTGTGCTCCATTCTTAAACCATTCTGGAACTGTTATAAATGAATTTACTTAAATATGGGAGTTTTCAGTGTGCCTGTTCTCTCAGACTTTCCACTACTGAGACCTCTAGTGATACTATTACATGACTTTGCTCATTCTCTTATTCCCCCTTCTACATTGTTTATAATTTCAAATATAGAGGTTAAAATCTTCCTTCTGTTTCTTCTTTCCCCTTCAGTGGTGTCCTGGTAGCTTTACTAATTAAAGCTTTTTGAGACAAATTCTGAATTATTTAATTATCCTCCACTCTTCAAGTCTTGGAAGATACTGTAGTGATAGTTTAAGACGTGATTCTACCCATTGCTGTCAGTGGAGTCACGGGCAGGGAGCTTGATCTATAGTATGTTATTCTGAAGATAATTTTATGGTGCTGAAGAGAGCTTTTTATAAATCTGAAGGGTGAAAATTCTGAATCACTCGTACACAAATAGATTAATAGGAAATCAACTGCAACTGAGTGTTTACTTACTAGGAACTGAAGCGGTAGTGGCAACAGTCGGCATCGCGGTTGGCTCTAGGTAATTGCTCTCATTGCACTTTCCCTTTGTCAGGCCGATGTCATCCACGGCAATGTCACTCACACCACGCCTTTTAAAGGCATCAAAAATAACCTGAAGTTCAGGGAAGATTAAAAAAAAAAAGGATTTTAAAATTTAATGAACCATTTTTTCAACTTCCCAGGCCTAATCGATCTGTCTTCTCTCTTGAATGCTCTTATTCCCCCTGTAAATCTACGCTGGCGCTGCACTACAGGGAGGACGCCAGGGATGAGACAGAATTCCTGGCAAAACAAAATAGCACTGTGGAGACTGAGGGGATCACTCTAAGGAATGCAGCAACTTCTTCATACAAGTGATGAACACAATTTAAAAATATTCAATGCCTTTACTTTTTATATATAAATCCATACAATTTTCAAAAGAAATTCTGCATTGCTCATCAGGCCAAAATTTCTTCTGAACTAACGGTGTATCTGCATGAAAAACAGAAATTAATCTAATCTGTTCATTATTTTCCTTTAATATCCACCTATTTAAAGTAATCCTACAACCAAGGAATTAGTGTTGGTCAAATACTGTTAGGTATAACAATCTTCCTGAATTCATAAATCACACATTTGCTGGAAATCTGATGCAACCAGGTCACTTTTGCTTCCTCAGATGGTAAATGCATTTTTCTGGTAGTGTTTTTGCATCATTCAAAACTACTGTAGCAGGGTAAACTATTCCAAATATCTATAAAAAGGAATTGTTTTCAAAAGAGAGGTGTTGAAGGAATTGTCTAGAATAAATCTCCCCTTTGTGTTTACAGATAAGTTAGGCCAGTTGTTAACCATGTGGTGCCAAAAACCACTTCCATCTGCAACACGCTTTCAGTGTATTACTCTGTAAGCAATTAATGAAATTACTGATTTGAAATCTGACATTATTTAATTTTATCCCATGCTAAGGGGCTCTAAGCAACCTGGTCTGGTGGAAGGTGTCCCTGCCCAAGCAGGGAAGTTGGAGCTAGATGATCTATAAGGTCCCTTCCAACTCAAAACATTCTTTAATTCTATGATTCTGCATGCTAAACATTTATTTGATGACATGGATTAGTACATAATAGTCGATAATATCTTTGGAGCTGTGGATCACTGGGTTAATTTCACAGGAAAGTCTGATACCAGTTTACCTAAAATAAATTTTTAAAAAACTAGTAGTTTGTCAAACCTTAAAATCAGATGTTTCATTTAAAGTTACTTGTCCATAATTCCATTTGTTTCCATAGTTTCCTTCTTTCTCGAAAATGACCTTTTCCAAATCATGCTCATTACTTATGCTGACTCTCAAACAGTAGACATTAGGACTGTACATGAAATACCTAGGGAGGGAAAAGCAATTTTGTTATTATCAGAAAAAAGTGAAATTGAAAAAATATCACTCTTTTTGTTTTATAGTCAGTTTTATGGAATTAGGACTAATTCACAGTGAGCATGAAAATAAATTATATATTTAGATCACACAAAGAATTTACTTGGTGTTTTGCTATATTTCCTGCAGATACCTAGTTGAGCTTCATGGCAAAAAATATTTCAGGGATTCTTAGTGTCACTTTTCTATAGAAATAAATGTTGGGTACAGAGTGTAAAAGAAAATACATTAAAGCCAACTGCAAGAATCAAAGTTACAAAGAAGTTAAAGTTTCAGGCCTGGAATTGAGACTGATTGTGGAGAATCAAACAGAAGCAGGTTTGTATTGCTAGCACACCGACTTGAATTATTATTCTATATGAACAAAAACTACTTAGTTATATTCTTAAACAAAGTATAGGTTTAGGAATTACATAACAATACCAAAAGTTTAGGCAATATGTATCTGAAGAGACCAAAGGCAAACTCAGAATCCGGACTTGGTCTTCGAAGAATCCCATTCCAACTGGTGTTGAAATATAAAATCCTGCAAGAGAATGAACACATTTTAGCCAGTACAGAATTTTCTTTTTTAATTATTAGAGTCTTTAAACATAAAATAATATCAAGCACCAATAGTGTTGCATGATTAGGAAAATTCCTGACACAGAAAATGTGAATGATTCTCCCAAGTTATATTCATCAGTCAATGACATAATAAAGTGAGTTTTTAGGCTTGTTGGATATTCCCCAGAACCAGATAAGAAATGGGAAACTCATCCTTTTCAAGTCAGTGGGAACTCTGCCTTATATACTTAGTGCAGGCAGCAATTCTACTTGACTTGTAAAATGTGCTCCTCTTTGATATTGCTTTGGATTTCACAGAAGAATTTTCTAACATTTTCAGAATTTTTATCCACTTAAAAGTGAGAAACATGGATTGCATTTTGAGGGGGTGAATGACTAATGAATATTTTATAGCAAGGTGAAGTATTATAAATAAAAAAACCCACAAAAGTTATTTATAGAACTGAATTTGTAGCTTTTTCTGAGTTAATTCGTTGTATCTGGGAATTTGGACCTCTTTTTGCCATATAAGGCCAGTCCACAGAAACATTATGATGTGTCATGAGAAGAACAAATTTAGGCAGTTCTAAAATAAAATTCTTGCTCAATTTTTTAAAATCAATCTAACACATATATATGCAAATATAATATTAAAAGAATCTACAAATATCTATAAATACAATTATGTAATTTAAATTATATTCTATTTTGTTATGTATAATTCTAGATTACCTAGTTTTTTTCATGTGGGAGGAAAAAATGCCTAAAAATTATTCTGAAATCTGAATCAGGCCTTTCATTTGCTGTGTTGACTTAGAAAGCATGCATTACAGTATATATGGTGTCTAGCTTTGAGAAAAAGGTCTTCATATAGTCAGAGTGACAGTTCTCTGTTTCATCCATTCTCTTAGCATTCAGAATTAATTGTTGAGTGTGTATTAAGTTCTTTGCTCTTCAAAAGCAGAGACACAAAAATAGATTTTCTCTCAGTGTATGGAAAAGCTAGATATTAATGATGAAACTCACATTTTTACTCCAAATACAGGTCATAGAAATTTAAATATGCAGTATAATAGCAACATTACAAATGGGAACACTACATGTGTCAGCTTAGATTTAGCACAGGGAAACAGAGAGCACCTAAAATAAATTATAATTTTCAAGAGAGCTACAAATCATTGTCAAGGGTTTTATTGAACAAATTTTACATTCTTTCATCTAACTTGTATTCTGGGAGTCAAGTGGGAAGTGAAACAGTGTTCTGAAGATTGTTTAGAAAACGTGCATTTACTCAGAGAGAGGTGAATAATTTCTATCCAATAAAGTGGAGATTACTATTTTTCTTTTTCCAGAAGTAACTTCTTCCAGAATAATTTGCTATTTCCCTAGTCATTTGTCAATGAATGAGTTTTATATAAGTCTCACTTAGAATATATATAACCACTGCAAAATCCAAATTATATTAGTTTTAGCTGGAGTGACAAATCAGCCGAGGAAGAGATTGTTTTGTTTTCCTGTTGAAGCAGAAAAAACCCCACTTTTGGAGTCTGATTATAGGATAAGCATCCATGATAGACATTCAAAATCTGATTTCTATCAGTATTGTCTCTTTAATTAAACTCCACTTTTGATATGATCACTCTTTCAATTAAGTCATTTAACTGTAACAATTCCTGGAGTATTTGTGTGTTTGGCACAAGTTCTGGCTATTACTGTGTTTGGTGTGAGGTAACTGGGGATACAGATGCCCCTTGTACACTGCAGGTTAACCTTATGTGAAATTAAAATTATTCTGTTCCAAACACGAAGATATCAGCAGTAGATATGAATGAAATAGAAGTGATTTCCCTAAAATGTAGTTATACTTTTTTTTTTCCTTTAAGGTAAACATGAGGGGTTTTGACCTATAACACTGTTGCATAACACTTTATCCACTTTACATATTCCTTTATTTCTTCCTCCAGTATTGGTCTATTTCCATAAGATCCAATCAGTAACATAAAATATTTTGCTTGGTAGCCCAACTCATTTTTATGGCAGAGTAAAATGACTTCCTAGTAATACCACTATGAAGAATCCATTGTACAGTGATATAATATAAGCTGAATCAAGCTTTTCCTTTAATCTGCAAGCAAATTTTTGTTTTTATAATCTTACCTGAGATGTTGCCAAATGTATGATCAAACTCAGGACCACTCATCGGGGGAAAGGTAGGACCCTGAAGTCTTTCCCAGACTGAATCATCATCTAAATCTCGTATCCAGTAACAAAAGCCATCTTCAAAAGTGCAATTGATTTTCTCATAATCTGTGAATAAGAACCTCTAGTAAATAAAAATGACAGAGATGTTGAGTATTTTCTCTGAATTATGTAAGAAAGAGAGACGAAAGACGTAAAATTTTAGTTACGATTGTAAACTGGAGCCCACAGCGACTCAGTTTCCTCCTCTATGCAACACAATATAATTACTCAAATAAATGTGTCATTTGTACTTGTTAACGAGACATTATCACTGAAGGGTGACTCTAAATACCCTTGCAGTCACCAATCTCCGTTTCTGATCCTTCACCAGTAATGTGGTGGGGCAATAAGAGAGAGCCCCTTGCAAAGGTAATTCTAAAGGCTAAGCCTGCTCTTTTCCTCTTTTCTTTGCCAAGGCCTGGATTGCTCCAGGTGAAAGGGCTCACCACCACAGCTGAATGCTGTGCTCCACACACCTGGGATACCTTTCTCATTCTCCTCATTTGCTCCTTCCCTCCTCTGCTCACACGCATTTGTTGCAGCATCCTCATCACTCTTCTACTTGTGATATGTCCATGTCCTTCCCTTTTTAAATGCAGGTCAGCAAGGGCTTCCATATGATAGGAGTTTGCTGGTACTCTGGATGCTTCCTGCAGTATATCCTTTTTCTGTCACATCCTCTATTCACATGCTGCTTAAAATTTAGCAGCTGAAAAAGCTACCATTTGTCCAATTACCAAGGAATACCAATGCATGAGTCATATTGCTGCATTTTGTTGTCACTGTAGATTCACTGCATTCTGGACTTTCCCCCACTCCTATTTGCTGCAGCAGGTATTTTCCTGGATCTCAGTTTTACCATTTGGGGCTATGAGCTGTGCCAGTGAGCTGAGACATCAGAAACTCAGGAGAGGAGGTATTGTCAGGTGACTACAGAATAATGATTGTTGTCAGTGATTCCACATCGTTCATTAGTGAACAAACTGGCTGAGAGGAATCTGATGGAGGAATGGACACAGTTTTACTTAAATCACCCTAGATGACCCTAGGCCACAGGATACCCTTATTGAAATCAATCATTTTCTCTTTAAAGCAGTATGAAATTTTCCAAACAAGATCTAGTTAGTGGACTGAGGTCAGAAAATACTGCTTCCCTTTCACATATTGTCAGATTGAAAATATGGATACACACCAAACTTCTTGGATAACAAACAAACACACACACACACACACAGAACACTTACTGTTTAGTTCACTTGCATTAAATGTAGTGTATGTTGCGTTAAAACCACTGTAATTTTCAGCGTAATCGGTGGTGAACTGTGCTGTAGCCTCGTGAGAAAAAATGTAAATTGTTTCAGTGTTGGTCCCTGACAGAGAAGCTGAAAACAAGCAAAGAATAACGTAGTCAGAGAGAAAATAATCCCATGCACATTAAAATCTCCAGTGCTGTCACAAAAATGCTGTAGATTAGTTTATGGGGTCTTAAAAATGCTTTCCCTCTTGTACTGTGATCCTGCTACAATAGCTTCAAACCCCTGGAGCATTTAGCTGTTTGGCTGCCACATGAATATTCTGCATACCCCAGCTCTCATATTGATTGATATGGATATCAGCTAGTCTTTTTCTATTACACATTCTTATTCTCTAGTTGCTTCCAAAAATAAGGATAAATAATAATACATTCTTTGTATACTTATATATGTTTTCCACCTCTGGTGGAATTCAGCTGTATAGACTGAGTCTTGTGAAAAATGGGCAAAATCCCAGTTTTCCAGGGTAGAATATAGAGACAGAGAAAAGATCAGTATTTCAAGATCTGAGGAAACCAATGTCATGCTTGTAATGATTTTCAGGGAATATCACAGTACTTCTCCCAACAGTCCACTTTAGATACTTTTATTTTACTTTATCATGTGTGATGTTATAGGATCTTCTGACAACATATTTCCAACAAAACACGGACCCCACAAGACCATGACTCTGGCCAAGTTATCACAATTGTTCACATAAGAGCTTAAAAAACAAGTAGATGTTTCTTAGTATATAAAGAAAGAAATTTTTAAGAGCAGATGTGTATATTGAGATCAATTGTCTAACGCTAATTTTACACAGCTCCAGTCTTCCTCTCAAAAATATACATGCAACTTTTTTCACCTCAAAATGTATAATTTACCACTTAGATTTTATGAATGGAAAAGTAATATTACCTGAAAAATAAACTTACCTTTTAAAATCTTGTTTTGTCCTATACCTTCAAAAATATTCAGTGTGTCTGTATATTGTTGTGTTTCAAAGGAAGTGAAGTTCAGCTTAATGGACAACCCTTGAGGCACTCTAAGGCAGCAAGAGAAAAATAAACCTCAAAACTGAAAATCTCTTTTTGACTGCAGTAAATTCATTGAGTGCTTGAATGATTTTAAGTTCAGAAGCAACATGAAATTATATTAATTGATGACCTATTTGTCTAACCTCTACTTTGTAATATTACCAAAAGAATAGGCCACAAACCTTTTGTAATAGTAGAAATACTCCTTTCCTGACTGGAGTTAAGTATATTCTAGAAACTGAATTCTGAACTCTAGGATGTGATAGTCAGTTCTGCAGGGTTTTTTGTTGTTTCTTATTTTCCTCTATATCTCATTGAATTACAATTACCTTTTCATACATGTTGCTATTAGATATCATCTTGCTGCTCAGGTAGACTTCCTAAGGCCAGAAGAATAGTATTGTGATATCAATATGAATAGCAAAATATCAACATCTCTCTCCTGAAAGTCCAAAACAATGTTTCTTATGACAAAACCAGGATTTGCATGAAGATTTGATCCCACTGTTTGGGAACTTGCTATACACCCTAACCATCACACAGTAAGTTTAATAACAAAAGTAATTTAAAATAAAGTGTAAAAAAAGCTTTATTTTGCTCCAGTCATGTTCTCTGAATAATTTATATTTAAGTCACTCTCCCACTTTCTTTCTGCAAAACATATATGGCAGTACAAATTCTAAACCACTACTATCACAGTCAGCTTAGTTTCCTTTATCAATGTTTATTGTTTTCTGGAATCGAAAGACCCACTGAAAATAGCTTTTTAACAGCAATCTGCTGGTGTTTATCAGTAATGATGGGTAGAGAAGTGTGAAGTATACAGTTAAATCTTCACCTTTTTTTTTTTATTATTATTTGTTATTGCTGTGTATTTCTCCAGAGGGGAAAAAATATCCTTGTTTTGAAAAGAATAAAACATAAAGTTGATAGGTAGTCCTTCAGGAAGCTAAAGTTTCAGGGATATATTGAGCATAATGCTCTTTTAAAAGGAGAGGAAATTGCATCTTCATTTGGAGTTAAATGGGGTGAAAATGTAAAAGCTTTTCCTAAAGGTAATGGAGAAATCTTTCTAAACAAAGGCAAGCAGAAGAGAAATCCAATCTCAGATGTATCAGAGGGTGACTTTTAACACATTTTTATAGGGATAATAAAAACAATAGGATGAAATGTCTCTCATTGTTTACTGAAAAACCCAAAAGGTTCCCTCATAGTAACAATTCTGTTCAAAAGGAAGACAAAATTTGAGTGCCACATTAAATTTCTCAGGCCTTTACTGTCAGTGTTGCCAGATTTTTTTTTAAAGCAGATAAGTGGAAGATAAATCCATAAAGATGTTTCTTTTTGCCATTGATCAACCTGTAATTGCATAGATCTGCAGAACCTCTGCTATGTTATTTGCAATTACTAATGATTCTTTCCAAAATGAAGCTTTAATTAGCTACATACCTGGTATAGATATCTACCTAATACAATGCTTCTTGCAGCTATAGCAGCACTTGAAGAAAAATTAACAGCTTAGAAGAAATTGTGCACTTGAGTCATGATTATTTACTGTGCTCAAATTCTGCAACAGCACGAAATGAGGAACAAGTCAGACATTTTTGGAAGGCCAGAATCTCATCCTTTTCCTGGGACACATCTAGGTTTTAAACTCATGTGTAGCCAGTAATTACTGATGAATACTACTGCTGAAGATGAGAAGGAACAAATGTCCTTAACAAAATCAAAGCCTAGGACTTTCAAAGCATCCTTTGCAATGAGAAGTCCAAAACTTCTCCAATTTTAAAGGCAATTTCTTAATCACCTTTAAAACTCTTCTACCAAATTAATACTTCTCAGAATCAAAGAACAGCCATTATTAAAAAGCCATAATAAGAATTATTGCCTTTCAATTTTTTTTCTCCCTGGTCTGTGAAGTGGATCTAGAGAGTCAAAAGTCAAATAGACCTCTCCCAACTGTGGGTATGTATCCTTGATAAAAAAATTACACTTCTTGTGCCTAGGGCTGAAAAGGCATTTGATGCTATTATATCATGCAATTTTAAAACATATTTCTCAGTTACTTAGGAGCACAGGTACTCTTAACTCCCAGAAGAAATCTGTCCCCCTAAATAAGAAGGGAATTCTTGAAAATTCCATCTGTTAGTAATAGTTATATCATATAAAACCATTACCTGATGACCAGTATTTAAAGCAATGCTTTGAAAAAAAAAAAAACCAAAAAACAACCAAACCCTTGAAATTATATTATGTGATTTATTTTGAGCTTACACTTATATCACTCTGTATGCATATAACACACAGGATTTCTCAAAGTCATACCTAAGAATTTTTTTAAGTGTGAAAATTATTGATATGGTTATGGGATTTAGGTATGCAAGTTTTAAAAGAAAAGTTACATAAATACAGAAGAAAAACTGATATTACATATTTTCCATGCTGGAGTATTTGGTAATCCAAACAAATTGCATAAGGCTATTGTGCAGGAAACAATATCACCTCATAATCAAAAAAATGTTAGGGACAAAATTATTGGAAAATGACTTACAGTATTATCCACTGGCAAATGATGTTTGCATTATATGGCCTTGGATAATTCATAGAGTGAAAAGACCCAGAGGAATCAGTCAACATGAATTTTCCATCACAAACTGCAGCTGTAAAGATATAATGAAGATCATTTGTCAAAATGCCATTTGAAAAACAGAATTGGAGCCAAAATGAGGGCGACCTTGGGTATTGGTTTACATGGATTACCTTGGAAAAGCTTTGTAAGCAGCAATGGAAAAACTAAGTAAAACACACTATTAACTTGCTCCTATTTCTAATTCCTATGACTTTTTGATCTCCAAGTACTGTATAAGAGGAAATGTAGTACAGAAAATTTATTTTTAAATTAGACATAACCTAGCTAATCCAAACTAATCTAAACCAATCCAAATAATTAAAATCCAACACATGGATTTAACAAACCCAATTCTTTCTTTCGTTTTATTTGTAAGGAAACAGGATCTTGCCTTAACAGTTCTTATCTACAGCTACTTTAAGTCAGAAAACTGTGTTTGCACTACCAGAAATGATTCGATGTCCTGTGAATAAAAGCAAGAATGGATATGGTTGACTATTGTTATCTCTACTTTTATGAGCTTCCTGGTTCTTCGCTTTATATATTACTGAGTACTCCAAGAGATAAGTGGATCTCCCAAGTTTCCTGCCAGCTATCGAGTTCACTCATCTGAGGTAAATGTCATCCATCATCATCTATTTTTTCAAAAATCTTTTATTAGTTTTGTTCCCTCGGTGTTGCTATTCCATTCTAGGAAAGTTCTTGGTTTAAGAAAACAGATACTGAAAAAAAACAAACAAAAAAAAGTCTTTTTAAGCCTCAGCAAGATTAGAAATGGTAATTCATGTGGAGTTATTTTATTTCAGCAGACACTGAAGAACTGTTGAAGCCTCGGCTGCACCTATTGAACATTAATCATCTTAGGAACCTGCTAATTATGGGTTTTTTTCAGTTGTTCAGAAAGCATCATAGAGCTTTGAAATAATCTTTGAGAACAGAACAGAACACATAAGATTTTAAACACACAAAGAGAAAAGGTTCATGATTGAGGATTGCTATAGAACCCTTTTATAGGCCACAGCATTCGAATTGGCAATTGGTATGCAAATAATTTTTCTGTTCACTTTAATTCATGTGTTTCCTGTCCTTACCAAGGCGAAGAATAAAATCAGTGTAAGAAGAAAAGTGCCCAGCTAGTTATTAATGAAGGCAAAAAAATTGGTACTGTTAACAAGCAAGAAATATTCTGATCTAAAAAGAAGTTCATACCACTGGCAATAATAAAAAGAGATATTGACACTGTTCTAATAAAATCAATTACAAATATTTGCTCATTAGTTTTCGTTAGAATCACAGAATGGGGCAGGTTGGAAGGCACCACAGTTGGTCATCTGGTCCAACCTCCCTGCTCCAGCAGGGTCATCCCAGAGCACATGGTACAGGATTGTGTCCACATGGCTCTGGAATATCTCCAGTGAGGGAGAGGACACTCCACACTCTCTCTGGGTGATCTGTTCCAGGGTGCGGTCACTGCATAGGAAAGAAGTTCTTCCTCATGTCCAGGTGGAACTTCCTGTGCATCAGTTTCTGGCCACTGTCCCAATGCTCAGCACCACCGAGCAGAGCCTGGTCCATGCCCTGACTCCTCCCTGCAGGTTCTGACAGACATTGATGGGGCCCCCCTCTCAGTCATCTTTTCTCAAGGCTGAAGAGGTCCAGCTCCCTCAGCCTTTCCTCAGAAGAGAGATGCCCCAGTTCCCTCTTCTTATCGTCTTATTTTTTCTTATTTTTTCTTTTATTTGTTTCTTCTTACCTCTTAGGAGACAGTGAGAAAATTGAAATAGGACAGAATGATTCAGGAAAAGGTCCTTAGGCTGCTCATTCACAGTCCAGCAAAATTCAGTGCTTAGTGTCTCAGGAATGAGCAGGAAGAGAACAGGAACTGGTCCTGTTTCCCTTAAAAACCTCCCAGTGTTCCCTCCTTGCAGAGGAGGAGGCAAAAGTGGGCAGTGGCACAGGAGTCATTACATTTCTACCTCCTCCTGGAGTCCTCAGAAAAGCCTCAGTTGTTTCCCCAACGAGACAGGAGTCATCATCTGTAGGAACCCCTTCCATTTCTTCCCCATTATGCATCTTGCTGTTCATTTCTATTTACTTAGGGCACTGAATGTAGAAGGCACATTAAGAGGGCTTAGTCCTGTTACCCTAGAATTTCAGGGAGAAGCTCCCCAAACTGGTCAGATCAAGCTCACATATTTCACTTTGACAGGACCTTTCTCTGCCAAGGGCAGTTCATTACTTTCTGTCTTACATATGATTAATCTCTCCCAGCGCTGTAGTGATGCTGTGAGGTGGGTAATCACAAAATGTTAGCCCAGACATGTAATAACCGCAAAGAGAACTGCAGAAACATCTCCTGGGATGAGCCTCCAGTCTCCCTTTCCTTACACCTACATGCTACACAGCTGCTTTACAGCAGTGCCAGTCATTATTAGTAGATGCTGTTCAGACTTCACATTTCTCTAGAGACCCTTTCACTGAAATTGCTAGCTGCACTTTTGTGATGCCTTTTGTTACTGCACTGCATTGCAGAGCCAGAGAGAAACCTTTCAAGATAATTTTAATCAATAAAACAAACAAAGAAAAGGTGTTCTGTTGCCTGAATCTCTGCTGAGATTTTACTGAGTTCTGTCTAATGCAGGAAGAGGCTACTAAAATTCACTTTTTATCCTATATTTTTAAACCATTAACGTATTCTAAAATCTGAAATACTATGGGTAATAGGAACCAAGATGAAAAAAATCAAGTTATTTAAAGGACAGCAATTCTTCTGTGTGCAGGAGCACTTGTAGCATGAATTATGAATTGGCTGTAAATCTCACTGTGAAACTCAGAGGCACTTCTGAAAATCTAGACAATTTTAGCTTTTGTATGACCATATTAAGTTTCTCTAGAGGTGGGGAAAATCAGAGGTAGAAGAATTTGCAGGTACCCCAAATGTATATCCAACCTCTTGACATTCATTACACTGTTTTTTCAAATTCTGCTAAGAAACCTTAATATACAAATTTAGAAAAGTTATGAGATTTTGAATGGAAAAGGCTGGAAATGTAACATGAGAGACATGGAGCAATATTTTGTCCTCCAGCCAGAATTGTATTTCTTTAAGGTTATAAGCTGAAACTGCTACAATAATGGTAACTGAACGAATTGCTTGGAAATACCAGGCATCAGTGGAGAGGAACAGGGGAAAACCATCCAGCTCCCTTAAGTGGACTGTATTTCCTCCAAAATGTTCAACTAAGTCTTCATTCTGAGCTTACTGGACTAAGGAAAAATGTAGTTGATGGATTGGGCTGCAATTCACTTTTTGATTGGTTTTTTTTTTGTGTATGTATGTTTGTTTGGGTTTTTCTGGTGGGTTTTTGTTTGTCTGGTTTTGTTTGTTTGTGGTTTTTTTTTTTTTTTTTTTAAAGAAAATCATACTTCTAACAGAAGGGGTCAACATGTCACCAACCTTCAGAGCCAAGATTGCAGATTCTTTAAAAAGTAAATTTGTCTTTTACTTGCTTGCATGTTTTTGGAGCCCAACAGTTTACATGCCTCTGAAAGCTCAGAGCAGACTTCCCCCACTGTTTTTCTCAGGAAAGCTCAGAGGGCCTTTCTCGCAGCAGAATGGAAAGAAGCATTTCAGATTTCTAACACTGAAGTCTATATTTAAAAACAAACAAGCAAACAAAACTCTCAGGGAGTTAATGGCTCCAGACCCTCATAGAACATTTGCAACCTTCTCCCCTCAAGAAAATTTGACAGACTTTGAACTGAGAGCTGAGGCTCTGAAGAGCATTGCAGACGGCATTAACACACACGTGTTCCCACCAAAATGCTGCTCAGCCCTTTGGCAAACAGAAGCACAGTCTTGGTACAATCTCGCAGCATTCACTGCTACAGAGAGCAGGGCCTGCTCTGCACAAAAAGATGCTTGGGGATAGTAGGCAGTCAGATGGAATTGTGGAATAGAAGCACAGAATCATTTAGGTCAGAAAAGACCTCCAAGATCTCTGAGTCCAACCTTTGGCTGATTGCCAGCTTGTCAACTAGACCAGACCACTCAATGTCGCTTCCAGTTGTTCCCTAAACACCTCCAGGGATGGTGACTCCACCACTTTCCTGGGCAGTCCATTCCAATGTTTAACACTTTCTGTGAAGAAATTCCTCCTAATTTTCAACATAACCCTCAGGTGCAACTTGAGGCCATTGCCTCTCATCCTAGCACTGGTTGCCTGGGAGAAAAGATCAACCCCCACCTGGCTACAGCCTCCTTTCAAGCAATTGTAAGGAGCAATAAGGTTCCCCCTGAACCTCCTTTTCTCCAGGCTAAACACCCTCATCTCTCTCACCCTCTCTTCACAGGACTTGTGCTCCAGACCCTTCCCCAGCTCATTTGCTCTTTTCTGGAAACACTCCAGAACTTTAAATTCTTTCCTGTTGTGAGGGGCCCAGAACTGGACACAATTCTCAAAGATGAGATAAAGGCAAACAAAGTGACTGATGTTGAAGGCTATAATCTTTTTACATTAAAAACCATGAGGTTTCAGGTTTGTAAGAGTTTCATAGAATCACAGAAGGTCGGAAGTTTAATGGTACCATCTGGTCCAACCCCTTGCCCAAGCAGGGACACCTAGAACTGGTCACCGGATTTTCACATTTCTTACTGTGGTGCCAACATTTGCATCAGTCATGCAGACACTCCCATTCTCTAGCACTCAGGGTAGTGACAGGTAGGTGGGAGGCCAACAAACAAGAGTTTGGGCTCCTGTCAGGTCTCCATCCACACTCACCTGGCCTGGCTGCAAAACACTATTACTGCGCACCTCACACCCCCCTGCCCCATCTGGAGTCTGGATCAATGCATCTGAGGGTACACAGTAACCCAGAAAAACTGTTCATAGCATTTTCTATAATGATGTTCTTAATCCTGGAATCAAAGGATAAGCTTTTTTTCTGACTCCAAGACGCAATCAGGTGGTTTCTGATACAAGGTAATGTGGATTTATATCTGTACAGGGTCATAACTTTAATTTATTTGGAAAGAACATTATTTGATTTTACTGGTGCACAACTTCATATAAAATTTCTATATTATTTTATAATTTACATAGTTTTTATTTATTCTATTAATATTTATGTAGTAAACAAAAATCTATAATTTTATGTTTATATAGTTAGATTTTAATATTGCATTATTATTACACACCTTCTTTATTGATGAGAATTTTAAAGAAAATTGTCTTCATTTACAAGATAAAGATTATAACAATTACTTTTGTTACTATTTTTAGTGGAATTGATTTGGACTTCACTGTGCAGTTTATTGCCCATAAACTATTTGCAAACTAATGACAAGGTTTTTTTCATGTTTAAAGAGACTGATTTACAGGGGTTTACATTCTTACCACATCTTTTTTCAGATTCATCCGAACCATCCGGGCAGTTTGAGACTCCATCGCAAAAGAAATCTTGGTTAATGCAGGTTACGCCGTCATCACAGAGTTCAGCAGGTGGCAAACACTCAGCTGGAATAACAGAGATGAGAGCAATAACAGCACAGCAGTGATGCAGTTTTGCTACAAAGGAAAATTGACTTACCTCTGGTTGCTTTACCACAAATCTAATCAACCACTCTATTGTGTTTCACAAAACTGCATTTTTAGAAGCCTGGAATGAAATATCACGCACTAAAAAGATAAATTTGGCACAGAATGGAGGAAGATCTTGAAAGTGAAATATTTTTTGAAACTAAGCTTGAGGTAGGGCTGGAACAAAATTTCCATTAATTCCCACTTCCTCCTTCGACACAAATAAACTATTTTATGCAATACAATAAATTACATTTTCCAATTTCTTATGTTTGAATAACATGAGAAAACTGCACCTTGGTTTAAATAACAGTGAAAAATCTCTGGGTTTAGATAAATACAATTTAATTTCTTCAACACATCACAGTGTTACACTTCATCATGCTAAAAGCTAAAGGCTCATGCCTAACCAACAACAAAACATGGGCAGATTCTTAAAATTGTGGATTTCACAATAGTGTTTTCCTAGAACATAAATGTTCATCTACTTCATACTTGCTCTTTTAGTCTTTAAATAGTTTTGTTCTGTAGAATTCAAGTAGGTCTTAAACTGAACAGAAACATGCAACTAAAATAACCTTTGGATTACTACTAATTTCAGAATTATTAAAATTGTAATAAATGATATGTAAACTATTTATCTAGAGCTACTCACACTGTCCCTTTCTTTAGTTTTACAGTAAATGTTTACAGGAAAAAGTAAAAATTTCTTATGAAAGAAGGAAAAATAGTAATTTATAAAATTGATTTTGCAGCCTCTAACCATTATTGCTGGATTTATTGTTCTCATAAAGCCGTTAGTTCTGTAATCAGAACTGTTAGTTCTGTAATCAGATTAAGTAAATGCCTGTATGATAATGTCTCGTATATCACTGTAAATGACAGAGAATGAAATTGGTTTGGATGTATTGTAGCACTTCAAAACACTGAATGTTTTACAAAAACGCTCTCAGTGTTAGCAATGCAAATGCTATAAAGCCAAAAGTATTGCCATTTTGCATCCATTTGATAATTAAAACGAACCAAACAAACTCCAGTCAAGTGTTGAAGGTGATGCAGTGCCAATGAATGAATTTTCACAGATGAGCAGAGACAAAACTGTGCATTCTAGAACAAAATAATCCAACCAATAAGGTAGCGATATGTTTCGCACAAGCCCAACAACCAAGACAACATTGTTTACATATGTCATGATCAATTCTGGGTTTATTCAACTCAGAAAACTAAACAGCAGTGCCACCTCCTGGATTGAAAGAAATCAACGTTTCCTACTAAAACATTTTGACTTCTTTTTAAAAATGGAATTACAGTTTGTTGCAATGTAATTACCATACTTAACTAAATAAGGGCAGTAAACACATAAGACTGCTTATAGATGTCATATACATTTCACCATCTAGTAAGGTTAGAGGATGTTTCTAAAGATTCAAATGTCTTTGGCTTTCTGTCCATTGGTAGTCATGTGAGAGTTTGCTAAGGTTTGGTTTTTTTTTTTCCCCCCATCAAAAAGGTCAAGAAATAATAGGAAAAAGAAAAAAGTGCAACCAGTATGAGTGTCAATATGTACATCAACATACACAACACACGTAGGATTTTTTAATAGAATGCAGAGTCTTAGAACTCCATCCTCTTTGGAGAAGCCTCCTTCATCAAAGGTAAACCTGCATATCCTGCATTTGGAGGAATGGGAGGTGAGGATTAAATGGTATAAGAGGCTGTACGCAGTTACTTACCAACAGTTGTTGAGGACTTGCTTGTGGTGAGTTGTCCTGAACCTGGACAAACACAGCCTGAGGTTAGAACTCTACTCCTTGCTCTCTGAAAACACCTCTGCAGTTTCTTAGGCAGAACAAAGCAGCAGTTAATCTGCATCTTTTATATCTGCATAATTTATATCTGTATTATTTGCTATATCCCCAAACCCCATCTGAGTTAATGATATAGTAACACCTGATTGATTGGCTTGGTCCTGAAGGTCAAGCGTCACAATAAACAGAAGAAAAAATGACGTGCAACTCAAGTGTGATTTAAATCTCATTCTTTTTTCTCCAGTCACATGCTTTTCAATTACTTCTAAAGACTTTTTTTTCCTCCCCCATTTAAATAAGAGCAATGCTTTCTTGCCTTCCCTTGGTATGTAAAAGTTCTGACCTGAAGTTGGCATCAGGGAACTTGTAATTGGACTCGTGGGATCTGTTGAAACAAGACAAGTTATGACAACTTTAACATCAGTTAAAATGTATATGTGCATTTTCTTACAAATTATATTGTTCAACAAATCAATTGAAAGCCTCAAACCTATCTGTCTACTTACATACAGGCATATATACACACCTACTTCTGTGTACACTCACTTACACACAAACAGAAGCCTAGGTACTAAGTAGATTTGTATTAGTGATAATTAATTGCAAAACAGTCTGGAAAAATGGAATGCATATTTGTGATTGCTCCAACAGAACTTCCAACAGTACCCTAAATAACAATCATTAGGATATACCTGGTACTTTCCATCTCCCAAATAGTCTTATTTTCTTCTCCTCTTTGAATTTACCTGAGCAACCCTGTTTACTACTTTTACTTTCAAAATTAAGACTCAAATATGTGAGTAGGATGACCATGCCTTCAGCTGAAAACAATCCCCATGTCACCACAGTTAATGGACCCTGTACCTCAGCTGATAAAATGAAAGGCCAGAAGGATTAAAGTGAGAGATGTAGTAAGGTTTTCTCTATAGGTCATCATCCATCAGTTTTGTGGGGAGAAGTTGCTGACTGTTGACCATCACAAACTTAATTTTGTTAGATGTTCCTGCTCTCCCAGACCTACTAGTGTACAAACTTGCATGAGGATTCCCTTCCAATTTTCCATCAAAACATGCTTATTTAGCAAATGCTATTGAGCTAAGCTGGGCCATTCTGTATTAAGTGAATTATGGACTATTCTGTGTCAGCAAATTTGAGGACACAAATGGCAGAGAGAGAGGAGAGCAGGGAAGGTGCAGCCTGTTGGACTGTTCTCACAGAGGTGTGTTCAGAGAAGGAAGCTTAATTCATACATACACAGCAGTTTCCAAAGTGTTATGCACATATATATCTATCCACATATCTCTCTATACATTTACTGCAGGATAACTATTTTGAAAGGAATTAAACATTCAAAGACCTAAAACGTGGATGCATGCATGAGCAAGAAGTTCTAATAGGAATCTATGTCTTGAAGAGTGTTGGAAAAAAATTGGGGTTGTTATAAACATTCCCAGAAATGCATTCACAAGCTGGCAGCAGATGGCATAAAGGAAAACACTGGACAGTGACAGAGGCTTCGGTGGCATAAGCACAGATCACAAATGATCTGTTGCTGCACAGTGTCACTAAAGTAGCATGTGAGATGGATAAGGATGGTTTAGGGGTCAACAGACACATATTCCAAGCATCCAGCAGATATAAATGTATCACATATGATAAAACCTGGGTATATTGTGGCATTTGGACTAAACCAGAAAGAACAAGGAAGCAGAAAATACTAAAACATGTACAAAAATGACCTCAAGCAGATGCAAGAAAAACAGGAAAGAAATTCACACCAGGAATATTACTGCCATTCCAGCCTGGTGTGCTGACAACTCCCAACTCCCTTCCCCCTTCCTCTGGCACCTTCCCCCATCTCCCAATTTCTTCTTGAGGATGATTAGCAATGTTGAACTTAGGACAGAGGGAAGCATTGAGATAGTACACCAGAGGAAGGGACAGATAGGAAAAAATCATATGTTAGCAATTTTAACAGTATCTTTGGGAATAACCTGTAGTAATTTTACACTTTGGACTATACACGTTAGTAGGCCTGTAACTAGACTAATAACTGTTTCATTGCTATGGCTGTAATTAGACTATCAATAAATACTTGTCTCCCATATTTATAGGTGCATTTCTTTAGCTCATATACACTGCATGGAGCTCCTGGTCTGGTACCCTGCCCTGGAGAATTTCTCTGTGATAATTTGTATGCAGTTTGTATGTGACACCTCTACCTTCCCCTAGTGCTACAAAGCACTTCCTGTATTATTCAGCTGCCTGGCTGACTTTTGGCAGGTTTGTGCTCACTGCATTTGCAAGACCAAGGAGTTTTATCTGCTTCATACCTTATCATCATAAGATGTCCAGTGATAGTGAAAGGAAAGTCTGTCAATCAACATTGCTCAGTAAATCAGTAACCACTGTTACTGAGCATGACAGTCTCACCTACCTGCCTAAATCTGAGAAAACTTCAGCTTGTAGCTCAGCTGGTTGAGGGAAACTCAGCTTTGATTTGATCCACTAATTAAGCTCTTGGAGCTTCTGTACAGACTTCAGATCAGTCACTGCATTCTCAAATTGTCAGAAACACTGAAGGCAGCTAATTATCACTGAATGGACCCTGGCAGTCAAGCCCCAACTACATCCAAGGTAGCTTTATTAAGTTATACCAGCTGAACAGCGAGTCTTATGTTCCTTCATGTTGTAATTGCAACAAAAAATAGTTCCTTTTTTATGAAAGATACTGACCTGATGAAGGTGAAGGCATCACTGTGGTAAGATTTTCATCAGCTATTGGAAGAAAGAAAGTTCATTTTAAACTTCTTTTATAGCACAGTTTCTAGTTTTATACGACAGAAATAAAGGTTAAAAAAAAATTGTCATGACTATTTCTCACTGAATGACTAGCAGCGTCCTGCTTCCCTCCTTTTGAGTGTCTCACCCTGTTCCAAGTCTTTGGTCAAACTCCATAACCTTCCTAAGGAGGAAATGTCCCCAAAGTGAGATGAGGTTATGATTTTTCACGGCCACTGCAATTCCTTTGAATCTTCAATTCCTATTCATTGTATTGCATATAGAACATCTTCATCTGGGAAGTCTTTGTCCTGAGACTTCATATTCTATAGAGATTTTCAGAGCACCTGTGTCTTATAGAACAGTATTTAGAATAGATAAATGAGTTAAAATTAACCTGGGATAATTTGTAAGAAAGAAAGTTGCTTTTAATCACTGAGAAAACTGATTTCAAGCAAGCCACACCTGTGTTGTAGTTCTCTCACTCTCTGAAATAGGAATAATAACTCTCTTGCAGAACACGATGCAAAAGTGCCATATATGACTATGATTGTTAATTAGTTACAATTATTTTACTGAAACACTCCTGATGGAATGGACAGGTGATATCTCGTGAAAAGAGGCATTTTAGTGATCCACAGCAGTAAAAGTTTCACTACTTCAAAGTTCATCAATGGATATGGAACCTTTTAAAAAGCTCTTCATTATTTTCTTTGGTGACGTTTTTGAAGTATAATGAGCAATCACTTTCCACAGTTTTGTGCAGTTATTTAGAATAACTTCTTATACGTGGTGCAATAGTAAAGGGAATTAAAGGTGCCAAGACTCTGAATTTAGCCTTTGAATAGCTGATGTACTTAGCAAAAAATACACCTTTTAGAATAGAGTAAGAGACATGGCACATCAGATTCAAACTCTTAAAGCACTCAGTTGCTACTTAATAGTAACTCCAGCAGGTCTTAAAATGTCAGCTAATCAACTTCTACTTCAAAGAATTCAAATTGTTCTTTATTCTAATCCTCAGTGAAGGTCTGTTTTGAAACTTTATTGAGGTAAAAACGAAGGTTCCCATTGATCTTAACAGGCTTTCACTTAGGCTTTGATAAATTTTCTAGTAGTTATATAATATAACTATATTTGTATATGTGCAGGATTTAAAACTATCTAGTCTTTAAAGTCCTATTCCTTTCTTTTTTTTTTTTTTTCACCTGCACTTTACCTAAGCTTTACAGGAATATGAAGCCAGTTCCCTGGGTGCACTTCTCCAAAAGCCATGTTTAGTATTTAGTTTGTAGTTCTTAACTGACATCTTTTCAATAAATGGATCTTCACCCTCTCTGACTCTGAGCCCTTTCCTTATTCTTTCACAAAACAAAACTATAACTGCATTTACTTATGAAACAACATAGTCAGGGCTTCATTGCAAATATTATGCTACATAAAAGAAATGAAATGGAGAGATTTCACTGGGAAATCACTGCTCTGCCCTTTACTCCCGCCTTAGTAAATGTACGTGATGCTGGCTCATAATTTCTGGTAGACAAGGCTGTAAATGATTCTCTGAGCTGAAAGATCTGTAACCAGGAAAGAGGGCACCCAAGAGCAAAAGTAACAATCCTTTTGCTGTTTGGGAGCCAAAGTATTCATTCATGTTACTTGTAGTCCTCAAGGATTTATGGAATAATAATAAAAAAGCTTACTAGCATTACCTGTGACTTGAATGCTGTTCACATCAATTTTCAAAGTCTGGGTAGGATTAGGGTTACTTGTGTTGACACCCAAAACCAGTTCATTTTTTACTTTCTCAGCTGTTACCATCTGGGTAAAATAAAGTGTGAAGATCACAACAACGCTAGCAATACAAAATAGAGAGGTTCATTAGTTATTCTAGCTAATGAAATAAACCTGCTACATGACTTATCATCTAGACAAGATTTCATTCTAACGCTAGCTTCCATTTGTAAAGTCAGATTGTCTTTAGGTATTGACTTGCAAGGATGACACACAGAGAAATTATCTGGTAGGTTTGAACCTTGGAGAAAATTTGTTCTTTCTTTATCTGCACTTATTTTCACTGGGGGAAAAAACCAAAACAACATTTATATCAGTTGCTGCAACAGAGCTGAATTTGAAGAAAACTAAGAGAAGTAGGTTTATTGTCGTTCAACAGGTTTCCTAGATTTAGCCCTAAAATATTGATGATGACCTTTAAGTGTTATGAATATATACTCAAGTCACAAAACTGATCCCTTCTATAAAGCAAAAGCCATCTGTGGATTCTACTTTTCTGAGGATCTCCTGTGCTATTGCCTGGATTCTCACAGGGAAACAGTAATGGATGAAACCAGAGATATTTTGAAATCTTGGTTATACTGCATTTAACTTCTATGGGGCCTGAATTTTATCCAGAGTGCTTTCTGTTTGCTCCCTCCCATCCATTCTGGACACTATTATGAAGTTTTGTATCTGTAGCTAGAGTAAGGTAATGTTGAAGTATGATACTTGCCAAAGTTTTTCTCCTTTTACTTAAACTTAGGTGCAAACTTTTTTATTCTTAAGCACTTATAACTACCCATTTGCAACTGACTCAGTAGTGCTCTTTGTAAGGAGTGATTAATCCTGCCATTTTGCTGAGCATAGTTTGTAGTTTGCAATATGTGGAAAAACTCCCCTTCTTGCATATTTCTGATAACCTCTAGGCCATGCTGAGCAAACAAAAGCTTTTATTGCTATCCTTGTGACTCAGCGGAGCTTCAAGGATGAAATAACAAGCAGATTGCCTAAAGGGGTAAACATTTTTTAAATGAGAAGAAAATAATTTCTGAGGCAAAGTATTATTCAAGGCAGAAATGAAGATAGATCCTTACTGATGTATTAAAAGCCAGATCCAACTTTCACTAATTATCAGATTTTCTGTGACTTCTGTGATTCTTGTGTCAAGATACAGGAGTGGAATTGTTATTGTCAAATACAGATATTTGCAGTACAGATACTTAGATTTCCATCGATGGAAAGAAATAAGCTGTTCTTTAGCACAATTGGTCTCCTCCTAAAAAAGGCATCTAAATTGACCAGATGAGAAAACTAAAAACCCATCACATACAAAGACAATCTTGAGCAACCAGCTCAGAGATGTCTTCATCTTTGTTGCCCAAATTTGATGAGAATAGGCCCTTTCTGTGTGCAGAAACCAAATTGTGCTGACTGGATCTGCCTTTACAAGGACAAAAACCCCGAAGTGGCCTACTCCTACTACTGTTTACTCCATTGGTGTAAAATTTTCCATGAAGTGATCATACTCCACCTAATTATGATTACATCCTCACTATTCCAATCAAAAGATTGCTCTAATTCAAATCTAATTCCCATTACTTACAAATAAACTATCTCCTCTACATAATTATCAACTTTATGTATTAAAGAAAACACTGATATCACAAGCACACCTGTTATCACAGAACTGCATCATCTGTTGCCATGTAACCTGCACTTTGATTTTGTGGTTTTACCTATGAGACAGCTTATTATATCATTAATTTCTCAAGATCTTTCAGTTCTGCTTGAATCCTAATCTTTTGTCCTCTGTTTTGTTCTTGCCCATCACGGTGTGTCATCAGACCTTTCTTTATTTAAAACTTTAGTTAGTTTTAAATAAAGAGAGATTTTAAATAAATGAGATCTGCCCCCCAGTTAAAGAAGCATTCCATAAGCAAGCTCAGCACAAACTGATATCCTGTTCTATCTAGATAGTTTCTTATCTACTTGACTGTGACTTTTCCATTTCTCTTTCTAAATCTACAGTCCCAGGGACTATTATTATTTTTTTTTTCCTTTTCTAATCCTAAAGGATGTTTTTGAAGGAAAGATATATCTTGGAGCTTCATTCTTTTTAGAGATCCTTATGCAGTCTGAAAGAATGTTTTTCATCTATTCACTGTCCACAGAAGAACTGTCTAAATCAATAGTATGATTGTCTCCTGCCCATATTTTAAGTAAACTCTGTCACATGCAATTACCCAGTCTCTGACTTCTTGAATCTTTCCAGGCCATCTTCAGATTTCCTGTAGAAAAAAAAAAGCAATAATAAAAAACTCAAAAATACAAAAGCATGTTTCCCCTTGATTTTATAATGTGGATAGGATGAAAGCATGTTCTGAAACTGTTTTATAATGGGAGACAGTATTACATGTGTTTTGTTGACTCAGGACCTTATTAAGAATAGTGCAGATGGAATTAGCACTACAGACCTCACTGCAGTGAGGGACTTTTTTGTCAGTTGGCCTTCAGTAGCACAATCAGCATAACAGGGGATTGAAAATGAGATCAAACAAACTTTACCAAATGAAGCAGGTCTTACTGTACATATTTTATGGAACCTTTAGGACACACAGGGTGCAGCTTTGCCTGGTGGCAAATGACAGTCCCACTAGCTGACAACCTCAGGAATATGAGTTAAGTGGATTCAGTGTCCATAGGAACACATGAATGTGTTACTATACATCTCAGCTTATGCCAGCAGATCTCTAACCTGAAATTTCTTCAACATGTCAAGGAGGAGGAACCCTCTAAAAACACAGCACCTTGGGAAAAAAAAATAATTTAGCCGTTCTTTAAAATATAAAAATTTTGTGGGTAGGTCTTAGGGCTCAGCCTTACTGGTTTGGTCAAGGCACAGACATACACGAGTCTGAGAGGGAAGTTTGGCCAAGGAAACACATTGCTGTCAAACTGACCAGAGCAGCACCCAGAAGATGTAAGACGTGGAAAGAATAATATAGAATGTTTCCAAGGATGTCTTGAAAAACAAGGTATTGGTAAGTTTCTCCTGAGAGAAACAGCTAAGCGAGAACTTCAGTAATTTATTTTCAAAGTTTAATTAAGCTGTACCTACTTGAACTGGGAAATTTCACATCTCCCAAATGTGTTCTTCAGATCACTTTCTTGTAAGACCTTTTGTACCTATATGAAGTGGAGAAATCTTGAACCAATACAGCAATTAAAAAAACACCCACTCAAACACTATATTTCTGGTTGCAATACTAAATCATTTTTCCTAGACTACAGAAACAAAGCTTTTCTTTGACAATTCACCGATTTTCACAGATAAGGAACATACTGGGTTTAGACCAGGTTTAGGACGTGAAATAACTCTTTTTGGAGAGAGGAAAAAAGCTCATGTTAGGGAATTAATGTATCTACAGATAGTCTTGAATTAAAAGGAGACCTATAGGTTCTTACCAATTGTTCAACATCAAAGGCAAGGACTTTGAAATCAGCTGATGAACTGTTTTGCAGAGCAGGAATGAATGATGTTCCAGAGATTATTTTAAATATTCCCATGTAGCCACGAGTATTCAAATCTGCTTCAGCTAGATAATTAAAAATAAAATTCAATGCTTTGAATTATATGGAAATAAATTGAAAAAATATCATTAGATTTTATTCTACACAGATGACTTCTAGATTTTCATTTTGCTTTGCAATCAGAGATGTTTTTCCTAGCACTGATTTCAAAAAAGTAAGACACCTTTCAGTGTTTACAGTAGTTACAACTGTAAACTTATTTATTAGAAATATTGTCTTTGGTTCTCATTACTTTTAATTCTGTTTCAAATGCTGTTCTCCAGCAACACTGTGAATGGATAAAGGGGATGATGGTATGTCCAATTATGTCTAACAAAAGCGACAAAGGTACATGAGAAGAATAATAGCGAATTACGAGGTTTTCATGTGTTCTGGATTAAAAAATATTATGAATTACTGCCTCACACTTTCAGTATCAGCACTATGCACTTTTTATATGTGTATGCTGGTTTTGATGACAGCACTGAAATAATCAGTGTCATACCAGCTAAACCATTTTTGACCCAAACTCTCTTACCAGTACATACAGGAATTTTTGGGAGGATTTGTAAGGAAACTAGATAATTGGTCCGTACTGCAAATTTATTCTAGATTTTAATATGTTACTGCATATGAGGTATCCATAAAACAATTTATTATACATTAAAAATATTTCCTTTCTGTGCAAAACACTAGAAATTTTCAGAAAACATCTGTATTGCTGTAGTATTAACCTGTATTAATGACAGATAGGAAATGCCTTTTACTTACCAGTTACAATAGTATTTTTAGGTTGTTTGAAGTCATTAACACCCCAAACAAGTTTTAAGACAAAAGCAGATAAGCAATAATTATTACAATTAACAGCTTTTGATGGAAACAAACCTCAGTGACACCAATTTAATATCAACTAGCAACAGCAGACTGCTTTGAGCTTCTTTGAAGGCCATTTACCCTTACAACAGTTGCAAGTCTGTTTAGAAAATGTCTCTAAATAGTAAAGGCCCTTTTTATTAGATACATCAAACATATTTTTTAAAAAATGTTTTATAGTTATTATTTGTAAGTGAATAAATTCTTGCCTATTCATCTTCTAAAACCAAAACCATTAATTTAAAACCTATCTCTATATGCAATAATACACCATTTTAAATTACTGGAATTTGACAGCATGCTGGTGAGAGGGTCAGAAAGTGAGTAGAGGGATCAACTTTTAAAATCTGTAAAGAAAAACAATAACAACTAGAGAAATAAACATGATATTCTGACAAAACAGTTTTGGGTTTGTTTTTTTTTAATACACACAGAAAGTTTAGTCCTCATGGGCTTCAGTATAAAATAGTATGGACTTTTGGTCAATGGAAGCACCAAAAACTTCAATGTAGCAGAATATTTTTTTTCAGCAACAAAGGTCACTATGATACTCTCTCCAGTAGCTCCCTATCTCTCCTGTGCTGTGGAGCCCTGAACTGAACACAGTACTGCAGGTGAGACCTCACCAGGGCCCAGTTAACATATATCCACAAGATCTTTTAACCAAAATTTCAGTTCCATTTGAAAATCCTCCTAATCAACATTTTAGTTTAGTTTACTTTGATAATCAGTAACTTCATTCTATCACATTCTGAGCACTAGCTAAAGATTAACGATTACTTTATGTTAATTATACGTAGGGTTGGCAGCTAATAAACTAATAAATTACTTAAAAAATATATATATATTTTAAATAAAAATGAAAAAAATGTCAAGAGACAGGGAACACCTAAGGACTTCAATACATTATCAACATCTTGTGATGCAAACCTCATACATGGAGAGAAAATCCAAATATTCACAATTTTCTATATTAACTTCTCTAATTCATAAATATGGTTGAATTACCAAAGCTTTATAGCTTGGATTGCATTTTGGCGATCTCTCCCAAAGTCTAAACCATGAAAATTATTTTCTATGGCTTCAGAACAGGATTCAAGTCCTCATTTTTTCCCGTATTTTGTTGACAATCAATCTTCAGGGAGGAGAGGAGGAAAACACACATAAACCCTCTAAAACACCACTTCTCCCCCACCAGCATTAAAAGTATAGCATAAAATAAGAAACACAATTACAATTACTGGTTTCACAGTCTGAATGTCTACTGAGGAACTCCCGAAGGTAATTAGCTAAAGGTTGGCTACTCACCCCGTTCCAACTCCTGGATTGATAACCAAGAAATTACAAGCAGTCCAACACTAACACACACAAAAAATACCATCAGAGCAGCAAACAAAATCTCATAGTTACTAACAGGAACATATTTCTTGTCAGACGATTTTTTCTGCTTCATTTCTGTCTTGAAAGTTTGTGTGAATTAAGGACTGACAAAAGACAGGCTGAAAAGGAGGGTAATAATCCACATGAGCAGATATTTATAGGATACGCTCATAAATTAATTACACCATAAAACTTCGTTGACATAGGTTTTTACAACATTCCCAAGCAGTCATATTCGTGCACAAGATATGTAAATATGAAGGAAAAAAACCCCAACCCTTCAGAAAGAAAGTATTGAAGATTATGTCTCAGATAAAGAACAGGCAAAACCACAGAAATGTAAGGCTGGTCACTGGATTTGCACTATTTCTTGTCATTTAATAGTTTTAAGTGACAACATAAAACATTGCTGTCAGATTTACTGCTTATTCAATTTTTTTTCTTAATTTTTCACAAGTATAATTAGGAGGACAACAGTAAAAATTATACCTTTCCTTATTCTGGTTAAAAAGTCCCTTTGAAAGTAATTTTATTTTTATAGGAAATGGTGGGAAATGAGTTGTTTAGTAATGTGCTGTAGTTCAGTAACGTGTTCAGCACCAAACAGTAATTCAGCAGCACAAATTTAATCTGTGTAAGGCATGGTTCTTTGACCACTTAGCTGGAGAGATAACCAGAGAAGACATTATGAAATGCATGCTTGCTTTGTATATTCTTGCCAGGCATAAATGTGCCATGGGATGCAAGTCCTTGATAAAGTTAAAGCTTTGTGGATGGCCAGTGCTGCATCTTTAATAAAGCTATATTAAATTAAACAGGCAGTGTACCAAACAGTCCAAAACATTTGGTTATAAATTTGATCTATCAAAACTCCTGAGCTCCAGAAAAATGAAGTCATACTGATTTTATGTTTTGTGCTCTGTGAGCTACTGATGTTGACTCCAGATCAGAGGTCCCAAGTCCAGATTTATGACGCAAATTTCCTCAGCTCTCCTTTTGGTACTAGAGATTTTGAGCAAACCAACCATATTCCTGCCTGTCAATGGAGAGGGAAACTTGTCCGAGTCAAAGACAAGACTTGTCTGACGGAAGAAGCTCTACCCATGTGTAAACTGACAGAAATGGAGATAATATAAATCGGGAAGAAATTAGAAAGTCTTGAAATTAAATTCAAATGACATAGTAGTTCTCTGCCCAGTCTTAGAGAACTGGGGTATTTGAAAAGATCTGCAACACAACTGATTGGATTTAAAGCACTCTAAATTGTAATCAATACCTTGACCTGATAGCAGGACCTTAGTTTTTATCATAACACAATGAAAGAAATACCAGAATATATCCTATTACTAAAAACAAAAGATGACTTACTTAAATTCGAAGTTTTAAAAACCAAATTCTGGGCAGCTAAATCATCTTGCCCTTTCAGAGCAAGAGCAAACTCAGTCTGTATCCTGCAAAGGGATGAGACCTTTGAGTCAACAGGTGACATAGGGTAAGAATTGCTTTTGTATATATTATGTATGACACACACACACATATATATAACATGAATGTGTGTGTGTGTAGATATGTATGTACACTTATGAGTGGATTAAATTTGAGTGCTGAACACTGCTGAACTGTGGCAGAGTAATGTCTCTAATTGATTTTTCAGCAATAATTTTAATAATTATTACAAGAGGTTTAAGTTTCTATATTTTTCTGAATATTGACTCTATCACACAGGTTCAGGATGCCTTTAAATAACTCAGTTGTACATGCCAGGTTTTTCCATATCTAGCAGAGTTATGCAATTACAAGTATCCAAGCTGGAACAGGGGAAGAATGTCAAGAGGAGGGAGAGACAGAGAAGCTGTTATGGACTGACCACAACCCCCACTGCCCTGCAACACTTGGGGATGGTAATAAATTAAATTACTTTTCCCCAAGCCAAGTGTGTTTTACCTGTGATGGTAATTAGTGAGTGACGTCCCCATCTTCGTCTTGACCCATGATATTTTCTCTCCTCCTCTGCACTGGGTGGCTGGGTGGGCGTCTGGCAGGCAGCCAAGGTTAACTCACTGCAATTGTCTGTACTGCATGAAATAATACCAGTTTATTCCTGTTTTATTCCTAATAAGACCTTTTTTATCACAAATCTGAAGAGTTTTGTGCAGATGGACTTTGGACTTCTCTGTCATTTTTTGCGTAATTTAACTGTTTGTATAATTGGCATAGTATGCCACCAGTAAAACATAAAAACTATTACTCAAAGATGACACTGCACTTTAAATTCTGAATTTATGCCCTAATGGTGAAATGATTAAATGGAGAAGTAAATCTGTGGCCATTTACGTTTCACACACATTGATTACAGTCTGGCCGAGGACCTGGATACTCTCAGATTGGAGTTGTGACTCCTGCAAATGAACTCATTTGCTAAACAATTTTAGCTGGCAATAAGGTCGTGGTAGCAGTAATTAATAGGCAAGACCTGGATACTGAGCTGATAGTAAGTAAAGATGAGATCTTTCATTAATTTGTTTGTAACCTGTACTAGTATGAGCTGGTTGTAAAAGATGATTTCACATTTTGTTTGAAAACCTTCAGAATGAGGGGGGCAGACTTCAACAGTGTGCCAATCCCGACTTACCATCAATCAGGAGTTAGAGAAGCAAAGCAGTCTGTGCTTTGACGGTCATCTGTCCAACCTCCTGCTCAAGCCAAATTAGATCAGGCTGTTCAGGACCGTGTCCAGGCAGATCTGAACACCTTCAAGGTGGAAGATAACACAAACACTATGGAAAAACTACTTGTGCCAGCACTGACTACCTGCATAGTGATTCCTGCCTGCCCCCGCCCCTGGCATTTCACTGTGTATCAGTTGCTGCAATTTGTGTTCATTGCCTCTTGGGCTCTCGCTTAGCAATTCTGAGAGGAGTCCATCTCTGTCTTCTCTGCAATCATCCCTTAGGTATCTGAAGGCAGCAATTAGACACTCCAATCAGCATGTCAGCCCCAGCCAGTACTGCTGTATCGGGTTATTCTACCTCAGATTCTGGACTTTGCACTTCTTGAACTTGGTTGAACATGATGAGGTTTCTGCCAGGCCGTTTCTATGCCTCTTAATGACAATTCCACCCTGTAACTGCAAACTTCCCTCTAGCCATGAACTTCGTTTCTACTTTTATTCCTCATTTAATTACTTGTCTTCCTGTAAATTCTTCTTCTGCAGGTTTAGTTTTATATTTTTTTTATCTTTATCATAATTCTAAAGTTTATTTTTCACTTTAATTTCCTATATGAATTAATAGGACCCTTGCAAGTTGGATTTGGTTGGCTTGCTCCATGTCTAAGCTGATGAAATGGTATGATCCAATCAGCAGCAGAGGGAGCATTAACCACTGTTACTACCAAACTACTACCATCTACTGCAAGTTGTGAGTATTTACAGGTCATGAACAGCCTGTAGTGAAGAAATTAATCACTGTAGGAAACAATGTAAAATTAAAAATAACAAACCAGATTATTCAGTTCTATTGGCAAATAAATTGCAAACAGGAAACTAATGAAATCAGTTGCATGTTATTTTCTAAACTCTAGTATTATGACATCATTTGTGAGCTATATGATAAAACAGTATAATATGATTTTAAAATACTTTAAATGGTACAAAGGCAAATACTCTATTAATTTATTAAACACTAGAGAAACATCACAACTTACTTAATATTGATAATTAATTTTAAAAAATTATTACTATAGTCATATTAGCGAAACATCAAGTTAGGTAATTTTTAAAGAAATAGGCCATTACCATGGCATAAACCTAACAGATTCTCAGTTCAGGTAATTTATATTTCATCCACATCTGCAGCTCCACAGGTTTTATAGCCTTATTGGGCTGCTTTTATTTTCTTGTTCAATCAGTCTCCAGCACAGGGTGAAAAGATTGCTGACACAGAAAAGAGGGAATGTTGTGTTCAGATAATTCCTCTAATACCCAGTCTATCACAAACACACTTTAAGCCTGACATTCTATTAATAGCTAGCTATCTGTGGGAAAATGCTTTGGTTACCCCCCCTCCAGACTTACCCTCCTCTATCAAAATGAAATGAAAATCAGCTTTCTTATGGCAGCTGTTTTCAGATGTCTGAGTGCTTTGGCTGTTTTGTTTCCAGAGAGGGAGGCAGAAAACCAAAGCAAAGGATCTGCAGTGAAAGTGCAGAAACAGACTAAGCTTATTCTAATACTACACCAAAAGGAGAAGTTTCAAAAGGAGGTCATACAGCAACACAACTTCTTGGTAATCAATGAAACACAGGATCATAGAATAGCCCGGGTTGAAAGGGATCTTAAAGATCATCCAGCTCCAACACCCATGCCATAGGCAGGGACACCTTCCACTACAACAGGTTGTTCAGAGCTCCATCCAACCCGGCCTTGAACATTTCCAGGGATGGGGCACCCACAGCATAGAAGGTAAAGGTGGAATATATTACCTTTCCCACAATTTGGAGGAAAACTTCTTTTAAAAACAAGTAATGACAACAAAAAGACCCTACCCCAAAAAAACAAACTCAGCACCAACAAAATCATGACTTTCCTTGTTTAGGTACATCCCAAAAGATCTCAGAGGATATCAGTGAGGTTATTTCCTGGAATAATCTGACTTTGGATAGTGACAGGTTAACATTCCTTTGCTTTTCCCTTCTGTTCCCAACACAAAATTGAGGAATCCTATTTTAAGCTAGAATCAGAGAGTTATGTTTCTGAACAGATTACAACAAAAAGTGGGGCAAATTAAGAGTATCCAGAAAGGAGTTCTGTAGTGAATTCAGTTTACTTCCTCTGTAGTGATCACAGAGCCAGCAGCTAGCACTGAAAATAAAGGAGGACTCTCACCTAATTTTAGAGATCTATTGTTAGGGGTAAGAACTTTCTTCTGGAGGAATCAATCCTTCTTCATAGACTAAAGAAACATCCTAAATAAGTATTTTATGATAAATGTCTAGGTTTTAGATAGCTAAAATTAGGTAAATTGAGTAAAGCACGATGCCTTGCATTCAGAAAATGAATTACTAGGCCATGTTGAATTAACCAGCTGAGTTTTCACCACTAGATGAACATACTTCCTTATATTCCCCCTTACTCTTAGGAGAAAAAAGGTGTGGATCATGGGAACAAAGTGAAGATAATAGCAATCAGTAAGAAAACAGAAAGTAGCAGGAACCATGTGAGTAATGAAAAGAGCATGCCTATGCACAGTGCCCTGTGACAAGTAAATGGGATGAGGCAGGAACCAATGTGGCACAGAAGGGAAAGAATCAGAGTCTTAGCTCAGCCAATAACACTGAATGGCAAAATAAACAGGTAAAAGACAAAGGTCAGGAGGAAGTAGCAATATTATTGCTTCTCTGATTAACTAATGTGAAAGCCAGTGTGGAGCAGACACTGAAAAGAGCAGTAAATTTAGCACAGTGTAATAGTTTCTATGAATAAAAGCCATTGCAACAACACTGCTGCATATATAGATTTGTGCCTTGGAGCCTAATATAGAAGCATTGAAAGGAAAATTAAAGTGGCAGGGGAATGGTTCTCCTCTTTCATCCTTAGCTTTTATTCAGAATGATAGAATAAATGCAAACTAATTTTTTTTTTCCTATTCTAAACACCACAGGGCTTTGTCATTATATATTTTTTCTAAAGCAGCTTTGGAATAAAATCTTTGTATGTGTTTGCATATTAAAGGACCACAAGACACAAAATAGAAAAGGGTCTGAAGCAAAGACTTAGATATGGGCTAGCATAGCCTCTCTCTATCCTACAAAAACCATTTCAAGATATCTATAAACTCTGCAAAATGTGGGGAAAAGTACTTGGGAAATATTTTATTATCATATAAATACATTTTCATCATTTTGTGTAGTCTCCAGCAATCGTTCCCAACGTTTTCAATGCTAATCAGCAAACTGTTATTCTTGATATATATTCAGAAATGTGTGTCTCAAAAGGTATTAAAAATGGAAATTTCATGTTAAAATATTAACTAAAGCATTATTATCTGTATTTTTGAGTGTTATTTCAATTGTTCACTGAACACTGTTGACTGCAGACCTTGGAGGCTGATAAGTGTTACTATCCCCTGTTTAACAGATCAGCTATCTGAAGGTACTTAAAAGGTCATTAAATTTTAACTATAAAAAATGTGAATAGCACCTGTTTCTCTGAAATTTAAGTGCTTTAAAACTCCTGGGTAATTTTGTTAAATATCCGTCCTGTTTAGGCAAACATGTATTTAAACTGAACTCTCTTCTTACAACCCTGAAAAACCCTAACCATGGGTATCTCCATAAGAGGAGGAGTAAGAAAATGCCTAAGGAGCAATAATTATCTCTATTTTTAACCTATATAATCAATAATTCAAAGAGCAAGATATCCTGTCCATAAACCTTTGGAATTTGGGAAATCTGTACATGAAATCCGACTTGGTTCCATGAAACATTTGCACTCCCTTGTAGTTGTATCATCGATGTGACATTCTTAACTGACTGAGATTCTGAAGGGCAGACCATAATAACCCACCAAATTTCTCCATCATAAAGCCATTTGTTTCCACCTCATGTAGGTTAGTTTCTGGTTGATCACATCAGCCAGAGCAAAGGAGAATCAGATACTCAGGTCAGAAAGAGAACACTCAAATAAAAGGAGAAGATGGGAAGGAGTAAATCTGAAGTCCCTGCAGTTCAGTCATAAAGACCACACAAAGTGAGGTGAAAGTTGAGGCCACATAAGCTGCAAAAGAGAACTGATAAACATTTACCTCGTGCTCAGTGTGTCAAATATAAGCATAAGCTTTTTCTCTCAAAATACATATATTACAAAGTGTTTTGACAGCATAACTTTTTTTTTTTTTTGATGTTAAAAATAATCTGCACATCCTTCCAAAAACATTTGGCCTCAGCTTTGCTCCTTTCTTTTTGAAATTTGTGGTACAGCTTTCCACAGAAGCCGATCCTGACTTGTAAAAGAAAGATTGCATCAGTGCAGAATCCTTTGAAAAATCCCACTTTACACCTAACAGAACAGCAGAACAATAATTATGTGTTGGTTTTGGAGGAAAGGGAAGATAAGTAAACTATTGTACTCCATCTTTCAAGATCCCCTAAACCAGGTAACACAGATCAAAAGTTCTGGTCACCAAATGATGTGGCCACTCTTATTTTCTTGTCCTCTATACTTGACCCTCAAAATAAGTACTGAACAAAAGATAATTTATATTCTTTGAAACATGTGAGAGACATTCAGGCTAGAGCTCTGTAATAATCCATTTAGCTTCTTGCACCAAATTAACTTTTCACACTGGAAATTTGACAAGATGATAAATAAACCAAATAGTGTACAATGGGTTTCTTATTTTTATTTTTATCATGGTAATTATTTTAACAGTAGCTGACAGATAACACAGAAGGATGAGGAAAATTCTCCTGGATTTTGCAAATGAGGTCAACTAAGCATGTAATTACTTTCTCTAAGATTCATATAACTGGACTCACCTATTTGAATAGGAGTTCAAATTTTGGTCATTGTGTTCATACAGTTCCTCATTACCCATCGTGACTGCTACAAAGAGAACACCTTCTCTTTTAAAACTGCCTAAATGCTCCCACGATGCTGAATGGTAAAATACTTTATAACTTTCTGTTGTCAAAAATATAATGACTTCTTTATTTTAATGCTTATTTAAATTGGGGGAAAACACCTGATATCGAACACATCAGAACACATTTTTAAATACTAACAATGATATTTGAAATTGTATAGTTGGGTTTTTTTCTATAATAAGCTTTAAGCCTCTATTTGTCTTCATTTAAAAATCAAAACTACCACTCAAACCCCAATGAAAACTGGAAAACCGAGACACAGGATTAGTCTGTATGAAAGGGTTTACACCCAAATGTAAATCAAGATGCTTTGGAGGAAAACAAACAAACAAACCCAAACAAAACCAGAGAGAAAAACAATTGCTCTTTTAAGTCAGTCTGAAACATGGCAAAAAGTGAAAAAAAAAAAAAAAAATTAGAAACTGACAAAATGGCAGGGCTGCCAAAAATCAGGCCTTAGAAAACTCTGCTATATATGATTTCATAAAATATTTTTTCCCCTTGTAGGAAGGGAGTGACAGGGAATGGGAAGGGGATGCTTCAGTGTAATTCTACAAGATAGTATTTTAAAGCCTGCAAATATATCTGTATTTTATCTCGTGTTTATCTGTCTTTCACTGTATAGGTATACAATAGTTTCAGCATTTCCAGCTAACAGATATGTCAATTATTTCAACAGGAATGTCAAAACCCTGTAATCATTATACTGCCCATAAATCCCCTGACTTTTTCCAAACTTTGCAGAAACAACCCATTTTGAACCAATTTACCTTAAAAAGTTTGTCTTGTTAAGTACTAGCCCTGCAGATGGGTTTGAGGTCTCCATTCTTTTTCATTTGCATATAGAAATGATGAAAGACTACGGAAGTGGAACCAAGCTGAAAATGCTGTTGTTAAAAAGGAGTGCAATTCCCTCTCTCATATCTCTGTCAATTCTTGAAACTATAAATGGAAAATTAAACTGTTTTCAATCACAAAAGAATAATTTTAGCTTAAAATTAGAACATTAGGCTGAGTTGCACATATACTCTAAGGCATCGTTGTTAGTGTACAGCTACATTGCAAGATTTTCCTGTTACTACCAGCTGAAAAAAAAATCCATATATATTTAGATTTATAAGAGCTATTGTCTTGGGGACAAAAAATTTTAGCACAGTCTGCTATAAAATGTCCTCCAAGTCTCTGCTCTGGAGGAATAAGGACTCATAGGTCTAATAACTTTTCAGAGATAGAGCAACACAGGTATAATGTTCATCATCTATAAATGCTGAATTAGCAGAGTCCCACTTATTTTATAACAAATATTAAGTTCCTACTTTTTCCCAAAAGTAACAAAGAATAATCATGATAGATGACTGTTTCCAAAGAACAGGACAAATAAAACTGGTTTGTTTAAATGTGTTATCCTGTATTCTCTTATTTCGTAAATAAAATCTTTCCTTGCACAGTAGCTCATGTCTGACTTTCTTCCCTGAGTTTACAGTTTAATGTGGGGGCACTAATGTCCTGCATTTCCCTTTTTTTTCCCCTCAGTAATATTTGTTCTTGCTTTGAGACTTTATCTTTGAGATCAAGTTTATCCAAGAGAAAAAAGAGGTCATAAAGCATAAAGGCAAATTGTCACTATATGCATTTTTGCAGCATTTAAAAAAGACCAGAAAAATGTTTTTCACTGCAGTCACATGTGAACACATAAACAGTCAAACACAAAGAAAAAGGATAACATTTCAGGATAAATCAAGCTAGTAAAATGCCTACTAAATGATGTAATAATACACTGTACAAACAATAACATTTATAGAAACTGTAAAAATTTGAGAAATAGAAGGATAATGGAATTATAAATATAAATTCTTGCTATCATATAATTTCAGAATATTTTTGGGGGAATTATGTGAAGCAAATTATTTAGAGATATTTTTGCTCAAAAATATTTTTAACTGTTTTAAAAATATTTTTAAACTTTCTAAAAATACATGAAAAACATGACACTTTTGAAACAGATGAGATAATAACATCTGCACCACCCTTGTAAAATCAACAAAATACACCTGCTCATTCAAAAGTCACAGAGATGGAGATAATCCATTTGTTAAATAAAGTACTAAATCTGAATTTTCACCTAATTTATAATAACTAATATCCTCTGAAATGATCAATCATCAGTGAAAAAATAAAAATACAGAGAATTAAGAGATATTCTGTCTAAAGGGGGATTTAGATTTACAAATATGAAAGTTCAAGAGGGAACATGTTGAAAGGACATGTCAGAAACCTAGAAGAAAAATAAAATCCACGTGAAAAATACCAGATTTCTGGTATAAAATACTAGAAAAGGTAAAATAAAAATGAAAAAAAAAAAATTAAACCCACCCAAATTCATAGACTAAGCTATGACATAATGTGTAAAAAAAATAAATCTGTCAACTATGATGAATTCAGGCATTATTAAAATTTTTCTTTTTTAAAGGACTCATTGTTTACTCTTCTCTACAGTAATATGAAATTTTGCATGTAACAGGGAAGAAATTATTTGGTAAACACTTTTAAAAATAGTGAAAGAAAGAGACTATTAGTATAAAGTCACGTTGTTGTAAACTCAAGGATAAAAATATAGGATTTTTGATTTGAATGTTGATATTTTTGGATGAACAAACTGCATGTGTCATTTTGAAACTATTGGGCATAGTATTTAAGTCAGAATTTTGGAAATATGAGTGGGCTGTGAGGGTGCCAATACATATTTTAATAAAGGGATGTGAGGGAAATATCTCAATTCTTAAAATAATTTAACAAGGTTCCACATGAAGTAGCATTAAAGAAACTAAGTTGCCAGAGGTCTGGTGGATAGGTCCCTTAATGGGGACACATAAAGCTGGTTTATGTACTGAAAACTTAATTCATACTTTTCGGGGTAGAGAAGAATCTGTGATAAAGTCTGTGAAGGGCTGTGCTGGGATTTTTTTTCAACCAGTTTGTTCAGCAATGACGTAAAGAAAGGAGGAATCAGGGAAATCTCCAAATTTGCTGCTGACGTGTAAGCTTTGAGTAATTGCCAGAGGCATTAATGACAAGGAACACTCAGAGGATCTCTCATACCTGAGGTAATGGGTAAAGAGGGTGGAACTTGACCTTCAGTGTAGATAAATGCAAGATCATACACCTAGGAAAAAAAAAAATCTAGAATATGGTTATGTGATGTTAACGCTGGGAGTAGCAGTTACAGCTCGGAAAAAAGGTCCTGGGGGAATTGCTAGCAGTTGTTTGAAATCTTCAATTCAGTGCAAGCTGGCAGCCAGGGGAGCTAAGAAAATACTGAGAGCACCATTAGGAGGGTTAATGGCAACAATAAAGAGGACATCATTAAAATTTACTTAAAGTGCTACTTAAAACCCCCGGGGCACTCTCACCTTGAGTGTAGCTCTGCTGAATGGGCAGTTTCCACTCTCTGTATCTGAGGAACAACAGAGCAGACTTAGGGAGGGTACAGAAGAAGAAGGCACCCAAAGCTAGCAGGTCTGGGTGTAAACAGGTTTCTCTGTGCTTCCTAAGTGGCATCTCCCATGGAGAGACAGAGCATCCTGTTGGGATTACCTGGATAGATAGACCATTGGTCTGACAAAGCTGTTCATGCACTGAGTTTTCTCATGCACTGAGTGTAAAGTCTGCTTTCACATATATTGTGTTGCCTTATTTTTTAAATGCAAGTCCAGTGCGATCTAAAGCTTCTGTCTTCGACAGAATTTGGATTATCCTGACTTGCTGAAGAATGAGGAACATGTTCATCTCTAAAGTTTTGTATGGAAGGCTTGACACAGCTACTAAACATGTCAGAGCACTATATTTGTTCTGCAATGCTTGGACCTGGTTCCAGTGATATGATCCCTTCCTAGTTCAGGAATGATCAGCTTATGAAAAGGTGCTCTAAATTCCCCTTTCTGAATGTGACTTTCTTGAAATGAATGGTCTTTGCAAAACAGCTGGATATGGCCAAACACACACCGGGTGACCCACACAGAGGTGCCACCGCTCTTGTGTTGACACCCCCACTTCCCAACAGTAGCAGGGAGTTACAAAGGTTCAACAATATCTCCCTGATAAGATTAGCTACAAGTATTTACAGTGTTTTTTTATTGCTCAGCATGCTAAGTGGCTTTTTATTGCATTCCATGTCATATGGCATGGAATGTCCCTCTGACCTGGGTTTGTCCCTGTCTAATTTTTGCCAACCTTCACCCTAATCACTGGGGAATCAGAATGGGAAATAGAGAAAACCTTGGCACTGCTCAGCAACAACCAAAATATTAGTGAATTAGAAACACTTTTTTTACACACAAACAAAACACAAAACATAGAACCATATAGACTCCTATGAAGAAAATTAACTTCACCTCAGCAGCCCCAGGACAACATATAAAAAGAATATTACTTAATCTGATGATGTAATGTACTGACTGAATAAATAACAACAAAATAGATATGATAACCATTAAATTTAATTCAATTATATAAGCATGCACATTGGTGACAGTTGATGACACTGTATGGGTACTAAATGGCAAGGAAAAAAAGAAAAGATAAAGGTGATTATTTTAACACTTATTTAGGTAGTAGAAAATTCTGACTTCATAGGGAGTGAAACCTAAACGCAGAGCTCAGTTTTGAAAAGTTTCAAGAAATATGAATCCCTGGAATAACAAATGTCACAGTCAAGCCAATACTGTTAAAAAATCACACTCTGCTTGATTTGCCACACTTTGGGAAAAATATATTTGATATCAGGAGGCAGCCACTTTGTTTATAGTTGAATCTTATTCTTTTCACATTATTCCAATTTTAAATCAGACAAATAAAATACAGTTTTCCCTTTGCATGGTTAGAAAACAAGATTTTTGCTTCTCACTGATGAAACTTTATACTACTGTGTGGACTGTGCTACAGTGGTTGCACTGACCATCTCTTCTGTTTAACCCTCACAGTGATGCTCCAGTGTGCTTTGAAGTCAATATTACAAATATTAAAACGACATTTGTCTGTAGCATGTACACTGTGCTTGCTGAACACCATTTCAGCAGTGATGGACAGCAGTCTGTTTTCAGACACCTTAAGATGTATCTTTCTAAAAACCCTCCTTTATAAGGTGTGGTTAATATACCCAAAATTTAGGCTTCTGCTATGTAAAAGGAATTTTTCAAAGAACTCCTAAAGGTTTCTGTGCATTTTTCTTCATTATAAGGTACATTATAAATTAAGAGATTTTTCCCAGGAAGATATATACCAGAAAGCTTCACTGTTTCCCTTAATTTTTCCTGCTTGTAAGTTTTGCTCTCTAATTTTCTACAATTTCTTATTCACACCCCAATTACTTCAGTCTACTTAATAATCACATTCACTTCAGTTATATTAAGCTTTCATCTCTAATATCAATTCAAAATTAGAGATGTAACCAAATGTTACCTCTTTCCAATCAACATGTCTATTTTTTCACAGTACTTTATATATACTGTGATTATAATTAAAGTAGACTTTAAAAAAGCTTTAATAAGTAGAAAATATTGAAAATTTTGAAGACAAAATTAAATGTTAAATTTTCCCTTATTTCATTTTTTAAATCTACTTGTCTCCAAAAAATTATTAGTTGGTTTAGCCTCACTTTTCTTGTATCTTTTACACCTTTCTTGGCATAATTTTTCATTCTATAGCATAACCCAAATGATAATAGAGGAACTTTTTGCAAGAGCCTGTAGTGACGGGACAAGGGGGAATGGCTTCAAACTCAAAGAAAGTAGGTTTTAGATTAGATATTAGGAAAAAATTTATTTACTGTGAGGATGGTGAGGCACTGGGACAGGTTTCCCAGAGAAGTTGTGGATGCCCCATCCCTGGAAGTGTCCAAGACCAGGTTGGATGGGCCTCTGAGCAACCTGGTCTAGTGAAAGATGTCCCTGTCCATGGCAGGGCGTAGGAACTGTATGACCTTTAAGATCCCTTCCAACACAAGCCATTCTATGATTCTGTGGTAATGTAAAACAGAATATTAATCAACCTTTCATTGTAAATGGGAGATAACCCAGTTTTAGTTGTACTCAGACCATGTATGACATCCTTCTATTGGTTAAGTGCAGATTCAGGTAAAACCCATAAAAACTGCACCTCCAACAAATTCCTCTGAGTTACACAACCTTTTATGCTTTCTAAGTACTTCCTGGATCCTTTAAAGACTTCCCTCCCCGCCCACTGGTTTGTATCAGATTAAAATTGTGCTCCTTGTGCTGGCTCAGCTAAGCCAGGCATGACTGGAGAAGGGTCAGAGAGCATTAATCCTTCACTCCCTACCACCGAAGTGCTTGCAGAACACAGCACGTGGCCTCCTCCTGCTTCCTAACAAAATCAAAGCAATGATGATCCAGGAAGATGATCCAGGGGATTCTGGTGCTGATGAACAGATACATAGGTTAAGTAGCGTGGATAAGGGAGACAAATTCAGGATCTATATTCAGGATCAATTCAGTGTACTATACAGGGACCAAGAGTCTGGCAGCTCTGTGAGCATCCTGAATCATTCGCTGCTGCCTTGATCTCAGACATCACAGTATGCAAAGTGACCCAACCATTATAGAGTTTGTCTTCCATCCACGATAAAAGAGGGCTTTACCTTTCAGTTCCTGAATAAAGGTGTTTTGCAGAGAGTCAGTCCTTCTTGCTCTTTAGAGTCAGTCTGAAATTGTAGCTAAATGAAAACAAACCCCCACATTGTTGAAGTTTTTCGGTCTTTCTGTTGATCTCATTTGCACTTGGCTTTTTGCCTGGTCATTTCTTGGTGCCCAGTGGGAAGAAACAAGGAGGCTGATGCATCAGCTTTCATTATCTGCAAACTAAGAAGGAAAAAAGAGGACCGATTTCATGGCACGAAGAGTCTAAAGTGATAGTGAAGGCAAAAGGTTTCAAATGCCGTTACCTGCTGTCGGAAACGGATCTTTAGTGGCAGATAAAAGCTGATCATATCCCTAAAGTAAAATAAACCAGGGGATGACAGCAAAAGATATTCGTAGGGAATGAAAGGAAAGTGCTTTGCTTTGGAATGAGGCCATAAGGAAAAGTGCAGCTAAGGATAATTCATTTTATAATCTTCCTCAGGCTGTATTAGTCCTGTTGCAATTTTGCAGAATAATAGAACGAAAATGTTCTTTCCTGGAGCTGTGAGTTCAGCTTCATTAGGTCTTTTTTCTAATATATATATAGTCATTTAGATAGCAAATAGATATGTCCCTGTTATCATCCAAAATGGACAGATACAGATAATTAAGTTGCCTGTTCTAATATCTGAAAGGATCAACTAAGCTTAGGAGTGTAGTGCATGTTTCTTTAGAAATAGCCCACTACTTTTCTAGGAATTATGTCAAGTAACTCTAATAAATCCAGTTGATCACAGTTGGAAATTGGTCTGATCCAAAGTCCACTAGAACAGGGAGACCCTCCCTGACATCACTATGGCTGCCATGGTGATGGAGCCAGCCCCAGGAATTCACAGAATGATGATTACATTTAAAAAAAAATCATATTTCTGTTTGACTCTTACTGCACTATCTATTTATACTGGTTAATTAAAGTTGAAATTCACTGTGAATACCTCAGATTTCAGTGGTGGTTTAAATCTATATCCAAATACAGCTTCTTAACTACATATTTAATAAGGAAACAGTGTCTAAAAGTAATTTTGTAACAAACTATAGTGCATCTCCTTCAGTTCCTGTAGCTATAAAAGTTTCAGCATAGTTTTAAACTCTTGTCAGCATATAAAAAGAAGCTAAGCCACATTAAAAGTCTCAACATTATTTTGACTAATCAGTCTACTTAAAAACCAGTGAAGCTTAGTCCCAGTTTTTAACAAGTGTTTAGGTGAGATGAGATGGTGATCAGCTTGAGAACAGTTCTAAAATAACTTTCATGTTCATGAATACTAAACAAATTAGTTGCTCAGGAAAACATATTGCCACAACAGTTGGAAAATCAACAAGAGAAAATTAAACCTGATTCATAATTTTAGCTTTGATTCAGTAAAGCATGAAAACACATGTTTAAAGCTGAGCATATTATATCATATACCTTCCTTCTGGCATGGAGCTGGTACAGTCAAGTCAGTCCCTAAATGAAGAACAGGGGGAGTAAAAAGTCCTCCCTCTTAGAAATTACTGTTGAGCCAGAGAAACTATACAAGGGTAAAGAATCAATTAGAGCATGAAAAATACACTTGTAAGGGAAGATGTGCCAATGAAAACCGCAAAGAAGCAGATACTACTCTTTTATTAGCAATTTCAGCCATGTGTATGTGACTAAAGAAGTGAATATTATCAAGAGTGGGTCAAGGCTTCAGCCTGAAGTATGAGCCAAAAAAAACCCAAAAAACATAGTTAGACAGCAGTTGTTATTAAGCAGAGGTTTTCAGCTAGCTGGATCTGAGGAAATTTTTCTTAAGGTATTTAAAATCCTCCAAATATCTCTCCAAATGAATCATAAAATACAAATGTTAAATGGCTTCAGAAAGACTTCATAAAAAGGAAGAATGAGTTGGTTGAAAACCCCAAATCTACAAGTGCAGGTTCAGTTGTCAGGACAAATATCTGAAAAATGACAGAAAAAATACTCCAGCTAGTTGTAAGCATCCCAAATGAAACAGAGATGATAGGAAAACAGAGAATTTAGAACATGGACCTTTCAAGAACAATTCACTCAGAATAATCTCAGTCAATCTTTTTTCCTAGGAAAGAAAGAGGACATGTTTAGGTTAGTCATTAGGAAAAAAATACTTTGCTGTGAGGGTTGTGAGGTGCTGGAACAGGTTGCTCAGAAAAGTTGTGGATGCCCCATTCCTGGAAGTGTTCAAGGCCAGACTGGATGGAGTTCTGAGCAACCTGATCAAATGGAAGCAGGGTTGGAACTAGATGAGCTTTAAGGTCTCTTCCAGATGAAACCATTCTATGATTCTGTAATGGCAAAGATTTAGATTGGGTCAGTCAGACATTTTGACTTAAGTAGGTTTCTGATTCTGCTTTACATGAAAATTTTTCGTAATGAAACTTTGCCAAATGGATGCAAAGCTTTTGAAAATACATTCTCAGAAGGCTGCCATGAGTGGTCTGTTACCTGAAGCCTGTAAAAGGCTTATTTAAGCAGAAACAACTGATTAATAACACTATTTCTATATAAACATGGTGGTATACACCCAAAATTAAAATATACACACTTTATTCCTCTGCTTCTTTCTGATTAGCTTCAAATAGGAATATTTTTGCTATTGATCTGAGCTAGTCTTTACTGTGCTTTGTCCAGTGGCCAAAAGATTAGGATCTCAAAGAGCTGAATATTTTATTCCAATCAGATTAATGGCAAGTCCTCACTAAATGTTTCATTGCGGGGTTGGAAACTCAAGATCCAGTGAATGAGGCATCAAGGAAGTGAACTCACCTTTACTGACACTGCAGTGTTCATAGGTTTCCAAAGAGAAATGCGTTCCACTTCTATTTTGCAGTGATTTCTCATCTTGCATTGAAATATTTTACAGATTTATGGGAAAAAGAAAGAAAAGGACAAAAAATCCACCCCACTGCATCAAAACCCCCCACCACGAAAGCCCCAACAATGCAAGGGTTTTCATTATTCGTGCTAAAACCTTCACTTGAAAGTTTCAGTCCAAGCACATACGTTTTGCAGGCAGTACAGTTCTAGGCACGGCCTTTCAAATAAGCATCTCTCAAGCGTCGAAGGGAAAACTAAAGCTTCCCCCTGTGAAGGATCAATCTGCCCACCGGAGGGCAGTGCTGCTCTTCACCAACCTCGTATTTTTCCTTTGCTATTTGGAAGGAAAAAAAGGACAAGGAAATTTGGGCTTCAGGGTGCAGCTCTGCAAAGCGCAGCTTTACTGCTGCTCCTACTATCGCACTGACACTTAGAATGGGGAAAACACACAGAAACGTTCCCAAAGAAAGCTGTGTTACACACGTACCCATGAAGTCTTCCTGGGGATGTTTCAACAATTTACGATGGTTATAGCCCGGTTTTGACAATGCTCAGTCTATGCAACTTTGATAGAAATAATGGAGCTCAGTTTGAGCTACACAAAAACGAAAGAATTCAACAATAAACTCTATTTCTGAAGTGACAGCCTTAATTTCCAGCTCCAGAGCAATGTTGTGGCTGTTTTATTATTATTGCTACAGTTACAAAATTTTAGAAAACCACTGCAAACAAACTTTGTTTCTGAGAAAAACTGCAGTTACCAGAAAATGTTCTACTTATGCTTTAAGCATCACATTCTGGTCTCTGAGTGATTAGTGAAATTATTTGGTTCTTTCTTTCGCTTGGAAACTGATGATTACATACAGTATGCTAGAACAATTCTGCTTCTTGATAAAAAGATTGCCTCTTCCTACAAAGATCAGGATTCCAGATGGCTGCATGAAGTCCTTGGGTATAAATCTTTCAGCAACACATGTGCCTGTGTATCTACAATGTTCACTTTTTAATCGTATGCTCAAAAAAAAAAAGGAAAAAAGAAGAAAAAAAGTAACTTTCAGTTTAAGAAAGATCAAAAAGAAGTAAAAGATGGTGTTCTTTTTTTTCAGAAAAGTAGAGATGTTTTTACTTGAGCATTAATTTTCACCTTCAGTACTGCACACTAAAGTGAGACAAGTATTTCTTAGGTTCTGCTTTACCACTACCTATGTAAATATTGCTATTTAATCAACTTCAAATGTGTGAAGTGGGTACAACGGATTATAATCACTCAAGATATCAGCACCAAAAAAATAAAGCTTCAAAAGCTTTTCTTTGTGGAAACCTTGTTTACAAAACCCAGAAGTATTCCACAAGGCTTTCTGAGGTGGTATATCTCCAGTGTGGTGGTGATTCTATGCACCATTTAATGTAGTCTTCTCTACAGGATTTTTAACAAAGTCCAATCAAGCTCATCAACAGCAGTAGATGGGAAATAAGATTGAATATGTCAAAGGAGATTCCTATATAGATCAATATTCACAGGTAGAAGAGAATGACAGCAGTGCTGGGGAAAGAATTATGGTCCTGAAACTCTGATCCAGTTACACAGGTTTCAAAAAGAATATTAACTACAAGAGTAAGGATGACCTGTTTGTGAACTGATAGTCCTTGATAGTTTCTTTAGTTTAGTTGCCAAATTAGGTTGTGTCTTGAAAAATCATTTCTAGGCAGCGTTTCTCAAATAAAGATAAGAAAATTCAGTTGTACTCTGATTACATCTGTCTGTTTCTTGTTTTCCACTCACTGTTGCTTATATCACTATTTTTTCAAGTCTTTGTATACTGAAACTGTAAGTTAGACAACTGAAAGAGTCCCTCTGGATTTGTTGACTCTGTATTGGCACCCTTTGCACTTATCACAACTGCAGAGGCAAGACCTGATCGGATAAATTAGAAAAACTTTTGCATGGTAATGAGTAGGCTTAAAATTCAACTTGGTGCATCTCCCAGCACTTTTATATTGCAAAGTTTCCTTTGCACTCATCTCTCCATCTTCATCTCTTATGGTGTGCATTGTGCTACACCTTCATTTTACCTCAGAGTTTGTTGTGTCTTGAAAAATCGATGTGTTAATCTTGTTTGCTTATTGCCTTGAACAAAGCTTTGGTACGAATAGAACTATTAAAAATCTGGTGGTGGATGGAAGGGACCACACATTAAATATAGATGCAAGAATTTCTTATTAGCCTAATAAAATCATGAAAATGAAGCAGTAACTGAATACAGTTACAAAATGCTAACACTCAAACTAGTAAAGAATAAACTCACTGACAAAAAACCCTCCCAACAGTTGTACAGGAACAGTTAAAGTCACCTGGGCCTCTAATGTGTTATGTTCACCTTTTCTCTGCCTGCCAGGGTCAATGGTGACAATTTTCTTAAAGCAGAGAGATCTAAAATGACATCAGCATCCTAAAGTCTTTTCAGGAGAATGATGGTGGATTTTCTTTTTGCTCACCTGCTGCCTTTCCTCTGCTCTCAGGGTCTGTCAGCCCTTCCCCTCTGGCACTCCAGGGGCAGTCCATCCATGAGAAAAAGATATTACTGATAGTTCCAAGCGGGTTATGTGAGGCTGTCCTAAACATTTTTCATTTGCCTCAGTAAGAAAAGAGTCTGTTCCATATATAAATGATTTTAATTACTGAGGTAATGATTATAATACCCAACTCACTCTAATCTTTTCTAGAAACCAGAATTAAAACTGAATAAACACCAGGGATACCTGAATTTATATAGGAAAATAGATTTTTTCTAAAGTTAATAGCTAAAATTAGAGTTAAAAAAATATTTTTATATTCTTTAAACATACTAGAATTAGTTACCTTTTGCAAAGCAGCAGGAACAACTTTTCTCCCACAATCAACCTACTACTAAGTGGACCCACAAGATGTACATATGGAAAAATGAGAGATTATACTATCTTTTTGAAGTAAGAGAAAATTTAGCACATGGAGTCAGTAATGAATGTAGAAGAATAAAGCAGCTCAGATTGGAAAAAACCATTATTTTGCTTTCCTCTTACTTAAGTGACACTATTTAACTTGGGAAAACTTTCCTCTCTTTCCTCTTTCTTTGTCCTTTAATTTAAATTAAGGCTTCTGGACAATGACATAGGAGTTGAGGGAAACAGACAAACAAACCCCTTATTTGTCATAATCAGATTTCAGCTAACATTAATTTTTTCCTTCATGATTCTACAGATAAACACAATGGTATTGGACCAGGCATAAGAAGTGCTAAACATTACTAAAATATGCAATAGTGAACAGAAAATAAGAAAGAGTATTCCTTCCCTATAGTACTGAAACTAAATATGTGCATTGGGAATGAGCTGTGTGACTTGATATGACTTCTGTAAAAGGTCAATCATATCTTCACACTGCAGTCAGGTTTCTGGCATGACAAGACGCTGGACTTTGTTTGCAAGTTTTCTACTTAAATATTTTTGCCTTTCATCAAAGGTTTTCACTACTTTTGTTTCCATTAAAATTTGGGATGATTTCCTCAAAAAAAGTGTTAGTCAAAAAAAAAAAAAAAAAAAGAGACCATATTTATTTATTATTCTATGTTCCTACTGACTTACTCTCTGCATAACCTAGACATTATATTGCATTAGGTTTCATTCAGAATCAATAGAAAGTGTCAATAGAAAGTTCTCTCTTTCCAGGGCCCAGGCCACTTAAACACCTCATGACTACATAACTCTGACTGTTGACTCAACTCCTGCTTCAGTTTTGGCCTAACACACAACTGATGATAAGACCTGATGTAGGCTCTGGTCAAAACCAGAGCAATGTGTTGACCAGAAACAACGGATGAGAAGGGGTAGAGGTTACAATGCAGCCATCATCAGCAGCCTCTTTCCCTCTCCTGAAGATATCACCTCCTGCATTCTTGTACAGTAATTGCCTGGAAGTTTCTTAAGACTTCAAAGTATAGACCAAACTTACAATATTGAAGGTATAACTACATCAGAGAACCTCAGTCTTAGCCTCAAGCTGCACCAGAGGAGATTCAGGCTGGACATCAGGAAGGAATTTCTTCCCAGAAAAGGTTAAACATCGGAATGGACTGTCCAGGGAGGTGGTGAAGTCACCATCCCTGGAGGTGTTCAAGAAATGACTGAACATGGCATTTAGTGCCATGGTCTAGTTAACAAGGTGATGATCGGTCAAAGGTTGAGCTCGATCTCAGAGGTCTTTTCCAACATAAATGATTCTGTGAAAAAAGCTTTGGAAGCAGATCCAACAGCAGCTGGACTGCTGGGGCTTTTGTGCTTCCCAGAGTGATGCAGGGAAGGAAGATGAAGAATGAGCGCTCTCACTGTCGTCTAGAGAACCTTTTTACTCGTAGATGCTCAAGTCTGAACAAAGGGAATTGGGCACTATTTGTCTTGTTTGGTTTTATTTTTGCTAATGAGTTAGCAAAATAAAGCTTAATTTACAGAGACAATTATCCTGTAAATTTGAGATATTCAAATGAACTGTGACAATAATGCTCTGTAACAGAGGACCTCACTCTCCTCTGGTGTTGTGTTTAGAACAAATAATAACACTATGAATGTTCCTATTAACTTCTTTATTAGTTATCATTACTAGCAAGAGCCATGGGGTCAGTAAAGTTGTTAATGATTGCTGCATTCATAGACCAGGTGGAAAAACAAGATAAGGAGCCCTTGGAACAGTTGCATCCACGTTGGTATTGCACAAATTTGAGCAAAGGTTGTCATATCATGTTATAAAAGTCTGATATGGTTCCCAAGCAACCTGTTAAACATGCTTATAAGGCACCATGCTCTTTACTGCCTGTAGAGTAAATGAATCTGTCCTTGGCCTAGCAGGTATTTTTTTTGTTTTTTAACTTTTCCTGTTCATTTACTGAGCCTGAAACCCTGTGAATAAAGACAGCAATCCCTTGCAGCCTGGGACCATCCCCTAGCAGGCCTTGCCCTTACTTCAGAAACTGGTAATTATTCAATGGGCTCATCTCCCCTGTCAGGTTCGGGAAGGTCAGTTTTGAAGATTAACTCTCAAATGGGATCTTCCAAAAGTCACGAGCATTTCTGTTCCATAATGCTGGGAGCTGTCCTGAAAAAGAAGTGTGAGCAAATCATACCTCCTCCTCCACCATTCGCAATCTGTTTCCAGTCAAGTCCAGCAGCTCAGTGTGAATTTGATATTTTTAGGCTGGGCCTGAGATATGTATTATTAATAGATATCTCAGCCAAGAATTTCTGAAGTGGTCGAGTTAAAAAATGAAACCAGAGCTCCCCATGCTCTCCCTCCCCTCAATACACAGGTTATTAATGGGATTTCAGTAAGGAGCATGACCCCTCATCATATCAATATTTGGTCAGGTAAAGAATGTGGCTCCTTCAGAAAATCAAAGCTAGCAGAATTCTCAGTGTTGATGTTCTGTATGTTAAAATGATAGTAAACTACTTTAGTGTGTAAGGGTGACAGAATAGAAGCTGTGCTATTCTCCTAGCCCCCCTACCATCTTCATATGGAATGATTCTATGATTCATTCATATGAATCAAAGAATCATAGAGTTTTCTGGGTTGGAAGGGGCCTTAAAGATCATTTTGTTCCAACCCCTCTCTTGTGGATAGAGGCACCTTTCAGTAGACCAGGTTGCTCAGAGCCTTCCAGAGATGGGGCATCCACGACTTATCTCATGGCACCTTTGATTTAAGTCTTGTACCTATAAACAGTTATATTTCCCTCTTCCGAGCCTTCCTCTGTGATCACAGAAGAGTTATGTATTTCTGGCAATGGTTGTTTTATCAGTGTTAACTGTCATCTACATTATCATACTTTTTTGCATTTTTAATTATGGACCAAGATCCCATTGTGATAATCATGTTCTAATACAGAAAAAGAGCTTCACAGCTATAAAAAGTTCCAGACCAAGTATGATACTGTCAGTAATGGTAAACATAGGAAAACAAAACAAAAAAAAGAGACATTTTGGTTCACTCAATACATGCTGATGGCAACACACTAAGAACTCATTACTTCTAAACCAGACAGAGTTGCTTGTAGAGTTGGGTACTGAAGAATAAGGCTGCAGAGGGTGTAGAAAGAAACAATCAGGCATGAGGAGCTGATAATCTGGCAAGCAAACATTATAGAGAATTTTCAAGAAAAAATAAAAAGTTGAAAAATAACTTAAGGCCACACTTCAGGATTATTCTCCATTTTCAGCAGTGAACTTTATATAGATTAATGGAATAAACAAAGAACTCCACTCTCCATGAGAAATGAAGCAGGGGGAATAGCCCCTAAAATGATGCACTATTTAAGCACTGTCCTGTGCAATGGTAACCCGTAGTTTGACACATAAAACTCCCCACCAACACATAAATTTCCGAGTCACACTTTTCAGAAAGGATTTTCTGAAATACTGCTCTGTCCTATAAGATTATGAGTCCAATAGTGCTTTCTTCTTCGTTCTTTCTTCATCATCTTTTCTTAATAAATCAATCTGAAAATACCATTCCTGCAGTTTCAACTAGGAATCAGACTCTCTGGACAGTATATTCTTATATCAGTCCTAAAAAACTGTATTTCTACTTGTATGTACAGTTGCACTTAAGTAATCCAATCTCATTCAATTTTACTTTCATCTGAGAGCACAGGAGGTTAATTAATCATGGAAGGTTAATTCTGCAAGCCATACTGGGCATCTGAACTGCTCACTGGTCTTTAGCTTTACTGGCATAGGTTTGCCAAAACAATTCTGATCAAATCAACCCCATTCTCTTCTCCAAACAATATCATATCTGTATCAAAATCACTTCTGTTTTGGAAAATTTGGGAACATATTTAGTAGACTGGAAAGAAAATTCAAAGTGCTTGACCTAACTATGCAAAAAGCATAACAGTGTGGGGAAAATCTGGACAGTAGGGAGGTAATTACACTTATTGTGTTAGCAATTGTACTGAGATAAACTACATTCGAGAGATATGACATACATATGTCATACATAAGAGATTCAGAGAGTTTTGACTTGAGGTCATTCATCAATTTTCAAATGTACTTCTTCATAGCAGCACAGCCTTGTGGTTAACAGGAACAGAAAAGGTAGTAAAATGGACAAATTGCACAGAGGGGAGGAAAGAAAGTGTGTTGGAGTGAGCTGGCAAATCATAGAAAACACTAATGGGAGATAGAAAATAGGGAAAGGAAAAGACAAGGAAAATTTTTTGTGACAATAGTGAGTTGTCTGCCTCTTATTTCGTTGCAACGAATGGCAGAAGGCTCACAAAAACTTCCGGACAGCAATATCAGAACTATGATACAAATACCACTGATGATACAGGACTGCTAAAGATAATTTATGACTCCCCACCAAAGCCTGATTTTGTCACTGTGGCTACTAACACTGGTCAAAATATCATGAAGTTACATTTCAGTGGTTTTTTATGTTTAAAATAATGTAGTTTTAAGCATTTTCCATTTGTGAACTCACTATACCCTGAAAGTATTCAAGGAAAAAACAGGTCAGAGGTATTTTGAAAGGTCTAACAGAGGATTTATAACATTTCCTGCACAGTTATCTTTTAATAAACATACTCCATTCTAGTTGCATATTATCCTCTACTTGAGAGGTAAATTTTTTCCTTTTACATTTAACAAAAACATCATACTTTTAAAAATTCTCATTATAGTTTATTTAGACATATTATACTCGATAACAGAATATACATGAAGAAATTAACTCTTTTCTGTTTAAGCAGTTACCTCAGAGAATATCACCTTAGTTTGGGAAATTGGTTTTATATGTTTTCATCTTATCTAGATAACCCAGACCTGCACAAGTTCATGGTTTTAATATCCAGTGAACTCTCTTTGGGCAAAGAGATATTTGTTTTAGTGATTTCAACAAACACAGAAGTATGTTCTGCATTAAATATCATAGGACAGTCTTGAAATAAAATATACCATGGCTAAGTTATTTTGGTGGGAGAATAAACTCTAGTATATTTGTACAATTAATATTTTATAAACTGTTAGAAGTCAATTATCAACCATCTAAAGATCCAATTCATGTATTTTACTGTCAGCTAATTCCAAGAGAAAGGGGAAGATTAGTTGAGAGAAAGGTTTTTCTCTTTGATTAAGTTATAATTTATATCAAAAGCAAAACACTGATTTTTCTTCCTTTTTTTTTTTTTTTAATAATTTTTTTCCACAACAAACGTATCAAAGAAATTGTGGCATAAAAATATAAATTTCATCCTGAGGATGGCACTCCTGGACTGTCAAAAAGCTAGTGACTTTTGAGAACTATGCCTTTGATGAAATTCTAAGGGAAAATTCATATTTGTTTGTTTAATACCCACAATATTCAGAAGACAAGACTTAAATAGCCAAGATACTTGTAAAATGACTGCAAATGCTCTCTATTTAGTGCCAGGAAGCAGTTTTTATAACCTCAGAACCCAGTCAAACAGTCACAGGTAAGTTCAACAAGTACAGTATTTTGTCTGATAAATGAGAAACTAAATCTGCTGTGTAAGCAGCAGCAAGATATTATTACAATCACAGAATGGCTTATGTCGTATATGATTAAAACCAGAGTCCTGGATCCAGACTCCAGTTCCAGAAGAAAAAAATGAGTGCATTGTTCTATTAGAGGGTGATGGTTTGACCATGTCTTCTGCTCTCTCTCGCTGGACCTCCTGGGACAATTCCCTCAGTTTCTTGGGTGGGGAGGATGATGATGACACAAAGTTTTGGGGTTGATGTGCAGGGATGCATCTTTTACGATGGGGAAGGGAGAGACAGAGAATACAAGAAAGAATACACATGAGTGGCCCTATACTTGCCCTTTTGCCCAGTCTAAAATAAAATCCTCATTTACTTGGGGCTGGACAGGATGTCTGGCCTCTCATTGGATGCTGAAAGAGTAGCACTTAATGTCAAGCAAAATGAAAAGCAGAAAGAGACATTTACACAAATGTAAATAAACAATGATTTTGTGGAAGAGTAAATATGAAGGTCACAGAGAGAAAACCATTTGAATAAAACTGTTTGATATTGACCAGAAGGTAATCAGTGGTGATTCATTCCTGCCTGTATTTTTCAGGACCCTCGGGGTAAGAAGTGCAGAAAATATTGGTCACCAAGAAAAACTCAACATATCCTTCATGCAAGTATATTTCTCAAGCCTCTCGTGCTTGTAAAATCCTTTCAAAACACATCTAGAGTTAAAAGAAACCATATTTGAGGAATGACGTTTGAAGATCTTCACACCTACTCACAAACCCCCTTCCCTTTCCCTTTTTTTTCCTGACACAAAAATCCTATTAATCACCTACAGGGTATTACTGATGTTGCCACACCCATTCAGGTCAGGCAAAAAAGGTAGTTGTGTCCTGGTAACAAGGTTTCCTACGGAAACCATCCAGAATTGTTACATCCCCCCAGCTCAATCCAATTGCTGTGACAAATGGGATGATTTATAGGACAGTAAACAGCCATGCACTTGTAGCTATTTGCTGCATATAAGTGATAAATTTTAATGCCCTAAATAGAGGCAGTCTGTGATTTATATAAGCAACCTGTAAATCAAGATAATAAGTAGCCAAATAAAATTTTTTGTCCTTTGGTGAGAAATATCTTGAGAATAGGGAACGCAGAGAAATTAAGGAGTAAGTGTCATCTCTGCAAGGAATAGTATAAAACAATTTTATAATTAAGAATTCAGGGTCATGCTGGAAGTGACTGATCAGGAGTTCCATTTTTTTGAGAGCACTGTGAATGACTATGCTAAACATCCTTGCTGCAAAAATCAAATGGAGTTAGAAGAGACCAAGCTCAAAGTGATGTGTATCCTAGATGTTACTCCAGGGAAATCCATGTCCAGATTCACTGTGAGTACCAGCCAAATGTACACACCAGGGATTGTTTCATTGCTTTAAATAAGTATCAGTTTGTAAGAATGACCAGAGTCATTGTAGATTCAAAGGTATTTCCTCCAAATTAGGAGATGCCGATGAGTTAAAAAACCTGTGTCGTACTGCACTTTCATATTCCAAATATAACTTAACTTTAGATGGTTATTAGGTCTCACATCTTCAACAAAACATATTTCTTATTCTTATAGACTCAATTAAGTTGAGTGCTCGAAAGAGGAGATCTCAAAATGCAAGAACTTTGTGAAGAATGGAAAGTAACATCATGTTTAAGGAGATACTTTTTTCTTCACAGCTAGCCTAGCAACCTATTTAAATATATATAGCTCAGCCAGAATTGCTTTACTTAAACCCAAAACTCCATTTCACAAGACATTAATGACATCATATAAGAGAGTTTCTCTCAATACCTCTGAGAAATTTTCAGTATGCTTCTACATCACTGCCTACTTCAAACAGATCTTTAGTAAAGTATTCAAGGCATCATCAAGGGTGTACCAGAAATATGATTTCCTTGAAAGAAATATTTACTAACACCCTATTCACTTCAATGCCTCAGCCTCCTGTCACTCATTTCAGACCACAAGATTCAATGCTGGTCCCTTGAACGTATGATATCAAATATCTTCTTGAATGTCAGACTCCCATTCTGAGCATGGCACTCACTAGTGCAAGGGCCAAACCCAAACTGGCTTAAATGATTTGTTCTAGGACAGATCTTCAGAGAATTTGGTTATTACACTGTAGAAGCTACAAGGTGCCTCTGGCACAAATGGCAGCTGCACCCTTTTGTGAATGTTCTGTTCAACAGTATCTGCTCAACAAATACCATCTATTCAACTGCATGTCAAGTACACCGCTTGCAAGATGCCAGACTCTGTGTGAGACTCAGCTATTCTAACACAATAAACCATCTAGAAAGATGGTGTACAGTACTGTACACCTTTTTCTTGATCAGGTCTATCCATTGTTAAACATCAGCACCCTCAGAGTAATGAAACTCTCTTGTCTCTATTTCTTACATAGCATGAAAACAGCACATAGCAGTTCAGGAAATATATTTTTTTTCTCTAAAAGGTCTTCCTCCACCCTGAGCTCTTGCTATGAGATTCTCCCTCTGTCAGTGCTGAAGTGAGGGCAGTCCAGTGCTTTTGTGCTTCCTCAGGACTGACAGGAGCAGCTGCCTTTGTCAGGGCTATTGTCCGTAGCCCACAGCTATAACAGCCAACTCACACCAAGAAAAAGATAGATCCAGTCAATACCTCTGTATAATGCATGTGCATGATCAGGAAATTTCTCAGGAAAATAAATTGTTTGAGATAGAGAAGGTCACTAATCACTACAGAGCTCCTATTTGCCAGCCTTTGCTTAGAAAAACCCTGCTCTCACTTCGAAGGTGACTTAACAGATGTGGACAGCATGACCAGTCCGGAGCCTGCACAAAGAAAATAGATCCACAGAAACTGGAGATTATTTCTTGCTGAGAAAGAAAGGAATAAAATAGTACATGCAGCTAACAGCACAAGGAACACAGAATTTGAGAGCATCCAGGTGTATGATATCCAGCAGCACGTTCTGAGTTTCAAGAGAGAGAGGGAGTTTTACTTCTGTGTAATAAACTGTAAATATCTTAATCCATTAAAGGTTTGAGGCTGTTTGAGAGGGAGCACCAAATAGGTCTGTGATACATCACAGCAGTAATGGGAGTTACTGAGACATTTATGGAACTGTATGAAAAGCAAGTGTTTAGTCTTTTACCAGGAAGGCAAAGACGATTTTCCCAGAATAGCCCAGGCCACACAAATTTGGAGGAGAAAGCTAATGACTTTCAAAAATGAATGTGTTTCCTCAGTGAACAATGTCACCACTTTTAATCAGATCAAGCTGTGCTGACTGTCAGTGGGATGACAAACCAGCATTCTGTGATACCCACATGGCCAGGGAATTTTTCCTGATGCTATCTGAGAACACTGAGCTGTTAAAGGAGAATGGCTATGCTGTTGAACTCCATCTCTCTTAAACTGATTAACATTACTGGCTGCCCACAGCTTGCTGTGTTTTAAGCATTCAGATGCAGCAGTGAATTACTGTTCTAAATCTTCTTAAAAAACCAAGATTTTTACTCCTTCATTGTTTCATTCATTTGAAGGGGATTCTTTTCCTTGCTCATTTTTCTGTATTTTGACTAACTATTTCTACTTCTATTCCTAGTGTAGGTTTTCCCCCTATTGATTAAATTCAGATTAGTGACAGAGAATGTGGCCTAAATCTAGTGGCTTTGTACTTTATTCTGATGCTGCTGTTCTACCTACTACTAGATGGAAACCTTCTTTTGGATCAGATGTCTTCTGAATTTTGAATGGTACAAATAATTCAAAGAGAAAGGCAGATAAAGAAATTCCACACTTGAAATTAATTTTGGGGTTAGAGAATAGGGTTCATCCTATTCTATACACTACTATAGTCCTACACTTGCAGTGCAGAAATTCTGCACTGTCAATTAAACCTGATGGTGGATCCTGAAAGAAAATCACAGGAGATTTTCAGAGAGCATAGGAGCCTGTGAATACTGCTCTGTGGATTTGTGATAGGAGAGAAAAAAGATAAATGAAAGTGACTACCAAAATGTGACCTTTTTTAGCATATGCTATTTTATTATGTTCGGTGGTTATTGAAAAGGATGTCCATAGCTAATCAGAGAAAAGTCTGGAGCTGTAAGGATATAGTAAAATACAGGCCAGCTCACCTGAATGCTCACCTCAAACAGCAGTTCCTTAATGTTGTGGATGTTATGTGCTGAATGAAATGTGGGATATTTTACTTCAGAGTTTCTAGGGAAGCAGCGGAAGCTGGATTAGTGATGCTGCATAGGTTGTGTCAGCCCTCAGCAATGTTTGTATTACAAGAGCTAAATTAACAGAAATTATTAGTAAAGCTGCATTAGACAGAACAGGTCACTGATCAAGCAGTGATCAGGGAAGGGGCAGCAAGGGACAACTGTTGTAGTAGGGAATGACTAATCAAACATGACAGAAGTGTGAGAAGGAAGGAATAGGTGACAGAAGAGAAACAGCTCACAGTGTAAGATCAGCTGCTGCTTAGATAAGGGGTTGCTACAAGGCAGCACCTCAAGATTCAGCTAGGAGTGAGATGAGTACTCCATGAGGGAAAGAAAGCAACCAGCTGATGTAGCAGTTGACTCAGAATCTCATTAAAGAAGTGGACTGTGAAATAGTTACAGCTACAGCATATAAGATAGTTACATCACCTTACTGCTCTACTTCAGTTTTTCTTTCCTCTATTTGATAAAATAGAGAAAATCAAGCCAACTGAATGATATTAGTAAGCAGAAAAAATCAGTTCAGTGAACCCAAAAAGTGTCATTAAATTTTCCTTAAGTTTCAACATGAGGCCTGAGTAGCCATTTTCTTAACTATGATTTTAAACACGATCCTTGTCTCGTTTCCTGCATATCAGTCCTGACAGGTTAGGCTTGCTTACAGATGACAAGTGACTGAGTGTTTGGGATGTGAGTTAAATATGTGATATTTTTTAGGACAATTTAAACTGTGGTAAATACTCTCTAGAACTGTAGGAATAGAAAAATCATAAGACCTAGAAAAGTTGCACTCAGCCTTTCTACTATACAGAGTACTCAGTCTTTAGGATCTGAACCATACATGTTATGGTCTGGTTAACCTGTAACAAATTGAACTACACTGTGCAAGCACAGCAAGACCTGAAACCAACTGGTTTAGTGCACATATGCTACAAACATCCCATGGAAAGAAGACAGCTAGGAGTGGTAGCAGGCTGTGGCTCACAGAACAATTCTCCTGGTCACCTTTTTTCTTTAGACATTTCAGGAAATGATGGGGAAAGGAATAGATGAACTCTTTTAGAGATAACAGCTGGTGCTTAGTTGTCATCCTTCCAAAGGGCCCAGTGGCCTCTCAGTTTTACGACCAGGTGTTTGTTCTCAGCATGACAGAAGAGGGGCTGCCAAGCATCTAGAAAGGATAGGGATAGCAGCTGTGAGCAACTATCTTCTTTGGGGGAAAAACATCTATTAGCAGAGCATAAGGTATCTTTGAGGTAGGCAGAAAATGAGATCAATTGTCCTGATGACAGTCAGCCTGTGGAGAACACAGGCTAGGCACCCAAAAATGAGATACACAGACTCAGAGGAAGCCTTTTCAACTGCACTGTTCAGTGATTTTACAGCCATTCACAACCCTTTTTTTTAACTGTGTTACTGAAAAAAGGGGGTGATTCTAGACCTTTCTAGAAAACTCTACCCTGTTGCACAACAATGAAGTCAGAAGTTTACCTAGAAGGTTGTTTCCTTATTGTCACCCTACATGATTAATGATCATTTGTGCTTCCTAAGTAGCATGGTCCAGGTTTCAGGAGTCAGTATTTCTGGTATTCTGATATGTAATTTCAAAGCTATGAATCTCTTTCCTACCAACCATGTGGTTTCCCACTTTTCAGCAATCTTCAGTCTTCCACATGGAGAAACAAGTTGACATGTCACTCCTTAACATGGTTCCTATTGTTAATATTGTTCTTCTGCGTGAATTAGGATGGCTTTAAATCACTTGCTTTAGAAATGTAGTACTGTCTACTCTCATCAGGAGTTAACACTTTTTACCTTTGCATTTGGGATTTTTATAAAGAAAAATTGCAATATGAGGATGTATCTAGGCCTGAAACGTGAAATTTTAAGTTTATCCAGGAACATATCATAACAATTCCACCTTTAGTTGTTCATATAATTCAAGCAATTTGGGACTTTAGTTCACATTATGTTAAACACAGCATGGCAAAGCAAAGGTTTTTTGGCTTTGTTAAGGTTTATGGGACCAAATGCAACAGGTTCCAGAGTGGATCCCTTATGCATTCTGAAATACTTATCCAGAGAGGCAGCAAACAATGAATTCTCTTTTCTTGGTTCTCTTAATCCCTTGTATTCCACGTGCTAATTTTTTCCAAAGTTAAAGGTCAGCCACATGGAATCAGCACAGGATGATAATTGTTTCAGAGCCTATAAGGATGCTGTGAGAAATCAGAAAGGAGAGAAAAACATGCTCTATCTCTTCTGTGTGTGTCTCTGTTACCATCACAGGTGTCATTTCATGGGTCACTGTCACACACACAGAAACGAGGGAGATATTCCTACAATGGCACTGCTGGTTGATAGTGGAAGAGAAATCTAAATCTAAATCTAAATCTAAATCTAAATCCTGTTTTAAAACATGGCAGATCTATGCTCTAAATGCTGTTACAGCTGCTAGAGCCATGGAGGTCCCTCATGGCAGAGAATATCATGCAGTTATACATGTAAAGACAAAGAGGAGAAAAACACAGGCCCAGAGCATTCAAACTAATTTCACTGCTATTAGTTGCACATTCAGGATCAATCTGATTGATTATGATCTTAATAAACTATAATAACTATTTTATTAAAATATCTTTAAATTTTTCCCTTTTTTTTAATCAGGAAAAATAATTTGAAATTGTATTCACTCTCGCTCCCAAAAGCTTGTCCTTTTTTTGTTGTATGAAAACGTTTCAACTAGCTGACCCTGACTCAGAAGTATCATTCATTTGTACCAAGGAACACCACTACTGCTTTGGAACCACAGTGAGAAGTTGCTGTTTGTGCTTTTGGTCTCCTGAATCTCTAGGAACACCTAATAATACCCATTAGGCAATGTAAAGGGCACTGTGTCTGTACAACTGTTTGGTCAAGTAGGATAACACTCTCCTGAGGAAACCACTGAATCAAAATTATTTTTTTCTTATTTTTACAATCAAAATTATTTTTAAAATCAAAATTATTTTTACATTCAGCTTAATTACTTGACTAGCCTCAGAGCCTCATCAGCAAATGAAAATAACTGAGTGTGGACAGCTAAATCAATGGCATTTCAACCACAATCTTGCGTGCCCAGCAACAGCCACTGCACTATGAAACAATGTGAAATAGAAAAGGAGTCCAGAACCTCATCTGAAGCATTTAAACCAAGCACATCACTGCTAACAATGACTGTTAGTAGATGAAGGTCAGTTATGGCCACAGGAAAAGATTTAAGTGCCAGGCCACAAAAATAAACCATTGTATCATTTATATCTATGTAAATATATACCAAGTAGCTGATCTTAATTATGTTTTAGCATCATGTTTTCTACTTCTATTCTTTGTTACTTAACTTAAACCTTAACTGTGCTGTAAGGACTGCCTTTGGAAATGCTTTAAAGACATTGCCAATATAGCCTTGAAATGAGAAAGAAAGAAATCAGCTACCAAACTAGGAGATTATCCAGAAATCTGGAAACATTCTTTGATGTATATTCATTATGAGAAATGAAAAGAGGGCAGCACAACAGTCATATCAAAACAGTCTCAAACAAGCCCTGGAAGCTTTATGTTCAGATGGGAGCCAGAAAAATAAACCAGCTGCTCATTTTTCTTCCTTTGCTAATTTGAGGAAGAGAATGGATTTTCTCTCAGGAGTACTCCATATGCAATTGGAGGCACTAACAGTGACACAAAATAGGCATAGAATTTGGCTCTGAACATAAGCTATCACTTCTTCCAGTGTTTCTGTGTCTTGTTGTTATTTTGTTTGGTTTGGTTTTAGGAGAAAATGGAAATGAGTCCTGTTTTATTGTCAAACCCAGACTTACCCAGTTAAAACTGGAACAGCATTTTAATGAAAAATCAACTTGAGTGTTGAGAATAAAAGTCAAAGGAAAATTCCTATTGTACACAATTGTAGTGAACATGTAAGTATTCAAGGACTGTGCCTGTTACTACAAAGTTCAAAGTATGGGGAAGAGAGCTGGAAGGTAGGAAACAACTGAACAACAGGGAAAAAATTGCTGTTCTTCAGTTGCAAGAGAGTTATCCTGACAGAATAATCTCCTGAAAACTCATGGATATCAGAGTTGTGGATTATTTTGCAGAGTTTAGCCCACCATTTACAAATAAATATCTTGGTAATTTCAGTCTAAAACTGTCTCAGGACTGCGGTCTGCTCGAAGTTGAAGTTTTGTGGGTTCTGTTAAACACCTGAAAGTCTGAATTATTCCCACTATGAAAACAAAAATGAAAACACAGGACTTGCAAATAAACAAATATTTTAAATTAAGACAGATATTCCCAGAGTACTACAAGCTAAGTTAATAAATAAAAACATTCCCACTCCACAAATACCTTGATCTCTTCTTTGTGTGTACAAAGATAGGCTCTATTTATTTCCATGGATACTACTTGGAACTCATCATTTAATTACCACTACAAATCTTCAGCAAAATAAACAGTGAGGTGGTAGTGACAAACAATTCATAATCCACCCTGTTTTCACCTAAATTGAAAACTGCATTCTTCTGAATTTAAACCTTGTCTCTCTTAGGTTTCACATCTGCTTGAGCTCATAGGGTATTTGCTCTTCTAAGAGCTACATGATTGCAGTGGATAGACATGTCATCTTTCTATTAATCTATATTTAAACATTTGAAAGTAATGGCAGGGACCTGACAAGTTAAGGAGATTAAGATTTAAGGCTAATAACCAGATAGAGCTTTTATTCTGAGCTTTATGCTGATTAAGGGAAATGTCTGGAAAAAAAAAGTACATTTTTCAAACTTTCTCAGTAGAAACTCTTTCCTCCAGAGCCATTCCAGCCTGTGAGATAAACAGATGCCATGTCTTTGCATCTATTTACCTGTAAGAACTTTGGGTTATGCATTTTAATAATCCCTGTGATGCTCTGCACGGTGTACATATGTGCAAACAGAAGCTGAAGGGAAGCTGAAACCAGCTCTTTCAAGCCTCTTCTGCATCTCCAAAATATCTATAAAAGCTTGGAGAGCCAGAAAGATCCTCCTCATCTTTTAACAGTTCCTCCAACTGGTAGGAGTCTCCTTACTTATTGTCTTCTGGCTCTTTCTCCTGTTAACTTCACCTTCCTCTCCTTTCTGGGACAGCCCTTCCCTGTGCCTTCACAGAGTAGCTTTTTGCAGCGGGTAACATCAGCTAGAGGAGGTATCACAGAATAACCTCCTTTGGAAAGGATCTTGAAGATCATGTAGAGTTACAACCTCCCTGCCATGGGCAGGGGCACCTTCCACTAGACCAGGCTGCTCAGAGCTCCATCCAACCCGGCCTTGAACACTTCCAGAAATGGGGAATCCACAACTTCTCTGGGAATCCTGTTCCATTGTCTCACCACCCTCACAGGGAAGAATTTCTTCCTAATATTTAATCTAAAGCTCTCAGATTGAAGCCATTCCCCCTTGTCCTGTCACTACAGGCTCAGCTGTTGCAGGATCAGGCCCTTTACACACAGTACCAAGAGCCCTCACTGATTTCTTCTTTCAGACAGATCTCTGTGAATGTGCACAGTTCTGGACATTGAAATGTATGTTGTGTTGCTCAGAAAAAAAAATGGAGATAAAAAAAAGGTGAGCAATTTTGGTTCCACTTATGGATAATCCAGTTTTCCCTTTCATTTCCTAAACTTCCCTTACCAAGCAGGGGCTTTTCTTCATATCCCACATTTCAGATATTCAGGCTGCTTAGGATCTTCTACAAAGCTGAGTTTCAATTAAAAAGTTTCATTTTGATGGTTGAAAGAATTTAATCTGCTTGATGTTCCAGCTTGCTCTCCATTCAAAAAGAGGAGTAGATCACTGCAGTAATCAATATAGCACTCCTTGTGCAGGCAGATGCCCAGGAGAATGAAATGAGAGGCATCTCAGACATAAATCTCTTGAGTTCTCTTTTTAACAAGCTGTTAATTTTTGGGGTGGGAGACAGGCAGAGGCTCACATTAGTCATAAGGGAAATTAATGTGTTACTATCTTTAATGCTGGACAAGGTATTGTTAAGAAATTACTTGGAAGTTTCTTTATGCTCCCTTTAAGGCTTATGCCATAAGTGTAGGGAGGAAAGAAAAACGTCTTCCCTTTTGTCAGCAGATTTCTTGATGGGCTGGGAGGAAGCAAAACCAAGCAGAAACAGTAAAGCATAAACTTGCTATTTAGCTAACAACAACAACAAAAAAGGCATCTAGCGGGACAGCATAGCTCATTCATTATTTTTATTGGCCTTGGAGTTGCTAAGATTTTTTTCCTTTATTTATTTTCATAGAAATAACTCCACTCGCCTTTCAGAGCACTAACTGCTGGTGTGCTTCCACCCCCTCAGCCTCGAGATAAAATACCCAATAACACAACATTTGTACCAGCAAGACAAAGGCTGCACATTTCCCCAAATCTACACCATTTGACTCAGACTGCAAAGGTGAAAGTGGAGGAATTCACCAGCCTGAGTGGACAAACGTATATTTCTTAGGAGGACATATAACTTACTTGCCTGTAGCATTTCTCTAGACTCTGTTCCTGAGTAAGGGCTTTCCTGCTGAAGGCATACTCCATTTTCATTTCTTTTCCCCATGAGATCCTATAACCGCTTTACTACTTTCATTTCCAATAGCAGTGCTGTCACTGTAGTGCCATATGAACCTCAGTATATTTGATCATAGGAGGCATTTATACCTAAGCTTTTATAACACACTGCTCTAGGCTCTTTTCTTTCAAGCTTGTTTCCTCAGTTCTTGAGCTTTTATGAAGTGTTGACACCATTTAAATAAAATGATTGCACATATATGAACAAAACTCTTCGCTGATCCAAACTGTACTAGGCAACATCCTATCCCACCCAGTATCTGAAAGGGGCTTACAAAGGTTGAGAGGGACTCCTCATCAGGAGCTGTAGTGGCAGGACAAGGGGGAATGGCTTCAAACTGAAAGAGAGTAGGGTTAGATTAGATGTCAGGAAGAAATTCTTCCCTGTGAGGGTGGTGAGGCATCGGAACAGGTTTCCCAAAGAAGTTGTGGCTGCCCCCTCCTTGGAAGTTTTCAAGGCCAGGTTGGACAAGGCTTTGAGCGACTTGGTCTAGTAGAAGGTGGAACATGGCAAGAGTGCCCTCCTATGATCTATGATCTCATATTATCCCTACATCGTATGATCCTCACCATGCAGATCATAGAATGGATATGAGTTCAGCTGTGTGAACACTGCAACTCAAAATAAAAATACTCTACCTCACTTGGAGAGGAAGAATCTATTCAACAGACAGATGCTGTAATGTTTTCCTTAGATTTCAGACAAAAAGATGCATGCACATGGAGCTCTTTTATAATAAATCCTGTGGTTTTAAGCACGTTCCATGTGCAATCTTGTATCTCTGCATGCACATCACAGAGAAAAACAAAAACCTTGGGGTGATGTGAACATGAACTGTCATACAGCAACTGTCATATAGCTGGAAATTGCAAATCACCACACTAAGTCCTTCCATACACATTTTTGTGTCAGAAAGTAATTCGGGTGATACAGACAAACTGGAAGCCTGTGACACGTATAAATTATAAATAGATCTGTAATTTATATTACCTTGCCTGGAGTTAAAATATGACCATACTAAAATGGTCTAAGCGGTAATAGCATGTATAGGTTTTGTGTAAGCACTTTGCCTAAGTGTGTGAGCAATTACTAAAGACAAGCACAGTTACATATCAGAGGCATCTAACTAAGAAAGAAAAATGTTGTTAGAAAGAGGACAAGTTAAGCAGAAGGGCCTATAAAAAGGCCAAATTTACTCCCAAATACACCAGAAGAACGACTAGAAATGCCAAAATCAACATAAGCATTAAAAGGAGGAATCTTTGGATGGGGAATATTCCCCACCTTTGGATGGGGAATAACAGGATAAAACATGAGGCAAAAGTAAGGAAAATTGGAGAACTAAAGAGAAAAACTTGCTTTGATTTCAACTTCACTTAGTCAAATTTTACAACAAAAGCAATAAAAAACAAAAGGAAAACTTCATCTTATAATAAAAAAATGCTTCATATAAAGAATTTAAGATGCATCAAAATATGTCTGCAGATTCAACTTGAGCTAACTTGCCTGCTCAAGGATGGTGGGACATTCTGAAATTTCTTTTTCTTTTGCTAAATTATATTTTTCAAGAATTCTCCAGTATTTTAATTGGGCTTTATGTGCTTTCTCTGCCACATCAGGTCAACCTGTACTATTCAAAATTTGTTTAACTTTATAAATTATAAAGAGCTGGGTGTTGAAATAAGGAATGTAGAGATTTTCTAAGTAACTGATAATATCCAAAAGGAAATGGGAGATGCCCCATTTAGAGATGTTGTCCTCATTACTGTTTATTACACAGTGCATTGATGAGCAGGCTGCTTCAGTCAGTGTTGAATCCCACAGGTACAATTCTACTTCATGACAGACTATATTTAAACACTTTGCCTAGTGATATGGCCTTACTTCAACATAAATTCAGTGTTTGCTATACCAAACTAGACACAGGGTCTGCCTGTGGGGATACTGTAAAATTGGACTCTAAATACACTTAACAGAAAATATAAATGCCAAATGTGCCAACATATTTTGTCCCTTGAAGGTAGGGAATGATTTATGCAAACCAATTTACTCTTTGTGTTGCAGGCATGAGGCAAAGCCAGGGCTCACTAATGAGTTATCAGGAGAATGGGACAACAAGCTAAAGGGGAATCCTTTTGGTGTGTCAGTGGTAAATTAGGTCTATCAGGACCACAATAAGAATACATGGAGTAGTCAGTACTAGGTTAATTACCTTTGTTGATGAGAAAAGTTGAAATTTAGCTGGAAACAAAATAAGGAAAGCTTTGGAGTCACAATCACTTTTGTGTTTCTAGGAAGCTATCACATATTTAAAGTACAGGATGCCTTTTCATTCCACTGCAAAAAAAAAGAGGAGCCAAAAGGAAGCGTAATATCAGTGCCTATGTTATCAGGGCATTTGATAATTATTCTCATACTAAATATAAGGAACAGAACAGCAGGGGAATTTCCATCTGCAGCCTTTCTTCAGTTTAATTTGGGTTAGATTAGTAAAAGTAATTTCTTCTTAATATTTGAAAATACTTTCATTTTCCTATCCCTCAAACTGAAGACTTACAAGTAGGTTGGTTGAAAAGAACACCTTTTGTTGTGCTGGCTGATTGCAGCATTTGTGGAAAATAAAATCATTTGTAATCTTCTGGGCAACAAAAAAGTCAAGGACCAATTTTCCCATACTGACCTTCCAATTAAATCCATGATATGCATATGAAAAAGACACAAAGGCCCAAGAGAAGATTTAGAAGCATTCACTATATGGTAATTCTTTTGCTGGTTTAGATATTTGGTCACTGGTGGTGTCTTTATTTTATTTGAGCTTATTATGCATCTCTTACAGCATGAGCATAACCACACAATCCTACGGTAGGAGTTGAAGTCAAAAGGAGCCAATCCTCAGCTTTGGAATTTTGTAATATAGTTTTTGCTCACTCCTGAGACCTTGAATTACACTGCACAGCTGAGTCAGACCTGGCAGCCATCTTTTAGTTGAGCAGGGAATGTCTCAATCTGTTATGCCAAAGCCAGATGGCTACTTTTTGCAAGTGCTTTCCAGCTCGAAAAGGGAAAAGTCAGGAGTCTGTGCCAATGATTCAGCACTTCAGATCCAAGGGTTAGGGTCAGAATTGCATAAATGCAGTAACAGGGGCCTGGGGAACAGGCTGTGATTCCCATAGCTCATTTGTTGCCTGTAATTTAGGATACTCGGAGAGGATAATGACTGGGGGATCGTTAGGGTTAAAAAAAAATGATAATAACCTAACAATCAACAGATGACTGCTTGAAAATACACAGAGGCATATTTGTGTACTGTATGGGTAACAATGTTGTTTACAATCACACCACCACACATTTATTATGTGTCAATGCAGCGTTACATAAAATGATACTTTAAAATGTTATCTTGCTTTCAGTGTTTGCCACCACATCAATTGCTAAAATTATGTGCTTGCTTCAAGGTACTTTTTTTCTTAAAACATCTGTGCATGTGTGATATCAGCAGTGACTTTGCTGCTGGTTCCAATCACCCTTGCATAAACTCTTGTAAAATATTTTCTCCACCCCCACAGAACCAAGAGTGAATTTTGCTGAAGCATTTAGTTGTCAGGAGTGAACAGAAAATATATTTGGCAAGCCACAGGAAAGGCTCAAACCCCTGTGGAGCTTTATGGGAATTTATCTTAAGCGGTGCCCAAAATGGAATTCAGAAAAGCTGTTTAGTATGTCCAATCCCTCATTTAATCTACATATGTTTGCACAATTATTGCTATAATAAAAAAAAAAATTATAAAATGAAATACTGTTGGTGGTTACTACTGACAGCTGGAGGTCAGAGAGTAAAAAGCTTTTAGAAGTTCTATTAAGAAGCAAAAAAAAAAGATGAATGTAAAAATAACTTATCACTGAGCAGCCACAGCGTGCTGACATCTTCGCAAGGCAATTTCAGTTCAGGTCACTTCCTATTCTATGTGCCTTTTTTACTGTTTACTTTTCTAAAACATAATCATTTATCGGATGTGATTTCAAGTGTAACTTTTCAGACACAGTGGAGAAAACACTGTATTGAACTACTTTATCTGCAGCACCACATCCTACACGCCGTGACAGAATCACAGTTGCAGCTATTGTGTGTATTTGCCTTGCAGGAGCATTATCAGCTCTCATGCTTTTGGCATAACCCTGGAGACTGGGGGAATGGGAGCTTTCAGTTAAAAACAAGCACTTTCTAATGTGAACTCAGCTGAGAAGGATTAAAGATTTAGAAGCCAGAGGTTATGGAAAGAAATATTGCCCTTGACATTCCAATTTAACTGATATAAAATTTAAAAGGTATTAAACAATTTTTAAAATATTATTTTTCATTATTTTTTGATCTGTTAAACCACATCACAAGGTATATCACCCCAGGTTCAATCTTGTACTATGCACTAGCACAGAAACCTCATTAGAGGAGGTCACTTCAAGGGTTATTCTTTGGAAGGGAAGACGTCTTTTGGATAACTCAAAAAAGATCAAGCAGCAGACAGGGCAGTTGTCCACATTAACCAATAAAACTTTTTCCTTAGCTGCAAGAAAGATGCTGTAAAGTCACTACGTCTACAGTTATTGCTTGTTTGCCCTCATTTGCTAATAAAGTACTGGTCACAATCAAAACTAGAGAGAAATTTTAACGAGACCGGAGCTGGATCCTCATTAATTAATTCATTAATTACAGGTGAGAACTGAATCTGCAGAGAATAAATTGCACTTTCTCAAGCCTTATCCTTCTTCTTTTAAGACATTTGTACTCTCAGAGAAATATGGTAGTCCTTTTCACTAATGGCCTCAAACTTGGTTGGATTTTTATCAGCACTGCAACACAAGGCTGTGTGGTGTAGAGAGCAGGAAAGCTTAGGGTACTGGCCTGGGGTCAAAGACTCATGTTCAGGGGAGAAGGAAACAGTTTTGTGTGTCAGATTTCTGGTGCCATGCATAGCTACCATGATTTCTCAGTCAAGGTTTACACATCCAGATAGCTTTATCCGTCAGTGGATATTCAGTTACTAAACAGGCCTCTGAGAGCAACACTTTTACAAACATGACAATGGACATTAACACAGTGTAATGTTCAGGCATTGTTCTGAGCATGGTAATGAAGTATCTTTTAATTTTATTAATCTATACAGTGGTTGAAGTGTGCTCCATAGCCCATCAAGCTTCTAAAATCCAAACAGATACTCATCTGACCAGTCTACACAACTGAAGGGCACGGCAACTCTATAAACAAACTCACAAAACATTAAAAAAAAAAATGTTTCAAGCACAGAGTAGATGATTTCCTATTCAAAATTTACTTTAACACTCTTCATTCTCCTTTATTTAATTAGAAGGGAATTGTATTGCAAATTTTCCTCAGCACCTTGACAAGTAAGTCTTTTCTCAGATTATTCATTAAAATAAGTTAAATAATATTGACAAACACAGAAAAGCTAAGCAAAACTTCAGAAATTTTGCATCCCAATGTATGTCCTCCAATCCAGGTAAAAACCCCCACATTTACAGTAATCAGTTTATCAGATGTGGTTATGTTCAGATTTCATCTTTCCTTATCCCTCTGGCTTTATTGGTGGATCACTAGAGCAGATTCTATGGATCCTTTGAAACTTCTCATAAATAGATAAACTTCTCATAAATAAGAAAATATCAAAATAAATGTAAATAATTATTTTAAAGATATTTTGAATAAGGCCAGTCTATTTAACAGGATAATTTAAGCATGAAACAAGAAGGTATGACTATAGTATCACACATTTTATACTTATAAAAAAACCCCTAGTAGCCCTTATTAGCTACTGCACCAAGACCCAATTCAAACAATGACTATTTTATTCTAGTGTATCTAAACTTAATCAAGTTTTTAATTTCTTGCATCCCTGATGCAAAAATTCATTCCCAAAGAAAGATTTTCCAGTTGCCATTGCAAGGCCAAGTTTGTCCTGCATATCATTATTGGTATCAAGTCAGCTACCTCAAAGCTCCCAACAAACCAAATCCAACTTCCTTCTCCAATATAAAAATATTGTCATGGTGCCTACCATCTTCTCTCTACTTTTAATATCTACTAGAACAGTTTAAGAAAGAGGTCTCTATCCTCATGTTCCTCTGATACACCAAATAAAGGAAGCATCTAAATTGGCAAAGGCCCACCCTAAAATGTTTAACTTAGCCAAGGCAGTCTAGTGCATGTGGCATCAGAGCAACAGCTTGGTGGCCTGAATTATACTCATGGTTTTATCAGTGATACATTTAAGATACCACCTACCACCTACATTTTACTACTCAGTTGCCAGCTCTCGCACACTGCTGCTACGAATCTGATTTAAAGGTCTCATGACTCAAATTTCGGCTTTGTTATTTTGAAAATTCTTATTAAGGTTAAAAAAAAGAGTTTGAAAGTGTGATTACGAAAATAAGAAAAAGCAGATGACAAAAGATCTTCAAATTAATTTAAAATGTTTCATAATTTGTCAATGATCCTTTTATTTTGCTTGGGTATTTTAAGCATTCAAATTTACAAATACTGACATTTTAAGCTCTCCAAACCATGTTACTTATCTTGCTCTATTTTGACTAACACTTTTCATGGCAGTGTTCTGACTTTAGTTGAGGCTTCCAGACATTTCATTTAGTACTTGAAAAATATGCTGCCTAAAATCAGGGCAAAAATACAAAATAGTATATAAACGGACTTCTAATCTAGCTCAAACTCAAATTATGGTTATCAGTAGCTGACTCAAAGCTACATTTATTCAAAGAGATAAAAACATATTTTGTTGCCATTGATCTACTTTAAAGTAAACAGATTTTTTTTTCAGTATCCTTACAAGCATTGAAATGTTTAGAACCAAGTTTTCTATATTTCACTTTTTTAAATCTATGCTCTCTAAAATTATTAATACTAAAAATGAAAAATAACCACAATTAGGCCATGGATGTGACTGGCTTCTCTTCAAAGCTACTTAGCAATAATTAGGTCACCAAGACAGCTGTTACTGTTGAAAAGGATAGTTGCAGTTATTATTAGTTCAATAAAATTTGATGGATAGAAATAAATTCTTTGTCTCAAACGTGTTTGGGGACAAAGAACCTCATGCTAAGATAGAAGATAACACTATTGTAACTAAGTGGACTCAAGTATTAACTTTCCCTCTATTCTTAATAGATGTTTCCACTCTTACACCAAAGTAGATTGAAAGCAATGCTTCAGATTGATAACAAAGCCACAGCAAAACTGTGATAATAGAAAAAAAAAGAAGCTTTTTTTGTTTACAGGAGTGTTATTGCACTCACAGATAATGATTTCAGTTGATTCTATAATGAATATTATTTGAAAATTACAAGCCAAAGGAACTAAGAAATACTTAAGGCTTTCATGCTTATCAGCACAACAGTGTGTCAGATAAGTGCCCCCAATTTTCCAGTTTCTACTTGTCTCATTTTCCAGCCTGGTCTTGCTGGAAAATTATGAACCAAGAGCCTTAGGTATCCAACTTCTACAGCTGGCTGCCAGGGGTTTCAGAGTTGCTAATATAGGTCAAAACCTAATACTCTGAAAGTAGCAAACTCAAGGAGAAATTTATCTAGTGCATACCACATATCTTATTATGACTTAACCCGTTTGTTTTTATACCAGGAAAAAGAAATCCCCATGCACAGACATCAGATCATCTAAATCTCTTCATATTAAAGAGGTAACATCAAGAAATTAGCATCCATATTAAAAAAACTTGCCAGAGCTTGTGGGAAGTCTATCTTCTAATCAAGAGCTAAGAAAATAAACTCTGGTTAGGGAGCTGATCTGCCCCAGACCAACAGCCACCGTTTCTCTTTTCTCTGGCTCACTTCCCTGAACAGACAGATTGCTAATGCCACAAGCATCAGAACTACAGTACATGTGCTCCTGAGACCTTGCACTTTCCATGGGCATACATGCATGGATATTCATGCAAACAAAATAAAATGGCCTTGAACACTCTGAAAGTTATTTTATGGCTGCAATTTTAGGACTTATTCAGAGGATATAATGGTTTTGTCATGATTATAGTCAATGTATAGGAACTGTCAAGGAAAACGGTCAGTCAAAACCACATTAAAAAGATAAAGATTGATAGTGGTGAGGGTTATTGTTGCATTGATTATTGTATTTTGAGGAGGTATTTAGCATTCAAAGAGCCTTGCAATCTTGGAAACCTGATGAAATACAGGACATAAACATTGAGTGGTGCTTCTATCAAGGCATCTGGTAATGGAAAGAGATTTTATACAGATACTGATGAAATGCCTCACTTTCATACCATCAGTGTTGAACTATTGGCATATAGCTAGTATTAGGGGTGTTTATTTTGGAGTGGCAGGAGTCTTTCCTGTCCCTTTTTATTCTAAGCAAGAGATTGCTAACTCACCTTTAAACAGTTCCATCCCTTTCTTTACTCCTTTTGAGGAGAATCAAATACACTGCTTTCTGCTGACATTGAAAAGCAGGCAAGGAGAAGGACAGTAAAAACCTATTTTACCTACATCAGAAAGGAGCACTGCAGTTACAACACTATTTAAAAACTTTGTAAACTCCCTTTACAATCTCAGGGAAGTCCCAAATTGAAATAATGTCACAGGGGGAGCAAAGATCAAACATAGCAGTAGTTTAGTGTCTGCTGTGTCCTTTGCTGGGTGAATGTATGCTGCCCTGGCAAGAGAATGGAATTTTATGATCTAACAATGGGCCTTTTCCATCTCTAATTACTACCTCACAGGGGCACTGTGAAGATTATTTAGTTAATGTTTGCACAGCTCTCTGACCATGTAAAGTACTGTTAAAGTGCTAAGCATTACTATTATCATCCAATTATACAATCAATCCAAATTTGAGTAGCACTAAAGTAAGTTCCAGTTCCAATTATGCTAATGAAATTGCAAAGGGACTGTACATCCAGAAGTTCCTACCATATCCACTGCTATTGCAGTACCTTTGAGAATCCTCATTAGAGTGACTTTCCCTGGCACCCATTAGACACATATTTACTTGGGGCCTGACTGTGAACTGCAGGTGTGTGCCTGTGTGGGGACAATGTCAATCTGTAGAGCCCTGAAAGACAGATGACGAGTACTGAGATGCTTAACATATATATATATCTACGCTAGAGTCTGCAATATCAAAGTATATACTGAAAATAAACACCAAGTCCAGGCTAATTAATCTCCTGTTTAGGCTGGTAATGCCCTCACCAAAGAATCAGGACAGCGCTGAGACAGACTTCAGGTGGTGGGAATGGCTTGCCTCTATTTTGGAATTTAAACAGTATTTAAGTAATGGATTTCCCATCTGCCTTACACAGTTAGCTGTGAAAGTTCAGTAGGTAAAAGAATAGAGGGAGAAGTTAAATCTCTGTGCAGTACTGGGCTCCAACACCACCCTCAATGGTAAAAGTCTGCAAGCAGATAAATAGAGAGGAGTATATTTTCTTACCCTTCAGTTCTGGGTTCCACTTTACTCTAAGATCACTTGTGTTACTGACTGCTCTTGCACAACTGATAGTTCCTGTGCCAGTTAGCAGAAAGGACTAAGAGCATCCTGCAGATACTGGTTGTGAAACTAGACCCCACTGCTGGATTGTAACAGCAGCAGTGCCTGAGATCAGACCTTAGGCTCACATGAGCAGTGTGAGATTGGATTAAATAAATCCAGAGGCCCTAACCAATCAGCTAATCCCACTACATCTAGGGATTATCGTATCAAAACAAAACAAAACATAAAAACCCAAACCAAAAAAGCCCACCCAGTAATATCAGTAGAAGCTTCTCTCTTCGACATAGGAGCAAAAGCTCTAGAAAGAAGTAACTTTCCCCTCTCTAACATCATTCACACAGCATGGAAACATGGAGGTCTTTCAACCTGCCCTTTGCTATTTCAGCTGATGATTAAAGGTCAGGATAGGATATCTGTTCACGTTAGTTTGGAAAAACAGTTGGGGTTTTACTGCTGGTTTCCCCCATGCCCCTCCATTTCTTTGTAGCATAGTTGGTGCTCTGCTTCCTGGGATTGTTATTTCTGCCCAATAGATTTCCTGACACACAGTATATTGGATACTAGTCTTGATTTCTCGTGGTGTTTTCCTTTGGTTTGCATAGTCAGAGATTACATCCTTGACTAAGGAGTTCACAGAGGGTCCTGGGACGATAAATACAGTACATATTCCAGAAACTCTTCAGAAGTAAGACCCACTACATGACTGTGGGCAGTGTTGTGATTCAGGTGGGGTTTTCAGTCCTGGGTTTGAAATATCACTGTTGACACTCAAGTGAACCAGCTACTGAGCTGCCTGTGTCTTCCCTGCAGCTGCTATTTACTACATTGCTTCAAAAATCCCTTTCCACTTACAGACACTCCCTTTCACATCCCTTTAAACCCTCTTCTGCAACAGATTTAAAAAGAAAAGAAGATGGGGGAAATGGTGTATTCAAACCACTGTCTCCCTGCTCAACCTGTGTGTCACAGGGTTTTCTTTGCACACAAAGAGTATCCCGGTCTACAACCAGTTTAAGCACAGCCTTGAAGTCTGTAAGAAAACCAAATGCAACGTTTCATCTGCACTCTTTTACGCTTTCCATTGCAGACACCAGAGAAAGAAGATGTGACTGGGGTTATGATCAGATGTAAGAACCTCAAAGCAAACCAACAGTCAGTAAGTCTGAAACATAGCCCTGAGTTATCCACTCAAAAATGTGTGTATCACCTTAAGGCTCTTAGTCTGTCTGTACCACAAAAGCAGATATATTTACTCTTACCAATATTTTCATATGACTCTTTCAGAGACTTCAAAACCTTATTCATACCTAAGGATTTTTAGACCACTTAGTTCTGCATTTATCTGCATCATTTTGTACATTAAAATCTCAATTTATTAAACTCATAAAAGTCAAAACTGTTTCCTACATAGATAATCATGCAGGCAGTGGAAGTACAAAAGAAAAAAATAAGAGGATTGTATTTTCATAATAAAAATATGACTGTTCAAAACATAACTATTCAAGAGTACAAAATACTACAACCTATAACATAAATTCTTCAAAGAGCACTAACATATAATGCTGTGTCAAACAGAGAAAACTGAATCTGAATGAAACCTTTGGACATCTGGGTACACATGTGAAGATACATATATCCTGAAAATATAATACTGTACAATGATAACATTATCTTTACAAATTGGGTCCCAGTCATGGGGTTGTATAAACAAAGGGACAGGTCATCAGTGGAATGAAATAGAGAGAAACCTCGTGGAACTAATCCAAGTGTTACATTTCAGTAGATATGAGTATGATTTAACATTATTTCTGGATGCTTACAGTTGAGGCTGCTAATTACTTTATTTATATACAAACGGCAGTAACTGACCAAAAAAACCCTCACAAAAACCAGATGTCCTGTTTCTAAGATATGAAAATTCTCACAGCTGTGGCAATACCTTCCACCACCAGGCAAAAGATAAGAAATAATAGGGCTAATATTTCATTAAAATACATGAACTTGTTGACAAACTGATAATGCAGACCATAATTATGAAAAAAAAAAATCTTTCAACATCATTATTCAAAATCTTACAGACATTTCTAGCAGGTGACCTTCAAAATAGAGTATTAGATGTTTTCTTGTACAGTATGTGAGTTTATGAGCACATAGTAAAATTCTGAACAATCACAACAAAAAGTACTGCACACAGAATTATATGCATTAATTTAATTAGGTAAGGATATGATTGAATAACCAAATAATTATTTTTGTGATGGCACTAGGTTGTCCCAAGAATGTATTACCTATACTTGATACTCCTTGAAGGAAACTCACGATATGTTCAAGCTGTACTTTTTTTGCTTATATTTCTGTAATATTTCAGCGCTGTTTAAGATTTTTTTTTTTTCAGTTTATGTGTGCATTCAGTTTTGGGAAGAGATTAACTTTGTTCTGGTTTACTTTTTCATTTTTAAAACAAAAACAGGCAGTTATGCCTTTTCATTGCATGATATAATATAATGCAAATTTCTATACAAAAAGCGTAACCCAAATTTGTTAACAATTTCTATTCTAGAAACTAATAACAACAATAATAATAACAACAACAGAATCTGCATCTAGATTTTGACAGGAAAGATTATACACACCTCTGTGGAGCTTTGTAACCAGATTCATCACAGATAAAGTGAGAATGGTGTTTTACCTTGTGATGGATTAACCTTGGTCGGCTGCCAGAAGCCCCTCCAGCCTCTCTCTCCTTCCCCTCAACAGGATAAGGAGGGGAGTAAGATGAAAACCACCTGGCTCAGCTTCCTCCAAACATCTCTCCTCCCCATCTTATTATCACCACAGGTTACACCCATCATCCCCTCCAGTGCAGGAGGGGGGTTGTGGTCAGTAATGCTCCTTCGTTTTGCCTCATTTCTTCTGCTCCACCACCGTCTCTCCAGGGGCCACATGGGATTCCTCCTTGGACATCTGTCTCATGGTGTTCCCCTCATCCCTCACTGCTGGGCAGGTTCTGCCTTTCTTTACACAGACTTTCCCTGAGGTGCTCAGTTGTGCCCTGTGGTGGGTCTGTCTTTCTTACTTTCTAGTACAAGAAAGCCTACAGTAATGGGCTTTCCTCTTATTAAAAGTCAAAGACCATCCCTTAGGACTTGTTGCAAGTGCCTCAGCTGTGGGAAAAGTTTGATTACAGCTCCTACATTATTAGTTTCATAAAATCATAGAATATTCTCAGTTGGAAGGGACCCACTAGGATCATTGAAGTCCAGCTCCTTGCCTTTCATTAACAACCCCAAGAATCCCAACAGATACCTGAGAGCACTGTCCAAATAATTCTTGAATTCTGTCAGGTTTGGTGCTGTGACCACTGCCAGGGAGAGCCTGTTCCAGTGCTCAGCCACCCTCTGGGGTGGCTTTTCTTAATACCTAGCCTAAACCTCCCCTGACACAATTTCAGGCCATTCCCTCAGGTCCTTTCACTGGTCACTAGAGAGAAGAAATCATTGCCTGCCCCTCCTCTTCCTTTTGTGAGGAAGTTGTAACTGCAATGAGGTCTCCCCTCAGTCTCCTCCAGCCTGAACAGACCAAGTGACCTCAGTTGTTCCTCAGACATCTTCTCCTCCAGACCCTTCAGCATCTTTGTAGCCCTCCTTTGGACACTCTCTAATAGCTTAATATCTTTCTTATATTGTGGCACCCAAAACTGCACACAATATTCAAGGTGAGGCCACTGCAGCACAAAGTAGAGCTGGACAACCACCTCCCTAACCAGACGCTGCAAGATTCAAAGTACATTTTTTATTTTCTGCTCTGCCAGCTGATCTCATTTTCAGATAACTCAGCCCACTCCAGTATCACTGGAGGAACCATGAGAGATTTCCTAGGACAGAAGTCCCAGGACACTCCTCTTCCACCACCACAGACACCTTAGATACACCATCTCCTCAGCCTCTGTCAGGCCAAACCAGTCAGTTCTCAATAATAGCTGTTATAAAGGATCATTGCATTCCCCCTGTCCCTGGCCACTGAAGATGAATTTGCAGAGGCAAAACCTTCCTACTGAGCCAGCTCAATGGTGTTTAGCCAAATGAGAAGCACCACAGAGAAGATTATGCAACTTGGGGCTATGCCATTGCGTCTGTGTGTTTGACTAGAGGGGAATCTTATGTTCTCACACACAACAAATCCAATCTCCAGCTGAGACGGCTGCAATTTCAATTCACTCTTGCTCTAGCAGACCCAAAACCTCAAGATAAATATTCAGAAAAGTGGAGTATTATACCAAACAGGCTTCTAAACCTCCTTCTTTATGAAACCTCTGTTATGAAGCTTATGCACAAGAGAATCTCTCAATACGCAGATCGTGCATGCGTGGGAAGAGAAGAACACAGTTCAGGGCAAAGTTTCTAAGCAACTGCCCTTTCATTGTCCAATTTCTCAATTTTCTTTTCCTGTCTCCTGGTATATCCTCACTGTATTAGAACTGCACCTCGTGAGGGAATGCAGCATCCAACAATAATGGCAAACAGAGCCCTCTGAGGCAGCGTAAATCAACAGAAACAGCTTTGTCCCAGGGGAGATGTTAGGAATAAACTGGAAGGTCTGGGGATGCAACAGAAAAGAGTAAAGAACACTGTTGGTCCTGGAAAAATCTATCATCTTCAATATGTTGGGTCTGGTGCTATCTTTTCTGCTGTCTGTCATTTACTGCCCCCAGCTCTGCCAAAATCTGATGAAAAATACTGATTTAAGGAGTTACATTTTCTCAGTTGTTCATTTTCCTTCTGGTTTTACAAAGGTTTTGCCTTCTGGGTCAGTAACTTCTGTGGTGACTTTTAAAAATCCACTAGAAAAAAGATTTCTGTCAATTTTTCATACACTCTCCAGATAAAAAAATGGGGTTAATTCCAGATTTCATATATTGTTTGCTTTCAAATGAATTTAAAAAGAATGCTTTTTCTCTTGTTAACTAAAGAGATTTCTCCACAGTCAAACCTCAATTTATTCATACAATTTTGTGAAGATTTGCTGTTATCATCTTGTTTTAATATTCAAATATCTATCTTATTCCTAGACAACTTACCCTCTAACAAATTTAGAGATGTCAGTCACCCCGAATCAGACATTGTCAGAACTTATTAATCCCTGCCAAGTCACAAACAATGGATTGATGGATCAACACAAATATTTTTTTTGTAAACAAAAAGGGCATATTTTCTACTTTTGTGACTTTTCTATTTAACTAAGAAATTTTAGTGAATGAAAGAGAGAAAACTAAACATATTGTTTTAACAATGTAGCATTTGAGGAAAGTTTTTCAAGAACTTTTTAAATTTTTGAAAATTTTTTTCTTTTATTTTTCAGAGAACCTTCATATCTGTTTGTACATTACAATTACTACATGGAGTGGTAAGACAGTATGCAGTCAAGATGACTGGTCTAGTGATTTAAACACACGTACAAAATAGACTTCAAGCTCTATATGTATTCTCAGGTTTAGGAAATCATTTGAGGCAAGAGAGTGAGACCTCTTTTCAAAAAAACCCAGAATAATAAATCCTTGCATATTAGAGCAATTTTAGTAAATTGACATTTGTCACTTGTTTTTAAACCACCTAAGACTACCTCTATACCTTATATATAAACATTTGTCACTGTGAATGAAGAACACTCATGACTGAGCTAACTTTGTGGACAACAACAAGTACAGGTGCAAATATATGACTTAATGAAGTACAAATAAGTCCTCTCTTTCCCCAAATCAAGCAGGCCATGGTTTGAAGAAATGGCTTAAAATCAAGTTGCATTTTGTCTATTCCAAAGTTTACCCTGCACTGGCAAGAAATTTACATTATTTTTAACCTTTTTGGCAAAATTGCTTTGAAATTTTTGCTTGTATCTCAAAAATCAAGATTTCTGTCTTTCAATTTTCAGGCTACTGTCAACTGAAGCTAAAACCCCTTTGAATCTAAATTTCATTCCAACTTATACCTAAGAAAAACACACGATCAGAAGCATTTCTCAGACTTCCTATTAAGTCAATTGATAGAGCAAAATAATGTCATCTACAGACTTTCAGAGAAAGCAAAGATGAGCTCCTTGGAGATTGTGGATTTTTTTTATCCTCTAAAACATTACAGCTATCACTTATATTTTTTTTCCTCTGAAATTCCAGAGATCCTTAAAAAAAAAACAAACCAAACAACACATTAAAAGCAAAACACAGTACATCTTTCCCAAATGCCCAGGTTTTGTCAAGTAAATTGGTGACAATCCCTGACTTTTCTCTTATGGTATAATTCTGGATTGCCTATTTATTTCAGGGAATTGTAGAAGTAGAGAAAATAACTGAAAAAGAAAACTAGCAAGTAAACAAGGAAAAATACCATCCAAAATGAAGGTTTTCTGATTTTTAAGAAGTTCAGATTCAGGACAGAAAGTTCTTCTAGACACCAAGATAACTCAAGTGGATGTTTATACCATCAAAAGGCTACAATCATATCTTGTGCTGTAGAAAAATGCACCAATTCAGGAAATTCTTGTGAGGTGGCTTGGTAACATTAATAGTCAAAAGCACAACAAAATCTGTGCTTGAGAGCTAGAAATTTTGAAAATAATGAATGCAGAGTTCAAGACTAAAGACTCTGCAGAAGAGGCGTAGAAGGAGTGGTAATATGGGGAAAGTGGACAAAATAAATCCTTCAGCTGCCAATCGGAAAACTTGCTTTTTTTTCCTGAAAACTCCAGTCTAACAAAAATAGATAAAGATAAGAGATAAACCCCAAATATAATAGTTTCTCACTTATGCAAACAACTACAAAGATAAAGAAACATATAGAACTTTGCAACTTAATAGTAAAACAGAGGTAATAAAAAATATCAAACTTGAGGAATTATATTGGAGGTAATAGATCCTGCCTATTTGTAGAAAAAGAGTTAAACACCAGAAGAAAACAGAAATATAGTATATAAATTCTACTAGGTTTACAAAAGTGATGGTTGCCATTCTTGCTAGAGGAATCACCTAAGGCCTCTTTCTTCAGATAGGCTGAAGCAAACTATGTATTAATGCAGGTAGGTTCACTAAACTCACAAAAATATCGATCTTTAGATGAGTGAAGTTCAGTTAAGTACTAATGATGGATTAAATGGAATCTGCATTTATTTAAAGCAAGTGATTTTACAAAGAATCAGAAAATACTCCTGAATTATTACAGTCTTCTGAAAAATTTCCCTGCAACAAAACAAAATTTGTTTAGGGGGTTTCAGTGGTAAATGCTATGTATATTCTTTTGCTAGTTCCACAGTCCCAATTTTAAGGTGCAGATGGTGAAGTCGACTATAACAGTGGTTTACTACTCATGCTCTCTCTAGAGTTTTAAGTTCAAATTGCACCTATAAAAAGGGGTAATTAGTTCTTTCTGGTTTATTGCTGTTAGGGGAAAGGAAGCAGTTTCAGTTAACTATCGACTAGACACCACTCCAGATTAAATATCCCAGATTCAGTACCTTATCCTGGCTTTCAAATACCAAACTGAGAGTTCAAAGAAAGTAGGAAATGTCACCTTCCCAACATTATGGACTATTAATTATGTCTTTGCAGTGAACTTTCTCAGTGCAATTAGTCTACAGACATGAAGATCATTCTTTATAAAAGACTATAGGCTGTAACAAGGTTAATTCCAATTTAAACTGTGTTAATCACAAGAACGACTGCATTCAGACAGCTGAATAATTATCTGATAAGCAAAGCATGTGTAATGAAGCGGAAAAAATGACTAATTTAAAAACAAGCATGGGCATGCAACAATGTATATGTTTTTCTTTTCTAACATAAGCACTGTTTTTTTTTTCCCAGCTAGTTCTGTGGTGTAGAAGGGATTAATGAAATCAATTACATTTATTTATAAGTAAATATGTAGCTGCATTTGATAGAAATTTGACAGCAGCTTTGAAATGTGTGTCCTTTTGGGTCACTTAATGAAGAACTGCGTGGAGGATTTCTGTCCCCTTGCTTTGACACCACACTCCACTCGCCAATAAAGCTGATACCCAACAAAGCTGCCCTCAGGGTGGGTGGTAACTGAGGATGAGCAGGACATCCCAGGGTGGAATTGCAAGTCACAGTTTCTCTGGTGGCAAATCTCATTTAAAACATTTCTGAGCACCGTTTTTATCCCCCCAAACCTTGCTTTTTTCCCAGTGAGTTTATCACACACTAGATAATACTCTGTAGGATTAATAAGTGACAAGTACCTGTGCAGAAAGTGCCACAGAGAGAGCTGTGCTGACTCAGCTCAAGGGGATATATATTTCACCAGGAAGGGAAAAGGTAGAAAGTGAAAAACCTCTTAAAACTGGTCTTGCTAGTGGTGAAAGCACACCTTAGAACAAGGTCTTCAAGCACAACCAACAGGAAAGACCCAGCCCATAATTTAAAGTATGTTAGAAATGTAGAAATGGGCGTTTACCTTTCATCACCTTAAAGAGAAATAAAAATAAAGCTCGCTGAAATATTCATAAACAAACAGCCAAAATGTTTCACTTTGCAGGAAACTGTAGGTAGTGCTGGTTTTTATGGAATGGAGAAAACTGGGCCATGATTTCTTTCATTTTTTTATTTGAGAATAACCTAATTTCCTGCATTTGAATTCCTCTTGTAGAAAGGACAAAAAAAGCTCTCTACTGTTCTGAGATTTAAAACCCATTTCTGACAGAAATTCAGATAACCATTCTGAAGTGATAAAGTCAACTATTCTGGATAACCCAAGACAAAAATAAACTTTCCATTGTTATGGTGCAGAATAATACTTTAAAGCCTCTGTGGTGGGTTGACCTTGGCTGGTCATCAGGTGTTTACTAAGATGTTCTGTCGCTTCCTTTCCTCAGCTGGACAGAGGGACAATGTGCAACGAAAAGTTGTGATAAGGACAGAAGATTATTGATGAATTACCCTAATGAAATTATGAAATCTGATCTATCAGGCAAATACTCTGCATCTTTAGGTGCTTCCTGTATATATATATGTAATATATATAAATTATTACATATATAAAATATATTTATTTTTATATATTTTATATATATATAAATTTATGATGCATAGTTTTTATTAATGGTGGTCAGACTGACCCTGGAGTAAGGCTATGAGGTGTTCCCAAATTTTATAACATAATTCTATATTTGGGATACAAATAAACATTAAAAAGGCTGCTCAGTTTCACACCACTGTAGTTACTGCCTTAATTTGTGTGCATTTGATCCTGCACAGACTCAGTGCTGTATTTCTATTGTATTGGTGAAAACCTGATAGAGTTTATATGCTAACCAAATGTGATAGACCGTGACCATTTGGAATGATTTAAGGTTCTGAACATAATAGAGTTGGTTGTGTCATTACTCACAGTCCTTTGTATGGACACAGTTAAGAGGCAGGACAAGAAATATTGACAAAATTCACTAAATTAACATTTTTAAAGAAAATATGAGGGTATAATTTAAGGTTAACTATTCCCCCTGTCTTTTTGTTCCCTTTCACTAAATCTCAAAAACTTCTGCCTGTGATTTTCCAACTTGCCTTCCTTTCCTTTGAAGCTCCTCCTACATTCTAACCTTTTGTTTTTAAACTTCAATTCCCTGTCAGGTTCTCTATTCTACATGATAAGTCAGCATGTTTCTTATATAATCATTATTAAAGCATTTGCATACAAAGGGCTTCCCTCACCAAAGACAGTCACATGCTATAGTTACCTCTCAGTTCAAGTATTTTTTTCCAGGTTCACTACTTCCTTTCTTCCAAGCATCTGGGCAGCTGATATACTGCTAATTAATAATAACAATAAACAACATAAGAAGAAGAAGATGTTACTTACACAGTCACTATAAATGCACTTTAAAAATACTGTTCACATTGACCTCTTGTAAACATTTGTGATAGAATTAGCTAAAATACTAATATTGAAATTGAAAAGTGACTGCAGAGGGTGTCCACCTCAGTAACTCAAGGTGGATATTTGGCCTGCTGAATTCCATGTTAGGTTTACTCTCATGAACCCATCTACTCTAGCCTTGATTTATTTCAGATTTTATTTAAACATTCTATTTGTTCTTCTGTCTTCAACCATTTTATTTCTATAGGTCAGCATGGCAATTATGGGTATGCTTCTAGTAAAATTATGAATAATTACTGTGCAATGCAATCAAGACCAATTTTTATCAGGCAAATGAATTGAGAAATGAGCTAAACTTTAAATTGACTGAATTGTCCAGGGGACAGAAATTAGGTGAGTAGTATCTGTGGGGATGCAAAAGGAATATTATTTTCATGCCAGGATATAAAGAATTTTCTTTTTGGAAGAGTGGAAGTGGAAAATAAAAAAAAAAAAAAAAATAAAAAAGGAATGGTCATGCTTCACAAAAAATATTGCACTTACTTGGCCTCTTTTAGTCCGTTTCACACATCTCAGGAAGCAGGACTGCTGTTGATTAGTTTTTCTATGTATGGTGTGAGGCTTGACCTCAGACACCACTTGCACATGGGACTTGTATTGCTGCCAGAGTTTGCCCAAATGTTCCCCACTTATTGTGGTTAGGGTTGTTTTTCCTCCTGTGTGATACAGTTCTGCTGTAGGTATTTAATCTCCTTGTGGTTTAGCAGCCTCACATGTACATTGTTCTCACTCTTTAACTCTGAGCCTCAAAAAAATATTTCCTCACTGCCATGGAATTGCTAAAAGGAAATACTGCTAAGGGACAGGATTTGTGAATCTTAGTAATGGATCTGCAGTTTTCTAATTCCTAATTAAATAATGTGTTCCTAATCCTTAATTTTAATCCAATATTTTGTACACAAGAGGGATGCTGATGAATTTGGTGAAATTTCTAAGGTAGTCTCAGTTGGAGTCTTTTCTCTTCTGAGTGAAGGAAAATTCAAATGCATATCATCTGTAGATTCCTTTCCTTACCTTACTGTTTCAGACTGCTAAGCAGTAGTTTTCCTATCTGCTAAATAGTTATTTACTAGTGCAATGTCTAATTTTCATCATGATTCACCTCCTCATTCCTCAGTACCATGGTAAGTTAGAGATCAGTGGCATTTTTATATACCATAGAAATAAAGGATTGCAAGCAAGCAAAAGGAATTATGCAATCAAACCCCTGCTTTAAAGGAGTGATAAAGTTGGACAGCCAAACGCTCCACAACAAGGAAAAGTCAGATTGTTGTATTTTTATCAGCATTGATAGAACTCCATCATGCATAGGAAATACACTGTTATGGTTAAGTAGTCCACTTTAGGACTGCAGCTGGAACTTATAATTTTTCCTATCACACTGTCTGAAGCCCCAGGACACACGTCAGCTCTCTTTGATGGATTCCCTTGTGGCAATAGATAAGCAGGTGCCTGTATAGCGAGTGACTTCTTCTCATACTCTCAGGGAGGCCACAGCAGAGCAATGAATCACCCAGGTCTGCACTTCTGCCATCACAGCTCACAGGGGGGAGCTCCCTGCAGAAGGTACATTTCATATTTCTTATAGTAATGGGGCCCTGACAGTGCAAGTGATGATTCCCCCTCCTCATTGCCCTGTCTGTACAACACAACAACAGGTGAGCCCTCCTTCTGGGGAGCTGATCTCTGGTCAGACTGTGTGCAGAGCACATCACCAGCCACCTAGAAAGAATTTCACAGTTTTCCCCCCTGAAGTGTTTCTACTCCAGCTGAGCAAGGCGAATTGCTTTGTGTGTCTGATTTCTATCTCCTGCACTCACAGTGGGCTTGTTTCCTCCACCATCGCTCCAGTGCTTAATGGCATTCTGTTTGATATAAGTTTTGAATCCATTTGATGTAAAAAGGACCCTCATTATCACTCACTAAATACTTGTGGAAGTTTCTGTGCTGCAAATACGTGTTTAGGGCAGTTGTGATTGCTGTATCCCTGGTAGCCAGCAGTGCATCTGCACCTTTTTTGTTGTGGTGTTTACTGCACAATATGAATTCAGTCCTGACCTTGTTAAAATTTATTTTCCAGCCTCATGTCGCTAAGCAGTTATTTAGTTTTCCTTGTTTCCTGTCAGTTTCTAGGAAGGTTTCATTCTCTGTGCCATAATGAAAACGTTTCATCCCTGTAAAGACAGATTTACTTGCTATTCACAACATTAAAAGGTGGTATTTCTGTCATTTTCAAAAAGCTTGTTAATAAATCTGGTATAACAGTGCCCCTGTAAACGCTGACTCCAGCTGATAGATTCTGCTGGGTTTTGAAGTTAACTTGCCCTCTCATGTTTCCCTTCTTTGCCAGATGACACTTGCCCTGAGTCTCAGGTGCTAATTTAGTACTCATGTCACAGCTGATGCTCTAGCAGCATACTGTCTGTAGTTAGCATCTGAGATCTCAGCTACTCCCCTTCTAATATTTTATATTTTGTATATAACCACATTTCAGTAAAACTATTCTAAATCACAAAAATACTGAATTTTAGTTTTCACCCTCCACAAAAGCTTGGGCAAATCTCAGTAAAACAGGATGCAAACAACCCAAGTGAAAAGCATCATATTATAGTCATCTTTACAATATTTACAAAACACATACTCTACCCATAGTTATTAAAACCAAACTGAAAATGGAACATACTTTTCTCCACAAAATGCACAAGCTTGCTGCTAAATCCATTGCAGAAATAACCCTGTGTATCACTTCCACATTGCTGCTGCTGCAGCAGTAACAGATACTGAGAAAGCAGATGGCTAACCTTCTGAATTACATTATTCATGTTTCCATAATAACATTCTAAAGACCATAATGCTGCACCTGTTCTAAATTCTTCCTTTCTAAGGACAAAGTACTGTCAACCTTCAAATATGTGGCCCTAGATACAGGACTAACTATGATTTTAATGGAAGAAAAGTGATCATGTACTATTACTTTTTTTTTTTTAAACACAATTTTCAGGCCTAGAAATAGTAATTTATTACAGTTAAAGAGTAAATTTTCTGTTTCTTCTTCTAGTCATTTCTGTGGCTGTGGAACAGCCCCTGACCAGCCTAATGACTGTAGTTATATTTCCTTAGAGCAGGTCCCTCGAGCCATTCTGTCATGGTTCTGCAATCTGAACATGCAAAGATGCTTAATTATTACTCTGCAGTAGTTTCATTAATTATATAGGATGCTTTCAGAGCAGGATATAATCTACTACTGAGTCTGACTCACTGTAAGGGTCACAGTGAGCCACCTCGGTTCCTAAGGGAAGAGTTAGGAATATGTAATTGCTGCACTGCATCAAAGTCAAGGTTTACTGAACCCTCTGGTCTGTGTATGATGCTGGGAGTAGCTCAAGTGCTTCAGGAGTCTGTATATGACCCCCATGGGAAATATGGATTAGTCTTTCATCTTAAATCTTGAAGTGAAACGATGGCCTAAATACCCATATAAATTTCCAGTTTCTTTTAGAACCTCGTTAAAGTCTTTGCTTCGGAAATTGAGCCTGTGACATGAGGACTAGCGTGCTCTATCCCTTCAGGTGACAGGGGTCTTGTATAGCCCAAACCCAGAGGTCAGACCATAACTGTAACTCTTTTCCTGGCAGGGAAAGAAGGAAGAATGGGACCCAGTGCAAGGGCTCTGCTCCCAGCTGGACTCCGAGTGGAGCTGTTCCTTTACAGTCCCTGACTCTCTCAGCTGTGGGGCTGTTCAGCCTGCTTTAAGAAAAGACCTGACCACTTCTTCAAGTTTTACTAAATGCCATTTTACTCTGCAAAGTACACTTTCACTTGAAAGTATTTTCTTTAGCATTTTTCCCTGCTGAGCAACTCCCATCACTGTAGCCACATGGAGGAATGTGAAAGGTTTCACCACCTACAATCTGCTTTTGGTATTCCTTGGAATATTTTTTTCTCTCATTCTTTGCCTGTGTGGGTTCAGAGGCTCAGTTCTCCCTGGAGTCTATCCTGTAAAAGGGGCAAAATACTGGGTCCAAAGCTGAGCTTAATTTCTTATCTAGGTTGTCAGATGGGGGCTTAAAAGTTTTGATAGACTTCCCTGGATTGCCCTAAAGTTTCTGGGCAATTGAATAATGTGCTTGTGCAATGAAAAGAAAAATTAACTAAGGAGGATTGCAGAGTAATAGATAAAATCAGATGTTCACTGGCTACTCTTGGATTTACTATAAAATTATCTAATTTTTATAGGTTGTTTAAACTTTCATGTCAACTTCTATACATAAGATACATTTGTTTATCTCACAAACATAAAAAGCATAACTGTGTATAGGAAACATAACCTAAAGAATGAAGTATCTTGTAAGGATAAAAATAAATAGGGCAGAACAAATCCTTGAGTCTTCATAAATTGTCTCAGGAGATCTTTCCCAATTACTTTATCTGCTGTTAATAATTACTGTGGTAAGTACTAGATGGAAAAATCAATCTCCTAACTAGACCATGTTTAGTAAATTCAGCCCAGAACCATATGTTAGCTGAAATTTATATAACTGTGAGCTAAACCACACTTGTTGTACATATGGGGAGTGAATATGCCTAACATACATATGAGCATAATCAGTCAGATAAGACTGAATTCATATCCTATTTTCTAAGAAGAAGAAGGATATTTTTAATTTGATTTTTTTTTAAAGACTTTCTGTGGCCTTGAATACTTATATGCGTGCTGGAAAATAAGAACCACATCAAGAGTCAGCATGAATTATCATATCTTGGCCCTCCAGACAAAGAGTAATGGAACAAAGGCTTCCAATTATTTCCACTGCCACAGCATCATTTGGAGGTTCAACTGTGAAGTGCATCAAGAAAGATGAGAAAACTTACTGCTTTTTGGTAGTGAGAGCCATGTAGAGAAGAGGTAGGAAGAATTTTGATGTAATATGTTTTTTTAATAAAGCTGTGAAATCTAAAGCAAGTCAGAAGGTGACAACTTCATAATTATTTGAGAGCAGTATTGCTTTTAAATTAAATATATACAAACCCCACATTTTTAAACTGTCATGCACATTCAAAAAAACCACTTAAGGAATACTTGCTTTTTATGTAAAGGTAAGTGGGAAACTGTCATTAGTCATAACACAAGGATAAAATAGAAGAAGTTTACATAAAGAGGTGACTGTGTTACCTGAACTAGTCTCCCAGTTATTCTTCAGTGGGTGATATGTGACAGCATCTGACATTCAAAGACCTTCAAGTACATTTATGAGACTATGTATGACATTAGAGTGAAAAAATCAGTTTTGCAAGGTATGAAGAAATAGCATCACACAGTATACTATCCTTTTCATATTTCTTTTTCTTGACAGTTTTCTATAGTAATAATATATATAGGATATCTAAGGGTCTTCAGACAAGTCTTGAATTTTTTGTTTGCTTCACCTTTTTATATTTTAAATGAAAACAGAATGAGATGCTCAAAAGTATATTTATGATCAAGGAATAGGAACAAATAAGTAATCTAGATTCACAAAATATTGGTGGCTTGGAAAAATATGTAGTGTGCATGCTCTGCTTTGAAGAGGCTTTATCTTCAAATGTTAAATAGTAAGACTAGTTCATCCCTCAATTTAAACCAAGTTATAATTTTATTTTTACTTCATCTACATATCTATTCCATTTTTCTTGTATTCTTCTCTAGACAAAAGCTTTTCCTTGATTGTTTTCAGTGATAGTGAGAGCATATCTTCAAACACAAGTATATTTTCCCCACAAATAATACTCTCCTGTTAATAATTTCAGTTAGAAGCCACTGATAGTGCTCAGACTGTCATAGTGGAGAAATACGTTGTGTGTATTTGTGTGGCCATCCATGTATATATGTATATTAAATATTTCCTGTTTGGAATATGTGCTCAGCCTTACTATTGGAGAGACCAGGGACCAAGCTGGACCAGGAGGAACCTGTGTCCTAATGACTGCCAAAGGAGCTCCTGGAGACAAAGAAGGAGGGATCTGTGAGGTTCCCAAGCTTATCTGATAGGGTGATCTCAACAGTCACAATGGAAGGGATGATAAGAATGACCAATCAAGCCTCATAGACCCCTCACTACAGACACCTCTCTAAACTGCAATGGCTTTCACAGCAGCACAATCACATGGGATACAAGAGAGGTCACAGTGGCTGTAAACAAAAATATTCATCAGTAATCTCTGGAGATTCCAGAGGCTGCTCTAAACTGAGTGATGCAACAAAAGGGGATGCCCATTGCTATCTCTGAGGATAAACTGATAAAGAAAATGTTTGTCTTGAGATTAGAAGACAATTGAAGTAGGTCAGGTTAAGCAGTAATCTAGATCATCATTACCTCTAGCACTGATTTATCCCAATTAAGTTAAAGCATTAAGCTAGAAACTAGTTGTTTACGTTTCACTCTCTACGGAGAAAAAAACCTCACAAGATTTCCAGAGAGCAGTTCAGCTGACCAGAATTTTTTTTATTATTATTAATTTTTTACTTTCAGGGCGGAATGGTATAGGTTATGTAAATAAAGTCTCTGAGCTCTAATTTCTGGGACTAGGCTCTTCAAATGGTTTGCACACAAGTGGTACAATAGATGGGAGGAGGGTGCACTTGCAACTTTAGCATTGATTGAAGCAAGGGGAGTACAAGTTTCTTTCTTTTTCCTGCTTGTGTCAACAGTAGGAATGAAATTTCACATTTCCATCCAGTGTGATGGGCAGTTGGATGTGCATCTCAGTCATGAAGAGATACAGAGCCATAGAGTCATCCTTTACATTTAAGCGTAGATTTGGGCTAAGACAAGCTTCTGTCTGTCTCTAAAATCCGCTCTGTTGCAGTAAGAAACACTCCTCTCAAAGGTTAGGACATGACTTAGGAATCCCTGCCAGCATTCCTCCTAACAGAAGTAGTTCTAAAGTGCATAGGTGAGCACAAGCCACAGCTGAGTGCATAACTGCTGATACATTTCCTTACACATTTAGTGCACTATAGGTATTTAATTTACAGCTTTATGAAGTGCTCTGTAATACTTTAAAGACAATAGGTGAAGGTATCAAGGTAAAATATTTTATATTCAGTGCAAGCAATCAGCCACAACTAAAGCAGAAAGGTCAGGGAAAATGCATTTCAAAAGCATAACATGAACTTTGCAGGGTTTTGGTACCCCTTTAGAGGTTCAGAAAGTTTTTACTCAGTGCAGAGATCTCCAAAACTAAACTTTGTTTGTTGAGTTTTCTCAAGAGATATCTCTTCAAATCATCACCATGGTTCCACACAGCTCATAGGTCACTGGAAAAGAGCATAAGGTACCTCCCTTGATTTTTGTGGTTCTAAATCACAACAAAATCAGCTTCACTTTTGAAAAAAACACAAAACAAAGTAAAGGAAAACAACCCCCCCAATCTGCTGGTTCTGAATCACTGCCAAAAGCACAGTCCAAAAAGCCTTTGAGATTCTTTAAATACTTAAGGGAAATAGATCAATATCTGCAATATTGGAAGAATACAATGAGCAGATATGACAAAATAGAATAGAGAAAATGTCACTGTAGATAGTTGTGTGCTTTTAGAAAGTCAGTCACTAAAGAACAAACAACCTCCTGGACCTGACTAAGTGAGAAGTAAGGTAGAGGAAAGATATGTCAATGGAACAATCAGCTTGCTACAAGTAACTGTTTTAACACAAGTAATTTGTAAAAGACTGCTGCTTTCAAACAGCAAATTGATTTTGGTAGTTGAGGGATAGCTTTAAACAATAAATGCAAGCTTTTTTTTTTTTTCCTTGCCTCATCAGGTTCAGAGTTCTGTAACCTCGATATTATGCAACCATAAAGGGAAAAATATTTTTCCAATACATGCATTGATCCCTGCAGATGGCAGGTGATTTTTGGTCTACAACAATAACAAAAAGAAATCTTACAAAAAAAAATTTGCAAAATTGAGTTTAATTAAGTGACATAATGTAAATAAGAAGAGATACGTGAACTACTGTGTGTGTGTGTGCAAAAACTTGTGTCTGAAAAGTTATATCATTAATAACAAATTAAAACTCAAATTAGATGGATTCTATTTTCATTACAGGCCTTTCCAAAAGCATTTTAATGGGTATGCATACTTAGAGACTTCGAAGTAAAATACAAAAGCTTAAGAGTTTAATTAGTTTGCATAATCATGCATCATGCACACCATTCAGGCAAAGAATCAAGCGGCTTTTTGTTGCAATTGCTTCCCTCATTCTTATAGTTTTAAAGAAAATTCAAATTTCAGGTTTTAGATAGGTTATGTTTTCATACAAAAAGAAAAGGAAATATAGTACTGTGTGCAACACAAAGATTCCTGACTGCAATGTCAAGTTGCACTGATATTAAAGCACTGCTTTTAGCTGGGCTGAGCTGATACAATTCATTCAAGGCCTGCTGTTGAGGCATCTGGTACTTATTACTCTACTGCTAAACAGTCACCTGTGTGAAAGAGAGGAATAAATCCAAAGGTCCAGATTAGTCACTCTATATACAGATTGAGCATAATTTACAATAGTAGCATTTCAAAAATTCATGCTTTAGAACCAACACAATTTGATTTGAAGGCACTGTGTCTGAGGAAAAGACTAAAGAAAACCATAGTAGCAATACAGTACCTAAAATTAACTTGGTACAGTATAACCTCTAGAAATTGCCATTTTGCCAACTCTACATAAACTATATGCTATGAAGTTTAAACAAGTTGTGCCCAGATTTATTCTGCACTGAGGTGTAAATCAAATCTATCACAATCATATAGATTTCTGCTTTGGCCAGTTGTTACACAGTACACAGACAATATTCAGTGCAGAAATATTCAGTAGAAGTCTTTACAAAGCATCTCAGGCTTTTGATAGTGTTCTACTGAATGAAAAAAAAACCCACTTTTTTTTAATTCCATCGAATTTTATTTTAATTTGTGGTATATTGCTAATTCACATTAATTTTCCTGGAGAAAGTAAAGAAAATGATGGTAGGGACCTTAGAAAATGTAATTTTTTTCACAAAGTAGCTCAGAGAGTCTTGCTTGTTTCGGTATAGGAGTCTGACAAAACAAGTTCACAGTTAATTTAGAGAGAGCAAAAACATCTCAGTGGTGTTGGTTTGTCTGATCAGCTTTCAGTTCTAGGAGATATTCTGAAAATAGTTTGAATTCTCTGAGGCATAGGCACTCTTGGGGCAAAATATTTTCCAACACGAGTGAGGTTTGATTTGGCTGAATTTGACAGAGTGATATACAGAAATAAAAGCTAAATAGAAGCCTTCAGTTTAATTGGAGCTCAGTGTAACATTCTGAAATATGTGATGTTGAAAATCAAAAACTAAAAGTTGCCATGGGCCTCTATGCAGTTCTTTTTAAATGCTCAATAGATATAACAAAAAGATTTAAGCTTTCCTGGATCCAGGCTGTGTCTACTATGCTTCAAACAGGTGAATTTTCCATTCTGCCCACTGTGTGACAATGACTGATTGTTATCTGGATATGATTGGTGTTCATTACATTAGAGTCAATATGTTAATAAACCCATATAAATACAAAGTATATTTACTTCAGATTTGTGCCGTGCTTTTCCATCAGCTTGGTTCATGGAATGAGAAGTTGAATGCACAGCTAGTGAAAGTTTGTGCAAATATTCTCTAAAAAATTCTTAATCAATGGTAGTTTTAGCCCAGAAAGGGAATTTGAAATCATACTGTGTCTATACGGAGTTTTTGAATAGGTATTGTATCAAAATGACTGCTCTAATGTGATAAATCAAAATGCACCACACCTGACTAATGTAAATTCCCTGTTTGTTAAAAACGGAGTAATCTCAGCTTCAGTGATGTAAAACTACAAATTTTTATTTAAATTTCTGTTAATTTCATGCAATTCCATCACCTAAGTAGTCTTGTTGCACATTTGCACAACTATGTGAAATTTCACAACCTGTCAAAAATTTCATTATTTCTATGATGAGGTGATGCATTTGCTGGGAAAAAAATAAATTTAATAAACTCAACCTATTTCAATGTGCAAAAAAAGAAGACAATATGCATTACAATATACTGGAGTCATTGGTATTATAATATTATAATAAATACTTATAATGTACATACTGTGGCAAATCAATATTGGACATCCCATCAAATTCCACTGTTTCTTAAAGTGACACTTTAAGAGGGAAACTTGCGTGAAGAAAAATGAAATTTCAGTATGCACCTTATAACTACAAATCTTACACATTACTGACAAGATTGTTTCCAATATAAATTAACCCATCAATGGTATTTTCACTGAAGAAAAAGGTGTTACACTAGTTTTACATAAGCCTGAAAAAACAATCACACTTATACCATCTAGAGAATATAGAATAATTTACAGAGGTTTAGCTGTGTTTAAACACAGCAGTTTTGGAGAAAGAAAAAAATGTTTGATCCAGATTACATATGAAATTTTCTCCAAATATGCAGTCACTGATGCAAAAGATTTATTACTTTCAGACTTATTTGTTTTGATTTAAAGTCAACTGAAAGATACTCTGCCATCATAAGTCATCTCCTTTGAGAAAAGAAATGAGTTTGGACAGAATTCTCTTTTTCTTTTAACACTGCTGCTTACCATGATCTATGTCATAGGGATTAAAATGCCTCGTGGGAAAAACAATATTTCCTGAAATAATTCTTGCACGTGACTACAAAAAAAGAGACAAGTACTGCAGATTACAGTATAAACTCCAGATTTGTTTGAAGACTTACTTTTTGTCAGAGAAATGAGAATTCTTTTGGATACAGGACAGGGAACCACTCATCTGAAGAGAATGAATTCTTGTCAAGGAAATGAACTCTCGTGAATATTTCCAATTCTTTGTTGATTCCATGAATGCAAAAGAGAGGCAGAAGTCTCTATCAGAAAACAGATAAATAGAATATTAAGAGAAATACATGCTTATAAAAGGACTGCTAGCAAACTGAAACACTGGTCAAGAAAACATGTGCAAAAAATTGAGGTGACTGATACCACAAACTCAATGTGAGAACCAACAGCCCCACAATATGCAAAAAACAGCTCAGTTACAAACTAATTATCTGGAAAATTTATAGGTTTTGGGTTCAGCCCCTTGCCTTGGCAGAAAGCTTTGCAGTTGGAAATGACCGAGGTTGGTCATTCCTGAGCTGTTTGGATGGTGCTCCAGCCTCCCTCGCTCCTTTTTGGCAGCAGTTTAGCTCTGGGTCACCACGGGGGCTCCTCATCCCAGCACCACGCTGCCAGCTCTGGAGTGGATGGGGGGCACAACTGGGAAGGAGAAAGCTGTCTCTTGGTGAACACAGACCTGCTCATGGGCTGACAGCCAGGGCAGCACCTCAGCAGCAGGAGGTGATGCCTGGGGCAGGATGGGAGTTCCCTGGAGAAAAATGCTCACAGATTCCTACAGGTCTTGAAAAGTCAGCTACAGAACATGGGCAGGCTGGGAGAGGAATTCTTGGGGTTGCCAACAGCCCTGTGGCACTAACACAGCCCTGCCCAGCCCTGGGCTTCTCAGAGCTGGACACTACCCAGACCCTGACCCCGTGCTGTCCTGCATCACCCTGGTGACCCCAGAGCTTGTTCCTACAGCCCCTATAAGGATATAACAGGAGTGTTTGGGTGGGATCCTGCCTCCTTTACAGCCTTCATGCTGTCTGCTTGGGAACTACCAGGCTCGTCCCCTGAATCTGGGTTAGCAATTTTGAAGGGAGAGAATTCCTTTAGCCCAAATCCCAGCACTCGAGATTAGATGTGCACTGCTACAGGGCTGCGATGGCGGGAGAGATTTGTCATGCCCACAACATCAAAGATTTCCTGGCTTCAAACAGGGCGTGAGATATTCCTACAAAGTATCTGGATCCTTTCATTTCTTTACACTTGTTTTCTCAGCAGAAGTTGCTGGTCCCCAAGGTAAATAGAAAGGTCTTATCCTGTGTACTCCATGATGCCAAAAGAATATATCCACACAGGATGAAATGTAATTTGTAAGCAGGTTGTGTTTCCTGAATGGCCCTGTTACCTGCTGGTAGCTTATCTAAGAAGACTGAATAAAAGAGATGTGAAATGATAGCAAGCAGAAGGGAAAATAAATAAAGAAGTCTGCAAACCAAGGCAATCTACAGCTGCTGTTGCCATGAATATAGAGCTTCAGACTCCACTAGTCTAAATGCTTATGGAAAGGGCACACCTAAATTGTCCTGAACACATACCAAATAACACCTGAACGTGATTTCTGAATATAAATTGCCTTCTAGACTTAAATGAAATATTCCTTTACAGAAAGGTATTAAGAGACCCAGGATTCAACAGTCCCTCTTTGCATTTCTATATTATTATTCAGTCTTTCTAAAAGGACATAGATGGACAAATATATTTATCTTATGGTCAGAGACTTGGAATGACACCCAACTGCTTCCAGCAGACTATTAAGCCTGTCAATTGAGCAAGCTTCAGCAGCATAAGAAACCATTATGCCCATTTAGTAATAGATCTTGGAAAATGAATCTTGCTGTGACTCAGTAGAGCTGAAATACTTGGCTGGCTTTAATGCTCCTCAAATTATTCTAATTAGATGCCCTGGTATATGATTTCCTATGGTACTGTCTTGTAGGGAAGCTGTACCAGTAATGCAAAATTTAATTTAGTCTAAAATATCAAGGTGGAAGAGGTGAGTTCTGAAGAAAAACTGAGCAAGTCAGATAGACCTGAAAAAGTAAAGGAAATAATGGAATGAAACATAAATCTGTGATTCAGTAAAAAGAATGTTCCTAGACTCCAACTGAGTTGTATCTTTGGATTTAAATGTGCCACCTCAGCCCTTTCTAACAGTGTGAGACAGTATCAAAGTTGACTCTATCAGCATTTTACAGAAATCCACCAACAGTTGAAGTCTTTAAAGCATAATACCCTAAATGTGTGCAGTGCAAGTTTCTGGGCTGGTGTTACAGTTCTGGGCAGCTCAGAGCTGCTGATGCACTCACAGTACAGCAGAGATGGCATATCAGTGCCAGACAAGCTGCAGAGTCTCGGGCTGAAATGGATTGTCACGATCATAGGCTAAATCTCCTCTGCAGCCCTGAATCTGAAGTTCCAGCCAGTAATTTTAACAGTAGAGGAAATCACCCGTGAATTATATACAAGTGAACAGTTTTAGAAAATTTGATTGTGACTTTAGAGGGAGAACATATGCACAGGTACATAGAAATACACCATTAGTTGCTGCTACTGCACAGTAGAATAGAAAAGAAAATATACTCCAGTTAGCTTTAATATGTAATACGAAACAAAAAAATGTTACAAAGTTATCTTTTTTCTCCATGAAATTTCCCTCCACTGAGAATGCCTTAGTTATGGCTAGTTTGCTATTATTTCAGGTGGGGAAAATAAGATTTCAAGAACTGGCTTTACCTTGAGCTCTGTGCTGTTGGGAATAATCTGCAGCATTGCACCTGAATAAAATCATAGAGAGCTATTCCAGCAAACAGACTTGTTTTATCACCCTGTACATATAATTTTTTGTTGCCTTGTGTTCCAGGGCTCTGATTTACATCATGGACTTTTCAGGGACTATTTAACACAAGTTAATCCCTGGTCAATTGGAAATCATCCAGTAAGGTACACAGTGCAACAGGCCATGAGTCAGGCAGGAAGGCTACTATGTGCTGAACATGAATTTAGAGTTGCATATGCTTATATTCAAAATACCTACTTTTAAGATATAATTCTGAACCAGAAAATGCTGGATGTGTCTGAGCACCTCTGCCTGCAGCCTAATCAAACCTTGCTTCTGCACATAAAAATATCAGTGAACAGCTAAAACAACTAATTTTGCACGGTTTTGCTTCATTGCATAGGTTGTTATTCTCATTTTATGATTCTGAAGCTATAAAAGATTTATGAAATGCCAAGGCTGAGAGTTTTTTCCTTCTTTGACTGTATGTTTATATTGTGAGAAATTTTAGACATGCTAAGCATTCAAGCTTTGCACAATCACCATACTGGAGTCCTTATACAGCCTTTCTGAACAATACATGCCTAACCAAAGTCCCTTATGCCCAAGCTTCATATCAGACCTAACAAAACCTTTGAATGTCTGGAAAAAGTCACAAAAAGAAGGTTCCAGACTCTAAGATGAAGAAGAAGTTCCCAACTGGAAACTCTAGGCCAGCAGACAACAAACTCTCCAGCATCCAGGCACAGTAAGATGGGGCTGAGCTTGGTCTCAAGACCACTCTGCAAGGTCATCTCTAGAAATACAAATGTAATTGTTTGGCCAATAACTGGTCATTGAGAATGCCCAGAAAAACCTTTTGCTGCAGTCGTGTTGCTTGTGATGGGCAGAAAGCTCAGCTTAAGATTGCATTTGAATATCCTTGGAGACACAATCTGGTGGCTACAGAATCAAACATTAGACCAAGTGTTCAAACATGAGAAACTACTGGGTTTAAGGCTACTTCTAATGCTATTGCCTTGTGTTCTTCGTTATTCTGGTAGGACGGTAATGGAAACTGAGGCATTATTTTAAATACACTTTGTCAGAAAAATCAAAAAAAGATGATGCTGTGCATCAACAACAGCACTAATGGTAACTGATATGCACACATTAATACAGCCAGATGTTAATGACCTTCTCTAGAAGAGTGCCTTCCAAAGCAATAAATAATAAACAGACCCATGCAATGCAACTTGTAACAAGATTTTATCAGCAGGATGCATACTTGTTTCTGTAGCATGTCGTTTACTGAAAAATGATGAGTTTTAACACAATAGAGAGCTACAGAATTTCAGTTCTCATCTTTGGAATTATTTTTGAAGGTGTTTTAGAACTGGCTTTTCCAAAGCTGATTCTCATCAACAACTGGCTCAAAGGGGAGAGTTCTTCAGGACTGCACTTTTATTTCCTGCTAAAGATCAAGTTTACTTAAGTCATATTGAGAAATCTAACAGAGGAGGGATCAGTTAGAAAAATCCTGGCTCTAATGTTTTGAAGAACTGCTGTGCCTGTACAGCTTGGACTGGGAATCACCTTCTCTGGGAATACCTCTTGTTCTCCCATTTGCTTCTGCCCTGTATCAAGGCAGAAAAGGAAGCAGCAAGAGTTACACATAATGAAAACCCACTGTGTTTCTTACCAAAAGCATTTGTTGATTAAAGTACCAGCTTCATTTTTTGTTCACCTACGCTGCCACCATCTCCCACATGTATGACTGTCGATAAATCTCCTCATTCCTTTGTTCTAGCGTGACACCATTTTCTGTAGTTCTGTTTACAACGTTCTCAATCTAGATTGGAGTGTTCTATTAAAAATTTAATGGAAATTCTTAATCTTATGAAGGCAGGCTGAGGGAGTTGGATTTGTTCAGCCTGGAGAAGAGAAGGCTCTGGTGAGACCTTATAGCACCTTCCCATACCTAAAGAGTACAAAAAAGCTGGAGAGGGACTTTTTTTACAAGGGCTTTGTACAGTGGTGTCTTTTAACAGGAGTAGCCCTCTCCTGCCTTTAGTATAGATATTTTCAAACATTTCTGGAAGTTAGTAGAGCTCATAACTCTGTCTCTCCCAAAAGTGTTGCAAAACACTTGGAAAATGTCATGACCAAAACAAAGGAGGGTTTCTATTTCACAGCCCCGTGAAAGCTGCTGTACAATAGATTTACATCAGTATTCTGGCCAGCTCTTCTCTCATGCTGCGTAAAGTGTAGATCTTCTTGACAGATACTTTGAGTGCAGAAAAGTCCCTACCTGACCTCAAATCAAAGAGAAGTAATGGCCAATGGGTACCATGGGAAAAGCTGATTTCTCTGTCTTCATTCCAGCCTCAGTGCCAGCTACCTTCAAAATCACTCCTGTATCTGCAGCTGCACAGTGAAAGAGCCTCTGACTTTCAAAACAGGTGGCCAAGTCCCCAGCTCCCTACTTTGTGGTAACTAGGGTTTTTTAAATTTCTTTTTAAGATTTGGATTTTGAGAACACAGATGAAAATGCCACAAAACAAATATCAACAACTTTAAAATTAAAGATGGTTTACAACATAAAGTCTTTCAAAAGTATATTGTTGTTCATTACAACACTAAAAATTAATGGACAGTCATAGAACAGCCCTATTTCATTATTGCTACTAGTTTATTGCTATAATTTACTTCTCATGCCTCCAATAGTCACAAAGCAGATTACTGCCCTGTGTGAGGAGGGGCAGTGACTGAGCAGCTGGGTGGGCTTCTGGCTGGTGGCCAAGGCTATCCCACCACCTCCAGTGTGTTAATCCTCTCCTCTCCCTTCCATCTCCTAACATATTTGGTTTTGCCAGGTTTAGAAGCACTGTGACTCACAGGGATCCCTCAACACTTCCAAGTGTCTTTATTGTGGATGTTGTCACCCTTGAACCTTTGCACATGGAATTTCTGTGCAAGGTAGCTTAACTAATGTGTGTCCCCACTCAGCTATGCATCCCACTCCTTAAACCTGGAATGGTTGCTCAGACATATGAGTCAAATACATTCTTCTGTTGAATAAGAGTATTCTTTTCTTACAGTGATTTTAGGATTTGAAAAATAAGATGTTTCAGCAAAAAGGGACACCAAAATATGGATATTAACAGTCTGAATCTGTCCATTCACATTTACTCAGATTTTATTCGATCAGTGTTTCTAATGTGCAATCCTACCTGTGATCTATCTGTTCACCCAGCTTTCAGGTCTGCTTTGCATCCATTTCCTGATCTATTAGTCTTATTTCTATTACACTGACCTCTATGTTTGGTCTCCAAACCTCCTTTATACCTCATAAGAAAAAAGAAGCACTTGCTCAATTTTTCTCTCTTCCCTTTGCTGATCTTTACAGTTACAGAGCATTTTCCTGTGCTGCTTTGAATGTCAGAAGAGAGTTAAGAAGAATAAAAACAAAAGTGAGGTTGAGAAAACAGATTCAATTTAACAGAATGAAAGAGCCAATAAACTTTCAAAACAGACAGTCAAATAATTAGATTCCAGCAGGAAATCACAGAATTGCCACTGCTATAAATATTCAGAGGCTATGCAGACTGTGTATGAACATCCATCACACGTGATTTAGAAATAATGAAACGAAACAGCTATGGGCACAAGATAGCCCAGGTAACAGAGCAGAGGATTCTCCAGTTCAGTAGTAATTTTTTGATATTCTCTGGAAAATAAGCAACCCATTGTAGCCAGCAAAAAGTATGAACTACAAAGTTTTTCTACAAACAGTAAATTTAATTCTGTGTCAAAACTAGCTTGGATATCATCCCTATTAGTTTTGTCACCAACTCCCTTTTAGATTGAATGTGTTAACTTAGATTCTCTCTTCTCTCTTTTATTAAACTGGGAAGAGATGAGCCTGTGTCAACTGCTACTATCACAACAGCAATCTCAGAACAATGCCTTTAAATTCCATATGCAATTTTATAGCCACATGAAACCTACACTTACATGAGATTCACAATTTTTAGATTAACCTTCTTGCTCAATTATTATTCCACAATATAATATTTCTGGCTTAGGAGAATTCAAAAGTAAAGTAAAACTTAATAGCATACACATTCAGTCATCTACTGATTAATGCTAGGATTTTAACAAGAAATGTAATCTTTTGCAGAACAAGATATAAGGATACATCTGCAAACATAATTTAATTTTAAATTTGTTCATCATTCACTCTTGATTGCAATTAGAGTTTACTTATTAAATACCATCTGTTTTCTAAACATCAAGGAGTAGTCTGAAAAGATCTCTCTAAAGAAAAAAACCCACACAAACCCCCTCAATAAAACCTGTTGCCAGGTTACTTATAATTGAAAAAAGAATGTCGGCCAGTAAGCCAATAAATGAATATGCTAAAAGAATGAAAATGCCAACAATAATAACTTTTTTAAAAACATATGAGCTTACACATCCTTCCTCTTTACCTACATTAATCTTGACACCAGGGAACTCAAGAGAAAAATACAGAGTTTGGGGTTTCTTTCAGTCTCATTTACTTTTTTTTTCTTAATAACTCTATTAATGATATAAAATTCTTCTTACAAGAATCCAATCTATGGACCAAAGCCCAAAGCTGCCAAGTCCCAGAATAGTCAGTGGAACTACTGCAGTCACAGGTGTTACTGAAGCAGAACCAGTTACATTACAGGAGGCTGGGAGAGTACAGTGGTTCATGGAAGAAGGAGAAGGGAAAAAATCCACTACAGGAAAACGTATCCTTTCTAAATAAAATTCACAAAATTTAAGGTCATATGAGGCAAGTAGATCATACATTCTGGTATCCTGTTTATTATTTTTTAAATTATTTTCCATTTTCTGGAATCACCTCTATAGTGAACCAATTACTTTTGTTTAATTAATTAAACAATTAATTTGCATTTGTTGAAACTAAGTCTTTTGAAAAGGCACACTGGAGAGTTAGAAACCCCTCTATTTATCCTGGAAATTTGTTTCCAAAGTGACTATTTTCTTAAATTTGTGTCTAGGAAACTGATAACATACCAGCTCTTATGCTGAAAGTCTTGTTACAGGCAAAAATGAGACAACTTAAACCAAGGAATTGTTATGAGTGTTATTACTATCTAGACAATCTAATCAGAGAATAAGGTCAGAATTTCTGAGTAATTAGTATTACACCTAAAAACAGGTAAGAAAAAAACTACCACAACAATATATTTTAAAGTAGTGTACAAAGACTTCCTGGAATCTGCCCCTTCTTTACACTTACAGTGCCCTCCCATGTCCCAAAGTCACTGACTTAAGACTTTGGATGGGTGTGGTGAGAGGGCAGCATCTAGGAGCCTTCGCCTGGGAGGAATATAATGTTGAAGTTAACGCTCTCATATTCCAGGATGAAATAAACGGGTCTTTTTTTGTGTTTTCTTTCAGTTGCTTGTTTGCTTGGTTGTTGTTTTGGTTTTGTTTGGTTGGTTGTTTGGTGACATGCTTTCCACCACCGTCTTCTGCAATCTGCAGTTCCATTCAATTTCTAATCTTACCACATATGGAGTGCCTCTACTCATGTTAAGCACTTTATTTTTGTTCTCTTTGTTCCCAAAATCTAGCTTTTCCCAGCTCCAGGTCTGTGTTTCCTCATCTGTTCATTGAATGGCCATTTTTAGCCATGTGCCCTCCAGTCTCAGTGTCTGTCCTGTCTCTCCACTCTGCCACGCCTTTACTCCTTTACCTGCTTCCCGTGCCTCCACAAGCATGTGCTCCTCTACCCTAGATCATTAAGTTAGAGACTCTCATGGTTTTGTTAAATGCTTAATTCTTCCAAGAATAACTATATTCACTTGGCTTCTTGGATCAGGGTTTTTGTTTGGGGTAAATGTGCATCACTCCATTAATTCAGCTGCAGCTCTGAAGACTCTCAGAGCATGTGGGTCCTGCCTTGGGAGAAAAAAAGTCTTTGAATGAGTGTTAAAAGCCCTTGTTCTTCTAATTTTTCCTCTGTATTTATTTTTATTTATATGAATAGGAAGATTTAATATCAATTTTGCATCTAAAAACATAAGTTATCTTTTCTCCTTTAGTTTGTGACCCTTAATCTACCTGATAATATATTTTCAGTTTGGTGTAAGAACAGTTAGGAATAATCTGAAGTGGTACCCTTCTATACTTCTCTAAAAGTTACTGAAAAAAAGCTATTTATATGATTCTACTCAAATACCTACCCAGTCACAAGTTGAATGTTACAAGTGTTTGTTACAGCAGAGATTTAATTAAGAAAAAAAACCCCAAACAATCCTGTATATGTGTAAAACTAGGAAAAGCCAAGTTCCAAAAAGCAGCATTTGCTAGGGAGCAAATTTGAATTCCTAATATTCCTGGCCATTACATTCTAATCCTTTGGTCCTTACCTCTAGATTTCCCAGAGACTTAGGTGTTACACTGTGGCATAAATGGCTAGATTGTGTTCCCCACTCTAGGGCCAAAGATGTGATAACTCTGTTGGTGAACAAAGAAAAGGTACATATTTTCCATTTTTTGCTGTAGTTTAGTGAAAGAACCTCTAATTTGGAATTCAAAGAAATTAACATTTTGCTATTAACAACACCAATGTTTCTACTTCAATCTGACACTAATGTAATGAAATAGATTCATCAGAACTGTCTGGTAAGGTAAAATACTATCAGAAAAGAAGCAACCACATTAGTGTTTTAATTAATTTCATACTTCAACTCTTTAAGTGTGCAAGTATTTAAATTATCTGATCTATTAATTGCTTCAAAAATGTAACTAGACTGGAGATTTCTGAAACTGTAATCCAAGAGGGATGACACAACAGCAAAGGAAAGGAAGAATGAGGAAAGCATCTACAGAAAAATATAACAAAAGATGGTTAGGATCTTACTGATTAGGAGACTCAGATAGAGGAAAGTCAGGTGAAATTTGAGAGTTATTTAAAAGTCTAATCACTTCATAAAGCTTGAAAAAAATATTGGTAGGTGATTTCTACAGAATGAAGAAAACCACATGTTGAGGTTACCTACTTTAAGAGGCATCACTATCTTTTTTGTCTTTATTTATACAGCACCTGACACAATACCTGTACCTGACATCCTCTGATAGAACTCCATGACATGGGGTAACAAATCAAAAATATTGGACATGAAACCAGGACTTACCTTGCCTGTCTCTTTTGTTTCACAGACACCAGAAGTGTTAGACCGCAGTCTGACCACAGATTTGGCTCCAAGGCTCTTTAAAAACCTGGCAGAGTATTTCTTTCCTGTACCATCATCTTGCAGTTCAAAGATGTCAGTGGCAGTTTTATGCCATTCTCCTACTATCAAGCACCATAAAACAAAACCAAAACCAACAGACACCTGGTTTCCTGAAAGAGGTGTGGAACTAGGAAAAAAACAAACAACATAACACAATAATACCAGAAATCTATCATAAACTCTGAAGTGCACTCTGAATTGTCAGGGTTAACCGACAAAATGGACATCTTTGATTTGGATCAGATGATCAGATGTTTGGTTGTAGGTGATTCAACGTCACACAGATCTGGTACTAATGACATTGGGGTCCACAGCCTGATTAAGGGACAGAAGCTGAATTCTGCTTTGAATTCTCTGCTTTTACACCTCAAAGAAAAACTCAAACTTCATAAATCTAAAATAAGCCCAAAAATAAAATCAAAAGCATCCACATTAGCAAAACATTTCAACATCTGAAGGTGCAAAATAACATTAACGGTCTTCAATTGTTTCAAAACATAAATGGTTTTACTATCCCACCTGTATTTCAGGTAAAATACCAAGAATTTTTACTCTTTGACTGTGAACTTGTACAAGAGTATATGTGAGTGTGCCTGAGTGTGTGAGCGAGTGTGAGAGCAACTGCACAAGAAAGGGGCACATGGGGGTTATGAAACTCAAATTTTAGTACTAAGTCTCAAAATTGGTATACTCTGCATTTTTCAGATTCTGTAGCTTGACACAAAATATTTGCAAGGTCATTATGCAGGATACATCTGCAGTTGGAAGGGTTTTTTTTACAATAAAGGATTATTTTATTTGAAGTTTCTTATTTCTGAAAGGGTCTTATTGTAGTACTCTTCACCAACATTACTTGCTTGAACCATGATGGTTAGGGGTTGGGAACTGGCTGACAGGCAGAAAAGTAACTGTGAAAAATATTCCAATAAAAGCATATTGCATCATTTTGATCCCAAATACAAATTCTGAGAGCAGCTAAGATACCTCTGTGAAATCAATACCCAAGGCCAAGCTCTACTCTCATCAGTCCTCTCTTGTGCTGAATGAGAAAATACATTGAAAATACACAAGATGTATTTCAGAAGTGAGAACAAAAACTGACAACAGAGAGTTTATATGCACTTTATTTTTGTAGTGCAACATGCTTATTAAATGGGTATGGTCATGCTAAATTGGGGACATATGAGAACTCATTTTTGTGGGAATTAAAATCTTTAATAATGATGATTTAGAATAATCTAGGTCACTTTTCTTAGTAGCTACCTGTTTTCCTCTCGAGTTCTGAATATTTACTCCCAGGATGAAGTTTTAGCAAAGCATAACCTGTGCCCCAAAATACACAACAACACTTCAAATCTCCAGAATTTCATAGCCAGAAGTGGCCTTTTGATCCTACAAACAATATCTGAGGCACCAGAAATGGCTTCTGCTTTTGACTGATCACCTGTGAGTGAGTAAAGGTGAGGAACAGGGTTTAGAACTTTTCTAAAGATGTGTCAAAAATATTCCCATTGGACTGACTCTGAGATATGAAAATTCTTATCAAGTGTTGAGTGTTCCCAGTGGAATAAAAATCATCTGACTTCTTCAACCTGACCAGAAGGAAGAAAATATTTATATATATTGTGTTTTTTATTATAAACAATTGCTTATTAATTTAGTTTACACAGCCTTAAATTCAAGCAAAGGCCTACAAATGGTCTCCAAAATGAACTTTGGTTCTTTTTACATTCAGCATTTTAAAAGGAACTTTTAGCAAACTTTTCAGCCAACATACCAAACCAGGCACCTGTGAACTAGTTAAGGAATTAAAATGTGTGATAAACTTCATGGTAAAAAGGGTACTCTGGGCTTTTTATACAGTCTGCCTCTTGAACCTGATTAAGTTTCTTAGATGTTACAGCTTAAATAACTGCCTGGCTTGCTAAAACCACTGAAGTGTTTCCCTGAGCGTCCATGCTGACATTAGACAGCACTTCTAAACTGCAACTCTGATTTATTTTCAAAGCTTATTTAACTGGAGAGTCACATTTTTCTCTACCTGTCTTAAAAGTCCTGGAAATCATACCTGGACATCTGTTTTCTCTGCTGTCCTTCTTTCCTGTGCAACAACAAGGCACTCTGCAAACAGCCTGGCTTGCACCTGCATTCATCACTCTCTAGTCATGTCACAGTTTACCCCCAGTTTTCACAGTGCATGAGATAGAAAACATGTCCTTTTGCTTTTTAGTGGTTTACCATAGAAGGAATAAAAAATAACAACCAAAAAAAGAATGATAACTATAAGCCATGTGATGTAAAGAATGAGAAAAGAAAACCCATAGGAACTGGAAGCACATGGTTTCATTCATATCAAATGTAGGTTTTTACAATTACATTGATAAAAGTATACAAAAACCCTATAAAGCCCTGGAACTATTTCAATAATACAACAAAATTTTCAAAGACATAAATAATTGCAATTTCTTGAAATATTTGATGTAATTTTCACAGTATTAAAGTTATAAGCAATGAGGACTTTAAAGACTTGAGTTTGAATCATTAAATGCAAAGTGATTTTTTAATCAAACCCTGCCATATCATTTATTTAGCTTGTCCTATTCCCTCTTCCCTTCATTAGTTGTTTTTGGCATGGAGCTCAACTATTCTACTGAAAAAAAATTTGTAAATATTTTCCATTGATGTGCTAGTGTATAGTAGCCAAAACCCAAAGCTGTTAACCTCTACTGTGCCTCCAGCATTAAAATTAGCTTTAAAGCACTTGTGATAAGAGGTAAATTTCCTAATTTTACTACTATTTCAGAGTAGTACTGACTTTATTAACAGAAAAATAATTGATGCTAAATAAAATACAGTAGAATTTTCCCATATTTATTGCCAAACATAATTATTTGGGCATTTGTTCAACATACCAAATAAAAAACTACTCTGTATCTTTTATTCATACACACAAACAAAGAATATATTATATATGGAAATGCAGCATCCATAGATAATTTATTTTCTACAGATCTCTCCAGACAATATTTTTGTCCTTTTTTTTAAATTTCATTTTAAGGGCACTTATTGATGACTGGAGCTGACAGATATTCTATAGGTATTGGAGTCTTATTATCAACAATGAAAAAGCCTAACAGAAAATCACCATATAACCCAAGATCATACAAAGGAAATGGATCAGCACTGAGAACCAGAATAAATGAGCTGTTTTTATCATCTGAGGATGGCTGATGTTAGCTGCATACATTGCATTATACAGCTGTATGCATATCACATTTTAATTTTATTTGTAGTGTTTATGTCTTTCTACTAATATGTAATTTGGAAATATAGTCACGCCTTGTAATAAATTCTGTATTAAATTGCTTTACTTTATAGTAAATTTTAGGATAGTTGAGGGTTTTTTTTCAGACAAAGGTTCTTTTTAAGAACCTTCTGAAATTCCTTCAAAAAAACAAAAGCTAAAAAATTGAAGAGTTGTATAATTTTGTGCTGAAAAATATACGGAGACTACAGGGAACTACATTTTTTCCTTTACTTTTGGAGGCTGTTTTTTTCCCCTGGTTAATTCTAACACTGTACAAAGAGTAAGATAGCTTTTACCATTACTTTTAGTGCCTGCAGCCAGCCCTCAGGACACATGGCACCATCCCAGATGCAGTTCCTCACAACAGAATCAAACAAATAGTGAAAGAAACTATTATGCAACATAGAACTATAAGTGTTTCTCTCTCCACACTCCATTTCTTCAGCAACTTGCCTGTCTTAAGCATATAAGAAAAGGATGGATTTGTTTTTTAAAATTAATATCACAATTTTTCATTTTTACATGGGAGGAGAAGTGACACCAAATAAACTAGACCTTTAAACTAATATTTAAAAAGGACAATACTGAGACTTTTAAATGGCTGAAACATTCAGGAAATTCATAGACAAAACTTTCTACCCTTATTTTGCAGCAGTTATAAAATCTTTGCAGTTAGAAGTCTATAATGATTTATACTTCTGATGTTTGCTGCAAAGTTGACTAAAAGCTGAATCATAGGAGAAAAAATACAAAAGACATAAAAAAAGGTCTACTTTGTTGAATGGTTTAGAAACATTCAAGTATTTTGTTAGATATGAAGTTTGGTTGATATTTATTGAATCAATAGCACAAATATTAACTACTTTCCGAGATAAAGGAAAAAAGCCAACAAATTTCAATGTCTTATGGCAATGTGGGAGCAAATTACATTGCAATTTTTCTCTATGGCTTTCATTCATGGTTGACTTGCAACATGACATAAGCAAATATATTTTGTTGAGTTTATAAGCAATTTTCCAATGACTAACACAACTGTACCTTGCTTTGAGGTGATGTAGGTAAAGTCAACTCAGTCCTTTCATTGGATGAATCCTAAATGTATAGGGTTTATTACTTAAATCATAGTGAGACTATTACTAAAGATGACATATTTTTCTGATGAACAGAATAAAAAATACATCAATAGGGTGTCCAGACTTTAAAAGTAGTTGTAGAAGAGCAACTTGGATTTTTGAAACCTGCCTATAGTTACAAACCTCAGATCAATCTGTTTTTAAAATGGGAAATAAATTGGGTTTAGCCTTACAAATATTTATATATGAAAAAAACCTGGGTAGGTGGATTTTTACTCTAGCAGTTAAAAGCAAGCCAATGCTAGAAAGTAGATACAGTGATAACAGGGCAATTCCACTAGTCCACTACTTACCAAGGAATAGAAACCTTCCATATTAAGTATTGAAAGCAAGAGTAGATGTCTTCCGGAAATCTCCATAGCAAGGTTCCTGCAGGACAGTAGAGTTCCTCTTGGGGTCCATGAGTGGTGGCAGCCAATATCATGACTGTGACCAATAGGGGAAAGCCTGGTCCTGCAATTCAGAACAAGTGCAATTCAGAACAGGTAAGTGTGGATGGGTTGGGTATCCATCCCCTTCCCCAGGCACCAGCAGGAGAGGCAGCTCCCTGGGAGCAGGAGGCCAGACAGCACCCTGAGGACTTGGTGTGGCAAGAAGTCATAGATGAAAGAGGAAAAAAAATGGCTCCAAGGAACACACAGGCTTAAGGGTCAACTCATTCAGCACTTTTGCTATGTTATCTTATTACACATGCTAAAGAAATAATAAAGGAGTGACAGAACCTTTATCAAAGAACCATAGAATGATTTGGGTTGAAAGGGGACCATGTAAGTGAGGCAGCCCTAATTTCATATTCACAATATAAATTTAACCTTGATCAACCCTATTTAATCTTTGCTTCCTTTTCAGGGTCTGTTTTTTTCTTTTTCATTTTACTCAGTTCCAAAAAGCTGCCTATTTCCCTTACTTTCTCATAATATAAATAATAAAATGGACATAAGATAAACAATGAGAAAGAGCAAATTGCACAGCACTGGCAAAATGTTCTCCTTAGGAAAAATTCCCACTGATTACAAGAGACAAGAGATTTCAATTGGAGCTTTGCCTGAAGAAATAACTGAGAATTAAACCCAAATAAAATAATCACATAATACAAGTTCTCACAAGTGGAGAAATTAAATTCTCTTTCAATTCTCACAAGGACAGCAAAGTCTTTGTCCCACTGATGGGAAATAAGAGTTTTGCCATTGATTTTTCAATGAAGTCAAGATTTCACCTCAGGGTATTTTTTTTTCTGATATCATACTTATTCTCTCTTTACTATATCACATCACCTAAAGATCAGCTAATACTTGTAGACTAATAAGTAATCATATATTCCAAGAACAGATATTACCATCCATTGTAGGTTTGAATATGTAATGTAGCTTTTATTTCTAGAAAAATTCTGATATTTTGAAGCAGGAAAAAAAAACCTAAAGCAAAGCAAAAAACCCAACTGAATTCAGGCACTGAAATTAAAGGGAACAAATATTAACTGTCAAATAGCTTCTAGGAAAAGAAATTACTGCATATGGTTTGATGTTGTCTGTGTCATTTTCTAAGTATTCCATTTGAGAGAGAATAAATAACGCATCCAGTTGAAAAATTAAGAGCTAAATTAATCCAAGTGGTTTAATGGAGTATAGTATCCACCTCATGGAAGTGAAAATTATGGAGCTTTAGAAACATGTCAAAATTGATGAATTGCAGTGTTAAAGAAAATGTCATAGATGTCAGGGTCTATTATGGTAGTACCAAGTCAGTACTTCCTTGATACATTTAAGAACCCTGCTCAAAAAGCCGTGCTTCTGTTCAGCAACAGCGTCTTGAAGAAGGTAGCAAAACTGAAAAATTTTGGGAAAATACTGCTGGACTCTCAGAGGAAAGCAATTTCTGAACCAGGGAGGGCTGAAAAGCTCTTAGTAAGTTCTTATACTGTAACTAGAGAGCAGCTGCAAACTTCTACCTACAAAATAACATGAAATATTTTGAGATCTGCAGATGTGTCCTGGGAAACTCAGTTTCCATAACAACAATTTTTGGTGCTGTGATTGTAAGGCTGTCTGCACCTCTTGATTTCTGTGTCTGTTCACTAGAGGTTGCCAGTATTATACTGTTATTCTGTCCAGCACTAAATGCTTTACTTGTGTATTTGCACAAACAGATCTTTTTTGATGATTTTAGAGGACAAAACCCATAGTCACTAATGCACCTTAAAGCTCTGGTGTAGTTACATAAGAAGAAGGGTCCTTCTTCAGTATAAACTGTTTAATCAAGTTGGAAAACTCCAGTGCCACTGAGATATCACAGTAGCATAAATCTTTATATGCTTAAAATATCAAGTAATCAGGAACTAAACATAATCTAGAAAACAAATGGTTTTCTTCTAGGGTTCTAACTCAAATCAAGCTTAAGAACTCGGTTAATGGAGGAACAGACTTGAAATACAGAAGAGAGACATATAAGATAATGAAAAATTCCAAATTATTCTAAGCACAAAAGAAAAAGAAAATCAGACTCAAACCTTTCTCTTGGCAAAACAGATCAAAGGCATTTGATCATAACATTTTCCTTTTGAATACCAGCTCCAGCAGGCACAGACCTTCTAATGTTTTAAGGAGAAAAATTAGGGTCTTTATAGCTGCTTTTTCATACCAATACACCACCCCACATGAGAGTATAATGCCAGCATCTCTAGAAGAGAATAGAACACAGCAATTCCCTTGCACTGCTTCTCAGGGAAAGTCTGCCCTGATCAAAGTACAACTGTTAACTGATTATTTTATTCCAATTTGGAAGATTTTATATAGTCTGCCTGCTTTCTTTAGCAGGCTTACAGGTTAAATGTGTTCCAGTGCAGCTGCCTGATTAAATCTTCGACTGGTTTTTCAAACTCCTGTTGTATTTGTTTTTAACATGGACTTCATGTGTTACTCCCTTTTATTTTCTATATTCTCCTTTTCTTCCCATCTTCTACTTTTACCTTCCTGTTCTCCTAGTGTCAGGTGATTTTACATATGTTCATTCCTCCACTATTAATTCTTTTCAGTGTTCTTTATTCGATAACCGTTATGCCATTTTATCTTGTCATAAATTACCCTCATTTTCTAGTTCCTTAAATACCGGTTAATGCCTCTTTTCCTTGTAATGATAAATAACTGAATGAACAGAAAGATATTTTACAAGGTAGGTAGGCAAGACTACATCAGAAGAATATTATTTGGCACTTACCTCCTGCCACGGGTCTGTGTCTATGACTGAGCTGACAGGGAGAACTGACCCTTGAGAGTAAACCTGGAGAACTACTTGACCAGAGCTCATACTTAAAGAACATCAGCTCAGAGGTGAAGAAAATACAGTCACTTTGCAGGGTAGTTAAACTTCTAGATAGTATTTGAAACTAACAAACAAGTTTAATTTTTTTTAAAAATGAAAGTACTCCCTGTGGTTTCCCGCAGCTATGGAATATTTTATGATCCTCAGACTAGAAAAGCACACAGTTATCCAAGTACAATGCTTGTGTGCTCTATAAAATTGCTCTCAAGCTAAATGTATTTGTGGGGAAAACCTATTAAGAATCAACTAGTAAGAATTACAAAAGAAAACAACTGCATTTTAATAGAAAAGGGCCTTCAAGACTGTTAGTCACATCATTTAATTCTCTCTTGGGTGCCCAAAGACACTAACACAGTGTCTTTGATGCAAGACTTAAAAAGGAGGCATAACAAAACTGAACAGAGGAAATGTAATTCTGTCAGCCTCGAGCTGAGGGTAATGGAAAGGAAACGGATGCAATGGAATGGGGAGCGGTGATGGGTGTAAGATGAAGTTTAACCATTACTGCCATTTTTCCATTTCTAACAACTACTCCTCATATGCAAAGACTTTGCTTCGAGTCCACATTAAAGAGAAAATATGAACATCAATAAACACTAGGAAATTCAACACAATATAAACAGAAGCAGGTCATGCAGTATTTCCAACGGGAGCCCATCTCACTAGAAGATTTCTCGTTCTGAATCCACATGCCCATCCGGGGAAATACAATCTGATGTAGCACTAAGGTCACTTGATGGTGTTTCTTAAAAGAATGAGAACCCAGTGGTCCTTGTACACATTTGCTTGGTTATGGAATATTTGTTTTGTGTTTGCATGGAATGATAGAAAAAATCCAAGATATTATTCTTTTAAATAAAGATTTTAGGTGACAAATCTCTTTACATTCAAAAATGGAAGAACATTATAAATTCTGAGTTCCAACTAATAGGAAACTGAGGTCTGACAACCAAACTAAGCATAGAATAGAATGGACTTGAGCAATGTTAGTGTCCTCAAGAACCTTGTTTCCACACTGATATGCATCTGGGAATTGAATGAATTTTATTTTGTCCATGATTAAAAGAAAAAACATCTCCAGTGATAATGAATAAAATAGAACCAAAGACAAGTATATTTTTATGATTTGGGCAGCTATGTAAGAGAAATTTAGGCTAAAAGCACTAGATTTGATCAAATTTATTGTTCTTGCCAGTTTTCAGCTACTGATCCACAGGAAAAAGTACTCTACTTCCCCTTGTCAATGCTTTGGCCCAAGCAGTTCCCACTGAAATTCAATTTTAACACTGAGCAAGCAAAAATTATCTTATAATTATTTCTCAAACATTAGAGGTAATTTTTAAGGAACTATGACTATATTAGATACCTTTTTATTTCTGTCCATATTACCAATTATAGCCTAGTAGGATGCTACTTACCAATTAAAAAAAAAACTTTCATAAATAAAATCTAGAGAAAGTACAAACTGTCTTCAACAGTGTCTAGGATAAAAGGAAATTAATTTTCAGAAGTTCTAGCTGGCAGTTTGCAAATGTGCAATTAAAATTCTGGCTCTTCTCTAATTATGGAACACTTAAGTTAAATGGTCTTAATAGACATATAATGATGGCTTTATAAACCTAGAGTTACTTATAATCTAAAGTAATTTCTACTTCAGTTTAAAATGCATCCATTAAACGCCTATTATGAACTTTATGTAATTTAGAAAGACATTTAATGAATGTTTTATAAAACTAAACAGCAATTATTACCAAAGACAAGTGTTAAGCATATAGATTAACATGTTATTAATGTGAATTAGCTTTTTCAGATTAAATAGTGAAACTTAAAGTCTATTGGGATGAGTGTAGATTAAAATGCTATAAATGTTTGTAATGGAAAATTTAAGGACACCCAATAGGAGAAAAAATTGCTTAGCACAATTTTTCATTAGGATACCTATTTATTAAAATGCTGATTGAGCTGCAGACAACTTAGAAAGAAATCTCTTTAATAAAAGAGTAATTCATAATAATATCATTTTTATAGGGAAGTGAAATTTGATTATTTTGAGGTTTGCATTGATATAATACTTAAGTTCTTTTCCTTTTAAAAGTTCTGAAAATGCAACTGTCTTCTTTTATAGAAAATTTGAAAGTGTTTAAATTCACCATGAGATGAAAATTTTGTTTAAGAATTCCTGCTTGAACTACTTTGATTTATTTTTAATAATAAATCATGAGAAAAGCCTGAAATCACATAACCCTTGTTTATTATCACTAAGCACACCAGATTACCTTCTGTTTTAGTTAAAACAAACAAACAAACAAACAAACAACCCAAAAAACACTTCCAAAACTCTGAATTCTATTTTGTACTTTACCTTATGTCTTGGAGAAAGTCCCATTTCAATACCCATCCTAATTTGTGAGCATCTGATTTATAACCAAGAAAGGAAGAGCTAATACTTCATAACTATTGAGGAGTTTTGACATATATATTTTAAAATAATATTGCCACAAAGCAGGGATGGATGATATTGACCCATCTGTTGTCAGATCAAATACCATGGGTTGAGATTTACGTTTGATTTATGTCATAACCAAAGTTATGACAGGACTGGATCTGATGCCCTGACTTTGAAAGTTTTGCTGCCACCTATTTCAGAGAAACTGAAAAAAAAGGAAAAACCCCAAATTATATGGAGAAAAAAGATTGTTTGTGTGATTGAGGGAAGAAAACTCAGATGGAGAAACTGTGAGTGACAGTAAAAGGTAATGAACATTTAAGATAAATAATAGTTACACAGGATGCACTTTCTCTCTACTGAGCTTCTACAATAAGAAAGATTCCAACCATGATTTTTGATTGAAAAAAGTAACACTTGTGGCACTAAAACACTACATCATGTTAGAAAAATGATTCCAGTTAAACGATATACCACCATTCAACAGCATACACAACATCATTAATTAAACAAAGGAAGCTACAGAAAAATCAGTTTCTGTTAAGGAAAAAAGAGGAGACCAGATCATGTCCTCAAAGCACAATGAGATTTTACCTTTGTTATAAGTAATTTTTTTTAATGGAACATTGAGGAAGGAATAAATTTTTCCTTTAAGAGTTAAAAACACTGAGGACCTTGAGCCAATTGACAAAGAATATTCTATAAACATTCTTATGCCAGTAAATTAGCTTAGGTATGATTACATAAAGGTATATTCTATCTGTCTGCTCTAGTCCAACTGGTAATTAGATTATTGTAATTTCTTTTAGCTAATAAAAACCTAAATTGCTATGGGGGGCCTGTAATAAGATGCCATTGCATACTTTAAAATAGCTCAAACAATGAAGTACGTAATTATGAGGATGCCCACAGATCCTAATAAACTTGTGTTGAGGCAGAATAGTTAAGAGATTTTGGTCTTTAAGAAATGTAGATGACCAGGTTTCCAGGAGAGACCATCAATGTGCCCTTAATATAGTTGACACTTCTGGTATCCTGAAGAAAGCCTTCAGGGAAATACACTATCACTTAGTTTTATTTTAAGCATTAGATTTTTCTTTCCTTCGCATATTCTCAGTAGGAGGAAGGAAGGCAAAGACTGACTCAGTTCTGACCTATCTTCTAGTTCCCAGAACATCCTTAGCACCCCTCAAATGTCAGTCTAGCACTGACTCTTCAGTGAGGATGATTTTCTTTTTTTGCTTGATGTGGAGATTTTTTTAACTTGGTCTAGGAAGACATGTAATATGGCTCCTGGACAACAACTTCTATGTCAAGGAGATTATAGATGGAGATTTAAAGAATCTCTCCAATCTCATCTATTTCGTAGGAAAAAAAAAAAGTGTTTGTTGCATCTTCTTGCATGTCGTTTTTTAATGAGGTAATTGAAAACATGATTATTGCAAGGCAATTGTTCTCACTTTCTAGACAAATAAATAAACAAAAGTGCATAGATGAGTGCCTTTTCTAGATGTGTTTTCTCATTTTTGAGCTTTATATATAAAAAATAGAAAACCGAAAGGGATCAGCTGCGGTGTTTACACAAAAAAAGTGATGTAAATCTTTTATGATGAAGTATGTCCAACAAACTCCAACAAAAAGTTGTATTATACTTAGAGGAACAAGAAAGAATCAACACTCCCACTCAGCAGATTGAGAAAACCTTATAGTCATCACTTAGTTTCTTCAAAATTCTTGCCTAATGAAAAATAAACCTATATGTTACCTTCAAGTTAAGGGAAGTCTTCCAACAACTAACAAACAAATAAATATTGTTCATTTACAAACCAGCATTTCTGAAGCCATTGGCCACACCCATTAAGCATTTTGATCATCCAAATCTCCTGACTCGAGCTTAATTTAGTTTCATTATATATAACATTTTGATTCTACCAGTGCATTTTCAGTACTAATGGCTTTATTTTACAACACTTCAGTGTAAAAACTAGATTTCATTGTAATCTGATACATGCTGAGAATGGCTACTTAGTATTGACCTAAATAATCTCTGACTATAGATAACACAATGTTTTTGTGACCACTAAAAATTAGGGAGTCATTATTAGTTTATTAAGATATATTTATTTTTGCATAATATTGCATCTTGATGATAATGTTTTTTAAGGCTTCTTTATAGACAATTTTATCATGTAATGAAATATAGCAAAATGTCAAAGTGTAACAAATATTATTGAGTTATATACTAAGTTCAATCTGATAAATTATATTTACATAGCTGGGCTACAAGGGCTTTTAGCTGCAATGAGAATCTGATTTGGCTAAGTTGTTTTTTAATAAAATATTGGGATTTGTTTCACTGGAATTTATAAAATATTATGCAGTTTTAACATAAACATGAAGAAATAAGGGAAACTAGAGCACAAGTTTACCTGCCATTTCCTGACTTCATTACTTTGTCTGTCTTTGGCAAAGAAACTGATGGAAAGCATCAGAACCATCAGAATCCAAATTTTCCATATTAACTGTTCATACTTTTTGCAAATCAAGGCATAGATTTTTAACACAGTTGAATGTAGGAAGGCAAGATCAAACTTGAGCAGGAACAGTTGCAACTGATACAATCCAAATTCTTTTCTCCCCTCTCTTCCTCAGATGATTGTTACTGTTCCTCACATAAATGTACCCGTGTGGTCTGTATGACCGAGGCACAGGAGCCTCACAACACCTTGCAAATTTACTGAGGGACTGAGACAAGCTGAGTATTATTGGCCCTAAGATTAAAGCAGCTAAGACTTTCATATTGCAAACTCTGGATCCTATTTTGGGTGTTTAGCACTGTGATACGCTAATCTTGCCGATCTTGGCACATATCTGATCTGTTAATTGCAACTGAACAGAACAGGTGAACTGGAAAAATTTCTCTAAAGAACGCAGACTGCATTTATATTGCTTCAAATTCTTTCCCAGTTTTAAAGAACCACCCAGTCCTAGGTGTTTTCTATAGCATCCCTGTGTTTAGCAGTCTTATTTCCTTCTGTCATACAAACAAGGGACTTCCTCAGAAAAAAACAAACAAGAAAACCAAAACCACAACATACTGACACACAAAGAAGAACATGAGAAGATCTCTAGATAATTGATTTTAGTTGACCCAGTCTGCTAATGGCCAAACAGGTGCCACCACAAGAGCTGCCTTATGAACACCTGGAACAATTTTGCTGTCCTTGTGTTTGAAAATGTTTCTCACTCAAAGAATTGGAGGTGCTAGTATCCCAGGAAAGAAGAAATAGAACAAAAGTAGTAAAACCAATTCATAACACTCCAAGCTGTTTACTAGTTTTTATAACCAGGCATAAAGGAGTTGAGTATAATTTCACACAATCCACTGATTCTTTTGATTTTCTACTGTAACTTCTTAGATTACCCTGAAAAGCTTTGAATATTTGCACAGACAAATTAAATACTTACTTCCAAAGCAAGCAAATTTTAAGTTAGGCAGTCTCTGCAACACATGTAAAATAAGAGAAAAAAAAAATCCAAACAACCAGTTTTGAACTTTGACAGTAAAGAACAAGGATAAACACCAGAAAGGTCTTCAATATATTGTGTTACCTTATAATACGTGTTTTGGGGGCTGACTGCTATGGAGCAAGGAGAGACACATCTAAGTGACCTGAATCATGATCTTCTCTAAAACTTCTCTGAGGTATCCTAAACTCTCCTATTCTGTCTAGGAAGTTATTTCTAATAGTGCTTTTTACATTTAGAAGTGCATTTATATATTGCAAGAATGCATAAATGAATCCTTTAAACAGTGGAAGAGATGGTGATCACAGTGAAAGAATAAACACAATCTCTACATTAAGGACAGAAAAGCAACAAGGGTCTGTTTAATATCCAGGGGCTCTGGGGGTATAATTCATAGCTAAGGGAGCCCTGAATTCATTAAATAGCAATCTGTTTATTTTATATAACTAAGGTGTTAAAAATGGTTAGATCTATTGATGGAATAATGAGTGCTTAAAGTTAAAGAGGCTTTTCCATTTACCTTCTCTACTGCTTGAGAAAAGATCCAGCTTTTTTTCTGTCTCAAATGTATATATTTAACTTCGTCATTTGTAAAAGTACCAACTCTTTAAGGAGATCCTACTGAAACAATGTATTTTCTTTCTTTTTTTTTTTCTTTAAAGAAAGTGATATAGGGAGGAAGAGTTGCTTTAGAGATGTGAGATACTGGCATAAACAAATGGTTGCAACAGGTAAAACTGCCTGATCATCTTGGACATTTATGGGTGAAAAAGAATGACCAGTCAGTTTAATAGAAAGTAATAAGTGCAGTAAAAGAAAAAACCTTATATATGAAGTGAATAAATTCTACATCCCTATAATTTGCATGATGGTGTAGAAAGAATCAGCTCTCAAACTTTCCTTGACAGCAGGATGGATTTGAACTCCTTCTAATATCATATTAATTAAATTATATATTTAGTATTTTTAACTGCAGCAATTTGAAACAACCCACACACAGTATGTTTCTGGGTCAAGGGTGACAAGATTAATTAGCAAAGCATTTAGATAGCTTCTTTCATGTCAAAAGATATAATTAAGGTGGCAGAGAACAATATAATTTATCCCTTGATATATACCAAATTATTCTGATCTGCATAATTTAAATACAGCATTAGGCAATGTCTGGTGCTGCTAATAATAGGAGATTGTAGCTGGTATTACCTATTCATGTATTTTCATTAAAGGTTTATTCATAATTTATAGTTCCCTTGGCTTGGGAAAATATTTACTAAATGAAAAATGTATTGTGGTCCCATAGTTAACAGTTAGGTTGATAGCATTAGGAGCCTTCAAAACTGGCTAAAAAAGCATTTGTCTTAAATAATACACCTATTGAAATAAAACACTGTTGGTTTGGGTTTTTTTTTCGAATTTTGTGGTTTTTTTTTTTTGTTATTACTTCTTTATACTCGACCAAGTTAAACACAATAACGGAGCTCTTGCTATACTCAGCATTAGTCAGAAGAACCTGTCTCATTAATTTCTGGGAATTTATGGTTTGAAATGAGAGCCTGAAAAGCATCATGGCTTCCCAGGGGAAGGGAATGGAGCAACCCAAGAGATTCACTTCCTCTCTTCTCCTTCACATCCTGATAATCCTACCCTTATAAAACACAGGAAGGCGGCTGATGACAGAACCACAACTCACACAGCAGCTCCAATGATACATGGAATTTTCACAATATGGATTTCTCAAGAGAAAATGTAAAGAACAGTTGGCCACATGGAAATTCATTTAGGGATGTGGTTTCAATGTGATTACCTGGCACATGTGCCAGGTAAAGAGGAACTGGTTTTCAAGTATGCTGATTCCAAGAAGACTAATGTTCACTCCATTTCCAGCAGTGATTAGGCTTTATGCAAAATAAGGCAGGGTTCCCAAGATGACATGGCTATGGAGCAGGGACTATACCTCTTAGGATCCAATTTCTCAGCACTTTCTAAATTTACTCACTGTTGTAGAAGTAATGACCATGCCTAAGAACTGTGAAGTTAGCAAGCCTGTCTTTCTCAGGATCACTAAACTCCTAAAGTGTCATGCAGAATTGCTTTAGATGTTCATTTTCTCCCTTTGAAATTGTAGGTTTTTGTAACTGTTTAACTGTGGCAAGATTGATGCGCATAAGAAAGAACCTGGGGTGAAAGATCCCAGATTTGGGACAACCCAAATGCTGTGGAATTCTTTCTTTAAAACTGCATTAAACTACTAAGGAAGAAACCTCATCTTTAAAAATAAGAAAGAGTGAGCATATTGACTTTGATTGTACACAAAGAATACAGAAAAATTATTTTTAAAACATATGTAAAGGTAGTCAAAAAATCCTTTAACTTATTTTGAGCAATAATGCCTAAGTAACATGGGGATATAAGTAAGCTTTTTATTGGTAAGTCATAAGCCTTCTCATTAAACATACATCATTGTACTGCCAATGTCACTCCCTCAAGCATTTCTTCAAATCAATATCTTTTACTCCCTGCCAGCCTGGTTGATCAGATACAGTCTGCACACCAGTATTGACTCCAGTTCCATTAGAAGATAACAGTGTATACCACTGAAATCCTTGAGGTATCTCTTTTGTGACAAAAACTCTCAGTGTCAACGAGCTACAAGGTTATTCTGACAAATGAAAGAACTGTATAGAAATACTGTACATACTCTTTTGTATGAATGAAGTGAGATTTCTTCCTTGCTGTCCATCCCAACATCTATAAAAGGATACATTTGAATACATGTAAAGTACAAAAAAAGTTATTTTCGAAAGATCTTCTCAGCTACTGTTTCTAAAACACATTTTTACTAGAGGCTATACAGAGGAAATAAAGACACAGTGGTTTTTATTAAGTTTAACAAAATACTACTTTGAGCAAGCCATTAAAAATAAACTATCAAGTAGATGTTTTGTTTTCTTTTCTTTTCTAAGCTTTCTAATAACTATGTAATTGCTTTCAGGAAAAGGTTTCCACCATGAATTACATAGTATACTGAGAATATATTAAATATTCAATATTTATTTAAGACATATTGTAGCACATAAACGATCTACATGAATAAAACATTTTTTCCTTTAAGCATAGTTCAGTAAAATAAAGAGCTAACATTTTAAAAACCTAGGGAGCTCCAACTTCAGACATAGTTTTTTTTCTTCCTTTTAGAAGTTTTCATAACTTTAAAAGCGAATGCAATGAAGTAAGAAGATAGAGTTCAGTTGGAAATGAGAGTTTCTTTGAAAACAAAAAGTTCTGCAGAGATTTGAGAAATGGACTTTATGTAACGCATGCGACAAATACAGACATAGGTTTGACTCACATAATTTGCCTGTGTTATTTTTCTTGGGCCTCCAGCAAAAGCTCCCTTCAATTCAGCTTTGTTCCAGCCACATGGTGGGTGTACTCAGGCAGGTGATTAAAGGCCAAATCTCCAAACACAGACACGCCGCTGGTACCACAAGTAATCTCACAGAAGGAGCTCAGTGGGAATACACAGCAAAGCAGGTATTTATTATTTCCATTCCAGTAGCAATGACAGCCCCCAGCTAAGACAAGCAGTTACTCAGCAGAGGGAAAATAAAGATCCTCAGGACAGTGGTTACCACAAGGAAAGCACAGAAACAGAAGCTATCTTCACTTTGATATGGCACAAGCCATACTGATCTCCATATTCCCTCATCCCAGTCTCATTTCCTATCCATCTTGGGGAACAGATCACAAGTGTTATTAGGTCTCCTTTAGTAAACAGTGTCTTAGATGTGTGTCTTCTTTGGAATTGGTCAGGGCTGAGGGGAACAGCTCAATCAGAGAGCTCAAAGATTTTTGAAGCTGTTGTTAAGGTGGAAACTGTTTTACACCCTTAATTACGTGACTCCCAGTTCTGGAGGAATTTGGCTGTACAGCTCCTTGAAGGTCTCCTGCCTGAATTATGCCTTGCTTCTGATTGAGAGGAAGAACATAAAAGGGACTAAGATCTGGCTCCTGAACTACCACTGTCAATTCTATGCCAAGAGTTTAGACCTTCACTGGCACTCCAAGATCTCTACTCAGTTTTTAAAATCCAACATTTTCCTTCGTCTTCTTCTCACCTTTATTTTCTAAACATTCAACAGCTGGCTATTCTAAGTTCCTCATCAATTTCCTTGCAACACACACTGACAGCACAAAAATGCAAGGATGAGAGGTGATATCAAGGTTATACCTCCTGAAATCAAGAGAAGCGCTTTTGGTCTCATTGAACCTGTTTTATCAGTATACCCATAAAAAAAAGTGTGAAGGGAAAAGTCAAAAGGGGCCAAAACATGTACATGATCAGGAGTTATTAGCACAAAATTTTTAGTTGTAGGTAGGCTATGTAGGAGAGTCCAGGCACGCTCCCAGGTTGTGCCTCACTGGAACCATAACCAAAAGAATCTGATGTCAGCACAGCAGCAGAAATTATCTGAGAGAATAGAGTCTGCTGTCACTAGACAATACAGGAGAATGGGGCTGGGGTGGGTGGGTAAATGTTTTTCTGTCAGCAGTGTGTCATTATTCTCTAGCCATCCTAGAGAAACTACCTTTGCTAGGAGAAAATGAGCCACAGGTATGTATATGCTTGTCATACTGCGAACAATGATTGCACAGGGGGGGTGACAGTGGATACACAACACATCAGTGACATGAACACTGGGATGATCAACAGGAAACCTTCAAAAGATATGAGAATTGTTCTGAGCACAGTTATTAGAATGCTGGTAAAAAGACAACTCTGCTACCTCAAACACCCACACATTCTTTTTCACCTCAATACGACTTTTAGTCTCAAGACTCTTAAACAATTAATTGTATTAGCTGTCTCACTTCTTACACAAATTTCAAGATTGAAGTTTGGTGAGATTAGTTCCTTACTTTTTCTTACACCAGAAATGCAGAAAAAGCAAATGAGTTATGGAACAAACTTGGGGTGTTTGTGCATAATTTTGGCAGTTCTGTAATTTATTGTCGATGTTCCCTGTTATCGGTATGTCCTGATCCTTGATAGTGCCCCGTGAGAATCCGTAATGTGACTTTCTGTTACCCAGGTAGAAATAAAGGAATGGAGTCTATTCCTGTTGTGATTTTGGTAGCTATGGCCAGGTTGAGCAGCAGCACCAGGACACTGCCTCAGGAGCCACCTGCAGCTTTCAAACCACGGAGCAGCAGCAGCTGGAGGTTAACTGACTGGTCTTTAATGTTCTCGTGTTGTTGCTCAGCAGCCTTTTCCTAAATACCTGGGAATTCCTGTGTCTCCCACTGCTGGCACACACAGAGGAGCAGCAGAGCTGCCTGGGGAACAACTGCCATGCAGGGAGGTGGCCACAGGGTGCTTGATTTTGTTTCTTCGCGTTTGTTTTTGCTCAGGAATGAGGGAGCATGCCTCAAGTGATATCACTTAACACCTGCAATCAAGTGAAACATAACATATCTAGCCTTATACCAAATTTTACACAATGTTTCAAGTATTTTTTTTACAGAGACAGATGGTTTGTAGGTGTACATCTGAAGAGGAAGAAGTAAAAATATTACTTGTTGATCTCTTTTGTACCAATTATGGTGATTGTTATCCACGTATTTATTTTAATAAAAGCAAATGGAAAGTCATTACTATTTCACTCTAAATAAGTCAGCTGGCTTTCTACTCTCTGAAGTAAGTTGAATAGTAATATTCTAAACTAAAATACAGATTTCAACCTCTGATAGCGAATATGTATTTTGTAGATTATATATAGGTCCGTTAAGTATAAAGTACATGAAAATTCATGTTCCAGGTGAAACTCATTTGCACCTCTCTGTCATCATTTTTACTCAATTTTCCCAACGTCTTTCATAAGTCACACACAGAAAAATACCATAGTAGACTCATGTTTTTGCTATTACTGACACATCCTCCTTCTTCTCAGAAGTTAAACATTTTGCAGAAATCCTGCCTCAAACTCATTTTTTTCTCAAGGTTTAGAGGTGATTAGCTTTGAATCTTGTGCTCCCATGGTATTTAAAACCCGACTTTGTTAACACAGTATGAAAGCAAACTGTCTATAAATTAAATACGTGCTTTACTGCCCTGAGACCCAATTAGGTATTAGCAAGTAGAGCACAGATCCAGTCAATAGGACACAGAAAAAAGCGGGTTTGCATCACTAGTTAATCAATATACACGATTGGACAATATTCACTATCAGGAAATAACAGCATTTACTTTAGATATTCTGTGGGATTAGCCAAGTACATTATTGTGCCATTTACAGGTAAAGACTTCCCCTTTCCCCATTTCCGCTAGCATTCAAAGCATAAATAGTTTGCTTTTTAAAAGTAGAGAGAAAAATGCATGATAAGATTAATGGGCAGTCACTGCACATCATGTTTAAGAGAACAGCAAATTTCCAGAGGACTAAACAGTGTTCCTTTCTGAATAAATATCTCTGATCGTTATTTGCTGTGGTAGAGCAGCTATAAAAACAAACAAACAAACCAACCAAACAACAAACCACATGATTAGGTCTGATGCTCTGTTGATGTATTGCAGGCTGAAGGAAAGTTAATGGTATAGTTAGCCCGAGCCTGGCTGCCTTTCTTTTCTCATTTTCTAAGCTGCTGTGTGGCATAGCCTTTAGCCAGTACAGCAACTCCCGACTGAGAATGCATTAAACTGAGCAGATGAATGGCAGCATTTAAAAACGAATCTGATATCTTAGACATGCTTGTGGGTTTTAAAGAGCCCACATCAGATAAAAAGAACTACTGGACACTTGAGACCTGACATATTCTTCTGAAGAGAGAGGATGCTGAGAATTCAATTGGGCCATAGAGAATATTCTAAAAAAGAAACAGGATCAAAAAGGGCAAATGCAGTTTTTATATCACCAAAAAAGAAAAAGAACAGAGATATACAAAATCAAGACGCTCAAAAAAGTGCACTCAACTGAAAAGGCACTTGCAAATTTTTGTATGGAACAACTTAATACTGAAATAATTAATTCATTACAGAGTTTCCCCAAGTAATAACTAATGATTTTTAAAACTTTGAGATGCAAAGGGAAATTAAGTTTCAATCCTCTATGAGTAAAATCAGTGCACTGCAGATTTTCACTAAGTTGAGGAAAACTAACTCAAATTTCACTTTGGTATCTCATACACACACTTTTACCCCAGACTTATAGGAAAAGGAAGGATTTTCATTAATTAATTGTAAAGTAACAAATACAGTTAATGCTGCATTTTCATCTTGCTATTTCTAAGCTAAAAAAGTAGTATCGTGTTTGAGCTAGGCACTTTACAAGAATTCCTTGTTCCTTAGATCTAGTGTGTCTGAATATTCTTTTATAGAATTAAGCTAAACCCAATGTTTAATGAAAATTTTGCAAATTGCTCAGCTAAGCTAAAAAACACTGGTATTTATTTAACTGTTCCTGCATTAGAGAAAAAAATCAAGGCATTCAGAGAAACGATGTGGTTTGAGTTTAGTGTTTGAGCCAGCTGTTGTAGGCATGCTCACACATGTTTGTTGAAAGAAATCAAGCTGATGTGAATGGTATTATTTTACATTTGATTTAGGGGCACGAGCATTACACTGGATAACCCAGTCTTAAAATTAAACACATCAAAGTGTTGCTGCAATATAAAGAAAGTACCAAAACCAACAACATCTTCCTACCGCAAGATGAATTCTCAAGGGTGAAAGTGCTTCTAGTCAAAGCCTGGTAGAAAAAAGGAACGTAAATTGAAGTGCTTTCTGTATCTGTAGGAATAGTTTCGCTCCACATGCCTCAGGTAAAAAACCCAGAGCTTTCATGACTAGCAGCTCTGACTACTGTAACTTCTGGAAGGATCTGTATTCCTTTTTCATGTTTCCTAATTTACAGTTAATTTCCTTTGGGTTCAGAGGACAAAGAAGTCTGAGAGGATGCTGTGCCCAAGTATGCTTCCTTTCAGTTGCAGCCTTAGGAGGATGGATAACTTCCTGTGAGATGTGGAGGAAACCTGTGTCCATTCACACCGCATTAGAGAAGGGAATCCCTCATGCAGAAGTTTGGAGTGCTTTGTTTGTATAGCAAAAAACAAAGTTCACTTGTACCCTTTTGTTTTCTGCATTGTGCAACACTGATTCCACAGTTCACCTCTAGAGCTCGGATCCTCTCACCAAACTACATCAATATTAAGAGATCTTAAACACAACTGTTTCATAGTGTGTGTGCTTTCATAACTGTTCATATCTTGATGAACTGATGATGAGGAAGGAAGAGGAAGCAAATACAGAAAATTGCCTTTACCAAACATATCATGTGTTAACATTCTTTTCTTGATTTTATCTTAACACTTTAAATAAAAGTGTTTCTTAAGCCAGTTTTTAATGCTAGAAAGCATCAGCATAGCAGACACAGACAATGCAAGACTTAAGAAATTGAGTGGAATCTCTTCGCTTTTCTTTGATTCTTGTCAATATTTTTTTTTAGCTGCTACATAATTATATATTCACAGAACTTCATATCTATAAAGTCTGATGGTCATGATAAGACATATCCCAAAGTTGTACATTGACTGAGCTAAAATGAGAATATGTTATCTACAACTGGCTTGCATACCGGTAGCAGTTCCAGCCTTTGGGCTGGTAGAGTTGATGAGAAAGCATGAAACTCTTCTCATCTTTATTCATTTCAGAACATTTCTAGATAGAATGTTAGTAATTTAGATGATCTCCCTCTTAAAACATCTGTTTCAATGTTCTTAAACCTATTCCTATCAAGCATGAACAAAACTTTAGATATTGGATAGATAACTGCATACTACTGCCTCATTCTAAGTAACCACCCTAGAAATATTTGAAAGCTTGTGTGCAGAAGCAGAACTAAAAGCAATGACTCTTTTGTAAAGACTGGTGGCTTAACAGCTGTTTTGGCTGTTTGTAAGAGTGATGTTGTACACAGTAAAGCTGGGCACTACCAACTTGGAAATGCCGAGATATCTTTGAACTGCTGTTAGCTGGGTAACACTCACAAATGTAGCAACTCATTACCCCCAAACACACAATAAAAAGTACTTTTAAGGACTTTTGCCTCTGTAGAGAAATTAATCATTTTAATGCTATTTGCAGAACACTATTCAAGAGTTCTTAAATACATTCTGAAATGTGACATATGCGTCTGACTGTGGGAATCCTTTTCAATAGAATTTCAACTTTTTTAGTTCTTCTTTCCTCTCCCTGTTTTCTTTAACTCTTTGTCTCCATTCATTTTTTCTATTCCATTATCATAACAGTCTATTCAAAAATGCTTTTAATAGATTTAAATAATGAATTATATTTCCTGATGTGTTTGATCTTTCTATTAAAACAAAAGAACAGTGAAACATTCCATGCTGTACCAATATCTTCTAGTCTGGCTACCTCTTTACTGGGCCAAAGTCTTAGAGGGATACACTTTTTCTGCAGATGGGAAGGAAGAATTCTGGCTCAAAGAAATTTAATGGCTGTAGGATCAGATTTTGGTTATTCATGTAATCTAATCACCACATCTTTATATACACTTCTTTTTAGTAGAAAAAGTACCCAGTCAATATCAACGTATCCTGACACTCAGTGTTTAATAATCTCTTTCACAAAACAAAAAGAAACAGAGATTCTTAGAGATTTTTTCTATTTTGGGATAGAAAAAAAAGGCATTTGGTGGACAAGTGTATTTCAAGAGTTCTGGAAAATTACTCTGTCATACACTTAGCTGAAGACACGGCTAAGAGCTCTACTAACAGAGTTCTAAGATGTAGAAAACAAGTATCAGAAAATACCAGTTAGGCTCTTGTAGTAGCCCACATATACGTTATTCTTGTAGAGACAAACACAGTTACATGCGAGACCCAATGGCTGTATGAGTTAAAGAATAAACAAATAAATGGGGAACCAAAAAAGCCAAAACAACACACACACACAAAAGAAAACCACAACAAAACATAAAAACCACAGCTCCACAAAAGTTTAGGCATAACTGTAGTTACATTCAATGCAATTTCTCCAATAATATAAGTGGAAATTAAAGGTGAAATTCATATTTGCAAAGGAAATATCCTAATTTATATTAAAAAAAAAAATCAATGTAAGTTTTATCTAAATACATCAAACTAAAAATATATCAAACTAAAATTTTGTCTTGGGAAAAATACTGAAAGTCACCTTCATGAGAAATGCAAACAGTAACTTCTAAATGAAATTTCAATGTCAGGATTTATTTCAGACCCTCATGTTCCCAAGTTTTTTTATAGTACAATTCTTTGTATACTGGATACTATAAAGTGAGGAGAAAAAAAAAAAAAGAAATTATCAGCTTAGTCTACAAACAAAATATTCAGAAACAAAAGTGGATCAAATTATGCTTTTAACATACTAATACATTCAAAACAGTGAAGCATCTTTAATAATTGCACTAAGTAGCAAAGACAGACATACTTCTACCACTGACAACATTTAAAAAAAGGTAATTATGAGGCTTTTAGCAGCTGAACAAGATGTTAACGACTTTCAATTTCATGCAGATTAATTCTTTTGACTACCAAAAATTAACCTTGCAATCTAATCAATCACCTCAGTGTGTTTCCACATATTAAATATTATGTTTGGTGCTGAAAAAGGGAACTTATATTTTAACCATCCCCACTCCCCAAAAGTGCATGTTCTTGCAAGGATGTGAATATCAAACCCTGACTCCTGCATGGCCATTTTGCCTTTGAATTCAAATCCTCTCAGACACTCAGGTAAAAAGAAACCCTTGTGACTCATTCAGCTATAGATTTGACCAGCTCCAAAACAGCCCCATAAAGCCAATTCTCCACCTCAGTACTCATCCAACATAGTATTCCTCACAATTATTTTTCTCTGTGAGCACAGATGGGCAGGCAAATCCATTTGTGCCCTTAGAGCCTGCATTCTGCCCAGGTTTATCAGCCAGGACACAGCCGTAGGCTCACCCATGCAGCTCCCAGACTAGATCTGGGTTTTCCATCAGCAGTCTTACATATATTCTAGTACATATATTTTATTGCAGGAACTGACTGCTCACATGCCCAGCTGACTGCAGTTAGTGAGCTGCAGCTACAGCCAATACAAAGCTGTCTCATCCCCGTTGCTCAGTTTGGTTCCACATAAGAGTTCCTAGAATTATCAATAATTGTATACAAGTCCATAAAACACGTAACTGAAGAAATCTCTTTTCCATATTCTTCAACACAATCCTCACTCTTTTTAATAAAAAACCAAGGGATTAAAACAAGGAAAAAAAGGGAAAAAAAGCCCATTATTTGAGACTTCACTTAGTGAAGTCATAGGAAGATTTAAAGCAAAGAGTTTATTAGCCATCCAAAACTCTTGCTGAAATGTTGTGGAGTTCCTGAATGCAACAAGAAGTTCTGCATTATGGATTGTTGAGGTCAAAATGAATACCATTCCTATAGACATGTTTTTTAGATGTATTCATAGGTACATTTAGAGCAAACCTTGGGCTATGTTTAAATAAAAAACCATTTTAAGATCTTCAGCAGCTGTTATGGTTAGATAGTTTTTCTGATCTATTGCTGCATTTAGACCACAATAGTTTATTACTCTCCATCTCTCACCGACAGTTGGTATATTGGGAAATTTCTTTCCATCTTCCTTATTACAAGCATCAGCTTAAATGATGCAAGTGTTGAAGTGAAGAGCTGAGATTTTTCTGATAATATGACTTCTTGAGACTGCACAATGTTGGCATTAATAACAGTACAATGAAATGACACAACACACTGTTCATTGTATAGCAAAATGTGGTGTTCTTGTCAAATTACTTGGAAAGGTATAGAAGCTACAAGCTCTTCACTTATCTGTTCTACACTGGAGTAGAATCTGATCTAGCAGAATATGACACAAAATAATAGTCTTACAGTTTATTTTGAAAGGGCATAGTCAGGGTGAAACTAAAAATACATATTCCCTTAAATACGTAAGATCCTTCAGCAACTTAGGTCAAGAAAAATTGAAAGGTATAAAAAGCTCTGACTTAAAAATATTACTTATGCATACATTACATGAGCTTAGACAAGGAAGTTTTTCTATGACACAAAGAGTTTATATTTTATAGAGCTAATTCTCACTGTATGTTAATGTGACTTCTTTCCAGTAGACGCTATCTTGGCCTTTTGGAACTGCTGTGCCTTATAATTTTATTTAAAAAATCCCCAATCACATTCATTCAACCAGAAGTGTAAAGTGATGATTCCTGTCTTTCTGGATTTAGGTTTTACATCCAGCAGAACGAAAGAGGAGAGGGGCTTAAAATACATACTTTTTAGAAGGACGTGTCACCCTGGAGGAGAAGACATGGTAAATGATTGCAAGTTCTTATCTAGTGCTGTATCTGTTGGGCCATGACAAGGACACAATCACTGACACTGAGACAAGTTCATACATGCAGCCATACACATGCAGTAGAAGTAAATTCTAATTGTAAAACTAGTCACAAAAATCACACTTTTTTACTTAATTTCTGTGGTAGTTCCCAATGGAAGTTATTCATTCTAATTCTTCCATAAAGAAGAAATTGTAATTCTAGGTAATTCTAGGAAATAGTTAATGGAATGCACTGTTGTTGACTGAAGAAATATAGAAACTGTTGACCTAAGACTAAGAGAAACACTGCAGTGTTGAACTTAGGGATAGATAAGAGAAAGGAAATACTTAATCGCAACTTTAGATTGCTAAATTAATAATCAATTATTATTGAACTAACAATGTCTTTTTTAGCTACAAACATATGCACAGTGGTTCCACTTCAGCTCCAAATGAGAACTTTTCAGGGGACGTCATCCAAAGCCAAGCCTACGAGCTTTAGAACTGACATGAAATGGTAACTTCAGTTACTTGGGAAGACAAGAGTGCTTACAGTAGAGATGCTTTGAAAAGAGGCTGATTTTTCCCTTTTGAATGTTGCTCTGCTTCATTGCCTTGTAAATTGTCAATCTACAGTTAGAAAAGTAATGACAAAATGAGAGGGGGTAGCTTGGTTCCATAGGAGCAAAATAATGATTCAGTAATGATGACTCAAGTCACCAGAAATCATTTCCATACAATCTGGGGAGTACTGAGGTGATTTTTTAAAGTTTTGTACAGTAAATTAGAAGGAAGAGCAGATAAAATGTCAATAATCAGTAATTTTTAAAAAAATGTGATGTCAATACCATACAATAATGCATTAAGTGCAGACCACTTGGGTCAGATCTTTATAGCAACACAGCTGATGCTGGGAACTCAAATCTTAAACAGTTGCTGTCTAGAGGGAATCTTTCAGACTAATCAGAGCCTGATCTCAGGATCTTGGCATCCCTTGGCAGCCAAAGTGCATTAGGTACACCTTTCTGCCCAGATTAATCTGAAAAGTGTCCTGATCATGCATCTTGGACATTCTGTGACAAGCAAACCAAAACACCTGCAAGGGACAGCTGGGATTTATAGAGTCACCACAGAACAGCATCTATGGGGTGTGCAGAACAGTTATAGAAGCCCCAGTTTTGAAGAGAAGGCTAAAGAAGTTTAAACCAGAAGTAATATTGATCTAAATGAGAGGGGATGGGGGAGAAAAGTGGGTAGAATTAAAACAAAAATAAATATACGTAAATAAAGCTAGTAGCCTTGGATAAGGATTGGGGTTTCTGAAACAGAACTAAACCAGTTACACAAACTGATGCAGTTTGTTTTCAGGTTGCTGGACAACATTGACATGGTGGCTGCTGATAAATGTACAAAAATTAAAAGCATTAACCCATGTCACAGCTGCAAAATTTACCAAATTGTGTGCCTATATGAATGGATACAGCCAGACAAAAGAATTTCTTCATTCCTAGTTGATTAACTTCACTAATCAATATCAGTCCTTTTACCTTGTAATACAACTGAATGTTTCTAATTCTTTCTAAAGCAAATAATCCACCTATTGTTGGACTACTAAGAACAAAACACTGCAGAGTACACTCCACTCATATTGAACAGATACCTGTCAAAAAATTCTCTCCAGAAATGCTTCCTCTGTATCCCGTAAGCAATTATTTCAGGCTTTTTTGTTCCTGAGTTTAGCCCTCCAGGGTAGGGCAGCTGTGAAATTTAGGTGCCCCCTACTGCCTCTCACTTACCACAGCATTAATAGTTAGTTGAGGTATCAGATAATAGAAATATTTTTAAAAAACCCCAACCCTATAAACAACATAGTCCATCAGTAACAGTATTATGAAACAGTCCTAGTCCTTTTCTTGTCTGCAGGCAGAATTTCTGGTTGTATTCTAAAATAAAATGTAGCTACAGACGCATTTTTAAAGATGATGTTATGCTCTTCTGTCTCTGAAGACATCACCACTCTAACCTGAGCTTCTTGCTGAGAGCAAGTCCAACAGAAACTTTCTTTTGGATTTAAGAATAGCATAAGAAGGACAATAATTAGCTGCAGACACTGCTATGTGAAATGCAAAGTATTTCCAAGAGTGTCATGGTTTAATCCCAATTGACAACAAAGCATCACACAGCTCTCAATCGTTCCCACTGTGTCAGGATGGGGAAGAGAATCAGAAGAGCAAAAGCAAGAAAACTCATTGATTGAAACAAAATCTGGTTTAATAGGGAAAGCAAAAGCCACACACACAAGAAAAGCAAAACAAAGAAGACATTTACCACTGCCAGGCGTTCAACCAACTCCAGGAGAGCAAGGCTCCATCACATGTAGCAGTGACTTGGGAAGACAAATGCCTTCACTCAAAATATTCCCCCATTTCTCCTTCTTTCCCCAACTTTATATGCTGAGCTTTGACAGCATATGGTGTGGAATATCCCTTTTGGATATTTGGGGTCAGCTGTCCCAGCTGTGTCTCCTCCCAACTCCTTGTGCACCGCCAGCCCACTTGCCTATGGGTGGTGTGAGGGGCAGAAAAGGTCTTGGCTCTGTGCAAATGCTGCTCAGCGATAACGACGACATCTCTGATATCAACACTCTTTTCAGCACAAGTCCAAAACACAGCCCCATACCAGGTACCATGAAGAAAATAAACTCTACCCCAGTGAGAACCAGCACAATAAGTTACTCAGAAGATCTTATCTGTAGTATCTGCATGTACCTATAGGTCCCTGTTTCGTCATATCTTAAATGCTTTCCTTATACAGACACATGCACCATATTCTCTAAGTACTACCAGAAATGAAAGGCATCACTGCTGAACTAATTAGGTTTCCAGAAGAATTTAATTATACTCTTGGGCTTAGCATAGCCACAATTTCAGAGGAATTGGTACAGCAGTAGAAAAAAATTAAGGCAGCTGAGTACACAGTATATTAATACAGTTTTTATTAAGAACATAATTCCTTATGAAAACAATCCTACATTAGCAGGTACTTGAGCAAAGCATGATAGAATGCCGCTGATATAAATCTAAAAGAAAATTAAGATCTGTTTATAAATAGCTATTATTTTTTCTTTCTAGACTGTTTAATTCTTATTCATCCAGTAACTCATTAATTTCAAATGAAGTTACAATAGAGACATGATTTCAAGTAAATCCTTAAAAATACTGTTATTTTCTGAGAAAATTTTTACCGTTTTTTTAAAAGGGAATTTTTGCACACATTTTTCCAGATTCTAAGAGGGTCCTAATCAAGCAATTTCTGATTTCTAGTACAAGAGAGGAATTAAGCCAAGAAGGATAAAACTCAGAGGCCTTGAACAGGACTGGCTAAACCCTAGCAGGAGGAATATAAGGAGGAAGTATTTAGTAAATGAAATACTTCCTTTGCTTAAAGGTAGAAGAGCTCTGAAATCTCCTGACAGTCCATCCTTGAATAGTAGAAACTACCTCTATATAAGACAAAATATACATTCAGTATTCATTTTGTTATTTGCATACCACCCAAAATATATACATTAAGATATAAAAACCAGTATATAACATATTTGTATCCAGACCTCCTTACGCTTTAACCCTTGCACTGACCAGGACTGAGCTGGGTTTCCCAGACACCCGTGGCCAAGTCCCTATTGCCAGTCTGAGCTCCAGCTCTGGGAATGTTGCCAGGGAAGGGGCTGACAGACCCAAGCAGTCCCTGAGCAATACTGGGGAGCTGTGGGACTGCTTTCACCCCTTCCCTGGGAGCCTGGAAAAGACAGTGATGGGAAGAAGGAATAATAAATCTAAGGAGACAAAAAGTTCTCGAGGAAGAAAGCGTCAACATGTTGTTTTTCCTGACATTGTCACCTTGAGAGTCATCCTTGTCATCTTAGTGAGAACCTCAAGATGCCACATGGAGAGCTTATTTTAACTTTCTTCTCCCTAGTTTTGCCCAGGTAAGACTGTGATCACACCTTTAGAGCCCAGGTAAACAGAAGAAGAGTGATAAAAACATCAGAATAAAGGAGGAGATACTAGCTACTTTTTTATAAAATATTTTTTAACATAATATCGATGAGATTTTTACATACTCATTCAGTTTGGACTATGGGAGTTGTTAAATTTCATTGGACTTGAACATTAGTAATTAGACATCAATAAAATCTTAAACTCTACCCATATTTCCTGTTGTGCATATCCCAGTTCACTGTAATTAGAATTCTGAAACTTAAAAATAATCCTCTTATAGTTATAAATCTAAATTTTTCTTTCTTACCCAGGGAAAACTGCAAGATTGAATAATGCCAAGGTCCTTACATGAAATGAGGCTCTATGTGCAGAGCTCCAGTCAAAGCTCTGAGGACTGCCTACAGCTCTGAAACTTTTGGAAAGACAGATGCTGTTTCTCTGTGAACAAGTTTACTTGACCCATTAAACCAGGTACGAGAAATATAGTCAGAAAAATGAAAATCAAAGCAGAGTTCCATCTACAATTACCAACCCAGTGCTTTGATGCTGAAGAAACAAGGTGTTACCACAAATCAAAGGTCCTTCATTAGTTCCTGCTCTTTACGAGGTTACTGATGTAAATTTTACAATAGAGTTTTAAGCATCATTAACTTTGTGACCTTACCATTAATGTGTTGATACAAAAGTCAGGTTGTATTAGTGAGCTGAGAAGCTTCCACTGTGGAATTATAGCATCTTCTTGCCCCCTTCCCCCCAAAGTCATTATAAAAGAACACACAACAGCAAATAGGGTTCATGAAACTCTAAGTTTACCTCTGATTTATATCACACTTTAAATTTTTTCCTTTATGTTGTAAAAATGCATTTGATGCAAATTGGTTCAGGCTAGTGTTTCTGAAACATAACAGTGCATCTAAAGAGGAGGTAATGCAGCTTTGGGAAATTACCTTTCATTTTTGAGCATAAACTCTTAAGCATACAGGTACTATATTCAAGTGTTTCAGAGGAAATCATGTAGTAGCAGTGTGCATTTTAATTGCAATATTCTGGTAGAAGTAGTAATTTTGTAACCCAAATGACCTGCCAACAACAGTGCAAGGAAAAAATAATTATAAAAAAGGATTATTATAATAATGATAGACACACACATGTTATTTTACACTGAAAGCCAACCACAGTTTCATCAAAACAAAAGAGAAGTAACACCAGTGGAGAAAGAGATGAAAGTAAAGGTGGTGTGTTGATGGCTTGAGGCTTGGTGATCCATTTATGAGGTTACAGATCTTTAGTTTATCATGGAAGGCAATGAGTAATTTGGTTAATGCATGGAGGATTTCAGCACACCATGTACAACTGCTCATGTGCTTTGAATACCTGTGTGTCAAACAAGTGTTATTCCTTGGTAATTTTTGACCAGATGTTATATTATGGATGATTATTTTTCCAATATTTTCAAAATTTATTCTAGCTTCAGTATAGCCCCTTTCTCTTAAGAAATCAATAGCATTAAGTTGGCAAATCAAAACCTCTAGTTCACCTTGACATGGGATTTGAAAAGGTTAAAAAAGCAGTAATCAAAAGAGTAGAAATATATAAACACAGAATGTGAAGTCTGCCCTTTTAACTCCAAAATGTAAATTGGGAAGGAAGACATAGGTCATGTTCAGGTAAATCAGTTTGTGTTCTAATCTGTTAAATTTGTTTCAGCAAGGTAGAGAACAGTAAAAAATTTTATTAAAAAGGAGAGACAACTTCATACAAGCAGAAGCTGTTTTCATTTCATAAGAATAAGACACATAATCACATTTTTGTCTTCATCTTACCAATATACTATTTTTCTCCTAATTAATTTTAGCGTACCTTCAATCTTTAAAATAATTAAAAGAGGGGTTCTAGTATATGATTTTCATTAATAAAACAAAGATTTTAAATGCTATCATGTTAAAGTACTAAAACCAGTGCTGATGCAAATTGTAAGGAGGTTGATGCAGAGCCCAATAATAGGTCAGAGTGCAGTACAGAAGCTGGGAGATTCATCTGCTCGGTAGCTGTGATATACTTGGGTAGCCTGTGTTATTATATCATTAGGACTCATTTCCTGAATTAAAAATTTCTCTAGCTCAAGGAGGAATAGCTGTCTATATTACCAGAGAATAAATGCAATCACAGTGTTCATATCAAAGTTGTCGTGGTTTTGCCCACCAGCCCATCCCTGGGGCTGAGGATGGTTTTGTCCAGGTGATTTCCGGACAAAAAAAACCAATCAAAAAGTTCAGTGACGCCTTTGCTAATTACATCTTTAAGAAAACGGAAGAGAAGGTTGTTGCGCAGTTGAAATTAGGAACAGCAGCCATGTAGAAGGGTAGCGGGCCCGAGGAGGGCCAAAGCCCCCTCCTCCCCCGGCTTGGGCCGGTTGGGGGGGGCTAGGTACAGCACTGAAGCCTCTCATCTCTCTTGTGAGAGAGTGAAGAAAAAAAAAGGTTTAAAAGACAAACTACTTAGACGAGAAACTGCTGCAGAAGAATTCCAGCCATGAGATAACAAGACTTTCAAGGTCAAAGCTGGCAGCTGAAGCTGCAACAGGAGAGAGAAGAAAAGTTCGAAGGGGGGAGAGCTGCTTTTTCTCCCTTCCGCTCTCCCTCTTTTCAGCAGGATAAAGACTAAAAAATAAAACCCTGCCACTTGTAAAAATTTGTTTGGGTGAAGAGACCCCCCATGCAGCTCACAGAGGAGCTTGTGGATGCACCAGAGATTTGTGACTTTAACAGAGAAAGCCTTATGCTGGAGTAAAAGCGGCTCAGATGAGGCAGAGTCCTGTTAAAGACTTTGTGACCCTCGAAGGGATCGATGCTTATGCTGGAGCGAGACGGCTCAGATAAGCTTGGGATCTCAGTGAGAGATCCATGCTGCTGCTGTTGAAGATTTATGACCCTGACGGGTATCAGAACCTACGCTGGAACACAAAACGGTTCAGGTAGGGATGTTGGGATCCATGTGTGGGATCCGTGCTGCTGGTGCTAGAGAGAACCTACGCTGGAGCAGAAAATGGCTCAGGTGGGATATTGGGATCTGAGTAAGGGATCCAGACTAGACCCATGCCGAGAAGTCAATCAAGGACTGTTCTCCCATGGGGAGGGACCTCCATAGGGAAACAGGGGTGAACTCTTAAACCATTATCCCCTGTAACCCTGTGGAAGAAGATCCATAGTAAGCAAGTGTCCCCTTGCAAGTCTATGGAAGGAGACCCTTCAGGACCTGGGTAACCCTCAGCCTTCGGTTTTAGCCAAGGAGGGGGGTAGGCCCAGCCCTGGAGGCCAACACAGAATAAGAGAGAGATAAAGAAGTTCCAACTGCGACGAAAGTGCTGCAGAGTTACTGGAGAGAGAGAGAGCTGGAATTCTGAGAACAGAAAAGGACTGCTTCTCCTCCTTGGACTGATATAAAGGGAAATGGGGGGGGGAGAAGTATCTTCTGTAAATACATAATACCTTTTACTTAAGAAGAATTGTTGTAAATATAATTCTTTAGTTTTAGTTTGATAATAATAATAAATACTCATACTTTTTTTTTCAGTTCAGTCTCTTTTTGTCTGCATAAACCTTCTCTCAACTAATAGTAATTGTATGTGGGAGTATAAAAGTAAATTGAGCCAGGGCAAAACCACGACAAAAGTCTACTAGAGCACTATGGTAATCCTTCCCTTAATATTCATTAAAAGAAGGTTTTTAACTAAAGTTAATGATATGATCCCTAATATGATGGAAACAGCTAGAAATCACATTAGTATAATTTCAATTTTATATAATAAAGGAAAAAAAAAAAGATGAAGATCACTGTAGAATAAAACACTGTTCTCCATGGTCCGATGTTAAATGTTCACAACATTTCTGCACAAACCACTTCTTCAAAAACTGTGTTCAAGGAAAACCCAACTCTGAGAAACTGTTTCATTAACTGGTGTTAATTCCTTCTCATGGAAGGAATTGTGTTGTACATTACTCACGTGTCCACTCAAAACACAAAGTAACAACTCTACAGCCATGGACTCAGGACACAAGTAAGATTTTGTGCCTTCAGTTATCACACTTATTACTTGATTTTCTAGTCTGAAACCAACCCCTCTCACTACCTGGGCCTGGGATTTTACTTCTGGCTGAGTCAAGCTATTTTCTCCACCCTGCTTCTCTGACACCTGACATCTTACCATGGGAAAGTTTCCATGGCAGCCAGCACAAGGCAAAATTGAGCCTTGTCATTATATTTGATGGGTTTTTTCTTTAGAACTTCGATCCAGACTGCAATATCATTTGTCAGAAAACTAACCAAGAGATCAAAAATAATTTGGGGCATTTGGAATAGATCTGTGCTTTAGCCATCCTCCTCAATCAAAAGAACAAGACTTTAAAAAGCCCAAACCAACAAATACCGAACAAAAAAAATAAAACCAAACACAAACCTCAAAGCAAACAAAAAATACCCCTAAAAGCATACAAAAAAATTAGGTGATTGCTGTACGTGGTTATATAATCCTTATTTAAATCCAAAACACTGGTATATTATATTTTTCTGGACTTTGAGTGGTTGAGAAAAAGTTGATTATTTCATTCCAAGGCTTGGTTGGAAGTGATAAAAATAAGATGCTTAGGAACCTTTACAAGTTCATAGCTGACTAAGCAAAGGGAAAAAAAAGCGCAACACATCTAAAATATAACCCCTCTATAAAATATTGAGAGGGAATAGCTCCTGCTGTGGTAATACCCACCCCATTAAAGCAAAACACACCTGCCCAAAACAAACCCCCACAAATCAATCCCTCACCTCCCCAAAACACAATCCCCACTAGACAAAAATCTCCTTGTGCATAGAGACAAATATGTGCTTTGAATAATGAGGCATCTAGACAATAGTAATTAATTCCGTAAAAGCTTTGACACCTGGATTTTTTTTGATCATGGTAATCTGCAGAATACTGTACATATCATTTGACATATATAAAAACAGCCATAAGTTTCTTTCCCCTTCCCTCCACATAAAAAAACCCCCAAAACATAGTCTTGATCAAAAAGGTTGGCAAGGCAGAGAAGATTGACATGAAAGACTGAACTCCATGGAAAAAAAAAACCACAAAGTGCACTTTGTGGTATAAAGATGAGCACGTATATTTTTCCTCCTAGGTTCACAAGAGCAATTTGTCAGTTCCCAGATCAGCTTTATTATTACCCATTATTACCCATATAAAGTTTTCTTACTGATCACCTCAACAATTAATTTGTTGTGATGAATATACCAAATTAAAATATAACTAGTGACAAGTGAGGCTACAGAAATCAAATTTACTGAATAGAATGCCTTGAAGTAAAATCACTGAATCAATCACAGAATCATTAGGGTGGAAAGGTACTATTGGAGCTCATCTGGTCCAACCTTCCTACTCAAGCAGGGTGCTCTAGACCATGCCACTCAGCATTGTATTCGAATGGCTTGCGAACATCTCCAGATAAGGAGACTCTGCAAACTTTCTAGGCAATCTGTTCCAGCACTCTGTCACCCTCACAATAAAAAGGTTCTTCATGTTCAGGTGGAACTTTCTGTGTCCCAGTTTTTACCTGTTGACTCTCACTCTCCTATTGCTTGGCGTTCCTGAGCAGAGGCTGGCTCTATCCTCTTGACGCCCTCCCTTCAGATACTTTCGTACATTGATAAGGTCCCCTCCCAGCTGCCTCTTCTTCAGGCTAAGCAGGCCCAGCTCCCATGAACCCTTTCTTATAAGGAAAGACCTCCAGTGTTTCTTAGCCCTCCACTGGACCTGCTCCAGGAGCTCCATGTCTCTCTTGTATTGAGGAGCCCAGAACTGGACATGTATGAGGAACTCCCATGGAATCAACCTGTGCACATTCTCTGCAAGCTACAAAGACTACACCACTACTCAAGGTTTAGACCAGAGAAGGAAATTAGGCTGACACCATTGCTTTCAGCAGTTTCCCTTCTTTGAATACCAATGAGTACAATCCTAGAGACTCATTATTCCCCTGGCAGGACTTTCACTACCATTCACACATGAGTAATTTCTTTTTTATGGACCCAATATTGTTTTGTTCAAAACACATTTATCATTACAGAATGTGATACAGTAGGAGAAAACTGCAAGTGCTTCTCATCACCACTGTCTTTGCGAAACAACTGCACATGAAAAACACCCAGTATATGAAACTGAAAATGCTTGTTTTACAATTTACTGCAGTTGTCAGGGGTTTGTCCACAATAAACTTACTTGCTCATGCAGTTGACTACTATATGCAGAGTCTTGTACAGTACTTGCTGAAGGTTTGGGTTGAACTAATATCTGTAACTAAGAAAAAATTATCACTAATGTAATTTTGTTACTAGCAAAACAGCACTTTAACTCAAAGTATTATCTTTCACCATAATAATCAGAACTTCTGAGGTGATTTGTAAATTACTTCCTAATTGCATACTCATGCTTTTGCAGAGAACACACACATTCATACTTCGGCAAAAGATTTTGCTGAGGCAGATCCAAACATGGGTGCAACCTTTCAGCTGGAACTAAGTCTGTCTTCAGCCTCACTTACAGTGGTGCAATTCTCCCAAGAGGTTAAAACGAAAAAAAATTATAGCAATATCACAAGGGAACAGATACAGGTGTTCCCTACACTTTCTTGTGTACAACAGTAAGTTCACAGGTTTCTAATGAAAGCAGTTATAAAAATCCTATAGAAAGTTAGATGAAGAGGTAACCATAGCCCCAGAATGCTCTGGATCAGGTTGCCTAGAGAGGTTGTGGAGTCTCCCTCATTGGAGATATTTCAGAACTGTCTGGACACAATCCTGTACCATGTGCTCTGGGATGACCCTGCCTGAACAGAGAGGTTGGACCGGAGGACTCAGTGTGGTCCCTTCCAACCTTACCCACTCTGTGATTCTGTGAAATGATGATTATTCTTGTACCAAAGTCTTTACTGTTCACCAAAACTTGTTTTGCACACTGTTTTTACTTTATCAATTATCAACCAAAGTGGAGTAATCAAAAACAGTAGGAATTATAAACACAGCTAGGAAGAGGAAAAAATAAGGAAGAAAAGTGATGAAAAATCTACATGCACAAGCCTAAGCAGCACTTGTTCTTAGGCTGCACTTGTCCCAGAACTCTGTTTTCTTAGAAGGCAAAATCCTCTTGCTTACTTGATTATCAGGAATACTTGATTATCCGGAATAAATAAGTGGAGAAAGACTTTCAGAATTTTCTAGCTCTTAGCATCAGATGATGGCAGAGCTGCCATTACACTTCCTGCACAGAGGTATCCTTTCTCCACAGTTTGACCAAAGCTTCCAGCAGAGAGGCACTAGTCACGTTAAAGTAACCATAGCACAAAGAAACCACATCCAAAACCTGGTAATCCTAAGTGAAGTTCTAGCAATACCCAGAGTAAGTCGCCTGTGTCTTGACAAGAAAGAACTTCAGTGACTTTCATCCAGCCCAATACATAAAGAAATCTGAGTCTTTAGGTTAGGCCTCTGATATAAGCTGAAGGAACAGAGTGCCTAAGACCACTATCATTTGCTAAATGGGGTATTTATATAACCTTATGTGAATGGTGTGCATGCAAAGAAAACTTGTAGTTATGAGGGAGAAAATAAGAGAACATTGTCAGGTTTTTAGGGAATGCTCTTAATGTAAACTATATCTCATTATTTCTGTTTGCATTTCCCTAGATGTGTTCATCCTGACTTGAACTTCATTTAGTTCATGCAGTCAAAAGCTTGTCTTCTTAAATAACCATTTCTGCAGCATCCATACATGCCAATGGATCCTCACAATCAGTCTTTCAGGCAGTTCAAGTCTTACTGAAATGTTAATACAGAGGCTCTCTGTGCCACAGAGGGCTTTGTAGCAGCAGTCATACAAAAGTGAACACCCAGACTGTGAATACTGTAAGAGTTCAGTGGGGCAGGCAGAGCAGCAGATCCCTGGGGATCTTTGAATACAACTATTCAAGCTCTGGATAATTAAAGTATCTTGCTTCAAAGGTTCAATAATGTATTCTCAATAGCAATGTAATAATGTAATACACTACTTGAAAACCAAATCACATTGCAATCTTGCAAAACAAGATGGAAAACAGCTCATAGAAATTCCGTTCAAAAATCGGTTTGGAATTGCTGTCACAGTGACTCCCTTACCCCCTCAACTAAGGCTAAAGCTGGGGATTCTGTATGCCTTAATTGTTGGGAAAAATTAGGTTATAGCCTTCCCCTCACTAACAGGTGTTTACACCTAGGACTTGAACATCTAGACAGGTTACTTCAGCACATGCTCAACTAGCCTGTTGCAATGTAGAAATCAGGTTTGTAAACTTCTGATAAGCCTATAACAAAAACATCATTATATCATCTTAGATTTACAGCTGTCTGGCTTTTTTCAGGATAACAAAAGGTTCAGAAGAGCAAGAAATCCTGAGAAGCAGAACGTCTTCCCATGTAGATATGATCAACCATCAACACTGTCAGGCACCTCAAAGAATTGATAACACTGATGTGTAGAAGCCAAGGCAATACTGCCAGGTGAATAATCTTCCATTTTCTATTAAGACAAAGTACCCCAAAATAGATAATTTCTGTGAAGAACAGGCAGAGACTTAATTCAAGAAAGACCCAGAAACAAAATAAGAAACTTATTAGGTTTTCTTGAAGAAAGCTGCTATCAAAAAGGCAGAATAAAACAGTTTCTGGGTTTTATCACCTAAATACAAGCTGTTTAAAATCTTACACATGCAAGAAATGAAGGACTGCCCACCAGAACAGAAATGAGAACATAGAAAGGCTAAAGGTTTTAGGTATCCACAAAAAAGCATTTCTGATTTAAGCTCAGTACCTCTATCTGTTGAGAACATTTACTGTAAGGCCCCTTTTTAAACTAGAGGTATGAGGTTGCTTATCAAACATGGAAGTGTTTGAAAACATTTGAGCTATCTGATGGAATGAACCAGTGTTACATGTTATTCTAATTACCCAGAAATCACAATTCCAAGCTGTAACAATATTACATGGTCAGCTAAAGTAAATTACTTAGGTATTATAAGCAGATATACTGAGCTGTTTATTAGCATTAGGTTTTAAAGACTACATCAATAGAGAAACAAGATTTTTTATTAGCTAATAATACAAACATTAATGAGATTTTGTAAAGAATATGTTAGGTTGTTTTAACTGAATTTACCACATTTTTATTTTACTGATTGAATTGTCTTGATTTTAGATACTTAGCAGTGTGATTACCTATCTTCATACCTGGCAAACTGTTTTGTTGTTTTTAAATTCAACCAAGAAGGAACACACTTAAGGCACAAATAAGATTAAATTAGAAAGGCAATATATCACTAAGATTTATTTCCTAAAAAAACCCCAAACCTCAAGTAGGCAAATGAATGAAGCAACTGAACACATCAGTGAATTAAGCAGTTCTTTCCTTACCTCTCTTTGTGGTTGTTTGTTCACAGAAATGTGCACTTTCAGATTAATGCCATGTAACCAAAAATATATTAAAAAAAACAAACCCAAACCCATTAAGGGTCTGTTACAAAGCACGTTTTACTTTTCGAATGAATGGAAAACCCCAACAAATAGCTGTAGAATAAGTCAGGCATTTAGTCTTCCCGAAATTAAGTATTTTATATTACAATGGAGTTAAAACAACAGAATATTAAACCCATCCTTTTTCTGAGTTTGTATTCAATTCTTCAGTGCAGAGCCACAGAGCACACATGATAACATTTTTATAGTTCTGGAAACCACTGAGTGGAAATTAGAAGTAAAATAAATTACAGTATCTCTTCTGTGATCTTTTCAGTTTGACATTTAGAAAATGTGATGCATATATGCAAGATAAATCTGAAACAGGAATGCCACACGAAGGGTGCCACACCATCTTTTTGTTCAGCTATGCTCCAGGAATCATTTATTTCTTATTTAAGTCTTTGTTGAAAAGTTATCATGGTCAGATAATAGCAGATTAGAAACAACATCAAAATAATATATATATATATATATAGTTTTTCAATTAGGAAAAGCTATTCTGATCATACAGGGACTGACTGATGAATGTTCAGCCAGCTGAACATAAGCCAGTATATACCCAAGAGGCCAAGAAGGTCAATGGCATCCTGGCCTGCATCAGGAATAGTGTGGCCAGCAGGACCAGGGCAGTGATTGTCCCCCTGTACTCGGCACTGGTGAGGCTGCACCTCAAATCCCATGTCCAGTTTTGGGCCCCTCACTCCAAGAAAGACATTGAGGTTCTGGAGCACGTCCAGAGAAGGGCAACAGAGCTGGGGAAGGGTGTAAAAAGTAGGTCCTACAGGGAGCAGCTGAGGGATCTGGGGATGTTTATCATGGAGGAGACTCAGGGGGAACCTTACTGCTCTCTACAAGTCCCTGGAAGGAGGCTGCAGGCAGGTGGGGGTTGGCCTCTTCCAGGCCACCAGCAACAGGACAAGAGGACACGGCCTCAAGCTGTGCCAGGGGAGATACAGGCTGTACTTCGGGAAGAATTTCTTCATGGGCAAGGTTGTTAAGCTTTGGAATGGACTGCCCAGGAAGGTGTTAAGAGTCATCATCCCTGGTGATGTTCAAGAAATGACTGGATGTGGCACCCAGTGCCATGGTCTAGTTGACAAGGTGGTGATAGGTCAGAGGTTGGACTCGATGATCTTGGACGTCTTTTCCAACCTAAATGAGTCTGTAATCACATGTGGCTGACGACACCAGTCCAAGTTGCAGTAAGTGCCAGCCTGCCAAGTCAGACTTCTAGTCTAGACATCTCACAAATGCCTAAAATTGTGTCTACATTGGGTTATTTGACAAAATTAAAGCAAGTCTGCTATGGTTGCTGAGACAATGAATTTAACTGCAAATCTGTGCTTTCAGACTCATTCTTACTTCCCCTTTAGAGCAGGAATGATAATGTTTCCCTGTCCCATGAGGGTGCTATAAAAGATATACCTTAAAAACACAGTAGGTACTACCATACAGTCAGGTCAGACAGAAAAGTGAATTTTAAAGAAACTATCCTCTCTGGACATGATGTCAATGTAGTTTTTGTACTTTTTCATGTTTTATTGAATTTTATAAAATCAGGCAACCTGGAAGACTGTTCACTTAATATTACTGATTATTAATTAATTGGGAATAATTTTTAAAAAAATGTAAATGCTATGAAATAATTTTGAGATATCTTAGTAAGCTTTCATTCCATGACTTGGCAAGTCATATTGCAAATGAATAAGACTCCAGACATGCAAATTTAACAAGAATAAACCAATAAGACATTCAAAATCTGTTTGATTGTGGTTTTTTGTATTTTGAGTTTATGGGGACAAGGAGAGTAGCCACAGACCTGTTTAAAGCAGCAAATGTCAGGTCGTGGTAGGTCTGTCCATGGAACCCTGAGGGCTCTTTACAACTTGTGAGTTGGATAATAGAGATTTTTTTACTCATGTGTGAGTGCTCAACATGCCAATTCTAAAAACCTACTGAGCCACTGAGAGAAGGAATAGCACACACTTGTGAGAGAAATCTGACCAGAGAAGAACCTAGACAACCTCTTTTATTAAACACTATTATTCAGTAGCACTTCAGGGCCAAAAACCAACATGAACTTTTCTGTGTCGTATACTATAAATAAACTTTATGAACATAAAAATTTTATATCTGACTCAAGAAAATGGTTGTGCACTTCCTTTGGTTTGCAAAGGTTTAGGGAAAACAAAATGAAACAGCAGCAGCAGTACCTTTAGGAATAACTACTTAAGATAGAGTTCTGTAGCACTTTTCTATGAGCATTATCATGTTTTGAAATGTATTAATTACATTATGTTGCTTTCCTCTTTTCCTAGGACAATAGCTGAAAAAGCTCTGACTAATTCAATAGAAGATGCCACATAGTCAAAGCAAGTGAATACCACTCACTCCAGATCTACTGCTACCCAGTGCCTCTACTATTTCTCATGTTTTATCACAGGACAGAGTCCCTGAAAAACTGCCTTTGATGAGTTTAGTACATACTTAAGAAACAGTGAACAAAGAACACCTAGTACTAGTTCCACTGATGTTGCAGCTATAAACACTGACAGCATCACCTGTTACATTTCCAGTCTTGCCATGGACCTATTCAGGCTAACAAAGGCTTTTGCCTTAGTAGGAGCTCAGAGAGACTATCATCACCAGACTTTGTTGATAGCTGCAGCTAAGGAGAATCTTTGGCTCATATATCATTTCTATAATATAGAAGCCTTCCATAAGTACTCTTGGTGTGTTATATGAAAAACACAGAACTAGCACGAACCAGGAACTGTACAGAGCACTAACACTTTAAAAAATCAGCAGCCAGAAACAGCCAGAGAGAGACAAACACACATAGACACACAGTTGAACCACCCATCAAAATCCCTCACCCACATTAGCATCCTGTGATGCTTCTCCCTCATTAATGAGGAACATGAGTATTTGCAAAAGAACACTGTCAGGAAGGCAGGCAGGGCTTCCAGCTGAACTTGCACTTCACACTGAGTGAATGTGCTCTGGAACAGAAAGGCAAACACTCACACAGCCAATTAGAAACAGGAGGTTTATGGAGAAACTGCTGCCTTTGCTAACCAGTTCTCAGTTCAGTGTAGCACATATCATATGAGCAGACACAGACACACGCTTGGTATGCTTCCAGCAAGCCAGCAACGAAGAAAAAAAACCCCATCTCCTTGCCATGTACATCAACCCTACAGCTTCAACCACTTGGGAATAAAAGGGGGAGGGTGTGAGGGGATGTTGAGTTGGGAAGTCTTTTGTCAATGAAAGAACGTGAATTATGGTGGTCAAGCACGATTTTACCCTCAAAAAAAAGTGTGATTTTTTTCTTAAGTATCAGCCCTAAGAGTTGAGATAATATTTCTCCTTAGCTAAATGAGTCTCCTTTCTCTACTACTTTAATTACCATTTTGCGTCAACCATACATCTCTGCTAAATGACTCACAACTGAAGTAGCTGGTAGATTCCATCAAACCCAAGGCACTGGAATAAACCATGGAGAAAAATAATGGGTTTACTTTGCAATGTTTGAGAAGAAATCCCGTGCAGTGGGAAAACCTACCATCATATGACTGACTGATACTGCCAGCCTCAGAAACAGCTGCTGAAGAATCATATAGAAAGATGGATATATTTAAGAGAAGGTACAATTACAGTCCATCAGAGCAACAATCCTTGTACACCCTTGAGGAAAGGTACAGGACAGATCCTGTCTCTTTTGTTGCTGGAATCTCAACTGGGCATTTCTTGACAGATTAAGACACTAAACACTGGGAAAAAAAAAAAAAGATATTTTTGGGAGTGGGAAATATTATCTTGAAGAAGACAGGGGGAAAAAGACTTCAGCAAAAGCTAAATACCTTTTCCAAGAATGGAAACAGCTGGTACTCTGGAACAAGAGACCTGGGGCAGAGGGGAAGTAGTGCACTCTGTGACATATCGCAAAGAAATGTTTTCACCTACTTGAAGGATTATTTCAACCACCACAGAATGATCCTATTGGACAACCTCCATCAGTACTCTCAAAACGATGTAGCATCATTGTTCTGCTGAGTTACTAAAGCTATCTTTATTTATTATTAGAAGAAAAAAAGGAAGGAGAAAAAAATAGAAAAACTGATAAAGAGGTTGGGAAAAGTAAAAATGCCCAAGTCTGTGCATTCTAGCACATTTTAGTGAATGATTCAATACTGCTGCTTGCAGTGGGCATTCAGTCACTCACTGATCAATATCAAACAGTTGTCAGAGTCTTTCAATCAAACATTTAAAGAGCTTGAGGGGAAAAAAAAGTGTGAGCTTTTAGAGACAAATGATGCTGATATCACTATGGCAACCAAAGTCGTCTTTCCAATGTGACACTGGGGATTGTTACTGACTTCCCCATGAAGGGTATTGCCACTGTATTAGATCACAGGTTTTGTCTTTATTTGTTAAAGAACAGTCAGATGCACCAGAATGGAGCACCTAAATAGAATGACAACAGTGAGCAATAACTACTTACATCAGCCCAGTGACTGGTCATTTCTTAGTTGGAAGTGTTAACAAGAAATCAGTAATTCTACAGTAAATAATGTTACCCAGTAACATTAACTAAATCAACAACAATGCAGCATATCTGACAGCAGCAAAACTTTAAATACAAGGGGTAGGAAGAAGGAGAAAGAAAAAAAGGAAAACATTCTTTCCAGCCTCACTGTTTACAGTGGAAGGTGTTTATTACAGGTATTATCAAGACCACCTTTTGCTTTCTGTAAATTTTCCCTATAAAACAATAACAAGAGCCAAATGCTCCTTGAAGAACACTGTCTGTCACCACATACCTTGAAACAGCAAGGACAATTCTCTTCCTCTAGAACTGTTTTTTTACCTGCAGTGTAATGACATGGCTGACAGACAAAGAACAGCACCCAGGCAGGTCTCAAATGGAAGCAGTAATGAGTATCCACTTGCAACAGAGTCCGTTTGGCTTCTGACTCTTGGCAGCCTGGAGTTCTAAATACTAGAAGGTATCATTACATTAAGATATTTCTCAGAATGTAAGTTAGGGAGAAATGTGTCGACTGCGTCAACATGTCTCTTGATATACTGACACCTCTAATTAAATTTCTTTCCCCATGTAAATTGAATAAGCCAGAATCACATCACATAGGGACACGTAGAATTTATTCTTTTAAAGTTAATTTGAGTGGACACACTTGGTGTACCTAAAATACATATCTACTAAGACTCTGGAAGCTATCAGTTTTGAGGCAGCAGTTATCACAATGCCTGGGTGCCTCAAAGAGAGACAAATGTCTGATTTTCAAGAAAATTTCTACATTTAAATTATTTGCAGTCCAAGCTGTGATACCACTAACACTATATAAACTGCTGGTAGTTTTGAGCCATAAGAGCTACCTGCTTACACTTATTATACAAGACAAACACCATGTTAGGTGAAATAAGCTACCACTTGTAACTTGTACATAGTCCAAATCTGTCCAAGCATTCAGTGCTTCTCCAGGCTATTCCACCCCCCACTTCCTCCTAAACAGCAAAAGCAAATCCTCTTGGTTCATTTGTCAGATTAAAAAAAAAAAAAGGTTTAAAAACCAGGCTTCTCAGAGGCTAAATTATCACATGCTGTTGCATTAATTAAGGGACAGTCCTCAAATGCGTCTCCAGCTCTGGGTGACTTGGAAGTACAAAAGGCCCTTCAGGCAGCTCTTTCTACAGTTATCTCACTTTCTCACCATGCCAGTATATCCTCTATCTCATAAATACTCCTTTTCCTCCCTGTAGTGGATTAAAAACTTATCTCTGTTGAACAATAGTATAAGATTGCTTAAACAGCCAAGCATCTCTCCTCACTGCGCTCTCCCAGCCAGAAAGAGAGAAAAAACATTTGTTGCTATGGATTTAGAGGGAATGGGTAGTGATTTAGCTGGTCATCATTTACTATCCCAGAAAATGACTGTAAAGTTTGGGGTCTGAAATAAACGAAAAAAAGTGCAAGTGCATAATGTAGCTGACACTGTGGAGGCTTTAGAGGTGGAGAGAGAAAAGGCAGTACAAGATCAGCGTGTGGTGTCAGTAACCAAAATGGAAAAGAGAATACTTTGTTTCATATTCCCGTTATTATCAAGTTTTCAGTCAGAATCTCAAAAATGTTCCTATTTTCTGTGACATTTGTCTAATGTGGGAAAAAAATCATGTTTCCTCCATATTTACCTTCAAAAATAACCAATCAACCTCTTTTCTCACTATTTCAAAATTTTTAAATGAAACTAAGGACTCTGAACTCCTTCTTAAGAATAACTTATTAATTTTTTCACGGTATTTTCATTTTTCAGAACATTTAATAGCTACACCATCTCTAGGAGAGAGGACTTGTCATTTATGAGTGTCTTCACTCGGAGGAATGGAGCCCTTCCCTATTTTAGGCTTCTCTTTTCCTTAGGTCTAAACACAGAAAGTTTCTTTGTGTATTTTGGGGAAATATTATTCTATATGCTTAGAAATTGTACAATACACCTTTAAAGAAAAAAACAAACAAACAACTCCCCCAGCTTCCTGAAAGATCTGGTTTATAAAACAAAATCCAGAACTGTAAGACCTGAATGTTTTTTCCTCAGTTATTTTAATATAAAAAGAGTTTCAAATCACATTCAGTCTAAGATAGAATAAGCCTTTGTATACCACAGGTATTTTAGGACTTACATTTAAAGAAGCCTACTGATATTGGTACTTTCCTATTTCCTTCTTTGCTTTCAAAACAGAAAAGAAATATAGTATCATTTCCTGACTTAGATACCATCACAAAGGTAATCCCACTCTTTTCAGTGATAACCAAGGTGTTTGAAATCTTACAGGGTGGGATTCCTTACCTCCTTTTCCACTTTTCACTTTACAGTGATGCTGACTATGGAAAAGAAATAGAGACCTAATTCCATCAAACTGGATGTAAACACCTACTCTGAAACTGTCCCCACTACAACTCCTGAATGACAGAGTCAGTATTAATCACCACCACTACCAGTAAAGCATAGGTCTAATTCAAAACACTTTGCCTATAAGAGATAAATCAAAACTAGGATAAGCAAACAGCAAAAAAACCTGATTGTTTTTGCATGTAAGGATAATCTCAAAGTCACCTCGTGTTTGACGTACCCCATATCTGCATACTTCTTACGCTTGGGTCTCTCTCCAGTTATAGTATAAGACAAAGAGCAAAAGAGGCAGCAGGCACACTCTTATCTGCCTCCTAAGGCAGCTTCTTATTAGCACACTAGGACTACTTAACCCTCAGTTCCTGTGCTCAGGGAGACACTCTCAGCTGCAGTTACATTCAGGGTAGGCTAACGAGCAGAATCTGCCAAAGCTGTCAGTGAGAATCAATTAACATCTGCCTCTGGATTTGCAGCACCTGCTAACGGGCTGGATTACTGGAGAAAGCCAGCTATGCCCTCCCAAGGTACTCAGAAGTGTCAGGGTACATTACAGTTTTAAAGCTAGTTTCAGCAGTAGGTGCAGGTGGGGAAGGGAGTTGTGTATCCCCTCTTGGCAAGTGTGTGGGAATGTGCATTATTTTCTGTAATAAAGCGTTGTGCCAAAAGAAAAAGAGCTAATTAATGTGCTTCTCTTTTCATCCAACAGCCGGATAACTGGCAGTATTGCTCTCACCTCTCTCAGTAAGCTTTTGGATGCTCTGTGCAAGCTGAACTGTCTTCTGAGGCTTTACAAAGCCAGTCAGAGGCAGTGGACTTCCTCTGATTTCACAAATCTATACATATGTTTGCACAAGTGCCAACAGTATGTGAGTTTATGATATGGGCTGGTATCATAAAACAGACTGTTTTGTGAGACTTGTTATCAACTGGAGCAGAATGAAATCAGCATGTACACAATGGATTAAGCACATCAGGCATGCTGTAGATTATCATGAAGATTAAGTGATCTTGTAAGTTGACCCTGCACAAGTAGAGGACACAGCATTATTTATTTCTGAGCTTGTTACATCTCCTTTCTGATAAGCAGAACCCCAGATCATTTGACAGATACATGTGAAATATTATTTGATGTAGTTTCCTTCCTTACTAATTGTCTTAAAAATGACTGTGATTGTACAGTTTTCTCTTCTTCAAAATTCCCCTTTATTTTCAAGTTTTCTTTTCTTTTTTTCCCCCTCTGTTATATCCAGTTTTTATGTGGTTGGTGTGCTGGTATGAGACTGCTGATCAGTCTAGGGTAATTCTATCAAGCTTTCCTGTTACCTGTCACTGAAGTCTGATCACCTACTGCTCTGGGCAAGTTTTGTATTTCCCCATACCCCAAAACTCTGACACACACTGAAATCACATCTGATGTATTAGTTGTAAATTCTGCAAGTTGAATCCAGGCAACATTTTTTGTAAGATCGCTACTGATACATAATGAAAGGGGAAATGGCTTAAAATTGCTGGGTGTATTATGCAAGGCCAAATGCTCATGTAAATTGATTTCTGATTTCTTATGATCTTTTGCTGTTAATATCATCAGGAGTCATAAATCATTCTGCACTGATGCTCTTGGACAGGTATATCTGTCAGACAAATACTAAATATCCTCATGGCATTATAGATATATTTTTCTGTGTGTGCAGAGTGAGAGTTATGAGAACAAACAAAATGAATTCTATGTGTCTAAGAGCTTCATTCCTAGCTCATGCTAAGTTGCTGTTGTTTCTGAAGTATACAGTTATGTCTACAGTTTTCCTGTCTCTGAAACTTGTCTCTCCAAAGAAAGTACATTGAATTCAGAAGAATAAAAATGAGTGAAAGTCATTAAATCACCCATGGAATGTGTCTCTTTAGCATTAAATTTATTATTTATTTGGAAGGAAAAAAATAAATTAAGTTAACTTGTGTGTTTGTTAAATGCTTATATGGGATATCACACCCTCGAAGGAAGGAGTTGGGTCAATGGCAATGAGTCATAAGGCTTTTCAAAGGTAAGGTGAACATACCAGCTCCCACCTTTAGTGACTCTGCCACATCACATGAAAGCCTTGATGCAGTTTCCTCAGCTGTGGGAGTCATAATTTTGCTGCCATGTGTACAGATGACACGTTGCTTTTCACTGCAAACCATGGAACATCCTATCACCTACACTGAAAATAAAAATGTGCTTGTGCTAGACATTGCAGCAAGGGCCAGCTCCTGCTTAGCTTCTTAGTGAAGAAATTTAAGTCCTGTGCCTGCAAGAGCAAAGAGAATACTCTGCCTCTACACTCATTTGATTTTCTCCTGTAGCTGTTTGTAGGGTTTGCCTGTCATCCCCTGGAGCCAGCAACCTACACTGCACGAGGGGATGCAGCAGTATGCACATGTACTCTGCCTTCTGAGACACATTATCATCATTTTCTTAATGATTGTGGCTTTCTGTAATCTGAAATGAAAGAAATGATATGAATATATAATATGGTTGCCTTTTGCCTAAGAAATCTAGGTGTTTTAGTCATTTGAGCAGCCTGGTCTAGTGGTGGCATCCCTGCCCATGGCAGGGGAGTTGTAACTATGTGGTCTTTGAAGTCCCTTCCAACCCAAACATTCAGTGGTTCTGTGATTGAGAAGAAATGAACCTTTTAAATTATTGTGGGGGTCAAAGCTCTGAGTAAAGAACCATTTATATAAATCCCAAACAAATTGGAGCAGTGCACTGAAATTACCTTTAGAAAATACATACATTAAACACCTTGCTTGGAGATTATAAAAATATGCATGTTTCAAAAAAATAAATTTAATAGTAATGTTTAAAAGTATTTTTTATTTCAGTTAATATTGAAACAATGCATTCCAAATTCTATTAAGGTTTATTTAAGACACAAATCCAACTATCATTGAAGCAGTGAGTTCTAAAATGCTAAACACAATAAAAGACCCCATGAAAATATGGTACTACCATGATTTTTTGTGTGGAAACTTGTCAGATTCCTTCAAATTATTACCACCATATTTGTAATTAATCCCTTTTTTTCATTCAAGTGTTCACCAAATCATCAAGTTTTTTTATACCAGTGTTGGCTGCCTTCAAGAATGTCTCATATGTTCTGGGTAACGTTGGTCATCAAGTTGAAAGACTTATTTTGTGCCTTGGGCTGTCTACACTTGGTCAGCTACTGATACACCTCTTTTCCTTCACATGAGTTCTGTTATTAAGTCAACGGAGAGCAAATATAATTTTTGAGCAAATTGCTCCAGGAGTCGTACCAGGTTCTGCCTGCTAGAGGAAGGGTTTAGCAGGCATTAAAGGTCACATCCAAAGCTCACAGAGATCAAAAGGATCTTTACACTAAGTCATAAGCATTGACTGCAAGGTGGTTGACAACACATCAAGTCAGACATATTTCTACTTTTTTACATTAAATAACAGAATGATTCCAGTACCTACACCTCTCAATGCCACTAACATTTGGTTATATGTGCAATTTCTATTTTCAAACCTATTCTGGTAATTTTTTATTTTATTCTAAGTCTATTCTAAACTCAGATTTGGCATTTCATCTCTGAATTCTTTCCAGAACCTTATAAACATACATTTATTTCTCTATTCTGTGCCATTTTTGGTATTTTAGTGACACATGAAAATTGTAAGTTTTAATTTAATTTCTAAATATCTGTTTGTGTTCAAGAGCTTTTTTTTGTTATGTCAGGTGTTTGCCCTTAACTCTACTTTGTGCCTTCCTTCCAGGGCTTCTCTCCTGTGACTTAAAATGTATTAATGGAAAAGGGACTCAAATAACTTCTGCCTGTATCTTTTGGTGATGAATGGTGCTATGTCCAGTTGGCAACTGGTCACTAGTGGGGTTCCCAAAGGCTCAGTATTGGGTCTAGTCCTGTTTAACATCTTTATTGATGATCTGGTGGAGTGGATTGAGTGCACACTCAGTCAGTCTGTTGATGACACTATGCTGGGTGGGTGCATTGATCTGCTGGAGGGCAGGAAGGCTCTGCAGAGGGATCTGGACAGGCTGGATCCATGGGCTGAGGACAACTGTACAAGGTTCAACAAAGCCAAGTGCTGGTTCCTGAACTGAAGTTACAACAATCCCCTGCAGTGCTACAGGCTGGGGACAGAGTGGTTGGAAAGTGCCTGGTGGGGAAGGCCCTGGGGGTGCTGGTTGACAGCAGCTGAACATGATCCAGTGTGTGCCCAGGGGGGTAAGAATGCCAATGGCATCCTGGCCTGTATCAGAAATGGTGTGGCCAGCAGGACCAGGGCAGGGATTGTCCCCCTGTACTTGGCACTGGTGAGACTGCACCTCAAATTCTGTGTCCAGTTCTGGGCCCCTCACTCCAAGAAAGACATTGAGGAGCTGGAGCATGTCCAGAGAAAGGCTACAGAGCTGGGGAAGGGGGTCTGGAGCACAAATTCTATGAGGAGCAGCTGAGGGAGCTGGGGGTGTTTATCCTGGAGAAAAGGAGGCTCAGAGGAGAGATCTTATCACTCTCTACAACTCCCTAAAATGAAGGTGTAGTGAGATGGGGGTCAACCTGTTCTCCCAGGCAGCTTGTGATAAGACAAGAGGAAATGGACTCAAGCTGTCAGGGGAGGTTCACGCTGGACATCAGGAAGAATTTTTTTAGTGAAAAGGTGGTGAAGGATTGGAACTGTCCAGGGAGGTGGTGGAGTGACTGTGTCTGGACATGTTCATGAAATGGACTTGGTACTTAGCGCTGTGGTTTTAACTGGCATGGTGGAGTTTGGTCTAAGGTTGAACTCAATGATATTGGAGGTATTTTGCAACCTCTATGATTCTGTGATTATATTAACCTTCTCAGGAGTGACTTAGGACAAAAAAAGCTTCTTTGATCTTCAATCAGCCAGGTCTGAGACATGTTAGAGCTACCGTCCTTCATATACAGCCTACACACGCATTTCCCTTCTCTGAAAACTAGGTTTTGGGAACAAGTGACAGAACTGAGCATTACCCAGACCTTGTCTCTTTGTCATGGTTTCAGTCTGACTGGCAACTGAGCACTATGTATCCACTCACTCACTCACCCCATAGTGGGATGGGTGAGAGAATAGGAAGGGTAAAAGTGGGAAAACTCAGGGTTTGGGACAAAGACAGTGTAATAGGGAAAGCAAAAACTGTGCATACGAGCAAAGCAAAAATAGGAATTCATTCACCAGTTCCCACTGTGAAGGCAGGAGAGCAGGGCTCCATCATGTGTAGCGGTGACTTGGGAAGACAAGTGCCATCACATCCTTCCTTCTTCTTCCTCTCACTTCATATACTGAGCATGATGTCATATGGTCTGGAATATCCCTTTGCTCAGATGAGTCAGCTGTCCCACTGTGTCTCCTCCCAACTTCTTGTGCACCCCAGACCACTCACTGGTGGTGGGGAGGAGAGGCAGAAAAGGCTTTGACTCTGTGCAAACACTACTAAGAAATAACAAAGTCTTCCCTGTGTTATCAATACTGTTTTCAGCACAAATCCAAAACACATCCGCTATGCCAGCTACCATGAAGAAAATGAACTCTACTCCAGCCAAAACCAGCCCATTCTCATAAAAACTTGGAAGCGTATCTTTGTATCCAAGTATTTGACATAACTAACATTACTGATAGTGGAAACCTGCAGAAAGTTTTCTATTAATTTTCAAAATCCACGCTTCAGCACTGATCAGAAGTGCTGGCAGTGGCAGAGCTCCGTGTGTCGGTGTCAAGGGCCAAATCTTACAATCACTGCTGCTATTTCCCCACACAGCAGAAAGGTTTTACTGCAGTGGAACAAGCAGCATCCCCTCTGTGAGGAGGAAGGCTGTTAGATTTCAAGGCTGTATTAGGGTAGTCTTTCTTCACATCAAAATCAGCAGAGGTCAGGAGGGGAGAAAAAGAGCTATTAACGAGATCATTGCATGTTCTTGTTTCTGTGCTATGTAGAAGCAATTTTTTTGTGTCTAAGTTTTCCTTGTTACCAGTGGGTTTGCTGCCCTCCCTCCTCCCAGGCATTGCAGCCCCTGATACAACCCTTGATTGCTCAGACAAAGAATCCAGTCTCTGGCTGCAAATGCTTAAAGTCTTTGATATCAAGTGAGCCAAGAAAACTAATGCCTAACTGAATCAATCGCTCAGCTGCAAAATGAAAAGCAATACTGGATTAGAATGGAAAATAAGAGTAGAGGTGACTTTAGAGCCATGACTTCCCCCTCCCCCCTCCGCAGTTGAAAAACTATAATTTCCTTTATGTTCTCCAATGACAAAACATGATTTATGGCCAATTTTTTTAAAGTATATTTATAGATGTGCACAGGAAAGGTGCCACACTGACAGCTTGCTGGCCTCTGCTCTTCTATTAAAATACAGTTAGAGCAGAGGCAATGATGAGAGTCCCTTTTATTCTTTATTGTTTTTTCTTTTTGCCTGCTTCCCAGCTCTCTGCTCCAATACCTGTTCATTGCTGCACAATGACCCCTCATTCCAGGCTAAATAGGTGCTTAATAAAATCAAAGGATTTTCAGAAAGAGACTATGATAATAAAATTATGTCACTGGAAGTTTTCTCTGCAAGCATATTCATGTTTTATGGCACAACCATATCATCAACAGGGTGGAGGAAGCAGTCTGTCATGGAGCAAAACTACAGTTCAGGCTGAAACATTTAAATTCTGCAGTATTTACCGCTATTACTGGAACAGCAGTTTTGATGTTCCAAATAATCCTAATAGCCAGTATATTTGATTATCAATGCTTAAAAATAGGAATCTGAATGCATATGTTGACTAGAAAAGTGTGTTGAAGTCTGTAGAGATACACATTTGGCCCTCTGTCTTAAGACGAAACAAAACTTCCTTCCCTCATTTCGTTGTTCTGGGACTAAATTTTCTCATGTTACATAAGCACTTAGAAGAAACAAAGAAAATTACTGTAAATTACTTGAGCAATTAGAACAAGTATGTGTCCTTAAACAAGTGTTTTCCAGTCTCTCTCTTGTAGTTGTCTGATTGCACAACTCTGTAATATCTCTATTTGATATCAAAGGAACAAACTACATTCAAAGAAATCCCTTTCATAGCTTTGAAGCTAAGGGCACTAAAATATTTATGCTATTCCAGTCATGGGAAATTATAGTATTTTCCTTTATTTAAGCTACTTTTTTAAATGGTAGAAACAAAACAGACAGCCTGATTTTGTATCGTTATACCACTGGCAAAAAATATGAAAACTTGAGAAAATATGTAACTCAAAAATCAGATAGATTTAGAAAAGAGAGGAAGAAATCTCATAGATTTAAAGCTTATTTAAATGGGTTTAAAACTTAAATTCTACAAGTTTCATATGCTATTACTACTTCTCAGGTTAGAGACAATAGGATGTTATTTGTGGTTACTTGGCTTCAGTCATGGGAAATGCATAGTGAGTGGCACAGTTTTCAGAAGAATGAATTCTTGTTGGGAATTTTATAAATAATGAACATTAATATGACACATGAATGCCAATTTCTGTGTGAGAACACTGTAGGCGTGAAAAACTGAAATATCCTGCAGAATGTGTGTCCTCCTCATCCAATTTTCCCCAACCACAGTCTATACCCACTTTTCTTTCTGAAAAAAAGCACAACAAAACAATGTGACAGAATTATTATGATGTAAGAAAAAAATAATGTACAAATTGATATTTAGAAGAAATTTAAAAAGCCCAAAACCTGCAGAGATCACAAAAACTAAGACGCTATTTTTCCTGTGCTGTATAAAAATACACATTTAACAGTCCTATGTTATGTTCTGTGAATAACAGACTGCCCCCCGAAAAACTGAATTCATAAACATGCAGAGGCATCACTTCTGATACCCACAGTGCAAGTTGTTGCAGAGTTCTGAGGAGCTCTGCCACTGGCAGAGCACACAGTGAAAAACTCACACAGATTCGTGGCACAGATGCTTCTGTACGAGCAGAAGGGGTAGTTAAGCAGTGCCTGAAGGAACTTGGCTCAGATTAAACAACATGTGGGTATAATAGGTGTTAAATGTAGCCATTTCCAAAGCTTTTGTATAATATAATATAATATGCTGAACACATTTGTGAAATATTCAATATCAAAGGTGGGATACTTAATGAAAGTCCTGGAGTGGCCTAAAGTCACAGGTAATCAATCGAGAAAGACACAGAGAGCAATTTTATAAAATTTTAATTACTGTAGATGGATTAAAGTCTAAGATATTTATATACCTAGCTGACTTCTAATATTAATGATGATAGCTAACAACAAGGATATCTTTGCAGCATTTGCGAGGAATGAGAAAAAGTGGTTTAGTTACCAGTTTCCTCATTAAAGTTTGCTGCCATTTTGTCTATAAGGAACAAAAATTCAGCAACACATTAAGGTAATAATCTACAAATTATTTGGAAAATAATTCTGATACATTTGCTACTTTATTAAAGAGAAACTTCAATCACAACAAAACAATAATAAGTGTAATGATATAAAGGTGATGCACCTGTGTTCAAACTTACAGTTAACAGCAAAATGAAAAGAATCACAGATGCAGGCAAAGAAAAGGGGTGTTAAAAAAATTACCTGGAAAAATAAGATCTAGGTAGACCATGGTCAATAAAAATAAAGATAGAGCCAGTAAATTTATTACTATTCTATTCAAAAAGGGAACATATTTGGTCAACAACGAAGGAATTCGGAAATCTCTATGAAACTGAATTTATATTGAATCAGTTCTCACTTCAAGCTCCTAATGTCACTGTTTGTGATATAATCAAGCACCTTATTTGCCTAAAATAAAACCTGAAAGAACGAGGCCCAAATGGCAAGCAACCATGAATGGATGATAAATTATCCACAATATGAAAGAACTCGAGAATAACTTCCATGAACGATTTCTTAGAGTAGTTTAGCAACAACACCACATTAGTTTGTTATGGCTTTATGTGTGGATGCTCCTTGTGTTAGCAGGCTGTACTAATCTCTGAACAGAATTCCCTCAGTTTCAAAGACTAAAAAGTCTAGAAGGCAATACTAGGATTATCCTAGACAACATTCTGTGATATCTATCAACAGCTGATAATATGTAATAGAGAAGGTAGAACTTCACTGAATATATTCAAATCACATTTCTTTTTTTGAAAATTATGCCCCTGAATGTAAGACCAGGGGTGCTGGTGAAACAGAGGACATTCAAGAAGATGGTGCTAGGACAGCAAAAATTTCCTCAGTCTTTTCTGAAGTGGAAGACAAAAACATCATGTTATTTCAACTCATAAAACCCAGTCTCTTTCTTAGCAAGTAATATGGTCTTCACACAACACTGTGAATTCTGCTTGGATAACTTAATTGCTTCTGATAAGGGAATAACTCTTGCTGTCACATATTCACATGTATTTTGGGTTGGGGTTTTTGTTTGTTTGATTGGTTTAATATTATTATTAATTGCTTTTCACTCTTATCTAATGATTTTCCGTTGTTAGAACATTTACATATTGTCGATAAATCTATTTTCCCCAAGTTGTATATTTCAAATATAAAGAACGTATTCTTTTTATTCCCTTTTTTAGTCAAGAGCACTCGATGAGCCTGATGTGGTTTGTTTGGTTTATCAGGCAGAGTTATCACTACAACTAGTCTCTTATCTATTAAACCACATGTTCTTTTTTGTTGTGAAGAACAATTTTACTATGTTAGGACTGCAGGCTTGGGAAGGCTTTTGTGCATTTTTTCAAAGACAATTATGTTCATTGATTCATTTATTTTATGTTGTTGTCTATACTACAAAAAAAAATATGTTATATTTCAGAGAAAGCTCTTATTTACACAAAGACTTAAAACAGTCTGAAGATGGCACTTTCAGAAACACTTTGGCATTGCCAACAGATTTACTAAATAAGTTGCTGACATATTTTTTGGTCCTGCTGGAAGCTTGGGCCAATTTTGTCAAAAACACCAAGCTTATTGGTAGTTTCTTCAATCTCATATACTAATTTTTGTTTATTTATTATTTAAAATAGATAAATGAATCCATGTAATTATTGATGTGTAACAGCTATTCCTGAACAACACCTTACATTGATACTTGTTCTGAAATGAGTCCCATACATGGATTTAATGTAATTCAGCTGTACTTAATTGAGCTCTAGGATGATGTTACTATTCTAACAAGAGTAATTAATTAAAAAATATTAACCTTTTCTTACTAATAAATAGCAAAAAAAAAATATTTCATATGATCAAAAATTCCCTAAGGAAACCTGGTAAAAAGGATTAGGAAGAATTTTTTGGTTCTCTTGCTAGAGAAATGTATTTCTTTAAATGAATGTCACCAATATGAATATGCATGGAATAATTTTAAATTTATACTTACCAACAATTTCACATTATATTTTTTTATGTCATACCTGTCCAAAAGCTGTTTAGCAACAATGCTCATAAAAATGTGTACAGCTTGAGGGTTTCTCACAGCAAATGCAACACTTGAAAACACATTTGTAAATTATTTTGCTATATACACAGGAAAGGGCCCAAATACATGTTCCAAGTACCCTTATGGTAAGAAGCAACATAAACACCATGAATAACCTAGAATTAAGATTTTAAAGTGAAAATCTTATTATGATTTCTAATTTTTTTTTTTTACCTTCTAAAGATTATAAAGTAAACTATTTTAACTGTTAAAAAATGTGATGGATAATATATTTACAGGTCCACTTAAAGTCTTAGGAAAATATGTGACTTCTAACATGCAAAATCTTAAAAGAAGAAACCAAAAGTTACATTGGCTCATTTATCTACTGTGAACCAACTGGGAAATTTATGCTTAGAGATACATTTCCAAAACTATTAAAAGATTTAATGTAATGCTAAAGGCAAAAAACCCCCAGCTAATGATCAAAGGTTCTTTTCTTTAGACTAATGTGAGTATATACAAGAAGGACAAAGGTAGAGTGATGTTTTATATTACAGAAAGATAAGAACAAAGAATGTGTTCTGAGTTTCACTGATATCTCATTGCCCTTAACAATACTGTACATTTCCTACATTTTGTCCTAATAAGAAGAACTGTCAATACTACATTTAAAATCTGTAGTATCTACAGCATCTTCTTCATTTGAAAAAAACCCCAACCAATTATTCACAAGAGAAAATAACCTACTAAATTATCTGCCTCAATAAATACAAAAGATGTCTTACAGTCTTCACTGTAAAATGTCCTCTGTTAATGATAATCCTTATGGTTATTTAACTCCTCCAAAGTAAAAAAAAAACAAACAACAACAAAACCAAACATATATTGGAGCTGTTTTGAAATTAATTATCATCACAGAAAAGATACAATAGTAATGATTTATTTTGCAAACAAAGTGAAGAACTAAAATAAGGGGAAATGTTTAAGGACTGTAGTGAAAATTTAAATTACTACTCTGATAACACATTTTAAGGGTGCAGTGTGTTTTTAGATTCAGATTTTGATACTTCAATTTTTATGAGAAATCAAATACTAATGAACCTGGAAAACAGAGAAGTACCTGCCTGTAAGGCACAAGGTATATGGATTTAAAACAACAGAGGCTGGTTACAGAGCTAAATAACTTTTTTTTTTTTTTTTTTTTAAGTTCTAAAGCTCTGTAATGATGAAGGATAAAAGGACATAAGTAATGCCCTAGGGCAGATACCTGGCCTGTATCAGCAATAGTGTGGCCAGCTGGACCAGGACCGTACTCAGTACTGTACTCAGCATGGATGAGGCCACACCTTGAATCCTTTGTCCAGTTCTGAGCCCCCCACTCCAAGACACTGAGGGGACAGAGAAGGGCAGCAAAGCTGGGGAAGAGTCTTGAGCACAGTAGCTGAGGGAGCTGGGGGTGTTTAGCCTGAAGAAAAGGAGTGGTCGGGGGGGGGGACCTTATCACTCCCTACAACCACCTGAAAGGAGGGCGTAGTGAGGTGAGTATTGATCTATTTTCCCAAGTAACAAGTGAAAGGGAAAGAGGAAATGGGCTCAATTTGTACCATGGAAGGTTTAGAGTAGATCTTAGGACAAATTTGTTCCATGAAAGGTTGTTAAGCATTGGAACAGGCTGCTCAGGGAAGTGGTGAAGTCACCTTCCCCTGGAAGTATTCAAAAAATGGGTGGATATGGACTTGAGGACATGGTTTAGTGATGAACAAGCTGCTGATACTAGGAGATCTTTGAGGTCTTTTCCACACTTAACAATTCTACGATCCTATGCTTCTATATCCCTACCAAGATTTAGTTTTCACCTGTGTTACTGTGAAGCTGCTGCCTGTGAATGTGCCTTGGCCCTTTCTGCCCCTTCTGCTACAGCTCCCTCCACAGTCCATGGTATCGACAGGTCCCAGGAGTTTGCAACTGGCTGTGTAAGCTACTTTCTTTTATGAAAGATGACTGCTTTAATATATGAGGAGCATCCCTATGTCACAGAAATCTTCTGTGTAGATAAAGTCCTTTTCTTTAGAGACAGCAGCCAGACACAGCATTAAAAGGGAAAAGGTGTTCTTATAATGTTCCCTGAACGGAAAAAAGTAGGCTGTGGAATTTCCAGAAAACATCAGATGAATACATACTTAAATACATGCCATTGGACTACCACTCCTGCTTTCATGGGACACATTTTTCTCAGACTTTTCTGTTTGTACTCTGCAATAGGAGGACTGCTGATAATGAAGGTTTAGTAAACATCAGCAAATCTGAGGTTGTAGAAAGTAGAATAAATGTCTGTACTAATTCTCACCAGCTGCTGCATCTTTTTGTTTGTGAGGAGTTGTACAGAAATGTTACCTTGTGTCCTCAGGTAGAAAAGCTGTAGCTTCAGAGCTGTTCTGGTGCTGCTCATCCAACCTTTTGCCAATTCACATGCAGCCCTACCAGTTTCTGAGGGGCCAAGATTTCACCCAAGCTGACAGTAAAGAACAGTTCATTGCACTGAGTGTTTCCACGGGTACTCTGACTATCAGCAAATAAGCACATAGAGAGGATGTGAATCAAGTTGGTATGGAGCATCAAATACTGAAAGATTCATAACAAGAAAATATTATGCAACTGTCACCAAGTCATCTGAGTGATAATGACACTTGTAACTGCTTACATGCACAAAATGCTTACATAAATGCAATTATCTGATTGTTATTGATCTGATAATATTCAAATATGAATACCATTCTGAAATAATTTATTTTAATACAGATAGGATTTACAAGTCTGCTGACATGGAAATTACAATATTTATTTTTATTTCTTTAGTCCAGCTATTTCACAGAACTCTTTTATTGTGCTTCTCTCTTGATGACTAAATTTGCTAATTTTTCCTTTTACCTCTTTCCTTATCTGTTTTGTTTTGTTTTCCCTCTCTTTCCTTATCTGTTTTGTTTTCCCTCCACTATATATTTTACCCAAGGCTATTTCATTTTCCTTTTATTGCTCTTTGCTATTCTCACCATTCACTATCTATTGATAAGAGAGATAATAAACAACCACAGAGATGGGTTGGAAGCAGCAGGGAACAGGGCATGTGGTGAACGGGCAGTCTGAAAGAGGGATACCAAAGGCAAATAGATTTATGTATCTGGAAGTGCTCAGAAGGACTCTGTGAGCCAGGCTTTTAATGGAAAAGTTTTGCTCTCTCCTCTGTCATGTGTTATTCTGAAATCTGTCTGTCTCTCTCTCATTTAAATCAGAAATGTTCCCATTTAAGATAACAGAACTGATCAAAATTTAGTTGAAACTCTCAGTGAAAGTGTCAAGTTTATTTTGAACTTTCAGCAATGAAAACGGTTAGTCAAAAATCTTTCAGCATCTTGACTAGAAATGTACAAGTTGTTACACTTCATGTTTGATAAAGAATGTAGCATTTTAATATGTAGCAAATTATTTAGGCGAAGGGATGGAGGACAAAAAGGTTAATGACAGACTTGGTTTTGAAGATGAACTATGAATTAATGCATTCAGTTCAGATACTGTTGGTTACGGTCCAATGGTAATTCATTTATAAAGACAGTTATCTCATCATCAGCTTTAAACATGAGAAGACCAGGAGATGACTTCTTTAAATTAAAAATCGGGCGCCTTGCATTAGGATTAAATTATTGTTTAAAAGGCATCATAAACTTAATAAAAATATGACAGGAGGCATCATAATTTATGCAAATGCAGATTGTTGCAAGTAAAGACTACAATATGCTTTCTGATGCTTTCATTTTTTGCATTCTGCATTAGTCACAGAAGCCACTTTTACATCATGTTGTTCAAGAAGCCTAATCAAAAGGGGAAAAGTAGAGCTTATCAGCAGTAGACAAAAAATGTGCTATACTTAGCTTTACTAGGTTAGCATGCTGAATGTGAATGTCTGTATCCAGACTTCTTCTCATAGTAGGTTTCCCACCCATGTGTCTCTTTTATCTTATCATGGTAAAATAAAAGGGGAGAAAAAAAGGGGAGAAAACCCTACAGAATCCATAAGAAAGAATATGTGTTGAAGGCAAATACGACAATTTTCTGAAATTCGTGGTGATGAAATCTCAGGTGCACAGGAAAGGATAGTAAATATGTAGTAAAATCTCAACTCCTAGGTTTGGTAACTTTTTTGTTTTTTGGGTTTTTTTCTATTTACCTTGTTCACTGTAAGAAGTACTTTCCATTCCAAATAACTCTCTCCCACTGGAGGGTTTCTCATTATGAGATATTCCCCACTGCTGCACATCATGGCACTGCCCTCCCTCTTAGCAATATTTCTTTTGTGTCAGCATATTCCTTAGGAAGCAGGACGTGCTATTTGGAGTGTGGTTCCTGATGAGAGGTTATTTCCATGTCTGGTCCTTTCTCCTCATGGCAAGGGAGAAACCAGATGCAATCAGGAGAGCTCCATGCAAGGATCTGGGCTCCTCATCCTCAGCTGCCGATGTGGAGCCTCTGCACGAACTCCAGCTTGTTCTGTTGCGCAGGCAACGCTTTCACTGAGTAAGACATAAATTTGGCAGGAATGCTAATATTTCTCTGATTCTGTAATTAAAGTGCACTTGATAATAGTTACACAAGAAATTCAGCCTTCAAAAAATTCCGTGCGCTAGCTTTGTAAATGAAACACTTAAAGTTCCCTAATTTGATTGGGGTGAATAGGCAGGGCTGGCAGTGCCCTCAAGGCCCTGGAGAAGGAGGCAAGAAGGTCCAAAAATATCATCAGAGGTAGAAAGCAACCTCTGGTTAAAGTTACTTCCTCTTCCAAGGAAGTCTTGTCCTATGTCATTACGTGTTGTTACAAAGAGGCAAAACCTTACTGGTTTTTCCCCCAGCACTCAGCAGAGCCGCATTTTTCCTGGTGGTGGCAGTCTGGTCATTGCATCTGAGGTACTGTTTAGGCAAGATGCCACCGTTTCCTTAGAGAATAGAAGTGTGTAAAAGGAGCAGGAGCATTTTGGGGGAGTGGGTGTCAGCAGCAGCCAAGAGCAGTGGGGTGGGGGGCAAGGCAGACAACACCTCTGCAGAGAGAGGCTGAGCAGCCCCTGAATGTCAGCTAAGGCTGCAAATAATGAAGATATCATTGAAAGAAAAATTTTATCCATGAAAAGGACAGAATTTTTTCATAATACAAGCTGATAGGTAATTTGCTAATGATATCTGTCTACTACCCTGACAGGACTCAAGTTTTACTTCATTCTTTTCTTGACAACAGTGTCAGAGACAGAACTTTGGTAACTGCAAGACCATATTCTTCTATATTTTACTTTGGAGTTATGGTGGCATAATTTCTTTCATTAAATGCCAGCACTCTGAGCTGCCCTGCCCTGACAATAGTTTTTCAGTATGGAGCCAAGCAAAGTCTCAGCAGCAGGAAATGTATTTGAATTGGTAAAACACATAAAAAAACCCAGACGAGCTTTACTTTTTTTTTTTTTTTTTAGTCTTGCTGAGCAATTATCAATAAATGATGCCTGAGATATTTCCTCAAGATATTAGAAACATAGGTAATCTGCCACAACATGTCAAGTACCACGTTGATCTTGGAACGCAGGATTTACCTAACACTTAAACACTGTAAATTAAGATTCAATGAAGTTGATATAAAACTATGATTTTACCCCCCCCCCCCCCAAAAAAAAAGTAAATATATAGATATTTATTCTCTTCTGGAGATTAAAACTTCCTTAGTTATTTGACATGACTTACATAGAATACTATCATGAACAAAATTGAATTAAATAAGAAACTCATTTATTGACGGAGTAACAAAACCTGCCTAGAGCCAGTGATAAACATTTAGAGTCAAGCTCTGATTTGCTTCTAGGAGAAAATACACAAGCAATAAAACTAGACTAAAATGTAAGTTCTTCTAATGACCTAATGCAGTAGTCAGATTCTGTGTGTGCTAAAAAAAAAAAAAATAGCACGAGTTTGATGGCACACCTAAAATTACTAAAAGTGCAACAATTTATACTGTTATCAGAACTGCAGTCAAATCATTAATTGATTAAAACTATGCTGTTTAGATCTTCCTAAATCAGCACTGTAAACACATGAAAACATAGGTAATTTAGAGCTTTCCAAGCAGGTTGTAAAGCAGAAAGGGATACTTTAGTATAGATCTGGGCCATATTTGAAAGAGTGATAGCTTTGTGTGCAACAGACCTCAGGAATTCTTTACATATAATGATATTCTACTCCAGCAAAGAAAGTAGAGACAATGGTCTGTCCAGCCAGGTGTAGCAATAACTGTGTCTTAAAGGGCCAAGGGAAAACAAAGGGATGCATCAGTCACAATTTTTCACTTTAGGGTTAGGAATGGGACTGATCCAATGTAAACAACGACATTAGAGTCATCTACAAAAAAACTAGTTTTGTGTTTCAGCTGCTGAAACAAAGCTGTTTAAGAACATAGAATCATATCATGGCCTAGGCTGGAAGGAGCATTAAAGGTCATCTTGTTCCAACCCCCTGCCATGGGCAGGGACACCTTCCGTTAGACCAGGTTGTTCAGAGCCCCATCCAACCCAGCCTTGAACACTCCCAGTGATGGTGCATCCACAGATTCTCTGGAAACATGTTCAAGAGCCTCACCATCACACTAAAGAATTTTTTCCTGATATCTGATCTAAGCCTACTGTCTTTCAGTTTGAAGTCCTTCACTCTTGCCCTGTCACTACAGGCTCTTGCAAACAGTCTCTCTCCATCTTTCCTGTAGGCTACCTCCAGGTACTGGAAGGCCACAATTAGGTCACCTCAAAGTCTTCTCTTTTCCAGGCTGAATAATCCCAGTTCTCTCTGCCTTTTGTCATAGGAGAGGTGCTCCATCCCTTTAATCAACTTGGTGGCCTCCTCTGGACTTGCTCTGACAGGTAGATGTAACATTTAGGACACGACTGGACAAACTCCTTTGACATTCATCCCACAGTCTGTTTTATAAGACTGGCTTTATTTTCATAAGGAAATGCACCTTGTAAAACAGATCCAGTGTTGTATCTCTCTGCTTTTTACAGAAGAAGTAATGGCTCCAGGTACACTAAGCACTTATATTTAAATACAGCTCAATGGTGCCCCAGTTGCCATCTCCTGGACAGAATCTATCAAAACCAATAAACTTTTATAATGATCTATCTTACTCAAGAGCAAATACAAAAATAACACTATACCCCAGAAATATCTGCTTTTCTGCACAGATTATAAAGATACGAAAACAAATTCTTTGCAGAGCTAAAAAGCTAAATCCCATCCTAAGTAATAATAGAAATTTCAGCTCAAACAAACAGCCAAGTGTTTTTCTTAGTATTGTTTCCCTTTATCTGTTCAACAGTGGCCTTCACCAAGCCTGATGTTTTGCAGCAAAAACCGCAGGATGTTTACTCAGACTTCACTCAGCAAAATAACAGCTGAGCAAACAGATTCAAACACTCCAGCTCTCTTCCCCTTTTACCATCCATTTTTAATAAACTAGAAACTCCTGCCTAAATAGGGATGCCCTTAAAGGATGTAGGAGAGTCTGAGTATGTTTGGAACATGCAGAGAGACCTACCTGTGTTTGGCTTTTTCTGACCAAGCTGTGGTTTGGAGACACCTCCACAGCAGGACAGCAGGTTTTCTGTGAAATCACAGAAATCTCCAGCTAATACCACATGCACCAAATAGAGATTTTTTGGCTTCAGACACAAACTGATAATAGCAATGATAATAAAATGGCTTTTAAAATTTATGCTATATTCCAAAGAATAATTGAAATACTGAAACAAGAAAGTAATAAAACATGCAATTATTTAGATTTTATTTTTCTTTTTTTCCTGTTTTTAATATAAATTGCAGATCAAATTTTTAGCATGAATGGTAACATTAATTTCTTGACAACAGCTGCTTAGTTCAAATTTAGTTTCATTTGTTACATATTTTTACATCATTTTCTGAGGAACTTCATTCCCTTGCCATCACATCTTAACTACATCCCCAAACAGATTAACTTCATGGCAGGATAGCATGTCATGTAATGATTTTAATAACATTTATTCATAAAATTGTTACTCCTCCCAGCTTCTGCCTCAGGGTCTGCCACAACACCATGTAGTTCATTAGCAGACACACTGAGAAGTCAATGAGGCAGATACAATGTGTAGATTAAAAACCCCACAACACTGAGTTTAACTCTTCTGCAACCTTTTAAAACCCATTTATAGGCTTATTTAATACCAAACTTCAATAACGGTGTTTATTGTTTCAAATTGTGTATATTTAGGAAGAAAGAAATATAAACAAGTTCTGTATCATATGAGGTAATTCCAGGACTGGGAAAACTAGCAAAGAAGTAAAAAACAGCAAACAAAAATTAGGAAGAAGTAAAAAAAAAAGGAAAATATGAGGTGAATATCCATAGAAAAGTTGTTAAAGTGTCTAATAAGACTTTAAAAAAAGAATAATGTAAAAATTTACAGAAAAATATTTATCCAGAATAATTATATAATTTTTGTGACTTGTTACATATTTTGTATTATCTTTATATATATTGATATTATATATTGATGCATATATTTTTTTAAAAGGTAACACCGGTAGCAAAAGTCCAAAGAAGATAAAATTGAAAAAAAAAAAAAAAAGTGGGATTATATTCCCTACTTTAACCATAGAGAGATATATATTTATCTGTAAGCCTTACCTTCTTCTGTATAAGGCAGTTTATGTTACAGTGCACATGCATAACCAACCTGTCCCATATATATTAAATCTGGTGTGTATATATGTATATATAATGTATATACCTTATAAATAGATTATAATAAATATTAATTTAATGTAGTAATATAATTTTCCAAATTAAAGAACAAGGAACTATCTCCAAGATGAACATTCGACTTTGTCTTCATGACAAAGTTCTCAGAGGATAAAGCCCTGGTTCTAAATCAGCCCATTTGGTCTGGCCATAGGGGTTTTTTTTTTTAGTAGGAGCTATGCAAAGTGACCTTTCATACATTTACAGATATATGATTCAGTTCTCATATCTTGGGAAAACTGATCTTTCTGTCTAATCAGCTTCTGGGGAACTAAATCAGAAACAGAAACAAAGAAAAATCCAAACTTCTCTGCCAACCCAGTTTCTTCACCCAGCATGAAACAAGTTAATTGCCCAGATTTTAAATGATCTTTTAATCATGTTTTAAGCTTCACAAGGTTATATACCTCTTTCTGTAGTGAATTAGGTAGTTGTTCGTGGAACTTTATTTTTTTCCAGGTTTGATAAAGAGTAATTTTTACCATGTACATTGTTTCTTTTTTCCTTGGTTTAGATTAGCTTACACTTTTTAAAGCTTCATTTTCAGAAGTCGGAAATAAAGCATTCCTATGCTTCTATTCATAAGAATAGCAAAGGTATCTGCTTCTGGTATTCCCTGATGAAAAAAGATCTGACCCAGCACCTCAGGGAACGATCCTTGGAAGGTTATTTTGGAACAAGCAAGGTACTGAAGGAGCATTTAAATATTTCACCTTCCTTACAAAGACAGGCTGAGAAAGCTGGGGCTGTTCAGCCTTGAGAAGAAAAGGTGGTGTGGAGACCTCACAGCACCTTCCAGTACCTGAAGAGGCCTGCAGGGAAGCTGGAGTGGGACTGTTCATCAGGAACTGTAGTGATAGGACAAGGGGGAATGGGTTCAGACAGAAAGAGGGGAAATTTAGGTTAGATATACAGAAGAAATTCCTGACTGTGAGAGTGGTGAGACACTAGAACAGGTTACTCAAAGAAATTGTGGGTGTCTCATCCCTGAAAGTGTCTAAGGCCAGACTGGATGGGGCTCTGAGCAAACTGGTCTGGTGGAAGGTATCCCTGCCCATGGCAGCAGGGTTGTAACAAGATGATCTTTCGGGTCCCTTCCAACCCAAACCATGCTATAATTCTGTGATTCCCAGCCTGAAGACTGAAAAGTCTGTCAGGCAATGCTTGAATGTGGGAGATGAAGCTGATGCCACCTGGTATATAAAGTTATGGGGACTTAATCCACTTGAATGAAGAGCACCATGTTGCTGTACAAGCCATTCTGTGAGCAAGACTGGTGTCAAATACAAACCAGGTGTAGTGATTGCCACCCTCAACCATATTAGAATTATTTAACTAAAGACAACAAAATCTAAAATGAGGATAAACACCAAGCCACCAGAAAGGGGTTCCAACATTTAATGAAGCTTTAGTTTCAAAGCTTTCATGTGCCAAAAGCTGAATTAATCAAATCTATGAACAATGACATAAATGAAATCACCTAACATTTGGCAAATACAATTTAGGTTTACAGTTGGCCTGGAAAGCAGAGGCAAAATAAAAATATAGAGAATAAAGAGCGAAACAGATTCAGTGTGACATCTGCCAAAGTAGCACGTTAGCTGTTATGGCCAGCATATACCATTACTGTGCTTTAGTGGAAACTGGCTGGAGTATTTTGGACTGTAGGAATGTGTAACCAAAGACATATCAAGATATTTGTGAGATACATTGCTGTGAGCAACGCATGACATGATGCAGATCCACTCAGAAAAAAGTGTGCTCTGTCTTGCCTTTGACTAAAAAGGACCAGCAATCCTACTGAGGACATCTCACAAACATTGTTTAGGGAAAAAAAAAAAAGTAGAGCTATAAAACAAAGAAATAAAGCAATTTAATGTAATCAGAAAAAAAAAAGTTATGTGTCCTAAACTCGTCCAGGTGGTATAAGCAGGTAGAAGACCTCAAATTGTTAAACCAAATTCATTTTGCTGATTATGCCTACAATGCTACCTTTTCCTGTGGATTATAGCAGGTAAAAAAACCCAAACAAACAAACAACCAAAGAATAAAGAAAAAAAAAATCAAGCCTTTCCCTCAGTATTTTCCAACTGGGATGGTACCAAAGTGTTTCAACACCACTGGCTCACATAAACACTCCTATGTGTCAGTGTCATGCTTGTTGCTTTGCTTTTTTTTGGTTTGCATTTGTATGAACAAATGCAAAACTCCTGTATTTCTTCATATAGATGTCCTAATCCAGAATTCACAATGAGAGGAAACAACCCCGTATTATTATCTTATGTTAGCCTAAGAAGTTTAGATGCAGATATCAACAACATCAAGAGCTGCTCTTACGGAGAACAGCAATAAATACATAAATAAATAGAAAACACCAGTCTTTTCCTCTATTAAATATAATTCAACAGGAGCAATGAAGAGCCAAAGTAGCCAGGATCCATCCAAAGCTTAACGTTTTTCCCCCAGGAGACTTCAGAGGTAGTGTCAAGTGTTTGTCTGAGAAACCACAACTCTCTCTTCTCTTTCTACAAAGCCAGATGATGACTCTAAAAATTACCTCCTACCCATCTGTTCATTCAGCTGGTATGTGGCTTCCTTCTTCCCATTATTTTGGTCTTTTTATACAAAATACAAATTTTCAGGTCAGGAATGTGCAATATTTAGAATTAAAAAAACCCTTAGGCTTGACAAAAGTACTGACTCTCAACAAAGGAGTGTTCTTCATTTAGGTTCTCAGAAATATAAGCAGAGTAAGTGAATATGCCATCCATGATGAATTACTGGAAACATCAGCAAAGAGCAATTACTGTATGTCTGATCTTAATTTGGCTTCCAGTTAGAAATACGATACCTTATGTAAGGTACCTCAGGGAACAGATGCCACCAAAGAGCAATGAAAAGTGTTAAATATTCTGCACATGGAATTCACTGCTATAGCAGTTTCCCATGGGAGCAGATGCAAGTTTTCAGGCATTTTCTGAACATTATGGACTTGGCAACATTTTCAAATCCCACCATGAGAATTCTTATCTTACCCATCATTAGCTTAACTTCATGTTAGATTGCAGTGCCCATCTCCACAGAAGGGAGAAGTCTGGCTGCTTCCTTGGACTGGAACAAACGTGGTTTTATTGTGCATCCTACATATTGTAGGGAAGGAATATTTCTTCAACTAAGCTATTAAAAACATACTAAAAATATTCATAACTGCAGCAAAACAGGCAGCAGAGAATATGATAAAAATATGCAGTTCTCTTGAGTCATGAAAGTGGTTATTCTGGGAAATGTTTGGTTATGTGAGTACTAAAGCACGAAATGAACACATTTTTTCAAGTCAGTAGAGCTTCAGAGCTCTGTAATTTGTTTTTCTTATTTTTTTCCTGCATAAGCTACATTTTTAACAATGCTGAGCACCTTTCACTTGTGTGATTTGGACAGATAATAAGAAAGAAGGTGGAAGGACCTTCAAGCTGGTTTTGACAGTCTGAGCAATCATGCTTGGATAATTTTCGAAAAGCTTCAATTTTCCAGAAAAAAACCCAAAGCAAAAAAAACCAAACCAAACCAAAACAACAACAACAAAAGTTTGGCCAAAGCCTGCAATTATTTTGAAAGAGTCAGATTTCAGTGCTTTATAATGTATCATAAGCTGTATTTATCAATTAAAAGGAAATAAATCCTATATTCTCTATAGCATTGTTACTTCCTTTTATTCTTTCAAGAACATCATTGGAAAAAAATCCCACTTTTTTTTTTTTTTTCATTAAACAATTCACCTTTCTAGATCTTCCTGACACTAACACTGAGATCAAACAAAACCTGAAGGTAACAAAGTGTGCAGTGTTGTAAGGGCTGTGGCTGTGCTCTGATGCTGGCAAATTACAGCTGATACATCTGGTGCTCCACTTCAAAGGCGTGATTGGTCACGGTCTGTGTGCTGGGTAATTGCATGCTCTGTTGTACATAATAATGTTTTTCAATCGGGCTTGTTCTGCATAACATAGATTCAATTATTATATAATTCCTACCTCTGCAAGTTAGTGTATTTCTATTTTCCGGTTTAGGAGTAAAACTTCCTACAAGTTGCACAGGAAATTTGGGATAGCTTGAGTATGAATTTCTCTCTCATGTGTTACCCTACAACCTACAGATGAAGACCAAACAGACCATGCTGCCATAGAACTTTTCCCAAGCATCTCTCTGTAGAACTGGGAGTACATGTTGGATTGGACAAACTTGGAAAGTTTGTCTGTTTTCTAAAATATTCCATTTCTTTTTGTTATTTGTTTTCCCCCTCGCTCCCCACCTCATTGCAGTTGGATAGAAACTGAACAAACTTAAGTAGGTCACTCTAGTGCTTTCTAAGACCTATTAAAATATATTTTGTCAATTAGAAGCGTTTATGAAAGCTTTCCATTTAATATACTGCATAACTAAATTCCACCATCCTCCAACTCCAACATACACATGCAGTCAACTGCAAAACTCCTGTCCATTTATCACACCTTTAAGGGACCACTTTGTACTAGTTGCCAGTGTCTTTCATTTTAATTCCATTTTTCTTGTAGAATATAGTTCAGATGAAGTACATTGAAAGCTTAGTGAATTATCTCTCTTATGTAGCAAACTCTAAATACATTTTTCTCTTATTTTAAAAATCTCACTCAGACAAAGAAGCGCTTTTTAGCTACCAAGAGATGTAATCTAGACCTGATGTTTCCTTAGAAATGTCAATTGAGCATTCTGATGATAGACTGTACTAACTCTGTGCATCAAAGAGAGAATGTATCGATCAAACATCCATTGATTACAACATTCAAGAGCTATCAGATTTTCTTGGGAAAGAAGGATGTTCATATGAGGATTAAGGATAAAAAAGTTCAACCCAATTAGCAAAGCATGATTGAATAAAATATCTATAGTTCTATATCTTCTGTCACTGTTTTTTTCTGGGTTAACACAATACATCTTTCCTACACAGTATTTATTAACCTGTTAAGTCTTTATTTTACAGAAAGCAGAAAAGTATTTTTGTGCAGACTAGAAAATGGAAGGACAAACCTATTGTTCATAAAAGCTGTAATGAATGAGAACTGCATTATAGTGTGAAGATCCAATTTAAGAACAAATGCTTTGACCCTTTTAATGGTACTGGAGATAAATATGTTTTCTATAGAACAGATCTTGGCAATCAAGATGAATATTTAACTTAGAACAATTTTGTTCCACTAGACAAAGGAATCAGGATGAAATGAAATAGACCTACTTGTCCATTTAAAATAAGTCCCTAAAAATCATCATGCCAAAACATATTAGGTAGGAAGCATTTGAAAAATTAAAATTTACAAGATGACATGAATTTATTGAAACAAGCAAAACATATGTTGCATACAAGCCTTGTTGCTGCCATTTGTATCTGAAAGTTCAGCGTTTTAAGATGTACATGTGGGAAATAAAAGCAAGGTTAAAAGGAGAGTCCTGGAAGGGAAGAAGAATTAAACAAATCATTTAACAACAAATACTATTGCTAAAAAAATCTGTCAAGAAATAAAATGCCATGACAGACAATCCAATTGATACATTAAGTACTCAAGGCTTGTCTTAAGACTCAAAATTCATTATCAAATACCACAGGAGGAAAAACTTACTTTCACCATGAAAATAAAACATAATTGATTCTCATAATCTCTGTGTGTGCTTTTAAGTTAAAAAAGAAAAGGTTGACTTAATGGAATTTGGCAAATAGAACTAAGTTTAACAAGGTCGAGTTTTCTATGATTAGGTTGTGCTGGTTAATTAGGATATATTGAACTGGGAAATCAACTTGCAGTTGAAATGTTCCCCAAAGATCTGATTATACACAGCAGTTTTTAAGAGCGGTGGCTGGTGCTTAGCAAGGCTGGCAGCTGGCAGAACTAAAATCTACTAGAGAATAAGAGATCCTTGAAGATGCAGAGATATTTTAGGAAGAAAATGTAACTGAATCACAGGAGGACTTCACCATAAAGTTTCTAGAGCCTACATGAAAGATGGAGACAGACTATTTACAAGATCATGTAGTGACAGCACAAGGGGGAATGGCTTCAAACTGAGAATAGGTTTAGATTAAATATTAGAAAGAAATTCTTGACTGTGAGAGTGGTGAGGCACTGGAACAGGCTGCCCAGAGAAGCTGTGGATGCCCCATCCCTGGAAGGGTTCAAGGCCAGATCGGATGGACCTCTGAGCAACCTGGTCTAGTAGAAGGTGTCCCTGCCTACAGCAGAGGGCTTGGAACAAGATGATCTTTCAGGTCCCTTCCAACCCAGGCCATTCTATGTTTCTATGTCCTTCTAAGAATAAAAAGTTGTACAGAGTGCTTTCATTATTTCCAGTTGATTTGCTTTGTAGGCCATCCAAGTACCATGTGCTATGATGGTGTGCTGAAGCATCCCACTAAGCAAGTCTCTAATAGAAGACAGTATCTCCCTCTTTGAACCAGACCAGGCATGTCAAGCATATCTTCAGAGAACAGACATTAATATTTAATTAACATAGCATAATTAAGACTAAAAAGTTCTTCTGAGCAAGAATTTCGGATAATTAAACTGAACAGCCATCTTGATCAACAGAACTCTACTGTATCTAAAAGAAAAAAAGCCCTTGAACAAAAGATAAAGCCTAGAGAAGCAATAAAAATGTTGGATAACAGCTAAAGCTGAAAGCTTCTGTTGATGCTGCCCAAATCCCAGACTCACTTAACAGATTCGAACAAGAATAATGTCTCTAAAAATGGTGACATTTTAAGCTCTAGTGTAGGCAGGAGAGGGACAATGTTTCTTAATTTTATTATCTGATTATTGGAATGTTGACATTATCTTCACATCAGAGACTTTCATATATGAATTTGACTTTATGAAACTAGTAAGGCAGATTTTCTTTATCTGATTTCTGGCAGGTAGAGATTTGGTAGAAGTAGATGAAAGGTTACACATTAAATAACAATATATGTTGTGTTTTTTAAAATCTTGAGAAAGGTTTCACGTGTTAAAACTAAGTATATGTATAAGACATGGTTAGAAGCTGTTTATATATAAACAAATATAATTTACAGGATTGAAAAAGAAATAGATATATTAAATAAATTATTCCATATTCTTTTAATACTTCTTATAGGCTTACGGTGCTTTCTGCAGTGGCTTTGCTGGTGGAAATGCCAATAACAAAGCCTGGATTTTTCCACATATAATCCTTTCCCTCTTAATAATCCAAACTGAGATGGAGATGAATAAATTACATAATATGGGTGTAGACAGAGCAAAAATCACGTCTCTTCCTTCCCTCCCATATTATAGAATTCCAACCAGGGTTCACAAGATGATGTATTATTTGCATGAATGCAGAAAGAATTCAAATGAAGCAATTATTAGACAAGAATACTTGATAAATGGTAGCAATATGTTCAGTAAAATGTACCTGACACAGTTATTTCTAGACAACCACCTCAATAGTCTCAAAAATTTATTGTTATGAGAGTTTAAGAGACAACAATGCCTTCAATTTAAGCAAAGAAGGATGATGTGACACAAATATTTTCTTAAATCCTTGACGGTAGATATTTCAAAAGATGCAAAATCATGGTGCAGGTACTCAGCTTAGCATCCCTGTTCCCCATGAAATAATAAAAGGTAGGGTTCTACCTTTGCATTCATACCCTTACAAATGTAACTGCTTAAAAACATGTATATGCCTTGAAATATTGTGCTATACTTTAATTAAAAAAATAGCATAGATACTGCAGTACCTGTGACCAGCTTTCCCACCGTTTGGGAGCAAAACCAGCTCTTTACAAGCTGAGTAATTCTGCTGCTCTCAAAGCAGTATTGACAGCGAAAACAAAAATTTTAAAATGAAATCAACCTTTCATACACCAGCCAGGGAAATCCAATTAATTAGTTTTCATTAATTTCCCAGTGGAACACCTGTGGTCTATGTGGGTGTGTGTGTATATCTATATCTATAACTATATCTATATCTATAACTATCTATATCTATCCTGCTATTTTGATAAATCCACCTTTGCTTCAATCCCAAGCAAAATAACAGATTCCCAACACCATCACTAGTGATGAAGACCATCTGCAGGAGACAATCTGCTGTAAATTCTCATCCTGTCTTGTCAACACACTGGAGACAATAACCACAGAAGTTTCTTGATTCCCTAGGACTTTCCTCAATCTCAGCAGCCACAAAAAATTTCAGCTATTTAAATCTCTGCTAACCTTGGAGGTTACTGAGATGCTAGGGAGTTATTGTACCATGAGTCTAAGTTAAAAGGGGAAGAATATTGGGAGAAGAGATAAGAATCAGAAAGCAATAGGAGATATTAACAAAATTTACATACTTTGAGATTTTCTGTTACCCCAAAGATCATCCCTAAAAAGAATAAGCACACTTCTGACAGATAAACCTGACCTTAAATAAATGTTACTGTCATATTTTGTCTCTGTAACTACATCAGGCAGAGAAGTTATGCCAGCTTTGAGAATTCAGATTCAGGTAACACGAGGGTGCCTCAGTCAGTGTTTCTGTCAGCCCTGTTATCACTGCAGTTCTCGTTGTCATTGATACTAAAACTAAATATATTTATTCTATTGTGTTACAAATAGTAAATTTGACAAAAAAAGATGTTTAGGCCATTCCAAAATCATTAGGAATTTCAGAAAAAGGTCAAATACTTGAGCTGATAAGAAGAACTTGTAAAATAATATATAGAGAAAAGGCTGTGATAGCTCTGTGTTATCAACCAGCAAAATTTTTTTTTTTTTGAGAACTGCTACAGGTAAGTAGTTCTTGCTTGTGTCCAAACAAGCAGTTGATTCTTCAATTTTCAGATTCAGTGGGCACAGTCCCTCAACCCCCAAACATGCAGGTTTCTTTTAACCTCAAGTATGCAAAAGGAATATAGCAAACCTCTTCTTCCAGAGGCAGAATGAATGAATCTATCAAGCCAATGAGTGTTGTGCCATCTGCCCTTTATACAACAAGAGTATTAATCACAGTAGACTTCCCAGCTGGGTCCATCTCCTATCCTTAACCAGATCCATGAATCAGCAGGGCAGGGAGCGAGGAAAACGTTAGGCTGAACCAGTGGTACAAGTTTCTAGTGTGGACCAGGGTGGGTTCATGCATGTGAACTCCCTCCACATCAGAGAAGAAAGTTGGGTCTTTCTGCTTTTTCATTAGTGCCATTTATGCTATGAGGTGAAATGCAGAAGGAGCTGATGTTGTTCAGTAACACAAACTGACCCCAGCTGAGGATGAGAACCATCCACATATTCATGGTAAAGTTTGGGCAATAAATTGTGGTTTCATAGAATCCTTTTCACTGTATCATTCAGTTCCCAGGCAGAAATTCCTGAACAAACACATTTACATGTAGAGATAAAATGGATATGACTAACATCCTAAAATGTTCCATAGGACTAGAATGTACTAGTTTGGGTTTTTTTTTAATGAGAAACCAGTCTGTTTTTGTTGTTTTGTCACTTCATCATCCTCCTAGTTACCTCAAGCTAGTCACTCACGGATGTTTCCTAGATCTCTCTCCTTTTGAAAATCTATGTTAGACTAAGCAAGCCTAATAAAAGACAATAGTTCCTTTAGGCAAAAAAAAAGAGGTATATTTCCAAGTGAGATATCACTAACCTTAGTTTCCAAGATTTACAAGAATACCAACCCTCTTTCTTCAGTTTCTTCCCTGTGAAAATAGATGTGTGTATCCCTCAGTAATCTGAGCACCATAGAATCAGGAAAAAAAATCACCAGGTAATAGTAGGGCTTATCAGATAATTAGTATGCAAGAGCAGGAAATTCATAAAGAACATCATTTACAAAATCAAAGCAATTTCATGTTTCACTCTGATAAAGTTTGCTTTGAGAAATAAAAATACTTCATTTTAACTTTATCACTTTGTTGGTCTTTTAGATAACATCAAAATGATTTATAGACTGGACTGCAAACCTCTTTTCTTGCACCTCAGTAAAATTGTTTTGGAAGGCTTCAATGGATCAGATGGCTGGATGGCATTTCTTGTTTCCCTTCTTAAAGTGTCTGGCAATATGAGTATCTCAGTATTGGTATATCCCTATATTTCTGGGCTATTCCTGTCCAACTGATTACACTTACCAGGGAAATATTTTAATATCAATGTTTAGAGTTTTCAGGGTATCATTTTAGTATTTTAAAATTTCAAATGAGAGTACGAAATTTTGCTGAGTTACAACATGAAAATTTCAAGGGTATTATAAATCAATGCTTATTAGCCAAAAGTATGCACCAAGGCAAAGAAAATAGATGCTCAATGGCACATAAATCCTGCCTGATGTTCAGTGACAAAAGAAAATAGAAATACAAGGAAGTTAATTTCCCTTTTTTCATGACACATGTACCATAGCAGCCAATAACACCTAATATTTCTCTGCATATTCTGTTTTTTATTACCTTTGCAGTTCCTATTCATATGCAGTCTAAAACCTTTTCATATACTTGCTCAGCTATTTGCATGAATAATATAATTTACCAGTAATTTTCACAGTCTAATTATTCATTTCATTAAAAAACATTTCCTTTTATTAATTTGAAACTGTTTGCCTGGTAATTTTAACAAATGCCCTTGTGCTCATTTTACGAGCCAGCCTGATTTGCATTCTCTAAAACAATAATTTTAATTATTTTCCCTTTTTCCCCTAAGACAAAACAGAACAATCTGGAGTTCCTGATGTACTCTCCTACTAACTTGGGATAAGCAGATACCTGACTTCAGTGGGGACCAGTCACATGGCTGCGTTTACAAGATTACAGCTTAGCAAATGATAGCTGTCATTTCTACAAGGAAGGTTTTGTACCTTTAACTGCAAAGTCATGCACAATTAGCTGATAAAAGAGGCTTCTGTTTTTGAAATTTTTGACCATAGGTTTCAGAGTATAAAAGTTGCCAATGTCTTGTTCACGTTTGTATATATTACTAATTTTTACATGGCCCATCAGTTATTTTTACTTATTTCATAAACAAGTATTTTTTATTGAAAGACTAATTAGATCATAATTTATCTTTTCCCCATTTGCTTCACAATCAAAAATGAAAGCAACTTTTGATTTTTAAGCCACCTGATAATAAAATATTTCTTTTCACGCTTTGAAAGATTTTTACTGCTGCTGAGCAATACCCATTTATTCTGGTGTGGGCACATTGGCTTGGAAATGAGGAAGGCAAGGGCAAATCCACTCCCAGCATCTGTGGGCTGGCACCTACAGCCCCAGCCTGGCTGGAAAGGGGAGTTTTGGGAAACCTGGCCTTTCCATCAGTAAAGTGTGTTTGTAGCCTCACATGCCAAAGGACACCAACATTCAGACTCCCATTGTTACAGAAGGGTTTTCTTGGTATAAAGATAATTGAGAAAAGTCAAAATTCCTCTACTTTTTTTTTTTTTTTTCATGCAATACACAATTTAGGATACATGCAATACACTCTTTTGGGAATAAGACATAAGCATGTTTTTTTCAGTGCTAGGGCAGCAACCTGCTTCTTAAACCCCGCTCAATCTCCCTTCTCTCCCTCTTTCTTTAAGCATGATATACATTTGTGTTTTGCTGTCTCTAAGCAGTGTTGAGAGCTAACAGTTGATCTGAATAAAGTCAGATCAATTGGCTGGTTTGGGTCGCTAATTTAGTGTCTAGATCAATTACACATATTAAATAAATAATGTTCTTCAGCATGATAAGGAGGAGAGAGGAGAAAAACTCTTTTGCAGTGGGCGAGTTTGAGGAACTTTCAAATAGTTCGCAAGGGTGCCGGTACATCAATCCAGGAGAGCTTTCAGGCATAGATGAAATATAATAAAATACCTGCATGCTAACACAAGAAGCATGAAGGACAAACAAGGAGAAATTGGAAGCTGTGACTAACACAGAAAAATGATATAGGAGAGTTGACAGAAACATGGTGGATGTACGACCTCACTAGCTCATAAACATGGTGAGTTAAAGCCCAGCATTACCAGCTCAGGATGAAATATAAATGTATAAATTTGCACAATTGAGAGAATGAGAGTTGAGACACGAAAAACAAAGTAGAATTTTAAAGGATTTGTATAAATCCACCCTAAAAATCCTTAAATTTATTGTGAGTGGATCTAGCTGTGATGGATCCCACTGCTTCTGCTGAAAAGTAACATTCAATTTGGAGACCAATTTGTAAAGAACTAAATATAAGGGATGAAATTATAATAAGTAAACTTTCTTTCATTTAGCTCATTAGGAAAACTAATCATGACAAGATTTTAAGATAAGTGGAGACCTGAATCCAAAGTGGATTTCCTTCTGACCCACTCCTTACTAAATACATACAGTTCTCAAGCAGACATCATCGAGACCTGAAAAATACTCAATATTAGCCCAGCAGGGAATAGATTAGAGCAACGATTTGACAGGAAATCAAGACCACTTTGTGTTATAAGGGGAACTTAAATTAAAAATAATAAAAATTTAAAAAATCCTGCTACACTCATAAAGATGTTTTTCTCAACCAAATTGTCTTGTAGAAAGCAGAATATTTTAATGATTTCTTATTTTAAAATGATGCATTTTAGTACTTAGTAAAAGTACTTTTACTTAGTAAAAAGTCCTTTTACTCAGTAAAAGAAAATTTCTGATGTGCCAATTTAGGTGGAAACCCCTACCCCTACAAAATACAAGGTCAACACCATGAGTTACTGAGTAAGATTCTAGATTACCTGTAACTAAACTTTCGATCTATTTTTGAAAAATATCCTCTATCTCACTTTTCACAGCTACATTCTCTTTTTAATGAATATAATTACATATCTGAATTATTTTCCAAATACCACATTAAAAATATAGAGACTCATTTCCCTATTGAAAAACAACATACTTTCCTACAGTTTACTAATAATTGCTCTTTAAAAAATAAACAAGTAGATTTTATAAAATCTTTCAGTTCTCTAATATACTATATTTTTTTAATGAATTATAACAAGAAACAAACTCAATATTTGTAAATATAATACCAGATATCTGGATATCACGTTGTGGAATTCAGTATATGTGATTGTCTTATTATGAGAGGATTCCTGAAACCAAGAGAAAATGAGGAATTTCACTAAAATAAAGGATATCTTGAACTCCATCATCAAGGGACAGGAATTATGGTATGAGCTCTCCTAAATTATCCTGACAGTACTTTCAGTAGTGTCCTTATCAATCACTGGTTTCTGCCCAAACATTGCAGGAAGATTCACACTATGGGAATCAATTCTCTGACAAAGTATAAGAGGTTTCTGTTCATAAAATAAAATTAAATGGACTTTCAATATATTGCAGTGCATACTTAGAGGAAGGGTTGAATATGGATAGATACTTTATGCTAATTGTTTGCTTGTTTTCTTTTTTTGCTATCAGGACTATGGTTCCTAAAATGAAATCTGATATTTTTCCTGCACTGGTTATATTAAAATTATTTTTTGCTATTATTCCCTGGTCAACAAAAGCTATAAAAATACACAAAGCAACCACACATAATAGCTTCAGCTGAGATAATTGTAAAGTTTAATGTTATTTTTTCTCATCTAAATGAAGAATTAGGTTTTTTACAGCAGCTACATTGCCATATATTATGAATCCATTCAAACCAAAAAAAGCCATATAATCTCTTTTCTTATCTAATCATGTAGTGAAATAAAGATTCTGTAATTAAGGTCATCAGCTGACTAAGGCACCACATGGACCAAGATGCCATGAGAGGGTAATGACATTTACAAGTGATTTGAACCACGGCAGATCAAACAAACTGTAGTAAAATGTCTGTATTCACAATTTCACATTCACATTATTTGGGTTAAATGTTCTGAAAAAAATTATTTAAGCAGTTCTGAAACAAGGAGTTGGGTGTCTTTCAATACACAGAAGTCGATACTTCCATTTTCCTTCACAGTTTAAACAAAAGCAAATCTAAGAAGTGCAGAAAATACAGATTTCAATGTAGTGAAAATACAATCTAATCTCTGCAGGACAAAAAAAAATCAAACAGAAAAGTATGAAAAGTATGTCTTCATCATTATTTTTATTTGAAAGACATCTTAGTCTCTCTAGTTTCTCTAAGGAGGTGTGGTGCATGTCATGAATTTTATGTATATATGTGCCTCTGTCTTTCATTCCCTTTTAATTTCTGAAGTTACCACTAATCTATGTCACACAGATTTCACAGGGAATACCACTCTTACAAATTTTATGAAAATAGGCTGCTGAAGAGAGCAAACCCTTCTATTTTTCATGACTGAATAAAAGACAGCACTATGAGATTGTGCCATTTTAGCATCACAGAACTTTCAGTGAGACATGAATTTTTCCACTGGGTAGGAGTTTACTGAGAGCAGTCATAACATTTCCTTCCTACATACATTTTCAGAAGGTTTGTTATAATTCAATCAAAAAGGTGGCTAAGGACAAGATACAGGAAAAATTATTAAGAGCCAGTAACACATGTGATGTGAAGTCATCTGATGATAACCAGCCTCTATCCATTAAAAATATATGCCCTCAGCCTTTTGGGGAGTACAGACAAAATCTATACTGGTCCTTTACATTGCTCCAGCACTTAACTTCATCTCTACCTGCAAGAAATACTAAATGCAAGGTATATTAATATAATTGGTTTGCTTATCTAATGATATTGTTCATAACTTTTATAATTCTTAATCACCTGTCCTCCCTGTTTATAAGATTTTTTTCTCCATTCTGTTTTATAAAATTCTTGCATCCACTCCTTCACCTAGTTTCTAAACACATAGCACAAATAATTATATAATTCATGTGTAGCACAATTTTCTAAAGTAGACTGAAACTAAGTCAAAGGAAGTCTCTGAGCATTTATTTTCTTGTCAGCATTCAATTAATTTCACCCGTGTTGGAGAAATGCCCTTCACTTTCACATAGTTTGTAATTCTAAAAAAACCGTTGTAACTTACCCAAAGAAGAGGAAAACAATTTATGGAAGGTACTCTTCCACTCAAGAGTCCTTAAAACTGGGTTTTCTTTGGAGCACTCACATCCACCTGCTGACAACATTTCTTTGTCTTGTCACATCTCCGTGGGGATGCAGCAGCAGGCAATTACTTCTGCAAGTTAATATTTGACTCTCCTTCTTCCATGACTGTTAACCTTCTGCATTAGAGTTCTTCTAATGAGCTAGAAAAATCTAACACCATAAACAAAGAAGTCTGCCTATGCTGTAGAAAGACAAGAGAGCAAAATCATTCATGGGATCTGAAAGATATTATGTTTTTGTAGAATGGGTCTTTCCTGACAGTTTATAAGCAGCTGAATCAGGGTCTGCATGGCCTCCACCTCCTACCTAAGAATAACCATGTTTATCTTCTCTATGCATCATTGATCAGAGTATATTTTAAAGCTGTTATACAAATACTAAATAATATCTAAAACTTAATGCTAAACTTTATTCCTAAGGTGCTTTTTTCTTTTTTCCAGAAAAAATGGCTTTTTAATTGTTTTGTTTGAAATGTTCCCCTAGGAAAAAAAAAAAAAAGTACTTTCTCATTTTTCACCAGACTGTATAAGCAGCTTGAGTATTTTGGTCAATATTATCTAGAAGATCAGTAATTGCAGGATTGATGCAATTATTTACACCTTTTATTTCAATATATGTAAGAAATATAATGCTTTATACCAACATTATTACAAATACATGGATCAAGAAGTGATTTAGTGATGTTCTTTATTTTGGTACCTGTGGGTAGTACAAGAATTTGCTAACAGTTACAAGGTGTGAAACACACAGACAAATTCCTTTTGCTTGTTGGGAAAGAGCTTGACAAATCAAAATATTTTTTTCTAAAGAAATAGAAGCAGTTGAAATTTTGCAGAAAGACAGTACTCTAACACTTCTGTTTATCTTGGTCTCTGATGGGTCAATAGGTTTCTTTAGCCTTAAGAGGTCTCAAAGTACTTTATGCCATATTACCTTATAATTACCTTATAATTCATGTATAGAGGTTTAAGAATACCTATAAAGAAAAAGAAATTGAATCTATGTGTAATTCATGCTAAATCCAAATGAAGTCAATAACACCACAAAATAAAGTGAAAATGCAAACATGAACTACATTGAATAATCTCAGAATAAATCCTACTGAAATGTATTTAATTCTGTAATGAAATACAGTTTCCCAAATGACTGAAGTTCAGAAATATTGATGGATTAACTGCCAGAGCTGAGTGATTTGGTCAGTTGACTTTAATAATTGCCTGATTGGGGTGACATTGTGCATTTGATCTCAGTCAGTCTTTCCTACGCCATACAGTTTTGTTATTTCAATTGGAATAAACTTTAGTTTATATCAGTCAGAAGCAAGAGGATTATTACATGAATTTGTCTCACTTGTTGATTTTTTTTCCTGTGTCTTACTGTGAAGACTTTAGGTCTCTGTTTGGGTTTATGTGTGTATCGTGGTTGAATTAGCACCATCTTCTGTTTTCCCTAATTATCATGACTTTATACTTTCTCCCTATATTTTAAAACACTTTCTTTCTCAAAGGAACTTCTGACAATATATTTTGATCTTCTGCTCTACTGATGTTTATCTTTTCAGTTGGGCAAGCCTTTATTTGAGAAATAATGAGTTGGTCTTGTTAAATTTTCCATGGTAGGATAAAGCTATACAATATATTATTGACAACATTCAAAAGCCTACTTATATAAAAAGGGAGAAAAAATGTTGTGAGAGAAGAATGAACACTTGAAATTGAAAGATAAGAGTGCAAAAGGAAAGCAAATGAAAGGAATTATAATAGAAAAAAGCAGCCTGAGGGTAGAGATGAACATATCTGAATTCTAGTGGTGTTTCATGCTCACACACAATCCACTTGGAGACAGTAGTTGATTTGGATTACATTTTGCTGTTGTGCAAGAGATTTCTATCCCTATATTTTTCTATCCCTGTAATTTTAAACATGATTTTTCCCATTCTTTTAACTTCTCAGATGTCTTCTTACAGATGAGCTTTATACTATGTCATCACAGATGAGCTTTATACTTTTCAGATACCCAATAATCGTGAATAATATTGAGGGTAATGGAATTTTTAAGAGAAGTAAACATTTCATATGAAAGAATAGCTTTTGCTTAATGGTACAAAAGGAGGAGAAAGAATTTTAGATGTGTATAAAAACAAACTCTGTGGTATACAGGAAACATCATTATTCAATTTCTCTTCTTAGAATTCGATATTTATCTGGAAAGTTCCTGCAGATTTGTACATATGAGAGGTCTTTAATTTTGATTTGTTTTGAGATGCAATATTGAAAAAGATATGCTGCTGCAGTATGTCAGCTGGAAAAAGAAAAATGTCAAGCCTTGATTTTCCTTCTAAGAAAAACTGAGAGGTTGACTGTAAACACAGTGGTAACTCATCTGTACATGGCTGTCAACTTATTTATTGACATGTGAAAGTAAGAAATTGGCAGTCTAAATCATCATGAGAAAAAAGAAATCCTGAAATTACTCATCCTTAAGTAGGAAAATAACTACATTTTAAACATCTGTGGTTTGTAACAAGATTATACAGACACTTTACTCCTCCCCTCTCCCCCACAATACCACAACCTCACACAAACCCAAACCAGCACAAAAGCTGAGACGCCTCAAAATACAAAAACAACCCTGAAGATGCAAAATATGTTAAGTTTAAACATCTAAGAATCGTAAAGATGCTAACTGATAGCAGAATGATTAGTTTTGAGACCTAAAAAATGCTCTTTGAATGCTCCTGTATTGAGTTTCTTCAGTCACACACAAAAAAACTCAAAAGAAAACCAAGGTAAACCCAAACCATACTAGTGATACAATGCTGCTGCATTCAGATCAACATAATGATTCAATGAATAAGATCAAACAGTATATAAAAAAGTGCCTATTCATTAATATTTGTAATATTCCAACAGCTCCAGAACAAAACCAGTAAAATATGCAATCCAATAAATTTAAATCTACACCTAAAATATTTATAATTTAAAAGATCAGTCACACAATGGCATATAAATAGAAATGCACATATGAATGTTTATTCAAACAGGTGCTTGTGCCACAGGTAGTGAAGAAACAGGTATAGCTTTGAAAATAAACATTAAATACTTCAACAGGTCCCAGCATGAATGCTGAGTTATGTATTCCCTTTGTACCAACTCTAGAATCTGCTTGGCTTTTAATATTCCTGTGATGCCAGAGGAGGCTTTGCAATGGGAAGGTCAAGCATGTAATTTATTAAGCAGCATCTAGTTTGGAGACAACAGAGTTGTAAAAGCCAAATGGAGCAAACAGACTGTGCCTTCCAGGTGGTGCCTCTTCTCCAGTGTGTGGAAGGAGGTGCAATGTAGTTGATCTAACAGGAGCTTGTAAAGAAGATGTCTATGCAACATCTATTTTCCAAGACAGCTGTAGCAGGTATAGCCCTTAAAAGCCAGGAGTCAAATCTTTTACTTAATTCAAGATCACAGTCACTCAAAAATTAGAGCTGTGTTTTGTCACACTATCTGTTATTTGTGACAAGCATAACAGTAGAAACTCCTGGTTTTCTCCTCAAGTGTAGCTCTTGTATAGAAAAGTAATCAGAACTCCGCCTTCAGTGTGTTTTTCCATCAAAAATTGAGAGTTATTGAAATTACAATTATAATAACTGGGGTTCTATAGAAGTATACATACTGCCATGATCACAAAGTAAACACATGTGCAACCGCATCTCCTAATAGATCCATTTGACAAGACAGGGCTGAGTACAAGTCAGCCCTGTACTGATTTGTTTTTCGAGACAGAAAGAAGTAGCATATGTTTGCCTGGGTTTGTATTTCATCACATTTCCCTCACATATTTCCTCACCTTCAAAGACAAATGTTGTTTTTTAATATAAGAATGAGAATCATACCCACCCCATATTTTGTAAGAAAAGAGTGGAGATTAATTATTTTTTATTAAGGAATGGAAATCATTATCTTTCTATTATCATAGCTCCCTTCCCTATGCTTTGCCATCAGTCTCATCACCATCACAGCAAGCATGGCACTGATTTTGCCTTTTTTTCCTTCATTTCCAACCACTAATTGTATGACTAAATGCTTGAGGTATTCAAATGATTCCTTGCCAATTCATCACTACCTGTCACTTTCCAATTTAAAGTCTGTCTCAACTACTTCCCTGTATTTTCTCTTAATATTCCTATACTGATATTTCTTCTTTGATTTCTTTTCAAGAAAAGCAGATTTTCCATGATTCTCTGCTTTTCTTTCACAGCAAAAACAATTCTGAGAAGCCTATGGCAATGTTAGGCAATGGTTCAGCTTGTCTGCAAGAAGCATTAGGTCCTGAAACACACGCTATGTCAATGCTAAAACCAGTGTAGTCCTCAAACCTGATACAACTCTGAGCCTCCCAGGAGCAGTATTTGTTGTTGCTGTTCTGTGGAGCATTGCAAAGAATTGGAAAGCTGTGAGAAGCAGCAAAATGTGACAGTGAGAAGCACTTCTGACAGTTTCATCTCTAACAGTTACTTTATGGCCTTACATTTCTGGGCTCAGGTTCTTTAAAAACCCTTTATTTTGTGGTGGGTTGACCTGGGGTGGGTCCAAGTTACCCAGGAAGCTGCTCCCAGCCCCAGATCTCCTGCTCTAGGGAGATCTATCCAATTTCCTTTTCCTCAGCAGGACACAGGCTGGGGAGAAAATAAGATGGAAAAAATTTCATGAGTCAAGTCAGCTTAATAAAGCAAAAGCAAAGATTGTGTGACCAGAAGCAAAGAAAAAAGAAAGGTTTTATTCTCCCCTTCCCATCAACAGCCAATGTCAGACACTTCCCAGGAAGCAGGGCTTTAGTACATGCAGAGATTGCTCCAGAAGACAAACATCATAAAAAACAGTGTTCCCCACCTCTACCTTAGCTTTTATTGCTGATCAGGTGCCATATGGTATGGAATATCCCTTCAGTCACCTTGGGTCAGCTGTCCTGGCTATATCCCCTTCCAAACTCTTGCCCACCCTCTGCCAACTGGGCTTTTGGGGCTGGTGGATGCTGATTTGGACAGAGGGTCTTGATACTGTGGAAGCATCGCCCAGCTGTACCAAACACTGCTGTGTTCTCAACACCTTGCTAGCTGTCAGTGCAAAGCCCAGCACTGTGAGGGCTCCTGTGGGGAAAATGAATTCCATCTCAGCCAGACCTTGATACAGGTCTGGTTTTGTTTATTGTGGTACAAAACAATGCCTGGAATAGAGCCTGTAGAGAACCTCTTATCTTAAACTCAAACTTTGGCTCTGACTTAGAGTCACTAGGGGAGAAGATTTGCCTGCCGTTGGGCTAAAGTTATTAAAATTCACTACCCCTCTCTGTTAAATTAATGAAGACTTGAGGAGACAGTGCTGTGCAAAAAATACTAATGTGGTGGTGCTACTTTGTTGTTTTTTTTTTTTTTAGTTTTCCTTCTTGAAGGTGGTGTTCTGATTGCTGTGCTGAATGTGGGGGAAATTGTGCCAGGTGGGAACCACAGGGAGGGAGGACACGATGCTCAGGGCTTGATCACTGTCTTTAATGACAGAGGCCACCAGGAGAAATCTAACATCTACTCTGTCACAGAGCTGTAGCAAATGCCTCCCCATGAAGGGAACACTCACACATTTCTATAGTGGTAGTATTAAAAAGAATATTTGGAAATATGAATGCATTAGAATAAAAACCTTTCAGTTGCACCACTTTTTTTTTGTTTTTTTTTTTTTTTTTGTTAAATTTGTTTTTACCTCCATACTTTCTAAAAATTAGGAAATAAGGAGGATTTAGACTAGTAAAAGATTCACTGATATGAAGACTAGTCAGAAGATAATACAGCCATTTTGCTGATGTCACATCTGTGGCTGTATTGTTATTTATGAGTCACTGGCAAGAGCTGAAAACAAGCAGCTGTTTCAGTTTTTTTCTTAGGTACTTGGTCAGTTTTATTCACATGTCTGAAGTCAATATATTATCTCACAGACACCACAGAAAATGGAACTCTTAAATACGCAATTTATTGCAAAAGAATGGTGTTTACATGAGTATCTGCCGTGTAGCAGAAAATTCATTATTACCTGTGGCTTCAACTTTTAAAAATTTTAAAAACTATTTGTCTTACCTCTGTGCTATTTCAGTAGATTCTCCTCTAATTAATGTGGAGTAGCCTGTGATTAGACATCTGCTTGAGGCCTAGTCTTTCTAATGACTGAAACCTGAATTCTTTTTCTGATGATTTTTTCAAAAACCATTGATGTAGTATGGTTTTACAGAAATGGTTCTTTAATTGTGACACATTTTATGACCACATCAGGAAGGGTTTTCTTTTTCATTAGTCAGTGCCTCAAATATCTGCTGAACATTTTGCTTTCAAGAATAATTTTCAAAATTATCCACTGTTAATCACATATTTGATCAGGGCACTTTGGTGGCCTAGAGCAAATCATCATGTATTTTAATTTAATCTTTCCATTCTGTGAAGTGTTAAATACTGTTAACTTTTCTTTCCATGAGTTAAATCTATTTTATAAGTGGAAAGAAGCTATAAAGAGAAAGTACATAATGTTTTTCTCTTTTGGAGATGCAATTTTCTTTTGTTTTTTAAAATTTCAAACAAAGGGAAATACTAGGTAAGAAAACATGAAAAATTTCAAATGTAGAACCCTTAACTCAATAAAGATCTGAACCAGTCTCTTTCCCCCAGTGAAACAACAAAAATAGAACTTAACGCTCCTTAGTTTGCTGAGAACAGATACTTGGCTGAGTTTGGTCAAAGCACATGGAGAATAAAGCCTTTGCATAAACCAGAGGAGGTGGGGATAGACTGATGTAACTCCTACTGCATTCCTACAGGTCCTTCTGTTCCTGTTAAAGAGTTTGCTGGAGTTTCTATTCAGCAGCTGCTCCCTCCCTGCGGTGAAGGTCTTCTCTCTGCTCCTAGTCCTCTCCTTGATGCTTAAGAAGCAGGACCTGGCCTATTCCTCATCACTCTTCTCTTTCCCAGTAACCAGAAATGAGGATAAAAAAGGATTAATAAGGAATAAGCGAGTAGGAGGAACAGAGAAGGCTATTTACTCCAATGTGAAGTAATTAGGGCTGAGCTGCATCAGAAAATGGAGGTTGTGCAGCTCCTGGGCCTCTGGGCCTGGAGAAGAAAGGAGAGTAAAAGGCCAAGCTTTGGTGCTACTCACTTCTTTCAGAAAGAACGTAGGAAAATCACATTCTCTCAGTCCCACTCACTCATGCAACATTTCCCCAAGATTCCAGGACTTTTGTGTGACTCCTGGAAGCCTGTAAAAGATATGTGCACACATCCATAGGCACATATCACATTCACTATTCTGTTACAAAATAACAGAACCATTTCGTTTGGAAAAGACCTCTGAGATCAACAAGCCCAACCTTTGCCTGGTAACCACCTTCTCAACTAGACCGTGGCACTAAGTGACACATCCAGTTGCTTCCTGAACACAAATTGACACCATCAGAGCTGTACCTATTGCCCTGAGCAAGAAGTTTGGCCCTATATAAGCACATAAATAGCTATTGCAACTAGTCATCAAATTTTATACACATACGTGTTTGTAACTCATTAAAGCATTTTGTGTCCTTGAAAAGAAACAACCAATTTTCTTCTTTGAAAGTAACACCAACATAAACTATGTTATTGCTGGTTTACTAGAGATGCTTGTCTTTTTATTTTCTTTAAAATGGTGTACTTTTATAAAGAGGACCTAATTGTTTGTGTGTTTGTTTGTTTTTAGGAATAAAAATATGCTTAGGACTATTCATCAATTAGGGTTTGGGTGCAAAGGTCTGAGGTAAGATGTAAGAAGGTATTCAGCTTCGTTTTGTCTGCCTTGTCACTGTAGTTTCATGTTTATCTTTTTCTCTGATATTACTTATATGTGCTTGGACAAGGGGTTTATGATCTAATCTCAGCAACAAGGAATGAATCCCCTCCAGTTTTCTAACTTGTTCTATAAAGCTGAACCATTTAATATTTTCTGTTAAAGGAAAAAGTGTTAAAAATATCTAGACTGAATGCCAAAAAGTGTAAGTTTATTAACTCCAACTATATTCTGCTTCACTGTAAACCCATTGTCATTATTTGATTTTTCCATAGTTCAAATTTTTTCCTCCATAATCAAAACAAACACATTTTAATTGGATATATATTTTTATATACCCTTAAAAATGTAGCTCAGCTAAAAAGTTGTTGTATTTAGATTAACATGTTTAACTTAAAAAAAAAAGAACAAGTTGAGTTTTAGCTCTTACTAATAACAGAACCAGTACTTTTATAAATGCACATAAAGGTAACATTAAATCTCTTGTAGTGGCCCAAAAATTATTGGAAAGATCACTGTTTCACTGTAAAATGAAATTCAGCCTCCATGTTAACACATTATAGAAGCTCTTCAGAGCACTCAGACTGCTAATTGTGTTAAAGTACATGCACTAAATGGTTATAGTGTGCTATTTTGTTTTTATTGAAGACTAAGTGATGTTTAAATTATCCCTTCAAACAGGTAGTTTTGTTTGTGTTTTATTATATTTTTACATGAATCTCAGTAATTCCCTTTCTAAGGTAAGGATAAAGAAATCTTTACCTGTTTAGGATGGTACAAAGAAACCAATTCCTGCATATATTTAAATGACTGTAGATGAGGCATTTCAGAATCTCGGTAAAAACTCAAGAGCTTGGTGATTTTGAGCAAAACTTAACTGGAAATTATATTCATGCCATCTAGTTTTTGAAAGATGAAAATAGGTAAGAAATATGGAGCCTTTCAAAACTGTAGTTGAGACAGTCACCTGCAAAGAAGAACATCTGTGTGAAAGCACATTTCTGTGCCTGTTTCAGCTCAGCATTTGCACCCTCACTAATGCTCATGTCGGGTGACTTCCCAGCCTATGGTTCCTCTGAGGAAGGTCACTTCCAGTCTCTTGTCTTCAAGGTATTTGCCTATATTCACTTTGTGTTTTAAGACATTTCTTTCCTGCTAACTCTAGCAGGAGTCAATTACTAATTGGCAAGAAAACTGAACTGTGAAGAAAAAAGAAATAATTATTTTTTGCTGTGTTAGCAAACTAAATGAGATAAGCAAAAGTCTCCAAACACGGAACATGGGAAGGGAAGAGATAGCATGGCTGGAGAAACAGAGAAAGAGGAGAAAGGAGATGAGCTTTTCCTCTTTTCCTCAGTAGCAGTTATTTAATTAAGCCATAACATGGAACAGAACAGTTGACTTTGTTAGGCTGCTCTCCATACAGGAAGTTCAGAGAGACACAAGATTCCAATATTCCGGTATCTTACAGTTTAGGCAAAGACTGATTCACCACAGATTCCTTTTGCAGAGATTTTGCAATTAAGCTAAAGAACCTGAAGTTCCAGACAAAGACTGTATTCTATAAGGAATTACTTGATATTTAAATAGTTTTAAAGTAAATTCTTACCAAATCATCCTCATTTATTCAGTGGTGTGTAAAACCAGCTGTACTCAACACAAGTTAACCTATCAGTATATTCCTGTCATTTTTATATCTAAACACAAAATTAGTTGGATTTTTTTCCACTTTTGTTGTATTTTCTTTTGCCTCAGATACATTCTAAGATCTGCCTTCCTGCTATTTCTGGTAAGGTCAAAAAGAAGTGCATGATTATTTCAAATTCAGACACTGCATTTGCTGTACTAATCACAAGTGCAATCAAACACCAGTACTTAAGTTCTGCAGGTACAGACTACGAAGAGAATTCCATTCTACTTTCTTTGCAGAGTAGATTAAAAACTGTTCTTCATTTTGCTTTTATCATATCAGCTTGATAGGAGGTAAAACAAGGATAGATGAAACAATAAACAATGCTGATAGGTAATACATTGTGAATTTCTAGTTAACTTCTTTTGTTGTGTTTTATGAATCAAATTTATGGAAAAGGTAATTGATCTCAGAAATGTTTACACCATTTTGTTTTGTTTTATAATCATAACAATTTTTCAATTTTTACGGCTACAGAGACAAGTATACGAGATTGTGAAGTTGTCTACCTCCTCACTTGCTGCCACAGGGAATAGATATGAAGCAGATTATACTTCTCGAACTATTTTCCACAAAGTGACATCACAAGAAAACTTCTTTACTGTATAGACCTGAAAATACATAATCATGTATCTATAGAAAGTGGATTTTTTGTTTACTTGTTTGCTGGGGTTTTTTTTATGGCCTGGTTTGGAAGGGATCTTAAAGATCACCACCCTCACAAGACAGAATTTCTTCTTAATATCTACTCTAAACTTACCCTCTTTCAGTTTGAAGCCATTTTCTTTTGTCCTGTCACTGCACAGTTTTATAAATAGTCTCTCTCCATCTTTCTTGTAGGCTCACCTCAGGTACTGGAAGGTTGAAATTAGTTCATCCCAAAGGCTATGAAATGTCCAGCTCAAAATGAAAGACTTTGGTTTCAAAATTGTTTTATTATCAGAAATACATAAACTCTCCTTTATTTAAAAAACAAACATACAAAAAAACCACCCTTAAAATTAATATATTTTTTTTCTCCAAAGACAACTCACTATTATGCATGCCATGGAATCTTAGCTGAAAAATCATCCTTTTCTATTACATAGAAATTTTCAGAGACTGAATAAACATCTGCTTTACTCTTCTCCGTTACCCTCATTTGTTGTAAACATAACAAGAACCATCATAAGAGAACCAAGCTCTTGTGTGTCTCAGGAGAAGAGATGTCGTCTCTGGAGAAAGTAACCAGGGAAGGTAAGGAATGAAGAATCATCCCCACATATTTTCTGTGGCTACGTGGTCAGCTACACAGGGATGCATTTTCCTTCTATCTGTTAAACAGTCTGGGAGCAACATTTGGAAAACCATACTGATCCTGAAAGCATTTGGACTGGCCTACAAAACTACCCCACCTTAAAAGCTTTTCCCACACCTATTTTAACAGGCAATATCTTGCAAACACTGAAGTGAAAGGTTAATATTCTATGTTACCTGAAAACTGAAATTCCAGTTTACTTGTGGCATTGAAATGGGCTTTTCTAGCTCTAGCATTTCAGAAAGTAATGCATCTTCAAGCTGTAATGGTTTTTTAAGTATAGTTAGTTTCTACTGTTGGTTTTGCACCAGCTTATTCCCAAATCATGTCAGAAAAAGAAGAGAAAGGGTAACAAAACCAGAAAGCAATCATAATACAATTATCTTAAGGTCTGATCTCAAGTCCTTCTGACACAAAAAATAAATGTTTAAAGCTAAAAATGTCATCCTCACTGAGTAGGGGAAAAAAAAATCCCATTTCTTGTAGTTTGCAGGATATTAGATCAGAACAAATAATGGCTTCATGGTACTTTTTGCCCTTGCAACAGAAGTAAATATAGCACGAACTGGTCTTTCAGACACTGTGTATTTTTTGCCATTTCTACAACAATGAAATAAAACAGAAATGAAAGTACTTTGTATTGAAAACAACCTCTGATCTTCTACCTGAAATGCTGTGCCTCCTGTGGGCTGCTGGCAGCGTGGCTGGGGCAAGCAGGGAGGGCTGCACCCCTCACAGGGGGTACTGTGGGTACCAGGAGCCCCAACATTCCTCTTTCCAAAGCAACTGGGGCATCAGGGACCATGTGGGAATGATGGCTTGTTTTCTGGCGAGCACTGAGATCTCATCCTGGCTCGGTGCAAGAGGCTAATAAGGCAATTTATGACTTGTCATTTTTCATTGCTTTTGGTAGTATCTTCCAAAAGCAAAGTGACATTTCTTGTTTATCTGTGTATTAGACAGGTAAATGTAGCAATAATGGATTCTTCTGGCAAGGAGGGATGTGCTGCTTTACAAATATCAATGGTTTGACAAATGTCTCTAAATAAGGACTGAAAAATGCTATCTAGACATGGAATTCTTCTTCATCTATTTTTTTCCTCACCATTAGGGTAACTTCAGAGGGGCTCAAGCAACTTCCAAACTTTGTCAAATTCATTGACTAATTCACTTGAATCACAGAATTGTTAAGGTTGCAAAAGACCTCTAAGATCATTCAAGTCTAACCTTTGAGTGATCACCACTCTGTCAATTAGACCATGGCAATTAAGTGCCATATCCAGTCATTTCTTGAACTCCTCCAGGGATGATGACTTCACCACTTCTCTAGGAAGCCCATTCCAATTTTTAACAACCCTTTCCTTGAAGAAATTCCTTCTGAACCTCTCCTGGTGCAGCTTGAGGCTATCTCCTCTTGTCCTGTCATTGGTTGCCTGGGAGAAGAGACTGCCCCCCACCTTGGTGCAACCTCCTTTCTGGTAGCTGCATTGAGGAGAAAATGAATATAAAAGTGTTTAGATCTTTCATGTTGAAATATGGTACTTCAGATTTTACTGATGTTTGAAATATAATAAATTGTAATACTAGAAAGAGAAAATGTCACAGAGCATGAAACAGATCGTTTTCTTTGGCGTGAAATATTTTTATGCGGACTCTTATATGAGTATACTGACAAGGCAAAGAAATCATTTAATATTAATAACCAGCTACCCTCCCACTTCAAAATATTCTGTGGTGAGAAAGAACAGGAGAGAGATAGAGAGAGAACAATGTAAGTCAGTCACACAGCCTTCACCCTGGCTCACTCCCACCCCAGAGGGCCATGAGAGCCCGTGCACTTTGAGATGCATAGGCACTTAAAGTTTTCTGTCTGCTGCTCCTTTCCTGACAACTGTGAAATCTGATGGTTCAGGGGTATTTGCCAGCAGGGCTTCCATACCTAACTAAATTTCACCTGTAGAGGATTCTTTCAGCTCATGAAAGAAAAGGATATGCCTTGAAGAAACCAGCTTTCCTTAGGGTCACTGAGAGAAGACAGGCCCCTCAAGTAGCACTTCACCATAGGAACAGGATTTTATGTTCTCCCTAGAGGGTCCATTTCTTTCTGTAAGCTATAAAAGGAAGCCAGGGAGGCTATTCTGCTTGGCCTGCAGCTACCACTTAAAACTTCCTAAAGTTTTCACTTTCTTACCTGGAAGGTATATTTATACACCATAAATGTTTAAATAATTTTCCTATTTTTCAATTCAAGAATATTAAAAAACAAAAACCAACCAAAAACCCACAAAACCAAAAACAAGCAAACAAACAAACAAACCAAAACAAAAAAAACCACACAACCAAACACCAAAGCTTAAGAAGCAAAAATTGTATCCACTGTGGAGACTTACACTAAGTAAAGAGCAGAACTGCCCTTTAACAAGTAAGATATATTTATGAGGAGAGAGAGGTTGTGCATGTCAAATAACATAACACATAATTATTTTCTTTACCTTCTAGCTTGCTTGCTGTTCCCCTTTTTATTACCAATCCCAAGGTTGGTTCTGGCTGGAAGGATGGCTGTATGTCGACTTGCTGTGAGTATGAAAACACTCTGTTCAAGTCCTTCACTAACTCACAGTTCTTCATAAGCTTGGCAGGAAATGAACACAGGATCACTCACTAAATCTCAGGGCAGGGCTTTGGTGTTGATGATCCAGGCACACAGTGAATTTTATTAGTCATTGAAGGTCCAAATTCTCTTAAATACCAGTTGTCCAGCTGCACTTTGTTCAACCCAGGATGGAGAAGTGGCACTCCAGGATTATTTCCAAGTTCACACTCAGCTGTCTGCACACTGCTAGCTCTGACCTGAGTGGTCTTCAGACAGAAGAAGCCCTTTGGAAGTAGTTTTCTCCCTTTTGGCACAGGAGACCTGCCAGCAGCACTCATTGATATCAGATGATATCAGCTGCTGCCCTTTCAGGGCCAGGCAGATGGCACTTGAATCCCCTGAAATGCACAAACGGATGTGACACAAACTCCAAGTTCAAGAAAAGTTGTGTTGATCCCTGTGTTGCCTTTGCGTAGGTTTTAGGGCTCTCACTTTCCTGGGGCAGCAAAATCACCAACAAAATTGCGTTTGAGAAAGACACGAGCAGGGCAGAGCTGTCTGTGCATTAACCCAAAGAGCACTTGATTAATGTCAATGAGTCTGCCTTGAGTCTCTTCCAGCTCACGTTGGGCAAGGTGCAATATTGCTTAATCCAAGGCTAAACTTAAGGACAGCTGCGCCTTCAACAATGATTATGGCTGATTTGTGTCTGACATTTAATGCACAGGAATAATGAAAAATAACACCTGTGTCTTCCTCCACATTAGATGACTTGCAAAGGTCATTTTTTTCTCAGTGGTCATTAGCTAACTCGAGACAAAAAAGGATAAATTCTGCCAGGTAGCGTGTCTCTTAAATCTCTGATTTCTTATTCTTTACCTAATAGCTCAGGGAAGCTTTAGGTATGGGCAAGGCTATGCAAATTGCTCATCTTTATTTGCTCGTGTGACCTACAGCTATGTTCTTGAAATGAATGTTTGTGTTGGATTCATTGCTGCAGCCCTCAGCACTTCTTACAGTTATCTCCTGGTGACAATGTAGCATTCCATGACCCTCTGCCAATCTAATGACATGCAGATGTCTCCTTGACTCTGTTAATTTGCTGGATCAGCTCCACCTGCCTCACAAAGCAACCTACAAAAATATCAAAACTATATATATTTCCTTAATATTTTACCTCTGTATTTTTCTTTAGTAGGGACAATAGCTTTTGGAAAAAAAAAAAAAAAAAAAAGATGGCCAGATAAAGATTGCTGCTTTCGTTGCTTCACAACATCATATGTAAACGTTTAAGTAATTTTTCTCTCCTTAAATAGTTTTGTTGGACTCTAAAATGTGAAACTCTAAACTTTACTATGAAACTAGTAAAGTAACAGGCCATAGAATATAATAGTTATCTTGTTAAGTGTCAGAAGAAAGGAATAACAACCATCCTGGTTTGTAGTCTAACATTTTCCATTAAAACTAATTATAAATATATTAATTACCTTTTTTGATCTGAGTTTGTTCAGTATGGTTATTGCTAGCTTGCTACTTACCATACAGAAGTGTTTCTATTTGTATTGAAGAGGAGCTGTCATGGCATCTTACTTCAGCATACCATTTAAAAATTGCTTAGTGAAAAGACAGACATAAAATACATCCTGCTGCTTTCTCCATTACATATCAAGATACGCTTTTTGCATAGTGAGAAGTGCTTTTAGGCAAAAACATCATAACAGGAGTCAAAGGCTCATTTTTTTCACTCACTACTACTAGTGAGTGTATTACCTTGTATTACCTTTTTCGTTTAGGGGTGCCTAAAATTAAGCAAGCAACCAATGATGGTGACAATAATAAGCCACAAAAAGTTCATCTTCTTCTTGACCTGCTTCGTATTTTGTGATCTGAACTCACAAGGGTCATTGAAGACTGTGGGTTCACCATCTTACCTGTAACTTCTGGACACAAAACCACACCTTTCCTACGTCTTCTGATAGAGCTGATGGCTTCTTATTTGAAATCTGCTATTGCTCTCCATCAAGTAGATTGACCCCTTCTCCCCACACCACCACCACAATAACAGCTGAACAGAAATAAATAACACCTACTGCAGTACTAGTGATGAAAAAGTCTGTACGTTCATGCCACAGATTCAGGATCAGACCCTGATGATAAGTACGGGGAGATTGTCTTTCAATTGTGATTCTATTTGCTTGGTTTTGGTTTTTTTAGTATTCATTTTTTATATTCATTTTTTATATTTCACTGAACATACATAGTGAGAAATTTTATTTTCTAGTTATCAAGCATCAAAACCCATCAGATACAGTAAAAACCGACACCAACAGCAGCTGCTCTGCATTTTGGCCATCTGTCACTCATCCTGATTCCTTCTGTCACATTCTGGCAGGTGAAAATACTGAGTTATACTCAGTCTATGAGGAATGAGTATGTTAATGCACAGAAGAGCAACAGCATTCAGGAATATGGTCACTTCAGGTGCTATTCCAGGCATGAGAATAAGGAAGACCACACATTTTCTTGCTGAACTCACAGAAAAATTGCACTGCTGCACATACCATGGGAAGATAAATTTTCCACTAAACTACTTAGGAAAAAAAAAAAAAAGCGGAACTACTCTCAGAGTTGCTCAGGAAATGGTATTTGCATTTAAATATTAAAAATGCAGAAAAGTTCATTTATATTAGCTAATTTAAAGTGTTTTTTTAAAAAAAGATTCAAGTCATTGAATATATTGATGACTTTTAAAAAGCCAGTTTTATTTTTGTTTTTAAAATTAACAAAAACACCTCGAAAATACCAATTTGCATGCAGATTTAATTTAGCTGTAAAGAGTTGCCAGGAAATGCATAACAAAGTTTTCAGCAGCCATAAATGAAGGACACGAGGTAGATAGCAAAAAGACAAAATGCATGTCATAGTGCCTTGCTCTTTGTTGGCAGTTTTCATTGTTAAGAACAGAGGGCAACTTTTGCCAGCTAAATGGAGGCAAGAGGGATGGAGCCCTTTCTGTGCATATTGCTGTAAGAGTTTACTCGGGGAGGGTTTTTGCAGCCTGAATTTTGCAACATGCATTTCCTGTTTTACATTTATAATACAGAGTAATCACCTGCTTACATGTGAAATAGGGCCTTTACTAGCACACGTTCCTGACTCCTTCTGTCACATCCCTTTATCTGTCACTAGCCATGCTCTACTTTTCCTGGGAGCCCTGACAAATCCTCACTATCAGGACAAACTTACATGACTGCACTGCTGCCCTGCACATGGATCATCAGTCGTCCTGCAGTTGTGCTCCAACGGCCTCTAAACCGAGCCTTCCTTCTCCTCCCATCAGGCAGCACCTGAAAGCTGAAAGTAGATACAAGGGTTTGTGTCTGCTCGCAGATCTGCTGGCCTGGTAGACAGAGTAGGAAATCCCTAAGGCTTACTTGGAAAAGCGGTTGAAATGGCTCAGTACCTGATCATGAAAGCATATACAATTACTAAGGTGCAAAACATGCTTTCACAGCAGTGCACTGAGCACGATTTGCACTGACAAGTTAAACATGTTTTAGCCTGTGCTAGGAAATTGAAAACAGATTTCAAGCATGGTTCTTGCTTCCTTCACCAGCAGACTCTAGTGGCTGTGGTCAGTGAATAACACACTCAGTGATTAGTGATTCTTGGATGAATCACCACCGTGGTTTTTTGAGATTATGGTCTATCATATTTCATTTTTTAGATCCTTCCCTAAGGCTAACCCTTGGTTTTGAAGATACATTAATTATTTTATTACACAGCTGTAGTATTTATAGGGAGTTGAAAGGAAAAGGAACAGAAGGAACAAAAGTGTTTTTCGGTTCTGCAAAGGACCTGATTTTGTTTCTTTTCTTTTTAAAGTCTTACTGTACTGTGAAGGTGGTGAGACACTGGCACAGGTTTCCTAGAGGAGTTGTGAATGCTCCATCCCTGGAAGGGATCAAAGCCGGTGGATGGAGCTCAGAGTGACCTCATGTAGCGAAAAGTGTCCCTGTCCATGGAAGGGGATTTGGAACTAGATGGTCATTAGGGTCCCTTCCAACCCAAACCCTTCTATGTTTCTATGATTTATTTAATTTCAAAATATTTCATACCTTTGTAGCACACTCATTTTTCTCGTGATATTTAACATTGTTAACTGCTGGAAATCAAATATTAGACTATGTTGTCTGTTGCAAAATGACAATGGTTGTGCATTTCCTTGAGAGAATATTTTGTAGAACTAGAAGTTTACCCTTTTCTATTGTTACATTATTGACTGGTGTCTATCTACAGTTTTAGTTTCCCTTTCTGATGTAATAGGACATGACACATTCAACTTGATAAAATGTAATGAACTAATGTTCACAGTTCAGAATTTTTTAAAGTGTTAGTGTTGATACGGCCCCAGTAAAAGGTGTAGCACACATGCCAGCTGCCATCACACAGTGTCTGAAATAAAAACATTTTGACTGCTTATGCTAGAAATAAGAAGAATGCTCCCTTGTTTTTCCTCATTCCTCCCAGCCTAGTTACAACACTCTTGTCAAACTGTGCAGTGTATCGGTTAGATGTTTCCAGAAAATAAGGTTAAATGTCTATCTGCCACTGCAGCATCACCAGTCATAAAGGATTGCTCACAGCCTATTCTGAAGAAGGTCAACTAACAATTCAGCCGCCAAAAGGAAGTTTAGACCTCTTAATGGAAGTATATTTCTCTGAGGAAAAAAACACAAGGCAGGCAGATACCATTTAAGGAGGAATTTGTGCAAGGTCAAGGAGAGATCCTTTGGGATAACATTTGGGATAACATTTTCCAGTCTGAGAGCAGGTATGTGCTCAATGGCTGTGGGCCAGTTGGCATGGACCAAACAGGTGTGACTTAACAAGCCCACAGTGGGAAGTGGAGCCAAAAGCAGGGTGAACTGTGAGCCTGGGGAGAAGCTGGGAGTGCAGCATTCGCTGACGATAAAGCAGAGGCAGAAACTCTGAGACCTAGTGGCCAAAAAAGTCATTCAGAGGGAAATACTTTTTAGCATGGCAGAAAGGAGAGGTTTTACCACAGGAGAAAGTTTCTGGTATCAGCCTGGGAAAAAAATATTTAACGCAAATTATAACAGCAGACATTGTAAATTACCAAACTAGCAAAGAGCTGCCCAAAAGAGTAGCAACTGCACTGTAGCACGAAGGCAGATGAGATCTGTGAAAACAGATGCCAGTTGAATAATCATTAATAAGAAACAGCTTTTCTTCTCTTACTTGCCCTTCAGCTTGAGCAATACCTAATATTGCTATTGTCTTCAGCCAAAACACTCGAGAAATAAAGAGCAATTTATGTAATTTATCTTTTATTGACATAGATTGGATAATCCACAGATCTTTATTAAGAAATCGTTTTCAACATTGCATTTATATACAAATAAAATTAGACCAACTAAAACAGAGACAAGCAAATAAAAAATTAATTAATTCTGTCACTGGAATGACAAAATAGACAACCTTCTTGGCAAAATTGCAGCTGTAGGTGATATTTTAATAGAATTAAAGAATAATTTGATAAAATTATTTTGCTTTGTCTCAAGAAATGAGAACAGCTAACATATTCTCACTTCCATTTTCCACTGCATATCTAGAGGCAGTCTTAAAAAAAAAAAAAGGAAAGGGAAAAATTTAATAACATAATGTTTAATTGTTTTCATTTCACAGTTGGAAAGGGAGGGTCATTCCAAATTAAAAAGATATATATTATTGTCAGGTTTACGTCTGAAGTCACAAACATAGATTATTTATTTTTTTCTCAAAATAAAATGTCACCTGATGCAATGAAAATTATGTTTATTAGAATTAATATTAGAGTTTAAAAAATCCAGAGCAGTTTTTTGCTCACAGACTGAAAAATAAGTTTTGCACAAAGGTGTTTTCTGCCTCTGAAATAGAAGCATGTGAAAATAAGGGAGAGTGTTGAAAAGAAAAAGTACTTTCTGAGTAACTGTTATCTGCAGGTTCAAAAATATGAAGTGTCTTATAACGTGTTCGAGTGTTTGGTAAACATTTTATTGTGATTAAACTTAATCTAAGCAAAAAGGAAACATTAAAATAGTGTCTACAGGCTTTTTTATCTCTTTAAATCTATTTTACACATTAATGGTTATATAACTATACCATTTCCTAATGCACATACTGGGTTTGGATACCCTTATTTGTTCAATATAGCTAAACATCACTTCACATTAGTTTCAGTTGCTGAATACAGATATTATGGCTTAATGCCTGTGCTTCTGGAAACAGGGCTATGAGACCAATCATTGCAGTCCCTGTGTCTGGCATATTTCAGCTCTCGTATGTCAGATCTTTAAATCTTAGAACAGTTTCTTTTTCCTTCTTTTTCCTCTATAAAGCAAGAATATAATTGCCATTTTTATTCCCTGCTCCATAATAACTGTCATTGGATAATGGAAGAATCAATCAAACATCTTTTTTTCATGTCCCTGCAGCAACAGAACTTTATTATTTTTTACTTCACTGACACTGAGAAGCCTGAATCAATATTGACAAAACATCAAATCTTTTTGAAAAGTTTAGCTATGATGTTTCTCTAAGTTTAACCATTTCACATCTGTCACAAATGCAGAGTAAAGCCCCAGTCTTGCCTATAGACATATGAGTCCTTAATGTAATTCACATTCTGGAAAAGTATCTGCAGTGAAAACAAGGTAATGAGACAGTGTCAAGATTTTACTATATTTCACTCATTAATAATAGAGCTATTTAGTGTTCTACAGTCTCTCTTCCCCTCTCCTCTCTTCCACACACCACATCCCCTCCCCTCAGCTGTGTCACTTCTGTGGCAATGCCCCTGCCTATATGTCATACTGGGGGGATTGGGAGAAGGAATGGTTATTTAGTGTCAGAAATTCCAAGACAAAGTGTTTTTTGAATCTCTTCCTATAGAATTCCCCTAGTAGCTGCCTACTCTGAAGTTGCTTTCAACAGTGAATTTCGCACTCTTTGGGAAGAAGTTGTGGTGATGAAAACATTCCCACACAACTCTGCCAGCATTTCGGATATGAATAGCCCCTACAAGGGCTGCTGTGCCTCTTCAGTACTCTTGCAAACTCTGTTGAAGCTGATTATACAACTCAGGATTAATGACAAGAGACACCCACTACACCTGAGCCCCTGCAACACAATATTTTTGTAACGACTTTCAGCACCACCCATCCTGTCTGTGCTGTGTGGTGCTCATCATAAAAGGTATCCTTACCTATTAAAGAAGTCCTGGTAATCAGATTACCTTTTGTGGTGATTGATTTAGCTAATCTGTACCTGAAACGACCTGAAGCAATTCCTGTTTAACCAGGTAAAATTTAAAACAACCAGGAAAGGAACTGCAGTCACCCATGCCATGGGAAGAGCAGGGGACAGGAACACTCATACATATGTGCACAAACATGTACATCCAAATATTTTAACTGTTTGTACATTCATCTCACAATTAAAGGGGGGTGGCATATGGTAAATGCAAACACAGATATTGTAATAAAATGTGTATATGTGACCACCAGGCACACCGAAAACATGCTGTAAACTCCTACCTAGCTTTAAACTCCTAAAGAATAACAAGGAGCTGATCAGCCTTGTGGTAGCAGTGTGTATGTTTGGTCAAATAATGTATACATTCAATTAATCTCAGTTTCACGCTGGAATTTTTTGTTTCCTGAGTCATGGAATCATTAAATCACAGAATCATTAAGGTTGGAAAAGACCTCTAAAGTAGTGTTCAAAAAACCAAGTTGACATGGCACTTTACAACATGGTTTAGTGGGTATAGCCATATTTGGTTGAAGGTTGGACTTGATGATCTTGGAGGTCTTTTCCAACCTCAGTGATTACACAGTTCTATGATTTTATGATTAACCCAGCACTGCCATGTCCACCACTAAACCATATCCCTAAGCACCTCATTTTATGCATCTCTTAAATACCTTCAGGGATAGTGATTCCTGCTATAGTTCTTGACCACCCTTTTGGTGAAGAACTTTTTCTTATTATCTAACCTAAAGCCCCCCTGGAGCAACTGGAGGCCATTTCCTCTTGTCCCATCGCTTGTTACCTGGAAGAGGCTGAACCCCACCTGTCTACAACCTCCTTTCAGTATTTGCAGAGAGAATGAAGGAGATATCAGGAACTGATGTCTCCTTCTATGACTCTTGGAATGATGGGGTTTTCTACTGTTTCTTTATCTGAGACCGGTGCAAAATATTAATTTTCAAAATTCCCAGACAGGTCTGATTGGTATGAAGAAAGTGAAAAGGTAGCAGAGCATTACACACTCAGCAATCTTATAAACTGTAATGCCTTAGCTCACACAAGTGCATTTGCAAAGGTACACAATATATTACCAGTATATTTTCTGGGAGACCCCAGACATATTTCTTAAATCACTGATGATCTGCATTAGTGTACATATTTTTTCAAATTATTTTGATATCTAATACCGTGTCCTTAAATTTTTTCAAGAGCCTCCCAAAGTTGATAACATCAGTTAGAAGAGGAGTCTTTCCCTTGTTTAGGACTATCTAGGCAACAGATATCCTCCCAACAGGATGGGATGATGTTTAAGGTACGTGTAAATGTACATATTGTAAATTAGCATTCAAGAGAAAACACTAATATTTCCCTACAATAACATCCTCTCTCCTTTTAGGAGGCACAGTGTCCCATGAGTTCCTTCTTTTACTTGCAATATAGATCAATGTTGGTCTCATATCACTGATGCCAATGAAGTTTCATGTAGTTCTCTAGAACAACTCTCAAGTGTTCTGAAGGACTGTTTCCTGAACCTGTCCTGCACTTCTGCTAAAGGTGTTCTTAGTCCATCCTGCTTCAGTCTCAAAGGTTAAATAAAGTAGTTTCTGTGGAGCCAGAATTCACTTATTAAAAATAATGCTACAAAGGCAGGTTAGTAGCCTGTGTTTTACTTTTTAGACTAGGCAGCACAAGAATATGCTTTTGACCATTCATTCAGTTGCTCTCTTGGGTAGTATTGACTGCAATGTAACATAATTGTTCTTGGCTGAGGTGATTTCATCCACTGCTGCTCCATTTTCTCTGCCCGTTGTTATCAAACTTATATTTACTGGGTTAATATAAAGGTACTGACATAATTTCAGTTTCTTAAAATGCAGCATCATGCACTCTGATTTAGCAAAAGCTACCTTCTTTTCCCCCTTCCCTTGGCATATGTCTCAAAACAGTATGAAAATTCAGTAATTCACTCTGCCCCAACACCATCAGTCTGAGAAATTATTTTAAATCCACACAAAACACATCTGTTCTTAGTTCTGTTGGTGACTTTAAATAAATATATAAAACTTTCCCCTGTGAAAAAAAGGTGGAAAAAGTTCTAAAATAGGACCAACCGTAACTGAAATTGTAGTGATATTTATCACTATTCAGAAGTTGAAAACGTTACATTATACTCTGTAAGCCACAATAAAATTTATGACCCTCCTTAATTGCATTATGATTACCGTATTTAAACCTGAACAAATGATATTTTTAAGCCCTAGGATCAATTGATATAGATGTCTTGAAGGAAACACTTTTGCTTTGTCCTTACCACTGAGATAATAGAGCTCATGCAGTTGCTTGTGCTGCCTACATATAAATATACATATATACATATATATAGTAAATTTAACAAATCTTATTATTCAATGTCTTTATAAACATTGTTCAATATGTGACATAAGTAAAGACTTAGAGTTTGAAACATCTGATTTGATCCTTGCTTTTACATAGGCATTCTGAGCACCAATATACAGAAAAATGAGCAGGAGAATTTTGACAGCACTGTGCTTGAGAGCTGTATCCTAGAGCTGCAGAAGGTGTTTCATGTGTTTGATGAGGCTGCATGGTTTTTCATGGTCCATATTACAGGTAAAGCATTCAAAACCAAGGGGTAGTGTGGATATATCAACAAAGCAGACTCAGGAGGGTCAATACATGACCTTGGGGAAGTAACTTAGTAGGTTTCTGTTGTGTGTTTCCATCTTCATAATGAAGGAAGAGAAGAAATGTACTTTATTTCTTCCATCCTTGTCTGCATTCTGGCATAGAGCATTTATTTAATTAATATTTGAAGAAAAACAAACACAGTACTGTGTCCTTGGCTGCATCCCACTAATGTTACAATCATTTAAATACTATTAAAGAAAAAAAAGCAAACAAAAAAGCATAAAGCCTGTCATTTAAAAAAAAATAAAAATTTAAAACTGCTGTTATAAACACTAGTTAAAAATATGCTACAATTTGCACTGATGTTTCTGCCTGAAAGGTCAGTCCTTAGAAAGGAAACTCCTAAAAGGCATAGCAAACCATGCAGTTCTCAAGTAATTAACAGTAACAGTGATGCAGATAGAACTCCCTACAATAAATACACCTATAATGTGAAAAAGAATTTTGAAAGACAATAAAAAAGATTAAACTAAACAGGGATATAAATAAAGAGCATGTAAAAAGAGATACCACAATTAACAGATTTTGATGCCATTATGTTTGTGTGGCTGAAAACATAAATTGTTTCATAAATGGAGGAAGTAGCATGATTTAAGCACTTCTGAAGCAGAAAACTCATTTAGCTTTTTTATGAGGTAAAGACACTTACTGTAAATCATTTCCACACTTGTAGGAGGGCAATATAAATTGCCTTGATAAGATACGACTGATTTAAAATACACTTCTTGAATAGCACTGGCTGAATATAAAGTACCTTATAACTGGATGTGCTCTGAATTCTGAAACTGGGAGTTCATCAACATGTGCAAGAGCTTGAAAACTTTTTATTGGTGCAAACAAGAGGAAGAAAGACTGAAACACAATTCTAGAATATCTTTCATATTAGTGCAACCATTGGACAAATTTACAGAAAGTAATTTCAAAAGAATCTAAATACATAAAAAACCCCAAAACTTCACTTTTGTGTCTCAATATACCACACCTCTTTCCAGCATATATGCATCAAAAACAGAGGCCTATGACAGCTGTGAATTGTAAATATACTCATCAAGACAGCTTGCTCTGGACCCAAATATAAAAGTACTGTGGAAAGAGAACAAACATCAGCACGTATTTTGTACCACTGTGGTGGCAGCACTTATTCATTCCAAAAGCATGTGAGCAGTATGACCCCTGAAGGAGCCAACAAAGATGGGTGTAGTGGCACATATGAGGTGTCCAAGTAACCTAAAGCTGCAAGATAAAGAAGATAAGCACAAAGGACAACCAGGCAGGGTATGCTGCTGAAAGCAGAGGACGACTGGCAACACTAAAGAATAGAAAATGCAGGGAGCAGATGGCAATCTCTTTTTTTGATAGTATAAAACCACAGATACCAACAAGGAGACTCAGGGAAGACAAACCCACTTGTTTTTTCACTTCTCCCACTGCAAAGTTGGCAATGGAGAACGACCAAGGACCCGAGCCGCAGTGCTAACCATGTGGCATCGTGGTGGTGTGTCCTCACAACTAATTTAGAGTGTTTAACTGGTTAAAGGCAAACAGTTTTATACAGATTGTGATGATGACTATAACATGTAGAATGACAACTAGAAAGGAAAATGCTGATGATAAAATACTTTAATAAAATTTTATGGTTTAAAATAGAGTTTTGTCAGTCTCCAAATCATTCCCAGCAATTCCCAACTCTTTGGTTCATATGTGTGTAAATGTTCAGACGCAACACAAAAGAAATGTGTCTTCCTTTTAGAACAATTTGATTTTAACTCTTCTATTTTTTTGGTTTGGGTTTTGTTTAAATGTTTATATGTTTTTGTTTGTTTGTTTGTTTGTTTTAATTCCATGAAATTCATATCTCTAATAAAGGCTATCAGAGTTAAATATTTGTTTCTCTCTTCAGGTGATGTATAGCAATAATAATGGTGGGTAGGTGAGATCTGAGATCGGACAATGTTAAATTTTCTTTTGTACTTCAAAGTAGAATTATTTTTCAGCTGCCTTCTTGTTTGATCACCAGTGTTTGGCTTCATACTCTTGAATCTTACCATCAGTCACAGCTACAAAATTCATGTTCTTTAACTGACTTTGGTAGAACTACATTCATTTATCTCATCTAAAATTCTGGCTTATTTTTTCTGATAAGAACAATATTCAGTTAGACTTCTAAACACTCTTTATCAGTCTTTACTACAGAAGTCATTTCAGATATAGACCCTTCAGCATTAGCACAAGTTTGAAGCTTGAACAAGTCTCAGAAAAACAGGTTTATTAGTTTAAAAATCATATGAATATGGCAGTTTCATTCCAGTTCATTGCGTAATATTGAAGATAATAGAATAAACCTGCTGAAGAACAGTAAGGTTAAATTCATAAGATCTAGAACAGCAGAAAGAGAGGAAACAGATCATAGAGACTTTTAAAAACAAACAAATAAACAGTATGCAAAAGGTCTATTCAGTATTTTGTTCATAGTTTACTAGTTGAAAGGACATTGGTTTCATTAAATTGCTGATATTTGTAGTATGCTTACCCTCATATATACAAATATGATTGTGTACACTTTGCAGAATGGAAGATATCCAAAGAGAAAAGTTTTATTTAAAGAGAAAGATAATGCGCCCTAAAGTGATAAAGATAACAACCCAATTGTTAAGAACTCTTAAAAGGCTTTCTCATCATTTCCAAGCAATCTAACAACTTGTCAATCCCTAACTACCCTCTTCACAGAGGAATGGATCTTTGTAATTGAGATTTTTCAAGCCTGTTTCTGTCTGTTTCTGCAGGTTTCACAAAGGCCAGAGTGTGCCATGCACAGAATCAGCTGCAAGATTTATAGAGAATGAGAACATACTACATGTGCCACCTCTTTCTTCTGAACAAATATGATGTGACAATACAAAACTTTTCCTATACTCTCCTGTCAGTTCTGGTTTGGGATAATGCTGGAAATGAGAAAGTACAGACCTGAATAGAAACAAGGTAATAGTGAAGAATATTCAAACAACTTGTTGAGAAAGTTTAGTTTGGATCGAGTTTGAACTTCTGGAATGAGAAACAGACTTTTATTCTGTTCTGTGGGTAATTGATGATGAGCACTGAGAAACAAAGTGATGGGAGCATTATGCTGCTTTTCCTGTAGAACAGGAACCCTCACTGGCCTGCTATATAATTCTCTATCATGTGTGTGCCCCTGTTATGCCATTTTCTTCTCTGTAGGTGGCTGAGAGCTGTACTGTGCTCCAAAATGTACCCCCTAGTGTGGGACAAGGTGAGGCCACATCTGCTGTTAGCGCTGGGGTTCATTTGCTAGGCAGTGTTGCCACAGCCTAAAAGGAGCAGAGTAGGCTATGCTGAAATACGATGCTTGTCAGTTTAAGGTTTTGTATGACACAGTGCATAAATAACGGTGATAAGACTTCTGAATAAAGTAGAATACTCTAGAATAGTCCTATATTACTACTGTGGTATACTACATTCAGATTATTAGTATTGGTTGAGAAAGAAGATTTTCTTCAAGCTTTTATAAAAAAATTATCTTTATAATGCATTGAAAATGTATGTAACAATAATTTCAGGATGTTTTCCTTGAGAATTGATTTTCTAACATGAGCCAAAATTTAAATTTAAAATATCGGCAATAGGTTTCTCAATTTTAATATGTACATGCTAGAGTATAAGGTATTCAAAATCTAAAATTACCCTTCTAGAAATCAAAGAGAGGATTAAACTAAATTAAAACCTGTCATCAGTCAGTTCCTGTACGGAACTGGTAGAATAAATTAATCAGCATATCTACATCTCTTTATATGTAACCTGGGTTTGGTCAACAGACTGATAAAAATTATTCTCCTAGGTCTCTGTTAAAGTCTGTGGAGTCCCCCTTGGAAAAAAAAGCCAAAAAACCCCCCAAAAAAACCAACGGTGAAATTAGAAGAAAGTAAGAAAGAAAAATCCTTTCTCAGTGATCTTGCAATCCAGAAGACAGGATTCAAATAACTCTTACAAAGATTTTCAGACATACTTATCAAAAGTATACATTCATCAGAATATAATAAAATACTCAAAGATAAACTTTATCCTATATATTTGATGGTAGATAAGGTAATGTTGTCTGTATAGTCTTGTTTGTTTTTTTTTAAATTATTATTATATGGGATAAAGATTTTCAAACATTATTTTCATAGCATTTTCTCTACTCCAAGACATGTCATAACTTGTCTTATGGATTACATTTTTGATCATGCAATGTGTACTGAGTGGAATTTAAATGAATCCTCTTTATTTGATCCTCTTCTCTTTCAAGTACTATTTTTCAATACTTGATGCCTAGTTTTGAATCCTGGTTTATTCAATAAATGCTCAACAAACCTATAAACAGAAAGAGTATGTGATAGTTGATTTTTTTTTTTAAAAAAATCTGTATTTAATGAATTTTTAGTTGAAATATCTTTAATTTTTTAGTATATTATCAGAAGTAAATCTCTGCTAGTTTAAAGTATCTTGGCCACATTAAAATAAAGAAAGCCAATGAGAAGATAGAACTTGTCTGCTTTTTTCCTAATCCCATATTTTATGACGTGTTGAGGGCAGTACATACTGGGAAACCTCTGAACTGGGCAAGCGCCAGAGCAGGGGAAAAGTTAATAGAAAAGCTTACAAGAGACATTTCTAATATATCACTGGTGAGAGAAGGCCACTGGAAAGGAGGAAGAGCAGATCCTGGTTCAGGAGACAAAAGAACAACACAAAGAAAAACAGCAGAACCTGCTAAGAGCAAACATAGAGAACTAAATAGCAAGACAGCAAATCACAAACTTCTTGGATAACAGCCCTAAGCTTCAAATCTGTGACTGAATTTAATTTCTTAATACCTGTCTTGATATAGGCTTTGATGCTTCATGTTTTATTGATGCCTTTTTGTGTTTTCTGCTTTCACATGAGAAAATACTGAAGGGGCCTTTTAAAAATATGTTATAAAGGGAACCTCAAACAACATTTGTCATCATTTCAGAAGAAAAGCATGAAAGGCCAGGAAAAGATACAAAAGTTCTGTCTTTTATTTTATAGTGTGGGATGACTCAATTTAATTCAGTTTAAATTTTCTGTTCTTTTTATGTTTTATGTCCATCACTAAGGGCAACACATGTGCCTCTATCATGTTTTGCTAGGAAATTTTCTTGAGGGAAGGTTCAATAGTTTTTCATTCACAGGAAAATTACTGAACACAATCCAAAATCCAGCTGAATCTTTCAAAAAAGAAGCACAAAATGGCTGAAGTGTATTGTGAAACCAATTCAGGAAAACTTAAAATAATACTTCTGCTGGTTTCACAATTAAATAATTTTCTCATGCAAAGGAAAGGGAACCTACAAGAAAGATGGAGAGAGACAATTTACAAGGGCCTATTTATAGGTGACAGGACAAGGTGGAATGGCTTAAAACTGAAAGAGAGTAGGGTTAGGTTAGATAGGAGAAGAAATTCTTCCCCGTGAGGGTGGTGAGGCCCTGGCACAGGTTGCCCAGAGAAGTTCCATGTGTTCCATCTCTGGAAGTGTTTAAGGCCAGGTTGGATGGAGCTCTGAGCAACTTGGTCTAGTGAAAATTGTGCCTGCCCATGGCAGGCCGTTAGAACGAGATAATCTTTAAGATCCCTTCAAAGCCAGGCTGTTCTATGACTCTGTGATTCCGTGATTTTCAATACTCTGTTGGTCATGCAGGTATAAATGCATATCTGCTTCTCACTTGATTTTTCACTATGTAGCCTGAGCAGCACAAAGAGGAGATCTCTGCAACTGACAGGGAGACAGATCTGGAAAAGAGAGTATTCAAGGTCTTGAAATGGGAGCAATTAAAGAGTCTGGATGGCAGGCTGAATTAATCCTTCAACGCAATACTTTAATGCAGACATATCTTATGGTGTATCTAAGCAACTTAATCCAACAAGATAATGGGGAACATAGAAAGTAGGGAAAAGGGAAAGTATGTGGCATGTTAAAAATGAAGATACACCTGAGGAAACTGTAGTCATATTTCTAATCATCTATTTACTGTTATTCCGTTTTTTTCTACCTAGAAGTCTGCATCTATATACTGATAGGTACTATTGACACGTGAATTTAAGATTTTATCTTGCATGTCTTTGTGAGAAAACAAATTCATTTTGGAAGGAAGAAGTAGATGCTGGTTTTTTTAAAATCTGAGCTAGCATCTTAAAAAATATTCAACAGTTGCTGTAAGATTTATTATTTCAAAATGAGTGCCAAAATCTTTTAATATAGCATTTGAATTTATTCCAGAGGGAATAAACCTCTTTGAAGTATACCTTTGGCTATCAATGAGCTGGACTATAAAATTTTGATTATATATGGTATATTTAATGCAACACCACTAGGTAACAGTTAAGGTACTAAGAACAGGAAAAGACTACAAAAAAGGAAGAGGGAAAAGTATTTTCCAGTTATCATTAATAGCTAATGTAAGGCTGTAAGAAGAAAGAGACATAAGGGGGAAAAAAAGGAGAAAAAATGTATTCACAGAATAGTAGAATTTTCAAGATCAGATAAGAATTATTAAAATTATTTAGGTTTTGTACTCAAGTTTTTCATTCCCTTTATCTTTCATGATGAATATAAGTGTGTGTGGAAAGTAAAAGGCCTTGGTGACAGGGTGAGCTCCAGGGATGGAACTGAAGTGAATTTGCAAAGCTATTAGGAGATGAAAGAGAAACTAAAAACTTTAATGGTTTTATTCCTGCAGGTCTTCTCCAAATACTGGGTCCTGCCTACAGGTCAGAAAATGAGGGCAGCTACAGAGAAACAAAGCTCTTACTGACCTTGTTCTGCAATAGAGAAATGGGGTGCTGAGCTTAGGAAGGCGGTTTTATCAAGTCTTGTAATTAATTGCTACAAAACTGGCAATTCAGGCAGTATCTATGTCATACCTGTGTGCTGTCTTTTTGATGATCACCAGTTATGCCTCCTTTTGACCCAGCCTCCTCAACCACTTCTCAGTAGCACTGAACATTTTCTTTAAAATCCACCTGTTCTTTCTTGCTTATCCTATTCAGTCAGGGCTGACTTCAGAAATGGATACTCATCTCTCTCAGAAATTAGTAGGATCTCTGTAGCTAAGCATTAAAGATTCATCCATTTACTCAGTTTTCAAAGGCTCGTTTTATGCCTTTAAAGCTCCTGCTGGGAAAGTCTTTACAATCAGAATGGGGCCCACAATCTTGCAGTCACTAGTGTTATCAAACAGGGTCTGATTCTTGTTAAATAGTATTAAACCCCCATCAATAAGCATATCTGAGCATGATTTTGACATGTACATAATGATTTAGCTTGGAATGGTACCTTGGTGTCCCTATGAATTCTCAGCATAAAACAACTTTCAGATGAGAAAATGACACTAAACCTGAAATCCACAGCCCTGAGATCATGTCCAAATCAAAACCTTGGGAGATAAAATGCTAAAATCTCTCAAAAATCCCCCAGTAAATCCCAATAAAATGATAAAAACATTTTTATGGGGAGTGAAAGTGCAGTGGGGCAGGGGAGGGGCAGGGAGCTGGTTGGGTGTGTCAGAAAACTAAATTTTAAATAATAATGAAATTTTAATTATATTTGGAGATTTAAAAAATTATTAAATTTGTTTTATTATCATGTATATTATTCTTATATTTTGCATTAGTTAAAATTAATAATTAAATTAATATGCATATCGTCTTATATTTTATTTTCTGTATGATGGTTTATATTTAAACCAGCATTTTTTATTAAAATGTCTTTTTTAGTATTTCACTATATTGTGTTATATTAAAGTGAATTAATGGCACTGCCTTACTTTTCATTATTACCTTAATATAGTTTATTACTTAATAGGTTTTATTATATGTATTATATCTTGAAAATAAATATTAACATATTTATTAAACTTTATTAGCATTTACTGTCTTTTATTATAATATTGTGAACTAGTAATTATACTTGATTTTATTTTTAATATTAGTTTATTTTGATATTTTAATTTGATTATATTTTATATATTTACTACCTTTATATTTTACATATTTATACATTATATTTTGATACTAATATTATTTTACTGGAATGAATATTTCATATTATACTTTTGTATATATTAATTATATTTTATATTATTTAATATGGGGGAGGGGTGGGAGCTGTGGGGGATTGAGGGGCGTTTGGAGGAGGGATGGATTTGAGGGAGACCTGGGGGCATTTCTGGGGATCTGAAGGGGGGTTGAGGGGACTTGGGGAGATTTGGGGGGGATTTGGGGAGGATTAGAGGGGATTTGGGGAGACTTTGGAGGCATTTGGGCTGATTTGGGGAGATATGGGGGAGGTTCGGGGGGAATTGGGGGAATTTGGATGGATTGGAAGAGGTTTGGGGGGACTTTGATGTATTGGGGGAGGGGTAGGAACCAATCCCCCCTTTAGTGGGGATCCCACCCCACAGGGAGCCCAGTGCCTCCCACTCCCCAAGAACCCCTCCCAGAAGGACCCAAAGACTCCCAACCTGCAGGCACCCCGGCCCCATTGGAACACCCCCACCCCACCTATAAATCCCACAGTCCCCATAGGGGATCCCTAGAGGGATCCCCAGCCCCATGGGAACCCCCCAGCCCCACTGGAACCTCCTCACCCCCCTATAAAACCCCTAACCCTGCATACAGGGACACCCACACCCTACAGGAACCCCCACACCATCTATAGACCCCCCCACCCCATAGGCCCCCCCATAGGACCACCCATCATTATCCCACCATAGGGACCTCCCAGCCCCATAGGAACCCCCTCGCAGCCCCTACAGACCCCACACTCCCTAATGGGACCGAGGGGCTGCAGTGCCCACCCTTGGCCTCCCAGTGTCAGCAGTGAGCGCTCTAATTAATATGCAATATATGCTAATGACCTTATTAATATTAATAAACACGTTATTTTTTTAATATGTCGAAAAATAGAAAGCTTTACAGCTTTTTCCTATGTTTCACACAAACTCCTAGTGAATTTTCAGGGGTTTGGGGTTGTTACCTCCCTTTTCTGGGGAAATACAACCTCAATTTTTGGGTGTTCAAAGTCAATTTTTGGGCGGTCAAAGATATTTTTCTGGTGGTAAGACCCCTCCAAAATGAGGAAGGGACCCCAAAATGATGAGGAACCCCCAACATTATAAGGGGACCCTAAAATTATGAGGGAATTCCAAAAATTACAAGGACTACCCGAAAATAATGAAGGGACCTCAAATTGATGGGAACGCCACAAAGTGACGAGAAGATCCCAAAATTATCAGTAACCCCTCAAAATGACTGGGAACACCCCAAAACCTACAGGGACACACCCAAAATTATGAAGAACCCACCCAAAATGATGAGAGAACCCCTGAAGTGGTGATTTCATAGACTGGTTGGAAGGCCTTTTGAAAGTTAAATACTTCTTTTCTTAGAAAGCTTCAACGTTCCACACACAGAAAACACAATAATTTACAATGTCTTTATGCTTGCCTGCATATCTATTGCCTAATCCATATCCATGAAATTTCTGAATGAAGGGAAACATTAGCTATCTTTTTTTTTAAATTATAATTATAGTAATTAAAATCCCAAACAAAGAAGATTTACACTTTACTATTACAGGATGAAAGCTTAATAAGACTTGAATCCCACCAAAAAAAAAAAAAAAAAAATCTATAGACCTCTGAACTGGCCTTACATTTTTTGTGAATTTCTTCATTAAATTAATAAATTGTGTAAATAACGTAGACAGATATACAAAACGTCGAACTGCTTGAAAACTTACACTGCATTAAGCCAGGAAAAGAGAGTCCCACCTTCGCTCTACAAACAGCAGAATAAAGACGTGTGAAAAGAAAATATCTTTTGAAGTTCAGACTCAGACCCTATGCAGTGATACAGGAAAGGATTGCAACTTGTCTTATCGCTTCTTGTCCCAGCAGAAAAGTTTTTAAAAAATCAAGCAGCATATTTGCAGTTCTTTCATCTCTCTACAATAAATTTTATGTTTCTGAGACAAAAATAGACATGCTGGCTCTTTTGTGTTTTAGGTTTGTACTAGAAGTGCCAGTGGAATCAACATCTCCTATTAGAGAGAAAAATAATCTGGATATTTGAGTCTGTCATAATAGATGGAAAAAAGAATCTTTTGCTCTGTGTTCAAATAATAAAAGCAGCATACAAAAATAATGCCCAAGAACAGTCCCAATAATTCTTACATTTAAATTAAGTTTTATAGTGGCAGAGTAGACTTCTGAAAAGTAATATTTCTTAGGTTGGAGTGAAGAAAAAAAATTAGGATCTATAAATATCAGAGTTTTTATTGATATGAAAAGAAGTTTTTTGTGCTGAATAATAAGAGTAATACTGATAAGTAAAAGGTCAGTGAATATACTGAACTGCAGTTGCCATGGGAACCAGCAATGCCTTTTACCTATGATTAGATACTGAGATAAGTCAGGTGTGTGTTTGGGTCTGTATGCTGGTTGGGAGGAAGGTTATTTAACTTGAAGAAATAAATTAGTGAGAGACAGACAAGAAAATGTGTGATTTCATATTCCATTTACATCCAGAGCTGTCATCCCTCAGAACGGGGTCAGCAATTTAGCTGTTACAGTCTAAGGGTTTTGGTTTAGAAAAGTCAACAGCTGTTTTTCTCCAAGGTCAGATGACTCAGCAGAGTAAAATTTCTTCACAAGTAAACTAACTTTAGAAAAATAACTCTATTTAAAAACTGAATGTACAGGTACTGTCTGAGGGTAATGTGTGCATATGTGGCCTCAAATGCCTTCAGATCCATAGCTACGGTATGTCACCACAGGCACCCTGAATTTGTCCTAGATCTTGGAATACATATTTTATTGGTAATATGACTTCTCAATGAAAAGTTAGAAACATACTTTTATCAGTCCACTCCTTCAGCATACAGTCTCAAAAGCACTATAGAAGTTCTGGTAACTCTTTATCTGATTATTAAATGAGAGGAAAAGGTACTTTCAAAGTGATGTCACTCACTAGGAGAGAACTTTAACATTTTCATCAGTTGTAATGTATTCAAAATCAGGATCACGGTACCTTTGTATGCATTAAAAATCATCAATAAATCCTTCTGCTTCTACCAGTACACCAATGACAGATGATTTGATATTGGGTCAATTTTATCACGCAGGTTTTGGGTTATATCTTATTATTTCAAGGATAGTTTCATTACTTGTAACATCACTCTAATACCTATATTTGTGGGCGATACAGAATTTCTATTACAGTTGTAACTTATGATATGATTTTCTTTTCTTCTAATTTTGGCACAGGAAAATTGCAGTAGTTCATTTAAGTCTATTAAGAAATGGCATTTATAATAATGAAATCAAAATTTGAATTGGAAAGCAAGACACAAAGACCTATAGAGCAGTTAATGGTCTAAATGTTGCTTTCAGTACACTACTATCTACATATGAAAAGTAAAATACAGATGTGCAGAAGATAGCATGTGAGGAAATAGGCAACTTGGAGAGTACTGAACCCCAGAAATACCTGAAAATTCTATTTTTTTTTCTACCACTGAAACATTCCCTTTCCCTCTCTACCTAGGTAATATTCCTTTATGAGAGCACACAGGAGGGCCTCAGCTGTGGACGATCCGAATCACCTTTTTATTGCTGGTTGCTTCCCAGATTTCTTCCAGTTTGACAGAGTTCACTGTGGAAAGCATTATGTTTTGCCTGACCAGTTTGAGATACACCACAATGGTATCAGTCTATGAAGAGCCTAAAATAGTTTATTTCAAAGCCTCAGAGTGATTGATTTTCCATTTTGCACATCTAGTCAACCTGGATACACGTGTGTGATCACAGCTATTCTGTGAAGGAAAATTCATTTCTTGTTCTAGTAAAATTAAAGTTGATGCACCAAAGGAAGGGAACATGTAAAAAATTGTTTTCTGGTGTGTTAACAATTAGATCATCTTCATTTCATAAATTCATCAATTTTAGTCAGCATTGTGCCAACATAGAATTATTTCCATCAGTTACAAAAAAAAGGAGAATAGTTTTACCTGATTAAGTTCAGATTTAAATGTTAAAGTTGAGTGAGTGAATTATCAATTTCAAAAAATACAATTGTTTTCAAGAAATCTTGTTTATTTTAATTCATTTCAAGAACTACTGAGTGCATTTTCACTTAATAAAACTGACAGAAAAGAAAAAAATAACTTTTTTTAAGCAGACTGCTTCCATCCGGCCTCAGTTGGCTTTACATCTTTTCTGTATCCTTAAAAGAGTTTGACATCAGTTGTTTTTCATGTGTTGCATATTAAACTTAGCATTTATAAAAAAAAGAGTTTACATTTAGTAAAGTAATTATACAAAGAGAGTTTCATTTTCCTCAGTACATGTGAAAATTGCAAATACTGGAATTAAGCGATAAAACTTTACTATATAATAGTAAAGTACACACACTTAGAAAATTACAACTCCTATTTCCATTCAGATGATTTTTTTTTTTCTCCTGCAATACAAGTGGGAAAACAAGGAGAGTTTTTAATAGAGCAGCATCAGGAGACCTCTTCATCCAAGGAGGTAACAGAAGTCTAAGCTGAAGTAGTTTTTTTGGAAGTAGGATATATAAATCTTGGTTTCTTGTACAAGAGTAAGTCAGACTAGGACTCAATAAATTGGGGTCCTCAACAGAGCAAGGAGGTTAATCGTTATTAGAACTATGACATTATTAATAATCTTAGTAATCATTCAAGATTATTCAGGCCTGCATGAAAGAGACTGTGTGGCCTTTCAACAGCAGAGTGAGACCCACCATCTTCAACTCGCTACTCCTACAAGTGGAGAGCAATTCCCTGTGATATGTGGTGAAACGAAGAAATGGTGAATTGCAACATGGAATGTACACACAGTGCTTCAGAAGCTGCTTTCAGAAAGGGAATGGAAAAACTACAGAGATTTTTTATTTTTCTGGTGGTGGTACAATACAGTAAACATAGGAAATAAGTAATGTGCATATAATTATATTGCTGTCCTCTAGCCTATGTCCCTATAATACAAATCAACTACTGTTGTAAACATGTGGACCTGTTTGGTTATTTTCTTCATTTTTTTAAGTGTGGAGGCCATTGTTTACATGACATGATTTGGGAAATCCACAGATTTCTTCTAATTTAACATGCTAGGAATCAATTATTAATATCCTCTTCCTGTAAGATCAGTTAATTCAGCTGAAGAAATTAGATGAGCTTCATTATTTTACTTCAGATTTCATAACTTAATTGACTTCTGGAGTGATTTCTCTTGCATTCAAAACTTTTTTTTATTTTTATAAAGGTTGGTTTAATAACATACAAGCAGCATTTGTTCTAGGTAAATTAATGAGAATTTTTAATGCTTTGCTTTATTTAAAGTATGTAAGTGTTCAAATTATCATATTGAAATAATATCACAAATTATTTTATCCATAAAGAATGTAACATAGAGCAGGAATCAGAAAGGAAAATATCCTTTCTGTTTATCTTTCACTATTTACCTCATGGCATTAACAAAATAAATCTGTTATTGAAGTTCCACATGACAGATGCTAACAATGGAACACACACAGACTTCCATAATCCATTCTGTACTCTCTTTACACTACAAAAAATATCTTGTCTAATGTTTTATTAAAGACTATTGAAAACGAAGATACAGAGTGTCTGAAATTACAGTGACTGTTTTTAGAATGTGAAAACAAGTCCATCACATGCTCTAATTCACCAATCCTGAAATATTTTAATTTTAATAACATCTCCCTCTGTCTCCAAAATGCACCCAAATTCCATTATCAAATAAAACTCATCTACCATATGTGCATCACTGCAGATCTGCTTGCTCCTTTTATGATGATTTTTTGATAGTTAAAGAGACATATATTCAAGCTTTAGATGGCCTGACAATAGTAATATCCTACCATAGCATACTAGAAATGTTAGCATACATACTAATGTAGAAATACCATACTACAGCCTAATAAAATTTTGATTGTTCTCTTCATCTACTTCATTAAATCTAAAAAATCTGCTTTAAGAAATCTAAGGGTTCATAGTCTGCTCTTCTTCAACAATTAGAATAAGAGCTCGAAGCCATAATAAGGGTCTTCAGAAACAAGTTTCTCTAATGTCCATCAGATGCAGGAGTTAGTAGAAGAGATTTTTCTGGTGACTGTTATTATTCTAAATTTTTAAATTAAAATCTGAGTCAATGATATCACATTCACACTAGAGGATGCCATAACAAGGTGAACTAAGTACCTGTATGTGATGGAAAGCAATTATTTTTTAAGTGCCTATTGTAAGACATTTTTAAAATCCCATGTTACTACCGTGAAGAGATTTTTTAGTACAACTTTGTGCTATATTCTATTAATCTGATTTGATAGCACTGCACGTAATGCTTTCCCCCCTTTATTTACCTAAATGTTGAGCCTATAAAGTGCTTGAAGTGGAATCTTTAAAGTCTAAAAATCAAAATTATACTCATAAACAAAGCGAGTTTTCATAGCAAATTAATAAATTAAATTAAAAAAATAACAGATTTGTCTTCTTCTACATATTTAAAGAAGACATCATTCAGGTGGCTACTTCTACTTACATGTGCTTTAATGATAACCCTGCCTTGCAGTGTCCCTTTTCCCTCCAGGCAACATCATCTTGATGATTAAATGATTCTGTGTTAAGTTTTTGGTTTCCATAATACCTTTACCTTTACTCTTTTTTTCCTCCTTCCTACGTACAATGGGATCACTGAAGCCTAAAATGGAGGCTGAGCTTGCAAGGTTTGGTTTTTTCCCCGGTATTACGTAATCTAATATTAGGATATAATATTATAATGTCATGTTGATTACAGCTGTAAGTAATGTTTTAATATCTGCACTTTTAATTTTAAAGCCATTTGTGTTCAATTATGTGCTGGTTCTTCCTGGGTTGGAGTTAATTTTTTTCATAATGTCTAGTGTGGGGCTGTGTTTTGGATTTGTGCTGAAAAGAGTGTTGATAACACAGGGGTGTTGTCATTATCACCGAGCATTTGTAATGAGTTCTCTGGCATTCTCTGGCAGCCACAATCATGCTGAGAGACTGGGAGCCTGCTTATTGCCCAGAAAGCACCTCTCAAACAGCCCTTTCAATCGCTCTGCATGGTCCTGACAGCACCACATTTCCCACTGACTGACTCTGAAGCTGGATGTTCCAGTGGTTTCTAGCTCAGACTCCTGAGGTGAAAAGCAGATCAAAACCTGGAAAGTTTATAACTCATGAGCTATTAAGAATACGTGCAATATTCAAAAGCAACCAAGGAGATAATGATGTTTGGCCTTAACTTGCTGAACAGAAACGCAGCCATGCTTTTCATGCTTCAATTCTTTCATTTTCATTTTGTTTCATATTTTCAAACAGCCAAGGAAAGTAGGAAAAGTGGCAAAATTATAGTTAATATTTATACTTCTGTTAAAACCCTCTTCCTTTTAAGAGAACACACTGGGTAAACTTTTAAAATGTTAAAACAAGTAAATCCATTGCAGGTTTTAGCAAATCTCACACTCCCCTGGATCTTTCTTCCTGAAGAAAATTTAGGGGGGACAGGGGGGAAAGCATATATATATTGATTGGCTAGTCCTGTCAACCTTTATCAACATCTTCACTCTACAAGCAAATATCAGATTTATGAAGTTATGCTACTTCAGAAACTACAGGAACTGATATTTTATATTTGCCTACTTGTTGGGAACTGTATAGAAAATTTATATCTTGAGTGCATGAGCATTCAGGGTACATAAAAATGAGTAAGTACACTTTTTGCCTTGTATTTGTGTTTTAATTGAGAATCAAAGCCAAGCTGGGAAAACATATCATTGTTTATACAACCACTCAGCTTGACAGGGCAGATGGAAAATTGGGCTAAAAATAGAAAGCACTGGGAAGCGGTCCTTGCTGGGTGAATTTCAAATAGAGATAAGCTAGAGGTGTATGCACCCAGCATAGCACAGAGAGAACCACTGGCTAACAAATACACAGCTTGAGAAGGAAAATTTAATGGCAGCCTTCAAACAAGTAAAAGTGATAAAAAAGGAATGACAGTCTGCAATACTTGATTTCTTGCTGAGTAAATCTTCAAGATACATTAATGAAGATGTAGTTTACATGAATCATCTCTTAAATGCCTCAATTTTTTTCCTAAGTGGCACATTAAAAAAAACACATATTTAGAAAGGGAGGGGATAAATATTAAATAATGGGAATACCAAAAATCTCCTCTTACTTCTGGAGTTTTTTGTTCCAGCCATATGTCTGGTGAACTGCTGCTTCTTTTGTCCAATTAATGAGGTGTCCTGGAGATTTTTGTATAGAACAACTGACCTTGGGCACTCAATATTTTGCTCCACCATAGAAGAGCTATCCTTTACTGTCTAGACCTTTTTCAGGAAATTCACTATGAAGTAATGTGAATTGATATAATCAAAGCTTGGAGATAAAACATATGTAGCTTATGTTAGACTGAAGCAAACTGAGAAGGGAAGCACTTCACAGACAGATAGCAGGTATTTTTCCAGGAACATCTACTCCACACCTAAACTTACCACATGCCACAAATTACTTCCCAACACCTTTTACCACGGTTAAAATTCGCAATAAAAGTCACATCTCCAACATTTTCAAGGAAGGTGAGGGTCATCATAAATCTTTAGAGTACCAGGAAACATCATTATTTAATTGCAAAGTTTCTGTCACTTTGACTGAAAAACAAAGTGACAATCTGTCAGAAAAGAGAGACAGATTATGGAGAATGGAAACTTTTTGTGTTTGGTAGATATTACAGAGTTGTGCACACATGCAAATACCCCTAACTAATGTTTCTTACATCCTATGTAATTGCTCATTTTCCAAGTTTTGACTTTAAATAACCACTCCCAATGCTAAATTTACACTGACAGAGCTATCAAGCTCTCTGAAGGGGGTTCTTTTTGCCCACATTTCAGTGTCGTAGTTGAATGGATATTAAATAAAATTGGCAAAAGGTAATCTAAAGAAGTTAATGAAAATCCTGACAGAGCTGTTAACTCCTTAAAGAAAAAGTCTGCTTGTAGGCAGACAGAGGTTCTCGCAGCAGTGGTTGTGTGTGTTTTACGGTAGGTGATATGATGTGTGAAAAAGAAGGATCAAATTGTCTGGTTGTTGACAAATAGAACAGAAAAGTATAAGACCCAGGGAACAAGGCCAGTCAGTCTCACTTCTGTGTCCAGCAAGATCATGGAGCAGACCCTCATGGAAACTATGCTCAGGCAAGTTGAAAATAAGGAGGTGATGGTGACAGCCAACACCAGACAGCACTATGGGTGAAATGTGTGTGACGAATTTGGTGGCCTTCTGTGATGGGGTCACAGTGTTGGTGGATAAGGGAACAGTGACTGCTGTCATCTACCTGGAGCTGTGCAAAGCATTTGACACTCTCTCCACACAACATCCAGTACCTAAAGAGGGCCCGAAAGAAAGCTGGAGAGTGATGATGTACAAGAGCGAGTAGTGACAGGACAAGGGGGAATGGTTTCCAACTCAAAGAGAGTAGATTTAGATTAGATATCAGGAAGTAATTCTTCCCTGTGAGGCTGGTGAGGCACTAGAAAAGGTTGCCCAGAGAAGCTGTGGATGCCCCATCCATGGAAGTACTGAACGCCAGGCTGGATAGGGCTTTGAGCAACCTGGTCTGGTGAAAGGTGCTGGGAGCTGGAATGAGATGGTCTTTAAGGTCCCTTCCAACCCAGGCTATTCTATCATTCTATGGCTTAATTAAACAATACATGGACTACAAAATATATTGCAATTCTTCATGAACTTTCCTTAGATAAGTTACACAGTCAGTTCTCTTCATTTTCGTACCTACCTTTGCTCTGTTGACTTTTCAGGCAGAAGTGAACATTCAAACATTATAGCCAAAGCAGACAAGCATATCATTACTGCCACGTCAGTTTGCTATGTGAATAGAAAGATTTTGTCTGGGTAATTTTGATAATAATAGTTATTAAATCAGTCCAGAAATAAAGTGAATCTTCCAAATCAAGCAGGGACACATGCTACAACAACAGTGATGCTTCAAAGCTATTTAAGTGTGGACTACATTATTTTTTAATAAATGGGCTATAAGTAATTTCCTTAATTATTCATACATGTGAGCAGAATCTGATAAAAATTTAATTTACCCAAAATATATTAAAAATTGATAGTCAATAAACAAAAAAGCTAAGAGGACACATTAAATGCACAAGTTTAAAATATGTAACTAATTAAATCATCATAAAAATGTTCAGGGTTATAAAAAAAATACTAATGCTGTTGATTCTTATTCTTCTGGATAGAAAATATTTGAGAATATCTTGGATTCTGAAAATTGTTACTTTTTCTTCTAAAGTTGTTGTTTAATAGCCATAGTTTATGAGAACATTGTACCTTCACTAAGTCACTTCAGACACTCAGAGTATTCCAAAAACTGCCCCCCCCAAAAAAAACCCCAAATTTTAAAATTGTAATTCAAAATACAAACTTAATTGTCCAAAAATATGGAGCAAAAATGGCAATAAGGGATTTTCAGAAAGGAAAATGAAAGATGAAGCCTTTAATTTTGGCATTTTAAATGTGAATTGTTCTGATTTTTTTCCTTAACTAGCTAAAACAGGAAGGAAAAAACATGAAAAAAATGTACATTTCAAAAGCACAAGATTTTTCACAGGAAACTGTATGTATTTTATCTGGGATGCATAATCTTTATTCTTGTTTGATTAAAAAAAAAAATCATTCCCAATAAAACTCTGCCAGAACATTAAGCATAATCTGTAGTTAATTGTGTAGAAGCATTCATACTCACTTTGTAGGAAGAAGATATAAAATGACTAACTTTTCAGACAATTAATTAAAAAGTCCACACATAAGACCAAAGTATAACATTGTTATACTTAGTTTTTAAGTTTTATCTTATCATTTTGACAGATTTGCAAATGAAATTCTAGCTTACTTCAGACTCAAAATTCAAGTCTACCATTTTACCTTCATTACCTGATATAACCAAGATGGAAAACAGAAAAAAAAAAAAAAAAATTAAAGGAATATTTCAAAGCTTTTCAGGGTTTCACTGGAAAAAAAAGAAAGTTCTTATAATTATTTCATCTCCTTTGATTGTCAGAGTTTCAGTATTTGTCTTTCAAATCTTTGACACAGTGCACACTGAACAAAAGCTATAACACATCTCACTGCCTATGTTTTTAAATGCCTTTTATTGTATAGAACCCTCCACTACAGAATTGTACACTTGTTGTTTAAGAATCCCAACAGCCTCTGCCCTGCTTTCATCCCTCCTTTCACAGTGACTGTATCGCTCCTGGTCTCAAGGGTCTTTACTAATTTCTGCCATCTTTCCAGGTACAGTTCAAGACACTCGTTTTATAGAGCAAATATCTCTTTTTTTGTGGACTATTGCTAAGTCAAAAGCTTCATTTCTTTTGTAGTAGTAAAGATATACTGAAATACCTAACCCAAGGTGCACTTTATTTCAACAGGAAGAAACGGACAGAATACTGGTAATCTTTAGTAAGACATCCTCAGGGCATAATAAACTTTCTTCTTTGATCTCAATATAGGGACATTTTTGACCAGTAAAGTATCCATGAAAGTGGATAAGCACTTTCTCTTTCAGACTTTTGAGAGAGGTAATTTAAGAAGACATTGAAAATCTAAACCTGCTGCATATCTTTGTGTCCTACTGTTTAAATGGTAAAAAGAAACTGTGTTTCAGAGTCAAAATGAGAGAAAAGGAAGACGAAGTCTCTTAAACCCTCCCAAGAATACCATGCTCAGAAAACAGAGCTTAATTTTCTTCTTTTTGTTGCAGCACAAAGCGCAGAAGATGCAACAAAAGATTATATTGCTATGTAGAAAAGGTAAAAAATGCACACTGAAACTATAGGAAGAAGTATAGTATATATTATACCTATAAATATATAATATAAATATACTATATATTATATAATATAAATTATATATATAATATATTATCTATTTATCAAATGATAAAATGGTGCATGAATCTGGGTTTAACAGTCTGCATAAGCAACAGAGTAGAAAACACATTAGAACACCTGAAATAAGGACGACTAAGCGACATTTTCAGTGTGTGTGACATTTCATTTTACACCATTGGAAATCTCTCTTGCAAACGTTTCTGTTCTTCAGATTTAAACTTCACCTTCTGATGGTATTTTTCCCCCCATTCTCTGCACTCTAAAAGACAGGAGCTGGTGCAATAAAGATTTAATGATATTTTAAAAGAAGATATAGAACATTTTGCAAGAAGCAAAAAGAACAGGGAGAACACAGATTTAGGGAAAAAGGGGAAGTTGAGTTTGGTGACAGAGTCATGACGTGAGTGGAGCAACAAAACAGTATATATGAAAGGGAAGAAGGTGGGAAGGAGATGGGAGGCAAAATTGAAATGAAGATTGTTGAGGTAATCAGAAGGTAGAAACTTTGAATGAAGAGGAAGGAGATGCTTTGTTTAAACAGCAGACATAAGGCAGAGGAGGATCAAAACTATCAGCAAAGGGAAGAGAAAATGAGTGGACTAAGGACACCAGAGGGGTATGAGAAAGAGAGGATCACAGGTTTACAAAGGCAAAAGAATATTATAACAAGAACAAGCAAGTGAAAAATGGGCAACACAGAAACTATACACATTCATTTTCATACCCACACCTTACTGAATGTTTGCCACTACAAATAGAACTGGTTAGCACTATCTTGGAGATTATTTGCTCTAAGAAAATAGGAAAGGTCTGTTTTCTTCCAGACAGTAACCCTTGCTGGCAGGAAGTAGGCAAACAGCCTACATGCAGCCTTGAGAGCTACAGCATGACAGAGTGGAAGGGACCTTGAGGCAAAGTTTATGGTTTATTTGTATTCCCTTTGACGTGTCTTTTCAAGAAAGTAATAGCCTGCTACATAGGCCACTTCTAAGAGGTTTATTTCTATAAAACAAATACATTGACTTTATTGACCATACTATTCCAACCACTTTACAAATGATACAGGGATGTAAAGCTGTAAACCTGTGTTAAGTGGTCAGGTTTATAACTTCTGCAGCAGACAGGTAGCTCAGAACAGATGTTTCTTCTTTTGTGTGTGCTCTTCTATCCCAACACCTTTTTAAGTGGATGTCAGACAAAATATAAATCACCTCCGTATAAAATTCATAAGCCTGAAACTCCAAGTTTTTGTACCCAAAATTACCCACATTACTTTAAGGCTGACCTTGTGTCATAAACAGTATAATGAAGAAAACAGGGTTCATTTCATCTTGTAGAGAAGTACTGTGCAGATAACAGACCCAGACTATATCTGCTCAGTTCTGATTAAGCAGAGGATGTTGGTATATGCTGGGAAAACAAATGGCACAGATGATTGTTTTGGGGACAGTTTACATGAAAGTTCTGGCCTACATTTGCCCTGCTCTAAGATCTTAATTGGACACAGGAAGAAAACCCCACAGAGAAGCACAACTGAACTGATAACTGGTTTCTCATCCTTGTGACAAATCTGGGAAACAAAGGAGTACCAGGAGGTAAAGAGCAACCGGGTCATAAGCACTGATTGGCTTTAGATATGGAGCAAGTTTCAACCATCTAAGTAGAAAGCAAGAGTCAAGGTGATAGCACCGTGGTGGGAATATCAATGCCCAGAGCCTGCCACGGTAGAGGAGCCTGAGCCTTTGGAGGGATGTCAGTGAGTAGGGGCCACCAGGCAGTACCTCACACATCAAGGGACAGCAATGAGTGCCTTCTTTCCTTGTGTCCATGGCAGAAGTGACAGCTGGACCAGAGGACCACACTACTGTCATTATATACTAAATACAGGGCATAAAGCACGTTTCAAAATGGTGATTTCTGTTTACCTGGCGTTGTCAACCCTCTTCATAACTACATGAAAAACATGAAGTCTCTGAGCATTACATCTCTCTCCTTGTGGCTAGCTCACCCTGAGTCCTGCCTGTCATATCTATATTTGAATAATGATCAAAGAACAGGTGACAAATGACAGAGAATCTCTGGTGTCTCCCTTTATTATGACAATTTTAAAACTCTATAAAATGCAGCAGATTGCTATACTTTAAATATGTACACCTGTAATAAAAACACATTTTACCACAGCACTGTGCAAAAGCCTTTTCCATCACTTCAGGGAATATGCTGTTTGCTGCACCAAGATTAGTTATTTTATACTGAGATCAACTAGTTTGATGTCAAAGCCTCTTTGTTCCATACACCTCCTGTTTACAGAAGTGCCCAGAAGAAACAAAATCAGCTTCAAAAGTAATTTGGGAATAATTTTCCAAACAAAGTAAAATAAAAAAAAGATTATGAAGGGCAAGTTTGGTCTGAAGGGTAATTATTCACAAAAGTCTCTGAGAGTGAGATGACTTTACATTAAAGGCCTGCATGTAGCACTGGTCAAAGGGTATAGGGGGAGATTTTACTGCTATTATTTTTTAAGGCATAAACTACGAAATTTGACTTCAGAGAAAATTAGGATGTCTCATTTCCAGGGACTGCTATAAAAACCTTGAAAAAAAGTGACAGAATATTAATGATAACCCAAGATTATCATCTCTCATGAAGTTGTAGTGTGATCACAACTGGCAAATGTATCTCAGAGGTGGTTCTTTGTAGCTTCAAGCAAAGAAAGAGCGAAAAAACACTTCACTAATCATATCCCCCAAATACATTTACTGCAACCTTCCAATGTTCTGTTCTGTATCATCACAACCATCTGGCAATAGAAAGAATTGACCAGGTGTTACAGGAAATAGTTGGCATGCTATTACCTTGGATAATACAGTGTTAAACAGGATTAACAACAAGAAGAAAATTATAAAATTAACAAGAAAACACCACAGAGACTTAAGGCAGTATGATTTTTTTTTTTTCTAGAAGGACTTGAGGAATTAAAGGGAAAAATAAACCAGAAAAACATCTTGCACAAAAGAGATTTTGCTGTGTTAGGAGGCTCTATAGCCAGGTGGAGGCTGGTGATGAGTGGTATTCCTCAGGGCTCTGGCCTGGGACTGGTGATCTTTACTGTCTTTATCAATGACATAAGCAGTGGGATTGAGTGCACCCTCAGCACTCAGGTTTGCTGATGTCATGAAGCTGAGTGGTGCACTTGACACAACAGAAGGATGGGATGCCACCCAGGGGGATCTGGACAGACTTGAGAAGTGAGCCCATGAGAATCTAAGGACGTTTAAAGAGTCCAAGTGCGAGGTACTTCACCTCGATTGGGATAATCTGAGTCATGAGCACAGGCTGGGAGAGAAGGCACTGAGAGCAACCCTGCAGAACAGGACTTGCATATTCTGGTAGAAGAGAAGCTGGATGTGAGCCAAAGCCTGGCACTCGCAGCTCAGAAAGCCAAACGTGCTCTGAGCTTCACCAAAAGCAGCGTGGGCAGCAGGTGAGGGAGGTGTTTCTGCTCCTCTCCTCTGCACTCATGAGACCCCATTTAGAGTGCTGCATCCAGCTCTGTGGTCCTCAGCATAAGAAAAGCATGAATTTGGAGAGAGTCCAGAGGAGGGTCACAAGGATGATCAGATAGCTGGAGGATCTCTCCTAGAAAGGCTGAGAGAGCTGGGGTTGTTCAGTTTGGAGATAGGGAAGGCTCAGGGGAAACCTTTTTGCAACCTTTCAGTACTTAAAAGGGGCTTATAAAAAAGAGGGACTTTTTTACACTGGCAGATACCGATGGGACAAGGGAAAACAGTTTGAAAGAGGACAGGTTTAGATTAGATATTAGGAAAAATTCTTTCCTGTGACGGTGCTGAGACCCTGGAACACATTGCCAAGAGAGGCTGCGGATGTCCTGTCCCTGGAAGTGTTCAAGGCCAGGGTGGATGGAGTTCTGAGCAACGTGGTCTATGGGAAGGTGTCCCTTCCCATGGCAGTGGGATTGGAACTTGGTAATCCTTAAGGTTCCTTCCAACCCAAAACATTCTATGAGTCTATGAACTTGAAAAATACTCTAAAAATATGTTACATGAAATAAATAGGTTGTATTGAACACAAATGTTTGCACTTCTTGAAATGAATATTTTTCCATGAGAATAATATATTTTTCTGCAAAGCTTTCTACCTTTTTTTTTTTTTTTTAAGAAAAAAACAAATCAGACAAAATCAGGACCAAATTTCATCACTGGAAGAAATAATGTGGATTTCAAGAAATGTTTGTCAGATTAGTGTATTACAAAAAATTAAACCTCATATTATCATTGTCATACACAGCAAATGCCACAACAAATGTGGGTTTTGAAAGGCAATACTGTATTATTTATGTATCATTGGCTGCTCATTAGTTACTGTTTGAGCCTTCTATCTTCTCTACTTGTTGCTGTCACAAAAATCTTCCCTGCTAACAAAATACATTTTTTTTCTGTTTTTAATATTAATGTTTCTTCACTAATGGATTCGTACTGCTGGTAAATCATTTTAGCAAGACATTTGACTGAAAATAAGGGAAAATATTTTGGATAGGTAAAAATACATAGCATTCAGCTTGAGAAAAGGTTTGAACACTAACAATTCTTGAACTGAGGAAGGGACTGTGCAAATGCCAGTCCCACTGCTGCCACTGTGTCTCAGAACTCTTAGAGGGTGGCTTAGCACATCTCAACACTGTGAGTAGGGACCCGTACAAACAAGCTATTCATAAGTCAGTCCCAAGCCACAGAAGTGCAGTGCAGAGGCAAAGTCCTGATTTGGTACCTCCCATATAAAGTGGATGTAGCTGTGATGAACAGTGTGTGAACCTGCAGTTGCCAGGCTGCTCTTAGGTCAGATGGAGTTAATGCCCGCTGAGATCAGCTCGGTGGTTTTTGTTCTATGTTCAGTGTATACAGAGCAGTAGCTCTGAGGAGAAGGACCTGGAGTAGCTCTGAGGAGAAGGACCTGGACCACGTTGACTATGAGCCAAGGGTGTGCCCTTGCAGCCAGGAGGGCCGATGGGATCCTGGGGTGCATTGGGAAGAGTGTGGCCAACAGGTCGAGGGAGGTGATCCCACCCCTTTACTCAGCCCTGGTGACACCACATCTAGAGTGCTGTGCTCAGTTTTGGGCTCCTCTGTACAAGGAAGACAAGAAACTACTGGAGAGGGTCCAGCAGAAGCCACAAAAATGATGACCAGGTCATTTCTTCTGTTGTGAGGAGAGATGGTGGGAGCTGGGCCTGTTTAGTCTTGAGAAGACTGAGTGGGGACCTCAAAAATGTATCTACAAATATCTCAAAGGCAGGTGGCAAGGGGATGATACCAGACTCTTTTTAGTGCTCTCCAGTGACAAGATGAGGTGCAGTGGCCATAAACTAATTTACAAGAACTTGTACTTCAGGAGGAACTTCTTTAGAGGGTGGCAGAGCACTGGTACAGGCTGCTCAGGGAGAACATGGAGTCTCTCTGGAGACATTTCAAACCCATCTAGATGCTTTCCTGTGTCATCTGCTCTAGGTGACCCTGCCTTGGCATGGGGGTTGGACTGGATGATCTCCAGAGGTCCCTTTCAACCCCAGTCATTGTCTGACTCTCTGATTCTATGGAATGGAGGTGTTCTTGGTCCCTTTTTTCAAGGAAAGTATTAGTTGGGATTGTTCTTTCTGTGTGGATGCAGGGGCCAAATGGTGTAAGCATTACTGTATGCTTTGGAGTTCTATTTGCTCCCATGAGTGACTTCTTTATTTACTGTACTGACTATTGTGAACCTGACTTTGAAGCACTTAATTGAACCTATATTTTGTGCCACAAGCTCATAGGGGGGATTTCACTCAACAACCAAGGCATTTAAAAGGCAAATTTTGACATGCTCCAGTACTTTTCCGGATCACGCCTTCAATCCTTTTTTCTAAATGGGGCTTTTAGCTCCAGGAGCATTAAACATTTTTGTGTTTGAATGTGCTAGAAAAGTACAATGTAACAATAGTTCTGCATTCAGTGAAGCTGTACAGAATGATGGAAGGTCAAATATAGTAGGGTGGGATTTTTTTTGATTGAAGTACAATCTTTCATTTTCAGCTATTTACTGAACCATTAAACTTCCTGACTGAGTAGGTGTAGGCCAGAATATTCACTGAAGAAACCTTTTAAGTTTCAATGCCTTTCAATATTCTCTTCCTCTTCTGGAAGACTCATTATCCCCAAGTTCTTATGCAGACGCATGCCAAGGTTGATCTTTCAGTCAAAAACACTGTGAGCTTATATTACCTGAAATTAATTCAAATTATATCTATGCAACTGTAATAAAAATAATTGAAACCCTAATGGATAATAAAGAAGACATATTAAAATTTTAGAACTAGTTTTGGTGTAACCTGAGGATTTATAGCAAAGGATTATGTACTATCATAATATGAATTTGTGAAATATATATTTGACACAGTTGTATTTTGCATTTGGTAGGATCTAATGAATATGTACAGTTGATTAAATAGTATGTTATAGATCTAGTCTCCTTTTTGATTTCATGAGAATTCCAATTTAAATTGCAATAACCTAAAGGTCAGCCACAGACAATAGCTGTGTTAGTAGCAATGGCATCATATTATTAATTCAAATTTACTACAGCCTTTAAAGTTTGTCTTAATGTGAGGCATAATGCTGGACAACTACTAATACTAACTGAATTATGGTTCTAAAGTAATTAGAATTTCAGGATAAACTACATTATTTTGTGTATGTATGACTGTGGTGCTAGAGACTGTAAGCTCTACTTCATTAATTAATAAAGAACCCATGTGTTCTGGTTATAGTGGTGCTGGAGGCTGAAGTATTTTGTTTATCAAGGGATAAATCTTTTATAATGGTTTACATCTGAAAGCTGATGAAGGATATGCATCGCTTCTGCAACTTCATCCACAAGACATTGTTTAATTATAATTTCATATCAGCATTTGTGTATAATGTCTAATAACATATGTGAATAGAAAGTTGATTAAACTATTTTAGCAAACTGATTCCTTCAGTTATATTTCAGTTGCTTCTTGAATGAAATTAAAATATTAAGATCAAATCATCAGTCAACAATATAAATTGATTTTCCATCTCCATAAGATTCTACACTTTGTGATTCAAATAAACTACTTGGAGAGGAACTGGACAAAATCAATTATTAATAAACTTTCCTTCTTTTAATTATTTTTGTTGTCACTTAAATCTGTTTCTGAATGTAAGTGTCTGAATTTTGGTGGAAAGCTTTGATGAGAATACATTGTCTCTTGATTAGATTTGGGTTTTTGTGAATGTTAAAATAAATCTTGCACCCTGATACACACCCACACAGAGGTCTGCTTGTTTTTATTGTTATAAAAATTGAAAATGGCAATAGGTTTCCCAGCCCTGGCTGTAGATCGGTGCTATCTTCTTTCGCTGCTATGTTAGAGTATGCAATTCCACCCTGTCATCAGGAATTCTGTCTATCATCAGGAACTGTATATGTGATAGGAGAAGGAGTAATGAATGGGTTTAAACTGAAAGAAGGGAAAATTAGGTTAGATGTTAGGAAGAAATTCTTTCTTGTGAGGGTGGTGAGGTGCTGGCACAGGTTGCCCAGAGAAGCTGTGGATATCCCAGCCCTGGAAGTTTTTGAGGCCAGGTTGGACAGGGCTTGGAGCAACCTGGTCTAGTGAAAGGTGTCCCTTCCCATGGGAAGGGGGTTGGAACAAAATGATCTTTAAGGTCCTTCTCAAATCAACCAGTTCTATGGTTCTATGATCCCTCCCAGGTCAGTAAGAGTTGAAAAAAGAGCATCAATAATCTAGAAAAAGATAACTTTAAAACGAAGCCCAGAATCATGCAATTGCCCTCAGTCTGTGGTCAAAAGGCATCTTCTGATTGCCCTCTCCTTTGGCTGAGCATCTATGCACATCTCCTCTGACATCACACCTACCAGTTCTGCTTGGGAAGCTTCTGGTACCTCACCTTCTTCTCAGCACTCTCTTTTTCACTTTGCACTATAGTCCCAGATGATCTGTATCCATCATCTGACACCATCTGAAAATTTGCAGCATGGAACATCCATGTAGATCTCTGTATGTTGTTTTATGTAGGAAATAGTGTTTATTTGGAAAGTGATTTGGAAAGGAATTTCCCTGTTCTATTTTTATTTGCTATTGAATTCTTATACTACGGAATATGGCAATACTCTGTCACCTGATATTGGTTGTATTCTTCTGATCTAATTGTAATCTAATAATAGATTATAATTTATATCTCTTTACCTTCTGTCATATTCTTGTTTACTGAAACCACATTATTTTTGTTATTGTAAGGATTGCCTAATAATGATATTGAAATTATAAAAAAACTTGCATACTTTTTTAAACTACTTGGGGGGGTTCTCCCTGAATTTACTAAGTTTTAGAAGCATTGGGCCTAAACAATGGGCTTTCTTTTCAATGACAACCAAACTTGTGTATTTTCACACTAAACTGAGTAATGTAGTAAATGCTAAAAATAGTATGAATCTCCCTTTTCTTTGTATCTGTACACTCTTATCATTCCACTTCTTACCACTTGCTAGTCTTTTATTGTAACTTTTAAAAGAAGGATGTGTAAAAAACTCAGCACAGGTGGCCATAAAATTATCCTGAGGTCTTAGCCTGCTTCAATTCAAATGCACCAAATGCTTGTGTATGTGTTCCTTAGTACTGTAGTAATTCCATTTATAAAGAGCTGTGTCCTAATACATGTGGTTTAGTTTCATCAATTACAGATTAAAATGGAGGTCTCCAGAGTGGCCTTTGACCCTGACTTCAATGTACTAACAGAAAATGAACGGGACTGTAAATAATATTACACACCAGGGATTGATTAGCAAAGAGTATATCAGTGAAGCACTTGGAAAACTTTTGCAATAACCCAAATTGAAATTTGGACTTTAAGTGGTCTTTTAGTAACAAAATAAATATTCTATCTGTAAGATACCTCTAGAATTTCACCATTCCCTTTATTTTGTGAAATTAAATAAACAAAGAGTGGGGAATGCAATTTTAGTAATTATTAGACTATTTTTAGGCATAAGGCTGTTCACTGAATGTGGAAATCATGCTGAGTACTAACATAACACTCATCTGAATCATTGCAAACTCCAGATATACTGAATATGATTTTGACCTGTCTATAATTGCCATACATATTTGAGATTGTGTTCTATTATGTTCTATGCTCATATTCTATTATCTGTACACTCTCTTTTTTCATATGGAATGATTATATTGGCATCAGTGATTCTTCTGTATTAGTTATTTCTTCATATGAAGAAAAACTTCATAAAATGTTGCAGATGTACTTTTAATTTGGAATTAATGAAGTATGTGGCACTTGATTTTAAACCCCATTTGGACACTTAAGAAACATTTTTACATACCTGTGTTTCTAAATTTGGATAATGGTTAATCTTTCAGAAGTCCTCTTTGTGGTTGCCTGGGACACATGAAGGAGGGACACATGCCAGTTTATACTCTTCATTACAGTTCTCACAGAAAAGTCGGGGAGACTTGAGTTCCTTCTTTCCAAAATTTGCCTTCTTCCTTCAGTCTGAAAGAAACAACATTAAGTGGAACTATCTTTTAAGGCCTATATTCAAACCCAGAAACATCACAAACCCTACACTTTCAACAAAACCATTAATCCAGTGCAACAGTGACTGTCACTAACCCTGAGGGCAGAGTTTCACAACTGGGAGGTCACTGCCCATACTGGTGGCCAGGATTTCTGACCTTTTGTCACCTCTCCAGACATTTTTTCCTGTTCCCACATTCTCAAATGCCTTTCCAACCTGTTAGATCTGCTGGTGGAGATAACTTCAAGATCATGTCAATGGACTCATCTGAAGGGAAAATAAAAACTAAACAGACAGTATAAAAGTTCTCATTATATTTGTGTTGTTCGTGGTAAAACCCAGGTACTTTATCAAAAAGAATCTGCAGAATTCAGAAGATCATGTATTTTACTCATGGAGAGGTATTCTGTGGGTATTTTTGTATGTAGAAAATCTAATATCTTGAAATTGGAAGACTGGAAATTTCACAAGAACACTTGTGAATAGCCATGAGTTTGCATGTGATTGCCAAAATTCTTTTGGAATAAGTTTTGTTTGTTTGTTTGTTTTTTCAAATTGATACACAAAAATTTTTCAGCACTGCTATTTTCTATATCCAATAATAATAATTATTGGTAGTGGACATTACTTTCAGTTCTAGTATAAAACTTTCAAGTTTTCAAAAAAGTATGTTTACAAAATTGTACCTAATTAATATATTCTGGTTGGTCTGAAATAGACTGAAACTTCACAGTTTCATTGAAGGTTAAGGATTGGAAGAGACCTTAAAAATCATCTAGTCCCAAAACCCCTGCCATGGGCAGGGACACCTCCCACTAGACCAGGTTGCTCAAGGCCTTATCCAACCTGGCCTTGGACACTTCCAGAGTTGGGGCATCCACAACCTCTCTTCTTAGTTATTTTGTCTTCTGCACCACACACAGAGGAAGAAAAAAATCCCACTTGGTACTTTCTGTACACTGAGTCTGTTATCTTAAAGATGAACCTGAAGCCTTGTTCGTTAATCTTTAATACTGTCACATCCAATACCTACTGGGAACTTTTAATTTCAAGAAGATTGCTGTAATTAAAATGTCGTGAACATGGGTTGTTCCCACCAGTTGCAAGCTCTTTGCTTGGTAAAGGTTCCTCTTATCGTTACTACTTGGCACCTGCTGCATCAGGTATAAAATGGACATAATTTTTAACACCTAATTACACACTGTTTAATCAGGCGGTATTAGTCATAGTGGTCCCTGCTAAAAATAAAAAGGGAGTGAGGGATTTATGATAATAGTGTTCCAATTAAGCCTCAGCTACTGCTATTCCCTAACACTCTCTGGACTCCCTGGGAGATATCACAATAAAGCAAGTAGTCTAATTAAGTGGAATATGGTATATATTGTCTTATATGATAATGAGAATATTAAATATTGGCTCTCTGCATATCAGCTTTTCTGATGCATAGTGATTCACTGAGGTCATGGCAGAACCAGTCAGTCTTTCTATCTCATTGTGATGAGAAGTAGCACAGGTGTTTTCCATACCATTTGGTTTCTGATATTATTCCCTAACAACAGTCATAAGCTCACGAGGCATGAATGACATGAACCCAATGTCTGACAGGTTTGCCAGAAGTTAGACAAAGTATAAGAAATAATATGGAAAAAAGTAATAAAAATCAGAACTATCCAAAAATGCAAGCCATGCAGGGAGTGATAAAAAGCCATGAAACCACAGACCAGAGTTTACTTTCAAACAACTAGAGAGACTGCTATGAAAGAAAAAACACTTTAAGAAACACCAGAAATTTTCATCAGGAACTGTAGTGACAGGACAAGGCAAAATGGTTTTAAACTGAAAGAGAGCAGGTTTAGATTAGGTATTAGAAAAGATTCTTTACTGTGAGGGTGGTGAGGCACTGACACAGGTTTCCCAGAGAAGCTGTGGATGCCCCACACATAGAAGTGTTCAAGGCCAGGTTGGATGGAGCTCTGAGTAACCTGGTCTAGTGCAAGATGTCCCTGCCCATGGCAGGGAGGTTGGAAAGAGGTGATCTTTAAGATCCCTTCCAACTCAAGCCATTCTATGACTCTATGAATCAAAGACAAATGATATACAATGCAAAGGTATTTAAAAGTAAAATGTTTTACAGCTGTGAAGGGCACAGGTAGACTAAGTAATTGGTGAATAGGGTGCATGAATCTTTGCAGTGTAAGGTGACACTACGTCATAGTGATCTTAGTATGCCTTGATATATTTTATACTTTAAAAAATATTATTATCAAACCAGCCTTTTATTGATAATTTATTATACTGTTAAAATACAGAGTTAAATTTATCCTTTTACCTTCAGAAAATGTCATCATTTCAAGACACAGCAGTTTTTCACTCTTAAATGTATAAATCTTGATGCAGGCCTGCAAGCCAAAGAGCTTTTACGAGTTTCACTACCTGTAGTAGAAGTGCAGTTGTTATCACAGATTATTGTACTTCTTGTTTACAAGATCAGAAATGCAATGCTAGAAAACTTTGAGATGTACTGAAATATTCTATAAAGACCCAGTATTTAAAGCCCACAATATAATTATGTTGTGTTTGATATCATTGCTTCTTTAAGTCAATGGCTTCCAGTGGTGGAGGGTGAAACCCAAGAAACCCAAAGATTTTCAACTAAAAGATTTTCTGACTGAATAAAACAGTTTTGCACCCCAATAAGTGGTTTATGTGATAATAAATGCATTAAAAATAAGAAGTTTCTCCAGAAAATAAAGATGTGATAAATTAAAACAGCATTGTTTTGTATCCTTAGTAATGCTTTATGGGAAAAATACCACATAGGAAACTGTCATAGGCCTTCAGATTATGACAGTAAACTCAAAGCATCTCTTAATATTTTATTTCTAAAAGAAGAGAAAGTGAATCCTGACAGGAAACAGTTCACACTTGGAGCTTCTTCCCCGGATGAGAACATATACATAAAATACTTGATCCACAACTGGTATGAAATGCTCTGGCAAAATGCTTCATGAAGACTATTTCTTTTTCACATGACTTTTTTTGGTTTTGACATTTTGATAAAACCAATCTTATATCCAATTTCAGTAAAAAGGTTTCACTTAACATACCATCTCTCTTGACCAAAAACCCTGACATACCCACAGTAAACCTAACTTTAGTTTTATAACATGATTTTTTCAAGTGTAGAGATAGTAAATGCTTCCTGAAGTCAAGTTTAACTGCTGCAACATTCTAAATTGTAGATCAATTCCAAGTTAATATAAAAGTATGAAGTACAAGGGCAAAATGCAAAAGGTATGCTTAATAATATATAAATTATACTCTGTTGTATATAAAAGTGTATAAGAGCATCCATTATTCATAATGTGAAAATTAAATGCTAAGGTAGATTTCAATTATCATTTTCATCATTATTATAGAAAAATAACACTGGACCTATTTGGCTCTTTTCGGTCTTGCTTTCATCTGTAGCCAACAATATTTCAAAGTGACTAATCCACCACTAATACAAGCATAGGATGAAACAACCCAAATGTACAGTAAATGCTGTACTGTATGATCATACAGTATCTCAAGGACAAGATGTACACTATAGAGAAGAAAAGCAGATACAAATATTTAAACAGGAGGAAAACATAAATCATACAGTGAAGAACAACTAGAACAAGCTGCTTCAGAATAGGTGCAAGTGATTTTCATTAATTTCTATATTGATAACATTTCCAAGATTAATCTCTCCATACTTTGAAAGAAGAGGTGTATCATTATGAATACACTTTATTAGCTGACCCTAAATACACTTTGGAGTACATATTTTAATATATTCAGTTCTCAAACTCTACACTGAATAGAAGAGACCATCTGGAATACAGTTCCAGGTGTCAATCATGTCTTCTTAAGATGTGTTGAAATTGGTGTGCTACCTAGGAAGGAAAAGGTGATCTTCTAAAGGGCCTGTATATGTCATTTATGATGAAAGAGGGAATAAAGACAAGAACTGCATTCCTGAATCTGAGTAGTAGTCCAGCATCGGAAGGTAAGGTCATAATGAGTGGTACTGATTACAAAAAGCATCCGACAGAAAAGGATCAGTTTAGAATAAACTTGTCTTCCATTTCTAGAATATACGCAGGCATCACTCTCCAGGAAAAGGCTTTGGATGCAGAAAGGAACCAAACAAAAGCAATGAAGAAGCATGAGGGACAATCTTACTTGGTTGATGGCATTTTTCTCTTTTTTTCTTCTACAAATAGTGTAAGCAAATAATATTAAAAGGTTTAAGCTCAAAAAGCAAAAGAATTTCATATTTTCAAAAGCTTTATATAGTGTTGTTGGCTCTTTCTCTCAAAATATGTTAACAATTTATAGGAGTCTAATATGAAACTTATAAATACTTACCAAAAGGTCTCACATCATGACATATTTTATTTGGAGAGGAATTTGCAGCAAGCTTATAAACAAGTTGTATTTTCATGCTGTATGCATTCAGAAGCAGCTCTATCTTAAGCTCCAGTTTCATGTCTAATCCAAAACAACAGATAAAGTAGCTACATTCAACTTTGAATATTAGGCAACCTAAAATTGTAGCCCTCCTTAGCAAATTTCAGAATTTTATACACAGAAGTGTATCAATGTTAATATTTTCCTTCCACATACTGACTTTAAAACTTTAACTTGCAAACTGGGGTTTCATTTTGACATTCTGCCAGCTACTTACAAGGACTAAGATGAATTATCTGTTTGGCACTATCTGCACTTCTGCAGGTCTACCAGAAAAACTCTTCAAGAATTTCAGAAAGAAGAATGTTTAAATCTTGCCAATTCCAAGATTAAATCCCAGGTCTTATAATTATTCTCAAAATATAACATGGCATGCATTTAGAAGGAGTCAAATTCTCCATGAAGGACTCATCATAATCTGTCTATATAATAACACGGTGCTTAAAATCGTAGAAGTGACATTAAAATGCAGAAAAAGTCCTTGTAGTAGCCACTATATCAAGAGTGAAAAATGCTGCCAGTGCAGTCTCGATGAGCAGAATGTCTGGTTAAGATAACTTCTCACAGTAGCTGATACAGGGGGTTTCCGCTTCACCAAGAATCAGTTTGAGAGTTTTCTGAAACAGCAAAAGGCTGAGTGAGTTCAACACTGCAAATAGGGCTGGGATGTATCACACTGGTTTCTATTCACTGAATTCAATTTTGTTTTTCTTTCTGGTCATCCGAAAAACAGAAGTGACAAAAGTGACAATCTCAATTACATGTATTCAAGAGAGTCTTTGGACAACGTGGTGGAAAATGTAGCCAAGGAAATAGTGTTTCGATTTCCATCTGAGCTGAATCTGAAACATAGCAAAAATTCAGAATAGGAGCACATGTATTCCTGTGTGGGTACAAAATGTTTGGGTGCTGTTTCATGAAAAAGTGTCTGTATTTGTGGTAGCAACAGTTCCACTGTTTTTTGAATAGCTCTTCCTATGAATTTCTGAGTCAATAAAATTAAACTGCTATAGGTCAAATTTTCTCCAATTGAGTTATCTGAAGATTTTACACTTCTTTAAGGAAGAATAGTTACCTTGTATTAAAAAGGCATCTTAAGTTAGTGCTTGAAAGAATAGAAAATAAACTGAAGATCTAGTTTTATGGATCTGGCATCCAAAAGCACAGCAGAATTACTAGGGGTGAAAAAGAGCAAGAAGAGTTTCACTTTCTGACTACCTTTGTTACCACCAAAATAATGGCTTTGCTTTTTTTTTTTTTTTCCCCCCCTACTTCTTCACTCACTGATAAACTTCCAAGAGGTTAAGAGTATTTTATTAGCTACAACCGATCAATGCATGGTGGTATCTCTGTAGCACTTGGTATTTAAAGTAGTTTAACGGGCAAATAGATTTATGTGTTCAGTGGGGAACTTTGATTCTAACAAAGCTGCTGCTTCTCGGATATGGAAAGAAGAAAGTGAAATTAATGTAGTTCTACTTTATGGGGTTTACTAGTGTTTATAAAGCAAAATCTTCTATTCTGAGAAATGAGAAAATCCATACCTGGAATGAAAACTTCTATTTGCTTTTAGAAATAATCCATCTCCTTGTTAGAGTTGTGCTCTTTATCCATAGGGGTAAGTTTATTTTGGAAGTGAAGGATGTGAGGCAAAATGACTTTTTTAAATAGCAGTCCAGCACTGATCTTTGTGACGATCCTATGTGGAGTTCAATAAAACCTATACAAGAACAACATGATTTTTTTACACATCAAAATAATTGGCTTTTAGCTAGTCACCCAGTAACATGGCTTGTGGTACTCAGCTTATTGTAAATTTGCAAGAAAAAAGTCAGAGGATATAACTGCTTTAATAACAATCTTTTAACATGCAAGTATATCTCTGTCCTCTGAAACTGTACATTTAAGCTGTAAATATATTTTCAAACCAGCATCAGCAAGTACTAATAACGAAGTGATGAGTACCAAGACAGTGGATTTGACATTAAAATGTCTCTTTTGAGAAGTGCATTTTGCTACACTCCCACACAAAACAAACACTGTAAGAGAAAAACTAAAGTTGCCACAACTACTCTGCTCTACACCTCTGGTGGGGGCTCATGAGAGTTCTCCTGCATTTGTAGGGTTTACACTCAAACCACAGGGTTCCATACTGCCTGTGGAAAGACCTCCGCTGGAAATAGCTGTGGACACTGCCCAGGAGCACGTGGAATTAATGCTTTGGCACAAACAGACAGGCACAGAAACATAATTTCAATCAAAAGCAGTGAATCCGCTTGTGACATCTGCATAAGGAGAAGTGGTGCTAGTGAATGCACTTCATACTAGACACAACTAAAATTGAAATCGACACAAAGTGTAGCTGATGAGGTACCAGCAACATCCATTTTAAAAATGAGAATGCTGATCGTGTGGGATTACTAAAGGACTAAAAGTATGTGCGTGGTTTTGATAAGTCCAGTTGCATATTTGTAATTCTATAATTTTCACTCCTTCCAGTGATGATGTTCAAACCCTATGATCTATTGCTAGGCAATGGAAATTGAACTAAAATAAAATTCATAATTGGTTTTAAAAGAAGTTGATCCACTTTTTTTACTCCACATCTTATTTCCAGGGTACTACAAATAAAAATTTAGGAATCACTATAATAGTATAGGCAAAAATAGCTTTTTCCCAGTTGTTTCAGGGGAGAGCAAAAGTTAGAGTCCAAACACTGAGAGACAATAATCTTATATTTTAAACCTTTGAATTGGTATGCAATTACTATTAGATTACAAAGTAGAGCTTTGTAATCTTAAAAGAAAAGAAAGAACTTTTTAATATAATTTTTCAAGTATGTGTAGTCAGAGTCATTTCTTTAGTTATATTTGTTATTTGTGTCTGCTTCTGAAACTCTGTTTCAGACAGTCAGTCAGTAGGATCACAGTAACAATTTAAGAATCCAGACCTAAGCGTGGTAAGGGCATGAATATAAATTAACAAGGTTAATCATCTGTTCATTAGGCAGCAACTGACTGAAAAAAAAACAAATAGAAGACATGCTCATTTACCAGTTAGCTTGGCTTTCAAGAATTTGATTTGCATCAGAAACATTACTAGTTCAGTCTCTTTTTCCAGAACAAATAGAAATTCATTGAGATGTAATTTGCACTCAAAATATGAAAACGAATATTTTTGTTTTCTTGGAGAACTGAATTTGCAAGAAACAAATGGTAAAATTATTTATGAACACAAGTCTATTGTAACTACATTTTCATTAAGGAATCCTTAACAGACAAAGAATGTAGGAAAGGTTAATTACTTCACCTGTTGTTTCTGTACCTCAAAAAGCAATTTTTACAGAACCAGGTGTATTTCATTAAAACGTTACCTGGTAACTTTCAAATGGCAGAACTGACTTTCTTCTGTGTAACTTTGTGTGTTTGTGTGTGTTGTTTGTTTGTTGGTTGGTTGGTTTGGGGGTTTTGTTTGGTTTTTTTTCAAGGTGGGCACAAAAATAAAGCAGTAAGATCCTTGTATGTGTGCAGTTTTGGGCACTATATAAGACATTAAGCTCTTAGAGAATTTCCAAAGGAGAGCAACGAAGATGGTGAAGGGCTTAAAAGCAAAGCCATGTGAGGAACAGCTGAGGTCACTTGGTCCATTCAGCTTGGAAAAGAGGAGACTGAGGGGAGACCTCATTGCAGTCACAGCTTCCTCATGAGGAGAAGAGAAGGGGCAGGCACTGATGTCTTCTCTGTAATGACCAGTGACAGGACCCAAGGAAACGGCCTAAAGTTGTGTCAGGAGGTTTAGGTTCTTCACCCAGAGGGTGGTTGGGCACTGGAACAGGCTCCCTGGGGAAGTGGTCACAGTACCAAACCTGACAGAGCTCAAAAAATGTTTTGACAATACTCTCAGGCACATGTTGTGTTTCTTGGGCTGTCCTGAGCAGGTCCAAGACTTGGATTTTGATGATCACTCTGGGTCCATTCCAACTCAGGATATTCTGTGATTCTATGTTAGGAAAAATAGATAAATGCTGTAAAATTAGTAAAAACCCCCCAATTCTCTGCTAAATCATGCAGCTGGAATTTCTATTGAAATTAATTTAACTTGATATAGAATAAATTTATTTTTGGTTTAAGTCCTTCTTTCAGTTTTCCCTTTTCTTAAATTATCTTTCTGTATTTTGCTATTAAGCAAAGTAACTTGAACTTAAGCTCTCTTTGAGGTCAGCTATGAAATTCATTCAACAGCAGCTAAATGATTTTCCTAAGATCTTTTGCTTCTTCATTAGAAAGTGAAGTTACATCATAAATTAATTTTCTGTCACATTCTTATGATAACCCAGTGACTTTAGTGTGTCTGATATGCAGAGGAAGCATCTGAGGAATGGCTCACCATAGAGTTCTAGGTTCCAAAAAGGAAAGTGATCCTACTAAGTGCACTCTCCCTCATTGCATAACAGTGATAGGCTGGCCTTGAGAAATTACCTTCACCCCATCTGTAATCCTGGCAGGTTCTTCAGACCTGCCTAAATGTACCCTGTGTTCATTGCAAACAGGATCCCATGATTTCAGGAGGGTTTAATTACAGCACTACATCTCCTCACATATCCATATTCCATTGTGAAACCTCTTGCTCTCCCTATGGATGATTTGCAGCTACATCTATCTATATTCTACCCAGCTCAAGGCCAGTTTCTACAGCCACATTTTAAGTGCCCAATCCCTCCCACCTTAGATTTTCATTGCTTTTCATGTTCTCAGGTGCTGAGCTACCTTCAAGGCAGAAAAGGTCCAATAGGTTCATTCATGACAGATGCACGCCTCGGGTTTTTTCTTTGGTTTTATTTATTTGGTTTGGGTTTGGTCTTTTTTATCTATAAGGTGCTTGCAGAGGATTTGTATATGAAACTCCCCAGCTTAGGATGACCTGCACACTAAATCCAGGAGTTTGGAACCTGCACAGACACACATCAGCTCTTGATCAGGGAAACAGCACAGACTGTGCCTATGTTTCACTGGGGCACAGGCTGCTGGAATTGTGAGCAGCCAAAAAAAACCCCAAACCAACAACCCAAGCTCACAAATCCACGGATGCAATATGAAAGCACCTGCCAAATGCAAGCTCAGAATAAAGGAGATTTTGATCTGTTTTACACCTTCACATAATTTCATTAGCTGATAAAAGCATTTCCAACACCTACCATCCTTCCTGACATCACTCAATATGGTCCAAAACGTCATTTTGAATGGATACTTTGCTATAGAAAATAAATTTAGTGAAAGTAGGATATGCTGATCTAATGGATAAATATCTAAAAACTAAGACATTGCTCCTTCTGTGTTATATATGTAGAAAGCAGAACTCACAAACTTGTATCTTAGTTTTTATGGTACAAGTAAGTTTGTGATTGTTTTTTAAAATATTTTATGTGATATCCCTCATTACAACAAATTAAACTGATTTCATTCATAGTTTTATGGTAAATAGAAATCATAAAAAAAAAATCCAGTGTGTGAAGTCTCTTCAGTTTAGAAGTTGCTGTTATCAGGAACAGGGAAAGTCAGAGAATCCAGTTATTTAAAGATCAAGTAAGTTCAAAAGTCATATTCTGTGGGTTTGTTGGGTTCCAGGTTTTGTTTATTTTTTAAAAACTTTTTTATTTTGGTTGTGGTTTTTTACTTCACCTATTTTTGCCACATTTAAATTCTGAGAGACTTACTGTAACATTGTCTGTGACTACACAGTGTTATCAGACAACTTTAAAGGAATCTGGATCCTTGTACAACTAACCTTTTTTATGCCTTTTTTAAGATTTCTTATCACCCCTCCTTAGAGGTGATAGTGTCCAGTAATTAAAGTAGATACTCCCCAGGGATTTTTCCCACCTTGATCAAGGGATTTTTTTTCCCTTGATCAAAGAAACGGTGATGAATATGGATTAACACCACAAGCACAGTAATTGCCATAAAACAAATCATCTGTAAGATCATCAGGAATATTATATGCAGTGAGATATTTAAATGGTTCCCACTCAAAAAAGCCCTTCTAGGAAAATAAAAGGCTGTGGTCATCTAATCAGACATGATGTTACAGGAGCAGTTTGGCATGTTTCAGCTAATAAAGCAAAGGCTGAAGAAATACATGATTGCATTCTCTAAATTAAAAACGAATACCCAAAGTCACAGGAGAAAAGACATAGGTAAAGGTAAGGGACTGGTGACACAAGGACAAATGTCAGTACAATTACTCTTAATAAAGTAGACCAGAAATTGGAGGGAAAATGTCCACTGTGTGGATGAGATTCATACTCAAATTCATCAAGACATGGTTTAACATTATTCATGGATTACATGACACAGCTGCTTTGACAGCAGAGATGTCAAACCAATGACTTGATCCTTCCAAATCTATATTTCTATGGAGCAAGAGAAAGCAAAACAATGGCAAGAAAAAATAGGAACCTCCTCCCCCCTAGTATTTACAGAAAAGATTATAACCTGGAAGAACAAATCTTTAACCAATATAGCATTTATTTTTTTGGGGGGGGGGGGGAAGGGGCAGTTGAAGAAATAAATCCACCTGGAATTTTCATGCAGACTCCTAGCATTCTGAACACACTCCTTCTTGGTACTCTAACTGTCCAACTCTAATGTAAAAACTTTATTCCCCCTTTGACTTTAAAGAGGCCACTGGTGTGAAACTGCAATTTACATGTTAATAGAGGTCTGCTTCAAGCAATGTGTGACCTAGAACAACCAGTCATAAATATTGAAAGTTAATGACTTGTATTGCAAAATATTCCAACAAAAATTTAATGAAAAAAATTAATGCATTCAGAGGTAAAAAAAGTTGCCGTGCAAGTGAAAGCAAAATAAAAAAAGTCTTTATAGAATGTTCTTTTATATTCTTTGTTTTAAACTAGGCAAAACCAGATGGAGAACAGTGGGAAAGTAACATTTGTAGAAGGAAAAACCAACCAAATATCAGTCTATATAAGCAATTTGTCACAGAAAATGCTAATCACGATTTTCCACTGATTGCCTCTTTAGGTAATACAACTTTAATATATGCAACAGAACATTTTCAAGTGACTGAGGGATTTTGAAGCTGATGATTATCCAAGGCTGACGGTCAAGCGCTGATTATGTGCCCCTCTCTGAAGGGCTGAGTGACCAACCTGATTGTTACAGCTAAATAAATGCATGATTTGAATCTTCTGAAAAATCTGCCTCTTCTTCAAATGTTATTGCAACACACAAATTGCCACATCAAAACAAAAATATTGGTTGCCCCATCAAACTGATGGGCTGAACACAGCCCTCCACTCTTCATCCCCACCTGTGCCATGAGGGGCATGTGTGGGAGGTGTCAGTGCTTTAATCAGTTTTTATTCACATCAGAACTAAGGTGAGACAGTTTTAAATAACTTCCTTTCTTGGTCTCTCAGTACCACTGCCAAAGAACTTTATGAATGTTTCAAACAGGTGATAAATATCCTGTAAACACACAGAGTGGGACACATCACACTTGCATCAGATCAGAGAGACTAAAAGTGCCAGGAGAACAGTAATGAATCACTTTACAAGCTTAAGTCAGTAGCTTCTGTTAAGGTCAGATAGATAAGACTCAAAAGTAGTCACCATTTAAAGACAGCCCAAAGACGTATCAATATACTGGTAGATCAGAAGCAGCTGGTGCTTAAGTTTTCATGTCAGATTTTTTTGGCTGGTTGGTTGGATTTGTATTCAAATGTTGATTGTCATACAGTGTGGGGCATCCCTGTGGTCAGTTGTCCCTCCTCTATCCCCTCCCAACTCGTTGTGCACCTCCAGCCCACTCACTGGTGGGGTGATGTGAGAGGCAGAAAAGGCCTCAACTCTGTGTAAGTTCTACTCAGCAAAAATGAAAACATCTCAGTGTTATCAACACGTTTTTCAACACAAATCCAAAACATACCCCTAGACGAGGTACTACGAAGAAAATTAACTCAGTCCCAGGCAAAACCAGCACATAAATGAACACAAATATCTTTAAAAACATTTCTTACAGCTGTAACCAAACTGACTATTATGTCAATATCATACAGGAAGATTAGATTGATGCCTCAGTCTACATAGTACAGTCTAACATCACTAAACCATTGGTTGTATGTTGCTTTTTGTGTCTGGAGTATGTCATCTCTGCTCCAAAAAAAAAAAAGAGAGGAAAAAAAAAGATTTTAATTCAAATTAGAAAGCCTTTCTTTCCCCTTGAAAAGAAAAAAAAAAAGCAAAACTTTTTCATTTGGAAAGGATGTACAATGATCACCTAGTTCAACTGCCTGATCACTTCAGCGCTGACCAAAAGCTCAAGCACATTATTAAAGGGCATTGTCCAAATGCCTCTTGAACACAGACAGGCTTGGGGCACTGACCACTTCTCCTGGAAGTGTCTTCCAGGGTTTGACCTCCCTTTCAGTAAAAAAATGCTTTCTTGTGTCCAAACTAAACTTCCCTGGGAGCAGCTCTGAACCATTATTGGCAGGTCTGTTTTATCATTGCCCAGAGAGCTTTCACATTTCAGCGTAGGTTTGTCCAGAAATACAGTATCCTTGCTTGTTTCAGAGATAGGAGTTATGCAGCCCAAGAGAGAAAATAAAATCCTTTACTTTATCCCAAATAGTATGCAGTAGTCATTCACTGCAGCTATTCTGTAATACCAAATGTGGTGTATTATATTTTGATATCCCCATATAATCAATCTAAAACCTGTCTTACTGCACTTAACCTGAAAAACGGAATTATGACAAAGTTAGGAAGCTTGTTAAAAAGAGGATAAAAAGGGATAACTAAAATTTAATCCTTTTAGGCACAAGGAGAACACTGCAGAGCACTCCACTGTTACTGAGGCATCAGTGCACACTACTTATTAAGGCTGAATAAGTAATTGATGTGATTAAATAGAATAGCAAGGGAAGGTATAAGAAAGAAGAAGCATATTCCAGAAATAGGAAGTTGCATTTAGATGAATAAAATAGAATCAAACTCTGGGAGGATAAATCAAAACATTCCGGATGAACACTGTTTACAAATATATCTGGAATAAAAATATTGCAGCCTGTACACAGAGCCAGATCATGACTAGTGTATAAAATGAGCCTTCAAAGTGACTACTTTGAAGAGAGGTAGTGATTTCCCCTTCCCCAGCCCCCCCAAATTAGTGTTTACTGAGAAGAGAAATCCAGAGATCCATTCTGGAACTTCTTGTGGGAGGGTCAGCAGGTCTGCCTGAAGCTGAAGCATGAATAAAGTTAATTTTGTTTTTCAGCATCATACTTAACACCACTTTTGTGTTAAGTGAGAAAAGTTGCACCAGACAAAAAGGAAATAGGAACAAAGATTCCAGGTACCATCCAGGTAACTGGAGGTCAATAGGCCAAATGTCTATGAAAAAGAAAAAAGTCAAATAATGGATCCCAAGGTCTGAAAATCTTGGGAAAAAAGTCAGTGCATGTTGGGTGGTTGAAAAAAATTACAAGCCTCTGAAGGCTTGTAAAAAATTACAAGCCTGCTTACAAGCCTCTGGAATTTCTTTACAAGGGTAAAAACCTAGTAGTCTTACATTTCAAGAGGCTTTTACTAAATTCTAAAACTTTTAGAGAAACCAAGCAACCATGGCATGAGAAAAAGGTTGTGATACAGCTAAATAGTTGCCTTACAAAAAATGAGAAACTGATAGCAGTATGTACTCAGTTATCAAAATAAAAACCATGTAGAAGGGTTAATAGGAAGGAAAGATTTCTAATTGTATGAAGTTACTGATAACAATAAAGACAACAGAAAAAAATAAACTCTAAAAGGAAATTTTAGTCCTAAGTGATAGTAAAACAACTAATAAAATTTGTTATAGACAGACACATAATTGAAGGGTGCATAACTAGTTCTTCTTAAAATAAGTAATTTATGAAGGATGTAACCCAAGTTTGCATGTGGAATATCCTGATCTTTGAAGACCATTACCAAACAGGAGTGGTATCCAGGGGCTGTAACAGTTTTATGAAAACTTGACCTCAAAATTCATTAGTTGACAAAAATAAGTACTGCTAGAAGATACTAAGAAACAAAAACACTGAAAAAACATTACACTACCACATATGTCCATGGTTCACTTTTCTTCTTTGAAGAACTGACTTCCCTGACTTAAGATGGATCAGTAAACTAGGGAAAAAAAAATTAATTGTCTAAGCATGTCTAATCAGAAAACAGAGAGTTCAGTGTGGCATGAAAGATCTATAAAATTCAGGAGCAGAAATCATTTGAACATTTGTCATCTCTCCCAACACAGGCCTACTAGTGAAAGGATGAAAGTGGAAGGAACAAGGCTGAAAACAATGGGATGATCCAGCTTTTCACAGAGGAAGATGCCCGTGTAAACCCCTACTGAGGTTAGTGTAGACACTGACAGGCTACTCGGAGCTGATGGAAGGCTGGACAAACATTCAAGAAAGCCTTGAGAGTTTTTAAGTAGAAAAAGCACAGCAGGTTCAAGAAACCTCCAAAGCTAAAATAGTTACCGGCAGAGCTTGCTGGGTAAATAATCATTATAATAAAGTATCACTTAATCTATTTTCTCTCTTCATTACATGCCTGCATGTGGCTGCTGCAGAAGGCAGACTTCTGTACTGCATGAGCTTTTCCTTGGTCTGAGCCAGTGCTGCTGTTCCTGGGAGCTCCTGGGAGGAGGTGGGTCTCTACAACCCCTTGTCCTGGGGTATGGATTTGGCCTCCTGATAGTTTCTGTTGCACGTTTGCACCATGGGGTTAAATCACTCAAGCAGGATTTGATTAGGGTAATTATTGAATTATACAGGTGAGGAGAAAGAGGATGTGAGAAAGAAGGTGTTCTTGCACTCTCACCTCCTCAGCCTCTCAGAAGCCCCACGATTCTTTGACAAGTTCACTGTTACTGCTGGGAAGGAGAGGGAAAAGAATAATAATTTTTGGTGGTTTTAAATATACTACTGGTATTACCTTATGTTAGCAGCTATTTTATGTGCCTGAGCACCTCAGGGACCAATTAACAAAAGTCTCTAGAGCAAAACCCTGATGCATCTTTTCTTCATGATACAGCATTCCCAGAATTTCAGCTTGGACTGCACTTACTTGGTGTTTTTGAAGCAAGATAGAAAAGTAAGGAAATGCACTAAATAATATGTTATAGACAGAAATTCTGAGTGTCCTCTTTGCTAGAAGATAAGAAAGAGACAAATAAAAAGAAGAAGGACAATCCCAAGATTCTTTGTCCTCACCTTTATAAATTTACTATATAATATATATATTATTTTCCCTTGCAACTATTCTCCTACATACAGGTTCTTCTGTCATGTCAGCCCAAGTATTAGGAAAAACTTACTTTTTTCCTTAACATTTAACTTGATAAAACCGTTATTAGAATGCTTTTGAAAAGAGAAAATTTTGGACTGAATGATTAGCATATTTGACAAAAATTCCCATAAAGTTTTAGTTTACTTTAGACCTAATTTCTCAATTTAGAAGAGTAAGCAAAGAAAAAAAAATCTTCTGGACATATTCTGATTAGATTTCATATACATACATAGACTACACATATAATTCTTAAACAAAATAGGACATAATAAAAAAATTTTGGAATTATAATGAATGATTTTTTTTTCATATCACTAACAAAGACTAATTTATTGATACCAAGAGAAAATATTTACTGCTCAAAGGCTTTTAGGAAAGAGAACCAAGCAGTTATACCAGATCAACATGCTAACCTAAATTGTCACATACACAAATACATTCCCCTGATGTCAAATGTACCCAAAATTAGACATGATCCTAATTTCCCTGTTAGAGATAGTCTTTCCCAAAACAATCAAATCTCATTAGCCAATAGCTCTTGAAGACAGCGAGATAGGTATTTTGCTGTATGTTCTATATTATGATCCCAGGCTTTAAAATTGATTTTGAGGAAAACAAACACCATTTGTGAGGCAGCAAGTTATATAAGTAGGAATGATTTAAAATGCTTGTAATCACAAAGATTCAATTACAATATTATTTTTACTAGCTAACATTTTCAAAATGCTTATATGATGCATGGATTGTGTCTCATAGCAAGAGAAGAAATAAACTAAAGTTCACTCAAATCTTCTTAAAGACCATATTTACAACTCCCCTTCAAGCATGGTATTTCCTAATCATGTTTAATAATGAATGTTTATAATAAAAGACACAGGAACTTTTTGTCTCTGCTTTGAAAGCGTGACTACATGGAATAGACTTTGGAAGAACCTCTGTTAGCAAAAATTCTTCCGGGGAATGCTTAAGTTTCAACATACTGATTTAGCTCAGGCATGACCAGGATACTGAAGATCTGCTCCTGAGCAAAACAGAGAAGATCAAAGGTACAACTGCACTTAGCTGAAATCTCCAGCTTTTCCTCATGGCCCTGAACACATCACATGTTTTCATGCAAGGCAATACTCCTCAGTCACTTTACTCAGTACAATTAGAAGTCTTAAATAGTGATCTTGGTTGTATACATGAACTCCATCCATGTTGCTGCTGGAGCAACTGGTATAGCTCATTTTCAGCCATTTCTTCCACAATAATTCCTCAGAATAGAAGCAAACATTTTAATGCCATTTAAATATATGCTGAGACTCAGAGGACCTCTTCTTTCCTCCAGGATGTCTGTTGGAAATCAGATTGCTGATGAAAATAACTCCTCCAGAAAAACCTGAGTTTAATCGAATTTAGCTGGAACTGAGATTGTAACTGTTTTAGTCACTGTTGAAGGGAAAAGATATAGTTGGTTTTAAAAGGCTATCCCTAATGGACTCACACAATAAAATATTTGTTGCAAAACATAAATTGTATGATTTCAGTGTATATTAAACATTAATGTTTCTTTGTCTTACACGCTAATAATTCTTACAATGAATTTAACAGATTCTGCACAAGATTTCAAAACACTTTACAACATAGTCAACTCTATTTTTCTCTACTTTCTCATTAGTGGAGCTATTCATACCTATAGTTACTGAATTAATCCTATTAACAAGATAACTCATCTATAGGCAGAATAACCTGTTGCATCCACAATATTGTATCTAAAGGGTTTTATCTTTTTTTTTTTTTTTTTTAAATGACTTTACAAATGTGACTGAAAAATGTAAGTTTTGAGCTCTGGCAAAAACTCACAAACAGAAAGCAATAATAAGAATATAACATTTTTTTCTATCTTAAAGTTTACCCCAAAAAGCTGTATCAGTTTCATACTGTTTAGATATTCAACTTCAACAAGACAGGTATGCTCAGAGATGGTCACAGTTTTTGAAGTTTTGAAGTATTTAGTGTAGCGGAGGCTGAATTTCAAGTCTATAATTAAAATTGAAATAAGCAAAAAAAAAAAAAAAGGAAAAAGATAATTCAATGTGTTATTGAACACATTTTTCAAATCTAGTTTCTATTAGCCTGAGTGGCTTTGAGAAAATGGGGATTTCCATAGAAACCTTAAAGGAATAAAATAACCATATACAGGACGCTCTGGAAGGGAAAGTATAGCAAGGATGTGTCATCTGGGGGTCTCGATAGACACCAAGTGTTGATGTTTACCGTTGCCTACTTTTCTGCAGAAAGTTTCTAAACCTGCTACTTTTGTATGTTAAAATTGCTATATCTGACGAGGGATTAAAATGGGTTTTAAAGAGAGAGCAGTGCCTAGACTCGATGAATCCTTCAAAGACAAGTCTATCATAGGAAAAGACCCATAACCAAAGTTAAAGGGTCAGTACTTTTGCTAAGTGCAAATACCAGACAGTGCTCCTGGTTGCTCTTTCAGAACATCCAAACTGCCTTTTCTTTTCAATACATTCTGTTTTCTTTCCATTTTTACTACCACTATTACAACAGCTCCTCTTGGCACCACTTTATGTGCAGAGAGTGGTACTATTATACACCACTCTTCCTGGCACTTTAAAACTGACCCAAGAATATCTTTCTTTCATGTGAAGGGTGTCACATGAACACTTTTTTTTTATTAAATTCAAAAGTAGTATAGATTGCAAGTCTAGTACCAGCATTGAAACCAATTTGAATGTACATTGATGCCTTAAAAACAAATAGTTATTTTGAATTGTATCAATAAATCAAAATTTTATTATGTTATTTTAACAAAATAAAAAACCTCTCTCTTTTTTTTTACTAGTGGAATAAAACAAAACAAACAAAAAAAAACCCCAAACACCTCCCCCTCCAAAATTGCCCAAACATTTAAATTACATTGCAACTACTTTCAGATCACCTGTTCTATCAATTTCATTGTCCAGAGGTCAAAACTAGGGAGACAAAAATATTTTCATTATTATTATTATATTATTATTGTTATTATTATTTTATAAATCTTGATATTGCTTTCTACATTTCAAGAGTTACTTATTCTCTTAGCTACGTGAAAGTAAGATTACTGCCAAAAGGATTTTTGGACACTTTCTGGACTGACAGGACAGGTATTTACCACAATTCCACAGCTTTTTCCATTATTTGTTTTTCATTCTATTCAGAATTTGAGGCAACGTGGGATATGATTTTTGTATTCAATTCTGTTATATAATTTTTAGTGAGACATCATGAGGGTCCCTGGGAAAGCTGCTGCAATATGAAGTTGCCTTCCCTGGTAAATGATGTTAACATTTGGCTTGGATTACTTCTGCAAGTGTTCTTAGTCTCTTTGCATTTATTTCTCTGAAGGAGTTTAAAACTTTTCAGTATGCTGGGAGAAGTCGCTGACTGAATACACAGCTGTCCCATGGCAATGACTTGTGAAGAAAATCAGTAAAGTGGCAAATAACTCTGCTGTTGCTCTAATAACATATTTTATTCTGCATGAGGTGGTAGAATTTGGTTGCCAGCAAAAGTCAGTCCATTTCCCATTGCAGATAGAGCAGGAATCTGAGTTTCACAGCCTCACACTAAGCCTGGTATTTATGTTTCTTCTTCTGTACAGTGATGGTACAACATCATTTTCCCGAGAATAATTATCCATCAAAAAAGAAACAAGCTAGTGCCCAGAATGGACAATTCTCTGCTCTCTGTTTTCTGTTTACTGCTTCCAATAAACTTGATGATACATCTTGTACAGCAAGCTACAATTTTTTTTAATGATGATCACATAAAATGATCCATTGAACAATAAACTCTGACCATTATCTATCTAGATGTAAGCACTGAGGCACCTGTACTGTTAATCATTTTTATGTGACTATTATGTGAACAGAATCCCATGATAAGGACTTGGCTGAGGAACTAAACATGGGGACCAAACTTAAATGATCATTGGAAGGTGTTTAATGGCTGCAGATTTAAGGCTTCTAATGACATTATGCAAAAAGAGATGCAACATGACAAAATGAGACAAAAGTTACAGTGAATAGTTGAGAAATATGACAGAAAACATGAAATATATGTATTCTCAAACAAAATATAATATTAAGTTTTCAAATCGGGAGAATCAAGGAGAGAAACTAAGAGTTGTTGGTGCACAGCCAAATAAACTGCCTGGTTTTTACATATCTATAAAAACACTTTAAAGCTGATAATACTGGAGTGTTGTTGCATGGATAATAAGAGGTAAGAACCTCTATAGTTAAGCCAAGTCCAATTAACCGAACAAGAACTTTCCTTGTGTTCACTTGGACATGGATGAATTAGTAAATGGCTAGTGACCACATTTGTATTTAGTTCAGATAGACTTAATTATCTAATAGTTATGTAGACATAAGAAAAAGATAACAGTACAAAACATTATTTAGGAGGTTGGAGTGGCTGACATGCAGAAACATCAAGGAGACTAAGGACAAGTGTCTGGTTAAACAATGTTTAAGGAAACATTCAGCATGAAGTCTAAGATGAAAATACTGAGAAGGAAGGAAATTATACAGAAGCCCACAAGAATTACTAAGAATAATTGGGAAAAAAAAATAAAGAAAAGAAAAATTCAACAAATAAATATCCAAGTTGACCAACAATAACAGTTATTAAACAGGACAACAGTTTTTTCTCAAGGAACTCATAGGAAAGCCGTTTAATTACTATTGTCAGAGAAAAAATGTGAAACATGGTATATGACACGGCAAAATTTGGCACTAAAAAAATTAGAATAGCTTTCCTAGGGTAATTTTTCATCTTTAGCACTGCTATAGAAGTAATTTTATCTGTAATTCTGTTGCACCCAATACATACTTTTTAAAACAGGAAGAATACAGAAGCTTTAATTAAATGAGACCTGTGTGTGGAAATTCAGTAAAGAGATCCAAATAGTTTCACACGTTGATATACTTTTGGCTTTCCCTCATTTTGGTTAAGTTCCAGGTGGTAAAGCACTGTACAACTTCACCTCTGAGCTTTTTTACTGTTTTAATGGAAGGGGATATTCTTTTATCTTTCTCTGAAGCATTTTATGTAACAGCAGCCAGAAATCAAATGCTTTTGTGCAATAGTGCCATTGAAGTCTTTCAGCTATTTGTTTAGAGGGCTTTGCTCACCTTCTGGAGATAAATGAATTTGCCAGTAGGGCAGGTCCAGGAGGGAATTTTCCTTCCGTTTAAGGAAGGATACAATCTCTCTCTTTTGTTCTGCTTCTTTGTTTTGTCCTTTTCTTGCTTGCACTTCTATAAAGTGTACCTTTCCTAAGCAGCACATAGGAATTTAGGTTTCCTTTCAGGTCCTGGCAAAGAATAGCTCTTCCTTGATCCTTACTGCTCTCTACTAGTGGCGCACTGAGGTTGTGTTGTTTTGTTGAGAGCGGTTTTTTAAATTAAGTTTGTTCTGTTGTGCTGAGTGGTTTTCTGTAGCGCACAGAAGAACTTTTCTGAGCTCATGCTTCAGCTTCCTTCAGGTTTTTGGGGAAAAGTAGAACCATGATTGCCTCCTGTTTTCAATTCCTGTTTTCTTAAAATACAGCCAACAAATTGCAGTGGCAGTGTAGAATGCCGGTAATTACCAAAGGTACCCAAGCAGATTGTTTTGGATTTCTGCTTATTCTGACAGTTCATTTCTTCCAGAAGAATGAAATGTTTTGGAGGTGAAAAGTTATGTTCACAAGGGAGCTGATGGATGATATACCAGAGTATCCTGGCCTGTTTTAGAGTTAATCATACTTGCAGTAAGCACTAATTTGGTGTATTGAACTGATGAAACATTTGCATCTTAATTCTGATGGAGTTTGGGAAGCAGATACATTTCCTAACACACAGTTTCTATTCCCATAGCAATGTCCAGTCAGAGAAGATCTGGATACAGAACTGCAAGGTTTAAAAAGGAGCAAATCTAGGGATTTGGAAGAATGCAGATCTAATTAATTACATCAATACAAGTTCCCACTTTAAGGAACAGTCTAAACAAGAGCATTGTGCTGTAAAGTGTATACAATCCCCATGGTCACAACACTGTCTACATATATGGCTTCTGCTACATCCATCCATCCATCTATCATCCATCTATCTATCTATCCATCCATCTATCTATCTATCACTTTCTCTCTCTCTGTCCTGTAAAGTACATGCTTGATAAAACAACACAAGCTCTTAAAAATACTTGCATAAACAGCTCATGTTAAAGAAACAATCTACATACTTGGCTAACAAATTTAACACTGGAAATATGCAAAATTTGCCATGTGGGAGATCAACACTGGAATCTGCTACATCAGTCAGGAACATAACATCTTGATTGGAAGAAGGGAGGTCTTGCATCCCAGATGGGTTGTCTCCTCCCAGATTCAAGTGTCTGACCAATTAGTTTTGTTAATAACATAAATGTAATAGGCTAGAATCAAGACAAAAGCGGCAAACCTTTTCAGGGTCATGGAAACTGATAATGTTTATGAGTATTTTGGTTTTAACACTTCATGAAAGTATTACTGGAGAATAAATTTCACTTCACATTGCATTTCTTTTTTCATGTATCACAGCTCCTTCCTCCACGCATATTTTACATTACATTTTTCATGTAATTATAGGAAGGTAACTTGATGTACCATTCTTTGTCATATCACTGAGTTATGCACATTAAAAAACTCTGCAGTGGAGAGTAAAAAGGAAAATAACAGAGTAAGTCACATAGCTAAAGCCTTTGATCATATATTGTAATAAAATGAATTTGAGTTATATGTAATTCTTGAGCATATGTCATTAGTTTATTTGGCTGCAGAGCTCCTTTGTGCATTGCTGTTTTTCATATAGAACATTTTGCCATGTATATATTTATTCTTTGACGGAGGAGGAGTTTGAAAATTCTTACCAACGTATATTTTCTCCTCCTCCTCACATCTGTTACAGAAAGAAACAAACCAAAAACTCAGCTTTTGGGAAAAAAAAAAAAAGGCATAAAACAGAAAAAAAAAAAATCCCACCATTAAAATACAAACAAGACATGAAATGCTGGAAATGACCTGTCAGATGTTATGTTCAATGACACTTAAGTTACCAGAGTTTCCACTTCAGCAGAACGCTTGGGATCAGAGTAGGGTGTGCTGGGAACTGGGATTTGTGAAAGGTGAGGTGTGGGTAAAGACACGAAGAGCTGAAGCACATGCTTGGGAAATGAAGTCACACAAAGAGAGGAAGGAAGCTCCTCTGCTTTCATGCAGGGATTTGTACACAAGGCTTGTCCTGGAGGGAAGCACTGCTGTCACATTATCCGTGGGATCACACAAGTAGGTGCTGGTGCCCAAATGAGGGCAGCAGCTGTTGCCTGCAGCTGAAATGGGTGCTGGATGCCGAAGGTGAGGTTTTGTGGATGTAAAAGGAGAAGCAAAGGGTGCTTTGTTCCATCTTCAACTCTGCTGCACATCGTGCCCACGTACTGAAACTCCAAGGGTGTATGCCTTGTCATTTTAGAAGTACTCCTCAGCCTGTGGAGGATTTGTGTGCAATTTTCACAGGGGCAGTGAAGTCTGACCCACTAACTCCTTGTTTCTAGAGCTCATACTCAAAAAAATGATCTGACAGTGCTTCTTTTTCCCTGCTCATCATTGTCAGAGGCTAGATGTGTATCACATTTGTGTAACACTTAGACCTGTGATAAAATGTCACATTATTTGCTTCTTCTAACAACCCCTTTGTGTAACTGACCCTTATTGCATTCTGCTAAAATAGAGTTATAGAACACAGCAAAATGACTGCCATTTTGCAGAAATGTTATTTTATCTTAGATTTTGCTTCTGATTTATGTACAGCAACAGTTAACACAAATCAGTGTTGAATGACCAGCTCAATGAAAATATTTGAAGAAAAGCTTCACTATCCTGTCAGCTTTTGATATTTTCTTTTATAGATTTTGATCTATACTTTTCCCTACATTTATTTTACCTGGTAATACATTAGCTTAGTTAAAGAGTTTTGCTTTGAATTTAATTCCATCATTATGAGCAATGACCTTTCCTTTTAACTTTAGCTCCTTCATATCTGAAACAAAGATGACACATCAGTAATATGTGTAACTGAATTATGACATCTTTATTCTGTAGAGATATGAAATGAGGTTTTCAACATTTCTTTCACTGCTCAAAAATTTCAGCCAAAATTCCAGAGGCAAGTGGATACTTTAGAAACCACAGAGGTTTTGTAGAATGAGGCCATTTGAAATCAATTTGCACAACAAACCTTGAAAGATACATAAAAAAGTACCCCCAAAAACCCAACCAACCAAGTAAAAAAAAAATCTTTACATTTTTAAGAAGAGGAATACATCTTTGATTAAAAAAAAAATGCTTTGCAATGCAGTATTTCTCTCTATGATTCAGCTGCGAAGACATGTTCACAGGCAGAGTAATCTTAATCTTGTAGTCCAAGTCAGTGGAAAAGATCTAGCATTTCAGTCTCCAGATCAGCTCAGTGCTGTTAAAGGATTGCTGTCATCTGACCTGAGAGCCAATCAGTACAGGCACAGGATTTTAATTGTTTGAGGAGTGTAAGTTTTGCATTGGAGCCCTGCCCAGTGTGACAAATACTCTCCACGTAACATCAGCCCTGACTGTAGGAGCCTTCCCCTGTGCCCTTCCCCTGCCCATGCTTGTGTCCAGTTTTGAGGCTCACAGGGGTCTCTCTGCGCTGTACTGGGAGGGTCTGAGCTGAGCACCTCACCCTCACTTGCCTATTCCTCCTCTGCTTCCATTTCTGTGAGTGTTGCAGAAGAGCACCAGTCACCTCGGCCACAATCTTGAAGTCTGTGTGCCCTTTTGGTCACGGCAATATAAGATAGATATGAAGCTGTTCGAGAGCTCACAAAGGAAAGCAACAAAGATGGTGAAGGGCCTTGAGGGGAAACCATACGAGGAGAGGCTGAAGTCTCATCCTGGAGAAGAGCAGACAGAGGGGAGACCTCATCACAGTCTACAACTTCCTCCTGAGGGGAAGAGAAGGAGCAGACACTGATCATTTCTCTGGAGTGACCAGTGACAAGGCCTGAGGGAACAGTCTTAAGTTGTGTCAGGGAAGGTTTAGGTTGGATATTAGAAAGAGGTTCTTCACCCAGAGGGTGGTTGGGAACTGGAACAGGCTCCCCAGGGCAGTGGTCACAGCACCAAGCCTGAAAAAGTTCAAGAAGTGTTGGACAATGCCCTCAGGCACATGGTGTGACTCTTGGGGGATGGTCCTGTGAAGGGCCAATAGCTGGACTCAATGATCCTTGTGGGTCCCTTCAAACTCAGGATATTCTGTGATCTCTCTTGCAAGGAATAAAGTTGCAGTTGCCTTCAAAACCTGGATCAGCACGTTTTGATTCCATATACACATTGCATTTCTTCTTCAGCCTTTTTACATTGATATCTACTGGATTATCAATTTTCTACCAGATTATCTATTTTCCTCAGCCTTGTCCCCATAGTCAAACAAAGTATCATTTTATTAAGAATTTTCTTTTTGCATTTTTTTTTCAATTCTTAAGCCTGCTTCCTCTCTCTTTTTCAAACACTTTCCCTTCTGTTCCTTTTTTTCATTTGTGTGTGCATTTCTGGATTTATTAATTTTCTCAGATCCTCTTCTACTGCTGGCTAAGGAGCCCTGCTTTCAGCAAGTTAGATTGTTGAGTTATTACAACTGTTTTCTAGCAAGCAGTGCATCAGGTCACGTAAAGAAAATGAGAGCCTTTCGTGGATACAACAGCATGCCAAGAAGCGTGTAGACATTATCAAAAGATAGGTTGAAATATAACTTGAGATTAAAAGAAAAGAAAGATCACAAAACCCCAATTAATTTCCAAAATAATTAAGGATTTGAAAATATTTGAGAAACATCAATAACGAAGAACAGTAATTTTAATTGCCAGAAAACTTCAACAAGAACTTTGCCATTTGATCTAGTACCAATTATAGGAAGGTTACAAAATTGCCTATGAAAACTTCCTATTTAATTGCAAAAATCAAAATAATTTCTGCTCATGTCTATCTGTTAAATAAATTGTTCTGTCTCAATTGACATCAGGTTGTGGTTTTAAACTTATGATATCCTTTACAGATGTAAATGATGGTAGTCTCTTTTCTACTTCTTCCTTGGTATATTTATTTTTTAGATTCTCATTTGGTTTTCATATACCTATCTATTTCAACTAGTAGTTAAGAGGTTTTTTTGTCTCCGTGATTTTTTTTAATTTTTGTTTTAAAAAGCTTCATTTGAAAATTCACTGCTACCTCCACCCCAGCTCTGTTATCATTTTGTCCTCTCTTCACTGATCTTTTCTATTCTATTTCTAAACCATTTCATAGCACCTCCTCTGTAATTCCTATTTGCTCTTCCAGTTTTCCACTCTGCTACATCCTCATTTCAGTGGAGATTTTTTACAGTTCCCCTGATTCATAACTCTCAAGAACAGATGGATAGGGACAAACCATTGAATAATGAAACTAGACTTGCTTAGACTGATTACTTTGTACTCTCTGTGACCTTAGTTTTTTCAAATGGACAATTCCCTCAATGTCTTATTCTGAAAAACAAACTCAATATAAAAGGTCATCCTGAACTGATTACAGGATCAAGAGTCCTAGAAAATGTGGGCTAAGAAAAATATCTGATTTCCATCCCCAGTAACTTCAACCTTAAAAAGAGAATATAAAAAAATATTTATTGTTACATTCTTAAAGTTTCAGAGCTACTCTCTTTCAGTCACAGAAGTTTCCATATATTTTTTAATTTTTTTTTTTTAAATCTGGTAAATTAACTATAGATGGCTATGAGGTATTACTCAAACAAGTAATTTTCTGACCTATCAAAGAATTTTATCAGTAAAATAATGTAACCCAAAGTAAGTTAAAGAAGTGAGACCACAGTTTCTCTGTAGACATTCTGTTGCATAGCTCTGGTTATTCTATTCTAGTGAAACTCAAGCTGTAATAAATCATGGCATGTCACAATGACAGTTTCAAATGAACATGTTTATTGGGACAGACAAGTACATCACTAAGAGTGTTATTTACTTCAGGTGCTCATATACAGTACCAGCTGTTGGATTTAAACACTGATTCAGTCACTGCAGCTGAAAACTATGGGAATTTTTTGAATCATACACCAATATGAGCAAAAACGAGGGCATCATAGCATAACATAAGTAATGCAGATTTTTTTCCCAACAGCACAGAAACCATGAAGTTTGAGAGAAAATTCTCCTACAAAACCAATCAAAAATTTCACTCCGATCTCTAACAACAACAAAAAAATACTTTCAGATTAAAACTGTGATGATAGTCTTTAAGAAAGTTTAAAGAAAGTTTTGCTTTGAAAAATCAGAGACTGAGCTCTAGAGGCCTGTTAATTTTCACAGATTTCTTCATATATATGCCCAGAGTACCTCTAATCTCTATTTTTCTCAAGTAAGTAATATGTTTGTCAGCAGGACAAACACATATGTGAGATGGGAATTTTTCCTTCACATCGGAATATGGGGAATCAGCTCATGTAGAGATCGGGGGAATCAACGTGATACAAAGGGTGGTTTTGTCACCAGTAGGGTAAAAAAAACCCTAACCCTGAACCCCACAAGCCATAATAAATCAGTGGACTAAACAAAACCCCTACAAAATAAAAACTCATACCAGAGCACACACAGGTGATGGGCACACAGTGTGAAATGTACTTTAAGGTGGTATACTTCAGGAAGACAGAATGCCTGTTGATGTTGTGGGAACTCCAATGTCTAGAATTGCAGTGATTTTATCAAATAGGGATATTTAACATGGAAAAAAAAATAAATCCGCTTCAAGAGTTAATTAGTAGCCTCATGGGAGGAAAATACCTATTCTAAATAGAGGAAAGGAGGTGAGAGTTACCTCATAAGTCAAAGGACTGTTCAGTAGCCTCATCCATGTCCCCTGTCCTTCAAGATCAAGAACCATTGTGTGGAGCTGAGACCAAATGTAAAACAATGACCAGAACAATCAGATGAGAGAGACTTTATGTCCTGATACTGAGAGGAGTTTTTGTGGTTATTCCAGCATCAAAAAATGAGAGTTAATCCTATCTGAAAACTAGTCCAGGAATCATGAAACCTAACTGGACTCAAGTCAAAGATATTAAAGATACATATATTGACAATAGTAAGCTGCCTTTTGGCCATGCCTTATATCCTCTTCAGTAAAAGCAGCTTTACTAATTAATCTGTACAGTCATATATTTTCCTCATAGGAGACTGACATGATGACAGTCTTCTTCTGGTGTAAGTCAAGGAGATGAGCATAAAGCTGGTATTATGAGACCTTCAGCTTCAGCACACAAGACTTGGCAGTGACTTACAAATACTGCAAGATTAATGTGCAACTCTATAAACGGTTCACATTAAAACTAAAGTTAAAATCTCTGTTTCTTTTTATAGATAACTTTCCACGAAGCAACACCACTGATGAGACATAAAGTTCCAAGCAAAAAACAACCCCCAAAGTGAAAAATCCCTGCAGTATTGTTTTATTGTGGTAGGTTAACTTTTCCTAGCTGTCAGGTGCCCACCAAAATGCTCTCTCACCCACCTTCTCATCTGGACAGGGAGAAAACATGATGAAAAGCAGATGGACTGAGGTAATGATAGCTCACATTATGGCAATTAGATTCAACTTGTCATAGGCAAAACAATCAAAAAGATTCAACTTGATAAAATTAATTTAGCATACAGACCTTTGTGGTCTTCTGCACCAGAGGTTCTTCTCACAGGCTGCAGTTCACAAACTGCTTCAGTGTGTGTCCTTTCCACAGAGTCCAGTCTTTCAGGAACAGTCTGTTACAGTTTGGGTTTCCCATGGGGTCACAGGTCCTGCAACAAAGCCTGGTCCTCCTGGACCCCTCTCTGCAGGTCTCATGGGCTGCAGTGGACTTCAGGGCATATCCATGTCCTCCTCTGTTCTCCACAGTCTACAGGGGGGATATCTGCTACACCGTGGTCCTTCATGGGCTGCAGGGAGACAACTTGTGTCACCACAGTCTTCAACACAGGTGCAGGGAAATCTCTGCTCCAGGACCAGAAGTACCCCCTCTTCCTTCTCTTCTTCCTCCTCCTCCTTCTTCTCTCAACTTGCTGCCTGTAGAGTTGTTTCTCTCACATTTTATCACTCCCTTGTCCACTGTGGCACAGCACTTCTTTCTTAAATCACAGAGGTGCCACCAGTTGCTGCTGGTCTCATTTTTGGCCAGCTTTGGTCTGTTAGAGATGGCTGAAAGTGGACAAAGCCAAAGAATTCAGTTAACCCTGTACCAAGAAGCACAAATTTCTGAAACGTACTGGGGTACATTTTACCTTTCAATTCGTCTTTCACATTTAAACTTTCATGTAGTGCTTTTTGGTACTCAGGATCAAATTTAGAATAATAGCTCACTAGTAATTTCTTTAGTTTCTAAACCAAAACAGGCAAAAAAAAAATTAGTAAGGAAGCAGTTGTACAACTATATTTATTATTCTAGGTCAGAGAACAGACAACAACAGCAGAGTAAGGACAGTAACTTTCACAAAAACAGACCACAATTTGAAGGGAATGGGTAGGTGAGCAATCTATAAATGTGTTTTATATACATGAGAGCATTTTTTATACCTATTAAGTTGTCCTACAGGAGAACTGGCAGATCCTGAAAATGAGCGTATTGAAAGGACAGCAATCAGACCAGTGTAATTCAAAGGGAGGACAGTTAATTCAATAAACTACCAATCTAATCAGACATGCAGCAACGTTAAGGGGGAAAAACAGGAAAAAATTGCAAGCTGTCAAAAACGCTGTTGCCAAAGGGTAAGTATGAAGGAGAGACAGAAGAATGAACATGAAAATAATCAGAAAGGCTGGCTATACAGAGAGAAGAGGTTTTATATACACAATAGAAAATGAAATCAAAGGGAAGCGAAAGTCTCTTATTCAACAAGAAAGGAGAACAAAAAAGAGATTACACACAACAAACTAAATTCAATATTTTCTTTGAATTTTTCGTTATAAGAGAAGGAAAGAAAAAGGTAGTTTTTGACCAGATACTTCACAAAATGAGTTTTATCACAAGGATAAGTATGTCAGAGAAAAGAATATTTAGATAAACGAATATGTCATAATAACCTGATAAATTTGTCTTTAAATGCTTTAAAAAAAAATCTAACCAAAGAGATTTATAAAACTTTAGTGGTTTTCTTCAAGAGATCACAGAAGACAGGAGACTTGAAAAAGGGGAGGAATGTGAAATTCTGTATCAGGTCTCAAGAAGTGAGTGGAAAGGAATGTAAATGAATTACAGGTCATGGCACCTACCTTGAGGAATTAGGACAGAAAGAATTATCAATCTATTTATATTGAAAGAGAATAAATTGAAAAAGGCAGACAGTGTAGTTTTGTCAAAGTTCAGATAGTACCAAAGCAATCTTATTTTCTCTGAGATAGAACATGTATCAGGTTAAAACAGAATATGTAACTGACTAAATAAGGTTTTTCTTATTGCCCCGAGGGACATTCTCAGAAGAGAACTAAAGAACCACAACCCAGATAAAAACACAGAGGAGTAGTCATTGGTTTATAAACTACATGTCAAGTACTTATGAATGCTTCCTTCATAGTGAGAGGGTCTTTCATCAATAGGGCAGCAAGAATAAAAGTAGAACATGATAATAGGTGCCAATGACTTCAAATGCACTGTGGCTGGGAAAGAACTCACGGTGGAATAGCAAAAAGGCTCCATGGGGGAAAAGTGAGCCTGAACGGTTAAAGGAAAATTCATATGGAAGGACAGACAAGGACAGAAGAAAGGAAAAATTACTCCAAATATATGGATAATGCACACTCTACACAGATAATGGAAGGGGTCATAGATACAAACACTGTGCTGTGAAGTTGACTAAATCTGTCTGTTTGATGCCTAATCCAGGAAATTGTGAAGACTGTGGCTTTCAGATGCTTACTCTCTTTATATCTAATTGCTTAAATTTGGTGAGAGAATGCTGTAGCACAAGCTTCATATGTAGCCTGTTAACAGAGCTGCTGCTAACATTAGCTATTCTGTTCTTCATCTCTGCAATCAATTTCTTACATCTCTCTCAGTTTCATCTGGAAGCAGACTGCTTAAAAGTAAAGTGATATAAAGTGTTTTCCAGCAACTACTTCATCACTTCCAGTGACCTTCAAATTACATTTAACATTTGTCTTGGACAAAACTATGAGGCTGCTCAGTGTTGTGGACAGGAAGATTCATCTGGTACTGTTAACCTGATCAATAGTGAAATAAAAAGTCAACTGAGCTTACATTTTTACAACCCCAGGAGAAAGTTAAAAAACACATTAGTTGGTTTAACAAAATGATAGCAGACAGAGAATCAGTATCCAAGGTTATAAATGATAATAGCTCAGTAAGCCCTCTACATCATATACAGTCATAAACTACTCACACTGTATTAGTTTAAGGACAATCTCACTTTTGCTTCTCTTACTTCAATAGTTCCTTTGATTTGTCCCGCAGAAAGAAAACAAAAAACCCACCACCCCAAAACCCAATCAACCAATCAAAAAAAGAAAAGAGGCTGTGGGGATCAGAAGCATACAAATTATTATGAATTACATAAAAACAGAAGGTGTCATGTGATGGGGAGATTTATTCTATGAGTTTTAATTATTCAAACTACATGTCCATTAGTAAGTTGTTTGGTGCAACAGAAGTAGATCGGTAGACTGAAACAGATGGTTGTAAAGCTCCTGAGCTTTGCTCCTCTTCTTTCTTATGCTGTTTTCAGAAAAAAAATGTTGTTCAGTCTTCCTCCTTAATCCACATTTACATCCTCTGCACATGACCCCAGAGATGATGTGGTAAACTGAGAGAGTTTAAACAACACAGTGAGTTGACTTCCAGCATTCCTATAAGGTACAAGCAGATGTACAGACTGACTTCTTTGGGAGTCTTTGCACCAGGACTGCTTTACCCATGGTCACCTACGGATGTTCTGAGCACAAGAAATGCATCTTATTTTTTTAGGAAGCAAGGGCTGCTTTGTCTTCTATGCTCCTTTTGATCTTCCCTAAATATTAGTGTGTGGCTTTTGCTGCTGCCTCCATCAACCCTCAGAAAGCATCACAGATCTAAACCTGAGCAAGCTGCTGCAGAGAATAAAATCGACGAGCGTTGCCATGTGAAGTTTGAAAGAAATGTTTAAAGGAGGATGCTGGCAAAGGAAGGTGTTATTTACTGCTTCACTGGATAGCAGAAGATAAATGGGAAAAGAGACTGTAAGTGATCGCTGCTGCTTAGTGGAGGCAGCTTTCATAAGGGCTAGGGAAGTAGTAGGAAGAGCTGCTGCATAGTCTCTAGTATCAAGGGGCTTACTTTATGTCTAAGAAATCCTTCTCTTTTCCTTCAAATGGTATGTGAAGTTCTGTTGCATCCATCCAACTTTACAGCTTTCCATGGCAATTGACAAATAGTGTTGTGCCAAAGTATCTGGAGCCATTAAGAGAGACACAACACCCATCCACGAGACACCATCACCCCAAGACTGTATTCCTTTTCCTGGCAGCCCTCATATCCAAACTCTTCAGTCTCAAAAGCTGCCTCTACCCTCTTCTTGGAATAACCTGGAGGTCAGTGTAGTCCTATTTCCACAGGGAACAATGGATAGTTGTCTTTGCAGCTTTGTGCCTTGCAGAGACCCAAGGCAGACGGACCACAGCCCTCAGGATTAGGATGGGGCATTCACACGCCATAGCACAGGGTTCCTACCCCCTCTGTTCTCTACCACAGCTCAGGGAACACACATACCAATGTGTCAGGGAGATGATGAACGTCTGAGTAAGAGGGAAACCTGCAGATGAAGAGAGAGGGGTTTAAATAGCAAAGCTTTTTCCCTGAGAAGGCAAATCTGGTACACTACTTGCACAAACCGTAGCTGTTAGAAGAAGGGTCTGATTGTGATCTAGATTTTCACAAACACATGGCCTGAATTACAGAAGTTCCAGCAAGATAACATAAACAAATAGTAACCAGCATATTACACCCAAAATCTTGTTACAGGCAAAAGAGAACTAACCATTTTTAGGACCAAGGATTTTTTCTTAACCCAATTAGTATTTTCACACTCTACTAGTCCAGATAATATAATAAAGGAAAACCTCAGTAATCTAGTTTAAATTGTTATATAAAAACTTAGTATCTACCCCTTTTTTCTGTTACAATTGTTTTTCTACCCTGATTTGAGCCCATCTGTGTCTGTAGGAGGAACTTAAATGACTGGTTTGCTGGTCATTGGATGGGACAGGATATTTCCACTGATACCAAACTGGAAACTAAATTAACATTGGAAATAACATGGTGCTGCTATTGTGGATTCATAATATTTTGTGTTCAAAGAAATAATTTTGAGTTATTATATTGAGTTCAGCTGGGATGAAGTCAGTTTTCCTCTAAGCAGATCATATGTTTTGACTGTTTATGAGCAATGCTTGCATAGTGTTAAGAATTTCTCTTTTCCCACTCTGCTCCCCACAGCAAATTGACGGGGGGTGGGCAAGAAACTGGGAGGGGACACAGCTGGGACCCAACTGACCAAGGAGATAACTCCCCCATATGATGTCATGCTCAGCAATAAAAGTTTAGGGAAAGGATGTTTGAGCTTATGGCATTTGTCTTCCCAAGCAACCATTAATGCATAATGGAGCCCTGCTTTCAAGGAAGTTGCTGAAGACCTGCCACTAATGGTAGGTAGTGAATAAATTCCTCTTTTTGCTTTGCTTGGACATGCACATGCTTTGCCTGTCAAACTGTCTTTATCTCAAACCATGAGTTTTCTGCTTTTGCTTTTCTAATTTTCTCCTCCCTCTGAGGCCGTAATGAGTGAGGAACTGATGGGTGCTCACCTGCTAACTGTAGTCAACCCACTGTTACCATCTAGAGTCCTGAGTAATTAATAATAATAATTACACAAGATCTAGAGCAGAAGACTGTACCTCGTTTTGGAAATACATTGAAATTAGAGGACTTCAAACAGTTTTGTAATGTTTTCAAGTTTGAGATTAAAGCAGCAATCAGACCACGCAAAGTTTTCTCCAAAGACTGTGAAGAAGTTTGTTGGAGATATAGAATAATAGAATGGTTGGAAGGGACCTTAAAGATCATGTAGTTCCAACCCACCAGGGACACTGACATATTTTCTTCTGAATAAGAGGATGGAGTGCAGTTGAGTCTCTTGCACCATAGTCCAAAAAAACAGGAGAGATGTCACTTGGTATTATTTATATGCAAGCAATCACTGTCAGTGTCAACCAGGACCCCTTTTACAATACAAAATAGATACTATAGCAGACTAAATCTCAGAGCAGTGCAAATCAGGCTGAAAGGAAGATATATGACTCAGAGTGGGAACATTTCACACCTGTGGTATGCTACGAAGATGTTTTTCTTTGAGATCCGTGTCTCTGTCCTCTAGCCTGGTGGCACGGTGTGCCTTTGGGGAGAAGCAAAAGAGATTTTTCTCTGTATCTTTATCTTTGAAGCCTTCTTCATGTCATTAATCCGGAATGCTTTTAGGGAGGACTTTTGAGTTATTTGGAACAATTTTCTAGGCTTCAAGTGTTATTTAATCACAAGCAAACTGGATGTGAAAGGCCTGACTAGTAATTTTAAGTTTTCCATCCTGATTATCTTGTCTAATCCAAGGCACCATTAACAGTTGCAGCAACACTAAGTTATCATTAAAGCTCTGAGTGGCTGTTACAATGCTGTTTTATGTTTTTGTAGTAGAAAACAGTATGAATACCAGTGATAGAATTGTTTTAACATCACACAGGTGACAGTACACAATCTAAATGGGACATTCTTATGGGAGAGCAGAAATTATGCTGTTCTGGTACGTAACTACAAGTATGCTCAACAAGAATTTCTAAATAATCATAGGAAAAATCAAATCAAGAGTCACCATCAGTATCTGCTTAAGTACCAAGGATGCTATTAAAGCTGATAATCCAATTAAAGAAGCAAACAAAAAAGATACAATAAAGATTAGTAACAATCCTGATGACACTACCTACATTTTTTTCTGAGTTTTCTTAGTCATAAACGGTGTTAACTGGTTCCACAGTCATTATGATAATCAGGCTGTCTTTCTGGGAATGCTTTGATAGCTTGTGCATTAGACTTAGATACATGTGAGATAGTCACACGTTTTTAAAGTACGGTAAAGAAAGGAGATATTTTACTTTGTTTTCTCTGCTGAAAAAATTTCTTCACAAACAAAAATACTCATCAAAATGGTATTTTCTCTTGTACAATGGTGGAATAGGAAAGAATTCTTAAAATTCCCAAGGTACATTTTCTCCAACATTTTGACAAATAAGACAAGGAGTACAGGAATCTGCATATGACTTTAGATTTAAATACCCCACTGAAATTTTGTTATTAAAGCTTGGGCAAAAAGTTTGGAACTGCTTTTAAGTTTTATGGAGCTCATTAGTTAAAGGGAGATGATCAACCATGATTAAGAAGTTACTTCTCTTCATTAAACTCTGCAAAAGGATTCTGCATAGTATCGTGCCTTTCCAACCCAGACCATTCTATGACTCTCTGTACCAATAAACACTTTCTGGAGAAGAAGCTCATCCTTAGCTGCCAGCAGAGAATACTTTTTCCCTCTTTTCCATGTGTGTCTAACTGGGTAGCTGAGTTGAAATGTGTAAAGTTTTTGGCTCTTGGCCACACACTGAACCTTGCACAGCATAGCTAGCAGTGAAATTAGGCTTCGCTTAGAAGCTCTTTTTATTCTAGTCTAAATTACTATCTTTATGCTATGATTTATGTATGTTTTCGGTACTCAGGGGAAGGAAACCTCCTTTCCTACACTTCTTTTCCCAAATATGTATATCAACCAAGCCAGCTTCAGAAATTCTGCAAAAGTATCCCAGCAGTGATTCAGTGATTTTCCTAAATTATCAGTTATATGCCCAACAAATCACTTCATCAGAATTTAGCTAACCATATTCTTTAATATCAGTTTTATCTAGGTAAGAATAATCTTTGGACAAGTACAGCCATTTCACTGTGAGCTCAATGTCAAATCAGATACCTGAACAAATACATATTTGTCATTATGATCCTAGGTATCTATGAAATTTATGCTATGCATATGTGTTGTAAAAATATTTACTTCAAATTTGATACACAAAAACATGTATTTAAAAAACAAACAAACAAACAAGTGAGACTTCTTTGATCTTTAGTGCTTACAACTTTAGTCACTTAAAAAAGGTCTTAAATATCTTCTGGACAATGTAATTTCAGTTTTGGTTTAGCAGCAACACTGCATTTTGTATCCCATTTCACATTTAATTTTACTGTTGATCCTTATTTCTGATACAGCTCTTCAAATTTTGTTTAGTTTACGTATTAGAATATCCCACTATGATTTAACATATCTTTTATTTGAAATTTTTATGATTGAAAAGCTGGTTTGTAATTACACATCTTCATTTATCACACTCTTGGTGCATTTCCCATATTGTAGGGAAATATCTATATTATTTCATTCATAATAGAACTGGTATGATTATTTGCACTGAGGTTTTCTCCAAGGTTTTTCTTCTTTTCTTATTTTTTTAACTGTGCTGCCCCACTGCAGGGTATTTCCCAAGAGATGTGTGGTAATAGCAGGTGGGTTTAAGATACATGAAAGGACATTGCTTTAGTTTTTCACTTTTTTTCCTCTCAAAATAAAAGCGTTTTCCTTTTAGTCCACACTGCATCTCCATGAAACTATAATGAACAGTAATATTGTGAGCAGTATTTTATCACCTTCACCCTTTGCCAAGGGTCATTTACACAGCTGAGGTAACACAACAAAGGAAAAATGCATCACAGAGTATGGATTCCAGTTCTGGTTTTATTGCATGTTAGATGACATTCAAATGTTCAAAATTCACAGAAGTATCATATCTCATCCCTCCCTTTATCATATCTCATCCCTCCCTATCCCTACAGAAACAAATGGAAGAAAAAATGAAAATTTTGATTTTTTTTTTTGTTTGTTTGATTTTTTGTTTTGTTTTGTTTTAGTACTCTGAGAGATGGAAATTGCTTGCAACTTGCCTTGAATGGGGAAAAAATTGCTCACCACCTGTATCTGTTCATAAATAACGAATTAATAGCTAATTTAAGCAGAATTTTATACAACGTTCCTTTAAGGGACTGGAGGTAGGAACGTTTGTAGATTCTCACCATTACAACATTTCATTTTCACAAATGCATATGATTTTAAACATCCAGCTTTTAGAAGCTGATGAGAAGTTATGACCTATCTGCCGAGCTGCCAGGAATGACTAAATATTTGCTGTTAGGCCTGTTCAACTGTTAGGTAGAATTCATTATAATGATTTTTATGGCTCCTTAAATTGAAATGTTTTGCTTCAGCTGTGGTAAGATAACTGCACATAGCTTTGGTAGCTCTGTCACCAGGAAATAACTTAAGGCTGCTGTGACTTGCTTGTTTTACATTATGCTCCCATATTCTTATATAACCACTACTGTAAAATTTTTTTGCTGTGCTTTTCTACACATCCAATAAAAGCATTGCTTTCAAATTATTTCTAGTACTAAGATATAATATTCCACCAAAACAATAAGACATATATATTCATGCTTGTAACGTGTAATAAATTATTTTAGTTGCTAAAAGTCATATTAAGCAGCAGAAGTATTTGTCACAGACAAATCTGTGTGATAAATAAAGTAGATTCACTTCCAATTATTATAATAGTAAATAGATTGGTCTAAGTAGACATTCTTATAAAAAAAGAAAAGTATAAACACTATAAAAAAATGTATAAACAGTGCATAAAAATTGCATTCTTAAGAACCTGAAACAGGCATTTCATCTCATTTCTGTGCAGCATCATAATTTCCCATCCCACTTAGTCATATCAAAGCAAAAGTGGTGATTCTGGTCTCTCCGTGCACACAACTGCAAATTTCTGCTCTCCATCTCTGTGGGAGCTGTGGTATTTGTAGGTAAGTACTTAGTGTTAGCACAGAAAAGAAAAAGAAAGCAGTAGAATTATGGACATAATGTGCAGGTTACAGAAATATTCCCCTTGGTGACATTCCACCTTTAGGATTTCTTATACAAATTGTGAAATCACAGTCTTTCAAGAATGCTTCAAATACTGTAAACACAATCACTTAAATTATAGATGCATGTTTTCAACAATAGGACTAACATAATTTAATCCATGTTCTATCAAAAACCTTGGGATGAACCTCAGGATTTCACAGAATGTTACTCTATCACTCCTAATCCTTTACTAAACATCAGTTATTAAGCAAAAACTGTTTTCAGGGCCCATCAGTACACTGATGTGAAACCCAAAATTCTCCATAATGAGGTGGGGCCTCCCAGTTCCATAGTTTGTTAGCTTCTCTTCAGTAAAGGGGTGCAGAAGTGGAATGGAAATCTGTTTTACCTTTTAAATTTGTACATGAAGCTGGCAGCGGTTAACAGGATATAAAATGTCCTACTTTCCTCACTACAGTGAGCAGTTACCACAAATTGAAAAAAAAAAAATGGTCACTGTGTCCAAACCAGTGTCATTTCTGTTTTTCAGCAAACAAAGTACATAGGGCTGGCAGCACAACTAAGAGAATCAGTTTTCCCTGGGACTTGCCTCCCCTCAGCTTCTGTCAGCCAAAACCCATCATTTGCAGAGGAAGGAAAAGAGCACAAGTATAAACAGATCCTGAGGTAAACAGGGCTTTGGCAGGAATAAGAAGACCTGTCCAATGCCATTCAGAAAGGCTTAAGAAAGTGTGTTCATACTGAACTAATTATGTTTTTATTGTTTATGGAAAGATTGTGGGAAAAGACATTGTTCTCGCTGTAAGAAAGGAGAAGCTGTTAACTTTTCATTCATCCAGCTGAATAATGCAGCTGAAAATGAAGGGAATGCACGAATCTGTCATTTTCTACATTGTGTAGCATTCTTTATATCTGGTATATTTTACTTAAAAAGTGAAAGCATTCTCACATTTGAGAGCAGGCAGACAAAGCCAGCTGTGTCCTGGCCTCCATTCAAAGCAGTGTGGGCAGCAGGTGAGGGAGGGGATTCTCTGCTCCACCCTGGTGAGACCCCACCTCCAGTGTTGCCTCCAACTCTGGGGTCCCCAGCACAGGAAGGACATGGACCTGTTGGTGACTCCAGAGGAGGCCACCAAGCTGATCAGAGGGATGGAGCACCTCTGCTATGAGGAAAGGCTGAGAGAGCTGGGATTCTTCAATCTGGAAAATAGAAGACTTTGGGATGACCTAATTGCAGCCTTCCTGTACCTGAAGGGAACCTACAAGAAAGATGGAGAGAGATGGCCTGAAGTGACAAGACAAGGGAGAATGACTTCAAACTGAGAGTAGGTTTAGATTAGATATTAAGAAGAAATTATTTCCTGTGAGGGTGCTGAGGCACTGGCACAGGTTGCTCAGGAAAGCTGTGGACACCTCATCCCAGGAAGTGTTCCAGGCCAAGTTGGATGGAGCTCTGGGATACCTGGTCTAGTGGAAATTGTCCCTGCCCATGGCAGGGGTTGGAACTGAATGATCTTTAAAGTGCCTTCCAACACAAACCATTCTATGAAAGTCTAGTAGAGCTTAAACATGAACAGTACAAATAATTGCCGTGTGCAAGCTGTCACAGCACCTGTGGGTCAGTGAAACACCGAGTTCTCTGAAATCGTCGCACATCAGCTGAGTAAGTGTAAGTGAAACCTCTAAGAAATGAACACTTGAGAAGGTCAGACCTCCAAGAGGTTAGCTCCAATTCATTAATTTGCAAGCTTTGTCCTCACTTTGCAATGCATTATACTTGGATAAAAATCTTACTTGATCCTTCCTAGGGCGTGCAGAAATATCATTATCCCAGATGTAAAAGTAAGATTGGAAATATTTACAGATAAGGGAAGACCCGTGAAGTTGTGTCAGGTCATATAATGGAAATGTTTCAGAGAAACTGAATCTAACACAGTGCCAAAAAGATGTTTGAACTGTTTTTTCACAATATATGGAAAATAGCTTAGAAATTTAATAAAATCACATAAAAGAATGAAGCCTCACTTACCTCACGAATATTTGAAACATATAATGGTACAGCATATGATTTCCAGAAGGAGGTGTACAAAATGCCATTAAATACAAATGATTTGTACTTGAATGCTTTATTATATTTTTATATCCTTTCAACTTTTTATGTACTTTTCAGCACTATTTGAACATCCCACTGTTGCTATCTTCCGCTGCTCAGGTATCTGAAAATTGATATAATATTCATTTATGCTTACACTACGGCCAGAGAGGAAAACACTATTAGATTTTTCTCTACATAACGAGATCTGAATGTCTCAGAATTGTTCTGGATTTTTATAAGCTATTACCATATTATATACACACAGGTCCAACTTATGTCCTTCTATCCTCCTTCAATTTGATTTAACAGTATTGTTTTTGATGGTTCACATCTTTCCATATTAAAACTCTGTTGCCTCTTTTCTGTTTCTGTTCTCAGACTGTCTTTATGCACTTTTTTTGGCCTGTCTGCATATTATTCATCATAAAGTACAAAAATTTAAGCATTATTTGAAAGCATTAGCAACATTAGCATTATTTTCTCTGCCAGATTACTAAAAAAAAAAAGAAAATCAACCAAGAAAACACCACTTCTGCAGTACTCCCTGCCTTCTTTTTCTTAATTTCTGTATGATGTCATTTACTATCATCTTTTTTTGGCAGATTAGCCCTTCACACAGGGAAGGATTCATGTATATATTCTCTTTTTCCATGATGCCTCCCATCTCTACTTAGCACTAAACAGCTATTCATTTCCAAAGGACTTTTCTCCTGTATTGAGGCCCTGCTTGCATGAGTGTCCTGTTTCTGTGATGCATTCTTTCTGCCTAAAAGGATTTTGAATCCTTAGTCATCTCCATAATGATTTTAAAAGAGATTGCCGGCTGGCATCCTTGCCAGGTTAGTTCATTGCCCAAATACATCATGATAAACTTCCTGCATTTACCTATTACTGGTATGTCTCTCATTTAGATTCATGAAAAGCTGCATATGCTGTCTCAACAGGCAGAAGCAGAATTAACATTCTGCCCAAAAGGGAATGAAATGATCTCTTGGAAGGAAGAGGAAGGTATAGCATAAACAGGCAGATAAGTCTCAGGAGCTCCTGGGAAATGATGACTCTAAGAAGCAGTACTGCAGCTGGAGTCAGTGGACAAAGACATCCCATAAACATGCTGAGGGGGGACTGATGGTGTCCTGCAGAGGAGCACCAACTATCCCCCACCTGGGAGTGTCAGCACTTGTATCCAAGAGACTATTAAAAAGGAATATAAAAACTTACTGCTACTACCATAAGCTGTTTCAATTGATAAAGAAATAGGTACAAGAATCTATCAGCTTTCATGTCTTTTATGACGGAAAGGAACAAATATAAGGAAGAAATACAATGCTATGTTTCTTTCTTGAATTTGTTAAAACAAGTACTTGCCCCTCCCCTTCTTTAAACTTCTTTTCCCAGTTTTCTAAATGTAATTCAAAGGCAAACTTTGAAATCTTACTTTAAGAATCTTGGGTAAATGACCAGTAGCATTTCTATATGACAAGCTCTATATTATGTATAGATAACATTAATATTTCCTAGTTATTACAATTTAGACTTTGCTACTGTAATTTGCTTTATGTACAATGTTCTCTATAAATATATATTCCCCCTACTCTTTTTAATCCTCTTGTTTTTCTTGGTCACTTCAAGAATATAAGTGTAAAATGATAAAATCACTTCAGGGAAATAAAAACCCAACAAACAAACTGTATTCTGAACACTTTCATGCAAATGCAATAATATTCTAGGCTTTTTACATGATGTGACTTAGAGTAAAAGACTGTGAAATCCTTGTAGTTGAGGCTGACCAGATTTAAACCAATTGAGAACTGAGCTCTGCATATGTCAGCTCATTTCTGAATAAATTAACCTGGTTTAAACAATAGTATCAAATCTCAAGCTACACAGCTAATGACATCAAATCTGAGGGTCTTATACTAAGTGGCTCAAACCCAGAGGAAAATGTCATCCTATATAATCTAATCTAGTTTATTGTTTTACTGTAACAGAAGCTCCACATCTCTTTAAATATATTTATAAGAGATTATGAGAGAAGGAGAATTAAAGCATTAACAGGATTGAAGCAGATAGAAAAACCTCCTATTTTTTCTCATGAGCTGATACAGACTGAGGAATAAAGGAGTGTACTGCCAAGAAATGTATTTTTAACTCTATTGCTAACCTTCCAGAACTTGAAGTTTCAAACTGTGCAGATTGATAAACATAGAGCTGGGTTTATTTCTTATGTGGCTTGACTCAGAATACCATAGAAAATTCTACAACATTTGAAAAAATTAACACAGTCTCTCATTCCTCTCTCCGATTATCTAGTTTTTCTGCCAGTGTGTGAGAAATTGAGACCACTTCAAATGCCTTTCACAATGATTTTTTTAAAGTAAAAATTATATACTTTTCATTAGAAAGCCCATCTAAAGCTAGCCTAAAAAGTTACATGGAAGATACCTCCCACCCACCTCTGATTTGTGGACTTTTATGGATTGATAGGGAGGAATGAGAATAAGTGGAAGGAGTCTGCAAGAGTGAAGGCAACCACAACTTCTCACTTTGGAAGGGGAGTGCACAGGGGAGCACAGCATAGATTCTGCATCATTACCTGAGCACAGTTATAAGATGTACCCCAGACCAAACTACTCTTTCTTCAGGCTGCTTCATCCAGTGTACTCCAGTTAAATTCACCACTGAAAAACAGCATTGCCAGACACACATTTGTCTCCTGTTAGGAGAGGCACATTCATCTCCTCTCTTTCTCACAAGACTTGCCTATATTGATTTTAACTTTTTGGTTTGGTTCAGTTTTGTTATATCACAGTATGGGGTTAGAGAATGAAGCTCAGGAGATCACCTACTCCAGTATTTTGCCTAAAGCAGGGTCTCCAATAAGATCATGGCAGCTTACACTGGGCTTCATGCAGTCAGGTCTAACGAGCAGCAGGCAGTGATAGACAATCCCTTCCCTCAATTTATCAGCTGTGCTCCTGTAGATGCATCCCAGGGTGCTTCTGGCTGTCTCTGCTGCCAGGGCAGGCTGCTGGCCCACACTCAGCTCACCATCAGCCCAAGACCTGAGTCCTGTTGGCAGAGCTGTTCCCCTGTCTGCCCTGTGAAAGGCACTTCTTGCTTGTAGGTAACAGTGTAGAAACTTTCTGCTGCTCCTCACAAATAAGGTAGTTTGGTCTCAGTTGCACCTTACGGAGATTTATGTCACAGAGGTCTCCTGAAGTCAAAATTACAAAACTCAGCACCTGGAGAAAACTGTTCCTAGAGGCCTGAATACTCACTAATATATACCTATTGTTTCATTCAAAGCTTGATACTTACTGTTACAAATGGGAAAGATCATAAAAATCAATGTTTACAAGAACCTGGGCTCATTTTGGAGCATGAAAATTCTTTGGTATCACACTGACAGAAATATATGACCTTTTATTCCTATAATCAAAAAAGTAATTGAGAAATAGTTATTTCTCTACATAATTTCCCCCTTCTACAGGCAAAAACAATAAAATGTAGTAAAGCAGTGTTATTGCTCTGTTGGTTCAAATCCTAGAAAACTTAGTTATCTGAAATATAACATTGTTAACACATGTTGAAAGGTATCATTGAGAATGAAATGTAAAACCCAGAGATCATGTTTTACAGCTACTGTTTTAAACATTCATTTACCCCCCAAAACCATCGCAACTCAAGGAGACACAGAATTGACCTGTAATAAACATTCTCCTATTGCTATCCCTCTGCTCTGGGGAAAGAAAGATGTTTTGCTTAAGTCAACTGTAGAACTTCAAAGATTAAATTATTTTAACTATGTTAGTGTTTGGGAAAAGACACAAATCTCACATAACCTCTGTCTCGTTTTATTTCTATATAAAACATAACTTATAAGTGAAGATTAAAGGAATTGCATTTATTTAGTTTAAAGAGGTGACACTTAGGGAAAACATGATAATTCTACATAAATAGTTCAAGGGCAATAACAGGATAGAAAGAAAGAGCTAGTCACACTGAACTTTAGTCATAAAACAAGGACTACTGGGCTGAGTTAGAAGGATAAATACACTTTAGTTATTACAAGAACTTCCTGGGAGAAGGGAAGATCAGAGTACAGAAAGATTTCTCTTGTGAAATAGCTATGGTACAATCTTTGGAGACATTAGAAGTGATATAAAAAGCTATCTATAAAATATTATGAGTTTTCAGAGACTGAACTGGATGACCAATAACATCCTTTTAATTATATGTGTAGTGGGTTGACCTTGTTTGGATGTCAGATGCCCATCAAGTCTCTCTATTACTGCCCCTCCTCAACAGAACAGGGGGAGGAAACACAACAAAGACCTCACGGACTTGGGAGATCACTCACCAATTACCAGTACCAGCAAAACATTCATTTTGAGGAAAGTAATTTAATTTATTGATAATTAATATAAATGTAAAATGATGAGGAATAGGAACAAATCTAAAACACCTCCACCACTTCCTTCTTCCCAGGCTCAACTTTGCCCCCAACTCTTCTAATTCCTCCCCTTGAGTAGCACAGGGGGACAGAGGATAGTGGTTGGTGTCAGTTCACAGGGTCTCTACTGCTCCTTCCTCTTCCCACTCTTCCCCTGCTCCAGGGAAATGAGAACTTAACCACAGGAGACAGTCCTTCATGACCTTCTCTGATGTGTACCCTTCCAACAGGCTGCAGTTCTTCAAGAACTGCTTTGACATGGGTTCTTCCTACAGGTTACAGTCCTTCAGGGGTACTCTGCTCCAGTGTGGATCCTCCAAGGATCCTACCAGAACTCTTACTTCTGCATGGGCTCCATGGGATTCAGCTTTCTTCAGGATGTATTCACCTACTCCATTGTTGAGTTTTCCATGGACTGCAGGGAGACAACCTGCATCACCACGGTCTTCTCCAGAAACTACAGGGGAATCTCAGCTCTGACACCTGAAGCACCTCCTCCCCCTCCTCCTTCACTGACCTTGGTGTCTGCAGAGCTGTTTCTCTCACATATTTTCATTCCTTTCTTTTAATTTCAGTTGTGCAGTGTTGTTTTTTTCCCTTTTCTTAAACATACTGTCACTGATTAGCTCAGCTATGACCAGCAGTGGGTCCTTCTTGGATGCAGCTGAAAAGGCTCTGTTGGACATAGGGGCAGCTTCTGGTGTCTTCTCACAGAATCCACCCCTGCAGCCACTCTGCTATCAAAATCTTGCCTCGTAAACCCACTACAATACTCTTTCCCTATGGATAAAAAAGTGCATGCTTAAAAATATCCAGAACTGGAGGAGCACAAACTCCCTCCCTGCTGAAATCAAGCTGTTTTAATAAGGGAAAGGAAAAAATGCCACACAAAATGTAATAAGCACTCTGACAGTTAATTTAATTTGTAATCTGCTGTAGCTATGATTAAAACTGTATTGACTGACTTCTAAGATACTTGCATCGAATTCTACTGCACTAAGCAAATTTTTCCACTGAAGAAAAAGGAAGCCAGACAAGGCATAGGTTCAAAATTCTCCCTGCTCACCCCTTGTGTTTGTGGGAGATAAAAAGTTGAATAAGGCACATTAAGAAAGTTCTGTATTCAGCAGACAGAGTGAAGATTTGTCCCTATCTTTTTTCATCACCTTCAGGTTTTCTCTGGTGGATCAGCAAGACTTATTCCTGGACTTTTCTGACATATGAGCCTCTAAGAGCCTGCAAGCTGGAACTGCTTCTCAACAAATAATACATAAATTAGTGAAATTTTCTAGGAACAAACACATAAATGCAACATATAACATTTTCTTAAGCCACCAGTTTTGCTCTGTGAAAGCAAAATGAAGTTCTAGACATGGAGGGAATAAAGTAAGGATATAACAACAGATATTAACTTTTGATTGACACCCTCCAGTCAAATTTGTGCAGAAGGTCCCAGCCTCTAACTGAGGCATTAAACACATGTCTGGCCCCATGACAGGAAGGTGCCAGGAAAAAAAAATCTGGTTTTTAGTTTGGCTTTATTGAGGTTACAGATGCTAAAGATTAAACTTCATGGTTGCAATGGATTAGCAAGTTTTCTTCTCCGGTTCACAATCCACCACAGTTGTTGAGGAAACTGAAGATTATCTTGAAAAGCTGTGATTGACAGATGGTCATTGAGCCAGACTGACCATGATGATACAGTTCCTCAAGATGCAAAAATGTTTGTAAGAAAAGAACAAGACAAAATTCGAATGTTTTTAGTTTCATCATTAGAGTGAGAGATGTGATAGTTTTGCATGCGCTTCAGCTACTTTGGCCACCAGCATTAGTGATATAACACTTATGCTAGGAAAAGCCTCAGGATCCAGCTTTGCAGGTTCAGAATTAGGTTGATGCCACTTCAGGCTCATGTATTTACTCCCTACAGTTTGTACTGGGTTTATGTGGCAAGGTGCTGGCAGCATGGATCTGTGTCCCTATGGGAAAAGCCTGAGGCTGCCCTGTGCTGAACACATAGCCAGATCCACCAGCTCCAATGTACCCACCATTGGCCAAAGCTGAACCATCAGCCAAGCTGGACAGAGAGGGGAGAGGGAAAGTGGAAGAAACAGCCCTGCTGACACCAAGGAGGAAGGGGAGAAGGTGCTTCAGGTGCCTTAGGAAGAGCAGATTTCCCCACAGTCCCTGGAGCAGACCACAGTGCAGCAGGTATTTCCTTGCAGCCTGGATAAAGAGCAGGGTGGAGCAGGGGGATGAACCAGAGATTCTGAGACAGTCCATACTGGAGTAGGTTTATCCTGAAGGACTGCAAGCCAGAGGAAGAACCCACACTGAAGCAGAACAACTGTGAGGAGGAAGGAGCATAGGACAGGAGCTATTAGCAACTGACCACAAACCTCATTCCCCATCTCCCTATGTTGCTTGAGAAGGGGAGGCAGAGGAGTTGGGGATGAGGGACTGATGTTGAACCTGGAAAAAAAGGGGTTGGGAAAGGTGTTTTAGCTTTTGGCTTTGTTTCTCACCATTTGAATTTGTTTTAATTGACAATAAACTAAAAAAACTAAAAAACTTTCCCCAAGTTTTGTCTGTTTTGCTCATCATAGTAGTCAGTGAGTGATCTCCCTGTTTTTATCTCAACCCATGAGATTTTCCATCTCATTATTTCCCTTCATCCAGCTGAAGAGGAGGAGTGAGAAAATGGCTGGCTGGGCATCTGGCAGGAGGGCAAAGTAAATAACAATTAAACATATGATAACATATGAGAACATATTTCACTAATGCTCTCACCTAAAATAGAGCTAAGATTTATTAGTTGCATTCAGATAAGTTCACTATATTCAATTTTTGTTACTGCTACCAATAATCCAGTGGCAAAACTTTAATCCACCGTACCTCATCTTCTGGTTTTGAAACCTATTAATCTCCAATGCTTTCTTTCCCAATACCTATTTCGTTGTAGTGTCAGCTGTTCTGTCTGCCTTGTCCTCAGAACAAGGGGTGCATCTAAACATACTGTTCAGTTTATTTGACAAAGATGAGCAAAACCAATTTTTCTTCTGAATTGCTTTTTCACTGTATTAACCAAAGCTCCAACTTATATAATTCAGCAAGATCATAAATTTCCCACCATCAACAATGACTGGTGGGATCTCCACTAGGCAATAAATTATGTAAGACTTGTTAACAGATCACATTTTTTTGTTAGATTGTACTGCCATTTTGCATTGGGGTGTAAGGATCAGAAACCTTGTGGCAGATGTCAGTTCCTTACTCTTTGTCTGCCTGACATAAGTGCCACTTACACTTTGTTCTGCCACTTTTAAGTCGACTAATAAACTAAAGTAAAAGAAAAAAAAACTGTGCAAATAAAAATATCGAGTCAGTTATACTGAAGGTTCAGTTTCTTAAACTGATTGTTAAATTATTCATAGGCTGTATAGATGGTCTAGATCCAAATTAGGCCTTAAACAAATTTACTGATGGTAAAAAGAAAAAGAAAAAAAAAAAAATGGAGCACACCACTCAAAGAGTTTACATATTTTAATTGATACATCCACTAAGCTACACTGAAGGTCCAAAGATGCAGAAATAATGCTAAAATGGTTTATAAAGTTTTCAGGATTTGCTTGAACTGTTGTCCTATGAATATTGTATTGATATTTTCTGTACTAAACATAGCTTTCAGATCCATTTTATATCTAGAAGAGCAGCAGTTATTTTAACCACTGTCATTCACAGTTTTCTTGTTTTTCTGCAGGTGACTGGATCAGGCAGACCCTCTTCAAGGAAAAGGGAGATCCATTTTGCCCAGGGAAACAACAGACAAAAAAAAACATAGAAAAAACATAGCAAAAAGGTTTCAAAGAGTGTAGAGAGCTGAGAGGCTGAAGTAAAGAGCAGAGTACAAACTATCAGACTTTAGAGGTGAAGAAGGAGATTCCTATGACCAGAGGGGACTACTAGTCAGGGACTGTTGCAATTCAAACTGCAGTGTGGATAAAAGTAAGTTTGGACTGAAAAATTTTTATTCTTAGGGTGGGAAATAAGAGGTTTGTGCATCTCTTCCACAGCCAGTTTGTGTTTTGGATTTTCCTATTGATGTATTAGTTATCTATTATTTTTTCCATAAATCATGGCTTTTCTGAGCTAAAAATCTTTTGGTTGTCTGTGAGGAACACTGATCATGCAATATTCACCTTAAAGTTGTGAAGCATTTGGGTCTTTGTCTCACAAAGAAATGGAAAAAACCCTTACATTTTGAAAGAATGTATACTCTGAGTGTTTATAAAAAGTAATTCAAAACTTCAGCATATTAGCATAAACTCTGCTGATACTAACTTATGCTTTTGGAGTCTCCCTGGGATGCTGCATGACCTCATTATTTTCACAAAGCTGACAGGAGAGCACTTACACACACTCCCCTGCCCACAGCTTTATTACGGTTCCAGAAAACTGGCTGATGTGACATTATCAACAAAGGTGGTATCCTGATCAAGAGAGAGATTAAGTGTTTGGGGAACAACAGATCAAGTAGTTTGAAGGCACTGGAGGAGATGATGAGTCACTGTGAGAAGTGAAAGCCATCCAACCAGCCCTGGAGTTGCTGGCACACAGTTCACTCACAAATGTGAAACGTGCCACAATCAAGCAAGCCACACAAGTGAATTCTACCTGGAGTAGAGGGAGACAGCTGGCTTTTCAGTATCATGAGGCCTGGCAAGCTGACTGTACTGAACCACAGCCACAAACACCCTGAGGCAAGTGCTACACACTCACCATGGTGGCAGCAACTACCAGCTGGGTAGAAGCACACCCTGTAAACCATGCCACTAGCCAAAATGCCATCTTGGGCCTTGAAAGGCAGTCTGGCACTCCAGGAAGAACTGAATCATAGGATGTGACTCATTTCCAAAGTAACCTCATAAACCTCTGGGCCAAGAAACACGTCATTGAGTGGGTGTATCACTTCTATCACCCACAAACCTCTGGAGAGGCTGAGAGTTAGTGGACAGCTAAAGACTTTGCTGAGAGCATTGGACAAGCAGCCATGGAATCACTAGGAGGTAAATTTAACAGAAGCCACTTGGCCAGATTGAGCCCCAGTCTTTCCAGCTGACACTACAGGGAGACCCCAGCTCTGGGTAGCAGAGAACATCCAGGCTGTGGAGGAAGCTCTGCTCCAGGTGCCAGAGCCTGGGGGAAGGCTTGTAACTTCCTGGTAGCACACACAGGATGCTGCTGGAGTGTGCCTTGGAAGACCTGGAGAGGCAATGGGCTGCCCTGGAGATGAAGAATTGCCTCCTGAGAAAGGGAAGCTCTCCAGAAGGGTACAAGGAGGCAGAGAGTTTCCAGCAGAGAAGTGCTAGGCTAGCTGGCCTCCCCAGGCAGATGAAGGAAAGATGCAGGCATCTGCAGGAGATCACTGAGTGCCTGATGAATCCTCCAGTGCCACTGCCCATCCAAAGCACTGCTTTGGAGCTGGGTATGAAATCCTTGCAGGATGTTTGCAGGGCATGTCAAGCCCTGCCCCTGCCTTTGCAGCCTGAAAGTCAGCTGAACGAATGTGCTGGGCTTGTTCAGGGCTTTCCACATTGTCCCTGCATCATTTCCCCTGCTCAAATTGGTCCTGCAGGTCTTTTGGCTCAGAGATGCTTCTCTTGCCTTCCTCTGATTGCTGCCCATTAAAGCTCTTGGGACACCTGAAGCCTGGTGCCATGACTGCTGATGGAGCACACCACAAGAAGCACAGATCACCTGTTGACAGATTCCATCCCTTCAGAAAAGTTAGAGGAAAGAGATTAAGAAAGTCTAGGAGGTGATAAAAGTCCAGGTAAAAATCACTAGTTGGTAACCGAAGGAGATTGGCTTGGGTAGATGTGACCAATGAGGTCACTGGTGACTTATGGCAACCAGCTCAGTTAGAAAGAATGTGATAATGAACACAAATAGCCTCTTGGGGTGAACATCTCTTATCCAGAGGGCTGCTGAAGGAGTCTGAGCTTCTGGTAAAACTGTGACATGTAGGTGCTGTGCTGTCAGCACAAATCCACATGTGCCTAAGTGTTGGAATTGAGGGTACTTTTGCCTTGGCCCACACCTGGACTATGGGAGCCTGTTTCTGTTCACACTGTGTGAGAGCATGTCATAGAGCAGAAACCCTGCAGCAGGAACTGCAACCTCCCTGCTGTGCATACCTTGCTTAATAATTTTATGCCACTGAGTGATGTAGTTCTGTTCTTGAAACTCGCCACCTCTGAATTCCCCTTTGACAGGCATAAGCTCCAGGTACAGTAGTATTTTCCCAGTACTTTTCTGGTAATGGTATTTTGACAATCCTTTTTCTAAAAATGTCTAGTATTTCATGTAAACCTTCAATAACCCCAGTGGCATATTGCAGCACCCCACTATCACGTTCTTTACAAGTATTCTCAGAAGCCAAGTATTTGCTTACACACTCCATCTGCTCTATATGCTTTTTTCTATGGTGCTTCTCTACACTTCAGCTGATTTCATTAGTATTCTCTGTTATAATCATCACTTTTGGCACAAAGTGTTTTAATTCTTTCATTGTATTTACTTGTCTTCTTTTTTCTTTTTCTTTTTTATTATATTGATGAAGCTTTGCTTTTGAAAAAATCTCAGATTAAAATATGAATGTGGATGAAACTGTACAACCTGTTTATTTCCATTTTTTTTCCTTTAACACTGATGTTTTTATAGATAGTACACTTCATTTGCTGGATGTACAATGACTTACTTTCTATTTTTGTCTTTTTTTTTTTCCTTTGTGGGTGAGAATTCACAAAATCAATGCATTTGAAGTAAGCAGGCTGTGTGGTGTTTAGCTGCCTGCTGGGTTAAACCATGACAGTCTTTTTTGGCCCCCAACACGGGGCATGAGGAGTTGAGATAATGACAGATCTGACCAGACCATGTTAGAACAATTTTGTTATAAGCATTCATTATGTTAGTTTAATAGCCTGTGGTCATGGTGTTGATTTGTTTGCTCCCACATTTGTGCTTGTTCTGAGAGTCCTGTTATGTAAGACCTTACTTGCTGTTTATCATCTCTGGGGGCTGGATTAGGGTTATCATTTTGCTGCGCCGCGTGTGTAACACTGGCTCACGATGTGATAAAATGACTAGTCATGAGACTAATCTGGTTTTTGTACTCAGCATTGCTGCCAGCCTTCTACTTCAGGAAACATCTCTCTGAAACCATTAATAATTACATTCTTTACTATTTCTCCTAAAAGAACCAATCTATGGGAGAGACAAGGAGGGACATTTTCCGTGCTCCTTCCCCTTTCCTTTCTCTTTCTCCTCCAGGCTCGTTAAAATAGCTCTTGAAAATTTTTGAATATCATCGGGATATTCAAACCAGGATGTTTCTATTGCTATGTCTCCTGAAAGTGCTTAGGGTCTTGTTTAAGATTAAGCAACTATTTAAGCATAAAACCCAGAGATTTGCCCTGAGGCTCAATAATTATGCATGGCAGGGTGTGTGGTATATTATGTACAAGTAGTTAGAAGAGTGGGCACCTCCTGAGTTTTGAAACTTAACCCCTGAACAATTATATAATCTGAAAAATAGGGGTTTTTTGGTGTTTTTTGGTGTTGTTGTTGTTGTTGTTTGTTGTTTTGTTTGTTTTGTTTCTTTTTGTTTTGTTTTGTTTTGTTGTTTGGTTTGGTTTGGGGTTTTTTTGTTTATTTGTTTGTTTTTAAGTTATGCTGTCACCCTGGAAGTTCCAAAGACACACAAATCTCTGCAACATGCTGGGGCCTGGCTCAGGCCTATTGAGCCTTGTTCAGCACTGTTCAGTACCCTCATGGGGAAGAAAAGGTCTCTGGATCTGATGACAAAATGACAGGTACTGTGGCCACTTCAAGCCCTAAGACAGGCCCTGCATCTGATTCAGAGAACTATTCCCTGCCAGTGTCAATTGCCCCTATACGCAGTATGTAATATTGGATGCAAAGGTCAGATAATTTAGTAAGGGAAGAAACTCTGCTAAGAAGGGGAAGGAGGAAGAAGTGGACAAGGCATGCTATTCCAAAGCAGAACCATCACAAGAAGAAATGGAGGAAGAGGCAGAACTCTGAAACAAGTTGGTAACCACCTGATCCCTGTCCCTGAGCTGTGAGTTATTGAAAATATATTTCAGCCATAGTCTAGGCAAGAATATTATCACCTGGCTGCTTCAGTGCTGGGATAACAGGGCTAGTAGCCCGGAATTACAGGGTAAGGAAGACAAGCAGCTAGTATCTCTTTCTAGGGATGGGAGCATTGACAAGGTGATTGGAAAAGGGGCATGACCCTCACCCTCTGAAAGTCATTCCTGTCAGGTGTGAAGAAAATGTACCCCTTCAAGGAACATGTTCTATGTCATCCAGGCAACTGAACCACTATGGAGAGAGGTAACCAGTACCTGAGGGGATTAGCTGTGCAGGAGGTGATTTGCTATGATCTGGAAAACAAGAAGATATCTAAAGGTCCAGATGAAGTCAAGTGTACACAAATCACCTGAGGGAAGTATGTACAAAGTAAACCATCATCACATGCCAACTCATTGGCAGTAATGACCTGGAAGGAGATGGTCAAACAGGGGATGAACTGGCTGCCCAACTCTGGCAATACGAAGAAAGTCTCTTGTCCTCCCTATGGACCTGCATCTCACCTGTATGGACCAGTTGTTAGGAATAAGTGGTCCTCTGATCAAAAAGAGGATATAGCAGGTACACACCATGGATCACCCTGTGATTTTACCTTCATGACCGCAAAGAGAACATGAAGAAGTGGAATGTAAAACCTAACTCAATGCTAGAGTCACTGGTACATGAGTTGCAAGGAAAAACAATCACAAATGGGGCCCTTACAGGAAAATTCCTGCTCCAATTTCCAGTGGACAGTTCCCCAGAGTGGAAGGGTTGATCTTACTTCTGATCTTAATAGAGGGACTTATCATTTATATTTGTAAGAAGTGAGTTACAAATGCTATGACCAGGACAAGAGAGGTCCTGCTTTAGTCTAGTGGAAAAAGAGGGCAACTGGATTTACTGAACTGTGTGGATCTGATGGTCTGCAACATCAGACCCACAGCAGTGTTAAGTCTTTAGCTGACACTGGTGCTCAGTGTACCCTAATGCCATCAAGCTATTCAAGGGCAGAACACAGCTGTATTTCTGCATCCCAACAGCTGACTGTACTGGAGGCTGAAATCAGCCTGACTGGGAATGAGTGGTAAAACCCCCACTGTGACTTGGCCTTTGTTCATCCTTGGCACAGATTATCTCAGGACAGAGTGTTTCAAGGACCCAAAAGGGCACTGGCGTTTTTTGGTACAGCTGCCCTGGAGATGGAGGAAAATAAGCAGCTACCTACCTTGCCTGGTCTCTTGGAGGACCCTTCTGAGGTGGGACTGCTGATGGTTGAAGAACAACAGCTGTCAATTGCTATCACAACAGTGCACCAGCAGCCATGTCATACCAAGACTCCCTCATTCTCATCCATAGGCTTCATCAGTTGGAAAGCCAAGGAGTGATCAGCTCACGAGGAGTGATCACTCACCCTTTAATAGCCCCATATGGCCAGTGCAATAGTCTAATGCAGAAAGGGATTAACAGCGGGCTACTGTGGCCTGAACGAAGTCACATCATCACTGAGTGCTGCTGTGCTGGACATGCTGGAACTTCAATACAGTGGAGTCAATGACAGCCCAGTGGTGCCACAGCTGATACTGCTAATGTGTTTTTCTCAGCTCCTTTGGCAGCACAGTGCAGGCCACAGGTGTTTTCACTTGGAGGACTGTCCAGCACACCTGTAATCAGCTGCCTCAGGGGTTGAAAAACAGTCCTACCATCTGCCATGGACTGATCCAGACTGCACTGGAACAGGGTGAAGCTCCAGAACACCTGCAGTCAATTGAGGGCCTCATTGTATGGGACAACACAGCAGAGGAAGTTTTTGAGAAAGGGAGTAGTCCAACTCCTTCGGAAAACTGATTTTGCTATAAACCATACAAAGCTGTGAGGGAGCAGAACCAGGACAGCTGATCTAAGGGATATCCACATACTATATGGCACCATCTGACCAATAAAACTGGGGCAATTTGAATGGAGGGTGGCAGCTGATTACCTGGGGAAGGGCTGGGCATTGATCAGCCAGTGGTGAGCAATGGCATTGTGCATCACTCTTTCTGTGTATTCTTTTATCCTTATTAATATTTTTCCCTTCCTTTTCTGACCAATTTACATTTTTGTTCTGATTCTCTCCCGCATCTCACTGTGGAGCAGTGAGCAAAAGGCTGTGTGGTATTTAGCTGCCTGCTGGGTTAAACCACAACAACACAGTTTCTTTTCCCCCAGCGCTCTGCTGTTAGAACCACAGTGATTTTCTGAGTTGAAGAAACTTTCAGAGATAGTGAATGTCTTTTTCTGCCTAAAGCCTAGTTGTGTGTCTGCTCTCTGCTATCATATTTTACTATTAAATAGCTATTTATACTCTGGAAAAAAAAAAGAAGGTCTTAATTTCCCATAACTAGCTCAGTGAGCTAGAATAAAAAAAAAAATCCCATGATTTGGAATCATTCTAGATTTAGGTTAAAGAAAAAATCAATTATATAAGGATACGTCTCCTTTGGGTATAGCTAATTAGTATTTGAATTCCAGTGTAACAGTTCTGAAAATATTTCTTTTCATAAAAATGTAACAGTAAATTTAAATTTACTTGATCAAATAAATTTAATTGCTTTTTATTTTAATTATATTCTACATATCTTTGGCTTCTTCATCCACAATCCACAGAGAAAGAGCTGTTCTTGTCATTGTTTACAAATAGAACTGCCTGGGGTTTAGGAAAAATCCATGTAAATGTCAGACTGTGCTGCTTAAGAGTAATGAATTGTGTAATAGTATCTCTTCATCGATCACGTTAAGGCTGTTCACTGGTTGAAGAACTTCATTTTAAAGTCTTTTTTTATCTTGGGACTTTAACACAAATCACTTTTGGAAGTTTATTTTGATACATTTTGTTGTTTGCTTATGAGCAACAATTTTATTTGGCCCCACGCTGTGCTGTGAAGATATTTCTGTTTTAAGAATTCTTACCATAGAGTGTATGCAAATAATGCACATGGTTCTACTGTCTCTTAATTGGGCACTGATTTGGTTGTGCTGTATGTATTTACGCATTCCCCACCTGTCTTTCAAGTCAAGGCACCAGAACACTGGGCTGTTTCTTTCATTTCCCAAAGCACTACCCTTTTCTGAATTGTAATTGGTAGTGCAATGGATTTAGCTCAGGATGCTTTCCACCAAGCCATGCAACGGGGAGCTTTTTTGCTGAGTATTCACAAAGTGGTGTACCATGCAGCTCAGAGATTACAGTGCTACAATGGGTACAGGATGATTTATTTTCTGGTTTATTATCTAATTTAACATATTTAAGAAAGGAAACAAATGGAATGTTTGGATCTTTTAACACTTGAAAGTCTTTTGCTCAAATACATTTAATGCGTAAGATGGTTGTATCTCATTTCTGCACGGATCCCACTCAATATCAATATTAAAATGATTCTTGGTGTGTGGATCGCTGTACCAGGGCCCTGAGCAAATCTCACCTCCTGTTAGCTTACCCCCTTCCTCAAGTTGTCTGTCAAGTAGCCTCGAATGTACTGCAAAGGTACCTCTGTTTATTTAAACCCTTCAGTGACTTTCATTCCACCCATTTTATTGTTGCTACAAGTGCAGAGAAGGCCACCAAACTGCTTAGAGAGATGGAGCACCTCTGCTGTGAGGAAAGGCTGAGAGAGTTGGGATTGTTCAGCCTGGAGAAGAGAAGAGAAGAGTCTGGGGTTACCTAATTGTGGCCTTCCTGTACCTGAAGGGAGATCACAAGAAAGATGGAGAGAGACAATTTACAAGGGCCTGTAGTGACAGGACAAGGGGGAATGGCTTCAAACTGAAAGAGGGTAGGTTTAGATTAGATATTAGGAAGAAATTATTTCCTGTGAGGGTAGTGAGGCACAGGTTGCCCAGAGAGGCAACCTAGTCTAATGGAAGATGCTCCTGCCCATGTCAGGGGGATTGAGAAAAGATGATCTTTTGAGTCCCTTCTAAGCCAGACCATTCTGTGATTCTGTGGTTCATTCATGAAAACATGAATATTTAGAAGTTTCCTATTTGGACTGTGGTCTGTGTGAAATGTAATTGATCTTTCTATTATTTGAAAAGTCATTCTATTTTTGTAGATATATACTTAATATTCGCTTGTGATTATCTTTTTAGGAGGCTAAAAAAGTAATTTAAAGCAGTACCAGCAAATATTATGCAATTTGAACAAATACTCCTCTTAAAAATGTTATTGGGTTAGGGACAATTATTTTAAGAAAAGCATTAATACTGTCCTATATACTTGAAATAAAAAATGTGGCATAGACTTAACAGGTTGGTGATGGATAAAATTATTCCTAAAAATTCAGAGTACTTTATGAACTCTTCCCTGTAATGTCCTGAAACCTTTAAAAAGATATATTGCTTATTGGAAGTTCAGGATTACTAAGTCTTCAAGACGAGTGAGTAATTACCTAAAATTTATAACAGCCAACATATTGCTGTGGAGACACTGACATTGCTTTTCCGTTAAAATTAACAACTCACGTGCAGTGGCTTCGATTGCTCTGTTAGTGAGACATCAGTTTTGAAATATAAACGTGTTTTTTAGCCACTCAATCATTTTTACGGGCGGGTTTAGGGCCTGGTGCTGCATAACCACGTGGTGGAGCTGTTGAATAAATTTGGATTCTGACAGCGTAGTTCTGCCTGAGCTCTGCGTTAGAGCTGCTGCCACTCCTGTTATCTCTGTGTGTGAACCTGCCTTCTACCATCTATTTGGGGATAATGAGGGGGCCTGAATGCAGAGGCAGATGTTGACAGCTCCTTCAGAAACAAGTTCAGAGGCAGAGAAACTCACGATAAAATAAATGCAGTCCAGGCCAATTTAGCGGTCCAGAATACAGCTCCCTGTGAAGTGTATAAAGTGTGATGTTGTCATTGATGATTTTAATTGTCTTTTTTCCCCCTTGGAAATCGTTCTTATATCAACTAATAATGCATCTCTCTTAAAAACACATTAATTTAGTTTTGAATGGAGATCTGCAGGATAACACCCCTGACAGAGAGGGGTGTTCATCCTCTGACATGACAAGCATGTAATGTAGTTCAGTAAGAGAAATACTTTTGATGCTCTATTCATTTAAGGAAGCCCTAAAATTTTTTTTTTTCCAATTTCTATTTCACTATTTAATTTATTACTTAGATTTGCCAGATGCCCTGGGTTATGTTTAAAGCAAACTCTTTCAGGGAGACTGCACAGAAAGCTCAAGCACTCACAAGACATTCACAGTTTCCTGAATAACATTTGAATCTTTGAGTCTCTGAGGCCACACGTGCTTTAGGAGAGATGAGTGAATAATAGCAATGCAGCCATCTGGCTGATGGTGGAAGCTTCAAGAGTCTCTGTGGGCTTGCACGATTTGTGTCTATTCTTCTGAGTAATAAAAGGCAATATCAGAATCAGTTTGCATAGTCTGTCTCTTTTCAGTGTATTGGCTTGATGTATATTTGTGAGCTAGAACATGGAAGAATTCTCATAAAACAGTCAGAGGAGGCAAAGCTAGAAATTTATGTGTAAACACAGCATGGTGTGAAATTACCAATGGGCTGCTATGCCTGCAGCCAGAAATCCTTGTCTTGGATCAGTAAGAACTAAAATCCTCATATCCATTTCTCTTCTGCCAAATCAAATGTATGAGACATTTGGAATACTGCTGCTGACAAAGATCTTTCTTTCTTAATTTTAAAATTATGGTAACATCCTTTCAATGTGACTATATTAAACCAATAATATTTCTAGGATTTTCCTTGCCATATCATTGTTTTCTGTATTTCCATTTACATCAGACCTCAGATTTTCCATAAAATTGCAAACTTGATGCCTTAACTGTGCTTATGTCACAAAGTTCTGACAGTACCATTAATAACAGATGATGTTACAACTTGACATGTTAAGTAGGTTTGTATCAGATGCTGTGCACATATGAAAACACAATTACTGACCCTTTAAATTTTATGTTCACTGTTTAAATCTTGTAGCTGATCTTGTTTGTATAGTTTGGCCCACATCCTGATACCAAATCAGTGGGACTCCATTTGTCTCTCTGGTATTGTTTTAGGTTGTGTTAACATAACATGAGCTGACTTACCCTATTTATCATTGTAGAACAATGGGCAGCTAATTTATTAGCAGATCAAGACACAATACCCAAACCACAATAATTTCTAGGAACTAGAACACCATTGCATTCCTATACACATCATTTTGTTCCCCTAAAGGAGACTAACTAATATTTCTATTAATAGGTTTACTGCTCTGAAAGGCTTTGAAATCTTAAGGCAATAAAACCACATACAGGTAAATAATGCAATCCTCAGCAGGACAGTGGTGAGGGAGAAAATAAGATTGGAAGAACCTCACTGGTCAAGAGAAAGGCAGTCTAATAAAGCAAAAATTCTGTCTTTCCAATCATCAGGCAATGGCCAGCCACTTCCCCTGATGAAACACACATAGCAGTTGTTTTAAAAGGCAAACACTGTAAATAACAAATGCCCTTTCTCTTAACTTTTATTGCCAAACAGGTGTCACATGGCCTGGAATATCCTTTTGTCCAGTTCGGGTCAGCTGTCCCTGGCTAGGTTCTGTCCCAAGCTCTTGCCCACCCCCAGCCTTCTGGGAGTTAATGTTGGAGAGATGCCCTTGATGGAAGCACTGCTCAGAAGCAGTCAAAAACCCTGTTGTGTCCTCAACACCCTTCTACCTACAGATACAAAGCCCAGCACGACGAGGGCTGCTATGGGGAAAATTAAACCCATCTCAGCCAGAGTCACCACAACCCCTCCCTTTCCTTCCCTTTGGTTTCTCCACTAAATGCAGAATCATAGAGAGGTTTGGGTTGGAAGTGACCTTTAAAGATCCTCTATTCTAACCACCCTGTTGTGGGGTCTTTGCAGCATGACCAAAACAGAAGTTCTTATTCTGAATATCCATTGTTATCCAATCCGAATGGCGCTGTCTTCTGCAATGTAAGATAAAGTTGATTCCTCAGGATATTCCCAAGCAAAAAGAGAAAGGAAGCACATAAACACTTTAAGTGCTTATGAACACTTAAGTTATGTTTATAAACACTTTAAGTGTTTATGAAGTTGTTGTGGTTTTGTGTATTTCTGTCTGCAGGTATGAATTTGTGGTTTTAGCTATATACTACTGCTTGTACTTTGTGTAAACTAGTAAAAAATCAAAATAATTTTTCATGCTCAGAGTTTTATTATTTTGCTTTGAGTTTGGGGTATGTGTGTGTGTTGTCTGGGGGGAATTGTTTTGTTGTTGCTGTTTTGTGGGGGTTTTTTCAGGCTTGCAAAGTCAATTTCAAAATTTCAAATTAATTTCTAACTTAATTAGGATGTAATTAAACAACAACTCCTTTATTTTAGTTGTCTTGCCAGTATTCAATGAAAACACAAATTAAAGGAGCAAAAAACCCTTGTAGTTAACAACATGTAACATTTGAAAAGCAATATAGCAAACAAGACTAAAAGAAAGAGGCTGAAGATAAGACCAGCTTTTCTGTGATTTTCTGTGATTTTCTGTCTTAGGTAAACTTCACACTGAAATGAGAGAGTGGTCTTTTTAAACGGCTATGATAAAACTCATCTTTTGTGTGTATGATCATTGCTGAGAAGTAAAAGATGAGAGGCACAGCTTATGGAGAAAAATCAAAAAAATTAAATGTGGCTTTAAAAGGGAATAAAGTGACAAAGTTAAATTCTGTCAGCTAGTCATTTAGTTGTGAATTTAATGCAGAGTTTCAGTAAACATTTGAAAAATAAGAGCATTTGAAGACCATAATAGACATAGGAAAATAAAATCACTCGTGACAGACCACAGCCCTTTTAAATTATGATCACAACTCCCGTCATCCCGACTGATACATAAGTTTCACAGGAGGTGTGGTGCTTGGTACCACTCTACAGCTTGGGAAAGAGGAAAGAAGGTTTTTCTTTCATTTCTGTTCACAGCTCAACGTTTGGCAAGAAACAAATTGATGACAGAAACTGACTGAGCCGTATCAGACTCCTATCAAAAAATCCCCCAAATTTCCCACCTCCGTCAAGCCTTACAGACTTTCCTCTCCTCACCAATATCTTCCTCAAATATGTTTTTCCTGGACATGTCTTCCTACGTACTGTCAATCCCACAGCTATTTCCCTTTTCCAAATATTCATGGTGCTTCTCTCAGCTGGTGGCTGCAGCTATTTAGGAGGTCTATGTTTGGTTCAGATGAGTCATGTGCTTTACCCAGTTGCATCTGTGGTCTGTGTTACCTGTGTCTATACTGGAGAGTGTGTACCTGTGCAAAAAGAGTATAGAGTCACAAAGAGTAGATGAATAGGTGGAATAAGTTCACCAAGTTTAGCATTGTTTATTTAGCCTGCCTTCTCAAAAATTGTGCTATCTTCATGCTGTTTAATGTCCTCTCTTTTAAGTAAAATACATTTTTTCTTGTCTCAATAGGCACACATCCAGCATCACCCAGTGAAAACACTCATGTCAGCACCAGTTTCTTCCTGTACTTTAACTGCATTTTAATCATTGCTCAGTGTTATTTTTGTGATTTGTTACTTTTTGCTGTCTATACTTAATAAAATAATACCTGTCTCTTTTATTCATTTTCATACAATAGCTCAGGGTTTTTTATAGATGCTTATTTTTAAGATCTTTCTTTTTCCATATTTTTTCCCTTATAATGTGCTAATTCATTACAAGTGGATTTTTACTTTTCTGGTTTTTATTTAAATTCTCAGTCCACAGTGGAACTCTTTCCATTAGTTTCAATTACCTTTAGACAGAAGAGCAGTAGGAATGCAGACAAATATAGAAAGTTTTGGGAAGGTTTGGTGGTTTTTTTCAATTGTTGTTCTTAATAGAAACACAGTCACCTTTTCTATCTAAGATCATCTATTCTTCCCTGCAGTCATTTTGTAAGATCCTAAAAAGAAATTAAGGGCAAAGAAAAAGTAAACATGGAAATGTTCATGACAGGAGCAGTCAGTTCACCTGTGGTATATTTCTCGTCTTCCACAGTCAGACATCGAAAGCAGTTCAATATTTTAGTATCCTCTGAGGACACAGGCACCTTCTGCATTTCTGCTTTCATGACAGAGATCAGCCAGGAACAACATATTCTGTAGTGAAAGAGCTGAATTCATCATTGCCCATTTACCTCTGCGAGAAAAATGCCCATGTCAGGTACATTCAACTAAACACAACAGATCAGTTTTCTGGTGTTATGCAGGAGCTCAATACAAAAATAAATTTTGCATAGGATACATTTTTTCTAACTTTAGTATTTCCTGTATTCATACATCTGCAGGAAAGTCTCCATGCTGTTGTTCTGTGTCGTGTCTTCTGTACATGACCAAGGGTTCTGACTCCTTCTCACACTGGATAATGCCTTTAATTTCCCTAAGGGTCAAAGGGTCAAAGCAGATTTAAAATTAGAATTGATTTTTTGTTGTTGTTGCTTGTTACTGAAAAATGAAATTATTAATAAAACAACTTTTATGTCAGCTTTAGTAAGTATCACCTTTTCTGATTCTCACTCCTGTTAAAAATGTGGCACAACACAAAAGGTAATTTTAATGCAGTCAGGCCAAAGCATGTTTCTTTTTATAAACCAGAACAAAACAGAAGTGCTCAGAATATCATAACAGATAGCAATCTAAAAAATCAAGGACCAAAAAAACCTGGCAGCTGATCAATTTGAGAGTGATATGATGGCTATAGTATATAAATAACATGAAAATAATTTTAGGACTTTTTAAAAATATGGGGAATGATCTCTTCTTTCTGAGTTTAAGAGGAAAAAATCTGTTTGACAATTAATAACTTCTAAATGACAGTTCTTAGGGATAATATAAACAGGGGGTTTTTTTAATGTTAGTTTTTTACAAACTACACACACACACACACACACACACACATTTATAAAACACAGCAACACGTTTACATCATTAGGGACTAACTCCTAAGAGATACCATATAGCCTTTGCTCCCACAATATTGCAAGTCATAGAAAGTATTTGACAACAGTTAAAAATATGTCCTCAAAATATAAGTAGGCTATCTGCGCTTCTAAATAACATTTTATTAAAAAAACAGGTCATCCTATGTATGAATAAATCAGCAAATGTAGGTCATATTAATTAACCTATTCCAACTGCAAAGAGTTTTCCATGTAATGCTCTAAAAGTATTTAGAAAAAGAAATGAACAAAATTGACAGGGTGATGATACTGAAACATAGGCTTGACAAATAAGTCACAGTGCATGACAATTTTTGTAAAACTTTTTGGTATATCAAATTAATAAAAAAAAATGGCATAGGATGGAAATTAGCAAGCAGTAACTGGAAGTATTTTTGCTATCCAAGATACAATGATTTACAGAACATTAGGGGAAGCTGCTGGGAGGTTCTCTCACAAATCAGCAGTTCATTGCACTTTGCTTATTTGATCAAGACCAGTAATTCTGTGGATGGAATCAATATTCATAGGATTACGTGAGTTTATTTTTACTCTAATAAGGAAGATACCCTTATTCTCGATGAGTACAAATTTCTCTAAGAACAAATTTCTGTACCTAATCTATAGTCTGTCCTGAACATATACATATTTATACATATTTATACATATACATATTTCTATACACACACACCTACTGGTTTCCATTTCTTCTTTTAGCTATGCAAGAAGTAATATTATAAGTATTTATAACACTTATAGCTCCTGAAAATATTCCAGAAGGGTAAAAATATCTGTAGAAAACAGTGATTTTTTTTTGGGGGGGGGGGGGCTAAATTTTTTCCTTAAGTGGACCTCAGTCCTTCAATGGAGATTTATAGTACAGTTATCTTTCTCTGCTTGCTCATTAGTAGTTGACCCTTGGACACACTTCTATTGTGTTCTCCACTCTAAATGTGTCAGAACGGACAGTTAATTTTGTTCCTATTGACCCTTTTAAAAAATTTTATCATAGTTTATGCTTTGCTGATAACAATTTGGATATTATAAAATTCTTTTATTTATTTTCCCCTTTTGTACATGCATACAAGAAACAGGAAACATCATCTGTTCGTATTCTAATATCACTGGATTTGCTGACAGCTTTTACGACACTGTTTATTTTCCTCATCAAAACTGAAGCTCTTGAATTTTCATTACTAAATGCTTTTATTTATTTTCCCCTTGGCCTTTTTTCTATTTCTGTCTTCTAACTCTTTTTTTTTGGTTGGTTGGTTTGATTTGGATGGGGTTTTTTCCCACAGATTTGACATGGAAGTCTCACTTCTACTTTACAACTCTGAGTTTCTACGTTGCTTTTTTTGACATCTCATAGAATCATAGAACGGTTTGGGTGTAAAGGGACCTTAAAGATCATCTCACTTCAATCCTCCTGCCACGGGCCAGGGACAGCTTTCACTAGACCAGGTTGCTTCAGAGCTCCATCCAACCTGGCCTTGAACACTGTCAGGGATGGAGCATCCACAGTTGCTCTGTGAAACCTGTGCCAGTGCTTCACCACCTTCACAGTAAAGAATTTCTTCCTAATATCTAATCTAAACCTACTCTCAGTTTGAAGCCATTCCCCCTTTTGTCCTGTCATTCCATACTCTTGTTAATAGACCCTCTCTATCTTTCCTTTAGGCTCCCTCCAGATACTGTAGACCACAATTAGGTCAAAGCCTTCTCTTTTCCAGGCTGAACAATCCCAATTCTCTCAGGCTTTCCTCACAGGAGAGGTGCTCCAACTCTCCAAGAAACTTAATGGCCTTCCTGTGGACTTGCTCCAAGAGATTGATTTCCTTCCTGTAGTAACATTCATGATACCAAACATTGTGTTCAAAGATTCAAAAAGACAGAAGAATCTTGAAGATGCCATGAATCTCATCAGTGAACTGGGTCAGCCAGCAGTGACTGCACCAAGTGCAAATCAACATACATTGACATGATTGGTGTTAAAACTTACTCTTAAAAATTGTCTTTCTACCGATAGTTCTAGTACCACTAATCAGTGCAGTAATTCCTTTGAACCTGTGTTTGCCTAAAACTGGTTACTTTCAGAAAATTCTTCAAGATGCAGATATGGGGTTTGGTTTTACATCTAATAAGACTGGTAGCGGGGTCGTCTCCTAAGAAACTTTAAGGCAACCAATCTTTCAGTCTTCAGTGGAAGGACAAGAGATTCAGAACTTGCTCCTCCAAGAACTTTCAGTGCACTTTGTGAAACAACAGGAAAATAAGCTACAATAACCACAACCTTTCTTAAGTTTGTCAAGGTTAATAGATGATTATATATCCAGTTTGCCATTCCAAGGGACAAAAAAAGGCATCTTTAATTGATTGTTTTAGAAGCTATAAAAAAGCTTAAATAAACCTGTCAAAGGAAGGATCCACTTGCTGAGAAGTTTATGGGCAAGTATAAAAGCTCAAGTGTGTTCTTACAAGAAACTCTCACTTGCTGTACCCACAGACAATCTTTTTCATGCTAGACAGAAACACACCAATCCCCAAATACAGTTAGTATTATGAAAGCTGCAAAGAGAGATCTTCCTGCAACAGGAGAACAGCTGTGAAAGAACATAAAAAATTTACACAACAATCCTGGACAATGGACATTTCTTCATATTATGGTACTCTTACTTGTAATTTGTATGTATTGTATTTCTCCAGATAACCAATTAGGCTGATAAAATTAATGTTAAACTGAAGTTTTTAAGGATATCACTGTCCTAATGGGACAGACTTGTACAAAGTCACATACCCACCAAAATTCCTTTGTTCTCTCCTGTTAAATGAATCATTCATTTTATACTAGTTCCCCCAAATCTCTTCTATAAACTCTTAAAATGATTAATCTTGTAATCCCTTGTTTTCAAGAGTTTTAGTATAATGATGATCCTTATGCATACTGAATTATGAAGTATATCTAATTTGTAACATCAACAAACTCTAATTCTTTTCTAAACAGTGTCATTCTGATTAATACAGTACATACATACAAAAAAATCTAGTCAAGACTTGAGTGATTATGTAATCAAACCCAGAAAATTCTTTTTATTATATAGTAGTTAAACTTTAATTAATTTATTAATCCATTTGGTTTTCAGATGTTCTTATCTTTCGGAAATCTGACAGCCCTAGGAACCAAAATGCTCTTAATCACTGCTTACACTGGAAGGTCAAGAGAATTTTAGTTCTCCGTCTCATACTGTGTGGAGAATAGTACAACCTTAGAGTCCCACAACCTTAGAGTCATTTTAGTCCTCTTAGAGGTAAAAAGTACCCATCCTGAAAATTGCTAAATCTAATTAAGACATCCATGCTGTAGTAATGAATTTTCTGTGCAATTTAGTTAACAAATTCAATAGATTTGCATTCATGAGTATATAGATTGTGACTTATTTCATGTGTTTTGCATTGTATTGCATTTCTATTGTCATTTATATTAAAGCACTATATATCAAAATGTTTGAATAGTATAAGGCACTGAGAGAAAAAGGATATAAATTCCAGACACTATGTGGATGGTATTTAGGCCTTTAAGAAAGAAAACAAATATTCAATTCTTTACTAACACTAAGAGAATAGAGCTGCACACATTACTATGGGTTCCATCCATCACATAGTTTCTTTAGACAGAATTCCTAAAACAACCTGTGGAGATTTATGGTTGGACATCAGAAACATCATGCAGCTTATTCTTGGCACATCAGAGCTTTACAGAAGCATAAAAGTGTAATCTGCACCATATTCATAAAAGTAGTTGTATGAACTGCATAAAAATACCCACATGAATAAAACAGACTCAAAGGATCTCCCCTATAGTGCAGAACTTTGATGGTGGATGGGTAAGATGGTTAAGAAGAAAGACCCTGTTAAAAGTAAATTTGGCGTTAAAATTGATCCTTTCAGAATATACATATGTGTGTATTTGTGCGAGTGCGTGAGTGTGTTGACATAGATTCACATTCACAACCAAAATGCAATAAAAGTCTGGCAGTTTTAAGCCATTTCATCTTGGAATAGATCACAAAATAGGTGAAGATGACAGAGCTGGTTACTCAAGAGATTCTGTTTGGTTTGTTGCAATGAAGTTCAAGGAGACTTGAAATAAAATCCCTCCCTCCTGAGCGTATTTTCAGCCATTTCTAGTGACTACACATCCATCTATGTATGTAATGACTGCGTTTGTAAGACTGATATTACAGTTCACTTTACTTATATTCATGAACTAAATTTAGCAATGATTGCACAAGTGTAATCAAAGGAAATTAAATATGGTATTATTAAAAGGCCCTGGTTGGTTTTATATAACTTTGAATTGCTTTAATAGAAAATGTGCATGAAAAAGTAAGACTTCAAAATCTCTTAAAGTGCCTCAAAATCTATCCAGTGTTAAAGCACTTATAGATAGTCCTTTTGACTGATGTATGAAATTCATGGAAGGGTAAAAATTGGCCAATAACATAAAAGTTGATTTCAATTTGCATTTTATGGTCTCAGTGGTTAAAACACTGAGTGATATAAAATTTATTTGGATTTATCTCCCACTTTAGGAAGCCATATGCTACATAGATCTCACACTGTGAACTGCTGTTTTTTTTAAGACCTTGTAAGCTGAAACATGTTGGTTCTTCAAAGGGCTCTCGCTGAAGGGAAATCAAGTCATATGTTGAATCTATACAAGTATCTATATAACAAACGTTATATTCAAGAATATTAAAATATTTTTTTCAGAGTAGCAAAATTGAGAAATGAAGTGGTAAAGGAAAAAAATACAATTTTCAGGTCCTTAAGGGCACTAGTAAGCTTTAATGACCCCTGGGGCCTCCACATTCATCCCTGGACAAGGAGGGTATCTAGGCTCGGTTCAACAGCATTGGTTCTTGTCTGAGCTATGCTGGAGGACAGCTGATGCTTATCTCAGTCACACAATGTCATGGAGCCCCTTGATCTGCAGCCTGGCTTTACCTCAGCCCTTCTTTGTCACTATGGACATCCCCAGAGATCACTTGATCACTTGACGACTGTCTCATCATCTGTAAGTTGCCTTTGGATCTGGATTCTTGGGTGTCCCTGGCTACCATTTGTGGATATGTCCTGCTCTCCAGTTCGACAGGACACAGCCTTGTCCCTGCTCCCTCTGACTGCTCAGCTCCTGTCTCCTCTCCCTTAGGGAACAGCCTTGCTCTTGCCTCTCTGTGACAGGAACAGTAAGGGTTAAGAGAATTGTTGCTTAGATAACTGCTCAGCTAAGACATTTTAAAGAAAGCTTGCAGATATTTCAGAAGCGACTTCCATAGTCACAGGAAGTGAATAAAAAAGCCTGATAGTGGTGTTTTCACATCTATGTTTGACACAAAGTAAGATTCTCAACTATTATAAGGACCTTCTGGGGAATCTTTCTGTTTGGGACTTTGACTCAGGGTTCATTTAGAGATAGGACAACTAAAAGCAGTCCCTTTCCTCAAATGACTGTAGTGTGGTCTCTCTACTGTTTGTCCTGAGAGAAATACCTAACACCTGAACCAAGGACTTTCAAACTGGTAACCTGGTAAAATATACTTTAGAGATGAGAATTAGTTCAGAAAGTTATCTCCTCAGCACTTGAATATTCTTTTTATGGTAGGTCCAATATATTTTGTACTTTATAAAATCATAATGTCTGGTCTACAAGGTGAGTGGAATGGCAGTAAGCTTATCTCTGTAAAGGCTTACCTCACTTATCTGTCTGACTATAGGGCTTATTCTAGTTTGTCTTAATTTGTGAAGTACACCTGGAACAATATTTAGCAGACTAATTCTTCTCCTTCTCACATTCTTTCTGAAATAGGATATTTTTCTGAAGCTAATCCTCTGACTGTGACAGGCCCTATTGCTTTTGTTACAGGCCTTTGGTATTGGATTTCAGGGCCCTAATGGACACAAAAAGAGGACTTTATTGAAAATCACAATGGGGTGTATATTACAGCCTTTCTGAATGGTGATAGATGTCTATAACGTTAGGAGCATTAGGAGTTTCTGAAAAAGTCTATCAAGATGTTTTTCTGACAAGATGATCACACTTTTTGATGATTTTCATGTTCTGACAGAGTATCTATTGATAGAATATCTGCTGCTATTCTCCATCAATTAATTATGAGATAGTTCATCTGAGTTCACCCAGTTGTTTGATATCTTTCTCTTTAAATTATGATTCTGTAAAAATGTTGATTCTTGGCAGTGCATAATCTGTTCTGTATTTCAAAGATTGCATTACATGCCTGCTCTGTAGTTGAAAGGTTACCTTTCAAAAATCTGAAGTGACCCTCTCATAATTCCCACCATTTCTCTTAAAATTCAAGCTGCAACAGAGTCAGCTCAAGCCTAAGTCTACCATGAGTAACAGCCTTTTCTTTCTTTCCTAACCAGTGGAGGCACCTGATCTCAGTAGCTGATGTTTGCAGTCTACAGACAGCTGAGAAAAGAAGTGCCATTGGCAGGTGAATGTAAGTACTGCTCCTGCCTGGTGCTGATCATTGCAGATATAAACTCTCCCTCTCTAGGGAGTCCGGTGGGGTGGTAAAAAACAGAATAAAACATTGCCAACTCCTTTTGATCCCTGAAGTTGGAAGAAACAATATAAACCATTTAAAGTGTGAACTGAGCTCCCTCTTTCCTGTCACTGACTTCCTCCCTTGACTAAACTGTGATTCATTACTATTAAGACAGCAGCAGTATTTGAAAACCAGTTCAGGGAAATTTTTCAAAAGCCAAAGAAAATAAACCCCTTTTCCAGCAGCAATGTTTCTGTTTTCTTTTTGATTCAGCAGAATTTTTTAAAGGAAAGAATTTATATCGTTTGTGGTTTGCTTAGACTAAAAAACATGCCCTTCACAGCTAGGTATTCAGTGAACCTTTGAGACTGAGCAAGAGTATTTCATACACTTCATTTTGCTTTAATGTAACTGAGAGACCTTAGAAATGTTGCTTTCTAAGATTAGTTGGTCCTTTCTATATTTAGGGAAAAATAATATGAGCAGACTTAAATAAATGAAAGGTAAATAGTTGAAAAGGCTCATTTCTCCTGGAAAAACTAGCAACTCCAGTAAAGTTGGACTTGAGATAATATGCAATCTGAGGGAGAACAGAGAGGCTTTGTTTTGGTATATCTCAATAAAGACAATTAGAGCTATGCAGTAGTAGTTAAAAATAATGGGTTTGTTTTCTACTAGGGTTTGTGCCAAATTCTTTCATCAGAGACCTACTGGCAGAGGGAGTTCATATGGCCAGTGAGCTTGTGCTTCTCATCATGCCAGATGCCAGCAGTGGCTGCTGTAAAGGAAGGGGTAGTGGTTGAGGTGTTCCACAGGAGAGAGAAATACTTCTTGCAGGCAAATTTGACTAGAGCAGATATTATCTATATTTCACAGTTAGTAAGGAGCTCTACAAACAACATCTTCCCTCCTCCAAGGCCTGGTGTGTGGGAGGTAGTGCTGGGATCAGAGAAGAAGACTCCAACAGAGGAGCTGTTATGTAGATAAGCTGCTGCCTTAACTGTGCTACTCCAGCTTTGTTAAGATTGGGCTCTGAATAAAATCTGCAGGAGCCTGACAAGAACTTCTGAAAGATACTTTGCTATGACAGAGACAGGAAAATATATTTGACAGTGTTTTGTTTAAAGTGTTAGGATCAAACTAAGAAGATTTTCTTACTCTTTTAGATCAGTTTATTATTATTATTAATGGAGAATCATCAACTAACTTAAAATTCTACTGTGATTGAGGAAACAACTTTGATTATTTTTCAGGAGGATTTTTGCCAAGTGCTGTATGAAGTAAAGCTTGTAGAATAATACATCTTCTCCAAACTGTTGCTTTAGACAAACCATTTATCTATTATGATACTTAATCTGCAGTGTAGATGTGCAGCCAAAATACAAAGTCTCATCTTGATGAGATTGAATCAATAATATTTTTAAACACTTGGAAGTGTATTTGACTGATGTGTTTCCTGAGGATTCTAATCCTTTGAATACCAAAAATTATTTTTTCTTTTTTTTCTCTCCTGCTTCTAATTTAAAGTTTCTACTAGGCTTTTATGACTTTTGTACCAGGGATCATGACTATCCTAATTCTGAGTTGTAATTATTAAATGTTTTGATACAGTATCCACAACAAAACATAAAAACAATTATCAGAGAGCTAAACAACTTTTAAAAAATTCTTTGGTTTATAGAACTGCACTGGTAATCTATTTTTTACTGGGAAAAGAAAAAAGAAAAGGGTTTCTTTTTTCTCCTACATGTCCTACCGAGATGTGCTCATATGTAAAACTTAGAAAAAATGTAAGCAGCATTTCTTATAGAAAAAAAAGTAATGGGCTAAAAAACACAGTAAAAGTAGAGTTGATAGAGGACACAAAAAGATGTGATTTTAGAAATCCATCACATAAAGAGCTGAAAATTATAAAACATTTAAATGTAAAGTAAGTTTCTTCTAAAAGCTTATTCATCACTTCATATTTGAAAAAAGTAGGATGTATGTTCTTGCTTTAAACAAAATGTGTTTAATGTTCTTTTAATGATCTATGTATGACTTCACTCTTGGAGTCCAACAAGGACTTAATAAGTTGCAAAGAAATTTCACATTTATTATGAATAATTTAAAAATTCTATAAAGCAAACTTACTGTTATTTCAATTAACTGCTACTCCCTGATTCACTTTGTTTAATCAGGAAAATGAGTTAGAAGGTGACTTTTTCACTAAACCCAAACTTTCTTCAAGTCACCATTGTTTTATGTGAAATGTAGCTTTTTCTTTGGCTTGGTGAGGAAGAAACTGAAAGTACATTTGTACATCTTTATTTTTTGAAATGGATTCTCTCTGCTACTTGAAGTGACTTATAGGAATGTATAAAATGAGAATGGAAACCCCACAGTGCAAATAGAACTTCCTTTTCAAATATGTGCTTTCAAAGCCTTCATGCCAAATGCATCCCTGGTGTAAATCAATTTCAGCAGCATTACACCAGGGAACAATTCAGATTTTCCTCTCCATGTCAGTGACCCACGGGTAATATCAATCTGTCTGCCATGCTACTTTCAATTTTGTTTCACTCACATTTACAGAATTAGTTACACTTTATGGCAGAAAGTACTAAGATAGCTTTTTTCCCCCCAATACCTTCAGGAGTGAAAGTAGTGTGAATGAATTGCACTTTTATTTATTTTTTTTTCCCACAAGATAGAAGGAGCAGGTGTAAAAGAATTAATAAAGCAATTGCTAAATTGCAAGGGTCATTCGTGTGTAGAAAGCCATAAATTAGCTGGTTCTTAGGGGAAATTACCTTCTGCCTTTAAGGTGTTGCCATTTAAAAATTATTGCTAAACTCCTGGGAAATAATAGTTTGAAAGTTCAGAAAAGAAAAACTTGAACTCCTTCTGTATTTGCAGATATGTCAGGAAAAAAAAAAGTCTGAAAGAACTTGTAGTAATAAACATTTATAAACATTTAAGGGAAGCTACATAACAAGAAATATGTTTGCATTTAGAAAAGTTGGCTGAAATAGATATAATAAATCCGTTTTGTGTAGACAGGATAAGTCCATGATCTTCGGACACCAGTTTACTACCTGAAGTATATAAATCTGCCAAATCATAATGGTTTTTGTGAGATCCTTTCTTACTCTCCTTAAAACATTTTTTTGTGTTTTAAAATAGATATTAAAAAGATTTATTTTATATAGGTGGAGTAGAGAACCACAAAAATAATTACTTATCTACTACAAAATTCTTTAGGATTTTCTTGAGGAACACTGATAGTAGGAATACGTTTAAGAAAAAGACTGTACCTCTGCTAGGTCATTATATGGCAAATCCAGATTGCTAAGAATAAGCTCCTAAAAAGCAATAAAATCTGTGACAGGGTTACAGTAGGTCTCTTTTGGTAGCTGTCCTGAGAAATATCACAGTAGTGAAAGAGTATTTTCAGCTGGTACCAACTGAGATGGTAAAAGGAGTCTCATAAATACAAAAGTTTGAAACAGCATCCTCAAGAACTCTCTTTACTGCTATTACTATTCTTAAGCAGATACTCAGTTGATGGACAGTTGATTAAAAATATGTTCTGAAAATAATTTTAGGCTATATAATTTTAAGCACTCACTTTAGTCTTTTTCCCCCTCAAATGGACACTTGACATAACATTACTACGATAGAAAAACATGGAATTGTAAGGAAAAAAAGGCACATTTTGTATTTTAGTAGCCAAGAGGAAGCTTGAGACTCTTTTTCCTATCCCTTATTGTCAAAGTCAATAAAGTTAGAGAAAATTTTTCATATATTTTACAAACTTTAATTATTCTTTAGTGGACCAGTGTGTAACTGTTTGGCCCATTGCTACTTTTAAAGACTCTAGCAGAGTCTTCTTTCTTTGAGACTGGAAAGAAAAAGGTTAGAAGCTTTTTTCTAATTCCAATGAATTTTATTATAGCCATCTTTTTTTTGCCCTTTGGTTTAACAAGCATTTTCTTTTCTGGTGTTGATCACCTCCTTGCTTCCCAAATTGTATTTGTATTCCTTCTCTGTCAGTGTATTTGTTCAAGAAGTTAAATTCTATTACTATCCAGTAAGGTTCTTCTGATTGTATAATTTTGCAGTTAGTTGCAAAAGTTCAGGTCTGGTGCATTTTGTCCTGAATGTGGATGACCAATAATAAATTTATCCTATTATTTTGTAGAGGTCTTGCTTAACCATGAACACTCCTTCCTTTCTTAGAAATGCTTTACTAGATAGAAAAATGTCAATGTGCATTTAAAAGTGGTTTATGATTGACCACGCTGATAATGCCATGTTGAACTGTGTTCAGCATGCAAACCTTGCTCCTCTTCCCATAATTTCTGTTGAGAAGGTTTGTAGTAGGAATTCAGAAACCATATTAAACTGTGTAATATGGTACTTTGTACTACTAAATGTTATCAAGTCTATTTTATTTCCTTCCTTGAAGTCTGCAGGTTCCTCTAGCATGACATTCTAATCCTCTTTTGTGTTGATGTGCCTGACTTTGTGCTTTCAACAGATTTCATTAACAGGCTGCTTCTTTTTCCCTTGTCAATAAAATCAATTATGTTCTCTAAGTCTGATTTTCAGTAAACTGGCTTATAAAACATAGATCTATGGTTTCATCCCATTTTATCCTGTTTTCTGGTTATCCCCTTGCCTAATTTATTAGGCATCTAAGAAATACTGATTTAGAATATTATCTAAAGCCATGGCACTATTGTGGCATTTCAGAGTAGGCTGCAACAGATAGAATCTTATCTGTAGTCACCAGTATTCCTAAATGGATATTCCTTTGACTGCTCTGTTATCAATCTAACAATACTGAAAGTACAGAGCAGTTGCAAAAATAGTTTGTAATCATGGCAAATACGATATCCTTTAAATAGAGTAAGTTGCACAGAAATATCTTCCATCAGTTCAAGGGAGAAAGACCATCCAGATATTGACTGTCATTGGATGGTAACACAACTGCATCAGGCAGGGTCCTTGTGTCCTGGGGGATTAGACAATAAAGAACAAGCTGTTAAATGGTCTGGTTTTCACCAAATACGTGGAACATACCATATTTTTACTAGCTTATATATAATAATATATAATAATATAATAATAATAATATAATAATCATTTATTATTATTATTTTATTATTATTCTTTATAACTTACTGAGATTTTTCACCATGGCATAGCAATAAGTATAGTCAATGTGGATGATGTTGTCTTCTCTTTGCTATGTGAATTAGGATATCAATATGTTAAATTCAGAGAAAAATCATCCTTCCTACATAGGGTTTGATGCATAATCTAACAAAATGTATGAGGTACCTCAGAAAGCCCTTCTTCTGGATCAGGCCTGTTCCATACTTTATCCCTGTTAGTTATTAAGAAAGTTTTTTTAGTGAAATGGGACAGACCAATAGCTTTTAGAATATTTTGCAAAGAGTTACATTTCCCTAGCATATTAAATATCTCAGATAATTATTCTCCCTCCTGTAGGGAAAGGTTTAAGTTGGATATTTCACTAACTATTTTGTAGCTAGAGCCATCATTTGATGCATCTTGAGAAACTACAGAATGAAAGTTACATTTTTTTCTTCCAAAAATAAGCCAGACAAAAAAATGCCCTCCTGTTCACTAACGATATTTTGCTCAAGAATTCAAATATGGGTCATGATACATACCTTATTTTAGCAAACTCATTAGAGCAATGAAGTGCCTAAAATAAAACCTAGCAACATAGGTTACTAGAATATGACTTCAGGCATTGCCCAGAGCAGGAGTTGATACATAATTGTGTTGCTCCAGGAGTTGCTTCATGTGGTGCTCCTCACTCACTTTCCCTATTCCCTCCACTGCTCTTTCCATAATTCATTCATTCCCCATGGAAGGAGTAAATTACTGATGGGATAACACAATAAATCTTCTAAAGTGACTATTAAGTAAAGTCAAGAGATTGACTATTTCCCGCTTGCAACAGGGAGAAAGAAAGAAAACAATTAGCTCTGAACACCCAGATTCAAGGGTCAAAGTAGGCCAGGTGGATTTAGATAGATTTCTTCTTTTGTTGTGCTGGCAAACACTGAGGGCCACAAAGTAAAACAACTTACAGCTCTCTGTGTGTATGATGATCACAACTCAGACATCCGACCATTTTCTGATTTGACACATAATTGCTTTAAATTTTGGAAAATTATTTCTAATATTTGAGAAAAAAATAATGAATTGTGTGATTCATTAGAAACTGGTCATCATTTTTGCACTCCCCAGTGTCAGACGTTTCTTTTCACACAGCAAAGAACGTCTAGAGAAAGGACCTGGTAAATTGTTAATGATCTATCTTTGCCCAGATCTGAAACAACTCCTTCTCCATGTGCTACTCCCACCATCTCAGTAAGCGAACCAAATCTGTGAACTGAGATTCCATCAAAATGAAAAAAAAAACTCCAAGAACAATCTTTGTCAATTTTAGAACGAGCTCCATAAGTTAAAATTTCATTTTATGCTAGTCTTTATTTTTTTTTTTCTGAATTTATATGGATTCATTTCTATATTCAGCTTGTGTCTGGTGTTCAATATTCACAGAACTGAATTCTTTATGACTGAGTAGCTGATATGCAGCTGGAGGGCAATTAGGTTGTTTCTATAGTGTGTCATCTTTGACTATAGTGGCCCAAGCCATACTTTTTGGCAGCAGATATGGTTTTCCTGGGTTTTATCTGTTCTCAAATTAAATTAGTAATACTGTAGAACTTGAAAGATTACTCAAAATTTAAATCAGTGCAGGCCAGTAATCCTTATGTGAGTTTTTCATATTTATCTTATAAAAGAAAGTGAGTATGAGGAAAACTCATTGAAAATGAGAACCTTAACTGCAGACAAGACTTTAAACAATATTTAAACATAATTTTTAAAGTGGGTTTATCACTCTGTGCTGTAGTAGGACTTCTGAAAATACTGGCACATATTCTGATGTTTTAAAACTGTAAAAATGGTATTAACTGAATAGGTAGTAGAAAATGAATATGCTCTGAAACTTAAGGTATTATTGAGCATTCACAGTGATTAGGAGTTTTTGTCCTCACTTTCTTTGCTTTGGTGGATGGAAATACAACTTGTATGTGTAGAAGATGATTGATATTTTTCAAATATCCCCAAAAATTCTACATGTATAAAAGCAGCTTTTCTGAGAAGATAGATTAACAATAAGTGAAACAATGGTTTTCAGCTGGTGTATCACAGATTTTCCATTTCAGTTCCAGAGCTGGGATTCAGAGATACTTGAACACTGTAAGAACACTTGTAGATAAGAATCTGAAAGAAAAGCAACTTCCTGTTCCTTAAGGAAACTCTGACTTACACCTTGAAGACTTTACATATCATGAACCTCCAGAATTCATTTCTAACATATAAACTAACCAGTGGAAAGATTTGCATGGTTGGTCACCAGGTAACATTGATTCTTTTAAATATACTTCAGCTTCTCAAAAAGTATCAAGTACAGAAAGCATGAGCTGTTGAACATTTTTGCTTCTTGGATTCCTGTGCTTACTTTCAAGAATTTAAAAGTGTAAAGTCTGGATTCAGATTGTTCCCAAAGTTAAAATATCACCCTAACAAGCTGTTAAATATTGCTGCAAAACTTTTTGAAGTCTTCAAAGAACAGTTATAATAATTTTACTTTCAAGAGGTGACTGCATACTAAAAAAAGAATGGTAACAGAAACAGTATGTTTATTTTTTGCATGATTGGGATTTTGGGCATTCTTGATTCAACTTCTATTCCATTTCTTCTATGACAGAAGGCTTATGATGCAGAATCTTATTTCAGATATCAAGATGTTCAGTGTATTTAGAAATTGCTTCTTATCAGGACAAAGAAGACTGAAAGATGCATAAACAGTCACTTAAAAGGCTCTTGACTTAAAAATACTAGAGATTTTTCACAGCTCTTGATAAGAGATTTGGATCTTGTTTAGAACTGTAGTTTCACCAAGTCCATGTTAATGCTAGCTCACACTGTACTTGAAATGAAATTGCAAATATAATACAAGTATAAACTGCTCTGTGGGAACATTTTATAAGAAGCTATTGTTTGCACTGAATCCATCTCCTGTTCAGCGAGGAAAAACTGCCAAATAAAATCACTTACTGTGCTGGTCTTTGATGTCAAAAATAACATTGGCTAATAAGGAGTGATTAATCCCCAAACTAACGCTTATTGCTTCTGGATTGACTTATAAGCGATACTTGATTGTGAAAGTACTTTTGAGTACTACCCTGTTTAGTTGAGGGTATTTTCTAAGAAAGAGAGTTTGATTGGCACCATTTGTTCTGGTTCTGTTAACAAAACACAGAGAAATAGATCTCGTTAAGTGTCATTACAACGATCAAATTTTTCCACTGAAGAGAGTAGTTTTATAGTCTGTAAATCTTGTGATTTCTGAAGCTGTTTTGGGATCAGTGACTAACAGGGGCAGAAAATGAAAATGCAGACTAGGAACAATGTGTGCTTCATGGGTTACTCATCTTTGTGAGAAATACACAGTATGTCAGCAGCGCCAGAGAAGCTCAGCAGCTGTGCATGTGCTAGGGTTAAATTCTCAGTAAAAAAGACCATAATCACAAAAGTACAATCAGCAATCAAAATACTGGAAGGTATATTTGGTTTATTTAGGTAGGGCACAAATGTCAGTTAACAGGTTATTTTTCCTATTAGTTTCCTGGCAACGAAACATGTATTTAAAATGTACAATACTTGCTTTCTTCCTTATATTGCACTGTTATCTTTTGCTAAATGTAAATGTAACTACATGCAAGGAATGTGATTTATTAGGGCTTTAGATCTTATTGCATGTACAAATCTTATTTATAGAAACGCTCAACACAAATTTAAGTAGGAAAGATTTATTGCATCAAGGAAAACAGACAACTTCAAATCATAAATGACACATAAAGAGGATATTTAGAGTGTGGTTACATCTACATGTGAAGTACTGGACTTTAGATGAAGAATAAACTTTTTTGTACTGAATGATACCCAATCATGAAACAACTGCACTGTCTGAGACATCTTAGAGCAGGTGAAGTAGACTCCTTTCAAAGAGAATCAAACTGAAATGTGCACTCCAAAAGTGCACTTGATGTCCTCCTGAACATTCAGGCTAAAGGCCAAGAAGATAGTCTAAATCCTGCCAAGATTCACAACATATATGTTGTGAGTGTAAGTTCATCAGGTTCAACCTCTTCTTCTACAGATTCAGCCCTATTACACTGCACTGCCTGGTGCTGAAAGTGTGGGGTACTGTCTATCTTTTAATATTGACACAGCCCTTTAAAACCATGTGAAAGATAATGGGGTTCCACCATATTACAGAAAGGCATAGTTAGGTCTTACCTTTAGAAAAGTGGAAGAAGAGACCAGGTAATTATTGTTCAGTAATGTAGATCTTTCAAAAACACAGAAACAATCAAACTTTCCATCAGCATCTAGGAGCTGAGAAGATGAATAACAGGTTCTTTGGATTCTTTGGATTCAGGAATAAATTAAATCATATCAACTCCGTTTCCTTCTGACTCTGAACAGGTATGTGAGCAGGGAAGAACATTAGATCTTCAAGGGTTTTGTGTCATGAATGTAATAAGAAAAATGAAAAGAACAGCATTATATGGTTACCTAACTGCTTAGAAAGCCAACTCCAAGGATAATATGATGTATAATCTTTTGTTACCTTAAGTGAAAGTGGAAAATTCAGAGCAGAAAGACAGAGACAGACCCCATCTAGAAGAAGCAACAGGGATTGACTGTGGTCATTTGAAACTGTTTTAAGCTAATGTTTTGAAACTGGTAATGTAATATTGAAACCATTTATTTTGCTTCCTGATTAATGAATCTAAAAAGCAGTCAAATTTTGCTCCAATTTCTTAAAATATTCTGTACTTCCTAAGGAAAAGACTATATACCAACTTATTTAGTTTAGAACAACATTTAACAGAATGTTTGAGATGTATGGATAGTTGACTGTGAGTGTGTTTTCCTTCTGCTCACTGTGCAACTTCAACCTTAAAATCTGAAAATCAAACCAAGATTTTCCTCAGTCAAATCCCTGCCAAGATGATAAGATTGAGCAGGACACCATCAGGCCTCACCTGTACTACAAGGTTGCCTCCAAATTATCTCGTCTGGCCTTTCTGTGATCCTCTTGCTTTGGTAAGATTTTGTAAGTGCACCTAATCAGAAATTTTTAAGAAAACCTCTTGCAGTTGCGTAGGGCGCAGTGTAACCTGGAGCCATCTTTGTTCTGTCAGTGAAACGGGAAGAGTGAGTGAATTTAAAGAACAGTGAAAGCTGAATAAGTGTTCGATTTTCACTCAGTCGCTGTTCAGAATGTATTGTCTCTTTAGGACCCTGTCAGATCATTGTTCCAGTCCTTAAATATCATCTGTTTCCAACCTCCCTGTCATGGGCAGGGACACATTCCATTAGGCCAAGTTGCTCAGACAGATATTCCCCTCAGCTTTGTGCATAACCATATTTTTATCATCTGTGAACTGTCTTTTAAGTAGGAGAATCTAAATGGCTGACTAAAGCTTTCAAGCTACAAATAATAACACAAATCTAATCAAAAGGTGTCACAATCCACCCAGATTTTTTTACAGTTAAGCATTTTCTGTTCTGAAAATCTTCTTGAATATCAAAGGGCATACTTGTGCATTTTAAAAAACACTGCAATGTAATGCTCTTTTTCAGAGGATATAGAAGACATTAGAACACAGTAAGACCAGACAATGAATATTTTTGTCATTCTGAATCACTACCTTTAGATAATTTTCAGGGTAAAAATGCTATTGCAGATTTGCATATAGACACTTATACATGAACTGAATTAGAGAATGAGAATAAATAAATAAGCATACTTTTGGAAACACTTTAATGTGTAAAATGAATCATTCACCAGTGAATACAGAATTAAGGAACTGAACTTTACATCATGGTCTTTGTAGTTGGAGTAAATAATTTTATCCTAAATCCACATCTCAGATATGCATATTCGTTATTAGTCATATATTTTGTTCCTCAATACAAATTTTTCTGTGGTGTTTATGAAAAAAATTCCTTTTGAAATGTAAAAACAGTAGCACGCTGTTTAGAGAATGATGCCCTGGCTGTTTCTCAGCTATGACAGGAGATTTTCACAACAGTTTCTGAATGTGTTTCCATTTTTCTCCTATACTTAAAAATTAAGTGCTATCAAGGATGCGCTCTTCCTCAGATTACAGACTGAGCAAATCAGAATTTTTAAGAGGTTTCTTTTACAGATTATAACTACTTATGAAAATGTGGCATTTTCTTAATAGAAATTCTAATCAAATCAATCAAAAAATTCAATTCTAACTCTCAGTTTATAATAGTAGTTGCATTTAGAAAGTGGACATTATAATTGTATTTAAATTATTCTGTAAAATCTTTTTTCTTTAATTCAAAGTTTTATCTGTACAGGAGTGTAATAAGATAATGAAATGTGAATGGAATTTTTTTCAGTCAAATATGGTGGTTTTTTCATTATTAGGCTGTATAATTTTTTATCAGAGGTTATTTATTCAAAACTTTTCCATGACTTTGTATTCTTTCTTTATTATTTTCCTTCAAAAAGTTGTTTTCAAATTTAATTTAAAGGCTTCTTTTTATTCCTTTTCTATCTCTTCTTTTTCTGTAGGACCACTGCATGTGAGATTTTACAGAAACAGACTAAATGGAGCAGAGAGAGCTGTCCAGTGTCCCTGAAAATAATGCAAGTCAAGATCAGAAAAAGGCTGGGGAACTGGGTGTTGGAGGGACTGGCCGTTCTTGGCCTGGTTGATGAGTCTGGGGAAGGTTTAGAGGGATTCAGCTCAATATGAGCTGCCCTTCAATGTTGTACCAAGTTCTTGAACCTTCAGTTCTGCATAACATAGGCAAAAAGGGAAGCTTTCAAGTCAAATCAGATATCAATCATGTAATCTAGGAATTCCAAAATGTCTACATTCATATCCTGAGCACAAAAAGGGAAGTCAAGAGCAAGATCAAAAACATGTCTGGTCCCAAAATCATACTGTAAAAATAAAAAAAAAAAAAAAAAAAAAGGAAAACAACCACCAAAAAAAGCCTAAAAAATTCAACTCCCCCCCAAAAAACCCAGTCAAAACCTCCCTTTATATTCACTGAAGAGCTCTTTTTAAAAAAAAGTATGATTTATCTTTCTATTTTACTCGAGCCACTTATTTGTTTTAACTTGCCTTCTTCATTATTCATGGTTTGAGCAGAATCTGAATCGTCTGTCACTGGCAGGAGCCAATATTTTATCTGACTTTGTGCCACTTGGTAGGTTATCTCATGTTGGTGCTGGTTTTTTTTCTTAGGGATATTTATATGTTTTCTAATGTCTAAAGTTTTGGTTGAGTAATGTGCTTGTCCCATTTTTTACGGTAGAAATTGCCCCTGCTTTCCCTTCTGAGCAATTTGCAGTGGCTAGTGCCTCTATAGATTTGCAGATAAAAGTCTCAAAAGCAGTAATTGCTAAAAGAAAAAGAGTCTGTCTACCTCTTTACTCTTTTAGGAAGTACTATATGAAGACAAAACAGTGTGTCAAGAATAGAGTACCTAGATATAAAAAGTTCTAGAATTTGACTCTTCCCCTTCCTGTAGAATATTTTAGAATAGGCAGCAAGAAATAAATATTCTAGAAAGGGAAAAACAGTAGGTAAAAAATGCTGGTTTGAACAGAACAGTCTCTTGCACATGACTGATTTGGGTAAATGATTTATAATCATAGAATCATAGTATACCAGGTTGGAAGGAACCCCAAGGATCATCTGGTTAAAGCTTTAACTTGGTGAAAGCATTTCTGCTAGACAAGATGGCAAGAATTAGCAGTGCAATCTAATTATAAAGTTCCTTACGTGGACTAAAATCTTCAAGTTTTTTTGAAGTTCTGTCTTAAGAGGATCAGCCATAATGACTTTTACCCAAAGAATATTATATGGACAGTATTGTTTCTCTGAAAACATGATACTTTATGAACCCCAACATAATGGATTTCTGATCTTGCAAAAGAAAGCAGGAACATTTATTTGCACATACCTGAAAGGCTCTTTGGTTTCATAAGAGATATAAGCAAATGAGAAACAAAGTGTCATCCACAGTGAAAAGGATGATTCACACCTGCAGTTGTTCTGCAAAAGAAAATGGTCTATTTCTAATTATATAATTTTTTTCAGAGTCTTTAAGAAATGAGAATTGAATATGTCTGACTGTGAAAGCTGTGCTTATTAAATGTAACTTCCCTTTGAAGTATGCTCCCAAATGGCATCTTAGGAGAGTACAGAGTGTTTCCTCTCACAGAAGCATATGAATAAACCTACATTAATGGGTATCTGGAGGTGCAAGATCAGATCAAAACCTGAAACACCAACATCCACCTTTTGGTCAAAGTGGGCAGCAATTCAGTCAGATAGGGAGAGACAACTTCATTTTATCTTAGAATAAATACTTTGTGCACTTAATTTCACCTGTATTTTCTGTCACTATGTAAATTTTTGACATTCTAACTATTTTTATTTTTATCTGCTTGTTTCTTTGATCCAGCTTAAGTGTGATTGCAAAGTGCCCGGATAATAAAAAAGCATTTGTAACTGAAATGCACAGCAGGGTTTACAAAGTATATTAACAAAAATGCAGATTTCGTTGCATCATTCTCATACAGCCAAAGGCTAAGATGGGTTTCTACTTCAGATGTCTGAGACAAAGGGAAACAATGCAGTGCAGAGGCCAAAAGAAACAAAGCACCAGATCATAATCAAGGCTGTTGTCTGGAGAGCTGGATGTGTCCTTTCTGGAGAGTTAATATGGAAAGTATCTCAGCATCTTTTCTGGATTCTGTAATTGCAAGGTGTCTAGACCTGAAGAATGAAAATTCCAAGTATACTTGGAATACTCACTAGACATAAAACAATGCCTTATAGGATTCATGATGTATTTGTTTAATCATCCCATTTGGAATGGGATGAAAGTATTTTCATATTCATGGCGAATTCTTCTTTTAGCAAGAAAAATGCAATATACTTTGTAACTTTTAATAATTTTCATGTTGTTTTGAAAATAGAATTAATTAGAATATTTATCAGAGATATAGAAATTAGATAAATGAAACAAACCCTAAGTGTTTCTTACAAAACATTCAAGTCTGGTTTGTGTTGTTTGATATTTTTATTCACTACCAACAATTTCAAATTCAAGAAAGGAGTCAAAGATGCAGATGAAAGTTTTTATCCTCAAGCAAACTAGTAAAAGAACACAATCACCATAGCATCCTTACTTCATACTATTCAAATACCAAAGGCCAAAGATTTCTGCACCTAAAGACTAAGGCAGCCCCTGAGGCTTTAGCGGAGTTTTAAAATAGAGTTCAGGAAACTATTCTCTACAGAGGAGTATTTGGTGAAATTGGAACCCTGCATATACATAGATACACAATTGTGAATCTCAGTCCCTTGAAGCAACTCGAGATATTCTCTGTCAGCTTTTGAATCACAATTTCAGGATCAGCTGTTCTCAGATAAGCTATTTATATTCTCCTGATGTTCAGACAAATTGGGCTGAGGACTGATCCCTTGCTATAAAAAAAATCTTTATACTCCAGGATAGGAAGATACAATCATTGTCGCTTCACTGTTAAAGCCCTAACTTTCATGAAAAAACAATAAACTCTGCAGCTGGTGATAACAGCAGCACAACACATCTTCAGTTGCTTTTTTGCCCATTTTGTTAATTTTCAAGAGAACAAAATTTATATTCAAGTTTGTGCAAAAGCAGCTTTCTACCATTCATGAGTTACCATTTTTGCTCTTCAGCTTTAACTGTGATTAAAAGTTTCCTATACCCTTTATGTTGTCTCTTCATTTCATGGATATTTTCTTAAGTCAGCACTCCTATACAGATGAAATTTGCTATAAGTTAGCACTTCAAAAAATTCACACAACCCTGGGAGGTAGAAACACAGTGGTAAATAAGACTTTTTGGCCTTAAGGATCTCTGTGCTTTTTTCTTATGCCTCTATGTAACCTTGCAAAGCATAATTTGGAACAATTGTAGCTCCAAGCTACTGTTATTCAATAGTATTCAACTTCAAATAAAACTTTGTAAATTCAGTGTACCTTTAGTTGCTTATTTCTTTATATCTTTACTCTTTTTTTTTGCTTTTAAATTGGATTTTGCTATTCCCACATACCGATATTGCTTAATGTCGTATTCCACAAGTACTATGGGTAATGGAATTATCTCAGAATAGGAAACAACTTCCCATCTTAGGATAGAAATTTAATTAAAAATCACATTCACAGGTTATAATTTATTGATAATTATGTGGTCATACAGCTGTATCCTCAGACCAGAACCTGTATAGTTCTGAAAGGGAAACCATAGAAATATTGATTATGTTATATGACAAAATAAAGTTTTGTAGGAGAAATATATATTATTATACTTGACTGCAAAGGGCTAGTTTTTTGCATTTTCTTGAGACAAATTAATTTCACTCTCAGATGGTGATGCCTCCGATACAAACTCAGAAAAAGATTAGATGAATCAGAAAAGTATTTTGAAGACATATTTTTCTTTTTAGTAAAGCAAAATCATATTTGTGTGGAGAAATTTATCTAGTAGATCTTTTGATGAGGTGATCTCAACTTTTTAAAAAAATTTTTAAGTGCCTCAATTTATTGTGAAATAGTAATTATTAGAGCTTTCCTTCTCTGAACTTTTTTTTTTTTTTACTTCCAAACCATTGTATTTTTATACAAAATTACTTAATTAAAACATCTCAAGTGTTTTTCTGGACTGTGGTGCAGCAATGGGGCCTTTAAAATACCAAATTAACATAATTGGTATTCTGGTTTTTAGAGAATTATATTCTGAAACCCACAGCAAGTAATTGTTAGCCTTTTTCTCTCTTTTGATTTATGAAGAAGAGAGCAACATCTTACAGATGGTTCGTGGTGCTATTTTCTTTAAAGGAGGCAGCAAAGTAAGAGAAATACTTTTTTTTAATTGATGGGCAGAATGTGGAATAAAGTCATACTGAGATTTACTTTTCAGTAACAGAACAAGAAGACTTAAACAAGAACAGAACATTCCTTTTGAATAAGACAGCATTTCTTGTTCTTCTCTTAGTTTTCTTGTAGCTCAGGAAAACTCTTGCAGCTTTGTGAAACTTTCTGTATTGTGCTGGTTTTGCATGGGATAGAGTTAATTTTCCTCATAGTAGATGGTGTGGGGCTGTGTTTTGAATTTGTGCTGAAAACAGTATTGATATCACAGGAATGTTTCTGTTATCACTGATCAGGACTTGCACAGAGTGGTTTTTCTGCCTCTCCCACCACCCCACCAGTGAGTGGGCTGGGGGTACACAAAGATTTGGGAGATGACACAACTGGGACAGGTGACCCCAACTGACCAAAGGGATATCCTGTACCATATGGTATCAGGCTCAACATACATATAAAGTTGAGGAAAAGAAGAAAGAAGCAGGGGGATGTTTGGAGTGATGGCATTTGTCTTCCCAAGTTGCTGTTACATGTGATGGGGCCCTGCTCTCCTGGGGATGGCTGAACACCTCCTTGCCCGTGGGAAGCAGTGAATGAACACCTTGTTTTACTTTGTTTGTGTGTGCAGCTTTTCCTTTCCCTATGAAACTGTTGTTATCTCATCCATCCTTTTACTCTTCCAATTCCCTCCCTCATCCCAGCACAGGGGGAGAGAGCAAGCAAGTGGCTGTGTGGGGATTAGGTGCCAGCTGGAGTTAAACCACATGTGTTTATGGCACAAAGCATGTGACTAAACCTGACTCTGTTCTCATGACTGGCATTCTGATCTGGCTATTCCATACCCAAATTCTGAGCGTGTGTTCAAGTGCCTGACTTTTGTAACACAATAGACTCACAGATAAATAAAAGGAGGATTGGCTAGTATGAGCAACAGAATCAAAAGCAGAATTAAATTTAAAGTGAAGTTTGTGAATAGATTGCTTGAAATGAGAAAAATCAGAACACTAGTCAAGCTAGCCAGTTTGGGGTGGAGGGTGGGGGATCAAGTACCTGTTTGCCACAAAAGTCTATAAACTATGTAGAAGCTATTAAACATACTATATACTCACACATTTTCTAAACAAGTTCATCCAAATTATATGTAAGAAATATACTCTCATATTTAACACAGGAACTGCCCTGACAGGAAAACAAATGGTTCCTTACCACAGTCCTGTGGTCACAGCCTAGAACATCCTCTATTTTCTAAACAGCTTTGGCTTCTGGAGGGTCGAGTTTTATCCTGTCTTCCTATTGCAGGGATCCTTAATGGACTGGGATTATGTTATGCTTTAAAATTAAAGTCCCTGGAGTTAGTTTGCTACTTATTGCCAATGTCTATATCTTTTTAATTTTCCTTCTGTTGGGTGAAATTAAAAGAGAAAAAACAGGCAGTTAAAGATGTTTTCAGCTCTTGGCAATATGCATCTATACTATTTAGGAGGTGACATTCCTACTGTCTGCAGAGGGATTTTTATTGACTCTACACTTTTCTGGATCTGTGGAGTAACAACTACTTGATTTTAGAGGGGGAAAAAAAAAGGAAAACAAAACAATAAAATAAACCAAAACCAAAATAAAAACATACAGTTCCAATACCAGGGTGAAAAGTATTCACTCCTTCACTTTACACTGCCAAATTCCTGAACACAGTTTATTTGTTTTTCACTACAAATATTTAAAGAATCTTTTCCACTTCAAGATCAGTTTTCCATAAAATACATGTGTTCAGATTTTCTGGCTGACTTTGTTCAATGGTATATTTCATGTTGTGTTGTGTCAATAAAAGTAAGGTGACTGAAGCAGAGCAATGTAACTCATTAAATACTAGAGAATCCAGCAACAAACATTGAAATCCAAATCTCACTGGCTTCTTAAAAGTAGTTGCTTTTTCTTCATGGAAACAGTGCTTTCCAAACTGTTTTTTATAAAGGCAGATTGTTTTTGAATGTCTTGGCATAGGATATGGATGGGTCTGACTTGGTTTTGTTTTGAAATGTTCAACACATCTCTAATTGCACAAAAATGTTATTCAAATGTCTGACTCTGCAAATTTATGTTGTTTTGGCCTAAAGTACATTAGACACTTTAGTAGCTTGTGATGCTGGAAAAGAAATTTGAAAGTAAATGTTTCTATGTTAATAAGAAAGAAATCTCATCACAAACTGTGACTGCAAAAATGTTTTTTAACTAGAGGTACTATCAAAAGAAAGAGGGAAAGAAGCAGAAATAATGAATCTTGACCATAGCAACTAATTTACATAACACTAAACTGTGGAAAAATTTCCAGAGGAACAAATTGCTTTAAAATTATTCGCTGTTCAGAAAAATATCCGTTATTATACATATATATATATGTTAACATGTTTTAATATTATATACAAAATTAAGTAGTTTGGCTTTTTTTTTGGGTAATACTTTAATGTAAGACTCAGAAGATCTCAGTTTACCATATTTCTTCTTTTATTACATCTGTAGTCATGTTTTTTTCCAGGTGTAGCAGAGCCAGAGGAACATTGTTCTTCTCAGTTACTCTTCAGCACTTCCTGGCTGAATGTTGCCTTCCCTCCTCTCAGCCTTTAAGTGTAGACATTTTTAATTTAATTTCTGATAAAATGGTCCAATTCAACTTTCAGTGATAGCACGTTCCAACTTGACTGTCCCTGGGTTAGCATTAAACATATTCATATATACACTCTGACAATTGAGAAGGTAGCAACTTCTAGTGGGGTGAGATTAGTTGAAAGTAGCACTGAGTAGGACCTTGCTATCATTTGAAAGTCTGCTTTTCTGTGATATATATATATATAGTAAATTCACAGCAAATGAACACAAAATGAGCAAAACCCTGCTATGTGACATTTTGCCACTTAAAATTAAATTATTACTTGTTTTTATGATATCACAGTAGTTATTTCATACCTTTCCTGTCAGAAGCTTGATTCCCTTTTCTGTGTTTCTGCAGGATTAACACCGGTTTCCCAAATCATATAATTATATCATTTATGTAATTTTTTTCTGCTCCAAATAAGGTAGATTTAACAAGAACACTTCCAACAGTTAGTACTCTCAAACAATCTATTATTATAATTGGAAGCTGTGCAGATATACTTGAACTTTGCTATTTTTCATTTAAATTTGGATTTCAAAGAAAAGACTAAATCAACTAACTCCTTGAGTAGACACTGAAGACAAGATATAAAGAACTTTACTCTTTTTTTAAATGTCAAAATGACAGCAAGAGTTATTTTTGTTTAAGCATATATTTTTCTATAACAGCAAAACTACAGCTTGGGAGAACAGAAAGAAAGTATGAACAGCCCAGAACATTGCAAAATACTGTGTTTTGAAGGAAAAATCAAACCTAGGAAGAACATGAGAAGGACTAATGCTGGATTGTCAACATGGTCAAGGCAAAGAGCATAATTATTATTTTCTTGTACAACACTTATATTTATTTCACTAAAAGGGAGAAAAAAACAAACCTTTCTCAAAAATCTAAATATTATGTCACAAAACTAAATAAAGTTTCACTCCATTCTGTATTAAGAGAAGATGGAGGTGAAGTTGACTGAAGATGGATGGTAGTATGGCCCTTTTGGTCATCATTTTAGCTCTTCCATCTCATTTCAAATTAAAAAGAAAAATAGGGGTTTATTTTGTCATGAGCTTTTATTTTTTTACACTCATTCTTGGCTGCTTGGCAACCAAGAGAATATCACAATGTAACAGATTGCATAAGTGAGATCACTGCATAGTTGTACCTAAGGGAAATTTCTTTTCTATAGTTGGTTTAAATTAAAAAATGCTATGAACTCAATTTATCAAGGCATTGAAGATACTTCAGTCTTTTGAATAGCCTTGCTGACCTCAGCTGACATCCTTTTCTCATTGCCATCCTTTCCCACAGAGGAACGATTTTCTGTGTAAAGAACTTTAAGTTATAATGTCATGTAGCCCTTTAGATTTTCTCAGATGTTTCTGGAATATTGTGTAGTGATTCTTCCCTGCCATTGAAAACACACAAGTCTATTGTATTAATATGGAGTCTCAGTCTTGCATCTTTATATGTGGATTGAATAAAGGGTTATGTGAAAAAGAAATCTGAGTTGAAGGATAAAATTTTAGTACCGTTGAAAAAAACTGAGGTTCCTTCTGCAGAGCCCTGTAAATTCAGGGGTGCTTCTGTAAGCTTAGCTTTTTCAGCCATGCATATTTTCCTCATCAGGGGATGATCACAGTTTGGACTGTATTCTTTATTTTCTAAAATCTATGTTCTCTAAGCTGCATCCACCTGGAGACTAAAGAAGAAAATAAAGAAGAATTCTTTACTCACTCACTCAAGCGAATCTTTACTGTGATGTCAAAATATGATGGATATGGATGAAATAGTCAGATAAATGCTGAAACACCATTTTTCTGTGGAGTAGTTACTACCTGAAAGATTAAAAATATCCAGAAGTACATTTTTTTCTATGATACATAACTATATGTGTATTCTGTATAAATATTTTAAAGTGCAAAAGGAGGAATCTTGTAAAACACCAAAAAAATTAGAAGCTGTTCAAGACTTTAAAGCATGTCCTGCTTCACAAAACAAATGCTGAAATGAGCAGATTTAAGATGCAATATTGGTTTTCCATCTACTGTATTGATATCAGTTTTGCATGCTTTTATGCTTAAGGTAGACTCTAAACTTAAAATAAGCTTTTGCTGTTTCATGAAGAGTAGCTTAGAATTTTTTCTGTTGTAGACCTACTTCTAGATATGGCTCCTGTCCTGTTTTTAAGTCTGTGAACTATAATACACACAGCAACGTGCCCTTGTGGCCAAGAAGGCCAGCGGTATTCTGAATTGCATTAGGAAGAACATTACCAGCAGAAACTGATGCCCAGGAAGTTCCACCTGAACAAGAGGAAGAACTTCTTCATTGCAAGGGTGACTGGAATAGGCTACCAAGAGTGGTTGTGGAGGCTCTTTCTCCAGAAATATTCAAAAGCCATCTGAACACAATGCTGTGCATAGTGCTCTAGGGGACTCTGTATGAGCAGGGAGGCAGGACCAGATGACCTCCAGTGGTCTCCTTCAACCTTAAACATTCTATGATTCTTTGTTAATACTGTGTGCATCTAAATAGGTCCACAGAATCAATATGATCCTTACTTCACCTGTTGCACCAGTGAAAGAGTCATATGTGATGATACTTTATTATGGCTTGATGAATCAAGACCTGTGTTCTGAGGCTTCATAGCAAATCTCAACCCCTTGTGTATTCACGCTGAACATTTCCGTAGATGTGTGTGTGAAGTTCTGCATTACATGAATGAACTGCAATTACTGAAGTGTTTCTTCATCCCAAATATTCCAGGCTCAGCAATATTGCCTCAGGCACTCGTGTGCCCAAGAAACCAAGTGCAGAAAGATGGTGTTGTATGAATCATGCTATATCTGAGACGTAATTCTGAGATGGGAGAAAACACAGTGCAGAATTTCTATTCAAATTGATGCTTGGTATTGCAAAGACAGTAAACACTTCAAAATTAGTTGCACCTGAAAACTATAAAGGTGTTCATGCCAGGAGCTGGACACTAGGAAATCCATGAGCACAGATATACAAACAAGATATCACAGATGTCAGCACTTCTATTACCTGGGCATGGGTGTTTCTAGAAATGAGACACGTGGAAAGTCCCACTGCAAAGTGAGATGTGATGGGCTACAGAAGGTATCATGTGAAAAGCATGTCAGGAGGAAAAAAAAGTTTTAAAATATTTGATAAAAGGTTCCTTAATATCTTCAGATCCTACATTCACACATCCCACTTCTGTCCCTCAAGTCTGAGTTTTAAAAAAACCACATTCTCTTCCACATTTCTGAGTACATCTCAGACAAACAAGATGATTTTAAGAGACTGCTACCATTCCATTATTGATTTAATTAAAAAAAAGGAAAAAGAAGAAGGAAGCAGCAACTTCATTAGTTATTGAAGAATATTGGACAGACAAAACCTGTCTACAGTCATCATAGAAATAAAATAACTCTATGCCTTAATTTTCACAAGAAATCTGAAAAAAAAAAGGAATAAAAAAGATAAAGCAGTACACAAGATGGATCACATTGCTTGACTAAAATATGATTTACTGTTGCAAGTGACAGGAAGACACAGGGACTGACAGGAAGACACAAGGACATAAATAAACAATGAGGAAAGCAAGAACTGCTTGAGTCAGCAGTCAGTGACTGAAATGTCTGTGGACTTACAAGCCTCCATGTCGACAGTGCTTATAAATTCTAGAGTCTTGTCCCTTGCTGCATTTCTCTGGTGGGCTAAATCATTTGGGACCTCATAGGAGAGTAGCAGCACATAACCATCATGGATCCAAGCCCACCCAAAATTTTCTTGTATGTGCTATGTAGGTGTGTGTAGAGCAGGTTCAGAGAAGTTTTTCCCAATAATACATTTCCTGATCTGCTGGAGGAAAGGGGAAGGGCTAACTCTGGCACAGATTGCACAGTCAATTTGACAGATAACTGCTGTTTGAAAAGTAATCATGACATGTATGCTTGATGTCTTGAAAGTGTTACTAATAGTTTCAGACTTTCTGTCCTTATTCAAACTTCAAGCTTTTAAAATACAAAATAACTTAAGGTTTTACCTGTCTCTAAAGCACTTAAAACTGAAACACCCCTAGAATGTGTTGAACTTGAATAATTCAAGAGTCATTTATACACAGTTCTTGTAATCTCCATCCTTAGGAACACAGAAATACTCTCTGCAGTAGCAAATAAATACCTTACCCTGAGGAATCAGAACATATTTTCCAAAACCATCTAATAGATGAGGGAAGTATAAACTTTCTAAGCCATGCCATGAGCCATAAAAACAGCTTTCCTCTGCCTCTTGAACAGAGTGTGATTACAGACAAGTAGTCAGCAAGCACAGGTACTACAGTGGTGACAGCTGTGAAGTCATACACCCTGACCAGGATTGTAGGACATGGAACAGAAAAACTCCTGACATGTTTTCTCGCTTCTTTTCAATTGTTGACCAAAAAAAAAAAAAAAAAAAAGAGGACTATAATTGAAATAGATATTAACACACAAATAGAAATAAAACCCATTTAATTTATTCTCATAACAGTATAGATTTTAATCACATGTTACTTCATTGATGATTTTATACCTTAAACACAGGTATAAATTACCTGAAACATAGTGACATCTACATCTCTTAAAAACTTCATAAATCTAAATAACCTTATCTTTTTTTATTGTAAGGTATGGGCAACATTTTAGGCAGAAAATGTTTGTTAGCAATATCTTTAAGGTAAAGTTAATTCGAGATCTACCTCAGTGTAACACATCATGTTCACAAAGAGCAATTCCTTCTTAAATGATATTCCTTAAACAAAAAATTAGTCTATTTCAATTCAAAATAAAATTAAGTAGAAAATAAAGAGTTAAAAACCCTCTTAAAAAAAGGGTGTTCAAAGGAAATGTGCCATTCAAATCCTAAATTTTATTTATGAATAAAGTATACTACAGAACTGATCTTCATACCTTAAAGTGAAATGCATCAAAAAAACCCATTAAATATTGAGACATTTCCATGAGTTCCTAGTTTTCCAAAATACGCCTTCAGATTATCTAGGAGATTGCAAATTGTCTTACCATACAAGCAGCATAAGCCAATTTCCAAAGCAGATTTCCAGAAAAAAAAAAAAATCCAAAAAACACCCTCCAGAGACTTGTCATTACAGCAGCAAGGAAATAAAAAACACTTCTAAACTGAGGAAGAATTTGTGATGCTGCATAAGGCTTTGTTATTCATTTTAATATCCTGATGGGTAAAAGGTGATAATTTTTGTTTCTTTCAGTGATATTAACAATTCTGGAAGAACATACCTGTCCTCCCCCAAATTTATACAGTGCCAAGTTTCTTTCACTTGAGTGTTTCATGGAATCTAGTTTGACTTTAGACACAGATGTGTCTGATTTATTCCTGAAAATGCAGCATAGCTGCAACACTAAAGGCTTTCTGTCTTAATGCCAGTGTAAATCCTTTGCAAAGGATAAACTATGATCATATGCATTGGTCACCACTATCCAAAATTCCACATTCCTGGAATTCAGCAGCAAACAGTGGGATATTCTGCATGTGTTTAAGTTTTGATGTTATAAACTCCTGATTTCTTCTGTCACCATACTTAACTGGGTTAAAGTCACAGCTGATTGTTGTCATTGCTGCTTTTCCACAGGTGATAGTCATTCCTTTGTCTAATGGGAATAGATCCTCTTCTGACATCCCTCACTGATGTGTTACAAAAAAAGAGGCTTTTTTTTCCACAGAACTTTTTGTACCTCTGAGAAGTCATCTCATATATATGAACTAGACACTCTTTGTAGGCAATCTCTGAAAACGATTGCTTGAATGTGGTCCCAGGAGTTCAATTAAAGTACAGGATCTTGTCACTGGACTCCATATCCGTAAAAATCTAATTAGAATGAAAATTCACTGTGTTCTTCCAACTTGTTGTGTGATGTTCCTTCAGAAGTGTCAGTGCATTTAGGGGTCTCTAGTAAGAGGAACAAAAAGTACATTTTGATTGATAGTTACAAATACCATTTTTATTTCTGGAAAGTCTCTGGACTGAAAACAAGTAGGTATTAATTTACATGCCTACACACAAGTATACACAGTAAGCAGCACATGAAGTGTAGACACAATTGCAGATGTTGCAATTCCATTTCACTTACACTGTAGTAACTACATGTAAGACACTAATTTTTACCTGTATGCATGAGAAAAAAACTCATTCTGAATAAGTCTGTTTATTGTTAAAAAAAAATAAACTTGAGAGTAGAGAGGAGTATATGCAACACTTAGCTAACTTTTTGAAAGCCTTGTGTGCTTATCCAAGTATAAACTGAAATATAAGATGGTCAGAATTCAATTACTAATGCTTTTCCAACTCTTTTTACTCTCCCTCATTTTCTTTTCCCCCCTCTAACTAATGTCTGTAATCCAAAGTTCAACTTTAGGCCACTGGTTTCAGAGTTTGCACCTAATTTTGAGTTCTACCAGTTCTTCTTGTACAATGTCTGGAGTTTCTGTGGTGAGTTTTGACAAGAGTCAGTACTGAGACTTTCCTCATTTTTTCCTTAAATCTCGCTTAACATATTCTTAAAGAAATGTCAGAGAAAAGAAGTTCTAGGACCAAACCATAGAATAATTGTTGCTTTTCATGTCTTTGTATGTCTTGCCACATTATTCCTGGTTGGGCATCAGTGTAACTTTTCAGTTGTTAGTTTTGAAATTACACTTACATGACAGAACTACATCTATTATGCCATTTTTTCACGTGTTAAAGGGGTTGCAGAGGAAAATATGATTAAAATGATTGCTCATATTCATGAGGAATGATGACAGGATTTCCTAAGGCTTCGGACAATGCCAATTTCTCTTGAAATCAGTTTTATTACAGACATAATTTTAATATATCTTTATTCACAGTCTCTCAGCAGTTCTTATTAGCTCAGACACAGTGCTGCACTGGTATGATTATTTAAATCAGATCTACATCAACCTACATCAGATACAGACAGAAGTCACCTATATTGGGGGCTGCCTTGGTAGTTTTCAAATGCTTTGGAGTGGACTCATGAACAGAATGAGATTTGTTGTCTCATTCAGTTATCAGGGATCTCAAAATAAGGGTATAAAAATTCTACTCAGTGACATGGAAGAAGCTGCAGAGACAGAAATCTTCTAAAAACCTATGCCTAAATCTCCATCTCTGGATACCTGAGAGATTTGGCACTTCTTTTATCATCACTGTCATTTGACAAAAAGTCACAGTGGCTTGCACGTGTGGTTTAAAAAAAAAACCAACAAAACAACAAAAAAACTCGGCTCCTCATTGCCTTCAACTTGAAAAAGTAATTAACTTTTCTGGCTGATTCTGTAGGGATATATTCTACAAACTTGGAGAATTATTATCTAATCCAGAATTATATTTTTCCTTTTCTAAGGGGATAAGTGAAAAAGATCTCCTGCAGAGCTAAATTTCCTCACCTATCTGGTTGCTTCATCATTACCATTTCTAAAAAACTTTTCCGATGTTAGGGAAAAACTGAGACTATACTACTGTGGTTTTAATTTTTGACTTTCTTTGCATGTGAAGAAAATGTGGTAGAAAATAGGAAGCACTGCTGAGGCAGATTCCAGTCCGATTACAAGAATGCTTTGTAAAGAGCACAGCCTGAGCAGTGACGTTTGTACAGTGTACTTAATACCTCTCTTCAGTACTCACTTGATCAGGCTGCCCTCTCCAACCTCTGCCTCTACTCTGGTTTTACTTAGGAACTGAAACCATCCATTGGAATGAAACTCTTAGAGGTATTTTTAAAGCTGTTTTCCTCTGGAACCATTGAAGCTGATACTTAGATGTCAGAGATGTTTAACCCTTGCACTTTTAATAATGGGATTTCAGCTGAGGAGGTCAGGAGTGGTGCACCACTCCATTCAATTATATTCAGCAATGGGCTTTTGCATCAACAGCAGTGCCTTTAACTGGGTGGAAAAAGCCAGTCTGCTAAGTGAGAGGGAAGCCAGTGTGCTGGCAGTGTTTAGTTGTTGTCCTGTGAAAGGGGAAATTTTCTCAAAGCTTTGTGTTTGATTAATCTGTCAGTGCCCCAGGAAATCCAAGACCTTTGTGTCCAAGCCTTCTTTCAGTGTCCTGTTGTGGGGACACTGAAAAGTCCTGCTGGATTGGAGGGCAATTTGACTGCTATTTCCAGGGTCATGTGCAAACAGAGAGACTCCCCTCCCAGTTCTCCTCACCTTTAATGGGTCTGTTGGCACTGCAGGACACATGACAACAGCATAAGAGAGGCCCCCTCCCGGGTCTCCACAGTGCAGTACGTTACCCACTGCCAGTGACTGCCAGCACCCCTGCAGTTAACAGTTTATGGAATAACACTCTTCATTAATAGAATAGAAAATTGTGACAAGGTTTGAAGATTACCAGTGATAGCATCTGGCTAGAAAAACATATTCAAAACAATATATGGATAAGTTGCAATTCCTGACAAAAGCTGATTCAAGATAGTTAATCAGTGAGCATAAGGATCAGCCCATTGACTAATTCCAGAAATTACAATGCAACCTTCCCTAACTTCTTCCCATTCTAAACTTATTTCTATACTATTTTTGCATTTAGGTGAAGCTTGAGTGACTCTAGTCATACATCAAGTTTAGTGGGGGGTGCCATACCTTGGAGGTGGGTAATGTCAATATTACATCTGAGATAACCTTTAGGATGGAGGTGTGCATTTGTGATCTCACCACAGTTGCTGGTTCAACAGCAAGAGATCTTTTTTCTCTCTCATTTAACAGCTGCTGTGTGGCTTATCAACTACAAGATATCACTGAGTTCTCCCTCTTGCAAGGATTTGCTCTCCCCTCCATTTAGTCCCCCTTAGCATCTATTGTGTGAGGGAAGAAAGAAAAGCAGAAATATCAGAAAACAAAATGATGTAAGATTTAGAAACCTCTCCACATGTAGTGAGACTTCAGGGGCTGAGTCCTTTTAACTCCTTCAAAATAAAACAGTGCTTGATCATGGTCTAAAACTGCCTGCAGCAGTAGAAAAATATTTGATACTACAGAACCCTTAAATGTTTCAGACAAAAACATAACAAAATGCTGGAAGATAAAGCTTCTGAAAGTCCTGACTATTAAAAGTTATTTTATCATTAACCACTGTGAATACTTACTAAGACCTGTGCCATTTACTTGAGAGAGTTTCTCAGCCACAGCCAAGAACTTCCCTTACTTTTGCACGCCCACATAACCCACTCTCATAGTGGCCTATGCATTTAGGTAGAAAGAATCTTGTGCCTTCCAGACACCCTAGAAAAGTCTTTCAGTGGAGGAAACAGAGGCCATAACCCCACTTAGAAAGATTTGGTCATAGGCTGCAGACACAACTGATAGAAAAGGAAAGTATGTGATAAAAATCCCCTCTAAAAACTTCCTTTAACTATCCATCTCACAGGAAGAAGGTGACTCTTAACCCTGGATGGTAGCAGACTTGGTCTCCTTTTTCATGTCTCAGGTGTCTGGGTTGCAATTAAAGGAAATGCATCTTTAGGGCATGTTAGGATAACTTCTATGCTCTGGTTCAATTCTTCAGTCCCCAGTCGGTAATAATTTTTCTCTCCTTTGCCTTCCCCCAATCCTGGAGTAATTCAGGTTTATTACTGTGGTTTACTAACTTAGAAAAAATTTTCAATAATCTTCCCTTATGTAATTGATCTCTATTGCTTCTTTGAAGCTGCTACTCCCCTGGATTATAACATCTCTTTTTATTTTGATTAAACACTTGGCAAAATATTAACCTACTGGAGAAAAATGTTCTCCCTTTCTCAGGAAGCATTGGGTATATATCTAAGGATAGAACTTTTAAATGAACTGAACTTGTATCTTATATCAAATAGCTACCTAAATTAACAATTTGGTGCAAAAAGATTGTTAAAGAATTTGTTCTAATCATGTTGACATAATAGGCATTAACTGATACCAGGGCTGACAGTAATGAACCAAGAGTTATCTGAGACTTTTTCCTTTACCATCTGAAAATCTTAAGTTTAGGATCTTAAATTACCTTAAAAACCCTCCTAAATTTTCCCTCTTTTAAATTTGATCAGTTAATTTTATTGTCTCTGTCTGATTCCCAGTACAAATAAGTCTAGAGGGTAACCAGTTTGCCTGATAAAATAGCCCTGTTCAGCTATTTTATGATTCAGAATCATTCGTTTGGAACTGCTGAGATGACTGGCTTATTATTTCCATGTTCTACTTCTCTTAGTTGTAGAACAAGACCAGCTAATTATTATAAATATTTGATTAAGATAAAAGTCACATTTGCTAATAATTTATTTTGTTATTGTTTAAAGGGGAAGTAAAGGGCCTTTCCTATTTTCTTTTATGTCAGTCATGTGTTTTGTATCTGTCATTGATTTTTTTTTCCAATATATTTCATAAGTAGAACAATAGTTTCACTGAAGGGAAAGAGAAGAAAGACAATTACTCAGATCTACAGTTTAAAACAGCTGCAAAATAAAGAGGAAGAACACAAGGAATACATTCTTATAATAAAGCACACAGAGATAATTTTCAAAATAATTTTAATTACTTATGCATCTTACACAAATACAGTGTAAATTCAACAATCACTGGACAATTATGCAATTAAAATATTAACTTTTACTGTTAGTGTGTATAATAATATAAATTAATAACCTGTCAGAGCTCTTGCAAGATCTTGATGAGATACAAGATCAAATGGTAATAAAAATAGATTTTATGTTTTAAAGTAAAACAAACTAAAACAATCTCATAAATGTAAAAGCTATAATAAACTTGAACATAGCAATGTATTTATCAATATACCATGAGATAACAAATATTTACACCCTGATAACCTCAACTCAGATATTTGGGAGACACAATATCTAATTAGGAATTCTCAGTAAAGAAGTACTTTTCAGCAAGGGGTAAAAATCATAAAATTTCATCAAAACTGGCTTTTAATTTATTATGAGAATATAGTTTTCTAGTTGGATTTGAGTAGATTTACATGGAGTTGGCCACTGTAAGCACACAGAGTGATTAAAAATCATTAACAACAGTTTTTTGGTGGAGAGAAGAAAAAAGCAGAGGAAATGAGACAGAATATTGATTTTGTTTTCATTGTTCAATAAATTTTTGTGCACAAAGTTGTGTTCCTGAATGTTTTTTTTCCCAATAAGAACTTTTTCAATGAATGAGGCAAGCAAAAAAATTTAATCTAAAGACTTAAAAGCTTTTTTTCTTCTGTACATTAATCTTATTATTTTAATATTAATAATTCAGTTATTCAGTAATCAGAGCATGAAAGCTGACAGAGGTCTACTGCACTTATTTTGTGATTGCTCATGTCACATATCACTATGCAAAACAACAGCCCATTTCAGGTTAATCTTATAAGATGATGATAAAAGTACAGCTTCTTCAACCAAACACAACACAAATAATACTTAAGTAATCGATTTTTACATACTAAAGAGTGATGCCATCAGCCTGGTAGCAACACATGCTTGGGCTCAGACTCAACTTTTGGTGATTTTTGTTTGGCTGAGCAAAACAGGCTCTTGTGGTGCCTTTCTTAACTCACTTCCTCCTGGGATTTGAAGGAAATGCCATGATTCCCTTCAGGATATGCATTTAGTTGAGCTGAAAAAAAAGGTGTGATTCCAAATTAGCCATTTGTGGTGACAGAACTGGGTGTGATCATTACCTCCCATTACGAGACAGGGTGTCATTTTGTTTTGCTCCTGGAGTCCAATATTCAGGATTATGAATGAGGGTTTTCTGAAGCTTCTTATAAAATTACAACGATTAGTGTGAGTAAAATCAATAAAATTACATGTCCAGTGTTGTGTAATAAGATGTTAAAAGATGACAAGATAGAGATTATCTGTATCATTCTCTCATTTCAAAGCAGCAGCTATGGAACAAATTCTGATATCAATGTCCTCTTTTCTGAACAAATGTAGTGAGTTTCTGTGTCTGGGTTTTAGTAGTAGGGGAGCTACAGGGGTGGTTTTTGTTGGAAGCTGCCGGAAGCTTCCCCTGTCCCATGGATCCAATGCCAGTCAGCTCCAGGACAGAGTCCCTGCCGCTGGCCAAGGCCGAGGCAATTGGGAGCAATAGTAATACCTCTGTGATAACATATTTAAGAACAGAAGGTTGTTGTGTGGCTGAAAATTCCAACCAGGGAAGAGCGGAGTGAGAATATGTGAACAACAAAGTAGATAGCAAGGTGAGTGCAGAAGGAGGATCTCCAGATTCCAGAGTTGAGAACCCTGCAGCCCGTGGTGCAGACCATGGTGGGGCAGCTGTGCCCCTGCAGCCCATAGAGGATCATCGGGGTGCAGAGACCCCCCTGCAGCCCATGGGGGACCATCAGGGTGCAGATATTCACCTGCAGCCCTTGGAGCAGCCCATGCTGGAGCAGGTGGCTGCATGAAGGAGGCTGTGACCCTGTGGGAGGCCCAGGAGGGACTGGGGTCCTGCCAGAGACCTACAGAGACCTCTCCCCATGGAGAGGGAAGCCCACACTGGAATACATTTTTCCCAGGTAGGACTCGTGGCCCTGTGGGGGACCCACATCAGTACAGCTCATCCGTGAAGGGCTGCACCCCATGGAGGAGTGACCCACGGGACAGCAGTTTAGGAAGAACTGCTGCCTGAGGGATGGACTCAAGTTGGAGAGGTCCATCAAGGACTATCTCCCATGGGAGGAACCCCACAGGGGATCTCCTCTCCCTGAGCATTAGGCAGAAACAACCGACCGTAATCCCCATTTCTGTCCCCCTGCAGTGCTGGGGGGGAGGAGGGAGAACATGGAAGGAAGGAGGGGTGGGGGGAATGTGTTTTTGAGATCATTTTACATCTCACGTTTTTACTTTGATCTTGTTAGTAATAAATTTAAGTAATTTCCCCACTTTGAGTCTGTTTTGCCTGTGAAGGTAACCAGTAACAGACCTCTTCCAGCTCTTATCTCAACTCATGAATCCTTCACTGCTTTTTTAATCTCTCCTCTGTCCAGTTGCAGAAAGGAGTGAGAGAGAGGCTGTAGTGAGAACCTGACATCTAACCAGGGTCAACCCACTACAACAAAATAATTTCCTAGAATCCCAGAATGGTTTGATTTGGAAGGGACCCTAAATATCATCTAGCTCTAAGCACCCTGCCATAGGTGTGTTACCAGTTTATTGCTTAGCACAGTGTTGAGAGATAAAAACCAACAGAAGGTATTCAGCTTGTTTAGTGTCAGAGATTATGTTTGCGCCACTCACCCAAGACTTAAAGCACAGCTAAAGAAGCAAATAACTTCTAGGAAACAATTAATCAGACACTTTAGGGATCACATTAGGATATTTTCTGATATTAGGATCTTATCTAAACTTCTATTTCTTTCAATTGACCATGTCTTATTTTATAAATCTCCCCACTTCTGTTTTCCTTCAGTCTGGGTCACTTAGGCATGGCATGACTATGGCATTTTTCACCTGGCTTCAGGCAGACACTACGGATGTGTACCAGGCAAGGATGTCTCCATCCAACATCATTCTGCACCACTGCCTAGGGAGGTCTAGGGATTATCAGACGCCCACTGCTTTGTTCAGCCTCATAGTATGTGGGGATAAAGTTATTTTTTCAGGATCCTTCAACTGCAAACATAAATAGCATTTGTGTCTCATGCTAACAAGGATACCTCTTGGATCCAGCAAATGACTGTTATGCTACAAAGCAATGACTGTGGAGAAGGCTAGTCTGTTCCTGAGGGTAATTTTACACAAATTACCTCAGTATCTAGTATTCTACACTAAGTGTAATTCCAAAAAAAATTATAGATGAAATGTATGGTGACTTGTTCAGATGAAAATACCTACTATGTAGACCATTACATTTGGCAAGATGACTCCCAGACTGCATTTCTGAATTGTATAGAAATTGTTTTACAATGCCACCTACTCAGTTGTGGTCCATTACCATCTTGGATGTAGCATGTAGCAAAAGTTCAGTTGCTCTGCATAGATGGCAATCTTTTTCCACTAGTACTTTTTGAGATTATTTTAGAAGATTTCACTCTCCTCAGAGTTGTCTTTAGACAACTTCATTTCTTACTGTCCTTTAAAAAAGATGAACCTTTACAATTAATTATGTTAGCATAAAGGAAACTTGAAACCTGTGTCTGCAGGACTTGTTTGCTTTTTGTCTGCTAATACTGGTTGCTAGATCAGACTATGATTACGTGAAAATTGCATTTTTTCACTCTATTGAACATCTCTAGTTCTTTCCATGGTTTCCAAAATTGTTTAACAGTATTCTTCTGCTATATTTCACTTGTTTAAAATGTTAGCTCTGTTATGAATAGAGCTTTAGGGAAGAAAAGGAGAATAAAAATGAGAACTAAAGTATATAAAATCAAGCTTTATCTCTGTTTGAATGCAAAGTGTAGCTTTGGTTCTCCCATCTGAAAAGGCTAAGCCTGGAAATTACTCATGAGAGAGTGAGAAGATGATCGAAGATTGGAAAGGTTTCTGTATGAGGTAACACAAAATAGGCTTTTAAACTAATCTTGAAAAAGAAACAGCCAAAGTAAGATTAAATGAAGATCTCAAAAATTATTACTGGTAAATAGAAAGAGAACAAGAATCAATTAATTGGATTATCTTCTGACAGAATTTAGAGCTAGTAGAGGGAAAATGCAAAATTTCCAAACAAGCAACAAAAACAAAACAAAAAAAATTCCTTACCAAAGCTGGTAGTAAAATATAATAAGATGTGGATTTCCCTAGGATGTTGTGGACATTAAATTCTGCTTGAATTCAAAAGACAAGTTGATGCAGCAAATCCATAGAGGCTCATTATAAAAATGCCATTTCCAACTCAAAAAGCCTCAAGCTGTTGAAGGCTGGGAGAGCACTCTGTGTGATCATTACCATATGGTTTCTGTGTTCCTGTACTCTTCCACAGGCATCCACTGTTGCTCACTACTGGAAATAGTATACTGAGGAAAATGGACTTTTTAGCCTAACTTGTTATGACTCTTGCTGTCTAAAAATGCATTAGACTCTGCCAGTGGGAAGCTTGTCAGAAGCTAAACTGCTCCTTACACTCCTTTCCCAATTTATATTTTGTTTTGTGGATATATTTTTGGTTTTGCTGTGGTTTCTTTTCACCCCTAACCTAAGCTGCAAATACTTCTTAAATCAGACATTTCTGTCACTCCAGAATTTGCATGACACATTTTTCAGCCTTAATTCAATTAGTTCCATAGTTTCCACTTCTTTCTGTTCTCTCTTGTTTAAAAATACATAAATTCTATGATTTATGTTTACATGGCATGCAGTGCTCTTCAATACAGCTACATTCTTAGGATTCCTTTAGTGGGAATAACTGAAATCTATTGAAGCATGAGGTACTTCAGAATTAGTTATTGTCAAAATAAGGATTAAGTTCTTGTCTGTAATGCAATGTTTTTATTTTCCCTCTGGGAACTTTAATTGCCTTTACAGGAATTTTAACTGCTCTGCTTTCCCATTCATGAATTTTTTCTTTGGTTTCTTTAATCTCACAAGTCAGGACTGTTCAAAATCAGTTTGAAATATGAAGCATGATGCACACACTGCAGCACAGCCTTTGCACAGCACAAGTGGTTCCAGCACCTGCAGAGCACTGCTCCCCATGAGTCCATGGGACAGCCAGTTGTCAGTTGTCTAATTATGCTAATATTAATACAGAACGATGCAACAGTGCTGAATATTGATATGATAGGTATAATAAAAGCACACAATTCAGTACAAGAATAGGATAGTTTAATGCTATGGTGTTCTGCATTTTCTATTGTGAAGTCTGCTCTAACTCTCATTGCTTAAGCACCATTTTTTGAGAACAATTAAGCCCTTATGAATATTATACATATTACTGTGAGTTCAGCTTCATCTTTTCATAGTCAAATATTTACACACGTACAGGAATACTCATCTCTTTTATTCTTCTTTATTGCTTTTGATTTTTCTTCTCTTTTCCTATAATTCTTCATACTCTGTAGATTGGCTTAGCCTTCATTACAATACTGCTGATGCAAAGACACAGTTTTTCTATTGTGGGAGCTGTTATTCTTTTTATGTGAAAAGAATAATTATGTGCCACTTCTACTATTACATGGTCACATAAGAACTGAGAACTCAGCATGACACAGATGTATACATTAACCAAGGCAACACATCAGGAAATAAGAATAATAAATTAATTCAAGCAAATCTTTACATGTACAGACAACTGTGGGAAATGACTTCTAGATTAACAAAGCCATAAAGATTTTCTTTGCCAAAGGCACAGGAGTATGGTGTCACCTGCAGGTGCTACTTCTTACATGGAGCAGCGTTTCAACAGTTCAGGTTCTTACCTTTCTTTAGACACTGTGGAGAAACAAATGAAGTGAGAAGAGCTCACTTGGGTGATCTTTTTTTGTCAAACAAACAAAAGTAAAAAAATCAGTGCTTTTTACTCCTACTGGATTTGCTTATTCTTTCATTGAAGTTCCCATTCATAGATTTTGTTGAATAAGCTGACTTGCTGTGCTGAAAGTTGTCTACTTTTCTTCAGCTTCAGAAGCTTTGTTTGATGTTCCAAAATTTAATGAAGACCAATCCCTATTCTGAAGTTTAAAGAGAGCTGGTGATATTTGGCAGCTTTCTCTTTTCATCACTTTCCTTGAGCTCGTTGCTGCTCATATTGATCTATGTCTAAATCTTTTTTTTTTCTATCATGATTGCAACAAAACCTATTTTTTAAAAAGGTTTATTTTCCTTCTTATTCTTGCATCTCTTCCAGAAAGTGTTTTTTTATGTCAATAAAAGTAATCTTTCCTGCAAGATATTTAATTCTGTAATTTGTATGTCTTGTGCTATATCATGGGATTAAAGTAGGACATAAACCTACAGAAGCTTGGAAAATATGATATTACTACCAGTTCCTTCCTTGAGATAGGCTTTATCAGAAATTTCTGATTTTGAATGCCCACATAAAAAAATTAATTTCTAATAAATTGTTGAAGTACATATTCAAGACATTTCAATTACATCTTTTTCTACAAATATTTTACCTTTAAAAATACCCTCTCCAATGGACTGCAGACTTTATAGTCCCTGCACAGAACCACCTCAAGAATCAAAACATATGCCCTAAGAAAAGGCATTAACAAAACAAAACATCCTGCTTTACTGTTTGGTGGAGTTTGTCTGTTTTGTTGAGTTTTTTTCCCCCTGAATTCAAGAAGGTGAGAGAAATGAGTCATATGAGTTACATAACTGCAGTGAGAAGAGCTTTTATCTTCTGAAGGTTCTTCTCTGTGTGAGAAACCTTGAATGCAGACATTATTAATGCCATTTTGCTAGATATGATCTTGCTATTTTATCCCCAAGACTTGAACTCACAATATGTTTTTTTCACAGAGCATATCAGAGTATCATCAATTGGGGGAGTTTGCTGGTTTGTTGTACTTCATAGTATAATATGTCTAATGCCTTGATATTAAACCACTGAAAGATGTCCTTGCCTTTGGATGTCCTTCAGTTCTCTTAGTTTTTTCTTGAAATGAAACCAAACAAACAAAAAAGAAAAACACCTCAGGTTTACTTTTTTTTTCAACAAGTCATGTTTTGCACTGAAGTGAAGTTGAAGCAGTAAAGGTTCTAACAGAGTGACCTGATGGTAAAACATGTATACACCACTAGTTTCCTTATAAACACTTTTTATTAAAACAGATGATAAGTAGCTGGGATCACACTTTCATTAAATCTTGCCTTGTTTCAAGACCTATTCTACTACAACCATGTTTAAAATATTAACACTTTTTTCACTCAAGCATTCAGACTGTCTGAGGATTTTGTTCCATTTTAGGTGTTTTGTTATCCAGGCTAGAACTTACCCAAGAGATGGATCTTCATGCAGCTTCACTAACACCTGTTTGTCACAGTCTTCTTTTTACATTATCCTCCACTTCACAGAATAAAATTCCTCATACCTAAATCAATTAATTCAAAAAGCCTATGCCTTCACATAAGGAATGTCATATGTGCAATTTTGCATGAGCTTTTTCTGACCTTATGATGCACTATCAATCCCCTTTTTATGTGGGAAGTTAGAGTGGAAAACAGACACAAAGACACATTTCTCCTTACATTTATAAATTATTGAAACCAGTTATAAGGAAAAAAATGTACTTTACATATTCTCAAGTCTGCGATAAAGTCAAGTTAAAAATAGCAATTGGCTGTTGGGTTTTTCAGTCACAGAGCTGGTCAGGAATCACATCCATAGCTGGAATATATATATGTACCTTCTTGTTATCTTTTTTACCCTTTTTGTGTGAAGATTTCACCCATTCCCTGAGAGTAGGAGGGAAAGAGCAGGTGGTGATGGGAAAATCTTTAAGAACATCTTAAGCAGATCCAAGGCAGGGGAGGAAGGAAACCCACCTGTTGAAAAACTGAGGGACTCTGATAGTTGGCTAAAACATCCCCCTACTGCTCTGCTCCCTGGGAAAACTGACAACAGATCCCAGGAGCGTCTTTGTGGGGTCAGGTGTAAGTGCAATACCAGAAAAAATGCTTTAATATAAGAAGATTTGAATTCAATACAACAACAATTTAATTAGGACAAGAATAAAATTCTGATACCCGTTGTGTTTTCCTTTACCCTTAACAAGATTTTGAATGTCACAACTTAGCTGTTCACACCTCAGGTGAACAGTTACCACCAAACACTCAACTTCTCTGTGTGACCTTAGAAGGCAGTGTGCACTTCAACGACTCTAACTGTGGTAAGAATTTTGATAGACAACTGTAAAGGTTGTCAATCATAAGGTATAAGTAAAATGTGAAAAGGAAGTAGAGAAAATTGGTTATAGTGACTTGACTTCTTGTAGTTCTACTAATCTTGAGGTTATCTCTTGAAGCAGAAGCAAAAAAAAAAAAAAAAAAAAGAAAATATTTCCTTTTTTTTTTTTTTTTAATTTATTTTCATCCCTTAAACAGCGTATGCCATGACTGTTAATACAGCCTGACTCCCTTGTGCTTGCTGCCTGCCACTCTGCCTGATCTGAGCAGCTGTCCAAGGTACTGCACCATTTTTGAATACCTGAAATAAGCTGGTTAAAAAGCTCTCATTACGTTTGAGGTCAAATCCTGCCCTCCTAGAGACGAAAGCCCAATAAAATAATTTAATACTATGGAATAATGGAGAAATGTGTCCCTGTAGCTTTGACTATTTTGTTAAACAGAATAATTTTTTTAATTAAACTTAATTTGTCAAAGGTAAGTTTAATCAGAAAAGAAACCCAAACAACCAATCAGAAAAGATTCCCTCTATTAATTTCTTACACATCACCTAAGTTTCATCTATATAAACCCTACCATTTCAATGAAATAATGCATCTGTTTGATATATTAAATATGGTGCAAATACATATCCACCATCATTGACCTGATACTTATGGCTTTCAGTGAGACACTAGGAACTAACATCAAATGGTTTAAGTGAAAACAAAAGAAAAGAAAAAAATTAACAAACAAACAAACAAACAAAAAAGGCATGTCATAATTTAAATCAGACTGATATGATTGGTCTGTACTTTCCAGATAAGAAAGATACCTAGTTTTGGCTTGGGGTTTTTTTCCTCTTTTTAATGCAGTTCATGCATACGGTATTCAAAATGTGGAGACATTCTCTGGAAGTTACTCTTAAAAGAATACTCCTAGAATTTATAGCATGTGTTCTGCACAGCTTACTCCATCTTAATGCTAGAAAATAAATACATGTGTTGATGAGGTTTTCAGACCCCAGAGCATAATAACTGTTTCTGACAGTGGCACAGTGAGCTTCATTTTTAAGCTAATGAACATACATTTACAACATATCATTGTAAAAAAAGCACTGGAGCTTTAAAATTCCACCTGCCTGAAAGCAAATGTTGCTTTGCTCTGAGAAAACAGTGTAGTTCAACAGAATTCATTGTCTCCATATGGAAATTTTCACACTTCATTATTACACATAGAGAAATCTGTGGTGTATTTATATGTTCATGTGCATGGTGTAAGTAAATATCCATATCAAATGTTCAAATTTCAGAACACTTGTTTACTTTGAGTTTGACTCTGATTTATAAATTTCTAGGGTTTGTGATGTCATTAAAATTAACAATGCTTCCTACTTTGGTAAGAACTCGGAAATAGCAACTTTGAAAGTTCCTTAAGCTGAATCCCAACACATTACAGAAACATTCTACATTATTAAAACAAAAAAACCCATCAATTTTGTGAAGTTACTTGTTTATAGATAGAAAGCAAAAGGAATGTATTGTTAAAGTGTAGGCCCCAAATAATGAACCTTAACTGGAGTTTTGGAAACAACTGCTAGAGAAAATGATACAAAATAATTCAGCAGAGTTGTGAAGTTTTTATCATATAAGTTGGACACACCTAAGGGGTAATATTAGTCATTGCTCCCAAAGCTAGCCTTGAAATAAGGTGTGGAAAGCACCATAAACCTTGAATCAGAGCATCTCCTTGAGGAATTGAAGCCAGAAGCTTGGAAAGTATGCCAGAGTTATTGCTGAAGTACGGGATAAAAAAGAATTGCTTTTTCACTAACTACTCTTTTTTGGTCATAAAACAGATAACAAACCTTGTCAGATGCTGTAAACCCAGTAAGTATATGTGAAAAGTAATGAGAATCTCCTTATATAAGCCTGTATTTCCAATTAACCAACCTACATACCTATGGAGAACTAATAGATCTCTATAGATAACTACGTAATAGAGGCAGTATTTCAGGCCTATAATTGTTTTAGTCTATGTTCTAATTATTTCTATTGGATGACCTCATAACATTCAGCTGCAAAAGCAGTTGCACTGAGCCTAGAATTTGTGACCCTTGCACCTGGATATCATTGGAATGTCCAGGGATGTGTGTGTTGCACATTGCCTAAAGTAAACTGTAATTAACCCAGTAAAGTAAGGGAAACTAAACACAAATTCCCACAAATTCAAAATGAGAGGAGGAGGATGCCAGCAGCCATGGTTCAGTGCATTGAGTGGATTTAAGAATTGACAGTGATGGAAAGGAAAACTGAAGTCCACACCCTTGTACATGCCGGGAGTAATAAGAGCCAGCTGCTCCTTAGGGTTGTGGAACCAGGAACCCATGGGGGATCTCCATGTGGGGTGGCAGGGTAAGGTTGGACATCCAGGGCCCACCCATCACCCTAAACAGCAGCAGGCAGCCAGGAGCCCCAATCCCTGGCACTGGACACCTCCCAAGGGATGGGTCAAGCCTGGGCACCTTAACTGGGTCCATGGCAAGGCAGGGCTGTGGAGAGCTGGAGACTGGCCTTGCTGCAGCATCACTGGGGCAGAGGCTGATGGCCCCAGGGGCTGACATGGGCTCCTGGGACATGGGCAGGGTGGGAGAGGTGTGGGGGAACAGAAGTGGGGTCCTTGTCCATGGTCAGGTAGGGTAAGTCACAGTGGAATGGGCAGGGACAGTCAGGGCTAATGTTGTTCTTGAGGATCTGACAAGGAGCCTGCAAATACTGCTGCACTTGATTCATTGCAATCAAATCTCTCTTCAAATATGATCGTAGTTTGTTTTTTTTTTTTAAATAAGCTTAAATTTGTACACTTGGGAACTTTAGGCTCAATCTAACATGTAAGTGCTGCTGTATTTTGAAATGCCATGTTAGGTGCTGAGGGAATTCTGTGTGGTTTTCAGTACCAAACCACTCATCAACAAGCAATCTGGAACTACTCAAGGGTCCTGTTGGTGAATCCTACCATAAAACAGCAGCACTGATGCATGCCAGATCTAAACAATTTTGTTACTTCTCTGAAGAGCTGTTTATACATTGGTTTTCCTCTCCAGTATGTCTGCTTGTATACCTCCTGGTTTTTATACAGGCTGATATTAATCACTTAATCAAGAACACTATTTGTACCTGCCAGAACTTCCTATACTTTCTTTTTTTTTTTTTTCTTTTGGTGGGCTGAAGACTAATATACACAAATTAAACTCAAAAGATCCTTCTTCTTACTGTACTCCAAGGAGAAAGAGCAAACCAGACAACAGAAGGAAGCAAGTATTCTGGGACAGAGCTTTGGCTGGAACAAACTGGCAGAGGTTAATTCTGTGCCCAGCTGTCTCTAGTCCCCTTGGCCACCTTGGCAGCAGGACACTGGTGCAGCAGTGGGATGCTCCTATTTCTCACTGCTAACCACAGAAGATGAAGAAAGAAGTGCTTGGATTGTGGAAGCAACATAATTTTTGTAAATAGTGAGATTTCATGACTCATTTACTGTAGGTGGCTTTTTGGTTAGGGACCTTTTTTGCTGTTCTGGGCTTGTTTTGGTGGGTTTGTTTGTTTGTGCATTTCTGCTTAGTTTTTGGTTGGTTGATTGGTTGGTAGTTTTTTCTGTCAGAAAAGCTAAAATGTGTAGCCCAATATCTATTTATGGCTTGTACATCCAGTTTGGCGAGTTTGATTTCCAAATAGGAACACACTGATGTCTGCAGGACAAAACCTGCTATGGTAGTAGGTTTTTTTAGTCAAAGCTTGACTATAGCACTGTTTTGCATGTAACTGTTTAGGTCAGTAATAACACCAGAAAAGGACAAGATCAGAGCAATGGAAGTGGCAAACTGAGAACCAGATGTCACTACTATAAATTTAATTTTAGGACTGGCTGGACAACATAATTTGCAAAAATAGAGCTAGTACTGTGAGGAAGTGCAATTTAGAAGTAGGAGAAGAGCAACAAAATAGGATTATACACTGCAGCTACTGAAATTCACTCCAAATGAACTGATTTGCTCTACATCGTCTTTCAGGGTGACTTTGGCTAGATATGAAAATGTGTTTGGGGACTGGTGAGCATTAATATACTGCTTTGGGTTTTGTTATTGTACAAAATTGAATATGTGCTCTAACCCAAATTGATTCTCTGAGGGCTCTGTTCCAAAATATTTTCATAATCATTGTTGTGGGATTTTTTAATCTTCGCTATAGTCTATTCCCTATATAATACTTCTCAGGCAATGACTCCTTCATTAGCCCTATTTAACAAATCCCAAAGTGTCAAATCCTTTGTACCATATCAGCAACGCTAATTCCTTAATAGGTGCTGCTCCTAGGATTCTAATAGAATAAAATCCATTAGGTATTCTGTCATCCTGGAATTTTTTTTTTTTAAATTGTTTGCATGGAACTGTTTGTTAATACTTGTGTTGTTGTCACTAGAATTCTGACGTCCGTGAAATATTAGATAATCAGAGCAAATTATCATTTAATTTATAATCTGGATGAGTAAAGGCAAAAAATCTGTGAGATCACTTGTTAAAGGTTTCTAAATAGTTATTTTTTTAAAAAAACTATTTTAATATAATTTATGTATTATCTCATTGTGAGGAGAAAATGTTTGCACTGACTTTTGGCTTCTTCTATCTTTTTTTTTATTTATTATAATTGGTTTTTTTCTACTTTTTTTTCCCTAAAATTTTCATTTTATTTTCTTTAAGCTTTAGAATAAGTTATTTGAATCACATTTTATATATTGGGGTTTTTTATTAGTTTTTTCAATCACCCCAGGTATTTATGCCTGGTTTTTCCCATGCATTTCCTTCAGAGGAAGCCAATCTTCCTCTTTCCTCTATCATTACTACCTCCTCTCTTCAACCCACTTTTGTTCAAGCAATTTTTAAATCATCCTCCAGTAGAAACAAAAGACAGACACAAGAACAGAACTGTAAAATTGTCAAAGGGATTTTTCAGTTGATCAGATATGTAAATGTCTATAATATTCATAAAATATTTAGTATTTTTAAAATGTAAAATCACACCTGGAGCACTTTATCCAGTTCTGGTCATCACAATTCAAAAATGCAAGGACACACTGAAGTGAGCCTAAATTTTGTCCAAACCTCCAGTCTACTAACAAAGTGAAATTTGGGGACCATCCTTAATTTTAACATTGGTAGTTGTTTGTGAATTGTCTTTGATAATTACCTATATACTGACATAACTTCATGGAAGGAAAGAATTTATCACAAGGCTGAAATAACATGGAACAAAGGAGCAAAACCTTTCCTATTGTCCATACAACTTGTATTTCCCTCCTTCTTTGTACATAAGCTCTTAGCTGTTGACAGGGTTATCAGCAGCATTTTCACCATTGTCTCATTCACTGCAGCAGAGGGAAAACAAACTGAAAAAAACCTTTTTATACCTGCAAATAGGGATATGATATCAAAAAAGATGATTGTGACAAAGCATCTAAGAAGAAAAAAAAAGGAAGAGAAGTTTTATTTATAAAAGAATCTGTCTTGAAGTACTTCTGTGTGTCTTCCCTTACCTTAGGTTCTGAGTATTTATATTCATGCTAACTTTTCGAGGTAGAGAAATGCTGTTATCCCCGCTTCTGTACATGTAGATCTTCAGGCTTACATTCTTAAAGGAAATTAAGTTCCTAAACAAAATGCAGCCCTCAGTGAAAGACAGTGCCTTGGCTCCTCAGATGTTCATTGTGTTGCTCAAACACTAAGATAGTGCAGGGCTTTTGGTCTTCTTACCAAGTTTTTAGCCCTTGAATCCTGCTTTTTTTTTTTTCCTGTCAGTCAGGACACCTGGGTTACATCTCTGACTTTGCCAAATATGGGGTAGAAACACTGCTGATTTTCCTAGTGAGGAATAAAGACTAAATTCCCCCTTAGAAATTCTTTAGTACATTCTCCATTCCACTGTACTGGTTGTGCTTTATTGATTGTACTAATATGTCATCTATGTACAACCAAAATATCACGGGGCAAGAGTCAAAAGTACTTAGAGATATCTAAACAGGGAGATACAATTAGATGTTTTGTGGGATTGTCAGATGTCTTAGCAGCTGACTTATTATAAATCAACAAGGATTTAGAGAATTTGATGGAGAATGTTGGTTATCGGAGGAACCTGGCCGAGTTTTGTAATTTCCATTTAGGAAAATTCCGGAGCTGTCTTCTACCAAGGAATTGCATTTCTCACAATAGCAGGAGATGTGTAGGACAAAAAGAGGATACAGTTTACTCAATTATCCATCCCTTGAATGGTTCATTCATACGACTTCAAAAGGAACTTTAAACGATTATTTTCACTGTTGTTAAAAATGTACTGACAAAAGGGTACATCTCAAAACAAAACAAAACAAAACAAAACAAAACAAAACAACAAAAAAACCCAAACCAAACCAAAAAGTACTGTTCCCAAAATAAGCAGGTTATGTTACTCCTTTCCTGAGGTGTTAATGGTGGCAGACTAAAGTAAACAAACAAACAAACAAACAAACAACAGTAAGACTTTCATTAAACCTCATAGAGGTTGGAAAATGTAGTTTCTCAGTGGAAGAAAAGATTGTGGAGGGCCCTGAGTGTGAGTCAAACTTCTGAGAGGCAATCAAAATGGTTACTCTTTAATGTCACTTTTGCTATTTTGCTGTCAGTACGTCCAAATTTCAAAACAGCAGGAAGTTTTTCTTGCTTTTCTTTGACTTCAAAATAGTCAACATTTCAAAAAGTTCTGAATCTGTCCTGTCAGACCACTCCAGCTGTGGGAAATGTAATATTTATTTCCTCTGGTGAAGAAATTATGAAAAAAAAATAGTTTCAAAGCTGATTTCCAGCTGGGTCTTTCAACAAACACTGTCCTTTCTAATTAAGAAAGAAGAGTAATAGAATGCCATTAAAACTGTCAGTGTTATTCAGACATCAGTGCTCCACTGAGGTTTTGACAGAATGAAATTCATTTATAGTATTCCAAGGTACTGGTCAGTTTGAAAAAGATCATCTTAAAACTTCAGAAGCTTGCATTGGATTTTAAAGGTATAATACATAGGAAGACTATTTTAATCATATAAAAATGAACAATTTGGCTAAGTGTTGTGGTTTGACCCCAGGCAGAAACCAAGTACCACACAGCTGATCACTCACTCCCCCACCAGCAGGATGGGGAGGGAATTGGAAGCGTAAAATCTAGAAAAGTTGTGAATTGAGATAAAGACAGTTTAATAGGGAAAGCAAAAGGCACACAAACAAGCAAAGCAAAACAAGGAATGAATTCGCTGCTTCCTGTGGGCAGGCAGGTGTTCAGCCATCCCCAGGAGAGCAGGGCCCCATCACGAGTAACAGACTCTGGGAGACAAATGGCATCACTTCATATGTCCACAACCCCTTCTTCCTTCTGTCCCTCAGTTTATGTAGTCAGCATGATGTCATATGGTCTGGAATGTCCCTTTGGTCAGTTGGGGTCACCTGTCCTGCTGTGTCTCCTCCCAACTTCCCATGTACTCCCAACTTCCTCACCAGGGTGAGGAAAGCCTTGGCTCTGTGCAAGCCTGGGTCAGCAATAACAAAGACATCTCAATGTGTTCAACCCTGTGTTCATCAGAAACCCAAAACACAACCCCACACCAGCCACTGTGAAGAAAATGAACTCTACCCCGTCCAAAACCAGAACAGAAGGAATTGGGAATCTCACTCAGTCAGTATCTTCTGTGATTACTACGAAAGGACAAAAATGACCACAGATCTCTATCTTGAGCCTTGTGATAGAAACAGAAATTAAATCTATTAAGTACAGATTAAATACCTCAAGAAAGTCTGTTTAAATTGTATTTCAGGATGATTATAATGTGAGAAAAAAAGGTAAAATGTAGCATCTGCTAAGAGGCAGGGAGGTTTTGATGTTTTCTGGGTGTGTCATAAGGATATATAAGAAATACATCCTTCATGGTCACAGATTGCACTTTTTGAGATGTTCACTTTTGCACCTACAGCTCAAAACCTTGGGTGAGAACTATGTATGTGATATCAGTTTTCAATAAAACGTGAAAAATAGAGTAAAGATATCAGTATGTGAGAATTTTTGAGCCAAACAGGTACATTCACTATAATTATTAAAATACTTGTTTCATCTTTATTGAAAATTGTTTCTTTTTTTTTTGCAATGGATCATAAGTTTGAATACATTTCTTTCAGAGCTTTGAAGCATCCTGAGCAGTAGAGACAGCCCTGGAAGAAATTGAAAATTCTTCTGACAGCATCTTATTTGTACCTTTTGAGAGAGTGTAGGCTGTATTCTTGCCGCCTATCTATATGTTACAAATGTCTACTTTTGTCAGGGGTTTTTTGAGTTTTGTGTATGATCTCTTTGACTGCTTGAATTCAAATCCAAATATATTAAATATGAAACTTACATTTAAAGTGAATGAAGTACCAAAGAGATTAGAACATGTATATTAACCCATTTTAAATAACTTCTAGATCTAAGGCTAGATCTAATCTTATCTAGATCTAATCATGGTGTCCATGTTTGTGATTGTATTTTGAAAGAGAAAAGTAAACTTTCTTTTTGAAGTCAGAATAGTGATTAAAAAGAGACAAAAAAGTAGGAAAAAACCCTGTAAGATCAACAAAAGCAAAACTATGAAAATACCCAAACTTGCCTGACTGAATCTCTTTGGTTGAAGTAGGAAATGTTACTGGGCTTATATAGTGTTGCATGGATATTTTTTCAATTAAAAACTTCAATTTTCCATAAAATAGTCTGGTTCTAGCCCTAGATCTTCTCTATATTCAAATCCAGTTAAGTTCAGATTGGTTTACTCATTTCTAATAAAATTTGAATTGTTCTTGTTCATTTTTTAAACAGAATTCCTTAAACAGCAGTCTTACATGTATAAGTATGTCTTGTTGTAGTTGAAATTACACTTTTCCAAATGATGAAAACGTATTCTGCATGGTAAACAGGTTTTAAAGATCTCATTTGAAATTTAGATTTTATCTCTAAGATTACTGGACCTGGTTTGGGCAAGTAATTTTACATTGAAAACAGAGCTCTGGGGAATGTTAAAACTAAAAGGTTTAGAAAATAATTTTCCATTCCTATGGAATGTTCTAGGACCTCAAATTGTCTTTCTCTTCAGGGTGAAATGATGAAAATGTTCACCAAAAAAATGTGTGAACTGAGAAAGACTCCTAGACAATCCCTCCTTGGAGAAGCCAGGCAGTTGGGCAGAACATAGAGCAGGGCTGAGAAAGGGATTTGAATTCTGGTATGGAACACCTTGGTTTCTCCTCTCTGCAACTATACATGTGAATGGAGTAAATCTTTAGTTAGACCCTTCTTCCTGGCAGAAAGGAAACTCTCTTTCATATTCCAAAGTTGGCAGAATCTTTTGCCTTGGATTGTGTGGAGTCAAAAGGTTCTTTCTTACTAAATTTTGCATTCTATGTCTATGAAAATTTTCCTGATTAGACATTTAATTAAACACGTATTTCTCCATAAAAAAGAAAGTAAATCTGCAGCTCTGAGGACAAGAAATAAAAGACTAAATTGAACTCCAACCGGTAACTATAATTAGACTCAAATTTCTAAACTTCTGTTAATAAGTATACCTTTATAATGGCTCATTCTGAGTAATGCTTTGAATAACTATTTTCTTCACTGTCTCTTGTGTTTTTATTTCACTCTTCTAAATGAGTATTGATGAAAATTCACTGAATCTTAAAATCCTTTAAAGAAAGCACTTTACAGGGGGAAAAAAATCAAACAAAATACTAGAAAATGGACAAAATATATTTTAGTATCTCTTACATTCTAAGTGCTACCTCTGTTTTCCCTCAAGAGATTTGCAGTCATGGCCAGGAAATTGCCAATTAACAGTGATGAAACTGAATGCTTGACAGGGAAGCAGTTGGTCAAAGGAGGCAAACAGGATGCTCACTGATTCAAAGTAGCAGTTAAATGATGACTAAAAAATTGTGCTTCTAACCCTCTGTCTCTTTTTTTGCATAATTTCCCCCTTGCCCCACATTATTGTATAAACACTGTAAGCACAATATGCTAGTTTATCAAGGATCTTGTTGTTGTTATTCCTGTGTGACTTGGTGTCTTTAACCCAGTCAGTTGATTTCTCCTTTTGGATGGAATTTGTGTCTAATTCCTAATTGTCACCTCAGACATATGTTCATTCTACCAACCATGACTAATTTTTTGAACCAGTATTCCCTTCACCTCTGCCTCTCCTACTTAATAGTGTTCATTTATTTCTGTTTTACTTAAGGATTACTGGATTTACTGAGGATACTGACTATCCTTACTGGATAAGGGTAATTCTGTCAAGATTTTTGCCTTGACACTTTATCTGCTACTCCTTTCTGTCATACTGCCTTGTTCCTCTTTTTTAACTTGTTTGTGGCAATTTTCTTATAAAGTGCCTGTACTCTTTTTTGCAGAAGGTCTCCCAAAAGAACCTGATCCAATTCTTTTGCATATAAGGGCTTGAAACAACACAGTTTAGAGGCTTAAGCATTCAAAAGAGACAACCTTTGGATCTAGAAAATTGAAAATAATGTCAGACTGAAAGGACTCCATGATAACATTTGTCTCACATCCTTTCGAATTACTTGGCTTGTTCTGCCAGAAAATGTGTGGTTTAATGGTAGGGAAAGAAGGAATGGTTACCATAGTAACTGTCATACAATCTAGTGTGGTGCTTATGTTACTGTACCTCTGAGACAATACAAAGCTGCCTTCTTAATCCCTTTAGTGCTCCTGGTTGAATGGTGTATGCCCAGTAAAGTGGCACTTGTAGGTCCCTTGGCTGTACACTCTATTCTCCATCTCCTTCTCAGTAAAGTAATGAGCCTCCTATAAATAGTGTGAAATAAAAAACCAAGCCCAACATTCAGAGACAGAAACTTAGTGCTCTGCTGGAAAAACACACAACTTCCCCCCAGACTGTAATGACTGTGATTTTATGAGCTTTTTTTACATCCTCCTAAAAATCTTTAAACACTAAGTGATGTCAATAGAGATACAATGAACCTTGTTCAAAGCGTAGGAGAGGCCTCGGTACAATTTAATTTTTCCTAGGATAATTTCATGCATTTAGTTTGTTGCTTGCTAGAGTCAGTGAACTTTGGGGACAAAATAAGACAGACCTCATAAAATTAAGCCTTAGCTGATTGTTTAGTCACATTTAACATCTGCTAGATTTCAACTAACACTGTGGAATGAATGAAAGTTGTGGTCCCTATGGAGTGGACAGCTTCAAATTAATACAGTATTTTGTAGCAGCTTTCTCATTAGATTTTTATGTCAATGCTATTTTATCAGTGCTTTGTATATAGCCATTAGACTTTTCACTAGAGAGGAGACTGGGATCTGTATCATAGGAAAATGCTCCAACAATTCAGGTGTAGGGAATTCTATGGAGAAGTTAAATGCCTTTTGTTATTGCATATTGGTTAAGACATTCAAATATTCTTTCAGAATGAGGACAGATTGAAAAATTAATTAAGCTTGGAAATTATGACACTTGCCTGAAATGTGGGGCAAGAGAATATTTGTAGTGCTGAAAATTTCAGGACTTTTCATTTTCCTCTTTTGTCTGAACGATCATGTGTATTCCACTTTCTCCACTGCCTTTTATCTCTGGATTTTTCTTTTTCATTTGCATACCTCTTAATTTAGGAAGGTACTGTAGCAGAAACACAAATTCTCTCGAATGCACTAAATTGCAGCTTGATCCTGAAACGTTTCAGTTTCCAGCAGTCTAACATGACAATTTTGTCCTTTTTCAAGTGCCTCTACAGTGTTTTAATAGTTATAGGTCAAATATGACTTGTAGGTAGCTATGAAAATGCTTCTGCAAATTCCTAGGTGGGTGCATCTCTAAGCAGTAGCAGAAGTGAAGTTATAGTATTTCAATGTTAGAGTGTAAGTTATAAATTATGCCTTTACAATTCTACATCCTATAAAGTATAATGATTTAAAATATTGAACTTCCCTATCTGCATACGAGATGTGAGCTTTAAAGGTAAAATGTAGTGCTTGTGTGTCATCAAGAACACCTCGAAAACAGTTCCAACAAATACTTGCTTTGTCCTTGAACAACTTTCAGCATCTCCTTTAGTTTATGAGTATGAGATCATTGCTTTGACTTACAGAGAGAAAAAACACATTTGACTGAATCCATGAAAGTCTAATGGAAACCATAAATATCTTTCAAAGTTAACGGGGGAAAAAAGCATAATATATATTTTACAATTTTATAATTTATATTTTGTTCAATACTACAGTTAGTATGAGTACTCCTTAGGAAATTTATTCTGAAATTGAAGGAAAGGAAGTTCCTTGGTCCAGACCAGGGCTGTTGACTCTGGTTTCAGCCAGGAAGTAGGGCAGGACACAGGAAAATCACTGTTTATGGGCTGAAACAGTGCCCTGGCTCAAAGGCAGGGATGGGGACAGACCCTGGGAGCTGTGCAGGCAAAATCAAGCCAATTATTGCCTTCAGGGACTTGATATTTATGTTAATTTAGTTTGCAGATACAAAGAATAGTGCTCATTAAACCCTTATCTTTTCCTTGGTACTTTTAGTACGGTTTGTTAATGATGTAAGCCTGACATTTTTAATAAGCAGATTTGATGGCATTCATTCTAAGCTTGAAATAATATTATATTCATAGGTACTTCATGGAGACCAAAATGCAAGTTTCCATATTTCTCCAAAGATATAAATAGTTTTCTTTAAGTCATATTATTCAACTTATAATAAATCACATACGTATACACGAATTAATGCCATAATTTAATTATCAGTTTGCCAATATTCAATTTTGAGCAGAACATATTATCAGAATACCTGAAGTGGATTTACGTTGATGTCATCTGTAATATTTAGCACAAAAAGGTAATTGTTTTAAATGTACTAGGGTGTATCAGTTTTTATTCATGAGCCTGTTTGCATGTGAGCTTTTCCAACAGGGAAAGCCAACTACAAGCATAGTACACATCCCACTTCCACAGTTCCAAACTTTTGTTATCAGAGATCTTCTGTTCATCTATCTGAGTTTAAAAAAGTCAAGTAGGAGTCTGAGCTGTTGATTTGTTTCTTTCTTCCTCAAAGCTGGTTGACGGGAGAAGTGATGGATTTATCCATGTAGAGACACAGGAGTGGGGCTATTGTTGTACTATATCATGGTAAAATGCTCTGTGTGCCACTACTCTATGAAATGATTGTGCCTTCTTCACCTGTGGCGAAGGTTTTGACATACCCAAGACTTTAAAAAGTTAGATAAGAAGAGAGGAACTGTGTACGAGCACAAAGAGTAAAAATTCTCCACCATCGTAACACTCCACCCCTAACCCAACAAACACAAGTATTAACAGACCACAGAACACTATAAAGGTCTTTTGGCCAGGAAATTTACCTTTTTTTTATAATCTGAAGATTTGCAGTGAGTAGTATGAATGCAGAATGGATTTGAATTGAAAGAAGAAATCTTTTCTGTCACTTAAAAATGTTAAATTATCTTAAAAATTGGGATTTATATTTAGGTCTCATCTGAAGTTTGCCTTCAGGACTGTAATGTCACTAACATCATGTGGGTTTTCCTGAGCACTAATCCAGTGGAAAAAATTTTCATAACCATGCAATTTACTGTAACATCTGGTATTTCTTTGGAAGTATTTTATATGGATGTGACCTGACCTCCTATTTTCAGCATTTCATAAAGCCTATCATTATATTGCTAGTCAAAATATAATGATTCACTTTCATTTAGTGCATTCTACTGAAATTTTATAACCCTGAAATAAAATTTAATTGAATTTATGTAGAGCTAATCATGAAAACTATTAGCAACTTCATAGATGAATGATCTTGAAGATTTATATTTTATCCAAGCAAATGGATTTATTTGAACAACTGTTGATAGAATTCTCTTCCTCCCTACTTTGGTTTACATAGAATGCAGAATATTTGAAATGAAGTTATGGAAATTTAATTAAATTTTACTAAAAGAGTTTTTGAAACATCACCAAATAATAGAATATATTGCTATTTTATCCCTCCTGTATCATAGTGTGCATGTGTATCATGGTTTTTTTAACTCTCTTTAGAGCTTTTATGCTTTTTCCTTTAGGGGGAGTATTTGTGCACAATTAGTAGAATTCCAGTTTTTGATAAACTTTTTAAGATTCCCCAAATACATTTTTTCTCTGCATAATAAAGGCAAAATGAATGCTATCTAAACCCAGAAATATTTAAATGAGGTATCTGAAAATTTACATTTCATATAAAATCATGTGCTCACAAATTGTCTTGAAATTACTCATTTCAATAGAGAAGAAAAAGCTGGAAAAAGTAGAAAATCTTTAAACATTGCAAACACTTAAAGTAAATAAAGGCTTTGATTCTCAATAGAATTTGAAACTTACTAAAAATTTTCAGTTTCTTTCTCCTAAAGAATGTTTGTCATGGTGTAATGTCTTTGTAAATATTTTTAAATGTTAGTTTATTGTACTATGTTACTATTCTGATTAGATTGTAGTTTCTAGTAGATTCTCTTTCATAATAAGTGTTGCAGATGAAGCTCCACATAAATACTAGTATTATGCTAATAGAATTTATAACATACAAACAAATACCAAGTAATTCAACAGTAAATGTATTGAAATTAATGTAATCACATTAATGTAGAAGTTGTGTGAGATTATAATAAGTTATTTATCTGGTTTGGTCTTGGTTGTTTCAGTCAGCAATATTGCATGAAACTGTTTGTTTTGATTGTTTCATTCTGCCTCAAAACTGATGCAATTTTTAGAAAATGTGAGGACTTTGTATCTCCCTTGATAAAAATTTCAATTATAATAAATTAAAGTCACGACCATAATCACTGTTACAATGAAGGAAAGATGTAACGTAAGACAGAGATGAAAAAGGACTGTTTGGTTGTTTTAAAAGGGTGCCTTCTAAAATACTTAGCATAATTATAAAACCAATAAAAAGATGTACTTTCTTCTTTTATTAAAAAAAAAAAAACACACATAAAAAAGCCTTTCACTAGACTCACAATTAATTTAATGGGTTTTTACACAATGAAATAAACTAATATTCTGACTTTTTGCCAATAATATTCAATTTTGAGATTCTATGTAAATCAGAAAAACTATTCAGTCACAGATGTAACTACTCCTCTTGGGTAATAGCCTCGAATAAAAAGTGATTGCAGAGCTGGAACATGAACAACCCCCATGCCTATTTCTTGAAATCTCCAGAGTGCAATAGTCTCAAGCATTTATTTAACTAACAAGGTAAGGAGCGGTATGGAGGGATAGCAAATGACAGGACTCTTAACTTCTCAAAGAAGCACTGAGATTATTTGACAGCGATAGCAGCAGTTCACAGCTGAGTGCAGTTTCCAAGCAATCTCTGAAGGCAATCGTGACTTCTAATAGAAGTTGTAAACAGAGGAGCGTTTAACCTTAGAGTACCTTGTTTGGAAAAAGGAATCAAACCCTGGGGCTAATTGCTGCAGGCAGTAGGATCCCAAAACCCAAGCACCAGTGACAGATATTCTAACTACTCGAATATCTGCTCTCTTGGGAAGGTCCTTGTGCATTTAGTTAGATCAATTTAGGACATACTTGTCTTGCTATTTACAGTCTTTTACAAATAATTAACCCACAAGAGAGCAAAATAGTTTTTACCTAGGACAAGTTAAAGTCAGCAAAATATTGCAAAAGAATAAAACATTATTTTAATTCCCACTAGAATCTGAAAAAATACCTTATATTAGTAGGGACGAGAACTGGGAAAATAATTCGCAAAATAAGGGTAAAATTATAAATAAGCCACATGGCCATGAGGAATTAGGGAAAACTGAAAGCTGTGAACCAGTGTATGGAAAATTGTAAGCATGGAAATAACATAATTCAGATCTGTTCATCTGTAGAGCTATATTTTACCTGGAAAATTAGCTGCTTAAGGATTCAGAAGTTCCTTTTTCTTTTACATTTGAAGCTTCTGTAATTTAGATTTGAAAATGTTAAATAGATATTGATTTCAAAAAATGCATTTATTAGATATGACTTCATGTTATTAATTTTTGCCCATTTAATTATTTGCAATAAAATACAAAGTCAACATTTTTGCTCCAGTTTTGGCTACCTGTGTTCAAGGCCAGCTCTGTCATTACCAGAAAACCTCGTTGCAGACTTTTTTATGAAGTCTCTTATACTGCTGGGCAAATGCTTTATGAAGGAAAGCACAAGTAAGTTCAAGTAACTGAGCAGTTTAATTGAAATCCATGTAAATACAAATATATTTCCATTAGGAACTTGACTTGGAGATATTTCCTGTCCCTCAAAAAGAATTGAAGGAGTGCTTTTTCCAAACCTGAGATAAGTGCATGATTCAATCTCAGGAAGGAGTGTTTGCAAAGTGCTTGTAAAATGGCTTGGATGGAATCATCATATTTCCATAAATTTTTGATTTATATATAGAATAAACATACTGTATTTATAACTGGTTCTAATTTCTGCAGAAACATTTTACAAAGTGCACACACATAAATATTTAAAGATACATCTTTTAGCTTACACAGAAATAATTTGCTATATATCTTTCATTTCTACCTTTTATGCATGTAAAAAATAAAAATTCTTTCATGAATTGAACTTGATGAATGAGATTCTGACAATGTTACTTCACGTGTCCATCACTATTTCAGGGACATTACTATTGAGGAGGAACAGCTTGGTGCTTACAACTAAAGAGCTGTATGTTCTTAATCAAAATGTTATTTTAAGAAGTTATAAATTCTAATAATTTGAATAGATAATTTTTTTAATAGATTTTTTTCCTATAAGTAGTAGCAATAACAGTTATAGTTTAGTAGAGCAACAGGCAGCCTGTACATTTCTTTATTTCTTTGTTTCTTTTTCCTTTTTTTGAATAGAGGACAGCATTTCATATGTTTAATTGTTCACAGAAATCCTGTGACTGGATACAAGAAACTTAGTGCCATCATCTCCCAGCTAATTTGAGGAATTCAGCATTTAGGTGTTAAGAAAATGAGAAAAACTATATTGATTTTGTGTGGCTAAAAACATACCCCATTATCCTGTCTCCCATGAAGAGCCTGGATAGAAGCACAGTGATGGACACTGGTATTAGAAGAAGAACATGAAAAGAATATATAATATTCTTTCCTTACAGTCTCCCAGTCTCCAGCTATTTTGAGCTATTTTCTGGTCCTCCTGAGGTTTGCATGTTTTTAAAGTCCTTGACTCTCTCTGCCAATAATTCATCAAAGTGGCCTATGAAAACACATAAGATCCTTGTGCCAAAAAGAAGTCCTTTAGTAGTGACTTCTGTAGGAACACTTCCTGTGAGAAAACAAAGCCTTTTTTTTGTGTCTTTTTTTTTTGTTTGTTTGGGGTTTGTTTTGTTTTTGTTTTGTTTTGTTTTGTTTGTTTTTTTTGGTGAACATAGTATTTGATGGTTTGTCTGAGCATTTGCTAAAATTGTTTGGCTCAACTTTAGCAAATGCTTATTTCTTCCTCCATTTTGTTTTTAGGATTTGGTTTTCTGACACTAAGAAGCAGGGACTTAATAATAATAAAATGAGTAATACTAGTATAGTAAATTGACAAGATAAATGTCTGAAATGACCTTATACAACATAAAGAAAAGCTAAGTGGAACCTGAAATATATTCCCTACTGTAAATGAGGGGACTTACTGAATCATAGAATCATTTACATTGGAAAAGACCTAAATCAAGTCCAGACATTAACCCAGCACAGCAAAGTCCACCAGTAAACCATGATCTTGAATGCCACATTTACATGTCTGTTAAACAGCTCTAGGGATGGTGACTCCACCACTTCCCTGGGCAGGCTGTCCTGATGTTTGACAACCCTTTCCATGAAGATTTTTTTTTCCTTATATACAATCTAAACCTCCGCTAGTGCAACTTGGAGTATGGAGACACTTTCTCAACACAAAATAACTTCTCAAGCCAATAATACTTATTAGAAATGGTCTGTGACTAGAACAGCTTCATTTTTACCATCTAGAGCTAACATGACCCAGACAGGATCTGTGTTTTTCGTAAGTGCCGCCTTGCCTTGAGCACACAGTGAGCATGTGTAATGTCCTGCTGGTCCCTCAGCTCAGAGGCCTGATGTATAGTCACCAGGGTCAGAGAGAAACCAGGATTTGGACCTGGATTTCCAGTCTGATCCACATTTCACTCATTGAGGGAAATACTGTGCACAAGAAAGACACCCATTCAGAAGAATTTTATGGATGGTGATGTGTGTGGTGGTGGTTGAAGTATTCACGCTGCTGAGTGAGGCAGTTGCAAACCATTCCCAATCCAAACCTTTCCAGGTGTCCATGTGGCAACATGGCTGGTCAAATGAGTGACTTTCCTCACTGACAAAGATTGCACACAAGGAGTTTCAAAGTTACTGTAACTATCACTCATTAAGCCATGTTTATTATGTTCTGTTCTCTGTATATTTTTGTAATCCAAAGCAGTCACTGATTGCCACCTGCAGTCTGGACTAGGTCAGGACCTGTAAAGTACTGACATGGCCAAGTTAGAAAGGGAGAGCTCACTGCTTGTTCTCAGCTTTTCACACTCAAGTAGCTCTTTATTTTGTGCTTTCTTCAAGAAATTTAGGTGGTTGGGGTTTTTTTGCCTGTTTGTTTGCCTCCTGAATTTGAACTAACCAAAAGGAAGAAATGGTCTCTGTAACATGAGGACAAAATGATGTCCCAGTGTTTCAGTGCTGATAAGAAAGTTTCTTTATCATTGATAAGCACAACCTACAGCAACAGGAGACTTTTACTGTGAAAAAAAAATTACCAACTATTAGTGTCAGATCTGTGGCAGTCCCAGTGATTGGCTCAAAATAGAGCTATTCAAAAAAGCTGGTATCTAATAAATATGTATAGAGGTTTTCATCTTCATTCTTTTCTTCCTCAGTGAATAAACGAATGAGCAGACAATACTACTTGCCTGTTGCCCTTGAGTTAAGCTGTAGAAATACAACTTAATTAAAAAAGACTTTTGGCAGTAGGACTGATTTACATAAGGGTTAGATAGGTTAGAATGCCAGAAATAACAGCTGTTAAAGAAGAGAAAATGGGCTGGCTTATAAAGAAAATGTACTCCATTACACAACATGCCAGTATTACAGGATGTCAGGGGAAAATAAAAGTACTGGCCTATACACTATGTGGAAAAAGTCTTTCCTAAATGTGTAGGAGGGCTGCTCCATGAAAAGGCCAAATGAAATCTATGAAAAGAGAAATACTCCATAAAACAAGAATTGAGGTTCTTTTATTACCAGAAAATGATGGGAAAATTAAAAGCCAGACATATATTAATTCTTTTCATAACCAGCAATTTTGGAAATCATAGTATTTTTTTTAAGAAATACTTTCTTTCCCTCTTTTTTCCTGTCAAGGAGAGGATAAAGATATTTATTAAAATTATGCTGAAAACTTTCTTTGTCGAAATAAGTGAACAATAATTGTCCTGGTGATATACCTTTGCTCCCCTGTGAGGAGAAGACAAAAGTACAGAAGTTTTAGAGACATCAAAACACTCTTTGTAACAGGGTGGCTACTATTGTCAAATAATCTCAGTGTTCACAATGTAGCTAATCACAAACTTTAAAAACAACTAACAACTAGCAAAAATTAAAATAATGTTTCTGAGTAATATTCCCTACTCATAACATGCCTCCATAATCCTATAAGGTATTTATGTTTACAAGGTATCTCACTGATGTGAATTTATATTTAATACCACTCCCTCTGAAAGCTTCTTGGGTAACATATCTCCTTTATAAATGCCACCAGTACTCTTGCATCAAGAACAGAATCAACAAAAATAGGAACTAAGTGATATTACTTAAAATCTGTCTCCAGGCATAGGTTTAATAGTTTATTTTCAAAGCTCTGTGTAATTTGTGTTGCTCAGAGGAAGAAATGTGGCCTGTATCATGCTACTGTTCAATGCTTTTGAGCTGCTTATGGAGGAGATAAAAATCTTGTAAGTATCCAATGATTGCTCTCTTAGTCTTAAATGTGCAGCTTTGGAAGAAGAAGACAATTCTAGCATAAATAAGTAAGGAGCATTTTAAAGATCAGTTTCTAAACTTGCCAGTCAGAACCCAAAGACAACTGGGTAGTTTCATGAACTCATCTAGCTCCAACTCCCCACTGCCCACAGACCAGGTTGTTTAGAGCTCCATCCAACCTGGCCTTGAACACTTCCATGGATGGGGAGTCCACGACTTCTCTCAGCAACCTGTTCCTCATCACCCTTGCAGTAAAGAATTTATTCCCAATATCTAATCCAAACCTACTCTCTTTCAGTTTAAAACTATTCCCCCTTGTCCTGTCACATGTTGTTGGCAAAAGGCCCTCTCCAACTCTCTTGTAGCCTCTTTAGGTATTGAAGGACTCAGTAAGATCTCCACAGAGCCTTCTTTTCTCCAATCTGAACAGCCCCAACTCTTCCTCTGTCTTCATAGGAGAGGTGCTCCAGCCCTCTGATCATCTTTGTGGCCTCTTCTGGAGGCCACAAAATTTTCTTGTGTTGGAGGACCCAGATGCATCACTCTAGGTGGAGTGTCACAAGAGCAGACTGACCTTGACCTGCTGGCCTTGCTCCTCTTGATGCAGTCCAGGACACAATTGGCCTTCTGGACTGCAAACGCATACTGCTGAGTCCTACTGAACTTTTCATCCAAAACCACCCCCAAGACCTTCTCCTCATGGCTGCTCCCAAGCCATTCTCCACCCACAGGTGCAGCACTTTTTTCTTGGTCTGGTTGAGCTCCATGAAGTTCACATGGACCCGCCTCTCAGGCCTGTCAAGATCCTTCTGGATGCCATCCCTTCCTTCCCACGTGTGGACTGCACCACACAGCTCAGTGTCACTGGCAAACCTCCTGAGGGTGCCCTCAACCCCACCATCCATGTCACCAGCAAAGATGTTGTAAAACGCTGGTTCTAATACCAAACCCTGAGGAGACCACTCATCACTGGTCTCCTCTTGGACATTTAACAGACTGTAGAGCAGAAATGATGATAACAGATTTACATCCTCCAGAAAATATACCACAAACATAGAAAACTTATCAAAGGTTTCCCTCTCAAAAAATGAACAAAAATCCAAACCAAACCAAAAAAAAAAAAAGAAACAAAACAAAACACCCATTAGACTGGAGTCAGACAGAGAGAAGTGTTATAATGACTGTTTATTTGGAAGCAAATTGGCCCTACAATGAGAAAGAACAGTCTCAAATAGCAAAATATACACATGGTGGTACAATTGTAAATTGTAATAAAGCCTTCAGAAGTGGTACCATGGCCCATCATTGTTACTATTTTTGAGAGAACACCTCAATACTATCAAGTTCTTAAAGCTTAAATCTCAAAGTCAATCTTGGTCTGGTTTGCTACAGTGTTTGGAACTTCCTCCAGTCACAGAAGATTTTGATAAACTGTACATATAACCTGGAAGAGACAATTAAAAAAGTTTATTTTAATATAATGATGAAAACCACAGAAGTGCTGTAAATAGAAAGCATAAATAATTGCTTCTATTCTTTTCATCTGGAGGGATTTCCAAGGCAACTTACCAGCCAGAGCTGAATGCTGTGCTGAAGTGGCTGAGTGATTCCCAAGTGAGTCTGGGAAAAGCAAGCTCTGATATATCTGCAATTGTTTGCACTGAGATAGCCATAATAGAGACCTATGACATTGCTTCTAGAAGGCTCATTATATCATACACAAAAGACTGAACAGCTAAATTGCCAGAGTGATGTATATGGGTAGCACTAGACTAGGAAAAAAGCAACTATAAATGTAATAAACCACCTCTTATAAAAGTAGGTATGATTAAGGATCACACTTAAATCCCTTCCTTTTTAATAATTCTGATCATCACTAAAACTCAGGGTTTGAATGAAGAAAATTCTTGATTTTCCTGAAAGTGTTATATTGTGCTGCCAAGACAGTTTGGGAAGAATTATACAGCTAGAACTCAAATATGGAGGAGCACTGTCTCCTAATGATGCCATTTACCTAAGAGCCATCTTGGAAGATAAACTTGCCCAGTACAGTAAATGACCTACCTTTCTCCTTGCCTTTCCATCTTCCCAGGTTCATGACTGTTTCTAGCCCTTCCTCCCTTAGCAACAATTTCTTCTTTAGCAGCTCAGGGAAAGCAGAAATTAAAATGCAGCTGTTATGTCATGTACACAACCATTTTTTCCCCCATGTCTAGATATATAAGACTTGAGATGGTAAATAGATTGCTATTGTCTTCTGTCACTGAGGTGCTGGGTAAATCTACTTATGATGCCCATAGAAACTGGACTTATAAAACTCTCAGTGTACTTACTTGTTTAATGTACTCTCTAATATCTGTGTATCAGTAGTTATTACTGCCCACACAAAAGATGTCTAATACACAAAGCACCAAGATACAGTTTATGAAAATTTAATCAGAAAGTACTCAGAATTAATTAAATGGATATGAAATCAGGTAGCATATAGTAATCATGGAGATCTTTTCTCTGCTATCCAGCAGAGATAGCAGTGATTGGCTGTATGTAGCATAACACAGGAAATGTCAACAAGATACAGAATTACTACCAGCATTAAAAACTAATCCAATCTGCAGACAGTTTCAGTAAAATAAATTTTAATATATAGAAGTAATTTTAAGCACTTTCTATACAGAAATGTATATGTGTGATTACAAGTGAGTTTGTGATATCAATACTGCATATTAGCACAAGGGACCTTCAGATGACAGGTGGCAGTGTAGTTTAATCTCTCCATTTCCTGGTTATTTTCTATGTATGTGGTAAATTTTTTACAAGTATTCTCAATGGCCCAGACTGGATGATGTACACAATTTGTTTTAAAAAACAAAAATCTTTCAAGCAACTATTCATAGTGATGTTGCAAGAATAGTTGCTAGGGAAGTGTGGCATTTGTTTTACAGTTCCACCTTGAAGATGATGAAGGGTGAAGATGAAACATTACAGAGGAAAATCAAAGAAATGTAGGAATTGTAAAGGCTAGTAAATAGCATAGCAATGGCAGTCCACCTCTAGTTGATCTTTTGATGGATGCATAACCAGTGCATCAACAATACTTTAAACCTCTTGTGCTTTGTGTCTACCTCATGACTTACTGTCTGTGACAGTAATAATTAATAGTAGAAAAAAAGAAGTGGTACAATAGAGTGGAAAGGGCAGAGAAGCTGATTTAAAGACAAGCTGTGTTTTAGAAGCAGACCTTTGGAAGTTTTAATGAAAACTTAGGCTATGAAAATAGTTGCAACATTCTGGTATCACTATATACAAAAATAGAAGATGCAATGATATGGATTTGTACAACTTCTCGAGTGGCCTTTGTGGTTTCTGACAGAACTGAATTTAAACTGCTTCAGGAAGTGCCTCCAAAGTTTTAAATATTCTTTTCGGTTTCAACCAGTTATAAGTGAAAGGCAAAATTTCAGCACCACAGCTGAGTAACCAAAGCACTGATATCAGCAAGAGTGGAAAAAGGTTAGACAGAGATGTGAAAGTCTTTTAAATAAGGCAATAAGTGAAGAGTTCTGAGGGGTAAAAAGCATGGAGAGCAATTTTTGCAAAATAATAGCTTAAAAAAAGTTCAGTCATGAATAGGCAACTTAAACATACACCTAATACTGGTCAAAACTCTAATATTTTGTCATTGTTGTTTAGGGGATTGAGGCTTGGAAATGTTTTCTTTTGATAATGGCAGGGTTTTTTAGGTGGTTTTTTTCCCCACTGCTTTTGTAAATAATCTGAATACCAAGAAGCTGAGAAAACAGACATTTTAAAATACGTTTTCTTAGTCATACCCTCTCTTAGAACTACCACCTAACTTTAATATTTGTGTAAAATATTGAAAGAAAAAACAAAGTAGAAAAGTTCTGCTTGTGTCTAAATATTGTTATCTTTATAAGTTTTTCAGATTATATTTTGTTTGCATCAAACTTAGATAAAGCTAGACATCCAATTTTGGATTTTTAATCTGCTGCATTAAACTATCTACTTTAGTTATAGTTCAAATCTTGAGATTCATTACCTACGTTTATTGTCTTTTCATATCATATGTATTGTTTTGTTTGTCACATTTTAAAGAGAGGTTCATTGTGCTGAATAAATCTTCTCAACAGTCTTCTGGCAAGACAAAATTTCACAGAGGTTTGGAATCATAGGGAAGCTTTAGAGACTGGTGAGACACTGCAAAATGTATAACTTTCCTTATCACCCCATATGACATTTTAGACAACACATAGCTAGCACACACACACACAAAAAAAAACATTTTGAAGCTCACTTTCCTTTTATTTTTACTTTGTAAGAACAAAGTTTGAATAGTCATTAAGTTGTTATACAAGTATACAAGCAAACACAATTACCTTTGAAAAAGAAAGACCTCAGCAAAGCATTCACATTTAAAGGTGTAGCAACAGTGTTTGTGTTGTCTGACTTGGCGTTTGACTCACTAATATAGTGATTTCTTGCATGTATTATTTAGTGAGGGTACAAGCGACTTATGCTGAATATGCAATTAGAGAGACATATTGTGAATTAATCCTGAAGTTATAGTCCACCTGATAATGGAAATTTCTTTCATTTACACTAATGTATAAAACAAGAATGTCCATATTTCTTCATACTAAAAAGCTGCAAAACTCACAAAATTGCAATTCTTTGGTTGTGAAAGAGGCCACCAAGTGAAAGTTGGGGCTGCTCAGTCTGGAGAGGAGAAGGCTCTGGGGAGACCTTATAGTACCTTTCAGTACCTGAAGGGAGTCTGCAAGGAAGCCAGAGAGGGAATTGTAGTGACAGGAACCAGAGGAATGGCTTCAAACTGAAAGAGAGTGGGTTTAGTTTAGATGTTGAAAAAATTCCTTTCCTGTGAGGCCCTGGCACAGGTTGCCCAGAGAAGCTGTGGCTGCCTCATCCCTGAAAGTGTCCACAGCCAGATTGGATGGTGTTCTGAGCAACCTGGTCTTGTAGAAGGTGTCCCTGTCCATGAAAGGGAGTTGGACACTGGATGATATTTAAAGTCCTTTCCAACCTAAATCATTCTGTGATTCTATGATTCTGTGGAGCCCTTCTACATAACAGAAGCACACTAATGTCACTGTGCAGTTTTACACTTAATCATCATTAGCCCAAGGAAAACAGATAGTTTGAAGGGAATCATCCCTCATAATACTTCCCATTTGAATAGTTGTTAGCAGAAACAATTTTAAAGACTACTTTTAAAACATCTGTTCTTCCAGTGTGCAACAATTCTGAGGTTGTCATTTGATTAATCCTTCATTGTCTTTAACAGAAAAGGATGATGGGGGACAAAAATATGGTTCTGCAGGAAGAACTGAAATGCCTTGCCTTTTCTTCACCATTACCTAGAGATATCACAAGATGTGGACACAAAATCACGGGGCATTCTTGTACCATGAATGAATGCTGTTAAGGTTGACTTCTTTTTCAAACTTGCCGAACAAAATTGTCTAAAGGACAAAAGAAACCTCTGCAAAATCATTGCTTCTGATTTGTAGATAACACTGCTAACTTTCCTGGGTATTTTGTTTGGAGATTTTGTAGATTTCTGAGGATTTTACAGATGTACCACCAACTTTTTGTATGTAAATAAGGAAGGACTTTTTTTTTTTTTTTTAATATTAACTTCTTTATTAAGTAAGGATCGTGTCTTGTTATTTGACCTTAAAATTTTCATCAGTTTTTAGCATTTCACTGGATCTTCTTCTGGGGATTAACAGGCTATAAGAAAAAAACAAGTTTTGCCATTAGTGAAGCAGAAAGGATATGTATCTACTCTGTCTTGATACCATTTTTTCCTCTAGTCTTCTCATTATCGAGGTCTAGTTTGTATAGATTTTGGAACCTCTAAATATAGGCCTTAGATACAGATGGAAATTTAGGTTTCAGAACAATTGTCATGCAACAGGACCTCATCAATGTCTATAAGTTTCTGAAGGGAGGGTGCCAAGAGGACAGACCCAGGCTCCTAGTGATGACCAGAAATAGGCAAAGAGGCAATGGGCAGAAACTGATGCATAGGAAATTCCACATGAACATGAGGAAGAACTTTCCTGTGAAGGTGATTGAGCAGTGTAACAGATTGCCCAGAGAGGGTGGGGAGTCTCCCTCACAGGAGATATTCCAGAACTGTCTGGACACAATCCTGTGTCACATCCTCTGGGATGACCCTGCCTGAGCAGGGAGGCTGAACCAGCTTTCAACATTACCCATTCTGGGGTTCTGTTTTGCTCCACCTTGCCAGACAACCTTCTACTGTTTTTTAGCAGGATGCCCTGTTTATTTTCACCCTTTTCCTCCATATGGTTACTTGGTTGCTCTGGTGGCTTGGAAGTGCAGCTATCCCTCTCCCTCCTGTGTTTGTCTGTTGCTTAAATACTAATGTCAGATTTTGTCTGACTGTGCCATCACAGTATTGTAAAATGCTCACATACTGTAAAGTGCTCACATACTGCTGTTGGCTACACCACTTTGGCATGCTTACTTTAGAATTCAAGACAAGTCAATATATTAATTCTAACCTTAATTGTACATTTAAAGTTTACATGCCTCACTGACCTCTGCATTGGCTACAATGACAAGGTCTGTCAATATTTATAGATTAAAACCATTGTTTGCATTTAGAGTGTCAATGTAAACTTACTTATTGACAAGGAGGGAGCTCAGTTTTGAAAAGTTTATGGAGGCCTCCTATGCCAAAATCCTTCATGGGATATGAATTAGAATTCTCTGATAACTTTGGCTGCTGCTTGTCCCTCTTTCTTCCCTGATTGATGTGCCAGCTCTTGATGTCTTTTATGGAATTAAATATTTCTCTTAAGAACAACTGTTTTCTTTAGTGAAGGAATTCTTTCTGCCTTGGTGAGGTGACTTGCATTTACCTCTCCACTCTTTGGGTCGGATACTGTCTTACTTTTCTTATGAATGCTAGCATTTCTTTTACTACTGGCATTTCTTTTACTCTATGCATAAACCTTAAGATATTTCCAAGTGGGAGTTCAGAAGTGTTTTACTAAATTCATTTTTCTTTTATTGATTTTCTAAATCTTCTGGTTGACTACTCTTCCCTTTCCCTACTCAGCAGCTTCTCTTGCAGAAAATTTCTCAAGGGAAGGACTTTTACAACCTTTTATACAAAATTCCTTACATGTAAATTTTAAAGGACCCTCTACCATAGTCTCCTGTTTTTCAAAGTCCTCATTAGAAAATGGAAAAGAATACAAATAAAATAGAGAATCACTGTTTTTAAAAGGGACCTATTGTATAATTTTTTTTTTTTTTTTTTTTGTGCTGCTATTACCACTGGAAAATTCATTAAGAAATTTTCAATTTCCGAGAAACTTCCTTGTCTGGTTTAATGTTGTGCTCCTGGAAAGAAATTTTAATGGAATGCAATGGCTTCTCCTCATTCCCAACTGTTAAGAAAGACAAAGAATAAAAAAAAAAAAAAATCATATTTTCAGAATGCTAAAATAAAAGTAGCTGAAACATAAATTATTAAAATTCTTTCAAAAAATTATTTTATGTATGCATGGAAAAATGTATTTTGGAGCATAAAATGGTCAGTAAATAGACATAGGCAACAGTGCTGATAATTTAAATAGATTCTTGCACACTACTCTGAAGATAAATGGGTATTAGCACAGTGAGATGTTAGAATTAGGAAGAGCATTGTCAGCATAGCTAGCATGTCAGGGAGGTGATCCTGCCCCTCTACTCAGTCCTGGTGGAGCTGAGTATTTGGAGTGCTGTGTCCAGTTCTGGGCTCCTTGGGACTAGGGAGACACAGCACTTCTTGAGTGGGTCCAGGAGAGGCTACAGAGAGGATGAAGAGACTGGAGCATCTCTTTTACAGGGAAAGCTGAGGGAGCTGGGGCTGTTTAGCCTCGAGAAGAGACAAATGAGAGGGGATCTCATCAGGGTATCCAATTATTTCAAGGGAAAGTGTCAGGGCGTGGACCAGGTTCTGCTCAGTGATGCCAAGCAATTGGACAAGAGGTAACAGGCAGGAACTGATAAACAGGAAGTTCCACCTGAACATGAGGAAGACCTTTACTGTGCAGTGACTGAGCACTGAACAGATCACCCAGAGAGGGTGGGGAGTCTCCCTCACTGGAGGTATTCCAGAACTGCCTGGATGCAATAGTATGCTGTGTGCACCAGGATGACCCTGCTTGAGCAGGGAGGTTGGACCAGATAACCTGCTTTGGTCCCTTCTGGGATTCATTGACACAGACAGATTATTAAAATCAGCTCAGGGACATCTTTGCTTACTTAGTCAAACTGAATTTTAGCTGCTTTGTGAGGTTGTAAAGTAGGTGAAAATTAGTGGTGGTCCCGGGAACAGATTTTTGTAAAATGAGTGTATTTTTGATGTTTTTGCAATATTAAAACATAGTTTCAAATCACAAAGGAACAATCACAGTTTCTCTCGTATGTGGGTTCATACTCAGGAACAGAAATGCTGACTTAAGTTACAGATGTTGCAGAAGAACTAGTTGCAAGAAGTCCCTAATGAAATCTGTTGTTTCTGGATCAGTTTCAGTTTTCAGAGGCATTTTTTTTTTCTCATGTCTGAAAAAAGGTAATGCTCAGATTGATTAGGTGGGTTGATATTTGGTGTTCCAGGAAGAAAAGTGTCATGGCTAGGTACAGGATAATGAAGCTAAAGGACGTTAGAGTATATTTATACTCTCCTTATTTTTTGTTCATTTGAAGACCAATGCAGTCCTTGGGATAAAACAATCTGCCTGCATTCCCTGTAGCCCTGGTCTGGCACAGAAACAGCAGGTCTGACACTTTGAATTTTTTAGGGTCCCATAACTCACACCCAGCTCTGTTCTTACATTTCTTTCACCTACCTCTATCTGACCTGCACAGCCAGCTCTGGGAAGAAGCTGATGTGAGAATTTACTTGGGGAAATGCTGAAGCCTTGCCCAGGCTGCTATAGCAGGACATAATTCATGAAACATGTATAAATCTTTCTAAAAATAAATGCTTTTCTTGCTCAGAAAAGGGGCATGAGATTTCTGACAGAAGAGAGGAAAGGAGGAATAGTTCCTGTCTGAAGAACTATTTGAAAATTATTTCTTATTTTCTGCAAATATAGGTCATAGAATCATAGAATCAACTGGGTTGGAAAAGACCTCTGAGATCATCAAGTCCAACCCTTGATCCAACACTGCTGTGGTTACCAGACCATGGCACTCAGTGCCACATCCAGTCTTATCTTAAAAACCTCCAGGAACAGTAAATCCACCACCTCTCCTGGCAGCCCATTCCAATGCCTGATTACCCTCTCTGTAAAAAATTTCTTCCTAATATCCAACCTAAACTCTCCTGGCAGAGCTTGAGCCCATGTTTTCTTGTCCTGCTGCTGATTGCCTGGGAGAAGAGACCGACCCCCACCTGGCTACAACCTCCTCTCAGGTAGTTGTAGAGAGTGATGAGGTCACCCCTGAGCCTCCTTTTCTTCAGGTTAAACAACCCCAGCTCCCTCAGCCTCTCCTCATAGGACTTGTACTCCTGTCCCTTCACCAGCCTGGTTGCTCTTCTCTGGACCCGCTCCAACACCTCAATATCCTTCCTGAACTGAGGGGCCCAGAACTGGACACAGCACTCCAGGGGTGGCCTCACCAGTGCTGAGTGCAGGGGCAGAATCACTTCCCTGCTCCTGCTGGCCACACTGTTCCTGATCCAGGCCAGGGTGCCTTTGGCCTTCTTGGCCACCTGGGCACACTGCTGGCTCATGTTCAGCTTCCTGTCGATCAGCACCCCCAGATCCCTTTCCACCTGGCTGCTCTCCAGCCACTCTGTCCCAGCCTGTATCGCTGCAGGGGTTGTTGTGGCCAAAGTGCAGGACCCGGCACTTGGCCTTGTTGAACTTCATCCCATTGGAGTCAGCCCAACTCTCCAGTCTATCCAGGTCCCTGTGCAGAGCCCTCCTGCCTTCCAGCTGATCGACACTCCCCCCAGCTTGGTGTCTTCTGCAAATTTGCTAATGGTAGACTCCATCCCCTCATCCAAATCATCGATAAAGATGTTAAACAGGACTGAGCCCAGCACTGACCCCTGGGGGACACCACTGGTGAGCAGCCACCAGCTGGATGAAGCGCTGTTCACCACCACTTTACTCTTTCACTTTACTCTGTTACCATAACAAAAGTACCATTTACCACGGAAGCAAGGGCAAGATTTGTGTTGCAGTCATCAATATTGAAATAGTAAGAGGAGTAATTTAGTTTATTTCTTATGGTTTGTATTTCAAAACACAGTATTCAACAAAGTGTTGAACTATTTCTGATTCCAAGTAATTTACTTTCTTATAGTAAAATAGCCCAAAAATAAAGTAGTCTAACTTCAAATTCTTTGGTTTAGGCAATGCTTTTTAAAGTTATTTTGAAGGTGCACTAGCTAACAATTTGTTACTTGGGAAGAATGCTCCAAACAATATGTCTCTTTACTAACACTAGTATCTGAAAGAAATCTGAATTTCAGCGTATAGATCTTATTTAATTAGATTTATATTATCAGGTTTTGTTCTGGTATCTGTGATTCATATGTAGCCACACTCAGTAATCAAATTTATTTCAGTGCCTCATTATTTTTTTCTTTACGATAAGGAAAAAAATTCTTAGTAAATGAATCCTTGTCCTGGTTTAAATGTAGAGCATAAGTTCTTTTGCTAGAGTATCTGACTTCAACAACCAATGTTACTATTTATATTAAATAATAGTATATGAATATTTTTATTCATTTTAATATATTATCTCCATAGACTTCAGGTACTATTAAAGTAACAAAAGCAAGGGAGAAATACTTAAAACAGAAGCTCAATAAGACCTATTTTTCAGAAGCTGTTTGTACTCAGCATCCCCCTGGAAGCAGAATTATCCTCAAAATATTCCTGAGCTGAGGAACCACATTACTAGTAATTTACTGGCCAAACCTGATTATTCAGCAGGTGAGAACTTACAGGCATTTTATATGTGACAACAGATGTTTAGAACTGACACTTTTCCTCATTCTCTCTTTTGTCGAAAAGTATCTGGCTTTGTTTTGGCTTAGATCAGCAGTGCTACTAATGTTTTCTTATCTCTGTGGGATCATCAGTCTCCACGTTGCAGAAAAGTGATTTTGTTTTGTTTCTTTTAGACATTCACATATTTCTCCCTTTCAAAAGTTCTGTATATAAAAGTGTTACTGGATTTAAATTATCTTCTCAGAAGATTTACTGAACTACGTAACATTGTTTTAAAGACTCAGACCATGAGTGATGTGTTGCCAACATGTGTTTAAAATCTTTTAGGCCTACAGACACAAGGTGGTAGTATCAGCCTTTAGTAATAATTGGTTGGGGTGGTATTAGTTTTAGTTAATAGCCTTTGTTCCCTCTGCTTTCCAAACAAGGGCTAGAGAAAATCCTCATCACTCAATTTTGGTCCCGCTAACATTCAGTGTATATCTCAAACTACTGATGCATCAATCAAGTAGTAAATTGGTAAATTACAGAAGTGCAAACAAAAGCAAAGTAAGGATATTCATCTGTCCCAGTAAGCTAGAAAAATTGTATATTTTTCTGGTTAGTCACATTTCTTCATAGATTCTTAGACTGTTGAAAAGAATAATGAAAAAAAAGGAAAAGAAAAGAGGTCAAGGTAGAGTTTCAGACAAATAGATTGCTTTGAAAATACTATGTTTACCATGAAATATGAATACCATATTTCTTGGATTCTGACAAATGATCAATTAATGGATAATTTGTTAGGAAAATGCAGGCATTTTACTCTATAGAAATCTCACAAAGAACGGGGATCCTGACTGCCAGATATTATTAACCCCTTCTTTTTGCTGACCACCTTCTTAAACAAACAAACAAACAAACAAATATACATTTTCTATGCATGCAGTAAGAAAAATAATAGACTCAGTATTTGTCTTTATTTTCAGGAAGCATATTAGCATGCTTTTCAAAGAATTCTCCAATACTTTGGGCCTTTATTTCTTAGTAAGATTTTAGGCAGGCTTGACACTTCTTGTTCTGGGGTATTGCCTGCAGTATGGTATCATATTCATACAGTAACATCAAATTGTGGCAGCTCATCACAATGATCACTTAATACTTTTGTATTACCACCAAGAAATTCCAGAACTGCAGAATGTTGGATTTTTTTCACAGTTTGCTGTGGTGGCTGCTCTTTCATCTCCAGTTCCCTCAACTCCAATATACTTTGTGATACTGCAGAAAGGTCAGTTCATTCCTTTTGAGTTGAAACCTGTAGAAGAGGAAATGGTCATATTTGTGTTACAATAGTAGGATAGTGAAATGGTCAGTTCCATCAGATTGCTGAGGGCTGTGTGAAGTCAGGTTTTGGACACTGCAGGAATGGAGATCGCACAACCTCCATGGGCAGAACTCGTTCCAGAGTTCAACTATTCTCTCTGGAAAAGAAATAAATCTTCCTTAATTTTAAATGATATTTCCTGGTTTTTTCAGTTTGTAGTCATTGCTTCTTGCCCTGTCAGTGATCACCACCAAGAAGAATCTGTCTCCCTTTTCTTTATTCCCACCATCATCTATTTATATACGTGGTTAAAATTCCAGAAAGCCTTTTCTGGTCCATGCTAAACAGTTCCAGCTCTTCCAGCCTCTCTTCACAAGATGGACAGACCAAGCCCTCCACTGAACTTTCTGCAGAGCACATCCCTGTCTGTCTTTTACTAGGGAGCCCAGCACTGGACCCAGCATCCAGATGTGTCATCATTACATATGATTGGGGCCCTGCTCTCCTGGGGACAGCTGAACACCTGCCTGCCCATGGGAAGCTGTGAATAAATTCCTTGTTTCCATGGACTTTGCTTTTCCTATTAAACTATATTTGTCTCAATCCTCCATGAGTTTTCTAGATTTTACCCTTCTAATTTTCTCCCCAATCCCATTGATGAGGGCAGTGATCAAGCAGCTGTGTGGGGCTCAGTTGCTGGCTGGAGTTAAACCATAACCCAAGCCTACAAATCAGAAGTACCAGGTTTTCCCAAATGAATGCCAATAAAACTCTGTTATGAGTCTCAAGGATGGATCATCTGTGATGGAGCAATAGCCAGAGAATGGCTGAATAAGAATAGCTCTTAGAAAATCATCCCATCAGTTTGATGATGGAAATTTAATTAGGAAGCCTGAGTGTTTCCTGTAGGACCTTGTTTGAACTATGTATAACTTGTATGACCTGATTCAATTAGATGAGAATTAGGAAAAAATCTTATTTATCTCTAGGATAATTTTAGTTTGATTAGAGATGAATTATTAGTATTAGAATGGTAAATATTATCAAATCTAGGCTCTCCGCTGATATAACGTCTGAAGAAGGACTTGAATTTGAGTATTATAATATTTCAGTGGTTTTGGTGAAAGCTCATTTCTTAAGCAGGGAATTTCTGCAGTCAGAGGGGTTTTTTGCATTCCCACCATGTAGGCCGAAACTAGATTTTAAGATGTTTTCAAAATAAAACTGAATTCCTGATAATTGTGAAACACAGTGAGTGCTAGTAACCCTAGAAAACTGTGGAGATTTGGAGATCTAGGTCTGAATCCAGGCTTCTGAGATCCAGATCCAAGTCTTTTGATTTAAAACATTTCTAAGCAAAGCAGAGCTACAACAGCAGTACTAATAGTGTGAGATGAAAAAAAATGCTAAGATTGTAGACAGGCATTACTTCTCACTATTCAGACTTAAATGGATCAATACTTTGTTCTTAAATTATATTTTTGCTACAAGGTAGAGACTGTCACTTTGCATCAGTTGCATTAATACTAAGTGCTCCCAAATTTCAGAATGAAATAATTGTGTTAAAATAATATGTGATTGAAAATAGTTACAGTTATATTGATTTACACTGTAGCACTGAGAATGGAATTTGCAAGGTTGGCAGGTTTGTAAAATAGAACCTTTTAATAAATCTAGAAATATTAGTTATACTATAAAGTCAAGCATTTAACTATTCCATACAGCATTTAGCTGTTAAAGAAACAGAAGCAGTAGTGGTTTAAAAATGTTCTGATTTCATCAAGATATATTTCTCTACATGTGGGAATATATTTCAAGGATAAAATTAGAAACAGTTAAATGATTTACTTTAAATCTGGATGTAGCAATCATTTCAAATGTGAGAAGAAAAATAAATCAAGAATCCTGGAATACGTGTGCCTCTGTGAGTAGATTGGATGTGGGCGTAGTAGAGTGGGACCACATCTGGATTGCACTTTCCAATACTAATCATTAATTCTTCATGTTAGAGATATGCCCTTAAAATACAAAATTTTGACATAGAGAGGGTCTTTTTTCTTTACCTCCTATAAGATGGTCTGAAAAGGCATAAGATCCAGGGTTTCAGGGTTTTTGGCAGCTAAACTTTTGTTTTATTTTACATTAAAATTTACTATGGATCTCAGAGTACAGTTGCTCCGCTACTGTTTCATTATTTGGTCATCCCATACTGTAAGTAGCATAAATCCAGGATTAAGACTTTCCAGTACTGACATTTCAGCTGTTTAGGGAGATAATAAATCTCCAGTCTCAGATTTATAGAAATCTATATTCATAGAAATCTGAGACACGCCTTTTGTATCATTGCATTATCTAAATTTATTATACTCCCTCATAAAAAGAATTGCGCATTGTAGTTCTTGTTTCTCATATATGCTATTTATTCTTTAGCTTCACATATACCCACAGCTTTACATATAACATCCTTTGTGCTGTCCTCAAAAGGGAGATTTGCCTGTGGAAGGTCTTCTCATGATAATCCCAGGGGCCTGGCCTGATGGTTTCAAATTCAACAGAGAGAGAAAGAGTTCTAAGACCAAAATTCAGAGATCTGAGAAGTAAATATATGAATTTTAAATGAACTGTACAGCTATTCAGTGCCACTGTTAGGGTTTTAAGTATAAAAAAGCAATATTTTTGTGTTCAAAATAGATAACTCCAAACTAGATATCGTACCATTTTAAAGAGGAATAGTCAAAGTGGTTTTATTTTGCTATGTGCTGTAGTTTTGTCTCTTGATTTTCCAGCTCACATATTTTAAGCAAGGGAAATGGAAGAATATTTTTTCTTCCTAAACTACATGTAAAATGGACAGATTATTTCTCTTTCGTTGTTAAGGTAAGAAAAGCCACTAACTTTAGTAAATAGAGATTAGGTCTTTTAAAGAGAAAAAAATCTTGACTATTTGCAACTTTTCCAAAACTCCAAGCTATTCTTCCCTACTAATAGTGTTAAGCAGCGGAAACATAGCATGAGCTTAACTTCTCTTATTGTTTCATTCAGAGATAAAATCTGTGTTTCTTCTTTATTATAAGTGCAGTTAGATGGAAATGTAAATTCAGGAATATTTCTACATCTGACTTGTTGTTTTCTCTTTGTTTCATAGAATCATAGAATAGTCTGAGTTGGAAGGGACCTTAAAAGCCATCTAGTTCTGAACTGCTTGTCATGGGCAGGAACAACTTCCACTAGACCAGGTTGCTCAGAGCTCCATCCAGTATGGCCTTGAACACTTCCAGAGGTGGGGCATCCACAGCTTCTCTGGGGAACCTGTGGCAGTGTCTCACAACCCTCACAGGAAAGAATTTCTTCCTAATATCTTATCTAAACCTACTCTCAGTTTGGAGCCATTCCCCCTTGTCCTGTCACACAGGCTCTTATAAATAGCCTCTCTCCGTCTTCCTCGTAGTCTCCCTTCAGGCACTGGAAGGTCACAATTAGGTCGCCCCAAATCGTTCTCTTTTCCATATTGAACAATTCCAAATCTCTCAGCCTTTCCTCATGGAAGAGGTGCTCCAAACCTCTCAGCAACTTGGTGGTCTCGTCTGCAGCCACCAACAGGTCCATGTCCTTGCTGCACTGGGACCCCAGAGCTGGAGGCAGCACTGCAGGTGGGGTCTCACCAGAGCAGAGCAGAGGGGCAGAATCCCCTCCCTCCCCTGCTGCCCACACTGCTTTGGATGCAGCCCAGGAAACCCATGGGGGGTTCCTGGGCTGCCAGAGAAAATTACCAGCTTTAAAATACTTGTAATAGTTATAATAAATACTGAGCAATTTAAATTATATTAGGTATATAAACAGTTATACATCTGGGGTTTTTTTGAGAACAGATGAGTTGTTTTATACAAATGCCATTCATCATCCTGATTGCCAATAATGCCAAGTCGTAGAAGAGTATGTCCCTGCAATGGGTAAGAAAGAATGGGAAATTATTTGTGCATTCCCTCATTTGATGTCTTATAACATTGGACCAGTGTAAACATATTGGGATATTACAGGGAAAACCATAGTTTTAGACTTTTAATTTGGTGTTTTCTATTAGTCTCCACTGTCTTACAAAGAAGGAAAAACTCAGATCTTCTGCAAGTGGAGAGTGATTTTAACTGCTTGGTATCACTCTGCCTGACATGTATGAACAGGAGGTAAATACGATCCATTATGCTTAGGTACAGTGGGATTATTTTACACACAGACCAGTATTGAACAATTTAACAATCTAGTCTCAAATGAAACCAAGTAATTCTTTATGGAAATGTAACAGTATCTATTGTGCTGCCAAGTAGTACTTGAAGTATTAGAAAGGTAAATGTGCAGACCTTGGAATAGAGCAGAGCAGGAAAAAAAAATGGCATGAAGTCTGCCGGCAAAGTGAGCCTTGAATGGAGGGCTCCACAATACTTGTGACCATCTAAGACTAATTCCTGTGTATCTTTTATGACAGCAGACAAGAGAAATTCTTGCATGTATTTATCTCCCTATAGAGATGGCCTAAATGCAAGTCCTCTACCAGCAATTGTCAGAACAGCAGTCTTCATTGCATGATCTTTTTTGTCCAAATGACAAATTTTGAGTTCTATAAAAAAACCCTGCAACCCTGTCAGCTCTGCTTAACCTCCATTAGAGACTTCAATTTGACTGTCAGTCTTTTTTGAAGCCTAAAAGCTGTTACTTGGTTGTCATAAACTGGAATGGCTGATGGTCATAGCTACTGCAGTGGATAAAGGCTCGAGGTGAGAGGTAAGGAGAATTAAAAAATCACACTGCTTGCTTTGTGTGTGCTGCATCAAATGCTGTAGTGAAGATAAGTCTGAGCTTTTGCATATCAAGTTGTCATTCTGTCAATTTTCATATGTATGCCTTCAAAACATTTAAAAAAGGGAGGATGGTTCCAAAAAAAGTCAGTGACAGTTCTTCAAAACATCAGGTATTATATTATTGACAATATGTAATTATAATTCCCTTCTATTTTTTAGAATAAAGTGTTTAAATTATCTAATGTTTCAGAAGGAAAAGAATGTCATGAAAAACATACAGTAACTTGCTGAAAAGTGCTACAACAGTAAAGAATTTAAATTATTTCAGTGAACCCAGGTGAACTGGTTCTAATTACATGCATTCAGTTTGAATTTCAAATCTGGAAAACACAGGAAAGCAGGAGTATATTTTGAAACATATTTGGTACATTAGAGAAGAGAGAATAAAATTATCTCTGAGGTAAATGACTACTAAAATATTAACCAGATTGATAAGTATAAAAGTGTGAGACAAAGAAACTCTCCCTTCTAACCCTATTCCCCTTGAAACCTTTTGTTTTAAAAGGTATTATATTAGAAATTATGTGCATTAAAGAAATATTTCTAAATGTTTTAAATTTGGTTTAATTTTGGTGCTAAGATAAAAGTACAAGGAATGAAAAAGAAAATTTTACTTGAATGCATGACTTTGGGAATATAATGACAAAACTTTCAGAAATTGCACAGGAATATGATGGGAAAAACTCAACCTTCTCTTGGTGTATGAAGAAGAAATTTCTTGTTTCATTTCTCCCTTTTTTATCAACAACAGTGTGACCAACAGGATCAGGGCAGTGATTGTCCCCCTGTACTTGGCACTGGTGAGGCTGCACCTAAAATCCTGTGTCCAGTTCTGCACCACTCACGAAAAGAAAGATATTGAGGGATTGGAAAGTGTCCAGAGAAGGGCAGTGGAGCTGGGAAGGGTCTGGAGCACAAGTCTGATGAGGAGCAGCTGAAGGAGCTGGGGGTGTTTAGCCTGGAGAAAAGGAGGCTCAGGGAGGACCTGATTGCTCTCTACAACCACCTGAAAGGAGGGCGTAGTGAGATGGGTGTTGGTCTCCTCTCCCAGGGAACAAATAGGCAGGACAAGATAGGACAAAAGGAAATGGTCTCAAACTGCACCAGGGAAGGTTTAGACTGGATAAAAGGAATCATTTATTCACACAATTGGTTTTCAAGCTTTGGCACAGGTTGCCAAGGGAAGAGGTTGAGTCAACATCCCTGAAGGTATTTCAAATGTGTAAATGTGGAACATGGTTTAGTGGTTGGTTTGACAGTGTTGTTTTAACAGCTGGACTCAATGATCTTAAGGGTTTTTTCAACCTAAACTATTCTGTTTTGCTCCTACCTACTCTGCTCTTTGGGGGACTGAATGTCCTGCCTTCATCTCTTCATCCAGAAGAGAAGACAGACATTACACTTATTTTATTCTCAAGTGGAATGTCCCTGCTCTCACTTTCTCAAAATCAAATGAGGTGCAAAGTTTGGCCCTGCCATGTAGCTCAGTCTTTTTCCATGATGCCAAGCACCCTGGTTTAATCAGTTTCCCATCTATCCTGAAACAAGGAAGCTGAGATCACAGTTATTCCTCTTGTGCTTTCTCTTTTAATGGCATGCACACATATACATGTGGTTTTCTTTCAGTGCCATGGATAAACATGGTGCTCTGAAAAGCTCTAAATTGAATGCTGTTCCTTCTTATAAGTTTTCCATATCATGCATCACCATAAAGTGAGGTTCATCACTGTGTATAATAAGGGCAATGGCAGTACTTATTCACAGAACTGGTTCCCCACAATCTTTTACTTTCAAAATAAACTGTGGGACCAGATGCTAAAAGATAAATCAGGAATGTCAGTAGTCAGAACTCTTTTAAAACAACTAATTTCTCAGGGGGTTCTTAACTTTCAGATCTTTCTAATACTGGAAAAAGAGATAGAAGAAGGAAAGTTTTAATCCTGTTTTGACATTATTCTAGTCTCAAGTAGCTGTGGGAAAAAAAAATGTTTGTATTCCAGTGTGGGACTAAAGCAAATTTGGTACATCAGAACTCCTTTACCCAGATATAGTTCTGATCCAGTGCCTCAGGATCAGATAAAAAAAAAAAAAAGAGCAATGTCTCATTTTGTTTTTAAAGTACATCTTATTTGGAAACAAATAAATAAACTGTGATAACCATTTCTGGTTTAGGAACTAGAAAAAGTAAAACAGTCTAAGTAAAATCTAAAGTAACAGTGGTTGCTTTCTTTTGCTATTATTTACATTCACTGCAGCTACTTTAAAACTGGATAGTTGATGAGAGCAGTATTAATCACTTTTACTTTTTTGGAGCTGCTCACTGGAGAGTAGGAAATAAGAGAACTTTACTGGGAGTTTTTTAAGGGAAATATATCCTCTGTCCTAAATTGCTATTCTGGTTTTGTTGTTCCCTCTTCTCCCAACACATTAAAGTTGTGCTCTAAAACACTTAGTAAAGCAAGTACTTATCCTGTAACAAAGAAACACTGAATTTGTTGAATTAGGGGACAGTTTGTCCTTAATACGTTTTTATACAGGATCTTTGTTAAATTATAAACAGAAGAAAAATGTATTTATTTCCCAGTATATATGGCATTTTGTTGTCTCAATAGAAAGGTTGCATCCCTTTTTATGAAAGAGAACATATACCGATTTTATATATAAATGTTAGTAAGTCACTGTTAACTGTTCAAGAGTTTTCCTTTCCGTATTTGTTTAAATATGACTTAAAACCAAAATAATGTATGGAAAGCATTCTTCTGCTAACATACAGATATTATGTGCAATTAGCTAAATGCTAACTCATAACTGTGCTGAAAACCACTTTCCCTGTTAGTTTAAGAGATCTTTTGTGGAGCATCTTGTCTTTCAACATACCTGGGCTGCTATTATAAAAATGTTCAGTTTTAAATAGCTTTTTGTTTCTTGGTGGGTCTCAAGAACTCCACTTATGAGATGTTGTATTAAGATATGGTATTCCAAATCCACATATTGTGTTAATCCAAATTAATAAAATGCAGCTGAGTGAAATCACTTGCTAAATATAGGAATCTGCATAACTGAAGAAGATATGTTAATAAAGATAATTTTTAAATGCAGCTACTGGAATTTGAAAATGAAATGAGTGTACCTCAAGCATGGTAAATAGGTGAAAAAATTCTGGAAGGTTATGCTATCAAAATTTCAGAGGGTTTTTTTAAAGACATTTTGCTGCCTCAAATGTTAACATAAATATAACTAGTAAATTTTCTCTTTGGCACTTCATCTGACATTGTAGAAATGTAAGTTTTGCGTAAAGTCACATTTTAATGAAAACACAAAACATATCTAAATAACCAAGCAACCCAAGGTTCATCACGTTCTAATACATACTAGTTCATTAAATTTGTTTTAATGTGTTTAGTTTGCATGTGCTCTCCATTCAGAGATGCTGTAATGGGGCTCCACAATCCAGGTATGCTGGTTATGCACAGAATCATTGTTCACTCACAGAGGAATTCATTCTCTCCTCAGATGGGAGAAATAAACTGAAAGAGAGACAAAATATAAAACTCCAAGAGACAAAGCACAAACTTGTGACTGTCCACACTCAAAGCAGAGGTGCTGAGTTTATTCCAAACCAGGAACAAGAAGTCAGAAGACTGACATTGATTTCAGAGGAGTTTGGGGGTGGTATTGTACTGTGAGGATGTTGTCTTGGATCATTTAGAGGAAAAAAAGTGGTTGTCACAGCAGGTTGCTGCACTCTCCAGTCACAGAGCCAAAATACATCTACTTTGTTCACTGGAGGTTCTATTTAAGATATTGCCACATTCAAAGTATAATTAAATATAAAATTTGATAAAATATACATCGTTAGTAACAAAGACAAATGTCTAAGAGGAGAACGATCAGAAAACATGAGAGTGTTGTCACTTAGTGTATTATGTGCTGGCAGCTCTTCTGACTGACGTAAGCTTCAATTTTAGCTGCACTACCTGTTTGAAAACAGCTAAAGGCATAACTCAAAATGACAGCACTAAGTAACTCTCTTTTTTATTATTATATATGAAGCTTTTTGAATACAGAAAAAAAGAATGAGAGGTCTACACCTAGATCGGTTTTTAGGTCATAAGATTCCACTACTTATAATAATGGAATCATATTGATTTTCCTTTTTATTCTCCTAGTCATAAGAAAATAATTTTAAAATTGTGGGAATTATATTTGATAGTGTGTTGAGTTGCAAGAGGATTTAAATCATTAACACTTGCAATCAGTGTTGTCACTGCTTGCTCTTCATTGTTTGTAGGAAAAAATTCCATGAATTGATACTCGGATTTTTTTTCTAGTTCCTATGACACTGAATGCACTGAGGGAATGTATCTCTTTGCAGATGATTATTTACCAGTTGCAAACTGATACTATACGTCCTTGATCCTAATTCAATCATGTTATACATCCATTTCTTGAAAAATGTAATACTAAGTATTGATCTCCTTATAGCACTAGATATAAATAGCCTGTGGTAAATTAAGGAATTAAGAACATCAAGTTAATAAAAAATGTATAAATGTTAATTTTAACAGCCATAGTTTGGTTAAGAGAGAATGATGATCAATACCTTACAATAGAAATTCTATTATTGCTGCTTGCAAATAATTAATTGATTAATTATTAATCACGAAGCCGATACAGCTTAACATTTGTTGTAATTAAGGGATAGTCTCAATGAACTTGGGATGAACTGCTCATTAAAAGTTAATTGAACACTGTAAAAATTTAAGTTTTCCCAGAATCTTGACTTGTTATCCCAGATTTTCTGTTCTGGACACACATGACCTGCAGGGATGTACAGCTGAGGAGAAGGTTGAAATTTATAGCCAAGGAAAGAGCTTAGCTTAAGACATCAGCTTAAAGCTACTGATCTTGTTAAGAGTAACACAGATGTTATGTATTTAAAAAAAAAACATACAAGAAACAAACATACTTTTCTGTATCTGACAGATATGATGGAATTTGATAGGTAACTATTCCACCTATATTTCATATTTAGTACCAGTACCAATGTAACTTGTAAAACTGTAAAGTGCATGACATGACTCATCTATTGAAATTTCATTTGATATCTGAGATCAATGGTGTATTTAATGCATCTAGAACCATAGATAACATCGTTTTAATTAAAAATGTTAGCTGAGTAATTACTTTTTAAACATATGGTCGCAGATAAGAAAATTGAATGACACTTAAATTGGGTTTGTGAGAAAATGAATTTGCATTAAAAAGTAGCTATTAGCCATTTCAGTGACAATGTGGGAGATCAAGGTTACAGATCTTTGCTCTGTAGGTTGGGAAACCTGTTTTAAGAGAAGTGATACATTTGGGCTTTAAGGCAAAATGAGGTCTCAGTGATTTTTCTCATCTCAGTTTCAGTTTAATTAGTGTCATCACACAGAGTAGCATTTGATCCTTTTATGGAATAGCAGACAAATGGTCCATTCTAAAATCAGAGGAAAATGCCATGGCTCTGTAATTGAAGCAAGTGGACAGGAAAATTGTGGGTGAAGTGACTTTTAAATTGATTTGTGAATTTTTTCTATTTTAAATGCAATAATAATCAAGTTAAAGTTTCAGTACAGTAACATTCAAAGGAATATAAAGTGAGGAAGAAAGCACAGACAACTCTTCCTGATGCTTCATTACCACCTTTCTGATTCAAGACATGTTTTTGCAAAAATAAGGTGGCATTTTAGTAGCTTGAAGATTATTTTGATTAATTATTTGCTATATCAAAAAAATAAAGCATTTAGTTTCTTTTATTAATTTATTGCTCAGCTTATCTCTAACTTTCAAAGCAAATGTATAAAAATAAATTCTTATCAGGGCACCAGAATAAAAAATGGATGTTACTTCTCAAAAATTAAAAGCTTCTATTAATTTCTACTTTCAGGAATTCCTTTTTAATATTTAATCATCCAACAATAATAAATGAGTGGGAGCTGAAAGTGTTTACTCTCTGCTCAAAATATTTTTCTTGGTAGATTTCCTCAGAAAGGAATTATTTAAAAGTCTTAATTATCTTGAATATCAACATCTTTTCTGGGCTCACTTTAGTTCTTAGCTAGATGCTATATGTTAAGTCCCATCTAGTGCTCTTTGGAAATAAGAAATAATGCTGTCATTGCCCATTCTCAAAAGAAAAAAAAAACCATAAACAAACCACAAAAAAACCCCACAAACAAACAAAGAAACCCACCAAACCCCAAAGCAAAACAGCAACAACAAAAAAACCCAAACCAAAAAACCCAACCACAAAGCCTTCTTTTAAAAAGTAGAAAAATATCTCGGTTCTATGTATGGATAAAGAGTACTTTCCCAAAAGTTATATTTTGGCCATTATCGAGCCTCTGACACTTTTTTTAAATTTATTATTATTTTTTGATGACAACTGGAGCACTGGCATGTTCAGCTCCAAGTTTTTTAGCCAGAAGACACATGGAGAAATAGTGAATGTTATGCTGAAATTAAAACCAAAGTACTACAGATAAATATCCAAAGGTGTTATGTGACTTCTCCTTAAAAGACCTTCCTTGAAATGTTTCTCTTTGGTAAAGAGAGTTTCCTCTGCAATATACACGTGAGAGTTTATCTCAAGTTACTGGAATAATGCAAACACTTCAGGTGCTCTTCCAAACTCAGCCTTTGTACTTATGGTAAAAAAATCTCAACTGAGCGTAGATGTGTTTAAAACAACTTTAAAAACATGGTCATCACAGATCATGACATGAATGCTCAGAGCTGCTACTGTAATTGATCCACGTGGCTCAAAAATCTTCCTGAATCAACAAATTCAAACAAACCCAGCACTGCAGTAAATACAGGTTTAGTCACTTGGGGTAAAACTGGTGATAGGTCTAGCAGATTGCCAAAAACCCGTGCAATGAGCTTGCCTTTTTTGCCTAAACGAAACAGCATTTGATGACAGCTGGAAGGTATTAAATTTCCTTTTAGAGAAGATTTCACTTCTCTTTTGAGTGAATTGCTCACATTTCACAGAATAACAGCTCAGCACTCTTCCATGCAATCATGCTGCATAATGGGCTTTACTTAAAGGGACAAATAATAGATGGTCTAATCCCTAACTATTATTTTTTTTGTTAGAGTTGCTCTCCTTTTATATATTTTTATCATAGATGGAAGAATGCAACTGTTGTAGAAAACTCTATTCAAGCATTCCTTTCTTCTTATACTTGTCTATCCCCATGCTCACCCCCTTTCCTTTTTAATTCCTTTTTTCTTCCTTTTTAGTTGCAAATATAAGACATTCTACCCTTCAGAGTCTCATGTTATACCATGAAATTATGGTTAAATGCTATTAAACACCCCAAAATATCCATTTCTCAATTGAATTAGTCAATGGTGCAGATTAGTTGTGTAAGAGAAAAGACAGTTTCAGTATATATGTGGAAGGTTTAGTTTGCTTTTGGAGGAAGGAGCTATAATAACCATAATAAACTTGTTATTCTAGCACTGCTCCCTCTTTTCTAATTTTCTTCCCATAGAAAGATCCATCTATGTTAATTTTTCTTAGCTGAGTGTACACCTATGTTAATAAAAGTGTATCTTTTAAATCACTTCACTATAGAAAATGCTGTAAGGCATTATTGAGTAAGCAATATTTTTTTTATAGTTTTTATGCTTAGAATTAATTTTAACACAGTAAATGAAAAGTTTCTATATTGGCTGTTACATTTGCTGGTAATATTTTTGAGTCTAAAATGCTGTAAGAGATTAGGGCATAAAACAGTTTCAAAAATGAATATACAAAGAATTGACATTTCATTTCCATATCAAGTGCAGTGACATTTATATACCTCATATTTTAGACAAAGGACAAAACTCTAAATTATGCTGTTGACTTTTTTTTAAATGAGTTTTATAGCTCAAACATGAGGCTGCTTAGATTTGCTACTGGTTTTGGAAATCTCTTCATAACTATTCTTTTGCTGAAAGCTGTGAATTTTACTTTATTGTTTGAAGTACAGTTTTCTAAGCCTGAAATAAATAGGTACATATTTACATATGTTGAAAAAAAAAACAAAACAACTTTTTCCTTTTTTTTTTGCTTAAGTATTCACAAGTAATCACAAGTCTAGAGAGCTCTTAATAGCAACCTAGAAAAAACATAAATGAAGTTGTTTGTATGAAAAATATGACTGGATCTAAGAGAGTAATTAGCATAAAATATCAATGAATAAAGACTTTCTAAAGCCTTAAATAAGGCTTTTTAAGTGTAGGTGATTTATTGACTAGATAAACCTCCCAAACCATGATTCCTAAAGGTTGATCTCTTGCTGATTGAAATTGTTAAGTTCAAGTTTAAATTGTCTTCTTCCACAAAGGATGTCAGACCTAGTGAGTGCTTGGAACAGCATTAGACTTCCAAGATGGAGAATAGGTCAGGCAAAGTATAGACACAAGATCTGAAGCAATTCTTTGCATGTTATGTTCCAAAAAAATTTGCTTGTTTTCTTTCCAGGTAAAAAAAAATAAGTGAATTTTCATCAGGAGCTAATTGATTAGAGTATGTTTCTTTTCAATCGAAACTACAAAGCAAAGCATTTTGTAACATGAAATTACTTTCAGGGAGTAGGGAACTAACTGATAAAGTTTCCAAGAATAATGATAAACCATCATAATCTTCTTTCCCAAAGTGACATTAACCCATTGATTGCTCTGTTCTTTAAAAAGGCCTAGTCTTTCCAGGACAAATAATTTCATGTATGATTCAGTGACTATTGATGCTGTGCTTGTTTGCCTATAGGAGCTTATGCACAGTTTTGTTCACACATGGAATCTCTGAGATCCATGTTTGGAGACAGGTTTTAAAGGCAGAGGCAAAACCAAAAGACAGACCATGTCCATCAGATTCTTTTCAATCTCATCTCAAACCTCAGAGTTTAAGTGGTGCAATTCTAGAATTATAGAGGAAGGGGGGGGGAATTGCAGTTTTTTATATGACAACAGGTATTCTGGGTATAGACCCTTCTCTTTCTTTCAAAACTACTAGTAAAATTTTGTGGGAGAAGAACATGACTTGCCCCTCTCTTACTGTATCAACTTTTTTCCTCAGTAAATCCACATAGTTTTAACCTCATGTCTTCTCTAATTTGCTACAGATTATGCTTCTTTGTTCTGTAGAAAGAGTGAATCTCTTGTCTGTGAATTTTACTTTAGCTTTATTATCATGTATATATTTAATATTTATCAACTGTATTTTTGATCAATAACATACATACACATTCCTGAATTTTTAAAAAGGAAATCTAACTGAATGTTAAATTAATAGGATTATAAATTGTGCTTTCTTAATATTTTACAAAACTGTATTAAAATAATTATTGGTGTTCTTCTCTTTCAAATGTTCTTTCAAAGAGTAACTACAATTATTTAAACTTGTTACAAATCCTCTCTGAAAAGTTTCACACAATTTATTTGGTGATTTGAATAAAAAAAATTAGAGCAAGACAGTACTTGGAATTTCTCTAATGTGCAATCACATTCACTGCCCAGAGCAACCATTTTGTAGTTCTTTACACTAGGGAAAATATTTAATCATTAGTTTCTTTAGCTAATTCGGAGACATTTAGCATTTCCTAAAATATAACTGTTAAGTAGGTTAAGAATTGTCTCATTAAAATATCCAGAGTTTCATGTATTATACTTTAAATATTGCTTTAAATATTTTTTTTTCAGCCACTGTCATATCTTTCTTTTTCTCAGTTATTATTTGCCCAATGCTCTTTGTGATTTAGTTGAATTTTGAGTCAGAGGTTATAGCTGAATTTAATTCATTTGGTTAAAATTAATATTTTAATATTGAGGTGTTTATTTTTTTTTATAAGTTTAGATCCTTGGTAGATAATCTTCCTTTTCCATGTTCCAGCAGACATATTCTCCCAGTGTCGCCATAATAAGTGAAGGATTTAACCATTTTAAAAGACTGTGGAAAGCTGTGAAGTCCAGAGAATTTATCAGTAGACATAAGCATAATGACAGCTATGCAGCCTGTTGTCTTTACGATGTTTACTTTCGTTGCAGAAAGTTGTGGGAAATTCTTAGTTTGTTGATTTTAATTTTGTAATTTTGTAGGTAGACCAGGTAGAAGACAAGCCTTTAATTCCGTGTGTTGAGGTTTTGTTGTTGTTGTTTTCATTTTTTGTTTGTTTTCTTCATTTTTTTACCTTCTTTCTCAAGTAGCATTTTGCTGTACTGGAAATTTTCTTGATCTTTCTTTATGTTCTCTCAGTATTATTTCTGTCTGGTCTGGAAAAGTTAAAAAAGTGTTATCTATAATAAGGGGTTTGAGGTCTTTGTGGGTTCACATGAGTGTTTTTATTACAATTTTATTAGTGAAATAGTTAATGCTTTCCATCTCTAAGAGTTTTGTTCCTTTGTAAGTCATCACATAAATGGAACACTCCTCTTGCTGACAGAATGTAGTTTTATGTGCCTTGACGGTGGTCTATGGATTTGCAATTTTTCTTTTTTTGACTTGCAGTCAAACGTTGCTGTTTTTTTAATGTCTCTCACTGTGTGCCACAGTGCAGTTGGACAATATAAATCACAGGCAATAGTCAGCCCTCTGGCTTCGTTTTGTGTCTCTCAGACACACTGACTAACTAGGATTTTCAGGGATTATGTGAGTGTTTAAAAGGTCAATTTTACTGTGTTGCCTATCATACTCATTAAATACAGTTATCTGCTGGCTTCACTTGACTGCTGAATTTCTAAGTTTTACTAGAATTATAGAAAGATAGAATGAAAGAATAATTTGAGTTAGAAGGGACCTTTTAAGGTCATCCAGTCCAACTACCCCTGTAGTAAGCAGGGACAACTAAATCACAACTAGGTCAGGTTGCTCAAAGTCCCATCTAACGTGGCCTTGAATGTTTCCAAGTACAGGGCATCCACCACCTCTCTGGGCAACCCATTCCAGTGTTTCATTAACCTAATTTCAAATTAACTATATTTTTTTTGGTCAAAAGGCAAGGAAAGATGTCGGTAAATAGAAGTCCAGTCTTTAATTGTGTCCTCAGAGGAGAAGGTATTTTATCACCTCTTTCCTACCACAGGAAGAAACATTATGAATTGTCAATTTGCTTTGTATGGTCACAGATACATTCTGTTATTGAATTCAGGATGGAGTGGTTTTTGTTTGTTTGTTTTTCTGTGTTTTTCTGTTTGCTTGTTTTGTTTGTTCAATTTTTTAATGTAATTTATTTTAATTTTATTTTATTTATTTTGTTTTATTTGTCCAAAGTGCCTGAAATCTGAAAAAAATAATGTGAGCCCCACTTAACCATATGACTTAATGTAACTTTATTGTTTTGGGAAACGGGAGAAGCTGTGTGGGTGTGGCTGATCATATACCTTGGTGGTTCCTGTACCAATCATAAATAGATGGAATGACCTTTGTTACAAACATATTTTAAAATGCTAGTTGTACATCAGAGGGGAATAGTGGAAGTACCATTCACTTACTGAGACTGCCTGTTGTGCCCTTTTAAGGATCTTGGAGTACTGCTTAGAGACTCAGGATCTTGCCAGTGTGCTAAAAGGGCCTGATACAAACCCTGTTAATGTCAGTGGAAAAATCCCCACAGACTCAGATGGACTTTAAAGCAGGATAAGCAAGTGCTCATGTCAGTATTTTATCTGCGTCATACGTGGGCCCACAGAGGAGAGGGGAGGTTTGCAAGCTAGAATAAAACACTTTCAGGTCCCAGCAGTAAATCTCACTAGGTATGACATGATGGTTCTAAAATTTACTGGGCTTTTTTTTTTTATTTTAGCATTAATTAACAATATGAGCTGACAGCCTCTAGCAGACAAGCAGAAGCAACTTATGTGGGGAGAAAGACCCCTGTTCAACAAAATAAAGAAGTTGCAGGAGTTGCAAAAACTGTGCTTCCTTTCTAGCAGCTTTATTGTTTTCCTACTTTTAGAAGCTCTCCTATATCAGAATTTAGTCCTGGTTTACAGCTGAGGCAGATTTCAATAATTCTTTCTCACAGTGCAAATTCTAATGGTGTGAGACTTGGATGTATCCATATTTTCAGATGTAATGAGCAGTACTTTGCAGATATAATGACAGCCATTATTAGTCTCTGACTAGAACCTGAATTTTTACTTTAACACAAATCGGTAGTGTAGTGATGGATAAAGAAATAGGATAACCTACCATTTTGAAGGGGGGAAACGGTATGCTCTTGAAAACGTGTTAAACTCATGTGATAAGATGTGTTAAACTCAATTTACTTATGCTTACCCCTGCCCACATCCTCCTGAAACATCAGTGGAGGTTGTGTGCTTTCTTTCTTAAAGAAGAAAACATGAATGTTTTATTTTGTGAAACACTGCTGTAAATGTAAACATAAAAGTTCCTGTGGACTAAAGAAGCTCGGTGGGCACTCAGAGAACATTCATTATGGGTCAGTAACAGGAATAGTTGATGATCAAGTGTCCTCTTGTCCATTAGCAAAAATCACATCCTTCTGGGAAGGAGATAAAAATACAGCTGAACAGATGGTGTAAACTACAGCTCCTTGTGACAGATTGCCATTAGTGGTTCAGAAAGGATATGGGTCTACTCTGACTTGATACTATTTTTTTCTTCTAGTCTCCTCATTATCCAGTCATTATTTGTTTAGATTTTGGAACCTCTGGATATATGCCTTAGGTACAGCTGGGAATTTGGCTTTCAGAGCAACTATCATGCAACAGGACCTCACCAATGTCTGTCAGTGTCTGCAGGGAGGCGTCAGGGAATGGACCAGCTCTGCTTGATGGTGCCAAGGATTAGGACAAGAGGACACAGGGAGAAACTGATGCTCCAGAAGTTTCACCTGAACATGAGAAAGAACTCTTTTGCTGTGCAGTGACAGAGCTGTGGAGCAGATTGTCCAGAGAGGGTATGGAGTCTCCTTCACTGGCGATATTCCAGAACTGTCTGAACACAATCCTGTGCCGTGTGCTCTGGGATGACCCTGCTTGAGCAAGGAGGTTGGACCAGATGACCCTTTGTGGTTCCTTCCAACTTGACCTATTCTGTGATTCTGTGATTCTATAATAGGAGCTGCTGTCTGATAAAAGTCGTATCAATTGTGTAGTTTTTCAGTATAGGGTGTACAGTAAGATGAAGGAAAGATGTCATGGGAAACATTGATTTATTGATAGATTTAGTATTGAAATTCTTCTGTTGTTTTGAAGACCAAAGCTTATGGACTTCTTAGCCTAAAAATCCCTCTTTTTTCTTTCCAAACATTTTCTGGAAACTGAAATCTTGAACAGAAGAGGCAAATGTCCTTAGCAAAATCCCTGTGAGCATGTGAAATACAGTTTTAAGATGATCACAAAATAGAATATTATCATCTTACATAAGATCTCCAAATTGTTACCTACAGGGTAATCTAACACAAGAAACATACATAACTGACTCAGTTGTAAGACTAATTGCTCATCACATTGTAATGCCAGATCTGCCAGTGCCCATCACGTTTGTACATTATTACAGACAAAAAAAGTGCCAAATAATGAATAACATACCTTACACTGGCACAAGTAATTAAGTTTGTGTGCTTACAGGAGATCAGAATACTTGTCAATATCAAAAAGATTAATTCAAGAGCTAAAATGTACAGTGAGATCAAGAACAACTCTGGAATAAATTTCCACCCCTTCTCCATATTTAGAGTGAGATGTGCAGTTTAATAGTGGGTGCTCTATAAGAGTGGTGATGACTTCCATGTCCCAGATGAATTCTACTGTCACCAGCTGAGGGGAAGATTCATCCTCTTTCGTTGCAAATGTTTCATTTGGGAGATATCCTTCAGTCCACAGTGAGCTGAATGAAAAGTGCATTTGCACTGGAAGCAAGTGCCAAAGAGATATGATTATGACTAGTCAATTTGCTCCCAATAAACTTGTCCAGCCTCAAGATATATTGTAAAAGAAAATCCTACAGACAAACAAGCCAACCAAAGCCAATCAACTAATTAAAAAAAAAAAAAAAAGGAAACCAAATTCCCCTCCCCTAAGCAGCCAACCAACCAAAAAAACTCCAAAAATAAAACCCAAAAAGAACAGTGAGGGTTTTCCTTGACTGTCAAGTTCAATTATCGGCTACGGTAGGTTGCTCGTGACATAATCTTGTTCATATACTCACATTTCCCCTCATTAGGGATAGTCCATGTCTGCAGGGTTTTTTAGTCTTCCTTTTAGGTGTTGCTTCACAGCTTCATTTTCTCATGGTTAGAAATAATCTTCTAATTTACAGTGCAATTTTCAGGCCAAATTACATGCCTTTCTTCTAGCACTGATACTGTCTTTTCGCTTTAATAGCTCTTCCCTCTCCCTTGTGTTTGTTCCCAGAGGTACTTACAGAGAACAATCATCTCCCCTCTTATCTTATGTTTCGCTAGGCTAAACAAGCCAAGCTCTTTCAGTCCATTCATGTAAGATAGGCTTTGCCAGCTCTGCACTAATTGTCTTTCAAAAACATTATCAGAAGACACAGTTATTGGAAAATAAACTTTCAGTGTATGCTGCAGAGCATACAGGAAGCCTTCCAAATTTGTTTCAGACCTAAGCCTAAAAGTTTGCATAAGAAACTGTTTCTCAACTACAACTAATTAAATCTGTGAGTCAAAATTGCAGGTGATCTAAGTTCAGTAATAATGACGCTACTCCAGCTACAGAAATTTCTGGAAAATCAGACTAGTCCAATTAAGTGCAGTACAAAGAAGCCAGGAAGACTTTATTTTCCTTGTAGAACAAGAATGGAACTGAATTTTGAAAAATTAAATCCAAGAATTAACATTACCTCAATTAAAAAAGCCAGGTGCTTAGCCTCCTTTTCTTATTAAAAAAAAAAAAAATCCCAAACTATTGAAATGCAATCTAATACACGTGCTTTTGTCTGAAGTTTTACACTGGAATCATGTAGAGGACATATCAGGCAATCTTTGGGTGTCAGAGAGATGTGAAGGGAGTACTTGAGCTGCCCTTGGCCAGCTTGGCAACCAGTGGAAACAGTGCACTGGCCCCAGCACTGCGACAGGCTCACACATGTTTAAGAAAGGTCAGCAGAAATGAAGGGCGTGAGAGGCCACAAGGAGACTCAGGAGATGACAGAAGGACATGCAGAAGGAGACACCTGAGAAGGAGTGCGAGGATACATGTGTGAGAAAAAGGGAGGAGTTGTGGAGAAGAAACATGTAAAAGCAAACTGTGAGGGGAATGGCCGGAGATGCAGCCCTGGAGGAGGTGCTTCGGACAGAAAAGTTATTTCTTGCTGATCTTGGGCCATGGGGAAGGACACACTAGCATGTGGATGATCCTGACTAGACTGTGCACCATGGAGAAGTCCATGCCGGAGTGGGGATGCCCCAAGAGATTGTGACCCAAAGAGGAAATCACACTGGGATGGGAACGCCCCCAAGGGTGAGGGGACCACAGAGGAGCCCGACACTCTTTTGGGGTTATCTCTGAGGGACCCTTCTCCACAGAGCAACTAGGGTTGGTACAATGAGAACAAAACAGTGAAGGAAAACAAGTACAAAGCAAGGAGTGGCAGAAATAAAATATTGCTAACCATGACCTCCTGCACTACAAGAACACCAAACAAAGGGATTTGGAGAGACTGTGTGTAACCCTGGCATGAACAAGATAATCTGAGCCAAGAAAAGTGAAAGGAGAGGAACTGAGCAGGAGTCAAGACTGGGAAATGAAAAGGAAATGTGTTTCCTTAAATGTTGGTTTAATCATTTGTTGTCTTTTTCTATTTTTTTTTTCCTTCACTCAAAAGCTGCATCAGTAATTAAAAAATTAATTTAATTGGCCATTAAGGAAATAAATTTCCTGTGTTGAGACTTCTTTGACTGTGACAATCCAACAAATTATTAAGGCTGGTATATGAGATCAAATCCCCAATTTAAGCATAGAAGTGTTATATTTAGAACATAGAAACTGAACTTAACTGTCATCCTGCAGTGACCTTAAATCAGCTGCCATCTAAATTTTTGACAGTATTTAAGCTCCTGCCTTCTGAAGGGCATGTCCATGAGGACCCTGAGTCAGACAGGCCCACCTCTGTGTGTGAGACTCAGCAACTGCAGCAGTCACAAAGTATGAAACCATAATTCAGCTCTCTCCCCTGAATGAAGTTCAAAGATAATCTAGCTGCTTTAATCAATTTGTTAATTAAACTCCTTACCTGTCTCTGCATGTCTTAGCCTAGTTCAGCCAATAAAGAGAAATAGTTTTTTCCTGGATTACAGATCATCCAGCCTATTGAAGCTCTTGCTGTAAGAAGGGTCTTTGTTTTCATTTGCTTATATTGATAATGATGAGGCTGGCAGAGGCAGAAGTAGAAATCTACATCTTAAAAGTCTGTTTCTGAAGGATGCTAAGGATGAAAACCAGTGTATACAACAACATTATGACACTTTTGCAGAACTTTGTGATAGCTGTTATTAGCAATTCCTACTTTTTAAAAGTATTTTTCATGATTGAAAGAGAGTAGATTTAGATTAGACATTAGAAAAAAATTCTTTACTATGAGGATGGTGAGGCACTGGAACAGGAAGTGAATGCCCCATCCCTGGGAGTGTTGAAGGCCAGGTTTGATGGGCTCTGAGAAACCTGGTCTAGTGGGAGGTGTCCTTGCCCATGGTAGAGGGGTTTTGAATAAAATGATCTTCCAACCCAAACCATTCTGTGATTCTGTGATTGCAAGGATAGCATGCTCTTAAATCTGCTCTTGGTGTCAGTTTCTAATCCATCTGTGTATGTATATACTCACAATTTTATTACTCTTGCATATAGTATTGTTTGACTGACTCTTAAAATTTTATCATCTCTTACAACATTTGATGATAAATTTTCATTAAGTACAAAAAAAATAGCTGAGCTGAAACAAGTGGAGTCATAATTTATTGTAACCGAGGATCTTAAAACCCAGCTCGCTGAGCCACATATATGAGACTCTTTTTTTATTGGCATTATACATTTGTAGCCATCAATGGTACTGTTTATAAGGATAAACCCTTTTCTTTTTATTTTTCTTTAAATTATAATGAAATCAACTTACCAACAAAATGTAATCAAGGGTTCAAATTATGCATCTGATTCCAGAAAGTGATTATACATTACCAAAGTCAAAAAAGTGTTTTAGTCACATCTCAGCTAAATCATAAATTTTCTACAGCCCATATCATTATTTCTGTATATGTATATTCACAAACACACATATATACACACACATACATACAGCTTGCACTCTGAACCCATAAGTAGTCAGTAAAATAAAATTGCCTTCTAACAGTGCCCCTTTTATGTTGGATTAAGTCACTTGTTTTGTGTAGCTAAATGGGAGAATTTTTGGTCTTATGAAGAAAATTATCATTACTTCAATAAGATACCTGCAGATACCTCTAAACTTTTAACTGATTTCATGTCCATAATGTAGCTTATTAAAGACCCAGAGATGTAATGCCTTTTAAATACCATAGTTATCTAAAAAAAGTGGACCTATGGTATAACTTTTCTAATATTTAGTTACATTTCCAACACCTACCAGTTCTTAGAGTAGATTAGGTCAATTAAATGTCTGCAGTCTTGTATTTCTGTTTATCATCAAATTTTAAGAGAGGACAGAACAAAGGAAAGAAAACAAAAGAACAATTAGTGAATAAAAGTCTCAACATCTTCTTAAAATTTAAATAGTCATGAATCAAAAACAAATTTAATCAATTACATACACACCTGTCGTCTGAACGGCATTTTAAAGAGACAACAAGCAAACAAAAAAACAACAAGTAAACCCCAATAAATATAATGTTATAAGAAAAAAAATTTAGCTAAACATCAGTATTGACCCTCTATGTAAACTGTTGAAACCTACCTCATGTTCACTGTTGTCAGTACTTGTTCGGTCACAGGGTAACCTGCGTGCTACAGAGCTGATGCGTGACTTGCTGTACTCTGCCACTGAACCGGAAAACTGAAGTTATCCAGGAAAAGATGCAGAGGCAAGAGCCATATTTTTTCCCAGTGACTTATCCTGACAATCCCTAAAGGACACATTTCATAGAATCAGAGAATCATAGAGTAGCTGATGATAAGTTCAACATGACATGGCAATGTGCTCTTACAGCCCAGAAAGCCAACCCTTTTCTCCTGGGCTGCATCCAAAGCAGTGTGGGCAGCAAGGGAGGGAGAGGTTTCTGTCTCTCTGTTCCTCTCTAGTGAGACTCCACTGGAATAATGTGTTCAGCTCTGGGCCCTCCAATACAAGAAGGACATGGAACTGCTGAAGAGGCCTCCAGAGAAAGCTGCGAAGTTGTTTAGAGGACTGGAGTCCCTCTCCTATGGAGACAGGCTGGGAGAATTGGAGTTGCTCAGCCTGGAGAAAAAAAGGCTCCAGGAAGACCCTTTAGCAACCTTCCAGTGTCTAAAGGAGGCCCAAAAGAAAGCCGGAGAGGTTCTTTTTACAATTTCTTTTTACAGTGGATGGATTGGGAGAATGGATTTAAAGTGGAAGAGAGCAGGTTTAGGTTAGCTATTGGGAAGAAATTCTTTCCTGTGAGAGTGGTGATGTACTAGAAGAGTTTGCCCAGAGAAGCTGTGGATGCTCCATCCCTGGAAGTGTTCAAGGCCAGGTTGGATGGAGCTCTGAGCAACCCATTCTAGTGAAAGGTGTCCCTGCCCATGGGAAGGGAGTTGGAACAGGATGATCTTTAAGGTCCCTTCCAGCCCAATCCATTCTATGATTTTAGGACTTATGACGCTTTGTCTAGCAAATAAATACAGAGTTCTGAAGGCTCAAGTCACTATTACCAGATGAAACAATCAATGACCAATATCACCTGATTTGTTTGTTTGTTTCTATCCCACGTTGAATTTAAGTCACCTGAAGCCACGTATCAGTTGACTACTTCAATAGTAAGTGTAATATAGGAATTGTTTTGATCCCAGGGAAGCAAAGCCTGCCGCGACATAATTTTGACTCTCCTTTTCTTTTCGATGCTTTCAACACACAGGGCAGTTAGTAAGTGAGGCAATTAGGCCTTCCTTCTCAATGCTGAGACAAAGAGGGGGAGACAACTAACCTTGTGAACACTTCAGCACCTCCCTTTTTCACTGAACAAGAAGAGTTTTCAGTTTGAAAAGCAGTCAGTGTATTACCTTGTATAATGTTAAAGCTGTATAACTTTGTATGCAATAATTTCTTTCAACTTTATGCTTTGGCCAGAGAAAGTACAGCAGGAATCAAAATGCAAAAAGAGGCTAAGTCTGAATGAAAAGCTGAAAGATCAGTGAGGCTGGATTGCAACTGGTTCATCCTCCCTTTCCTTCTGCAGCCATGCTGATATCCCCTACCATGACGAAATGAAATTTAAGATCTGCTTGACTTACTAGAGTTACTTGCATTTTATCACCTACCAGTGATGACTGGCTGGTAATAAAGCTTCAGAGCTCATATCTCAATAAAATTCATGTTCCTGTGCTTGCTATTGCTTGATTATACCAGGCTTAGGCATTCAGACATCAATCTCCATAACTGGACTTTTCTTCTGGATAAAAAAAAATTAAGAGGATGACTGAGATACTATTTTAATCTCAAACACTAGATTGTACTGATAAAACCCATCAGAAAAGATAAAAGAAAATATTTATATACCAAATATGACTTGTTTATAAAATTACAATATGCTTACAAGGTAATTTGTAGTTGGACACTAGTGAAAATCAATTAAAATCTTTTAACTGAGGATATGGTAAACTTTGCTGAATCTTACAGGGTGGTGTTCATAAAGTGAGAATTGAAATCACTGAGGTAGAAAGTTGAAAAGTGAGTGATATTAAATCTTAGATGATGCCATAAAAATGATAGAATAATAAATGAATTGTAGTAAGCATAAGAATTTCATACACAGGGCTTGAAAAATCACGTTGTTTAATTTGGTAATCCAAAACCTTCATGAGATTGGGTACAAGTTGGAAAATGTGTAAATGAATATCAGAACTAGCTTTGTTGATGTAAAGAACATTGTGAAAGGCTTGTTGCAGAAAATGCTATAAGATAGTAACTTCATAGTGAGCAAGGACAACTAAGAGAAACAAATGTAATTGGCAAAGGATGTATTTCTATTGAGGGGACTAAATGTATGCAAAAGAGAAACAATAAAAAGAAAGTAAACAAAAAATTAAACATATAACAAGACAATGACAGAAAAACTCTCTAAAACCCCCAAATAACTTATTTCTACAAGTTTAACTCTAATCAAGGATCATCTATAGAAGCAAACCATGAGGAGTTTTGATCAGTGTCAATAAAGCTGCTTCTGAAGTTTTCTAGCACAGCTAAAGTGGAACTAACTAACCCAACAGACAGGTCTTTTTTTAATGAAGCAGTCATGAATGATGTAAAAGTTATCTGGAGGTAGGAAACAGAAAAACATTGCACTGTTAAATGTACTTATACATTTGTAGACTGATAGGTAATTGATAGTGACACAGATTAAATAATAAGATTTGTTAGATAAAAGTATCATGCTTATTGGGGTAAAAAATTATGCAGAATTACAAGACAGTTTAATGCTCTTATTATATTCTAATAAATAGAGATAATAAGAACCTAACTTTTTTCACCTTGTGCAGAGTAACATTTTAGTCAATGTATTCAGGAGAGAAAAAAATTAATAATAATTTACCTCAATTCTGACATGTTCATCTTGTTTCTTTGAGTGGGAAGGAAGAGGGCAAAAGGAAGGGTGTTTTAAAAGAGGGCAGGTTAATGATCTTTGCAGGTGGATGCTCTGTAACTGACTGTGTTCACCGTGTCTTCTCTTACACACCAAATCAGGTGAGATCAGCAGTGACTCTATTGCTTTACAGTTCTGGCAGAGATAGATTTCATTGTCCTAAGTGTAAAAGCTGCCATGGATGAGGTTAAACTCATCCCAGGGATATCAAAGCTGGTTGTCTCAAATGTGGACTAGGGACAACTACAAGGCAGTTGATCTGCCGAATTTCTTGTTAATGTTTAGGGGCTGCTCTACCATAAGCTTGAAATTTGGAACAGTTCAGAAATGAGAGTAAAAAAAGGTTGTATCTTTGTTGATGCAAGAAAGTAACTGCAATATTAATTTTCTTTTAAAAAAATTTAATAAAACCGTCAATATCAGGTACATCTTATTCTTTGAAAAAAACTAAATGTCCTCAAAGATACTCTTTGGGATTAAAAAGAAAGAATTATTATAAAAAACAGAAGAACTGAGAACTGGAGTAGAAACAAGCATGTGCAATGATTTTTTTTTTTTTTTTTAATAAAAGCATGTTGTTCCTTTTAAATGACATACAAGTTCACACGGTACAGAAAATGTAGGAGGTGTTGCATTGAGTCCAAGAGTGAGTCAGGATGTGTTCCAGCAGATTTTCTAAAAATAATACAATCAGTAACTTCTGCACAATGCTGCAGAAGAAAAAAAATAAACATTAAAAAAATAAACAGTGATGAATCACCCTTACCAAATACATGGAAAATACCTTAACAGATAACAGAAGGATGCAAAGGAGGCAGCATCAGAATAAAAGTGTTCACATCTCTCAGAGTTTCATTTCACCCTTTTCCCAAATGTGTGTTAGATGTCAATTAAATAACCTGGATCTTCTGTATTATACTTTGCATGTGTCTGTGAGTGTATGTATAAACAAATAAAGCAAATTTCTAAAACTTCTAATTGTTCTATCTTTCCAAATACAATCTTTCCAAATACAATTCCAAGTACCAAATACAATTGGTTAGAGAGATTATTTTCCTCGTTTTGTTCTGCTAATGTGTTAATTTCGCTGTGACAAAAGAGGCGGCAACTGAGCATCATAAGAAGCTGGAGGGTGAGGGAGAGAAAAATGCTAATTTTCTAGAAAATCCTTGCTGAAATTCATTATTTTCCTTGCCCTACAGTCACCTGTTTGCTCCATCTCCTATTACAGAGCTGTGGCACTTGGGTGTGCCAGTTGACAAGTTGTTTTCCGGCATTTGTGGGATCAGGAATTAATGATTGCAATGCCTGTGGGACAGCTGGCAATCTTGTTGCACAGCTATCTGTATTCAACTCCCAGAAAATAGGAAGTCATTGAAAATTAAATTAAATTCTTCTGCAAAGATGCCTCTCATTTTAAAAGGAAACTGATACTGTTCCCGCGCTGAAAGTTAAGAGATGCATTTTTTTGTGGTGCCAATGAACTTCTATTATTCAAAAAGCACATTAGAAGAAATGTAATCCTCTTTGGCAAAAATTGGGTTTTATGTAGTGACAGTCAAATTATATTAAGAGCATTCAGACACCATTGAAGTTATCCCTTTATTTGAACAATGTGATAATGCCTGTATGTTTTTATCTGCACAGTCAGAAATGATAGAGTTTAAACTCCAGCAAAGAATGAAATAATGCACCCTAAGGTTTGGAAAAATCAGTCTATTGAAATAAAAAAAGGATAATTCTTACTTATTTGATTGTTTATTTAATACCAGAGACTTCATGTCTGAAACATAACACATTAAGAGAATTTGATCGTAATAAAAATGTCTACATCAAAGCAGTCGAATGAGAGAATCTTAATGCAGTTTCAGAGCCATTCAGAATTTTTTGCCCTATGTAGTCTTGAAGTTAGAATCCCTTATGCTTTTATGTACTAATACATATTTTTCTAAAAAAAAAAAAAAGACTAGAGGCATGAATAGGGTCTGTGATAATGTGGAATTAATAAAGTGTCTGACAGTTAACTAAAACCTATTAGCTTTATTAATAGATGGACTTGAGCTTCGATTTTTATGTCCTTTTGCTGTACATCCTGAATTGGTAGGAATTCTCAGTAATGAAAATTTGGATATGCATGAGGTTAGGAGTGCATGAGAAAAATAAAGACCTGTTCTCTTTGTGTATTGAAGTCAGATTGTGTATAACATACTAATTGCTTGTACAGAGTAACTATTTCAGCTGGTTCTGTGTGTTTGTCATCACTGAACGTGTAGAAAGGCTGGTCCCAGCTTTCTTAGACTGCATACAGAAAAGGTGAATATATTATTAACTGTTCCCTTGCACTGACATCAGATGACAGCTCGATTATTGTCACTTTCAGTCATTTTCCATAACTAATTAACCATGTACAAATTTATTTCTCCAGGCAGTATTCCCTTTTACTTGTGTGTTTCATATGGACAAAATAGAGAAAAAAGGCCAGTTTTTATTGTCCAAATTCCTATTTTCATAGTTCTGTGTGGTTTAGGTTTTAATTGTTACAGCTCTTAAAAATATGAAAAGATAGCACCCTAAGTACTGGTCTAAAAAATGTTTGTTCTCAGACATAACAATTTCTTAAGTATGATAGAAAAAAAAGAGGAGATGTAAATTCATTTTTCAATAATGTTATTAATTTTTCAGAGGGGAAACTGTGGAGTATATTAAGATAATGATGTATTAAATGAATTATATATGCTAATATATCAGTTAATGATATGTGAAATTTTACATTATCTTATATACCTTTTAGCTGCCACTCATCTTTACCCTAAATTTCTCAAGGTCTCATTGGAAAATTGTGGATAAAATTATCTCCCTATCAAGAGAAGTGAATAGAATTTTTCCCTTGGTAGAAGCTGTAGGTTAATTAATAGGCTAATAAAGGGAAATTGTACTTACTAAAAATAACAAGGGAATATCTTTATATTGACAAGACATTGAATATCACTCTTTATTAGTTTCTGTCACCATCACATCACAAAAGGATTTTCTTTTAGCTACAAATACACAAAAGCCTGAAAAAGGCTGAAAAAGAGCTAAGTATAATAATTTTGTATATATGTTAAAAAAAGTGTAAAATTTTAATTCAATTTGTGTTGTTTACATATATAAATAAATTAGGGACCACATTAGATATTATGCAGTGAAAAGGCACAGCATTTGACGTGCAGCTGCAACTGGTTTTCTGAGAGAGTTCTTATTGTTATGCTAAAAGATTTTCCTACAGGGTACAGTATGATATACAAACATTCTATTTATAAAAACATAGAAAGTCAAAAATGAGGGACTAGATATAGTTAAAGTGGAAAGTTTTTACTTGGTCTGAGTAACTGTAACAGGACTCAGTTCAACAGTTCACCCCTTGCCCCTTAACCATTGTATTAAAATCTATAAATCCCTTGTTTATTTCCCACAAAAGGTGCTTCTAATATGAAATGTTCATTGAATGGAAATAGCCAAAATAATAGCAGCCTTTTGAAAAAAAAATCTTCTTTAATATTTTTTCAACTCATCTGATTTGTTGGTCCTTTGTCACTAGCTCAGACTTCTCTGAAGTCACTGAAAGAAATGTCAGTCAAAAGAGAAGTCTTTTTTTTTTATTTTTACCCCAAACAGCATAAAAGCATTTTATTTTCAAAATCAAAGGTGTAATTGAGAAATTCTAGTGTCAAAGAAGGAATTGTGTGTGTGAAGTGCAAGGAATTACATGGTTAAGTAGAAGTTATTTAAACTGTAATCTATAGTGGATGTTTCAAATTTCAGACAGAAACACACTTAAAATCCTCAAATAATTTTAGAATTTTTTGGGAGTTTGTGACGAAGAATACAGTTAACTAGTCCTTTACCCGTTATCATCCAAGAGATTGTTGAAACAGTTAACTTTTTAATAAGTGTCAAGAAAAGAAGATTTTTAACCACGTGTACAAAGTATATGGAAGAATTATTTTAAATATGAAATCCTATTGGAAAAGCCAAACTGGGATTGCAAACCCAGCTACAAACTAGGTTCTTGATACCTGAGATATTTTTTGGGGAAAAACTGGCTGAACATTTACAATAGGCTGCAAGTGCTGAACATTTACAGTCAAAGACATTATGTATACCAAAACGAAAGTATATACATATATACGAAAAGGTGCTTTAATATTGCAGTAAGTTCAGGTTGTAGAGGTAACTGCAAACTATATGTGCTTGTCTTTACTGGTGTGGGTGGTCTGATTAGTTTCTGTAGTACTCACTCAAATGCTTAAGGTTAATCATAAGATTAAAAGGGAAGAAACTTTCATTGAAAAAATTGATTTTAGAAAAATATCAGCTTTTCTACCTGATATAGACTTAATTCTCGTTACTGCATCCAAATTAAATGCATAAAATGTTTCAATATAAACCCATTCTAGTTTGAGATGTACCTGCTAATTTTTGCAGTATGTCTGGATCTGGGACACAACCAGAGCACGAGCTGCTTACAAGTAGTATGCCTTTCCATAAACTGCTGGTAGAGCAAGTTTATTATATTATAATTATATTTGGGTTACAAAGGCCACTCATTTCCTCAGGGACACTTCAGTCATGATTAACAAAATTTTGAAGCCAAAAATGTGTATACTGTTTTATTTTTCCAGGGAATTTTCAATCTGTGAACTGTCATGAAGTCTAAAGATGTTCCTTAGATTACTCCTTACTCTGACACCCACATATCTCTAATGTTTTCCAAATAATTTTGACTTGACAACTCCGAGCTGTGTTTTATTGAGCTTAAGGTTCGAGGTACAAAATTAATTCAGCTGGAAATTGTTATCTATTGATGTATTAAAACAATATAACGTAGTTGTCCCCTGAAATAGGTATGAATCTGATTGATAAAGAAAAGATGTTTTCTTAACTAACATTAGTCATGTATAAGAGCAATAAAATGGACTCAAGGCTTCCAGTATTGATGTGTTGGCTTGCCAGCTCTTAGGAGAAAGTTTTTTGCTGGCTCAAATTACACTTCATCTCTGGAATAGCACAGATTATTTCTCTTAAATCTTAGTAAATCCACCAAAAGCTAACAAATTCAGTGTAGGTTCACTTTGAAACTAATTTTGTACTATCTCAAGCATGACTTTTTCACCAAAACATTAACAGGCGAATAAAATTGCATAAATATAAATCCATAACAATCTAATTGATGCAAGCAATCCTGCCTATGATTTATGGTGATATCTGTCATTGTTAAACTCTTTTAAATGAATTGTAGGAAAGGTTAAAAAACTCAAGGAAATCATTCATTAATTATATATAATTTTTGACACACTACCATGAAATTAATTGCAGCTATTTCCTTTCCAAAATTTCCAAAGATATTTTCACTTACCTTTCTGAAAACCATCACAGGGAAAAATCTTTTATCTCTTCTATATTGCTTTTGAGGTTTATTTTGATATTTATTTAAATTAAATATTTATTTAAATTAAATATTTATTTATGTGCTCTAGATCCAGATGGAAATTAAATTGCACATTGGAGTGTGCACCTCTTTTCCTGAACAATACACAACACACACTAACAGTTATACACATTTTCAAGATTACAGGCATCAAAAGAACTCTTGAAACATCTACAGCACTGCTTGTTTAGATTGAGATCCAAGAAGTCCCATGTTGTTCAGGAAAAGATTTCCCTTTTGTTCCACACAAGTTATCCCATTGCACATGTGAGCTGCATGCACCTGGAAAAGCCTTCTTCCTTGGAACTCAAAAGTAATATATTAATGTATGAGAATGCCCTCAGCATGTGAGATTTTGGAACATTTCATTCCTGAGACAGAGCAACAGCAAGAAGATTTGAATTCCATGCGTTTCATTTCCTGGTAGTACAGTCACATGCTGTTCTTTACAGAATTAATAAAATTAACAGTTAACAGAAAAGAAGTCCTAAACTTATTAAAGCTTGAGGGGAAGTACATTTTATGCAGACTCCTCTTTTAAATTTTGGGGAGAATATTTGCATGATCTCCTGAGCTCTATCTCACCATGACATTTTCTCAAGTTGTTAGAGTCACATTTCACTGTCCTCTCTAATACTTCCTGGCAGAGTACAAGGAATACAGCTTGATTCGAGCTGTCACAGTGCAATGTGTCCTCAAGACAGCTTTGAAACAGCAGAACAAAGTACCATAAAGCAGACTGTGGCTTTCCCAGTGGTAAATAGGAAGATTTGTGGTTTTTTAACAAGCAATGAAAGCATAAATTGAAATAAGTTCTCCTCACAGTCTTTCTGAATTGTATATTTTTTTACATTAAGCGGTGTCAGATCCCTTCATCTTCAATGGAACAGTAGCAGAGCAGTCTAAAGGAGTACAAGTAGTTCAAAAAATAATCTTGGGCAACCTCTTAAAAGGCAGGAAAAGAAGACATTTCAAGATGCAAATTTATTGTTATTTATCATGGGCTAGTGAGTACTGAGTACATGGAGGGTTTGAAAGAGCTTAAAGCTGTTGACAGTCAACTGGAGTTGGGTGACACATTCTCTCCACGCTTCTTGCAATTTTAATTTATAAGGGTTATGGAAGGTGTGAAACTGAGAAACCTTGAGGGTGAAATCTCTCATTATCTCACAGGAGAGGTACAGCAGGGGGGCCTGGCACTTCATATCTCCCGCTTTTGTCTTTGGTATGTCACAAATCTGGCACAGAAATCTTTCTGCATAGGTGAGATCTTATTTTCTCTACTTGCACTCAAGTTTTCAGGATCTGCTCTAAGAAAGATATCCTTTTTGCAGACAACACAAGGATTTGACTGTTCATCTTCAATGATTTGTACCTTACAGAGTTTCATGCAATATCTACTCATGTTAATGTCTTTTTTTTGTTGTGAGTTGTGAGTTTTATATTACCTGTACATTGGTCTGTAGAAGATGGTGTGAAATCTAGTGACAAAAACTGAAAAACTGACAAATGTTATAAAATCTTCAGTTTCCTTTTCTTCAGTTTTTGTAAAACCCAGTATTTTTAAGGAAAAAAAAAAGTCCTGATTAGTATTTATGATTCCTACCTCTTCATGTCATATTCTGCAACTTCCTTTTCAACTTGCTATTCCTAAAGTAGTTTCATTTTTAACCTTAAACAAGTAAAAACCATAATCAAAATATAACTTTTCATCCTTGGACTTCTATCAGTTTTCAGGTCATATGCTACTATTGATAACTTTGCCAATGAGGATGTGTTGGTTGGCCAAGAAATCTTTCATGCAGCAATGATTTCTGAGTTACAAATATTTATCAAAGAAATGTTACCTCGAATAAAGTAATACATTGCAGTATCACATTAAACTGAAATATCAATTTATATCTGACCAGAGACTCAGAAGTTCAGAAGGGCTTTATACTAGAAAAAAGTGATAAAAACTGTTTTCAGGACTAACATAAACCCAAACATTAAGGTGGGAATGGCTGCATTTTTTCTTTTTGTAGAAAAATACCAGAAAATATCTCAGGTAACCTCTCTGGATATATGATGACTACTTTGTGATATCTGTATCAGCCTAGGAAAAACTCTATTTTTTATTGAAAGAGATTGTAATTTCGGAACATCTCTTACCTTCCAGTACAAGTAAAGATGTCTTAAAGAGAAATAGAGAAATACCCCCTGCAGAGCCATACTATCATCCTCCACTCTGTCTCTAACCTCTCTATGACAGACTTCTCTGGGAATCAAACCGGAATCTCTGCCACCCACTTTCTCTTAGGGGACCACTGTTAACTTGCAATCCCAGCTTCACATTTATAGGGATAAAATAGAGAGGAGGGTCACAGCATCCTTATTACACAATGTATTTTGCTATATTATTTATATATATGACTTCCTGACCATCTTAAAATCATAGAGTAACTCAGAGTCCTGTTGAAAATTGAGCTGTTCTTTATTGTTGTTTATTGTAGCTATCTTCCAGTTTTTAAATAATTATTTTGATACCTGTTGTATAATTACTAAAATACAACATATGTCACTTGCTACAACTGTCTTTGGGGAAAAAAAAAAGACTTCTAAAAACTTGTGTTCTTTGTTTAAACCTCAGAGATTAATTAGTCTAAGGAACAAAATGTCAAATGCTAGTCAATAGCACTGAAGAAAGTAGTTACCATACACAGTTTAAAATAAAAATTGGAAAACGGATAAATAAAAGGCCTTTTTATAAAAGGCAGAAGAAAAGAGTGGAAATTTTGCAAGACGTAAAACGAAAGGAGCACTGAAAATCTAAAAAACTTAGATGTCAGGTGCAGACAGTTAAATTTCACTGCTTTTTAAACCTTAATATTTGAATTTACTACTTATTGGTGAAGAAAATACAGTGTTTTTCAAGATCAAGGAGGATAGATCATTACACAATAGAGACATCACTAGTGATTCTCTGTGGATCTATGAAGGTGCTTAAGGCTGTAGAGTTACTGGTCTAATACTTTCTTTTTCCATTGAATTTTCCATAATTTTATTTTTAAATAATAGCCAAAATTTTTGTCACTGTTCATAATAGAAATCATATTTTCTACTTTTAAAGATCCTTTTCCCTTTCAAGTGAGATTTTTTATTATTCCCTGTCACAAGCCATGTTATATTTTATTCCTCTTCTTAAAAGACCTTGACTGCTAAGGAATCACAATTAGTCTTACACTGGGGAAAAAGCCTTTCAGTCTAAAAGTTGACTACACAACTATCAGCTAATAATTTTTTTTTCTGTTGTTGTTTAGTCTTTCTCTGTCAATTATCCCATTCTGCAAATACCATAGTTTCTTTAGGCTCACTAAGTGCTTACCCTCTGATGGCTGATGGTTCTAGTGAATTGTTATTAAATTATCCAGAAATTGTATTTCTGGACTGAAACATATTCTAGAAAAAAAAAATCCCAATAAACATATTCCAAGAAGAAAGGAATTTTGCATAAGATGTTATTTCTACTTGCTAAACTGCAATGTATTACATTATTTAAAAAAAAAAAAAAAAAAAGAGAAGATGATTTTCATAAAACATCCCTTCCATTTATTTAGTTTATTTTTCTTTTCTGCAAGTTATAGGGTAAGTTAAGTAAATGTAGTTTAACAAGAAATTTGGTTAGGAATAGATTCTGTTCAGCAAATTTAATTTTAAGAAAATATCAAACATACCATATATATAAGGGGTGGAGTTGCTGATCAGAAAATATATGTACTAAATTCAATGTCTTTTCTCCAACTCAAGATTGTATGTACTAATCTTTCTACTCTTGATAGTCAGATGACTCCTAATTTATGTTGGACTACTAGTATTTTTTTTTCATTCTGTCGGTTTCATATTTCTCTTCCTATTTGTCTCTGAGGAAACACATCCAAAATGAGATGTCCAAGTGTGACTTCCACGTTTCAAGAGACAACAGACTGAAGCTTGCTTGTCAAAGAAGAGGTTTTTTAAACAGAAATAATGAATAGGATTTATTCAGAAATACCTCAGATATCCAAAGCAGTCAGCCTATTGACCAGCACTTCTCTAGATCTCACTGGTATGTCCCTCTTTGGGAACATATTTCTTCTCTAGGAAATATGTAGCTTATTGGTGCCCTTCTGGCAAAACAAACCTCGTTGTATGATTTCACTGATTTTACTGATCATTAAACTTGCTAACTTGGTCATAAATAACAATTGGGCATAAACTACCATTACTATTTCAAGAAGCAAAAAAACCTTTCAGAAGTTTCAAATAACTGGCCCAACACATACCCTTTCCCGTGCTACTCCATGGTGAGAGGCAAGAGTCTTAATTTTTGTTAGTTATAAGTGCTATTTCTCATGAAGACGCTCCCTGCTGAGGTCATTATACAGTTATAGCTATCTGGCTACTTACTGTTTATCTCTCTTACAAATCTGGGCTTGAGATAATAACAATGAAATTCATTCAGGGATACTCATGTTTTATGAAAGGAAGGGGTCACTTTCATACAGGGGAGCCTTGTGGTTACTTATTTTCTTATGGGCAAACTGCTTTGAAAGCATATGTTGAAAGGTGTACAACTTCAGGTATGGCACACGAGTTACCTACAATGATAAAAAAAATTTAGATGAGAAAACAGGAAATGTCACAAGACCTAAAATTAACCTTTCTAATTGTTAGGTTGGAACAGCCACTAGAATCTTTTCATACTGAAAAAAAGGTAAAATTTGGTTTCAAGAAGAAAAATTAATGCTTTGAGTCACTATCCTGAAATCTTTTCAGAACTGAACAAATAGTTTGTTTTTAATTATCTGAGCTATAAGGTCTTTATTTTACTCTTATCATGGAAACACAGGACCAATTATTTCACAGTTTGAAAGACTGTTTCTCTATTACATTTGGGATGAGATAGCAAGAGCATGCACAGGAGGTGATAAAATACGGAGGATAAGGAAAACAAACACTTATTTCCTGAAGGTGGAGGAAGTGCCTCCTAAACCTGTCTTAGACAAAACAACAACAGAAAAAAAAAAAAAAAGTTGAAGTTCTGGGAGTTTGTTTTAAGAATGATGTACAAGTATATTTTGTTTCCCACGGAACAAACAAAAAAATTGGTCAAATATAAAAATAAATGCTGTAAATGTGTTCACGTGTTTATATAAAAATATGTGGGAGAATGATAAAAATTGGGAAACTTTACACCCTTAAAGTTTAAATAGGAGGAAAAACAAGCTTAGACAACTAAAAAATGTGACACTCTCTCTTTGCTCATTTGTATAAAATCAGTGGATCCCAATGAATGATTCATGTAATATCACAATCCTGTAGGAATCACATGATGTGGCAGAATCACTACGCATGTAACACTCTCCTTCATCAATGGTTACTTTAAAAAAAAAAGTTTAAAAAGTCCTGTTTTTAAAGAATTTTTTAAACTAGAAAAATATTTAGAACTAAAATTCAAAAACTTCTGAATAATATTCAGAAAAATTTTTAGAACTAAAATATTACAAGAGTTTTCATAAGATTTATTGAGCAGTCACTTCTAGGAAAAGATAGGTTTGAATTTTTTTAAAAGTTCTTTTTCAGAAGAACTGTGTTTTTCAGTTTGGTTTTTTATTTGTCTTTTTGGTTGGTTGGTTGGGTTTTGTTTAGTTCTTTTTGTTTGTATTTTTTAACATTCCATGTTTATCTACTTAAGACTAAACAAAATGATTGGCTTATGGACAGTCCATTTCTCTATTAATATACCTTTTTTTTTTATATATCCAAATAACAGATTTAGATTTCTGTGGGAAAAAAATAGTTTTATAATGTCAATTTTTTCCTTTGGGCAAATAGGCACTGATACAAATAATTCTGATTAACTCTTACAAAAAATGGATTAAAAATAAAATATGTAAACATTGGAAAATATAAAAATAAGTGAATTGGGACAGTCCAAACCTCTGTGCCGCTACCCTTTAGGAATCAATTGCAAAAATAGGGAATTTTTATCTCAGATCTAACATATTACTTTTCTTCAAGTATATACAGGAGTTTTTAAATAGTTATGGGAAATTTACATGTAAATGAGTTAATTTGTGAAATTAATTTTCCTTTAGTTGTTCTCATTTAATTGTCAGATTCATGATTTTGTTGGCAATGGTTTATCCTCATACTAGATAGGATTTCAGTCTTGGGAAACCCACTGCTCTTCCCCTCTCAAATGATAACTCACACTTAGAGAAATTATCAATTCTATCATATAATTTTTAAAATTACTTTTTTCCAACCTCATTGCTCTCCTAAAATTGGCAGACTCTTCTTCCCTTAAAACAGCTATTATCCTACTGTGTCTGGAAAAAATGAATAAGGATATTATTTATTACCAACATACATAATTAAGAGTGTTCTCTCTTTTATTAACAGCATTAACCAAATGAAATTTAATCTGAGGGAAAATTGACAAGTAAAAGAAAGAAGAAAAAAGTAGTCTCTCAATGACTGAGCTTGACAACTCCATTTCAGGAATGCATTCCTATTCAGTGGGCATAGTGAAGCCTTTGTAATTTAAATATTTGCTAGGAGTTAAGCAATTGCCAAAGTGGTTTTTCCCCTACTAGGGAGGAAAGCCATAGCCAATAAAGTTGATAAAAAGAGAACTGATATCAAGCTGAGTCTTTCACAGGGTTCAAAAGCTTGTCTCAAAACCTACAGTCAGAGCTTTCAAGCTGCTTTATTAAACCTTTGCTACTCAGGTGCCTACACAGTACCTTTTAAAATTTACAGGCCTAATGAAGTAAAATAATTGTTGCTATATTGTTGTTTCAGAAGCTCAGGCTGAAATATTCAACCAGCTTATCCATTCTAAAAATCAGACCCCTAATGGTATTTGATTTCCAGATGGATTGTCCCGTGAAATATGTCTGTGACAAAACTTGGTGGGTTACAATTACTTCAGAGAAATTTTCCTAGAAGAATCAACCTCTTAAATTCTTTGGATTGTTAATGAGAGACAACTAGTCAATCTCTACATGAATAATCAAGTAAAACCCCTTTCCTCACTTTTTTTTTTTCTTTTTTATGACAGAGTTAAAACTGTGAAATGAGGCCCTCCCATTTCCCTATGGTTTGTCAAAATTAGAGCTGGTAATTATCAGCCTGATTGCGTATGTATTGATCTTCTTTTTTTCTTCTTTTCTTTTTCTTTTTCTTCTTTTTCTTCTTTTTCTTCTTTTTCTTTTTCTTCTTCTTCTTCTTCTTCTTTCTTCTTCTTCTTCTTCATTATCATAATAAACAGCCAAATTTCATTCCTGCAAATTCTAAATTTTCAGAATAAGTTAAGAACATGAAATAATTCACAAATGCACAAATACATCAGTTCCAGCTTTGCATTACTATTAATGAGAGTATAACTGTGACTTTCATAATTTTTGAGGGAAACAAATTTAGAAAATGGTTTTCAGGCTGTGACTCAAGAATGAAAATAGATACAGAGCCCAATTTGAAAATGCTTGATTCAAAATTAAAATCAGTAAGGTTGGATGAACAACACAGTTCAGTCATATATTGCTTCTGTAGGTCTAAGGTCAGAGAATATTTTTTTAATTGTGGTGAGGAATAATTAGGCATATAAATGGCAGAGATCACTTGAGATTCCTGTTTACCTTTGATTGTGGAAGAAAACCAACAACTTCACTTTTGTTTAAGTGGTCTGTTGTGATTTTTTTTCAGAGTCGCTTTGCCCAAAGTAGTCACTATGCTATAAATAAAAGCTGAATAGTCCTTTCACATCATTCAAAATAATTACATAAAATTTTTGAAATAACTGCACTGCCTTCATTTTTTTTCCCATTGATAATATATGGGAGTTCATTTTTTAATTCTTTCCAGTGATTTTAATGGGAGCAGGTAGAGAGTATATTTGGGAGTTGCATCCATTAAATGACAGCTCAAGGACATTTTTGAGTAATATATCTAATCCTTTGAGTAGTCCTTGTCTATATATAAACACAACCAAAAAGAAAAAAGGGTCTCTGCTTTAAAGAAGGAACTTTGACTACTTCAATCATTGCCCCAGGTAACACATTCAAGATAATTTTCTGCACTGATTTTTTGTTTGTGTTTTGTTTTTATTTGATGTTTTCTTGTGTGTGTTCTTTTCAAAAAGCATCAATTTAATAGAACTGGGTCCCAATTTTTGAAGTGGTTTCACAAACAGCTGCATTTTTCAGAGTCAGACTTTTTCAGCTTTCTTGTTCTTCTCTTTCTGATAGTATATGAAATAAGTTGGAAAAAAAAAAGTCCTAAAACTGAATATGATTTCACAAGGGTTTATATTGTGTTTGAAAAATTTTATCAGAAACAACAAACTCACATTGAAAAATCTCAGGAAGAGTGCTCAGATAATATCTTTTTAGAGGTAATATACCCTTTGTATGGTTTTGGTTTCCTAGACCGTAAGACAAATAAACATGATTTAAAAAAAAAAATAATAGTTTCATCTTTGTAAGTTAAAAATCATTTTTTTCTGAGGCTTAACTGGAAGGGGGCAAACCATTTACAGGTTGACTGTAATTTTGTTAATTAATAGTAACTCCAGTTCAATTACTGGGAGATTTTTGAGATTGATTGAGACCTTGATAATTGAGATCTTACTTTCTCTGACCTTTATCTTTACCTACAAGGCTTGAGAAGCATTGGCAGAGTGTGTTGAACTGTTCACTTTGTTAAGCTGTAATGTCTGGAGGAGATTTGAAGTGCACTAGTAAGACATAATAATGCATTCAAACTTTTCTTCTTTCTCTTGACATTTGAAATATCAAGAGTACTACATAATCATTTCCGTCTGCTTCTCCTAGGGGTTCTTGACATATCTCAAAAGGATGAAAGGTAATAGTGCAAGCAGTGGAAAACTGAAACCGAAACAACCCCACTCCAATTCACACCAGGTGAGGAAAAGATGGTTGGAGATTGAATCACAGTCTTTTTAGATTGCTCAGAACTTTAAGATTTTGCAGTAAGAAGTTGAAAGGTGGTAAGGCTCTGCCACAGGTTGCCCAGAGAATGATGGCTGCCCCATCCCTGGAAGTGTTCAAGGCCAGGTTGGATAGGGCTTTGAGCAATCTGCTAGGAAAGGTGTCCCTGTCCACAACAGGGGGGTTGGAACTAGACGATCTTTAAGGTTCTTTTCCTCCTAAAGCATTCAGTGAGTCTATGTTTCCATACATACAGAACTGAATATTTAATCACATGACTTGCATGTTAATGTTTGTGATTTCAATAATGGGCAACAATTCCTGACTTGCCTAAGCTCTATCTCAACTTTTTTCTTTTTGTGCTTAAAGATAATAGACCTCTCAAATGCGATTTTGAAAGAAACCTATGAATTCTTTTGAATTCTGTTTCAGGTTAAAATAAATGCTCTTTTTCTTTTTGTTTACTTGTTTCTTCTTCCTTTTCAATTCCTGCTACTTTAAACTTCCTCTCTCTCTGTCTATGACAGTGACGAAACTTTCATGATTGGTAAAGGGGGTGAAGTGTGCCAGATGGCAACATCAGCTTGATTCAGGGGGAAAAATATTTATTGGGAGTGTCAGGAAAAGATTGGAACAATGCTCTGAGTCAAATACAAAGCACTTTTAAGGGTAGAGCACAAATTTTCCTTCTGTTAGAAACGTACATATATAAGGAATAGGAATGAGGATTTCAAGGCACATACCTTGGAAATGAAATGGGTTTATCTTAAAAAATTGTGCAATCTGTTTCAAAATGTTAAAGCAGTGAACATGACACAATCCTGCTCATGACAATGTTTTTTTTTAACCATTTTCTTTGCTTCCTCTTTTTGGACTAGCAAGCATATGGAATTTTCAACTGAAATGTTTTGAGCATCTGCAGTGTTGGAGATGGTTGTCTGAACTTGTTAGACGTGCTGTAGGCATACAATTGTTTCTCAGTTTTTCTTGAGAGCTATCACCATTTTTTAAAAAATCATCCTACAACTCTGCAGAACTCTGAAATTGTGAAGTCACTCTTACAATGATTTAAATGAACAGTGAGTGGTGTGAGTGAGAAGAAATTTAAAATCCTCTCCAAAAGCAACTGTTCTTTTCATACTCTAGTCTATATGTCCACAAATTTTAGACCTTGATATTTACAAACTAATTATTTAAAAACAAAAACCACACTATGGATGATCTATGTCATGACTTTTATAACATAAGCCACATTTCTGATGTCTGTAAAAGAATCAGAGAGTCATAGAACGACAGAATCACAGAATGTTTTGGGTTGGAAGAGACATTAAAGATCATCTAACTCCCACATCCCACCATGGGCAGAGACAACTTCCACTAGACTGGATTGATTTGAACCCCATCCAATGCGGCCTTGAACCCTTCCAGGGATGGGGCAGCCACACATTTCTGGGAAACCTGTGCCAGTGCCTCTCCACCCTCACAAAGAATTTCTTCCTAATATCTAATCTAAGCCTAAATCTTTGCTTTCAGTTTGAAGCCATTCCCCCTTGCCCTGCCACTACATGTCCTTGTAAATAGTCTCTCTCCATCCTTCTTGTCTGCTCCCTTCAGATACTGAAAGTCTGCAAATCCCAAAGCCCTTCCTTCACCAGGCTCAACAATCCCAATTCAATCAGCCTTTTCTCATAGCAGAGGTGCTCCATTCCTCTAATCATCTTGGTGGTCTCCTCTGGACTCTCTGCAATAAATCTTTCCTGTGCTGGGACCCCAGAGCTGGAGGCAGCACTGCAGGTGGGGTCTCACCAGAGCAGAGCAGAGGGGCAGAATCCCCTCCCTCCCCTGCTGCCCACACTGCTTTGGATGCAGCCCAGGACATGGGGAGTTTCTGGGCTCCCAGTGCACATGGCTGGGTCATGTCCAGCCTCTCACCCACCAGCACCCACAAGTCCTTCTCAGCAGGGCTGCTCTGGATCTGTTCATCCACTAGCCTGGATTGATACCGGGGGTTGCCCTGACCCAGGTGCAGCACCTTAGTCTTGTTAAACCTGATGAGATTCCCATGGGCCCACTTCTTGAGCTTGTCCAGGTTCCTCTGGATGCCATCCAGTCCTTCAGGTGTGTCACTGCACCACTCAGCTTGGTCTCATCTACAAATCTGCTGAGGATGCACTCGATCCCTTCAGCTGTGTCATTAATGAAGATATTAAGCAACCCTGGTTCCATACAGACCCCTGAGGGACACCACTTGTCATTGAGGTCCATTGGATCTTTGAGCCACTGACCACTACACCTGTGGTGTATAACAGAACACCTGGAAGGAAAAACAAGCAAGTTTGCCAGCACAGTTTAAAATAATACTGGGAGTAAGCTAGTCACTCCAGATGATATTTTGGATGTCATAATGGATATATAATGGATAATATGCTTACTGAGACTTAAAAATCCTGATGCAGTTTCCAGGACCAGCATGTTCTGTTTTGCTGTTCAGTGACTTGCAACAATATTTTTGCGTACTGGAAGGACCAGGAGAGAGAAAAAGATGACTCTCCTCTTGGATGAATCTAGTTGTACATGATGCATTGGCAGATACAAAATCAAGGAAGACATTAGTCCATGGTGTTCTAAATAGTGGTGAGTGACTAGTGCAAAGTAGAATTTTGGGGTATCTGTCTTCTTGTCACATGGGATTTCCATGAGATCTATCTGCTAGTATGTGAGTACAGTATATGAAATAATCTCTATGGCTAAAACTTATCACAGAGATATGTTATTTTTCATCAGTTTAAAGAGCTCTAGAGAACTTTTCCTAATGGAAGCAAATTAGAGATTATATTACTGTTCCTTAATAACCTTCTCAGGAAATTTTTATTATCTCTTAGATGAAAATGTTGGTCCAAATATAACTTAAAAAAAAATAGTAAAAGCATTGACTTAATCCAAAAATCAGAGTGAAAAAAGGAAATTGAAGAGATGAGAGTCTTGATTTGGGAGAAATTGTTAAAGAAAATTGGAAGAACAAAACTGAAAAAGACAATGGCATAAGTGTGACATGGAAAGTGAAAAAACCTCCCAAATATTTAGTTTAAACAAAATTTTGTTGTTGGCTTCTAACTAATTGAACTTTAATCACCCTTTATTTTCCGCTTTTATTTGCTGTAGCAGAATCAGGACTGGAAGTTATTGACATTATGTGGTATTACAGACCCATTGAGATAAGCTCTAGGGATTTGTCTTTATAGTGCTGTTCTTTCTGATTGTCATATGGTTTGAAATGGAAGTGCAATTAGATCTGCAATACTTTATTAGCTTCAGCTACGGTCACTTTGTTTCTTAAATGAAGCACTCACTTTTGTGGTATTCTGTGAATTCAAGCTCTTCTCCCTTATCTGTAAATCGTTTGTATACCTGTGTTTGTTATTCACTTTCAAAGTGAAATAAAATAACTGAAAATTAGTCACCCATTCCCCAGTGAGTCAGCCTTTGCATGAAGAATTGACCCAGGTTAAGCTGTTCTGGGCCTAAGACAACTGCTGCACAAAGTTGGTCTGCCTTATATTGCACAAAAATTTGTTGCATAGAAGAATTCCAGAGAAGCAAAAACACATTTCTTGAATATTTATATTTTTTTTAAGGCTTTCTATTCATCTGTTCAAGGTTTTCTTGCTTTTTTGAGGGAAGAAAACTTTTCTCAAAGGATTTCTGCCTGTGCCTAATGTTTGTTCATGTTATAGACTTGATCGAAAATTGGCGCAATTTGACAATATAGTTCTTATATTTAATATATATTTATTATATCTAGCAATAAAAATATATTTATCAGAAAAAATATAATATGTTACAGTTCTTTAAAAATGCACTTGTATCTCGTAGAAAATGTTGACACTTGTTTTCCTATACCTGCAAAAGAATTGTGAGCAAGTAAAATCAAGTAAGTGATCACTGTTTTTCAAAGAAGGTTCTCGGCAAACCTGTGACATTGACTATCTGCAAGGTTTCACAGAAGTAAGATGAAAGACTGGGGCCTATAGTTAAATCCTATTTCTTTAAACCAAAAATGAACTTTGTTGGGATTGCTCACATCTTAAGAAGGTGCATGCACACATAGTTTTTGCAAAAATAGAGCTTAGTTCATTAATTTTGTTAAGACTGTATAATTCCAACCCTCATAAACTCATTTAAAATACTGTTTACATTTCTTTTTGTTTTACTAACTATTTTCTGCTTAAATTACCAGTGTCAATACCCAACTATTGACATCACTTACACTATTAAGATTTCTCTGGTAAACATTTGGCTTAAGATTTCTTACTTCCATACTTAGATGGTTTATTATAGTTTTCCTGAGGTTGCTAAATGTTATTTCTTTAGAGCATTCTCTAGGCAATCACTGCAGGTGTATGATGTAAGAAAGAAATTTACCTCCGTATTAGTGAGAGGATTTTTTCCTGTACTACTGTCTGTGATGCTTCTTTCTGTGAAGGGTGTTTTCAGTGTTGGTGCACATTTCATTGTGTTCAGTTAAAAAAAATTGGAAGAGAAAAAGTGTTTTTTATTTTTATTGGACAGGTTTCTACAATCTTTCATAAACACCAAATGTACAGATTTCAAACTACTTTGGAGGTTTCTTTGAGGAAATAGAAGTAAGGAAGTGATATTCCATGAAGACTTGAAGGTTCCACAAATTACAGACTGTATGTGCTACTCTGGAACTGCAATTACCACAAGTATTAATTTTAAAGGGAATGTTGAGTCACAAGGGTGAAACTGCCTCCTAAAGTGCATTTTAAATCAAAGCAAACAGTTTTGGGCAGTGTTCAGCAGTTGTGAAGACAGTAATTGCTGATTATTTTAAAGAAGGGAAAAATGTCAATGGAAAAATCAAAAGAAGTTCCCGCATAAGAGACTTCAAAACCCTTGTTGATTTGTAAGGTTCAAGGTTTGCTAACTCCTCCAAGGTCAGAAAATGGAATATAGATACAAGATAAAGAATGAAAATTATGTCTTAACCAAGACTGTCTGTCCAATGATGACTTAATATTTACACCCATGTATATAAGAAATATACATATAAAATATGTATATATATATATATATACACTCATGTATATAAGAAAGAATATTTTCATTCTTAGGCCATAGACAGAAAGAGAAATGGGAATATGTTGGGTGAGGAGAGGAAATTAAGTATCTTATTAATGAATTCCAACAATCTGGTGTATAAATTTCAGGTCATAACTATGCTATACTTTAGAACTGTCATGTCCCAGTTATAGATAGGAAAGGCATAGCTCTGGAGAAGAAGCACTTATATCAACAATAAGTCAGTCTTTAATTTCCTAACTGTCTTAAGAAAAATGTTTTCCTTGTTTGATTAAACAGTGGCTCCTTGTTTACTGATACTGCTACAAATTGAATGTTTTCAGGCACTCCTGATTCTGCACACAGTACCTTAGGTATATGTAAGAGTAAATTTGGCACAGACATTGAAAGATCCTCTGGTCCAACCTTTGATGGGGAAAGAAGCCTAGGTGAGATTATCTAGCACTCTGTCCTGTCATGTCCTGAAAACCTCCAGTGAGGGGGACTCTACCACGTCTATGGGGAGGTGGTTCCAGTGACTGACTGTTCTTACTGTAAAAAAATCTTATTTCAAGAGGAAACTCAAACCTGCAGTGGTTGCCCCTTGTTTTTCCAATGTGATTCCTTGCAAAGAGAGAGCTTTCACCCTCTTTGAAGTACTGGAATATTATGATGTTGTCTGTCCTGAGAAAAAGGAGACAATACTTAATGCCTTCAGTCTTTACACATAGGTAAGTTTTCCAGCCCTTTGACCAACTTTGTGGCCTTCCTTTGGACCCTCTCCAGTCTGTCCTTGCCTTTTAAATGGTGGGGACTGGAACTGCTCATGGTGCTCCAGGTGTGACCTTACAAGTGCTGAGTAGAGTGGGATGTTCACGTCTCTCTCTCTCTTAGTAATGCCCCTGTGGATACAGTGTAGGATTCACCTTTGTTACTGCAGTGGTGCACTGCTGACTCATCTTCAGGTTGTTGTTCACCAAGACCCCCAGGCAGTTTCTTTCTAGCAGGTAGTTTCTTCTTAGGTAGTTTCTTTTAGGTAGAAAAGAAACTGTTCTTGCTAGTCCTGCCCACATCTCTCAGTGAGATATCTCCCATAATTTATGAAGATTTTACACATCATGGAGCCCAGTATTGGTCCCTGAGGTGTCACATCTGTGGCACGATGCCAGCTTGAGCAAAAACCATTGACTACCACTCCCTGAGTACAGTATGTTACTGTTTCCTACTCATCTCCCAGACCACCAATCCAGTCTGTATCTTGTGAGTTTGATTAGGAGAAGGCTGTGGGAAACAGTACCAAATGCTTTGCTAAAGTAGCTGTAACTTCTATAAAACACAGCTAACACTTCTGCTGTAGTTTATTGATCTGTGTGATACCTTTAAATTTACTTTCTTAAAGTAACCAGACTTATCTTATTTCCTGCCACTATAAATTATACTTCTGTTCCCATGCTCAGTTATATTGTCAGCTAAACCTACTTGATTCAGGCTAAAATTAAGTGGAACTGATGAACGTTTTCTGCAGATCTTTTGATCTGCCCATCAAAGAGATGCTCATCTGTCATCAAGATTTAAACACATAAATATTTTAGTTCTTTAGGCCTTCAAATTACTGATGATGAAAGCGGCCAAAGTGAGGATCCGCAGTTATGGAGCAGAAGGTGTCCTAAGGAGATAAAAATCCTTCAGCTCTGTTTCAGCAAGAAGGAGTGTGTTTTCATTCATGAGGTGACTGAAGTAATTAGGAAGGAATACATTGCTCACTGGAGCATGCTGCTTGGAGCTAATGACCTACAGAAAGAGGAGCAGAGACCTAGCAGGCCATGAATCCTGTGCAGAGCTGTAGGGAGAACTGCATGTGGCCAGATGGGGGGGTGACACGAGGTCATCAATAAGCCATAAGGAAGAGGCACAGGAATGCTTTCTGTCAGTGAATATCTCAAAACAAAAACATAGTACTGAAGGCTAAGTGCGTTCAGCTTCCCCCCAAAAAACCCAGAAGTAGCTCACTGTTACATGTCCTGAAGACACTTGACTGTTTATGAATAGTACATTGATTTACATTCCATCTTTCCAGGCAGGTCTGTGATATTCTTGGAATTATAGAATTACAGAATGGTTTAAGTTGGAAGGGATGTTTAAATGACACTTAGGATAATCCAGTGTTTCAACACTTCCACTGTAAAAAAAATTCCTCTTATATCTAGTCTGAATCTACCATCTTTTAGTTTGAAATCATTACGTCTTGTGCTATAGCTACAATCCCCTCTAAATATTTGTCCCCATCTTTCTTATAAGCCCCCTTTAAGTACTGAAAGGCTGCAGTAAAGTCTTCATGGAGCCTTCTCTTCTCCAGGTTAAACAATCCCAGTTCTCTCAGGCTTTTCTTGTAAGAGAACCTGTTCTCACAGGAGAGAGTGCCTTCCACTGTGGCAACTTCTCTTATTAAAGTGATGAAGACAATATGGAGGGGGTAAACACACAGTTCTCTGCTGTTTGAATACAGTAATTTTTTTAACCACAGCTTTTGCTAAGATGCAATTAGGATGGAAGAATTGGGGTTCATTTTCCACGGAGAATTTCAAGAATCCATCTACATTTTCAATTAGAAGCCCATCATGTGGCTCTTTTTGTATTCAGCAATTACTTCAAATGTATGAAAGAGGCAAAGGTTATAACTGTGGGGAAAACTTGACACTTTTTTTTCCCCCCTCACTCAAGCTCTAATGTTTCTTTTCTGTCACTCAACTAAAGATGATGCATTATTAAGTAATAGTTGGGAATCTTATTTTTAATAAGATTCTCTATACTATAAAGACAAAGGTAACGAAGGGCAGATATTTCTACTCAATGCAACATGCTTAAAAGGGTGCTTCCCACTTTCCTTTGATCTGTCAGTCCTTGATCATGTCCCTGGGAGCAAGATGGCTTAGGAATACTACCTCTTGCTTTGCACAGGGTAGCACCTCTGTGACAACACTTTTAAGAAGGGAAAAAAAAACAACAATTATTGCACAGAAGTAATTGTGGCCTCAGAAGAGAGGTGTGAAAATGTGTGAGAAAAAGCCCTGCAGACACCAGGGGCAGGGAAGAAGGAGAGAGAGGAGGTGCAGGAGCAGAGATTCCCCTGCAGTCCCTGGTGCAGCCCACGGTGAGGCAGCTGTGACCCTGCAGCACATGGAGGTCCATGGAGGAGCAAAGATCCACCTGCAGCCCTTGGAGGGCCCCACATCAGGACGGGTGGATGCCTGAAGGAGGCTGTGACCCCATGGGAAGCCTATGATAGAGAAAGCTCCTGGCAGGACCTGTGGCCCCACAGAGAGAGGAGCCCACACTGGAGCAGGTTTACTGGCAGGACTTGTGACCCTGAGGGGGACCCTGGCTGCAGCAGACTGTTCCTGAAGGACTGCTCCCCATGGAAGGGAACCCATGCTGGAGCAGGAGAAGGACTTTTCTCCCTTAGAAAGAAAATGTGGAAAGAATAACCTGTGGTGAACTGACCATAACACCCATTCCCATCACCCTGTGCTGCTGTGGGGAGGAGGAGATAGAGAATCAGGAATAAAGTGAAGCCAGGAAAGTTTTGATTGATAATAAATTCAAATAATTTCCCCAGGTAAGTCTGTTTTGCCTATGATGGTAACTGGTAAGTGATTCTCCTGGTCTTTATCTTAACTTATGAGTCTTTAGTTCAATTTTCTCTCCCGTGTTCAGTTTAGGAGGGCAGTGATAGAGCAGCTGTGATGGGCACTGGTATCCAGCCAGGGTCAAACCACCACACCTACTGATTAAGAATACTTTGTGAACATTTCCCATGCAGAACACTTTTGATATTTTGGTAACTTAGTAGGCAGTGATTGAATATTTTTCCATTCAGTAGGGTACTTATTCTGTCTTCACCTTTTTCACTAGGTCAGTATTTTGAGGAAAACAGTGTGTCTAAGAATATCACCACATTTGGTCCTTGCCTTGCTAACTCATATCTGGGACCATGCCACGATGCCACCAGAACGAAAAAGCAATAAGGTGTTTTACAATAGCAAAGGATTCTCTTTGTGATAAATAAATCATTGTTTCATGTACAATTGTTTGTTCTAAGCCCAGAAGAACTCTATTGTGTGAGTGACTATGCCCTGGAACAGATTGCCTAGTGAGGGTGTGGAGTCTCCTCGCTGGAGATATTCCAGAACCATCTGGTCACAATCCTGTGCCATGTGCTCTGGGATGACCTTGCTTGAGCAGGGAGGTTGGACCAGGTGACCCACTGTGGTGCCTTCCAACCTGACCCGTTCTGGGACTCTGAGAATACATTATGTGTAGGAATGAAAGGATGAGCAAACACAAATGTGATCTAACACCTGTGGAAGCAGGAGGTTAAAAGTTACGTAGCCCTGACTTTGCTGGGAAATATTTACCTTTACAGTGCCAGTTTAAGACTGAGACAGGGCAATTATGGATACAATTCATAACCAAGTCAGGCTTTACTATTCATAAAGTTACTCACATGTTGCTCCTTCTTCTTATTTTCTAGTGTTCTTACCTGGACTATGATTAAACAGAGATGCTTTTATGGCTATTTGAGATGACCATTATTTACTGAGAATAATTAGAATAAATGGCATTGAAAATCTATATGATTGGAATACAGAATACTGCAACCAAAAAGAGATGGGCTAAAAAAGCCTCGAGGCTCAGCTTTTATGCTGAAGTGAAGACAAGGCATAAGTGTACAACTCTGTAATAATAAGCAAAAATAAACCAATATAACATACTTTATTATCACTTCAGAAAGGATATTTGACTTCTTATCCATGCCATGCTATGAACTCTGTATTATTAACATCTGATAACCTGTCCATATGAAATGAACTGGTTTCCCCAGTTTACTCTAAGACGTGCAGCATCTCTTTTAGAAAAATCCAACATAGTGAACATGCAACTAATAGGTACACAAACCAAGCTTCTTCTGGAATTATCCACAGATCCTCAAAACAAACCTTCTGAATGTGAAAACACATTTCAGTATGTATTTTAAATATTTAAATTCAAAGCTGAACACCAGAGAAGTCAGGCAGGCAGGTGATCCAAATTTTAGGTCCTTGAGTTCTAGGAACAGAAGTGACTAAAATACTATTATTTATGTAGCTAAATGTATATGCATTAAAACACTTACCTGAGATGACACAAAAGTAAACAGTCAGGTGTATATGATCACCTCCATTCTGTTCCTTTAGTCTTCTTTCAAGTTTGTAAATTTTGATCTATATTTGACTATCGTAGTTTCTAATGAATGTAATACTAACCAAACCATAGCTGAATTTGGTGTTTAAGAACTAGAGTACATGAATGTAGCTCAAGGGTCTAGGGACATTGTGGAAAAGAATGAATATCAGGTCGTCTGACAAATGGTTTTTTTGAGAATAATACTCATAGAGAAGTTTAAGCAGACAAATATGATAGATTTTTGTCAACTCTTGTGAAGCTGCTAAACCATCTTCTTTAGTCAATATGTTTCTTCTGATTGAAGATATAATTAATAATTTAAATATTAAGAGTACTAAAAAAGACCTTTAAGCTACTATATGTGATTTTTTAAAATTACCTGTCTTTTCTCTTTGTATTGTCTTTTATGTCATTTTTCCACCAATATTTATCTATTACATGCTACCCAATCCTTACACAGGCCTGAGTTGCTTAGAAGCAGGCTGTGATTCAAGTACCTTGCCTTAGAGTTTATGTCTCTGCACAGAAAGGTATATTTTAAAAAAATTTAGGAAGAAGAGTTGAGGAACTACTTAGTTCTTTGCAGAAGTTCCTAAGCAGGGATTTTAGCAATGGATTCTTGATAAGATTATTTAATGTTAAGGTTGTGTTCTGTGAGACCAAAAACCCAATTCTTATGAGGTTTGAAATTAAGGGTAACTCATCCACTCGTGACAGAAATAACGAGAATCTCTTCTTGTCTTTTTCAGTATTTAATTTACATGGTTAAACTTTCATTTTTTTTCCAATATTTTTCATTTTTTCAGTATATTATTTGGTAATATATAACAACAGTGAATAAGCCTAGAACAAACAGTGAAAGTGTTCTGAGAGAATTCTAGGTTATAGTAAATATTAGATATTTTATTGTTCTTCTCCCAGGTTTTTTTCCTCAGCTCTTAATTTAGCCTCTTCATTAACTGATCTATTTATCATGAAATTCAGTATTAGCAGTTAGAATCACACTAATAAACAGATTACCTTCAAGTGCATAGGCTGGCCTAATTAATATCATGTAGAGTGCTGATTTTTTTTTTGTTATTTTAATTCAATAACCTAAAATCCATTTAAGACGTTTTCTCTTTTTAAAGTATCCAATTTGAGTGGAAATGGGTTGAGTTAGAAGAGCAATAGACTATGTGACTTTATGTTGCAATGAGTGTCTGAGGGAAAATTAACTAGAACAACGGTAAATAAAAAAAAAAAAAGCTTTTTAAAAGTAAAGTATTCACAGGTTTTGGCTTTGATCAATCATGTGGCACTATACTGAAAACAAGTCTTTGAGGCTGAGTTCACACTACAAAATGAAGACAGGTTTTGTAGGATATAGTATTAGATTGGTTTTCACTATGTTCAAGAGACCTTGAAAGCAAAGGGTATTTATAGAATTTGTCAAAATTCAGTGTAAGCTTCTTCATGAACCTCAGTAATCATAGAATCATAGAAGTGTTGAGGCTGGAAAGGACCGCTAGGATGAGTGCACCCCTTAAGCCAGCACTGCCATGGTCACCACTAAACCCGCCCCTAGGTGCCACATCCATGTGTTTCTTGAACAGTTCTGAGGATGGTGATCTCACCACTTGCCTGGGCAGCCTGTTTCAATGTCTGACCACTCTTTCAGTGATAATTTTTTTTTCCTAATACCTAATCTAAACCTCCCCTGGTGCAATAATGCCTTTATTTTCCTGTGAGGTTATCTGGTCTTGTTTTCAAGAAAAGTATTTTTATTTTTTTCAATGGAAATGGTTGTTCTGCACAGTTGTTCACTTGCAAAAATTATCTGTCATCTGCTTTCCACAAGCTATCAGGAATATTCTGAAGTGTTTCTGTATGTGGGGTAAGTAATGCCAAACAATCCAGGTAAGAGAATTTCATACTGAAATAATTCCTCTACTTTCTATACTGATAACAATAATGTGAGGATTCAATTTTCTTTTTATTTTTCTATCAACTGACTTGAGGGGAAAAAAAAAAAAAAGATTTAATGTTCTGACACTGAGAATTGGAACGTTAAGTGAGTCCAGAGGCTACACATAATGGAAAGACATTTTAAAATAGATTTAAACATCAGCTGTAAGAGCAGTTTTCTCTTTATATAGCTAAATAGATATATGGTTATGGTATAGCAATGTAGCAGTTATAGAAAACTTCTGTATTCTTCAAGCTGACTTCCAGCCCAAAAGGCTCAGCAGCCTCTGCAAAGCAGGATGTTAAACGCTGCAGAGCTACTTCTGTGTGGGCGATGAGGGCAGCATCGTCAGCTCAAAGCAGCTCACGGATGAGATGATTTAAGGTCTTAGTGTGGGCCTTCAGTCGCCTAAGGTTGAATAGGCTCCAATCGGTACGATATCGAATGTAGACACTGTTTTCATCATCAAGGTCTGCCATGGCCCTTTGGAGCATCATGCTGAAAAAAACTGCGAATAGAGCTGGTGCGAGAACGCAGCCTTGCTTCACACCATTGGCTATTGGAAACGGCTCAGAAAGTGCATCGCCATATCTGACTTGGCCACACTGGTCCTCATGAAGCGAGATGATCATTTTAAGGAACTTGAGGGGACATCCTAAACGTTCCAAAATCTGCCACAGACCTTTTCTGCTCACAGTATTGAAAGCCTTGGTGAGATCAACAAAGGTAACATAGAGTCCTTTGTTCTGTTCCCTACACTTCTCTTGCAGCTGTCTGAGAACAAATACCATGTCTGTGGTACCTCTGTTGGCTCGGAAACCACATTGGCTTTCAGGTAGAAGATCTTCTGCTATGGTGGGTATTAATCTGTTCAAAAGAATTCTTGCAAGGATTTTACCAGCAATGGAGAGCAGAGTAATACCTCGGTAATCTGAGCAGTCTGATTTATCTCCTTTCCTCTTGTACAAGGTGATGATGACAGCATCACGATAGGTCTGAAGGCAGTTCACCTCGTTCCCAACAGCACACCAAAAATTTGTGAAACTTAGTATGGAGTGCTTGGCCACTGTGCTTCCAGATTTCAGGTGGGATTCCGTCAACCCCAGCTGCCTTGCCAGTTTTCACCTGCTGTATGGCCTTAAGAGAAGAAGCCTAGGTATGGTAGCAATTATAAAAAATTCAACTTTAGCTACTTTATAATCCAACCATATAAAAGTCTTATGCATTTTGGCATCCCAGCATAAAAGGTAAATCTATTATGTATTATATAAAAAATTAATTACGATTTAATTCTTCTGCAACTGACTTGATTTTCAAGCAGTAATATTAAAGCTTCATGTAAATGTAGATTTCACTGGTAATTGTAGTATAGACATTACATAGAATTTTTTAGGTTTGAATGCCACACCTGTGATTGATATTACTATACTATGGATTGGAAAATAAGAGCAGACACCAGTGATGTCTAATATTACCAAACTCTAAATAAACTTCCACTACTGTAAAAGGCAACAGGTTTAAATTAATAGGTAGAACTACTTTAAAATAGACAGGTAATTTTTCATATGTTATCTGTTGTCTGAACCTCTCTCCTGTAGATTTTGCACACACAGTTGTCATTAAATAAATTTTCTGGTTTCTTGGGATTTTTGTCAACCTGAATTTAAAGGAATAGTTTGCTAAACTCAGCAACACTAAAGTTAGTCTTCCACCCATTACTTTTACTCGTCTTAAGAAGAAAATCATAATAATTTTTTACATTCTTTCTTACCAGGGACTGTTTCAACATGTATATCATTAGAAAATTACAATTACAAAGTTTGGGGTTTTTTTGTTTGTGTTTTTGTTTGTTTGTTTTTTAAAGCCTGTTATATTCTGAATTGCAACTGTTTTAAATTTCTTAAATATCTTATGTAAAAAACCATCAACATGCTCTTCAGGGCTAGAACCAAGAATATGAAGTTTCTCTCTGAGTTTTGTGGTAAAGTAAGAACAAAATGAAAAGCAAAAAAGTTAGTATTTTAACTAGTAATACTGACAGTTAATGTTATTAAAATGTTGTTACAGTTCCCACCACCACAGTATCTTACAGACATTTCATTAAGTTCTGTCTCTGTACTTCATATTATTCACTGAAGTTTTATGAAGGTTTTCAAAATTGAAACTGGAACCAAGGTCGTCTTCTTTCTAACTGATTAGATTGGTTTCTTTTGTAATCTCTTTGTCCTTTCTGGTTCAATGAACCGTTAACTCCTTTATGCAAAGTGAATTAGGACAGGAGTAATGATACCTTGTTATAAGAGTTTATAATCTGCTAGCCAGGGCATCCATACTGGACAGGTAGTTTCCAGTAATCTTCTCAGGTAGTAGGAGTGGTGAAGAGGGAGGAATAAAAATCCTTGGTGTGTATTCAGCAACTGATTTCTCAAATGAGATGGGATTGAGGAGGTGATAAAGTGGAAAAAATGAAGCAGTGCAGCTTCTTTTCCTAGTGCTGTACTCTAAGGCAAGGGGTTACTCGTGTTACTTTTTGGTCCTTTTTTGTTATCTAATGCACAGAAAACCTGTTTTCTAGTCAACTTTCAAAATGAAACATTACTTACCAATCACTATTGCAAAGCTTGTTTTGTTTAGTTATTCATTGTGATCCTTAAGCAGTTAACAAAACACAGTTTTATAGTAAAGATCTTAACCATATTTCTTACCCCTAAACTTATGTTACATTTTCTTAGCTGTTAATTTGTGGTTTGTTCACTTTTAGGGTTTGTGTTAGCTTTTTTTTTTTTTTTTTAAATTCAGAAAATTTGGTGCAAAATGACAACGAAATGAAAATAAAATAATTGTTTTAATATCAAGTCAGGTGATTCAGGAAATTCTGAAATTGTGCATTAATGTGGATGAATGTAACTCGAATTTTGTATTCTCTGCATTTCACTCCCTTTCTGCTTATTTCCTAGCAAAAAGTGTCCGATCATAAGGAAGAGGTGTAATATTGTTAGCTCAAAATAATAACAGACTTTTTTTTCTTTTCTGCCACTACATTTTTTTTTCACCCTCCCTTTAGGAATACATAAGCCCAATGAAAATAAACTTTCTACTAGAAACACTCCACTGAAATTATTTGAAAGCATCACCTCTGGAAAGTAGTGAAAATATTTTGAAATAAAACAACAAAGTTTAGATTTGTTAGCATGTGTGTGTGTGTGCAATTCTACAGCATCACAGAATTTCTTTGCATAATAAACAAACTAAAACAAATTTAGTTATGACTCTGTTTTGCTAGAGTCATGGCTATCATCATATATTTTAGTCTGGTTTTTTGGTTTGGGCTTGTTTCTTTTTCATGATGATTATCTTCCTCCAACAAAAAAGTATAAAACATAGTTAAGATATTGATGTGTAAACCCTTTTTTATTATCCTCCACAATGAAATATTCCCAGCACTTGAGAGTTTTTATTGTGTCTCCAATCTATATGCATGTACTGCAAGATTTTTATTATACTTTTCCTTCTATTGCATCTGCTTTGGATGTTATCAGACATATTTTTCAATAAGATTGATCAAAGTGTGTTCAGAATATAAGTGTATTTCTTTACAAATTGAAGATGTCTCCTTCTGTTTATACAAAAGATGGAACAATATATACTTTTTTTCTTTCAGTACATCTCCTTCCTCCCCAACTTCATTTTTTACATAATTCAGCCTTTTTTTTCCCTTCAGATAATTCTTACTCTTTTTTCATCTTTCAAATTTAGAGAATGTGTATAAGGCATTGCAGGTTACTGGAATATTGGATCTTTATCACTTATGTAAAACATCAAATAGTTTGATAAATCATCTATTGGAGCAAGTCCAGAGGAGGCCATCAAGATGATCAGAGGGCTGGAACTGCTATGAGGAAAGGCTGAGAGAACTGGGATTGTTCAGCCTGGAGAAGAGAAGGCTTTGTGGTGACCTAATTTCAGTCTTCCAGTACCTGAAGGGAGCTGACAGGAAAGTTGGAGAGAGACGATTTACAACGGCCTGCAGTGACAGGACAAAGGGGAGTGGCTTCAAACTGAAAGTGAGCAGGTTTATATTAGATATGAGGAAAAATTCTTTACTGTGAGGGTGGTGAAACACTGGCACAGGTTGCCCAGAGAAGCTGTGGCTGCTCCATCCCTGGAAGTGTCCAAGGCCAGGTTGGATGGGACTTGGAGCAACCTGGTCTGATGGAAGTTGTCCCTGCCCATGGCAGAGGGGCTGGAACCAGATGATCTTTAAGGTCCCTTCTAACCCAAATAATTCTGTGACTAAATGGAGTTTTATCAAGGTTGACCTGGAAAATAGGCACTTAAACAGCAGAAAACTCAATTCCTGTAAGTCAGTAGTTGAAACTTTGTAAGTTACAAAAAACTCTTAATATATACTTTCAAGTGACCTACAGTTAAATTCAGAAATTATCTGTCTGCTAAAAAAAATTATTAAAGCTTCCTTTTTTTATTTATTTACTTGATTAAATGTAAAAGTATATCTGAATGGATAAATGCATTTTAAAGAAAAGGATTAATATTTTAAGAACAATAATAGTGTCTCTGACCTACAGATGCAGACGCTGCTTAAAGAAAGATTTTCACATATTGGGCTGGTTTTCATTTATCTAATGGATAATAAGCTAATTTTTCTGCATAGTTAATAAGTATAGCAAAGTCTCTTTTATAAACAGCTGTGACTTATTGGCAGTATAACGTAACCAAACTATCAGTGCATAGAATTACCAGAAATGTATTAAATGACAAAATTATGTGCCAGCAGTTCCACAATGAGAATTACCAGACCAAAATGGCAAAGCTCTGCATTCTAAAATTCAAGAAAGAAAACACATATCTAAAAAACCAAAACCATACCTCCTCATAAAGAATAATAAAAAAAAAAAGGCAGCACAGAATTATATAGAAACATAAAATGGTGCCTTAAGTTTTTGAAATATAAATTGCCACAGACTCTACAACATACTTTCTCTATTTTAATGTATTCACTCAACAAAAGATATCAGTAGTTTATTTATAGCTCTGGTGGTCTTTTTTCCCCCCTTTTCTCTCTTTCCTTGATTGCTTATCTGCTGGGAACTGGACTTCCCACTTAACTCATTTCTGAAAGGTCACAGCTTATCCTGACATGAAAATTAGTCTGTCCTATTTAAATGATATAATTTTGGTGGTAATTTCTCTGTGACATTCGATGTTAATTTAAGGGATTTGAGCTTCGGTGTAAAATCTGATATTAACAGTAAAACATTTACATCCTTCTGAAATCTGTTGACATTAGGGGCACTTTTTCAAGATAGAAATTCTGTATGAATTTCTTGTCTTCTTTTTTTATCTTCCATAGACTCGCCTTGTTGGAAAGGTTACACTTAGAGAGACTTGATGGAATTATCTATGCTCTGAATTCTCCTTTTATTTCAAAGGCTTTTTTGGGTTTTGTTAATCCTGTTAGATAGACTTTTGGTGAGATCTGTGGATTATGGCCAAAAAACACTAAAAAATTCAGTATTTCTTTCTGTTTGAATATTTGCAATATGTAGATTTCGAGGTGGAAAGACAGAGGTAACACTATATGTTTTTGAAAAATATAAGCCTTCAAAATTCTGTGCACTTGTATGAACTACAAATATTGCTTTTACAAAAAAAATATATTTAAATAGAAGTTTAGTAATACTGTTATTTTTCTGAATTTCATAGTCATTTCATTATCTCTGCTTATATTTGCACATCCAGCTTTTTCTTGCAATCTATACCTTGGAAGCTGCATAAATTTTGGAAGTAAGATAGTCATTTTGAATCCAAGAGCTCAAATCCCTCAAATTTCCTAAAGGAAACCTCAAGTGCTACCAGTAGATGCTTCAGTCAATCTCTTTGGTAGCTGCTATCAAAGACAGTATAAAACACTGTGAAGTACTGAGGGCAGTAAGGTCAAAATGAGTTGACAAGTGAAAGACTATTTAATTATAATTTCTGTGTTCTGCTCTCTGCTCACTTATTCTTGTGGAAGAAAAAAGTATATCACATAAGTGGAAAATAGGTTTATAGGTTTGTTATTAAAAGGAAAGGAGTAATGTAAAAAACCTGACCGGTACAGGATTATTTATTGTACATTAAAATGCTAATTATACTAAGTCTGTGTTAATGATGATGCTAGAAGGGCACGAGTTTGGATTAAACTAATTAAATATAACCTAAAGGAAAGAAGAAAAAAAAGTTTGGCTTCTCTGAAGCTGCATATATATAATTAAAACAAGAAGTAACAAGAGAATGTAAATATAATATTGTACAGATCTATAATGGGGAGATAGTACTGTAAGACATTTAAGGTATTGGATTTATATTTTAGAAGGTATAATAATACATTGTCTAATGCTCAGAGCACATAAATTTACATAATTTCATACCCAAGTCCAAAAAAGTCAGTGAAAATTGTTAATTAGGAAGTAAACTTAGTAAATATGGATACACTATACAAAATTTTAGAAAAAAACAGTCTTTCCCTTTTACCCTGTTGTGGAACCTTCACCAATAATCCTTTGGATCCTCATTGTGTACAAAACAAAGTTGGTCCAAGTATGGTCAAAATTCCCTATAAGATCAAATAAACTGGTAGATAAATTCCTTACAATAAATGTGTGTAGACAATCCATTCATCTCCTATTTTATATAGTTTTGAAAGATTCAGAATGACTGACATTTGGATATTAGAAGTGAATTGGAATTGAGAAATAATGCAGAACATGAGACAGGGCTTAGAATCATGTTGTAGAAGAGGTATGAGCTATTTTTCAAAGAAGAGGTGTTATTTTTATTCCGAACAAATTCACAGACAGACCTTTCAAATGTATATAAATTTGGAAATTCACCATGAAACAATTCTCTGTTGTATTCATGTTTTGCATTTAGGGTGAAAATTTAATGAATAGTCTAATTTCTTTAGGGGAAAAAGAACCAAAAATAAAACCAATAATAAAAAAATAAACAACCAGAATATGCAGGAAATACAGCATTACATTGTAGACAATCTTAAAAAATGGTTACATTTTGAAGTGCACTGTATGAAACTTGTTTAAAAATTCCACACTAAGCTTTAAAATCTTGGTATCAGGATGGACCATCAGAATTTGCTGTCCTTCCTGCCCGTATTTAATTGTCGTTGCCTGGCTTGTGATAATCATAATGATACATTATCTGCAAGGAGAAACATTTGTCTTATTACTCTTGTAATAATTACTCACATCTGTGAAACTTTTTATGTAGAGGAATCAGCTGCAGGGTGGATTCAACTTTCCTGGAGAAGAAAGAGGGATCTGGGAGGTAAGATGTGTCGGCACCATCTTTGCCAGCAGGAGACACCTCAGCCCAGGAACACCAAATATTCCCATAGTTACTGACCTGCAAGACAACAAGGTATGTACAGTGGTGTGGGGGGATAATGGTCCTGGTTACTACTTGGATCATGCCGTGGGTAGTCTGATTTTTTCAGTTCAAGAAGGAACGTCAGTGTGGTGCAGGGCGTGCAAGAACCTGCTTGGTCACTGGCAAGGTGTGTGAGGAAGCACATTCCTGTCATCAGTACATTGCATATTCAGGGAGGCATTCCAGGATTATCCCAAGGACGTGCAGTGGATACGGATGGGGTTGTCAAGGTTTGAGTAATAGTTTGGGAGTTCTCTGATGAGAAGTGCTCAGTAGTTGTGAACACAGCCATTAATCCCTACTTTTACAAATTTTCAGGATAAAGATATTGGATATAATAATAAGACCCCAAGGGCATCTGTGGGGAACAGTGCTGGACATTATTTCCTCATCTAGATGGAAGTACTATTTATAATTAGCCTCTCCTGAGTTAGACAGACAGCTTTTGATTCATTTAATTGTATTTCTCTTCAAACCAATTTTATTTAATTTCCCCATAGGATATGCTTTGACATAGTATCAAATACATTCTGAGAAATCCAGACAGACCTTGTGCATGTCTTTCTCATAGTTCTGCAATTGTATCGACAGAAGATAAGGAATCAAGATGGCTTGGGACATTCAGTTTCTATGGATACATTTATGATTCTATTTTGCAAATGATTCCACTCTTTTCCAAATGGCAGCCCCGTTCATTAGCACATACATTTATGTGAATGACATTAGGTGCTAACATCACTTTCTCTTTCACAGTTTTATATTTTAAGATTGAGACTTATTTGCACTAAAGGCTCAGAAAGTTATTCCATACTCCGCAGCTTGGTTTCCGTGGTTCCTTCACTGTTCACATTCATGAGGTATAGAGAGCACAGTCTTGAACAAAGTTAACTTTTGTGAAAGGTTTTTTAATTGCTTGGTTTTAATCCAAACACTGCTTTGTTCCCTTCTGGTTTAGTTTCCTAGCTAATAATTTAGCCTTGGATTTTGGAATGCTCAAATGACCTCCTTGTAGGCTAACCTTCCCACATATGATTTTCTGTAGTTGCAAGATGTACTCCCTGATTATTTTGCCCTTGAATATCTTGGTCTATTTTTATTTTGTTAGTTTATTGTCTTAAGACATGTAAGCCACCAGCAATCCTCTTTTTATTTTTTTCTTCTTTTTTTTTTTTTTTAACTTCTCTCTGTTTCCTCCAACTTTTAACAAATTTCACTGTCTAGCAGTAATACCAAGAACATAAGAAATAGTTACTTCATTAGATCAGATTAGAGAATCATCTTGTCTGGAGTCTCTCTGACAGAGGCCAATATCTAAAACTTCTAAGAAAAAAATGCAAAATGATGAACCAAATTCTATTTCCAAGAAAGCAAACTTTGAAGGGTTACAAAGCCACTAATAAAATCAGCAGGAAGAAATAATCCTTCATAATCAATTTCAACTATTTCTCTCTCTTAATGAAAAAAAGATGTCACCATCTTATGATTTAAAATAATTAATTTTTAAGTGCTGATTTTTTCTAATAATTGATCGTGCTTGGCAGAAGCACTCTTGGATTTTTAAATGACCTTTGCAAGACATTCAGCTCTTAATTTCTGAAGAGACAAAGGTTTAAAAAGGCACATAATTTATCTCCTGAACCAGATATGGGCCTAGCTGTATCCAATATACCACAGAAGCTTCAAGTTAAGGATTCAAATTATTTGAGCTTATTAAAGAAAAGGAAAGGTGTATTTTCTGTAAGGTTTTCAATAGTTTGACAAATTTTAAAACATTTTCCTATCCTATGGATATGCATATCTAAACTGCTTTTTTTTCATACAGAAGGTGCCTACTTTCTAATATCCTTTTTTTTAAAGATAATGAAAAAGTTAAGAACATTTAAAATTTTGCTATGTTTAGCAAACCATTGGAGAATCCTAGATGGTTACATATGTAGGATTAACACTTCATGCAACGAGACTTCATCAAGTGTTTGTTTATTGCCTAATATTTTGATAAAATAGTATTTCTTATGGTTTATATCATTATTATCTATTACAGAGATTAAAAAGTCATCTTTGATTATTTCCAATTGCATCATTAATAAGAAAATGAAATTATATTTTTCTAGTTTTTCAGCTATGTATTATTTTTCGGCTCTTCATCTAGAAATTAGAAACAAAATAATTTTGGTTTATAAAACACTGTTTAAAGCAACCTGTAATGACCATTGTGACAGGAGCAGTATGTTCACTCCTGGAAACAATACCTTGTATTGCAGCATTGAGAAATAGCTAGTAATATGTCAGTTTTCATCTTTATTTTATGAATTTTCTGTTCATAAACATAAGAATCTAGTACTGGTCAACACTGCATTCTAGGATTAAGGCTTTCCTTCTATGTATGTAATCACTGAGAACTGTTCTTGTTCAAAGTTTTTGCTTTAGATCACTCAGGAACACACACAAACACACATACAAATGATAATAAAAGAAAATGCCAGAAATTATGTCATGATGAATAAAACATTTCACTTGAGACACATTTCTACTTGTAGACGCTTGCAGAGACAAGAACAAAATATCTCAGCCAAGGTACATCTTCTAACTTTTCTGAGTTTAGTTACAGACTAGTGATATTTTGGGTATCTATTATGTTTGGTCTTTTGACCAAAAAAACTAAATGATGGAATATTTAGAAACTCAAGTGACCCCATTAAGGCCATTTTGCCCTATTTCCCAAGGAATTTAAATTATGTTTGAATATGTGTACTTAAAGTGCTCATGAATAATTCCACTTTTCAATGATAAAGTTCTAAAGAGTTTAATATGCTGTCATGATTTACATTTCACATATTTTTAATATTAAATGCTGTATGTACATCCAAGTAGTACTATCCAGACATCTTCTTAGAGGTGTATGAAAAATAAGGCAAATGTAATGGTTGCTCATTTCAGTAATGTAGACAATTCTGTGTGGTTAATAATAATTGTAATGGTTTCAGTTCAAAAGATAAGGACAACTTCAAAACTACTTTCTTTTGTTTTTTTGGTGTTGTAAGTAGTGGAAGATGAAGAAAGATAACATTTTCTCCTCCACATAGAGTGTTTTCCAGGAGCACTTTGACTGAATCTGCAGCATATCATTACTATTACTGAATGAAAAGTGCCTAAAGAGAGAATAAAAATCAGGGACATGTGTAGTAAGGCTCTGTTTTTTGAAGGTTGAAGGGAGTTAATTTTTGTGAACAATGGAAGAGATAATGTCTTAAATTAAGCAAACAAAAAAAAATTGCTAAACCATTTTTGTGTTCTTAGTTTGAAGTATGGAAATGCATTTTTGGGGCTACTTCTAATGGAAACTAGAGAAATAATTAGATGAAAAATTATGTGAAGGTTTAGTTCTAAATATAAGAATTCTTGGGATCCAATTATAAGAGAAAGACACTAATGACACATTAAAAGTAGATTCATAACCACTGTCACAGAGTGACAGTTAACTGAGAGTGGTGGTACTTACTGCCACTCATATTTATGTGCAAATATGCTGTTTATGTAGTTTAGAGGGTTGGTGACACTGCTTGGTTGTTTCTTTCCTTGGTTTTAAGTGTGGCTGTGTTTCCACTTTTTTTTGTTTGTTTGTTTGTTTGGGGTTTTGTTTTTGTGGGTTTTTTTAAACATTTCCCCATCATTTTAGTCTCTTACCTAAACTGGTACAAGGTAGCAAAATAGAAAACTTTTACCTTACAAAGCTACCACAGCCAAGATGGAACATAGTGTAAAATGAAAGAAATGAACAAATAATAAACAAAATAAACAAAAAGTAGAAGCAAAGGCTTCTGGAGAAGGCTTAGACATTGGTAGAGAGATCTGACTCACTGAAGTGGATGCTGAATATAAAAATTAAAAAAAAAAAAAAAAAAGGAAAAAAAATCTAGTGAGAACCTGATACATAGTAGAGCTTGTGTGAACCAGTTTTGACATCCTCTTAAATAATACAGTGTAACTCAGGGTACAGTACAAACTCTGTTGTAAAGACCCTAGAAAGGTCTGACTTTGGGACTAGCAATATGATTTTCTGTTAATGGATTTGGAAGGTGAAGTCACTAGCTGGGAATTACAATCAGTTTTGTGAAATAATCTGAGTTAAATATAGTCAGTGACAGCAGTGAGTCCCAAGACTAGAATACAATAATTCCTATGTATCCAAAATATTACCTGGTGAAAAGCAAAAATGGTAAATATTTACCATTTGTCTAATGGAATAAGGATAAAAACAAATATCTATTTCAAATGACCCATGTGTAACTTCTTGCTTAGGAAATGAATAAAGGAAACCATTTAGGAAAAAAATTAAAAAGGGCATCAATAAATAAATATGAATCTGTTTTTAAGAATAAGATGATTCATAAATATAATCTCCCATTTGGGTATGCAATTAATCCACACTTGTCAAGCCCCTTACAGTGGTGTTTGATAACTATCCTGTGAAATGACTTACAGCTCTAATTGACAAACAAGTGTTATTGTTTTTAGTGACTTTGTGACTTTCTTAGTTGTCGAAGTACCTGCAAAACAGAGAATTTGGATTTATTATGGTCTCTCACTATCACTTTTTGAAAGAGACTCTTTATAGCTGTGACTGGCTTCAGCTGAACAGTGTCTCCACTTCATTCACTGATTTCAGCTGAGTTGTTGACTTTTTAATTATGTCTGGGGACACCATGGCAAAGTAAACATTTCCCTTTTCTCAAGGGGAAGAATATTATCATTCTGCAATTCTGCTGAAGCCCTCATCTTTTCATTTGAGCTTTTCTTTGCATGTAAATACAAGTGGCTTTGAATGCACATCTGTTTTAAGACTAGAGAGTTCTCCTTTATTTTTGTCTCTTTTCTATTATGTTAAAATTTGATATCTTACATCTTACTGGGCAATTTTTCTGTTAAACCACAGTGTAAGAAGAGAGAGAGAGCAGAGAATGTGTGTGGGATTAACTCCCTCAGAGGAGCAAATCTCCCATTTCTGACAGTATCTGTTTATTAATGTCTATGATATTTTTTTAGTTAGACTTACAAGCAACTCTTTCTTTGAAGCCTGAACTCAATTAACTTGAGTATCAGAGCATTTGTAACAAATGAAAAAAGGTTATATTGCCTGTACTAACGAAATTAATTCGTATTTCTGCCTGTGCTTCCACGCAGCTCCATAAAATTATACAAACACCCTTCCTAAACAAAGATGAAATACTGGATTTTTTTGTGTGTGTTTTTTTTTTTTGTTTTGTTTTGTTTTGGTTGTCTGTTTTAATTTTTTTTCCGTATAAAATTCCTTTGGGAGAGTTTTTGGCACTTCCAGAATGAAAAAAAAATAATTGTGAGATTAAAAGCAGGAAATGTTTTTCACTTTTAGACTTTCACCTAAATTTATAAACAAGGAGAATTTGTCGAGTTCTTGAACTTGTCTTTATTCTAATATTTTTCAATACATTAGACTTAAATGTTCTTGTGTAAATTAAGTTGCTTTGAGTGACCCAGAAAAATCACTTTTGCATTGTGTCTCCTGCATAATCAATAATACTTATGGCTACCTTGAGAACATTCATCAAAACAATTACATTTTTACACATTACATGAAAAATATGGATAGAATTGCTTCTAAGAAATTATGATGGACTACTCCATAAAAGTGCAATAAATTAGAGGTTTCCATTTTATTTAGTTCTGACATTCTTATGGTTTACCTTGTTCCAGTCAGTCACCTTAGAAATATTTTTAGGATCATAGCAGTGGTTTTAAGTAGGCAGTGTATATTATAGTAATTTAGATACAGGATCATATTTTTAATTTTCTTTAACAACTGTATGAAGGCACCCAACAAGTTTACTACCTAAGGTTAGAATATTTAGCAAGGAATCTTATTAAAGAATAATGTATATAAAAGTAAATTGTGCCAGGGCAATAATATAATATATTTAGTAATATATGGATTTTTCCTTGTACCACTTCTATACTCAGCAAAATAATTCCCAATTCTGAAAACTGTTAAGATTGTATGAAATAACTTTATTACCAAATAAAAATTGCTCTAGCAAAGCTTTAATAACAAACACTATACCAATTGAAAACAGAGTAGTAATTTTGAAAGTCTTCTTTTTAATGACTGAGGTTTTTGCAACAAATTTGTGTTTATTAATCTCATACTTCAGGTAGACTGCTGGCTATTTGAAGGGACCAGAAAAGAATAATTCAAGTTAAGAGCAAAAATAACTTGTCTCTTGTGCTTTACCTTCTGAATAGAAATTAACAACACCTGGACATAACAGGTAGAGCAGATTGCACTGCATTTTTATTGCTACTTAAAAAAAGAGAGAAATCAGATTGGTGATTTTTGTTCTACTTCTGATAGGGTTTGAAGGTGAGACTTGAGTCAGGTGTAAATTGACTCTGTCTGGAGAGTACCTTGAGTTGATTTATTTTTCTTTCTCTGTAATGTAGAGAGATTCCTCTTTTGCCTGCTATTTTGGCAACACACTTATCAAAGCAGAGGAAAAACATGTTGCAGAAACAGAGAAAATTAATTCTTGTCATTTTCTACTTTTTTCAGAGATTACATCGATTTATAGGATTTTGAACTTTCCTATAGAACATTGGTTTTTTCCATAGGGAATTCAAAAATATGTTTTTGCTTTGTGTGGTGGATGGAACAGGCATTTGAGCAGATGTTCTAGAAACCTGTCACGACTGGACATCTTTTGGGTTATCATTGATGCTGAGGGTCTATATTTTATTCCTCAAGGTTAGTGAAGCTGGACCTGGGTTTTTTCATTAGCCTGCAGAAGAGAAGGCCTGAGGGCAAACTAGTTTGCAGCTTTTCAGTATGTCATAAGTGGACAGAGGAGATGCTGTCAGACTCTTCTTAGAGGTGAAAAGTGAGAGGACATTATGCAACTGTGACAAGCGGTTGCAAGAGAAACCCAAAGGTGACAAAATCCTGAAAAAGAGTCATTAAGCACTGGAACAGACTGTTTGGAGAGTGTTGGGAAACATATATTCTTGGAGTTTTCAAAACTTACCCTGAACAAGATAACCTAAGTTTCAGTCAGTTTAAGATAAGATTTGAGTAGAGGGATACATGATTCACTCCAGAAATCCCTTTCAAAATTAATTATTCTCTGAATCTATGTAAAGAAATAGTGAGATATACAGATTTTGATGGAGATTTGCTTATTGGTTTCTTTTGTACAAATAATGTACTACTGTGAAATGCGTTGTCTGTATGTAGTGTTCAAATGCTAGTTGGTTTCTAATGGTCCCACAAAATTGCACGTATAGTTCTCCTAATATGGGATTCACTCCAAAATGCCTGGTTTCATTTATCCCGTCTTTATTAGGGTTCTGATGAACAGCTGCAGTCAGTGTTAGTAAATAAGTGCAAAAAATTTGTCATGTGGCTTGTGCTTCTTCTCTTGTGACCACTGCAGATAATATGCACCGAATAGTATTCCTGTCTGTGTGCCATCATCAGGTTGAGCTACTAAACCTGCATTCAGATCACAAAATCCATTTTGTTCCAAGACATGTCTAAGGCATCCATCCATCACAGAACCATTTAGGTTGGAAAAGACCTCTGAGATCATCAAGATCAACCTGTGACTGATCACCACCCTGTCAATTAGACCATGGCACTAAGTCCCATGTCCATTCATTTCTTGAACACCTCCAGGGATGGTCACTCCACCACCTCCCTGGGCAGTCCCTTCCAATGCCTGACAACCCTTTCCATGAAGAAATTCTTCCTGATGTCCAACATGAATCTCCCCTGGCACAGCTTTCCTCTTATCCTGTCACTGGTTGTTTGGGAGAAGAGCCCAACCCCACCTGGCTAAAACTTCTTTTCAGGGAGTTGTAGAGATTGATAAGGTCTCACATCCTTTTCTCCAGGCTAAACACCCCCAGCTCCCTCAGGTGCTCCTCATAGGACTTATCAGCTCTGTTGTCCTTCTCTGGATTTGCTTCAGCACATCAGTGTCTTTCTTGAAGTGAAGCAGCCCAGAACTAGACACAGTCATTGATTCTTGTTCCATTGCAGGCAATGTGAGTAACTTCAAATGTAAATATTTTTGTATTTGTGCCTGATGTTTATTTTCTGTGAGTATTCACATATAACAAGCTTCCAATGGCAGCAGCAATTGCGAACTCAGTATGGTAAGTACTGTTTTGCAATTTACTGATACCTTTCACTATTACTTTTATCTAGTGTCTTATTTTAACTACTGCTGATTGCAAATGAAAAGAAGACCACTCTAACCACATATAAAATATGATTAGAGAGGTCTTCTCTTTATTTGTCATCAGGAGTAGTGGTCTGGTGTATGAGCATTGTGACACTTAAAGCATAGTCTGGAAGTGTGGTGTTGAGGGAGATAAAAAAGGAATTTAGCAGCAGTGAGCTATAAATTGGCTCACTGAGTGTAGTCATTATCTCACAAGTCTTGTAGCACTGGTTCATTGAAATTCCCATCTATTGCCACCATTAGCTGCTGAAACTCTTATCCAATGCAAGTATTGTACTAATTCTTTCCACCTTTTGCCAGGGTTGTATTTTGACAACTGGATTTAGTTCTATCAACTTGTCAAAACTGAGATGATATGCAAAGAATACCTATTTTAGTATTATTTTCTAGCTTTAGGATACTACCACTGTCTTCTGTTTTCAAAGCAGGGGAGAAACTAAATGCTCTTTTTCTAGGATATAATTCATACACAGAAAAATAAAATGAAGGGTTTGAACAGTGGGTAAATTTTAAACCTTCTTTTTACACCCTCTTGGAAAGATATTTAGAATGTTTTTCCACAGTTGGGCTGTAGATTTAATTATCTTAGGACCATTTTGCATAGTATTTTTAGAAATAAGCTGCAAGCCTACACATTTTTCTTTGGTTGGTTTGATTTATTCATTGTTGTGGGCTTGGTGGTTTTGGTTTTGGTTTGTTTTGCTGGAGATTTTTTTTGAAAATGTGACCTGCAGTGTCAGGCAAAGAAAATATTAAATACTAGTATTTTATTTGCCATGTTCCAGTTATCTGGCATCAACCTGTCAAGAGTAATCTTGTTATCTCTGGGCTTTTGTCTGAACATTGTGCTTCATACTTTGCTAGTTAAGTCTGACTCAAATTTATTCTCCTGCTGTTCTCAGTCTTAACTCTGCTACTGACAGAAATCTTTGCTGGCTATTTTCTAATGTCATGTTTTCATTAATTCTCTCTTGACTCCTTGGAAGCAGGCTGACAAGAATACATAGATCAGAAAGCCTGCTAGTATAACCTCTTAGTTATCAAATCCCACAGTCTCATTCGTTTACGTACTTACCAATTGCAGTGAAATAAAAAAAAATTAAAAATCCACTTATCGACTTCTTCAATTTTTACATTGGTATTGGATGGGAATACGTAGCAAACTCTCTCTAAATATTTTATGAGTATGCACTTTCCAGAATCATTGGAATGAATGGTTTGTATGGCACTACACAAAACAGAAAACAGAGGAAAAGAGGTGTTTTAAGCACTTCTCCCTAGGCTATTCTGATTGGTCAGAGTTGTTTAAATTTATGTCCTTTGTAATCTTTTAGATAAACTTGGATAGCACTCAATGTGTATTGTTTGTGAATTTTGTATGACATATTTTGATGGGAGTATCCTTTCCTGGTGCCTTTAAAATTTGCAGGTTGGCAATCTCATACAAGTATCTTTATCAGATAAATGGTTCACTTATTGCAGTCACTCATTTCCATCATTGCTCTGATGCCAGGTAGAGCTTACTCAAAGCTTCTCAAGAGAGCAGGTAAAATTCAGTTTTATGTTCACTGGATTTGGGGAAGATAAGAGGCAAAAAAGCTCAAGAGATACAAGCTGTAATTTTGAACATGTGGGTAGGTGTAACTTCAACTCTGAACAGGACGAGGGTTGTGGGCCTCAGTGGGGCATGGGGGAGCTGTGGGTAGGTTATACACCATTCTCTTCTTGAAGGTATCACAGGTATTGAACCTTGACTTCGCTGAAGCACTGCTCTATTTTTAGTTCTCTGTTGCCTTTGGGTTTGCTGTGGGACTGGACAGGGAGGGAAGGTAGAAGAAGCAGAGTGTTAGCAGCTGATCCTGGGAAGGACAGACTCCTTTCTCCAGTGGCAGTAAGGTCACCACCATAAAAGGAGTGCCAAAAGTTGAGATGATCTGTTCTGTTAACAAGATGGGGATTTTTTCTGAGGTAGCTTAGGATCACAAAGTATTTGATTTTCCTTTTAATCTCCTAAGGATTTTAATCATCTACAGACCTCAACATTTCATAATTTATTTATGTATTTTTGGGGGGATACCCATAGGATAAAGACATTGAAACAGTAGTTTAATTAGTCTGCAAATTTCTAAATGTCTATGTAGTACCTACTTCCCTTTTCCAGCAATTCAGTTACTGGGAGCTAAAATCCCCAAAGATTTTTTGCATCCCAAATTCTTCTTGCAGTTTCCTTGTTTTAACCCTTATTCCATAATCTTAACATATTTCTCCAAACTTTTTAATTTCCTATTTTGCCCATCCTCCTAATCTGTGTCTTATGCTGTATATCGCTGGTGACAGAAACAAGCTCTTCACAGAGCAAGGTCTTGAATTTCTGGAGAAATAACTAAAGAGAAAAATATTGAACAGACATAGATGTGTGTCAGCAGGAAAGCTTGCTCCTGTGCAAGGTAAACATTTTTGTACCAATTTGCTTTTATGTGCATGTTCCTTGTTGTTGAACTCTGAACAAGGCTGGTTTGGGCCTCAGTCTATGTATGAACTGTGTGAGTTACAATTTGGCTGCCTCTGCACAGCAAATCTTTAGGGAAATCTTCCAGTATTTTCACGTCATCTGAAAACAACTCTTTTGTTTCTTCACCATCATTGGTGTAGCTCTTCTCGGCAGGTGAGCAGCACTCCCTAAAAAAAAATAAATAAATAAAAGAGTAATTAGTCTTTTTTTTCTTCTCTTTTTGTTTTTGTTTTCAGTTTTAAATCAGTATTAGCAATCAGAGCTTTTACTTTGTCATTAAGTAGGACTTTTTTTTTTTTTTTTTTTGCAAGACCTCTTCAGGCTCTTCTCTGAGTGATTCACTGTCCAGCTGAGATAGTATCAAGGCTACGAGCCCAAACAACATGGGCAGTGAGAATAGAACTGATGTACTTATTTTAAACTTATGAATGTCATTATTCTTCTTTCTGGAGGATCCTTCATTGGGAAGAATTTCTTTGTGGAAAGGGTTGCTAAGCAGTGGAAGGGGTTGCTCAGGGAGGTGGGGGAGTTACCAACCCTGGAGGTGCTCAGGAAATGACTGGACGTGGCACTCTGTTCTGGTTCATTTGGCAAGGTGGAGATCAGTCAAAGATTGGACTCAAGGACCTTTTCCGACCTAAATGAGTCTATGATTCTGTGATTATCTGAGTTTCATTAGATGAATGCCAGTGTGTATGTTTGTGGAAGGAATACATTGTTATTTATGCACAGCAATTTTGAATTCATCATGCAAAATAATTGTAAAGAAATAGAAACAAGGTGGAACCTTTTATTACTTCACAGCATCAGGTAAGTTGTACATGTGCACATGCAATTATATCTTCAAAGGTTGCTGTTTCATAACCTTTTCAACAGACTGGGGGCTAATTAATTCTTAAAGAATAGTTCTCTGATCATAGTTGAAGGTGATCTGTCTTTTCTTGTACCTCAGCCTGACTTGTGATGTTATGAAACACTGCATCTGGTTCTTAATAGTCATGTCATACTGCATTAAGTCATACAATACAATCTTGAAAAGATTGATGCAAGGATTTATTTCATGTCATATCTTGATGTGTCAGTCAAGGAATTAGAGCAAATACATATGGATCTTATCTGTAAAAATGTCTTGTGTATGTGGAGTTTTAAGAAAAAAAAATTCATGAAAAGCACAAGCATGAGAAAAACTACTTTTATACTACACTACAATGATTAGAATTATCTGTTAGACTGACATATCTTTGATAAGACGTGGTAAAATTGTTTAAAAAAGGATAGTGGGATAATAATAATAATGGCCAGTCTTCGCGAGCGAAGATCCGGGGAAGGTCTTTCCACCTTCCAGCCTGCGCATTGGATTTTTTAGGTGAGACACAGTGTGCGCGGAACTGAGCCCACCCTTTAATCCTAAGGTTCATCTGCCGGGGCCAAGCGAGCTTGGACGGTGGCAGTGAGGTCCTTAGGACGTAGGTGGGTTGCCTTTTGACAAATAAAGAAACCTTGAGGTACTAGGGATCCATTTTGAGCAATGCACAACAGGAATCTTCTTTGTAGTAATGTCTGAGGCCCTGATGGAGTCTAACATCTTAAAATGTAAGAAATAAATGTAGCTAGTGGTGGGGAACATTCAAACCAAAATGACCTCTTTGTATATTTCTTCTTGTTTGGTATTCCTGGTGTCCATACCAAAAGAAAGATTCGCATTGAAATTGAGGGCAAAACCCAACAGCATTTTTAGAAATCTCATCTATATGATGAGCAGTAGGCAAAGCTATCTGGACACAAACCAATTAAAACTACCTGTTAGGTCAGAACTATTTTAAATGTATCAAATCTATTTTTTGTCAGTAGATCATATATTTTTAGACCCATTTATATGGCTTAGGAACTGTATGTGAGTAATAAACACTGAAAGCTTTTTTTGTGAGGATAGTTACAATCTGATGGATATGTCTTTGGCTCCTGAACTGAAAGATTTTGGTGGTAAATATTCAGTTATAAAATCACAGAATCATAAAATGTAAGAGTTGGAAGGGACCTTAGAGATCATCTTGCTCCAACACCCCTGCCACCCACCTTTAACTAGACCAGGTTGCTTAAAGCCCCCTCCAACCTGGCCTTGAACAGTTCCAGAGACAGTCATATATGTCTGTGTACAGTGTTTGATGGAGTCCATGACCTCCAGCTCCATTAAGAGATCTTGAAGTCTGAAGAAGCATTAACTACTAATGTAAATATGTAAAACTGAATTCTCTACAAGAATGGCTGTAAGACAGTAAAGCTACAATTAACCATGCCCTAGATTTTTGAAGGACATCTGTAGCTTCTAAATTTTCCCCATTTACTATGGTCAGAGATTATTAAACAGATAAACATATTTTTTAATTTAGAAATCACCCACTTTTTATGATTGACTGACTCTTCCTGCAGCAGGTACAGAGTTAGATGTACAGTTACCCTATACTAGGATGTCCTTTTCAGGATGACCAGTGCATGGAGATTTTTTGGTGTCTTAAAGTCAAGCTACTTTCAAGAAAGACAGTGGTCAGTAGATAATAACAAGAGAAAAAGCCTAACAAAGTAATAAATGCTAAATTAAACTAACACAAAATTAATTAAATAAGTGAAAGTATTGTCTATATTCAATTATTCAGAAAACAACAGCAGGTGGACAGCAATGTAGAAAGCTCTCTGTGTATCTTTCTTCCCCCCTGCCTCTCTCCTCTTCCCTGCTCAAAAAAAAAACAAAAAACAAAACAAAACAAAGCAACAACAACAACAACAACAAACAAAACAAAACAAACAAAACCCCACAAAACAAACAAACAAACAAACCCAAAACCATGTTTTCCTCTGTTACCTGTTCAGGAACCAAAACATTTGTATTTGGAAGGATCAATGTTATTGTATTTGTTCACCTATTCATAAACTTTAGAGCTTTCACGTCAGTTTTCACTAGTGAGATCATTTGCAGGTAGAATGTACATTGTCTAGAGGATCTGGGGTTTAGGTGTGTTTTTACCAGTGAAATATTTGCTTCCTTTGTATGCACTCGTCCCCAGGCTTATGGAAGTATTGTTCAATTTTTCTTGAACGTGTTTCCAAATTAAATTGACCTAGAAAATGCAAGCTGAGAACCTGAAAATGTGTCTTGGATGAACTGTCCTTGTACCTCCAAGTCACATGGGCTTCAGTTCTCCTTTGGAAAGGACCTATGGTCATATTTCTAGTAACTGCTAATTTTCTAATGGTTAACTGAATATCTCTGGCTTGTTACACTATTCCATACAAGGTCAAATTTCAGTAGGTAGGTACTAGAAAAGATTTCTGATTAAGTGGCTCTGTACACATTTAGGGGTTTTTGTAAGATATGAAGGTTTAACTAATGATGAATATTAGGCTAAAATTAATTATGGATTCTTACAAAATATAGTTGTGACCTATTCCACGAAAATGAATTTATCTGTCATGATATGTTGAAAAATTCTGAAAATTCAGGGATGTACCTGAATAGATTATGAACAGATAAAACTGTTGTTGATTTCTTAATCTTGTTTTAACATCAGAATGAGGATATGAAAAATGAAGTAACTTCAAAAATTGACATAAAATCCTTACTACTTTGTTCTGGCTTTCTTATAATGTTTTCAAAGAGTAAGCATATAAATTTTAATAACTTTTTTACCACCTACTGTGCTACATCAAGTTTATAATAACAAAACCTAAAAGTGATTATCTTTATGTGATTTAATATTTCCCTTTGTCTATTTGATATGGATTTGATAATGGAGTTTATGAACTTCATTGTCTCTTGAGACTTCTACTAGGATAAGTCTTACTGCCAGCTAACCTAATCTTATATTCTACCCTATAAGCTGTTTTGTGATCTAATATTATTTTTTTTTAAGAAAGATCAAAAAAACCCCTTGTTTTTGTAATTCTGTTAACACTGAGTTACACATTCCTGGCCTTTACCTCAACAGACGCAATGTTTCAAGTTACCTCAGTTAACCTTTTCTGATTTTGTAGTCCAATGAGAATCTGTCACAGAAACAAATAACAACTAAAAACCATTAATTTTAGACCTGGTTTGGTTTGGGTAGAGTTGTGTTGGGTTGTTTTATTTTTAATTTTCCTGTAGCATATTCAACTTCATTTCAGCCTTCCTTTTGATGACAGAAAACCAATGTCATGTGTGGAAAGGTGATGTTTTATAGCTTTTGGATGATTCTTATATTTCTTTCCTTTGTTACTTTTCCTTGAAATACCTTTTTCCAACTAGTCCTTTTGGAGTTTTAGCAATTTGGAACTACAAGAGAAAACCTAAAAGACAGTATTTAGATGACCTTCACTGCCTCTCTAATGTAGAAAACTCTACTTAAGAGATAGTCATATATATGTGATCATAACTATATAGGATATATATAATTATATAGAGAGAGAGTTATATATATAATAAAGCTTATATTCTGCCTCTGAACATTTATAACTCCATCATAACTAGACCGTGATTGTAAAACATGAGTTGTTTAGTCCTTTTCATTTTTTAAATTTTAATTGCAGAAAAAAAATCCTCCCTAAGTTAAATAACCTATTTGTACATAAGTCTATCAGATTCTTTGCAAATTTATAACATGCTCTATCAAAGTCAAAGATTTCTGTCACCTATTAAAAGTTTGTATACTATTTGAAATACGAACACAAAATATATTGTTTCTTGAAAACATGTCTACTTTCCCCCCCTCCTCCCCAATCTTACCTTCTATTTAACACTTAGACATAGAAGCCCATCATGATTTTTATGTAAAATAAATTCAGGTCAAGATAATAGGCAATTGCACGGTAGCTCTGAATTCTTACAACCATTTTTTTAAAGAAAACTATGCAATGAGTGGAATAAAGAGGCAACAAGCAGACGAAGATACACAAGAATTGCCTGTAGGCTTTCAATATGTTTTCTAGATGATATTCTTACATTTTTAATGTGGTCTGACTAAAATACTAGTGAGCTTGTCTCCTGTGTTGTGTTAAATTTAGCCTGAAACCTTTCTGTTAAGATCTTGAAGCCATATGGTCTTGTTAGTATTTAAATAAGAGACTTCCCAAGAAAAACTCAGATGCGACAGCGTAAGGCTGTTTCAACTTCCTTCCCTTCTGTTCATCTCAAATTAATCCTTATTTTGAACAAAGGTACTGGCAGTACTTTCTTCAATAATATTCCAATGAAGTTTAAAATCATTTGGGACCTAGACCTGCAGTAGTTTGTAATCTTAATGCTATTTTTTTCCTCTCTTGAAATGTGACTGATTTTAATAGAATGGTGGTGTTTTCTTGGTCCATTGAATTTTTGTTTGTTTACTAAAACCTTGAATCCATATTGGGGATTTCTAGGTATACGTGATGAGGAAGTGTTTAACTTTTCTGAGGTAGTCAATGTTCTTTGGCAAAATGTTTATCTGAACATCAAGCACGGGAGACAATAGATAGAGGAAAAACTTGCATTAATTATTTAGAATTTTTTGTAATAATTGTATAATTAGGTAAAATATGTTTACAATTTACAGCCCATCTTTGATAAAAGATTAGTAATTCCCTATTAATATGTAAAAGATAGAATCTGGCCTCAACAAAATCCTGATTCCAAAAAAAATCTATATTTTGTGGCATAAGTTTTCTTACTTTTCAAAACATAGTGATAAAATGAACAAACCATATCAAAAAGACCATAAATTATTGGGGAGAGGGCACGGAAAGGGTGGCAGTTGTGCCATGTATCCATTTCAATCTTCCTTTGTTGTTGTCTACTGATGAAAGACTGGTTTGGATGACACTTGACTTTGAAGATTTGAGATTTGGCTTCAGCTGTGGTACTTTTTGAGCTGAGCATCACTGGTGATACCAAAAATAAACTGGATTCCCAGTCAGAATAAAACTCCCAAATCTCCTTTAAGTTTAGGACTCCTTTGAAATGTAGCAAAGGATTTTCCTTTTTCAATGACTACAGAGGTATTCAAAAAACTGGGTCTGTTTGTTTGTTTTTAAGACTGGTAAAAAAGTATCTGTTAATGGGAAAATTGTACTTAGAAATTATCAAAGATATATTAGGATTACGTACAGGTTTAATATTTTGCATTTTAGAAACCATTAGTGGTTTCAATCAAATACTAAAGATTTCAGGGCATAGAAAGAAAGCTGAAGGAGCTTTTTTGAGCCTCCAGTTTAAAGATTTTAGATTCCTGTATGCTGATGTTATTAAATACCTTAATCCTGTCTTAAAATAGAAATGTGTTTTTCAATCACGTTGTAATTAGATTAACTGAGACTGTTTTGTTTTCTCTGCCAATTTCCAATGAAAATAAAAGGTATTAACTGTGATCTCTAAGATTTATACTGAATATTTGCACACTGTGCAACAAATTGAAAAATCACTAGACTTCTAAGAGATCCATTTAAATGAGTAAGTGACTCAACTTCTGAACTAGGTAAGATTAATCTTTTTCCCCAAAAGTCAGACTTCCAATTGATCTGTCTCACTTTTGTTACCTATAGGAGGTCAGATTCTTCTACACTATATGCATGAACTGAAGTCAACAAATGAATTAAAGCATTCTATGAGTTTGCTTTAATCACCTATTACAGATACTGTTTCCTGCCTCTTTACTAGTAGCCACAGTTATTTGATTTATTGAAGGTATTTTTAAAACAACTTGAAAGGGAAGAGGGCAGTGTCTTTATGATTCCTTAGAAGGGCTAAAGGACAGAAAAAAATGTCAGTAGCTGGAAGCAGTACCAGTACAGGGAACAGAGGAAAGAAATGACAGAGGTAGGACCTGTGTTCTGGGCTACAAAGATGGTGAAGGGCCTAAGAAGACTGTATAAGGAGAAGCTGAGGGTACCTGGTTGATTCAGGCTGGAGAAGAGGAGAGTGAGGGGAGACCTCAGTGCAGTTACAACTTCCTTGTGAGAGGAAGAGGAGGGGCAGGCACTGATCTCTTCTCTGGGGTGACCAGTGACAGGATACAAGGGAAAGGCCTGAAGTTTTGCCAGAGGAGGTTTAGGTTGGATATTAGAAAGAGGTTCTTCACCCAGAGGGTAGTTGGGTGCTGGAACAGGCTCCCGGGAAAGTGGTCACAGCACTAAACCTGACAGAGCTCAATAAGCGTTTGAATGATACTCTCAGGCACAGAGTGTGACTCTTGGGGATGGTCCTGTGCAGGGCTAAGGGTTGAACTGGATGATCCTTGTGACTCCCTTCCAAACTATTCTATTCTATTCTATTCTATTCTATTCTATTCTATTCTATTCTATTCTATTCTATTCTATTCTATTCTATTCTATTCTATTCTATTCTATTCTATTCTATTCTATTCTATTCTATTCTATTCTATTCTATTCTATTCTATTATTCTACCAAGTATGGTAGGTTGATCCTGGTCAGCTGCCTGCTGCTCTCTTACTTTCCATGCTCAGTGGAATAAGAGGAGATTAAGATGGAAAAACTTATGGGCGGAAATAAAGAGGCAGGCCACTTACCAATTCTCATCATGGGCAAAACAGACTCAGCTTGGGGAATATCATTTTAATTTACTGCCAATTAAAGTAGATGGTGAGAAACAAAGACAAAACCTCAACCAACTTTTCATTAGTCCCTCCTTTTCCCATGTCAAACTTCAGGGCCTCATTCCAAATCTTCTATCTCCTTGAACAGTGAAGGGGGATAGGGAATGAGTAGGTTGTGATCAAATCATAAAAGGTTTTCTCTACCATTTACAATGAAAGAATAATTTCATCATTTTTTTCATGATAAGTTAGGAGAAGCAGACATATCATGAAATTTATCTTTTCATATCAAAAATTCCATTCTGGAATCTTCCTCAGAGATATAGCAGTATGGAAGTTTAAAATGCATAAAATCATAAAAAAATATAATAGCATCAAGGGAAAAATAATTTACAATTTCTTTAGAGTAGACATTTATTTAGTGATTCAGACATTTCTGGCACCACTGTGGTCTATCTGAAAAGATCTCCAGAAATTATTCTGCTGACAGAGCTCTGGCAGGTGAAAAAGTGAAGCCCTGTCTATCAAATATGACATTTCATGTGATTACTCTTTTAAATGTCATCTTTCCATAAAAAGCATTTCCTAATTTCTATTTATGCTGTGTCTACATTGTTTTTGAAAGGCATCCTCTGATCTTGCCTAATTTTTGCAAGGGTGATTGGCAGGGAGGCCAAGATATGCCCGCAGTGGTCACTGACCTCTGTGTGACTGATAAGGATTGGCAAGTCAGCACACTACCAGCAGAGCATTGTCTTGGAAGAAATGTAAAAACAAAGTGGGCAAGTCATGAAGTATCCTTTGAACTTTATGATCTTTCTTCTGTTTGGAAAACAATCACCAACTTAGTTGCAGTGTTTTGTTTTTTTAAGGTATCCTCTTCTGCCCTCCCTCAACCCCTCTGGGGTAAATGTGTTGGGTACTATCTCACCAATCTCTCCACTCTTCGCAGTTGCAGTCTGAGAAATGCAGTGCACATTTCTGAAGCTTCCACAATTTTCTGAGGTGGCTACTCTTTCTAGTCTTTCTCGAAATGGACATGTAAGTAAGAAGTCTAACCCAGCATTTAATTAAGGCATGTGCATGAGGTTCATTTTCTACTAGGTTAGTATTTTCTCAGTTATGAGGAGTATTGAAAGTCTGAATATGCAACAAGATTTGTCAAATGCTACTGCCTGTTATCTCACCAACCATTATTCAAAACAAAACAAAACAAAACTAACCCATAAAAGGGTGAGTAAGTAGCCATATCCCAGTTACTGATGTTTACTCAGTTTCTGCCTCTGATATTTAAATTGTCTTAGAACTAGTTTGTGTATCTAAAAAAGGTATATAATTCTAGTGTGTCTGTCTAAATAACTGAGTCTTTTAAAAAAATTTTAAATTACTAATTTATGTTTCATTTGGTGGTGTTAGTATAATTTTTAGGGATTTAATCTTAAAGCACTTTAATTATGTTCCTCTTAAGTATTAAAGTGAGTAAGAACAAACAATAGCAAATAGTGAAAAATCGCTATAGCAGTATGGAAAATGAAACAATAAGTATAATAATCTCTCATTCTTTGTCTGAAAAATAGAAAAGACATAGTATACCTTCAAAAGAAAAAGAAAAGGACAAGAAGGACTTGAGATAATTTTAAGATGAGCTTTTGAGCAGCCATAGGTCCTTTGCCCACATTAATTACTTTGCTGATGTCAGCCACTGTGCCTGCCTGTGGATGTCTGGATCACATTCCAAAACGCATTTCTCTTTTTCGTCTGTGTCTGCAAGTGGCAATAGTACTCTTTAGAAAACTGTATCACATCCTCACATTCAAAGCTTTTTGGCTGCCTTTATAGATTTCCCATTTGCAATATCTGAGATGTTAAAATTGTGGTGACTTGGGAGATCCTTTTCAAAACAAAATACTTACTTGTCAGAGCATAAACACAGAGGAAAACATCAATTAAAAGTTGTGTGTGTGTTTCTTATTTTCCTTTTACTAGTATTCCACAGCAGTGAACTTCTATTTGTATCTAAATTTAGTGTACTTGTTCTTTCTAACTAACTAATGAATTTTAAGTTTCTTTACATTGTTTTTTTCTACGGGACATGTTATATTGCAATACCTTGAATAGCACAGACCTGCACCCAGTTAATTATTTACTTTTGGCACTTTGTTTTGGTTGTCAAGAGTTAAATTCCTTTGCCCCTCTGTCTTGGGCACACATGAGAGGCCCAGCTGGCTGTGGTGTCAGCTAATAATTCTGTGACCTGGGACTTTCATTTGAAATAAAACATTTCTTCTCTAACTTCAAAATAACAAATAAAACCCCCCAATATAATTAGCATCAAAATCATATATAGAAGGGCCTTTTGGGGATGTGTGATAAGCCAGATTTTGATTTTGTGTTGAAACATAAAGTATGGATTGAGTTATCCTTTTCAGTCCGACGGGCTGAGCACTGAATTTCCACAGAGAGCCAAGCTCAGCATTACCAGAGAGTTGCCCATTTACTGCAGTCACAGCTATTTTGTGTAGTGTGGCTTTATGACCGTTTATTTTGCATTTCAGTGTTGGAGCCAACCTGGTCTTCACTAAAAGATGACTGTTCTTACTGACTGATAACAGGACTATTTGACCTGCTTATCCTGCTGCAATTCCTCTGCCATGCTGTCGATGTAATACCTGAAATGAGAATGGGAAAAAGATTTGGTTACATGTTCCTAAGGTGACTCAGATCTAAGGGGATTCAATCATTCACTGAAATGCTAAAATGACATTCCTAATAATGGGGGAAACTATAATAATGTATCCACTGGAAACTAGTAGGAAGTAATAGAATTTAAAAAAATATCTGGTCACACTTACATTTTGTTCAAATGATAGTTTTGTGTATTACATGGGAAAAGGACAAAGCAATTTATGTTCTTATGATTAACCAAACTCCTTCACTATAACAAAATGGAAAAAAAAAAAAAGAAATTTTCAACCTTAAACATAAAGGCTTTTTTTTTTTTTTTTTAAATTTAGTAAATGTTATTATAGTTATACTGAAGGATAGAGGAACTTTCTGCTTGTAGTGGAAAATCGGGCAAGATTCTTATTCTAAACAGAAACAAGTCATCATTTTCTGGGGAAAAAACATGTACTACATGTCAAACATTCAAAATAAATGTGCAGAGCTTCCAATTCTGTAGTGCTGTGTGGCAAATACTTTTAGAATATTAGCTTCCAACTTCCCACAGTCTGATTCATTGCCTTAATTTTAGCTTTAAACCCAACACTGAAAATGTTCAGATTCTTTTCTCACAGGAGATTTCAAAAGCATTAATTAAAATATAATAAAATAAAGTGAGCGGTTGAACGGCTTTCTGGACTAGTTTCAATTTTACTACAGAGAGGAGCCTGGCAGGGTGCACACGGTGCATTCCAGGGGAGCAGCAGCAATGCAGGAGAGCTCTACAAACAGGGCTAATCCATTTAGCTCCAGGAAGCTGCACATCAGAAGTTATGTCACTGAGGAAATTTGTCAAAATGCTGATGGCTTCTTCTGAGATAGGGGAATCAAAATTACTTCAAAAACTTTTCACAAGAAATTTAGCACTGGGGGATTTTAACCCAGGAGGCCCCATTCTGTGCTATGATATCTAGTCCCCTGGGCTAGGGGAGTCCCACCATCTGGTGCCTCTTATCCTGCTTCAAAGTATCTTTCCCTCTACCTCCAGTTCAAGATCCAAAAGGATCCCTTGTGCTGCTTAATACAGAACATGTTATTGGATATATACTCTTTCTAACCGTGGCCGAATGACCAGAAAAAAAAGGTTTAAGGAATTTGTGCAACAGTTTTCCAAACTACTAAAGGTTTAGAACTGCTCATTCAGCACAGCTGCAGGTCTTGGTCTCACATCAAATGGTGGGAACTGTAGTTATTTAACATCAAGGCCATGAGGCTCCCATCAAACCCGGATTGTTGCACTGAACGGTTCCGCCCAGGACACCCCTGCCCAGGAGCTTTTGTCTCTGGAATCATGATTATAGGATGTCCAAATCTCTCATGAGTTTTGCTTCTCAAACAGACTATGTACCCCATGGTTTATATCGTCATACTTCTATGAACAGCAGAAAAATTATAATTTATTTAACCCAAGCAAGGGTCTAGCCTGTTATTGTGGACTTCATTAAAGTAACTACCTTTTTCAGAAGTTATGGCAACAAAGGGTTATATTTCTCAGATCAGAAGTTTGAAATGCCTTACATAACTGGTTAGAACAACATATACTGCATGAATGTAAGGATCAAGCTTACTCATCTCCCTGTTTTTGGGTAGGCACTGCAAATGCTTAGGAAAATAAATCAGTATAGACTTTGTTTTTTAATCAATTCTATCTTTGAAAATTATTCAAATTTCTGACAAGACTCAGGATCAAAATTCTATCAACAACTATCTTAACAAAATCAAAATAGAAATTGTAGAACTTCACATTTTCTGGTTTTAACAGAAAGAGGGTAGAAAAGGACAAAGATGATCAAAAGGGTTTAGGGAAACTTGTAGAACAGTCCTCAATAAATTTTTCTTGTTCTTTTTTGAACATATTTATGCTTCTAGTTTTCATATCCTATTATAAGGAGTTTGACAGTTTACCTGTGTGATGCCTGGGGAAAAGTGTTCTTGTTGGTAGTGTTGATTTATTGCCTCACTGTTTTACTGGGTGTCCCCTGCTCTTTGCGTCAGGAGCCTGTTCATTAGAAACAATACCTCACAGTTTTTCATGGTATTTCTGATTCCTTCTAAAGAGAAAATATTTTGGACATGTGCTGAGTTTCTTTCTGCATGTCTTGTTTTTTTTTTTTTTCTTTGATGCCTTACTCTGTTTTCAATTCCCTCTGTATTATTAAGCTTTAAACCATTGTCCTGAGAACTATCCCTAAACTATTTTTTAAAAATAAAATGTTAAAATGTGAATTTTCTCTGAGAAGTCCAAATGTCTACCTTGTTTTTTCCAATTGGTTCAAATTTTGCTATTTTTTCGCTCCAGGCTGAGTTGTGCCTGTCCCCATTATTGCCTGGGAAGTCCCACTAATGGTAGACATTAAGGTATTCACTTTACTTGAAGAATATTACAAGGGTATGTGATACACTGAGATGGATTGTTTTATCCTATATGCTTAAATTTACTCCTTTTATATTTCATTCCCTGATGTTAGTGGAGCAGTCTGGTGATTTCTCACTATAGCTGTTAAAACACTTGAGAGTTTGCTTATAGTTCTGGTATATTTTAGAGAGATCTCTGAAGAAAAACAAGATGTCCTTCAGCAGGTCTGTCTCTTTTCAGATAATAAAGAGGTGTTAAAAACATTCTGTATGTATATAGAGGTATTTAAGATACAAAATTGCATGTTTGATAAGTTTTTATTGTTGTATTGTTTTCTTTTCTTTTCTTTTTGAATATACTGAGTTTCACCTCAACTCAGGAATAGATTTTGTGTACAAAAATAGCATTTTTCATCTGGGAAGTAAGGTGCTTAAATAACCTCAAACAGACAGAGGATAATGTTAGAACTTCTCTTCAATACCTTTGATTTGTTGCATAGAAATCTTACTGTAATCTGAGCTACTCATTTGTCTGGGCTTGCTTTTTAAAATCCTTAACAAAGAATCATCATTGTATTCCAGTTGCTTTTCAACTGTATCATTAACAGCATGTATTCTTCTAAAATAAGTTTATTTTAATTCATATAATTTAATAATTGATTCTGTTTTCTTCCTAATACTTCTATTATTTTCTTTTAGAAACTTAGGTTTACTTAAGATAAACTAAGTCTTCTAACATTCTGCAGCAGTAGAGACAGTAGAGAACAACCTAAAATATATTCGGCACTTTGCCTTGGTTTTCTTCTAACAGTTTCAAAAGGAAATATATAACCTGGAGAAGTTATCCATGTGCTGCATTGCTTTAGGAGATTCTCTTTTATCACTTAAAGTACTCAGTGAATTTTACTTCATGCTGCAGTTAAGGACTATAGCACAGAATTCTGAGTCATCTTTGAAGACAATTTCTCATTTCCTGTCTCATGAGAGGAGGAATGACTGTTTCTTTGACCCTTACTTGGTGTGTTTAAAGTGTAATCATAATACAGTTTGCAGAGGGTGTTTTGGTTTTTTTAAGTGGATGAGTAACAATGTCAGTCATCATCATCATCATGGCTAGGCTTCACGAATGAAGGTTTGAGAAAGTCAGTAGTGATATCCAAAATAGCAGGTGCTTTCATAATAACCAATTTATTCCAGTAAGCCAAGTGTAAATTAACATAATAGAAATATCCCCATTTGGGGATAGCAGTGTGGAAGAAACTTCATTTCTAACAATGGAATGACTTTTTCTTTCTTGTCCTACCTATTTACCTTGACAGTATTGATAGATACCTTTAACATCTTACTTTGATGGTTTAGGATAATTAACAGATGATTCTTCTTTTAATGAACTGAGATTAATCATTCACTCATTCATCTTGACCCTGTTTTTGCACTCTCCCCTCCTTTTTGCCCCCTCTGATCTTCTTGTAATCAGAAAAAAAAGTCCTTTGGCAGTAAAGTACACAATGATTATATTTTGCCTCTCTAATAGAAATTGTTTGCCTTAAATAAGTCTTTCCCAGACAGTGGCATCCTTAACTAACCCTTCGTCCTGGTTTCAGCTGGGATAGAGCTAATTTCCTACTTGCCAGCTGGTCTTAAACCACCACAGCCTTACATTGCTATTTATTTTGACTACTTACTTCTGCCTGGCTTGCTGCAGCTATTTGTACATCCCTAGAAGTTTTTCTTTGGTTTCTTATAGTTGTGAATGAAAATAGCCTATGTGCAAATTAAGAAAATTAAGAAAAGGCTATGCCTTGGGTTTGTGCTAGAAACGGTGTTGATGTAACACAGGGATGTTTTTGTTACTGTTGAGCAGTTTTTGTACAGCATCAAGGTCTTTTCTGCCTCATATCACCCTACCAGAGAGGGGGCTGGGGGTGCACACAGGAACTGGGAGGGGACACAGCCAGGACAGCTGGCCCCAGCTGACCAAAGGGACATTCCAGAGCCTATGATGTCACACTCAGCAAAAAAATTAGGGGCCAGAGGATTGGCTGGGCATTGGTTGGTTGGTGGTGAGTAATTGTTTTCATTTGCATCACTTAACCAGTCTTTGTGTTTCTTTCCCCTCTCTCTTTGTTACTTTCCTTTTCATTGTGATTTATTGTTACTGTTCTTCTTATTATTACCATCACCAGTGACCTGGATGAAGGGACAGAGTATATACATGTGGGAAGAGCAGCTGATACAGCAGAAGGCTGTTCTGCTTTTCAGCTAGACCTGGGCAGGCTGGAGGGGTGGGCAGGGAAGAACTTCATGAGCTCAACAGAGAGGTCCTGCACATGAGGAGGAATAATCCCAGGTACCAGTATAGGCTGGGGGCTGACCTGATGAAAAACAGCTCTTGGGGAAAGGATCTGGGGGTCCTGGTGGACAAAAAGCTTTCCCTGAGCCAGCAGCGTGCAACTTGTAGCCAAGGCGGTCAGTAGGATCCTGGGGTGCATTAGGAAGAGTGAGGCTGTCAGGTCAAGGGAAGTTATCCTTCCACTCTACTTTTTCCTGGTCATTTTGTATCTGGAGTGTTGTGTCCAGTTCCAGACTCCTCAGCTCAAGAAAAGGAACTACTGTAAAGGCTCCAGTGGAGAGCTATCAAGGTGATTAGGGGACTGGAGCATCTCTCTCATGAGGAAAGGTAAAGGGAGCTGGGCCTATTTAGCCTGGAGAAGAGATGACTGAGAAATGATCTTAACAATGCATACAATTTTTACCAATGCCATCAAATATTATCAATTCCTGCAAATATCTTAAGTAAGTGTCAAGAGTATGGGGCCAGACCCTTTTCAGTGGTGCCCAGGGACAGGACAAGGGACAACAGGCACAAACTGAAACACAAGAAATTCCATACAAATATGAGGAAGAACTTTTTTACTTTGAGGACAACAGAACACTGGAATAGGCTGCCCAGAGATATCACAGAGTCTTTTTCTCTGAAGATATTCCAAATCCAACTGGAACAATCCTGTGCAACTTGCTCTAAGTGAACCTGCTTTAGCAGTGGGGTTGGACTAGATGATCTCCAGAGGTCTCTCCCAAACCCAACCACTCTGTGGTTCTGTGATTATGTCTCTATATATATACATGTAATTTTCATTTCAGTTTAAACTGTTCTTATTTCAACCCATGAGTTTTGTCACTTTTACCCTTCCAGTTCTCTTTCTCTCGTCTGCTAAGAGGAGTGACTGTGTGGTTCTGAGCTGCTGGCTGGGGCTAAACTACAAGAGCAGCCACAGATCATGAACAAGCTTTTCCTTGGAAAGGAAAGATTTAGTTGCAAGAATGGAAAAAAGCCTTGTGGGTAGAAGATGAGAATGCAAGTGATAGATGGGGTGATAAAGCAGGGCAAAGAAGAGATTAAAAGGTTTTGTTTTCTTCAATAGGTAGCAAATTCTTAAAATATCTCCATTTCTTGCCAAAAAAAACCGTAACAAACTCACAGCAGTCTTTTTCAATTGGCAACATTAACTCTTCTAATCAATGAATTTAAAATATTCTAAATAAAAAAAGGAAATAAAGAAGTTTGAAAAGACAGATCCCTTCTGCCAAAAATTTTCTGTAGTATGTCTTCATAATTTAATGATTATTTCCTCTGTTTATTACTTGCTCTCACATTCACAAAAAATGTAGCTATTTTAAGAGTTATTCGGTTTCTCTTGATATAAGGACACAACACATTTCCAGTATTTTTTTCCCCATTTTGTTCACCAAAAGTTGGCATTTGCAGCTGCTCTGACATTTCCCCAGAGCATTCTGAAGAAAAACCTAACAACGCCATGCTCAGGAACAGACTGCCACAAGGGCAAAGTCCTGGTGTCAACTCTCAGCTAATTAGGTAAATGTACACCAGAGGTTACATTTAGACTATCCATTTGCATCAGTATCTCAGATTTAATGGTATAGGCACTATGTCTCATAGCGACTTGGAAGGCAATTATTTTGACAATTATTAGAAGTTATAAATAATTCAGGCCATAATAATGCAAAATGAAACCATTAAGACAAAAGCCCTAGGGCAAAAGCCTGCCTCTCGTAAAGACATGAACAAAACACTTCTCCCAGAGACCAGGATTCCTACCACGTGACTGCGTGTAAGAAGAACGACCGAAACAGTTCACAGAATCTGCAAGGTTATGATTCTGACACTGTCAATCCCGTGCTTAACACTTGCCTAATGCAAAGGAGGGAACTGTGATTCCACCAGCAGAAAATAACAGAAATATTTGCTTGAAAAATGTCGGGTAAAGTTGACAATGTTCCCATGCCAAGACTTGGCAAAGATGGGAGGAAGGGCTGAAGGAGGCCTGGGTTGACCTCAGCACCCAGATGTTTAGTGTGCTGGAAGCAGGGTAATCCAGACTCCTCAGTCTGTTTTGGGACACGTAGCAGAGAGTGACAGCTTACTGGATATATGTGGAGAGATCATTTAAATATTTTTTCAACTGGCTTTAGGCTGTTGATTTTTAAATCCTCAAACAAAGATAATGAAGCTCAGGAGGAAAAACAGCTCCTGCAAAGCAACCCCCTGCATACTGCACTGTTCTCTTTCAAAGCATCTTGTGTGGTGATTGAGTCAAGCTCTGTTTAGTTCATAGTTTGAAATGATTCAGTATAGCTGTGCAGAGCACACCACACTATTCTAGATGGAATCTGATTTTCCAGTAATATAGAACGTTTGTTTACTTATTTTAGGAAGTTTATATTTGGTACAATAAGGTTGAATAATACACTCAAAAGACATTTTAATTGTTTGAAAAATAGTCCAATTAATGTAATAGCCAAGTGTTACTGATATGTATGAGATGCATAGTTGTTTTCATCATGCCGGTAAAATCTTTGGAGCCAAAATATTATCATATGTTTTCTTTCCTTTCCTATTTTTATGAATAAACTTGTGCTATTGCAATCCATCTGTGCCTCTTGGATCTTATCCAAAGGCTGTCCATGCTCCATTGCCAGTATCTATACGGTCTATCATAGGATAAAATAAGTCGACACATACAGATATTGATAAATATGTGGGATTTTTCCATTAAAATTATATATTAGGGAGATTATTCATCAAAGACTGTCAAGGCATGGTTTCTGAAAAAATGAAACCAACCCACTAAAACAATTTATGCTGCTTTAAGGTATGAAAAAGTCAGTGTGGCCCTTTCTAGAGAGATATTAAAAGGGCTGATTTTATTACAATTTGTCAGTTTTGTATTGCCAAAAAGAGATGAGGAGTTGTGAAGAAATCCTGATTAAGAATGATTAATAAGAGTATTTATCTTTACATCTAGAATGTGGTTTCTGATTAGGTTATTTGGCTTTCTGAGCCTCAATGCCATCATCAATTCTGCATGCTGAATGTTAATTTGCTCCTCTCTACCAAAAAAAAAAAAAAAAGGGAAAATTAATATTTTTAAATTGCATGTCACCAAAAGTAAAAGAGATATGTATCTTTGCTCTCATAACTGCTACTGCTTAACATTTCGTAGCTGGTCCTTTTCTTTTCTTTTTTTTTTTTTTTTTTTTAATTATTAATCTCCAGACACAGGAAGGACAAGAAGGTGTCTGAGTGCAGCCAGATGGATTTCTCAAAAGCGAATTGTGTCTGGGCAATCCAGTTGCCTATTTTAGTGAGATGATTAGTTCTGTGGACAGAGGCAGAGCAGTGGATGTTGTATGTCTTGACTCTAGCAAAACCATCAACAAGGTCTCCCACCGTATTCTTACAGCCGAATTGGAGACACCGGGAGATACAGGGGGAGGACTTCTGCTCAGAGGGTGCTTGAGAGGCTGGAGAAATGGGCTGAGGAAAACCCCATGAACAAAGTAAAGGTAAAGTCTTGCAGATTGGATGGTCTGAGCTCATATAACAGTAGGATCAGGGTGCCAACACAGCACTGTATCAAATTTTGGGTTTCTTGTTATAAGACAGACAAGGACATACTGGAAAAAGTCCTTTGGAGGACCACTAAGATTGTCAGAGGGATGGAGAACATGGTATATGTGGAGAGGCTAAAATAGTTGAGTTTGTCCATTCTCAAGTGAAGAGCAAAGATGGGCAGGAAAAAAAAAATGTACCTACTGGGAAGACAGAAGGTTAATTCAGACTTTTACTAGACACGTCAATTAAATAAATGTGGGTAAAAACCTGGTCACCATGAGGGTGTCTAGAGTGAGTTGACCAGAGAGTTTATGCTCTATATTTTCAAAATTTGACTGGTGATTGGACCAGACAAAATATGGAAGATCCCTTTAGGCCCATTTTATAGGACCCTTTAGCCCCTTTATTCTGTGTACCATTCTAGAAAGCAGAATGCAGAAAAGTATGAGAACTCTTTTCCTTTATCTTAGCTTCATTAGCAATATGAAACAGATGAGACACCAAAAATTTTTAATGTCAAACTTTATATCTGTGTTCATCTCTCTGCTGACCTCAAAAAGTCTCACTACTTGGCAGGTATCTAAAAGGGATGTTTCATTTACTCTTTTGCAATATTACTACAACACTAAAAGGTAAGAAACTGTATGTTACTTCATAAATGACAAATTGTGTATTGTTTCTTTTTCTTTTTAAAGTTTATTTATCAAAAACTTCCTCAAAATTCCCATAAATGTAATTCATTGGTATTCATACCTGGCATCACTTACACAGAGTAGTCCTCAAATCTGTATCCTTTATTATATCCAGTCAGGACTTTCCTTAGGCATGTGCTGCTCTTAAGTGGCCAATGATAATTAAAAATCAGGGTCTAAGTTGTGTTATAAAGCCTAAACTTTTGTAATGTGTACATAATTAATATAACATTTACTAGTCTAATTTCAATTTTTTAAAGAAAAATTTGTTCTAACTTTAAGGAAAGGAACACTGAAATATAAATAAAGTAATCCTTTATCATTTAAAAATGTCTGTATTCTAACAAATATCCTGATAAATGGTCAAAGTTCCATTAAAATTAACAGGATTCATCTAATGGCTTTTTGTTCACTTAAAATGGAACTAATCCAAATTTAACTTGATTCTGGAGAGATTTTAAAAAGAAAGAAAATATCGAAATGTCTTCTTTAATCCTTGGAAGATTTGAATTATATGCACTTCACTGTTACATAGGCAAAACCGTCACATACTATGAAATTTGAGGGACCTCTGTTTTTATTTCTCTGGATTCAAATATTCAATTTTGGTTGGAAAAAGGAGTCTGTCAACTGCCCAGCTGATCTCAGAGGCTTAGTTTAGAAGCACTAAAAAGTACTTTCATTTAAATTCATGATCTGTGCTTATTTAACCTGTTCTTGAACACTTGTCCATCCTTAGGCTCAAGAATTTCTTGTTCAAACACTTTCTTAGTTGGTGGGCTTTAACAAGTGAGAAATAACTTTATAGCTTCAGGGAAGACCAATCCATGGACTGAGAAGGGAAAACCTACAAAGGGAAAAGCTTAGGAAATATTTTTTCTAATTTATTAATGATAAAAAAAAAAAATAATTCCATATTCTTGCCTATTCTTGAATAGGTTTCATAATAAGACTGAGTTTGGGGTATTTCTGTCAAATAAATAGAGCTGAAAAGTGGTTAGGGTTAAAATTTTAAATTGCTTCACAAAAAACATAGAATAAATAAATAAATTTCTTGGATATGTGTGCGTATATATATATATATATATATATATATATATATATTTTATAGCCCCATGAGATTTTATAGCTGCATATTACTCTGATGCTGATGTGGGCTTCAGTGTGTACAGTATGTTGCTTGTTCTTAATCCTGCTGTGGAAATGGTGGATCACTTAATTTACATAGGTATACAATGATGAACTTGACCTGAACAGTTATTTTCTTTTGTAACTAGATATTAATTAAGTCAAGAGAGACTTTTCCATTAACATAAATAGGTACTGGACTTTGAGTCCTAAGGAAAGTTTTGTATTTAATGTAGGATTTATGCTCCTATAAATCTGGAAAAAGAAAGTGAATGTATATCATATGCATTCAAACAATAACTTCAATAAAACTTGAAGCATTACTTTATTTATTGCTGCTGATAAAGTATTTCAGCAAGAAACTGGCATTTATTTGCATGTTTCTTAGCAGCATGAGCAAATTCCAAAATTATGGATTAAAATTCATGTCAACCTGTATTCATGCATTACAAAAGATTAAGGGGAAAACATATTCAAATTTGGCTAGACTAGGTCAAGTACTGAACTGAGAGTCATTTGAAATGCAAGTGATAAATAGGTATTGGAAGCTGAAAAGGTTCTTCAGTCAGTTATGGCTGGCAAAAATTGTGTTTGCATTTCTGATTTAAAATTGTTCATATTTGTTGGTATCTAAAATGAGAAAAATTGAACATTAAGCCAGAAAGGATCTTGTCATTGTTTAGTTTGAGTTTTCATGAATTTAATCTGAAGAGATATTTGATTTCTGTAATAAAACCTCTTACAAGAGCACTACCTTCTTAGTAATTACAGTGAGGGACACAAGGTGACATCTTTTCAGTAATGTAAATGCATGTGGGATCACTTTTTTGGTGCTGAGGGCTACTTGAAGTCCATCTAGTCTGCGTTAATACAGTTGCTGTTGCTCTGAGTGAGTTGAATGTGTCCCAGCCTCAAGCTGTTGGCCCTGCCTTAGCACAAAATCCAGATCACAAGCCTTTTAATCCTCTCAGCTGTGTATCATCTCAGGCACTGAAGGAACACCAGGTTCTCTCCTCTGCTCTTTGCAGGGCACGTCATCGTGGAGCTGTTTTATAAAGGGGTTCAGCTCCACACAGTTTTGGGCTGTGGTACCGGCCCCTTTCCAGCCACCATTCCTATCACATTTGCCCTCCTGCAGTGCATCACCGAATGCTCAGGCTTCGGGATTTCCTGTAGTTTCTGCTCATGACCACACTGTGACATTTCTCCAGCCCTGTGATGTCCACTTCATTTCCCCAGCTTGTGGCTATGAAGCTGAAGTTCAGGACCATGCTGGAAACTGTTTCTGGTGGGAAAATACTGCATTATAAACGTGGCATCCCATGGGAGCTGGTGCTCAACATCAGATGCAAGAAAGTCCTTCTCCCTGGGCACCACTTCCATGACCCTCTTATTCATGGAGAAGGGTGTCTCCACTGTTCTCTCCAGCTTTGCTACGTCTGCCTTTCATCAGTCAGGGAGCAGCTGATTCTGGGTTTTCAAGTCCATGATAGAAAGACAGCAGTGACAGAGAGAGAAGTGATAGCAAGGTCATTGATCTACGATCAGTGTCAGAAATATTTATTACTCTACTTCTCTTTGTTTATTGCAGTTCCCCAAAGAGTGGAGGAGCATTTGCTGTAATTTCAATACTTGCAGAGTCCTCTGCCAGTGCACCAGCAGTAGCAGCTGTCATTCCTTTCTGTGAACCACCATGGACACAGGACACCAACTAAAACCACCCTTTGAATATTTCTGTCTTGCATGAGAAATCCAGAAGAGTATCCTGTTCCTGACCATGTGCATGGGGATACACTGCCTGTGAAAGTGCCACTTCCCAGTTATAATCCTGACTTTGGATTTTTTTTGTTTTTGGTTGATCCCTTCAGGCTTTCACTGAAAATTGGATTAATTTGTGTGTCTATAATCATACCACCCCTTTCTCAAGAGACACTCCTGGTGTGTGATTTCCAGTGGTGCCATAAATTCCTTGTACAAGGATACTGGTGAAAAATTTTAAAATTGTGTACTGTTTGGTTGGTTGGTTGGTTGGTTGGTTGGTTTGTGGGGGAGTGGGGTTTTTGTTTTGTTTTGTTTTTTCCCCTGAATTAGATTTTCTACTTCTCTCTTTATTTGTCAGAATTAATTTACTCTAGGCAATCTTTTATTTTAAATAAGTAGCCCTAATCTTTTCGTATCATATCTGACATTTTCAGTGATTTCTAAGATTAAGTCTTATAAGAGTGGACATTCTGCCCCAGTCTATATCTGTAAATATGTATGAGGTACTTGGAAACTTAAATAACCAATTCTGTTCTGGCTAAGATATGAGACCAGAAAGGCAGTGAAATACCTCATCCTACCCTTTGTCATTACTTTGTATATTATGAATCTCTTTTAGGAAATTATCACCTTAAATCACTGTACTTTTATCAAGTTGTATGTCCTTATGTGCTTGTAAAATGTATGATTTTTTAAAAGGGCTCATTTCCAACTGCAATTTAAAATGAATATTAGGAACCTATAGAAGAATGTTAACAATGAGCAGGAAAAGAAAAATATTTGAAAGGGTTAAAAATAAAAATAATGCAATTTAAACTTCATAAAAACCCCTACTCTTGCAACAGCAGAACTATTCAATTAAACAAAAAAACCTAATGGTTATACCTCAGAACTAAAGGGAAATTTATACCTTTTTATTCTTCTACAAATTTCCAGTAAAATGACTGGGAAAAGAAAATATCAAATTTTGGTTTAAAATAGCTGTTGAGAATAACAGACACAGAACTGCAAAGAAAACAGACACCTGACAGTGATTCCAGTTATTTACATTTTTTTGGTCTGTGTGCCTCTATACTTCATGAACAGTGAATTTTATAGCAGAATCATTCCTCTTTCACTCTTCATGATTGTAGAAGATAGCATTTTGAAATGAAGTTGACAATTTCAATAGGCAGCTGCTGGTTTCATAACCTATTGTATTAAGTAGGTTTTTTATCTGCTTTTTTTACAATTGTATTTAGATTAATAACATATGAAAAATAAATCAAAGCAAATATTAATGATTAAATGGAAGATGAAAAACTCCACATCCAGTCTTTATGGGAAGACTTGAACTTTTGAATGTGTAGTAAGGAATATTTTAATATGCATTGTAGATTAATTTTTAAAATTTGGACAATAGTGAATAAACATTGTCTTTTTAGCAGACATATCAATCTCCATATTCTAAAAAAAAAAAAAAAAAAAAAATAGAAAAACACCTCAAAAATAATGAGGAAACACCGCAAACAGCCAGGCCAGATTTGGCCAGTTCAAGTGACAGAAACAGAATGAAGCCCTGGACCAAGAAGAAATAAGCCACTATATGCATATATATATATATATATATATATTATATTTAGCTGGTTGAATATTTTCCAGAGACATATGGAAGTTTTAAAATAATTATTTTGTGAAAAATGTAAACTTACCCAGTGAACATGTACTTTCTGCAGAATCTGCGTATGAAGAATGTTTCAAAATTACTAAATTTCTGTCTTATTCAGTATTAACATGAATAAGCAAGTTGTGCCAGGGAAGGCTTAGATTGGATATTAGGAAAAATTCATTCACCAAAAGGGTTGTCAGGCATTGGAATAGGCTACCCTGGGAAGTGATGGAGTCCCTGTCTCTGGAAGTGTTTAAAAGACATGTGGATGTGGCACTCAGGGATGTGGTTTAGTGGTGGCCTTGGCAGTGCTGGAGGAACGGCTGGACTGATGATCTTAGAGGTCATTTCCAACCAAAAGTATTCTATGATTTTATGATTCTAAAATATCTGATTTCAGACTGCCTATGAACTCCAGAGTTCACAGGATGACTTGTTTTCCTGATCTGCCATTTCCACGCGCTCCATTACCTGATCCACATCTGCATTTACAAAAGAAACCAAACTAAACGGAAAAAAAAAATCAGACAACAACAACCCTCCCACCAAAAAAAATTAAAAGTAAAAATACATCTACAATTGTATATTATTAATAGGATACTTGTGTGACATCTTTATCAGTGTAGTCTATCACTTCAGTGCTTACATTAAATCAAAGTTGAATCGTGACATCTGGTCTAGCAATATCCAAAGCTTTATGCTGTTTAGGTTATTGGCTTTCAGGAGCTGCATTAAATGTTTCCCCATGGATTCTATTGTTATTACTATATGACATCCCTCAATGTTATTTTTTTCATTCAAGTTTTGTTTGTTTGTTTGTTTGTTTGCTTGCTATTACTTAGAGCTATTCTTTTTCTGTTCTGTGATCTCATTGACACTCATTCAACTAAATTTTAATTATATATGGGTTTATTTCACTAATTTTGTAAGTAAGTTGCAGTTAATAACATGTTAGTCCAGTAATGAATTCCCATCAAGTGTGGGAATAGGATTTGTAGAAATTTTTAGGTTTAATATAATGAAATTTTTAATGAGTAGTGCCTGTTGTCTTCAGAAAATATTTATTGTTGGCATTGAAAAGAAGAAAAGGCTTGAAACTAATTTTTTTTTTTTTTCAGAACAAATGCATTTTGAATTGTATAGACTTTGATAGGAATTCTAATATAGTTGCCCTTATATTTTTTTTTTCTCGGGCTAGCTTTCCAACCTGGATAATATTTCCTACAGTATATCATTCTGATAATTTACCACAACCTTCTTTTCAGGAGAAAATCCAAGAGCACCCTTTGGGAAATAGAATAAAATCTAAGAATATGGCCTGAAGAGAAGTGTGAGACCAAAGCTAATCAAACTGCAATCCTCATTAAGGTATAGCAGCAGCTTTTTATTCTTTTTTATTATTATTAATAAAATTTTATACATGGCATTTGGCCAAAAGCAACAGGGCTTTCTGAGCAAAAATTAGACAAAAATAGAATTAATTTTTCTTCAAAAATTATTTTGACAAAAATAATTTGTCACTTTTGCCAAGGAAACAAACTAAACTAGTTTTAACAGCACAGTGAATTCTAAACCAGTTGCTTTGTGAAGCTTAGAGAGAGGGCTGAAAAATACCCTTTTATTCCAGATGAGTGAAAAAAACCAGGAAAATTGAAGTATTTCTGTTGTCTAATTTTCCCTTGGTGCATGATGCAAGAAGGACTTATGTCAATTACAGACATTCCCAGAGGGTGACAGGAGTCTAGACAGCAAAAATTCCCCTAGTCTGGCTCAGGGGAGTTTCTGCACCGCAGGAGTATTTGATGCCTGCCAGGTTTTCCAATACGCTAGACTACCAGGTATTTAACCTGATTAAATAATTATTTCTTTGCTTTTTGGTTGTTGGTGTTTGTTTTTTGTTCGTTTGGGGTTTTTTGTTTTGTTTTGTTTTGTTTTTGAAATCAAATATTTACTGTCTTTGAAGAATAAAAGGAAGCTAAACCTCCTTTCTTTTTAGTTTGCTTTTTTGGGGCCAGGATGGGGGATATTAAAAGGTTTTTTCTAATCAAATGCAGATGTATTTTTATGTCAGTTGACATTTAAAAAAAAATGTTGACTGCATTTATTATAATGGTTTGAATTTTAGATGTAATCTTTCTGTGTTGTGGAAGCCTACGAGTGTCTGGGGATTAGACTGCTACACCTCTGTTGAGATACCCTACCACAGCAATTCTATCTCATACCTTAGTGATTTTTCTAAAGAAATAAAAATATGAGCTAAGACTGGATGCGTCACTGAGTTACTATATTTGATGTTCCATTAGCTTACATTTAATGAGCGAGTAAGGAAAGAAGGTAAACACGACAATTGATGTTTCACTAAAAAATAAATCTCTTTACTCAACTTTTCAGTTAGTTTTCAGAAATGAGAAGCTACTCTATATAAATGTATGTGTTCTGAAGTACACGTGGAATATTTTATTATGTATCTTTCAATATTTTTCTTAAACACATTTCATAGCACCTTTATCAGTGCTTCACCATATTTTTTTACAAGATTGCTTTTGAACATTGGTGTTTTCATACCAGTTTTTTTCCTTTCCTCTAAGTGTTACGATGCAAGCTGTATAAATTGGAGGACTTGTACATAGTAAAGTTTTTGTTCAGAAACCTTTAGGATTAAATACAGGTTGTGGTGTACACTGGGACTTTCTTGAGGAAGCATCTTGGGTTACCAGCGTGGATGGTGCTGTTCCTTTGCCCTCATTCTGGTTGGACTGCCAAAGCAGGTTGTTAAAATGATCCAGTAGAAGGCACCAGTTAAATAAATGCCTGAACTGGATTCTAACATGGGATCAACCAAAATCCCACAAAATGTGTGATTTTAAACAACGGGATTGGTTTTCTAAAAGTAATGACTTTTTTTTTCCCTAGAAAACTGAGAAACAATTATCCTTTTTTTTTTTTTTTTAATTTAGTGAAAACCAGGAATAACATCTTTCACAGGGGGATATCTATGGAGAAAATACTGAGGGTATCAGAAGAAAATTATTCTTATGCATGTATGAAGAAGGCATTGTGTATGGTATTAGCCAAGGGACTCCTAATCTTACTAAAATATGTACATATTATAAAAACCTCAGCTTTCATTCACTAAATTTATAGTAAAATACAAAATTCACACAAAGCAATATGCTTTAGAGAACATGTTGCATCTTCAAGGTGATTATTTATTGTGTGAGTTCCACAGAGCAGGCCTCAATAATAAATCTTGTTGAATTTTCTCATTAAAAAAGGGGGTGTTGTTTGTCTTTTTATATTGCTTTTGGGTTTGTGTCATTTTAATTTTGTTATTTGTACAATTTCATATCTGAATCCAGGCACTTAAACTCTGTGGAATTAGAACTGCCATACTACCAATTTCTTTGTTTTCCCTTAATGTCACTAACTTGAGCTGTTGTGCTTGCAGGAAAGATCAGATTTCTTTGAAGCTATATTGGAATTGTTTTAAGAGATTATTTCTACTATATAATGGAAATTTAACACTACAACAATAGTAATAATACTAATGATTTCTTGTGATTTGTTATAAGTCACAACTCTTGCAAGTAAAGTATGTCATGAAGTTATAATAATACAATCATTTGGAATCAAATGTACCCTGAGGGGAGAGAATTTTTTTTTTTTAAGATCATTATGATACTAAGTCTCCTATTCTTTATCTTATTTGCATATTTATCAAAAGTGACTGAAATCATTATCTGAGGATGTGTGACCTATAAATAGGAATTTTTTCTGGAGCTGATTTAAAAATAGCAACATCTGTTTTCTGTCACTAATGAAAAAAATTAATTTTAGTTTTTGGATTTAGAGGAGGAGTGTTCAGAAAAATATCCCAATTCTTATGACACTTCATTGACAAACTCAAAAATGATTTGATACTTGAAAGCTCAACACTGGATTTTTCTGGATAACAGAATCCATTCTGAGTTTTAAAAGAAACAATCCTGAACCAAAGTTAAAAGGCAAAAATGTGGAAAATTTTCCAGGAAAAAATGTTTTGAAACCCTCAAGTGTTAATGTTTTTACTCTTTATATACACTTTCAAATTGAACAAGTTATGCAAGGTGAAAATTAGATTGTTTCCTAAACTTTCTCTGAACTAAAATCTATTGGAACTGATATTTCTGAATTTTGTAAAGTTTGGACAATAAGGGATTTCCCTATGGAAAATTTTCTTGATAGTTTTTCAGCTGGTTATTACCATTTGTGCACTTGTCCTATAAGTACTTCTAGCCTATATTAGGTTTAAATTCTTTTGCTGCTGCTACTACAGTTAAAAAGAAAAATGCTTACTTTTTTGGTTTTGATTGTTCTTTTGACTTTTCAGTCGCACACTTAAAATCTTTCCTGTCCAAAGATATGCTACGTGCTTTTTTTGACTAAATAGATTACCTAGCCACTTATTTCCATAAAGGGGCAGCAAACTTTAAACCTCCCTCCACCTTGATAAGGTCAACAGGGCACACTTGACTAAAAACTCATGGTAAATAAAGGAATATTTGTTGAACTACTTGCCTCTGCAACACAGCCGATTGTTTGTTGAGACCAAGATTTTCCATATTATTTCAGACTGTCTTGTACTGTCTCCATTGAATTTATTACAAGACAAAAAAGAAGGGGATAAAAATGTGATATTTGACCATTGACATATGGTGGTTAACTGTTACCTGATCTTGTGAGCCTGACATCCTCAACTGAATCCAAACACAGATTAAAAACCATAAAAATCTTTCACTTATTCACTTTGCCCAGACAGAATAGGCTAATAATTAGAGCACTAGTCCATGAATTTAAGGAAATAGGATTCAATTAAATATGTTACCATTTGTATATCACCTTAGATAAATTACTTAGGTGAAATTTTCAATAGTATTCGGTTGTCAGTGTGGAATTCATCTCACTAGAATATAACTGTGGAAAATGAAAGTATTTAACCTCAGCTGTTGATCCAGACCTCTTTATTGTCAATGGAGGAGAAAGATAAGTCCTTCCAGAGCAAATGTCATCCCACTTCTCCTTTTCTGCCTTAGAGAGAACGTATATAATTAGCTGAAAGGAAATGCTTTGCTCTCATAACTTTATCCAAAATGAACTGATGATTTCTGTAACTAAGTTCTCTGGTGAGTGGTCCTTTTCCTACACCAGCAACAACCTGTGCATAACTGTATTGTATGAGGTAGGTCAATGGTTTTCCTGAAAGAAAACTGCACTCTTGACATCCAAATATGTGAGACAGCTACAGCATTCTGAAACAGGGCAAGAGAAAAGTCACTTCAAATACATAAAGTCTCCTTTAAGAACAGATGGTTATGTATGTAATATGTGTGTATGGAAATGTATGAACCTACACACACTTTCACACACAGGATTATGAATTAATATGAGTAATACATATGCACTGATTTTCATCTTGAATGCCTGCTGCATTTGCCTTCAGCTTTGTCACTGCAAGAGAAAGACATCACAGGATGTTTCTCCTTAAGGGTATAGCAAGAGGCTCTGAATGTTGAGTCTCAACATGTGCTTTAATGCAAACATTTTAGATATTCAGCATGGGCACAATAGAACTAATAACTATGTCAGGGGAGGAGGAAGAGTTCGGCTTACAGAGCCTTATATAACATAATTTAGCACTTGACAAATTATATGTTGAGTATTTAATTATGCAAATAGAAACTCTGCAAGAATAGATCACAAGACTCCCCAGAGTGTACATTAGAAAATTAAGTAAAAGGACAATTAGAAATGCAATTTATATACTTCTTGCTATCAAAACTGGATCTCTTTTCTTAGTCATTTTATCTTACTTTGTGTTTTATACTCAGTAAAATTAAATTTATGAACATATTTCAAGTCAGAGTTATTTCATTATTGATCTGCAAGTCCTACTACTATATTGACATTGAAATTTCCTCTTTGTATTTGGTTTTTTGTTTTGATTTTTTTGTTTGTTTCTTTCATAAGCAATTGTTATTCACTCTCTTAAGTCTAATTAAAGATGACGGAAAAATTAAATGTATAACAGAAAATAAACTGGTTTGCTTTTTTATAACAAAGTTTTTAGATCATTAAAAATCAGTATTTTGAGCTTCAATTGATTTTGGCAAGTAGGCTTTTTCCATCTTTTATTTGAGCATGCATGTATGCAAAATGTATGTCTTGCAAAAATATCTTGTCTGAACAGGTGTTTACAATGTAGTACAAAATACGTTCAGACTTTAATTTCCCTGGGAATGGGATTCTTATCTCTAAAAGTCCCTTAGTGAAAGTCTGAAAATATGCCTTCAAGAAGCAATTTCTTTATTTTTTTCATTTCTTCATTTATTTACGGTCAAAATACCACTCAGATTGTGGGAAGGATCTGTGATTGATTGGTTTTAGCCATTTTGAGATTCTCTAACTGTTCTATATGCTGCATATATGATCCAAAACTTAGTTAAACATGTTGCAGAGTGAAAGGTCTTACCCTTATCCTGTAGGTGCCAGGAGGATGAAGAACCAGAGGGTGTTTGGTCTAATGAAACAGCAGAAAGAGATATACATTATAGAATTCCCAAAAATTGATTATCAGTTCTTGATTTCAGCAGGTGAAAGTAGATTAAAAGAGGAAATCAAGAAGACATGACCCTTAAGCTGCTCCGAGATGTGAAGTAGACAAGTAAATATGTGTCAGATCCCAGGGGGTGTTTGGGCTGCCCCTGAGCAGGGCTGAGCTGGGTTCCCAGAGTGCCCATTGCACAGTGGGTCTGAGCTCCAGCTCTGGGAATTCTGCTGGGGAAGGGGTTGGCAGCATCACTCAATGCCAGGGGACAAACAGTCCCTGGGGATGGTGGGGGGCTGCGTGTCAGCTGTCACCCCTTCCCTGGGACCTGGCAGAGTGGAGCAGTCTGGGAAAAAAAAAACTGTGCAAAAACATCCCCAGGCAGTCCCATGATTGAGAAGGGATACTCTCTCTCCCTCCTGAATATCACACTGCTGCTGGCAAAGACAGGAGAATGCTGAACACCACTTCCTTGTTTTTATTGAGAAAGACTGAAACAGTCAATCTAAAGTGCCCAGGAGTGGTCTGGAAGACTGAGAGTAAAAGCAGTGAGAATAGGTATATGATAGTTGGGCTTTTTCCCTGTGAGAATTGTATAACAATCTATAACTCTCCCGTCAATGAGGTTTTTTCCTGATTTAATTAGGTGATTTTGGCTGTAAGACTCTTAAAACATTTGTTGGATTGACAGTAAATTCATGGGTCTGTGGTAATTGTGGTTTAACCCCAGGTGGCAACTAAGCACTGTGGAGTCACTCACTCGCTCTCCCCCACCTTCCTCTTCTCAGATGGGGAGAAGGATTGGAAAGAAAGGTGGATTTGAGAAAAGAGCTAACCTAGTAATAGAAAATAATAACAAAAATACTAGTAACAACAACAATAGTAATAACAATAATTCTTGTCAGTTTGGCTGAGCTATCTTGCCTGTTCTTCCTCTCACTTTTTATGCACTTCCTCAGTGGCAGAGATGGGAAACTGAAAAGTCCATGACTTAGGGTAAGCGCTACTCAGTAAGAGCCAAAACATCAATGTGTTATCGACATCATTCTCATGCTGATTCCAAAACACAGCAGTGTACCAGCTACTGACAATGAAATTAATTTTGTTCCAGCCAAAACCAGGACTGTGACATACTTTCATTTTTTCATAAAAAGACTTAAATAAAAGTTTAAAAGCAAGTAATTTTGCTATACAGTGCAACATTGTTTGCACTCCTTATCGAATTTCTTCCTTCTTATAGTCAGTACTCTACTGTTGGTAGAAAATGAACATTTTTGTAGTAAAATCCAAAGTAAGCAGCGTCCTCATGAGAAATTCAAGACATAGCCCTAAAGAGTATGCATGCAATAGCAGAGTTTTCCTGTGTTGGTACTCACCTTTCAAAAAAATTAAATCACATGTTAAAATGTGCACCTCCAAATGCTGTATTCAGACACCACTTACTGTTTATTACTCATTTGCTGCTAACATTTTCTTAATATAAGATAGTACATTGACTATAAACAAGATATTAATATTTCCTGTAACATAAAATTTTACTCCATTTCCAAGTTCAAAAGTTCACAAACAAAATTTAATATTCAATGCTCTCCAGGCCCTGGAATTAAAATACAATTAATTTTTTTTAGCATCTTTGAATTCAAAACATATTAAAATTTCTCCAAAGTGCTACCTTAAATTACAGTACATCTGGCAAGTTTTGTTACAAAATATTCAGTTGAAGTTTGCTTAAGTACAGAAGGCAGATTTGCACCTTCTCTCTTCTTAATACACTCTGTAGACATTAAAGTTCATATGCTTTGGTTTTAGTTAAATGATGTGAAGGGCGTGGAGCACAAGTCTGATGAAGAGTGGCTGAGGGAGCTGGGGGTGTGTTTAGCCTGGAGAAAAGGATGCTCAGGGGGAATCTTACTGCTCTCTACAACTGCCTGAAAGGAGGGTGTATCAATGTGGCTCTTGGTCCCTCCTCCCAAGTAGCAAGTGACAGGACAAGAGGACAGGGCCTCCAGTTGCACCAAGGGAAGTTTAAATCGGACTTTAAGAAAAAAAAATTCCTTGTAGAGAGGGTTGTCAAACATTGGAACATGTTGCCCAGGGGAGTGGTGTAGTCACCACGTCTGGAGGTATTTAAAAGACACATAGATGTAACAAATAGGAATATGGTTTAGTGCTTGACTTGACAATGCCAGGTTAACATTTGGACGTGATGACCTTAAGAGTCTTTCCCAATTCTGTGATTCAATGTGTTGGTATTTGGGGTTTCATTTTCCTGTGGTTTTTGGTTTGATTTGGTTTGACTTGGGTTTTTTTCCCCCAGTATTTCAAGTACTGAATATTCTGAAGTGTAAGAAAAGAACATCCAATGACTGCAAAACTTCAGGTACTGCTTTCAAAGAAATAAGATTTCAAAAAGTATAGTACAGTGCTTGCTGGTATAAGTCCTTTTCCAAGTTCACTTGTAAGTTTTATGGCTGTTATTCATTATTGCTTTCTTTAAGAATTTAAACATTCATTAACTTTGTGATCAAAGGAGCAGAGTCTTAGGATATGTCATAAAAACTTAAAAAAATTCTGTACTTTTGACACACTCTGTTTCAGCTGATAGAACTGCAAATTTTTTATCATTATTAGCTAAACTTCAGTTATTGAACAACAGGCTTTGGTTCACTGATGAAAATAGTCCCTTTTTTATCTTTTACTTGTTAGTGTATCTATTATTATAACCCACGCTGTGTTATTGAGTGTCACATCAATAGACTGGAGATAATGCACTGAAAAACTTTGAGGTTGCTTTGAATTTAACTCCATAGGAAAAATACAGAAGATAATTAGTTGTGGTTTTTTACAGAGATTGCAGCCAGTCTTTTATTGTGTTATTATTTATGTAGGAGTGTATGTATATAGGCAGCATGTTTCCTGTACTAGTGTGACTGGTCTACACACCCCCACAGTGGAAGGCTCAGAGAAGGGCACAAGGGATGGGCTTGTGAAGTTTCCCATTTTGGAATGTTCTCTGAATTCCTGAGACAGCTGACGCAACATAATTTTGTCTCTGTTATTTGATTTAGCTGTCTTTCATCTTTCATCTCACACTTGAATTATGTATCCTTCATCCTGGTCAGGGTGTTGTCCCTTGGTTTATGTAATTTTTTTTTTTTAAGCAGGAAAGAATCCTGACCTCTAAATAGAGTCTTTGAGCAATGCTGTAATCAAAATAAAAGACCTATTTAATTACTATTCTTTAATTAATATTCCTTTATTTCAAGGTACAGAGTTCTTAATGACTATCAAGTGGTTTTAACATGGCAATTTCACATATACACAAATTATTAAATTGACAGTTATAAATTAATGTGTCCAAGTTCCTTTTTTTGCTTTCTCTTTGTGTAATTTACTTTTACGTTGCTCTACTTCCAGTCATGCACTCTCTGTCATGTTGTTTCTTTTAAGACACCCTATTTCTTGCAAGAGCTAGAGAAAATAAATTTGCATTAATGACCTCCTGACAGTAGGTAGGAGAATACCTGTGGAGAGATGAATGTTTGAAAGTTCTGAGCTAGTCTGAGTCATCCTGAGAGCCCACCTGCCTGTACTTGCTCATCCTTTGGCAAGTAGAAGTCCAGAAAGCACCTGTACTCTTAACTATAGGATCAGTCTCAGCCAGTTAAAGGCTTCATACATCCTTCTTTTGCTTGAATCATTGAATTATTTGAGTTGTTGGGCCTTCATTTTTGCTTATGCAGGTCTATTAATTCTGTTAGAATCTCACTAATTTTATCTAATGATTCTTTTTTATTCTTGTTGTGCAAAAACAGACTTCCGTAGCAGCTGGAGAGATAAACATTAACAAGCCAGAAAAGCCCAATGCAACAAGACCAGTGAGAATAGAACTTGCTCCTTCAGGTTCACAAAAATTTTGTAAGGGCTGGGCATATATGGCCTTAAATCAACTACTTTTCCATTGCCTTGCTGTGTATTTTCACATTTAGATTATTTCTCTTCAATTATTATTAGCTACTGAAAAAATAATTTCCCCCTTCTGTAAAAAACCCCACAATCATAACCTGACAACATATTAAAAATATTTTTCTTTTACATATTTAGGCTTGAAATATTATTGGATTGGTGGGGGTAAAATTAGAATATTAGAGTATTTGGTCAACTATGGAAAGTACAGTAAACTGTCACTCTGCATTAATAAATTGCTCATTTTAGCAATATGGAAGGCATAGACAGAGTGTAAGTTTGTATTCAACCTGTGCAACTTGGAATTGTTTCTAAATGTGTGAAAGACTGCAGAAAAAAACCCAAAACAAACTAAACAACCAATAAAGCAAAAACCCAAAACCAAACCAAACAAAATCCCAAGCAAACAAAAACACACACAAAAAAAGAAAAAAAAACCATATCCCAAAACCCAAGAAACTCAACCACACGAAAACAACAACAACAAAGAAAATAAATCTAAAATGGTGCTGTAGTGTTGATTTTAAAAAAAATAAAATTAAGGTAAATCAACAACTTCTGTATCTTAGAATTATTACTAACTTTTAGCACTTTGTTGGAGTTCATGTGCTATTTACCAAGTTTTAAATGATTAATCACTGATGTCTCTTAAATACCTTTAACTTTCAGATAAAGGACAGGCCAAACATTTTTGGTGATAATAAACAGTTTTGATTAGTCATGTCTGAGTTTAATTTTAGAGTATTACCTGATTATTAATATTTTTATATATTATATTTTTATGCTTTGAGAAACTGATTTGCTTTCTAGATTTTAAATTTTTTTAGATAGATTTGTACACATTTCTGGTGAGAAGCAGGGTGTAAATGCACTGCTGTGCAAACATTTTAATACATGTGGTAGAGGATCTGTTGATATCTTGGTTTATCCTGATAAAAGAAAATTAGTATTGCTTGTTTTCAAATTTCTTTCTTATGCCTTCTGACATTTTCTTTTTTTAAATTTAATGAGGTTTCTCTTGCTTTAATTAGGATAATCAAATATTGTTTAATATGATCCTACAGATAGCAAATCAACTATGGATAAATTGTTCTATCCTTTATGAAGATTATGAGATGGTTTTCTGTGTATAACTGTCATATTCAGATCAAGATTAGTGCTTTTATTACTGCAAGGATGCAGTGGTGGAAGCACTAAGGAAAGCTTAAAAAAATAATTCTGTTGTTGTGGTTGCCTGGTAGAAATATCCATAATTTGCACTGGTATTTGCCATAAAAATGTGATGACTAGAGTATGTTTCATCTGGTCTTTAAATGTTGTTAAACAGTGTGCTTGCATAAAAAAAAATCCCCAAACTCTGTTTTGTGTGTAAAGTATTACTAATGTCATAGGTAAAGAACTATTCAAGTTTTTAACAACCAACCTGTTTAGATGTATGCACACTTGGGAAAACATGCAGATTTTGTGGAAGAAAACAAGGGACAAAAACGATCCAGGTGTTTTCAATACAGTTTATCATTGTCTTTTCTGCTTGTGCTCACAGCTGGCAGCCTACAGGATTTTAGAAGTGTCAAACTAATTAGGAACAGATTTAGCAAGGTTGTTTTGAAAATGACTTTTAGTATTTGGAGTCCTTAAACATCTTCAAGTAATTGATGATGAAAAAAGTGAAAAAAGAGGAAAAAACAGAGCATATAATGTAGACTATTTAAGTCACCTGGTATCAACAAACATAAATATAAATTTAGTTGAAAGAAAAGTAACGTAGAGTTTCAAAATTGGTTTTTAAGAATGTTGAAATGTTTGGCTCTGAAAAAATCCTCATGTAAATGTTTTGCTGTATGATGAAGCATTGCTGTTTTCAGCATCTTTCAAAAGTACCAGAGAGCAGCAGCCTTTTTACTTTTTCACTTCAACATTTGTTTACTGTTTCTCTCAGCACAGATTCAGCTCATCTGTCATCCTCAGTTATAGCTAAAATTATTTTAGGCTCTATCTGTCAGTTGGGGACGAGGCAAGCAGACTAGTCCAGGCTTTCTTTTTTAAGTGATTTCCAATTTAAGTGTAGATTTTATGCTTCATGACCTATTTTTGCAAATACTTACTTTTTATATCCTATGAACTTATATTGTTGGTCATGCTTTATGCAATAAACTCTTTAGCTAATAGAACTTTTCTGTGGATGTTTGTGTCAATATGACTATAACACTAATAATAGAAGTAGATGGATCTATCCAAATATACAAATTACTTTTCAAGAATCAGTTTGTACATGATTATTTGAAATGCTTAACTTTCTTGTGGGCATTCTTTGTTGAACTCACTTCTATGTGTGTTCTATAATGATTATAAAATGAATATTCATAAAACTTGGTAGATTTACAAATGTACTTGACTATGTTTCAGTAATTAGTATCTAGATGTTTGGGGTTAAATTAGATGAAAAAACTCAAGTGAAAAGCACTAATTATAAACTAAAGTGGTATAAATAAAATGAAATTATTAGTAGTTCATTGGCAAAGAGTAATAACAGTTCTGCTATAATTATATATCTAATAGAGTTTTAATGTGCTACAAGTTCTCGTGTGATTTAAGATATCAGCAGTTAGGGCCTGGAGCAGACTTTCACAAATAGGCCTGATCTCAAGCTTAGCTTTTGTTGGAAGCTTGTGCTGATCACCATCTTATTCAAATAGATGTGTTTATTCTCACAACCAGCAGGAAGTCGGACAACCATTTTATCTCCGTTTTGTTGTACCTGGGGGAAAAAAGGGCAAAGGCTTTAAAGGAATAACAGGGATTGAACCACTGTTCATCTGTTGCTGTCTTGATCCCTGAGTGCTTTTTTTTTCTGACATACCCGACTTACCAGGTTTTTGAAAGACTGCCGTGAATTTTAATCAGGATTACCTCCTCTAATATTCTTATGCTTGAAAGATTGATTCACTTCCTAATTGGAATGTTATGTGTAGTAGGGGATGTAACATCTTCAACAAAACACACACATGAGCAAATGCACATCTCTCACTGCACGTATCTCAAGGTTTTCTAGACTACCTGGGTGGAGAGCTCTCACTCAATATTTTCACTTTTGATTTCCACATTTATAGAGGATTGAGAGCTTCTTGGGAAATGCTCCTTCCCCAACAATCCCCCGCCCCCCTTCTGATCAGGAAGAGAGACTTGTTTGGGGAATATTTTTGCCAGTGGAAGCTCTTGTGGTGACTCATATAAAGATCTTACTTTTAGTGTGATTCAAGAGACTTGACAACTGTGAAGCAACACACAAAAGATATCTCCGATATTTTCTCAGCCATGGAAGCCACAAAGGAAAAAAAAAATATTCTGACTGAGAAGTCCATTGCTCAGGTAAAAGAAAGAGGAAATTATTTTTTTTTTCCTGTTTGTTTTGTGGCACAATATACATATATTTAATGTATTGACAGCTTTTAAATATTAGGTGAATGTTTCTTAAAAAAAAAAAAAACCTACCATGAGTAAATAGGTTCTTTTTTGTTTGTTTGTTTTAAATTAGAAGGTATTTTGCTACCAGTTCTGTGTGGGAGAGAGAATAAGTACAGGAAAAGATGAACATGACGCATCGTGATTGTTCCTCTCTGCACAATATCTTCTGCACGTTAAGTCAGCAAATGTTGCTGCCAGTACCAACAGTGGTAACGGGTTCAATACACTGCACCTCTACATTAAATTAAATGCTACATTTTTTCATTTAGTACAGTAGTGATGCTGAGTTGCATAGTCATGACTTACTCTACACCTTTAACTATTGGAGTTTACTTTCCCTCTGTCCCTCAGAAATAACAAACAAAAAGCATTCCGTAAATATTTGCTCAGTTATTGGGCACAGATAGAAATCTCAAAAGAAAGTCGTTGCTAAATCATCATGCAAAATGTATTTCTTTTTTTATCTAGGAGATATAACAGTGTTTGAAAGATCAGAGCTGGATAGCCATCTTTGTTTCCCTGACTGTTTTTATAGCCTATATTCCGAGACTACTAAAATTTCATTACCTATGTAAAATTATTTAAAATTAAATTAGAAACAACATGAATAATTATATTGTGCACATTGTTCTAATTACTAGAGTTCTGATAGGGAGTAAATCAATTGACTTTTTATTTCAACATTATTCAAACTTGCATTTTTCACTAAATTAGCATCAGAAGGGGATTATGCCTATAATAATTGGTGTCACTGCAGTGGGCAGGAAAAGGGCTGGTTAGAGATTTAGGTGGAAGGTTGTGAACTTTCTGGCTAGTTTCCTCCTTGGTGTTCATTTTATAAAAGAGAAGGAGGGAAAAAAAGGTGGAAAGTATTCTCTTCACTCTAATGTCCAGTGGTATAAAAGTTTGAGCCCAGAATGAGGAGATAATGTAAGCCACCAAGTTCCCAGGCAGGGTACAAGAACGATTCCCTGATGTTATCTTCAAAACTGCTTTATTAGCATTAGTATCACTGTTGTATGATGTCAAATAAAAAAACAAACAAACAAAAAAATCACAGAAATAGCACATAAAAAAAGGAGAAAGGCGAAGGAGAAAGAAAATACAATGTTTGTTAGTTTGCTTCTCTTCTTGCTGCATTTTTGTGTTTATTGTAAATTACGTGTCTTGCTGTTGTCTGTCACACGGTCACAGAGGTATCAGTAGTACAGCAAAAGGTACATATATCTGTGGATATAAAAAGTGTGTCATCTATGCATGAATGACCATATACCTCATAATCATACATTTCATTGTGCAACAGTAGATTTTGAAAAATTATTGCCTTGAAGGAAGACATCATAGTAGGATGAGGATTGAGGGCTGATTAGATATCACTGTTCTCGTATTTGACCATGCAAACAGTAAATATCTACTGTATTTTCTTTCTTATGAAAAGATAGTTTAATTGCAGCAAAATCCTATTTTTAACTGACAAATGGTGTGAGGTAAAGCGCCATCTGAATATCTAATAACAGTATCTGCAGACAGAATTTCCAGCTCAGATAACGCATTTTCAGGGCAGTTAGCAACTGCTCTGTTTTTAAAATATTGTAGGGTAGAAAGCAAAAACGAAAACTAAAATAAAACACAAAAGTGTTCATTTTTAGATTATGATGTTTTTAAGAATTTTTTAAAAAGGTAATTTTAGAAACATTTCTTTTATTCTGTGAGTTTTTGTGTGACACACGCAGTAACATGTTTGTCACTTGTAAAAGAAGAGAGGGATGCATAAATTCCATGCACTGAATTTGAGGTGTCTTGGAAGTTTTCACAGCTGTCACAAGCTCAAAACCACTTTAGAAGCACTGCCAAGGAAGAACACCTGATGCTATCTACCAAGTTGGCTTACTATCACTACTGATTAGGATTATTTGATGTACTTCTCCCCAAACCCATACCAATATGTGGAGAGACCACATCTCCTTTGCAGAAATCAAATGAGCATTAGGCAAGTCTTAAATGTCACCTGTTTGTTCTCCTGATTTTTATTATTTTCAGTTTATTGTTCTGAAATAGATTTTCAAAAAATAGAAAGACTGCTTCTATTTGTCTTTTTACAAAGTGTGTGGATTTTGGATAACAGTAGAAATGATAACTATCAAAGCAGACACTAGTGGAAATGTGTTTAAAGACATAGTTTTCTACTCTTTTGTTTCACTATTTGCTTATTTGTATACTTTCCTGACCTTTCCTCTTGAGAAAATGGGTGTATTGCAGCTGTTGTTTACATCCATGTGGGTTCAGACTTCTACATCTGCCATGAATAGTTAATACTGTTTAATTTCAGATACTCTTCTAGGCTGTCACACATTGCACATAGCTTTAAGTGGGTCAAGTTGAATTTTGCCAAAAAGCAGAAAAGTAATGATGGTGTTGTAATATCAGACTTGATTTACTTCTCTGTGTCAAAAACTTCACAGCCCAGTCAGGAATATATTCAGTTATACTTAGAAACAGAATAAAGAAAATAATCAAGACAGGGATGTATATACACAGATAAACACAGATGTCCCCATCAATATAAAATTAAGAAAGGCTCGGACATCTAGTTCTGTATATTTTTTTCTGATGGTGGCCTACAATAGATACTTTAAATAATGAATAAGAGGATGAAAGAATTACACCTTGATCCCTTCACTGGTAGTTTTCTGGTTCTGATAATTTTCAGCATATCATTAATTGTTATGAAAGTTTTATTCTCACATGAATTTTAATTAGTGTCTAATCAATGTGTATGTTACCTCTTCAAAGTATCCTCTTAGCCATTCAAACTCATTATATGTTGTGTGCCAAGAAACCAAACTCTCCTTGACTGTCACCTAATTTTCTCTAGCATAATATATTTCTTCTATTATAAATAATAAAGAATACATTTTTATTAATATTTTCCTGCAACTCAACTTCTGTCACAGACCCTTGAAGTTACCTTGGTTGTAAACTGAAAAGTCCTAGTTTCTTTAACATATCCCTGTAAGGAATTTAATTTTTTTTTTCCATACCCTTTTCTTGAACTTTTTTAGATCCTAAATATCTTTTAGAGATGAGATGATAGACGTGCCATGCAGTTTTCAAGACAACACACTACAGTTTCCAGGGTGATTATGATTTTAATGTTGTTCTTTATTCCTCACTTTATAGCGGTTCTAATTATCTTTTTCATCATATGAAAGAACTGATAAGAGCCATCCTCAGTGACTTTTTTGGTTTAATTCTGTTACTTCACTAATGTTAGTTTTAATGTAATATGTAATTAATACTAAGCTGAACTGGTTCAAGGGAAAAGCTTGAAAATCAGATCTAAGCACATAAAAAAAAAAAAACAAAAACAAAAACAAAAAACCCACAAAAAAACCCCCAAAAAACTAAAAGGCAAAGGGAGCAGTAAAAAGGAAAAAGAAAAGCCAAAGCTTGTCAAGACCTGTTTACAAGATGAAATCTCATAAATTATTTGGCTGTTGCTATGATTATTTTTAGTTTGGTGTTGACAGTGTTAAGTTTTCCCTTCCCTTTTCTCTTTGTATCACACATTGTCAACTCCCCCTCCTACCTTTAAATATAACGCTTAAGTTTTAAAGTATCTTTCTTAGAAACTTTATTTTTAAATTACATTTCCCAAATTTTAATGGAAAATTTTAAATTATAGGCCTGATATTATATTGAAGATGAAAAAGAATTAAAGGGAAAAAGAGAGACTTATTGGAGCTCTATGGAAGAATTATAGAAGTAATTAAAATATCTTTTGGGGGTTTCTTTGCAAATGATACTTAATTTTCACTGTTAATGGATATCACCATCAGAGTTCATTTAAACAGATTTATTTTAAAGTTGTGAATAAAGCAGGGGAAATGGGTAGAGCCTGTAGATGACTGCACAGAGAACTGAAACTATAGAAGTATTTACCTAGTTTTGGAAAGTTGCTCTGTCTAAAATTAGAAACCACCACAAAATCAATCTCTCTCACACGCACAAACAATAAAATGTATTACAAATCAAAAATTCAACTGTGGCTTTTTCTCAAAACCAATTCCTCAATAATTAGATACTTCTAATTCAGAGTGGCTGGTTGTCTACTCTTTCAGGGAATAGTAGGTTAACCTGGTTTTACTATGTAGATATTATGTTGTTTTCTGCACAAAGTACAATGATTTTGAAATATCTGGTAGTTTTCTTTCTTTTTGAAGGTACTATGTTCTAATTTGCTCAATCTTGACAATTAATAACTACAGCTTTCAATTCAACAAGAGAAATAAGTCTTATTGGTGATGCAGTGTAAAACATTCTTCAAGTAGAATGTTTGGCAAATGCAAAATTTCCTTCAGTATTAAATGGAATTATAATTATATTTATGTTTTCCCTTTCCTTAAAAAAATAATTTTTATTCTAGCTCTAGAATTTCTTATGAAGGAAATTCCATGAATGAAATATTTCATCACCAAAAAAATTTCTCAACAGAAAATTAAGATGTCTTGGAGACAACCAAGTGTGTAGCTGCTCATCTTTTATCTATTGTCTGACATTAAAAGCACAGAAAGAAGGTTTTATATTTATCCAGCATTGACTTCTTTTCAAAAGGCTCTATGTAGTCCACATTCAAGCAATATAAGGAAAACCCTGCATGAACAGCATTTATTTTTAAACTTACATATTTCAGTTACTTATAGAGCCAGTTTTAGCATCCTGTAATAGAAGTTTACTGTGTTTCCCTTTGTATAGTTCTTACTTGCTGCTTAGATCCCAGGATGGGATCATGGCTTTCTTTTCCTGCAAGTAGTCATCTTGACAAGAACCTGATTTTGTTAAAGACCAAGTAAAGGTTTTGATAACCTTTTCAGATTTTCTCCGATTTCAATGAGAACATTTTGTCCATTATGACTACAGAATGTTGCAGGAACAGAAGGCAGTTCATGAAAAGGGAGGCTATGGCAGTGATACTAAATAAATATTTAATGTCAAAGAAGTGTTTATCCAGAAGTATCTACAGGTTGCTAGTGTTTCATATTTAATGAGGTAACAAGACATAGGAATTCTACCCAGTTGTAAAAAGGCTTTTCTTTAGGCTTACATAATTTTAGTGATCATGTGAGGGAGAGGATGAGACTTTGTATCCAATGTCATTTATGTCTATGTCACAGAACTAAAGAGCAGGGAATTTAAAAGCTTAATAAGTAGAGGACATGGATGCTATTCTACTTCATAATTAGGGAGGGGAGGGTGAGAATGAGCAGGAAAATGATGACATGGCTACACATCATGCTTATTAGAAGGTCCTTCCAATGATATCTACTTTGATAAGTGATGGAAGTTACTCTATCAAATGTTATGATACCACAGAGAACATCTTTCACACTGAAGACATCAGAAAGTTCTGTGCAATGATTAAAAAATGCCAGGCAAACAGGGTAAAAACAGTGTTCTCTGCATGTGTTTTTTTTTTTCCATAAAGCATAAGAATGCATGTCTTAAAATATTGAATAATTTCTGAACTCTTTGCCAAAGACCTCCTAAAACTTTGATGTGCTGAAGAAAGGACTAGGAGGCCTGCAGTGGCTTTGAATGCACAAAGTATTATTTCTTTTTCAAAACATTGCAGTCTACAGAAGTCAATAGAAAGGCTCTAACAGATTTAAACATGCTTTGGATAAAACGTGAAGAAATTTTCTTTCACTCATCACCCTATTTTTCTAAATTCGTCTGGTTCAGATGGATTAACCTGGACAGAAATGTAGATCAAAATGATGTAGCTTGTTCTGTGGCAACTGATCAAATTCCTCCGCAGCAACCCAGACATCACTGACATACTAATTCTCAGGTCCTATTTTTAACACTGTAATATGGCTTGGAGCTTGGGAAAAGCAGCATAAAAACTTGAAAGATACAGGTTTTCATTCAGATTTCCAGCAGCCATCCTGTAAAGAACTCTCTATGTTGTTCTGTTTACTCTATGTTTCTTTTTATAAATATTTTGAACACATATATTCTTGTAAGTTGAGAAAGTTCTCTGAAATGTTTTAATTGTGCATACAAAAAACCTGTCAGACAGGTGTTCATTATTATGATAAAGCGTCCAAGAAAAGTGAGTCTACGTCTGGAGTGGGGCTTCAGCTCTTGGGCCCCAACATAAGGATGTGGATCTGTTGGAGTGAGTCCAGAGGAGGGCCATGAATATGATCAGAGGGCTGGAGCACCTCTCCTGGAGAGAAAGGTTAAAGAGAGTTGAGGTTCTTCAGCTTGGAGAAGAGAAAGCTCTGTGGAGACCTTACAGAACCTTCCAGAAGCTACAGAGGGCTACAAAAGAGCTGGAGAGGGACTTTTGACAAGGGATAGTACAAGGGAGAATGGCTTCACACTGAAAGAGGGTAGGGTTAGATTAGAGATTAGTAAGAATTTTTTCCCTATGAGAGTAGTGAGACACTTGAACAGGATGCCCAGAGAAAAACTGGATCCTCCATTCCTGGAAGTGTTCAAAGACAGGTTGGATGGGGCTTTGAGAGACCTGGTCTAGTGAAATGTGTCCCTGCCCATGGCAGGGGGTTGGAACAAGATGATCTCTAAGGTCCCTTCCAACCCAAACCCTTTTGTGATTAGGTGTGTCAAACTAAAAGGTGCTGATTATTTTAGTTGCTAAATTAACTTTCCAGTAGCACTTGGTCAGTGACAGGTCTGAGACTCACTTCTCTCATTTTCAATACTTGGCTTTCCAAGAGCAGTCCGGATGTTTTCCTATCTGTGACTGCTGTTATCAGGGGTCCTCAAAGCACAGACCATTGGATACCTCCTGGTGCTCTATAAAGCACCCGTTCAATACTTTGTGTGTCTTGTCCATCTTTGCATATGCGAGTCATGATTGGTCGTCTTGACCAGCTGTCTGGGCTCCAAATAGACAGTTTCCCTATTCAGGCTATAAAAACTCTTTTAGTATCTACATCTTGAAGCAGCTTTTTTACTCTTTTGTAAAGAGGTCATCATATTTTGGGAAGGTGGAAACATTCACTCACGGTAAGGCTGAATCTCTCTGGATGAAATATTTTTTACTACCTGATTAATTCTAATGCAGATTTATTAAATTATTTTTTACTCAGATTTTAAAATTCCATATATCTCATTCATCAGTTTTCAACCTGTAAATTGGCATTTAAAAATTATAACGTTGTCCTCAAATTTCCAGCCAGATAGCTTTGTGATTAATGGGGAGAATAAAGAAAGAAGAAATATTAATTTCTATCTCATCTAACTTGTCAGTAGCTTGACTGGATCTTAATGAATTGCATTGGCAACATAGTATATTTATGATGTTTGTCAAAAGTTCCCAGAGTACCACATAAGGTTTTAGTATCAGAATAAAACAGCAGTGTTAGGGTGTAATATCAATATATTGGAAATAGTTCCTTGCATCACAGATAGAATCAATAACCTAATTTTGGCCCAGAAAATGTGACAAACAATGAGAATGAACAGAATAAAAGATGATCAACCTATATTTTCGATCATTAAGAAGGCATTATGTGTGAGGAATAATGATAGCACCATGACAGAACATTAGATATAATCCCATTCCAGAAAATCCAAGGCTTGCACTGGATAAAAAAGAAACAAATAAAGTTTGGGTTTAGTTAGTAGTGTTGTCTCCATATTCATCTGCTTGTTTTCACAAAATAATTTCCTGAGATAAAACACTGCTCTTAATTAGAAACGCCACAGTACCAAGGACCTCTCCATCCCTACAAGGACAGAGGTTTTCAGATGCAAAACTTCATTCTTTTCCCAGTCTACAATAATTCCACTGAAGTTCATGGAAACCAGAGATAAACCGACTTGAGAGTCTGGAGTGTTTTTTCCTGAATGGCCTATATGGTCATCGTTCCATTGACAGATGTGACATAATCTAATATTCTTAGCTAGTAAGAAATTCTGCCTAAAAAAAATACCCAAATCCAAACACAGTTTTCACAGCAGCTACTAAGTGTTTTCACCTCCTATCCAAATTATGTACAAGTCTCATGCACTTTTTTAATTACACACTTGTGTCACTTTGGTGTCATGTCCATCATGAACACAACGGTACTTAATTTCTCATATCAGCCAGAGACTCTATTTCATGTATGAGATTATTCTGCTTTCATAACCGTGGTACCATTTATAATTTTGTGTCTGTCTTTATCTGAACTGCACTGGTACATTGAAATGAAAAACCTGACACGTTAATCCAATTCCTACTCTGCCCAGCTATTTGGATTTCTCTGTAGTAGGTCTATTGCAGTAAAGGTGGTTGGATTTTTACATAAAATAAGTAATCCCCAAAGCATTTACATGCAAAGATATTTTACTGCTCTTGTGACATAGTACAGAAAGTTGGTAATATATCTGATTTGGGCCCCGTTTCTTCACCTTCCACGTATATCTGCATTTAGCCAAGCACTAAACCTCTTTCCCTATGAAGACCAATTCAAAATGACATGCTGCAAAGATGTCCTGCCCTGCCTATTAAGATCTTATTGCAGCAATACAACCTGTATTATTGCTCCCAGCCATTTCCACTGCTTATCACTTCAGTGTTAAAGTGCTTTGCCTCTCCAAATGCTTTCCTTGCAGAGAAAAGTCCCCAAGGCATTCAGCCTCATCTTCCTTACTGTAGCTAACTGACAATGGAGAGTTTTTAGTCTGAGAATTGAAAAGGAATAATTTTGCAGAAAATTCCTTGTTATTTCCTCTTCTTGGGAGGGGATTAGATGGCAGAATGATTGAAATACAAAAAGTAAAAAGAAAAATAAAAAGGAAATTAAAAAATAGAAAAATAAGAAGGAGGAGTGAGGAAAAGAGAGAAGAGATGACAGGAAAAGGAGAAGAAAAGGAAAAAAAGGAAAAGGGTTAAAAAAAGGAAAAAGGAAAGGAAAAGGACATCACGTAATCTTTATCAATCAATTTTAATGTAAGATGTGGGGCACTTTTACTACCAGTCACATTACTTGACACAGTAAGTGGCAGCTTTTGATATGTGTTGTATGCCTGGCCAAAAGAATAAGAAGAGATTCTTCTCTGTTCTTCTGGAGTGTTAGAAACCACACTTCTGAATCCACACTGGTAATTGTATGTTCATGTGCAAGGCAGAAGTTGCCTTATTGTGAAAAACATTGGATACTTTTTTTGATCTAGTTTCTCATCTCACATCTAGTCTACAAGCCACACAAAGCAGCATCAAATGAAGAATCACAAGAAATAGTGAGTAGCAATAATAAAATTCAGCCACAAAGAAAACTAAGATTTTTTATTTTTTTTTTGATGAAGAAGTACCTCTATTCATTGGTGCTATGTGTAGTTATGGGCAGAATCAGAACTAAGTTTCCACTTTCTTGAGAAATTAGATTGTGTAGTAAATTCATATTTCATGTCAGAGATCATGGTACAGGTAACATGACACTTGCATTTGTGATTTAAAGGAGACATAAGCAGCAAATTAACTCAAGGATACTTAGTTCATCATGTAGACTGCCTGATCTTGTTCTTAACAAGTGTCAACATGATGCCCTGTGCCCTGATTGAAAGGTTGATAATGGCAGCAAATGACAAATGCTTTTTCCATTAAATTCCTTGTATATAAGGTCTCTGCAGGGAAAGATATCATGGTCAGGTCTTCAGACCTTTTTTGCTCAGTACAGTTTGACTTACTAAACAGATAAAATGATATTCAATGAGTGTCATTAGAAGCCTAATTACTTTATTTCTTTGATGTAATTAATTTTTATGCAGACATATTAAAGCTTTGCATAATGCATTTAGCTCACTAACAGCTCATAATATTATACTTAATTACATATACTAATATGTATATTTACGTGAAATGAAAAAGTAGCCTTTGTATGACAATCAAATAAGATTGTGTACGAGTAAGAAGTTAGTTATTATTGCTTGTAGTAGAAAAAACAGTTAATGATCTGGTGTAAGGGAAGATCAGAGTGTTTAATTTTTCATTATAATTTCAATGGTCATTTATTAGATGAAGTTGGATGGGTTCCTCACACTTTTCTGAGTTTCCTTCCAATCTCTCTTTCAATTGGAAAGTGCATTTAACCTGAAATTTCATCTTTTAACTCCAACATCAGCAGAATGACTGACAGAAATTACAACCATTTTACAGAAAATCAAAAAAATGGTGACTAAATAAACTCTTTTAAGAAGAAAAGCATACTTATTTTTTAGATGAGGATTATAGAAATTGTGATCTGAATATGAAGGAATATGACAGATTTCATATTTCAACCTGTTTTTCATTGTTACTTCTACAGTAACTATATTTTTTTAATTTCTATTTCTTAGAACCAAATCAGATCAGAATAAATTGAACATGAGTAGACTATATCAGACATATTTATGAATTTTGGTGGAAGCTGTTGTTATATACTGATAACGTTAGCTTAAAAAGGAAAAAGAAGAAAAGAAAAAGAAACATAATTTTCCAAAAATATCTAATTGGCTGCTCTAAACATGAAGGAAAAAAAAACTCAAAGAAAAGCATCAGAAATAGAGCTAAACTAAAATAAATATAATGAATATACTCTGCATGATGTTTGCAAGGGGAGTGAGACAAAACAGAAGGTAGCATTTGTATCCCCAAATTACTCTGGTGATCCCAACAGTCTAACTGCTTACTGATCCACTACTGACAGATAGAAAGTGAATGGAAAGGTATAGAATGAAATCCTTCATGACCTTATCCTGCTTTATCTATTGAAGTAAAAGGAATATCTGATGTAATTATGCTGAAAGGCATTTGGTAAATTCTTATGTTACTTTAGGACTCAGGATACACATCAATATCGCGATTTAATAAGAAGGAAATATGCTTTTGATATCCAGAAAACAGTAATCCAGAAAGATATGTGGATTTTATGGGCTTGCTTTAAACATCTAAACTTAATTACTGCTTGATTCAATTTTTAGGCTTTGGCCTGGGTAGGTTTGATAGACTAAGACTAGGCTGGATTTTCTGTCTTCTGTGTTACCTCAAATACAAAAGCACATAATAAACACAAAAAGTGCACACACAACACTAATAAATCAAGAAAAACATTCTGGAAATACAGAAGACTATGAAAAAGGTGAACACAGCTTAGATGACAACGAATTCATTGGGTGTTCAGATAGACACAGTGGAACAGTCATTAAACGGTCATTTTCTAGCTCAAAAGCATAAATCAAAATAAACTTTTCCAGCCTAATCATGTTTACTTAACATTAGGTCTAATAAAGGAATGGAGAGATCAATAGGTGGGAGTTGGAAGGAAGCAGTAGAAATTCAGAAGAACAATTTGATGGAACCTCATGAAGAAGCTCTATAAAAGTTGCATATCTTGGGTAACAAGAAGACAAGCTGAAAAATACAAGAAATGTAATGAACTTGGGGTGTCTGTTGCAATGCCAGAATCACCCACGGTCTGCTAAATTTGGATATTGAGGTTGATAGAAGATATTTTGCCCAAACAGAAATAACCACAGATACCTGCTGAATTATGAGTAAATTTTTTAAAAATTAAAATAGTGAAATGCTCTAGTCTCTTTCCTGTAGGGATTCATCAAGATGCATAGAACTTTCTGTTCAAAATTTCACCTGGCTCTAGCAATTTTTTTTTAAGATGGGTTTGAACTAAAGTTATCAAATTTCAAGTTAAATCTGAACACACCATGGCTATTTCCTTATCTTGATCAGAAAGCAACTAGAAAAGTCAGCAATATTAATCTGTATAAAAAAATATGAAATTTTAAATGCTCAGTAGTACCTATTGGTGAAGACACTACCTACTAGTGTGTTCACATGGAACACTGTCAGATCCTCCTATCACCTTATTTAAGAGATGTCAACACACTGCATGAGGATAAAAGCCAATACAGATCCAAAAAGGATTTGAAAGCACTTTAATAAAATGGTTAGCTGCATAAGAAGTTAAACTGTACATATCATCTTTCTTCTTTTACAAGGAAAACAACGGAAGCATCAGTGAAATTAAAAAATAATAAATTAGCAATTTAGAAATGAACAGCTAGACTCAGAGACAGCATATACTCCTGACGTTACAGAACTTCAGATGTTAAAGAAATTCAAAATCTTTGTGGCCAGTAACAGAATTCTTGGCTAAATACAATGATGACTTATCTTGAAGTAAATGTGTGTACATTTTCTTAACAGGAATTAACCTTGACAAATTTTAAGAGGAACCTTCTGATACAGAAGCCACCTGAGTTCTTTTTGTGTTCTGAAGCAGCTGGTACTTGTCATTTTGGGATTCTGAGCACCTGACAGTTTTTGGCAGCTCTGAACAAGTCTGGCAATTTCTATTACTTTACATTACTGTCAAAGATGTTTTCAAGAGCCCACAGCTCAGTTAACACAAGAGGGCACTACAGGAATGCCTGCTGAAAAGTACCCAAACATTCAACTGAAGCTTGTTGGTTATTTTTTCCTTTTTCATTTTCTCCTTCCATTAAAGTAGAATAAATGGGGAAAATGCTAAAAAAATTACCAAAATCTCACAGTTTTTTAATGAAATCAACTATTCTTCAGGTGAAGATGCTCAAGAATTTATACAATATAGTGTCAATACCCTGTGTTATCGAATTTGTAATGGTTACCACTATTTACAGAGCTCTAAAATATTTCTTCCACCTCTATCTTGCCCATATCATTTTTTTCATGAGTTTTTTTCATTTTTTCAAGCGTTTTTTTATCTCTTTTATAGTGTGATCAATAGCCCAGTTGACGTGCCTTTATAACAATACACAGAGCATAGGTAACAAGCAGAAGGAGCTGAAAGCCACTGTGCAGATGGAAATCTGTGATCTAATCGCTATTGCTGAAACCTGGTGGGATGAATCACTCAATTGTAGCACTGGCACTGATGGCATTACAGTGTTCAGAAGGTAGAGGCAGGAAGTAGAGGTAGAGAGTAGGGGTTGCCCACTATCTAAAAAGCTGGATTAACTGTGCAGAGCTGTCTTTGAAAAAACACTGATAAAAGGGTTGAGAGCTTATAGGTAAAAATTAGGGGCAAAACCAACATGGAGAATTCATGTTTGGCCTTTACTACAGGCAGCCCAATCAAGGGGAGCCTGTTTGAAGCATTCTTATTTCAGCTACAGGAAGCATCACTCTCGCATGCTCTGTTCTTGCTGGGGACTTCAATCCCCCTGACATCTGCTGGAAAAGCATCACAGCAAGCTATCAGCAACAGGAAACTCTTGTTTCAAGGATATCCTCCTTGCATAGAGGATAATTTCTTAATCCAGGTGATAGGCAGAGCAACCAGAAGAGAAGTGTTACCAGACCTGTTACTTGTCAACATGGATGAACTAATTCGAGATATAAAGACTGGGGACAGCCTAGACTGCAGTGATCACATCTTGGTGGAATTCACAATGAGGCGTAGAGTCAGGACTCTGAATTTTAGGAGAAAAGATTTTCAGTTATTTAAGAAATTGGTAGATGGGAAACTGCCTTCAGGAACAAAGGAGATGACAACAATTGACAAAAGAGATGAGCAATTTTTTCTTAGAGTGAAAGAGGTCTCAGTTCCTATGTGTTAGAAACCAGACATGGATGGCATGAGATTATTATGGTTAAGTAAGGACATCCTGACCAAACAAAAGTGTAAGAAAGAAATACACAGTCAGTGGAAGCATGAATATGTCTCCTAGGAAGAATATAAGGATGTTGTCTAGATGTGGAGGGACTGAATCACAAAAGCTGAGACACAGTTGGAGCTGAATTTGGCAAGGCATGCAAAACATAAGAACAACTTTTACAGGTACATTGTCCAGAAAAGGAAGACAAAAGAAAATGTCCTTGGCCTGACAGGAAAACTGGTGACAACCAACATGGAGAGGGCTGAGGTACTCAACAGTTCTTTTGCCTCATTTTTCAGTGGTAATCTCTCTTCCCACATTTCTCAAGTCCCTGAACCTCAAGAACTGGCGAACAAAGTCCCTCCCATCATAGGAGACGATCAGGTTCAAGACCACCTGAGGAACATGCACGAGTCCACAGACAAAACAGGACACATCCCAGTGTTCTGAAAGAATTGGGTGATGTAGCTGCCAAGTTACCACTCTATCATATTTGAAAAGTCATGGCATTTAAGTGAAGTCCCCAGAGACTGTAGACAGGGAAAAAACTACAGTAATTTTAAAAGGAATAGAAAAGAAGACTATGGGAACTACCAACCTCATCTCTGTGCCCAGGAAGATTATGGAGCAGTTCCTCCTGCAAGGTGGGTTAAGGGTTACAGTAGCTGGCTCAAGGTCCATGTGGAAACCAGTTATGAGTGTTGTCCCCAGGGGTCTCAACACTGTTCAATATTGTCATCAATACCACTAGTAGGATAGAGTGCACCCTTGGCAAATTGCAGATGACACTAAGCTGAGTAGAGCAATAATTTGTTAGAGGGAAGAGACACCATGTGGACCGACCCTCACAGGCCTGAGGAGTGGGCCCATGTGAATCTCAGCAAGTTCAACAAGGTCATGTACAACACACTGGACCTGAGCTGGGGCAGTATCAGTACAGACTGGTGGATGAATGAATTGAGAGCAGCCCTGTGGAGAAGGGTTGATGAAAAATTGGACACGAACCTGTATTGTGAGTTTGCAGCCCAGAAACCCCCCTTGTCCTGGGCTGCATCCAAAGCAGTGTGGGCAGCAGGTGAGGGAGAAGATTCTACCCCTCTACTTTGCTCTGGTGAGACCCCATCTGCAGTGCTTTCTTCTGCTCTGGATTCCCCAGAAAGACACAGATGTCAGAATAGGTCCAAAGAGGACCATTAAAAATAATCAGGGATCTGGAGCACCCCTCCTATGGAGGCAGGCTGAGAGGATTGCTATGGCTCGGCCCGGAGAATATATATAAATATATAAAGAGGACTTCTGAGAAAGTTGGAGAGAGACTGGGGCATGTAGTGACAGGACAGGGAGCAATGGAAGACTGGACACATGAAATTTTAGACTGGACACATGAAATATTTTGTGTGATGAAGGTGGTGAGACACCAGAGCAGATTGCCCAGAGAAGCTGTGGATGCCCCATCATCTGAAATGTTCAAGGTAAGATCAGGTGGGGCTTTGAGCAACCTGATCTAGTGAAAGATGTCCCTGGCCATGGGTTGGAATGTGTGAACTTTAACTGTCCCTTCCAATTCAAAACATTCTGTGATTCTGTGAAAAACAGTAGCTCTGAAACTTTATTTTTCGGTTATTAACATATGTTTAGAGGTGATAAATGGGAGCTGGCATTCAAGTCTCAGCAATAATGTGTTCCTGGCACAAACATAAGGAAAATGTTTCTGTTTGATCACATTGCTGGAAAACAATTGATTTTTTTTCTACTTCTAACTGCGACTAAATCACAATTTTTATCAGATGTCTCTGATCCATGAGAGGAGAAAAAAATCACTTTGTCTTGACAACAATAGAACTGACACAACAAATTATGATAATTGGAAGATTTGTTGGAAGGTGAGCCCACATATATTTTTTCATTTACTGTAAAAAATTTTCTTCCAGAACCAACTTTTTTTTTTTTTTTTTTTTTTTTTTTTCCAGTAGAGAAGTGGAGAGACAGTATTAATGTTATTATCCACAAGGTTAACTGATGAAAGCCTCTCGGGTGGGTTGACCCTGGCTGGATGCCAGATGGCCACTGAAAGTGTTCTATCCCTCTCCTCCTCAACTGGGCAGGGGGAAAAGTGTAATAAAAAGGCTCATGCATTGAGATAAGGACAGTGAGAGATCCCTCACCAAGGATCACTGTCATGGGAAAATCAGACTCAACTTTAGGAACTTAATTGAATTTATTACCAATCAAATCAGAGTAGGATAATGAGAAGTAAAAATTAATCTTAAAATAACTTCCCCCACCCTGCTCCCCTTTCTTCCCAGGCTCAGTTTTACTCCTGATTATCTCTGCCTCTTCCCCACTAGTGGCACAGGCGGATGGGAAATGAGGGCTGTGGTCAGTTCATCACCCACTGCCTCTGAGGCTCCTTCCTCAGGGGAAAGGACTCCTCACACTCCTCCCTTGCTCTGGTGTGGGGTCCCTCCCACAGGAGACAGCTCTCCTGACTGCAACATGAGTCCTTCCTATGGGTTACAGTTCTTGAAATGCTCCAGCGAGGATCTCTTCCATGGCTTTACAAGTCAGGCCAGCAAATCTACTACAGAGTGGGCTCCTCTCTCTCTCTGTGGGTCCACGGGAACTAGTCAGGAGCCTGCTCCAGCATGGGCTTTCCATTGGGTCACAGCCTCCTTCTGTTGCATCCACCTGCTCTGGCATGGGGTCCTCCACGGGCTGTAGGAAGGATATTGAGGTGCTGGAGCAGGTCCAGAGAAGGGCAACAAGGCTGGTGAAGGGACTTGAACACAAGTCCTATGAGGAGAGGCTGAGGGAGCTGGGGTTGTTTAGTCTGGAGAAGAGGAGGTTCAGGGGTGACCTCATCACTCTCTACAGTTCCTTGAGAGGAGGTTGTAGCCAGGTGGGGGTCGGTCTCTTCTCCCAGGCATTCAGCAGTAGGACAAGAGGGCACGGTCTTAAGCTCTGCCAGGGGAGATTTAGGTTGGATATTAGGAAGAAATTTTTACATAGAAAGTGACCAGGCATTGGAATGGCCTGCCCAGATAGGTGGTGTATTCACTGTCCCTGGAAGTTTTTAAGATGAGGCTGGATGTGGCACTTTGTGCCAGGGTCTAGTAACCACAGCAGTGTAGGATCAAGGGTTGGACTTGATGATCTATGAGATCTTTTCCCACCCAATTGATTCTATGATTTTATAATCTCTGCTCTACCGTGGACTGCCATGTGCTGCAGGGGCCCAGTTACCTCACCATGGGCTGCACCACAGTCTGCAGGGGAATCTCTGGGGCAGGACCTGGGCCATGTCCTTTCCCTCATTCTTCACTGACCTTGTCTGCAGGGCTGTCCCTCTCCCATATTCTCACTGCTCTCTGTCCTGCAGTTTGTTGTGCAGGATTTTTCCACCCTCTTTGATATGTTGTCCTCACGGCGCTACCACTGTCACTGACAGTCTTGACCTTGGCCAGTGGTGGGACTGTCTTGGAGATGGCTGATGTTGGCTCTGTCAGATATCAGGGAAGTGTGTAGGAGCTTCTCACAGAAACAACCTCTGCAGCCTCTCTGCTACAAAAACCATGCAAACAAACACAGCTCCATGATCTTCAGAAAATAATTCCTAACAATCTTCTCTCCCTTTCGTTTCCTGCACATGGTGATTCCTGTTGCTGAAGACCTCCCTTTGCCAGGGAAAAGCCTGTGCTCTTGCTTTTGAAGGTATGTTTTGCAGTAGGTGATGTATTCATGTAAATAATTATACCATGTGCATACCTGTATTTTAGAATGCTCTCATGTTTTATTCCTAAACCAGACTACAATATGTATGTGATCTGCCTTAGTGCATGAGCAAGGTTATTCTTTAGTTCTAAAGTTTGGTTGGCTGATTGATTTTTACTAACAGCACAGAGGCATCATCTTTTTTTACCAGGTAAATACACTGAAAGACTCTCAAAACAAACTATAAAGTGAATCTTGAAAATAAACTGCCAAATATACATGGTTTTATGTCAGTATTCAGGCACAAGAATCCCTGCTAAAGCAGATACACAAAAGTTTGAAGACTTTTTTCAAACATAAATAAAAGCTCATAACAAACAACCTTCTCATGAAATAAAACATTTTGAAACTGTGTAATTCTTAGCTTTTCATAACGTCTAAAATTCTCTCATTTTTTACTTCATTTCGTCACTCCAATATTGCTACTCTCAATGTGACTGAAACAATAAAGCAAAAATTTAAAAATTCTGTTCTGTTCTCCCTTCTTTTTTTTTTTTTTTAAAAATAACATATATTTTGATGCCACCAAACAGACTTTTTAAAGAGGAAAAATATTTCATCAGAATTATGTTGACTAATTCTGCTTATGAACATACCCTTACCTAAACAATTTGAAATATTCTGAACCCTGTGAAATATAGTTTCTTCCTGGGTTTATTTTGCCTGTTTGTCACCTTCCCTTTGGCATTCCCTAACTGAATAGAGACTGCCTGCATGAATAAGGACAGTTCTCTGTGGCAGAGCTGATGGCTTCTGGCTACTTTATGTTGAACAAGAATAGCACTCTCTATCACTCTGTTACAGATATCACAAGAATTCAGGTATCTTACCAATATGAACTAGCTAAAAAGACAAGATTACCCTCCTGTGAGCATAAAAAAAAGTTAACCTACCTTCAGACTGACAAGTCCTTGTTTGTATATTTTCAGTTTGTAACCTCGGGGCTTCGTTATGTCTAAAGGAGACCAAGTCTCTGTAACTGGTTGATACTATTCTCTAAAAAACTAGATGCAAACAAGTCTATGTGTCTCTGATACCAAGAAACATTGCAAGGAACTATGGTTCAGGTTAGACATATCAGTACATTGTTTTAAAGTGCCTTCATTGTTTTTCAAAATGAGATAATTGAAGATAGCTCTTTTAAATGCAGCACAGTTCTGGCAAGCTTCTAAAGAATAGTAAGGTTAAGCTAGGTTTAAGAACCTGAGGAAAACTCACACCATGAAAACAATCTTTAGAATGCAAGGAATCAGCAAGCCTCTGATTTCAAAATAGAATAAAAATCAAATTTCCCAGTGGTAGATATTCATGAACTATCTTTTGTTTTCCTGTCAGCTGCAGCAGATGCATAATATATATTGTCTGTGCACATATTATTTTGCCATAGCAGTGGTTAAAAAATGGCTTGCATTGTACTAAAATTCATCACATTTCAACTGTGCATTTGTCTTCCAACCAACTATGAAGAGACATATTGTAAATGATTTAATAAAATTCTTACTTCAGCAAGTTTTGTTTCTTCCATAGGTCCTGTGATGGCTAAAGGTCTTTCTCTGACAAATTTTGTTTGCTGTGTTAGGATTTTGGAGTTTGTGTTCCTCTCAATCCATAGGCAATTTTGCAAGTGGGTGTAAGCAATAATTAAATAGTTTATATTACTACCAGGAAAATCTTGATCTTCTATTATGGATAAAACTCTAGTTTTTTCAAATAAACTGAGTACCAAAGTGGACTTGACATGAAAACTGAGCACTATGCTTTCAACTCTTTACAATTGTTCACACACAAATATTTGATATCCTGGGAATTGGAATTGATTTCCTCCTTTTCAATCCATTTAAGAGGATTTGCCACCTAAGCATTCATTGACTGAATGGTAGACTGGTGTTGCTACAGTATCTTACTGCCTGTCTGAATTCTGGAACTGAACTACTGTTTCAACCATTGAGGTCTTTTCGCTTATGGTGCAGATCTCAACAGCCTGTTAACAGCACTCTGACATGGAAATTCTCTTTTCCTTGATAAGAACTTTACTTTAAAAAACCCATGATATCTTTTCTGAGGTCAGAGCCAGTGAAAAAAGCATCATAATGACTGATGGATTCCTGTAAAATATACTTGGTAATACTGTACATGGAAAGCCAGCTACTTTCACAGAAGGAAATGCTCTGTAGTTCCTGAGATATGCAAAGTGTGTTGCAGGTGAGAGGGTGAGAGCATTCAAGTTGAAAAACCCTCTTGAGTACTAACAGAAATTCTCTAGTGAAGAAAGACAGAGAAAGCAAACAGTTTGAAAGACCACAGAGGAAAATTCTGCTCATTATGTTGCGTGTCCTAGAGTGGACTATTATAATAGCACAAATTTTTTTTAACAGTAACTTTTTCAAGATATAGGTCCTGCAGAAATGGTTGATACTATACATAAATCAAGGTAAATAAAATAGATCCTCTAATTTTGTTGCTGCTTTCCCATGTAAATATTTTACTCACTAAACTATGGATATTTTTGAAGTCCTACTACAATTGAATTCCAGAAAATGTTAAAACTAGGATTTGAGTGACAAAGGCAGTTTTGTTATACATTGTTTTTTATGAATTTTAATGTAGGTCTAGAAAAAAATATGTAGGGGATATTAACCAGAGTTAAATTTCCAAACTCTGGTTTTCCTGCTCTGGCAATAAAGAATATATATAACAATAATTACTATAAAACTTATGGTTGATAGCTTTACAGTGAAAGTATAGAAATATCTGCATATATTATTAGAATTGTTCGAAAATAATGTAATGACCTTAAAAACATCATTGAAGTTTGGAATAGAAAGGTTTATAATATTACTTACTTGAAGAACCTGTCAGGCTGTCTTGGCAAGGTTCTCTGCAAACTTGAAAGCAGCAAGAAATTTGCCAGTACTGGCACTACACTGCACTAATAAATAATGTGGGAAACTTGTATAAATCAACCAGTTGGCACAAAGATTACTTTTCTTCCTGCTCAGAAGTTGGAAATTTTTTTCCTCTGTCAAAAAAAAAAAAAAAAAAAAAAAAATAAAAAAAAAAAGCTTTGCTATATTTTATTGCAATAGATATTTGTGGTTGGACAGGTGTACAACTTATTACTGAGATTATAAAGCTTCTTACAATAAACTTTTTCCTGCTGTTTTTACACTTGCTTCTGACTTTCAGGAAGGAAGTCACTGTGTTTCACCAATGCACAACTTGTGATCCAGCAAAGCCATTCATTCAAAATTCTGTGTGTGCTGTGCTCCTCCTTTCCTAGACTCAGGGAATCACTGTATCACTCGTGTTTTCCTTGCACATGTTATAAAGGTGTTTGTTTGCTTGCTACCAGCCTGACACAAAGGCACAGTGATGTGTCTGCACAGATGTAAAAGTGCGTCGAAGATATTTCCCCCTTTGCAGATGAATGAGACACGCTATCCCTGGAATATCCCTAAAGAAAATGCAAGGCACCTTCACAGTATGACTTTCTGTTATGAGATGGACACAGAGAATAGTATCTACTCAGGCAACTGAGAGATTCAGGTGTCATGAGGATATTTCAGGATGGATATTTTTTACTCTGCTGGGTTTCTGCTTCTTTTCATCATTTTTCAGTAGAAGCAACAATAGGGAAAAGAAGAAGCACAAAAAAAGAAAGGAACTGTCTGGATATTTTTCTCCATATGTTGCACTGGTTTTTGTTTTCACTTTAGTGTATTCCACATTGTTGAAAACAGCGGTAAGGCTTAATCTGTTCCTTGTGTTTCTCTTAACCTTCAGGAAAAGTTTTCATTCATGTAGAAATTCTACGTGTTCAATCTCACAGAGCAAAGCCTCATTCTGCTGTAATTAAATCAAACAAAAAAAACCCTAGCCAAACAAGAACCAACAGATGGTGTGTGTCATACAACAATCTTTAGGACTCACTTTGAAGTGGTGTTCTTTGTAATAGGTCCTGTCACAACATGGTGTATTAACAGCTCCTAATTTTTAGTTTTTAGAAGTGCTTTGTATAATGTGTTGAAAAAACCCAAATAAATGTTTGTTTGATTTTCTTTTTTTTTGGTATAATCTTTATTTATATTGGGTCTTGATCAGGGAACCACCATTCACATCATGAACTGAATCCATAAAGCCAATCTGGATAAAAATGTTGCTGAGTCCAGACCACACAGACATATTCAGAAATGGATTTTCAAGGGTTTTCCAGAGTACAGTATCTTAGAAGACTAAGTTTAGAAAGAATCAGAGAGTAGAAATTTTTTTTCATTAAAAAGAAAGTTATTGAAAGTATTGATAACTACTCTCTGACTAATAACACACTAAAACTAATGGAAAAAAAGTTTTTCAGAAAAGTATTATGGTTTTATATTAGCAAACAAAAAGTGAGAGTGCAGGAGATTCCCTTCTAGGCTTGTTTATGTCTTGCCATCCCCATTACTTGTTTCTGACAGTTAACACCCACTTCACATGCAAATCTTGCCTTGAACTTTTTGCTCCAAGGAAAATCTTACTTTTCTAAGACCACATTGTAATTACATTTGTCGTTCTTGTCCTACTGCTTAAATGTCACTCTGGAGAAAATAATATAGTAATTAGCAATGACTTGTTCAAAATCTTTGCTTTGGGTCTAGTTGTTCAGAGTAGCAGTCCTCTAACTTTTTATTTGGGGATTAGGCTTCCTGCTTCAAGTAGAAGCCTACGCTCTCTGTTTTTTGCTCTTCATCGCAGAGGCAGTGGAGATTTGTCTGTGTGCCCAGATTCCTGGACACTGTGAGCCCCTCCTTTCCCTTTTGCTGAAGAATGTGTACTCTAGCAGTAAATTTATTCTGTAGAGTATTTTAAAATGTCTTACTCTGAACAGGAACTACATGTTTTTTCAGTGCATAGTCACACAATAAAGAAATTCTTCCTCATGTTCAGGTGGAACTTCCTGTGCATCAGTTTCTGCCCATTGCCCCTTGTCCTGTTGCTTGAGTTTGTCTTTGATATACCCATAAAGTTTACCAGAAAACAATAATATCAGTGGGCCCTTGACACTTTGTATCATAAAATTGTTGCTTGAATACCAGAAAATATTAACTGCTTGGCTGACGTACTATGGAGGCTTCTGAGATCATAAAATGAGGTATAATCTCATTCTTTCAGCTGTACTGTCATTCTTTCAGCTGCTACCTATATAGATATTCCTAGCATTAAAAGTGGAAAAGCAATGAATTTTTTTTTGAGTTTAATGATAGGGACAAAAACTCTTGAGAGAGGAAAAAAAAATTATTTGAGCTGGAAAAAAAAAGGTAACTGTTTTGATGAAGCAAAAAAATGTTACCTTCTCAAAACTTGACCTTCTTTCTTCTTTTTTGGATCAAAACTGTTTATCAGTTCAATCTGACTTTGCAGATAGCTTTGCTTCCTCTGCATCTACTTATAAGCTAATTTCTCATGTGTAAAAGAAAAGAAAGTAAAGAAGAAGAAAGTATACAACCTGGGATATTAACTACAACTGACAGCAGGATCTTAGGCTTTTTATTGCCTGAAGTCCAGGCTCAAGGCACACAGTCTTCAGCTTTCTTCTGAGCAGCAGATTACTGTGCACAGCCATCAGTGCATTGCAGCTGCAAGTCAGTTTTTTTCTGAAGACAGCTGAGAGGATGACAAAGAGGTTATGCTGCTGTCTCAGAGAGGCTGAGATGAAATTTGGAAGATTTTTGGAAAATGTATTTTCTTTAAATGACATTGCTGCCATTCCTAGATCTTCAAGGCAAATAACGAATCGTTCTATTTTACTAATCCAAATATTATATTTGGGCTGAAGGAATGTAATTAAGATTGGTTACTAATCAGTTGTTGACAATGCTAAGCTTTAAAATAATTTCTTACTCAAACAATTCTTCATGCTGTTAATATAAAGCATCATAATGCAACATCAGCATAACAACTTACATACAGAGGGAAGAGGGTGTTAGAGCATTAAGCTTTTAATTCTGTATGTCTTTACCACACCTGATGGCAAAAATTTTTACAGACAAACATTAACAACATTTTTGTAACTATTGAAATGACTTAGGCTTCAGTACATTTGAAGATCTTGGTAATTCCTTTCACCTATCAAAGTATTTCAACATGCAGGTCTGGTTTCTAGATCTAATGATACTTTTTTTCTAAAACTTCTTTTCAAGCACAGTTCACATCCAGAACCAGTTTTCCAAGATAATTTGAACATATGTCACGATGATTGTATGTACATGCACAGTACACGTAAATTATTATGCATTCTTTTATGTCAAAGTTGGTGTAAATTTATCCACTGACATATATGCATTATTTCAGCTCTACTACATGCTGTGATGAATAGATACTCTTTATCTCCATCCACATATGCATTTATGCACATATGTTTAAATAAGATTCTTTATTACAGGTTCACAAGCTGAGTACATTTGTAATTGGTGAGGATATCCATGAAATGCTGGCTGGACTATTTTCTCCTATCCCTTCTCCTCTTCATGCTATATTTGAAGATAGAAGTGGAAACCCAGAGTTTTTGTTTGCTCTTAGGGTGCAGATACTTAGATTTCTAGCAGGGAGAAGGCACATGTTGTGATACCCTCTGGCTCCTGGGATTAGTTCAGATTGATTTTGATAAAGCATTTCCATTGCATGATGATGAGATGACTGAGAGGGGACCTGCTCAGTGTCTGAAGGGAGGGTGCCAAGAGGATGGACCAAGCTCTACTCAGTAGTGCTGAGCAATAGGACAACAGGCAGTGGGCAGAAACTGATGTCCAAGAAGTTCCACTTGAACATGAGGAAGAATTTCGTTATTGTGCAGTGACCATACACTGGAACAGATCACTCAGAGAGGGTGTGGAGTCTCCCTTACCAGAGACATTCCAGAACTGTCTGGACACAATCCTGTGCATGATTGGATGATTGGAGCAGATGACCCTCTGGGATCCCTTCCAACCTTACCCATTCTGTCATTCTGTGATCTTTTTTCAGTGGCACAATGTCAATACTTTGTGTTAATCAACACAATTATATATTGCTTTGTCCAAACACAGCATGTGTTCCCTCCGCTGAATAATTAAAATATTTATATTATAGCATAATTGATGACAAAGGACAGTTTTCTTTAACTTGGGGAGAGAAGATGCAGAAGTGATACTATTTTTCTTAGGCACCATCAGGAGTAAATGACATTTTGAACTATGGAAATTTGTGGTATGTATCCATAGACATACATTCAAAGCCTAGTTGTTCTAAAATGGGTGCTTTTTCCTTCTTCTCTAAAATTCTTTGGACAGGCAAAAATCGGTATTTCATGGTCATACAAATTCTTCAGAAATATTAGAAAATTGATAAATAGGATCTGACATTTGATCTGTATAGAAGATTTTCCTGGACAAAAAATGGCTAATAAGAAATCAAGAAATAAGGATGAAGAGCTCCTTGGGCCTCACTAAGACCTTATGCTACCACGACTTCATTGAATAACTTCATTGATATAACTTCATTGACTTCAACCATTCAAGACAGCATAGACTTAATGGTACACGCTATGAGGAGCCAATCCTTTTGTTTTCATGTTTAACCTTTTCCTTAAATTCTGGAAGTCAAAATATATATTTTGATGGGCTTACTTCAGGCTGGCATCCAGTCACTTATTGAGGTTCCCCAGGGCTCAATTTTAGAGGCAGCAAGTGAAGCCTGTCAGAGTTCAAGGAGCTCTTAGTCATGTGGTTTAGTTGTAGGTAGTCCAGCAGGGAGCTGGATTTTATGATCCTTATGGGTATCCTCTGTGATTCTGTAATCAAAAACATGATGGGTGGTGCCTGAGTTCACCTACATTTCTGATTAATGTGATATGTAGATGCATTTGAAATGATGACTAAACTCCTCTACTTAAAGAATTCTTTTACAAAACACTTTTCTCCTGCAACCAGGGAAAAATTCCCACTGAAAAATTGATGGGCACAGCTTGGAGGAAGCATAGGCAAGAGGTTTACTATTCAGATACTTATAACAAATAATCAAAAAGTTCAACATCTGTGCACTTCACTTAAGTATGCCAGATTTTAATTTATTTGCTTTAAATAGGGCAAGAGTATTATAGTTCATACATAATAGATTATATAATGTAGTTTCACCAGCAATATTATACTAGACTCAATGTGCTAGCATAATCAAATATTGTTTATAGAAAAGTGTCAATAATACTGTGTTATTTTCCAAATAGATTTAATTAATTAAATTAATTCTATGTTAAACATGTCACAGAGCAAAAAATAGAAAGGAAAGCAAGGTAAAAATATTTCATTCTTATATTCAGTATTCATTATAAACACCTTTCTCTAGGCTCAATTTTATACATTTAAGTTATTCTGAATAAAATTATTATTTATTTCAGAATTTTGAGTTCCCTTTCCCTTCTGTGAATCTATTGATCTAAGACATATGTATTTTCCTTATTTAAAGTATAGTTAGCAAAAGTATCTTTGCTTCTAATTAAGATTTCTAGCCATTTTCTCCAGAATAAGTACATTATACATTGTTTGTATCATGTAATTGTTGTTCTGTAAATTTTCCCAGATAAATCTGGCTCATTTTTTTAAATCTGATTTAATTTGCTTTACTTACAGTTAATGATAATTCTGCTGTTTATGAGATAGGATAAACAGCCTTTTACATTTATTAGAGTACTCTCATTTTGTGGCAAAGTTGCAAAGTGCCCATACAGTCAATTGAATATGCTGGAGAATGGAGGAGATGAGCCTTTGCTTCATGGCAAGGAGGTGCATTTGCATCAAGCTTTTAAAATATCCCTACTCGTGTATGTTTTCTCTCGCTGTTCAACAGGTAAACTCCTGCCTGTGTTCGCATTTGTTCCACCCTGTCAGAAATTCTCTGTATCATGATAGTAGGGATGCCTGCTTGTCATCCTCAAAGTGTAACAGCTCTCACTTTCCAGCAACTAAAGAGATTAAGTTGAGTTTGTGTGATAACACCTTCTAGCTGTCAGTGCAGCAGCAATAAGAACAAAGGCCAGAGAGCTTCTGGCACCCAAGTTTTCCATTCTTTACGTAGGAAGACATGGTTATGTCACACTTTATCTTTTGACTAGCAGTTCATTGTGTGTTTCCAACCTTCCTTTTGTGTAAAACACTTTTAAAAGATGCTACAGTCTTACTCTTCCTCTATAGGATGTTGTAGATATTCTGGTTAAACTTACGTAAGTTATTCAGTAACTTCTGTATCATAGAATCACAAAATCACAGAATAATTTGCATTGGAAGAGAGACCTTAAAGATCATCTAGTTCCAATCTCACTGCTGTGGGCAGGGACACCTCTCACCAGAGCAGGTTACTCAAAGCCCAATCCACTGTGGCCTTGAACACTTCCTGGGGTGGGGCATCCCAGCTTTACCAGGAAACCTGTTCCAGTGCCTCACTATTTTCACACTGACAAATTTCTCCTTTAAATCTAATTTAAACCCACACCCTTCTAGTTTGAAGTCATTACCCCTTATCCTACCATGACAGACGCTGTTATAAAGTCCATGCCCACATTCCTTTCTGGCCTGCTCAGGTACTCAAAGGCTGCAGTAAGGTCTCCTGGGAGTCTTCTCTTTGGCAGGCTGAAGAGCCTCAATTGTCTCAACCCTTCCTGAGAGAAGGAGTGTTCTATCCCTCTGGTCGTGTTTGTGCTCCTCTTCCGGACCCACTCTAACAAAGTTCATGTCTCTTCTGTGCTGAAGGCTCTAGAGCTGGACATGGTACTCAACACACAGGAAAGACCTAGCTAGTTGATGTGCATTTTCATTCAGTTCTCTGTAAAGCTAAAGATCTGATAAAGTGGCAAAGAAAGAAGAGTCTGCAGTGTTATAATCCCTTTGCTCATATGTGCAGAAGGGATTTAGCATAGAAGTCTAATAATACACTTGTACTTTCAGCACCAAATTAATATTATTGTAAATTAATACTTTTCCTGTAGTGTTTGTATATACACACAACATTCATGCATATATATAACAATCCTGTTTGTGTTTGTTTAGCATTCTAGTTCACCAATTAATAATTTACTGAAATCGAGTTATCCTTTGGAGGGATAATCTTTGTGGGAGAAAAATGAAATCCCCTCAAACAATTTAACTTCATTCTGCCTTTGGGGAAGGAACAGCAGATGATGCCAAAACCTACCCATCAGTGCACAGATGCATGAAGGTTGTAAGGGTTGAATTCTGTTGCTGGGAAAAGGTATCTTGTTCAAATAGCATTAAGCTGATTATGGAAGGAAGACCCTGAATACAAATATCTGTCCCAACAAATTCAGTGTTCTATGATCTGTGATCCTAAATCTGATGTGATCAAATAGGTTAAATCACAAGTAATCCCTGAAGGTACTGAAGAGGCTCACAAAATTTGTCATCAACCTTTCATCTCCTATCTGGCAAGTCATCTTACATACTGGCATGAATAAAAAGGAAGAAGCGCAAGTTTTTTTCACAGTTAAAATAAATGACTGGACTCTTCACCTGTTGAATAATCTTGATGCAACCACCTCAGAGCCAAATCTCTACTCACCTGTGTTTTTTCCATCTTCACTACAAAAAATTTTCTTGAGTTTGAAGGGCTTCAAGAATCTTGTTCTCTGGAATGACAAGAGACACTCTTGAATCTCCTCAGTCAGTGACTAAATAACTGTACTTGATGCACTTGATCTCACCTTTAACCCCAAACACCTCTCCAGATCGTATCAGGGTTTTCATCTTTTCAAAAATGTTCATCTTTTCAAATTTCTGAGCTTTGTCAAGTGTCTCTGCCTTCACTGTTGAAGAGAGTGTCCTTCTGAAATTGCTAAGAGGTCTCATGTGAGAGGGGAAAATCCTATCTAGCATTTATACTGAGTAAAAACTTTAAATCATTTAAATTTGGTTCCTCAGTTAGTGCTTGTTCCTATTTAAAATTAGATGTTCTGTAAATGTAATTAAGATAGCATTTTCCCCCTTCCATAAGAAGTAGTAATATAAGAGAGAAACATCAGTTTTCAAGCAATGCAGCAATCTGGAATCTGCATCTTAATTGAACACAAGTATGTCTATTGTTCTTGCTTAGTCAGTTTTACAATTCTAGCTTTGATGTGCATCTCTCACAGTAAGACTAAAGGAACAATTTAAAAGAAAAGCTGCATATGGCATAGTACAGTGGAACTAAAAAAAAAAAATAGAGGCAGCTTACATAACAGGTAGAGCACCCAAGGTGACAGAAAAGACTACATGAAATATATTGATTCTTGTGGGATGAAAATGTCACATCTGAGTATATATAAAGCATATATTTGGGATTTTTTCCTCTAGGATAAGAAAGAATCCAGCTACATTGTAGCTTCATCTTCTATGCACTCAAATATTCAGTGAGAACACGAACCTGTCATGGGTTTATACTGCTGCAAATTGGACTGGAAAGCCCAATCTAATGCTTGACATCTGTCTTACGATAGCTCAGTGAAGTCTTACCAAAATGCAGTATATCACTGTAAAGCTGTAACTACTGTCTTGGGTATTTCTTCCCTTTCTCTGTCACTTCCACGCTACATCAATATTTTAATTTATTTTGCAGCAATACCTCCACTTCTCCTTGAAAAGTTTCACTACTACCTTCTGCTCATTCCTTGCTACAAAAAGCCAGGGAACATTCATTTCCTTGCAGTGGAACTAAATGAAAAACAGAAAGACTGTTTCCTTAATGCCTTTCTTCTAAAAATGAATGTGATTTTAGTTTATATATATATATATATATATATATAATTTTTTTTTATTTTAAATCCCTGAGCTCCTGTCATGGTTTAACCTCAGCTGGGAACTAAACACCACACAGCCTCACTCACTCACCCTTTCCCAGTGGGATGGGGGAGAGGATCAGAAGAGCAAAAGTGAGAAAACTTGTGGGTTGAGATAGAGACAGTTTAATAGGAAAAACAAAAGCTGTGCACACAAGCAAAGCAAAACAGGGAATTCATTTGCTGCTTCCCATGGGAAGGCAGGTGTTCATCCATCCCCAGGAGAACAGGGTCCCATCACGCATGACGGTGACTTGGGAAGGCAAACGTCACCACTCTGAAAATCCCCCTTTCCTTCTTCTTCCCTCAGTTGGGATCAGCTGTCCGGGCTGTGTCCCCTCCCAGTTTCTTGTGCACCCCCAGCTCACTCGCTGGTGGGGTGGGATGAGGGGCAGAGAAGTCCTTGACTCTGTGCAAACACTGCTCAGTGACAACAACTACATACCTGTGTTGTCCATGCTGTTCTCAGCACAAATCCAAAACACAGCCTCACAGCAGCTACTGTGAAAAGAACTCTACCCCAGGCAAATCCAGCACAGCCTCACAGATCCCAGGAGCTTCTGCTGCTTCTCACAGAACTCTTTTGCCTTCTGAGAGCTGCACTGCCCTCTCGTGACCTGGCATCAAGCTTTGTCTCTCAGGCTCAGAGCATAAAATGCACTGCCCCAACACCAAATGAATACTAGTCTGGCAACATTTCTCTGGCTGCATATTAATACTCTCAATGGTATCTAGTCCCAGGAAAAATGCTTCCTTGGGCATTTCCTGGTGTCTTCAAATCTCATACACGCACCTGCTCTGCAGAGCACGGTTTGTGAATATCAGATACTTTTGCTTCTGGTTGCTTCAAAAGGTGCTTTTCTGAGAAGACTACTCATTCTAATCCTGAGTGATTTATTGCCATTTCAGTGAGAATATGTTGGATATTGACTGAAGGCAGCTCTGTTTGAATGTCTGGAAGCATGTGAACAGGAAAAAGATTTTTCTCTAGTTTTTATAATGTAAAAACTTCTTTGCAGTGAAATATTTCTCAGTTAATTGAGTCCAATTAAATAAACCTCTTGAAAAGAAAATGTAAATTTTTAAAGGAAATAATTTTATTACTAGTTATTAAACATGACGGTTTGGACATGAATCTGTCTTAGTTGGCTGACAGGTAACCAATTGTTGAAAGGTGTAGAGTATCCCACGGGAATAATTCCTTTAGATTCATCTTGTTTCTTAACCATTTCTGAGCACTTGGTTAAAAACTGATGTACAGGCTCAGTGAAAATCTCATTGAACCCTGCAGAGTAGTTATAACTTTTCTCTTGGGAGAATCTCTGCTTCTACCAGCAAGAAGAGACAAACTAAAGTTAATTCCATGTTAAGGTATTAAGTCTTTCTCTTTATTTCAGACTCTCTCTCAAGAATCCTAAGGGAGACTCCAGCACACTCTCCCTGAACATAACTGTTCAACTGTACAGGAAATAACTATACCAGATTATTGTAGGCCTGTCAACAAGTACAAAATGTAAATATCTTCTTTACTCTGGCTTTAATCATTACAGGATCCCACTGATTTCACTATGAATGGACATGAACAATGAATGAATGGACATAAAATATGTACAGTAGTACATATACAAATTTAATTACTACATTAAGATAAAAAGAAAAAAAAAGAAAATAAAATTTTGTCAGGAATTGGCTGCTGGACTGTTTTATAATGCATTTCCAAAGATTAACTAATCTTCTGTTCCTTATTTGTATTGTTTATTTTCATGAAAAAATAAAAACAAAAATCAAAAATAATACCTGTGAAAGATCTTAGTCCTTCTACTTCCAGAATTACTGTACCCCAAGCTTTGACTTTACAACTTTTCCTCCCAGATAATTTGAATTAGAATTTGCCTAATTCCTACCAGCATTCCAGCTACATGTTTATTACTCTGAGCCAGCTTCTGCTCAAGCAGTGACAAACCACCTGTGGGAATAGACCAGACAAATATGAATCCCAGACAGCTGTAACTACAGCAGGCAAATTGCTGGTTCATTGGAGTAGCCTACCTTTATTTATTTATCCCTAATTATAAGACAAGGATTTTAGAAAATAAAATTATGGCTGTTATCTGCTAGGCCAATCTCTCCTAGAAGAATATGTTTGAAGAATATAGAAAAAGTTTATTTAAAATAATACTATATCTTTCAAAATTAACCTTCATCTGTGTAGACTGGCAGTCAAAGGTTACTCAGAATTGTAATCCAAGTAGTATAAAAGAGAAAAAAAATCCCTGAGGAAGGAAATGTTCAGACTTCTACCTTTAAAATAAATGATCCACACAGGAGAGAGAGTTTTGAATGCAAGATTAATGTACATTATATGAAATGAATTCCTGCCATACACAATCTCATGGATGAAAGGTTTATTTGAATAGTTTTATTCAATTTGAAATAGGCCATTGTAACATTTTAACATTGTAAAAATGGGCTTTTGTAATGTTTAACACGTGTAAAATGAGTTGGCTCTTCAGCATCTGTTCTGAAATATTTACAAAATTCCCCTATTAAATTTTATCATTTTGCTCTGAAGTATTCTGCACAGTGTAATCAAAAATCCTGGTATCTTTTGTTTCACTTAGATCTCTATGGAGAGCTTCTGGATGTAAAACTATAGGGCTTTCTGTTTAAGAAAGAAAATATTGTAATGAACTTCACATAAAAATAAATACTGAAAGTCTCTAGTAGAATATAAGTAAAGGCTACTTTGTCTGGTTTGACAGATAATTAATTTTTAGGGAGAATATAAAAAAATATAAAAGCATTACTAATAACTTACAGAAAAAATTGAAAACTCTAGAGAGCAGACTTTGACTTCTTCAGGGATCAGGGGAAAATGCCCTGAAGGAGAGAGGGGCCCAAGAAAATTGGCTAATATTGCAAGATCACTTCCTACTAGCTCTGAAATGACACGTCCCTGCAAAGAGGAAGATGGGCAAAGATCTGTGTGGATGAACAAGGAACTCCTGGAAGAACTCAGGCATGAAAAGGAAGCCTGAAGAGTGTGGAAGCAAGGACAGGTAACCTGGTTGGAATACAGAGAGGTTCTCCAAGAAGCAAGGATCAGGTTAGGAAAGATAAAATTAAACATGGGCAGGGACATCAAGGGCAACAAGGAAGATGGAACTGGATGATCTCTAAGGTTCATTCCAACCCAAACCATTCTGTGATTCTATGATTCTCTATGAATGAAAATTTTCTGCACAATTTTTCTTACCCAATACATGTTTTGTTCTTGATTCTTCTGTTTCTTCTGTTCTCTTTTGGTTTTGTTTTTTTTTTTAATTAAAAAGTTAACTGAAAGAAGTTCAATCCTGCAACCAGAACAGTATTTTTTATTGTGGTTATAGTGCATGACTGCATAATAAATTATACCCTGATTTCTGTCATATTTTATTATGATTTTTACTCAGAACCACTAATCAGTCTCCACCTCATTATTTCAACCTCTGAAACTGTGATGATAATGTCATTTTTTTTGTTTATCTGTTTGATAAAATAATTCTCCACTCTCCAAAAAAGTGGATTAGTGAAACTACAGTTTCTTAATCAAGAAAATCTTCATGATTACAAGGAAAAACACTACTATTGCAGGCTGAGATAGAATTCAACAACAGAAGAGTTAGAAAGATAATGTGTAGAGTAGACTAGTTAACATATCTGTTGCCCTTTTTATGCCTACTTACCTTCTGAAAGGAAAATCTACAGTCACAGTTAGAGAGAATGGTGAGAGAAGACCTAAGTTCGTTGAACAGACCTTAAATGTACTTGTGGAGTAGGAAAATAGGTTGGAACAGCAGAATTCTATGATTTTTATTAATTTTTCCTGGTTTTCCTTTAAGAGTTCTGAAAGTTCCTTTCAGGTCATTACCAAAAATCCCCTTTCATTAAGCGGTGTTTATTTAGCTGATATTGTTTCAACTCTACTTCACTACGAATTAAATCAAGACCATGAACTACTTACGTGATTTGTTTTTTGATCTGGATTTTGTTTTAATTTATAACATTGTTCTTAAGAAAATTGGAAAAGGAGGAATAAATTACTACTTTATGACAGTGAAGCACATTGAATTCTTAAATGCTTGTGCCTGTCTGTTCTGTAAATCTGTAGCAGTTCTTCTGTCATGAACATTGGCTTAATATCCAATTAGTTCTTACCACTGCTAATGACTAGATGCCAAAGAAGCTATATTTCTGCACTGTTGAGATGATTACAGACTGTGCTTTAACAATGAACATGTAAACAAAAGAAATTTTAATCTCTACAGATCGGAAGCTGTTATTTAACTATCCTATTTTAAACAGCAAGTTTTCTGACACAGTGATTACTTTTATTGATTTGATTATCTGTTTCTGCAATGAATTCATTCTGTTCACTGATGGAAAAAAAATAAAACCTTACTGACAATCCAGACTGAACAAAACTTCCGAAGCAAATTCAATTTTACTTATTTTTCAGTTTAAAGATAATATTCCCACAAACTGTTCCCTTGTCCTCTTTGGTACTGGAACAACATGTATGCAGTTTTCTATCAATAGAACTGGAAAATTAAAAAAAAAAAAAAAAAGGAAGAAATCCATGGAAATACTCATTATTTAGAGGAGACTATAGTTTTTCATAATAAAAAATATTAAGGTTGTTAATTCACAAGTATATGAACTGAATCTCTGTAAAAAAAATTAGACTTTTCAGAAATGATCTCAAAGAAATGATAGAGGCACTATGTTAATAAGCATGGTCAGCAATGTCTATGTGTGTTTTAGTAATAAACTCAAATTTACCACAGAGGCACAACTGTTCTGGGAGAGAAGATATCTTAAAAATTATATCATCAGTTCTGATAGTCATATAGTGCTGACAATCTTTTCTTCATTCTTCTTGGTGTAAAATAAGTAATAAAGAAATATTTTACTTTGGGATTTTAGTTCAAGAAACCCCTGATGTACTGAATACTGGGAAGGTATTAATAGTGTAAGTACGTGCTTTCCCTCTTGCTGCCCAGGAATCTCTGATTTATTTATTACATCTTGCATGCTTTTTGAAGTTTCATTTCCCGAATATAATACACCTGGAAAGGTTCAGGCAAGGGCAAGAAGGATGAACAGATATGGAATATGTGCACAACAGTGAGTTAAGTAAGCAGGAATCTTCGGTCCAGGAAGAAAAAATCTGTGGGAAGAGAGTGGGATGGAGGGATATTTGAAAGATCTATAATATTATGACATTACTAAAGCAGATAAATCATGATGTATTTCCCAGTGGATGTGGCTATATTACTGGTGTTGATTTAAACAGGAGAGTATTTGTCTGAATTCAAGATTGTGTTCCCTTAAAGCCTTTTTTTTTTTTTTCCCAATCACAGCACATTTCCTAATCTGGGAAACTATGGTAGATGTTAAATCAAAAAAAACTCTGACTTTATTTTGAGGAAAAAAAAAAAAAAAGAGGTGAAAATGGGACCACTGCATCGTTGGATTCAGCCCTGTATGGAGCAAAGGGTTTGTATAGGAAGAGCTGTGGAAATTAATAGTCCACACATTGATGTTACTGACAGTGAGGATCCAGTTGGGGATTATTTGCAGAATCAAGTAGTATAAGGTAGTCTGAGCTCAAGTGAAGTATTAAGTCCTAATTGAAGATGACAATGTAGATATTTTCCCAGGAGAGGGTAAATGTGTAAGAGGAGCTTAGTGACTGTGATACCAGAAAAGAAGCATCAGCAAGTGCAGAGAAAAGGGACAAATATTATCACCTCCTTATTGATCTCTTCATAGATATATACTAATTCAGCTGACATCCCAGTACAGCCTTTCCAAATTATTTCGGTCCCAATCAGCCTGCCTGTCATGTAGAGCAGTGGCTGATCTTTGTGACAAGATGTTGAGGAACACAGTAAAATATTCAATGGCCTGTGAAAAAAATGAGTATATATCTGTCTTATAGCACTGGAAGAACTAGCTCTGCATTACAAATATCAAACTGGAACTAAATAAATCTCAGTTGTTACAAGAAAATTTGGGGCATGTTCTATGTTCAAGGAGCTCTACAGAACACTGTGATTAAAATAAAGATAAAATCTATTTTAGCATTTAAGCTGATGGCTGAATTTTAAACATAACCACAAGTTAAAATGGCAGTGGTGATTAATGATTTTGTGGGTAAATTATATGATTTTGCAGGCAAATTATATAAATTCTTTTCTTGTTATATTGTATTATTTTGGCTCCATAGGAGACTATTACTTAATTACTATATTTTGGTACCTCATTTAGAGACTCATACTGTACTCTTTGAAATGTTTTGAAAATGTACTGTAGCTTATTTAATGGATTATTTCTTTGTATGCATTTTAGTGCACTTTGTTTCTTCTAAGTCTCTGTCACTGGGTGTTTTAATGTCAACCCTTCTGTCAACTCTTACACTGTGCAATCTGCAGTTCTTTTGTTTTCAATGTGTTATAATTGTAAATGTGCTGAATAACAGAGGATAATTCTCCATGGAAACTCTTATGCAAAGTAGGAATCTGAAGAACATCAGAAGATAGGAAAAGTTGATATGAAAATTTTTAAGGATGTGTATGCAGTAACTAACACTATTGATTTTTTTGTTGTTGTTTATGCTGTATTTGTGCATATTTTAAAAACAGCTGACTCAGATTTCAGTTCTTCAATAATTTAGGTCCTCTTGTGGTGACAGGAAAAAAAAGACAATGAACTTAATGTTTTGTAATTGCAAGAAGGAACTCAAAATCAATTTTTCGGGGCATAATTGAACTACAGTAATAAACTTGAAGCACCAGAATAAACTTCTGTGGCCTGCAGCTAATTTTTAACTAAACAAACAATAATAAGGTCAAGCAATGTATGCCTTTGGATCTGCAATTTTTAGGTTGATTGTCATTATAGAATTTGTGTTGAGGATCACTTCTTTATGGGAAAATTCTTTTTCGTCAATCCATTCTGACATGTGCTATAAAAAAAAGAATTATATTTTTGAAATTTATATGACCAATAAATGTACCAAAATTGTCCTGAAAAGTTTCATGGGGAGAAATATACAGATACACACTGTAGCAATGATTCTACTTATACACCATTGCTCTTTCCTAGAGCAAAATGCCCAACTATTTTAAGGTATCTTTATGAAATAACAGTGGTATTCACAGTCCACATATCAACACAAACTGTGGTAAAACTCTCATTTTAAATGATTCCCGGTGTTCTGTTTACTCATTTACCTACTCAAGAATTCTTTTCATCTAATCCCTTTGACCTGAAAAATCACCTTTTTCAATTTTTTAATCATTTTGAGAGTAATTGTTACCTTTGTGCTTGGATACAAAATAGGATATTCTTCATGTCTATATTTCACTTTTAACTGGACTGTTTCACTTAGACTTTCTTTCATAGTTCTGCCCTTTCAGTTGTTCTTTTTAGAAGATAAAGTTTCTGTTCTTAAATCTAATTCCACCCCTACAGTAGCCTGTCCAACTTGCACAACAAGTACTTTTTATTATCCATAATAGCAAGTGCTCGTACACTAATTTATTTATTTATTTTTTTAATATTTGCAGATATTATTGCTTTGGACATATTTCAAACATTATAGATTAAATGGAAAATAAACAGATGAATTAATAAAGTTTAATCAATTCAATTATGAATCATGATATTATATTATGAAAAGTCCTTGATAATAAATTATGGATTCACAAAAAACTCCCAATCAAAACCGAATCATGTACTTTCAGTTAGGTCTCAGGCTGTCACGGCATAAGAATGGTATCAGTCCATGTACCCAGAAATCTATATGATTTTCTATACTTATACACAAGAGGAAATGAACCTTGGACGTACTGTCATGTCTAAACACAAAAGATAGAGATGGGATGAGACAGAGAACCTAAACCCCTTCTTCGACTATTTAAATAAGGTGTTAAAAGTGTAATATTTAATGAGGGGGAAGCATTTAGCGCTTAGTAAATGCTTCTTGTTTCCTTATTTAAAAGCTTGTGTAGCTGTAGAATTTTATCAAACTCTTCCATACCTCAGTATATTGACTTAAAGAGTTGGAATATATCAGAGAGTGATTCAGGTATTAAGTTACAGTAAAATAGACAAAACTGGGGTTCTGATAGATGAGAGGCTGGACATGTCACAGCCACCTCTGCTGGGTGACCAGAACCCCTCCATGTCTTGGGCTGCATCCAAAGCAGTGTGGGCAGCAGGGGAGGGAGGGGATTCTGCCCCTCTGCTCTGCTCTGGTGAGACCCCACCTGCAGTGCTGCCTCCAGCTCTGGGGTCCCAGCACAGGAAGGACATGGACCTGTTGGAGCGAGTCCAGACGAGGCCACCAAGATGATCAGAGGGATGGAGCAGCTCTGCTATGAGGAAAGGCTGAGAGAATTGGGATTGTTCAGCCTGGAATAGAGAAAGCTTTGGGGTGACCGAATTGTGGCCTTTCAGTACCTGAAGGGAGTCTTCAAGAAAGATGGAGAGAGACTATTTAAAAGGGCCTGTAGTGACAGGACAAGGAGGGAATGGCTTCAGACTGAAAGAGAGTAGATTTAAATTGGATACTGGGTACAAATTCTTTACTGTGAGAATCATGAGGCACTGGAACAGGTTTCCCGGAGAAATTATAGATACCCTACCCTTGGAAGTGTTCAAGGTCAGGTTAGATGGGGCTTTGAGAAACCTGGTCTGGTGGAAGCTGTCTTTTTCCTTGGCAGAGAGGTTGAAACTAGATGATCTTTAAGGTCCCTTCCAAGCTAGGCCATTCTGTGATTCTATGCAAACCTTTCTTTTATCTCTGCATGTCTGTATGTGTACAGGAATTCATATGTGTAATCAAAGTTTTTTCAAAAATTTTTTTTTCATGACAGAATTACTTTACGAAGCTTTCAGTTACAGAGGATTTTGACATCTATAATTTGAGACAAATTTCATATCAATATCTTCTAGGGTGTCCTTAGTATTTCTAATTGTTTTCATAGTGTTTTGCTTACAATCACTACTTCCTGGTGTGGTGGGAGGTGAAACTGCACTGAACCATAAACCCATTTTGTTCATGAAGACCGAGAGCATAACAAAAAGGCTTCAGTCAGATTAGATATGATCAGCACAAGATCTGAAATTTGAATATTATCGAGCCTGATAACCCTTTGTATTTTCCCAAGACTCTTGAGGAATAAATGGTAGGTTGGCTGAATTGTTCTGATGTTTACCATTATTCTCACATCCATGGCCTTCCTTCAGGGTCTGGTAACCCTCCCTGTTTATCCCATGGTATCCACCTTACTGACATCAATGAATATCCTAAATTCCAATTTTTCTGCTTCTTCTAGGTGTCTGAGATAATGCTCATAGTTAATATAATTGGAATTTTCATGTGAAGTAAATCTAGTGTTTCATAAATGTTGGAAACCGTATGTAAGCATAGGACACAACTCTCATTTTTTTTATGTCATGGACAAAAAAGATCCTTTAATTAAGCTACTGTGTCCTACCCTCCTCTCCATTAAAGGAAGAGTCATTGTCTGAAAGACATCTTTAAACATTTTGACTAATCCTTTAGTTTAAGGAACAATGTTCAATACACATTAATGACACAATTTAAAAACTGAAGTATGTCATACACTTAAGCAGCTGCTAGCATTACATTTTCCATTAAAACATCACACTGCTTTTTAAAATACAATTGCTAAATTATACCCGCTGTTCTGTAAGGTTCTTAAAGTGCACTCAGTAGAAAAATTCTTTGGAACCAAATAGTTGTCCAGTTAAAATCTGAGAGAAAATATCCAATACAATGCATCTAGGTACCTAAATCCATAGGTATTTATGAAACAGTAGCTACTTAAACCTCATAAACGTTTTTCTGACTCTAGGGAGGTGCCACTATGTTTTTTTAGATGTGTATTTTAAAACAAATACTAAAAGACTATAAAACCACTATTCGAATTACAGAAGATGTATTATACTTTCTTTTAAAATCAGTTGCAGATTCATGACATTCCTACAAATCAAATGCATGGTTTCTCATAAATACATCATTAAAATGTTTCCTGTTGCTTACAGGAAGAATTTCTGGAAGAAAAAACATACCTGCACGGAGTATTAAATAGCAGACTGGTCTTTCATGTGGGACAATTATCAAAGCTCTAACTTCTTTTTGAAGTAGTGAGACATGGAATAAATATCTTGAGTCTGAGAGAACACCTGTTGAACTGTTAAGCTATTAAAAGTTCCCTGAAAAACATCAATTAAAGCATTTCAAATGTGACTGAATTGGAATGAATAAAGTATGTATTCTATTCTGTTGAGAAAATCCTAATAATAGGAGGAAATAGGGGTTTTTTCAAAAGAAAGATCAGTTACTAAGAAAGCCAATATATTTTCCAGAAAATGTCCCTACTTTAGTGTAAGATATGATTTCCATACAAATTTGGAAAAAACCTGTTATACTAAATAAATAAAATGTTGTAGAAAGCTCATAATGAGAGGAAAGATTGTGTGTTTGGTTGAATCTTTTTTTCCTTAAACAAAACAAGACACAACAATTCAAGAGGATGAAAGAATGGATTTTTTGTTAGGTAGTGTTTCAATAGCATTTTATACAACATGAGAAGCTGTCATTAATCAGTTGATATCTTGGAGACCATGTATCTTTCTTAATTCAATTATTTAAAATTATTTTAATTCAGATTTGTATAGCTTGTTTTAATTGAAATATATACCATTGTATTGTTATTTTCCATCCAACTAAGAAAGAGTTTCGGTCTTCTGTCTATACTTTACTCTGATTGTTTTTCATCTTAGTAGGTCTTTCAGTTGTTGTAAAAGTGAACTTGAGAATATATAAATGTCTGACTATACAGGTATAAATGCACAAATATTGAGTTTTTTCTGTTATTCTTATTTAACCAATGAATTACTTGTTCTTTTCTTCTTCTCTTAGCCATCAGTCTTCCATCTGACTAGTGCATAACACAGTCTATCCTTGATAAAATTATTTTGAGGAAGTATTTTACAGGTTTTTTTCTGGTGATCACTAAGCAACAAAAATGCTTTTTAAATCAGCAGGACCCCTTGAAACATACTTACAGCACCCTCAAACAAATGAAGCTTTCAAGTTAGAAATTTACAAATGATCTTCAAAATCAAAGATAATGGTATATCTGACTTATACTAGTTTGGGTATTACTTTAATCATTTATCTCCTTAAAATCACTGAGGTCTTCCTGAGTTTTAGAGTAGCTTATGGTATTCATAATGAATGAGAGGGAAATAATAATGACATTTACAGGAATTTGACATAACTCACAAGAGTTATTATTAACATGAGTAAGAAGAAAAATAAGTTATCCTCCCCTTCAAGTAAGTTATGATTCTTCCTTTGATTTTGTATAATATTCAAGTGAGTGTATTGCTACTTAAGACTAAAGAAATCATCTGGATGAGTCTCTCTGGTACTCAAGAAATTGTGAGTTACAGTGAATCTCTCTGTTTACACCAAACCCAAAAGTGTTGCAAGTAGCTTTCCCTGTTTTTTTAAGCAAAAAACCCACACACAAACAAACAAAAAAACCTGCAGAATTTAAGTTAGAAACTGATCAAACTGAATGTAGGTAAGTTGGAAAAGTCTTAGGAAACTGTTCTCAGAGATGCAGAAATGATCATGAAGAATAGTCTTTTCCATATAGTTAGGATAGCTGAGAGGTTTTTTTGTACATGGTTTAAGATAATCAATGTTAATAGTCATGCATGTGTTAGAGAGATCATGTGGGACCGTACAGAAGCTGGACTGTAAAAATATAGCAGAAAGTTTGGGTAATCTCACCTGATATGAACAGTTATATGCAGTTTCAAAGGCATTCAACAGGCTCATGTCAGGATCCTGACAGTAGCTGACCACCCTGCTGGAAAGATTCAATTTATCAGGTAATACCCTTTGCAAAAGATTCCACAATTTATTTTTTTAACATGCTCTAACACAAATAAATATTGATGCAACACTCCTTATGTTAGAACCACCAACGTGAAGACAATAAGTCTTTTTCCTGTGAAATCTTGATGATTGTTCAGCATCATGAGATTTTCTTGCCTTTGCTGTTCAGAGACAGCAGTTCATGTAGGTGATATATTAACATTATTAAAGTTGTTTCATCTTGTTAAAAGTCAGAGCACACTACACAGAACACAGAGATTTAATTCAAGTCACCTTGGAGACAGCATCTTTTCCTACCTTCTCTTACAAAAAATTTCCCTGGGACATATTTGCTAACTCCTTAAATCTTCAGACTGGGTTACAGAAGACTCAAAAGCGAATTGCGTTGTCTTCTGCTGTTCTGAGAGGTGTTAAAAAATTTTGTCTCTTTGGAAGCTTGAATCTACAGGCTCCTTTTTTTTTTCCTGTTTTTTTTTCTGTTTTTCTTTTTTTGTGTGTGTGTGGCTTTATAAAATGATCCTCTTTATCTGCATGATTTTTTTTTTGGTGACATATTCTTAAAATTTGTCAAAACATTTTTTAAAACTTTCAGAGGTTCACACTATCAAAGCAAATATTGTAATTTTTGCAATTGTTAATACATAATAAATGTGGTTTATAGAACTACAACTAGACTATTTGCAACTAGCACTTAGTTTTTAAATAGCTTTTTAGTTCATTCCTTAGCTGGCAATTTCCTCAGAGAATGAAAAGACAGTGGCATAGAAACCCAGCTGAGCAACAGTGTATGTAGATGTTCCCATGCACTGATATGTCATTTTTTCAAATAATTGATTGAAAACAACAGCTTGTATATTTTGCTCAATTTTTTATTGTAATCAGCAATAATAAAATAGACGCCAAATACAGTGAGTAGAGCTGATACTTTGTATTAGTCATAGTATTCACACTCACCTTAGTCTCTGCCATGCCTCATTTCTTAAATAAATCTGAGTTCAGGGAAAAAATAATGTTAAAAAAAGGAATAAAGAAGCAAAAGGTAGAAATATAGGATGAGAAAGTTTTGTAGAATCTTGAAAATCTAATTCATGTTCTAAAATAAAAATTTTTAAGACTATTAATAAGTTTGGTATCTTACATGATGCAATAGATACAGAGTATTTAAGGCAAAAGTATAATTAATTACCAGCTTGTGTACTTTATTGAAACATTATGTGATTTTGACTTGGAAAGATTATTTAAACAAATTCCTCTGTGATGTTTGATAGCCCTCCAGAATGCATAAGAGAGAGATATTTTTTCAAATTTGTAACCAATTTTGCTAACCTGGCGTTTTGTTTGGTGGTGGTTTAAGTTAGTGTTTATTTTGCTTTTGAAGTAATTCGTAAAAAAGAAAAAAAGAAAATGAAATATGTTCTTACTTCTGAGACATTTATCCAGAACTGTATGTTTATCCCTTATTTTAAAAAGAAAGCTAAGTCAGGGAAAATAAGCATCACTCCTGATTCATTAGACTTCACTGAGGAATCATAGAAGATACTCTTCTCAAGCAGAAACTGTCAGTATCAGGAGCTAAAAACCCAAATATATGTAAAAGGGTGACATTCTCTTTCCCAAACATAGAAATTAAAAGTTATACCTGTCTGAATTTGCATGACATGCCTACTTACTGCAGTTGAAAAGGCTAATACAGGTGCTGGTATTTGTGACATATTTTTCCATGAAAACTGAAATTTTACAGAAAACCAGGGTAACGTTTTCCCCTTGTATGGGAAAAACTGGTATAATCTTATCCCTCTCTGTGTGTGAATCTGTTCAGCGTTCTATTATTTCTCTCACCAACCATTTTTCTGCCAAGAATTTTGTGTAATTATATTGTTAATATAAACATCTTAAAAGTATTTTATATTTCAACAGTACTTGACTGAAAATGGTTCCAAAATCTCTTGATAGAGGGACAAAAATGATCACATGGACCTGGGCTCAGGCTGAAAAGCATTTGACAGTTCTCAGCATTCCAGTTCCCATAACAGTGAATGAAACCAGTCTCCAGTACTTGATATCCGAGGCACAATCACCTATGTCAGCATTTCTGACAAGAAGGTGAAGAAGGTGGCTCTGTAAAAGAAGGTTTCTTTTTTTTTGGTTTTTGGTTTTTTGTTTTGTTTTGTTTTGTTTTGTTTTGGTTGGTTGGTTTTTGCTTGGTTGGTTGGTTTTTTTTTGGAAAAGCAGGGAGTCCTTCCTAACAAAGTCTTATTGACCTGTGAGAAAACAGTTCTGTAGAACTAAAGATAAAAAACAGTCTTGCTTTCTTGAACCTGCATGAAATATTTTCTTTGTGTGTAATTTAAGAATATTCTACATTGCAAATAAACATTCAATACAGTTAAGGCTTTTAGATGTAAAACAAGAGACCATATTTAGGTATGGATACTTTTCAGAGGAAAGATTTTCTGAGCTTGAACACATAGGTACCTCACAGTCAATGATTCTTAATGAGACGCAGCCAAAGAGAACTTGTTTACTTGTACAAAATTGATGGTAGATTTCAGTAACATTTCAGCTGAATGCTTTCAGAACTGAACTGCTGTGAAAAAATATAGAGGTTAGAGTCCTCTGAGGAAATAGCAGCTGATATTGTGTTCTGTTCCTTTCCACATCTGATGCCTAGAGAGCTTAGGACAGACTTTTACCCTCCCAGGTGAAGACGATTAGAATTTTCTCTAATTTATTGCTATTTCATGTTGTGAACTCCCAGTGAGCTCAGCAGCTCACATGCCAGACCTGTAGTTGCTTCTGCTGCTCTGTGCATTTTGGAATTAGCCTCTTGTCTTCAGGTACATCAGGGGCTCTCTCAGCCCATCCCTCCTCATGTACCACAATGTGCATGCAGAGACAAATTCAGAGACAAAGAAGAGCGTTTGATTCCCCCAAAAGCACCAACCCTCATGACAAAATGCCAGCACTTTCTGCTACTGCCTTTAAGACCCTTCAACACCACCTCCTAAGCAGGACTGAACATGTGAATTCTGCAGGTTTTCCATGAAAATCTGTGTACCTCTGGGATATTCATATGTGCCTGCAGGTCTTAACAAAGATATTTATCAAAGCCTGTGTTTTTCTGAATATTTCTATACAGGTCAGTTGCATTTTTTTGTGATTTTCTTTTAAAACCCATTAATGTTAATAGCATTTATAACAATTGATTGATAGTAGAACATGGTTACAGTAAAACATACAGATGATTTATATACAAGCAACATTTTATGCAGGGCACGATTACAATGTTTTGCTACTTTAAATACCCATAAAATTAAAACAACATGAGAGAGCGTCTCATGTAACTCAGATACAAGAATGAGCTCAACTTGGTAAAAACAATAATTTAAATCATGCAACAGTTGATGATGTGCCCTTTTGGATTTGTTTTTAGTTTTCATGAGCTCCATTTGATTATTTTACTTTGAAAATGGCATCTTTTAACAGTTTTTAAATCCATTTTCCAGTCCTTAGCTTTTCTGCTAAAAAAGTCTCATTAAGGATGTCCCTTGTTGTTTGGAAGATCTTAACACACACACTTGCTGGCTGTACTAACATTTTTCATATGAAAAAAGCCACATTCATTTGGAATGAGATTTAACCCGAATAATTGGCATTTGGCAGAGCTAGTTATGTTTATGAATAGGAACAAAGTTCCCTAATAATAAATAGTTTTGGTGCATGTTCATATTCTTGGATTTTCTGCATTTGTTAATTGTTCCTTAGGGGGACAATTTTTCTGGGAAGCCAAGTATTACCATCTGTGTTTGTGTGTGAGTCCACTCAGTCAAAATGCCCAATATATGCTGATCTCAAAGCTTTTTTTAGACACACATGATAAGTCAGACATAGAAACAACTTGCAGCAAACCCCCACACAACTGCAAAGTTATCAGCCAAAAGTGTGCAGCTCAAACATATGAATTTCTGCTCTCATACAGAACCAAATAGAAAACATTTGAAGGATGTGCACGCACACAGACAGATGGACAGTGCACACACAGAGGGTTTGCAGGTTCTGCATCAACCCTCTGCTATGTCAGCTGTCTGCTACAGATCTGGCTTCCTACAAAAACTGAAAAAGCTGTGTTTTTTTATAAATTTATTTTTTTTATTAATAACACATACCCAGTTCTGTTTAATACTGCAGTAGCATATGGAATAAAGAAATATTGAAATAATTTCTAGCAGAAGGTTTTAGATAAGCTAATGAGTGAACCATGAGAAAAAAGGTCAGTGAATTAGTAGAAATTGGCCATGAATGGAGATGTAAGGAACATATATTTTATATAACACAGTTTGCTACTAAAGACACCCCCACCCATATTGTCTTTTATAATAAAGCATCATGTCAACTCACTCCTTTTTTTAGGCTAGGCTTTTAGTATATATCTATGAAATGTAACGCAATGCAAATACAAGTAATTATGCTATCAGAGTTATTATTTTATGCCCTCTGAAAATTTAAAGAGAAGAATTAGCTATAATAGATTATTATTATGTATTATATTATTTTACCACAATTTCTTGTTACTGTTACTTACTATTCTTGTTGTTGTAGAATTTACAGGTATCCATCAAGACAGGTTTTGCTAAATAGGTGGGAAAAATAAAATATTAAAAATAAATTACGTGGGAAAAAAAGTATAAATATATTTAAAGACTAAATAGTTGAGCAATGGAAAAGTGTGTACTGGACTTGCAAGACAGATCTCTGGGCATCAGTTTATTTGTTATAAATTTGCAATGGAAATCTTATTTGGAAGGAAAGAGATTTTATAGACCCATTGTGTCCTGAGAGTTGTGGGCTCATTGACTATTCATAGATGATTGTATCAATAACGTTATTAGTATTTATATTTCCCTGAGTCATTTGATGTATTTTCTGGGGAATCATTAAATACAGCAGATAAAGAATTCTCATTCCCGATCCTCTATTTCAGATTGTATCCCTGAGGAAGTAGACTTGGCTTTTATTTGTTTGGAGGATGTGATGAAGTAAACACCTTGCCTATCACAGTACAGCAAAGCCCCTTAAATGGTGTGGAAGAATTTCTGATAAGGGACATGCTTGCATCCATTTGAATCTTATTCTCAAACAGAGGTTGCAAAACAGAGGAGGGAAAATGAAGAAAGCTAAAGCTCTTCTATCAGCTTTCACAACAATTTCCATTTTCTCCTCTCATTTCACTCCTCTCCCCTCACTCCTTCCACTTCTTGAATATGTAAATACACATATGTAAATACACAGAATTGGTTTGAGAGAGGTCTTCCCCTTGAGTATTTTTGCCATTCAGTAGTATTTTAATTTATGACAACAGACAGTAGTTAACTATGTTATTAAATCTTTAATTTTATAAGTATTATGCACTGTTAAAATTATAATTTATTTATAATTGTTGCTCTGCCTATTTTCTTCTTTCAGAAAGATATTAACTTTATTCAACTGGGATGGTCTTGCTGAAGTCAAAGGGTCTGAAGCCCAAAAAACTAATGCTAATGTAGACCTATGTATGCTTCCATCCCAAGGATAATGCCTGTTAGAGATTCTAATGTGGCACCATAAGGGAAAACATGTCATGATCGAGCTACAAAGCACTCCACCAGGAGTATTCCTAGGCACCTCTCTTCCTAAGTGGACTGAATATCGATCAGGAGCTGCTGACTGTTTCATTCTTTCCATTTTATATCAGATTGCCTTGGTGACAGATGCTGCTTCGTGAAGACTATCACGTTCACATTCTAATTACCCAGGAAATCAGCAGGTTTCTTTTTCTCCATGAAAACATCTATCTTCCCTCCTCTACCCAAGGAACTCTGCCAAATTATTCTATGTGCGGATATTTCAGCTTAGCAAGATATTGCTCAAAGTTTTTATATCATGTTGTGAAAAAGGCATACTAATGGTTTTGGGTAGTGTTTTCAGTCTCTAAGACCTACTTCTAACTTATATGTGAAAAGTCTGTGCTGTTTTCTGTGCTCCTAGCACTTAACATGATAATTTACAAAATCTAAGTGATAAATATTTTCTTCTCTAGCTTGGGTGCCATAGAAAACAACTCATAATTGTGTAAGACATGCCTGTATCTTGAGTATATAGGAAAGAAAAATAGCTGTATTTGATTTAAAGCTGAATCTGACAAATGTGACAGTTAAATATAAAGTATATGTGTTCGTATATATATGTGTATGGATGTACAAACATATATTTATCAAGACTTTGTCAGTGCAATACTATAAAATTTAATCAAATAAGGATTTTTATATCCAGCTGTGATAATACCAACACTTAATTTCAAGATCTATACAGACAGATGTCAATGATAATATCCTTAATTTTTTTTTTATACAAGAAAGCCTAGGAATGCCTGTTTTCTTATTTTTTTCTGGTGCTACACTCACCTCTCTGAAGTTCCTCTGTGTCATATTTTGTGACTATTTAACAGCAGCCAAAAAGCTGGATATACTCATTTGGTTATCAGTTGCTGTCTATACAACAGAAAACCTGTGTGTTTTCCAGAACAGTTTATACCTTAGCTTCAAATGTGAAACTCTATCAAATACTGTCAGAAAAATGTACCTACAATACATGTTTTATAGTACATTGTTTAGTGACTACAGTAAAACTACCCTCAAAGTACTCCAATGGTTAAATGAGGCCTAGTAGTCTTGCCTGAAATCAAAATAGCTATTATTTCATCAACCAGACTTCTAAGATCCAGTATATGTTCATCTTTAAAATTATTCTGATGATGTCTTCTGCAAAAAAAATGACATATCCTTTTGATGGTGTATAAAAATCAATTGTTCATTGCTCAAAATAGACATTTTGTTCCTAACCCATTGTTATTTCCATACATTACCCATAGTAACAAAGACCTGTCTACTTAAAAAAGGGAACAGATTAATTTTTTAGAGAGACATCCATTTTTATTCATAACTTGGACACAGACCAATCCACACAGCCTTAGTTTTCTCCTATTTCTAATTTGTTCAAGGTAGAGGACCACCTCTACCTCTGAAGAGGCAGACATTTTAGAAAGCATTATACAGGACCTGGATATATATAAATCATCTTCCGAACAATATTTAATTAGAAAGAAGAAATTTCAACTGACATCTTAGAAACTGATTGATAATCACTGATGTTCCAGGTTGGAGTGTCACCCTCTAAATTTATACAGTAGGTATAGCTTAGCTATGGAATGCCTTGTTAACTCTGTTTTTGGTGCTCTAACTTGTTAGTTTTATAAAGATTTTAAATTATATATATATATATTAAAAATTTGAACTCTAATAAAAGTCCTGAGTAGAAATACAAATACAAACCTTGACATGTAGTTCTGGTAAGTAGTGCTGGCTGTCAATGCCCACTGGTAATCTAAACAGTGATTTTCACTTTTTTTTCCCTTAACATTGTTTCCTAAGTACTCCATAGGTGTGCAAACGTTGAAAGACAAAGTTTGTAAAGTGATTTAAATATAATTAGTGGAACACTTAGAATGTTGAACAAAATAAAATGGTTAATCTGGTTAATTACAACATTACCTCATAAACTATATCCTTAAGTTTACCACACCTGTAATAATAATGTTGATGTGGTAAAACTAGCATTGCAGACAACTTAAATAATGTCCTGAATGTTGAGTTAATTAAAAATAAAACAAGCAAATAACAACTCTTACACAAAAAAATCTGTAAGCTTTTCTAATAACAGTCTACTTAAATGAATGATGTCAAAGAAGGAAATTAGAAGTGACAGCAAGTGAACATAACTTTTTTTAATAAAAAATAAAGAATAAAGAACATAACAAGGGAACTTTCTTTAAAAAAATTTGTATCATGGTAAGTATCAACACAGCTAATGATAACTTGATTAGTTCTGACTTTATGCATACACACCTTCGAGCAGGACTCCTCAGCTCAAGTTGCTACCAATGTTTGGATGCTACATGAGCTGTCAGTGGATTCTGTTTTGGCCAGCTTTGAGTGATTCTTTGTTTTCCACTGCAAGCCAAATGTCACATGCTTTTTTTTTTTTGCTTCCACTCTGTTGTTGTCCTCCTTCCACCCCTGTCCACCTTAATGCCTACTGGTTTAGTTATGATTTCAAAGTTTGGTAGCAGTTTAGTAGGTTACCTTCATAAATTTAAGACAAATTTTGTTTCTCTTTTAAGCAAATAATAGTACTAGCTATTGTATATCGTTCTATCTGGTCTTTCTCATGGATAAGATGTTGCTAAAAAAGGACTATTTGGCCCTAGTGTGTGTTAATTATCGAGTACAAAGTAACTTGTTAAACTGAATACTAAGGATATTTCTCCTTTCCACAGCTATCCTTTAAGTCTTTCAAAAGTTATGTAGATTCTAGTTTTATTGAATTTTCAGTGTTTTACAAGCCTCTAATCTACCAAAAATCAATTTCAAAGTTACATTCTGTCTTCCTAATTCATAACTTTTGTCTCTTGTAATTTGATTATTGAATTATGTAGATATCATTCTTTTCATATGAATAAATATCTGAACAGGACAACTTAATATTATTGCTATTTCATTATCTCTTTTCTAGAAATTCAGGTAGATTTCCTAGGAGCAATGTTCTTTCTCTTCCCTTTACATTTGTCTATTCTGTTCACACTTACAAGTTTTTTTGTTTTTCTTTAATACTTCATATTTTTAGGTGATTTTAATTTTCACTTTAATCTCAAGTGGACAGCCCTGTGTTGAGGCACATGCTGTAGCTATAGTACTTGTTAAAGATTTATTGTAGTATTTCTCAAACTGGGGTTCACAAAAGCAAGTAAAAGGTGAAATAAAATTAGATGGTTGAAGTCAGAAGCCATTCAGAGCCACCTGAGTCAGCAACCACTTTAGAGTGGGAAACTAAAAGCAGAACTTTTGGAAGAAAATGGTAACATAAGCAGCCTGTTGTCAGCAGTGCAGTTTCACCAGTAAAGTGGAGTGAACATAAACATCTGCATTTAGTAATTACAGTGTATTGCCACTTAAGGGTCTTCAAAGGAAATCCATAACATTTCTGCAGAAAATGTAAGCTGCTGCCAGCTAAGGATCACATGGTAGGTCAGTGTCAACATTTTAAAAAACTATGATTTATGGTACCTTTGTAATTAAAGCTGAGATCATCACATTACTACAGAGTTAGAAAAACTGGTCTACAAATCTGTTAGACTGAAGTAACATCAAAGACAGAAGTGCATTTACCCCACAATTCATGCAGGAAACATGTTTTCTGCAGAGGAAGAGAGTATTTGTACAGAAATTGGATAAAGACTGGCAATGACACTGCCCAAGGATAAGATGGCAATCAGACAAGTCACTGCCTCGAGTCCTTGTGAATCCAGAGGTTTGGCTGAATCTGGGTTTGGAGGAAAGGGTCAGGATCCAGCTGATGTTTGCCAATGCACATGTATGTCAACTAGACTTCACCTACAATTCAGATTGAGAGCATGGAGATCCAGCTCTTCCTCAGAACAGACCTTCAGGAAGCCACTCTTTGAGTGTTTTTTTCAGGAATCATGGATGCAATGAAAACATAGATAACCAGTGAGCTAACGTGACTTTCTACTGCTGCTGGAATGGATTTTTAGTAGAACAGTTTAATTAAATTGAAGTATAGCAGTGTATGAGAAGATATTTTATATTAAGAAATCCTGAATCCCAGTAATATGGAATAAATATACTGGATATACAAGATAGCAAAGGAAAGGACACTTAAGAGAGAAAAAGAAATTATAAAGATTACCATCTATAGGTTTTTTGTTTTTTCCAATTCAAACAAAGAAAAGAGTAAATCTCTTAGGGTACTGTCCCTTTTAGATAAAAAGACCACAGGAATAAACAAATGAAGCTGTTCCCTGCTCTCAGAGGAAGAAGAATGCAGGTCAACTACAGCAGAAGGAAAGCAATTCATTTCAATTGTGGTAAACAAAAGCAAATACACCAGGTAAATACAAACCCAGTCTTCCAATGTTTGTTCACTGATGAGTTTTGTCTCCTTTCCTAATTTGCTTATATGACTTTAAAAGAGGATGCATTGAAATTTCTCCCTTAGGAAATATTCCATTATTGTGTTTCCCTGGCTTATATTCTAATTAACCCATTGGGAGGATAACATTCTAATTAAGCAGCCTATATGTAGGCGTGTTTTATTCCTTAATAGACATACAAAATCCCTAAGCAAATTTCCCAGCCTTTGGCAGTCCTTTCATGCAAAAATCTTCCTAATATTCAATCTAAAGCTCCCCTGGTGGAACTTAAGGTCATTTTCTCTTGTCATGTTATTTGTTACTTGGGAGAAGAGGCCAAGCCCCACCTGGCTACAACCTCCTTTCAGGTAGTTGTGGAGAGTGATGAGGTCCCTCCTGAGCTTCTTTCTCCAGGCTAAACAACCCCAGCTCTCTCAATTGCTCATCATCAGACTTGTGCTCTGGACCCTTCACCAGCTCCATTGCTCACGTGGAGAGGAAGGACAATCCTCCACATCGTGTGTCCTGTTTGCCTTTTGGACCAGTGTTAGGGAAGGTAGGCTGCAGTTCCACTAGTTCCTCCCACTGCCCTCTCTCACTCCTTGATATTTAGCTTACCTCATCCTGAAGCTCTGTCACAAAGCAGAGGATTTCTTTTATATATGTGTGGGGGGAGCTCAGCCACTGTTAAGATCTGATGATTAAAAGATGCCTCTGCAAGAATTAAGGTGCAAACAAGACCATATGCCAAAGTCAATAGCACAGATGTTATTGAACAGTAAATGTGAGGTAGAAAGATAGAAAGACAGAGAAAAGAGAAGGGAGGGGGAGAGAAAGAGAGTGAGAGAGAGGCAGATTAGGCAGAAGACAGTCACTACCTGTGGATCCTGTGGCATCCCAATGGTCTTTTTTCACCCTGGTCTTCTTGGTGGTGGTGGTGGTTCCTGAGTTGTTCTTCTAGGATATCATCTTTACATAGTCCAAGTTCCTGGTATCCATGTCACTCCCATAACTTGGGAAGTTGTTTCCTTTCCCACAGTTTGCCACAGTGGGAATTTTTGTTCGGATGCAATAAGCAGGATGCTACCCAAACCTCAGTTCCACCAGTCCTGGAATTGACACCTGCCTAGCAAATTCCTCTTCTCTGTACTTATTTCAAATTCCTGATGTGGTGGGCTATTTTACAACAAGTTCCTTCTGTGGCCTTGACAGTGTTTTGAGACAGGAAACTGCATTCTTTAACTCCTGAGCCACCATCATCCAATGGATTCCCTTGAGGTTTCCCCAGCTCAGGAAAGACCCCTGAAAAACACACTAAAGCACTTCTCTTCAGATCATGGCCACACTGGAGCTCTTCATACTGGGGACAGAGTATTTGCTTTGGTTGCACATAAATCACATACATGGGTCATATTTCATTTAAGTTGTTTTTGTTTGTTTGTTTGTTGTTTTTTGTTGTTGTTTTTTGTTTTGTTGTTGTTTGTTTTGTTTTGTTTTATTGGTTGTTTGGGGGTTTTATCTCCTTATTTCCATAATTATGATCTGTAGAGGTACTTTGGAGGGGTTATACTTTGCAATATTCGAGAATCACAGTAACTAAGGATCATCTGTAACCACTGACTCTGTTCCTCTGTTCAGATTATAAATATTGCATACTTGTCATATCCAAAGTTTTCAGATTCCTATTTGTTTCTAGACTTGTTGCAAGATGTGAATGATTATGCTACTTACTGAACATTTTATGTGAGAGAAAAATAATTCTATTTAGTTTTATTTTTATTAGCCATGTAGATAGCTTATTATATTGGTTTCAATTGCGTTTTGTTTCCTTTCCTACTGAGATTCTTAGGTGTTTCCTTTAATGATCCCCCCATGTTTCTGAATACCATAAGGAACTAGATGTCTGGTTTTACCTCATTAAGTCTCTCAGTTGCTTCCTGAATTGGTTCACAGTCCTGCTAATATATCATATTACTACATTTTATATATTAAGATTTTCTTGCCAACATCATAAAAATCACAAAGACAAACATACACAATGCCGAGGATTAACAAAAGGGAAGCTTTTCTCACAGAATGGATGCTAAAAACTGACAAGTTATACCACAAGTAAGTTATTCCATTCACACTTCTCCTTGATAACACAAATAAAGACAATAGAGATGTTTTTACACGCTAAGAGCTATGGCTTCTGTTGAAAAATGCATCCTACATTCAGAATTTTAGAATATAGGAACAAATGGACACTCTTATAATCTGTAATGTGTTGCCTTGTGAGACTTGATCAACAGGCTATAGTTGTATTTCATAGAATCAAGGGACCTTAAAGATCATCTAGTTTCAACTTCCCTGCCATGAGCAGGGACACCTTCCACTAGACCAGATTGCTCAAAGTCTCATCCAACTTAGTCCTGAACACTTCCAGGGATGGGACATCCACAGCTTCCCTGGGTAACCTGTTCCTGTGCCTCACCACTCTGTGTGTTTGCTGTCAGAAAAACTTTTAATAAGGATACAGGTTACGGTTTACAGTTTTAACTACTAATATTTCATTAAAATCTTTTTTTTTCCTTACCCTGTGTACTCTGGTTTTAAGTAACACATATTTGAAAGTCAGTACATGCCTGAAATTTATTAATATAAATGGCTTTATTAAAAATTAAAGAAAAATTATGAAATTCTCTGCCCTGTTAAAATCCATGTTGTCTTCACCATTGACTTAAGCAGAGCCAGGAATTTGCCCTAGGTATAAAAGACATATGGATTTCTACCTTGTATCTGTATAGGAGTCAGTCTAGGATAATATCTATGTTATATATAGTTTTGGTTTGGTTTTTTTTCCCATAGAATTTTGTGAACCAGAGTCAGTAACTGATTTTTTCTTTCTTTTGCTGTTATTTGTTGCTGTAGAAAACTGCAAAATAGCATTCCTTTGTTTTTCTCTTTGTAGTTAATAGTAACAAGTAACAGTAAAATGTGAGCCACGGCAAATTTATGACAAAATAAGCCCCAAAACTGAGTAGAATTTAGCAGGATGGTTAAATGCATTTCCAGGTAGGAGACCACTGGAAAACCTCAGAAGTAATCAAGGAGGTTATGATTCCTTGTTCTCAGCCTCTGCTTTCCTACAACTACAGCACAGAGAGCCACTGACTCTGGAAGCAGAAATGCAAATTATTTTATGGTTTATGCATTTGACCCAGATATCCTCTGATAATAGTACATGGCAAAGCACAACTTTTCCAGATTCCTGGAGAAGGATCATATTGTTAAAACTGCAGAGACAACATTACTATAAGTAATTCATAGTTGTAAGTCAATCTATTCAAGACTCATTTCCTGTTTTTTTCATGATAAAAAGTCTTGGACTAATTCTGGTTCATTCTGTGTTGTAGTTCAATAGTGACTAACTGATTAGAAAAGTCATACATACCATATGCAAGACCAGAAACATTTTAATTCTCAGTTGAAATTATGAACTCGCTCTAACTTTGTTTACATTTACTAGAGTGGGAGATGGTAAAGGTTTATCTTAAAAATATAGTTTCCTCTCACCATGTTTCCCTTAGATTTTCTGAATACTAGCAAGATATCACCACAGTTGTAATGCCAACACCCAACACTTCTCAAAAACAGGAGGGATGAATTCTACTCTCAATATGGTTACAGATTATGGAAGTCTGAGGGAAATTGGTTGTATTTCACATACTTAAAATGAGAGTTCAAGGCAGCAAATTGTCCTCATCTGCTTCTGTGTGTCTAGTTATCGTACTTCTCCTTACATCAAGCTTACTCCAAGGTCACTGAAGGCTCTAGGAGTTTTGCCTTCATGAATTCCTAAAGATGAGACCCTTGTGGTGTGCTGTATGAAATTTTGCACTGCTTGGAAAACTTTTCTAAAGACCTATGAAAACATAAATCAATAATTTAAAACCACCGAGCACTTTACTCCCTAAAAACTGAAATTAGATTTTTAAAAAAGTCTGATATTTACTACTCTAGGTTCATTAGGTTAATCCATGTGGAACTTCTTTAAACTCACACTATTTGCTCCTGTGGAGCTTTTACAGTTGTATAAATCAATATTAGGTATGCTTTGACCCACCAGACAGAGCACTTTTGAACCTATTGCAGTGTACTCTACCAATGAGTATCAAGAGACTCTTAAAGCTCTGGGTTATAAGTCTTCTGAGAATGCACACAATGGCAAAGAGTTTGGAATTTTTATGAAATCTTCACTGAAAAACAGTGCAGGTTTATTCAGAATACTTTTCTAAATTAAATAAGTTAACTTTATGAGTCTTTCCCTCTCACAGGTATATGTAAGCATTTACCCTCAGTGGAAACCTTACACCCTGCAGCTCAGCTCCATCCAGCTATGCCAGAAGTTTCCAATAGAAAACTCACGTTAGAACAGGATTAGGTGACAGTGTTCTGCAGTGCTCTGTTTTCCAGCAATTTCTCTGTAGAATATAACTCTCTTACCACTGTAGTTTCTTTTTCCTAACTTTCTGGATCCTTCCTTGTCTGAGTTCAAGATTTAACATTCAACCCATTTAAAAAAAAAAAAAAAAAGAAACAGGAGAAGTAAAAGATAATCTCCACTCTGTTTTACTGCAATTTACTGCAGCTGTTCTACTATATTTGCATAATATCTTTTTTTGTCATAGAAATTTGCATAAATACCTATTTCTTGTTCACTGTAAAAATGTATAAATGTGTAGAAGTACAACATGCATTTGGCATAACTGAATCTGACCCCTGTTAACTACTCCTTCCAGAAAAAGAACTTCATTATAGCTGCTAGGGTTAGTGTATTTTTACCTTAACCTAACATTATAGTAGTTTTATCTCACTCTTCACAAAGAGAAAAACATATTCTCAATTATAGTTCTATTTTTATTTGTAAGTTTAAACTTTAATACTTATTTTTCTAATTTATATTCCTAAGAAAACACCATTGAATCTGAATCTTCTAGATATCATACTAATGTTTAAGAAGCACCATTTTCACTATTAGCCTGTTGCTATTATACTGGTATTACCCCACTTTTCTTCATCCAGTTTAAGGTACAATGTCAGAATGAAAAGTGTCTCTATGTACAGCTTAAGACATCCATTTCTGAAATCAAAAAACCTGCCCCAAACTTGCTTTCCCCATGAGACCATCTCTGCTTCTGATTAATAATAAACAAATATTAAAAGGGAGGGTAGTTAACACAATGCATCAAATTTATTTTCAATATTACATGATAACAAAACACAGTTGATAAGTCGATTGTATTTTATAATTTCTCTGCCGTAAAGATTATTCAAAGTCATTACATTTTAACATATGATCTGATTGTGCTTGCTAAGTAACCTATAGATATTTTAACTTTCTATCTTTTGATTTGCAATCCCGAGAAATTTTCAGTGTTTTTATTTCAACAACATAAGGTAAATAGCACATAAGACTCATTTCTCTGTGACAGAGCAATTGCCCAGTTTTGATTGTGAATAGTCACTGGTTGTTACAGTGTTCTTCTCTTCCAGACTAAAAATACTTTAACATTCTCATTTTTATTTTACTTCAAAGTTTTTAAGCCAGTAATCAAGTCGATATTATTTTTCTTGAATAAATTGAATATATTTAACATAAATATATTTAAATCATAGAATCACAGGATGGTTTGGGTTGGAAGGGACCTCAAAAATAATTTTGTTCCAATCCCCCTGCCATGGACAGGGACACCTTCCATTAGATCAGGTTGCTCAGGGCCCCATCCAGCCTGGTCTTGAACACTTCCACAGATGGGCCATCAAATCTGGTGGTTTAAATTTTTACCACAAACCCTTGCAATATCTGGAAAATGCCTTTGCAAAACAATTACATGCATTTTTCAATATTATTTCCAATTTTAGAACATTCCACTTTTCAAAAGGAAAGCTAGAATTACGTTCAATGATCAATTCTAGTCTTATCACCTTTGCATAGAGATAAACTGATCTCCTTAGCTTGCTTATTCTGTCAGAATTATTAAATAATCAAAGAATTAATGTGGGCTAAACTGAAGTGGCTACACAAGGAAAAAAAAAGCTGTGTATTAAACTGCAATTCTTCAGGGATAACTTACAGTGATTTGATTAAGTTAATGGAGCCTGTGAGATTCACACAATGAATGTTTTACCAGTGTTTTGAGTAAAGTAAACTTTCTGATTGACATCCTTAATACGTGGTAGTTACACATTACCTATTGGTCTTGAATTTCTTCAAAGAAGGTAGTGTCTAATTCAAGGTCTAAATAAAGATGCTTGTATATCTATGTGAAGACTTAAAATCACACACAAATGCAAGTTCTCTTTAACAGTTTCTTAAAATTAGATTTCACATTATGAATATCAGAATCAAATTATTCTGAATTTCATACATACGTGTTTCTGAAGGGGGGATATGACACTTTGAAACATGATTTTAATGGCACTGTTAATAAAGTGGTTCCACTATAAAGGACTAAAGGTTTTAAAATGAGTATGGAATTTATTAAGAAGTATATCATAAATGTTCAATAAGGAGGTCACAGCAACTGAGTTTATATTTGTAGGCACAAACTACATAACTTAGTCAAGACATTTTTATAAATTGCTCAAAATCTCTAAAATTTTGCAGGTGCTTTTCTCTGATACCTCCATGTTACACCTGACATCTTTGATTACAGCTTTAATATTCTAAGTTTTGCTTGTGAACTGGGAAATATGCAGAAACTCCATTTCAAAGCATGTTTAGTGTGCAGAATTCAATGCATATGGGATATTTTGTAAACAGACTATGCTGTCTAACTGGAATACCAATGTAAAGTTTTTTTCTCAAGATTCTAGTTTCCTTTCCACTAATATTATATGTGAATGTAAAATCATTAATGTGGTGTTGAGCATGGCCATGAAAGCAAATTTAAAAATGCTTTAAACAGAGCTTGATTTCTCCATACACTCTTGTACCTAAATAAACAAAGGATTTGGTTTGTTTTAGTTCCTTATAAATTTTTTAAGCTTACTTTTTTGCATCCACAACATAGAATCATAGAATCATTAAGGCTGGAAAAGACTTCCAAGATCATCAAATCCAACATTCGATCAATCCCCACCTGGTCAGCCACTGAGGCCACATCCATTCATTTCTTCAACACTTCCAGGGATTTTGAATCCACCCCTTCCATGGGCAGCCTGTTCCAGTGCCTGACAATCCTTTCCATGAAGAAATTCTTCCTCATGTCCATGAGGCTGTGTCTTCTTGTCCTTTCAAAAACATAGGCCAACAAGCTTTAAATTTTCATTCCAATGTTATTGTTAGAGACTTAGGAGAGGAATAAAAATAGCAGACCTGACCTCATGTATACAAAACACACATTTAAAAACACATGCGTTTTGGAATTAAGAAACACTCAGCAAACAAGCAATGAGAATTAGAATTAAAATTAAGGAAGTGTTGCTGTCACTCATGCGGCGCAATATTTGTCAATTACACCATCACATACGTCTTTTCCTCACAATCATTTCTTATCAAACTCATTGCAGTATACAGGGATTGCTGTAGCAAAACTGTACCTTAGTGCACACTGACATATTGCATCAGGGAATAAGGCAGATGTGTTGCCAGAGTATATCGATGTTGGTTCATTATATATACAGACAAATCTGTGTACAGATATAATGTACACATACTTTTTATCAAGGAACTGCTAAGTTTCTGTGCATAATGCAAGATTCAGCTTAGTCTTCCTATTTTCAGGGTAGATAAATTTGAGACAGAAGAGGCACAGAGAGTGATTAAGGGAATGAGAAATCTTTTTATGGGAAATGATTGGAAATGCTTGACTTGTTTAGGCGAGCACACTGCAATCTGGCAAAGGATATGATTTTTCTCTATAAATATATGGGAGAAGAGTTGAACATAGAACAAAGGAAAATTGCTCTTGGATTGACAGGTGTTTTAGGCACAAAAGCAAATCAGTGTAAAATTGGGCTCAATATAGGATTCAAAAGTGTTACACTTCATGATTTTATCTTGTAGGGACAGTGCATGCTAAATTAATATTCTATCCAACCTTATGGACTTCAGGTTTTTAGTAAAAATAAAAAGTATAGGAATAACTTTTCCTAACATTTGTTTGTTTGTTTGTTTGTTTCACCTTTCCAATTCCTTTGGAACTGGTCATCAGACATTGGTGAAGGATAATTGCTGAGAAATTATTAGAAAATTATTAAATGATTTAAAACTATTTTAAAAAAATATGGAAGAAAAGAAAGTAAATCAATAACCCATTTGTCTTTGAAAAAATTTTAGTTATATATAAATTTACTCCAATAATTGAGTAAAGTCACACGTACTTTGACAGTTACGGTATATGAGCTACAAGAAAATAAAAGCAGTTCAGCAAAAGATACTTAAACCATTCTAAAAGACACAAAACTCTACATTAAAATGGAAATTCTAGTCTTGACCTCATCAGGAAGATACAGCACACATTGATTATGTGGAAACCTATAGGAAGCAACAGTAATTACACTGATTTGCATACCTAAATTAACATAATTGTTTTTAAATACCAATGGTTTAAAATCCCAAGCGAGTTTTGGACTGTAATTGTAATGAGTGTGATTTACAGGAAAAGGCAACAGTTCAGCTTCCCCAGCGATCCATCTTACTAAGGATATAATTTTAATTTTGCACTTAATTACTATTTAAAGGATATGCCACACAAGTATCATTGTACATCTCTAGTTCTCTGAGGAGTAAGGAGATTTTATTTCATCGGAAAGATTGTTTAAATCTTTGCTTACTGGCTTGCTGAAATATAACAGTTTATGTTTGCAAAGAGTGCATTTGAATGCCTCCTTTAGGTGCTTGAGAGATTTTGTCAAGAAGTATTTGAAATCTGGGTGATGTGACTGGCTGAAGTTACCTCACTGAACTTCAAACCTCTGCAGCTGATCTGGGTTCCCTCAGCTTCTTGGCAGTGAGTACAGAGACAGAGGGCTGGAGACTGCAGATCATTTGGCAGAAAACATCTGTCAAATACTTCAGACGTTCCTGTCTTTCTCCATTAAGTGAGCCACAAGGAATTCACTAGAGAGTGTGCAAAGGAGGGCTATGAAGATGGTGAAGGGTCTAAGGGGGAAGCCATCCAAGCAATGGCTGAGATCACTTAGTTTGTTCAGCCTGGAGAAGAGGACACCGAGGGGAGACCTCATTGCAGTTGCAGCTTCTTCACAAAGGGAGTAGGAGGGGTTGGCACTGATCCCTTCTCTGTGGTGACCAGTGACAGGACCCAAGGGAACGGCCTGAAGTTCTGTCAGAGGAGGTTTAGGTTAAATATTAGAAAAATCTTTATTACCTGGAGGGTGGTTGGGCACCAGAACAGGCTCTTCAGGGAAGTGGTCAGAGCACAAACCTGACAGAGTTCAGGAAGCTTTTGGACAATGCTCTCAGGCACATGATAGCATTCTCAGGGTATCTTGTACAGGACCACGAGTTAGACTTCAATGAGCCTTTCAACTCAGGATATTCTATGATTTTCTAATTTGTTCAAATGAAGAAATCATCTGAACAAATCCCTTGGAGAAATCCCAGACCATATTCCCAAACACAGCATATCTGATGCTATGTATTCTGGGCTTCCTCCTTCAGTAAATCTTGTCTAGAGTCTGAATTCAAAGCACTGTTTATGTTTATGCACTCTTCTAAAAGCCCTGAATGCTGAATCCTTTACCTGCTTTTGGTGAAGTCTAAGCATTCCAGAAAGTACAGTATTTTAGTGAAGTGTAATGGGAATCTGTGCTTATTGGTGAGCAAGCCTTGCTGCCAGCAAGGGCTTATTTAAGGAAGCAAAAAGCAAAATCTTCACATGGCCATGGTATTAATAGTGAAACACTAACAAAGAAGAACATTTAAAAACACCTAAAGCCTCCTAAGCTCTTACATTTATAGTGTTTGTTTTCAGGTTTTGAAACAACTCATTGCACAGAAAAAAAACCCCAAACCTCTATGAATGCTAAAATGAAAATTTATTAAAATTATTAATTAATTAATTTAAAAATATAGTTTCTCCATATTAACATACGTAGCTCCTTATCCAAGGCTATATTCAAGGTAAAAACTGCATGAATAAAATGAGGGAAATGAATATGACTCTTCATTGTGATTTACTAGGCATGTCTGCCCAGAGAAGGTCTGCAGAAATAAGTCTCATTTCTGACTGATTATATAAGACCCTGTTCATGAATCGTGAGACAGAAAGAGTCACCTGAGGCACATCCCCTTCCCAGCCATATGAACTATAGAGACAGACAGCAAGAGCCTCTTGGCCAGTGCAGCTCCACTGAGCATGATGGAAACATCAGCGTTCGGTTAACTGGGGGTACACTCAGTGTCTCGTTATCTGCAAGGTAGTTTATCACTCTTCCAAAGAGAAGGCATTGCCACGTGCGGTGTATTGAATAATGTTTTCATCTTCGTTTGAAAAGTGAGCATGAAAGTCATTTATATCTGGAGGATTTAACAGAATGTTTTTCTTGATGTGCTCTAGGAGTATTGCACTAAGTTGTCTTTCCAGTGAAGAAGAATTTGTATGAGAAAAAAAGAGATTTTCTTAGGAAAAGATTGAGTGTCACATATCTCAGTCTTCCTTCCATCTCCTTGCTTTAATTAGTTCATGATAGATTTTGACCATTACTTACTAGAGTGTTTCTAGATTGTTGTTAAGTAGCAGCACTAGTTTGCCTTTTTTGTAAGAACCCATCATGCTGAAGAATGTATTCATGTTGAATAGAAAATTTAAGATAATAGTTTGATTCTAGATGATTAGAAGGATTTAATTGCATTAATAAGCTAATTTTACCTTTATGCCATGGAAAATGGCTTTAGAAAGCTTGAAAAACATTTTGCAGTTGAATTTCATAAGTCCTTTAAAAAGAAAGCCAGAGGTCAATTCTGTACTTGTTGCAGTAGGCAGAAATTTTACCATAGGTTGAGTAATATAGAAAAAGTCCCCAACTCTTAAGTTTTTATATTGTATTAAAATTATTATAGAAAAAATAAATATTTCTGGAATGCTTTTTAAAATATAATCCTTCATGGTTTTGAAAAATAATTTGATTTCTTCATTATGATTAAAAATATTCTATAATCATCCTAATAACAGGTATTATAAGAAAACTACAAAATGCCTCAAACATATTAATGCTAAAGAAAAACCTATTCCTGGTTTTCATAAGTATTTTTTCAAGGTCCTGTGGCAAATGCATTTAGTGCTGCTTTAAAATGTCCTGGGAAAATAAAGCAATCATTTAAAAGGTAAACAAAAGGATTTAGTTACTATGTGCTTTCCCTGATCACCATGGTAATTAGGAAAGAAAGAAGGAAAAAAGCAATTCACTACACCTGACTAATAAACCCATAACAGAACGATTTTATATAATTTTTAAACAAATTCTCTTACACTTAGATTTCAGCAATATAATAGAATAGCATATAAATTAAAAGACTGTAATATACTTTCTTCAGTTCTAAAAACCTCTTTATGCCAAGTAAACATCTTTGAATTCAGTAATTTGCATATTTCAAGCACTGACTTAATTTGAAAGATGTTACAATGGAGACAAACAATGAACTACTAATTATGGCTTATTCTCTTTTTTTTTTCCTTTTGTCTTTTGTTCCATCATCTACACTCTTTCTATGGACTGCAGTAGATTGTATCAAATTGTATCTTCCTAGTGACAACAGACTAATCATTTTAATTCCTCTCTTTGGCTAATAGCCCCTTGATTCATAGACATCTGCTATATTTTATTCTCTGTTTCTTCTTTCTCAAGAAGACTTTTCTTATTCTATAGCTGGAGAGATTTCTCTATCCAATTTGTTCTGAGTTTCAATTTCATGTCATGTCTGTCTCTGAGTAAATGTCTTTGATGACAGCTGGGCAAAACTTTGTGGATTCTTTTAATGTATCTTTTTTTCTCTCATTTTTTCTTCACCATATCACAAATTTTTTTTGCTTTTAAAAATAATTTTGTAGATTTTTGGTTAATATCCAACTGTAGCAGCCAGTGCAAAGGAAAGGATTTTCATTGCTGACACTGACGTTTATCACTTATGTATCAAAAGAAAATGAGGAGGATTCAGACCAGTCTTATATCCTGAACGCACATGAATTTCTGAAAGAAATCAGTAGATGCAAAATGACCAATGCTTTCACATTCACATATCTTAATGGAAGAATAGTTCCAAAGTCCAATCAAAAAAATAAAGTTTTCATGCTCACTTGAACAAATAAGGATAATTTTCTATAGAAGTGAACCGATGTAGTAGAATGAACTGTGACATCTCAGTAAAATGTGCACAATGTCTATTTTATTACATAGAATCATCTGGAAATCCTTATAGATAATTTCACACGAGTTTTTCTTTAAAAATTCTGATTATAAAAATCTTATAAATTACAGGAGCTTTCACAACCTGGTACCTGCAAAACGTATTTTTGAAAAGAATAATCCTTTAACTCTATTTTAAAAAAGTGCATATGATGCTAGGGATTTTTTCTTCAAGCATTGAAAGATTTATCTTTTTGCTAATTAGGTTAAAAGGAAAATGAGACTCTGGCTTCATACAATTTTAGACTGCCAACATCTTTTTTTCTAATTTTGGCAGGTGAAAATGAGTAAGTCACAGATTTTTGCTGGGGAATAAAAATAAGTAAATGTGTGATTGAAATGTACTGGCAATATTCTCTAGTATTTGCATCACAGAAAACATAGCAAATAACTTCAAGACCTCTTATGATTTTTATCATAGTCCAGAGTGTTCTCCTAAAACTCTAACTTAGCAGAGTGGGTGTGATTGATTGTTCTATTGTGAAAATACCATCACTACAATATAGAGATGCTGTATGGATGCTTTTCGGTGTGAATCCCTTTTTTCCTAACATTTCACTTAATCTGAAGCAGGGATTTCAAAGTCAAAGAGTAAAAGCAGTTACCACTCATCTGCACTGAGAAAAATGACTCTTCTCATCACTAGGCAGTAACAGAGGGCCTGCAAGGCAAAGAAGTCTCAAGGTTACTCTCTCTCCAGAGTCTTAATTTACAAGGCAGACAAGCACAGCTTTTCCAGACCACCAGGTAGGAAAACCAGCTTGATATTTTAATGAAAGTGCAATGTTTCTGTACAGTGGGTCTCCTACTGTCAAAGTCACTGTCAGCAAGATAAATGCTCACAGAAATATTTCTAATGTGACAAAGCTGTAAAATCCATCAATATATAGTCCACACTAGCATTACCTATGACAGTTTTCCCACTGGAAATCCAAAGTGATATAAATTTTAACATAGTGCTCATAAGCCAGAAAGTATTCAGTGATGGAAGTCGTATTCATTCGCTTGAAATCAGAGCCCTATAACACAGGTGACCAACTCTCAAGTTTTTCTGTAACATATCCTCACTTATAAATCTTAACAGACAGTGACCAAGGGAAAAGAATTAAAAAAAAAAATAATAATTGGAAGGTTTTCTCTACTTTTAGGCCAGATGTTGAAGCATTTTCAGTGAAGCATCATTGGCATACAACATCTGAATAGCAGAGCTGTTGAGAAGGAGGTATATAGATTACCTATTTCACTTTCTAATCTATTATGAATAATTTTAAGGAGAGGGTTTTTTTTCCTTCTCTTTTCTATTGTTCCTGCATTTACCAGCATATATCTTTGTTAAGTGCTCTATTAAAAGTATTCTAATAATGGCGTTAGATTGGATAAAATAAAACAGTTAATTTTTTATGAGCAGATACACAAGTCACAAAATGTTCTGACTGGTACAATGTATATATTCAGTGACATGAAAAGAGGTCTTAAATCCTGGAGATATTAAATACAGTCATAAAAAGCAGAACAAAATAAACATGAACTAAACAAGGCAATACATATTTAAGCAACGTTAATGTTTTCTAACTGAGCTACTGGTATAGACTGGTTACAAGAGCAAACAGGTATAATAATGTAACAGGTAGGACTTCACATTTTTATGCCTTTTTCACAATCTTTTCCCTACTTCTACAAACAGCTTAAGTTCTGAATTTGATCATGAAGGAAATATGACAAACTATGAAAACCAACAGACTGTATTTACAGTATGTGGTACAAAATGTTATTACTAAATTTGTGATATGTCCTTCTTCCCAATTACAACAGTCTCAGGACAAAGTAATTATGTAGATGTCAATTACTTTCTACTTGTTTTAAAAAAATTAACCATTTAAATACATACATACGTGCATACATATATGTGTGTGTGTATATATATGATGATTACTTCTAGTTGAGAGAAAAATAAATAATAATGTTGTTAGTACATAAAATCTGGGCTAAAATTTCTAATATCAAATATTCTTTAATATTTATATGTATCCTGGGAGTTTAAAATGGAGATATATCAGCATAATAAGGATTATTTCAAAATGGTTTAAAAATATTATAGCTATGATTTAGGGCTGTTTTTAGTCAGGGCATGAACATCAGTACCAAGACAGAAAATTGGAAACAATCAAATACACATACATATTCCTTCTAATGAACAAAACTTTGACTTTTTATTTCATTTCCTATTTTTCCCCCTACTTGAAGATAAGATTGAGATCTTACACTCACTCACTGCAGCTCTTGACATTATACTGAATATTTCTCTAAATGCAATAAAAACAAATGGTAAATGGTTATTGTCAGATCAGAGATTTCATTTGTTTTCCAGTGTATTCCTGTACATTTTCCAAAATCCCTGTCTTTTGCTCAGACAGACAGACATCTACAAACGACAAAACTGTCATTATGCTTGAACTCAGTTGGAAATAAAACCTTTCTTTCACGAAATTTAACAATGTCACTCATATCCTCTGCTGTTAACGCTGTTTCTGTCTATTGCAAAATACATCGTAACGTAGCACTCCTTCCCTCCAATTAGAGTGAAACAGAGGTCTGTTTAGTGACAGATTTTAGTGCTTTATTATGAAAAAAAATTAGTTTGTAACTATCTACAAATGTATTAAATAGTAACTTAATGATCAAATTAAAGAATTGACCCCATCTTGACCTGAAATGATTTTTAAAACTGGCCCAGACTCACTCTGTGACACAGATTGCATCTCTAGATGTGTTTAAAAACTACTGGAAAGACTCCAACAGTGCAGAAGTTAATCCTCATATTTCAAAATAAATGTGAGATGAGTTAGGCAACATTTAAGCTAGTTAGCAAGACAGAAATTCTGGACAAAGTTGATAAGGAACATAATTGGTAAAGTATTAAAAGATTGTAACTTTAATGGTAATGAAAATAGCTTTATGGAAATTAGATCTTTTAAGATCTTTTAAAACTCATACATTATTTTCGAAGATTATAACTCGGTTACCATGGAAACAGTAAACTGCATATTTCTGAAAGACAATTTACTTGATGTTGCATGATGTGATTGGAAGTTAGACTACAAAACCAAAGGACTTTGTGTTGAAAGGTGGCCAACTAATCACAGAAAGAAAACTGACCAAATAATTCCTTCACTAGTAAAATTTGTGCTGTTTTATGCCATTTTCATATAAAATTTTGATTGCCTGCTTTACTACAATGTAATAAGTGAAATTATTTAAGCAGCCCACCATGTTTACTTTGACTAACAGGACATCAAAATTAACTATAATCCTCAGGTTCCCACTAAATCAATTAAAATTGGAAATACTTTGGTCTAGCAGAGATATTTCATTGGCTGAGATCCCAATGACTAAAAGGTGGGACAAAATTAATTAAACCCCTACATTTTCAGCTAGACAAGTAATTATTTGATGCAGCAACTGAGCTACAGACGTCATGTCACTTTAGTCTGTTCTAAAAGCTTTCAAAGCAGTTGTTTCATGCCAGCATTGCTGATGAGCTTTATATTTTTCGCCTACCTAACACAGAATATAAAAATGACCAATAGGGGGTACCATGTGTGTCAAACAGAATAGAATCTTAAAGGTTGTAGATTTTTTTTTTTGTTAAAAGTTAAAAAGAAAAGAAAAAATAAAGGTTTATTTTCTTGTCTTATTTCTCTTTAATCTCACCCTGTTGCATCCTCTTCATTTATTTAGAAAGTTAAAAGAAAAAAATATCTTGTCTTTTTGTGCACTACCTTTATCTGGGATAGAATTAATTTTCGTCATAGTAGCTGGTGTGGGTCTGTATTTTGGATTTGTGCTGAAAACAGTGCTGATAATGCAGGCATGTTTTTGTCGCTGCTTACACAGAGCCAAGACCTTTTCTGCCCCTCATCACATCCCACCACTGAGTGGGCCAGGGGGACACAAGGCTTTGGGAGGGGACACAGCCAGGACAGCTGATCCCACTGACCAAAGGGATATTCCCCACCGTATGGTGTCATGCTCAGTGTATAGAGCTGTGGGAAGAAGAATGAAGGGGGAACATTCAGACTGATTGTGTTGTTTCTTCCCAATTCACCCTTCCATGATAGAGCCCTGCTATCTTGGGCATGGCTGAAAATCTGCCTTCCCATGGGTGGAAGTGAATAAATTCCTTGTTTTACTTTGCTTGTGGAGGCAGTTTTGAATTCCCTATTAAACTGTCTTTATCTCAACCCACGAGTGGAATATCAGGTTGTGTGGAAAATCTAGAGAATTACTATTGTGATAAGCCACAGAAAGGAAAAAATTCTACCACAAGATTGAAGTTGTTAAATATCCAAAAATGGCATCATCAAAGGTGGCAAATATAGCAGTAGATCTCTGAGCATAGAGCCTGCCTAAAATTTCTCAGGCAATTAAATGTTTCAGAACCTGTAAGAGGATTTCTATTCAACTCACATTTTCTCAATAGCTACTTTGATACTTTTTATTCTTAAATTCTTGGGTTCAATGTCTTAGAAAAACACAGTAAAAGTACAGGATAGTATTAGAAAAAAAATTTAAACAACTGCGTTTTACAAGGATTTATTTATTTGTATACATTTTTTATTTATATTTATTTCCTGTACAAAAGAAGTAAGTACAAAGTGAACCATTTGCTATCTAGAGAATGAAACAGCCAGTTCAGATCTTCTTCCAAGTAGATGTTCAAAAATAAAACATTCTTTTTCAGTTTTTGAGAGAAAAGTTTTTGGGAGAGCCTACTGCAAAATGAAGTAGAAGATCTAGGTCTCACTAGATTAGTTCTCTCTATAGAAAGGAAATGGCTTTGTTCTGCCATGTGCTACTCTATTTAACTGTCCCCACACTTAGGTTTCTAGTTCTGTTTTTGAAGCTACATTAATGGCAATAATTTAAGTAACATTTAATGTTACTTATCTGCCAGTATTTTCCTTTAAGAAAAATAAAATTATTTATCTACCTGTTTTCATACTGTAACACAGACTCAGAAGTCCATGTATTTAAGCAAAACTACCTAATTCACAATCCAAGGACTTAAACAAGAAAACTCTCTTCTGATGCATAACGAGATTAAATTCACCTATGTTTTGCTGTAATGCACTGGTACTTTATAATCATTTTGGGATAAAGCAATATATTTAATCTTCTTCTTCTATCATTTCTACATGATGATTACTCATCATAGATCAGAAACCCTTGTTATTAGTTCCAGTGCCTAAATTCACACTCTCGTACTTTATTCTTTTGCTGCTACTCCAGAATTCAAGTTCCTGGAGTAACAGATTCAAGTAACTTCTTGTCCTTAGATCCTGCAGTGTGTTGATGATGCTTCCTATCAGCACATTTTACCACTCTGAGCAGACGATGGGAGAGACCAAGTAAACACACAACACACACGTGCACACACTTTGCATATACTTATGGTCAAGGACACTAATTAAAATATCAAATAAGTCAGGGCAGCTTCTTGGGAAATTGTACTAATAATCTTCAACTTTTAGCACACTACTCCTGTCAACCTGCTGGCATTTTTTCCTGGCATCTTCTCTAACTTATCAAAGCCTGTTTTCCCCTGTTTGTCTAATAATATACTGCTACATGAATCACTGACATTTAGATTACTTATATGAAGAGAGTTTTCTATTTCTGAAAAAAATAGTTATTAAAAGTGTGTTTGTAATGGTCTGGTATGCTGACATTTGTAAGGTTTTGTTGCATGTTTTTGTCTTTTTCTACATTTTCCTTTCATTTTTCCTGATTTTGTATTCCTGTGTGTAGTAAAGCCAGTGTGGCTTTAATTTCTTCCCCATCTTCAGTGCTCTCTTCACTTAAAAAAAATAAAAAAAAGGAGACAAACCAACTTTGTACTATTGTGTCTCAGTTCTCTTTTGCTTCCTTCTGTTTACTCAGCATGCCAAAATTTACTTATTTGAGTTTTGTTTCCAATTCAAAGGTGTTAAATCTGGGCATTCATTTAGTCTCTGTGCTGAGGCTTGTTCTCTTTAATACTTTCCAACCTCACATGTAAAAGGTCTGTAGCACTGTCTTTAATTTTTTTATTTGAAAATAGATAAATCTTCAAAATTTTTTTGCATTATTTTTACTTTTATTATTAAAGAATGCAGAAATACACAATGGCTACATTTTCCCAACTCACAACAATGAAGTCACACATTTTCTTTCCAAAGTAACTTTCTATACCTCATATGCAAAGTGAATTTACAAAAGTGTGTAGTGACAAAACAAGGGGAATGGTTTCAAACTGAAAGAAAATAAGTTTAGATTAGAAATTAGGAAAAAATTCTTTACTGTGAGTATGAGGTACTTGAACAGGTTGCTCAGAGAAGTCGTGGGTGCCCCATTCCTGGCAGTGTTCAAGGTCAGGGTGGGTGGAATTCTGAGCAAGTTGGTCTAGTGGAAGGTGTCCATGTCCATGGCAGGGTGTTGGAACTGAATGATCTTTAAGATTCCTTCCAACCCAGGCCGTTCTGTGATTCTGTGATCTTTCACACTGTTCATAAGAAGTTGTCCTTCTGGTGGTTCAGTTGAAGATATTTAACCAATATATTTACCAACCAAATGTTAATGCGAAACTAAAATTTTAAGAAGCTGATTGGTGTTAATACATGCAAAAAGGAAATATGTCACACTGAAAAAGAGCAGAGCTACAGGATGCCAAAGCTGGCACAATGTGCCATTTGCCACCTGAATCCAAAGTCCTACTGCAGATTAGCAGGAATGACTAAACTAGTTATATATAAATCTAAATTTATGAATGGTTTAATTATGAATTAAGCTTACATCTGCAGTGAGTAGCACAAAGTCTATGTACCGATCAAGTCCTATTCAGTAGCTTAACTACAGTTTGCTAAAAAAAGACATCTTTGAAGGTCTTGGGGTTTTTTGTTTGCTCGTTTCTTTGTGACAGATGTTCTTGTGATTTCAATCATGCCAGAACTAATTCTTCTTACCACTCGCACAATTGCACTGAAGTCACGCACACAATGATTATAACTTGTCAGATACTGTTCATTTTCAGCTTCTCTGTTGTTCATAGCTTGTAATTTATCCCTCCTCTTCAACTTTGGTAAGCAACCTATTGTTCAAAGTCTTCGACCCTTACCAATAAAACACTTCTGTCCTTAGAAACATTGGCTAAATTAATACAAAGTGGTGGGAGCCCAACACAGGCAGAAGGCTGATGTGACCCAGCAATCTTTCCTGTACTTTTAAAAGTTTTGTTTGTGTTTTTTGTTTGTTTTGAGTTTTGTTTGTTTGTTTGTTTCTTCTAGCTTTTGAGAACATTGCTAATACAGGTGTTATTAACTCAGCCTGAAAGTTGTCATGAAACTGGTTTATGGCAACAGCCTGCTCTACTTTACCTGTCAGGTACAGATGTTTGAAAATATATTGAAGGTCGAGCATGAAGATGATCATCAATCAGAACAGAGAACAATTCTGCCAAAAATGGTAAAAATTGATCTGCTGGGTTAGACAAGATTTGGATAAAGTTCCTTTTTTTCTGCATTAAAAAGTAACCTGTAATCTTTGGAAAACCAGTGTTTAGCTGGATAAAATTACACAGAGATGTATTAGAAAGAATATCTGTATTTTTTTTCAGTTCTGCAGTATAGCTCTGAGCTTCTGAAATGTCCACTAAACAGATGTCCTTTTTCTTTTTGAAGCAACACTTTGGTAGAATATCCTAAATATCTTGCTGGAAAACAATGGAATCTGCCAACATCTGTGGAACAACTAACATCACCAATATCCTGAAGAATCAAGAGGGTGTGTGGTGGAAAATATACATGAATATGGAGGAAAAGTCATCAGTTTTCTCTGTGTAATTTTTTTTTTTTTTAAACAGCATAAGAATGGAAACCCATTAATTCTTTATATGACTGATAATAATATACTCGTGACTGTCTATTTCACTCTGCCTCCTGCTCTGTCTCTCTTGCTGTTTCACTCTGCAGCTCACTATCATAGAAATACCATACACAGTGCTTGGGATGCACCATGGGTTAAACGTAGTGGAAAGAAAGGTACTTTAGCTTTCCTTAAAATTATATACAGTGCTTCCAGAATCCCTTCTATCAAGTTGTAGTAATAGAATAGGGGGTATTCCCAGTTAAATTTCTAAATCTGTTACCACTTTAATTGTTTTAAGAGTTGGTGACTTTTTGTTTATGGCACTGATAAATAACACTTGCAATGGAATTGAAAGAGCGTAGTCTAAAAAGTGACATACTGTGTTCAAAAAAATCCAAAATACAAAATTACACATTGTAGGAAGCACATCTATTTGTTTGTGTAATTATTTTGTTACTGACAATCATGTGCATGAGAAAATAATAGTTTTTGTTCTAGTCAATGACAGTCTATTTATTCTAGAAATTTCAGTGCAAAACCTTGGGGGTTTTGTCACTGTATAAACAGGCTGCATTATCATGTAATGGATTAGATAGAGCAGTCATTGAAATGGAGACCAGTTAGAAGGGATGGAAACTGTTTTAATGTGTTCTCAAGAAACAATGGAAGGTTTCAGTTTTCATCTTTCTGAAATATTATTGAAGAATATAATACAGATCCTGTTTATTCTTAATGTTTGCAAGGAGCTGTAGTCATTATAATATATAATTATATTGAAGGTTTTTTTCCCAAGAAGAATAGTGTCATTCAGTCAATCATTTTAAAAGGTATTGAAAAAAATGTTATTAGAAATATGGACAAATGGTTGAGAAGGGATTTTAAAACTCATGTTTTTTTGATATAAACAGTGAAACCTATACAGGGACATTTTTATTAAATTAATTTATTAGTTTAGTCCATTAGTAATTTTCTTTCAAACACCTGAGGTATGTTTTTTCCATACTCTCAATATGTATACTTTTGCTATTACTTTGTAATATGAGTAATTGGCCACTTCCTACCACCTATGACAAGAGAGGTACTTGCATATTACGCTCTTTGGCTGGAAATGAAGAATCAGATCTAAATCAACAAAATGAGGTTTTAGCCTGCTCCAAATATTAAACTGAAACATTACAAAAACTATTAACATTTGGTAACTAATGTGTGGCTCTCAAGGATTAGGAAATGCACATTCTTTCAAAATTCATCCATCATAGCTTGGCTTTTTGCATCGTTCTGATTGCTGTTGCACTGGACTTTTAATGGGGTCTATCAGGTTCTGAATTCTGTTCATGTTTTGATAATATGGTTTAGCTCAAGTATTGAAAGAGAAAAAAACCCCACTGCTTTGCTGAGTTAGTTTATGGAAAATATAGTGTAAAATATCTGAATGATACCTATAATTTACTTTGGGTCAAAATATTTTTGTATTATTTTGATTTTTTGCTTTTGGAATGAAATAATAAGAAAGATAAGGAGGAGAAAAATCGTGCAATATAGTTTCTATTACTCGTTGTTTCAGTCAGTAGTGGAGAGCAACAAAATCTCTGAACAGTGTGGTCTGGCCACCAAGAGTTAGAGCAGAAGGACAGGGGGGTAGATTAAAGCGTGAGAACCTGCCCATGAAAGAAGCATATAATGTAAGCTCTGAAAGACCTACAGACAAAAATAGTTTTGGAAAAAAAATTAAACTTCACATTCCAGAATAACTGGCTGCAAATCTTTCTCTTTGTCACACTGTAGTTTAACTGCAGCAGTGTTTACTACAGGGTCTAGTCATGAAACTATATACTCTTAAGCAGGAGAAATCACTTAAACCAGTTGTCACAAGTATGTGTAACGTGATCATATCTGATGAACATAATCTGTTTTATCACATTGACATACAGTATTTGTAGATATAGAAAAGTGATATATTGGTTTAAGATGCTTTTTGTCATAAATACTGCTCATATTCCTTTAAGACCTCGAACAATCTCAAAGCCCTGATCTTCACCATAAAAGAGTGCATAACCTAGACCCAGCATAATTAGAAGGTGGGGATAATATAATGAAGAAGGACATTCCCAAATTTGGTCCTAAGGAACTCTCAATTGTAATGGTGAAAATAACCTCTACAGAGGCCAAAGTCCTTTTCACAACCAGCAATGAATCTGAAGAGGAACTGAAAATCCTCAGAGCTTCACCTGATGCAGGACTTCTGACTTCAGACTTGCTCTGTGTAATCAAATTCTCAAGGAAGTATTAAAACCCAATCAAGAAAACTACACAGGTCTTTCCCACTAAAATTTACAAAATGAAAAGAAAAGACTGCAAACATTCTTCTCCATACTGTGACACAACATGTGCTGCATGTGTTTTTACCCTATCAAATGATAACAAGCAAGCTTCTTATTGAACATTCTCCACAGAGAAGAATACCTCCACAGAGGTATTTTATGAGGGATATGTATAGTGAAGCTTTCTCACTGCTAACACTGTAAATGCAAGTGCTGCTCTCAGCTCTGAGCAAAGGCAAGCAAACCATGGTAAATTAAATAGGATATAAGTAGTTAGATTGCCATGAAATGTCCTTGAAAAACTGTACAGAGCTATCTTTCTGCAAAGCACTTCAGTGAAGGCAGCACCAGGACATTAACTTTTATTGATCAGTAACCACGGAGGTGAGAAAAGTTTGGATTTTTTTCTAGTGCAGAATTCAAACAATCTCAGAAGGTTTACTACCTGTTGGTCCTGCTAGTCTTGCTAATATAAACTGTGTCTTGTGGTATTGATCCAATGTGTATAAGAACTCTGAATGTTGTAAACTAGTTCTGGATTAGTTTGCTTACCCAACAAATAACTGGATCGTTAAACTGGAAATTTTTCAGATGAGCTTCCTGATTTTCGAGTTTCATTATTCTCCTTTAAAATAAAGCCTCTCTCTGAATGGAGTCAAGTTATATTAGATTCATCTATGGGATGAAAAAGAGGAAATTTTGACACCGAAACTCTCAGAAATAGGAATGTCACTAAATTTGCCTGTATAAAAATGCTTAGTCTAAATTAAAGGCTTATTCAATTACATGGAATGGAGGGTGAGTCTTTAGTAAAACCTGTGAGGATTAAAATAATTTTAATCTAAAACATATATGTGTTGCTCTGCCAAGTGACCTATAGCAATGAATAGTCACAGCATCCACAATTTTTTGACTGTGCTTTATTCTGTAACGTTATTATAGTTTAAAGAGAAAAGCCAAACAAAGGGAAAACATTCTAATAAAATTAGTCCATAATTAGAGTTGGCCTGAAACTGTGCTAAAAAATTTGAGAGTTTCAAGTCTCAAGCACTTTATGTAAGAAAATAAGATTACCTAGGGGTCCATATTTTAAATGTATTATATGTGGGTTTCCTTTTATTTTCTTAAACTTTGCAGTCTTTCATTATATTTGAAGATGAACTCATAAATCATATGTATAAAACATCAGCAGCATCTTTTATATATAAATATTCTATACATGCAGAAATAAATCCTATCTACAAACTTCATAAAAGGTTGATCAGTAATTTATATGTTCTTTAAGCATAATATAGATAAGTATATTATGCAAGACAAAATATGAATATATTCAGAGAAGTTGCTGTAGAAACTTATAAGCAGAGCTAAATTTTAACCTCTGCATTGATCTAAGATATGAATAGTTACGATATTATAAAATAAGGTAAATAATCTACATAATCTTTATAATCCATAGACATGACATTGGTAGAAGGACAGTTCCTCTAAATCAAAAGCCAAATGGACTAGAAAGTCTTAAACTATTTGTTAATAGAGCTATTGCAAATAATATAATCAAGGGCAAGTTAAAAACTAAAGATAAGAAACAAGGGAAATTGAAACATGGAAGGTTAATCAAGTTAGACTTGCTTTTGACCTTTGCCAAATAAAAATGCATTTAAGCATATACAATCCCAATCTGATCACTCTTTTTTTTATGATTGAATCAAGTGGAGTTAATCTTGTCCTGCACATTTATGGGAAGCCATTTGCCATGGAGATCCACAAAAACACTTGCTGCTGTTTGCACTGAAACCCACAATCTCTGCTGTTGGTCAGTTGGGAAGTTGGATGGTTATTTCACTAATTTTCTAACAGTCTTTCTTGCTTGCACAAGGGGTGTGCACACAAGCATCTCCACTGTATCCAACCAACTGTGGCTTATGTTTTGCCATCAGTTCTTTACCTCAGAATTCTTCTAAGCCTTCAGTTGCAGGTTTTCCCTGGAGCACAGTGTGACTTTTATTGCAGCAGCATTTAACTGTCTCAGTCACAGGTAAGACACACAATACCCAGTGTGTGCCCAGGGTAAGGAATTTTTTTTTTTCCTTTCCTGGTGGATTTCACAATACAAGTAATGAAACACTATATGTTCAAAGTAAAATGGTAACTTCATTTGAAATCAATGAGTTCTGTAATGCAAAGAGTAGAATTTAATATTTGACGTTTACATCCAGCATTTTCATAAAACTGTACCAGTTATTTCTCAAAAATATTAAAATAGTGAGGATGTGGTTTCAAATTCAAAGTCTTCAAATAATCCTTTAAAGCTTTTTAACTGTCTGTTGTATGTAATTGCACTGCTACAGCAAGAATATATTAAGACTATTTTTATTATTATTCATACTTTTGGAGGAAATTGATACTTAGAGTAATTTTACTTTATTTTAGAGTTAAAAATATTAGCAGCCCAATAAATAATTATCTATAATATCCTACTCCTACATACAAGCTTAAATTTCAGGAGAGCAATCATGCTCTCCTGAAAAATTAAAAGGAGACCAGTCATGAAAATCCACACAATTACTTAGTTTGACAAGAAATGCAGATGTTAAAATGCTTAACCAAACAAATAAAAAAGAAAAAATTTTTGTCCTTCCTGTTCAACAAAAAATACTTTGCTTTAAAGAATTTTTAATTTTTTTTTTTTTTACCTAGAGGTATAAATACCTGGTTTTCAAATTATGTAGTTTATGAAACTCTGAAATTTCACTATAACTTCTGCATCTACACTGTTGACAGATTACCACATGGAAAATTTCATTCCAAATATGGATTTTCTTTTATTCTTTTTTTTATTTTTTAACAAGGCAATTAATGAAAAATTGAGAACTGTGTTTATTTATGGATTTATGAGAGTATTGTTCTTGGTGAACGCTGCATAATATTGTTGCTTCCACATGGCAATCATTAAGTAGTTGAATATAATAAAGAAGAAAGATCATCTTGATGAAAACCGCAATTCTCAACCAGGAGAAACATTTCCTGCACTGTCTCCAGTGGCTCCATTTTAAAAGAACCCTCTTGAATTTCAAAGCACTTCTACTCACTTTTTTGGCTTCATGGACTTCATCTGTATTTGTCTACATTATCAATTGCTTGGTCCTTTGAAAAGACTGACTAATGCTGAATGGATTTTGTTACATTGAGAAGAAAGGCACACTTTAGAATAAGCTAACAAACCATTTTAATTTCTATATCCCATCAAATTTCATTTACTTCCTAAACACTTTCTCTAATTGCAGTTTTCCTAAGAGTAAGAGCTTCTTCAGCAGCACTGAAAATGATAGCTGGGAAGGGAATGAAGGAAGTAGATTCACTATTTACAAGGTACTGAATGTAGTTTCATTTGCTGATTTTGATTCAAATGTCACAGGTTCATCATCACTGCATGATACTATTAGTAATGTCTGTCTAAAATATTAATTTTTTAGTAGATAATTATCAATATTTTATTTACAAAATATTTTTGTGGAAAAAATAATTATGTTAAAAAAATTAAAAAAAAGGAAAGATGTATTACTGTGTCACACAGGCCTTTATTGTGCTTCAGTGAAGATTCAATGAATATTGCTAGTAACATCTTCTTTTCTGATGTTCATAACACCAGAAAGAAACATTGACAACATTAGAGTGAATTCAGAAAAGAACAACAAAAATGATTAATGACTGGATGAGACTGACAGTGAAAAATTTAAAAAGGTAATTTTGAAAAGCTTGGGTGAACATTTGCTGTGTACAGGAAACAGTTTTTCAGAAGCTTTTGGTGTGTGAAAACTGAGTCAACTGGAAATTCTCCTTTTACTACGAGAAAACTTAACTCTCTTACTCATTTTGAATGCAGCAAACAATGAAGGGAAAGTAGTGTCCCACTGCTTCTTTCAAAGTAAAGGTAATGAAGGTATATATATGTGATCTGGACATATTTTAAACAGTACTATTCCTCTGCATAAATTTTAGGGATTTTTAAATCTATTTTTGTACTGCTTCAGTCTTGGAAAAAACAGTCCCTGAAATAGGCATTATTGTCCTGTAGGGGATGTAGGAAATGATTTTATGTTTATAGCTTCTTTTGCCCAAGTAACCAGCATTATCTCAAACAAACAATTGGGAGGGGAGGGCAGTATTTTTTTGTTGTTTCTGCTAAATTTATCATCAAGGTGTAGAAACAAATAATCTAGAAAGAATAAGAATTGTAAACATCCAAAATAAAGCACTGTAAAAGGCAGCACTTCATGCTTTCAATGATTATAACAGGAGTGGCTGGCAGGAGGAGGGAGGGGATTCTGCCCCTCTGCTCTGCTCTGGTGAGACCCCACCTGCAGTGCTGCCTCCAGCTCTGGGGTCCCAGCACAGGAAGGACATGGACCTGTTGGAGCGAGTCCAGAGGAGGCCACCAAGATGATCAGAGGGATGGAGCAGCTCTGCTATGAGGGAAGGCTGAGAGAATTGGGGCTGTTCAGTCTGGAGCAGAGAAGGCTTTGTGGTGAACTAATTGCAACCCTCCAGTACTGAAAGGAAGTTTTTTAAAAAAAAGAGGAGAGTAACTTTTTACACAGTCAGATAGTACAAGGGGGAACTGTTTTAGACTAAAAGAGAAGAGATTGAGGTTGGATGCTAGGAAGAAGTCCTTTACTCAGCAGGTAGTGAGGCACTGGAACAGGTTGCCCAGAGAAGCTGTGGATGCCCCATCCCTGGAAGTGTTCAAGACCAGGTTGGATGGAGCTCTGAACACCCTGGCCTAGCTGTCCCTACCTGTCCATGGAAGGGTGGTTGCAACTAGATAATCTTTTAGGTCCCTTCTAACCCAAGCCATTCTATTATTCCATGATTTTATGCATTGAAAATATTATATCTTGTTCTTCTCAACTCATACATACTATATCTTGTTCTTTTTAACTCATATGACTCAGGTGCTGAATCCTAAGGAAGTTCTCAGACACAGAAACTAGATTATAGGTTCTCAAATACTTTGGCATATGATATATTTCTTGTTTCTATGCTAAATTTGAAATATATGAGGTTATGTAAATAAGCCTGTTTGCTTTTTCATTAGATCTGAGAGTTTTATTTGTGAGTAACCAAAAGATCCAAATTAGCACATCAAAACAAATTTGATCAGTAAGTAAACTCTGGGGAAAAAAAGTCTAATATTTTCATTTATAAATGTATCTATCTAAGAAAGTAACTTCTCTTCCTTTGTATCATGGTATAAGGCGATATATTAAATATTTATTCCAGTTTCTGAGTTATACAATGATCCTAATGTTTTTGTAATGTTATTTGAAAAAAATGTATGACTCTTAGACATATTTTATGCAAACAATTGTATTAAATATTATTCCTCTAGTTTAGTTCTCTGTGGTTCACATACTACTTTACACAGTTTCATTTTGACTTCAGTCTTATATTGCAGAACATGTCATGTTATGTCTTCCTCAATTTTTAATTAAGCATGTTGAAGACAACTGGACACCTCCAAAATGTGGGGGTTTTACCCTATGTTTTCTTTGTGATGCTTGGCAATGAGTTTAAGTAACTAACTACTCATAGCTGGCCAAAAATACACTGACTGTAGGTTAGTGACAGGTTTTTTATAACCTGTTTTTAGAAATTTGACTTGTGACGCTCCGTGCCCTTCACTTGTAGACTTTTATGTCTTCCCTGGGTGGAGAAGTAATATGACCTTTCTCTCTGACCCTATTAGTGGTGCCCACCTCCTCTGCCCCAAAGGAACCCCAAGGAGCACTGGTGACCAGGAGTCCTGCAAACAGAGCGGATAAACAGAACATATCGTGTTGTCCAGGGTGTGGGGCAGCAGTTTACACAGCAGTTTGGGTGGGAGAGCATTGTTTGAAGGAGGAACATTCCACTGGTCAAGTGGAGAGACCTGAATTTCCCATAGCACAGCAACCAGACACCGTTCTGTGACACCCTGTACAGGCCAAGGGCACTTATCCTACCCAGCCCTCAAGGCAGAGTGGTGGGCTCTCACGTGAGAGCAAAGGCTGCAGCTCTGGCTGTGGGGCAGCAGTGGTAGGCAGTATCTCCACCCAGACTGGGCAACTGAAGGGAGAGGCTGCAGAGTAGACTTCAGACTGAAGGGAATCCTTCAGACCTTTCTGCTGGGGCAGGAACAGGCAGCAGACCTGCCTGAGAAAGGTGTGTCCAAATGGAGGACATGCTGCAGCAGATGGCTGAGATGCAGGAGGTGATAAGAAGCCCGTGTAACATCAGGGAGGATACGGAGTTGGATAGCTGTTTCCAAACAACTGAGAACTCCACCATCAGCCCACACAGAAGGAAGAAAGGTCAATAATGAAGAAAAATGGAAGTTTCTAATGGATATGACCTGGATAGCACTTCCACCAAAGCCTGAGGTGCCCTTGCAGAACTCCTTCACTGCTTTCCAGACTGAAGAGGAAAGACCTGTCACATCAGGAGAGACACTGGAGCCAAGCAGGGCAACACAATCTGCCCTCTGTATAACAACAGTGCAACTAACAAATGGTGATGAGTTATATTAGTAGGCAACTCTCCCCTGAGAGGCACAGAAGTACCATTTGCCAACTTGATGAGCTCTCTCTCGAGAGGTGTTCTGCTTACCAGGGGCTCAAAGCAGGGATGTTACTGTGAGGCTACCAGAGCCTAATACAGTCCACTGACTGTTTTACTATAATATAGAATTTAAATTCTTGCCTTATCTCAGTCTACAGTGTATTTCTATAATCTATCTCCAAAGAAAAGTATTTATGAAGTGTATTTTCTGTTCAAATCAGAACACAAAACTGCACATAAAACCACACATACCATAGACATCTCAACTCACTTAACTTCCTTACTTTATATTCTTCTGTAACTTCAGCATCAGCACAAAACTGGTGACAGAAAAAATAAAAAAAAAAAATAAGGAAAGGGTGAAAGTTTTGATGGCCTTTTCATTTGCTTTTAGTCTTGCAAAGCTCCATAGCTGCAAGGTAAAGTGCTGGCTGTGATATTTATAAAAATGATGTTACAGCAAAATGCAACACAAAGAGGATTACTGTTGCAACACAGTTTTGCAGCTGATAGGCTTCAGCTGCCTGAGGCTTCCACTGAACCACCCAGTGTGTTGTAAGTGGAAGGATTATCTTTATTTTTTTGTAGGCCAACAACAGCACAATAAAAAGTCATTCCAAAATCATGTATCAATACTACCCGTAAAGTCTGATGGAAGTCATATAGACAAAAATGCTCATTATAGTGAGTCACTCAGTGACTTACACTTAACACTGCTATTGACTTTCATTTCATAAGCCCATAATCGGAGAGTCTTAATATTATTCACCTTTATAACTTTTTTCCTTGGGTTTAGAGTTGCAAGTAGTCAAGGAATATTCCAAGTGAGTATAAACAGACAAGATAAGAAAATGTGGAGGAGATATTGAATTGTGAGGAGAGCAGAACACACCACCTTTTTTTCATGACAGATCTATAAATCAAGAAGTAATCACTGGTGATTGTGCCAGTTGACATTATATATATTACTGACCACAACTGTTCATGATTTTAAATGTGAATTTCACAATGTAAAATTAACTTCTATTTAAAGGCTATGAGGGATAGGGAACCTTTCCAACTCAAAGCTTTCAGATTAATTGCCATGATAATAATGAAGATCCAAATATTAGAGCTTCTTTCTTCTTTCTTTTTTCTTTTTTTCTTTCTTTCTTTTTTTCTTTCTTTCTTTCTTTCTTTTTTTCTTTCTCTCTTTTTACAAATCAGTTTTTAGAATCGATGTTAACATTGATTTTAAGTATATACTCATGTCATTATTTTTCAATAAATGATTCTGTAATTTTTGTGCCTCTGTGTGGTGGTATCCCTGTAAATATCTCTCTTTTTTTCCCCAAAAATCTGTATAGTTCTAAATGTATTGAGTTTTAGAGTACGAAAAGAGTTGTTCCATAAAGTACTCTTGCAGAAATAAAATAGACTGATCTATTTTAACTTTTTCACAACAGGTGGATTTTCAAGACCTTGGACCTCTCTTGCAGTCATATTTATGAATCATTTTAATATTTTAATATGTTTTAAGGTGTGTGAATACCATGCTGCTAGTTGAATTATTCCTTTATAGTCTTACACAAATACAAAGACCAGAGGGGATAACTTTATGAGGAGAGATTATATTATATATTCTTTTGTTATCAAAATCAGGTTTCTCTTGTTTTCCCTTATGACATGGCTTTTTCAGTCCATTTTTCTTCTCTATGTGCGTGTGTTATGAATCCAACTAACAAATGAAAGTTATAGTTTTATTACCGCTTCACCTCAAAAATTTAAAGCTTTACAGGCTATTTTTTAATTTCCAACATTTCACTGTGTTTTGGTGTGAAAATTAAGTAGAAATATGTAAAACCTTGGCAAAGGAATGTTTTGGTTTGGCAGCAGTTCTCTGTACCTGGTGCTGCAACTCCATGGTGTTGTAAAAGGAAGGACCCTGCTGAGGGATTCAGGCAGCTCTGCCTTGTCCTCATGACTTCTCCCTGCCCAGGGTCCAGGAGCTCCACCTCTGCTCTGGATTCATCAGCAGCCAATGCCCTGGCCCCAGCTCGATCACCACTGTTCATCCCTTGTTAAACATTGTTACTAAATCCTAGAATCATAGAATGGCCTGGATTGGAAGGGACTCTAATGATCACTTTGTTCCAATACCCCTGCCATGGGCAGAGAGGTCTTCCACCAGATCAGGTTGCTCAGACCTCCATCCAACCTGACCTTGAACACTTCCAGGGATGGGGCATCCACAGATTCTCTGGAAAACCTGTTCCAGTGTATCACATTCTCACCACCCTTATTTCTTCCTAATATACAGTCTAAATCTCCTCACTTTTACCTTGAAGCCATTCTTCCTTGTCCTGTCACTACAGGCCATTGAAAATAGTCTCTCTCCATCTTTTGTGTAGGTGTCCTTGAGGTACTGGAAGGCTGTAATCAGGTTGCCCCAAAGCCTTCTCTTTTCCAGACTGAACAATCCCAATTCTCTCAGCCCTTCCTCATAGCAGAGCTGCTCCATCCCTCTGATCATCCTCGTGGCCTCCTCTGGACTCGCTCCAACAGGTCCATGTCCCTCCTGTGCTGGGACCCCAGAGCTGGAGGCAGCACTGCAGGTGGGGTCTCACCAGAGCAGAGCAGAGGGGCAGAATCCCCTCCCTCCCCTGCTGCCCACACTGCTTTGGATGCAAGCTGGAATACATTTTAGTGTGATCTTGCTCTGCATTCAGGACATATGGGGAGAGTTATATGTGTATCTATTAGATCTGAAGTAGATTATCTGATGAGTAGGAGGAAACCTGCACCTCGAAATAATAAAGTTCTGAGCTGGCAATGCTAATATTCAAGGGATCCGTGAAATGTGTGGGTTATGTGAATCTAAAGAATGAAGGTGTATAGTCATGTCAGCAGTGAATTTCCAGTCTGATAAGTTGGAAAAAAGGTACAGGGTGGGGCCATTCTCTGTGCTGATCTGTGCTGTTGGCTGTGTCTGCACCATATTTATGTTCCTTGCAAATGGGAAAAAAAGCAGCTTCGTTTATTGGACTGAGATGAGAAGAGCCACCTGGGACCTTAAAGGCACCAAATTTGTCTTTCTTCAAGTGTCATCATCCCTTTCTGGCAACTTACATGGTGTTTTTGCACCTGCATTATCCTCTCATCTTCCCAAAATTTCCACAGCACAAGGAGAGACACAGGCACCATGTTGCTGCTCAGCAGAAGAGAAAACAGAAATAATGTACCTGCAGCCTAAACGACAAGGGTTTCTTTTCCTCTCCAGCCCCCTCATCCAGGTAGAAAGGTCTCCAGAGACAGGACAGGCAATGGCCAACTAGGAGGGATACTCCTTCAGCTGTCAAAAAACCCGTGTACCTATTACCTAGTTTGCCTTTAGAAGTTTAATTTTCAGAGACTGGACTGAAACACTCTAAGTAATAATCTCTAGATAAAGATCTAAGAATCTAATTGCTCTGAAGTATTATTTCCCTATTGAAAATCATGGAAGTGAGGAATTACTTTGTTTCCTAGGTTTTTGTAAGATCATATTAAGGTTTATAGCTTTTGTTCCTGAAATTAGTTTTCATATTTTGCTGGCTCTGCTGGACGTTATGTAATTATGTTAAGAGTTCCTGTGGTTCTCATTATTCTTTCTTGCTTGCTGTTTGTGCATATAAAAAACATTTCAGTCTTCCCTTGTGGCCTGGATACAAAGAGTCCTGTTCCAGCGAGGACATGCAGAAGGCACTTGTATTCAAGGGGAAATTCTCAAGGGATGGACAAAGTTGTGCTGGGCACTACTGTTAATTTCTGTGACTTCAGCAAGGCTGTGGGTGGGCACAGCATAAGTATGATCTCGATTTTCTGTGGCTGGGATCCCAGAGTGGTATTTTGCCAAGACAGTAACAAAAACCATTGTGAAAGTTATATATTAAAATTACTTCTGTTGGCACAATGTGCCTCTCACAGTCTCAGTCACATTAGGAATACTAATCATTGTATCTCCACAAGATTTTTCTCTTCACTAAATACTCCACAGAACATAACTTTACCATTTGCTGTTTTGAACAGCAAGAAGGACATGTTATAAGCACTTGAAATCCTAACCATATGGAATAGAGGGTTTGGTCCTGTGTTTTAAATTATGAAGAGGGATTGGATTTTTTTTCTTCTTTTGTTTTACTATTATTTTTTCTCATACACTTGGAAATCTAAGCCAAGAAAGAGCACGTTGAAGTGTGTTAGCTTCTTCTAACTGCACCTGGCAGTAAATGGATTTCTTTAGGAGACACCTCTAGCAAATGATTTTATCTTTTTTTTTTTTTTTTTTTTTGGAATGATTGCAAAGCCAAGTGAACAATGTCAAGAACAGCAGAGAAAAGTATCAAACATGCAACCTTAAATGACCACAGCCTCACCTAGAAACCTACAAGTCAGTGGCAAGACTTTGGTGATGTGTATAAAAATGATTATGTCACTTATCTCTACCATGTTAACATGACATATAAAATAGATAGAAGAGGAAATAAAGGAAAGAAAGATCTGTGATAAAAACTGATGCATTGGCTCAGTAGAATGTTGTGCTGGATTGTATTATGTATTAAATCTGACAACATTTTTAGGGTATGAGAGCATTACAGAACTAATTTTGGAATATTTTGTTACTCGTATATGGCTCAGTATGCAAATAACTATGGTTCTAAGTAGCTTAGTACAGAGTGTACTCATATGTGTGATTATTCATATTTATAGTGATGGCATTAAGGTTATAATCATGTATATAGTGAAAGAAATAGCATTTTAAATAATATTTTTACTGTGGAATCTTTCTCTGCCTTGAACTGGGGTAGAGTTAATTTTCTCCATAGTGGCATGAATGGGGCTGTGTTTCGGATTTGTGCTGAAATCGGTGTTGGTAGATGAGGATGTTTCAGCCATCACTGAGCAGTGCTTGCACGGCACCGAGGCCCCATCTGTTTCTGACACTGGGGTTGCACACAGCCAGGACATCTGACCCCAACTGACAAAGGGACATCCCAGACCATATGGCATCAGCCTCAGCATGTAGAGCTGGGGGAAAAAGGTGGAAGTGAGAGGAACACTGGGAGTTAAGGCAGTTGTCTTCCCAAGTCACTGTCACGTGTGATGAAGTCCTGCCTTCCTGGAGACGACTGAATAATTGGAACTATTATTCCTGCTAATAGGAAACAGTGAATGATTGCCTTATTTTGCTTTACCTAATAAACTGTCATTATCTCAACCCACAAGTCTTCCCACTTTTATGCTTCCAACTCTCTCCCCCATCCCATAAACGAGCGGTTGGTTGGGGCTTAGCTGCCTACCATGTCTAAACCACAACAAATTCAGTAGGAACAGGTTTACAGGAGCTTTAACTTTTTTTTTCGTTTGTTTTGTTTTTTCATTTTTTTATCAAGGGGCATTATTCTAGAATTCTAAGACTTTGGAAGAGAATTCATTTATAAGCATAAACTCACCATTTATTTTTACAAATTACATTCATTTTCATCTGTAGAGATCCATAGGGAACTGTCATAATGAGGGGGTAAAGGTTGCTTAGGACATTTACTTCTAAATAATTAAAATTTGATATGTATGTTGTTCATTAAATACTAATTTTAGCATTTTTCTAATGCAAAACTGAAGTTGTTGCTAAAGATAATGTAAATAAAAATATCTATCAATAAAGTAGCAGTGTTGATTTTCTTATTGCTGAATATTTTCACTGTTCTTCCTCTTCCAGAATTGCTCATTCTTGTCAAGCTACTTTACAAACATTGTTCTTTATCATTACTCTTTATGTATGACTGGGGCTTTTAAATTCTTTGTCAGAAAACTCCTCAACAAACAAACAAAACCAAACTCAAACCAAAGTACATGACAATTATAATACAAATTTATAAATGAAATAGATTTTTCTATTGTTGTTAGACATGTTATTGTGATTACTGAAGTCGTGAAGTTAATCCAGACCACATCAGACCGATGCAATACTTGTCAAATTTTAAGTTTGTTTTTCAGGACAACCAGAACTAAGAAATTTACTGAGGAAAATATCTTCATAAGATTTCCAATCTACTGCCAAAAACTTAATGAGAGGGCTTATATCCAGTACAATTTCCTAATCAAGGAGGATGATATAATTTGTTAAATATGTTTCTCTGCTTTGATTGTTTATCCAAAACAAAAAAAAATCTGCTTTTTTCCCATCATTTCCTCAAGAATATGGAGATAACTTCAGATAGATTTTCACAGCAGGGAAAATATAAAATACCAAGAAATATATTTCAGGCCTGTTTTTAACTAAATTAAATTTAACTAAAAAGTTAAATTCATATGTGTTAAACTCACAGTGTGATATTTCAGGCTGTAGGGACTGGAAGTAGAAGTCAGTAATCTGAGATGTGTTATGTTAATAATCTGGCATGTATAGTAATTTTCTGTTTTCTTAAAAATAGCATTATTTTTCCCATAGGTTGCCATAAATGTCGATGTGATGATGAGTCCCATCTTTGACAGTTAACCATGTTATTTCATAATAGTGTCAAATATATCTGCATCTGTTAAATACAAAATTTTGAGGAGAGTGGTCAAGTTTAGGCTCCAGGACAGGCAGATTTCTTACCTCAGATCATTCTACTCTTAGGAAACCAATCATGCACAGCTTTCTTTCCAGTTCTCCGTCAAAGCATCCTTATGATACTGCAAAAATTCAGGTGTTTCATAATTAGGGCACTACCCTTGGAGTTGTTCAAACAAGAATAAAGTTCATTTATATTCTGTTTGTGCTGAATCTGATACAGAAAAAGGCATATTTGTGGGTTTTCCCCACTCAACTCTTTTTGGAGAATATGTTCTCCTTCTGAGACATAAAACATGTTAAAAGTGCTGAACAGAAATTATGTAGGAAAGAAAATAAGTAGAAGAAATCTTTTTTTGTTTCTTTGAATCATAATCCCCTCAGAACAAATTTGGTTTAATTTAATAAGAAATTATACTCTAAAGCAATTCCTTGTAAATGTCTATTTATGTTTATACTTCAGCGAAATTATAGCTCAGTCCCGTAATGACAGAATAATCTAATAATTACAAAAATCATAGCATTTTTTTTTACTATTCTAATATGCAGATATTTATTCCCACAGATATAACAAAAGAGAAGGGAACAATAGCCTGTTAGATGAGAAAGAAAGCTAATATTTTTAAATTTGTAAAATATCAGGTTGTGGCTTGTTTCTATGGCCTTATATTTCATGCCATGCTCCTCTTTCTGGACATATTCTAGTCCTCCATTGGGCAAAAAAACCCCACAAAAAACCCAACTTAACCTTCTTTTCTTCTTAAATCTCTTTGCCCTTTTCTTCCTTTACACATGTTGCACCAATACCAGAGACACTTTTCCAGATTTTTTTTTCTAAAATAAAAATATTACTTAAGAATTCTTCTCAAAATTAAACTTCAAAATTAAACTCATTGTAGTCATCACAGAATTTCTATTTTCCATTTTCAAACTGCTCACGAGGCTTACCTATTTTCATTTTCATTCCTGCACATATGGAATTTGCCCTAGAAACACTAGGTTCAAAAGAGAGATAAGAGTGTAAATTGAATAATACTACAAAATCACTCATGCTTAAAACCAAACATGAACATCACAGGACCCTGCCACCACCCAATTTCATTTGCACATCTAAAATTTTTTAAGTGTTGATTAATTATTGCTTAGTTATGATTAAAAATGTTATCTATGCAATCAAAACAAAAATACAAAATGCTAATCATGATTAATGTAGAGTTGAAGCCTAATGAGCTTACGAAAGGTAAAGTGATTAATTTAAACATAAGTGAATAAATTACTTTGCTAATTACTAATTTATTGTAAAATGTTTTGTATTTTGAAAAATGTCATAGCTTGAGAATGCTAACACGTTCCTAATCTTCTGGGTATATATTATAATTTTAGAATGAAAATGAAAACTCTTTTACTCTTGGGGAGGCTTTACTTTTTTCTTGTTTGTTTCTGTAGAAATAAGACACTTTCTTCCTAAAAGAAGCTTCCATTGTAGCACCAAGAGACTGTATTTTCCTGAAATATTAATTTCACATTAATTTTAAAAAGGAAAAATTAAAAATTGAGCAAAGACTTCTGTGCATGTCTAACTTTACATATATGTGATGACCCACTAATTAGTAGCAATGTCTGTCAGGGCACCTATTTTTCTATTCTAGTGGGCCCTCAAAGAAGCCATTACCAAAAAGTATAAAATTATAGAATATTTTTGGTTGGAAGGGACTTTTAAAGGTCATCTATTCCACCCCCTGCTGCAATATGCAGGGACATCTTCAACTCAAAATCCCCTCCAACCTGGCTTTGAGTGTTTCCAGGAGTGTAACATCTATCCCCTCTCCAAGAAACCAGTTCCAGTTTCTCCATCCTTACTGTAAAAAACTACTTCCATATATCCTGGTCTTCATCAGATATAATGCCATTTCAAGAGCTACATTAACATTAGAAGTGGTTTTTTTAGGAGAAAATGGCAAGAAGAAGTCATCTCTCCTCTCCAGTCGTGCAATCTCACACTGAATTCAATTACTTCTGGATCAACTTAATTTTTCACTACAGTTGATAAAATATCATATTCACCCTTTTGTTGGCATGTTACTCTGATACCTCAGAAAAGTCAGGCAATATCCTAAACTGGCTGTTCAATCAGGTCTGATATTTTTAAATATAACAAAAATATTAAATAAATATATTTCTTCTGGATGTAGGAGAGCCCAAAACTTTATTGTGGATGTCTAGAATGAAAGCATCCACATATTCTCATAATTTATTGATACTTGATTTCTGTTATATCATCATATTTTCATTTTCCTCTTCTTGTAAAGCATCTCAGTGGGGGAAGGTGTTGCTCTGTTTTCATAAAACTTCAGGTGGAGGCCAAGAAATCTGCACTCCTCTTTAATAAGAGCCCTAAAGTTAATTTTGCATATAAACACTAGAAAGACATTAAATGTATCTTATTGAGACATTTTTTAATAGACTGTTCAGCAAGTTGTAAATCAGTGGTTATATTAGTTAATAAAAATGTGGAAGTATTCAGTTTAACTATATACACTATAGTCATGTGGTGATATAATAAGAAATAATATATCATATGAAACATTCCAAATATTTAAAGAATACCTGAAATAACTTGTCTTTTGCAAATGCATAACAAAGCAGAACCACATTTGAAACTTAGGTATATGCTCTGAGGAGGGCCTATTTTTCTGTTCATTAAATGAAATTCCTTTCAGCAAACAGTTAAGTTCAGCTTTCATTCAGAGGGTGAGGAGAGAGTGCCAAAGGTTTCACTCAAGCCATATGCAGTGCCAACCCATCACTGTACAGGAACAAGCACAATATTTTCAAAGTCTGTGCTCAGCAGAAGTAGCAGATAAGTCAGTAAAAGGCATTATTGGTACTATCTGTGTGGGGAAAATCAACAGAGTATTTCAAATAATACGGGCAAAACTCAGTTTTGTATGAAGTGTGTTTATTGACTGAATTCTGAGTGAGTTATTGAAAGCTGGGTAAGCTTCTTAAGAAAGAAAGTCGTGTGCCTTTGTACCAGCTCCTCACAGTATCATCAGTTCTCTCAGCTAAGCTATCTTTGCTCTAAAGAAAACAGCAGAGCACACAAAATAAAAACCTTTTGAGAGAAGGGGAAATATTGCTGATATGAAGCATGTTCCCAGAATCCAAGCTAACAGAGGTTCAAAATTCATGGTACTGGTAACTTAGTTGAGTGTGAAAGCTATGGGTTATTTAGGGCTGCTCAGAACTTTCTTATCAACTTTGCATATATTATGCTGGGTTGTATTGGTTAGTTATCTGATAGTTGCCTCTAGAAGCAGGCTTGGGCCATTTTCTAATGAAATGGATGCTTTAGCCACTGATTTCTCCAGCTAATTTTATTGAACTAGTTCAATATTGAAGCACATAGTCCAGCTATCAGGTTAAAATAGTATTTTAAAGACCGTTAAAACCTAAGTGAAGTGTCTTACTAATATTAACAGATAACAGAGTCAACTCTTGTTGACTTTAACTTCCCCTGCAGGTCTCATGTGCAGTTGTGTTTAGGTTCTCACAGCACCACCAGGCTGTTACAGAGCCACACTTCAATGCCCAGACATTGTCCTTAAGTTCCTCATTACTTATTTTTGATTTTGCTTTCTGTATGCTGCCTTTTGGCTTTGCAGCTCTGACTTGAGCTGTGTGTTTTGCCAAGCCAGAATCCTAATACACTATTTATTTTACTGACTGTTGAGATGAGCTGTTATTGTAACTGGAGCATGCAGTCTTCAAAGAGCTGCCAGTTTTCTTGAGTACTTCTGCACTTCAGAGCTGCATCCCATGGGATCCCACCTACCAGTTTCCTGATGACAATTGCAATTACATTTATGATTGACTAATATCAGAAAACTCAGTTGTGAAACAGATGCTTAGACGTAGAGACAGATGGAACCCTGTTGTAGCATTACTATTTCTTCTGTTTTAGAAATATCTGTTGTTTTTTTCCTGTATTATGAACTTCAATTTTCAGATATTAATGATATTTTTAAAAGAGTGCTTTTTCTCCTAAAGAAATAAAAAATATTCAGCTCAGCTTCAGTTATGACAGGAGTAATATATATATATATATATATATATATAAATCTCGTTGTTGCTACCTGAACATTAAAACACACATCAGCATTCACCATATTGACACAATTGCATGATCTCAATCTTGTGCTCTGATCTGGCTCCCAGTGAAGAAACATGTTTTGCTGTGTATGAATGTTTTACATCTTGAATCACCTCAACAGCTTTTCAAAAACTGACTGTTAGGAAATGGGTAGCATTAAAAGAGGAGTGGTCAGCAGGTTGAGGGAGGTGATTCTTCCCCTATTCTTTGCCCTCATGAGACCCCACCTGAAGTGCTACATCCAGCTCTGGGGTCTTCAGCACCCAAGAAAGATGAAGACCTCACAGGTTCAGAGGAGGGCCAAAAAGATGATCAGAGGACTGGAGCTCCTCTCTTTATGAGGACAGTCTGAGAGAGCTGGATGTAGAGCCTGAAGAGAAGGCTCCAGGGAGACCTCATTGAAGACTTTCAATGCTTAAATGGGGCTCATAAAAAAGAGAGATAGTGAATTTTTGCACAATCAGATAGTGATGGGACAAGGGGTAATGATTTTTAACTAAAAGGAGAAAGATTAAAAGGCATCTAAGCAGGTTTCCCAGAGAAGCTGTGGATTCTTCACCCCTGGAAGTGTTCAAGGCCAGGCTGGATGGGGTCCTGAGCAACCTGATCTAGTGGGTGACCTACTCTTTAAGGTCCTGTCCAACCCACATAATTCTATGATTCCATAATTGTATGAAAAGGTACTCATTTTAGTTTTAGTTTTTTAACATCCGACTTTCACATTTAGTTGGGTTTTTTTGTGGGGTTTTGTCTGTTTGTTTGTTTGTTTGTTTTTTTCTTACAGACATTTCTTCTCTAACTACCAGTGTACTTCAATAATACCCTCATTTATGTAAAGAGAAGATTAGAATTGAGGGATGCACCTGCCCCAGAGATTTATACAGCATTCACAGTCAAAATATACCTGTAAAATCCCTGGATAGCTGCAAGAGAAAAGTGCTCCATTGTACAGGGTAAGTGCTGATTTTACTCATATAAAGACCAGTGTCACCGTTTATTTATATACAATTTGAAGACAAACATCTCAATCCAGAGAACAAATTGGTTTTAGACCAATGGAAACTGATGATACACTTGGTTTGTTCTGTCCTTTTTATGGAGTATATCATTCCACCTGTCCTTCAAGGACTTCTTGAGGGCAAGTCCTCATTTATTTGAGTGGAGGAAAAAAAGCCACCACTAACCTCAATTTCAAAAAGAAAAAGTAAGGTTTTTAAAACCTGAAGGAATTTATATTTTCAAAACACAACGCAATGCACAAATGGAGACGCCTGTTAGCTTATACTGAACATTTTCCTATCATGTCCCCAGTGGGTATTGCTGACACAAGCAGGAGGGACTGGGGAAATTTCTTTATTCTGTCCTTTAAATCAGAATGTTGTGATATTCCTAAAGGGGAAATAGTAATTTATTTGGCAAATAAACATATTAAATCTCAATGACTGGAAATATTTGTTGACTGTTTGTTCACGTGTACACAAATACAGAGAAGATGAAAGAACACCAAAAGACCATAACTCTTTTCTGCAGTCATTTCCAAGATTTTGGATTAGTTCTCCTTGAAATAGGTAACAATGTTTGGTTCACTCTACCACGAAAAAAAATTGATAAGCAGTTGCCCCAAATGTTTCAAAATATGGATTAAAAACTAGTTCAGTAAGTACTTGAGGGACTTATATATTCCTGTCAAAGCAGATGAACTAACCTTTAAACATCTTAGCGTAGTGATTAACATGTGAGGTGGATATTCAGCAAAAACGATGAAACCTGAGAAGCTCTCACAAGTGAAATTGCTTCACCACCTTAAGGACCGTCTCTAGGAATAGCAATCAAACCCCTTGATATTCCTCTTCTGCACTATAAATCATGCAGATCCACTGTCTTAATTCATTTTCCCTGTTTCCGTATCTGAATGTGAGTTATCCTTCCCTAGATAAAATATTCCAGTTTCATTGCATTGCTGATTCTTCTCACCTGCTTAATATTAAACATGTAATTAAAGATTATGTTAATAGGGGTCTTGTTACACTTGGAAAGAAAACTAAAAAGCCACAAACCCATTCTTTATTCTTCTGTGCTAAAAGTTATATCACATTATTCAACAGTACTTTTGCAACTCATAGAGTGAAAATGGATTCTGTCAATGTAGACTGAGTGAATTCAGTTACCTTTAATTTTAGAATTCTGTCTTTTCTTACGCTTGTTTTTAAAATGTTGAAATGGAATATTATAGCTATTCTGGTTTTTGCTGTGAACCAGTGACATGTTGGATAGTATCACAGATAAGTTACCAGGCAGCAAAACTGACCAGATTTCTCTCTGCAGGATGTGTTTCTGTTGATGTTCATGATGTAGTCATGACATGGGTGATGTTTTAAGATTCCTACAAGGCTGCTCTTTTTCCCCCTCTTCCTTTCCATAATTTCCTCCGAGGAGCTCTTGTTCTGACTGCCAAGTTAGATCATTCATCTCTTCTTTTTTTTTTTTTTTCCCTCCATGACCACTCATCATTTCTGTATTCTCTTCTTAGATCAGTCACACCACTACAGGTGTGATCTCACCACAATTCTCTAGGGATATGCTGGGCTGGGAATTGAAATGACACTCTCTATCTAATAGACTTCAGCTACAGCAAAATGGAGGTAAATGAGGAAGTCATCAAACACTGCATGTCACACATTAAATTGGAAAATAGGCTTGTTATATTAACTCATTATATTAAAAGTACACATATCTAATCAGATCAGAACAAAACCACAGAAAAATAGAAAGGAATTGCTGAGGTTGAATGAACTTGGGTTTTAAGACTGTTGAAAATGACCACTAAATTAAACATTATTATATGGTACTTTTGAAGTTCCAGCTCTGAACTTGGCACAGAATCAATCATCAAAACTCTGGGCCTATCTCACATGTTAACAATATCCAGCTGGCAGGCAATATTTCCTGTCTTCCTATCTCCATAATCAATTGCTGATATGTCTTCCTGATGGCCTTTTAAAGTAAAAGAAATCAAATACTGCAGCTTTATTACAGGCTGTGACAACTGAACACCAGTTATCTGCAATACAGATGGTTTTGTATCCTCTTTCTGAGCAATAGATATACTTATTTTCAGTGCTTATTAGAGAAGAAAAGCAGTTTTCTGCAAACACTTAAATTCACTGCACAAATTAAAAAAAGAATAGTTGTTCTGCTGACTTTCAGGGGACCATAGTTCAATACAATACAGTCCAGCTCAAGACATGTTCCTGATCATTGTCTCCAGCATTTGTGGAGAGTCTGAGCTCAGATGCTGATCTTCTGACTGAAGAAAATTACAGAGTTTTATCAAACAAAAAAAATTACATAATTTGTAGGAATTTGAGGGTATAGATTCATTGTGTATACATAGGTTATTTGATAATCTAACCAGGAGGAACTAATGCTCACTTACTTCCCTGTGACTTTATTCAGTAGAAATTCCTTAGTCAGTTGGGAAAAATAATTGACCTGTAACGCTCAAAGTACCGCTTCTATTGGTGAGTGGTATTTTTACAAGTAGATGAAACTGTAGGTTAGCCCTGGCACACAAGTTTGTTAGTTCATCTTCTTGCCTAATACATGAATAGATGTGTGCAGGGAAAGTTTCACTAACTTGTAAAAATCTGCCCAAAGTAGGAAGTAACTCAGATTAAAGACACTGGAAAAAAAGACCCACATATTCAAAGATATTTAAAAATAAGGCCAAAAAATAATGTTCCCCAAATTCTGTTAAAATCTACAAACATGATTTAATACTCCCAGACTGTGAGGGCCCTCTCTTCTATGAATGTCACAAAACAGCTTAATTTTCTGACTTAGAACCCACTATGTTTAATGGCACTTTGTACCACACTGCTGAGTTTAAGATAACTGGATCTAGCTCTTTACAAGAAACTCAGTGAAGTCCCACTGCTACAAAAAGAAGAGAAATCATTGAAAAGGAAAGCAATTTAAAAGTAACTGACAAAGTACTGGTTTTTGTTATAAAGACAACGACATTTAAACTTTTTCAAGTGATAAACTGTTGTAACAATAGAGCAATATGACCATATAAATTGTAACTTTACATATTCATATCTAAAAGTTTTCAGAGTGTTAAATTGCACTCATAGATTAATAAATTTACACCTCTGATTCAAAACCAATAAAATAGAACATGTTGTGAAACACGACAAGCCCAAGTGGGCAAACCAGTAAAGATGCAATTTATGTTTCTGCCTGTTTTCAGAGGATTTTATAAGGGCAGGTCTGCAGGCTCCTGTCTGCGTCGAAGTCCAGCCAAACCCATAAAACGAAAACAACGTTAAACAACTTCACAAAAGACAGAAATAGCCTTTTAAAGATTCACAGGAGTACTTTTTCTGTGTCTAATCTAAGCAGCCATCATGGTGAGATTGATGGGCACTGGCAGAGATGCATTTCATGAGGCGGCTGTCTGCTCCATGGTATTAGAATGGAGCTATCTGTCTTCATTGTGCTCCATTAACATGCCCCTCAGATCTATCAGGAAAATGTCTACAGTCCTATTTTATAAATTATTACCTCTGACAGTTAAATATTTTAGACCATATTTAGGAATATTGCTCACTGATAATTCTTTATTCACCTACATATTTTTACAGCCTAATTTCCGCGTTTGCTTGAAAATAGCAAAAGAGATGTTTTGGAGTATATTCCTAATGTGAGGGTATTTCTAGTCTGTGTGTGGTAAAAATGATTATCCACTTACTTGACTTCAACAATTCTATCTATAGAATTGTTTTCCATGTAAGAAGAAGATCTGTATTCACTAACCAAGAATTACCTTTTTTAAAGATAGATTTGCCTGCAGTAATTAATTTAAAGGTGGACAATGGGTATATAGAAATTATTATTCTGATTTATTTCAGTGTTGAACATAAAACAGACATCTGAAACAGCCAGTTTGTATATGCCAGTCTTCATACAAAATAAATATTTTAAAGAAGCCACAGTACACCAGCTTTTTTATCTATGACCTGAAGACCAGATATTCTTTAAAAAAAATGAAATGTTATTCAATTTATGTTTAATTCAGCATCCTCCTAAGCTGCATAAAAAGCAGTTGGTAGTGCATTTTTGAAGGGAGAAAAGAAAAGGAGAAAAGGGTGCTTAGTGTTTAATAATCACCAGTGTTTAATAATTTTAATTTGCTATCCAAGACAAGTAGGTTTTAATCTGAAATGTTGTAGTCTAATTTTCTATATAAACAAACCTCCTGTTAAAGAAATTTTTCTGCTAAATTCCCCCTGGGAAAGGCTTTCTTGTATGGAATAAAAAGAGTACATCTAACAGCAAAGTAGCCCTACCTTTCATAAATAAGGATAAACAACAAGGATATAGCAATTTTTGGTAAGGCAGTGAAGAAATTCAATTTCCCAGAAGCTTTTCTGAAAGAGAACACTGACACTGTCACTGTACTGCCTCTTCTGTATCACTATGTCAGTGGTCCCTGGTGGGATTTTAAGAAAACAGGTGTTTCCTTAAAAGTCTCACTTAGATAAGTTGGTTCTTTTTGTTCTTTTTCTGGTTTGTTTTTTGGTGGGTTTTTTTTTGCTTTTTTTTTTTTTTTTGCTTTGGGGTGTTGTTTTGTTTGTTTGTTTGGGGTTTTGTTTGTTTTGTTTTGTTTTAATGCTGCTTTCTAGCCCACTTCGTGAAGCAGGAAAAAAAATTAGGAAAAAGGTAAACAGCACTGTATAGACAAGTTCCAAACCAGAAGATCATCAGCCTGACTGCACTGACCAGAGGCACAGGGAATGGTAGCTAGGAGGGGGTCATTTAATAAGCAATAGGATTTTAAAAATCACAAGTGTACATGGGAAAAAAATATATCTTGATAACTTAGGGAGCTATAACCAAAGAGTTTAGATCCAATACAAGTGAAGAAAGGAGTAGAATAACCACAGAAACACTCTTAAGACAATATGTACAGATATCTGTGAGATATGCTTACAGGAAAAGAACTAACTTAACGTGAAGGACTGAGTTTAGAACCACCAGGTCACTCGCTGGTTCTACTCTGAATTATATACCACATCAACTACAGCCAAAAGAAGATAAAAGACTGAAAAAGTGAAAAGAATGTGGCATCTGGATGAGGAAGTGTACTAAAATCTTGTATTTATAGAATCAACATGTCTTACTGGTCCCTATTCTTTGTTACTGCAGATAAGAAGGGTAAAAATTAAAGAAACTTTCCTCACTTATAGTTTTAAATTTTGAGGCCATGATCAACTTCCTCTGGTTTGGTGAGACCCCACCTGGTGTCTGGTGGTCAGCTCTGGAGTCCTCAGCACAGGAAAGACATGGACATGTTGGAGCAGGTCCAGAGGAGGGCTACAAAAATGATCAGAGGGCTGGAGCACCTCTTCTATGAAGACAGGCTGAGATAGTTCGGCTTGTTCAGCCTGGAGAAAAGAAGGCTCCAGGGAAATGTCACAGCAGCTTTCTGGTACCTGAAGGAAGCCTATAATAAAGATGGGAACAAAACTTTTAGAAGGGCCCATTGTGACAGGGCAAGGTGTAATGGTTTTAAGCTAGAAGACGTTAGATTCAACCTAGATAGAACAGAAATTTTTTACAATAAATGTGGTCAAATACTGGAACAGTTTGCCCAGGAAGGTGGTAAATGCCCCATCCCTGGAAACATTAAAGACCAGATTTGATAGGGCTCTGAGCAGCCCTGCTCTTATTGGGGTTGGACAAGATGACCTTTTAAGGACCCTTCCAACCCAAACTATTGTAAAATTCCATTAATCTATAAAATTTATCAACAAGCATCTTAGATGGGTACTGACTCACTTAGCCTTGAGTTCTTAACATGCAACTCCATCTTTTAAGTGCATTGTAATACTAAAGTAAAAAACACTAAATAATTTTTTCCTTCCATATACAGCAAGAAAAATCTAAATTTAGTTCTTTAATAAGAATTTTTTTTTTTCACTTCTGGAATAGAAATGTTTGTAACATTAAACATGCAAAGCACTTAGAAAAGGTCTCACAGAAACAGGTGCCTTCGTTTCACCATTCATCATTATAGAAACTCACACAGGCCAATAAAGAGGATGATAAAATGCATGAACATAAGCTTGCTTAATTTGAGAATGTAGTTGGTAAAAATGAATTGACAGATGACCTTATTAACTTTTCACAGATAAGCTTGTTGCTTGTATTTTTAAATAATATTTTTCAGGCTAATTTAAAAGATTATTTTAAAATAGCTGTTTCAAGATGGGTATGTGAATCTGAACCTGAACTCGAATCTTTCTAGGCTGTAAAAAGGATACTACCCAAACTCTTTGCCACTTTGAACTCTACAATTTCTTTTCTTCTCTCAACAACCTGCTTGAAAAACCACATGAAGTAGTAGAGTTGATCTACATAAGAAGTTAGCACTGATTATATCAGAAGATGCTACACCCAGGTCATACAGCATCTTGTTTTACAAATCAGACAGTGCTAAACACCAAGGGTTGATTGTACATTATACGATAAACCATGGCATGAGACCAGAACAAGCACTTCCATTAAAATTTCACCCTGTTCCCATCATATATTGCAAAGCTGATGTGCTCTTACTGTGTGAAATTTAGTGAGGATCTAAGATGAAACCCTTCAAGTTTTTTCCCCTGTATTGTTTAAAGAGAGCGATTGTGATAACTACTGGCATCCATTTAGCCTTGAATTTTATGGTAGTAAGGGTTGGGCTGTGGGCAGGTGGATTGTCCTCCTGGAAAACATGGCAATCATTTGTCACCAAAAAAATGTAATGTCTAATTAACCACCTCATGCAAAATATCTAATTCAACTTAAAGCCACGTGGGCAGAAGAATAGGATATTAAACTGTGAGCAATATTGACTGTAAATGGATTGTTTGACCCATGAAAATCCATGACAAATTGGGAGCCTATAAAAGAGATGTAGGTGTCTGAACACTTTAAACTCTGCCTAGACAAGCAACTATAAGGGAAATAGTGTTCATATTTAGTGCATTGTGTCCTGTAAGGTCTACAAGTCTTTAATAAACTGAGGCTAATTTTGTGTCATGTTTGCTTAAACAGATGAGTGCATCAAGTAACCATGAGAAGACACTTTGGTGTTTCAACAAGGCAGTGAAATTAATGAATTCCTAGCATGCATCCTAGTTTCAAAATCAGCATCAGAAAACTCCCAACTGGTGAGAAATGTTATTTCCTGTTCAAAGGAATTTTATTTTTCCTGTGATGACACACAGGAACCACAAACCAGGTTCAGAGGTATGACATACCAAGGCTTGTTCATATAGACAAAGTAAAAATAAAACCCAACTTTGCCTCAGATGGCTTATGAGATGGATTATAAAGAATCTACAATGAGAGACTACACAACCACAGAGAAATGAAGGTAATATTTTAGCTATATGAAGATAACAGCTGGTTTTGGGAAACTTAAGGTAACTAATAAATCAGAGGTGATATCTATCAGTCTCTGTAAGTGTGACTATTGCCAGTCCACATTCTCTGAAGAAGAAGAGGAGATATTTTTGAGGACTGGAGGGAGACTATGGGTTTTCACATATCTTGATACCACATATTATGGTCATGAAAATCACTAATGTCTAAGGTGGATGAAAATACTTTCTTGAGCAAATTCCAGTGTTATGTGCTCTGAAATACCAGAGACATACTACATTTTTTTGAGGATGTAGGTAAAACAAGGCATTAAGCTGTCAAGAGAACAGACTAATAGGGAAATCAAGAAGAGATAATGATAGGCAAACACTGCAGCTTAGATGTTCAAAAACAGAGTAGCAGTCACAGGGAGTACTTTGCAGTTACAAGGTGAGTAGATGCAGAAATGTAAAAAAAAAAAAAGAAAGAGAACAAGGTAAATATAATAAAGAAAACTGTTTTAATTGCATATACTGTTACAGCATCACTGGCTGACTGATATAGGTACTTCTATTTTTGGAGACCTATTCATATACTTGGGCAAGGCATATAAGTACTTAGATATTAAATTTTTGAGATACTGTGAATGATACCAAGACCTCATGTATCACTGCCAACCAAACTTCACTATATTATAGAAAAGTTGAATGAGTGTTTTCCTGTTCAGCCAGCCCACTCCAGAATTCTTCATTCTGCTCTTCTCATTCCTGAGAAAAAGTGACCCATATTTTATTGGATACAAACATAAGTGTTGCCCAATTGAGTAATTAATTAAAACCTCTCAGCTACTGATGGGATTCTTCAGAACTGCAGTATGAACATATGCAGAATAATCTTTCACAGGGAGCATTCCTCGCTCTGGATTATGACATATATTAATTTTCAGGGAGCAAAAAGAGCAAGTAAATATGAGTTTCAGTACTTATGTACAAATATAAATGGAAAATGAAAAGGAAGAAAAAGTCTTTAAAGATGACATTCAGAAATGGGGAAAAATCTTATCCATTTTGAATGGTTGTAGATGTATATTATCTACCTCAAGACTGTGGGAAAGAGTGATTTTTTTTTTCCAGTAGTGTACAATAATTTTTTTTTTTTGACCTGGTATTTGCACACATCTATACAGCATATGCCACATATGGAAGATTTTTAAAAAGCAAACATACACATGCACACTTTTTTGTGATGTTACAAAGTTTCTGTACTTGTGAAAAGGTGTGTTATTTCTTACTTACCAGAATATAAATGCTGCTTGCAGTTTTAATATTAAATGAGGATTAGCACCTGGGAGGTTTGGAGGTTCACCTCATTCTAAAGTGTTATTACTGAGACACTGTACCCTTCATGTCTGTGTGCCTTTTTAATTAAGAATAAGAACTAGAAGAAAGGTGTGTGATGTAAACAGTGATATTTTAAAGTTAGAATTGTATTGCTTTTGCATGGCAAGCAAGAATTGAGATAATCACCTTCTGACTCTTGTGCAGTCACGTGCAATGTGTGAAACAGTTTGGTTAAGTCTGATGAAAAAAAAAAGCAGCAAGCAACCCATTACCATATTATTATATGAATATCATTATATGAGGGGCATATCTGTATAGGGTGCAGGTGGCCAGGGACTCTCAGAGTTGGGGCAGAAGTTGTCTGGTGCTGAGGGCTAAGGGGAAAAACACCCCAGTGAGAACCAAGGTGGAAGGAATAGAGAGAGGAGGTACTCCAAGTATTGCAGTAGAGATTCCCTCCAGCCCCAGGAATGACTAAGCTGGAGCAGATATCCATACTGCATCCCCTGGAAGACTCCAGGGCAGAGCAAATTTGTCCTGAAGGATTACAGCCACACTGGAGCTGGGGAAGAGTGCAAGGAAGAAGGAGCAACAGAGAGAAAATGCTGTGGAGTGACCAGAACCCCCTGTACTCAGTCTCTCTTTGCTGCACAAGGAATGAGGGGAAGGCAGAGGAATGAGAAGTGAGGCCGAACCTTGGAAAAGGAATTTTCTATTGGCAAGAAATTAAACTAATTTTCCCCAAGTTGAATCTACTTTGCCTGTGATGGTAATAGTTAAGTGGTGTCTGTGTCTCAAAATCAGCCCACAAGGTTTTCCATCTTATTTTCTCACCCTGTCCAGTTGAGAAGAAGGGTAAGAGAGGGGCTGAGTGTGTGTCTGACAACTGTCCAAGGGCTATATACAAAAACAACCTGCTAAAAGTCACGACAGCAGATGTGTAGGCATAAGGGTTATATATATATATAACAGGGAGTTATATACAGGAAAGGTAATGAATTTTAGACTGACCCTGGGAACCTGGTGTTCTGAGCATCTACATCTGGGAAGTTGTGTACATCATTAACCTTTATATATATATCATCTGTATAGAATTAACATTGTCCAGAAATACATTCAGAATAAATGTAACAGAGACAAATGTTTTGCAAAAACACTGTTATTCCACCTGACTCGTGGCCAATTATCTCCTTTCTCAAGACAAGAACCTTTCCCTGCTAGTACTGGTAAAGGACAAATAATCCCAGTAAATAACTAATCTTTGAGTTTATGGAGGGAGAGAAAGATTCTGAAGGTGCTAATTTGCAATTTGTTTTTCGATGTGTAAGACCAAAGAGCAAAGTACCAAAAGCAAGTAGATATGAAATTTGTCTTCTATAGAGAATGAAAAATTAAAATTTCACATTTTCCAAAAACGAGTCAGGGAAAAGAAGAACAAATTTTGACTCTGGTCTTTTCCTTCTAGGAATGTTTTCAGTCTTTTTATTACAGTTCTATTCTACTGTCATATCCTTACCAAAGAACTGTAATATTTAGAATTAAAACTTATCTTTATGTAACTCTTGGTTATATCAGAGGTGCCAACTTTTATATCTTTTGAATACATAATTTCAAAACTGAAAGAGCCCATTTCTGAAGGGAAAGATCTTGGCTGGTTCACATTAAGGCAGTTAAAGAATACTATTGTCTTAGGTATGCCCAAAAATATAGAGGATTGAAATATTTGGTTACATTCTCAGTAATAAATTTCAAAAAACATAACAAACAACAAACTATAGGCAGATAGTTTAAATCCAATTTGCTATCAATATACATTTTTAGTAAGAGGGTTTTTTGAACATTTTATATGTTGCAGCTAGTTTAAGGAGAAGTGGATTAGCAGACAGACTTTTTTTGTTGTTTTTTTTAAAAAGGAGTGTTCACATATAGTATAAAGTTTAGGCAGAGAAAACAAAGTATGAAAAAGAGAGTTGGTTCTAAGGATTTAATTTTTCACCAGCAGTGGGAAATGACCTGCTAGAATATCTAGAAATCAATAATTCTACTGATGGATAAAAATTGTTCTAAATAGACTTCGTGCTTTATATCACTTCTGGTTTTATAGACTTCTGGTTTATAACACACATAAAAGACATAAGCTATAGTTTAAGTTGGAATTTCCATCAGTAACTGAAAGTTTGCATGCTTAATTAATATTTAAGTAATGGTAATTAGTATCTGAATTTAAATGACGTGATTGGAGGATAACAACATTACAGAAAACCTTCAATGTCAATGTAATTACTTCAGTATTGCTTATGATTGCTATCTTGAGGACTATTCTTTCTCTTGGAAAACCTAGAGTGTTAAACTTCAAAAGCGATTGTTTCAGTGATTCAAAAAGACTAATATATATCAATTCCCAGTTCCACCATTTTCTATTTAATTTAAGGAATAATTTATATAATGAAAATTGGTCAGAAGTTTCTTGAAATTAGTAATTTTTTTTCGAAGTACTGTTTTTAGAGTTGCTACGTTTTTAGTGAAATGGTGGTATGGGGTGTTTTTTTGTTGTTTGCTTTTATTGACCTCCAAGTTTCCTATGACACCAAACTCATCACGTTTTTATCACAAAAGAACAGAAGGATGCAAAGTGGTGTGGGTTGTTTCCTGTGCTTTATGTTTGCACACAGTGCTTCAGAGATACAGCTATGATGAAAACTAATTGAAAATTCTCTGGAGCTCCTTATGTACCCCTAAGTGCTTGAGATTCCATGCAGAAATTTTTTCTGTTAGTCCCCTTGGGAAAACTAAAACACACACGTATTGCAAAGTATTTTTCCTAGCAAGCAGATGACCTTTTAAGCATGACCAATCAGTACTTATTATGATCCTATTTTCATGTGTATCATCTGAATGAGTATTCAGAATGAATGAATATGAATATTCCACAACAATTATTGTAGTACTCATTGAAAATATTTTTATATCAGCAATATACCTGCACATATTATTTTAGTTAACCCTTCTTAAACATATTCTTAATGAAAAAGAAATACTTTGAGTAAAACAGAACAGTTATAAAATTCTGTATTTCATAGACTCATAAAATGGACTGGGTTTGAAGAGATGATAAAGATCACTCAGTTCCAACACCCCTGCCATGGACAGGGACACCTTGCACTAGACCAGGTTGCTCAGAGCTCCATCCAACCTGGTCTGGAACACTTCCAGGGAATGTGGATGTAGCATTCACAATTTCTCTGGAGAACCTGTTTCAGTGCCTTACCACTCTCACATTTCTTTGTGATATCTGATCTACAACTACTCTCTTTCAGTTTAAAGCCATTCCCCCTTGTTGTCTCACTACAGGCCCTTGTAAAAAGTCTCTCTCCATCTTTCTATGGTCTCCCTTCAGGTCCTGGAAGGCCACAATTAGGTCACCCCAAAACCTTCTCTTTTCCAGGATGAACAATCCCAATTCTCTCAGCCTTTCCTCACAGCAGAGCTACTCAATCCCTTTAATCACCTTGGTGTTCTCCTCTATGCTGTCTCCAACAGATCCATGCCTTTCTTGTGCTGGGAACCCCAGGGTTGGAGGCAGCGCTGCAGGTGGGGTCTCATGAAAGTACCAAATGCACAAACACCATGACTTGATGTGCATGTGGGCAAATTCTTTACAACATTTATGGATTTTTCTTTTCCCAGCCTATTTCTTAAATGGACCTGAGGACAGGAATGGATGGCACTATATTAGATATAGATAACAGAAGAATAGCCTGATTGCAATTTAATCTGATGATATACTCCCTCCCTTCACTTTCTTCCTCTTTCTGCCTGAATGTTTGTTACAGACAATTAAACACGTGATGGATGAACCCTCAGCTCTTGGATTTTACTGCAAAGTATACAAAGTTTGAAAACACTGCTATGTGATATGAATTATGAGCCCTTACTGACTAGTTTGCATTTCAATTGGCCTTGAAGAGTTTTACATGTGTGAGCAATAAACAACCCACAAGAATATTTGAATCTGAAGAAAATAAAAATTCTTCATCAACAGGCTAAAAATAAGAGCAACCCTCACCCTATTTTTCTTTTAGAAATGCAAATGCTGTGAGGTATTTGCTTTATTTATATGTGTCCTTGAAAAGCACAGTGGCAAAAACAAATTACGTGTATCTCAATTCAAAATTGTTGCTACTGTGTCAAGGAGCAGAACCAGATCCCTTAAGCTATAAAATTCTTCAGGGAAGTTTGTACTTTCAAACATTTGCCTTCCATATCATGAGGTGAACAGCCATAACAGTAGATCTGCAGTAAGTACATCTCTTACCACTCTGCTTGAAACCCTTGCACCTCTTGCTGATGACAGGATAAAAAAAGCCCATAAGTGTTTGCTGCTCTTTATGTTACCACAAAAAATACAGGAACAAAATTTTGCATGAATAAGGGAGAAACTGGAGCTTTATTTGTTTCTTTTTAATTCCATGCTTTGGGGGAGTAAAATAAACTAAAATAAAAGCACCGTAAAATTTGATGGGTGGTTGATTTTGTTGTCTAAACTCAGAAGATTAAAAGTCTGTCTTCAGACTACTCAGGGAATGCCTTTACAAGCCCTTAGTCATTGTAATCCAACTACTATCAAGAAACCCTGCTGGTTTTCTGGAAAAGTAAGGCTTCTACAAAGCACTCACAGTGTCAGTGAGAATAGTTTTGCACAAAAAGACACAGGACCAAAAGTCCTCTGTTCTGCATATTTGGGATTTGTGAATTCACAGTGTAACTGTGCTGTTATTTGAATTTTATTGGCTTTGGCTTTTAATATAACTTTTAAATTTATTCAAATCCTAATATATTGAAGTTTTCTTTAGTTTACTGTGTACCTAATGGAACTTAAGACAAAGCAGAAGGTGCAAAATAAAGTCTTTGAAGAGCATTTTAAAAGAAAGCATTTCAATGTTCTTTATCACTCATGAGTTGTGTTCATGACTCGCAACTAAATCCATAGAGGAAGACAAATACTTCTTTACTGCTAAGTTCTTGCTAACAACTGTGCTCTGTGAATATTTTTGTAATATTTATCTGTTCTCTGTAGTAAAGCATAGCAGGAGGACATAATGTAATGCTTTAATATACTTCAGAATGTCAAGTGATATTCTCTAAAACTTTATTTCTAATATTTTTTATATTCATTCATTTTTAAATTCCCTACAAAAACATAATGTTACTAGGATCCATAATAGAGCACAAAATAATTTTTAGTCATTATTTTATGTAAATATATCCAAAGAGTAATTCTTCCAAACACTCTAGCTGCTTTAGAGATTCTGGTAGGAGCTCTTCATTTTTTTTTTAAATAAATGAAACAATTAATTACCAGCATAAATGGATCTTGATTTGAACACAATCAAAATATGTACTGAAATCTTTATATTAGAGGAATGAAACACTCTTTCAGAAGAAAATATGTTAAAACACTGTACAGCAAAAATGTATCTTCTTTGTATAGATAAATATCTAAAAACAAGTGCTAGATGGTTGTAAAGTTTTTCTGTGTTATTAAACAAAAACACTGTGCAGAATCATGGCCCCATGATTTCCCTTAGTGGAATCGTGGCTTAGGCCTCCAAATCTCCCGTGTAACGTATAAGGAAATTCTTCCTCACAGTCAAAGGGGAAGTCATTACTCAGTGTGAAGTGTGATTCTAGCACGGTCTCTTCTCTGTGAAGAAGTATTAATCATGTTCATCTCTGCTGTAACAGGATGCTAAACACTGTCATTTAGCACTGCAGAGGTATAAAATGAAACCCCTCTATACACCGTTATGTAAAGGCTGCATCTCATAGAGGGTAGAAGGATGGGACCCTTCACTCCCTTTGTTGAGAATACTTTTTCCCATGATGCTAATAATTTCATTTTTATGGAGATAGTTCTTTGTGTAATCAGATATAAAGCTTGATCCTTTGTTTATTGCAGGATTGAAGCCAAATAATATAGCTGACTATTATTAGATTTCATCCTGGTGTAATTACTTTGGTTAAGGGTACAATTTTCTACAGAAAGTGTTCATTTTTCAGTAAAACCAGTAATATGGAATAATTTATAGAATTTGTCACATAGCAGTGCCTAAAGAAACATCTCTACAGGCTTATACGTATAGCAGAACAGCTGTGCCAATTTGAGGGAACTGTAGTGTGTTAACTATATCCATATAATTATATTGGTATTATTTTTGAATGAAAATAAGGCTTAAAAGAGCTAAAGGAAAGGTTTATCAAGCTTCAAAGGAAAAACCTAATGGAGTGTGCCTGAAATACACAAAGAGAAAAATTAGCAGGAGATCAATTACAATGCTGGTAAGAATATTAGTGATGACAGAAAGCTTGAAGAGTGTTTTCAGAAAGCAAAAAAATAAAAAAAGACACCAACCCAAACCAAACAGATCTTGAAACCTGAGCCTGCATTTTCCTTACAAAGATCTGTGACCCAGCTATATGAACAAATCCGTTGACATCAGTTAGATTTGCAGATAAGTTAGAGGTACAAAACTGAAATCTACATCTGGAAGGATATTATTTCTTTGTAAGATTAATAGTATTCAAAATGAGTTTAAAAGGAAGTCATTGACTTTCTCGTTGTAATGTTGTAGATGTCAGATCATGTAGTTCTGTTCATCCTTCACATGACAGATCAATTTTATCATAAGCAGTGCTTTCTTCCTAGTAGAACTAAGAACTATATGAAAATTCTTATATATATATATATATATATGTATGTATGATAGCAATATATACTGCATGTGTTTATCTGCATCTCCAGCAATGCTGACCTCTTACACCACATCAAAATATTTTTGGAATGTGATGTAAAATAATCTGAAGGGAACTATATCTTTTTAGAAAAAGGACTGCTTCAGGAATAAGTCAATAATTCAAGCAAATAAGTCAATATTAAACTGCTGAAACAGTATGACAGTTCCACAGGCAAGTGAAAACATAGCAGAATTATTTTTTTTTCCAGTTATAAAATGCATACAAATATGTGACCACATCTGTATGACAATATGCATGCAGACACACTAAAGGAATCCTTCCCCACCTGCAGTGCTGAGTCCAGCTCCGGGGTCCCCAGCACAGCAAAAAACGTGGATCTGTTGGAGCAAGTCCACAGTAGGCCACCAAGTTGATTAGATTTTCCTGTAAGGAAAGGCTGAGAGAATCAGGATTGTTCATCCTGGAGAAGGGAAGGCTTTGATATGACCTAATTGTGGCCTTCCAGGACCTGAAGGGAAACCACACAAAGGATAGAGAGAGACAAGGGACCATAGCGACTGAACAAGAGGGAATGGCTTCAAACTGAGAGTAGGTTTATATTAAATATTTGGAAGAAACTTTTTCCTGTGAAGGTGATGAGGCCCTGGCACAGGTTGCTCAGAGAAGCTGTGGCTGCCCCATCACTGGAAGTGTTCAAGGCCAGCTTGGATGGGGCTCTGAGCAGCCAGGTCTAGTGGAAGTTGTCTCTGTTCATGGTAGGGAGGTTGGAACTGTATGATCTTTAAAATCCCTTCCAACCCAGGCCATTCCATGATTCCATTATCATTCCTTCCAAAACTTTAGAAGGAGAATGAATAATTTCTTGCATTCAGACTGGCTTGGTTTATTAAGAGTCAAAGTAAACAGCATTACCACTACCATATGGCACAAAAGAGAAAGTTTTGGAACTGTGTGCTAGGAATGCAGTGGATGGATTAAGAAAAACTCACTCAAAATGCCCATTGTGTATATCCCAGATGTGGCATCATCCATGCAGGTATATTTTATAGAAAAGACTTTTGTAAGTGGAAGTAGATGAGGGGCGAGGTCCTGATCAATGATGGATGTGTTACATTTAACAAAGAAAACTTCATTTCCTTTCAAACGCTTATTAGAGCTATTGGTGTAAGATAAACCAGCATCATCTTTCCAGTTGTCCAATGAAAGGTCTTTAGGAAAGGTTTCATAAAAAGAACAAGCAAAACATTGATAAGACAAATATTGCATAAGACAATAAAATGATAAGACAAAAGATAAGAAAAGACAAAAAAATAATCATATAAGCAAAAAGATAACACATTCTGTATGTTGCTGGGAATTGATTTTTAGTGTGACTAATGTTTTAACAGGATAACAAAATATAAAAAAAGTTATTGTTATTAGTCTAGGTACAAGCATGATTAGCGTTGGATGCTCAAAGCCCAAATCATTTAATTATTACAGAAAATTCTCATTACACACTTGAAATCCCCATAACACTGCTAATGTTGTTATACATTAACTTTGTAGTATCTTTATCTCCTTTTGGGTGTTCATCCTTCTGATGTTTCTTCAGGTCCTAAGATTGACATAGCTGGTTTCCTTCAATAATCTGGAAGAGAAAAAGGCATGGAAGCAGTTTACAGTGAGTCATCCAGAATCTCAGTGTTTTGCTAAAAGTGTTATGCTAATGGTCTGAGGTTGTCATGGACCTATTTTCCTATGGCTTCTTATCTACTTCATAATTCTCTTATATCTATAATTTTCCTAAATTTACTAATTTTATGAGTTTCTACTTCTACATTTTGCATATTTTTCTCCTCTCTTTCTAATCTCTAAAGCTGTTTTTACCTGACCCCCAGGGCTAGAATCCTATCAAAACCAATAACCATGTTTCTGTTTTCAGTCTGAGGTTTCTGTTGTCATCTTTTATTTATATTTTTTTATTCCAAAAAATAGAGCATGAATCATAAAACTATCTGCTGAATCTCAACCAAGTTTCAACCATTGTAAATAAAAGGCTCTGCAGACTTTTATTGTAATAATTTAAATATATTTAGATTGAAGTAACATTGTCTCTAGTAGTTCAAAACATAGCTGTCTAGTTCTGAGTATAAGAGGAATTGTAAGAAATACACTTCTCCCATAATATATATCACTAGTTGAAAGTTATATAAAGTTAAAATAGCAGTTTTAATGTTAATTTGCAAGTTAAAAAAAAAAAAAGGTATTAAAACTTATATGTGACTATCAGCAAGGTCAGATTATCTCAAAGTTGTAACTCCACTAATGTTATTTATAATAATTAACAAGCACGAGAAAACCAGAAAAACGAAACAAAACATAACAAACAAACCAACAAAAAAACCTAGAAGACAGATTCAATTTATTCAGAAGTTGAATCCATCTAAAATAAATGCTGACTTGACTGCCTGAAGATGTTGGTTTTCCTGGAGTTACCAAGAAAAAGAAACAATTACTTGCTCTTCTATTTCCAGTGCAGTTTATCTCCATAACCCTGGAGAATTCTGCTATTGGTATTCAACTGTGACTCAAAATATCTCACAAAGAATATTTTGTAGAAATCAATACTGTCAAATGTATTAAAGACACACTGTGACTGTTTTATGGGTGAACTGGGCAGTTTTAAAGTGCTTTAAAAGTCCAGAAAAGCTTTAATTTTGCAAGAGAAAGCACTTGTTTTGTACATTTTTATGGCAATACTTAACCAGAAGCTGTGAGGGGAAAAAAAATTCTCATCTTCTTCACACACTCCTTTCAAAAAACCCAGAAATTCTTCTCCAAAGACTGTGCACTTATTTTTTTATAAACAGCTTACAGAGTTGTTACTTTGGAACTATTAAAAGCAACGTTAGTTTTAATCCAACTAGTGAATGTACACAGTGGCTCTGATCCAGCACAGTGGTTACTTACACATATATATCTGTGATAGAAATACATAAATTTTCATGTTTTACAGATATACTGAAATGCTTTAATGGTCTAGGAAAAGAAAAAAAAAAGAAATAAAGATGTCAGAAGAACTTCTAGCTTCTAGGAGTGCTGTCAAGCAGCACTGTCAGCTTGATAAAGTCTATCAGGCTAAAGAGGAATCAGAGCTTCAAACAGGCTGAAAAGTAGAGGAATAAGAATTACTTTTTCAGGTTTATGTTTTTTACAGTTCTTTTAAGGTAAATTTTACTTTTTTTTTTTTTTTTTTCCCCTCTTGATGTAGTTGTTGTTGGATTTTTATACCATTATAATTATCTGTTTAACTTGTGCTCCTAAACACAGACACCAGAATAGCACAGATGCTTTCACTTGTGTTCCTGGCTGCAGATTTGCCCTTTCCATATTCATAGATAACATTCAAGTGTCTCCTGTTGCAATTGGCATTAAATTATCATCTTCTACATCAGTGGAAATGAATGAGTACTCAATATTTTGTAATAGTAATTTGACATTCCTTTTCTTAAAGTTTCACATTCTAAATGAAGGTTTTAAAAGAAATATTTACAGTTGTGTTTATGATTGTCACTGGAAATAATCCCAGAGATTGCTTGTTTTCAGGTGTGTGCAGAAGGGCTACAAATGGTACGATAGAAGGAAATTTCAAATGATAACATTTTTATTTTACTCTGACCCTTCCATAAAACTTTATATCCAATTCTCTATTTCAGAACGTAATGTTAGCAGTTATGTTGACGTATTTGTTAGAAGTATGAACATTTTTTAAGTTTTCAATCATGTCTTCAACTAAATTACCTCACCTAAATCCAGAATACTTTTTAAAATTTGTGTTAAATTTTGGAAACAAAGCACTGAACAACAATATCGTCTATTACCATCAAGAAAAACCTTTCAGGAAATAACAGTTTAATGAATTCTTTTAAAGGTTCAGCATTTGATTTTGCCATACACAAAGATAGGGCTTGGTTTCACTATCACATGGGAGTAAAATGAATGATGCACTAACTTGTTTATCAGGTGGACAATCAGTCTGACACCAACTGGAAGAGTAGAAATCTGTCTTCTTTAAATAACCAGGTGATATGTCATGGTCCGATACCTGACAACTAAATAGACATTCCTCCAGACATCTTTTGGATAAGAATCTGAAGACTTTCAATTCTATTTGCAGTCACAGAGAAGTACACTTGAAGACCTGGATATCCCTTTTGATACGCTTGATTTAATTTGTACTTAACAGGTATATTTATTAAAAAATGCCACAAAAAATTAACGACTGTAGGCTCACATCTCTCTAAAATGTAATTTTCTTTTTTGTACCCAATGTACTAAATTGTGAGTTCCCTGCAAATAACTTATTTTCCATATTTTTATAAGCAAAAATTTTTGAGAGTAACAAGTCAACCAAAATCATGAGAGATATCATGAAGTTCCACTGTACAAATGAATTGCTTCATAGACTTTGATGTGATAATTCCACTTCATCTCACTTTCACTATAAATTTATAGCCAGTCATCCAAGCTGTTTCTTACTTAGAAGGGTATCTGCAAAGGGCATTCTGTTCCACCTACAGTAGGTGGATAAGATAAAAAGGGTACCTCTCCCCTTTGACCATAAAGGGTGCCTTAGACTAGTTGTTAGTTAAGTTAATGACTAGCTTTGACTACAAGTCTAGCTTTTAAACAGCTAAAATTAGATCATCTCATTTCTAACTTCTGTTTACATTAAAAATAGATTGGGTTTCAAGCTTCTGATTTGAGACATGGAGTGTTTTTCTGCTCTTAGTATTATTATTGCTGAAATAAATGAAATGACAGAAATGTTTTTCACTATAAGTTTTTCTTACAAGTCTTGTTATAAGACCTGAATAATAAGCATTTTTTCTGTTCTCATCACAGATTTCCTCTTGATTCTGACAAGATACAGGAGAAAGAAACCACACAAGGCACAGAAAACTTTAAATATTCTCTTTGATAGAAAGAAGTTTAAGAATATTGGGGCAGATTAAGAAATGATGAAGTGAAGTTATTATGACAGTTTTTATACATTTCAAGATATTGGAATAAACTTAGAAGTATATCAGGCAGCTGAAATTGTTTTGCAAATAACTAGAAATCTTAATTGATTTCCAGTGGTCCTTTATTGCATGTGTTTGACAAAACATTCAGTGTTTTGCACATGTTTGTAGGTACTCTTCCTCACCTGAGAATAAAAGAAATAAAACCCAACACTTTAAAAACAAACAAACAGAAAGCAATCTGCACAGCATTTAGGTCCCTGAATCAACTTATTTCTACAGTTATTCTCTTACCTCATAATTTTTAATATCTATCACTATTTTTATATGGCTTTTTTTATGAAAGCAAAGACTCCAGAGTTAAGAAAAAACTCTCCTGGATTTATGATTGAATTATAATTTCGTTGGATTTATGGTTAGTTTATAATTCACTTCAGATGGTATAATGAAGCTAGGCAAAAATCAGAGGCTGTTGGAGAGAGAGGCCATGAGGACACCCTGGGGTTACAGCCAGTTTGGAAGTTGCTCTGAACCAGAACTTGGGAAAAAAGGGCAGGAAGCAAGACCTGGGAATTATCAGTGAAAGAGTTTGGGTCATGAGGAGCAGATGACCAGGGGTCAATCAGGATAAGGATCTGCAGTAAATAAGGGAAGAACTGTACAAGGATGTGCACACCAAGTGCAGCCCCAGGTCATCTGTTAAGCAGTGAAGCACATGGGTGGTTGAAAAGATGATGTGAAGAAAAAAAGATTGAAGCTAAAAGGTGATGGCTGCAAAAAAGCAACTCTGTGAAAAACAAAACAAAAACCAAAACACCCAAAACAAAAACCTAACAAAGCACACAGACAAAACACTAAACCTCTATATACAGGAAACACTTTCATCTGCAAGTGATTCTTTATGGTCCAGGTAGAAATGATTTGGTATGTGACAGACGTGCAGGGTATTGTATGTGAAATCTTTAAAAATTTATGTGTATCCTGTTTGTGTTGGTCCAGGTCTCCAAAAAGTAATTTCTAATTCCAATAACTGCAACCAACAGGTTATGTGAGATGAAGTGATTTTCCTTTCTGACAAGAAAGATTTTCTAAGAAAGATATTATCGGGAGCTTTTCTTTAGTTGAGGTGGGGGGTTGTTTGATTGTGGGTTTTTTTTCCCATTTTGCCTATTACATAGATTTCTGAATTAAATTCACACACAGACACACACAAAATTAAACACTTTAAGAATTAAAATATAATTACTATTGTGCCTAGATTTAAGAGACAGGAAAGAAGTTTTGCTGTTGAAAGATGACCATTTTCTTTTGAATATAAAATAAATCTCTGATTTATTAAACTTTACATTGTGAATTGCACATTACATATGCAATATATTTTGGTCTATACTTTTAAGGCTACCTTCTATTATCATTAAGACATGTGACACAGAAAGAAAGTGTCACTCGAGGTATCCATCGCTGCAGTGAATGCTTTGGAGAGATGGCAGAAGGTACTGCTACTGCTGTGTATAATTAACCACAGAGTTAACAAACAAAGCCAAATCTATGCTTACAGTTAATCCACAAATCCAAAAGTATTTGGCTCATATGAGTGTTCCCAACCACCTTGCCAGACAGTGCTTGTGGTGCACCAAACCCTTTGGAGCGATACTTCTCCTGGCCCAGGAGCAGGGGCTGTGAGCTGCTGCTGCTGTTGTTAAACTGTTGAATAATAACAATGGCAATAAAATTGTGAACTCTGCAGCGTGGGGCACATTTTTGCCAAGAGCAATTTGAGGGAATTCACCTTGTTCTGTACAAAAGTCTGTGACATTTTTCGATTGGAGAAAGTTGCAGTGGTGGACAAAGAAAGGAAGTGGTTCCCTGAGGAGGATAATGAGAGCATTTGTGGTTGGAACAAGAGATATATGAATAGGAGTGAGCTGCCTTTGAGGCAACAGGGTGATTTTTTTATTATTATTATTATTTTTACAGTGGGCAATAAACCTTGAAATGTGTGTATTTGGGGGACTGGAATATATTTGGACCCATGATAGTGCGTGTATTTTGGCTTTGTGTAATAAGGACACCTTGAAAAGACACCTGTGAGAATGCACTATTTTAACCCCAAAGGCTTTGATATGTTATAAATGTTATTATTTTGGAAGTTATTCAGCATGTTACTCATTTTTATTCTGGCAGAACCTGAAGAATGTGGATACATAAAGTGTAAAAAATCCTTTTAAAGATTCACTCATTGATTAACCCCTTCCATAATTAATATTTTGATTGTCTTCTTGATAAAAAGCAATTAATGTTGAATCTTATAAAGTATTTAAGTATTACTTGTCCCCTCTTTAATTTAAGTTTCATCTGATTTATTGTGTTTTAAAGTTCCAATTAATCATGTTAATTATTGTTACAGAGGTAGAATTCATAGTGATTACAAAGTTTTATGCATACAGTAATTTTGGATTTCCTTGCTTTAATAAATGTGTTACATACTATCAAAGATGATACATTTCCTATAAGAATCCTTTAAATTTTTTACCCCAAAACACATGACCAAGCTCATTTTGCATCTTTTTCAGTTTATTGAAATCATAAATATATTGTAAAGAAAATTCTTTTCTTTATTATAGAGCACAATTACTGTATTCTAAAAAAACAAACCTAGTGCAATATTTTTTTCTTCAGCTAGTGACAAACTTCATACATGATTCTGTCAGATGAATTTCTATTTTTCAAAGTTCAAAATACATTTTTATATTTTATTTTTAGCAATACAATTTAGATGAGGACAGTTCAATTTCTGTGTTTAAATTTTCTAAGTATATGAATCTTTTGGTACACTGTATATTGGTAGATTTGTCATAAGCTTAGATTTGTGAGTATTAACATGTATAGAGGGACTTCTATGGACCCATTAAAATATACATTGCAGTCTATTCTGTATTGTAGGGTGGTTTTCTTTGTATTATTTGCTATATTTTTTTAAATGTTACTGACAAGTAAAGGGAAAAATACAGTCTCGAGTTTAGAAAATGTACATCCAAACTTCATAGTCATGTATCAAAATTATATTTTACTTTCATCCCACTCATTTCATTAAGTGTGTACCTGATACTGTTTACTGCAGTAATGATATTAAGTGAAAACTTCAACTCTGAAACCAGTAACAGCTAGAAATTGTTGAGATACATAAAAAATAGTTAAAGTGAGGTGCATGATACAGATACATAAAAATCCATTTAGTTAAAACATTAAAAGACAAAAAAGAGTGAATCATAATTTGTTGGCAGATCGTGTCTTTTCTTATGTAAATAAATTTGTTTGTATCAAACTGAAAGAGAGCGGATTTAAATTAGATATTAGGAAGAAATTCTTGCCTCTGAGGGGGATGAGACACTGGCACAGGTTGTCCAGAGGAATTGTGGATGCCCCATCCCTGGAAGTGTTCAAGGCCAGGTTGGATGGAGCTCTGAGCAATCCGGTCTAGTGAAAGGTGTCCTTGTCCATGGCAGAGGGGTTGGAAAGAGATGAGATTTAAGGTCCCTTCCAACCCAGGCCGTTCTATGATTCTATGATCTTCAAATATTTTTAATTTCAATTTAGGGTTTTATGCATCAGTAGTTTTACAATTTCACTTCATAAGGAAATGTTAACGTTTTGTAGAAGTAATTACCTAGATATTATTTTTCTACTCTTCAAGACATGGTATAGATTATTTTTTAAAGTCTTAGAACTCCATCTTCATAAAATCATTGTCCTACAAGTCAGGCTTAATGCCTTTACCTGTACGGAAGTACTGGAAAATTTACTCTAATGAATTTTATATAGAAAGTTAAAATTACTTTGTTGCACCTTTTCTCCCCATAGAAGTACATAACCTTTTTGTAAATCTGCATCAAAGAACTGTTTAACATCACATAAAAATATTGAAAGATAAATATTTTCAGTTTATCTGTAGGTTTTTTCAGCTAAAATGTTATCATCGTTAACCTTTGCAAGTTTTGCTTCTGAAGACATCTCCCCTCATTTTTCTTCTTTAACTTTGTTTAAAAAATATATGTATTTATTCTTCCAATGTTTCTTTTGATATTTGACACAGTTCTTTATACTACTATTTAGCACAATTTTTTCCTGTCCTATCATTGTTTTTTATCAAAAATCCTATTTTTAATTAACTAATATTAGCTGTTTTTTTAATTTAAAAAAAACTATTGTTTTCACTTTATTTCCCTACCATTAATTAAAGAAACATAGTCACAGCATTTAAGTAGTTCCAGATTTGACAGAACGCATTCAAGCCTCCTCCTGATCTAGTGGTACCCTCTTAGAGAAACTGCTCAAGGATAAGTCCTTTTTTATCTGCTACGGTTTTTTTTCTATTTTTCATTAGTGGCTACATAACCTACAGAATAGTAATGTTTTCACATGCAGAAAAAGGAGGAACCTGCACATGAAAATCATCTTGTTGAATAATTAGAATATATTATCTGTCAGACAAAAAGAAAAACAGCAGTATTGGTTTCTGTCTTCTCTCAGTGAACTGCTGAATGCTGTGCCCTAAGCAGACTTTTGTTTATGAACATTCCCTTCCCACAGAATCATAGAATGGTTTAGGTTGGAAGGGACATCAAAGGTCATCTGCAGCCCCCCTTCCATGGGCAGGGACACCTTCCACTAGACCAGGTTCCTCAGAGCTCTGTCTAATTTGGCCTTGATGAGGGATGATCCCCTCCAGGGATGAGCCACCTCTGCTGTTGGATGGTGACTTTTATTTCTGGCATAAACAATTTTACTCCTTGATCAATATTACTTTGACATGCTGCAATCCATGGCACAATACCTGACTGCTTTTTTATACAACTGGATAAAGACATCCCAGGAAACTCCAACAGAGGCTAAGTAAGTTACATTTCACACTGTAAAAATATTTGGTTTTTAAGTCTCATGCAGTTTTTTGAAATGTGTAGAAGTTTTATGAATTTTTGTAAGAACACATCAGCTCTCCCCCTCTTTGGAGATTTCCTTCGAGTTAATGCTGTTTTAAACTGTAAAAATTGACTGTTGAACTTGCTGGACAAGCCGTGTTCCAAGCCATAGGAATGAAATAGTGCTTGTACCTTATAATCAGCGATCACAGGTTACAGCAGTAATAAGTGTTTTTTCAGAAAGATTTCTAGCTCTTCTTCCAAATGAGCTGACAAGTCTATTCTGATGATGAAAGGGAGTTCAGTAAAACTAAATATGGATCTCAACTGCCATGGCTTGCTTTCTGAAGGAGAGGGATGTTGGCAATGTAATGCTGGCTGCAATACTTCACAGTGCTTTGTGAATGTCTGTAAAATAAAATTATCACTTCTTGAAAAAACTCTCATGGAACCCTTTGCTGGCATATTTAGGTCATCTCATGCACTTCTTCAGTGTTTGATATTTACAGCCCCTTGTTTCCTTTTGTCAGTAATTGTGAAGCTTCTTGTACCTTGTATCTTGATTATTATTCAAAGTTCCTCAAAATTTCTGCAGTGTTAAGACAGGAATCCTTGTCAGATTGAAATAAATCTGAAATAATTCCTTGTGATTTTGCTTTGGTAGGAGAAGCTGATTATGGGTTTTTTTGAAGGGGCATTTAAGCATGAAAATCAATTTGTTAGTCTGGAAACATCTGCAATCTGCTTTTGACCACAGTAAAAAAAAATTCTCGTATTTTTTCTTCTCCAACCTCTGCACTGATTTTTTAAATTTAAATTATTTCATTTTCTTGGATAAGACATTGACTACACTTGTGTCTTCCTACCCTTGTTAGTTTTTTGCTACCTGTTTTACTTTCAAGTCTAGTTAATACACATTCACTGCTGCCTTTCTTATCAAAACTTGAACATTGGTCAAGCCTATCTTAAAAAAAAAAACCTGAAAAATTGCTTCTGTTTAATATATGTGTGCCTAAAACCAGAATTTAGCCATGTTATCATGAAATTAAATATTTTCTTTAAATTTCTTGCTTTAAATGAATCTAATAGCCAAACTAAAATTATTCTGTTCACTCCATTAGTGTCTATAAGACTGATGAGAGGAGACTCAAGTCCAGCAATGTTTGAGCCTTTTGAAAAAATACAATTTCTCAAGTTCTTGCACTAGAGACTTAACAGTGGAAAACTATGGAAGAGAAAAAAATTCCTTTGAAAACGTTGATTTCTAAAAACATATCATCAGGTTGGGTTTGATGAATGTTCAAAGATTTTTCAGACTTTTGAGATGTTGACAGAACTGTTTATTTAAAAGTTCTTTTATAAACATAAATATTATTTTTTTACTGTTTTTATTTAAAATCTAGTTGGAATAGTTATGGGGTTTTCCACAAAACATGTTTCTTACATTAATCTGATATTTATTCAATAGCATAAATTAAAGAAAAAATTTCAATATTTATCATTTAAAAATGCATTTAATCCAGAATAAAGAGAAAATTCTACATATATTTACTTTAGTGTATTTTGACTTCAACAGTATGTTTTGCTCTGTTTTTCTGGTTTCATGAACTGGTCCTTTAATTCTTTAAATTCTTTCTTTCTGATCTCTGTTAAAACATAGCTTTCACTTGTAATGGAGTGTGTCCATATCTCCAATTTTTCTGTGCACTTTTTCCATTCCAAATTAGACATTCTTATTTGATTTAGAAAGATGCCTCTGTGAATGTATTTTGTTCCGTTGTTGTTCAAGGCCAGGTTGAATGGGGCTCTGAGCAACCTGGTCTAGTGAAAGGTGTCCCTGTCCATGGCAGGGGGATTGACACAAGATGGTCCTTAAGATCCCTTCCAACCCAAACTATTTTATGATTTTATGATTCTATGTACTCCAGCTGAATGAAATAATCTTTATTCTGAGCAATAATCCTAATCCTGCTTTTTACATCTACTGCATTTTAGAAAAATAATCATATTTGTGAAAGAGAGTTTTATGTATTACATGCACACTGATCTTGAATATTTAATACTGTACTTGTAGCCATAATAATGCTTTCATCTCCACTTCAATATTTGTTATGCTTTTGTGTGTATATTTTCTATTTCTCTACAGGAATTCTTGGTTTAACTTGGCTAAAGAAATAAATCTCATTGTCTAGAACTCAAATTTATCAAATGTTTTATTATAGATCATGTATCTCTACCCCCTTTCTTAATTATACTTTTATAGATGCCTTGATCTCAAGACTCTTCTGTTAATCACACTACTGGTTTTGCATGGCCAGGCTTTGGTAGCAGAGGGGGAGCTACAGAAGCATCTTCTGTGAGAAGCTACCAGAAGCTTCCACCATGTCCTGCAGAGACAAAGCCAGCCAGCTCCAGGATGGGACCCACTGCTGGCCGAGGCTGAGCCCTTCAGAGATGGTGGGAAAAGTCTGCACAGCAAACTGTAGGTGAGAGAGGAGTGAGAGCATGTGAGAGAAACAGCCCTGCATACAGCAAGGTTATTGCAGAAGGAGAAGAAGGTCCATGGTGGAGCAAAGATCCACCTGCAGCTCCCGGAAAGATGCCACGCCGGAGCAGGTGGATGCCCAAGAGAGACTGTGACCTTGTGGGAAACCTGTGCTGGAGCAGGTTCGTGGCATAACCTTTGGCCTTGTGGAAAAAGGAGCCCACTCTGGAGTAGGTTTGCTGGCAAGACTTGTGACTCTGTGGAGGACCCACTCTGGGGCAGTTCACGAAGAGCTGTGGCCCGTGGGAAGGACTCACCTTGAAGAAATTTGTGAAGAACTGTCTCCCATGGGAGGGACCCCACACTGGAGCAGGGTAGAGTGTGAATAATCCCAGCCACCCCCTAGGGAAAGGAGTGCCAGAGACCACATGTGATGAACTGACAGTAGCTCTCATTCCCTGTCCTCCAGTACTGCAGGTGTGGGGAAGAGAAACACAGTTCAGCAGTGAAATTGATCCCGGGAAGAAGGGAGGGGTGGGAGAACATGTTCTGAGATTTGGTTTTACTTCTTATCTGCCCTACTCTGATTTGTTTGGTAAATTAAATGAGTTTTGCAAACTAAGCCTGTTTCACCATGACATTAATTGTTGAGTGACCTTTCCCGCTCCTTACCTTGACCCAGGAGTTTTCAGTCATATCTTTTCTGCCCTGTACAGCTGAGCAGGGGAGTGATAGAGTGGATCTGATGGGCATCCAGCCAGGGTCAACCCACCACAGTCAGTCAATAGTCTTTATATAATGTGGGGGCAAATAACTTGGACAAGAATCATTTATCTCCAAGAATACCACCTGAGGTTGTAACAACAGTGCACTTCACATAAAATACATTTAAATCCACATAAACAGGGAGATAAAATAGTTCTATTCCACAGATCAAATTCTCCTGCTCTATATTTCAGCACAGCTCCCATGGGCACCCTTATGACATAATTTACATCTGAACACAGTTAGTCTAACTTAATTGCAGCTTTGTGTATAATTAATTATATTATCAATCTGTCTCCTTAATGTTCGTTTGGATTTACAAGTTTTTATGATATTAGGTGAAGAAATAGGAGTAATAAAAGCTGTGGATTCTTACCTTGGATTTTTAAATCAGCAGGTTTGGAGTCATGAGGAGAACACACAAGCAAGGAAGACTGAAGCTAAATGTAATTAGGAAGCATATTTTAATGTCTTCCAAAAAATTTCTTTCAGCAATGTGGTGTCTTTTTTCTACTTGTGTTGTCTTTCTTCGTAATTACTGTGATCTCAACAAAAAGCAGGGGCAGGGGTGTTTATGAGAAGAGAAGCTTTGAGAAAAATATCAGGATAATTATGGTAAAATTATCACTTTGGTTTAGGTTTTTCTTGTTTTGCTTTTACAATGCAGACAGCCTCATATATATTATGTTTTCATGTATATCTTAGTCTTCCACCTTAGCTGTTGCATCTGCAAGCTGTGTATCCTCTTACTATAAATTTATACTTTTAGCTTTCAAATAGAGTGGCCTTGTCTCTCGCTGATAGGAACTGCTTTGTGGAAGAACTGTATTGAAACTGCCTGATGCTATTCAGTTGTCACCTATCCTGTTTTTAGACTCAAAAACCCACATTATATTTTGAACTATAGTTTCATGTACCTTCAATAAATTTCTGTGAACTGAGAGAGCATTCCCATTGATGGGTTAAAGCACAGCACCATTGTTCAGGGACCACTGTTGGAAAGTGCTTCCGAGGTACATACAATTCCCATCAGAAATTATAGGAATGTGCTATTAAGCTAGACACCCCTGTCTCCTTTTAAAGTCTGCACCAAGGAAAAGCCAATTAATCACAACCTAATACAGAAACATAAAATAAAGCAGAGTATAAAGGGAACCATAGGCTGAGATGCTGATAGACGGAGATGTTTGACCTTCAGTAAGGTGAATTCCTATTCAAAATATCCTCAATTTACACCAGTTTTATCTTAAAACAGATTTTGAGCACGGTCTCATCATCCAAATAATTAAAAAAATTGTTTATGTGGTGCAAAATATCTCAGACTAGAGAACCTAGACTCTCACAAAGGAGTAGGTCAGGAAGAACTTCTTCACTGAAAGGGTTGTCAGGAACTGGAACTAACTGCTCAGGGAACATCATCCCTGGAGGTGTTCTAGGACCCACTGGACATAACTGTGCCATGGTCTACTTGGCAAGGTGACAACTAGTCAAAGGCTGGACTTGGTGATCTTGGAGATCTTTTCCAACCGTAGTGATCCTGTAATTCCCCAGAAGCACGAGAAGGCTGTACACTAGAACCAGCTGGACTAAACCACTCATGCACAGCACTACTTTCACCTGCTTTTTATATTTACCCCTCTGGGATTACCTCTACCATCCCTTTCTCATATCTCTTAGGGCTCCTTCTGCAGGTGCTCACTTCACACGGAAGGATTCTGGCTCAGACACCTCTGTGCTTTCTCCTTACTTGGCAGGATACTCCTCAAGGACTTGGAGCAGAGAGGGAGCCACAACATGGCCCCATTGCTTCTGCTGCCAGAGTCCTGGAAAGCTTCCTTCAGGAAGTGTTGCTGTAACAGGAGAAGGATCTTTGTGTGTTGTGAGCACTATCCAGAAAAAGTGCAACAAAGCACCTAAGCCAAGAGAGGTTTTCTTGGATGCTGACTCAGCCGTGTCTTGCTCTTCCACTGGGTTTTGTCAGTAAATAAGATAGGGAGATATACTGAAGGCCTAAGGTCATCCAGGAGTAATATGAGGACTAGATTACAGATCTCATGAGTCGATCTTCAGTCATTTGTTTAATAAACCATAATGTCTCTCTGAACCACTGTAATTAAAAACTGTGGCATGACGTGGCTTTAAAAAAGACAACCCACTCAGCAATTATCTCTTTTTTTTTCCATTAATTTTGTTTATACTTTGTAGGTCCCTTCCAACTCTGCATATTCTGTGATTCTGTGATTACCAGGATAAGCATTCACAACTTAGCATTATCTCCTCAGAAAACTGTTGCTAAATATCTTCAGTGATTTCAGCACAAAGAGAAATTAAAAGAAAACCCGTTACTCTACACTGAAGATTTTACAAAGTGAGAAATAAAATATGTATTTCTAGTTAGGGTATTTACTGCTACTCCTTGTCATTTTAAGGGAATTTTAAAGATAAATATCCATGTTAGAACATAACCTCCATCCCCATTTATATCATGTAAGGATATATAAGACCAAAACTTGATTCTAGAAGTATGCAGCAGTAAAATGCTGAAAAACCTGTTCAAGTATATTGAAATAAAGTCTAGTATGTAAGATATCTGATTGTTCTCTTCAGTAAAACTTGTGATTTTGATACCTGCAGCAGTTCCTCAAGTAACTGAGTAAATATCTACATTCATATGCATCATTTCATACACATTTAAAATATTCTGATGTCTCTTTTGCCAAAATTTGAGGATGCACATGGTTTTAATATTTGCTGACACAATTAGAAGAGAAAAACCATGTTAGGGTTTTTTTTTTAATAATACTTTTATTTTCTCATCAAACCAGATTCCACTGTGACATCAGTTATGCTATTATATACTATATGCTGTACTATATAGTGTAAGTGTGGTGTACTGACTCTTAACATCCTTATTCTGAGCAAAAGCCAACTTGGTCATTCATTAGTATTTTTAACAAGCATTTCAACTGTAAGATTTTAGAAAGAAATGGATTTGTATGCATAAGATTTCTAATTTATCATCACTTTCCCTTCAGTTATTTAGTGAAGTAGTGGTGGAAATGAAATGTGCACATGCTGTGCAAACCTGATGAATGTATCTGCATGCTGCTGTTCTCTAGACAATGGAAGGTGGATAAGGCAAAGCAGAAAGAAATTGTCTTACTTCATCTAGAAGAACACTTGAAGAGCAGTCTTTGGTAATTTCAAAAGGTTTAATACTAAAGCATTAACAAAAGAGAAAAAAAAATCTGTTGAGCATCTTACATCTCTCTTTAAAAGTGCAGAAGATTAAATTCATAATATTTTTTGCAGTTGTGCTTATAAATCGCTTACATTTTTCTTTTATCACCCAAAAGCCTGTAGGACAGAATCCAGCAAAAGCATGCATCACTATCTGTCATGTTTGCTCCTGTAAAACTATGCAGATCTTCTAACTTGATAGAAATCATCTCACATATATCAAACAGAGTGTCTGTGGACAGAAAAGGAAAATAAATTTAGGGCTGAAATCTAAACTGTGTCTTTTGTACGTATTCTATTCCTATCTAGACTAACAGGCGATTGAAGACAGCCAGCACAGCTTTATTAAGGGCAAGCAAATCATGCCTGACCCATCTGGTGGCCTTCTACGATGGACTGACTGCAATGGTCGAAAAGGAAAGACCAACTTATTTCATCTACCTAGACTTCTGTAATGACTTCAAGGTTGTCCCATATGACATCCTTATCTCCAAACTGGAGAGACATGGATTTGAAGGAGGGACTAATTGGTGGATAAGGAATTGGCCAGAGGGACACTGCCAGAGAGTTGTGGAAAATGTCTCTCTGTCCAGGTGGAGGTGAGTGGTGTCCCCCAGGGTCCAGTCCCAGGACTGTGGTTCTTCAATATCTTTATCAACTACATAAATAGAGGGATCGAGACTCTTATACTTTGTAATTTTTAAGGGAATTTTAAAGATAAATATCCATTTTAGAATATAACCTCCATCCCCATCTATATCATGTAAGGATACATAGCACCAAAACTGAATTCTAATGCACACTCAGTAAATTTACGGGTGACACCAAGCTGAGCAGTGCAGTTGACACAACAGAAGGGTGGGATACCATCCAGAGGCCCCTGGACAAACTTGAGCAGTGAGCCCATGAAAACATCATGAAATTCGACAAGTCCAAGCATAAGGTGCTGCACCTGTTCAGGGCAATCCCAGACATGAGTACTGATGGGGAGATCAACTTACTGAAAGCAGCTCTGCAGAGAAGGACTTGGGGATTCTCATGAAGGAAAAACCAGACATGAGACAACAGTGTGCACTTGCAGACCAAAAAGCCAAGTGTGTCCTGGGTTGTATCGAAAGAGGTGTGAGCAGCAGGTCAGGGGAGGCGATTTTCCCCCTCTACTCTGCCCTGATGAGACCACAGTAGGAGTACTGCATCCAGCTCTGGGGTTCCCAGCACAGCAAAGATATGGAGTTGTCGAAGCAAGTCCAGAGGAGGCCACAAAGATGATTAGAGGGCTGAAGCACCTCTTCAATGAGGACAGGTTGAGAGAGCTGGGGTTGCTCTGCCTGGAGAAGCCTCTGGGGAGACCTTATTGCAGCATTTGACCTACTTTGACCTACAGAAAGGGGCTTATAAAAGAGAGGGAGAGTGACTTTTTACACTAGGACATGGACACAGGGGATAGGCATGGGGGAACAGTTCTAAAATAACAGAGCAGAGATTTGGTTTGGATATTTGGAAGAACTTGTTTACTCAGAGGCTGGTGGGGCACTGGAACAGGTTGCCCACAGAGGTTGTGGATGTCCCACCCCGGTAGAGTTCAAGGCCAGGTTGGATGGGGCTTTGAGCAACCTGGTCTAGTGCAAAATGTCCCTGTCCATGGCAGGGGGGAATGGATTAGATGATCCTTAAGATCTCTTTCAATCCAAACCATCTTATTATTCTATTATTCTGATTCTGTGATACAGCAGAGAGAACAACAGTGATATTTCCTAGTGTGTCCAGGTGAGAGTGTTTGTGTCACAACCTTATACTGTGGCACACACCCTTTGCTCCTGTGATGCTGTCACGGAGCTGTAGTCTCCACCTGCCTCATGGGACTTTTTACCAAGCGAGGTCAAGGTTCACATTTATCCTTAATTTTAAGTCTCCTTGTACTTTTTTACTTTTTCCTCACTTGCCATGTTTTGTGATAGCATGATGCCTACAATATCTTGGATTCTTCTTTTTTTTTTTTAATTTTTTAATCTTTTTTTTTTTTTAAAAAAGCTCAGTAGGAAAGTACAGTTCTCAGGACAACCTTCCTGTCAGTCAGCCATGTATTAGCATCTTCTTTTCATATTCCTCATCATTCCAGAATATCCTTTTCACCCTTCCCATTTTAAGAGTAGTGTGAGCTAAGGGCAATACAGTTGAAGAAGGAACATAACCCCTTCTTTTCTAGATTGTTGTGTAGAAAAAGAAAGCTTCAGCTATCACGTTATCATTTTAGAGTCATGCACATTTCATTATAGACCTATTTCATAGTTATAGTTGTCTATGTATTCAGATGTATATATCTCTATATAGATAAATATATATTCTTAAATATGTATTCTTAAATACATAGAGTTTACATACATATATGAAGTTAAAATTACAATGAAGGACAAAAATTGTGTGCTCTTTAATTAGAAAATTGGTTGTTAATATATCACTGCCTGCTGTCATATAATTGTCAGAGAAATTGGTTTTTTTCTTCTGTAGATTTGTTTGGGTTTTTTAAAGGAAAAGGAAACCTTTTCTTTCCCACCTCCAAGCTGTGCAACCATAAAGAATATTTATGTTTCACTTTGTCCTAAGGGATAAATAGCAGTTAGGTAGGTAACTCTAACTGAATTTCAATGAAAGTTAGGACATCTGTGCCTTTGCAAACTTCCCCCTGCCTCCCCCAGAAACTCAGGTTTTTAGCTACAGCACATGCTTTCCCTTAGTAACATTAGGGAGCACTCTTATAATTAGAAACTTGCAATGAAATCTTAATGAGAAACATGAGACAATATATCATAATCTAATATAATGATACCTATTAGAATGTTAGAGCTCAACTCATCAGTAGTATACTTATGAATACTTATCTTCATTTTTAGGGAATTTTTGTAATTTAATGGATGGGTATAATCACCAAGAAGACTGGAAGGAATACCTGATTGCAGACTGACCCTGGAGCAAATTGTGGTATAATTCATGTTTCAGGCAGGACAGGACTAGTTTACAAAGAGAGAATAAGACTTTTTCATCTCAGTAGTTACAGCTGTATAGTGAGAAAGTACAGCAATTCTTGCAACCCTTTTATTTTATCACAACAACAGTACAAGTAGCCAGAGGATATCCTTTTTTGGCAGGAATGTGGACATAAAATGACCTGATCAGTATTCTCCACCTTCACATTCCTGTGTCTGATAACAATAATGGACACCTGGTAGATGAGATTTTTAGCACTGATTTGGAAATATATTGCATATATATTAATCAAAGGGTTTTTTCTTTTTGAATTATAGATCAGAGACAATAGAATGATAAATAATACAAGAACAAGGAAGTTCCAGAAAAAGGTTTCATAAACACAACAGGATATGCTTTCACATCTGTCTGAAATATATTTTCATGAAATTCCTGGAGATGAATCTTTTTAGAGCACTCACATATTTGTATGATTAATATCAAGAGTCATTTGTCAGAATTCACAAGCTCTGTCAATTGCAGATAGTTGTCATGAGGTTTTTATGCATTAATAATCCTCTGTACTGCAAAATATTCAGACAATGTGATTTTAGTAGCTTACAGCAAATGAAAGAATAGCAGTATAGCAGCCAACAGCCAAAAATGTAATAAGATTCTTTTTCATCATTATAATTTTTTCTTGTAATATATCCTTTTCTTCTATTGCCTATTTGTATTTCTATTTCCTTTTTTCTGCTACTGCTCCTTATCTATTTTTCCTTTCATCCCTTTCTTACTTTCCCTTTCTTAATTATTCTTCCTCTTTCTTCTTAACACTCTCATTACATTTATTTTTATAAAATCCCTTTGGATGGAGAGAACACTATTAGCAGTCCTGAGATTTTCATACTTATGAATTTCCAGTAACGAATGTCTTTTATATCATGATTTTACATTAAAGAAAATAAGCTGAAGCATGAAAGCATGGCTAAGGCCAAATGCTAATTTCCCTTTTAAAGCTACTGCTTCAGTCTTAGTTGCATTAGGGGAATGGAGACGATCTTCTTCTGCCTGCAGCCAACACTACCTCGGGTCCCTCTCTGCTCCTGTGTTCAGTAACACTCCTTCCCACTCTTTCTCTGGGCCACTTAGGTCAGACAATTTGAAAATACAGATACAGAGTAAGAGTGCAGCATAATTATTTATTGGTTGATACAGGCACAGTAGATATCTTGGATGAAGAAGCTCCTGGGCTAAGAATTGAGAGACTCACTGGCACTGATGAAAGACTTGAGAGTTAGTTGACCAGTCAGCTGTCAATCATCAATCCATCATCAGCCTCTATTGCTACTTGCAGAGCCTTGATGTTGCTGAATTGCTGTCTTCTGACTCTGCTTCAAGGATGCCACCTCAAGGGTTTTATAAATTTTCATGTCAGTATTTTCCTTTTTAAAAGTCTGAGCTGCTCTCAGTGCTTCAGCAGTGACACTTCTGGATTTTTACTTTCCCTATTTCGTATCACTTCAGCTCACATCCTTTCTCTCGCCTTAAAATCAGGCTCGCAGTACCACTGAGCCGAGGTCACAGGGCTGTCATGCTCCAAACACAGGCTGGGGACACAGACAGCTGAGTTCTTAGGAGGAAGATGACTTCTGGTCCCTTCTTCAGCCTGCAGAACCAGCCAGCACCTCCAATCCTCTGGCAGTGCCTATGGAAGAAGCAAGTGCTTCTTTCTCACATTCAGCCACCGTTTCTGTGCTGCAAACAGCTGCCATCCTTCCTCCGGAGCTTCTGAAATTGCAGCAGCCACAGTTAATTCTTGTTCAATTTGAGCCCCTTAAGCAGGATCATTTCAGCTATTCTTAGATAATATATCTTATTTCTCTAAGCCTGTATCATTCTCTTGAGCCTGAACATTTCTACTGAAGAAATCTCCTCCTCTGCAGCATTTCAGCATTTCTCTGTCTCTGTTGTTTACATGTTGTTCTTTTAAATTTTATTTGTAAAAATCCTAATATAGGAAAAATGTATAAAATTCTTCTGGTTTTGAGAATTTCAGGATTTAGGAATTTTAGTTGTCCTCTTTTACTGGTTTCCTAATCTAAAATCCCTATGTCAGTGGTACATGAACAGGAAAGAATGGTTTCATGGGTCTTATCATTGTACATACTTTTAGCAGCAGATCCTCTCTGTCACATAACTTATTCCACTAAAGTATCTAAGTTTAAAGAGATTGTAAAATGGAGCAGAATAAAAATAAATAGACATTTGTTCAAACATTTTGGGAAAAAAAAAAAAGTAAAAATTGGTTTGGAAATTAAAATGTTGTCATTTGCTTATTTAAAGAAAATTAAGATTCAGGCTACTGAAAGTAAGAGCAATAATTTTTTTCCCCTATTCATATTACTAAAAACTATTTCATTTCCTAAAATTTTTTTTAAAAAGTGACTAAGAGAAAGGGTAGAGCAAATGTTTAGACATCAGACAGAATTTTAAGGACAATGACCATCACAGTATGTACCGATGAACAACAAAGTTATTGCCAGTTAAGCTATGCTTAAACATTAGTGCAGTGTCCAGGGGCATTTTGTATCTTCCCATGGGTGAAGTAGCTTATGCCTTCAGTTCAGTCCAGCCAGATCAGAAACTATGAGGCCACATTAATCCATTCCAAGTTAAAAATGTTTTAAAAATCAAGTTAAAGCACCTAGCTTTTCAGTAGGCTTAATTATTTTCTGTGTATTTCTATATAAATGCTTTTCTTTACTTCTAGGTGCTGTAGAGACTCAGGTATTTTGAGCAGCACCATTTGTTCAATATGGCATGCAGCTGCACAGCAGTGAAAAGCATGGTTTCAGCCCTGGGCAGAGTTCCCAAAGGTACCTCTAGATATCTGCCTCAATTATTGATAATTATGCAGCCATAGATGCATGGAGTTCAACATTTAAGATGATTTTACTTCTCCTTCTGCCCTCAGCTCTGGTTTTCTTTCTACAGTTTCATAGATGTTTTGTTGGTCTGAGAGAAACTTGTACCATGTTTCCTTTTTTACACTGGTCTGTAGGACTTAGATTAAAGAGAAGCCTAATTCTCTTAAGTCATAACAGCCATCAACAATGAGTGCTAAATGTACTGACAAGAATTTCAGCCTAATTATTTCTATTTAATGAAAATTATATTACTAAATGAATAATGGAAATCCTAAGAAAGAGAAATCTTCAACTTATCAGTGGGAATTCTATGGGAAAAAAAATTGTTTTCATAGATCCCTGTTCCTTAAAATCTTTTCAGCTCTCTGTTGTTGTGAATCCACCCTCCAATTCATCAGTCCTCAAAAAGACCTTTGTCCCATACCATAAATAACACAATTATTTTAACAACAGGCACAATCACAATAAGGTCCTAAAAGGGGGACAAAAGAGAGGTAAATTTTGGCAAAATGAAAAAAAATATAGTCCTACTCTTACAAAGGTGTGGTTAGGACTCTTGTGTTAACTCAAAACAATGTAGTTTCTTCAGATTTTCTTTCACAGACTGCAAACTTATCCAAAAAGGAACCTTTCAAACAATATTAGGAAAGTATTCCTTTAAAAGGTAAGAAAAGATCATGTCATCTTTTAACAGTATATTTCTAACAGCAAAAGTAGGTTAACTTTTAAGTTGTATCAAGCTGTGATATTCTAGTTTCATTAAAGTGTTGATTTATCAGTAATATATCTTGACATTGAAGTCAAATTGAGTTAGATATATTAGGGATTTCAGACCAGTTCCCAGATTTATCAAATGCAGAAACCAGGTAAGAGTTAAGCTGCAAACTCTTCCATATCCCTGACGAAGTGGCAGACGAAAATTCACAAGGGTCATCAAGGTAAATGCTCAAGCAAATATTTGTGCAAATATTTAGTCCCAACTGTTTCTTTTGCAAACATCTTTTGAAAACAAAAAATTGCCTTCTATAATGTTTGCAGAAATGAAAGAAAGAATCTATGAAGTAGCCTGACAAATTCTACTCTCCTAGAAAAGCTTTGGGATTTTAAAACATAGCTTTGTATCTGTGAAAAATTTTTAGAGAATATTCAATTGGAAGATAGTTACAGAGATAATTAAAAAAATAAATATTTCTATATTTGTTGCTTGCAGGTCTTCAGGATTGGTGACAGACTGGATTTATGAACTTCCCACAACTAATCAGTAACTGGGAGACCAGGTATTAAGCAGTGGATCAGCTCCTTACTGGTTGGGAATAAAGTCCCTGTAAATGCAAATGAGTTCTTTAAGTTCCCAGGTCCTCCAAAAAAACACTGTACATTCTAAAACTCTGGAAAGCATCTCAATCAGAAGTACATTTTGAGGTCTAGGGTTAGTTCTAAATCTGTAAAAGGTTACTAACAGAATCCTTTCTTATTTTGATGATTGCTCACATTTCCTCCCCACAGGTCCTAATATCCTCTGAAAACATTAAGTAGGATCAGTTTATGATTGCTATTTCCAATCAGTAATCATATCTCACCTGTCCTTGTTGAGCAGGAACAAATAATTTACTTGAAAGAAAAAATAAAGAGGAAACTTCAACCACCACTGCTTGGGATGAAATCACAGGTAAGTTTAAAACAAACAAACAAACCAAAAAAGGGCAAAACTCTGTAGGGGTGAAAAAAAAATTGTGCACCCAAATATGTCATCTTTGATTGAAGCCTTCCGGGCCTAGAAAATTGGACCATGTGTCATAGGATTTAGTTTGGATTATTCTTAGTCATTTCATCTGCTTTTCTTCATCTATCTCAAGAATATTACAAATTCTTAATAATGTTATTATCTGCTAACAGCTGCTTCCTACAGCAGGATGTCTTATTTCTGTTAGTCTGTTAGAAACTTTCTTAGCCACAATATTCCCCACTACTAGGAATGATCTGCCTGTTCCCAGTTAGGGAAACATGAAGAGTTCTTAAAGTTCTTGAAGTCTTGAGAAAAAGACTGACTACTGGTTTTCCAATACAGTGTACAAAGGGAATTTTTTTCTTTAACACATTATATACTAATTTGAATGATGTGTGCTCTCAGATATCCCTCAGTGAGCCACAGGGGGAATGCTTTTGGAAAGGGCATGAAAAGGAGAATGTTTTTTCACAAAGGTATATAGTGATAGGACAATGTGGGATGGCTTTAAACTGAAAAAAATTAGGTTGGGCATTAAGAAGAACTTCTTTCCTCTGAGGGTGGTGAGGCACTGGAGAAGGTTGACCTGAGAAGCTGTGGATGACCCATCCCTGGAAGTGTTCAAGGCCAGGTTGAATGGGGCTTGGAGCAACCTGGTCTACTGGAAGATGTTCCTGCCCATCCCAAGAAGGTCCCTTCTGACCCAAATCATTCTATGATTCTAAAAATAATTTTATTCATACAATTTGGAAATGAGCATTTTATTTACAGAAGATTCAAGGTATTGAAAACACTTTCAAATTGAGAAGTGGTTTTGATTGAGTGAAATGAGGCACTTTTTTCTGGTTAGCATTTTTTGATTGAAAGATTTCCGGTTTTTTCAATTCTAAGGCAGGATTTTAACTGGTTTATGTCTTTGTGACTTGAGTATCAACATCTGTGCTTATCTTTAGAAATGTCATTCATCATTCACAGTGTGCACAAATGCTCATTAGAAAAACTGAAGATATCAGAGGAAAGACTAAATAAAGGAAGGGGAGTCAAAATCTCAAATCAAAATAACGAAAAATCATGAGATTTTCTTTACCATTTTCCTTTTTCTGCAGGGAGTATATTAGAACCTCTTTTGTCTTAGATGAAGGTTAGCAATCACTATTAACTATTTTCAAGATATGAATTAAGTGTTGCAACATTTAAATATTTTGAAATTTAGAAAATCAACAAATTACTATTAATTCATCCATAACTTGCCGGACAAGTGTTAAAAACTCTATTGTTACCTTATGTAAAATCACAAATATTTAAACTAAGAAAGAGAAATCACAGAAAATACAATGAAGAGTGGCAAATACTGTATTTAATGTAAGTGTGTAGAAACAAATCAGAATGTTAAACCCTTATGTTTAGTCCCAATTCTTGCTGAGTGGGGCTTGTAAACTGAATTGCTTCTTTTTGTATTGTGCCCCTATAAGTCTAAATAAGGTTCAGTTCTGCTTCTAGTAAGCTCATTTCATGGCTCTACCCCCATTTTACTAATTGTAGGGGGTAATAAATTGCTAATTTATTAGGAATGTGTAATGACTTTTTGCCCTTTAAGGATGGAAAAGCGGTGTCAAAGTACAGCAAAGAGGGTCTTGTGTTGCTAACCGTGGTGGAGGAAGAAGAAGTTGGACTTGCAGCACGTAATACCCACTAGACCAGCTGGCTCATGCTCAGATCTGCAGTTCCTCCTTTGAAGGATCAGAAATCTTCACCAGAGTGAGAATTCTGTCAGTCCTGAGAATACTGGACAGAGTTCTCCCCTCCTCTCATCTTCTGTTTAACAAAATATTATTACTGACTGAAGAGAGAGAATAAGAATGTAAAAAATACTTCAATACATTGCTTTTATGTTTGCCTTAAACCTTCATTTACAGTGAATATAATAGAGATAAAAAGGAAGTTCTTTTTTTTATGCATTACCAAGGTCAATAAATGCTTTTTGTGAACTGGACAAAAAAGCACCAATAAAGAAGATTTGCAGCCAAATTCTGCTGATGTTACTTTGTCTCTGGGAGAGGACATTAGCTATAATGATATATCACATTGTACTGTACAGCAATAAGCGCATTCTCAAGTACTATGTGACCTAATTTTTCTCTGTGTTATTAAAACAGAAGAAATTCGGAACAAGATATTTAAAGCTGCATATCCTTTTATGCTGACACCTCTCTGAAAATATTTTTGGTTATCTGTCTGTCTGACGCTCTTTGCTAACCCTCTTCAGAATGGTGATTGGAAAGTTTCTAATTACCCTAAATCTTCACACTTTATCAAATAATCAGGTTTTAAGTGGGACAACATTACACATTTTATTACGAAAATACTGTTTTGCTTTCTGACTTTGCATGGGAAATGTGCATTTGACATGAGAGCAGGCCTTAGTAATGAGAATTATTAAATAATTACAGGAAATTATTTTAAACTACAATCAAAGTTGACCAAACTATTAACATTTGTAAAACTGTTTCACAGCATAGTAGATACTATGTGGTTTTTTTAAACTGTGATTTTATCCACCTAAAACAGTGCTTGTGAAGAAACAAACAGGGCACTACTCATCCATTGTAACAGAGTGCAGATGTTTAGACCAAAAGTAATGAAATATGAGAAAAGAATGTCCACCTACGGTTTTTGATGTTATACACCTAGCAGTTAAGCTCCATTTTCATCTCATGCAGTAGTACATATGCAACTAGAATCTCTAAACTGTACTTTTCATCAGCTTCTTAAAATTATCAGCTGAGATTTTGGATCTTCTTCACAGTGTCTAGTTCAGACTTGCACAGGGCAAAATTCAAATTCTAGTATGATTCCATGGCTATTAGTGAAGAGAAGAGTTTTATTCGACATAGTCAACTTTCTTAGAAAATAGGTGAGGAAACAAATAAAATATGTGTATAAAGTGAATTATATCAAGTGCTTAGAAAATCCTCAGACAAATTGCATTTTAAATTACTTTTATTGTGGAAAAGAGTTTTCAGGAGAGTTTCTATTTTTCTTACACAACTTCAGATAGCAATGCCAGAAACAATGCTCCTGAGTAGATACTAAAAGTGCTTTAGAATGTCAGCTGTTGAAAGGTTAAGAAGCAAATAATGTTATATTCCTGGTTTAATTATCATATTTATAACTGAATGTGAGTATTCAAGTTAAACATTCAGATGAAATGCATTCCCTAAAAAGAGAATTTATATAGCTAATATACATACACTATTCCTTCCCTTTAATTCATACATCTTAAAATCCACACAGCCTTCAGGGTAGCATCATCAGCACATTGTACATACTTCAGTAAGCTTCCCCTGAGGTCTTCTGTATCTAGAGTATGTTGACTATGCCTGAAAGGCCTTCCTTCTATCATGGATTTAGTCCCCAGACTCCTAAGTAACTTTTATTGTCTTCTGCTGCACATCTTTTAACCTCTCTTGTGAATGTCTTTTCACAAATGTTGTGACCTAAACCATATGTAGTGTTTCAGATAAAAACTTGTCACTGTGTTACTCAAGTCCTAAAAAGTATCTCCAATTCACATTCTGCTTTTAAGAGGTATATTTTCCCTCTGCAAGGGAAAACTGACATTTAGGAGAGCCTTACAAAAGATACACATCCCTTGTATCACACAGAAATTGGATCCTGGGATCCTCAACGAGACAACACTCAAATATGTTTAATGCTTTCATTAAAGAAGTCTTTCTGCAATGTTCAGAGGAATAAAACTGCCAGGATTTATTTATTATTTATTATTTTATTATATTATTTATAATAATTATATTATTTATAATAAATAATAATATATTATTATATTATTATTTGCATATTATATATTGTTATTTATTATTATTATTATATTATTTATTGTTTCTTCATCTCATTGTGTTTGGGCAATGTAGTGATTTCTCACCATATATTTTATGAACCTCCACAGCATCATGGTTTATATTTGAAGGTGAACACTTGGGATTACACTTTGACTTCATATTAAGCAATAGACTTAAAGAGGCTGTCGATGTGGTGGCCAAGTTTTTTCTGCCTTCAGTACTAATCATGACAAGATAATCCACACTGAAATATTAAGCAGAGATAGTAACGTTTAAACATTTAACTTCCTTCTGCTTATGCACCAGATCTGGTAAAAAACAGTCAGAATATGTTCAACATATTTGAGTCTTTAAAACTTGTCTACTCCTTCAGGTTTTTTACTGTCTTCCACTAGGAAAATTTCCTCCAGTTTTAAATTATCTTTTAAATCAGAAGTCTGTTTGATTTCTGATTTTCAATTTTGAAATGCTTCCAAATGTTACTTGAAATAGATATTAATGACAATAGTATTAACATTAAGAGTACTGTACCAGATCTCAAGTTTATCATTGCTATAATATATTCCTAGCTTACCCTTGTTATAAGCATTACATTTATACACAATAAGTGGTAGACTTTCAGAAGGTTCTTTACAAAATAAATGGACAACATACAAATATGATAAATATCTTATTTTTACACAGAGAACACTGAGAAACAACCTGGGTAAAGTGACAAGAATCAGAGAGAAGAATGAAAACAAGTTTCCTGAATAGAATTCACTATTTGTTGAAACTTTCAATTGGTTTAGACTCTTTGCCTTCTTGTGTTTTCTGTCCATGAGGTGCAGAAATTTCCTTCAGTTCATTCATGGGGTTAGTCTATGTGTGTACATGGTCTGCAGTATATTTGTACATAGTTCATCACAAGCTTTCAAAATGATTATGTAAATTACTTCAAAATGTCTAGAAATTGCAAGCTGCAAGTCACTCAGCTATGATTCTAATTTGATGAATAACACTCAGAAGTTTCACTGAAACCATCTTTATGTCTTGGGTTAAAAGTGCAAATATACATATTTATAAAATAAAAATTGCCATTCAGCAATATTCTTGCAGTTAGATTTTCCATTGGTATTCATTGTGAGCATTATAATCATATATTCATTATGGGAAGTATTCCTTCAGAATATTAATATGAATCCCTATATTCTTTTAATATTCTGCAATCGTAGAATACTAATGAAAGAGAACGCAATAAATCAGAGAATGTACATTAAAAGGAATATCTTTAACTATTTGAAAAAATATTTTTGACACTATTCTGAAGATCCTTGTACATTTCAGAGGAGGGCCATGTGGCTGCAAGCCGGTCTAATATCAGTTTACATACCATATTCATGTATAAGATAGAAAGTAGATGGGAGAAGAATAACCTTATGCACCTTGTTTGAGTTTTCTCATGCAGATTTCCTAAATAAAAGACTCTGTTAAATCAATTAATTGCTCTCCTTTAAGTAACATTTATACTTATCCTGAAAGGCTTCAGCATCAGAGCACCTTGTCTCACCAGCTGTGCCCAGGAGTTGGCTGTGGACAATGATTTGAGCCAACAGTATGGAATTGCTTTCTTTCAGCAGCTACACAAGGAGCTCCTTGGTCATCTCCTTAAAGTGAAATACTAAGTCAAATAGAACTATCTAGAATCCATGCAAGCAAAAAAAGTACATCTGAAAAAAATATATAACACAGAAAACAGAGCATTGGAACTCCAGGAATTGCTGTAACATGATACACTATGTCAGTTCTGCTTCAGCTTTTGCCTTCTCACTGTATTTTCATAGGCATATCCATGCATGCAAAAGAAAAGCTGAAGTTGCTTTTTTTTTTTTTTTAGTTTAAGTGAGAGCACATGTGAATTATCAGTTTTGTTTAATTTTTTCTGTTTTTTCAAGTTCTTCAATTCAAAAAAATTGTGAATCCTATTATCTCACCTCATCACTTCATATATTGAGGGTGAAAAAAACTCCTTTGTTTTTCACATTCAGAATGATATCATTTCAGAAGGAAGGTTACCTTAAAGTGCCAAATTTAATTTTAAAGTAAGTAGAATTTTTTGCTAAAGAGAGACTGGTAAAGCGGGATATGCTTTGTCATAGGAGCATTTACTACAATAACTTGCAGTGCTTGTTTCTTTCATTACTTAATAGTTTGAGTTAGACAGTATTGTCAAACTGCCAAGTTATTCAAGCTCATGAAGTTTTTCACTGACATCAGTATTTGCAGAAGTGGAACCTGTCTGACTTCAAATGTGATCCTGAAACAGCTAAAGTGACAAGGATTAAACATAAAGGCTTACTACTTTAATATTTTAGTTATCAGTTGAAATGCATTACAGGAGAGGCTGAGAAGGATAGGGTGCCAAAATCAGAAGATTTTGAATGAAAATATCTGCAATTCTTAAGCTTGTCTGTATAAATATGTGGAGACCATATGCAATAACTTTGAGTATGGTGGAAATTTAGCTAAAATCAAACAGGAATTTTACATAAAAGCTGGAACGAAGTGCTAATTGGAGCAGGAAGGCTACAGAGTCCTTGAATCGTGCTACTCCATGTTTCAAAGTTGTGGCAAGGCTATAATGTCAGAACTCAAGAGCTGGCAAACTGCACCTGCAGTTAATGTCAAATAGTTGTCTGAAGTGGGGAGCAGACTTGTCTTCGAGATCAGAAATCCAGCATATATCTTACATTTCTTCCACGTGCGAGCGTCAAATCCATTAGTATTAAAGTAGCATTTGTAATGGGCTGCTGAGAATTTCACCAGCACAGACAAATTGGGTGGATCAATATGTTGCTACATTGTCAGTACAAACCGACTTTGAGTTTAGGTAATGGCTGACAAAATGATTCAAGGTGAGCATGTAGAGGAAATAATTGCACCTCCCATTAGAGAAAGCTCTCTGCTTATTCAGATGACTCCACAGAAGGCTATAACTGCTGTTAGTCTCCTGAGCAGGCAAAAAAAAAGCAGGGAAAATAAGAGGATGAAGTAGGGGAAGCACTATTGTCTCCTTGCAGTCACAGTGTTAAAGGAGGTTTTAAAGATATCAAGCACAATGAGTCAGAAATTCAGCATACTGAGAGTGTACATCTGCACAGATTTTTCTGCCCCAAAGATCTATGAAATTTATTGAAGATAGCTGCAGTTGTCTGACAAAATTAGTTCAGCAGAGACATTGCAATAGGGTCAGGTGTTTTGCTTAGCTAGGTCGTAATGCCCAGTTACAGTAACAATTATGTGTAGTTGTCATGCCAGGTACACAACTGAGTGTGACAATGGAAATGCTTTGTGGATATTCTATTCTATGCCTGTTGATGACTATAAGCTCAGCACTGCACACAGCCCAGCAATTTCTGCTTGGGAACAACGCCTGTATTTATGGAGCTGGGAAGAGCACTGACTCATCCCTAAAGAGCTGCCTGACCAGCCTATTCCTATCCCTGTCCCTGTCTATTTGCCTACCTGAGGCACAATGGAAAACCTGCCCTAGTCTATCAATATATATATGATCTCATGATGGGTAAATGGACTGATACAACACCACCAAGTGGTGCTACCAATGGTGCAAAAAATTCTTGTTTCAGCTGAAGCTCTCATTGTGCCATCAGCCCCACAGCCAGCTATTGAAGCACTGCATATACTCAGTTCTTTCTCCATTTACTGGTAGGATTTTGTCACCTGTCCCTCAGCCCTTTGACCCTCACTTCCAGACCTCAGTTTCCCTTGACATGCTTGGGATTGACCCAGTGGCATCACTGGTGTACAGATGGATGAGCAGCAGAGCTTAATAACCCAAGGGTAAGGTAAAGCTTGGTATTCTCTCCATAACATCTCAGATTTGGGGGTGTCTTTGGTTTACATGGCAAGGTTTTGGTAGTGGGCAGGACTTCAGGGGTGAATTCTGTGAGAAGAGGCCAGGAGCTGCCCCATGTCAGAGAGAGCCAGTTCCAGCAGGCTGTGACGCAGAGACACTGCTGTCCAAAGACAATCCTGTCAGCAACGCTGGTGGTGCCTCTGTGACAGTAGATTTAAGAAAGGGTAAAAAAGGCTGTGCAGCAGCTGTGAGAAACAAGTGAAAACATGTTAGAGAAACAGCTGTATAGACAATGAGGTCAGAGAAGGAAGGGGACGAGGTGCCCCAGGCACCAGCGCAGAGATTTCTCTGCAGCCCATGGAGAAGCCCATGGAGAGGCAGCTGTGCCTTTGCAGTCCATGAAGGTCCATACTAGGGCACATATCCACTCTGCAGCCCCTGGAGGACCTCAGGCTGTATGAGGTTTATTCTGAAAGACTGCAGCCTGGGGGAAGGACCATGCTGGAGCAAGAAAAAAATGTGAGGAGACAGGAGCAGCAGAGAGAATGTGTTACAGTTTGACTGCAATCCCCATTCCCTATCCCCCTGTACTCTCAGAGGGAGAGTGATTGGGAGTGAGGTGAAAAAGAGAAGGAAGGTGTTTAAAGTTTGGGGTTTATTTCTCACTATGCTACTTTGTTATTATTTGGCAAAAAAAATTACGTTAGTCTTCCCCAGGTCACTTCTGTTTTGCCCATGACAGTAATTCCTGAGCAATCTCCCCGTCCTTGTCTTGACCCACAACACCTTTCATCATATTTTCCCTTGTATTCCTGAGGCATCCAGCCAAGATTACCCGCCACAGAGCACTCAGCAAGAAACAAGCTTCCTGAGACATGCAAGTTAAAACCCATCAGATGGGTATTTCCACCCTTACAGGGAGCAGCTCCTGATAGCTATCTCCCTGCTTTTCCTCCCCACACAGACGCTTGGCTCTGGCCCCCAGGGCACTATACCTGCTCTCAAGCTACACATCTGCAGCTGGCTGGGCAACAGTCTTCCTTCACTTGACAGAAGTCACAAGTGTCCAGCCTTTCTTTTTACAAACATCTCTATCCACTAATCATCTCAATTGTTTTTTTGATCTTTCCTTAAACTAGGATTCTCAGGGTCTTGGCTCTGCACAGTCTTTCCGAAAGCTGTCAATCTTGCTCAGCTATCCTGATGGTGCATAGTCTGTTTGCCTCTTCTTGCAGTTTCTTCACCAAATGTCATTGTTCTTCTATCCTGATCTCATTTCATATAGCACCTCTCCATACCATAGGAAAAAATGACCAAACCTCTGCTGTCTAAACAGAAATTAGGTACATTTTGTCTAGATGAGATATTCATAACTCACATAAAATATATTCTTTAATTCTACAAGTTATATTATTTCAGTAATGCAGTGAAAGTCCGTAACAAATATGTAGCTATGTGTGTACGCATGAACACAAAGCTGTTGCTATCCCAGCTTAATATGTCAGCAAATGATAAACAGAATTTTATATAAATAACATATGGTAGTAAAATTTTATTCATAATGTGTTTGGGATAATACAGTTTGACTGCAAAAAGACACTAACCTATGTAAAGCCCCAATTAATATGGGATGCAATAATCAGTTGCTTTCTTTTTAGGATAAACAAATAAAAATAAATATAAAGAGCATGCTAAACTACTCTTCCATAACAATTTATATATAAATATACAAGAGCTGCTGATATATGAAGTGGTAAATTGGTAATGTTGCATATTTCATAGTATATTGCAATTATGTTTTAATATAGTGTTTTCTCATATTAACATAAGAATTTGCAATACTTTGATCATTATTAGACAATGTGTTTATTGCTATTTTTATGAAAATTGAATAAACATTAGATGAATGAGAACCTTTGAAAATTAAAATTTACAGCTTTTATATCTTTTAATCATGAAGTGATGGAGGTCTCTTCTTGTTCAGATTAAATTAATGCAATTTTTACTTGTGACTTCTCAAAATGATGTGAGATAATATTGTGTTAGTAAGAGGGAAAGAAAGAGTGGAAATATGACTTAATCTTCTATACTCTGTGAACAAGATAGTTCATAGTTGTTACTACTGGAGATGACAAATCTTACCATTGTCAGGTTAAACTGATCAATTTACAACTAACTTCTTCCACTTAACTATGGTATTCTGGTCTTGCTGTGCTCTGTTTGCTTTAAATGCTTGTCCCTCAGTTTTAAGAGCTCTAATATAGGGAAGGATTTTTTTTTTTTACAGTCAGTAAAAACAATCTCAATCACCCAGCTCTATGTGCATATTTAAATACATATTATTCAAGTCTAAATTTTGCATTAATAGAATTGCATGGACCCTTTCGTATAAGACAGTCATACACACTTTTTTTGTTATATTAGAGAAGACTGGATAGACATAAACACTTAGATATGCTTCTGGGATGGAACACTATGATAGAGATAGAAATCATGCATTTTATTTGCTCTGTTTTTACGTTTTGTTCCATTAAGGCAGTGGATCAGTGTAAAACCTCTGTGCACTGTGAAATCACACACACAATCTGCTGAAACTGTCTCACTAAATATGCCAAGTATCAGCTAAGCATGATTATGGTAAATTATTGGATAAAGTTTTTTTCCAGAGATATGATGTAATATCATGGGGTATGGATGATCTGATTAAAATTAAAAAAAAAAAAATTAAAAAATAATGTTGCTTTTTCGTCGCATGCTGGAAGTCATGCTTTTCACATGGGTGAGAATGTGCTTTCCTCAGGGACCTACTTGCAGGCGGAGGGGAGACAAGATTTCACAGTAAGTGAGACATAGGAGGCAGAAGAGACATTGAAAATACAGTGAGAGCCTGAAGGATCAGGATACTTGGATGAAAAAGGAGAGAGCAGGTGGGCAGGCATTAGAGCTAACAGCAAAAAACTTATTGAAAATTATGGGGAGTTTGTTGCAATTTACAGTCTTAGGTTAGTTCAGACTAAAGGGAGATAAAGAACCATTTTCAAAGAATGGTGAGCAAGCAGAGTTATGTGTGACTTTTTAATTTTTTAATAAATTCCACTCTGTCGAACCTAATCACTTTTAATTAGGCCTATTTAAAAAAAAAAAAATCAAGTCTTTTTAGTGCCAAGTCTGATAGAACCTCTGCCTCTTATTGTGTAGGATTTTAGTTTGGGGTCTTTTTGAGAGAGGGTCGAGAGGTAACTTAATAAATCACCTTCATTCTTGTCTGGAGAATTTTGAATAGGAGACAGGCTAGGCATATCCACCTCAAAGCTCTGGCTAACTCCAGGTCTCTGCAAAGCCCTTAGGACATGCAGCTTGAAAGTACGTTTCCAGATGGAGACAAAACTAAGCTTTTTCTCAGAGGAGCAGTGAAAATTTGCAAGCTGCGTAAACTTAGACAATAATTACAATAATTAATCATTAGTAATTAATATAATGAACAGTATTAATTATTAATAATTCGTTATTAGATGATAATTACCATTCAAAACTGATACCTGTCTCCAAAGCAATCAGAGATAATGCACTAAAGTCTTCCTTTCTTTTGTGGAAGTTTTGACTGTTTTTCTTAAACTGAAACAAATTCAATTTTTGTTGTTTCCAGTGCAAAATAAGATGGATTACTGCCTGTCAAATAAGGATTCCAAAAGCATCCCTGTCTTTCCCATTTAGCCAGGTAATGATACCTAGACCTATGAACCACACGTGTCAATACTCAAAGAAGTGCAAAGGAAATTTGCACAACAAATCTGCCCCTATTATTTCCTATAGTAATGAAAAAGCCCTGACAACGTTAATGTGAGGGGAAATTTCACAGATTCTGATTTGCAAAGGGGATGGAATCAGTTCCCTTTCAGCTTCAGTACAGTCAGCTTTTGGCTTGGTTTTATAATAGTAGTTACTACCTCCAAGTTATTCTGTCTCAAAACTTTAGATGTAGGTGGTTCAGTGCTTTTCATTTACTAGATAGCAGGTTTGCATGGATGTAAATGAAAGGATAATTTCCCTCCTCATTGATACAGATGTGGCACGAATGACACGGCACCACACAAGATACATGATCTAAGATGGCAGTCATAGTCTTAAAATACTTATTCACATCATCACCAAGACAAGTTACACTGCAATCAGTTGGATTAAACTTACCTAAATTTTGTGTGTGATGGAAATACTTTCCAAGGAAAACAAAGACAATTTGTGTACTTAAGACTTTTATTTCAGAAACCCAAAGTAGTGTACTAGTCATGATTAAAAAAATATTTGCTTTAGTGAATAAGATCTATCTTCTAAATTAACTACACTATCTCTAAATGTAGCCAGTAATAAGCAAATATTTTACACATAAGGAGTCATGCAACAAGTAGATGCAAGATAATTTATCAAACATTAATTTCCCATCTTAATCCTGCACTTAAAAATGTTTAAATTGTGAATAATGAATTCTTGACACCCTGTAAAACATTTTAACATATTAAATGTTGTAATCTGATATTGTTGGCATGTACAACTCCCATATCCATCTTTTTTCCTCTTTTTTTTTTTTTTCTTTCCAGTATCATCCCCCATCAAATATCCACATAAACTTGAATGAATGTTTGGGATGGAGTTTTATGGTGACTACTTGTACTGTGCGACCATTCCAGAGTTATGGAGCTACTCAGTAGAAAGGCTGAAATATTTGATCTGTTATAGTATTATTCAGCAAATAAGGGTCATTTCCATGCAGTGGAGGGTTCAATATTATTTGCCATATGAGTATAACAAAACCAACAAAGAGTAAGCAAATCAGGTAATATTTGTCTCAACAGCTTCCTCCAACTTTTAGTTGTCCCCATAACTAAGAATGTAGTTTACAGCCCACCAAGAATATAAGAGAGTGGGAAAGCTAAGGTGACAGATGGGATATAAAAATATTAATAAAATATAATATATTAATAAAATAAGCCCTGGTACCAGTTCCAGGTGGGCACCAAGGGCTGCAGAGGAGGAAAGACATTAGTGGCCCAGTGAACATCAGCAGTGAGCTGGTTTTCAATCTTCATGATCCTATGCTATGGCATAAGGGGGAAAAACATACAAAGTTTACAGCCTCCTAAAATCCAGCATAACTGCTCTGGAGTGTACAAACAGTCCCAAAATGGTGTCAGGTACTCTCGAATGACATTCAATGTCAATGCTGTGTGCTGAGGTGCATCGATACAGAACTACACGGTACGTAGCTAAGCAAACAATATTCTTTATAAAGGCAGCAGTTGAAATTGCTTCCATTACTCCTGTGGCACGTTGGGCTTTATACCTGGAATTACAGGCAAAAATACAGAAAGTGTTATAGGGTGGAAATAAAAAAAAAATTATAATATGATTTATGACAGTGAAATCTAACCTTGAGTAAAATCATAATTTTCAGGACGATGCTCTATATGGAAAGAAATTTTTTTTTAAGGAATAATCTATTAAAAAGAGAGGTGAGGAAGAAACAAATTATTCCATTAGAAGTAAATATTAGGATTTCATGGGAAGAAAGTGTAATATTGGAATAAAAGGGACCTCAGTTTATAATTCTGGTGTCATCCTTCCTTGGTAGTCAGAAATAAAAAGATCTGTATTTTTTATGGAAATGTAGATCTGTACTTTTATTTAATATCCATTATATTCAGAAGAAAGAAAATATGTTTTCAAAACAAGTAATGGCTATCCAATTAACCTAAAAGTATTTCAAGTGTCTTTTTAATCTTGGAAATAAATTAAATGTCTTGTTATTTAGGTATCAAAAATATTAAGATAATTTTATTCAGAAACATTATTGAATCCATTCAGTTATTAACAAAAAGCCAGGAGTTTTAGCAGTTTTGGACAATTGATAGGAAATCTGTGTACATCTTTAAGGTTTTAAGTGGGTTATTTCAGAATTACTTGAAAGAACTGATCAATATTTCATAGAATCTCACCACTGTATGTAGTTGTTTAAGGCACTTTGATCAAATTGAGTTATGGCTCTTTTATCTCACTGTGGCAGTCAACATTTCCAATAGATAACTGTTGACAACAGTGATTCTGAGCGTCTAATTACATTGTCCACAAAAAAAAAGACAGCTTTTTGAATAACAGCTGAAGTCATGAACTGGCACTACAGAACCAGTCAGATTTATGGACATTAAATGCAAGGAAAGAATGGAGTCACTGGGAAACGTGCAAATAATAATAAAATTGTTGAGAGACCAAATATCTGTCTAGTGCTATTTCACCAGGGTTTTAAGTGGTTCAGAAGAGACACAGAGATAACAGCAACACTTAGATATTTTTCAGATGCCAAGCAAAGAGGAATCTTGCATTCACAGAATCACTGAATTGTTAAGGTTGGAAAAGACCTCTAAGATCATCAGGTGTAACCTTCAACCTGCTACCACCGTGTTCCCCACTCAACCATGTCCCTGAGTGATACATCTCCACATCTTCTAAATACTTACATGGATGATGACTCCACCATTGCCCTGGGCAGCCTGTTCCAGTGCTTGAAAACATATTCAGTGAAGAAATTTTTTCTAATATCCAATTTAAACCTACTCTGGCAGATCTTGAGATCACTGGTTACTTGGGAGATGAGACCCCACCTGGCTACAACCTCCTTTCAGAGAGCTGCAGAGAGCAATCAGGTCTCCCCTGAGCCTCCTTTTCTCTAGGCTGAACACCCTCAGCTGCTCCTCATCAGACCTGTGCTCCAGTCCCTTCCCCAGCTCCATTGTTCTTCTCTGGACATGCTTCAACACCTCCATATCTGTCTTGCATTGAGGGGACCAAAACTGGACACAGGATTCGAGGTGCTTCACCATGCCTTGTAACTACAATACCACAGGTACTGGGACTACCCCCTCTGTATGTATGTCAAAGTTATCTGCATTTAATAATACAATGTGTTAAAGTAGACGAAATAGGTGCAAAAGACTAAATAATAAAAAAAAAATCTGCTGACATATTGGAATAATTTCAATTTTATTGATGCATCTGACAATGAAATACAGTATTTGATTTCCTATGAAATGTTCTTTACAGAGGGTTGTTAAAGTTTATTGTGATGGATGAGACATTATTGTTGGAAATGTGAGTTAGAAACTGGTAGAAAACAAAATCACAGAATCACAGAATATGTGAGTTGGAAAGGACACACAAGGATCGTTGACTCCAGCCCTTAGCCCTGCACAGGACCATCCCCAAGAGTCACAACATGTGCCTGAGAATATCATCCAAATGCTTCTTGAACTCTGTCAGGCTTGGTGCTGTGACCACTTCCCTGGGGAGCCTGTTCCAGTGCCCAACCACTCTCTGGGTGAAGAACCTCATTCTAATATCCAGCCTAAACCTCCCCTGACACAACTCAGGTCATTTTCTCAGGTCCTGTCACTGGCCACTAGAGGGAAGAGATCAGTGCCTGCCCCTCCTCCTCCCCTTGTGAGGAAGCTGTAACTGAAGTGAGGTCTCCCCTCAGTCTCCTTCTCATCCGACTGAACAAAATAAGTTTTACCAGCCAAAAGTTAAGATTTTGAAGATCAAGAGGTTGAGGGAAAAGCTGATTAAGTTTAAGATATGAGTACATTACTTGAAAGTAACCATTACTGAAGTAAAAATCAATTAATATAAAGAAGTATTTGCTACTTTTAAAGCCCCTTTAGACAAGTGCAAAAAGACATTCTCTTTTCATTGCCTTAAAAAGATCTTTGAAGAAGGTCTCTGCTGTTTCAGGGAGACCTTGAATTGATCTGTAAATTGGTAAGTCACATACCACTCCTTTGTAGTTTCTGACTCCAGGAGAACTTTATTAAAATTTTAAAGAATTTTGTCAAATTGCACACTTTTTACCTACTTTTCAATAATAATTTTGCATTAAATATACTTCTTTCACCCTCATTTCCTTCACTATGTGCCCATGTAAGTGCAGGGGCTTTTTTATTTTGCTTTGTTTTCAAAAGTATTGAAGAAAGACTTTTTTTTTTAAGACATAAAGGTTAATGTCAATATAAAACCCAAGACCAGACTGTGAATTAGTAAGTATATAAGAACAATTTAGAATTTGTACCTTTTTTCTAACTTCTGATGAGAAGTTTGTGTTATCATTTCCATTAAAAAAAAAAAAAAAAAAAAAGAAAAGAAATCACTGGGAACAGTCAGTGAGCTTAGTTGGTTGCTGGGTTTATGAAACTTTAGTCTAACCACTTGTGCCCAAAAAGGAAATAAGTATATTCGGAAATACTAAAAGGGGTATATTCAGAAATGCTACCAGTGAATAGGGTTTCCAAACTCTACTCATTTGAAATAACCATGGTACAAGACGACCTTGTAAAGAATAGTCAATCAAGTTTTAGTTTATAATTATGAAGTTCAGCTTGTTTCCTTCTCAATCTCTGTGGTTCTTTTCTTCCAGAAATTATTTTCTTTTGCTAAAACATCCACTATATAAACTCACCTTTAAATCCTTTTCTGACTGCAAAGTAGTAAAAAATAAATATGGAGTTCAGTTACGCTGTAGTTTCTGGGCATCTTAGTCAAAGTCTGTCAAGAGCTCATTCAAGATTGCTCATACCAATCCTTTCTAAGTACATGCATTAATTATGATTGTTCCTAAACTTATTAACATAAAATTAATGGCTCAGAGAAAATTTTTACACTCAGAGGCCCTTATCATTTCTATGGTTTTACTTTTAGGTAAGCAATCAATTGAGTAATATCATAACAAGTTCGCTAGATCACATTATCATCCTTAGGGTTGTTTGCATTCACAAAGAGGACATTTGTGCTGTGCCTGGAGGAATGTACAACTCCAGAATTTAAGATTACTAATCAGGGGACCAGATAAGAGAGTAAGAGTCAAATGGAACCCTTTGGAAACTGCTGAAATCGATGTGTATTCTGACTGGGACAGGAGAGATTTTCTTTTCTGTAACAGCTATCGTGCAGTGCATGGAACAGAACTGAGTCACTGACTGTGGGATTAGACACACACAGCATGTCAAACAGCTACAGAGGAAAAGAACCCAAGTTTTGGTTTCACTGTGTTCCATGTGCAAAGAAGGATGTTGCTTTCTTTCCTTTGGATATTTTATACTGAATTTTGGAATTAAGGGCTGTTACTTATTGACCTAAACGTGAAGTAGCTTGGAGTAGAATTTTTAATGCTTAGGGGAGTGGAGAATCTCATGACTGGATTTCGAACCACTTACAGAACCTCAGTTCATCCTTTTCAAGTTTAGCAAAAATATATCTAAGTGCATGTCTGACCATGACATATGGCTGGAAATATTTGAATAAAACAATTTTATTTTTTTTAAGTAATTAAAAAGAATATATTTATAAAAACACAGTCACATTATTCCAGTAGAATTAATGTACTTACCATACTTACTTTAGCCAGTTAATTTAGGAGTACACTTTTGGTTTTAGAGGTGATTTCTCTGAATGATGTGTGACAAGAGTCTCTGTTTTATTATCATTGCAAATTATTCCTCAAGTAACCTGTACAGATTTCATGAGGAACCCCAAACATATTACACGATTATGTAATTAGATGCTTTATTGTAATGAACATGCCATGAAAAAGAATAAATTAAGGTCATATAGAGTAAATTTAGCCCTGACATTTGCTACTTTAGAGTCCTTGTTTTTGCAGCTCTAGTAGTCCATTAATAGCTTTGTATAAATGTGTAGATGTGGAATGCCATTATGACATTTTCCTCTCACTTGCAAACTCCAAAAGGAGTTGATTTCAACTGCTTTAAGAGTAGTGGAGGTGCTCCTTTGGAAACCACCTTTTTCCTCAGCTGAAGATGTCAGATGATTCTAAGATGCTTAAAACAATGGCAGAAAATTCAGTATATTCGACATCTACAGGGGAGATGCTTCTGCCCATGAATGAATTACAACACAGACAGTCGTGACTGGAGTGCTCAGTTGGGTTGACATCAGAAAAATCTAGGGAGCTATTTAAGGAATACAGATTCACTAATTAATTTCTATCTGAAGGAGACCTGTAAAGGGAACTGGAGTTTTAGATCCTGACTGTATGCAGGCTTCAGTTATCTTCATATCTTATTGTTATAATTAATGTAGGACTTGAATAACTTTTAAGAGAAAAGAATTGGGGTGATTTGAGCATTGTAAACTCTTTTGGCTCTAGATGGCTCCTGAAGTCAAAGATCCTCAAAATACAGATAATTCATTGTAAGTCATCAACTATGTTGTGGTTTGTTTGCATTGCTTTGGGTTTTGGTTTTAAATCTGATTTGCTTAATGAAGCAAAATTTATTAAATAAATTATGTTCAGTTTGGGATACAGAAATGTTTGGATTGACCTGATACTGTGAAGGACTTGACATTCATTTCACTACAAACAACCTTCAAAATAAGGAAGTTTTCTATGTCTTTTTTTTTTTTTTTTCCCAAATAGATAATTTTCCTAGATTAAAGCCAGGTTTATGTCTCAAATACTTTAGATTCCAGAAGCAGCATTCTTGTTTGTTTGACTCTCTTTTTTTTTTTTTTGTATGCAAATGGACTATATTTTAGCAATAGGTAGCATTCAGGTTTGCATCCTAATTGGCAACTTAGAATGCCCAGCATTATCCTTCACCAAAGTCAGCCTTTCATATTGAAATTCTTGAATGTCACAATGACTGAGAATAGATGGAGAACTATTAATTATGTTTATTTAAAATTGTCCTAGGGTTTCAATAACTCTCTGTAGGGGAGGTGAAGAACATAGCATTTATCTACTTGTATAGATGTTATTTTATATGAATGGCTTTAAACGTTCTACTCTGTAATACTGAAAAAGAAACTGTGTGACCTCTTAGATTTATATTTTCTTTTTAAAATATTTTAAATTTTTACTGGTGTTTCTCTCTCTTTTGAGTTCGTTCTAATTGATGCTCTTTTAGCTGAGCAGGAAGAGTCTTTGCAAATAGAGTATCTATAGATATGTAGCAACACACATATATGTTTATATTTGTGCATTTACATATACACACAGGGACATACAGAATAAAATAAATAAAGGCATAAAGAAATTTTGTGTTGCCTAATGCACACACAAGATCACAAGGAGTTAAGAAACTACCAGGCTACGCAGCAGTGGGCTCAAGACCCCATTAAAACATCTGAGGAGACTTTGCTGGCCAGGCAGGCACCATCCAGGTAGGAAGGAGCCCTCAGTGTTGCTCTCTTGCAAATCCTCTAATGCTAATACTTTTCTGTATTTTCCCTTCAGGCTTTTAAACCTGTCCATTTCATTGGTTTTCCACTCTGAGTTTTTGAGGGACTGATAATCTCTATCTCTACGGTTCTGTCTACATTTCTTATCTTGCACGGCCCTGTTACCCAGACTTTTTCACTTCTCCTTCTAAAAATGTAGTAAATGCCTCCCACCTCTGAGCCATAGTATCAGTGGATTCTTGAAAGACAGATGCAGAATTCCCTGTTTGTGGTGAGGAGAAATTACAGTGATTTAAGAAGGAAAGGGTTATATGGGCATCCTGCTCATAAAATTCATCATAGTTAAATCAGTTAACTTTATCAAAAAAGCATTAGACATTTCCATTAGAAAGAAAATGTAGCAAGGACAGAACAAGCAAATATGTCTTTCTCTTATAATAAGGAATGTTGAAATAGTCCCATAATTTTTGAAGATTGCAGGAGGCAGCTACTGCTAAGTGGTTTATTAGTCTTGGCACTAGACAAAAAAGAACTTGCCTTGGCACATAAGACTTTATCAAATCCCATAATTCTCCACTTTCCATTTCTCTTGCGCATGAGCTTAAGCAGCAACATCTTAAAAAGCCTGGCAAATGTCTGCCAGAAACAGATGTAGAACTGGAGTATGACAGTTTTAAGTGCAATGCATATGGAAACATCTTTTCCTTCATATAAGCATGTGATTTTCTATATACAGCACATCTAGTGCAATAATAAAGTCTACTTTAAATCTTCTGATCTTAACACTTGTTTTAGGAGAAAAAACACTGTTATTCTCAGCTTACAGATGGGAAAACTAAAATCAAAGAGCCAGAATAAAAGAGAGAAAATATAGCACAGAGGCTGCAGGGAAGCTCATAATGTGATTCTCAGTTCAATATTCTGCCTGTGTGGCTTCAATGCACTCTTGTCCACACTTGAGGCCCCTGTAGTACTTCTAAGTATATGATAAAAATCTGACGCATGCAAGTGAGACCACTGGGTAACTTCATGTGATGAGCCATGATAAGTTCTATTGTTTGAAAAAATGCTTCAGTCCTAAATCAATTCATTAAAACTGTCCAAATCAAATCAGATTCTAAGAGGACATTTCAATAGGTTTATTGGTAAGGTTAGCTGTTTAACCATCTATAAAGTTATTTGTCAAAAGGCAGGATGATTTAGACATGAAATCTCTGCCTTTCTTTCAGCTTTGGTACCATGTTAAGTTTCATCTTTCCCTTGCCTTTAAAAGGAGGATACATATTTCCAAATTATTTGAAATCTGGAGCAAAGTTATGATAGTTTTTAGATATGAACTAAAACCAGGTCTGCTTCGATAGCTGCTGATAGTACCTGCATTATAGTCATTTTGGTGGGAGGGGGAATGGGGTCAGAGAGTTGACCAGTAAATGTATAGGATAAGAAGCAAGGAGAGTGAAACTGATACTATCTCCTCTACATGTTTGCTCATAATGTCCCAGTGCCTCTTGAAATGTGAGAAGAGACAGTGTTCTGATATATAGGGCAGAAATAATTGCCTTCTGTGTTCTTCCAGCAGATAATGTAAAATAAAAGGGTATCTAATATTTTATACTCTCTCACCACACATACAGCAGAAGGCCTTTAAAAGATTTGTGAAAGATCCTGTAATGTGATTTATTTTTCTTGGCAGCAGTTGGGTCATTGAAGTACCTCGGACTGTCTTCTGAAGGTTAATTAATTTTATGCTAAGAAGCTAGTCTTTCAGAAGCAGCCATCTAGTGGAAATAGAAAAGTCTTTAATTAACAAACATCGGATCTCATACTCAGTAGTTATATGAAGACACACAAACCTGCAGTCTTTATATTATCACACCATATAATTATTTCTCCATATCCTCTACTACCCCAGCTTTTCATCAAAAAACGGCAAAACCTTTGTACTTCTTCAAATTGGATCTTGCTTTTTATTATACTGCTGCTAATACTAGAAGAATACTTCAGAATATAGAATGAGTAGGGAGACTGTTTCTTTGGAATGTACCATAAAATAATGAATCTTTGCTTTCAAAGACTGACTTTTATATCTGGGTTCTTAATTCCAAACATTAAGAAGCAACATTATAAGAAAATATTACTCTATTTTTAAACAAATTTCAAGAGAAATGTAGAAATATTTTCTGTCAATATCCAGAAATTATATTAATATATTATACTGCAGGGGTTTTAGGTCATAAATCACTATAATTTGAGATAATTGTTTGTTATAGTTTGGCTTTTAAGTTCTGTCTTAAATTTCAGTTTCACTCTGCTAAACATTGATCGAACTGATTATTTTAACCTCAGATGGTGATTAGGAAAAGCGTTTATGCTTCCATAGGTTCCCTTAGTGCTGTAGATAACAGTTTCACTGCGCAGACTCTCAAGGACAGAGCACTGGTTGAAAAGAGAAACCAATTTATTGACATCTTGACACAGGAATGCTCACATAGGGAGTCTAATCTTCTGAACAGGGTGGCCATTTGCCATTTGGAGGAAATGGGTGACTCCATTGCTGACAGCAACATCTTTAACTCGATTGTAAACTATTATTTTCCTCATGTCATACTCTCCAGCTGATAATGGTTCTATAAGACAACCCAGAACATGCACCATTCACCTTTATTAATTGTCCTACTTATATATAAAGTACCTCTGAAATATCTCATATGTGTACACAAGACTATTCTTTGAAACCACTTCTGCATCTACATTAATAGTTTCTACTGTTTATTGTGATTGACCTTGGTTGGCTTCCACATACCTGCTCAGCCACTCTTCCCCTCTCCTAACTGGGAATGAGGGAGAGAACACAAGATTGAGAAGCTTATGGGTTGACATAAGGACAGAGAAGATCGCTTACCAGATACTGTCATGGGCAAAACAGATTTGGCTTGGAAAAAATTAAATTCATTTATTACCAATGAAAATTGTGTTGCATTATGAAAAACAAAGGAAAAAAACAAAAGAAAAACACCAGCATCCCTCAGTGTTTTATGAAAGCATCAAGCCCATTTTCTTAGCCAGCTGCTGAGAACACCGGACGCATTGAGGTCTGTTCCCATTGTAGTTCATCCAATGCACACCTTCGTATGTTTCAAGACCTGGTAGCAGGGCTAAAAGTTTTAATATAATTATCGGTTTAAGAATCTTTCAAAGGATATTATTTGAGTTTTCTCATCGTTTCTGTCACATACCAAATGATTTTAGGGCTTATCTTTTAAGTTTCTGTAGCACTTTCCATTTTACTTTGAAATCATTTGAGTATGAAGACAGCCATGAGTCTTGATTTGGATACAGTATTAGACATTTAAAGAACGGATAAAAGAGGAATACATTCAAAATTCACTAATTTAAGTCTTTAAAACAGGTGACCTCTTTTTCACCTAAATTAACTATGATTTCCATTTTATTCTGGGTCAGACCAGAAGAAATGTTTAATTACTTATTCCACTTCTTAATTAGCTATCTCCCAGATAACATTCCTTTTTACCTCATCCAAACTCCTCTTGAACTTCCAAGATAATTGTTTGTTCTTAATAGTTTCAATTTGGACTCTCTCCTTGATCTCATCCAAGTTAAGACAAAGGGCATACCTCCCTGGAAGAAAGCTGTTTCAAGCTGTTTGCTCAGTTGCAGAGAAAAATTTAGCCATTCATAGTCAGAAATATTCAATTTATCATCATTACTGACAGCTGTCAAGATTAAATCTTGGAAAAATTTTGAAGGTTTTTTTTGAAGGATGAGTATGTTGTGATTTACCTGTATAAAGCTGGTTTCTGTTTTTCAGAATAACTGTAAGCATGCCCTGTGGTCGTTTTGCATTGCATATTCTTGCCTTTTCTCTGTCTTTTTTTTTTTTTCCACAGTAACATCAGTCAACATTTCACAGGATAGACATCTCACAGTCCATCCTTGCAGTGGCCTTGATGATGTTGAGGAAGCTTCCAGTTTGTTGACAGTGGCTAAAGATTTGTTTGTCATTTCTAATCTGGGCAAGAGAACTTTGCTCTCAGAGTCAGGCAATTAGTATTGTGTTGCAGTGCTTTTCAGGTTATAGGAATTGTTTTACTAAATCCATACAGACAGGTGTCCTGTTTTTGTCTGGAGTGGAGTGAAATGCAGCACAGAGATGCATTTTGGATCCATATGAGAATAATGATGTTAACACACTGATGGTTTAGTTGCTGCTAAGTGATGCTTACTTAAAGTGAAGGACTTTTCACTGCCCTGTGCTCTATCAGGCAGCAGGTGCATGAGAAGCTGGGAGGGAGCGTGGCTGGGACAGCTGATCTGAACTGGCCAACAGAATATTCCATACCATAGAATGTCATGTCCTGTATATAAACTGGGAGAAGCTGGTTGGGGGACAGGCTGGGCACTGGTCAGTGTGTGATCAGTAAGTGTACTGTGCATCACTTGTTTTCCTCAGGTTTTATTCCCCTCCCTATTATTAATATAATCAGACAATCATCGTCACCATCATCATCATCACCACCATCATACTGTATTATATTTCAATTATCAAAGCTCTTTATCTCAGCCCATGTGTTTTACCTCTGTCAAATTCTTATCCCCAGGAGCGAGTGGATGATGGTGCTTAATGGACACCTGGATTTAAACCTCTACAATGGGGAACACAACTTAACTGGTACCCTGCCTTTGATTGTTGGCAGAGTTACAGATTTAGAGCCAAGTACCTGGGCCAGTGGCTGAAATGGTGTTGGTTGGAATGAAATATAACAAAAGAATTATGTGTTGCACATGCTTGAGGCCAAAGCTATCACTGGCTCTGAAGGTTCCTTCATTGGCACAGAATAAAAATAGTGGGTTTCTACTGTGTTTCTTACTTTTCTACTATTTTTTTTTAGGAGATAATACCAGCAGAAAAAGATCAGTGAATTTCTACACTTAAAAACTAGCAAGATTTACAGTGTAAAAAATAAAGTACTCTGAACACTGCACTCAGACAGCAAGTTGTTCCATTCAATGTGTTAACTCTGAGATGTTATTAAAAATAGAAAAGACTCATCAAAACACATTTCTGAGGCATATGCTTTAAAATCATCAGAAGCAGAGATAATATTTTCTTCTCTCTCTCTTTCTCCTTTTTTTTTTTTTTAATATATATATTTGCCAACCTTCAAGATGATTTCCCCGGAAAAAAAACCCAGAAAACCAAATTACATATATTTCTGGGGACATTGTTAAACTTTTGGAAAAGGTAGAAAGGACTTTCTGCCTATAGTATGTTTGATTGCAAAAGAAACCAGGTAGGTTGAAGGATCTAAACGTAGACAATGATTGCTTAGTTCTCCATTTTGCATCACTGAGATTTAAATGATTAAATGTAGAAATACTTGTATCACTGTTCCTAGTTTTGTGATAATTCTTCTCACTAATGGCACAGCTGCAATCTTGCAAAAATGAGTAATAAAGATTAGCAGCTTCATTTTGTGTTATTCATGAAATATTCCAAGATCGGAGGCTTAGTAATTTCTGGTCAAAATCCAGATAGATACAGAATGCTACTAGTCCAGCCATACAAATATCTGTGAAATGCACCTAATAATTTCTGTTTGAACCTCCTGTCACATTGGTGGTTTTGATAGCTTTTCCTCAATCAATTTTATTGACAATGCCAGTGAAAAGCATCCCAAAGCAATTCAGTAAAATCAATTCTCAAGTTAGTATAGATTTTGCCCACTGGATGTACACACAGTTTTATGCAAGGTCCTCCTGTGGATTTCTGTTGGATAAACAAAATGACAAGAAATCTTGGGATTACTTTTTTTTTTCCCATCCTAAGGCTTTTTTTAAGAGTGGGCATGAAGGAAAGGCTCCACAAACAGCCTGTGTCCCTCTATACTTGCAAGACTGCATTAGTCTCAAGTTTTATTCTAAATATAGTGAAAAGTTAATGGATAATAGTTCAAATGCTGGAATCTGGAAACAAGAATTCAGTGAACAGATCTATGGATAGCATTTCATGCCCTTTTTTACATGGGAGGATAATGGTTATTTCATTTCTACCAAGGGCATGAAATTCAAATGTAATATTAGACTAAAACTTCATAACTATGTTGAAGACTGACAAAAAGTGTAGGTTCACTGCAAGTATCTTTTAAATGTGAGATTTTAAATTAACACAAGGCCATTTCCTGTATCCTCTGCCAGAGGCAAATTTTTATCAGTGTGAAGAAGAAGGGCTGCTATACATACTTCAAATATTTAGCAATCCATGCCAGAATTCCTGTTAGCATGATTTTGACTCAGTTGAGTAACTAGAGCTATGTATGGTAATCAAGATGTGAAGAACAGGGTGACAACTGTTGATAAGGGCAAGTACAAAGAAGAGAGGACATTTAAGGAGCATGAAAAAACATGTCCTAAAATTACCACAGAGAGGGAAGAGAAATGAAAATAGATTTCCACATTCTCTGAGGTTTCAAGTTCCTTGCTGTCCCAGTTTTCACCATTACAAATAGCATAAGAAAAGGTAGAAGGCACAATGAATACAATCTTACTGTGTTGCTAGCCTGTAGGCTTCATTCACCCAAACTGTCAAACGGGCTGACGCATTCTCCAGCATGAAATCTATCCTTCTGCTTAAGGTGAGCATATGCAAATTACTCAATTATGCAAATTGCTTCCTGAAATAATTGCAAAAATGCCAGACATGGAGGTGTGCAAATTGTGGTAGTTATATAAGACAACCAACCTCTAAACATGAATTTGTTTTAAATGTTTCTCATATCTATGTCCTGATCCATAAGTTATTTAATCATATGTAAGATTTTCAGTCTTGTAATTATAAAATGAATTCTGCTTAATTTAAATTCTTATTGTCATCAAAAATAGGAATTTGCTATTCCCTGTGTGAAGATGTACTACAGAACCAGATCAAAACTCTATTGTGGTCAATGGGCTCTGGGAAAACAAGTGACCTCTTCTAATCTACTCTATCCAGTCTCCCCTTGCATCCTTCAGTTCACCTTTCCCTACTGCTACTGTTCAGTCAGCAAATCCAAAAGAAACAAGCTAGCTGTTAAGACGAAGAGCCCATTCCACCTTTTGTTGAAGAAGTAACTATAATAGAATCATAGAATCATTAAAGTTGGAAAAGACCTCCAAGATCACTGAGTCCAAGTGTTAACCCAGCACTGCCATGTTCATGACTAAACCCTATCCCATGTGTCACATCCACACAATTTTTGAACACTTCCAAGGATGGTGATTCCACCACTTCTCTGAGTAGCCTGTTCCAATGCCTGATCACACATGCAGTAAAGAAATTTTTCCTAATATCCAATCTAAATCTCCCCTGGTACAACTTGAGGTTGTTTCCTCTCGTCCAGTCACTTGTTACCTCAAAGAAGAAATAAACCCCCATCTCACTACACCCTCCTTTCAGGCTGTTGTAGAGAGTGATAAGGTCCCCCTTGAGCCCCTTTTCTCCAGGCTAAACACCTCCAGCTCCCTCAGGGGTTTCTCATCAGACTTGAGTTCCAGACCCTTCCCCAGCTCCGTTGCCCTTCTCTGGACATACTGTAGGCCCTCAATGTCCTTCTTGCGGTGAGAGGCCCAGAACTGGACTTGGGTCACAACAACTCCCAAATGGGGTTGTTGTGACTCAGGTGCAGGACCCAGCACTTGATCTTGTTGAACCTCATCCTGTTGGCCTTGGTCTACCAACCCAGCCTGTCTGGATCCCTTCCTACCTTCCAGCAGATCAAGACTCCCACTGTGATATTTTCTCCGTTAGTCTTCCCCCTGGTTCTTACCCACAAATACTCAGCCCTATCACCACCATCATTAAGGTGCAATGAAAACGCTCCTTGACATACAGGGCCACTCAACCACCTCTGCTTCCTTGCCTATCCCTTCTGAAGGGTTTATAGGCATCCAACAGAGCACTCCAATTTTGTGTCATCCCATCATGTTTCTGTGTTGGCAACTATGTCAAAGTCTTCCTGGTGCGCTGTGACTTCCAGTTCCTCTTGTATGTTGCCCTTGCTGTGTGCATTGGTGTAGATTCCCTTTAGCTGGGTATTGATCCCACTGCCTTTCTGGAGGGAGAAGCCCTAATTCCTGCATGACTGTTCCCAGCAGCCTCTGTGGTTTCTAATGCATCAATAAGTTTTGCATCCTTGCTGCTGCAAATTACTTCCCAAGTAACACACAGGCACAAAAAGATACTTTAAGGGACAATGACATCATAGTTTCAAAGAAAGTATTGATATTCTGAGCTTATATTTAATTGCAGTTTTTGAAAGTTCTGATAAACATCGATAATTTTGTATTAGGCTTTTTAAACTGAAGCTCTGTAGAGGCCCAAGATGTTTCAGTTTCCCAAATGTCCTTGAGCACCTGAAGTTCTGAACAGATGTGACTGCATCCAAACGCTGCACTAAGTTATGTGTGAGTGCCATAAATATTTCAAGGTTTTTAAATATTGCCCTAAATTCAAAAATTGTCACACTGAATACTTCTTGGCTCTAGTCCAGTGATGTAAGTATAGCTTCAAGGAAGAATTTGGATAATGTCTGAGTCAAAGATGGCAAGACAATAGCACAAAGCCTTGCTGCTGCTTAAAAGGTTTAAATGACTCAACTGAGGCTGGATTAATTTAGACAACATGTCTGACATTATTAGGTAGAAAACTTACTGGTAAGTTTGGTGTTTGTTCTGAGCATTTTTAGTCCACCTTTAAACAAGTGGAACTCCAGTGACTTCAGTAGTATTAGCTCTGATTTATGCAGGTATAAATGAGAGAAGAATCTGCCCATATGTCTTCCTGCATGCCTGTAATAAATCCTGCAGGCTATTGGTGCTATATAAATAACATGTTAGGTTTGGGATAAATTACCAGACAGAGGCTTACATATAAATATTGTCAGAATTGGGTTTATGAGGTGATTTTTGTGGCATAGCTTACAAATAATGTCATCACATGCAACTTTTTCACAGATTATTCAGGAACAAGATGAAATAGCAGAAGCAAAAAGAATTTGGGGTTCAAGTGAAATTTCTAAACAGTCTGTGGCAAAATGCAGATTTATTTCCAAGTTGCGATTTTTTTATTTCTCTTACTATGCACCGTTTTGTTCTTTTTCTTGAAGTATTGGTTGCAATGATATAAAAAAGACAACTGTCCCTTGCAATCTTAAGTTATGAGTATTTATGTTGGAGCAGTCAAAGATTCTTTACAAATACTGGATTTGGATGCACCTATATTTCAATAAAGGGATGAGAGTTTGAGGGGTTTTGCTATTGGCCCCTTACACTACTATTAGCATCAACCCTGTTTAATTTGGTTCTTAACTGCAGTAAGATGTCAGTGCCACTTGCAGAGCATTTAACTATGAAGATAAAATCATTACTTTTGAATATATCCCCAAGAGGCTACAATAAGAACTTTTAATTTAGTAGTTTCCTAAATTGTAAATAAATACACAAAGATATGTTGACCTTCAAGAGCTGTTATCAAAATTATGCCTCTTTTTTTTAATCGCATTTCTAGATTCGTGTTTGCCTGATTGTTTTTTTCTTTCTTTTATTTTTTCATGTGTATATCTAAGCACAGTATTTCTAGAAAACTGAGTCAGTGATATGATTTCCACTAGCAACAAAATGTAATCTGAATTTTGGGGCTTCTCCCTAAACCATGACTAACCAGCTTATACACCAATAAACAACCCTTAGCCCTCAGACTACAAAAACTATCGCAGGCACATGGAGCTGAGGAAGACCAGAAGTTTGGTCATTAGCATTAACTTGTGACCAGCTGTTGATCTAAGTTTTCATGAATTGCCCGATGTCTATAATTTATGAATACAGCTGTTGTCTCACAAGTTCAATGAATTGTTCCTTTTTTCTTATCTCAAATCTTTTATTCATCTTTGTTGTTATTTCAAAACCTTTTTAAATGAATAAATGTTAGGGTGGCTTTAGTTCTGCATTTTTTTTTATGTTATGGTTGTTAATAATTGATTCCAGTCAAGAAGAAAGTTGTAATTAATAGGCTCATTTTACTGACTGTACATTTTGCTAATACACTTGTGTTTTGCTCAAGCCTTCTGGCATAAGTCTCTATGTATTCTTGATGGTGTGTCTGCAGAACCTCCATTAATGTTAGAATGATTTATATGTGCACTGTAAAAGGCATAAACTGTGTCTACTTTTAATCCACCTCTCCTAAGTAAACTAATTCCCTGGAATCTGTAGAAGCGAAGGTAGAATAAGTTCAAGATAAGTTCAAATTTCTTGGATGGTTATCATGAAGACTGTTCTTCCTTTGGGATGTAAATTATTTTAAAACCACATTCAATACAGTTTTGTATTGCTGTTTCTTTTTATAGCTAAACCCTATCATTGTGCACAAGTTCTCAGTGACACATCTGTTAAAAGATGTAAAAAGATGGTGGAATATTCATGTGACTGATGGATCAGATCCCTGCTTTCAGCCACTTTCTGAAGAGTCAAGCTAAACTTCTGCTATACTCAAAGCCTATATGTAAGTTTTATGGTCTTATCTCGTCCTGTTAAGGAAAGTTTAACATTGGTTCAAGTTTACCAGAATTGGATTTTTTGAGGAACTCAAGATTAAACAGAACTGAATTCTTTTTTAATTTAGGGTATTTATGTAAGGTTCACATTCTACCCAGCTCACATTGCATGTGCTTTTATTCCTCCAGACTACAATTAAAATTCATTTCTACATTTTGAGATTGAATAAACTCTACATTGTTAATACATATTTCTGTGGTTTGATGAAAGAGCCTGTGATCCTTCATAAGCTGACAACTCTGCTCCAAATCTGAAGGGATGGATATGGATGCAATCAGCTAAGTGAGTCTTTATGTTGCCTGGCATCAGCACAATCAGATGTGGTCATGACACCGAAGGAATGAAAAGTGCAGATTTCGGACTAGGAACTGGAAATAATGTATTTTGCTGTAGTGACCAGGGAAAGGATCAATTACTGGGAGCAAGCCTGGAAGGAGCACAATAGACCACAGTAAGATGAGACAGAATTCCCAAAGATAAGGTTTACACATCAATTTCATTGCTGCTTTGGAGATTTCAGAAAGGGCTGAGCTGAAACAGTAATTGTCTTATAACGTGTTTATATGCTAACAAAACACATCATTTTCTAGAAAAAAAAGAGATTATAACTTGAGATATCTGTTTCTGTGATAGCTGCTTATCTGAGAAGGCAGAAACTAGCACCTCTTCTGATATCACCAAGGAAAAAAGCTGTGACACAGTGAAGATACTCTATTACTTTGTGACAGGTTTGAAAGGTAGTCTTTTAAATACCCACAATCCATCAAATTAATTTTTCAAGGGATTATTGATCACAATGCAAGGAAAGGGTATGATCTCAGTTAATCTTAGTTCTATGGTCTTAGAGATTTGGTTTTAGAAAAAAAAAAAAAGAGTTTATTCTGAGCCATGATATGTCTCCTTTTTTTGGTATCCATGATGGGCAGGATTTCCTCTGGTTTTTATTGTTATTTTCTCCTTTCCTTATTCTATTACTCTATTCCTTATTCCCTGCAAGCCTCATTAAGGAACGGTAAAAGAGACACCAATCTTAGCCTTGATTGTGGAGTTCTTCCACAATAAGGAAAAAATCTAAGGAAATAGGGAAAATAAAAGGGAATATAATAAGGGTAGAACAAGGAAAAAAGGAAAGAAATAAGGAAAATAAGGAGAAAGAAAAAATAATAATATTCAGGCAACAATAAAGGAGACCTGATAATTCTTGAAAGGAGAAAGGAAAGTATCCTAATGTTAGTTCTTGATTCTTCTGAAACCTCAGATTTTATGGATAGTAACTTTAATGTATTAAGCACCCAAAAAAAAAGATTAGATTTCTAATATTTAAAAAAGGCTTTGGAGTTAAAAGCAGTTTTCTACAGAACCGAAAGTAATAGATTCTAAAGAAACTGAACTGTCTTGAAAGGTTGGATTTTTTTTCTTGTGCAGCATGACTCTTTAATTTAGTCCTGTCAGTGTACTCGCATTTGTATTCATTATGCAGATTCCTAACAAATTCTCTTTTTAAATTTAGCATGCATCAGGTGGCTTTCTCAGTGATACTGAAATGTAATAAACAAAAGCGACTCATAAGGTCTTTTCTTGCCAGTCCAATGTTAATAAGTTGAGTTTTCCTCAATTCTGTGTGGAAGTTGCTTTTGTTATGAAGGTGAACCAGGTTCTGAGGGCAGGTCAAGGTGTTCTGTCCTAAGCCTCACAACAGGTCTGAACACAGTCTCATCTCTGAAAAAGAGTTATAGAAGGTATCTAGTGTTGCTGTTTATGCAAGTAAATATTTCCATTACCATGAGAGATACATGTAAGGAGAAAAAAAAAAATCTCATTTTGTTTTAAAGCGCCCTTATTTTTCTTTTTCAAACTATTTCATTTGTTTTTGAATTCTTTTAGTATAAAAACTGGTGTGAGAAATAGAAAATGTTAAAGTTGTTATTAATGATTTACTAAGTGTGTCATAACTCTTTACCATTCAGTCTGTTTATTATTTTATATTTATGACTATAAATGTTAATGTGTGTGTACCTTTAAGATTCTTTGATCTAAAGCAGAGGTAGCTGAAAAGAAATTCAGCTAGAGAAACTTCCAGCAAGTGCAACTAGATTTGTTTCTTTCATGAGGAAGAAAGTCCATTTGGAATAGCCCTATTTTATTCATAAATCAACAGTAGACAATACACAAAAGTAAAGGTATTTATCTTCAGAAAATACAAGGTCATGGAAAAAAATGAAGAAAAGCAGTTCCAATTTTATACTGTCCTATCAAACTGTGGATGTGTTTGTGTTAGTCTTTTATGTTTCCCAGAGAGAAGACAAGTAAAGGAAAGTGAAGGAGGATCTTGATTTTATTTCTTGACCTGAAGCATACATTAAAGAAACAAAAGAATAATTAAAAAATGAAATATTATTTTGAAGGGAAACATCTTGCTCAGGAAGGAGAGGAAAGACTAAAGAAATATCTGCTGATCCCTTTATCAGAGATGTCTATGCTTGTTCTCAGGTTTATCACAGAGGGAGACTGAAAACATCTGATAATATCCTACATTATCAACATTAGATATCAGATGGATGGGACTTTTTGTGCACAAATGCAAAGTCATTCAGAGCACAGGTTTCAGCATAAAACTAAATCAAAACATCTGTTTGGAGGGATGTGCTGTGGGACTCAGGGTGGGATTCAGTGCCTAATGACAGCCACTGAATTTAGCAATTTACATACTGTATAAAAGGATCTCTTGTTGCCCCTCCAAAAGGGTGAGAACAGTCCACTTGTCCCAAGCCATATCTCCAGCCTCATATAGATATTTCAAAATCCTTGACATGTCTAAAATGAGCTAAAACTCTTGTGAATGCCTGCTTGGCTATAGGAGAAGTAGAAAGAATGAAATGGGAGAGCTACGGATATGCATCTCACCCACTATTGAGGAACCTTTAATAATGCTGAGTAGAAGGCACTTTAGATGAGTTGGCCAGGAGGTGACAGACTTAAAATTTTAGGACAATAAGGAGAATGAAAAAAACATAATGAATTTAGGAAAAAATACTTCACTTGCCTTGGAAAACTGGCTGATGAGCTGTCCTGGAAAGCTGCTCCAAGACAAAATAATAGTGATGATGATGACGATGACAATAATGTTTCTTTAAAGCAAATGCCAGTTCCAGAAGGTTCAAATACGACCAATTCAACTAAGAAGGAAATATAGAAGGAATAACAAGAGATCAACTTGGCCAACACATGAACTATCTAAATTTGTCTTGAATAAAACAGTGGAGATTAGGAAGCCTGAGGACAGAAATCCAGCAGAAGTTTGAGCAGAAAAAAAAATCAAAAAAGTCAAGGCACTCTGTTCTGTGATTATGTCAGCAAAGGTTGTCGAGAGTATGTAATAAAATATTGTCAGTGAACAATGTAGAGAGAATGGAAATAAATAGACATAGAGGATCAAGCTGCTTCTTCCAAGAGGACGAAAATTATTAGTTGATAGTACTGAGAAAAATGAGGCATCTAATGCCTTTTTGCATTAAATTTCACCAAAATAGTCAACTATGATCAGATGGTTAAAACAATTAGAAACAGTGATGTAGGAATAAAACCTCAGCTCACAGTAATTAAAGAACAGATTGGAGTGTGCTTATATGAATTAGATGTTTTCAGATCATCTACAGTGATAAGCTGGATGGCTAATGAGATCCTCAAGTCATTAGCAATTACCTTACAGAACTCATGTAAATGAGCAAACCTATAAATGTCCAATAAAAAGGGAGGTTACTGAAATTATTTTATTTCCTTTACAACTTCACAATTTCCTCCTTCTTCTCAGATTGTTCTTCTCCAGTCCTTCCTCCCAGATCGTCAGTTGTCCCTCTGCTGAGGGTTGGGTATGTTAGTATGAATCAAAAGGGATCTTAATTAACAAAAAGACATAAAGGTTTAAGACTTGATTGTGTCCAAGCATACAGAAACATGCTCGTGTCTCAACTATCACCAAATTTGGACTGATCTGAGTTATAATCACAATTTAAATAAGTAATATAAGCATAAATATTACATCTACAATATAGAAAGAACAGTGTATTCACATTTTAGTTGTTCTGTTCCCCAGGATCAAGTCTCACTTAACCTGAGTGGCCAGCAAATGAGTGGGAGCAGGAGAGCACAGTGACACATCACCTCTGCACACTGCTACAGAACGTGGGTGGGCAGACAGTTGGGCACAAATTTGTCTTAAATTGCTGATGCCGGAGCTCATCTGCCAAAGCCTGAAATGACTTCCCAAGGTGCAAAGTAATGTATTATCAGCTTTTGGAATGATTCATTTTTCTGAATTCTTCTAAACGTGAATCTGGCTGTAAAGGAAGGCTGATTACTCAGTTCCTCCCTGCACCAAGTTCAGTCTTTTGCCCACAGTTCAATACAGACAGGGAAGTGACTAACTTGTCATTTTTCTTTTACAGACAGCTGCTGGGGTATAATTGGTGAGAGAAAATGAACAACCATCTACAATTCGTAAAGGCTGGGAAAAAACCCATTCAAATCAATCAAGGGAAAGCAGGAAAAACTGCAAAGCAATGCAAAATTGGGGGAGAATTGGAAAATGATCACTTTAAAAAGAAAAGGAGAAATAAAGTTGAGGAGAAATTGAGAAAAGAACAAATGCAAGGAAAACAAAGTGAGACCTACTGAAATGTTCTATCATCACTCTTTAAGGTTAAGTAATTGAGAAGAAATGTCTTTGGGTACACATATATGCAAAAGTAGAGTCACAGGAAAACCAAGTAGAAGCTCAACTGGGAGTTCTTTAGGTACATAAATATAGTTTTAGGACCCAGTTACTACAGTCTGCCTCTCAGTAAGGATTTTTGGCTCAGGCACAGTGTAGTACCGTGGAAATTGCCTCCCTTATTGCTTACATCTGACCAATTACTTCACACAAGTGAGAGTTTGGGAGCCATTGTTTTCTTGGAACATCTTTGCAACAGCACCTTGCTACCCTTATTACAGCCTTCGAGAGAAATTTTCACTGAGGCTCCTGATGACTAGTTCAGCATCATGTAGACAGACTGTCATGAAGTGGGTAATTGAACATAATTTGTTGCATCCTTGGCCAAATCAGATCCTGCTAAATTGTTTTCTCTTTTAGGGCTGAAAGAAGATAAAATTTGTCTACATTAGTAATTTCAAAAGTGTCTGAACACACTTGAGTATGTACCATACCTGGTACTGTTGGGGGTCCACCCTGATGTGTGGTTAATACCCAGCCTCTCATCTTGTGGGGTGGGATAGAGAGAACGTGAAAAGTGAGAAAAGTTTTAGACAGTTTAATAGGTAAAGTAAAAGCTGTGTATGCAAGCAAAGCATGAAGGGGAATTCATTCACTACCTCCCATGGGCAGCAAGGTATTTATCCAGCTCCAGGAGAGCAGGGCTCCATCAGACAGAATGGTGACTTGGGAAGACAAATGCCACCACCCTTAATGTGTCCCTCTGCCCTTTCCTCTTTCCCCCAGCTTTTATTCCTCAGCACAACATCATATGGTATGGGATATTCCTTGGTCAGTTGGGGTCAGCTGTCCCAGCTGTGTCCCCTCCCAGTTTCCTGCACATCCCAGCCTTCTCGCTGGTAGGTTGATGTGAGAGACAGAAAAGGCCTTGGTGCTGTGCAAACACTGCTCTCAACAGATATAGCAATGGTGTATTATCAACATAGTTTTCATCACAAACACAAAGCACAGAACCACACAAGATAATATGAAGAAAATCGACTCTATCTTAGCCAAAATCAGTACCAGTACCTATTCATTGTATCTGTGTAGTAAGCTGGTTTAGTTTCATTATGTGTCAAATGAAGTAAACTAACATTTGCGATCTGTCTGCAGGAGAAATGTGTAATCACACATTCATAGTCATTACCAATTTAGTATGTTCAGAAAAAAAAATAGATGTGAATTTATAATTAAGATCTTATCTTATTTACACAACTGGACACTGTCCTGGACGACCTACCCTGACTGGCCACACTTGAGCCAGGTGGTCTAGACTAGATGATCTCCAGAGGTCCTTTTCTGAAGCCTTGATTCTTTCTCTATAACTAAACACTAGTCTCACCTGCAACAAGCCTTACTAATAAAAAAGGATACAAAGGAAGCATAACTTTCTTTTCCTTTTTTCCTACTCCATCATAACAAGCCTGTTATGTCTCCTGACCATCTCTCCCTTTGCAGTTCAGTAATAATGTGGTTTTTAAAGAATTTCTCTCAACCCATTACTTTCAGTTTTGCTTGAAGTTGGGATGAAGGACACACTATTACATAAATCTAACAGTTCAAATACAGTTCTGAACTTTCTTGAAGTTAAGGCATAATCTGAAGGCAGTCTTGAGGTCTGGAGTCAAGCAAGTAAAGAGACAAGAGCGGACACACTGAAGTCAAATTACTACTCTGCCCTTTCATAAAGACAAAAGAAAATATCTTCAAAATTTTTACCAATACCTGGACATTAAAGTTGAGTGCACACTAAGGATAGTTGCAACAACACGAGATTAGGAGGAACTGTTAGTTCCCTGAGGGGAAATCTCTCTTTACAGAGAGATTTTGATAAATTAGAGTGTTGGGCAATCACCAACCATATGTAACCTAACAGGTGAAAATGATGGATTCTGCACACGGAATGGTGAAATCCTGGATTGTGGAAGAGTGAGGGACAAGAGCCTGAAGTTCAGTCCTGCAGAAACAAATCCGGGGATTTGGGTTGGTGTTAAGTTTAACAGGAGCTAACAATATGTCCTGGTGATCTCGAGGCACATTATGCACAGTTGAAAGTGGTTGTCCCGCTATTCTAAGCATTGGTGCAGCCTCCCCAGGAACTCTGCAGTTTTGGGCTCCACAACATAAGGACATAAAAGTATTAGAATGTGTCCAAAGAAGGACAACAATATAAGATATATGGTTTAACTTTAGATATATGGTTTAACTCTTTGGACTGGTCCACAGTGAGTATCTAAGTGATTATCTTCCAGCTGAGCTATTTTGACTGAGAATACATTTACTTATGAAACATTCCATTTTAAAATAACATATATTGACCTGTTTTAATACTGACTTTTTATGTCTGACAGGTTTTATTTCAAAATGGAATATCCATTAGTCAATTTTGACATTTTTAGTTGCAATGGCTACCTAGTGAGCTTTGGATCCTTTTGTATTGCACCAGAATACATCAAAAAATAATAAGTTGGTTTTTTTTTTTTACTTTAATGAGAAATATAATTCAATGTTTTTCCTCGTGAATAAAAAATAGTCTTAGCTAATTACTGGAATTAGAAGATTTTAAATTTCCATATGGTTATTCATGATTTCCACTTTCAGCCAGGGTTAATCTTTGTGGTTGAGAAAAAAGACAGAAAGCAATATTTATAACCAAACATCTAATTCATTTACAGTAGAGATTTCTGTATTTTCTATCTCCTCATCTACCTGAGGCCTTTCTCCTGCTGAGCCACAAGTGATGGCACTAAACCAGCATGGGCTCATGAAATTAAATAAGTGCTTTTGAGTTGCAATTAATTCCTTTATCTACAAATTACTTCTAGGCTTTATCAAATGCAGATTGTCAAATGCTTTCACTTTGGCTAAAATTACACTGCTACATTAGTAAATTCTGAGCACAGGAAGGTCAACTTAAAAACCTGAGTTCCTCAGTACACAGCTTTTCCATATACATAATTTGTAAATATTGCCCTTAAAATTCACAGATATCATGGACTTAGTGATTATATATGGTTCTATCTAGATAGAGTTTTGCAAGGGGAAGTCTAATATGCTCCATCAACACAATAAAGAAATGCAAGCCTACTCTCTCTCTGAGACAAACTGGAGCCCTGTGAACATAATTAGAAAACAATCCTCCTTGAGAGCTTTAGCACTGAACTCTAGGGCACATTCAAAGCCCAGAACACACCCCACAACAACCCCCCCCCCACCCCGTGACCTGGGCTGCATCCAAAGCAGTGTGGGCAGCAGGGGAGGGAGGGGATTCTGCCCCTCTGCTCTGCTCTGGTGAGACCCCACCTGCAGTGCTGCCTCCAGCTCTGGGGTCCCAGCACAGGAGGGACATGGACCTGTTGGAGCGAGTCCAGAGGAGGCCACCAAGATGATCAGAGGGATGGAGCAGCTCTGCTATGAGGAAAGGCGGAGAGAACTGGGATCATTCAACCTGGAAAAGAGAAAGCTTTGTGGTGACCTAATGGTGGCCTTCCAGCATCTGAAGGGAGCCCACAAGAAAGATGGAGAGAGACTATTTTCAAGGGCCTGTAGTGACAGAACAAGGGGGAATAGCTTCAAATTGACAGAGAGTAGGTTTTGATTAGATATTAGAAAGAAATTCTTTACTATGAGGGCGGTGAAGCACTGCCATGTGTTCCTCAGAGAAGCTGTGGCTGTCCCATCCCTGGCAGTGTTCAAGGTCAGGTTGGATGGAGCTCTGAGAGACCTGGTCCAGTTCAAGGTGTCCCTGCCCATGGCAGGGGCTTTGGAAAAAGATGATCTTTAAGGTTCCTTCCAACCAAAATCATTCTATCATTCTATGATTCAATGATTTTGTGGAAAGAAAATTCTGTACTATAGTGGATTTAAGACAGTCAGGGCCACTCCCGGGCAGATGGAGCTCGTTAGCCCTTAAAAAGGCAACCCATCTACGTCCTAAGGACCTTGCTGCCACCGTCCAAGCTCGCTTGGCCCCGGCAGATGAACCTTAGGATTAAAGGGTGGGCTCAGTTCCGCGCACACTGTGCCTCACCTAAAAAATCCAATGCGCAGGCTGGAAGGTGTAAAGACCTTCCCCGGATCTTCGCTCACAAAGACTGGCCATTATAAATATTGTATCAAAATTACTTTTATGTTCACAGTTCTGCTGCTCTGTGTGTGTCAGTGGCAAGACTATCACGTCGAATGCTAAGCAAGGGTGCATTATTTTGACTAGTTAAAGCATATTGTTAGATACAGTGCTTTATGAAAGTGCTTTATTATATATGAAAGTATTCTATCCATATAAAGACTTTTTTCCTTTCTGCAGTTCATTCAACTTATTCAGTAATTTAATATTAACATAAAAAATGCAAAAGCATAACATTGATTCAGAAAACTATTCATAATGTGAACAGGATACTCTGCCTAGATTCACTCCATAACTAGTACAAGGGATCTTCTCTAAGGAGCACTTTTCAGCCAGAGTCTTAGTTTAAGTGTCATGCCTTACCTCTTGGAGAAGCTTTGCCTTTACCTGCAGTTGATGAAAGTGATTCTTTTCTATGTGAAAGTCACCCTGTCCTATGGTAATAAGACAACTAGAGACAAAGAAGTTGTTTATCCCTTATCTCCCACTGTGCCAGAGCGTCCTCAAAAGAGTGTTCAAAGCTTGCTTACTTTATACTCGAGAAAGTTCACAGCAAATATATACTGACTCAGTAACCTGTAACTCAGGTTTTGGTGAGACCATCCTGAGAACCTGTGTGCTTCAACATTTAAGTTCCTTGGTGAAATTCAACCTCTCAGCAATTTCTTCAACAGGGTCTGAGTGCCTGTTGATCCATAAATGCATCTCAGAAGTTGTAGACCTCAGATTCTCAGCAGGCAATGTGTAACCAGGAGGCTGAAGGTTAGACAGCCTCAGACACATTTGTACAGTAGAATAACTGGAAGGAGTCTAAATCTACTAGAAACATTGTAATGTTGACACTGCTATCAGTAAAAGCTAAAGTAAGCCTTGAACACTAACCCTGCTTTAACACTGTAAAGGTACAAGGATAAACAGCTTTATAGGGAAAAAAATGTAGTGTAAAGCAAAGAAAACATACCTCTGGATTTGATAATTCCTCCCAAGAAGAGGTCATTTCCAGCAAGAATGAATCAATAAAAATCATATTTTGCACACAAAGACAACTTGCCTGTGGCTATTACTTTATATAAGTACTTTTTATGAAAGAGAAATGCCATGGTTAAAATTCTAAGAGGCTGAGAAATCTGTGAGTAACCCTCCATTCAATCTTGCCTAGAAAGTCATCCCTTTAAGCAGAGTTGGCAGAAAATGAGTCAATAAAATCTCAGTATGTGACATTTAATCCCTGACATGGACCACAATCTTGAGAACACTTGCAACTCTTTCTTACTGATGAGTTACTAGAATAGCTTTGCAGAAATATCTTCTTTTGTGAGGGGAAAGTAATTCTGCCACAGCTTCTCATGGGCTGCTGTCCTGGCATATCTCTAAAGTTATCGGAAACTTGTTGTGTAGCAGTTCTTTAGCTACTTACCCCTTCAGAATGGTTGATTATGCTGAATTTTAAGTGATTCAGCAATAAACCACAAGTTACAATTCCAGTTACATTTTTTTCACAGCTTTTTCCAAGTTAGTGAAAAAATTATCATTTTCAAAGGTAAAAAAGTATTTGCTGTGAGAATTGGACGTTTTTTATTCCAGTGGGAGGGGATGTTTTCCTTCACAGTAAAGAAGCTGATATGGCTTTACTGGGCAGGAATATAATTATTGTCCGTTTGAGTGATTTGAAAGAGACATTAGTATCTCCAAAACGGAATAGGTCAAATAAAGGTGCAGTGTCAGGAAGAACTAACCATGTTGTTAGTATAAAAAATACTAATTAATGTGGTGAAGAGGTTGTTGAATCTGATTGATCACATGGATGTATGTGGAATATAGTGGGACTAAGGTTTCCCTAGGTTAATGGTCTGTTTCAAAAATACAGCAGAGTTTTCAGCTAGGAGTGCTCTGATCAGAGACTTGATCTGTCAGCTGAATTGGGTAGATGGGGAAAAAAAAAATTGAGCATCATGAGTCATTTATCTCTTATGCTGCGAGTGTGGTCTCTGTTTTCAATTGTTTTATTTTAGCCTTGATAAAACCTTGAAAAATAAAATACTGAATGTTCTTATAAATAGTGACCATGCTTGTATATTTAAAAAAATGTGCTGTTAACATGTTAAAATCTTCCCAGTGTAGTTTTAGCCTGTGTCATCCAGAAGCCTCTGAAACAAGTTATACTCTGAAACAAGTTATAGATACGTTCCAGGAGTCTGTGCATCAGCACATCAGAAAAGGAGGTTTTCTCACCAGACATCTGAATGGGAACATTCTATTTCAGAAGTTAGAGGAGTTTAATTGTGTAGAGATAGGACTCTGTGCTTTGACTGACTCAGCACTGCAAAGAACAGAACAAAAGTTCAATTTAGTGGTGAAGATGCAGCTCTAGAGACTGGACTTCAAATACGTCTCTGTCTGGGTGTTTAAAAACTTACAAGATGTTTTTCCCCATCCCCTCACCACTGGTGAGCCATTTTCATAGCTGCTAACACAAGTCTCTGTGATGGTAAAGGCAACATAAGCATGGAAAGCCCTCTGACATATGCAAAGCAGGAGGGATGTAACCTGTACCTGTACGGAGCCTGAAAGCCCATATTACAGTGGCATAATAGAGCAGGATTTGTACCTGTTAGTCAGTTAATCTGCTTTACACTTTATTCCCTGTGACATGAGACATTTTCAAGTTTTAGGGGAGGATTTTTGACAAGTTCTACCCACAAATCACAGGTTGGAGAGATGTGCTTCACTTTCATATGGTTACATATCTAATCCAACACGCTCTTAAACTGCCTAATCTACCACTCTTTGGCATTCTCCCTGCTGTTACTGTAAGTAAAGAAAAACTCAAGTCACATAATACAATATCTATTAAATCTTTAAAATGCACACACAAAATTTTGATTTCTCCAAATTCTTAATGCTTAAATGTCTTGTTACATGATTTTTTTCCTTCCAAAACTCATTAAAGACTGTGGAAGCTGGACTAGGCTCTTTCCAAGTTATGATTATATATATTAGTACTTTGGTTTGTTAGTTTTTGGGTTTTTTTAGAACAGCAATTTCCAACCAGTGAGGGATCTGGGTGTTATGATATTGCACTGAGTGGATACAATATTAGCTGCTTTTTCATTGCACTACATTTTGGAGGTGAATATTTTTAGACCTACTTCTACATTGCAATCTGTCTTGGCTATATCTCAGGGTAACAGAAAGACTAGAACATTTGACAGATATGTATTTCAATAATTTGTACGGCTTTAGAACAGTCTCCTGGAAAGCAAAAAGGCTCCATATAGATCCTTTTCTGAGATAAAACTTCACTAGAAATAGCGTAATGATGTTAATTTTCTAATCACTGTTGCATATGTATAAGGCATAGCAATTGATATTGTCAGCCATTTCAGTGGGAATAAATGTCAATTTAATTCACTCGGTATATATGAGAAAGTGCCACTCATATTACAGCTCTTGGAAACATTTACTGCCATCTTAATTGCCCTGGTGAATCTGAAAAATATAATCTCTAAGTTCTGTACTTGAAATTGATGAAATTTATTTCACTGTTCAGCAGATATTTTTTTAGGATTAATTTTAGTCTGAAAGTACCTTAAAAGAAATTTTCCTATGCATACTCAGAGGTAACAATCCTCTGATATTGTACAGGAATTAGATTCTAAAGTACTTCAGTGGTGTTGCACTTTACAAGCAAAGGAGTTTTATTACTACAGAGACTCTTGGACTGTATTTTACCATTGTAAAAAATAACATTTCTTGGGGTTTCCATCCAAAGAGACAGTATTTCTCCTTTTTAAAAGAGGAAACTGGTTTTAATAGTCAGTTCAATAAGTCCATTCTGGAAAACTGTGATGGTCAAACACCATTTGAAGGAAAATGCTTAATGTGTATTCTGTCTTTATAGTTACTTGGATGGAAGTCATGAACCATCTAAGCATCAAAAAGGCACAGAAAGAGTAGTTTTGATATTTCTTTTGTTGACTGGAAACCAGAAATGGCAGGATAAGAGGATCAGAAAGGCAGACATGTTACAAAGATTAGTTTTGCAGAATATTGTGCTGTCTACAGTGTGAAATTAAGAACTAAAAGACAAATCCTATTTGTCTCACTCAGAACAGTTGCTTTCAATCAATAAAGTCACATTAGTGTACAGACTTTCTGGATCACGTATTCACCTTACACTGCTGAGCAGCTGAAATGAATAGTCTGAAATGCTAACTGAGCATTCACAACCCTTATTGGCTTCACATTGAGTTGTAAGTGCTTGTCATTTCCCAGATTCAGATCTTTCATGCATAAAGTTCCCAATAAAATCAATGATCTCTGCATGTCTGGACCACCAGGAACTTCATTCTGCTATCTTTGATTTCTATCCGTAGATATTCATGTTTTTATTTATGGAGATGACAATTTCTATTCATGTCTCAAGGTCCCGTATTTTTCAGTCTAGGTAACCTCTTTGAAAAACTGTAGCTCTTTCCTGTCTGTTCTGCTGGATTTATACCCTGTGTGAAGATATTATGGGCAATAGATAGTGCAGGTCCAAATCAAAAAAACTGTAAAACATCCCTTTGTCCTTCCCTAAAGACCCTTCCAGTGACACAACACACATTAACAGCTGCTCAGAACTGGGAAGAAAAAAAAAAAAAATTCCATGATATCAGGGATTTTAGGCCAAATAAGGAATTCAGATCTTAGGGCATTAAGTTTATTTTACCATGTTGTTTGGCACAGGTCCATGGTTGCTCATATACTAGAACACTCCCCTCCAACCCAGAGCCTCTTCAACAGTGAACAGGACAGGTTGCTCAAGCAGCAAGTCCTGATCTTACTGCCAGAGACTGATAACACTTCATTTTTCAGTCAAAAGGAGGCTGCAGAAGAGGTGGAACTCTATTACTTTTAAAACTGTGAAAAGTATATGTGCTGAGATTTCACCCTTCCACCCCTCAAGGGGAAAGGAGTGGAAAGAACAAATCTCAGTTCATATTCCTTTTGTGCAACTTACTGTGCATCTTAAGAATGTACCCAGCTTTGTGTACTTTTACTTCTTAAAAGTAAAATATATTACGCTGTTTCCAGTGCAAATGAAACCCTATTATTACCTATAGTATTCCACACCTACTTAGCACAACTTCCTGAGCACATAGCCAAAACTTAAATTGCAAAAGACAACGTTCTGTGGAGCTTGATGAAGGCAAAATGCTTTTAGAAGAAAGCATTGACTCCTCATCCAAGATCAGTACACATGGTGTTCTTTTAAAATAAAGCAGAATTACAGTATTATAGGGACAGAAGAACACCACAGAGCTGTGGTTTGGAAAACCTGAGAACTCCTGCAGAGAACATTGTTTCACATCATATCAGTGTGAGTTAACAGGGAACATAATGCTGAGCATAACCAGAAACATCTGAAAGTGAATTCCATTTCAGCGATAACTGTTTCTAATAGGAAAGGGAGGATTGAGAAAGACAACCCTTATTAAGCGACCTAATGTCTTAATATTCTGGTAGGTTAGTTTTCTGACATCTCCACATTGCAGTTCTATTCCACCTTATGTAAAATACAGGTTTTTTAAGGTGCTGAATTTGTTTTGCACAATTGAAGCTGCCATACTGAGGATTCACCTGACCCTACTGTTGTCGCAGGGTTCAGTCGGCTGAAATTTCCATACCATGCAAGAAATATTGTGCAAGACTTCTCTATTTTTGAAGTTTTACATTTTCTATCACTGTAAATTTGTGTAACAGACGGCTATAGATTGATTGTAGAGGTGACATTTCATGTCTATATTGTTGTGTTTCTTAGCTTACAGTACCTTATTACTAAATATCATGAAAAAATTGTACTTTGTTTTCATTTATGATGGCAATAATGAGCTGAGAAAATACTACCTCTTGAATCATTTTTGATCAAGAAGTTCTTATTTATTAAGCTAAAAACTATAATGAAAACTTGACCCAGCTGAAGAAAATATTTCCTTTCTCCTCGACATAAACCTGTGCTTTAGCATCCTTAATGCTACCCCTAAAGGTGGACATTTCCAACTTTGTTTTTCTGTCACAGAAATTTTATCAATTCATTATAATTCATCTGGTTTTGCTAGTTTTGTCCCAAAAGTGTTCTGATAGAATGAGTCCCTGTAGTGTAAAGGGGTTAGCTAGCAGAGCCTTTTAAAATGGTAACACTGAAATCACAGTGAAGTTACTGAAAATAAAGAACAAAAATGTCCCTTTATGATGTGATTCTTGAGTTGTCCTGCGTAGGTCCAGGAGCTGGACTTGATGATCCTGATGGGTCCCTTCTAACTCAGTGTATTCTGTGATTCCACAACAGACAAAAAAAGAAGTTCCTTAAAGCTATCTGGATAAAAATATTTCAAATTGTGTAAAAGCTTATGATCTTCCTACAACAAATATACTTTTAGTCCAAAGTTGACTTTTTTTCCAAAAACTGGTTGATGAACTTTAAAACAAACTAAGGGTCAGTACCAGGGAAGTCTTCTGTTATTTCAAAACCTTGCCGAACTTTGTTTTGTATCACATGTAGTTCCTTGTAACTTGACCTAACTTCTTCCAGCGCTTCATTGTGGAAGTTATTTGTTTAAAATCTTTATCTTAAAAATATATCTACCTCTCTGTAGCCCAAACAGCATGACCTTTTAATCATCAGTTTTACATCCCAAAGGTCCTTGTTCTGTTCTGTATGCAGCAGGCACTGGGGTTATTGCTGTTTCATAACTCACGTTTTTCTTGTGAAAAATTCAACAATATCTCGATTCAAAAAGTATGGATTGAGCTTCAATTAGCTAAAGATATGAGGTACTAAACTCCATTTGGGAATTATTGTGGTGAATATGGCATCTTTGTCTCCACAGCATCAGACTGCTGGGAGTGGATTGGTTGATCTCTATAACCCCTTTGTGTTTTGAAATGACAAGTACAGGAGGAATTGTGCCAGGCCTGATTGGTGCTCCAGTTTGTCCTTTGTGAACTGACTCATGTTTTGCTATTAGACTCTCATGCTGAGCAGCCAGAGAGGCACTCAGGGTGTAATGCAACATTGCTCTTTCATTTTCAGAGGGAGATACTGGGAAGATTCCCATTAATCAGGTTCCAAAATGGCACTTTCTTTTTTTCTATTGATTTGCTTTCCTCTCCTCTCATAATTTATTTTCCTGCATCCTTATTGTCGATCAGTTACCCAGATTGGGATGGTGTAACAAACCCTTCAAAAGACTGCAGGTTTTCAGGCTTTGTATGGATTTTTATTTATATGAAAACCTAAGTTAGCCTTATTGTACAGATTTAAGTATGTGTATATCCACATATGAGTTTTTATGCACTTTTTTGGTTTTTTGTTTCTCTTTCTAAATTGTGAGAAGATTTTCGGGAAGAAACTGCAGATGGTCTTATTGAAATAATAAACTGTGGTATAATTCTGTTGCTTACAAAAAGCATGGTGCTGGAACTCTGGTCTCTAATTCAATTTAAACCAGAAAATGGTTTCAAAGTAGAGTTTTTAACCAAAGCACTGCCAATCCTTTCAGAGTTATCTCTCCTTGAAAATATTAACTGTAGTTTAATCTGTTTGAAGAATCTAAATAGACTTTTTCTTTCACGTTTTAAAACTACTTTGTGCTGCCTGTCTCCTTAGCCTTTGCCGACACACACCATATACCAACAGTGACAGTGCTTTCCAAGCACCAACCTGTACAGACAGTCTGGGAAGCTCTCCCAGGCAGCTCTCACCTTGGAAACATTATGAATTCCATCTTCTAGTGCTGGACTTGATCCTGCAATAGCAATTACTCAACAGTTTGGTCAAGCTCAAATGTCGAACCATTAAAATCTGTGAACTCCTAAGCATGAGATTTAAACCTAGCACATTAGTGCCTGACAAAGGAAAAAAACAAAACAAAACAAAACAAAAAAACATTTGAAAACCCCCACTCACCCATCCACTCAACCAAAAAACCCACTAATATCCTAACCCTAGCCCAAAATCTAATCAAAACTCAGACATCATTGCTACTCTGCAGCAGTCATTTAATCGGGTTACTCAGGCAGATGCCAGCCAAAAACCCAACCTATTTCTTGTTCATATCTGATGGCAAGTGTAATCATCCATCTCTGCCAGAGTGAAGCTCTAATTCTGTATTTAGAATAAGTTCCTGCTTACTGCCTCTTTCTGTACAGTGAAATGCACGTGTGTGTCTACGAAGGGAGATGGGCGAGCTGAATGAAAGATGACTTTTGGGATTATGTCAAGTAGAGGTGATGGAGTGACTTAAAAGAAACTGATTATTAAATTTATAATGTCTTTAGGCCATGTTCCAGCTTTGTGCAGGTAGATGTGTTGTTAATTCATATTATCAGACAGCAGAAAAAGTGCTTTTTAGAAAGGTTAAGGTGAGCCTGAAAAGACTGACGAAAATCGCATTCTGTATGTCTGGAAGGTCAGTTTGGAAAGAGTAACAAGATAACTCTGTCTTGTAATGTTAGGGCTATAATAAAGCACTGTCTGTATCTAAAAATCCACTTTATAACCCCTGCAGACCAGCACAAAAGTTTCCACTAGTGATTCTGAGCTTAAGGCTCAGCTGTCCTTGCCTCTTCTTTCATTAGTGCGTTCTGCAGCTGGACTGCAAAATAGACCCTCTTGCCAGAACTGAAACAGGTCACTGAGATCAGAGCAGCTCTCTGCTGCTGTGGGTCATCCTGTGGCTCAACTGGAGCAGCAGTGTTGATGTGGAGCGGCATTTTTGTTTGAAAATGAAATGGTTTTAATCTTTTCTCTTTAAAAGATATGCTGTGAAATTCTGATTAAAAATCATTAAAATAATTTGGTATGGCTAGGAAGTAGGCTGACATCAGTTGCCCCCATCTCTCTCTGACTCTAGATTTCTGTTCCTTATGTACACATAGTTTTTATGCACATCTTCAGATGTAGCTTCCTTTACTCCCCTAATTTACTGTTAGACAGCTGAGCTGCTGTCATATAAATTATTCTCTTCAAAAAGAACCAAATGAGAGATGGAGTGGCTGGGTTTCTACATTCTGTTATTATTCATTTGAATGCTCCTTCTGTTAAAAAAACCCTGAAACTAATACTCACAATTTATGCATGAGAATTATTTCAATTACGTTAATGGTGAATATTTAAAGTAAGACTAGCAAAGAAACTCCTTAATGTAGCTCGTGCCAATAGGCTCTACAAAGCATTTCCAGATGTTATAGAGAAGAAAAGATAAACACTTGTAAATTTGAAACTGACTGTAGTTCAGTCCAGCATTGCTCTGTCCATGGGACTTTGATAGATATTCTTTGACAAGACCACATTCTGTCCTGTGGTTTAGAAATTTGTTGAATCACAATAATGAAGAGATTCCCAGCTGAGACCAAACATCTGCGTGTGGTGAATGCTTCAAGTTGATCAATGTCTAGTATTTTACCAGAAACTTTATCAGCACAATAAAACATGCACTTAGACAAGAAAAAAAAACAAAACCAAAACCAACCAACCAAACAAACAAAAAAACACAAAAACACACCAAAAAAAAAGAAAAACAAACCAAACCAAATGAAAAGAAACTTATATATTTTAACCTTTTCAACATAGTTGGTTTGCTTTAGCAAAACTAATTACTTATAGCAGGTGGAACTAGACATTGAAGAGAACAGGGAATGGCAAAAAGCCACAGGTTACTTAGAAATTAGACTGTGTGTACTTATGGAAGTGACCTTTTAGAACTGATAAAAGGTAGTGCTGAATGCTTTTAAAACTACAATTGAACAAAGCACATCTTGTGTACCAATAAATAAATGTCCATCAAAAAGGCAGTGTGAAATATATGAGACTCAAATTGATGTTTTATATAGCCTGGTATCCTGAAACAAAGACCAGTCCAAAGTTAATTTGTTGTACAAAGGTGGAAATTTTTTTAAACTATTCTCTATTACCTGCTTCCCATGGAATTTTGAATGAACATTCTACAATGCTAAAGTTCAGAATAATTACCCATAATTACTAACAAATAAGAGCTGTCATTAAGGTCCTGGATTCCACAGTATTTTTGAAAAAAATATGTTTGGGGATTTTTTTTTTAATAGTTTTTGAGTGATGGATCTCTGCAAACAGTTATTTTCTTAATTCATTTCAGGTATCAGAAGTTTTAGGACTAATTTTTTACACAAAGCTGTCATTTCAAAAGTTAAAGTAAAAAATACTTAGTTGTAAAAAAAAAAAAAAAAAAAAGTCCCAAGTACATAAATACCATGGGTTTTTTTGTTTATGTGGTTTGTGCTTCCTAGATAGAGTGCTTTCTTTAAAACATATGAATGTACTCACTCATCATCACTTGGAGATTTCTTCATTCTTTTCCTTTCCCCTCCAGACTAAAGCATGATAAAACATGGCAATTAAATTAGACATCTCCACACTACAGTTTTAGTTGTGAATGCCAAAATATGAGTAAAATTTTTTAAAAGAATCTCTAGTACCGTCTCTTCTTGTATTGAACAGTTTAAGCTAACTTGTTTGTAAAACATTTTATTCACTACTTTGCTACACAAAAAGAAATATTGAATTGAATTAACTTTGACATTCAAATAGCAGGTCACAAGGTTTTCTGAATGCAATAGCACTGAAAGGTCTGAGAAATTATGTACTGCCTTTGTATGAGAACACTAAGAAATAGTTTCTACTAATACTTGTATTACAGCAAACTGGGAAGAGAAAGGAATATATTAGTTTAATTCTATAAGGAAGGAATCAATGCTCTGGGAAATGATGATTTACCGAAGTTAGGAAAAAAAATCTTTGTCAAACCTAAAAATTATATTCAGTGCACCAGCCTAGTGCATAAAATACAGTAAAAGCTTCCAATTCTGATGTATCTGTGCTTTTGTCAAGCTACAGTTAGCTCAGCAAATATTTGAGGACCATTTCACTGGAAGGATAAAGGCAGATGCTTTGTGAAAAGGAGTGTGTCAGCATATTTCTCATATTAAGCAAAAACTAAGAGGAAAGAACAGATGGAGTAGAAGACTTACAATGGTTATAATGCACAAAATGTAATTTATATTTAAACAATTAAACATTTTGAATGGACTTCTTTAATTAACTTCCAGTGCAAAGCAGTAAGTACTGTAGGTGGAGTTATCAGGAGTTTCCTGTGATTTATGAGCTAAGCATGAAAAGTAATATTCTTAGGATGGTGTTGCAATAGCTACATATGCATCTGAGGATAACACTGGATACAATTTGAAAGGGCGAGCAAAAGTGATCTATTAATTCTTGGGGACAGCTGGTTGTTCTTGTTGCATAATTTAATTAAACTACATCCAAATATAATGGAAATTTTGCTAATTGGTTCTAAGAACTTGCTGAGCAAGTCTTATACTCTATTGTTAATGTTTGGATTTTTTTTCCTTTGCATACTTTTCTGACCCTGGGATCTATAGAGCAGATTTCTTTGTGGATTTCTTCACCAGAATTTCTTGCTTATCTACAAAGGGCCAAGTCCTGCATTTTGGAAGTGCAGATAATTTACCTCCACAAGTATTATCCTTGACATTTAAACACAGCTTTTGCAATCATACACATCCACAGTTACAAAACTTAAAGACTAAGCATATGTCTTTAGCAAAATATTGTACCAGATGTTTTATATTCCTTGTCCATGGCTTCCTTCCTGTGCTATTTTGAGACAGTCACCTTTCCTGTCTTCTAAAGTATCTCTGCTCGTAGTGTCTGGATGGGCCAGCTATGAACTTTCCTGATGCAACAACTGCTTCATCCAAACATCTGTGAGACTCCCTGAACTACACGTTTCTGAATATCACCCTTTCTGTTGTCCATCTAATCCTTTCCCCCTCATTGTTTAACTCATGTGTTGCATCTTGAGACAGCATCCTTCTGACACCTCAGTGCTTCAAATGCCACCAAAGCCAGCTCCTTGCAAGCTCAGTCCCTGACAAAGTCTGTAGGCTGTGTTGTTCATCCTCCTCTCCAAGTGGCCTCATGGACACCCAAGTGTGAGAGGCAAGGCTGGACTCTGATGTGAAAAAGTGTTGAATCATGCCTGTGACAGTGGTGCAGTGAAAACATACTTTTTTTGGATAAGGAAGAAAAATTATATTTTCCCCCAGTCAACTGGGGAAAATTGCAAGTACAAAGTCAGCTACTATCAAGCCTAAGCTTGAACCTTGTCCAGATAATTCACTCTGACATAACAGACACTACATCCTTCTTAGAGCTCTTGGAAAGAACTGAGAGAAATTTCAAACTTGAAAGAGGAAAAAGGCATTTGGGGAAAAGGAGAAAGAATGGAGAAAAAAATCAATGAAGAATTTTACTGGGGTCTTCTGTGCCCAATGGGATGTAGTTAATGCTGCTAATTACTGTCCTGTAGATCTCTTCCCTTCCTTTTCCCTCTATCCTAGGTTGGAAACCTATGATATCCAGGCTATTGTATATATATATTCAATGTATATATTCATGCACACATGTAGAAATGTGAAACCACTATAACCAAGCTGCAAGGGTGGTATGCAAGACCATATACAGCAAACAACGTGAAACACAAGCAATGAATATATATCTCCCTTTAACAATAAAATACATGTACACATGTATATAGTCCAGGATATGCAGAGATCTGAACAGCGGCCTCTTCCACATTCCCATACCTGAAGCAGCTCCTTGTTTTCACTGTGGTCTTGTATATAACACAGAGAAATCTCTCCCCATGCTGTCTATCACACACAACTCTATGCACGTTAAATTAATACTCTGAAATTTGTTCTACCAAGCTGTCAAGGTTATATTCCCACAGTGATCAGCAGCGAACTTTAATGATCAATAAACTTTTATTGATTTCTGTTTATGACCTTGGGGAAAGTGGTACCATTCCATCCTCAGACTTTCAAGACATCAGTTTTCGTCTCATGCCTGCACTTTTGGTGGTCCCAGTTCAAATTGCCTGTTCTCATTGAATAGTCTTCAAGCTGCAGTTACCTGGCAACAAACATTTTATTCAAATAGCCCAGTAACACCCACACTTGTAGGATCCTGGAGCATTTCACTGGAAAAGAATATTGATCCACGAGAAGATGCATATATAGGTATTTGCTTGTATTAAAACCTTTTAGTTATGACATCATCATTGGTACATTATCAAAATTGCTTCAGAGCAATCAATCTCTTTTTCCACATAATCTGTTCACATTACTGTCATATTACGAGTCCAGCCAACCAAGATGTACAGTCCTGAACCTACCTCATCTCATTTTACCACTAACCCCCTGATAAAGCAGTGTACTTTGAAAAGCTCTATGTTTGTGATATCAGGTATCTTTTTTAAAATTTCTTTTTAAATGATAAGTCACAAATAATCTTGCTGGAATATACAAATGTGTTCCATAAATATAAAAACATTTTAAAGTAATACAACCATTTGCATTATCCATGGTGCAATAATTACATAAAATTGGACATAATACAATTCTTAAGACTCTCAGCCTCTGATTGCTCAAAATCCAACTCAGCATCTATATTTACCTTTCCATATACATATTCTGCAATTCTGATGATAATCCTGATTTTACATTTGTTATGTAGAGTATAATTCCTATTTGTATGGATTTGTTCGTTTGTTAAAGGTGTCTGTGAGTTCTCCAGCATTGCTTTGCAGGACTCAGTGGGAAATTAATGTCTTAGCTCCTCTTGTTCAGCCATGGACTGACAGCAAGAGCTTGTGCTGGAAACCTTTCCTCCAACTGGATCAACATGTTCTGCTTTAAACTTCACGGGGAGAGCAAGAAGAGGGATCATAAAGGGTAATTGGTTTCTCCCTTAAATGTATATTCAATTACACAGACGACTGTTACAAACATAGAAACCTGAATGTTTGATTTGTCATTTCTAAGCTACAGAATCCCTGCCAGGATACTCTTCCTTTTATTGTGTCATGGAACATCCTACAGCTTTTTGCATAGTTGTCTTGTCCACTGATTACAGGTTTGATTTATGAAGGGAAGGGTTCCTTTCGTCTTCCTTTTTTCTTTCCCCCCACCCTTGTTTCTTTTCTTTTTTTTTTTAAATAAATGACATTAAATAACCAGAGTGTTCTGCACTTAGCACACATGGGTTTTAATTGGCTTCAGGCTTAATTTTTCTCCCTTTTTACCTGTGGAACTTTCCAATTACAGATTCCTCAAAGTGTAATTTTTGCACAACACAGTTATATCTATTCTCAGATATTCTCAAATATCCAGAAACACTTCTTCTCTATTTTGTAGTCCTTACACTTGCTCTCAATAAAATCCTGTATTATTTTAAAGTTTTTGTGCCCTAATTTAAAGACATTCTGCAGTGGACAAAGCCCAGTATATCTCTCACAACTTTTGAATCCATATGCTCATAACCATTCTAAAGGGCACTAATTATATGGTTATTTAGTTTATGATACAATTTAAAGTATTTTGGTGTTAAGTCTTTAAGAGACTGAGTTTGGTGGTTGAAGAAAAGTTATTTTAATTTTATTTGATGTGACCAGTTTTTCTGAACAATTAGGCCTACAGAAATCTGAATTTTCTGTGTGGTGATTTTAGGAGCTTCTAAAAATTATATTATAATAAAACCTGTTGCCTTTGGATAGCAAAGTCAGTAGAAAGGACTTGTGGTCATTATCCTCTTCTTACAGGGCATGAGCAGTGGAGCGAGCGCTGATGAAGTGTCTAGGGATGAGACACAGTGAATTTTTCAGATAAGCACTCAGTGCTTCCAAAGTTTAATGTTACACCAGTTTACACAGCTTGAAGGCATAAAGTCTGTCTGTCTCACAAGTCACTTAGGAGTACTTTCCACTTCAGTGAAAACTGTTATGTGTGTGAGAATGCATAACTACCAAAAAACCCCAAACAAACCCCTAAACAACCACAACAACAGTGTAGTTCTGTTAAGTTGTTTGGAACTAAATCATTGTAATTGTGGTATTAAATACTGAGACAGGCTTGGATTTGTGCAAAGACCATTCCAGAAATCAGTCCTTATTTCTTGTTGTACACATTAGGTGAGTTCTTATCTGGTATTCTAATATTTCAGGGATACAAAATCAGCCTCGTCAGTGTTGTAAATAACAGAACACAGCCTGCAGCACACTTAAATGCTGTACAGTCCACTGGTGAAATTGCAATAAAACTAAACATCAAAATAAAACTTCTATAAAAGTTAATAAGCTTAATGTGCAAGATGCTTTCAAGTATTTAGAGAAATTCCATCACCAGAAGTCATGATCACTATAAAGCTAGTACCATCATTATAGAATTGAGGAGGATATAAGTTTTTCCAAGCAGGTTTCCTAGTTATAATTATTACAGTGTGTACCAGTAGCTTAAACCAGTAGCCTTATTACTGAAAAGCAGTGAAGACTTTAAAGTGAATATTTGGTACTACCATAAATTTACATGGTACCAAGAGATTACTTGACATGAAAGACCAATGATCTGAATCAGGAAATGCATCGGTTTTCTCAGGCTTTCATGGATCCAGGAGTGTCATGGGCAGTCATAAGCAATGTAATATTTATTTTCTTTTAAAAACTGATGTTGTGCACTGGGTCTGGCTGAGTTGTAACTAACTTTCTTCACAGCATCCTGTAGGGGGTTGTGTTTTTTATTTGTGGACAAAAATGTCTGACTAACATTTTAGGTTTAGGGGTGACAGAACTGTGGCCTTTCAGCACCTGAAGGGAACCTACAAGAAACATGGAGAAAGACTTCACAAGGCAGTGACAGGACAAGGAGGAATGTCTTCAAACTGAAAGAGAGTAGGTTTAGGTTAGATATTAGGGGAAAATTCTTTACTGTGAGAGTGGTGAAACACTGAAACAGGTTTTCCAAAGTTGTGGATGCCCCACCCCTGGAAGTGTTCAAGGCCAGGTTGGATGGGGCTTTGAGAAACCTGGTATAATGGAAGGTGTCCTTGGCTGTGGCAGGGAGTTTGGAACTGGATGATCTTTAAAGCCCTCTCCAACCCAGGCCATCCTATGATTCTATAATTTTATGATTTTGGTTATTGCTGAGAAGTGTCAGCGCCTTCTTTTTTTTCCCCCTCTGCCCCCACAGGTTTTCTGGGGATGGGCAAGAGACTTGGAGGGGACACAGGCAGGAGAGCTGACCCAAAGAGACATCCCATACCACGAGGCATGCATAGCTAGGTAAAGGAAAAGGAAGGGGGGAAGTTCTTGTTTATGGTGGTTGTCTGTAAGGTGTGCTGAGGCCATGATTTCTAGGAAGTGGCTGGTCACTTACCTGACAATGGGAAATAGTGATGAATTCCTCTTTTTCTTTCATTTATTAAACTTTATTCATCTTGACCCATAAGTCTCCTTTTTCTTTCCCTTTCTCTCCAGTCTTCAGAAGGGAGGGACTGAGCAACTGTGGAGGTGATCAGCTGTTGGCCAGAGCAAACCCCCAGACATGCTGTCATCATTTAGAGGCTAATTACATTGGGAGCAGTTTGGTAGAGTAGTACAGGTCAACACTGAGAGGATTGCTGAATTTTCCTTAAGAGAACAAAATAACTTTTTTAGCAGCCGATGAGTAAATAGGCCTTTCCAGGATGGTCATGGGCATGGTTACGTTTGTCACAATTTTGCTTAGTCAGAAGTTGAAGTTTCTGACTGTTACTCCAAACCCCTGCCTGATAATTTGTTTTATTTTGCCAAAGATTTGACAGAGAGCCATGCTCTGAACCTTCATTTCTCCTACTCACAATTTAGCCTGTTATTTGATCATAATGACAACAGAAGAAACAAACAAACAAACAAAAAAAAAACCAAACAAAGTTAACTTTTAACCTGATGTAAAATTGTGGAGGTTTTTCCTACAAGAATCTGTGAGATTGAATTTGTAATAGTAAATTCTGCAGACTCCTTAGTGTCAGAAAAATTAATATAAGAAAACATGTTATCATGCTATACCCTGAATACTCAAAATAATGTTATGGTCAAAAGAGAACAAACTATATATGTAAACTCATAGGTTAATTTTGGTCCAATGACTGTTTTTAGTCTCATAGTGAAACTATGACCCAATTTACAATAATATTAATTCTCATGAGAAAAATTGATACAGGAAAAAAATTACAACTCTTACAATCATTACGTATTTAAACCTACTAACATCTACTCTTTTTTTCTGATATTCTACCTGCTCTTCAAGTGTCCCTCTGGGTCCTGAAGTTCTCAGGAAGGCCAGAGGAAACACAGATGTAGCCAACATGTGATACAACCAGCAGAAAAAAAGGGAACATAAGGAGCAGTCCTGCTGCCCTGAGGAGATGAGGCAGGATGAGAGAGGGAAAGTCCTTCAGCCTCAGAGAGATGAATGGTCTAAGGGTCTCTGCAGAGCCTGACAGGCCAGTTGTTCTGATCTAGATCAGGAGTAAAATAAATATGTTCTGGGACTCTCTTTGTTATTGTTGTTGTGTTTTGTTTTGTTGTTTGTTTGTTGTTTTAATTTGTAATTCAAGTATAAATTGAAGTCAAAGTTTGTGATAAGGACTTGGTGCTTAAGACTGATTCGTAACTGGTCCTAAGAGAGCATGAAATCTTCATTCAGCAAAGCATAATGACATAAAAGGAATGCAAATGAAAGTTTATTTTGGCTGTTCTGATAAACTGAAATCACATCAAATAGACTTACTCTATCTTTGCAACTATCTAAGAGAAAATATGCTGGGAAAATTTATGGAAAACCAACTGCTGTTATTTTAAATCTGGTTTTAGCTAATCTTGAAGGATTCTAAAGGTATTTCCATATGGTAACTTTATCTGAATTAAAGTTACCTCCTACCTCATATTTCCTTTAGTGCAGGAGAATAAAAATTAACTCTTTTTTTTTCTGACGTTGAGACAATATTTCAAAACAAAGCATTATTTATTCAATGCTCAAAGGCTCAAAATATTTAGGAATACGAATTGAAAAACGTAAAGTCTAGGTGCAAGGTTTTGGCTACACCTCTGGAAACTCTTGATGCTAGCTATCTAACTTCATCTATCTGATAGAGAAAAGAAAAAATCAGTCAGAGAAAAAGGCTGCAGAACCCCTTGCTGCCCTTTTGTCTTTCCTCCCTCTGTGTATTTGTTCCTGTTCAACAGTTTTGTGCAGACACAAACTGGGCAGGCTCTTCCTGCTCCTTCAAGTCTCTTCTCCAGTCAGAGGTGGGAGAATTTTTAGATCTCTTTTGGTCTCATTTCAACATGAATGAAACCAGACAAATAAGGTTTATCCTCACTGATGATGGAGGCATTATTGTCTCTTTGCAGGTTTGAGTAGCTGCGTTATGAAAGATTGACTTGCGATTCCCATAGATTGTCTCAATTGTAGTCTCAATTCTACTGTTACCTGAATAAAATAGCTAAATCACTGTACCTAACTCCAAGAGATTCTTACCATATACATCTAATATAATACAGGCACTTCAGAATTTACCATAATAGATTAAATTTGTTGTTTACTGTTTCTTGTCAATACTAAAAAAATGCTGTGAAATAATTTGGGGTTGATATTATTTTTTTTGTCTCCAGCAAGAAAACTGCAGCATACTGCACATGCACAGAGATATGTTTGACTAAACTTACATTTAAAACTTTAAAACTTCTCTAGAGGCTTTTAGGGTATAAAAAACGACTACATCAAGCCTTTGAAAGAGAAGCCTTTTCTATTGCATTTGATCTCTGTCCCACCATTGCTTTAAAATCTAGCATTTTATTGAATATAGATCCACTTGTAACTGTTTGGAGATTATTAAGTGAATAGGATTTTTGATAAATGGATGTTTTAGTCCCTCTGTGACCTAATTTATCACTGAAATTGGAAGATTCAGAGTTTCCAGATATCTAGACAGGAATGCATTCACCATTTACCTCAGTCTCTCTGATGAGAAGTATACTTATTATTTGACTTACAGACAGCAAAAAGGTTGAAGCAGAACCAATCTTTAGAAATTTTATAGGTTGACTCAAAATAATGAACTCTCTGAAGCAGAACTTCTTCCTTTGGACAACTGACAACCCTATAGAACCTCAAACTTCTAGAAAGCCCATTTTTATCTGACACCCTACAGTTTCCTTACATCTCTGCCACAAAATACAAAGTGTCAGACCTTTGTCTGTGAAGCCATGTGGAATTGTTACTATCCTTAATATCATAACAAAAATGGTTTATAAAGATTAAAGGAGTTGAAAGTCTTTCTGGTAACCCCATCTATGTTAGACACAGAAAATAAGTCTATTTGTTTGCTTGCTCAGACAAAGGCAGAAATTGGATGAGAACTGCTAAATGTGAAGTTAAGGTGTCAGTTTTTGTGGCTGTTGCATCTAGGATTTTTCTCATTAGAGGTCAGAGTAATTCTATTCTGCACTGAAATTTACTTCTCAACCTTTAAACCCCTGTATGGTCTTGGCACATGTAATAGGCCAAGGGAAAAGTTGTTCTCTATTGGCAAGGCTGTAAAGAGGAAGGTATAGGGTTTATAGGTGATTACCTAAATTACACTATTACCTTATATTATCCCAGTCTTTTAAATTGGTGCTGTGAAGCAATCCAGTGAATTTTTTACATATGGATACAGTGACCTCGGGTTTTCAGTGTTGAATGTCTCTTGCCTCTATATGAAATATTCGTCTCCTATTCTCAGGAGTGTAACCTATTTGAATAAAATCTATTAGATCTCATACACTGGAAATTAGCTCATAGAAAAAAAAACGAAAAGGAAATACTGCTTACATAAAAGAAAACAAAAAACAAACAAAAACCAAACAACAAACAAACAAACAAACAAACAAAAAAAAGAAAAAATAAAAAGGAAAGACACTTGAAAAGGGGATTAAATGCCTGTAAGTACCAAAGTGGAAGTTCAAACTAGAAGCATAATGTTTAGAAGTTTTTAATTGTGTTGCCTAGAATTCATATGGGTAATTTTAAGACAACATGTCCAAGCAATGAAGTTTACTGTTTGGGATTGTAGCACATGAGGTTTGTATTGTTCCAAAAAAGGAAATTGTAAAGTAGGTGTTGTTCCACAACATTAAACCTGAGAGAGGGATACACTTTAACTGGCATTAAAATAACTGAAATGGTTTTTCTTGGAGAAGCCTGTTGACCACAGGAAAATGGACAAAGGCTGAACACCTTATTTTAGGTAGCCAAAATGAAATGGGAGCAATCTGACCTGAAAAAGGGGGGCAAGATACCAGAGAGAAATGGGTGAGGGTAAAGGGCTCTTTCCTCCCCTACATTCTGCCAGGATTTGGAGGTCTGGGAATTTATACCCTGTTCATCAGGAGTCCAGAAAAATTAATATAAAAAGAAGAAAATAATGCTTTAATAATCAGGACAAAATGAATATAATAATATTGCAAAAACAAAATAGTACTTTTTCCTTATAAAGATGAAATGATAAATCTGGAATTGCAGGGGTTTTTCTCCAACATTTTGTCAAATTGGCACATCCCTTTTAAACATGCTGATTTTAACAAAATTGTTTTCAAATGAAAAATCTTCTCACCTTTTATGTAAATCTAAGTTATGATTTCAACTTATCTTTTCAATATTTCCTAAACAAGCTCTTCTGGATTTCCTTTTTAGATTTTAGCTGAGTTTTCTGCAATTTACAATCTAATTAAGTATGGAGTGTACCATTAATTCAAGTGCACCGTTCTTTCTTCCCCAGCTTCCCTCCCTTAAATTCTGAAATTTATTTTTTAAGAGATTGGGTAAAGCAAATTATATATTTCACTATCAAATATATATTTCACTATCAGTCGTTATTACATTAGACAGCATTATCAAAGATCTTATTTATACAAGTTTGAGACTAAATTAAATCCAAGAATTCTGTCCAGGAAAACACAATACCTTCCTTTCCACCTGTTATTCATGTCTTTTCTGTAATTTTTAGCATCCTTGCAGTGAAAGTTATTCTTCTCTCTGTCTGTAATCAATCTCACAAGAGGATCCACCTAACAGTGTCTCACCAGTCTTACCTCCTGCTACAGAGGCAATAAATTTCCTTCCACCACATGAAATTCTCCTTTCCTGGCACTAAGCTGTATAAGCCCCTATCATGTTGCACTGTGGAGGCAAACACCTCCTAAATTATTTTTTCTTGCACTGTAGATATCAGCTTAGGTTGTTAGTTTGCAATGCTCATTTACATCAGCTTTACTTTACTACCTCTGTTTTCTTCCATCTTGTTGTGAGTCTTATCTTTCTCTGACCACTTTGTTTCTTTTGTTCTTCATAAACTCATGCACCTGCATTTTCATAACTTTATTGCATCTGTAGTCTTCATAGTGTTTTTTAAGGGTCTCTTGTACTGATTTCCAGACAGATAATACTCGCTAATCGATACTGTGGATGTGCAACAAGGAACTTTCTGGACTTGGGTTTCCATATACAATGATCATGATGATGATGTTATTCTATTTAGAACGAGATTTGTCATAGAAGATCTTCAAAATAAGCTTTTGTAGCCTACCCAAGTATCTGTTACTTTCTTTTGTCTTATATTTTCTTCTTATTATCAGCTACATGTTGGAATTAATTACATTTCCTTTTCGATAAACCTACATCTAAGATTCTCTCTATGGTTATTTTATATGGATAGTGAAATTTAATATGAGAATCTATGTGTTCTTTGCTAATAGTTTTTGTGTCTTGCAAATGATGATAAAAGTATTTTGCAAATAAGGTTCACCTTTAAAACAACTGTTGTAGCAAAAGTGATACTGTTGGTTAACTGCAGTGAAGAGTCAATTAGAATTTCGGAAAAAAAATTGTCAGATTGAAATAAAAAGAATTTGGAAAATATTTTTGTGGATCTAAGATTTTACCCTTCAAACTTCACATGGAGTGAGGAGGAATTAAGAGGAATTGCTGGGACTACAATGATACTATGACATCATTAAGACAAAAACCTACTCAACTTGCTGTAAGTTTACAAACTGTATAAGAAGAAAATTCAAAATGTCACTGGAATTAGTTTCTTGGGATAGAAAATTCTTACATATCCCTCGGTTTGTTGCAATAGAGGTGGGGTCTAGTTTTGTGGTTCATAAATACAGCAAGACCAAGTGAAAAACAGAAAGAAAACAAACCAGAAACTAAAGAAATTTAAATTAGATTAAGTGCTCAATGAGCTACACCTTTCTATTCACTAACAGTATATTATATGATTTAGCAGAATATTGCCACACTGGACAGAAACAAGAAAAGGAAAAAAAAAATGAACATAATTGCATATAACAGCAAAGTAGACCTTCAAAAAATTTAGTAGTAATACTAAAACCACCACCATGAATAATAATGATAATAATCATATCCATTTTAAAAATTCTCTTAATTTTTACAATGATGTGTCTCCTGGCTGCTTCTAGTAAATATTTACTTTAGTAAAAATCCCACTTACAGCTTGTTATCAAGCCTTTGTCTAGGAAAACCTCAATGAAACATCAGATGATTTGGAGTCATAAGCTACTCATCAGCCTATCTGATTAGTTGTTTTTCTTGCTTTTCTCCCCTTTGTCTGCTGTTGCACAAATTTACTATCAGTTCTAGCTAAAAATTTCTGGCTTTCTGTATATCTGTGTTGTCTTTGTGGTTACAAGTAATACAAGTAATACAAATAATTCCTACCAAAAAAAAAAAACAAAAACAAAAAAACAAACCACAAAACATCCACAAAGTTTTTGTCTGCCTTATTGTATTCTATGCGATTGTATAATATTCCCCAATTCATCATCACTCTCTGAAGCTAGAAGTCCTTTCAGATATAGTGCAATAGAAGTTGTAAACTGAGTGTATATGATTGTTTTCATTCAGACTTTTTTTTTGTCTGCAGGAAATGTGAACAGAATACACATGAAAACAAGGTCAAATCAGCTGGAAAAGAGGGATCAAGAGAAATCTCTAGAGAACCCATTTACCTGTAGTATTGCAATGACACATCAAAGAGAACTTTACACAAAAGGAAGAACTATCTCAAATGAAATTTGGAAAAATATTTTGGGTTTGAGGCAAAATGTCATTTTTACCTCTGTTTTCATCCTTGCAGCATTAAATGTTAACAAAAACTACATCTTTGTTTAATGCAGTGATAGTTGCCATGATTCTTACTCCTCATCTGTTAAAACTTTATTTTCATTGCTTAGTTTATTATCCTCCTTTTGGAATCCCTTTGTTTCACCTATATAATGACCTTGTTTTCCACTGTGCAGTGTCTCAAAACAGTTTCAGTTTTCTCAATCCCTTTCTCTTTACCTTTGTGAGCTTAAATGTGCACATATTCATTTCTAAAAGCTGTGGCTTCCTAGATTTGTATCCAGTTTTCACAAAAGAAGTGCAATGGCTGTATTGAAAAGTGTTGTTTATGGTGATGTTTGTGTTCATTTGGAAGTGGTTTCAGATGATTGCACTCCATCTTAAACATATTTTGCCTATCCCTAAATACTATCTGTAGTGAAGGCCTTCCTAGACAATCAGTGTTTGGTTGCCACCTATTTCAAAGTTCAGTAACCTTGCAAAATGGGAATGAAATTTTGAGTCTTTCACAGATGGTGTAATAATGCCTAAGAGTGTATATCAACTTCCATGAGCTAAAGTTACTGGAAAAGAAGAGTTTGGCTTTCAAGCAGAGATTGTAATGCATATAGTGATACATTTACATAACTGCATAGGAACAGAGAGATCTGTTCACACCAAGCAAAACACACACTGAGTTATTATCTGTACACCTCCTTCCCTGCAGAATACGGCTTTAATGGTAGTTAAGAACAATAGAATAAAAAAATGTCATTGAAATTTTCTCACAGATGTTCTTCTCCTAAAAACTGCTCTGTAGGATTCCTTTCCAACTTCTATTTTTTCTTCTATTTGAAATTAACTGGAGGTTTAAAGACTCCATTGTAACTGTCATAATGTTTATGTGTATTAGTGATCTTTATAATGAAGAAGTAATATATTCATGCAGAGAGGCAACTACAAAAGTTGCTCAGTTTTTATGACAAATGTTCGAAGAAATAATAGTTTTACATCTCAGCATTATGACTTGAGTGAAGATACACTGGTTTGTGAACTTCCACCCCTCCCTGGATTAGGCCATGCTGCCACTAGCAGGTGTCTGCATCCTCCTGAAAAGTTTGAATTTAGTCACAAGTAACTTTTTGAACTTCAGTTGCATCCACCCTTGAAAGCAGTAGGGATGTGAAGTAAGTTACTTATGGAGAAAGTTGTGGTTTCGCACTATAAGTTAGTCCCTTTAAAATGCCAGTCTCGGTGCCTTGGCTTTCCTTTGAATATATTAAAGTGGTTCATTTGGATTGCTCCAACCTTTTATGGCTGAATACACCCTGTTCTCTGTGATCAGCCAGCCAACATGTTAATGGAATGTAATTTGAGTTGCACATAATTATCTGGATGGGAGGCTACCACGCTTGTGTACCCTAACGCATAGCTGGATTATGTAGCTTTATTATTCAAAGCAAATGGGAACATGAGTTACATGCTGTGTAACTGAAATGAGCAGGACCCATAGGTTCAGTCTGATGCTTATGAAAGTGTCCTGCCATACTTAATTCACTTGTAAAATAGGATTTATAATGGAAACATTTAAAGTGGGAACAGCAACTTACCCCCATCTACCAGTAGCTATGAAAATGTTGTCATATGGCACCATGTTGAAACAGAAAAAAAGTTCAGCAGTATATGTTGTGGTACAGATTCTTTCATATGCCTAATGCAATAACTCTTTAATTGGTAATTCATTGTTTTTACAGTATTTACTGATGGGGAAAATCTAAGAATGCACCCTAGGTTTTTTGCTGATCTGTCTACTTTGTTCATATTGTCACAGAGTTAGTACATTTTGCGCATAATCAATCTTTAAAGGAGCCTTTTCAAATAAATAGTTGCAAAATGAAAGCAGAGCCAGACAGTACTTTCTTTCCTTTAATAATTTTGTTAGATGACATATTGATAAATATCCATCTTTATCTGGTGTCCACAGACACCCATAGGCTAAATTAAAAGTGGTGCTGGAGGAAGAAGTGTGAGTAGAAAAATGGGCATGGAAGGAAGGCCTTGTTTGGTTTTGATTTCTGCAAACATAGTTTTTGTTTTATTTAGACCTGTCTGTATTTTCAGAGTCATGACCTAACCATATGCATCCTAAATAAATGTAACTAGCAGTATGAAGTGACCACCAGTATTGGAATATTCACTTCTGGAATTCCCTGTGTTGTACTGGACAAGACACTCGACTGACTTTCTGTGCCAGTGACTCAGTCAGTGTTGAAAGTCCCACGAAGTCTGGAGAGAGAATTCACCCCCTTTGGCGCTGTATGGAGAGGGACATTTTTGTTGGGGAAGTTCATTTTAGACCTCAGTGTTGCTTTCAGACAATGACAAATCTTCTCTTCAAGCTGGTTAAGGCCTTCAAAATGTCTTTGAGAGGGTCTTGGGACATAATGAGTAGTATGTGCTCCTGTGAGATCCCACCTGGGCTACTGTGTTGGAATCAGGAGCTCCCAGCCGAGGAAGGACAGGAACTTGCTAGACTGGTCCAGAGGAGGGATCACAAAAATGATCAGATGGTTGGAGCACCTCTACTATGAGGAAAGGCTGAAAGAGTTGTTGTTGTTGTTCAGTTTGGAGAGGAGATTCTCTGGGGATAATTTTCTGTGGCCTTGCACTGTACAAAGGGGTCTTACAAGAAAGACAGAGAGGCTTTAACAGGTCCTGTAGTTACAGGGTAATGGTTTTTAAATGAAAGAGTGCAAATTTAAATTAAATTAGATATAAGAAAGAAAATATTCTGAGGGTGGTGAGACACAGGAACAAGTTGCTCAGATAACTTGTGGATGTCCCACCACTGGAGATAATCAAAGTCGGGTTGGATGGAGCTTTGAGCAACCTGGTCTAGTGAAAGGTGTTCCTGTCCATGGCAGGATGTTGGAATGAGATGATCTTTAGGGTCCCTTCCAACCCAAACTGTTCTATGATTCTATGAAGAGATTCTGTGTAAATTCTATGAATTTACATGTCACCAGAATGTGCTAAAATCATCAGAAATTGACACCAAACAACAATCAGCCGTTTGCTTCATGCCCTTTGTTTATCCTTTTAAATGTTAATATTTATCAGAACCCTCTGTATAAACAACTGGGTTCCATCTTTTGTCTGGGAGGATAATGGTGGTGGTGCTAAAATGTGTAGGATCCAATGAAATATTTTCATGACTTTCACTGAAATTGTTAAGATTTGTCTGCTAAAGACAGAATCTTAAAAAGAAAGGTAATGAGTTGAAAAAAGAAAAACAGTTTTATGAGACTGGTTGTATTTGTTTCAAGAGATATGGCAATGTAAGAAAGGTATGGCTTCTAGTTGGCTAATGTAAATCTAGCACTATGTTTACACCATAATTATAGCTATTTTGTATTTTAGTCAATAAGCAAACTGTTCTTCTTCTACTTGTTCCAAGAGACGAAGGAAAAATTGCCCCTCCTCTTACATGGTTTACAAGCATCTCCACTGTAAACAATGACTTTCCATACACAGGATTAAACACTGAGAATGGTATTGGAACTGCAAATCCTTTTATTAATTATGGAAGATGTCAACTGAAAAAGTGTATTACAAATGAATATAATGACATTTTTGGAGCACTGATTATTATTGTTAATGTTGAAAACCTACCATATGGATTCATCATATACTAGCTGACTCTTATCATAAATAGAGTATCGAATCGAAGTTAAATTTATATTAGTCCTTTCCAGGCAGGAGATGTGGCATAATTGCATCACAGAATATATATGCTACTCTGGAAGGAGGCAAATTAAGTTTATGTTTTATTTTGTGAGGAGATGAAATATCTATTTGTTTATCAAAGTGTTGTTGGAAATCACATTTTTATGCATTGTTACAAGTTTTCTTTCTGTTTGGTGTTTAACAGGTATAGATAATCCCTTTGACTAATACAGAAAGAGAAGGTACTTTGGAGCAAAGCATGTTTTCCAGTCAACAATATTCATATTTTTACACAGAGAAGTCACAGGTGGGTTTATATAGCATTTATTATAATTATATTGGTAAATAAACAGTTCCTGTAGTCACTCACATGTTTCTTCTCAAACGTATAAAAAATGTGTGTGAGCACATGCACATGATTGTGCCTGAAATAGGGTAGAGAGAGGGAAATTTATCACATGACATTTTAGCTGAGGTGTAGCTAAAGTCATTTGTCCACAGTTAATGGAACTATCGCTGATATTATTAATATAAACTCTGATGATTTTGCTTTAGAATATGCCCCCATGTTACTACTGAAATTCTGGGTAAAGGCAGGCAAAATCTAATGATGCAAAATAGGTTTTGCAATGACTTAAAGGTGCTAAAATATGAAATATATTTAATTACAGAAGACAAGCTGAATCTTTAGTTTTGGATGACGTCTCGCCTCTATTTAATTTTCTGCATTTAGGAATTTACTTTGTTCAGATTAGCAATTAATTTCACCCTTATTTTCTGTACTACCCTAGCAAAAGGATTCTTCTAACTCTGCAACAATATTGACTTAGGAAGAAACATCTCATTAGTTGATTTTACAGGGTCATTTACTGCTGCTTTCTTGGTTCTCCTCATTGACCCAGGATACTATATGACTTTTTTTTCTAACATCAGGCATACAAACCACTATTTCTGTTTCTAAGGTGCCAAACATCACACACAATTTTTTGCCAGAGCTTTACTAACTTGAAATTCCCCTATTTCTGGAATACTTCCTTGAAAAGACATCATGTTTTATAACTATTTTAGTAGAAACAATTGTGAAAACACAAGTCCAGCCTTTAGTGAAGTTTAAATAATTTCAACAGTATGGTTTAAATCCATCAAAAATTTTTTAAACAGAAAGACTCCTTGAGTTGGACAAGATAAGGTTAGAATGAGATCTTATGGAAATGAATAGAACATAAAATTACCAACTTGCAAAAGAACAGAATTGTGGAGTGTAAAGAGAAGGGAGTAATGATGCAGGAATTCTAAACAAAAAAAAAACCTGTTTAGGACAGAATATTGCAAATGTCAGTGCCAAACACACTTCTGCTGATTGTAATTACATGGAGTCAAGATTACTACAATTGAATACAATTTCTTACATCTGAAAAGTTTCTGTGAAAGTTAACATACTGGGAAGTTGGAGAGGTTGGGCTTTTTTTTTTTTCAGTCAAGAAACTGAGAGACAGTATACTGGAAAAAAATGTTTAAAACTGAATTTGGAAATGGGGTTGGAGCTTAAAAATATTGTTATATATTCTGTCTAAAGGAATATATATCTTGGTGACTGGAGAAAGCAGTGAAAGCAGTTTCTTGACTTATCAAACAATTATAATTTGCAACTTACACCTAAATAGCAGCAAATTGCTTTTAGTCAATATCTAACTATGGTAGCTGCTATGATAATCTTGGAAAAAGCACTACAGAAATAATTTCATGAGGTGAGTCTGTTTAAATTGTACCAGAAAATATTCATCTTTAAATGACTTCTAAACAGCAGTTGCTGTTTGCATATTAATAAACAGAAACCATTTGCTGTTGTGATTAATATGTTCAAATTTGTCCTCCTAGATGAGATTGTCCATTCTCTTACTCATGATGTTCCATTTAGGGTCTGGAATTTTTTTTTTTTTTAGCAATTTAACGTAATGGTTAAGATATTCCTAAAGGCTCTACCAAGCCTTGTCCCTCATTACAGTCATAGGGACTTTTTTTTAAATGAGTAGAGTAGATTATGGCTGGACTTTTTTTTTTTCTGTAGCTTTCAACAAGGTATCCATTCTCCTTTAGGCTGGAGGTGCTGAGGTAATTACAGCTAGAAGAGAGGATGCTTTAGGCCAGCTATAACATAGCTTGATACACAGGATGACCACACACTTCATGGGGACACAAAGAGCAAAACTATTCACAGGACTTCAAGATCCAAGTACATCCCTCAGTGGCATAGTGGCATTAACTGTCTCATTGGTAGCAGCTTTACCATTTGAGTTGCTTTCCTAATTTCTGTGGAGCCAGCATTTGCAAAGAATTAGCTTGTGTGATTGCAATGTATCTTTTCTTAATGTTAGTATCCACTAGAACACACACACTTTACATCAGCACCTTTCCCCCACCTCCCAAAATCTGTGTACAGCGCTACATTTCTCTGTATTAAATAGTACCGATTGTTTTATCTACAGGTCACTATTGCAAGTTCTACCTTCACACATGATCTTCATTTTATTACCTTGATACCATAGTACTGTCAGAAAATATTGTACTTTTAGCAAGAGTTGATACTTAGTGTGTTTGTTATCACAAAAACTCTGTTCTTTGGTTTTTTTTCACCTTTCTTCTCCACCTCCTTATTGTCAGTGATGGTAAACTGCATGGAAGTCTTTATGTCACACTTGGAGCACATGTGGGAGCTCTGCATAATTCTTCCAGTACTTAGCACTGAAAAGAGATGCCATTTAATTGATTTTCTGAGTACCATAGTTTCACCCTCGTGATATGCAAAGCAGTGCCTCATCTGTCAACACTTGTTGATGAAGCTGTTCCTTTCCTCTGATACTACAGTCCCAGGGGTTCTTTGCAATGAAAAAACCTACTTGTTTTTTTATGGAAAAAAATACATTTCATGAACATGCAGGTGAATATGAAGGAAAAGGGCCACTTGAAAGCCCACAGATATAGACTCAACTTTTTTAGGCTGATCCACCTTGAAGTTGTTGATTCAACACAGTTGAATCACAGTTGAAAAGCACTATCTACTACCATTAGTTCAACCCCAGTCTAGTTATTCTTTCTATCTGTGAAAAAGTAATGTTTTTTCAAGTTCTCTTGGGTCTGTAAAGCATTTTCAGTAACGCAAATAATGTTCATTCTTAACAACACATTTAAATATAGGAACTTCCTATTGATTGGAATTTTTTCAGGTGGAAAATCTGACATAAAACACTATGCTGAGAAATTAGCATAGGAATAAAATGCTATAGAATGCATTTCTTTAAATTAGGAAAAATAGTTATCTCAAAATCAGTTGACCAGGATTACTTCATCTTCCCTTCATCTTTCATTTTTATTAATTTTACACCTGGCTTTCTGAAAGCACAGCACTTACCTATTAAAGGGTTTGCAATGTTCAAGGTTATTCCCTTCCCTAGTTCTTGATCTTTTAAAATTTCCAAGGTTCCTGCTACATAAGACAATTATAGAACTGTGCCATATGCTTTATGCATATGCCAAGCATTTTGGAGGAGCTCTCAGTGTCGTGTTCTGCAGATCTGTGCAGAAAGTGCTACTCTGAGATTTGTGCAAATTGTTACAGCTGGAAAAAAAAGGTCTTTTAATTATAAAACAATAATGGAGCTGTGTCAGACTTCTTCAGGGAAACCTGACACAGATGTTTGTGTAATGGAACCCAGTTATTAATTGAGAGAATTAGCCCTGCCCTGCAAGCTGCTCCCGGCATGTGGACCCCATTGACTTCAGCAGGGCTCTGCAAGGGCCCTGTGCCTTCCAACCAGATGGACCACTTTGCAGGGTCAGAGATTAACTGTACCATTTGAGGTAGATAAACACTGACACAAACAGCTATGTCAGCCTTCCAGCCTTCAATGCAGCCGTCATATTGTCGAGATTTTGCACTACTTATTTTGTGTTGTTATCATGTATAAACTGCTTGATGTGCCTATATTTGGTGGAGTATTATTCTGGATGTTAAGAGCCAGATTCTCAAACAGTTTGAGTTCCAATGAGGAATTAAATGTAACTAGCTATCAAATTCTCACTGCAAGATAGAATGGATTGAGGATTATGACCTATATCTCTCTTTTAAGCAGTAAGAAACAGTTTCACAGCGGTTGCATGGTCAATTTAGTGTCTGCTAAGGCTTTTTCTCTAAAAGCAGATTATATCTTCTGTGAACTATGAAGAAAGGCACAGTAGACAGTCTGAAAATCTCTGAACTGTCAGAAATACTCACTGTAGAATCAAGGACCTCTTGTTTATATTGAAAGTCAGGCTAGCATTTGCATGGTGAGATCTTCTGATCCCAATATAAGAAAGAGCATGTGGAGAAGCTTTAGGTTAGAGTTTCAAATGAAAGAACAGCACAGTATTGCACCTATATGTCCATGTCCATACTGCAGTAATCCTTCATTCGTAAGAATCTGACAACATGCAAAATATGCTTTGCAGATTGACAATGTTATTTTGAAGTATCCAGGGAACAGTAACCAGAAAAAAATCAGCTCTCTTAAAACAGGTACATTTTCCTTTATAGTATCACATAAAAGAAACTTGGGGTGGGGAGACAGAAACCCCCACCAACCACAAAACAGCAACAACAAAAAAAACCACAAACAAACAAACCAGAAAAAACCCTGATAAACTAAAAACAACAATACCAATCAAACATTTTAAAAAACCCAAAACCTGAGAGTTACTCGGAAATCTCTCAATCGCCTTGCTATTTTCTTCTCAGTTATTCCGAGGATATATCTGAGACCCTTGATTTTCAAAAACCAGAATCTCACAGCTGAATCTCATATTCAATTCTCATACCTTTCTCTCCCTACTTTAAAGCTAAACTGGTTTTCCTCTGTGTTTAAAAAAGTGCTCAGACTAATACTTTGACATATGATTTTGGGTTTTTTTAATTTATTTTACAAAATGTGGGAAACTCTTGTGCCATGTGTAAGTGACCATTAAAACACACGGGTCTCTGAAATACCTTCCCAAATGTAAACTTTGCTCCTTCACTAACTTATAAAGTATATGTTTTGTGCTTGTTATGAAGTATTTGCTTTCTGTCCATTGCAGCGGATACTACATTTTAAGAGGATTTTTTAATTACAGAATGGATTTAAAAAAACCAAACCAAAACTAAAAAAAACCACAAAAAAATGCAGTTCATTATGATCTTATTTGTATGTGAATTACTCTTGATTTTATACTACCATATAGATTGTGCAAGGTAGAACCTGAAATAGTAGAAAAAATTGACATCACAAAAATCTTTCAGAAAGATAAGGTGAAACAATTAAAGGTAACCATAAAGGAAGTACATTAGATCTTTCTGTACAGGCTATTATTCAGGCATTAAATGCTCATCGATCTATTTCAGTCAAAATTACATTTCTAATTATGACTTTTGGTTTTAAAAAACTTAAATTATCTTCATCTATTTCTTACAGCCTTCATACCACTGAACTTCACATTTGTAAGAATAACCAATAAGCACTCTCCTTCTCTACAATCATAGAAAGATAGAGTAATTTGGGTTAGGAGGGTCCTACAAAGATCATGTAGTCCAACACACCCTGCCTGGTGCCTTGGTCTCTGATTCTTGCCCACAAGCTTTCAACCTGCTCACAGTTATTCCTCAGAGGCAGCAGTTCACAACTCTGCATGTAGAGGGCAACCCTTCCAACCCTCATTTCTTGTTGTCCTTCTGAACAGTCTGAAGTCACTGATAGCCACACTCCAACCATGAGATATGTCCCACCAAGTAGGTTGTAGCTTCTCAGAAGCACAGTGGCTGAATACCCTGATGTAAAAGCATTTCAGCTGGGCACTGTCACCATCTTAGAGAAACAGATCTGAATTCCTTTAAAGCATTTTGTTCCTCCAGTGGCTTCTATTACCTCAGGAGCCTCCAAATGTTCACCATGAGACTTCCAGTGTGCTGCAGTGCACCCAGCACATCTCAGAGAAACAGGCTGAGGGGCTTCACTTGCACTCTGTCCCTCTAGCCTTGGTGTGTCATCTCACAGCTTGCCATGGACGAGCCTTATATTATCTCCCTCCCCCTTCAAGTCTAGTTTGAAAGTCCATCTAACCTGTGAACAAAGACTCTTTGAGAAAGGTGAATCCCATCAGACATCAGCAGGCCTGGTTGCCATGTAGGCCATTTCATTATCAAAAATAAACCCCAAAACTGCAGCAGTGAGACCAGCCACAGAGTCATGTATTAATAGATTGGGTCCACCTTTGTCTTCCAGTGTTGCTGTCCACAACTGGAAGGATAGAGGAAAAAATCACCTGTGCTGTGTATTCCCTTACTAACAATCCCAAGGACCTGAAGCCTCTCTTGATTGTCCTTGGATCACGCATTGCAGCTTCATTGCCCCCCACATGCAAGAGCAGTGCTGGGTGATATTCCAAGCCTGTGTCAGGCAAGGGAATTACCTGGTGATGTCCTTAACCCAGGCCCCATGGAGGCAACAAACCTCCTAACAGGAGGGTCTGTCTGGAATATTGGATACTATGTTCTCCTCGGAAAGGAGTCACACACCACTATAAATTGTCTTTTTTTCTTTGTGAAGGTGGTTGTGACACAAGGGATGGGCCTTTCTGACTCTGCAATGCCTCTGGTGAAGATGGACTGTCATCAGTATCATCCACTGACTGGCCTTGCACATCTTCATACCTGCTCTACAGATGCAGCTGGGAAGGTGAAGTGGGCAAGGAGAGGGTTTCTCTACTGCCCTAAACATGAACTCACCTCCATTCACTCCAGTCCTGTAAGCTACTGTCTTCTGCCTGGTGGGAGGATGATAAGGATCTCCTTGATATTGTTTTTCCAGTGCCTGTCCCTGTTTCTGTCTCATGAGAGGGCAGACCATGGTTCCATCAGCCTAACTCTCTCTCAGGCTTTCCATTGCTCTTTAACCTTTTTACTTCCCTTGTAGATCTGCCACCAGAGCAAATCCTTACTCTGTTCTTACATTTTCTTTGCAAAACGTAAATACTTTTGGGTGAGAAATCAGCCCACCCACTGCAGTAACATATATTTCATTCAATACTACAAGATTTTATTACACTTGCCTATAACAACTTGATCTGTGTTAAATTTTCCAGCTTTATTAGTTCTACTTCCATCCACTTACTTATTGGTTATATTGGCAGGTTTCATGAGAAATCTTGATTTGCATGTCTGATGATTCTTTTTAACCAAATAAAATAATGGAAAAGAAGGAAATCATCCACTCTCAGACAGTCAATGTCATTAAACCCTTTTTTTTAGGGTAATATTTTAAGCCAATGGTTGTAAATTGCTTTCCAATGAGATATTAACGATTCCAATGTAGAAATCAGAGGTTTCTATTAGTTTATGTAAAATGATATTTTTTTGAAGTAAGAAATCTAGAAAGCAAATGGCAGCAATTCTTAACCCATAAAATTACTGCTCTTTCTCCATATGATTAACTTCCATTAGCTTACTTTTTGGGCAGACTTTAGGGATTCTATGATGTGACAAGAGTTTTTATGTGAATTTCCACACATATTGCATCCAACTTTATTCGGTGGAAGTAATAGTGATATGTTGGACAAGATACTAATAACACACAGTGCCCAGGGGTGTTCATAATTATGATACACACTAAGATTACAGGTTACCTCAGCATTTTGCTGTGATTTTTTGCAGGTTTTTGTACTGAGTCTGGCTGGGATAATGATAATTTTTTTTTCACAGCATCCTGTATCGTGCTGTGATTTAGACTTGTGACTAAAACAGTGTTGGTAACACATTGATGTTTTGACTGTTGCTGAGCATTCATTGCACAGCCTCTGAACTAGCAGCTGTGTGGGTGTTTAGCTGCTGATCAAGGTCAACCCGGAACAATTGCCTTTGTTAATAGAGAATCATTGAATAATTCCAGTTGGAAGGAATCTCAAGAGATAATCTCCCCCAGCCTCCTGCCCAAAAAAGGGCCACGTCTCTGATCAGACAGGGTCATTCAGGGCTTTGTCCAGATGGGGTTTTAACCTTCCAAAAATGGACACTGTGCAACCACTCTGGCAACCTTCTTCTCTTGACTGCGTTCAAAGGAAAAAGGGGTTTTTCTGTTTCCAGATATAATATCTTTTTCTCAGTTCATGTCCATTGTCTCAGATCCACGTGACACATTCCTCAGTGAAGAGTCTAGCTCTGTCTATTCAATGACCACCCCACAGGCAGCTGTCTCTCATCCAGGCTGAACAAATCCATCTTCCCCAGCCTCTTATTGTAGGGCATGTTCCTCAGCCCCTGACCAGCTTGGTGGTCCTCTGCTGAACTTGCTCCAGTTTGGCAGTGTCTCTCCTGTACTGGGGAGCCCTGAACTGGACACAGTAATTCATACATGGTCTGTTTAAAGAAGAAAAATCATTCATAAACCAAAGGAGAGTGTACATCTTTCTCCTCTCTAGGCCACTGATCATGGTGTGAAGTAGTCCAGTCCCAATGCATTTCACAAGAAACTCCACCTGTTACTGACCTTGAACCAGAGGAAGAACCACTAAACAGGTTGAGTAAAAGACCCAACTTTTTTCTCACCAGTCTATCACAGTAAATCACCTGTCTAGACCACAATGTGCCAGGCTGCAAACAACAAGGATGCTGGAAAAGACCACATCAAAAGCCTTCTCAAACAAAGACAGGGAACAGTCACTACTCTCCACTCACCCACAGGTATTATTATTTCATCCTAGAAAGCAAACAGGTAAGTCAAACATCCACTGCCCTTGAAGAAAAATAACAGAAACCTCAAAATTTATGTTTAATATTTCCTTTTGAGATGCTCTCATGGCTTTCCTTGTTGCCAGCTCTCATGTCTATATTATTCCACTGAAAGTGAATATCAGGAATTGTCTTTATTGCCTTTATAATGCCTTCTAACAAACAGCAGATTGACTAAAGTGGGCTAAGGCCAGACATAGCTTAAGCTTGTTAAAATATGTTACTCAGGCAAATATTTCCCACATTTGAAGCAAGAGTTATACAGCTCCTGTTGCAACACCAGATTATTAATAATTGTGAATCACATATGATACACAGTGGGGAGTTTTGGCTCTGTCTTTGCATTATGTATTGTAATATTTTTCAGATAATAGGCCCTGGGAAATCGGTACTTGACTGAGATTTTCTGAAGCTTTAACCTTTTAAGTGATGGAGTTGCTATGTAATTACTAAAAGCAAAAAGTCCTGCCTTAAATTCCTTTTGAAGTAATTTTTTCCTCTGAAGAAAAACTCAAATAATAAATTGGTTTTTTCTTCTTCAAAGTTAAACAATATATTAAGAGATTTTTCTAGTATTATTCATTTCCTCTAAGACATTATATGCAAATCGTGTCAGAAGTTTTGCATTATTTTCTTTTTCAGCATGAAAAATATCATGCTAAAATCTTTTCTGATACACCTCTTTCCATTTATCCAACGTTTGTCCTTGAGTAACCAATGAAGGAAATTATGAGGGCTTTTCATTGTAGTAAAAAGGCTCATTGTAAGTGCTCCTCACCTTGTGTCTTGAGCTTGAAACTCACTGAAAAGGTTTCATCATGCCGTTGTGATTCCTTGGCAATTTTAATTGCAGAAAAAACAATGTACAGTGTATGTTCCTATCTTTAAAAAGCCTAAGAAGCAGCCTAAGCCGTTGGCTGTGTCTGAATCAGTTCATTTTATGCCATCACTTGATGCATCAAACTCTTCACTTCGACAATGCTTCATCTATTTGTTTCATCTCATATAGCATTCAAGGGATTTTTTTTTTTTTTTCCCACAGGGAACACTCTACAGTCACAAAAGACCCTGAGGGTAGATGATTTTGTAGAATTCCTCTACTCTCAGCAACTCTTTTATTAGTTGACTTTAGCAGAAAATACCTCTAGGCTGTGGTAATATTTAGGTTTCAGCCCCCATTATATTTATCTTGTTCCTACCCCTGAAGTCATCAGCTATTACAGATTGTTTTAGCTTTAGACAGAGTTGGATGATGAGTCATCAACTGAGCTATCAGATATCTATTTCCCCAGGCATTTGTACATTTTGAACTTTCCTTTTACTCCTTCAGTATGCTACTCACAACATGTCCATTGGAGACTGTCGATTTAGGCCGTGTCTTTAGAGTTTGCTGCAGGTTCTTTCACTCAGTTTCCCTGCACTGTAAAGCAACAGGCAGGTGTATTTAGCTGTACAACCCTACTAGTAGAATACCGAGCTCAGTGTCACCCTGAGATGTTTCATGGCCTCAGAAACACAGCTAAATCATGTCTACCTGGATCAGGTGTAGATGGAGCAGGTACAAATGTGACTTCCATTATATAAAACTCAAATTCGATACATTCTTGTGTTTGGTTGCTGTTCTCATTACAAACTGCAGCTTCAACATCTAAACCTCCAGCCAAAGTCAAAACATTTGAGATTTTTTTTTTTTTTTAAACTGTGTTTACTTTTCCAAGTGCATTGTTAGTTTGGGGTTTTTTTTGGAGATTCAGGTACCTTTTCTCATGAGAACATAAGAAGAATTTCAGGAACCCAAACTAAAATGATGCTACAAATCTGTTCTTGTGTAAACAAGGGAACTGAGAATCCAAAGCAATTTTTATATACTAAAAATAATAAACCAGATGCATTTACATGTCACCCCTACTCAAGCCAGGAATTTTTTTTTTCACTAAAACATGGTCTGCAACACTATTTCAGACTTAGTTATTTCAGTTTAGAGACAAGGATGTCATGAAGGACAGTGTCACATGCATTTCACAAGTACAGGTAGAAAATGTCAGTTGTTCTTCCTTTATTCACCAACACTGTATCACTTTAACACTGTAGCCCTGTTACAACCATGTAAGTCTTTAAATAAAAGCAGAAACCATTTATAAAGTTCTGTAATGTTTATTTTTTCCTCTTGATAGAAGATAATTCAAATATGTTCTTATATATCTAAAAATAATAATAATAATAATAATTTTTAAAAATCAACAAAGAGCAGTGCTTTGCTGTAGTTTATTTTAGAATGGACCACACTAATTGGCATTTCAAATTTAAACAGTACAATAAAGGAAAAACAGTACAGTACTGTGCTTTGTTCATTTGCTAGAAACTGATGCTATTCTAAGATATTCAAGTGACAAGCAGCTACAGTAGCTTATCTTTCTTGTGTTAGAAAAGAGAAAATCTTCAGAATAGAAATGAACCACTGATTTACCAGTGTTACTGTAGCATAAAAATGGAATATAACATATATCAGGACCACAGACAGAATGAATGAAGGAAAGCAATGAAAATAAATGAAGAGGCTGAGTGGTATTCATTTTTGGAGCATATAGGTGGGATACATAGTCTTCAGGCAGAGCATGAAAAGATTTGAGCAATCATTCCATGTTAGAGAACAGAGAAAGAGGTGGGGATAGGTAAGATTTCACTATAAACGCATTTGTATCCACAAAGCTGTAGCCACACAATTGGAAGAACAAAACAATGTAAAGTAAAACTGAAAACAGAACTCTGAGCCTAAAAAATAAGTCACACAAAGTGAATTAGGCTATTCATCAGTCTCTTCTTTTCTTGGTAAATTGTATTTTTTAATAGATATTGCTAAAATATTTTAAGTTTAGCTTATGAAAACTTGGCCTACTTTTGTCTTTTTTTTTCCTAACCAAGTTTATCCCCAGTATTCAAAAGCAATTTTTTTCAGCCATACTAAACCCCTCATTCAGAGTAATGTAACAAACACCAAAATCTTTCTCTCAGTCTTATCAGGCACTTTCTTATCAGTAAAGGGAGGCAACAAAATTTAATTTGTGTAATTCAGCTTCTGCATGGTTTGCTTTGTTTCACAAGCTGAGGTATGAGTTGGTATTCCTGCAGTTATCTTACTATAGAACCAATATTAAATTATACACATGGTTATAGGATATTTATCATATGAGCAATTAACACACGACTCACAGAAGTCCTTGGGTGCTGGCTTCCTTCCATTCCAAATGTTAAAAGCATAGAAGTAACATCTGATGATATGCAGTCACCAGGCCAACTGAAAAGTAAGATTTACTACTAGTGAGAATATGATATTGAAGGAAGAAGAAGAATGAAAATTGGTGGTGAATTCTTTAGGAAAGAAAGTACACGTTTGTATTTCTCTTATCTAAGTGATGAATAGAAATAAATTATAAAAATAAACATAATAAAAGGTATATATTATGGAAATTACCTTCCAAATAGACTAGATTTAGCCTCTCCATAAAATGAAAACAAATAAACCAAACCAAACAAACAAAATCCCAAACAAACAAAAGAAGAAAGATTGTTCACTGAATTTTAGGAAATGTAGAAATTTTTTCCCGATTCTATTCCTAAAATTAAGAAATTCTTTGTACAGGGAGAACACAAATGTATCCACTTCCACAATAGAAGACTTGCTTTTTTTTTTCCAATTACTTGGAAAGATAAAAATAACAGTGGACTGTGTTTGCAAATTGGCATATACTAGAGCATAGTATTATGGATAAGAAATGTGTGTCTTTAAATTTTAGGATAGGAACTCATTCCAACACTTGCTCTTTAACAGTCAGTTAAAAATTTGAGGAAAATCTGTTGCTCTCCTTACTTCAAAAGTTGTTTTTTTCTTTTTTTGCTAGTATTTATAAAAACCTTTACAGACTTCAGATTGAAAAAATCGCTGTGAGTGATGATACTTAAATACTGGGATGCCAAACATTGGAAATTAGAAGTAAATTCCAAAACTTGTTCAGAGAAGACAAAATTGGAAACAGATTTTATTGTGGTCATTTGCTGAGTGTAAGGGGAAGAGATGATATCTTCTTATCCTTACTCTTAAAGGTCTCCATTGAGAGGATTTCTTAATTGCATCAAAGAATAACCAATTTCTACACTCAAAACTGTCTAAATCTGAATAAAAACATCCTTTCAGATGGCCTATTGAAGCAATGGAGAATTCATCTCACTCTCCACCTCATGACCTTCAAGTAGCTTAAAGCCTTCAGGCATCTTTTGTACAAGGTACTCAAGAGAAATCAACCTACTGTTCGTAGGTTAAAGTTTGTGAAACAGAAATGTGCAAAAGGACTAGCAGTGTACATTATTCCATGTGCTCCATACCCTTCTGAGAGGAAATATTTGTAGCAACGGTGACAAGAAAGTGGAAAGGTTGACTTTTTAATGGTTCAACATGCATTCAGACAGGAAAATGCCTTATATATAGTCTAATGTTAGCAGAACACTTCTGATAAATCTTCTGAGGGGATGAAAATAATTCCCACTGAAGCTCTGGAAATTGTGCCTCTTCATCACCACTGAAGTGTTGCCTTCTGGAAGGGCTGAGTAATTAAGAAAGTGCTTGCCAGTTCAGCATGGTGTGGCAGCAGCTGTCTGTTCACTCAGGTGAGAGAATTGAATTCTGGAGAGCTCTTGATTCACTTCCTATGTTTTTTTTTTTTAAAGGAAAGGTCTATGCTTGGTTTTCCATCACTACCCAACACAAAGCTTCACACCACAGAGTTCTGTTCATCTTTTCCTTCTCTGTTACAGCCATAGGTTGTTGGAATATTACAGTCACAAATAACAGGAGCTTAAAGGGATCAGAGCAAGCCACTCGTTATCTTCTGATAGCTTGGAGACAAAATGGGAACTCTAACCCCTCTTTCCTGCCTTATTTTAATAAACAGAATATTTTTTTTACTGCCCAATATCTAAGCAAGCAAAAGAAAGAAAACAGAAAGTAAGAGCAGTGAGGCATAAGTGTGTATGAAAGAGAATATATACAGTTGCTAGCAGCAAGACATTTCAGTTTCAACTTTGTAGGAGACTTTTAGCATGCAGAAAACATGACTCTAAAAGCTAGTTTCAGACTGGGGAGGGAATTTTATTGAAATTTGAACCCTTGCAGACATTCATAAACTTAGATATTAGAATTGGAAAAAACATGTTACAACGAAATTGCCTACAGGAGTTTGAAGTACCTGGTTTATCTTTTTTTCTGTGTCTTGTTTTGATTTTTTTGCTTTGCTTTCTCACACTCTCTTATTCAGTCTTTTATCATTTTCTGTCCTTTCTCTTTTACTTCTATTTATCCTTGTAAAGCATATTCTCAATCACTTTGATTTCAACCCTCAATTCCGTCATCATATACAAAACCTGAAGCTGACCCTGCAGCAAATTTAGTTTATGTTTTTTAAAAGCACATCTTAATACTCTATTTCCTAAAAAAAAAAAAAAAAAAATAAAATTCCATTTTGATTGAAAATCATTTCCACTGAAGGAACTCAGTGCCATCACTAAAGGTGATAATGAAAGAATATAAAAATAAAAAAAAGGTATAAATTCTGCTTCCCAGCTGTATTCTGGCAATATCCCTGTATTACTACATTACCTTGTGGTACTGGAAGTCTAAAGCACCACATGCACTTCTTGTTCCAGTGTAAATTCTGCATTTTCATACCACATTTTTATATTCCACTTTTACCACTGTTTCATGTTGTTGGTGAATCAATCTTTAAATACTTTTTTCCTTTTATATCCAATATATTTTCCTGTTTGAGAGCAAAACAGTACATATACAATACCACTGTAGAATCTATTCAAATTTTCGTGATATTCACGTGTGTTCCCTGTTCAAAATAATTTCCAGTCAACACAAAGAAAGTATCTGAAGAGCAATTTTGGGTTTTGTTTATTTTTACATTTGAACCAGCCATCACCTATTTTCTGTCTTATTCAGTTAAAACACTTTTGATGTTTTAATGAAGAACCATTTTTGTCACCACCAAACAGTGATGTTTCTGTTCTCACCTCTGTTTAGTGGTCACATAAAGTTTGAATTTTTATATGGAAAAAATGAGCTAAGGGTTTGCAGTTCACATACAGTTTATCTTTTGAAATAATAGAGCTTGCCCTCTTGCTCTTACATTGTTGACTGCTGTGTTTGCCTGTTATCCTCTGCTGTTTCTTATGGTTGGTGGTAAGTGGAATTGGCCTTTTCATAATGATTTGCTAAATAGTGTTGATATTAATGCTGACCATGATCACTTAGTGAAAGGGTAGGCAATTAAACTTTAAAACTAATTCCCAAAACCTCGTTCTCATCATTAGAAGTTGTCCAAGAAAACGTCTTTCTATCTCTTATTGCTTTTATATTGCTTGCCCAAAGAAGCATATAATGACTGCATGCAATGTCTTGTAAAAAACTAGCAATTTTCCTCTTCCATCTGCTTCCTTCCTTGTTATATCTCCCTTTTTTATTTCTGCCTTTTCCCTCTACTATGTTCATATTTCCCCTCCCATCATCTATTCCTTCTCTTTTCTATTCTAAAAAAAAGAGAAAGGACAGGACAGAGAGGAATGAAGTTGTCAGAAGCAAATGGATTTTGTGAAATAGCTGTTTTACAGTTCAGCAATGTTAAACAGAGACTGACTGTGTTGTACAGGAAAATTTAAGAACATCATTAATCCAAAATAGCTGCTTTTGACTAAAGGGTATTGTACAATAATGTTCAAAACCTGAAATCCATTTGGTCTCATTCTTTTTCTTTCTACTTTCATCCCAGTACAATCATATTTCTCAGTTATGACAACTTTTTCATTGAAAACTTTCTTTGTGGTTCAGAGACATCCAGCTAAGGGTCAAGAAAATGTTTGAAAACATCCTGAAAGAGTCACTTCAAAAACCATCTTGAAACAAAAGGATGGAAACTACTGAAGTAAAGAAAGGTAAAGAACATTTTCAGAAAGGTTTGCCCTGTGTGAGTGAGTTTGGCACTGCACATTTCTGTAAGCGCCTAAAGTGGAAAAAAACTAATTTTTGTCATGACTGCCTGTAGGAAGATGATAACTTAACCATTGTCTATGAAGCCCTTTTTGGTCCAGAAGAACTTTGGCTGTTTGTGCATTTCAGATGGCTAATGATAATGTAACTGCAATAACAACTATTTAAAAATATTTGCTATATTACTCTAAAAAAAAATCCAAACCAAACAAGGAGAAATACAAATAACAACAACAACAACAAACCACTGAAAATACTACTCAACAGTTTGTTTGAGAAACCAGATACACATAAATACACATACAGGTTAAAGTCTGACAAATAGCAATGCCTGCAGCTGAACAGTTGTCAAGGTGGGAATTAACACTCTAGTAACCACGTTTTTCACATCCTGGCACTGATGAAATTTAGCATCCCTGCATTATTCCCCTTTCACCCTCTACCCACTGTTATAAGGAGCAGAAGCCCCTCCAAATAGGATCAACAGGAATTTTGATTTCATTGAACAAAAGGTTGCTTTTTAAAGGCACACCTTAAACCAAATCTCCCTGTCTCCCTTGCCCTCAGGCACTTGGAGATCAAGTTAAATATATATATCCATGCAGGCATCGCAGTCAGAAAACCAGTCATGGACCAAACAGTATACATCAATCAAGTCAGCCTTTCTCAGGAAAGAAAAGAAAGAAGAGAAATGAAACAAAGAAACGCACAGCCCCCAAATTATGGCATTTCTTTTCCTTTGTCCAATACTGCAGTACAGGTACAAAAACTGAAACCTTCTGCCAAATTCAGACCAGAAGCTTTTTTTTTTTTTTTCACCTCAGAGAAGTACAGAACTAGAGCAGTGCAGCATCAATCTCTGTTTACAGGTATGGACTGGAACACTTCACCACCCATGGCTGAACACTCTCCATCTCAGGATGCCTGACATTCCACAGGTTAAGGTACTCCACTAAGCCAGGGGAGGAGCACAGGTGAAGTCTTTGATCCGAATCAGAGAAGAAACTGGATCTAAGACTGGCACAGCTGAGGTTTCTGTGCAGGACTGAGGTGTAAATAATTGAACTGGGCTATTTCTTCCTTATCTGGGGCTGGGGTTTCAACAAGCTCCTTGGTCAAGCTCTGCAAGGAGAACAGGCAGGAAACAGGAACTCACTGAAGTGAGCACTTCATGTGGCCTAAAGTTTTCTCAAGAAGTTTGGATTGCTGAAAAAGAAAACATATTATTATCATCAACAAAAATCTGTAGAAAATGGGTATTAATTTTGACATCTTACACTACTTCAAGGCAGAAAAATTTTAAAAATACTCATAAAGAAGGTAATTTTTTTGAGAAATTTTGGTGGTTTAGTTATGATTTTACTTACAAATATTTAGTTTAGACATTTAGTTCAGTTGTATTCTAAAACTAGCAAAAGTTACAACCTTTTGCTTGAAATGTTAACTTGGTGCTTTGGTTTTTTTTTTTCCTTTCTTCCACTATCTTTGGAGCCAGTTAGTGTTTGGAAAGGAGTAAAAGTACGTTTACGATCTGAACCAAGCTTGACTTTTAAGGGGGTTTCCTTTCTAAACAATAATTTTTAAAACGTTATTATTTAGTTAGCTAAGATCAAATCCTTATTTATGGCTATTAATAATATTGTAGCAAATTACCTGAAGAAACATGCATTAAAAACAAAACAAAAACAAAACCAACAATTTGTTCTCTGTTTATACAGTAAAGTTATTGATAGAAGAACATAAATTTTTTTTTTTTTTTTTAAACAAGTGGCTTTGAAATTATTCAGCTATTTAATTTCGAAAGGGTTTTAAGATGCTTTACAAGTTCATGGAAGGCTGACAAAACAGTGTGGAAAGGATTCCTCTAATCACTTTTGATGAAAGCTTCTTTTCACAGCTATTAACTCTTCATGAAGAACTGTGCAGTAAATGGGAGCTCGTTCTCCTACACAGTCATTACCGGGAGCTTTGTTTATAACTACCATTGAATTAAGTAAATAAAATTCCTGTTCCAAAATCCCTATTAAACTATCAGAAAAATATTTGCTCCTCAATCAACACGTTCATTGGGTTGTCCTTTCTGTAATTTCACCCTGTAAATACCAGTTTAGAATCAATTCCTTTGATTCTGTTTTGACCGATTGCAGGAGCAGGGAAACACACACTTAGTGCCACTTAGCTCTAGGCAACCATGTCACAACCTATGTGGGAGTCAATTATAGCTAATTACAATTTGACTAACCTTCTGTGCCATTAAAATTCTTGAAGAGCTTCTACAGCTCCTGCTCTATGCTAATTCTTTTTCTAAGAATGTATTTGCTTTGGAAAAGTTTGTTATTTTGTTTTGGTTGGTGGTTTGGTTGTTGGGGTTTTTTAAATCTTTTTACCTGGGACATCCAATTAATTAGAATAAAGTAGAGATTTAGAAAGTCAAGTAGAATCCAAAACAGATCCAGTTCTAACAGTCTACTTGTGACCCTATAGCAGGAGCCAAGCACATTCACCGGTTTGAAGATATTGGTATTTGTATTTAACATTTAGTTCAGTAGTTGATTTTCTTTAAGGGAGAATCAAACCCACAGAAACTGTGAGAAGATTCTGGAATAATATTGACTTGGAGCAACTCTAATCATTTATGAGATACTAAACACAGCACAACTAATGGGAAAGAATTTTTTTCCAGAGTGAAAAAAAAAAAAAGAAAAAAGGGAGAGCACATCTTAGGAAAGTACTAGGAACAGAAGTGTTACAAAAACAGATAGGTGAAGGTTCTACAAATTTCAGTTAGCAGCAGCTGCAAAATACTTGAGAATATGGTGGAAAAGAACTTGGAACAGTTGAATTAAAAAAGAACCCAGAAAAACTATATGGAAGAAAAGAAGAAAGTGAAGGATGAGGAAAGGAAGAGTAGGATAGATAGAAGGATGAAGTAAGGAGAGAAGACAAAAAAGGGAAAAGGAAGAAAGGAAGGAAATGAGGCAAGATTTAAAAAAGGCATTAATGAGCTCGGAAGGATTGGTTAGCAAATTAGAAAAATGGAATTCAGAGAATTGTATCAGCAGAAGTGCCAATTATTCTATTTCAAAAAAAAAAAGGAAGATAAGAAACGATGTCATCATGATAAGGGCCATAATAAGACAAAACACGATGAGAAAATTTTTTAATCGTAATTATGAGTATATGAATTCCCTCAAAAATTAGAGAGACACACATAAAATTAGAATAGTAGGTTTATGATATTAGCACAAACCTATAGGGACAAAAATCAGTTTACTCAAAGACCAAAGAAAGATGTAAGAGGAAAAGATATATGAAACATTTTGTGTAGGATAAATCTTACCTAATATTAGCTATCAGAGATGAAAAAGTCTAATCAGAGCCAGATGACAATGGCTAAGGAGAAACACCTCCAAAAATTAACTCCACTCACATTTCTTATGATGAGACAATTATCCTTTTCTCCTAATGGCAGATGGAGCCCAGATGACCAAAACCTATAGATTAACCAGATTTATATTTGGCATATCTATGGATACCATAAATTAGGTGTTATTAAAAGCATTGTCTGTAATTACTTAACTAATAAAAGAAAGGCTTTTAAAAGGAAGACAAAAGACTTCATCTCTTGGTCAGTGATGAAGGCTGTTGATCCCAAGGAGACAGAACTGATTAAAACCTTTTTTGCTTCTAGGTTCATTGTCATCAGACACTTAAAACGATACATCCCAATGACAAAGATCTTTCTTTCAATAGAATTAGGGTGTATTAAAGAGTAGATAAGATAGATGTTTTCAAGTTGGCTGGGTGTGATGAAATTCACTGTATCACAGTCTCAGAATTGGCTGGAGTAATCCCAGAACCATTTACCCATGTCTTTGAGACCTTATGGAAAAAACAGAAAGGTAAAGATAGTGCCCACTGTCAAAGTGAGAGGGGAAGAAGAGGGAAAGAAGGAAAACCAGCAAAATTATTGTCCAGTCAGCTTTCATTCTATTACCAGAAAGTTGCTGGTACAAACCAATTACTTTATAACCAACCAGAAGATAACAAGGAGGTCAATATAATCCCATATGATTTTATCATGATCCAGGCTCATGAAGATAATTTAATTGCTTTTACAACAGGGAAACTGGTCTTGGAGTTGCAGAGAATTTGTAAATAATTTGTCATGGCTAAAACTTCTAACACTGTCTCAGGTAAAGTGCTAAGGAAACGTTGTCAAGACAGAATGTCTGCTGAATGCCTAGCTGATGAGAAAATGATAATTAAAGTGTGATTCTTTATTCCTTATGAAATAAAAATCTGTTTAAGTGCAGTTCTATACCGACTCTGGTTTTAATAATAATTTTTATTTTTATTGTTTAAAATCTTTATAAGAAGTGAACACAAGGCATGAAATTTATGATTGATATCAGTCTGGGAGTATTTACAAGCATGACAGAGGCCAGGCTTAGAATTTGACATGATCATAGCCAACTGAAGAAACAATTTGGAGAGCAAAAATACACTTCAATAAGGACAAATTACTAACTCTGCACCCAGCAGAAATAATCAACTGCCATAAATACAAGATGAGAAACAAGTGATTAGACCTCATCACTGCTGAAAAGAACCCAGGCATTTAAAGGATCACAAACTGAACATGAATCAACAGTCACATACTAATTACCATAAAGAGAAACACGTTCTGGAATATGTACACGGGATTGATGTCCATGAGGCTTGTGACATGCTGTTTGATCCTGCTCAGCACCACCTTGAACTATGCCAAGCAGAATTTGCCACAATTCAAGAAGGATGTAACCCAGAGGGAATGGATTCTGCAAGGAATAATAGAAATTATTAGACTTGTGAAGAACTGAATTAGGAAGACAAGTTAAAGAGGGACAGAGTGAACATGCACTTACAGTTAAACATTTAATAAAAGTCTCATAAAAATACAGTGACAAGAAAATCTGTCCTTGGTAAACCTTTGAGTAGATCAGCCTGTGTTGGCATCACATTTAGAGATATTTTGTTTGCATTATCAGTGCAAGCCTTCTACAGTATGGAAGCACAGGAATGAGTTTTGAGGAAAATTACAGGACTTTTCCTATTGGAAGCTGAAAAAGTAACAGTGACAACAGCAGAATTATAGTTGATCTTGCCTTGCAGTAGCAGGTGATTTTGTAAATTGAAGTGCCTTTTTAATTTCAGTTCAGAGGCTGTAAAAGAATCTCAATTTTTCTATGTTTTTTTTCTACTAATCCAGAGGCCACAAAAGAATCTCAATTTTTTCTATGTTTTTTTTTTCCTACTAATCCAGAGGCCTATCTTCTTCTTGTTATCATTTGGTTTTGTGGTTTCCTTGGAGAACTCTTTATGATACACTCAGTAAAATTTTTCATAGATAATTGTCCTTTTTAATTCAAGAGCTATAGAGTTAAGATATTTTTAAGGGTTTTATGAGAAAGAATGAAGGAAAACTGATGTATGCTATACAATGATATGTACACATGGCATTTTTAAATTGTCTTTTCAGAGTCTACATTAAAGAACTTTAAAAGTGACTATCTTCTACTTCAAATACATACCCTTAAGTATTGTAGTGTCTTGTCTTAGGGGCTTGGATATATTGATTGCAATTGGTGAATAATAAACCAGAATAATAATATTTGAAATAGCAGTCATGAATTTCAGAGAGTACATAGTGACAACACCTCATCATATTTGACCTCATACTGTTTAATAAACCTCCATTTTGATGTCACCTTTCCACATGCAGATTTTTTAATCAGCTGTAAGATTCTGTAACTGCTGTGCCAGTAACTCAAATGCCTGTAAAATAAAATATATCCACTGTTATCATAGATGTTTTATGGAAGCCTGGGATATACTTCCTTCATTAGGGAAAAAAAGGTCTATGCTATTACTGGCAAGGATTCTTTCAATGTATAAATGTAATAAAGAGTCATAAGATATTTAATATAAATGCAAAAAATGTATATAGCAAAATCATCCATGACTGAAACTGGTCTGATGCCGTCTTCACAACTATCAGCAATAATACACAACAATTCTCAAGACTTAATAAGCATCTTTCATTGTTAAACTGCAACAGCTGGTCGAAAGGTGTGCAATATCATCATTGTTCTTTTATAAATGGGAAAAGTATGACAAGGATGGCCTGAAGAGGCAGAAATCAGCAGCAAGGCAATATAATTCCTTGAAACATCCTTTAAAATTGTATGTTTAAAATAAATGTTTTATATAAACATTTCACTTGCTTCATAATCTTGCAAGCTCACGTTCAGTCACTGAGCAAGTGCTAATTGTAATCTGGAAATGTGCTATAAATATGCAACAGTCCTCTCTCTGAAGGACTGGGGATAAACAGTATGTTGTTGTTTCTTCTGAAAATGAATGTGATGTCTTCTTATTATTTGATTTAGGAATGTGTGGGTAAATTTTTAGTTGTTTTCTTCTACAAAGATCTATTTGAGAACTCTATTTTAGTTTCTCTATGATAGTTTCCATTTTAGCTTCAAAATGGCAAGGACAAATAATTTGTATGTTCAGCAAGTGAAAAAAAAAAAAGTGTCAGTAAACTAAACCCAAAAATTCAGTTCTCTCTGTGCCTGAGGGGTAGAAAGTTTAACTAGCGATGTGATCAGTTCAGCTCCAGCTTCCTGGGAGAACTCTGACCCATCAAATCAGACTTGATGGGTCAGTGCTGAAGAGGCATCCCTTGTCTCTGCCTCGTGAAGCTGTTAAAGAGAGAAAACAACTACCTCAACAGGGCTCCTTCCAAATGAAATCTCTGCAGATTGTACAGTGGTGAGATGAGCACATTTCCCCACTGCTTCACAGAATCTGAAATGATTGCAGTTAAAGTAATGTCTGTGGGTTTTTTGTTTTTTATAGAGAGAATTTGAAAATCAAAACCTGTACCCACCGGGTGACTTATAAAAGGAAAAATCCATTTCAGGGAAGGGGCAAACTGCTGCGTGTTCCCCACAGGCTAATCCTTGAAATGGGCTTTTGAAATTCTTTTGCATTTGAAATGCATTAGTCATTCACCTGTTTGTTTAGTCTGAGTTTCACATTCAGAGAAGTGGATAAGTGCCATTTGAATAAAGTGCTCCGAAAAAGTGCCCTTAAAGAGCCTCTAAGGATGTAAAATCTTTCAAATCAGATTTGGGGCATGAGTCCCTGTTTGCAGAATATTATAGTTTATGCAGTGAAATGTATCAAGCCAATTCTCAGCACAAAGCTGGCTCCTCTTTTCCTAGAGTGACTGCAACAGCCCAGATGTTTATGTATCCAAAAATTTAGCATGTGTTGTGACACGTGTCGACACATTGCAATAACAGAATGTGGTTCAGTTTCCTCCCTCCAGAACACATTTGAAAGAGAACCTATTTACTTGTACTTTGCACATGGAGTTAAGGGATGGGATGAAAACTTACCCTTAATGTATACAACTGCTTGAATTAAATCTGGGTTGGAACGTGGAATTAATCTCCTACCACCACCAGTGAAAAGGAAATGGAAAGAATAATGAGTAAACCTCCAGTGTGAATCATGAGAAGGGCATTCAGAGCATGGTCAAGGAACACTAAAGTGTTCATTACTAAAAATATACACTACAGATACCTCAAAGGGTTTTTTAATACAAACTGTTTAGCTGAGTTTGAATTCTGAGCAGAGCAAATTTTTTGACTTTGCCATTTGCAATAAACACAATGCGTGATTGTAGAAAGATCTTGGAAACAGATTTTGTTGCTGCTCAAATGTCTCAGAAGTTATATTTTACTGAAGTATTTTATACACTTTGATCATGTCTCTGCATTCATCAATTAGTAAGATAAAATTGTGTTGATAAAATTATGTGACTTCTTAAAATTAAGGCTTAAAAGATATCATGGTCATACAACATACTGGTTTTAATATTTCTGATTATTTAAACATAATAATTCATACAACAATGGTCCCTGGGGTATGAATAGGGCAAGTTTTGAGAGCTAAAATTATGTTTTTCCAGCAACAGAAGTGATATAATTTGTGTTCTATCACCAGTAATTTGATTTGCTGTTCATTATAATAACAGTAATAATAACAAATTCAATTGCTATTAATGGAAATGTCATATGCACTTTCATAGAGGTTTTATTGTAATTCAGTATTAATCAGTGTATCATTAAAATAAAGTGTTATCATCTAATTTGTATTTATTCAAGCATAAAGGAAAAAAAAGTCTATTATGATGTACTATACCATTATACAATCAGTTGTTTTAATGAAACAATTTTGCTATATATTTATGTATTTTTCTTACATTATAGTGGAGTAACAGTGCACCACAATGTTCTAATTCATATCATATAGACCCAATGTTGTTGCAATAGCAAGGTTAATTTTTTTCAGTGCTTTCTTAGTAAATCACCTCTTCAAAATCTTCAAGGTTAAAGCATGTTGAAATGTCTTTCAGGACTGTATTGCATCCCTTCCATAATAAAAGAGTATTTTTATTTGAACCAGTTATCTTTATTAACACAGCTGACTAAAATATAGGTTGATATAGCAGCTTACTCATCTACAGTTTCATAGAAAGGAAAAAATTGCATCAAAAGTCCTTTAAAACTGCACCACAAAAACCCCTAAACCCATGAATTTCTCTGACTTTTGTCATTTTTGTAAAGCAATCGTCGGGTCTGTGTGGTGAACCATTTAGGGGGAAAAAGTCACAAAAAGTAATGTCAAAGGTATAAATTATAAAGTTCTTTCATTCACTGAAGATTGAATGGAAACTCAACTGTTATATTCTCATATTTCTTTTCTATGAGAGTGGTGAGGCACTGGCACAGGTTGCCCAGAGAAGCTGTGGCTGCCCCTTCCCTGAAAGTGTTCAAGTCTAGGTTGGATGGGGCTCTGAGCAACCTGGGATAGTGGGAGGTGTCCAAGTCCACAGCAGGAGAGTTGGAACAAGATGATCTTTAATGTTCCTTCAAACACAAACCATTTGATGATTCTATGAAATTACCTCTAAAATATGATAAGACTCAGGATTATGTAGGCTTCTGATTTATTTTGGATTTTCAAGGAGTCTGACTTCTGCAGCAGATCAAGAACTTGAGGTCAAGCTGTTCCAGTCAGTGTAAGGTGTGGGTAGAGTTGGGCTCTCTGAAATGAACCAGAGAGAAACCAAAACAGAAATAAGCAGAGATCTAGAACTAGTAAAAGAAAATAGCAAAGAGAGGTTTGTACCTGAAAAGACAATAAGAACACATTTATGCATTTTGACTATAGACTCCGTTACATTTTCCCAATCACAGGTGCAGCGAAGCTTTTACTTCGTAACAATTTTTTATGCTAATTTAAGATGCAAAAGCAGTTCTTGACAAAGAGGTTGGTCTCACGTCTCCTAAATGATTCTGATCCCATCTACAAGCCAATAAAACTTTAATACTTGCCTGAAAACTTATTCACTTTGAAAATGATTGATGAAGTGTTGCTTCAGATCAGCCAGAAACCAGGATTCTTGCATGGATAGTGAAAATCCTGTGCCTGGAACCCTTCAAGCCATAAATCCATTTCAGTAATATCTCCTATTATATTTGCCAGATTTTTATAAAGGAGAAAGCATTCTCAGGAGACTCGTTCAGTAAAAGTGAGCATAAAAGATGACGTCTTAAATTTAGGTTACAGGGGACCTCTGAAGGTTATTTTCTCCTACTTTCTCCTCAAGGCAGGATCAACTACAAACTGAGAGCAGGTTGCTCTAGGTCAACTAGTCCAGCTGAATCCAGGCTATTCAGTGACAGAGACCTCACAGTATTTCTGGGTACCTGTGCCTCAGTGAAAAAAACTTGTCATACCTACCAGGAATTTCCCATATTTAGCTTGTGCTTCTCAGCTTCTGTGAACTTCTTTGTACCTCTGAGATTACAGAATCACAAAATCATTTAGATTGATGAAGATCTCTGAAATCACCAAGTCCAACTTTCATCTGATCATCACCTTTTCAATTAGACAACGGCACTAAGGGCCATGTCCAGTCGTTTCTTGAAAACCTGCAGGGATGGTGACTCCACCACCTCCCTGTGATGTTTAATAACATTTTCTGTGAATAAATTCCTCCTGATGTTCAACCTGAACCTCCCCTGGTGCAGCTTGAGGCCATGTCCTCTTGTCCTTGTGCTGGTTGCCTGGGAGAAGAGGCCGAGTCCCACCTGGCTACAATCTCCTTTCAAGTAGTTGCAAAGAGTGATAAGGTCTCTCCTGAGCCTACTTTTCTCCAGGCTAAACTACCCCAGCTCTCTCAACCACTCCTCATATGACTTACTCTTTAAATGGTGTTTCATTTTTCTGAATGTTTCTGGCTTCATCTTCACCATAACAACCCACAACCCACCAGGCAGATAAGGCAGCAGTGAGGTCCCTCTCAGCCATCTCCTCTATGGTCTGAACAAGTCCAGCTGTCCCAAAGTTCCACTGAACCCAGTGCTATGGGAGATGACATCAAACTCCTTGCTGAAGTCAGGCAAAATGACACCCAGTACTCTTTTTATCTAACCACTAGTTTCATCACAAGTGATTATCATGTTAGTCAAGCATGATTTGCCTTTGACAAATCCAGGGTGAGTTGTCACTTCTTTTCAAAGTTGGCAGGGGAAGACCTCACAAAGTTGTTGGCAAGCTCCCTCTACACCCTTCAATTCCTCCCTCCCAGCACCCTGTGCCAGGCTTGCCTATCAATCTCCTGTTCCTGGTCCCTAATCAATCTCCTTATGACATGGGAGGTGCTTCATTCCCCAGGCTCCCTCCCTAAGCACAGGGACCAGGGAGCCTGAGAGCAAACCCTGACTGTAAAGAGAAAGGAAAAAAGACAATTTAAAATGTTTGGTTTCCTCATTCTTTAGTACACCCACATACTTCAGTTAAAGCTGAACTGTTATTGAATCATTGAATCATTGAAAGGTTTAGGATGGAAAGGACGTTAAAGAACATTCAGTTCCAACTCCTCTGCCGTGGACAGGGACACTTTCAACTAGACCAGGTTGCTCAAAGCCTCATCCAAGCTGTCCTTGAACACTTCCAGGAATGGGGCAGCCACAGCTTCTCTGGGTGATGTGGAGAACCTGTTCCAGTGCCTCACCACCCTCACAGGAAAGAATTTCTTCCTAATATTCAATCTAAACCTATTCTCTTTCAATTTAAACCCATTCTCGCTTGTCCTGTCACTACATGCCCTTGTAAATAGTCTTGCCAAATTTTTCCTGTAAATTCTTTTCAGGTACTGGAAGGTCACAATTAGGTGACCCTGAAGCCTTCTCTCCTCCAGGCAGAACAGTCTCAATTGTCTTTCCTCATGGGAGAGGTGCTCATGCCCAGCTAAGATGTGTTTTTCACAATCCCATAGTTGCATGCCCTGGCAATATGACTATTTTCTTTCTGGATATCTTCTCCTGCCTTTCACCTTTTCTGTACCTCCTTTTTGTTTATGAGCACAGTCAGGAGGTTCACAGTGAATCAAGAGACGTTTTTAACAGGCTTAATGTGTTTCCTGCCCATCAAAACAGACCATTTCTGTGCCCTGTGGAGTTTTTCCATGAAGGAAGATGCTATGCCTATGCACATACCTGAAAAAAGGGCCCTGGGTACAAACCTACTGTGAGATTTCCAGGCACTAATGTACAGTAAATGGGTCAGGTCTGTAAAAACAACCAGCATTTTGTTTTCAGCTTGGAGCCATGAAAAGAAAGGGAAAGTTACAGCCTCTCTGCCCCTTTCTAAGACACTGATATCAGAGTTATTTTCAGATGTGAATTAGGGGTAATTACAGGCTAAACTTCTCACTTTGAGACAAATTCTGTTTGTTCATACCAATAAACCCCATATGTTTAAGTACTTTCTTCACAGTGAGTAATCAGATACTGTTACTAATAAACAGTCATCTTCAGATCATAGATTGGCATTGGAAAAAGTGTTTTAAAGCTATTATTTTTCTCATGATGCAGCACTGAGTTATATAACCATCATCTTTAGTTCTACTGCCTCCTTATTGATTTGAAGTGTGAATTTCAAACATATATATATATGTATGCATATATACAATGATATATCTCAGCTGGTGTGCTGCTTCATTCCAGTCACTAGCACCAAAGGGAGTTTTTGAATTAATGTAGACCATTAGTAAATCAAAAAAGCAATTCAATACAGCACAGCAGGGAGAAGATGCAATATCCACAGCACAGGAAAAATATTTTAAGAAGGGCAGTTGTTTGTTAAGAACTAGGGAATTCAGAAAGACAATTTAACAGAATGGTCTAATAAAGATCAGAGTTGTGCTGAACAATAATAAACCTCAGAATTGAACAACAGCAACAACAAAAAATAATCCAGCAAATATCTCTGAAAACCTATAAAGTAAAACAACATGTTTTCCCAAACCAGGCAGTTGATTATAACCTTGGTCAAGAATGGATCTCAGAATTGTATGCTCCTCTGTGCCCTAAACCTCAAGGTACCTAAGCACTGGAGCACACAACTTTTAGTCAGCTAACTTTGAAGTACACGCTCTCAGAGCCTCTAAGAGCCACAATGGCCCTCAGCCATTGTTATGGGGCATATAGAAAACTCTCTTGTCCTGACATTGTATGCAACAGTTTCACCATGCTGAGTAGGTAAACAGTGAAAGGCAGAACAAATAGTAAAGTAGTTATCCATCATTTTAAAAACTGTATTGAAACTGGAGCTTTTATATTTCAATCAGAACTGCAAAGAGGATTCACTGTGTCCTTGGGATATGACATCTGGAATTTCTTTTAACAGGAGCGCATATATGTTGGTTTTTCTTACCATTTTTTTTTTTTTTGGATTGACATGAGCAGAATATTGAGATATTTTGAATGTACATGTACCATGTACAAGAAATTGCCCAAACTTCCCACTCCTCACAGAAACAGCTGCCATTAATAAGTCCCTCACTGGATTTTGCATCATTAAAGGATCTTCTCTCTTCTTGTTTCCCTTAGTTCATCTTGAAAGCTGGCTGGATGTCAGTGAATGGTTTAACCTTCTCACAATTTTGTTTGCAGCCTCTTGAGAAGGCAGAGAGCTTCAATGTGTACAAAGTTAAACTTCTGCTTCATATTCATAATAATTTTCATAAACAATATTTTAGTAATAAAATCAGAACGTTTCTGGAAAGCATTGTTAGGTGCCAAGAAGGGCAGAAGAAGTCAGCAGGGTTTTGAATAACTGAAAAGTTGAATAAAGAGTTAAAAGAGATCCTAGAGACCTGTGCATGGTCCTGAGTAGAGCTAGACATCTTCTTTGGAAGATGATGGCTACTTCACATGCAGTTTTTCAAGGTTTGACCAGGACTCCTGCTGGTTTTTGCACTTTACGAGCAGTAATGGCAGATGAATGAGGGAATGGAATCTAAAAATGTACTTTTCAAAAGCGTAACTCTTTACATCCAATCCCATGGTTTGGCATTCTTTCTCTCAGTGGAGTCCTAAAGATACTGAAGAAAAGCAGGTACATATTTTATCTCTTAAAGTCCCTCGTGTTTCTAGGAAAAGCTATTCACCATTATTGTCTTTGAGTTATGCTAGGGGGATATTAATGGAGATACTGAGCTGTCAAAAATCTACTGCCTCATATAGGACAGTAAGAGATTCTTTCTGACCCACTGAGACAAAGTATGCAAATTATGATTCCAGACAACTTACCTGTGTACATCACTATCAGAGGTTCTGGTTTTGTGTCATGAAAGTGATTGCTACACTGTATCCTGATTGGAACTGTGGTTGTAAAGCACTCGAGTTGAGATCTTATATGATGCCATGTGTTCCTCGAGCTTAATATTTATTGTTCTTTTCCAAACAATAAGAATTTTGTTTAAAAAAAATATGGAAAAATCAGAAAGTCTGAAAGCTGACAGATATCTCAGGAAGAACAGTTACAAATATCAGAGTTATATATTAGGTAAGCTGTAGCTTGGTTTTGCTGGTCTTGCTGAATTCCAGCTGGCTGGAAGTGCAATTCCCAAAGCATCACCATCATTCCAAAGTAACAAGGTGCTAAATACCACTCTGTTAAAGTCTGATGGCTGGTGTTGTTTGGGTTTTTTGCTGTTCTACCAGTTCCTCCAGTTTTCTCACTCTCCTCATTTTTAAGACAAATTATTCTGCGTTGTTTTAAATATAAATTATTCTACCCCAAGCAGCCAACATATACCATCAGACAAAAAGAAAAATCATCACCCTTGGGACTTCACTTTCTGTCATTTCTACTTTCTTTCAGTCATCATTATCAACTCATGGGGGGAAAAGTTGGAAGGCAAATAAACTAACAGGTTTCTGATATTTCTGTCCATTTCTACCCCAAAGCCTTTTCCACCTGACTGACTCGTTCATTTCAGCTGGAAATGCGTTTTTGCTGCTCTGCTGGAAATCTTAAAAAATTTGTAAATGTGTTTGTGTTTTGTATTCCTCTCATTGCCTCAGTTCAAGGAATGCAAACACCAAAAGAGGAGACTTTGTTCCCAGATTATTTAGTCTAGGGATCTGTCTAATTTGTTATATATAAAAATAAGGGGCAGTTCATGTCATTCCTCCCATCCCTATCCCTGCCCCATTCCTCCCTCACCTTCAGCTGCCTCATTTCCTTGCTATAAATCAACACACTGCCTATTAAAGAATTATGTTTAAGTTTTCCTAAATTGAGACTGGATACTGTAACCTTTTGATTTCATATAAGAGAAACTCCTGGCCAGAACAGGGGGAAGGTCTCCACAAATCTTTAACTGACCTTCACTAACAACCATGATGCTGAATGTGGACATCTTACTTAACAGATGCTACAAAATGCACAAGATGTCTGTCTCATACTCTTTAATTTCAGCAGGCTGGGGTGTAAATTCTTGCCTCCAAGACAGTCCCAAGAATCTTTTAATCAGCTCTAGAGCCCAAAGTAATCCTGGGAAGATTGGTCTCCCACTTTGAATCAGGTTCCCTGAAACAAAATCTATACTGAACAGAAAAAAAATAAATGCAGGGAAACTAGGTGGTTAATTTGAAAGTCTGCATGAAGTATTCAGAGGCAAGAAATAAGAATCTTCCCTCCTTTCCTTGCAGTCATTTTACTGCCTTTCCATGGAGAAATTCTTTTCTGTCAGGAAGGCAATTATCAGACAATACATTGGGAAAGAAACCCATTTTTCACCTTTTTCAGTACTCTGGGCAAGTCATGTCCCCTTCTTTCCTATCTTTGTGAGCTGGAGATTTTTACACTGGAAATGTATATCTAGTCTGAAGGAATCTCAGTCCCTAATTCCAATACAGTGCACTTAAGAATTGGGTGACTACTTAGAGTGGGACCAGTGAAGGATATGGACTATTCTGTTATCTGCTTATCCACCAGTGCAGCAGCTCTCCAGTTTTGGTCAAAAACAATAAACTCCAAAGTTATTCTTTTGAATTGACATCTACATGATACGTCTTATTATGATAATTATGTACATAATATTTTCAGAAATTATCTGATACAAAAAAGATATTTACCTTCACCAAAGAACTCTGTAGAACTTGCAGGACAGCCGACACATCTTATAAATGCATTTCAATAGCTTATCCCTTAAATACCTAATTCCTACATCCCTTAGTTTAACAGGATGCAAATAATGGCCTTTCAGTATGTATCACAAAGAAAACTCAAAGAAACATTCAAAGAATCACCTATTGCTTGTCAGTCCACTTTTTTGCATGCCAAATTATTTACTACCAATTGTGTGTCTTCTGCCAGATATAATGTTTAAATGTTTAAACGGGATTTTAAGTAGGACTGGTTTCTAACTCCTGATATATACAATTCTTCACTTCGCAGTAACAAGGTCTCTCTTAGTCAGAACCTACTAGCAAGAATTGCAGATCAATGCCGAGATTTTTACAGCTGTTTAATATTTTAGAGGTTTAAAAGTTAAGCAAAGTATGAAACCATTCTTACCAGAAATAAAAATAACTCTATACCATTTCACCCTCTCAGAGGATGCTAGATCTAAGAGTATGCCACTGCAGAAATATAGCACAAAAGCAAAATTGTGGTTTGTTTAGTTGTTTGGTTTGTTGTTAGTTTTTTGGGGGGATTTTTGTTTTGTTTTTTGGGTTTTTTTGCATAGGACTTCACACTGGTTTACCATAGAATTAATAATTTCAAGGACCGTATTAAAGACATTTTAAAGACTTGACTGTCTTAAGAACACCTTAGGTCCATCTTCACATCTCCAGTTAAATATTTTGTGATAGATGAAGTGCACAAAATAAAATAGACTCTGTAGTTACATTCTGTGAGTCACTGGCTGCTTGATTTTCATAGTATTTCTCACTTTTCCCCGAGGAAACATAGATATGTTAGAAAGGTGAGCAGGAGTTGTTTGTTTAAGGATGAAGTTTTATTTCCTGTGAAACAAGAAAAACAGTAGGTAGTCACTCATTCCTCTTACATTCATGCAAGTACCATATAGATGCTGTGAAAGAGAGGCCACATGGATCCTCTGTTAAAAATTACACTATTAAAAAAATTACACTCATAAAAACAATGATAAAGGACTCTCTGAATCTATACATCCTAAGGTTTCTACAATCAAGATGAGTAACCACCTCAATTTCTCCAGAGCAACTGTAACAAGGAAAAAAAAAAAGTCTTAACCAAAACCATCTTTCATAAACAGATTAATCTCAAAATTGAGAGAAACCTTAATTTTCATTCCAGACCACTCTCCTCTAATGCTTTCACATTGTATCTCATTTAGTCTTTTTTTTTTTTCACAATGTTTTAAAAACAGACTCAGTCCCAAGACTTGCAGTATTACTAATATCCTTTTTCAACTAGAAATCACCATTCTCAACATTCACTTTCCTTTAATTTTAAGACAAGAGAAGATTTTTGACCAGGGTCATATTTACACAGCGGAAATAAAATAATTAGATGTAAATTGGGTAAGGGTGCTTGAGCCAAACGGTGCTGTACTCAAAAGGAATAATGCCATTCCTGCAGAAATGGAAGTCAGTCTAGGAAATTTGCCAAAATATAATGGACATTTGCTATCACTGAAATATTAAATTGTCACTATACAATGGGCAAAATAGACAAAGTTTTGCATAGATTTAGACTTATAGTTGCATTTTTCTGTTGAAATAATGCTGTGTTTTGTTTTGTTTTTTTGTTTTGATAGAGTTCCTTTAAATCTTTTGTATCTTTTTTTCTTCCTGATTGTATTTTCTGCACAGCCTTAACTTCTTGGTAACCGCTATTTAAAGTAAATGGATTATCTGTGGGATAAGTTACTGATTATTATGAATAAGAAGAGAAAAATAGAGTCCTTTGAAGGCCCTGTCATTTTAATGACTTCATTCCAGTCTTATTATCATTTAAAATCTAGAAATAAAAGAAATATAAAGCAAAAGACATAAACAGGGTGACAAGTGTATGACAATTAATAAAAGATACTGAACATTATGTTAGTCTTTACTGTATTTCTAAATAGCACTATCAATCAGAAATTATTTTATGCAAAACTAATATAAAATCAAAATATGATAATAGATTTGACAGGTATGTTTTTCATACTCTGCTTCCTCTTTGTCATGCACAGTGTGTTTTTTTAATCATTATTGGTAGATTCTATTATATATCCATGTATTTGGCCCATGAACAACAGCAAAGGATTAACTTTGGCATTCAGTCCAGTCTTTAAACATGCAACCTGGATTCTGCTTGTTTAGAAATGCAACAAAAAAACTGACCTTAAATTCATGGATATTTTGTTGTTTTGTTTTGGGTTTTTTTTTAACCATAGGCTTATTTTTCTGACAACAAATATGACAGTTTCTTATAGATTAGAACTGCAGATCAGTGGTTGATCACAGTACATTTGCATCAGGATGTGACAGGGGAGTTCTTCTGTAGAAGGGTATCAAAAATTTGAGATGCTTGATAAAGGACTAAGATGACTTCACCCTTTCCCTCCATGTGTTCAGTAAGGTAAGAAACAGATCAACCAACAGTGAACCAAGCTGAAAAGAAGCTGTAAGTCCAATTGGTCCAAGGAGGACTCAGGTCTAATCAATAAATTAATCAACAAATTAAAACATGGGGTAAAGAGGCAGAATGAAACCTCCTTTAGATGTGTTATTTATGTAAGCTAAACCAGCTAAACAGATAAAACTGTGAAACTTTCAAACAGGACTTAAATGATGAATTAATCAATAACCACAACTAGTACTCAAAGCAAACACAGGTATTGTGACACATTTTAGAAAGATTCCTTTTAGCCTAATTGCAGACTTTGAGAGATAGTGGCTGAACTGTAATCTCAAAAGAGAAAAATATCAGGCACACATGTGGTTGAGAATGGCATCTTCCATGCAGGGTTAAACATGAAAGTTTGATGCACTGCTGTTAGAAGAATTTTCAGTCATCAAGCAAATCTAAAAGTAAACATGTAGGACCAGTGTTGAAGTTTTTATAACCAATGAGACCCGAAGACTTTTCTACAAATGAAAGTTATTTGGAGAACGGTCTGTCCTCAGCAGGGAATGACTTTTGGGATCGTATGCAATGAATGGTCAAGGGATGGGACAGAGGGAAAGCTGCGTTGTGCCAGAAGTTTGCTCAGGTGTCAGGAAGAACAAAGAAACACAAGGTGGTGAAGGCACAGAGAGGATTTCCAAATGCCTGAAACATCTTAATCAGGTTTACACAGGAAGTTAGGCTCTACAGTGCTTATCTGAGCTGAACAGAGTTGCTGAACTTTTGAGCCTTTAGTTAAACTGTGAGGATTTGAAAAGCACAAGCAAGTTTCCCTAGTGCAGAATATGAATGGAGGCAAAACCTCATCAGGGAAAAGACATAGAATTTTTCTTTTCTGTTTAAACATTGTACTCCTTTTGTGGAAAACACTCTGGGCTAAGTATGCTGACATAATACTTGCTTTAGGTCAAAAACTGTCTCCACATGGTTTTAGTAATTAACTCTTTTAAACCATTCCCTCCCCAGACTCCATTCACAGCAGACGACTGAGGAGGTAAAGTAGAGCACTTGGGACTTCTGCCACTCTTCCTGCTTACCCTTGCACTGAAACCCAGAGAGTTTCACGGCAAGAATTTGTAACAGAGAATCTCGTTAATCATCCACACCAAAACCAAGTGAGTTTCCATCATGGTAGAAGTGTACAGTGGCACATGAACAGGAACAAACTGAAGCAGGCTCAGTACTGTATCTGGGTCTGTTGAAGAGAGTGCAGAGGTTGTTGTGTCTGTAGTCTGAGTTCCTCAGCCACTGAAGAGTAGCCATCATCACTCTGCTGTCTGAAGTGACACTTGTGAGGCACTGTGCTTAATTTCAGATACGCCACTTCACATCAGGGCCTATTATCTTAATCACAGCAGTGCCATAACATAACTATATGACCTCTTCAGCACTACATGGGTACATATTTATCTTTTATCTGAGGCTAAAATGTTCTTATGGAAAAGCACCACTCATGCTGAATTACTCCTATTTATTTGTTTGGTTTGTTTTTTAGCATAAACTTTTTGGCTTTAGATACTGCAGATTGCTAGGCTGTTATTCAGTCTTTCTGTGTTCCCAGGTATAACACCCCTCCATTGATCTTTAGGAGTCCTGGTTTACCTGAATTATTTATGTATTACATATATCAATATATTTAGATACAGACCAGAAGTAATTCTATGAACTAGCAACCTGAGAAAACAACAGAATCTATCCTAGGTCTTTCCCCTAAACCTTAAAGTATTTTAGGTGCTGCGTTAAGGAGCCAAAGATCTTCAACTCATACAGCATCTAGATCCTTGGTCCAGACCCAGTACACTTCCCTACCTGGACCACAGTGGAGAACTTGTTTCCATTTATCATTTTCTTCCTCTTTCCATCCAGACTTCTTGACAAAAGGCAATGGCTGTCCACATCACTCTTTCCTTAGACACCTTAGCTTGGGAAGCAAGAAAAACCAAACCAGGCTCCAGTTCAGTGCCTTAGACCAGGCAGCATCACTTTTCTCTCCCTTCTTGGTTTGTTGGTTCTCGTCCTCTATGTTGGTACCACATATCACTTTCTTGGAGAACTGACCCTTTTTGTTCACTCTCTAGAAAGTGAAGTACCTGATTTATCACCGGGAATTCTATTTCAGGACATGCATGCCTAATTTTCTGCTATGTAAAGTATGTAAGTATTCAAGTTTACTTTGGTTCTGACCTTCATACACTGAGAAGTAATATCAAATAACTCCCCACATTTCTCATGCACTTCAGGTATCTACCTGCAAACATGAATATAATTTTGCTTAACGATTTTGTTAAAAAAAAAAAAGGTTGCAAAGAAGTTTGGGTTTTTTTTTTTTTTTTTGCTGATACGTTGGATGTGCAATAGATTTTACTGTACATATTTATTTACAAGTCTTTTACCTGAAATAACTTATCAGAACTTATATTGCCTTCATCTTGTTCTGGGTTCAGGCCAAACCCCTGAAGCCACAGAAGTAAATATCACCCGTGTATAACTGGTTTTATTTAGGAAATTTCTGTCTGCTAATAAATACAATTATGTTTGGTCTCACAATACTGTAAAGTAAAGGTTAAATTAAGACAAAACAAATAAATGTTGTTTATTGACATTTAAACCAGTTGCTCACAAACGTCTTGTCCAGAGAACCCTGCAGGGCTCACTACATCTCTGAGACAGAATCCCAAACTTCACATAAAGCAGAGTTTCTCCTAAGACAATGTAGCAGAAGCACCTGTGGCACCCTTGAAGTTGGAAACCAAGTAAGGTATACTAAGCACATTTGTCTTGAACACAAACACATAAAAGCAGGGTAATCTGTAACCGTATATAAGAATTCTATAACATTTGTAAGAGTGTTAACAGAATTTTGTTCATACAACTGAACATAAACATATAAACCATATTTAGCCACAAAAGGGCAAAGGAGATTTGTTGTATAACTGCACAACTGAGGTGCAGGAAAACATGTTCAAGCAGTAAAATCTGCAAGGTAACAGCTCAGGCTTTACAGCAGTCAATAAAGATGTGTAATGAAATCAAAATGGTTGTGCAGAACAAGCAGATGTCTGATGGAACCAGAATGATCCTAGAGAACACTCAAGAAGATGTCTAGCAAAACAAGACCAAGCCTGGACAAAAAAAAGTAAGATGTACTATGTCAAGAACAGATGAGATCATCCCCTTTTCGTCTGGGAAGGGCATGAGGAGCACAAAGCATCAGCAGTGAGAGGAGCTCAATGGCCAAGGCAACAGTGACCATCAACACCAGGTACTCAGTGTCAGCTCCCTGGTGTTGGATGCTCACAGCCACTCAGGGTAAGTTAAGGACTGACTGCTTTGAACATGTATTGGTAATAATTGGAAGTGATTGAGAGCTAAATATTAGAGTGTGACCTTAATGACTGTCAATCAAGTGTTGAAATGCTGGAAGTGGCCTAATTCATTAGTTTTTCAAACACTCCATAACAATAATCTCAATTTTCTAACTGATACATAGACATACACATATGTAGTATACATAAATATATATATGACCTTTGCAAATTCATATGTACAATGTGCTAATATTAATGTGCACATATATGCCACCACACATATTCAGTAACAACCAAAACATCTGAAGTTTTGCCTCCTTAAATAGCCCTTTCAAGGCATCTTAGATTTCTGAGGGACATGTAATTTGATTCCAGCTTCCAAAAGACACTGTATAAAAGCAGAGAGCCACACTGTAGCCCCCTCCTGAAAGATTCAGCAGGATCTTTGACTGAACCGCTCCAAAGGAATTGTTTGGCTCATCCAAAGAGGAAGAAGTTGCAGTTGCCTGGCAGAAGGAACTTAATATACTTCACTTGGTTATATTGCACTTTCAGGACTCTACTTCCTCCTGACACTGCATTTCAGCCTGCAGGATGCATCTCTACCTACAGCAATCACCCTGACTATTTTCTTCACTTCAGATCACAAGGTCTTAGTTTCAACTTTTACCACATAAGGGAGACAGCAACCTGACAACCAGCATACAGCAGCTCAAGCTAAGTGCCCTACAACATTACCTGCAAACATTGCAAATCTTCAGGTGTTTCAGGGGCTGTTGTCAGGTCTAATTTGCCAAAAAGGAAAGGTTTCAACAGAGAAATTGCATGATGCATCACTTTCTGAACTTTAGAAATCAAACCTGAGGGTTATAGAATCACAGACTATACAAAAAATCCAGAATTATGTTCACCTAGGTAAGAATTATCCACAGCAGTAAGGTAATGTTTGTTACCTGGACTCTCACCACTAAAAAACAAGTCTCTATAAAGAGTAGCAAGAGTCTCTGATTAACATTTATCATGGCAAAAACAAGCTCTGTACACCACAGGAAAGTGATTTGGAGGTCAGTATACTTCTATCCTACCACAGAATGCACTGAGTTTATATTAGATATTATTTATTTTGTTACTTTCCCAGTCTTAGAGTAATTAAATGAAATAATGACCACAGCAGAACTGGATCCATTTCAAATTAATCAATAATGTAATAGCTTCTATATAAACATGCCTTTACTTTGTTTCCTACCATTCCTGTCTACGTTATACTAACAGGATGAGCACGTGTGACACAATCATTTGAAACTCACTCCGGGCAAAATTCAAGTCCGAGAAAAATCTCTTACTTTGATCTTTAAGGATCATGTTAAATCTAGCCACAATTTTGGAGGCAGCTAAATTCAATTTTGAAAACAATGATAGGACATATGCCAAAGTGCCTTTGATTTTGAAGTGGCTTGTTAGTTGGTATTGACACTGAATTACTTCACAAGAGGAGAAAGTCACAAATTTTAGATCTATAATGTATTTCAGGGGCTTGGTAGAGTTCATAGTGATTGATTATGGCAAAAAGTGCCATTAGAATGAGGAAGTCCCTATCAGATAGACAGAACACAGCAGCATAGATTATTTTTATAGCTTCCTAGAAACTCATGGAGTATTTGAAAATATGTCTGCTAAAGTAAATCAGCCTGATTAAAAATACAGAAAGAGAGAGTTGAAGCCAGTGAGATAAGAGGGTGTCAGCCCATTCCCTAGATACTCTCAGGTAAAATACTTCTAGGGTAAGTCTGATCTTGCTGGAAGAAGCTCAGACTAGAGTAAAGAACTGAGGTAAGAGTTCTTAGAAAACGTCTTTGAAAATGTAACTTATTGGTTGAGAAATTTGAAACACAATTCCATCAGTTTTATTTCTACAGACTTAAATAAATATTGCATGGAGTTCCTCTTACCCATGATCAGTAGCTCCAATTACATCGGTAAAAATGTCCCTGGAGATCAATGATCAGTTTTGTTTTATAATGCTGTGGCAAATACAATACAACAGAGTTTTCTGCTCTCTTATTTCTATCTCTTCATGAGTAAATAGTCATTCTATGTAACTCAAAGCAGAAATAAGCAATACTGATAACTCAAAAGAAATAAATATATTCACTTGTACACTAGAACAATATATGCATTAGAGAGAAGAGAGATGAATGCTTGAGAGGTCTTTCCCAACAAAAGGCTGGCTTTTAGTGGAAGGTTGATAAATATAGATGAGGAATTAAAAAAAGTTGTTTCTTGTAGCAGACTTTAATCTAGAGAGCATCTATGCTTAAACTGCCAGGTTTTGAATCTGGGCTGATATCCAGGACACAAAAGCCTTTGTACTTCAGTTAACATGCAAAAATACACAGAAGTGCAGGCTGGCAGGCAGATTTCGGCTTCAGTGGCATCCCAGTCAAACAAGTGAGGGACAAGGTCTACATCACTTTTATGTGAGCTGTGTTTGTCCCGTAGGAATAGGAATATGTGTAGCAATTGCCCCTGAGTTCATCAGATGACAGGAAGTCACCTTTACAGGTGAGCATGGAGGGCAGAGCACTGGAGAGGAAGGAGATTAATCACTCCAGAAGGTGATTCATCATCTTACATCTTCCTCTCTCCCAGTCACAACGTCTTTGTGCCATGACTCCCACCAGGTAATTGAATGGATGCAGTTGGAAAGATTTTGAAAGGAACCATAGGGACAGGAATTAAAGAGAATTTCACAGATGTTGAATGCATTGAATTATTTCCTTGTTATTTTAATGTGCTGTATCCTACAGCTTTATAATAACTTTTGGTTGTTATATGCTGTAGGCAGAGAGAATATGGCTTTCCTTTGTGCCATTTACAGTTAGTCTGACAGTTTGTAATTTCTCTTATTGTCAGGGCTAGTAAATGCTATAAATTATATGGAGTAGAACTTAGCCCTCATCTTGCATTTATTTGCACCCTTACTTTAGGCCAAGAAGGAAGCATAAATTTAGAACACAAATGGACAGAGAGAAATTACAAGAAAGATATTCCTTAAGGTCCCTTCCAACTCACATCATTCTATGATTTTAATCGAGGGTAAATTTAGATTAGATGTTGGGAAGAAATTCTATTCTGTGTCTGTGGTGAGGCACTGGAACAGATTGCCCTAGGGAAATTGTGGCTGCCCCATCCCTGGGAGTCTTCACAGTCAGGTTGGATGGAGCTCTGAGCAACCTGGTCTAGTGAAAGATGTCCCTGCCCATGGCAGGGGGATTGGAACTAGATGAGCTTTAAGGTCCCTTTCAACCCAAACCTTTCTGTGATTCTACGAAATAGAATCATGAAAATACCTTCACTCCAGTCTTTCATGTCATAGTCACAGTACAAGGAAAGGACGACTAAAAACTAAAACCAACCAACCAAAATAAAAACATCAGGAAACCAAAACCCGTAAAACAAAACAAGAATAATGCGTGACATTGCATCATGACCTTGATTCATAAGGATGAATAATCTCTCTGGATGGTCTTTTAAAGATTCTAAAACAGATAATAAAGCTCTATCAATTCAAAAATATATTTTTTAAAAAAAGGATATGTAGTATACATTACATGATTTTGCTCTTTAGAGTAAGAATTCACTACACTCGATTTCATCTTTATATGTCAGTTCTAGTAGCTATTGCAATTGTTTTTTACAAAGAATGACAAACATGCTTACATTCTAAGTCATATTAGAATTCAATGGCAGGTAAATGCATAAATACATTAAAAGTTAGAGTTGAGTATTTGAATTCCAGATGGCAGATCATCAAGTGTGCCAAATTAAAAAGGAATGAAGATACCACACGTGTACAATACATAATATGACAGCAATAATGACAATTAAAAGCAACTAATAAAACATATGTATAATTAACTCTATAAATAAAAATGTATCAAAAAAAGTGTATAAGCAAAGAAATATCAATTTGGACCAAAACCAAGAAGACAAGTAGAAAGTTTATGATTCAAGGAAACTGAAAGGAAGGTGGTACCGAAATTTAAAAAAAAAAAAAAAAAAAAAAAAAAATCATGAATTGCAATACATGAAGAGTGGAATTTCAAAAGCAAAGTGAGCCATGAATGAGTCCGGAACTTGGTACAGAAATTGAATGCCTATGCCTGGAATTAAAACTTGCAGAGAATAACTTTTTATCTCTCTTATGCTTCCTTTACCATTCAGTTATAGTTTAGATACAGCTGCCGCTTCATCTGTTTCAAAACTTAATTTCACCAAATTCATTTTAGGTAGGATGTTAAATTTACCCCTGAATCAACTGCTTTGAACTTTCTCAATTCTATTTGCCACTGCAGTCCTCTATGCAGTCATTTAATTTCATTTTCTGTCACCTTCAAATATAATTTTAGCAATTTCCCTTTCATGTCTTGTCTTTTTTTAACTGTGAATCTCATTTTACAGTATGGTCTTGCAAATATATGTAACTAAATAGTTGCATTTCCTTATCTTAAATTTTCCATGTCTTAATCTCTTTTTCATGGCTCTCAGTATCATTTCATACTGTCATCTACAGAGCATCAGAGAAAGCTGCTTCCTATAGATGCAAAATTGTAATTTAAATTTGATCTACAAGATATTTTGGAGCAGATGGTTTTTATTGTGTGTCTCCTTGGCCTGAATTTGAACGAGTCACTGAGTCATGCAATGACTTGGATGTTTGCAGTAATTGTTGATTTTCTTTTGACCATTTGAGGCTAAAAGCACTTTTGATTTCTTTATTATACATTGGAGGAAGGTCACTGATTTGATTTGTAATGATGTTCAATTCTGCTGTTAATGTGTGTCTAACATAGGGTAAATGTTTGCTTTATTATGTCTACAAGATTCCTTATAATTGGCATTTAAATTGTAATCAGTGCATTTATCTCAAATTGAAAGTTCTCGAAATGAAATAGATTTATCCAGGGAAATAGAGAAGCATTTATGAACTGTGATAGTCTTAATCCTCATTTTAACATTTTAGAAGGTAGGAGGACAAAGTGCACTTCAGCCAGATAATAACAGTGCAATATTTTTTCTGAGAATATTAATATACAATGTTCAATATTAATTTTGGATGAGGCACAGAATAGCTATAGTGATTGTTTATGACAAAATACATAATCTCAGAATCATAAATAAGTTTTCTTCTTCTCTGCTGTGGGGGATAGAAACCCTGGGACAATACTGCCCAAATCCTGCTTGGCTAGATAATTCACCTGCAGTTCTCCACATAAAAACACAAGTTAGTTTTAAGAGGCCCATGTCATACATACATTGAATGGCTTTTTCCATCTCTGTCCTCTCAAAGACAAATTCTACCATAACAATAGTCACTGCTACTTAATTACAACAAAACAACAACAAAAGCACAACAAACACTCTACTACTTCCTAACATGATTCCTAGGTTTTTCTGTGTTCAGTTTGGCAACAAGTTACAAGGTGTTTCTTTCAAAATAGAGCGTGTAATGATGTCATACTGAAACACTATTACCTTATTCACATTGCTCTTACCTTTCTGGCTTCAGGGGTCTCAGGTGGTCATGCTGCCCCCCTACAGCACATGCCCACTTCTCGACCTCATACCAGTGCCTGTGCTGTGCTTTGTTATCTCCAGGAGTGAGAACAAGGATGTTTGTCCCAGAAAAGTGTTGCCCTACCTTCGTATGACCCTTTCTCCAGCCACGTCCTGGTTTTCTTTTCTCACAGTATATTATTACCAACAATCCTTGGCTGTTGTTACCAACACTCCTCGGTTGGCTCCACAGCTGTCTGCCTTTTGGTGTTTGAGACATACACGTTAGCCCCTTATCTTCTGAACACACACTGCATTCACTGCTGAAGGTTGGAAGGCTCCTTTTCAGTGTGACACTCATAGCAGTTGCCAGTGACAGTAATGGTAGCCAGAGACTGCATTCTGGAGACCCTTTTCTAAAATAAATAGAAAACACTCCTTCTCCTGTTTTCAGAAAAGTGAGAAGTTTTTTTTTTTTCCTCTCTAATTCTTTTAAAGACTGTCTTCTCTGTTTTCAGAAATAAAAAATCTCACTCTTTGGGAATGCCCAGCTATGTTTCATCTGGTATGGAGAGTAGGAAACAAATTTTCATATCAATTTTGCTAAGGTGAGGTTTGCTCAGATGACTGTTTGAGAAGATGTACATGTGTACAGTGTGACTGCAGAAATTATTAACTCTGGACATGCTCAAATGTACTTGCTCAGCTGAGACAAAAGATGTCTTGCAGTGGTCCATTTAGCCTGAGTTGGATCAAGGAGTGCTCACAGAGTTTAAGAAGCAAACGAGCCGCTAGCTCAGTCGACAATTGTGTTCTTTCCTATGTAGTACACTTGTAGCCAGAGGCTGCAAGCCCTCGTGCCTTGTTATGAAATCATTTCTGTGCCACAGTAATTCAAAAGAATCCTTGATGTGATGTTTTCACTGCCACAGAGGTTAGATGCAGCCACGTGAACAAAGAGCAACACAGGAGGGGCCTTTTCACAGAGTCCTTGCTCTCTAGGATAAAGAGTTTGCTTTCTAAGCACCTTTTTATTTATTTATTTTTAATAACTTTTATTTTCTTTCTCAAATCAATGCACAAACTGTAAAGAGAGCATATGACTCATGCACTCCACAGCCCAATCTTGGCATCTTTTCATGAATACAGTTACAATCATAATCTGTTGTCATATATATAATGGAAACATAGAAAAATACTAATGAAAGCATCCAAAAAATATTCAGAAATATGGATAAATGCAAAATCATGCATGCAGCTGTCCTGAATTAACTTTTCCCCTCAGCTTCCTGGAAAAAGAGATTATTCCCTATGTCTTTGGCTGTCAGCTGAGTATCTTAGTGAAAATACCTTTCACTTCCCAGTCCCTTAAGTTCCCAAACACATACCTTTCATACTAAGAAATATGTTATATCAGTCAGTTTTTCAGATTGCAGATTTTCATGCTTGCGAATTACATTTTTCCTATTTTGGCAAAAGCCTTCTATCATGTGCAGGTCAGCTGTTTCTTGTTTACCAAAGTTCATAACATTTGTGTGGGACAAAAGTTTAAGCTTCTGTATAATGAAAATAGCAGTAAAATTCTTTTTTTCAAGGCCCAGAACTTGTCCTGTTTACAAATATGAAAGAGCAATTAAGCGACCAGTGCACTACATTTAATTAAGGTAGGGGTATGTGTCCAAAGGGATTTATCCATGGATTGAAAAGAGGACTGGGAGACTTAATTACCAATATATGCAAGATCTTGGCTGTCTTTTTCTATTTGCCACAGATTTTTAGCACTCACTTAAAGGAAATCTGAATGGTAGATGACTAGGTGTGCCATGCACCACAGGCAATGAATAGAAATATTGGGGATGGGAGGGGGAATAAACAGAGAAGGAATACATTTTCTGCATATTAAACTCTATGTTGTAAATATTGCACCATGGCCATTTTAAAATTAACCAACGAAAGAAAGCTGATAATTGTGTTTATGCATGTAACATGATTTCATTCCACTGGGCAAAAAGGCTGATAACTCTAATTTTGTTGGGAAAAAACCCCACAAACCAAACAACATTTTTTCCCACTTTATCAATTCAATATGTAAGAGAAGTGAACAAAATCACTTGAAAAAGGGACTCTCAGATTCTTTTTTTCAGAGTAAATAAAGGCTGGTGAAGAAGAAAGATGAGAAATAGAATCAAAGATGGTTTCAGCAATCGCTTAAGTAATTTAACATTTATAAGCATTTCTAAAACACTTGTTGCCGTAACATCAAAGCAAAGTGCATCTTAGAATGACCAAAGTCTAGAACAGGAATAGACTTTACACATGTGGAGGAAAGTTAGTAATGCTCTAAAAATTTGTGAACCTTAAAATGAATTTGTTTTAAAGGCATAGGTGATGTAAAAATATATACAAGTGACACGTAATAAATAGACTGAGTAGCACTACCATTAATCTTATGTAGGGCTCTTAACATGAACCTACACTGAGCTTTTGGCCATTTACAAAAACATACACCAACACAAGGAGTTACGGGGAGACTGACAAGTTTCATGAGTGAATCCCAGCTAGGCAGTGAGTTTGTGGAAGCTGTCTCTTTTTTAAACAAATTGCCATTGCATCCATTTAAATCATGTACCTAAATCTATAATGAGGGTAATGTGTGAGATTTATATAGTATTCCTTATTCACAGGTTTCAGACCTTTGGATGAACTAATTTATCAACTGAAGATGGATTTCTCATCAAGAGATGAATGGAACATAACCTTTCCCAAGGATTCTGATGCAAAACAGCTGTCTTAGAGAAAATTTGCAAATATAGATAGGTATAATTTAGGAACTGTATCTTCATGGTTTAATTTCACGGCACAGAAAAGCATGAAGCTTTTTCACAGGTTCATGGTTTGTTTAGATCCATTACAACAACATCAACTAAATGTGAAAAACACATTCCAGAATTAGACAAAACAAAATTTAAACCACTCATCACAGTTCATGATTAGTGCCAACATTTCAGAGCCACCACGTTGCTGGGAGGAAAACACATGGTAGAATCACGAGTCTCCTTTCCTCGTCTCTTGATGGTAATGCTGCACTTACAATTTAGTTGTAAAAGCAGGTTTGTTTTCCTATCAGAATTCAACTGCATTTCGCAAATCATCTGGTATATCTCGCTCACTATCACTGGCAAAGGGAAAACTGCTCAAAGCCAACGACATAATTAGCTCTAATCACACGTTCTCTAATCCCAGCAGAGCAACTCCTCTCCACTGCATCACCTAACACATCTTGTTCCCATTTTGTACAGCAAAGAAAGTCAATCAGGAGCTTTGCTGACCAGTAGTATCTGTCAGTGTATGGGACAGCATGAGGTCTGCTCACACTTGCAGCTCGAGAACTGACTCATTTGTAGGTAAGAGAGGAATAATCTGTTACCAGACAAGCAGCAGCCACCCTTCAGCAGTGAATACTGGCTTTAAATAGCCAGGACAAGTGGCTGTTCTTGAGTTAGGAGAGCTCCTCAAAACACCCCTCTTAAACTAAAATTAGTAAATTATATTTTGCATTCCATGAAAGCTGAGAACCGTGCAAACCCAGTTACAGTGAATCGTTGGCCCAGTAGCTATGACACGCTCTGTGTGTGTGTGTGTGTGTGTGTGTGTGTGTGTGTGTGTCTGTGAAAGGTTGTTCCTAGACATCTGTAGGAAGCTACTGAGTGTTATTCACAGCGTTTTTGAAATCTGGATCAGAATGAATGCCTACCAATGCCTTTGATAAAAGACAGGAAACTCCCATTCATCACCCAGCCAGCTGCTGTTGGTACCAGCTCATTTGCTGCTTCCTCTCTCCCCTTCAGGAGACTTCTTGGGAGCAGAGTATGCACTTGGCCTGTATGAACAATAGATTGAAATAGAGCAAAGGACAAGTTACACTTGAGGCTGGTTTTGTTCTTAGATTAGTTAAAGAGAGGGAAAATGCTAGAAATCATACTGTATTTTATTGTGCATCATTTCTGCCAAACACTTCTGCCACTGTTTCTGTTACTAGTGCAAGAATTGCCCCCACCAGCTCCTTGAGCCTGGCATAGGCATGTCAACAGTTAACTTCCTTGAGGAAAGACCACATGTTAATCCTAGTCTTACAAAGCCCCTTGGAAGTAGATAATAATAAATTATAAAACTGGGAAAAAAATTGTTTTGCATCTTCAGGACTGAAGAGAGCATGTAATTTCTTCCATCATGAATTTTTAAGAAGAGAACTTTAGAAGAAATTAAAATATAATGAAACACAACATGACATTTTCACTGAGACAGGTAAATATAAAATAACAAAAATAATCCCCTTTATGTGATCACCTTTGTCTCAATAAATTTCAGGAGGATACTTCACTGAGATCACTTAAAACTAAAGACTAAACAAGTGAGACTGAGCAGGCAGAATGCACTCTTCCCACTCAGAGCGCTCCCACATTAAACAATCAGTTCATTTAAACATCCAGGCATGATAGTTTTCAATATGTTTACTGATTACTGTGATAAAAATGTGATTATGTAAAGCATCTCTTTGTGACAAATAAACTGGTCTTTTTCTTAAGTGCGCACTATTATAAGAAAAGGAAAGCAAATTGTAGAACCACACATATACACATTCCTCATAGTTATGGAATGTTGATTGTTCCCAAGAATCAGAATTTAAAAATTAACCTAGAAATTGTTGTGCTAAGAAAATTGCTGACAGGGAATATAATGATGGAGCAGACTGTGCCAGGGTAACTTCTTTAACAGCTTACACTGATTTTCTTCTTGTTTAAGGCAAGATCCCTGACACTGAACTCAATATAATTATATACAACCAAGTATTCATATAATCAGTGGAGAAGCAAAGGGGAGAATTGTCCTTGTCTAAGACTAGTGTCCAAGACAGTTTGTATCAATTGGCTTCAAGAAAAGTCTAATCCTCACTGTAGACTACAGAGAGAAACAAGGTGATTAATTTAGAAAAGACCACAGCCAATGTTTGGGCAGCTTTGATAGTGACTTTTAAGGAACAGCAGGGGGGAAAAGATGTATCTATTTATTATGTATAAATAATCTGTGTCAGAGATATGTGGCTGAGGCCACTACTGATGGAGGCAGCAAGGACTCTCAGAGGTATAACACGTAAATGAGATGTTTTATGTTGAGTAGGAGATCTTAACAGCAGACTGAAAGAGAATACAATTGGTTTGGGATAGGTTGTTCTGGGATCAGCATACGTCAGTCCTTTAGGCAGATGGAGATGATTAGAATATGGTACTGGCCAATGTTAAAAATCCCCCTGTAGCTTTCTATGTAGTGCATATATGACTGGAAAACGCTGTCTTGGAGCAAAGAAGGATAAACCTGTGTCTTTCAGCCACAGAAAATTAATTTAGATTAATGCAGTGAAAGAACAAAAGACGAACTGTTATCCCTACTGTTTTTCAGAGGCAGTAAGGAAAATCATAGAATCATTAAGGTTGTGAAAGTCCTTCAGGATCATCGAGTCCAATCTTTGACCAATCACCACCAGCCACAGAACTGATTACACTGTCCAGTAATTTCTTGAACACCCCAGGGACGGTGACCCCACCACCTCCCTGAGTAGTCCATTCCAATGCTTGACAACCTCCTCAATGAGGAAATTCTTCCTGGGAATGCATTCCATATGAATCCAAGACGTGAATATTTCTAAAGATCAAAGAATTTCCAAAGTCAAATAAGAATGCCAGCATATGCTTCTGGTTTTTCTTGCTAAAATGTTATTGTGCTTAGTTACCAAATACATAAATGGAACAAACTTCTTAGAAAATCAAGAGATAATAGCATAAGAGTGTTAAACAAAATCTTATTTCCATGCTATAAAAATTGAGATAGTCACTAATTATTACTTATGGCTCCTTTTGTAGAACAATCTAGATGCTCATTTTAAGGTAGTGGTGGACAGCACAGCTGCGATTTTGTAACGCATGACATAGAAGGAAGAAATCTAACTTGACTCAAATATTTAAATTTCTTTTTCAGCTTTGCCAGTGTCAATGCTGTTAGTTTGTTTTTGTCCCCATTGCTAAATATCCCAATTTCCATCTGCACTTCAGAATCACAAACTACTTCTCCCAACTTCCTTCATGTCAAAATCTCTATTTCCCCTTTCAACCAGCTGCAGAAATATCTGGCGCCTCAAAATAAAACTGTTTTGATGTCAAAAACACTGCTGAGTGGAACTGAACAAGAGATATTTCCAATATTCAGTACAATTCGTTCTGCAGTAATTCAGAGGTCATTGGAGGAGCATTAGCAAAGACTCAAACCTGTCACAGCATGGTGATATCTTTTTCTTTTTAGAAAGCTCATTGCATTAGGAAATAACATGGCATGTGTTGACACAAGTCTTGACACATTACCAGGAGGTGTTACAGTCCTCTGTATGCCTTGTGGGACTTGACATAATATTTGTATAGTGAGGCACAATATGCTGTCAGGAATTTTTCTGTCATCCTGGGGTATATTAGTTTCATGTAATTGCACTAAAGTATTTTTGACCTTTTGAAATTTTCTGGGTTTATATCACTGTCTGGCACTTTATATATCCACAGACATATATATTTGTGTGTGTGCATAAACCTGTGATAGATGGTTGAAGTGCAGTGTCTACTATTTAAAACTTTGAAATTTAGAATATAGGCAAAATTCCTGGTATTAGCTGTGAGTTGAGCTCTGCAGGCTGCCAGGTGTCCACCAAGACACTGCCTCACCCTTGCTCAGGTCCTCTCACCCGGTCCAGGGGAGAAAACACAATGCAAAAGCTCTCAGGAAAGACAAGGAGAGGGAGATTACTCACTGCTTACTGTCACAAGAAAATCAGACTTGAATCAGTAAAATTAATTAAATTTAATGCCACTTGAAAACAGAGGAGGAAACAAAGAAGGAAGAAAAAACAAAGTAGGAATAAAAGAGAGTGAGAAACAAAACCAAAACTAAATCCACCTTCCTTCCAATGCCCCCTTCTTCCCAGATCTACTTCCTCCTATTTCCCTAAGTAGCACAGGGGGATGAGTAGTGGAGGTCACTGCCAGAAACTCCTCTCTCACTGCTGGGCCCAGCTTTGGCCAGCAGCGGGGCTGCCTCAGAGCTGGCTGGAAAACTGACTTTGACACTGGAGAGCTTCTGATGCCTTCTCACAGCACTCAACCCTGCAGTGTCCCTGCTACCAAAACATGTCATGCAAACCAAATAAAGTAGCTCTGCCAGATTTAATTGCTTTTGACCTGAAGAATGCAACAGCAAGAAGCAAAAAAGTTTAGTCTCTGAAATTATCCATTCAATGTTTAATTTCTTCACTGAAATAGCAAACAAGTACATGGCTGAACTTTTGATACCTAGACAATAACATACACATTGTCATCAAGCAGTAATGAAGTCCAGATCTTATTGATATTAGGTGGGTTTATATTGCACAATAAATATTGTACATCCAGTCTCCCAGCCCAAAATGGATGCTGTCTATGTGAATGTTCAGCCACTCTGAAATTCAAGCACCTTAATTTTGTTAGTGGAGAAATTTACCTTGGGCAGGACCATGACATAAGCAAGACATAACAAATAAAACACCTTATCTTAGATAACCTTAGATTAACATCTCACCTGTCTTCTGAGCTACCCTACTGCATCTTTTCTTCATTAGTCATTAATTTGGGCGGTAATTTTTAAAGCGCTCTGCCTGAATATTGTAGAAAAACCTGGTCATCCTGGGGAAATTCATCTGTAAATAGCTGTCCTGGTAAATTAATTTGAGACAAGTTCTTCCCCTACTCACTTCATATGACTATTTATCATCCTTAGTGTAATAATCTTTGAGGAAAAACTAGAACAAAAAGATTCTTAAGTTGGATTTTATCAACTACACTAAGCAGCAAATTGTAACAGTTTTGGTTCACAAATATTGAGAAGTGATGAGAAATAATTTCAGAAAAAAAAAGTGTTCTTTCATTTTTATGAACTTTGCTGCTTATCAACACTTCATGAACTTCTGGAATGAATTTTTATGGTCAGCTACAAGAGCACAATTCCAAAGAGAACTCTGATAACACTTCTAAAAGCTGTAAATACATTCAGATCATGTAAGCTGACCTGACACCTAGGGAGAGCACCACAGGGCAGAAGGGTCTGGATAATAGCATCAGATAATGGTACAGTATTTATATGGTGATCTTTCCATTCTCTTCCTCCTATGCAGAGAGAGATTGTTCTCCTGTGGCTTCAGTGATAGACTAACAGTGCCTCTGCAATCAAGTGCTTTTATTTAAACAGACTTTCCTCTCCTAAGCTTTGCTGAACATGTCTGAATCTCACCATGATGTAGAAAGCCGATAGAAAGATTATCCATCCTTTACTGGTACACCTCCTGAAAACCTTTGGCCTAAAGGAGTTGGCAATGGGTCATGTTTGAATCTCTCTGTAAATCACAGAATCATAGAGCATGCTGAGTTGGAAGGGACCCACAAGGATCATCAAAGCCCAAGTCCAAGAACACCAAGAGTCTCACCATGTGCCCGAGAGCATTGTGCAAATGCTTCTTGAAGTCTGTCAGGCTTGGTGCTGTGACCACTTCCCAGGAGAGCCTGTTTAAGGAAATGCCTGACTATCCTCTGGGTAAAGAAGCTTTTCCTACCTAAACCTCCCCTGACACAGCTTCAGGCCATTCCCTCAGGTCCTGTCATTGGTCACCCCAGAGAAGAGCTCAGTGCCTGCCCCTCCTCTTCCCCTCACAAGGAAGTTGTAACTTCAATGACGTCTCCCCTCAGTCTCTTCTTCTCCAGGCTGAACAGACCAAGTGCCCTCAGCCACTCCTCACTATGGCTTCCCCTCTAGACCCTACACCATTAGTGATGGGTCTTGATCTAGTTTAGGTTCAAAGAGATTTAGTTTAGCTTCAAAAGAGCAGATGACCGAAAAAGAGCATGTATACTTGCCAAGTGATACTACAAATATTTAGATTTTGAGGCAAGGCACTTCCTTACCTTCAAATATACTCTTTAGTTTGAGTGATTCCAGTCAATGCTAATTATACCTCTAACCCGTTGCTGAACTAGTGTCTTACTGCAGTACTCTGCTGCACATGCAAGGCTTACTGGAGAGCGACAGAATGAAATGACAGAAAGTGACAGAAATGAGAAAATTACCAGTATTTGACTTGCTGCCGAGGTCATCTTCGCTACTTTGATTTGTTTTCACTTCAAGTGGATTGACAACTCCCACTGCTTTCCTCACAAACTGCATTATAGATGTTTGTTGCGTATCAGGTCATCATACTCGTGTTGAATGATACAACACCACAATACAGGGAGAAATGCCTTGATGTCTCAAGGTCAGACTCAGGCCAGTCATAGCACTCTGTGAGGCTGCCTATCCTACCAGGTAAGCCTGTCTGGGCTGCGTTGAGACAGCCTGAGAGATGGTCCTGTAGACAGTCTGAGTACAGGAGCAGGCATATTGCACACAGCCTGATACGATTTCAGCTGCTCCTGTGCCTGCACAGCAGCTGGTGTGTCGATGTTGATGAAACGATCAGTGGTCAGGCTGAAAACATTAGTTACTTCAAAGTAAGAATGACAGGAAAAACGAAAGTAAGAAAAAGCTGTACGAACATTATTGTCTTTTAGTATAAATGGCATAAATTACAAAAATCTATTTTCAGGTTGGAAAAATAATTTTAAAAATATTCAATATAATGACTCAGGATATATTACATCAGCTTTATGCTATTCTGTCTTTTCACAGTACAGGTGCAACTGATATAGTCAAAGTGAAGAAATTGCATCTGTGAATGTTGTCAATTGTGGATTGTGTGCATTTGAAGTTAAGTATCAGTTGATTCATCTTTTGATCACTTTCTTTGATTTCCTCATTGGACCAGAGGGATGTTATCAAAGGCACTACTTTTCCACACATAGCTTTACTCATCCCTGGCACCTTATTACTTCTCCTAATTAGACATTTCTGCAACCACAGTTGAAATGTCATAAGGTTAGTGCAAAATAGAGCAATTCTGTTTAAAGTTGAGAACAGCTAGAACCACTGAACATACAACTGCCCTCTGAGCATCACCACCCTCTCCCCTGCCACTGAATATCATGGGTTCATAGAAAAGAATCACAGAATCATTCAGGTTAGAAAAGGCTTCCATGATATTTGAATCTAAACTCTGACCAATGGCCACCTTATTGACTTAACCACAGCACTGAGAACCATATCTAGGCATGTCTTGAGCACCTTCAGGGACAGTGACTCCCCTACCTCCCTAGGCAGTCCTTTCCAGTGCTTGATGACAACCTCTTCCATGAAGAAATTCTTCCTAATGTTCAACCTAACCCACTCCTGGCACAGCTTGAGGCTGAGTACTCTCATGCTGTCACTAGTTGCGTGGGAGAAGAGACCAGCTCCCACTACGTTACAATCTCCTTTCAAGCACCTGTAGAGAGTTTTCTCCAGGTTACACAACTCAGGGTCCTTCAGTTGTTTTTCATATGACTTACAAAACCAAAAGTTTTTGTTTGTGCAACATCACCCACTTCTCAAGATCTGTCATTATCAGAAACCATTCTGAAATGAGGGTCTCAGCAGCTGCAAAGCCAAGGAGTAAAAGGAAGCACAGATTTCTTTGTTCAAAATCAGCACCTTGGTGTGTAAAGTTATTTAGAATCCTAGAATTATAGGATGGTTTGGGTTGGAAGGGACATTGAAGATCATCTCGTTCCAAAAAAATTAAAGTTTTCCAAGGCAGAAAAACAAAACAAAACAAAACAAAAAACAACAAAAGCCAACAAAAACACACGAACAAACAAAAACCCAAAAACAAAAACAAAACACAAAACAAAACAAAACAAAACAAAACCACCACAAAGAGGGATATGACTCTTGATTCTATTCCCAGTGATTTTTATTTTACACTGAGTTTTCTTTGGGTGGAACTCTTCAGGATGAGTCAGAGCTCCCTTAGGTCAGTACTGCAATTTGCAGTAAAGTTCCCTTTTCATTCTTTCCTTGTTTTCCCTTTTTTCATGTATATTTCCAGGAGTGTGGCAGATTCAGCAATGCCCACACAGAGTGAACACACACACATAAAATACTTCCTGTGCTTTCAGTTTGCCATCAATTGTAGTATCAAAAATGATGTGGTTGTTCATCTCTGGAGCAGTGAACAAAAAGGAATCCATGGGATCCGTGGAGCTTCACAATTAGATGGCATATGAAGAGTAGGATCAAAAGTTTACATCTGTGTATTTTTCCTAAACCCATTTTTAGAGAAATTATATTTATTTGCTGACATAGATATTTTTTTAAGATTTGCTTTATTGTGCTTTTAAAAAAAATCCTAACAGCTAGGATGCTTCCTCGGTAACACGGTTTCTGTAAAGAAAACAGGTAATTGAAAACAGAACCCAAATAAATATTTACTTCTTCGCATAAGCCTAAGATGGAGGTTTTTCTATGAAACCTGTCTTTTTCAAGGGCATATATATACAAAAGATACAGCATTCCAGGAGACTATTCATGAGGAATGCTACCAAGTAGCAAAAAACCTTAAAAAAAAAAAAAGCACAAAGGCATATTTAAAAGGTTTTTTTCAGTGAAATGTTATGAGGTTAGAAGCATCAGCTCATATACAAACCACCTATCTCCTGGCACTTCTCTCACAGGGTTTCTTATTTAATGCTGAGATTTTGTTACCTGATGTGTCAAATGAGTTTTGACTCTGACACATGGAAAAATAATGCTAAACATATTCTTTCAAAAATCAATGCATTCAAACATCATAAACAACTTTTGTAGAGCTGCAAAAGGTATTAATGAGAGATACATGGAGAGATTAAAGGAAATTTTTTCCTGTAGATGGTTCTTTAGATTTTTCTCTACTTCAGTAACTGGAGCTGCATTATTTCAACGCTATGGGATCTCTTCCACACTGAGCCTAAACTGGCACAGTGCCACTAACTCCAGCAAAGATAAGCACATTTATTTATGCTTCTTGAGGCTCTGGACAGTTACTGTTTATACATCGATTTCCAGGGACAGGATTTTTATTTCCTTCCCATTCCTCTGATGCACAACATTGTGATGCATATGTAGGACACCTAGAGTGTGATCTCTTATGAAGAGGATCTTTTCTCCTGCTTTATTAATCTTTTTCAGGAATGTGTACCAGGAGAGAAGAAATGCTTTTCTTCCGACACAGATACATAAGTCTTTGAAATTTAGTCTTTAGAGAAAACCCTTTTTGTATTATACAGAGTCATACTGCGAGTAACAAAGTCCATAAATAAAAGAGTGCCACAGAGCTCACAGGTTATCTGTTTAACAACGACAGCTTTGTTCTTCTTGCTAATTTAACACATTTCAGTATGCTAAGATTCTTTGATTTAATCATTCTTAACAATAGATTGAAACGATCCCCACTGAGATTTGAAAAGCAAGAGCAGCCAGAACACAGGCCTAAATCAATGTGTGCCCTGCGAGTGGGTTGAAAATTAGAAAAGGTTGGATACTTAATTTTAGAGCATGAAAATAAAATTAAAAGTGGTAGGAAGTCTTTAACTTCTACGTGAATTCTGGAATACATTTACAAAATAAAAGTCTATTGTCAGCAATGAGAATTCAGGCATTGAGTTGAATTAGATTAGATTATACTGTATGGAAATTTAAAAATTAAAGAAAAAACCCTTGTATTTATTTTTATTGAGTAAGATAAAGTTCTTCATTAGTTTCGTTTAGTGCTTTGGCTTTACTATACACTTCATTTAATATGATTATTAGGTTAATTTGTCAACAAAATTAAATAATTGTGAAAAAAATCTGAATTCACTTTATAACCCTTCATCCAGCTGTAAAATTTAATTTGAAGATACATTTTTACCTGTAACGAAAACATACAGCAGGTGTTAAAGCATTTATTTAAGCATTTTATTAAAGGAACTCTAGACAGTTCACTGATACTGTACCCAAAACATAGTTTTCCATGGAAACAGGTTAGGGAAAGGAACACCTGTTGGAGGGCTGTGATCACTTACAGCTGACAGATGAAACAGCAAAGTTCTAAAACAGCAAAGGAGCTGTTGCCAATCACTCAGAAGCTCAAGACAAGCAGAACCAAAAGCTCTGTAAGGCAGGAGGGAAATTTGTCAGTTCTCTTACTTTGTCCATGAGATTTCTTTAGCACATTTCTGTTTGGCACTTGCTTTCTGGAGCAACATATATTCCTGGGGGGCTACTGCAGCCTCTCCTCACTTCTTGGATCCCATATCAAAGACATGGATGAGTGGCTTTTGGCAAAAGAAAAGCTACAGAATAATAAAAATCAGACAAATATTTGGTCAAAGGATGATCCTCCCTCCTGCTGTTGCTGTTCCTGACATGAGAATGGGGAGCACAAAGAATGCAGTGAATTGGGCAAATACCAACTTCAAAGTTTTAGAGCTGAATAGGCTAAATAGGCTGAAACCCAAGGAAAATTATTCTAAGATACTTACAATTACTTTTTAAATACCAAAGAAAAGTTACTTTACTTTTAAAAATTAAACTTATATTGAATACATGTGGGTGATTTAATCTCATTATGTTTTCAAACATAATGTTACATTTACAGATCTCAGGATTTGAATGAAGGTTGGAGAGGGAGGAAAAGCAGCAGGCAGGTAACTGTGATGATAGTTCATTTCTGCTGACATTACAGTTAGTAAGACATCAATTGTGAAAAATTGTACCTGACATTATTGATGAAACAGGGAATATGACAAAAAAATTCCAATATGCCTTTCATTTATTTAATAGATTCATGGACTTTTCAGGGCAGAGGGGGAACATTATGATCACATCATCTGCCTGCTTCTATTACATAGGTCATACAACTTTCTTGATTTAACTTCTGTTGCTGAACTGAAAAAAAAAGTTGTTCTAATGTTTTTAAATGTGAATTATTCCTAATCAGAATATGTCTATCTACAATTGCCATATGCCATAATTCATTGTAGAATTTCCTGCTATATTTGAGAATCCTCTCAATAATTTTTTTAATTCATTATATGATTTCCTATGAACTGTAATCAAGTCACACTTAACAAGTGGAGAAATAAATGTGGACTTCATGAATTCTAATTTTTTCTGTGGCATCTTTGCATATGGACAAATTTTACCTCACCGTTGGGCTTTCCTGCTTTTCTCACTAACTTTACGTCTGAGTTTCGAGGAGGAATTATGATGAAAGGACACAGAACTAAAACTAACAAACTGAAGGAGCAAAACCTAAGAGAAATCTGCCTGTGCGGACTGCAAAATTAACAACAGATCCAAAAGTCCAAAATGCCTGGTAATCTCATAAGTCAGTCAGTTTGAGAAGTAGTTCTTTAAAGATAGCATTCTCGCTGTGGAGGTGTCCTGCTCCCACGTGCACTGTTGGAAGGACAACCTGCTCAAAAGAGATTCCAGGTGCACTGCACCACTCCTTGTGAACTCTGAGAAAGGAGAGAAACAAAAACAAACAAATACCCTCTGAGTTTTAATTTTTCAACAAGAACTAACATTCTTTGTAGTAACTAAAGGCAAATGACTGCCCCAAACCTCTGCAAGCCTGTTTGGTTATTTCAAAGCCAGGTAAACAACACATGTGGGTTACAGGAAAGGGTATAGGTAAGGTTGTCAGGGATGATCCTGGAACCAAGGGCAGCTCAGCTATGAGATGTTATATCTGGAAAAGGACACCAGTCTCTGTACCAGGCATTTTAACAAGACAAAGAATTGGTGGGACATCCTTTCACAGAGCAAGGAAAGCTTGAGAGCACAAAGATCTACTCTGATGACCATCAGTGGTCAAAGACCTGTGAGTGTTACAGACACAATTTCTAACTTTTCCTTTGTTAAATTCATAATTTGAGCTCCTTGAATTCCTCACAGTCCTTTAATAAGTCATCTCCAATTTATCAATGCCATTTCTGAGCTCTGCATTTCAGAACAGAAGCAACAGCTACCTAGGGAGAAGTACAGAGGTAGCGTAATGCATTTCTACTCAGTATTCTCATGTTTATGCTTCCTTTGCCTTTTTCATGTGGAATTGTATTGAGTGCTCATGCTTGGTGTGACTTCTTGCACCTCTTTAAGAACAGCTGCTCTTCAAGACAACAGTTGTAGCTGCAAAGTATGGCTTCTATTCACACTTCATTAGACCAAACGGTGACTTAGCTATGGTGAGTTGCAAACTGTGTATTTATACTACACTTACCAAACCAACTACATTTCCTAGTTGAATATTACTGGGTTTGTTGTTTTTTTTTTTTACATTCCTCTATGTGTGTGTGCATTTACTATAAATTCAATCAATAAGACTTTTGTTTTCCTCCAAGTCATTGATAACAACATTAAAAAGCAAAAGGTCAAGAACTGTTTCTTAAAGACCTCACTAATATCAGTAAGAAAGGCAATGTTTAATCGATATGAACTCTTCTATTGATTTTGTATCATGTGTCCTCTTAATCAAAATATCATGTTGTAGCAAACCAAAACAGTTTTACAGAAAGGGAAGTGGCAAATTGCTGTTATCAATTAAACTTCCATTTAAAAGAAAATTTAATATCCATGTACAACTCATGAACCCAGGCTGCCTAGCACTGTTTTCAGTCAACTTTGCTTTATTTTGATAATTACAAACATTTTTACAACACTTATTGTTAAAATGCCAAACAGCCTAGCTGCTGAGCATTCAGGAGTTCACATACAAAGTTCAGCATGGCAGTGATGTTCAATCATCATTACCACTTTCAGGTAAACAGCAGAACACATAGATATCAGTCATCTGATTGTCACTCAGAAGTATTACCCTTTCTTCAGTCTTCAGTCATGTAGTGACTAATACAGAATTATTAAGCTGAACTTGGAAAAAAAATGAAAGGAAGATAATAAAATGACTACAGTTAATGTAACCAATTTTTTTAAATATGTCTGCTAACTAAAACCAGGAGCAAAAAACGGAGATGGGAAGGTTCAAGAGGGATCCTCTAAATGTATATAAATACCTGAATGGAGAGTGCAAAGAGGATGGAGACAGGCCTTACTTAGTGCTGCTCAGTGGCAAAGACAAGAGGCAATGGGCACATTGAAACTGAAACTGAACCACAGAAGGTTCCCTCTAAACATCAGAAAACTTTTATTCTGCAGATGACTGAGCACTGGCACAGGTTACTCACAGAGGTTGTTCTTAGAGACACTCAAAAACTCCCCTGACACTGTCTTGGGCAACTGACTCTTGGTGGCCCTGCTTGAGCAGTGGGGTTGGACCTTCAGAGGTCCCTTTCAACCTCCAGTATTCTGCAATTCTCTGATATACCTTAAAGGAGACATAGCTGTTCATCTCTTTCATCTTGCACCCTGGGAAAAAGCTATCACATCTAGGATTACATATTGTATAAGCTTTAGATTGTGACAACAGAAATTCTGAAGCAAAATGAAATATTCCTTGGCACAGTTTTTCTAGCCAGACCAGAAGCTCCTCAGAGAGTGCAATGAATTTCCTACTGGAGGGGAATTATATCTTGTACTACAGCAACCTTTGCACTGTCAGATTTCTTTTTCCCAACTTCCCTCTACTTGAGAAAGGTCAATTCTCACCTAACCAAGTTCCTACTTGGTAAACAAACCTATTTTATCTATCGGATTTTAAGCAAAATCACTTATTTTTGCAAGATTTTTTACATGAGATCTTTTATGCTTGAGATGGCTTCCATTGTTCAGCATAACCTATACTGTGGTGGGCAATTGAACAAATTTGAAGCAGTTCAGAAACAGCCCTAAAAATTATGAAGTTAAAATAAAAAACTACAAAATTAAAAAGGTTATATGGAGCAATTCATAAATATTCCTATAATAAGAGCCATAAAAAGATTTAAGAGAAGTAAAGGCAAAGGAAGAAAAAAAAACACATGGAAAGACTGAGACCTGTCTCATCGTAATCTAGAAGGGTAGATAGTGTAACATTACAGAGTGTAGGAACTTTTAAATGAATGCATGATACTAGCACAGTCTGATGTTAACCTCTGTGTGTGTGAAACAAAATGAAAATTAATTTCTATACAAATTAGAACAGCAGAAATTAATGACCACAGTATAGAAGACATCAAGAAAATGGACCTAAATATGAATTAAAACTTTTCTTTTTCTTCATATGGTGAATGATCAAGGAAATCACATGCATCATTTCTTTGTATCATATTCCTCATAACTGAAAATACATTTTAGAATTTTGTATATGTTTCTGAGACAAACTTTGGCTTAGCTTAGTACCTAAAGGTGAAGGAACTCCACCGTTCACAAGCACGTGTAATCTAAAGCTGTGAATTGCCATTAAAAGATATCTGACATTCATTTCTGCACTTACTGCAGGAAAGCAGAGAGAGCAGCATGCAAGCTTCAGACACCCTGATGAATTAACTGAAGTAACATGATGGCTGTTTATTCATATCTTGGGTGTTCATTTTCTTCCCTTTCAGGTAAAAAGGAAGGAAAGGTAGATACACTCTAAAGTTCACAGGGCCAGTTTTCTCACAACTGAACTAGGGAGAAACAATCCTGGAGGCTCTAGTCCAGTGTTCATCTTGATGAAATTGGGAAGCTATGGACTACAACAGGAGAATCACAGAATCACAAATTTTTTGGGGAGTTGTAAATGACCTCAAAGATCATTGAGTCCAACCTTTGGCCCATCACCATCCTGTCCACTTGACCATGGCACTGAGTGCCACATCCAGTTGTTTCTTGAACACCTCCAGGGATGGTGACTCCACCACCTCCCTGGACAGACAGTTCTTAAAATTCTTAAAATTCTTTCTGTGAAGAAATTCTTCCTGATGTCCAACATGAACCTCCCCTGGCACAGCTAGAGTCCATGTCCTCACATCCCGGTGCTGGTTACCCCCTCCTGGGTACAACCTCCTGTTAAGTAGTTGCAGAGAGCAATAGATCTTCCCTGAGTCTCCTTTTCTCCAGGCTAAACACCCCAAGCTCCTTCAGCCTCTCCTCATAGGACTAACCCTCTAGATCCTTCCCCTGCTCCATTGCCCGTCTCTGGACACGTCAGAGGAGAGAGGCCAGAAATGGTGTAAAACAAGTTTGCAATACATTCTGTTTCAAAGCTGACTATTGCAAGCTGTTTAAGTTGTGATACACATATCTAAAGGACTTCTTGTCACTCACATGTCACTTCTTAAACTTTGTTTTCATTTCAGTGTTGAAATTCTAACATTGTGCTTAGGATGAGCACTAGCATTCAGCAGCTGCAAGCTGTTAACATATGATCTCTTCCTGCTGTAAAAGCAGCAGTCCTACAGAAGTGCTTACAAAATGCATGGACCAAATCAGTTAAACAAAACATTCAACATATTTCTCAAACATTAGGGGAAAAAAGACATTCAAGAAATGGTAAGAGTACTTCTATATATATTTTATTGCTAAAAATATTCCCCAAAGCACTTCTGCAAATTGCTCACGAGTAATTCTTTGACAATATCCATTGCTACAGGCATTGGTTAATTTTGATCAAATATCTCTTCAGTTACCCAGTGGGAGAATATAGAAAAAGATGGTGCCAAACTTTTCTCAGAGGTGCATATTGAAGGAAGAAATTGTGCAACGGACGCAACTTGAGATGAAGGAAATTCTGATTAAATACAGGAATTTCCACACACTGAAAGTAGTTCAGCAGGGAACAGTGAGTAAGCTGTGCAGCAATACTGGCTGGTAACGTCAGCAGACAATATCCAGCTAATTCACTTAGGTACAATGAACTAACTGGCAATGTCAGGAAGGAGTGAAGCAGTGTTGCTGTAGCATTAGAAAAATGACAAGGGAAGAGGAGATACTTTGAATGGTGTGTGTATCATCAAAGAAAAAGAAAGTAAAAACAGAAGTCAAATAAAAAAGATAAAGGAAGATTAAAAGGAAATTTTAGATCGTTGTAATCAAATAAAAATAGAACAAATTAAGGTAATTACTGACAGTGCTAACTGATTCAGCTAGGAATCAGAATTTGTCAAAACAAGTACAGTGATTTGCTAAAGATGAGATCTCAGATCAAGCGGAATGTGGCCTGGTGAGCACTAAAATGACAGGTATATTGACTGTGTCTTTGGGATGGAACAGAGACATGTCTGCAATGCACAAATGCTGTCATTTGTTCTGCCTGGGATCTTGTATAGCTACGAGACTGTTTGCAGGCTGTTCTTATGTAAACCTGGTGTTATACACTAGTCTGATTACTTTTAATTTGATTTAACATTAAACAAGCAATGAAAATATCAATTATATATCTCATTTAAATGGCATTATCAAGCTGAAAGAAAAGCTGAAATGTAAATGTTTGCTCCTGCTTTTATATATGACAATAAAATCCATCTGCCTGATTTCAGGAAAGAAGAATGTATTTCCAAGTCTCCATTTGCAAGTCTTTTTCAACAAAATTGTCTGTAAGGCCTAAAGTCTTGCCCTACTACTGTCAATGAAATTCTTGAATATTTCTTTCAAGAAGTAAAAGCAAAGTCCTTGCTTTGCAAAACGAGCTCTCTATGATGTTATTTCAAAAGATCCTTACATTTGGGCAATGTGGAGTCTTGCATAATTTGCATCAGTTATTGTGCAGACTTAGGCATGTTAGAAAATTACACTGCCATTTTGCTTGTTGTGTCTTAAGTGATTTACTGTCAATACTGCTCAGATATGACCAGTAATAGTTTTCCCACTGTAATTTAACTGTATCCAAAGCTAACTGAATATTTACATAGTTGATCTGTTTCATTTCCACATTATTTTTAGCTGAAGCACCACTTCAGTGTGTTAAATATCTACTTCAACATAAAACATTGTAGGATTTTTTTTTTTCATGAATTCCATATGCCATCTTTCTGACAAGGGGAGGCTATTTTTCATTTCTCTAGTGACAAAAGAAATGGACCTGTGGAAAACAGCTAAAGTATTTTGGGAATTTCTTGAAGCAAATTTACTATTAGAAGTTTATGTTGATCCACCAGAATTTTATTCTGTTTAAGTTCTTTGATATCATCCTAATTTCTTTTCTATTAAAAGGTGATTAGGATTGAAATACAGATGATGCAAGGTTCAATTCTACCACGAAGTCCCTACAGTAGCTGCTGAAAGCTTCAGTAATGTAAGGGAGTTAATGCTGTACCTGTATGTCCTTACTCCTGTAACCAATTACTGTATATATTATGCTAAAGAAGCTTTTTTCCCCCTACTTCTTTGTTTCTATGGTTTTACGGATTCACAAAGCCACATATTCACCAAAATACATTCTTCCTCTATGCAGATCTTGACCTTATGCTAAGCTTAAATCAATAGCTACTCAGCCTCTGCAGTCACACTAGGCCAATAACTGCTTCACTGCTCTGTTGCTACATAAAAACTGGTTTTCGGTAAATCACTCATCCTTTCTTAGCAGAATCTGTCTCCTGGATGAAAAACAGCCCTCCTCAGTTCAGCTGCTCCTGAAGCTCTTTGTTTCCAGCATCTTCTGTCCTGCTGAAGTGCCTCCTGTAAAATTTCTTTCTCCTACATAAATGTATATGTCCTTTTCCATCACAAAATGCAGGCCTACTCAAACACCCAGGAATAAAAATGTCATGACACAGTATACTCCTTAAACCTGTGGTTTATGCTAGGAGGGCTGTAAAAATTTACTCTAAGTTATCTTCACTTGATCCAGCACTACCTTATATGTGTTTCTCTTTTTAAGGTAGCCCCTGGACTGAGGAGTGTGAGAATGAACAGCAAGGGGTCTGCTGCATTTCATTTCCCTTGAACTAGGACTCTCAGACATTTCCAGTGCCCCATGTTTTGAATGTCTTTTTCATGTGCTCTTCTGGCTGCTGCTCACCAGAAACAGGGAGGAGAAGAAGCATGTTATATTTATGGTGCACTCTGAGCTAAGCCCACACAATCCCACTATTGCCATGTAATGAGTAGGGAAAACTTGTCCATTTCTGAAGAGGTTTTACTTATAAGTAATTTTCCTTAGCTGCTGAAATTGTAGCACTTTGAAAGTGAGGGAGGGAGAGAACAAAACCCACTGTATTTCACGGTCTGTGAAATCAGAGAAAAGTACAAGAAATATTTGTGTCCTGTGTTTTAGCTGTCTCCATTTGAAGATGCACAAAAGTGGACCTTAAGTCATCAGGAAAAAAATACAGTGAGAAGGGATATAAAAATGGCGAGTGAAAAGCAATATACTATCTAGTATTAGACTGCAGTGAAAGAAAGAAACACAGGACTATATGTCAAAAAGCTTCAAAGTTGCTTGTAATTTCTTTATAACCTTTTGTGCCACTCTCTAAAGGAACAGATTTCCTTGTGATCTTTGCCTAGTATCTCACTAACACAACTACTGCAAGCTAAGTTAAGGTTTCAAGATCAATAGTTTCACAGATCCACTCCTCATTTCAAATAAAATAAATAAATTTAAAATAAATAAATAAAACAATTCATAGCTATCATCAATTAAGGAACAGAAAATTTGTCTACAAGTTATTCTGCTATAATATCAAATGATATTTAAAAAAAGTTTTCTTTCTTTGCAGTCCCAAATTCATCAAATAGATTCTCTTTTGAAGAGGACATTTCCTTTTATTCTCACAGATCATCCATGGATTTAAAATAATACAGAAATAAAGCTTTCTTGCAGTTCAAAAATTCTCTCATCTCTGTTTGAAATTATGTAACTGCCTCAATCAAAAAACCCTCTGGAAAATATGTGCCAAGAGATTTGTGTGTTTGCAGTTTTGGTGAATAGATCAAATGTGCCACTCTCTGTATGTTTCTTAAATCTTCTTTCTTAGAAGAGAAGTCACAGCTCTCACAGCACTTTTTTTTTGCTGTGAACTAAAAAAAGTAGCACCTCTCCAAACAACTCTCTAACCAGCAGTCCCTATACACTGAAAAACATAAACTAGTTTGAATTGGGCCAATGCATGGCTTTGTTATTATATGCCCTTTTTTTTTTTTTTGTCCTCATCTACATTCACTTTAGTGTTTCTAAATCATCATTGATTGGTGCTTTGAGGACTAGAAAAAGCTAATGAAACTAAATTAACATTCACCTGATAAAAATCCAGACAAAATTACAATTGCTATTTACCCAGTATTGGGTCTTGCTAAAGGCAGTTCCTGCTTATTCAGAGAATCAGTCTGCTGTTAAAGCAGTTGTAATCCAGGAGGAACTTTTGATCCAAAGATATTATTCAGTATGCTTTAGGTCATGCTGCAACCTCCTTTATTATTCACGGCCACTACCTTGCTTTAGGCTTGATCTGTGGCTGTGCTCCAAGCCCAGAAAAAGCATCCAAGAAGAGAATGTGAGAGGAGACAGCGTCTGAAGGCATCAGACAGGAGAGGAGCATCTGTAGCTGATACCAAGCACACTCTAGAAGTAGAAATTCATTTTCAGCAGAGGTGTTCAATGGAAGTGGTGCCAGAGTGTGAACAAAGGCAGCCAGGAGAGTGTCCAAGAAGGAGAGAAGCCAGACTAGAGAAGAGGAAATCAAAACTGGAAAACTCAGAAATTAAAAAATGGCACAGCTTCAGAATGCCTGTTCGATTTCTCTCAAACCCGCTGAGCTTTCTAACGTGGAAATTTCACTTATCTACGTCCATCAAATCCTATTCTCAGCTTGGTTAACTGAAAACTTGTGCTCAGACTAGAGCAGGCCAGCAGGTCTTTGGGACAAGAAAAGTGCTATATATTTAAACAGCAACTGGCAGAAAAAAGTACCAGCCCTCTGTACTATTCTTAGTGATATTCTCTGTCCATCATCTGAAGCTCAACCCTTTACACCTCTGTCTTGCAAAGTGTACATGGATATGACATACAGACACTGTTTCAAATGGCAAGTATTTCCTTACTAACAACAGTGATTGCAGTTCCTCCATGTGTTTCACATCCACGTGGTACCAGTTGCTAAGGTTTTATTGTTTGCTGTCTCATTCATACTCTGTGCAGCACATCGATGACTCTGTTACTGTTTCTTTTCTTCCACTGCAGCACAGAAGATATTTAGTGATCCAGTGAAGAAAAACAGTGAAGAATTGTAGAGAATATTTATCTCATCAAAGAACAGTGTGAATTCCCTAACAAGTCCTACCTCCCCACTCTTACCTGTCTCCCTGAAATATATAATAAAGTCTTTTATTCACCTAGGCAGAGTGAAGCAAAGTCGAAAAGCTTTACTGAAAGCATCTAGATAACATCGATTATTCTATGAGAATAAGGCTTGTGAAATAGGCACCAGATATTTATACCCAAAGTACTCATCTTAACAGAAAGTAGGTCATGGCTAGCTTGAGTGAATGCTTGAAAATAATCATTTTAAGAGGGTGTGACAGTAGAAGAAATTAAAATATATCAATTCTAAGCATTCATAAAAATCCACTTGTAACCAAGTATGTTCCAATAAGCTGCCTGTACCTAATATTTTATTTAAAAGTTAGTGTTCTCAATATCTAACATAATTAATTTTCCAAGAATAAAACAGAGCTTCACATAGAACAGTTGGGGGGAGATTTGTTTATCTTGCCTGTCAATAGATAAGCTAAGTATGCAGTCTTTCCCTGGGCAGAGACAGGAGGGGAGCTTTTCCTATTTCTATTTTCAAAAGCTTGTCTAAATCTGTGCTCTTTTACAAAGCATTGCAGAATGAATACGATCAGGAATGTTTTCAGAAGTATAATTTTAAAGAGGAAGGTTTCCAATTTAAAGTCTAAAGCATTACCTCACTGAACAAACTGAGTAAAGAGCCAAACTAACATCCAACAACGAGTCAATTGAGTGTCTCTGATCTTTATTCCTGAATTTTAACTATTTTCAGGTACCATTTGTAACAATGAGTCAGGAGTGTGCCCTGGTAGCCAGGAGCACAACTGGTGTGATTCTTGGGGCTGTTCTGTGCAGGGCCAGGAGCTGGACCCATTGATCCTTGTGAATCCCTTACAAGTCAGAATAGTCTATGATTCTATAAGTCTGTGACTCTGTGAGCGTAAAATAAAAGTTTTAATATTGAACATTCCCAAAAAGAAATTACCAGGATTAATAAGCAAATATTAAAAAAATAAACTCAAAACCTAAAAATCTCAAAGTAAGGCTACAATATTCCTCATTTTTCATTTAAATATTTCTATCCTGTTTCCATATGTTCAAGAAAATTTTATTAGTATAAACATACATCAGAAAAAGAATTGGCTAATTAAATTATTGAAAACAAGTAAAAGTCGGTCAAAGGCTTGCCCTGTGTTCACAAAAGAGTGCATGAATATTGTGTTGAAACTGTGCTTGTTATGCCTGGTTAATGAGATCTTGTAGAATTGCTTCATTTTACAGTTTCCACATAGAATTATCAAACTGAGACACCCTTAGCAGCTTTTGAAAACTACATCCAGTGTGTTCTCTATAGCTTCTCTTAACCATGACTGGGACATAATTCACTATTATCTTGTTCACAAGGATATGATTCGTTTCACACATCAGTGTTCATTAAAATAATATGTACCTGTGCTCTGCTTTTGTACCACTTCAAAGCTCAACTACCAACAAATTCATGGTCAATTAGTTTAACTGGATAAATAACAGCTGGACAACTATATAGGTTTCTCACCTTCTCATATTTTGTGTTTACATGAAATTAGAACCTTATAAATCAATTACAGTACAGTGAATTAGTTGTAGTTCTCCATTTCTTTCATTTAGTGGAAGAAGACGTCATTTTTTTTTAACTTGGATGCAAAAAAAAAATCTCTCAAATAATTAATTTCTTTCTGTAGGCTAGTAAATGCTGAAGAAACACAGGATTAAATCCCCTAATGAGATTTCAAGTGAGTACATATTTCTCTGGGACTTGCAGAAATGAAGAACTGAAGATCTCTTGTTATGTAAAACCTCTACTCACAGGACTGATCCCTCATGCTCATGTTGATGGCTTTTTCCTTCATGGGTGTAGCTTTTTTTCTAATTAAAAAAAAATATAGAAGACTTCAAAATTGAGAAAGACACCTAAATTCTTATTCCTTATAGATATAGCCTTCTGAAACATTGACCACAAAAATAATCTTATTTGTCAGTTGTCTTTGTGTCTTTTGCTTGATTTTAATGTTTCATACAGAACAAGTGCAATTTTTTTTTTTTTATTAAGCACAGGTGGAGTTTGTGTTAATTTGCCTCATATTTCAGAGCAAGTTTACTTCTGCAGTTGGGAATGGTTGCACATGCAAACAAATACTGTACTCAGGGGGGATCTTAGAGTCCAAGACATCTGCTGAGTAACAGCTACACATAAACATTGATCAGTTAAGAGAATCTAAAGTCACACAAAGGGCAACAGATGATCCAGAAAGTAAAAAACCTGGTTAACAAAACAACTTGAGCCAGACTCATACTTTTTCTTAAATTCAACAATGTAGTTCCTCTCGGGAATATTTGACCAGGATGAAATACATATCCTTAAAAAGCACACCACTGCATTTTGTGATTTTACATTATGGATCTTTAGATACTTCCTCCTGCAAAAATTGTAGTTTCTGTAATAAATTTCAGAGGGACTTTACCTATGGTGAAAGAAGGTTAACACAGAGGGATCCATCCTGACACTGTTATTCAAGTAACTGGCAATTCTTTTCCCTTAAGCCCCGTTATTCACCATCCACAGTTTCTGCTCGTCTAAAACATAACAGTCTTCAAAAGATACATTCATATGTTCAAAAGATTCATTCAAATTAATGTTCATTCAAAAGATTACATTCATATATGAAAACTAAGCTTAGTTGCAGGGTTGCTGTCACAGACTAATACAAATGTAGAAAACAAAACCAAAAACAAACAAACAAACAAACAAAAAAAGCCAAAAATCACAGCCACTGTGGTTTAGTTGAATTTAGGATATTCCAAAGTAGCTTTCACATTATTTTAAAGAAGACATACTCTCTTTAGAAGGCCTCTAACTGGTAAAAATTCCTAATTTTTTCTACCTTTGTTTTAGCAGGCCAGGTTCTGAAGGGATTTCAATATCCTCTGTAAACTCACATTAACTATGCACAGAAATCATTACAAATCCAGATTCCTCAGAAGACCCTGTGCTTTAATTTTTCAGCTGGTGCCTAAAGCAAGATAGCAGACACAAGCCAAGCATTTAAAAGGCTGATTGTTTTGGGTTTCTTTATATTAATTTTTTTTTTACTATATTAATTATTTAAGTTAAATGAAAACACGGAAAAATAGGTCAGAAATACCATCACAGAAACTTTTATTAGAACTGTGTTCTGAGTTAGTTAAAAAATAAATTGCTTTGTGTAAACCACAACACAGTCTGGGCAGGTTGAACCTGTGTTGTTATTGAGTCATTTTTATGGAATGCAGGCAGTATCATATGATGTCCTTCGATGTCACATTGAAAGAGAGTAGGTTTAAAATAGACATTAGGAAAAAAATCTTTATTGTGAGGGTGGTGAAGCACTGGTACAGGTTGCCCTGAGAAGTTGTGGATGCCCCGCCCCTGGAAGTGTTCAAGGCCAAGTTGGATGGAGCTCTGAGCAACCTGGTCTAGTGGAAGGTGTCCCTGTCCGTGGCAGGGGGTGGGAACTAGATAATCTTTAAGGTCCCTTCCAACCCAGGCCATTCTATGATTCTATAATTTGCCAAAGAAGAGAACACATTGTTCCCCTATAAAATAAATAATGTGTCTATATACCTTGGACCCTAAGAGGCAACATGGTTATTCCACGAACAATTTACCAAGAATCATGCTGACCAGAATGCTAACTAAAGCTGAACAATTCGTGAAAAGAAAGATGTTTAGGTATTTCATTAGACAAGTCTGGGTTGTACAAAAAGTCTCATTTTCCTAGTATAGATACCATGAAAGAACCACTTCCTTCATGGAAATACACAATGTCCTTTAGATGCCATTGGAATGTGCCTGAATAAGGATTGAAGGACTAGAATAAGACTGAAGAAAGACATTGCGTTAATAAAAGAGGGTTTTTTTGTTTGTTTTGTTTTGTTAGGAGTCACAAGAAAACAAACTCCCTAAGGAAGGACCAGGATTCTAAGTGTATAATTAAACGATGGGAACGCTATTTACTTATTTATCAGACTTGTTAAGAATGGTGTAAAATATCAATTTGTACACATGGTTGAGATGACCTGATTTCAAAGTAGTAATTTAGAGTAAAATTGTTGCATTTTTCATCATCTGTGCTTGCAGGCTGGCAAAAACAATTTGGGGATGACTGCCCATGCTTTTGAGACTGTGAGCTTTAGAAAGTATGACACAAATGTTATTAAAGTTGTCTCCTTGTTTACCTCTTCCCATTGTTCCCACTATGTCCTACTACAGGATTTGGTGAGGAAGTCTAATAATTGCAGAAAAGGAAGAGATAAGCAAAATCAAAATATAAACCTTAGATGTACACAAATGACAGTCTAACTAACTGTACCTTAGTCTCCTTAACAAATGTCCGAATAGTTTTTCTCTGTCTCCAGAAGGAGAATTCTACAGTCAAATGTCTCAATCATAGTCAATTATTAGCACAAAATATGAACAGAGTCATTATTTTCATTGCAATTATGTATGCCTTGTGTTTCAACGAAAGCTAAAAAAGCTTTCAAAAAGGCATGTCTTTTAGGTTGCATCTAACTCAGAAACAGAGAGTATTAAATCTTCCTAAAAATAAGCTATAAGCCTAAAACGATTGTATAACAAAAAATGTTCTTACAGTAACATCGGTTTTTGGGAGAGGAAGTAAAGATTTTTAAAATTTTCAGGGTGATTCCTCGGATGAAATACCTCATACATCTGTGATCTCCAGGGCAAAGTGCAAACAATAAACTTAAAGGAAAAAAAAATTAAATTTAAAGGTTGTTTTTTCAGTGCCAAAAAAGCAGATGATGGGCTTTTATATACTTAGTCCAAAGAGACCTTTAATCTCAAATGGGGTATCTGGTATCTTAAATATGAATTTTAAACTTAAATTTAAACCTACCAGATTTGATTTTCTTGCTGTCTTCAGAAAAAGAAGTTTAATTCTCCCATGCCCATAGAACCTACTGTGTCCAAGAAGGACACCCTGCCAGGTATGGCTATCATCATTTCAGGTCCTGCCCTCTGATATAGATTACACTAAGAAAATCCAGCTTTGGCAATGTTCAGGATCTAAGAGGGATAAGATTTTCAGATAGCTTGACTGACAGCATCTCCTGCCGTGCTACAGGGAAGTGGTGGGCTCCTGCAGAGAGCCTCACAAGCTGTCAATGCTTTTTGTACTCCAGAGTGTCACTTCTCACACACCCAAATCACAGCTGTCACTGTTACCTTGTCTACTGTTCTTCACTCGGTACTGAATCCTGAATCTTCTACTTTGGCTCTGCCATGAAAAGTGATGGATAATCCCCTATCCCACATCCTCTGTGAGGAGGTTCGCTTGTGTCATTTGAGTAGAGATGACAAGTGACACAGCTCTGTCATGAGGAGAAAGGGTGGTGAAAGGGGAACTTTGCCAAATGAACAACCCAAGAGCAAGACAACTTCTAGTCCCATGCATTATAATAGAGTTAAATAGCATTTCTGTACTTCTAAAAAGTCAGGTTTTGGCTCTACTGCACAAGGACAATTATGAATGAAAAGTATTCTGTAAGTTTGTCCTAAAGACCAGTGTTTCTTTTCATGTTTGCCTTGCAAAGAAACCTGATATGCAGTATATTTTGATAAACAGACATTTTTTCATAAGTATGATGAAACTGTTCAGAAAAAAGTTGCTGCTATATGCACCAGGTATCTCAGGAGTAAAAATGCAAGTCTACATGCAGAGCAGAGGCAGTGTCTCAGGCTGAGAATTCTGTAAGACACTCATTTGAGGGCAGCAGCAACTGTTGAGGTTCTCCAGTAACACCTGGTGACAGAGAGAAGCTCCAGGACTTTACTGATAATACATTTTGTTGCTTTTTGTTCCTCAGTTTACAAAATGCTTAATCAAATGTTTTCTCTGAGACAATAAACTCGACCTACCATTTCTTTCAAAAGTCATATCATTATCCCAAAGTTGTTTGAGGAAGGTTAGTGATGTTGCTCCTACAAGAGCAATGGATGATGAATTATAATGGCTATAACTACAAATAGAATTCAGAGCTGGAGTACTTGCTTTCCACCAAGCTGCAAGAGCTGGTTTAAAGACAGATACCACAACACTGGAAAGAAATCTCCTTTGGTAGGCACAAGGTTTTTGGTAAGAATCACAAGGGGTGTGAAGGTAGTTTGCTACTCAGAATATTTATGCAAACTAAAGAAACCCACTCAGGAATGCTGAGAAAATTTGGATTCCTTACTCTTCAGAAGAGGATGATGAGGTAAACACTATTCAAATACTTTAAAAATTAGTGAAAAAAGGAAAAGAATAATCTTTTTTTCAAGTCTGCAGAAGATAGGACAAGAAGTTCTGGCCATGAAAGTATCAAGAGAGATTTAAGTTGAAAGTGACTTTGAAAAGAAAAGTTTCAAATTGGTGATGCATCCATTACAGTGTAAGGTAGACTCTTCATTGCTGGGAGACCTATAAAAACAGGTTGAATGATAGAGCTGCATGTCATGCTGCCATGCTAAATATTCATAGAATCACAGAATCATTAAGGTTGGGAGAGCCCTCCAAGGTCATCGACTCCAACCTGTGACTGAACACCAACTTGTTAAATAAACCATGGCACAAAGTGCCACATTCAGTCACTTCCTGAACATTTCCAGGGATGGTGACTCCACCACTTCCCTGGACAGTCCATTCCAATTCTTGACAACCCTTTCAGTAAAGAAATATTACATAATCATAAGATTTCATGGGTATTTTCTTTTCATGTGCAATATTGTTTTAACAATTATTTACAATTTTAACAATTATTATTTAACAATTATTTACAATTTTAACAACTATTATGTACTTTCCTTTTTTTCCTGCATAATGTCATTTTTACAGAACAAAGTTCCTCAAATGGCAATACCATTATATTACATTATTATCTGACTATGATGACTAGATGGTGTCACTTAATGATGATCCTTGGTTCACTGCTGTTCTAAATCCAAAGAGCTTACAGCCTAATAAGGAACTTCAAACAACTTCACAATTGAAAAACAAAAATATAGAAAGGAAATAGAAAGTAATTTTGGAACTGAATTCTGTTGTGGTACTTCCAAAAAGTGGCAATTAATTTGTATAATAGTGCAGATCTGGCTTTAAAAAATTTGATGTTCTTCTTTTTTTTTTTTTCTTATTGATCATGAGCTTTTATGCACTTGAAAACGGTAGAGATTGGGCAATCATCAATGACTACGTTTTTCATCATGTTCAGGACTGAGACCTTAATATCAATTTTAAGCTATGTGCCTTAATTCTGCCAGTGTTTATTTATGTTTTACCACTTTCATCAATGGAACAATAATGTTAACACTAGAAGTTTTCATCTAGAAACATCATTCTTAAAAACCAATAATGGCTACAGGAATATTATTTTGAAAAAAAAAATTACAAAATGCTGTTTGTAAGCAGTTATAAAATTGCATTTAAAGGATAAAATCTATGAATAATATAGTTCTTCAAAGTGTACACAGGAGCAGAAAATGTTCAGTATCACTTCTGGGATGATACACCAGTAAAAATACAGTCATACTTCATGTTTTTCACACAGTTCATATGAGTTCTATACTTTTTAATACTTATCTAATCTCTAGGGAAAAAAAATTAAACTCGTGTTGTCTCATATCCCCTGTTTTGGTCACTGCATATCAGGAGAGATACAGAAATAACATATGAACCAGCAGAAGTACTTGTGTGACTGTACCTACACTGAATTCATTTCAATTAATGACTCACCTCCATCATGCCCAAGGATCCATGTGACTGTCAGTAAAAACAGAGCTAAATTAGATCAAACTTGCTTCCAAGAGTGGGAAGAGGGAATAAATTCCTGATCATCAGGCTTTGCAGGAACTCGGTCCCAGCTGTGACTACACGGAGGTGGACAGCAGGAGAGTAATGCAGCAGGTCCAGATACAAACAGTCTCTCTAGCACTGGAAGAAAGGTAGAAGGCTACATGTTAGTAATATTGTTGGTAAATATATTTTCTATTTTCTTACAATATTTTGCATCCCTTCTAATTTAGAAATAACTTATTTCATACAACTAATATTTCAAAGCTTTTCAATTTTCAATAAAACTGCATATATCCTATGCAGAACAAATCTATCTCAACTTTTGCTTTTCTAGGAATTAATTAACAATCATGAGCCAAAGTACTTATTGCAGAAAAGCATACAATCCTAGCATAAAGACTAGAAGTGACCATCATATCCCTACAAACACTTCCAGTTGATTCTTCTTTTCATGGTTAATAATGTACGTCCTTTTACCAGTCTTAATTTATATAGGTTTGAATTTTAGACACTGAACTTCTTTACACTTCTTTAGTCTAGCAAATTCCAGTGTCCTGTTTCATTAGAAATCTTTTAAATTACTGAGGATTTTACTAAATTACCTTTTTAACCTTCCTTTGGATAAACTAGCAGAACAGTAAATGTTAAGAACACGGGTAGATTGGCCAGATGGCTTAAGGGAGATATAACTCCACCTTCATGTCTCTCATTAGCTCTACTCTGTATAATGTAAATTTTTCTAATCAGATGAAGTGGTCCAGTATTGTATAGTCCTCCCATTCAGATATTAACTAAATGCATGCAGCTCAGAATAACTTAATGTATCTAATGCATTTAATCTAAAATGCTGTATAATTTAAACAGGGTTTTTTTATTATCTCTGAGGTTCTGTTGTCTTCAAAGGATTTTTAAATTAAACCAACTTATAACCAAGATTATCTCATTTAGTGCCATTTCATCTATAATGGTGTCTGGAAGTCAACTTTCCCTTTGATTGATGACCAGCAGGCTAACATAGAAAGTCAAAGTAAAATCAGCAATGCAATTATAATAGAGTTGGGTTCTTTTAACTGTAGATGGTAATTCTGTCATGTTCTCTATCCTGCTTATGACAGTTTCATATCCAAATCCCTGTATGATCATTTCTTAAAACACGGCTTTGCCTCATTTTGTGTTTTCACTGACATTCTGGAGTTTTCCAGGAGGAGAATGTTAGTAGATAACATGAAGCAGATAATATGAAATGACAGACATTGTTGAACTGAGATAGGGATGAGCATCTCAACCTTAAAAAACAGTGACTTGCCTTTTCCTCAGTCTCCATGGTCAGTTGGTTCTTGGTTCTGTGGGAGGTACAAATTTTTTGAGAAACAAAGAGGGTTTATCATCTACCCAGAACCACATGGAAATTGCAACCCCGAGGAACCCAAGTGGGCTGGTAATTAATTTTGTGGTTGAAACACATTGGAGCTGAGGATAAGTAGTTTGTATACAAAGTGCTGGGAGCAGATAGGGGTGGAACAGTTAAAAAGCATTCAGGTATTACTAATGCTTTCTAAATGTGAAGTTCCTAGAGTATGTAACATACATTTGAGTATTCCAACGTACTGGGAAAAGTTAATGCCCTCTGTTCAATTAGAATCATATGGTGTTTTTCTTATGAAAGGTTTTTCCTGTGTATCTTCTTTTGTTTGTTTTTTTATTTTTACTCCACAATCCCTCCTCAGTTATGTTTTTTTAGAGGGCAGGACATAGAAGGACAGTTATTGTTCATTATTATATGATTAATAACAGCAGTTAAATGGAGGGGAAAAACAACAACAACAAAAAAACATGGGGTGGAGAAGTGATTTTGACTTCCTAACCACAGGTTAGCTGGTCTATACTGGACTTTTAAGAAGCTTTGTCAACAAATACTGCATCATGAATTATTCATTTTATCAGCTCTATTAATTCCATTACAACAGTAACACGTCCCTAGGGATTGAGACTCAATTCTCCTTCTGTCTACTGGCATCACAAGGAAATCTAAAGGAGAGACTGAAAATGGCCCTACCATTCATCACATTTTGTTTGGCACATTCAGAAGAGCACATTATTTATACATGAAGATTAAATATGCATTTATTTGTCACAGGCAAGGATAAAATGATTAATACGACTTCTGAAAACCAAAAAGAGTTTACAAGGGAAACAACCAATCCAGAATGGTAAAATCACAATCAACTTTTCAGCCATACTACAGAATGATAGAATAATGGGCAATTGTACTGGACAACTAAAGACTTGGTGGTGGTTTTGCATTCCAGACCCTCTTCAGATGGGAGTCTGATAACGAATTAAGACATTATATCAGGATAAAAACCCTCAAGAAATATAACCAGATTGGTTTTACCATGTCTTACACTAGTAATAAAATACTCCCTTTTTATCAAAGTGTGTTTTAAAAATATTTGGGGCTATCAGGTGGCCTCTGTGAGGAGTGCATGGGCCTGCCCTGTGCTGGACACAGACAGTTCCAGATGGCTCCAACTGACCCAACTCAGGGCATGGCTGAGCCCTACACTCACCCAAGCTGTTGGCTTGGTGACTGAGTCTTCCCTTAGCTCAAACCACAAGGCTTGGCATGCTGAGGGCAAGGAACTCTTATTTCAACACTGGGGCTCTACCACACATGTTAAAAGGAAAAAAAAAAAGGAACTTGAGATGCTGAAATAGAATTACCAATTCTCAGTTCTTCAGGAGAGTTGTGAGAATCTGACAATGCTAAGAATCTAGATTTTGAGCTTAAATACCTAGAGTCTGCCCAAAGATTGCCTAATGCATGGAGAATAATGGCAGCCACCCAAAATGTAGCAATGAGGGTCTTCCCTCTTCTATGTTAAGGAAGGATTTGCAGTGACACCTTAACTTACTCTCCAAACAGTAGATTTCCTGAAGTGCAAATATTTGCCCTCTTGAGCAGTATTTTTCTAAGTGGAAATATCTCAGAGCAGATCTCCCTGAAGTTCCTCCAAGAATGTGAGCCATAGGTTTCTTCTGCAAACTTAACACAATTCCTCCTGGAGACATTGGTCAGAGTAAGACGATGTTATCAGTCCTTCTCCCAGCATAGCTGCACTCCCGTGTCTATAACATAAAGAGAGGAGGGAAAGATGAAATGAAGATTTCAGTGGGCTATCATTGTGCTATGGAAAATCCTTCCTTCCTTTTAGGTCCTCATGTATTTCTACCCTCAGTTAGATGAGTTGCATAATTCAAAAATATGGCTGCACATACACTTAGTTCTCAAAACTACTGAGAATTATAAGCATAAAGAGCACAAAACCATAGTCATAAAATCCAAGGAAAATGAAGCGTTTCCTAGGCCTAGTTACTTGTTTAAATATAATTCATTCAGTATAGTTCATCAACTTTAACTATATCTACTTGTTTCACATTATGAAGGTCAAATACGAAAATGAATTTGAACTTCAGGCATTTATATATTACTAGCTACCAATCCCATATATCAATGGCTCATATAGTGAACAAAAATAAACACTTCACTAACTTGATAGGCTGTGGAACAGACAGTCTGGAAAAGATGCAAATAATTAGTGACACATCGTATAAGAGAGACCTGGAAGAAGGTCAAGAAATCATACCAGGAGAAAGACTCAGACATACATTTAACACAAGAACTCTCTCTAGGTTATCATGGTTGCACTGTTTTATTAGTGTTGTTAAGGGGAGAAGTAATATGACTTGATAAAACAAAGCATAGGGGCATATTTTCTTTTCACTGCCTGAGAATTCATTTCAAAGCCTTAAATGCAATAAGTCAGGGAGGTGGGGTATTTTTTCACTTTCTTCAAACATCAGACAACTTAGCATAGAATCAACGTATAGTGGTACAGAAACCAGACATTCTAGGGTAGCCTTGAGGGATGCTCCTTGTCATTTTTTGTAATGGCAATTTGATAGAATAGTCAATAGAACATTTATTTTTAATGGTACAGCTAGATTCTGAAATTATACCCAGCAGGTTGGGTGATCCTGCAGAGATTTCAAACATAATATTGCAAATTGTGCAATAAAGCATGTTACTTTAATCCCTGTATTAAGGACAGACAGTTTTTTCAGATAAACTAAGAACCATTGTATGAGGCCAACCTAAAGCCTGTTTTGTAGGTAAAGCAAAATTTGGCTTGCAGGCCGTATGCAGACACAGCAGACATAACTCAACCTTTAGCAAAATGGGCTTGAGGTCCAAAAAACTGAGAAAAAGGCTCATTCAATAAGTTATGACCTTGATTTTGTTGATGTTCTTGTACATACTTATCTCATGCATATGGATAATCCTCCAGACCACAATAGCATTATTCATAAAGTCAGCAAGTACTGAAATAAAGACTTCAGTTCTACTTTTAGGAGTAATGGTTATTGATTACATTATGGTGTTTGCTGCTTATTAAAACTCTTAGAAATATATCTTATTAAATATAAGTAAGGGACACCTACTGAGATTTTGATTTCCATTATTAAAATTTTGTTACTTGCATAGTAACTGATGCTTTGATGTACGTGATGTAGGAGATACATGAGCCCTTGGAAATAAGCACATGAAGTCATAAGACAAGGCATATCAGTTTTTAGTAATGAGGCAGCAAAAACATTTATCCTTAAAAGACAGTCATGGATTGGTTTTGAAACCTTTGTAAAATATATAGAGGGGCATTTTACTCTCAGTTATTAGGTATTTCACCACCACGTTCAGTTGTCAGTGAAGTTGGGTTGTCCTTTTCATGAGATTACACAGTTAATGGCTGATGTTAGAACTCTGGTAATGCTGCAGTATAAGATTGATAGAAGTGCAACATTAAATCAGCAGAATAAGCTATTTGAACAATACCGTGAAAATTATTTTGGATATAGTGTAATAATGGGCATCATGGGCATTTCAAGGCCAGAAATGATATGTTGTAGGTTTTGGTTAGTGGTTTTTTATAAGCATTCCGACATACCGTATTTCTTTTTGTTCTTATCGAGACAGAGAAGCTGTGAAGATGATAATAATTGCTGCCATTTGTTTCAGAAGAATGTGTGCTTGGCATACTTCACTTGCTTCGTTACAAAACGTGTTATGCTTGTGACTAATTCCTGAAGAGCAGTTATACACTATTCCTCATCATAACGTCAGCAGGAGTAAAGAGACAAACCTACACATAGAGGAGGATAGACTAATCTCAGTGAAAGATGGGAATTTCACAGTCAGATTTTCACAAGGTAGAAAAAAAAAGAGGAAATTTTCATTTAATTTTTTTTTTCATATACTGTAATGATACAGAGCAAGAATGTAATGGCATCATTACAGAGTATCATTACAGAAGGATCCTGAGGAGTACAGGACGTGCTGTGTTGTACAATACACCGGAGCTCAAGCTATTTGTGTGCTCTTATTATTTCTACAGCCTTTAAGAAAGAGAGGCTTAACTCACTCTGGTTTAGCAGCATTTTATAATTTGTTCTGCACAGAGCCTTGCACTCTGGGATCTCTCCTCATGGGCTCTGGAATGCAGGGCCAGCATGAGGGCAGCCTGGTGAAGGAAAGCAGCATCTTATGGGTTGCCCTTGCCGGTAGCTTTCTGACAAAACTAATTATGTAAACGCAATACAGGCATGCTGAACTTTCACCAGCAGAAACCAGGCTGTTTTCCTGAAGAGCAACTAAAGACTTTTGGCTTTCAGCAAGTCAAAGCTGGGACAATCAATTTTACAGGCAGCTTGGGAGATATTTTTTATTATTCCAGGTTCACTGATATGGTCATAACATTTTAAGAATTTAGGTTACTGTCAGGATTTCTAGAGTTTCATACTTGCAGTAGCAAAATCAATATCAAAATATGGTAGCTTGGAAACACTTAGAAATGTCTGCTTCATGGCATCACTGTAAAAAATTTATTTATTTATTTATAACATTCTTATTTTAAGAGTAATCATACAATATCTGCACCTGAGAAAGTCTTTTAGAGTGGTTTTACAGTCACTGGGAGAAAAACAATTCTAGAATACCATTATTCTTATCCTAAAACATGTAAGACAAAACTGATGAAATGCATTGAAAATAAATCTCTCACTATTGACCATACAAGAATCTAAATGATCGATTTATAATGGTATTGTGGACATTTAAAGATGTATTAGTTAGAATCCCATTTTATAAGTCAAATTTTCCAAGCAAAAGGAATCTTTCTTTAACTAGAAATTCCATGGGTTTTACTGATATACTTCTATTATCCTGTGCTTCATCTACACAAGTCGTAAGCATAAATCAAATTTTGTTCCAAATGTTTGTTTCTGTCCATTCCCTTGAAATCCCCTATTCCTCTTATTTACTTTAAAGTTCTTTTATTATTTAAATTTTATTGTGTTCAACTCTATCCATGTTGAAAATTTAGAAGATCTCACAAATTATAAGAAAAACATGCATTACTTCAAAGGGCTCAACATGATTTCATGCATTTAAAGCATGCTTCATTTCTATGGCAACAAAAAATAAAAGCAACCCACGGCTTTCTAGACCCATCACATTCTACTCACACCTGAATTTTAGCTTATTTTTGTGAGTTTAGTTTTCTCAAGAGTTTCCAAAAAATGTTCCAGAAAGTTCTAACAGTGTCAGATGTCCTCTGACCCATCCAAGTCAGTCTGACATCTCACAGGGTAAACCATAACTGCAGCTGAAAAGAGCAGGGAAAAGAAGACTAGCTGTCCTTATAAATATGGAAAAGAGGTTTCTCCAGCCTAGCATAGGTGTGAGCAAAGCCTCTTATCAATATCTCTTATCCAGAGATGGAAATTAATAGATTATACTTGGACAAAAGCACTGGATAAAGGGAAATGGAAAAACAGGACAATAAATAACAGAAAACAGTGAAGGACAAGGGGTTACAGAGAAACAACAAAACAAAACAAAACAGGATTCCATTAAACAGGTTTGAAGCAAGGATGGGAAATAAGCAGTGAAGCAGGATATATTAAGTGATAAAAAAAGTATAAAATAGATCCTAATAGACATATATAGAAAAATAAACTTAACTGTAGTCAGTGCTGACTAAGAAAATGAGATCAGGAGAAAATGACAGTATGACCAATTTCCCAGCTGCAAATTGTGGTCACTGTAGATACTTGCCTGCCCAAACAACATCAAAATTTTTACTTATGGCCTTACATCGATTTCCTGAAAGACCTTTCTTTGAAGACTGTACTTTTAGAAATGACTCAGCATGTAACTCTAGTATTTTGCTGACACCAAGATGTCATTCTCAGAAATAACACCTTTTTAAGGTGCTGCTTCCAGAGTGCGGCAGTGATAGGACACTCCTCCGGATTTCGAGGGTTGATACACATGGGTTAAGAGAATGGTTTGCACACAGGCAGTGGCATTAAATTGTCTCAATACTACACTGACTTAGTGCAGTTTTAGCAGAGTAATGAGTTACAAATAACACTTGCACACATACACCTTTAATTCAGAGTTCAAGAACTACATGAAATGAGTTTTGTGACCTCGATCCAATTGCCAGAAGCCAAGGCCCCAGATCAATAAAACCATGGCCTCAGTGGAGGGTAATTAGCACACTAGCAGAGAGCTCCAGCGCATTCACCAGGCACTGAATGGCCTAAAAGCTACATCTCTTCTGTCTCTTGTCAGAAACATGCCACCAGATGAGAAATATTTACTGCTGTTCCTCATGTTGAACAGAGGTTTTGGACTAAGCAGAAGAATGAAGTCTTCAGCAATGTATATCGAGCATTTTTCTTGGAAACTAGATCTTTACAAGTAATTAAGTATATTGCATACTTAGTTCAGTTTTAAATGGAGTTATTGTCACAATAAGCAGAATCGTATGCTTTTGTTTCTGATTTCCCACAACACTCTCAGAAGGAAAGACCTCCTTCTTACTATATTCATTTTCATTTTGCCTTTCTTAATACAAATATAATTATCCAATTATCTATCTTTCAACATTTTATGCAATTTGTCTGAAGACCATCCAAACAAATACACTAAATGATAGCTCTTAATGAAACCTTTGGCCACACTGTTTGCTTATGAAATCATAAATATTTCCTGGACCTCATTAGCAATAGCAGGTGCCTTTTCAAGCACACACTTGATAATATTGAACAACTCAAGTAATGCATTAGGAAGTAACATCTTACCCACAAATGTTCTTACTATTTGCTCCTTCTCAGTATGCTCTATAACAGGATGCTTAGGAGGAATGGTCAGGTGTCAAGTCCTCAGAAGTGTTTGAACTGTAAGGTTCTTTGAGCAGAGAGGCTATTTTTACTTTACCAAACAGTGCAGAGCAGCAGGGCTCTGAGTGGTACTAAACCTGACCAGCCTCATTTGGGACCTTCACCCACACCAGAGGACCTGGGAGCTTTGTGGAAGCTCAGCCCAGGGCTTTCATCTTTCTGCTTAAGCTATGCTGTCTCTGGGCTGGAAGCAAGCTGAGCATGAGCCACCAGCCTGCCCTGCCAGCAGAGATGGCTAATATGTACAGAGACACAGACAGGAGGCTCAAGGAAGTGTTCATCTACTATTCTTCACTCATTAGACTACACTGAGATGCTTGGATCACCACGTACAAGGGATCTATAAACTGAAGCCAAGTAAGAGGAGACGCCAGATGAATCGGTGCTGGAGAACTTGCCGTGTGAGGAGAGGCTGAGGGGCTGAGCTTCACCCTGGAGAAGAGATGGCTGCATGTAGGGGGGTGGGACGAAAAATACCAGGTATCCATTGAAACAAGATACTTAAGGCTAGGGATAAGAATAAGCTCTTTTTTTTTTTTTTTTTTTTTTTCCCCTCTCAAGGACAGTGAAGCATGGGAGTTAATTATTTAATGAGATTGTGTGAAATCCCTGAGGGTTTTCAAGATCTGCTTCGAGAAAGCCCTAAGCAGCCTACTCTGGTCTGACCCCAGAGCTTACCCTCTGGTTTGAGCAGGAGGTGTGACTATAGATCTCCCAAAGTCCCTTCCCAAGTGAATGACTCCGTGATGTTATAACTGTAATGTAGGAATGACCAGGACATTAACTTGAAAAGTACAGCACTAGTGCTAATTAGTCCATTGACATTTGCTAATGTGAAGGGCTAATGACAATGAATTCAAGCTGTTACAGTCACTGTGTTGTACTGGTACTGCCATAGCACCATTTCTCTTTGTGTTGGAAGAGGATTCCTAACCTTGATAACAAGAAATCCTGAGTGAGAAACAAACCATACAGATTGATGATGTCCAGCATTCCCAGAGCTGAGCTCAGACAGGCTGGGCAATGGGAACCCAGCTCAGCCCTGCTTAGGCCAGGGCAGCCCAGACACCTCCTGTGACTCAACACAGACCAAGGCCAGCCCTTGGCATATTCACAGGGCCAGAGCTCACCTGTGCTCTCTGCAACAAAATAGCATGGATTATAGGCCCTGACTGGTATGTATTTGCTAGTAAATAAAGTACCTGAAAACTGCTTAAAACCTGTGAAAAAAAGGAACACTTTGTTTCTCTTCAGATGTGATGAATTGAACTTTACTCACCTGTCAGCAATATGAAGAGGATACTTTGATGTCACTCAGGTGGAAGACATAAGAGAGAATGAATGCTCTATCAGTGAAGTTTCTAATAATTACTTTTTTAATTATGTGCACAGGGAAAACAGATTTGAAGGAACAGTGAAAATTTTTAGGACTTTCTGAGTCAAATTTCAGAACCTGTTCCCTGAAGAAGAGATGAATAAGGTGAAGAATATTATTAAGATCTTTTCAGGAAGTAGATCATATGCGAACTGAGGTTGAGAATGTACTCACTTGAAAATGGTTCAAAGCCATACGTGCCAGGGAGGTGTAAAGGTGAATATATTTCTGACTGTAGACCATGGATTTTATTGTATAGTGACCATGAAGCTGACCTGCCAGAAGCCCTTCTTCTGCTAGAGGCTATTAAAACTCCATGATAGATGAGTCAGAAACTTTGTGAGAAAAGGTGAAGATCATGCCCATGCTGATAAATTAGGTGTGGGTTTGTGATCTAGACTGTGTCCTCAGTGGGTGATTGAGCACAGAATCAAAGAAGAGATACAAGTGAGTGGCTTACCCTCTGAGCCACCCTGTTTCTTTATTTCTTTTTTTTTTTCCCCCAATATTTCTTCATCAGCTGCTATTTTGAAAAATTCATGCATGGACAAACATTTTGAACCGTGTTGTATTAATTAAATTTCAGCTTCTGAAGTATTAACTAACCAAGCACCTTTTGTGAGTCACTGATTCTGAACTGAAGGCTAACTTGATTTTCAGCACTAGATTTTTACCAAATTGCATTTATTTGACAATATAGGAGAGTAAACTTGAAGAATAAAACATAGAGGAATGTCTTTAAAGTTAACTCTCAATAGGGATTAGTGTAATACTTTTTTTTTTTTTTACTTTTTTTTTTAATTACTAAGTAAGATTCTTGTCAATTGTTAGGCTAACAAAGCATTTCTTTTTATTACTATAGTTTAGAAAATCAGCTCTAATAGTGGATTAACTGCCTCCAGAAAAAAAAAATGGAGTCAAAACAATCTAATTTTAAAGATAAATACCTTTGACATATATGTGAGGATGGCATAAGACTGAAATGAAAGTAAAGATGATTGGAGCATAAGTTTACAGACATTTTAAATTAATTTGAATAAGCACGATTTAGACATTTTTTCCTTGAAAATATTATCGTGTCTGTGATATTAACTATTATATCTATTTGAGGAGCTTTTAAAATTTTTATGTGTGACCTGTAAGCGTTAATGAGCTCATTACAGACAACACAGCTATTCCTGGGCCTCTGTCTAAGCAGGTTAAATGGTGTGAACATTTGTTACCACCAAACCCTCTGAGCTGGTGTCTAGAAAATGGTTTTATCCATTCTCTTTATTAACTAACGTGGTGACAGAAGTGCCTTTATTTGCAACTGAATAGGGAGCAGCAGAGCAGAAGAAAAGATACTGAACTTCCATGTTTTCATTCATAGATCAGAAATGATTTGTTCAAGCTTCCCCCTAGATTTCCTCAAGTCATGTCCACAGTGACCCAGCCTTCCTCCCACTGGGTAAGCTTGAATCAGGACCAGAGGATCATTCACAGGCTGCTGTTGCCTCTGACCTTTCTTTATCAGGACTTCAAGCACTGCACAGTTTCAGCTCTTTCTGGTTCCTTGTGTTATAATAGATTGAGCCTCAACAAAGAATCAGGGGTAAGGGTTCAGCTTCAAATTCTGTCAAGGTTTTCTAGATGAATTTGAGCAGGTCTCTGTTCATTCTGCATCCATTTTCCTACCTGAAAAGATTTGCTGCTTTATATAGTCCTTTAATATGTATAAATCATAAAACTATATAAATCCTAGGTATAACTACTGTGTCTTTAAACTATTCTCCTGAAAAGTGACTCAGTAAAACACTTGACTCAGGATACACTTAACAATTATAAGTTATCTAAGTTTGTATTCAAAATTAGGAAATGTTACTTTGTGGGGGTTTTTTAAATAAAATGAAAGAAAATAAAGAAGACTGTTGGTTGTGTGTCAGGGTGTGGTTTTTACTTAGGATAGCTGCAGTGTTTGTCACTGAACTCTTCAAGGAAAGTGACTCCACTCTGAAAATACCTTTCTTTTGACTTGCTTGAACAACTGACGTCCTCAGATGTCCACAGGTAATCTGCATATAAGCAAGGATCTTTATGTTTTCTTTAATAGAGTGTGTATATGTACTAAAGGTTTATGTTAATATAACTTAAAATGTCATAGAATTTCCTCCTAGTCATTCTAAGAGGTTTTTTACCTGTTTATAGATTTACAATGGCACAAAAGCCATCAAGAATTGTCTTGTCTTTTCGGATCTAAGCTTGCAGACTTTCTTTTTTTTCCTGCAGTTTACTGACTTTCAAGAAATGTTCATGAATTTTCATTTAAACATTTAACCCACAATCTCTTACTTATAAATGGTTCCACACATGGTTTGTTTCTTAATCCAGATGTTCCAAAATCATCCCATGCAAAATCTACTGAAGGCAATTAATCACCTAAAAGTAATGCAAAAGTCAAGTTTAAATTGTGGTGTTAGGTATTTTATCCCTTAAAAAACAAATACATAAAATAACTCTTCCTGTTCTGAATTTTTGCTGTAGTCAATTTACAGTCAGGAAAAAAACTTAACAAATACACAGTATTATTTTCTTTTTTATTAGTTTATTGTAAGGGATCCTATTCAATTTGCATATGAATCTATCCATGTAATATTAGAATTTATTTTCCTTTACCTGACATTTTGAAATCAGTTACAGTGGAGCCAAACTAATTTCATTATTTTACCAAATGGATTGACTTCGATAATTCTTACTTCTTTCTTAGAAAAAGAGACTGAAAATTGTAATTCTTTGTAATATATAAATAATTATTGAATTATCCTAGAATAAACACTATTTGATGTTTGATAAAACTTAAATAACTATTACAATATTTATAGCTTTTTCTTTATAGTAAGCTAAACCTCAGAAGTTTTCAGAAAATGTTCATTTAAGGTGGCTGTAAATTTCTAATCCCAATCTTTTAAATAAAATGAACACTATATTACCTTTTCTCTTATTTCTTCAAAATCTCTCTTTAGAAATTCTTTGTATGCTGCAGCTCATCAGCTTAAGTTGATGGGTTTGAACATTAATTACAAATAAACAGTTATTCATTTCATGCATATATATAAACTTAATATACTTTAAATCCAGTTGTCTGTTCTCATAAAGTTCTCAGGCATGTTGCAGTGTGTAATGTCATGAGATAAAGTGTTTGAGAAAGCTTCAAAATGTGGTCTGAGGAGAAAAGTCACATAGTTCAAAAGTTTTTCAAATCTCACAGTACACAAGAAGGAGGTAATAAAGGTAGGAAAGAGTTGGATAATTAATAATTAATCAAAATGATAACATGAAAGGAAAAGCAGCATACCTTGATTAATCAACATCTCGTCTCTCATCCAGCTGCTAAAACTACAGGAAATAACAGACTACATACATCAACTCAACTAGGCCAGTCTTCGCAAGCGAAGATCCGGGGAAGGTCTTTACACCTTCCAGCCTGCGCATTGGATTTTTTTTTTTTTAGGTGAGACACAGTGTGCGCGGAACTGAGCCCACCCTTTAATCCTAAGGTTCATCTGCCGGGGCCAAGCGAGCTTGGACGGTGGCAGCGAGGTCCTTAGGACGTAGGTGGGTTGCCTTTAAGGGCTAACGAGCCCCACCTGCCCGGGAGTGGCCCTGACCGGGAATCGAACCCGGGTCTCCGCGGTGATAGCGCGGCGCCTTTACCCCTAGACCACCAGGGGCTCCTACTACATACATCACCAACATAGCTAAAGACTGACTTATTTTTGATTGCATACTTTGCTTAGTTTAGCAACTAACTCAATTTAAAAAAAAAAAAGTCTACTTAACTACCTGGTTAGGCCTTGTATTTACAGGTCTATGATGACATATAGTATTACACCACTCCTATTGTTTTGGAGTTGCAACTTCAGTTTTCTTCTACACATTCTGAAATTAAAACAAATCCTTTATTAGTTCAGAAACAAACATCTTAATTCTAGAGACATCAAATGAAACATTTTAGAGATCTCTCTTAAATATCTCTTTTCTATTTGAAAACCAAGCTGCAAAAGCTGTCAAAAATCAACTAATCTCAAAAATGAATTGAATATTTTTGTTGAAAGACAAACAAAACCAGGTTTATTACCATAACTGCTATGATTGCTGTTCTTCCTCTCAAGACCCATCCCTGATGACCAACGCTTTCATTTAGCTTTTATTTTATTGTTTCCATAACTGACCTTCAATCTTTCAGTATCCACTGAAAGGATAGGTTTTTAAATGGACATTTTCTTAATTTTGGTGAGACGTTTGAGTCTGGCTGAACTGAGAGCACAACAGAACAGAGAGCTTAGACTCCATTAGTTGGATACACAGAGAAAAGAACTTTTAAGAACCATGGTTTTGTTTGGGCTTGGGATTTTGCAGATTGTCTAATGATTGCTTAAAGTGACCCACATAAATAGCTTTGATGCAGAAAATAGAAACTTGAGCTCCTCAATGCAAAGCTCATTCAAAAGGCACTCGTTCTACAGTTGCATCTCTTTTACTCCTGCCCAGACCTACTTATCTTTCCTATTTTTTCCATACAATCACTGAATGGTTTGAGTTGGAAGGGGCCCTAAAGATCATCTTGTTCCAACTCCCCTGCCATGGTCAGGGGACACCTTCCACTGGACGAGGTTGCTCAGAGCTCCATCTGCTGCCCTTGAACACTTCCAGGCATGGGGCAGCCACAACTCCTCTGGGAAACCTGTGCCAGTGCCTCACTACTTTTACAGTAAAGGATTTCTTCCTTAAATCTAATCTGAACCTATTCTCTTTCAGTTTAAAGCTATTTTCCCTTTTTGCAAAGCAGCAGTTTCAACAGGTATTACAAAAACTGTTATCTCTTTTGGAAACAAAATATGGTCTTCCATCAGTATTAAGACTACACAAATTTGACAGTGATAAATACCAAGAGGTTGTTTTTTCAGTGGAACCCTAACTAGCTCTGAATTCATATAAGCTACTTTTCTTACCAAATTATTTGAATGTTCCTTTTCAAGAAGATCACACAGTAATTTACAGAGTTTTAGCTAAGCTTCAAATTTTGTCAGTGGGTGAAGAGCTGGAGTAGCACAATTTTGATTTTTTTTTTTTAAAACCTCATAATACTAGAGAACTTTAGTAAAGATGAAGGGAGACACAAGTCATTGACAGCATACATACTCTTCAAAAAAGATATTTTAAAAAATAATGAAAAATTATTAATTAGAAATTTTTAAGAGCATTAAAAAATAAAGACCTCAAAAAAAAAAAAAAATTTGTATTTTGCAGGCTACTTAGCCACCCACATAATCATGTTAAAAACATTTCCCAGAGTTCTTAGAACACCATGTACTATTACATAATCAGTGTATGCTACGAGATTACTACTAGCAAGGTCAGCACCTCCATATTAAGTTGGTGTTAATATAATTTAATCATGTTTAAACAGTAGTACTCAGATGTTCAGTCTCAGAAAAAGCACAACTAAGGATGATCAGAACATTTTCAGTTAGTTGTTACTGCTAAACATATATATATATATATGTATGTATGTATGTAATGCCTATATATTCTTTTGCCAAACCCAAAACTACTTCACAGAAAAGCAGGCTTTCTGGTAAGCTATTAGAAATGTTTTGAAGCCATGAACTACTTTTGAAAATCGTATTTTAAATGTCTTGTGCTTATAAATGTAGGTTGATTATAGGGCTTTTTAAAAGATTATGTTGCTTGATAAGGTTTTTCCCAGCTACCCATTTTCAAAATAAAACATTTTCTGCTCTCTGTTAATATCTGTATTCTATGAATAAGTATATATGAACATGTACACTCCTACATTGTAAAAGACTTTTAAATGGATATAAACCACTTCTTGACTCTTTGGAAACATAAATCAGTGGTTACACAGCTTCCCTCTGCTTCTGAAAAATATTTATTTTACAAATATATTCACTTTAATAGTCTAAGTGTGACTTTTAGTATTATTTCTATAAACTCGTAGGTGTGTTAATTATAAATCAGAGTAAGAACATAGTAATAATCCCTTGAGAATGTAATTTCTATAATTCCCTGATAATATTGCTCCACAGTTTCCAACTGATAAATTACATTAATACTTCAAAAGAAGCATTGATTAGAGAAAGAGTACATGGATTTCTTTTTGGTAAAGTATTGAAGCTCTGTGAGCTAAAACCACGGTAGCACAACATATTAATTATCATCAAGGTGATATTTTCTTGCAGCAGGCCAGTTGTGTTCTGTATTTATTGCAAAACAAGTTTAAAGTGTTCCAGTCTTGAAGGTAAGTCATTCTCAGCTTTTAAATTCCTGTTAAACCAGCAGCTTTTCCTGAAAGATAGAAGAATAAATATCACACACACATAGAGTGTGGCTGATTCTTAGCAGCAGGTCTCAACTCACCCAAATGGTATAAAAACTGCAACATAAGATGATCTACATGGTTAAAAACATTATTTTTTTGTGCTAAAATGAAGATATTCATTGCCTGTTTTGGGTAACTTTCCTCTTCTGCTACCAAGTTTCTAAATGCTTTTTCAAACAATGAGATTGTCATATAAAGTCTAGAATCTTTTGGTAGAAGGGCTAAAATAGTAGTGATATTCTTGCACTGATAAAAGAAGTAAAGACTAAAGATTATATAAGAATTGAAAAAGAAAAGAGTCTAAGTGGAAGGAAAAAAACAAAAGCCAATCTCATCAAAGTCATTACACTTTCAGTCAATTACCATTATTTATAACTTGGGCCTTAGTTTGGTATTCAGGATTATGGTTATGTGTACTGTAAATATTAGAAGTGACAACTGATATTAGTCTATTTTAGTGTGCTTTCAGGGTGCTTTCAAATTTCTTTATAATTTGAAATATATTATCAAACAAAAAATGAGAGATATCACCTTTCTCTACAAAATGTTTCAGAATGTGTAATTTTCAAAAAAAAATAAAAAAGGAAGAAAAATAGTGAAGTGAAAAATCATAATAATTTCATAAATAGTCTGTGTTGATACAAAGTAAAACTGACTTATGTGAGAAAGACATTTTAGAGATAACTACATATTGCATTTATATTTTGATTTTTTTAAATTTTTTTATAGTTTATATTAAATATACTCCCTCCATCCTTCCCCTTCACCAAGTCAAAGAAGCAGTTGGTATCACCAGGTCAGCTCAAATAAGGATGTAATTTAGAGGTTCTGTCCTGAATCAGACATCTTTCATAGTCATAGATAGGAAAGGGACTCTCAGCAAAAATCTTCCCCAGCCAAAGAGTCCTGCAACATGCTTTACATGTTCTGTGCAACAGGAATGCAACATTTCAGCTACAATCTCTCCCTATTGCCGAAGACTTTCCATAGATCTTCGTAGGCTGGATTTCTTGGGTCATGACTTGGTCCAGTCCTGATTCTGCACAGCAGGATTCTCTTATTCTCTTTTTCGTCTTTTGTGACATGATTAGTTTCATTTGGCCCTCCCTCCCTTCACTATTCACTACATGACCTGTAGTGCTGCAAATCCCACCACAGCAGGAGGCCTTACAAATAGAGCTGAAGTCACATCTCATGAGGAGGTGCAGGGGCCAAGCACGTCCCTGTCAGGCTGTCTGATCTGCCTCTCTGTATCCCAACAGGCTACAGTTTCTTCAATAAAAAGCTGTACTAGCTCCCCCTTAAAGTTGAAAAGACATACTGCTTATTCCTGTGTGTTCTTTTTCTTGAAGTATAATTTAAATAAGGGAGCGAGAAAAATAAAGTATGGTATGGAAATTAGGGTGTGGTAGCTCTACAAAAGCAGATGGCAGCTATAAGGTCCAGTATGACGTATCTGAAAACTCTACAAAAAGGCCTTAGTATGTATTTCACATTTACAAATATTTTCAACCTGCAGGCAAAGGCATCTGTCCAACCTCTAGGTAAAGATCATTATGGTTTCAGTATATGACTCTGCCTTGTCTGGAAGATCTAATCGTTTTTCCGTCTCAGTAGGAAGCTTTACCTATCCCACCTCCATCTGTCAGGATGTATAAGTTGTGCACACACATCAGGCCATACTTTATCAGGTTAGTAAATACAGGCAAATATGCTAATAGTGTTAATAAAATGACAAACCACGAGTATATGTGCTTTCTCCAGTTCCCCTAGCACTGCAACTTCAGTGTTCTCTTAATGAATATGTTCCTGTAAATAATAGATACACATCTATACAGCTTATGCAAATGTGTACCTGTATAAACTTGCTGTAAAATATGAACTACACATATTTCACAGATTTGATAGGCAGAATATTGAAATAATTCTTCTATTATTTCTAAATTTTACTTTTATAATTATAGACAAAGGTCTTGTGTTTTTGCTTAATCAGCTAATCAGATTATTCTGCTTTGGATTCGGCTACTGAAATATCTTTTAATTTGAGGGAAGATGTAATAACAAGATGAAATAAAATCAATTTGTACTCTAAATTCAAAATTACTTTGAGGGGAAAAAAACAAAGCTAATCAAATATCATGGTGAATCTATTTCTTCTTATTTACAACTACTGACTGAAAACAATAAATCAATTTAAGAATAAATTATAAAATATTTTAAGTATCCTCTTTCATTTTTGTTGCACTCATTCTTTTGGTTTGGTTTGATTTGTTGCAGTTCTTTTTCCTAGATGGTGAATCAGAAATAATGCATCTTTCAGCAATTTTTCATTGACCCTGTAGGCTTATTAAGGTCAAATAGCAAACGTCATTGTTTACATTCCTCACCAGCATTATTTACTTGACAACACTTATTACTTGCTATGCAGTGTGGATTTCTGACCTGTACTGAAAAATCAATTACTTAGGAGAGCAAGGATGCTGTTGCTCCTAGAGACCTAGATTTAAGAAAAATAAAAAGAGAGAGAATCTGTCCACTTACCCAGTCATGCTGTATGTCATGACATTATAGACAGCATGTTATTTGTCTGGGTTATGAGACAGCAGATTAAAGCCACCCTCTGTGAGAATAAGTTGAATTAGTTGATATCTTCATCATGCTGTTCCCCTTGACACAGTAAAGGCTGGAGAATCTCCCTTTCCCTTTGTGCTGCAGTTGCTCTCTACTGTTGATGTACAGAACCCAGTGCAGCTCTGGGGTCCTGACACAATGGGGTTTATGGCTATTTACTTTAGGTTGACACCTGATAGAGTTAAGGACCTATTTAATATTTATTAGACAGGTATTCTATTTTCTTTCCCCATTTTGAATGAGACAGCCCAAACACCAGTTTTTTAGGTTTCTTTTTTTTTTTGTTGTTGTTTGAGAGTTTGTAAAGTCTTTCTAATTAACAAGCAATTTATATCCAACAGGGTTCTGATGCCCATTGCTAAACTGTGTCTTACACTCAGAAGTTTGTTTTGTTTTGTTTTGTTTTTTGTTTTTTGTTTTTTGTTTTTTGTTTTTTTTTTCCTTCTCTGAAACATGTATGTCTGGAATATTTTATGGATAGAATAGGAAAAGCAGTTGTAATTGAGATGGTATCAAGGGGACAAGACATCCTTATTGTTCTGATAATTACTGGTTCATAAATTGTGGACATAATGAAATCTGCTGAGGGGACTGAATATTCTAAACACTGAAAAGGAAAGCAACTCTGCTGCTCTCACCTCATTATATTCTGCCAGATCATTGCCTTCTTCACAGATTCCGACAAGAGTTACTATGCCAAAAATGTCATAATTACATGAGAAAAATGGTGTAAAGTCACTTTGTCATCTTCTTTAAGTTTTATGAACAACCTGTGAAACCACAGATTTTTATGAACTTTCAGCTGAGATGGAATGTCTTACTCTTAACTCTGAAACATACTTGCATTAAATTCATAAACATCCAAAACAAACAAAAAATGCCAACAAGCATTTGAAACTGTACACCAGAACCATCCAAGTTAACTTTGGCCTAATCATTCCATGTAGAGATTTTCACTGGAATAAGGATTTCATTTTCCATAATTTATTTGATTAACACAGTTGACTTCTTGTATGCATTCTTTTTAAATGAAATAAATATATGAAAAATAAGTAGATATGCAGATTCCATTTTTCAGTGGGGCAAACAGATGAGCTCCCTATGACTACTTTAGATGGGAGCTGTCTTTGCATTAAATACAGTGTCTGGTTTTGGTGATCAGTGAAGTAAATATATTATTATGATAATTCCTATTTTTTATACCATACAGCTTCCCTGAGACTATGCCTTGAAAAGTGATACCAATCTTTTTAGTAGTACTAAAAGTATTGTAAAGAAATAGCATGAACTGGCTTATGCTGGGAATGATCAGGGATACAGGTTAAAGCACAGCTTCAGAAAATCATAAGCACATTTCTCACCTGTGTCTTTATGCAAATGCTTTTAAAAGTATTTCTAAAGCCCATTATTTCTGTTTTAAAGATCCTAACAAACCCTCTGACTGCATCTTTGCTTTAGAAGCCATGTTTTTCCAAGCACAATTACCTTCAAGGTTTTTTGTTCATGATATCAAAGACCTGTATCAAGGAAGGGTTCTGAAGTCACCACTACTAAAAATTTTTATTCCTTAGGTTATACTCAGACATGTTGGCAGTGTTTCTTACCTTTTTGTCAGGGAGAAATTCATGTACACTCTTTGCAGTCAATTAATGTTTAAACCTACTTGGCTCTTTCCTGATAGGAATGAGTTTTCTAAGGATGGCAAGTGACTGAAGCTGTGACTGCAGTAAAGCAGTGCAGGAGAGAAGAGATAGTGCCCTATCAAATCACTTTCAGTGTTGGAGATTATAGGAACACCCAGGGCTGAACTTCCATTCAGCAGAAGTCGTCCAAGAAAAAAGGATATAATGAGAGACTTCATCTTAGAGCAGTATGCTGCTCAGCATGAAAAGACTGAAATTTATCTAACAGACTGCTGCTTATTTCCTGGGAGATGTTTGAATTGACTTTGGAGATAGGTGACTTGTTATTCCACTAGTGGGGGAGAACACAGAAAACAAAATGAAACCATGTTACAATGAGAGCTAAAGGAGAAGGAATGATATACTTGGTTTATTTTTTTTTCCCTTGCCTGCCTCAGAAGAAAGCAATTGCTTTTTTCTTTCCCACAATCTTTGTATTTTATTAAAATAAACTTATTCTATCATACATAAGAGTTCACCCTAGTGCTGCCAGACTGTCAATCACCGAAGAGTCCAGGGCTGAAAATAAGGTATGGATTTTCAGCTGTGGAAATCTGAATCTCAGGGGTGAGTCTTCTGTAATTCTCTTTGTCTGCCTCCACTAGCAAGCAAGGATTGATTGCTTGGTCTGATGACTGAAGGGACAAAGGAAAAAGAAGTGAGTGGACCCCTGGCAAGTGTAAAGGGCAGTATTTTTGAGACTGTAGGCATCATCTGTGCCTGCATCACCTGTACCTTAGAAGGATAACACCAAGGGACTGGTAAATAAAAACAAACTTTCCAGAAATCTGGAAACTAAAACCACATGTAGACAAAATTGGATCATATTTATAGAAACCATAGCAACAATGGCAAGATATAAATAATAGAAATAGAAATAATAATGACAGTTGAGGATCCTATGAGCAAAGAAGGTAACCCAAAGGCTTATACAACCACTAAAAACTTAGTTAATTCTTGCATCTGTTTGCAGAGAACGTTAGTTAGTCTCCCCAGGATTCTGGAAATGTAGCCTGGCTAGTGTCAGTGATCAGCTATGATGCTGTAAGGAATCAGAGACCCAGATACTAATGACAGTGTGACTTAGTAGTGGGACTTACGACATGAGTTGAAATAAATCTCCCACAAGAGATCATCATAAAGTTGATATACTCTTCATATAGATCCCTGAACCTCAGCAAGCTGGGGCAGAAAGTTGTTACTGTGGGATTCCTTCCAGTCTTCTCAGGAGTTCACCACCAATATGTAGTGGAGTGAATTGCAGCAAAAGTGCTGACTTGTGAAACAAATCCATCTCCAACATTCTGCTCCTGCTGCTGTGATTCCTCGTTGGCTTTGAGTGCCTATTCAGTCCTTTCGGTCCCTTACCCTACCAAGCCTATGTGCCAAGCTCCTCCTTTAATCTGACATAAGGCCAGCCTGTACACTCTCTTATGGTCTTTCCAATCACAAACTCCTCTCTAACTGTGTATTAATACAAGAGTGCATGGTGTCCTTATTTTGGTACTGCTCGCAAACCTTCAGTGGCAATTCTGAAGTGCTGAGCCTGACCACCCACCACAGCTAAATTTTATGCAAGCTGAACTAGAAGTACCCTTCTAGACAGTCTGACTGCACACCTCTGGAGAGGGGGACTGGACTGTCAGTGTGAGAGCTGCCTGAAAAGGCAGGCAGTGGGAAAGTGAGCAATAGAATATGGGATATAGAAATGGAACATTAAATGGAATAGAAATATCTAAATCAGGAGCTAAGTGTTGAGAGGACCTCACTATAAGGTGAGACAGTTGCCTAAAAGAAAGGGTTAGCAGCACAAGAAACTGGATTGCATGGCTCAGGAGAGTTCTCCCACTAAAAGCTGACAAATCATAGAATCACAGAGTCATGTAAGTTGGAAAAGACATACAAGATCAAGTCCAACCTGTGACTGATCATCACCCTGTCAACTAAACCAGAGCACCGACTGCCACATTAGTCACTTCTTGAACACCTCCAGGTGACTCCACCACCTCCCTGGGCAGTTGATTCTGATCCTTTCTGTGAAGAAATTCTTCCTGATGCCCAGTCTGAACCTCCCCTGGAGCATCTTGAGGCTGTGTTCTCCTGTCCTATCACTGGTTGCCTGGGAGAGGAGACCTTACCCCCACTTGGCTACACCCTCCTTTCAGGTGGTTGTGAAGAGCAATAAGGTCCAACCTGAGCCTCCTTTTCTCCAGGCTAAACACCCTCAGCTCCCTCAGCCTCTCCTCACAGGACTCTGTAGAACCTTCCCCAGGTTCTACAGGCAGCTCCTCTGCCTTTTCCTGGACATGTTCCAACACGTCTGTGTCTTTCTTGAATTCACTTTAACATTTCTACATGCAATTTATTTTTTCACATGCTTTTTATGGTGGTGATGGTAAAATACTTTTTTTTTCTTCCAGAATTTTGGTACAGCTTTGATTTTGGAAGGGATTACAATCCTCTCTTGATTAACATTTTTATTTGAACTACTATTTAAATAAATTGAATATTTGAAGTAGCGTTCTGAAATATATTTGCATATAATATATTGAAGTCAGCTAAATAAATATTTCAGAGTGTCATAAAAAGAGCAGAATTTCAGCTAAAGAGAAATTATATGGGGATTTTCTATTAATATTATTATTATTATTATTTTGACACTCTTTTTCTGTCCAAGAAATCATTTAGCAAAAGTGAAAGTTCAAACAGTTACTTTATTAGTGTCTGCCAGTTACTGAGTGGGGATGTACTGAGCTACACCAGCATAATTCATAGAAATTACCGTTCAGAAAGAATGTTGATGACCTTGTTATTTCTGCTTCTATTGTTTTACTTGCTTTATGCTGCTTAATAATCCTTGTCATGTTATTTTTCATTATTTATAAATGTAATAGGGCAGGTAACATACTCTGTTCTATGGGGTCCAGCTTTCACATGGAACAGTAAACCAGAGGGGGAAAAAAATAGATCATACACATCTATAAAACTAGAGCTGTTGTAAAATTGAACTGCTTAGGTTTCGTTCTTGTGTCTCAGTTCTATTTTTAGCTGAAGGATAGATATATGCCATTCTATTTTCTTTCCTTGTTTCATCAGCTATTTTTTAAGATTATCTCATTTCTGGATATTTTTGTTTTCTTCCTTTTGGAGTGGTGTATCGAAACAGGATGCCAAAGCTACTATTTCCTGAAAAATAACAGTGACCACCTGGTTTCATTCACTGACCAATCTACAGTGACTGTCGTGGTTCAAAGCAAAGGTAACAGAAAGGACAGTAAATCAAACAATTAACATTACTGATAGTGTTACTCTCCTGGGTAATTACTCATGCAGTGATAGTATACCTTCAATAGTTCAAAATGCAAGGCTTGTATGGGTTTTCTTTCTTAAAATTCTGGAGTATTAAATGCATGGTGTGCATATATCCATAGCCCATAAGTTCATGTGTACCTAACACGTCAGTTATGAACATTTTGTAACTGAACTCATGTAAACTAAAATTGGGATGGAAATTGAGACCCTTTTAAAGTATTTGTTTTTTAAAAAAAGACATGTAGATACTAACCTTACTATCTTGTTCATTATATCAGAATCTACCAGTGCTCATCACTACTGGGGAAGTTCCCTACTTTTGCACAGTTTGAAACATGTATTAGAGCTTTCTGGTTTTTTATTCCTTGTGCTACCTGTTATTGAAATATAGGAGAAACATCCTGAAAGTGACAGTGTTCACAAAGCCAAGAACTTGTTAATCCTCTTCTCTTACTGTTTGGAAAGGGCAGCCTTTTGGAAGAAGTAGCTGACAAACAAAAACATTCAATGTATTTGATACAAGTAAGGTGTTAGAAACAATTGATTTGGCAAAATAATAGTAAATGTTGTAGTAAATTGTTGTCTCAGAGCAGTTTGCTTTTTGTGTTATTAGTATCATTGTACCACTGTCTCAGCAGACTGCCCAACAAAAATGGGAGGAGAGAGTGCTGAACCCAATGGAATATTGGGAGATACAAGTCCAGAAAGGAGGTGTTACAGGGACTTCCAGCATCACTTTCCACCACAGCAGGAACATCCACTGTACATGGCACAGTTGTACTGATGCACAGTCTTGTCGCTGAGACTGATGCTGGATCTTCCCCATTCCAAAGGGAAAGTTAATTACTTTTATCAAAATTAATCTAAATCTGCATTAGTGTAAGTTTCATCATGAAACATAGATAAAGCTTCAAATCATCTATCATGTCTTAGACTCATTAGACTCGACAAGTTTTAGAAACTGAAGTGATAATTGACTCTTATAAGAACAAAATACATTGCTCTCTCAACATTGCTGAGGCTGTCAAGTACTTCTGGAGACCATCTAGACAACATCCCCCTCAAAACAGGCTGATCCAGAGCAGGCATGCCAGTTGGGAGACTGGAAGGAGAAACACTCCATAACCTCTCTGAGGAACCTGCTACACTGATCTATCACCCTTACAGTTAATGTATTTCTATGCATAAATGGATTTTTCTGTGTTTCAATGCATTTTCTGTATTTCCCCTATCAGGTGTGTGTGCACATTGACAAGATCTCCCTAAATATTCCTCACGTGTCATGTGCTCCAAGCCCTTAATTGCCTGATACCTGTTTGCTGGAATCACCCCAGTATCTCCTTGCCTCTTGTACTGGAAGCCCAGCACTGGATCCAGCACACCAGATGTGCATCACCAGGCCTGAGTACAGAGGAAGGATCATATCCCTTGACCTGCTGCCAAGACTGGCAGATGGAGCCTGGACGACTGATGACCTTTTCTCTCATTGCTGGATCACGGTCAACTTGGTGTTCACAAGGAGTCCAGGTACGGAACTTTGCGTTCCCCTTTGTTGAAATTCCAGAGCTTCCTGTCAGCCCATTTCTCCAGGCTCACAAGGTTCCTGTGAAGCAATGCAACCTTCTGGTTTACCAATCATTTTTTGTAGACTCACTGAAGGTGGACTCTGTCCCAGCACGCAGGTCATTAATTGAGACGTTAAATGGTCCCAGCAGCTGCCTGTGACATACACACTAAGGACTTTAGTTTCCTTAGCCCCATCCCTGCATGGTTGGGCTGTGTCTCTATTATATTTTGTTCCTGGATCACCTGTCCCTGCTTCCACTTACTGTATTCTTCCTTTCCATGTTTGAGTTTTGTCAAAAGCTTTACTTGTTCATCTCTGAAGGTCTCCCTGCCAACTTTGACTTCTTGCACACGGGAATGGACTGTTCTTGAGTTTGGAGGAGTTGACCCTGGAAAATCAACAAGCTGTAATGATGAGTATTAGATGTCTAACAGCTCAGTCTAATGACATTCCTAAAATTATCTTTGTATTATATATTTTTAAAAATGAAGAAAGAAGTAAGTTAGATTAATTTTTTTCTATGCATTAATATTGATTGGCACAATAAATCTCTGCAGTGTTGCCCAGGTTTGGGTTGTTTATTTTCATTAAAATTCCCACTTCCTGGGGTAAAAAGATCTGGTAATTTTATTAATTGATAGTGACCATCAATATCTGCCCTCTGAGGTGTTTCTTCACCCTAAATCTTAAACCTCTGGATTTCAAAGGTTTAAATAGCTTAACTGAACACTTTTATGCTTACCTTTGGTCTTAAAAGCTCTCAAAAAAATTCCTCATTTTTATATATTCCTTCTGCATGTTATTCAGTACTAAAGTAAATGTTTTGAATTTACAGAAATGAAATTTCATATTTTTCAACAATTTGCTCTCAAAAGCAAAAATCTTAGGACTGTGAATAAGTTTGTTATAAACAATGTTTTGAAAAGATTAGACAAAGATTAACCTATTGCGGTTTTTTTTGCGTTGTGAATGCCAAAGAGTTATAGTTTCATTGTTTTTTTTTACTAAAAGAATGAAACTTATGAATGAGAAGAACAGTAAATGATGAATAACAGATCCATAAAATTGTTCATGAGTGCTGGGGTTTTTGCATGCAAAACTAAATATTCATACATTGAACAGTAATTTCCTAAATATTCATGTTGAACAAAAACTTCTCTGCATGAGTGTTTGCTAGCAATGAATATTAAGGAGCAGGAACCCGATCTGCAGAAACAGCTGTGCAGAGCTGAAACAAATGTTCACTTAACCCTATTTTTGTAGTAGCTGCACAGCTCAATTTATCAGGAAACTTATACTCCTTACTTATCGCTTCATCAAGATGCACATATACACAGACAGAGCCCTTCTATTCCTTCTGCACAGTTCTGCCAGCTACTGCCATAAATCAATGTTTTAGCTATTTGCCCCACACCCACAACGGGGTTGAACAGGACTTGAGGTCTGAGGAAAGCAAGCAGAGGGTAACTAATTTTATTTCCAAACAGTCAGATTGGAATTAGATGAAGCGTTTTATAACATCCAATGCCTTTCACTTTCTTGTCACAGTCATTAAGGGCAAAGGTCCTCAGTGCACTCTTACTGATTTACAGGATTGAAAGATTTTGTCATTTTTGGTAAGTTTGAATTTGTGAAGTCAAACTCTTGGTATTACAGAGTAAGGGATTAATGCTGTCAGGCAAGGTGCTTTACAACATTGATCCTCCAACAGCCTGTAAGAGCTACATTTGGTTTGGCTGAGTGACTTCAGCAATTTCACATGGAACATGACCTTACAAAAAGAAAAAAAAAAACAAAAACCAGCCAGTAAATGAAGGAATGGATTACCCATACAGTGAATTTTCAACAAATGGAAGGAGGAGTAGATAACTGAAAGGATAATTGTCCCTTCTTACTACTGAAATATTTGGTGGTGATGAATAAGGCAAAGAAGAAAAAATTGTGTAAGCTTTGTTTCTGTCTTCGAAAAGGTATCCTAAGGCTTCTGCCTTAGCCATCTGTTGTGGTTTAACCCCAGGCAGTACCAAGTCCCACACAGACACTTGCTCCCCTCAGTGGGATGGGGGGAGAATCAGAAGGGTAAGAGTGAGAAAAATCGTGGGTTGAGATTAAGACAGGGAAAGCAAAATCCTTGCTCACAAGCAAAGTAAAACAAGGAATTCATTCACCACTTCCCATAGGCAGGCAGATGTTCAACCATCCCCAGGAGACCAGGGCCCCAGGTAAAAGTGACTTTGGGAAGACAAATGCCATCATTCTGGATGTCTCCTCTTTATTCCTTCTTCCCCCAGCTTTTATGTGGTGAGTATGTTGTCACGTGGCCTGGAATATCCCTTTGGCCAGTTGGGGTTACCTGTCCCAGGTGGAATCTGCCACAGACTGGTATTGATTTGATGTATGACTGAATGCACTTTTAATCAGTGGGCTCTTGGATAAAATAAAATCTTGGGAATAGTCAAAATTTAAGTCAGCTAGTTGGATAGCTTAAGTGAAAAACAATATCCTCAATTGCACAGTTCCGTTCCACATGTGCTTTGATTTTAAGCAGTTTCAATGAATGTTAAAGATTGCTGTCACCAGCTTACAGTCTGCATGAAATGTGTTCGATATATCTGTAATTTTTAAATGTTCAGATGCCCATTTTCCTATCAATGTACTGCTACAGCTGTTAGTCAAAGTCAGTAGCAGAGTAGTCATAAAGGAAATGTGATACTTTAAAAGTAGAACTGAGAAATGTTGTGGTGAGAAGGATCCTGCTGGATCCCTCTAGGAGGTTAATAGAGAAATGCAGTTTCTGAGATCAAGCCTTGTTAGTTTGCCTAATCAGTCTCTTGATTTCATTATTTTTACAGGTAATTATCTGGGGTACGGTTAAAAAAAAAAAAAAAAAGCCACTCCTAAGATAAATATAAGTACTTTGATTAAAATTTAAAAAAAAAAAGCAAAGTATAACATGTTTTTACATTGACAACAGCTTTAATATTTCTCTGAGATTTCAAACATGGACAGAGAATTAAAAATCTTCCTTATACTAAAAGAAATCAAAGACTATCTTGCTTCAGATCCTGAAGTAGTTAAAAATTTAAAGAAAAAAAAGATAATGCATCTAATTTTTTTATACATTGGCATTGAAGCTCTACAAATTGTGAATTATGAAATGTTTTCCACAAACATTTCCTTTTGCAAAATGTTTATTTAACTTATTTGCTGGGAATGGTCAGTTTTTCTTAACTGTAGAAAGTCTGTTTCACCTTGTATGTTTAATTTGATATACACAAACACCTAATATCTTTCAAATAAAGGAGAGTAAGGTAGGAAAGAGGTTAGAAATATACTACAAAATGACAGAGAAGAGTGAAGAGGATTTATTCTACTATGGTTTCTCCTTCTGTGAATACACTCTATTCTGTCTGCATATTTTGTTAGAGTACCACTGAACGATGTAATACAATTGCTTTTCTCTCACATTTCAGCATTACTCTTTCAGCTTGTCCCCTATACATAAAACGTGTAATTATTTCTTTTATATTTTTCCTTATGGCAGATTTTGTTAAAATTATAATGGCCTTTTATAGTGTGAAAGAACATTTGCATTTCACAGTTTGAGTAGCTCTGAGAACTTTTTGCGCTTTGCCAAATTACTTTTTCATGGTCCTATACAGTTAATCCAAATTTTTCAAATTCCTATTTTAAAGTATGTAATGGGGAAAATCCATTTAAGAAAACTAAACTTATTACAAAAAGACTTTTTATGATTTTATTTTCGTATTTTTAAAATTAATTGTAAGAATTGAGGGCTATGTCAGATTACTTTTAAGAAGGTTCAGATCAAGCTTTCTAGAAACACATTGACACTAATAATTATGAAAGCAACTAAGTTGCAATTAATTTGCTATTTCACTTCTGAAAATACCAAGAAGCTCTATTAAACTACCTCAAATACACGTTATCATCATACTTTTAAATGCTGAACTCTCAACCAGGTGACTCTGTCAGTAAAAAGCCTAGACAAAAATTTTGCTATAATGAGTCCATGATATCCTTGAAAGAAATCAATATTTGCACATTCATTAAAGGAAATGCTTACATGTTTTATGTAAAATAGGTAGGAAATACTGTGCCCTAAAGATAAGTCAATATTTTTATTTAACTGAAACTCTGGTTTTCAGCACAACCTAACAGTATTAGACTTGTGAAAGGGTAATATGCTTTGATCTTGCAAACTCCCTGTGGTATCTGGTCTAATCTGTGCTTTCCTTTAGCCACAAACAGCCTCATTAAAATATTGTCAATTAGAGGATTTGAAGAAAAAATTAAAAATATCCAAAACTGATGGAGAGGAAAGAGTATCAACTAAACAGTCAAGTTGGGTGGGTATGTTTTAGAGATTTTGCATACCCGTTCTGATACTATTAACTTACTGTGTAATTCATTGTGAAAAGTCAACGATCAAAAAGAAAATTTACTTTCTCCCTGCTTATGTGGTGTTTGCATTAAATTAGTTTTATCACAGAATAAAAAGGAACTTTGTGTCAAGCCACAAGTTCCAAACAAGGTGGTTGCTGCAAAAATTTAAAAGGCAGCATAAAATTCAGGAGAACGGCTCAATCTATTTAATCATGTCTAAGGGTTGCAAAGTCACCCTCCAGACTGAATGATTGTTTACAAATAGATTTTGACAGGTAATTTCACTGAATACTCCACCCCCATTTTAAATTTATGGGTCCAGTCCTACCTCCAATGAAATCAACTGGCAGTTTGCAGATGATTAGCACAGGAATGTGGTTCACTGGTTTCTGAGAGGAGGGGAAAGTCAGCAGATCTGGCAGCATTTCAAGCTGTTGAACATCAGGGACAAGCTGTGGGGACACCAGTCCTTGTTCTTGCTTGTTCGGCCTCAAATGACACGGAATACTGAGTGGATTTGGGAACACTACTTAAGCCTGCCCACATGTAAATTCAACTTCTAGACCGGAAGAAAAATGAAAAACAAAAAATAGGAAGATCACCAGAAACCTGTTGGAGGTGTATCCATACAGCAGATGCAATAAAGCAAAACAAATGGCATTGAAACAGACTAGAACTGCTCACCAGCGAGAAAAACATCCTGGGTCCTAAAAAATGTTAATTTTTTCTTTAAGTTATCTAACTAACAGTAAAACCTATTCTACACTCACAGGCCAACCAAAATTCTATTGGACTCTATATTTAGTGCCTGTTAAATTACATCTGTAATTAATATACACAGAAAATGTGAATAAGATTAAAAATGTCAGCATTTCTTTGAAGTGGCAGAAAATTTAACACGCATTTAAAATTACATTCCTATTCTGTTTTATTATAAAGCTATTTGTTTTATTAAAATGTATCTTGAGGCTCTATTGAGAAAGATATCCTGATTTCGCAAGTTTTGACACGAGAGCTTGTCTAAAGAAAAAAGAGCAAAAACTGAATTACTTGTTTCTGAAGAACTTACAGTTTTCAAAAACTCTACGAGTCATTTGCCTTCTCTGAATTAAAGAATTTGGAAGAATAATATGGTTTATGTAATAATATAATAATGGCCAGTCTTCGCGAGCGAAGATCCGGGGAAGGTCTTTACACCTTCCAGCCTGCGCATTGGATTTTTTAGGTGAGACACAGTGTGCGCGGAACTGAGCCCACCCTTTAATCCTAAGGTTCATCTGCCGGGGCCAAGCGAGCTTGGACGGTGGCAGCGAGGTCCTTAGGACGTAGGTGGGTTGCCTTTAAGGGCTAACGAGCTCCACCTGCCCGGGAGTGGCCTTGACCGGACTGCGTGTGCATAATGCCCAGTAATAATTCCCTTGATGGAATGGTATCTGTAGTTCCCCCAACTTCCTCAGCTGAATAAAGTAAGATTTCATGTTTGTTTGGTTTTTTTGGCTTTGCTTTGTTTTGGTTTTGTTGTTGGTTTTTTGTTTGTTTTGGCTTGGTTTTTTTTAAGCACAAGAGGAAACGCATTTGTTCAATTCTTCCATTTCTTGAATAGCATTTTCTGCTGGTTTACTGTAAGACAACTTTGACACCAGTATTTTCCATGATCATTTGATTTCATGCAGTTCTTGCAATGTCAAATAACAGAACCTTATGTCAAATATTTACTGTATTATATTAAAAAATTAAAAATCTAATGATAGAAGAAGGAGTTGACAGATGAAGAGGTGGCTTCCTTCCCCTACTGGGATCATCAGTATGGGTTGAAAAATTCTAACCTTGTTTCTATTCAAAGAAATTTTTTGCATAGTCTTCTAAAATCCCTTCTTTCATCATTAGTAATCATTAATATATTAATTGTTGAAAAATTATCCTACATTTTCTGCCAAAACAAAACCTCTGGAACTACATACGAAATCCAGTGGTGTGTATGGATATTGTCCACTAATGGATAATGACTCAGATCTTAGGTTAGACAGTTTTTTCTGGAGGTAAACAAGTATTGTGACTCTTCCACTCAGTCTCTAAAGCAACAGGGTAAAACAGAAGTGTCACTGACTCAGCTCTGTAGGCAACAAACAGTTCTAACTTCAGTATATAGGGATTTTATTCACTGCAGGTGATATTTTGATACCTAATTAAATTGTTCTTTGGAGAAAGAACATCATAAAGCTGCCTTCAAAAGACCATGAACCTTATTAGTTAAGTACTTGCTCTTTACAAAGTGCATATTTCATGACAGAAAAGTCTTGGGGGGTACATTTTCAGTACAAATGAATTTCAGATATGAATTTCCCAAACTGCTCAAAAGGCAGCAGACAGTAGCTCATACAGTGTATCCAGTTTGTTTTCAGAGTGTATTATTTCAGAACAAATAGCCATCATAACAATGTCATTTTCATGATTAAATATTATTTCTGTTTAATGATACTGTACTATATCTTCACCTCATTACATTTCATTTCTATATTCTTTTTTTCTTTTTTCTTTTTTTTTTTTAATATAAGAGAATATCATTAAGTCTGTTTAAATAATCTATGAAATCCAGCAGAATGTTGATTTTCCATTTATTCACCCTGGAGAGTTCAGGCTACAGAAAAGCTTTATTTGCTCAAAAAATATCAAAAAGAAAAGTATGTAGTTCAAAGAGATATGAAAGATGAGGCACCAAGGAGAAGATTACAATACTGTCTCAGATTCATTGGCCTTCTCTCACAGTAGCTTTTGTTAAACATGCAATCCAAATTCAGAGAGAATTGTACTATTTTTGCTATTTTCAGACAAAGTCATCACGAAAAAACCCACCTGAACTTTTCAAGAAGTAATTTTCATAAATTTTCAGATTTACCAGTTATTTTAACAAAATCAGAACCCACTATTCACTTTCCATACCCTTTGAACTCACACAGAGTGCCCCTCCCTCTTTTTTTAAATCTATGCAACTTTTAATAGGAAAAGAACCATTTATTGCAGAGTGGTTTATTTCACTGTTTAGTGGACATTGTTGTGGGACATACAAAACACTATGCAGATATTTGCTACTAAAAGTAAAGAAAAAGGGAGAAGTTTGATTTTTCATTTTCTGTCTTGCTTTCTCTGTGCTAAATTCAAAATTGTAAATGCAGGTCAATTATCTTCTATTTTGAGATAACAAAAAAACCAAACAAACAAAAAAACCACCTACTAACAAGAAAAAAACCTGGAAGTCTACAGATAAATTCAGATTATTGATTTAAATGTAGGTTCACATTTAGGGTTTATTTTGTGGCATAAACCCATCACAAACATGTCTTAAGGTCAGGCTGGGTAACTGAGTAACCTGTTGAAGATGTCCCTGCTCACTACAAGCAAGGCTGGACTGTATGACCTTTAAAGGTCCTTTCCTGCCCAAACTATTCTATGATTTTATTTTGCAAGACCTCTGGTGTCTAACGACCTGTACTGAACAGAAAACATATATCAAATACCTGTCTTCTGGCAGATCCAGTAACAGATCAGAGCAATCTTCCTTCATTTTCCTACGGGATAATCCTGATGCAGTATATCTGTACAAATGTCTTCTTCCTTCATTTTAATCCCTGAATGTTACTCTGCGATACAACTATCTAGACAACTTCTCTCTTCTACCTTTGTGCATTTGTCACTAACCTATTACTTAAACCATCTCACTTGCTTCTGCATGTCTGCTCATTTTTCAGAATTCAATCCATTTATCTAATTTAGTGAGATTGTGCTGATTGTAGATCCTATCTTCCCAAACAGCTGTGATCCTGCTTAGTCTGCAGAACAAAATGAAAATTCAAACGTTTGCAGAATGAAGTTTAAGGTTTTGCTAGGACTCACTATTTTGCTTTTTAAAATTATTATTTGAGGTATTTTGGCTTTTATTTTGATTAGGGTTTGGAGTGTTCCTATTTTCTTAATATTCACCTGATTACTAAAATAAACTGAAATAAGTTACAACTATGGATAAAAGATTGATTTTGGGTTTGGTGGTTTTTTGGTGTAGAATTCATTCTAATGAACTGTAGCTCAGGTTGTCTCAAAGTACACAAAATTACTTTTCCTCTGTATTGCTTGTGTTGGTACTACTATTGAAAGATCTTACAACACAGGCAAATCACAATGAGTTGATCACTGGAAAAAAAAAAAAGCTACTTGTCACAGATACTGTATTTTTATTTATTCAGAAGCACCATAATCAGAAGGAAAACACAGAAAACAATTCTGCCTCTTCCTAAGCCCTCAGGTCTACAAAGTTCACTATCAGTAACTCCACCCTGGTTTTGTCAGCTGAGCACACATTTTGAAGTGATTTTTGTCAATTTTTAGAACAGACATGCAAGGTCAAGAGTGTAATCCCGAGGTCTGCAAGACACATTTAAAAAGAGTGTAATCAAGAGACAGTGTTTGTTACAGTAAGATATAACTTCAGCCACCCTGAGGCTTAGACTCTTCCTGAGCCAAACGTGCTGTCTTTGTGTTTAATAACCTTCAATGGATTCTACATCCATGAATTCGTCTATTTTTTTTTCCTAGCTCAGCTGTAAATTTTTCATATGCTGTAGCTGCAAGTTCCATAGTGTTTAAAAAGGGCTGAAAAGTGGGAAATATACACTGAAGAATAAATATAAAGGGTTAAAAGGAATAGCTAGGTTCATCATCCAGAGGAGGCCACCAAGATGATTAGAGGTATAGAACACCTCTCCTGTGAGCAAAGTCTGAGAGCATTGGGATTGTTCAGCCTGGAGATGAGAGGGCTTCAAGGTGACCTAATTGTGACCTTCCAGTACCTGATGAAAACCCACAGGAAAGATGGAAAGAGACTGTTTGCAAGGACCTGTAGTGACAGGACAAGGGAGAATGTCTTCAAAATGAAAGAGAGTAGGTTTAGATAGATATCAGGTGGAAGTTCTTCACTGCAGGTCACTAATAGATCTTATTTCAGTAATCTTCATCATACTTGGATGGCAGGGTCAAAAAATTCCAATGTAATGCAACAGTTTGCAGTCTAATTCTGCTGTTGTAACTAGGGAGAGCATGAGTTCATATGCAAATCAGTATTACCTAATCAACATAAAAAAATAAAAGAGTGGAAAATGTAGGAATCCTATCATAGAGCAATACTAGCATTTAAGTGTCAAGAGATCTAGAATCTAAATACTAGTGCTAAAATAGCAGTTGGATTTCATTTTGAGAAATATACATAACCTCTAATCTTCAAAAACCCCAAACATCAAAACACTCTCAAAACTGCAATTAAAATACTGGCCCATTCATCTTGTTTGAGTCATTCTGCCCCTTTAATTATATTTTGAAAGTATTCCCTCTGAGTGCCATTTCTCTACACATTTTCTGTTATCTCCATCTGGAGTTTGTTTACCAGAACCTGCTGTATTTCTCCCAGGCTTGAGATTCCACTAAAATGGATTACTGATATATATTACAACATATGATATTTGCAGCCTTTACCTTCCCCTATGCATTTATCAGGGAGATAATAATGCAGAACCTTTCCTCAGAGTCCCTTTCAGCCTGTTCTTTCAGGTGCATAGGAAACCAGTCGCAGGCCATTGCAAAGGAAGGAAGTGCAAGCAGATATTGCAAAACCAATCTCAATTAATTATTTCTTAGTATTTTTAATGACATATCTAAAATGTACATATATCTATATAAATGTACATATATCTATATAAATGTATTCATATAAAATTTTACTGTTTGACTTACTACTTGGACTACCCTATCAGGTATAATGAAAATATGTCATTATTTCTGTGTAACATTTCTACACCAAGAACAAGTATTTACAAGCCCAGAATTTAAGATGAAATTATTTTTTGTCACTTCCACTTTCTTGCTGATAAAAGTAATGGTCTTAGCAGTCAAAATAAATCCAAACTACAGCAGAAACTGATGAGGAAAACACTCTAGTATCCCCCTTGTTAATTATTTTTATTGTATTGATCTGATAAGTAAAGTATAGTTTACACATTTACTATTTATTTTAACTGTGGAACTTTTCTGTAACAGATTTTCCATTACTTTGGGAAAATTAAGATATCATGCCTGTGTTTGGTCACTCTGTCCAAATGAGTAATGTGGTGATATGGGAAAGAGAATAGGGAAGAGAAAGTGTGAGAGGAAGAAGGCAATAAGCAGACTCTCTGAACTCTGTCTTCAAAAGCTTAAAAAGCCCAATCTCCATTAGATAACGCACGAATGGGTAAAAAGCTGGGAGTAGAAAACATTCAAAAGAGTTGATTGAATACCAGATTTTTCCCAACATTAACCAGATAATTTAGTGTCACTGTCTGAACTGAGATAGCTCCACAAATATGAGCCTTCTTTATACACACAAGAACATAAAAAGAAGAAAGGAAAACCATTTTTCACAAGCTCTTTGATTCTATTTTTCTATTTTTTGGTGCTACAATCACATTTTGTCATTCTGTGGGTACCTTTTTCTGGTATTATTAATAAAGAATGTTCATTAAAACGTAAATAGCTGCAAGTCAAACTGTCAGGAAAAATTAATCTGCCATTCTCTTAGGAGAGAATCTCTCTCCATGATAAATTACAAATACATGCCACAACGAAGTCTAATGATACACTTTGACAATATATGCTTTAGTTCCCACAGTATACTGTACTTTAGGTACTTACAGAGGTATTAACCTTCTTTCCTGAGATGTAATTTTAAAATAAATAAACTAGCACTATCACGTTTTGTGATGTATCAGTGGTTAGAATGCGTTTGCTGGGTTGTTTCCTGAAAAGTAGGTCTGGCTGATAGAGCTACGAATCTTTAAACTGGGAAATATGACTGTGGTTGTTAAAAAGTCCTCTGGGCTGCTTCAGTTTTCATAAACTTGTTGACCAGCTTCATACAAATGGCAGATTCTACCCTTTCCTCGCAGCTTTCCCACCAGGTAAGTCATACTTCACACTCCCTGCAGGCCTTCTGAGTAATGTCTTGACTCATGAATTACAGCTCCCAGTTCCAGTGTAATAAAACACAGCGTGATTTGTCAATATGCATATTTTTTTTCTGTACATTAGGAATGTAACCTCTAGCTTATGTGCATTACAGATCATGTTCCATCACTGAAATAAGAGACTTGCACTTGCCTGAGGACTACAGAGCTAGAAGCACACAAAGTCAAGGACATTGCACTGGAAATGTCTTGACACAGTGCTTTTCCTTTAACTCAGTAGGGTTTTCTATATTTAAGTGAATATAAAAAGTCTCCAGGGACTCCATTGTGTCATAGTCTATAAGAATGAAGGAATTTTTACAGGCCAAAAATCAGCAAAGCTTCTTAGAGTAATGAGTTCTCGCTGGAAGGTGGCACAAAATGGCCTTCAGCAAAGCAGAGTTACTCAGGAAATAATAGATTGAACTCCAAACTACCTGAACACCAAATGAGAAAATGCAGAGCAGTGCTAGGTGTAAAATATGAATGTAAGATATGTCCTCAGCTGGCATTATGAGATGCTATTTAGAAATATGCAGAGGGTGTAAAAACAATCATCATCTGCTGTCTTTTCTCCTCATTCTCCTGTGGCAACCATAATTGTGGCAGTTTTTTGCCTAATCCTGTTAGTATTCATTTCTGGACCTACTGTCCAGGAATTTTTCTAATCCCTTGAACCTGATGATGATGTCTCCCCACACAATTTCCTGTGGCAGGAAGTCTCAGAGCTTGATTTTCTATGGTGTAAACTGTCTCAAATCAATCTCAGTAGTTTCACCAAGTGCTTCTCAGCTTTTGTGTTGTGGGTCTTGAAGAGGAAATCCACATCCAGCTTAAATGCTGCCTCATGACTTTACAAACTCCCAGGACTTGCCTCTTTGGAGATTTCACTGTGCCTGCCCTGCCCTGATGATCCAGTATTTCCTTTTACAGAAGCCATATATTTGCTTTCCCAACACACTCTGTTTCCTTAATTCATATGACACATCTCACCTGGGAGAGAAGTCAGGCTTGCTACTCAGTGGTTCCCTCTTTAGAGCTCAGAAGTGGCAAGATTTACACAAAGAGCCTCTTAAACCTAGAGCGATAAAAGAACACTGTACTGATTGCCAAAAAAATCTTAACTCCACAGCTGAAACAAACAGACATCCCTCTACATTCAACATGACCAAGCATAAACTTCTATGTCCTTCACTGAATGGGCAAGAACAGAGCATATGCTTACAGAAGCTGCCAAGAAAGAGCAGAGACAAGTATTGCCAGCAGAAGAACCTCTACTAGTTCTTCTAGAACCTTCTACCAGCTCTATATTCTCTTGGCTACAACAACCAAGCCCCAAGTTCTGGCAGTGACTATAGTAAGAGTTATTACCTACTACAGTGCCCCAAAATGGCCTGTAATTTGCTGCACCTCAAAGTTCCTGTAGAAAACTCATTCCAAGAAAATGTCAGAGTGTTCCTGTGGAAAAGAGTACTGGGTGAGGTTAAAGACACTGATAACTTGGCATCACAACACCGACTGTTCACCAAGAGAAATGGTCAGACACATGTCCATTTTTGTCTAGAATATGGAAACAGAGAGGAAACCTCTGTCCATAATTAGCTGGCATCTTCTGTACTGTGTGTAGTACATACAAAGATGAACTCAGCACTCTTGTGGTTGACAGTGGGACACATGCACAGTGACCAGAGACTTCTCTTATGTGGTCACACATCCCATTAATTATTAGTGCTCTTGATTTTAATAATCATTTAAAAAAAAATATTACAAGGAACAATGCCAAGTCCCGCTGAGCTAGGAAATCTGATTTGAAATGCTATCCCCAAGAATCAGGCTGAAATTTTGCCCATGATCTGATAACTTGCATTCTGTCAGCAAATAGTTTAGCTTGACCTAAAATGGGTTGCTGTTGATGCCTGAATCAAACATCAAACTAAGTAAATATGGGAACTTTCAAAAATTTTTAGTGAATCAAATACCAAACTAAGTAAATATGGGAACTTCCAAAACTGATTTCATGTAGGTTTTGTATCATCAGAAAAAGTTACTGCTTTAATCCATGACTCCTACCTACTCTACTACTGATGAAAGATGCATCTTCATAAAGGTCAAAATGCTAATTAGGAAATTCTCTTTAGTGATAGATCAGAGATGTGAAACAAGTGATTAGATCAGCTTTTTCTAGATTTAAGTTATCCTTCTCTTCAACTTAAAAACATAATAAACTTCAAAGTAAAAGCTGAATTCCATATTTTTTTTTAATTGTATAGAAAATTATCTTGAAAGGTTTGAGTTTACATGAATTACATTTTAGTTAAATTTATGTACATTTTTACATGTACCATTAGTATTTGCTTATTAGCAGCAATGCAATAATGGTTATAAAATAATTTAGGAGATATCCTTCAAGTTAATAAGTGTACTAATAATCTAAGCTATATACATTTAAATAAAATGCATCTTTCTAAGCCACAAAGAATTAAAATATAGCAATATATGAAAAGCAAGAAAAAAATATAAAGTCCTTTAAATGACAAAATATAATTTCCCTGTTCAATCAGAGTTTTAGAAGTGAAGAATCAGACAAGAATTTATAGCTGTAATAATCCATCTATTTTCCTGAAACAAAAAATAAATTAGAAAACACTTGTAATACTAGCATTATTCATTCTTATTTGCCACACTACTATAAGTTTTGTCATCTATATTGAAGATGTGTACTACTGGACAAAAAATAATCCTCTTGAATTCCAAAACTACAGAACGCTCATAGTAAACACCATAAACATCTCTGACTTAATGACAACACCATTCAATACAAACTTTCATTATAACAACCTTTTCAGCAAAATGGCATGGAAGCAAAAGGAGGTTCTTATACTGATAGTTCCCAAATCAACTTTGGGACCAAAACTGAACTATTTATATCCACTAGAAACTTGCCTCGAGCTATAAGGATGTTGTACACCTAGCTAATTTGCTCCTGATGACGGACAGTGTGATAAAAACTTCCCAAGTTTCTATAATTAGTGCAGGACTAAATTTTCCAGATATGTTACAAAAAAAGAAGACGTACCCAAATCTTGAAGTCAAACTGTGATGTAGCCTGGACTCTGCAGTCATAGGCTCATCTATCATCAGCTGAGAATTTAGTCAAATTCTCATTTTTCAGTTCTCCCAGGTACAATGAGATGTCCAGATATTAACTCAGTTGATAATGAAAGATGATTAATTCATGTTTCTTAATAATTGCAGGATATAGAGTCAAGAGACGTATTCATACAGACTTCACAGGTTTGGTCTTTTTAGATATAGATACAGAAGACATGTAAATTTTGCAACATTTTTATTGAACAGATGCATGCTATCCCTGACATCTGAGACAAATAAAAAAATTTAAAATCATAATGAAACTTCCTTGTAATTATTTTTCTTAATGGGGTGGTATTGGTTAATCTCAGGTTTAGACTATGTGTCCAAATGAAATGTGAGTATTTAGCAAATAGATTCCTGGGCTTGTTTTTGAATCATAGAATCATTTAGGTTGGAAAAGACCTTTATGTTTATGGAGTCCAATGGTTAACCCAGCACCACCAAGTCCACCACAAAACCATGTCCCTAAGTGCCATGTCTGTGGAACCTGAAAATATTTTCAGGTCTAGATTAACTAAAAATCTTTTAAGAAAATATTTCTACCTTATTCTGAAAACACTGATTTATAATACCTTCTTGATAGTATATCACCACTAAAGAGATATGATCATCAATCAAGAAAAGAGAATAGCCTAAAAATCCAAAGTCACAGAAGAAATGTCTACTCTCAGCTGTTCATATGGTGAGGATATGTCTGGCTTTAGTGTATGTTTCAGTATGTACATTGTATTTTATTTAATCTCTGTGTAGGTCCCAGACCTGGCTCCAACTGCTTATTATTACAGCTGTTCCCTGGAAGAAGTAACTCATTTATCACATGCCCAGGATGAGGACAACCCATGGCCCAGCTGCCTGTGAGCCAAGGCCCAGCTTCATGAAGCATTGCTGTGATTTTGGCCCAGCTAATTGAAAAAAAAAAAAAAAAAGCTGTTAAGCTGTGATTGATATATTACATAAACTAAAGATAAGACTGTGTTACCCTGTTGTTTAACTTCTAAATCTGTGTAGACAAAATAGGATTAAATTTAACTCATTTCAAAAAAGTAGCAGAACCTTTATTTACCTTAAAATGTATACAAGTAATTTAATAGATAGATACACTGTATAGCCTGAAACATAAAACCGATGGCAAGACTTAAACTCCCAGGCATTTTATCACCAGCCCAGTGCAGAAGCAGTTTTATGAACGGAACATTGAACAGAAGCGTGTCACAGCTGTGCCAAATAAATGATCTCTGAGAAGATTTACAAATGCTGGAGTAGAAATATTAAACCTAAAAAAAAAAGACAGAAAAACATTCTAGGTAAGACAGGTTGTACTAACTCCTGCTGTTTGCCATAGCTACTCATGTGTTTTCTAAGCCAAATGTGAGGTGCCCCCAGTGTAATAGAACTTCCTCTCAATAACTCACACTTCTGTAACCTAAATCAATTCTTTCCCCACATTCTGTCAGAATGAATGTCTTGGGGTCTAGAAATTTAGTCTTTAATGACTAATGCTGTCAGACATTGATAGCAAATATTTGCTAGATGGATGGAAAACATCAATATGATTTCATTGGAACCAATCAAGAAAAGAACAGAATCTGGATCTGATGGTCCTGAAGCTTTCCAGACATCTATAGAAAAAAGAAACCAGAGACCAAAGCCATCCCTTGATTGTGCAGCAGGTGTATGACAAGGGTTGCTCCTGATATACTCTTTTGCTGACCTTTTAATCTATAGGATCACAATTTCCTTCCCTTAGAAATCAAAACATCATGGAAAATACTGTATGTGTTCAGAGTCTGGATTCAATTATAGAGAAACTGCCCTACCATCAGTAACACTCCCAGGCCCCACTGCTGAGAGAGACAGAGAAATACCATCTGCTTCTGGATATGTTCCACAGTGTTTTTAGCCAGCTTAGCTTTGATCATCTAAATCCTGTTAAACTTAGATACCTCGAATAGCCTAAACATTACATGTAACCACCAGACACCTCCACATTACAGTTTTGGAAGCTGAGAAAAGATTTGCTGCCAACAATTACCTAAAACAGCCTGTCTACCAGTCTGAACTCAAAATTCAAGGATGGTACCAACTATGAAACAATACACTGCAATATTCTTAAAAAAACTTGAGAATTACAGTGAATCAGACAAAGGGTCTATCCAGTTCTGTGTGTTTCCTCAGTAAATCCTAAGAAGGAGTGCCAAGGGAAGAGCAAGTGGAGGCAGAGATACTTGGTATTTCTGTTAAAAGTGTTCTTTACTTCCAATTGTTTTCACTGTAGTAAGTTCTCCCAGGCCAGGAGCAGTCTTTCTCACTTAGCAAGTCTCTGTGGATTACATGTATTTGTCCAGTTTTATGTGCAGTTTTCATCAATTTAAGCAGCCCTGTTATGCTGTTGTAATGAGTTGCACAGACTTGTTCTCTGCTACATGGAGAACCACCTCTTTTATATTTTGAATCAGCTCTATTTTCTTTTGAGTCTCACTGCTTGCATTGAAGGGAATGTGAACAATTAATCCTCATTTCCTAACGCCACTTATGATTTTGTAGATCTTTGTCTTATCCACTATTATACCAAATCCTATCTTTTATAGCCCATGCATACTCAATCTTTCCTCATATATTCCTTACCTTTGTTCATGTATCTTTGCCAGCTTTCTCTGAACTGAATTTTTCAGTTCAATTCTCCCTCAGGTGAAGCATTCTGAATATGAAGAATTCCCACACTTTCACATACATTCCTAGTAGACAAACTAGGAATTCTACAGTGTATTGATAACATTGTCTGTATTTCTATGAAGCCTTGCTAAGTCATAGTATTTGATTTTGTCTGCTACTATGCATTGAGCTGACATTTTCACAGATTTTTATTCCATTACATCCAGATCTTGCTTCTGAGTAGTAACTGGCAGCTTAAAGCTTTTCATATCATTCATATGTAAAATTAGGATTGGTCTTCCCATGTGTATCACATTTATACACATAGAATTTAATCTACCATTTATTACCCAGCCACTCTGTATTATAAGATGTCTTGTCAATCTTTCATAGTCAGTGCTTGGCCTTAGACTCTTCAGTAACTTAATATCATCAGCAATTTTTGTCACTTTAGTACTTACCTCTTTCGTTAACTATTTATGAATTTGCTCTATCACAAACCCCTTTGGTAATCTGATAGTGATATTCCTCAGTTGTGAGATGTGCATTTTATTCCTACTCCTTCTATCCAGTACATTAAAAATATTTAACAAATTAAGGAGAGAAAAAGGAGGAATAGCAGAATGATAGGAATGTATCTGGAAAGAGATAGTTAAGTAAACCTAAAGATCATGACTTATGCTTCCATGGGAAGTATTATTTCTGTTTCTATGGGTCTGATTGAAAATACTGAAAAGACTTATATAAAATCATGAGTATCTAGTTCTAAAAAGACTTCTGAAACAAATGTCAACATGGAAACTCCATGATATTTCTGTAGTACTGGACACATAAAAAGTCTTAGGTATAGTCAGCACTTAAACAATCTGATCTCTTTCAGATAAATGCTGTAAAAATATGAGGGCTTTTTGTATGAACTCTGGTGTCTCCATTAGACAGTTATATACAGAAAATTTAAAACTGTTCCTATATCTACATAATCTTAATGCTTCATAAAAAAAATACCCCAGAGCACAAGTAAATTAGCAGCTACCAAGGTTGCCTAAACAGAGATGCTTACAACTGATTGCATTAAATTAACTGTTTAATTGAAAACATTTGCCTGATTGAGTAAAACAACAATTGTGTCAATGTTTTTTTTCTAATTGTGTTAGTTTCCACCTTTGGTTCACTGCCCTTTCTTGAGCTTTCTATAGCTGATAGTGATGATTCATTTTGTTGCTCATGAAGCTGTGATAACAAGCAGATGAATTGACTTTCACATTGTCCTCCACACAGATTGAGAAGTAAAATGAACATCCTTGTTTACTTTCAGCGTCAAGGCTATTATAAATGGGCATTGTCATCCTGTCCATTTTTATATGTGGGCATAAGAACGATACAGAAATGTTACACAGGTTGTAGGGGAACAATTTCCATGCATTTTGAAGAGCTCAGAAGACACTCATAGATCGGTGGTAGCCATTTTCTCAGGCTTCAGACTATCCCTTTTTTTTTAATTATTTTGTTCAATTTCCACTGGGATGAAAGAAAGAGCTCTTAACAAATTTTTAGGGAAAAAATGAGGAGGGGGAAAGAAAGGAAGGTAGTTTATGCTACTCATTCTGTTTGTTCTGCCAGATTCCTGATGAAACAGACTGGGAGTCAAACTTTTTGTCTTCACAGCAGGAACTAAACTACATATTTTCTCATACTCTAAGCATCTTTTAAGCAATAAGTAACTACTGGGTAGTTGACTAGTTTGCAGAGAGAAAAGAGAGATTCTTTTTATCTCTCCCATTGGAAAAAGTCTCACTCAGACAATTTAATTAGTGAAATTTGGTATATTTCATTAAGTACATATTAATTGAGACAAATGTTTTGACTCCATAGTGCAGACACATGAATAGCTGCATCATAGGTTTAATACTAAAGTTTGGTTCTCTACTCCTATGTTTATTTAATTAGCATACAGAGAAGCAGATTTGTTTCTTAGCCCCTAAGAGAGCTCCTCTTTTTTAATCATCTTTAAAGAGACCAACTGACCTTTCTCTCTCTTTTCTTGACAAGAAATTCTCTTAAAGTTCTCTTTGTAACAGTGATATTTATGATGAACGACAACAAAAAAATTCATAAGTTATATGTAATGAAAATGCTTTAATTGAGAAAATTTCAAACCAGCTCTCTTTTTCTTTAACCTGTGCCAAATAACAGAGTTGTCATTCACAACAACTTCATGTGTCCTTCTGGAAAAAAGAAGATAATATTCATTTATAAAGTCTCTGCTACCATATACTCCCCACAAAAGCCAGCTAAAGCACTTACTTCACATAATGAAGTAAATCTTTGTTTTGAATCAAAATTCAGAAAAGTCAGTCAGTTGTCAGATGGAAAATGTCGACAAATAATTTTTTTAAGACAGGTAGGTTTTTCTTAACAGCTCATGTTTATTAATATGTGATTTATTTGTTTGTATTTCACTTTTTTGTTTTGGAAAATTGAACGTTTTTTAAGCTATATATCAATATATGTTGCTCTGTTTGTAAACCACAATTTCTGTAATACTCTTTCTTCTCCTACTGATTATTTTACCTCCCACATTGGTGATGGAATTGATTTACATTTATTATACTGAGATTTTTCTGGCACAGAATGTTCTAAATAAATAAGCAAAGTCAATAACTCATGCCATTGCTGCAAATATACTATTAAAAGTGAGCCAATTCCCTGCCTTAATCTACAATATAGAACAAATGAAAAATGATTAAAATTATGCTCAGGGCAATATAAATTACTTGTTCATCATGTGACAATGAAATCCTGTTTAAAATTTGAGGGGTTTAATGAAACACATTAGCAATTCAGCTGTAAGCTCTTCTCTTCACTGTTTCTGCAGTTCTCCTTTCCCTTTGTGACAAGGCTCAGGACCTGAGACAGGGAGACACATGGTTTTCTGCTTTTCTTGGTAAAACACCACTTTTGCTTATTTATTTATTTATTTCCTTAATGAAATTCAGAAAACTGTTCAAGCAAACTGACAGGTATTTATCACTCCGTGTAAAACCAGAAGAAAAAAATCCCAAACACAAAAACACCAAAAAAACCCAACATCCCTCAAACGTGATTACTTCCATGATGTTTTTACATTATCAGACTGCCCACATCTCAGCCCTTCTCCAGCTGATGACACACAGAATGACTAATCCTTTTCTCACATGATTTTAGTTTTCATTTGGTTTTCAGATTCACAAACCTTTCTACTGAAAGACTGGAATTTTTTCACCCTTTCAATCTAGTGATATGGTGACTTATTTTTAAGTAGTTTCAGACACCATGCAACATTCTTTTGCTTTAAGCAAAGTAATGTGTATGTTCTGAAAATCAGAGGCATTTCAGCATCTTATGTTAAGTGTACAAAGACTAAGACAAGTATAAGGTGTTGAAAAGGTCCAAACATTGAAGGAAAATCTGGTCCTGGCAAATATATAAAGTGCTCAGTGTAAGACTAAAAAGAGACAGTAAGGCAATTCAAACCTCTGTATTTAACACAACATATATAATTATCCTATGTTGGAAATTTTTTAACTTATTTCCAGCAAAATATTCAGAAAAATTTTTAAATTTCTGTTTCACTTGTTCCAAATGTGTAAAAAATTCTGGTTTTCTGCACATGGCTCTTCCAGGTTTCAAACTGTAATGAAAGTTTTATATTTCTACTGTATATAAAGAAGAAAGATGCAATAGTCCCAGCAAACAGATTTCAGAAAGTCATATTAAAAATATGTAAGTACATATATCCATACATGTGTAAGTTGTTGCATTCTCTGGTTACCCACTTTTGACTCGATTTCTGTTTTATTTCTCATCAACAATAGAAGGCTCAAATACAGGAGGTAAATAGTGCACTCTTCTTTTTGAGTTTTTGTACAGGTAAGACAATTTTGGCCCTCAAAAATCAGGAGTTGCCTCTCTCAAAAATAAAATAAAATAAAAAATTCTCAATATTTTTTCCTTTTTTTTTTTCCCTTCCTCCCCCTCCCATAATTTCTTCACCCATGAGGGCAAGAATCTTGCCTAAAATCCTCTCTCTTGCGAGTTCCTGACCATCATTCCAGCACCAGAATTTTTCTGCTCCAGTGGTGCCTCCCCAGCTGTCGGCTGTCAGCCAAGAGAATATTACTGGCTTGTCTGACATGGGGTTTACATTCTGTTCGAAGTATCTGCAAATTTGCATTGTTGGATCCAATCAGGATGAGAAGACAGGTTGAGACAATGTGTCTGAGGGTCAGACAGAAATTCCAGCATAGGATATAGACAAATATTAGCTGCTTCAAAGGCCAGAGTAACAGCTAATAAAGCTGAGCTACTGAAATCCTTTAGAAAGCAGCTCATTCCATACACCTTTCTGTCAGTACCAGCAAGCCTGAATAAAAATGTAGATGCCTGTAGATGGCTTTACAGGGAAAGCAATACATTTTCTCAGCTACATCTTCCCAGCACTTAATGCAAGGAAACAGGCTCTGTACAGCCTTTTCTCCTATTTTTCCACCACATCATTTTACTGGATAGTATTCAAAATAACAAATTCTATATTTTGTTTCCTGATAGCTTGTGCTTTTGCACCTTATATGGATAATATCTGATGCTAACATGACTGATAGTCCTGAAAAGTCTCTGCAAATACATACATATATATATATGTATTTCAATTCGGGCTGTTGACGTTCAAACTGTCTAGCACTGAAAGGCTTTGGAAAGTAAAATAGTTTGTAATTCATGAAATGTCAAGGTGGAGGACTTGCTGAGCTGTCTTTTGTTGGTTCCTCAGGTAATCATTCTAATTTTGGAGGGAAGAAATGAACCCGAAACAAAGGAAGAATATGATGCCCCTCCAGTAGAACATAATACTGAACTACATATATTCTACCTTCAAATACAGGTTTATAAAATTTATGATCTTTAAAAAAAAAAAATCAAAACTAGAAATGACTCATTTTGATTTTTGTTCAAAAATTTATTTAAAAATCATATTATGGAGGAAAGAAATAGTAAAATTTAAATGTTACTTTCTCTGATCCTTCCTCAATGACTTTGAGGGTGTCACATCATCTTTATTTCAGTTCCAATGCAAATCATAACACAAATGGTAGGTGTAGCAGTACTTCTTTCTTGCTAAGGTGAGAAATTGTACCCTCATATAAACACCATATGGCTCTGCAAATTTCTCTTTTTCTTCAGGTTTTTGGATTTCTCTTTTTAAAAGCAAGTGATCATTCAGAAAGAGGCTGGAGACACGACCCAGCCATGTACACTGGGAGCTCAGAACCCCCCGTGTCCTGGGCTGCATCCAAAGCAGTGTGGGCAGCAGGGGAGGGAGGGGATTCTGCCCCTCTGCTCTGCTCTGGTGAGACCCCACCTGCAGTGCTGCCTCCAGCTCTGGGGTCCCAGCACAGGAAGGGCATGGACCTGTTGGAGCGAGTCCAGAGGAGGCCACCAAGTTGATCAGAGGGGTGGAGCAGCTCTGCTATGAGGAAAGGCTGAGAGAATTGGGACTGTTCAGACTGGAGAAGAGAAGGCATTGGAGTGACTAAATTGTGGCCTTCCAGTATCTGAAGGGAGCCTACAAGAAAGATGGAGAGAGACAATTTAAAAGTGCCTGTAGTGATAGGATGAGAGGGAATGACTTCAAACTGAAAGAGTTTAGATTACATATTAGAAAGAAATTCTTCCCTGTGAGGGTGGTGAGGCGCTGGAACCGGTTGCCCAGGGAAGCTGTGGATGCCACATCCCTGGTAGTGTTCAAGGCCAGGTTGGATGGAGCTCTGAGCAAACTGATCTAGCAGAAGGTGGCCCTGCTTATGGCAGGGGGGTTGGAACAAGATGATCTTTAAGGTCTCTTCCAACCCCAACCATTCTATGACTCTACGATTCTCTAACATATGGATCTTAGAACAACTATTCTCTCAAAATCATTCAAGACTACAAGATTTTACTTAATTTTATTTTTATAAACATTTTGTGTTGTAGACAACATACATTTACTCGTATTTCAACATGAGTTGTTATCATCCTAGTTTTTAAAAACAAATATTTTAATAATGAAAATTTGTTGACTTTGTAATTACTATACAGTTTTTCCTATTAGAGTTACCCAGGTTTGCAAACTCTTATGTGAGGTGTCCTTACAATTTGGGAAAGCTCACTGTGATTCTTATGCAAGTAAATAACTTTGCAAAGTGTACCAAAAATGGTTTATATGGTTATTTCATTATATAGACATATATCTATATTTTTTTTTCTCATTTACTTTCTGAGCACTCCCTGAGAATGTCACTATGTTTTTCAGAAAGAAAATTATCCCAGGAAAAACTTCTGCAGAGTTATTTTTATGTCACAATAAACAAAATATATCTGTGTTTAACTCACTAATTGAAAAGTACAAATATCATCTCTTTGTATTTGGTAAGCAAGTGACCAACTTCTAGTAGTGACAAAACATCAGACTTACTATCCAAGCTATGCACTACCACATCTCACATGAAGTAACACTTCATCCTTAATCAATGAGCCGTAAAATTGTTAGGCTGTTTCCAAACTTATCTTAGTCTCCAATTGTCTTAATACCTTCCCTTTCCCTCCTTTCCCCTTTGCAGACATGTGCCTCTCTGACTCACTGATCTCTTCCTCTTCTTCATTACCTACTGCATTCTCTTGCTCACTGTGTGCATTATTCCTTGCTCTTCCAGACCTTCTTCTCAAGATAGCTAATGCACAAATAGAAAATTTCTCCAGAAATACTTATTTAAAATACATGGAAGTTTTACTTCATGCATGTGCAGGCTTCCCTGCTCAAAAACCCTTTCCATGCCCCATATATAGTCTTTTCAAACACAAACCCACCTATATTTGTCTACAGAGAGAAAATATATAAATTACTTCTGGTGAGTATGGTTTGCAAGAATTTCTGATTTGCAAGAAATTTTAAAAGTTTACTTTCTTCCTAATACAGAGCTTCACTTTACTCAGTAGAGTTTCTCCTAGTCATTGGCTTTCTAAGCCTTAACTACTTGAGGAAATATACTGTAAAATATCATAGGATATCATAATAAGGTCATTATGACAAGTCCTCGTACCATCTGTTTTGAAATCAAGAGAGAGAAGTATTTTTCATAATGAAATGGCTGAAAAAAAGTGTGACTTTGACTACAAACGTAGTCAAGCCACCATTTTTTCTTAAGTAGATTAAAAGTGTGTATGGCTAGAAAGGTTCACTTAGTGATTTGTCCAAAAAGTGTGTGTCAGGCAAAACTCAGCTGTAACACCAGAGCTAAATCTACTTTAGTGTTTAAGGCCACACTGAATAGAGGTGATATTCCTCTTAAGATCTAAACCCAGCTGAATCTTGCATAGCAGCCTAGCTGAATTTCACTGACTGAAAGCATTCATGCATTTGGCATGATCTTTGATGCCATGGATTTGGAACTTACTCACACATTGCAAATTCTCAGGTCTTTATTACCCATTAGTACAGTCAAACCTGGAAATACAACAAGGATTTTTTTTTCTGTTCTCTAGTAGAAAAGAGTACAGAAAAAGAAAAACTTGTACTGAATCAGTCAATTTTCAGAACTGTTAGTAAAGGTGGAGGAGAAAAGAAGTAATTCTTATTAAGCTTCACATACAGTTGTATGATCTTTTGGATTATTCATCCTTTTCCTTACTCTTAATGCAAGGCACATTTTTCTGTTGTTTAAAGGGGGTCCTTCCAAAAGCAGAAGGTGAAATGTTTAATCTCCAAATGTAAAAATTAAGATTTTATCACACATTATGTGTTATGTTTATCTGGGAAAGCAATGGAGTACTTCAGAACAGAAGAATTTTGTTTCAAAATATACCATCCTTCTCTTCTTTTTATTCCAGTGAAAATGATGCACTAGATCTTCTCTGATTCTGAGATTCTAAATGGTTTAAAGCATCCTGTAACTCAATTTCCACTTATTTTACTATTTATTGGAAGAAAAAGGAACCTGAAAAATTACCAAAAAAAAATCACTAACTGAAAACCAACCCACTCCCTCTCCCTACCTAAACTTTGAATGCATTTAAAATGACTGACCTCAGATTGGCTCCCTGGACAGATGTGAAGGATACACTTTGTTTTTCCTTGTCTACCATTAACTCTGGTAATAACAAGTAGCTTTGCAAAGAGACTGTCAAATTTGTCACGTTTATAATGCTATTGTTTAGCTACCAGGCCCTGCCAGACTTTAAAGCAGAAGAAGTTGAGATGCTTTCAAAAGTAAGGTTTGTAGGTTTTTTTGTCATACAGAGTCACACCACCAACAAAATCTGTACAAGTCCTGTTTTTTTCTTGTTTTCAAGCAGAATTTATACCTCCTAAAATGGACCTTCATGTCTCATTCTCTTACCAAGAAAAGAGCCCAGCTCCCTGAGAAGCAGTCCAAAGCAGGCAGATCCTGCCTGTTTTCAGAACAGATTGCATTCAACATGCTGTTCCTCGTGTTTCCCCTCTGCTCCAGGAGATCTTTCCCATATTGTTGCAGTACCAGCCCATTATGATTCCAAGCAGTGCTGAGGACACAAGAGAGATAACTTTTCTAAGATCAGCTGGAGGAAAAACAAACAAGTTCCTTAACACAAAGGTAATTTTCAGCTTTTTGAGTGAAATTTTTCCTACAAGCATTTTCTTATGATATTTAGGGTCCTTAATGAAATCTCTGTATCTGCATTAAACAAAGATTTAAGGATATCTGTGCCAGACAGATATCATGCCATACAAATGTATGCTACACTTATTTTTGGATCAAATAAATTTTTAAATAAACAGGTTATCATAACCTATTTATTGAATAGTATAAATTTACCAGATCCTGTTCATTTGGGTTTTCCTTCTCTAGGTTTCACATTTTCATTTCATGTCCTACAATGTGTAAAAAGGCATTTGTGGTGAAACAGTACCTTCACATCCTCTATAGATTTCTGTGTTTTCTTCAGAGTTACCTGTGAACTTTCCATTTCCTCAACTGAATTAATCTCCCAAGACCCCTTCTTTTCTTGCCTTCCTCTTCTTTACTCAGTACTTCAGACTAAAATAACAATACAGTAAAAAATTACCAAATCAATAGCTTTCTCCAGCAATCTCTCTAAGTAGTTTGGAGTTAGAGACCTTTTGTCCAGTCACTCTTCGTGGTGAAATCTATTTTCAGCTTTCCAAACTAATTGAAAGACTGAATTCTTGTGTATATTTATCATCTTTTATCTAACTAGGATTATCTAGTTGTACAAAGTGATCCCAGTACCTCCCCTAGTTCTATTTGGAAAAAAATCTTTAGGGAAATTTATCTAATTGATACTAATCTATTGTTATAGATTAATTATAGGTGGGTAACACTTCTTGCAATAGATAAGGTGAAAATCGGTTGACAGATTACTGACAATTAACATCTTACTTTCAATTCACATTACTCAGGCAAAGATCTCAGTTTGAGGCTTACACCCTGTAGTGAGCTATTTCCCACATAAAACCAGATTAATATCTCAGTATTTATCATCATCCCATGGTTTATATTTGCTGCTTTGTTAAATCGTAGTGGAGGATCCTAATAAAGAGGCTCATTGAATTTCCCTTTGTGTTTTTATTTTTAGGTAAAGCATTGAAATGGTTAATAACAATGTCAGTGTCTTGTTCTGTTTCTAAAAAAAAATAAGATAGCACAGCAGGAATGTGTTACTCATCACTGTAATAAAAGGAAACTTTATGAACATTCACTATGACTCAAGTAGGACTTCAAATCATCGTTTGTGGATTAAACCTGAAGGAGCTGTGGAGACAAATGTCTGCTGGCTCAGACATAGGACTGTAGGCACATAAAGGTTTTAGATGAGAACAGTTCACAGTTCCCATCTGCAATGGCACTTTCTGCTGCTTTCTTCTGTTACTTTTATCCCTGTTTTATTTTGTAATAGTAGTGAGGAAACCCATGAGTTGCTCATGACAGTGCAGTCGAGGTTCTTCTTAATATTGTCACTGGTCTTTTTAATTACGTTGATTGCAAAACACAGGTACTCGTCCTAAACATGTTACTCATGTATCACCCAAGGAAGGCTTAAAATTATTAACATACTCAATGCAGTTATCAGTGAATTGTTCAGAAGAACCTCTGCTGGGATCCTCCAAGGTAACGACATCGCTAGCAGGCAGCAGGTTTGTTTCCTGGCAGTCACTGGCGCCAAAACTTTAGGACTGTACTGGGACACTGCCAGACAAAAGAATTTAATGGGTTTACTCTGCTCTTCTAAGTAGTCTGAAAACTAGCTCAAAATGCTGAAGTCAGAAAAAGTTCAGGATTAAAATACTCCTAGGCAGACGAATAAATTCATACATAGCTATTAAACCCACAAATTTTCCTGAGGAAAGTCAGCAAGAAAAGAAAGCACATGCCACAGGAACCCATGGGATCATGAACAAAATGCTAAGCCTGTCAGATTCATTCTTATAATCGTAACACAGGTACGACAAAGACTCATAAATATTGATATTTTAAAATCATTCTTTCTCTGGTCTGTTTTTTTTCTTTTTTCCTACTGTTACATGTATTGTCAAGACAGCTGTCAGTCAGTATACTACTAGTCACAGTTATCCCAGGGGATAAAGCACAAATTCCTAAAATACTCACCAGCTTGAGGAAGCAAACAATTGGTTCAGATGTTGAACTGCAGTGTGAAAGAACAAATCACAAGATTTCACTTCAGCAAAAGGACAAAAGTATGATTAAGACCATAAAAGTGACAAGAAAAATAATTGAATGAAAACTAAAAAATATGATTGGATTTCATTAGTGTTCTTCCAGTCACACCACCTGACATGTGCTTTCTGTTTCTTACCTGTGTCACATATTGTTTGCAAAGTTAAGTAAGGAAAAGGTAAAATGCATTACTCATTTTCATTATTGGCATGCCTATTAAAACAATAGTAGTATATAAAATGTAAATATAACCTGTTTTCCCTATATTACACACTTTCTTTATCGGCTTAGGTGCTTTCAGTTTTATGCATGGATCTCAACGGATTCAGAACTCATGCAATGAAGTGCAGAATAATGAATTATGTTAACAATTAACTGGAAGTTTTATGTCTGTGCATGTGCAAGTGTGAATTACATGTATGAATGTTTCATTCAGTGATAAGCAAAGAATCTTCTTTGTCATATATGAACGCAACACAGTAGCTGTCTCCAGCTGTTTCTTCCCTTCAAAATTTCTCTTAAAAGCTTTTTTTTTTGTCTTACTCAGAAAGATGAAAATTGATCCTTGCTGGATCACTAACTGAACACAGAAAAATATGTGTGGACATTAGAACTGCAATAGGACACACTTCACTTTTAGAAAAAAAAAAGGAAAAAGTTAAAATTTCCTCATCAATTGCTGAAAAAATGGGCTTAGTTGACAGAGCAATAATAAAGTTATGTTTCTTTAGAATTTAATAGTACACTGTTATCCTGGTTTTGGCTGGTAAAGGTAATTTCCATCATAGTAGATGGTATGGGGCTGTGTTTTGGATCTATGCTGAAATCAGCAGTGATAACATACATAGGGATGTTTTTGTTGTCACTTAGAAGTGTTTGCACAGAGTCAAGGACTTTTCAAGCCCTTATCCCACCCTACCAGTGAATGGGCTGGGGAATTACACAAGGATTTGGGAGGGGACACAGCCAGGACAGCTGACTCCTAGTGACAAAAGATATCCCACACCATGTGACATCATGCTCTGCACGGGGAAAAAAAAGAAAAATGGGGCCCTGCTCTCCTGGGAATGGCTGAACACCTGCCTGCTCCTGGGAAGCAGTGAATGAATTCCTTGTGTTACTTGTCTGCATAGTTTTTACTTTCCCTATTAAACTGTCTTTTTCTCAGTCCACAGGTTTTCCAGCTTTTACTCTCCCGTTTCTCTTCCCCATCCCACTAGGAGGAGTGAGTGAGAGGTTGGGTAGGACTGAGTTGCCTGCTGGGTTTAAACCATGAGAGCTGCCCTGTAAAGCAATGATACAAAAAACCCAGACTGCATTTAAGTCAGGCTGACAATCTGAGAGCTGGAGACTTTGATATACATAGGGGTTTCCCCTCTTTAAAGGAAAAAGAAAAAAAAAAAAAGGGTTGTCTCTAAAGCTCCGTAACCAGAAAAATGAGCAGCTGAGACATGTTTAGAAGGCCAAGTGCTTAGTCTTTCAAAAACAGCTGGTGTAAAAGCAAAGTATAAAGAAAGGAAGAAAGTATCAATTTTATATACTTTACTAATCTGTAATCTAGAAATATTAAATATTGGGTTTCTCAAGTTCCTGTGGGACTACAGTACTTATTATACATCTGCAAATCAAAGGAAACACTTGAACACAGTTTGTTTCTATCCCTTCTGTCATCTCAAATAACACAGGAGTCAGAACTACATCACATCTGTTTGTCTCCTGGTTTTTGGGCCTGTGGGAAGGGAGGGGGTTTGCAGTTTGGGTTTGGGGGTTAAGGAGAGTTGGATGCAATTACCTTGCAGAAACTCTGCAAACACCTCATCCAATGCTGTAATACACCACTTTTCTAAAAAGAGGCGTTTCAGAGGCAAGAGGTCAGCTTTAAGATAAAGCAATGCCCAGCTTCCTACTATCAGCACTGAGTGCAAAAGTACATGCCATAGATAGACTATCAGAAATCTTAGCTTAGCAAAAAAGTATAGATGGTTGTGAATTACTGTGTCATGAGCTGAAAAAAAAATAAGATGCAGAAAGAAAGTAACCTGTGTATAACTTAAGTCTGAAGAGCTGATCTCACCATGCAAAAAAAAAAAAAAAAGGTAAAGGGTTAGAAGGTGGGGTAATGAAAAAATGGAATTCAAACTCAGTTTTTGATCACTTTGAGTACTATCAAATGAAGTATATGCTAGACCTTTCTGAGGTATGATTTAAGCAAGGTATAACTAGCAGTTATGTCTCTAGGGAAAACCTTAAAGGCTTCATTGTTTTGGATAGATACATGCTACAGCAAAACAAGAATTATACCTACAAAGAGGGAACAGAATGGAACACCAAGTAAAGTCTAAAATTATTCTGACAGACATCAAGTATACCAAGATGAGAAGAGTATAAACGAAATAAAGAACTCCGATAAAGGTGCTGTTCTGATTGGTAAAAGGTTTCAAGGCTGCATAACAGCACAGGATATCTCAAACACTAACTAAACATTGAATTACTATATTGAAGTTTGTTGCATAGACACATACACACACACGTACATCCAAATGAACAAGAATGACTGGCTGGATACAAACTTTAGTGAGGGTGATTAATCACTGCAATGAACTAGAAGGAAGCTGTGAATGCTCTCCTTTGATGCCTCAAATATGCAATAGGTAAACTACATCTCCCTGAAGACTAATCAAACACTGGTCATCTTTAAATCTGTCAGTTAACTAAATCAAATGAGGTAGAGAATAATTGTCTGGGATTTGACTTGCGTTTCCAACAGAAACTAGACAGTTTTCCTATATTCTACATCCTCCCCTCCCTGTTTAGAAATGTAGATTTGGGACAATCCAAAGTGGGTAATTCAAGCCATTATAAATTATTTTGGGGTTTTTAAACTGATTTATAGTTTTCCTTCTGTTCTTATTTTAATTAATGTTTTTGATTTTGTTTGGGTTTTTTTCATTTTTTAAATTAGAAAGTCTGAATACTTTAAAAATATTTTAATTGAACATTTTATCTGCATAAAATAGGATAAAAATACATCTGCAGCCATTTTCTAGCTTTGAAAAGTTACTTGGCCTCCTTGAATTTTATTTTTCATCAAAAATTACTACCTGTGGAATAGGATCACTGGAGGTCAGAGATGGTAATTTTACAGTCCCCATGCCTTATAAATGATCTGATTCTAAGCCCTAAAGCTGAGAATTGAGTAGGAAACCTATTCATAAACACAGAGACCAAAGGCTTTTACAGACTATCAAGCTTGACCCTCCATAGCTGATGGAAAGACCTGTATACTAACATCATTTTGAACAGCACTCATGTCAATTTGATAGGAGCATGACTGTTTCTGATGAAAATCAGAATTAGTGAAGGAATATCTCAACTGCAATAGATGATCCAGGTGGTTTTAGACAGCGCTGATAAGTACCACTAGTTGGGAGGTTTACTCTTTCAGGATGCAGAAGAGGAAAAGGAAAACTATCAGAAGTGATTGAAGTAACTGACACAAAGGAAGAGAGGTCAATAAATAGTATATTAGATGTCTTTCACTTAGACGTGACTCTCCTGAATTATCTCCTAGTACCCAAATGTGATTAAAAAAAAAAGATAGAGGTCAAAGAAGTGCTGTCTGAAATTAGGAATTAAGAAGGCAAGAGGAGAGGAAGATTGAAAAACTTATTGTAAGAAAACCATAGGTATATTGTAATCTGTTTTTATGCTTTGAAATTTCACACAAAATCTCGCTCTTAGAGACGTGTATTGATATGTAATGTTTATATTTTGAGCTGGTTTTATTCTTATCATTCAACCGTGAGGAACACCATAAAACTAAGCAGCATTTTCACATCTAAAAACTGGTCAAAATTCTACAATGTTTATGATTGTCCCCCCACTGTGGACTGAGTCACACCCATTAACAGGTTGGAATGGATGTAATTAACTTTTGACTTAATTATCATCACGTGGTAGCCCTCATCAGGTTTATTAGAGGATCATCAAAATAGGATCTGGAGCTACTTCATGACAGCTCATAATCTCATCCTTTTCTTCCTTATCCTAAAGTTCTTTCAAAGTTTCACTTTAACAAATACCTGCATTCTTGTCAAGCACCACTGTGATGAGAATGTTCCTGAATGTCCCTATTTGTTCTAGCACGGAAAAGACTTTCACTAGTTTTTTATACAATTGAGGCAAATGTAGTCAGAGATTATGAATCTTATGTTCTACCTTGAGAAAAAATGGAGTAGTTATGTGCTGGAGAATTTCTTTTTTCCTATCTGAAGGATTGGTTTACATTCCTATCTCTGACCACTTTTTGGTATCAAGCTTCAAATTCAGGTTTATGAAGTCATACTTTTTATATTTTTGATCTCCCCCCTATGAAAGAAAAGTTTCCTTCCTAGTGTTTGTTACATTAAAGCTCTGAGGAGCACTCCCCACGTGAATGTTTATTTACTTAACTGTGAAATATAAGTCACTGTAAACAGACGTTCATAAAGAGTATCTACTTTGTAGTCCTTCTTAATGGGGTATAAAATATGACACTCATTAAAAGACAGGAGCAAAGAAGAGGATGTTTATGTGTTTAAAGTGTAAAACAGTACATCTACTACACAAATACATAAATAATATTTGTCTGAATTCTATCATGAACACCCATATCACACCCAGAAAGGGTCATAAAACCCAACTTATTTTATCACTACTGATGCATTTATTTCCCATTTATGCACAGTTTAAATTTATGAAGTTCATACTTGAAATTATTTTCTGCTACCTACAGTGGCTACTGAATGTTCAGTTCAGTGTCCAGAATAACAACACTGCTGTATCAAGACAGACATTTCCTCTTACTTGTATTTGAAAGTCGTTTCTAATCTGTTACACTGGGGACCAAGAGATCATAGATTACTCCAACCACATCATAAAATATTATCTTGAAAAGGATTAAACCACTCAATTGATTTGTTTAACCTCTTGACATTTTGCTACCATTAGTGAGAACTTACTCAACTAATTTTTTAAGATCTCCTAAGACCAAGCTAAGTAAAAAAATAATTTTTTTTTCCTATTAAACATTTTATAAAAAGTCACCAAACTTTTTGGAAAATAAGTCTGTTTATAAGGCTTTTAATGTCATTAGAGCTATTGATACTTTTAGCACATCCAGATAACAGATTGGGTTTTACAGTCACTTAATTTTTTTCTTTAATTATTATTGTTTTTATTAAGCCACTCTTTCTTAATCTCAGTTTGTTGTTTTTGTTTTTTTTTTTTTAAATAAGAAAGATTGTTTGGAACACTACTGATAGGGAAAGAATCTGCCTAGCAGAGGAATACAAATAAATTTTCTTGAGCAATAAATTGTCTTGAGTTCTTGATCAGAACACAGGGAATGCAGTCTTGAGGCTTGTACTCGAACAACCCTTCACACTATGACCATTTTGTCTAGAGAGCATGAAAAGTGCATGGCCATTAAACACTCACTGAACAAACCTGGTAAGGGAAAGAAAATTACAGCAGGATTGGAAAATATTAACACCTATTGATTCCTTTTTTTCTTCACCTTATAATTCTAGCTCATTACCTCTTTATACTTTCACCTTTTTTTTGCAGATTACCTTTGACTTATTAACTCCTTAAATATCCACTAACAGAACTTGAGAGCCAGAAGCATATACTGTAAGATTCCAAGGGTTTTCCTTGTCCCTCTGCATTACCAGAATGAATGTATTATCATTCATCCCTCGAAGACTGCATTTTTTGCTTCTTCATATGAGAAATGACAGCTTTGGGCTTATGATCATTGAAATGTTCCAGGATGACAGCGCAAGGCCACTTAGAATCAGTGGTTCTCTAACCCTGCTAACAGTGTCAGGTTATGATCATGATTCCAGGGATACTCATCGCAGATAAATCTTTGGTATTTGACATAATATGACATATTTGACATATTATGACATAAACATTCATGCTCCCATTTAAGCCTAGTCTACGTTACTTGGGATGCAATATTGAATATGAAATCTGCATCCATATTGAATATTTTTGAAAGGGGTAAAAATGGTTACTTGAATTGTGCTAGTTAAACCATTTAAAGTGGACAGATTGCAGTTGTCATGTAAAGAATACGAAGAACTAGAGAATAGACACCAGGGAACAGTTGCCACAGAGATATGAGGCTTTTACTACTTAGTCACTATCCAAACAAGTGGGATGAAAAAATATGTGGAGCAAGTGGGGGTGAAAAAAAAAGCACAATACAAATAAAAGTAAGGAATACAGTTTGTAATTTCCGTTTGGTTTCTGTTCTGGTTTTGCAAGAGTCACAGTCAGAAATCACAGTTGGCTTTTCTGTCTCTTTTATGCCACTACTGTTCAGGTGTTTAAAAATTAAAGCTCCCTTCTTTGGTGAAATTTAAGCTCCCCCTCTCCCCAGCTTCCCATTAGAATCCTGACAGTACTTTAGTGTTTAAGACAGATGGACCTTAGAGAAAGTCTCCTAGCCATTTAAAGAATTTACACATGTTTATGCCATACACCACTTAATTTCCTCAGCTTCTTATCTAACACTAAAACTGTTTATTCCCAAGAGCTTCATGGGGATATACAATCTAGTTCTTCCCATTCCCAATGTGCTATAAGGCACATTAGGCATTATCACTTACTAACATTGCTGTGGTGCCTCATATACTTTTACAAATTTGTATTAAATTAAGAAAACAATATCTGTTAAGTCTGACTCCCTTTCTCCTGTTCCATCTCAAAAAAACACATATTTGTCTTTATGTGTGTTTTCTTAATGGGGAGTACTAAGGTTGATGAGAAGGAAAACCTGACTTCACATTAAAATTGAGTTAAAATCTGATAACTCAGCCCCCCTGGCACTTAAGAAAGAGGATAGCTTCTTCAGCCTTGTTCTCACAGGAAAGTGTTGCCTTCCTCATACAAAAAATCAAGACCCTGCCACATACCTGTGGACAGCTTATTCTAAAACAGCAATTTAAAAATTGATGATCAGCAAGAGGCAGCCTCTTAATTGTCATTGGAATGAGTGGAGCAGCCTGAACGACTTAGAAAGAAATATTCAGTGCCAATAAACACAAAACAGCTGATCCTGGGGCAATCAAGGAAACACAGATATTTCAGGAATGGGGCAGGAAGCCCAGTTACACCATAGCCAGGGCAGGAATACGAGTAGGGAGGTAGTGGTTGTTTCACAGAGACAACCAGTGAAACTGCCTGGCAGCATTTGAACACCAAGTGCTTTCTTATGCAGTGAGTAGTTCAACTGCAGAAAACATTGTCACCAGATTTAATGGAGGCCAAAGGAATTTGTATGTTCAGACCAGATCTGGGTGGATTCATACATTTGAAGTCAACCAGTAGCAGTTGGAACACCTGTTCCTTAATTCCCAAATTGTTGATTGCTGAATTGCAATACTGAAGATCCCTCTACCTACTTTTTTTTCTGAAAATATTTACTGGTCACTGTTAGGAGCATATTGCCTTGGTTTGGTCCTACATTTTCTTACAAGGACCTTTGTATTCTTTCAACAGAAATTGTTATTGTATAAACATAATGTTAAGGATATGAAACACCTCATTACAAAATGAAGACATAGAGAAGGAATATGTGAAGACAATTAAGTCAAGAAAGAAGAAGATGTAAAAGAAAAATCAATTTTAAAACTATCTACCAAATCCTCAAAAACTTTTTAAGAAACTTAGACAAGTAATCTTTATGTGAGAGGATTAAGGAGGACTTATGATAAAAATTGATGAGAATAAACTAAAAAGATGGTGAGAGCATTTCCAGGACAGTCTGGATAGACTAAAACCTAGGGTTAAACTTAAATACTCATAGGAAAGCCCCAAACTTATCTAATTAGCTGTGACCTTCACTAAATAGGAAACAAAGTTGGTAAAAAAGTCTACAGGAACCTTCATGGCCAAGGCAAAATATCAGGCAGAATCTGACTGCAGAATCTGACAGAAATGACCAAGCATCTGCAATAATGCCTTGAAAACAAAAACACATCAACCTTAATTGTCACAGTGCCACAGAAGGAAGATGAGCCAAAATGTATTAAGCAGCTCAGCAGAACATTAGTGTCACTTCCAGGAAATATTCATAGGAGATTTATATTACAATAAAGGAAATCTAAGAGAAAAAGAGAAGGTAAGAAAAGAATGTACAGGTGTCAGAGAAGAAACATTATATATTGAACAAATAAAGTGTTTTGAAGAGTCCTAGGAAGGCGCATTGAAATGCAAAACTGTAATCATTATTAACCTGTATCATCCTGAAAAGTCTTGCTATTCTTGCAGAAAATGCACAGAGGATAATGTCTGGCTGTGGAACAAAAATGAAGTAAATGACTGTGGTGGGTTAACCTCAGCTAGCAGAAAAATATCCACTCAAGCAGTCGCTCACTTTACTCCTTGGGGGCATGTGAGGAGAAAAAAGGAAGACCAAAAATGGCACAGATAGAGACAGTGAGATCACTTACCGATTACCATTGCAGACAAAGCAGACTTGGCTAGTGGAAAATCAACTTATTGCCAATAAAAATAAATATTCCATTATGGGTTTGAGTAGTGAGGAACTACAATCTCCTTGCCACCTGCACCCAATACAACAAGAATGTCTGTATTAAACCAGCATATTTTGTCCACTCTCAAGTCAAAACCAATGTATTATTTATTGACAAGAATAAAAAGCAAAACGTACAACTGCTTTTACTTGGTGATTACACTGCAAGAACAGGACTTGAAGGATAAATTATGTAAAGTCTTGGACTAGGACTCAGAAATGTAAAGACCTAGATATTGAAGGCTCAAAATAAACTTTCTTCCTGTTTCTGCACTTTTAGAAAGCCCAAAGGGTAACTCTAAGGAGACAGAACCAAAGTTTTGAACATTGAATCACAGAATGAATGATAGAATGACCTGAGTCTGAAGGGACCTTAAAGACCATCTTGTTCCAACCTCCCTACCAGAGACACATTCCACTAGACCAGGTTGCTCAGAGCCCCATCCAACCTGGCCTTGAACACTTCTAGGGATGGGACATCCACAGCTTCTCTGGGCAACCTGTTCCAGTATCTCACCCACATCTGGACTACTGAAATGTATTCAAAAGCACCAGTTCTTCAGACAAAACTACATGCATTTTACTAAACACCTGTGAAACCCAAAAAATGTTAAATGGATAGACCAGGTAATAAAACTAGGCAAATATAAAATATGCAGTGACACATCCATCGCTAAATTTCTCTTATGGAAACGATGCATAAAATGGTTTGGAGATGGTCAAAGAATAGAAGTATAAGTAGTCCTTACTGCTCCAAACACTATAACATTGAACCATTATAGAGTGGTGAAGTTTGGAAGGCAGTTCTTTAGATCAGCTGGCACAGCACTCTGTTTAAGCACAGCCACCTAGAGGCATTTTCTTAGATCACATACAGATGGCTTTTGAATGCCTACAAGGATGGAGACTCCATAACTGCCCTGGAAAACCTTAAAGATAGATAGAAAGCAAGGTAGGAATTTAGGAGTCAGAGATCAGATAGAACGATAGCTAAAGCATTTGAAGGATTAACTTGCTACTTTTAAAAACCTTGTATTCATTACTTCTAATAACCTGTATTTACTACTTCTAAAAACCTGTATATTCACAATTCTTTGAAACCTTTTGTTTCATAGAATTCAAGAAGAAATAAGAAAATAGAGACTTAAAATGTTAGGATTAAGTTTCTAATTAATCCGTTAAAAATGATATCATCTTATCATTTAAATATTTTCATGTCTAGCTATATAGAGAGAATACAAGACCTTGAATTTAGCTATTACCTATTCAACTGCAGTTCAGATGTATGATAGAATCACGCTGATTGTAAGACACTTTTACATAGTAAAATATCTTTCTATTAAAAAATCAAAATGATTTATGGAGATTTGATATATTTTTAGATCAAATAGAAGAGGAGAAAAAAATCAACAGACTTCAAAGCTAGAGTTTTTAATCTTTTATTTTTAAAGCATTGTCACTGAATTGAAAGATGATTATAATTAGAAGGCAGGTTTATAATTAAATGGGGAAAATGCTGAAAGCATCTGTTGATATAAAAGTGAGCAAGATGTTGATGGGAAAGAAGAAAATGCATTTCCCTAAAACTGCTGAACTTCTTCAGTTTCTTTTTGTCTCCTAGAGACACATGTTCTGGCTAACTTAAAGTGGAAGTTATTATTTCCCTACCTTTATGACATGCCTTTGGCACAGGGTGCTCAGGCAAATGCAGGTGGTCAGGGAAAGTTATGGGTGCTTTAGATCCCCCACTAATAGGTCAAACACACCATTTTTATGTGTTCTCTATTACATGATACAGTTCTTGTCACAGAGCTGTGGGTAAAATAATGGAATATCGGTGAAGAGTGCTGTAAACACTGAGTGACTTACAGCTGTGGTGTCAAGAAACACATAGATCATACTAATTGTTGTTTGGCCTTGTGTGTAGGACAAGAAGAACATCTCTGTTTAAATAGCAGAGGCCTGTGATAGACTTGGAGGCACCCTATCAAACATGCTTGAGATTTCTGCCCTGCTGTGGGCAAGATCAAAGCTCAGCGGTAAATTACACTTGCATGAGTGCAATACACAGGTGTAAACAGCAGGTTCAGCTATCCTCCAGAATGGACCAAGCTCTGGGGTGCCTGCTGGATTGTACACACATTTGTGTGCCACCGCCCAGGAACTGCTTCAGGGTTCCCCTGGTTAGCTAGGTAAGGAAAATAAATTTATTCTTAGCATTTTATCTATGGTTTTATGGTTGTTCCTGCATCCTGCCTGTGCTGGCTCACACACAGACTTTAGCTCTTCTGTAGAATTATAGAATCACAGTATCATTAAGGCTGCAAAAAAAACTTGCAGGATCAGCGAGTTCAACCTTTGACCGAACACCACCTTGTCACCCAGCCCAGAGCTGAGTTCCATATTCAGTCATCTCTTGAACACCTCCAGGGATGGGGACTCCACCACCCCTCTGGGCAGCCCACTGTAGTGTTTAACAACCCTTTCCTTGAAGAAATTCTTCCTGATGTCTGACCTGAATCTCCCTTGGAACAGCTTGAGGCTCTGTTTTCCTGTCCTGTCACTAATTGCTTGGGACAAGAGGCCGACCCCCACCTGGCTGCACCCTCCTTTCAGATGGTTGTAGAGAGCGATAAGGTCTCCCCTGAACCTCATTTTCTCCAGGCTGAACAACCCCAACTCCCTCAGCTACTCCTCACAGGACTTACCCTCCAGACCCTTTCCCAACTCTGTTGCCCTTCTCTGGAGTCAATCCAGCACCTCAATGTCTTTCTTGTAGTGAAGGGCCCAGAACTGGGCACAGGATTTGAGATGCAGCCTCACCAGTATCAAGTGAGGGACAATCACTTCCCTAGTCAACCACCACTAGCCAATATCCCACACAAAGTCTTCTATTTACACTGGCAATTCCAATTTGCTTAAGACATTCTGAAAACTTATAACCCTTATATACCTCAGAGAATAAACATAAGGATACCTGCAGAAGGGAAATGCCACTTAAATTAGAGAGACATGCATTTTGAATTTTTCGGTTCTTGCATTGAGTGAGCAGTAATTTTGATTAACCAGAGTCCTCTTTACTAAGTCATAAATTTCCAGTGAAAATGCTGCAGTTTTAGTAGGAAGGTATCAATGTCTTCTCAATTTATTAAAAATGCTTTAGAGTCTCAGTGGATCAAACTGTACTATGTGCAGAAAAAAGATAATAATTCTTTCCATTAGCACCAAATCAACACTGCAGATTTGTGTTCCAAAAAGATGATGAGAAACTTGAAAAGACTGCAGAAATCTGAAAAAGCTTAAATCTCTAAGGAGTTAAAAATTGAGTTGAGTGAAAGTAAATGTATTCCCTCCCTTGGAATAAATTACATTAAATGCAACTAGCATGTGTGAATTATGAAATCCTATCTTTTAGACATACCTGCATGCACACAAAGAAGCCATCAAGTAGTGCAGGATCATGAGTGAGAAAATGGCCTCTTGGTGCCATGATTGGCCCAGAAAAGTGATCCTTTTCATAATACATCACAAAAGTGTCTTTTCTCAACATAAAAAGATGAAAAAACTGGCAGATGGGAAAGCTCATCTTGAATCTAACCTGCATTTTGCCAAGATCATCTTTATTTCTGTATAAGGACCACTGAACAGTGTATTTGAACTTGTGAGTTCCTTAGGGCAAAAAAACTTTTAGTTTGTCATGGGCAAGAACAACAACCTTGAGAGTTCCCCAGCCCTGAGAGGTGTCCCACTCAAGAGGGAGGTTGCTGGTCACAGCCCTCTGTGGTGCAGGAGAGCTCAAAGGGTCTCACTTTGGACCTCTGCTTATAGGGTCACAAGAGAGTTGGCTTTAACCATAGCAATTTTCCATCCTGGATTCAGTTTTATGTTGGTAGCTTTCTTTGAACGCTTGATAACAAAAAAGTTGCTCCACTTGGGTTGTAATTCATGCAAGAAAACCTAGTTTCCAAGGCTGTTGGTTTGAAAAACAGGTGCTCGTTAGACAGCTCTAACTCCTGAGAGCAGATGGTGCTTCTGGTAAGCTCAAAAAGAGCTAAACCCACCTTGTCCGTCAAGACTGAGGCCTAATGAGCATTTCTGAGATTACAGTGTTGCCCAAAGATGTGGATGGGGGAGGAGGATGCATCACCACACTGTTACCACCAAAGCGTGTGGGAGGGAGTTTATCCCTCTCAAAGAACTCACGTTGCAGAGGGCAAAGTTCTGACAAACGGCAACCAGCCCAGACTGGAGAAGGCTCCTGTTTGCTCTGAAGAGCAGGGGAAGATGATGTGAGGAGAATGTGTGGCAAGTGGGCATTAAGTTGGGAGCTGATCTACAGGGAGAGTTCAAGATAAGAACAGGAAAGTAGAGGTACAAATTTGGATTTGGCTGTGCTGTTGGAGAAAGGCACAAATAAAGAGGACAAATAAAAAATTGCTTTAAGAACAAATTCAGGGTCTGATTTTTGAGTATTTCCTGGTATCCTGTATTACATAAGGCTGGTTCTGCTCATAGAATTGTAGAATGGTTTGGGTTGAAAGGGGCTTTGGAGAATCACTTACTTCCAAACCCCCTGCCATAAGCAGGGACACCTTCCACTTGACCAGGTTGCTCAGAGCCCCATCCAACCTGGACTTGAACACTTCCAGAGATTCAGTGTACCCACAGATTCTCTGGGCAACCTCTTCCAGTGTCTCCCGACCCTCACAATAAATAGAGTGATTTAGGCTGTAAAGAACCTCTAGAATTATCTGGTTCAAAAACTTGCTCTGAGCAAGACCAACTTAGAGCAGGGACAGCTTGATCATCAGCAAATGAGAGAGGTATCAAAGATATTGCTGTAGTGTAGCAATACATGCCCCTTCCTTGTGATTTGTTTTGTAACACAGTTCACTTATTCCTTCTGTAAAAACATTTATCTTTTACCATTTTCTGTAAGACTAAAGGGATGTAGTAGGAATACTTAAATAAAGACAAATATCTGAAAAATACTACAAATAGTCCATCACCTATTACATAATTATTGTGACAGAGTGCTTAGCAAGCAGTGGATATCTATATAAATTATGCAGATCTACTAAGGATAAAGTAGAGCTGATTCTTTATTCTTGGAAAAGTTAAAAGAAAAGAAAAAGCAATAAAGCATACTGAGAAATAGTGGCAAAGAAAAAGCAGGAAGCCATTATTTAAAAGACCAGTAAATGCTCTAGACAAAGCAATTTTCTGAGTTAAAAATCTTGATAAGCTTCTTAAATATACGTATACTCAGTTGATATATTTAAAATATTTTAATTCCCTCAAAATTTTTGCTTGTTGTTCATAGGTGTCTGCTAGTTGTTATCTGTCAAATGTGTTAAAAATTAGGATCCTGATTTTAAGCATGGAGCCCCAGAAATATTTTCCAATTCAATACTCCAGAGTGCTGAAGCAGCTGAAAGTTAAAGGCACTGGAAATAGTCAACATAGGTAACAACAATATGCTTGTCATTCTTTGTAAAAGATGAGATTTTGATTGAAATTCAAACCGCTGAAACTCTTAAGTAAACTACAAGGGAGAAAGGCTGCCTCCAAAAAATTATCTTTCTGAAGTTTTTGAAAATACCATGAAAGGAAATAAGGTTGTAGAAACTGTAATAAGATTGGAGAAATCACAATGTGCACTCACTTGAATAGACATACTTATGATATTTCTCATTTTTTCCGATCTCAACTGTTACATCCCACAGAATCATAAACTTGGGAAATATAAAAAGTCCTCAAGGAACTCTCGATTGTCCAGGTTAGCAAATATTGCATGTTGAGCAATACCAGTAGGGCAGGACCCAACCATGTCACTTGTAACTACAGTCACCCTGGAAAAAAAAAAAATCTTATTTCAGTCTAACTTTTTTTTTAGAGCAAGTCAGTTTTCTTCACCAAAACAACTGCATCTGTTCAGGAAGAACAGACATATCTCACGTATACCTTATGAGAACAGATTTTTTTTTTTTAGCTGTATTCACATACTACAAAGCCACTTTAGAAATTAGAATGGCTTCAAGTCCTTCCAGCAACAAGTCAAAGTTTAAAACACATCTTTCTGTCTTGTATTTCTGGAGTAAGAACCAGAGAGCTTAAAAGCCACGGGTATTTAATATCCACATTTAGAGACAAACCTCTAACAAAATGTCTTCTTCTGGTCTCGCAGTAGCACAGAGAAGAGTAAGGGATAAGTTCTGATTTCTTCATCATTATTATTAGATATTTAAATTTGTGTCTCAGACAATTAAAAGTTATGTTCTCTGTAGAGGACAAACAGGACACATCTGGAGTTCACAGTGAATGATCTCAACATTGCCTATTAACAAGCAGCCTCATGGACAATCGAAGGTACCATATTTTATGTGTTTTTTCAGACATGATTTCAAATGAAATCAAGAATAGCAGTCACGCACCTGTGATAACATGCATTTCTATTAGAAGACTGAGATAATGAGTTCTCATCATCTAGGAAAAGTCCCATTATCTGGTGACTAAACAGCACATTACCAGTGAAATAAAAAATTATAAAAATGAACTCCTCTTAATTTAGACTGAAAAGGTTATCGTCAAGTGTGTTGCCAAATGGGAAGTCCTTTTAAAAAGTTTATAAAAGAAAGCAAATTCTTTTGTGAAAGATTATAGGGATCTGATGTAATAAACTCTAAATGCTCCAAACAAGGTGTCAAAATATTTCATGTTAATGGAAATCACCATATGCAAACTGGACATCGAAGGGACCATTGAAAGTGGTTATGTTCCTAAGCAACATGTTAAATCTCATTATGCTAATGGAAAATATGATTTGTTCAATTTCACTGCTCTGTTAGTTCACTGTTCCCAGAATACTGTTCCTCCTTACAACAGGGTTGCCATTGCAAGGAGTCAAGGACTAAAAACCAAGGCATTCCTTTGAGTAGGAAAAATACTCTGTTATCTCCATCCATTCTACAACCTTACTAATAAGGCTTATGTAGCAATAATTTCCTTTAGAGTCTGAATAAATGCAAGTTTCTAATTTCTGAAATGTTGCAATTACAATCACAAAGCTGCAATGTAAGAGGACCTGGAAGGGGTAAACCCCTTTATTTTTATAACTGGAAATATTGTAGCAATGACAAAAAAAAAAATGGGGAAGTTAATATTTATTCTGTAAATCTATTAATCTCAGAGGTTTTCTGAGATGTCTTCCTTTCAAAAATCATACCACAGGTGAGTGAAATTAGGTTTGTGTTTAATACCTTGTATGTTGTTATTTCAAGCATATTTTATTGATGAACAGTGTTCATCTTGGTATGAGAACATGCACTATAAAGAGCCAGAGAATCACAGAACACAAAGCCACATCTGATATACCTGTGGAAGCTCTTCTTGTTCCATTCAGATTCAAATCTAGATGATTCTTGACTTTCCTAACCCCAATCCTGCATGCTCAGACAACATCTTTATTTTCCTCCTAAATCTACATTTTTTGGATGCAATTGAGAAATTTATGCTAATTATGTGCACATATTAAGAAGGTTCAAGTAACATTTTGCTTTGACTGGTAACAGATTTGGTTTGAGGTTTTTTTTTTGGTGGGGGGGGGATTCGGTTGAGTTTTTGGGGGTTTTATATTTCTTGGCTTGATGGTTTTTGGTTTTTTTCCCAATTGGAAGCTGTCCTTACATATGTATGATTTTAAATATATAATGACTGGATAAAATTCCTGCCTGACCATCTGTTTACAAAAATATGAAGAACTGCATAAAATTTCTCAATGAACCTTAAATGGCAGGAGTGTTGCTCATTATAAAAGGTGGGTAAAAATAAAGCATCCATTCTCTGTTGGACAGAACAGAATAAATTCACAGCTAAGGGTTAGATGTCAAAAGTGCTTGCAGAACATACAACAGGACTTAATGTTGGTCCTGAGAATTGTTCCTCAGCAAGGCAGGATACACAGAGATTTGAGCTTTGGTAAGAGAGTTACTTGTTCGTAGCCATTGGTGATAGTTTTGTCATGGGTAGGAGGAATACATGAAGCACAGAGAACAGATAAAAATACTTCAGGTGCCAAAAGTATTTCCCATAGCTCCTTTTTACTTCATACAGATGAACTTCTGCAACATTTTATGCTACAGTTAGCCTGCCTTTCTTCTATGTGAAGACATGTTATATTCCAGTATGGAGCTTTCACAAGAGTTGGACATCATTACCTCTGATACAATTACTTTCTTGTTTTGTCAATGGTAATCTTAGTCTTGTGAGACTTGCTACTTCACCCTTTTTTTGACATCCCTTCTTGTTGACAGTTTCCTTGAATCTGTCGAGTTTTCATAGGTCTATTAATGACATTCCTATTGATAAAATTCAAATACATTGCTTTTTGCTCAAAATAAAAGAAAACTAAAATGATATAGAAGCAAACCCTTGTGGAAATTAGTACTTTGCACAAAGGAAATGCACTAGTCATCAACTATGGAGCTGTAAATTGGTACTTCACCCTGGAAAAACTGTTATTCTGACTCCATTCTTGAACAGGCACCCTCTGCAGTGATGGCCTGTAGCCCTGTTCCTGTGTGAGTCACTGATTCCCCCAACTCCCACAAAGTTCACGAGTCATTAGGAGTCCAAAAGCCAACACTTTCAGCATCCGTGAAGGAAGATATTTTATGTAAGAGTCTTGTGGCTCTCTCCCATCATGTAATGCGAAGTTCTGATTTGCAAGAAAAGGATATCTTAGATTAATCCATTGGGTCAGGCAAGAGCTGCTGTCAAGTTTCGAACTCGGGGGGTTTAAGAGAGTCAATCTCAGAGAGAGGAAAGCCCTGGTCAGACAGCTGCTCCTGGACTTGCTGCTGCTCTCAGCTCCTAGAGAGTTGCTCCAAGCACTGGTTTTGACTTGGGAGTCACTGTTTCAAACAAGATGTAGTTACTCACACAGTACAAGACAACCTGAAGTCAATGGTATCAGCAGTGGCTGTCTCTCAGGGAGCAGCATATTTGTGCAAGACAGATGTTTCTGCTTCTCTCCAACTTTCTGAAGCTACCCAAGATCTATATTTTGCTTAAAAAATAGCAGGATAGTTTATCAACTCACACTTGTAATTTAAACAGTCCTCATCTATAAAATAAGGAATACAGGATCCAATATGACCTCTCTCACACACAAAAAGATCTTTGTCAGGAAAAATATTAGTTCCATCGTTAAGTAAAAAGGACAGTGTACCGAGTAGCATATATAAAATCTTACCTCAGGTTTTCTTATTTTGTCTGAACAAGAAAAACAGAACAGGAATTTCTTATTGACATGTTTCTACTCATCAATCATGTATCCTAGACATGAAATGTTTAATATTTAGTGATTAATATATGCATAAATAATTGAAGTTGAATTATGTAATAATTCATGTATGAATACATGAAGATTCATACACCGAGTATGTTATGCTAACACTTCAAGAAGATTTTGGTCTTCACAGATAGTAGAGAAAAGCCATTATGAACTACAGCTGAATCCCTAATTTTAAATACATCTTCATTTCTACACCCACTTAAATTTAAGATATGGCCAAATGTCTACTGTAATAGATCTACATATTCAGCAAATTGCTACTTTTCAATTATTCTGCCCCATCTTCAGATACTATTTAAAACCATTCTGAGCAGACAGAACAAAACAAGGCAGGTCCTGCCTGACTAACATGACCTCCTTCTATGACAAGATGACAACCCCAGTGGATGAAGGAAAGGTTGTGGATGTTGTCTTACCTGGATTGTAGTAAAACCCTTTTTCTACAGCATTCTCTGGAGAAACTGCTTATGGCTTTGACAGGTCCACTCTTCTCTGGGTAAAAAAATCTGGCTGGATGGCTGGGCCAAGACAGTGGTGGCCAGCAGAGCTAAAATCCAGTTGGTGTTCAGTCATAAGTGGTGTTCCCCAGGGTCTGTATTGAGCCCAGTCCTGCTTAATATGTTCCTTGATGATGTGGATGAGAGGACTGATGTCATTTTGCAGATGACACCAAGTTGGGCTGGAGTGTTGATCAGCTGGAAGGAAGGAGGGCCCTCCAGAGGGATCTGGACAGGCTGGATCAATGGGCTGAGGACAACTGTAGGAGATTCAACAAGGCCAAGGGCTGGGTCCTGCACTTGAGTCACAACCACCCCCTGCAGAGCTACAGACTGGGGACAGAGTGACTGGAAAACAGCCCAGTGGAAAAGGACCTGGAGGTGCTGATCGACAGCAGCTGAACATGAGGCAGGGTATGCCCAGGTGGGCAAGAAGGCCAAGGGCATCCTGGCCTATATCGGCAATAGTGTGGCCAGCAGGACCAGGACAGTGACTGTTCTCCTGTGCTGGGCACTGGTGAGGCCATAATTCTAATTCTGTGTCCAGTTCTGGGCCCCTCACTGCAGGAAGGACACTGAGGGGCTGGAGCATGTCCAGAGAAGAGCAACAGAGCTGGGGAAGGGTCTGGAGCACAAGTCTGATGAGGATCAGCTGAGGGAGCTGGGAGGACTCAGCCTGGACAAAAGGGAGCTCGGGGGGGGACCTTACAATTCTCTACAACCACCTGAAAGGAGGATGTAGCAAGGTGGGGGTCAGTCTCTTCTCCCAGGCAACAAGTTACAGTACAAGAGGAAATGACCTCAAGGTGTACCACGAAGGGTTTAGATTGGACATTAGTGAAAATTTCTTCACTGAAATAATGGTCAGGCATTGGAATTACGTGCCCAGGGAAATGGTGGAATCACCATTCTCTAGATGTTGAAGCTGGGGACATGGTTTAAGTGAACATGACAGTGGTGGGTTAATGTTTGGACTCAATGGTCTTAAAACTCTTTTCCAGCCTTAACGGCTCTATGATTCTGTGGTAATTTAATACCTTGGTCTCCTGATGTGTTATGAACTGTTGTGGCAACTGTTAGTCATCATCAACATGTCTAATTTTTAAGATGATAAAGCCAAATAAAGCATCATTAGGTCTCTAGCTATTATAACTTTCAAGTATCAAAGATTAAACAAATCTGTTTGATTCGAGGCTTGGTCTGAGCTGGTTAGGCTTTTGAGAATCTACATTAAAAATACATGATGTGAAAAACTTTAAAGGAAATATATGAGACTACTAGAGGAAAAAAGTGGGAATGATACTTTTTATACCTGAAGGTGCACTGGTTTTATGCCCTGTAAATTAGAACATGAGTCACGTTCATTATCTGGGGAAGAAATCTATAATTCCTTCAGATGTAAAGGCTTGTTCAGTTTACTGGTGAGAAAGTGGGCATTAATTATTCTATTGTGTTTTCATCACTAACATTAGAGCATGGTGATTGCAAGGAAAAGGAGAGTTGTTGGGATTTTTTGTTTGTTTGCTTGTTTTTCTAACTGCCTGCTAATCAGACCATTGCGGAACTAAAATTCCTGGTATCATTAGACATTATCTGATCTGTTTTCATCCCAAACCCCAATGTGGTATGCTTTTAGTATCAAATGAAGGACAAACACTGCAGACAAAAAAGGACTGTACCTCCCAACTAGAACTGTTTATAGACAATCCCTGTCCACTCTCCTCTCTTTTAGTTGATAGAAAATACTCTTGTAATTATTCAGGTGAAATTTCTTGCAGATTAGACTAAAGTGAGATCCTGATTAAAAGATTAAGGAAAAGTTAGCTTGTTTCAGAGCAACACATAACTATAAAATTCAGCTTATCTAAATTATAAAAAAAACGTTTGCAGAAAAAACTCACTCTTTTTCATAACATTTTTATTAACATTTCAGTTTAGTCTCTCTTTAAAACCTATATATAATCTAAGGTATCCAGGGCGACTAATGAAATGCAAAGTTCATTATACCTTTTTAAGCCCCATCTTAAAAAGAAAAGATGTTACATAACAAATTACTTTTAAAAATAGTAGTACCATGAATCCTTTCCAATCTTCCTTTTCAAAAATATTATTATTACAGATCCTTAAATCCACCACCACATACCTTTTTTCACTATATTTTCTGGGATTAAGGGAAAATAAAATTGGAGACAAAAAGATTCAGTCAAACCCAGAAGATCTGGCATCTTCTAGAGGTACCACAACTGAAGGGGAATGAAGTCTCTATTTTGACAGTGGGTTTCACTGATATTTACTGACAAGAGAAAGCAATCTGTTCAGTCCCCTGTCATTCTAAGTCCTAGGCCCTTGCTCTAGGTTCAGTTCAAGATCCAAGTCTTATGGATCATGGTCTCCCTTCTCAGTTGGCACCATTGTTTATCAGTTCTCCATTCCCAGCCCTATAGATGAAAATAATAAAACATTATCCCAAAGTATTGATTGACAGAAGAAAAAAGACATATGAAAGTCAGACCTAGATTAAACTACAAAACAGAAAAAATGGTAAATCAACACAAATTCTTACTGCTGATTGTGGCTCATAAATAGTGTAAAATTGTAGTATTTTTGGCTTGCTTAATATTCCTAGATGAAATAAACATGCATAAATGCATATTTCTGTATTTTATAGGTAAATAAACACAAAACCACAGCAGAGCTGCCTCCTTCATAAGTCTTGGAGCAAACACCTCTCATTTCATCTGCACTGCAGGCAACCAGCTTCAATGTAAAAACACATACAAAACCAGGTCTAGAGAAGCTCTAGAGAAGCTATTATCCACTCTTTGCTTGCTAGAGATAGTTCCACAGTTTGAAAAAGCTATCTATAACTTTTTTAGTCAGTTAGATTTCATGTAACACACAGAGTTATGAACTAATTATATTTATTTACTGTCTTTATTCTACAAAATAAAAGTCTCCTATAAAAATCTAATTTATAAAGTCAAATTCTGACATATAACTATAGCAAATAATAGTCAAGAGAATTATTGATGAAATGTATTCTCTCAGCTAATAAAATAGAACAATCACAATCCCTTGTTTACAAACACCTCCTCCTCTGATGATACTCTGATGCAGGTTTTGAGTTTATACATTTTCTGAACATCAATACCAAATGATCTATGAAAAAATCATTCACACGGTTATGGTTTAAAGATTATATGAAGTATTCTGGACTTATAAAACAATTGCTAATAGATGAGAAAATATTTGTTTTGAATTATCATTAATCTCATATATTTCAAAGTTTTCAGATGGTAACAAATTCTCTTTTATTAGGGTTTTTTGCTTTCAGTTTTTTTAAGATCCTCAATCACCATAGCTATTAGAACATAATAAAATGCTTAATCTGTGAAAAGACCATTATAACAATCATCAACTGTCAAAATGCTATTGTTTGAACAGTAGTTCAATGGCAATACTGATTTTAAGGAATAATTCAGAATTTGCTAAGCTCTGTCATAAAGTATTTTATAAAAGTCTACCTTCAACTTTCCATTCCCTTACAAATGGTTGAAGTTTACTTTTAAAAAGCTGGAAATTACTTTAAGACTTTACAGGTTTTTGTGTTACTTTTCAGTGAACAAGTATAAAGAATTCTGTTACAAAATCACACTAATTTTACATCTGCATAAGTGTTAAGGAAATCAGGGTTAAGCTTCATGGGTTTTTTTAAAGTGATTCTGCTATATTTCATTTTCTGATTGACAGTATTGAGAAAAAGAGAATAAGAAAGGAGTGATTTGTTTAAAGTTATTTGCATTATATGGAGAAAAATGCTGTCTGCTTTTCTTGAGGAGGGGTGTGAGTGTACAATACTAGTTTTTGAGGGAAGAGGGTTTAAGCTTAGGAGAACAGTTTCTTTTGTACAAAACTATCCTCTTACCTGATTGCACTATTCTTCTAAGCTATCAAGTCTGAATCTCACTTTTTACAAGGTCGTGCCTTAATAAATAAATAAAGCATACCCCAAGTCATAGCCTGCAATTATGCTCTGAAACAATAACACCAGCTCCTGATATCCTTTCTTCTCTGTGTAACAAAATAATTCAGGATATAATACACCTGGAAAACTTGCCATCTTGTCACATCACAGGAATGTAGTCGTCCCTCACTACTGTGTGCAGACTGGAAAACTTTTTGCAACATTGACTGGGTTACTTGCAATCAATTTTGGGTTACATTGGTCATGTCATTTCCACTGTCATGAATCATAGTTTTTGGTGACTTAGGGTGATCCCTGACTATGATGAACATAAAGGCCAAATGCAGGTCTAGAAAAGCGCTTGCCTTTTATTTGTATCAGATTAATTTTGCCAGACTTGTTCAAACATTGAAATTGCCATGATTAAGTTGTTTATTCAATATCCTGAGATCACTCTTGCATTTCATACTCTTTGCTAACCAACATAAAACCCTTGTGTGATTTTAAACAGAAGGTCTATCTACCTGATCAAAAGTGAGCAACAAGGCAGAAAACTACCTAGTTTATTTCTGAGAAGAGGTAACCAAGTTGTTCTTGGCATTGTTTCCTGCTGCCTAGGAAGGGCTGTGCAATGTGGCTCCTGGAAAAAGCTTGCTTCTGCAATCAGTACCACATGAACCACTTATGTGAATATTGTTATCATCTAATATGCCAAAGAAGAAGAGGAAAGGCAGAAATAAATTATTATTATTCTATGATTCTTTCTCACTAGTCTGCATCCTCACATCTCTTAATTTACCAAGCTCCCTTAGCATCCTTTAATCTCCAACCCATTCAACAGGTAGATATTTTAACATTGTGTCTTAACTACTTCACTCTTTTTTACTTCTTACTCCAGAATTCTTCCTGCGTTTTCATCTCCTTGGTCCAACTTTTTCCCTCAGGATTTACCAGGATCTTTGCTGCTGTCTACACCTCTGCCTACTGAAGGCTGCCTGTCCCCTCATCTGTACCCCATTTGCACCTGCTTAAAACTTCCCTTTTATAACAGGACCATGCTCACCATCTTACTGAGCCTGTGCACACAGCACAGGTTTACCCTTACACCTTATGCAGACCAGCCAAAGGAGTACCCCCCCTTCTTCCCTCCTGAGAAATGAGCTTCCTATCTATTTATATGAACACCTTTCCAGCAGTTTTCTGTGCTGGCAGAACAGTCTCCATTGATTTGTATTACTGTCTATTTAATATAATGATCTATTTAATCCCATTGGTAGTGAAATCATTCTATACATTTATCTTCTGTCTTTTTTCCTTTCCCTGCACAGGTTTTGATTTGTTTTTTGTTTCTTTGTTTGTTTGGTTTTCCCAGTGGGGAGGTTTCATGGTTTAAACCCAGCCAGCAACAAAGCACCACAAAGGTCTTTGCTCACTACCCCACCACTGATCATTGAGAGAACTCGAAGGGTAAAAGTAAGAAAACCCATGGATTGAGATAAAGACAGTTTTATAAAGAAAGTAAAAGCCACATTCATGAGCAAAGAAAAAGAAGGAATTTATTCACTGCTTCCCATGGGCAGGCAGGTGTTCAGCCACCCCCAGAGGAGCAGGGCCCCATAACATGTAATGGTGACTTGGGAAGACAAATGCCATCGCTCCAAATGTCCCATCTTTCCTCCTTCTTCCCCCAGCTTTATCCACTGAGCATGATGTCATGTGGTCTGGAATACCCTTTTGGTCAGTTGGGGCCACCTGTCCTGGCTGTATCTCCTCCCAGCATCCTCACCGGTGTGGTGCTATGAAAAGCAGAAAAAGCCCTGGCTCTGTGTAAGCCCTGATCATCAATAACAAAAATATCCTTACATTAACAACCCTGTGTTCAGCATAAATCCAAAACACCAGCCACTGTGAAGAAAATTAACTCTACCCCAGCCAAAAATCGGCACAGGAGGGTTAAGTGCAGTGCTGTCAACCTCAACAATATAGGTGCATCATGCACCTCCAGAGAGGCAGTATGCTGATCATATTCTGTCTTCCGTTGTTTTCTACTTTTCTTCTCTATTTATTCCATGATTTTTTTTTTTTCTTACTCTTAGCTGAATGTTTTCATAGAATTTATCACCTCTGACTGAGATAATTTTCCTGACTGGTAATGGCTAATTTGGAGTCTATCAAAGCAAACAGGGCAGTTTTGTCCACAAGCACTACTTTGTGTTTACTAACACTAGATTTCATCTCCGTCCTGTGCCTCATCCACTCAGTATCCTGCTGCATCTCCTCACTGCTAGATCTGCTCTGAATAACTGCAAAACATTTAGAGATTGTTCACCTTTTGGGGGGAGGTTATTTCTAAACATATGAATAAGCATACAACACAGAAAATATCACAGTGTGATCCCAGTGGTGGAGCCCCTTCACTGTAAACACAAGCCACATTTTCTTGCTTTTTCTTTCCGTGTTTCATTTAAATTTGAATACAAGAAGATTAGAGTAATCTTGGACTTTAGCAGCCCTTTGGAGTAAAGGCACAAAAGGCAATGAACAGCTATTAGGAAAAATCCTTTCACCACGAGGGAGGTCAAACAGTGGCACGGGTTTTCCTGAGAGGTTATGGAAACTCCATCATTGGAGATACTTGATTTTTGATTGAACAAGGCCCTATAACCAAAGTAAAGGCTTGCAACTCCTATAAATTATAAATTTATCAGGATATAGCTAATATTATCTTGCCTTGAACCCAAATATAGATGTACTAAATAACCGTATGTAAATATTCTGCAACACTGATGGTGCAGACAGACAAAATGTACGAGCATTTTACAAAAATATGTGGGCAATGGGACCACCAGAGATTTACACGTAGTTGCATGGAAGAAACACACAAGTAACAGAAGGTTGCAAGGTAAGGAACTGCAAATATCCAAAAACATGAGCTGTAAGAAATCTGGTCTAAGGTGTCTCTGCTTTGAACATGGATTTGAATCAGACACTCTCCATAAAATAACACAAAATAAAGGTTTTAAAAGTGGAACTTTTGAAGTGACACATTTAAAAGAGCACTCACCCTCCCTCTGCTTCTTTTATCCTCACAAGTGGCCTATTATCATAGAATCAAAATGGTTCAGGTTGGAAGGGACCTTCAGGATCACCTAATTCCAACCCCCCTGCCTTGAACATATTTTATTGTTGTTTTCTTTGTGCAAGTAAAAGCCTTAATTAGTCAACTAAAGAAGGATAACCTAGATCAAGAAAACAGTTTAGGTTGAATTTAGAGATTTGGTTATTTTTAAAAGGTGAAATTCAACTCCAGTCAATTCTCTTAGTAGAGACACAAGCAAAAAAGTAGCATAAAAGACAGAAACAGTTTAATTCTCTGTTGATGGTATTGATACATGAACAAAACCCCTCAAGTACCACAGAAATAATCCTGGTGAAACCTCAGAATTTGAATCATGTTTTGCTTAAGCAAAGCTGGAATAAACTGTAACAATTCTAAATTCTAAGATCGCTTGGCTAAAATCTACTCCAAGTGGAAGAAATCCTCAAATAGATTTAATTTTTTTCAGTATTCAAAAAAACATTTGTCCTTTCCCTGGTCAAGCAGCTAAAGCTGCTTTTAACTGGCTGCATAGGGATAGATCCTAAACAGAGGGGGAAAGTTCTAATTTAGGAAAGAAGTAAATCAGTCCGTAACATATAACTGCTATATGATCAGAGGGATATACATGAAAGAAACAACATGAAAATAATCAAGAAGAGCAATAGTTTGAAATTACTTAAGATCAAGAAAGAACAGTATGGAAATCTAAATATCACGAAAAACCAGCAGGCCACATATCCTGCTTATGATATTGCTGCAGAAGGTATTTCATAACATAAATCAACTTAATTTATATTATTAATATAAAAATTAAGAAAGGGGGAGGGAGATATATTTATGTAGACAGAGAATAAAAGAAATCTGTAACAAAGCAAACAAACAAACTTACATTAAAGAGCAATGCCAAATAATTTCCTGGGATCATCCCAATTTATAACTTGGAAAAAAACCCCTGCAGTTCTGTGAGGGAAAATTAATAAAATAAAATCATTCCTCTATCACAAAACTGAATTTTTGGTAGTTTTCTTTCATCCATGGGCATGAGGTGGCTTCTTTCCTTTAGGTGTTTGAAAACCCGTTATACGGGTTAGAAATCGAACACTGAAATATCACAATAAATTAGTCATGTTCATTTTAAAATTTTTGAAAATGTAGACACTTTGAAATTTAAAAAATGTCTAAATTTAATTATTTCTACATATGCCAATATAATTGTTGAGCATGTTTTTATCTTCCCTGTAGATCATTCAAGACAATGAAACAATATTAGAGAGGATCTGTTTATACTGGATTCTCATATAGGCATTCCAAAGATTTCTATGGATAAAGACTCTAAACATAAAAAAAACAGAACAAAGACTTTAACTAGAAAAGCTGTTACCTGACTGATATTTTTGTATCCACAAATTATTTATTATTTTAATTTTTAGCAAAAGGTTAAAACAAAAAAATAAGGAACAATGTGAAAACAAATTATTATCCTTTGATGGATGTTAATTTCAAACATAATTATGACACTTGGACCAACAGTTTGCTACTTTTTATCAGAATAAAAAAGGAGACAGGAATAAAAGTGCTTACATATTAGGAACATGGACATTATTGTAATGAAATAACCTATTTTTCTGTTTCAGTTTCAGGAGCTGATTATTATATTGAAAGATTCTTTGGAGGAGGCAGAGAATAATGTGACTTTCTCCACAAAGTATTCTTCAAGGCTCTAGTTGTTAAGGATCAGATTAATCTTCACAACACTTTTTATGACTTTTCCCAGGTTTTGTTATTATAGGTCTAGATTATAATTCTAATTGTTTCACGACCTCTAGAAAACTTACAATAGCTTACTTTTCGGGGTAGCTTGGACTCATTTTAGACTATGTCCCAACACTGGACTAATTGCACCATCACTGAGATGTCACAGATTAAACTGGGAGAAACAAAGGGGATAAATATCTTGAACTCCAATTTTCCTTCCAACTACAGGGGAACACAGATATTGAATCAAAGCAAATACTGAAAGACTGCACAATGCAGTGCACCATTTATCCCATTTCAAACCTTTAATCACTCTATTAGTTTCATTGTTGAGCACTTGCATAGGCATTAAGAGGCATTTCTCTCATTTTGATACCAAAACATCTTTCCCCTGGCACCAGCAGATACAATGTTTATGCTGTTTGCCTGGCCATTTGAAAAGAAATTTTCAGCTGGGTAGTTGTTTTTGACAGTCCAAATATATATAATCAAGTAATTTGTTATTATATGAATATGGTAGAAGAATGATTTCAAAAGTATGATCAGTTTTACGCTGCCAATGCCATACTAGTCAGCTTACTGGATATTACTAAAATACAAATGACTCAAAACAAAAAATAGTCACCAATATCAAACCTATGTGAAAAGGGGCTCCTTCAGCTTTTCAGCAGGATCAGGAGTGAACAGAATTCCTCAGGAGAGAAGCATATAAGGATAGAATCACAGAAGGGTTTGGGTTGCAAGGGACCTTAAAGTTCATTTAGTTCCAACCTCCTGCCATGGGCAGGGACAAATTCCAGTAGACCAGGTTGCTCTGAGCCCCATCCATCCTGGCCTTGAATGGCAATTGCCTTAATGGCAATTTCAATGCCATCACAGGAATGGGACATCCACAATTTCTCTGGGTACGACGGTTCAGTATTTCATCACCCTTTGTAAAGAATTCCTTCCTAGTATCTAATATAAATCTACTCTCATTCAGTTTAAAGCCATTCCGCCTTTTCTTGTCACTAAATACCCTTGTCAGAAGTCCCTCTCCAGCTTTATTTCAGATCCTTTAGGTACTGGAAGGAGCTTTAAGATCTCCTCAGAACCTGCTCTTCTTCAGACTGAACAATCCCAACCCTCTCAGCATGTGCTTATAGAACAACAGAGTAGAGAAGCAGAATCACCTCCCTCAACCTGCTGATCAGACAACTACCGGAAGAAGAAGAAGGAAAATAATCCCCCACAAAACCAACCAACTAAAACCCAAATAAACAAAAAAACAAACAGACAACAAACCCCAGACATTACAGATGACAAACACATTTTGGATGACTGGTAACAAGGACACAGGAAAGGAAATGAAAACGTTTGTTTCCTAACCAGACCAGTCAAGGAACAAATAAACAGCAAATAGTAAATATGGTGAAGAAAAACTTATAGAAACGACATCTCCAAACCACTGAGACTGAAACAGGTGAAATGGATGCATAGGGTTGCCATGGGTTTTCAGGGTTTTTCTTCAGCCAGCTGAAGTGCAGTGTTACCAGGTCTTGGAAAGTGTATAAAATTCTTATTTTTCCTGCTTCAAATACTGTGAATCATTAAAAAGACAAGAAGACAAGGTGGTAGAAAGCCTCACAGAAATCATGTGAGGGGAAAATGCAGGACTGCATGGCACCCAGAGGTCCAGTGAAGGCAGGCTGTCTATGGAACAGCAGTCATGCACTTCTTTGGGTTTACTGTGCATGAAAAGAGCACTGCAGCAAACGTGCTCTGTAAAAATTAAAAGTGTTTTAAAACGAGGGAATAAGAATGCATTAAAATAGCAAGTGGTGTGTTGCAGGATGAAAAAGAAAATGGAGCAGTTTGGAAAATTTATTGCAAAAGACAATACTAGTCTAATGGAAAGGATTAGTTTTGGAGGAACATATGTATTGTTATCTCAAGGCCAGACATCTTATTTCACATCCACAGTGCAAAACAATTGCACTATTTATACCATAGATGTTGCCTTCCTTTTTGCAAGAAAAAAAGTAGTGTTGGGAATCAATGACAGTGTTTATTACCTCTAATAAACAAATGGCAAAAATGTGTTTGCTATCTGTGAGCCTGTCAACACACAAAATGGTTGTCCAATTTAATGTTCTGTAGCACCAATAATGGTTCTTTATCAAGAAATAAAAATGTCCACCTCTTAAAAATACTACAGTAAAGAAAATTCTTTTGGTTTAGTGTTAATGAGAAAAAAGTAAAAGTTCTAAGTGTGAGACAGTGATTCAGAGAAAAATTGTGAATGTAGGTGGGAGGTTCACTTATCAGTTCTTGCTTTCAATAACCATTTTACAAATCTTCAGCCCAGCTTTTACCAATAAAGCTGCAAAAGCACTCCGTTATAGAATCATGGAATGGTTTGGGTTGGAAGGGACATTAAAGATCATCTAATTCCAAACCCCCTGCCATGGGCACAGACACCTTCCACTACACCACGTTGCTCAGAGCCCCATCCAACCAGGCCTTGGGGCATCCACAGCTTCTCTGGGCAACCAGTTTCAGTGCCTCATCACCCTCACAGTAAAAGATTTCTTCCTAATATCCAATCTAAACCTACTCCTATTTTGAAGCCATTCCCACTTTTTCTGTCATAGTGTCCTGCCTCAAGCATGACTTTGCAATACCAGACTTGTAACTCAAGGGCGTATTCAGTGCACCTTTTATGCCTTTGCTGTAAGCCCGGAGGGTTTAAAAGCTTTTCAGTATTATTACATTAATAAGAGGTATCTAGAAATTTTTTTAAAATATAGAATACAACAGAAATCTATTCAAATATTACCCTACAGAATGAAAGCTACAGAATGAAGGTTTTGTATTCTGAGAACTAACAAATGCTTTCATAGTTTGAAATACTGGCAAAGTTTTAGTAGCACCTAAAATAAAAAACACACCTTTGCACTTATTCCCCTCTGCGGTTTGTGCTGCATATCTGCACCCTAGTGGCTTGGTTTTGGCAGACAGATTCACAGAAATCACTTAGGAACTCTAAAAGCCAAATGAAACCTGTACAGATTGCTGGGCATAGATTCCAGCCAGCTGTCCTTCTTTATCTTTAGAAATGCCCTGGAATTATAATTTCTTAAATTTATCTTAGCTAATATCCTTTCCAAGTCATGCACAACAGGTTGTAAAATAATGGCTTGACTGTACACATTTATTAAAAAAAACAATTTCTTATAACCCGCAGTGTGAAATTTATACCATTCTGATTATCTACCACAAATGGATACAATAGTTTAACTTTACTATAGGTGTTAGATTTGTTCAAACTGTGGAGACTCATTTCTCTGTTCTTAATCTTATGTTTGTTGCCATAGATAACCTCAGATAGATGTTACTGTAACTCAGCTCAGTATAAGGTCAAACAGAATTAAGGAAGAAGGCGATAAACTGCATTATTTAAACATGGCTTTGCTACCAGGTAAGAAGAAGAAGAAAACCAGAAACATAGTTTCTAAATTGGTTCTTTAAGGTCTCCTCATTAGCAGTCCATTAGCAAATTCTTAATCCCCAGCAAATGGCAATTGTGGTTTTTTGTTTTGAGAAAAAAGTGAAATTATTTTCAGAACAAAAATATTTTTAAATATCTCTCCTCTTTATGCACTAAATATGCAAAAAATGCTAGTCAAAAGGAAATGTTTGCTTACTTTTGAAGGTTATCTGAATGAGAAGCTCCCATTCAAAGTAAGAGATCTGTTTAAGAGAAGAAACTAAAACTGGGAATTATTTCTAAATATTTTACAATGTGTGTGTATACTCATAGAGATACAAGTCCAACCATCCCATTTATCTTGAAAAGCAGATGCTCATATATGATGTCCTTAGTAGAGGTTGAATGCAGGGAAATATCTGTCTTCAGAGTAATCAGCAAAAGAGCTGTTAGAAATCACTGAGCCTCTGAAAGAAAAAAAAAAGGCTTTAATCAATATCAGTAAACTAAACATGGGATATTTCATTTTTACAGCTTTATTTTACAATCCCAGCAATACTAACAACCACGTTATCTCAGGCGATGTTTGTGCAATGGTACGTGTCTAAGGATGTCTTCCAAGCAACAAGCAGATGGACACAAGTTCAGGTGCTGAACATTAACAGTTCCCTGATGACTTTAGATGAAGATGTATGCACTCTACAGCCCTGTAAATAGGCCACGTTTTCAGCACTTATGCAAGAATTAGATTCCTAGCTTTAGCTATTTAATGTAACAGCAAGAGCAGACTACCAAATAGAACATAAATCCCTATAACTGTAAGATCTTGTATCAAAGACATGAGAAATAATTCAAATACCAAATGCAGCATTTCAGGGTTAATACCTAGATTTCAGAATATAATACCTAGATATCAGAAAAAAATCTTGGTTGTACACCCTACACAAGGTCACAGCTCTTGGCTGCAAACCAGCTAATCTATTTATCCCAAAAAGCAAAACTCTGAGGCATGATGTTCCCACTCAGCTGAACGCTGAAGAAGCTTATGTGAATGAGTCTATGCACCTCAATCACTTATCTATCTGATTCATGAGGTTGCAAGAGTTCAGATTCCTGAAAACATAACCTCCTGAATGACAGCCAAATGCAAATCACGAGTCAGCACCGCTGTGCAACCACCCAGCAAGTGGGAGGATTTGCCCGGCTCCTCCAGAGTACAACTGCTCCTTAAAGAGGTTTGAGGTAGAGCTTAGAGGTCATAATTACATATGAAATGTGGTGATTCTATTGACTGAGAAGGGAAGCTAATTAAAGCAAATTTATGTATACAAAATGGAAAAGTTTCAAGACTAGCTAAGCAAAAAATAATTTCAGAGCATAATGTCAACCTAATGTGAAACTGAAGATTGTAAGCTGGGTGTTGAAATACCCTTAGAAAGAAGTAGGATGTAGAGTTCTCCCATTTTGGATGGTAGTTCTTATGCCAAAATGGAGAAAGTACAGATGCAGTGTTTTTTCTAAAGGAAGTCTGTTCTTTGTTTTATTTTCTTGCAAAGCATTTTTAAATATATTTTTTATATATTTGTCAAAATTTTGAAAGAAAACAGTATTTTATTCTAATGAATTTTGTTTCCTCCTATGTTCAGTTTTTCAGTAAAAAAAAACAAATGTAAAATGTTATTAAAACAATTATTCAGCACATATTTTGGGATGTTCCAGGAATTTTCTTCCTATTAGAAAGTTTTTCTATTATTTTGCCTAATATTTTCTTCTAATATTTTCTTCCTATTAGAAAACTGCATTGATATCTGCAGTCAGAATAAGGGAGGCATTAAAAATTCTGTGGGGAAATATTCTGGACAATATTTGTTTTGAAGTTATATTGATTTATTCTTTTTTAATTTGTTTTGTTTGGTGTTTCTTTTACATCAGGCTCTTGGGGAACACTGTAGAGTACTAAAAAAGAGGGAAGTTAATCAAGTGACTTTTAATTTTGACCTCTACTATTCCTAATTAAACAGCTAAGGTCAAGAGAGATGCTTTATCAAACAAAGCTCCCAGGTACCTGGAGTCTTATATGTACACACACACGTAAGTATGTTTAAAATGTGTTTTTCCACCCATCTCATTATGCAATCCCCTACAAAACACCCAAACTGGGAAAACAAAATTAATTTCATGTCCAGTATCGACACTGCATAGTGGGTCAACAGTTCTGACTACAGTGACATTTTCTACCGTGTTTGTGATCTTTATGCACTTGCTGACCTCCTCTCCTAGGGTCAAATTGCAGCTATTTCCCATCTCTACCTACATCACTGGCAATCAAGTAGATTGAGATCTTTGTTCCTTTAGTGCTCACCTTGGGCTCAGTACAAGAGCTAAGCATCCAGTGCCCTCCTGGGAGTAACATCTCCTAGCAATGTCTCCATTCTTGTCTTCTGTTGATTCCTTTGAGGGTCCATTCTCAAAAGTCTTAACTCCTTGGTTTCGATTGCTGATTCCACCAATCACCCATTTTGTTTATTTCTTTGAGTATAAGTAAACAAAAGGATTTTTTTCTCACTCACCTGTTGCACAGACATTCATAAAAAATAATGCAAACTATTTTCCAGTACATCAAAAGAATTTAAAGAGGACAAAGTAGCAGAAGAGTAAAAGATGTGTGCAAATGAAATGGGTGAAGGTAAATTGAATAAGCAACTAAGTACCTATTCATTATCCTGGTGAATTTTATCTGATGTCATCTCCCTCTGAGAAGCTAACCTGAATCTGTCCTAGGACCACAAGTTCTCCACATTTCATTTCAAGTGTTGTCAACCTTCCAAGAGCAGTGGATTATTCTTTCCTAGACCATGCTGGGAAGTCAAACATGAACTGAGAGATGTTGCCATTTAACAAAAATGTGCACGAAGCAATGTTGTCTATCCTGTTTCAATGCAGAACAATGGTTCCCAATTACTGATAACTACACAACATACAAGGAAGCAGAACTCTTTGTTTTAGCTTTCTTAACACATCCTGAGCTCTCAGATCTCAGCTCCACCTTATACCTACTTACTGCTGCTCAGAGTTTGCTGACAGAATACCTTCAAGCCATGCAGCATAAGCTGGTAGCTGAAGTATCATAACACCACTAGCTCTTTTGATTACTTAGATACTGTTCCTAAAAATATCTAACATCATCAAGAAGAATGCAAGCTGTTCAATTACACTACGCCATTCTGCAGTATTACAGCATTCATTCCAATTTATGCATCTTTAATTTCATTATGAAAAGGAAAAAAAAATCAGAGTCAATGAGGCAACCTTTAAAGAGTCAAGAAGTGTCTGAATTCTTTGTATCAAAATAAAAAAGCCACAGAAAATATGAAAGATTGTCTCTATGTGCTCCAGTCTTCCAAATTATGTGTGGGGAACTCTCAAGGGTTTCATCTGTTTTATTCTGCTGTCAGGCTCTTCAATAGCCTTTGTTTGCACTGTTTTGCTCTTTTATGTCAAGTTTCTTTCTTTATCCTTCTCTTTCTATACCTTCTCTGATTTTTTTTTTTTTTTGCTGGTGTAGACAAACAGCATTTCTTATGAGCAAAGGTGCTTCAAAAATTCTTGGGCCATTTTCATCTGCCTGAGACAACAATTTCATGACTTTCAAGTTTATACCCATATGTAGGGAACATGCAGATCAAGGTTAAACCTAAAAAAAAATACCAGAAACATACTCAGAGTGAATATGACAGCACAACTCACTACTATAAATGAAATATATTAATGGTTCTTTAAAAATTAATGACACTATGAATAAAGCAAACGACTAATGCACAAGTGCCATCAATGCTTGTGAGTATTAGCAAAGCCACCCGACCTCCTGTCAGTCCCTCCAAATTCTAACTTTCATCACCTCTTTGTTTTCTTCTTTTATTTCCACTCATGAGCCAGTGATGATGATATGAATTGAATCACTTTCCCCATGGAGCACTTGTTTGTGAGCAGCTGGCAAAGTGCCTTCTGTTACCTTGCCTACCAGAAGCTTTTCCATTTATTGGTGGCCATAGCTTAGATCAACCACAGTAGCACACAGCTCTGGATTCATTGTCTGTGCTATGTGAGAAGTGTGGCACCCATACCTTCAGCTTGTTACATATCCAACACTTACCTTTGTAACTTACCTTTGGTGATTTAAACAGCTACCTGGACAACTTAAAAAAAAAGCTATCTGTAGTTGGATAGTTGTAATGATGTTTGGATTCAAAAGCCACTGTGGAAATGTCTGATTTTATTAAGTTTGAAAAAATTGTATTACAGAAAGCATAAAGATTTCTGCACACAGCAGGTGGAACCACAGCAGAGTTCAATGTCAAGGTTTAGGCCTAGATATTTACACTACATGAGTGCAACACAGGTTAGAGTTCTGAAAAACACTTGTCATGAAAAATAAATGTAATTAGAACCAGCTAACTATTCTACAAAACTCAATTCTACTCTACTGTAGTAATCTACAACATCAAGTTGATTATCTCTTGTTTCCCCTCCTCCATTTGTCACATGATTGATTGACAAAATGTGTCTGATGCTTCAGGAGGCAGAGACACACAACTCTATATTTTTTTGCTGTAAGGACTTTTAAAATGATATTCAGTTGCTCATTGAGAGCTTACTAGAAATTGTCACTCTGAGAGTAGATTATAGCTGTCTTAAGTTGCTTTTGGCCATCCCAGTAAAATGATTTTACTGTATTTAACTTTGTTTCACTCTAATGGGATGAGGCAAATGAAGGCTAAACACAATCAAAGTTTAAGAAGTTGTTGACATTACAACTCTTTTTTTTTTAATAAAAAACCCTTTAAAATATATGAAGTGGATTTAATTTTAACAGTTCCTAACCTATGACTGCCTGTTAGAAATTCTAAGAAGCTTGTGTTTTTTCATGTTAGTTATACCAAGGTACAATAGCCTGTAAAGTCTATTTTCCTATTAAAAATGCCTTCAGCTGCAACCATTAACCCTATCACAAAATGTTGCTAAGCCCAATAATATCTCCAAAATTAGAATAAGTTTCTGTAGGATGCATGAAAGCACTTTGAAAAGAAAGAATACAAACTAAACAATTATATTTCAATCCATTCTGTTAAAGTTGAAAGACTATTTAGTGATTACATCTTTGAAAACTGTTCAGAATTCTTTAAAAATTGCAACTTCTGACAAGACAGTAGCTCATCCAGCTAATAGGCAAATAAGACAAAATACCTCCCCACATACTTATAATACAGTAATAATACAGTAATTAGGTAAGAAGTCAATACATTAAAGAGATCTGTACTGCCCAGATATTTCTAATAAATATAACTACATCTAAAATATACTTTGCCTTCTAATACTCATGTGATGACATTTCTAAAATAGTCTAGTAAACTTAGAGTGAAAACAGTACTTATGCTGAGAGTAAGACTGGCTAAGGCATAAAGCGTTCACAACAGTAAAATCACATGATTTCAGAAACACTATGCTCTTTCTATCATAAAAACTACTGAAATTGCTCCCCCATTTGTTAGCTCAGTGAATCTGAGTTACCTCTGCTTAGATACTGTGTGGAATGGTTCTTCTGGGAAAAAAAAAAAAAAAAAAGTTACCATTTAAGTCTCATACAAAACTGGCTTTAATAGGGTCAAATTGGCTGCTGTGGTGAAGACTGTTCCAGTCAGGAAAGCCCAGTGCATCTGTTCTCATCACAGCAATTCCATTTGTTCAAGTTTCAGACCTAAATGAAAAGTTTCTGCGTACTCAGAAAATTCCACATCTCATTCCCCTGGTTTTGAAGGGATGGGGGGAAAAACCCAAAAACCCTACAAAGCTCATCTGTAGGAGTTGCCAAGTAAGTGAAGTAAGATGACAAGATACTTTAAACACTCAGGAAGACATACTCTCCCAGTAAAGAAGTGTTTAAAGTCAGGGTTACTGGTAATTTTAGACTGTACTGTCAAAAAATAAGATGTCATATAAACTTCAGATTAAAACTGAAAAATCACTTCATTAAGTTAGAAAAGTATGTGTCCATAGTACTGCCTACTGATATTTTTTACAAGTTTACAGTGCAAACCCTCCAAAGTCTATGCAATTATGGAAGTAATTAAAAGCACTACTTAATTCCCTACTAAATAAACATATTCCCAAACTCTATAATCAGTGTTATTGTCTTGGTTACTAGTGACATTTTTTTCTCCTCATGTTGTAGCACTTCTCTTAAAAAAGTTCTGAAAAATTTTAATGATAAGGATTTCAGATTCTTTTTCTTTTATTTTTTTTTTTCTTTTTTTTTTTTTTTTAAATACAATAACATCTACGAGCCACCATGGTATTCTGCCAAATTATTTTAGACAAAAATACACTGTTGAAGATAACTCCAACTGAAATGTCAGTAGTTTACTCTGTCAGTACTTTTGACCTAAACTTCAAATCCCAGAAGAAAAAACAATATTAATATTAGATTTCCTGAAATCTAAGTCTAGACATAATCCCACGGCGATGAAGAGACAACCTAGTAGAATAGGGTCACAGGAATAAGCATTCCAACAAAAAATGAACCACATGCATTTAAAGGCATATTGGTATGAAGTGCAGGTGCTCTAAATTTCCCACAGAGTTCCCTTCAACTTTCCGTGCAGCCTGTCACTTACAAAAAGAGCAACAATTTCATAAGTATTAATATTTCTCTGTAAAAAGAGGGAGTGAATAGCACTTTATTGATAATCTATTGTTCAATACTAGGACTCAGTAGCAATAAGGAAAAGGTTGATAAAACCAAGGACTCTGTTGTAAACTCATCCAAGTTATTTCAATGAACCTCTGGTTTATGAATATACTCCAAAAAGTAAGAATATAGCTATAATTATTAGTCACTGAGCACAAATCTTCATGCTCTGAAATGGAAATCTTTTACCCTTATCAACCTTACTCAAAAAAATTACTGTATTTCCCTCCCAAATTAAGAGAGTTGCCTTTAATTTATAATGTTGCATGCTGCAACAGTCAGAAATCTGGACACAGAATGAATTTGAGGCATACAGGAAAAAAAGTAATTAAGATTTGGTTCAAAGATTACCTTTAGAAAAAAAAATACTACTATCTTTACTCATGGTATAACATATGCGAACAAACTTTACTTCTCAAAACCCACGTTTGGAGCTAACACGCATTGATGTTAAATCAGTAAAATACTCAGTAATCTTTATACCAGTCATAAAATGTCAAAGTATGTAGCAAAGGGCCTTATTTTCCATTAGGAAATATATGACAAGAAGCATTTGTGTTTGCCCAGCTTACTCTCAGACGCTGAGAAACACCACATAAGGACACGCTGCTGCAGTTGACTCAGGCAGGGACTTCCCACTGATTGCCAGGATATCTGGACCACAGCAGGAAGGAGGCCCAGGGTCCATTAAAAAAACCTGCAGCTGCGTAATTTAAGACTCCATTGTAATGCTTATGTACAAAAAGGCAAAATGAAGTTTGAAGGGTATTAAGTGCCTTTTAAATGCTGAACCGTGTGGCAAATCAAAATGGACATCCAAAACCACAGACAACCCTGCAGATTTCTGAAGATTTTCACTAACCTTCTTGGGTTATGTAATTATGAATATGCCACTACAGTAAAATGACTGTAATTAGAGATAGTGAAAAACAAAATTATGATTAATAGCACACTGTAATTCTCTGTATATTATATATTGGGTCTACTCCAACAGTCCTTACTCATGTAGGAGTCCAAATAAAGATCTATGGAATCAGATGAAAAGGTAGCAAAATTTAACATTCATCTCAGTAGTATGAGTGTCTTTTAAATTCACACCACCTGTGTTTCTATTTATATACTGTGTAGAACAACTCTAGGCTTAGAGAAACAACAACAAAATTCAATATCTAGAAATAAAGCACTTAAAGCAGAGGAACAGGAAAATAGTATTTGCTCCCAGGATGATTCAACTTCCAGTTTAAAGACATACATAGATTTTTTTTTTTTTTCTTTTTCGAAGAGGAAACTTGATTGTATATTGAAACAGAGAAAAACCATGTCCCTTTCATAACTACACATTCAAAATCTAGAATTCAATGCAATGAATATCCAGGTAGTTTATTTACGTCATATGTGTTTTCAGAAGAAAGATTTTAACAAAGCTCCAAGAAAAGAAAAGAGAATTATGACCTAAGTTAGTTTCTTAAGATTTGGGGTTTTTTTTCTCTTTTTAATAAGTATTCAGTACTGAAGAGAAAAAAAAGAATACTGTCCAGATAAATAATAAAAACTGCAATTGCAGAGTAGTTCCATTTAGTGGCACTAATTCCAATAAGTGGAAAGCACTAAGTAAGATAAAAAAGTAGGTTTCTGTCAAAAGGTTCATGTCAGAATCACAGATGAGGTTTAAATATGACAGGCATTGCCCTAAAAAAGACCATTTCCACAGAGAAATTAATATAACAACTATAAAATAAACATTATAAAATTATAATTAAATGTATAATTGTATGTTAATTTAATAATTATAAAAATTGTTATCTAACACAGTAGTTTCTTAAGAGTGCATGAAGGCAGAATTTTTTGAATTTTAGTTAGTTTATACACTGTTAGTGCTTTCAGCAAGTGCTGGAATTTCTGTGGCAATATGCATTTTTGGTGAATGACAAATATACTATCATACCAGTCCTATATTTTGGTTTTATCTTATCAGAAGAGTTTGCTTGCATGATTTTCTGGGTCTTCAAAGCACCTGGAGAAAACAGGTTTGTTCCCACCCATTTTAAAGAAAAACTTATAGCCAGCAGTCACATTGATCAAGAATGAGTTATTTTTGCACAGGTTGCGGGTTTTTTTTTAAGTAAAGAAAAAAAAAAGGAAGTGTTCTTGCTGAAATTCTTCTCTGTTGTATTTTAAAGAATGGAAGAGAATAAAAAATTCTCATGCTAAAGGTATTATGCAAGGTAATATTTGAATTCAGGTTACTGATCCCACAAACCCACTGACAGATATTGAGGTCATGTAGGCTGCTTTTGAACCTTGCAGAATAGAGTGAGGCCCATCCCACAGCAATCCAAGCCCGTGATAGGCCTATAAAGAGACCCCCACTGACTGGGTGACCTACATCCCAACAACAAACGAGTCAATCCACCTTATGGCAGACTAGCAAAACCTACAAAAGCTTTAAATTGGACTGTAAAGACAGAAAGCACAAGCTTTTCTTTTACTTTCAAGGGCAAACCTTCTGCTGACTGACCGTTTAACAAAGCAAGTTCTCCAGTGAGATTATTCCAAACTTGTCCATCAGGCTGCCCTTTTCACGTCACTGTCTGTCAGACAACTAGTTCAGCACTGCTGAATGCCTGAGCCAGCATGATCATCACGTTCAGCGACTGCACCAAATTACATCTGTAACTGGTATTATATTCAGTCATTATTGCTCAATTTTATTTTGCAAATACTATTTGAAAGAGATACTGTAAGATAAATATAAAGGTAAAATTGTGTGCTTATGGGAGATCTCGACAGTGGTGTCGACTCAGTGTATGTGATAAATCCCAAGCACTCAGAGCCACATGACAATCACACAGAACATTTCTTTGTTGTTGTTTTAATGAGGATAAACCAGGGACAAAATTTGGTGGTGGTAAGGAGATTTATGTTGCACATTTTTGTTAAGTCAGCCTGTTATGGGATTGATTCTTCCCATTTATTGAAATCCCTCTGGAACACACAGTTCTGTAAAACTCTTCTAAGGAATGGCAAGCAGAGCAACTTAGATCAGTCCTATTCTCGGGTCTTGTATCTGATAATAAAATACCAAGTTGCCTTCGTTGTTATCTAGTACTACCTGTTAAACACTCACACTGTGCCAAGTCTGGTTATGAAACCTGTTGGATTTCTGACAGATATCCAGGAGAAATTCTTAGATTTGAAGAATTCAGAAAAAGAAAAAAAACAAACAACAAAAAACCCCACAACAACAAAAAACCCCAAACAAACAAAAATAAAAAACCAACAAAACAACAAAAACCAACTAACTAAAGAAAAACAACTTTAAAAATAATGTCATTTTTTCAAAGGAAAATCAACATGGCAACACAAAACCAATGGTAAACAGTAGTTCTGCAGTGCTGCACATGGAAAAATACATACTTCTCCTAAAGTCCTAGAAAATTTTCTTGATCAAGTACTGTACAACTGGTACAGAGAACAGAAAGCACACAGAGAACAAGTGCATTTTTGCATCAATATTGTAAACTATTGATACAAAGGAGTGTGACTTAAAGGTCCCTCTTAGTTCCTAAGCCTCCCCCAGACCATCAGATGGCTCCTTTCAGGTAAGAGAAAGTTCCATTATTAGAGAAAAGTATAGGATTTTATTCCTACACCAACAGTAGGGAAAAAAAGTAAAGATAGTGGTTAAGGACTAAAAAGGATTTTTGGACACATTTAATTCAAATTAAAATAGACAATCTTAACAAGTGTGACGATTTACAAGCATAATCAAACTGCCCTTCCCTTCTACAGCTGTCAGGGTCATTTTCCCAGGCTGTTATTCTGACTACAATTCAACTCTCTCCTTCTGTTTCTGCCTTTATTTTATTTAGGAGACTTACTTATCTTTATTTCAAAGACATTTCTGATTTACCAGCAAAGGAAAGTCAACAGGAGAAGTCTAGATAACTTGCTGCCAGAACGGAGATAGCACGAGGCCACTATCTACAGAATCAGTCACTACAGCTGCCTATCTCTCCAGCAGTTCCCAGGCAAAGAGGTGTTATATCAGCTACTGTGCATCTTTAAGGAAATGTATACAGAGGGGAATGAAGCAGCATTGGTTAGAGACAGGTAAAACAGTAGTCCTGAAACCAGGTCTGAAAATGTATCCGAGGAGGCTGCCAGCTGACACGGAAGAGGAATTCAAAGGACTGGTGTTTGCCCTGGGTACTGTGAAAGAACTCCAAATCCATAGCTAAGGTATGTATACTCATTTTAATCGTGCCTAAGAAGGAATGTTTGAAGTCAGAGATAAGCACACTGCAGCAACAACAAAGTTAGTTGGATGACCTAAAACCCTGCTGTGACTTGCAAATTTTCCGACTGCTGTGGATGCGCATCCATTGTGAAACCACTTCCTCTGCCAATCGTGATAGGGTGACTATTCCATCTATAGATACATTTGCTGAAACAAAACCCTTAAATGAATTCACTTTTCTGATGAAGCATCATGGAGGGCACCTTGAACTTAATGGCAGTTTCGTTGTGCTTGCAAAGTGTGAAGAAAGTGCAAGTCTCTGAGCTAATATAGCTCAAAGATTAATTTCTAGCCTTAATGATTTTGTGAAACTGCCTTTTGAAATCATTATGATCATACAAATTAGCTTTAAAGTCCTTCTAACAATGTGCCCCGTCTTTCACAAAATACTTCTCAAGTTGCAATGAGGACTTATTTTCATTAATGTATATTTTGGTAAGTGTATCAATAAAGTATTTGTTAATAGTATACTTGTGTGAATTTTGCCAGACTACAGGCATTTCCAAGAGACTAAATTCAACAGTAATACAGCGTCTAAGTATCTGAAATATCATTCAAAAAAAAAAAAGTGCTGAACTATTCAAATACACATCCTTTACTTCTTTCTTTTCTGGTGTAAGGGAGTAAAAAATAGATTCAGCATATATCTAGCTTTAAGGAAAGCTTCATAAGATTCTGGAATTGTAGAAATAGACTTAAAAAAGAAAAACGAGCAGAGATATATGGGGATACTTGCAGGAACAGGGAATGTAGAGAGCTGCTGTATACACTGCTACAAGTATGAATTTATTTTCATATTTTAGAATATACATAGGTATTCTTGAATAACAGCACATTTTATGACAGTGCTTACTTTTCAAAACATATTGGGCTATTTGGAAGGTTTTTACTTTCGTTTTGCTCCCTTTAAATGCTTCCCTTGCTCCCATAATGCATAAAGGTTATTAACACACTTATTTGTTTGTGTACACATGCAACCACAATAAATGAAACACAGCATCTGGACATATTTAATTCAGAAATCACTGAACCAAAAGAATCAGAAATCAAAGCCAAGAGAACAGGCAACAGTAACTGTCATGCTCTGACAGGGAAAGCATCAACAGCATACGCTGCGCTCCCCCCGGTGCATAGTTAGACAAGGACAAAATCCTAACAGCATTTGGTAGGGGAGAACGCTTTGGGAACATAGGGGTCCCCAGCCCCAGTTTGGAAAAGCTGGTAGAGACCACAAAACTGACAACTTCCCTTATGCAATGGCTCTTGTGTCACAGGGCAGTGCTTGGGTGAGCCCTACAGAGCAGGACTGGTGTCACCCTCCACGGAGCTGTGGCACACAGCACTGCCTACAGCCTCAGCAGTGCCTGAACCCAGCTCACCGTGGGTTCCTGCAAGATTAGAATACAATGCTCAGCTGGGCTGAGAGAAACCTGATGAAGTTCAACAAGGGCAAGTGTGGGGTCTTGCCCCTGGAGAGGAATAACCCCAAGTACCAGCACAGGTTTGGGGCTGACCTATTACAGAGAAGCTCTTCAGAAATAGACCTGAGAGTTTTGGTGGGTGACAAGTTGACCATGAGCCAGCAGTGTGACCTTGTGGCCGAGGGAATCTTGGGGTGCACCAGAAAGAGCGTGGCCAGCAGGTCGAGAGAGGTGATCCTGCCCCTCTGCTCAGCCCTAATGAGGCCACACCTGGAGTATTGTGTTCCATTCTGGTCTCCACAGTTCAAGAAAGACAAAGAGCTACTGGAGAGGGTCTAGCAGAGGCCACTATGGTGATGACAGGCCTGGAGCATCTCTCTTATGAGGACAGACTGTGGGGGCTGGGCCTGGTTAGTCTGGAGAAGAGAAAACTGAAAGGAGATCTCAGTAATGTATATAAATATCTCAAAAGTGGGTGCCAAGAGGATGGTGTCAGACTCTTTTCAGTGGTGCCCAGTGGGAGGACAAGGAGCAATGGCCATAAACTAAAACACAACAAGTTCCACCTCAACATGAGGAAGACCTTTCTATTGCTAGGGGCAGAGTGCTGGAACTGCCCAGAGAGGGTGTGGAGTCTCCCTCTCACATTCAAACCCACCTGGACACGTTTCTGTGTGATCTGCTCTGGGTGACCCTGCCTTGACAGGGTGCTTGGACTGGATGATCTCCACAGGTCCCTTCCAACCAGAATCAATTCTGTGATTCTGTGAATTTTGGTTTATACCAATTCCACTGAGTTTAATATAGCTCTCCTTGGATTTTTAGTAAAGCGCCTGTGATATCACTCCCTCCTCTCTGCTGGTGACAGTTTTTGCTTGGTGTCTGGCCTGAAAACTTTTGGCAAAGAGCAGCTGAAATTTCTTTTCCAGTTAAAAGATTTGTCTATTCCTCTTTTAGATAAAAGCACTTTGAAACAGTTAGGATTTGTCCTCAAGAGCAAAAGCCTTAAAGAATATTAGCCAAGGTTAAAAAAAAATAAAAGGAGAGCATAAAGTATGCTTCCATTGCCACTCATGAAAAACTGCATGTAGCATATGTGTGTCTATATATAGGCATATGTTTATGCATATTTATAAGAAATCTTAAGTATATGATTCACAACAGTTATTTTTGTGAACTACATCTGTTTTCAAGATTCATACATGCAGTAGTGCAGTGTCTGAAAAAGATCAATCTGAAATAATCCATGTGTCACAATACTACAACATGCAGATTACATCAAAATTTACTGTGAATCACAGTTGCACTGAGTCTGGTTGGGAGGGAGTTAATTTTCTTCTGGTTCGGTGCTGTGTTTTGGATTTGTGGCCAAAAGAATGTTGATAACATACTAACATTGTAGCCAGAGCTGAACAATGTTTGCACAACATCAAATCCCTCCCTGCTTCTCCCTCTGCACTCCTAGTGAATATACTGGAGATGCACAAGATATTGGGAAGCGTTGCAACCAAGCAGATTACATGAATTAGTTGAAAAGATATTACTTCATCATCAGTAATAGAAGGGGAAAAGAAGAGGATTTAGAGAGGTTAGCCATATTTTGCTTATGAACTGGCTGGACATCCGTTTACCCATGGGAGGTGGTGGTAATTGCTTTTGCATCACTTCTATTTCTGTTCTCTCTTCTTCTATTTTTCCTTCAATTACTGAGCCACTTTGTCTTTACCCACAAGTCTCATTGCTTTTATTCTTCCTTTCCTCTTCCCCCATCCAGCTGGGCAGGAAGGGAGAATGAGAGAGCAGCTATATGGTGCTTAGCTGCCTTCCAGAATTAACCCACAGCAACAGGCTAGTTAAAAATAAGTCTATTTTACAACAAGTGACATCAACATTTGGTTTAACCAAATGAACACATCTATATTCTACCTGATTTTCCACCATAAATTTGATGTCCTCGATGGATCATTTTCAATTGAGTTTTCATTTAATTTTTTGTTGTTTTAATCCTCTAATAATGCTCATTCTTGAAAGGAAATTATAGAAACATGGAATGGTTATGGTTAGGAAGGAACTTAGAGGACATCTTGTTGAGTTTTGAATAAGAAGTGAAGGCTGTGTACAGGAGAATGATGTTTCCTTTTTTCTTTCTTTCTTTTTTTTTTTTTTTCCTTAAACTATAATCACTCTAAACTCACCTTCTGAAAGGTTTTCAGTTGAGGTTTTGGTTTTTCTCCTGTACACACCCTGCACCTCTTATTCAAAAGGGTATTTTCCATTCAGCACAACTTAAAACTAACATTCCAACTAACTCAATGTGCACTCAAGAATTTAGAATTTAGCAGACTTCCAACACTGCAGTGCATGCACATCCAGGTCCATGCTCCTGGAAACACAAAAGTATGTCCATATAACAAAATAAAAAGCTCCCATATACACCAGTGAGCAAAGTAACTCCAGAAGGCAGGTTGTATAGCTGCATGAGCACAGAGCTTGAATTGTAAGAATATTTACAGCTTTCTAAGGTTCTCCTCTGTGTGGTGGCACGTGTTAAACACCTTCCATGAAACACTTCATTTGGTGTTATACGCAAAGCACTTTCTTGAGGAATAGGCAGGTTAAGAAGAATCCCACATATCCCAGAAAATAAGCATTATTGCTATTATTGATATTCCCTACAAATGGGACCTAGTCCTTTTTATACTCAGCACAGAGACAGAGGGACAGTCTTATATTTATTTTTGTTGGAAGGCTGACATCTCCTTTAAATTCTTTATGTAGCACATGTGATTTAAAATACATTATCCACTGGGTAAGAAATAATTCAAAGTTGAATAGAAATGAGAGGAAAGGATGTATCTGACTCTGATCTAGTTGCATGATGCCATCTTGGAAGAAAGAAGTTGAAGGGTTTCATCCCTCATCCAAAAATTATATATGTGTTTTCCCCAGTGAGTATTAGACACTATCTGACACAATCTGAAAACTTATAATTCACCTGAGCTTTGTTAAATATGACTGTTTATTTCTGTCAATCGAAACAAAAACCTTAAAAACTAGTAACTCGCCCACAGGAAAACTGTTAGTCAACAGGCTTGAGTTTTTCAGGTTCCTTCTGTAAGGCTGATAATACAGGTAAAGGTCCCACTGAAAACAAACAAAACCAAAAGAAACAATAGACAGGTATCATTTTAATGACATGGTCAGACCTCAGATATACTGTGCTTTCCACCTTTTCCAGAAAAATTGTAGCTGTCTCAGGCTACCATATTCTGTTCTTTCACAGGAAGCCACTTTTGACATTTCGAGGTACAATATGAGCTACAAAATTGAACTACTCCTCTGCACTTCTCCCTGGCCTGACCAAAAACACTCTAAAACCTGCCTTTTTTTTTTTTTTTTTTTTGAGATGGCATTTTAACTATTGACATATCTTTGTTAATGAATCTGCAGTGGTGTAACAATTTCACATGAGATTATGTCAACTGAACTCCTGAAGTAGTAGTTGTCTTCTCCAGTATCTGTCCCTTCACCGGCTATGTTATAGCCATAAACAAAGATTCTTTCAACACCTGTATCACTTCAGCAAGTGAACTTAGTTGAAACTCTGTGGTGATTATTTCTTCCAAACCTGTACATATCTGCCTCTCCAAACCAAATCTGTGTAAAAGTCACTGTATGCTTAGAAAAGTCCCATATGTCAGAAATATTAGATATAAAGCTGACCTATTGTGATAAGAGATGAGAGGACTTAAAAAGCAGTAATGGTCAAAAGCAGTTTAAAAATAGAAGCCAGAGAAGATTTAGACTTCTGGCTATATGTTATCTGTGAAACTACTTTGGGATTTCTGGTGCCTTTAGCTGCATCAGTGAAGCTGATACTCTGCCCTGCTGGAACAAATGTAAGCCTGGGAGCCCTCAGCTGTACTTTTAGTCAATGGCATTTCATTCATATTGGTCAAGATTTAACCTTTAATGATTTTTGGACTAGGCATGTGCTTGCTGAGTCACTACTTCGAATAAATGCTGGAGAAACATCTTGCAGAAAGAGTATAATGCCACTGAGATCATATTTGCCCTTTGGTTTCTTGTAACCCTTCCCCAACCTACTATTCTCTGTAGTGTTTAGTGATTTGTAGCCCAGCAATAGTCAAGTCTTCATTTACTTCATGCATATGCACTAAATTAAGCTACTTCCCTCCCACCCATATGGTGGTCTGATATGCACAGATGTTATTACAGAGTTCTGTGCCACATAAAATCCCAGCTGTAATACAAAAAAAAAATAAAAATAAAAAAAAAAAAAAAAGAAGGAAGAAAGATAAAAAACTCTTTTACACATCTTCCAAAAAGGCAAAACAATAGAAAATAAGCCCATAAGGAATTGGGTAAACATAAACAGACCCACAGAACATCTGACATAGATACAGATCAGGGACTGAAGATGGAAGACAAAAGAAAAGAAGGATTAGTATTAAATTATTTCAGACGGTGATAATAATTAATTAAAAAATGCTAATCTCTACAAAATAGTAGTTGACAAAATACTTTGACAGTCCTCTGAAACACAAGCAAGCTCTTCTTTCCTAAGGTTTCTCAAAATCCCAGGTTATACATTTTTTTGAACTGAATTGAAGGAGTGTAAGTATCAAAAAATATGTGCTCTATGGGGCAAAGTGACTAATTGGGAAAAATAACTTTTTCAAATCCTTTCAGTATTTTGCAACTATCAAGTGCCTTTCCCTTTTTGATCAAACACCCATGCTCCTATAAAATTCAAAATAAGTTAATCTCAGAGGAAATTAGCTTTCTCTTCAAAACTGATTTTAATTTTGCTGCCTTGATATTTTCCATCAAAGTTTGCAAACCACTGCCTACAGTTTCTGATAGCCCAAAGAATCACACAGCATGCTAGATACTCAAAATTTACACCAGTCATCCACACAATTTGGTGCCTAAGTGACTATAGTGCCAGTAGCTTAGTGGCTTTTTTTTTTTTCTTGTTTGCATGTTTGGGGTTTTTTTTTGTTTCTTTGGAACCCTACAATTAAAAGTGTTCATTGTTTTGTAATTTAAATTGTAATCATTGGCTGAATACAGCTTTAGATGGCATGTGGTTACTGGACATCAAGTCAATAAAAGCAAAGTACCTACACCCCAAGTGTGCATATGCAGACTCTTGGGGTACTTCTTCAGTGACTTGTGCAGCAAGAGGTTTTAGAGAACAGCACAAAGCTGGATCACCCACTGTCATAAATGAGTGCTTGGGGTAGCCCAAAGAATCACCAGCAAGGTATCAGCAAAAGCAGGTTTAATATAAAAGTGAAAGTGTGATAAAGTTCATTGGCAAGGTTTACTCTGTTACTTACTGGATGGCTAGCAAAGTTGGACTAAAATCTAAAATCAATTAATCTGAAACCAAAATCAATACAAAAACTGTCTATGTAGAGGTTGCAGAGGAGAAAGAGTAAGGATAGGAAACAGTAAGGTTGAAAAGGAACAAGGAAGACACTCCCATTGAATCACAAGGTTCAGAGTGGACCCCCTTGCCAAACTTAGCTCCATACTTAAACAGACCAAAAGGCTTTACAGCATTCAACAGCAGTTAATCCATGGCCTAATAAAAAAAAAAAAAAAAGACAAAAGATTCTTATAGAATTTACTGTAAGCACAGCAGTAACTTGCTTACAGGTCTAACTTAGTGACAAGTCCAATATATTTAAGAATCCCAGAGGGCAACATTCACAGATCATTTATTGTGGCACATTCACACTACACACAGAGATAAACTCAAAGGAGAGTGCAAAATTCCCCTTCAGTTCAGTGAAACACTCACATTGGATGCCTTTGCATCTTCTCAACAGGTGAGGGGTTGAGCCTTGAGGAGTGGAGATATCAGCCACTGCAGTCCAGGAAAGCTCAAAAGGTCTCTTTTAGGTCCACAGCTTATAGGATCACAAGAGATTTGCCTTTAGTCAAAGTAATTTTCCATTCTGGTCACAATTTCCTTAAAAGTTTGATAACAAAAATTTTTTTTCACTTGGAGTTGTTATTCAAGCAAGAAGATTAACCCTCCAAAGCTGTAGGTTAAAAAACAGGAGCTCCTTACAGCACTGGTTCCTGAGAGCAGACAGTGGTTTTCATAACCTCAAGAGGAGCTGAGCCCAGGAGCTGCTCATCAAGGCCAAGGCTTAATGAGCATTTCTGAGATCATAGTGCTGCACAAGGAGGAGAAAAGGGAGGATCCACCACCACACCCACTTATACTGCAGTCTCAGAAAGGGGATGTGAGTTTATCATCCCCAGGGCTCAGGGGTGAAGATGCCCCTAATCATCTGTCTATGTGTACATGTGTGTGTGAGAGACAGGGAGCTCTTTGGGATCTGGGTGCTTATTAACACCTTGTAAGCAGCCAGGGCTGAAGTTTATTCCTTCTGTTACTCATATTGATCCTGAAGGCATAGCTCACTGTTTGCTGGCTAATTGCATGTCATTAGTAAATCAATAAAACCACTTTGATCCTGGTTTGCTTTAATTACATGAAATGAGCAGCTTTTCCCTGGGATAGTTGAGCTAACATATCTTAAACTCAGATACAAGGGGATCAGTTAGGAAGTCTCAAACAAAGATAAAATGGGAATTCAAAATGAGGTAAAAAGTCTAGACTAAGTATTTTGGGCACCTACATCATTGATCTCTAGATAGATATTTTTCCTGGATATTTTCTAGATAGATACCCTTTTTCCTGGAGACATTTAACTGCCTACTACTGGAGTACAATGTTCTTGTTGTAGAGTCATAGAAGTCCGTGAACCAGAAGTTTACTCTATAGTTGTGGGAAAAAAATTAAAGTTTTGAATTAATTAAGGAAGAATTACGGGGTCCTAATCTTGAAACTGTTACCCTTACTCCAAGTTAGAAAATGAATCGAAAAAACCAAAACCCAACAAAAAAACCTAAGCAGACGCAATAAACCTTAAAACAAGTGGTTCCTAAGGTTAAGAGTTTTAAACTTCATAGCACTGTAAGACATTATATTCTTGAAACAAAAGATACATAGAACAAGAGGTGAGAAAGCAAAGTCAGGGGTTTGGAGCTGTAGAATTTCCTACCATAGTCCCACTTCATCTTCCATTCCCAGGGGAAAGATCAACTGTTTCAGATGAAGTCAAGCTAAGGAAAATCAAAGGTGAAAAATACTGTTGTAATTTTATCTCATTTTTCTCCAAAATAACTGTCCCTTAACTTGTGGTTCCTTTACCACAAGGTAAAATAACTTTATCTTGTGGCAAATTGCTAAAACTTCTAGGCTATATATACAGTTTAATATAAATATTTTTTTTAAATAAAAAGGAACTTTGCTCCAGAGATTCTGTAACTCAAGCTATTATAATAAGTCAACTAAATCCATTTACAATCCTCAGATACAACAGCTTTTGGTTTTTCCCTATCAAAAACAAACAACATGGGTTCAACCCTCTTCAGTGGACTCCTTCAGTTTAATAACCTGTGGATTTGGGTCTGCGAAGATACAAAGAGCATCTGAACTCCAGAAGCAACATTTGCATCTTCAAACAGGTGAGAAAGTCCATGAGTTGTCAAGAGGGCTGTATAAATAACCTCACAAGTAAGGTGGGGAAAATAAGCATTTAGAAAATAAAGGATTCCAAGAAGGAAATATGTAGCCACATTTCGTCATAGAGATCATCAGCAAAAGAAACTGACAACTGCCAAAGCACACAGACCAAGAGAAACACTTGTTTTCTTATTAAACTTTGATGTAAATTAATTTAGTAAGTTTTCCTTCTACTTTTTCATCACTCAGACTTAAACAAAAGGTTTACCCCTCAAAAAGCCTCCATTATTTTAAGATGTTCTGTATCTAAAGACATGACACTTCATATAACAGAACCCTGGGTCACTTGCAAAATCTGTTTCCCCAGCAAATTTGTCATGGAAATCCTCTGCATTAACAAGAAATGTCACTTACACAAAAGACAGAATGCAAAAGTCCACCATGGTTTCCCTTCCTATTTTCACCACAAGGGCTGGATGATTGTTATCCCACCAGTTGCATGGCAGAGGGGTTTCATCATCCAAAAATCTATAAGGAATGCAGAGTTTATTCCTGTAACTTGGTACCATTTATGAGAAGTCAGCTAGGAAGCTGAATGGGGAAGCAAAGATTGGATGTTCTTTGGTTCCTTCTTGAAATAACTGAGACAAAAGCATCCACTGTGTTCACACAACGATGAGTGAATTGTCCAACTCCAATAAATCCTAAATACTGTGTTCCAGGTACCACCTATAACACAAAGTGTGGAAAGTTATCCTTCACAATGTCAGTAATAGGAAATTAAGAACCTAGTGAAAACTCTTAGCCTGTGGCATAAAAAAAAAAAAAAGGAAGACCAAAACCAGACCCAAGAGCCTGAAAAGGCCAACAAACAATCCAAACAATAATTTAATCCCCTTCCTTCATATAAGGACTGAATTCAATAAAAAATATCCCAACGTACGTATATTCAGCATGAAAATTTCTTTATCATACCCAAACATAAATGAGAGAACGAACCAGGATAGCTTGAGTGCTTTCATAAACCCAGTTTTAAATGTGCAAAAGAAAATACAGGAGAAAGATCTCCTCACTAAATTGATTCTCATAAGAATTTGCAATAGAGAAAGATTTTTCTGAAATACAAAATTAAGTGATCACCGAGAGACGGAACTTCATCAAATATACATTCCATTCAGAAAAGAAAATGTACGTCTTCCTCCTAAGAGGAATAAAATAATAATAAAAAAAATCTAATACAAAATACTAAAGTATTTAGCTGAGTCAGGTGCTTCTCATAATACCTTAAAACTAGTTCAGAGACAGCAAACATAGCTATATGGTTATCTCTTTCTGATACCTTTAGTCTCACTTCCATTTAAATACAAAACAGAAAATTAAAATTATAAACCCAACACTCCAATTGTATTATCAGAGCTTTGCATGATATTTAAAATTTAAAGAGATATCTTCAATCTCTTCTAAAAATAATAATTTCAATCTCTTGAAAGAAATACTGAAACCCAGACAAAAGAAATTAAAAAGGACCAGGGGAAAGATAAGAAAATTAATCTGATGAGAACATGGAAGACAGCAAACACAGCCTGGACCCGTCAATGAGATCAGTGAGGTGAAAGACAATCTCATTACAAATCCCTAGTCCCCTATAAGGATTTATGTCAGATTTGGACAGGTTGCTTAAATAAGTCATGCCTCAGTTCTCCACTCCTTAAATGAGAAAATAAATGCCTTCTTTTCAGGGATTTAAAAAGTTAGGATAATATAATTAATACTGTGGAAGTACTTGGAAGCTACAGAGCTACCCAAAGTGTCTCTGTCTTTAAGCTGGCCACAGTAAGCAGCACATCAGAATTCAATACAAATTATTTACTGTGACAATAGAAAAATGGGGAATAAAAACCACAAAACTGTGGACAAACTGCAATTGAGATGAATTGGACTAGATCAGCTAAATAAATAATAATAACAAAAAAAGAAATCAGTATAAATTTGTAAGCAAAATGAGCAGGCATTGTTAAAATTCCACTACCCACGTCTTACTCCTCCCTCTCTCCAAAATTGTCCTAAAGCACAGACACACTTATACTTCCAGTCATGAAGCAGACTCCCTGTATCTCATGACTACAACCTACTTATGAAAATAAAAGCAAATAGCTGTACTTTACTTATTAGCATAGTACTTCCAAACTAAAAGGCACTCAGACTTGTCAGAGAAATAGCATATCTTCCATAAATCACAGAGAGCAAAGGTAGAGTCAGTCTCACGTGTATGTTGGCTTCTTTGTGCCACCCAGTGGTTTAGACTAATACACCTCTCAGTGCAGGTGCAAAAGGAGCTATTGGTAATTTATAAACAATGTAAGGTCTATTCGAAATAAATAAATAAACAAATAAATAAATAACCTGAGAGACAAAATAACAAGTAACTTCAAGTCTGGAGGAGAGCTTAAGGCACATTGTATACACGTCCTAACCATGTTATTTCAGAAACAAAGGGTAGGTCAACATATCATCTCCCATCTGACTTCTAAGATCCTGCCTATTCCATTTTTATTCTGTGCTAAGTTGGGAAACTTAGTATGTCAAGAAGGAAAACTATATTACAGATGCCTTACATGCAGCACTTTCCATAGGCAGTTTGAGACAGCCTCTGAGAAGTACAGACCTAGTGAAGATGATGAAAATTAACACTTTTGTTCAAAAAAGGAAAAAATCCTAGTCTGTTAGTGTACATTATACTGCAAAGATTAATACAGCCATGGTTTAACACTGACTGTCAGATTTCCATATAATGCTTTGGCCTACTTTCTAAAGAACTTTATCTGGCCATAGAGAGACTGAGAGATTTGAGCTGTTTTGAAAAACTGACTCAATATTGTTGCTTTTAAAGAGAAAAATATAAACAGAATTATCTTATTTACAGTCTGAAACAAATTGCAATCAAATGCAAAGTGAGATCTATTCATTATAACTGAGCTGTACTCACTTTCATTATATCTAAATTTACCTAATTGTATAATTCCATTGTTCAAAGATAAGCAGATTTAAAAGGTTCAAGTATTAAGAAAGGCAAAGACTTTCATGCTATAAATATGAAAAATCCAAAGGAGGGCTACATCAGACTCAGTTTTTAATATCGCATTTGGAAATTACTTTCATCTATTTAAAAAAAAAAACCTGATAATTTTGTTTCCTAATTATAGTTAGATAACGGAATAGATGTTAGGTTTTCTTGCTTTTATCATTGTTACAGTAAAAAGAGTATTACCTTAGGCAATGTTGTACGTGTATCAGGACAATTGAAAGGGACAGAATAACTCATGTTGTTTTTGCTATTTGAAATACCACCACCTTAATAAACTCCAGCCATAGTCTCAAGAAATGATTGAAGCCAGTGCTTCTTTATTTGTGTTTTGTTCAAGAGTCCGTCAACTGATTAAGACAGCAGGCCTGAAGAAAGAAAAGTTACAACATAAACTTAAACTGTTTACACTCCACAGAGTTTTAAAGTGTTTAACATATGTCATTATTTCATGCAGAATTGGGAGTAATTGAAGCAGCAATAGAAGACGGGACTCAGCTGATAGAGTGGCAGCATAAACAGAAACACAAAGAATTAGATGTTACTAATATTCTGTTGTTTTTAGTGAACTAATTTGGATATTTAATGGATTTCAGGTCCATAATAGGCCCTATTTTTCATAAATACAAAGTCTGGCCCCAGCTCTAACTCTGAATGCAACCTATTTTTGTTGTTAAATATATAGCCTATTCTTCTGCTGAAGAAAGAGAGAGTGAAGACACAAGTGGGTAGCCTTTGCACAGTTTAATTGAAGTAAATTTTTCTAAATTCAAGGACTTTGTCACAGCTGCTCTAATTAACTCCAGAAACAAACACAAAGGAAAGTGGAAAAAACAGTTTAGCAGTGTAGCACTAAACAAAAATTTTCCTTGTATTTCCTCTAAGCCCTGTTTGTCTCTCTCTCCTCTGCTGTCTTTGCACCCATTCCTGTCAGGGATCCCAGAGGGATTTTTCAGTCCAGGTGTCATTTTGTAGGACTAGGGACAGTCACGTTAATTTGTCAGCACGAGTACCCACAGATTCCTCCTGCAGTAGCTTTTAAATGCAAACAGAACTCCTTTGATCTCTCTTTTAATCAGTCAATACTGATTGAGGCCAGACGTATCCCAGTTTTTTTTTTTATTAGTCCTAGCAGACATTTAAAGCTGAAAATCATAGAATCACTGAGGTTGGAAAAGATCTTTAATAAAAACCATGTGAGAGAAGTTGATTTTGTATTGGGGATTATGCAATTAATGTTTTCCCTTGTCCCATTTAAACAAATGTTGCATCTAAAATAGAAAATAAAACAGACTCTATGAATTACTATCCTTGAATGTAATTGAACTTCTGTTAGGCTGATCTGGACTTTGTATGATGTAAGCTGTCACCAGAATAGTTTCAGCTAAGGGAGGTTTTTTCCTCTGCTGAAATATCAACTATTGAACATATTTTAATATTTTAATTTTTTCTTGCAACCTCTTACACACTTACATGCATTACTATAATCTATGTTATCTTTGATTGTTTTACTTACCTTGGACTTAGTAACTCATCATGCGTAAGGAAGTTTATGTAAGCACATTATTTTATACATGTTGTAACTGGGGCTGGGTGTTACCATTCAGAGGCATCAGGCCTCTCTGTGACTGATTTTCACTACACTTTTCCATCCTTTGCAGTTTATTTATCATAGTTTACTGAGTTCTATCTTTTGTCAAAAGCTGTGATATATATAATTATCTTAGAATAATTCCATACTAATTCTATAGTTTCTAGCTATAACTAGTTTCTAGTCAAGTCCTACAGTCTTCATTCACTCTTAAAGTTAGAATATAATAAACAACCTCACGAAATACACGTAATTGTCTTTATAAACTTACTTCCTTATTAGTGAGAACTGCAGCCTCAGGCAAAGCATGCACTTGTCTGTACTCCTAATCTGAACTCCATTTCAAATACCTTGAACAATAAGTGGGACAAATGTAGCAAGAGCTAAAAACCACTCTGTCACACAAACTGATTTGAAACCTTTTGCTGATATCTACTGTGTCCTAAGGTATCTCTACTGAATAAAATAATTAATAGAAATTAATAAATCACATTGATTTCTTCCTAAAAGCTTATGGATTGAATTAGCAGAAATTCTATAAATAGGTTCTCCCTCACATACTGTCTCTTTCACAAGTTGATTAACTTATTCTCCTCTTCTCTGCATAAAACCTTCACTTGAATTTCTAAGTTATTTTGTCTTCGTTCTCACAGTTCCAGAATTATCCATTACTCCAATACTGAAGGTTAAAATATTCTTTCTAAAACTTGCTAACACAGTAAATTGGGTTTTCACATTGCAAAAAGCCAGACTTCCTGGAACTGAAGCTTTTTGTTTTTGCCTTTTGCTTTCCAGGAAGACAAATCATTACCCTGAGTCTACATCCAGTGCAATCACAGATTCCTTGCTCTCATACATTAAAGATGTTCTCTCCTAAATGGAGACAGAAAACCTCGGTGATGGAAATTTCTACGAAGAGTCTCATGGAGAGAAAGTGGAGGGGCAAGTTCTGATCTCTTCACTCTTGAGACCAGCGACAGGACTCAAGGAAATGGTTGAAGCTGAGTAGGGGGAGGTTTAGGTTGGATATCAGGAAAAAGTTTTTCGTCTGGAGGGTGGTTGGGCACTGGAACAGGCTCCCTAGGGAAATGGTAACAGCACCAAGCCTGACAGAGTTCAGGAAGTGTTTTGACAATGCTTGCAGGCACATGGTGTGATTCTCAGGGTGGCCTGTGCAGGGCCAGGAGTTGGACTCGATGATCATTACAGGTCCCTTCTAATTTAGCATATTCTATTATTCTGTGACATTTACCACTGCTGGGGGCAGCCACCATGCTGAGTCAGGTCCCAGGGGGTGGTTGGGCTGCCCTTGCCTTGAGCAGGGTTGAGATGGGCTCTCCAGGTGCCCCGTGGCTGAGTGCCCATAGCCCAGCCTGTCTGAGCTCCAGCTCTGAGAGTGCCCCTGGGAAAGGGTCTAGGAGAGCCACACAGCTACTGCTGGACAAACAGCCTCCAGAAGTGGGGTAGCTGTGGGGTAGAAAACCCTCACTGTGTCTGGTCTTTTGGTGCCTGTCCCTGTCACCATCCTGGTTTCACATCCCAGTCCCTGCTGGGAGAGGGCACAGCTCAAACCTAATTAGGTCACCCTGGAGTATTCCCACTCCCATTGCTCCCTGACGTTATCCTCCCAATGAAGGTATTTCTCTACTTTCTAACCTTTCACTCTCTCAGAGCACTGAGAAAACAATGCACTGTTCAAAGGCTGTGGTACATTTACAGAGATTAGAAGCATTTTACAAGTCCCAGCTTTGGAGGCAGGCTCTTAGTTCAAGCTGTAGGGCAGCACTTCCCAAGATGGAGGTCATGGAAGTGGCAAGTGGAGTCACCAGCCTGGCAGAAATTCAACAGTTTATGTCAGCATTTCAGATTGCAGAGCTGATGAGAGTAGTAGGTGTAATAGAGAAGAAGGGAAATGGTTTCTATTGAGTGTGATGGTTTTGACTCTGGAGAGCCTCTGTTCGAACCCAAGTCACAAGAAGAATGGCTGCTATTTTCGTGAATACTTGAAATGAGGCTATTTCAGCCTCTGACTTATCTCCTTTCCACTGCTTGGCTACCACTCCTTCCCTCAAAGGAAACTGAACTCCCCTGTGCAAGTGAAACTGTAGTCCACTGGGAACAAAGGTCATGCTCACTGGTCCCTATTGGGTGAACCTATTAAATGAACTATTTCCTTTCACGGTGTCAGTGTTTTTGGTTACTTCAGGTTCAGCTTGCAAGTTTTGTGAGTTTTGTGTCATGACCACACTCAGCTCACAGGGAGAAATATTACTTAGAAAGGTAGCTGTTGTGTTTAGCTGTATATCTGCCACACTGGCCCTGTGGGATTTGAGGGTTTGGTTTAGGAGGCCTGAGGAGGCTGTTACAGCTTTCACAGGGAGCATCTTGGAGAGTGCTTCTGGTTTAAGTCACTGTACTGTAAGTATTATTGGTCAGCCTGATGGTTCAAGATATCATTTTTTAAATCCCTCTACCATTGCTATTTACATGCTAACACAGGCCTAGATCAGTCACAGATTGGTAGACATGAAAAGCCATGAAGATATGACACAAGAACTCCTGAAGAACTAGAGGGAGGACCTAACAGAGATCCTAGAAGAATCTTTATTATCAAATCAAACGAACAGCTGTGTATGACTAAACAGATGTCTTCAGAGAAAGGCAACCTCATCCAGCACAGTCATCTGGTATTTTAAGTTATTCACCTCGGATTTAAGAGAACAGAATAGGGGTCCAAACTTTGATTTTGCCTAAAAAATGTAGTGACATGATCCAAAAAACTACTCTTATTCTAGGTCTTCCTTTTTCCCATGAAAGTTAAGTTTTGGGGTTGTCCAGTTATGGAAAGAATGGTGTTTGAAAGCATGCAGTGCATTTTTCCATTTAGAATGAATACTTTCTCTGTCTAACTCTGCTGGATACAATGAACTCTTGATATTCTTAAAGGAATTGACGGAAAAATGCTTAATGGGAAGACATTAAACTGCCAAGAAGCTAAATAGGATCCCAGACTCAGCAACTGGACCCTCTTACTATTTAAAGAAGCAAAGTTCATATCAAACTTTATCCCAAAAATCATCAGTTCATTTGGCAATCAAGTTGTCAAAAATACCCGAGTAGAAAATGCAGCACAACAGAGATACTTCAGTACCTTAGCTACAGTACTCAATATTCCATTAAGACTCAAGAGAAATTTGCTGAGATTTCAGCAGGGGTGGAATTTCACACAAGATGTGCCCAAACCTAATTTTTTTTCTAGATCAGCATTTACAGCTTGTTCAGTGAGCACTGCTCTCTCTCTGAAGAGACTGGTTGTTTATTTGATGTTGAGCACATGCCTTTTCTTCCTAAATGGTAATGAATAATTGCCCTGGAGACAGAGATTATTCAAGAAATGGAATTTAGCACAGAAAATGTAATGAGAGTCTGCAGTGTCCCACGATGTTTGTAGAAGATGTTCGTATAGCTAATTCTCTAAGCAAACCTCTCAGTTTATAAATTTAGAACATTCCCATTTCCTCAGAACGTGCATACATCAATTTCTTTGGAGAGTATGCTATTACTACAACACGTATTTTGCGTGAGTTTTTAATTGAAAATGTAATAGAAGTTTTAATATTCTGAGTGCATAAAAATCTCAACATTTAAATGCGATCACTGACACTTATAAGCCTCTGGCCAGAATGCTGTATTCACATCCCTTCCTATCTTCTTTTCCCTTAATTTCTTTTCTTTCTCTTACAATGTAATGTAAAGATAAGCTAATATTAATTTACAATGGAACATTTCTTTATTAGAAATCATTTACATTCATTTTCTTGCCCTGATTTGTGCTCTTGCACTTTACACCAGTGGCCTTTATGGATTGTAGCTACATTAAAAAATGCACACCGTACAAGAAGGATAGGTTTCTGGCACATTAAAGACAAAGTGATTCCTCTTGCTGTATCTATAGGTCAAAGGCAAGTAGGAAAAAGAGAGTGACATACAATTAAATTGGAGTCAGATAGAGGGCAGTCAGAAGCTACTGCAAAATTTTGCCACAGGATGTGAAATATATTCTTTTAACTATCATTAACTAATACTTTTCAAGACCATCCTACTGTGTACTTAACAGTATGCACACCAAAACAAGTGTATGCTTAATTATATCTGTCTTTAGGTCAACTAGTTTTTTAATGGTATCCTTCAGATTTCCAGTAATTTTACTGCACCCTCCTTTTTCAGGCTTTGTATGTTACAGCTTTTCTCCTTGTAAAAGTTTAAAAGTTCAGCAACAATTGCCTGCTGAATTACTTTACCAATGGCCGTATGTGCCTTCATTGTATGAAGTATTGACTTTCAAGCAGAGGTTCAATTATAACATGATTCTATGACATATCATGAAGTGGAAAAAGGAAGGCTAAAATGAGATCCTTTTCTAGGAATTTACAAACTAATTTACATTCATGGATTTGCACTTTCCTATTTTTCACCTTAAACAGAATATATTTTGCTATTCACTGCTGAAAGAATGACAGTGTTAGAGAGAAAGTAACGAGCAAGGTAAATGTTGTTCTCTTCTCCCAAGTAACAAGTGATAGGACAAGAGAAAATGGCCTCAAGTTGTGCCACAGTAGGTTGAGGTTGGATTACTAGGAAAAAGTTCTTCACCAAAGGGTTTTTCAAGCACTGTAACAGGCTGCCCAGGGGAGTGGTGGAGGATTTGGAAGACATGTAGGTGTGTCACTGAGGGACATGGTTTAATGAGGTGTTTGTCAGTGCTCTGTAAACAGTTGGTCTTTATGATCTTAAGAGGTCTTTTCCAACCTAAATGATTCTGTGACACTATTCTATGGTTCTCTGAACCCCTCAGTGAGGGCAAAACAGTAGGAGAGAAAAAAAAATCCTAGCAGAAGGAGGGATGTCAGTAGGATATTAGGCACCTGAATGCCTTCAGGAGCTAGTTGATATCCTTCTAGCAGAAAAGCTCCTGATGATTCAGCTGTGTCACTTTAAATTCCTCCTGTGCCAGATTGTCTTCTCAGTTCCTGGTCAGAGACTGCTATCCATCACCCAGCTGTGCCAGCTCCATTTCATGACTAACCCTAAAAGCTCTTGGCACTTGGGGATCTCTGGGGAGAACACAATACAAGACTGAGGAGGTCAGGAGTGTAGTAAACTAAGAGATGGGCAGGTATATCTGCCACGGAAACCAGTCCTCAAGTTCACTCCTGCTGCTCTGCCCCCGCCAAAAGATATCTCTGCCTGGCACTTTCCTGTGACACTTTAGCTGACTTATGACTTGGCTTTCATGGTTTGCCTCTCTGAATGCATTCCTTGCAGTTTAGTGAGGAGAAAACCTGCAGACCTTGTCAATCACTGACTTTGTGCTGGGTAAAAGGCACACTTTCATTAATTTTTTACAATTTTTTCATGTCCATCATATCCCCTGGAGTGGGATATCAGTATTTGCCAGATAAACCAAAGTTAATTCATATAGTACCAGACAAGATTTGGATGGAGAATAGGACAAATTCAGTCTGATAAAATGCAAAATTCAATACCTAATTACCAGATTAAGAATCAAATAAAGAAAAAAAGAATGATAAGGTTTGCCTTTTCTAACTGATCTCCAGTATGTCTTCTGTATTTTGAGCTAGGGATTGACAAGGACAGTTCCATATTCTTAGACCTGTATACCATGTTTTCAGAGTAGTGATTTCTGTAGTACGAGTCCCAAACGGGAATCTCTAATTTGGAGAAACTTCCTCATGAACTCCTTCATACAGTAAGAATTCCACTGAAGCATAGAGCACTTTGGGGACTTTCTGTAACTTAGAGTATTCATAATTTCTTTTAATTAGAATACTAGCTTATGTTTCTTTTATGAATGTAAAGCTGTCTGCCATGGCATAGATTTTACAGAGCAGAGAGGTTTCTGAAATGCCATCTTAATTTTCAGAGGCCAAACACTCTTAGCACCCAACTAATTAGACATCCACTCGGGCATAAAAATGAACCTCTTTTTGATAAATGTGCTGTCAAAGAAGAACTGTATCACACCTGATTTCATCCAAGTTCAAGGCTGATTTCTTTTCTATTTAACTCTAGAACCAATTACACTGGCATTTCCAAAGATTAGTGGAAAGACAACTTTTTGTTTACCAGTGATTGACTAAATGCAGCAGTTAATAAGATAAGCCCACGCAGAACCAGAACCCATGCTGTGGTCTGTGGCGTTGAACACCTCTCTCGCAGTACGCATGTCTCAAATGAAACACTGGAAAAATATTTTTGAGGGATCACTATCACTGAGTTAAATCAAAGCACAGACAAGCCCTAGAGAGATTTTACCAAGTACCTGACTGTTAGCACTGCCAGTGATGCAACTCTAGACCTCCCCTGAGCAGAGGCTGGTTATCAGCTAAATGGTGTCAATGTCTGGGGGGGGTTGTGTTGGAGATTAATTGAATCCAGAGATTTAAAATCAAACTCACTTTCCCTTCAGTTGTTATCAGTACCACTGAAAGGCCAAGTCTCCTTCTCCACTGTGTTACACACTGCCTGCTCTCTCTAAAGCAAAAGATGAAATGATGCAAAGCTAGACCTTTGATACAATAAGTATATTATCTGTAGTACAGGTTATGAAAAAAATAGATGATGCACCCGATCACATTGATGCAATTTTCAGTAGTTTTAAATTTTCTACTCCAACCCCACCATTCCCTTGCCGAATAAGCAAGGCCTGTGCATTAAGGTACAAGCTAAACAGCACATGTTTTTGAGCAAAATTTTTACTTGAAAGATCAAACTGTGTCAGTTGAAAGTGGTGTTTGCGTAGGCTTCCTAAAGTGCCTTGTTAAGGTGCAATTGTTCCAGAAGTTCCTGAAGTACATTTATGCGTACTAATGAATGCATACACTGTCTGACTATAACAAAACAGGGAATACATTTTCCCTTTGACTGGAATTGAACTTAAAACATTAGACCAATGCATTATCCACCCAGAGGTCCGGGTTTCCCTGCAGTCTTACAGAAGAAACGGGTATGTCAAGCATCATTGATATTTATGATTCTGTAGATCATGCTAGATAGCATTAATATAATGCTCAATGGCTTTGATAGGATGAAATCTATAATTGTAACAAGGCGTTAAAAAACATCAGCAGTTTGAATCCATCAGGAACCTGATGGAATGAAAAACAACTTAGGAGATGCAGTTCTGACTTGCATATACCTTGCTATAAAGAGATATTTCATCTTATAACTTCATGCCCCTGGTTAATTTATTCTGGTGGAAGAAATCTTATTTTCCTAGTATTTAGCAGCTTCAAAAAGTTGAAACTGCATATTTGAAGCAAAATGACCAGTAACTGTCACAGTTACATTTTCCTGCTCTGACAGGAAGGGATAGAAAATGGTAGTAAGGCCTAAAGGGATGTTCTAAGTGAAAAGAAATATGGAAATGTTGATATGACAGCATGTAATCACAATGTGAACCAGAAGTAAATTATTTTTAATTTTTGTTTGTTGCTAGAGAGTGTGCAAGCTGAAGAGATGTTACTGAGCAAAATATTGGAGAGATATTTTTCTTTAAAGGCATAACATTGAAATAAACCACTGGAAACAGAGGAGCAAACTGTGCTGGGGAAAAAGCACAGTTCCCTCTCTGCAAGGTAGACTGAGAGCTGTAAGGTGTCTACCACAGCCCTTGCCAACCAGGCCAAGAGGTCACAAGCACCCAAGATGGAATTTAGGAAGGGGCTGTTTTCTGTTAAGTAATAACTGGAAGATTCTGTAGAGGAAATAATGTAATAGGGAGGACAGTGAGTCACGTGGAACAATTCTGCAATTATTCAGCCATTGCCCTTGCAATGTAACAGAAAAAAAAAGTACATTTGTTGACTTCAAAATAAGATGAAATTGCCATAATAGGGACAAACCACACGGAATAGAGATCAATTTAGTTAATGTACACAAAATAGGATTGAAATTTGTGGCAAACCACTTAAACCATCAGTCTTCCAATTGCGAAAGCCTTAGAAAATAGAAAAGAAGAAGTATAGTAGTATAATACTTGCAAACAGCAGTGTACCACACCCACAAATACTGATTACAGAAAATGGAAAAGATGTGAATGTTGGGTTAAAACTCTCAGCAAACACATAAAATGATATGTAGGGTGTATATGGCAATTCATTTAGGCCTCTACAGGCAATCACAACATTGAAAGGATCAGATGAGAACGTACAAAAATTATTTCACATCCATACACACACACAATCACTTGGTGAAAATGTGACATGAGTGAAATCAAAGTCTGCCAGACAAGCAGTGGGTCAGTATCTTTAAGAACACCTGTAGAAAGGAAAGAAGTATGATTAAGTCTAGGACTCAGCATTTTTTAACACAGAATTTGTTTCAAAATGTTCTCTCAGCATTAATTAGAACTCAAGCTGTTGGCTTCCAATCTGGAGTTCAGAATCCTGCTCTCCTTTTGCCACCCGCCGGGGCCTGTTATTCCCATTATAAACACCCATAAATCTCACCAAGTCTAATGGGCTTATTGCAGTCCTGCATATGCATCAAGGGGAGGATAAATGTCTCTACTTGTGCCTTCTGATACCCATAATTGTTTAGTAACATAATGAGATAATGTTTCTAAAACAGCAAAAATCAGTGGGTGTTTTTCTACGCCCTTTAACATGATTTAGAGAGCTTTTCAGCTGAAATTATTCTAGATTTCAACTGTGGTTAGTAATTTTTGCAGGAAAAGTAAAGGCAAACTTTTACCTGAAGGCAGTAGAGGTAGGAAATAAGGGAGAACATATAAGGACTTTCTCCCTATTCTGAAAAAAAAAAACATGAAAAAAATGCTCTGTTACCAGTAAAGTGAACATATAAATGGATCAGTGAATTTGAAGAAAAGATATAGAAAAGGATGATCCAGAAAAGATGTTTTCCCTCATGAAAGATGAACAAAAGAACTTGTTTCATTAAATTAGAAAAGTGAAGGATGAGGAGGAATAGGATTGTTATCTTTAGACACAACAAGGAAATGAACACAAGGGAGAGAAAATAACCACTTGAGCTAAAGGAGAACGTTGGCACAGGAACAAATAGACATAAGCTGAACATGAATAAATTTAGATTTAATTTAGAAACGGGCTCTGAACCTTCCCTCCTATCAGATTTGGAAATGGTCTTTCATTAAAAATAATGCAGACAGAAAGAACCTGAATACTTATAAGAAAACTGAGTATGTTTTTAAAAGATTAGAATTGTATAGTGCTACAAAAGATTGATTTCATAACCTAGAAGCTTCCTCCCAGTTTCTTTGTGTTCCTGTTGCTTCTCCTTTCTCTCCTCACCATGGAGAGCACACAAAATATGGGTATAAACACAGCAAAGTAAAAGAAACCCAAACAACCAGAACTTAATGAGACACACATAGTTATGAGCGATAACGGTACCATATATTTGCTAAAAAGGTTCTATAAATTAATAATATTTTGATTTGAACTGAATATAAATTTGAAAAAAAAAATGTGTGTCTTGATACTTCTTTTGGTATCAATTGCACTGTCTCGTTCCCAGCCCATAATAAACTTTGTCCTGCTAATTAAAAAATTTATTTTAAGAGTCAATAGAATCTGGCCCAGTGCTAGGAAAACAGCTCATGTATCACTTTATACATTTATAAGCAGATCCAAATAAGCAGAGTGTTTTGGTGGCATTAGGTTCCACTTACTGGATGTCATCAAAATGCTGATATTTACCATTTAAAAGACATGAAATTAATGACAGGAGTTAAAAGTGTTCTTTAAGTATTTAATGTTAGCTCTATGCTGTAGCTGCTTGAAAAGACACAAATACCATTAAAACCCACCCACTGAACCTTTATAAATTACTACTGAATGCAGAACAATGCTCAAGATAATTGACTTCGCATTTTCAGCAAGCACTTTGCCAAGTAATTATTATTTATCTAACAATAGTTTCAATGTAAATTGATGATGCATATTTGCTATTAATCTGAAGTCATTGCAAAATACAAACAACAATTACTTTCTGAAATTACCGCAGAAAATAAAGAGAAAATAGTTTTGTCACTGGTTTACACATTTAATTTTTTTTAAATAAACAAATAAATGAAAAACTAACCCTAAATATTACTGTTTCTCATCCCTCACTGGCAAACTGCTATGTTAAAAAAGAACAAAGCTAAATCAAAGACAAAAAACTTTTTGTATGCACCTTGCCACCAAAACAGATGCATCAAAGACCCATATGTGCTGCAGTATCTTAGTGATACCTCATATTACTCAGGAATAATCCTGGGAAAGCTGCCAGATCTTGGAGTGTTGAACTACCCAGACAAGAGGACCATCAGACCATGGAACGTCAAACCTTATTCAGAGGAGGCATCTACATTTAGAATATTAATTGCTTCTCTCTAGAGGATCACATTTAAAATATCTGGGGGGAAGATTTAAAATATCATTGGGAATGATGGGCTTATATTAATAAAATGCTTGCTGAGAGACCACACCCTCTAATCACCTCTCATTGGATAGTAATAGTAAACAATAGTAAAAAAGCTGAAGTACAGACATGGAGCACTTTGAGCCTTTTGGAGCCTTTTGAGCTACTCCAACCTTGTGAGGTACACTGACCCCCACCAAACTCAGTTACATTTCAAACTAACCAAGAGTAAAACTCGAGTCAGAATTTAGACTGGGAGAGAATAATGACTTGGAATTCAAAATTAAGAGTAGGGAGAGAAACCTCATTCTTAAAACAATGACATAGGTAAATAACTTTGCTATGTTGATATACTAGTTAGATAGGGACATCCTTAAAGACACATTCTGCAGCATGTTTAACAGATCAATGACCCAAACAGAAATTCTTGCAAATTCCTTTTGGTTCAGCCCAGGATATGGGAGCAGGAGGGTCAATGGTCAGACTCAGGCTGCTGTAAACACACAGCCACTCAGAAAAAAGCAGTACCCAAAGACTTATCTACACTCAGTACCATGGGATCCCAGGGCTGTGATCCCACCATCACTATGGGTTGGTACATGTGCATTTTCACCACCTGTTCATGCTGAGAAGATCAGATCTCTACTGAGCCATTCACCTCCACGATTCACCTTGAGCCAGGCCAGGAATTGCCTTAAGCCAATTCAGGGAAGTACCTCAGTGAAAGCCCTTTATTTATTATTTATTTATTTTCTGTTTAGCCATCAGCTGCCTTCCTTCTCAGCGCAACTGCTCTGACCTCGCTCATCTCATAGACACACTGGATGCTACAAACCTTCTTGCGTAACACAAGTTAACCACTCCCCCTTGCTCTTTCAAGCAATCGTTTTTAAAAAAGCTTGTTTTGCCCCTTTGAAACTTTTGTTATATTTTTGTTATATTCTAACTTCCCTTAAACTTTCCAAGAAAAAACCATCACCACCACAAAAAAAAAAAAAAAAAAAACAAACCTATCTCATCTGTGTCATCCTCTTTGCAATTCCAGTTGTCTGATCAAATACCTACTTTTTCAATTGGCTGTAGTACCCTGTGTGATACTTTCATGTTACCTAGTCAGCAAAGGCATAGATTCATTTCATAATACAACAATCACTTCCAAGACAACATCTGAAAGGTTAAACTATTGAGGGATAGATAACTCCAGATATGTAGTGAAATCTAATCCAGGGATTTCAGTCTACCAGATAAATCTATACAAGAAGAAGGAAAACGTGCACTAAAGTCTTGAATAGTTATTTATTTCTATCAATATATTCATAATGTAATATCAATTTGTGAGGCAATTCCTCCCTGACATTGTGTAGTTTTGAAGTTGACTTAATCTAGCCAATTATACACAAATCAGGCTAAATTTACTATTCCATACAAAATAATTAACATTTAAAATGGGCATGCAAACTAAAGTATCCTTTCTGAGATAAAGTAAACATATTCAGCCACAGGAAACCACCTTTATCCACGTGGGTATTCAAAGAGCTTCACTGTCAGGTATGAGAACATTCATGCTACTACCTTTGGTTGCAATTCTTTGTCATATGAACTCTAACCATTCTCTGAAAAAAAAAACCAAACAAGCAGAACACAGAGCACTACGTACAAACTGGTAATGTAATATATGAATTCTATTAGAGTTTTAGTTGGCATTTCAGACAAGATGTTTATTAAACTCCCATTTTCTCCTTGAAACAAAAGCTGGAGGCACCTCATTATTGGTATTTCAATAACGTTTCTGATGAATTGACTAACTGAACATCAGCAAGCGGGGACAAGGATGTTTCCCTCCCTCTTGCTTGTTCTATATATGGAGGGTTGGTTGTGGGCTGAGAAAATTCTTTTTGAAAGAATGCTTCTACGAAGTGAAAATAGTTACCCTTTTCTTGGCTTTTCATTCTGTGAAGTATTTAGTAATTTCACCCTGGGAAAAAAAAAAAAAAGTAGCTGCTCTCATCAGGAAATCTTCAGACAATCATGCCTTGATACCTCAACCAAACTCACTGCATGAAAAGCTTGGAAGACAGGTTTGTTTTCTTCTACAGGTTGTTTTTTTGTTTGTTTTCCTGAACAGTTATTCGAATTCATAGTACAAACAATCAGTGTTGGATAATCTCCCTGGGAATAATGTATACAATATCTACTTACCTATGTGTTCATAAAATACTCACTCCAGGTTAACTTCTGTTGTGCAGACCCTGGATATATTTTAGTCCTGTGAAAGGAATTTCAGTATACATTGTAGCCCATTAGAGGTTGTAGGTGTTATGAATTATATCACACTAGAGAAACAAAGTAATTTTTTTTTACTGTTACAAAGACTAAAGGATGAACATAAGTTCTCCTCTTGCATCGAAACTAATTTTGTGCCATAGAAAATTATTTGATTTTAGAAAACAATGGCATTATATAAAAATATATACAATGATGTAAGTGTTTTCTAAATCCTCTTAAGCTTGAAAAACTGGTTATTCACTCATAGTATTGGGATTTGACTTGGCCTATGCAGTAACAAGGACTAATTTTTAATCATAACATAATTGGTGCTATGTGGCTGGGGTGATTTAATTCAATGACAGCATTATGGAGAGAGATTTGATTTGGAGATTGAAATTTTTCACACTGCTCTTAAGAAGGTCTAAAAGACTGAGGATAAAAAGAAATTAGGTTCTCTATCTGAATCTGTGTTTGCATTCTGTTTAGGAGCGTTTTTTTGCACCATTTCTAACATATTTGTATAAAGAAGACAACGGTGTATTGCAGTAGCAGACTCCTGAGCTGGTATTATGAATAACCCCTGCTATGCTTTTCTTTCAGCTTTACTCTCCTGAAGCACAGCCCAGATTTCTGATTTGTTAATAGCAGGATTAAACCATGGGGATATTATCTGTAAAACCTATGTGTTCAGATGTCCTTCCAAACTTTCATAAACAGAGTACCTTTCAGTTTCTTAGTAATGGCAGTTCCCCTCCATAGTTGCTCTTGAAGAAATCTCTATGCTGCATATAATATAAATAATATATCTTGCCTGTGCTTGGGGTGAGCTGAATGATCATCAGTTGTTTGTGAAGCAGAAATCTCCTGACTGCACCTAAAGTAAGATAAATCTTATGACTCGATTCTAGCAGCAAGCTTTTCATGCAGATGTTATTTGGCAAACCCGTGAAGCTAACATTATTCTTGTTTTTGTAAGTAGAACTATTTTATGCTAAGGAAAGCTGGAATTACGTTAGGTTAGGTTTGTTTGTCTGTAAAAAACAGGCATTGTTTTATCACATTTCCATTCCACCTTCATTCTCAGGATGTGGTGGATAGCGATGGGTCAGCTGGCTTGCCCACAGTGAAAAATTTCTGTACAGATTCAGAAGCAAGTCCCAGTCTAACGGCTCCTGTACCAGTTCTACCAGCTTTAGAGGTTTCCAGCAAGTCTTTCTCACCAGGATACCCTGCCACATGCTCTACACGTCCGTGTTTGCAAAGAAATGAAGCCAGTCTCTAGGTATAGATTCTCGTGGCTCCTGGTTTAGCTCATAATCTCTCTCTCATATTAGGTTTTCCTGGAGTAAACATCTAACTGTGTCTGAAGGGAGCTATGGCAGATAGCCATAAACTCCTCTAAAGGAACAATGAGACATGATGACTGTGGGTTTTATGAAGCTCAGCAGGATAACTCTTGGCATATCTCGTGTACTCCAAATAAAAGTCGCCCTCGCCTCATGTTTTTCTTCTTCCCTTTTGGCCCAGCAGCATCAAATGGAGAAATATAACTTATGCATGTTTCTCTGGTATGAAAAGTTTGTGAAGAACCTGTACATTGTGGTCCAAAAAACCCTGTAAATCATAATAGCACTGAGACAGACATAAGCAAAAGGCATTTACGTTCATGTGTTGGCTTTTTTCTTTAAAAACTTTAATGTTAACTGAAATTCAACCAGCAAAGGTACTCTTCCTATTGGGATGGCATCTATTAGTTCCAAAAGATATGACAGCAATACTTAGGATGACTGTTTCATTATGTATTCATTATGTATTATTATGTCATGATGTGCATATGTATATATATATATATACATACATACATATATATATATATGCAAGCACATAAATATATACATTTAAAATATTTCTTGTTCATTAATAAGAAACAGATGACCCCAAAAAATTCTTTTCTTGCCTTCTTTCCCTCTGAAAAATATCTGAGAGCAGAGAAGCATGGCCAGGAGTTCATCAAATTTGGGATCAGTGTGATCTGCAGGAGGAATAAACGCAGGAAAACAAAAGCCTTAAGAACCATCCTGCTTACAGGAAACCTCTAGGTTGCAGGCATGAGTGCCCTCGCTGAGTTTAGCTGTCATGATGCTACATGATAGCTTTCAACATAACAAAACATTTTTCTGCAAGGCAATTTAGTTGTTTCTGTACAGAAATCAAGCTGCATTCTGGGTGCAGATTTCATGATGTGTTCTCATCAGGACAAGTAAAGTGGACCAATTCCAAATGCCTTTTACCAGCATGAAGAAAAACTGCAGACTCAAGAAGGTTAATTTTTTTTTTTTTTTTATCAGAAGGTCAGTCCACAAAGCAGATGCTCTGATAACCTAAACATCTTCTGCTGTTAAAAGTAATTCATGAAGATTTAAATTACAATTGGTATCCCTTTCAGCTTTCTATGCATCTGCATCATGGCAAGTGGCATATCTGTAATAAGTCTAATTCAACCTGTCACACAACTGCTTAACTTCATCTGGGTATTATATCCTGCACATAAAAGGAATGATCCCACTCTCTAAGATTCAAAAGAGAAAATCAGATTCACCTAATTTGTGATCCTTTGTAACATAGTATCCATGGAAGTTTAGAAATGAACGAGAATGGTGTTCAATCTTAAGTCTTGTTTTATTCTACTTTGTGCACAGTTTTTTCTTCGAATATTGAATGATATATGAAAGCCCATTAAATTGGACAGAAGATACACGTAAGTGGTATTCAGGTTTCATTTCTAAATGGGGACTTTGCCCTTCTGAGAGTCTGACAAATGGACCTCTCTGTCTGCCAGCCATTTCCTCTGGTAAAGCTTTTAAAAGGGCTTTTACCAATCACTGCTGGCGTTCCTAGAAAAAAGAAAAGTTCTGTGCAGCATGAAGGGAAGCACCTGAATGTTTCAGTGGCATCTGCCTGAAGGGATATGTCAAAGAAGAAATGTTCGAACAACAAGATTTATTAAAGTAAATGTCCAATTTCTACCACAGAAAGCTTGACATCCCTTAACCACAAATCACCTGGGAATATTCCCTTATTCTCTTCCTCACTCTCTTTTCTAAATCTGGATTTATATGTAGAAGGAAGGGATGATGACTGAGGTCTGATATGACATTTATCTTCACAAGTGAGGAGACTAATAAATCATCAATGACATTACCACAAGTGAGTTCTGAGGTCTCCTCACAAGTGAAGATAAATGACATATCAGGCCTCAGCCAGCATATATTACATGAAATACCTAATAAGTCTCACTCCAGCATAGCTGGATTTGATGAAGATGACTGAACTTGTGTTACATCTCAAATCCACCACCCAGGGAAAAAGAAATTAAATTTGCCAGCCAAATAAAACCACCACTGAAACAACCTCAGTACACTTTAACCTTTTGCCATGCTACTGTTCTGCAGATCGACAAGTAGCAGTGTGGTAGTAAAAATCAACTAAAATTGTCATTATGAGGTACAGTGTCATTAACTCACTCTCTGGTGCACAAAGCATACCTGACTTTCCTGCCTTGGGCAACATCACATGCTTATAAAGCTCTACATCCATGTTTGTATGGACATCATGTTCTTTAAATATGTAGAGATAGCTTTAATTTTAGGCATCACAGAGGACTATAACTTTCCACAACAGCTTGTGACCTTCCTTAGGGTCACTGGTGGCAGCTTTGTTAAAAAGTTCAGGATTTTTAGAATTTCTAAATAGTTTAAGGGTGCAATATTCTTTCTAGAATGTGAGAACTACAACTGAGATATGTCAAAAGCATTTCTGAACCAGCAGCAGATTTTTAGGCAAAATCTACAGTAATAAACTGGGCATACAGGTTAATACTTCCTCTGGCTTTTGAGCAATTGATGAGGGAGAGACTTCCTGAACTGGACGCAATATCTGGTCTATCATGTGGAGGAAGCAGATGTTTAATCTATATTATGGCATTTGAAAACCAAAGTCTAATACTAATCCTAGTTTATTCTGGTGATCCAGCCAAAATTCTGCAGTGTAAAGAAGCTCATTTGAAGCTGAATTTTGTCTTGTGTGGAATTTGCTGGTCACAGAGCTAGTTTCTGAAAAATTGAGATTAATACAGTTGTAGGTCCATGAAGAGTAAAGTTGCATAAATGCACATCTCAGCTCTTGTCCAGGTGCACATGGACATGCTTTTAACTTTTCTAACACAGCCCTGTCCCATTTATAGATATTAAAATGTCTCCAAGTTTATTCTCAGGTTTTAGTCTAAAAATCTCCCGGGGTAATGCTCCACTTACAAACAATTTCTCTGCAACGATGTTGTATTTTGCATTAATTTAGTGTATTTGCAATCAAGTCCCCTCATGGTAGAAGATGGTCTGAGTGGCAAAGCAACTAAAGAAAAACTGTGCTTTTCACATTTCTCACAAGGCATTACATTTTGGCCATGTGCAGGAACTGGTGAGAATCCAGGTAAATGTTAATCATCACCCTGTAAGGATAAGAACAACCCAAATTACATACGGTCTTAGTAGTCTAGAACTCTTAGGCTTATAAGTCTAGAATTTAGCTTTTGTAAAGGTAATCAGAAGGTAAGATTAATGTAAACATTTCTCCTGTGTTTTTCCAAAGTGGTTACAGAGACCTTAATAAATGGAGTAAAAATATGGAACAAAATAACTTTAGAAAATATTTATCTCTTTTCATTACTGAAGTTAAGAGACACGAAACTCTCTGGCAGAGAAGGGGGAAAACAGGTTGTTTGTACACAGTTAAAACTGGCCTGTGAAAGCTTATACGGTTAATGTTAAGTATTAAAACTGAACTAAATTAGTCAATAATAACATTTCTGGACATTTTATTTTTCTTTCAAATTTTTAAGACATTAAATTGTATTCAGGTTCTGAATAAAAACATGATTTTTAAAATAAGTTTGACAGTAAAACATGCCTATGGGAAACAAACCTTTAAAAAACATGAAATATCAAAAGGATCCTTGGTTAAACATCATCAATGAACAATATTCAAAATTTCACTGGGAAATTACTAAATTTCTTCAGCTGAGATTTTCTCTGTATGTATAAATATCTGAATTAGCATATATTAGCATACATTACTTTTTCTGATATTGAAAGGGATTTTTTAACTTTCTGTTTCTGTTATGAAAACAATCTAGTTGATAAATAGTTCTTAGGATTCCACTGGAAGAATTGTAACAAAAAGAAGAAAGCAGGGGAGGGTTCTGAAAATTGCAGTTGTTAGGAATGACAGAAGAGAGAGCCTTAAGGGAATTTCCAATATTTAAATAAAAATTTACTTTCTGCATCTTCTCGTAAAAGTAAAGAACACAAACTTTAAGAGTGCTACTAAATTCTTTTCCATCCTTTCTAACTTGTGAGATTGTAGCACCCACAGAATTAATAACACATGAAAATAATGACTTTTAAAAAAACCCTAAAATTGTAATCAGTTTTCCCGTTGTGTTTAACAAATTCATTAATCATAGAATTATAGAATATCCTGAGTTGGAAAGGACCCACAAGGATCATCCAGTCAAACTCCTGGAAGAAAAAAGCAAAGCAAACCTCACTTCTGTTTTGCTTTCAGTGATTTGAAAACTTGTCTAGAAAAGCAAGACAGAGATATCTTCTTTTATATGTCTGTAAAATAGATGTATTTCGTTAATTAGGATTATGTTTAACTTCTCTAGGGACATTTATTGCACATTACACTATTTCTCGCTCTCTATCTATTCCATTATTCTTTTTCTTATAGCTTTCTTTTGTGGTAAAATGTTTTGATGAACATGTTTTTGTTTAAGCCAAGTTACAGCTAATTACTTATCTAAATAATGTTTACTAAATGGAGAAAAGCAAAACAAGCAAATAACAAAAACCCTAAACAAATGAACAAAACACCAAAAAACACACAAAAAGAAACAAAACAAACAAAAAAATACAAAAAAACCCCAACCAAACAGAAACCTTTGAGAAAATAGAACTCAGTTTCCTTCAGGATTGTTTTATTTGCCACTTCATTCTTTCAGCACACCCAAAGAACTGCTTTACTACTGGAAGAATACAGGTGTGGAACAGTGTTTGATTTGACACACAAGTACACACATCTCTGAGATTTGAAGTTTTTCATGCATTTTACTGTTTAAACAGGAATAATTTCAATCGCAAAGCCATTCTAATGAGTCACCTAGCTAAGCTCAGCAGAGCAGAGGAGTTGATTTCGTGGCTTATACACATCCCCAGTGCCTGGTGTCTCGTCTAGCACTGAAAAATCCACTGCTGACAACTCTAAAACATGCCTTGGCAGACTGTCCAACTGCTTAACTACACTCACAGTCAAAGGCTCTTTTTCCCTCCTCCTCCTAAACATAAGTTTTCACATCCTGAAAGGAAACTGTATGTTTATATGCATTCAATAGGATGATAAAATCTAATACCGAGTTAATACCATCAAGCAATTCCTAACATGGGAACCTGCAAAAAAGATGGAGAGACTATTCACAAGAACATGTAGTGACAGGACACAGGGGAACGGTTTCAAAGTCAAAGAGTGTAGATTTAGATTAGATATTGGGAAGAAATTGTAGACTGTGGGGGTGGTGAGGCACTGCAACAGGTTGCCCAGAGAAGTTGTGGATGCTGCATCCCTGGAAGTGTTCAAGGCCAGGTTGGATGGAGCTCTGAGCTCAAGGTATCCCTGCCCATGGCAGGGAGGTTGAAACTAGATGATCTTTAAGGTCCCTTTCCACCCAGGCCATTCTATAATTCTATGATCTTATAGACATATTTTTTCTTCAAATTAATGGTTTGTAATAAATCAACTGAACAATGAAACAGCATATATGTTTTACAGCTGTATTTTTGAGACATAATTTTAGCATTTAGCCAAAAATTTTGACCACTGTATTCTCATCATTAAACGGGTCAGCTTTAATTCTCCTTCTTTGGGTTACTTTTAATACATGAAGAAAAATTTTACAATGTACAAAAACACTTTGAAAGAAAGATCTTTATACAGTTTAGATCACAACACATTATTTTTCTAGTAATAACCCAAGGTATCTGTGTCTGTGTATCAAGCTAAGCATTAAGGGACTCATTACCATGTGGTGATCCCCTACTGCCCAGGCTGATTTTGGTCAAGTGGGCAATGATTAACCACCACCCCTTGGAAAGGGTTGGCTCTTGATGTAGACACATATTACTTGCCTGCATTTCTTTTGCTTACTGTTTATAAGTGGTTTTTAAAAATAAATTTTCATATTAGTGGGTTTTTTTCTTTCAAACCATTGAGCTATTGTTTTTCTCAATTGCCTGTCTAGGTTTTAGCTTTCCTTGCATCATGTGGTCCTGACATACCTCACTTTAAACAACAATTTCTTAGTAAAACTGTACCAAGGTCACAAAGTTGTGCTGCAATAAACCAAACCCTTTATAACAGGCAACTCAGTCCCTGAACTGAAGGTTATGGGGTTTGTCAGCCTTTTAAAGCAGATTGTCTCAGCCTAACTCATTCTCTTACATTTACCATATGTAAAGAATAGCATGTCAGCACTTGTCATATCATGTACTGTCCCCATTATAATAAATGTCACAGCTTATGACTAACTTTTGTCTAGCGATTTCTCCTCTGTGACTCAATTACATGATGCTTCTCTCTTTTGATATGAAACATATCACTTTGAGTCCAACTTTTACTTCACCGGATTATTGCTACATCCACTGCCTGCAGGTCGTACCCCATAACTTGGAAAACATTTCCTGCTGCCAAAACAGTCCACACTGTCAGAAACTGTGTTAAGACAGAAAAAAAATAAAAATGAACACTAGACAAGATCAGGCCTCCTCAGCCCTTAGAACAAATTAGATGTTAAATCTGAAAAGTAGAAGGAATTCAGTAAGGAAGCAGATCTTTTCAAAGACTCATGGAAATTAAGCCATGAGCATGGAAGTTATCCACTTATTGTGGCTGGAAGGAAAGGTAGAGACACTTTTATACCTAACTCATTCAACTCCACTTGTGCTCAATTGAATTTCTTATTAACAGTCTCTAGAAAACAATTAACCAACACCAAAAGCAAATTTATTGCCTAGAACAACTTCAATGCAATGCTCTCCCCTGCTTCTGAAACAAAATATCCAATTGCTTTTTAAAATTCTCTATTTCTTGCAAGTTTCCTTATACTCTTAAAAAAATTCTGCTCAGCATATGAAATGTGGTCTCTTTAGAAATAAAAACATCTTGGCATTTGCAAACAGATGCAGAGTTATTTAATGTCATTACTACATAGCTGTTAATATTTGGTAATTTCCTTTAAAAGATCATCTTTTCATGTGGCTTGTAGTTTTGGCAAACTTCTCTCCTCAGACACATATGTTTTCTTTTGCTGGAACTCATGTTCACACAAGTGTATCGCAAAATTTCACATGGAAGAGTTTAGCAATATCATAGAAAAGAGGAACATGGTGTTTATCCTGTCCGTACCTTCTGCAGTGCTTATACCTCCCACATTTCTTAAATTTGGCATAGCAATTCCCAGGCTTTCAAGGATCCCACTTGAGCATTTGACCTGTGTTTCAACATTCCTTGTTTCTGCCCCATTGCTGAGCACCCTGCAGCCCTACGTCCCATGAATATCACACCTTGTTCTCAGGGCACATCACAGACAGAGACAAATTAGAACAGGAGTTGGTGAGGTCAGAGGGAGGGAGAGGGAAAAACTGGGAAGTTGCCTGGGACAGGAAACATAGGCTGAACTCCAACATTAATCTTTTCCTTTATCTGTAGTCCTCTGGCCCTTCTAGTTACACAAAGAGTAGTACCTGGAGATAATTCCAACATTTCTAAATCTGCTTTAGTACTAAATTATGATGAAAATCACAACCTCACTATTGTGTGAAGTGAAATATTCAGAAGTATTTAGACCCAGAAAGTTTTCCATAAGATGGAAATGTAATGCAAACTAATAGCATCCTGTATTCACCTAAGTATATGCAAGTCATGCAGTAACAAAGTAAAACACTTTAATAGTGCTGGAACAGCATTTTCAACTGAAAATTGTTGTCTTTTAATATGTTCCTATATAGGGGATTAAAATCTTCTTTTTACAAACAGTTCTCAAGTCTGCTGCCTTCAGCCTATTGTACTTAATTCAGCCTCTGGCTTCTTTCACTCAGGTTGTAAAGTCCTTCCTCCAGCAGAATTTCCTATTCATATGCCAGAAGGCTTTTTGCCAGCTGGATGTTAACAGAGTACACAGAAAGGAACCAGCCAATTCCTTACAATATTTGCTCTAATCTTTATTCTCTCTTTCATATTATTTTTCTTCCTTCTGTTCTCTGCCTCCACGGAATTCTAAATCTTCATACAGGTCTCAGTGTGTTGGTAATGTGGAGTTATTATAAAGCAGAAAATCCCCTTTCCCTAGACTTCCTTTCTGAAAGAAAAGGCTGACTTTAAAATCTAAAAAACCTCAACCTAAAACCTGATCCCAAAAAACCAAACGAAATCAACCTTAAACCAACAAACACACAGAACTAGAGTTTGGGGGTTTCTATTTTGTTAGTCTGGATACATTTTTTTCCTCAAAATTTCTTTTCAGAGCTTTTAATTCAATTTAAAATTATTAGCAGTACCTGGAGAGTTCAGAAACTGCGTCTTCTCTCTTTACTCTCACTTCTTGACTCGAGTTGTGAAGAACTGTAGCCTAGGGGAATAAACAACAGCATTGAACACTTGAAATGAAAACATATAAAAGCTCACAAAATTGAGCTGCGTGCCATGTTTCGTTTTCTGAAAATGCCTATTTCTGTTGCTGTTGTCATCATCAAATATTTAGCACTTAGGTAATGTCTTGCAAGCATTAGGAAAATAATTCATATTAGCATATTTTACATATTAGGAGTGGTTCAGAAAGAGAAAATTGGCTGAATATGATCCAGCACGTGCACAGGTGGGCAAGAAGGCCATTTTCATCCTGGCCTGTATCAGCAATATTGTGGCCAGCAGGACCAGGGCAGTGACTGCCCCCTGTACTCGGCACACCTTGAATCCTGCACGCAGTTTTGGGCCCCTCACAGCAAGAAGGATATTGAGGTGCTGGAGCAAGTCCAGAGAAGGGAATGGAGCCGGGGAAGGGTCTGGAGCACAAATTTGATGAGGAGCAGCTGAGGGAAATGGTGGGGCTCAGCCTGGAGAAAAGGAGGATCAGGGGAGACCTTATCACTCTCTACAACTGCCTGAAATGAGTTTGTAGCCAGGTGGGGGTTGGGCCCTTCTCCCAGGTAACAAGTGACAGAATGAGAGGACCTCAAGTTGCACCAGGGGAGGTTAAGACTGGACATCAGGAAAAACTTCTTAACAGAAGGGGTTGTCAACCATTGGAACAGGCTGCCCAGCAAAGTGGTGGAGTCGTCATCCCTGGAGTGATTTCACAGGCATGCAAACGTGGTACTGAGGGATATGGTTTGGTGATGAACTTGGCAGTGCCGTGTTAATGGTTGGACTTGATCTTTAAGGTCTTTTCCAACCTAAATGTTTCTACAATTCTATGATTCTAAGAACTAACCATTTATGAGGGCTGCAGGTGGGACCAGCAGTGCAGGTGCAACTAGAAGAGGAATTCCTTGTTGCCTTCTTTAGCCTCAGTGTGCTTCTTGGAGGGATGCAGTGAGCCCTTCTCACATGTCTGTCTCCAACCCTGAGCCTACTCCCGGTGCTGTAAATTCAACACCAGGCACATCTATCCACTAGTCCATAACAAGTGCCTCAGACATTCACAGGGAAGGATAGATTTACCACACATAACCAACTCATAGAGCCCAGTCCCTCCACACCTGTGAGAGAGGCTGCTTCTGAACACACAGTAAATCTGTCCTCTTGCTCTTCCACACACAAAATAGGGCTTCTTACCTGTGGTGTCCTCCAGTAACACTGGTACAAAGTAATAATTCTTTGAGGCTAGAACTTGCAGCCTGCAATGGTAAAAACACCTACAGCACAAGCACTATTTTGAAATGAATTCAACTGGATCCACTTGAAAGTTTAGTCCCAGTACCTGTTGGTCTCCCAGGGAGATATAAGAAGAGTTTGAGGAGCTGATAGAGCACTGGATCAGTACTTTTAGAGGTAAGAAATTTATGTGTCTGTGGGGGAACAGGGGCAGAGAGAAAGAAGGCAGTGAATATAATCCTGAAGGACTCTATAGATAAGGGCCGCAAGATTTCTGTAAAGTTGTGTTTTGTTTTGTTTTTTTTTTTCATTTATTAATAAAATATTGGTACAAAAAATGTAAGACCAATATCTCTGAGATTTTTTTAGCTTTGAGAAAGATGTAACTGGTAGCATATAGCTGCTGTAAGTAGCTTCTCATGCCTTTTGTTGAACTCTGGATAAGGTAGGAAAAAAACTGTGGGGTTTTTTTGATTTGCTTTTAGAATTGCGAGTGTCAATGTTTTATGAGGCAGAAGCTATTCTGCATGACTTATTTAAAGTTATGAGAGAAGTCCTTGTCAGTTTTAGTTTTTCATATTAAGTACTGCTCCTCTCATGTTGTTTTATCTGCCTACCCTTCAGGAAAAAGAAAGAGGGTATAAAAATGAAAAACTACTACTCAAAATCTCCAGAACAACAATACTGTTCTATTTCATTTACTTTTGAGTTCTTGATTATTTTAAAGTGTGAAGTCCATTAAAAGGGCAAGATCAGACTATTTTTTTTTCTTCTGTTATGCTCTAAACAGCAATTCTGTGTCCTTGTTTTTTCTTTTTTCAAGGCACCCTCTCAGGTCTCCAGATGCTAGTTATTGTAAGATATGAAATCATTCAGAGCAGCTCCATTTGTAAAAGAAAGTTTTGAAATATCTGAATTTAAGCTTATGTAGACTATAAATAATTAGATAAGCAGATTGAGAGTGGGAAAGGAAGGTAATGAGAGAAGGCTTAGAAAGATGCATTTGCTGAAGCTGTTCACAAATGGCCATTAGTCTAAACAGTCCCATCTGGCAGAGATTTGTAGGTATTGCAGGAGAGGTAGGTTTTAAGGGAGGATTTAAAAGAGGATAAAGTGATATGATCTCCAGGATTACCGGTGACAGATGAAATAAGTGAGGATTAAAAGTGGAGGCAAAGTTTTTAAGTACTCTGTACCTTTAAGTCCAAGACTTAGGCTGTGAGTTAACTAATTTGTCTTCTTTAGTAGTTTGGAAGTTTTACATATACAGTAGTCTGGAGGTGTTTGGTGGTGGTCTGGAGATATATGTGGGTACTTTATTTGTATAACAATTTCCTGTTAAGGTGAAAAATCAAATGTCTGAGCCTTAGCATGTACTTGCCAGGCAAGCTCTTATCTGTGTGTAGGTGGTGGGGGTGTTGCAAATGAGTGGTTTAGGTCCCTTAAAGAATCATCACCAATGGTATTGGCAAAGGCAGGTTTTGATATAAATTTGTGAAAGTGGGACAAAGAAGGTCTTGTTGTTCTACTTATTGCATAGGTGAAGCATACAAAGGAAAATTAGTTTAAAATAGTTTTAGTGTTATGTGCAGGGAGAATGGGGATGCAAAGGGTGAGGGTAAACTGTTGCATTTAGTCATGAAGTTCAGCATAGATCTCCCCTTGCTTTCTGAACTCTTTGGTAGTCTAGGTCCATCTGGATCCAATCTTAGTCTCAGACCTGGTCAACAGTGCATGACTAAAGCACTTATGCAGCACTTAATTGTTTATGAATTGAATGTTTAGAAAGTAATTCAATAGGATTTGCTACACTTAAGTCATTGTTGTAGTTGTAACATTCATGCTATACTTGCTAGGGAGTATAGGGATCAGTTCACACACAGATACTTATACAAATGTGTGAAAGTATCCGTCAGTTCTCTTCACCTTCAGTTCCATACTCATGTTGAATGCCCTTGTGTTTTTCAAAAGCCAAAGGATTGATCCTTGAGGAGTGTGGAGGCGTGTTGGCACAGGCCTCATCATCAGCTTTTGGTGATAGTCCTCCAAGTATTACAAACTTGAGAGCTGGTGAGCTTTGAGAAGTGTCCCTCTCAGAGGGAGATGCTGACACAGCCTGCTACTGTCCAGGAGAGCTCCAGGGCCTCACTTAAGACCACTGTTTATAGGGTTGCAAGGTAATTGGCTTTATTCATTAATCCACTTTCATTCAGGCCATAATCCAAACTGGTAATCATTAAAGATTTTGAAAGCTTGTTAACAATAGTACTGCTCCACTTGGGCTATGATTCATGTAAGTAATATTATAAGACTGTCAGAAGGTTACTGTCTCTTGTCAGACAGCAGGTGTCCCTGGTGTGAACAGTGCTGCTGAGCCATGTGAGGGGCCCTCCACTACCCAACTGATGCAGTTCACTACCTTCATCACCTCTGCAAGAGCTCGTCTTTTGTTGGCTGGTGTATTTGTCTGTTCAGCTGTTACTGTTATAAATGTTTTGAGGCATGATATCAAGAATTTTGACAAAGGAATGTTTCAACAGTGCTTTGGTCACTCTTGTTTATTTTTTCTTTCACTTGTTGTAATTTAACCCCAGCTGGCAAGCAGGCCACACCCAGCCACTGGCTCACATCCCACTGTGGGATGGGGGAGAGAATCACAAGGGTAAAAGTAAGAAAAATTGTGGGTTGAGATAAAGGCAATTTGACAGGAAAGGGAAAAACTATACATGAAAGCAAAACAAAAGAAGGAATTCATTCACCACTTCCCATGGGCAAGCAGGTGTTCAGCCATCCCCAGGAGAGCAGGGATCCATCCCGTGTAATGGTGAATTGCAAAGACAAATATCGTCACTCTGAGTGTCCTTCTTCTACTCTTCTTTTTTCCCAAGCTTTATATGCTGAGCATGACTCCATATGGTATGGAATATCTCTTTGATCAGTTGGGGTCAGTTGTCCTGGATGTGTTCTCTCTCAACTTCTTGTGCACCCACAGCCCACTCACTGGTGGGACAGTCTAGAAGCAGAAAAGGCCTTGACTGTAAGCCCTGCTCAGCAATAATGAAAAACACTGTTTCCAGCACAGATTCAACAAGCAGCCCCCTACTAGATAATATGATGAAAATTAATTCTGTCCCAGCCCAAACCAGCATGAAACTCAATTTTTCACTCTCTTCTTTGGAGTTGTAATGAATTAATCATCTAGAAGTAGGATCTGAAGAAAAATATTTTTGTCACAGAGAAGTCAGAAAATTCCCTCTAAGATGGTTTTGTTTAAAACCCTGTATGTCTGGATACTGGTTTAGTACATGGATGTCTTTGTGGTCTATTTCAAAATATCTCCTATTCATACATAAAATTTAAAAGTGGGGTGTAGGGTTTTTTTTTTTCTGTTGTTCTTTGCCCTCCTCTCTTGTTATGAACACAGGTCTTGCAGTTCTTCACTAAGTGTCTTGAGTTTAGTTTTCTCCTGAGTTTGTTGCAGAACACTGCTTTTGGGAGTAGCTTCTGCAGAAGTAGATTTTTGGATTAAAAAAAGTGCAATAAAAGCATTCTTCAAAATAGACTACGGAACTGAATGGTGTGCTTGAGGTAAGTGATACTATTAAAGAGTCCAGCATGCTAAGGAGATTTTTGAAAAGTGCTTAAGGGGAAAATGTCTGCAATGAAAACCTGGATAATCCAAAAATATTCTGCTTTCTCTCTTTATATGTATGAACTGCAACAATTAGTTTGCTTTGGGCAACTTGAACTCAGAAGAGGAACCTGCATAACCAGAGCTGCTGGAAGTGCTATCAGGGAGGGGTGGGTGGGTAAGGTGTCAAGAGAGCTATTTTTAAAAGAACACTGAGGTTTTCTAATGGTGGAGGCCGGCCTGCCACCACCCTGTTCACTGCTGTTCCCTTCAGTTTCCATTTTTACTGGTTTTGTGTTTTATCTGGGGTGCTCCTCTTATGCAGTTCTGCTATCTCCCCCCTTCAAACATCCTTCTTGCAAGAAATTCCTGCAGTGATTGTGTAATTATGACCACAAAACACGGGTTAAGTGCTAGGGAAAGAAAAAGTAAAGTATACCTGAAACCTAGCTGAAATAAAGGAGATCACAGCTGGGAGAAATGTCATCATGGGTCTCTGACAATACACGAAATGTTTCCATGTAGGAATTGCAAACCATCCTCTGTGCTCTGATCAAAGACACTGCACTTTGCAGACTGTGTACAACAGCTTTAGAAATTCTGTATCTTTCCAGTGAGTTTTGTGTGAGTTGTGCCTGCTTAGTCAAGGCAAAGTAAATGTTGGTAACCTTTTCTTGTACATACTACTGAGCAAATCTTGCCCTAACCACAAGTACATATACCCAGGTGTGGGTGCGTTTAAACCCCACATTTTTTTTGCATGTTAAACTAAGTGTTGCTTTTACTGTTTGGAGAGCCAAGATTTGGCTATTAAAGGGCTTTGACACTCACAGAAGCAGTTTGGAAGAGTTTCTCTAACTGGGATCATAGAACAGCCCAGGATTGAAGGGACTTCAAAAGATGATGTGGACCAATATTCTGTGGGAAAGGAAGGCTACATTAAATTACCCTGTAGTTTATCCATCACATCTAGAAAACATACAGTGATGAGACTCCACTGGATCCCAGGGAACGGTGTTCCAGTGATTGAATGTTGTGTCTGTAAAAATAAATAAGTAAATTTGTCTTTTATACTGAGATGAAACCTCTCCTGGTATAACTTTTACCTGTTGCCCCTTGTCTTCTCCACATGGCTCCTAGCAAAGAGAGAGCTTTTGTCCTTCTTGTAGTTGCCTTTTAAGGACTGGAATGCTGTGATGAGGTCCTGCCTGAGTGTTTTTCTCTTCCGAGGAGAAAAGACTCAACTCCTCCAGCTTTTACTCACAGGACAGGTTCTTCCAGTCCTTTGAACATTAGAAGGACACTTACTGGGAATGGGATTATTGACTACTCTCAAGATTATTACTCTTAAAAAGCTTTATATTCCTGTTTACAAAAGGACAGCATGCAAATGCCTTGGCTTAGGTTTCCTGTATTATAGTTGAAGTTAAGTAAACTTTGGCACGTTTTCTTGAAAGTTTCTTCATATTTAAATGTGCTCTGCACCTCTGAGCTCTTGACACTACAAAATCATGGCATGTCCCAATGTCTCATAAATCTGAATTACACTGATATTTCAATACATTAAAATAAAAAGGAAAAAACCCCATCCTACTTAAAAATACTTCTAATTTTTTTTTCAACTCTTCTTCATTAAGCTGTAAAACTATCATTTCCCCTTTTCATTCATTTGTTCAGCACTAAGAAGGCAACAGTGGAGAAAACACTACAGCTCACATTGAGCCCCAGCATGGTCAGCTGCACTGAAGGCAAAAGTTAGCCTTAGACTTTCACACCTGTAAACTGTGAGCAATATCAACAATGCTAGGTGCTGGATTTTTTTGGTTTTGCTTTCTGTAAACATAGTCACAGTGTTATGAACTCCACATCCATGTGTGGGGATGTGTTTTTGTTGTTGATGAAGTGGTGTGCTTTGACTCCTGGACTAGAGAGATACAGATAAGCAGCATTCTTCCTGGCATAAGGAGCTGTTCCTGCTCCCATGCTGAATCTCCTCAGGCAGGGGAGAAAGCTTTAAGTCTGTAGGGGCATCTGGAAAGAGTAGAGAAGATGGAGTAATTTCAGCTTGGAGAAAGGGAAAAGCCCTTTGGTGGCTGAGGAGAGACCTTCCTGCTCTCTAAAACTACCTAACAGGAGGTTGGAGCCAGGTGGGGGGCAGTCTCTTCTCCCACATAACAACTGACAGGATTAGAAGAAATGGCCTGATGTTGCACCAGTGGAGGTTTAAATTTGATATGAGGAAAAATGGCTTCATGGAAAGGGTTGTAAAGCATTAGAACAGAATGTTCAGGAAAGCTGAGGAGTCACCATTCCTGGAAGAGTTCAAAAAATGTGTGGATATGGCACTTGAGGACATGGTGGTGGTGCTATAGTATGGCTGGACTTGACCTTAAATGTCTTTTCCAACCTTAATTATTCTTTGATACTATATTTGACATATAATTCCAAATTCTCCTCTGAAACAAGGAAAGTAGGATTTCAGTTTTGAAGAGGAAGAATAATAGTCCTATCTTTTGGAGATTGGGCTTTAAGTAAAAGTTCTAATATCCACAAACCATAAAAATCATAGCAGTTGGAAATCATTCTGAGTGGTGTGTCTCGCTTGTGGTTTTGTTTTGTTTTGTTTTTTGTTTTGTTTTGTGGTGGTTTGTTTGTTTGTTTTTGTTTTTTCCTGTTGGTTTGGTATTTCTTTTAACAAAAATAAATCCAACTCCTGAAGTAAATATTAGGTTTACTTGACAATAGTGGAAGGAATCATTTTTATTTACAGATTCCATGCTAAAATATATACAGAAATTCATACATTAGGGAATATAGTATTAGGTTCAGAGTATTTGTATACTGCAAGACTCAAAGATCAAGGTGAAATAAAATCCAGAATAACTTAGAAATTTACTGAGAGTTCAGGCTTACTTTTAGACTCTTGAACTTGTACACTTGATGTTGTCAACCTTGCTTATAAATGATACGTTTGAAATTTCTTCTTTTGAAAAGGGGATTTCTGGGTTATTTGAGTGATAGCAGAAACTTTTACCTTAAGAAATATCATATGAGCACTGATTCCATTACAGATTGTATAAACACTGGAGATGTAGTACAAGATGCAATCAGAAAAGTTAGAATTTCAATCTTGAGGACCAGACTCGGTTTGTATTAACAGAGTATTGTTATAACTTGGTAGAATCTCCTATTTTGTCTGTAGGGTGTCTTATTTCTTTTAAATGTGATCTGAAGTACTGAATGTGTATTAAGAAGACAAATCTTGAACAGTGGCTCTTTATGTGAAAAGGATTAACAGGGTGAAGTCTTGTCAGATGGACAAGAGCCTCTCAAGCTCCTGACCATGACCAGCCTTTAAGCTTCACTCATCAATAACAATCCTGTCATCCTAAACAGCCTTAATTTTCTCACCGTGTTTCTTTGAGAAAAGAAGTCTGTCTTTCTGGCTGCAAATCAGTCTTGAGTTACTTTTGACTGAGTTAGCAAATTCCAGACAGGACTCTGTGCTCTTCTCTAAGTTTCCTGACAAGAGGTGAACAAATGGTAGAAAGGGTACCCGTTTAGCACTGTCAAGGTGGAGACAAGTTATGATCTGAAGCTTACGCTTTGTTAAATATAGTGAAATACAAACTGAACTTCAGTTTTGAGATTTTTTTTTTCCCCCAGTTTCATCTCTTACTAGAATTTATAAAGAAAAGTTGTTTGGTTCGGTGTTTTGCTTTGGGGTTTGTTTTTTTGGTTTTTGGTTGTTTTGTTTGGTGGGGCTTTTTGGGAGTGAGGTGGTGGTTTTTTTGTTTGTTTCTTTCTTTCTTTGGGTTTTTTTGGAGTGTTTTTTTTTTTTTTTCTAGAAGCACTTTTAAATTACCTTTGTCAGGTGTCACATAACTGTGAAAGTATGCTCACATTTCCTGTAAAGCAGCAAACTCGTGGCATTCTGGAAGACAAGTGCTGAACAAGTTTTCCCACTTTTCTTCCCCCTGGTAAACTGTGCAAAATAAGATGGAGCGTTATGCTCCGTGTCAGGTGTGATGTGTGGTGTTTTATGCAGTCCTGCTCTTCCAGTTGTTTCATCTCTGGATATTGTTACATGCAAAACCACTCCAGCTGCCTTTTAAGGGAATCAAATTGCATTAGGAAAGGTGGACATCTAGATTTAGTGTTGCATGTTTGGCTTGGAAGAGCATTCATGCTTTTTACCTGTATTTTAATACAAACAAAGTCAAAATATGCCTGCCATATTGATAGTTAGATGAAATTAAAGTTTCCTTTTTGAGGAAAATAACCCAGATATCTGAATAACAGATGCCTGCTCCAAATTGTCCTAAATTTCCCTTAGATCTCCCCTACAGTCAGCGAGGGAAGATAATCAAGACACAGTAGGAACTTAAGAAACCTGCTTCAAGTAAATCATTTGCTCTAACTATCCAATTAACTTTGACAGTTAATTTTAGGAGATTTAAGTCTCTTCCTGCTTGTCTGACAATTTTATCAGGTATTTTATAAACCTCTGAAAATCTAGTCGAAGAAAAACCCGACAGTCTGTGCAAGCCTTTCAAGGGGACAGCTATAAAGGAGCATATCTGAACTGTGTGGGACTTGAAGGCTGTCTCTGCATTGTATAATTGATAATCATAGTGCCACCCTGGATTGCCTTTGAGCTGCATGGCTGGGGTGGTGTTCTGAAAGTTGATGAGGTGAGAAGTTGGCTTTTTGTTCTCTCAGTCTACTGCTCTGCTCATTATCAGTCTCCAGCTTCTTTGAAAAGAGGTGACACAAGTGCACAGAGTTCATTTGCAATGACTGTCATATTGGGTAAAGCAGTGTTTGCTATCCAGTTGTTCTGTTATCACCAGAAGGATGCTCTAGTGCATGTTTGGACTGATAACTGCACAGTGAAATACTGGAGTTGCCAAGGGGAAGAAAGATACACGTCACTTCTTTGTGGCATATAAGCACAGAACGGTTTGGGTTGGAAGGGACCTTAAAGATCAGGCAGTTCTGACCTCCCTGCCAGGGGCAAGGACACCTTCCACTGGATCAGATTTCTCAGAGATCCATCCAATCTGGCCTTGAAGAATTGCAAGGATGAGGCATCCACAGATTCTCTGGGAAACCTGTGTCAGTGCCTCACCACCCTCACAGGGAAGAATTTCATCCTAATACCTAATCTAAACCTACTCTCTTTTAGTATGAACCCATTTCCACTTGGCCTGTCACTACATGCCCTTGTAAACAGTCTCTCTCTTTCTTTCTTTCTTCCAGATTCCCTTCAGGTACTGGAAGGCTGCAATTAGGTCACTCTGAAACCTTCTCTTCTCCAGGCATACAGCTGTTCTAGTACTTCCTACATTCATTTTTCCTTGACAAATTAAAAACTTAAAACAGGATTGAATTTTACTGTATCCTTTCCCATCTCTGGATGGGAACACCAGCATGCCTAGCAGGGTTAATAGAAGTGAGTATACTTCCCTGCTCACTGTGTGAGCATCATGGTTTTTGCTCTCTTCAGAGGCAGCTTGCTTCTTATTCAACTTGTAGGATTCAAAGCTGGAAACGATACCAAGCCAAAGAATATTTCTGACTTCAGGCACTTGTCATGCAAGGCACTGGGGTTATATAGGAGCACTGTGCTTCTGAGGGTTTTCTGCTTTGAAATGTTCTGTCCTTGGCTCCACATGAGGATTCAGTGTGGATCTGAACTGTTCCTGGCATCTTTTTCTAAAGCTCCTTAAGGGGAGGTGGGAAGTGCATCTATATACTTTGTCATTATAGTGTAGTTCATTGCTTTTTCATAGAGGCAAAGACAGAGGTAAAGAAAACTGCAGAATCCTTGTGTATTCTGAAAACCTGATGGTTTATGTGTAGGTGGAATGGCAGGTGATCCCTTGAAAGCAACATGTTTCTATGTTCTGTTGCTGATCTGGTCTTTTATGTAGTGGATGAAAGAAAAAAAAAAAAGAAAACAACAAAAAAATAAACCAGTGGCTAACAAGTATAGATGTGCAGTCTAAGGTAGGCATCTGCAATGCTTCATCCTCAGTTCTGCATTCCCACAGAACTTGGCTACCACCAACAGATGCTTTTCATCAGAGTGCAGCTTCCTGTTGGGTAGGGAAGGGGACAGTTGACAGAGGTGAGTGTGGAAATCTGAGGACAAATGCAGAAAAAAACATACCTCTCCTAAAGAAAGGAGAAGGGAATAAAATAGGATGTATTCAATGAAAAAAAAAAAAAAAAAAAAAAAAAACACCACCAACAGAAAACAAAAACAAAGGAAAAGAAAGTGAGAAAACTGCCTCCCTTTAGTCACACAAGGAAGAAAGTTCAAAGGCCTCAAGATGGGTCCAAGAGTGACAATTCTTGACAAAAAGCAATGAACTATGATGTTAAGATTTGTGATAAGGGTAGTCCAACCTCTGTAAATGTTAATAATCCTTACACATGTGATTGGTATCTATGGTGGTCTAAATAATATCAGCAGGGATTCTGGATGAGACCTTGAAAACAAGTATCTAACTTGGGGAAAAATTATGTATTTGCAGAAACAGTGCACCAGTGTTAGCAGCAGTCCCTGCATGTGGGATGTTTTATTACTGCAGTTTTAATCTTTTCGGTTTTAAATTGGCAACATTCTCCTTGTTGCCTGCTCCAAGGCCTGCATATCATTGCCCCTTCCCACTATGTCAGTTCTAAGAAAGAATTTTTTATTTCCAGAATAAAGAGTGAAAGGAACAGGAATAGCCTGCACACTCACCAGCAACCTAATAAAGTATTTAGTACAGAAGTAAGTGGTGGAAACAATAAAAGACCTGTAGGAGTTAAACTACATAAAAGGACCTCAAATTTACCTCAAAGCACACTTCACTGGAGAGTGGATTTTGCAGAAGAATATAAAATTAGCCTGTACAGTTGGCTTCTGGAGAAGACTGCTTAGCTGCAGAGCTCGATTCTAATGCACAGTAGAGAGGAGGGGAAGAGGACAAAGACCTCAAGCAGAGGGCCAGAAGAAGGATAAGCTGATGAGAGAATATTGCTTTGAAGAAGTAGGTTAGCAAAAGGACATTGTCAACCTTTCCGTATGCTACAATTTTGCCGCATTTCACACCCTGCATGCAGATTGTGCTAAAGCCCTTACAGAAATAGAAGTATGCAGTATGTCCTGTATCCTGCACCCTCACTCTTCTGAGGGAAGAGTGACTTGGGGTCATAGTCCTTGCTGGCATCAGCAGGTTCATCTTGCCTGGAGTCAGTGGAGCTGAACACCCACTCCTGGCAGCAGTAGTTTGTCCTTGTAGATTTATTCTTATTTTTCATAGCTGAACAACAACAATTAATAGTGTTGCTATTTATAATATATATATTTGATAAAGGTGATAATACAGCATGTAACATTCTGGATACATTAATCACTTATCTCTGTATGTAGATTATGTTTATCACCTAAGATGGAACAATATATTTAAGGTGAAGAAAATGACTTTTTTTCTTTTTTTCTCTCAGAAAATAATTCTCCAAATGCACTGGAAAAAGAGGCTTGTTTTCCTTCTGGGTAGAATAAACTTCTTACTTTTTTTTTTTTTTTTTTTGTCTGGATGAATCATTTTCATCTTCCTCTTACTGTGATTTCAGCTCTGCAGAAGCACGACTCCTGTGGATGGTAACAGGGATTATCTAGTGATTATTGCATAGAGGTGCATGCATAGAATATTTCAGTACTATTATGTCAAGTGCAGATGCTGTAGAAGCACAGCTTCTTGCCTTATTATTTTCCTCCTTCCTTTCCTTTCTTATTTCCAAGCTGTTGTCTGTGTTGGGTTTCCTATATCTAGGATAGGTTGGGAAGTGTGGAATAGCCACAAACTATATAAAATTCTAAAGTAGCTATGAAAAAATCATTCCAAAAATGATAAATACACAGTGTGTTCTGCTTATAAAAATCCTCCTCTACTTTTTTGAATTGTGCTGGGCAAGAAAATTCTGAGCAATATGCCTTGGTTTCAGATCAGGTAAGCTAACTGAAACAATTAATTCACATCTGCATCACAGTAGGGTCTGGCAGGCAGAGATAGGTAATTGATTTAGAGTTGGAAAGAGAGGCTGCAGCTCTTGTGTCATGCTGCCAAGTCTCAGATTAAGTCATAGCTTCTTCTAGCAGTTTAACTTCTGGGAAGGTGAAGGGAAGGATTTGTTCTGTCCCACCTGGCTGTAACATGCAAAGGATGTCTCGGTCTGCGTGAGCCATGCTGGGTTCCTGTTATGGTCAGTGAACAGGCCTTCAAGGTGAGGCTCATCTTGGTCTATTTTAGCATTTTCATCTGACATTAGTGAGTCATGCCCATGATAATCTTGTTTCTCTTCCCTAGTTATGCACCCTGTATGATTACATCACCCTCTCTCTGTGTGAGCTAAGGTATTGTCAGGCAGATGATTCCTCACCTGTCATGGTCTAACTGGGCATCAGGGACTGTGACTTGCCTAATATTTAGCAGCATGTCAAAGCTGGAGTACAGGTTGATACTGCTTAGGTTAGAGTGTTTCTTGTCTGCCACTTATAGTGGATAAAACCCACAGTGACATGAGCATGGGTGAATTCTGTGCTTCTTGCATGCTGTTTGTCTGATGTCAGAACAGTGGTTTCTATGTGACACTGTAAATCAAATTTTTTTGCATAATAGTCACATAATAGTCATAGGCTAATAAAGAGTGGACTTCACTTAAAAGCTCAAAAACACAAACAGCAAAACAAAAAGCCCAACCAAACACACCAAGCTGTAGTCCTTCCCAAACAAACAGCAAAGTGCAGAAATTACCACAGCAGATATAATAAATTAGATTTTTAATTATGTTGATGGAATTGTGTCTTTAACGGGTAACATCATTGATTTGCACATGTGTGGTAAATACTTGCATTTGTAAGTTCAACTTCCATAAGTACCAGCAAAATGTTCGACAATCTAGATGAAATGGGTTTCAGGTTTGTTTTAGTTTTTTTAATGAATCCATTTTGGGGAGTGAGGGGATCAACCCTGTAAGCTTAACACAAGTTATTCTGGAATGGTGTATTCTGTATTAGAACTGTCTGAAAAAAGTAAGTAGTGGGTTTGAGTACCTGTACCAAAGCGGAACAACTTGTCAAGTGTTCTTCAGGGACTTTTTTCCAAGCTATGTAAATCAGAGCTAAGACTTATTTACTTCAGCAGGTCATTTGCATACCATCATCATTATTGCTTTGGAGGTGGGAGGGGGATATAGTGTTAATGACATTCTCAGCTTGTCATAAATTGAGAAGAGTTGGTAGTGCCAACTGAGATGATGATAAAAAAGAAGCTCACAGAATGCAAGCCAAGCAACCTAGGTGTAAACTAAAAAGCAAAAAGGAGGCAAGAGATGAAAAATATGCTCTAATAGAGATGCAGACTGGTGGTGGACAGTAAAGCTTGATGAATTCTGAAAGTACTAATTCTTAAATAATTATCTCCTAAGGAAATGTCAGCACTTGAAACTGGTTAACTGTTTGGATAGTTCAAACAAGCCACAGGTTAGAAACACATTTGTCTTCCACTGTAGCCACAAAAAATGGACTTCAGTCTCAACATGGAACAGAAGTGGTCTATCATTCTAGAGCACAGATGTACCAGGCATTGTAATACCTACCAGTTAATGGAAGAGACGTGGGTAGAAGTGATGAAAAGTCCTTGTAGAGTTCGGGGAATTTCTCAACAGAGATGGAGTAGTAAGACTCAATCCAGTCAGTCCTTGGACACCAGTAGCTCCCAACAATTTACTGAGAAGCAACGCAACAGTTTCCAACTTCCCAAAGAGACTGCTGTGATTCACTGTCCCTACTGTAATTAGGAAAGGGAATCAGCCTTAGTTGATACAACAACAAAAGCTGGGTCTTGACAACCCATTGCAAATATTATGGCAGTTGCTTTAGGCAAGAGCTCGTGGTCCAGTGTTGACCACCTAAGAAAACTCTAAGCTGTGTCAATCAAATGGCAAATGAAGAACAGTGGAGAAAATGGAAAACAGTAGAAGATGGTGACAATATGAAAAAAATGGGTGGAAAAGCTATCTTACTGCAAAAATGTACTGTAACCAAATAGTTCCATGTTAAAGCTCATGGAGGAATTGAAACAGTGCCTAAGTAAGTATAGCAAGTATGAGTGGCACTAGGTGCCTATGTAGCCACTAAAAAATAACTAATGTCTGTCTTACCTTTCAGTAATTCTCAAATATAAGACCTATGGCTCAATTAGGAAGTCAACCCTTTCAGCAATTAAAAATAATACTGCAGACCCTTATCACCCTCAATCATTTGGGCAGGTAGAAAGGATGAATTGAACTATTACAGAGAGAATAGCTAAAATCTGCACACATGCAGGGTTAAAATGTCCAGAAGCATTAAATTTAACTTTGTGGGACATTTGAAATGCCCCAAGACAAAAATGCTCCAACCCTTAGAACTGTTACCTGGTGAATCTATACTGGGGACTTATATCCCAGCCCAAACCTGCTTCGTGAATCCAGATGAGCATTTGACATACCATGTTCTAAGCTTACAGGAAAGTTTCAAAATTAAAAGGGATAATGATCAGTGGTACTAACCCACACCTCTGGAAGTACAGGTACATGATTTGCAGCCTGGAGATAAAATTTTATTGAGACTGTTTTCCCGTAAATCTAAATCGGGAGGTGGGAGGGGTTGAAGACTGTCTTATTAAGTTCTTACTTTGCCGTAAAAGTTAGAGGACAGGAAGCTCGGATCCATCACTTGCATGTTAAATGGCTGTCAGAGGACCATTAAGTGGGATGAATGACAAGTGGTGCAGGAAGAATCCACCATGGCCACATCTGAGCTACTCAGATGTGAGGCTTCCTAGTATCTGAAGAAATTAGGAAAATTCTACAGGTAAATTTACTGAGCTTTGCCATGCTTTTTACATGGGTAGAGGAAGTATCTGAGTTTATACAGCCTTGTCACAAGGAGGGAAAATCTTTATTGTAACTTAACCCAAACCGTAGTCCAAATTTCTAATGAATTTGACTATTGGATATGTCCTCACCTTCCAAGCCACTTAGCTTTGAACATTCCCCTTTTAGGGATCTCTGTACCAAATACCATGTCACAGACCACTTTATGGACAAATCCTGCTTTCCACCAAGACCACCACACGGACTCACCACAGTGGGAGGTAGATGTCCTAGAAGCAAAGAACAGATATGCAACATGTAAAATATAATGTTTGCCTCACTCAAGCTCCTATATACTACTACTACCCATGTGAGCTACCTTGATGGTTGCAGCTAAGCAACAGAAGTAAAAATAGCAGGAATTCTTGGGGGATTATGCCATACACCCTGTCCTGCACCCGAGGGCAAAGGATGGTATGGGGTATGTGGTAAGAGAGCTCACAGAACTTTACCAGGAGACTGGTTGGGAACTTATGGCTTAGGAGCCTCAATTCCTAATATTTTTGTTCTCAAACTTAGCTATGGTATTAGGATCATGGTACAAACATTTGTTTATAGGACCAAATGGAGTAATTCACTAGTAGAAAGTCCAACCACTTTCCACTCTTGTTTTTTTATCTGGTTAGGAGTGAGTGAATTAGAAAAGGTCTTAGTTAACATTTCAGTGGCAATAGAGACTTAAGGTAATAACACCGCTGATTAAATTATGACATTCCAAGGAAAGGTTGGACAACCCTCCAAAATTACTGAAAAATAGAATGTCATTAGATACTTTGTTAGCCTTGCAAGGAGGAATGTGCACAATTATTAATATCACTAGTTTTGTGTTTGTTAACTAGAGTGGGAGGATTTTGGCTGGTGCCTGGAAGTTGTGGTAACAAGTAAAATGAATGCATAAAATACAATTGAATAATACTTCAGCAGGATTCCAAGATGTATGGTCTTGGCTCACCTCCTGTATATCAGATTTAAGAGCCTGGACAAAATGAATTCTTTATGGATTATTGATTTTTATAATAATCTTTGTAATACTGTTTGTATTTAACATTGTAACATTTGGTGTACTCAACTGGACTTAAATCTTAGATGCTACAAGTATTCTGCTCCCACATAATAAATAACATGAACATTAATAAAAGTAAAGTCAGGACTGTTCTGGAGAGGACAATTATACAATTAAAATTTAACAATAGCAGTTTAACATTAGTGGACAAAACCTACAGGTTGTGATACATGAACTGTAATGACCTTATTGCAGCATGCTGAAGAGTAGAAGTAGTAAAATTAAGAAAGGAGAAATTTTAATGTACTTTTTTTCTTTTGTTAATATATCCCTAAATGGAAAAAAACCCACCAAGAATAATTCCAAAGTATTCGAATTAAAGAATGTCTTCCTTTCATTTAACTTGCTTTAGAAAAGCAAACTCTCCACTGAGATAAACAAGATCAAAACCCACGTACCTCAGATCCATGATACCAGTCTGTGTTTTTAGTTATGTATTCAAGTGTGTTAGATCCTGAGTATAGGTTTAATCAATAACTAGATAGCACAATTACTGGAAAGCTTAATTTCCTGCACTTTCAACATGGGAAATTAGGCTTTCTCAGTTTAGTTTCTGTGTTTTACTAATAAGTTTCTTGCTTGTGATTTGGGGGGAGGGTGGGAGTTTGAGAATTTTTTTTTTCGTTTTTTTTCTTTCAGCTGACTAGATGAACTGTCTTTGCAGATATAATGCACAAGGCAGTATTTGAAGGTGAATTAAACTACCCAGTAGGAGGCCATGGCTTAAATGTACAGCTTTGCAATTCTAAATCTAAAACTAAAAAAATATATTTGTGTGGGCACATGTTTATTAGAAGGAAAACCAGTAGTGGTACTGCTAAGCTATATATCCAGGGATTTTTTTTTTTTTATCAGAAAAAAATGCATGTGAGTTTAAGATACTCTCCTTACGTAAGCAGTTACACTCAAAATTTGTTTAAAGAACTTGTGAAACTACATATGTAGAAGATACATCTCTACAAGCACTTATGACTGGTAAGACATAAGCATGCAGCCTCTAATCCACCAGTTAGTCCCATATGAGTAAGGACCAGATTTCCCTGGTCAGGTGAAAGCAGTAGTCTTTATTTCCCAAGCTGTGACTCTTCTGTGAGCTTCAGTAGCTGCAGGTTCTGTTGTATCCAGGCTGACCCCTGAACTTGGACCTGAGGTGTTATCTGTCAGTAGAGTGGTGGTGGTGTGAGGAACCCACAATTCATCTATAAGCACTTTTATTCTAAATTGATTCAGAACTATCTTGCTTGTATCTACCAACGAATGAAGTGAACAACTAAGAAAAATGTTGCCATAACATGGGTTGTGCTTTTCTCCCCTTCCATGGAGTTCTGCTGAAACTTCCTTGCCTATATGGCTTTTAAGGAGATCAACTGATGAGAATATACATCAGGCATAACAGTGATATTGCATGTGGACAGAGTCTGAGGTGACAGGGTATTTATTTTTTTTCCAGAGCAGTGAGTTGTCTGGGAAGGACGCACTTACAGCCTAGTATGCATTCCCTACATGCATGCACCTTCTATCTTTACAAGCAAGAATGTGAATTTTTCAGAGACAGAAAACTTATCTTCTGCTTTGCTGTTCACACAAGTCCTGAAGCAGTACACACGTTCCCAAAGTTTATCTCAGGGATGATGTCCACAGGCTGCTGTAGGCAGTGAGGTGAGGTGCTGAATGCAAGTTGCAGTATCTACTACTAATTTTAATGTCAGGATAAAACCAGGAAGCTGAGGAATGTATATTGAGCTACAAAGGGTGAAGAATTAAATAAACTGAGTTAAACCTTCAGAGTTAGAGGTATGGAGACCTCATAGCACCTTCCAGTATCTGAAGGGGGCTTGCAAGGAAACTGGAGATGGACCCTTCATCAGGAACTGTAGGGATAGGACAAAGAGTAAAGGGTTCAAACTGAAAGAAGGGAAATTTAGGTTAGATATATGGAAGAAATTCTTTACCATGAGGATGGCGAGGCACTGGAACAGGTTACTGAGACAAGCTGTGGGTGTCCCAGCCCCGGTCTAGTGGAAGGTGTCCCTGCTCATGGCAGAGGTGTTGGAACTAGATGATCCTTAAGGTCCCTTCCAACACAGGTCATTCTATGATTCTAAAGCCAGTACTCTACTGGAAGCATTTCATGTTCTTTCACACAGCTTGAATTTTGCAGTTAAGTGTCAACAAGCAGAATTTTACAGGCCATTCATCTATATATGAATTATTGCCCCAGGGTGTTGTAGAAATGAAATACACTGTTTCATTTTAGAAATGCCCTTTTCTTTGCAATTAAAATTTCATTATGATATTTAGGCACATCAGTTTAGGACATGTGCCTAGTAACCAGATCAGCATTAAAGACTTTGGTATTGCTTTTGGAACAGTTTGTCTCAGGATTTATAATCCACAAAATGAAAGAACTTAGATAAAGGGTAGGAGCTTCTATTGTCTGTAGTAGTAAATGCTTTTATGTAATTGGTAAGTTTATCAAAATAGCTATACTCAAGAGCCCTGAAGTGTTTAAATCGTTTGTTGCAAAATTCAAGTTAACCAGTTAAATTGTGAACCTTTAAAAAATCCTCAGTATGAATTCAGCTATTGTTAATCATTCATCTGTCTGCCATCCAGGGAGGCCAGAATAGCTGCCACTGAATGTTTGTTTCACAACCTTTTGAGACTGTGTGAAGTACAATTTATGTATTAAAATTGGACAAAAGAGGAAAGCCACACTCGGAGCATACAAACAAAGCAAACCACAAAAGCCAGAGGTTTCCAATTTAAATACGTAATTTAAAAGATGCTCTTGCTTTTGAATTTGCAGGGGTTTGTCAGCATATCTTTGTGCTATAATGCTATTTAAATGCAGGGTTTTGTCTACATCAGCTTTCTGATTGAAACAAGATAAAAAGCTGTTTGAATTCATTATTCAGGTGTATTTGTAGAGCAAAAAGCTGTCCCACACAAGTGTCAAGCCAGACTTTTTTTTTCATTCTATTTGGTTCAGGGATTTTGGTTCCTTTTATATTTAAGACAGAGAGAAATTCTTTCACTTAAAATTGACATTGTGAAGATATCACTTTCCTAGCAGATACTTAATAGCATGTGTTTTTTACTTTTCTTTCAGAATGAAAAGTTCTTTCTGGAAAGAATATTAAAGACAAGTATAATAGAACTAATTCATGCTCCTATTAAAATTATATGATGGAAAGCATACAAACTTTAGTCAGGAAAATGTCTACAGACATCAATTCTTAACACATCAGTTGAGCCTTATCCAGCAGGTATGCTTGTATTTCTTCTTGTTACATATGACAATGCTAAAGAATAATTAAAAGTAGTGAAATCTGGTTTGGTAATATCATCTTTAAACACAGATGCTTCTTTGAGTCACTAACACTTCAGACTACCTCACAGACTGGACAATCAGGGTCTGTTTCCCTTCTTTAAAATACAGTCTCTTGTTGCAAAATAACTTTTCCCATTTCTTTACTTTTGTCCTTTGAATTCAGTGCTTAAAGCATTTGCTTGAAGCTTCTTTTCAGCCTCCATTCAACATACCTATTCTTATACCCATTGCAAAACACTTTCTAGGTGCCTTTTCCCAAAGCTTGTGCTACATTATATCCATACCTTCTCTGCTTGAGCAGAAATAGCAGATTCCTCAAACTTACATTGTTAGCACTTCTGGATTATTTTTTTATTTTATTTCCCTCTACTCTCCTTCAACTTCTCTAATTTTTTTTTCTGTCTAGGTTCTTGTAAATTGTAAGGTTTGAAGTTTGTGATTTTTCCTCAATAACCCTTGTGGGAAATCTCATGCCCATATGTGTATTACTTGCTAAATCTCTGTCAGTAATTTAGCTCTGTCCTTCTGATCTCTGTCTCTTTTCTTCAGTCCAATACCTCCTATATCCATTACTACAGGATGGTGGCTTTAAAGTGCTGTATCCAATGGTGCCTTCCTGATTAGCATAAGGTAGTAAACAGCACATATGGAATGATTAAAATGTGGGGGGAGAAAGCCTTTTTCATTACTTTTCCCTTTGGTTCTTAGTTTTGGGAATTAGGGTTAGTTGCTAAATAGAGAGTAGAAAATAGCATTTGTCTAAGGAGATCAATGAAGTACCTCATATCCAGCAGTTTTATTCCTGAATGGTTTGTTCTGTGGTGGACTAAATTTAGTTTAATTTTCTTCTCTTGCTTTGCTTTCTTTTCCTTTGTGTTACCAGTACAATCACATTAAAAATCTCTGAGCTTAAATTCCTTAGGAGATTAATCATTGCCCAACTCCCAAACCTGGATTTTTGCTTTGTAATTTTGTTGATCAGAGAGAATTTTTTTCCCCCTCAAGTAACAAGAAATTTTGCTTTAAAGTCTTAGAAATTTTAGAGGAAGATGTTAGAAGGAGCTCTTTTTTGGTACCATTTGCATATATCCAATGTTTTATAACAGAGGAAAAGGCATACAGTTGAAGAGCATTGAATGTGACCTACTTGTATAGGTCTTAAGCCATAACTATATCTACTCAGTATCTTCTTATTAAAAATTGCCACCAGCAGTAAGGGAGACAAATGTAATACTTAGATTGAGAAGAGGCAGGATCCCATGTCACACAGAATGGGTCAGGTTGGAAGGGACCACAGTGGGTCATCTGTTCTAAACTCCCTGCTCAAGCAGGGTCATCCCAGAGCACATGGTGCAAGATTGTGTCCAGACAGTTCTGGAATATCTCCAGTGAGAGAGACTCCTCACCCTCTCTGGGTGATCTGTACCAGTGCTCAGTCACTGCACAGTAAAGGAGCTCTTCCTCATGTTCAGGTGGAACTTCTTGTATCTAAATTTCTACCTATTTCCTCTTATCTGACTCCCATAGGTCCCAGTCTCCATTCCCATGGCTCCTACATTGCTCAAGGAACAGGTAGAGGAATTAGGGATGAAGGAGGGAAGTTGATTCTGGAAAACAGGGCGTAAGATGTTCTAGTTTTTCACTTTTGTTTCTTGCTATGCAACTTTATATTTTAATTGGCATTCAATTAGAGTATTTTTCCCCAGGCTGAGACAGTTTTGCCTGTGGTGGCTCCCTGTCCATGAGCTCCTCCAGGTTACTTTGTTCCCCTCCTGCCCTGTTGAGGAGGGGAAGTGTGAGAGTGGCTGGGTGGAGGTTTGGCACTCAGCCAGCCAAGGTCGACCCACCACAGCACCAAAGCTTTGCTCAATGGAGATGAGGGAAATCAACATAAAGGCTACATCAGTAGCCATGAAAGAGGCATAACTAGGACAGCTGTTCTAATAATTTAAACGTTTCCCTAGGCACTTTAACAATTTTTTCTTAATATGTCAGTCACACCTTCCAGATGTGTCTCTTCTAGCTCTCCTTCCCCTGGGATAAAGGACAAACAGTAAAGTGGCAATATTATGTTGCTCCCTGTGTAGCTGCAAATGTCCTCAACAGCCTGGGGGAGGGAGAGGGGTGGGGAGCTTGTGTAAGAAAACAGAATGACTTCCAGAGCTTTAGTTTGCATTATCAGGCCTTGATATTTGATGATCAGAAGCAGAATATGTATCGTGATGGTACTCCATATGCTTTTTAAAATAACTTCAGTATAACTGGGCGGACTTTTTTGAGCACGTGGTGGTGTTTGTTTCTTAAGCTAGGTGTAATGCTGAGGATGTGATACCAAAACCAGAATTGCTTATATATGATAGTTCATCAACCCTCTGGCACCTGCAGGTTTTACTCTGTCATCCTTGCTTATTCAGGTCAAGCATTGTACTGTGTCCTCTACACGTGCTGCCACACGTGAGCTTGAGGCAATTCCTTTTAAAGGCCTTTCTTCTTTTTCTTTTCCCTTTCACCTCTGCTTATCTAATAAGGCTGCAGTTATATCATGGTGTTCCAGAAACGTGTAGCAACTATACCTGTCATTGCCCTGGTCTTTATCTGTGAGCTCCCTTGTCTGCCAGCCTGCTGAGCTATCGAGCAAGCTTCTACTATGAAGATTCTGAAATGATACACTTTTGACAATAGAAGAACACTTTATTCCCATTACATGTAGCCTTAAGTATACACATTACTCATACCAATGCTGTCATTTATTGACAGTGTTGAACTGTCAGTGATCTAGTTAGCACAGTTTGGTGCTGCAGCTTCAGTTGCTAGACAGAATGACATTTTGCTCACGGAGCTTGTTATTACATTTTGATTTTATACATGGGATCAAAGCCAAAACACAGGCTGGTTTAGAAGGAAAAAAATACAGCCAGGAATGGTTCACTGTTTGCAAAATGTTTCACAGAATTTGGGTATAGATGGCGGCTTGTCCCAAACTGGGGAGTTGAATTCTGTGGGTGGGGCTGTTGAATATTGAATATTGTTGAATATTGATTGAAACTGTTGAATACTGATTAACTTGAAGCTAATGGAAATACTAGATCATTTAAAGGCCCTATGTTAGAATGGAATACAGGAGATTCATAAGGAGAGTCTTCATTCTGAATTCAGAAGATAATTCTGTAGGGATTGGAAAAAAATAAAAGAAAAGAAGAAGAATTGGTATGAACACAATATGAAAGGGAATGTGCAAATATGTGTTTAATAAGAATTAAGAATGGTTTGTGTTGGTAGTGGACAATACCACTTCTAGGACACTGCTCCAAGGATGTCATTCCTAGTAGTAAAAAGGAAAAATGTTGCTGATTGTGAGAAAGTGAGAAAGTCTTGCATCGTGGTAGGACCATACTTGAGGTGATTAGTCAGCAGTAAAGACAAACTCAAGAAACATGCTAAGGACCTGACAGCATTCCATGTTGTATTTGTGAAGGTGTCCAGACCATTCAGATGCATTTCTTGTGCTTGTAAGTGCAAAAAGCCATTGTGATTAAAGGTATAAACACAAAACCCCCTTCCCCTTTGTAAGGCCTTGCATAAAGTTTTGTTGCACTATATTTTTGCCATTCCAAGCTTTTATCATCTTGATGCTCCAGAAAGACATATTTGCCAGCTTACTAAATTTTAGAAACTCCAAGAAAATAGCACATGCCTTTCAACCTTTGGCCCTGTTGTGGTTAGATTAAGGCAACAAGTATTTTCAGTGTGTAGGACTTAATTACTACAGTAATTTAGCCATGTAGTGTTCCAAATCTGTATTTCATGAAAAATTTCCTGCAAAATATCCTGACCTAGCAGCCAGTATCATTCCACTGCATTCATTTTGCATTTATGCTGAATCTAGGCAATTTAATTCCTACTGAACACCTTTGCCACTGGCCTATGTCATACCACTTAAAAAAAAAAAAAGTATTATTTCCCACCTCAAAAGTTCAAAAACTTTTAAGTCAGGTCTCCAAAGGTATATGTGCTTTCTAAAATCAGGGTTCAATTTATTAACTACCTGGTGTCAGAGTCTTCATAGTATATTTGGATCATGATTTTGTCACATTCAGTAGGCCCCCAGTTAGAAAAGTGCAATGTTCTTTTTTTGATCCAAAATATAAGTTCTTAAGGGAAACTCCAAATGCTGAAAGACAAATTGTACTTTCATGTAGGAGTGTAAAGCAGAGATGCTTGTAAGTGATATGAAAGCCACTTTGAGCCTCTTGTTGCATTACTGAGGCTTGTGTCTTAGTCCACGAATAGAATTTGAACACAATGCTAATCACTGTTTAAATTTAGAAAAATCTACATTTAGATCTGTTTTCCTACCCTACCTTTTCAATAAACACAGGCAAGTTGCAATAGTGCAACCACTGTTTTTCCCAATGCTCTTGGAGTTCTGCTGAATGATGTACATCTAAGACTTTTCCTGATTGTCTGGTGGGAAGGGACCTGAACACACAACCTACAGTCTTCTCACATGTCAGTATGTTTGAACAAGATGAAATTCCCATCGTGTTTGTCACAGCAAATCATAAAGGCTGAATATATTTGCCCTTTTATGACTATATTCCAAAAAGCGGCAGAGATGCAACAGGCAAAGAATTTACAGAGATTTACGTAAGTGCAATGAGAAGCCTGTGTAGTCTAATAAATATATCTTCCTGTCAGTTCACCCTCCTTACACATGTCCTGTTTCTTCTGTGAGGATACACACATAAATTAGGAGCAGACACATCAAGTGGGATGCTGAGTTGGTGTTGCCTCAACCTGTTCTTGGTACCACTTGTGCAGTCGTCTGCCTTCCAGACACTGCCTTTTCAGCACAGAAGAGAGAGTCTCTCACCACAGACAGTACTGCTTTAGCTGCGCAAGAGTGGGAATAAAAAGATTTTAGATCTTTATTTAGGGGTGTTATCTTGGTTCTCCACTAGCTTTAGCCATGATTTCTTTCCTTAGAGTGGAGCAGCTAACTCGCTCTTTCTCTTATAAAAATTAATTTTTTCCACTATCAATAATATCCCTTGAAACTACAGTCAAAATCCCCACAAACAAACAGAAATACTTCCTGAAAATCTGTGAGAACTTTGTGAGAAACTAGATAACAAACACTAAATAAGGGAGAAGAGAGAGAAAAATTAGGGAATTGGAGAGGAGAGTAATTAATACATTTTAAGCACCACTCCTGTCCTTAATATTCCTTTTATTCTATTTCCATTCAGATAGTGCCTACTGAAGACCATCAAGACCTTTAAAGTTCTAAGAAATATTAAGATATTGAGAAGCACAACAGACTATTTTTAGCAGGTTGTAATGTCATAAAATTCTTGGGCATCACACACTTGTGATCCTTCCAGTTTTACAATGTGTTGGGGGTGGTGTGAAAACTATAACTCTTTTCTAAGGCTCCAGCATATCTGAGAGCAAAACCCTCATACTCTTCCCTTCTTCTCTGTGCTCAAGTAGGTTTCGCAGTTTGGAAAGAACATTCTAACGGCATAGTCAACCTTTACAGGAATGTTTCCTGGCATGCATTTCCATCAGCTATCCCTTTAAACATGTCACAGTTAAGAAATTGCAGCCATAAATTAGCCATCTGGTAGCTGATGATTCATCTCTGTCCCTTAGAGATAGCAGTTTTGCTTTGCTTTGCCTTAAAACCTGGGTTTTCCTGTGCTCACAAGAGACTACCTTTTCAGGGGATTCTCTGAGTTCAGGTCTGCTGTCCTCCTTGACATTCTCTTTTGAAGAAGCACTGGCAGTGACAGGTGCTTCTAGGGTCAAATCGTTTCCATGTGAGAGTGAAACAATTCTGGGTTTCAGAAGCCATGGATTTCAAAGTACTCAGTGTCATCTCCTTGACATTATATTCTTAAATTATGCTGAAGCAGAGCTGCAAAGAGTTCTCCTACCTATCTGTACACACTTTCAAACACCCAGCTTGTAAATAATGATGCTAACTCTTCCATTATTTCTTGGTATTATTTTAAGCATGGGGAAAAAATTAAGATAGTGACTGAAAGAGTTTCACTTAGTTACACTCTATTCTCTGTCCTGACTGTAAGTCTTTGAGAAAATTAAATGTGAATGAGGAAGAACTGGTAAAAGATCATTTCTCAGTCTCTAGAATTTTTTATTTTATATGAAAATGACCCCTTGTTATTTTAGCACTGTTAGCACACTTAAAAAAAAAAAAAATTAAAAAGTATCATAAATGTTCTATTTCTGTATTTACAGAGGAATCTGATATTTGTATACTAAAAGGTGATAACTACTGAAGTTATAATTAGAATGTCGAGGAAGAGGGAGGAAATGGTATAGTAATTAAGGTCGAGCTGTCCTTTAAATTCATCTCCATAACATTTAAATGCATTCATTAACTCAATGCATAATTGGGAGGCATGCCATTAATGCAACAGTTCTGAATGTTTATCAAATTACTTCCAATCATTGGTGTATCTTGATGATGCCTGGCAATCCAGTGTATGGACATCAATAAAACACTAATTATGAAATACTAATTGTAATCACTCCGTAAGGTCTAAAAAGAAGCTCCGCTGTTTAAATTAAATTAAATTAATTTTATTGACTTAATTATTGAAGGATGAGCTGTTCCAAGCTGTAAAATTCTGAACTGACATTTCAAATTACTTCCATACTTATAATTAATGCCAATTCTTCTAAAAGCAAAGAACACAAACAAATAGATGCTGGAGATAATAGGTCATGCAAATTAACACACGCTTGCTCACCAACTGTTGAAAAACAGTTTGTTTAAAAATAGGTTATGCGATATTTTATTCTTTTTAGCAGAGACAAAGAACCACAGAAGATCTATAATCTCAAACTGGTTTTTAAGTAAGCCTGCTCCATTTGTCATGTAGTCAGATAAACTGCAATTGCAATAAGAAGTGCTTGTTAACAGCTAGGCAGAATATGTACGTAGCTCACCACTTGATCTGATTTTTTTTTTTTTTCCTGTCTCCTTCCCTCTCTATAATCTCGTTTCCCAATGTCTGGGCTCACAGCTAGCCAGAAGGCAATATAGCTGATCATTATTCTTTCCATTCATAAAGTCTGTAGCATTAATAATAGAATGAATAATCTGTGCTGAAGAAAATGTTGGTATCCAAAGCTTGCAGCTATTAAAGTAATCCTAGACTTGGTTTCCACTGCATTAGGAGGCATTTAACCCATGTTTGTCTTTCACCCATAAAAATTAATTAATTAAAGGCATACCATAAACTTTTTCAGGACTTACACACAGTTAAATGATTAGTTTATAAAATTATTATTCAAGCAAATAGTTTTATATAAAGAGCTTGGTTTTGTGTCATATAATAAAGATTAAAAAGGCAGTTTGGAGGGCATAGGGTCAAGTGCTACTTTTGGCTGGGGTAAAGTTAATTTTTTTCACAGAATCTAGTGTGGACCTGCATTTTGGATTTGTGCTGGAAACTGTTGATAACATGAGGATGTTTTACCTATTATTCAGGAGCTCTTTAACAGTGCCAGGTTCTTTTCTGCCTCTCACACCACTCCACCAGCAACTGGGATGAGGACGCACAAGATGTCAGAAGGGGACACAGCTGGGACAGCTGACTCCAGCTGACTAAAGGGATATTCCACACCATATAGTGTCATGCTCAGCACATAAATCTGTGGGAAGAAGAAGAATGAAGGCGGGGGGGGGGGACATTTGGAGTGATGGCATTTGTCTTTCCAAGTCACTGTTACACATGATGTTACACATCCCCTGCTCTCCTGGGGATGGCTGAACACCTGCCTGCCCATGGGACGTAGTGAATGAATTCCTTGGTTTGTCTTGCTTCTGCATGCTGTTTTCGCTTTCCCTGTTAAACTGTCTTTATCCCAACCCATGAGTTTTCTACCTTTTACCCTGGTGATTCTCTCCCCCATCCCAACAAGGAGAAGTGAGTGGAGGGCTGTGTGTGGCACTGCTATGTAGATGTTTTGGGGCTGTGGAAGGGTTCTGGTACCTCACAGAAGTAAAGGCTTCTTTCTGTGTGCAGGGTATTTGAGAGGCATATTGTTGGGTTTCTTTATGCTGCCTCAGGTATTGCATCTATGCATATAAGAATAATCTGGTTTTCAGGTCAGGTCTTCTTTAACATATAACTGAAAGCTAAGCTTTATTCTTCAAGACATACTGACCAGGATAAACAGAACTAAGATATCTTAGTCATGCAAAAATCTAGGATTTGGCAGATTACCTAAAACTGTATCTGTTCTGGAGTATTTTGGAAATTACTGTATAACTTGAATTTTATATCTTGAATTTTATAGCCTTGGACATCTTTAAATCTGTATCAAATGCACTTCAAGTTCTCCAGGTTTTCACCTATAAATATTAATAAGTAACTGAAATTAATGTCATTGAGTTTCCATTACTTTGAAATAATGAGGTGAAATTACATAATGAGAATGTTTTCCAGGCAAAGTGCAACCATTATAAATGTGAAAGCAAAGTCTTTCTTAACTCTTGGTACACTTGTGTTTGGAGAGGATGACTTCAGCTGTGGAAGAGCATAAGTTATTCAGAGAGCCTAGTAAAATATCAAAAGCTTCATAAACCTGTATTTTTCAAGTGAAGTTAATTCTATTTACTGTAAAGCTTATTTTGATATGATCATACTCTTATGCAGAACCAGAGGTGTGTAGGTTCAAGCAATCAGAATTAAATTTTTACAGCCTTGTATTGAAATTAGAAGCTGTTTTCAGACAGGATCAAAAAGTTAGGTCAATGTTTATTGAACTCAGTGTACTCAGCATACTTACTAATACCTGAAAGGATAGCTGCATAATATACAACTATCAAAAAAAGATAATTTCTATTCCTGCCTTATTATTGGTGGGAGTTTATCAGAGTTGATTAAAAATTTTGTTTTTCTATGTTTACAGAAAATTTCTTGGGGCAATACCCTGTGTGGTGTTTGCCTTTATATTTCCTTGTTATATCATAATTACATAATATATCCTAATATCTATAAAGATGTAGCAATGTTTACTCCATGTATTTATTTGACATTGTTTTCACAGCCCGACCTATTTTTTAGAAACAATTAATAATTACTACTGTTAGTAAATTGTGCCTCTTCCTTTCCTCACAAAAAGCACACCACCCTGATGTGCTGTATTTCTTTGGATTATATACATTCCAAGATATATTAATGGTTTAGACAGAAACATTTCAGATGCTGGGAGCTAGTCTAAGAATTTTTAAATCTTTCTTTATTTCCTTTTTTTTCTGTTGTTTCACTCATTTATTTACGTAGCAATGTTTTTAAACTGCCATTGATCCCCAGATGGTAAATCTACTGTGATTTAAGTCCAGCTTCTTGTTCTACATGCTTTGTCAATTAAAACTGATTGGTGACATCAAGGGTGGCTTCCTTTTATGGAGGATCTTATAGGAACTAGGTGAGCATTGTCATCTAACTCTGGAAAAAAAAGCTATTTAGGCTAAAGCTTAGAAAGTAGGCAGTTTGGATTTTAGTGCCTCCTGAATGCTCCTGTAGGAGGACTCAGAGTAGTTGGGCTGCTGATCTCTCCAGGGGAGCTTGGCTCCTTTGAGACAGGGAAAAATGATGTAGAATGTGTAAATTGCATTATATTAATCAAGTGGGAAGAGGAAAGACAGGTGCAATCATGTAGAAAACAACACTGCCTAAGAAGATCTTGGGCTATCACAGACTGCAGACCACATATGTTGGGGGCAGGGCTGGAGCTGGAAGGAAGAAGGCATTTGGTTGTATGGACAGAAATGATGAGGGAGGTATTTATGGTGCTCTGCTCCAGTGGGACTGGGGGAGATGGAGGAGTGTGCTTTTGCTATGTACTTGCAATTTTGGGATAGACCTGAGAATTAAGGAACCTAACAAAAGCACAGGAATGAAAAGAATGTCTTTAGGTATTGATGCCTTTACAAGTTCTTGGTTTATAGTAAGGACCCTTTTGTGAACTTTTAAGACAGTTCTCTAGCTTTGTACCTCTGTGAAACCTATTTCTTCAGCATACCTTAATGATTACTGTGGATTCACTGTGACACAGACTCACTGACACTGATATAACATGGTCTAGAGAAAAATCATAAGTAGAAGGTTTTCATAAACTAACAGTTGATTTTGCTGATGAAAAAATGGAACTTAGTGTTCAGTGGTTTCTGAGCACAAGGTTTACTCATTTTGTCCTTTTCTTCTGTCTGATTTAGTTTTCTTGGCATCCTTTGTTAGCAAAATCCTTTACTGAACATTTGGATAGTTAAAAGGCCTATTTTGCTATGGACAAAGTATCTCTAAAACCACAGTAGAGCATATTTGGAAGACTGAGAGAGAAACCGAAACATAATGGCCATGAACATGCTGAGCAAAGCCTACCTTGCAGCATGAGAGCTTACTGTATTTTGTACAGGGTGGCATATGCAGTACATGAGCTGCAGAGATCTTGTCATGTTAGACTTTTAAAACACTAAGTTTCAAACACTGTTTCTTTAATCCTCTGTGACAGCATGTGAAAAATTGTTAATGAAACTTCATTCTCCTCTTACAAAAATTACTGTTTTAGAAAACAGCGGAGGTACTAATGATATGAGATGCACAAACTGTCAGTCAGAACAAGAAAAGGCAAAATGAGCCAAACTTTGGATTGACACACTATAAACAAAAAAAGCTGTTCAGATTTTATAGCAATGAGAGGCATTCATAACAGAGTATGTCTTGAAAAACAGGAAGCTGAGGACTCACACCTACAGTAATTATTCCTTGCCTAGTGGAAATGTTGTGCCTGAAAAACAGGGTGGGAGTTTCAGAACTCATCATTCTCCTCGTCGTAGGTTGTGAACCAGGCTTCTGTTCAAAAGCCTGTGGAGGGAGCTGTTGCTTTCAGAAAGCAGAGTTCACTGTGGGGTGAAGGATGTAACTGGGTTCTGACAATACTGGTAGCTGTCATTGCTTGTAAAAATATTTCTTTGGCTTAATCTGCAGCAAAGTTATTGTCATGAGCTTGCTTTTGCACACTCCATGTCCTTCTCCCTTATTAGTTGTCTGTCTTTTTCCTCACAGCAAGGCCCTTCCTTTCTTCTTCTTAGGCATACACTGGGAACCTGACCACTGAGGCTGACTGAACACTATCCTGACTAACCCAGGAGGCTTTTGGCCTTGGCTGTTAGCAGAATTCCACTTTATGTTCTTTGGAAAGTTGATGAAATTTAAAAGCTTGTTATTGCACCTATTACAGTTTCCATGGGAACACTGATAAAACATTTCACTTCTTCCATAATCTCTTCTCATTATCTTCCAGAAGATAAGTCATCTGCTACCTAATTTTCTGGGCACTTATTTCAAGTAATGTCTTTTTTTTCTTTTTTTTTCTTTTTTTTTCTTTTTTTTTTTTTTTAATTAAGAAGCTGCCTGTGTGTGCCACTCATACAGTCTTACCATGACTGACTTACTTTGTCACTAGTAAGAACAAAGGGTGAACAGAGATCACAGTTTGTGTGTAGAAGTTATGGGATAAGGCAAAGTAGGACACAATTAGGAAATAGAATAATAGAATCACTTAGGGTGGAAAATATCTTTGGTAGGTTTAATAGGTTTGTTTTCATCCTACACTGGGCTGGGAAGCACTTCCATCAGAGATGTCATATAAGCAACTGAAAGGAAGAGGTTGCTCATCCATTCAAGGCACAGAGGAGTAGCACCAAGGTCATGGTATATCTTGTCCTGGTATGGCCTAGAATCCTGTGGGATCCCCAAGACCCCAAAAATTATACCGGTGTATGAAATGTCATTCAATTCTGTGTCAGAAGTTTTGTTTTATATGACCAAAACAAGACGTAGCACAAAAGTTCTACAGTGATAGTCTTGTGTCTCAGGAGTTAGTCATCTTAATAAACTACTGTTAGTCAGGCAAGTGTCTGAGAACCTTGATGTATTGGTGTTTCTGGGTCTGAGAGCAGCACTGAACCAAAGAATGAGAGTAGACAAGAATGAGAATAACAATTTCTGAATATACACAGTGAGCTAAAGTGCTCTGAAGTGTTGTCAGAGTAAAATAAGAGAAAAAAAAATAGGTCCAAAGCCTGTCTCATATTGCAATATTCTTTACAATACAGTCTATGTACCTTTTTTTTTTTCAGTGTTCTGCGAGTGTGTACTTATCTCCTTCCAGTCCATACTACTTTTTTAAGGTAAAGGTCTCTTGGAAGGTGCAAAAACAAAAGGTCCACAATCAGCTTGGTCCTGTCAACTTCAGAGCAGAGGAGTTTCTGTATAAAATGCTGGAATAATATAGAAAATGCAGGAAAGAAGTTGGAAGACTGCCAACCTAATACAAAAGCTATGCATGAACCTTATTCACACTGAAATATTAGAAAGAACTTAATTGGTTTTAAAAGCCCTTTGGAGAATTTGCACCAACTGGACAGTTAACTCAAAGAAGGGATTGTGCTATGTGATCACAGGGTATTAAAATTTAGAAGAAACCCCTCAAAAGCTGATGAAAAATAAATCTCTATCTAGATAAGATCTTAAATATCTGTAACCTTCCAAACCTTGTCTTGACTTTGTAAAGGAAATATTGATAAATTAAATATAGAATAGGATATGTATTTTTTATTAATGATAATATTCAGCTCTGAAAGCGTCTCTGAATATTTAAAAGCACAGACTCCTTTGCTGTTCCTGTCTTCATTTATTTTTCTTTTTTGTCATTAATCTTCAACAATTGTTTCTATTATCTCTTAAAAGGTTATTAATGCAAATCATCTATGCCATGGTATTACCACTGCATGCAATCAAATATATAACTCATATATATATTTGTATTTTGTTTGCCTTCTTGTAATCAAGTCTGTAACTACCACAACAGTCTGCTATCCTCTCTACTTTCGTATTTTCTCCCCTCTTTTTCCCTGTTTATAGCTCACAATGTTCCCAAGTCCATACAATTTATCCCTTGTCCCATTTTTCAAAATCATTAGCATTAGTAAATGCTATGTTTCCTCCCTAGGATTCTTATCTGATAGGAATTCCTAGAGCACCTTTAGGCATCATTCACACCATCTAACTTCAAAAGGCCAGTTTAGGAGCTTTGAGCTGGGAACATCCACTTCTCTCTATTGATTACTTAAGAAAATAATATTAATAGAGTAAAACAAGAAAATAATATTAATAGAATAAAATTTACCTTTTACTCTAGAGTGTATATATGATGGATTTAACTGCATAAGGTGAGTGTCATAAATAGGACTGAGATTTCCATCACTCCATATCCACATAGATGTGGGATTTCAAGGGATTATGCCCTTGTCTCACTCCATAAAGTTCTACAAGTTTGATTATATAAGTCATATAAGACCTGGAATCAATTTATATGGCTTCTTCCTTTAATGGCGCTTTTTTTTTTTTTTAAGCTTAAATCCTTAAGTCCTTGGAGAAGTTGTTGGATGCATGTTGGGCTTCAGATTATTCTGGAGTGAGGTCTGCCTTGGTCGTATCCATCACAGTTGTTGCATCTGGCTGGGAGGGCTGGTGGTCACTGAGACAGAAAGAGCACTCAAAGGATTCAACAAAAATCCCTGTGCAAGTCTTTAAGAGCTGCCTAATCCATGGTTTGTGCTACCTATTTACTGCTCACAGCCACAAGAAAGCAACACATTGAAACTGGTAGCAGAACTGAGTGCTGTGTGATACTGCCTGAGGCACAGGACCTGCCCTCAGTGAACCAGCAAAGATAAGGGTACACTTTACTGACATTAGTCCCTCTGAAAGGTGTCATTAGGCTAATGGAGGTCAGAAAAGTACCCTAACTTCACTTTCCTTTCAGCTTTCTGTTCTTTAAGGAAGTGGTTTAGAGTCTCTGGTAGCATGTAGAATTGTAACTCCAGTTATTTTTCTAAATTAAGTTTTCTAATTTAAGTTATTTTTCTAAATAACTTAATTTCTATATTCTTACAACACAGAGTATATCCACTACATCATCCCATTTGACTAGTGGCAGCGTTTACTTAGATTGTTAAATCATAACTCTAATTAAACCTTATATCTCTGATATTTTGTAGCTCTTTTTGATAAAAAAGTTTTCTGAGGTTGGAAGAGGAGGATTGCTCAACAGAATTAAGGACTGGATTTTTAGTTTATTTTATGGTGTCTGTACTGGAAAACAATAAATTTATCTGTGGAGCTACAATTTGGGGTTAGGCATTAAGTAATTTTTTAAAAAATCTTCAGGCACAACAGCAAAATCATGCAAATTGAGGGGAAAAAACCCCATTATACTACTAACTGCTACCTTTAACCTTCGGGTAAAAGTTAAAGGCAAGCTCTTGGTAATTTCTGTTTTGTGCAAAAATATTTTTTTTTCCCATTCAAACCCATATGCAGATAAAATATCTACATATATTGTTGTAGGTTGAGTTACTTGTGAATTGTGGTTTAGGGGAGCCAGGAATTATATCGAGCAGGTGATAAATCTGTTTCATTAGCACAACATCACAAGATATAGATTCACTCACTGCCTGATCTACACAATTTGTGTCAGTTCTAAATGCATGGAAATCCACAGGAGAGCTACCCTGGCCTTTCCACGAGGGTAAAGCTTTTCCACGAGGCTTCCCTCCAGTGTCACCTCCCTTCTGAAGTATACAGAGAATGTGGGGCTTGCAGAGGAGTTGCTCCAGTTTTAACTGGAGTAGCTTTGACAGCCAAGAGACCCACTCATTCAGTGCCATTGTGACAACTTGTGGAGGGGGAATGACAGTGTTTTGACCAAAACCATCCCCGCTACTCATGCTCTGGGTGGAGGTGATAACAATTACATCCAGTCTTTTATTGATGATGTTCCACAGAGCTCAGATATGTCAGTGACCTCCCTGTACTGCAAATGTGTAAGGTCCCAAATGATGAAAATTCCTTTGGCTTTTGTGAGAAAAGGTATAATGTGGGTAGAGAGTTAAGGTCTTTTGTTCTATGTATGCAAAAATGTTGATTTTTCATTTGGTTTTTGGTTGGTTGGTTGGCTTTTTCTAGGTAGCATATTGAGTATCTAATGATTATTTCACACTTGCATCATTCACTTCAGGCAATAAAATTTATTTTTATGTATGCTTTGAATGACAAACTAGCAGCAAAATATTTCTATTTCATCTGAGAAATGAGATATCTGCTCCAAGCAATTTACAGAATAGACAACACTAGATCCACTATGACTTCATGAAAACAGCAAGACTGATCTTTCTGGGTAATTGTGCTGCTTTACCTTCTCTGATTGTACATATTGCTCTGCTATTATGGGCTATTTCATGTTGGAATGTTTCTAGAAGCTACTGCTCTTTAGAAACAAGGTGTAATCTGGGGTCAAAGATAAAAGTCTAACAGAAAATGTGAAGATAAACTAAAAAGATTTTAGAGTTACCTGCAATATTGATGTATTGTTTCTAAGGTGACATAGAACATATTTTCTAAAGGTATTGAAGCTCAAACTAGAAAACACTAGAGGTAGGACTACACATTTAGGAAAGATTTTCTTACTTATGCTGTGTAGCTTAACCTAACGTCCAGAAACTGGATACAGATCAATAGTCCAAATGGCAATCAATTTCTTCTTGGCATCTCTCCAAGGGCCCTATAGACATTTGGCAGTCATTAGAATGCATTGCTCCCATGGGTTTTAATTGCCTTTCCTGAGGGTTTGACACATTGCCGGATGCGTCCTCACTGTCAATTGAGAGAGATTTATCTCTGTCTTATGACTGGAGTGTCAGTTCACATGAAATACCTGTCTGTTACGGGCTGATTCAGTGGTGGGAAGTGCCTGAGATGCCCAGGCCTGAGCCCCACTTCCCACCGTGGGGAAGGAGTGAGGGATGGCAGTGGAAGACTCCTGGCTGAGGGGGTAGATGACCCTGTCTGCCAACCCAGCCTACTGTCCAAGGTTTGCTGCTTGCCAGGGGCTCAGAGAGGACATCACAGAGAGGCTGCCCTTCAAAGGTACTCAGGGTTATTTTGGAAAGCCACAAAGACTGATTTAAAGGACAACAGCATCTCCCATCTAAGGAAAGACTGACAGAGATGGGACTGCTCAGTCTGCAGAAGTGAAGGCTCTCATTAGTGTGTTTAAATACCTAAAGGGAGGAGACAAAAAAGGTGGAGTCAGGCTCTTTTCAGTGGTGTCCAGTGGCAGGACAAGAGGCAAAGGGCATTAACTGAAACTTAGAAGGTTCCCTCCAAATGTATGGAAACACTTTTTTACTGTGAGGATGACTGAGCACTGGAACAGATTGCCTGGAGAAGTTGTAGATTCTCCTTCCCTGGTGAACATTAGACACTGTCTTGGCTAATGGGCTCTGGATGACCCTGCTTGAGCAGGGGGGATAAACCAGATGGCTTTCAGAGGTTCCTTCCATCCTCAACCATCCTATGAGTCTACCATGTGTCTTAATCAGTACAGTCAAGTAGAGCCACTGACCGTAAGGTATCAAATTTATGGTTATGCAGCTGGGTAAATGTCTGAACTAAAATAATTTGCTTTTTCATTTTTAAACGTAAAAATAACTTCTCCTGGAGTTGATACATGCTTTTATTCCCTTCTAGCCTTTCTTCATGACTTTAAATTTAAAAAAAAATCATTCTAAAAGAAGTACTTGCAGCTTGAAAAAGGTGAGATTTTGTAAAGTATTCTTGGTAGCTCATTTAAGCAAATACAGCATTTTAAAGAACTATGGTAGGTATATGCTTTGATCACTCACAGACAAGTAGAAGATTAATGGATTTTGAAGTTGTAAGCATATTAAAATGTGTAACTTTGCATTCAAGAACATGCCAGAAGTATACCTGTGTGGAAATCTTTCTCATAGGTATTGACAGGGGACCTGGATGCAGAAACACTTTCAGAAAAATACAGGGGAGTGGTAGGTCTTTTGTAAAACAATGCTTTAAAAGAAAAAAAAAAAAAAAAAGAGATAGAAAAATAACAGACCAGCAGTGCTTCAGATTAAAGGGGTATTTTTAATAAGATCAATATATTTTTCTGAAAGTTTGTCATATAAGAGATTTTTTTCCCTTTGGTACTAGTGATATGCTTAAAGTACTCTTATAATGTACCATATACCATACAAAATTTTCATTATATAATTATCCATGAACACTGTACAATCATGAAATTTCAGGAATGTCTCATCATTCTCAGCTCAGAAGAACAGCAGATGGTGTTTGCTGTTGGGTTACCCCAGAGAACTCTTTCTTTTTTTTTTTTTTTTTTTCTCGAGCTTGAGTTTGTATCTGAATATATAGAAATTCCATGATTCAATTTATATAAGCATGCAAGGCAGACAAGTGATAATAGCATTGACCTGTAAATAAAATGTCACTTTAATAGCCTTAAACACTGTTATTCCAATTGAGGTGTCCTGTATCAAAAGTGAAAGGCAGTGGTAAGGTGCACGGTTAGCGGGGCAGTTAAATGAAAAAGCTTTTTTTGTTTTTTTTTTTTGTTTTTTTTTCAGAGAACTAGGATTGTTATCAACAATACCACAGAGGAAATTGAAAACATGTTTTGGATGCCAGATTGCAATTGCTCTTAAGGGGAAGCATGGAGGCAACGCCTCTCTGCTCCAGCTGTCCCTCACTCCAGCAGCACAGTAGGGACTGACATAGTACAGGCACCTGAGAAAGAGGATCCATCTCCATATTAATTGCCTTTCACTGCATCCTAAAGGACTTTGTAGTGATTATTTTTAGGGCCAAAATGGTGTGGCTCAGATTGGAGAGGGTTAAATGCTTCAAGAGATGCCAATGCTTGTCTGTTGTAAGGCTGGTCCTTCACAGTGTAAAACTCTCTCAGAGAAGAATAAAAAAGAGAACCCAACCCTCAGATAACACTGAGCTACATTTCCTTGAGAAACTATCATATGGTTTAATAGTGGCCAAGTTAATAATTCTGATATCATGGAAAATGAAAGGAATTGATTGATATCACAAGTAGTGAAGAAACTGCTTTTGAAAAAAAATTCTTTATTGCCTCAGAAGCTATTCAGAGAAGTGAAAGTATATCTGAAATACATCTTCAGGTTATTATGGCTATTAATTATTATTTTTTTCCTGGTACCTTCTTTTACCTTTTTCCCATTGCCTTCTTTTCTTTTCTTCTCTCTCCTTTTTCCTGCCTTTCTATGAAATAGATAACACTCACCAAAATTTAATAGATACTTTCAAATAACTCTGAAAGGAGTAAAAAGTCTGTATTTAAAAAATAAATTAATCATGGTAGAATGTATGAGGGCATTTTCTTTTAACATGGGAAATCAGTGTTGATATTAATGGGTAAAATATAAGTAAGATTAGTGGTTTAGTTTAACTAGTATTTTGCATTAGTAGTATGACATCTCTCAATTTACTCATTAAATAGACATGTTAATGTGACATATCATCAATCTTGAACTTTATATTAATGCAATTGCCTTTATATACAAGAAAATAATGCAAATATGTATGCTGGCATACTTTATTGTGATTTTCTTTAAAAACTAAAATGACTGTAAAATTCTCAGTCATGCTCGTTGGTATCTCCTTGTAACAACTGCCAATGACTCAATCCTGCTGTTTTTTCTCTTGTTGTAATGTTTTCCCCATCTCCAGAGAAGATTATCAAGTACAGCCTATGTGGAAATGAACTTAGAATACATTATTACTGAAAAAAACAATGTTTTGAATATTCTTTAAATATTTGTTAGCATTTTATTATGTGCACCATCCACCTGTTAGTAAACATCAGAAGTTTTCATAAAACTTGCCTCTACTTCTTTAATATTTAATGAAGTTGAAATATTAAATAATTAAGGATCCAGATCTTTGTTTCCTACATGCCACTGAAAACAGCTGGTAAGCTGAGCTGGATGCACTATAATGTACTATAATGTACGAAATTAGGTTTCATCCTTGTGTTTCCCCATTTTACAAAAACACCAAGGTAAATCTGTGACTCGTCTTCGCTTTGTATCCCATGCACAAAAAGCCCACTCAAAAGTAAAATTACTAATGAAAAATAATTGTTCTTTTCAAAGTGCTTTGGAGTTTTCTGCCATTTGGGAGTTGTTTCTTCCTCTTAACATGCTGGGATTAAAAAGCAAATTTTGGAAAGAGGAAGACAAAATCCTCTGTAGCTAGCCCTGAGTTCTGTGTAGTTACTCAATATATTATGATGGAAATAGATGACACCAAAAATTCCTCCAGTCTAGTCATATGTTTAAAAGAAAAGTGCAAGGAAAAACAACAGTATGTGTTGGAAGGCAGAAACCAGTCTGGGATCTGAATTACAGTTTTACAAATGTCTGGGAGATGATTAGTTCCACCTCTTGGCATTTCCTATTTGTCAGTTTAATTCTCCATTGGTCAGTTGTTTATTTCATTTTTATCTTTTAGTTTTCCATCTTTTGTTTGGCCTTGGCTTTTTTTTAGGGTGTTTCTTGCTGACTATTCAAATTCTCTCTGAGAAATGGGATAACTGAAAGCTAAATTGGCAATGTTTAAGACTACTGTGCATATGTATCTAGGCTAGAAAACTTGCTTCACTTGCTATTAAAAATTAGAGTACATAACTGGTATTTACTACTTTGTTTAGCCTATTGTCATTTGACTGACAGTGACTTTTTTTTTCCTGCTTATGGAATAAAATAAGATACATCTTAGAAAACAAGAGACTAACTCTCAAGTCCATCAAATCAAATATACTGAATTGGTTAGAAGAATGTACTAATTCAAGCATCTAAGAATCTACCTTCTTCAAGATCAAGCATAAACTGTAAATGTACTCCTACTTATCTGATTCTGTACACAAAAACATGCATGACCACTGGAATTTGAGAGGTGTTTTTTGGCAGTGGACATCTGAATATGTCAATATGAAATAGAAAATCCAACACAGATAGTGGGAGGAGGTCTTGTTTTCCTCAGCTTGATTATCACCAATCCAAAATTCACTTGATGGAGGTTGGATGTGGAAAGAGAGGGGAAAATATGCCATTTGCTATTCCTGACTGTAGACCTGTTTAACTCATTTCATAGCTCCAGTTGTTTCCCTCATAATGACTTCTGTGACCAGTATCAAGTCTGCAATAAAACACATCCCTATGGATAGTCTGTCTTGTTATATTTCACAAGATCACAGAATATTTAAGGTTGCAAGGAATCACTGAAGGTCATCTAGTCCCCTATAGCATGTTACTCAGGGTTGTGTCCAGATGGCTTCTGAATATCTCCAGTGAGGGAGATTCAACAACTTCTCTGGGCAGCCTGTTCCAGTGCTCAGTCACCCTCACAATAAAGAAGTTCTTTCTCATGTCCAGGTGTAACTTTCTGGAGTCTGTTCAGTCTAAATCCCTGGATGTTTTTATGACCTGGCTGGTAAAAGCCCGGAGCAGCTTGGTCTGACTCCAGAGCTGATCCAGCTTTGGGCAGGACGCTGGACCAGGGACCTCCTGAGGGCCCTTCCATCCAGAATCTCAATATGTAAGAAACCTTGAGAAGATACAATTTCCTAACAAACAAGCTGTGAACAAGTGTTATTGAAGATATCAACTCAGAGAATGGAAATGAGAAGCATAAGCCTAAAAATTAGATTTTATGATTGAGCCATGACAAGATAAATGTGCTAAACATTTTGCATTTCCAAAGGTACACAGGATGAATTTGGCAGGGTGGTGGGGAGAAGCTACTTATATTTCATATATTTTTTTTTACGTCTGCAGTAAAAGGACTTGTCTTGAATTGGGATACACTGGTATTTATCTGTCATAGTCAAAAAAATGGCCATGAAATACCTTATTCAGCTTCTACTTAGCCTTTGAAAGAACTTCACTAGGTTTACTAAATCACATAATGAAATAGCTGTGTCTGTCAGCTGCTTCCCTTAATGCCTGTGAACTCAAAAGAGAGAAGTATCACAGATAGTAATCATCCACAAATTTCATTTAAATAAAAGGTAAAGCCTTGTAAGTGGATATTTTCTCCTCCCTCATGACATGACAGAATCCTTTGTTTGTTACTAGGAAATTAACCCACACCAAGTTCTCTGAGAAATGCTCTTCTTTCAGGATAAGCTCTGATCATAACTTGGGCAATTCTTAAAATCAATTGACTGCAAGACATAAATCAATAGGAGTTATTATCCTTTTATTCCAGCACTCTCTTGGAAGCTTATTTCATTGTTCCAGTAAGATTTACAATGGCAGCTGTATTTGAACATTTTAAACATTGCAAAAATAGATGCCCATATATGACATCCTACTGTAGCAGGAGGGAAGGCAGAAAAAACTCTGCATGCAGAACTTTAATGGCAATGCTGAAGCCAAAAAATTATAGTTTTAAGTGTCTGTCTTGTGATTGTATTTTATTGTTTGGCTTTATAAACATGTCTTTTCTCACAAACATTATGGAATATGTATTATCCCTATGAAAGGTATCTGTAGTATATAAAATTTAAAAAACAGTTTTATTTGCTTTTCAAGGTAAATTGACTGTAGAAAAAAGTTTTCTTTAGTTATTCTGTACATCTTAAACAGAAGAAAAATAGATCAGATCATCATGATTTTTTTTGGTATTTGTTAATAACAACTGATCCCTTTTGCAAAGTCTTTCTCCAGGAGCAGTAGGTGTTTTTCAGTGCAATATTATTTCCAATTATTACCATTTAGAGAAAATATCAAAAGCTAAAAGTAAAGTAGAGGTTATTTAATTACAGGACATAGCGTGACAAACTGAAAATTTACATAAGTGACTCTTTCCATCAGCTCTGTTTATAAGTTCGGGGAAAATAGCTGAGGTTGGATGTGGTCACCTACAATATTATTCTAATCAACAGCAGTGCTGGCTAGTCTGTGGGAAGGTATTGCTGAAGATGGTTCTGAGATGGGAGTATGTTGTCTGTAATTCTGAGAATAAAGTTATTTATATTCCTTAGTATATAGTGATGTCCTCATTACATTGATATACAGAATTGTAGAATCATTAAATGATTTAGGTGGGAAGTGATGTGAAAGACCACCCAGTTCCAGCCCCCTGCCATGGACAGGGACACCTTCCACTAGACCAGGCTGCTCAGAGCCTCATCCAACCTGGCCTTCCAGGGATGGGGCAGCCACAGCTTCTCTGGGGAACCTGTGCCAGTCTCAGAACAGGGATTTTCTTCGTAATATCTAATCTAAATGTACCCTCATTCACTTTAAAACCATCCCCCTTTGTCCTGTCACTACATGGCATTGTGAAAAGACTCTCTTGAGCTTTCTTTTGCCCCCACCTTTAGCTACTGGAAGGTGCTATAAGGTCTGCCTGGAGCCTTCTCTTCTCCAGGTTGAACAACCCCAATTCTCTCAGTCTGTCTTTGTATACTTCTGCATATATCATATATTTGGCTTAAGCCTGCTTTTACCAAATCCCCATCTCCTCTTGACTTCAACAGAATTGAAAAGATCTAGCCTATTTGGAAATCATGGCTGTAAACTCTTTTGTAGAGAAAACATAGATGCTCAAAGCTCCTATATGATAAAAATATCACTTTAACTCCGCCATCAAACAATCCTCAAAATTACCCAATTATTTTTCTTTGAACTCAGAAATCACAAAAGGGGAAAATATTTATTTTTCTCTCCTCTTCAAGACATCAGTCAGGAATATCTCCTTCTTGCTGATTTTTGGAAGACCTAAATCTAATCTAAATTCAGGATTACAACAAACTATGGTCTTCTCCTGTAAAAATGAGAAGAGAGTAGACATCAATAATAACAAATTTACTATACTACTTGCTGAAGAAGATGATAGTGTGTCAATATGGTGCGTATTTACATAATTTGGACGTAAGAGGAAATGTTAAAACATTAAGCAGAGAAAGATACGCCATCACTCTAATTTCTATAAGTTATATGGCCAATAAAAATAGACTTCAGTAAAAAAACTCATGTAAAAAAAGAAAGTGACAAATTGAAATAATAGAGCAATTTCTTTGAAATCTAAAGCAAACAAGGGTAAATTTTTTTTCCCAATCCTGTTGTTTCTTCTCCAGAATTGTAATTATTTACAACACAGAAGAAAGATTCTGCTGCAAAACTCTCGAACAGCAAATTTCTGGAAGTGGAAATAAAATAAAATAAAACAATAATTTATTATCTTGCCTAATGCTGAGAGAGCTTTTTTTATATCTCTTTTACATGCCACTCAAATATATTCTTAAGTAAACTTATACCACACACTGATAGCTACAAAAGGAACCTTCTTTTTACATTTTTCATTCTCCTAAGTTGCAATAAAATTCTGCACTATAAATGACCTTTGAAATAAAACATCCACAGCAATGCTCCATAGCTCTCATAAACTCTAATTAGTTGGATTTTTTTTTTTTTTTCTGAGGGAATATGTAAAAGGGCACAGTAAGTAGAATTGTACTGCTGCTTCTCATAGTCTTGAGTATCCAATATTTAATTCAGTAGCCTGGGTTTTCAAACCCACAGACAAGTGAAGAGAAGCAGAATGTGTCAGTCTGTACATGCACCCCAGCCCTGTCCAGCTTTCTTAGTAAATAGAAAGTAAATAGAAAGTAAATAGAAAGGTACCTTCTACAATTCTGTAAGGTTTTAGGCCTTCTCAGGGCTCTGTTAAATAAATCTAATGGCAAGGAAAAGAGCCACTCTGCTGTCCCCACCATTAAGAATTATAGTAAAGGCTTGTTTGAAGCTGCTTTTATTCAGATCCATCTTCTGGAACAGCATAGCCTGCGGTATTTATAATTAGGCAAGAATAAAATCCTGTTGTATACCCCAGGGAAGAACTGAAGGGCCTGAGGTGTGTGGCCTAGGCAGCCTTTGTCCTTACTAGCAACCTGCTTATCTGTAGCCCTGGGGCTACTGACTGCCATTGCACAGTGGTTCTTGCTGCCTTTTTGGCAGCAGAGCCTTTGGGGAAGCACGGGCTGTGCAGGGGAGTGCGCACAGGGTGTAACCCGCAGACCTCGCGAGTTACTCTGAGGAACCCGGGAACAAACACACAGATCAAATTAGTACCCAATTCTCTCCAGTGTCATTTTAGAAATTTTATTAATTCTGAAAGTTTGCATTATTATTGCCTCTATTATATCTGTTCTGATCACAACTGCAGAGCTCTCTGTCAAGGCTTTCGTTCCTAAACCTTCATTAAATATGGAAGAGGCAAAATAATACAGATGGTGATATGCAAAGATGCACGTAGATGCTGTGTTTGACACAGACTACCAGCACACATCAGCAGCACTGGATTTCTGCCAGAACTTGGTTAGGCTGTTAAGTGTTTCATGGCTTAGGATTTTTCGGGGTTGATTTTGTGTTTGTTTTTTGTAGTTTTGTTTTACCGTGAGCTAATAGACAACATTTTATGCTTGGAGACACTTTCCTTAAAGAGAAACCTTGTGTAACGGGGTTGCACAAACAGTAAATCGTTTGTGTGGTAGAATTACTTTTTATTTTACTTCTGCCTTACAAGACAAAATATACTGAGCACCACCCATCTCTGTTCTGGTAGGAGAGCCCTTGGTAACAGACCTCTCCTGGTAATTTGCTGCCAGCAGTGGCGTGGGGGTGTAGCTGTGTGAGGTGGATCTAAATGTTCTGATGCCTCTGCAGATACTGGGAAGTATCAGTATTTATTTATCTTTAAATTGCACCTTTATTTCCTTATTTCTAAACTTCTGTTTATGTGAGTCAGAGTTTGTTTTTTGAGTGAATATACAAGAAAGTAAAAGAATAAACATAGACAGTTTTGATGTCAACATTCCCTAACTTCTCAGAGACTGACTTCACAACCTGATTTTTTTCTGAGATTTATTATTTCTTAGCCCTACAGATATAATCCAAATAGTGGAGTTACCCTTAAGTTTGTTTTTTGGGGGAGGGAAAGAGTATGCTTTAAAAGGAAAATATACTTTACCAATTTTACTTTTCTTTTAAAGTTGATTTAATTGATATAACTGAAACCTTTTTATTATGTAGGAGAGTATTTTTCATAGAAGAAAAATAGCTGAACTTTTCGTAAATATTAGTCTCAATGTCACTGTAGTGACACCTCAAATTAAAGGGTGCTGTAGGCAGTGTATTTGTGCTGTAAATAGTGTATTATGGGACTAATTTTTAGCTTCCTTCTGAAGTTAAGAGTTTACTTATCCTATGAAATCTAGGCATGTCAAACATTTTTCCAGTCCCAGGGTGGGACAGTTTTGGGGACAGAAATTCGAACATGAATATTCTATGTCTTAGCTGAGGGGTTTTGATCACTTTTGAAGAATAACTCCCAAGAGGGACTGAGATCCATGAGAGAACAGCAAATTAGCCAGTAGTTTCTTAGTTTCTCCTCCCTTTTCTTTTTTTCCCTCTTTCTCTTTTGATCAGAAATTCCATCCTTGTCAAGAGACTTTTCCCGCTACAAATGTTTTGATGAAATTAATATGTTTTCAATGGAAAAAAAAACAAACCTCTGACAACATTGTCAAAATGTTTCTGCAGAGCAGAGTTTCTAAAAGTTTAACAAAACTCTTATTTTTAAGTCCAGATATTATTAGATTGTTAAAAACAGTTGTCTTAATAATTTTAACTGTAGCCCCAGGGCTACAGATAAGCAGGTTGCTAGTAAGGACAAAGGCTGCCTAGGCCACACACCTCAGGCCCTTAATAATTTTAAAATTAATAAAAAATACATTCTTCACACTCAAGGGCATACACTGAAATTCTGAGTCTACTGAAGTTAGTGGAAATACTTTCTAAATATTTTTTCCATAAAGCCAAGATTTTATTCTCTTAACATTTTTTTACGGGCAAAGACGAAGCACAAACTGTATGTATGTAAAGCTGAGAATTTATTGATAATACAATGGAAATCTTAGGTTCAACCATTATTAATCCAGATACAATTGTTATAGAAAGAAAAACAATGTAGTTAAAATTGTTAAATGTGCATTCTTAGTTTCTCCTTATCTCTTGGACTGATGCTCACCCTCCCACTGCTCCTCTGGTTCCTGAGGTCTTCCATGCTGGTGCTGACAGGAGATGTGTGTAGTGGAGGTCCTCAGTATCTGAAGCCCTTTACTGGTAGGAATATGATGCTGATGCTGATTGTTGCTTCTTCCTTGGTCTAGAATCCACTCTGGGTTATTTTTTACAGATTTTATAACACAATTTTACTGCTTTCTGCTTCTTCACTGTCATAAAAGGGCTGTGTTTCCCCACACTGTGTTTTTGTGTTAGTCACAGATATCTTGTTCTTCACAAGGTAAGTGCTTGTTGCTGTAAAAAAGCGCAGTTGTATCACACAAAGACAAACAGAAGTAGGATAAATTAGCCATGGGCACTTAGTTAGAGAAACTGCTGTCACAGCACAAACAGGTAAAATGAAGCTGCAGGCAGGTCAAGAAATGTTCACACAGAGCAGGGCAGGACTGACAAACCTCACTGCTGAGGCCTTGCAAACTCAGTACAGAGTTTATGGCCCATTACCAGCAGTGGTAATGCCGTGCTGCAGGACTGCAATCCTCAGGGATAAGGAAAACCTGTGCCATAATGGCTATGAGAGGGGGCTATCCAGACAGTCTGCTGTAATGTGTTTTCTGTGGTACCAGCAGAAATGACTGGTCAATCAAGGGTGAGCTCAGGACACCTTAACAGCCAGTTCAGTGCACAGATCCCAGGGACACTCTGTGTTGTGAGGACAATTTTCAGGAAATTGCAAAGACGTAGTACATTACACTAAAATGGATAAAAGACATGGAGCAGAAGCCAATAATGCTTTCCTTGCCTCTAATGCTTTCCTTGCCTAGTCACCTTCTAATTAACAGTGGCTTGGGCATGATTTTCAAAAACCACGAGGTGATTACAGGTCCTGAGGCTTGCAGACTCTTCTAGAAGAATTTTTGAATCTTGCAGTGCTGGAAAGGATGTCAAAAGTGGTCAACAGACTCATATTTTGATTAATTAACACATACATTCTTGATCCTTTTCCGGTTGAAAGACCACTAAGTAGCTGCTCTGTCTTACAAGTGAAATAACAGTTGCCATCCCCTGCGGGTGAAGGATGCGAAAGGCAAAAGCAATTAAATCCTTGTTACATTATACCTGTTGGCAAAGCTGATCATTCACAGGTGTCTTGCTACCTGCAGCTTGAATAACGAGGCAGAGAACGTGTACAAGTCAGAACTACAAAACAGACATGGCAGTAGTCCCATCCAGCTATTCTGAAGTCTGAATGTGAGAGGGTTCATTAAATCAGTCACATATATAGTGCTACAGCCAGGGAAACACGTGTGAATCACTGAAACTATTGTATGGAATCACATATTTGTCTTTAAAAACATTTACATTTGGCTGCTCAGAGAAAATTTAGGGTTTTTTTGATGTATAGATCTATGGTGAATTTCGTTTTGTTTTGTCTTCTTTCTGCATTTCCTTTCTGTGTTTTCTTAAGACCTCAAAATCATGAAAAAAAGGTGATAAGTAATGCATAAAACAGTTCAAAATAAATTACACAGAGATAATATACACACACATGACATTATTAAGTGCTGTATAAAAAGAATGTAATCAATTTTAAATTATCATAATAGTTGTTATTTTTACAGTACCTATCAGGGTCTTGTAAACTCTGGGAAGGTAACCTCAGTTTTTCCTTGGCTTCTCTACAGTTTCTGGTGTTAAGAGTTATTCTTATTTTTCAGGGAGAGTGATGGACACCATTTTGTTAGGATTATTGTCTCTTGACAAAAACAGTGTCCTTTTTCTAAAAAGCATAAACAAAGCTGTGTGGTACAAGGGAAAGGGATGTCTTTTAGAATTAATATGTCATTTTTTAATCACAACTTGGTATTTTCTAAAGTACTTTCACATTGCTTTGTAGTTTCATGGTTTATAGATCATTCTATTATTTTTCAACCTAATTATAATCCTAAGTTCTTTCAGTCCCAAACCTCCTTCTATCACTTATTTTAGAAAACCTATTTTTCCAAATTTTGTTTGACAGTGTCTGGTCACCCCGAGATAAAAGCAGCATTGCTCAAGCCTTCCTCTAGACAAGCAGAACACTGGAAGACTGAAGACTGAGAACAATAGCTTTTAGAAAACTCTCTTATCCAAAGACTCAAAAAACAAAACAAACCAAAACAAAATAACAACAACAACAAAAAGAAGCAGCAATAAAGAGATAACATAACAGACTGGGTAGTAGGATGGACTGAAGAAGCCTTCCTCTGTGTAGTCTAGAGTAGATGGCCAGCATGAGGGAGCCTGTAAGTTCTGATTTTACCCCCTCCCCATTCATTTCCTTTGAGAGTTTAGAGTGCCATTGGTATCTTGCCTTTTACTAGGATGTTTTTAATCTATTACCAGTTGTGGTTTTCTTTATTTTTTTTCTCTTCCTACCTTTGAGCAGACAGAAAGCAATTCCTGTTTATATTTATTTAATGATGTACAGCAAAACCATGTCAGGAAATCTATGTCAAAATGTGTTTTCTACATTGTATCCTGAGGCTAGCAAGATTTCTGGTTGCTCTGGGCTCCAGTGCAAATGAGTTATCCTGGTGCAGACGAGATGCTGACTGGCTTTTGCTAGGAGTGCTTTATACTGAGACTCCACTGTCTGCAGTGAAAATTCAGTACTGGGCATGGAAAAATGTAATATTGTTCACTTGATAATATTAAGCTGATAAAATTCTAAAATCTGTATTCAGATTGTCAGAGTGTCTCTCACCAAACCAATATCATAAATGCTGACCTATTTTTAATGTTGTAAGACTTATGTTAGAATGGCCTGGAGCATTTTCTTTCCAGATTCAGATTTCTATCAACCAGACTGGCACCCAGCAACATGTAATATGAAGGAAGTGATGATTCATTGTCAGTATCCAACAAAATAAAATAACTCTATCTCCTTGAACTATCCAGCTAATGTTTTTTTAGGTTGCATAATGCATTATGCATTATTAAATTCTTACCAAGTCAGCTGATGGGAATTGAGATTCTGATGAGTGTATGATTATCAGCTGCCTGAAATGGTACTTCTCAGACAGAAGCTGGTGATATTCAGGGCAAGTTGTTGTCCAGCATTTTACTTGTCCTTTTATCAGTTCAGATTTTTAAATAGAAAATAAGCAGGTATTTCTGACTTCTTTATACTTGTCAACAAGTGAAAAACCTGCAAAAACACATCCAGACACTTTGTTGGGGTTGTGTTTTTAAAGAAAAGAGCGTAGAAAAATTATCTGTAGATCTACAGTAAGATCTAGAGAAGGTCTTTTAGCTAAATAAAACTCAAGTGTCTTGCACTTCATCATATTTCCCTTTTTTTCTGTCCTTTCATCGCTTTCTAATGGAAAAATTTCACTCCTCAAAGAAGAACAAGAAAACTCCTTGGGCCTTTCTGTGGTATTTATGGACGGTCTAAACCAGAAAGATAATTTAGTGCCTTTGAGATCCCTGCGTCCTTAACCTTTTCAATGTTGAGAAGAAAGGAGTAAAGAATGAGCTGTAATTGTAGCCTACAACTTACTGTAGCCATCTCTGTCTGAAAAGTTATGGTGGCAGATACCTAATGCTGTTATGCTTAAGATCCTGTCAACACTGGCATTGTAAATCCCCTTTGACTGCTCCTTGGAACTTGGCCATGAAAAATATGCTTCAAATTGAACCTTGCTGTGCACGGCTTTAGACTAACAGCTTTTCCCTTTTCTTCATACATATTTTAAATTAAATGGATTTTCAAGTAAGCAAGAATAAAAGAAAGCTATACTTAAGAAAATAAGAGTTCTTGTGTTAGTTCATTTATTTTGTCTTTATTGCTCAGCCACTAAAGAAGAAATAGATGAGATAAAAGCATTAATTTTATTTCTTTCATATCCTGTTTCTCCCTCATAGGGGTTTATATATCACTACCATCATTCAGGCATGGAGTATCTTCCCTTTCCTACCTCCTGCCTTTTTCATCTGTATTTTTAGTTTGTTTCAGTTTTTTCCACACTTTCTCAAGTCTTTCTAGAGTCTTCCAAATGGCTCCCTGGTTATATTCTGTTACAGCTATACTGCTGTTGTAATGGAAAGCCTACGACAGGTCTTTAACTGCTGCAACCTCCCCCTTTCTCTCTTACCTATGTTTCTTTATTCCTACAGTATTTCTCACTTCATCTAACTTACACATTCTCAGCTTTCAACTTTTCATTATCATTGCTAAGGCTGCTATTTGAAACACGAATGAGAAATGTTGATGTCTTCAAGTGTCTATCTATTTTTTTTTCTCTCTCTCTCAGTCTTGCTTTTAGATGTAAATAAGGAACGGTTGAAACAGAACTTTTTCTCTCTGTTTTTTTTTTTCTTTCCTAGAGTGGTTTTTTCCCCCAATCATGACACATTGCTTCTGTAAAGGTCTAGTTCTGCACTGGCAGAAGTCAAACCATCTCAGATTACAAGCAATAACTTCTTTTCCGCATTTCTCCCAGTAACAGACCCAGCTCTTATGGAGGTTCCAGCATACTGCTCAGAACCTTTCTTAAAGCCATCCTGTCTGAAAACACATCACAGTGGGCAGCATACAAAGGAAGAAAATCTGTAGATTTTTAACCAGAAAATACAGAAATGAAACAGTAAAATTAAAATGAAAATGTACAATCTATTTGTATGTAATGTGAAATTTTTGGTTAGGTGATGACACAATGAAAAATACCATAACAAATTTCTTTTGTCTAAGAATCCTTATATTTTACACAAGAATTATAAGAAAAAGGGTTTAAAAGCTGAAACATTCTTTAGCTGAATTAGGACTCATTAGCCACAGTATGCATTAGCACTGAGGCCTTTCATATCCTGTGTACACTGTAGAGGGAAAACAAATAACTACAGAAATATGTCCAAAGTGGCAATTATTGACCATTACCATATTAGCACTGTGATATCACAGGAGTCTCTGGAACCCATCAGTGAATTTTATTGAGTGTAATGGAGTTGCTTATTCACATTTTTACATCTGGAAAGGAAGAGAAAGTACAGAAAATTTTCAAAAAATTAAATCAAGAGCTCTGTGATTTAAAAATACAGCTATACTCAAGAAGATAAAGAGGGAAAAAATACTAAATTGAGCTGAGCTCTCTTCATTAACTGCATACATTTGAAGAACTTCAAAGTGTGTTAATATGGTTAAGTCAATACAAATATTCTTAAGGCATCCTCCTATTTTAAAGTGTCATATCTATTCCTCAAATCCAAGTGTATCACAGTACACTCTTGCTCACTGTTATAATTAATATTCACGTTTTAGTGAAAAGGTATTACATGGAAATCCAGTGACTTTCATAATGGTCAGTTGTTCTTTTCCCATCTTTAATTTATAAATGACAGAAAGCTGGAGATATTTGGTGACTTGCCATTGACATCTGTCATCCACAGTGTATTACTTTTGTTGTTTTATCATGTAAATACACTAGCTGAATAACTGCTAGAGCTTAATATTTAATCTGAGAAGGTTTTCTCTCTTTCTTACAATTATATCTGTAAAATGAAGTAATTCTGACTACTGACAGGACTAGTTACTAACCTGATATTTCAAACAGTACATTTTATTTAAAATATTTCCCTAAGTGAATTTTATTTCAGTGATCATAAGCTTGGCATCAATGGTACACTTAATGCATTTTGCTAGCCAAAATCTCCAGTTCTAGGGTCAATTATGAGTAACAGTACAGTATAATATCACCACAAATTAATACCATCTGCCAACATGATAAGTATCAAGCTGGGTTTTTCAAACAGTCAGCTTTTCTCTCATTAAAGTATGTGCAGAGAATAAGCTTTCTGAAAATGAAAGGAAGAGGCCAGTCTTAATAACAGAGTTATCAGGACACTGTGAATAAAAATATCAGAACAGGATTCTGCCCCCAGCAGATAACACAATAGTCTAAATAAAATAATGCACTAAGTCTACCACTTAAGACTTTTTTTTTTCCTTTAAAAAAAATGATTATTGCTTAGAACTCTCACAATGACTATGTGTTTAGTAAAGGTCAGTTGTGCACCCATCCACTTCTGGCTCTTGGATGGCATTTTAATGGTTGCATTTGTTGTCTTTCCAATTTTTTCTGAAAACAAGGGAAAGTTACCTATTGGTAACCAACTGTTTTATCTATTGTGCTGCCTTATCAGAGGAGTGATTTTTCTCAGCTGTGATGATGTAAAGAGGAATGACCAGATATCTCCCTGTCAGCACATGCACTTGGCCTGGCTCTGGCAAATCACAGAATCGCAGAACATGCCGAATTGGAAAGCACCCACAAGGATTATCTCCTATACAGAAGGAGCAATAAGGAGAAAATTTAGGTCTGAACCTAAATTATTATTGTGAACAGAACAGTTTTCTTTTTACTGTCTGTTTTACTGAACTCGACACTCAGATAGCAAAAGTAACATCTTTGTCTCTGGAACTTTAATCCATGCCTGCCACTGTGGTAGGTAACTCCTTTGTCCTGTGACACTGGGCTTAAACAGACTAACAGGCACAAAAATGAAGTCATTCTGCTTGAGAACCCAGCCAAGAACTCTTAAGTCATCCTTGTCTTCTATACTTGAACAAACATCACCTAAGTTTTGCATTTTTCAGTTAGGGCTAGAATAGACCCTAAAGCTGTTATATGATGCTGTGCTGAATGTTGTTTAGGAGTAATAAAATATACTAAATTTTCCTGCAACACCTTACTAACACTGTACTACCTTAAATAAATATGTACTAGAAAGAAAATAATTCTGTTATTCTCTCTAGAATTTGGTAATAGTTAGAAAAGGTCAAACATAGCTTGCTTAGGCTGGTTAGTAATGGGAATGAAAATAACACTTGCCTCCATGTGGTGATAGAAAGCAAAAAAATGAAGTACCTGGAGAAAGAAGAAGATTTCTTCAGAGTTCTGCTTTTGTCCCATAGGGAAAAACTAAAATAGAAGAGAAAATGCTGTAATATTCCTATCACGAGATGAAATTTTGCATGTCTTTGAAATATGAAGGAGATTTTGCGTATTTGAAGTGAGAATGTTGCCAAAACAGGTACTGTCAAATTAATTGAGTACAATATTTGCCAGCTGTGATGTCCAGAGAGACCTCCAAAATTTATGTAAAAGAGTAATCACTGGGAAATTGCCAAGTTCTCAAAACATTTTTCTTCTTAACCTCATAAGCAATTGTCATCTCATATCTTATTTTTTAGCTACGGTTTGCCATTTCCCAGGCTAAATGATTAGTGATATCGTGCATCATTAACTATGTGGCTGAAGTTTAAACCCTAGACAGAGTGAGCCAAATTAATTTTTAGTGTAGAGCTACAGACTCCAGCATGTTACTTCTGGAGCCAGCAGAGGCTGAAATCACACAGCAAGTATTGATTTTAGATCCCCCAAGAACGGCATGTCTCATGTAATTCTACTGTTATCACCTGCTGATTCATCAGAAATGGCTTTCAGGCAGTTCAGCCTTTTTGGCAGAAGGCACTTTTTGATGTAGTGGTAATAACATATGTAGGTATTTATAGTATGCCCAGAACCATATTACCTCGATGCTTGAATTAAATCACTAGCTGGAATTTTCTCTTTCTTTTCTCATTTTGTAATACAAAGCAAATGAAGATATTTGGGAGCATTATCTGTGAAATCATTTGAGGTAAATATTACACTAACACTGAACAAAATAACTTGGTGCTTTTTTAAAAAATACACATTTTTCTAATCTGAAATTAAAGGACGTCCTGCCAAAGGACAATGAATCTTCAAAATACTTAGGATTTGTCACTGTTCCAATTTTTCTGCTCTTCTTTGAACTTCTATTTTAAATTACAAACCTAAAAACTGACTTGTTAGGTCACTGTTGGTTGAACCACAGTATTTATCATTGAGTGGAGTCAGATGAATAAAATAACCTGGAGATTCGATAGTTCCTGACTTTTGAGTGAAAAATCCTCAGACTATTGAGACTGTGTGTGCAAACCAGCACCTGTGAATTGCTCATTTGACTTATGTTTATAGTGTAGGGAAAGCAGGTTGAATCATTTGTATGTGTGACCATGGTTACATTTTTCTTTTTGGCTGGACCCATTATTACTCACTTCCATAAATTAGCTCAGGGGACAGTTCCCAACTGACTTCTTTTCTTTAAACAAAGCTCCTTTAAGCTCCTTGACATCATTGATGAAATAGCCATTTCTATGCTATAGTGTCCTTGATTTTAATGATACGTTAATTGTACTTTCTCATTAATGATACCTCTATTACACCTCTCCCTACTTTCTCCTTATTATCTTGTTATCCCCTTAAGTCACAGCTAATGTTAAGATAAGATCCCAAGGCTTCAATTGGAATAATACCTCTAAAACCAATTTCAGGAGACCCAGACAAGTCAGAAGACACTCACTCAATGCTGTTCAGCTTTTTATAAGAAAATGGTATTTATCAATTTAGTAATTAAATGTAAAAAAATAAAACATAAGCAAATTCAAAATACAGCCTAAACGAAATTTTATTTGATTAAAACAAAGCATTTCAGTATTACTGAACTAATAGTTTAATTTATTCAGTTTGTCTTCTCATAAATGTTAACTTTACCATGGAACTTTACGATAAACTACCCCTTGGCAAAATAAGTATTAAATTTATAATCAATTTTTAAGTTGATATTCAAGTTTTAGACTAAATCCTGCAAAATATTTCAGTCAAATATTATTAGAAGGGAACAGAATTAAATACATTTTTCATTAAATTCCAGCTTTTACGTTTCATTTTTATCTTCAACCTATGCATTTATACAATTGTGTCAGAGATTATTAACTCAATGGCTGTTTTTTTCCTATAACTTTATTTATGTTTCCCTATGCAGAGATAAATTTATTTTAAGTGTTTGAACACTCTAACTTTCTGTAAATTGTTGTGTTCACAGAACAGAATGAACTTCAGCTGCCCATGCTTCTCTTAATAAGCTGCGAAACCCAAGTGCAATCAGAGTGTTTTATTAAAAAATCGGTGCAATTTTACTCTCATCAGTGTTATGTCAAATATTACTTATATTTTATCTTCTGTCTAATAGCATCCACGACATCTTAATTATTTTTCGAGACCCAAGCAAAGGTTTGGTCATTACACAGCAGAGCCTACAATCAGAAGCAAATTTGAACAGCCCCGAGTGTGGGGTGAGAACAAGTTGAGGTGTAGAAGGGAAGTGAGATGACTTCTCTCTGCTCCTCAGCCTTCATGTAAGATCCTATTCACACGTGTTTTCCAAGCTGAAGTAGGAGTTATCATTTGTAACATCCTGGGTTATGAATGCTTAAGAAAAAAACAGTTCATGGAATTAGAGTGGGATGAATTCAGCACAAGCTGGGGTCTTTAATGGATCTGTAAACATTGGGAAAGCAAGGATGAAGAAGGGGGGAAAAAAGAGCCACTTGGAAAAGTAACTTTGTTAGCGGTGCTTTGTTAATTAACTCTTAAAAAGAACGTTCATTTGTCTGATGTTTTATATTGCACAGTGGAGATGACACACTGAAATTCTACTTTGGGAGCTTTAAAACTTGATAACCTTTATGTCACTGGAATGTTTTGGGATGATATGAGGATAAGGAGCTATAATGGGACTTCAGGAAGTGGATCACATGTTAGCTTTGCTTCTCTGTATCTGCAACTAAGAATTAGTCCTGAATCTGCCAGGGTCACACATCTTTAACATCTTCTAGGCCTCTTTCATGTGCCCCGTATTCCCTTGCTTTCCCAGAGGAACCCAATCTAACCACTAACAGAATAATGAAGCAGAGACTCCATAAATGTAATTGAGATTTTAATTGGCCAGGGAAAAACCTGAGCAGAGGTAACAAATTTGTTCTTAACGTAGTTGAAAGGGTTCGGTTGTGGAAGCTCCTCACTAATGCCCTGTGGATTTTGCAGTTGTTGATGAGATATATGTATCCTTTTTTTGCTGAAAGCATACCTACCATTATTTAACCGGATTCTTTGCTTTCTTCCTAGTAGATTCTTGCTTCTCGGGGAGCTTTAAGAACTGAGATTTGAAGATGAGAATGAAGCCTTTCAAACATAAAAGTCTATGGAGTGTATTTGAAATGTAAATGCAAATGTGTTTGCAACTTTTTATAAAATTCCCGTGTCTGATTTTGTGCCATTATGCTTGTGCAAGCAACCAGAGTATTCAACTGGACTAAGTGCACATTCTCAAAGAACTTTTCTGGTAAGTTATCATTCTGAGTCGGGTTCACTTGGAGTTATTACCACATTTGTTAGCAAATGGATATGGTGAATTCAGGAAAATAGAAACCGTGGTGTGGAGAAAAACAACCCAAATTTAAAAGTCTCAAGAGCTCTTTTACTGTGAAAACTCTCCAATACAATTATTTTAAAGCTACTTGGGACGTGTCTGCGAACAGCTGCAGTGCAAAAACTGCAGTTGTCACCTGTTTACCCAAATCCAGGTAATCTTAATAGCAGACTTCTGAAGAGAAATATCTAAGGATAGACTGTTCAAAACTGTCATAGCATAGATATTATGTTTTCAAACCCATTCTCCTTACAGGGCTGCTCGTGTCATGTGAATATTCAAGTTTCAGTTAATAATGGTCCATCATGACTTTTTCAATTTTTCTGGAAGGATGTATATGTCTTTTGAACTTGCTTCCTTTTCTTAACTGATAAACAACTAAAAATGCATATTCACAACACTCAAAATTCTGTTAAAACCTAGCTAGGTCTGTGTAGCACAGGTTTAGAGTCCAGGTATATGTTATCCTTAGCAGTAGTTACTATGAAAAGAAACTGAGTAATCATTTCCTCGTTAATTCTGCTTTTTGGTGCTTTTCCTTGCCTCTCCCTGCACCCACCTACAGCCCACAGTTTATCTGGTCCTTTGATGGAAAGTGAAAAGATTGAGGATGAGTGGGAACCAACATGCTCCTCCTCCATTGCTCCTTCTCATAGTCACAGCTCAGGTGAACTAGTCAAAAAGAGAAAAAAAGGCCTGCAGTCATCTAATCATTGTAAATTGAATGAATTTTCATAATAAAGAAACTTTTTTTCCTTTCGCAGATTTTCTTTCAGTCTTGCTGATTTACTTTTATGCATCTCTCATCCAGCTATTAAATACCATAATAGATTTTCTTTTATTATGAAGATGTATTACCAACTTTGGACAGCAAGAGAATCCCTTTTTTCTAACTGGTGCTGTAAAATATAGTAAACAGGATGATGAATTAAACTTTCTTTGTGAGAGAAAGATCTCCTTTATGAATAATGCATTACGTTTTATTTAAAGCATATAGATTTTATTTGCTTTTTATTAACTTACTACATTTGACACTGCTTCTGTGTTTCCCCCCCCTTCTCCCCTGGGAAAATCTTCTAATAAGGCATTTCATAAAATCTATGATTTCTTTTTTTTTTCCTTAAGTAGCTCTAGATGCAAGGTAAATGCTTTGTTACTGTAGAAGTAGTTTGTTTACATCCCCTGGGTGGGAACTGCTGCTATGGAATATTTTAAATTAATTTGTATCCATATAAAAAATCTCCCTATTTTTAAAACTTCAGGCCTAACTTGTAAAACTTATGACTGTACATCTTATTTTATGTTTTCTGGGCCCCCCTCTGGAGTTTCTTTAGGTATATTTTTAGGTCAGTTATGTACATGAGTGTAATGAAAGGGGCAAGGAAGAGGGGGGGATCCTTTGTTACACACGCACCTTTGAAAATAGCTATTGTTATTTACTTTATTTTTGTCCAGTAGTGCATTGGTGGCCCTTGACGCTATTGAATTAACCCCTGTTGCACCTGTCTGTGCTTTTCATAAAATCATAGAATGGTCTAGGTTGGAAAGGACCTTAGAGATCATCTCATTCCAACCCCCCGCCATGGGCAAGGACACCTTCTACTAGACCACATTGCTCAGAGCACCCTCCAACCTGGCCTTGAACACTGCCAGGGATGGGGCAGCCACAGCTTCTGTGGGAAACCTATTTCAGTGTCTGACCACCCTCACAGGAAAGGGTTTCTTCCCAAAATCTCATCTAAACTACTCTCAGCTTGAAGCCATTGCTCTTGTTCTGTCACTGCAGGCTCTTGTAAACAGTCTCTCTCCATGTTTCTTGTAGGCTCCCTTCAGGTACTGGAAGGTCACAATTGGGTCACTCTAAAGCCTTCTCTTTTCCAGGGTGAACAATCCCAGTTCTCTCAGCCATTTATTTGTCTGTTACTGCCTGAAGAGTTCAGTCATTGATGGATTTTACTGTTGCTATCTGTTGTGAAGATGGGATATGCTCCCTCCACTTTACAGATATATTTTTTTTTTTTTTTAATGAAGGTGGCAGAGGCATGAGGTTGAACCAGTAACTAAAATCCTTCTCATATATTTCCAAATTGTACTGATGGCAGAAACACCTCTGTTTAGCTATATGAACTATCTTTGGTAGAATGTATCATAAGAATATATGGGAACTGTATGAACCATAGGAAACTTCCTTCTGTTCAGGTCATACAATTTACTACTTGGAAGGAGCCAACCTGCCCCCTATCAGATGAGTATTAAGTTTGTTTTCAAAGTATTATTTCCTGTTAGACTGTGATTCCCTTTATCACTGTTTTAGCCCTCTTGACTTTCTTCATCAGAACTTCCTTCTTTAGCAGCTATAGTCTACCCGACAGGCTCAGTCATCCCTGAATAAAGAGAACCCAAAAGCCCCAGTGATGGCCATTGAACCAATTGTAACTGTTTACCAATATTTCAGACTTTTTCTCTTATTGGCAATATAAAGAACTAATCATGTGTCCATCTATTCTGTCAAATACCAATTGTATGACTAAGCTGGTTTATTTGAATTCCTCAATATCTGGATCCTTCTATGTATTCTTTGCCAAATATTTGCATCACCAGGCCTGTAATGAAGATATGAATGTGGCAAATAAACAAATAAACACAACACAACTTAATGAGGAAACAGGAAAATCAAATCCCTGGGTCAGGAAATAGATGTAGCACTAAATACATAATTGCACCAATTTCAATAACATATTTCAGGGACCAGAACAGTATTTGGGCATAGTGTTTTTCAATGAAGACTTGTGTTAGGTCCAACTCTGTGGCTATTGGAATGAGTAATTAAAATTGCATAGCTCATTGCATATGTCTGGCATACCACTCACAGCTCAGCAGCATCGGTTGCAATACAGAAGTGAATTAGAAATGTCTTTCTGTGTTTTACAGTGGCTCTGCAGCTGGCACACAACTCAGCTGACCTAAAGAAAATCATAAACATCTGTCTCTGAAGCCAGTTCATCTGTCTCTGAAGCCAGTTGCCCTCAGTGTTCTTATGCCCACGGAATAAACATGCACTTCTGGGACACAGCAGATATTGTATCTACCAGTGACTCCTTCATTCCACTGGTTCGCAAGACAGCCTTGAGGTGGTTAGTTTAGAGATGGATGTCGTAGAAGCCCAGAAGATAAGGGGCTAATGTGCATGCCTCAGACACTGAGAGCTGGATAGCTTGGAGCCAAACATGGACTGTTGGCAACAACTGCCAAGAATCCTTGGTAATAACACATCGAGAAAAAACAGAATGTGCCTGGAGAAAGGGCCATACAGAGTTTGGGCAGCATCTTTCTGGGGCAAACATCCTTGTTGTGGCTCCTGGAGATAAGCACAGCACAGAGCAGGCACAGGATTGAGGTCTAGAAGTAGGCGTGGACTGTAGGGGGGAAGCAAGACCACCCACAGCCCCTGAAGTCTCTGACCCATTTGCATAAAGATCTAGGAGGACAGACCATGTATGATAACTAATTTGCATAGAAAGTGAGAAAGTTGTCTCTGGGATGGGGAAAACTTATCCATAAAAAGATATCTCCACTAAGCCCAGTGCACTTGCTCTGTGTGTGTGCCCCAGGGTCAGATGGATTGACACTGGAGACAGGACTGGTGATTCTTTCTGTCTTGTTTGCTTCCTCTTCCCTTTCCCTTTCCCTTTCCCTTTCCCTTTCCCTTTCCCTTTCCCTTTCCCTTTCCCTTTCCCTTTCCCTTTCCCTTTCCCTTTCCCTTTCCCTCCCCTCTTTTCTTTCCTTTCTTTCCTTTCTTTCCTTTCTTTCCTTCCAGCACACCATCTTAAAAACAGAATGGCAAATTGATTATATTTCTTTACTTGGTTTTGTGTTCTTCATTTTTTTTCCTTTTGTTTTAACTCAAATGATCTGCAACCCCGAACTTAATTTAAGAAATAAAATTTATAATCTATATAGCCATCTTCCTGCTGGTTTTTTTTCTAATTTTTGTTTACTGACAGTGACTTTTTCACCTCTAAACTTCATCTTTCTCTCTTTGGTTTCAAATATTACTCTTTATGGTCTCTTCTTCATTTTTGCCCTTTCAGGGAAGATTGGGCACTTAAGTATATCAATTTGATGAGCAATAGTGTAAGCCTGGAGAAAACTGGAGTATTGGATACCAGCCAAGGCTCTGTGGCAGTATATGATTTCTTGTCTTTCCAGCCAAGAAAATGTGCAAAGACAAATAAAATACACACTGATAATGAGCTTCCAAAACCAAACTATGAGAACAAAGACAACTCCACATTTTAGTTCTAAGGTTTGGGTTTTTTTCTTCACTTCTGAGTTTTGTTTTCCTTCGTTACAGAGCAGAGTAAGAAGAGATAAAAGGGAGGGGGGGAAAAATGAGGAAAAGGTAAAAAAAGAGCAAGTAAGGGCAGGAGGAGGGGGTTTGCTTCCAGATAGGAAGAGATCTCAGTTAGTGGGAACTTTTCTCCTAAATTCATGTAGCTCTCAGATGATAAGAAGACAGTTAGCAATGCTTAACCATTATGTCTTAATAACCCAAACAAGCCAAAATACATTTTCAATATTCCCTGAATTGGTTAACACACTGGCAGCTTGCTTTTTTTTTTTTCCTTTTAAAAATCTCAAAATAGCCGGAGTTATGCATTTAATTCCCTAAATGCAGTCTTCAGAGAGTGCCTGAGGAAATGCATGTTTTGTATAATATATTAGTTAGAAAGCTGTCATTGCAATGATGAATTTGTTGTAGTTTTTATCACTGCAGAATATAGCTGTTTTGTGCATCTGTGCCCAAAGTGCACAGGCACAGCAGCACCTTACACACTAGTTATATTATATTCTGACACACAGCAGTCAACAAAAAAATAGGTCATTAACCTTGCAGTGATGCTTAGAAAAAGATAGTACTTCTTGGTCTAGCATTTGATAATTTAAACACATTTCCTGCACTTGTTTTAGAGGGCTGTTAGTGCTGAATAATTTGCTTATATAGAGAGTGATTTGCACCCTTAGACTTGTTTCAGCCACCTATTACGGCTGCAAAATCCACCATCGGATCAACCCTAAAAGGTTTATAATTGTACCTATTTGAAAGCATGTGAACCAAGATACAGAAAGGTTATGACATGCCCAAAATTATGTAAGTCAGTCTGAAGAGCAGGAACAGAACCCAACTGGTAACACAGTCAGCCCTGTCTCTCATTTTCTTCCCTGCTGTGTCCCAGCTGTCCAAATATTTTAGCTAAATTGGTGCCTGGAACAAACCCAGGGAGCTCAGGCTGAGTATGAGTAAGTTGTGGTGGATATAGAGAAGGCAAATAGTTTGAGGAGCAAGCTGAAATTATGGGTTTATTTTCAGCAGAGTACAGTCACCTTCTGAAACTTGAGAAAATGTCTTTATTTTTCATTGTTTCTTTAGAAAGCAAAACAAAGCATCTAGAGGAATACTTTTCTCAGCTCTCAATTGAGTGATGGAGCTTTGTCTTCTGTTTTTCTGATAAGTCCACTGCTGGAACAACACAAAAAATGTCCCAAAAATTATCAAGAAAGGCAAAATATCTCTGTCTCACATTACATTCCCTCTTCTCAGAAGACAGAGCTCTTTAGTCATACTTGGGAAAATGGATACTCCACTGCAGTTTCACAGGAAAGTTCTTATCATCGTTAGGAACAGATGTGGATTCAGTAAATCAGTCCTGCATCTGGTAAGGTGACCTGGGAGAATGCAGCTCTGAAAAGTTTTCTCTTTTGCAGGGGGAGTTGCTCTTTTCTTGTCTCTTAATCTAGCTTTCCACCACTTTCTACATCTGAGGGAAAGGAACTGGGTTTGTTTCTCCAAGTTTTTTCTGGGACCTCTGCAGCTGGAATCCTGCCTGGGATAGTGTCCGTGAGTGTACATTCTGAGCATTTTCTTGTCCAAAGAAAACTGCCATGCTGTTCAAAAAAAGCTTTATCCATCCTTCCTGTGGTTAACAGAAAATTTGTAGTGATCTTCACCCGGACCAACACACGACTCCCAACGCCCAAAAGATGTTAGGTGGGTGTGCACCCAGCAGTGTCTGTGATGCACCCAGCAGTCTTGCTTCCAGAGGGTGCATTGCTACTCCATCCTCACAGGAGTCTGCAATTTGTCTCCAGCTGAAACAAAAATTGGGGGAGAAAAGGAGGATGGAGTGTCCTCAGGCAGGATAAAGTAAAGACACCTCTTGATGTGTGCCTGGACTCAGCAAGTGTTCCCACGTGCTGCAGTTCAGACGTAAAAATAGTGACGAATCTAAGGGAGATAGTACACACAGAAATCTATAGTTTGAATTTATCAAGCAGCATATTTATGATTTAAGATGTGGACATGAATTTTGAATGCTGGAGAGTTGGTTTTCATGCCTCTTTGATATCCACGAGGCCTTCTTCTTGCATGTTATGATTTGCTATTGATAAGATAAGATTAAATTATAGTCACTGCTAGTGGAGAGTGAGAAATGTTCCTGATTCTGAGGCCTGGAATTAGACTTCATTTGATAATTTTGTAATTTAGATAATCTGATAAAATTCTGAATGCTCAAACTGGTATAAAGGAGGAATATACTGATGACGAATTAACAGTAATTTAGTTTTCTATGAAGATAGTAGGTTTTAATGAAAATTAAGTATTATGAACTGCCATGGTAGGGTTAAAATAGCATTAATAAGGGTTACATAGAATAAGTAAAGACCTAATAGTGTGATTGTGACAATCAGGACAGTACTATAAATAAAGAAAGCCAAGACGTCAAAATGTTGATGGTAATAAATCAGAACTTTATAAATTGTTCTACTCGATAAATAGATTGATTGCTAAATAAAATACTACTGTTACATCATCCCTCTTTCATCTTTAGTTTCTCTTCTCCCCTCTTAGAAATTATTTGTATCTTGGGTGAAGATTTGTAGTGTCACTGCTAAATGTAAAAAGTCACTGCAAAGCCTGAGGAGGTCTGGTAACAGGTGTTATGACCTAACTTTTATGAAATGTTTTCCTTCTTTGTTGCAAAACATCTCGCACAACCCTTTTTCATGCAGGGACTTGGGCTTCTCATTCAACTTCGATGCCTACAAAATTATTGTTTTAAAGCTCCTGTCATGTTAGAAAATAGTTGTATGCGAGGAAAGCAATGATCTGTAGGCTGCAGATAAAAAGTGGTGATAGGCAGGTAATGACAATGTTAAGCAGCTGCACTATCCTGTCAAACAGAGTCATACGACTGCAATTATTCTGGGAGTCCTGTTGTGATATGCATTTCTTGCATATAGTTATTATATGAGTTTAACATCCATACAAAGTCTGTATTGGGGCTCTTAAAACGATACAGAAAACAAACCAACACGTAATAAACTGTGGACTGTAGAATTAAATCTTCAGAGAGGAGGAGAAGGAGGTTCATTGTCATTTCTGTTCATTTAAGTGACAGCTAGGAGAAAGAAAACAGATTGAAGGCTATAAGAAGCTATAACTACATGAGGGAATGGAGCTGTAGCTGGAAATTCAGGAGGAATTTTTTTATTTCCCCCCATCCTAGGCTTTGTGGGGCAGGAGGCTATTGTTGGTTGGTTTTGGTAATCTTTTTCCTTTTCTCAAGCGGAAAAAAATCTAGCAGTTTTGCTTCCCATTCCAAGGCAGAAGGAGTGACTTGAGCAATGAGACTGAATTTCATTTTCTATCTTACAAGACAAAACCATCATTGAGGTTCTGGCATTCATCAAAACAAATTATTTTGCTGTTATTTATTACACTCCCAGTGAAACTGTAAAAGGCAAGTCCTACACCTTATGTCGATTTAATTGGCAAATCAAACTGGGCTGTACAGCTTGTCACAGTAAGTTGTATTCTGGATTAACGTTCCCTTACATAATTGGACGTGTGTATATTTGACATTTTTAAGGCTGAGTTTTCATAGAAGTCTACACAGTTTTTGGCATCTGAGCAGGAGCTGGCGTTTCACAAGGAGCTGCAATATACTTATGGAAAGGAACTCAGTAAAGTATTGAAATCACAGATTTTGTTTGAGGGCGGTGAGGCAATTTTAACAGTAGAGTTAACAAGGAAATAAGTGTGGTTTTCTAGCTCAGAACCTTATTAATAATAAATAATATATTATTATATTGCTTTGTGCTTGTATGAAAATAGATGTGCCTAGTTTTTCACACAGGCAGGGCTTGAGATATCAAGAAAACCTTCCCAATAGGAAAAAAACATAGGAAATTAATATTAGGTATTTGGGAAAATATCACTTTTTAAAATATTTGCAGAAAGTTTTATTGAGTTTTGAAATATACAAAGCCAAAGAACAAGGCAACAGCTAAGAAAAGCCCTTGTATTTTATGACCAAGCATGTAATTAATAGAGTTCACTCTTGCTTTGCAATAAGGTTCAAAGAATTTTGGGTTATGTTTGTAGTGAAAGATACCACATCCTGATGTAAACAATAATTTAGTAGAACTGGTCATGGTGATCACTTAGTAATTTGAACAAGCTTTCTAGTCACAAACCATTTATAAACAGTGTAATGATTTCAGAACTATCAGCCTAAGTGGAGTGTGGCTGAGAGGGAGGGGGTGATGAGCTGTCATTTGGCTATTCAGTGCTTGCTATTGGCACATCATTACATACTGTCAGTCACCTAAATCTCATGCCATTGTTCTGCTTACTAAATTATTGAGGCAAGAAATTCTGCAACTAAAGCATGATGACAACTCCTACTGCCAAAGGGACAACATGTTTCATTTGGTAGTATGCATAGTTTTACTTAATAACAGGATCTTTTATTAAAACATGATGCAAGCAATAATCCATTCACTCAAATGCTTTCAAACAGCAAGAAATAAAGCTCATAAATTAATCAAACTTCTATGTGGTTATCAAACAGCTTTTATTTTTCAGTGTTCTGTTCTTCTTGAGGGTTACTAATCCAAATTTTGTAATTTATTTGTTCTCTGTCATTGCTATATTATTTATGACTCAAATTCCAGAAGTGCTGTACAAACCAAACTACAGCTACTGGGAATGACTTGGGAATGACTTGGGATGACTTGGGAAGCTGTGTACATCCTTCTTCCCTGAACCTCTCCCATAACTAACTATATCTGTAAAATGAAGGTGATCGTTCCTAACTTTCCAGAGGCTGATGAACAAGCTATTAATATTAGATGCAGATATGAGAATGTGTAAATCTGCCTAGATACCAGATTTTGCTAAGGGAAGGAATAAAAAACCTCCAATCTGGCATCTCTCTTTCTTATTCAGTAGATAAGACACTGCAAAAGGTACTTCAGAGATACAGCAGAATAACTGAGGTACAGAAGTTAAGTACTTTGGTTTTGATATACTGAAAGTGTTCCAAATAGTGATAGTAACAGTTTTGCTTGTCCCTTTTACTCTCTGTGCACACTGTCGAAAGCTGAAGAAGATCATTTTTCTATGACAGAGAATTAGATAAAGCTGAGCCAAATACATATTCTATACAGAACGTTTTTTGTGTTCTTTACTGTGTCTCTGGCTTCCAGTCAATGCTGTGTCGGGAGTGGACCAGCAGAGGCCTACAGAGAATGGAGACAGATGCAGAAAGGCTACGAAGAAACCTCGGAGGAAGAAATCGATCTAGAGGTGCTTTGACAGCTGCAACTGCAGGAAGCGCCTGAGATCCAGCAATAAGACGCCGCTTCCACAGACCCCTGCAGGACCCCCCTATCTGTGCCCCCCTTGCCATTCCTTCCCCTCCTTCCCTAACTCCCAAATCTCCCTATATGGCTGGACATATCCCTGCAGCCAATCCCTCAATTTTCCCTTATCTCTGACCCTCAGGATTTGTGCCTCTGGCAAGAATCCCACCCTTGTTCAAGACCCTTCTATGTACCCTCTATATAAACTGAAACCTTGTTTTAATAAAGAGCCATTTTGTGAGTCACCTATCTGGGGACTCGTTTCCTATACAAAATGTGCGCTAGGGTCGATCACGGGGCCGAACCCCACCCGTGATAAAGCTGGTTTCTAGTCTGTGCTGTGCTTGCAGAAGGGTTTCTCACACTATTTCACATGCAGATGCATCATGTATCAAGCACGATAAAACTCTGAAAATGTCATTAAACTTTTGCAAAATTGTTTTATTTGCTTAAATTTCAGCTTACATTTGAATTACAGTCCAGGAAACTGGACTGTAGTGGGGTTTTTTTCTCAACCATACTTCACATTTTTCTCTTTCTCTAATTCACTGTTCAAGTCATTCTCCAAACACTGGGCAGAACTAGCACTACCTACAGGAAGACCTATTACTCCAAAGAAGAATGGATTGAAATTAAAAAGTATGTATTCTTAAGTGATGTAGCATGGCGCTATGAATTAATTATTGCACTTTCTGCTTCTGGTATTTTGTATTTTTTATTTTTTAAATTTAAGTCATCAAAGAATCAACTTTAATGGTGCTGGAGATCTCTGTCAAGAGCTTGTTTGGTAGAGCTAAATCAAGGAACAAAGACACACAGAGAATCACAGAATGACCGAGGATGGAAAGGACCTTAAGACCATGAAGTTCCAACACCCTTCCATGGGCAGGGACACCTTCTACTAGACCTGGTTGTTCAGAGCCCCATCCAACCTGTCCTTGATATATACTGAAGCTCTCACTGTCTTAATTTCACACTGGATACAAACTTCTGTATGGATTTTTTTCATATGAGCTTGTTGATAGATCCTCGAATATAACAGACTAAATTTTTGGCTCCCTACAGAAAATGCAACTACTTTCTGTAGGGAAGAACAGACTTCTTACTGAGGTAGATAATAACATAACTTTTGAGTTTCAGTTCCCCATTTTGTAAGTCTTCTTGAAGCTGTTGTGTGAAAAAGTTAATAGATATCTTTGTTTGCTTATATGAAGGTGATAAGTAAGCCTGAGGCTGTATGTCTCCTTGGCCTGGTTTTGATAAGACAGGCAGTTCTGACAAATTCTGGCATGTACAGGAGAACAAGGAGCTACCAAAGGAGTCCAGTCCTCTGCCCTCTTTTGTGGCTGCTTTTGTGGTTTATCCCCTCCTGAGAACCATGGGATACAACTGTAGACATTGCTGATTCTGCACACTCTTAGGGAACTGATCACTTGACATCATCTGACAATGGACCCTGTGACCACGTCTTCCTAACATTTTCCTGCTGAAAATCAATCCACTGTTTCCTAGCTTTCACACTGTAAACTCTGTTATGGGTAGAATGATGGATGACTTCTCGTTACACAGACAATTAAGTATTTTATCCCGAGGTAAATCTCTGTGTTGACATTCTTACTACAACTCAAGGTGTTTTCGTGACCTTTACAGCTCTGGCTGGACCACAGCCCTGTTAGAGTAGCTGAGATAAGCTGGAAGAAAGCTCACATACACATCTCAGTTTGAACATGCCATTCAGAATGCTGCTCCTGGAATCTGCCTCCTTTGGCAGTTTGTCAGAACTCAAGTCTAGTGACCTTCAGATTAAAGAAAAAAATAAAATAAAGGAAACGTTAAACATTTATAAGAAAACAACCATATCTGCTTTTTCTTCGAAAGTTTCTCACTCAACTCTTGACTACCATAAAAAAGGCCAGAGCTGATACTTATGTAAGTATAAAGGGCCTCTTCCCTCTGGATTAATTCTTTTGCATGTCTTTTCAAAACCTACATTGGTTGCACAGAACAAGGTACCATGAACTATTTTAGTTTATCTACACAAGATAGTGTTAATTAACTTGTTTTCCCAGCAGCTTTGTATTTTCTTTCCAGTGACTGAATGCGTTTATTCTCCTGTTTTCCCAATAGAAGAGTAGCATGTGTATTTTAATATATTGTGTCATTAGTGCCAGTCAGAAGGTATGTCTTAAATAGCAACAGCGAGGACATTGTTCCTGCTTTCCTTGGAATTGGATTAGTGAATACTGCATGCCAATAATTAGTGAAAGACCAAGTTACTTTATTACTTCTGGGAATTTTGACTATTTCATTTGTGTATTTTACTCCAAGTTTATCACAATTTATTGCTAGAGTTTTAGTGGTCATAAAGGTTTAAACACCAAAGGAAAAAAAAATCCCCAAATCATGACACTATCACAGCAAAGCTTACAGTAAATATTTGTAACATATGCACTTTTGAAGACGTAGATCAAGTGCAAATAATACCATGTAAGTCTTGGGACCCAAATAAGTTCTAATTCAAACTGTTAAACTGTCAACTGCTTTGTGGCCTGAAGTTGGTGTGCATGAAGTGTTTTAAGGCTACTGGAAAAGGTCAGAGTCCTTAAAAAAGAAAACACAAGCAACACATCAGATTTATCTCTTTAGAAATGTACAAGGATGATAAAGGAAGGGGTTCTTCTGTCCTTAGAGCTTTGGAAAAATTCTAAGGATACAGCAAATTTATAGTAATAAAATCCTGGAGTATTTTATGCAGTCAGATCACCTCTTGCCTTTGACAATGGTGCCTGAAAAGCTACTTCAGCTTCCTCTGAGTCAGTGGAAAACCTTCTAGTGATTTCAAGAGAATTGGATGAGCTTTTAAATGCAGTTATCCAGCTGCATAATTAACAGCCAGAAAAGCACATTCTATAAATTATTTCGCTATTTAGGGATACATTTAGCATGTCCTAGCAATATCAATTAACAGGGAGAAGAATGACTCATCCAAGCCTTCTCCAAATCCATTAAGTCAATATCTGACTCACTTTTTGTGGTATGAAAAATGGTCTCTTCGCTAAATTCACTCTCAGTTTTTATCAAATCATCCAAACTGTATTAAACTGAACTGCAGTCAAGGCAAAAAGAATTGTGTCCAGAAAGTGCCAAGTTACAGTAGAAAAAAGTAGAGGGGTTAATTTGCCACCCTGCCAGGTTTTGCCATTTGGCTGAAGACATCTTGGCCCTGAGTAGTGTAGGAAGCTTTAGAAGTTTTTTTTTTTTGCTGTAATTTCTTTACTGGGGACATGAAGAACTAACTACTCCCATCCTTGCAAAAGCAACCCTTGCTCATCTGAAAACAGATATAATGTTCCCCTTTTTTTCCTTCTCCTGTTAGCAAAACAATCCAACTCCAGAAAGTACTTGTTAATTCCTTACTGGTTTTCTTTGAATAAATTCTAATGGGTCTACTCTTTCTTGGCCTTTGGAGTCCAAAAGCCGATAACATTTTTATCTACTCCAATTCTACTTCATGTTCTGAGATCCTATCAATGCAAAATAAAGGAGTATTATTACAAGTTTACATATCTGATACCCTGTGCTCGTTTTTATTGTCCCTAGTTTTACTTTTCCCAAGCAGCCTGAGATTGCCGATGATTAATTGCAACTATAAATCTTTAGCTTCTCTCCTCGAAAGAAGGTAGCTGACAGCTTGTACTCAAGTACCATATCCTTTCAGCTGACCACTTTATTTTTTGTGTTTTCATTATCCTTTCTTTTATTTTCTTTGCAGAGTTCTTCTTCAGTCTGCCAAAATCATCTTGAATTCTAATCCCAATCCACAAAATTTGCAACACCTGTGTTGGCATATGATCTTCCACAAAAGAGCTGGTAATTTGAGATCAAGTTCATTCCTCCTTGGTATGGAAAGCAGCATCCTCTCAAAATGCCACATAATGCCCTGAAATTGAGGCCATGGTTTGTATAATATGAAGATGAGGAAATTCATTCTTTGCCTTCAGGCAGAGCAATTTGCATCCTGTCTGTCTACCAGCAGCAGCAGCAGCAGCATTATTCTCAGTCTAGCCATTAGCTGATCTGTAATAACGAGTGGTTCTGTAGGCACTTCACTTCCATCAGAAGCACAACAGGTATGTGTGGAGCATTATATATTTTTATGGGTGTTAATATATCTGTACAAGTGTAGCTACATGTATTAATACACAGACTGATCTCCTGCCATGCATCAGATGCTCCCAGTTCTCTTCAGCTCGTTAAAACTCCATAGAAGCCTGGAGCAAAGCATTTCCCTGGGAGCCAGAATGAAGGTGGCACACGTCTCAGTCTGGCTACCACTTTATTATTTGGCAAGCAGAGAAATATGAATGTAAGCCATAAATTGGTCTGCTAACATTTCTATCAAAATAACCTCCAACTGTTCTGAAACAGATTCTGTTTATAAACAGGACCTGCTACTGTTTGGATGCAGATTATTTCTAGCCCATCCACTCTGCCCCTTTTTCTCTGTGCTGTGTTTCGTTGGTAAAGAACTGTGAGTGCTGAAACTCACAACCTGCTTCAGCAATATTTAAATGCCAGCCTTCCTGTATGTCATCTGTTTTCCCTTATAGAAAATAAACCATTAACGCAGAAAATTCAGTGCTGCACCAGACACCTTGGCCTTTAGGTTTATGATAGTTATTGAGTAATTCATCAAACCAAAAGGAACTAATACTGTTTCACTACCTTTAACATACACATTCTATATTCACTGAAGAGACCATTAGCTCCTGAGTTCTGAATATAAGTCACATTATAATAATTCTAATGTCTCACTTGCCTCACCAGGATTAAACATTAATATTTCCATTCTGGGTCAGTCTCAGAATTAAAAGAAAACTTTCAGGTTTAAATTGAGAACACTCTCAGAATTTTTATTTAATAAAAAATAAAAATCTAAAATGCTTCCACTTAAGAAAATATAGGTTAAAAAAAGAATCCCTTTTCTTTAATCATCCTTGGTTCCAAAGTGGTGCTTTCAAGATTTCTGGAAAATAATAGAGATTATTTTTTTTTTAAATATATTGCGATTATTGTAGACAAGGACATAAAAACTGCTCAGAAAAATGTCTTCAGCAAAGATGTTTTAATCTAGATGGAAAATAAATCTAGGGCTATGCTTAAGGATTTAAACTGTTTAAGTGTCTTAAAAGAAGGTAGAATTGGATTTCTGTGATTAATGTTTGTTCTGCCCCCTTGTGGTTATGGAGTCCAGTAGGGCTTAGGTATGACTGGGTTTTAAATATCTGTGACTAATTGAAAAACAAACTCTCTGTAGAGTTCAAGTTATGAACTTTATCCAGAAACCGTATAAACCAAGAATGAAAGATAAAAAGATAAGGACCTTCAAACATGAAAAATAAACATAGTAATGGTTATAATTTAAAGTAGTTTTCCAAAAGCATGTGGTTTTATACTGGGAAAAGAAGCTCAGAAATTTTAAATATAAGCAATAATTTATTCAGAAAGTAATAAAGAACAATTTCGACTGTAAACACAGCTTTTCATTGTGGTTTTACTGATATAACTCAGTCTCAGGGATGCTTTCCTTTCCCACTAGAAAAAAACCCCAACAATTGCCTTTGCAGTTTAACTCACCCAAAGCCAAATTTTGTAGTGTGATCCTATTATGTTTGTAAGAGTGCACTTCTATGTGCCAGATTTTCATGTATTTAGACAAATCCTGGAGACATTTTACTTAATTTTCAAAAGTTCCTAGAGTTAGTTTGTCACAGATTAATTCTTGAACAGCAGGTTAGATTTTTAAATAAAGAGATTATCTAGTAGACAAAGTCAGTGGCTCTCCTGTCAATAATGACTTATTGTCACTTAAAGACTAAAGATTATCTGATCTTAAAGACAATTTTTTTAGCCTTTTCTGCTTTCTGATACACAGAGAAGATAAGATGATATTACTCCTTAATTTACCTTCAAACTTACACTAGAAAATATGTTAAAATGTTTTACTTTTATAGGGTACTAATTGTTCAATCCCAGTTTACAGAACTAATAATTAATGGTATTATTCAAATTTTACTGGAAGTAATAAAGTGAATATTTTTATTAGTCTTCAATATTTACCAAAAAACTCTGTCCCATTGCCCCAAAATCCATGTTTTATTTCAATACAGTTTCAAAATAAGTAAGTTTAGAATAGGTTGTTTGTTTGTTTGTTTGTGGGGGGGTTGTTTGTTTGTTTTTAATGGAGTTGTAAATTATATGTTTCTATGTTAAATTTATTTTAGTACACACAGAAAGTTAAGCCAAGCCTCTCTCACTCATAGCCACATATCCACAGGACATACAATATTAAGGTATGTATAACCAATATTTTTTTCATTAGCACATATATATATCTGTTTATTTTTCAATCCAAATCAAATTCTTAGTTGTAGAACTCTCAAAGGCACTGTAAAAAATGAATTTTACAAAAAGTACTGGATGGACAGGTATCACACAATAGTCTGTAACCTGGCTAAGCTCAAGCACCAACACAAACTGTCCACAAGCCATTTTGTTTTCGGCTGGATTACCAAGACAAATGGCTCCTCTAGGATCAAACTCTTTCTCTCTGCTGTCCCCTCCAACCCTAGTTATGACCATAGGGCTTAATACAGTTATAGTTGTCTGGAGCAAGAAGTTCCACAGGTAATCAAATGTGTTAAAAAATAGACAGTCTGAAGGAGAGATTTATGTTGGTGCCACAACTATGAGAAAAGTTACCAGTTTCTCAAAAGTTATCCAGTCATGAGACTGGATAGTCAAAGTCTTGTTCAGAATGCAGCAGGATGTGAGATACTGAACTTTAATCACAGAATATTCCCAGGATCTTTTATACAGAACAGAACTCCTCAAGGTCTTTATTGTAGAAATGGTTGCATATGGTGACAGAACCTCTAAATAGACTAATTTGCAAAAAATTCCTCTGTAATAACCCAAGCAGACAGCATTTGACAGTGTGAACCACCAAGGCTTTGCAGAGACTTGGGAACGTGTCTTTGTATTTCCTACTACTTTTTAATACGCTGTCTAATGTTAGTGAACTTCCATGAAGAAAGATAGCAGGCCAGCAGGATAAACACAACTTGAAGAGTCACAAGTTCACTGTTAATAGCTTTTATTAGCCCAAATGCTAACAAGATACTTTGCATAACATCAAAGGAAGTCTGCTGCTAATGGAAATAACACTCATACTGGCACCAAAGTACTCCGTGGGAGGTTATAAAGTACATGCAGAAACAGCAGAAAATGTTAGACTGCCCCAGATAAAAAAGTTAATTGTTTAGGAAATGTGAATCTGGTGGAAATGAGACCTCAACTTTTCCTTATCTCAAGTAGATTGTAATTTCTTATCACAGAGTCACCAGTGTTTAAGGTTGGAGGGATCAATGGAGACCATCTAGTCCGATATCCCTGCTCAGGCAGGGTTCCCTAAAGCACAGTACTCAGGACTGTGTCCAGACATATCCTCAGATAATTCACATCTCTTAAAATACTGTTCCTTGAAACAGCTCTACAGATAAACCACATTGTTGGGTGACTCAGAAAGTGTCTGGAATAAGGAGACTGGGGACTTTTGGAAAGAAGTGGGGTCTCGAGAAATTTGTGTAACACAACTGCCTTTATAATATGAGCTGCTGATGAATTGGTGGTGGGGGAAGCAATGTATGGGTTGTACATGTTATAATATGGTATTTTTCCCACTTTCTCACAGGAAGTGAGCTGAGATTACGAGGTTTCACAGACACTGCAACTATTAGGATTCTGTGAGGCTCCTGAATCAGCTGTACAGCTTTCTCTTCTAACTGCTCATCTGCCACCATAGAGACAATGGTGCCAGGCTTTCTACAGAGCATATAGTTATTTGTACAGTTTTGTATTCATCTGATCTAATGCATTTCTAATGAACTCTTCACTGTAAAATTGGTGCTTTCTTGAATATGAAAAGAGTAAATCCTTGGAATCCCTGCCTGTTTTTCAGACTAAACAGAGACCATGTGCATTAAACATTTGTATTCATGAATATTTAAGCACATTTGTTCTTGTATTGATTTTGTATAATGCCTTTGGGTGTTCCCTAGCAGGACTCCCTATGTAAACTTAAGTGAGTGACTTATGGGGGGGGCAGGGCTTTAGAAATACATAAATATATGTTTACATAAGTAAAGGGTATAGTCAGTTTGTTAACATTTCATTTCCTTGCTTTGTTTTCATTCTTTTTCAAAATCTTAATGTTAAACAAATACTAGAGTTCTCTTTTTCATGTTCTTGTAGTGTGATCTACTCTTAAAGATATTTAATGTTCTACACTGCATAAAATACACATTCTTCTTACTATTTTAAATCCTCTTTTTCAGTGATCAGTGGTTTTGACGGGTTTTGGTTTTTTCAGTTTTGTTTCTGATTTATTACTCTGATCTTTTTATTGAGCATTAATCTTGTAAGATGCTTTAAGAGCTGCCTGTACATTAGCTCGTACCATGTACTCTCAATTTATTGGCTAGAATGGGGGATTGAAGACTAGCTTCTTCCAGTCCAGTATTAAGATAAAGTTATGTAGCTTGCTCTGTGTTATGCTTTCATCTGGAATTAACAGCATATATTCATATCTTCTTCATTTTTACATGATAACTTTATTACATTCCTGTTCATGAAAAATTTTGGTGAAACATCTTTATAGGTGTAAGATCACAAGATATTCCGAGTCCTTCATGCTATGTGCATACTGTAAGTGAACTAATTTGCAAGCATTTTGTTTCCTTTGCTTAACACGGGGCCTCTGTTGATGTGCTGGGTGGATTCAGAAAATCGTTTTAACAGATGGTAAAATGGAGGTTTGTGCTCTGGTGTCACTGTGTGTGATGAGTGCTTAGCTGTGTCTCAGCATCACATAACAGATGCTCTAGAAACAGCTGGCGAGGAAGAATCAGTGAAACAAACACTGCAGTGCTATACAGCACTTTCTTCATTAGCAGGGGCCACTGGCATCCAATAAATGTGGCCAGCAGGTTCAGGGTGGTGACTGTCCCCCTGTACTGGCACTGGTGAGGCTGCACCTCAAACCCTGGGTTCAGTTTTGGGCCACTCACTGCATGAAAGACACTGAGGTACTGGAGCATGTCCAGAGAAGGGCAATAGAGCTGGGGAAGAGTCTGAAGCACAAGTCTGATGAGGATCAGCTGAGGAAGCTGGAGGTGTTTAACCTGGAGAGAAAGATTTTCAGGGAAGACCTTATCGCTCTCTACAACTGCCTGCAAGGAGTGAGTAGCCAGGTGGGGGGCAATCTCTTCTCCTGGGAAACAAGTGACAGGAGGAAAGGACACAGACTCAAGAGGAGGTTCAAGTGGGACATCAGGAACAATTTCTTCACTGCAAGGGTTGTTAAACAATGGAATGGACCGCCCAGGGAAGTGGTTGAATCACCATCCTGGGCACTGTTCAAGAAATGATTGGACATGGCAGCACTCTGTTTGAGTTGACAAGGTGGTGTTCGGTCAAAAGTTGGACTTGATGATCTCAGAGGTCTTTTCCAACCTAAATAATTCTGTGATTGTATAATTTCCAGATGATGATATGTATTTAAGCACATCATTCCAAAGTCTCTGAGGCATAAACTCAGATAAGAGTCAAAGAAGAGAGCTCCTCCAGCTCCATTGCTTGATAACAGAAGTGATGGAAATTATTTTTAGAATGTTGAACTGTCAGTGGTGTCACCAGCTACCATATACAATCCCTCCCTGAGCAGCATACCTGAAAATCCCTGAATTAACTTTCACTGCAAAGGTCTTCTCTGCTATCTTACTCTGTGGAAAGATAACAGCTTACTTTTCTTCTTGGGATGAAAGATAACTATCTTCACTACTGAAGAAGAATATAGAATATTTGGAAAAGCATAAGATTGTTTATTTTTGTATCTTGCCCAGACTAGTATTACTATGATGTTTTTCAAAAGAAAGATGAAGAGAATCAGAATCACTTTCTAAAAATTTAGGAAATATGTTCAACTATTCGAAATATTCTATTTACTAGAGTAACCTGTTGAGAAACACCACATGATCTCTCCTACAAGAAGTAGGAAATTATTCAGTGTAAGCTACATGAGTTTAAACAGTAATAAGCAAAGATTATTTTCATTCCCAAATACTTTTAGACCTTCCTTATCCTTGAAATTATGTTTCCTAACTAAAGTTTTAAGAAGCAGAATTTGATATTACAGTATTTTCTACTGAAGTGTCACTTTTACTGAAATTCCTGGACCTAGTACTGTATTTATGTCTAACAGTTGATGACGAACCATAAAGAAGCTCAAATTTTCTTAGCCAGGCATGAGAACCATATTCCTTGTTTGAAATCCCTTGTTTTCAGGGCTATGTTTGGAATGAGCTATCTTTGGACTACCACTTCACACTATCCACATTACACTGTCACTAGAAGGTTAATCAAGAGTCACAACTTATGACTTACACCCACCATCTCTCTCTAGGGTCAGTTACCATCCCTGAACATCCAGTCGCCTCCTACTGAACTGTGATGATTTCCAAGTATGAGCTTACCTAGTGCACAGCAGCTAAAGCATCTAGGGGCTATTTTAATCCTATAGGCAGGGAGGACAAAAGTATTCCTCACCTCCTTAGATGCACATGGTCTCTACATTTGCTTAATGAAATTTCATTACAGAATTTGAGTCATTCCTCTTATTTCTTTTTCTTTCTTAATTCTTTCTCTCATGACAGCACACTCTCCTTATTCAGGTCATAAATGTATTGTCATTTACCATAGCAAAACTGCATTTTTGTTTTGAACTTTCAATGTTTAAACCACCCATAAAAGCTGGGAAGACTGTTCCTTATTTACAATACTCAGCACTAAATCCAGTGGGCACAGATTGTCATCAGCTGATCTTAGTGAATGACTTGGTACCTAAAAATTGACTCAATGCATAACATTTGCAAAGTCAGGGCCTTACATTTGAAAGGCTCCTGCAGATGTAGGATTGTGAAACTCTACTCATTAGTTTCCTGAGAGGTTGAAACATGTTCACCTTTTATAATGTATTTTAAACTCCATTAAAACTAAAGTGTTGCGGGCAACTAGCAAAATAATCTAATAGGCTTTCTTCCTCAGTAATTTCTGTGATCCTGTTAACTGAGATAATGTGGCTAATTATATAATTTTAAACTAATTATACCTGTAAACATTCCCTTCTCAAAGTGCTTATATACTGTCTGACAAATTAAACAGTCTACTGATAATAGAAAATGAACCACGTAAGTAAAATCTACTGTTATATGTTTTGTTCAACCATTTTATCAGCATTTCTTGAATCAGATCAACATTTACATGAAAATTTCAGGTTTGGAAAAGAAGCACAGTTCAGGGGGTTTTATGCTTCTGAAGTTCAGGAGGGTTTTGCTAGTATTGATGCCTTAGAGGAAAAAAAATACATTTTTAGGATAGATGTTAGCACAGTATCTTGGAATCTAGCACAGTATATCATAATCTAGAGACCTGAGCAGATTATTTCCCTAGGAATTACAACTAGATAGAGAGCAAAGTTCCTTCCTAGAGAAATAATTGCAAATGAACTGCATCTGAGATGGATTTAGATAGACTTTATCATCCAGAAAATTCCTCTCTTTAGCCCCTTAGGGAGAATTATCTGTTCATATCTGCCCATAGTCCATAGCCTTCTCAATGCTGAAAGACACAGAGGATAAATGGGGTGCTTTAAGAAGCCCATACGATTTTCTTTACAATTTACACTACCTTCAAAACAGTTCTAATTCAGGTTAAATGTGATGAGAGTTAAAATCCAGATGGTTTTAAAGTCAATTTCCCAAAGCTGACTGTATTTTGTATATTAGTTTATAACTTTATGTTTTAGTTTGGTTGCTTATTTATTGTTCATCCTCTTTTGATACTTATACCAATTAAAGATTATTATTATTCAGTTCAATATCATTTCTTGATATTCAGTATCACATATCTGATTATTTTAAAGATTCAAAGGCTTTCTTGGAATATGTTTGAAGTGAATTCACAATTATTATCAATATTAAACATTTAAAACAGAGAATCACAGGATGACTGAGGCAGGAAGTCACCACGTACTTCAATCCCATGCTCAAAGCAGGGTCAAACAGAGTAAGTTACTTTTAATTGTGTCCAGTCAGGTTGTGAATACGTAAAGATGGAGCATCAAGAAGCACTCTGGGCAACCTGTTACAGTGTTGGACCACCCTACAATAACAGTTGCTCTTAATTTTAAATGGAATTTAAAATTTCCTTCTAGAGGGTTACCAACCTGTACTGTTTTTTCCTCCCCAGGTGCAGGACATTGTGCTTCCCTCTGTTGATTATCACAAGGCTTCCATCAGACCGTTTCTCCAACCTATCAAGGTCCCTCTGGATTGTAACACAACCTGTTGTTGTATCAGCCACTCCTCCTGGTTTTATATGATCTGAAAACTTGCCAAGGACCCCCTCGCTCTCCTTATCTGGTTTAGCAAAGATGTTAAATAGGATTGACCTTGGTATTAACCCTTGGGGTACACCATTAGGGATCACCTTCCAGATTGACTCTGTGCTGCTCATCAATGCCAATTTTCACTCCACCTTGCTGTCCACTCCTCTAGCCCATGCTTCATCAGCTTGCCTATGAGGATATTATGGAAGACAATATCAAAAGCCTTACTAATGTGAAGATAAATAACACTCATTCTCTCCCCTCATCCACCAAACCAGTCATCTCATTATAGAAACCTATCAGGTTTCACATGCATGAAATACCCTTCATAAATCCATGCTGACTTCCCCCAGTCACCTTCTTGTCCTTTGTGTGTTTGCGAATGGTTACCAGGATTATTTACTATGTCACCGTCCTGGGGACTGAGGAGAGCTTGAGTAGCCTGCAGTTTCCTGGCCCTGCCCTTCTTGCAGCCAAAGGTGATTTGCTTTCTTCCAGTCTTCAGATTACCATAGTCTTTAATACATAACTGAGACTGGCCTCACAGTGTCATTGGGTAATTCCCTCAGCACTTGTGAGTGTATCCCAGTAGGTTTGGGAGGCTTGGATATGTTCAGTCAGTTCAAATGTTCACTAACTTTCTTCTTTCACAGGCAGTAAGTTGTCTTTGTTCCAGGTTTTCCCATTAATCAGCAGTGGGAGCAACTGGATGAGGACTGTATGAGCTCCCGCAGCCTCTCTGGTGACATCCCAGCTCCAAGACCCTGGCAAGCAGCAACCCCCCATGGACAGCAAGCTGCTTTAGCAGGGGGGGCACCTCTGTCCCCTCCAGAAGTGAGCCCTATCACAATCCCTCAGTGCGTCCCCTGGGGGTGCTGTCTCAGATACTCTGCTGGACAAAGCTCCCAGTCCCTCATCCGTAACCCAGGTAGGACTGGAGCTATCCTGGTGCTAAAGCCTTTCAGCTTCTGCAGTCAGCGGATCTCCATCTCCAGCCTCATGAGCACAAGTGTACCCCACTCAGTGGCTGAGTCTCACCTCCCACTTCCATGTTCTCCAAGAAGAAGGACATCACACAGAGGTCCATCTCCTCTGTGCCACCCCTGGTACTGTGCAGGCCCTCCTCCTGCAGCACCTCCACCCAGGGACACAGAACCCCCCACCAGCAATGTCCTCTGGGAGGCAAGGACACACCTTTTACAGGCTCAGGAAGGGAGGGATGTCCAGTTTGAGAGTGTCTGTGTCCCTGTCCACATTCTTTATTTCCTGATAACCACTAGCAGCAGTTGTAATAGATGTGTCTGGTCACTCAAAGTGGATTTGGGGAAGACAGAAAACAGCACAACAGCCAAGGGCTAATTTGAGCAGTGCCCCAAGTAACCATGGTGCTGGTCAAGGTCTGACTCGTCAAGTTTGGAATACACAACTTCTGTAGTCAATATGCAAATATGACCATGAGTCAATTACCTCACTCCAGAAATACTGGAAAGCCCAGGGCATGCTCAGCTCTCCTGTAGGGCAGTGGGCTGCATGCCAGGATCCAGACTCAAGCTGAGATGCTTCTCAAGGTTACTTAAGGTTTAGAGATTCCTTATCGAATCAGATGCTCAGTGAGTGAATTGGGAATGAGCACACTGAAACTTTGAAATCTTAGCTAAGTGATGCAAGAGCTTGACTGTGCATACATAGTCCTTTAGACATGAACCATTGACCAAGCCTTAGACTAAGTAAGTACTGCTGCTTCTCTCTTGCTAGTGGAGTGCATCACTGCATCCTCAACATTCCCAGGATCTCAGATCTGCAGAGATGTATCTTCTCTCAGAGCTGGGTTGAGCTGAGTCCCCCAGCATTTCATGTGGCCAGGGTATAGGGTGCTGGGGCTGTGCCCCTCAGGGATTCACCACCACTGCTGTATGCAGGGACGTGGGAACACTGTCCTCTGCAAAGCCTCATCCTCATTTCCATGCCCCCTCCAGTGCACCCTGCACCACAAACTGCTGCACCTTTTGGCTCCCTCTGCTAGCAATACAAAGCACTTTAAAGAACTGTATGGTTTGCTTGGCTGTGGTGTAAAAAGCTTCTTCAGGTGCTGGTGTTTTTACACAAAGCCAAAAAAAATCAGTAATTTACTTGTTCACATTAGTTCCAGCTATCTTGGAGTACTTATCTTAGCCATGATTTTACAAGACTTCAGCAATGTGGCTTCACAACTAATTCTGGTCATTTTTCATTCTAGTTCTCCACTAATATGTTTTACTAGAAATATTTCAAAAGTAGAAGCAGAAAGGGATTCTGAGGGTCTCTTAGTAAAGTAGGAAATAAAAAAAAAAAGAGAGTAAAACAAAATAACTCCCAGATGCATCACAGAATTGAGTATATATTCAATTTGCAAATGTTTCTGAAAAAAAAAAATTCCTTTATCACATGGTTTGAACTTGCCAAAATTATGTGATTCCAAAAATAGTTAATGGAGAAAGACTAAATAAAATCTATAAAGTCAGCTTACTATTCCCCTTTCATATGACTGTGGTCGAACCTTATGACAGTACGTGACAGTATATTTTCACAATTTGCAAAATGCAAATAATCTAATTTGGAAAAATATCTACAAAATCAATTAATGCAGATAAGGGAAAAATACTTTCAAAATAATAGATTCTCCACCTTTTCATTTTTTCATTCCACCTAAAAAACTAAATAAATTTTTTTGTAATCATTTGTTAGCACAGATCAAGGGAATGCTTACTTTCTACCTTTGCAAGATACAAGAAAGTTGCAATAACTATTAACTTACTGTCTTGAATTAGATACATCTACATGTATCTACAATATTTTGGACCACAATACAGTCTTTATTTTAAAAGTTGTGTTACTTGTCCATTAATTTCCTGTTAAATAACTTTTCCTTGTCCTGACAGAAATTTTCTTTACACAACAACTTCTTCTACTATTTCCATACTCTGATTTAATCTTTTGATCATGCATGAAATTACTTTGTCATCATTCACTGCTAGAAAATGTATGGTACTCAAACCACTGTAAACCTCAAAGAAGGGCAATGTTTTTTCTAAAAATTTAGATTTAAAATTTTATTTTGATACGTATTTCTCCATGTTTGTTGGTGGACTATATTTTAATAACATTTTCTAAGTAGCTATGGGATTTAAAAAAAAGTGCATTTTAACTGCATTTAAGTTGTTTTACTACTCAGGCTATTTTAAGTATAATTGCTTTGCAAGCTTTTTTAATTCCTGTCTTCCGCCACTATTCATTTTTGCTTCCTTTTAATATTTTGTGATTGAATAGAACATCCTTTTCTTGCCAAGCACAGTGAAAAGATCAGGACCCCAATACTGATGTTTACAGTATCACACTTGTCACATACATCCATTTTTGCTGTTCCTTCTCACTTATGCTATTTGTCTTTACTCCTCAAGATAGCTCTTTATCCCCATAAACTGCTTATATCTCCTGCAGTACCAGATGACCTTGCTAAAAGTCATCTCTGGGTGGTCATGTAGTAAGAGAGATTTTCTAACATTTTCTTTTAAGGCTGCACATTCTGCCCAAAATTCTTCTGACAAATCCTGTGTTTTACTTTCTCATATATAACTACTATGTTTGTCACCAAGAACTTTCGTGAAACCACCCTGATAAGCCTTAAACAATGTTGCTGTTCATTCTTCTCTGTTTTATCTTTACTCAGCATCATCTTGTTTTCTTTATGTAACTCCAGACTTGGATGTGTGTTGTTTGGTGTTCTTTCAATTATTATTTCTCATTAGGAAGGCTCGTACCATTTTATATATTGGTTTTCTCCCACTTTATATTAGGTCCTGTTGATTTTTGTGTCTTTCTTAAATATATTTCCTTTTCCAAATGGTTCTGGTTTTTTCCTCATGTAATGCTATGCTCCTTCAGGTTTTTTCTCATGTTCTGATTTGGTGTGTTTCCCTGTTGTTAGTTCCCTCTCCAGTCTCTTTTTTTCCTTTGAAAATGCTGAAGTAACAGCTCATGTAAATGGCCTGTTCTGACAGTCACCTGTACCAATAAATTAACCCTACTCTCTCTTGAAGGGTTACTCACTGCAAGAGATCCCCTTTCTTCCTAATGTTGCTGCAGTAATATTATTTCATTCTTGGCTTCACAATTCCTTAAAATTGTTTTTTCATTCCTTTGGTCACATTCTATAAACTCCCCATCCTTTTTTTTTGTGCTTGAAGTGTTTTGTGCTTTATGTTCCACACTTTATTCTTTTTGTATTAAAATGGTACCCTTGCAATTCAGTAATACCTTTTTTGTGAAGACCTATGTGCTTTGTAATAACTAATGAGTTAAGCTCTGTTATGGAAATTGCACATGCCAGCCACTGTAACAGGGTTTTGACTCCAGGTTTCTGCATAAGCCAAAAGACAGATTCTTTTATGAAGGTACTTTTTATTAATAGTGCTACAGCTTGATCTAGGTGCTCCCAAAGGAGGAGCCCATACAAAAAAATCCCTGGGTAATAATACCCTCTCAATTTGAGTTCCTCACCCCAAATGTGATAGTTCAGACTAACAGCAATATTAAGGTCTAGGGTCTCCTTGCTTTTTATTGATTTGATTTGTTTGCTATTTGGTTACTCAGCAGTTGCTAAGTGGTCATCTTCTTATACAATATCCCATCATCTCAGGTCAGGGTCTGTAGTCAGCCCTTCAGCGTGCTGTAATACTGTTGTTACAGCTCATATACCACAACCTACAGGCTTTGACTACTCTAGCTATTGATGTTTAAGCTGCTAGCTTTGTCTACTCTAGCTATTATTAATCTTTAAGCTGCTGGCTCTGAGTTTCAATTAACTTTTTCTGTAACAGCTCTCAATATGTTCTAGGAAGTAATACCTGTCATTTCTATATCAGTAAAAGGAAACTGAGGCACTAGAGCAAGACAATTGACTTCTTGGACATAAATACTACATCTCAGTCAAGATGTAAGAAATGTAATTTTGTTCTCAAGAGTTTTCTGGGGGTTAGTTCCTTGGGGTTTTTTACTGATCTGTTTATCACAATATGCTTCTGTCACAAATAAGGTTTGACTATAATCATTACTTACTCTTCATTCACTGATAGTACTGCCTATGACTAATATATGCCTTGCCATTTAACCTTGCAAACCTATCAGAAAAGAAGGAGAACACTATTAAAAGCTCTTTCAAGCTCCTTATGTTGAGACCTTTCTCATATCCATCACATCAGCACATCAGGACAAGATATTCTTCTGGGTCTATATTGTTTCTCTATATTTTTTCATAAATTTAAACCTCAAAATCTAGAAATAGCAATTGATCTTGTATTCCTTTCTGTGCATGTATATGTTACATTTGAATTTTTAATTTTGTGATGGCAGTTACATTTCAAGTTTGTAATTTAGTCATCTGCATCACTGTCAGACTGACATTCAGCTGATTACCCCCTAAAATGCTTGTTTGGTGATGTCTCTGATATAAAACTTTGTGAGTAAAGACCACCTTACTAAAAAATTAACTCAGTTTACAGCCTTACATTAATATGTATGTTTTAGCCTTGCAGTAGTATGTAGGTCTTTTGTTCAGTGTTGTTTAAGGTGATTTTGTGCTTCTATGTGTCTGTGCTGGTTATTATGGGGATAGAGCTATTTTTTTCCGAATTAGCTTACATGGGACTGATTTGCATTTGTGGTCAAAACTGCTGACAGGGATATTTTAGCTATTGTTGAGCAGTTGTCCAGCCTCAAGATTAGCTGACTAGGAGCTGGGAGGGGACACAGCCAGGACAGTTGACCTCAATGACAAGTGGGTATCCCAGACCATAGGATGTCATGCTCAGCATTAAAGCTGGGGAAGATGGAGAAAGAGAAGGATATTTGCAGTGATGATGATTTGTCTTCCCAAGTCACAATTAAGCATGATGGGGCCCTGGGGATGTCTAAACACCTGCCCACCCGTTGGAAGTCGAGAATGAATTCCTTGTTTTGCCTCGCTTGTGCATGCCCAACCTCTGCTTTCCCTATTAAACTGTCTTCATCTCAACCCGCAAGTTTTCTCATTGTTGCTCTTCTGATTCTGTCCCCCCTCCCATCAGAGGGAAAGTGTGCAGGAGACAGTGTGGGGCTTAGTTGCTGGCTGGGGTTATACCAAGACAGTCCTTTTTGGCACCCAACATGGAGCTCAAAGACTTTGAGATAACAACAGATTTGACTGGAGTGTGCCTGATTGAATATACAGCTGTCACTGCTGTTTAGCTTCTAATTGACAGGCTTCTGTGCTTGCCATGGGGCTTTCTTGCTTTACTGTACATCACAGTCTAGTGCTCATTACTGGCTGTGTTCAGATTTCGCTGCTCGCTGTAGTGCTCTACTGCTTATCATCTTCCTCTGCTGTGCCTGGGCACATTTGGGTAGGAGCAGTGGCCGTGCAGCTGGGCTGGCAGATGGCCAGGGCCTCACTGCTGTTTCTGTGCTGCTGCACTGGGCAGGCTGGAATTCCTGTGTGAACCCGAGTCAAGAGCACTGTGACCTGTGGATGAGCAGAAGGCTCATCCACCCTGAAGCATCTGTGGCAGTGAATGAGAACACACTAAAGCAGGTACTTCTCGAAGTGACTGTGCCACAGCAGCTACACCCCTGAAAGGACTGTGATCCAGGGATAAGTTCACACTGGAGAAGGTACAGATTGAAGCATCTGTGGCTGTGCATGAGGTCACGTTGGAGCATCTCAAAGCATGTGGCTGTGGGTACACCCATGACAGAACAGGTACACCCCTGAAGGGATTGTAGCCATGGGGAAGGCCCTGTTGGAGCAGGTATATATATATATATAGATATTAATTTATATATTTATATATTTAAATATTTATATATATATATATATATGAATAAAAAAAAAATCATGGTCCATGGATAAGGTCTGGCTGGAACAGGTGTACCTCCAAGTGACTGTGGTTGTGGATAAGCTGATGCTGCTGCAGCTGTACTCTCTGCAGGGACTGTGGTTCACAAATAAGCCTCCACTGTGAGCAGCTCCACCCCTAGGGGACTGCAGTCTGTGGACAAGTCCAAGCCGAAGCAGGGGCAAAGGGGCTCATTGCAATGTTCATTGCAAAGGTTCATTGCAATGTTAAACCCTACAGTCTGGTCCAAAAGGAGCAAGGGTGGAGATTGTAATGGAAATATCTTTTGATTGCTACAATCCGGGTTTAGATCTGCATGTTATGGAAATTACAATTATGCAGGAACCCCTTGTTGCACTCAGGCTGGGAGTAAGGGGAGGAGTTCATTGCAATGTTAAACTCTATGGTCTGGCCCAAAGGGGCCAGGGGTGGAGATTGTAATGAAGATACCTTTAAATTTGTGTAACACGTGTTCTGAGTGGCTTTTTAAAAGGAATTACTCTAGCAGGAACCACCAAAGCAAATGAAGGACAAGTTTTAAAAAAAGCAGTGCAAGTACAGTAGAGACCTGACCTCACCTTGTTGCCTTATAGCAAATTGGCCCTGTGGTATCTAGAACAAACTTTGCACCACTACCCAGCTCTCTTTATCATCACTTGTCGAGCAGTGGAGATTTTACCCAATATGAACTAGTCTTCTCAGTAATAGTTTATTTTCACATTTCCCTGAGAAAAGTGCCCTTCATTTTTGGCAACAAATATGACTCTCTCAAAATTGTTTTTATTAGAGTGTTTCCTTTGGAGAAGCAAGTACGAGGGAAAGGAAAGTAAAACAAGTTATGTTGTTGTTTGTGTGAGTTCTCACAACCAGCACCTCACTGTGCCATATCATGAGATAAAACACCAAACAGAGTAACAACGCCTGACCTAAGGTGTTTATGATTATTAAATATCATAGAGGCTTGATTCTGTCATCCCTTTCACTTTCCTGCATTAAGAGTCTAATCAAAACCCACGTAAGTACAACTCTACTTCAGGATGAATCAGAACAGCAAAATGTAACTCAGTTCTTTCAATTTCCAGACAAAAACCTTCTGAAAAGATGACAAGAAGAGATAAAGCACATACTGTTGTGGAGATACATCTAATTTTAGTGGCATATCTAACTGAATAGTCATCTCTAACTACTAATTGAATAGTTAGATTCAGCTGAAGTAATAGGGAGGGACTGGGGTTCTCAATGCAGGATTATGGTATCTGCAGTATAGATGCTCAGCTGTTGATGAAGAGAGAGGATGTGAATTGCACACAGATAATACATGTTATTGATGTAGGCTTAAACATGTGCAAGTACATTAAAACTTAAATGTGAAGTTTGCAAAAAGAAGGGGAGAAACGTTTGTAAAAAGAAGTTGCAAGGCTTAGTCCTCATGTTCCCACCTGTATTAACTTGCAATATTCCCTTAAGACTGGAAGGTAAATTGTAATAAACAGTATCTGCTATAAAACCAGAGAAAAATATGATATCCTATAGAACAGAAAAAGAAATATGAGCTTTAAAAGATAAAAGAACTTATTAATGTTTAATAATGTCCATTCTGAAAGAGTCAATACTTCTTCCAGATGCTGGAGTCTTTTTTCTTGTCCACTAAACCTATTAACAACTTTCCTAAAGACAACATAGCAGATCAAAACCCAGGGAAGGCCTCTAATCCACAGCTAAGTTTTAATGTGAGTACAGACTTCATAAACTAAGGATAAATCTGATTGTGAGCCATGCAGAATAAATTAGTTCAAGTTGTCCTGTTATGCCTGAGTTTGTTTCTTGAGCAACAATCTCATGCCATCGAATTCTCTGCCAGACCAGGGCAGACGTTCCCCAAGGCCACTGATCTTGACAAGCTTTTCCCAATGAACTCTTACTCTTGAATTATAAATGGGGTTTTTGGACTGTGCCTCTTTGAGGATGGCTCTTTATTTCTTCTCTTGCAGCTGGTTTGCACCAGTGTCTCTCCTGTTATGTTTACATTTTACTGATTAAAAAAAATGCAGGGCAAAATCCCCCAGCTTCTCTACATGCATCTTTGATCAAAACAGACTGTTCCTGAAAATCCCTTTCTCTTTTAGTAAGGGTACAACAACCTTAGTAAAAATGCTTGATTTGTGTTCTTCCCTCTGAAAATGAGGAGGGCAGTATGGAGGAAATATTTCTATTAAAATATGTACTTAAAATGAATCATCCTCTCCTGTAGCAGATAAACACAAAATAATATCTAAACGTCTCTTGTCTTCTTTCCCCCTCACTACTCTTCCACTTTTTCTCAAACCAGCTTCAATTCAGACTTTTACTGCCAAGAGGAACTTAAAGAAAATGTGATCTTCATGGAGTGTAGTTTTTCTTTCAGTCAGTGAACACTTTGCAGCTTTTAATATTTTCGTGCCTTTGGCAACCACCTGCTTTGTTTGTGTGTTAAAGCCTAAGATAATTCTAAGAAATAAACATTCAGCACATTGTTCAGGGAATTCAACAGATCATTCCTATAGCTGATAATTGAAGAGTGGCCTTAAAACAGAGCATGAGTATTATGTGTGATGGAAAACAACATTGGACTGAATGACCAGGGAATCTTCCTGGACATGACCCTGTAGTTACAGATCCACTTTTTTCTGATCCAGGTGTTTAATACCAAGCATCTTGAAGCAGTTTTTTTTTCTCCTTCTTGCCCCCAGTAATCTGGGATTTGATTAAATTTATTGCTTTATGTTTCATTACACCCTTGGATTAGAGGAATATAGCAGAGCAGTTGAGTTACTCACATATGTGCTGGTATGGGTAGTTAACTTCAATTACAGGGCATGCAGTTCCTGATGAGCAGGCCAGGCACAAACAGAAGAATTTGGCTTTAATGGTCTATTTTATGCTTTCTTCTTGTTTCTTTCATTTCAGAGAATAAAACTATCCTTGCAAATTTAACAACACTGCCTAGGCTGGAAGCTGAAGCTAGAAAAAAACACTTCTATTAGAGCATTGCTCAGCATAAAGGGAGTAAGTACAAATTACAGCCCACCACACACAAACAGAATTCTCTTGAACCTATTCATTGCACAAATGTGTCCATTTTTTATTCCAACTTTCATTTTTTCACTTGATATTATATAATATTCTGGGAACCTGGATAAGCACTCATTTGCACAAACCTCATTAGAGTAACAGTCCATTTTCTAAGTCAGATATAAACACTGCAGTCATTTAGGGTTCTGTTTCAGCTTTTCCACAGGCCTATCAGATTTGGTTTTGGTCAATGTGTGTGTGTCATAACTTTTTTACAGGTACAAAATTTTTAATTGAAATGAACTATCCATTAGTCAAAATGAACTTAAGTAATTTTTTTGGGAAAAGCTAATCCAACATAAAACATTTACAAATATGTTTATTTTCACCCTTATAATTTCTCAGCTATAAGAACTGTTTTCCTTCTTTAAAGAAGTAAAAAATACTCTGGCTAAGTCTTAGTTGCATTTTGACAAAAAAATCAGATTCTTATTGTATAATTGAACAAAATAATTTTCTGTAATGGTAGATCTTCATATCATTAGAGAATTCATTCATAAAGGTACCAACAGCTTATCATAAAAAAAAAAGCATCTCTCCTTAAGTGAGACAGAAAGAAAATGGTAGTTTTAGAATGACAGTAAGAATTAGAAATTTACAGATGAAGACAGAAATCAAGCTTAAGTCTTAAAATTATGAGAGAAAAAAATAGAAACTGACATAATAATATACAATTACCTCAAATATGTCAAGTTTGATCCAATTGAAGCTACTGTCAAAATATATCCCAAGAATTCTTCACGGTGGATATGAACATGGATGAGAATGCACTGATGTCCTGTGAGCTTCTTTTTTTCCTTTGTTTTTCAGCAGAAACAGTGCCCAGTGTCCTGCTGCAGTACAGGAAAGCAGAAGCAGAGTATAACAGACTATTTGACCTTATGGTATTTGAAACTGGAAAGACAGATCTTTATTATAGCAGTCAAGGGGACAGGAGGTTGCAATTTCTTCTTTGACCAGAGCTCTGGAGTCTTTGGTTGTTCTGTTTTTCAAACTATTGCTCCCCCAGATACCCTCTAAATAACCATAACTTAATCATGAAGTAATCATTTCTTAACAGAATGCTTTCTGGTGTGGATCTGACTATTTTATCATTAAGCATATCTTTCGTTTTTCATAGGTCATTTTGCAGCTGTGGATACTTTCAGACAAGAGGAAGTATATAGTCCTTACATTGATTAATATATACATTATGAAGGCAGTATAAGTGATACCATGATGTCATTTAACTGTTGTAGAATAAATAATACACAAATTCAGAATGAATAAAGAGAATTCTTTCTTATACAGCTTTGTCAAACTAGTTGGCATAAAGTTTTGCTAAAGATGGAAACTGAATAGGATTTTTTAAATAAATGAATATTTCCTTTAAAGAAGAATATCTGTAATTATCAGCTATTGCTTTTGAAAATTATTAGACGTATGTCAGACTCTCAGCTGCTGGTTGGGAGGTTTTTTTGAGCCATCATTGAGTTAGCCACTGGTATATAAATAAAAGAACTGAAAGGGTCAAAATTTTTATTTAACTGTGATGATTCTGATGGTCTTCCATCAAACAATCTATAGATGTCTCTAAAAAAATTCAAAATATTTTTACCTAATGCAGAGCACATCAGCTGGCACTGATTCTCTATTGAATAAAATACAAATTCATTGTACACCTCTTGTTTTTGTTACTTATGAGAATTGCAGGCCCTCTGCAGCCTTCACAAAGCTCTGAGTAATCCAATTTAATTTTGAAATTATCCCTTTTCAAGTAGAAAAGGGAAGACTATATGACCCCCAGAGGTCCTTTTCAACCTACTCGATTTATGACCTCCATGATTTGCAACTGTATTTCAGGCAAATCACAACGCCGTTGTCCGAGCTAGAAATGATCAAAAATACGTTAAGTGGAACTATCTAAAAGACCAGGTCTGGATTATGGCACTCTGTATTCCGGGAATCAAACTCATGAAAAGATGGAAAACAATTAGAGTCAAATGCAAACCCCATTTGCTTGGTTAGGAGTTCAAGGATGCCTCCTTTCTAAGTGCAAACATGCCCCTTCCTCGGTTAGTCTTCAAGGAGAAGTGTATTTCTTCCCCCAGCAAAGGCTTTTCAGACACTAAGTACTTACACTCGGTCATTTAAGAGTCATTGGCCTCAGTGTATAACTCACAGTACACACAGGGAAGTGAAATACTTGCTTCACTTGAATTTGTAGTCTCTTAAGTGAAAATATTGCAGCTGTTCTGAACACATATAAACCCCTAATTTTCTAGAGGCCTTGACTCTCTATTTTTGGATCTTAGTGAAAAAACTCTCTTCTCTAGATCAGTATTTTTTTCTCTTTTTTGCATGCTGATATTTTATCATTTTGGTATTTAATGCAGTACAGCTATAAAAATATAGATATAAAACTTCCCCTTTCAACAGATTAAATATTTTCAACACTAAAGTAAAAAAAAAAAAAATCTGCTTGGGTTTCTTCCCCCTTTTATTTTAATGAAAAAGTGTATAGATAGGAAAAAAATAAGCACACTACCAGTACATAGAGAAAAAGGGATACAATAAAAGAAAGATATAAGACTATTAGAAAATATTCAAAGGAGATAAATGAAGATGTTGAAGGGCCTTGAGGGGAAGCTGTGTGAGGAGTGGCTGAGGGTACTTGGTGTGTTCAGCCTGGAGAAGAGAAGACTGAGGGGAGACCTCATTGCAGTTACAACTTCCTTGTGAGGGGAAGAGGAGGGGCAGGCACTGATCTCTTCTCTGGGGTGACCAGTGACACAACCTGAGGGAATGGCCTGAAGTTGTGTCAGGAGAGGTTTAGATTGTATATTAGGAAAAGGTTCTTCCCCCAGAAGGTGGTTGAGCACTGAAACAGTCTCCCCAGGGAAGTGGTCAGAGAATGGCTGCTCTGTTAACTTTCATGGAAGGGTTATCTAGCAAAAGGCACCCTCTGGGTCATGCAAACCTTAAATTCACTGAGAATAAGGAAAAGGTTTGAAATCACATTGAACATCACAGGATGTTTTGCTTGATCACAGAAACAAAAATCCAGATCTGCATCTCCAAATCCCATTTAGAGAACAATTAAAACAGTGATGTAAAATATTTTCACCAAATAGTGTCAGGACAAGGATAAACAGCTTCAAACTGAAAGAGTAGATTTAGATTAGATGTTAGAAAAAACATCCTTACTGTGAGGATGGTGAGGCTCTGGAACACATTGCCCAGAGAAGCTGTGGTTGCCCCATGCCTGGAAGTGTCCAAGGCTGGGATGGATGGAACTCTGAGCAAGCTGGTCTCAAATGAGTGGTGTCCCTGTCAATGCCAGGGGTGTGAAAACGAGATGATCTTTAAGGTCACTTCCAACCCAAACCATTCTGTGATTCTATGATTCAATGGATCCCAGGTAGAAATGCTGCAAGAAAGGACCATAAATAATCAGGAAAGGTCCAGTGTCACTGGACCATATATTACTGTCTGTCAGGTTTGTCATTTTTGAGACAGTATAAATAAATGACATGTGACAAATAGAAAGTTTGGCTTCAAGTCATATGTACTGTTAATAAGATTCTGGCAAATGTAGTTGAAATATTTATTAAAACACCTTGACAGATGTTAGCATTGTGGCCAATTAAGATTTCTAGAATTCTTTTTGCCTTTTCTTATACTAAGGATCTGCCCCATCATGTGAACTGGAGCTGTGCAGTGCATCATCATGCCATCTCCTATACATGTCAGTTCAGCAAGTTGACTGTGTTCTTGTAATAAAGAGTAAGAACATATTTATTGCATCCTCAGGCCATCAGAAAGTTTTTTGAAAGAGCATGCTCCAGTTCCATAGTCATGTTAGCACTGTGGATTGTAAATTGAGGCAGAAAAGTATTTTGAGTACCTGGCTTATGTGAAGGTCTGGCCAAAACTTGATTTTCAGAAGTATAAAAATAAAGAGCAATCATAGACTTCAATCATAAATAGTAGGCAAATTATATTTTTATGGGTATCAAAGGATGCTAAGGCAACAGAAATAGATAAGTATTATTAAAGGAGAATACTAAGAGAACTATTAGCAGCTCCCAGGATGATGAGGGAGCTGGCGGATGAGCTCACCAAGCCGCTCTCCATCATTTACCAACAGTCCTGGCTCTCTGGGGAGGTCCCAGATGATTGGAAGTTGGCAAATGTCATGCCGATCTACAAAAAGGGCTGCAAGGAGGACCCAGGAAACTCCAGGCCTGTCAGCCTGACCTCGGTGCCTGGCAAGGTTATGGAGCAGGTCATCCTGAGTGCAATCACACAGCACCTACAGGATGGACAAGGGATCAGACCCAGCCAGCACGGCTTTAGGAGGGGCAGGTCCTGTCTAACCAACCTGATCTCCTTTTACGATCAGGTGACTCACCTGGTGGATGAGGGGAAGGCTGTGGATGTGTCTGTCTGGACTTCAGCAAAGCCTTGGACACTGTCTCCCATAATACACTCCTGGAAAAGCTGGCAGCTCATGGCTTGGACAGGGACACTCTCTGTTGGTTTAAGAACTGGCTGGAGGGCCCAGAGAGTGCTGGTGAACGGGGCTGCATCCAGCTGGCGACCGGTCACCAGTGGTGTCCCCCAGGGATCAGTGCTGGACCCAGTCCTGTTTAACATCTTTATTGACAATTTAGATGAGGGGATTGAGTGTACCACTGACAAATTTACAGATGACACCAAGCTGGGGGATAGTGTTGATCTGCTGGGAGGTAGGAGGGCTCTGCACAGGGACATGGACAGACTGGAGAGTTGGGCTGATTCCAATGGGATGAAGTTCATCAGGGCCAAGTGCTGGGTCCTGCACTTTGGCCACAACAACCCCCTGCAGCACTACAGGCTGGGCACAGAGTGGCTGGAGAGCAGCCAGGTAGAAAGGGACCTGGGAGTTTGGATTGACAGGAGGCTGAACATGAGCCAGCAGTGTGCCCAGGTGGACAAGAAGACCAATGGATCCTGGCCTGCATCAAGAACAGTGTGGCCAGCAGGAGCAGGGAAGTGATCCTTCCCCTGTACTCAGCACTGGTGAGGCCACACCTGGAGTGCTGTGTCCAGTTCTGGGCCCATCAGTTCAGGAAGGATCATTGAGATGCTGGAGCAGGTCGAGAGAAGAGCAACCAGGCTGGTGAAGGAACTCAAACACAAGCCCTGTGAGGAGAGGCTGAGGGAGCTGGGGTTGTTTAGCCTGGAGAAGAGAAGGGTCAGGGAAGACCTCATCACTCTCTACAACTACCTGAGAGGAGGTTGTAGCCAGGCGGGCATCATCTCTTCTCCCGGGTAATCAGCAGTAGGACAAGAGGGCACAGTCTTAAGCTGTGCCAGAAGAGGTTTAGGTTGGATATTAGGAAGAAATTTTTTACAGAGAATCAGATATTGGAATGGGCCGCCTGGGGACTTGCTACATTCACCACCCCTGAAGGTTTTTAAGATGAGACTGGATGTGGCACTGAGTGCCATGGTCTGGTAACCATGGTAGTGTTGGATCAAGGATTGAACTTGATGATCTTGGAGGTCTTTTCCAACCCGGTTGATTCTATGATTCTATGAACTCTAAATTTAAAGAGTATTAAAAAAGAAAAAAAAAAAAAAAGAAAAAAAAAGAAAGAGAGAAAATGGAAGGATAACACATAGAATACATGAAAATAGACTGAGATATGAACATCAAGGGTCAAAACTGGGTGTATTAGCTCTTATAAAAGAATGATTCTGAAAAGAGTTTTATTTTGTAGTAGCATATATAATACAGGATAAAGCTGATTACTTACTCCTAAAGTTGGGCTTAACTATTACTTTGGTTGGAAACATCTGATAAGAGCAAACAAAAGTAATGAATAGTGATTCTACTATCTCATAATTCTCCATAAGACTCTCCAAAATTATTTTACTACTTCAGACAGCCTAAGCTGTTAAGGATAACTATTTTTAAGTGACATTTTCAACATATAGTACGATTTTCCTGAATCAAAGAGTACTTGTTCTCCTTTATTAGTTCTTTTTTTTTTTTTTTAATGATTATGAGTTTTCCTGGACCTTATTAATAATTACTATTATTATTTAAATTCATCACACATATAAAATGCAACTCAGGAGTTCATGCTAATCATTATTTATGACTGCTTGAAATTTCACAACAAGGAAGCTATTAAGAAGAAAAAAAGGAAGCAATACTTTTATGTTTCCATTGCTTAAATGTTTTCGAGTAGAGATTTAGTTGGCAATTAATGTAGATGAAAAACCATGAACACCTCTTAACACCCTCTCTGGCTGCTCTCTGTGACATCAGAAGTCATTCAACAGGAGGAAAGGTTCTTGAGGGCAACCAGGACACTGAGAGAAAGGAAAATACTACAGAATAATTTAAAGAATTCTTTCTCTTGCAGCTTGGGAGTCATATAACAAAGTCACATAAACACAAAAGGGCTGAGACAGGAAGGCACCTCTTCAGGCCCTCTAGTCCAACACACTTGCTTAGGCAGAGTCAGCCCAATCAGGTTGGTCATTCAGTCAAGTTTTGAGCTTCCCCAAAGATAGACACTCAACAACCTGTGTGGGAAACCATCCCCAAGTAAGAGATTTATCTTAATTTTGGACAGTACTTTCTGTGTTTCAGTTTGTGCCCATTGTTTCTTGCCCCGTCACTGGGCAGCACTGAGAAGAGTCTGGCTTCATCTTCTTTCCTGTGTTCATCACATATTTTTTACACATTGATAAAATCACACACACACACCCAAATTCCCTTTCCAGGCTGAATATTCCCATTTCTCTCAGCCTCACCTTGTGTATTGGATGCTCCAAGCCCTTAATCATCCTCATGGCCCTGTGTTGGACTCACTCCAGTACATCTCTTTCTCTGGATCCCCTATAATTCTGTGAACAAAGGGAACAGTCCAGTCCTAAACCAGTTTTGGATTCTTTCTACAGGTCTTGGTTATGTTCTGCTGAGTGCCTGAGTTTAACAAACAAACAGAAACTCCTGAAGAAAAAAAATATTAAAAATAATATTTTTATTTATCCCTTATGTAATATTTTCCTTTCTAACTCTTCTTCTGACAAATATTGATCTTTCCCAACCCTCTACCCTTTCTTTTTCCTATGAAGTACAAGTCAGCAAAACAATATATACAGTACACTGATTTCTCTTGCTTGTCAAAAACATAACTGATGATTTCATCAGCATTATTGGCACAGTTGCTGCAAAAAAAAAAAAGATTTCTTAGCTTGTTTTCCCCAACGATCTTGCTTCTTCTGCAGTAATGTAAATATTCTGCAGCATCGTGCTTTAGCTCTGACAACTGTGAGATTTTAAAATGTTTTGTTTTCAAAAAACGTACGTAGAACTCAAAAAATGTACATAGAACTCGTAGGCTCCTACTTATGAAGATGTAAGAGCTATTTCTTACAATTTTTGAAAATATTGTTTAATGCTGGGCCTAAGTTACAGCAGAAACGGCCAGAGGGATGACCTGAGCTTGATTCTGTGCTTCCAGCTCTTCTGGGGTGTAAAGAAACTAAAAATGTAGAATGGTCCAAGTTTAAAGGGCCAGAATATATACATAGACATCATGTATGCCTGAAAACAGAAACTGAATCATCTGGAGACTTGGTCTTTGAGGACCTCATTTTACCAGTATTTCAGTACAAAGAGATCTTTATGCTTTCTTAGGCTCTGAGAAGGTCGAGGTCTGCCCACATAAAAGACTCAGGAAAAGTTCGACCTTCATATATTTTAAAGGTTTGTGGTTTTTTCCCCAGCTTGATTTTTCCCAAGTTTTCAGCTTGTTACATACAGATACAAGGAACAGGTTTCCCTATGTGATAAAATTCCCAAGTGCAACTGCTCCCAAACAAACATTTTAAATTAATTATTCATGTAATTTTAAAAATGCATTCAAATTTTATCCCTGTTGAAGTTAATATGAACATTGTCTTTCAAAATGTATTTTTCACGCCTCATTCCTTATTATTTAATTATAAATACATCTACACAGAAGAAAATGAAAATTAAAAAGGCAAAAGCAAATATGTTGCAAACCCAACCCTTTTTATTTTAGATAAGTTTAATTTCAGTAAGTTTCTCACGAATGTATGTAAGTATTGTTGGTTGTTTGCTTCCCTATTTTCAGTTAGATATCTTTTCAAGTGAGCTTTACCTTGTCTGAAGAATTTTTAGTGCCTTAGAAGATTTACTGCTCCATAACTATTATTCTTGACCTACCATACTCTGTTAATTTGGGTAAAAAAAGATATGAATCTTAAATGGCTGAAAACAACATCTAGAAAATGATGTATCTCCAAAGAAAAATCCTATTTTATGTTTCTATGTACTTTGCATAACATAGATTTGCTTAACAATACAATATTGTTCCCCCCCTTTTGAAGACAAATGTCATAACATCCTGACATTTGTCAGCTCTAACAGTTATTTATTAAAATACATTTATTATTTATTTTAAAATTCTGAACAAGAGAGCAGTGAAAAAGGAGGCTCATGTTCTGCTTAAGGATCTTGTAAATGTATTTAAATTTTTTACATAAAGACAATTTGATTTTTGGGGTTTTTTTTTAAGTTATGAAAGATATCTGTGGTATTACAATCTGGTTTGAAGTCAGTTGAAAGGTGACCATAAAGTGTCAATAAAAAAACCCCACACTATCTCAGGGTGTAAAAATAATTTACCATAAATCAGGAGTTCATTCTCCTTTGTAGTACTGTGATGAATTCCTTCCTTTACTACCAGTTGTAACAGGTATAGAAGGATAATGAAAAACATAATAGAAAGACAGGAAGAAAAGCAGGTGAGATGAATAAATTTGGATTGCCCCATTTGGAAAAGACACAGGAGAATGTTTCTTCTTGTAATACAACAGCTAGAGAAACCAAACTGACCACTCTTATCTTTGAAAAAGCATCAGATGTAAAACTCATGAAAGAAAATGTAGTGTAACCAATATGGCTGACCTTTGAAACTGTTTACTGGATCGAAATGCTAGAAGGTGTCAAGAGCTCAGAATATCTCATTAAAGGAGCAGGTGTCTCCTTGTGAAAAAGAACTTCTGAAGGTATAAGTCTGAAATTAAATTAAAAGATAAATGTGTGTGTATAAACTATGGGGTTTAGGTCGCATTCATTCATAACAGTCTTGATCAAAACCCCACATTCTTTTGAATTTTCTGTCATTATTTATTTGTTAATCTTTTCCTGAAATCACAGCTGAGCACTTTCATCACGACCATGTTGACAACTGGAGCTATGGACAGTGCTTTTATCACTTGGACAAATGAATATACTTAAAATTATGTGTTCCCTTTCCCCCAATCTCATTTATGCATATAAATAAAGGCTTATTTCCAGGTACTCCATAAAGGTTTCACTGACTGTTGACAGTCCTTGCTCGCTTATCACATATAAGTCCACAGCTACCAAGTTCCAGTGAAAACTGTGACAGTGATGTGGATTGGGGTAGTCAGATAACTCTGAATCCCAAACACTCTAATCTGGGCAACAGTTGAAATATAAGTCACATTTCACAGAATCATAGAATGGCCTGGGTTGCAAGGGACCATAAAGATAATTTAGTTCCAACTCTCCTGCCACGGGCAGGAATACCTTTCCACGAGACCAGATTGTTCAGAGCTCATCCAACTTGGCTTTGAACACTTCCAGGGATGGGGCAGCCACAACTTCCCTGAACAACCTGTGCCAGGGCCTCATCATCCTCACAGGGAAGAATTTTTTCCTGATATCAGATTTAAACCTACTCTCTTTCAATTTGAAACCATTCTCTTTTGTCCTGTCACTCCAGGCTGTTGTAAACAGTCTCTCTCCATCTTTCTTATTGTCTCCCTTAAGGTACTGTGTCATTCCAATGCCTTATCTTCTCCAGGATGAACAATCCCAATTCTCTCAGTCTCTCTTCATAGCAGAGCTGCTCCATCCCTCTCACCATCTTGGTAGCTTCCTCTGGATTCACTGTAACAGGCCTCCAGTGCTGGGACCCCAGAGCTGGAGGCAGCACTGCAGGTGGGGTCTCACCAGAGCAGAGCAGAGGGGCAGAATCCCCTCCCTCCCCTGCTGCCCACACTGCTTTGGATGCAGCCCAGCAGGACACAGGGGGTTTATGTACTCCCAGTGCACATGGCCAGGTCATGTCCAGCCTCTGGTCCTTTATGTCTAGTTTTACATTCTGTAGATCACTTTCCTTCCTTTGGTCTGCAGTTTTATAAGTTTTCAGACTTTGCTGTTAATGAAAGTATGGATGGCTCAATAAGCGTGATTTACATTTTGTTCCGCCTGTCTCTGAAATTCATCGTGATTCAAAGCACTGCAGGGAACAAGTTTCACAGTCACAGAACAGCAGCTGAGAAAGGTCTGTGTTTTGCACACACAACCACTTTAAAAACAACTGCTTCAAATGTTCACCATGCAGCAACCATCCTTTGCTATTCCACCCGCTGAAATAACTTCTGCACGTTCCGGCTGAGGCCAGCAAATCCTGTTGTTTCTTCTTCAGTGCTGCAGTAATAAAATGTTCTTGAAGGTCTCTTCAATGAAGTTAACTGAGGTTGCACAAAAGCAGATATCGGTACTTGCAGGATCTGCTAATCCGATTCATGGAGGAACAGTTTCATCTAAGAGATGGTAACAAATGGCTGGTGGGACAACAGGAACCAATTTGTACCACTCTGGACTGGTCTGAATCACTTCAGACTGGTTTGTACCTGTTCAGACCGGTTCAGACCGCTTAGGACCGGTTCAAAACTGTTTAGACCTAGTTCAAACTGGTTGAAACCAGTTCAGACCAGTCTGAACTGGCTCAGACCGGTTCAATCCAGTTCAAACCAGTTTAGACCGGTTTAAACCAGTTTAGAGTAGTTTAAACCAGTTGAAACTGGTTCAGACCAGTTCAGACCAGTTCAAACTGTTTTAGACCAGTTCAAACCAGTTCAGACCGGTTTAGACCGGTTCAGACTGGTTCAAAACTGATTAGACCGGTTCAGACCGGTTCAAACCGGTTCAGACCGGTTTAGACTGGTTCAGACCTGTTCTGACCGGTTCAAACCACTTCAAACCAGTTTAGACCGGTTTAGACCAGTTCAAACTGGTTTAAACTGGTTCAGACCAGTTCAAACCGGTTCAGACTGGTTTAAACTGGTTCAGACCAGTTCAAATTGTTTGAAACCAGTTCAAACCAGTTTAGGCTGGTTCATAGCAGTTCTAACCAGTTCAAACTGGTTCAGACTGAGTAAAACCAGTTCAAACCAGTTTGGACTGGTTTAGAGCAGTTCAAACCAGTTTACTACCAGTTCACACCATTTTAAACTGGTTCAGACCAGTTGAAACCAGTTCAAACTGGTTAAGACTGGTTTTAACCAGTTTGGACTGGATAAAACTGGTTCAAACTGGTTTAGGTCAGTTCAGAGCGATTCAAACCGGTTCAAGCCAAAAGCAGGTGTTTACGCCCATCAGGCCCGATGCTGACAGTTCCAATGACTTAAGGAAATGAATTATTTTAATTTATATTAATTTATGAAACAGTGTTTGGTAGCATCCACAATACTCCCAGGGAAGAAAACAAAACAAAACAAAAAACACGCACACAAAAAAGGCATCTTTGTTTTGGAAATGAGATGAAACAACCAATAGGAAACAAGGGGGGTACTGTTTGTAAGTACCCACAAAAGGGGTCAGGTACACCATTGCTATGTGGCTGAATATGCAAGCAGTTATGTTTGAGTCAGCTGCAGCATCTCAGCACTGGCAGTATCATTCTCAGGCAAAATAATGAATGTGTCCATAATCCTGCCCAAATATCTGTAGCTGACAGTGACGGGATGATAACTGTTGAGAGTTCCTGTTTTTTGAATGACTGATCTGAGAAGAGGCACAGAGTCACATCTAGAAATGTGGCAACCTGGACCATATGGAAATCTGTCTCTAGAATTCAGACAAATTCACTTGTCTCGTCTCTCAAATGCTACTTTTGCTGCACCAGACACAGGCGTGTACAGCGCTTTCTTCAGACATATAAATTCAGTGTATTGATTTCTTTTGTCAGCACAATGTTTTATATTGTAACCAAATTAGCACACTGTACTTCAAGCAACCTTGTTATCTTCAGAAATTAGGCAGTCATCTTTACCTGGACAAAATTCTTTTACACTTGCCCTTGCCATTATTCAGTTCCAGAAATGATGTTGAGAATTATCCTCGTTACAGAAAAATCCGTGAGTGTCTTCTTAGAAGCTGAATAATTTCAAAATTGCTTTAAGTTTCTCTAGCAGAAAGGAGACTTCTTATTTAAAGTGACTTGAAACAGAGTGGAATCAATGGCTTTCCCTCTTTCTCATAAAATGTTTATCCAAAAAGATAGTAATTTGAGATCTTTATGAAAGTCTCTATGAGATGTTAAGAACTCGAAACGTAATAGTGGTGTAAACATTTATGAAACTCTTTTGTTTATTGTGCATCATTTCCTCACCACAATAATGCTGTTGTTCACTGTTGTCTAATTTATCTTAGTGCCACTTTAATTGTGTTTTCTGTTTTCATAGGAAAGCATCCTATTTGGGATAATTACTCACTTTGGAGATGATCAGCAATTTGGTCCATGAGCACCTCTGAAAATTACACTGTCTGCAGAAGGCATTTTCCTGCATGGGCAACATACTGTGCTAGAAAGAAGGGGTATTTTGTCTTTTCTCTTTTCCTTTCATCTCTCCTTTCCTGACCCCAAATTATTTGAAAATTATTCTAGGACATGGCAATTTCCTTACAGCTCCTCACCAGTTACTTCCAAACATATGATCTCTCAGTGCTTTTTTTTTTTTTTTTTTTTTTTTTTTGTAACTGTGCCATTACCATAAGTTCCCCTAAAATTCTCAGCTAATTTTAAGGTGCTCCCTTAACATTTCAGTTTCTGTAAGACATGTAAGCAAATCCAACTGGATCTCTTGGCAACTTGGGTGTCCACAGGGAAACATGTATTTCAGTATAAATATCCTTTATCAAATCATCACCAAGATTTCAGTTCTATATCTAATTACACTTGCACTGAACATGCAATCACCAATCACATTAAAAATAAAGTAATCTTTGCAATACCACCATGGAGATGTTTCTTGACAAGTTCAGTCACAGCAAGTTTACAGATCCTCAGTTCTTCTAAACTGACTCAAGTGCAGTGATGAGAGCTTAAAATGGTTCTGTTGCCAGAGCCTAATTCTGCCACTTTTATTCATACGAGCGGATAGACTACTGTATAAACAATCTCACTGAGCAAAACAAGTGAGGAACATGGGGGAAAATTAATTCTTGCTGTCTTTTTGCTAACTTCACAGTAGTAAATCTTTGTGGGAGAAAAGCTGCATATGATAGCACAGTTGTGAAAGCTAGAGCCTGCTGTGTGAAAGACAGGGAACTTACAGATATATCCACTTTGATTCCGTGTGTGGTATCCCCAAAAGATCTAAGGTACTAATCAAACGTGTGTGTGTAAGATTAGGTAATATTTTCCCTTCTTTTCCCCTGAGATATTTCTGGCAAGACTTTCCACTCACTAGAGTTGCATTTTAATTGCTTTGAGAACCTGTCAAAGTTGACTTCCTCACCTTTGAAATAATTGCCCCAGCAGAATGATTATTATACTTCCTGATGCTGCACCAGTTCACATAGGATAATATTCACTATGGTTTATTTCTGGTCTTACTTTTAAAACTTACGTAGCATGAAAATGTGTTTGTTTTCTGTCAGCATATTTGTTATATATGTGATATAATCCAGAAATCATGTTTTCTAATTCCCTAGTCTTAAGTACAGCCATTAAACTCCATCTCACACTTTCTCCCAGCAAAGAGCACACTCTTTAAAGAAAAATGCTGTTAGCCAAAGAATGGCAAATACTTACAGGTGTGTTGTTATTGATACCAATTAGTGTTTTATAGTACTTTGAAATGTTCATCTTTTGGTTCATTTGATGTGTGGTCATGAACACCAAGAGTCACACAGATACAGATGGCAGAAAAGTTGAGCCCTATTTCCCATCCCCGTTTGTGTGACCTCGATGTGATTTGCTGTTGTGGTTCACTATGAGATACTTTTTTAAAGACCTTTCTTCTGTAATAAATGAGCTCTTCCATAAGCAGCAGGAATAATGAAGCTCTGCAAATTTACCTACTTTGTCCCTTCATCTCCTCCCCTCCCCTCTCTGTCCCTCCACTGAGTGGTTTCAGGATCTCCATATACCTTCTAGGTGGTATATGTGACAAAGTACTTTGAGATGCATGTCTACTGGTGAGCAAACCAGCTGCTTTTGTTGTTTTCCTCCATTGATTCAGAGCAGCAAAGAGCATGGTCCTCTTTTCCTAGAGAAACTGAACTGAAAACAGATTTCCCCAAATCCTGTAGCAATGTGGCATTGACAATCTACATGGTGGGCTCTGCTGATTGCTGCAGAGAAGTAACTAGGCAGACTTCTCAGGGTAGGGAAGCCTGTCTGAAAGCAGAGCATCCTCATTCCATTTCAAAGGAGCAAGAACTAGCTGCTCAGATCTGACATTGGTGAAATTTTTCATCACGATCATGATTTAAAATAAGCAAATTGGGATAGCAGCATTCTTTCCATTATGTTTAATACAGTACAGCATTTGCTGCACATGAGTGTCATTCCTTGCACACGTGCACCTCTGCAGATCAAGGTGCTTCTGGCCCTTAACTAAAGCAGACTGTGATAGATGTTAAGATATGTGTATAAGTTATTTAATTTTATTTATTAACACTGTTTTTATTTTCTCCATTTATTTCACTTTTACTGGATGGAAATCCTCCAAAACATTAAAACCAAAGATAAATTTGATAAATTTGGTATCCTGTCCACTTCATAGTGAAGTATTCTTGTCTTTTGTCCCAGTAAGGTCCATATTTCTTTTTAAGGTTTTTATCTAATATTTGTTTTTATAATCTTTCTGTGTTAATTTATTAATGATGTCAATTTCTGGAGTTGGGTACTAGGGCTGATGAAACCTTCTTACCTGGGAAAACTCCTTCACCAAAAACTTCTTCTGTTTTGTGTTCCTCAACCTACACTGAAGGCCCCCACCAAAGGTTCCTGCAGTCAAACAGCTCTCATGACATTCCACAGCAAAGCAGCTCCCAAATATAAATCCAGTTCTCACCTATAAAGCTTTACTGAAGCTGCCATATTTTGGATTTCCAGAACTGTACGAGGAAAAACAGTTCAATTCCCACTTAAATATACATGAATCTGTTAATTTTTATAGTAGGTCACAAAAATCTTTAGTTTCAGAGCAGGATGTGACCATGCGGTGTGTGAATGAGCAATATCATTCTGATTTACATGGTGTAGATTAACCAACCAAAAGCACAAAGCTCTCAGCCTCCCCTCTACCATCATTTTCTCTACACGCTCCCCAGTGTCTTAAAACATCATCCTCTGGGAAAAGACTTTGTGGGAAGAACAAGAGAGGTAATAAAACCCAAAGTTCAGACTACATAATTTCTTATTGCTATATTTCATAGTTTTGTAAGACTACTGTGCAGAGTCAAGTGGAAGATACCCATCAAGTCATTCATATCAGTTTGCTGCAAAGGGGCTTCTTATCTCCCTCCCCCTCCCTAAATCTTCTTGGAAAGGGCAAAGAAGGGTTGGGGAAAATATTAGTTATGTGTTCATTTGGATTGATCCTTTATTAACTACTGTCACTGCTGCTTCACACTAATATAAATCCACTTGTATCTCCTTCCATGTATCATACAGGTGATAAGGCAGCAGATTTATAGAAGCTGCTTTTTGGACACTATAGCTTAATTATTGCCCTCAAAAAACCCCACAAAACCATCTTCAAAGCTAAACTGGACCAGAAGCCACCTCTTTATTCATGTTCGATTTTTTTTTTTTTCATTACAATGCAAGATCCTCAGTGAGACAGCACCGAGGCATCAAAACGGTAAGCAATTTATTTTTATGGGTTTTATTTCACGCAGCCGTGAATAGTAGAGGTATTTTTTCCCCCTCTGGACTAATAACAGGAGCCCAACCAAGTGAATTCTTAGGCAGCTGAATGAACAGGCATAAACCCACCGGGGGATTAGTTACAGTCGCCCCCCTAGGCGGCGGTCCCGCTTCCCACGGGCGCTGCCACCCGCGGGCGGAGCGGGGGCACGGTGAAGGCTGCGGGCCGGCCGCTCCCGCAGGAAAAGGCGATACCAGGGACAATCCAGGACCCCGGGCGCGCCTGCCCTTCGCGCGTGCAGCCGAAACGCCGCTCCCCGTCTGTCCTGGCTCGGGATGCTGCGGGCTTCGCGGCGGGATTCTCCGCCGAAGCCTCCGCCTCTCCGGTGTAGGCTGTGTGCCTTCAGCGCGCTCCGAGGGGCCGCGCTGGCGAGGCGGTGGGGAGCTGCCTTACCCCGCCGGGGGGCTGCGGGCGGGAGGATGCAGGGGACGGATGCAGTGGGGGGATGCAGAGACGGATGCAGAAGGGGATGCGGGGGGGGGGGATGCAGGGAAGGATGCAGGGTGGGATGCAGGGAGGGATGCAGGGAGGGATGCTCCGAGCCTGCTGCCGCCTCTGAGAGCGGCGGAGGAATCTCGGCGCTGCCGCCCGCCGGCGTGGCGGAGCAGCGAGTAGCGAGTGCGGCGGAGGGATCGGGCGGCCCCGCCGAGCGCCCGCCCCCTGCGCGGCGGCGCGGCCCCGCCGATATAGCGCGGCGCGGGGAGGCGCGGCCGTCACTTGGCGAGCGGCGCTCCGCGGGTGCGGGGCTGCGCGGGCGGCGGTAGCAGCGGCAGCAGCAGGGTTTGCCTGGGCTGGCCGAGCATCCTCCAACTTGGAACTGTCCACCGGAGCGAGCTCCTGAACATGAGCCTCCTGCCTCTCTACCTGCTCGGATTGCTCCTCAGTAGCGGGCAAGGTAGGAGCGGGGCCGCCTTTTGCCGCCTTATCCTTTTTTTTATATTATTTTTATTTTTTTAATAATTAATTATTATTCTCACCTGTGCTGTCCGCTCGCTCAGATTAACGGCAAAGAAACGGAGAAAAAAAAAAAACACCAGTGTATTATCCTGGAACCAAATTAAGAAGGACTTAAAACTTGTTTCATCGCCCACCTTTTTTTTTTTTTAAGTCTTCAAGAGGTGTCATTTATGAGGAAAAAGAGGAAAAAAAAAAGCTGGAAGGTGCTAAGTGTACTTAGCTGCTCTGCATGGGGTTTCGCCCCTTTTTTTTTTTTTTTCGTGATAAATGTGGGAGGGAGACGAAGCGACTCTAAAAAATGTGTCTTCCAGGGACCGTGCTTTAAAATCCGCATCTGCCCTCGGGGAAGGCAGCGCGGGCTTCATTTTTAGGAGCAGGGAGAAGTGCTGGCGGTAGAGCCCGTGGGAAACCTGACCTGAAGTCTGCCTGTCGGGGTTCCTTCCTCCTCTCCCGAAGACCCTTTCCCGGCGCTCTGCCGGGACACCGAGCCCCCCGGCGCGGGGCTGGGCGATGCCAGGGCGGTGCGCGGGTGCGGAGCCCTTGTGCCGTGGAATAACGCGGCGGGGGCAGCGTTGTGCGGGGACGGGGGGCGCTGGGCTGGCTCCTCCGGGCACGGTTCGCCCTTTGCATATGTATGTGCATATATATGTGTGTGTGTACAACGCGGAGTCGGGAACTGCGCTGCGGCCGCGCGTTTTGGGCTTGTTTTTTAGTGGGGGGAGGGATGAAACGTCTAAATATCTCTCCATTTATTTGCTGGGGTTTTTTCTTTTTTTTTGATGTCCCCTGCGCGACTACTTGAGGATTTGTGCTCCTCGAGGAGATAGGGCGGGGAAGGGCCGTCTGGAGGGGCGCAGCCCCTCTCAGTGAGGGATGACCACCGCCGCGTTCGGGAAAACTGTTCGGGCAAGTTCCCGGCACCCGCGCAGGGCTGCCCCCGGCCCCGCTCCCCCCGCGCCGGGTGCCCGGTGGGAGGCTGGATCCGCTGCACCTGCGGGCGTGGGCGGGGCCCGCCTTCCTAAGGAGGTTCTAGGGGAGAAATAAAACCCCCCGAAAGCCCCAGCCGGTGTCAGCGGGACCGGCCCCGGGCCGCCGTGCCGCCGCCGGGCGCCAGAGGGCGGCAGAGCTCCACGGCCGCGCCGGGCACTGCCCGGGACGGGGCGGCCGCGCCCCCGCCGCGGGACCGGGGGTGGGCGGGCAGGGGATGGAGGGGTCACCCGGGGCATGGATGGGTCACCCGGGGGTGGTTGTGTTACCCAGAGGCTGCGTGAGTCACCCAGGCCCTGCACGGTGTCTTGGGAAGGGGCAGAGAGATCTGTTGCGCCTGAGGAAGGGGCGGGGGTTGTTGCCTTAAAGGTATTAAGGCTGCAGCTGCGAAGGTCGCCTTCGGTGTAGTCATGGCTAAAGCTCGCGCCGCCCAGGTGTTTCCTCTCGTTGATAAGTAGCAAGGAGACACCAGGTGCTCTCAGTTTCTCTAGAAACGCTTCCGTGCTTTTGCCACCCCGGGGTGCGCTCTGAAGAGTCTCCCGGTGAGCAGCCATCCAGAAACAGGTCCGGAGGCTTTCCAGCGCAGCTAGCGCTGGGATGGCAAAGGAGGAGAACGGGAAAGCTTCCTCCGGGCTTTGCATTGATCTACCTGGGTGTAATAATGTGCGTAGAGATTTGCTCTGTGCCTCCTCCTCCAACGGTGGAAAGCCACTTCGTGAAGTGTGGTCGCTGCAGCGTAGGAGGATTGCATAGTTTTGGTATCTTACTATCACAAATGTCAGGAGATAAATAATGGAGTGAAATTATAGATGCTATTGAGCCGAGTTTTAAAAATTATAGGAGGATAGATACGAGGGGAGGGATAGAAAGAAGAGGAAGAAATCTGAATAAATCTCGTTTTGATAGTAGTTGCTGTTGCTCTCAATTTAAAGAAGCAGCTTAATTTTTTTTCCTTTTTTGTTAACTAGAGGGAATGAATTGTACTGGCAGGGGAAGAGTGAGATTTTTGAACTGACTGTAGAAAAAGCAGAAACGTGCAGCCTCGATCCGCAGCAGGGCATAGTAAATGGGAGTGGGAGAACATCTGCATATGGAAAATATCCACGTTTAGGTTGCTAGGAGAGAGGAAAATTCTACAGTGAAGGGGGGTTATTAATTTTAATAAGTATCATCGTGGTGAGGGACTTACTGTATATTTTTTCTTTTTTTTCAACACATCCTTGAAGCAATCTAGAGAATTAAGTGAATCAAATAATTTGAGGCTCTTCTTAAAACTCTTGGGATTCATCTTTTTTGTGGTAATGCAATAGTGGGGAATACATGATCAGCTGGAGATTGTGGTGTTTGTGAGGGTTATTTTGTTGGTTTGTTTTTAAGAAAAGGATTATTATGCAAGTATTAAGTCATGATTATTACTTTTTTGATGTTAAATGAAAACAATGTGGATCATTAGGAAAAAGCCAGGAACTAGATTTGGCTCATTTGCTTTGGAAACATCAACAGTCTTAGGTTGAGGATTTATATTTTGAAGAATGGAGCTGCAGTAGATTTTATGAAGAATGACTGAAGCTTTTTCTTTGGGAAGTGCTGGTGTTTAGGACTTGAAAGAGGGAACGGTGCTGTATTTATTGCATTCCAGAAAATCAGAGCAGTTTGAAAGCAAGCAGCAGACAGCCACCCCCTCCCCCAGCCCCTTAAGTTAAGAGCTTATGAATGTCATAATTATTTTCCAGGGCCAAATTTTCTCTCTCCTAATTTCATGGCAAGGGAGGAGTTTAACTGGCAATGTTATTACACTGAAACAAAAGTATTTTTTTCCTTAGCCTTTCAAAGCTGTCCAGACAATTCATCCAGTGTGAAGGCTCAATTTTAATTAGCTTTGCTTTGATTAAAAAAAAAAAAAAGGAAACAAAATACATTCATAGACACACCAGCCTCCCCCCATGCCCCAAACCAACCAAAAAAATCGTACTCCACTATGTAAATGTGCCTTTTAAGACATGTAGTGATACAACACTCAAAAAGCTGCATTGGTTTTTACCAGTGTCTGGGGACACTGACTAAAAGTGGATGAAATGAACATCTTCCCAGATTGCAGAATCCTATTTCTTTCATCACTCTGCATAACAGACATTTCTTTATGTTAGCAGATTTTGGTTAAGTTGTGGTAGAAAATGTTTTGCTTGTAGAATTTAAGCTATTTTGTGCTCATCCAGGAGATTCAGAGGAGTGAGTACTTGTTTGGTCATTGTGCTTCAAGTCTCCTCTTTTCACTGCTTTGATACTGAGCTCCTTCTTGTTTTTCCTGAAGAGTTTCTCTTTACAAGTGCTTATAAGGGACTGTTTGTTAATAAGGAACATCCCCCAAGGGAGATGCCAGCCTGTGTGTGTTACTCACCACAGTGCAGTCTGGAATCCTGCCTCTTTCTGCTTTTTGCATACTGAATCCACGAAATTTGGAATTTTTTTAATCAGGGAGTTTCTCCACTGGATTAAGTGGAACTAATATTGTACTCTGATTGCATACTGAAATCTGAAACATATCCTGGGACTTCAGCTAGCCATTGTTTTCTGCTACCAGTTGATTTATACAGCTGCATTAAGATCCATCTACTCTCCTCCCTTCTCCTTTTCACCTTTCAAAACAAACAAACAAATCAGACAAAAAATGAATGCCTGATTTTTCTGTTTTAGGCTATGTTACTCCTCTTCAGGTGAATATGAGATCCAAAATATCTACCTGATAATAAACCTTGACTGATGAGGTGTTCTGAAAGACTGACTTAAGAATAGATAGTTGAGAAATAATGTAGAGAGCTTTGTTTCATACAGTCCCAAACAAAATGGAATTAGAGATATTTTTATCATTTACAGTGATTTCCAAGTATGAAATATATTTCAATCACGAAATATATGAATTATAAAGGCATGGACATAAAGTTTTAAAGTCTTTTCTAAGAGGTTGAATAGCATCATTTGGTTTTGTTCTCTTGGAGCACAACATGTATTTACTTAGTTAACTAATTTTTTTTAATCTACAGAAATGGTACTGAATTGTTAGTATGAATTTATGTAGGATTTGCCTTTCATAGCCACCTTCTACAAGTATATTGAGAACAAATACTGTATTTGTTTGCCCTTTTATTGACCTTTACTTTGAAGCACCTTTTCCAAGTGATTCATGTTTACTTACTGATTTTCTTTCAATTTACTCCAGTAATCCCCCAGTTACATTCAGCACATGCCATTTGATTCCAGCCCAATTGAGTCAAGTTAATATGACATTTTGGGAAACACGTTTTAACTATACTAATTTGTGTCTGTGAGTTGCTGAAAGAGTGGTACATAGACTTCTTCAGGTAAAGAATCTGGATAATATCTGCTATTAGTATTTTAAATAGTTTATATCAACTAATGTCAGGTGTCTTATTTGGGTTTTTGTCTCTTTGGCATTCACACTTGCTTTATAAAATAAGGGTAATATACTTGATGAAGTATATCCTGAAGTTCTACGTGTCACAGGTCACTTGAATCATATTTTTGATGTCTCTTGTAATTCAGAAATAGAGAGATGGAAGGGAAAACTTAGTTATATCCTGACATACTCAAATCTGGAGGCTCACTGGAATCTGATAGACTAGATCCAAGCCTATTGGTATCTGTTGTATGTTATCGCTTTTTATTTTGATCTAAGCAATTAATCATGACCTAATTCTGACCTAGTAATTCAGTTTTTCCCTTAGTATATTTAATAGCTTTCTAGTTTAGGTATTTAAGTAGAATATTCAATTTTTGGTAACTAGTTTAAGTCAGAATAGTTTTTAGTATTAAACAGACCATTCAGAGCAGTATTTGCTGTTACCCCAAGAATCTCGGGATGTCCAGCTTCAGTGGAATAAATCTGCTTTCTTTAGCAAAATCTTTTTTATTGCTTTTGTAGCTCCGTTTCTCTTAATACTGTGCTTGTATGGCTTTGTATGTCTTTTTGAAGGATATCAGGAAAATAAAAAGACTTAATTTAATATAGTAAGATACTCTTTAGGTGTCTTGTGTTATGGCGTAACATCTTGAATGGGGTGCCCTCAAAACTAAGGGTGTCAAGGTTTTTATATTTGTTACGTGGCTGAATTTTTTACATTTTTTGTTCTCTCTTGACTGATGATATCATTAGAGAAGACATTTTATGATTTGTTCTGCTGTAGATGAGCTTAGAATCTGCTTCTTAGTTTATTGAATGCAAAGAATATAAGAGAGCAGTAAAAAAAGATGAAAAACAGGGAGAGTCCTTTATCTGGTTACAGCTATTTGGGGTGACAGCTTAGAATATTAAAAGCCTGGAGAAGAAATCCATGCGTTACTTAAAAATGATGTGGAAAGGAAACAGAGAATATGAGTGTACACAGGTGCACATTTAAGAAAACCTTGTTTAACAAGACCCCTAAGCCTCTGAATGACCTGCATTTGAGTTGCTCCATGGAAGAACTGTTGGTTGCACTAATCCAGGGGCTCACACTGAGCAGGAATCAGTTGATTTCAGTGGATTCAGTGGAGTATGTGAAAGTGTCTCTTCAAATGGCAGGAGGTAATCAGCTTTCTCTTCTGAATTAGCATGAGATGGGCAATACCATCCATTTAGGCTGCTGTTATGACTTAGAAAATTACGACTAACAGAAAATCTCTCATTGCTTTTGTGCATGAACACCTGGATCATTAATGAATGCACAGGAGTAATAGCTTGAACTACAAATCCAAATTAAGATCTACTGCAGAAGGAGATATTTATAAAGCAGTTCTTAAACATGAAGATGACTATGAGTATTGTCATCAGTGAGGCACTGGAACAGGTTTCCCAGAGGAGCTGTGGATGTCCCATCTCTGGAAGTTGAAGGCCAGGTTGGATGGGGCTCTCAGAGCAGCGTGGTGGAAGATGTCCCTCTCCACAGTAAGGATTTTTGAATTAGATGATCTTTACGGTCCCTTCCAACCCAAGCCATGCTATGATTGTAGCCACTCTACTAATTCTAGTCTGAGGAGAGTTTCCATCGACTTAAGTTTGTATTTGCATGAGACAAACAGGACCAGTTTTTTAAAAGTGGCTATTTTACTGTCTCAAGTACTTAAATTTGGGAAGGAAGTAGACAGTGAAGTATATCAACTAAAAATTCATTACAGGGTTTCTGCCTATTTAAGAACACTGTTAAAGTTAAAACCAAACACCTGCTGAAACTTTTCACCTGCTTGCTGCCTCTTTTTTTTTTTTTAAATTAAAAAATGCAGTCATTTGGCTTCACCTGTGCTTTAATATGATACAAAAGGAGTACTGCAAATAGGATGAAGAGATCAAGTCTTTCAGAAATCTGTTTGAACAAATAATTTAGGGAAGCAGGTGAGTCTACTAACCAAGGGTGTCATTTGCTACCAGTTTCCATGATCCAATCATAATCTTATCTGAAATAAACAGCTTGAATAACAGCCAGATAAAATTGGGAAGCAACATGTAGTCCTGTGGAGGCTTAGTCAGCTTCTTCAGTAGTCCTCCTATCATTACTGAAATAAATTTCCTTTTATATACATACTATACAAGTTCCTTCAAGAACCAGCTTTCTATAAAAAGCATGGATCATTGATATGTTAATTTATGTTCATTTAAGATGTAGTGGCTCTCTTTGAAGAAAAAATTGAGAGGGAAACACAAGTGGCTCGTTTCCTCCTACCTAAATTTTTATTGTGACTTTAGAAGGGTGCACTGGTTTTTATTTAATGTTCTAATTACCTGAGTAATATTGCTAAACAGCAAACAAAGGCTGATTAATAACTTCATAATTCAGCAATGTTCAGCCCTGTAGCATATGAATAACTTATAAGGCTAGGAATGAAACTTTCCTTTTCAAAATGACCTTTCCAGTTAGCTAATATTAAAGTGATTGCTTACATTGCAGTTGTAGCCTAAGTAACAATACCAGTTGTTTGGTATGATCTGAAATTCATACTTGGGAGTTGTATGACAAGCTGGTGTCCTCATCACTTTGCCCAAGAAGTGCCATTTGGAGCATACTATGGGTTCAGTTTAAAAACCCTCATTTGCCGTCAATTTTCTTGCTACTAAAACACGTTGCACCAGATTCAGTCAAGCTGCAAGCAATTTCGAACCCATTAACTTTGTAGACCTTTGTGCTGCAGCTGAATTTGGCTTGCATGAACTCAGGTCTGGGCTTAAAATAATAAAGTATTTAAAAACAGAGATACATAAAGCAGTGTATGGTCACAGATAGAAACTAGAGGGGAGAGGTAACTCTGCCTTTTACTATGAATTGTTTGGGGTTTTTTTTACTGACAAAACATGAATTTTTTTCTTTATTATGACAGGAAATATGTAAACAAATTGCAAGGGTGTTAATAGTGTTTCATTATGTTATTTTAATTAGTCAAAGCAAAACAAACTACAGCTCCAGCATTTGGGGAAAAGCGTAGAAAAGCAGGGTGTGTTCCATGCACTGAAGACCAGTTGTCAGGAGCAACATCATATGGCATTTTTAAAACATTCTTGAACATATCATACTCATAAACTGCTGTGCTTACTGGATCAGAAAAAAAGATTGATGTACTCCAGTGACCTCAACAGAGACTCAAAGCAGGAGTCATAAAGAAACAGAGTAAGTAGAGAATGAGAACAGTGTGATACTTCTGTCAGTGCACCTACAAGGTTCAGGGATATGTCAGGTTACATCTATGTGATCTTCCCTAATGATCTTGGCAGATCTTTGTTGCATGAATTTGTCCTTAAATCTGCTGATACTTTGATCTACTTGGTGTACTGTGTCAATGGATTATACAAGGGAAGAAGTCTGAAAAAGTAATGTTCAGGCCCTTAATTGCTGTGTTGTAAGTAATGGAGTAATCCTAGTTCCTTACTTGACTCTTCCATGACATTCATAATAATACAATGTAACACAGAAGTTGCCCATTTCTTCTGTGGAAGACTCAGAACTGCATGTTATTTTCATGGGCTTTTCAGTGATTTGGTTTTTTGTTGTTTGTTTTTTTTGTTTCGTGTTCAGTTCCCTAATTTTTTTTAAGCATTTTATTTCCCCTCACCTTTTGGTAATGGTTATCTTAAATTAGCAAATGGTAATGTGAAGTATTTGAATTTTAAGCTGAACTACATCAGGCGAGCTTTAAAATACCCTCCTTGTTCTTAAGTATCTCTTTTTCACTGTGATCAGTGTTGCAAGTTCTGCCTTACGAGGGTAAAACTGGAGGCTAAAGCTGTTCTTTGAGCAGGTACCCTGGTGAAATAAATGCTGAGAGAGATTTTGATTGCTAAAAATATGATTCCCATGGATGAACAAGAGTGCAAAGGTACTTGAAAAGAAGGCATGATATATGAGTGAATGGATATAGACTGGTTACCGGATGAAAATTAATTTTTGGCCAAAAATGTAGTGACTCCAGAGCATAAGAACACGAGGGAGGAAATATTATTATTCCTAAAATGATTATTTATTAATTTATTAAAGGTTTACATTTAACGAGTCTCCAGAATGTCCTAGGAGGTCCCTTCAAACAACACGCTTTTAAGACATTTTATTATAACGGTCCTCAAACCATAGGGGAAAAATAATTTTTAAACCGCTGAGTGATACTTTCTGGAAAATGTAAGAGTGTTTCTCATTCATTAACAGGTGTACACAGCAGATATGCATAGAATCATAGAATATCCTGAGTTGTAAGGATCATCGATTCCAACTCCTGACCCTGCACAGGACCATTCCCGACAGTCACACCGTGTGCCCAAGAGCATTGTCCAAACGCTTTTGAGCTCTGTCAATCTTGGTGCTGTGACCACTTCCCTGGGGAGCCTGTTCCAGTGCCCAACCACCCTCTGGGAGAAGAACCTTTTCCTGATATCCAACCTAAACCCCCCTGACACAGCTTCAGGCCATTCCCTCAGGTTCTGTCGCTGGTCACCCCAGAGAAGAGATCAGTACCTGCTCCTCCTCTTCTCATGAGGAAGCTGTAACTGCAGTGAGGTCTCCCCTCAGTTTCCTCTTCTCCAGAGGAACACACCAAGTGCCCTCAGCTGTTCCTTATACGGCTTCCCCTCAAGGCCCTTCACCTTTGTCATCTTTGGATGCTCTCTAATATAATAGAATTCTTCTCTTGTGGCACCCAAAACTGCACACACCACTGGAGGTGAGGCCACTCCAGTTCTTGGAAAATGCGGCATTAAATTATTCATTTCCATTCCTTTGATGGTGGGTTTCTGTAACAATAGTATAGAATTACAAAGACAACATTGCACAGTGCTGAAACATTGCGTTATTTGCTAATCACTCGAGTGATTTGGTGTGAGGCATCTCTATTTCACAATAGGATCTTTGGTTTTGTTGCTTTCTGTCTGTTTATTTTTGTTTCTGAATTCTAATTTTGTAAATCTTGTCTTATGCATCTTGAAATTTAAGATGAATTATACCCAACTGGGCACTGACATCAGGAATAAATAATGCAATAATTCATGCACTCCTGTGCTTTCTGTACAGGGGAATAACACCCTAACTTAGAGCTAAACTAAGCAAAAACTAATGCTGACTTTTCCCAGTGAAGACTGTCTATGGTATAATATGAATGCTGCATCTCTGGACTTTTATTTTCTTTTATTTTAAGAAAACAGTGCTGTGTGAGATGAGGTCTGCTGGCAGAACTGTGCACACCCTGCAGCCATGGAACTCCCACTGGAGTTGATGGGAGACTTGTGTGCCAGGAGTACTGTTTGGGGGGTTGTACTTGATTGCACCTTGCAGGGTCTGATTGAGGCTTTCAGGAGTTGTATAACTCCCATGTGAGGATGTGGGAATTTTGATTTAGTGAAGAATAGAAAATCAAGCTCTAACTCTATGTATATTTAAGTAGTGGATATGTTTATAAAGTAGCACTGAAAAGGTGTGGGGCTAATCCAAAAGCATGGAAGAGCTGAAAGCTAAAGGGGTGTTCTGGTGTGCCATGTTAACATAGTACAGGAGAGAAAAATAATATTTTTCCCTGTTTTTTATTAATAAATCTAAGGACACATTTTAAATATTGTAAACTGCTGATTTTTCTCCCTCTGGGAATGTGTGTGAAAGTTGTATTTAATTTTTATGGTCGCTTAGTTGTTGCAGCCCAGGTCGTAGCTGTGTTGGGAAGTTTACCATTCCGTATAAAAATTCATGAATTCAGTTTTGTTTGCATTTTTGAGAGTTTTGATTTACTGGAGTGTTTTTTGTTTGTGGCTTTGTGACAGTGGTCAAAATTGTTCCTCAGCTGTTCAGTATTCAGGTCATGCCTGCAGGTCTGTAAGTGACTGTCTGAGTGATCAGATGTTCAAGGGATCTCTGCCAGTTTATGGCAGTTCCACACACTGGGTTCAGCAGCTTTTAGCATTTAGTCAAAATAATCCCCCCCCAGCACCTCTGCATTACGTTTTTATGAATGGCTTTGGATTAAACAGCCTGTGTACAAACTGAATTTGTGTTGCTGCGTTTGAGAACTCTGAGGTGGTGTTTTCTATACAGTCCTCCAAAACTCATGGTAGACTTAATCTGATTTTACTGTTCTTGCAAGTAAATTTACAGATGTCTGTTTAATGTCATAGTAATGGGTTTCAGTTCTAAGTGCATGATTCTCTTAGGTGCTGTTCATTTTAAAAACTATTTTTATCTTTTCTTCACTCTTTCTCCATCATTTGCAAACATTAGTACGAATCAAAATATTCTTATCTGTGTTCTAAAACCTCAGGAATCACCTGCTTTATTCTGTGCAACCCTTCATGTGCCACTGTCTGAGAGGTTTTTCTTTTATATTTTTCTAATTTTGATTCTAGGTACATGAATGAACACTTTATCTGCTGCATGAAAGAGCAGATCTGGCTGGGGAAACTATTGTGTCCTGTGAAAATGGTGATTAAAAGAAATAGAATTTCCTGTGAATCATGTGTTTTGCATTTCTAGCTACTCTGAATCTCCTTTAAGAAAAATGAACCACAGCTAAACAAACCCAGAAATACTCCTGTTCAGGAGAAAAGTCCTTTTGCTGTTAGAGTTCCAATATCTGTTTCTCTGTCCCTATTTTAAAACAGGTCAGATAACTGTGGTCATTGACTTTAGTATCATGTAAATACTATAAAAGCTATTTGAAATAAATCTTAGTCTTTTAGTTGCGATTTGTGAATGTTTCTATTGCTTTATTGGACCTTAAATACATGTGTGACTATTTTCCAGATTACAGAGTCTCTGTTTACATCTAAGCCAATGAAAGGTTGAAAATGAAGATGAACTTTTTCTGTTCATTGCTACACTGAATCTATAACCTGTGACCTACAGGTATTAAATAAGGAACATCTTTATCTGTCAAACTATAGAAAAGTCTGTTTCTGCAGGGATGCTCTAATTTTGCATGACATAATGAACTTTCTAAGTACGTTTATGAAAGTTTGATCAAAAAACCCCCAGTATTGTAGTAGGAGGTAGAGGGGAAACTGTGGCAGTAGGGAAGGACAAACACTGAATATTTGTTAGTGGTATATGTTTTCCCCAAAGAAGAGCTGCTTCTTGGTCTTTTTCCAGGGATGGTAACTCCATCACTTCCCTAGGAAGTCTATTCCAATGCTTTACAACCCTTTCCATGAAAAAATGTTTCCTAATGAAAGCATCACCTGAAGTTTCATATAGAGTTCATAGCACTGGATGGCAAACCTTACTCTTGAAATTCTGTAATCTGAGATTTTCCTGAAATTCAGTCCTCAAAATTGCTGCATGGGCAAAAAATTACTAAAAGAGGAAAAAATAAAAATATAAGCTTTTCTAAGCAGTTTTTAGGAAAAAATATGCACAGTGAAGCAAAAGCTACTTTTCACAGTAAACACTTTTATACAAAAAAACACATTTGTATTATCAGTGTAAGTTTCATTGTTCATAAAATATCTTTGTGTAGGGTTTAATTCCCAACTAGACAAAGATCTGTTGGAGTTTCTTTTGTTGTCTTGCTTTGTGTTTTATTTAGAAGAAGTAAAATACCATTGGAAATAGTTAACTTGCTCAGATTCATTGAGTTAGTGCTGAGCTTTTGCCCTACATCCTTTTGGCAGAATTTCTCTTCTCTTGTAATGTTTCCCTTCACACTGTGCTGTGCAGTGTAACTGCATTATCTAAACTGAATTTTTGAGGTATGATGTTAGTTTTACCACAGAAATATTTACCTCTCTATCAATTCCAGTCTCTTACATGTGGTAATGCAGATGGTCAGTTTACAACCTGACAAGCAAAAGGGCTGATTCAACTGAAAAATTAAGTATGTGATTTGCTGGTGATTATGAACAGCAGGTAATTTTTTTTGTTTTGTTATTAAAATATTGTTCCTACCACTTTTAAAAGTCCATGGTCTGACTATTTGATTTCAGATGTATAGATAGTCACATAACCAAATCTATTATAACTGGCACAAATATCATATTTGTTAGCCTGAAGAGTGAGACTAAAGAAGGTTAAAAGATAACAGAGAATTTCTGGTTTTCACTTTAGAGGTAGTTTCTGCAGATCAGAGAAAACTGCTCGTTATCCTAAAAGGTTATCTGCTAAATATTGTGTTCTCCATAATCATCTGTTCAGTATCATTGATGAAGCCTGAAATGGCTTCTCTATACTTTGTCTTTGGAAGGTGTGTGTCACCCAGTATCAATAACATACTGGGGAATTTCAGGCAGGAAATGTATTATTCCTCACAACACCTTCAACCTCACCATTAGAAAAGTAGGGAATTAGGTTAGCTGGTGTGTCCCTTTGTTCTCTTCTAGGCAGAATCAAACTCTCCTTGCACGTGCTCCCAGTTAACTGAAGATAAACTAGTTCCAAATCAAGAAGGGGAAGTGCCATTGCTCTGACAGTGCTTGAACAAACTGTTGTCACGGCTTATTAACATTCCCATGGTGTTGTGGTAATTACAGATGCATGTGCCATTAGGTTGCATCTGCCTTCCAAAGATGGTGCTGGCATGCACACAGCAAGATAAAGGCAGGATGGTGCAGAGATCCTCGAGTTAGAGAGCCCGAAGCAGTGAATCTAAATGTCACAGCATTACCCTTGTGGCACTGGGTGGGCACTCCGGTCAGAAGAGGACTTCTAACTCTAACTAAATAGTTTTATTTGCCCCAGGTACCATGTTGACACACATATATTGTTTCCAAACTTAAGCTGAGTTAAGGTGCCTCTGCATCATAGTTATCCGTGTTTCTGCTGCTGCTATAACTGGCACGGTTGGCTTGGTCCCCAGCTGTGCCTGATGAGCCAAACAGAGGAGATGTCTCACAGAGCAATTTGATTCAGTCTCTTGGGGCTTTAGGATGGTACCTGAAAAGCTGAACCATCTTTTCAGACACTCAGTGTTATTTCATAAGTTCTCCGAGGCCTTACTGACCTCCATTCCAGCTTTAATAGATGCCATTAATGCAGCACAATGTTCTGAGGGTGCCCACATAGCTTATATCCGTGAAGTGAGAGTTAAACATTATCCTTTTGGAAGACAGTCCAGTACCAGATTCAAATTGGTATAGCTGAGAGGATGTCAGCTACTAATGAGAAAGGGAACCCTAGATTTGTTAAATTGTTAATACTTGAACAGTGCTTTAAATTTAAGTCTTTACCTTCAGTCAAACTGTGTATTTTTGCTCTTCGTACAAATTAAATCAGAGCATAGATGTTGAATGCCAACCATTTCTAGACAATAGAATAGGTATGCATTCAAACAGAGTAAACAAGTTCATGAAGGAGTTGACAGGCTGTATTTTTCTTGATAGAACTTTGCTAGCAGGCAGGAAACTTGTGTTCTCCCATCACAAAGCTTTGTGACTTAATAAAAACGATCTTTTTTGTGCCTCAGGGATTTTACCTGCCAATATGGCCCGATTGAACACTCTGAATCAACTAATTCAGGCACCAGAGACAAATGGGAGACATTATTATTACATCTTCAACACTAACCCTTAATAAATATTAGATTTTAATTAGATGTGAAACAGAATTACCTGAATTTTAGTGCGTTGGTTTTGCTAAAATTTGTTTATCTTTTTGTATTAAAGCCCAGATGTATATGTGAATTACTTCTATACAAAATGAGAGAACTCATGCCCTTGTGGAGGTTTTCTTCCTTAACTGATGTGAAATTAAACTTAAAGAAACTTGGGAAAAGTCAGAGTCCATCATGAATCCAGAACTGAACTGGCTGTCTTGATTTCATTCCAATGCTTTAACAGTCACCCTTCCTTTATAAGATATGGAATCAAAACTGACATGAAAATATGTAGTGATTGTAAGATGATTTTGCTGTTGTTCTTTACTGAAGTTGATTCAGAAGCTCTGTCTCAAATGGACCTTATCTGAGGCTAGAGCAGTTGGTGGGTTTGATTTGGCAGTCCTTTAGGATCCTAAGGAGTTTCCCCAGAAATCTTTATTTAAATCTGCACATTAGCAAGTAGAATGTTTGCTGATTTTCTTCTTAAGAAGCCAAGGAAACAAAATAGAAATGTTCTTTTTGGTGGGAAACTGGATTCAGGGGTGTGGGGAGGAAAACAATCAAAACCCCCCAACACAAAGCCAAAACCCACTACAGGTTTTGTAAGATATGTATTTAAATGTTTATGATCTGCACTCACTATTATGACTCTACATCAGATATTATTTTTTTGTAGTTTTAAAAAAGGAGGTGTCAGCATTTATCTCTTTGAAGAATGAAATTGAATAACCAAAATGTTTTCCTTCCATGGTCAACCATGCTGTTTTGGTGTTCCAGGCTGATTGTGAATGCTGGACTTGGAGTTGAAATTGGGTGAGAAAAATGCTGTCAATATTGACCACCCAGAACCTGATCAAGGTTTTTTCTTCTTTCCTGCAAACTCCACTTACTGAAATTGCCAGGCTGGACAACTGTAGTGTTGGAGGTTTGTATTTATTTGGGAATGAAGGTGGACTTACTTTTGTCTTCCTCAGTTTTGTGCCCTTTTAAACACGATTGGCGTGGTGTTACATAGCTGTCTGATCCAGTCACATATTGAAATACTGGTATAAAAATGCTAAATTACTGGTAATATTAGTTTCAAATATGGAAATAGTAAAATAATTATATCCATTCTGTCAACTGATAACATATTAAAAAGGCGATAATGTTACTTCTGCAAGTGTTTTGAGTGAGCATTTTAGAGGACTCCAAATATTGGTACAAGCTGTGTAGATTCTTTAATCCTCACAGCAGAAATGGGGAGAGCTCTGGAATGCAGATTGGAACACACACTCCCTGATCCCTTAGCAGAGCTGAGAGAACACAGTAATTAGAGGGGCCAAATTTATGTGCTCCCTGCATTGTTTGTACACACAAGAGGTTATCTAATGCTGTAAATTGGATTAGCTGTATAAACAGCAGCATAATTTATTTAAAGTCAGGTCTCAAAGACTTGGAAAAGAATAGTGGAAGAACAAGAAGGGAATTGTAAGGAGAAGAGAGGTATAGAGAATGCAGCTGTACTTTTGTACAAGTAACTGATGTAACTCGTGTACAACCATTTATTTAAATACAAGGGAATTTGTGTTTTAACCAGTGGTAAAGTAGAGAGCTTGAGACTCAACATTTCAGTAGATGCTCTAAACCTGGGTGTAAGGGCTGTTGAAAATGCATATTTTAAACCAATCATGTTTCAGAAATTCATAAAATCAATCACCACCTCCTTCTGAGTACCTATGAATATTCATCCTTACACTTCTTCCCCAGATGAAGAAATGATGATGTGCCTTCGAAATGGATATATATAGTTGTTTCTTCAAAGTCAATAACAACTCCTATTTAACTTGCTTACAGTGCTTGGATGTTATTCAGTGTGCTCTGGGGTACTGAAAGGAATGTTTTGGGCAGCTTTCCTGCCTCCAGCTGTGGTGATGGCATGAGAGGCACAGGCAGGTGCCTTTGTGTTGCTTCTGCAGAGGTCCCTCAGTGGTCTGAGATGCTCCTCTCCTGGGCTCTGCAGGGTTAAAATAAGACCATGTTTCTTCTATCTGTAGGGACTACTCAGATGAACAAAAGTATAACTTATAATAAACAAAACAAGGTAAATTTATATTTGAAATTAATAGCATTCACCACTGGAGTAATTCCATACAGAAAGGTAGTGCAACTTAGTCAGAGGCACAAGGACGTTTTTTTGTGTGTGGAGAATAATTTTCATTTCTCTATTCAGTTTTATCTTTAATATTTTTTAATTTTCTCTTGTCTTTTAATTACCGTTTTCTCAAATAGGGTTCATTATATTTTTGGGGAAACACACAACTCTATAGGCATATATAGTTTTCATATCATTTAAATTCTTATTAATAAGTATGTAGGTATCTTATTAAAAAAGTACCCTTTTTAGTGTTTAAACGAAAATGTGGTGGGGTTTTTTCTCATGTTTAAATAGGCCTCTTGACAAGACTAGTTATAATTTTATTAGAAGTTAGTATGTTGCATGTAATATGTACCTTGATTTTCTAGTCTTGATTGCTGAATTTACGGACCAAATCTGTCACTTTGGTAAACAAGATGTTTTATTTAATCTCCAGTCTTTAATGCAGCCTTCTGAAAGAGGGATCTTTTTGAGTGCAAAGTTCGTTGTCATGTTGCTAGTGTGTGTTTCTGACCAGAATGCAAAGTAGCTTGAATCCATACATTCTTTTTTCCTGTACTGGGACAGCAGCCAAATCTATGTCAGCGATTAACTTCTGAATGTGTCAGCTGTAACAAATACAGTTCATTGTTTCTTGACTAGTTAACAGCTAGTTTAAAAGGCAGGAACAGCTCAAATGAGAGACAAGTACTACACTTTTGTATCCAAAATCTTCAGGCTGTTAAAGCCACTGAGAGACAGAAAATAAAAATCAGTTCTAGAAAGTGGAAGTTTAAGGCAGACAAAAATACTTAGCTGATTCTTCAAATCAAAACATGCCAGATACCTGGATAATGAAGTTATCTAATGAAGTTATGACCAGCTACAGGTCATTTTCAATAAAGGATTATATAATTCAGTATCTAATTATCAGTTTCACTCATGTGTAAAGCAAAACAACACCATCCCCCTTCTGGCTTCCCCCCAAAAAAGACAAAAAAGCAAGAAAACTCTCTTGAACTGTTAGAGTAATGTTTGAGGTAGTGATTAGAAAAAGAATATCACAGGGAAGAAAAATGCCTTAACTTATTCAGAGAACCTGGGAACATGATAGTTATTAACTAGAGAGAAGTGCAAAAGCAGAGTTTATAGGAGAGTTAATGATACTCCTCCTCCTCACAAATTACTAATTCAAATTATTAATGTTGCGTTTTTTGTTTGTTTGTTTGCAGAGTGTTCGCACCAACTCACAATAACTTAACGTTCATGTTTTGCCTAGATTTTTTTTTTTTTGGCAAATTTTCCTCTACAAGCGAAATGTGTATGGTTTGCTGTGAACATTTAAAACCCACAATATATCTAATTATTTAAGCATTATGTAGATATGTATCTTCTTTTTTCTGAATTCTAGATCCGTTATTCCAGCAGAAAGGTCTTGCAATTTGAACTGTCCTTTTAGTATGTATGTGATTTCTTTTTCTATAATTCTATCTTAAAAGGTGTATTTTTGTATATTCTGTCTTGCTGAACATAGCATGAAAATAGTGGTAGTATGTGACTACAGAAGGGGCTGTTGTAACAGATGTCATATTCAATATCTTGCATAAGAGGGCAGATTCAGTTGTTTTCTTGCAATGGTGACAAGTGATAGAGCTCTGCAGAGATGCAGGATTATTTTTCTTGACTAGTTCATTTGAGCCCTGTTATTTTCAGAGTTGCAGCAAGTGGACAAGACAGAGGAAGCCATGCAATGAAATGGCAGTAATCGAGCAAGAGGAGGAAATTGATACTGTTATATATAAAAACAAAACAAACCCCACCAGCCAACCAAACAAAAACATCCTCTGGAAAACTCAAATTGGGATCACTCTGAATGTGTGCTCTGAGTTAGATGAGGAACTTGAGGGATTGGCAGCAAGACACACTGGTGGGTGAATTTTTAAATGCAAGGAAAGTTGTGGAAAAATATAATTTCTTAGCTTCTATTTTGAATCAGGTTGTGTATGTTAAGAGATGGAAGGAGAGAGGGAAATGATCTTTACATGGCTAGAAATCCTAGAGTTTCTGTATAGATCTGTGGAATCAAATGTTACCTTTCAACACATTGGCAGTGGTGAAGCCTGTGCAGAAAGTAGTATTTACACTTAATGTACAGATTGTGAATCCCAGTCCTTCAGTCCCCTTGTTTCTCCTGCTCTGTGCCACCCCCCCACTCATTCCTGTAGTTTGCTCCTTACACAGGAATGCTGTTTCGTTTAGAAGGGGACTGCAGACAGTGCTTCCCCCTGGATATGAGTCAGAATACTTATATTTTTAATACATAATTCCCCATATCTGTAGAATAGTGGTTGTGAGTCATGAGAAGGATTTGTGTGTTGACCCTAAACTTACTTAGTGTGCAGGGTAAGAAACAGGAGTGTTTCTTGTTTTTGTTTTGATTTTTCTCACTCTCTTCCTTTCTCTTCTGGTGGAAGATTTGTGACCTTTAGAAGACAAAGCAATTTGAGGTAACTGAATCAGGAAATCTAGTGATTCCTGTCTGATACACAGACCATCTTTAAACTCAAGTTTAATCTTTCTGAAATCTCAACTACTTTCATAATAATTTCCTGCTGTTACTTTTTGTGACTCTTCTTGACCGTGCTGGTGACTGTGGAGCACATCCTGAGTTTATCCTGTGTCTTCTTGAATTCCAGACATTCTAAATGAGTTATTGCAATGCCACAATATTGTAAGGTGGGGAAGGAAGTATTAAAAAGGGGAAAGAAAAACTGAATGGTAAGGGGTAATGAGAGGAAGACTTTGGCATTGCAAGTTGAAGCCAAAATGAATGAGCAGGTAAATTCCATCCCATCATCTCAAATGAAACTTAGGATTCACTGGCAAATGCTGAATTTTTGTTTGAAAGAAAGATGTCTGGCAAGTACAGACTTGCTGCTGTAACACAAATAGTATGTAAGGCTGGGTATGTAAATCTGTATATATTTATCTATATCTCATATACCTTAAAAATATAAATAATTTTATTTAATTATGTCACTTTCCCTTTTTCCAATAAAATGTGTCTCAACACTGTGTACAAGTCTAGTGATCCATTTTCAAGAACAAGTGTTCATGCAAGATGAGAGAGAGGGTATCAGGGCATGGGAGAAATTTGGCTTCTTTGCTTTAGAGTGGAGAGGGGATATGTTTGGAGTCTAACAGTTCTAGAGTGGTATGTGGAAGGAAAGAGAGTTCTTCTTTATTTAACTAAAAACATATTTGTGGTGCAGGGATAAATGAGTTTGAGCTGAACGAACAACTTGTAGTCTGAAAAAGTAAAAATTATTTCCATCCATAAGAGCAAAGAAAATTGAAATAGCCTTTTAAAAAGTGGTTGTACAAAAGAAGGGGGTAAATGGATTTGAGGGGAATGTTGTAATGCTGTTCCTACAGATGGACATTAGGATCTTTTACCCCGAAGTGGTCTTCTTCTGACTTCTTAAGTTATTTCTGGAATTAAACCCTGAAATTTCTCCTTTAAGTTTGTATTTAGTAAATTAAAAGAAGTCAAAATTAACTATTTAGTATTTTAAATAATTCATTCTAAATAGTAACATATTTGTTCTGGACATTGTTTCTAGAACTTTCAGATGTTTAAAACATGTCCAATGATTTGTAATGCAATGAGAAGTAACTTATGTCATGATCTCATTATGGATTACTGATGATTAATTCCAAAATTTGACATTAAAAATAGTTAACATTTCACTAGTACTTGAAAATATTACTGTGGAATCTACTCTTGTGCACCAAAATAAATATTTTCTAAATGCTTTGACTTTAGGAAATAAGTAGCAGATGTCAAACACTGGGAAAAAAATGGAATTATGGTCATTAGAAAGACAGAAGCACTAATTATGTTTCTGTGGAACTGACAGAAACAGTTTTGGGTATGTTAAATGAAGAATCTGGTATTTAGAGAAGTTATAGCCAAGTAAGTTTCGCCAAGCTGTTACTGAAAACATGAAATGAAATGATCAGTATTTGTATTCTCTGCAGATATGATCTGATAAAGTGACTCATCTTGAAGAGAAGGATTTTACTTGTGACTTTTGTGTGTGTTTTTAAACAATTAATGATAAGACAAATTTCTGCCTTCTTCTTACGGTTATGTCATTCTTTTTTTTTTTTTTTTTTTTTTTTTTTTTTTTTCCAATGTAGCTGGGTTTTTTTCCTAGTCTTTCCAGACAGAAAAGAAACCTGGACAACCAGAAGATAGACAAATGTTGTCCTGAATGTGCTCTATTTATGGTTTCATTTAATGCCTTATAAGCAGCTTTCCCTAAGAAAAAAGGAGAATCATAGTGCCAGCAAATAACTTACATTCAAAATGCCAAAGTCTAGTTCCACACATTCCTTGAAAAGAAAGAACAAATGGAAATAGTTTGGAATGTTTCATATCCTCTCTTATGAAACAGCAGTATCTTTGGCAGGATATACTGTCAAAATCTCATCACTTAACAAAGATTTTTCTTTCATTTGTAGGCACTCTACTCATACACATGCAAGATGGTTAGGCTTTAGTTTTAAAATTGCATTACTATGTCATTTAGATTTCAAGATTACCCAAAAAATACCCATACAATATTGGTCACATTTTTCTGATAAAATATATCTGATAAGTATCACCGTAATCAATGGAGGAAAAAAATTATGCCACTGCTAATGATAAATTCATATGATTTGGGAGTATATCAAACCATACATGTACATGTCAAAGCACATGATTTACCCTCATAGTTTGTGGCAGACAATGTTTTCTAACTTTATTCCCCATACTGTTAAACCCTGTTTACCACCTAATAATGGCTTGAATGCTGTTTTGCTTGAACATTGTACCTTGTACCCTGTTGTGCCACAAGAAAACACAGATGGCAGTTTGTGAGGTAGGAGAGCTCTTGCAAGTTTAGAAGATGTCAATTTCTTACTGCTTCCATGTAACTGCTCTTGCAACCTTGTATACATATTATTCTAGTACTTAACGCAGCCTGATTATTCTCCAGTTTCTGTAAACACCTGGTTTGCAGTTGTGGTCCATGTTCAAATGCTTTTCCAGGCTCACATTAAATCATTAAATGGCATCATAACTCCAGTTTAATACATCCTTAGCTGATGTGACTCATCAATGATTCCTTAGTAGAGCAGAATCTTTAGCTTTTTGTGATAACACTCACCACAGGATTTCCACCTGTATTCCCTAAATAGGCTTGGCTTAGTGTAACTTAGTGAGGGACTTGTAACTTAGAAATAATGTGTTGCTTTTAAGAACACCTCCGAAACAAAGTCTTCACTTTATTACTTGATTCTTCATTTTATGACGTATTAAAACTTGCATCAAAGGAATACTGTGCAAATATTTTAAATTAATCCATTTTTGTTTTTTTTCTTCGCTTGCAATATCTTAGTTCTATGTTTTACAATAGATAAGCAACATAATTTAAAGGATTTCATATCTATCATGCTATCAATCTATTTTATCTTGTGCTTTCTACCCAGAGAGGAAATTCTATATTACAAATTAAAACCAAAAGAACACAGTCAAACACAGATGATGAAAAATTAAAAGAATGACAGAAAGCAGGTGCTTTTAAGGCAGTTACATATGAAGATTACATCTTCTTTTTTTCTTTTTTAATTTTGTTAAGTCCTTCAGGACTAAATCAAATCAAAATGTTATGAAGAATAGGGAATGACATTCCAGATATGAAGAAAAGAATGCTTAAGTTTAGTTATTGTGTAATACCAAATATGCGAAAAATTAGGTATTACGAAGCTTTTTCACCAGAGAAACCATCTCTATCTTTGCTTTGTAATGCAATTTGTGCTAAAGAAAAATTGGGTGTCTGGTGCTTGTAATTTTGTTTTGACATGGAGCCAATTATGAACTTCTCCACCAATCTGACTCCGTATAATCTTCCTGATTGCAAATCTACTGGTGTCTGCCCTTGGAAAAGGGGGAAACTTGCACAGAAAATGTGTTGTAGGGACTGCAGAATCTTTGGCTGGAGAAGTCCGGAGGGCCAAATGCTGATACGGTGTCTCTGTTGTTTCTCAGCCTTTTCTCCATTATTTACATCCAGTGAGGACTTAAGAGTGAAAGAAATGCTTACTCTCCCTCTTCTGTAAAACAGGGAGGTGCTTATGGGTGGCTTGCACTGCTGGTGTAGAACATGAAGAGTGAGGAATGACTCTACTCCATCATTCAAATGTTTTTTTTTTTTGGTTGGTTTCTAAAGCTGTTTGTATTCCCTGTAAAATATATTTTATATTGGGAAGCAATGGGGTGTAAGTGGCACAACAGACCCTGAAGAAAATGATGTGCTTTTTTCAATTTCCTGTGTAACACTGTGATCTTTCTGTGAAGAGAGGGACCATGTATTGTCTCTGACAATCAGGGTTTTTTACTCTCTTTTTACACTTGTCTGGTGTCTGTTGGATCTGTTAGAGAAGCAGCAGTTCTAACCCATCTCATGACCCAGTGGCCTCAAATTGCTTTGTCTTTTGTTTCTGTTAAGCAGTTATTCACACACACAGGTGAAACAGTGTAACCCTGCAGGATTGCATTTGAACTGTTTTCTCCGGTTTTCAGCTGCTGCTGAGCCTTGACAATGAACTTCTGCATGTTCTGAATTCTTAAGAGTAAATCTGTGAAGATTTTCCAGAATATTTGTCAAGTTTTGGCCTCTATATAAGCTAATATTAGCAATAAATACAAAGGATGTATCTAAGTAGTTTAAGTTTGTTTTTATTTTTTCATTGATTGGTTCCTTTACAATAAACATTTGGTATTATGAAATTCCACCCACTGTCTCTATACACAAATAGGTAGTTTCTTATTAAATTATCTCCACCTGGTGGCAGTATCTCATAGCTAGCAACGGAGTAACAAGCAGAACCGGAGCACTCTTTTAATTTAACAGAAACATAACAGCAAACTAGTTAAATCAGACGAGCCATTTATTGCTTAAAAACCCCTGTAAATATGCATGAAATATTTTACTGCTGAGCTGTGGTGTCTTGGATGTAAGCACTAGATGGATCTTTAGCTGATGAGTACCCCAGGCCTCCAAAATGCACGTCGACTGGCAAGAGCTCTGTTGGCACAAGGGTTTTAATGCCTGCATTGCTTCCCCTGAAAAGAACAATGCAGGTATTTCGATGGGGCAAGTCAACACTCAAGAGTGTTTTGCATACATATTCCACTTATTCCTGTAGCTATAAAATATGGATTAGGCTGTGCAGACTTTGCATAATGTGTTTTCTTAGAACGTGTTTTTGTAGTCGCTGGCAAGGAAATGCTCTTTGCTGAAGTGCTGAATTGCCAGTTTTCCTCAGTGAAAAATGAAAACATTTTCAGAACAATAAGTAGAGAATCCACCAATCTGATCAAAACCTGTTTTTAAAAACTTACCTCAAAACTTTGCATATCACAGTTATCTGAACAAGGTTTACGTTTGAAGGTATACAAGCAATCCCATGTGGTTTTTAAAAAGTACTATGTAATATTAAGATTTTTTCACAAAAACTTCATTAATTACCCACAGCTGAGTGGTTATTTTTTCTTGCAAATAAAGTCATCTCTTAAATGTTACACATTTATATCTGTGTCTAAAATTTCAGGAGTATTCCAGAGTGGTTCTGAGGGTCCAGTTGAAAAGGAAGTGAGAGATTATTCTGTATTTTCAAAAGTTTCTATAACCAAAGGAAGCTACAGCATCCCTAGATGGTATAAAGTGCTTTGACCTGCTTAGTTCCTGTCAATAAAATCTCTTGGGAGAGATTTTTCAGGTATTGGTTATGATTTTTTTCTGTGGAAAACACTTAGATTTAGGGACAAAAAATATCAAACCCAGTTTTACTTAATATAGTATGAAACTACAGTGACCATTTGTTGATTTCCCCCCCCCAACTAAAAAATAAGTCATAATGTCAAAACATTTGTATAAGAGATAATTAGCATCTGAGAACTTGTAGCAAATCATGTGTTGCTGATTAAAAGCTTTTAGACATATTTTTGTATATAATATTATTTGTCATCTGTTATATTAACAAACATTGAATCAAATACTAATTTTGTGGGGCTTTTTTATAAGTATACCTGTATTCCTTTGAAAAGGAAAAGTTAACCTTCTTATTGTTGAGTTTAAATTTAATATATGTTACTCCATTGCGCAGTCTTTATGCAGTGTAATTATTGTGATATAAATATTTACAACATATACTGGCTTGTGATGAGGTATTTAGTGGTTTAAACACAACTGCAGAGACCCTAAACCTTGAGAACTTCATGTGGAAAAGCTGAAAAGTGTTGTGATTGCTTTTGTGTTTGTTTGGGGGTTTTCTAAGATGAAAACTAAAAAGTGAAGAATAGGCTGACACCAAATTAAAAGAAGTTTGTGTGTTTGTGGCAAAATCCATTCTCTGTTCTCAGACCTTGATGTATGTTTGTGGCGTCTTTTTTATGGATGAAACACTATATATCATCCTTCTAGGTAAGAACTAGGAAATTTCCTTTTGCTGGTAAATTTTAGGCTTAATGGGTCATAGAAACTGTTGTCTGTAAGCACTAAATAGAAAAAAGAAGGGATACAAGTGGTTAAGTACTCGTTGAAAGCATCATTTATGTGCATTGAGTCTTGAAATGGTTGATTGTGCTCACCTTGTTTTTCTGTTGTGTGAGGTACTTAAAATATGAATCCAGCAAAGGAAGAGGAAGGACAAAGAATTCCAACCAAGCAAATTATATTTACATACCTGAACATCCAATCTCTTATGAACCATAAATATGGGAATATTATGTTGATTTGTCATACTACTTTTATCTAATAAATTGGCTGAGGCAAACTTTCTATGAGGGTCTTTTTTCCTTTGTGTATTAAGCTTTTGTGTGGAAAAAGTTTTCCAGGTTTCTTTGATCTATCAATGAGTTTTTTTAGGCCACAAATATATTTCTAAATTTAATAAATTGCTAGTTATTACTGAAGAGCTATGAAAATGAAATTCATCCATAAAAGAGATTAGATGTTAATTTAACCTCCTTTCTTGGTTTACTTTGTAGTATATTTCAGCCTACAGCTGTTCAACTGACCAGCTCTAATTGATGAGATCAGGTAGTATAAGCTGCAGGGTAACTAAAATGAAAAAAACTATCATTAAAGACCATGTAATTTAAGCTATGAGAAATTCCCTGCTCTATTGATTATGAATTTTTTTTTTTTTTTTTTACAAAAACCTATCACTCCTTTTAGAGTTCTCAATCTTATAACATTGGTAAGATAAGAAACATTGAAGGCTTGTTGAAAGGTTTGATTTGCCTGGCAGAAATCCAGCAGGAAAGTGAGAGTCCAAGGCAGGTACTAAGATGTCTTCATATTGCTTCAGAGATTCAGACCACCAGACTCCCAGCTGCTGATTTTCTTTCTGAGGATTTTACCGTTTGTAGGTCTGACACTTTGTGTTTTCCTTCTGGGAAGGCAAGAAAGCTTTTCCAGTGGCCTGTTGGTTTCTCTTTACTTGTCCCCACACCTTGCAGTGAAGGGACAGAGCAGCCCTGAGAAGGTTGATTTCTCTTTCCCTTTCCATGTACCTTCTCTTCTAGGAAGCCTACAGATGTCTTGTTCTTTTTCACAGCTCCATATCTTGAGCCACATCCATGGCTTGATAGCGTTTATTTTGGCAGAATCAGTGTTGTGTGGCACTGATTGGTGTGCAGGTTTTTTTGGTTGGTGTTTTGGGGTGTGGTTGGTGTAGGACTTTTTAGATTTAATTTTGTTGCTTGGTATTTTGAGGGGGGGTTAAAAATCAAAGAGGCTTTGAAGGGGCAATTTTAAAAGTAGACAATAACAGACTTGAGATATTTGAAAGTTTTGTTAGTATAAGCTAAACAATTATTAGGTTAATACTTGAGCAAAAATGGTAGGAAACAAATACTTGTTTTCTAGTACTTATAACTTACTGCTTCTTAAAATTTGACTAGTAGTCCATTCTATCACTGTTGTAAGAACATCTGAAATAGTAGAAATGAATTAAAATAATCATTATTTTTTTGCCATAGAGAAGTAATTCCTTCTAGCAGTGTATATTTGAAGCTTGTAAAGTCCTTATGGAACATGAAAATTAAAAATATAAACCTTCTGGAATTGGCTTGGGAATCTTATTATGTAATTCTTCAGTAGCTGTGTAATTTAATACTTTTGGACACTCTTTTATGATTCTAACATCTCATTGCTTTAACTTGCAGTGAATTCTGTCCTCGTTAGCAATTTTGCTACTGTTTAGAGTAAAAGTGATGGATACTTTTTGTAAAGTCTTTTCACACTGATTTTTCTTCAAGTACCTTATTTTTAAATGTGTTTTTTGCTTTAATCTGAACCAACTTGTGAAAAAGGGGCAGGCTTTTGAAAGCAAGGAGTGTTTTAAGGCAAGAACAACAAATATAACCAAACTGTATTGCTTGAAGTCATGTTCATGGCTCTCCTGCACAGGGTCTATGCATTCAACTGAGCTGAATTCAAAGGAGCTCCTGCTCATTCTATAAACTGGCTTCTAAGCCCTAAAAAAGTTGTATTTGATGCTATAAGTAGGCAGTGATCTTATGGATACTCTTTGTAGATGATTGTATAGAATGACCTCCAATAAAAATTCTTGTGCTGTGGCATGGAATTTGATTTCTTCTTATCACCATCCATTTTAACATGGAGGAAGTTCAGCAAATACAAACAGCTGAATGTTTATAAAGTGATATACTTTACAAATACCCTTACTGCTATCCCCAAAGAGAGCTATATAATCAAATTTAGGAAAGATATCTTAGGGTATCATATGGTTTAGGAGTTATAGGATATTACCACGTTCTTGTTGATGTTTAAGGAATTATTTCTACTTGTACAGTAGTTAAAATTGGTTCATAGGTTGGTGCTAATAAAGGAAAATTGTGCAAAATATAAGTGCAGAAAACAACTCCTTTTTTGGTTTTTTTGTTTGCTGGTTTGTTTGGTTTTTTCAGTATTTCTTACAATGGCATATCCACTTTATGTATATCCCAGTATTTAATATTTTCTTATAGAGGAAGATCTTTATGAATAAATGTAATATTTTTAGAATAGTTATAGTTATGTTTTACCATTTTAAATAAGTTCTGCATTTTTTGTACCTTTTTCTGGCCTTTAAGTCAAAACAAGACGATGAAGTAAAATTTTGCATTTCTGTTTATTTACTCATGGAATGAAACCAGGACTGCTAGTTTATTGCTGAGGTTGCCAGGACATTTTCATTTGGGGAAAACTGAATCCATACTATGTCAGAAAGACAGATGAACTCTTAAACACTCAATTGCTTTTCTGGTGGCTCTCAGCCTTGGAGTTCAGCCAAGTGTATTTCACAGTGTGTCTCAATATAGTGCTGGTACTTTGATGCTTCATGTTGAAACACACTTTTTATTACTCCCTGTAATAACACTACTATTAATATGAAGCTCTGGGTTTTTTTTTTTTTCCTAATTTTCTCTTCTTAAAAAGGTGTATAAACTTTTTTTGTCCGTTTCATTAAGAATATATACAGTGTGGAAATTAAGTAGCTGCACTGTTTTAGAGAATTAAGTGTGTTGATTTAATAAGACTGAAATTTCAACTGCCTAAGCCACCACTACTTCTGTAAAAGCTAGAAACAGTTGTTACTTTAACAAAAGTCAGTGATGTGCAACTTCTCAATTTAAATGGATGTTTTGGTTATTACACTGAATACCTTGGCCTTGTGTTTGTGTTCCACATTCATTCTGAAATCACACCTGTATTGCTTGCGTATGTGAGGCTGCTGTTTGAATTTATTCCTTCTTTGCTTGTGTATACCTATTATAAACATATTTGTGATGTAGAAAAACTAAGTGTGGCTTAAAATTAAAGTAGAGGGGCAGCTCAGTCCACATCACTTAGTGATGTGAAATTGTGTGGTCTTGTGAAATTCTCTGTGTTGTTTTACCTTTTTTTTTTTTTCTTTTTTAAGATACATACAGTAGAGTCTTTCTACATTGTAGTGACATGAAAATTTTAGAAATGAAATAACTTGTCTTGGATCCTATGACTGATTCCAACTGCAATGTGATCATATTAAGATAGACATTAAGACTTTTTACTTGGGGAAAAAAGCTAAATTGCTGATTTCCAGTGGTCTGTCAATTTTTGCTGCATACAGAGGAAGAGGAAGAGTAACCTTTTCCAATGGTAGGAAGTGATTATATTTCCAGTCTGTGTGCATGATCAGTTTGGGGATTAAAAATATCCATCTCTAACTTGGACATGAGCAGTGGTCAGTTGAATATTCAAATAAGATCCTTCTTTACTGTACTCAAAAGGTTTTAATCTGCTGTCAGTCACCAAAAATGGAAAAATAGGACAGGTTTGAGAGTACAAAGTATGGTAGGTCTTACTATCTGTGGATAGATTTGAGATAATATAGCTGGAAGAGATTTCTAGATTGAGCAGAAAGCTTTTCAGCACAGAAAATAAGTTTGTTGTATGTGACAAATATGAGGATCAGCTGTAGAGAAGGCAAAACAAATTTGGGCAGCTCTGAAAAGGTTCATGTCCTATTTCCCTTCCATGACGAAGGCTCAAGCCTTCATCTTTATTGCTCTCTTGTTCCTGAACCCACTGCATTACAATACTGAACTGTTATATGGGGGACACATGTGGCTTTTCACCTTTGCCTGTTGCTTTGTCTTTCTTCTTGAGAAAACCAGAGTGGCTCAGGCCTACCACGTGTGTTGGGAATATGGTTATCTTGGCCACCTGTGGACAAGCAGTCCCAGGTCTTAGATGGTGTAGTGTGTTTCAGTTATCACAGAATCACAGAATTTTCTCAGTAGGAAGGGATCAATATGGATCACTGAAGTCCAACTCCTGTTCCTGCACAGAACAGCCATTAGAATCCCACCATGTGCCTGAGGGCATTGTCCAAATGCTTCTTGAACTTTGTCAGGCTTGGTGCTGTGACCACTTTCCTGGGAAGCCTGTTCCAGTGCCAAACCACCCTCTGGGTGAAGAACCTCATTCTGATATCCAACCTAAACCTTCTCTGACACAACTTCAGACCGTTCCCTTGGATCCTGTCACCAGAGAGAAGAGATCAGTTGTTCTGGTAGGCTTTGTTTGCTCAACTGTTAATCAACTTGGTTGCCTCCTCTGCAATCCTTTGAACATCCATTCCTGTGCTGGGACCCCAGAGCTGGAGGCAGCACTGCAGGTGGGGTCTCACCAGAGCAGAGCAGAGGGGCAGAATCCCCTCCCTCGACCTGCTTATGAGGCTTAAATGGAGGGCTTTTTTTAGTGTTTATTTTTTGTTTATTCACTGACTAAAGAAGTATCTGGAAAGGAGGGGGCCTGTATGGTAGATGATATTGGAGTAGTGAACATGAGGCAGAACAGCATTGTAATGAGAAAGGGTATTAGAAACTGTTAAATCCTAACACTGAAAAGAGCAATTTGGGTAACAATGTTTCTTATTGCTTTCTTTTAAATCGTGGACTCTAGAGTGCCCTGTAGTTATGTTTTGATGGAGTTTCATAAAAATATAAAAAATAAAGTGCAAAAAACATGGAAAATATATGATTACCCAGCTACAATTCAAGGCATTATTCCATAGGAGGTTATGAGAAAAACTCTACTTGCTTCATTATTTTTCTGGATGATCCAGAGTAGTCTTGCTTCTTTTTCTTTCCATTTTTCTATGCACTGATGGGATGGAGTAGCACCTGCCAGAGGAGTTCCCTGCCTGTTCTACTTTAAGTGCTGCTCTAGAGACAACCCTACTTTCTATTTCTTAATTCAGTAAGAAGTCACAGTATAGAAGTACTACACTTATTAACTCACTACACTTTACTGTCATACTGAAAAGTAATAAACCCCCAAACCTTTTAATTTCATTGTCTCTTTAGTATGATTAGTTAATACACAAACATCATAATCATTTATCCTGGACTACATGTTTTAGTTGAGAAAATATGAATAAAAATAAGTTTAACTACTCAAATATGCTTAGGAAATTCTTAATACCTAGATAATTTATATAAAAAGGTTTTTTTCCAAATGTCCAGAACAAGTATTTAGTTTTAAAGTTTATGCAGTCTTTTTGCAGAACTTTTTGTGATCTGAATGCTGCAGTTTTTTTCTTTGGATCCTGTTACTCAACGAAGATTAAAATGTAAGAAATATGCTGTGCTCCCTTAAATATTCTGTTGACTGTTTTTCTTATGTGAACCATATATTCACAAGTATGCTGAACTTTCTGTTTAGCTCTTTCCAAATTAAAAACTTTGTGATGGAATCAGCAGAAGAATTGCATGGCATTCATAGAGCCATAGTAAATAATTTAATTTTTTTCTTGAATACTTTCTCAGCAAAAAAAGTTAAGTTCCATCAAAAGGTGTGATTTCAGTGACAGAAATACAGTCTTTGAATTGACTATCCTGAAATGCAATTTTGTGTATCAAGCAAATGTCAAAGCAAATAAGAGTTACATTCAGCCTAGACTTAGCTTTTGACAGTAGTTTCAGAATAAATCTTGGAGATGAGCTGCAAATTCTCACTCCACCTAATCCTGACATAAGAAATTGAAAAGTATGTTCATTAATAAATCTTTTTTATTTTGCATTGCTGTGGAACATCAATTGTAATAATATGATCTTAAAATTCATAAAACAGGTTTTTCTATTCTGTTTTTCTGCTCTTCTTTTACTCTGTTCTGTGGGGAGCTGACTCAAAATGTGGATATAGGATTTAGATCATAAAATGTCACTTTAACCTGGGTGCATGATCTCAGCAGGATCCGATTTGCTGACTTACTGAATAGTATATTGTTTAAATTTGTCTAATGCAGAAAAAAAAATTACTTTTTTGGTATCTTGACTTTTATGGTAACTTATTACACTGTAAAATGTTAACTATAACAATTTTTATTTCATCTAAATCAATCTACTACTGTATGTGCAGAGATCTGAAATATTGTCAATAACTAATTTTTATAAAAACCAAAATTATTCTTTATTATTTGAGATTAACATCTGTACTCTGCCTATTTTATCTGAATTTTCATATTTATAATTAACACATTAAAAGGATCATGTGAATGAAAATAATTACTTTTTTCTAAATAAAAGTAGAACTTGCAGATTGAGCAAAGTGAATTTGCAAGATCAGCAATAGTAAAGAAGCAGGCCTTGACTAGAAACGAGTCTCAGAACATGGAAAACAGACTGACACTGTGCAAGTGTCATCTTTGGAAAAGTGAGCTTTGGAAAAAAGTGTCAGCTTTGGAAAAGCCTATTACAGTCTGTATTCTGATGTACTCTGTGTTTTTCATCATGAAGAGATGGAATGATTTTTTTTTCTTTGTAGTTGGTACCAAGCCGTGTTTTGGATTCAGTATGAGAACGATGTTGGTAACGCACTGAAGTTCTGGTTGTTGCTAAGCTGTGCTTACACCAAGTCAAGGATTTTCAGTGTCGGGTGCTCTGCTCGTGAGGAGGTGCACAAAAAGCTGGGAGGGAGCAAGTGACCTGAACTGGCCAAAGGGTTATTTCATACCATGCTTAGGATGTAAATACTCTGGCTCAGGGACAGGCTAGGCATTGGTCAGTGGGTGGTGAGCAGTTGTGTTGTATATGACTTGTCTTTCTAGGGTTTTATCTGTCTCTTTCCCTTTTATGACTACTATTATTATAATTTGTTTCAATTATGAAATTGTTCTTATATCAACCTATGACTTTTGTTTTCCTTTTCCTCCTCCACATTCTACTGGTGGCACAGAGGGGGAAGCGAGTGAGGGGCTCTATGGTACATCATTGCTGGGGTTAAACTATGACAGCCTTTTTGGTCCTCAACATGGAAATCAAAGGGTTGAGATAACGACAGATCTGACCAGAGCATATTAAGACAAATTTGTTGTAAGCATTTACTCTGTAGGCTTAGTAGTCTCTCATCACAATGTTGATTTATTTGCTATCAGAGTTGTTCTGTTCTCAGGGTTGTGTTAAGAAATACCTTGCTGTGTGCATTTCCCATGGTGATGTTTATCCTCCATGGGGCCTGAGCTAAGGTTCTAATTTTGTTGTACTTTACAGTACAAAAAAAGTGATGTGAAAGGCTTATGATATGATAGCACTGCAGGTCATGAAACTACTCCAGTATATGTATTCAGTATTGCAGTCACCTCTGTACATTGGGAGTCACCTATTGGGAATTGTTAATAATTGTGCCATTTACCTTTTCTTCTTGGAGAGTCAACCTATGGGAGAGCTCCATCCCTTTTTGTCTCCACTTCCCTTTTTTCCTCTATATTGACTACAGTAGCAGTTATGAATTTTAAAGATTTTTGAATATCCTTGAAAAAAACTGGTCCTTTTGCTAGGATCCAGTATGTTACTGCATATGATTCAGGTCTTGTTTAAGGTTGAACAATTAATTAAGAACATCATTCAGGGATTGGCCCAGAGGTTGGATAATTAGAAGTAGCAGGATATGTGGGACACTATGGGCAAGTATCTAGGACAGTGGATGCCTCCAGTGTTTTGGAACTTCACACCTTAGTAAGTCCAGAATCTGGAATGAGCTACCTAAATATTTGGAAAAGGAATGCTGTCACCCTAGCAATTTCAGAGGGATAAATCTCTGTGATATGCTAGGACCTTGCTCAGATTATGGAGACCTGTTCAGCACTATTCAGGACCCTCAAAGGGAAGAGAACCTCTCTGGATATGACAACAAGACAACAGGGCCTGTGGCTACCCAACCCCAACAACAGACCCTGCAGCTGAACCACAGAACCAGCATGTCCTGGTATCTGTCATCCCTATTCACAAGAGGAAATGCACAGGAAAGTCATCTTGCTTAATAAAAGAGGACAAAGAATGGGACAGGAACAGGAGGGAGAGACAGAACAAGAGGTCATCATCATATGGTCCATATTCTTGAGTGAGCTGCAGGATATATGAAAAGATTTCAGCTATCATCCAAGTGAACACATGACCAACCACCTGCCTGTTCTGAGGCTGGGATATTTGGTCTGGCAGTTTGGAATTAGAGAAGCCCTTTCCTAGGGAAGCAGGAATTGACAAAGAAATTGGAAAAGTGACTCAAGTCCTTAACCTCTGGAGGTCATTTCTATAAATCATGAAGGAAAGCTTTTCCTACAAGGAAAATAATACATGTCACCCAGGCAAATGGACTGCAGCAGAGAAAGGTATCCAACGCCTTAGGGAATTAGCTGTGTGAGGGAGATTGATTATGGCCTGAACAACACACAGTTACCTGCAGATCCAGATGAAGTCCAGTCCGCCTGATGAAGTCCAATTTGTGGTGCAAATTTGCACAGAGTACCCCATTGTCACACAACCCACAGGCAACATTAGTCTGGAAAGAGGGTGCAGCACAAACAGGGGATGAAGCAGTTCACCAGCTTGGGGAATATGAAGACAGTATTTCTTACTCCCTTATCTCAACTGTGGAGAAACTCTCTGATAAACTGACCTGTGAGTTCCAGTGATTCAAGGAAGATATGTCCTACTCCCACCTGCATGGGTTTGTATCTCAGCTGTTGACAGCAGTGTCCTTTCACTCCAGAGATGATACAGAAGGTAAATGCCACAGAGTACTTTGTGTTTTCACTTGCAGGATCATAGAGAGGAGGTGAGGAGGAATTGGGATGGAAAATCTACCTCAACCCTAGAGGCACCAGTATATGAATTACAGGGGAAAACAGAGGCAAATGGAGGTTCTTTGAGGAAAGTTGCTGCTGCTGTCTTCAGTAGACAGTTTTCTTTCCCCATCAGAGTCAAAGGGCTGATTTTACTTCTGATTTTAGGGAAACAAGCTTTATTCCACTTCTACAAGAATTAAGTAGAGAATTCTGTGATCAGTATTAGAGGGACCCTTCCTCTACCTTGGTGAAGGTTTACTGGACTTTGTGGATCCTGGCATGCTGGACCTGCAGGAGTATAAGGCTCTAGTTGGCATTGGTGCACAGTGTACCCTAATGCCACCAAGCTATGCAGGAGCAGAATCCATCTGTATTCCTGGATTGACAGGGGAATCCCAACAGCTGATTGGAGATGGAAATTAACCTGACTGGGAATGAGTGGCTAAAGCCACTCCTGAAAGGAAACCAGACTTTATCTTTGCATACCAAGTTATAACACTGGAGTTCTTGTAGAAATTTTCTGTATGGAGAAAAAGATGTCTATTTTTTCAGTGTTTAGTGACAAGGCTGAGCATTACCTGGTTTTAAGCTTAAATTACGAACATGGAACTTCATGACTTGAATGCCTACCTAGCCAGTGGTTTTCCTGGCTTTCCCAGTTGGAAATATGTCCAAGTGAAATACATTGACTGAAGTGGGGGAAATCTAACCAAAGAAGTTGATCCTTCATTTATATTGGGCAGAGGGAGGCTGTAGAAAATAAGTATTGAATTGATTAAGAACAATTATTTGAATTTTACTGTAATGATAGTCACTGAGTTTAATGGAACAACAAAATTGGTGAGGGTTTGTGGTCTGTCAGTTTTGCAGAATCCCATGCAAACCTAGGAGACTGTAATATATGTTTTTAAGGACAGGCAGTTGATTATCTCCTAAGAAGTATAGTGCAGCTCCTTGCCTTGTGGCACTAATGGGGGTAAAAATAGATGTTATTCTGTAAAAACTGTGGTATTAAAGAAACAGAAACAAAGATGTGACGATCCTGGGTGACTGGCTGTAGGTGGGACCAGAGGGAGAAAGGCTAGACCAGGTGGTATCCAGAGATTGCTTCCAATTGCAACCAGACAGTAATTCTAAGGAAAAATTACTTGAATACCAGTAGTAAATACTCCTGCTCCCACTCAGTAAAAAATAATTTAAGAAAAGATAAAATTAAAGCTTTGTTTCAAGGTAGGCTACTCTTTCTTCAGAGAATGACCATGTATTTGTACTTATCAGCTTTCTGTATTGAGGTTAATATGTTTTGATGATATTGTAGTTCTGCTCAGCAGGTCTTTCTGATGTCCTGTGGAATTGGTCTTGTATATAATAACACATGGTTAGAGACAGCAGAGATGTCAAGGTGGTCTTTGGCTGTTTAAGCTTTAATTTGTGCTCTGTTTGTCTCTGAGTCATAGTCTAGCAGTACATAATGAGTACGCAAACTGCCTGCATAGGAAGACATAAAAGTTCTTTTCCACTTTCCTTTCACCTCACTAACCTTTATCATGAACAACAGTAGCAATAAAAATTAGTTTTTGTGAAAGAAAGCATTTGTGTCAAATTCCCTGAGCAAATACTGGAGTAGGTGCAATCTGTTTCTGGGCTTCCTGCCTTGAATGTGATTGCCCCCTTGTATTTTAAGAGTGAAAAGATTTAAAACTGGAACAGATAATTGCAGAGTCAAGTTATGGGCTTTATTTAGGTTGTGTTAAAGCACCTTTCATTCATGAAGCTGCATAATATAATCTACGAGACTGTGCAATGCCTGAAGACTTGAAAGTATTAAAGCCTTTGGTCTGCACTGCATCCTTGGAGACTAACAAAGGCATAAAACCCTGATATAATCCCAAAAAGTGGAGTCGAGAAGCTGTTTGTTATTGGTGGACATAAAGGTGTTAAGAAAAAGATCTCTTGCCTTTGTTCTGCTCTAGGGATGAAATTGCAAAAGGTGAGAAGGGGAGAAGGAAAAGATGAAGGGCAGCTTTTGATGCATCTGACAATACCAGAGGATGCTCTTAATGGCTCTTTCTTTTCATCTTCACAGAAAGTGCAGGCTTCATAGGTCAGAAATAGAACAGAAAGAATGGGGGGGTTGGGGGAAGGGAGGCCAACACCCAGTGGTTGTTATTCTGCTGTTCAGTTAATGATGATTCCTGTGCTTCCACTCAAGCAGGGATGTACCATACAGTTTCTAGCCATACAGTTTCGACACATTCTATAAGCAGAAAATTTGGCACAATGGGTTTATTACTTTGATCCTGAAGTTTGTAACCTGCCCAACTATAGAAGTGTCCAGTGGTTATCTGAAAGTCATCTTACTTTATTTATATTCAGTAGTGTTTATTGTTTAAGATACTGACTTGCTTCAAGAGAACTTGATCACTATGGTTGGTTTTTTGTTGTTTTTGTTTGAGTTGTTTTTTGGTTTTTTTTTTTTTGGACGGAGAATTTAAAATCTAATGGATAGCACATAGTAGATAATAAGAGGTTATTTAATTCATTAACCAGAAAATTAATTTAAAACATTTACTTTCCACTGTATCTCTGTTTATCTTTTCCCCTATTAGTTAACATAACATCAATATTTATAGGTAGAAGCATGTGCAAGATACAAGGGTGTGGGTGATATATCTGTGTATCAAATACTTCTTTAATTATGGCTATTGGCAGTTTAATTACAACCAGCAATAATTCCTGTATGCCCATAGTCTTGCACTAAACAATTTTTTCTATTTCTTTAACCAGCACAAATTGAATTAGTTGTATTAGTTGTAATTCAATCAAGTAGGAGCTTCAATACATATACATATTGTGTTGGTGTGCCCCAATGACATCTTTGAAAAATAAAGGTTAATTCTTCCAGAAAAAAAACAAAAAAACAAAAACAAACAAAGAAAAACAAAAAAACCCCAAACAAAACACCCAAACAAAACTCAAACAAACAACACACAAAAAACATTGTAGGACAAGAGAGAGGGAAAGAGCTTATCATCATCTCTCTTATTTTTCCTCCATTTGAATTGTTTACAATCAATAAAGCCCAAATTAAGAAAACCTTGGGAACAGTAGTATTCCCAAATCCCCAGTGCTATTTGAAAGAAAACGTAAGTTAAAATATAAACCAATATGTATCAAATGCAAAGAAAGATATACTTGTAATTGGCAACATGTTTGAGAAATATGTGCTGAAAGTAGGTTTTTAATAGGTTTTCATGTACAGAAAGTAAAAATGAAATTAAGTTAAAAAATGTGAATTGAGTAACTAATAATTGCATCATTCTCACTCATAGTACAGTAGTTTAGTTTGTGGGGAAAAAATTCTAAATGCGTTTAAATTTATAGAGATGAAACTTAATTTTAAAATACAGTGTGTAGTTGTGAATTTGAATTATTTGCAAGATTTGGTCATATGGGTAATGAAGTAAAAATTACTCATAACTCTGGAAATAAGTGTTTGGATGTGCTTGTGGAAAAGGCTGACAAAGTGAACCACAAAATAATAATCTTAGGCATCAAAAGCTAATCTGAGTATTTTCAGAATCACTCTAAAAATTACTCATTAAGAATCTGTTATTTATGAAGACTACATAATAATGAAATTTTGCATTGTCTTTGCACAACTTTCTTAATCATATTATTAAGATGAAAAACAGAAGAGAAATTGTTGAAAAACTCAACATGTTCTTAAATCTTAGTGATTGTTCACCTAAATCTTAGTGATTTAGATAGTTATAAGTCAGAACTAATCTGAATGACCACTCTAGAAACTTACCCATTCATTGACAGTTTCCCTTTAGAATTTTTATTTTAGTGGAATAAGTTACAGACTGGCTATCATGTTATATTTTATTAAGAAATTGATTAAATTAGTTTCTCTGCTAAAAATATTTTGAACTATTGTGCAAGAATCCTAAAAACTTTAAATGACTTATCTGTTAATTTATTCTTTAATTATGTTTAGACTTTCAGGTCCTTTAAAGAAGATATTAGATGAGATCCATTGACTGACATTAACAAAACTTACGTAATCTGCTGATAAATTATTCCAAATAAAAATATTCTAATTATCGTTAATTATTTTTCAGGTGTTAGTCTCATGGAGCATCCCAGTATCCCAATAGGCATTGAAAAGCAATATTACCTGAAGGAGAACTCCTTAACCACTTTGTTTAAATGTCCTTTTTGTGAGTTACATAATGATTTTGAAAGAGACACTACAAAGCTATTTCCTCAACAGTAATATTTTAGAAAAAACGTTACTACCATGGTTATCTTGGTTTGACTACACTACCTATTCTGGGTTTTTCCCCATGATCACCAGCACCCCAAGTCCTTCTCATGAGGGCTGCTCTCAATCAGAATGGGTGTGGAAGGGAAAAGGGGAATCTAACACTGGATTTACAGGAGTAACAGAACAACAGAGGCAAATTGAACACAGACACAACCTGTATATATCTAAATGCAGTGACAAAGTGGTTTAACTAAATAGGAAGTGCATAAAATGTGCTTGTCTTAAGTTTGAAAGCAGTGGTGTCTTTGCTGGCTGAACAAATGTGAAAATAATATTTATGTAGCTTAATTTACAATGGATCAGCTGGCAAGAAAATACAATAGATTGTATTGCTTGCTGTGCATGTAGTGAATTGCAGTTTGAAGATCTGACCTTTCTCAAAGACTTTTGCAGAAAGGCATAGGAGGATACTCTGTCCACCTAAACCATTTTCATCCTCACTCACAAGGATGTAATAAAATTACTGTTTCCCTCAAGGATTTACAATAACATAGTGTCAGAATATTTTTAAATATTTAGTCTCCTCTTGACACTGCCCAAGAGCAGCAGGAAGATGTGAAGAATACACAAGCAATGGAAGAAACAGTGTTGTGTCTCATAATGCTGAAACAGGGAGGAATAAAGTTTCTGCATTGAGTAATTGATGCAGGCCTTTATTTTCTAATTTGGAGGACTTCAGATCATGTAAGCTCCTTTACCTGTGAGGTTTCATTATAGCATATGCTAAACAACTGGGAGAGGGGGTGAGGAAACCTTTTTCCACCTTTTTTTTTTCATAAACATTTTTGCATTAATTTTTTAAAAATTTTAACAACCCCCAATCATTTTATGAAACTTCCTTTAAACTGAAAGAAAAAACAACTGCTTACAGTCACCCCTTTTTTATTTTCCGTATTTATTCAGATTGAAATTTAAGATAAATCTGAATGACATTCTCCTCTTTATACTTGAAGCATGGTAATTAGAAAATAAATGCATTTTACTACCAATAAGCAGAATAATTTTAATTTTGGATGAATAGTACACAATATCAGGAAAACTTACACATATAGAACAGTTTCAGTCCAGACAGAGAAGAATTCACAGTAAAATGGTTGATTTGATTCCTACTGGTAGATAGAAAAAGGATCCCATTTCTATAAAATTTTTATTAAATAATATATATGATGCTAAAATGCATATTCATACATACTCATGACTATTAATGACTGACATAAAGTAGAAACCCTTTTATTACTATAATGATCAGGTAAAATATCTATCAGTTCTGTTGATTGCTCATGAGGGAAATTCTCAGATTTTTGCAGTTACTTCTCAAGTTTAATCCTTCACTTATATTTGACCTACAGTTTGTTTTATACCAGTTAAGTTGTTTATGTGTGCAAACTGCTCTTTAAAAGCATTTTAAAGTTGGGTTTTCTTTTAATATTGGAACATTTCAAAAGAGAATTTTACTATTAACATTGGTTTAGCAAGGAATTAGTTTTAGATACCTAATGTTACTGTGAAATGTGAGTCATAATTTCTAAACTATAAAATATAGTGTTTAATATTTATCTATATATTTACCTATTTACCTATTTATCTATATATAAACAGTCAATTAAAATGCACTGTCAGATGTTTTGTGCTATGAAAAGCTCTCATTAGTTGATTTTTACTTCTTCCAGGCTTCAAAGAAGTAGCTTCTCTCTACACTGTCTACAGCTATGCTCCCAGAGACATTTAGATTTCAAATTAGCTCATTCAAATAAACCCTGTTTCAAATGTATATTTACTGTCTTTGTGAGTGTGTTTGGAAGTCTGAATGGGGAAAGTTATTTAAGGTTCCTCTTCCTCTGGAGAGACTGAGGATGGGGGAGAACAGAAAGTAGCTGTGGGTTTTTCTATTTTCATCTAACTAAACTTGTTTTAGGTGTTATCTGGGATTTCTTTTAAGTTGTTCAGAATACTAAGCATTCTGTTGTTTGCAGTGATACAGAATATTTGCAATAATGGGTGATATTTAATAATAACGATACTCATTTTCCTGTTACTTTTTCCTTATTGAGATGTACATAAAGGGGGTTAATTATATAGTAACAGTACTTTAGTACAGATTGAACTCACATCTCTTTGGGTTTACTCTTCCTAAAGATGTTGTTCATGGATCCTAGAAGAAGTTCTGTTGGGGCATTTTTCAATGAAACACAGATCACAGGGTGAAAATCACCAACCAACCATAACAGAAGTGTTCACAAGTGTATAAATTATGCAGTGAGGTTGTGATTGTCTTAAAAGTTCTTCCTCATTCATGCTGGAAAACTGGGCAGGGAGGGGTAGAAGACTTAATCATTGTTTATTTCTAATTAGACTTAAGGATCTCTGTTTTGGGCTCCTATAAGCCAGTGTACGGAAAAACTGCACCTAGACTTATATATGAGTACTATTATGTATCCTATAGTGCAATTATTCACTCTTTTAAACTGGACTATCTAATGACCTTAAATTTTTTGCTGCTTGAGGACGTTAAAAAAAATGAAAAGTTTGTTGTTTAAGTGAGAACATGAGAGGATTTTTTTTCCTTTTGTTGAGGCTTTTTTTTTTTTTTAGATCTTCAGCTGTCTTGAAAAAAAATAATCCTTTAAAAAGAAGTATTAGCTTTATGTGCTGAGTTCTTCTTTAGCTCAAAACCTTTTCAAAGGCACTTTCAAAGACGAAAGATTTAAAAAAATAGACTTCAAGAAGACTTCTGAAGATCAAAAGGGGCATATAATGGCATAGGGTGTATTTGGTGTAGGTTGGCAAATTTTGCTAGTTGTTGAGAGGCCTGTAGGGGTATCTTTAGTGAGAAGAGTGACCAGCTCACAATGGATCCACTGCAGGATACAGTGGTCCCATCAGGTAAGTTGGTGGTGCATCCATAAAAATATATTTAAAAAGGCAAAAGCAGTGAAGGAGAGGGAAAATTGGATATTCCTGAAGAAACTCATGGGGTTTCTTCATCTCCTGTGGTGCCCATGCTGGAGTAGGCTCTCCTGATAGGTTTTGTGGAGCACGGAGTACCTGTGCTAGAACAGGTGTTTGCTGAGAAGGACCTGCTGCCTGTGGAAAGGACCTGTGATGGAGCAGGTTTGTCCTGAAGGACTGCAGCCTGTGGGAACAACTCACGCTGGATCAAGGGAAAAGTGTGAGGGGGAAGGAGCAGAAGAGAAGAGCTGTTATGGACTGACCAGAATGCATTTTGCATACCCTTCTGTACTGCCCAGGCTGTGAGAGGAGGCAGAGAAGTCAGGAATTCAAGAGTGAAGCTGAGCCTGGGGCAGGCTCTGTACAGCTACCTCTTGCTCTCTGCAACTCCCTCAAAGGAGCTTGGAGTCAGCAGGGTTTGACCTCTTCCCCAGGCCACCAGTGACAGGACAAGAGGACATGGCCTAAAGCTGTGCCAGGGGAGGTTCAGGAAGAATTTCTTGATGGAAAGAAGTTTCAAGCTTTGGAACAGACTGCCCAGGAAGGTGGTGGAGTCCCCATCCTTGGAAATGTTCAAAAAAGTGACTGGACATGGTACTTAGTGCCATGGTCTAGTTGACAAGGTAGTGATGGGACAAAGGTTGGACTTGATGATCTTGGAGGTCTTTTCCAACCTAAATGATTTCTCTGAAGGAGGAAAGGGCTGTTTAATTTGGGTGAAATGAATTTTCCCCAAGGTCAGTCTGTTTTGCTCTTGACAATAATTAATTGGAGATCACCCTGTCTTTTTCTACACCCAAAAGCTTTTTCATTTTGTTTTGTCCCCCTCTCCTGCTGGGTGAGGGAGAGTGAGAGCATGGCTGAATGGATGGTTGGCAGTCAGCCAAGGTCAAGTCCCCACAGATAAGTCTTTACCTCCAAAAACGTGTGGGTTTTTTGTTTTGTTTTAAATAAGGAGAGCGGTTAAACAGCAAAACTGTTTGCCTGGAGAGGCTGTGCTCTTCATCCTTGGAGATACTAAAACACTTACTGAACTTGGCCCTGAGCAACCTGTTCTGCCTGACCTGATATGAGCAGGGTTTGGTCTCTCTGATCCCTCCTGCCTCAGCCAGACTCTAGTTTTGTAGTTCTGTGAAGTGCTCCTGTTGCCCACATCCATTTTCTTGACAAGTACGGGCCAAGTTTGTAGCAACATATGCTGTTATGTTATGCTTTCATCTTTTTACTTCATTTTCTGATTTTTTTTTCCTGTTGTGACAAATTTTTTGGTGCTTTAGTGCTACAGTAGTGGTTCACCAAGACCAAATGCTGTCTGAATAGTTATATAAAGCATTTCTACATAACTTAGTAAAACTGCAGAATGTTACCAAGAGTGAGGGATAACACATCCACTCACAAACTTTGTAATGGTCACTTCTTGCTGAAGTTTTGGGTTTAAGTTTTCTTGTTGTTGTTGTTTGTTTGTTGTTGTTGTTTGTTTGTTGTTGTTGTTTGTTTGTTTGTTTTTTGTGGTTTGGGGGGGGGTATGTTTTTTTCTTGGTTTGGTTTGATTTGGAATTTTTGAAGGGAGTTTGGTCTGGCTTTTGGTGGGTTGGTTGTCTTTCCCACCAGTGCTGCTAACCCTTACTGGCAGGCAGCTTTACTTGAATTTAGTATGAAACAAGACAATAAAAATGGTCAAGGCCCATTCATTGTAAATGGAACTTCTACTACCTTCATTGAGGCAGATTTAAAGTGCAATTAACTTTTAAAGTTATGGTACAACATCACTGTAGTAGTCATTAAAACACCTAATCTTTGCTCCTATCTGCTTTTAATACTTCTCTGTGCATTTGCCGACATGTAGAAATTGCATCAGACAAACATTTGGCAAGAGGGAAGAGGTGGGAGGTCCTCCTGTACTCGCTATTTTGAATTTTTTCATTTGCCCTTATTACTGGTTGCTTCTGTAACCATATGTGTGTTCTGTTGATAGTGCCTAATGATACTTTTGTTCAGTCACTTCAGTACATTGAATTCAAAGGGAATCTCAAGTGTGTATTTATATGTATAATACATATTTCTATACTATACATATATATATATAAGTTCAGTGTCAACACAAGGACCATGACTTCAAGTTTCAAAGCAGACAAAATTCTACTGAATTCTACTCCTTCCATTTTACCACAGAGAAAAGCTGATGTGGCCTTTGTAGGTTTTACAAGATGCATAGCCACCCTTTTATTTCTTTTATGGGAATGTTATCTTGGCTTTTGGTCATAAAAACAGCTTGTCAGTACTTGAACTTGCACGTTTATTAATATCACACAGCAGTTATCCTGAAACAGTATATATGATAAAACCTTGTAGTATGGCCAAGCATTGAGTATTTTAAATAATGTTTGTCTGTGAGGGGTCAATACTACTTGCTGCCTTTTTCAGGTTCGTGTTTTACAAGAGTTCTAATCTGTCAGGTGCTACATGAGATCTCTTTCAAAAAAAAAAAAAAAATCCATGGTATTTGTAAACAGAAAGCAAGTTAACTACAGGGAGTATATTACAGATTGGAGGCTTCTATAATATCATCAAAATAGAGATTTGTGACACTTAGTCTAATAAAAGATCATGCACTGCATATTTCCTTATGATCATTATTCCTGCTTGCTGCCTGGGGTTTTTAGTTGGGTGTTTGGGTTTCTTGTTTGTTTCTTTGGAGTGGCTTTTTGCTTTGTTTTGTTTTGGGCCTTTTTGTTTGTTTGTTTGTTTTGTTTTTGTTTTTTTTTTTTGCTTTTGTTTTTAATTTTTTATGCTTTAGTTGTGCTTCTAAGGTGGATATAAATTTCCTTTTTCTACTGGAGTATTTTTATACAAGTCTAGTTGACACTGGATCTCAACCTGGAAAGAAGCTTCATTCTTTTTAAAAGCTCAGTCTTGACTGCACATAAGGAAAAAAGGGTATACTAACACAAAACTCAAAATATGGGGTTACTAGTGTGGTTATAAACTATTGAGACACTAGGAACAGGAATTTGAGAAACTAGAAAACATTGATTTGGCAAATCTAATTTGCTTTTAACTCTACATGCAATCCTTTTCCTTATTTAAAATTTCTGTGAGACTTTCAAACTCACTTTGTGTCCTAACTGAATATTTTGTTCTGTATGACTAATAATTTTTGTCATAGTTTATCTTGTGAGAGTACCCAAATATTATCTAATTGATTCCCTTTATACTGTCTCCAACCTTCACGAAACTCGTGATACAACTGCAGTATTAGGGGGAAAACAAAGCCAGACTTCTTTTCCTCTGTGATGTGTATCAAAGAGAAGCTCTGTGTTCAACCTTGTTGATCTCATCAATCTACTTGGCTCGCTCTTTCCATCTTGCGGAGGAGGAAAATGGATGATGTGAAGCTGGCACTGTCAGAGTGGCAGTGATGTATGTAAAGTAAATTAACCATCTCACCTTCAGCTTTCCTGTGCAGCTTTCTCCAATGTGTCTCTTGGACTGTGAGTGTTACAGTGTGTCTGGCACTCGGAGCTGGGAGCTGCTGCCACGCTTTCTCTGGTGTACCTGACTAAATGCTCTGCCCAGCTGCTACATTGGAAACACATTGCTCTGATTTCATGTGACCATTACTGAATTCTGTATTCACTTAGCCTTTAATTGGAAGCTATATGGAGGGCTCTTATACACACTAATATTGTTAGATATAATATTAATACTTAGTAATACTGCTTATTACAAGTATTATTTTTTAAAGTCACTCCTTTGAAGATCAGGACTTAATTAGCTCTACATATTCGTGAGCAAGGGGGTTTTGAAAATTCTCGAAGTTAGTGTGGATATTTGTAACTAGGCACCTTTTACTTCTGGAACAACTTCATATTCAGTAGCCTGTCTCTGTTGCATATCTATTAGTCTGACACTGAAAGTATTATGAGAAGCATTGTCAAGTGTTACTTGATAATCTAACCATGATGCATTCACTGGATTTTCTTTGTTTTTCATAAAAATTTTGTTTTCAAAGAACTTCAGAAGGTTAGTTAAGCATGGCCTCCCCTGTCTGAATCCATATTTACTGTCATTAATCAAACCACACTTCATTGTGTGCTTTTTGCCACATCACTAAAGATAATTTCTCAAGTTATTCTGATGTGACAGAAGTTTCCTGCTTTGCATCATTGTGTCTTAAGATTTTATTTCATTCTTTCTTAAATATATTCATGGTGAGGAGATCTGAGGAGTCACCTCTTTGACACATAAAGTCATTTTCCAACACGTCTTTGGAATATAATATGTATGTTAAGTAACTCTGCTGGTCGTACTTCTGTGACCACTTGCTCTCAGTTACTGGAATACTTTTCCTCATTAAACAAGTGATAGATCTAAGGCAGATGAAAATGTCTGTAACTGGTTCTGAACAAGTATTGTAGAGGCAACTGCTCTAGAAGGCATATTTCTGTGTTATAGTTGCTTATTCTTATACTCTAACAGTGTTTCCTCTCCATTTTAGTGCAAATGCCTGAATCCAAAATGCTACTTTATCCTTCTGATACAACTGTACTTTTTGTGAGTAAGTCTATAGGTCCTACTTCAGACATGCCCTGTGCTCCTGATTGTCCACTGTGGATGTGCTAAGGAAGTGATGTTGTTCTTTCTCAGATCGTTTTCTAGTTGCTTGTGAAGAAAGAGTGCTGCTGTAAATACTCTGCTTTTAGAATCATGGAATAGTCAGGGTTGGACAGGACCTTAAAGATCATCCCAGTTTGGTAGAGACGCCTTTTCCTAGACCAAGTTGGTCAGAGCCCCATTCAACCTGGTCAGAGCCCCATTCAACCTGGTCAGAGCCCCATTCAACCTGGTCAGAGCCCCATTCAACCTTTCCAGGGATGGGGTAACCACAGCTCCTCATTCCAGTCTATTTAGCATTCAACTGTAGCTCAGCAGAGGAAAAGTAAAAAAACCTCAAGCCTTTGATGTGAGCATAACACAAATAATTGCCAATTATTAATGTCGAAAAGTAAATACTTTGGGAAATGAACATGATGTAAATCCATAATGCTCTAGGTATGGTTTTGAGTTAAAGTGAGCTCAAAATATATCATGTGAAAATGCAAATCCATCTAGATAATTTTATTTTTTTATGTTCTTATGGAAATTTACAAGGTTAGGAAAATAATGTGGTGAATAATTAGAACATAAAGTATGAGATTGCAGGAGATTTTTTTTTTGCCTAGTAATAGTGTCTCCAGTGCTGCATAGAAGAGATTTCTTAGAAACATGAGATGTTTTTAGAGACAAAAAACTCTAGAACTGATAGTTTTACAGTTTTACTACTTAAAATATTCAAGTATTTTGGTGCCACGTAGTTCAGTGAAAGGCTTTGAAGGTTCTCACTCTGATTCAACCAGATCAGGGTTGGATTGGTTATTTTAATCATGATTCCACAGTTTTTTCTGATCTTCTGTAAATTAGCACTGATAAGCCTTTAGAACAGGGCTTAGGTGAAGCCTGGTTATCATGTTAAAAATATCTGATGGGTTTAATAAGTTAAAACAGATGTAAAAGAGAGAAGTCACTAGAGAAAAAAGAGTAATAGAGAACATGTCCTCGGAGAAAAGCCTGAAATGGTGTCTGTGTGAATGTGCCAAAGTTTTTGAGTCGATGCCTTTTTATTAACTCAGACAGAACGTTATAATTGCAATGTACCTTCATCTTTTAGACCCCCCAACCAGGTTCACATCCAACTTGACATAGTGCTGGGGCCCCCAGCTGCCACACCCTTCTCCGGCAGATAATAATTTTGGGGGTTTAGCTCAGCAAGGTGAATATTATGTTTAAATATGATTCTTCCTTATTACAGAAGGGAAGACAGAATTTCATAAAAAAGTTGCTAGACCCCAAGAATTAATTTGTCTGAAAATTGGGAGGATGCTAATTGCCAACCAAATCAGATTCTAAAATAGTCTTTCAGTGAAAATATTGCTCGGGGATGGGGAAGACAAAATAGATCTTGGCCAGGTTATGGTTGTTCTAGTTATATGAATGAGGAAATTTTCTGTGATAATGCAGTATGGCCCTCTCGTTGTTCCAGTTGTCTATTGAAACAACTGATCAGTTCAAAATTAATAAACTTAACTGTGAGGCACTTTTTTTAGTATCATTATCATGACATCATGAACCTTCAAAAAGATACTGCTGTAGGAGATCAAAGAATATGAATCAGTATTACTTGTTTGTTTACAAACAAGGCATGTAAATCAACACAAAGAATAAAAGTCGTTATTTGCTCTTTCTTCTGTACTTCTTGCTTACTCACTCCAAACTGCTTTTTCGTCTAATCCTATCATTCCACCTTGCTATAGAAGCTTATTTTACTTTTTTTTTTGTTACTTCTAATTCCATTATCAACCAATTTCATCCATTCTGCATCTTCTTACATTAGGTTGTTTCACTTTGCTCGGGTTTTGATTTTTTTTCCTGACTCTATGATATGGTATGTTCCAGAAAATGCTATTCTGGGCTTCCTCCCATAGGCTTGATTTTTATAATTTTAAAATGTAAACTTTTTGAGACAGTCTGTTTCTACACTTCTGCAAGGAAACTGAGAACTCCTGCTCACTTGTGTTCACTGAAAAGTGCACTCACAGGTTTTTAAGTTCTTCATTGACTGCTATGTTCTATACCAACAAACCTGAAAGCAATATTTTGTTAAATTTTTACCCTTTTCTGTGGAAGCGTACATTAGGTATTATATACTGCATTTTAATCTCATAATTATATACCTGTAATATGTTATCAGGTGGAGGCTGGTCCTTTCTGAGTACCTCATATTTTCGTTCTAAGTTTAGATCATGTCATATTTCTGTGTATTGACTGACCTTGGGAGTGAGAACAGAAGTATCTCTACTTTTTTATGAATAAGTTGGGCTCTTTCCTTCTGGCCCTGCCATCTCAGCCCTGTGTGCGTGAAGAGGGTGGAGAAGGAAAGACAGGGGTTAATTGTCTGCTGCTTTGTTAACTCCTGGATGGAGGGATACAATGTCATATATGCTTATCTGCATGTATACATCTGATGTGGCACCTGAATACAGTGATATTTTCATTCTAGATCATTAAATTGTCCAGTAAATGTCTTTGCATCTCTTTCAAGTCTTCTTAGGCTTTTTCACTGGCTTTGTGTATTTATGAATGCCTCTGTATTAGTGTCCACTGGGATTGCTGCATACAACTTCCATCACTGCTGATGGCAATTCACTGCATAAATTCTCATTCATGAGACTGAAGATATATTTCTTTTCATTATTTCAGCAGACATCAGTGGAGCTTCTTTAAGAAATGTGTTCAGCAGAATTTAGTGCTAGTAATTTAACAAATGAGCATAAGCTTTCATAAATTACATTTAAGATGTTAACATCAAAGTTAACATTCTTGCTGCAAGTGTAGTGCCTTTAATTTCTTTTTTCTCCCAGTAAATTGCTGTTCAACTGAGCTTTAATTTATACTAAAAGAATAGTTTTAGCTTTATAGCCTTAAGACATCCACAGAGAGAATAAATTTACCTCTCTTTTGTTCAGCACTAACTGCTCTGGTTTGTTAGTGCTTCCCCTTGGATCCAGTTGGGACAAGGCATAAGGTGATGGTTGCACAAAGGCTTGGCCTCACTCTTACCAAGTTAAAGTAGGGAATATCCTCAGTTATGGAAGATGGGGATATTTGATGGCCTCACAGTTTTAATTCCCCTTTAGTCAAGCCTGTCTCTACTTTCTGTACAGGCAGCCTAAGAGGATTAACCATCTTATTTTCACTTCTTCCCTTTTCAAGCTGTGCTAATTACCAGGACTTCAGAAAGAATATAGGTGGCATTAGTTGCTTTTTAAAATATTTCCCCTGACATCTACCTTATAGATTGAGTGTATAGCCCACTATATAAATGTCTTCAGAGGGAGTATATTTTTTCCAGATCTTTATAGATTAGTTGTGATTATAACTGTCTCTTTATAGCAAAAATGTTTTAGTACAAAAGTATCAAGGAGATGCCCTAATGAACATTAACATTGTTATTTCTCCTGAGAATTGTTTGTTTATTTGTTTGTTTTCCAATACTGTTGTCATATAGAAACAAGTCAGAGTCTTACTTACTTCACTTTTTAAGACAAGACTAATAAAGTTAGAATAAGTTTCCTAAATGCTTTGAGTGTTCTGAAATGTTTTGGAAAACACTTTCAGCAGATTTTGCAAAAGGAGTTTGAAAGGACATTTGTTCATTATTGAAGACCTGATACTACTGCAGCTAATTCAGAAGTAATATATAAAATTTGCTAAGGTGAAAGTTACCTATAGCATGAATGTGCAAATAATTGAATTTCCTTTACTAAAATCTAATAAGGCTTATTTTTCTTATGCTCAAAAAAAGGATAATAAATAGACTGGTTATAAGGTTTAAAGACTAAGTTGAGTCATTTGTGGGCATCTAAAGTGAGCAATCTTAAAGGACCTCCTTTTCCATAACTCCATGCTTGGTGTTTTCTGAGAGTGCCTTTAAGTTGTATCAGTTTGAACCTCTAGTAGATACATGCCCAGAATTTTATAATCTTGACTGCTTTCTTAAGGAGCAAACATTTCAAGGTTTAGTGTTAAAATCAATATGAACAGTATGTGGCTGTCTTTTCTTATTTCCCATTGAAACTGAAATTATCTAAAGTGCATGAAAGTGAATGGTATCAGATCGGAATACAACTCAATGTTTCCTGAAATTTTAGAGGACATATGCATTTAAGTGAATCTGATTTATTGTGTTTGTGTTGGCCTAAGAGATGCTGTCATTATTTTTAGACTGGCTTTTGCAGGTTTGTATACTAGTGATAGATCCACACAAAGAAGGTCTTGCTAGTAGAAAAGTGTTTCCTGACAAAAAGGGATCTTCACAATTTGAAGATGTGTAAAGATTTGCAGTGGTTTTGAAATGGGTTTCTCCGCTCCGAGGAAGCGACTCAAGGCATTGCATTTTGTTAGAAGTAAAAAAAAAAAAAATAACACTGGAATGTTTGGTTTTATCTCTGAGTCGTTACAGAAGCAGGGCAGTGGATGAGAGGGGAAGGATGCTATCCATGCTCTGGTTACCAGGACTGAAATTAAACTTCACGAGCTTGAACAGAAAGCTTACTGTTCAGGGAGGAACAGTAGACAAACAAGTGCAAAATTAGATCTACTCAAGCTTGAAGAGAGTTGTTAAGAGGACAGGATGATAAAGTCCAATTAAGAAAGGAAATAGAAGAAGCTGAAGAACTCTATGAACTTAAATTTGTACACAGCAGATCGGTAATTACAATTGTGTCATGTTCCCTGAACCGAATTTGAGTTTATGGAGAGAGGCTTTAGTCAACAGATTCTTTTTGATTGCTGAAGGTGGTGTTTGTGTGGAAAGGGAAGATTACTGAAGTTTAGGGTGGTTTTACTGTGCCCTGGTTCAAAATTTCTCTTCAGATAATGATGAATTGTAGTCTAGTTTCATAAGGTTTATTTAATACAAACCTGTGACTGGCAATAGATGGAAAACAAAGGTTTTCTTGACTATTAGAGTTTTCTAGGCCATAAGTAAGAAACCAACCTGATAGTCCTACTGTAGTCGATACTGTAATATCTCTTTATTATTATCAAACAGACAGGTCTTTGTGACTGTATTTAAAAATTAGTATGTCCCTATTGCTTTGAGAGGTTCATGACACTTTTTGCTGCAGTTTTATAGAATTCCATTTTTGGCAAACAGATAATGTTCATTTTGGAAGCCTTCTTGATATACTTTTTCTGTGTAACAGAAAAATGAACCAGTCTTTAAAGTAAAACTTTGGAGGATATTTAAATACATAAACTGTATCCTAGGACTGAGAGTTTTGTCTTCGTAAAATAGATTGCTAGAATAAAGACTTTAGACACAGTCATCACTGAGATCCATCTGAAAATTAGAAACATCCTTTTAAATTGATAGGAGCTGTCTGAAAAATTACTGTATTAGCATAGAAAACAAACAATATGGGTATTAATTTTTTTCATGTTTCTGTGCACCTGCATAATTTGTGCTGGTTTCTGTTCTCCCTTTGTCCCATACAAATTTATTAAATTTTAAAAATATTTACAATTAACCATGTTTTGATACTTGCAAATGATGCCAAAATAAAATGGCCTTGAACACTTGCAAGGATGGAATCCACAACTTCTCTGGGTAACCTCTTTCAGTGTCTCATCACACTTTGAGAGAAGAACTTCTTCCTAACACCTAATCTGCATCACTTCTCTTTTAGTTTAAAACTAACATGTGCTTCTTAAATGAATCAAAGGAGGGTGAAACTGCCCTGCAAATTTCAGTGTCCTGTCAGAATTTAATGAAGTAAATTTAACCCTCCCTCCAGGAGGCTGTTATGGCACCATGAAAACTATTGGTTAAGGCTAATTGTTAAAATGGGATTCACAAAACCATTTTCTTTAGTAAAGCTACTGAATTTCAGTTCAACTTTTGAACTATTTGATCCAAAACTTAAAATTTAACAGTCCGTGTATGGTCTTGAATATTCTTGTGGCAAATATGAGGATGTTTGAACCCGTTGCTCTCTTGATTGTGCCACTGACATAGCTTAATTATTTTGTCTGCTCTTCCTTTCTTCAAGTTAATTAACAAACCTTTTAAATGTTTTGTACTTTAAATCACGATGTACCCAGATGCCATCATGGAGAAAGGTAAGGAATGGAACCATTACAAGTATTGGACTTGATTTCAGCTCTTAAAGCAAGAACGTCTTCCATATCATACTGAGTGGAATGCAAGATGTGTACAAGGGAAGGGCATTCAGGGCATTCCCCCGCTCCCACAAAAAAAAACAAACAAACAAACAAAAAAACCCAAACCAAAACACAACCAATCAAAAAAGGTTATTTCTATTCTGCTCTTCCCCAGCTCTCCTTTCATATGGGACTAGAAAACTTGAGAAAAGCTGATACTGTAGCTGTGAGGATTGTATTGATGTCATGACTTTATGATCTGTAGTGACACGCAAACCAGATGTGTAAAAAAATGTTTGAAAAATCAGATTAAGAGGGTAGAGGTTAATGAGTCCTAGTCTATCAGAGCTCAGTAACAGCTGCAGTGCTGGACTAGTCTTTCCTGACACCTCTCCTGTCTTGATGAGCAGGATATAAGAGAATTAATTCCTTGTGAGCACAGCCAGTGGTAGAACTGGATGACTAGAGAAATGCTATTTCCATCTTCAGTGTTTTTCAAGATTTGTTTGGATAAAACCCTGAGGAATCTGGTTGGTGCTCATAGTTGACCTTACTTGGATCAACAAATTGGTCTGGAGACCCCCTAAGGTCCCTTTCAAGGCAAATTATTCTACTATGCAATGATCATTGTCAGTAATCCTCCACCATCCTGGAGCTCAGAAAAGTTCTTTCATTGTGAGACAGGAGTTGAATTTTGAGATTTAAGGTTTTTGAGGTTTAAAATCATTCTCTCCATGGGCAAAATGCCGTCCCTCACATAAAGGTTGAATAAAGAGAAGAGTTATCTTCTTCTCTCAGAAACTCTTGAATGAAAAAATGTACAGGGAGACAAACATTAAATTTTCCTTTTGAAATTAGGCCTCTGTCAAATTTCAAACACACACTGAAGAATTTGTTTCATATATATTTGCTAGTAAAAATAATATTGATTTAACATTCAGTGCAACTTTTAAACAAAACTGACTCACAGTTTTGTTTTATTCCACTGGTACCATTCTTGTTTGCCTAAAGAAAATAGGGTTGTTATGTAGGACAGCTGTGTTTTAATGAGAAAAGCTGATTAAAGTTCTAAGTAAATCTAAAACTTGATCCTGAACTTATTCAGAAATCAAAGGGAGTGAAAATACTTGTCATTTCTTTGCCATGAACTGAAATAGGATTACAAAAAGCTGGCAGAAAAACCTTCCAGTAACAGTTACATTAACTTCAAATTTTAGTAGAATGTGTGGGTTTTATTCCAACTTGAAATGTGGTTTACCTTTTTTTTTTTCTATTATTTTGCTTAACAAAAAACCTCTACATAACGGTAATGGGAGCTTTGTTATAAACTTCCATGACTGAAATATTAAATTCAGGATTAAAAGCTTCAATTAAGTGCTTTCTTACAAAATAAGATTTTCAGTGGAATGTTTCTGTAGTAAAACAGTCGTTTCAGATGTGAGCAGCACTGAAACTAGGCTGCTCCAAGGTATGTTATCAAGAGCATTGTGTACCAAAAAGTCAGTATAAAATTGGAACTTGAACTGTCTCAAAGACAAGAATTTCATAGCAACTTCTGCAACTCTTTCCGACATTTCATTTTACATAAGGATTTTTTGGTTTGTTTTCATCCCTGGTTATTTTTTACCTATCGATGATTTTGGATTAATTACATTCAAGTGAAGCATACTTGAAAACCACATGGTCATCTCATCTGTAGTTACTGATGTGCAGTTCTCCACTTCTTCTGCCTTCCACAGAAGTGCAGTGCTCTGAAGAGACAGTTACATGTTCTGAAAGGCAAGTGCTGTGGAAGGAGTGAAAATTTACTTAATATGGTTTAATTTGCTTTTCCCTTTAACAAGGTTCTTTGACTTCATATTTTTTTCATGTTTCGCTGCAGAACCACCTTTGGTGAACATCAGATTGCAGAAGACAGTTGACATGATTCATGTCTTAAGAGTAATAAGTCTTTAGAGTTACTATCCTGCTAGTAGAAGAATAGTAGCTCTGGTAGAACTACACTATAGTTGTTTTTCCAAAGGGAGTATTTGTAAGCACACAAATGGTTTTAGCATATACTATAAAATATGAATTTCTAGTTTTCATCAGAATTATTTACTAATAGGAATAAAGACAGAAGAATAGAAGAAATATAGTCTCTATGCCTGAAAAAAATAATGTAATGTCTTCTGAGATAGCCCCAAATATTTCCTTTTCATGTTTGAGACCAATGCTTCCAAATGCATTGCTGAAAATTTCTAGGTAGGCTTCTAGAGTAATAATAGCAATTATTGTGATACAGTTTTAGAGGGCAGTTAAATTTTTCATTTCAAGCAAAACTATAACCTTGTTTATATATAACTCAAGAGCAATTCTATAGAAGTAAAGAGGAAGAATTTTCAAGAAATAATAAAATATTTGCTTAAGTATATGGCAATTGCAATCCTCATTTTTCTTTTTGACTGTTGAAACTTTAATCTGGTGTGTATTTTTGTCTCTCAGCAAGACATGAATTTCAAGGAATTGAGTTGGGTTGTTTGTTTGTTTGTTTTTAATCTATGATCTGTGTTACCAGTAAATCCTATGGGGAAAAAAACACCCTATGCAATAACTTTCGATTTGAGAAAATATATCACATTTTGAATTGGTGCATTTTTTGAATTGGGGCATTTTGAATTGATTTTGTCTTTTCCATGTAACACCAAGACCAAGATAAGTAGCTGGTGAGCAGCTTTAACTATTGCCTTTTCTTTTACTTTTCCACATCTAGTGAATGGAAGATTCCAAAATATTATATCAAAGATATATATTTCATGCTGTAGCCTTAGAACCTTAAAAAATATTGTACACTATACCAGGGAACAAATGGAATAAAGTAGACGTGGTTCTGTAAGAAACACTTCAGAGCTACAGAGAATATTAGTACATATTCTGACATCACTACTTGTGTTTTATGCAATCCTAAATTCCTTAGGGTAAGCCATCATTGAAACCAGCCAAACAAAATGTATGCACTGGGCAGGAGGAGGACAGAAATGTGTGTCTGAGTTCTACAGCAAGTGAAAAATAGGAAGGTAAAGAGACACTGAAACAGGATGGAGAAGTGAAGGCAGGAATTTACCACCTGCCTCTTGAAGGATGCAAGTCAGATAAAATCAGTTGTCTCTCACATGAATCAAGTTTCAAGGTTAACCAAACACAGTATTTTCTGTAGATGATTTGTGCCACACTGCTGTTTTTGAAAGGTATTCCAAAGTTATTCACACCTTTAGTGAAAAAGAGCCTTCAACTACCTTTCTCTTTTTTACTTTGTTATGGGTTTTAAGTTTGAGCTTCTTTCTCTTCCTAACTACAGTGTGATTGTTACTGAAGTGAGGTCTCCAAGACAGACTTAAAATTAGAACCACTTCATAAGTTTAACAGAGCCAAAGAATAAAATTTTTATTTTTTCTTCTGTTTTTTTCTGCCCAATTGTTTTCTCACTTTTTAATATCCTCTCTAAACAATTTTTATAATCCTTTCTTCTTGTCAGGAAGTAAAGCAAAAGAAGAGAAGAACAAAATTTGAGTGTTTTTAAGACAAACTTAAAAAATAATTCATTTGTCTCTGGAGACCCTAGAGCTTAGTTATTGAAGTATATTAATCATACAGGCATTAAATGGTGTGATCACTGAAAAAATCTTGCATCTATTTAGATGAGATCATGGTTCATTTTTAGCATAGCATGCTTGGTGTTCAGTACAACATGGATTCTCTACCTTGTCGTTTTTATAGTGTGCTTGAAACTTTTTTATTTCACTTGAAAATTATGGATTTGTAGTGTTTTAATGTCAACCAAAAATTTTGTACTTACTAGCTATTTCTGGTATCTGGTAACATAGCTAGTGTGCAGGACTGCTCTTATACAGTATGTGGATTTGGGAAATTGATTTATAATAAGTTAGAAAGCTCTCTACTCTTAAATATCAAGTGGTTTTCTTTGTTGGATTTGTTGCCAAGTACTTACTGCTTGCGTGTCAAAGTATGTTGTGTGGGAATATACTGTGCGAGTGAAACATGATAAAGGTAATCAGGTGGTTCCATTTGTGATCTTAGTTGTGAGAAGAATAAGCAGAAAATAACATAATGTACCAGTACATGACTGCATTTATTTTACAGGGAAGAAAAACAAGGTACAGGAGTGGTGTGAGTTTGTCTGTTGCTGGATGAGAGGAGAGAAATGAGTAGCACTTTTTTCCTTCTTGGAAAACTTATCCTTGACTTAAATTGACATGAGAAGTGGGAGAACACACGGCAGGAAAATGGAAAAGGTTTCAAAGCTCCATTTCTTAACCTTCCTAACTTTCAAACAAGGCAAGAGTGAATAAGGAAAACAACTTGCTTATTTCACAGTGCATTTGTAAACTTGCCTTGATAGAAATTCTGTTACCAGATTGGCTTTCCTTACCTTCCAGCTGACTGTGACACAGGTTGTTTGGGTGTTTTTGTAGATTTCATACCTGTTAAGTAGTATGGGTTTTTACACTGGCAGATATTCTTTCCAAATTCTTCTTGAATAACATGGAAAAAGAAACCAGTAGATAATTAAAAAAAGCAAGATTCTGAGCAATCAGAAGGTGTTTTGCTATAAAGGCTAGTGCTGCTAAATGTATTAAAAAATCACCATGTGGCCCTTAGGAAAATAAAATCTAGTATTTAAATAGCCTCAAAGCTAGCAAATTGTGAAAAGTCCTTTTTTTTTTTTTTCTTTTGCTTTGAAACACTTTCAGTTCATTTAATTTCAGCTGTTATTTAATTTCTCTAATGCCAGTATGGTAATTTTCCAGGAGTGGAAGTTCTTTCTCTTCCTCCCCTTGCTTTTTCTCCTCTCCTATGTGGATATTCCTAATGATGAAGAGTTTTATTATTTCATATCTTCTTACCTTACAAGTTTTCCTTGTATCTTCTTAGCTTACAAGGGTGGTAATTCATCTGTTCTCAAACAGTTGGTTTTTTAAAAAAGTGTTTAAATGTCTTTCAAATAAAAACTGAAGAAACTTAAACCATGCTAAAAAATAAGTAGGCTTCTGACAATAGTTTTCAGAGGGTTTTTTGGCCTGTAAAACCTGTGGCTATGAGAAAGGCATTTGGGAGTCTCAAATATGATGTGCAAGCCATTACTCTGAAGATTTCAGGTCATCTCTTGCTCCAGTAGAAATTTGTATGTCTCATCTTAGAAGACAACAGCAAAATTAGGTTTGTAGTTGAGTTTTTCTCTTTCAATAAACTAAAAACTTTTATGTGGGTTACTGGAAATTTTCTTCATACCTCATTCTTAATCAGATGTGAAGCTCCTGTATCAGCATTACACTCCCATAGTAAAAGACTACTTTTTAGGTTCTTTAGGAATCAGTCCATGGTTTCCCTTTTTGAATACTTCTGGCCCAAAGGATTATTATTTCAACTTTGAGAAATTTACTGGTACTTGACCTCATATGTAGGAAATATCTGACATTAAATGATAACATGAAACTTTCAATAATGACATAAATTGACTGACAATAACAAGCATTTAGTAATCAGTGATGCTCTAATGCTTCCATGATGTACTGGCTAACTTTAATTATTGACTGATTTTTAATGAGGAAGTGTGTGCTATTGATCCATGCAATGACTAAGCCTGAAAACTCATGGGTGTTAAAGAACTAATGATGATGATCTAATGGTTCTTGTTTACTTTGACTGAAGACATTTATAATACTTCTTATCCATAGATTCCATATTCCAGTGCTGTCTCATTTTCTTAGATTTAATTATATATGTCCTCATATTCTTTAATTTTAATTAACATACAAAAGCTTTTCTGTTGTTTCTGGGAAAAGATGCTAACTAATCTTTTTTCCTCAGAGAGGAGCTTGAACCTGGTTTATATTTTCCAAGCCCATCTTACTCACTTTAATCAGGCTGATTGATGCATGAACTCTGGCCATTGGGAAAACTGATGGTCAAAACCAGGGTTCATTAGTTGTTAATTCCACTGAACTGGCTCTAATCCCCATTAAATTTTCTGACAGCTATGTTGTTCACAGATGAATATAATGAATTAGTTGATGTCTATAGTCAGTCATTTCAGACTATACTATTTACCATCACAGGCTCAATACTGCCACTTCTGATACTAATTCCATACGTTTTCATGCTCTGATTTACCTTCTTAACTTGAACTGATTTAATTGTACATGAGTTAATTCAGGAGCCTTGGGCAACTTTTCCTTAAAAATTTTCTGATGATAATTTTAGATTGTGTTGCAACCCTTTGAACCTCTCATAGGCATATTCTGCCTTTGGCACAGCTGTGAACTCATAAGTCTTTTGAACCAATCAAGCTTTAACCTATTATTTTCATCTCCACTTATTCTGAATATCTTGTGTGGTTATAGTTTACCTCTGATTATCTGGTTATCACAGAGCTTACCTCTGACCCTGGTGAAGGTCTCTCTCTCTCTTCGGTTGCCAATAATCTGAGCCTCTGCCAAATGGAGTTCATAATTTTTTATACTAACTGTCATAGATGGATGCTTCAGAGCTTCCAGTACCTTTTTAGGCCAACAAATTCAATATCAGGATTTGTGTAGTGCTTAACAGTAACATGATGAAACCTTGCCAATTCAGCAAGCCTGTGACTGCACAGGCACACTCCATGACCGCAGCTGATGTGTTTATCTCCAGTCAGAAACTGAACTGAACAGCCACTAAAAATGCCACAGTGAAAACTGGGCAGTTGTATTAACTTGTCTGAACTGTCTGTTGTTCAAAAAAAAAAACAAACTTGTTTTCTATGTTCTTGAATGTACAATTGATTTCTCAAAAACAAAACCAAACAAAAACCAATCCTGCTGATTATCAGTGGTCTGTTGGAAAGAGTACATGTTGCCAAGTATTCGCTGCAACTGACTCTTCAACATCTCTAATCTTGTCTCCAGTTCATTTTCATAATGGGAAATGTAATTTTAATACTGGTACATTATGGACAAGCTTCTCATCTCTGGAGATCCAAAGCTCTTAAATGCCTTGAAAACATTTAAGAACAGCAGGAATCAACTTGACATAACTTTGTCTGACTGACATCAATTTTCATCTGTGATCTTTGGGCAACACAAGCAGTTTCTTTTGGAGATGCTAAGAAAGTAAGTACATATGTAATATAGGAAAGGTGATTATCCTGTTCCTCAGCTGGATTCCTGAGACACATACAATATCTCTGCAACAGGCAATGCTAGGAAAGTGTTTGGTATTCTTGAGATAAAATCCATTCAGCATTTTCTCATTTTATTACAAGACTATTTTTTCCAAGACCATTAGCCAACAGAAATTTCTGAAAAAGTCTAATTCTGTTACACATCAGAGTTATGGCCAATTTTTTTTTAAATTTTGGTTTAGACATTTATGTTAGCATTTATCTGAAGGGTGCCCAGATACTGAAATCACCCTGTAGAGACAGGAAATTGATGCATTGAAGTCCTATTATTTGGGATTATTCCCAAACTATTTTTATATCTCTAAACCTGTTAGAAGCAGGAAGCATTAGGATATGTGGGATAAAGAGCTGATGAACAATACATCTGTGTTCTGAGGGTGGCACCATCACTTTCAGAGTACCAGTATTCTGACAAAAATACTTCTATGTGACTGAAATTCTACGTAACTTCACACCACATTCAGGCTTGGGGAATGGGAAGATCAGTAATGTGTCTTGGTTGGTTGGTTTTGTGGGGTTCTACACTCCCAATATTAACTTACAACTTATTTCTCTGGATGCTGGGAAAAGTGTGGGACAAGTAGGTTGTATGCTTCAAAGATAAGGCAGTTGAGTGAAATACAGTCAGTTATTTTAAAATTCCTTCCATTCCTCCTCCACTCTTTTAGCAAAGTAGCCAATGATTAATTTCTATTTGTCTTGTTTGGTTGGTTCTGTCATGATATAGTCATTAATTGAATGGTGACATATCCAGCCACCATGAGTGGTTCAAAGAAAAACTGCTAATGTGGTCACTATTAACAGAAATAATCAAAGTCAACTGACAAAATCTGCAAAGTTATAGTTGCCCTTCACTTTGACAGTAGGTTTTTAGTATCTATATTCAATCTCAACAGCACTGCAAATTTTAATCCTTTCCATGGTGTTATTTCATCTTTTTCTTTCCATTCTCTACCATAACCCTGTTGCTGCTGATCTGGTTTGGCACTTCAGCAGCAAAGAGATGAAAGCTGACAATGAGTCCAAGCTATGCATAAATATTGTGACAATAGCTATAACATTGAAATTTTGTTGTTTTTGTGGAGTGGCTACTAGCAAAAAATATTTTCTCTTTTTCTAGTCTTCACACAATGTAATTATTCTTAGTCTGAAGCATTTAAATGTATTAAACAGTGACTTGTTCTGTTTGTCTGCTAGTCTTTAAAGTCCAGTTCAAGTTTCATGCAATGCCCCTTAACCATGTTAACCAGCAGCCCCCAGGTAGGTAAGGAGCCTTTCCCAGGTAATATTCAGCACCTCTAAGAATTTGCATTATCTAAGTTGTGAGTTTTAAAATGAGAGTTTGCATGCACACTGTAGACTGGGATGGGGATGGCAGGCTCCATAATTGTCTTTTGAACTTTGTCCTAATGTGCACAAGACTTTCTTCAAAAAATCTGATAAACCCAATGCAGAAGTGCCTGCAGGACTCCTTTTATCTAGGGAGTGACAAGATGGATCCTTTAATTGCAGGTCATATTTCTAAGTGGCCAAATGCTACTGAATGGTCAGAAGTCACCAAGCCATGAAATGTAAAAGATCCTGTGGCTGGTTCCTGCAACTACACTGGCATCTGAGTGTTTAATTCTGTATATCACGCTCTTCAACTTGGCCCTTAGTGCTCTGCTGCTACAATCTGTAATCTCTGTGCCAGGACACTTACATATTTTCTTTCTGTAAGGAATGCCAAAGCACATATTCTAATTACTTAAACATTTCTGTGACAGAAAACGCAGCATTTTACAGCTACTTTAGGGTTGTAGTTTGGTACAGTACCGAAAGAATGAAAATATTACATAAAATTATTTCCCAAAACCCAGGAGGTAAAATTCTAAATGTTATAAAAGTATGTATTAAAGCATTCATCTGCATCTTATCTCTTCCATGTAAGAAATAAAAAATCATGATCATATCCAAAGCGAAATTGTCTGGTTGAAAACACTGACAGTTTTTGTTTGGTTTCACCTATTACTCTTATGGTAATTGCTGCAAGACCAAGACAGGCCAAATTCTGGCCATGTAAAATGTTTCTTTTAAAATCATTATTTGTGCTGAAGAAATTGTTTGAGACATTTCCTATATTTTGATTCTGCAATGCTTATTATAATAACTGTATTATTTTATATGTAGCACTGAAGGCAATTGCCAAGTGCTCTGTATTGCCTTTGGAAGCTGTTGACAAGCAGATTTTATCGTTAATGTCTAAAGCTTATGAATGTTACTCAGCTTCATGGGCTGAGATTTTTAAACAGTGCTTTTTCAATTGCATGAAAAATCATAAATGCTGTTAAGTTTCTAGTTACTTGATCTTTTGACAGCATGTGGTGATTTTAAGTGACAATCACTCTGCTTCTATATTGAGATTTACATAATGGAAGGTAAAATGCAGTCCTTGTGCTATTGCATTTAGCAGTGTAATTCAGTTACTCTAACTTGTAGTACAAATATGGGTAAATTTTGACTTCTCCAAGCCAATGTAGTGAAAGGCAGTAACAATTGATCACCTGAAAACCCACCACAGAAATAATGAGAGAGAAAAAAATTGTTCCATAATTTTTGTTAATTATTATTTATATTTGTCGTCTTTAAAAAAATGGAAGTAAGATCTTATTTTGGCCTCTTCTTGGCAAAAAAAGCTTTTAAAGAATGAAATGCATTTATGGGGAAAAAATGTTTACTAATCAGAAATATAAAAGTGAGCAACTACTAAGTTTTAGTGTTTGACAATGTGGAAAGAAAGCAAAGATCCATATCTAATATAATGGAACATTAATCATCTTTTTCCCATGGATTTTCTCCAAGAGTTATTGAAAGATGAGACATTAGGCTCTAATCTGAGAAATCTTGATAAGATGAAAATTATTATACTTTTATCGTTCAAATGTACTCGATAATTTTATTTTTAAAGTATTTTCTTCTTTAATAATTAATTTAGGAAAAATCAATAACTTGAGAGTCAATTTTGAAAATAATTCCTAATTGGCTTACTTGGCATGCAAGTTGTTAAATGTAGAAATCATTTATAAGGTTAAATAATATTTTCCTTATTTTACTATTTTTAACATCCTATTGTACTATTGAATAGAGATACTACATTGTTACATAAAAAGTGATGTGCACTTCCATTTTTTCATATAATTTTTTTTCTTAATATGGACCTTAAATGTATGTAATAGAATGATGGATTTCATGTGCAATGCAGGTTGGTAAATATATTCATTTTTCTGCTGTGATGAAAGCAGAATAAAAATTAAAGTAACATAAGTAACAAAATAATAATACTGGAACAATAGAGAAATAAAAATAATAAACAACAACAGAGTACTAAAAATTTAATATTAAACATGAGAAACATATACCTACTGATTACATCAGTCTGTCTAAAATATGGTAGTTAAAATTTTAGATGCAAAATTCAGTCCGGAAATCACTTATGTCCTTCTTCATAAGGATAGAGTGCATGTCTTGAATTTTAATAGTGTTGTTTGACAGTGGGAACACTGCTAACAAACTGCACTTAGTGTACCAAAGGAGCTGTCTGAAACAACAAAAATAGCCCTTAATTATTTATATTGCAGGCTCCTAATCAGACTTCAGGTGTATTTGAAAGAGAAATCTATACGCTTTTCTTGTCAATCATCAAAGTCCTCATTAAAACAAGGATCGTGTTACACATGCAAGGTGGAATTTTGCATTTGAGAATGAAAATATGAAGTTCTAGTCTACAATGTCAATTTTTATTTGCATTTACCTTCATCAAAAGGACATGGAAATAATACACATATAAAACATATATTAGTGTTCTAAGTCATTTATTTCACTGTGGTTTAAAACAAGTATCCTTCTCATGTCCTTGTGAGACTTTTAACTCACTCGTCCCAAACAGTTCTGTACCATCCTCCTGTGTGTTTGTTTCTGTGCAGGTCCTTCAGAGAAGTCATTTTCTCTAGCAGGGAAGAAAAAAGGCATTGACAGGAACTTATTGAACTCAAGTTGAATATGTAAATGGGTAGTCCTTAGGATCAGAAGTATTCTTATTGCCCAACAAGCTGAATTTCCTGCCCTTCCTTTGCTCCATTTTTATGCCTTTGAGACTTTTCTTAGATGATGGACTGCATGTGACTAAGAAAGGGTTGTGACTCCACTTGCTGGATATGAAAATAAATTCAGAAGTTTAAGCATGTTTAAACCCTTTAAAATAAAATGTGTAGGGTTGTTTGAAAGGCATACTTTGTTATCAAATCAAATATAATCCAGGTACTTTTGTGTGCCAACAATTAGGCAAATATATTATTAAAATAGCTGATGTAGCTTATGTGGCCTCACCTTCAGAAGAATGAGGAAAGCAAAATCTAAGTGATTTGTCAGACGTGTATTTAGCTGTGCACAGGGCAGGAATGATTTAGGTTTGTTTCTAAACAAGCACCTAATACTTGCAAAATTACGAGTGTACATTGTACCCAAGTTCTAGTCATCACTCAAACCAGACAGGGAGTTTACATGAAGTATTTAAGAAGTTATTGGTATCAACAAGCAACTGGCAAATTTTAAATTTCATCTGTTTGAAGTTTCAACAGTAGTAATTTAGAAAATATTATAGAGATCTTTGATCATAGAGATAATATTGAACAGCTTTATCAAGTTGTTCCATTGCAGATATTGACTATGTACGTCATTGCTTAACCATTTGAGGTCTAGGGAAAAAGTTTTAGGAAAATTTTCAGGAGTCATATCAGACAAAGTGTCTGATGTTGGATGCTTTAGGTAAGTATCATAGATGGTCAGGGTGTCTTTGTTTTTCTCACAGGTCATCTGAGGAATCTCTTTAACCACGTTTTTCTCTAGGACTGTATCTCATGGATTTCTTCCCCAGCTTTGTTTTTCTAAGTATGAGATTATTTGTTGTCTATCCTTTTTAACTCAGGGATTTTCATGCATCTTCCAAATCTGTCATTTTTGCATAAATTTTCCAAAATATCCAGAGCTACAATAATGTTCTTCCCTTCTACCCTGGCTTCCTTTTACAACCTGCCAGTACATTCAGGTGACTCCTATGCAATGTTGGTTAGTGCTTTCTAGTGCTGTTCTTCATTGTCCAACTAGAATTTTATTGCTACATTTTGGAGAGTAAATTGGAGAAGCAAAAGAACCTTTTATGGGTTTTCTGTGACAGTAGGATAAAGGGGGAAAAGAATAGTTACAAGGACAATTTTAATGGAATATATTCTTATGTCAAAATGCCTCCATTGCAGGCAATTCACTGTAGCATAGAAAGCATGAACCTCTATTGTTTAAAGTGTCAAGGAAAAATTGCATAATTTTAGTACATGTTGATTCTTCAGTGAAGCCATACAGTCTGTCTTAGTATACTATAATTACAAAATATTGAAGGCATGATAATGAAAGATAATGGATAGAGACTAAAATGTTCCTGCTTCAGTCTCATGGTAACTGACCCTGCTCACTTAACTTGTTTCTTTAACTTGATAGTCCTTCAATTTTAATTTTTTTTTATTTTTTCTCTTTTTTTTACAAAAGCAATTCCTGAGCATTTCTTTTTTTATTTGTGTTTTTTTTAAGAGACATAAAAAGACATAATATTTTTTTAAGACATCATTACTCTAACCAATGACAGATTATTTCATATTCATTCAAGCATTGCAAGATGTCAGGGCATGTGTCTGCTGAATGTTTGCTGTTTTCTCTCCTAGTACAGAAACCCCTAATTAGGTTATTTGCTGTTTATACTTAAGTTTGTGGACTTGTCTGCATGATTCGATGTACTGATGATTCCTGAGCCAGCTCCAGGGTGCTGGTGTGTCTGCAGGGCTCAGTACAGTGCCCTGCAGAGATGCCAACTCCAGTTCCGACATAGTATATCCATGTCTTCAGGGGACAGAGATCAAATGAATAGGTTCATCTGAGGAGCAACTTTTGATTCAAGTTCTAGAGCTTGTTTAGACGATGCTCATTTGAACCTAAGATCAAAAAGCGATGAGTTATTGACTTGGCTAGGAGTAGGTGTTCAGGGGTGGTTTCCTTAGCAGCTTAGTTAATCCACTTTGTACTCCTTCTAAGGAGTTGAAATCAGCAAAACTCACAGGTTTTTTGACATTTAACTTCAATTATGAATAATGAGGCTGCAAACTTACTGTAGACATGTAAATACTTGAAATGACTGTTGAGACACATCATTTTTTCCGAACTGGCCACGACTTAATTAGTGGCAAATAGAAGAAAATATAAGTTCATGCAGTAAAGGGCTCTGTAGTGTCTGTGAAGGGAAAAGATATCATCTAAATTCCACAGAGTGTGCCATAGTCATCAAGGAGAAAACAGATTTTATTGATACCTAGCCAGAACTGGACTTTTATTTTCCAGTGTGGAGAAATAAATAGGCAGGAAAAATATTTGTTACCCTGTGACATTTATTATTTATGTTAATATTTTACTGGAGTATTGCAAAATAGAAGATATTAAAGATGGAACAAGAAGATATAAAGGTGGAACAAGTCCATCTTTAATCATTGAAAGCAGAAGCTGTTTGGTTCAGCAGCACAAGTACTAATACACATTATGCTCAAGCTCAGAGGCCTTTAATGATATAGTATCATGGCATTGCTTAAAAATAAACTAGTTGATTTGTTCCTTCTCTATTTTTGGAGCAAATACCTGGTATTCACAGTCAGATTAGATGAGGGAGCAAGGAGGGGAAGGAGGAACATGGAAATGTAGAGGAGATCAGATGGAAACAATCAAAAATAATTGTTTATACAAGGTTTTTCTTAACAGAAGTTATTGACTTCTTACATAGTTTGTTACACATTCAGAAAAAGTACTGTCCAGAGTATGGGAAAAATAACCTAACATGAATAAGTTTTATTGAAGAAAATCTAGCTATAAACAAAATTCTGTAACAGGCTACTTTGAAAACACATGAAGGAATCTCCCTCTTCTTTTTATCCTGGAAATCTTAGTTCTGCTCTTATTTTTTCTAGTTTTTCCTTAATCATCTCATTTGCAGATGTAACTGACCTACAGTATTTCTTATGTAAAAGGAAAGTTATTTTATAATGTGCTTTTTAGATGCACAGGCCTCACTGTTGTTCCAGACTTAACTGCATATATTACAAGACTGAATGCCTTTAAAAAAGTCAAAGGTCTGTGGAAAGAAATTGCAAGAATAAAAATGCAAAAGTCACTAAATGTAGTCACTGCTATTAATGGAGACTCTGTTCACAAATTAAACCCTGTATCTTTAAAACTGCTCTACTACTCCTGTTACTGTATCTTCCCTGTTGATGTTTCCTATGTTAATTTTCTGATGGGAACTATCAATCTGAAATCCGAACCACCACATCAGTGTTATGTAGGAAACAAACAAAATCCTTTACATGTTTTAGTTATTTTTTCAATATTTCTACACAAAAGCTGACCTTTAAATAACACTACCCTCAGTTCTCTGGAAATTACTTGTGTTTTCCTGATTCTGTTTGTTTGTTCCTTGTTCTTTCTTTTCTTGCTCAGGGCTAGTAAAAGGTTTAACAACATACTAAACCAAGTTTATTTGGATTCAGATGGCAAATTAAGTGGTATCATGATAAAATTTCTTTATCATTGTTTTATAGATGAAAATTACTTTGTGAACTTTTTTGCATTACTTAAAGTAGGAAAACAAGGAAGAGTTTTGGAAGAAGACTGGAAATAACTAGTTGTCTTTATTGTCTTTGTACAATAAGATTTCTTTTTTCCTAAAAATACAGCACTTAAGAGATTGGGCTGTGTGCTCACTCTGAGTATTTATAACCTATTACTTTTGGAAATGGTATTAAATGTATTAATACATTTCTTGCTCTTTCTAAGAATCTCTAATCTGCATCCTTTTCCCCATTTTATCTCTCAACAGTCCCAACTGAAAAAAAACCCAACTTGCTGTAAAATGAGATTGATTTGAGCTACTACTAGAGAAAATCTCATGGAGCAGTTTGCCTGACTGGGGTTAGAATTAGGAATGACAAGAAAAATATTACTGGTATTTATCCTGACCATTACCTGGTTGTTGCCCGCTGAATGAACTGTGAAAGCAATTAAATAGTGATTTAAACTCACAGTTTCTGTTCTTTGTTCAGAGCAACAATCTCAGAACAGTTGAATGGTTTGGTAAAAACTTGGGCCCCAGAATGGATCCCTTTAAGACAGTCAGAATTTGGCCTTTTTTTCTTTTTTTTTTCCCAATAGTGTATAGGTTTTATATTGATTGTGGTGCTTCCAGCTTTTCCCTCCTTCCTTCCCCCATGTTCATATCCTTTTAGCCCACTTGAATAGCTATGAGAGTATTCTGTTTGGTTATAGATGTAGATATAAAATGGGGGTGCAATAGAAACACATCTACAGACAAGTACAGTTGTTTATGTAAAGCTGATTATACTATATTTTAAAAAATGCATGGAAAAGTTCCCATACTGTTTACAGAAGTTTAGTTTCCCCATGTGTTTTGAAATACTGGTTAATGGTGATTTTAGACAGAAATTTTTTTAGTAAATATTTTGCATATTTTTTAGTATGTTTACACATTTTTTCAGTGAGAAAAATGCTTTTTTATTACTATTTATTTTTTTAATAGTGTATTTTAGTGACTCCTGTTATCTTTAGGATCTCCAATCTCTTAAGTGTGCTGAAGATAATCCAGTTCAGTAGCTAATGCAGAAAAAGATAAGATCTAATTAGTGCTCAGTTTGGGGTTTTATTTTATTCTGTTGAATAAGGTGAACTTTTTCCTAGTATTCCTAGAAAGGCTACTCATTAAAATGGGAACCAGAAATATGCCTCTGGTTTTCTGCAATTTATCTGGAAGTTATATTAATGGTAGAATTGCAGCAAGTAGTTGCTTAGTGACTCAGGCCCAAATCATATGAAAGATTATACTAATATTTTGCATTATTGAATAATTAGTCTAAGTGTGTGTATGACAGTGATGCTTTGCTATAGTAGGAATAGGGTGTCAACATGGAAAACTGCAGAGAGTATACAGAGTGTGTGTCCCAGTTGAGTGAATTGTTAAGTCATGTGTAGTAGGAAATTATCACTTTAGTTACACAAATCTTTTTTAGGAGTTTTTAAAACAGAGAATAAAGGCCCATAATAGAGATAGGCTATTCTTCTGTAATTCAAATGCTGTATTGGTTTTAAACATATGCTATCAACAACACAAACCTTGTACCTGCAGTCTTATATGAGGTCAGATCTGTCTGTTTTGTAAAGAACTGGGGATGAAATGAGCCACGGAAAAGTTGCATTTGCCACATGACTCAACTAGAGCAACCAATATTAATGGAGAAGGAGAACTGGATTTACCAGTTATCAGCATATCCATAACCAAATGTCGTGGGTCTTTAAGTATTTCCTAAACTATTTCTTCTGTTTTCTAAGACAACTCTTCAATATTTCTTGGTTTAAGTTCCTGATAGGTCTTTTCTTCACACAAATATCTCTGTCTCTCCACCCACTGGGCCTTCTCCCCAAGTGCTATTGGGAGCACACAGCTCAAGTCACTGATATTTTTCCCACTGAAATGGAAAATGATGCTGTCTGTGTGCATTCTTATAGCTCAGAACTTCAGTATTTCAGTATTTTAGTCCTTCTGGGATACTGTACCTCTGTCAATGCAAACACATTTACCTGTCAGAATATTTTGTGTAAATAGTAATATAAATAGTAGAAATAGATGATGCATAGTTCTGTGCAGGAGGATGTGTAAGCTATCTTACTAAAAAAATTCTTACATTTCAGCATGTTGATGGGACTGTGAGTAATATAGTGAGTTACTGTATTAATAAACGTCTTTTACTTCATTACAAAATTTCCAGCTAGACCCTTTTTGAATTGTTCCTTGTCTGTTTAGATTATTAATACTCCCAGTTAGGGTGAGACAGGTGCTATTGCAACTTGTTCAGCCCCTTTCAACATGGTTATGTCGGTAAAGGCTTCTGCCTTAATTCTGAGACCCACCCATAATTTTCAATTCATGACAAATTGGATAGAAAATTAAATTATTTTGGTCTGTTCATGGAAGCAAGTACATTAGGTTTGTTGAGTTTACTCACATGGTTGTCTACTACTTTGTCTTAGGGCATTCATTGACTGGCTGAAGACAATTGGCTTAACAATAATAGGAACACAACATAACCTTTTTAACTTGAGGCTTTTCATGGATATTAGAATAGCTGAAACTCAAGAAAGGCAGTACGGTTTGTGTGTTTCTCAGTGTTTTCTATACTTTGTAACTGAGTCAAGTATTTACAGAGGTATGTGATAGTTCCAGATTTCCATTCTCTTTGATTATTCTTTGTATGAATCTACCTATACAAAAAAGACTTTCAAAAAACATCCTAAACTCTATTTAGTGTCTGTTTTGTAGTAAGGATGGATTTTATCTGTAGTTTTTAGCCTTTCCAGGCTTATTAAAATAATCAAACTTTTTTTGAAAGTAAGTTTCTGGGAGTTTATGAAAATATCTCATAAGTTGAGAAATTATTATGTTGGAGACCAAACTAATTTGAAAAAGCCTCTTTATAACTGAAAGCTTTCAGCTAAAATAGACCTTTAGGGAAGACCTCATACTGTTTGAAATTAATGCCCTAATTTTTAGATTGCAGCTCTGTTCCAAGACATTCCTTGTTAAACTCTTGGAAAATTAAAAGCATTCATTCGCCTGGAAAATGTGATCATTTTATGTAAGTGAAACGTAAGATAAATTCTTATGAAATCAGCTAAGAAGTTAGAGTGAGATAAAGCCAGTCCAACATCAACTTGTGTCTAATGAGTTTATATAAATATTTTATGATGTTATGTCTGAAAAATACACACTTTTCTGAACAATGTGTTTGGAATGCAAAATCTGGGTAGGAAGTAGACTCTATGGAAGCAAACCATAACATACGCTTTGTGGCTTTATCTGTAAACTAGAGATGCCAATCCTTCTTCCTCTCTTATTTACTTTACTTACCTTTTTCCTTATTTACCTTATTACTCTCTTATTTACCTTATTTCTTTAGACTACATAGGATTTCCGCCTACTGTGGAAATATCTTGATTTTTTTCTATAATTATAGTGTAACTTACATACTTTAAAATATAGTGTTGTATTAGAATATATGTAGTTCATAAATTAATTGTTATCTCACCTATATTATCAAAACTACATTTTTATTGGAGAAATTATCACAAAAGACTAATTTAAAAATAAGAATGTCTTAATTGCACAGTGGTGTTTCTATGAAAGTCCACCTAAAAATTAAAACCCAGGATTCTTATGTGACAAAACCAGACTTAAAATGCCTATTCCTGAAATATTTAAATATGAAGAAAAGAAATTTAAAAGTTTCCCTTAATTTATTCTGTTGTTTTTTTTGGGGGGAGGGTTATCTCTGGATATGGGTTTGATTTTTTTATTGGTAGATCTATTGGTTAGTATGGTGAAATAACTAACTTTGAGTGACAGAAACCACTAATATGAGAAAATAAAATAAAAAACATTGTTTTCAGTAGGAGTTTCGCTGAGTGTTAGTGACCAAATACTTTAACCATTTTTAGTTTTCTTAAACTGTTGTGCTAATGATCTGTCCAGCTGATTGATTCCTTAGTCAACTGTTATTTCTGTGTTTCTTTTCCATCTCCTTTCTTTTTCCTCTCTCTCCACCCCACTCCCAGCCATGAAATTTTAAGTCTTAGAACAGTATACCTCTGTTGGTTTTCACTACCTCTATACCTGAACCTTTTAAAAAAGTTCTTTTTGTAAATATTAAATTAACGTTAGTTCTATAGTATGCCATTTTTTCCTGCTGCCATACAGATTCTTCCAATTTTCTTCCAACACTGTAAGAAGGATGTCAGCTAGTTTGAACAGCAATCATTTTATCCCTTTTTCTCTTTTAATTCTGAAGAAGGAAAATGCTTTTCCAAATTGCTGACTTCAAGGTACAGTTTGACTTGTACAGTGAATGTAACTGTACTATGAAAAAAAATTGTTTCATCTGAAAGATTAATTTTCACTCTTAGAGTTGTGGTTTAACCAGGCTTCCAGCCAAACAATTATTTTAGGTTTATACGTATTATATATCCATAGTCTCCTAAGAGATGTCATTAAAGCCTGGTAATTTTCAGTCTTTTGAAAAGAACATGCAGTTATGAATAAATGCTTTAGCATTAATTTTTGAGGAAAAAGCTAGGGGACTTATTTGTGTGCATTTCATTAATGGGATTTGAACAATGAAAACTCCCTGTGCTTCCCACAGTAAACAACTTCTCGTGTGATTGCAGTTTAATCCGTAGTTTTGCTCCCCGCTATGAGCTAGATAATGCAAAACTTGGAAGAAGATCAGATCATTCCCTGTTGTATGTGGTGCGTGCTTTGCAATGCCAGAGACGTGTTGCAGTGTCACAGGTGAAGGAAACATTGAGGTGGGATCTGGGGGGATCAACAAACAAACAAACAAACAAAAGTCGTGTTCTTTGGTGTCCAAACAGATGGTGCTTCCACAAATTTTGGCCATAACATGGAAGGTTCTATTGAAGCAATGTGCCCTTGGCTCACAGCCCTTGATATGTTTTTTCCCTGGTGGTTGTACCAGGCATCCAAGGTTACATTCAGGAACAGCTGTTTTGCACAGATTGTAGCAAATTTGATGTCTGTCTCTCAGTTGCAAAAGAAATCCAGCAAATGTGGGTGAGGAGTGAGGCTGCTCCAGGAGTGTCATGAGCAAAACAAGCTGTGTGGTCCAGGGCACATCACTGTGAACTAAGAGTTTGTATCGGGTGACTTTTAAACTACCTTTTGTCTTTTTTAGTAGAGGTGCTGTTTTATTAAAATTCTCTCAGGAGTTCAGATGTAGATAATTTAAATTTTAATGTTTGTTCCTGATGTTAAACTCCATAGATAAATTCCTACGAAAAAGTAGAAATGCCTCTCAAGTAATTGCGCCAGTGAAGAGCATTCAAAAACATCACTAACTCTGCTCATCCTCCTGTTCAGTTCTCATTTCTCATTTTATTTTGAAGTGAATCTGAGATGATCTTTGAACATGAAAAGAGTGTGAAAAAACTTTTTAGCAACATGAGACACATAAATGTGTTTAATGAAATTGAGTATAAGACCAACTCATTTTTACTTAAGACATATTTACATGGGAATACGACCAAATAAGGGTTGGATATGCTTTTACTTTAAGGTTCTCTTCAGTTAAAATTGTAGCATTGCATGTGCATAAAAACAATTTTGATAAGTACATATTTTAGAACAGCCATTAAACAGGATCTATTCTAGAACATATACGTAACAGAAGTATTGGAAAAACAAGTTAGCATAGGATGTACATTTGTACATGCCAATACATTAAAACTTGCAGTTGATATTGTTTTTCAGACTACATTTTACAGTCAGTTATCAACTGTCCTTACCAAGTTTTCTCACTGAATTCAAGGTAACAGCTCTTGAAATGTGAGACAAAAATCATTCCCTCCTCACAAAGTCACACCATTCCACCCTAACACACGTATGTTAACACATAACATGTCTAACCTATTCAGGAAGGCCTCTAATGATGGTGGATCCATAGGCTGTAGAACTTGGGAGTTCAGGGTTACAGGGCTTGAGTCTTTTTTTCCAAGTATCTGATCACATCAGCAAATAATTCTCCTATTGTCAAAGAAAGAAAGGGCATGCAGTAAGGAATATTGCATCTATTGTCAATTTATAAGAATAAATAGAATTTATGCTGTACTCTAAGCCTAAAAGAAAGGGAAAATGTTCCTCCTGAAAACTGGAAGTGGCTGGAAGGTTCTATCAGCTGCTCAGTCTCATAGTCATTGGTTAACATTTTGTGCCAGGATGCATTTATGTTGATTGCAACCTATTTGGAGAACTCACTTACTCTGTGGTTGGTTGCCTCCTTAGTTGTGAGAGACTTTGATCATCTTCCACATAAAGAAAATCTTCCCATTCTATGATTGATGTGGAAGGTTTTCTAGTTCATCTCTTCTTGGTGTTTCTGTGCTAAAACAGTTGATAAAAACGAATTAGCAGGGTAGCACTTTCTTAATGTGGTTTAATCCTTATCTGGTTTGGTGAACTTGGTTTATTATTTTACTGAGAAAACTGAACAAGTGTGTTCCAGAAGCAAAATTAGATAGGTAGGAATGGACTTGACGGATGCATTTCTTAATTTCCTGCTGATTGTTATTGTCATTTTCAAGACCAGCTATATAAAATTGTATGCAGAAATCTAAAGCAAATTAGAAGTGTAATAATTTGGCATGCCTTCTCAGTGACCTTTTTTTCCTACTGAACAAGTTCAAAGAATAAGCTAGTGCAAAAAACTATTTTTTTTCTCTCAGTCCTGGAGGTAATCCATTAAAGTCATAAACAGAAGAAAGATATTGCAATACAAAGGTTCTGACTTACACTTCAACAAAGTTAAAAATATAGTTTAAGTGTTATAAAGACTATTCCATGACATCTTAAAAGTACAAAACTAAATTCAGAATTACACTTTCTGTGCAGTTGGATGTATTTGGAGATTTAAAAATTGTATTCCATTTCTCTTACCCCACCCGTGAAAAGGATGGCTCAATTGCTATGTGCTCAAGCTCTAATTTTTTATAGCTTTATACAAAAAATATTTTTTCTGGTTCTGCTAGGATGGACTGAGTATCAGGGAGTGTTTAGTATGTTCAGCAATCCACTTTGTTAGTAAAAATAATATCTACATAATTACCTGCTCAACTGGGAAAAAATACTTTTTATTCTACTTAGTTTGTTGCTCCTATAATGCCTAAGAGTTTTATAGATGTTATACTTTGTTAAAATCAGGCATTATAAGACAGAAGCAGCACCTACTTGTTGGATCAAAAATAGCAGTAATTCCATCATATATGGAAGTCTTAAAACACAGTGCTTCTCTTTAGACCTAATTTGTCTTTATAGTACTAAAACCACTCACAAAGTGACTATAAAGTTTTTAAAAAATCATACATGGGTTAGAAAAATACGTGACAGTGCTCTGACTAGTGAGTGTGGGCAGATGGACCTGGAATCCATACTCAACTAAAATACAAAACATCTAGAAAATAGGAATTGGGAATGGAATGCAGAGGAATTGTCTTATTTTTTTAGATTGGAAAAGGAAGAGGCTTACTCTTATGATTTTACTCAAGGTTACTGTTATTATCTGAATAAAGGGTAACAAGCTGACACAAGTTTTCTACTAATGACTACTGGAATCAAGAGTGCTATTGACTGATTATAATTGCAAGTATTTTGTTAAAGCAAGAGATGCAAAAGCATTCTTTAGGAGACATCCTGAGAGCACACACACACATTGTTGTAGTTAGACTTTGTTTTATTCTTTCTTTGAGCTCCTTTGTCAATAAATATAATACTGATATTTAATCTCTTTCCAGCTGTGATGGGTTATTAGCAAGTGTGCTAAAATTCATCAAGTACAGGAAATATCACCAGGCTACAAACTAAAGAGGTAACTTAGTGCCATGCTGATCTGTGTGCTGCAGTTAATGCATAACCAGTGTGGGATTTCTGAGCAAGGAGGAGGATATATCCCTTTCACTTCTGAAAGACTGTTCATTACTGACAGGAAAGAAGGAAGGGAAAAAGGGAGATGCAAAAGGAAATCTAAACTAAGACATTGAAAATCCTTTAATAATCAAAGGATTGATGACTTATTTACTCAGGGACAACTCTAAAACAATGGGTTTTGCCATTGCAGTGTTGTGTTTCTTTCATTTGTGGCACTGAATAATATTGTCTGTAATAGTTCTGTCATTTAATGGCAGTGAAAAAAACAAGCAAAACATCCTTTTTGAATCACCACATTATGTTAATTTACAGGTGTTATAAAATTAGCATAATCGAAATGGAGCTGATTGTTTCACTGACTGTGCTCTTTCTGTTTGCTTCTAAGTTAATATATTGAGGCATTCATGGAATTTATTTTTCCCTAGGATCATGGTTTTCAGACCTTGCCATTTACCAAAGTAATCATTCTGTTTTCATTTGCTGGTAAATGCCACTGTATGAAAACAGGCAGATGAGACTACTGACCCATAAGCAGCTGTAGTGTTGTTCTTAAACCTGCTATTTTCCAATTAGGCTGTCCTAATCATCCTTGTGTTGCTTAAGTTGCTGTGCACAGCTGAAGTCAAGGACAGAATGGTCCAGTGGCTGATAATATAGGTCTGATTATCAACTGTACTGGGATTCCCAGGAATTCCATACGCTCAGATCTGCCTAACATCCCTGATGACACTTGCAGAGGTAGCCAGGATACCTTTTTAGTGGTCAGTGACATCTACACATCATGCAGGAAAGAAGGAGATAGAATAGAGTTTTAAAAACATGTAGAGTCAACTCAGAAGAAAATTCCTTTGGCACGTGTAGATGTTTTGCACGTTGAACAATACCATGGTGAAATGAAATAAATAAGCACGTGTTTAATTATAAATTATATATCACATATTCCTCTCTAAATCTCTTCCAACAGTTGCTTCCTTATCGCATGTAAATCAAACCATGCCTACACCATCAGAAAACCTGAATTTTAAAAGTTTACTTTCCTCAGCGTGATGGAAACTGTCAATCAAAACATCTTGAACAGTACACAGGCATTTGCATGTAGTTGTCTTCTTGTCATTGTAATAAATGTGTCTTAGGAAAACAAAAATTCAAAGTCTGTTACTTCTAGGTGGTTTTTAGCACCTAGGTGGTTTTCAGCTGGTACTGACAATTTCTAAGCCAAGCAAAATTTCTTTAAGTCCATAAACCAGTTTGTTCTTAGTACATGTGAGAAAAATCTGGTTCCACCTTCTTCCAGAGCTAGGTAACTATTGCAGAGAGATAAAGTTTAACTTGTGTATTTTGAAATTTGACATTCTTCTATTTGGAAATTTGCCTTACTCTGTCTCTTTAGCTTGCAATTAGTGTACTTCAAACGAGGTCAGGCTCTCATGAGTGGCAAGGGGATGAGTCTCTACTTACCTGTCAACCCCTTACAATCAATTAGGCAGGTGCATATGCACTTACTAGATATGCTGGAACTTTAAAATTCCACACATGATGTGTTTTGTGCATGTTCAGACTGCTTTGTTGGGAAGCACTTGGGAGCACTCTGCCAACAATCCGTGACAACTTGCCTTTAGGGCACAAGTGAAGGCAGAGATTTTAGTACCTTGCTTCTACGTAACACCTCAGAGATTATAAAGCCAGTGGTTTCAGATCACTCAGAGGAAATGCAAATGGTACCTTCTCCTCAGCAGAATTCAAAGCAGACCTCTGTCTTATCTGTCAAGGTTCACGGCTCCTTGGATACATCAGAGATATCCATGTGTACATTGATGAGATATTTATACGTACCATGTGCATGTTGTAAGGCTGGTGACATGGTATGGACTCTGTTCTACTGCTGTCAGAAGATCTTAACTAAGTGTTGGTAGGTCTAACAAAAGCTGTCTTTTCTGTTAAAAAGTAGGAACAAATGCATACTTAGTGTATTACTTCTAAAATAACAATAAACCTAATAAATGCAAACAGAGAAGTTTTACTTATGTCTAGAAATTAGGGTTTTTTACATGGGACTATATATCTGATAAAAATAATCACTATCTATCATGATTAATACTTATATTAATATAATTAATATTAATTAATAATAAAAGCAAATGCACAGCTTTAAAATATTTGAAGGTTTGACTGTTGTTCTGATATACATGGAGACAGAAGAGTTTAAGGATTTGGGGGGATTTTTTTGCAGGTTTCTTTTGTTTGGTTGGGTGGTTTTTTAGTTTGAGGTTTTTTGTTTGGTTTTGTTTGGGTTTTTTTGTGGTTTTGTTTTGATTTTAAGACTAAAGATACCTCATATTCTGAAGGTAAAATATAATTGCTAATCAGCTCAAGACAATTTTTGAAGTTGCTAAGTGTTTTATACCTCATTTACTTATCATTCTCTCTCTGCCTTTTGGTCTGCCTGAATTCAGGGATGGGTGCTTTTAAACCAGCTTGCTGGTACAGTTAATGAGCTGAAAGGTTTTTAAAAGCCAGGTTAAATTTATGCTTAGAATAGAAACATATAGAAAATAATGAATCTAAGTATCTAAACACAAATTGAATTTTACAGGCAACTGTCCAATTACTGTCTGGTTTTAGATTGAGCCATTGTACATGATTATCACTTTTTTTTTGTATTTTATCCTTTCTGTAAATGTAAAAGACAGATATTGAAGTCATCATTAAGTAAATAAATATGTTTAATATATTTCGCTTCTTGCAGAATTACCCTGGAAATGAAACTCTTACACAGAGGAACACACACAGCTAGTTATTTTTGTTATGTTTGTTAACATTAACCACCAGTTCTAGGACTATTCCTAGCAGAGGAACTGAAGACTGTCTTTTCTCAGGAGGGAGGGTTTGGGGGGTTTTTTGGTGTTTTGGTTTGTTTGGTTTTTTGTGGTTTTTTTTTTTTTGGTTGGTTGGTTGGTGGGTTGGTTGGGGTTTTTTTATTTTTTTTTTTTTTTTTAGAGCTTTAGGTTTAGCAAATATTTGCTTCCTTGGTTTTATGCTTTTTTGGGACTGCCATTGAAGAATGCATCAGCAGTCACTATCAGGAAACGCAGATTGCTAACACAAAAGTGGCTTTGGTTTTGCACAAACGAGGATTGTTAGAGCTGGTACTTCTTTATCAGAATTCAGAAAATAGGTTTGTCAGCTTAACCAGGATGAGTGATCAGCAGCTGTTTGCGTGGAATTCATTAAGTAGCATTCAAATCGTGTTTTATCAAGAGCTGTGGAACCTTGTGTTGGATTATAGGGACAGTCATTTGCTGACTTGGTGGGGTTCGCTAAAGTAGTCCATCAATAGTGTGGCCAGAGTTAGAGCTATAAAGAGAAAACTAAAGCTGTAGGGGGAGGTGTGCACAAGATTTTTCATGTCAAATGCTTGCAAAGTCTGACATCAGGGGTCCTAGCTCACTGAAGTCCTATCTTAATAAATACGTTTTCATAAGCATTGGATAAGCCAGACGTCTTTAATGAGTCTTTAATGAGACACCTTTAATGGAGGAATCTATAATGAAAACAAAACAATTTTGTCATTTGCTTCTGTGACTTCTAAGAGTAAGCTCTCTCACTGCCTGAGAAATGAGACAAATGCTGAAATGGGAGAGTAACCACATTTCCTACCTACCTGCTCAAGCCAGGATTAACCCTGCACACCATTGTTTCCCCAGCATTGGGACCCAGCAGAGCACATAAATATATTGACAGAAAACTCTTGTTGAAAAAAAGGGGTTCCTTCCTTTGATAAGTAAATCACACCAGTTGCTGTATATTAAAAAGGTGTTGTTAATCCTGCAGGCAAGGAATAAAACTAGAATAACTTCTGCAGTTCATAAGCATTTTGCAAGCTGTGGAGGTGTTTGGGGGAAGAAGATGGGAGTTATACAGTTTTATACAGGGAGTTATACAGACTATGTATCTGGCAAGACACGGGTTCTAGAGGAAGTATTAGCTTGCATTTTAGGTGTTTCTAAATTTCATACTTGTGAGTCCAAAGAGTCCCCTTTTGGCTCAATGGCTTTTGCTTTAATCTCAAAGTACAAGTAGAATCATTGGACAATGTGTGAAAAAGCTTGCTGTGTTAGAAGTGTTGCAAACCCTGTTGTCTCAGTCACTTCTGATCAGATTGTCAGAAAAACTGCAGTGTTTGGAACCTTATCTGAAAAACTTTGAGGTTTTTTTTTTCTTGTTTTATATTTATTTACTTTTAAAATTTTTATTTTGTTCTGAAGTCTTTGGAGTAGCCATGCATATCTTGCCTGTCAAGTTGTGTTTAAGAAGCCTGCAGTTCCCTCTAAATTAAACCACTGGATTTTAGTATAGGAAGGGTTGGCAATTGTGGGTTAGAATCTTTATTTCACCTGGTCCAGGGAAATGAAGATTGATTGTCTTGGTGTGTACGAGGCAATGGTTAGTGCTGGGAGCTACTTATTCAATTAGAGAAGCAGCTGGTCCTGAAACTCAGGTTATTTATGTTGACTTTTAGAGGCACTTGTCTCTACAGAAGAGTGTTAGAGGCTTTCTGTGTATCCTTCCTTTCCCCATCTCCAGTCCTAGGGATATGTACTAGGTGACTACAGGTTTCTGCAGCTGTCTTAGGCAGAAGAGAGAGAATGCCAGTGAGTTTAAGTCTAAGCAGAAGTGGTCCCACACAGAAAAGACAGAAGACATCCTGTGATGGGAAGCTTGGATAAGAAATACATACCTACATTCTTACAAAATCTATAGCTTTGGCAAAACCCTTCAAGAGCCAGTGCACTCCTGAAAAAAGTAAATTCTGCCTAACTATATGACAAGATGACTTATATTGTCTCTGAAACAAAGTTAAAGCTCAAAGTTTGTTAGGAGGAAAGAGGGTTGAAAGGAGAACTCAGGATAAATTATTGGCAAATTGCTTATTGGTAGTAGTGTTTTAAGGGTACTTAAACTCCATTCCTTGCTTTGTCAAAAAGCTATTTGAACACTTGAACAAGATACTTTTCTTACAAATTAAAATTTGAGATTCACTTGCCCCATTTTACCTTTTTTAATCTTGTTCTATTTATAGCATTGTTCACGTGTAACTACCTATACAACTGCTCGATATAAAATTTTCTGAGAGGAGGGAGTTACTTGTCATTAATGGGATGAAAGTAATAAAATATAATTTGAAAATATTAATGACTTGATGTTCTAAACCTGTGATTCTCTTTTGAAACATTTTATGAGGATAGAATAATGAGAATAGATAAAATCAACAGGGCAGAGAGTAGTATAACATTGGATGTGTTTCAGAGTGTATTACCTATTTAAATATTGCAGTTAAATTCAGGTTTATGAAGAAGACCTATTTTAAAATGTCTTGATAATGTACTTTTTGAAGAAATTTCATTTTGTGTCTCCTGTTTCCTGGTTACTGCTTTGAGCCAGAGGCATCAGGTTGCTTCACAGACAGCTCAAGCATGGCTGTGTTACAACCAAGAGTGAAATAGGTGGCCAGACAGAGTTAATTGAGAAGGAGTCAACTTTTTTTTCCAGTGATGATTTTGTGTCCACTTTCATTTTTATTAAGTGAAGAAAAGTTTACATGTCCTTTGAGCAAGAACAGGGACAGTTGTTTTATTTTGATGTACTTTGATGTCTGCTTCCTTGTCTGAAGAAAGAGAAATATTTTCACAGAGACGAAATCATTTATGTTGGAAAAGACCATTAAGGTCATAGAATCCAACTGTTAACCCAGCACTAAACCATGTCCCTAAGCACCATGTTCCTTACACATTGCATTAAAAGGAAGTTATTTAGACTAAGAATTTGGAATGCAGACAAGACCTTAAAGGGGTGTCCATGGAAGTGGGTGGTGCCCTGATGATGTAGGATGATGAAGTTTCTTCATCTGTTGAATTAACATATCATTTTATAGTAAGTTGCATGTCTGTCTGGAGTCTTATGTATTAAAAAGATGCAGAAATTATTAAATAATGGGGCAACAATGTTTTAACAGTAATTCTGAGAAAATTATCTGTGTATTTTGTGTGATGATAATGAAATGAGAACTCTATTTTAGATGCCATTAAGAAAGCTACTTCTGTCTACCAAAGAAATACACGCTTTTTCTCCTTATTGGTCCTGACTAGGTTGCACTTGGAGTCCCATATTTATTCAGTATAGCAGTTCAAAATAACAAATAAAAGCTTAAATAACAAAGAGTTCAGAAGATGAAGCCTGCGAGGAAACCAACAAGTGCAGAACAGTATACAAGCATCACAGAAAAATCCTCAAAAAACCAAAAGGGAGAAAAGAAATTAATACTAGAGAAAGGGAAAGATTTATAAGTTAGACAAGGTCCAGCTGTTGTTTCACAATAAGAGCAGAGAAAACAGGCTGTTATGGAAAGTAAACAAAGTATTAACACAGAAATGTATGAAAGTGTCAAGTTTCTAGAATGAATCCACCATATTCTACAGCTGCCTTTGCTAGAGGAAGATGCTCTATGGAGGCAACTTACCTCCAAACAGTGATAAAGAGAGACAACTCTTTTATTCATGTTTTATTAATGGATTTATTATCAGTATGATTGTTCTAGTAAAACTGCATCATAAGTCTAGACATCCTATCAAATATGTATTATCCCATTCTAAGTGGTTTACTGCAGTAAAAATAGGAATTTGTATGGTTCTTCAGATACTGTTCTTCCATCGGCTACTGACTGTCACTTTCGCTTTAAGGACAGTTAGAGGTTTGTGGTTAATGCTGCAGTGTCACAACTGCGGGTGCCAAAGAGGTTCTCACTGCCAGGGAAGGACTGACAGTTTCTGGAAACATATTTTGCAGTCACTCATTTGAATCTTATTGATTTTAAAAGTAGCGGCAGGTAAGCGAGAATGTTGACATCATCCAGTGTCAGAGTGAAGTTCTTGGCTAGTTAATACCAGGCTTTTCACAATAAGTGCAATAATGATCCATTTGGGGAGCAGCATCTTTTTTGTAGGCAATAAACCACTTTCAGTCTGGCAACCTGTTTATCTAGTTAAGCATTGAAAAGCATGTTACTGAGTACATGTGAAGTCAAATGTGACTATGAACAGTATTTCATTCATATTATATTGCAGATTAACTTGATTAGTGGATTTTTTTTTATTTTAATACTCAGTGGGGAGTCTGATGAACCTTATTTAAAAGAATACTTAATCTTCCCCTCTTAGTTATGATTTTGCAAGCTAAGGAGTGATTTATGTTGGAAGACTATGGATTAAGCAAGTAGCTTCAAGAGACTTCTGGGAGTTGTGTGAGGGATCTTTCAGAGAGAATATTCACTCAGTTCTCTAAATTAAGGTGTGCCAAGTCTAAGTTGCTACAGGAGATACATTTCTGGGAGCTCTTCTGAAAAGCTTTTGTCCCTGAAAAGTTACCACTATGACAATATTGTAGCCTTTTCTGGGAGATCAGTATTGGGTCTTAAATACATCTTTCATTAGAATAGTTGTGGTTTATATAATGGTGGAAATTTGGGCAGCAAGGATTGGCTGTCAATTTTGGAATATAAAGGATCTGGGAAAGTATGTACATAAGAATGGTGATTAATCAAGGGGGTGAGGAAGCTTCAGAACTCAAAACCAAATCCAGAAATTGCAGAACTTTTGTGTATTTCAACATAAATGTCAAATGTATTTCTGTATCACCTAAGCATCTTTATAGATTTACCTGGCCAGAATTTTGATAAATGCATTTTTTTTTTTTTTTTTTTTTGGTGAAAGAAATGGCTATGAAATAAAAATAAATTTTAAGTGAAATTATGCATAAAGTGGAAAAGATGTTTCTATTTATATCTAAAAAAACCCTCAGTAGATTAATTCACCAAAATGGAAATCCTCCTGTTGTTTAGACTAGATGACCTTTGAAATGTCCCTCAAACTCTATGATTCTATGATTCTTAGTCCAGAAGGGAGTCAAAAGATTTGTAAATTATAAGTCCATATAAGGTTGTGTTGCAAATATTACGGATGGAATGAAGTACAATGTCCATATAAATAAGCTTTTAAATTTTTTGTTTCTACTCCAGATAGGAAAGCTGTAAGTGAACAAAAAGTAGTTTAAGTAGAAATCAAAGATGTGTAAGTATTTTTGAAACACTACCCATGACATCTTTCACCTTCAGAGAAAAGACATAGACTGATAGTTTGCATTTGGGTGAGCTTGTGATGTATGAAAGTACTAATTACTGTAAAATTACTTTGGGAAAGGTAATTCTGTGATACTTTAAATATTAGATTATTCCAATCTGAAAATAAAACTTGGCAACTTAAATTTTGCAGAGATTAAATAGACTGGTGAATGTGAGACCGTGAACGTGGGATCCTAGGCTATCAAGAAGTCCTTAACCTGAGATGCATTTCTCCTTTGAATGATTAGTGATTGTTGTTGTTAATCTACCTTTGAGGTTATTAAAAAGTTGGATGACAAAATGGAAAGAGTATTTTAGAAATTAATTTAACTTGACCAATGGCAAATGTTAATAACAAATTGAAAAATTCCAACAAATTGCTTTGTTATGGTTTGAAACCTCAGTTCTGAACTATACATGTGTTTCTGCATAGAACAAGAACTAAAGACTAAAATATTTATGTTGGAACTAAACTTATTGAAAATAATATATTTTCCAGTGGAAATATCCTTCTACCCTGTGTTGTTTGTTGGCTTCACTGCTGTCTTTATACAAAATGCAGTTTCTGTTTTAAAACTTTAAAAAAGTTATATTTTTAAAAAATATAACAAAAAATATTTCAAGGATTTAGAAATGTCTAAATGGTTTGGTAACTTAGGCTCAAGTTTGTTTTATGGAATACTTTGTATAGAAAAGTTTTTAGTTTTGTGCAGAGTGTAACCATACGGTTGATTGAGGTGTATGTCACTATTTGTCATGATTTTGAATTCCATAATTGCAAATTAGGAAAAAAAGTGAGGTTTTAAAGATTAAAAAGTATTAAAGTAGGAGACAATTCCTTAGAAAAAAGAGTACTTGGCTATTCATAAACACCAAAAGTAGAGGTGCCTATGAATAATAACTTAAATTTGGATGTGAAGAATTAATCATTTTCCAATTCAACATTATTTTTTTAGTTACTCACTAAACAGTGCATGTTTGTCACCTAAACCTGTATTGAACATCTAATTAGGAATCTCCCTTGCACAGCAGTCAGAACAGGATGATCAGATAATTTCTGTTTGTTAAATACACCGACTTGGATTCAAGAAATGTTACCTTTGTTTTTATGGTAGCACAAATTAGCTGCTTTGTTTCAATTTGTTATTGTTACTAATATTATTATTTAGTATTATTATTTTCCCATCCTTTGTTTTCCTTTGTAATTCATTGCATTGCTACATGTTTGTTGTTTTTCCCACCTCTTCCTGGACATCCAAAAAGAAAGAAAAAGAATAGAAAAATTCCCTAGTGGTTAAATTCTAAATTCCAGTGCAGGAATTATTTTCTCACCAAAGAAATTAATATGTAATACCGACATAATTTGCTCATTTGACTTTTGGCAAGATTTCAAAATCAGTGTAGAAAATCTCCCAGAACTACTTTTTAAAGAATTCTTTTAATAGTTTCTTCTACTCTAGTGGCTAAATTTATTTTCAGAGCAACTTTTCTGCTATTGCTGCTTTTAAGTAAGAGGATCCACAGATGTGGACTGCATTTGGGTTTTGGCACCAATGCATTCACCATTCAATTGACAAATACATATTGTATCCCAACTGAATTCTATCTTTTTAAAAGAAATACAGAGTTTATAAGTAGCTACCGTCTTTCACTGCTACAACCTTAAAAAAAATTGTTAAATTATCCTTCCTTATTTTGTTCATATGTTGATCAAAACACTGATATTGATTGATTGAAAAAGGTTTCAAATAAATGAGATTAACTCTACTACTAAACAAAGTATCAGTATTCTTGTAATACTAAATAGTGCATCATCTTCAAATAATATAATTTCTGATTAGACAATTTTTTCCATTTTATTGCAAAGTAAAATGATGCCAAATCATTGCTCAACAATAGTTTATTACTTCTTTTGTTCTTTTTTTCTTAATTACTGAATTACTTCCTGTCAAAATAGATTATGGTGATGCTTATGATGCAGTAGCTGTCTGTCATATCATCATTTTTAATTCTGAAGGACTGTTTGTGGGCTTCTGATGGCAAAAAGATCCATTTAACATGCTTTTCAAGTCTGTGACTCAGCATTCAAGGTCCAGTTTTCCCACAGCTTGAAACAACACCTTTAATTAGCAATTTATTAGAGCCTACCATGTACATTATTAAAAAAAATCAAAAACAAAACAAAACCACACAAACAATAACAAAACACCCCCACACAAAAACCCAAACAACAAGAACAAAACACAAACCTCCAAACAAACAAATCACAAAAAAACCAACACAGATAAGAAGGCAAAAGCGTTAGGGGGACACTTTTGACTTTCTTATCAGCTAATTTATCAATTATCTTTACAAGTTTAAATGCAAGGAAAGTGTACTATGGAAGCTCATGTCTCAACTGCTTTTTCTGGTGATAGGTATTTCTATCCAAAGTGCTTTTTATTGGTTTTGATGCAGGATACAAGGAGTTTGAACAGATTTAAATACATATGGTGGGATTAATTTGCTTGGATTTAGATATCACAACTCCTCTTATCAGCAGTGAAGGGAAGCATTTTGAGAAACTCACTTGATTTATATTCCTAAAGTACATGCTTTTCCTGGAATGGAAGGGATTTGTACTGATGAATTTAGTCATTACAAGGATGAACCATTAAATTCTCACTCTTAGTGCCAAATAAAGTTGCTCTTTTAGTGTTATATTTAGAAACCATGGATAACTTACATTATGTGCCTTGAATTTTGTACCAGTGACTCCTACTGTCAGCCTCTTCTATGATTAGTAAGGAGTTTCTGTACCTGAGATCCTGGACTTCTGAGTTTCTGCAGCCCTTACCTTCATGTGTTGATTTGACAGCAGTGAATTATAAAATGCTGTTTTCCAGGCACCTACTTTGAAGTTGGTTCTTCCAGTTGTTACTCAGAATGTTCCAATTTAATTATGTCTCTACTAGTTCAACATAAGAGCTTGATTTTTATTTATTGATGACCTACTTCTTTCCAAAAAGAGGTACAATGATGGGTTGTATTTGGAACTGAGTGGTGACCACCTGTACTTAGTGTGACATTTCTAATGACCCTTCTGTGGAATGAGGAATTTTATCATCTGGAGACAGTACCTGTTAACAAAGTGATTGTCCTTTCAACATTATTATTGTATGTCACAGCCAGTGGACATTAGTTTTTAGTTGTGGTGAATGTGATCAAGGAAGTCTTGCTGAGATTTACCAAACGTATATCTTAATAGAGCTATTAGGGATGAATGGTTGTTCCCACTAAAGTTTTTTATGATAAAGATACAATCCATTCAAATTATTGACTCTAATCTATAATTGCTGTTTGTAAAAGAATTATATCAACTGAGGGGTGTGGGGTTTTTGTATGGCGTGCTTTTTGTTGTTTTAGGTTTTTTTTCTTTTTGTAATATCTATTTTGGTGTACTTTAATCTGACATTTGTGCAAGACTTGCTGAATTTCTTCCATCTCAGAACTCCTCTTGCCTATTCTTGGTAGCAAATCTATTTCTGCAGTCTTGAAATCTCAAGTATCTGTTTCCAGTCACAAGTTCTCAAGCATCTATGAAACCTAGCAAGGCAGAAAAAAGGGACTTGTTACTTCTTTTTGGCCAGTGGCTTTCCTGTGTGTGAGAAATCAATTCCTGATATCTGTCACTGCCCATCAGAAGTGTCATCTCTGTATGACTGTCCCTCTGCTTAGTCTGAATGTGACAGTCTGAGGATTCCAAGCAAAACTTCCTTCCTTTTTCTGTGATGTGATTTTTTTTTTTTAATATGTACATATTTGGGTTATTTAAAAGATGCAGATGGAAAATATGAGGTAACTTTCACCATTTTTTAGTTTCATTTCTGCACTATTCATTGGTCTTACCATTTAGTGGGATTTATGTATGCTTAGTTTTTGTGACTATGCTGAGAAAGATTTTATGAACTTAAAATATTTGATTTTCCTTTTAGCTGCAAAAGGTTCATTTGCCCTGCTTACTTGAATTTCTTAACAATTACTCAGTTTTACTTTTATATCAGGTTACAAGTAGGTTTTTTAATTGGCTTTGTTTTCTATGGATTCAAAAAAAAAAAAAACAAACCTGTGTTCAGTTACATATTTGCAGTGATTTAAGTTCAAGAAGAACTTAAACTCACCTTGGAATTTTCATCAATAAGAAAGGAAATAAAGTCTTCACATTTTAGGTCTGAAAGCCACATGGGCAGTGAGATGGTAGATTTCCAAAATATAAATTTATTTATGCATACAATACTAAAACAGGCTATTAGACCCTACACTGGAGTATCTGTTTCAAATAATTCCATTAGCAAGACAGTGTTTCTTATGTCATACACAGCATATCCTAAATGTAACAGAAATGCCTGACTGCTTCCACAAGTTTAATTTCATATCTAGACCAAAAAGATTCATCCATCATAATGACATTAAATCCAGATCACCTTTTTTTTTTTTAAGGCTGAAGCCTCCCTGTCTCCTGTCCTTGTAGTCTCTTAGATTGCCTGTTATTTGCATCCTGCTTATAAAACTTGGCTAAGGTTGAGGGAGGGAGGGAACAGGATGCAGCACAGTAAATGTGAATGAGCAGCTCAGGAACTGACAGCTTAGGAAAAAATAGTTCATCTTTATCTCCTACCTCTTCTCCTGATGGAGGTACTGAGTCAGTAATAGCAGTACCAGGGTTTATAGTGGCATAGTTATTTATACTTATATATGTGCACAGAAATACATATATATTTATGACAGTGCCTGTATTCCCTATTCCCAGAATTAATTTCATTTAAGATGTGACTTTCAAGAGGAAAAAAACCACAACATCAAGTCTGTTAGGAACAGAATATTTTTGGACTCCAGTGACAGAGGAAATCAAGGAGGTTAGCTTCTCTGTACATGCTGGCATCTCAAACCAGGTAAAAATTATTTATTTTGGGGAACTGTTGCACAACTCCCTTCCTGTGATGTGATCCTGAGTGTGATCATAGTTACCACTTGACAGCTGTGTCAAGCCTATTTATAACTTACCACAGAAACTACTACCATGCAGTTAGTGCTGATGGCCATGTATGTTCCTTGATAAGACCAGCTCAAGGTGGCCAGACTTGAGAGGTCACCAAGTGCAAGGGAAAGAAGAACTACCATGGTCCAGTTTCTTCCCATTAAAGATTCTATTTGTTCCTCTCACCTTCCCAGAAGGAGACGATCTCATCTATTCTTGACATCATTGATATTATTTGGCCAAGCATCCTTCTTGATTATTCTGTAGGATTAGTCTGATTCCATCAGACATCGCTCCTGCTTGTTCAGGGGTTTCTTCCGCTGGTATCAGGCACCCTCCCCACATTCCCTGCAGGATTATTTCATATTACAAATCATCTTTCTTGCTTTCTCTGCATCCTTAATTCTTACTGTGCAGATTTTGCTACTCGTACAGGTTTTTCTGTGCCCAATTTGGAGAAATGTCTCAGTCCATGTAGACGAGGGCATCAGTCTAAACTAAAAAGACCAGAGATTTCTGCTCATGGAGGACCTCTGCAGGAAAGAAAAAGAAATAATGATTTTATTTTTTAAGCTGGAAAATGTGACCAATAGTAATCATACAGCTTAAATTATTCATTAAGATGTTTACTTTGCTCCAAAAAAAATAAAGTAAAAAATAATTATTTCACAAGATAAGCACATAGTTCTGGATCATTTACCTGTGAAGAGAGCAGGCAACAAATATAGTTGTAGAATTAACCACTGGTCCAAGTATAATTATTCTTTCTTTAGATTAACTGGAATAATTCAAGACAGCAGCTTAATTATCATAGTGCTACATTTCACTTGAAGTCAGTGGTGCTTGTTTGCCTCAGAATACTCATATTTTGCAACTTCCACTCGTTCTTTAATGTGTCTGAGTTGACCCTTCCTAAATGGTGAATTCTAAATAAAGGCAGATCAGATTTTCTCCACCCTCACAAAAATAGTGCTTGGAATGCTCCTTCCTACGTGGTATTTTTGTTTAGTGTTTATTTCAGATATTATTCCATGTAAACTTCACTTTTTCATCATCCTAGCTAATTGTAATAATCTGATGGTCCAGATGAACTCTCAGATGAGTCCATATTGAAGGTCTGTTCTAGGAGAGAAGCACTGCCTTCAGTACGCAAGAATGTTTTTCAAAGATTCACACTGCCTGAAAGCAAGTATGAGAATTGCATCAACAACTGCCAAGTATTTGTAGTGAGATGTGATTGTACCCCTTAAGATTATAGTGTAGCAAAGTCCATAATAAATTAAAATAAAATGCATTTTCTTTTTAGAATATTTAATTCTGTTAATTTTAAACCCGTTTCTTCTGTCTAGGCTACATTTATAATAGATAAATTCTTGTCATGTAGAATGAGGATAAGAAATGAGGATTAGGAATTAAGTTACTTAGGAATGAATCCATGAGACTCTCAAGGAGAATAATAATTTTCAAAGCCAATGACAGTAGGCTTTTTCTACTTACATACAACTTAATCAAGTGTGGTGGCTTGGATTTAGATTCCTCTCTAGTTGTTTTTGACTTCTGGGTAACATTGATGTAATGGCAAAATAAAAATCTGTAGGTTTTAGGGGTTTTTCCTTTGGAAAAACCTTTTCCTCCTCCTTGCTAGACAACATAACTGTGTCTTTTCAGACACTGCAGCTTGTGTTTGTGCACATGTGGGAGACACACATGCAAGTCTGAACCAATCTATTTCAGTGCAGGCCAAAATAGACTAAACTATGTAGGATTATTCAGCTTTTTGGTATGGTGTAATGTTTTGTTGCTTATTTCCACACTGTTGTAGAGAAAGATTATGTGCATCTGCTGAAAGAGATGAAACTGTGCTGAACAGAAGAATTAATGTAATGGAAATTAAGCTGGCAGACACATAAAAGCAATCTATTGCCATGTAGTGTTTTATTTACACTATGCATACGTTTAAATTCAGAAGAATTGAGCAGACGCCTTGAAATATTCTTCAAACAGCACTAAAGACGAGCAAATATTTGCAATTATGATCAAATTATGCAGCCATCAAATACAATTTACTATAATTAGTGGATCAGTAGAAGTTGTTGACTTTGTAATTACATGACAATTCTAAAGGAAGTTCCCCTTTAATTTGTCTTAGTAAACACCTCCAATGCAGTCAGAATTGAAGTGCAACTCATCTGTGCTTCGATTCTTGGGCTGTAAGGCTACCTAAGCTACAGGAGGGATGACATGAAGAGGCAGAATTTTCTGCCTTCAAGACAGTCATATATATACAAGAAAGTTTTGCTTAATAATTACCCAGAATTTTTTCCTACCAGAAACAGTGACTGACTCAAACATCTCTGAGGCAGTCAAGTGCTAAGAGAAAAAGGTATTAAAAGAAGAAGAAAGGTAGTAATTGCAACGTGGCTCTCAAGAGGAATGTAGATATTTGTTAAAGTCTGGAGGAAAATGAGCAATGTAGAAAGTAGAAAAATACGTTGACCAGAAAAAGAATTGGGAATAACAGGAAATAAAACATACTTGCTTTACAAGCTGTGGTGTTTTAAAACAAAACAAACAAGAGGAAGCATACTTTAAAAAAAATGATATAAACATATTAAGTATTCATAGAGAAATATTCAGTAAACTCTAAAATGTGGAACAAGCCTGCAAGGAATAGATGGGGTGACTACATTTTTAGTAGTTTTTCTGCAGGAAACAGAAGAAATATAAAAATAATCAAAACTATAAGCTAGATGTAATAATAGCCTAATATTTTAAGAAAAAAGAACTAGAGGTCGCTGGATCAATTAGAATGGAAGAATTTAGCAGCAGAATGAGTGTGGAAGATATTTCAAATCATTGCAAAACAAACTGATGAGAATGCTAAGAAATATGCTGAGGCAGATGCAGTGCTCTATCCCTTCCAGATTTTTTCCTGTGAAATGAAAGACTATTCTGGAAGAGACAAATGTGTCAAAGGACAAATGTGTTCAAGAAATGACTGAATGTGGCACTCAGTGCACTAGTCTAGTTCACAAGGTGGTGATTTGTTGAAGGTTGGATTTGATAATCTTGGAGGTATTTTCCAATGGAAAAGATTCTGTGATTCTGTGAATTAGAGAACACTGTAATTTTGCAGTTTGTCCAACTGGCAAAAGAATTTTCCAGCCTTGAAAATGTTAAGCTAGAAGAGCATAGATGACTAGTGAATAATTTCCTTGTACATATCATAGCCAAAATATGTTTCCAGTGTTCTGTATTCATTTGATTAATCTTTGAAAAAATAAGTTACATAATTTATGCTACTTTGGAAAGTGCAGTTAATATTACTTTCCATCTATCAGTGATTTATCATCTTGAGACTTTCTCCCATTATACACAGCCATACCTCTGAGGTATTGGTAGATATATTGCATCATGTAGTTTTGGCCAGAAATAGTGTCTCCATTTTCTACGAGGGAAAAAGTGAAAGTTTGGAAGAATGTGTAATTTGTTGATTAAATTTGATTGGATAAAACAATCATACAACTATAATTTCAATATTTTTAAAAATTCTTTGCTGTTGAATGTGGGTCCAACACTGCATATGTCACATGGGAATTGTATTATCTGAAATTGATTAATCTGAATCCAAGCAATAAAGGTAGGCTGGAAGAATCTACAAGTTGATACAGAGAGAGATGAAATTTGACTTACATGCCTTGGATTTTATTCCCTTGTTGTCTTCATACAAAGAGGATGGAAAAGTGCCCATGTCGTGAGTATATAACTCTCAGCTCCCTTTTCACTTTTGTTAATGGTGGAGAGCAATTCAACTGAATAGAAAATTACTTTTTTTTCCCTAGTATTTGACTAGCATCAAATTCATCTTGTGTTATTAAATTAAATGTCCAAATCCAGTTATCCAAATTAATGTAGTAGAGTCAATGTATGTGTATGGCTCAAGCACATTTGTCTCAGACCACACAATTTGTTCTTAGTTTAGTTTAGGATCATATAGGAAAGATGGCTCAGGAGCTCTTTCACCAATCTTATTGTGCTCCTTACAACTGATAGGCAGCTGCAGTCCCCTAAGAAAATTTATGTTATGGTTATGGAAGCTTTTTGGTCTAAGTAAATCATCAGAAGGTTAGTCTGAAGTAAATGAAGAGGGAGATTTTCAGTGGAGGTTTACATCATTAACTTGGTAACATTTTAAGCCATGCATATATGTAAGAAAATGAAATACTGTGAAAAGGAGATGGATAGGGAAAAGAAGATTGTGTCTCCAGAAAGCAGAGGCCTGTAGTTACACAAGTCAGCATGATGGAGCCTCTCTCTTCCCAGAAATGTGACTGTGGAAAATGAACTGAGGAGTAATCCAGTACCATGGTACACTTTACTAAGGGTGAACACAGAAGTGGGAGTAACAGATGTCTCTTAAGAACACCTATGCTTTGGCATCCAAAAGTTAACTTGTAAGGTCAGGATATGTTTTAAACAATAGTTACAACTTCATTAATTGAACCATTTATCTGTTTTTAAGTACTACTGAGAAAGAAGTAGGGTATTTTGAAAGACATGAATTTTTCTTCAGCAGATTAAGTCCCACCGTCCACAGCACCAATGTTGTTATTCCTCTATGACTGGTTTTACAACAACTTAAAACCAGTCAGTAAGTCATGCTGACAATTTTCAGTGTGATTCTTGAGATATTTTCAGTCTGTCTTTAGGTATGTTTGCTCTGTGATCATTAAGTTTGTTAATAACATCTTCACATGATGCAGTGTCATAATGTTAATTTTTGTCCCAAAGTTATGACAAGAAATGTATTATCCATCTGTAATAAGAAGACTGGCTTAGGTTCAGTTACAGAAGGTACACAAAGCTCAAGTTTTAAATGCTGCTCAAGCTTCCAGAACAATAACACATTTTGTGTATATTCGTTTCTGGTAATCTTATTGAAACGGTAATTAAATTGTATTTTCTTTTCATAAAAAAGACTGGTGGGGCAGCAACTGCCCCAAGCATTTCCTAAATAGCAGGGAAATTGAGAAACAATCAATTTTGGATACCTTCTCATCTTGCTAGCCTTTCTCCCTGTTACGCTTTCTATAGCTTTTGGCAACAGGAGAGTCAGATTTGTTCTTATTCTCAACTAAGCCCTACCATTAAAGTGAATTCTTGCAGTAGTGAATGTACCAGAGCTACTGAAGGTTGCCCCCAAGTCTCAAAGTTGTTCTCATTGTTCAGAGTTGCTGGATATGTGATGTGATGACTGTTTGAAGTAGTGAGAGCACTTTAAAATGAAAACTTGTTATTGCATATGAAGAAAAGCATTCTTTTGTGGGTTTTTTCTGGGTTTTTTGCCTTTTTTTTCTTGTTATGGGTTGTGTTTTATCTCTTTGATTCTCATAGTGCCTCCTCTTACTGTCAATGCTAAGAGCATCCTAAAAACAGGGCACGTTTATGAACATTTATGTGTGGGAAATCCAAATTTCTCTCTGCTGGCCACACCAAAAATGTGTGTAATACTGTAATAATCACCAGCTGCAAGTGACCATACAGCAAAATACTTATAAATAAAAGTAAACTAAGATTATATTACATCAAACTTCATGCAAGTTCAAATTACATTCTGCAATTGGATGAGGAATTGAAGAGGGGATTAAGTGAAGGAGAGGGAGGAAGTTGTAATACTTTGAAAGACAATTTTGCTAAACTCCTAAATTTGTCTTGAAAACATCTTAACATAATTACTAGACTTCACTTGTCCTATGCTCCTCAACAGGAGCGTCCTTTAAGCTTTACCAAAATGGGTCTCCACTATTTTATCCCCTTTTTAACTTTCACAGTGAACTAGAACTAGACCCAGTGTTTCTGCAGTACTATGGGATATTCAATTTCTATCACCAAAATGTCACTGGGACTGCAGTTTTTATTCCAAACTACTTCTCTGGGTTGTCATACCTACAGTTTTCCACAAAAATGTTCATACTTATTCACCTGTGATTTTTTTTCTAGTAATAAATTAATCCTCATGGTGAATCTGTTTAATTTCTTGATTTCTGTTATACCTGAGTGCTTTTGTTCTGTATAAATCTAAATTCATTGAAACATCTCTTTTGGGACACGCTGCCTTCTTTGCTGTTGTTTTTCCCTTTGCAAAAGAAAGATCAAGGTAGTGGCAGAAAAGGGAAAATAGTTAAAATTGGAATAACTTAACAAAGTCCTGGACCTTCAACCACTTTTTATGATTGTGCACTGAATTGTGTACATTGAATATGTACATATGTACATTGAGTAATGGAAACTGTTCCATGATTTTGGGTTTTGGTGGCTTTTTGGTGGGTTAAGTTTTTTTAGTATTATTCTACTTTTAAAATCTCTAATTACATGAAGTTTTTGAGGCCAGTTGCCTATTCATTTATTTGAGGACACACTATGTGTACACATTATATATACACTATATTTGCATACAGAACATGGTTTCATTAGGGCACTTTCAAATAAGTATAGGGGTTTTAGTTTGTTTTTTTTTTTTTAAGGAATACTCTATATGTTCAATATTCCAACATATTTTTGCTTCATTTGAGATTTTAATCACCAGATAAGCTCTCTTTCCTCACTACCAGCTGGTATTTGTAGTGACAGAGGCTTCCTTACATCTCTTCATGACTAACTTAAGTGACAAGAGCAGAAATACTGACATGAACTATTTACTGAGGAGAGTAAGTTATTGAATTATTGCTTTCCTATGGAGATCATTAATACTTGATATTTTATAATGGCTAAAGTGAAACTCAGCTGAAACTACATGGAGAAAAACTTATGTATTCAGAATGAAGGGAACAGATTTTTAAGTAATCCTACTTTATAAGCCGTGTGCATTGAAGCTTTAGAAGTGCCAGCTTTACAATGATGTGCAATGACTGATTGGCAGTCATTGCAATGATGATTGATACATGACTCTTTTTCTGCTTTGAAGAGACTGAGAAGATGAATTTTTCAAAGAAAGAGTGTCCTTGAAACAAAAACTTTCCTAAACACTATCAGCAGGGTAGGATTTGTGGCATTCAGCTCCATATATATGTGCAATATTTCTTCTTCCTTTTAGAAGAGCTAATGTCAACATCAAGTAACCTTTTTTGTCTTTCTGATTAACAAATTTACTTTAAAATCCTCTGTAAATGCCATGTGTTCTGCTCCTGTTGTCATTACACAGATATTATCCACAGCAATCAATGAAAATTTTCTCTGGGAGAGGATGGTGGGACTGGAGTATTGCTCATGATTATATAATCACAGAGACATGGAGATTTGGATCACAGATCTGTTTATCTTCATGTGGGAGTGGTTTGGTTTTTTTATGGTGGTTCAGATGCTGAGATGATGAGAATTAGAACTGTTGACCATGACACTGACTTACAATAATATTATATAGTAGTAGCACTCCATATAATGATGATAAAGTTGTAATGACTCCACTTTAAGACAATAATAGAAAGGGATAGTAGGACTAATGAGATTATTTTATGTTAATGTGACAACAGTCCATATAAATCAACTTAAAAACGTTGTTAAAGTTAAATTTTAAGGTTAATCCTGCCCATCTTTCCATAGTTAGTAAAGGCCATACTTGCAAATTGCCAGGAAATACAAAGGAACTGTTTCATGGAGTTGCAGCCTTAGATGGAAGTTTAAAGAGTAAAATTGAGGGAACTACAGTACAACTAAATCCTCTAACCTGAAAACATGCCATTCAAAGTCAAAGGTAGAATGTTATGGAAAAAATTGTGAAAATAACAGGGATGGACTTTTCCCAATTTTATAGTGGAAGTAGTATTAATTTGTGACCACGTAATGTAAAGAATCAGATGGCTAAAAATCTAATTGTGTGGTTTAGGATTTTAGAAATCCTGCTGTGATTTCTTGTGCCATGATAAGTTTTGAAAGACATTGTTTCCAAATTCTTGCATTGAAAGTCTATTTTGTGGGAAATTCTCTACTCTAATTGGAACTAAAAACCGTCATAAGATGGAGAATTTTTAGTGTTAAATTTGGGCTATGAAATGGTGAAACTACAGAAAAAAAATACTTTTTATGGTAGCTTCTAACTTTAGTCTCAATAAAAACACTTCATTTCTAAATGTAGTATATTGCACAAGGAAAGCAAGAAGTACTGAAGTTCTTTATTGATGGTATTGAATATCTAAAACTGAATTTAACGTGCACGGGGATAACACCTCTCAGATTAGTGAACTATATATCTGAATGGGTCAGGTGAAACTTCCTGGCCTTATTATGCAAAGAAAGGACAGTGAAGTGGAACTGTGAACAATGTTCAAAACCAGGCAAAACTGTGATCCAGACTGTCTCTAACATTTCAGCTGTGTAATGTTTGCCTTTAAAGAGCTCTGAGAGAACTCGGGAGTGTACTCAGAAGAATGGCTGTGCTAAGGAAAAGCAAGGCCCATATTTTCTTTGCTAAAAAAGAAAAAAAAGGAAGAAGTCTTTTGTGGCAAAGCTTATAACTACAAATAAGCAGTGATATTTTCTGAATTTCTGACAAAGCATCCTTTATGCCTCTGCATGCCATGCATTTCTTGGAACTGAATGACTTGCTGTCACACATCTATGATCAATAATCTTACATTTTCATTGCAGTTTATTATATACTTGACTAATTCTGGTTATACATTCATACTATACAATCTGGTGACCTTGAAGTCGCATATTAAGCGTTATCGTTATCATTTATCATGTTTGTTCCTTTGTTCTTTCATTAGAAAAGTAATGATGAGATTTTTGATTTTTTGTTTCTGTTTTTGATTATTTCTAGTTCATATGCATGTAGACACACTACATGTACTCTGATGTAGTAAGGTTTTTTTCAGAATCAAGGCCAGAAATGTATACTTCAAGAAGAAAACTAAGGAAAAGGGGTTTTTGGAGGCTCTTGCTTTCTGGTTTTGATCCAGGCTCATACAATCTGCTTTCATCGCCCAGAGGAGCAAATCTACCAACTGTAGATTTCAACTGGGGCTTTAAATCCACCTTTTAGTTTGCAAGGCTGTTTTAAAGTAAGAGAAGTTTTACATGTTCTTCAGTAATTACTGAAGAATGATTTTTGAATTGACAAAAGTAAGGGAGTATAATAACGATGGCTTCCCATAAGTTCAGGGCTTTAATGTGTGTGGATTTAGTTTAATTTTTCTAGTGAAATTACTACACTGGGTTAATTACCTGTCTTGCTGGTTGGGCCAATAACCATCCAAAACAGAAAAACAAACAAACAAACAAAAAAAACACCATATGTTCAACATCTGTGGCAGTGGGAATTTCTGAGACTTTATAGCAGGTATATAGAAATAAGGACTATCATATGTGCTCTGCTATTTATTACCTTGGCATAAAGTTTTGTTGACCATAACCAAGACTGAAAAATGTCAGAGTTTCAGTGTTAGATATATTTTAGAGAATAAATTGATAAGCAGTCATTAAATCCACAGGTAAGCAAATATTAATTCCAGATTATTTGTCAAATGTTATGCTGGTTTTCTAATTTCATCCATTCAAAGTGACAGACGACCAAATAGTTGAAAATATACTGTGGACAACATTTCAAAGTTTAAAGAGTAGGGATCCCTAAAAAACCAGGGATCTAAAAACACCCCGAACTGATCCATTTATGTTATTTGTTGACCAAGAGAGTGGTCATGACAAAACTAAGGATTTGATACCTGTACCAGAGTGTGGGTGAGAGATCTCCCACACTTTGGTTAATTCCTTTGATTTCAGTTGGAGCTATTCTAGCTTATATTAATATGTAATACTAAAAATAAGGTACATTTTCAGCAAAGTTTCCAGCAAAGTGGTCTTACTCCTCCTGTTCATACTCTTACAGCTTAGCACATTTTACTGCTGTTTGCTCTTGTTTAATTTGGCAGTGAAAACTAAAAAAATCATGTTTATGCATAACTGGTAATTGTACATGAAACAGTCTCAACACTGATACAGTCTCAGCACTTCCAACCCCTCAGCACTCAGGCTGAGAAAAATAAATGGGCAACATATTGCTTTGAGGCTCTAAAATCATGCAGATTTCTTAGTCTGAACAGGATGTTTATGGCTGTGAATGTCACAGTGTTTACAAGCCAGTAAAAAAACCCAAAGCCACACTACCTACGACTCAAGGAGAATATAATTATAAAAATTAAAAATAGATGAGTTTGTTGTTAGTTGCCATTTAAAATGAAAAGTGAAGGACATGAAAGCTGGCACTAGAATGAGAATCAGTATGGGAACAGATATGATATCAGCGAGATAGAGAAGGATCTATGAGCTTGGAATACAAATAATTCTGATGTAAATACAAATATAATTTACAGTAAGAATCTAAGAAATTGAAATTCCTTTTTAGAAAATATTCACCTAGCAGATCTACTATATAACTCCAATGATCCAATTCCATACCTTCCCTTGAAAATAAAAACTCACAATGCAAAAAAATTTGAAATGTAGACTGTCTAGAAAGTGTTAGAAAATATATAGAAAATTAAAATGCTGTGTAATAACAGTATCTATGGCTTTAAATTATTCATGAATGCTTGATAAGAAAAAAATGAAAGAGAAATTGTGATATGATGTGCCTAGCTATCTGAGTGGAAGATCTAAAGAAATCTTCTAATTCTCAGAGTTCAGATATAAGGAGCTTGTAATTTTAGGACAAAGGATCCAAGGATAGGTTTGTGTGACTTGTGTATGAATTTCAGAGAAAATTACAGTCTATTGGCTTATGCAACTCTGTTTCAAAAGCTCCCAACTTGGAAACGTGAATAATTTCCAGACTTTTGGCATTATTTGTTCACCTCTGTTAAAAGTAAGCAACAGGGTTGAACCTTTATTCATAGCGTTCTTTCATGAAGAATTTATGTCATTAGAATGTCATCAGGTCATTATATTATTAGAATAATGCCTATTCATGAGATATCATTATGGAATTAATTTAAAGCACACTGGAGTCTGTTCCAAGAAAATCAAATCTAGGTGTAGTCACTGTCATGTTTGATTATTTCCTTAGCTAATATTTGTCTTCTTTTCCTTTTTCCTTTCTTCTCCTTTCTCCTCTGTATAAATAATTGTCTCTCTCAAACTGGTCTGAGATTGAAAGTTGTCACTTACTGGCCTTTGTCAGGGAAAAAGGGAGATGTTCAGGATTGCTGCTCTTGGAGACATCTGAAATTCAGTAGAACATTAGGTAATTAGGGGATTGCATTAAGCAGTTTTCTGAAAGTCCTGTTACCCTTCATTTTGCTGATTGCAGGGTTTTTTCCCAGCTCTCACATTGCGGGAATCTGATAATAAAGCTTCAATTGATTGTGGTGATGTAAGGATAGCACCTAACTCTGGAAACAGTAAATGGAACTGGAAACTTGCATGCTTTTAAATGATTATTTTCTTTTTAATCCCTGTTCTGAGCTACGTCTGAGGGCTTTTTTGATAGTAGTACTTTTATCTTCTGTTTATAAAAATATGTACCATCCCTTTGAGTACATTTACTACATATATATTTCGTTTTTATAGTGGTAATGTGGTTTAACCCCAGTAGGCAGCTAAGACCCACACACCTGCTCACTCCCATCCAGCAGAGCGAGGGAGGGAATCAGGAGGACAGAAGGGAAAAAAACTCATGAATTGTGATAAGAAACAGTTTAATAAGTGAAGGAAAAGCTGCATGTGCAAGCACAGCAAAATATGATGTTCAGTTACTGTGTAGCCACTTCCAGGAAAGCGGGGCCACAGCCTGTGTTACAGCTACTTGGGAAGAGAGATGCCATAACTGCAAACAACATTCCTCTTCATGTCCATGAGATTTTATTGCTGAGCACGGCATCGTGGGCTATGCAGCATTCCTGTGGTCAGCTGAGGTCAGCTGTGTCCTCTTCCAACCCTTTATCCACCTCCAGCCAACCTACTGGGGAGGGGAGGGGAAAGACTTGAGGCTGTGCCAGCACTGCTCAGCAACAGCCAGAACACTCCTGAGTTACCCACAAGAGCAAAGCACAGCACTGTGCAGGCTGCTAGGAAGTAAATATAAATATTTATAATTTTGTTAATCCCATACTTTATTGAAGAGCCCATTAAAATGGCCATTACAGATATTAGGCTTCATCTCTTTACAGTTTCTTGGTATTCTTGGAACACAGTTTTAAAGATAGGTATTATGTTTACTGCTTTTCAGTTTCTGTGGTTATCAAGTTTTGTGAAAAAGTTTGTGCATGGAAGTTATTAGTTGAGCTATTTGCCCCCTGAGTATCTTCTGATCTTGCCTGAGTAATCTCCATTTTAGATGTTTCCTTCTTGCTCTCTCTCGTCTTCTTAACTATTTTCACTGATATTTTGATTTGAGACAAAGCCTTTGATATTTTGTTTGTTTGTTTCTGCCCCAGTCTGTTGTTGCTTTAGCCTTTGCAAGGTCCGTGATCCTTTCTATTTGGTGACACATTTAGCTTTTAAAAATAATCATTATTCTCTCATTAGCTGTCTCATTTAGCTTTTCTCAAGTCTGTCTTGCAGAGAGCAGCACAAATTAGCTTTGTCTTTGGTAGAGTTTAATAGCCTCCATGCTAGTGCAACAATTCCTTAGTAATTTTTTAGCTTCTTTTTATCACACTTGGTCATTTCTCATTACTTGCATTTCAGGTAATACAGAGTCTACTGTGGATTGCAGCACTTCATGTAATTTTTATACTTTCACACCAGATATGAAAAGATGAGACATTCTTTTTGTTTTAGTAGGAGGGAGAAATCATCCATTTGGGAGAGGAGAGGAGAGGAAGAAACTAGTAGAAAAAGGGATATTTGGAACAAAATTCATCCAGGAAGACACTTGTTCCATTTTTAAAAATTAGGCAGCTTTTAGGGGCTCTTTCTCTAATGAAGCTTGTGGATAACTCACATAGACCAAATTATTCAAATGAATGGCTCATTCCTTCCTTGTTTTAAAGGCAATATGCTAACTTCTCCTAAAAATACAGCCTAAGGGAAAACTTTCAAAAAACCCTACAAAAATATTTGTGTGCTTATTGCCACTTACTGTGGAAAATACCTTCCTGAGAAAGTACTGCTACTTAACAATCTACATTTTGTGTACAAAGAACCATCTAAATAATTTTCCTCTGCTCCATATCTGTATTAATGTCTGTATTTAAAATGAAAATGATATTCTATTTCTTAAGATTTATACAAAACTTTAATATGGAAAAGAAATTGATTTTTTTTTGTAGTTGGTTATGAAAAAAGCTTTTCCTATGTCAATAACTAAATGCTATAGGTGTTTGTAATACTTTGAAATAGTTTCAGTTTGAGAACCATCAGCTGTAGGCAGTCGGTGTGTTAGAACTTGTGGTGAAGACCCAGCGTCCTTACTTGATCAAAATTCCTGTTTACTGCTGTGTTTCTTTTCCTGAGCTGTTTCACTGTAAGATCGAGACAGCAAGCCTACTTTCACATTAAAAGAAGCAAAAAATGAAAAACTATCTCTTGTGATTGCTAAATATTGACTATGATTTTAATGAGTTGCTCCCAAAGCAAAAAAATATTAGTGAGTACTTCATATTTTTATGGAAATATTCCATTTTCTTATGACCTTTTATTATACTGTGTTGTGGAAAAGCTAATTTTTGATGATAAGAGAGAAGATTCCAACAAATGTGATGTACTAGTTAAATATAGAAATGTAATGTTTGACTCACTATAATTTCCATAGTAAATCACTGGCCTAAATGCCATTTTCTGAATTTCAGCTGTAGAAGATTCCTTAAAATATGTATTTTTCATCTTTGGTGTTTAAAAATATTACTGTAAAAATAACATGATTCTTAAACCTCTATTTAAAGTGTCTTTAGAGTGAGATGATAAAAATTAGAGTGCTCTAAAACTCATTTGAGATTATGACATCGTGTATTGTCACAACATTTCATTTTTATAGAAATCGAATGACACACCATCCCTTCATTTATGGTAGGTTCCAGTATTATGTGGATAATGACATATTTAATTAATTTTAGTATTTTGATTTCAAGAACACTTTACATGTATAAACTACCCTCTGGTATTTAGTATGTGCTTATTGTATAGCCAACAAAATAGAGATGTTGTTTTCTGTGTGTACATTGCTTAGTGATGAATGACTCCCAGAACACGTGTAAAACAGCACAGCTTCTTGGTAGGCATAGAAATGCACCAAGAAGACAGTATGACATAAATAATCCTGTTATTGTACTGAAAGAAAGTTTGTCTTGCCCTCACACTGATAATCTGATCCTGAGGAGCTGTGAAGCTTAACAGCATTTTGGAATGTTTTGTTCAAAGTTATGTAAGACACTTGCTGCCCTTTTTTCTTTTTTTTTAGTAGTGGTTGCTGCATTACACAATTTACTGTCTTTTGTTTGCCATGAACACAGAGGACACAAAACTGATTGGATCTGTAGAGCTAGTTCTGTTTGAACTGTGGCAGACAAAGCACAATAAGGCAAAGCAACACAACCTTTTTGTCTCCAATTTAGTCTTTCATGTGGTTAATCTGGAAGCTAATTGAGTGCTACCAGATGAAGCTTCTCAATTTTTGTCTTCTCCGTATACAAGAAATGAGTTATAATGAATAGATTAAATAATGGGCTGGGCAGCCAGGAAACCAAAGGATGTTCTGGTACTTCTGGCATTGAGACTGGTTTGGTAGTTCAGTTGCTCTGGTTTGTAGCTGGTTTTGTTTGAAGAACTTCCAATTAAACAGAAGGCTGAAAAGATGGAATTACTCTTGTTAGTTTGCTATTATCATCCCTCACAATTTCGGTTAAAAAATAGGGAAAAAAATGAAAGAAAAAATACTTTATGAAATAGAATTTGCTGTCTGTCACAGATGTGAAGGTCTGTTTATTTTATAAGCAGAACATATTCTATTGAATATATTACATTTTTGAAAATGTACCTGTGGACATAGATATATTCTGTGGTGTGAAAACTAATAAAAATGAGTGAAACTGAAGTTATCACAAATATTTACTCAGCACATAGTAATTTTTGAAATTGTTTTGGAATTATCCATTTTGTGCTTAATCTACTTTAATTTGTACTTCATCAGTCAAAGAAGTGCTTCTGTAACTAGCAAATGCTGAATCTGTATGCAAGGTTTTAAAAAAATGGACAGGGGAATTAAATATACCAACTATATAACAAGGAATAAATAGTATAATCAACTGAATATGCCATGTCCATGTTAGAGAAACAGTGAAATCTGAGACATATTGGGGATGAATATCTGGAAAGTCTTATATATATGAAACTTATATCATTGGTCCCTATCCTCTTCTCCCAAGTAGCTTTCCCATGTCGGGAAGGGAATGGGAGACACTGTCTATTCTGTGTGATACACGTCGTTTCTTGAGAGAAAATCACTAGAAAATTTGATTTCAAAAACCTGAAACATTGCTTTGAATTCTTAAACATCACTAAATGTCTATGCACAGCTTACACTCCAGTTCTCACATTTGCTTCTCAGTCTAGTCCTACAAAATGGCTTTGGCTTATATATTGTTTGTATCCTGTATGAAGAATTAAATGAGGACATTCTTGTGGGTAGAGTTAGGGTCACAGCTGTTGACTTGCATGAGGAATCTGTGAATAGGGATCAGAGCCTGAATTTAGTGGAATTAGTCAGGTTGAGACAGTTCAAGTTTCTGGTGATCATCAGGGATAGGACTCTTTGCCTGTTTGGCTGGCACAGTGCCTGTTTCAGGGGGAAAATTAGGTTAAAAGTAATACCTGTTAGTAGTAGTTCAGTGGTATTGGGTGCTCAGTGGTACATCTTCATTTTCTGAGGGAGCACCGCTCATGTTCTATGTGTATGAAACCCACTTATAAGTTTATGTGAATCACAGTTATATACATTGTGAAAACATTTCTAAAATAGCCCTGAAAAAAAACCCTATTAGTGACAGGAGCAGCACTGGATCAGTACAGTGGAGACTACAGTTTGGACCACAGCAGTAGCAATGATCTTTTGTTCTGATCTCCTTTCTTTCCCTTTTGTGTGTTAAAAGGCATGAAGATGAGAGAAGAAAGTTGCTTCAAAGTGAGAATATGATCAGTGAAACATTGTAATGCAGTGTTCAAAACAGGGAAGTGACAGTGAATTAATGGTAAACAAAGGAAATGCACTTGAAAACAGCCAGGAAACTCGGAATATAATTCTGAGCATTATTCTGATATATTCAAGAAAATAAAGCAATATTTTAAAAAGCAATCATTCCAGAACAATTGAGATGAGAAAGTTTAAGTGCTAAAAAATAATGATGATTTATGTAACTAATTGTCGTTTAGTCCTTATTGCCATATTTTAAAATCAATTTAAACGTGCTGTCTTCAGGCTGATATTCATAGATGGACATAACTTCAGAAAATACTCCTATTTTTCCAGGGCTCTGAAGCTCTGCATTGTGTAGTTCTGACTTCTTTTGCTCAGGAGTAACTTCTTCACTGTAAGAAGCACATGCTTCTTTCATAGGAAGGCTTTCCAGTTGTGTCTGTGCTGCCTACAGAATATTTATCTTTTAATTATAGGTAAAAAAAAGCCTCATTATGTACTGTTTGTACAAAATTCTCTAGGAGAAATAGCTGTGTAATTATAGTTATTATTCCTGTGTCTAATACACTCTTCCCTGTATATTCCCTCATTTATACGAGTGGAAAAAGCCCAATTGTTGAGAAGACAGAACAAATATTTGTTCCAGCAAGAACACAGAAATTCATAAATAAAGGCTAAGACTTCACAAATGAAACTGTTAAAGGAACTATAAAGGATTCTTGGTTTAATTAGCAGTTTTATTTTTTTGTTCTTCCAATATAGGAAGATATTTTCTTCTTGTGAAGCTAGGATGTCATCAACAACAATTAGTTTCTGAGGAATGAGGGTCAAAATCTGAAGTTACATAATATTATTACTCATTCCTGTGACATGAACTATTTATTGGCATGGTCATTCCTCTGAGGCTGTTCATAAAGGGCATACCTAACTCAAATTCCAGAATAATGGTTCTGGCTACTTTCAAAATAGGATTGCAGTGAATCCAGAATTTATCTACAAATGGAGAGGATAAGTTTTCTTCATTACTGTTAACTTGGGGAGAGCGGGAAGAAGAAAAGAACATCCTAAAGGTATTGGGAGTCTTTGTTCTGAATGCAAGATTTATTTTTTTTCACAGAGTAAAATGCTTTTACCAATGTGGGAGACAGTTGTGGGTGTTGTTGAATGCTGGGGGAACTAATGAAGTTTTCAAGTAGAAGGAAAATATTCTAAATATCTATACATATCTTCACATATTAAGAAACGACTTTTATTGAGCTCCTGCTGTTAGTAAGGAATTTCAGGTTTTAAGACTTTGCTTCATTTAGGTCGTATTTAGTGGAGGCTCTGCACAGATCCTGTGCTGTAGTATATCAGTAAGATCAAAAACTCAGAGCTCTTGACAAATCTGGCTTTGGAACTGGGACTTGATTTTATCCTGGTATGTATTGCATCTATTGCTTGAAAAGTTTATAGATCTGCAGCCCCTGTAATGTTGAACTATTATGTATTAGCACACAGAGCATTTGACTGTGTGAGGAAAACCTTGCACTGAGAGAAGTGATAATGTGCAGTTCTTTATTTTTAAAATTATAATTTAACTTTTGGATATTTGTAATGAATTCCCAATTTGCTTCTGTATAGTGATGCTGAGTTGGTTTTGTTGTAAAAAGAGAAGTTGGAGAAGGCTGATTTTTTAGCATGTTACTGTATCAAGGAAAATTAGAATGGCATTGTAGGAGTCAACAATTACCCTTGGAGCTGTTGTTCTTTAGGTTCTTCTCATACCAGAGGCCTGATACTGCTGTTCTGGAAACCCTGATAAAACCAGTGGCATTCCTGAAAAGTGAAGATTGATAAGTCTGTGAGCAAGCAACAAACAAGATTTTCCAATTTCCTCCCTTCTGTTGCCTAGTTTATACCTCTTGGGAGTTTACAATAAGCTCAAATATCTTGAAGTTCTGCAGAAGAAAAGTAGAGAGGTACTTGTCCATGAAGTTAATTTGTTTCTCAGTGGGTGATGTGGGACTAATGTACGCAGTGTCAGGCTGATGAAATAATCTTCTGTACTTAATTATTCCAAAATCCTGAACACTCCTTCAGATATTTACAGATATTTACAAGTGCAAGAAATGCACTTGTTCCTAACAAATTCTAGTTACAGTATCAGCTTTTAAAGCTGTGAAATTAAATAAAGATATTTTGATTTAGGAATGGAGAAATATGCTGCAGTTCTATGTGTGTGTGGTACACACATCGACAAAAAGGATTCCTAAATGTAAAAGGAGGACAGTGATTGTGCAAGTCTCCTTATCCTGCCTAAGTGAGTCATTTTGCAGCACAGAGGTTCAAATCACATAAAACACGTGGGAAGTGGGTCACAAAGACAAATAGTGAATGTTGTGCCAACAGTTATTTGGTGATTCAGTCAGTTGGTTTAGAAACAGATCTTTAGCCGGTTTGAGTAGTTTGAGTTTATCATCAGCAAAACAAAAATGCTGCAGTATTTTACTATTGTGTGCTATCAGCTGCACCACTTCATAGGTCTCTGCATTACTGAATTCACTGAGACAAGTTAAAAGGCTGTGGAAAGAATGCTAAAAATGTCCTTCTTAATATTCAGTATTACTATATAGAAATATACGTATTCAAATTACTAATATACATAGTATACAAACTACTACATTTTGAATCAGAAATAGTGTGACCAGCAGGACCAGGGCAGGGACTGTCCCTCTGTATTCAGCACTGGTGAAGCCTCACCTCGAATCCTGTGTCCAGTTCAGGACCACTCACTGCAAGAAAAACATTGAAGGGCTGGAGCGTATCCAGAGAAGGGCAACTGAGAGCTGGGGAAGGGTCTGGAGTACAAGTGTGATGAGGAGCGACTGAGAGAGCTTGGCTCAGTGGCTGTCAGAGAAAAGGAGGGCCAGGGGGTACTTTATCACTCTCTACAACTACCTGAAAGGAGACTGTAGCTGGGTGGGAGGTGGTTTCTGCTCCCAGGTAACAGGCAACAGGACAAGAGGAAATGGCCTCAAGTTGCACCAGGGGAGGTTTCGATTGGATATTAGGGGAAATTTCTTCATGGAAGAATTTTGAAGGAAGGGTTTGTGAAGCACTGGAAAAGACTGCACAAGGAGTGGAGATAAGTATCTCCATCACCAGGGATTCATAGATGTGGCACTTGAGTAAAGAGTTTAGTAGTGGACTTAGCAGTGTTTGCAGTTGGACTATAAAGGTCTTTTTTAACCTGTATGATCTTATATTATATATGAGTAGCAGAACAAAGCTTCGAACTGTTGAGTTCAGGATCAGCACTTATGAAGTAGCAAAATGTGCAGCAGAGCCAAGTGTTAGTACAGTGTCTCTAGGCAAATAGAAATGAATGTTGTAGTTGGGTGGCATGCCTAGAAGGTAAATTCCATCACTATGTATATTAATATACAGAATTAAAAAATAGCTTAGTGGTCAAGCTAGTCTAACAAAAAGTCTCCAGATGCAAGTGTGAGCTGCTTCCAAGGGCAGTAAAACCCTCCTTGTGAACAAATTGTCTTTTGTGCAGTGCCTGAGAAATTTTGAAAGCCATTGTGAATTTCCCTTTTTTCAATAGCAGAAAATAACATAATATAGAGGAAAATTGGTACTTCTTACCATGTCCTAGGCATATACTGACTGTCTGTGGGAACAGACAAATATTTTCCTTTGAGTTGTTACTGTGTCAAAACCAAACTTGCTTTGAAAATACATAGCATACAGGGTTCACTTAAGTGTGTATGTATATGTTTTGGTTGAGTCTTCATTTCTTGCTTAGAAACTTAGAGTACCACTAGTCACTCTTTAGAGGGGAAAAAAAATGAAAAAGAAGAATTATTTTGGCTGACTTTCTAGATTACCCTCAAATTCATGGAATACATTCCCCTGGAATACATGCTCCTAGAGGAGTTTTTGACATGGATATATTTTGTAGACAAAAAGTACCCTGGCAAAATATTTTGTGAGTTGTTGTAATTCAGATATTTAAGGAGAAACTGGGAGACTCACAGGAGAAGCTGCTGTTGTAGAAATTTATTTGTATTGTTCCAGCAGTATTGGTCACAAAAAAAAAAAAAAAAAAAAAAAAGGCATAATGAACAGGCTACAAAAGAGGAATGTTAAAACATGGCCTAAATTTTCAGTGATGCTGATGGGAAAGCCAAAACTTTACTTCGTTTGAGAGTTAAAAGTGACATCAATGGCAACAAGAGCTTCTGCTGTTACATTAACAATAGAAAGATGAGTAAGAACATGCAGGTCTGCTGATGAATGAGCCATTTAACAACAAGGAGATACAACCAAATTGGAGATAATCAATGTCTTTTTTGCCTTGGTTTTCACTGATGATGTCTGCTAGCCTGCACCTAGTGACAGAGTTTAAGAAGGAAAAAGCCTACAAGTAATGAAGGATGATCAGATAAGGAAACTTGAGAAATCTAAACTGATACAGTTTGCATCCAAGGGCGATGAGAGATCTCTCATATCATTGAAAAGAGTACTCTCTATCAAATCTGAAAAGTCATGTACACTTGGGAAGAGTGACTGGAGAACAGCAAATGCCTCAAACATCTATAAAAAAAGGCAAGCCATTAATCTCCAAAGCAATTTCTGAGCACATAAGGAGAATAAGAGGATTCAAAATGCCTCGTGGATATTCAGTAGAAGTGAATTGCACTTGACCATTCCAATTGCACTCTGATAAAATGATGAGATCCATGGATGTGAAGATAACAGGGGATGCTGACTTTGAAATTAGTGAGGCTTTTAATATGGTCTCCCACAGAATCCTTATATCCAGGCTGGGATGTTATGTCTGGTTGAAATTATTCAATTAGATAAATGAAAAACTGGCAGGGTCTTAGGGTTCAAAAGAAAGTAGTTAATCACTTGGATTCTATCTGAAGGCTTATTTCCAAGTGGAGTTTCTTTGGGTTCTGGCCTCTCTTGTTTCTGGCCTATCTGTATCAGTGACCTGGAGGCAGCTCACCCTGTAGTTTGGTGGTGCATCTGGAGGACAAGATTTTCTTTCAGAGAAGCCTGGACAGGAAGGAAGAATGAGCCAACAACAGCTTTTTAAAGTTCAGCAAGGACAAATGAAGAGTCCAGTACCTGGAATGAGCAAACCACCCTCAATGACACAGACTGGAGAGTTATTTGTAGGGAAGCAGATTTGCTGAAAAGGACTTATAGGTCCTGATGAAGAGCAAAATAAATATTGTTTAGAAGGAGAGGAAGAAATGGATGCTGACGTCAGGAGAATAAATGGGTTGAATAAATGGATATAAGGAAAATCTGATTGGGATTAGGCCTGAGTAAAAGGAAGGAAGTTTGGGAAACTTCAAAGGAAACAGAATACAACATTCCACACATACCTGTACAGAATTCTGATGGCTAAATCAAATGGCTAATGATAATTTCTTGTTTTTTTCTCCCATGTTTCACATTTCTGATCAAGAGAGAAACCTGTCAAGTCTTAGAAACTGTTGTCTTCACATTTATTTCTTTTTATCTGAACACAGTGTAATATTAAGGCAAGGCTAGTGACTAGTTCATAGTAGTCTTGAGGGATTTAACCAATGACAGCTTTGAACTTTCTTATATATTTTTAATTAGTGGAGGTTTTTTTCATGTAAAGGTTATTTTGGAAATTATTTGCAGAATTTTGTGTCTTCAGAATCAGAGTGGTTTTGATATTGCTATTTTACTGAGACATTAAGGACAAAGGGAGGATTAGTGGGATGTGTTTTGCAATGATCTGGCAAATGAATCCTTGTTAATAATACAGATTCTGTTTATTGATTTTCATTTAAGAAGGAAAAAAAAAAAAAAGGAAAAGAAGCAAGCTGAATAAATGCCAGAAGCAGCCTTTGTCTTATTTCTGTAGGGAGATTCAGTTGATTCATGAGCTCAAAGTGTAGTAAATTTAAGAGCTGCTTGTATATAGCAAACATATTGAAAAGCAGTTGATATAACTTGCCTATTAAATCAGAGGAATTCAATAAACAATCTTTAGATGTATTCCTCAATATAATTTTATCTTCTATAGACACTGTTTATAGGGACATTCATCAATCATTTTAACATTTATTATTGCTTAATATAAGTGTGTTTTCATACTAGCCTAGGAAATGAAATTAAAAATATTTAATTAACATGCAAAATCTAATATTTTTCATTTTGTTTTCATTATGGATTCAAGAATATGATCTAAATTAAATCTATACAAACTATAAATGGTGTTGCACTGAGCAGTAACAACATGAAATTTGAAAGATTAACTTGTTTAATGTGTTTGCTTATCTTTAGCATTTAGATTTAGCTGCTCTTTGTTTCAGAGTTGTTTATTTGCACTTTCGGATCTGTAAGTAAATGTCACCTAAGACTGTACTCTGCTGATGATAACCCATAATATGCACAGGTGTGGCTAATCTGCTTGTTATACTGCCCTTTCTTTTCCTAAACCTCCTGGAGCCCTGCCTTGCTGTGATTACGAGGCAGGTATTGCACTTCACAGTGTAGGATTTCAAGCCTGTGGGGACATCAGTTCTGCTTCCGAAGTTGAATCAATGTCATATAGGAAGAGTCCCTTGGGGTTTTTTGTGTTTGCGCTGCAAACAATTAGAGAGTCAGTTACAAAGAAATAGGAGCAATGTAGACAACAATTATCTGATTCAACTCGCTTTTCTGGAAGCATCCATGCCTCCTCAGAAAGGTCAATGAAGATTTTAGCATGGTCATTCCCAAGGTAACACAATGTAATATCAGCAAATCTCAACCTTCGGGTAGCACAGGTTCTTTCTTCCTCTCTCCTGTGCAAAAACCAATCTGCTTTTAAAGAACAGCTCACTAAAAACAGGCTCTAAGACATTTGTCATCTCGTACAATATTCCATTGTTTGCCTGTATTCTGAAATGCACACTTCTGAGCACGCATTCATACATACTTCAGAGATTTAGATTTTTAAAGAAATAATTAAAGTCACATGGACATTCATGCTGTGCATATATATACCCCTTCTTAGTTGAAGCATATGTTTATTTTTGCTGCTTGTCTCTCACATTTGGAACCTGAGCCTATAAAGTCATGTATCTGCCATCATTTCAGTTTTTCCAAACTCCTTTTAGGAGACAAATTATTTCTGTTATTTTTAAAATAGGACCTGTCATTAAAATAAATGATCTCTTCAGAGGTATTAGCTGCCAGTTTTCTGCAAGTGGATTTCTGAAGCTGAAAAGATTAACCCCTTTGCAACTCTTTGCCTAGGGAGCTCAACTCTGAGACATTCCTGTAGCTCCCCTTCATAGTTTTATAATGATAGACACCGTGAGAGGTTTCAAATAGTACAAGCACCCATATCTAAAACAGTAGGAGAGAGGAGAACCCATATGAAAACAGCCAGGAGACCAACAGGGAAAAAAAGTGGATGTCTCTGTAATCTAATCATGTAATGGGAGCACGAGAAGTTGGATGAGCTGCCTTTGTCCATCTGTACTCTTCCACTCACACAGAAAAAAAGATTTTCTGAGATAGGTTTCTAACACAGGTTTCCTCAGTGCTCTTTCCCAAGGCCTGGGTGCCGCTCTGCTTTAATCACTTTATATCTTCCCCTGCAAGACATGCCCTGAGTAAAGATTATATTAAAATATAATGTGGAATTCTCTCTTGTCTTAGTAGAGTCTGCTGTTCCTGTAACTCTGCATCACCATGAGAGACATTTTTTACCTTTCTAGCTCACTTCATGGAGTAAAAGAAGTTTAATTTACCTTTTGTTTTGGTTAAAGAGCCATCGCTGACCCTGGTGGGATAAATCTATTTTTGTAACAAAACATTGTCTTCAAGTTCTTGAAGTGTCAGTCACAGCGCTTCTGCCAGCAAAAGAGCCACAATCCTGTGGGAGACAGAATCCAAACCTGATGTTTCTGGTAATCTGATATGTACTGGTTTACTTACAATTATAGTTTAGTTGGAATTACTTGTGTCAGTGAAAACACTCTTTTTGATGTCAGCTAATTTCTGTGAGAAAGTTGAAAAAGAGTCAAACTTTCTGGTTTTTTTCTGGACAAAGTCCCCTGTAGAAATTATTTACAGCTCTCCTAAGGTGATTTGAGAATTATAGATGAGCCAGGAAATTAATTTACCTGTCTCCTTTTTCTAAACTTGATGCTTATCCTTCCTCCACTCAGTGTCATTTAGGGGATTGGTTTTTGAGTTGTTTCTCTCATGCCTTCTTGAAATATTGAAAAATACTGTCAAGGCTGTTCTTTTGAAGGCTGAGAAGCTGCTGGATTCTCTGTGCTGAGCCTCTAATTGGATAATGTTTGTTGTGAGATCTCCAAGTTCACAGTGGAAGTGAGGGCATTTCTCTAGAGTTCAGACTAGATAGGAAGTACCACTAAGAAATGCATGTGACAACTACCAAGGTGTTCTACAAGCAACTTATTAAATCCCTTGTCATCCTCAATCAATTCAGGAATGACACTGGAATATATTCTTTGTCTTTTAATTTTTTTTCTTTGACGAAAAATTAAGAGATGCACCTTCAATGTAAATATATATTTGATCTATCAGTGGAATGCCACAGAGGTGCTTTTCTGCTCACAACTTGAATTCTTTAAGCTGTGCAATGACTGTATATGCATCCTTTTCATTTCGCACTCCATCTGTCTCGAAGCCTCCCCAAGACCATCTCCCTCTGGAATTCTGCTAAAGAGAGAGTCAGAAGGTGTTTTTGTTCATTCTGTCCTGTTTTCATGGCCTGACCATAAGAAGTAGTTTAAAACAACAGAACAACTCTGGTACTCAGTTATTTACACAGCAAATGCACATGTAAACTTTACATCTCATGAGGTTAATAAATGAGGTTACTCAATAGTACAGAAACTTTTTGTCATATCTCACAGAATCACAGAATTATTAGGGTTGGAAGGGACCTCTGGAGATCCTCTAGTCTCCCTATATCCTTTGGCAGGGAGGACCCACAACAAGTCCTCTGACTATTTCTTCTTCACTGTCTTTTATTTCAGATTTAGATTTACCTATATTTAATCAAGATCCAGAAATACAAAAGAGTTTCTAAGATATTACTGAAGTTATCACTTGGAAGTCTAAGGGGTTGCCAGTTTTAAGGAAGGAGGGATACAAAGCCCCCAGCTTATAGATGAGAAATCATCTGGTGTTTCATATGCAGCTTTCTGTCAAGAACTATGTGAATTTTTTTATTCAGTATTCCTTTAAAAAGTAGGCACTATAAAGACTATCCTCACTTGGCAACATTCTAGATTTCCAAAGACATTAGTTTAGCTTCTGATTTGAAGTTACCTGCTATACAGTGCTTGTTTGTATGCAATAGCTGCACATTGGACTTATTTAGTATGATATTTCTCTGGGTATTTTATTTTTTTTATGGGAAAAAAACATTTAGAGCAGTTTGCATTATATGTACTGTTACAGAAGTCCAAAATGATAATGAGTTTTCAGAATCTGATTAGGCTTTTTTTCATTTTCTAATACTAGTGTTGGCTTGCAAATCTAAACAGCATTAGCAGTTTCAGTTCTTTGAACCTCCAGTCTCCAAACCTTATTCAGTCTGCATAAATACAAATTAAATATCTTGGTTTATGTTGTAAGGAAAAAACTAATTGGCTGAAGACAGTGAGTATTCTGGCTTATCTTACTCTTTTGTAAAGTACTGATGCTCTAGTAAAATGTCACAATCAGTGAAGTACAGATATATATACTGTATTTTCTCTAATAATGTAGTTTATGGGCAAAGCAAGGTTTTTCTCTTTTCATGTGATAAATATATAATAGAAATGGGATGGCAAATTAATAATTTTCAATTCGTTCACAGAACTTTTATGAAAATAATGAAGGTTGGTCAAACAAAGTCTGATTTTCTGGGAATTCCCAGTTAAGGTAGTATTGCTGCTTAGTCCTTTTTTTAGTTTTACTGCTTGATGCTTAACATGTGACTAAGGCAAGTCTTCAGAATTAAAGATGTACACCTGCCATTAGTTCAAGTTATGATACTTTGTGAAGTCAGAAAAAAGAATTTTTGATTTTATTACAGTTTTTTTCAGAATATTAAATATGAAATAAAAGAATGCAGTCATTTTAATGAACTAATTTTTGTAAAAAATTAAGCTTCAAAGAAATTCATTCACTGTTTTCTATATTTTATTATAATAGTCTGAACAGTATTGACTTGTTTGTTTGGTATCAAAGGCCACATCTTTCCCTCATGTGACACCTCTAACTAAACTAGCTTGGACTATTTTACATTTATAGGATTTTGTTTTCATAAAGCTTGGTACAAATAAATAGTTTCAAGATGGATTTGTAATTGAACACTAAAGGGATTAAAATAAATTGTATTCATATCCTGGAACAACTAATTTTCAGTTTTTCATGGGGTTCTTTTTGGGGACTGTATTATTCAAGTTGATTTGATACACTGAAGTGACTTCCCAGTTGAATGACATCTGTAGGGCAGGGAAGGCTGTGGAAGAGATATTTCCTACTCACAAGAGCAACACCTGATGTGCATTAAGGCAGCTACAAGCCATGTTAATACTGACTTCTTGGCACAGAACTTGAACTCCTTGTGAGGACTGGGAACCAATCCCTCAGGAGGAGCAGCAGCTTCTGTTTAGGGTGTTAAAATGGTAAATGTGTCCTATGAGCTCCAGCCGTGGGTAAGGAAAATTTATTTCTACCTCTCTTTCGTAAGATTTATTTCTCTTTGAGAAATATTTTTCAGGGACAGTTTCACATATAAACCCATTTATATATTTATAAATATTATTTGACACAAAAACATCAGGTTTTTTAAGTCTCTGTAGTCCCTTCTCTCGTAGTTTCTTAATTCAGACACTTTGTGTTTTAGGATCTACAACCAAGAATAAGCCATTTTTGAAACTATTTTGTGCCATTATTACTTCCTTGAGTTTCCTGTTATGTCAGCACGGAGCTGAAATTTCAGTCCCCGTTAATAGCACTGCTATTAATCACATTATTTTTTTTTAAAGTACATATTATTATATACATGGACAAGTACTTAATTAATTAATGTCAGCAATTAATATACAATATATCCAAATTGTGGAAAGAAACAGTCATTTAGCTGTTCCATGTTTCCTCAGGCAATGAGCTGGAAAGAAAATGTCATGGTTCTTCACAATGGATTAAGGCAGCTAAGTAGAAGTAGAGATCATTTGTTAATCTGTTAGCTCCGTAGGCAACATAAATATTCATAAAAATAACGTATGCTGAAAAATCTATGAGAATATTCTATATAATTAAGAAAACATTTTTACATTGTGGTATTTCAAGGTTTAATTGTCATGTATCATACTGGAAAAGAACTCCTGGGTTTCTGTCTTTGTATATAACAAGAATCTATATTTTTCCTTAGAGTGAATTGAATGGGAGTTTTTAGTATTCCAAGCTTTGGCCTTTGTTGCTTAAGCTGCTGGACTTCATATGGTTTTCTGTAGACCATGTGGCAGAGGACATGTGAGAAACTCAGTACTGAGTTATATATAAAGGTATAACTTATTACATAGCAGAAATATACCAAATATTGCTCATCCCTACTCATGGGAAAAAGGTAAGGATTAGGTCAAATTAATATTTAATAAAGATGACTGTATTAATGAAATGGTGAGGAATCTAGACAGGCAATATATAATTTTAATATTTTCATATGTGAGATATTAAAAAGCCGAAGTCAGGCAAAGATGACTATAGGTACATGTGTGGATAGAAAAAATGTTATTTCATTCCTTAATACATTCAGTCACAAACGGAGCTTCATTTTCTAATGCAGCCAAGGATTTTGCATGTTTCATCAAAATATACAGAAACATAGTCTCATTTCCAAATGTTGGATATTCAGTACTGTCATAAATTTCAACTTTCCAGTTATGCTGGAAATATATATTAAATATGTATAAATATATGTATGTATAAATCTTTAATATATATTGAGTAAAACATACACGTGAAATGATATATCAAGGTAGACATTACAAGTATATATGAAATATGTTGAAATATTGGTTCTTGGGAGGTGTTACCCTGTTTGTGCTAGGTTCCTTTTGCAAATGATTAAAAGAAAAAAAAAAAACCAGAAAGGGCACTTGAAGGTTGTGTCTCAACTGATACATTTTAGATACCTATTTTAGGATACAAAAAGTTGTCTCTTAAAGTGTTTATTTCCTCTGCTGACTGTGTCATTTGGTATACTGTTTAAAATAAGTAATTTAAATTTGGCCGGCTGAATGATACCCTCATTATTTCTAGAGCACTGCAGTAATGTAGATAGCGGATAATTGTGGTCTGCAGGTTGTATTTTGGGTAATTAACAGTGATCCAAATACTTTATGAAATTCAAACCAAGTTTTTATAAGTCATCTATTTTATTATTTAATGTGGTAGAGAAACATTACCTACAAAGGAGCAAATAAGTTGGATTTTGTCTCCAAATATTCCTGGTATTCTGTTCTATGTCAGAGCATGTCTCTAATTCTGTTGGATTTTTGAGGAATGTTGCAGGGTCATATAGCCCCCAGGCCTTAGAGCTGGTTTCACTGATCTTGCTAGTAGCAGGCAGTGGTGATCTGTTCCCTCTTGTCAGAAAGACATGCTCAAAAAGAGCTGTTGTACAAAAATACACAGCACTGGTCTGAAGGTTAATTAGAGAGCAATAAAGTGTCTGGCCACTGACACCATAAAATAAAGGTCCATAAAACAAGTAAGTCAAAATATTAATTACAGAAGTGAAAGAAATATGTTCAATTTGCTGCAGCATGGAAGGGTTGAACCCTTACAGCATCATACGACAAAGTTATTGCTATTTCTATTTCATAAAGGAATGATTTATTCCCTTACAAAACTTCCTGCCTTACCACTATTTTCTTCTCAAGAATTATGTAAAAGGTATGCAAGGATTGACTGATATTAATGAAGATTTTTGTAAAATCCTTTTGTTGTGTTTTTTCCCTTCAATGAACCAAAATATTGAGAATGAAAAATAAAATAGAGCATTTTTCCTAAAGTTGCAGAGGGATGTCATACTGTATCTGACCAGAATAACCATATTGCTACCAATTCTGCTTGCAAATGTCAGCCTGAAGGTGAGAATAGCTCTGTTGTATGTTAAGATGCTCATGTAAAAGAGAGAACACCTGGGTTCCAGTTCCTGTTCAGTATATGCTTAATTATTTATGCAAAACAAACATCCTGAGAGAGAGACTGAAAGCACTCCACCACAAATTGTCCTCTAACTTTGAGGCAGAAATGCTATCTTTAAAAATGAGTGGTCCAAATTTAAATCCCTTTGAGTGCTGACACTCAAAATCTTGTTCTGGGCAAAAGGGAACATACCATGTAAATGAATTAAAGAATTTATTATTAGTCCCATTGCATTAAAACTGCTTGGTCATCCTAAATAATAGAAAGAAGAGCTCAAAATTATTATATGAAAAACCTTTCTGGTGTTTATCACTTTTTGATAGTTTACTCTTTAGGTCCTAATGCTGACAAATTTAGTTCTCAGCAAGGGGAGGTGAAGGTGTCTATGACAAGTCACCATCATCTCAAGGTCTTTGCCAGGAGGAATTCAATGCCTTCAGGGTCCTGTCACAACGATCCCCTGCAGCACTACAGACTGGGGAAGAGTGGCTGAAAAGCTGCCCAGAGGAAAAGGCCCTGGCAGTGCTGGTCAACAGCAGCTGAACGTGAGACAGGGTGTGCCCAGGTGGCCAAGAAGGCCAATGGCATCCTGGCCTGTATCAGCAATAGTGTGGTCAGCAGGACCAGGGCAGTGATTGTCCCCCTGTACTCGGCACTGGTGAGGCCACACCTCAAAGTCTGTGTCCAAGTTCTTGGCCCCTCAATGCAAGAAAGACATTGAGGGGCTTGAGGATGTCCAGAGAAGGGCAACTGAGTTGGGGAAGGGTCTGGAGCACAAGTTTGATGAGGAGCAGTTGAGGGAGCTGAGGGTGTTTATCCTGGAGAAAAGGAAGCTCATCACTCTACAACTACATGACAGGAGGCTGTAGCAGTGAGAGGTTTCATCTCTTCTTGCAAGTATTAAGCAGTAGGACAAGAGGAAATGGCCTCAGGTTCCACCAGAGGAGGTTTAGATTAGATATTAGGCAAAATTTCTTCACTGGAAGGGTTGTCAAGCACTGGAAAGTGGTGGTGCCCAGGGAAGTGGTGGAGTCACCATCCCTGGAGATACTCAAAAGCTGTGTGGATGTGATGCTCAGGGACATAGTTTAGTTGTGGACTTGGCAGTTCTGGGTTAACAGGTGGACTCAGTGGTCTTAAAGGTTTTTCTAAAAGAAAAGATTCTATGATTATTTTTGTATGAGAACAAAAATATAGAACAAAATGAAGAATATGGAAGGAATGCTTGCAAAATATCTTCAGAATAGTTGTGTTATAGATGGAACCACTTAATGAATTCTAGCAAGTTTTTTCAGGTAATTTGCACTGTAAATACTTTTTTTTTTTTTCTGTGGGTATATTAATTCCTTCTTGTTATTTAAGTTTGTTTTTCTTCGAGAGGTAATGGTATATTCACATACAGGTAGGCTCTACTGTATGGGGAGGTGATGGATGCTTTCTGTGAAGGATGAACTAATGCTTATGATTTGTCAAAACCCCAGTCTTTCAATTTCTTTACCTTTCCAATCAATACACATCCATAATTTTGGATGTATAGAAATTCCTATGAAGATGTCATATATACTTTTATCCCAGTTTTTCTCAGGGAGCCATTTATTCTAGAGAAAAAATAGTTCAGCGGAATCATAGGAAGAAGTGAAACTGATTATGAAAGGATATATGATTTAGATTAAGTTCTCTTAAGGCTGGAATCAAAGACATGAATTTCTTTTCTTTTGGAAGCAACTTTAAACATGTAACCTGAAACAAGTCTCATAATTAATTTAATTCAGCATTAGCTGTCACCACCACGGAAATCAGTGGTCCTGATTTGTGGTGCCCCTTTTGCTGAAATAAGGTAGGGTAATCTGTTTAGGGAAAGAGGAGGGAAAATTCTCTTGAGAGGTATATTTGGAAATATTTCCATGAGTGACTGCAAATAGAGGGAACAGAAATCAGTGCTGGAACAAATATATGTGTATATTTAGATATTTATGTTAAAAAATAATGTGTATTCCACAGTATACTATCTATATATATGCAAATATTAAAGTCTTTTGTGTGTGGTCATCATCATGTGATTTGTTTGTCTAGTTTGTTTATTTGGTTTTAATCCAATATGTCTCTTAGGAAAAAAACAAACACAATGAATAAGTGGTTGTCTAGCATTTTAAAGAATAGAATTTCATAGGTAACACATTTCCTAGAGAGTTTTCTGTTTAGAATATTTTCATTTATTATTTATTATTTTTTCTAATAACATGGAGAAAATTCTGAGAAACTAGAACTATTGGGAAATGGGAGCATGAAGACATGAGACTTATCCTTGAGGAATTATAATTCAAAAAGCCTAGAGCTGGAGATTTAGGGGTTTTTAAAATATTGCATCATAGTATGTGAGTAATTATATGAATATTGGTACACAAAACTATTCAGTGATGAACACAACATTATTCAATGCAGGTTGAGTTTGGAGATTTGTTAGTGGAAATAGAGATACAATCCTAATTTCTATTACTTTAGTTCTTTAATTAATTATAAGGAAATGTGTTTCCTTATTTTTGGAGAAAATACAAATTCTGTTTATTCCTTGTGTATTCCAAAGTGACACTGGGGGGGGAGGGGGGGAGGGAAATCAGTGATATTTATAAAATATCATCTTTAAAAGTATAGTTGTCAAGTATACCTGGGAATTGCAATTCAACCTTCTTCTGAAATTCTGATGGTATGTCAGCTGGGAGGCCTTAATGAATCACAAGGATCTGACCAAGCATTGTGCTACAGTTAGAGAAAAGACTGTAGAACTCTATAAAATCAGCACATAATGGAGGAAGGGAACAAAAAATTGTTATGAACATTGTAACACCCAGAATGATAGAAGCTAAAAAATGCGCAGTGAAGGAATCTGGCACCAACCAAAGAACAGGAATTCCTTTTGGACAAGTATAATTAAATATAAGTAATAATTTTCAGGAGCTGTTAAAGAAACCAGAAATCTTAAGGGCTTAGATGATATTGAAGACGCTGTAATTGCATCCAAAGCAGTGTGGGCAGCAGGGGAGGGAGGGGATTCTGCCCCTCTGCTCTGCTCTGGTGAGACCCCACCTGCAGTGCTGCCTCCAGCTCTGGGGTCCCAGCACAGGAAGGACATGGACCTGTTGGAGTGAGTCCAGAGGAGGCCACCAAGATGATCAGAGGGATGGAGCAGCTCTGCTATGAGGAAAGGCTGAGAGAACTGGGATTGTTCAGCCTGGAATAGAGAAGGCTTCAAGATGACCAAACTGTGGCCTTCCAGTACCTGAAAGGAGCTGACAGGAAAAACAGAGAGAGTGACAGGACAAGGGGGAATGGATTTAAACTGAAAGATTAGATATTAACTAGATTAGATATTAAGAAAAAATTCTTGACTGTGCGGGTGGTGAGGCACTGGAACAGGTTGCCCAGGGAAGGCATGGATTCCCTGGAAGTGTTGAAGGCCAGGTCGGATGGGGCTTTGAACAACTGGTCTAATGGAAAGTGTCCCTGTCCACGGTAGGGGTTTGGAACTAGATGATCCTTAAGGTCCCTTCCAACCCAGGCCATTCTATGGTTCTGTGACGTTACAGGGGATGTTAAAATTGAATGCTTCAAAAAGACCTTTGGATGCCAAAGTACCATCACTGGGAGTGGAAAAAAAATCAGCAGTGCAAACCAGTGCTAATTCCTTGGATTCTCTTCTTTCACTGCTGCAACACTGTCTAGTTAGATTTTTTACCTGACCTGTTTCATGGGTTTTAGTCTGAAATTCAGACATTTACTTGTGCTTACAGAAAGTACTAATAATCTTTAAACTAGATATAACTTGACCCATAAAAGATTTAATCAGTTTACAGTAGCCTTAATACATATGTATTTAGTGTCATGAAAAGATTGATTTTTTAAAACTTATGATTGTCTGGTACATTAGGTTGTTTGCTTATAAATTTGTCTGGCTAATTTCATATTAATTGCAACCCTGTTGGTTCTCAATTAGAAAGCTTTTCAAAGCAATCCTTTGAGAGAAAATTAGTTTCTTAAATCAAGATAATTAAAGATGAGAACTTGCTAGTACCCATACAATAGGATTCAAAGATCAAAGAGTTTAAGGGTTAAAAGAAAGAACTTGAAAAGCCAGTCTGATTTCTTATGATCTCTGGCAGTGTCACTTATTTATAAGCATTTCCTTGAACTTTTAATTTTTTGAAACAGAAAGAATATTTATACCAGGGACTTCTTTTATAATCCAGACAGGGCTCATGAGTCTGTTCTAACATCTTTCTACAAGTCAAAGGGAATATTTTACTTGTATTAACTGCAATATTTATTTTATTTTTTATAAATCCTCAATAAGCAACTGTTCCTTTCAGGTAGATTTTTAAGTGGTTTTTCTTGGTCTGTAATATTTCCAACACCTGGTGATAGTAATATTAATTCTTTTTCTATTTTTCATATTTAAGTTTTGAAGGTTTGGGTCCTTTTCACAAAAATCTCATAAAATGTTGCAAGCCTTTACCTCAAGTAAATTGGTTCAGTGAAGACATTTGAAACAAAAGCTATTTAAGATTTTTTAAAAATAATTTTACAATCCCATTTTTTTTTTAATTCTACACCTGCATAATTCTGTGTAATTAGAATTACAATAATTATATATAATAATTATATATATAATTTTATATATATAATTATATAATAATAATATTCTAAAATTATAATAATTATTATAATTCTAATGCTTAAATTACAGGATGCCTCTACATTAGAACTGGATCATCAGGGCTCAGGAGAGACTTTACTGCTCTCTATAACTACCTTGAAAGGAGGTTGTAGACAGCTGGGGGTCAGGCTCTTCTCCCTGGCAACCAGTGATAAGATAAGAGGAGATGACCTCAAACTGTGCCAGGCAAGGTTCGGGTTGGACATCAGGGAGAATTTCTTCACACCAAAGGTGATTAAGCACTGGAGGGACTGCCCAGGGAGGAGATAGCAGGGAGGAGATCCCAATCCTTGGAGATGTTCAAGAAATGACTGGAAATGGAACTTAGTTCTCTGATCTAGTTGATTTGGTGGTGATGGGTCAAGGCTGAACTCCATGATCTTGGAGGTCTTTTCCAACCTAAATGATTTCTCTAATTCTGTGGCCAGTGAGCTTTAGAAGAATGTTTCCCAGATATTCATACCAACCACGTTTTGACTCATGTTACAGAATGATCCCAAAGCAAGCAAACCGGGTTGTTTTCTGCTGAAACTGAACTGAAATCTGTATTCCTGAAATAGAGCTAAGGAACTCTTATCCACTGAAGGACTTTCAGTTCACAGGACCAATCCCTTGTTAGTCCAAAATAAAACTTCTGCAACATATATAGCATGGACTACAGGAGAAAACCCAAAGGGTTTCTGCTGTGCTGTTATTTGTAACCAAAACTGAACTGAAAATGTAGTTGTTGAGAAACTTGAAATTGTCTTGATTCTACATCTTCATCATGTCCATGTAATTTTGAGTACAACTTCTGTATCCTTTGATAGAAGGTATTTGGAAAATTAAAAACTGTATTTTAATAATTATAAGTAACATCCTCACAAGTGGGGATACATCACCCATTTCTTAAAAGTCGTAGATGATTAGCTTTTCTCTGATGGGCAGTTGTCTGTGATCAATTCAGTATCTAAACTGGTATTAGTATTCCCACCAAGTGTAATTAATGCTGCTAAAATCAAAAACTGGGAGGACTGACTTAATCATAGAACTAGTACCAGGATAATGGTTCCAGAACATATATCAAGGCCAGGGTTGGATGAAACTCTGAGCAACCTGCTCTAGTGGAAGGCATCCATGCCTATGGCAAGGGGGTTGAAACTACATGATCTTTAAGGTCCCTTCAAACTCAAACCATTCTCTGATTTTATGATATTGTAGCAGCTCTTTAACCATTTGTTAGTTTCCATTTGTTCTAGTGGTGACAGAGCTGCACGGATCAAAGGTTATTACCAGCAAAAGTCTTGATTAAGATATAGGGAAGAAGTCTGCCAAATTTTACTTGGTATTGGCAAATAACCAAACTTTCTGCTGAGTACTTTCAGCATATTTCCCAGATAGCTCTTGTGTTTTTGTAAACGATGTATTGTCATAGTTAATTGATGATTTTGAAGGCAGTAGTAATGCTTGAGTAGCTAAAAAAAGTTTAATTGATGAAACCATCTATATTGCTTCCCAGTCAAGCAAGGTCTAGCTTCTAGTAGATCTAATGGATTTTTAAAACCTCTCTATACTTAACTTTTGAAATTACTGAATCTCTGAATAAATATGCAAATGTGATTTGGAATAAAAAAACCCATACATATAGTTCATACCCAAACCCAGACAGTTATCTGGAATATCACTTTCAGATATCTAGAATCTCATTTTCCAGAAGATCATGAGGAATAATGAATAAGCACTTCCTTAGTGAGATTAAAGTCATTATAAAGTAGCTGCCAAGTAATTTAATTTTGAAATATATGAATGGATACTTAACACTAGGAGTTGTGTTTTCCAACATGAATATTCAGTGGCAAATTGTACACTTAAATCTGATATTTCCTTTCTGATTCTGTGGGTCTTGAAAGACCACAGCATATATAAAAGAAAAACTTCATATGTAAAATAAAACCTTTCTTTGCTTTAGTGGAGTACTTTCTGTGTAAGAAATATTTTTCACTTTTATCCAAAGATCAAAAACTTTATCATGTGCACTTCAACTGCTTAGTTTTATGACAACAGGGAAACAGTATGATTGGAAATCCAATCTTCCTGTCTGCATTTTGAATGTTTATTATATAATTGCCAAGGAGGTTTCTCATTGATGTTAAAATACTTGTTTGCATCAGCTGAAGACATAGTCTCTTATTCATTCATATAACAGCATTATAGGAAAAGTATTCTTCAAATATTCTCCTTATTCTTCTTGGGTAGGACTGAGCTACCTGAAATCAAACAGTGAGGCCTCTCTGACATGTAGAGTTCCAACAGTTGAAGTTTTAATTACATGGTGTTAGGATTGAATACTTGGTTTCTTTTGGTGATCTTTCTTACATAAACACTACCTCTCTTTATGGTGTTTACAGATGCAAACATTAATTTCTGCTGCAGGAAGAGTAAAAAGACTAATGTCAACACTAAATAAAAACACTCTGTTTTTCCCTTAGGTATAAAATGCACATACACAGCAGTTGTGGCTTAGCGTAAGCATTTTTGTGTATTGGGGTGTGACAGACTCTTCCTATTCTGTCAGAGATAATTCTGATTTGATCAGCCTGTTAAATCAGTTTGTTTCTTGTTTCTGTTTCTCCTGAGAGGTTTCCTCTGAACTATCATCTCTTCAGATTATCAACTGGATTGTCTGTGCTTATTCCTTACTTTGACAGGGAAAATTATTCATCTTCCAGTCCCCTAATGTTTATGATATTTCTCTTAGAACCACAAGATTACAGAAATCTTGATTTGAAAGCATCTTTGGGGGTCATCTCTTCTAATCTTCTCTTTAAAATAAGACTGTGACAAGCATTCCACTGGATCATGGCTTTGACTCTGAGCATATATAGACACCAGAACTTCTCTGGACAACCTTTCCCAGTGTTATACTTTTCTTCTAGTGAGGATTTTTTTTCCATGATGTCCACAGTTTGAGGTCTTGCCAACTGTTATGTTGTCCAAAAACATAAATACTGGCAAAACCTTGGCTCTGATGTCTTTTTAACTCTGTTTAAATAAGTTGTAGGCGGTTATTACCTTGATACTTTGCCTTCCATTTGCCAGAACAAACCAGTCTCCTTTGTAATTTTTTCATGAAGCATTTTCTCCAAGCTCCTGATCACAGCCATTTGCTGGACTCTTCCAGATTCCCCTTATCCTTCTTGAACTAGGGGACCAAAACTGGGCAAAGTGCTACTGTTCTATCCTCTAAGGCATTGAATAGAGGACTGGAGAAGAATTCACTCAAAGTTAGATGCCTGGATGTCATCAGAAATAGCTGTTTTGCTTTTTGAAAATAATTTAAAATAAATCAGAAAGTTATCTTTTTATGTCACTTAATATTTTTCTGTGTTCCTTCTTTTTATGCCATAAATTTATAACTGCATTGAATCTTGGTCTAGCTCACAGACAAACTCACTTTCAGTAAGTCCTAAATGGATTGACATACTGAGGGAGAGTTTTTAAGTCTTTAAATTTTCATTTCTGTTAATTTTATCTTCTAATGTATGATTCTAAGCTAATTCAGATGTGGGAGAGAAATTTTCATATTTGACCAAGGAACTAATCTAAGTTTGGAGGTAAACCTTGTTGTGAGCCAGAGGTTGGATAATATAACCTATAGAGGTCACCTCCATTCTAAATAATGTTATGGTTTTATGGCAGTTTTTCAGAGATATAAAGAAAATATCAAATTTCTTAGCTCGGTTAACCCATGCCAGATTTAGCCTGGGAGTTTATGTAGATGACCAGATCTATGCTGAATAAAAATAGCTACCTATAGTGTAATTGAATTTTTTCTGTGAATAGAAATTGTATTGTGAATAGAAAATGTAAGAATGTGAATTTCTTACATATAATTTAAAATACCTATCTTTTTAATGTATTGATCTGTATACTGAGGCAGCTAGACAAGTTTTTAAAAAATTAAATATATTTTGTGTCATAATAAGCTGTTTGCTCTAAAGTGGATTAGGAGTATTCAGAATTATAGAAATTGCATGCATAAAGGTGTATTATCTTTGCAAGGGACTGTGATGTTGAATTAACAGCCATAGAGACAAACACATTCTGCCCTCAACAGCTCTGATACCCTCAGCAGTCACACTCTGTAACAGTGATTTCTAAGCCTTTTTTGAATAGATATATAATCAACCAAATTTCATCTTTCTTCAGGTATTGTCCATTCAGGGGAAGATTATGCTGAAGGAGTTTTTTTTTCTAAAATATTTTGATTTTTATTGAATTTCGAATATCTTACCATCTTCTGGTATCTTTTTAGCATTGTTTATGTAATTTATGATTTTTTAAAATTTGTTTAAGTGGGTTTTCAACAGTGAATAATAAAAAGACATCACTCAATGTTATCCTAATTTTAAACTATAAATAATTAAATTATAGATAAAAATGCATGCAACAACAATTCTAGGTTTGGGTGCAATTGAATTATGGTAATATTTTTCAAAGGATTTGATGAAAGATAAAACATATTTATACAAATACTTACAGTTCAAGATGTTTCTGAATAAGATTGTCTAAGTACTCTGTAAGTTATACATTATAGTTTTTAAAATTACTTTACTTGTAAATTCCAGAAGCAGAAAGGAAGGAAAACTAAAGGAAGTAGAGAAAGCAGATAGCACGATGGTTAGTTTTCCATTCTGTGCTTCCAGTATCTTTCCTTCTAAACACAGTTTTCTTAAAAGAGCTTAGTGACTGATGCAGATACTATTTCTTTTCTTAGGATCACTCCCATTTGATAATAGCTTTTAGTCTTGGATTAATAATAATGGAAAACCTAAGTACTGAATTGTGGACTCTTGCATTTCAAAATGTGGTTTCAAGTTTTTCAATGACTTGATGGAAGGAAGAGAAAATAAAAAACGTTGTTTAAGATAAACCATACTGAGTGAAATGATGAGTCCATAAATTTATATTCCAGCCAATTTGAGTGTCTCAGGAAAGATCCTACCTATTATAAGGAGCATGCAGACAAACTGACCAGCGCCAAGAGAAGGACTGAAAGTTCTTAAATCCAAATTTAGACACTGCCATGATGTACATGACTGGCATCAGGAAGTCCCTCTAGCCATTTCTCTATGCCCTTATGACATCTGTCCTCAACAGAACAGCAGACTGTGAATGAGACAATTCATATCTCTTTGAGCCATTAATTCATTTTCTTCAGATGTCAAACAGACATCCTTGGGTCACGTTTTCACAATCCCTTTGTCAACTTTTACAATTAAAAATGTGGGGTTTTGTGTAGTTGAAGTTGATACTCTGGTTTCATTATGCGCTTCTGAGAAATGGAATGAACTGCTTACACTTGTATTAAGGAAAACTCCTGACAGAGACTGTAACAAATTCCTGAGGCACAAAACATTTTTGACGAGATAAGTCCTTTCTTTGAAACAAATAATTTTTGCCTGTGTCATCTTTTTCACAAAAATAAAAGACAAATCTTCAAGGAAAGCCAATGCACTTGTTTGTTTGGAGATTCTTGCAAGGTTAAAATCCTCTCTTTTTAGCTACAGAGACAATGATTATTCAGTGTGTTTTATTCAAGATGTAATGAATGAAATACTGCTCTTTCTGTTGCTGCCTTTAGTTTACATATTGTTCTACTTTAACTTATTTGTTGCCTACAGCTGCATTTCACAGACACTACGGTATTTTTAGCAACATTTGCTAGATTGCTGTATCTGGCCATCTATTTGTTTGTTACTCTCCACTAATAATTTTTGAACTCTAAGGCTAGTTTTGGTGTTTTTCTGGTGAGAATTGAGGGAAAGGGATGCAAAGATTTGCATTTGCAACAAAAATGTTGCAAAGATCTCTTTTTCAATCAGTGAGGATACGTTGGTTCTATAATTATATGATCTGATTTCTTGCCCTGTCATTACTAGAGTATTATCTTTAAGCAACTACATTTGGTTTAATTCAGATAAATCTCTTAACATATTCATCACTAGAAAAAGTTAATATATAATAGTCTCCTTTGTAGAATGTGGTTAAAGCAGACATTTTTGTGAGAATGGGTTGTGTATTGTTTAAGACTTGGCAAACTCTTGGCTCCTATGAGATGTGGAGGAATCCCTCTTACAATACCATTCACTAGAATCTTAAGGAACATTGATTCACTGGTGCCCTAAAATATCCAAGATTTAGGGTGGAATTTTGGAATTATCTTTCAATGTCTGCCAGATCCAAAAGAACCTTTCCAGTGCCGTGTCTATGGATACAGAAAGATATAATTCCAGTATTTTTTAATTTTCCTCTTTTTGGTAGTTTAGTGCTGTTGAATTAGTTCTATGACCATCTGAATGGTTAATGTGTTTGACATTCAACAGAAACTTTTCATACAATTTTTGGCCTGAAGTTTGAGAAACATGTTGTTTGGATTTATATTATACAGGCCAAGTGGTTTAGATGAATGTTGGCTCCATCTAACACTCCACTGCACTTTGAAGGATCACTTGGCCTATGAGCTGATTTTGAAGGAGGAATTTTGGCAGTGATTTAGCTTAGCAGTTTTTTCTTTGGGTGTTTTGTTGGTGGTGGTTTTTTGTTGTTTTGTGGGTTTTTTTCCCAGACTCCTGTTCCCACTATCATGTTTTCTGCTGCTGCTCTGTAAGCAGCATATATATACCTTTTAATTAGGAGTCCATGTTCAATTACTGCTTTGGCATGTTATCAAACTTGTGCTAATTACCCAGCAACAATGAAGAAATGCAGTTTTAAAAAGTTTTTATCTCAGTCAAACCAAAATGAAATATAGTGAGGGAATATGAAACACTTTTATAGCACGAGTGCTTCTTTTCAGAAGCCTGTTAAATGTTTGTAGGCTTTAACTTAAAGCCTACAGTTTTGGATAAATGTCATCCTTAAGTATTTCTCTTTTTTCCTGTATTGTACCTGATTCACTGTTCTATAATAAAAGACAGTGGACAAAGTGTTTTTCTATGTTTAAACAGAATTTCCTGTGTCTGAGTTAGTGCACATTACCACTTGTCACTGGGCTCCACTGTCAGCTTGTATCACTGTTTGACTTCAAACATTTTGCATTAAATTTATTTTAGATTAGATTAAAAACAAAACAAAGCACCGTGAAACTATTTATGTTGGAAAAGATCATCGAGTACAACCATTAACCCAGCACTGACAAGCCCAGCACTAAACCATGTCCTTAATTTCCACATCTCCACATCTTTTAAATCTCTCCAGGGATGGTGATTCCACCACTTCCCTGAGAAGTTCCAATACTGTACAGCCCTTTCAGTGCAGACATTTTTGCTAATATCTAATCAAAACCTCCCCTGGCACAACTTGAGTCCATTTCCTCTTGCCCTATCGCTTGTTACTTTAGAAAATAAATTTAATATTAAAAAAAATTAACCCTGCCACACAAGAAAATCCCCAGCCTCCTACTCATTCTACACCTGTCATTCCAGGTTATTGTTACTGGAAAACCATTACTTTGAAGATTAAGGTCTTAATTTTTCAAATTTATCTTTGTTGAGGGATTTCTGGGTTTTGAAAAGATTCTACTTTCTGTATAGAAGGTATTGTGAAAATAAGAATTCCCTGACTTAGTAATTTTCAGTTTGGGAAACATGTTCCTTAAAAATCATAGCCTCATGAAGTACTTTTTCTTTCTGTTTAATACTGCCAAAACCACCAAAAAAGTCTGATTGAGGAGATTTTTTAAGGTGTTAAGCTTTGATAAATATAATCATATTATTCTATATTATTTTTACCTACATATTTATGTAGTTATATATGTATGAGATTGATGTATGAGAAAGGTTCCCCAGTATGTTTCTCTGCAGTTAAAACAGATTAATACTCTGTTAATCAGTGAATTTTAAACTTCAAGCTTTACTGATTTTAGCTAGAATAACTTAAATAGAATTAAATATCTGCATCATGTCATGCCTGGCATTTTATAGCTAAAGTCCTCCAAAATTCATAGTGCATTTCACTTACAACAAATCTTTCTTGCCCAAACCATATTTTAAGTGACTATGTTCATGGTGTTTTATTTATTTCTTTATTTATTTAATTTGGATTCCTTTTAATCTTGTTTGGGTTTGGGTTTTTTTTTGGTTGTTTGTTTTTAATAAACTTTTAACCCACGACAAGGAATACTAAATATTCATTAAATATTCTTTAGGTATTCTTTAAAGTATCTGAATATGTTTGGGCTTGTAAATCTACATATAAATATTTATCCATATTGCATCTCTTGAGTTTTGAGAGAACTGAGCTCCCAATATCAACCTACCTAAAAATATCAATAAAACTCACAATATTTATATGTTTATTTCTAAATTATAATTTGCTTGACTTTTGAGGGGACAGTAATGAGTTACTTATGTTTAAGTAAGTCTTTTGAATGCAATTGTAATAAGCAGACTGGTTTATACTTGTTTACTGTCTCTGCTCAGATAGTAATAGCTTATCTATTTTATTGTTTCTTCTGCAAGTTCATAGAAAGACTCTTCTTCAGTATTTGGGCCATTGTTGCACAAAAGTGGATTGTGTTGGTGCTCCTGCATTGTGCATTTCACCCCTGTAACATCTGTTATGCCCCAGAAGGGAGATTGAACTTTGTGTGACTTTAGCTCTTCTCATCAGGGAAAAATGACACTTCAACAGATGTAGGGAGCAACTTCATGATGGCACAAAGACTGTTTTGTCTACCTAAAAATAAACCACTCTGTATTCTATACAACAGAAATTCATCAAGGAATCCATAGTAATTCAAATAAAACATCAGAACTTTATATCAGAACTGTATTTTCTACTGACAAATCCAAATTAAGGGTAATTTAAAGAAATAGTAAGTTCAGTTACACTGAACTGCTTAATTTATTGTAAAACTTTCTGTTAAGCAATTATAAATATAAACAACATCTCTCAGAACTGTCATACCCTGGAGAAGTGATGCTTTATGATTCAATAGTAGTCAGCCCACTGTGAAGCTGAAAAATAACCGAACTCTTAAAATTTAAATTTTGTTTATTGGCTTTTCAGATGCCGTTTGTCTTTCATATATTTCTACAAAAAAAATTGCAGAAAATAATTTAAGACCGTTGAATGGAAGACAGGCTATCATTAGGCCATTAATATATCTTTCTCATAAGAAAAAAAAGGGTTACAGTGCCTCCAGGATATTAGAATTCCATCTAAATAGGAAACTTTATGTAGTTTATTAAACTACTAGAAAAATTAAGGAAAAAAATCTGAAAGTACATTGAAATGATAAAATGTTGAATGAATTGCATTTGAATAGCCTATTTGGATTACATTTTCTCTGTAGGTTCTCATATACACAGAAAAAAAAAAATATTCATTAACATTCTTTTTGTTCCTGAAGGATTACAAACGTATTAGGTGGTTTTAAACATGACAAGTTTCACAACCTTTACAAACTCAACAAGAACATCATCTCCTTTTCAGTGGATATACAAATGGTAGGATTTCTTCTCTACAGACAGTTCATTTGGATATAAGAGAGATGTGACAGTATGTGGTAAAATCCTATTTTGTTTCTAGCATTTCACTGTGGGTTTTCTGTTTGATGATGATAGTTTTAGTAGCTATGTCATTAGCTTTAAAGGTCATCTCTTGTGTAACATCTGACCACGTGTATTCCCTCTTCAAAGGTCCATAGTGTTAGAGTCTTCTTTATTTATGTTTAAAATATAAAAAAACCCCAACCCTTAGGGGACTTAAGATATTTCCAAATGTGGTTTTCAGGAGGTCATTCCATCTCTCAGGTGCAAACAGCTTAACAGACTTTAATTCAGCTCTATTTTGTACTGTTATTTTAAAGGGATTCCTCAGGGCAGAGGTTTATCATTCCTGTTTGACTGCTCATGGAAACAGCTCAGAGCATACTTTTGCTAACAGAAATGTAACTTTATGGCTTGTATAGTGTTTTTTTTTTTCTTTTGTATTTCTGATTTTACTGAATCAGTACTTGAAAGAGTTTAACTTACTGAGGTTTTTAAAAAGAACCTAATAAAGTATTTGCCTTAAATAAAATACCCTTTAAGTCAGATACTTAACAAGTTCATTTTATATTTAATAATTTATGTTCCATTATTTCAGCTTATGAGTCTAAATAGATATAAAATATACTATTAAAAAACCCCACAAAACAAAACAAAAAAACCCACCTTTTTGTTGTTTCAAAGTCTATTTAAAATAGAAGTTGTTAGGAAGTTAAGAGAGAATGCGTTTCTGCAAGGATTATGCTAGTGTAATTTTCATTCAAAGGCCATTCACTTGTATCTGGGAATCAGTGCACTGACACAGAATATTCTCAGAAGCCTGCACAATAAAGGGTAAAAAGATTAACTGGGTGGATGGTTGTTCTGGAATTGAATTTGATACCTATTAAAAACATACTAATTTCTTCATGCTCAAGGATAGTGAAACCTCATTTTCTAAGCTTATTATATGTTAAATATTAGCTTAATCATTTGCTGAAAGCAAAACCACATCACCCAGGTAAGTTTTGCTTATTGCATGAAGTCAGAGAACTCCAATAGCTGATGGTATAACTATTGTCAGAGCACTTATTCTAAATAGAATTAGGACCTTCCCAAGGAAGACAGTCCTATCTTGCAATGTCCTTGGTTTTTTTAGAAGTTAGTGCCAGCGCCACCCAAACTGCCTTCTGTTAGTTATCACCCCTTCCCTTAGTTCTGTGTTGATCCCATGCTATGCCTTGTTCTTCATACGTGTGTGCTTTTCTTTTTGCTGCCTTCCCATTACCCTCTCCCCTTCAGTGAGTTTGCATTCCAACAGATTTAGAAAGACCCCTCTATGGCAGAGGGATGTCTGACTGCTCAAAAGTAAATTCTAAAATGCATTCAGATATGTTTATGCAGCATAAAAACTGTTCAGCTGTATTGTACCAAATTTGCATTGTGCAAACTGGGGTAGAATACAGTATGTTTTGTTATTGGTATCTTTCCGATACAGACAAAAGGAAGCTTTTTGGATTTTTTGGAGTGTTTTAGGTGTTGGTGTTTTTTTGTGTGTGTGTGTTTCTTTTGGTTTTGTTTTTTTTGTTTTTGTTTTGTTGTTTTTTTTTTTTTGTTTTGTTTTTTTTGGTTGGGTTTTTTTTTTTTTAAGAAATGGAATTATCAAGAAGACGTTGGATGGAGTTATTAGTTAAGAGAGAGGTTTACCCAATATTTTTCAGATCTTATTTAAATATTACCTCCTTATCCTTTTTAGTACCCTATATACTTTACAGATATGTTTCAAAGTACATTTGTATAGTATACACTTTGAACTTCTTTTAATATATTGCTAAGGGACAGTAGAAGTACAAATGCAAGTCACTAATTGTTACAATTTTTGTAACCTCTCACTGGTGACACCTCACTTTTCTTGCATCAGATGTGTGGACAGCTATGGCAGGTGTGTGATGTTTGTTCTAAAATGTGAAGGATACTACTGCTAATGGGACTGAAATCAATTAGGCTACTAAATATTAGTCCTCATGAATGCAGTCATCTGTCTCCATATTTAACATTACAAATGGACCTCTCATTATTGTTCTTACTTATCTTCCTAAGTGATTTTTAAACCCATTAAGGAATAATTCAGCAGAATCCTCTTAGTGTATTACAACTGATAATAATTCTTTTATAATGACTGTGATCAAAAGGGATGGGATTGGTTGTATCACCTAGTGCTAACAGTGTTCTTTTATTTTGCTATAAAATTGGATATGTACCAAAGACTGAGTGAAGTTCTGATTGACTTCACTTTTCCCAGAATAGCTGTACTACAACAGGATTACACTCCCCAGCCTGCTACTTGAAGAGATCTCTTACATCTTGTCTTTTTGAATATTTTTTTTTTCTGAATAAGTAGTTAGGTGATATCCTTGGAAAAATGGGAAGAGGCAGTATTTTGTCAGATCTATCAAGAGGATACTATTTACTTTTGGGCTTGGCTTAACATAGTTAGATACCACCTCTACTGAATTTTTGGAGCATCTTCACTGACCTGATTTTCCTGTGTATTCAAAGATCATCAGACCAGTCTGTTATAAACAACTCCCTTTTATATTAATCCATTAGCTGTTAGAGTACAGCCATAACTTGAGCTGTGAGTACATCACAGCCAACTTTATCATAGCTTATAATACCTTAATGCATCCCTGTAGTTCTTGAAACAGATTTGGAAGTAATGTGGAACTTTCTGACTCTGTTGTCTCTTTGCAATATTTCACCTTCAGTAAGTGACAAGTGAGCCTCCTCCTAGCTTCATACTTGACTTATTTGCCTCACTACTAATAAGAAAAGATTGGTAGATTAATAACTTGGACAATATTTTTCTTTCTGGGCTGCATGAAACAGTATTTTACTGTTTACATGAAGCAGAGCTAGGAAAATGATGAAGCTGGGAAAATGGGACAGATGGTCTTATATTTTTCTGTTTTGTAAATATTAAAGTACCATATGTAGCAAAGAAGACTTCCTTTTGGTTTCAGAGATGTAGCCAGCATGTCTCCATAGAGTTTATAGTTACATTTATGCTAAGAAATTTAATTGGATTTGAACCCTTTGCCAAAACTGTGTGAGAGTTTCAAGTATGTGTTTAATTGATGAAGGAAAAATATTCTCTTGCTTTTTTCACCTCTCATCATGCTGTTCCTTACATTCTACTTGACATTCATTACTTAATCTACTACATTTACATAGTTTGACATCAGTTATTACAGTTATTGGAATTAGGCAATGCAATTGTCCTTGAAGCAATACTACTGAAATGCTGATGTATATATTTCTGAAGCAACCGCAAAAGACTGCTAACTCCATTAAAAAACATATAAAAAAATATATATACCAGAGAAATGGTGGCATAGGACCTAAAAAATGAGTCTGTAATGTGAAATAAATGTCTGAGCGCTTGAAATTCCTCAACTTCTGTGTTTATTAGCACCTTGGTTTCCAACCAGCAGTTGTATGTCCTGAGGTTACAGTGAAGCTTTACCTGACGGGTAAACAGAGAAATGAGGCTTGGAGTAGCCTCCTGCATGATTTATTACTCCTTGGTGCTTATTGCAACGTAAAAGAAAACTTTGTGTGAAACTCAGTTCCTTTCCCACAAGTAGGCTTGTCTTTTTCTTCTGATACCGTGGGTTTAAAGACCACAGATGAGAATGAGCACAGACTTTTTCTCTGTCAGTGCTCTCTGTGTCCTAAAGGAGCCTTCACCGTGCTCCTTCTTGTTGTGCAGAGAATGGTACAAGTCCCTCATTACAATTCAGCACCCCTCATGAAAAATGTTATTTACCATACATGTATTTGATTTTAATTTATTTTCTTTTATTAGAAAATAACCAGTTTTGTTAAATTTAGGCTTGCAGACTGGTAATGAAATAATCTGCAATTTTCACTGCCTTTTTTTTGGTGTAGGTTTTGGTACTACTATTGAAGAAAAAATTCAGATCTTGTCTGATTCTTGCTTATCTGGGCTGATTACATGAAAGTTAATAGAAAATCTATCTCATTACACTTTTCTCTTAATTGTATTAGTTGGCACATTATCTAAGTATTATCAATAGAGATTAATGATTTTTTTCTTGTGCTCATCTTTTCTTGAATTTTTGCTGTCAGCAGAACTGAATAATTGAGGGGTTTAGCAGGTTGTTATTCATAGGTGAAATTTGTCAGAGAAAAAATTTAGTTTGGAGTGTAGTATTTCTCATCTCTAGAGATGTTTGTCCTGCTGGACTTTTATGCCAATTATACAGAAGGAGTCTTGGTGAGACTATGAAATTCAGTATAAATTATATGTAGTGCTGCAGTTTTCAAAAAGGTAAAATATTTCCACATACAAAGAATAGACCATAGTTACTATATTTCAAGACTGAAAGAAAATCCAGATTTTTAGACCAATATTTTTTCTTAACCTTCAGATACATCCCAGTTTTCTACTATGCAGAATACTGAATGAAAATTCAGATTGTTTTCTTTAAAAAAATGAGTCCATTTTTTGCCAGTTCAACTTCTTCTGCCTTGATTAGGGCTTCAAATTAACATGATTGATTTTATCCACTGTTGGTTCATGAACAGTTATTGCTCAAATTTTTTAAGATAATGGATGTTCAAGAGGAAACAGTTACTTAGAATGATGGTGATGCTGGAAATGTGATTACTGAAGAGTACATAGTTATTTTACATCATTAACCCCCTCACCAATAATACTGTCTGTTTTGGGTAGGTTGTTCCTAGGGTCATGGGACAAGATAATTCAAGGTGGAAGGGATTGAAGAAGGTTTCTAGTCCAATCTCCTGCTCAAATCAGGGTCAAACAAAACAGATTGATGTTGGTGGGTTAGGCCAAGCCCCCACACACTTCCTTGCTCGATCCCTTTTAACAACAGAAAGACAGGGATGCAGTTAGGAATACTGAGACTGAGAAAACTGATGGGTCAAGGTAAAGATGGGAAAATCACTGGTAAATCACTGTTTAGGGCATAACACTCTATTTGGGGAAATATTTATTTATTGCAGGAGGTAACACAGGATAGTAATGCAGGAGGGTTGGTAATGCAGGAGGTTGGTGTGAGGACATAGTGGTTTCTTTCTGCCATTCCTTCTATTTTAACTCTTTTCTCCCACTGTTCCTCCTGCCTAACTCATTTTCTTGGTTCTGTTGTGAGTTATCCATAGGCCTTTTGAGGATGTATTTGTTCTCACATGTCCCACCGTCCCATCAGGGCTGTCACCAACTGTGCCATGGAGCACCTCCTATCACTTTGACCTTGTTCCTCTGTTTGGTGTTCTAAGAGGTGCTACAAACTCCTCTAACCCTCTCAGCAGTGTCCTGCAGTGGGTGCATTGTGGAGTTAGCTAGAACTGGCTGTATTTGTCACAGTACACTTCCTAACCTCCCTCCCACAGAAGTCACCTCTGCAACCAGCCCCCTCTACCAAAACCTTGCTATTTATACCCGATGCAGTTGAATATGAGAAGGTTGTGGGAGGTAACGTTATAAGCCTTGATAAAGTTAAAGTAATTGCCACCCAGTAGTCTTCTGTCATGTGCTAAACTAATAATTTTATCCCAGAAGTCAGGAACGATTTACCCTTTGTCAGTTTGTAATGAGTGTTCCAAATTCCCTATTCTCTTAGAATTTCTGGGTTTATGTGTATTTCTATACCTTTTTCTTTCCGTTTTTTTTTTTCTTTTCCCCTTTACTTTTGTTCTCGGGTTTGAGATATGAGGCTGTTATCCTTCACATAACATTTTATTTTGATTGTTTTCTTTACCCCTATAAGTACTTTTGTTCAAAGCATAACAATGTTTAGCTGAAACTTCAGATTTGTTGAACAGGTTCTTTGTATAGATTGAAAAAAATACAAAACTTGACAACATAAAATTTAAACTGACAAATGCACAAGTGTACTTACAAACTATTTTATGTTTTTCAGCTTTACTCCAAGTTACAATTTCACTTAGCAAAGTTGAGCTCAGTGTGGGTGAATCCAAGTTCTTCACGTGCACAGGTATGTATTCATTTTACTTATAGGTATGTAATTTTTATTAATTTTTGAACTTCCTACATATTTAAAACCAAATTAATTATTTCACGATATTAAATTGACATAATGCTGTATATTCATATTGACTCATAAGAATTGTGATGAATACTAGGTCTTCACTGGCAGTGACTTTCCAGTCTGGAATCTCTTCATTTCACACTCTTAATCACTCAGTTTGAATTCGAGTGTATCAGTATATCTGATACATAGTTTATATCTGTTAGGAGGCTTTTTTAGTTAAAATATTTTTACTTGTCTAAACTAGGAATTAAATAAACTACTAGCTTAAGCTTTAGCATCCTCTCCAGCCTGACGAGAGAGCTAAAGAGTTTTACTGGTGAGGCAGTTATCAGTCAGGAGAAGAGTTTGCATTTGCAGCTACCTGACACTGATTCTTAATGTTTGTGAGTTGGCATCTTCCACTGACAGTGACACATGGCCTGGCTACACTGACAGTGCAACTGCCTGATGACTTGACCTGTTGATCCAGTGACTGCTGGACAGCCTGTGTCTTCCCTTTAGGAATTTATACCTGCCTGTAGGCTTTTTACCCCTCTTGAATTATTGAGCTGCTATTTATCCTCTCTCAACAATCACACATCTGCCTGCAGTTTTGTCTTGCTTGTCTTTCTACTGACAGTTTGACAACTCTCACAATTTAGCAGTTAGCTGACATTATAGAATCACTGAATTGTTTAGGTTGGAAAAGACGTCCAAGATCAGGGAGTCCAACTTTTGACCGAGCCCCACCAGGTCAACTATACCATGGCTCTAATGCCACATCGAGTTTTTCCCCTGAACACCTCCAGGGATGGTGATTCCACCATCTCCCTGGGCAGACCATTCCAATGCTTGACAACCCTTTCCATGAAGAAATTCTTCCTGAGTTTTCCATAAATTCCTGACGCTGCATGGACTATGCATTGGATAAACTTTGCACTGCATGACGTCCTCCTGAACTGCTAAACCTGGGGTGTTCTTTGGTTTCGTTTGCAGCCATTGGTGAGCCTGACAGCATAGACTGGTACAACCCCCAAGGAGAGAAGATCGTTTCTAGTCAGAGAGTGGTTGTTCAGAAAGAAGGAGTTCGATCACGTCTCACCATTTACAATGCAAACATAGAAGATGCCGGGATATATCGGTGTCAAGCAACAGATGCTAAAGGACAAACTCAAGAAGCTACTGTAGTTTTGGAAATTTATCGTGAGTAAAATACTATCATTAACAAACGGAAGACTGTGTTCTAAAAGCCACTAGTATAAAGAAAGGAAAGCCTATCAAAACGTCTTCCCAAGCTCTGGTCTTTTTCTTGCAAATAATTGCATCTCCTGCAATTTAGTTAGTAGATATTATGACAAAGACCCAAATTAAACGGATGGTCACTTAGTAATACCATAGATCACTTTTTCCTTGTATTTTAGAATGTCATATTAGGAGGGTGCACTGTATGCTTCTCAAAGAAATAAGTAAATATGAGAAAAAAGTTAGATCAACATAATTCTTCTTAAAATATATCTACGATATATTGCAAATATCTGCATAAATAAAATTTTATTTTTATATAAATAAAAGTTATTATTGCAGGAAGTGCAATATGTGACAATAAAAAAGTGGAGGTTTTGCTGAATTAGTTATTTTTATGACAGTCTTTTGATATTCTTGGCCTTATAATGGAATTTTGACATAAAGCACTGACAAGCTTGGGGTGATAAGTAACCAAAATGCATTTCAATTGCAAGGAACTAATTGAGGAATATATTTGAAAAAATAAATACATTCTACTGTTGTAAGAGATTGTCTGAGAGATTTGTGGTTGGGTTTTTTCTCACTGTAGTTGAGTAACTCTACATTGTTCCATATTCTTCAGATGAATCAAAAATGCCTAGAAGCAGTACATTAAACAAACTCAGTGAATATGTAAGGAAGGTCTTTGTTGGTGAAAGGATGGGCCATATGCCAGAAGCCTTTCAGCTGAGTTAGTCTCTAATTTCATTAGAGAACAGTTTTTTAAATGCTAAGGCACTACAACGAGACAGAAAATACAGAGTAGAATGGTAAAGCTCTGCTTCTGAGGGGTACAGATAACTCAGATAACAAAAGACATACAATTATAAAAACATGTTTTGATAAAAGAACCATATAAAGGGTGATAGCAGTTACAAGTGATTACATGATGGCTTGAAAGCTGGCAGTTCAAAGGAATTCAAGTTTTGGGGAATTCATTTGTGTGCATAAAACTGCCAGTTTCTCCATTAACAGACTGCTGAGCAAAGTGAAAGTCTTTTGAAGTGTTTGCATGTCATAATTTTAATAATTCCGAGGTCACATAAACCTGAAAACTCACAAAAAAAAGATGTCAAGGTTTGTGGGAACTGACATATAAAAGTATCCTTATTCATATTTGTGATGTGTGGTAAAAAAAAAGCAGGATAGACTCACTCACTACCTGTTGGTTGTCTTAGAGCCTGGCTTAGGACTCACTGATGTCTATAAGAGCTTTTTTTCCGTCTTACATATGCTAAAATACTTCAAACACTTCATGCAAAATTATAAGAGCTGCATGCAACAAAAGTTCCCACCTGCTGTGGGAACTGTGTGAATTACTTGAGCCTGTATCAATACAAAAACAATGGAGTTGAAGAAGCATCTCTGCTTTATGTTCTCCGAAGTGTCCTCTGAAAGATAACTGACCATCTTTGATCTGAGAGAGTATAGGCTGATTTGCTTATTTTGTGTGCAAGAAAATATTGTAGATTTTTTTTTTTTTTTTTTTTGTCAGGCAGTTGGTTTCTGCATTAGATCTTGTATAAAATCTTGAATTAATACCATCTTGGACTTCCGACACTAAATTCTAATAATACTTAATTTATTCAACCCACAAATACAGTCGAATATCATTTGGTTATTTGGGCTTGGAAAAATTAAAAGCCTACTGTAAGGCCTAAAAATTCTTGTTAGTTCTTAAAAACAATGCTACAATTTCATATGACTTAATAATGTTTTTCCATGTAATTTCTGGCTGGTTTTTGAGGTTTTTCTCAGTCAGTGAAGCTAAAATTCTACTTTTTTAGGTAGTTTTCCAAATTTTAGTGGTTTTGATGGAAGTTTTGATAGAATAAAAGCATGAGGTTTTAATTAAATAATAAAATAATGAGGAATATAACACAAAAGAGTAAATAGATTATTAATATGAATTTATAGACTTGTAAGACCTAAGGTTTCAAAACAGGGCTCTGGAACATTGAAAACAACGAAAATACATTTATAAAACATGAACAGTTTATGAGAAGAAAACAAAATTTTTCATAATAAAATATGATTGTAAAGTCATTTTTACAGACAGTGGAAATTATATGTCTAGGACCATTTGAGTCTTATCTGGGAAAAATATATTATGGAAATAATTCTGTTTTATCACAGTGAGAAGGCATAATAGTCCCATTTATCTGATTTGATGTCACATGTAATTTTAATGCTGAGTGAACTGTAAGACACCTACTGTATTCTGCTTTTTTTTCCTTTTTTTTTCCTTTTCAGAAAAGCTCACTTTTCGAGACATAGTGTCTCCTCAGGAGTTCAGGCAGGGAGAAGATGCAGAAGTTGTTTGCCGTGTTACCAGTTCGCCTGCTCCCGTTGTCAGCTGGTTGTATCGGAACGAGGAAGTCACAACTATTGCTGACAGTTAGTATTTTGGTAACTCTTTCAGTTATACATTCCAATTAATATTAAAACATTACTGTAAAAGAAGATTAATCGCATTATATGAGGGATTTTGATTAGCCCATGAGTTTGAGTATGATTTAGGCAGGTTCTGTGGTATATAGAGAATATACGATGGTTTCTTCCATATGTCTTTATTTCCAATTGGGAATTCTGTCTAGGTGTAATATGAGGGACCAAATGCCCAAAAGGTTTCTGGGAGCTCCTTCACAGGAACTCTTCCTGGTCTGCCTTGTACATAGGAGTCGAACATATGTTTAAAACACACACAGATGAGCTTCACTGTGTGCACAAAGCAGTGACACTGATCACACACTTCACTGACTTTGGGATACTTGCTCAGAGAATTCCAGGTGGAACGGCTTTCTGCACTACTGTGAGAGTTTGTTTGTGTTGGGGGTAAGTAACCCTTTTGAGTTACAAGCAACTGGGGATACAAGTAATCTTCTTGGGCTGGACTGATAAAGCCTAGGTGAAGAGAAACCCCATGTTCCCCATATACAGGTTCTAAGCCTCTAGAGAGACAATTAGTTAGGCACTTAGAATTTCTTTGACTTACTGCCTCAAAAACTGTGAATTGTTTGTCAGTGCTATCTCAACAGTCAGATATGCTTTTGTGGAAAATGGGAGTTTCCACATTTTATGGAAATGGAAGTAGCATTTTTAATGAACTGCCTTATCCACCTTGTCATCAAGCATGCCTCTGCATGTAATGAAACTCAGGGTAGCAGTATGCCCTTAAAATTATTATACTTTTAAAAATTAATTGCTGTTTTTATATAAAAATGAAAACTAAAAGTTTATTTGCTGTCTTATGAAATGAAATAAACAAATGTGAAGCAGTTTCTTGGGGGAGAAAAAAGCTTGATTGATGTATCTGGACTTAGTCTTATGTTCCTCTCCACTGTAAAAGAAAGTTTTGATTAAAGTTCTTTCTTGCTTTTGTATATCCTATTTCTTTTGTCATCTAGACATAGAGACTAAAAAGAAATTGCAAACTTCTACCCCTAAAAAATCTGCTTGAATTTATATTTATATATATATATACACAAATATATATATATATTGAAACAGTGATTGTAGGTGACACATAGAAGATTTTGAAAATATGAATTTTGAAAACAAAACAACAATTAGCAATTTAGGAGAATGTCATTTTCAGCTCACAGCCTGGTAGGTACCTTAGAGCACAGCAAAATTTGCAAAGTGTCAGCCAAAAATGCCTCTAGCTTGGGTTACAAGGCGCTAAAAAGACATAGACAGTCCTTCTTGCTACCACTTAACATCTGATATGACTGAAGGGGAAGGTCATGTGTCTCACTGTTCTTCTGGATCAGGCATTTGAAGCTGAGAGGGTTGAGTCCAGACAATACAGTGATAAGATGGAGGAATGCAATGCTCAGTTACTCTCCAGATCCACTGACTCCAATCTGTTTGGTGAAGGACACAGTTTTTATCAGGATATCCGTGGGACAGTGAACTTTTATGTGTGTGTGCACCAGCTCATCAGGTTGCCCTGAGAAGTTGTGAATACCCCAACCCTGCTGTTGTTCAAGGTCAGGTTGGATGGAGCTCTGAGCAACCTGGTCTGGTGGAAGGTGTCCCTGCCCACAAGGATAGGAACTAGGTGATCTTTAAGGTCCCTTCCAATCCATGCACAGTTGATTCCTGCTGAATGAGAATGCTATCATTACATACTTAGTGGGGTTTTACAGCAACTTTTTCACAAGCTTACCAAGGGATAAAACATGGAGAGCAATGACTTCAAAAGAAAGTCACACTTTCAATTCATCTCCCATTTTCTAAGTTTGATTATAATATAATGTATATTAATTTTGTCTGTATGTAGACAGTACTAGTGGTAAAAAAAGACCCAAAATATTTTTCTTGTGGTATAACAAGTTTACTCATAGAGATGTCTATTCTTGTTCCCATTATATCTTTCTTCAATGAAAGTTGTAAAATTATCCAGCCAACACTTACAGTTTTTGTTTCCTGTTACTAAGGAACAGAAACCCTCCTGAACCCTCATTTATTCAGTGTTTTAAAGAAATAAATATGACCTCCAGCCCTCTTGTTCTTCTCACACATTAAATATTTATGTTAACAAAAAAAAAAAAAGGCAATTAGCTTAAAGAGGGACTGGATCTCACCTTTTCAAAACATTTGGAGGCACAGTTCTCTGGGAATTCTGTAGAGGCAGGAAAGAAAAAGATTATATAATTTCTATGTGGTAGTGTGTGAAATGGCATTAATGTTCAAGCATGAGTTTATTAACCAGACATAATTTGCATAAATGTGTTGAGGACATGGATGTCCTGTACACTTCTATCAGGTGAAGCATAATTAAATTTTCTTTTTTCATTTCTCTCTTTATTTTATGATAGAATTCTTGCTACTGGAACAGAAGTCACTTGGTTTCTAGTTAAAACTGAAATCTAGTAAATTTTGTCATCCTCCAGTGCTGAAAGGATGACACTGGTACAAACAGAACAAGAAAGGCAGCTGAATAACAAGTATGCAGGTTCTTCAAAACCCACATACATGAACTGCAGGGAGTAATTCTCCTCAAAAGATTCCGTTAATGTTGACCTTGGCCAACTTCCAGACACCCACTCAACCACTCTGTCACTTGCCCTCTTCAGTAGGTGTGGTGAGTTGACCCTGACTGGATGCCAGCTACCTACCAAAGCTGCTTTTTTTCATGGTTAGTCCTCCTCTTCAGCTGGTCAGAGGAGGGAAAGTATAAAAAAAGGCTCGTGGGTTGAGATAAGGATGGTGAGAGATCACTCACCCATTGTCATCATGGGAAAACAGACTTGACTTGGGGAAAAAATTAATTTATTATCAATCAAATCAGGGTAAGATAGTGAGAAATAAAAGCAAATCTTAAAATAATATCTTCCACACACACCTCCCTTCTTCTGGGGCTGAATCTCTGTTCTGGTACCTGGAGCACCTCCTGTCCCTGCTTCTGCACTGACCTTGGTGTCTGGAGGGTTCTTACTCTCACACATTCTCACTCCTCTCTCCAGCTGCACTTGCTCTTGCACAGTAACTTTCCCCCTTCTTAAACACATTCTCCCAGAGGTGCTACCACTGCTGCTGGTTGGTTTGGCTTTGGTGTTGGGATAAAGACAGAGAGATCACTTGTGAATTCCCAGCACAAGCAAAATGGATTTGGATTGGGGAAAATTAATTTATTGCCAGTTAAATATGGCTAGTTAGTTAAACACAAAGACAGAATTAAAGCAACACCTTCCCCCTCCTTTTTCTCAGTCTTAAATTTACTCTTTCTTTGCTGACTCCAGGGAGAGCGGGGAGAGCGGGGAACAGGGATTGTGGTCAGTCCACATGTGGACTCCAGTGTTGGTCCTTTTGGTGTGTTGTAATTGTTCAGGAAAAATTTATTGCAACATGGATTACTCTTTCCTGGGACCAACCCATCAGCCTGTAAACCCAATGCACTAGTCCAGGCAGAAAGGAGAGGAAAAGTTGAATTTGCATCCAGTTTACTCTTGCGGATTATAATTTTGCTGCTGCATGTGCAGGAGAGTGCATGCACGGTTGTTCAATATCTGATTTTTGTAATGAACATCAGCTACTCAAAAAGGCCACTGAGTTTCAGTTAATTGTGGCCTATGTAGAAAAAAGAGTGGTTTATTTGGTTTGTTTGTTTTTTTTTTGATAACATCATTTCTATGTAGTGTTAGACTGTGGTAAGACATATCTTTGACTGAGTAAGAGTGACTGAGGAAAGGAACAGGGGGAGAGAAGGAGGGAAAGCAAGCTGAAAATCATTAAACTTAATGGTGTAGAATGGGCACAAAGATACTTGGTGTCTAGATAGAAGGAGAAGCAGCATTTCGTTGTCTATTTTTTAAAAATTTACTCAATTTATATTTTGAATATTTTTTCCATTTAATATTTTTAGATATTTTACATCAGTGCTCATGAATATTCCACTCATTTTGCAATAAATTGTAAATTTAACTTAAATTTGATGACTTCTTTGATGATTAAGGAGGGAGTTATGGATGGAAAATCCATACTGAAATTTAGGAAAGGGCAATGCATTTTGGAATGAGAAAATCCCCTAATTTCTCAGCTGACATTTTACTTTTAAATCAACAAACATTTTCTCAATGAGCATTTATATTGTACAGAGAAAGTATACGAATATTACTAGTTTAAGGTACTCATGCTGTCTTGATTTACTAACTCCACTTAATCTCTTATTTGCCTTTCTAGATCGATTTGCAGTATTAGCAAACAATAACCTCCAAATTCTTAAAATCAATAAAAGCGATGAAGGAGTATACAGATGTGAAGGAAGAGTGGAAGCAAGAGGAGAAATTGACTTTCGGGACATAATTGTTATTGTGAATGGTAAGGAATTTAAAAGGTGAATTGACTTGTTGTTCTATTTGATTATTAGATCCCATTTTAACATATATCAGCTTCTAAAAAATACTGATTAAACCCATTAACATAATTGTCATGTCTGTTTTGTATTGTTTTCCTATAAATGTAATTGTTTAATATTGAAAAAGAATCTAGTCTATTGTGTAAATAGAATTCATTACATTTCACAGTATCAGTAAATGTAAATATGTAAAACTTGGTTGTTGTTATTAATCATTCACAGAACATTAACAATTACTGCAAGACCTGAGTAGCAGATTATAGCAGCTCTGTTCACCCTGTATTTTTCAATGTTTTGTCATTTACAGTTAAACTACAATTGATTTTTCATAGTTATTCACCCTCACTGCATTAACATACTTTATGAACTGTTCCAAAAATCATGGATACATTTTATTAAGATTAAAAGTCTTAGTTACAGATTTTTTTAAATTTTAGTTTTATGAAGAATAAAATATATAGGGAGTTACCTAAAAATTGGAATTATACATTTTATAAGTTTATAGCAAACCTCTAAGAAGGAAAATGAATGAATTGAGACAAGACGGGGCATTTTACTCAACCTTTCTTAAATTCAGAGTTGACCTGTTGAAAGATAAATATCTCTTCATATATTGCCTGGAAAGGACACAGTTCATAAAGGTCATTTTTTATCTATGCCCTCTGTTTAATGTCAATCTTGCAATGAAATTTTTTCCACCATGCCTTTTATGTTCCGAACCTTGAATGCTTTGCCCTTGACTGGTCCTTCTTGGCAAACCTCAGTTTACAGAAGTCATAATGTAAGTTGAATTCTCAGTTAGTGTCAGCAGAAAGAGCAGGTTCTGGCGCAGGTATTGCTAAATCCCAGTAGTCGCGCAGCAGTCTTTGAAGCAGAATTCTGTAGATTATTGTGGGTAGCTCATTCTGGTGCTGCATTACCTCCACTCCTTCCATCAGTGCATCCAGCAGCATTTAAAATGCTGAATGAGATTTTCTTCTGCTGCTACTGATGTACATAGGTGTGATTCTGACTTCTGATCACCATTCATGTCTATCTGATATTTAAATACACTTGAGCTGAGAGAGAGCCTGTATTTAAGCTAAAACACCACTTTGCAAACTGTGATTTGACTTCACGTCATTTATTGCTGCATTAGAAACACAAATTGGGTTCTTCAGACACTTATTATTACTCTAGACTAGAATGCTAACACTCACTTCTAAATTTCAGTGTTGGGAGGAGAAGTAGTTGCCAAATGAGTGATTCTGACATGGTTGCCCATGTAGAATGGCATCAATTAAGAGCTATTTTCTGCTTCATTTGTAGTAATAAATAGGTTTTCCTACATAAAATTTAATGTATAAAACTTAGTCCAAAATAGCTTTTAGAGTAATATCCAGAAATAAGTGAAAATTGTAGTGGTCTTTGGTTCACACTTTAGTTCAATCTGATGTACATACAAGAACAGAATCAAAGATAAACAGATGTCTTCCCAGTAATAATGAGGAGAAAAATAATCCCATTTCATTGTCGTTGTCGTACCTCTTAGAAGATTAAAGCACTTAAGTAATGTGCTTAACCAAATCAGAGTTCTGGAGTTCTTATTTGTGAGCAGTAAAGAACCTGCTGCTTCTGGCAAAGAATTAGTTCATCTCCACATATTCCTAAGTGTATTTTTACTTAGAATGCACTGAAAAGTAGCTTAAAATAGCTAAAATGTACTAAACACTTTCTAAGCAACACTTTTTTATTGGAGATGGAGGAATGCTGTTGCACACCACATGGTTTTTGTATGCTGAATAAAGGCAATTTTAGATAGAAATGATCTGTGAAAAATAGTAAAACATGCCATAAACAAGTGTGAAAAGTGCATAACAACATAGACTTACTGATCACTGATAATTCTGGTACATGATTTTATGATAATTTGTTATGTTTAAGGTTCAGGAGCTGGAAAGGCTTCTGAAGTAGAAAACTAAAGCTGAAATATTTGGTGCAAAGCAACAGAAGTTGATTCTCAATGTTTGATGAGAAAAACCTGTTGAAGTACACTGTGAAGGCAAAAGCAAATTCACTTGGATTGTCTGTTTTATCTTCTTTTCTCTAGTGAAGTGTTAAGGTAAAAGGGATAACTCTGAATAACTCCAACAGGATGTTCTTGCTAGCAGAGACCTACACTTTCTGAAGCTCTAATTTCCTTCTCCCTTTCCTCTTGCTTTCTGTGGCATTCTGCCTTTTACACATATCCTTGTCCCTCCCATCTCCTGGGATTGTTTTCAGTTGTATGTTTCACAGAATCATGGAATGGTTTGGATTGGAAGGGACCTTAGAGATCATTTAGTTCCAACCCTTGTGCTATGGCAGAGACACCTTCCACTAGAGCAGTTTGCTCAGAGCCCCGTCGAAGTGGGCCTTGAACACTTCCTATTTGCTTGTTAGTCAATGGAAACAGACCTTCGACAGACGTATTAAAATTACCAAATGAAAAGATATGTTAAATAGCAGCCTGTGAGTTGTACTGTCTCAAATATTATTGCTAGTTTTTCTGTAGGGCAGAGGTTCTCTGGGACCTGTTATAATTTTAGTAATAACATATCAAGAACAGAATTCTTAGAACACAATTACAATTTTTGGAAATAGGAATAGATTGTACCCGTTGGGTTCTATCGCATTTCCTCTTTGAAAACTGATGGTGCTCCTGCCCATGAAGTATGCAAGAGTTCAGTAAAAAAAATTAAATATTCATAATCAAAACTCCTGCATATGGACAATTGTTTTAAAAGCACTGTCTGACATCAATCAGACAATGTATCAGAAAATACGTACACAAGTTTTATGTCTTAGGTATGTATTGTCTTATACAGGTTAGGTATAACCTCAATCATCTTAGAATCTTCTCTATAAAAATTGGAGAGCTGCTAAAAAAAGAATTTTAAAAATTTATTCTATAGAAAAAAATGCTATAGATGTCCTTATAATATTAGAAGTCTTGTGTTTAAGAAAAGTAAAGAAATACTCATAAAAGTGTTTCATATTGTGACTTGATTCCTAAGTATAATGATAAATTCCCAAATTAGAAAAGGATCCTATCCTGCACTTTAAATTTCTCCAGAAACACACAAATTATTCTATTTTTCATTAACAGCACATAATGTCTTATTTTTTCCAGTTCCCCCTGCAATTATTCTGCTACAGAAATCCTTCAATGCCACTGCAGACCGAGGAGAGGCAATAACTTTTTTCTGCAGAGCCACTGGATCACCTCCACCTGAAATCAGTTGGTACAGGTAAGTTCATTTGAGGGCTGCACGTCAGGGCACATTGTTTTTATGCCTCACGATTTTCTACCACAGTCCATTAAGCTGTGTATCCTTGATTTCTCTACTGAATTTTAGGACCATTGGCTGTCTGTTTCTATTGTAACTGCTAAAGCTAGATTAAGCATTAATAAGTGAATGAACTTGCACAAATTCAATTGCACTCAGGTTACCAGCAAGTGAAATAAACATAAAAAGTAACAAAAATACCATACTGTCATGATTTCTTCATATGTGAATGGAAACAAATAAAGCTGAAGAAATGAGTCCAATTCTCAAAAACAACACAAGAAAAATGTAATAACAACTTTTGCACATGAATGTATCAGGTAAAAACATATGCATTTGTGCAATAAATAAATGTCCAATGCAAATCAACAGTATTGGTAAAAAAGATAACATTTTTCCCATCTGTAAAAATAGATTCTAACCCTAACTCTCCATGTTAAAGAGCTTGAGAGGAACTATGACTTTAGACACCTGTGGAACAAGGGAATGTTTCATTAAATAAGCTTCAGTGTAATTTAATGTAATTTTAAAAGGGTAAAATGCTTTGAAAATGAAATTGCTTTTAAAGCTCACGTGTGGTTTTTTGATTTTATCAGTGGCATGAGCATAGTACAGCTATGTCATTTGGGAACACTTACCATATAACATTTGTAAAAATTTAAATATCTATACACTCTGTGTTCTTTCTGTTTGAACAAAGATATGCATCAGTCTTGGGATATAAAGTATCTCAACACCTCATAGCAGTGCATATTTCTATTTTAGACCTGAATAATTTGCATCTACTTATATTATTTCAGGTGAATTAAAAGGTCATTCCGTTTGCAAAATGGGTGTAGAAGGAATTTCCATTAATTCTTAATCTCCTTTGGAACCTTTGAGCAATGTTAGATTAAGGTTATCTTCCTTTGACTGATACCTTCATCTTAGTATGCCAAACACCAAATGTGAATTCAAATTTTTCTCTTGTGCAGTCTGAATCCCAGGAAATGTAAATAAATAGAATGTAAAGTTAAGGAATTCAAAATTTAGTGAAGAGGAGGAAAAAGAAATACAAAATATGTAGAGCCCAAATTAAAGAACTGATATTGAATTCAAGATACAGGTTAATATTCCTTATATTTAATGTCTCTGAAGTAATTTTTTTACAGTGTCTCTCTCACCTGAACAAAAATCTTAAAGAGTTGCCTGAAATCTGCTATCCTAAGTGGGTTTGGTATAAGACAGCCAACGTTATGGTGTATCTATTGTTAAGAAAGAATGTATACATTTCTGCAGTTTGTGGATGTCCCTGTTTACAGCTGTGGGATTTTCCCCATGTTTTATGAATATATGTTTTATGATTATATTATATATAAAGATATATATATATATAACATATAATGTAATTATATATAATATATATTATATTTCATAAAAGTTGAAGTGCTGAGTTTTCTTAACCATTCATTAAATATTTTAAAAAGATTTTATGAAACTTCACAGGCTTGTGGACTGGATAGTGAGTATTAAATGTGGAAGTTTCTGTTCTATTCCCATTTCAGGAATGAGGAATATTGGCTAATGTACCTCCCTTCCCTGTTTGTTGTTGTTGTTATTGTTTGTTTGTTTGTTTGTTTTGTTTTTGTTTGTTTTGTTTTGTTGTTTTTGTTTGGTTGGTTGTTGTTGTTGTTTTTTGGGTTTTTCCCTTTCATTCTCTTTTTATTTTGTCCTATTAGATTATAAATTCTTGTCAGTAGAAAATATTCTTGCTTTTATATTTCCTGAAAGTGAGAGGTTTTTAAAGTGGTAGGTGGAAAAGGCCCTTTATGACTGTGATAGGATATTATTATTGATATGTAAACAGGGAAAAAAGATTGAGTAGTTAAATTATTTTTCCTAGAGGAAGCAAAAGTTTCTAAATTCTATTACAGTACTACATTTCTGCATCAAATGTCTAAATTTTCTGTTCTGAACAGTTTAGGTTTCTTTTCACCAACATATTAATATATATAACAATGTAACATAGCCAGTTAAAAGAATTCAGAATCAGCTGATCTCTTTTCCTTGTCTTTGGTCTTACCTAGCAAATATGTCAAGATAAAGACCTTTGCTTTCTATAAGACTTTAGATGCTTTTATTTTAGAAATTAGACTGAACATAGAAAAACTAGATCAACATAATCTTTTTTGATTTTGAGAAAAATCTAAAAGGCATTGTCAGTGGTAGGAAAGTCTATCAAAACTGATTCATCTGATATTAGTGTGCTTGTCATCCACTGAAAACCTAACTGAATCAGTTTATCAGAATCAATGGCCAATTATTCCCTATTTCATCTTGTTTAGTTTACTTTTTGATGTTGAATGTAAGTTGATAGTAACTTCAGTTTTAAGTTTCTATTTTAATAAACAAGTGGAATTACGCCTTGAACTTGATTAAATTTTAATACTGATTTTGGAAGGATTGTAATCTTTGTTAAGGGCAAGTTATGGAAATAATTTGCAGTTTTATACCCAACTGTACCTTTTATCTTTGTGAGTTCAGTCAATTTATTTAATTTGCCTCAGGTTAACCATTTGTAAAATGGGCATATGCAATAAAGTGATTTAATGGAAGTCTGTTTTCTGAATTCTCAGAATAGCTAAGTGTAGCTAATAGCTTCAGAAAGATGAAAACTATTATCATAGGGAATAATCATACCAATTTTTGATGTGTCACTGCAAAAAATTCAAAAGTATACCAAGCTGAGAAAAATTCTGATATAAAGGGAAGAATTTGTACTCCATCCTACTGGAGTATTTTAATTATATGGTATAGAAAATACATCCATGTCTATTGAGGTGTTTCATCAAGATTAAGGACTTGTTTTATACCCAGTTCAGTGTTCTTGTGTTGCCTTTTATAATGGGCCCTCACACCAATTATTCACTCATTCTGTCTACTGAAGTCTCTTTGGCAAGGACTGCAGAATTTGTATCTATCCTAAAGGAACCTCACCTTGCTTACAATCCACTGATATTTTAGTCAATTCAAAAGTAGATCCTCTTGATGTTTCTTTTTTTTCCTTTTTAGTTTCCAATGAACTGAGTTTAGCAAGTCAGCTGCAACTAGGGCATAAATAATGTCTGTATTTTTAAAATCAGATGACAGTACTATTAAAGTCACATATGTTCCTCTGTGTTGACTGTAAGCAAGATGATGAACAAATAGTCTTAACCTTTAAACTCTATAAGATAGTAGATAATGTGTTCAAGCTTGAACTGTTTACATTGATCCTTTTCATTTCCAGGTGCTGACGATGTTTAAGATTTTGTCAATTTAAAATGAATGCATCTGAACTAATGTGTCTTTTTTTTTTCTTAAAAAATGCTTTAGTTCACTTAAAAATTAGTCATCGTGAAATACCTAGGCCAGAAGAAGAGCCAGCAAGGTTTAGTTGCTACTCTATTTAATCTATACTGAGAGATAGAGAGAGAATGGATATTTCATGGACCAAGAGAATCTAAGTCTTTTACCATTTAACTGATATCTCTACTGAAGCTGATACTGCATTAATGTAAAGATACCCTTCAGAAAAGCAAAGCTCTAATGGAATTAAATTAGCCAGGACTGAAAGATAAAGATCCTAATGTAGATGCAAGTCATGAACTGGAAATCTTTACTCAGGCGAATAGTCCTGCTGAAAACATGATGATTGTTTACAGTTATGGAGATAAATTACACTGGTAAAGTTTAGCTGGATCAATTTCCTGATCTTTACTGACAGGACTTAGAATTATCTTACAAAAGAAATAATCTGCTTTAAATGTGTAATTCATGTTTTCTTGTTATCCAATATCAGCACCAGTCTGAATCTCCCCTGTTCACTGGAGTGTCCAGAGAAATGCTCATTTCTGCTTAGAAAGTGCCATAAATACCAGTGGTGGTTGTGAAAACAGGCATCTGGAAATTTCTTCTAACCTTGAATATAGACTTTTGTCTCCTAAAAGAAATCACTGAGGAGTTTTTGGATGATGGGGATTTTTTATTTTTGTATGTTTATTGCTGTGTGGGTTGTTTTTTGTTTGTTCTGGTTTTGGTTTTGTTTTTTTTTTCTGTGAGATCACCTAATGTGGAAAATTAGGCTGTTGTTGGTCTATGAAAAAATTTCTATAATTTGCTTTTGAAAGAAAATGAACAAATATCACAATAACGTCTTGAAGTTGACAGCTAAGTGGACCAGAGTTATTTATACAAAAATGTTACTAAAATTCAAGCTATGTAGATACCAGAAGATTCCTATTAACAGATATTAATGCTCCCAAGAAATAAGCAGTATCCTCACTTTTAAAGAAAATATAATTTCAGGAATTATGAAATATATATAATTATTTTTAGATGAGAATGAAAAGAAAATAATTCTTGCTTAAATCTTGAATTAAATGTAGATGTCTAAAACTAGGTGCAATGAGCAGAATAGAATATTTGAGTAATGTATATTATTTTTATTTTAAAATAGTCTGTTTTCAATAACTGGCATTGACAGCAGGATTATCAGTGCTTATGAAAATGAAGCAATTTTTAGATAGGTGTTTATGAGAAGGGGCTGTTGATGAACAAACAGAAATAAGATCAAAGAAATCTTTTACAAACTGAGCAGAATCAGAAAAATATTTTAAAAGTTAAAATTGCAGTCTTGAAAAAGAAGCTGTGTGTGCATGCCAAGGTGCTCAAACGGAACGGTCAAGCCTCGCTCAGCCCTCAGAATTGTTCACAGATTTTATTATTTCTGTACCATCTGGTCAGAACTCATTCTAACATCTGGAGACATGCCTGCTTACTAACTTGTGGCTGGCCAACAACAACTGAGAGGAAACAAATTGGAAGGGTGCTTGATGTGCCAATAGGCTCTACGTGTATGTAATTTAAATTTTTTAGAAGTTCCTAAGTTGTTAGTACTGTGAAATGCAGCAGTTACACTTATAAAATATGTTTTTAAATGTTTCTCACATACAAATGTGTATTTAACCAAATGTCCTTCTGTCCTTCCTTGAGTGTAAGCCATATGTTAGAGTTCTATTCACAGCCATTTTTGTATCATTAGGTCAATATTGAACAATTAAGAAGAAAGATATTGTAGTATTTTTAATATATATTTATTTTATAACCTGGCAATGACATTGTGCAGCTGGGGTCTTGAACATTAAGATGCAGTTCAGAATGTGTTGCTTGTGTTTAGAATGTACACATTCTTATGGTAAAACACTGTGATCCTGAATACCAATTTTTGCCATCCTAAAATCAACTCCCTTCTCTATATTTTGCCAATTGATGCATTTTTAAGACCAAATCTCTTCTCTCAAATGTTATTTTCAGCATATTGATGCTTTCATAGCCCATCATTTCAGAGTTTGGAACCTACTGGTTGAGTTACACATTATTCTTTTTTTTTTTTTTTTTTTTAGGAATGGTAAACTTATTGAAGCAAATGAAAAATATGTGCTGAGAGGAAGCAACACAGAACTAACAATAAGAGATATAAAAAATATCGATGCGGGTCCTTATATCTGTAATGCTAAAAACAAAGCAGGAAACGACAAAAAACAGACATTCCTTCAAGTTTTTGGTAAGTACTGCATAGTATGTTCCATCCTACCATTTAAAATGTAAACAGTAGGGAAATGAGGTGATAAGTCACAATTTTCAGTGGAACAGTATTCCTTCAAGGTGCCTACTGATGCAGCAAACCACCCCCTGTATAACTTTACAGCTTCTTTCCTCCCTGCTGGCTACTTTAACCTTTACACCTGAGTTTAATTTTGAAAGGCTATCTTCAGCATTTGCTTTTCTGCTATTCAGATACAATACCATGGAGTGTTAAATTGTTAATTCACTCTGGTTTTCCTTTAGAAGTTGTCTGCTTGCATGAAAACCAAGAAGAGAAAGAGGGAGGAAATTCTGAAAGAGGAAAACTGGCTTAAAAAGAAAACACCACACAGAGATGTTCCTGATTTTTTAATTTGTGGGTTTTTTCTTGACTTTTAAGTGGATAATTGAAAATGTAGTCACGAAAATATTGTCTGATCTGAGTTTCAGAGGATAAAAGTAATAACATCAAAACTCTTATTTCTCTTTCTATACTCCACCGCCCAATCTGTGTTAATGATTCTCTCCCTCACATAGAACTGATAATTTATTTGAAGTTTTGTTTAGCTATAACCTGGTGAGAGTAGGCATCTGTGAGAATGTAGAAAACATCCCTCAGAATCACTGTGCAGGAAAAAAGCTGTAGCTCACTTATGAAAAACTTACAAAAAATGAATTGTTTTGGAGTTTTTTTACATTAATTATAACTAGTAGAAGAGAGAAAGACCACTTATATTTGAAGAGTTAAAGGTTGTACTTAGAACCATGGGAAATCAACTTTCCAGTTCAAAAAAGAAATAAAAAATTAATAATTCAATGATAAATATTAAGTCCCAGTTAAAACTAATAGTAATTTATACGAGGTGAAACAGTTCTAACAGGAGCAGCTAATCTGGTCACTTGCATTGGAAGATGTTAGCTGTTGGATTGCATAATATTGTCATTTGGGATCTGGGAGCCTGAGCCTGAAGCCACAGTGTCAGGTGAACATAGATTGGCTGTGTCCATGTCCATCCCACTGCTTTTCCTATCTGAGAAACTCTTCACAGCCCTTCACACTGTGCTGTCTCCAGAGCTCTGTACTCCAGGTGGGTTGCCCAACCGCTGGGCTATTGTTGTTCTTGAAAGTTGTTGTTCTTGAGGTACTTGAAAGTTATTCTCAATTATTTTTCAAAGGAAAGAAGATGAAATAAAATCTTTAATCTCATCCTAGCCTTGAGAAATAACAGCATCTTGAAGATTTTTGTGGAAAATCAAGACATTTAGTTCCTTCGTATTTCCAAACTTATAAAAAAATCAAAAAAAAAAAAATGGAAGGAATAGAAATTACTTACTAGGTTTGATATGGCTTTAGGGAAGTTTCAGCCAGAAACAATTTTGTGTGTTATTCAAGTCATTTTAATTATGGTTTAAATGTGCTTAGTTTTTGCCTAGAGCAAGGAAATTTTTCAATACAAGGGTTAGGGAGAAGGAAACACCACAGTAAGAGTGAGTATTTCCTGTATATATTCTCTCATCTTTTAGCAACTAATTTACTGGAGACTCCCTGGAAAGCTTAATCCAGGTGTTTTAATAGACACTACTAGTTGGTTTAATCCATTTTAAACCTACACATCCTTTTTGCTTCCATGACATCATAAACTCATAAATTACTTATATCATTTCTTGCTGGTCTGAAAAGTAATTTCTTATGTGTAAGTGTGGAGCCTCTTCATCTCTTTGGCTGATAATTATCATTTTAAGATAGAAAGTGAATAATAATTCCATAGGTTCTTTGGATCAAATGTAGTTTTCCCTCTTACTAGTTCATCTATTTTTGAGCTATGACTTTTCAGTCAATTTAGCTTCTCTTTCTGTGGAAACCATTGTGTATCTCTGAACAGTGTGTTCCTGTACCTTTCTGGTTATAATTCCATGTGGCAAGGCAGGAATGGCACACAGGATTTGTGTTGTGAGGGGAACTGATCTTGGTGCCCTCTCACATTTGGTTTGTCTCTCTGGCTCTCCCCAGGTACCAAACCAGTGTTTCCACAGAACTGTTTGCTGTGGCTCCCACATCTCTTTCCTGAGTAGTTAATTTAGAGGTTAGTTTAGCAAATTTTGAGCACACCATCAAGTATCTATATTTAGTTACTTTTCCTGTGTGCTTTACTATTGAATATGTTCAATTTAAATTTGAATAACCTGTATGCTGGTAGTTAGTCCTTGTGTCATGATTTAACCCAGCAGGCAATTAAGCACCACACAGCAGCTCACTCACTTCTCCTTGCCTGCACTGGGATCATGGATAATGTCGGAAGGAAAAAAAAAAAAAAAAAAAAATTCATGGGTTGAGATAAAGACAGTTTAAGAAGACCGAAGTGGAATAATAACAACAATAATAATAATAGAATTCAAATATATTAAAAAAATTGATGCTCAGCAACAACTAAACCATCAGTGTGTTACCAGCGTTATTCTCATCCTGAATCCAAAACCAGGTGAGCTACTAGGAAGAAAATTAACTCTATTTCAGCTGACAGCAGGACACCTTAGGGAATAGTATGATCAATTAAGCCTCTTACTTTATTTGTAATCTCTACAACTCAGTGTAATTTTTGTCTAATATTGCCTCTGCAAAATTCACCTCTATTTAACTGTGAAAATGTGGAGCACAGTTTTAATTTCTGCTACAACAAACTTACTTTTTCTTTTTTGTGTTTCACACAGGTAGAACTCCCAGTCACATATACAGCCAACAACTTATTATGCTTTTTTTCCCATTAAATGTGTTAAAACAACCTGTGCGCTCTGAAAATGGCAAGGCAGATGGGTGGTTATTATAACTAAACAGTACACAAACAGCTAGTTTGTGTTAAAATGGCCTATTAAATTACATTTCTCTTTCCCACTTCATTAGCTTACTTGTCTCAAAAACCTACTATCTTGAATTCTAATTTACAATGCCAACTCCTTGGGGCAACAACTACTGTTTCTACAACAACAGGGCTCTAGCAGGGTTGAAACTTGTTCACACATTTCTACATTCCTTCTTCCCTTTTTTTTTCTACTTCCTTATTTGTTTGGAACACCTCTATTTTTTAAAATAAAAATGACCTAATCTATAAAGGCAGTGATGACAGTTTTCTCAAAAGACAAGTCTTAAATCCCTTTGAGTGTGAAGTAGTAATGGCATTTTAACCTGTTTCAATTACACAGTCTAAAGATAAAGACTCGGGTTTATCGTTCACTAAATCAAGTCAACATTTCCTACAGGCATGTGTTTGAATCCTTATTATGTCAGGAATAAAGTTCCAGGAATCTCTTTATTAGGTATTTCCATGTTGGTCCCTAGCTGGTTTACTAAATTCAGTTTCCAGGAGGATGGAGCTGCAGTTTTGTTGATTCAAATACGGCTGTGCAGGAAGAGAGCAGAAAAGCATGATTCCTCCTCTGATATCTTCATCAGGAGATCCTATCAGGCAGTGATACAGACATACTAAGAGTCTCACCAGTAAATCCATGTTTGTGTCAATTACAAGCTGATTAAGGCAGTTTCTTCTGATGAGATTTAATCAGGACTTTCCCAAACTTTATATATGTGGCACTTCCAAAGTCTCATGAAATTTTTTTGTCAAAGATATGGGTAGAACTCTGTGAATGCAATAAATTGTGTACCTTTTCCAAGAATGGGTTGTCAGCAAACAATGACAAATCTAAAACTTCAGGTAGTTATCCATGTTCTTCATCAGGTTTTTGGAGAGGCTTTAGTTGCACAACTGTGAGACAAATAAAAGAGATTGAGGACAGAATCTCAAAAAACCTTGTTTATTGAGGAAGTGTTGGAGAACTTAACACCAACCTTCTCTGTGCAGAGAGCAAACTTTCCAATCATTAAATTTTATTTCTTTATTTTGCAGATGATTCTTTTATATTTATAAAATGCATGTCTTGTAATAAGCAGTTCCTTACCTTCTAAATAAAATTATTTTAATGAAGTTTAAGCAAAAGCCCTTTCTATATTCAACCATTTTTTATTTCATCCGAGTGATCTAGGTTACAAATTTTTAAATTACATCAGTACAAAACTAGTTCAATATTTTTGACTGAAGAAACCAGCAAAGGCCTGGAGGCTTCCTGAATATGCATTCCAAGACTCTACATTTTTATATCCTTCATATTTGCTAAAGTACAACAAGCAAATACCAATTCAGTTTGAGAATGACCTTATCAATTTAGAAAGAACAGTTAAAGAATTGGAGGCGGAAGGGAGGATGAAACAACTGTTTCAGTATTTCTGTCAATACTAGTTTTGTAAATTTCAAAGAAATATTGTTATTTACATGTACACAAATGTATTTTAACATTTTTCCATGTCCAAAATGTCATTGAAAGGTATTCAAACAGTTTAAAAACTTCTAGTCAATAGTGAGTTATGACTTGTGACCTACAAAAATGAAGCAATTAAATAATATTCCCCCATATGAGCTCTCTTCTTCTTCCAACTAATAACTGTCAGCTAGATATATTTGATGATTAATCAGTGCTTATTCCTTTAAATGTCAGCTACTCTTGTCTAAAATGTCAAGCTAAAACTTTTTGTCTTGTAGTGATTCATTGGAAGAAGGTCTTAAAGAAATTAAGAATATGTCTAAGGTTAAAAATTAAACAGTATTATTTATATGCTTTGGAACATGCATCATCTTGAGCAGACTATATTGTTTGTCACATTGTCCAGATGGGGAACTCTTCTTGTTCTGATGGATATAATGTCATTATAAACTCTGAAAATTTCTGACATAAAGTACTATGTGTGATGCTTTTTTTTTTTTTTTTAATGATATATCTGCCATAGCTCTTTCCTTTTTTCCAAGGATGATATTATATCAAGGGAATGAAAGGATAGAACAGATTATATTGTAGCCAGGTGATATGGCTGCAGGAATACAGTGTCTGAGTGCCAAGGTCAAATATTTCATAGGCATTTGGATGATCCTGAAAGTGAGAGTAATAATTGAAGTTATTTTGAAGTTTAACATAATTGTCTTGTCTCAAATCCTTTTTTTTTGTTTTTAGTTCTTTCCACTGACATCCTTTGTTGAATCACAGAGGAGAGTTTCATATTTTCTCAGCCAAATTGATATCCTGCTGCTGCATCCAATAAATCTGGATCTAGTTGACATTTCAAGAACCCCTGATCGCTTGGGTATTTTCTTTCTGCACATGATGTCACTCACCATAGTTACATATTAACAAAGCAGGATATTAGTTCAGTCTTTTCTTAGATAAAATGCTACTTGTTAATCTCTGTGCAGTAAACATACAGTAGTTTATTCATAACAGTCAAGGGTGAACAGAGTGTAGACAAGCAACAGGAGGAATGTGCAGAAAACAGATAAGGAGTGAGACAAGAATGGTGTGGTGGAAATGGATAAAAGAGAGGTGGGTGATGTATCTAGAGACAGCAAGTTTGAGCCTGGTTTTATTATTCTTCTTGGTGATGCTGAATGCAGCACCTGTCATCAGCGCGCTTGTAGCAAGCGTGGGTTGATGCTTCTCAAATCTTCGTTCACGAAGCCTAGCCATGATCTGTGAGACAATGGCCATAAATTAAATAGTGCTCATAAAATGAAACAGGAGAGGAGACATAAGGAAAACATTCCTCACTGGAACAGGCTGGTGAGAGGGGCTGTGCAGTGTCTGTTCTTAGCATTTCTCAAGACGGTGCTTTGCAAATCCCTGAGTGATCTGACCTGAACAGTGTCTGTTGACACTGTTCATGAGGAGGTTGATCAAGATGACCTCCTGGAGTCCATTCCTACCTTAATGATTCTCTTTCCCCTTTTGATCCATTAACAAAAGCCAATATTGCTCTTCTGCATAGCTATACTTTAGTAAGGCTATTGGAAAACAGGTTACATCTCTTTATTTTCTGTTTCATATGGAGTATGCTATTGTAGCGCTTCCTTCAAAGCAAAACTTGGAAAAAAATACATAGAAAATACATTGTTTTCAATAAGCGTACTGAAAGCTGATAAAGTCAATGTTAAGAGCTACCAAAATTTGATTTGCTCTTGTTAACTGAATTCCTGGCTTTTGGGTGTAAACTTAATGAGTCATATTCTTGTTATAGGATTACATGTAAGGTTTTCCAGTGGGATGAGGGCCTCATTCAATGTGTAAAGTGAATAGGTTCAGAGAAATTTAGTAATCATTATGTATGAAGTAATATATGAGACCAAAAGATATTTACTGAAGATACTTGAATGCCATGGAAGAGAGTGATATTCTATGCACAGTTCTGCAACAGAGTTCTTTTGTGATACTGTACAGATAAGTCCTTGAAGCACAAGTGTTGACATGCAATCAGAAATTGTGTTGTACATGTAAATAACCTGGCAAGATAAAGTATAGATTGAGAGCTGTAGTTCCTGTGTAACTGAGGCTATAAAGTGAAATGATTTGAAGAACACAAATAATACCTGCAATTTTTTTAATGTGTTTTTACCACTTGTAGAGTTGGTAAGCAAGGATTAACAGCTTTGGATCAGAGGACTCTTCAGTTCTTAATAGTGGTAATACCAGTGTGATGTGGTTTTTATTGGGAGATTTAGTTAAATTCTGTAATTTATGTAAGACAGTTAAACATTGCTAAAGATCAAAGTCCATGAAGAGTAATAATGCTTTTTTTTTTTTCCTGAGTAATTTGCATTTAAAGACAAACACAGATTATCATGGAATCAAAGAATACCTGAGTCAGGAAAGCAACTCTGCAGACCATCTAGTCCAGAGTCAGCCAGAGCAAGTGTCTTGGGACCAAGTCTAGCTGTGTTTTCAGTATCCCCAAGGATGGAGATTCCACAATCTCCTGGGCAGCTTGTTCTGTTTCTCAGTTAGCCTCATGTTTTCCCTCTTTCTGTGTTTCAATTTGTGCCACTGGCTGTTGTTCTGTCACTGGGCACAGCTGAGAAGGTTTGGCTCTATCTGTACTCACCTCTGTCAGGTGTTTATGCACATGGATGAGATCCCTGATCCTCAAGGGTGAATTGCTGGCTCATGCTCAACTTCTTGACCACCAGGACCCCCCTGGGCCCTCTCTACAGAGCTGCTTTCCAGCCAGTCAGCACCCAGCCTGCACTGGTGCATGGGGTTATTCCTGCTCAGATGCAGGATCGATCATGGAGTCATTGAACTTTTGCTTCATTCCTGAATTGTCAGAGAGCAGTGAGGGCTGGCTGGTGCCCAAGAGGGAAAAAAAAGCACACAAACACAGCAACCAAGGCAGGACAGCCAGGATCTATTTCACACTATCCCAGGAAGGGAAAAAAATGAAAAGGGTTTTAAAGGTAAATTTTGAGATGACATACTTTGTGCAGGATCAGTAATGCAATTTGTATTTTCAACAGTGCAGCCTCAAATAATACAACTTAAAAATGAAACCACTTTTGAGAATGGGAAAGCAACCCTCATCTGTGAAGCAGAAGGAGAACCTATCCCAGAGATTACTTGGAAAAGGGCCTCTGATGGAATGACTTTCTCTGAAGGTGACAAGGTAAATTTGCATTTAATGTATAAAATGTCTAAATATCTATTGCCTGGCTAATCTTCTTTTTGCAAGTGGAAAATTAATTTGGAGATAGATAATTCTAGATTCCTCTGGAATTAGAAGGAATTGCTATTTTCCGACGTAGTAAGAGAGACATGGAGATTCTAAATTTGAAATTAAAGAAAAAAAAAAAAGGCAATAAAGGTAATTCATCTCTACAGGCTTAAATTTTCATACATACATAATCCCTACTAATGGTTTCAATTTCATAATGGCTACACATAGCCCTTCCTCAGTATATTTGGACTCTGTCCAGTAATCCTCAAAATTAAGTGGAGCTTATAGATATCTAAAATTAAAAAATCTGAATAGTTTGGATTTCTTTATTTCCCACTTCATTTTTTCGTTCTATTTTTCTCTTTTTTTTTTTTTTTTTGTAGTCTTCCTAGCACAGAGGAAAAACTGAGCCTATTTTCCCATTTTTTTCCCAATTTTCATGTTTTATTACAAAAGAAAGTTGAGTAGAGATAGATTGCAGTATGACAATGAAGAAAGTCAGTTACTGTGGGAACAAGAGCTGTAATTAGATGGAATGGTGAAAGTAAAAGGGCATGGTGTGGTGTTATTCCTAACCATGTAGACAGCAAACTGTTTCTACAGAGCTCCTTTTCATTTTCCCTCTTTAAAAATAATTTTCTTTTAGTATTTGAACAAGTATTTTCTTCCTAATTTCCTGACATAAGCTACAGAATTTCTCTGTACTGGTTAAAGTAAGAGATACAATCTTTCTGGCTAACTAATTTAGAATTTTTACTCCAAATAATCAAATACAGTCTTCTTGCAGATTTTTGCATATTCTTAGCTAGTGCTTAAAAAAATCCCAAACAGTTGAAAATCTATGCAGCGATCATGCCACTGAGGGAATTACATACATAATAAGTCACTCCATTTATAGGGAATTGCTGTATATTAATGAATTATGTACTTTCATTATTTGTGTTCTGAAGGAGAATGTCTAGTCTGGTCTGCTCTCTGACTTGACCTTTCCTGGAACTGAGACACTTTCTGAGGCTCTGTCTACCATTTTCCTGCTCTGTGATTTCCATTTTGGAGCAATATAACAGTATCTATATACTATTTTTTCTAACAATTTTGCATTGAAATAAAGCACTTTCTCGTCCTTCAATATTTCCAATTAAAGGTCATCTTTCTGACCCACAGAGACTACACTTGGTTCAAAGGTTAAGAATGTGACCTCTCACTTATGTTTGAAATTGTCCTGAAATAACTTTGTTACAACAGACTGTTGAAAAGAAGAGCAAATAGCAAAAACAAGCTTAAAAATGTTGGTGCAGTTTAAACCTGAAATTTATCCAGTGCTTCTGTAGGACAGTATCACATTCTTAATTCCAACTGCAGGCGGTTAAACTGTTGCTGTAGTATTCTCTGAACTGTAGTTCAACTCAATAATACTGACAACCAGACAAAAATCTATATTCATTCCCTACCTGTGTGCTGACATACTCTATGTAGAAGATAAAAAGAGTGAGAATAAATACAGTTATGTGGTTTCCTTTGTTCTTGCCAATGAAAGAACTTTGTGTTTTGCTCATGGGAGAGTTTTTGCTGAATCTTGAAGAAATGTTCTGAAATACTGTATATGTTCTTGAGCTATAAAATATGCTGCTACATTTGCCCTGTGGTCCTCCAGCTTTAGGGTGCCAAAGGCTTGGCTTGTGCTTTCCTACCAAATTAGGTGACTAGAGAGCAAAACTGGCAATGATTTAGTTATTGAATAATTGTTGAATAATACAGCAATATTTTGTACACAGAAAGAAGAGGGAAAGGTGAATTGAAGAAAATGTGGGAAGAGAGGGAGCAACATAGAATAGTCTTAAATTGAAATTATTACTTATGTGTAATAACTTTTGAAGTAATATCCAATCACAAGACAAAATATGTTATGTATAAACTTAAAGATTATCATCTACATTCAGTGGATTCATCTTTTGAATTCTTGCCAATTTTAAAACATTCTTGGTATAAACTGCACCTTATTCAACATTTCTGTTGAATTAAGATTATCTTTAGGAGATGACTTTTTCCATAGAAGATGGAAGAACTGCTTGTGCTATAACATTAACATGATGATGAATAAAGAACACAGAAATTGCTGTTCTTACTTTTTAATTATACTCCTATTAATTTTAGTATGTACCTCCTCAATCACGTTGTTCTTGTTTTGCTAAAATGCAAACGTGCCTCATGTGGACAAGGAAGAAGGCTGAATGTGAGACCTTTCTTAGCCCACGTGGATTCAAAATGTTTTCTTTCCAGTGACAGCTCTTTTAACTGGGACGTAGGCTTTCCCGAGTTTTGAAATTATTGTGTCCTAAAGAATGGAAAATATGCACCAAACTCATAGATCAAAGAAGTAACCCATCTGGGCTTAAGGAGGATAATATTAATGAGTAAGAGCTCTGTAATTATCTCTTTGGAAAAACAGCTTTGATAAAGGATTTTCAGTACTTCAGAAGTGTGTATTTGAAAGCTGAAGCCAAGTGAGTTAAAATCAGAAGCAAAGAAGCCTTTTCCTCTCTCCTTTTATCAGTTAGCCTTTGGAATAATCTACCACATAGTGTGTATTCCCTCTTTCATTGACAATTTGAAATATAAAGATCTTTCCCTTTCTTCTGACCTCTCTTGAAAGTCAAGTAAAAGTTTTCCAGGAGGTCACATTAGATGCCCTCTGTCATCCTTCTATGGCTTTTTTAACCCATAAACACATTAGAGTGGGTGAGGCTGAGTAAATTAATGGCTGTGCATGATGGAAGGTGTTTGTTTCACCCTTAAAGGTGTGGAAATGGGGATTTAGTCCAAGACCAGAGCTTTAGCTGCTGTTTCAGTGTCAAGCCAAAACTCTGCCTCTGCTCTTCTTGTCCCCAGCTCCCCAGCACTGCATGTCCTTGCACTAATGTGCCAGCCTGGCTGTGCCCCTTCCAGCTGTGATTTGAAATGGTGTGTTCCTACAGACCACTGTGCATCCAGCAGGTCTGGCCCTTCTCCCAGGGACAAAGAGGAGGCAGGAGAAGAGTTGGGGTTTCTTTTAGAACAGAATGAAAGGCAGTGATTGGATTGGATTGGATTGGATTGGATTGGATTGGATTTGGCATAATCACCTGTAAAATGGGTTTTGGACATCCATATACATATCTACACATGTCTCTGAAGGAGAGCATATCCTGATCAGTGGTACAAAGGTGTCATTGATTCCTCTGAATCCTGCAGAACTGTGAGGGCAGAGTTTAATGCTCTACTTTCATGGTATCTAATTCTAGCAGAAATATGGAAGCTGACCAATGCTGTTTGTAATTGCCATTTCAAGCCCTGTTTTGGAATACAAATTACAATAACAAATGCGGCTTGATATGAGGCAGTGGCTCAGCAGCATGTGTCCAAAGAGACAGGTGCTTTACCCTGAAGAATTTGAGATCTAAACACACACAATGAATGAAAGAAGTCAGTACAGAGAGATCCCAGTTGGTTGTTGGATTTAAGATACGGATTTATACTGTATTTTTTACTGTACTTTGTACTGTATTTTAAATACTGAATGTCTCTCAAGTATCTTATACTGTTTTCCTTGTGTCCATAAGTTAAAAATTCCCTTATTTTTTAAGTTTATAATGACAAATTTACAGACACAGCTTGAATGATACTTGTTTCATTTACCTTCCATTGCAATAGTGTGTGTCTCTCTGTGAAATTTCCTGTTACCTTATTTATAAATATTGCAGAGTTCAGACCAATAATTAAGTTATTTTCCAAGTTTGAATTCACTTTTTATTGGCATGTAAATTGTAGCTATTTGGAACTTGTAGATTTTTTCACAGCTTTTATGATCAGGCAATAGGCAAAGGTAAAGAATTTGGGATTTGTTTTATCTTTCTCTTTGCAAAATCAACTCTGTTTTTTCCTCGAGCCTTTTAACTCCTCTTCAGCCATCACAAATCATTACAAATGATAATTAAAAAAAAAAAACAAAAAAGGCAGAATTTTTTCTCTCCCTGTATATGCTGGTTCTGCACAGAAATCCCCAGTGTTACACTGCCAATGACATATGTTGTCTTTCTGTTTAGACAGTAATGATAGTGCTTTTAAATTCTTTCTCATCAAGGATCAGGTCTTTATTTGAAATGAATCACAGAAAACATAGATGTATCTAGGGTATTTCAATTGATTCCAGGAGACATCTTTCTTTTACTGAGCTATACAAATACTTCTCTTTGTAAATAATTCTCCTTTGAATAGCTGGAAAAATGTAAGAGGCAAGTCTCTTTGTCATATTGCAGAAAATTGTTATAACTTGTTTCAACTACATATTGTGTGAAAAGCTTCTGCTTTCATAGAATCATAGAATATTTTTGTGGCTGCAATATTAGCACAGGCCTTAAGGCCAGAACAATTTATGTAGCCAGCTGCAATTAGATTTCATTATGCAATTGAGACACTCTGCAAACAATTCAGTCAGGTCTCAAAAGTTGTTCTGTTTTTAACCCACAAACAAATCTTAGTGGGCTTCACATGTTAAGGCTATGAAAACAAAAGTGTTATGACTGGAAGGGGAAGGTAAACAAATGGACTTGAGCAGCAGGGTCACCTTTAACGTTGGGTAATTAGTACTGTTGAGAACATACAGATTTTTACCCTGCAACTATGCAAATAATGGAGCACATATGAGCACTGAATAGGAGACTCTCAGGAGCCAGCTGATCCATGGAAATCTGCATATGATTTGGTGCTTCTTCATCTTTTCTATGGCATGCTCAGCTGCACTAATAGGGAGTTGGGACAAACTCTTTGGTAACTAGGAGGAGCCATAAGTGAAGTGCACAGTTTGGAGAGGTGACAGAATTTTAGTAGGAAGATTGAGTTTGGAGGAGTAGGATTGTATGCAGCTGGAAATGAAGGGCAGCCTTCCTTGGTGACCTGAGGAAGCATTCCAGTAGGAAAGCTGCAAGGAAATGTGGGTATTTGCAAGTTCTTAAGGAGCCCAATCAATCATCTTTCAGTAAAACTTTAAGGTTTTTTTCCACTGGGAAAAATTAAGTAAACAGAGATTAAGTTGTTGATTATTTAAAGAAGACAAAAAGGCAAGAAAATCTAAAATTTAATAACTCTTCTGGATTAAAAGCTGAACCTAGGGAAAGAAAGACATTTATTTAGGAACATGACTAATTTAATCAGTTATTTAATGTGATGCCTTAAATTGAGTACAAAAGTTTTATCCATTCTGTAAATGAGTAATCCTATTTCTACCAAATTTATATTTAAAATTTAAAAATTGTCTCCCATTTAATCTGTTTGTTTATGTACTACCTATGCACCAAGCAGATATTTTTGTCTACTTTCTGTGGATCATGGTGCTGTATTTACTGGCTGAAATAAAGCTGTGCAGGCTTGGAAATGGCCTTTCTTTCCCTTCCAATAATAGCTTTTCCCATTTAGTCATAAGTGTTACACTAAAGAAGAGCGAAATTATCAGGGAACTTCTTTTTGGACCAACATTTCCTGCAATATCAGGGAAACTTGGACTTGAATATTCATTCATTTCTTCCAGAACACAAAAGGTTGTTTCATGAGGTTCTGCCTATGTATCAGTTGTATTGTCCACTAATGGTTTAAGAACTTCCAAAGAGCTGTTACTTGTTTGATGAAGTAGGGATCCTGTACCTGATGATACCTTAAGTGGTGCATCCACACTTTGTAGGCTGGTGCCAGTTGGAGTTGTTATTCACTGGTAGGATATTCTCCAGAGACTTCAAAAATGTTGTGTTTTATACATGCTGACTGCACAGGTAACAAGCACAATCAATGGCACAATCAGAAGTGCAACTCTGGCAAAATGTATTTTACACTGTTAAAACCTGTCAGCAGTTTTCCTGACCTGAACTACAGTTTTTTACCCCTATATATTAAGAGAAAATAAGTCTTTAGATTTTAGGCGAAAATCTAAGCAAGTGGCCTGAATTCTATTTTTCAATGTGTTGTTTGATTTGTTTAATAAACTCTCTAGAAAGTCTGTGTAATAGTTAGTTCTTAATATTTTATTAACATACTTAGTTTGCTTAAAAAAAACCCCAAAACAACACATTTTCCTGTCACATTTTTACTGTACTATTTCTCTGTGTACATCTGTTCATAAACTGGTTTTCCTAATAATACCATTTCTCAGATTTCAAATACAGTCCTCAGATTTCAAATAGTCAAATTATGGCACTTTAACATGACAGTGATGATGTACAAAGGGAAGACTCTGCAGCATCCCTTACTGACAGATTCAGCAAACAATATTTCTTAGGACTGTGTAAGTGAATTATAGGTTTGAGCTTTGATTCTTGATCAAAATAACTCCCATCTATGCGGGACTCAGCTTCTGTTATTAAAATTTCTAAATGTTCTATAAATAATATTATCAACAATAATATGTTTTTTGTCTTTTTACAAATTCCTGCTTGTGAAAGTAAAGTTTTGACATTTATGTCAAAGAATTAGTAGCGTGTGGTAATCTTTACCTTACTGCAAGCTGATGATCTAAAATGATCTAAAAGCCCTCAGGATTATATTACTGGGTAAAAGTTGTTTGAATTATCATAGTATTCTATAAACGTTCCTCTTCTTAAAATAATATACAAAAGTGGATATTTAATATAGAAATTTGCATTAAGAATACAATTTTGTGAATATCTAGAGTCCCAAACTGAATAAATACCATTTTACCAGTGCATTTGAGATGTCTTGGTGTTACGGTCTGTTGATCAAAGTGTATTTTCTGCTTAAATTTAGAAAATGTGAAAATAAATACAGAATCTCATCAGGAAATACACTGACTTCCTTTGGAGCTTTTAAATGTAGGGATAAATAATCATAATAATAATAATCAAAGAATTAGCATATATTCTGATTGGACAAACATCACAATGTGATGTTATTTATACCATAGTTATCAGTGCTTCCCTGTCACAAATTCAGAGTCATTTCAATAACACCAGAGCTATAGCAGTCTTGTATTGAGATAAAAGTATTGCAACTTTAACCAAAAGCAATACTGTAGGCATTTAAAATTAAGAGCTCTAAGAACTTTCAGATTCATGAGTTTCTCTAAGAATTTTTAAACTTGCAGGTCATAGCCTTTAGCAAATGTGCCATAAGTATTTTTAAAAGTATGTCCAAATTACAGATAAAAATTTATGTATTTATATAATTAGATTATTCCTTTTGTCTTTATTACCTTTATCATTGTATTTGTCAAAATGTGATTGTGTGATTTGAAAATATTACATGTTCATCATTTGTCTTGTTGCAAGTGCCAAAATATTATTTTCCTGTGTTTTGTTTTGATTTTTATTTTTTTTACTCTTGAGATATCCTCAGCAAAAATATCTTTAGGTATTTTTATTGGTAACTTTGTTTCTTAACACGAGCTGCAGTATTGACATCCCCTCCGTCGTGTACCTTCATGGGTTTCAGTGGGACAACCTTCTTGTCATGGTCTTCTCCACAGGCTTCAGGAAAATCCTCTGCTCCAGCACTTGGGGCATCTCCTCCTCCCACCTTGGTGTCAGCAGGACTGTTTCTCATGCTTTTTTCCTTGCTCGTCTTTTTTCTCCCCTTCCTCATCCAGAAACTGATTACTTTCCTCCAGGTCCCAGTCTCCCCTCCCAATTTGCCTGTGTACCAGAGAATCCTAAAGCTATGACTAATAAGTTAGCTGAAATTAATGTAACCTCGTGGTCTCTTTGATTTATGTGTTGTTGCAGATCTGTTTCTCCAGTGATGTACTATACATAACTTCTGATAATTTCATTCAATAATATATACTCCTTGAGTTTCCAACCTGTGCAGTTGAGTAGGCAAGGCTGTAAGCTGGCTGGAAATAAGCAATAGATTGGTTCAAAGGTTTTGTTTCTCAGTGATATTTTCCCCTGAAGCACAACATGTGCTGCCACGTTGCAACCTTTGCTTTCCAACTTGTGTCACACTTTAATAGGAGGACATTATTCCGTAATGATTTCCATCCAATTTGGCTGATATGTCCAGTATGATCTTTTACTTATAGGCATACTTATATATAAATTTAGAAATGTGAATAGAGAAAGTGTGTTGGATACCAATTAAGTAAGTAGAAAGCTAATATCCTTTCAGATAGGTGCAGGTTAGCTCACTTTCTCCATTTTGCTTGCTACTGCAATAATTTCCTTTTGTTTCTTTAGTTGCAAAAAGCCCTACAGAACTATCAGGGTTTGTGAGTGAAGACTGTTTGATCTGTGTGGTCAGCATCTGTATCCTGCTGACAATTCCCTTCTCCTCGTGACTCGAATTCTGCATTTCTGGCTTTCTGTGACTTTCCTTCCCCTAAGCAAGCCTTGTTTCTTGCATTTGCCCCTGCAGGGCTCCACCTCCCCCCGGTTTCCAGACAGACTTCCTATCTTCTGTCTAGCCTTAGTCATTTTAATAAAATATGCATCAACTTTGCAATAAACTGGAAGGGATCCCAAACTGCATACAACTACTGAACAAACCAGAAACTCAAATTATGATTTATTTCTCTTTTCCCAAACAAAGCACACATTTTGCTGCCCTGTGTTATATCTGCATACCTTCCCCACATCATCCAGTCCTGCAGCTAAAGCTAAACTTTGCCATGGTTTGCACCTGAATTCTGTGAAAGTGAAATGAAGGCATGTATACATGAATTAAACTCTGAGATTTATTCAGTAGTATTAATTCTGAAGGCTGCTATACATTCCTATAGAACAATTTTGTGAGCAGGACAGGCATACAACCTGTGTTTATCTAAGAGTTTATCATTGGTCCAAGTAATATGTTATCAGTTTAAACAAAATAAACCAAGAAATTATGCTTAGTCCAGTTATGACTTGAACACTTTAATCTGAGTTATCTAAGTAATAAAGGGGGGGGGATAACATTACAGTAAAAATTGGCATACAAAAGTTTCCTGGTTTTCTTTTCCTTGTTATAGTCACCCTTCCAGTATTCTCTAGAGACCTACTTTGTCTTCATATGTGTCCAGCCACAGGTTGTTTTGGTTTCTTTGCTTTTTATTTTTCCCTGTGTTTTCACCTGTTAGTCACTAAAGTTACACAACTGCATCCTCCAGTCCCAATCAAAATAGGGAACTAATGTTTTCTAGTTAGATCTTTGCCACACAAAGTACTTAGTGCAGAGCTAAGTGGAAACAAATTTGGGTATTTACCTGGTGACAAGGGACTTGCATTCATAAAATAAATTAAAATCACCTCAGATCAAGGCAGCCTCTGTCAAGGCCCAAGAACCTGCACTGTAACAGTGCTTTTCCTAGTAATAGGAAAATCATACAGGGTTCAAATCTCTGCCTGAAGGAAAGTTTTATATCTCTCTCTCTAGACAGTGGGGTGTAATTTCACAATACTAGTTACTTCCACAGCTGAAGTAATATTTACTTCAGATTTGAACTGACCCAAACAGAAACATGACCAGATTGAAGTTCCTAGTCAGAATCATAGGATCAACTAGGTAGGAAAAGCCCTCTGAGATGACTGAGTCCAACCATGCTTGTTGCAACTAATGCTGTGTATATATAATAGTGATAATTCTTGTCCAGGTGCCCAGAGACTGAGTAATAAATGAAGATTAAATTCTGGCAAATCACAGTATTTTAAGTCTGAGCGATCCAAGATCCCACACGGACATGTGTTTGGAGCCTTGTGCTATGCTACAGTCTTCCCTTATTTATCCTTGGCAGAAAGACCTTGTGACTCCAATTTGCAGGGCAGTTATCATTTTAGAGATTTACAGAGCTGTGAGCTTTACAAAGCATTATCTGTGTCTCACTCTCTTTTATTCAAAGAATCAAGCTACAATAAGATTTGATTGTCTAAACTAAAATGTAATTGTATAGTAAAATCATTATTTTTAGTGGCTGTTTTATGTGAGGTCTGTACTGAATAAGAATATTGTACTTGATGGGGTTATTCCTGAAGTTTTGCTGGGCTGAATCCATCTGAGACCTGTGTTAATGGCATTACAGCAGTGTTGGAGTAGGTTCAGAACAGCAACATTCTTAGGAATAAAACCACTGGATACAGTATTTATGAGTGAGGCAGAATTTGTAATTGCAACGTACAGATGTAATTATTACAGTTGTAATATTTCTGCTATACTTATAAACACTCATTTGTAGTTACTATTGTTGTTTTTCATGGCCAACACTAATGCTTGTTTTGCTCCACAAGTTTTTTTCATATGATGCTACTATTTTTGCCGTTAAAAGTCATCAGTCATTTCTTTCAAGTGCTTTGCATCTTTAGCAGAAGTAATCTAGAGTGGCTGATCACCATATTTTCTCTCTTTATTATTTTTCTTTCACACTCATTTATGAGTAAAAACCAGTCAATGAAAGTTTAGTTTTCAGTGTCATGTCTTAGTGGTTGTTGTATGGGATATCATGTGTCATCTCATTGCATAATGACTTAAGTTTGAAATTCCAGCAGGAATCAATGAAATATCAATCCGTTCATAATTTCAAAAAGTTGTATGAAGCATTCAAGAACACATTTTTTTCCTGAGACTGTACATGCTGCCTAACAACCTGCATAGAACCTGCTACTGTTTCCAATCTGAATTCTTTAAGAGTAACTCCTGTGTCATCAGTTGAACAGAAAATCAAAAGAACAGTTGGGTTTTTTCTTCAATATTAAGGTTTTTTTTGTGATTTCCCTGGTGTTACACTATATATCTGCAAACAATAGGTTCTTCAATAATTTCTTCTTTGTGGAAAACCAAATTCCTAAGAAATTCAGGAATTTGCAGCATGCTGACATATATATTTAACAAGCTGCAGTTCTAAAAGTATCGCAAGGTCTCCTATAAAAATCACTGAAGTCCAAGACACTACTGTAGCATTATTCTGATTCACTGGACATTAAGGCATATGCACATAGCAATACTCTGGAATTTTCTGCTGTCTCCAACAGGTGCATGGATAGAATACATTTACCTGAAGAGAATGGGAAATATTGTGAATATGCCATCCATAATCCAGAAGGGAGCTTCCATCAGCTTCTACACGATGATGGCTGTTGTGACTAACAGCCCTTTCTCTCATCATCAAAGGTAGATTTTCAGACTAGGAACTGCTGCTCACGTGCATTTTATAGACTTCTGGAATTTTATCATCATTTAGTATCAGCATGTCAGGTTGCAGTTCTTATCTTTCATGCTGCTTCAAGAAACGTTTTCACAAGCAATTACGATCTGCTTAAATCTCCCATATGAAAAGTGTCAGCCTGAAGTGTATGACCTCAAGTGTTCCTCTCATGTGGATAACAACACAACCTGAAATCAGAAAACTTACTAAAAAAACTGTGATTCATGAAATTCTAAAGATGATTCTGTTATTCAGTCTTTGTTTTCTCCTTGAAAATTTAGTAATGTATACTGGGAACATGACCATGACAACACAATGAGTTGGCAATTTTTGACAATTTGGTCTGAAGAAGGAAGAGTCAGGATTTTTTCAACCCTTCCCCCCTGCAATGTGAGGATCTTCAACGATATTCATCTGAAACAGATCCTTTGGAGGAAATTTAAAAAGACCTGCAGTTTTTACTGAAGTTACACGTTCTTATAATGACTTTTCTTTAGTATATGGCTCCATGTTTTGCAAAAGAAACAAGAATCTCAATTCTAAGCCATTGTTTCTTCACCATTTCTGTTGTTAATATGTGCAATGCACATCCAAAATAATACTAAAATACACAAGGTGTTGGAAGACATATTTGGTAAATATTTGACAGGCAAAACTGACCCATAGCATTGTATCTATGGACAATAATGGCACTTTTTGGTCACAAATAAGTTTTAAACACTAGAAGAAAAAAAATTAAAGGTATTCAACTGGTCTGGATTCTAAATGTAGGGATTTTTTGCTTGCAGTCTTGCACTTGGACTTCAGGGTTAAAGGAGTACTTCAGTCAGCCAGATGGTAAACTCTGTAGGAAGGAATTCAGCTACTCAAACCATCCAAGTAATATTAGCAAAATCCAGCTACAAATGAATCACCAATTTCTGCAACTCTTCTCACCTTCCATTCTTGTTTTCAGCCAACTCAAAATGCAAGTTCTGGCAGACAAACAGCTTCATCTCATTTGGTGCTACATTTTCTCAGTGGGAGCTGGAGAAGTGGCTGGTAATTCAAACTCATCCACTAACCACAGCATCTACCTCTGCCCAAGTACAGCTTTGTACAGTTGTAAATGAATGACAACCTCCAAGCATCACAATCAGCTAATTGTCCCCTTCTGAGTAATTACACTGATTTTACTACAGTGGCAATGGAATTCTGCAGATTGAACACTCCATGATACCTGAATAAGTTATTCTGTCCCAGAAGCTGTTCTTGTTGCCTTTTGGATGTTATTGTCTCATCACTTCCCTGTTCTCTCTGCATGTTGAACCCTTGAAATGCAGAGTTGTGATTGCTCTGATGCTGCCTTGGGATTATAATTTTGAAGCTGTGCAAAGATCGGTCAAATCAGCGTCAATTTGGGAATATTCACACATGGAACTACAAATCATGTGAGACATTTGGGAAGCAAAAGCATGACAGAAAAACTCAAGGAATAGAATAGCATATGTGTCAGGACAAGAATTTTATCAAACCTGAAAATAAATGGATACTTCCCATTTTTTACTTCCCATTAGTGTAGGGTTTAGCTACATATTCTAAGTAGGAATAATATTTGCAAGTGCAGAAAGTTTTCACTTTTTCTTTTTTTTTCAGAAGGTACTTTTTATATTTCAGTGGTGTCATGCATAATTCTACTTGGAGACCTCTATAGACGAGTTTTCTTTGACAATGATTGCTATCAGTATTCAAAACTGAAGCTGTTTTTCTTTTAAATATTAAAATCATAATCGATGGAATGGAGTTTTTATGTGGATTAGGTCACAAAGTGACTTCACCTGACTTCACTATCAAAGTCTCTGATGAAGATTTGTCATTTGTGTTTTAGCTTTATGCTCATAATGAGGTCTTGGGGGGGGGTTAAAAAAAACACCACTAAAGCCTCAAAACCCTCACTTTTATTTATGAATTCTATGAAATTCTCTAATTAACATTTATGATGAAAAATATTTTGATTTCTTAAGATTTTATTATGATTTTCAAGATGCTGTAAAAAGGTGATTTCTGAAGACTTTGTCGTTCTTCCCATGTTTTAGAGTGTAAGTGCCTGTTAACAGACTTTCTAATTGATCTTTCTAAAGAATATGTATATCTGTATGGAAGTGTGTTGTCCACGTATGTTTTCAGACCTCAATGGCTAGTCATGCTCCAGGATGGAGGATTAATTCAATGAATGAGCACAAATAATGAATATTAGACCACAGAGACTATTCTGATTGTCTAAGGTTTTGTTTTGTATAATTTTATACTCTTTATTATTACTAAGAAATAAAAGCACAGATACTCAATCTGACAGAAGACAGCATAATATGTATTCTACATCTCTCCCACTATAATATTTGAAAGGAAACATTTAGTAGGTGTCCATTATTATTTCAGGCAGACTTGAGAGTTACTGACATTACTGATTTATAGAGATTAGGTCTATGTTTTGATTTGTCCCCATTGGCAGCTCCAAGGCTTTTTTCCTGATGGGAGTTTCTTCTGAGGATTACTGGGCAGGTGCAAAGTACTTGGTGTTCCTATGTGGGCTGTCTCTTCCTCTCCATGTTGTGGTGTTTTATGATGCCAGACACGGTGCTAACATGTGCTCTCCATGATTACTGCAGGGGAGAAATAAACCTTAGAAAGATTTTACCAAAGGTTTTAAAGTTCTGGTGGGTGCAAACCCCAAGGTTAATGTTGCTTCTGTTTGGAAATGTGTATTTGCTGTTCAAGGTTAAATAGGAACACTGACATTATGGATCCACATCTCTATTAACTGACTTACACCATAAAGCAGTTTAATACAACCATACTAGTATTTTTGAAGTACTTGTGGAAAATTCATCATACTAACTACCATTTTTCATTTGCATGTGTCAGTCTCCAGCATATTATGGGAATCCTCTCATAGACCTAGACTCTTGCTTCAAAAGATTGCCTTTAATTAATTAATTTATTTTTAAAAGGAATGTTCTTGGTCTGCATTTGCACTGTTTTTCTTAATGTGTTTCTGTGTTCAGGAATGTCAGCCTATCAGTGTATTTTTAATCAGGTATTGCACCCCATTTGCAGAAAAAAAAAAAGGAGTTGAACACTATCTGCAGAATAGGTCCAGGGAACAGGTCTTGTTAAACTGTTCATGAAAGATGTCCCATTATGAGCAATGTAGTAGAAGACATCTAATACATTTTTTATTAATAGGTAGCAATTTCAATGGGGCAGCTTTGAAAAAGTAGAAATTATATGTAGGAGATGCATAATTTTATGACAACTGAAGTGAAATTTTCTTGCCAACAATAGCTGTTTTATTTATTTTTATGGACTTTGAACCTAGTAAATCCCTCGGTTTCTTACCTTATTCTCTTATGAGAATTAAATGATATGGTTGTACAAAAATCTCCTATAATTCAGAGTATTTATTAGTTTGGGTTTTGTCCTAACTATATATCTGAGATATAATATGTCATCTATATTTGAATTGGAGAATGCAAAAACATAGGAAAGTTATTTTGGGTACAGTTAATATTTTTTCCAGCAATACTAAAAAATAAATAAACTAGAACAAGATTGAAAAAATACTGTAAAAACTATTTATTTTAAGGACCTTTGTGCTTATTTTCATTATTAGTTTCTTTTATAATATGAATTAACACTCATATCTGTGTGAATAGTGAATTAAAGTGCTTCAAATTAGTAATGAACTGATGAATCATTAATACAGTATTTACTACTTTATGATTCATAGTCTCAGGTTGTTTCACAGTTTTAAGTGTATCTTCTTCGGGAAATATCTGTCATCAAAGTAAAATCAGAAATTAAATTGCTGAAGTGTATTTACATATTAGGTGGGAATAATGTAAATTGACCATGGTATTGCATGAAAAAAGAAGCAAATAATCCATAGGGAAATAATTCTCTAATTAGCTATGTCATAGAAAGTACTTGTTATATCACTTAATATTTTATCTTGAAGAAATTGCTTTTTAATTATCTCAAGAATTCCCTCCAAAAGCCATGATATTCATTACTGTAACATGTTTACAAATAGCATCATAACTTTTCCTTTTTTAAGCATATAATGGAAAAAGAATTTTCAGTATTAGAAATTACATAAATGACAGCTAAGTGGTCTTAGTTACTAATTTTTATCAATCCAGAGGGTGTTTTGTTTGCTCTTGCATTAGAATTCCATATCTCTAATTTATGTATCTATGCTGAGAGGAGTTCACAGGAAACAGAATTCAGTGTTCTTGGATTCTGACATGGGATCAGAATACTTTTCTTTCCATGTAAATAGTGATAAACAGAATGCTTTATCTGACTGCTTTCCATCAAATATTTTAAGATCTTAATTGTGTGTTTTTTCCTGTATTAAGTAAAAAAACCAGTTGTACTGAGTTAAATGCTCAGCCACTTAAATATCAGCTGCCACGGTGAGTATTTAGTGTAAAAAGCAGTAAAATACAGAGTGTGTACTATAGAATTGAACATTAAATCTGTTTCAAGTTTAAATGTGATCCAATTAAATAGTTACTAATTTTCCCTCCCTTTTCCACCTTGCTTAAGGGAAACAAACAAACAAACAAACAAACCTACAACAAATTTCCCAAAGGTTTCCCAGAGAAGTTGTGGATAGCCCATCCCTGGAAGCGTTCAGTGCCAGGTTAGATGGAGCTCTGAGCAACCTGGTCTAGTGGAAAGTGTCCTTTTCCATGGCGGGGGGTTTGGAACGAGATGATCTTAAAGGTTCCCTCCAACCCAAACCATTCCATGATTCTATTAGTAAAGAGCAGGACTAAATTGAAAATAACTTTTTTTTCCTCAGGTATGCTACTCTATGAAGGTGTAAGTGTCGAGCAGAGGACTTTTTTTAAATTTTTAATTATTTTATTCAGTTGTCCCCAATATTTGTATACACTTTGAAGTAAAATAATTTTTTCTGGGGGGGAGAGTTTTTATGGATAAGAATTTTTATGAAGTTGCTAAGTATAAAATTTATGCTCTAGAAAATTGGAAGCCAAAATTATTTTTCTCTCTTGACCTTTTCCATGCAATGATATGGAACTGAAATCCAGAACTTCCAGTTGCATTTATGGTTTAAAGTTTTTATTGTGAGTTTCTGACTAGAAAATGTGAATTGTGAAAATAAATCTATTATTGGATTTGTGGTTTGGTTGTTGTCTAAAGGGGTTATTTCTATCCAGTTTCACAGCTGCATTTTTGAGGACCAGAGAGATAATGCTAAGTGTAATCTAAGATATAATGATCTTACATGAATGCATTTTCATTAACTTCATAACACAGTGAGTGAGATTATAAAGAAGTTTTGATTATGGAGTTCACTCTTGAAGTCATAAGTTGATATATTTTGTGGTTTCTCTTGACAATGTTCCTTTAAGCATGTACTTATTCCCTTGATTATAGTGCCTAGAAACAGAACATATTTTTCTACATTTTTTTTTAATTTATTTGGAAAATTTAGAAGTTGCTTATCTGTCAGTAATAACTTCACCACAGGTGAAGAGATGCTTTCAGTCATTCTTATCAATGGTGTTTAATATATAAATTATACATTGATATACATATATAAATATATAAAACCTTCTTTTTTCCTGAATCAATGTAAACAGAGCCCAGATGGCCGTATAGAAGTCAAAGGGCAGCATGGAAAATCGTCACTGCATATTAAAGATGTGAAGTTGTCAGATTCAGGGAGATATGACTGTGAAGCTGCAAGTAGAATTGGTGGGCACCAAAAGAGCATGTACCTTGATATTGAATGTAAGTTCTAATATTTTGTTTTCTCTTTTAAATTTGTTTTAAAAGGAAAAAAAAAAAAAGTACATTCTTAATGGAAGGTCATTTTTTCATGGTAATTTGTATTTCAATTTGCATAAATATAGAAAGCATGTGCTGTAGATTGTTATTCTGAAGAGGAATCCTGTCTTTTCTGAAGTTGATAAGAGCCTTGTCGGTGATTTAAGCAGACAGGATTTCATCTGAAATCATATTCCAGTGGTATTACCCACTAACTTAAGGTTAAGCTTAATAGTTTCAAATCTTTGGGCTTGCTGAGACTGCTGGGGATGAAAAGTGTTCAGCAGGATAAGGTAAGGACTGATTTGAGCAGCAGTTCAGTCTTGAGCTTAACCTTCCAAGATTCAACAAAGTCTTTTTTTTTTTTTCCTTTTCCCACCTAGTTCTCTCATTTACTAATCCTTAAAAAGTACTTGTCCCTGTTATAACCCCTGCCAGAGTTATCAAGTTGGTGACAATCTCTTTTACAGATTGTCTTTATTCAAAGCCCTTGAATAAAAAATAAAAAACTAGAGTCTGATGCTTTAGAAGCCAATCAGAGGATATAAATCTGAAATATAAAAAAACCTACTGGAAAATTGTCTCTTCAAACTGTACTTCAAATTCATGTGCAAAGGTCTTCGAAAAATGAAAAAAAAAAAAGCAAAACAACTTCTTCATTTCTATTTCATTGTTGTTCCATTTTTGTAGAGATTTTCTAGATGTTTCTAGATGTTTCCAATAAATTTCCAATATACTCTGAGCAAGCCTGTTTAAACTGAGTCTCTGAACAGAAAAAATCTTTCCAATGGGAGGACAGAAGCTGGAATACGATGTGTGGCACAGAAATATAAGTAAGGATTACAGACCACTGAGTGATTTACTGGGGAGTTCTGAAAGGGACTTCAGCATGCATTTGTGTGTTCCATCTTTTTGGCAGGGGAGCAAGCGCATTGTGGCGTAGGAAATAAATCTGAAAGGAAAAAAAAGAATGGTCAAAAAAGAATGGTTAGGAATGGAGAGATTTGCCAACTCAGAAGACCTAAGAAGTAAATACAGTGTTTATTAATAGCTTTAACATAGCTAGTCTTCAATAGTCACATAAAGGTATTTGAACTTTGCAAAATATTATTTTGGGAACATATTAATTTGCTATTTTTATGAATGCTATTTGCTATTAATTAGTGCACTAGTAATTACTTATATATATGTAAAGGAAAAAAACTAGATAAAAATGCAAATTCAGTGAAGTTTTTAGAACTTTTCTGTGAAATCCTGCCTACTCTTCACATACTGGTAAAATATATATCCTTTGATTATGGCTATATAGCTACTGTGCCTTAAAATTAAATATTAATACACTTTATATTCAGAAGAGAGAGATGTGATGCACCCCATGTTATAAAACATGGACGATTGAAACTTAAAAATTTATTAGCAACACAGAATCCATTCCAAAGGGCATGACAAAATCTTTGCATTGATACAATATATTATTATAATCTAAAACACCTTTATGAGTAAAAGTTTTAGAAGGGATGGTAAGAATTTAAAAGTAACATAGTCTCATACTAGTATGGCAGAATTAATTTTGAATGTGTGTGTGAACAATCAAATATAGTGTATGAGAAAATGGAATAATTTAAAGTCTGAATTTATGCCTTGGTAGACAATTTTTGATACAGCACAAAATTTTCTACACTTCAAAGGAAACACAATTTATAAAGAACATAGAAATATTATTCTATTGTCAGAGACATCGCACATTGTAATGATTATTTTTAATGTATAACACAAGATTTGTATTATGACATGTCTAAAACTGGAGGTTTAAGATTTAAATAATTAACTGCTAATGAGGTTTAAACCAATTTTTTCCAGCACAGGTGTTTGAATAACAGAAATACAAATTTCCTCAAATCCTTTATGTCAGGAGTTTTATAATGCAACAAAAATATTTCTGGGGTGATATAATTGAGGTCTGTCTCCATTCATTTTCTGATTAATGAGTTAGAGAAATATTTTGCTTTCCTTTGCAAATAACTTTACACTGCTACATGAACTGCAAGTATAACTTATTTATCTTGCCCAGGAAAGAAAACATTTGTCTTAATGTTGAAGAATTCTTCTGCTCTTTAAAATAGTCTCTTCAAGAGGAAGTGTCTTCTTTCCAGCCCCATCTCCCATCAGTCAAGTCTCTGTCATAAACTTCTGTGATGAAACAGCCTCTTCAAAGAATCTTTCAGCACCTCATTACCACCATTTCCTTCTAGTGCCGTGTTGTCCTTTGACAAGTGCCAACAGTCCTTTTCTCCACTAAAAATACCTTCTTTTATGCAGCAGGTGCCAGAGTTATCCCTCATTCCAGTTATTACACATCATAAGTTGCAGGCCAGGGAGTTTCAGCAAAAGTTACGGGTTCAAAAACCAGACAACTAATTTGTGGGTTTGTAGCAAACTGGTAAAAACAGGGAGGATTGCTACAAGATTTGATGAAGCCAGTTTCAAATAGATGATCTGATTCTCTTTGTAATAGTTTCTAAGTGGTATTTTTTCAGCATATTAACTGCAGTTACAAACATTGTTATCAGGGCTTCTAGATTTCTTTTTTCTCAAATATTCATTTACAAAATTGCATTAAAAGTTTCAAAATATTTTAATTTTCTCTTCTGTTATTTTTGTTGTGTTCTCTTCAAAACCAGTTTTGAGAGGCATTTTTTTCAGATATGGCTGACTCTTTCAGTTAAGCCATTTCAGTGGAGTTTTTTATTATTTTTAATAATATTCTTGTATAAAGCTCAGTATCTATTTTAAAATGAAAATATAAATCAATAAGCAGGACTTAATTTTTATATGTGTTCTTAATTTCTAGATGGAACCAATCAATGCACCTATGCCTTTATGCAAGTTAGCAACAAAGCCAATGCAGTTTCCTTTGCATGTTTTTATATATTTGACAGTCTGTGTAGTCAGGACAGGAGTGTGGTTCCATCACATCCTTAAATGTCAGTGCAGTCAAACAGGTCTAATGGAGGCACAGAGTGCTCTGGTGTCACTGTCTCATCTTTTTATTCACTGACCCCTATCAGGGACCTAAACTGACAGTAGGATTACACAGTTTCCATATTTTATCCTTGTTCTCTGTTGGGGATGTTCTTGATGATAAGAGCAGTTCTGCGGAACAGGAAGAGATTATCAGGTTTGATACCAACTGGGTACGGTTAGCCCTGCCTTTTATCTCAAGTAAGTGCTAAGCAGACATGAAGTGTAGGGAACCCAGGGGCATTTAGAAGGATTTCTTCCTACAAAGTCATCTTTGCATTTAGTTTTTCGCATATAAAGTAATTTTATATATATGCATATATATATATATATACGTATTCCTGAGAGTAAGTATGAGAATAAATCAAAACTACATCAAAAATAAAGGTATAATTTGTAAATGCTCTTTGCTAATGGATTTCATTAACTGCAAAATTTCATTGTAGAAATGAAGCCTAGTGTGTATTGGATGATAATAGAAATAACACATCCTTTGTGATGGCATTTATGATTTATATTGTGTATTAAGATGTGTCTATAGAGATTATCTCTGTATTTATCATAGAGAAATACCTATTTCTTTTTTAATAAAAAAATTATAGAAATAAATAAAAATAGATAAAGTAGGAGACACTAAGATGAAGTTTCCAGGAGGGCCTGAGAAAGTTACAGGCATAAATCTCAGTGAATTATATATTGATTTTACATATAATAATATCAAGTGTCTCTTAAAGTTTCAGTTTTGCTAAATAGGTGTTTAGCTTTCTATATGGTATTTTTTGTCTTTTAAAGTGACTGACATTATTATGACAAATACATGCTAGGGGTAGAGAGGAATCTTAAAAACCATAATACAGACTTGACTAAATGAAGAAACATTCTGATGAGAGAACTTGTTATTTCTTGGGTTCCACAAATTTGTCACTTCATAATTCACATTGGAGAAAAATCATAATTTTGACATGTTCAATATGCTGGATCATCTTTCTTCATAGTATTATTCTGAATTAGGTTGCACTGATTTACTAAGTTGGAAAAGCTTTAAACAAACCAGTAGTGAACAACATTTATGAGCCTTGAAAGTGACTGTCTATGTGCCCTTGGTTTTTCTTTCATTGTGTTCACTGTTCATTAACCAATCAGAAGCTTTCACAGAGTTTATTTTTTTCCTCCCAGGTGCACATGTTGTCTAAGATGCTGGTACCTCTGACTGCTCTGTATCAGCAGGTGCAAATTCCTTTGGACATTAGTCCTCTTCTTGGAGAAAATGTATTAAGACATGTTCTCTGGAAAAATCTTTGTTTTCCCACATACTGCCTGTGAAGCATCTTGAATGGTCAGGGACCTTTTTAGCTGCAACTACCAGTTTTCACATCACTCTGTTTCAGTTAAAACTCCCCAATTTCAATACTAATATTGCAGCTATTAGATATGTTGGATGGTCCAAAAATGCCTCACAGTGCACAAAGACTGTTTTTTTGGGATAGAATCCTCTGTGACAAACATATTACACTGAGTAACATGGTACAGTTTTGTATGAGATAAGCCATGTGAATAGTTGATAAACATGATTTCAATAGAAGCAATTTCTAAAAAAAAAAAAAAAAAAAAGGCATTTAAATAATTTAAAGTGTCTTCCAAAAAGGAGTAGTTTTCTTACTACAGCTTTTCATCCAAATCTGAGCTTTGTAGTCATATTGCTTATTAGTTAAGTACCAATTTCCAGTGGTAAAAAAATGTGCAGCATGTGCAACATGGTCCTTAGTTGTAAAGAAACCTGTGCAGTATTTGTTATACTACTTTATTGCTTATCAGAAGCAGGCTTTTTTACTTTTTGTTTGTTTTTCCTTGCCACAATTTGAAATCAATCTCATTACTGTTACAGTCTTGAACTTTGTTTCCTGAATTGATTAGTCTTTTGCCTTTTTACTTTGTTGTATGTTAACTGGATTGCACTGCAATTGATGGAGGTGCTTTGGATTCATGCAGTTTAATTTTGTATCTTTGCAAAACATATACTTCATTAGTTAAAAGAATGTTCAACAGATTGAGCTACAAATTGTATTTACCTTCAAGGAAGCAAGGCTTTGAACTGGTGAAAATACTACTCCTGTGTGCAGGATGGCCCAAATGTTATCACAGAATCATAGAATGGTTTGGGTTGGAGGGGACCTTTAAGACCATCTAATTCCAACCCCAGGCCAAGGGCAGGGACACCTTCCACTAGACCAGGTTGCTCAGAGCCCCATCCAACCTGGCCTTGAACACTTCCAGGGATGGGGCAGCCACAGCTTCTCTGGGCAACCTAGATGCTATGACAAAGGTCACAAGAATTTCAGCTGCTAGTGCTTTCATAAATCAGAATAAATTCAAACAGTTCATACTTTGGATTTGGTTTCTGTTAAAAGAAACAGGTGAAGCAGCATCCCGTCACTCCTCACAGAACCACAGAATGGTTGGATTTGGAAGGGATTGCCTCTCTCCTTCACTGGACATCACTGAAATAACCTGGCTTTGTTTTATTTACACTCTCCCATCATCCATTAGTCATGAGGGTCCAGCTCTATCTTATCACAATCATATGTCCTGGGAAAGAAACAAATGACAAAAAAAAACCATCAAGAGAAACAAAACTTTGAAATAGTCCAAAAAACATTTGCATCTTTTCTATTAAAATACTATTAGCTTTACTTACATTTCTTCCTGTCAAATTTACAAGTTTAAATGGGAAAGCAAAGATAGCAAAGGTCAATCTTTAGCATTTTACATGTGATAATTTTGACACGTCTTTGGAGCTCGTGAATATCAATTGTAAGATTTACCATTTTCATTCTTTGACTACCTTGTGCACTTGCACAGAAGGAAATTTGATGTGCCATTGCAGTGGCTTCAAGGGTTAAGAATGTTGAACTCAGAGCAAAAATGAGGCTTATTGCATAAAATCACATTCAAAACCATTTCAGCAAAGCTTCCCACATTGAGCCAGAGATGAACGCTTCTGTTTTCTTTGTCTGATGCTACAACAGTAAGTGTGGCAAAGTGGATAAATTATATTTTATTAATCTATGTAGTAAATATACCTATTGTTTGGACTAAAAGGGTGGAAAAATACTTTAAAAGAGAAATTCTGTCTTAAAAGCTTTTTGTCCATATATGTCAATGATTTGTTATGTGATGTTCATGTTAGGAATTTTTCTAAATTTTTACCTAACAGAGCTCTATACTACATGGTTGGTTGGCCTTGCAATGAACTTGATATCATTTAAAGTAAATGCTTAATAACAGATTGGCTATTTTTTCTCTTAATAGAAGAATACAATTTTGAATAAATAAAATAATTAGGTTTTATTTTGTTTCACTCTAATAATTTACTCATTAATATGTACCTATGCCTTTTTTCACATATGCAATTTTGAAAAGTAAAGGTATAAATAAAAAGAAAAAATTTGAAGAATTTTCTTAGTTTCCTTAAAGATGCTTCAATTTCATGACTTGGTCTTGCAGGATAAATAGTTTAGATATTTACATTGATAATGAATGTGCAAATTTTAAATGGTTTCGCAAGTAATTTCATATGATATTAAGTGTAATTTATATTATGTACTGATGACCTGTGAATGAAAAAAAAGGCAACATGTCCTTTGTCCCTCTCTATACCTCCAAGAGAGATCCAGCAGAGCAGAAACAATGCATCTGAGAATTATGAAGAAAAAAATCAGGTGGTGTGATGCTGAAAAATTGGAACTTTAACCAAAAAAAAACAACAAAAAAAAAGACCTTTAATTGAGATTTGTAACCTCAACCTTTTTTTTTTCCTTTTCCAACTAACTTGCCTTAAGTGCAGAATACTTGGCATTACTTGAAATTGGTATTTTTAAATACGCAGTGAGTTTGAGCACACTGTACTGGGGGTCAGAGGGATATGAGATGTAGCTTTAGAGGGTTAGAAATGGTGTTGGGTATAGAAAGTAATTTCAGCAATGCTAACTGGATTTTTAGTTGGTTCCTTTAAGTTTCTTAGAGATTTTATCCATTGTTTTCTGGACATCACTGTATGTAAAAATGAAGAGATAACAATGCTGAGTCCTTGCTCCATAAAACAATTTTATTATTTGGAAATATATGAGAGAGAGATGAGGGACTGGATGGATAATATCAATAAGGAGTCAGATAGAAAAATGTGGAAGGTGAAGACTGGACTTTGTTCTGAAAAAGTGACAAGCAGGACAGGAAGAGAGTTGGGGTTAGGGACCTGATTTGAGAAAGGCATGGCAGTTTTTGACTTCTGGCTATAAGAGAATTATAAAATATAAGATGTGATGTAAGAAGTCTGGCCATCCTAAATTATTCCAGTAATCGTGTCCAGCAATGCACATGACATTTGGAAATTTGATACAAATTAATACCATTCCAAAATAATGTGTTATTAATTGGCAGTACCTGATAATTTTATTACTGAAATGAAAATTACTGCTAGTGCGAGAGATGTGTAGAGGGAGTCTTCATGTTCTGCATCTGATGGCCAATGCTATGGGTGATTTACTGGCATAAGAAAATCACACATACAAACAGTTTTTTTAAAACATCACTATTGAAATACTTAGTTTATTTGGTCTAGCTATGTTTTCTTAATAATTTCTTCTAATTTAAACTGGTTTAGGTAATTTTAGAGAGATTTTTCCATCCACAACAGAGATTTCTATGAAATTTAAATTTCTTGGTGTTTCAGTTTGTTTTGTTTTGTGGGGTTTTTTTGTTTGTTTGCTTGTTTGCTTTTTTTTTTTTTTTTTTTACAATTGATCAACCTAAAACCACTCCTTAATGTCAAGTGGAATTCAAAGAAAAGTGGATACATTGAATTTCTGCAACTCTGGCAGCACCAAGCACCAGAACCATACATGCATTCATTGTCCACCGTTTTTTAAGGTGACAATGTCAACAACATGCTTTGCATCTAGCAGAAAGATACCTTATCTTCATGACCATTAGTGTTTTTCCTACATTTATCGAAATGGAGCAATTGGTGTGGGGTCTGGATATTAAAAATATTGTCCTAGTCAAGGTTATCGGGAACTAGTACTGCTTGCCAATAAGAGGGGGATTCTTACTCTTCATGAACGGGAGAATTAGTTGATAGTTCATCATACTATTGAATATAAATGTTTTATTGTAATGCATTTTGGAAGGAACCAAGAGAATGGGGCAGGGGAAAGGAAACATTACTGAGAGTAGTGTTTCCTGCAGTTGCTGTGAAGGGAACACGTACCTCTCAAAACTTGAAATTATGAGCTGGATTCAGGGGAAAAAAAAAAAAACCCAGACCTCTGTTTTTAGCTAATAATCATGGAAATTTAAAATTATTATATGATAACTTTCATCTACTTTCCTATTTTGAAACTTCCCATGCAGATCTTGCACATTTTTTCCTTGCAGGGTCATGATTGTGACAGTAGCAGTAAAGAAAAAGTTAGTTCTCCAGTTCCTATGCTCATTTTCAGGATGATTATGGATTAAAATATAACCACCTAACCACATTTCTGAAATTGTTCTGATATTATTTTTTTTACAAATTAATATGTGACAGTTATTGCGGTTGTCTGCAGAGGTTCTTCTACTTTTTATTCAAGACAAAGCTATTAGTTTTCAAATATTAATTATTGAATACAGGTATGAGGGAGAAAAACAAGAGAAAGATAGATAGCTGTCAACCAAATTGTTGCAGAATTACGAAAAATTGAGGTACTTTCACAGGATCAATGACAAGGACAGTACTAGATTTGCTGGAAGATGTGGTTTATTAAATCCCTTAATGATGGGAAACTTATGCTAGTATTATTCATCTAAGAGAGAGGATTCCAACAATAAACTGGGGAAATGTCCAGCATCTTAGGCCTATCTGTCACATATTTTCATTGCATGATCCAGGAAAACAAATTAGTTGAGGAACAAATAGACAGAAGTTTGAAAACTTATGTTCTTGAATTAAGAAGTATAAATCTGATTCTGCACACAAGTTTTTGATTACATTGTCTGGACACATGGGCTGAGTCAGGTAATTTGCTGTATCTAATTTTGTGTATTACCCTGAATGTACACCAGAGCTGGATCTTTGAAGTCCTTAATTTAATTAGAGTCTGGACAAGACAGGTGATGCATTAATCTGTTATTGAACCACTGTTCCTGGACATTATGCCTAACAAGGATATCTAAATACAAGAGACAGTTTTCAGGTCATACTTTGCTTCTCTTAAATAATCTCACACAGGTTATCCAGAACTACTTCTAATTGAAATACTGACTTGCCTGTTTCTTTCTTGTTTGTAAAAATGAACAGCTTGAGTTTAGCTGATGCTGGTGCCATAACATTAACCACTCTAAAATGCCGCTTTAAATTTGCAATTGCTTGTAGAATCTTACTCTCATAGAATAGTTTTGTTTTATTCTTTTATTTTTGTAATAATTGTCTTTGTTCCTTCTAGAGATCATTTTCCTTCGGCTTGCATCATCCCTCTAAAATAATATTCCATCTTTCATAGCTGAACCTTATAACAGTGCTTATGAATTTTTATCCCATCCTGGGCTGCATCCAAAGCAGTGTGGGCAGCAGGTTTAGGGAGGGGATTCTGCCCCTCTACCCTGCCTGAGACCCCACCTGCAGTGCTGCCTCCAGCTCTGGAGTTCCAAACACAAGAAAGACATGGACCTGCTGGAGCAGGTCCAGAGGAGGCCACCAAGATGATCAGGGAGCTGTAACACCTCTCCTGTAAAAACAGCCTGAGAGAGTTGGGTTTTATCAGCCTGGAGAAGAGAAGGCTCCAAGGAGACTTCTGCAGCCATTCAGTATGAAAAGGCAGCTTATAAGGAAGAGAGAGAGAGACTTTTTACCTGTAGTGCTAGGACAAGGGAGAATAGTTTTAAACTAAAAGAGGATTGTTTCAGATTAGATTTTAGGAAGAAAATCTTTACTGGGGGCAGGGACAGTGGTCAGGCACCGGCATAGGTTTCCCAGAGAAGCTGTCGATGCCCCATCCCTGGAATTGTTCAAGGCCAGGTTGGATGGAGCTCTGAGCAACTTTGTCTAGTGGAAGGTGTCCCTGCCCATGGCAGGGGTGCTGCACTAGATGATCTTTAAGGTCCTTTTGAACCCAACCCATTCCATGATATTTTGTGCCTTTATAACTGACATGAACAGTAGCTTTTTTACTTTGTTTGTTTTGTTTGTTTGTTTTTTGTTTTGTTTTGTGTAGAGTGCCAAAGGTTCAGGTATAATAAATACCATCAATGTTGATTTTTTTAAAAACGGAGTGTATTCAAGCTTCTACTTCTGTTTAGCATATGGAAGTCCAGCATGTTCCCTTAACTGGTTGTACTTTGTGTACGAAAGCTTAAAAGCAGGTTTTCATTTGCACCCTGCATTGATTTTTGTCAGGTGTAAATTAATTCTGAGTTCCACAGAAGCTAAGCAGAGCATATTATTATTCTTTAAGGGTTTTAATTTTCTAACTGATCTGCACTGAAGCCTTTATTTTTTTTATACAGTATTATATTGCAGCTAAAGATCCTCAACATATATAAACATATGAGAAGGTCCACCTTCTCATTTCTGCTTGGTTTTACTTAATTTTCACTCAGTAGAATTTATTGACAAATATTCTGTTTATTTGTTTCTTAATTGTTTTAGAAAACTGGAGGGATCAGATTTTGCAGGAATATAAAATAGCCAACCTTATGTTTTCAAAGCCTTGGCTTTAAGGTTTGTGGGGTTTTTTCATGCTCTATTTTATATTAAACATATTTTGTGTTTATGTTTGATAAATACTAATTCTGTAACCAATTAAGCATAATATACTTCAGTTAGTAATGAAGGGCATACAAGAAAAAGCAAATTCTTTTTATAAACCAATTATTCCCTTCCAACTCAATTTTTCTAATTTTATAAAGAATGTAAAATATCTTTTATTTGTACTGTAAGAAAATAATTTCCAGGCTTATTTTCTTTGTGTAAAACATCTCTCCAGGCACCTTAATCTATTCTTGACTAGGAAATCAGAAATCATCTCCTTTAAGATAATTTCTCTGAATCAAGCCATTAGCACAGTCCTTCTGCTTTTCCTATGTTGGAGCTTTTGGCTGCTGGGGAAGTGGCTGCAAAGCCTTTTTACTCAGACTTCTTGAGAGGGAAAATGTGCAGCTCTTTTTTTTTGGAAATGCTTTAAATTTATGAATGGTCAATTTTGGGATATATCTTTATTTGACAGATTTTTAGTCCTATTTGTTGGGGTTTTATGTTTATGTGTGTTAGTATCTGTAGTCATGTAGAAACAGCAGTCTATAACTCACCTAATCTTTTACAATATAAACAAATGCATATTATGGTCAGCCAAAATTTACCTTTACAAGAGAGAGCACTCTGAATTGGAAGTTCCTCTTCTCCTAAATGCTCGTACCTGCAATACATAAGTGTACTTTACTTTGTCACTTGTAAGACTTTTAAAATAGGATTTGAGTTTGCCACTTGTGTATTTAAATCAACAGAGAGCATCAAACCATATGATATTACCAAGGAAGGAAAGTTACTCAGATTCAGACAGAGCATCTTTCAATCTTCAACATTCACTCCAGTGTTCATTAAAGGAGAAATTCTGAGAAATTGCTCATTGGGAGACACAGCTTACATGAAAATTGTTATGACATAACCCCATTTGGTGCCTCAAAAACACCCTGTTGAGATTTATGATCCATATGTTGAAATCATTATTGATCCATCTGTTGAACAGGCAGAAGTCAGTTCATGCACTCTTCCTACAAGTGCCTCCCACCATGAACTTCATTTCCAGAGGAAAAACCAAGGCTCTGACTTGGTATTCTGAGATCCCTGACTATCCTTAACCATAAAACAGGCATTTGCAGTTTGCTCTTTCTTCATATTCTCCCTTAGCATGACGTGTCACCTCTGAAGATTTTTTGATAGTCCATTCTTTACATTAACCTGTGTAGATGATGAAATATGGTTTTATTATGTGAAAATCAAGAGCACTAGAATTACTTATTAAAACATTTGGAACAGAAAGATGAGTTCTTGTATCTGGTAAATAAATTCATAGTCAGGTATGCTTTAGTTATTCGGGTGAAACTGCTTGTTTTCTAACAAAAGTAAGGGCTGAACAGTTATTAAAGAAGATGCTGTTGGTGTTGAGCAACGTAGCAGCTTTGATCTGTGCTTTAAAACTTCTATTCATAGCAATTCTTTTCAGTCAAAGCCTGTATGCCTGCCTGCAGAAGCAGCCTATGTCATCAAAAAGTTATTCTTTTTGACAGAGGCAAACACAGAAATAACTTGAAATGTGAACTTGAGAGGAAAAAAAAAAAAAAAAAAGGAAGTAGTTTTTAACCATACCTGAAGCTAAATTTCACTTCTTACTTAAATATGCTCAGTTCTGGTCTCTAATAGACCTATTAGCAATTTTCTAGACTAAAGTTAAACTCTTTGTAAGAAGACTAGAGTAGTTTTTCCTAGAGACCCATCTAGAAATATTTAGAAGCTATTTGTCAGAATAAAAATATATACATATGTACTTTAGATGTTAAAAATCTGTAACTAACACTTTTCTTTAGGTAAAAATGCTAAGAGAGTTTCCTTGACTATAATATAAAGAATATTTTCTTAATGCTCGTAAAATATAAGTAAAAGTAGAAAAAAATTGCAACCAAATATTTGATAAACAAAAATACTATTTACTTAAGACATAAGTAGAAGAGGAGGGAAAAAAGCTACTCCTTGTCATTTTCTGGAGACCACTGAAGTGTTCTTGCTCTCCAGAGAAACAGTGAATACAACAGGTAAGTCTTGTCACTACTGGCATTGTGATCTGAAAATCACAGTCTGCAAACATCAATTTCCTCTGTGTCAGACTCAGGGTTTGGTATATGTTTCATGTAGCCATTTGTAGGCAGGCTTGTAAGGAAAACACGCCACTGTTTTTCTTGTATACAGCTTGATGATTTCCTAAGTTCATAGTTCCAATGAGAAATGGGTGAAGCTGAAACACATGTATAAAAGTTTGGAGAGCGAACATAATTTCTCCATAGCAAAACAAGATACTATAAAGTCATAACATGAACAGCTTCTATAAGCTTCTATAAGCTTCATAGGTCACCTCCCTTTGTCATAAAAGGGTTTGGCCAAAGAGCTTCTCATCCTCAAGAGGAAGTGTTCTTCCTGTTTTTTTAAGGGCCTGATATTGTCTAGTGTTAAATATAATTAGCAGGTATCCTCTTCCTTAGAATTTCAGCTGAAACAGTTTCAGGAGAGGAGAAATTTACCAAGATGAGGGCTCAACAAACTCAAGGTTGAATACAAATGCTTTCAAAGTCCATAATAATAAACTGACACAGCAATCAACTGGAATTTTTCTGTGAACATGAAGACTTGGATAGAAGTGTACAGCTTGTTTTACTAAACCAGTCAATAAACTTGTGTGTTACTTCCTTTTTCCAGATGCTCCAACATTTGTGTCAAATCAAACCAGGTATTACTCCTGGGAAGGCAATCCCATCAATATAAGTTGTGAAGTGCTGGCAAATCCCTCTGCCTCAGTTCAGTGGAGAAGAGGAAAATTAGTTTTACCCATAAAAAATACAACACATCTGAAGACCTACAGTACAGGAAGAAAGCTGATTCTAGAGGTAATGCTTAAAATGTAAATCAACATGGTGATATAAAATAATTTTGTCATCAGTTTGGCACCACTGCAAGTCTATAGAGTGTATTTAAGGATAAAATTTGCAATTTAACAAGAAATGCTCTTTAAAAAGATACCAAAAAAACCCCAACAACTGTATATGAACTGATTTATCTCCATGTTTCTGGTGAACAGTTAGAAAATAAACCTTATTTGCATGGCTTGTAAGCAGTTTTCCATTGGCACTGAACAAAAATGCAGCTTCGATTTCTTGGAAGTAAATAAATACATAAATAAATATAAAACTATCACATCAAGTTAATACCAAAAATTACATGGACTGCCTGGTAGGTGTTTTGTATATACAAAGAGTTTATTAGATTTTATTAGTTTATTAGATTCTTTTTCTTGTTTAAAGGTGAAATTATAAAGATGAACAATGTCACTGTTTTCCATTGTTGGGTTTCCTCACTGGCGTTTGAGAAGGGAGAGTTTAACATGGAAAAGGGTGTATTTGGGAAATATACCAGATAGGGTGAAGTAAGAACACATCTGCATTTTGGTTGAGGAGAATATACTTACATTTATACCTGACTAGCAACTAATACTTACAAACTGTGTTCATTTTAAAGATTGCTCCCACCTCTGACAGTGATTTTGGACGGTATAATTGTACAGCCACAAACAGAATAGGAACAAGATATCAGGAGTATACACTTGATCAAGCTGGTAAGTTAAAATTTTGTTTCCTTCTCTTTAAATATTTTTTGTACTATAACCAAAATGAAGTTCAGGCACACTGTCCTCTATTTCTTTTATTCCATGGACTGTTTGCAGTTAATTTAATTCTCTAAAAGTTGAGTTGCAATATAAAGTAAAATAAACCAGTTTACTCAGAACATGAATCTTTTTTGGATTTAATTTTAAGGCCTTCAGAAATGTGAAAAAATTAAATCAGTCTAACTTTTTTTCCTTTGCCCTCACTACCTCCTACATTTATAACAGTGTATTTTCATTACTTCAACAGAAAGACATATGGTTTACAGGCAATAAAAGTAAGAAGGAACTAGGAAATTATTTTTTTTCCATTTTTCTCCCTGGTGTTTTCTTTACAAACCAAGGATGACAAAATACTGAAATACTTCAGCAGAGAATTTCTACTCTCATTTGCACTTTTAGTTATTTAAAAGAAGAATTTGAGCTGTAGTGCTAGATTGAATTAATTTAAGCTCTGAGATGTTCTACAATTTATTCTTACAGAATTTCTGAAAATCTTTAGGTCCTTCTATTGTTGTTTAGGCAAATATAAAAATCTGACTGCATATTTGTTCTTCAGCAGAAGTAACTATAAACTGAGAACAAATGAGAGTTTCTTGGCTTCGTTTTCAATTATATTTTCTTGTGGAATGGACTAATGTTTGTTTAACAGGCTTGGAGGTCTCCAAGCATTTGGATCTATGTACTTAATAAGGCAAGTTAGGCCAGCTTTAATGATGTCTAGGGAGTTATAAAGCAGTTTAGTACTAAAGGAACAGCCACACTGAGATCTCTTACACCCATTGGGATGTGTCATTATGGACCACTTTCATCATGTAACTTTCAGGCCACACCATAACACCAAACTGGCTGACCTGTATTGAAGGGGACAGGAAAAAAAAAGCTCTTATATATATATATTTTTTTTTTTTTTTCAGTAAGACATGTATATTATTTATGATCTTGAATTCATTAACGGAAAACACTTTGAAGCCCTACTAGAAAGAGGTTTGGAGGTGCTTTGCTGAAACATTCGCATCCTGTCATAGCTCTCTTACTTGGCCTGGTAGTTTAATTTTTATAATTTTGCTCCACAGGATGATTATGTTCTTTAGTTATCTCAGGTATTATAAAACCCAGCTCTTTATTAATAAACTATTTTGACTTCTTACACAGCACTGAAAGATCTTTCCAATACCTCTATAGGGTGGATTATTACCATACACTCTTACTGTACATTTTTGGTTTTTTTACTTTGAAGAACCATCTAAAGTGTTGAGCTTCCTAAAACAGAAAAATGTGGGGGTTTATTAAGAAACATGAGGTGCAATTTTACATCATCCATAAGGCCCACTACTCTTCATTTACAACTTTTTTAGGTCTGTGTTGTGATCTTGCCTTCCCTTGACAGCTACATGCAACTACTGAGAAAAAGTGTCTTTCCTGAAACCATGAACATAAATGATAGGAAAGGGAAGGAAAATCCTCACTTGTATCCCTCTGGTGTCTTACCTCTCAGGAGAGAAAAAAAAAGAAAAAAGAGAAAATATTTTGATTGTTGCTGTGTGCTGTTTTTTTCATAAACATGTATAACATGGGAGAGCCTTTCAACAGATACAGTACAGAATATTGTTTTTTTCTTAGATTTGCAGAACAGTATCCCATCCCAGTGAGTGATTCTGCATGATGATCATTTTAGCTACGTATATCTCCCCTAATTTTTATAATTAATTAATTAACTTCAATACAAAGAATATAGCATTGACACTTGGAAAAGAACATGATATTTTGACATATTTTAGAAAATTCATACATGAGAGCCTCCAGACATGCAAAGAAAAAAAACTTCATAGAAACTATAATTCTGGCTTGGCTTTTTAATATAATTGTATCAGAAATGTTACTGATGCCAGTTTTTCAAACAGCTTAATATTCTCTACTTTTGCAATAGTTCTGTTAATATTTTTTTTCAGTCAGTTCCTCAGAAAACTTGATGAACACTTATAAAAATTATGTATTGGAGTCATAACAATAAAAAGGTAAATCAAGGTAAATAAAGAATTATGGGAAGATATTATGTAAGTCATCAGCTATATACAGATACTCTATGATAATGGTATTAAACACACCAAATAGGTGGGGGGGAAAGAAGCTTTTTTAGTAATGATAATGAACAGGGCTGGAAACCCTGGGTTTGGGTGTGTCAGGGCTCCATTATACGGCACTCTACTTACAGTAACGTAATGCACAATATTCAGTATCCTGAAAGATTGACATTTTGAGCATTTGCATCTAAATAGACTTTGTTTTTGGAAAAAAACAAAAAACTGACAAGTTACGAGTTTTTCACTTAAACTGGTATCAGCTGAAAATAGAAAACAATCAGGGAGATGGAGGATAAAATAATAAATACAGGTATAAAATGTCAAATGCAACTTTCTTTCTAGTTTTATTACCTCTGTCGCTTTACTTTGGTAGATTAGGAAGACTTAATGATTGATATTTTCCTTATTAAAGCCTATAAAGTCATTTCATGCATTTCAATGCAGCATGGATTGCCTTCTGGCTTGGATTGTAAGTACAAATGCTGGGGCATAGCATATTTTTACAAAGGCTCTGTTAGGGAAAAATAAACACTGTTCCTAACTGGGAGTTGGTATTAAGCAAAGTATGCTGCTGGGGTAAATTTTACCAAATAATGGTCATTTTACTGCATAGTTTTCTGTTTAAATTCTGCAGGAATTACTTGTTCCTTCATGTTTTGTTCCATTTTTTTACTTTGCTGGGTTTCAGAAGAATCAAGCTATCTCTCTTTTTTTACTTTACTGCTACTTAAAAAGTGATCACACTGTCACAATGTCATTATCTTTATTTCTGTAGCCCTCCTTAAGAAATTAGACTTATTGATGATTAAAAAACAAAACAGTTTCTTTCAGAATTTAGATGCAATTTGCAGCCACACTATTTTGTATGACAGAAAAACCATAAATAAATCAGATTATACAGAGCTACTGAATCACCCTGAATTCAATTTAAACCTTTCAAAACAATTGAAGAACTGCAGACTATTTGAGGTCTCATACTGAAAGGTACTGACCATTAGTTGAAAGCTTAATCAGATGTGCTCTTCTCCTGCCTCATGGTGATCAACTCTTAAAAATACCACGTGGTTCATCTATTGCTGCTTTTTCATTGCTTAAGCATTTAAATTGTTATGTGAGCAACACGTAGAATGTGAAAAGAACCACAGGCATTCCTTGCCACTGCAAATTAATTCCTTCATGTCACAGCAACATTTGTGTTTTAGAAGTCTACTTACACTCTGGTTTTAATCTATGACAGGCTCAGATTTTGGCAATCTGGGTGAGCTTGGCAGGTTGTCCCAATGCCTCTCAGAGCCTGAGGTGAGCACAGGTATTCCTAGATTTGTCCAGTTCTAGTTTAGTCATAGTTTATGTGAAATATCAGTATGGAGGAAGCTGGTAAAAACTAGCAAAGCATTCTTCCTTTATGTTGGATCTCAGTATTGTTATTTTAAATGGTTTTTTGTATAGATAAGTAGAAATCGTGCGGCCAACAGTATTCTAGGACTACATTATTGGAATATAGTATTATATATTATATATACCATATATGGTAAATCTTAATATGGTAATTCTTAAGGTTGTGACACAGAGCTAAACTGGATTATTCAATGCATGTTTTGCACTTAGCAATGTATAGCTGGACTGGATATAAAACTTTGACTCACCTGCAAGGCTCCCATGGCCTACTCATCCTAGACTTCCCTGTTCTCCTCTTCATTTTGGAGTAGCAAAGGGTTTAAAAATTCAGATAAATAGTCTGATTCCCCTTTCTACCCCAGTCTTTTGATCTGTGTACCTAGAAGGATACTATTATTTTTGATGAAAGATGAAGTTCTGATCTCACCACATAGTGCCTTGAAATCCAACAGCTACGTCTGCTATAGCTATATGATTTGTTTCCTCTATAAACCAATGTTACATGAACTTAAAAAGCAAACTTTCAATTATGTCATTAGATATTGAGAACTCCTACACCTCTTTATTTAATTAAATGTTCTTTAAGCATCCTGTATATACAGAAAGTCAGTGAAGAGGGGCAATAATGACAACAAAAACAAATTCAGACATGGAAAAGACAATTGAGCTTCACAGAAACTGTATCTTCTAACCTGTTTTATGGAATAAATTCATGCTCAGAACATGGTAAGGTTGATCAATAACTGAGAAAGACCACAACATCAAATTTAGAAGCTTACTAGTCTGGAGTTTCAATACTGACACTTTGTTACTGGTTAATGGATATTCCTTTTTCTTCTCCAAGTATTTGCATTTTCACACAGGCGAAATAAAATCAAAGTAGGACTTATTTTTCCCCAGGGAATAGTGTAATGAAAAAGATAATAATTTTCTGCCAAAAGTCCATTCACCTCCACAAAAATATGGGCAGACCTAAAATTTAGCTCAGTGTTCTCCAACTTACCATTCACAACTTAGCAGCATCAGCTAAAAGATTTTCACTAAAAAAAAAACCACCACCACCAACAACAACAAAAAACACCACCAAAAAAACCCACAAAAAATCCAAACCAAACCAACCAAAAAACCCAACCAAAAAACAAACAAAACAAAGAAACTGAAACAAACAAAAAAACTACTACATATTTTCGTATCGCCTAGGTCTCAAACTATCAACATAGCAACAGTGTTTTGCTTGCATGAATTTTATTTTAATTTATTTTTTTATATATTTACTTGCTAGCTGTGGTCCTGGTTACTTAACTAAATCCTTATTTTTGCCAGAACTCTCAGTAACTCAGTAAAAGAAATCTATGTAGATGTAATATTGAATTATTTCTCCATTCCAAGGATGTACAAGCACAAGCTGTTTCATAGAGATTTTTGACTCCAAAGGTCTAGTCCCCAGCCTCATCTCTTTCCCTGGCAAGGTCCTGATGCTACTCACATTCAGCATTTAAACACAGTTATTTTGAGTCAATATATATGCCAGATATACAGAGACAGGAAAAGCTACAGAGCTGCAGTAGGAACATCCTGACAGGAGATAGGAGACGACCTAACTGGAAGATAAGTCTCTGAGCCCACTACCTCCTCTCACAGTATCACTTCCTTCTCTCCATTTATATCAGGACTGCTAAACCCTCAGAAGGAAAGTTATTTTCTTCTATAAAACTATCACGAAAATAGCCTGAAAAGAAAATCCTCAGTGATAAACAATGGCTATGTATTGAACAGGTTTGGTGACAATAGTAATAGATTTGAAAGACCATTTACATATCAGTAGAGATAAATATGTACTCATAATTATGTATACTTCTTTATCAGCTGTGATAATGTATTTGGAACCAAACTAATGCTACTTTTTTAGGCACAAAGTTCATTTGTGCACACCAGAATTATGTGCTGTGTACAAAACACATCAAGTGCAATTTTACACTTATTAGGAGGGGAAACTTTTTGATTTTATTTATAAGGATTTGTTTAACATCATATGTGAGTACAGTCACATACTGAACAGAGGAATAGGTGTTGAGGAAAGAAGAAAAAGTTGACTAAATGTCTGACGCTTGGTTTCTTTTTTTAATGTCATACTTTATTTTAAAGGTTGAACTTGTGATGGATTATCCCTTGTTTTGACAGCAGCACAATGACAAAAAAACTGACAGTGGAACTTCTGAGGAAGTATGCTAGAATCTTTGCTATCATTAAATGATCTTTAGAGCATAGAAAAGAAATCCCATACATTTTCTACTACATTGTATCCGCAGCAGTATACAAAATAAGATCACTGTCCATAGCTAAACTCCTCTAAGATTCATTTGGTTGGTTGGTTTTAGAAGGAAAAAGAACAAGAAACATCCATAGCAGACTTCAGACATCCAGATGCAGACTTCAGAGCACACAAAATTGCAAATTATTCTTCACTCCTGCTAAACACCAAGCCAAAAGCCTTGCAATTATGACATGGAAATCATGGCAATGCTCCAAGTAATTGCACCTGACAGGAAGGATCAAATGCTGGAATGGTTAGCTAGATCCAGACCAGAAGGCTGTATACCTTGCAAGATCAAATTCTTACTCATCAGAGAACTACGGAATTAGATTCAGTTCATTATGCTGCTATTGATCTTCTTTGGGGAAAAAAGTTACAGATTTGCTCACTTTGAAAAATATAGTAGCTATTTTTATGTATCTCAATGGTATTGCTAGTATTTGGGTTTGGTTTTAAGTAGGAATGTGTCTCCTGCTGTATCTTCTTCAGGTGATTCACTCTTTTCCTTAGAACTATCATAGTTCAACCCTAGAAACTGCATAAAAGTTACACCTGAGGGTGGCTTGGATTGTGGGATACACATTTAAAATAGTGTTATGGATGTATTTTACACTTCAGTGAGTTCTAAACAGATTGCATAGTGCTAGTTATGCAAAATATTTTACTGGGTTTTCACAGGAGCTTCATTTTATGCTTATTACCAAAAGGAATCATATCTTCATTTGGCAGAAATTATATTTGAACCAGCAGTAGAGAACATAAGGTTCTTCCTGACGGATGTCATCTTCCCTATGCCATGCTTATTATAGTTAATCATACACAGGCATTAGCACACAAGGAAAGATCTCCTTAACATTGGAAAAGTCAAGAACAGAGTGGATATGTAAATAACACATTTTTGTTTCATACCATTGACCAAATATTTGGTTTGATGCAAACAGAAGTATCAGTGAATTGCCTTATTAAAATAGCATTCATTTAAAGAAAGATTCAAAACCCAGGTCTGTGTTTTCATGGATGCATAGCAGACTGGTTATACCTGGTCATGTCCTATTTGATCACGAACCTTGAATCCCTTTCTGTAGAGTAATACAGCTCCACTAAGAAGGATGAAAATTTCCTGCAGCATTTCATATCCTCACAAATGTTTCCTTGAACAAGAAAAGATTTGAGGGTTTGAATCCCCCAAGTTGAGATTTGCTCTCTACTAAAATCTTTAATGTTATGGATTCACATAATTGTGTCTTTAAGTAAAAGATACAATAATTGTTCACCCTCATAAACAAATCTATGCTGCTTTTAACCCAATGACCACCAAGGATTGGAAGGTTCAGGAGACCTATAGACAGAAATGCTAACTGTAACAATTCACAGAGGTATCATATTAGCATTAAGATACTCAATTCTGACAACTGGTAGAGATTTTTTCCAAAAATAATTTATGTTTCTGATAACTGAAAGGTTATAAAACCTTCCAACCCCTTTAGACCTGCTCTGGTAGGCATTCTTTTCCAGAGAACTTGTGGCTGAATATGTCCTTAAATCAGTTCTTTAATATTTTATAGAAATTTTTGTCTCATTTTCATTCGAGTACCAATACTGGGTGATGCTCAGATTGATTCCCCTTTTATTCCCAACTGTCTGACAGCCTTTGAATACAGACAATATTTCATGGAAATGGTTCATTACCCACAAACAAAATTATAGGCTTTGGCTCAAATTCTTGCATGTCCTTACAAAAGAATCTTCCATAACATGGAGACAAAAGCAATCTCAAATATGTAAGTGGTTATGCAGATAATCTTCAGATGGATCAGAAGGGAAATTTCTAATGATGTTTCAGATCCCTGGTGTTCTGTCCACAGGACTAAAATTCTTACTAGCATTTTTAATAACATTTTAGGTAATTATAACACTTTAAAATGTAGGACAGTTAGAGAAGCTAGTCTTTTGTCTTCTAGGTGTTTGATCAGACATTTTAAAAGTAATGTAACCTTTCTATTTTTAAAGCTGTGCTGACCCTTATGTGATTTTTTTGCTTTTGTTTCATATCTCTCCTTTTGACACTTTTCAAACACCTGCTCTATTTTCATAGTTCTTTTCTACTTTGAAAGATACGCATTTCCTTTTGATTTCAGGGAAAATGTTTCTTTCCATCTGTTTTGCAAATTAGTTCTTAAACTGCGCAGAGAATAGAAACCTTCCATTAATGTATCTTTCCAGCAGCTTGAAATCCAGTCTTTCAAAAGAAGAGAAAAATGATTCATGTTTTCAGCTGTATTTCAGAGTTCCATAAAATGGCCAAATTATTTATACAGTTCTTTGCCGTAATCTCATTTAGAAGAATTTAGACTCTGAATGATCTATTTAGTGTAACTGTTCCTTTTGTTAAATTTGATTTAAAGTTTGTTATTCTTTTTTATATAATTATGCAGTCAACAAACTGATCTCCTACATTTGACTGTGATGAAACTAGCAATTGAAAAAGATGATATTATAAAAGAAAGGCAAAAATGGAAAATGTTTTTGCATTACTTTAGCATACAAGGAAATGAATCTGGTTTTCTTACAGCTCAATATGGAAAACAAGTTGTTTATGTAACACAAACATTATTATGCCATATTCAATATTTATTTTTTCTCCCTTGAACATACCGAGGAGAGTTTTGGGGGTAGATTAACTGTTTAGGTCTCTGTAATTGCTGCTGATTATTAAATTGGTGTTTGTCCTTTTTTAGATGTGCCATCAAATCCGTATGGAGTACGAGTTTTAGAGCTGTCCCAAACCACCGCCAAGGTTTCGTTCAATAAGCCAGACTCACATGGAGGTGTTCCCATTCACCACTACCAAGTGGATGTAAAAGAAGTGGCCTCAGAAACCTGGAAAATAGTTCGCTCCCATGGAGTTCAAAGTAAGTATATGAAAAATAAATGGGAGTATTTTAACTGAAAGGAATGATAGATGTATGTTAACTCCTCCTTTACTTGTCTTAATCCAGTAACTGTATCTTAATATTAGTGAAGACCTCTTTACACCAATTAGAAATCTTACTGTAATTTTGTAAAACTCAACTGTTACTTTTGTGTTTTAAAAAAGTTCACAAATATTTCACATTTTTCACTGTCCAGCCAAGTAGATATGAAGAATACTTTTGAAGCTGTGAGTTTAAAAGAGAGTAGAAATCAGTTAGTTTGAGAATGTGCATTATGCACACATGTAATGATTTTAAGTGAGCTCTTATGTAATATTTAATTCTAGGCATTAATTTCTGATCTTGAGCTACTTAGTAAACTTTCTACGTGCCTGTTAATATTCATGTCTGTTTCAAAAGCATAACTCTAATGTTTGTTCAACAATTATTGTTCCCTCTAAACTAGCTGCACCTCTCTAGGCAGAAAAGAGCATAAGCCTCCCCAAAGACACAAGTTCTTTAGGTACATGCTGAGGTGGGATGTTTATACAGAGCAGCGTTCACAAAATACATTCAAAAGATCAGTAAGCCCCTGCATCCAAATTTACCTTTTGGCATTTTTAGTGCAAGTTAAAGCAGCCCCAACATTCTTCTGATTTGTACAGCATCAGGTGAATGGTTTTGAAGCTACCACCATGGTCATGGAACCTAAAAATGTATGAAATTATCCATTATGAGTTATCTACTTCCCTTTCACATATCAAAATCCACAGACAAAAATTCTGGGCTAAACAGAACATGTTCCAAATTACAGAATTGTTTTAAAGGAACATACAATGAACATGTAGTTAACATGTATTCAAAGAAACATGTAATGATTCCTTATCTTTTGTTTACTCAACCTACACAGTAACTGTGTGTATAGACATAATACTGTATATAATAGTAACATACATTTTATTCTAGTCTAACTTTCCAGTATTTCTTTCAAAACTAGCAAATCTAAAGAAGACAATTTGTTTTCTCTGTTTGCAGGGCAGCATATTAGTGGTTATTTGTATACTTCTTCCCTTCTTTTCATGTAATGTTTCAGACCAAGTTTGGGGATTTTTTCTTGCAGCTTTCTTCAATGAATTGACAATCATTTTTTTTCTGATGTGAACTGTGTTAAGATCCGGTTATTAAAATTATTAGAAATTCCTCTTCCCAAATTAAAGTGCAAATGAGACTATATGCCAAAGTCAATAGTATGGATTTTATTTAACAGCAAATGTGAGGCAGAGAGAGAGAGATGAGAGATGGGAGAAAGGAGGCGGCAGGGGCAGGAAGAGAGTGACAGACAGAAATTAAATAGAAAATGTATCACTACTGTGTGGAACCCGATGGAGTCCTGTGGGTTTTGTTCTTCTCTTCTTCTCAGTGGTGAGGGTCCCACAAAACACAGGCACCCCGAGCACCTCCCCTGATGGGAGCGGGGAAGATTTTCATGCTCTGAGAGGGGCTTCCTTGTTTACTTCTCCTCAGACCTGAGATGACTAGACAATAGTCTTATCTGAAGTTCCCCTCACAGTCCAAATTTCAATCAGGAGGCATCTTTGGGAGGGGGAGTGCTTCAGTGGTCCCAGACAGGCAGTTGATTCCTTGCGGTTTGACAAAAAGGCTTTCTATGATTTTGAAAGTGTTTAAGATATTAACAACATTTCAGTCTTTCAGGAACTGTAATATATGAAATACTAAAAGCTGAACTGACCAGTCTGTGTAGTAGTGTGCAATGTACTCAATCAAGTACAAACCCAGTGACTACAGAGTCAGTCACACAGATGCTTAATTAAATTGTTAAGCCAGAGCAAAATGAAAGTCCTCAGTGTTAAATTTGTACAAAAGTGTATTTTTCTTACTCCATAAAACTTTCTTTCCTATTATTTTGGTTGATGTGAATTTTATGAAAATATGAATTGGTTACTCTGGGAAAGGTGTAATTTGAAAGACCCTTGTTGCTATTAGAGTTGACTGGAGGCCTTTTTCAAAAGTTCACACTTTGATTTTAAAACATCCCTTTACCTTTACACATTTTTAAGCTGTTGCATACAGGTAATTTGGAGATTTCCATATAAACTAATTGACCTTGGAGTTATTTTAATCCAAAACTTGCTTGAATTCTATGGTGATCGTTTCTAAAATCAGAGTAGGGTGACAGGTACAAACACCTGCTGTCCCTGTGCTGACATTACCACTGTGAAGTAGGCTGTGAGTATTCAGGATCTCTGCTGCCATTCCTACTAATATTAAATACACAGCTTCTTTGAGGAAAAGGCTGTATTAGTTCCCACTTGCTGTCATGTTATTTCTCCATGTCTTCCTTTTGTGCAAATTGCCTGATTAGTTAATTCTTCTTTCTCACTTGAAAGTTTTCAGGGTATATGCCATCTTGCAAGCATGTATTTTCCTTTTTTTGACCCTCAGCTGTATGCTGAAAGGTTTTATTGAGAAAATAAAATAGGTCACATTGATTTTGGACATATTAAAGATAGCTATTGATGGTATGTATTATCAAAGACTACTCCAATTGACAAAATCTAATAAATATGAAAGCAACCTGAAAGTCCATCTTGGTCTACAAAGAGTTATGTAATAAATAGATAAATAGTGAGAGGACAATGGGCAATATTAAAAATTAATACTAGATTAATACTTAATTCAGGATGTTTTCTGAAATCTCTATTGGTATACTCCTGAATAGAAAGATTGAAATTGGTATATATCCTATATTTCTCTGAATTTCTTTCTGAACTATTTTAGAAACCAAAAAGTACTGGGGACTGAAAAATATTTGCTAAACAGGAAAAATCTTGGTTTTTTAAATCTCGTTGATGCCACACTATGTAATTTGATTGGGAAGCCAAAAGGGACCTGGTTGCATTTACTATAACTTCTTACAGACATTTTATAATAAGTTAAAACCTTGTTCTATTTGTGAGGTACTATAGGGCCAAACCAGAAAAATAAGGTATGTTACCAAAACACAGACTGAACAATTTGGAATAGAAAGAGTCTTTGCAAGAGGAAATGTCAAAAAACGATATTATTATCTTTTTTAAAAAAGAAAATGCTACTGAATTTAATTGGAATCTCTCTGGAATATTTTCTAAATCATCTTTTTAAACTTTTCTCCATTTCTGTTTTAGCCTACTTACAATGTCATGGTAAGAAAGCCTTGAGATATTCTTTCCAAAATCCCTATTTTCAGTTCCTGCAAGAATTTTTCAAAGATCTTATTAGTATGAAGTTGGGTTTTTTTCTTTATACTTTTTGAGATACTTAGGACACTTTTAAGTATTCTGAATGATAATAAATATTTTTGATACAGCTTCTCATTCTGCTTAAGTAAACTGAGAACCACTTTTCTACCATACCTCAACATCTTCTTAGCTGAGTGAGGAGGATGTTTAGAATGCAGTCAGTTTCCTGTATAATGATTTGTAGCTGGGTCATCATAATTTCCACACTCAGTCAATATTCCTTAATGGAAACAAACCCACTTTTTCCATCTGTTCACATTTTAGGGACAGGTTTATGGCTAAGATTCAGATATAAATGCTGTTTAGACAGGGACAGTTAACTACTTGCACATCTCAAGTGATGATGCATAAATAATGCATGGGTCATGATTTTTTTCCCAGCAGCCAGTGATAAAATACTATGAAATTTTACAGGATTTTTTTTTTTTTTTTATCAGTCTGATTGAATTCAGGAGTGGTAAAACTGCAGACCTTTCTTGCCATAGTGTACATAATGTGCATATTCCAAAAATATTGTTCAAGGGAAAGAGAAAAACCTACATGCAAGAACAAGTTTGTACCTGGAAGACTCTTAGAATTCCAATACGTATATTTTCAAGACTAAACTGGATCTTCAGCTCCCTCTATACTGTGACCTAAAGGAATAGTGTAGTCACACAGAACAGCCATAAACTGATAAAATTAATGAAAAATGCATTTTCAGCTGAAACAAACATCATGGAAATGTACCTACAGAAGTAAATTTATGAAAAAAAATTAACAAATGATTAATAGATGTTTCAAAAAGTTTTTGAAAGGAATTGCTTTAATGCTAACAAGTCATTAATTTTCATCTGATTATGACACAATAGCTACATATAAATGCTTTTACAAGTAAGATTATAATTATTTTATTTATATGCAAAACACAATAGATGCTTACCAAAGTTTTTAGGCATTCTTGTGTAATCAATCATCCAATAAATACAAAGAAGTTTAATCAGGACAATTAAGCAGTATGAAATGAATTATGTGCAAATCTGTTCAAACATCCTGCCATTCTCTTCATTTCCTGTTTTCTACAAAGTATCCCTCTAAAGGTGACTTTTGTCTCAAACTTTACTAGATTGAGTTGTTTTCAGATCAAATTAAGGAGAAATTCCCAGTCTTGGAGCTGTAGTCAAGAATATCTATTTCCCCATTCCCTCCCCTTTGTCTTTTATAATGAAGAACATTTCATTTGAAAGTCTGTGCTGATTGCAGCTATTGAAGGGAAGCACAGAAAGTGAAGCAATCATCTTGATGCACCAGTTTCAGACCATTAAGGAATTTGAAGTCTTAATCAACACTACCATAGTTCACCAAGAGATCAGTGAGGAAATGACACTAGATTTTTCTGCCCTTGGTAGGTGATCTTCTGAATTGTTTTGTTACAGGCTGCCTGCAAATCTCTGTGTAGCTTCACTTTACCGTAGGTCTCCCTGTGGACCAGAGTCCTGAGAGGAGCTGGATATGCATGGACAGATCAGACAATTACGACCCTGTCAATAGTGCAAAAAAACCTGCTAATCCTGAAGTAACAGATGTGCAAGGTTCATTCTCCAAGGAGAGTTTGCATTCTTTTATCCTGAGAGCTGGTAAAGGTCTGAGTGTGGGATGTCACCCATCCACCCTCAGGGAGGGGATAACCACTGGTGAAAAGCACATGCCAGGATTTCTTCTGTAGATGCAAAGAAACCAGTGAGAAGGTCTATGATACCTGTGCTGGGCAAAATTGCCTTACCACGACCTTCTGTGCAATTTTATTTTTAAAGAAGGGACATTGAGTGATCTGTTTCTGAGTAATCAACAAAGACTAGGTAAGAAAAAACCTGCATTATTTTTTCTTTTCAAGCAGTATTGAGTTTTCCAAGGAAGAAGCAGGATAGACTCTCTGAGATTTGGTTCTTCACGTCCCTTCAGTCCCTCAGAAGGCACTACTGGTATAAGTCTAATAGAGAAGCCATCAAGGTCTTGCTTTTTCTCAATAGCATTATAGACATTAATAATTCTGGTTCACAGGCAGCAACATGCAACTGTAAAGAAAGGGCCTTAGCTTATACATAAATCCAAACACTGTGGAGGTGTGCTTGGAACCTGAAAAAATGTGCTCTCTGAAAACATCTGTATGTCCTCAACAGGAATACAAAAAAATTCATTATTTACCTCCTTCTTCTCTTTACAGATAGATAAATAGCCAGAGAAACATGTCAATGGATCTTTCTTTTTCAGAGCATTTTAGTGAAATACCAAGGAAAATCAGTCATTTGTAGTGCCACTGTTTGCTGGTGATAGAACAGCATCAGGAATACAGTAAAAACCCAGTCCCATATTAAGATTACTGTGAATTATTGACCTATGGGATATATGGATGCTTGGCATTCTCTTAGAGATGAGAGATATACATTTGGGGATTTATGTAGCCAATGCACTCTCCCACACACCTTTTGTTTCCCCTGAATTCTTGGGTTTGGAAGTTCTCAGAATTCAGACAATTTTTTTTCATGTTTATTTTAACTTACTACTTCTTATAATTTTTTAGAAAAGGTTTGGTGAAACTTTAGATTAATATGATTTTTTAATTTCTAAAAATAAATTACTATTTTATATAAAGCTTCAATAAATATGGAAGACTTCTTAGTCTACTCATTTTGTCAGTTTAGCAACATTTGAAAAAGTTTATAAGTTTCCTGATTTTTTAGGAAATTGCTAAAATAGTAATGTCTAGATAATTTAGAATTTCTTATATGGGTCACAATTTGTATCATGAAATGACTGATGGACATAACAGTGCACATAACATAAAGGCTTGCAGATGATAAAGGTGCATCTTCTTTATAGTTATACCTTTCAAAACAGATAATTATTAAACACTTAAAATTAATAAAGGAGGATAAAATTATAGTTTAGAAGGAAAATATTTTTCAGTCATTCATGTGTAAACTTCATAAAATAATAATAGAAGAAGACATGGAACCTCTATTGAACAAATTTGCATTTCTTATGTCAAGTCTTTTTTTTTTCCTTAAAGCATATGCCTACTGGTGAATTAACATAAAATAAGTGTAGTCATGTTAGAAACTGGTGAATCTAACGATTTTAATTTGTCGTGATGCCCTAAAAGTAACTTACTTAAGAATGAAGTACTCTGACATTATTTTTAATATGCAAAGTTCAGGAAGCTTCTGAACAGGACAACCTTATTATCTTAACCTTGGATCTTAAAAAGCAGAGATCTCCTGGTTTATGTGTATTTATATTATATATTTATATTTATATTTATAAACATATTGTTTATGTTCCTGAAAGAAGCCAAACACTATCACAAAAATCAAACCCAAAAACCCAAACAAAAACAAAACCAAAAACAAACAAAAAAAACCAAACAAAAATAAAAAATTAATAATTAAAAAAAAAACCAACCAAACCCAAAACAAAACTAAATACAAACAAAGAAAAACCCACAAAAATAAAAACCAACCGACAAAAAAACACACCAAACTAAAATCTTTGGACTTTACTGGCATCTCTAGGTCTTGCTTTTTTCAGGACATATTCAGATGAGTTTCCAGTAATTTAAAGAAATTATCCCTGGAATTATAATTTAGCATTTATAGGATACTAATACAAAATAATTTCTACAATAGAAAAATTATATCAGCTAAAGTTATACGTTCCCAAGCCATGGGGTAGAATTAAAAATACAGAAAATGAAGATGTTATAAAAGCTGCTCTTTTTAATCCATTATAAAGATTGTGGTTTGAGTTTCAATGCTCAACAATGTTTTCTCTTTTGGTATTAGAGATTCCTCTTTCAACGGCAGAAAGCTGAAGCTTTATGAAATAATGAGCCAAGTATGATTCAACAATGAATGTGTTACTCATTAATATATTTCATACAGTGATATCAAAATATACCAAAGATACTTTATCAACATATGTTTATACTTCTTTATTGAATATTTTATTGAAGGAGACAACAATTTTCAAAGCTTTGCAACAGAATAATCAGACTATGTACAAAGAGCATTAAAATATAAATGATTTTACAACTTCTCATGATGATTTAAAATGAAAAATATTACAACCTAAGAAATACTGAAAACTTTATTCTTTGTGCAAGAAAAGAAAATCCCTTGACAGGGAAAAAATACAAAATTTGTACAACTTCTAATTTTATACTAATTGAAGAACAGTAAATGTAATATTTCAGCTTTAGCTATTAAGGAGTTATGAAACTTCAAGCAGTAATGCTTGAATTTGCTTTCAACATAACTTTTTGTTTTCTCTCTGGTTCTTGACAAGTTTGAGATCAAATCTGAAATAATTTTTTGTAATTTCACATTCAAAACTCATCAGGTTCTGTTAATTTTCTTTTTTATCTAAGTGAATTAACTTTCATGTACTTCACGAAATCTTAGAATAATTTAGAAAGAAAGTGACCTTGTGATCATCAGCTCCAACTCCCCCCTGTTGCAGCAGGCCCAGCTTGAAAGTTTTATTAGGGGTTTGTCCTGAGTTTTTTATTGTTTCTATGAATGGAAATTCTGTATTTAGTGGTTTGTTTGTCAAGTGAGGGTTTTTTTCATATCAAAACCAATCCTGTCTGTATTGGTTTTTTCACATGCACTTAACTGGGGGTTTCAGGTAAATTATAGTAGAGAAAGGATTTTCTGTTGTCCAAGATATGTGTTTAACCTTCTGTGCTATGTTTTAGGCCTAGTACTGATGCTCTTTTTACTACACCTATCCTTAAATTTAGAGGAAGTTCTCTACATGCCAGTGTTGATGAGGTGATTGAAACTTGAAGTTCTCTGCCTCTGTGTTATGCCTTTTACTTTTGAATTGACTACATCAGTGAGAAATGTTGTAGGCAACTCTTACTACCAAGCTTCTACTGAAAAGAAGAAATCAGTAAAGTTAAAATAAGGTCATTCCATTTCCTACTAAACTTCATTTTCTGTCCTTAAGCAAGAGACTTTGATAAACACCATATGAACAGACATTCTTTCAGAAGACTTTGGAATTTTATTGAATCACATAATGTTTTGAGTTGGAAAGGACCTTAGAGATCATGTCATTCCAACTCCCCTGCCATTGGCAGGGACACCTTCCACTAGACCAGGTTGCTCAGAACCCCATCCAACCTGTTCTTGAACACTTCCAAGGGTGGGGCATCCACAACTTCTCCAGGAAACCTGTGCCAGGGCCTCACCGCCCTCACAGGGAAGAATTTCTACAGTTTTCCACTGAGATTTCAGAAGCACCATTATGCCAAAAGATGTTCCCTCTTATGGTAAAATACAGCAATTTGTGTAACTTGTTAGTGTAATTGAGAGAAAATCTAATAGATCTATCAGTTAGAATGCTCATGTTCTACCTCTTAGGTTGTAGGGTTTGTATTTACTGCTTCTTTTGTACTTGAACATATGTACCCCACTGATTACTAGAACAATTTCCCAGTGTAACAATACTTCACCATTAAACTGGGAAGACTTTCAAATTGATTCCTGAGACATACAAACCCCATATAATTCAAGAATTTTCTAAATGAGTTGAATGATTAAGTAGAATATTTGTATTTCAAACAGAAATAATGTTCGGTAGGCTAAGTCAGCATTCAAAATTACTTTAATAGTTGAAAATCTTCAAAGCAGAATTCAGTAATTTCTCCTGCAAGCTGCAAAAGCAGAAGAAAAATGCACTCATCAGTCTGTTCCAGAGGGAAAATACATCTTTGGTAAGTAGTTGAGTCATTCAATTCCTTGGCATCTCTGTCAGATTTGGCTCCCTGTGACATGAATTGTGATCCCTTTTATGCTATTTGTGTGTTATGTCATTGATTGTCAGATTGTCAAATTTCCTGAAATTAGTGGTTTAATTAAAGAAATTGCCTGTTTTCAATAGGAAATAATTGTTAATATTGTAAAGAAATTTGTACATCAGTCCTGTTATCAGTTAATATACTGATGATACTATTGGTAAGCCTAAATTCATGGTATTTTTTATTTTTTTCAAAATAAACAGGATATTTAGCCTGATTCAAAAATAATTTCCTCGACTTAAACAAGTTTTGAAATTACAAAAATGCAGGAATTGTATATATATGTTATTAACCTATGGTGATGTAAGACACGACACAAATAATATGAATTAAAAGTCCTTAATTCTTAAAAAAGTCTAAATTCTTGAGATAAAATGGCATGATGCAATTTGCCAATACAATTTTCTATTACAAGTTGCCACTTTAAAAAAAAAAGTGAATGAATGGATGAAATTTTGTAACCAATATAGATTACAATACATGGTAGCACAAAGACCATGTTTTATGCAACTTAATTTGGGTAAATGCCTGCACATAAGAAAGTTATTCATCCCTCTAATTCTGTCTCTATACTATTTTTGGACTCCATCCAGCTTAATCTTTGCTGTAAAAGTCTCATGTGTGTGGAAAGGTTGAACTGTAAGTAAATGTCTTAAACTAAATTACATGGATGGATTAGAGACACTGGAAAGCAAGAAGTGTAAAGGGAAAACTAGGTTTAAATATTTCAGGTTTTATACGGACCTGAAACATCAGGAGACTGAGATGTACTTTTCACATTCAAAAGTGAATAAAATGTCATGAGAAGTGAAGAAAATCCAGACAATTTACTGCACAGCGTGAGTTCATAACTAAAAGCAACTGAGTGTTATGCAGATATAACCACTGCCAATATCTGAGCTTACTCTTTTTTTTTTTATTCAAGAGCTTGTAATTCTGTGGTTTTAATTGCATTTAGTCAACCAGTCAAAACTCGTTGCAAAATGTGATTTATGTGCAAGTGTTAGCAGGGTTTTTTTTTTAAGACACAGACTTGAAAATCTGTAGGAACAAATGCAAGATACTTTGATTGCAGGAAGTATATAGTAAATATTTTAACAAGCAATTACATGGAGACGCAGGTATTCCAAATGTGTTTCACCTGATGCTCCTCTGTTGTGTTAACTTCTGCCTACTTCCTATTTAGACCTTTCAGGCTTTTCATGAGGGCACACTCTCAAGTCAATATGCAGTGAACATGCTGATCCAATGTAAAGATCTTGCTGATCTGGCTCATAAAAGTAAATCTTGTTAAGTAAATAGTGATGCAGTGCAATATTGGATGTGAATAACTGATAAATGAGGCTCACGGTGGAGCTGCAAATCTTGGCTTTCAAATCTGTATTGTATTCATCCACTTTTACTTCATATTACTAGTCTACTTAGAAAAAGGTAAAGCACATTTATGGAATATTTATGTGTATATAAACTTCTGCTGCATTTTGTACTACAAAACAGAGAAGTGTTTCTGGATGACAGAGTGTTCTTGAAGTATTTTCAAGGTCATTGAATGACAGAGTAATTATGAACAGGTCTCTCCTTCTGCCACATACAACAATGAGCAACAGATTGATAGCATGGATCTATCTGTATTATATTTCACAATATCTTTAAATTGATCTCCCTTTTATACCCTTTTTTTCTCTCTCCTCATTTCTTTCTTCAGTGGTAAGGAAAAAGTATAGTATACGTGATGGGAATGAAAAAGAAAAAGTTATGAAAGAAAATTATCTTTGCATGTAAGAGGCAAAAAACCCCAGTTCTTGAAACCATTATTCATGTCAGCCTTGAGGTCTTTCCTTTTGCACAGTAGGGAATGCCATGAAAGACACATTTGGGATCACATTTTAGTCCCTTTGCTTGTCACTGTGAGGATGATCTCTTTGATGATAGCAGTCACCAGGAGCTTGTTTATTCTCACTTCAAATGGTAGTGGTTAGGTTTCTGCCACCTCCTGGGTAACAGAGCAAGTAGAGTCTCTTTTTCTCACACTTTGCATGTTCCAGAGTTGAAAATTTCATGGCTTAAGAGTCAAAACTCCTGTGCCAGAACCTGCTTCTTAGGTAGCTCCAAGGCTGAAGCAACATATGAGAGAAAAGACATGTAGATTTTATATATTTTATTCTGTTTATTAGTATTAGGATGCAGAATTACAATGAAATTTAAAATGTTTGAATTTTAAATAGCAGCCTTTACTGAGAGGCAAGGCTTGCTAACATTTGTTATGAAAATTTCTCTGCTTCTCTGAGCATGGTAATAGAAATTTTCATTCCTTGGTGCTCTCAGATATTCCTTTGGCTTACCGTTAAGAATTCCCAAATTCTTGACATCAGTCTTGGAGCATTGTAGGAGTACTGGTATATTTGTAGTAATGACTAAAGAGTAATTAATTTTCTTAGGTTTTTTAATCCGTTCATTTAAGAAAGGCCACCTCTTATTTGTATATAATAACATGGTGCAGTTTTGTAACACTATAAGAAAACTAGTGAATTGCATGATATGTAAGAAAATTGGGGAATTACACAAAACATCTTAAATCTGTTGTAAGGTCTCATAGAAAAAAAAAAGTAGCTCTGCAGAACTTGGCTGACAATAGGAAGAAGATGCAGTTGTTAATAGTAGACTGCTGTCAGTATTTTCTTAGACTTGGAAGGCATTTTCTGTGAGGGATTTTTTGTGATAAAAAGATATTTGGACCAGTAACCAGTTACTGGTTTGGGATAAATTGATAGTTTATATCTAGAGATATCAGCAGAGATATATGCTACACTATTAAAAGCAGCCAGCAGGAGCTTGTCCACTCTTCAAACGGCAGTTGTATCGCACTGAAAATACTTTTCTGCTCAGCCTTTTGGAAGAAAGATTTGAGTTCACTCTGTGAAGTCAGTCAAGCAAAAACCAGCTCCAAGTAAAGCTGTGCTCCTGGGCACAGTTCTGCCCTCATTGGTAAGACCTGTTTGCCAGTGACTGGTGATGCAGAAGAGCAGAGTCAGTCTTGACTCAAATGGGAGTATTCTGACCCACCAAATGTCACTATATTGCAAGAATCTGTACCAAGGTGTCCCATACCTGCTTTTCTCAAGCAGTAATATAGTCCACAAATCTATGTGGACTTGCCACACCATTGGATAGCACATACACATTCAACCTAACGTTGAAACTACTTCATGCTTGGAAGATGCCACATTTGTCTATTAGGAATTCAAGTGAGGCCTAGCTCACCTTTTTTCCCCAAGATCTCTCAGCTAACAAAGAAATCATGGTTAGAGTGTTGAATGTAGGAGGCTGTTTTCAACTCCCAACTTTATGCTGCAATTTTCAAAGGGGATTTTAGGTCACAACAAATGTCCAGAGTAGGAATGGAAGAAAAAAAGGTCAGGAAAAGCTGAAGTACAAGTAATTCTTTCTGCCCTACAAGGCAGTGTAAGAAATTCTAGATTCTGACACAGATAGACTGGGGTAGGATACAATTTGATTTATACCACTGAAAAGTGAAAGAAAGTGGTATAGTTGTCTCAAGTATAGAAGAAAGTAAGGTATGTACTCACAGCTAACCCTCAGCCTCCCCCCTCAAATTATACTCCCTCCTTCAATAATCCAGAGTGAATTCTAGATCTTGATATAAAGCATTGTTGCATTTGCTAAAATCTAATAATGAGCATGTTCTTTGTCATCATCTAATAAATGGAATCCCTTAGAAGACTGTTTTATTTTCTGGGTTGTCTCTCAGTAAGTGTTGTTTTTAGCCTTGATTGGTGTTCCAAAGTACTAAAAAAAGGGGGATAAATTAAACAATATAAATTATATTAATACTAAAGGCCTTAATTATCCTTCTGCAATGAGATTAACACAGTTATTCTTTTAGTACATATTGTAGTATTGTATGTTCACTCAATAAAGCATCACTTAGAAGACTTAATTCTACTGTCTTTATGTGTTCATATTGCCAGTGGAAGTTCAGGTGTATTCAGTGGCCTAGAAATTTTTCTTATAGGAGAAATTTTAAAACTATGTCTACAGAAAGTAAATTTGATTCATGGAAAGGTTTAACTTAATCAGATTTTATATTAAGCAGTGTAATTTGTACTACTAAAATTGCAGCTATTATAGTCACATAAATATTTAACAATGAACCCTGCTGAGAACAAATTCCCATTGATTTTACTGTATTCGTTTATTGTTTCATAAAAAAATTTAAGTGTAGTCCTTTCCAAGTGGCTGGCTGTTTCTTCAAGCGTTAGACCCTAAAATCCTTGCATTAAGAAGTGCACAATAGTTTTATAGCAGAGGAGGAAACAGAGTTCCGAGGACCAAGATAGTATTCACCTTTCATTTGTAGAATCAGAGAAAGGTTGGTTGGTTGGAAGGAACATCTGGTCCAACCAAAGCGGGAGCGCTTTAATCAGGACTGGTGCCAGTCCTAGATCAGGCCAAGCACAGCTTTTTCTAACTCAATCTCAACCCCCAAGGATGGAGATTCCTCACCCTCTTGTCTTGGTGTAACCTGTTTCAGTGCTTCATGTCTCTCCCAGTGTATCAATATTGCTAATCTCTGCTCTGAACTTGCCCAGCTACAGCTTGGGCCTGCTGTCCTTGTTGTGCTCCTTGCTGCTGCTCAGGAGAGTCTCACACTGTTCAGTCCTCTCTTGGCATTATCTCCAGCAGACTAAATAACACTCAGCACTATGTGTTGTTCATATGTCCTACATTCCTTTGGGTAGCTCTCTGCTGGACCCAGTCTGCTTTCACATAATCATAGAACATGCTGAGTTTGAAGGACCCATAAGGATCTTTGACTCCAATTCCTGCCCGGCACGGGACCATCCCCAAGAGTCACACCATGTGCCTGAGGGCACTGTCCAAACCCTTCCTGAACTCTTGTCAGGCTTGGTGCTGTTACCACTTCCCCAGGGAGCCTGTTCCAGTGCCCAGCCACCCTCTGGGTGGAAAACCTCTTTCTAACATTCAACCTCAACCTCCCCTGACACAACTTCAGGCCATTTCCTTGGGTCCTGTCACTGGTCACCACAGAGAAGAGATCAGTGCCTGCCTCTCCTCTTCCCCTCATGAGGAAGCTGTAACTGCAGTGAGTCTCTCCTCAGTCTCCTCTTCTCCAGGCTGTTTCTTTTTGTTCCAGGACACAAAATCCCAGGTTTGGTGCTACTTGCACTAACTAGAATGGGACAATAAACCTCCCTCAGTCTGCTGGCTCCAAGTTATGCATCCCTGTCTGCACTGGCCTGCGTGCAGCTCTCCCTACACAACCCCTTCAGCCTGACCAGAAAGACTTCTTGCCCCAAAGACCTACAGTTATCTTTGATCTAATCAAGGTTTCTATTGGGCATCTTGGTGCCTGCATTGGTGAACATCGAGGAACAGGGTTAGACAAGTGGCATTCTGTTGTCTATGCTGCTGCAGCTATTTTTTCTTTCATTGGATTAGCAGGGATTTGGGTGGTATGTTTTAAAATGCAAGAGTGTGATCAGTTCTTCTAAGGACTGTGCCAAAGTTCATCAATCTCTATGAGATCTATTTCCATGATTTTGATTAACATAATGCTTCTACATTTTAAGGTAGCAAACAATTAGCCATCAATCAAAGTTGTTTAATTGAATGGTAAATGAATTGAACACTTCAGAACACTGACAATCCTATGCACAGACAAAAAAATTGATAAAAGTATTTCTTAAAAGCTGGTTCTAAAAGATTTATTTATTGAATAAATAAAAAGAAGGGCTAATGAGTACTGTGAGGAGACCTGACATTTTAAAGGTTAAATTATTCAAAGAGCATTTGTTTTTGAAATGTATTTAAATTCTGTAGGCTTTAAGCTCAATACGTATTTCCATTTTAGCCAATTGAATTGTGTAAAGAATGAGTTCATTCTGTATGCCTTGTTTAGCTTAACAAGATCTGTTTACAGTGATTATCAACAGTTTCAAGGACTGTGTCTCCTGAACTTTAAATATAGGGATGTCTAGTAAATGTTTGATTGTCCATTCTTTCTTTCTCCTCTCCTTTTCCTCTTCCATTTCTTCTCTGTTATCCCTTTCCTATTCCTGCACTTCCATTTCCCTTTCCTTTGCTGGAAAACAAAAAACACCCTACCTTTTCTGGAAGTTGATTGCATTTTCAAAGCTCTGGTATTAAGCAGTTGGCTTGGTCATCATAAAGGTAGTATAGGAAATTTTTAAAGTAAAACTTTGGAGAAAGGGATACTAAAGGAGTAGTAAAGGGAGGATTTTTGGGGTTGGGTTGATTTGGGGTTTTTTGTTGTTTTTTGTGTGGTTGGGGTTTTTTTCTAATATATCAGTACAGCTTTGAGTATCTGTGTGTTTTAATGTGTGTTATTACAGTGGAGGAAAAGAAGCCCTTCTTGTTGGCATGGTAAAAAACACATGTTGACTTTGTTCTCCATAATTTTTTTAAGTGATGAAATACTTACTAAAAACTGAACCAACACCCAATGTGTTTGTGTACATTGCAGTTAAATAAAATGTAATCAAAATACAATATTTACAAAAGGGCAATACAGAAACAACTGAATAAAAGCTTAGTGGTGTCAAATTTGAAGAAAGGGAAACTGACTTGTGAAGCAGAGTGCTGGGTTATAAAATAATGAATCAAAGAGTAAAGGAAATTCTGAAAGTTTGCCTATCTCAGTTTTAGTGAAATAGTATGAAAAATCAGGAAAGTTAGGACAAAATAAGTATTATTTTATGGATAGTCAGTATATCCATTACATGCTCTTATACATTCATATTGTACATTTGTAAATTCTCATTTGATACAGTTAGAAGGTTTCTGTATGGAGAAGAAGCATAGCAAGTTGGAATTAATAGTGAAGCCTCACATGTTCTCCTAGAAATTTCAGCAATTTTCAATTATGGAAAGTTTGCTTTTACTAAAAATGCACTACAAACATTATAATTGAAAATAATGCAAATTTAAATGGGAATTTCTTCTCCTAGCCCACCTCACCCTGCACACACAGTACTGTAAACCAGGAGAACTGGCTGTTACATTCTTGTCCTTTAGGTTTGGATGTATTATTATGCATGTCATCTTCCACTTCAGGGAACTACAGAAAATGGCAGCTAAGAAGCATTAGTTAATAAACAAGTGAACTATAGATACGTGAGGGAACTATTTCTAATTAGCAAGAAATATTTTGATAATAATCCAAAAGGATTTTTTTTTTTTGCTGAAAGCAATAGGGAAATACAAAGCATTCCAGACAGTTACAGAATAAAAGTAAAATTATTTCATTTATTTTGAAGATAGAATGTGTGTTTGAAATACAAATTCTGACTTAAGGTGATGAGAAACAAAGGCTCTCAAAGCTAGATCCTAGTTGCTCATGATTGTTGATAGGATAAGACACTAATCAGTATAAGTGGTAGGGTTTGTTCATGAAATATTCTGTTATTGTCAAGTTAATATCACAGAAAAATGTGAAGATGATATCAAGATAACATGGTCTCTTTTATCACTGGGAGTATGCCTAAAAATATTACATACTTTTAATGATTTTTCATTTTTCTTAACACTAGTTTGCCTAAATTATTTATTTTACATGCAGTTCGTGCAAGCGTGTTTCTGTTCTGGATGAGGTTATGGAAACAGTTCACTGTTACAATGATCCATCTCAGCAAATTGCTTTTGTTCCCGGAATTTTTCTCCTAAGATTTTTTTCCTATACTGCATTCTCTGCTGTTATTTTGATTAAATGTGGATTGAACTAAGGGTTCTTTTTAAATAAATAAACTAGAAAATGAACTTCTAAAGAAAATCTATTCATTCTTATACCCAAAGTTTGTTACGTGACAACCCCCATCTTCTGGATTCATGCTGATTCCATTTATTATAAACTGTATTCTCAATCCACAAATTTACTCTTTCCTAGGGGCTTTGATTTACACTCCTACTTTCTTTGACTTTCATTAATTTATAGCACTCTGTGTTTTATAACTGTAATTGTCTCATAGATTATTTAATCTTTTCTTATTAGATTTATTTCAATACAAATAGGTCGCAAAGAAAATCCCCTGAATGTCTCTGAGGTGGGGATGCTACTCCTGGTTCAGTTTGTGTAGTGATAAATATATGGGGAAAAGGAGTCTAACAAAGTAATTGTATTTTAGTATGTTATATATTAATGTTAAGAAACTAATAAAACCATTTTTGCAAAACGCGTTTTTAATGTCAGCTACTGAAAAGTATTTTGTAAGAAAATTATTCATGTTAGTGAACATTAGATGATATTAATTATACTTGATCTATCACACTTTATATCTTTATTCATAGGTGATTGTTTGTATTCACAGTTAATTAAACCTCTGCAACTCTTATTCCAAACCAATGCAATAATTATACATTATAGTGCAAAGAGTGATGGAAATTCATGACAGAGCCATATTATCTGATTATTAAAATGTTTGCATTTTTTTGTCTGTGTATACATTTTAGGGAATGACTTAAGGCTTGCTAATGTCTCCACATATATTAATGGAATTTATGCCAATGATATCACTGGCAGTAGGATTTGATTTAATTACGGGGTTTTTTTCATGTAATGTGCAACTTGAAATATTTTCATTATTAAAGTTCATTTATTTGTGTTAGTTGAATTCTGACATTTATAGTCAGATGCTTGAATCAGTATTTATGAAATTAACTGTTATTTGGGCAAGCAGACAGATGGAACTGAGACAGTCTGGCTGTTTCTGCATATGAATTAACATTTTGTCTATTGTGTAGCAAAATCCTTTTTTTTTTTCCCCTGTATTTCTCCCCCAAGGCAAATTCTAGCTTCATTTTGTCAATATTTCTGAGCTGATTGTGAGGCTCAGCTAGAAAAGAGAGTTTTTATACTCTTCCTCCTACTGTGCAAACATATAGAATAAACAAAACAAATGCTAAAATTTTGGGAGAAGTTCCTCATATTCTGTGACATCTACAAGAGTCTAAGACACTTGCACAGAACTTTAATGCTCAAGTTCCTCACTGCTCTTCTCACCTGTCCTGCTGCCATAGGTTCCTCACTGCTCTCTTCCCAGGTCTTTTTCTTCTGTCCTTAAAAGAACATGAGTCATCATCACAAAGAGAAACCTGTCTGAGCTTCATAAAAATGTTATTTTTTTTCCTTTGAAAGAGATTCTAGTATTTCCAGGGGACTCAGTTTTTCTTGAGGGTAGTGATGAGTAATAGGTGCAGCAAAACGGTGTTAAATCAAAACACTCCAGTTATCAACATGCACTTTATTCAGTCTGCGTTCAGTCTCTCTAGTAATACAGATTGAGACTCTAAAGAGAAAGGAGTAGGAAAAAACATCCTAAAATTTGTAATGTTTCTTTGTCAGAACTTTCACACTTCTGCCACGATCTCAAATATATACGAGCAAAAATGATATTCCAGCAATTATATATCTCAGCTACTTTGTTTCAAAATAAATTTATATCCTACTTTAGTTAGATCTGATATCCTCAAGGGATTGAATTTGGAACTGGAAGAACATTGGTCCATGCAACAGATACCTCTCCAATGAGAATAATGCAGTGATGTGCTATTTCTGTTAATTAACCTCATATAAAATCTACTTTGAGATTAATGTAGTGTAACTGTACTATTAGTTCCCCAACTTTCTTTGCTTTTGTGATGGTTTATGTAATATGTCACAGTCCTTAGAAGGTTTCTGAGGAAGATTACTTTGGTGAAAAGACAGTTTTATATGCCAGACATTTTCCCTCTCATTCTGCTGTTGTAAAGTAACATAAACAACCTTCCCTGGACCAGAAAAGCAGCTGGAGAATTTTGTTTTGATTTTACTGACTTGGATTTATGGTACAATTTATTTCACAGCAAATCTTGTGTCAGATGTTGTTTTCCTGTGGTTCATCTTGACAGCAGTTAAACTTCTGTGACAATAAAATGAACTTTTCTAGCTGAAATGATTGGACACTAGATTTTAAATAGTATGGAATTCTGCATTTTTGTCTGTCTGATATATTTTTGTGAGGGTTTTTTTTCTGTATTCATGTTTTTATTGTTTTAGATTTTCTTGCAAATTAAAAGAATCTGTAAAATGAAAATAAGGACTCTATTTTTAATATTGCTTAAACTTTAGGATTATTGTCTCAGAATAGGTTAAGCTGAGTTATTCTATACAATAAGGTTTGTTTCTTTTTCATGGCTGTGTTTCTTTTTTAATTCTGGTCAACAACACTAATGAAAATCAAACCAGTGTTCCTGGCATACCTTGTTAAAAAAGTATTTATAATTTTGTTTTAAATTCTTAATATAGTATATAAAACCAAACGTAAAAGAACTGGTAACTCATGATCTCCTTGAAGAGTACCTTGTGACTTGCAGTCTCCCTGTCTGTCTTCTTATAAGTGGATAACAGTAGGGTTTGAGCTGTTGTGCATCATGTTAATGAAATAATTAATTAACTTAAATTAGGTAATTTAGTTAATTTGCAGAGATCACACGAGAATGTTCTGGTTTTCCCTCTTTGGAGTATTCCTTCCAAATCTACTCCTCAATGTAACCCATCACTGTATGAATAATCCCAGCAAAATCAGTCTCCAAAATTGAACTCTCTAGCTGAAGCACACAGGTACTCTAATTAGAAAGACAATATAAAAGCAAAAGAAGACAGACATGACAGGTAGAAAAAAACCTGGAAAATTTCAAATCATATTCTGAAAGAAAGGAGTTCACTTAAAGTGTATTTGGAACTTGATAGACATCAATTAATATACCAATGGCAAAACATACAGTATGCAGTGAACCAATTTTCTCACATTTATATACTGAAAGTAAAATACTATATTTCTTTCAGAATGTTTTTTGAAATTTCGCAGCTGATTACTTCAGTGATCATCGCAAGCTGCAGTCAAAATATCCAGTGTGGCCAGGGCCATGAGACAAGGAGTCCTGTAAGAAGATCTTAATTTTTATATGGAAAGATATATAAGCTGATTTTATATTTAAACTACAGATACATACCTTAAAAAAAAAAAAAAAAGTTAAGCATATTCTTCCATTCTTAACATATTCCAAAAAATGCGAAACTCTGAGCAAGCAGTGGAAGTTTCACTATGCTTAGACTACTTTTCAGCCCTGCCCTTTTGTTACATACTGAGGGACAGTTTTATATCTTACCTAGTTATTTTAAATGTTCTCTTGGAACTGAAGTATGTAAAGTATTCTGATCCAGAATGTTTGGTTGGTTAGTTGGTTGGGTTTTTTTTGAGAAGGACATAGTTATATTTTTCTTCCTACATATATAATATATCCACATCTACCATCACTGATACCAAGTTGGTCCACTTTTTGAGGACATATTGTGTTATCAGATACAGCTGGGTTAATTCCATAAATGTAACTATATGTCATTGTATCTAGACACATAGTGCTGTGCAGATGATTCTGAAGTATACACTGATTCTTTAAATACTGCATATATAAGTAATTTTGTTCATTTATATAGGCCCCAGGAGTCACTTAAGTGTTTATGGAATCTAATCCTTAGGTTTCATGTATTTAACAACATTTTTGTTTTATTAAGTGTTGACTCATAGTCATGCTTTTATGTTGTTTAAATTTTAAATACATTTACAGTAACACTAATTTTTAGTATGCCCTAAGGTTTATTTTCGGTGAAATTATTCAGCCTTGGAAAGTAGTCATGGCTGAAAGGCAAGTCAAACACTGCTACTGCTTGGCTTAGGTTTTAAATTTCATCTTAACAGAACTGAATGTTATATATCATAATCCTTCTCTTCTCCAAATTCTATTCTTGTTCTCATGATGGTACTTTATTTTTTCATGACATGGTTATACTTCAGAGTTTGATATTTTTAAATCTCATGAAATTATAAAGTTAAAATGTGCTGGAAGACATACAGTTCTACTGCTTTGTTTACAAGAAAACAGTTACCATGTTTCAATGGCAAATTCATGCAAAGTGCCCATAATAAGTGTGAAATGTAAAAGTTACTTTTTTTCCGAATTCATTAAATCCCTTTAGCACCACATGTAATAGAAACTCTAGCTGACTGCTGCAGAAACTAAAGAAATAGAAATTCTAATAAATCTGGACTCAAAAGAATAACAAAGAGTATGGACAGAAATAATTATGCTTTCACTGAATATGTAACTTGAAAAGCAGGCCTAAAGCAACTATAAAATACTCCTCTATAATGAAAAACGAGGCTCCCTAGAGACTGAGAAAGAAACTACTGGTTCTTTCTTGAGACATTACATTTCTATATCCTCTTGTAAAATATTACAGCCCCTGCCTTACTGGGCAGAAGAAATGCTGCTGTGCCTCTAGTCAAGTCCATCTAATTTACATCCATTCCCCAGTACGAATCTGACATATGGAGAGCTCATCACAGAGCTGGCAAATCGCAAACAGGCAACTGCTGTAGAGACAATAAAAGGAATCTTTCTTGTAAAGGCAGGGTAATGCTCCAAGAACTCTCTTTGGATCGATGTTTCCAAGTGCATATTCAACATTGCTATTAGTAAATACAGTACTATAATGTTTATAAATATTACATATTATTTATTCCCATAAAGGATCCAGGAATCAAATGTTTTTTCCCTGGATTTTATTTCTAGAGTTGTTGCTGTACAATATTCTTGCTTTTTTGGCAAGCTTTCCTCCTGTTTTCTGTTTCTGATGGCATCTCCAGGTGCTAGTACAGAGACAGGTTGTATGAATGATTGCTATCAGGGGGTCAGTCTTGATTTCTGAAAGCCTGTCATAAGTTCAACCCCCTTGGCTTCCCAAATCACCTTTTTTTTGTTTGATTGTTTTTGGTTTTTTTTTTGTTATAACTTAATATGCATTTCCATGTACCTCTTCTGAAATATATACAAATGTGACTAATTTACTTTCAGGTCTCTGGTTGATAACTCAGAACTCTTCCTTTGGTCATCATAGGCATGTGTCACTTTAGGTCTGGAATACACTGTTGAACTGGCAGACCATAGCACCAGCAACTCACCATTAATGTGCATGTAACTGTGTAGAGTGCAGACCGAGGACAATTGATACTCATCAGCATAAAGGAAAAATGGCAAGTTATGAACTGTGTGAAGGTGGCTGGAACCTGTGTTAGGTGCCTGTGGCCAGCAAGGAAGGAGAATTGCCTAATTTTTTGCCAGATTCATGTCTCCTCTATGTGATGGGTGGACCCTGGCTGGATGCCAGCTACCCACCAAAGCCATTATGTCACTCCCCTTGGCAACTGGAGAAGAAATAGAAGGAAAGGCTCATGAGTTGACATAAGGACCAGGAGAAGTCACTCACCCATTACCATCGTGGGCAAAACAGTCTCGACTTGGAGCAATAAATTGAATTTATCACCAGTCAAAATCAGAGTAGGATAATGAGAAGTAAACCAAATCTTTAAAATACCTTCCTCCCACCTCTCCCTCTTTCCCAAGATCTACTTCCTCCCCCACAGCAGCTCAGGGAGATGGGAATGGGGTTACTGTAAGTTCATCACAGGTTGTTTCTGCTGCTGCTCAGGGAGAGGAGTTGTAGTCCTCCCCTGCTCCACTGTGGGGTCTTTCCCACGGCAGACAGTCCTCCATGAACTTCAACATGAGCCCTTCCCACAGGCTGTAGTTCTTCATTAACTGCTCCAACACTGGTCCTTCAGGAACAGGCTGCTCCAGCGTGGGTCGCCCACAGCATTACAAACCCTAACAGCAAACCAGTTCCAGCCTTGGTCAGTGGCAGGTCCATCCTGGAGCCATCTACCACTGACTCTGCCAGACATGGGAGAGGCTTCTGGAAGCTTTTCACAGAAGCCTCCCTTGCTACTTCCCTCAGCTACCAAAACTTGGCAGCATAAACCCAATACACTGTGCTCACAACGTGAACATAAAATATCGATCCCCATCAACGTCTTTGATTCTTGACTGTGGCTTCTGAAACACTGATTTTACATTCCTGCAGAAGCACAATTTGCTCTGTCACAACAACAATTCCACGCAGATGAACAAGGACTATTAGCACTCAACAAAAAAGCTACGCTTGAAACCATTGTACTACTGGAAAACGGGACTTGTTAAGTTGCAAGTGAAGCAAACAAATTATGAAGTTGCCTGATTTTTTTTTTTTTTAATTTATTACTTCATCAAACTTTGTTCCTTCTTTCTTTCCCTTTCCTTTAGCAATGGTTGTTCTCAGCAACTTGGAACCAAATACGACGTATGAAATCAAAGTAGCGGCTGTAAATGGAAAGGGTCAAGGAGAGTATAGCAAAATCGAGATCTTTCAGACCTTACCTGTCCGTGAGTAACATTTGTGCTACTAAATTAAAGTTATTAATGGAATATGTTATATCTAGATCAGCTAATAATTTGAATTATGATTCACTGCAGATAATGTTTTATATTTATACTCTACTCCCCAGTGTATTTCAACAGTCATTGCTTCTCAGAAATCATGTTTTCTCATCTTCCTCCCCCCCTTCCAAGAAGTATAAATGAATTTAAATTGGTGAATTTATTCCATTATCTTATATTTTTGAGACTCAGAAAAATCTATATTTTATATACAAGAGAGCAAACCATGAAAGATATTAGATTAAGGACTCTTTCTCATTTACACTCAGGATATTATCAGCATCTGTGAGAAATGAATTGGCCATTTCTGGAGACATTTCTTCATCAAATTATGCTGCCATTGTTTCGCAATTTTTAAGCCTCAAACAGAAATCTTAAGCTGTGGAAAAAAGATGAGAATAAATTGTTGTAACTATGATTACATGCAAATGAAAAATTCTATGAAACCAGTTTTATATTTGTAGTAGCTATCAGCAAGAGATTCAGATTTAAATATTAAGGGCTAATGAAAAATATTTTTCTCAAATTACCTTTAAATAGAACAATAAATAAATTAAATACAAAGGGAGAAGAAAAATAAAGGAACTAGCAGATGGCAGTGTATAGTAATCAAACAGACACACCAAAATACATCAGCAACTATTGCCAGACCAGTCTCTCATAAATCTGTTGCAACTGAACTGTTTCTTGAGTAGGGCATGACTCAGTGTAGTTAATACTGGCCCTAAGGGAATGAACAATACAATTCATGCAACCACAAAGAACACAAATATTTCTGTGTTATTATATTATGTTCTTACTGGTACATTTCTTCTGTCCCAAACCAGTAACGTGGCAGCTTTTAATTTTCTTTTTCATTGAAGCATATGCATATTCTAAATATATTGAAGGACGGATAAAATAATTTGCTATTATTCCTATGAAACAACATACCTGAAAGAGAAATGGCAGAAACTCATAGAGGTTATATATATATATATATATATATATATGTTACCTGATAAAAAACTAGGAAAACTTCATGTTGAGATCTGTTTATCCTTACTTTGATAAGGGATAAACCCAAATAAGAAAATTATTTTAAAAGAACTGTATCTCTCTGGGTGAATGCAAATTTGCAGCTTTTTCGAGGATTAGAAACCTCAGTGTGATATGTTCATGTAGGACCTGTTTTAAAAATTTGTAATAGGCCTTACGTATAGAAATGATCATTAGTTGGTGAATTTTGACCAGTAAAGTGGTTTAAACTGGCTATTATTCTTTTGATTGTATGTTTAAGAATACTTTTCTCATTACAAAGAAAATTGAGTTTAGTTTTGAAAATCTAATTCTTTACATTTATTCTTGATATTTACTGCTCTAAAAGTATCTAATTTGCCTTGACACATTTATTGGAGAGTATATTTACTTTAAATTACAATTTAAATCTTGTACATGGGACTAAAGTTCATGCCTATTACTAAGGATTCTTAACTGTAAGAGAGTGTTGCTCTTTAAATTCAGTGTGAGTAGCAGCCTATCAGCCTTGCTGAATTGATGGCTAAAGGATTTCGGAAGGAAATTAATTTCAAAGTGTCAAAACATGGAAGGTCTCAAAGAAGTGAATATTTTTTTCATACTTCACATAATTTTGCCCCCTTGTATGAGTAATCTACACTGGAATATATTTTAAACAAAATATTTAACACTCTTATAGAGGTTGTGTTGCATTGCCTGGAAGGATCATATTGATTATAAGATTTTGATTAATATTATTATGGACAGGTTCCCAACTGTAATTTAGAACTTATCTCACTGCTGAATTATCGTTATGTACTGTTTTTTTCCCCTTCTTTAGGGGAGCCAAGTCCCCCTTCAATTCATGGACAACCTGAAAGTGGCAAGAGTTTCAAACTTAGCATAACTAAACAAGATGATGGAGGTGCCCCCATACTGGAATACATTGTCAAATACAGAAGTGTAAGTATTTCAGTTAATCAAAATAAGTGAGTCATGCTTGTTAATATCTGCTTTTAATGCAGAGAAGACTGCTTAAATTAATTGAAGTATAACAATTTAACAAAAAGGGGTTATATACTAGGAAAAGTAAATAAGGATAGAGTATGTTTTCTTTTGTTGCTGCTGCTGAAGCTGATGATGCCAGAGTATAAAATAAAAATTTAAAGAAAAGTTCTTCCTAAGGATGTAACTGAAATTGCATTCCAACAAGAAAGCTATATGCCTTGTTTTGTTATGTGGTAAATTAGGAACAAATCTGGCACATTTCAAAAACAGGCTTTTCTGTGATGTATAATTTATTAAAAAAAAAAAATGTTGCTTGTTTTTTTCTGTTATTAAAGTAACTCAATTATCCTTCATTTCCTGATGCATTATGCTTAGAAAAGATTGATTTGGAGAAGTAGCTACAGAGCTGGCAAAAGTGATGAATTTAGTTCCAAAATGTTCATTTTTAAAAACTTGTGTTCTTGTAGGAAGTTTATAGTACATCTATCTGACTAAATCCAGTAAAAACATATCTTAGCAGAGTGTTATAGCAAATTTACATGTCCATTTCCAGAACCTGAGAGATTGGGAATGTGACATCAGATATTTAGACATGTTAAATGGAATGTAGTGTGGACTTTATCTAACAGGAAGAAGCGACCTTTGAGAAATTGGCTGCAGAACCCCTTTTAGTGTTCCCAAAAAGGAAAAGACAGTTACTTAACTTGTAATAATTTTTGTCACATTTCTTGATGTTTCCTATAATGTGACTTTTTAATGATAGTCCTGGGATTATCCAAGTGCTAAACCTGGTATGTAAAATGCTTCTCCTAAACTAAATATAACCAAAGAAGATTGGTAGCTCCAAATCAATTGAGAAATATTTGGTGGCCCTTTTAAGAGTAGCCTGAGGCAATGACCAGGAGTTATTCTGCTATCACTGACCCCTAAATATTAATTGACCTCCTCAAATGACTTTCAATCCAGTGAATACAGTTGGCATAAAACAAAGTAATTACATAAAAAACGGGGGTAGTAAAATATGCAATAAAAGATACAATGCAGTTTTGTGGGATTGAACTTCCTAGCTAGATTAAAATGCCTCTAAGTATTCACCAGCTGGAAGAAAATAAACTGTTTGTACACAATACAGGTATGCAGCATATGGAATTAAACCTGGTTTCATGATCTAAATAAGCTAAATGCTTTTGGAAGTATCCTGAAAATTTTTGGAAATCTGATTTTGATCTGGTGTGTTGAGTAAGGTACAATATTATAGCATAAAAGATGATTTTTCATGTATGTTGTTGAAAGGTAAATGTACAGTTTAAGCAGTAAGTGGAAACTTATTAGGTTACTGAATAAGATAGCTTTATTTGAACCTCAAATCCTTATCTCCTTAAGCTTCCAATTGAAAAAGCAATTTGACTAAATTAAAGGCCTTCCTACAACAAAAGAAGCAGAATAATTTGTTGGTGTTTTAATCAGAATGAATGAATGCTATTTAAAGTTCATAATTATCTGTTGACTTCTCTTCTATCTTCCCCATTGGCCATATTTAATTAACTCTTGCCAGCCTCATTACTAGCACCTTGACCAATGTTTAAAGAGTGTATTAGATAAGAACCTATACATCAGTGGCTTTTTCTTCATGTCTTATTAAAAGTCAGTTCCCTCATGTTTAAGTTTTACACAGATTTTTTATTTATTTATTTATTTTAACTGGGGGAAGGCCAGCCTTTAAGACATTAAAGCAATTAAAGCCTGATTTAGGGCAATTGGTAAGTTTTCTTTTTTCTGGAAATCACATATTTCATTCTGTCAAATATTGCTTTCCTAACATCAGTTTCTTCATATTATGGGCAGGAATTACTTACTACAATCAGATAATAAGCAGCTTGACATTTTCTTCTGTATTCCAGGAAATACAATTTTTATGAGGAGCAGCCTCAGATTTTTTCCTGCTGTTGCACTAAGTCAAGGCAGTCTGACAAAGCTTCACTGATGGAGTCTGAAGCTGATGGCACACATTGGCTTCAAAGTTACCTTAGGAAAGAATAGGAGGGTAGTGAGAACAACAAGGGAAAATTGTTCCCCAGTAGCAAGGCAGGAAGAGCAGTGGTAGGAATTCCCTAGGGAAGCATCCTGTCTGATGCAGGAGGTGACCACCCCACCACATCTCCCGTAGTAACTGTGCAATTTTAAAAGGGGCCAACTCAAGCCCTCCTTTGGTCTTTCCTGCTTATGGTGCTTCTGAAGTTGGTTGGGACACACACAATGAAGTGCTGGTGTTTCAGAGTGAAGGTTAAGCTTTATCCATGGACATTATGGAGATGTGTACTGAATTTGTAAGATTACAAATAATTAATTTGTAAGACTACAAATAATGAATTTGTAAGACTATTACCTGCCATGTTATTTACCAAGTTGCATACTACATAGAACGTTGGTTTTGTTTTCTATGGCAGAAAAAGTTTTAGTAAATATTTAGAATAAGATAAAAAAAAAAAGCTCTCTTTTGTGGTTAGAAACATTTAGGCAGATGCAAGAAAAATTGATTAAAATCCTAACTTGAAAACCAATAACAGTGCTTAATTTGCCTTTTATGTCCATAATGGTGTTTGGAGGAAACATTAAAGGAGTGATTAGTTTTTGTAGGCTTTAAAGTTTTTCACCATGTTGACGTGTGACAGTGTTACTATTAAGGCTCTGAATTTTGGAAAACAAGGGTTTGATTGATAGGTTATGTGCTTGGCTCTTGTTTTGATTATGTTGATTTTATTCCTTTAGTCTGTATTCATTTTATTCCTTTATGACAGGTTCTAGAACAAACCTCTATAAATACAAAACATTTAAAAAGATATAATTCCTCATTTACTCGGACTCTTGAGTTACTTACCAAGGAAGAGTTACATGTTTTTACACCTCTAGGTTCCACTTTACCTGCCAGATCTTTGGATCTTCTGTGTATTTTAACATTATGTACACTATCAGCCATTTTGTGCTTTGTACTGTATTTTACCCAGACCTAGAAAGCACCAAACAAATGTAATCAATTCTTGTGAAGTCACTGCTTTAAACTTTCAGATTGTCTTCTGTGAGGATTTCTTGACTTTTTTTCTTACCAGATTTCAAGACAGTGTGGCATCTCCTGTCCTTTTTTATCGCAGGGAGCATCACAGTAAGTCTGTTTGGGCTGAACTTTCAGCTCAGCAATTTAGAGTGGATGGAGAATAAGGGAAGAGTTGAAGGGATGACCTTGGATATATTGTAGAATGACCACTAAAGAGATTTTATCTTCTAGACTAGTAAACTGGTGCCTTAACACTGGATTGGCTTTACTTCCACTGTTGCCAGGTGTGCCCTCAGTTCTCAGAAGAAGCAAGTTATGGTAGATTGGAGTTTTACACTGCTTTTTTTTTTAATTTTGGGGGAGGGGGGGTGTTGAGGATTTGGTTTTGGTTTTGTTTCTGTCACAGTATTTAGGTGTTTAGGTTACAGCTGTCTTAAAAATCTAGGTATTAGGTACTTCTTAAATAAATTTGGCTGATGCTAATATTATAAAGCAAATATAGACACAATTAAGAAAGAATAACTTGAAGGTTTTGTGCTTGATTTGGCTTTGTTTTGTTTTTTTCAGTGTAGTAGTCTGTGACAGGTTGGTTTCAACTAAGGACTTATAGTGGGATGAGGACAATGTTAATCTAAAGCTTAAGAGTAATGGAAGAGGGCAGTGAGATCCCCAGAAGTTGCCAATCTTTGACTAGGTCATCAGTGGCCTTCTGTAAGGGAGTGATTCTGCATTATATGAAACGAAATGAAATGCAAATAAAGAGCAGTTTAATCTCTGTAGTTGCAGATCTGATTTTAGGTTCTGAAAATATGCATTTGATGGTGGATATTAATGATACAATTGCTGATAGTGATTATTGAAGACATTTATATTAACCCCAAATTAGACTACAGTTTGTAATTTAGAGGTTTCTTTCATTTGTTCTAGAACACTCTGCATATGCAGAGCTATTTATAAATTTTAAGAAGTATTAATAATAGACCGACCTAATATGGTACAAAGTACTCTTTTGTGGTTCTGTTTTCTGCTCTTAAGGTACTGATTAAAGGGTCTTTGAATAAACAGAGAGATCTGTGGGAAGATTTACTTGGTAGATTCTTGATTTGTGTTCTTGTCCCTCTTTTTCCACTTCTACGCTAATAGTAAAATAAATGTGGACACATTACTGAGCTTTGCTCAGCAAAGTACTTTAAAATACATTATAGCTGAAAAATCAGCTATAAAGAAGGACATTGCAGTTCTTTTTCTTGGTGTTTTTTTTTTTCTTCTTTAAGATGACAAAAACAGGTGGTATTCTGGAAGACTTCCGCTTGTCTTTAGAAAAACACACCTTGCTTTCCAGATACTTTATCCTCTTCCTCCTAACGTGTATTTGTCACTCTTCATAAAATTTGTCATGTCTTGGCACTCAGGGCTTGGACTTTGTTTCATTTACCTCGGTTCACCCAGTTGGCTTCAGGTTCAGCTGAACTTCTCTGGAATACCATGCACGTATCCCGTTACATTTCAGCTCTTTCATTATTTTCACCTGAGCAAATTGTAGAACACCTACCTTTTCACTTATTCTGTCTGCAGATGTGCAGCCTCATACAGAAATCTAAACTTTTCCTTCCAACTCTTAAGCTCATTCTATTCATCTCATCTAATTCTACAGTTTGTTTTCACAGTATAGCCATATATCTGCTTGCAGTGCTGTCTTTTCCACCTGCAAGAACCATATTAGCCTAAATCCTTATTTTCCATTTCAGTATATTTTTTTCTCCTTGTGTGATTCTAAGCCCCTTTGGAATTCTCCAGGATATTTACATGGTATATGTGCATAACACAAAGGTCATTTATGGAACTTCTGATTACTCTGATATTACTCTGATATTCTTTGGAATCTAGCTATATTTGTATTAACTCCTCCCACACCTCACCAATTTAAACAGCCATTAAAATGTGGTGCTACAAAACATTGCTATTCCTAATATTACTAAGGAGTATTTGCAATATACTGCAATCACTGTTGGATCCCTCTATTTCAGGAGTGCTGTGCAAAAAACATATTTTGTGAAAGGAGTTTGGTATAGTGACAATGTAAGTGGATTCACTCAGTGGCAAGTCAGATGATTGCAACAGAAACTAGGATATGGGAAAATATCCTTTACAGGAAATACCAGTTTCACTGTATGATGAGCAAACTATTTTTAGTCTGGTGTATTTAGGTTTTTTCATGATTTGGAATGGAATTACCATTCTGATGTTTTTCACTGGTCTGTGGCTTCACCAAGTGGGAACTTTCACCTGGCTGCAAATATTCCTGAAAAGACACTTTGCTGGATTTTAATCATCCCCAGGACTATCAGGTGACAATACTGATGCTAGTGCAGAAGCAGCAAGAAAGTTTATAAACAGGTGAAGTCAGTATGGAAGAATCATCACAATCAGATCTGATATCAAATTAATTATATTGCAGCAGTGCACATAAGGGAGTTTAGTCTGTCCTCTGTTTGCTGAAAACTGGGGACAAAAAAAATAAAGAAACATAAGGAGCATGATTGGTCCCTGAACTCTAAATTAGATGTTATGTTCTCTGAAAACTGTATCAGTGAGGAGCGAGATGCTTCAGCAAAGAGCTTAAATGTAAGGTGCTGAGAAACATAGCAGTGTGCAGCTAAAAGTTATACTTCTATGTATTATAAGTTTTTTGGCTTTATTTGTCCCCATGAAGTTTAAATCCACTGATTAATTCTGTGTTGCTGTATAGGTTGGATGGCCAAAGTTTGTCTCTCAGCCATATTTTTTGCCATTATTGTACCTCAGTGTGTAGTAAAAATAGGACTGCAGGGATTCTTACTGACTGTTGTTGTTGATCTTTTGAACAAGGTCACTTTTGTGTTTGATGGTATACATTGTTTTATCCTTTTATTTATTAGTTATTTTGTTATTTTTATTTGTATAAAGAATATTTAAATATATTATGCACTCAAAGGAGAAATTGCAAAGGTAAGCACTCCAAATGTATAAAATGCCAGAATTGTTTGCAACTGAAGTTCTTATTTGTTCCCCTTGGAGAGATGTCTTAATTACCTGAATTATGAGAAATTATGAGAATCCTTTTTTCGTCTTGAACACCATCTCAGTGATTCACATGTATCCTCTCACCAGTGTAGACATAGTACTTCATAATTTCTAAGTGGTGTTTATATTGTTACATACAACCTGGTATGCAAAATGCTCCTATAGCACCACATATTGCTACAATTTTAATTAAATTACTAATGTTTGATATAAGCACAGCTTGCATTCATGAACAATTCAAGTTTGGGTTTAATGGCAAGTTTCTTTGAATGAACATTGATTAAAATGTAATTGAAACATCTATATAAAATAAATCTTTTACATATTTTGTTCTTAGCAGCTTTTGTAAATAACCACCCTGCTGTGCTACCAGATAAAAACCAGTATTTGAGCAAAGAATAAATTGAGGCCAAAAGGTTAAATAGGGTTGACCACCAAATTCTCTAAATCCACATTGTGGAAAATTGATAAGGAGTGGTCAAAATTACAAAAACTTGAGTATTCAGAACTCCAAAATTAGTTTATTTCAGTGTTTGTAACAACAGTAAAGGAAACTCTGTATTTTTGTGTCTCGCGTAGATACAGAGTTTAGACAAATAATACAAGCATTTCTGAGAATTTAAACAAATATTTTCATCTTTACAGAAAGATAAGGAAGACCAGTGGCTAGAGAAAAAAGTGCAGGGTAGTAGAGACCACATCATCTTAGAGCACCTTCAATGGACCATGGGGTACGAAGTACAAATTACAGCTGCCAACAGACTGGGTTATTCTGAACCAACATTGTATGAATTCAGCATGCCACCAAAGCCCAACATTATTACAGGTAAGTTTATTTCACAGTGTTTTCTCTCTATGAATCATTTCCTACTCTTAGTACACTAATTTGAGTGGTTGAACATGACGTTTGAACACTGAAACCTTTAACTGCAAAAAACTGAGAGCTAGACACTTTAACCATGAAAGACTCGATTCAAAACCCTTAAATGGGACCCCATCTCCCACTTTTCTCTTACTAATCAAAGAATTTTTAGGTATAGAAGAAAAATTGAATCTTCAACCAAGATGATGGCAGTTAACAAGCAATATAGTATTTAAGATACAGCTGCTACACATTTTTAAGTTGTCCTGGGCTGCCTATGGTCTATTGTAAGCAGCTTATTTATCAGAATTCTTGATTTCAGTCCCATCTCAACACATGCTTCAAGCTACACTTGTAATAAAGGTGTTTAATTTAGTGTCTGATTTGGTTAAGACTTCAAATAGTCTTGTTTAGATACTGTCTGAACTAATATGTTGACCATACAGTCTTCTATGAGGCCTATTTACAAGCTTTGAAATCTATAGAAATGTTGTTCATATTTGAAGTCTGTAAATAGGAAGGTTTGGAATTCTAATTAAGAAAAACTACATCGTAGTTAAGAGTGAGTGTAAGAGTTTTAATGCTTCCCAATATAAAGTTATATTTTGATGCAGCAATGCAAAATTATTTGCTTCAGAATAAACCTAAAAAATGGTAATTTCTGAAGCATTATGGGTAAATTTAATTTTTAATTTTTAAATTTAAAATTTTTTATAAATGTTATGAGGAAGAGATTTCAAACTTTTTACTTAAATTATGAGCTGCTATATTTAATAATAATTTCCAAATTAGATCAGTGTCATCATTACTACCTGAAAAATCAGTGCTAAATCCTCTAACATGATATTTTCTGTCTGCTGTATATCAAACTGTTGGAGTATTAGAATCAAATCAAAAAACTTGCCACATGCATATAATGGAAAAGATATTAAAAAATAAACTGAGCATCTGACTAGCATTTGTCTTAGTACTGTGGAAATGAGTTTGAGTGAGTCATGGACTACTGTGTCTTCAGAAAACTTTGAAATAATTGGCTATTTTTTTTTTGTCAGTTGTAAGTTTTCTTCAAATACATTTTTACAAAAGTTATCTCAAGATCTCTGAAACACTTTTAAGTATTCCATAGCAATTTTTTGATATTGGAAGCATTGTGACTTGTATTTACAAAAAAAGAAAAGGCATTTGTAATTTATTCATATGTTCAGATCCAGTTCTAGTACAAATATTTGGTTTATGCACTTGAATTGCAGTGGAGTTGATTTGCATCTTGATTGAAATTCAGAGTCTCAATAGGTCCTGTGTACTTGTTTTTAAACAGAGAGCGCCTTGTGATTGCCATCATTCAGAAATAAAATTTCACTTGATTGATAAAGAAAAGGAAAAAAGAAGTGTAGGAAAGCTTATTGTCCCAAGGAAACAAAAATATTTGTCAAGGAGAAAAATAACTAAAAACCTTGTTTAGGAAAATGGAAGGGATATGCTACATTTCAATTTTTTTATGTTTGAAATGAAAATCTTTCTTCTTTGCAATGCAATCTAACTTCAGCCTGTTATAATTATATAAACTATTCCATATTATTGCCACAGCTGCTGTAACAGAAACATGATGTGCCTCTGTAAATGATAACATAGATGGTCTCTAGACATTCAAGTAAAAAGAATCTTAGTTAATTTAATTTCAGAAGAAAGATAGAACATTTTTCCCTAAACACAGTTTTATAGGCACTTAGGGGCTTTTTCCTTTCAGTACTCTCCCATAACCTCTAAGTAGTTGTAAGAAGTCTGTTACACTATTTAACTTCAGGTCCTCTTTATATGAATCATTACTGTAATTACGATTGCGGAACTAATTAGTTTCCTTGACAACTGTTTTCTGCAAAGTCTGAAAAGGGTGTGAAATTCCAATCATAAGAACATTCCATAGGCAATTTTTAAAAGTATGTCAAAAGACAGAACCAGTGGAACATCAGAGTTCATAGTCATGAGTCGGCACAATTATCTTGTTTTGAAATGGCATCATATTATTGCAATATAATATTATATATACACATAACATTGTTGCATAAATATACACATAACATTATTGCAAAAATACTTATGTAATCTATTAAAACTTGATAGATATTGTGTATAAAATGCTTAGCTTTGAGTAGGAATATTATTTCTGATGCCAGTTAACTCTGATGATGCTCTGTTTGTCTGCCATGGGATTTCGGTGCTAACAGCTAGGCATCTACACCTAGGTTTGAAAAAGGACATAGGCAACAGGAACGAAACTGGGTAGACTTCTGAATGAAATCTGCATCACCTATCCTGTGCTTACTTAGCTGATGATAACTGAGGTTCCCTTTCTGAATATTAATGTAATTATCAGAAAAGTCTTTGAGATTCCTGAAGGTTTTCATCTGTATTTGCCCAGATCTGTGGCACTTCGGATGAACTGAGTGTTTATGTCTTGCTCTAAATGTAATTTAAAAGAGAAAAAATCTGTAGACCCTATGAGTTCAATCTCATCGATATTACTTATCCCAAGGGAATTTTGGGATCCTCTAAGTGTCTTAATGGTTGACTATCCTTACCATAATATTCTGGTGAAGATGTGTGCAAGCCAATGCAATTAATCAGAGAGAGATGGAGGCAAGGATACGTTGGTTGCCCTCCTGTAGATGCTTAGAAGGGAAATGGGAGTTCTCACAAGAACTAAAACTTCAGTTCTGATTGCTGCAGAAGAAGCTTGCTTATGCTTCCAGGAACCACTGGATACAAGGCAGAAGTAGTAATCCCTGAGGGCAGGAGCTGGAAGCCAAAAGTGTACTTACATGACTATGCAATTCCTGTGGACAGTGAATCCACAGCTCTGCCTGCTAGGGAAGTGTGCAGATACCAACTCCTGGCTGGCAGTCGAATTCCATAAGACAATATGATCATCCTTTATTAGTCTCAGGTCTAGGAAGGAGCTTGAGGCTGCAAATTGTTGTCTGGCATCAGCAAGGTGTATAAATGAGACAGATATTCCTTTAAATTTTCCCATGGTTGGCCTCAGGAGCCTCCAACTGCAGCTCTACTTGATTTTGTGGTGTCCATTCCTAGGCCTGTAACACGGTCTCCCCTCACTGAGTCAATCAAACTTGTGATTAGTTCCTCAGAATTTGTAATCCTTTTAATGAAAGTTTCCTGATTTTCTGAAGGGTTTATCAATGGAAACTTGCACTGGCTTTGAGAAACACTCAGCAAACCGACTTCTTAAAACACCCTGCTTATTCTATCACTGCATATTATACCTATGTATATACAGTTTTCCATCCTACTGTTTTGAGTTGTTTTCTGCGGACAGCATTTCTATATCTGTATTTCACATTTTTCTTAGGTGTACAGGCAGGTATTTTGGAATCATGTTTAAAGAAAGAGCAGTATAGTCTTAAACACAGTATTTTACATATTTAAAAATCTCACTAGGGATGTTAGTTGGGAGTACTTGCAGGCAGGTGCAACTCTTAGATCAGCATGCTTGCCTCTGAGGGAAGTCTTTTACACATTTTAGGTACTGATTTCTGATGTTTCAGAAAATTTTCGTCTGGCTTTCCCACAGTGTTAAGCTTCCTGTGGGATTCTCAAAGGAACTGTCTGCCTTAGCTCTTGATCTGTGTCAGGACAGCATGGACTAAACTCTGCAGCAATAACAAACACTCCAAGTGCCACCAGGAACAGCCAAACCCCATCAGCTCATAGGGCCCATTTTTATGGGCCCATTTACTCTTTTTTCTGCAGGGTGAAGACAGGCACCCTGCTATTGTACCCTGCAGCTGGTACAAAAGTGTCCAAATCTGCTGCCATTTTGAGCCATTATTATTGCAACCTAAAAACACATCTACAGATTTACAATATCTGGATCTTAAGATGAAATGGAAGGTGTTAAAAAGGGGTACTTTCTGAAAGTGTTAGATATATTTTCAGAAATCAGTGGCAAAAGATTTATGGTACAGCTATCACAGGCATTAACTACCACTGAATCGCAGAAGAGCAGCAATCAAAGAACTGTCTTGCATTCTCAAAACTTCCTCTTCAAAAATAATTTAACTTTCTTTTTCTTTTACCATATAAGTTTGCTCATCTTTTTGAACTCTGTAAGGTAAAAAGAAAATCATCATAGATGCTGAATGTTGAAGTGTCAGGCCACACTTTAGAAGTACGGTACTCTTATTCACCTGGACTATTTTTCAAAGGTAATTGCCAGCATTATGTTGCTTTATAATTAAAATAACCCTGAGTGCCAATTAAAAGATGAAATTGTTAGGCATATACTCTAAAAAATTTTAGAAGCTGAGTTGAACACTCATAATTTCTTTAAAAATGTGTATCACTGAAAACACCGCAGTAGAACTATGGGTGAGGATGGGATAAAATCCGTAATTGCTCTTAGTTTATTTTTATTGCTGTCTTTTCTACTTAGTTACCTACACTCACATGTATGTTTGTGAAAGAATAGGGACATTCCTGTCGTAAGAAGATAATGCATTGCTTAAATATTGTGCATCCATGTCCCAAAGGCAAGTTTCCCACATGATTATATTTGAAAAACGACAGCTCTGTGATTTAAGCTAAATTTGAGGTGTGTTGCAAAAAAACCCAGAGGATTTAAAACCTAAAACCTAAAGATCCTTTTTATTTTGGGTACTGCTTACATTCTACGTGTCTTGATCATGTATTTGGGGAAAGAGATAATTATTTATCTTCCACTGGCCTTTCTCTTCAGTCTCTGAGCTCTCGAGGTTGAGAGACATACCCCAACATGCTTCTGTTGGATGTCAGAAATCATCCTCTCCACTGATTTGTTTTAAACAAATTCTTTTAAAGCTAAAATAATTATAATAAGGGACTGATATAATACGTTTTAGCTTAATAGTTTTCTTCTGCTTCAATTAAAATTTCTTAAAATTAACTTTTAAAAGTAAATGAATGAAGGTGTAACCAAGGTTATTGTTCATACTACACAAGATTTTTCTACATTTTAATTTCTTTGGAGGTGTCTTTTGAAACAGTAGCCTAACAGTTATATTAGTCACTATCCATATAATTACTCTATTACTGTAGCTGGCAAAAAAATAAAATTCAATCAATATACTATATTGCATAAACTTGACTGAATTATCTGCCAAAAAGTGAACTTTTAATATAAATATTAATAGAAGACATACATTCAAACTTCATATATTTCACCAGATTGCATCCAGACAGTCTGACTTGAATGCCTGAGAAACAACTTTGTTCCCACACTGGTAATAAAGTCAATATCTAATTACCCAGCTGCATGTGCTAATTGCATCCACCATTTCTTTTCACGTGGACCTATGGCCAGGTTATTGATGCCACTTTTCACAGTGGCCCATTCTGAACTCCTACGATAATTCAGGGACAAGATAAACTCATTAGCAAGGAGCAGCAGATAAACAAGTTTGTTCCTTCTTTACCCCTGTGCATGACTGGAACCTTCATTTTGTGTAATTATTGACTCTTTTTTTACAGTTCCTCCTTTCAGCCTGTGGGCTCTTGTTTGTCCTAGCTTTAAATTTGGTCACTGTTTCTGATAGATGTTACACGGTAGTTCTGTGAGTTCCAAGTACCTCTAGCATAAAAATCCCATGAAAGATTGCCTTTAGATTGGGCTTGGCTGAATTGTTTTGAATCTCAAGGGAAAGCAAGAAACATGCTTCAGCTTAAGTGTTTAGATAAATTGTTTTAAAGACAGCCCAAAGAGTTTGCCACTTTAACTGCTGTGGAGAAGCACACATTGCTGCTATTCAGGTACACCTTTTCCACACTTTTAGTACTTTATTATTCACATTTGGATAATCCACACTTTCATTGATGTTTCTATTATTGTCTTTCTAGTGATTGTCTTTGGCACAATGTAAATATTAATATTGTTTTTCTCCTTTTCCTTTCCCACTGTCACTTTTTTTTCCTTTTGATATTTTCTTTTTCATATTGTTTCAATCTTTTCACTTTTTTTTTTCCTGAAATTTACTTCTTTTTCACACTCTTGATATTCTGTACCAATTCTTATCCACACAGACAGATGCTGTGAAGCTACTAGACCTGAAAATGGAGGCCAGTCCCTGCAGCTGAATGCTGCTGTTTTCTGTCTCATTGTAGTCATAAGTTTCTGGGGCATGTTTTGATACTGTTGATAAGGCAGTCAATATGTGTTCTTCCTTTTCCTCTTCATTTTATATTTATGGGAAAATAAACAGAGACCTTAAAAAAATTGTACTTTTCTATAGCTCTTCTAAAGTTTCCGCTCCTAGTTAAGATCCTTAATAGTGTAATTGCTTCAGTCTCTGTGTGTGCAAAATTCTTATCTGGATTTTTGGATACCTTGTGAGTTTTATGAAAAATTCAACAGATGATGCTTGACCCTTCAGTCTGACAGAACTTGGAGAATGGGACTTATTGAACTTGATCAATGTGATTTGAGTCTATTTTTTCAGCTATATTTTGATTATAAGAAATCCATGCAGAGCCTTTACCACTGTGAGTCACACGGCTCTCCAGTACGCCGTCAATTGATTTTGCATGAGAGCATTGTTATTATTTATTATATTAATTTTTTGCACAGAGTTGTCCTTGTACTCCATAATGAACTTAAAACTTTATGCTTAGTAAAAAGTGTTCAAGGCCAGGCTGGATGGGGCTCTGAACAACCTGGTCCAGTGAAACATGTCCCTGCCCATGGCAGGGCGGTTGGAATGAGATGATCTTTAAGGTCCCTTCCAATTCAGGCCATTCTATGAGTCTATACGTCTACAGACACGTTTTTTTTGTAATTTTAACAAAATAAATTTTAACAAATAGTTCTTCCCCAGTTAATGATCTGTGAATTGCTTTAGTTCATAGTGTTTTAATTTCATATTCCTTTTCTGTGCCTCTCCACTGCCATGCCTCAGCACATAAAAGAGGTCCCTGCCCACTAAACTCATTTCTTGTGACTGTAATGGTGCCACCTGTAGTAAAAATGGAAAGAAGTATTTTTTCCTACTTTACACATTAAAAGCATGGCAACTAGAGCAATGCATGCAGAACCTCAGCAAAAAAAATATTTTATTTAGTAAGAGTCCGTGAAGAGTTTTTGCATGTATTTAATTTTAAAATTTATGTGGTTGTCTGTTTATGGCTCATTTCTCTATTGCATACAGAATAACCCAAGAAAGCAATTAAATATTTATTTTAAGATACTTCCCTTCAAATTGTTACTAAATATAACAAATAAGACAAATAAACTGTATGTGTTGATATTTTTTTTTTCCTTCTTATAGTTCATACCTTTTGGGATTTAATAAAATCTTATAACTTTGAAATTAGTTGTTCAAATTCAAGTATTTATATATCTTCACCCAGTTACAGGATTTTCTTTTTTCTAAGAAATATTGATTATTATTATGATTATTTTTTACCAGTTTCAATTTATTTTTTGAAGACTTCAAAAGATCATTAATAAAACCTCTCCTCATCTAAAACAAATAAACATTCTAGAATATTGGTCTATATCAGAAGTAAGATGTCTTTAGAATGCATGTGTGTAAATCTAAAGACTAATTTATGGACAGAAGTAATTTTTTTAAAATTACATATTTAGTATAATGAAGTGGTGGGAATTCAAACAAATGCTATTTTTAAAATATTGGCTTCATTGTGATGTCTTGCTATGTTAAGTGGAGCCACTCTTTCTTCCCTTGCCTCTATGTTTGACACTTCAACCTAATGTAATGACACTATTTGAAATTAATTACATTGACGTGCAATTTCTATTCTAATTTTATAAGAGTTGAAACTTTGGGTTACCAGTTAGAGTCATTCAGGTGAAAGCCTTTTTTTCCATACACAAATGTGAATACATGTACTGACTTTGTCATTTAGCTGTATAAGTGTTATTCTTCCAACCTACAATATTTGGGGTTTTTTATGCTTACGTGCTTATTGAACCAAGAGACAGTCATTATTGAAGGATAGATTTTTTTTGTTTCAATTAAAGTGTTCTCTTTAACTGGGCTGCAGAGGATTTGTAATTACTAACTACACATCAGTTACCAAAAAATTTCAGATGCGAGAACACATTTTCAATTGAGTATAAGTCTGAGAAGTGCTGTTGTTAATGCTAAATTTATTTATAGGGAAAGAATCACCTTGGGGGTGAACTTTAGCAAGAGGTTTGGGGTGGTTTTCTTTAATCATTTAAAAAAATCCAAATAGTGCAAAAGTTTGTTGTCATTATTGTCTGTATTGCTGGTTACCACCATTGTGGTACCAAAACAAAAGGACTGCAAGTACATCTCTACTTGCAATGAGAGAACTGATGTTTGGCACATATGTAGTAAGTAGATGCTGCCTGTATTCCAAAGGGGGAAAGAAATCCCTGATCCCATTGTAAGACAGGGACTGGATGCACACAAAGAGACAGAATTTTCTCTTGTGGACACAACAGAGATAATAAAGAGCTGTTCTGAACAGTATAGAAAATCAAACTGAAGATACAATCACAACTAATGAGCACCTCCCACTGGATTAAATGGTCTTGAGTAAAACTTAGATTGTCTCACAAACTGAAAGGTAAAATAGGGTGTCATTAAGGTTGCACAGCTGATATTTCCTTATTTAGCAACATTTTCCTAATTTTCTAAAATTTGAAACCTTAAAGTTCTTCTACTAAATATTTTCTAACATATTTTTACCTGCCATATACTTGTCTTTGCTCTTACTTTTTAATAAAGCAAGACAGGACGCTACTACAGGTACGTATAAAAACCATAAAAGTGAAGATTTCCACATTATTTTCCTACTCTAGTTAGACATTTGAAGAACTCTTTACTAGCTATAAATTTATTATCTTAGCAAGTCATTCTAACATTGTAGATAAGTAGACAAGATAGGAATGAGGGCACAGAGACTGATCGACTGTGAGCTCTCCAAACATATTGTGAAGGAGATAATGAGAAGCCTTGAGAAATTTTAGAAGCTAAATATACATTATAAATGACAAGTTGGCTTTTATCCTCTACGTCACAATGCCAGTGGGATAAAGAGACAAATTTGGATTACTTATTCTTTTTTGCAAACTGATAGTAGCTTCAGCTGGAAACTACATAAATTTCTTCCATTAAGTGAGAGAAATTTTAGGTCTGCTCCAATTTAAATTCTTCTGTGCTTTGCATTTTGAGGTTATCAAGTATTTTGAATGTGATCCTTTTCTTTTGGCCCTCTTCTTCCCATCAAAGTCCAAAGAGGACGAGTTAAACCAATATTATAGGGATTATGTGACAGCAGGGCCAGGCAGTTCTGGGCAGTGACCCAAAAACTCTGTAATGAGAAAGAAAAAGAGGAAGAGAATAATGTCCTTGGGTTGTCATGTATCTCCTGAAATGAAAAAATAGTACAGCTTTTAGTTCTCCTTATGGGTATTTCATAATTGTATGTTTAAAAACAATAAGAGTAAGATTACTTCACAATATTTTGTTCAGTCTGTGGGAATATACAGAAGATTTTGAAATCCTGGCTTCTTACAGACAAGTACGAGGGAAAAAGTGAACTCAGACATTTGCAAATTAAATTCATAGGTATAGACTGAGCAGCCTAAATTTGTAATTTAAACTGTATTAAAATGATAAATATGTCTTCATAAATTGAATTTAATATTCTGCTGACATTAGTACTTAAATATTAGATAAGTAAATTTGTTCCTTTTAATGTAGTAATTTTAAAATGGATTTGAAGTTTTATGATTGACAGTGTAAAATGTTACCAGTTTTTAACATTGTCACATGTTTTGAAATGCTAATATTAAACTGTCTGTAAGACTGAAGTCCTAAAATACTCTATGCTGAACTTATGCCTTAAATCCAAATTGGTGGCACAGAAACTTAAAAAGGGTAATGATTATTCTGTGATATAGCAGTATATCTCTAAGGAACAGTATTTTTAAAATATTCTGATTTACAACCTTTTGAGTCTAAGGCTGGCTTCTTCCCTAATGAGATTTTGTTTGTTGCCTTTCTTGTTTCCAGAGTTTTGACAAGTTCCTAACATTTACAAATTATTCACAAATCAAAGTATTTACATATTGCAACTTCAAACGCGATCCTTCATTTATTGCAGTAGAGTTATTAGAATATAAATAGCTGTCTCTCTAAATAGGAAAAATATTGCCCAGAAATAGACACATATACTGCATACATAGGAAATAAAATATAACTTCTGAGTGGTTTTATGAGGTGGACAAAACATACTATTACCAAACAACAAAATAACACTCCATTTCATTTTCTGATGAAAGTACAGGGCCAAGCACTGATGAAAAGAAATATGACAGGCATATGAAAAATGGATATTTCAAAAATAAAGAGATACAGTGCTTTAAGTACATATGTAACCTTATAACCAGTTTCCTGGGTGCAGGTTTCCATCATGCAATCCTCATTCACTAATTTTAATAGCTCCACTCAAATGCTTATGCAACTGTAAAGTTAACTAATTAAGCCTAACAAAACACTTTTTTTTTTTTTTAAGACGTAATAGAGAGTCATATACAATTTGTTATTTTTCTAATAGTCTCCAATCCTATACACTTTGTCCACTGTGATTTCTGATTGCTCATTTCTTCAGAATTTTTGGGAGCAAAAGAAAAAGTAGTATTACTTTTAAGAAGCAATTTGAATTGATATTGCAATTGAGCAATATCAAGGCAAGTGCAGCTTCTGAGGTTTATAATGACATCACTGAAATATTTGCTACATCTAGAGCTCATTTACACTCACCACATTTACTTATTTACTTACTACATTTACTTCATCTATTCCATTTCTCCAGACATGTAAGGCTTTCCTTTGGTATTTATCAGGCTTAATATGTAAGTGATGGAAACTCACAGGGAAAAAAACACCTTTTCCTTTTAATGCCAATGACAACTTCCTAATAAAGCCAATGGCGTCAAGTATGAAGTGTAGTGATCTACCAATTTGGCCTGTTTAGAATCAGCAGCCATATAGAAGCTGTACGCTTGAGACCTATACTAAGTTTAGGTATTTTACATAAACTAGGTTAAGAAACTGAGGTAGGAATATCCATTTTTGTTCATTTTCATATGTTCTAAAGTAATGAGAAACTGTAGTAATAATTCTTGACACCATAGCCTCGTTATGTTGTATGATATTAAGGGTTCTTTACATTAATTTTACATGTTTAACATTTTTGTGGAGGCAATTTTCAGTGCGTATTTTATTTTCATATAAGTTTAAACATAATACATGTCTTAGGTGCCTTAAAATACAAGCAAAATAAATCTCACTGAGAATGTTTCTGAGAGCATTACAATTGAAAATGTATACAATGTACTAAAAGCTAATTCTGTGAAAAATACTGGAAGCACTGCAGTGTCTGTAAGTTTCTGTTTTCAAAAACAGTGTGAAAGGCAAGGAAAAAAGTCTGGATTCAAAGTAATTAATTTTAATTTGTGAAACAATTACTTTTTTTTTTGTCTTTTTCATATTTCACTGCCATTTTGCTCCACTGATTTCTTTCATCCATGCAGCATTTGCTGTCATCTCTGCTTTTTCCCTGAAGAACCTGTGCATGGTGTAATTGTAATGTCCCTCAGCATCTTTCCAAACACAGTGTCAAGAAATGTATGTAACTTTGTGCATCTTTCATCTGTTGTTCAAAGTTCATTTTAGTTTATGCAACTTCTGTCTTCATTTTTGTAATAAAGAAAACTGACTTAAAGCATTTCAATCTGTATTTTCTTTATTACTGATAAATGTTTTTTTTCTTGTATTATCTGCATTATGTGTTTTGTAACTGAAGAGATTTTTTAGCATTGTATCAACATTTTTATTTCAACAATGTTTTATCCAGTAGTGAATATGAAACACCCACACACAAAAAAATCCAAAACCAAACCAAACCAAAAAAAAAAAAAAACCCAAGCATCACAACCCCCCCAAAATCACTAAAATTAGAATTCCTGAATTTTACAATTGGTTCATACTAGGTGGCTGCCATGCTACTGCACTAATGGAGCAAGTATGTGAAATGTCTGTGCAAATATGCAGCCTGAGCACATGACCCATACTGATTTAATCTGCCTGCTTGAAGCAGTTGTATCCCCAAAGGCAGATGTTTTACTACTGAGAGAACTATACTGGCACATGACTGTTTTGTGCCAAGCAGGGCTCTGCTGGCAGTTGCAGTTGTAGCAGTGTGACTGTTTCAAGTAAAAACATGCACCATATTTTGGCAACACTCATAATATTAATGCTCTTTTTGTAGCTAATGATACACAATAATTATATACTTAAATTATTCCAAGTATTGCTTCTCAAAACTGTTGTCTTTGAATTTACATCTGTCTTAAAGAAAACGCTGTCAAACCTGAAATACTTTATCAATCCAAATGCAATCCCAAGATAGCTTGACTCTTTTTCAGGTCTCCTGGCTACAGTGCTCTGCTTGCAGCTGTCATCCACTATAAAGATGCAAAAATCTCTCAGGTCTCTGTGGTATGCTCACAGTATGATTTTGAATTCTCCTAAATAAAGCAATTAAAATAATTTATCCTTTTATGTAATAGCAGTACCAAAACCACACATAAGTGTGTGTTCTCAATACCCACGTCAATCTTAATTAATCTGCAGAGGTTCTTAGAAATTCCTCCAGGAGACACATTCAGTAAATCTGCTGTCAGTTGGAATGGAGGAAAGTGGGACACAGGAATTTGCTTCCCCAAGGCCTTCTAAAACCTGGGTGCGGGTCTGATGCCATAAACCCCACAGAGCTGCCGTGGTTGTACAGCCTTTCCTCAGTGCCCAGGAGGGCTGGGATCTCTCTGCCCTCTCTTCTCTGGGGCTTCCCGTAGAAGGAAGCAGTGGTAAACACATACTCTTTACTACAGTGACTGAGCAAATACATGAAAAAAGGGGCTGTAATTACCTGATAACTCCTTAGGAGTATTAGAAATGCCTCTGAAGGCTACTCAGGGATAGTTCGATGATGCCAGGAATATTGTTTTTTAAATTTTGCTTAAAAAGTTATCAATGACAACTCCAGAGAATATTTTTGCAACATAGCACACTTTTGCAAGTAAATGAGGCCTCCTTTCCTTTCTCTTGTTATCCCTCAATGGCCACAGACAAGACATTGGCAGAAAACTTGAGCTGTTATTTACATTACTATTCTTTCCTTTAGCTATTGTATTAATGTCTATTAAGACACCTTCCAATGAGAAATCATGTCAAGGGCATTAGAGTAAATGAGAACTCAAGTCCTACTTACTTGGTATCCTGAGAGAGTCATAATACAAGAAGTTTTCCTGTAAAATTTAAAGGAACAGAGTAATTTCAGAAAATTTGTTGGCAAGAGGATCTCATTCATAATAAAGAGAAACTCCCTCACTCAGGTAAGTATCAGAACATTGCAACATTTCTGATAGATATCATTTTAGACAAACTTATTTTTGTAGATCACGTCTGTATAACTGATAATCCTGGTGGCACAGCAGACTCCTTTGACTGTGAGCCCATCTCTCCTGTGTGTTTTTGTCTCTTCACTCTCTTCTTTACAGCTACTCTTGCTGCCAGTAAAAAGCACTGAAACTCCACTGCAATCCAGCTCAGATTTCATTGGAAATGGGAGACAATGAATAGCTGTCATTGTGGGTGGAAGAAAGTTAGAGGAAACCACCTCTTTAGTGTAGTTGCCTCAGAGTCCATAATACCATCCCCTTATTTTTCAAAGCTGTGTGTCAAGTGTGTCTGCCAGAACATATTACTCAGTCGTGCAGTACAGAGCACACACATCCTCATGTGCTTATACATTGCCCTCAGCTGTATCTGTCCTAGTAGAGTTACAGGAAAAATCACTGGGGAAGAAAAGCATTAAAATTAATGTCGATTATAGCCTTGTTAGCATCTTTTTGTATTAAGGAATGGGATAGAAAAGAATAATACTTACTGTCACTTTCTCGTTTGCATCAAACATTCCTCCGGTGAATGTTGCACAGAATCATAATAATTTTTTACAAGTTGATGTTGCATATGTAGTGATTTGTTTATTTCATTTGAAGGTAGACAGGTAGCTGCTGGGCACTTACCTGGCTCAAAAGCTCAGTTTATTGATATAAATTGCTAAAAGCAGGTCCTGGTCTTTATTTCTTTTTGCCTGCCATGATTTTCATCTCAGTAAGGAACTGGAGTGCTTAGTAATAGGAAGCTCCTGTACAAAGCTAAGATATGGTTCCTCTTCTAATTTACAGTCTTACAGCATCATGCCAATCTAAATGAAAAAGCTGGGTATATGCTACCTTAACATGCTACTCAAAATAGATTTCATTCTTCATTTGATGGGTGTCACACAGTCCTTGCATCCTGGTCAGCCAAATTAAAGGAGCTGGAGCACACAGCAGCTCTGTTCAAAGCCCTCTTGGAGATTTCCTTTTGGAAAATGAAGGAGGAAGATGCTTTGACAGGCAGTGAGCAAAGCTGAGCAAATCCCACAATTTAGATATTTTCAATACAAGGAAATGCAAAGCACTAAAAGGCAGTGAAATATAGATATCAGATATAATGAAAAGCCATCATTTGAATATTTGCAGTTCCCTGCCTCTGTTACCTCATAGTGTTGTATACATATTGTATATATTTTTATATCTGGGATGGACCTGTGCTACAGATTTATGTTAATTATGTGGATTTCTGTAATATTTCTGATAAAGTCTTTTGGTTTTGCCATTGTTATTGGTCTCATGATAGGCTTGTTTTCCAGATGTGAATACATTTGTTTTGGGTTTTCTTTCCACATCTCTAGACCTTTAGCTTGGCAGAGCTTGTTCTAGCAATGGTCTTATCCTTCCACTGTTATACTATTAACTGGTAGAAAACAGCTCTTTAATTTTTTGGTACTGCATTATGATTCTTTGGATGCTTATCAATGGATACAAAATTTTAAGATCTATGTTTTCTGTCTTGTTAGAGGTTTTGAATCAGTATATGCATCTTGTAAGTATTTCAGTCTAAGTTCCAGATCAGGTATAAAATCCAAGGCAGTGCAGACACAACTCTCATATTCTGTCACCTCAAAGGACATACATTCATGTAACATCATTCTGAACATCCCAGCGTTGCCTGTTTAGTTCCTGTCACTTCGTGCAGAAGCAATTGCTTTAGCTTTCCATGTAGAAAGTTTTCCATGTATACCTGTACTCTGGAACAGGTTTCCCAGAGAAGTTGTGGATGCCCCATCCCTGGGACAGTGTTCAAGGACAGGTTAGATGGAGCTCTGAGCAACCTGGCCTAGTGGAAGGTATCCTTGCCTGTGGCAAGGGTTTGGAAAAGGATGATCTTGCAGGTCCCTTCCAACACCATTCTGTGATTCCGTATACACATACAGATAGTGAATCTCTCTTTAGACCTACTTCCCTATAGAGTGTCTGATGGAGACTCCTTAAAGGAATTCAGTCTGAATTTGGATTTGAGGGGCCAGAAAATTTATCTTTCCACTTAGTTCTCTTCACTGGAAAATTACTTGCCAAAGCTCTCCATTGCTCTTTCCCATCAAATAATGATTTCTGCAAAAATGTTCAATTATTTTATTAGACATTGTTAGAAATATTCAACAAGTGAAAACTTGAACATTTCCAATACTTTCCATGACATTTATATAAACTTGCTTCAGGGTTTTTTTTATTAAATTTCTGAAAATTTTTTAATCTTATTTCCATAAGTATTCATTGATAAGCACTTTTTCAAAGAAGTGGATGAATGAAGTGACTTTAAGGTTGTCAGTTTCCTTCATTGTCATGGCAAGGTGTATTATACTACTTATGCCACATTGTCTGTAACAAAAAGCATGTCATTTTAAATTTAGCATATTTTTGACAAACTATAATTAAAACTCATTCAGAACTCTGGAACTTACACTTTTTTTCCTCCAAGTAGTGTTTTAAAAGGCTCCCTGTGGTTAGACTATTAAGTCAGGTATACAATACTTCTTTTCAAAAAACTGCTAAGAACCAATTCTCTTACATTAACATCGAATTTTTATGATTTAAAATAAGTTTGTTTTCAACTACAAAAAAAAAGTGCATAATGCATAAATACTTTGTTACTGTAGAGCACAAAGTAGAAGTAGTATTTTGAGTCCATTTAGTATGTACTGGAACACTAAAACCCACCAAGCGTGTAAAATAATTTTTTAATATAACTTTTGTTTTGCATTGTTTAAGAATTGTTGCAGTAAAGTTAATACAAATTTAATTGAAGGTAAAACTTTTTGATAACAAAGGTGCTTTTGAAACTTAGTGGAAAAGCTATATGTAGTATGACATTAATATTACTTCCAGTCATAGAATTAGAATTGCTGTTGGTGTCATAACATTACATAATTACAACATAAAGTTATAAGAAAAAAATTGACTTTTTTTGAAACCATAGATACATTGAATATGATTTTTGAAAGCAGTTGGGAGAGGCCTAAACCTGTTTTAATAGTAATTGGCATTAATTCTACAAGTAAGTTTCGTGGGAGCATATAGAAAAGTACCAAGTCTTAAGAAACAACAAAATTAAGCCACCAATGAACTTTTAAAACATTAATTTCATATGTTTTCATTAAGATAAAAAATAAACCATAACAGAGATACTTTAAAACACAAGGTAGTCCAATTTCTACCTGTCTTCAGAAGAAGAAAGTAAATGAGGATCCTCAGACAGGTGAGAAGGGTGATGACAGCCATGCTCCTCACCCCAGCACAGGATGTGGCCACATTCCTGTTACTCAGAAATCAGACTTAGGAAGCAGAAATCTGTATGAACAAATGGATTTCAAGTAGTAAAAATAGGACTTGAAAGAGGTAGGGCAGTGGTAAGAATGGGGAATGCTGTATGTAAAGGAAATTAATGAAGAGATTAAAAAAATATGTAACAATCAAATACTTAGATGTCACATATACCAAGAAGATCAAAAATGAAAAACAGAGTCTTCCCCTCAGCTATGGTAAGTATTATACAAAGGAGCAATATTGCTACTGTAAACATTTCCTTCACTTGACAGTGAAAATACTGTGTAGGCTTTTCTGCCACTGAGTCGTTTGGGATGGGAAGCTTGCCACTACATGATGTTCCAGTGACACTGGAAGTGCTGTTCACAGCAATGAAAAATGTATCTCCCAAAGTAAAGAACTCTTAACAGTGCATTAAAAATAAAGAAAAATTCTAAAAAGAAACCAGAAAAAAAATAACAGTGAATCCCTTTTAAAATATGGATTAAAAGACCCTCAGTTTTCTCCCCCACATTCTGTTTAGTGGTCAAGAATGTACAGAGATGAAAACTTCACAGTATAAGGTCTCTAAAACTGAACTCTATAGAATTTACTGGTATTTTGTCAGTTGAAACATGAGCTTTTCAAAAAATTGGAATTGAATATCTACTTACACCTTCCTGACAACTCAGACTGGTAAATAAAAATGACTGAAGGTTACAAAGGAAGTCATCGAATAGGTGGGTGGATGCACGGATAAAGTAAGTTTTGGAAGATGTATCAGAAATTATAATATTTACCTAGGAATATTGAGGTTAAAAAAAGGAAAGAAAATGAATTCATGTGAAATGTCAAACTTTCAACATTGCTGATGGAGCAATGCCTAAATGTTACTTCATTTGCTGCGCCATTATTTTTGTCATTTATGTAGTGTTTTTTAACTCTTTCTGCAGAAAGCAAAATAACTTTGAAGTAATATCTGTGTTTTTCTGTCTATCCATCCATGTAAATATAAACATTGAATTCTGGTTTATTGCATAATAACATTCTGAATAACACTTCTATAATAACCCATATAATAGACAATGAAACCAATTGCATAAGAAGTAAAAAGCTCCCCTTCTTTTGAAAACAGTTTTTACTTTTCCATTTTAGAGTCCTATAGAAAGACTAGACTAAGACTGTAGATTTATTTATTTAGAAGTAAAAAAACCAGTTCCACTGGAGTTTGCTGCAGGACAGAGTATCACACAAGGCAATTGTCACTGGCCAATTTCCAAGCTAGGTGACAACCTCTTGAATTACCTGGTGCACGAACCATTGCTGAGCTGGCTGTTTCTCCCCTATTTTATTGATCAGATACAAATCCTCTCCTGTATAAGGGTCATCTGAGTTTATAGACACAGTGGTGGTTGTTCTCCTGAGAATCACACTGTTCAAAAAAGTTTATAGTATTGGTGGCTGTTACAGAAATATCAATCAAATTAAAAAAATTAAATATTTTTTTCGGAGTTTTGTAATGAAGTAAAATTAACTAAGCATCACCTCTCATAAAACAAACACAGCAAGATCAGGTGTGGAATAATGTTAATTTTGAAGTGAATGATTGCATTTTCAAGGTACAAGACTAAACCAAATGAGGTCCTAACCCTATAATGATTTAATGATATGCATATTTTCCTCATACTAATTTATTTAAGACTAACTGTGTGCAACTGTTTGTAGATTAAATAGCTTGAATTAACTTGATTGAAGACTTTTTTACTCTAATTCAAAAAATGACCTTTACAAGAATAAATACTCTTTTGTCACTCTTTTAAATCTTTCAGTAATTAGAATCAGAGAATCCTAATTATATTTGAAATGTAGAAAATGACAACTTGTATCAAGCATTATTATGTTGAGCATTTTAAATGTTTTCCTTAGGCTCCTTACTGATACTCTCTGGAATGTTAAGATGAGCTATTATTTGTTATTTAATAATGCCATTAATGCTCTTTGACCATATTGGAATTTTGGCAATGGGAAAGTATTATGCAGAAGAAATGTGGGTTTTTTGTGATTTTAATCAGGTAGTATACATGCTTAATCTTCAGGACTGTTTATTCCCCTCAATTTCTGAATGGTTCATTTCTAAACACCCTTTAGTCTCCTGATCAACAGCTTTAAACCTTTAGAAAATGCTATTTTAGGATTAATTTTATTAATAAATGTTAATTTTCTTTCCTTCAAGACACTCTTTTTAATGGTCTTGGACTTGGTGCTGTCATTGGCCTGGGAGTGGCAGCCCTTTTATTAATCCTGGTTGTGACTGATGTAAGCTGCTTCTTTGTACGACAATGTGGATTGCTAATGTGCATCACCAGGAGGATCTGTGGGAAGAAGAGTGGTTCAAGTGGAAAAAGTAAAGAACTGGAAGAAGGAAAGGCTGCTTACTTGTGAGTATTTATCACATATGGTAGAAACATCATTAAAAGAGAAAGTTGGCTGTCCAGTTTATATTGACGTTATGGCCATTTTGTGGTGTGGCAAAGGGAATTAATAAAATGTTTCTATTACTTGGAAAAGGGTTGCTCTGAAATGTGCAGAATTGTTTATTGCCTTTAAAAGAAAAATTGAGACACAGACAAGGAATTTACCGTACCTCACTTAAGGATGACCTCTTTGTCCAGCTTCTCACAAAGGAAATCAATTGTAATTCAGTACTAGTTACAGGCACATATTTGGTTCATGAGGAACAGGTAACAGATCATTGTAACTCCATTTCTACAAATCCATCTTTAAGCTGCTAATACCCAAAACCTCAGCATATGGTTGTGACAGTGCCAGTAAATCTGAGAGTGAAGGACGTAGTGTTATAAAAAAAAAATCCATGAAAGAATTTTTCTCCTCAGATATAGCACTTGATGGAAAAAATCTTTTTTCTTGCCCATAGACTTTAAGAATGAAAGGTACTGTTGATTTTTTTGAAGTAGGAATGCTGAGTTAGATGTGGGTGAAATGGTGGGTGTGATTGTTCTTCATAACAATAGTCAATGATTCCTAACATGAGTGGGAAATAAACTATCCCAATTGTCACAAATACCCTTCTATAGTGGCTACTCCATCAGACAAAGGTGAATGAACTGATCATTTATGTGCAAATATCCACACTTAATTAAGAGTGGATACTGAGATCTCTGGCAAAACAGTTCAAGTACTAACTGCATAAAATAACCAGAGATCAAGCCTTTACAGGGTTTTCAATATGTAACTTATGGTCCTCTATTTTAGGCAGTTCCAATTTTTTAATAAAAAATGCCTAATTTCCTGGTTAAGTTTATCTGGTAGACAACTTCTGCATACACTGTAATATATGTGAGAATACTGTCTTTGTGTGGTTGAATAATATTCAACTATTGGTTCAATTCCTCTGTGCCTCTCCCAGTAGTCAGGCATAGCAGTTTATTGTCCTGCAGCTTCCTAGATCCCATTCTTCCCCAGGTGCCTGTAAGAGCAGAGTAGATTTTGCAGCCTTCATTATCCACAGCTGTAACAGGCTTTTCCATTGCCAGTAGTGGAGGTATGAAAGCCTTTTTTGGTTTTAATTCTGGCTCTAGGGTTTCAGACTGTGTCTTGCTTAGATCACATCTTGACTACACATCTTGTTTGGGTTCTTCTTAAAAGAGGTTCCCTTTTGGAAACAGCTCCATAGAACAAAAAGTTGTAAGCAAGCAGAGACTACTCCCATCAAATAAGGCTTCTGAATAGAAGTCATGCCATAAAATAACTGTTTCCTAGCTCTCCCCATCTTACAGTGAGAGAAAGACTAAGGATATTTTTTCTATTGTGTGAGGCTGGCCTGTCCGGATCAATAGAATCAAGATGTGAAGCTTCTGGCTCCGGCTCAGCTGTCCTTTCCTATTGAGCACAGCACTTCAGTTTATGCTTTAATTTCCCATTCAAGGAGTGACCAAGTACAAATTGGTGTACAGACCCTCCTGAATGGGAAGACCTTAGGGAAATAAAGCTGCAAATGTCACTTGACAGCAGTTTATACCTTGTTATCAACATCATACCCAAATGCCATTCCGTGCTGTCCCAGGAAAGCATAAAGCTGGTCTCCTTATATTAATTCTTCCTTGGCACGTATTTTAAAAGAACAACTATGTTATTTAACTATATTTCTTTTCATTGCTGGAGTGGTCTTCAGTCAGTCAGGTCTTAAAATACTTGTGACGGTTCTTATTTTAGCCTGTTCTCTGCACTAATAAAGTGTCAGGCTAAAATTTCAGGACAGACTTGAAGAATCAAAATTTGAATTTATTTCATGCTAACTGCTATTCCCCAAAATACACTGACATTTCCCTGTTTAAAATATGTCAGTTTGCATTCTGGATTTTTGAGCGGGTTTGTGGTACGGTTTTTGGTTACACTTTGACTGTAGGATATATATATAATAGTAATTAATTATGTTCCATATGCAATGAATGTAGGTGATACAATGCATGTAACATAGACACAGCCACCTAGAACAAAAATTACATAATGCATTTCCTACAAATCACTTTCTCTTCTGTGGAATTCTGAAATGTTACACAGTTTGTGAATTCTGCACATGTATGTGAACACTGCTCATGAATAACATATTTTTTAAGTTTTTTATCATGCAATAATGTTTGTAAGACTGTAAATACATCGAAAAACCAAGCAGAACTTATCAGTCCCTCCACCAGTCCAACTTAAACCCATAATATTTTCACAGATATGAAATAGCCATGAGTGCATCATCTTCCAAAATGAGCTTTGTATCCATTTGTGTATCTTAAGTGTCACTTGCAGAAGTGAATAAGGACATAGAGGATGGGGGCTTTTGGGGATTGTTTGTTTGGGCTTTTTTAATAGACACAGTCTTTAAGACTTCTACCCATTATTGTTCTCCAGTCAATTTCTGTATCTGTGCTAAACTCCTGTTAACCTATAAAGATTTTCCTTAAGGATACCTAACAAGGACAGTAGAGTTTTCCTGATACTTCTTGTTGCAAAAGCCTGTTTACCGATTATCTTGTCAGAAATTGTGAGATATATGAAAATGTGAGATATGAATTAGAGAAGCATTTATCCAGGTCTTTGCTGTGGCCCATAGCAGACTCTCTAGTACATGAAGGGTCCAGAAAATAGGCTGTTAAATATAAAAGTGATTGTTCATCTGTAACTCAGTTACCCTCTGTTTCCAGACTGCAGCTGATGATGTTCCAGAACACAATTCCTGATCTGATGACAGGAATAGAGATGAAATATCTGCATAGAAAGAGGTTTTCTTTTTGGAAATAAATATATATATTGGGTATACTTTGATCTGCCTTTTGAGAGTAAAATTATATGCAAGTTACTTAATACTTTTAGTAAGTCTTGTTAAATAGCAAGTATTGATAATAATTCCGCAGCAGTGAGCAGTTATTTCCATATCATGGTCATATTATTGAGAGCAGCCATGCAGAGAACGACTTGGGGATTCTGGCTCATGAAAAGCTGAACGTGAGCCAACAATATGCTCTCAATGGCCCAGAAATCCCCCGTGTCCTGGGCTGCATCCAAAGCAGTGTGGGCAGCAGGGGAGGGAGGGGATTCTGCCCCTCTGTTCTGCTCTGGTGAGACCCCACCTGCAGTGCTGCCTCCAGCTCTGGGGTCCCAGCACAGGAAGGACATGGACCTGTTGGAGCGAGTCCAGAGGAGGCCCCAAGATGATCAGAGGGATGGAGCACCTCTTCTATGAGGAAAGGCTGAGAGAACTGGGATAGCTCAGCCTAGAGAAGAGAATGCTCTAGGGAGACCTTTGTCGTCCTTTCAGTTCTTGAAGAGGGCTTACAAAAAGGATGGGGACAGACTTTTTACAAGGCCATGTAAGGATAGGACAAGTGTAATGGTTTTAAAGTGAAAGAGAGAAGATTTAGATTGGACATGAGGAAGAACTTTTTTACAATTATAATGGTGAAACACTGGAACAAGCTGCCCAGAAAGGTGGTGAATGTCCCATCGCAGGAAAAATTCAAGGTCAGGTTGGACAGGGCTCTGAGGAACCTGATTTGGTTGAAGATGACCCTGCTCATTGCAGGGGGTTTGGACTAGATAACCTTTAAAGGACTCTTCCAACCCAAACTATTCTATGATTCTGTGATTACCAACAAAACACAATCACAATACTAACTGTTCCATCTTCTTTATAATTCATTGTCTAATTAGCACAATGATTATTCATTTACTTATATGTGAGAGACTAGCATTTGTTCCTAAATTGGGGGAAATATGACACAGAAACAGTTTTTTCTACCAGTGAAAACAGAAGGGGTTAGATTTTTACCACACAAGGGCTCTTTAAGCCACTCTGGCAGCTGGGGTTGTCACAATCTCAGGAGATTAAAGCACACTTCTGCAGTGTGTACACAAACATAATGACTCTTTAACACTGTCAGAAAAGTTCAAGTATAACTAGGCTTCAAATCCTATATTTATTATCCTATGTTAGGGAAGTTTACATCTATTCCCACGAAGAGGCTGTTGCCTTATTATTAGTCATAAACAAAATGCTCTTTTGAGATGCTAATTCATCATGTTTGCAGAGTTAGGTAAGTAACCATGGATACAGGATGCTTTGAAGACTTCAAGGAATTGGGAACACACTGTTAAGTGTGTCTTGGTGGTGTTAGTCACTGATAATTAGTTTTGCCTTTCTTATGCCAACTTTTGAGAGCAGGGATCTTGGTAATTCGTTATATGCAATGTTGTGGTTGATGTGATGATAAGAGACTAAGACTCTTTTAATAATTTTTAGGAAAGATGGATCAAAAGAGCCAATAGTGGAAATGAGAACAGAGGATGAAAGAATTACCAATCATGAAGATGGGAGTCCAGTAAATGAGCCAAATGAGACAACTCCCCTCACAGAACCAGAGTAAGTAGGCTGATATTCCCTGGAGTTTCATACAAGCTCCTCTTGGCTGCATGGATGGACTGGACTTCCTGCACTCTGGGGGGGAGATACACAGCATCACCAGAACAGTCTGCTGTGGCAGTGCAGTGTATGAGTGTGGGGTTGGTTTGTTTGTTTGTTTTTTACAATAATCCATTTAAATTATGGTACCCCGCATATACTGGCTGAGGATATCATGAGACATTTTCCTCTGCATTCTGTGACCCAGAGTACAACCACATCTGGGCATTATCCAGCCCTTGGGTGGCAACACCATTACAGAGGCAATTCTGCAGCGTGTCTTTACACTGCCACCTGTTTGGAGATTAATGAGCCTCCAGGGAAACGTTCTGCTGTTCCCTGCTGCCCTGAATCCTGAGGAGCTCCTCCTGTGCTCTTAGTCGACACAGGTCCAGACTCATCAGCAGCCTTAGCCCAGCCCTGGCCCTAGTGGGACATGGACCTGGCACCCTGCTGCTGCTCCCAGTTCTGCCTGTTGCATTCGGGGGCTGGAGGCTGAGGACAAGGCTTTTCTAGTGCTCCCTGCCTCTCAGGCTGCACCAGAGCTTGCCCCAGTGCTCCCCTGCCATTCCTGGCTAACTTCCAAACCCCGAGGGGAACCTTGGCCAGCAGAGGCAGGGCACAGCCCATGCTGCCTTCCCTCCCAGCCCCAGCACCTGCAGCCACCTCACTCCCCAAGCCCTCCTGGCTCTGCAGTGGTGACCAAGCAGTATAAGGACTTTTTAAGTTGGTCACAGCTGATCTTTACCACCCATTCAGCAGTTATTCACCACTCTGGGAATCTCCTGGGTCTCAGGAATAGCTTTAGATTGACACACACACATCCCATAGGTAGGGCACAGTGATGCTGTGCCCCAGAAACCCAGCTCTTCACAGGGTGTTCCCTTCCTGCTTTCATTCATTTCACTGAGAGCTTAGCTGAGTATTTAAGTCCTCGTGGTGTAATTGGATTAACTGAGCTGAAGGGCAGCTGCTTTGCTCTGTTTCCTTGTGCCCCCTTCGTGTCCCTGCAAGTTTCTGTCGGCACAGAAACTGCAGCAGTTCTTGCCCACGCTCACAGACTCCAGCGACCTCCTGAGCTGTGGGGACCAGCCTTGTGCCTGGGGATCCCGGGTGCTGACAGTGAGGTCCTCTCCTCTTTTGCTGATGCAGCCCCTGGAACAGACTAAACTGGGCAGAGTGGCTGTTGTTTGTACCTGAGCAACAGTTTTCAATATCTGGATGGACCATAAATTTGCAAGTTGTTATTTTGCTAAGCTTGCTGTTACAATGAGAGCTTCTGATGTTTTTCTTTTTCTTTAAAAATTTAGCTTGAAGAGAAACTAATATGTCAACAAAGGTGATGACAGTACCATTCTTTCTATTGAGAGCTCAAATACTGGTGTTAAAGAGCATGAACTGCTTGCTCAAGAGTTTTATTTCTGATTTGAATTTTAATTGATTTGAAATTATTAAAGAAACCTCCAAGTTTCTTTGGTTGTAGCCCAACATTTTCCATGTGCTGTGAAAGTCTCTAACTTCACAAGATTATAAAGCTGTCAGGGCTACAAAGAAATTTACCTGTTCATTATTTGATGAAGTCACAGTTGCTTTTTAACAGGAGAGGGTGTTCTTATAAAACAGTCTCTTTTTTTTTCCCATTATCTACAACTGCAAAATCCGGAACTTTTAATAAAAAGGTATTTTACTTGCTGTCATTGACATTTATAGTAAATAGGGAGTGTGTTAAGTAACTGCACATTAAGCCTTATACTTCTTTGAAGAACCTGTAGCTGAACACTTTAAACTTGTGTTAATTAAATCACTGGGGAATTTGCTGAATGACTAGTGATGTTTGCTCTTCATATTAGAATTTATAATGAGGGAAACAGTGGAGAACCCACAGTTATCTAAAGAGTCAGGGGAATGAAGTTGTAAACACTGTACAAGTCCAGCAAGCCTTGGATATCACAGCGTATATTAGTGGGTAAGGAACCAAGGCCACAGTTGTTGGTTTCAAGGCTATTTGTAGCACCAGATCTTGCAAATACAAATAAGATGCATCTAGCAGGGGACACAATACCAGGAAAAATCCAGTTAAATTCATTCTGCTTGTCACAATCTTTAGAACAGCTGACGGGAGAGAAATATGAGAAAGTTAAAATCAAAAATGTATTATTATCTTAGGGGAGGGGGAAAGAATCAGTCTCCCTTGTCATGGGAAAAAAACAACAACAAAACCCACAAACAAACTAAATCATAGGAACAACTGATAAGGGTTTTGATGGGTGTTATGTCCTTGAAAGAATAGGATTGCTAAGAGATATTAATAATGATGACAGTTTCCTTCTTGGTAATTTTTCCCCTCACAACCAATGGCAAAAGGCAGCAGTCCAAGGTACAGCGGGACAGAGGTCAGCCAAAGATTTGGGACAGTGTCACTTAGTAAACTAAAGATGAAAAGAGCACCATGCAACCAGGACACCTGGAGGGACACTGGTGGTAGTAGGGCAACACAGAAAGACCTTTGGCTCAGAAATGGGTCATAAGCAGTGAAACAGAGAAGCAGGAGTGAGATGCCACTGACAGAGGATGCAGTAGAGAAGAAGTCAGCCTCTCTGTAGGAATAACACAAAAACACATTGCCAACAACAGCCAGTGAGGCACATGCTGGGCAGGGTGAGGATGACCAGCAGGGATCTTGGAGAGAAGGGCTTAGCCTGCAGGAAAGAAAAGTTTCAAGGACATTTCATGCAGGCAATGTTCACACATGATGGGATGCATTCTGACTAATTCTGGCTGTCTTAAAGGTATACAAGATAAGCCTTGAGGTTAAGTTAGATGAAATATTTTGAAAAATTAATTGAATTGTTTTGAACAATGCCAAATTATACTCGGAACTTTAAATGCCATTTAAGCAATTGTGGGAAATAACTAGTAAAGAGATTACTTGCTCTTACAACAATAATTTTTATTGTATTACTCAGTATATCATTTGCCAATCTATGTTTTACCTTATCTCAGGTGATTCTTGTCAAAGCCAGGTTTGGAATCCTTCTGTAACAGATTAGCTCAAAGCACTTTTACCTGCAAGTCAACAAGTTTTAATCATGCTGGAAGGAAATCAATTTAAGCTGTACATTTCATATCACATTTCTGTAATATGATTAAAATACCACATGCAATGTGGGACTATAATTACCTTCCTAGTCTGACATTATTGTGTTTCCAGTATTGGTTGAATATTTCTTAGTATTAATGAAGTTGGAGGAATTCCAATATTAAAATGGAGCCATTTTTCTCTAAAATAGGAAAGTAAATATTCTAGTTAAAGTTTTGTATGGGTAATATCAGCAGACCATTGCAGTTAGACCACATGCAGTGCTAGAGGAAGTCAATAGTATTAATGATTGATTGCAGCAAGCATCTGATTAAAGCAAAAAAGCCTTTTAAAGTTCTCTAGTCCTTTTTTTTTCCCCAAAAGGACGTTATTATAAAATGCTTAAGATTTGAAGGGATTAGTTTACCCAGCTGAAATATATAAAATGATTGCAAAGAGATATAACTAAAGAAAAAAATAGGTGTATGAAAATTGGTGTAATTGGTGTAACTTTAGTTAATGGAAAGATGAAAATGATTGAATCTCTTAATAGAGATTAAATATGAATAATATCTGAATCAAATGAAGACAAATATTCCAAAAAACTCAAAATGTTGTCATAGTCAAAAAGAACAATGTCTAATGATAACTGCACTGGTAACTCACATCCTATAAAAAAATTACCACAAGTTTTTAAAGACAATATAGTCAAAGAGTGGTACATGGAAAGTTTTGATGACTAAAATTTTTTACTTGTTTGTAGTTGGTTGTTGTTGTTGTTCCTCATTTGTATGTAAAACAAGGCTAATTTTATCACAAATTGATATGGAACACGGATTTTAGTGATGCCCAGTATCCTTCAATAGGGTTCTAGCATTCACTTTGACCAATTTATTTAAATTCCCACACACTATATTCTGTCCATTGGCCAGTTTTTAGTTTGACTAAATATTTCCTCCCTTTCAGCACCATCTTTTGAAAAATTACTGTGCCTTTATTAAAACTAGGTTAAATTAGATTTTTTTCCTCCCCTTTTTTTTATCACTAGTTTATCAGATCTTTGACAGACGTGCCTGCTCACCTAAACTGCACCTCACGAGCTGCGCCTCCTCTGCCCCAGTGTTTTATCCTCTGTTAAAAATACATTTGTGTTGATTCTGTTGTTTCCCTTCTCTCAGGCGTCCTGTTGAGGGCTGAAATCTGTTTCCTTTGGGTGTGCTATGGGAAACAGTCAATTAGTAGAGACCTCCCTCTGTGCTCAGAGCCAGACAGCTGATAATATACCCCGTGTATTTTACTGTAACAGAACAAGTTAGTCTTCTCTTTGATTTCTCTCAGATATAGGCTGTGCTCACTCTTTAACCTCCAGATAAAAAGCATCTTTCTTAGTTCATTTCAGGTGGCTTAAATTTCATAAGACTGGGAATTCGGGTATTGTTTTGTTTTATTTGCTGTTATTAAACACTGTTATTATAAGACATTCCTAAGGGATTCCTCAGACAGGTTTTGAACATTTTACTGCTCTTTGGGACATCAAAGCAATCACAGTGGAAATTTACTGAAAGATTTAAGAGTTATTATGAATAAAAAAGGCATATGCAAACCCGAACTGGAATCACAATTAACAGCTATTATGCCCAGGAGACATTATTACAGGAACATCTCAGTAATCCATATATCTTTTTGACAGCTATATTTTTTGACAGCTCATTACTGGCAGTAAGAAATCAATGATTTTCTAGACCTTTTTGAATGAAATCACATTCAAAAGGGTGGAGACTCTTTTGCCATTGGTATTAAGCATTATAAAAATCCTCAGAGTTAGTCTTAGAAGATTTGTAAGTTATTAATGAAGCCATATTGTGTGATCTGTGAAAATGAAATTGTAGAAATATTTAAATAACTATGCACTATAAGAAGTTCTTTACCTGTGTCTTGGTATAATCTCCAATGATAGCTGTGTTCTTTTGTATAAAACTGAATTTACATTAACAAACAGACATTAAAAAAGAGTTTAATCCAGATTCAGCAAAAAGCTGGACTGTAAGTGTTGCACAGTATCCTATGGAACTCTTATCTCTGTGCTGTCTTGGGTCAAGTTATTTTGACACTCTATTTTTAATTTTGTCTTATTGAAGAAACTGCATTTTGGGGAGCAATGTTCTTATCATGTGACATTTAGCTTTTCATGGCTTTATAGAAATAGAAAGGGTTAATATGGATTTCTTTAAAAGCAAAGAACCCTGGTGCTCATAATAAAATAATTATACATTATTTTCAATACATTACGGTTTTAGAAACACTGTGAACTGTGTAAGTCACACATATGTTATAAATTCCAGATTGTGCCATTTATGTCTTATCATGATTCCTCTTCTTTTCTGATAGGAAACTGCCACTAAAGGAGGAAAATGGCAAAGAAGCTTTAAACCCAGAAACCATAGAAATCAAAGTTGCTAATGACATCATCCAGTCAAAAGAAGATGATAGCAAAGCATAATAAGATAAACTACAGCTGTCTGGATAATGCATTTGGATTGAAGTAATCCCGTGACCAAAACTTTACAGCTGACCTTAATTTCTTGGGAAACTTAAGCTTGGAATAGTTAGTACATGTGTACATATGATGAAACAGTTCCTGTCTACAGTTCCTTTTTATTTTTTTGTTAATGGTTTTAGTACGTAGTTTTGCTGACACCAAGTCCCATGGTATAAATTTGACAAATCTGCAGAATAAGAACTGTAATTTATTTTGTGACAAATTATGTCTATTTAGAAGAAAAGTTGCAGAGCAACCCTAGCCACAAATAGCATATCAGGTCTCTCCAGGTCTTACAGTGCAAGCTACATACATAAAGTGCCATATGCTACTGTATTTATTTCCATTTATAATGAAATGAAAGTTTATGTTGCCTTTAAAAAAAAAAAAAAGAAAAACAGTTTCAGTATAACCTTTAAGACCTTAGCACTGGCAGACACTCAGTAGTCATTGCAGCTGTGATTATCACTTGAAGTAAACAGAAAAAAAAACCACTGTTAAACACAAAGGCAAGTCCACATGCAGTTTCACCTGGGTTCCTCAGTAAAATGAAAAGCTGATAACCACGATGGTATATATGGATTTGAATAAAATTGGTAACTGTTTTGTAATGGTATATTGGCCTCATCCTAACTACATCAGTGTGACCCTGAAAGGCTCCAGGATTTTCAGTGGCTCAGCTTTTTCTATATCAAAGTTTTGGAGGTTACATGTGAACTAAAATGCAGCAAAGGTGTGGAAAGAAAACTCTTTTTTAAACATAATCTTGTCTTCAAATGAGAAGTTACAATATTTGTCCCACCATATTTATACATATAGAATATTCATTTTTCTCTTAGTTCAAACCATTTAGTTAGGGGATGAAACTGTGTTTTAGTAAAATAGATAAATTTTCTTTCCAAATCAGTACATAAAACATTAAAGTTAGCCTTAGTGAAACAGTAGTTGTTCCTTTGTGACGTCCTTTGTGATACCCTTTGTCTTAACACATAAAATGTAGGAACAGAAAGGCAGACTTTGTCTTAACAGTTAGGAACAGTATTAAATTATTAACTAATACAGTCTTATATTCAACCAAATTAATTTTTTTTCCTGTCAAGCTTTCCTTAAGATATTTCTTTTTATTATTCTGGTCAACATGCCCCACTTCGAAATTTGATGGATTTATTTGATGCAAAATTCATTCATATTTAGTATCATTGACTTAATTATGCCACTAATTGGAACAATATAGTTTGTTTCCATTCCAGCATAGTGTATCCACACCTACCAAATTCTTCAAAGTCTTGCTTTGGAAGAAGTACAGAAACCATATAGAAAACTAGACTGAAAAATTCTGCTTGTCAGGAGTAAATGGTAGAGAACTTGGTGGATTTTCCATATCTAAGTCATGCCTGAGATTCAAGTGTAGCTTTGCTCAGCAAATTGTTTTGTGTCCATGCTATATCTGAATTTTGCTCATATTTGAAGTTCTTACATTGGTTGACTTTTGTGTAGTAAAACTGAAAGTGAATTACAAAAGGGTGTCCTTAAATTTGAGGAAAATGTCACAACACCCTTCTTGTTAACCCAAGCTTAAGTGCATTTGAAAGAGCTGAGGAGGATATATTTAGCTCTTAGATCTTTCTTCTTTTTTTTTTTTTTTTTTTTTTCAAAACCAGGTATTTTATGGGGTTTTTTTACAACTTTCCCTACTTTGGGAAATACCTGCAATGAACCCAGTAGTTGAGGACAGAGGCATACCACTGGTGTGGTTAAGACAAGAAGTCAAGCTCTTACAAAACTAGTACCAAAGTGAAAAGAATGGGTAAGAGGGGATAGCAATGTGGGATGAAAGTCATGGCAGATAATAATACAAAACTGCTGTAAAGAAGTTTCTCTTAATGCTAAGGCACTAATTCTGGGTGAAGAAAAGATGAAGACATTCCCTTATGACCTCACACTGTTGTTCCCACATCCTGAGCAGGCAGTACCACCAAATAGCTGCTTGTCTGTCAAATTTCTGTTCTGTTTCTTTCTGAGTGCACAGTGAGCTGAACTGCCCCCTAACCTATACTTAAGAGAACCAGTTGTCTTATTTATATATATATATATATAAAATTACATATTCTTTCTACAAAGTGTGCATTTGCTCTAGCAAAATGCAAGGAAGGGACCCGGGCAATTCCAGCAGTTGAGAACAATGTGGTTTGTGTGGCTAAACATCCTCTCACACAATATTTTTACCAGGGTGAGGATGAAGGGAGGAGACATCCTTGCTCTTCCACCAGCTATCACAAAGTAAGGTGGTACCATGCATATCCACATGGGTCAATCCTCCTAGGCAAATGGTGCTTTTCCTGAAGCCAGCCTGATCAGCTGCACAAGAAGCTGCCTATACAATATGGGCAGAAATAACACTGTCCAGGCTCAACTGCAGATGCATTTCAAGTTTTAGTACTTCTTAGTTGGACTTACTCACACACACACACACACACAAAAATCATGGCCTAAGATCTCTATATTGGTGGGTTTTTTTCTTTCTTCCCCCCCCCCCCTCCCCCCCAGTATGACCTCTAATTCCAATGTGAAGGGATTAGAAGGTTTAAGAGACCTCTTAGTACATTTACTACTAATATGCCTGTGCTGCTCTTTACAAGCAAAATATCCTGCAAAATTATATCAAAATTGGAAGTAAAAGCATTTCTCACTATATTGGTTTACAAATCAAAAGAGGTTTCCAGGAGTATTTAATGTCTTGCTGTTATGCCTCTTGCCAGCTGGGCTATGTGAGGGCTGACAATAAAACAGTTCTATTTCCTGATGGACTGTCCAAGCATACCTTTTTGGTCTGTGGATTAATAGGTAATCTCTTGTGCTTTGACTCTGTGCTGTGCAGGAGAAAGCCAAACTCTATGAAAGAATGCTGAAAAACACTGATATTTGAAAATATTTCCAAATGAGGGACAGCTCATAGTAATTTGTAAGATATGTGTAGAACTGGAATAACAACATTTGTTTATTTCCTTTTCCTATTCTAGACTAAAAAAAAAAAAAAAAAAAGCAACAGATATCTGTATAAATGTCACTTTTACTGTCTAAAAGTAATTTTAAGTGTTAGTATGAAATGTCAGAAGAGTTGACAAAATATAACTATTTGTAAAAGTAATCTGAATTGTTACACTAACATACTCCAGGGACAAGGGTGGGAGGGAGCCATTGAAATTATTACTGATATGAAATGTGGCAGTGACAATCTCAACAAAAAAAAAAAGTAAGGAGTACAATTAAGTAAAATTACTTAGAACTCCTTGTTATAATTTTTTTAATAGACCTCTGTTCTGATTTACCACAATAGTAACAAAGTTTTAATTAATAGTTTACAATTTAGTATATGAATGTACCCTGGAGAGGTTTTTCTTGGTTTTGTTGGTTTTTTTTTTTTTTTTTACTTATAAGTTTTTTTGTGGTTTTAAAAATATTTACTATCCTGGTGATGCTAATGCCTAATGTGACAAAGATTAATTTATTTAGGCCTCAGTCTTGCAAGAAATTTTGTGTGGCTGAACCCACCCCTCATATGGCACCTCACTGACACCAGTGGGGTGGATGTGAGCAGGAAGATGGATGTATTTTCATAGGAGAACTTGCAGGATTGGGCCTACTTTCTATCTCTTCATAGATATTTACAACGTAGTTACACAGTGACCGTCATCTCCAAAGGCTGTTTGACAACAGTCCCTGGTATAGTAAATTCCACCTGCTGTCTTCAGCCTCTGCATTGATGTTCATCCAAAAAAAACCAGTGGCTTTCTTTTTTATGATGGTAATTACTTTGATTATTTATTTAAGTGCCAATCATCAAACTGTAGTATAATCATCATGCCATTTTTTTCTGTTTCCTAGACCAGATAATGGAAATGTATTTGTGCCTTTTTGATAGCATGCCACTCTGCTTTATTAAAGAAAAATCTTCAATAATTTGTCTACAAAGCCTGTTTAAAATAATTGACAGCTTTACCGTGACATTAAACTGGAGATACTATTGTCATGTCACGTAAATATTTTAAACACAAAATTTGCAAAAATCAGCTGAGATCACAATTCCACTGATGGTCATAGTGGGTGTATTACTGCTGAAAAGTTACAAGTAGATGGAGCACATGGGGGATGTGTAGGGGTGTTTTGACCAATTTATCAAGTTGAAGAGTCAGACAGAAATTCTCCTTAGTTCTATTTAAGTGCTTAGACCTAAAAAATTAAAATCTTTTCTCAAATCTGAAAGTCAGTGTGGAGCATCTTCCCACCAACTTACCTCTGGGGTAAAACTGGAGTGAACATTTGTTTCGCAGTCATTTGCAGCCTCACCATTATGGGGTAAGCTGTCCTGGGAAGTAACATCTTTGTAGCGTAGTTGTGTCTGATGGATGATGCTCACTCCTGATTAAAGGACCTCCACAAAGGCCTTTTACTGGAAAAGCTCAAGACCCCTGTTATGGACTGACCCATGGAGGGGTGCTGAGGGTGCTGCAGGAAGGGCCACAGTGTAATCAAGGTGTCGCTGGGCTGTAAGACACAAACTTACTTCAGCAGGGCCTGCATTTAATCCATCCACCCACCTCAGCGAGGCTCCGCATGTCCTCAGCTGATCAAGTTGCTTCTAGGTGGAAGTGGAACTTAAATGTCCCACCAGGCTCCTGCTAACATTTTGCACAGAGGAGGTTTTTCTATCAGGAGCTTGTACTGATAGGGAAATGGTGATAGAATATCTGATGACAGTTTTTTCCCGTACTTTACTATGTGTCCAGAAATAAAACATCTCTTTAAATAATTCATTGCGATTGCGACACTTCTTTAGGTGAGGATGAAAGCATTCTACAAAGTACTGCTTCTCCTTAAATCCCTTTGTTTAGCTTTAGATAATTGTTCTGATCAATGAAAATCTACCATGGCTAAATAAATCTTTTTTTAAAAAGGATCCATCCCCCTTTTTCAAATTTTTTCATATCAGTTCCTGAAGTAGCCTGTCCACTTGACAGCAGTTCTTTAGTAGCGGTGGGAAACCACTCACTAAGTTTTAAGTGATCTTAAGCGGTAAGTTTTAAGTATTTCCATTGCACGTATAGATGTGTTCTTGTATCAATTTATTTGAACTTGAGCCAAAAAGAAGCCTTACAAATTTGGCCTTGGATCAGGTTCTGAGAAATCAAACTTTAGCAGTCTATCTTTTCTCTTAACAGGCTTTGAGAGCCTCATGATGTTTGACTTTCAAACTTGAATATTGGCCATTTTTAGCCCAGAGAAATGAGATAAATATTTTTTTGCCAAATTTGTATTGGCAGCTTTTAAGTCACAGGTGAGATCGAGAGCGGGCGGGATGACCAGGCGCAGTGCCAACAGAGTTCAGGAAAGCAACTTCCAGAGAGAGAACGGGTGCCAAAGAGTGAGCCAAGAGAGGGCTTGGATACCGGGGGCATCTCTCCTTAGCATTGACAGGACAAACGGGGAGCTACTGAAGCAGGAGAGGCTGCTGAAGGGCATTGCCAAAAGGCAGGGCACTGTGAGCTGTGAAAACCAGAGAAGTGGGAACATTAACCCTGCTGTATCCTTTAGCTCTACCATGTCATTAGGCTACAATTTTTAAAAGCTAAAATGCAGGGTCGAAGGAAAGAGAAAACAAACCCTCAGAGTCTCTGCAGAGCAGTGACAAATACATAAAGCAGTCAGACCCCCCCCGGAGATAATTTTGTTGCTCGTGGTGTAGAGTTCTCACTAAGAGTTTTGAACTACTTAGATAAGGTTTTAAAAGGGAAAAAAAAAAAAAAAAAGCTTTCCTGCTACAATGAGCACTCGGTACGTATTTGTATGCTGTGTACAGTACAAGCTAAAGCATACCATATATTGTTTTTGTTATTCCACATGTTGTCAACAGCCCACTTGCGATATATGCCACCTGAAATATATATTGATAAGTTAGCTACCACTGGAGCTAGTTTGTTTATTGTTTCAGAATCTTATGTCCCTATGAAATGCTGTGTATATATATATATCTCTATACTGTAAAAAGAAGTAATATCGCAGATGCTGGTTTTGTATTTATGAAAGACATTGAAAGTATGGCTTAAAGTATATCAATTATTTGTCACTCTTCACCATTTGTATATTAATAGTAAAGATACTTTTACTTTAATGAAGTGTTGTAGCTACATTTATTTTTGCTAAGTGTCTTTCTGTCGAGATGTCTTATTCATTAGGAGTCTCACTGCCAAAAAGAAACATATCAATTATTTTACCCCCATTGTAGAAGTACTGAAAAATACTCACACAGACCTACAATTTATTATTCTCTTTTCTGTCAAAACACATCTAGTGTAGCATCCTGAGCTCGAAGCCCATTATGATCAGCCCCCTAAGCATTAGGGTTGATAGATAATATTCCTTTTTTTCTATACCAGTGAGACATTTTAAAGGTATTTAATATACGCCAAAAAAAGGTATTATCAGCAGAAGCCTCCTTATTTTGCCAAGCCTCGAACTTTCCAAAAGTCTTGTAATGTGTTAGCACCACCAGGAGCTGATGGTAACAGGCATAGTCTGCAATGCAGTGGGTTTTTCCTGCAGTGCTGGTTTGCATTCCAGTAAGATGGATGATGGGCAAAGCACACCTCAGAGAATACAGCACTGGCACTTCCCTGAAATGGCAGAGGAAAATCTATGGCCTCCTTTTTACCACCAATAAAATGAACTGACCTAAGAGAAACTTGCTAGATTGTGTATTTATGCCTAAGAATCAGCTTTCTGAGTGCCACCTAAGCTCTAAAAAACCACAACAGCTCAAGAATGGAGGGGCCATACATAGGAGAAACATATTGTTCTACCCAACAAAATCTTCACAGCTGTATCTTCTTCCTTCCACACACCTTTCAGGTATGACCTTGCAGATGTCTTAGGCATGTGTTCCCCTAAGTCTCAGTGGCAGCATTAACAATTAACAAAAATACCATTTTGTATTGAAAACCTGAGGGTGAGAGAACTTGTTCAGAGTCCTGTTAACACCAGTATGCCACTGAAAATTTTTATATAGTTATGTTTCTTGCTCAGAAAACAAGCAAACTTCCTCAAATGATGGACAAATTTAAGTCAGGTGTCTTGAGAGTCAGTCACTTCAGTGCACTGGGCACATGAGAGTTCCCCCTTTAATTTACAGGTGAGCAGTAAATGCAGCTATTGACAACTACTGACAATGGAAAGATAATGTATGACATCTTCAGAAACAGATTCAACTTCTTAAGTCTTGTCACAATATAACATGCTCTCATGTGATTCAGACATTACTTGAAATACAAGATAAAATACTTAAAATTATATTCAGGTGCCTTGATAAGGACAATTTGGGTACCCATGTCATTACTGAACTAATCACAAACAGCATTGGACCAAAAAAATCCCAAAATGAAATAGAAGAAAAAGTGCCACGCTGATTCTTGGCAAAAAATTACTAACTTTTTCATTTGAGACCTAGCAGATCCCAAAAAACAAACTGTATTTGTAAACTCGTTCCTATGTGGAACATGCTTACTTTTGGAGATATGGTTAGAACTTCTTTGGGGATTTATTAAACACTTCCTAAAAAAGCTAAATCTCTAAATTGAGCTCAGTATCATACTTGAATTTCTGTAAAAATGGTTTTATTTAAGAAAAAAGATAAAACTATCTTTCAGTCTGATTAAACAAAATGAAACACATTCAGTTGAAGCCAATATATAGAATTGTCAGTGGTGTTGCTGAGAAAGCAGAATGAACCACATTTGGCAGCAGAGTGATCAGGTTAAGCACACATTTGTGGAATTCTTTCAGGCAATCTGATGAAAAGATGGACAAAAAAGTTTTTCATTAAAAAGAAAAGCTTTTTCTGCTAAGCAAATGCCATCTTTTAGGACTAAACTAGTGAGGGAGAAATGATATCTTATTATTTTAAAATTTAAAAAGGAGTTTCATTGTCTTAGATGGTAACATGATGAATGAATTTTACTCTGGCACTTTTTGTTATCATAGATCAGGGGAAAAATAACGTTTTTGATTTACTTATATCTGAAGGGCTAAACAATCTTTAACCACAAGAAATGGGAAGTTGCTATGTACTACCATGACAAATTCCAAACCCACAACAAATAAAAATTAATTTTTTGTAGGAATTGCTTTCAAACAGATTTATGAATTACAGATATATTTTAGAAAACAAGAATTTGGAGAAAGTAATGACACACACAGTGTGCACTTTTAATTAACAGAGTGCTTGCACTGAAATTCCAACTACTGTGTGATAAGTAGCACAGGGTGAAAGTGGTGATGTATATTAGAGGTTTCCTATGCAAAGGTTTTAATTATAGACAAGTTTTGTAATGAGACTATTCCCTAATGGGATGCAAGTGTTAATTGTTGCACGGGCGTAACGGTTCTTCCCTTCTTGGTATTCATGACATGCCCAGCTGCAGCATTTTGTTCTATCCTTCTCTCTGAAAGATATTCAGTAGAAAGTAGTATCATTTAAAAAAAATTAAAGGCATTTACTCTGTAAAACATGATTTTTGCTTAATTTGAGTAAAGGAAAACATATAAACACCATTTGTATAATCCAGTGATGTAATACACAGCTATAATATCACTGCCATGCACTTTTTTTCATACAATACACTCGTGTTCTTCAAGGCAACATAAGCTCCTTAAGCTAAAACATCCATGTTTTTTGTGTTATGCATAAGGATGACAACATGAACATGCTGAATATTTGACCTAGGAAAGTGTTTGATTGTTTTATCAGAGTTTAATTTCAGCATCCATCCAGGACTTCTGAAGATACCACTCTATCTGCTGGATATGGGCATGAGAGGGAAGCAGTAATGTAGAGGCATAAAAGTAATTAGAGCCACTCTATTGATTACTGATTAATTTGCTGCTAACTCCACTGAGTAACAATACCCCAAAAAACCCCATAAAGCAGCTAGAACTTAGTATTGGAGCTCCCTGATGCTGCTGAAAGATAATCTCTGTCAAAGTGCCACAATGTCTGGCAGCTCCCTGACCCTGTAGTGCTGGGGTACCCATGTGGGGTCTGGGAGGGTTTGGCAGCCAGGGTCTCCACCACAACCCTCAGCCCAGGACCCCGTAGTGGGGATGCAGGATCAAAATTAGCCCAGGAAGTCAGCAATCACCTGGCCTGTAAGTGCAGCTGCAGCAGGACTGGAGGGCCGTGGGAGGATGATAGGATTTGTGGGTAAATTGGTAGGGGGAGCTTTGAGAGTGGGCAGAGCCAGTCAGGGATGGCAGGGTTTGGAGAGCTGGAGGGAAGACTCAGAGAGAGGTAAGAAGTTTTTATATTCTCAGGTTGGGTTAAAGGTTTAGAAGGGGAAAAAAGAAAGGTTTTGGAGATGGGAATTGCATAAGTGCCTATTTGCCAACATGTTAAAGCAATAAGATGATGCTCATTGAGGTATTTCAGGTTAAGCATGATTCTCAGCTAAAGAAAGCATAGTGCTGCAAGTAAACTAATCATGCTCCATGTAGATTGGTTTTTTTATTTTTTGTATTTTGTGCGAGTGTTTTGGGAGATAATCTCCTTGTAGTTCATAATTTGAAGTGGAGAGCAGAAGACTAACAGAGAAAGGCTGTAGCACAGGATTAGGGATCAGAGGATCTGATTTCCATTTTGGGTGATGGTTGCTTGGATTGAGCAGATCAATTGCCAGGAAAGAGTAATGGGTTTTTTTTCCTCTCTTTGGCCATTTTGTACTAAAGATTTGCGGACCCATTTATCTTCCTGATTTCAGTGAGACTACTTGCGATAAATACAAGAACAAGCATAAACTGTTTGCTGGATTTAAACCTTAAATTAAAAGTGGGGTTTGCTGTGTTTTGTGGTGGAGGAATCTTTTTCCTGTTCTTTATGGAGTTTTACTGTGCTCGAATTTGAACATATTGGAGCATTCAGTTCTGAGCACACATTTAATACTTGAGTTGGTACCACTATCTGAGCATGAAAGCAATAGCCAAATTCTGGGTAGAGGATGCATTATCTGTAAGAGTGGCAAGCTAGACAAAGGAGACCTATTACAAATAATTGTGATACTGTTAACTTCACCCCAAAGAATTATGAAGTCTTTACCAAATTATGAGGAACTGAATGTCTTTGTGTAGCTTCAAAAAACACTGCTGTCTTGATATGTTATGATGTTTGTTGAGACAAATTGCTCTGAAGTGTTGCCAGTAACTTCTGTGTGAAAGGGCAGCCATGAATTAAATTTATTAACTTATTGTTCAGAAAATAGAGACAATTTCGTTCTTATACTGCAACACCCAAATTTCCCTGGAAATACTTGATTAACTTAACAGACAATGAAGGACACACCGAGTTATCATAACCTAACCTATCTTAAAATTCTTTGCTCTCTGTAACAGCAGAATTTAGCTCTTTTAGGATTTTTTTTCTTTACTTGGCCTTCTGAGGGCAGTACTACGAATTTAAAGTGGTTAAACAAACGCAGGTGTGGTGTGGAGTGGCTATTTTGCCAATGGCTGGTGCTCCTGACTTTGCTCTTTCCCAGAGGTCAGTAAGTATGTTCAGGTGTTGTTACAGCGTCCTCTTGCTTTTGAGAAAAGAAGGTATTGTTAGAGGGACTGTAACAGGTAACCTTTTAGTTAAACAACAAACTTTGTTGTTTGGATGCTGCAGCTCCTATCAGTGGAGTATCTAAAAGCCTCGAGCGGGCTGAGGTAGTGCAGAAACAGAATTAACAGTCACAAAAAGTTGAGAGACAAAAAAGCAAAAGCAGAGGAGGGAACACTGACTTAATAAATCAATAGAAAAATCTATTCTGGAGGCAGGAATTATGGATATAGTAGTTTTTAATCACTTTTACTCTGAAGAAGAGTGGGAAGAGTGATGGAATTATCAGAATAGCTTTATTAAAGTAGTGAAGAGTTAGGCAAAAGATGTATTAGAAAGCCAGTGAAAGAAATAAGAATAAAAAAGGGTAGGAGAAGCTTAAGTGAGACCGAAAAAAATATAATTTGCTAGAAGAAAGTAGGAATTTCTTTTTTAAACAAAGAAAATCAAGTATAAGAAAGAGATCCAGCATGCTGACCTGGAGAAGAGCTAAATGTTGGTACCTTTTCAGAGTAAAAAGGTGGGTACCATAGTAAACCTTAAGTTGATGTGCAGTTGTTGGAAGGGTGGGCAGATGCTTGTGTAAATAATTTTTGGAGGGTGTGTATAGTTCTTCATATGATACTTTTCTCTGATAGCCCCAGTTAGTGAAGTTAGAAGTTTACCAGAGTTCTTCATAACTTTATGGATATAACTTGTCACTCTATTCCCAGTTTTGAGTGTGAATGGAAGGTTTTAATGCCTTTCTGGGTGTGCACACTGATGGTAGCTGTCCCAAATTCTCTGTGAAGTCCCATTCCTGCCTTACCTTGGTATGTTGGTGGTAACAGTTGGGCCTGCAGTGTGATGATATATTAACAGCAGACTTCAGAAAAGAAGCAGAGAAGGGTAAACCCTGTGTTCTCACCTTTTCCATTCTTCAGCCTTGATTAAGGGTGGAGTAACTGAAAGGTACAATTGATGAATTGTACTAACTAACAGGCTGTTCATTGTGGCGTTCTCAGGGTTTGGTAGAACCTTTCCTGGTTTGTTTGTTCACTTTTCTTCGCCCCCCCCCCCAATTGTTTTAGCATTCTAACCTGCACCTATTCCTATAATATTGAGAACAAAAGTTTTTTCTGCAAACAAGTAATTTCCTTCCTCTCAGGCTCTATTTCACTAATTCTTCTGACAACCATGCAGCACCTAGGTGTGCTGCAAAGCCCTGCCTGAGGTGGAATTTTTTGCCTAGTCCAGATAAATTATATTTGCTGCATCTTGTCTTTTTATGGATTTCTTTTTTTTAGAGTAACCATAGAGATGGATTAAGCTCAATTTCTGTAATTGGACATTTATTCCACTATGTAAATTTTTCTCTGTCAAACTTGATCGTAAAAAAGACAAACATGAATACTGCTTTTCCTTTCTTCCTTTTTCTCTGCACGGATTTTTTTCTTTGGACCACTCACGGATCTGTTGGCTCATGGCCCTATGCTATGACTTCCTGTTCCTACCGTGCTTGTGGTCATAACACCTCCATGGCTCCAACTTCAAAAATGTGTCAGGCAGAAAGATTGTGTTAGAATTTATAGGTTTAATTGCCCTTATTTAGCTGAGCAAGTAGGCAGATCATAACAATGTGCTGGACAACAGAGTGTACACATCTTTAGAAGATTTTGGTGGTACTTGTCTTTTTCTCAGCAACTGTTCTCTCAGACAGATGTGCCCTCTCGTGTAGGTGGACTCAGAAAGGATGTGATAGTGGATAATATAGTAATACTAATATAGATTAGGCCTCTAGTACATAGTGCACTACTACTGTGATTGTAGGAAGCCGTGATAAAGGGGTTAAATTTGACTTTTCATTTCTAGTGGAACAAACTTACCTCAAGAATCTCTTAACTACATTAAAATAACAAGACTCTATTTTAAAAATGGCTAATTTGTGGACATTTGGTTATTTGTATACTTTTTTTTGCTAACTCTCACTCGTATCACTTCAAATTAGTTCAAACCAGGCTGTCATTTTCTAGAAGCAAAATGGACTGTGACCATCTCACAATACCCAGAAAGCATTGCAGCAGGTAATATTATTATGATAGTAATGGAACTTGCTGCCTTCTTGTAGCCAATGGTGTTCAGAAAAAAATCCTGTGTATTTATTAATACAAAATACTCCAAGAATTAGTGCCCACTCACATTAAAATTGATTTATGACCGGTGTCTTCTTTATAGCCAGACTGATCACTGTTTATTTGCCTCTTACTAAAAGTCTGTTAGCGAGAGATTGTCAGCCTCTTGGGTGGGTGCTGGCCTGTGTAACCATGAATATGTTAGAATTTAGCAGAAACTTTCAGTGACTGTTGCAGTCTCTTTTCCTTACTCCCTTTGAGCCAGTTCACTGGTACACGAGCTGCCATCGCATCCTGCTGCGCTTAGAACTGCAAAGAATAATACTTGACTTTAAAAGAAATTTCAGCTTGTAAATGAAGATATACCATATATCTGGATTTCAGCTGTTAATTTGGTTAAAAATATATCATAACAGTTTAACTGTAAGGTTTTCATTAGATCTCGGTTGGATGGATGTACACAACTTAAAGGCTCGAGGCACAGCTTTTTTTCCTTGTTTTTATGTTCCACTACATGTTACTCTGTCACAGTATGAAGAGGCAGCATTTTCCCAAAGCAGAAGTTTACAGCTTGTTAGGTACAGACTGATAGATATGAATTGTTTGCTTTGTTTTTTTTTGTCTTAACAGTTTAATTTCTTCAGCGAGAAAAATTTATGCCTGCATGTGAATTAAGATTGATTCTTCACTCAAAACAAAATATATCAGAAATGCACACCATAATTGCTTCCTTTTTATCACAATATTGTACCAGCTTGCCTTCTTTTTCCAGCCAACCTCCTCAGACCATCCAGAACCGCCAAAACATCTGAGATAATACACATTCAATTACAGTATTATAAAGATGAACCATCTGTCCTAAGCTTTCCAGTGCTACACGAGAATGAAAATAGGAACATGAAAAATCTCAGATAGGTTGTTATAAGTCCCAACATGACATAAGTAAATTGAGTTAAGTCAGTCCCTAGTATGGTTAAATAGCCATCGCAGATTTTGCCACCTACAATTAAAACCAAAATTAGAAAGACTATGTCAGACATGCTGTGGAATCCACTGAGAGCAAAGGAAAGTAAATTGTTTCAGTGCACTCAACAACTAGTGGTAATTTTATCAAAGCTTTGTTTTTCAAATAAAACCCAACTCAATCTACATTTAAGGAGTCTAGAGGTAGGCTTTCTTTCTGTTATGCTTTACTCTACAGTAAGGGAAAGGATAACTCTTCACTCTTAATACTTATTAAGAGAAGGACACTCTTCACTCTTATTCACATTACCTGGTTTCTCTTCCATCTTCCACTTATTTTCAGTAGAGCTGTGTTTACACAGGTATAACCTATTCCTTATACTGCAATGTATCTGAGGTTCCTCTTGCACTGATAGGAACAAAGCTGTGTGCAGAAAATGAAGAGCTGTATATCCCACAGTTGGTGCTTTATATTCATTGTTGGCTTTTAAATAGTTCTATCTCTCAGTGCAGCTCTTACCTAAGACCTTTATTTAGACATATTTTGAGCCTAGGTGTGCTATATTTGCTAAGCTAAAATAAATTTAGTAGTACGTGAGGGTTATACTATCTAATTTAGGCCTATTTACTTTTTTTAATGATCACTAGAATGATTTTTACTTTTTGTGAAAGATAATTAACATCCTCCACTTGTGCAGAAGCATGAGGGGGAGGAGAGCTGAACAGAGGGAGAAGAATAGTTTCCACTGCCTAGTTAGTTCTTATCCTAATGACATTCCTGATGTCTTAAATAGAAATTCACTGTATACAAAATGTTAGCAAGAGATACAAAAGAATTTCTGTTCCACAGGTACAGTGTTTATGTTAAAAAAGAAAAAAAAAAGGGCAGGAAAAAAGTGGAGCAGGAAGGCAGAAGGAAAATCTGGATCATGAACTGATGAAGAGTTGTCCCATAAAAAAGAAGTTGTGGGTTTGTTTTTGTTCTTTCACCTTCCAGTCAGAAAATAACCTCTTCTGTCATCCAGTGTGGTGTGTGGTTTCATGTGTTAGCAAAGAGAGGATGAGGACATGCCACAGCCAGTAGATTGATCCCTTTTTGTATGGGTAAGAAAGCTCTATGTTTAGCTGGGAGCAGGATTGTCCATCTCCAGCTCAGTCTGAGCTGCAGCTTTATCAACAGAAATTCCCTTCTTCTCACCCATTCCTTGAGCACACCTGCAGGAACTCTGTGGAGTAGAAAAGTTCTTTGCCTTTGGTCACATTTAGGGAAGAGGGCTGTCAACAGCTTCACACCATCGTTGATACCCCTGTGAGTGGGAAAGATCCAGCCCCTGAAATGGCTGCACTGCTTGGAATAGAAACAGCTGCTTCCCAAAGTGCAGGGCATCTAAAATGCCTGTTCCTCTCTACACTGGTCACATTTAGGGCTGGAGCTCTGTGAACCCTGTGTCCCAGGTTCTTGTTCCCAGCCTCTCTGAAGGCAAGGCTTTCCTCCACCCTCATTTGTGATTTCAGCCCCTGAAAAGATAGGTAAGTTTGCAGGGGAGGGAGGTCTTTGTGCCCTAACCAGGTGATCAAGCTGCTGGTGCGTGCTGATACAGTCCCACCAAAGTCAAACTAGATCCAGCAGACTTCCTTAAAATGGTTAGACTTTTGCAAATTAGTAGAGGCCTTCTGCTCCTTGGGACACCAAATTTCATACCTAACATAGTCCTCTTTCTCTGTTGCAGAGAGTACAATTTGAGTTTCTCACAACGAACAAGCTGTTACATATGAAAAGCTAGGTACGATGGTAATGAAGCATGAAGTTCTTAAACTGTCCTTATATTTGAAAAGGCCAGTTAATAGTATCTTATATTTAATAAGAATTGAAAGATACAGGAGAAAAAGCATCACCAAGTCGTATTTTAAGTCTACTGTGCTAAAGCATGAGGAGGTGACAACACAGGCATAGCCCTGGATAAGGACTAGGAGCTTGCAGTTTTATTGTATACTTTTAAGGCAGTTATTTTAATATCTTTTTTCCCCTCACTTCACTAAATGTGACACATTTGTTTGTTTTCCTGATGTTTTTTTCCTGTTGAAACTTTGGACTTCCACGGTCTTCTGATGTCTATGCACAGAATCTAAAACCATTGCACATGCAGTTCATTTGAGCTTTTGCACTTCATTTCAGTAAAATAAACCAAGATGTACATAGTTACCAGTCATTATTATAGGGAGGAAAGATGACACCATAGGCAAGAGAGGGAGAACCAAAAATTTATTGTTAACCTAACGAAAAATGGTAAGACCTAATCACAGTATGACAGTTGTCATTAGTTCAGCCATACGAGCACGGTTCAAATTAGAACAGAAAAGCCTCACTAATAATGTCATTAAAATTGTTTGTGTTATGCCTGCCCATCCAATAAATATTTTTGTAACAGGCACACCCACATGCTGCTGCTGACTTAGGAAGCTTTCAAAATGAGACAGCGAACCTAAATATAAATATATTTTGAAAGGTGATTTGAATCAGCAATGTGATCCTGAGATTTTCAGAGGCACACATCAAGATGGAGTAGTTAATTTTGGTATCCAAACCTGAATGCAAATCAAACGTTGACTGATAGTTCAGGATAATCAACCACATTTATTGCATTTAGATGTGTATTCTTTGCTGAAACAAGGTCAGATGCTGAACTAAAGCTTCAGTGTTGTAAAGTTCACACATTATGATGTGATAGTAAATGCTGGGCTGGTTACAACGTTACTGTTTATTTAATGATGAGTTTAAGAAGGTGGAAGTGATATTCTATAAAATCATAGGAGTTCTTTTTAGGACTAATCAGGTAGTCCTAAAATAATGAGTGAGAACTGTTAGAGTTATAATTAGTCCTTTTTTTTTCTTTTTTTTTTTTAATAAATCAAGAGGTGTTTTGTTTTGCTTGTACCCTCCTATTTAAGATTCCTAATTTTTTTGTGTCTGTTAATATAAAACATTATTTTAAACTCTTTTTAGTTCCATAATCAATGATCTTGCTAAGATACTAGGACTTTATTGTCATCTGCATATGAAATACGGGATATCTTATGAATAACATCGAAACCAGAAAGCTTATACGTGCATTTTTGGGAGATTTTATGTAGTAACCCTGTTTGGCTTGAAGGTATTGAACCCTCTTATGCTCCTTTGGGCTGGGATACAGTCAATTTTCTTGAATTCAGATTGAATTCAGGAACGTACAACTATTTTCTTTTTGGATAGAGACATACATAAAGAGAAATCAGTGTCTTTTCATATATAGAGGTGGGTTTGGCATTCGGGACAAAATTGAATTCTCCAAGAATACAAGAAGGAAAGATTTGTATTCATATTAATTCATAGTTCATGTTGACAGGACTTGTATCTTCAATTATATTCCAAGATTTCATAGTTGTGTGAACTCTTTAAAAAACCTGATTTTTAAACCGTCTTATAGGTAGTGTTTTACTTATGTAACTCAGCATTTTCCTTTCTTTGGTTTGAAGCTTTTTGGTGATACCTGTCTTGTTTAGTTTTACTTGGTCCTACAGTGCACTTGTTCTATGTGCTGACCATACAACCTGCTGGTAGGTTTGTATTTTTCCCCCTCAGCTGAGTAGTAGTTCATCAGGAATAAAGACTTGAGAAACTTTGTTTGCATACATATATATACACACACACATGCATGTGTGTATATGGATGTGCATGGATATGTCTATAGCTCTCTCTCTCTCTCTCTCTAGAATTACGTAGTTCCTACCTTTGCTCTCACTTAAAGCTCCTGATCAGTAGTCACATCACAGAGGTCACACAGCAACATTTTGGCGCAGTCTGTTTACGGGCTACTGATGAACTTGGATAAATTTTAATCTGCAGTATGAGGAAGATTTAATGAAAATGTGTGTTTATACAGCAGCTTAATGGTGAAGATTTCCTCCCTAAGTTTGGTTTAAGATCATCCTAGGATACTTAATATATAGCCTAAAATTCAGTGCAAGTGCTATCTGCGGTCTAGATTTTCTATTCCAGTTTCCTAATGGCATATTAAAATGTCACTGAAATGAAAGAATGCAGAATGGAGCTTTTGTGTGTCTTGCTCTATATTTTTTAACATACTAATTTAGTCAGTGGTAGCTTCCAGAAATAAAAATACCACAACATATAAGGAAAATGCACAAATATGTAAAGTGACCCTAAGCCAAATGTCTCCAACTATGCAGCTGAAAGTTCTCCATCATTTTGTAAAATACATAAACTCATATTTTAACTTCAGGAGTTTCCAGAGATGCTTTCAAAACTTCAATGCAATTACAAACTAGCCATAAACATATATTTATGTATCAGCCCTCTACCCTTAGAACTTGGTGCCTAATTTCTAACAAATTTTTTATTTGATGAATATTTTACCTTTTGTTTTTGAATTGATCAGGGCACAATATAGAAGAACACCTAGTTATTGTTAAAAAATATTAGTTTAATAGTTTTCACTAATATACATTGCTTTGACATAAAATGTGCTCCAACAGCTCATAAGTATTTGGTGAGCTAGGCTGGGTAGTACAAACAGAACATATGTTTAAAGATGTTTATAATATGATTTGTTTTCTTTCTTAACCACTAGACATTCTGCAAAGCATATAAAAATAATATGTAAAATAATAAGCAGAAAGAATGAATATGAGTGACCTTTTTTAGCTGTGATTTCTTTCAAGACAAGAGTTTGTTGGTTTTTCTTTCTGTAATTAGACATAAAAGCTCTTCAGAGAGAAAAATAAACAGAGTGTTTTAAATACCTCTTTAGAAATTCTTTTTTATTACAAAACCAGCTTTAACTGCTTGGTTTCTTATGCTGCAAAATACCTAAAAATACTTGTTGTATGGTGGGATTTTTGATTTTTAATTTTTTTTTTAATTCTGAAGTGCTTGTTTCTGTGAAACAGCTGATGATAACTCCACCAAATCCTGCAGGAGGAATTTCATCCGAAGTTCCCAAATCCAGCAATGCATTTTCAGAAAGATGTCACAGAGACAGTGTTTGTCAAATGTGTATTATATTGTTCTTTAATGGAATAGAGGTTGCCTTGGCTTATTTGTCAACTTCAATGTATATAATTCAAAACTCACCTTCTATTCTCAGATATTTGTAGGTTTTTTTCTCTGTTTGAAGCTGCCAGTAGATGCAGTAGAATTTTCAAAAGTCAACCCACATTCCCCACAACCTTTTTTCAGGAGCTGTGCATCTGTTCAGAGTTTGGCTATAAAGATTAAATCTAAAAAACCATCACACATATATACCCAGATGTTTAGACCAAAGAAGTATGGACAGGAATATGACTGCTGTGATAAGTCAGATGGTTTTCAAGGTCTCAACTTTCCATATGGTTGTAATGATCAGAAGAATTATTAGCAAATACTCACAACAGTGCTTGTTTTAGAGAGTCCATATCCTTATAAATAGTTTTGGCTTTCATGTAATATTTCAGTCATATACTAAGAGAGGCTTTACTCAGTTTATACACGAGTTGTCTGTTACTTTATACTGTAGTTTTTACTTTTGGCCTTCGCCTTCTCTCGTTCCTTCCTCTGTCTGTAGTACATTTTAACTAACCAGTTTCTTTTTCATGTAAAACCTAATGTAAATCATGTTATATCCAAATCTGCCCTGTGGACAACCATAGCCAAATTCCATTTGGAGCCTCCGCTGTTATTGTGTACTTAAAAGTAATATTGAACTACTGAAATTTTTACCATTTACTTGTATCTTTCTCATGTCTTCAGACTAAAATAACATTATCATTTTGCCCCTGACATTCAGTATCCCTCTACTGTATTTTTAATGTTTCGCTCATTTATGTTTAATAGCGGTGTAGCAGATATCATTTTGAGGTCGTGTCCATGTGGCACAACAGGTACTCATGTTAGCTTTGAACGAAGCTTGATTTCTCCGGAGCCTTAAATTTACTTGACTCACGGGCAGAAATGATAGAGGTGATGAAAATGTGGAACTTCAGTGTTTGGATTTCAAAACATCCAGTTTGAAAACTGTCTGGTATCTGTCTTAGAGCAGGCAAGGAAGGGGCTCTGAAAAAGTGTTTGTCTTCTCCATGTCAATTCACAGTTGTACAGGGGCTGACGTGAGTTATTTGACACAGTAACCTTGAGTTACTTTCAAGATTTTATTGACAACTGCAGCCCTTTGCCAAATCTGACTTTATTTTTACACAACTTCTGACTGTCCTTGTTAGGATACATTAGTGTCAAACTGAGGAATGCTGATTAGGGAAGACAAGTCATGTACAGGCTCGCTATCACAGTCCCATTTAAATGAGACTATAACGTATTTTGGCTCTATGGAGAAGATATAATTTTAGATATCTTCTCCCTTCCTTCCCTCTTCCCTCACCCTCTTCTTTGATAAGCAATAGTTTGGTGAAAATTAAATATCTGCCAAGGTTGAAAATAAATAAGTCTGCACAGCTAGGGTTGGACTCAAGGCAGGACAGCAGAGAGAAATAGACTTCTTTTCGAAAAGTGCAGTGACAGGACAATCAAAACATATAGCAAAAGATATATGAGAAATTATGAACTCATACTCAGGTGTGACAGAACTCAAGGATAAAATTTTCAAGAGGTTTGCTTCACTTTCCTTTTTGTGAATAGAAGGTCTATTAATTCAATACAATTATAAGAAGCCAATGCAAATTGTTCAAATCATAAGAAACTTTCATGTTTGGTGGTTTTTTTTTAAACCCTAGAGATAGACATATAAAAAATTATATACCTTTGTTTTCGAAATTTTAGTGTTCTCTATTCAGAATTTTAGTGTTAATGGAGCTATTGTAACATTTGTCAGAAAATTAAATGGGAAAACAAGAAAATAAGAGAAGATTGCACTAACCTAGGGGCAAAGTGAATCGTCCCCTTCCAAATTAGTCTGTGCCATTGACATCTCAGTGCTGAGCTGCTCTGAATAATTCAGGCATAGCTTTTCAGGATCATCTCAGTTGTAGATGGGATGGTTTATTGCAAGTGTTGTTGCAGATAATACAGACAACTGAAGAAAACTACTTCAGTGATCATGGCTTTAGTCCTGTTACTGTCTACTTTGATTTTGACAGAGGTGAGTGCAAATACATTTGCTACTCATGCAATTTGTTTGTTAAGTGTCAAAAAAGAAAAACATCTGCACGTACTTGTAAATATATGCTAGATCTCCTTCTTTGCTGACTTTATATTTAGAGCTCCTAAGTGGCCATTCTCTACAGGTTGAGGTGTAAATTGCAAACTGACTATGAATTATATCTGTCAGTATTCATTGGCATGAATAAACAAAAATAAGCTTGGGCTTTTCCTGACAGAATTTAGCTTTCCTTTTCAGTAAAAACTGAGATGTAAATTAATTTAGAAGAATTCATGTCTTTCCTCTTGTGTTCAAGGTGGTAGTTTCAAACTTGTTTCTTTAATTCAGGAGTTAGATTTCAAGTTTTTTAAGGAGTCAAGAATAACCTTTGCTATTGTCATATGCCCCTGCTCTATTAGTGCATGGAGGCTTGGAAAGCTGTGTTACAGAGCCCCATTGTACTACATATTGTTTACACGTGCCTATTAAAAAAAAAATCCACTTATTAAGATCTCAAGTTTTCACAAGAAGAAATTGTGCAATGTTTTATGTATATCTCCATCCATTATTATTCACTGGGATTCAAGTTCAAAAATGTGTGAACTGGTTACTTTTAAATTTTAAATTGCACATGGGTTTAGATGATAAGTAATTCATCCTGGTTTTTTATCCTTAAGGAAGTAGTTCATACAAATCCTGACACTTGTGAGGTGTGGCATCCCAGCAGGAATTTTATTAGAAACTATGGTAATTCCATAGGGCAAGGTAAAAGATACTACTGCTGTCATGCTATACCTTGATAAATATAAGTTAACTTGAGTCATTGCAGTAAATGCAGTTCTTCAGACCTGGCATTAAGGTGAGAATTTGTCTTTGTTGTTGCTCTTTGATAATGTTCTTCTTAAAAATCTAATTTGTGCAAATTTCTGCTTAAGTAGCTTTAAAAAAAACGCTCTCATTTTCAAATTGCTTTTTCAGTATTTTTTTTTTTTTGTAAGACACAAATAGAAAAAAATATAATCCTGGTTCCTGCAGGTCATAGGCTAAAATATGGCTAAGAATATTCTTGTATCCTTTGCTGTATTGGAATATTACCTAAGAAACAGATAATTAATAAAATGTCATATATAAACCTATTGGAAACCAAAGTTTACATCCAGTGTTGTTAGTGATATATTTTGGTTTGATGTCCAGTAGAAGCTGAACACTCATACTAACAAACAAAGCAGTGATTCCCCTGTTTATGGATGCACAGAAGCCTTTTGATCAGTCCCCACATAGTAACTCTAAAATATAGGTATTCCAAGTGAGAAAAAATTTTATAACTTTTATCGTCAGGACTGTGATAAATACTGAGTGAATTGTAATTTTCTCCCCCTACACACCACTTTAATTAGAAATAGTTCTTTGTATAGTTCTGTAGTTCTTCAAAGTTTTCATAACTTTGAGCTGACTTTCATCTCTGTTCAGGTAAGTTCATCATGGTAATAACATTTTACAGTCTTTCCAAGTTTTCATTTTCACCTGTTTTATGAACACCTTCATAACAACCTAAAGGGCTCTTCTTCTATGCCAAAATGCTAATCAAATAACTCTTCTATTACTAATAAAACGTGTAGAATTTTTTCCCCTTTAACTGAAGCTTTTGTGTATATGTATAACAAATTTCCTGGTGAGAGAGACTGTCAAGAAAAACGGGTAGAAGAGTTTGCATATCTTTCTACTAGCTTAATTTGATATTTCAAAGAATATGAAATTCATGCAGCAAAGCATGTAGCATGTGGATTTAAACATGTGCTTATGCTCCTTTCTATTCTGCACAGTACTAAAATAACAAATTTAAAATTAAATATATATAAGAGTTTAAATAAGTGTTAAATCACTGTTCCCATTAGAATTACTGTTTTGACAGGCAGGCTCTAACGATTAAACACGTTGCTGAATTAGAGTCTTAAGCATCTGCCTAATTTAAGCAGTAAATCCTATTGAAGCAAATGAGTCTTATCCTGATTAAGTCTCTTAGTGAACTGGGTGAAAGCGAGAGACTGATAATCCTGGGTAACCTTAAAGTCTGGCAAGCAGACTCCAAAATGAGTTCAGACAGTGAAATATGAATTATAGCTCCCCAGTTAGCCATGTCTAGAAGCACAAATTTCAAATGGTGCCAATCTCTTTATTGAGCAGATGAATCATTCTGGAGAACAGCTGGAGAATAAATCTATTAAAGCAGGTGGCTACGTGTAATCTAAAAGAGCAACATGTAAATGCTGCTGGGGGCAGGCACTGGACTCTGTGGTGGGTCCCAGGGGGTTTCTGGGCTGCCCTTGCCCTGAGCAGGGCTGAGCTGGGTTCCCAGGGCGCCCATTGCCCAGCCTGTTTGAGCTCCAGTTCCGGGAATGCTGCTGGGAAAGGCACTGGCAGCCCCAGGGATACTGTGAGAGCTGTGGGGAACCTTCCACCCCTTCCCTGGAAGCAGGGAGAAGGGAGCAGGTCACAGTATGCAAATGAATGCAAAGAAATCTGAACTGACACTGACAAGGAAAGGACCCACCACCAGCATCCCACCCCTCCCAGAGAGAGCTGAGGACATTGATGGGTCACACTCCCCACCTCTCTGCTTGGGGAACACCATCCGACCCAGACAGGTTTTGGCAATGTAGGCATAACATAGAAAGGATGGATCCTTAAGGTCTTTTCTAATATGGTCACAGGACCCGAGGGAATGGCCTGAAGTTATGTCAGGGGAGGTTTAGGTTGGATATTAGAAAAAAGTTCTTCACCCAGAGCGTGGTTGGGCACTGGAACAGGCTCCCCAGGGCAGTGGTCACAGCACCAAGCCTGACAGAGCTCAAGAAGTGTTGGACAATGCTCTCAGGCACGTGGTGTGACTCTTGGGGACAGTCCTGTGCAGAGCCAGGAGTTGGACTCAATTATCCTTGTGAGTCCCTTCCAACTCAGCATATTCTGCAATTCTTTGACAAATATAAGTGTAAAAATTTTAATAATTGTGAATTTTCTGTATTAGATTATTTGGACCAATGGAATGCTAAAACATTAACTAGACTGATAATAAATCCTCATCCACATATATGGTATGCTCACTTTTACCTAGAATGAGATTTTAAGTGTGACATTCCCTCACAGCAGGTGATGGTAATGCAAATTTAATTTTTTGCAGTCATGTCTGAAAAGCACTTTCTTCCCAGCTCATAGGGGAAGTGGGGAGAAACCTTGCAAATTCAGTTTAAAGCTGTTAAAACTGAGAAGGTTGTCCCATTGCTTGAGGTGTTTTGTCTTTTTGGTGTTTGTGGGAGTGTGTGTGGTTTATTTGCTAAAAAAGACTACACTTCAGCTGAAGTCTGTCAGGTGTCTGCTATCTGGAATAACAGTTTTCATTGATGTTTTGTTGTTTGAAATTCCTAGGAAACTTAAGATGCAGGGTTTTGGCAGCTACTGCTCTTTTTCTGTTCTCAGAATAACATGTTTTGCTGGTAATTTGTAAAGTTTCAGAGACCAGTCTCACTGAAATGATCCGGTTTGAGACTTTTCAACACTTTTATAACTCTTCTTGCCTCCCCCCTCCCCCAACACAGCAAACAGTGACTTTTGGTCATGGAGATTATTTAACCTAGATCTTTTTAATGACCTATTCGATAGTTCAGCCCCAGAAGGAGCTGGGGTGTTAGGACCTTTCTGGATTAAAAGACAAAAAGAGCTGTAGTCTTTTTTTTTTTTTTACCATGTATTTATTTTTGCTTCTGTAGTCTGGGCTATATGGAAATTCCTAAAAACTTTCTAAAAATGTCCCTTGGGATTTCTTTTGTTCTGTCAAGAGAAGAAAGGTCTGATCATTGGGACTCAGTTGCTTTGAGAGAGATTACCCTCTATCCAATTTTCCTGCCTCAGTGTGTGATGTTAATTGAACATCTGGAAGAACAGCATGTCCTTTCTCCCAGGTTCAGGTTGAGAACTCTTATCTTGCTCCCAACAGAGAACTTGAGTTTCAAGTGCATATATGTGTGCATGAGTTCTCTTCTATTCCCCTGACAAATGATTGTTCCCGTGTTTTAGTTTTAATTCATTCTGTGCTTCCCATCAGGCAAATTTAAAAGAGTAGGCCTGTTTCTATTTAAAGTTCTGTATGATTATTAAGAGACAAAAGGGAAAAACACACAGGTAAAAAGCACAAAAAAAGAATGTTTTCAACTTTTGAGAGACAGTTATGGAAGAATATCACAGTAAAAGTTCATTTGTGTGTGCTCCTAATAAGGCTCTTGGGGTCAGAGAAATATCATCCAAAGCATTCAGGCCTGCATGTTTCTTTTATAATCTTGTTTTGAAATTTTATCATGGCCTAATACTTTAATTTTTCATTTTACATATGGTACTAGACTGTAGAGCTGGTTTAGTATTTGTTTCATTTTTGGAATGACAGAGTGCACTGGGAAGGTGGGAGAAAAATATTTGGTTCCAAATTAGAGAATTTGGGTTTTGTTCCTGTCATAATTGCATAGTGCAAGAGGCTCAAGGCTAACTGAGTTTAGCTAAAATAAGATCACATGTACCATCAACTTCTCATGTCAGAGGTAAACATATCAATTCAGTAGTTTGCCTTTCTTCAAAAAATGGAGTTGAGACATGTTCATATTCTTGTTTCCCACCTTGTAACTGTGGGAAGAATAAATCAAAACTTCCTGAACTCAGCTCTTAACGCATTTTGTTGTCTCACACTGCCCTTGTTTTCTTCTCCCATGGAATCAAATACTATTTCCTAATTATGACAGAAAGTGAACAGCTGAGCTACTACAGGCTTTTCCTCTTGTTGGATTTAGCAAACAAGGTACTCGATGATTGCAGCAGATGTCTCTGATTTGAGCCTTTTACCTCTTTCCATGGAGAAAATGCTAGGGATGATCAAAACTTGGAGACAAGCCTGCAAATACCAGGAGCGATGCATTAGGATGGCCAGCAGCCCTAGGAATTCAGCCATTAATCCCAGAGGCTAATTTTCTGATCAGCCATGCTGATTGCGTATTCCTTTTGTGTTGTTTGTTTGTTTTTAATAGCATATTCTGCTGTTCTCTCCTCTTGCCTGCTGTTCTTCCCTCTCCAGAAATGTATTCATCTATGTTTGAAGACATGATTCCCTCACTCCCAAAGGACTCGTGATTCTTTTCAGGGACAGGGACAATGGGGTTGAAAACTCCTCAAGTTTGTGAATGACACTAATTTAAGTGGCACGGTGGTTGCTCTGGAAGGAAGGGATTCCATCCAGAGGGATCTTTTACAGGCTTTAGAATGGTGCCCATGTGAACCCCATGAGGTCCAACAAGGTCACATGCAGCGTCCTGCATGTGAGCTGGGACGATCCCCAGAAAGAGGGATGGGAGATGGCACAGTTGGCTGCCAGTGCCCCACAGGTGGTGCTGGCAGGGGTGGGGATGTGTTTGGTAGGGCTGATTGACTGCAATGATTATGGCTGCCACTGAATAATTGTACAGAACGATCTTCAGCAGAGACACGAAAGGCTTTTTCCTCCTGGTAGAGCCTTCAGGAAATGTGACAATATATATGTCTCAGTATCCACTGATTACAAATTAATAGACAAGGCGAGCATACTAAGTTCTGGCAGGGCAAATCCTGTATGTTAAGTAGCACAAAGAAACAGCTGCAGTGTTTTGGCCTTGTTGTGAGCTCACACTGATTGCATGAAGCTCACTGCTGATCTTCTGCTGGGATATATGGAATAGGAGACTCGATTACAAAAAGTGCTAAGTACGGTTTTATGCTAAATTTCCATTTGCTTCTTGAGATTTGACTGGATAAAACTAAATGTCTTGTTCTGGGTTATTGTTTTTAAGAGTATAACAGCCGTTACCCAATGTGGTGTGCCTCTAGAGGAATGATAAATATACCAAAGGCAGCTTATGTGGGACATGCTGCTGTATTTACGACATTGTATAAAGATATCTGCGCTCATTTGAATATCGTTCCCGATTTGGAACTTTTTGGCTTCTCTCTATGATCTGAGCGATGGGTTGGGTTTGGGTTGGGTTTTGGGTTGTTTGTTTTTTGTTTGGTTGGTTGATTTTTTGTTTTGTTGGTTTATTTTTTGTTTTGTTTTGGTTTTTTTCCTGCTCATCAGGCTTTTGAGTCATCAGATTTCCCACTGAACACTTCCCAGTTACCTTGAAGGATTTTGAGATACGTCATTTCTGTCACATTCATAAACTTCTGTGGCTCCTTGGTGGGTATACTGGGTGAAATTGGAGTGTATTACTCCTTCAAGATGGAAGAGTATTGAAAACACACCTTTCTTTTTTCTTCATGAATATTGAAATGTGTTTTTTTCCTCTTCCATTCTGTGTGCTTCTTGTTGAATTCTTAGTATTACTGCAGACACCTTTCACTAGACCAGGTTGCTCAGAGCCCCATCCAACCTGGCCTTGAACACTTGAACAGGGATGGGACATCCACAACTTCTCTGGGCAACCTGTGCCAGTGCCTCAGCACTCTTCACAGTAAAGGATGTTTTCCTAACATCTAATCTAAAACTACCCATTTTGAGTTTGAAGCCATTCTCCCTTCTCCTGTCACTACAGGCCCTTGTAAATAGTCTCTCTCCATCTTTCTTGTCAGCTCCCTTCAGGTACAGGAAGGCTGCAATTAGGTCACTCCAAAGCCTTTTCTTCTCCAGGCTGAGCAATCCCAATTCTTTCATCCTTCCCTCCTAGCAGAGCTGCTCCACTCTCATCACCTTGGTGTCCTCCTCTGGACTCGCTCCAACAGGTCCATGTCCTTCCTGTGCTGGGACCCCAGAGCTGGAGGCAGCACTGCAGGTGAGGTCTCACCAGAGCAGAGCAGAGGGGCAGAATCCCCTCCCTCCCCTGCTGCCCACACTGCTTTGGATGCAGCCCAGGACACGGGGAGTTTCTGGGCTGAAAAATGTCGGAGGGATGAGATAAAGTAGCTGCCTGGTCTAGTGTGCAGCTGTAGTGTGCTCTTCAGCTATATAACCCCTATACTATTGATATCTTTTCCCCTCCAGCCAGCAGGTTGATCTGAAGAAGCATTAACTACTTCTGTAGAGGTTTTTTTAAAGGGCAGTGTTCTGAAGAAGCTGAGGTTTAAGATGGAAATACATTTTTCCACTGATATTATTAGACTTCTGAGAATAAATGCTGACCTAATTAGTGCTGGAAGGTTTCCCAAGCCTTTCTTTACAGAAAGGGACAGGTAGTGCCAACCCTTTAGGCCTTGAGTGGGTGGTATGTGGCATGAAATTTAGAATACTTCCTCTTTCCTCTTGAATTGGTTTGAATCTGTCCAGAGGTGGTATGGACTGAATTCTTTAAGGAATGACTTCATTTCGGAAAGCAAGGGAAAATGTGGTTGAGAAGTATCACATCACTGGCTTGAGTGAGGTTTGGAAGTTGTGTCCATAGATGCAGTTTCCATGAGCAAAGTCATCTAAAGTCCTGTCTCAGCTATCTCCTCTGAGAGCTTTGAGGTTTGATATGGTTATCACCAAATTGGAAAGTCATTTCTCAGAAAACTAAACTGTTAATATTTTAAAGTATACAGGGAACTGAAAGGGTTCTCCCCCACACACACACTTTTTTTCCTGTGAACGGATAGTTACTGTTTTCTTGGATATTTTGTTTGTGTGAAGTGTTGCATGGAGACAGAGACACTGAGATCTGAATGGATATGTGGGTTTTTGAAGATAGGACTTATGGATAACATTATCCAAAGAGATTAGCAAGTTTATTTGCCCAAACCTGGTTTAGTGGATTCTCTTTGGTAAGTTTTTGCTCTCCTTTGATATGCTAAGAGAGAAGACACAGATGTGTATGTGTATGTTGTGCCTGTCTGCAACTGCCCAACCTCATTCCGGCATGGAAGGACTTATAGCTGAGTTGGCAATACTGTGGAGGACTGAGGGAAGCGTGGATGTGAACCCATGGGAACACTCTTGGTTAGTTTTGCAGTGTAAAAATGTCTTGAATTGTTAGTGCTTGCTAATGCAGATATGTACAGAATAGATCCAGCTAATGTTTTGAATATTTTTTTATGGCAACTGTATCATTTTGTGTGATCATTTTGCCTAAAGAGAGGATGAGAAGAGGGCTAGAAACAATATTCTCTTAACCTTGACCATTTCTGTTGGACCTCTTACAAAAAGCTTCTTTTTTTTTTTTTTTTTATTCCAACATGATGACTTCCATTAGTCGTGGATGCAATGATGAATAAGTTTAAAAATGAATCAATTTCATAAATCCATGGCATGTAATGAAAGCAGCTTCTTGGGCTGTACATGTAACAAAAATTGATGTTGGGAATATAATTCTGTAGAAATGAATCACTCAGGGAATGTTGTAAATGATGAAGATATTTCTAGAACTTTCAAATGTAATATTGAAGGCCGAAGAAAGTTGAAAGATGGTGAAAATGTACTGTTTGTAAGAGAAAATGTCAGGCACGTTTGAAAAGGACAAAATAGAAACAGCAGATAAAATACTGATGGTTGACATAAAAATGCCCAATAGTAAAACTTCACTTTATAGTAAAACTTTTTCTTCTGAAATGATAACTTAAAATAATTTTCAAGAAAATGAATACTTTCTCATAATTTGTAGAGTTGAGGTTTGTTTTTTTTTTCTTTTAAAGCTGACATAGAGGTGTTTATAATTCCTCAGTTTTGTGAGGAGAAATTGCTGTCTTTCAGGTACCTTCACAACTGTGATGCTGCAATATGAGATACTGGTCTAGCATACAGTAAAACAATAAAAACTTAGCACAATTGTGATGCCTCTCTCATGTTTGTCAAGCCGTTGGCTGCGAACTAGAACTGTATTATTGAGAAAAAAATGTTTGTTGACAAGGAGTTTTGTGGGGAAGAGGAGCAAATTATAAAAATAAATAAAATAGAAGAATAGAACTGTCTAATACTTTGTGTTTGTGGATGTGTTCTCTGTCTCAAAGAATCAAGAGTACAGTGAGAAAAGCTGGGGTGGGGCAAAGAGGTTGACATATGAAAAGGAAAGAAAGCGTTACATTTCATGAGTCCCTCACTTACTGTCTGTTAGTCAAACTTTCCTTGAAGTATTTCTATCTTTGATGAGAATTTTAGATCCTTTTTGCAGGGAAATTTTGTAAAGAAGCTTCTTATTTTCCCTGTGGAAACATATCTGAGTTTAATCACTCCGGTAAGCAATTGGTTTCCTTTATGGGCTTTAATTCAGTATGTTTTATGGATCCAAGCCTTTCTTCCTCATGTGAGTTTTGGATGAGGCGAGAGAAATTAGGCCCTAAAATACTACGATACTTAGTTTAAGGGGATTCTAAATCATACAATAAAAGCATTTAGAGGTTCATGCTCTCCATGGCATGCATATGTAATTCCTGCAGATATTAATGGAAATTCTTACTATTACTTTCAAGGTCAGGGTTGTATTAAATGCTGAATCATAACCCTCAGAGTGCCTTTGAACTTTAGTGGTGTCTCTACAACTTAAGTCAGACAGTTGCTGGTAGTTTTTTTACCTGTGAAGGGACAGAAAGTGTCAATTGCAAGGGTTGTTTGTTGAAGTAGGTTGTGTGTACATTTTGCTCTAGGGCAGTGCCCCTGCTGTCTGTAGGAAAATGAGAGAACTTAGGACCATTCCCAGGGATATCCCTTTTTTATGAGATTGTTGGAGCTTCTAGGCAGCCTGTCTTTATGTAAAATCAGCTGCTCTTGTAGACCTTTCTGATACCAGGTGAATCTGCCTCTTAAATTCCGGGAATGAATTCAATGCTCAGCTGAAAATTTGATGGTTATGAGCTTTATGCTTGTGAGGAGGAAAAAAAAATCCATAAGCTGCTGCAGTGAAAGCATTTATTTATGACTTTTGTCATGTGTGTTTTATGGGAGAAACACGCAGAGTTGTCAAGACCAGTGCTCTCAACCAAAATCATAAACCATTTATACCAGGTTTCTGGGATAACAGAGAAAAAGGGGATATTGCAGTTGTTTACATTCACTCTGAACTTATTTATGCTACCTAAATACATTTCTAAAATGTATTGCTTACTGTTGACTGACATTACCTATTATACCCATACTGCCGAAGACAGCTTTTATTAGGTAACAAAAAATTATTGTACATTGTGTTGTTTCCCTTGGGCTCCTGAGACTAATACTACATTTCATAATGTAATGCAGAGAACACACTTATGCAGTCAGAGCACTTTGGTCAGAGGCACAGAATGAAAACCAGAGTAATTTTTGGTGACAATGCTTCAATTTAACACTGATGTTTGTGGAAAAAAGTCATGTGTGTCCCCATTCCCCCAGCTTTCCAGCAAAAATAAATCCTTACAAAAAGAAAACTGCATTTCATACTTCATTTCCATGATTTTTTTATTGCACTTCAACACTTTGAGTAAAGAAGAAATGAGCTTATTTTGGCAATAAGATGAGTGTCTTCCAGGAGTCAGTTAGGAAACCTGGGCACAACACTGATTAGTTCTATGTATGATTCATCATAACACAGTACTTGGGCTGCAGGTAAGCGTGTAGCATTAAAAATAATTTTTCAGTATCTAGTATATTGTAAGAAGGAATTAAGGCACTTCATATGCCACTGGCAGAAATGATGAATAATATGCAGTTATGACAAAAGCAGTTGAAAAAATAATAAAATAATTAAACCACTGTCCTATCTCCCTACCTCCTTACACTATAGCATCTTCACAGTAATTGTCAAAAGGATCTTAAAGAAAAGTTCAGGCATGGAGTGGGATGAAGGAAAAAATGTTTGACTTAAGGGGAAGTATCTAATTATACCTGCTGCTGGTGAAAGCCTGCTGCTGAGGACTGTACAGATAGTGTCACTGCTGAAGTTACTGGGAAGTTTGTGTAAGAACAGGAGAAATCCCTGTCTTGATTTTTAAATCCTGTCTGCTGGAGTTAAGCCACTGCCATCAATGGCAGCATGAAAGTGGCACTGCACCCCTAGGAACATTCCTAATTCAGTCTAGCTATTGGAAGTTGACAATATTTCACACTTCAGCTCAGATCTATAATCAAGTACAGGAGCAAGAAATATGTTGGCTTTCACTTCCCTGCTACCCACAGGAGAGTCTGAATGTGTTTCAGGTTTTTTGCAGAGCAGGAGAGATTACTTCTGTTAACACTTTCAAAATGATGGGAAGCAAGTCTAGCCCTTGCATTCCCTTACAGAGTAGTTAAGCATGTTTTGAACCCTCTTGAATCACCCTCTTAGTGATTCACATTCAGTGTGGATGGCATAGATAAGATTAGTTAGTATTGGATAAGGGCCAGAAACATCACAGGTTCTGTGTGAATGTGTAGAATGTGCTTTCACATTTTTAAACACTTACTCTGTATGTCAAAGTCAGCTGCTTGCACAGCCTTTGTGCTGGGAACGTATTTTATAGACTTAATTATACACAGGAAACCTAGCAAATGAAATGTTCTGTGGTTCTACCTCTGTACTGGGGCTGTTGATTCCTGACAATGCTGAGCCACCAAAACATTCTTCTGAGCAGGATAAATGCAGATGGGGCAGGACAAATTAAATGATAGTGCTTTAAATGTCAGTTGGAGAAAACATTGCATAAATCTTTTGGTTTGGAATGTTTTTGTAACAGTCTGGGAGAAATAGTTAGGTACCAAATCTTCCTTGGTGCTAGGGATTCTGTGTTAGCAGCATCAGACTGCAAAACTGTATTTTGAGTGTGCATTTTGTTTTCTGCCACGTCTGTCTTCTGTTTTCATACTGAGAGAAACTCACAGGAGATGTCAGAACAAAATCTTGTACCTGGCATGGAGCTAAGGATAGGGGATAGACTAATTTTAACTGTCTATTCAAATGAAATATGCTTTGGAGAAAAGGATGGGTATTGCCCTTTCTCGTTGCTGCATGAGGTGACATTTCAGGCCTGAACTTGAAAATCTGGATAGGCAAAGAGTGTATCACCTGGCAGGAAGCTGCCATCTCTCTTGTCTGGGGGATTTCTGATCAGCTTTGAAAGGTCAACTGGATAGATTTACAGTCATTTTTTAGTAGTAAAATAAAGATGTGCTCAGGTGTATATGCATTCTATCTTGACCTTACTTTGATTAGTGTAGTTAACAGTTACACTGGACAGACTTCAGTTTGTGCTAGTGGTCAGAATTCATTGCATAATCACTGGAGAGCTACTGCTGAGATTTTGAATGGTATCTTGGGACACCTCCTGTTCAGTATTGGCAGTGCTGTTGTGTTTTGTTTTTTTCCTTTTGGTACCCTTTTTCTCCTCTTCATTGTTATGCCTACAAGAGATTACCTAAATTCCCCTGTAGGAGGGAGATCCAGTGCTCTGTAGAGTGAATTTTGCCCAGGGTCAAGGACTCTGACTTCTATGAGAAGCTTGGGGAGGATGACCGGATTTAGTAAATTAGTGAACTGAGGCAGCAAAATGCATTTGTAGTTTTGTAAGTCTTCTGACCTGGAATTTCTGCAGATTACCTGCAGATTTCTTTGCGTATTTTCTTTCTTTGATGCATACCTTCAAAATGTTTTCAAGAGACAACTTTGGACAATTAAGTCCCTGGGCATCAAAGGTGTTTGAGTCTTGGTGACCTTGTGGATCTTTGACAGGTGACGGCCTGTGTCTAGGGAGGCACCTGGGGATCAAAGACAGTAGAGATGTTGTAGCCTGTTGAGATCTGGGCTCCTCAGTACAAGAAAGACATGGAGCTCCTGGAGTGGGTCTTGTGAAGGGCTACAAGGATGATTAAGGGGATTTGAGCACCTGTCTTAATGAGGAAAGGCTGAGGGAGCTGGGCCTATTCAGCCCTGAGAAGAGATAACTGAGAGGGGATCTCATCCATGCCTATCAGTATCTTCAGAGAGGTGTCAGGGGTTGGACCAGGCTCTGCTTGGTGGTGCTGAGCAAGGGGACAAGAGGCAACGGGCAGGAACTGATGCACAGGAAGTTCCACCTGAGCATGAGGAAGAACTTCTTTACTGTGCAGGTGACCACACCCTGGAACAGATTGCCCAGAGAGGGTGTGGAATATCTGGAGATATTCCAGTGCCATGTGGACACAATCCCGTGCCATGTGCTCTGGGATGACTCTGCTTGAGTAGGGAGATTGGACCAGATGATCCACTGTGGTCCCTTCCAACCTGAGCCATTCCGTGAGACGGATGGAAACTGATCACACAGATTTCTGATGGAACTGTAGTAACTCTGGTAAAGGCTCATCATAAATACATTTGCAAGCATCCCTTCGTGGTTTGGGGTGGAGAAAAATCATTGTGGTCTGAGAGATTTTGATGCTTGTCTTTTCAAAATAAATGTTGGTCTGAAAATACTCCCTCAATGTTCAGAGAAGTGCAGGGGTTTGTTGGAGTGAAACTGTAGGAAGAGCTTTTGAAAGAAATCACTGAATGCCCTGAGTTTTCTGTCTAGAGAAATCCTGGGGAAATGGGACACAGCCATCAAATGGACTAAATTATCTAGTCCTTTGATATACATAGAAGAAAACAAAAATATTCTGGTTGTTTCAGTCTCCTGTCATTGTTTCCTTCTATGGAAATGATTAGATGCAAAACTCTGTGGCTGTTATGTGAGAGAGCTGGGGAAGCTGTCTGTCAGGGGACGTGCTGTTTTAACAACAAGAGTGGTCTGACTAATGAACGATTGAAATTCAGATCCTTGGCAGTTGTAGAATGACCTTTGATTGGACATCTGACATAACCTTTAATTGACAAAAGTGGGTAAGTTTTTTATAAAATAACATAGTTCTTATGTCATTTGCCTTGCCACTGACTGTTGCTGCCATGTTTATTTTAAGATCTGCTTGTAGTGATGTGATACTGGGCTCTCAGTTTTGCTTTTCAATTTAATCTGTCAGCGTTTATGCTGCCTGCTGATCCATAAGCAGGCTCTGAGCTTCCTATAAGGAAACTCGGGCAGATTAGCATCACCTGGATCACTAGCAAGACTTGGAGAATCCAGCCAGATTTTGGTTTTCCTGACTGCTGGTCCCATACCATCCCCCCTGCCCTCCAAAGGAGGATGCTTCCTTCTTTTAGCTTCCCATTGGAAAAAGCTATTTGTGGATGCAGCGAAGTAGTCATCTGATTTCTTGTGCTACCAATGCATCTTCATGTTCAAAGAGCAGCTGTAGCAGTGAGAAAAATGCAGCTCTGTCTTTCATCTGACTGAGGCATGTGAGACTTCACTGCTGACTGGTTCTAACATAATAAGCAAATAATGCAAATTTTGAAATGGGGAAACAGTGTTTACACCTCAGGTTGTGGCTGATCTTTAAGGGCAGCATATCAAATGTACCCCTGTGTAAGTAGCTTCAGGATCTGTTTTAAATATCTTCAAGAACTAAGAGTGTTTTATACTGCCGAAGTTGTGTCCCAGAGGCTCCTTGAGATTCCAGTGAGCCTAGGGAATTAGGGTAAAATTTTGCATGGTGGGATTCCAGAGACTATCCTCAACATCTCCACTGATTAGAGAAAGCATAAACACAAAGTGCACAACCTTGCTAAAAGCCTTAGATCGCTTGTTGGATCAGAAACATTGTTCAGTGAGTTATGCATGTGAGTGTTCACGTTATTTGGGGGAAGAGGGGGGCCGTGGAGACTCTTTCAAGCATCCTGCTAATTTCTGATACTTGAAAAGCCAGGGAAGACCTTTCTCCAGCCTGGAACATCCTGGGGAATGTGGAGTCCCTGGTAGTCTGTAGAAATGTTCTGTGTTATGACTAGATGGCAGAAGTGGTCAGGTGCAATGGTCTGGAATTCCTGCTTGGCAACTGGGATTAGTAACAAGACACATTATCACAACTGAACACTAATTTTCTTAAGTAATGTGGTAAGACATGGTATCCTTTAACTTTTGTTTCTTTTTTTCATATTAGGCCAATTTATTTCTGCATTCTTCCTCTACTTAATTATTTATTGATCTTGAGTAATTCTCTAAAGAGATATTGACCTACCTACGTGTTCATAGCAGAATTGTCTTTTAATGTATTTTCAATCTTTTATCTTTGATCAACAGTGGTATTCAGTGGGCATGTAAGAAGCATGTGTTTGGTTTGAGTGGATAAATTTCAACAAATTTTCTTCAGTAAAACAGTGTATTTCAAATATCAGCTACTATGCTTGAGATCCGTGTGTCTTGAAGACATACATAAAGCATCAGAGTGAAACAACCTCTACATGTTTTTGAATTTTCAAAGGCATAATCAGTTCTGTGACAAGAAGGTGGTTTTTAGTAACACAAAGATGTTTACTGAGGTGGGTGAGAATTGTCTAGGGGGAGAAGTTGATTTTTTTATTAATTTGAGATAAGCTGCTTTCACTTCCTCTGTATTTGCTATAGCAGCTGAAGGATGAGAGCATATGTTTTATGTATATAAAATGTAAGTACGTGCCTGTGCACTTGCCCGTGTATTTTGAAGGACTGGATAAAAACAAGTAAGGATAAGCACATAAAAAATTAAGGGCAGCAACACTTTTTTTATTTATGTTGCAGTAAAATTGTCACTGTCCTCCATGGGCTGTGAGTTTGCTTAAAGTATGTATTTCTGAGCTGCCTTCCTGGGAGGAGAAAAGAGCATGATACATTTCAGTTACCTGATGTTTTCAAATGTGTTTCCAGGCTAGCTAATCATATATGCTCTGCATCATCTACTGAAGGTGATGAATTCTAGTTTTGACAGGTATTTAAAGATAGGCAAATTATGTGTGATGAATTCTGCCCAAATAGTAGAAGTGCTCAAACAAGATCTATGGGTAGAAATTTTTGTTTAGCTCTTTATAAAGGCTACTTTGTACTCTTATACCTGTAGTATGTCAGTGGAGTTGAAAAGTGTGCAGGGAAACAAATTATGCCTTTGTGTTTGAAATAAAATAGTATGTTGTGAGTTAGACCTGAGATAGATTTTTAAATAAAGAGATTCCCAGAGTCACAGAGTTGGTCAGGTGGAAGGGACCACAGTGGGTCATCTGCCTGCTCAATCAGGGTCATCCCAGAGCACATGGCACAGGATTGTGTCCACATAGATGCTCCAGTCCCTTAATCATCTTCATACTCTCCACAGGACCTCCTCCAGGAGCTCCACATCTCTCTTGTGCTCAGGAGCCCAGAACTGGACACAGCACTCCAGATGTGGCCTCCATGCACAGTGGTTATCCCTTTTTCTTTGAAGACTTGTTCTTCATCTGTCTTTTTACACATATTTGGGAAAAGATTTGATGTTGTGATTTAGTAAAATATCTGAGATAAGTTGTATCTTGTATTTGTGCACTGTCACGCTGATAATGCTGGCTATACATTTTAGCTCTTTCTAAGCAGAAGTGACTGCCTCTGTATGTCTAGAGATGCCTGTAATGCTACAGAATGGAGCAATTATTTTGCATTCAAGGCCCTCTTACACTGAGGTAGAGATACTGTAGAGATACTATTCAGACTTCCTATCTGAAGACAAGGTGAGAGGTAAAAATTCTCTTACCATCCCTGGCAGGCTCATAGCAAAAATGCTGTGCTTTTCCATTTTCCTCTGTTTGTTTGAAATGGAGAGAGTTGAAATATGAAAGAGAAGACCAGTTCCTATTGTTTTCCAGGTTTTTTGGGCTGTCCTACTGGCTCCTGGGGGGCATAAGTTGATTTCACTTATAGCAAAGGAAGGGCTACTTCGAACTGCATCAGAATCTCTTGAGTGTTTTCTGACAGTGAAAACCTACTTTGCAGACACTGCTTGGATATAAGCTGGAGTGCTAGGAGATCTAGTCCAGTATTTAAATATTTGAAATAAATTAAAAATGCCCTGTCACTAGTAAAATTGACATAGTCATCACTGACCTCTCAAAGAGTGATGGAGGGCTGTAGGAGAGACTTTATATTCTGTGTTCTCAAAGGACATTTGTTTCCATTCCATAGTTAAATGTAAGAGCATTTTTTTATGAATACAAGACATGTTTAGAAGTCAAATATCACATTGTTTCAAATACTGTTTTAAGGCAAGGTTATTTGTTTTGGTTTTGTGTTTTTTTTACTGGTGAGTAGTTTCTTGATTATTTAAATTCTGAAACAGTTGCATGGATTACACTTTTAGCTATTTTAATGTACTACTTGTTAGTTGTTGCTCATAATATTTTTGATTGTATAAATAAGGGGTTTTTTTCACTAGTTTCCAAAGAACAGGGAGATCTAGAGTTGGAGAACTGAAGAAAACAAGCCATTTTGTGTAGCATTCACACAAGGGGACTTCCTGGATAACCTTAGGAAAGAGAAATTTCATTGACTTATCTCCCCTTAAATATTTTAAAATGCAGTCTCCTGGTAAGGTAAGAGGCTCTGCTTCTTTCAGATAACCTGGCTTTACCATTTGGGAGAGCTTGACGTTAGGCCCACCTGTCCCATGACATTCATCTTACTGATGTAGTGGCCTTCTTTTAATTGCTAAACTATTAATTGATAAGCTATTTGGAAGCCTGTAGTTCTTGACCCTTTTCATAAGTAGCACAGACATGTGTTGAGTTTTCACATACAAGCAGTTACACTAACAATGACAGTCCCTCCTCCCCTTTTATAAATCCTGAATGCATCTCAATTCACTGAAGGTAGGCTGGAAAATAGCAGAGCATATATAATCTTGTATGATGCTTTTGAGATTTTAGGAGAAATCAATGAAGCAGATGTGCAGTAAAATGCAGGAGACCACAACAGACCAGAAGATGTTTTGGATGATGGAGGGAAAAATTAACTCTGTACATCAAATTTGTGATGTCTTACAAATAAGAAGCAACTTTAAACCAAGTTTCACCCACTGATATTGATGTACTTCCTAATAGTATAACACAGCTGAAATACTGATACAGCTTTAAAGAAAATTTAAATGAATAAAGAAAAACATATTTTTCTGTCCTTGTTAGCTGGCAGATGAGAGGCTGGATATGACTCAGCCATGTCCACTTACAGTCCAAAAACCCCCCGTGTCCTGGGCTGCATCCAAAGCAGTGTGGGCAGCAGGGGAGGGAGGGGATTCTGCCCCTCTGCTCTGCTCTGGTGAGACCCCACCTGCAGTGCTGCCTCCAGCTCTGGGGTCCCAGCACAGGAAGGACATGGACCTGTTGGAGCGAGTCCAGAGGAGGCCACTAAGGTGATCAGAGGGATGGAGCACCTCTGCTAGGAGGGAAAGCTGAGAGAATTGGGATAGCTCAGCCTAGAGAAGAGAAGGCTTTGGGGTGACCTAATTGCAGCCTTCCTGTACCTGAAGGAAACCTACAGGAAAGACATAGAGAGACTATTTATAAGAGCCTGTAATGACAGGAGAAGGGGGAATGGCTTCAAACTGAAAGTGGGTAGTTTTAGATTAGATGTTAGGAAAACATCCTTTACTGTGAAGAGTGCTGAGGCACTGGCACAGGTTGCCCAGAGAAGTTGTAGATGCTCCATCCCTGGAAATGTTCAAGGCCAGGTTGGATGGGACTCCGAGCAACCTGGTATAGTGGAAGGTGTCCCTGCCCATGTCAGGGGGGTTGGAATGACATCTTTAAGGTCCCTTCCAGCCCAAACCATTCTATGATCAATGTCTGTATTAGCTGCTCCTGCAGGTCCTCCAGAGTTGGTGTCAATATTGCTGCATTTAGTTGTGCTGCAGGACAAGTAAAGCACAAAAATATTTTTATGTGTAGAAATGTGCCACCATGGTCCTGAGCACTCACAGAACCCCCTTCCCCTTGTGATATACAGTGTGCCCTCATGGACCACAGGCCGCTGGGCCACCCAGGAGGATTGCTTTCATCTGTTCTGTTGGATGAGGGAGCATGCTCTGAAGGCTAATACACATGTTTTGGTAGGGTATCTTACACATTTTGACATATCTAACACAGTGCTTAGCCTTCTCGGTCACATTACCTGTTGGTATATACTTTCTTTCCTGTTAACTTTATTAGATCAGTACATTTTAAAAGCAATAACCTATCAGTCAGTGAATAGTGCTACATAAAAAAAAGTGACTCAAAGCTGAGGTAAAACTTAATGATCCTTTGTTGGCTCATTATGTCTGGATTGCTGTTCCTCCTCCTGTCTGCAATATATGAGGGACCAGTTCTAAGAGCTCAAAGGCTGATAATATGAATTTTGTCATTTACTTGATATTAATTATTTCGACTTCCCCCAGAGAAAAAATGCTGAAAGAGTTTTAGCAAACTTTAATTATTGCTGTTAGCTACAAATTATCATCTGTGGGAAGGGTTGGTTTCTGAGAAGTAAGTCAAGTGATAGTCAAACAGCTGTTATATGACTGCATATATTCAACTATCTTATATATTTCATTATATGAGTTAATAAAACCTAGCAGTATACCTGCTGGAGATGCTTTTATCACAGTAGCCAGTATATGAGCCTTTGATTAATAAAAGAGTTGTTCTTCTGCATATTACTGGAAAATGAGGTGAGAAGAGGGCATGAAATTAAGGACAAAATCAGAAATGTTCCATGGAAATCAGGTCTTTTAAGGAATTGTTCTTTTGAAACCCAAACCAACAATATATTTGTCCAGTGATCTGTTCAATACAGATATCTAACAAATAAAATGTGCTTTTGTACTTTTTAACTACTCTGAAAAGTCAGATTTGCATGAGAAGTCTTATTTTGTCTCTCTGTTTAACATCATGGTGGATCAATGTAAGTGCGAACAAAACCATTCACTGGTGTGTAATTGGGCATGAGGTTTTCATGAAGATTTGCAGCCCAGAGAAACTCACTGTGGGATCCCAAACAGCATTTGGATGGGATTGTAACAACTGTAAAGATTTTATCATAATAATTAAAGCAAGGTATAGGCAAGGTAGAACTCTGCTCAAGCGTGCACAAAAAACTATTGTTCCTGTTGCTCAGATAAAGTGTGCAGTTTAACTTGGGTAATTGTTTACATGAGTCAGAATAAAGCAAGCAGAATGCTGCAGTAATACCTGCATTGATTATTGTTTTGGGAGTCCTGGTCTGGGTAAGATCATGCCTCTCTTATGCCCCGTATGACCTGGATAGTGGAGTACCCATATATGACCAAAAAAAGAAAGAAAGCCCTGATAAGTCTCTTGCAGAAGCTGTTCAGTAATTTTGTGCTGCAGTACCATATATCAGGTTTTATAAGGTTTGTTTTTCACATGCTGTTCTTCCTCTACTGCATGCACTATCTTAGCTTTGTCATGGATAAGATTTTGATAAATAATAGTGTACTGAACAAGTTGAAAAGTCTACAGTAAACTGAGTTCTTCCTTCTTACCTTGATGTTTTTCTAGTTATTGAGATTTTGCTTGCTACTTCTGTTATATTTGCCTTTTTTCAGTAAACACTGTCATCAGCCAGATCAAGAGATAAGTCTGAAATTTGGTATAAAGAACACGAGATACAGAGAACAATCTCATGTTTATCGAAGAGAAGCTTTTTTACAACACTGGGTAACTTGAAATGGTTTAGGCAGACTGTAGGTGATTTTCCTGGTAACTTTTCACTTCTTGGGAAGAAGTCCTGTAGACAGTGGTCTCCATTCCCTGTGAGGGTATTGTTTGTAGTGTCATTGTGCTGCTGCTTTTGAGTGTGGCAGTGTCAGGCACTGGAAAATAGAGCAGTGAACTGTATTTTCTTCTGACTTTTCACTTGCAAAAACTATTTCTCATTTGTCTCTGCAGCCTTGCTGATACTAAATACTTTTGTCAGATTCCTGTGACAGTCTTTTACTGTGGAATACCTTTTCAAACTGTCAATAGATACTAACAAAGCCTGACATTTTGTGTATCTATTTCAAGGCTTTATTAAAAATCCTTGTTTCTACCATGTCCTGGATGTTTTTTTTTGACATCTCACTTCTTTCTACTTGGAAGTCTCTTCACTTGAATACCAGAAGCATTCATATCTGAATCCCAAAGCTTTGTATGAGCTGTTCTGTCCATCCTGTATGGCATCAAGTTACTGTCAAGCAGGATTTTTGTTGGTTTATCCATTTCTAGCTTTCTTTATGAAATCCTGTGTGAGAAGTAATTTCCACAGACATGCATTTAGATACTCATTGAAACAGGGCCTGCAAAGCAGGAACATATCTGAGTCCTGTGCCTAAGAGTTTACAGAATGAGAGAATGGTTGAGGTCGGAAGGGACCTCTGGAGGTCATCCGGTCTGCTCAGGCAGGGTGACACAGGGCCACTGTGCTCCAGGACCACATTCAAATGGCTCTTAAATGTCTGAGCCATCTCCACAACCTCCCTGGGTCATTTGTGCAAGTGTTCCATCATCCTCACAACATTATAAAAAAAGTGTTTCCTTACACTGAGATGGAACCTCCTGTCTTTCAGTTTGCCTGTTACCTCTTTTCCTGCCATTGGGCACCACTGAGAAGATCCTGGTGCTCTCATTTTTTTTACCCTCCCTTACAGGTGTTTGTATGCATTGGGCCTTTACTTCCCCAGGCTGAACAGATTCAGATCTCTTAGCCCTTCCCCACAGTAGAAAGACTCTTGTCCATCAGTTTTCCCAGAAATCTGTTTACTATCATAGCAGCTCCTCAGAGGACATTGAGTAGACTTACCTCAGGAAGAAATGGGTCCAGTCTTTCAGGTATAGATACCCAAATCCTTGACTCCCAAAATTAATCACTTATTTTCAAAAATTTCAAAAATTAGAAATACAACTCAAAATATTTCTGAAATTTGCTGGTTTAAAACCACAGGGGAATAATTCCTTTGACTTATGAAGAGTTTTAGGAAGTTTTGAAGTTCAAACCACAGAATAGAAGCAAAAAACACCTGTCTGCTCATACTCAGTGGCATAATTCTATTTATGGTCAATTATTACAGATTATGAACATAATTTCCACTCTGATTTTATTCTTATTTATTAATATGCTGCTAATTATTTACATGTCTTTGTAGCGTGTATGATGTCTTCAAAATAATTAGAGTAGGAGATAGGTAGGAAAAAAGTGGGAAGTTCTTCAGTCAATTTACAGGTAACCTCTAAGGGGGAGAAGAATAGAAGTAAGTTTAATAAAGAACAGATGCAGAATGAATGTCAACAGTGGAGTGTTTGTTATAACAGATGGATTTTGGAGAGAGCAGGGAGTGTGGGGCTACTGGCACATTTTGTTTGGCTGGCAGTCTGGAATTAAGGTCTGGCCAGTACCAGATTGTCCAGGGATAATCACATGAATAAAAACATTGTTTCCTTTTCTGGTTTATCCTGATTGGTCAAGGGATAAAAATTATCATAATCCCCATGGTTTGAGGTCTGAGAACATAAATTGGTTATAGAAGAGACAAGGGAAGAAAGCAAAATAGCCTGCCCATGATTTTTTACTCTTCCACAACACGATTGATGTATCAGTGAGGCACCTCTTGCTGATTGGAAAAACATTGGATTGAGTCAAGTAACTGATCTGGTACACTGTATACCTGAATGTAAAATAATCCAGCAACAACTTGTGCCTTTGCCTATTCAGACAGAAAAAAATTGGTAGAAATATCTGTATACTGGAACATAAAACTAAAATTCTTTGAGTTCCATCTAAAGATGAAAAGACGATTTGTTTACAGGTTTGACGATAAGAGTAAAGGGTAAAACTGTTAACTTTTTTTAATTCTACAAATACACAAGAGTAGAAAAGATCAGGTTTTTTTGTCTCGTATGCATTAATCTGTTGAAAATTTAATTGGCAAGAGTCTCCTGAGAGCAAGGTTTGATATGCTTTGGAAAAAAAAGGTTCACGGTGATGTTTTATAAATTCAGCCATTATTTCTGTTACTAAAGGATACTAAAGTCTGTCTCTTTGTTTAAATTCATGGTAACCAATTTAAATATTTAATTACGTACCATTAACCCAACCATTGTAAAAGTACAATAAGATATTTATTTCTTGTAAATAAGGAATTTGTCCACACATAAAACTCTTAAGCTCACTGTCTCAGAACAAAAAGGAGAGATTGTGTAAGATGTAAGGGTTAGAGTGAAGTAAATACAATTGAAATTACTCAGTTTATTAATCTAAATGCAATGAATACTAAATCCCTTTATGAATCATATCTTATTATAGTTTTGCCTCACTTCGGATGACTTTATCTGTGTCCCTAGAGACATGTCATGCACACTTTATTTTTTATCATGACTGACTACTCTGTGCAGTATCTGGCAATCTGCTGCTGGTGCTTGCTTCTTACCATTTACAAAAATTGACTTGAGCTGACTCTTCCCCCTTTTCTTTGCCAATCAGAGAGTGAGCATACAGTTAGAAATGGGAGAGATGGGACCTCTGGCAATACAGCCCTTGGAAATTGGTCTTTTTCAGGAGAAAAGTACCTTCTTCCTCAGGCCTTTGTTGGGGGCATTGTCAGTCACTTCGAAGCTTTCCCTGAGCTGTGTACCTGGTCAGAATGAAGAGGGAGAGCTTGTTCCTCATTGCTCTTTTTACTGGTGCTTAATCAGAATCCTGTAAGGACTTTTTACTTTATCTCTTAGGGCTTCTGCTGTTTGCTCTAAGCAATCCCAGGCTCCAAATGGAAATCGAGTAGCAGGTTTTTCCATTAGCTCTTTGTGGTTACAGAATATTGTCAAAAAGAGCTGTAGCTAGCAAGGCATGGATGTTATATACTCTCCTTGATGCACAGAAGGACAGGGATGCATTTGAATCCTTGCAGCTAGGCTTGGACAACTTCTTTCTCCTACCTAAGATGAGGAATCCTAGAAAGACTGATGACTTCTGTTTTCACTCAGCTGAACTCTGTGACACATCACAAATCTTTCACTCCTGAGCCTGCAGGTATTCTAACCAGTTGTCACTCTGTCCTAGGCAAGACAAAACACTATTTGTGTTCTTTTTCATTGGCTACTTGCAGATTAATGGGTGTTTTCTTGGATTACCTGTGCTTTGGGAGCTCAGAATCCATATATTCCACAAAAGCAACCACACTGTATCTTTATTTTTCTCATCAAGCAAGTTGAATGCAGGAACAGCAAATCTCTGTAATGTTTATAGTTTGGCACAGTTTAAAATGCAGTATTGATTTAAATAATATTTGGAAATAAATTTCCTGGGTAGACCTGGTAGTCGTGGTGGACAAGACCTATAGATGACATTACATGGGTAACAGAATTACAAAATGAACATAAATCATTGCATTCACTAAGGAAATAGAATTAAAATGCATTGTGCCATAACACTCAGATATAACAGCTGAAATTATCTACTATCTAAAGAAAAGCATGCAATTTTGGTATCATATTAAACATAAGTCTTACTGAGGATATTAAGAGAATCTTTCTGAATTCTAGAAGGAAAATATATAATACTTAGATTTATTTGTGAGTACAGTGGTAGCAGAGTCTCTGGTCAGGTATTAATTTTTTCTGTTAGAAGATCAGCTTCCTAAGGGACCTGCAACTTACTTTTGCAATAGTAAAAATTATTTCTAACTGATACTTTATATATTTCCTGTTAGACCATGTTTAATTACCTGTTAGGAGCACGTTTAATAAATCACGCTTCCATGAAAAAATAAAGAAAAAAAAAGGAGTATTTCTACTTTGTGTTAATCTTTGCCTTCAAGTAAGTACCAAACATAATTTTAAATATATCTTTGTCTAATAGTTTTTAACAGCTTTGTTGCACTTGGAAAGGTTTTTGGGTTTCTTTGAAGGGTGGAGAGGGGAGTTAATATTTAATTGAGGAAATTCATAGTGACTTTTAAAACCATATTTCCCTGCAATTTGTAGATATAGGGTTTCCTGATAGAGTATGCAAAAACATTTTAACAGGTAGTCAGGTAGCTCTGGTTAATGATGTATACACAAAAAAAGAGTATTTTATATATTATATATGCTTTTTATGTAGTTTGTATATAAATGTATGCAGTTGAACTGCTGAACTGACAGATGTCTTATATATAAGAAATCATGTAAGATTTTTTACATGTATATGCAGAAGTATGTGAACACATCTTGTAATATAAACATTTGAGCCAAGGTGTGGAAAAACTACTAGCAAAATGATTCATGGGTTTTTGTAAATGGATTTTGGTACAAAGTGGCTTAGCAGTTGCATAGAAAATAGTTAAAACACACAGTGTTCATCTGAGGATAGAATCATACAAGCATTCTTTTTGTAAATTCTAGAGCTTTGTGTTTCCATATCATTATTATTATTCCCATAGGAGGAGTGTTCTAAGTTCCTGTCGATGAACCACACAGACAATCTTGACTCATCCAGTCTGCTCTCTGTGTTGCCAGTCAGTAGGCAGGATATAGTTTGTTTAACCCTCAGTCAATTCACTTTGGCTTCTACATTGAAATTGTTTTTTCAGGATACTTTTGGCATTTGTTGCTTTATCCTTTAGTGTTGTACATTGAATGCAAAAAAATCTAACACTTGTACACAGTTGTCCTGATAACAAGACTTAATGCCCAAAGTTATTGTGGTCTTCTTGGTAGTATTTAGATGCCTGTGTAATCACTGGGCTACAGTGTGGAAAAGTGTTTCAGTTGGAAAGTAACTTAACTTACTGGCTCTGAAAGGGATGATGGTATTTGCTTGGATTTCTGTTGGCAAAGGTAAGTTTTTAACCACCGTGACATCTGTTGGAAGGAGGCAGCATAGTGGGCTGTAAGCTATGAAGGAGGTTTTCAGAGTGCATTGATGAAAACCTCCTGACAGTGGTGACAGAGAAGCCAATGGGGGAAGATGACCTACTAGAGCTGGTATTAAAAACAGGGAAAGATTGACTGAGGATGTGGAAGTTGGGAGGAGTCTTACCCAGTGACCATGAGATGGTGGAGTTCAGGATCCTGAGGAGCAGTAGCAAGGAGAACCATGCCTGATGAACCCGATAGGTTTATGTGACAAGCTGACTTGGTGGATGAGGGGAGAGCTGTGGTTATTGCTGTTTTCAGCTGTCTTCCATCACATCATAATTGGAAAACTGGTGGAGAGTGGACTTAACTTAATGGGCAATGAAGTGGAACTGAAACTGCTGGGCTGAAAGGGTTGTGATCAGTGGTAAAGTCCAGTCCCTGGCAGTGTCCTCCAGGGGTAAGTGCTGGGTCTCATATTTCTTAATATCCTTAGTACTGAACTGGGTGATGGACAGAGTGCACCCTCAGCAAGCTTTGTAGATAACCCCAGACCGGGATGGTAGACCAGACAGATGGTTGTGCAGCCTTACACAGGAGCCTTGATGAGCTGGAGAAATGGGTGGAGGGGAATGTGTGAAATTCAACAACAGGAAACATGGAGTCCTGTTCTTGGAGAGGCATAACATGGTGCCCAAATGCAGGCTGAGGGTGGACAGGCTGGAAAGCAATTTGAATAGGAAGGTATGGGAGGGGCATGGGGTAATGGTGATATCCTGGTGGACCCCAAGTTGCCGTGAGCAAACGATGGCAAAGAAGAGCGTTATCATCCTTGGAGATGCTCACAATTTAACTGGATGTTGTGCTGGACACATTTTCTTGTCCACCAGCACTCTAAACCAGCAACTTGACTAGGAAATCTCCAGAGATGCCTCCTAACCTCAGCCATTTTGTAAAGACTCTTAAAGTCTACAGGCTAACAGTCCCATTTTGGTGATGCCTTCTGATAACTAAAGCCTTTGTTGCTATGCTTTCTGTGTCAAAGATTGGAACTATAATTCTCCTTTTTTTTGAAGGTTCTCCTGAGGAAAGATACATTCCCCCTTTAAGTACCCAGATGCAGTAGTAAAGCTATTCATGGAAGTATTTTAAATAAATGGTGCATTGTACTCTATTTGCTTACAAGTTCTGTCTTACTGCATCAAGTGTCAACATAGATATCTACTACTTGAAGGAAGAATCTGATATGAGTTATTAGTATATGTAATTGTTTGAATATGTCAGAATAATTACATAATTGTTGTGCTTTATTGTGATTTTAGTCTCTGAGTGCTTCAAAACAATGCAATCAATAACACTAATTATAAAGGTTTGCTTTTATTTGTGTTGCAGTTGTGCTTAATTATCTGTGCCATGCATTGCATTACTTTGTTTCTGTGAATATGCTTTGAGTAATCAGGGGTAAACCATATATTGCTGGTTTGTGTCACTTTGTTGCATTTCCTAGGAAGAGGAGTGCATTTTTTCCCTCTTTATTTAACAGAGGGAGATATTAGTGATTCTGTGCTAGTTAGTTTAGCTCTGTGACACAGCAAAACTCCCTGGGTGGAACGCTGAGCAGCAAGGTGCAGAACTACTGGAAGATGCTGTCAAACGTGAATTTAGAGAGTAAGTGGTTGATACTTCTGTGTAAGCACAGACTAGTGACATTTCAACTGGTGAAACTACTAAGCTGCTCAGTATATTGGCCAAATAGTTTTAAAGTGATAAATCATCCTGTACACAGAACTGAGCTCTGAGCTCATGCACAGTGTGACAGAGCTCTGTATTTCTACCTGTGGTCTGTCACAAAGGGATAATAGTCACAAAATGCAGGGGCAGTCTCTGAAAGGGGCAAAAGGAGCTGTATGTTTCTGAGGCTCTCTGGAAGGATATATTTTAAGAGGAAGTTCTCAACCTGTTAATCTCAGCTTTACATTATTTTTAATGTTTTAAAGGGTGGACAGTACATGGAGGAGGAACAGAAAGATTATCGGTGCCAAATCAGACAGCTGTAAAGCCTGTGTCCTCAAAAAGGTCGTGGTATATAATTAGCACTCATCATTGTGAGGAACAGCAATTAGTAACTGTGTGTAGAAGCACAATGGAAAAGTATGTGATATACTTCTCATATTATAGAGTGAGAAAAGCTTCTAGCACAGTCTAAACCATCCCTTGATTGATGATAATAATGGTAGCCTACATGACATTTACACTTTTATTTTAGAGACCAGTAAGACAAAAATAGCAAGTATTTCCTGGGTGTTTCACTAACACCACAACTTTGTGTAGTTAGTTTTGATTCAATTCCACAAATCATCAGCAGAAGTTGTCAGTGAAATAGTAACTGTTGAAACAGGGTTTTGTTTTTCTGATTGAGACTAATAGGCAGATACATTTATCTTCTTTGGTATATTCTGGTTGTCAAGTGTGAAGGTCTTTATAAATATTGCATGTGTTAGTGAACATTTTCAGTAGGTGTTCAGTAATAAGCATTTTAACTGTAAATTGAGATAACACACAATTCTTCCCAAAGTAATTTTAAATGGTCTTTTAAAGAACAAACTGAGTGATGGTCTTACTAATTAGTCACCAGTAAAACAAGTGAATGACTATCTGCCTGTCAGCATTCCCCACAGTAATTAGTCTCCTTTGAAATATTAGATGTGAGCCAAATACAAATTCCCAGGCACTATACAAAATAGAGATATTTTATCTTGTAATCTCCTGTTTGTAAGTACTGCCTGAGCAATGATTTTTAAGGATGGATGGTTTGAGTTGAGTATAGACACATTTGAATTTCAGAACCTTTGATGCAGTATTGTGTATGATAATGTAAACTTCTGTTCCCTGTGGGTATTGGGTTCAGATTAGGTTTAAGATGGAACAGATGGAGTGAATGAAATCAAAGCTCTACAAAATCTGTTACCTGTGGAATTGATCAGAAATGTCAGTCTTGAGGAGAATTGGTAGAACATGACACAGCAAAATCCAGAGGTTGACAGGGCACTTAACCATGCAACTTAGTGGTGGGGAATCCAAGACCTTTTACTTGGGAGGAGCAAAGCAGATGGATAGAAGTGTACTAGAATAAAAATTGCTCTCTTCCCCAGTAAAGGCTTCTGGTTTGGTTATAACCACCACTTAAGGAAAGAGAATATTTACTTGATCTCAGTAAAGTGTACAAGTTAAATTAGCTGCTTTTATGCTTTGCAGTTTTTAAACTCAGGTGGTTGACAAGCTGCCAAAGGCCTTACTAGTTGTTTTTATTTCGCACTCATTTGACTTTGTTAAATGGTTTACTATCACCTTCAGGCTTCTGCCCAAAGTAAGTCATATAGTTCTAAAATTGTAAAGAGTTCATCTTTGATGCTTTGTTTCTTTCTGATGCCTATCCTGCATACTAAAAGTGGAGCACCCAACATTTCCTAATCCTACTAGAATTCCATTCTTACTTAGGACTATCTGAAAAAATTTATAAGCAAAGTTAAAATATTATGATGCCTTGTCATGTTAACTGCTATAGCAACACAGAATATCACTAGCTCTGTATTAATTATACTTAACCCTAACTTCTGCAGCTACTGTAGGATGAAAAACTCTTGAATTTAAAGATAAATGAAACCTCCCGATAAGTTATCTGTGCTATGTGTATTTTTCCAGAATATGCCAAAATCGTTTACTGAGACAGAGCTGTTGTTAAGGTCTCAAATACCTGAAAAATACTTATGAGTATCTGTATAGTGATACTTTCCTTTGAATTCTCCTTCCAGCTTCGCGAAAACTGTTGAAGGACTCATAAATGTATTTTGAATGTAGCAAAGTTTCAACACTGAAGCAAGATGTGATTCATGGTCATAATGAAGTGTGAATTATTCTCATTTCTAAAACAGATGATGAATTAGAGTTTTGCATTGGATGTGGAGCCCTAATTTAGGGGTATGCTGTGCATGTACAAATGTACAGTACTGTCTAGTCTGTTTTCTCCTAGATGCTTGTGTGGGACCTTGTCGGGTTTTTTATTATGTCATAATAATGTAATTAACTAATATATTTAGTGTTATCAATTAATTAGTGTAATTAAGGCACAATAATAAAGGCGAGAGAAAAACACTTAAGATTATAAGTTATTTCACTGTATCAAAAATCTAAATTTATCTCATTTCCCTCAGTTAGTTTCACTCAATGCTCTGTGCACAAATGATACCTTATTCCTTCTGTGAGGGGAAACGTATCTTGCATTCTGCAAAGAATTTCTCCCATGGTTTTGACAGTATCAGAAACCCTGATGAGCATCATCTTCTTATCATGACTTAGCCTTAAACATATTTCTTCCGAATTAAATAATGCTCCACAGCTACATTGGTCTTATTTGATGCTATACCCTATTTTGAGTAACATATATTAGGTTTTTGGAGATGCCTATGTGTAGTAAAAGTTGAAATTAACTTTATTTCTGCAAGAAATGTTGGGAATTTTAGATTGTATTGAAGCTTCAGGAACCATTAAAAGAAAGAAAAAGATATTTACAAATTAAAGGGAAGAAAATATAAGAAAAAATAACATAGAAACCCTGCGATTTTAATAATTTGCAACAATTTATGCTTTGGGATATAATTGTGACACATCACCTTAATTTGGAATAACGATGAAGAGTAATGTAGAAAATTTGCTGTCTTGTCTTTCTCAAGGATTAGTGTGGATATCAACATTTCCTGCAGAAAAAAAGATAAATTATAAATGTTGACAGCTAGAGGTAATATTGTGTACAGCAGAAATTCAGTGAAATGAGGAATGGTGTTGGTACATAAAAACTATGTTTACTGTTTAAACTATCAGTGCTTTAACATGTCACTGAAAGGTCAGTCTTCAGGAGTAATGGAGAAGCTATTGGACTGAAGGCTAGGAAATAAATTGCAAAGGATGTACCGTGAGTTCATTCCAGCTCTGCATTGTTCATAAGGTGATGATAAAGTAGTGGCTAGATTTGTTCATATTAATTTGCTTGTGAGGTTTTTTGGGGGGAGGGTGGGGTGGGTTTGTGGTTTGGGTTTTTGTTTGGTTTTTGTTTGTGTTGTTTTGGTGGGAGGGGTTTTTAAATTGTTTGTTTTGGTCTTTCTATTTTGGGTATTTTTTTAATCATCATTGTTTTGGTGGAGATACTTTGGATACTTTTGGTGGAGTCAATTTTCTTCCTACTAGCTACTGCAGTGCTATGTTTTGGATTTAATATGAAAATACTTTGGATACACACCAATATTTTAGTTGAGTAGTGCTTGCCCAGAATCAAGGACTTCTCAGTGTCTAATGTTCTACCAGGGAGCAGGTGTACAAGAACCTGGGAGGGTGCACAGCCAGGACAGGTGACCCAAACTGGCCAAAGGGATATTCCACACCACAGAACATCACTCTCAGGATATAAACTGGGAGGAGCTGTCCAGGAGGGGCAAATCACTACTTGGGGATAGGCTGGGCATTGGTCAGCAGGAGGCGAGCAATTGTGGTGTGCATCACTTGACTTTATTGGCTTTTATTCCTTGCTCTTTTTATTGTCTCCCTTTTAACTGTTATTATTAATGTTGTTGTTGTTGATGTTTTTATTATTAAATTGTCATTATTTCAATGATCATTTCAAGGATTATTTAAATTATTAAATTGTTCTATTCTCGAGTTATGGGGTTTACCCTTCTAATTCTCCTCCCTATCCCATCAGGCAGATGTGATGAGTGAGTGACTGTGTAGTACTTAGTTGCAGGCTGTGTTTAAAACACAGCAATAAGTAGGAGTTAAGTATTTTCTAAACATGTAATATTCTCCAAAACCACTGGTGAATTTAGGGATTCCTACCTGTCCTTACTAAGTTTTTAATCAACATCGTCCGGTATTTTTAAATATGATTCATTAAAAAAAAAACCCAAACCCTCAGTAAGAACAGTTCTTTTCTTCAACCAGAAGAAAATACAAGTAACACCTTCTCAGTTCTCAATGCATTCTAATACCAGAGTTGAGAAATCTGGCCTTGAGCACGTGTTCAGCATGAAACTGTGTCCTTGTGCTTAGGATTTCTGGTGCTGGTGTACATTTATAAAGCCCACCCTACATGAGTAGTTCTGATCTACCCATACGAAGACCTACTAGTTTTTTTCTCCTATTTATTAAGATCAGTTATTTTAGAGACTATTACATGAGTTTTCAGTTTTTTTGACCAGATATGTGTGTTCTCTTGATTGACCAAACCATACATACAGCTTCAGGGTTGTTGCTTATGCAGAGTGTCCAGCTTGTCAGCCTTAAGTAACTTGCATTAATGTCTCCAGAGATGTGGAGGATCTCTGCATGAGATTTTGAAAACAGAATCACAGAACCACACAAAATAGGATCAGAAGGGACCTCTGGGGATAATGTAGTCCAACCCCCTGCCAAGGCAGGTCACTTAGAGCAGGCGACACAGGAATGTGTCCAGGTGGGTTTGGAATGTCTCCAGAGAGGGAGACTCTGCAGCTGTTCCAGTGCTCTGCCACCCACAACATAAAGAAGTTCTTCCTCGTGTTGAGGTGGAACTTCTTGTGTTTTAATTTATGGCCATTACTCCTTGTTCTGTCACTGAGCACACTGAAAAAAAGGTGTTAAAACATGTTCCTTTTACTCTTCCTCTTAGCAATAAGTGGTCTCTGGAAGTGTTTTCCCCTCATCCTACCTTAAGATTTGGCTGCTGCTTCTCAAGATCACCTCTGGTATTCTGGATCTGTGTGACACTAAATATGAAAGATTTGTCTGTGTGATGGAGGGGAGAGTAAGGCAACAATGCCAGTCTTTTGTCCATGGTTCTGTGTTGCATGACAGGAGAGGAAGCAACAGGCATGACACAAAGTAAGAAAACCCTTTTTCACTAGGGATTAAATGGGGATTAAATAGCTGAAGAGGCTGCCCCAAGGGGTATTTTTGTCCACGGACATGTTTACAACCTGACTGGCCATTTGTCCTGGGTACTCTGCCTCCAGTGCATGTTCTCTGAGCAGAGGACTGGACCAGGTGAATCCCCAGAGACACCTTCCAGTTTAAAAATGTTCTGCGGGCTTGGATTTGTAGGAAGCTGTCTGATAGTAGTGTACAGCAAAAACATGGCGTAATAAATATGTTCAGTGTAACAAGTGACAAATACAAATCAGTTTTCCCCCGCTAACTTCCGTTGAAACAGGAGAGCAGGTGACAGTCAGAAAATAAGACGTGGAGAACATACACGTTTGCTCATTTTGCAGTGGAGGGGCCACTTCTGGCTGAATAGAGACACATAAAACATGCAGCAGATGTTATGACAGCATTTAGCTTTTATTGATGTCCAAGAGATGATTCCATAATACATTCTTGTGGCTGTAATTTTGTAGGTATTGAATTTATTTGCTTTCCCTAGATTCTCTGATGCTTTGTATTATTACAAAAAGTGCTTAGATAAGGGAATAAGAATAACTCACAACAAATTTCACTGATGCTGGACTTAGAGTACAAAGAATTTAGCTATTACACAGTGCTCTTCCAGTAAGGCTTTAAATCATTGAAATACCTTCTAAAATGAACACCAGCATTTTTCCATCTCAGTCTGGGAAGCAGAGCATAATCTCTATGTTCCTCAGCTGGTGAAGCATATGGTGATATCCACCAAATAGGGAATGTTTTTTCTTTTGGGATCTGATTTTTATTTCTTTGTTTGTTTGTTTATTTGGAAATTTCTTGGCATATTTATAGAGTGGTTTTGAACTGTTTTTGTTCAGAGAATTGTGGTGTAGATCTAGGACAAGAACTGACTTCTGTAGTATATGATTTTGACTTTGGAATATCCTTCCCTTTTAAGGCTGGAAGTCTGTAGGTCCAAAATGCCTGTTGGAACTTAACAGGTTTCATTATACTGAGAAACAGTGTAATGTTTTTAGAAATTACAAAAATGGAGATTTCATCATTGAAGTTCCCACTCTGGGTACAGGAGGCAAGTGCAAGGTCTTTGGTCCTAGTTTTCTTATTGGTCTTGTGTTTGATAGATTATATGCATGGAAAAATCTGCTTTAACTTGAAGCTAAATAATTTATTTATGTAAAGTAACCTCAACATTACATAGCTAAATCCTGATGAACTGATGGTTGGTCGTGATAAATGCTGCATCTCAAAAGCCTTAACTTGATTGAGAGATTTGAGAAAGCTTTGTTTTCAAACTCAGAAGATAAAAAAGCAGAATAATCTTCTGAAGAACAGGGCTAAATCATAATATATCATAACATTACACTTTGTCATTGCTCCATCAGGAGATAAGAAATTAATATCAGTTAAATAATTGAATGCATTTATTTCAGTCAATGAAACAAAAAAGCTTTGATGGAACTGAGGTGATTTTAAAGTTTTGAGATGTCACATTTAGTGGCTGGAACTTTTTCACAGGAACCAGATTTCAGATGATAATAACTCTCTTCTGGGTGTCTCTAACTTCAGGACCATGTGAGCTGGCCTTGAGAAGCCTGATTGGAGTCTGGAAAATACCCAGATACACTTGGTGTTGTTGCTCTGGAGCTAAATAGTCTTCAGTTAATGTATTTGTTGTTTCAAACTAGAGAGCAATAGGAATCTTTCTACCCCTGGGAATACTTTAGTTAAATTTTCTTTAGCAGCATTTGTGGATCAGCTGTTACCTCCAGCTCACTTTCTTGTTTATGATTAAGCAGATCAAGTTTAACTTAGCACAATGTGATCTTGGTTTCCTAAAGAGACCCTCTGCTATTATATACTCTTGGAGTAGATATATTGGATATAAAATGTTATTAAATTGCTCTCCCTAAAAATCTGAAATGGCAGAAATAAATCTGAAAGCTGCACCTTGCACCTAACAGAAGAAAAATTACTTAAATACTGTATCAGGGGGAACATTTCTATCTCTGAAACTGTGCAAGCCTGCTGACATGAAAGAAAATACACCCTGTACCAGAGGTTAACCTCCTTTAAGGAATCAAAAATTAGTTTTAAACCATAAAGAAACACTGTATGTAGGGGTATAGTATATCTTATTTGGATTCCAAACTTCAATACTTTATTTTTTATCACTCTTCAGAAGGCTCTACCATTAGTTGAAAAAGAGGAAAAATCATAATTCTGAAAATTCAATGTGTAAATGATAATAAATTTTGAAATAATGATAATGAATTTTGAAAACAGGGTGTTCCTTTTCTTAATAAGAAGGTTTTCTGGTTTTTTAGAACGAATCACTAGTTCAAATAAGTGATCTGGGGGGTAAAACACAGTACCAAACTGCATCTAGATAGATAAGGTTTGTGAGAATCTATCTGCTGTTGCTAATGCAACAGGTCCCAAATTAAATGGTCCCATGTAATTCAGGTGTAAATCATTACCTGAAGACTGATTACCTTCATGTAGTTCCAATAGTTACCTGTTTCTCAGAGATTACTTGGGATGGATGTGTCTTTAAAGTCTATTTTCTGACTTCCATCCTACAGCTGAACACAAAATAAAGGAATCGTAGTGTATGTCCTGAAAAATGAATGTCATAAGGATGTTTTGGCAAGGATTAGAAGGTTTAGAAAATCTATTCCAGGAAACAAAATGTTCATGACTGAAACTTAACAATTTATGCAAGTTTAGCATTATAAAAGCTAGTCGTGGCAGTGCCATGTGTTTTATATTTGTATGCATTGAATTGATTTTTTGTATATATTCTACCCTAAAGAATCAAAGCAGGAATAAGATTAGTTCCATATGTTCTGTTCACATTTTTTCTAAAGCCTTTTTCATTAAAAATAGGAGCTACAGACTTCACCTAATGGGTGGGTTGCATAATCAAAACTGGGAGACACCTTAAGGCATTCTTTCTTGAAAATGGTATTAAAAGTATCACATGGTTAATTTAATGAATAGAGCAGTCTTATGCAACTGCAATTTTCTTTAAAATATCATTAATGTGGATAAAAACCTGAAGAGTACATACAGCAGAACACACTCTAAAAGTTCAGGGCAAGGATAAGTATTCTCAGAGAGTTATTAAAAACCTTAGTGGTATGGTTTCCATACATTTACTTGGATTAGAAAAATCTGGGAAAATTTGTAGTTAATTTTTGCTGGGATAAGGAACTACTTTGGTGTGTAATACCAAAAAGAACCTAACCTGTGTTTCTGATGGGGCTTCGTGTATTGGGGTAAAGAAATATGACCATGCAAATGCCAGTGGCTGCCCTTGAAAACAGGGTCAGTTAGGTGGGTTAATTTTCATTGAAAATAGAGTATTTATTCTCAAGAAAGTTTATTCTCAAGGAAGTTAATTTTTTAAGAACCTAGACATCTTTTAGTTCCTCTTTCAGTGATGACTTCTAGAGGTGATGCTGTGGATCTGTGTGTGTACTGTGAGGTGCAGCTAATGGACTATGAGCTACAGTCTCAAGCTGTACTCAAGCTGGCTGATAAACATGCAGTTTAGCCAGTGCATAAACATAAATCCTCAAGAACATGCCTGTTATCTTTCTCAGCAGAGTATTTGCATGTTGAGGGACTGGGTTTTACTTACCACATAAAAAGAATTTAAATTGGAATAGTACAATATATCGTGTATGGTTTTTTGTTCATGTCCATATAGATACCTGAAATATTCAGAGAGCAGCAAGATTAATTTTACTGAGTTGGTTTTGTTGGATTTTTTGTGTTTTTTTTTTTTTCATATTAAATGTAGGTTTAATATGTCTGCTTTCCTCTCTCTCTCTCTGAATGACAGTGTTGAGGAAATGGCTTCAAATTTGAGAGTATGTTTAGATTACGTATTAGGAAAAAATTCTTTACTGTGAGGATGGTGAGGCCCTGGCACAGGTTACCCAGAGAAGCTGTGGCTGCCCATCCCTGGAAGTGTTCAAGGCCCAGTTGGACGGGGCTTGGAGCAACGTGGTCTCATGGAAAGGGCAGTTCCAACCCCATGGCAGGGGGATTGGAACTAAATGATCTTTAATGTCCCTTCCAAACCAAACCATTCTCTGATTCTGTGATTAGTTTTCTATTATCAAATGCTGGATAATGCTTTGACTAGCACATTCTTTTAGTGCACATGCACCAGTAACAAGTAAATAACTACATCTATAAAGAACATGTATGGGATTGTAAAGACCAATGCTGACTATAATGCTACATGTTGCATACATGTAATTTTTTAACCTGAAAATAAAATGATGTTCTGTTTTCATCTGTGACTTTTCTGACTGCACTTGTTTGAAACTGCTCATTAAACTTTCCAAGGAACTGATAGAAGTTTTCTACAGATTAGTCTATAGTATGTGAGCCTATGTGGCTCTCTGCAAGTCATGGTTAGTCTTTTATTCACTGGAATTTTCTAGCAAAATTGGTAATGGGCTCAAACCTTCATAAGGCTTCTTTCTTTCATTTCATTTATTTTGAATACAGCTAAGCCTCTTGCTATCAAAGATTGTACTTCTGCTTATACACAACTAATATGACTGAATTATAGAATGTATTCATGTACAATTTTGCTCTAGTATTATACATCTGTCCTTCAAAAAACTCCAAGCAGAATGTCATGGGTCAGTCTGACCTACTTTTTTATAAAAAGCTGATTGCTAAAAATTACTGCTCCTAGTGGCATTGGACAGTCTATATTTGTCAGATTGTGTCATCACTGATGTGCTGTCAAAAACTCACCAAAATCCAACATTTTCAGCAGGACAGACCTGATTTTGGAGTGTATTTTAAGGTGGTTTTTTTTTTCCCCGTTTTAACGATCAGTGCTGTTCCCAAAGTGGTTTCTTTGTACCTCCTTAGTTACTGTTGTATGTTTAGTTTCAGTTCCCAAAGCAGTGATCAGGAGCTCGTTTTCTTCTACACAGTAGACAGCCAGTCAGAGAGGAAAAAAAAATGTTTTAAATTAATTAATGTCAGGGTTAGTATCATCTGAAACAACATAGTACCTAATATTCAGTTAAAACTTCTGTTTTCATTAAAAGAATACAACTTCTGTTGTTGTTTTTAGCTGTTTTTAAAAACATGTAACATCTAATAGAGGCATTTATTTTATCTGTACTTCTGAAGTTCCATATAAGATTTACATAGAAAAACTCCTAATTCCAGTGATGTTAAAGTCTTACATTTTAAATTTGATTACACCAGTACATGGTGGTATTTGGGGATTACGAACAATATCCCTACAACATGGTGGCTGCCTTTAGATTTTCATTCATCAAGAACCCTCAGATATATTGAGAGAACTTTCCTTCAGCCTGCCAAAATGTTATTGAGAAATGGTGAAACATAAAGTTTATATTTGAAGCTTGTCGAGAAGGAAAAGTTTCTTCCATCGTCAGTCTGGCAGAAGGGAACATGCAGTCCCTGCATTTGCTTCGTGCTGTAAGATGACACCCCTTCCCCACTCTTAATGAGGACAACATGCAATACATAGGATATGTTTTACTTGTGTAAATGCAAATCTACATGTGCAAATGTTAAAAAAAAGGCCCTGGTATCCTATTACATAAGACTTGCTATAGAGTGATGCTGAACTTCAAGGCATGTGGAGAGTGAACACTTGGCAAGGCAAAGAGATTTCTTTATGGTGAGATGGACTGGAATGAAAATCTTTCTCATGGAAAGAATGCTAGGTATGTGAGTAATAGCAGAAGGTGGAAACTTGGAGAGAAGTCTGACTTCAGTTTCAGTAGTTACTCTAAATTGTGTATTCATAATAGCACACTGCTGCTTAAACTCTAAGTGGTGGCTGCTTCATTGAACTGTGCTGATAAACAACATCAACAGCAACAGGGTTGGGACATGCTGGGGTCCCAGGTCATAGTGAGATTTCCAAGTGTTGTATTTAATCTTTTCTGGAAGTTGTCTGGCTCCTCTCATGCATTGTAATAAGGTGTTTAGGTTTGTTTGTTTGTGGGTTTTGGTTTTTTTAGGAGTGGGAGCTTCTTGCTTGTGCTTGCATTTTCTAAAATAGAAAATTTCTTTCAGTTTACTTCGACATCAACATAACAGGACCACAAACAAGATAACTTCCAAGTTTTTATTTATGAAAGGACATGCTGAAGTCTGTTTTATGTGTACCTTAAGCATATAGTTATTTTTTACCTAACCCGATTAAAGTGCATGCACGGATACACGCAGTCAGTTCTGAATACAGAGTGTGTTCATGGAGTGAAACAGTAATGAGTTGCTTGTTGTAGTTTATGTTCATCAGACTTCACTAAATCCTTTTAAAAACTGAGTGTGATGAAGGAAAAGTCAGATGGTGATAATTTGAAGTCTTGCTTTTTGTGGTTAAATTCACACCAGTAGAGACTTTAGAATTTCTCTTGTCCATTATTGATGTTAAGAACTTTCATGGATGGTGGAAATACCTTCTGTAATGCCTTCTTTTGTAAATAAATGCTTTTCTAATGCTCCTAGCTGGTGAAATATCTTCCTGGATTGATTTTAAAAATTGTTTTGCTTAGAAGGGTAAGGGTTAATTGAGAATGTCTTGTAAGCCTGTATTCCTTTCCTTTTAAATGAAATCTTCTGGAGACAGTAGAAACATTTCATGTAAAAATGTAATATTATCAAGTCTTACCTACCATTGAGAATTGCTTTTTTAAACTTTTGCAGCTAATAGTAAAGTCATTCCTAGAAATAATTATGATAAATCCTCTTACTTGTTGTCGTTTACAAGCCATTACAGGTGTCTGCTGTTAAACATTTCCCTTACACCTTCTCTGAATACAAAAGGGATAAGTTATGAAAAAAGCACTGTGAATTATTGTACTTCATATATGTGGCCTGTATATGTTAGTTCTCTGCCTTTTGAAAGGCTTTAATTAGCATTTTGGCTAAATCCTACACCTTGTGGTAATACTTCCAGAGTTTGCCATTGGGCGTCCAAAGCACTATGTGAACCAAGCTTTTGCTCTTCCAAGACCCTGTATCCATAGGAAGAGGATTAGTTACCTCTGTTCTTAGTCCTCCTGTCCCTAATACTGAGTCAGGAAATACTTCACAAAAGCATTGGACTGCTCTACTGCTGGCTTACTTTCATCTGTTTGTTGAAGACTATGGTGGCAGACATTTCTCTGCAGCTTTGCAGCAGTTGTCCCTGAGATCTGGAGAGTGGAGGGTGTTCAGTGACATCTTGTTGTTCAGCTGGATATTCAAGAGTTTTCAAAAGCATCTCGACAGATGATCTTGTGCTTTTTACATGTGATTTTCTCTGAAGAACTTATTGTCCATAAAGGAAAAACAAGATGAAAAGAAATGAAAGGAGGCAGAAATCTTCATAGAGTACCATTTTTACTGATGCATTGTACTATTTTTATTGCTGCATCCTAAAGAAACTTTTCTCTGTTTTTACCTGTTCCTTACTTTGCCTTTCAGAGCTGATTATTCCCAAGCCATGAATGAGTATTGTTGATCTTCATCACTGACACAAGTTTTCATTTAATGCTGAGCACAGTCGCTCTGTTGTGAACTGTTCTTTTCATTCCTTCTAATGAAAGGAAACAAGTGGCTTTTTTTATTTGGGCTGATACATTTTCCAATCAGTGGGAAAAAGAAGGGCTTCTGAGGACTTGAAAATATCAGAGGAAAGCTGATTAGCCTTTGCAGCTCAGAAATAAAATGTCACTGTGCAAAAAGAGGAAAAATGAAGGTGAATGACTTGAAGGGAAAACAATACTCTTCATGTAGATCACTGTATGACAATCATATATTAAGAATAAAGTTGAAAAGGTAATTTCATTTTAAGGAATCTTTACTGTCATCATTGTCACCTAAGATGTCTTTGTTAATTTAAAATACAAAGAGTATTTGAAAATTTATGTTAATGAAAGGTGTTTAAGAATTGTGTAAATGGCCAAGATTTGTAACAATTACTTCTGCTATTATCAATTGCCTGATTATTTTTGACTGCTTGGCATACAGACTTGCTTGTAAATCTACATAAAAAAATATTTTTAGGCATGTCACTTATGGAGGGAACTAAGTGGAGGTCTTAGAGAAACCCAGGTTCAGGAGAAGATTACCTGGTCTTAAAAAAAAAAAAAATTTAGGAAAAGCCTGAGAACAGCAAGCATGCAAGTCTTCAGTAAAGTTGGTAGCATATGAGAAAGAGAACAACATAATTAAATTCATAAAAGTGTTGCAAAACAAATGACACAACAATTGCCAACTTTTTCTTGGAAAGTGGGAGGTGTTTATCATGCTGAAAGGAGCACGTATTAAAATTTTGTCAACTTGACACGTGCCTTTGAACTGTCTGAACGAACTACCTGATTCTATGGATTGCCTGGTTTTGTTCTGAAATGGTTTCTTTTGTCTTTTTTTTCCTCCTCATTCAGTCCCAAGAGGTAAGAATCCTATAAATAATTTGAAGCTTTTTACTTGTCCATGACTACTGATTCCGCATTGTCAGCGATCAATCCACTTGGTCTTATATCTCAGAATTTAAATAATTTAAATGCTTTTTGGGCTTTTGACTGGTAACTTAATGTTTAATACTACTACCACGTTTGATTACTCAAGCCACTGTTCCCTATCTAACAATAGCAGAGCCAGGACTTCTAGCACAAACTTGTCATTAATATCCATTAATGAAGCCATGGTCCTTTAATTTTTCCGAACTCCTTCTGAACTCAGTGTCAGAGCCTGAATTTGCAACCTGACAGAAGCAAGTTCCAGAAGTTTAAAGCCTGCTGTGTAATACTTCTTAAATCTATGTCCCTTACTTCCAGTCTTGCAGGACTTCGTTGTAACAATTTTGCCTTTATGTTATACAGCATCTTCATGGTTTTTGAGATGTAGAATCATAAAACAGCCTAGGCTGGAAGGGACTTTAAAAATCACCCAGTTCCAACACCCCTACCATGGACAGGGATGTCTTCCACTACACCAGGTTGCTCCAAACCCTGTCCAACCTGGCTTTGAACACTTCCAGGGACACGGCAGCTGCATCTTCTCTGGGAAGCCTGTGCTTTTCCCCTCACAGGGAAAAATTTCTTCCTGATATCTAATCTAAACCTACTCTCTGTCAGTTTGAAGCCATACCTTCATGTCCTGTCACTACAGGCTCTTGTAAATAGTCTTTCCTCCTTCTTTCTTGTAGGCTCATGATCATGTTCCCTTCAGTGTTTTTGTCTCTGACGTGAAAGGTTCCAGAACTTCCTAGCTTTTCTTCATGAGGCAGCTGACCAAGTTGAATTTTGATGTGGAGATCAGAGCTGCCTGCAATATGGGCTTCTGTTTCCTTTTCTCTGTATCCTTTCTAGTGATGCCCAAAGGTTTTTTGGCTTTTTTTGTCTACCAGTGTACCGTTGTAGAAAGATTTCAAACTGTTGGTAGTGGCTTCAGGATCCAGAATTGTCTGCTGGTTCAAGTTCATCACCACACAGGCATCCTTCAGATCATTTTTGCCTTTTGTTTACAAACTTGCACCTGTTTACCCTGCAGCTCCTCTGCCGTCTGATGCTCACACGCTCAGCCTAGCGAGGTACTCACCACTGCTGTGGCATCTGTCTGGCTGGAAAGGCTTGGTATTGTCAGTAGACTTGGAGATCTGACAGTGCACTTCCCTTTCTGTCGTGAATGGTGAACAAAATGAGTCAGTCACAGCACTGATGCCTGGAGGGCCCCAGGACTGACTCTTCTTTGCCCTGAAAAGCGAGCATTAGGTTCTTCCTTTGGTTTCTCTCTCTTAATTAGCTTTTTACTTTATGAAAGGATCCCCCATCATAGAGAAGTTCAGTTCCTGTTGTGATTTAGGTTGAGTAACCTTGTTAAAGGGTCTTGAAAATCCAGATAGATTATGTCTGCTCAATGCCCACATGGTTATTGATCCCCTTCAAAAACTCTGGGAGGCTGCTGGGCCAGGATTTTCCTTCACCATATTGTCTCCTTCCAGACAGGCTGTTTATGTGTAGACTCAGTGACTGTATGTTTTACTGTAGACACTTCATCTTGGTTTACCTCTTGGGGTGGAAATCAGACTCATCCGTCTGCTGTTCCCGGAATCCCTTGAAAATCTCTTTTGGCAGACAAGGGTTTCCCTGACAAGCTTGGTAGTCCCTTGGCACAGAAGTAGCTTAAACATCTTAGTCTGTATTCTTGCAGCTGCTGTGTTGGTTCATTTGGAGCTCTTTGTGTGAGTGTTGTTATTTCACATCTAATTTATTCATTTGATTTAATAATTGATTTTCCTTATGAAAGGACTAGAAATTGATTTAGTTGCTCTGCTCTGCCTTTCTCAATGAATGTATTGGGGAACTCCCCATCATCCTGGAGTAAAGCATAACTTCTCTGTTTATGTCCTTAACATTCCTGAGTATGCCTTCTATACTTTTGAGAGATTCTATCTCTCCTTTTGAAGTATTTTAAACATCTTAAAGTCACATTTTGACTTTCCTGTTGCCATTACAAATGTGTCTATCTGTAGATTAAGTTGATGTTTTGTGCCTAAATCTTGAGGGAAAATGGTAATCTCAGCACAGTGACAAGACCTGAGGGAGCAGCATCAAGCTCTGTCAGGGGAGGTTTAGGTTGGGCATTAGGGAAAGGTGGGCACTGGAACAGGCTTCCCAGGGAAGGGGTCACAACACCAAGGCTGTCTGAGTTCAAGAAGGGTTTGGACAATGCTCTCAGGCAGATGGGTTGACTCTTGGGGTGTCCTGTGCAGGGCCAGGAGTTCGACTTCAGTGATCCTTGTGTGGGTTCCTTCCAACTCAGTGTATCCCATGGTTGTATGAGTAAGGCCAAGAACATTAGACAGATATAAACACTGAAGCATCTGGAAGCTGCTAGGTTGTTCCACACTCTGGATCACTGCTGTTCTCCATTAGCAATTTAAACATTCCTGGTGACTTTGAAGTGCCACAGAATATGATCTAGAGAAAAAACTAGTGAGCCTCTGGCATTTTTCTGGTGTTTTCCTTCCCTAAGGTGGAAGCTTTGGGAGAACTAAATGAGCACTATAAGGACCATTAGATACAGGAAAAAAAACTCAGGACAACTAGGAGAGTCAGATAATGCAGTTTCAGCCTAAAGGATGAAAAGAAGATAAGTCATTAAAACCAGCTGATGGTATACCATCTTTGTCATATTTTGAGTGGTTTTCATGGACCGCTTTAAACATACTTTATTTTGGCAAGCAATTTTGGGTTTATTTTAACGAAAATGACATTTTTGCAGTTAAAAACTCCAGCTTTCTTTTCTCTATTTTTTTTCCTTTCATAAAAGTTTTGATTACCTGCCATTTAAGGGTAAATACAGGAAATTCAAATCAGTAATTCTATGAAAAAACATTTGTTTGAGCATTATTTAGGATGTTTTATCTTCAGGGTTTTCTGTGCATCTCTGTGAGACAGATGTTGATTTTTAAGTCCTTTAACAAGTTGCTTCTATGCCTGAAGGAATTCAGACAGAGACCTTATGTTTTCTGGGAAATTGATGTTTCTGTTTCACTGCACTGCTCCTAAATGTCACAAATACACATTCTGCATAGAAACTGTGTAGGGTCACAATATGAGCTGTGAACTTACATGAAAATTTCCAGAAATATAAATCCAATGGATCAATACCAATTTCATCTTATTCAAGTTATTTCATCAATTTCTCATCTCAGCAGTGAGGAGAAAAATCCAGATCAGTTTTTTAAAGAGCAACTGTTTAATCACAGTAAGACTTAAAGCAGTGGAATCTGAGAAGCCTCCACATATGCAGGAGTATTATGTACAGCCTCACTGTAGCTGTATGGAAATACTATGTGAGACACTTGTGGAAACACATTTATCTGTTTTCTTTTGGTGTGGTCAGGATTTCAAACTTGCACTACCTGATATTGAGAATATAGCATGTTATCTCCCTACTTATCTGTATGTCACCTTGTTGGAAAATTCAGGTAAATATTGTCTTGGAGCAGTTGCAAAAGTGTTTATTTAACCTCTCTTATATTTATTTTATTTTAAATTATCCTGTAATTTTTTCTTTCAGCCTTTTCATGTTGAAGAACCCAGAAAGGAAAGCTTTGTTTCCTTTTAGAAATTCTGTACAGCCAAAGAAAGGCCAACACACTAAATTTAAGTAGTGGGTCTCCTGTGGCAGTTGCATGTTCAAGCTACAGTTGCATACAAATGAACACAAGGAGAAAATGAAATTTACTGGCATGAATTCCGATTTCTAGGAGTTGCTTCTACATTTGCTGAGCTGGCACCTGTCACAGGCAAACACTGCTTGGTTAATATAGTTTAACCAAATCAGGATCAAAGGAGTTTAATTAATATAGTGATTTATTAATGATGCATAATTAGCCAGCAATCAGTGAAATACACATTTGGGATCAATATGACTAATACAACAGATGAAACAGAATACTAAAGACTTCTAAAGCATTAGTAATCTTTACATATTCAAAACATTCTCTTGCAATTTATCCTTGCAATTACAGGCACCTCTTCCTGGGGCTGTGGGCACACAAAGCTGCAGGAGATGTGGGTGCTCCAGCCGTCTGTGTACTGGTGCTGCTCCCCATCATCAGCTTAAAAATAGAAAGGGAAAAAAAAAACAAAACCAAACCAAAACAAAAAAAAGTGTTGCATGACGTTGACACTAAGAGGGTGGATGGGAGAAACATCAGAACATGATTCCCAGCTCTTCTCAGGAGTCAGACGGGTGGCTTTATAGAGATTGCACAGCCTTTAGAACACTAAAGGCTCCAAGTTGAGCTGAATTCCACATCCTGAAAAAGTTGTAAGGGAAGACATTACCCGGGGTGCTGAGAGTTTTGTTCTTAAACTGTTCATTTCACAAACTGGATTAATCTAATAGCTGACTAACTTTCCAGAAGGAAATGTCCTGCAGAATCTCAGGATCCTGGCACCTGTTGTTATAGTTTACCCACTGTTTTTTTGGCACTTCATTTCCTCCATCTCCATAGCAATTTTGTGACCTTGTCAGAAACCAAGAATATCTGTAAGTAGTTTCTGTAACTTAAATATAGCCCAACTGAATAGCTGAACTGCAGACAAAAAAGTAACTTTTATAGGTCAGCAGAACTTTTTTATTTCTAACCTCATTCAGGGTGCTTAAAGTGCAAATCTTCCACTGATTAATCATTGTAAGTAGACATAATTATAGACGTTATGAATTAGACAGAATTACTTCATTTTTTTCTAGTACCTAAAATCTTAAGAAAAACATGAGATTGCTTAAAGTTTGCTTAAATTGTGTATAGTGGTTCTGTACCTATAAAAAGTATATGCTTCAGTGTGCAGTGCTTGGTTATAACTAGCAGAGATATTTCAAATTTATTTCTACCCTTTCATCTGTGGCCTCCTGTTGCTAATATAATAGCGTATTAACACACATTTTCCTGCAATTACTACATTTAATTTTAAATATGCCTTCTGACATTTTCTGCCTTCAGTACAAAATAAGCTCACTTCATCTATTTGGTTTGCTGACGTGAAGTACACAAAATATATTGGATTTTCTTATCTGAACTTTTTCGTCTATTTGCACATCAAAGAAAACACCTTAAAATGTGACTAGAATAACCCTGTTTGCTGAAGTAGGCAACAAAAGCTTGAAGACATTTGATGGGAAGTGAAGAATTGCATATCAAACGTGTAATTTAAATATTTTTAATGCTGCTATTTCTGATATCCTGCTGCTTAAAAGTTATTAAATCTGCTACCCTTCAAGGCCAAGATAACAAGAGACAAAATATGGAGCAAAATAGAGTTTTCAGGATGCAGTAGCGTAGTTTTTGGATGCATTTTAAAAACAAGAACTGCAAAGTTTCTTTGGGCTCCTCAGGTAAAAGTGATATAAACCCACAAATGACAGTTTAATGGGTTTAGGTGGGAGGATGAGGTTTTGGAAAAATCAAGAAAGATGGTACAGAAACCCACAGATGGATTCAGCTACCCACTCTAAAGTTCAGTGATGGCAATCGTGCTGGTGAGTTACTGCTAGAGGTACGTAATTTGGGAGCATTGAGGGCTTGTGTAACAATGACTAATCCCAGTAGAGACTCCTGAGGGACAGCACTCATTATGGATTCCACTTGGACATTGAGTCATTGACTGTACCTCTTTGTGCTTGGTCATCCAGCCAGTTTTTCATACCTCTACCATCAAACCCATATTTCTCACATTTGGAGGTAAGAAAGATGTGGGGAGCAAACTCACAGTCCTTACAGGAGTCCAGGTAGATGCCATTTGTGTCTTCTCCCTTATCTATCAATGTAGTCACTCCACCATAGAAGGTCACTTGGTCAGGCAAATAGTTCAGTTCTGTATTTACATTTTTGACAGTATTTTGTTAATCCTTTAGAATCGTGCATGATCCAGAGTTGTTATCATGAAGTTTAAGCAATCAGACTTCAGTCTGTAAATTTCTTGTCTAAGTCATATAGGTACCTTGATTAGAATTTTAGAAATTTGTGAATGAGAAATAAAAAAAAACAACAAACAAATAAAAAGCCTCAAGCAGTTAAAAGAGAGAACCAAAGCTGTGCTCTCAGTCTGCCTTTGGATTTTCTCTTTTGGCATGGAATCAAAGTGATAAACCTACTGCAGATGGAGTGTAGATGATTGTGAGCTTTCAGGACTTTTCTTTACAATATGAAAAAAAAAGAGAGAAGGTACTGAATATAAGCCCTGAAAACTACTGCTAATAGCAAATCTTCTTGTAATTGCAAGTGCTTCATACTTCAATATGTCAAAAAGAAAAAAATTGTTACTCAAGAACCATCTTTCATATTCTGAGAAAGATTTTGATGTGTAGGAATAAAGGATATTAGAATATATTCAAAAATGAGGACAATTAAATGCAACTTCTTGAGTGTTGGTGAATAATTTGTTAAAAATTATACATTTTAAAGAAATTACGTAAGAGTATAAATGAAGTAAAATAGAAGGTGTGTTTGAAATCAGGTTTAAATAAAGACACTTTAAGAAGTGGCTCTAGGATGAGACCTTCATTCTGAACTACTAAAATATTTTGCACCCTAAAACGGGAGAGTAATAACTTCTTAAAAAGGAAAGTTAAATCTGATTGCTGATGTTGCAACTTTGTGAGGTCAGGTAGCTTTTACCAGTATTATAATTTTAGGATATATAAAATTAAAAAAAATTAAAAATAATACCAATTTCAGAAAGAAAGGTCACTGTCCTCCATTGAAATCAACAAGAATTACATGTCCAGACCCAAATATCTTACACTTTTTACTGACCTATGTTTAGATATTGGAAAGAAAATGATGCATCTGTGGTCACTTCCAGCTGAACTATCTGACTATAAATAGATGGAAAACAGTCTGCTTATCTTTATGTTTCTCCAGAGACCAGTCCTTCTTCAGCATCTTCATTTCCATTGTGGTGTGTACTCAGAAGCACCAGTGTTAGGGTAAAATACGTTGCTTTATTTGAAATTTGCATAAACAGGTTTTCTGCAGCCAAGTCTCCCAAAAGATTGATTCTGACAGGACCTTAAAAAGGGAAAACTCTGAATGTATTTACCTTTTTTTTTTTTTTTTTTTTTTTCCATTTTCTCATTTCTGGAAAACTGCCCTTAATATCAGGTGTTCAGCTGGAGGAATGGCCACTGATTTGTTTCTGGACAAGGGGAATGAAGTGTCATGTGTCATTCAACACATCTGGACTTCCATGGCTGTTCCAGTGGATTTGTGCCAAACTGGGTCTCCTGCTTGCCCATCCTCTTGCCTCCTCCTTTTGCAGCACAGTCTGTTCCCAGCAATGGCAGAGGCCATTTCAAAATGAGCAAGACTTTGTACAGTATAAAGCTATTAGGAAAAAACCAATAAGAAAAAAGCCAACCCTCTCTCAGACTTATGGGAATGTACCAGAATTAATTAATTAATGGTTGTATCATGAGGCAACCTAGACCAACATAGTAAATGTAAGAGTCTATGCAAAATTATTGAACTAGCTCTCATTTAGTAGTTGTTCTGTAAGGGGATGCAATGATTGGGCTTTATTTCAAATATTCAGTTAGCACTTGGAGTAGCTGACTTTAAAGTCTGAGGTTCAAGACTTACATGGGGGCTTCTAAATGATGATTGAATAAATTCCTTTACTTATAAATAATTCTTGCAAAACACCTGTGCCTCAGTGTATTCCTTTGTTAACATTTGGAGTTATGTAGTCAAACAGAGCCCTCAAACCTTTACAAACTAGGCATTTTCTCATGACTCATGGTTGTATTGCACTAATTAATGTTCATTGACATTGCTGTCACACTTCAGTACTTTGTTTTTCGGGTTTTTTTTAAGAGTTACCTAGAAACAAGGTTGAAGAGCCTGGAGGGCTTTTAACTGAACCTACTGTTTGGTTATGAAGTGTGTGAAAGTAGAGATGTATTGATACATTTGGGAGATAGAGCAGGTACTTCTGAAACAGTGCCAGTGCAGTGCTTTCAGCTCACTGGGCTCCGTGGAAGAAGAGGGAAAGATACAAATATTAATTGCTTTCAAATTAGGGATAATAGCAGCATTTAGAGCATGCCAGATGTTTGTTTTTTTTTTTTTCCTGAGAACCCAGAAAGGTACAGGGATGAGCAGTTTCACTTTATCAGCTAGGGTTTTCTTATGATAATCAGTGTTCCAAACAGTTTTGGAATTGTGCCTTTAAAATGCTCAGTATTTTAATGTTTGTTTCATTTAGAAAGATTTCAAAAATATTAGTTGTAGTTATTCTAATGTTTCAGTAGGCAGTTCTTCTTAACAAGCTAAGATCAGGTGATTCGTGACAGTATTCATCAGTGAGCACGTAAAAAATCTCCTGCAATTTGAAGATTAAACAGATACCATAGCTATGATATAAGGAATATGTAGTTTGGAAAGGAGGAAAACAACAGAAGGGCTATAAACATAGCTTTCTCATCAGCCAGAATTAGGGAAGAGTTGCAAAAACTCATGCAAATATTTATGCAGAAGTAATACAGTTTCTGTGTGGTACCTAAATGAGGTCTGGAGTCAAGCTGTCCAAATAATAATTCATGTACTCTCATCATCAGTGATTAATTGAAAATGTTCTTTCTTCCCTAAAAATGGTATTGTGTCTTAGAATAGTATTAGAGTACAAAATCTGTTTCAAGAAGCAGAAAATATTGTCAGGAGAATTTTCTGCCCTTCAATCTATGACAAATTCCCACTGGCACACTTGTTTCCCCAATTTGGCTATCCAAATAGCACAATGTTAAGTGTGTATATATTATTAATAATAGGACTATGGAAATCTATTTACTTTAGAATCCCTGATTAGATGTCAGGAATGTCAAAGCTTGGCTCATCCCAGGTGAGGATAGTGATGAGCAGACCTAGTTCACAACTATTTCACAAAGGTTAAGTTGCACCTGGGCTGAGGCTGTGACTCTTTTACAGTTTGAAAATAAAGGAAAATTAAAGTACTGGTATTAGGGAAGGGCAATGTTAATGCTAATGTTATACCTTGGGTTCTTCCAGTGCCTCTCATTTCAGAGTTTTCAGGTAGGGACTATGTATAGTTACAAGTACAGCAGTTTTGATGATTGCATTGTTTTTTATTAAGAACTTCCAAGGGGAAATTACTGTTCTACAGATACTTGGGGGATTTTAACAATCCCATTAACAAAAAGTTATGCACTCTGTACAATGATTGTGTATCTGAAGTCATGCAAGGTTGTTCTAACTAGCTTTAACCAGTTCTTCAGCAGTACCTGAAAATCTTCCTGATGGCTTGCCTAAATGAATCCGTTTAAGTGTTGAGATTTTACTTCAACATGCAGTGACACAACTACTGCAACAAATGTAATCAAATTAAATGTGTTTTATTTACTTGCCAGACTGTTCTGTCTCTATTCAGGGAAAAAGTATGAACATGAAGTGTGTTGCTTAGATGTACTTGTTAGTGAAGCACAACTGTCTACTCTGGTTTTGTATTTTGCTCAATAGAATCAGGCACTTAAGAATTGCATAGAAATGTTCTATATTTATCTTAGCTTCTAAAAAATCCTGGTATTTACAGTTTGTTGGAAGGTGTTGCACACTTAAAGACTATATGGTCCAGCATAGCAACATTTATTTTAATTCTCTTTTCAAATTTCTGTTGTTTTTGTAGGAGTCTTTTTCTCAAGTTTTCAGGTGCCCAGAAGGGTTAGTCTATCACCTGGCTCTGAGGACAGGTTCTGCTAGAATGAGGACATTGTAAAGGTCACTCTTATTCTGATCTGTTACTACCAAATGCACTACTTTGATTGTACAGAAGCACTGTAGGAAAGGAGTAAAACTGAGTTACAAAGTAGGAGTATCTACTATTTTTTTTTATTGTGCATCTGAACTACGTAAATTTCTGTCAGTAGCAGGACTCCTATAAAAATGGTTTCAGTTTATAGAGAATTTGAGAAAATGAAATAACAATAAGGGGATATTTTAATGAGGAATTCTTATTAGTTTTAATTTAATTGACTCTCATGCTTTAATAATGGGATTGGATAAATTAGAGAGAAGTTTTAATTTCTTTGTGGCAGTATGTGATCTCTGAGCAAAGAATGTGTGGAGTTTTTTACAGAATTTTTTTTTGTCTGACTTTCAGATTCCTCAGTTGAGCAATGTTTTTGTAAGGATGCTGGAATGAGAATTGTGGAAGTGCTTGATGCAAGTCAGGTAAATACTAATGAGTGTGTTTAATTATAGTGTTTATTACTAAAAGTGTAGTTAGTACTTTAAGAAATGAGGAATATTTTCTTCTGTCTTCTACTCCTATCCTCCAAAATATTACAGTAAAATCCTTTTCAAATGCCATACGCCTATATAGTTATAACACTTTTATTTAGACTCTCTTGCTGTTTTCTGGCAACTGTCTTATTGATGGGGAACAGAAGTCAGATATTAATAGCACTTAGCCCTTCTAATTGCTGTTATTAATGTATTTTGCTGTTCCATGAAGTATGTAGTAGCATTTTTATGGAGGCTTAAAATAAGATCCAGCATGGAAAAAAGGAAGTGCATCATGCGCTCAGTGGTTTAGACTTGGTGCGCAGGCTTCACCAAAACATTCAGACATCAAAAAATGGAATAAGATGCCAGCTGCTTTTAATACATTTCTTCTTCTAGAGGGAGAGATGGGTCTAACTATGAAAATGGTTATTCTCCTGGCATCTGAAGCCATGCAGACTTTATTTTCAGGAATGAGATACATGATACACATAGCAAATGCAAGGCTAGCAAGAATTATTAACTAGTCTTCAGCTTGCCTTGGATGTTTTGTATCATTGGGAAGAACAAGTGAATAATTCTTAACACTGACTCCAGCAGGAGTCCTCTGTTTTGTCTGGTAAGAAAGGGTAAACTTATTATAGTTTAGGCACCTTCTGGAGACTTTAACTTCCTCTGCAACCAGTACCACAGGTGTGGAATTTACTGATTGTTTTAGGTTTGGTTTCAGACAAACACATAAACATGATCATCTTTTGCTAAATCCAGAATTTTCAAGTCAGCCTTAATCATGACTAATCAATTAAATCCTTCTGGGTCACACACTCTATCCAGCTGGAGTTGGAAGACTCCTTTGCCATGGGTCTGTTTAACTGACACTGACTAAATTTACATTTTTGGCCATTTAATTATTTTCCAATGTTCCAATTCTGTGCAAATTGATATCAAATGATTTAGTCTTTGCAGTGAATTAAAGGCTGTCTTTTATGTAGAAATTTGACATCTCTACTCTGGAATTAGCAAACTGAAGTCTAAACAGGAGGATTTCTGTCATTTTAGTTAAACAGACACACCTGTAGCTATATGCTTTTTCACAATTTGCAATTTATAGCATTTAATAGAATTTAATAGAATCATTCAACTATAGTAACTTATTTTATTTTTCCCCTCACCCTGGATTCATACTTCAGAAATCTTTAAAGAAACCTTTAAACCTATGGAGGTGCCTGGCTTTTTTTGGTTCATGCATGTATTGGCAGAATCAATCATTTTCCCTGCCTGCTTATCCCTGAATCAATTGTCACACTCTCAGACTTGGCCTTTAAATGTAAAGCTATAATGATTTCAAAATGAAAAAAAAAAATATGCCTTTTGCTTGATGATGTAGACCCAGTCCAAGTCTGCTTTTACTTTGGGAACTTGGGGGACTGAATTTGCAGATTGCATTGCTGGCAAGGACCCAGATCTCTGGAAAGAACTTGATGGGATTTAATGGAACTAATAATTAGGACATCTGACCTTGCCTCTTGGAGTGCTGCAAGTGGCACCTTGGGACCAGCTCAAAGTGTGAAGACAGGCCTTGTACAAGCAGGGGAGTTGTCACAGCACCAAGTTCATCTGTGTAAATTTGAGGACAAAAAAGAACACCTTTATATCCTTACATTGCAGCTTCATTGGTGACTAGTAGCTATTTATTTTTACATACAAAGATTACCCACGTATACAAATCATGTGAAGTTCTTCCAAACAAGATTTTTAATCTCATGCAATAGATGTTTATTTCTCTGTTTGCTTTGAGGCACTTAACCATCTCACACTACAAAGAGGAACAGATGTTTATCAAACTAGACACAGGAAAATGTGTAAAGAATTAAGAAATAAACAGTGGAGACCAAAACAACTGATGCTGTGCAAGAAGAATGCAATGGGACTAAACCACTGAAGACTGACTGTCACATGTATTCCGTATTAGAAGGTATCTACTTGGGGAATTTACTTTAAGGAAAAAGTTTTGCATTTGTGGTCTGCCTCTAGTAGTCTTCATCCCTGGCTCTGTAGCAGAACTTCATCTGCTTTATCGGTAGTGCCAGGCAGTGTTTTAGTGTAAATTAATATTGAACTGAGGTATTTATCATTGAATTTATAAAAACATATGTGGATTTCACAATGAACTCTCTTTGTCTCTTGATTGCAGGAGCGTTTTCCCTTTTCTAGTCTTTGTTGATCAGAATTGCAGATTTCCCCTCTGTCTATGAGTGAAGTTGTGGGTAATAAACCCCCTTCATCACATTGCACCATTTCAGTGAACTGATTCATTGTGCATAGTTTATATAAGATATCAAGGAAACTAATGACTGTAGATAAGAGGTAAACGTCATGGCATTCACTTGATAATAAGAAAACATGTAATTGTATTTAAAATTAGCTAAGAGAAATGCAGCTTGGTTTAACTGAAGGCTAGATACAGCTTTCATATCACATCAAAGTCATTAGAAAATGGAAATTGGTTTATTATTTAAATTAGAGATAGGAGTTCTTTAGTGCTCCATTTTCAGCTTGTCATCAGTTAAAGACAGTTCCATCTATTTATCACTACATTAATCTCATGCTAATGAGGTTAACATAATGAGTAACCCAGCATTTCATTATATTACCTTTATTTGAATGCCCAACTTGAGTACACTATATTTAACTGAAACAGTAATTTGGGAAATGTCATAGGTTAGGAATGAGACTGGAAATGGAGCTTCCCTTGCACTTCGTGTCCAGTTCCTGGTTTTGGTCATAGAAGAAAAAAACAGTTTAAATGTATTTAATTTTAGTCATAAATATAAAGAAAACAAATGAATACAGCAAAAAAACACCCTGTAGTGGTGCACATCTACTGAAGCAGACAAAGCAAAGGACATGTTGCCTTTGTAAATGACAGGTTTTCAACCTTTGCAAGGGAAAAAAAGGGGTTTATGGTTCTGTAGTGAAGAGAGTTGACATTTAGGAGTTGCTGGATGGGCTGTACCTCAGACCTAAAAATCCTACCTGCAATTTCCTTCCTTTAGACCTTGCCTCCCTCACCTAATGGCCTTGCAACCCAAGCAACAAGTACCATGGTCTTCCAGGGAAGCAAGACGCTGCTACAGAGGGGCCTAGGGTGTTTGGTACCCAATCCTGCATCAGCCATTTGCTGTGTGAACAAGGAGTCCATTCCCATATTTAGAATTCAAATACCTAGCTCAAGTACAGTGATCTGATGTTTTTTGAGGAAAACAAACACAGAAAATGGGGATATGATGTTCTACCTGAGACTGTAATTTTGGGAGGCTTCACGAACAAAAACCTCTGCACTAGTGTTGAAGGCCAAACTTTTGCTTCAACTGGCAATGCATTTGGCCCCACTAAGTGAAAGTTGTATGACTGGGGGAAAGCCACCCAACTCACAAACGTGACTCTGCAGCCCCTTTGAGCTATATAAACACAGTATCAGTATATAAACCAAGTACGTTTGTTCTGAAGTCGATTACTTCTTGAGGCTCTATGCCCAAAACCTGAATGGCTGGAGTGGAGAATCAGCTGAGCTGAGATGAAATGAGTGGCTTTCACTTCCACAGGTGGGCCTCTGCATTATGGTAAAACAAAATGATGGATTCCAGTAAAATGACGAACTGGAAAAGTGAAGATATACGGATATGAGTGAAAAACATAAGCGTTTCTTTCATGAAGTTTGAAATTAAGAATTTGTGTGTACTTAAGGATGCTTTACCTCCATTGCAGTAAATCCTACATGACCACAAGGATTTCTTTGCGTGAAACTTATTGCAAAATTGATATTTGACTGATGAAATTTGTTTGGTAAGTGCATAATATTTCAGAGTAATTCTGTGTCATTTATTGAATCGATAGGAAGATATTTAGTGTCCTGTGACAGCTGTAATGACTGTCACTAAATTTTTCATATCACCTGTGTCTCACAATGACATCTGTGCTTGCCAGTAATGTATTTTTCCTATGGTAAATAGCAATGGTGAGCAAATAATGATTTTTCGTAAGTTCTTCTGTGCACTAGACTTTTAAGGAGCACAGCAAAAATAAATAACTATGCTTGTCAAAAACTTACTAATTTTCATACCACCACTGAAGGAGTTAAACACCATGAGACAAATTTTACAAATAGGAAAGTGAGGAAATGAGAGATTAAAAAATGTGCAGGGAAGTGTCAGAGCACATTGACAACAGAGTCAACAATAATGGCAATGGTCTACCTTTTCAGAAAAAGCTACTCTTTCAAAATCTGTAGTGCTTCTGCTTTTTAAAAATTGTCTGCTCAGCACTGTCTGGAGAGTATGACATACTATGCCACCAAACAAAAAGGAATCACCTGCTGCCACATCCCCTCCATCCTGGCCTATGGAGCAGCTCCTCCAGCAGCTGCTGCCAAAGTCCCTGGAGCCTCCATGCCCAGCCACACTGAGCCCCCACTGCCCCAACCTGCTGCTGTCCCTGCTCTCTGGCTGCTTTCGGCAGGGGCTGCCCAGTGAGGTCTGTGCCTGGCACAGGGATGTTCGAGAAACTGGGGGGATTTTGGGGACAGTTGCCTGGGAAGGGGCTGAGCTCAGGGACCTCTGGGGCCATGGGCTTGTTGAAGAGTAGCATCAGCACCCCTGGGAGCCCAGCCCCTGCACTTGACAGCCCTGGGATGCCACAACCCTGCACCTCCCAGCACAGCATCCCCCGGGTACTCTCTGCAGCACACTGGCACCCTCACAGAAAAGACCCCACAACTCCCCACCATAGCCTGCACTGCCCCCTCCACACATCACCCCAAGTGGGGGACATGGCCCAGTGCCCACTGCCAGCAGCAGAATTCCGGGCAAAGGAAAGATTGCTTGGATTGGCTTTGGTGTTCTTGAACGGCACAGGGTAGTGCCATGAGGATGGGAAACAGAGCCCAGAGTGCTTGGAGGTTCAAAACCTTAAACATCAGCCCTTCCAACTCCAAAGCTTCTCCCCAGATCCTGGCTCAAGCACTTCCCAAGGCTGTCAGGGCCTTAGGAGCATCAACTGGGATTTTGCATCCCTGCAGCCTGATCCCAGCTCTTACCACAGGAGTCTCTTTGGCTCCTGCAGGAAGCAGAGCAGGAGGTTTCCTGCCTGCTTTGGGTGGCACCACTGAAGGGGCTGGTAATGTCAGACCCCACCCTCTCTGCTGGTGACAGCTTTGGTCTTGGGGACACAACTCTGCACCAGCCCATGAACACCGGCAGTGCTCTGTAAGTGGGACCCCTCTGTGCACAGGTCCCCCCAGAAACCCTGGGGGAGCTGTGCCAGCACTCCCAGACACCTCCAGCCCCGGAAACCCGGAGGAAGTGGAGACCACAATGCTGCAAACAATGCAAGAGCCCAAAGCAAATGCAAAGAGAGCTTGGGTGTGAAAACAAAGACTATTTATTGACAGAAGAGCAGCAAAACCAATGAACTACAGAACATATTTACATTATAACAATCTTTATAAAAACAACAACCTATAAAACATATTTACAATTCAACTTATAGCAAAAAGTCTATCCAACATATTTACAAGGGTAAAATAGAACAACAACAAGTAAAACATATGTACAGAAGGGTCTTCTCTGGCATGTCCATCAGTCCTGGAAGAAAAGTGAGGGAATGGTCATTCCAGTCAGGCCCTGCTGGATGCTCCCATGTGCCACCAGCCAAGGACCCACTGGGCAGAGTGAGCCTCTGCTGCCTGGACTGAGCCCAGCTGGGGATGGGAGCCGGGTCCCAGGTGGTGGAACAGGGCTTGTGTGGCCCAAAGCAGGCACAGGGCAGGGCAGGGTTGGTGGCTGTGCCACCAGAATCCAGGGATGGGGCACCGTGTCCCTTGACCGAGATCACCCAACCCCTTCCCAGCCTGGTAGCAAGAGACCCACTCTCCCTGTTGGCAGGGAATGGGGCATACTTGCCTGTCCTGCTGCTGGAGTGCTGAGCTCCAGAAAGCAAGTGGAGTTCCGGACTGACAGGCGTAGCACGGGCAGCTGAGGAGGGCGCGCTGGCACAGCCGACGGCAGCGCTGGCAGCAGGCGAATGGCTGCGTTGTGCTCATCGACGGGCACTTGCAGTTCCAGCTGGAACACGGGCTCTGGGAGCTCTGATGTCACGGGAGGCCCACGGCCACTGCACCATGGGTGATAGGGACCACAGAGTGATGGAATCATGGAACAATTTGGCTTGGAAGAGTCCCTAAAAATTGTCTCCTTCCAACCTGACCAGCCTTGCATCAGACCAGGTTGCTCCAGGCCCTGTCCAACTGAGCTTGAATGTTGCCCAGGATGGGGCATCCACAGCCTTTCTGGACAATCTGTGCCGCTGTGTCACCAGCCTCCCAGTAAAGACTATTTTCCTAACATCCTACCCTCTTTCAGTTTGAACCCATTCTCCCTTGTCCAATGACTACAGTTCCTGATGAAGAGTCCCTCTCTGGCTTCCTTGGAGGACCTGTCACAACCTGGAAGGTTGCTCTGAGGTGTCCGCACCATCTTCTTTTCTCCAGGCTGAACAGCACTAATTTGCTCAGTCTGTCTCCATAAGGCAGATGCTCTTAGTCCCCTTTGCAACTTTGTGGCCTCCTCTGGACTTGCTCCAACAGTTCCATGGACTTCTTATGTTGGGGTCCCCAGTGCTGGGGGCAGCACTGCAGTTGGGGTCTCCTGACAGAAAAACCTCCTCCTGTTTACTGAGTAGCTGAGCCTTGAACTTCAGTTACTCTGCTCTCCATTTTAAAGAAAGACATAATAATGAGAGTTACGGCATTTTGAGCTTGGCTCAAAATATCTTGCATATATAGCCAGTAGAGCCGGAGAAACAAATAATTTGTGAACTTGCTTGAAGTGCATTTTTAGTATGCTCTTTTTCATTTAAGAAGGTAAGGCAAAGTTGAATACTTTCAAGTTGGAAGTAGATAAAAAGGTTTTATTTTCTGTTTTTTCTTGTGGGTGGATTACATTGTCACTGTTGTCTGTAAACTCTTTTATATAGACCTGTCATGAGTGTGAGGCCCAGTCGTGTCCTACAATAGTCTGGAAGGGTTTTTGGACAGCAAATCTCTGCCTGAATCAGTTCAAAGATATTGTTATGATTTGCTTCTCTGAAGTATGTGGTGCATGTCATGTTGATGATATGAAGAATTTGGGTCAGGAGTATCTTTGCTTTAGAGCAGCATTTTGAGTAAGTCTGGAATTCAGGCAATTTTAAGGAGGAAAAAAATCCATGTTGCTTTGGGAGTAATTATTGCTACTTGTATTACAAGTTGCTGTTTACTCATAATATATATACACCAGAGGTGTTTTGACTTATGACACTAGAGTATAAGCAAGACTGTTTTGTGGAAACTGTATAACTAATAATTAATGATTTTTTTTTTTTTTGCTATCATTTAGAGTGTTTTGTATTCTAAGATTGGTTTGAAAGGATGGAATATGGATGAAGTGCTAACTTCTGCGCTATTTGGTTCCCATGATTTATCTCCGCTCCCTTGTTTAGCAGAGTAGAAGACTAAATAAGGATAGTGAAACTGAAAGAAATCTTGGTGAAATCTCTGATGCATTTTCTACAGTTACATACTGTGGAAATACTGTGGGCTGTAATTTGTAATAAAATGTGATACTTTAATTTGAAACCCATAAAATCTCATTTACTTAAAGGTTTCAGAGAGGATGTAGAAAGAGGTAGGCTAGTGGAAGAATAATTCTTGAGAGAACATGAACTTAAGGATGCAAGCTAAGTGTCTTGAGACCTTAAGGTGATTAGTGCAGGAAAGTACCATCTCCATCATCTCAAAAACCTATGGTTATCAAAAGAGAATAATTTGTCAGCAGCTTCTCTTAACACTTGGTGCCTCTGCCAGGATTTGTAGCACACACTGGCACATGTGCATCTCATCAGTTTTCCTCTGAGACAGATATAAAAGCAGATTTCATCACAGTGATGGAGCAGTGGAGTCCTGAAGGGTCTCTGTCCTTAAAGGATGGCTGCTGATGTTTGTTCTTTCCATCACAATTGGTCATCCTCATATTTTATATATAAGGATGAGGGCATGCCATTGGGTGTTATTAACCTTTCTAAAAGTCAGCCTTCTACATTTAGCTCGGGAAACAGAGAAACTTTCTTGCTTGAAATGTTTAAATACCCTACAGTGAGATGTTCTACAGTCAGCTTCTGCTTTGCAGTTCCATAAAATTTATCTTACACCTTCCATTTGCAAGACAGCACTGAAAGTAATTCTATCAATAATTTTCCTTTAAAATTGCATTTAATAATTCATATTCTGAAATGTGAATACTGTAAACTTAAATGCACAATTGAAACTAACTCTAGTGTCTTATTCTAAATATTAGCAAATCACTTACACAAATGATATAGTCTTCTTCAGCTGTGAATTTGGTAATGTATGATTTGTAGAAGAGACTGGATTAATTTGCCATTATTGTTTTAGGCCTGTACATTACATTAGTAGCAGTTTATCACTTCATTTTTTCTTTGTATTATTGATACACAAGTTGCTTGTGTTAAATTAAAATTGGAAGTTCATAGTGAATTAGATGTGCAAGACTAGTTCAAGACTCAGGGCTTTTGCTTTGAATTGTAAAAAAACCCTTTCAGTGCTTTAGGAATTTGAAAACACTGTTTTAGCAGTTGTTTTATTGTCCTGATTTTCTCAGTTATCGCTGTGGTAAACAGAACATACAATTCCTACAGTTGATGCTTATTCCAGGAGTTTAATCAGTCCTAGGTGGTGTTGTATTCCAACATCTGCAAAGTGCCAGCTTTCCTTAGGTGATCATGGAGACCTTGCCCTCATTGCACCAAATGTAACAGTTTAAAAGCTGAATTATTTGTATCCCTGTATCACTTGGCTTCACATCACTAGAACAGGATCTTCCCTGCTCTCCACAGTCTTTGAAATGATAGAGTCAGCTTGTGAGGACAATGGGAAATTTCTCTAGGATGCTTGGATGTGGCTCATCCAAGTCCATGGTCAGTCTTTCTCAAACGATCCCTGATTCATCCACTGCTGGTACTTTCTTTCCCTGAACTTTCACTAAACATAGGGACCCAGGAAGTCTTATTGTTGAGGACTGAGGCATGGAAAACATTAAATACCTAATCCCTAATCTGTCTGCTACTGAATCAATTGCCCCGTGTGGCAACGGGTCCACACTTTCTCACTCACTTTTAATACTAGAGTAGCAATAGATGCTCTTCTTGTGTCCCTTAAAGTCCATTGCAAGTGTCAGCTGCGAAAGAGTTTTAATTTTACTGACAGATTCACTAAATGGCTAAGTGGCATTTCTGAATTCCATCTGTATAGCTCCTTTTTTTTTTTTTTTTTTGCACATATGTCGTGAGTTCCCTGCTTTAGCCATACTGGTCTCCTGATATGTCTGCATGTTTTCTCCAGCATGAGGATGAACTGTTCCATGTGCTTGGAAGTCTTCAAAGACTAGCCAGATTTCTTGAGCTCCTTTCTGTTCAAAACTGCCCATGGGATCCCATTTCCCCACTCCCTCAGTAAAGTGATTTCTGCTGTCTTGAAGTCAAAGTTCTGTGCTCTGTGCCTTCAGTTGTGAGCTCCTAGGGTACTACCTAGATTACCTCTGATTGCCACATCTCCTTCTAGTCTCTTGCTTGTTTAGTGAGGAGCAGATCCAGGAGTGTATCATCCTTGGCTGCTCCATCCAGTACCTGTATCCCTGGGATAATACAGTTATCCCCTAACATCCTTCTTTGTGATTTCTTGTGTCTTGTCATGTTGCATTGCCAGCAAATGTCAGGGAGGTCAAAGCTGCTCATGTGAACAAGGGTCTGTGGTACAGAGATTTCCTCAAGTTCTTTACAGGTTTCATCTTCTACCTTGATCAGGTTGTTTGTAACAGACTTCCACCAGGATGTCACCCTTACTGGCCTCTTTCCTGGTCCTAGCCCTTGAGCTCTCAACAAGGCTGTCTGCCATCCTGTAGAAAAAAAAGCTCCCTGAATTTGTACTGCTTTTGTGCCCAGAGGACAGCTCCCTTCCCTGGTCTCTCTGACCTTTCTCTCCTGAAGAGCTGAAGTCTGTCCGTCACAGCTTTCCAGTCATGTAGACTCTCCCAGCACATCAGTTACTCCCACAGTCAGAATTTTGTGGCCATAGTTGGGGCTCAAGTTCTTTCTGCTTGTTTCCCAGACTGTGGGCACTTGTGTACATAAATTTGAGGAATACAGACTTTTGCCTTGTTTTATCATTACTGAGGTCTTTTTCTTCTGCCTGTTGACCCACACAATTTACTTTTGAATATTTAGCTCTCTTCATTGTGGGTTTTATTATCCCTCCTCCTCTTGATAATTGCTCCTTTTGAAATCTGTCCTCAGTGAAAGTCCTTTATGAAATCAAAATATGTTTTCCAACTGGTTAAAAAAATAAAATTTGTTAAACACAGTTGTTTAGTGCTTAGATGCTTTGGAAAGCTCTTCATGAGTGAAGTGATATTCTCTGCTGACTTTTATTTCCTCAGCTTTATAAAGTACTCTGTCGACATCTGATCCTTAATGAGGGCTATATATTCCCTTAATCGAGGGTATTTTTAATGACTGATAATGTTTGCACTTATTTTAGGAAACTCTTAGAGCCTGCAGTGGTTCACTACTGTTTTTCTTTGCTCACCTGTTGTTATTATCATGGCAGTCGATTAGTGGGAGGTGCAACAGGACTATTGTTGCTGAGAAGCCGCTGGTGGCTGCTCCAGGCAATATAATTGTTTAGGTTCTTAGGAAATCTATGACTCCTTGTGTGAATAAAAGCAAATTTACCTTGTAAGGGCACTCTTAACAGGTGTGGTTTATTTTCAGGGTATCTCTATTTAGTCATTCTCCAGAGTGATTTAAACATATTCAGCTGCTAAACACACAGCAAAATTAGAGAGGCTTTTTGTTGTGCCACAGCACTTGAGGTCCATCTAAACTACTTAAGGAGGGTAGTTCCTCTAAAACTTGTCAGCAGGTGGAAAGATCTGGGCTTATCACAAATCACATCCTAGGTTTCTCTGTGCTGGAGAGAGCAAGAGCATTGAGGAGAAGTAAGTACAGTTATTCAGTTCTTCACTGATTAGTGTTTGGGTAGGAAAACTAATCCCTGGGGAAACCAGGTGGTTTTGAGTGATAAAATAAAAGTAGAACTCTTGTAAAAAAAACCCCAAAATACGGCACAAACCAACAAACAAAACACCAACTAACTAAACTCAGAAATAGACAACTGAATTTTAACAAGGTCCTGGTTCAGTTATTTATACAACTAAATATATAACTACATATGCAGGTCTGACTTAAGTATGCAAGTAGTTTTGTTGATTATGTTGTACTTGCTTGGATTGAAGTCAAACATATGTTAATATAACTGTTGGTAGTAGAAGAAGAATTACGTCTTCTAAAGGATTACAAAATGTTTTGTTAATATCTTGCCCCAGGAATGTTTGTTTTATGGTCTGGGTTTTTTCTTGGTTATAGCCAATAAATAGAATGTTACTGTACATAGATATTTGGTTAGTAAAACATGGTAGTTTAAGAGTGAATTATTAGACCAAAATGTTCTGTGCTTCATACTGTGTTATTTCCTACAAAATCATAAGTTGAAAACAGATGTGAATTTTATAACTGAAGAGGGCAGATCAAGGCTATGGTGAGAATTTAAAATTCATGAAAGCAAAGTTGAATTACCTTTTTAACGATACTTTCAATGTTTTCTGATCATCTGACAAAATAAACACAAAATAGAGAATAAGGAGTCACTTTATTAAGAACAGAGCACTGATTATCTTTGTTACATGAATAGGGACTATGCAATGTAAAACGTATGAGTTACTGAATTTTTTCTTAAAGGTTACTGTAAAAATTGGGGATATTTATTTGTTCAGATCTTTGCTTATTTTTATCACTTATTCAATATCAAAACCCGAACATCTGCATTTTGAGACAACACTAGAGATTTAGTATCCACACTATTCTTTGCCTATTACCATGTCTACTCTGAGAGCTGCCAACTAATTTGAAGCCTAATTGGGCTGGGATTACATGGTAGAAAGGGATTTTCCACCTTACTTCCATTTGTAGCTGCCATGCCACGCAGTCCCTGTCAGACCCGTGAATCTCCAAATCCCGTACTGAAAAGAAAATATGTAGCTTTCTCTGCTTTGTCTTCCTAATCTGTTGATATGTCTTTTCTTAAGGGCTATGTTCTCCTCAGGAGTGAAAATTCTTAAAAGTGCTGGAAGTTTCTTCTTTGAGTCAGAATTATGTAAATACAGATAACACTAGGCTGTGCTGCAGGATGTGCTGCTGAGTAAGCACGTGACGTTTCTCAGGCCTGTAACTCATAGTCATGGGCCCAAAACCTTCCCAGGTGTGCACTCATTTCTTCATGTCTTTCTGCCAGTGCACTTGTGGCACTTCAGTCTGTGACAAATTAGTGCTTTGAGGTGTGTCCTCACCGGGACAGCTGTGAGATGGATGTAAGATGTGGGTAAATGAAGTTTGGGGTGCGGCTCCCAATTCATTTCCCCTTACAAATCAAATAGGATGCCAGTGAGCTGTTAAGGGCTAGCAGATTAAGTATGTAGGACATTACCACGAGAGAATACGACAGGGTTATCATTCCTATTTTACCTAGACTCTTTAAGGGTTCCCTTGGCATTATTTTGTTGTGGTTTTGCTAAGTTCTTTTGAATTTTATGTATTGCGCTTTTTACATTACCTGATTTGTCTTTAAAACTCCACACAAACCTTGGAAAAATCTTACCATATGTGATCCTGCTGCTGCATCTCCAGGATAAAGGATCAGTCTACTTGAATTTGGCTAAAGTTTAGTCTGTATATGTCTGTGCTCTATTCGAGTCACAACGAATTACACAGTAAAACTCAGCAGAGCTCCTGATGGAATAAAGTAGAAACTGCTTGAAGGGAAGAAAATTGTTTATAGGAAACCTACCTAATTTTCTCCCAGTCAGCTTTGAGGAGTATTGGTAAATCCAGTAGCTCCTTTTGTGCCTGTGGTCCAGGTCATGCCAACTATCCTCAAAACTGTGAGAGCTTTCAGCCTTGCAGAAAATGGGACAGGCTTCAAGAGTCAAGGCAAAAGCTTTGTGGGGAGAGAAAAATCTTCTCTGTCAGGGAAAAATGTTTCAGCTTTTGTTCTGAGCCAAAGGGAAAGAATCTCCAAATATTTACTGTCCTATGGCATGAAAATTTCAATCTCTTAACAGGCTGTATTATCACAGAAATGTGTATTCAGTAAAAAACAGATCTTTAAAAATTAGTGTAACAAAGCAAAAATTGCTGGAGGATGTTCAGTTATGAGGATGAAAATATGGTGTCTTCAGTATTCTAAGTTTGCACTCCCAAACTAATGGGGAGTCAAAATGTTTTCTATCATACTAAAAATAATAATAATAATCCCAAATGTTTTCTTTCATAAGGGAAAAAAAGGTAAATGTTTACTTTAACAAGAAGAAAACACATTCTCTTATTTATGCTGAGTGACACCAGCCCTCAAGGAAAGAGATGATTAATTACAGGGTTGCTTGATGGGGACTTACAGGAATAACTGTTATAGCCTCAGTTGAGTTAGGACATGTTTTCTGGCAAATAGCTCGTTTTCAAGGCATACATGAAGGATAGAAATAATTTGGAAGAAACAGAAGGGGGTAGAAAAGAAGATGAGAAAAAGAAAAGAAAATATATGTCCCAGAGACCATCAGTGGGAGGTGAAATGAAATAAAGATTATTTAGATGTTTATTTGCTCCCTTGTAATCTTAAAATTGCTTAAAGGGTGGATTTTTTTTTTTTTTTTGGTAGGAACAGATGTTTGCAAGGGAGTTGAAGATTAAGTTAAGTTTCAGAGGTATTGGTGGGATACAGATTTTTACATTTGATTGCTTTTTATCTCATTTGTTAAGTTCAGCAGGGAGATGTGAGCTAGAAGACCCCAAAACTGTTTGATTACATGAAAATTATATATGAATATGTATGTGTGCGAGACTTAAGTTAGTGCTGAAGGGTAAGTGCACAGAATAACAGGCATTTAAGTGCATGTCACTTGCCCTTTGGCCAAAATTGTGATTTTCAGAACAAACAAAAATTATTCAAGCATCCTGTGTCCAGATAAACTTTGAATGAACATATCAGGAATCTAACTTTGTTTTGGAAAAACAAACAAACAAAAACAAACAAACAAAAAATAAAAAACCTAAAACCACCCTAGCTATTGTGGTATGAAACCAGGTAGCAACTAAGCAGTCACCAGTCTCTTCCTTGTGCTACCACTGTCCAACAACTCCAGTGGGAAAGGGAACTGAAAAATCTGTGTCTTGGAGTCTGTCTGTTGAGGTGGTCATTTGAGAGGGGAGAGATGGTGTGTGTTGAATTGTTGGTGCAGAAAAAGCTCAGGTTGGATCAGTGTTGCCTTTAGCAGGTTCCTTACAAGGCTCATTTTTAGTGGTTTGGATAGTTCCTTCTGTGGTGCTTTACAATGAAATACATATATAATGGCAGCTCAAATTATGGGTTATTTTTTCCTAAGGAAACGCATCACGGAGGTGCACATCAGATTATTCCATCTGCCTGCATTAATCACCAAATGCACTTGGGTCCTTGGAAAAAAAAAAATCTATGAAGGTCTTTGCCTTTTCCCAAGGAAGGTTTCTCATCCAACTCGCTTTATGTGGCATGGGAGCTTCTTCCATACTATGCAGGGTGTTTGTTTGGGCAGGAAGGTCCTCCAGTGTTTACTAGACATGTGCCTGATAGTAAATGGGCATTGCAGTGCTTGAATGTCCCAGTGCCAGTAGTCTTAATCAGTCCATTGCCTTGTTCAGTCTTCCTGGGGGCTGGTGTGTGATAGGGAATGTTCATTCTCCAGCTGATGAATCAGCTTATGGAGGGGAACCAGAGGGTCTTGGACGATGCAGTATTGGCACCAGTGCACCATCATGGTAGCACCAGCTCTGCTCTTTGACATGCAGCAACCCCACCACAGAAGGATCACCTGAGAGTCTGGGCAAGATAAGCAGCTGTTTAATCTTCATGGTGTCTACATCAAAGTCCCATTGGTACACTTTTGGGTCCTTGAGGTGTCCTCTTCTGAGGTAGCCTGAGAATTCTCAGGATACCCTGAGAATCTGGGCTGGTCCACAATAGGGTGCTTCTGCCCCTTGCTCCATGCTGAGCTCACCTCACCAGTTGGGAACCCATCACTCCAGAAATCCTGATGGGTTCTGCCCCCATGGGCCCTGATGGCTTTAGACTGGCACTGTGCATACGTGTACATCAAAGCATTATTCTCCTGTGGGTCTAATGCACCAGGAAATCTGTTCCATTAAACCTAGTTGTCCCATTCTACTGTTTGGCTGGAGGTGAGGCCTCTCTGTCGCTGATCTCAGCGTTCATCACATGCTTCCTGTAGCTGAAAACCAGAAGTCCCTTCATCAGGATCAGAAGCAGAAATGTCCTCAGACCTTCTGCTGCCTGTGGGGGAGTAACCTTCCTGAATGTATGCTTTTTGGACACTGCTTTTCTCACAGTACACTTACCTCCAACCTAGAAGCCCACGTAGGTGCATCATCCCTCTTCCGTATGCCCTCCCAGTGGTCATGCAGGTAGAACCAAGGGTGGGACGTGACACCCACATCTGCCTTTGCCCTGACTTCATAAAACACTTGTGATAGCTGAGACATCAGCCTGTGTAGGGAAGAAGGTAACTTGTTCTCCTTGAGTGGCTGGACCTGTCAGGACACTCTCCATAATCAAGATGTGAGCTCATAAGGTTAAGAGAGGAAGAGAGATTCTCTTTCATTTACCAGGGCTGGCCAGCCTATGCACAGTTGTTGCCTCAATGCCTGCCCAGCCTGTTCCCTCAGGGTCCTGGCACTGCCAGCAGCTCCATTGAGGATACCAGGGTTGTTGCTGCTGTGTGGAGTCCGCGTCCGCATTTCACAGTCGTGCAGTACAACAGGAGTGAACTTTGTGGTTAAAGACCAGAAATCTGAATATTTATGTATTTATGCATGTTTCAAGGGATTTACATCATCCTGGCTCTGCCCTGGTCCTGTCAACAGCAGTTGAAGATTTAGGTGCTTCTGAAGTACAATGTCAGTTTACCTTAATTCAAAGGGGATGCAATTCTGTCCTCTGAGGCTGTTCTGAAATGCAAACCAAGGCCGTGTGAGAGGTGATAAGAGATGTTTGGTTCAAAAGCGTATTCCCCATCTAACCCAAAATGTTAATGCACTTAGTTAATCATGCAGACATACTCTACTGTAACTTTCAAGAGCTCTGCTGAAAATGAGCTGAACCAAATGGCATCGTGCATAACTTAATATTTTCCATATATTCCAGCAGTAAACACTTCTAATTCTGAGCACACTGTGCCTGTGTTCCTATAGCTCCTTTCTGGTATAATTGATGTGAGCAAGTATAACATACTGTACTCCATCTTCACAGGATTCTTTATTAAGCAACTCACAGGCTTGCATTTATGCACATGAAGCTAAAATGAGATATAAGAACGGAAACTTATATCCTTTAAAAATGGGGAGTGTTTTGGGAAGCTTTATTTTGCTTCTGAAGTTCTTGCACCTCATTTTTAAACACATGAACTTACCTAGAATTTCAAGAAAAATAATTTAGAATAAACAAACTGATGATGAACCAAGTGTATTTTTACAATAGGAAACAAATAAAACCTGTTAAGAGAAAGTGATTTTGAAGGTATGTGGGAAACAATACAAGGTTCCCATGGAAGATTCCTACTTTGGAACCACACATAAGCTTTTCTTGTAGGAGACTAGTCTTACTTGGAACACATTTAATAATTTCTGACCTTGGACTTCATGAGTCTGTGTAAGAAATCCAGACTTCCTCTTAAGCTACTGAGAATTCTGAGTGGAAGTTGATGAGATATAACTGGTTTTTATAACAACTTGTTAAGCAGTCTGTTTCACTGAGCATAACTGGTGTTGAACCTTAAATTTCCTTTTTTATGTAGTCAGTAACAAGAAAAATCTTCCACTCATTATTATTATGAAAGTAAACAGATGTGAGTGAATATATTCCAGGGGAAAACTAGAGTACTCTATATCATTGATAGCAAGGCAAAGCAAACCTACAATGGTAAAACTATGCTGGTATTTTAGAAACCAACACTAATGGTTATGGTAAAGTACATCCCCACACCTAAAATCTCTTAATTGATTTTCTCTGTATTTATCAGCAGACAAATGCTTTACACGCCATTCTAACTTCATATACAGTATGTGGCTAAGAGCTGGACGTAAATATATTTACAATAAGTTCTGCTTTATTGTCAGTGGAAAGAAAATAACTTTGAGATACATAAAACAGATAATTGAGTAATTGTTTGGGTCTAGTAATTGAAATTTCTAAAAATACTCTTTCATGCTTTTTCTGTAAGATAATAGAAATCTTTCCACAATAATTTTGGATATTGTTACTAAGATACATGTGCTTATCCTTTTCTCTGAAATTACTTCAAGTGGACATCACCAAGGCTTGTTGCTTTTCGGTTTTCAATGACAAAACTTGTAATATTTTTGAAATATAAAGCGCAATGAATTGTAGGATAACGACTTTTCTAAGACTGAATGAATATTTTTAAACCATAATGAGTATTATATTGACCTTAGTCTTCACTAGTAGCTTTTGATAGGTTGCTTCTGATGTCAGTGCAGGGAGGCAAAACTCTCCCCCAAAAACTCTCCCTTTCTGCCAGGCTTTTGTGTGGCCCTAAACAGGTCCTGTGCTTTATCAACTGTGCTAAAAGCTAAAGAGGTGTTTAATTTCCATGAGTTTTAATAGGGATTAGGCAGAATCCTAGGACTGCATTATCTTGCGTTGTAGGCTTTTAGCTAGCACAGCAGAGATTGGAGATTTTCCTTCTGTAACAAGATGCTTTGTCATTCAGTATCTGAGAAAAAGTCTCATGTTTTGAACATTAATTTTTTTTCCACTCCGTAGCTGGGGAAGAATCTACTTATATTCTTGTGGTTTTGCACTCCTTTTTAGCTCCTAAATAGTTTGTTTCAGATATTCAGGTGTGGTTACTAACTTCTTTTGATGTTAGTCTGGGATGAATGTCCTTTAAATAATAAATATGTCTCGGTTTTGTCTTACTGTCTGGAGTAGAAACTTTTGATCATATCAGAAAAAAAATATTAAATCCTTCCCCCAGAAAACTTTTGGAAAAAAATAGGAGTGGAACACCATTTAAAAGTATGGTTAAAAACAAAGTAGCTGTGTAGTACTACAGGAATATTCCATGTACATGGAGGCAAACAGTGCAGATAGACACCGTGCTGGTTTCTCATTTGTAATAAGAAGATGTACATTTTTAACTATTTTCAAGACAGCTGTGCTTACACTGAGAGGTAATTTAAGATGTTTGAATCTATGTTTCTATATCAACAGAACCTAAGCAGAAAAAAATGAAATGCTTTTAAGAAATGTGATGTTAACACTGTAGAATATGAGTTGACTGGTAAAGAGGAGAGGACTTCGTTAACAAACCTTAAAAAAAAACCAAAAGCTGTAGTTTAACCTGGTCACTTAAAAGTCTGTAGCTGTGCACAGCTGATGGGTGTGAACAGGTTTATAAAATTACACTCTGATAATATAACAAGATGGAAGGTTACAGCAGTATGAAAAACAAGTGGTCTGAAGAAAAGTTCAAGTTAAATAGAATCATTTGATAACTTGATCACTGAAAATATATGAATGTAGTCTCTGATGTCTTACAAATTCAAAAAGTACATTTAACTTAATATATAGCAGTATGATGATGTGAGCAGAAGGTTCAGTTACTTTGCAAAAAATGTATTGCTTTAGAAGTTGCTTTGTAGAAATCAATGTTATCTGTGGAGTAAAGTAATAAAGGAAGAATATGCATACAGTTTTTCATGCTAATTAGTTCTGCACTGCCTTTTGAGAAATTACACGTTATGCTTTCTTGGATTTATTTTTTAGGGTAATAGCTTCAAAACGTTTGGTACATTTGACTTGAATAATTCTGTACCCCCACAGTACAATATTAGTCATTCTCCTTGCTCAAATACTGTGCTGTTTTGAGAGAAAAATAGGTTTTATGGGTCTGGCCATTTTGTTCCATCAATTAGAGGAAATTATTTGATAGTATCAGTAATAATTTCAAGCTTGTTTTGTAGGAGGCAGCACTCTTGATGGTTTTATAATTTAAGACAGAGACATCTACTTTTTATGCCTTTGCATACTGCAGTTTGAAAAAGGAAAACACTTATCCTGAGTTACAGAACTATATCTTTAAAACATACACAGGCAACATGAGCTTCAGTGAAGTTCGGTCAAAACCCCAAATACCTGCCTTTTATTTATGAAAATAAATCTCTGCATGGCAAGGAAGTAATACTACCACGTTCTCAAGTCGAGTACAGTCAGCATTCTGGCAGAGACATTATAACCACCCAGATTTTTGGGGACAGGGAATTCTCTTTTATTACTCTTTTTTTCATCTATGTGGCCTTCTACTAGGAAAGGGAAAAAAACTATGCAGTAATTTCTTATGTCTAATAGTCATAATTGAATACTCACTAGATTTTTCTTTTCAAGCAATATCTTGAGCTTCTTCAGTTATACTGTGCTCATCTCCACCAGATCATGTTGATAATTTTTCAGTTTCCATAATAATAAATGTATCTACTGGATGATTTGATAGACATACAATTAAACCCCAAATTTACAGAATCACAGATTGGGTCAGGATGGAAGGGACCACAGTGGGTCTCCTGGTCCAACCTCCCGGCTCAAGCAGAGTCATCCCAGAGCACATGGCACAGGATTGTGTCCAGAGAGTTCCCTTGAGATAACTGACAGACATTGATGAGGTCCCCTCTCAGTCATCTCTTCTCGATGCTGAACAGGCCCAGCTCCCTCAGCCTTTCCTCATAAGAGAGGTGCTCCAGTCTCTTAATTGTCTTTGACAGCTTCCACTGGACCTGCTTCAGGAGCTCCATGTCTCTCTTGTGCTGAGAACCCCAGAACTGAGCACAGCACTCCAGATGTGCTTCACCAGGGCTGAGAAGAGGGGCAGGATCACCCCCCTGGCAGTCTTCTTCCTAATGTACCCCAGGATAACAGTGAAGATACAGAAAGAATTTGTATTGCTTAGATAGTTGTGCATAAAGCTGTTATGTAAGTAAAAGTTATTTCTGATTTCCTCTAAGAAAAAAAGAAGCTTTTCAACTCAATCATTTTTCATTTGCACACACTTCCCTTGATTCTGGAATAACCTCACATGTGGTATAAGTACAATTACAGCTTCAGCAGGCCAATTTACAGAAATTTTCTAGACCTCTGAAGTTGCCTTGCAAAGATGTTAAGTCTTGGGAGAAATTACAGTGATAAATTACAGAAGATAGAGTAAACAGGCCTTTGACTTTTTAATAAAATGTTTCCTAGTCCCACTAGATCTCTCATTTGTCACAGTTTTTGATATTTTGTTGATCTCAGAGAAAATAAATCATAGGTTTATCAGACTATTTTTCCTCATCCACTGGTGCATCAGCATTCATTGCACATCTCAGTAAGAAAGCAGGCAAAAAGCTCAAGATGCAATGTTTTACCACCTAGGACTTTGATTGATGGTGCCAGGGGTAGCACAGACTTTGTGTTTGCTCTCATCAAGCTCAATAAATTTAGAGTAGGCAACTGCAGTTTAACTGAGGAGTCTCTTGTCACTAAAGTATGTCTCCTTAAAAAAACAACAACAACAAAAAACTAAAACCAAACCAAAACAGCAAAAAACACAGAAAAACAACAACAAATCCACACAGAAAAACAAACAGAAGAACCTCCTGTCACTTTTGGTAAGCCGTTTGCCACACTATTTCTTCCAAGATTTTTAAATGGATGGCTATCCATGTTAAATTAGCAGTGTGCTCTTTATTTTCTCTAGAGTGAGCTTTCCCATTGCAACCATAAGGATCAAGATTTTCATGAGTCTTCTTGATTGTAATTTAAATAGTAATAATAATAATAAAAATTTTCTTCAAGCTTTTAGTCTACAATGAGTTTGAGTTCAGGTGAGTTTGGATCAGATGCATCTGTGTCTATTTGAAATCCCTGTACTATGAGCATTCTTCAACTATGATTAGACTTTTTAGTTCAGGAAAACTTAGGGAAAATGCTTTAGGGAATCAGGAAGCTGTCTCAGTATTTGCTTTCTACAGATTGGAGTTCTTAGGATTTTTGTGGTGTATCATTGTGAATTGTAGTTAAAAGACTAATTTGGAGTATCTATTTTACTACCAAATTCTTAACAGTCTCTTTTGTTTTAAGTACTGTATAATCTTGTGCAGGCAATTAGAGGAAGAATAATTATTCCTCTTTAATGCTTAGAAAATGAGCACCTGGAGAAATTAAATATATCTCCATTTAATACATGTGTGTTTACATATTGTTGTAATACAGTTAAGTGTATCAGATTCAATGGCTCAATCTAGACTTTCTCAAAATCAGTGCATTTCTCGTGCTGTCCTTAATGTGTCATATCATGATGTCCTCATGTATCAGGTCAGCATGGAGTCTGCCAGTCTGAGAGGTCAAAGTTTAGATCTGTTGGAAATTTAAAGGCAAAGTCGACTTTTGCTTTTGAGTTGAACTTCAATTTATTGAAAGCTCCTGTGAGTTTTAATATTCTGTAGAAAGTATTTTCCCCGTTAGGCAAAAGTTTCAGAGAAATAGGCTATGGAGATTGTGCTGCTTCAGAAGATAAAACACTTTTTTTTTGGATCACATTTGAAACTGTCAGTCACTTTAATTTTAGCAAAATACTCAAGGAAGTCTGTTTTCAGCTGAAAAATATTTCCATTACTGTTTTCTGATTTAAAATCAGAGAATATAGAGAACATGGCTACCAACAATTGAAAATTGTGGTATACTCTGAAACCCCTTAGAGCTATGCAGTTCTGATATCAGGATTTAATGCAGCACAGTTTTATTGCTGAAAAATTAGGACAGCTTTAGCATATAAACTGAAGGGTATCTAGAATGTCAAACAAGCATAACTCCCATTTGTTTAATTCTTTCACCTTAAGCCATAAAATGTCAACTAAACCCAGAAACTCTATCACTGTTGTCAAATATTCTTCATAGATGTAGGGCTCAATCTTGTACAGTACACTGAGCTTTAAACATGAATTCATTTGCTGAAATTAACTCTGAAAAGCTAATGAAAAAATGGTTGTATTCACAAATGATATATCACATCATTACAATTGCCACCTATAAAGTATTCTGCAATATTTTAATATGCTTCTGACTGGTTCTTTTCAGAAATTCCTTTAGCTCAATTTACTTCTAACATTTTACAGTCAAAGCCCTCGGGAATGCAGAACTTAATTTCACAAATGGATTTGGGGTAGGTTTTATATGCTGCTTTTGCACTGGTTCAGTGTGGCACATGAAAGGGATGGAGGTGTTTCTTTTGGCCTGGATAGCCTGAGCCATCCAGGCAGGCAACACTGCACAGTTCATCTGGACATGCAGTTATAATTATGAAATAAATGTAATTTTGTGGATTTGATAATATGGACAGTTGAAAGTAAAAGACATGTTTCCCCACCTTCGCCCTAAAACATTACCAGTGTCATGCATCTGGAATATAATTTGATTCCCTCTAGATATCAATAGAAAGTAGTTCCCATCACTAGGTCTTTCTTACAGGCCTGATGATGAAGTAAGATAAAACTTTGGTGCTGATCTTGACTGGAACATTTTTGTCCTCTCCTCTTGTCAAAACAAATGTGGACTTGGGTCCCAGTGTACTTTAAATATGGCAAACTGCTCTAGTTTATATACAGATGCTAAAAATTTATTTGACAGGATAGTGGTTCCAGCCATTCCTTTTCCAGCACACCTGTAAATAAACTCATGCTTACCTAGTATCTAGGTAATGACATTTGCCTTAGTTTGTAGATATCAACCAGTGCGTAGGAAGATTTTAAAGAAATTTAATTCTTAAAGAAATCATCCCTTTACTATGCAATAGTGGATTAAATAAATCATTGTATTGAAACCTGTGAATTATGTTGACATCTCAGGATATATCTGCAGCACTTCATTTGCATTTGCTAAAACTTTCAGTGATACGTCACTATTTAAAGCTAAACCTTGAATTCCTGTAAAGATTGAGGTGCTGTTTTCTTTGTCATGGCTAGCTTAGTCCCAGTGTGGCTTATTACCATAGATAATGCTAATAAATTATCATCCCTCTGAGTCATCTTCTTATTCCTCTGGTCTGTTCCAGAAGAGATTTTACCCATATAACATGCTTGCACTATTAGAGTTTGTATAAATAATTGTGTTCAGAAGTTCTTCTGATTGAAAAGGATGAAAAGGACAGCTGCTAGAACAAAGTAATGCATTCTGCCAACCACATTTAGCAGGGGATGATTTATTATGAAGTTATTGAATAAGAACATATCCAGCAGCAAGGAGTTCAGTTGTTTTTTTATAGAGAACACAGTCAACTTTTATTTGCTGATATTCAAAACTGCACTATTCTTCTGTGTAGTTTTACAGCTTAATTTATTTTAAATTGAATACTTGGGTGACAATATTTAAAGAAGCGACAAAGCAATCTTGAATTTCATAATAATCTGTATGTTCCAAATTCCATTTATGATCATATTGTAAAATTCCCAAGATATAAAATATTAAAACTGCACTGCATAATTTCTGTGAACATTAATGGTTACATTGCATTGTACAGCAAGGTGGGTTTTATGGCTGATATATTAGAATACTATAAGCTTGAAGAGTAACTGTTGTCATGCACACGATAAATTTTATTTTTCATAAAGTTACACTTCACCTTTATTAATCTACAAAAACCCTTGTATATAATTCCACTCTTGTAAAAATGTTTGAAGAGAAGCCCTCCCTTAAGTAATTTAAGCAAATACTTAAAAGTAAAATGGACAAACCCATTTATCTTAGAACATGTAGTCAAAGACACTTGTCACTTAATAAAATTGCAAATGGTTAGTTTACAGCATCAGCATTCTCTGAGGCTGATATATTGATTAAGCAGTAGGTATGTAAAATTGTTGATTGTTGAGTTGTTTTAGTAGAACCTTGTTTTTAATGTGTAAGAGCAGGTTTTGTGTACAGAGGGCTCCTGGTAGATATTGCCCTTGCACAAAGCCAAAGTGTAAAGTATCACATGGGAACTGGATTAAAGGCCAAAGGCTGCAGACTTTCTAGCAAGTTCGGTAGCTCAAACTGCAGGCATTGTTACTATGAATGCAGTATCCTCCAGCTGCAGTCAGCAATAATAAATACAAAGCTCTTACCATGTCTACTGAACTCTAAGAAAGTACAACATCCAGCTCTGGGGGCCCCAGCACAGGAAGGACATGGACCTATTGGAGCGAGTCCAGAGGAGGCCACCAAGATGATTAGAGGGATGAAGCATCTTGCCTGTGAGGAAAGGCTGAGAGTGTCAGTTTGACACTAAAGACTTAAGCCTCAGTGCTAAGATTTATCTGTGATAAATAACGGATTCAGGGAATTATGATAATTTGTGAGAAACAATTGTTGTGCTTGAATCAACAGCATGCAAGAAAAGAATGGGTTTCTGAAGTGACATGGGGGGCAACTGATAATATAAACTCAGAGCTAATCCTCTCTTTTCAACAAAAAAGCTAATTTAAACTTGTATCTTCAAAAATTTTCTACATTAGTGTTCTGTCTGGCCAAGTACAGTGTTCAGTATTACTTGAGATATGTTAACCTGTGTGGGATCTGGCTCTTCTGTTGCACAGATAAATGATTACCAAATGTGTATGTATATCAGCACTGCAAGGGTATAAAAACAGTTGTCTGCAGGAGAGTGGAACCATCTAAAAGTTGGGGATCTCACTGCTAAAATTTAATTCACTGTTTACATGTGAAAGAGAGTTATCAAGGGAGAAAGGGAAATGAGGAACAGTAAACCATCCCTTTCTTCTCCTTTGCTAATATCTGTAATTTCAAGGTCAACCTTTGGAAGACCAAATCATAGAATGGAAGTAGGAACCAAACTCAAGTAAACAACACATTTACTCCAAAAACACATCAGTAATAAGATGACTGATCACCAAGTATTAGGTACTGTCATGGTACTTCTTCTCCTGGGTAATAGGAAGGGGAAAGCTGATGTGCTTAATGCTGTTCTTTCTATACAGAGAAGAAAGGAAAGAAATAGGGTGTTATAAATCCCTCTCTAAAATATCCAGTAATGTACCACAGGAAGCAATCACGAAATTGAGCTGTAGTCCTAGAACATAGTGAGAATAACAACAGAAAACAGAATTTGTTGAAGGAGGGCATGGTTCAGGTCATATAAATGCTTTGAAAACAAAACAACACCCTCCTGCCCCCCAGTATATGCTATATATGTAGAGTTCAGGGTGAGTATTGTATCTAAAACTCATGGAACACGAGAAAAATACTACACACAAAATTGATTTGGAGTACTTACTGTCTGAAAGAGTTATCACGTGGAGTTCTGGAAGGAATTTTCTTTGGTTCTGTTTTGTGTTACATTAATTAGTGATCTGGATGATGACGTAGAGTGACTTACTACAATTTCAGATGATAATGAGTGGGAGAACAGCAATGTGGTATATTTTCAATTTCTTTCTCACAAGAAGATTCTTGATCCTAACCTGCACCAAGCTGTGATAATGTTACTGGTGTTACATCTGAACCCTAAAAATGTATGTTTAGTAAAAAGTACAAAATCAGGGTAACCGCATGATTTTTTCTTACTGGAGATGAAAAGGTAGAATAAATTGCTTTGGGAGAAGATATTTAGAACAATCTACTTGAAAAAGAGCATTGAAGTAAGAGGATCTCATCAGTAGATAAGTGTAAAAATTTCAAAATGAATCAGGTATGGTTCCACCTGAGAAAGGCGATCTCATCACTGAAGGGTGTATCTGAATGCCTTTCTGGCATGGAGGAATGAGAACACAAACTATATTATATTAATGTTTTTTCCTCCAAAAGTAAAAGAAACGGAAGGAGGTTTTGGCTTTTCTTGGTTCAGTAACTGGAGCCTGTGTGCAATAAAAGCTTCATCTGCTTCATGAACTGGGGTAATGTAGCAAGTGCGAGTTGTGGTGCTGAGATACAGCTTGTGGGTGTTCCCCTATGTCCCGTTTTTAGGAGTGTAAAGCTACAGTCTTGCTTTGTATGGGAATTTCTGAGGAAGTAAAGGTCCTGACACAGACCAGCAGCATAATATTAAATCTGGTACAGCAAGTTCTCTTATCTTTGCACTGATCTGGGCTAAATGTTGCGTATTTTAAGGTAGCCTTCCTGTCAGTCAAACCCCAGTGTGCTGTGGGTCAGAGTCTGTGTTTTAAGTTAAATAATACCTTTAAGTACAAACAATACCTCAGGATCTCTTTTAGAACACTCCTGACTTAAAGCGGTGCTTACCGTAAACAGGGATGTCAGAACATGTAGCTTTTCTCAAAATGCTCTTTTGTTATTCCAAGTGGCAAACAATGATAAGCTTTGCTCTAAATCATTATAGTGCACATCTTCTCTGAATCTGTACTCCTACATTAGCACATCCTGTGTCACAACAGATCTTGCATCTTTTGCTGAGCATGATGAGCTGGAGTAACCCCTCCTGTCAAATTCCCATCAAATTCGGGCAGTGTTGACATAATGAGGTGCCTTGTTGCTATGTCAGTGCAAGAATGTTAATAGTTGTTTTAAATGGCAATATGTCTCTATTCTTTGTGTCTTTGCGAATATATCTAATAGGTGTTTCCAGTGTCTGTCAGGGAAAAAAAAGAAAGCAACTGCCATGAATGTTTATATGAAAAAATATTTTATTTCTTCCTGTACTGTTCTGTTTTTCAGGGGAAACATTGGTCCTGATGTTCTTATTTATAGCAATTTCACAGAGAAGCTGCTCTGATCCCAGTTTTGAGTTTGTATAACTGATAATCTTTATTTATCATTCTGAAATGGGTAGGGGCACATGTGATCATGTTTGTAGAAAGGTAGGTGCCTGACATAAGTATAGTTTAATAAAGGTAGTATGTATTTAAAATACATGATAAATCACTTTTATGATACGTAAATAGTGAGGGCTCAAAATATTTGAAAATGGAGCACTGTCACTTGGCTCTCATTTACATATTAAATATTCTTTTGTTGATGTCAGCTCCCATCCTACTTTACTCTGCTTTTCCCATTAATTTTCAAGAAGTCAACTGTGAAATGTTAAAGGTAGTTAAGCCTACGGAGCATTTTACAGGATCAGAAACAGAGGAGCTAGTGGATTAGGACATGATATTTGGAATAAGTGTGGGTGTTCAAGTGCCAGAAGCAAAACTTAATATTTATGAATCCTTTTGGGTCAGCATTCATGGTGGTAAGCGTTAATGGACTGCCTTTCCTTTTTGAATACTTAAAAATAGCTAAGTATAAATAAGTATGTTTTCTGTATTACTGTAAAAAAGCCATCTGCATAACTTTGCAGATGGTCTGAAATGCTTGCTTAGTAATTATGATTCTGCTCCACCATAGCTTGTAAAATGTATGCAGTGACTGATGATAATTTAATAACTATTTCCATCATATTGCTGATCAAAGCACACAAAAAGGATGAAATTATTTTAATAAAATCTACTGGGGAAAAAAGTTTTGTTCTGCCCTCCTAGGTCAGTTCAATTTGGTTTACGGAGTACACATTTTTCTTAATTAGATGCCTTTCTGTGTTATCAATGCACAGAGTCACTTTGTGTGAAATTGCCCAAATATTTAGGAGAGGATTTAGAAATGTCCTGATGTCAAGTGCATAAGGAATGTTCTGTGCAGCTTAGAGTAGTGGGAATGGCTACAGAAGAGACATGAACCAGACCCTGCAGGGTTTCAGAGTCCCTGTTCTAGCAACTCTTTCGTGATCATCTGTAGCTGCCTCGAGTTTTGGGATGACTGGGTTGTTGTGAGTTTCTCCTGTTCAATTACAGGTGCAGTTTGCCTCAACTGTTAATTTCAAGTATAAGATGTGGTGACTTTTTCTGTATTTTATTTCTATTATTTTTGACCTATCAAATATGATTCCACTCATTCATGCACCGGTTTAGGCACATTTTTCAACATGTGAGACAGAGGTAGCTACACATAAAAATAGGAAATGAGCATATAAATAGCTCTAATTCTGCAAATGAAATGTCAGTGGTACAAGGAACTTACATCTTGGCTTTAAAATCTGAAATCTGCTCAGTTCATTAAAAATAGTGTAGTGTTTGAATAAACAAAATTGTACATCTTTGGAATTACAAGGAGCTTTTATATTTCCATGTCCAGTTTCAGTTTTGAAGTTTACTCGAAGTTCAACTTACTACATGAAGTTTTTCCTAACACATAAAAATATTTGCTTCTGCGTCATCATAATTTATGAGAATACTGGTGTACAACACAAAATTGAAGTACAGCATGGACCCAGATAATCTTAATTACCATTTTATAACTGACAATTAAAGAGTCAAAGACACTGATTATATTATTTAATTCTAAACAATGACTTTTTTTTAAATATTATAAGATATGGAGACATAAATCTTCGGAAACAAAGATTCGTGTGTCAGCAGACTCCACCGCTTTTGGACTCAATGAAAAGAACTATGGTCATTGTGGGTTGTTTAATGTGTCGCTTCCCAGGGTGAACCTCTACAGTCTGGGTTTCCTAGCTTTCAATTAACAAGATTTGAAGTGTTATAAGAAATTATAAAAAAATGCTTCACTTCTTTGTGCCTGCCAGTCAGCCTCTGAGTGTCTCTCTTGACTGCACAGTCCATGCTGATTGTAACGTCTTCATGCATGTACTTTCCTGTTTCCAATGAACCTCTAATATCTCCTTGTCAATTTGTATTCAGTAGACTACTAAATAAATATTGTGAAATGGAAATATAGTAAATTATAATAAATTCTAAGCAAATGTATCAGATTGTCGAAGCTCAGTAAAAAGCAGACAGCTGAAACGCTGCAACTCTTTGAAGAGAGATTTCTACATGCTTGTTTCACATAGCAGGTGCAGGTTCATTATCCAGACTGTTCCAGTGAAGAAAAAGGCATAATAATGTCATGTCCTCTTCTCTCCTCTCCATTTTTATAGGCTTTGGAAGGACTGAAGTCACAGTGAGGGGAGTTGAGATCATGTGACAATGCTGGTGTCTCTGTGCACTCTCTAACAGCAGTTAAGGAGCATCCTGAAGGAATATAGGGAGAATCTGGGAAAACTTCTTAAAAAGATGGTCTTTTCTCACCCCTTCCTCTGTGTCTTGGCCTCATTTCACAGTTGTACCTACAGTAATGAATAACAATTACTTTGCTTTGAACCTGTTGACTCTGGTGGGAGTATTATTATAAATTTTATAGCCCATATGTGAATCTTGGTTTTGACAGTGAAAACAAAGTCTCTTTTAGGTAGCAGATTAATAATTCTGTCTACCTCCTCAGGTACATGCACAGTTCCCTGCACCAAACACAGTTTCCCCTGTACTGGGGCAGAAGAGGTTTAAAATATAACTTGAGTTTTAATTTTTAGCTAACTGTTCTGTAAAGGGGAAGTGGAATTGCTGAGGCAGAACTGGCTACATACCTAGTACAGTTTCCTCAGAGGGAGGAAAGGAGTAACACGAAGGATTGTTAACCAAATGTCCAGTAAACACCCAGGCAGTGTGTTCCTAACACTGAGAAAATGTCCTGTTATACAGATTTGTCAATGGATTATATTACTTCTTTTTCTTTGTATATCTGATACCAGATCCTGGTATCTGATAGTTGTCAAGTATGACCTAAGTCAAAAGAACTTCTAGTATTTCAAAAGCCAACTTGATTTTTGGTTTGTTTTGCTTTGCTTTGTTTTGTAGCTTCACTTGCAGGAAGAACACAGAATATCTCCCATATTCTAATGCAGGTATGGGAAGAGAAGTCCAGTATGAAAAAATATAAAAGGAACAAGGGAATAAAATAACAAAAGCCAAGAAAAGCTACAGAGGAAAAGAGGGAGGGACAGGAAAACCAAAGGTTTTTAAAAGGAAGAAGAAAATGTAGGAGCGGGAGAAGATGACAGCCAGGATGCGAAAAAACAGTGGAAAAAAAAGTGCTTAGTAACAAGGGCTCTCTAAGTAAAGATGTTTTTTTGCTGTTGGTTTGAGTTTTTCAGTTGGTTGGTTTTTTTGTTTGTTTTTTTTTGGTTTTTTTTTAAAGAAATATGTCAAAGCTCACTGTTTGAATATTTTCTGTGGCTGAAAACATTTTGTGATTGTGATCAAGAAGTCATTCGAATAAGACATTAAGCCTTGCAGTTCTGGGTTAATGGTTGTACTCAGTGATCTTAAGGGTCTTTTCTAACCTAAATGATTCTATGATTCTAAATAGAAATTATATACATGGTGGTTTTCAGTACACTGAGCTGCAGAAAATGTATTGCATGATGGAAGCACCTGCACATTCCTCCAGTGTTAATATTCCCACAAGTACATTGCAAATCTCTACCAATTGTGGCAGCTGTGAGTTGGATGTGGTGCTATGCATCAAACTGAACAGTGTTTCGTGATTGCACCATGGGGAGAAATTTATTTTGGACTTTTGGGTGAATTTATTTGTTGGGGTTTGACAGATTGGAATTACATACATGGTATTTAGTAATAGTGTCTGCAGAAGGGTTTTTAAGCAGTGGTTTCTCCAGCTGCTTCTTCCAGAATCCCTGGTTTCTTAGGTCTCTGTTTTTAATGAGATTTGTCCTTGGGAAAACATTAGGAGGCCACACAGAGAAGTGAGTTATCACCTGGAAAAATTTTGGTAGGATGGTAGTTATAGATCTTCAAACCTTTTAAGAAAGTGGTTCCAACACTACTCCTCAGAAACATAGTCTTTCCTTTTCTTCTACTTCTTGGGTATTTCTTACCAGTTTCTTGTCTCATGGGTATAGCTGGGATATGCATAGCATTTACTCAAGTCATTTACACAGAAAGGTACAAAGCAGGAAGATATTGCCCTGACTTTGATTTTTTTAACTATACTGATGCTACTAAAGATGAAAAACAACAACAATAACAAACAAAACCAAAAACAAACCCAACAACAAAAACCAACAAAAAACCACAACAAAAAAACCAAAACAAAACAACTGAGGTTGATATTAATCACATAAAACAGTAATAAAGTATAATTTTTAAGATTAAATCTTTTCTTTCTTTGTCAGGTAAAAACTAGGAAAGCTTGTTAATTCTTTTTTTTTGTTTCCTTTGGGTTTGTAGCATTTGCATATAGAAGTCTGTGTTGTCACTGTTCTCTCTTGTTGAATCTGTTCTTGAAGAAACAAGAAACTGCACCTTGGTCCTTCAGTGGAAAAATTGACCTCTTTAATTAATGAAGATTACACAGAAATTAAAGTGCAGTGTTGATTAGCTGAATGTCACGGGGGGGTCACTGCATAATTTCAGATGCTCAAGAGAATTTCCCATCCACTTAATAGGCGTCGTGACCCTGTATTAGTTGAAACGGAAGTTTGAACAAGGGAACAAAGGGCACAGCTTTCCAATCTAGTTACATTAACCAGTGTGAAACACAGAGGCATGTCCCCTAGACTAGATAGATATTATCTGAAAGAAATAGTTAATGCTTCCAGAGTTAAATAAAAAGATTATCTAGTGTGTCTTTGAACGTTTTTCTAATCTCTTCTGCAGGTCTGGCATTCCACCAGTGCAACTAGAGTATGGTGTGATTGGATGTATCTATTGATGGGTCTAATGAGAATATGGAGGATTCTTTTGAAAACCTATCCAAATTTTATTTTTTAATTAAATTTATGTTTAACATAGTTACAGAAGCAGAGAATTGCCAGTGTCAATTAATGCCATTGAGCTGATTCCTTATTAATTGGTCGTTGCCAAATAATTGATCATTGACTGGATGCGTAGTTTAGTCTTTTCACTTAATGAAAGACTGTTTCATTTTCTGGAGGAAAAATCTGGAAATACTAATAGCTTCTAAAGCCCTGCAGTGTTCTGAAGGCTGCATTAGACTGAAAAAAGTCAAGAGAACTGTTACTTAGAGAAAATATATAAAGATCATTTTCCATCTGTTGCAAATGTTGCATTTTGACTTTTAATATGCTTTGTACTTGTTTTAAAGTGATTTGCATTTTACAGAAGTAAAATTTGAATTAAAATAAGTTTTTGGAGTGCTTGTATTTCAGTTCTTAAATACTTAATGTTGTTTTTGTGATTATCACATACAGACATTAAAGGAAAAAATTCAAGCAAAAATCAGTTATGACTTTTAAGTGGCAGGTAATCAGCGGGTCACCTTCTGAAAACTGTTTTGACTCTGTGAGCCAGAAGTTCCTTACTGGGCATCAGCTATGATCCCTGAAAGGAATGAGGATGCTGCCCAAGGAGTGTTCCAAGGTCAATGATCCCTAATCAAGCAGCTACCACAGAAAGAAGGATGGTCTGTGAGCACAAAAGCATGTGAAAATCATATTGCTGGGGTCTACAGGTGCTCTGTGTATAAGGTAAGAAAACTGAACTGGGCCTAAGTATGCATATCAAGGCCACATAGAATGATTTGTCCTGGGGACCACGTGACGCAAAGAATGACATCCACTGCAACTCAGATGGTTTTGGGACCATTTGGGGAGTAGGATCTGCAAAGGCAAACAATGCTTGGGTAACCTCAGAGCCCTGAGGGTGCCAAAGGGCTTCCTGACCCTGAGCTTTCTCCTGTGGGCCCTGGAGCCCCATGTCAGCTTGTTCTGGGGCTGGAAGCCCACTGGCACTGGAGGTTGGTCTGTCTGCAGCCCCATGACAGTGGTGCCTGCAGCCTGGCTGGGAACTTTGCTGTCCTGAACTATGGACTCTCTTCTCAGCTTGACATCAGCTCTGTGTTGGTGCTGTTGGCCTGCCAGGCAGTCACCAGAATGTCTGAGCCCTGGTCTGATCCTGACTTCCCAGTCTGATGTCAAACCTGCCTCATCATAGACTCTCTTGGCGACCTGGACTCGAGACTGGGTCCCCTTCACCCAATCTGCCCTTGTCCCTCCCTACCACGTGGGATGTGCCTTAGGCAGCAAGGCCCATGCTCTGGCAGCCCAGGGATCCCCCTTGGCTCCCAGCTTCCCCACTGCCTGGGGAGCAGCTGGCCCCTTGCTGTGCCATACGATGGCTGATTTGGAGGGGGCACCTTCAGTTCCTGGGTGTTAAGCCATTCTCTGGAGGTGTAATGCTCTCCCAACCTACCCCCCTAAGCACGTGGCTCTATGAGCCTGTAAGAAGCTCACACAGACCACGTAGGGGGACGGATGAAAGAGAGGTTTATTGTGGGGCTGGGGGCTTATGAGGTTTTCACGGGGATTAAAAAAGAACCAATAACAGTCTCAGGGTACTACAGAAAAGCCCAATCAGGTAAAGAGTTAATAGCCAATAGAAAGGGGTTAACAAAGGCCAATGAGAAGACCTCAGGGTATCTTCCCAGGACATTCCTGCATAAGAGTTCTTTGCAGGGGGTGTCGGGAAGGAGAAGCAGTGACTTTGCAAAAATACAGAAAAGCCATTTTAAAATATGTTTAAACAACATCAAAAACTTCTGTTTCTATAACATTTGAGCTGTTTTCTTCTTTTCCTTCACCAGTCCATCTCTGACAGGACTTCTTCCATCCTACATAGGATAAATCCATTGCCACAGTGCCAGGCAAGTAATTATACCTATATTTACTCTGTATCAGGAATGTCACGTAAAGCTGTGATTGACAGGTAATAACATAAGAAACACTATATTTAGGTACATATATAGAAATATTGGAAAAACTGGCAGGTGGTTTATTTGTTACATGAGACATGGTGGTACAGGAAGCCAAAAAGGGAGGTCCAAAAACAGGGATAAAGCAGAGAAGGAGGTGTGAAGTCAGTTGATGAGAAGAGGGGGGATGATGGTAGGAGTGCATCCAGCTGGCAGCCGGTCACCAGTGGTGTCCCCCAGGGATCAGTGCTGGGTCCAGCCCTGTTTAACATCTTTATCGATGATTTAGGTGAGGGGATGGAGTCCATCATTAGCAAATTTGCAGATGACACCAAGCTGGGGGGGAGATCTGCTGGAGAGTAGGTGGGCTCTGCAGAGGGACCTGGACAGGCTGGATAAATGGGCTGATTCCAATGGGATGAAGTTCAACAAGGCCAAGTGCCGGGTCCTGCACTTTGGCCACAACAACCCCTGCAGCGCTACAGGCTGGGGACAGAGTGGCTGGAGAGCAGCCAGGCAACCAGCAGTAGGACAAGAGGGCACTGTCTTAAGCTGTGCCAGGGGAGGTTTAGATTAGATATTAGGAAGAAATTTTTTACAGAGAGAGTAATTGGGCATTGGAATGGACTGCCCAGGGAGGCAGTGGATTCACCATCCCTGGAAGTATTTAAGAAGAGACTGGATGTAGCACTTAGTGCCTTTGCCTAGTTGACAGCGTGGTGTTGGGTCAAAGTGTGACTTGATGATCTCAGAAGTCTTTTCCAGCCTTAATGATACTGTGAATCTGTGGTTTCAAAGGAAGAGTTCAAATGTGAGTGAACGTTGCATTTCCTTTACTGAAAAGTAGAATTTTGCTCTAAAATTATCTCTTAGCTTTAGATACATTCTGCCCTTTAGGATCTTGTATACTTTTTTCACATTTTTTTCTTTTTTTAATTATTATTATTATTTAATTATTTTTCTTTTGTCTTCCATGGCTGCCCAGATCTTTTTACTCTAAGCTTTCTGGATCCTCTAAACATTAGAATTTGCTCTATGCATTCCCTTCCATACATTTAAATGTATCAAGCAGTTTCTTTTTTGTGTTTAAGGAAAAGAGGAGATGGAGCTGAACCTGATACTCAGATTTTCAACTTATATATATGTTGCCAATCTTATTTAATACATGAAAGAATAAGACCACTTTAGCATGTGTTCATGTTTGGCTCTTTAGTTAGGTTGTGAACATCAAAATATCCATCAGAAATATGTTTGTCTTAAACTGATGTACATTCAGGGGCGAGGAAAACCATAAACAATTCATCTGAATGAAATTCATGGGTTTCAGTTTCATTGTGGACTTTTCCAACAGTTTTTCAATGTGATTTTTATATATTACAGATCATACTTGTGGAAAAATCAAGCAGATTTTCTGATGACTGATGATGGACAGTCTGATCAGTGTCTTTCAGATAAACTCTTACCACAATTGATGTTAGAGACTCTTTGTGAAGTTTGATTTTGATTATTTTTATTTTCTTTAATGAATATTATTGCCTATGGTGGTTGAATACTCAAACTAGTGAAAGGTAAAAAGAAGTGGGTTTAGTTCCTAGGAAACAAGGTTGCTGAGAAGTTGAAAATTTTTCTTTATCACTTTAAACATATCAACTCCATAAATGGTGAGTGGTGACAGTGGAGCGTTTTTAGATAGTCATAAGAACACCTGAAAGAGAAATGAATTGCAATTTTTGTTCATTTTTATTATTTGCATAATCTAATTTTATATTAAATTCATTTTTCTCATAGCTTGTCCTTACTAATAATGTTAAATTATTGAAGATCTTGATTAAGCCTGTTGTTAGCTCTTAAACCTGAAGTAAGAACATGACATATTCAAAAGAGAAATAGTAAAACCTTGTTTGAAAACAGTCTATAAATGATCTTTCCCAGTTGTTTAATGTTTATTCAATACTGTTTTCTCTGCTGCTGTTCACACAACACATAAAAAATGAAGCAACATTTAATGTGAAGTTTTCAAGCCTAACAAAACTGCTGGTTTATGTGAATTTTAATAGCCTACAGAATGTAGAAGACATTGAAAGTAATTTCTGAATTCACAGTCTATACCCTCCAGGGACGGCTTGTACACATAATTCCTTTATGCAAATATTTAAAGGTTTGGTTTATATCTTCCAGAATATATTTTGGTTTCTGACTTTTTTTGTTTGCTTAGTTGATTTTTGAGTGGTGAATTCTGTAGATGTGGGCAAAATTATAAAAACAGGTAAAAAATAAGAAGCATTTGGGTGCTTTGATAGCATCATTCTTGGAAATGTTGGTCTAGGAACCTAACTTTCTAGATTAGGAAACAGAGCAGTTTAAATAAATTTATGCTCAAAAAAACAGTAACTACCACTTTCATGAATGCATAAATTGCAAATATTTTTGGTGTTATTTTAACATAGAATTGTTTGTAGACTAATGAAGATGAGGTAACCTTTCTTTTTTTTTATATTTAAATATTCCCCCTAGTTTCAGCAAAAAGGCAAAGTGAATAAAACAGAAGAGTTGTCCTGTTTTCCTGTGAACTTTGAAGGACTTGTGCATTTCTTCTCTTTAGAGTTTCTCACTTCACTTGCAGACTTTTGGTAACAATTTCACTTTTAAGAGAGTGAAGACTGTTCTTCCAAGATCTGAAAATTAGGGCACAAAATAAAAAACTGTGTTGAAAGTATGTTTTTTCCTAAGGAACTCCTCAATCTGTTTCTATGTTGGGTTTTTTTCTGAAGTTGTCAATGCTGAGAAGCTGACAGTGTGATGTCCACGAGACTCAAAAAATTCAAAGAAAATCAAGCACAGTTGAGAAATACATATGCTCAGTTTAGTGAAGAGACTAACCAAGACTTAAAATATTGAACATCTTCCTAAATTCAGCTTTCAGGTGCAGGAATTCTATGCCTTGACCCCTCTTTCAGATTTTTATATTTTTTTGCTTAATGATTGCATTTAATGCATTTGTGCATCAAAGGTAGTCCTAATTAAATATAAGGTAAAAATCCTCTCTGAAGAAATCCTACGTGACTTTTAGTTTGATGTGAACCCTATAAATAGTTCCTTTCAATAACAGCTTTAGGGCAAGTTTAGTTCACTAGGGTGTTATTGTAAAAGCAAAGACTGATTCATGTGAAGTGCAACAGTTATATAAGATGAGAGAATTCCCACTGTAGCCATAATCCCCTCTTGACTGGCTTCTGCTTGGAAGAGTTCTAGTTACAGGTCCTTGCTGGATAGGGAAGTGCAGGACTTGGGTGGCTGAGGTAATTTTAGAGAGATGTCCTGTTTCTCACATCACCCTGGTGTCTTCTGGGATCTTTCCTCAGGCTTCCTGTGCAAAAGGCATTTGGTCCTTCCTTGGCTAGTCCCTGCTTGGAATTTTGGGAGGGTGTTTCCATTACAAAGCTCCAGGTCTTGCAGCCACAAACAATCTTAAAATGTCCACTCTTTTTTTTTTCCAAGCTGACATCCTTCCAGATCCTTTGAAATTTTGTTGAATTGCAGTGCCTAATCTCCTTCAAAAAGCCCCTTTACACGGTCAGTAGTTAACATCACACCCTAACTTTACAAACATTTTAGTCTATAGAAGCTCATTACTGTGATAATCCAGTTATTTCTTTTGCTATGGATATGGTATTGGTTATTTAGATAGTAATTAAAAAGTGTTCCCTAAGGTCATAAAATTCTAAAGGAATGAATATATCACATAGGCACTTCAGATTTCCTCACCTAGGTACTCCATATTTCTTCGTTCATCTCTCTTGCAGTTGGTAACTCCTTGTCCAGTTACCTTTTCCATAGTCCTCAACTGTACCTCAGTACTGTTCAACAATGTTTCTGTCAAAGTGACAGAAGAGACAAGTTTTACTTGTGTTTTGGAATCTTATACTAAAAAACTCTCCCTTTATATTTACAAATAGTATTACAAAACTTACTGATCTCATTAGCTTGTTAATTTTACGTGAAACATAAATTTCTTTAACTTTCTACCATCCTTTTCAGTAGTGGTCAACCAGGGTATGCCTTTATTGGGTCCTCATATGTCTTTTTTCAATTATTCTAAAATTTGTAAAAATACTGACTCAATCATCTTCCCAAAAATGGCTGTCACAGGCTTCTATTTCCTACATATTATGTTAGTTACCTTGGTCTTGTCTGATAGTGCTCTTTCCTTTTTAAATATTGTAGAACACTTGTATGTCTTATATTACTTCTGTCTGTAACAAGGTGTTTTTCAGCACCTAATTTTAGATCTAGTTTTCTTTGCTGTTCTTTTCTTATATCCCAAGTGTGTTCTCATCTATCCATCCCTGTAAATACAACAGACAAAGTCAACAATTCTCCTTCATTTTGTGTTCTCTCAGGTCCCTGATTTTCCTACAGTGAATAATAGAATTACTAGATATTAAAACTTACTCATTTCATTCTTATTGAGTATTGACCCTGTGTAATATCTTGGTGCAGCTTTTTGTGAAGGTGCTTTACCATTTGATGCCACTGACAGAGCAGCTACAGACTTTATGACATTAGGCTGTTTTGCTAAATGGCAAAACTAAAAGTATCCAAAAGTAGTAGAATAAATAGAAGAAAGGTGCTTTAAAGGAATGGAAGAGAATAAAGGATAAACCTTGTAATTTCTGATTTGTTTTTACAGTGTTTTTATGTTTTATTTTGGGGGAAAAATAAATAAATTTCATATTGTGCTGTATAATGTGGATGAGAAATGAGTACTTTTCTGTGTTATGTTTGTGGTATTACTCTGTATGGCAGTACACCTGTGATTTAGAAAAAAAAATTTTCTTCAAGATGAGTTGGTGCAATTTTTACTTCTGGAGAGTTAGCTGCTGCTTAAGTGAATGTAAATTATAGCAATCAAAATGTATGATTACTGAATCTTTGGAATAAACAAGTGGAATCAAGGCTAAAATCCATTTTTAAGAGGGGAAGTAAGTGTAGTGTAGGGATTCCTTGTCATGTGTAATTCTTCTGGATGAAAACCCACAATATATTGTTTTAATATTTTCCTCTGGAGCCAACACAATGTACAATTAATGACTACCTTGGTGTTGTAGAGTATTTTCCCAGGTTTAAAATAGCCAAGGTAGAAAATACTTCATGAATACCAGGCACTGTCTTTGCTTGATAGATCAGGATTTAATCAAACAGCCCAGGACCATCTATTTGTGCTTCAACCTGGATAAAGGCTATTGCATGGTTTTCTATATCTTGTCTATAAAAGAATGCTGACATAAGGTCATGGAACAATTATTTTTTGCTTATGAGAGTTCTGAGAAATGTGCTATGAGAAGCTCATAAAAGTTTATCACAGTCAACCTGAAAGTATCCACAGGAGCAGGATCACCATTTCGAAAATGCTGATTCACCCCAGCAAATGCTCAACATTGTTAATTCTTAATTTTAAATCATCTAATTGTCACTTCTGGCCATCCATTTCTGTTTTCTGCTAAACTGGATTCTCTTGTTCAAAGTCCATTTTTAACCTGCAGAGGTGTTTCTGTGTTGTGTCTGTTTTGATTCTTGGGAACATAAACTTCACTATGCCCTTCCTGTGAGATTAAAACACCTTATTTTTCTTACTATTCTTACATGTGCATCTAAGCACTCCCGTCTTCTTTTTTTAACTACAGCATCTCACTAAAAACTCATTGAATTACATGTTCATTCGGACCTTCAGAGACAGTGTTTTCTGGAAGATTGTCCTCATTCCTAAATATTTTCCCTCTTTTTCTGTTTCTATCATAGCATAACTTAGCTGTGCTTAGGCAGACTTCATTTCAAATAGCTTCCCTATGAAAAGAAACAATTTTTTTTTTCTGGTCATTACCAACAAACCAGCCATCTCCTGTTGCTCACAAATCTTACCAGAAGTGTTTTATTCTTTAATTTTCTTCCAGAGCTTTGATGAAACAGAGTTGTCACTGAGTGTGAAGCATGATACCTGTGATCTGATCCTGCGTTTTGCACAACACAGAGATACAAAACCAGGAATTCGGTTATGTTTTCATAGTTTCATAGGAGCTGTGTACTTGCCTCAGGGATTAAAAACAAGAATGTAGTCTCTGTTGTAGCCAGAACTACCGAGGCAGCTGAATACTCTCTATGCATTCTTTTGCTTCTGTTTTTCTAGGACCATGTGAAGTGGTAAACATGGGGCATGGAAATGGAGTTCACCATGGACGTGGGTTTCTTGAGGCTACAAGCCTCTGGAGTGGTGAGTTTACCAGTTTCTTTAACATGGGAATCTGTTTCCTTCTGGGATTGTTGAATAGTGCAGAAGGTATTAATTGAATGTAAAGGAAAGTATATTTTTATGACAACTGGACCACAGAAATAGCAATGACTTATACAAAGTCTTCAAAGTTTCTAATTATGAAACCTACATAGAGAGATGCGTAATTTTTATAAGTAAAAGATGGACAAAACCTTAATGACCATCAAATGGCTGATAGCTGCCTGCTTAACGCCCTTCTGTTCCTGTTGCTGCTTAAAAGCTACTGCACACCTTAGTGGCTGCTGGGGGCTTGTGGGGGGCACAGTTGTTTGAAATTTGTAAGACTCTTTCCCCAGAAAAACAGCTGTAGAAAAATGATGTTTAAAACTGCTCAGACATTGGGTCTCCTGGGAATATTCAAGTGCACAACACTGAAGTGAATTTGAAATTTCATCAGCATCTTTACTGTGATTGGAATAACTGACAAGGGAAGCGAAGTTTTCAATGCCATTCTCTTCAGTGCATGAAGTTACACAAGCAGAAAGATCCCATTCAAAGATGTGTAAAAGGATTCTACAATTCCCCAATCTAATGATAGGGATTGCTTACACAATAGTGGATTAAAGGGGGATGGTGGAGTGTTTAATTTGTCTTAAATTTTTGTTTTGCCATAGTTTGATATAGTGATGTAGACAGCTAATGGAGGAGGATGTTAAGGAGTCTTTAGATCTCCTTTTGGCTCTGTGGATATGTCTGAGCTTTTGGCTAACTCTAGCCAGTTGTAATCCCTAATTGTGCCGATTGTAATTGTGTTTAAAACTACCCATCAAATAAAACGGACACTTCATATTTTAAGGAATTACTTACAGGATCATCCAAAAATTTTGGACTTGCCTAAAGGGACCTTAAGAGCAGCGTAAATGTGATGGTGTGACAGATGTGCTTGGGTGAACTAAACCTACTCTTAATTTACTTACGTGTATTTGCGTTGTGAGCTGAACACTGTGATCAGACAGTGTAAACACGTTCTGACAGCAGCAGCTTCAGTCCTGCTGTGCTTTGCCTCTTTAGCCTCGCTGTTTGACTTTGGGGAATCAGATATGCTCTGGTGCACCTCTCTGCCATCCTCAGATGTAAAATCAGTTAAAACTCAAACTGATTCAATGCTACTATTAAAATAAGCATTATGGGTACCACAGCTATTGCTACCTGGCCATACTTGGATCAGTGGAATCCGTTTGGTTCATTATGTGGGCACAAGCTCCTCGATAGTTCACAGCAGGGGAGAGGACAGCTGGTAGTTACAGCGTAGTTGGGAAGAACCTTCTGGTGAGCTCTGAACTAGGAATGATCTGCCCAAGTTTTACCTGTGTGATTTTTTGTAACTACCCACTGATTATAAAGTTTTGATAAATCAGATTGCTTCTCCTCCTTTCTTTCTGCTTTTCTGATTTGCCCAGTTGGCTGTATCCCATTCCCAGCTAAGTCAGTGGCAGTGTTCCCTTTGACTGCTCTAAGTCTCAATCAGTATGTTTTTGTGAAATTAATTTTTGTATAAGAACGTTAAGTCTTGAAATTTTGGTTTTGCAGTGATACTGGAATTAAGTATTGCAGTATGTGGTGCAGGATATCCTTCAGTGGGTAAAAATGTCCAACTTTTCAACATTAAAGAACATGAAGATTTTTTCTTTATAGTAGTTCCCACCTAAAGTACTGTGTTCACTTCTGAGCTCTTCACTGCAAGGAAGGGATGGATGTGCTGGAAAGAGTCCATAAAGGGGCTGTTAACAAGATTAAGGGACTGAAGAATCTCTCATATGGAGAAAGGCTGAGGGATCTGGGACTGCTTAGCCTAGATAAGGCTCAAAGAGATGCTCTTAATGTAAATAAATATAGAGCATGAAGGAACAGGCCCCAGTAGCACTGACCAGTAAATTGTGCATATCCCTAACAAGCAGATGTCATGTACTCAGAACCAATGGTGATGAATGTGTTTAGCCTGCCTGTTTTCTCAGCAGGAAATGGTCTCTCCCTTGAGAAACAGTGAAATGAATCATCAACTGAAGTCAAATAGTAGGTATAGTTGGACAACTTTTTATTCAGCACTGAAGACCTGGGATGAGGTTATTTATTTATTCTGAGATACATAAATTATCTGATGAGTATATGTGCATAGCTGCTGAGTGTATCTGACCATCCTACCAATTCTTGTGCTTTCTTGTCACTGTATCATAAAGATATCCATTCATATAGCTATCTCTGATCCTAATCTCACTGTTTTTTCAGGGAGGCTGTGAACTAGTAGTGAATTAGATTTGTGCTTTGCTTTACAGACAGCAAAAGTGTCTTCCCACTGGTTCAGCAGTGGTTGGGGCTCTGTCCAGGACATGGCCAGAGGGAATATGTTCTCCCAAGCTGATAGCAGGTTAGTGAGACTTGATTGGAATTAAATGAAATCTGATGATTCATCGTGTCAAGCAAGAATTGTGAAGTTACTTGAAATCTAAAGAATCCTAGTGGTTTAAGAAATCTTTAATTTTTGTTTTGTTTTGGTTGGTTTTTTTTTTCTTTTAGATAAATGTTCCCTGGTTAGGTGGAGTAACTTTCATGCTAACCTACCAATCATGAGTATTCTTAGAATCCTAAGTCTCACTCATGTTATGACTGCTTTACACTTTACTAATATTTCTTGTGGTTGTCTATTTTCCCCATGATTTTCAGTATCTCTTTTATAGTCTGGTGAAGCTTGGTGTGGTTTTGTAGTTCTTGTGTTATTAATAACCTTTGATTTTTTAACTCCTTGCCAAATCAGTACAGGAAGTACAAAGGAATCATCTATTTTCCATGTGTATTTGCAACTAGTGAGCTAGGTTGATTTGTGTTTTTTTTTTCCTTTCACTCTGTTCCAAGACAGAATGGGTAGAATATGTCCATATCTCCAGCATGTTCTGATGACAGGATTATTTTAGGAGACTGTCATAAATGCTTCCATTCCACGTGCCTCAGAAAAAAGTGCTGGTGGTAAATTTGCAGTTAGAAGTCACGGGAGAACAAATGACCCAACTCTAGGGTTACAGTATTATGAATAAAGGGCATTAGCTCAAATCCAACTCACGTTGTTATTTAACTCTATCATAGAACAATAGAATGGTTTCATTTGGAAGGGACCTCAAAGATCATCTCATTCCATTCCACCTACCATGGACAGGGACACCTTTCACTAAAACAGAGCTCCATCCAACCTGGCCTTGAAAACTTCTTGGGATGGAGCATCCACAGTTTCACAGGGCAGCCTGTTCCAGTGTCTCACCGCCCTCACAATAAAGAATTTATTCCAAATTTCTAAACCTACTCTCTCTCAAGAAGCCATTTTCCCTTGTCCTTTTGCTACATGTAAAAAAGTCTCTCTCCATCTTTCCTGTGGGCTCCTTTCAGGTATGGAAAGGCCACAATTAGGTCACCCTGAAGCCTTCTCCTCTCCAGGCAGAACAACCCCAGCTCTCTCAGCCTTTCCTCACAGGAGTGGTGCTTCATCCCTCTAATCAATTTGGTGACCCTCCTCTGGACTTGCTGCATATGTTTATATGTATTTAATTATATCTGTATTTTCCTATATTGGTAATTTTTCACCTTGTAAACAGCATATATACAAGGCCCAGTACAAAATAACTCATAGTTTATTCTGCAGTTGGCTCTTAAAGACTGACTAATCTTTCTTCAGCAAACTTCAGTTGATGCTCGACTAAAGAGGAGGATCAAAAAGTATTCAAACTTGGGAGGAGAATGCTAGGAGATGAAATATGTTTGCAAAGACTAATAATTCATATGCACAAGGTAAAGTCATACTAGGAAAGCAAGAAATTTAGCACAGTTGTCTACCTATGTTATAAAAATGAAATACAAGTTCTTGGTTGTGTGACTAAACAAGCACATTTATTGCCAAGGAAAGTGGAGGAGTGTGTCATAAAACCTAAATTTGCTTCTCATCCACTCGAAATAAGGGAGTGTAGCTTTCAATAGAAAAAAGGTTCAGCTTTTATTTAAGGATGGTTGAAAAGAGAAATGTAATTTTCAAGCATATTAAGGGAATTATAAAACTAATTATGTATGAAAATTAAAATAATTGAAAATAAATCAGAATTAATTGACAGCTGCCACTCTTTTTAATTTACTTTGTTGTGTCTAGCAATTGTAAGTACTGAATGCAATGGGTAAAATGCAATTTCATTTCACAGCACTGTCTGAGCAGACTACCAGCAGAAAAATACTGCATAGCAGTCATGAATGCCCTTTCTCAGCTCATTTATCAGGGATTCAGTCTGATTCACTGGACTTGAATTTTATGCAGCATTTCCATTTTGGGGGAAAAAAACCCCACAACCTCCCTAAATTCTTTTCAAGTTGCTATGTCTTTGTTTTTGACTTGCAATCTTGCTGACCTGGAACGGAAGAAAAATGTAGAGACGACATTTTTGTCACATAATTGGTGTCATTAGCAATTTCTTCACCATGAAGGAAAAAGTAATAGCGGGTCTTGGATAGTACAGTCCTCCTGGGAAGAAGGAAATAAATTGAGATTACAGTACTGTTTCTTTTAAGGCAGGACCAATCAAGTTTCAAACCATCTGACTATGAACAGCTGGTTCTGAAGAAGCAGAATCTTTTCTTTGGGAGAGGAGGAGCTGATGTGGAACTGCATCTCACAGGTACACAGATGTAGGTCTTGTCAGAAAGGACAAAACACATGTTAAACACATGTTAAACCTATTCATGATGAAAGCAGACATGAACCAAATATTTCTGAGGACTACCCACTCTTCTCAAGTGCCTGAGGGGAAAAGCTTGTGGATGACTGTAGCGCTTCAAAGCCGAGTGACAGATCTTGAATGACTACCCAGTGTAAAAATGTTGGGTGCCTGGGAAAGCTCTGGGGTCTGAAATGACCCACACAAATTCAAAATGGTCTGTTTTTATAATGCCAGCATACATTCTGCTGGAGTTGAGAATAATAAACCAAGGGTATCGGCTCCTATCAGCTTTGAAATTATTTTGAATATTAATTTTTAAATGATTTGAGGCTGCTCTTGCAGTGTGCATACTAATTTAAATATGACATTTCGGCAAGAGATGTGCTAAACCAACTGAAGTTCACAAATTACAGAACTCCTTCCTCTATAAAGGTCATTATTTAACGTGACAGACAAAAGGTATCTGAAGGACATGTACTTTCACATAATGATGCTGTAGAGAGTGTTTTGAGATCCTTTCTTGAAAAACTGGATCATATTATCAGTATTAGTCAAGTTAGTTTAAAGCACCAATGGGTGCTGAGTAATTTGATACACAGAAAAAAGAAACTGAACAACTGAGAAGTGGCTTAGTTAACATGCAAGGCTAGAGTTCTGATGAGAATGAAGCTCAGAATTCTAGTTGACCTTGAAATGGTCACGGTCTTTAGGAAAGAGGATTCAGAAATCCTCTCTTGCTCATATGTGTGGCACTGGTGGCTTCCATGATGATCTGCTCCATAGTCTTCCAGGACTGAGGTGAGCTGGACTGGCCTGGAGCTTTCTTGATAATCCTTCTTAACTTAGAGGGTAGCCTTTGTCTGTTTCTGGTCATTGTGAACCTCCCACATCACAATTTATCAGAGATGACACAACTGCCTCAAAGTTGGTGGCAGCTCAACACTTTTGGATATATTCTCTCTGGATCTCCAGACTTGTGTATGATAAGTTTACTTCAGGAGTCCTTGATTCTTTTCTGCAGTGGTAATACTATTCTTCCATAGGTTTTGCCATCACCAGGGATCTGGGAAACCTGAGAACAAACCCTGTTAGAAATGACTGAGGTACTTTTTCAGTCTTTTCCATAGCAGGTTACCTGCTTTATTCAGCAGCAGATACTTATCATCTTAATTTTTGCACTGAATTTTTTATAGAAGCTTTTATTCTCTTTCATGCCCCTCATTAGTTTTAACTTGAGCTTTCATTTGACTGGCTGTGTTCTGTTTGTTGTGTCATGCCTGGATGATGCTTCTGTGCTCCTACCAAGGAGCCTGTTCCCTTTCCACCATCTGGAGACCTTTTGGTTTTTTTCATTGTTTTTTGTTTGTTTTGGTTGGGGATTTTTGGTTTAGTTTGTTTTTATGGTTTTTTGTTTGTTTGCTTGTTCATTTGTTTAGGGTTTTCTGTTTGGTTGGTTGGGCTTTTATAGTGTTTTTTTGGTTTTTGTTTTTGGTTTTTTTTGCATTTGAGCTTGGATAGCAGTTTCTCATTTAGCCAAACCATGTCTGCTTACTCTTTTGCACATCAGAAGGACTGTTCATGTGCTTTAAAACAAGCAACTCTGCTGGCCACTTGCCCTACAATACATCCCTCTGAAGCAGATCACTGAACGAGCCAAAGTCTGACATCTGCCAAACCAGACTCTTTATTTTGCTACTTGTCTAATATTTTTAAACTTTACTATCTCATGTTCATTACAGGCAAGCCTGACACTATGACTGTCTACTTGCTTATTTATGAATAGCAGATTCTGCAGAGCAGCTTCTCTAATAGCTGCAGCAAAATGTTTCCCAACACACCCTAGAAATTTGGATTATTGCTATTATGCTTCATTGCCTTTCCAGATGATGCTGAGGTGTTAAATTCCTCCATAACAACCAAGGTCTGTAACTGTGCCTTAAAGAAGCTTATTTTTTCCCTTTCTCTTCCTGACTGAGTTTCCTGTAGGAGCAATCCACACCGCGTGTCCATTCTTTTCAGACTTCCTTAGACCCTCAGCCTATGCTTTCAACCAACCTTTTCCCTCTTGACTATAGATGACTGTGGTGGAGAGTCATCTGCACAGAGCACATTATCCCCCTCTTTCTGTCTTTCCTGGAATTCCTATGAATTTCTATTTCTGTTTTAATTTAAGACAGAGTGACTCTATCTTGAATTTCTGTTTTTAACAGACCTCAAAAAAAAATGCAGTGGACTGATGTGAAGAAAGATGGTGGGGGAAAAATATTCCTGCTTACTGTAAAAAAAACCAGTGCTTTTGGAAATGGTACAAAACCAATCAGAATAAAACCATATAGAGAGTAAGAAATTCAGACTCCTTCTCTGGGTTTTCCAGTTCTTACAGTACTGAAAGGTGAATGATAACATGTTGTGGACACATGAAGTGAGATTCACCTAATTTATTTTAAAATACTTAAATTTGAGCTGGCATTATTTTCCCTTGACAATACTGAGCAGAAAATATGTGCTTTATGAGTTGAGGATAGTTTGAGTGTCTGGCACGCTCACAATGCCTGTTTCTTTCTGTTGATTGCATAAAGGACTTCTAGCAAACTGCAGAATAGCTACCTCAGATGTGGGGCTTTACATACCAGTGTTCAGAGTTTAGACAGGTGCATCACCCTTCATGATTTTTTAAATATTCAGCTTCTCAGATGAATGATAAAGTAAAAGTCTTGCCCTGCTTCAAATAAGTGCTCAACACAGTGAAAGAAGACTGGTGCCAAAATACTTCTTAAAAACATAGTATTTTTAGAATGATATAATGATTTGTTTTTAAAGTTTTGTTTTTCTGGATTTTGAAGATTCAAAGTTGGTGAATTGCTGTACCTAAGGCAGGTGCTTTTCAGACAGCTGCATGGTTAAATATATGCACTCTGAGCATTTTACTTTTGATTAGCAAATTGGGAACCATAATTGCTTTTTCTTACTTTGCATAATTTTTCATACCTCAGATACCTTAGATTATATCTTACATCTGCTGGAGAATAGTTTTTTGTTGAGTTGTTGCACATATTTAGAAAATTTTGAGGAAGCAACTTTGTGTTCTGTTTGTTTGAAAAACAATATATCACATGCAGAAAACTTAACCACAATGTCAGTCCCTTAAATTTAGTTGCTCAAAAGATGAAGGTAAAGGGTGGATTCTGTTTAAATGCTAATGTGCAAATAAAAAAAAAAATCAAATTAGGTGTCATTAGTCATTAGGTGGCGAGAGTCTAATTAAAGATCATTTGGTCTTACCACCAGTAAGTTTACTGTCCTCAACCACTATTCCTTCTGACCATGATACCTTCCAGGAAAAAAAAAGTGAAGTCCCTTTATGATGAAAAAAAAGATTATATAGATTAAATCACTGAGCGGTTGGTGAAAAAAGAATATGAAGGGTCAGGTTCCCCTACACATTTCTTCATCCTTGATTACAGAGAAAAATTGTTTTATGTCTTCTATTCTTCTTCTTAAGATGAAAACTGAAAAATAGTCTACATAGGATTATTATTTGCTAAATGTATCTCCACTTTATGAAAGATACATACTAGCTTATAAGTATTCTCTTTATTTTTATACTAAGAAGTGCTGAGATCTAACAGCTACATCATCCAAATATGAAATTACTTTCAAATATGAAAGAAAATGAATATGTTGATGAAAACTCACAAGGTATTGTCCAGTACTGCACACTTGCTGGCTTTGTTGCTCATTCATAACTTCTGCTTCAAGAAAATGAGAACAATTTTATGAACAAAGGGACAAGGTATAAAAAAATTATAAGGCTACTGATTTGCTGGTACTGCCAATAGCCACAGAAAGGAGCAGTAGACTCAGTACTAAGATTTGTCCATGTGGTATATGAATGACAGAAAATTCACAATTTAAAAAATTCCTCACCACTATCACTTAGGAATTCCATAGAAAAACAATGCATGGAGCACTTCAAATACTTTCACAAATCTGAATGGAAGAAAAATGAGTGGATGTTACCACTGATGCCATAAGTGATGTTGGCTGTCAAGCAAAGCAGCTCTTATGATTTCATTTAAAAATTAACTATAAAAAGAGTTGGTTATTGGTACATGCTGAGTGAACTTTAGCAAAGTGATAGGTTTCATTCCAGTCGTTACAATCAACACAGATCCCGAAGTGTCATGCCAATGCTTATATTTTATTGAAGATAATTATTGGTTTGAATGGCAAAAAGGGTTTGTTACATACTGTCGTCTTTTTCAGATACCATTTTCTCACCTTTTTGTCTATTTTGTGTTCCTCTTGCAGCCACGTATTTGTAATCTGCAATTTCTCTCTTCTCTGTCCTTTGTACTGTTGATAGTCCATAGACTTTGTGACATAATCTTGTATATACTGATTACAAGAGGAAATGATTCAAAGGGAGTAAAACCTGAAAGGTCACCTTTTGAGTCCTGTATCAGTCATCCTCCATCTGATACACTGCCCTTATAAAAGCAAAGGGTGTTGCTATTTTTTCAACACGAGTTAACACACCGAGACTTAAGTATTTGGATGATCTGCTAATTTTTGAGTATTATAACCCCAGAGTTAATTCAAGTCATTTGCCGTATTTTCTTCAGAAGATCCTCTTCTGGACACTTGAAGAAGAAATTAGTTCTATTCCAGCCATATTCTCTTTCTGTTTAATTTTCCACAGGTTTTTAAAATTTTCCACCTAATGTTTTGCATAGTTGATCTTGATATACAAGAGGCATTTAAGATTGGGGTTTTTTTCTTGCTTTTCTTGCAAAAGGTATTTTTACCTCCATGCAAATGCTGTCTGTACAAATGTCAAAGTTCAACAGTTACTGAGCTGCCAAATCAAAGAGAATTCCGCAACTGGGTCTGAAAAGAGCCCTTTGAAATGGGAATCAAATGAACTTCTGAATATTGCATGCCACTCAGTAATAACAAAACTTCATAGCAGAAAATGTCACTGAGCAGCAAAAGCTGATGTTTTTGTAGATATACAGGCACATATTTTCCTCAGACGTCATTATTAGCTGGTATTTCTAAACCAGGCTAATGAGCGCTTTAAGAAGGAGTCAAATAAGTTCTTAGTTTTCAAAGGTTTTCATCAAAGATCTGATCAGTTGAAAAAGACAGTTTGGAGCCCTGTCTTTATTCCAGGATGAGCAGCCAGAATGACACTTTAAATTTGCGTGTAAGAAAACCATTGAATACCTTAAAAGTCCCGTTGGTAAGTCTGTTCCTCTTGTGCATATAAAAGCAGCTTTGCCTCAATTTTTTTTCTGTATTTTTTCCAGCAGAGGAGAATTGAAGAGACATCATATTCCTCTATTAATTTACAGGACCACACCAGAAGTAATCACAGAGAACAAAGTTTTTCTGTTATCAAAAGGGACTAAATTTATTTTTTTAAATGAACACCATTTTTCTATGCACAGTCAATATATTACAGCATTTTTGGTGGTTCTAGCTAATAAGATTATGATAATTCTTTCTATTACTTATTTTTCCATTGAAAATAATTGTGATTTCAGACAAAACCTCCAATATATAAAGCTTTTACTGTTACTGAAACATAACTTATTCTAGTAGTTTGAAAAGGGGATGTATCCCTCTAGTTCCCTTTGAACTTATTAAAGCAAGAAATTATTTCATTTTCTCGTATTCTTCTAATATCTATGGATTGATATGGGCTAAAAATAACCAAAAGAATTGGTTACATTTTTACATTTGTAAAAGTACATAAATCTGTGCTTCTTTCTCCCTTCTAAATGCCCAGAGGATGATTGAACAGTGCCTTGACTGAGAACAGTGTACAGAGGATGACTCATCACACAGTCTGACCTTGAAGAAATGTAAAAGGTTTTCACTTTGTGCTTCTTTCCAGCTTGTTTCACGTGCTTATGGTGCACCAGGAGATGGTCCAGGCACTCACAGATTGGTATGAATATTTGAAAGGCTTTTTAAGTGGAGCAGGAGAAAACTGGGAGTTGAGCAAGACCACAGACGTGCAAATAGGTTAGTTGCTCTTATCCAATGAGTTGAATTTGTAATCAATGTGCAGGCTAAAGAGAAGCTGCTATTTGCAGTGTAAAAACAGGGTTACATTTTATTGCTCTTGCAGAAACTAAAACTATGCTGGATATTCTTCAGCACCCTCTACTGGTTTTGTAATTATTTACACAAATAAGGCATTCCTGAAGGAAACCTCAAACAAGCAAATAAGAAGAAAAGGAACAAAAAAGAAGGTGTTTTTTTTTTTTCCTATCCAGATTTCCATTATACATTCATTCAAGTTTAGGCTTTTACCACCACATAGTTAGTTTTCTGCCTGTGTCTTTTCACCTTTATCCAGGTGATTTAAGCCACCTCCTTGAGAAGCCTGTTTTTCTGTATAGTTTTACCAAGCACTTGGCCCTGAATGTTAAATCAGGACCTGTTAAGGCAAAAAATGTAGTTCTCCCTAGATCAGTAATAGTGCTGTGTAAGGTTAGGAATCAGAGTTAGGCTGCAAATGCAAGCAGGCTGAGCTCCCCATCAAAACAAAAGGTGGTGGGCCTAAGGTAAGTGCTGAAGGGAACCTGCTGCTTTTGGCAACACTATTCCTAGGAAATCAAGCACAGGGAAGTTCAGGGGAGCTCTGGAAAAGCCAGGTGACAAAATAAAAACTGTTCTTCCATTTTCCACTGAGAAGATTCTTAGGCTGAACTTTTTACATTTTTAAAGAATATAGTTTTTAATTTTTACCTGAGAAAATCCAACTAACCTTTGTCATACTGTGTCTAAAAAGCCTGATAATGGAATACCAATACTCCAAATGAAGCCCTAACTATAGTGGATAATATTTGCTCAATTGACTCTGAGAAAAAAATTGTCCTGTACAAAATGTACTGCTGCAAAGATTTTTAGAAAGTCAGACTACAAAGATTATATAAAGTCAGACTGCAAAGTATTTAGGAATTCAGAAGGCAGCTGACTGAGATTCAGGGTTTGGAATGCCACTGATGTATGGAAGTTTCCCCTTTGCATGTTTCTGGCCCATTTTAGAGTCAGGTGTCATACATTGGAAGGTATTATAAGGAATGATAAAATATTACTTTGCTCTAGTCACAGACAGATGTGTTCACCTATGTATAAGGATATTTTATCAGGAGAAGGTCCTCAAGTCAGACTGTGAAACCTTTCTCATTAAACCAACAGGAATTATGGTTGAAAATATAGATCATTATATTTTATATTTCTGGAAAATAAAAATGAGTGAATTTCACCTAAAAAGATAAGAAGCTTTTAGTTTCTTTGATTAAGATCTCTGCACCTAAGCATGCATTTCAAATCACTATAACAGTATTGCTGTTCTGTAATTTTAGCACTTATCTGACAGGTGAAACATGGTTTAAGGCAAAAATGTCTTAGAGCAACTTGTATATAATAGCAAGAAAAATAAAACCAAACTCTCTATTAAAAAGTGTAGGAAATCAGTCTGCTTTAAAATGGGATGATGAGACTTAATACTGGAATTCTAGTATAGTGGTTATGTAAAGAGTGAATTGCTCATCATAAAGATTAAATCTTCATTGTGCTGTGGCAAGTGGCAATGAACTGGCAATCCATCTGTTCTTGCTCTCTTCAAATATTAGAATTTATTACTGCAGAAAAAAATAGCTGCTAATTTTTGAACCAACCACCTGTAAAGAACAAGTCATTGCACAGATAAGATGTGCTCCCCCCGCCCCCAGCTGCACCTTCAGCTAACTTCATTCCCTCAATTTGAATGAGAGCATATTTCAAGTGGAGAGCAATTATATGGCTCTGTGCCTTGTATAACCTGTTAAAACCAGTAATTTGCTGGCATTAAATTAATTCTGTGCTCAGTTTACAGATCTAACTAGCTTAGAGTAAGAACATTTCTCTCTTCAAAATATAAAACAACTATAGGCTTGCTTGGATGGGTTTACTGTTTACATTGTGCTTTCATTGAATATTGGTGCTAAAATAGATTTGTCGACAGCTAATATGGCAATACCATTATGCATTGACAGTGTAACATAATGCCATTTATTTTTCTACAGGCTTATTTGTAGAAGGTGCCTTCCTCTGTTCTATATGTGTATTATTCCTTCTATCTGGATGGAGCCAGCAGTAGAAGTTATACTCTGGAAGAGAGGAATTGGACAGTGATAATGCACTCCTTTGCTGTTTCAACCTTTAGTTAGTAGTTACTTCTTTTCTTTCTCCAAGGTACTCTCTTGTGATGTGTAAATACTTGGGTAACTCCCTTTGTCATCTGAAAAGATCCCAGACCATCTTTTTCTTCAATACAGCACCCCTGTAGAGTAGCTTTTTTTTGGCTGTGTTGAAGATGTGGGCTTTGCATTTTTCAAAGAATGGTGCATTGCATTCCAAGCAACATTGTTCAAAGCAGAAGAAAGTTGCAATATTGTCTTCATATTTTATTGAAACTTCATCTTTGTATCTCCTTTCAGAAATAATGAACAGCTCAATCACTTTTTTTAGCAATTTAACCCGTAGTTCAGGGAATGCGTCTTCCTCTTCTGGTAAAAACTTGGGTTTATGGATGAATCCTGAAGAAGGCCATCAAAAGTAAACATAGAATGGTTTGGGTTGGAAGAGACTTAAAGACCATCTTGTTCCAATCCACTGCCATGGGCAGGGACAGTTTTCTCAAGTTGGTCAGAGCTGCATCCAGCCTGGTCTTGAACCCTTCCAGGGATGAGGCAGCCACAGCTTCTCTGGGAAACCTGTGCCTCACCACCCTCACAGGGAAGAATTTCTTCCTGATATCTAATCTAAACCTAGTATCTTTCAGTTTGAAGCCATTCCCCCTTGTCCTGTCACTACAGACCCCTCTAAATAGTCTCTCTCCGTCTTTCTTCTAGGCTCCCTTGAGGTACTGGAAAGCTGCAATTAGGTCACCCCAAAGCCTTTCTTTTCCAGGCTGAACAATCCCAATTCTCTCAGCCTTTCCTCATGGCATAAATGCTCCATCCCACTAATAATTTTGGTGGCCTTGTCTGGACTCACTTCAACAGACTGATGTCCTTCCTATCACACCCAAGCAATCTCACCTTGGGAGGCAGAGAGGTTCACCAGCAGGACAGTTATGTTATATGCCAGCACATTCATTAAAGCTTCTTATGATGGAAAAAAAGCCTTGTATTAAAAGCAGGATGTAAATGGCCACCAACAGATTTAAGAGATGATGTTTCTCATCAGAGAAACAGAGCCTTTATCAGAGTTGGAGAACAGTAAGGAGGGGCTCTGACCTTCTGACGAGATAGTATAAAAGCTCCAGAATCAAAGAATCACGGAATAAAAGAATGGTTTCATTTAGAAAGGACTTCAAATATTATCTAGTTCCAAATCCCCTACAATGGATAGGGACACCTTTAACTAGACAGGGTTGCTCAGAGCTCCATCCAACCTGGCCTTCATGGAAAGTTAAAAAAACGGGGTAAATCATTATAACATTTGTGTGTTGGTTTTTTTTTTTTTTTTGCTAGTCTCCTTGTTTTTATATTGAAAGAAAAGGTTTTAGTAAGTTAATTGTTAAACTCTTGCATCCTTTGCACTGGCTATTTCTTTCTCCTTAGAGGTGTTAAAGGGTTCAGCCATTTAGATGATTGGAGCTGTAGATACAAGGGAGGATGTCAGACAAAGACTGTGCATCTTGGAAATGGATAAAAAACAGAGATAGGGTTTCAATAATACTTTATCTAAGCAGATTAAGGAGCAGGTGGTATCCCCTTTGATTTCATACAGCAGAGTGGAGACCTTTTCTATAAATCTAATTAAGGTTTCTTGATCTGAAACATGCTTTTAGTCTAGCTGACTACTTTCACTACTTCCGTATTAGAAAAATGGAGCTGTGAATATTTATCTTTTATCTGGGAAAAAAATGAGAGTTACTTACCCAAGAATATTTATAAAGTTCAGACATTCTGTCAGAAGTAGTTTAGGATAAGCACAGATGGTAAATTCGTTACTCAGAACTGATGAATCCCCATTTTATTTTCAGGGATGTCAATAAGGAGCCAACAGTTTCTTGAGGTGATCTTGTTAATTTTGTATTCAGGTTTTACGATTTATCTTCCGGGCTCTAAAGAGCAATTAAATTCACCTATGCTAATCAAAAGACTTAATGAGTATCATAAGTTTTGCTGATAATGGTGCTCTTTTCTTCTTTAGGTAGCTTCATTCACTGACACTGAACATAAATGTCACAAGTTCAGAATGGCTGGGGTCAACAAAAAAAGGCAGCCATGGAACTATTGAAGCAAGTCCAGAGGAGGTCACAAAGTTGCAAAGGGGACTGGGCACCTTCCCTATGAAGACAGGCTGAGAAAGCTGGGGCTGTTCAGCCTGGAGAAGGTTGTGTGGAGATCTCAGAGCGACCTTCCAGTCTGTGCTTGACTCTAATTTAGTTAAAAAATATACAATTTGAGGAAAAAGAGATGTCAGTGTCCCTGAATATGCCCCAAGTCTTCCAGCTCAGGAAGACACACATGACATTCATACCAATCCTCATACTGAACTGTGGTCTCGCACCCAGAATTTTTGGGGCAGTTTCCCCTTTTCTGGAATCGGAGCTGCACATGCCCTCTCTACTTTAGCCCATATAGCTTGTTGGTTGGGAAAGGAAGCCAATGCTACTACTGTAGCTATAGAAGGGCTTCTTGCTGATATTTTAAAAATCAAAGAAGCTAGCCTTCAAAATCAAGCAGCCCTTGATTTTCTACTCCTGGCTCATGGACACAGGTGCCAGGATTTTGAAGAACTTTGCTACCTCAATTTTTCAGACCACTCAGAAGCCATCCATAGTAGCATTCAAGCATTAAATCTTGTAAATGACATAGCCATTAATCATGACTGAGGCATTGCAGGTCTGTTTGACTGGCTTCGTTTTCCTTCACTACCAAAATGGGCCAACAAAGTAATTATCAGAATTGTGATTTTTTTTTACTAACTACCCTTTCCATTCTCACTTTCATTCCTTGCATTATGTGTTGTGTTAAGAGATCTGTTACTAAAAGTATGTCCCAAGCTTTTCCAGTTATTGAAAACAAAAAAGGGGGAGATGTTGGAGGTGGCCCAAGAGATTCCAGTGAATGGTGGAGGAAGCTCACTGAAGAGAGGATGAAGGCAGAAAAAGCAGCTGACACCGAGTGCACCTATGCTGTGATGCACAGAATGTAGACATCCTGAGCACAAGAACTGTTTAGTTCCAATGTTATGCTCACTATAAGATGTTCTACAGTTCAAAAGTTGTAAGATTTATTGATAAAATAAGTTTATTATGGTTATATGTTATTCCCTCTCTTGTACCCTTGTTATCTGCTTCCCTATTGGTTTGATGTTAAGCCCCTTCCTATTTGTCCTTCTTTATTACATTACATCATTCCCCATAAATGGTGTTCCCCCTTTTCCATGTTTGGATAAATCCATTCCTGTTTCCCATATTTGGCTGCTCCTTTGGATACTCCTCCCAGTCTCCACCCTTGTTCCAGCAAGTTCCATGCTCTCCCCTTTATAAGCCAGTGCCCCTGTTCATTTTATTGTCACACAGTGACTTGCTTGCAAAGTGGTTCTTTCATGGCCTGGCACTAAGGGGGGTTACAGCTCTCCCTCCATCAGTTTCTGATCTAACTGTGAGGCTCCAACAGAAGCAGAGGGGCTGGAGTTGGTTTGTGACCTGCGTTATGAACACGGAAAACCATAGATGGCTGGTGAGGAGATGGGTGTGTGATGATTGTGTGCAGCCCACAGAGGATGACGGTGGAACACCAGCCTCAGATCTGCATCTCAGCATGCCCCAGCACTCACAGCTCTGCAACAGCCCATATCAAGGGCTCATCCCCGGCACTGTGGGCAGCAGGGGAAGAAGGAGAGGATTCTGCCACTCTGTTCTGCTCTCAGCAGACCCCACCTGCAGTGATGCCTCCAGCACTGGAATCCCCCAACAGAAGGCAGCCCTGGAACTCTTGGAGCAAGTCTAGAGAAGGCCACAAAGTTGCAAAGGGGACTTAGAGCCCTCCCTCTATGAAGACGGGTTGAGAAAGTTGGAACTGTTAAGCCTGGAGAAGAGAAGATGGTGTGGATCAGAGGAACCTTCCAGGCTGTGAAGGGGCCTCCAAGGAAGCCAGAGAGGGACTCTTCATCAGGAACTGTAGTCACAGGACAAGGGGGCATGGATTCAAACTGAAGGAGGGTAGGGTTAGACTGGATGTTAGGAAAATTGTTTTTACTGGGAGGCTGGCAGCCCCTACCCAAAGCAGCCAGGGAGTGAGGCTGGCAGCTTTCTAGAAGGAGGCCTTTAGATTTAATTTCTGACCTTATTTTACATCCTATGCAAGATGAGTCTTCGTCTGTCGGAACGGCAGGTAGGTAACCCAGGAACAATCTGCTCTGGTTCCTGCTAGTCTGTGGTATCATGCAGTATTATAACTATTTAAAAAGATGGCTTTTGTGTGATATTTGTTTCCTAGTATATCAATGACGTTACGAATCTACCACAAATGAGTTAAAATTCACTATGAAATGCTATATTCTAGAGTTAAACTCTCTAAAACCTTTTGGTAAGATATTCATACACATTTTCACAACAGATCATGAAAACTCCCCTGTAACTTTTATTTGTTAGATCTATAATTTAAAAAGCCATATAATTTTTTATATTTATAAAATATCTAATTATATATAATTAAATATATTTTAATATATATAATTATATATCAATACATATAATTATATATTTTATTTATATATATAAAATTTTTATAATTTAATACATTCATATATATAATTTAGTGTGTAATATTATACTTTCATGTGAAAAACTCTTTATTAACATTCCCATACTTCATATAGATAACAAGCACAGTTTTGCTCTCCCAGTAACTTCACATACACCTAAATTTATTGAAAAGCTAATTTAGATTTAATTTGTTTCATAGCAACATAATTTTCATGTCAGACAATAAATACATAAGTGTGAACAGAAATAATTCACACAGTGCTTTGAAATCATAGAATCATAGAATCATAGAATAGATTGGGTTGGAAAAGACCTCCAAGATCATCAAGTCCAACCCCTGATCCAACTCTAATTACTATATCATGGCACTAAGGGCCATGTCCAATCTCTTTTTAAAAACTTCCAGGGATGGTGAATCCACCACCTCTCTGGGCAGGCCATTCCAATGCCTGATCACCCTCTCTGTAAAGAATTTCTTCCTAACATCTAACCTAAACTTCCCCTGGCAGAGCTTGAGCCCATGTCCCCTTGTCCTGTTGTTGGTTGCCTGGGAGAAGAGACCAACCCCCACCTGGCTATAACTTCCCTTCAGGTAGTTGAAGAGAGTGATGAGGTCACCTCTAAGCCTTCTCTTCTCTAGACTAAACAATCCCAGCTCCCTCAGCCTCTCCTCATAGGACTTGTGCTCAAGTCCCTTCACCAGCCTGGTTGCTCTTCTCTGGACCCGCTCCAGCACCTCAATATCCTTCCTGAACTGAGGGGCCCAGAGCTGAACACAATACTCAAGGTGCGGCCTCACCAACGCAGAGTACAGGGGAAGGATCACTTCCCTGCTCCTGCTGGCCACACTGTTCTTGATGCAGGCCAGGATGCCATTGGCCTTCTTGGCCACCTGGGCACACTGCTGGCTCATGTTCAGCTTCCTGTCAATCAGCACCCCCAGGTCCCTTTCTGCCTGGCTGCTCTCCAGCCACTCTGTGCCCAGCCTGTAGCGCTGCAGGGGTTGTTGTGGCCAAAGTGCAGGACCCGGCACTTGGCCTTGTTGAACTTCATCCCATTGGAGTCAGCCCATCTCTCCAGTCTATCCAGGTCCCTCTGCAGAGCCCTCCTGCCTTCTGGTAGGTTGACACTCCCTCCCAACTTGGTGTCATCAGCAAATTTGCTGATGATGGACTCAATCCCTCATCTAGGTCATCGATAAAGATGTTAAACAGGACTGGGCCCAGCACTGATCCCTGGGGGACACCACTGGTGACCGGCCGCCAGCTGGAGGCAGCCCCGTTCACCAGCACTCTTTGGGCCCGGCCCTCCAACCAGTTCCTAACCCAGCACAGAGTGCCCCTGTCCAAGCCATGGGCTGCCAGCTTTTCCAGGAGTATATTATGGGAGACAGTGTCAAAGGCTTTGCTGAAGTCCAGATAGACCACATCCACAGCCTTCCCCTCGTCCACCAGTTGAGTCACCTGATCGTAAAAGGAGATCAGGTTGGTCAAGCAGGATCTGCCTCTCCTAAACCCGTGCTGGCTGGGTCTGATCCCTTGTCCATCTTGTAGGTGCTGTGTGATTGCACACAGGATGATCTGTTCCATAACTCTGCCAGGCACCGAGGTCAGGCTGACAGGCCTGTAGTTACCAGGGTCAGCCTTGCAGCCTTTTTATGGATTGGGGTGATATTTGCCAACTTCCAATCATGTGGGACCTCCCCAGTGAGCCAGGACTGTTGGAAGATAATGGAGAGCGGCTTGGCAAGCTCTTCTGCCAGCTCCCTCATTACTCTAGGATGGATCCCATCTGGTCCCATAGACTTGTGAGGATCCAGGTGGCTCAGTAAGTCACTAACTATTTCCTCCTGGAATACAGGGGGCTATTTGGTTCCCTCTCTCTGTCTACCAGCTCCAGAGGCCAGTTGCCTTGAGGGCCACCTGTCTTACTGGTAAAAACTGAGGCAAAGTAGGTGTTAAGTACCTCAGCCTTCTCCTCATCTCTATTAACTATGTTTCCCTCCGAGTCCATCAAAGAATGGAGGGTTTCTTTGCCCCTCCTTTTGTTATTAATGTATTTATAGAAGGACTTTTTGTTATCCCTAACAGAAGTGGCCAATTTAACTTCAAATTGCGCTTTTGTATCCCTGATTTTCTTTCTGCATGATCTAGCTGTCTTCCTGAATTCTTCGTAAGTAGCCAGCCCTCTCTTCCATAGTCGATAAACTCTCTTTTTATCCCTGATTTCCTTCAGAATCTCCCTGTTTAACCAGGCTGGTTGTCTTCCCCGCCGGCTTGCCTTTCGGCACACCGGTATGGCCTGTTCCTGTGCACTCAAAACTTCCTGTTTGAAGCACATCCATCCCTCCTGGACTCCCTTGTTTTCAAGGGTTGTTTCCCAGGGTATGCTCTGGACTAGACTTCTGAATAGGTCAAAATCTGCCCTCCGAAAGTCCAGCGTAGAGGTTTTATTGTTATTTCTCCTTGAATCTCTGAGTATTGAAAATTCTATTATTTCATGATCACTATTTCCTAGGCGGCCTTCAACCACTATATCTCCCACCAGCTCCTCTCTGTTTGTAAACAGCAGGTCTAGCGGGGCCTTACCCCTGGTAGGTTCATTTACCAGTTGATGAAGGAAATTGTCCTCTATACACTCCAGGAAATTCCTAGACTGCCTCTTCTCTGCAGTATTGAGCTCCCAGCAGATATCCGGCAGGTTAAAGTCACCTACAAGGACAAGGGCTGACAATTTTGAGACATCCGCCAGCTGCTTGTAGAATAATTCATCCCCTTCATCATCCTGGTAGGGCGGTCTGTAACAGACACCCATGATGATGTCAGTCTTGTTGGTCTTCCCCCTGATTTTGATCCACAGGCACTCAACCTTATTGTTGCTGACCTCAAGTTCAACAGGGTCCAGAAATGCAGTAAATATATTCTCAAAGTGCCAAAATCATGTTGAAAGATATAAAAATCCAACGTTTTTGGCAATAGTGGTCGCTAGATGTCAAAAGCCACACAAACTATCTTGCAAGATTTGCTAAATAGAAAAGGTTTTATATTTGGAGAACAAAATCGTTTTTTTATTGGGTTTTGTACCATTCTTTTAATATTCCTTTGGTATAGATGAAGGAATTCTTAATTCTGGAAGAATAGAAAAGATTGTATACAGTATGTTTACTCAGATGTAATTTCTCATACCTACAGTTACTTTTTTCTTTTTGTTGAGGTAATGTGTTGGTGTTGCAATGCAAGAGTATATCCACACTGGAAATCTGCAACAACAGTAAATAAGCTTTTTTTGTGAGCAGAAATAACCCCCTTATTCATTCTTTCTATGGCATCAATATAACACAAAGCAATGAAAAAATTGCTTTGGACATTGTACCATTATCAGTAGGACATCTTTGGAAACATTAATGTCTTGTCCACAGAGAATAAATAGTGTTACCTGCTCACTGTGCCTTTTGCTTCTTTGGTTCTTCCAAGGTTAAGGGAAGGGATTCTGCCCCTCTGCTCTGCTCTGGTGAGACCCCACCTGCAGTGCTGCCTCCAGCTCTGGGGTCCCCAGCCCAGGAAGGACATGGACCTGCTGGTGAATCCAGAGGAGGCCACCAAGATGATGAGAGGGATGGAGCACCTCTCCTGTGTGGAAAGGCTGAGAGAACTGGGATTGTTCAACCTGGGAAAGAGAAGGCTCTGAGGTGACTTAATTGTGGCCTTCCAGCACCTGAAGGGAACCTACGGGAAAGATGGAGAGAGACTTTTTACAAGGGTCTGGAGTGACAGGACAAGGGGAAATGGCTTCAAACTGAAAGAGAGTAGGTTTAGATTAGATACCAAGAAGAAATTCTTCCCTGTGAGGGTGGTGAGGCACTGGAACAGGTTGGCCAAAGAAGTTGTGGTTGCTCCATCCCTGGAAGTGTTCAAGGCCAGGCTGATCTAGTAAAAGGTGTCCCTGTGCACGGTGGGGCATTGGAATGCAATGGACTTTAATGTCCTTTCCAATCCAAACTGCTCTATGATGATGCTATGATCCTAGATGTGATCAAATCTGTCCAGCACAGATGAATAGGAACTAAATATAATCACAGCAACTCAAAATTTTCTCCACTTTTTAACTATGTTTATACCCTTCTGCATGCTGGGAATGCATATGAATTCATATGTATATGAATGTTTCTCCTTTTCAACTACTACAGATGGCATTTGTTTATACTTCTCATATCTGGGGGAGGGGGGGGGGGGAGGGGAAAGAGGTTTAACATTTCCAGGAGGAATGTTATATCAGTGCAAATCAAAATAGAGTGAAAATTTCTTCCATCATCCAGGGAAAATGGGAATATGTTTTCTTTTACGGAATTTCTTGAGTTGTAGAGGGCAGCACCTGAACATTATTGACCTTTCTAGAATAAATGTTCCAGTCTTTAGTTAGCTGAATGACTTTTCTTTTGAAATCTTTGGTATTTTCAAGTGATTGATTTCAAAATATCTGTTGCAGTATATCTTGATAGTGGATGTGTGTGGTTATTCCCAAGCCTCTGTTATTTTCAAGTGGTTCATATTTCATCTCAGGAGCTTGAACTATATACCTTTAACCTCTGAAAACTTTTTACCAGTATGTTTGTTAAAATACCAACTAATGTGATATACAGCCCCCACTGGAGATAGGGAATATAGGGAATAATGAGAGACTGTGACTGTGTTGTTGTAAGCAGCTGTTGTAGTACAGTTGGGTACAGGAGATAACACTTGATCTGATAAACATTTGCACCACCAAGGAATTTTTTTAATTTTTATGTTAGAGAAAGAGAAGAATATTTTCTTAGTAAGTTTGGTTTTTTACATTATTTAGAGTAAGGGAAAGATTAAATCACTTTAAACCTTATACAGAATACTAAAAGGAAGTTAACTGTAAAAGCTGGTGTATCCACAAAGTAGGTGAATGCATAATGTTGTTGATGATGTATAAATGTGGATTTTTTTTTTTTTTTTCACAGAAACTGTTGTGACGAACAGTGTGTCAGGAAATCCTTCTACAACAAGTCAAGTAAGTGCAGGCTTAGATGTAGAGTAAATCTGGTATTCACAGTCTTTTTCTTTTTCAGCCATGGTTTAGATAAACGTGTCAGTTTTCTCTTTCTGGATACTGTAAACAAAACCTTGAGCTTTTACTTTAATGTAGGTTGAGTGATTTCACGATAACAGCAAACTCTGAACAGTGCTTGCTTCTTTATATACCAGTTCTCAGAGAAATTGATTCCATTTTAATGACTGCATCCCTCTTCAGCACCTTGTCTGAACAATCCTAAGAGTGTCCCCAGGAGATGATTTATGAGCCAATTTGGGAGCTGGTACTCCAGAAGCCAGAAGTAGTGAAAGTGCCTCTCGCTGGCCTGAGCTGATCCTGGAATACCTTGTAGGAGAGTAATGGAGTACTTCTGTGTTCTGCACCATTTCAGGAAGTTTGTGATGCTTTCCTCTCCCTACAATAGCAGCAACATTCCTGTAAAAGAACATCACCAGACTTGGGGTATTTTCTAAAATAAGACAATCTTTTTTTCAAAGAGTATAAATTTTAAAGCATTTGTATATAAAACATATATGAAAGCGAGCATGTTTGATGAACTATTTCAGGATGATCAGATTTGGGAAATATACAGAATCACATTCCTGTTATACCATGCTGACTTTCAAGTTATGGTACCCTGAACGATACTACACTCTGGGTTATTCTAAGTGCAAATCTGAAGCCTGAATAGTGAATACAGAGTAACACTTGGCAGTTTCTTCTTCGTGTACGTGTTCTTCTTGTTTTAAATTTTATACCTGGATGAAAATAAAATCAGAGGGCATTGTTTACTTCAGTTGCAAGCTTAACATTTCAGAAAACTTCCATTCTACTTTGTTGCAAGCACCTTGTAGACAAATGGAGAGAAAGAGATATCTAGAAAATATAAAGTTATAAAAAGTAAAACTATTTTAGCACTGTGTATATCTCTTCATATATAGTGGTTGCAAATTTGAAACAGGTAAGCTATGTGCTTTTTAAACTGGTTTAAGAGTTTAAAACAAAAGAAAAATCAGTGTAGGTAATGGTTAGAATAAAAACTAGAACAGAGAAGACAAGAGGTTTTGAATATCTAAGAAATTTTAACAAACAAGCGCATATGCCAGCCTAGATACTCTTGAACCTCACGTTGGACACATTCACTGGATAGGAAAAAATGCCCTTAATTTCTTATGATATATGGAAAGAATTTCTAGTGTTATAAAGGGGATGGAAAAAAAATGAAAATCCATAATGTTCTTTATTAAATAGAAAAATAGCCTTAGCAATTTCATTAGTCTTCCAACTGCTTGTTTAGGAGGTAAGGGAGAGACTCTATCCAGGCTTTTCCAAATGCCGAGGAGCATCTAGGCTATACCTTTTTAACCTGGTTTCTCTGATTCTCTATATAAAGATCCCTTCCCCCACTATTTCAGTGTTTCTTCTGAAACCAATTCCCATGTAGTTCAAGACTAAAGTTGAGTCACTCTATCAATTGACAGAAACTCCATTTAGTACGTTTGCAATCACAACAAAAAGAAAACCTGTCATTATACCAAGATGGTTTCAAAGAATTGGCTAACAATGAGAGGTTAAATGAGAGGTAATTGTATTTCACAATGGGGATATTTATGAATTAATGAAATTTGATTATTTTTTTGTGTGCCAAGTCGAACAATGAACTAAATTTTTAATCATCAAAAATGCACCCTGTCCTCCTCCCTCCCCCTGTCCCTTAATTTTTTTCTATTTTGTTATAGTTTAAACTGTTTCCAGCATCCTCATGTAAGAATATTCTGTTGAACAGAGTCAGCAGCTGATTTATGTTTGTGGGGTGAGGAAAATTCCATATCTTGGCTAGGAGGGGTGAACAATTTAGAAAACATTGCTGTTCATCTACTAATTATATCAGCCTCAGCTCATTCACTGAATAGGAAATGCATGGGTTTGGATATTGGATGTGGCTACCCTTCTGTTGGATAAAAATACTTACTTTGAAAGCTATCAGCAGGACAAATGGTAGCCAGTGGGTTTTGTCCAAAACAAGCTTAAGATAAGGGACTGAAGAATTTTATCATTAATAGTCATAACCCTTCTTACACCACACCATCTGTATCTCTGATACAGATTTTGACACTTTCAGTGATGGTGAAAGTTTCCTCCGTTATCAGCAGACTATAGAAAGTACCAGAGATGATGAATTATTGGTAACAAACTAGTGATTATCTTTGTCCACAGTACTTCCATCTTCCTCATAGACTCTGAATAGTCACAATAAATGACTGTCTGTGATGATGGAAGATCAGACTTGATGATCAGAATGATCTCTGCCCATAGTGGGCACATGCATACATCCACACCTGCGTGTGTGTGTGTATGTGTGTGTGTATACATGTGTCTGTATGTAATAGAAGTATTTCTGTTCAGTTTTGCCTTATGCCTAATACCTCAACTCACCTTGGTGCTTCTGTGTGTGACTTTTAACATGTTGTGTCCTTCTTGTTACTCTTTTCCAAGTGTTATACTATAAATGCAGCTGGGATTCTAGTCTTTTGTTCACATGTGAACCAGGGCTATGTGGAGAACATGGATTTCTTTTGCATTCCTTGGGGGAATGATATTACTGTATTATGTCTTACAGAGAGAGACAAGCTATTCTTACAGTAACCAAAGCAAGGTTCTGCTACATTGTAAACTGCATTCAGGAAAAAATTATTGTTTATTATTATCTCATTTCTTATATTGCTTTCTGTCAATCAATAGTAAACTGCTAAAGCACTATTATCTAATGATTGCATTGATGTATGGACATGTAAAATGTTTAGATTTCACGTTTATGATGTAACAGGTTATTAAAGTGTCTAAGTAGTACATGAGTTATGAGCATCTGGAATCTTAGTAGAAAATCAGAGTATTTGATAATAATTTTATAAAGTATGTCATGAAGAAGAAACGTGTTTTTCCAACACAGCATAATGACCTATTTCTATTTTAAATATACTTAAGCATTTTCATGCATAATACTGTAGCACTTATCAATGCTATGTGCTAACAAGGACATCAGCTGTAAAGTATCATGTTAGAGTTTGTTTAGAGAGGCAATCAAAAGCTTATGTAGTCCCTATTGAAGTTAGTAGACTTAATTAATTTTTTGTGTTGTATTTAATGGATTAAATAATTCTTAAAACAGATACCAAAAGAATTTAATATATAATTTAAACAGAGTTAACAAGATCTGAATCTATTTAGTTTATTGATAAATACACCGAGGATGATATTCAGAATTTTTGAATAAGCATAAGCCAATTCAAGTCCCACAAGACTTCAGCCTTCATACCCTGGTATGAAGGCTCATATTCTCTTTGCTATTAGTAGTTTCACACTGCTTTATTCTGACTAATTTATTTTGTTACTTTAACCTATCTTTAGGTTACTTTAACCATTTACTTGTGTCTCAATTGCTTTTGATTCCCAATTCTATCCAGACTATCTCAGTTGTAAAACCTGTTTGGGTAGCTTAGTTCAGGTTTGTTTCATAGTGTTATACAGTATCTGGCACAGGAATGTGTTTGTTTAGAACAACATTTGTGTGTGTGGTGCTCTTTCTGAGCAACAAAAGGTACGATACACTGCAGTGATTTGTGCTTCTGTGTTCAAATTGGATCTGTTTTTTTTCCAAAACTAAGAATAAGGGAGAACTGAAAAGGTAGGTGATATATTGATTTGTTTCTTAGTGCTTTATCCTCTTAATGCTGAAGTCAAGTGGAATGTGTTTTTAATTTCAGAGTGAGTAGAATCTCCTTCCCGAGAAATGATGAAAAAGTTATTTTCAGGGTAAAGTCCCAATCTTTTCACTGTCTCTAATCTTCTCACATTAATAACATAATTTCACTTTTAGGATATGATCTGTTCCATACTGTATGGAGTACAATGCTGACTTTCTAGATGCACAGGCTGAGATATTACATGATGGCAATTTTTGATCTATAATGTGTTTATGGTGACAGTAGTTATTTACGCATCTTAAGAGTATTTAATCAAGGAACATTATTTTTCCCCAGACTCTCTGCAAGGCATCCTCAAGTAGCAAAAGCAGAGTAATCAAAGAGAACGTAAAATAAAGACATAGAGGCAAAGAATACAAGCTAAAAAATCATATTGGGAAACTAGACTACTATATGTTGTCCTGTAGCTATTATGCAAAGAAAGGAACTCCTAGACAGTTCTTTTAATGATGTGCTAAAGATCTCCTAATCTGAATCACACTACTACCTTTTGCAGTAAGGAAACTGTAAATCTCTTAATACATGAGACTTGTTACGTGACATTACAAATGTATCACTGGCCTATCTTTCCAGAGCAGCACACTTTTAAACTGGGGCTTAGTCAGAACTCAGGTGTGCAGAGGTCAGAGCAGATAATTAGCACAGCCTGTTTCTGATCCTGAGGCACTTTGTGGTGCAGGGGTCTGTACAAGGTAAGCTCCTCTGGTTCGGTGTGTTCACAAACACTCTTTGCTCGCAGAGCTGAGCATCAACGATTATTTTCATGTGCCTCTGCTTCTAGGATTTACTAACTAGTCTGGCTAGTGGTGTGGGGCTTGAACTTGTGAGAGTAGCTCTGAGATGAAAGGGAAAAAAAAACAAAACCAGACTGAGATAATTGGGTTTGTTCAGTCTGGAAAAGAGAAGGCTCTGGGGTAACCTATTTGAGGCCTTACAGGACCTGAAGGAAGCCTACAGAAAAGATGGAGAGAGACTATTTACAAGGGCCTGGAGTGACAGGACAAGGGGAATGGCTTCAAACTGAAAGAGAATGGGTTTGGATTAGGTATTAGGAAGAAATTCTTCCCTATGAGGGTGGTGAGGCACTGGAACAGATGGCCTAAAGAAACTGTGGCTGCCTTATTCTTAGAAATGTTCAAGGCCAGGTTGGGTGGAGCTCTGAGCAACCTGGTCTAGTGGAAGGTGTCCGTGCCCACAGCAGAGGGGTTGAAACTAGATGACCTTTAAGGTCCCTTCCAACCCAAGGCATTCTGTGATACTACAAAATGTGATAAAAGCATCTGTCATTGGTGTATGATTTACATAATTCAATTAAATGTGTATTAGGAAGGAACATGTTTTGGCCATCAATGTAAATATTTTTACAACATTTGAAAGCTGGATTAGAAGTAATATCTGACCTGTGAAGCATTCAGAGTTTTTATATTGTGAAATCAGACTGTGGTTCCCATTACCTTGGCTCTGGAGTCTGTCAGAATCACTGTGGTCTCTCTAGTGAATTGAGTTAATATTTAGCACTGATACCAGTTAGACAATGGACAGGTTGGAAAAGACCTGCAAGATCATCGAGTCCAACCTTTGACCAAACACCACCTTGTCAACTAAACCAAGTCACAAAGTAAGGAGAAGAAATTGGCTGAAAGTCGGGAATTCACCTCTCATTCATCCTATAGCAAGGTCTGATGAGAGCACAGCCACAGGATGATAGCAAAAGCCTTGATAGCACAAGTACAGGACAATATCAGCAGCACCAAGGGTACAAACCTGAACTACAAATGGTAAATTACTGGTCATTTAAAGAGTGCAAGTTCAAGATGTGCCAACGTGTTTCTAGGGAACAGCAAAGAAAATAACAAATATGTGAAATACTCCATTTTTTTGTGGAAGCACAGAGAAAATGATAGAATATAAAAAGCAGTTACATCCTCTTCAGGCATGGGAAGAAAGGAAGAAGAGAGAATTGTTCCTGCGTTGCCACTTGGTTATAGGTAATGCATATCATCAGTGTTTATGCTTGACAGTATCAGGCCCTTCTTCCCCCTTTTTGGGAAAAGAGCACTGCTTCCTCAATTTTTCTTCATCCTATGTTCCTTCTGTATGCTCAATAATCACATGCAAAGGATTATCTTCATAAGTATGCTTAAATAAATTAGAAGCACGTGTGTTCTGTGCTGTGACCTTCACACACAGGGTGAGTGTTGCCACATCCCTGGGAAGCAAACTTGGACGTGATGCTGTCCAAGAGACAGGTTCAGAGCCAGGGAAGGACAATGGTCACTGGTTCAGCTCATCTTGGAATTTTCTTTGCAAGCAGAAAAGACAGGGCTGGTTGATTGTCCAGTGGTTTTACTGTGGTTGCTGAAAGTAAGTAATTTCACAGAATGGTTGATTTTGGAAGGGAGATATGGAGCATCTTTAAGAATGGTTGCCTAGAGAAGTTTGCTGAGGGCATAGCTGGGTTTTGAGTATCTCCAAGGATAACTCACCATGCTAAAGCTGAGGACTCTTGTCTGTTTAATTTATAGCAGGTGCATTGTAATAAGAGCGTAGGATTTAGAACTTCTATTCATGTCTCCTAAATCTAAGCCCTAAATTATAATCTTGATTGAAATTGACAAATGATAATTTAGCTTCTCCTATTGAAGCTGAGGTCCTGTAGAACAGATAAATCAAGAAAAAAGCCCCATGATGAGCAGGACATTGGTTTCTGCATCTGTAATTCCACCTGCCTCAGCAGCCCTTGGCAAAAGATAGAATGTAATCCTGCCAAACAGGAAACAAAAATCTATTACCAGTCTGTGATAGTATGCTCTCCTTTATTGTGCTTGCAATCTAATTTTGTTAATAGGTTCTTCTTGCTGCTTATTGAAAGAAACAGTATGGATTGTGTCCTTAGCTTAGCCTTCCCCGGATTTTCCTACTGTGACAGGACTGCTGAAAGGTCAACATGAGAGTTAGCGGTGAAAGGAGAGTATGTGAAGTAGCTTTTCCCTTCTTCAGCCTGCTTCATATAAAGGTCAGAGGTGACAATAATGTGTTCTTTGGCTGCCTTCTAAAATAAACCAAGCACTTCTCCATTCCCTAAAGGTCTATTTATGCATCTGAATCTTGGACAGACACAGACTACTAGCTGCAGCTTCACATATGGAGTGGATTAGAAGTGCTGGTAAACTACTTTGGATGCGGGTTATGTTTTAGATACCCAAGAAAGCAAAAGGAGACACCGAAGGTAAGAAATGTTCTCAGCATGTTTTTGGTACCTGAATTCCCTTATGCATCGTGTATGTCATTTAAATGCTTTAACATGGTTTACCATTAAAGAAAGGAAACCCTTTTCTGTTTAAGGACTTTGACACCTCTGGGAAGTCCTGTCTTTGTCATATATGCATGAGCTTATTTCTACTTGCTAATAATTGCAGAAATAAGTTGAATATACATCCCCATCTTTGTCTGTCTTTGGTTTTGAATGTAGTTAGTAATTGCTTTATGAGGTCTTGTTAAACTGGAGTATATGGCTTTGTGATTATTCTTAAGCACTGCATTTGGAGATGCTGATATTTGATATTTATAAGTAACTAGACATAAAACCTAGCAAAAACTATATTCTTGCAACTTAATGGATGTAACAGACTTTGAATTTCTTAATGATAAAAATACTTAGCATCCAGCTCGTTCCTTATGTTATCATGAATGTGTGCTAATGACAGTGTAGGAGAGACTGTGGGGTTAAGAACATACACAGTGTGTATGAGGGCAGTCCATCTCTAGAATTGCAGCTGTTGGGTGGCTCTTTCCTTAGTATTTTGTTGTTTAACCAGCAGTAAGGTGTGTTTCCCTGCTTGTTACAAGGTCTGAAAGAGAATCAATGAATATTCTGACAGCAAATCAACTTCATAACTGGAAAGGCAAAGCAGCTCTAGGCAATGGGAAAGACAGATTATAGGACAAGATGTCCAAGAAGGTTAAAACTAAGAGTATGAAGAGACATGTTTGGCTTTTAACAGATTAACAAGTCAGAATCTTGATTTTTTATATTTTTTTAATGCAATAATGCTATAATGACCAAGACAATGTACCTGCCTAATTTTAAATTCAGCAAAATTTAATGTAGGTGTTCTGGTTCTAGTGCGGGAAATATCATATGATACAATAAAATAGTGTCATGCATAATATAATGAAATCCTAAATTTAATACTATGTATATCATTGGGAAATATATTAAAATTTGGCCAAGGTCTTTAAGGTTAAATACTTGAATCAATTATAAACTCTAGAAGCGTGTCTGTGCTTATCATTATATGAGGGAATAACATGAAATCTAGAGATGCACAGTTAAGTAATGGTATGTCTTCACAAAATCTGGTTTTAATCTTCAAATTTAAGTCTCAGTAGTTTTCCTAAAGTTTCTAAAACTAATTCCTAATGGGCAAAGTAGTTTAGCTTTCATTGAAATGAGTGCCTTAGGAACACATGGGTCAGGCTTCAGAAAATACTTCTGATTCGTAAGGTGTGAGCAGTTTCTAAAGCATGTCTCCGATACCTGCTTTTCAAATTTAAGCAAAAGTATCCTTAATGTATTTCTGTCACATTCATGGCAGCCATTAATACATCATCCAGAAATGGAGTTATAATGAGGCATTGCTTATTCTATATGCCTTGACTAGATACAAGTGATAGTAACATGGGTGGAATTCTAAACCACAGAGGCCCTTAATGCTCCATGAAAGCAAACATTTATTAAAAAAAAATGAAAAACAAACCACAAAAAACCCACTCACCTGCACACCACTTATAGCAAACAGCTGAGTTTCAATAAAAACACTTTTATACTTTTATCATTTTACTAGTTACAGAGGAACATGCATTTTTATTTGTGTGAATCAAAAAAGTAAATAGAGCCCCCACTTCCCTCCAAGAGTTGTTTTTTGTTTTTCCCTCTTGGAACAATGCTGCCATTGCAATATTGTTATTTTCTTCTATCTTCCTTTAAAAAATAAAATACAAGTCAAATTTTTCTACTTTTTGAAAACTTCCTCCTTTTCTTTCCTGAACTAATCAGCTACAGAAGACTCTCCATTATTTTGGTTTACTACGTAAAACAGGTAGAAATTCTCTTTTAGCAGCACTTTCAAATCTCTGAGCAAGACACTGGACTTCACAGATTGAAAGGCAGAAAGAATAGCTTATCTCTATATACTTATAGCCTGAGATAGTAACTCAAAATTGCCCTCTTCAGTATTGTACAAGCAAGTACTTAAAAATGCCACATTTTACCTGATAAAGAAATAAGGAAGATTTTTTTTTTTTTTGGTGTGTGAATATGCTTATATCTTAATATTCTGTTAACCTGTTCAGTAACTTCCAAGAACTTTACCCCCTGAAGGAATCTACTGTGAGTTCAGATTCCCTTTGAATACAAATGGAGGTTGATATGACTGACTGAAGTAAAAATGACTTCCCAGATCTGGATACACAACTTGACAAGTAAAACCAGTACTTATTTATCCCCTTCACAAATAGAGGCAGGAATTCTGAATCAATCTATTATTTCAAATGTTATTTTTGCTAACTGCTTTTATTTCCTCTTAATAACTCAGATGTATGAACTTCAGGTGCAACATACATTCATTTAATATTTGACTAGTAATGCTTTATCTGACACAGGAGACAAAGTTATAGGTAAAAGAAATCCATGTTTTTAATAACACATCCTAATTTTGCCTTCAGAATCAAAATATAATAACTTGAAAAAAGAACTAATGGCATCTGTCTCTTGAATGCTTCCTACTTCTACCACCACCTCATAAGTATTATGATAATATGAGTATTAAGGTGTTTTTCAGGAAGGAAGTCTCATAGACTCAGAAAAAGGCCATCTTCATGTGCCAAAATGTAAGCTTCTTTCAGTCAGAAAAGGGGAGTCTAGTTTAATCCAAGCTCTAGAATTAAGCTCTATTTTTACCTTAAATGGAAGACTGTCCTGGCTGCACAGAGAGCTTCGGATGGAACTCAAGGATAAAAAAAAAATTTATGGAAGAAGGGACAGGCAACTCAGGAGGACTGCAAGGATGTTGTGAGAGTATGCAGGGAGAAAATTAGAAGGGCCAAAGCCCAACTTAATCTGTCTACTGCCATAAGAAAATAAAAACCAGATGTTTTTATAAATACATTAGACATGAAAGGAGCATTTCAGAGACCAGATTCGTATCTCGGGATTGTTTGACTGATGGGTCAAATAAACCACGTTGCATATGTGTGTTGGGTGGGAGGAAGAAGGGCTAACCTTAGGTCTGGAGCCAACCTGACTGTGCCCATGCAGAGCACATGGCATGGAAAGCCATGGGCGTGGGCTGTCAATCAGGTGGCCCACCCACACCACTCCCCCAGAGCCTCTGGGTGGCTGTGGCACCCCTCACTTTGGCTCGGGGAACAGTGAGTGGCAGGGAGCCCAAGGTCCCGCCCAGGGGGAGCGGCCAGAGGCTATACATAAGCCAGGCACCTGCTCTTTATCTCCCCAGTGACTGACCTCCAGAGTGGTAAATATGTCTCTCTCCTCTCTTTCTGCCTCTATTCTTTCTTCTCATAGTCTCTTTTCCTTTACTCCCATGGGCAATTTCAACACCTATTTCCTGTATTTCACCTAGGTTGCAAGTGTCTCACCTAGGTTGCAAGTGTCTCACTTAAGTTGTACCAAGTTTGTGTTTGCTGGGCGTAACAAAGGTTCCCTTGCTACAGCAATGCTTGCTAGTCTCAGTAATCTCTTGTAATGCTTTTGGGAAGTTGCATGTTATTTCCGTAAAACCCTTTTTGCCAAAACACCTGTTTTCTCACCAAATTAAAAGAAAACTCCTAGAGGAAAATGTGTAGTTTTTCTCCAGTCGTTAACTCAAGTATCAAAGAATCAACGAATTTGGAAGGGTTCGTGTGAGTGAAATCTCTTGAAGTCTAAAATTAAAGTGCACACCAGGTAAGAGTTTGAAGCTTCTGGACCAGGGTGTAGCAGAGGGGTAAGGAGAACCTCCATCTTTTATTGGACACAGGGGAAACATATTGATAAAGGGTGGGAAAAATGCTGAGGTGGTTGAAGGTTTCTTTGCCTCAGTCTTTAATAGTAAGACCAGTTTTTCCCTGGGCATACAACCCCCTGAGCTGGAAGACAGGGATGTGGAGCAGAATGAAGCCCCCATAATCCAAGGGAAGAAGATCAATGACCTGCTACACCACTTAGAGACCCACGGTTCTGTGGGGTCAGATGGGATCCACCCAAGGTTACTGAGGGAGCTGGGAATAGTGCTCTCTGAGATGCTTTCAATCACTTGCCAGCAGTCCTGGCCAACTGGGGAGGTCCCAGGATTCTGTGGATTATTAAATGTGCTACTCAGCTACAAGAAGAGCTGGGAGGTAGTTATGAGGAACAACAGGGCTGTCAGCCTGACCTTGGTGCTGGGGAAGGTTATGGTGCAGATCATTTTATGTGCCGTCATGTGGTACATGCAGGACAACCAGAGGACCAGACCCAGTAAGCATGGTCTTATGAAAGGTCCTGCTTGACTAACCTCATCTCCTCCTATGATAAAGTGACCTGCTTAGTAAATGAAGGAAAGGATGAGATGTTGAATTACCTGGACTGTAGTAAAGCTTTTGACACTGCCTGCAACAGCATTCTCTTGGGGAAACTGGCTGATCATGGCTTGGACAAGTGCACTCTTCACTGGGTAAAAAATCTGGCTGGATGGCTGTGCCCAGAGAGTGGTGGTGAATGGAGCTAAATCTGCTTGGTGTTTGGTCATAAGTGGTGTTCCCCGGGGTCAGCACTGGGGACAACCCTGTTTTATATGTTCATTGATGATGTGGATGAGAGAATCGAGTGCACCCCCAGTCGTTTTACAGGTGACGTGAAGTTGGGCTGGAGTGTCAATCTGCTGGAGGGCGGGAAGGCTTTGCAGAGGGATCAGGACAGGCTGGATCGATGGGCTGAGGACAATTGTGTGAGATTCAACATGGCCAAGTGCCGGGTTCTGCACTTGGGTCACGATCACCTCCAGAGCTATGGGCTCGGGACAGAGTGGCTGGAAAGCTGCCCAAGGGAAAAGGAGCTGGGGGTGCTGGTTGAGAGCAGCTGAAGGAGGTTGTAGCCAGGTGGGGATTGGTCTCCTCTCACAGGTTACAAGCATTAAGATGAGAGAAAATGTCTTCAAGTTGCACCAGGGGAGGTTTAGATCAGATATTAGGAAACATTTCTTCATTGAAAGCATTGAAACAGGCTGCCTGTGGAAGTACTGGAGTCACCATCTCTGGAGGTATTTAAATGGCATGTAGATGTTGCACCTGGGGAATGGTTTAGTGGTGGACTTGGCAGTGCTGGTTTAACAGTTGAACTTAATGATCTTTAAGGGTCTTTTCCAACTTAAATTATTCTGTGATTCTATGAATCTAGAATATAAAATTGAGCACAAAGGAACTAATGAGAAACCTTCAAGAGTGAGAAAAATATTAATGCTAGCATTATTCTTTCTTTTCTGAAGCTGCATGTTTTATTCCACACTGGAGATAAAGAGTTGATACTGCATTAATTGCCTTTTTTTGGGGGGGAAGCAATTTGATACAATCCTTCAATAGAAAATTCCTGAATAAAAAAAAATCACAGGAAGGAAGTTTTATCTAAAAATTATGAAGCTACGGTGTTCCTTTGATAGGCTTAAAATGTCAAAGAAGTATTTTTATTCATTTTTAAGTTTTCCCAGTGCCAATGTTGATTAGTGATAATGACTGTGTCTTGTGAAGAACTGAATACTTTCACGTTCAGATTCACTAGGCTTATAAATAATCTGTTTGGTATTATCAAAGCAGTTATTACCATAAAAATATAAGAAATCAAGATATCTTAAATTCTGTTTAAACTAATTAATTATAGTAGGAAAAAAAGACCTGTAGACCTACTTTACACAAGTATGGATGAATATATTTATTTATACTTAGGTTACTAACTCAAGTTACATGGACTTCAAACTTCTTTAACAGTTTACAAAAGTGAAGTTTGAATGTTTTGTTTGAAACAACTAAAAATAACAAAACCAATTAAAATATTTTTAAGCATGATGATGGCAAAAGAAGGTTTTGCCTCTTCTGTGTGGAAGTGATTCCATTTTCTCTACTTGAAGGAAAAAAGAAAAGGACTGTGCAATGAATATCCTATTCATGCAAAATACGTTTCATATATAGAAAAACAAAAAAGGGAGGAATGGTATGTTCAGAGATAAATTTTTATTTGTCTTGTGACTACTGAAATGAAAGTTTATGCATTTGGGTTAAATGTGGTTTTTTTTCTAAACTTCATCTTGTCACAAATTAATCTGTTTCAAATTAAGAACTGAGAACTTTGCCTGATTCTTTCTCCAGTAACTATTTAGGAAACCTCATTATGTAAGACAACATATGTGAAAGACTGTGACTGCATAACATGGTTACTGAGCACTATCTAAATTTATTTTCCTTATCAATTATGCCCCCAAAGGCATAAGTATGAAATTGCTACTTTCAAATCTTACTCTATTTTTGGCTTATTATCTTCATTGCTGTCCTAAAATGAGGCGGTCCCTTGCTCTAGTCTCACTTCAGAAGGAAAAAGTAAGTAGGATTCTGTCCAAAATGACAGAATTGAATTGGGTTGATATTTAGAATATGCAAATAGAAAAAAACTATTTCCCCCTCTTTTCATGATACTGTAGATAGAGGTCTTCAATATGCTGAGGTGATTTGACTGATAATGTTAAATTAACCCTATTAAATAAGAGTAATTATTTCCTGCCTTAGACAAAAGCAGACCAATAAACTGCAGTACCAGTTCTATTCATTTCCTTACTCCCAAATGCGGTACATTTTCTTTTAGTTAATAGGCAGAGCGTATTTAAGTTGGTAATCTGTTAGTTCGTTTATTTGCTGAGATATGATGACAAGCAGAATTTAAATATCTCAAGAACTGCCTGAAATCTTAGCAGTAGAGTGACAAAAGTGACAAAAACTTATTTTTTTACTTCAGTGATGCAGAGATCAGACTGGAGTACCTCTTCCTTCTAAACATGGAGAGACTGGGACAAGCAAAGCTGTCTAAGTGATGTGCTAGAGATTCAGCAGAGACCACCTCCACTGCCATCAATAACTATCCAACATGGCACATCCTACACGTTGCTGACAGACAGATGGAATTGTGTGGTCTTGAGGGTTTGTTTTTTTTTTTTGCCTGAAGTGAACCATAAGTTGCTCTTAAAACTCCTATGTGGAAAAAAATTAGAACTAACCTTGGTTGGTGGGAGGCAAAATAAGGTCTGGGAACAGCCATTTCTAAAGGGGTCTATTACTTTCTGAACTAAATTTCCATGTGTTTTCATCTAGTGATAGTTTATCATAGAAAACATTATCCAAATGTTGTAGTATGCGCTATAATTGGGCTGAAAATATTAATGCTGAAAATTCAAGCAATACCCGATGAGAAATCTCCAGACTATGTGTGTCTGACTGGTCAAAATCTTTGGATTGTTCTACACATATATAAACGTCTAAATGTGTGTATGCACGTATAGAGCAACTACAAAAAGCAACATTAGAACATCTAGCAACATTCTAAACCAAGACAAAGAAAAAGCCCTGTAGCAAAAAGGTGAGAGGTAGCATTTCTTAAGCTTTCTTTCAGTTGACAAGGGAAGTCTAGTTTAATCCCAGCTCTAGGATTAAGCTCTATTCTTGCCTCAGATAGAAGAGCGTGATCATTCTCTGTTGGAGTTGAGATAATTTTGATGCTCTTGTAATTCTGTGACATATGGCACAGTCTAGCACAACCAGTCATCGTGCCAAAGATGATTATGTCCTACAGCATGAATTCCAGCGCTAATTTATTAATGTTGTCAGACTTAAGAACATTTCACTGCTCAGAGGGTCGTGTTTTTCAGCAGCTCGGGGAAATACATGTTTGAACATTTGCAACTGGTGTGGTGAGAGCAGAGGGCTTGTTACTCGTGAGTACTATGGACTCATTTCAACCACCAGCCTTCTATGGCAGATTTCAACCCCAAGCAATTTGTACTTGCAGTGAGAGCCTTCATACTGCACAAAAAGATATTCAGTCATAAATATGACAGAGGTGAAGAAGGACTGTGGTTTTTTTCTTCATTACAACTTATCTGTGTACTTAAACTCTTTGGGTTTTGAAGATTAGTTATGTTTGATAAGTATTAAAATAAAGCAAAGCAAGCATTAATCAAAATCCTGTAACCAAAAAATGTTAACTTCCTTGATTCATGTATGTAATTGTTGCAAAATTAATTATGCAAAGTATTGGAGGATAAGCTGTTTTAATTCCTAGGTTTAAAAGTGGGAGAGTGGCATGGATTTCTCAGGTTAGAAACACAAGAAACTAATAATTTGGCTCTTAGCGGTCATGTCAGTGGTGAAGTCAGTAGTGGTTCATGCAGTTGTATGATTTCAGCCTCTCTTTGTCCTTCCTGGTTTTGTTGAGGAATTTTCATCAAAACAAGATCTCTTGTTTGGTTCAATGCCCTTCTTCAATTTATGAAGTGGTAAAAATTCAAACTCACCCTAAACCCCTTGGTGTCCATCAGAAATCTATGATGCTAAAAAGGTTGGAATTAATTGTAAATACCTGAACTGAACTCTGCTGTTCCTTGTTGTTCAGTGTCATAGCTTAATTAAGGCACTCCTTGATTTTCTGCTGACCCAAAAGAAAACATAAAGCAGGGTATTTAATCCTCAAAACTCAGATGAATGTGTTCTTGAGAAGGGAGTTTTACCTGAGTTTTTATCCAAGTAATTTCTTGGGACAGAGGACATTCTGGGTTGGCTGTTGCTTTGCACTGCAAGTGCCTTGAAGGAGTTATTTCTGGTATAAAAGATCTCTGGTGTGTTGCCTCAACACTTCCTGAAAAAAGAGAGTTTTTGTAAATACCCACAACTGTGTTTGTCTTTATCAGTGTTTGAGACTGTAAGTTCACAAGGTAAGGAAATGTCAGAATCTCTGTTTTTATGTATAGATACACCCACATGCACACAAATATATATATGTATGTACCCTCACATGGTAGTTTAGGCTAATTTTATGTATAGATATATACAATGATATATCAATGTACCTCTTCTGCCTAAATTTCAAACTTTTCTCTGAAGGAGAACTTGTGGAGTGTGGAGTGCTCAGAGAGCTGGCAGGTACCACCATGGAATAACACTCACATGTTCTGGCTTTTTCTAGAAGGACAGAAGGTTCTAGAAGGTTCTTTCCTTTTGTAAAGGGCTTCTGTTTTAACCTGGCTGTTTTCATTACAGTTCCAGCAGTGAGAAGAAGTCATTGGGGCAGAGAGAAGCCTGACTACTCAGGACTTGTTTCTTAAAGCACTTCATTGAATCGTTTTATATGTTTTTTTTCTTGCACACTCAAGTTTTTTCTTATAAGTAACTGGTCTCTTAAACAATAACTTCAGTAAACATCACTTCTAAAGGAATGTATTCAGGATAACAGACAACTCCTTGAAAAAGTAAAATTATTAGCTATATTAAGTTGATCTTTTACAATATTTTTGAGAATAATCCAATTTAAGATAACATTAAAATGTTTTAACACATTTAATTATTTTTTAAGGGCCACATTTTTGCATGTGAAATTTACAATACAAAAACATCAAGTGAATTAATTCAGAAGATCTAACCTGTCATATTTTAATTTCCCAAGATTATGTAATATTTTTTTTTATTGGTAGGTACAGTTAAGTACAATGTTGGCCACATATATGCAGTAGTCAGTAGAAAGGTTAGTGATTTTTTATTTAACTGCATTTTTCTTTTACCTCTATTCCCATTTCAGGGAATTAACTTACAGAAGTATCATAGAAAAAAAAAGATAAGCATTTTCATTACAAGTTGTTGGGAACTAGAAATTAGCTACAAATAGACCACATGTTAGAGGAAATTCTCTGGAAATAAGAGAGTTTGATTTTTTTGTTCCTTGATTTTTTTTTTAAGTCAAAAAGATAAATTACTTATGTTACATAATGAATATGGAACGTTTTATTTGTGTGAAAAGCTTTGCCAAAATATTTCTTGAAATTTTAAAATAAAATTATGTTTATTAATTTTGATAGTTATTTTGGTGGTGCATCAGACTTTTCAGTTGGTAATTCCCTGGTTGAGAGCCACAGATTTCTATGGGCAGAAAATTGGCACTTTTTAAGGAGTGAGCTCCTGAACATAGTTTTTCAGGTTTTTTGTGTGCCATTCATCTAAAGAAGGTTAGATAGTAGAGTGTATGTCTGATCAAATGAGAAAAGAATGCCTAAGCTGGAGACATCAGAATGGCAACAGATTGAGAGGAGGACTTAATTGTGAAAGTAGTGCTTTATTGCCTTTCACAGAGTACCATTATGGCGATCTGTGGTATCTCTTTGGTGCTTTATCTTTTTTCTTCATTCAACACGACAGCCTTTGCAAGGGCCTAACAGAATCTGTAGTGTTTCACTCAACTGGACATTTATTACACACAGTCAGTCATGTGGCTGGTGCATTGTGATGGAAGGATACGTGATTTTAAGGAAGAACAAAAGAGAGGTGAGAAAGGAAGCTGCCCTGTGTGTGAGTGGCAGGAACACACAAATCTCTCCCAGGGATGGATGGCAAACCAGTGGAGAGCAGATTGGGCTGTAGACCTTATGCTGACCTTTTTCTGCTGTAATGCAGAAAACATCTCAACTTCTGCAATAATCACGACTGGAAAACTGTAAAAATATCCCAAATTCAGCTTTTTTTTTTTTTTTTTTTCTTTTTTTTCCCCCTCCTGTGATGTTGATTCTTCAGGCATTAAAGCAGTATCTGGCTTTGTATTGTGGGTTTATGATTACCCAAATAATTATCACTGTTTTACCTGAAAAGGTATTTTAGGTGCACCTCACGTGCAGACCTTGGCACGTGTGAATTCTGCTTCTTTGAACAGAAGCAGCATGTAACTTATGTTCTACAACAAAATGAACCTTAATCGATGTTAACCTCTCCAGAAAACAGATGTTTGTCAGTCAGCAAGCGTGAAATAAGTAATACTTTGCCTCAGTCGTGCTGATTTTGATACAGACAGTTAAGTCTAATGACAAGTATTTTAAAGCATAGTATATTAGGAGGAAGTAGATACATCCCTCAAAAAACCATAAGATGAGTGAACTTGATCGTCATCTGATTGTCACCCTTGACCCTAAATGATTTTGTCAAACAGTAAAAGTTGATCTGTACTCCCTTCATGATTGCTGTAACTGACTGGCAGTAATATTTTTCTTTTAAGTGCATTCACTGTAAAAGAAGGGTTTCTTGGGTTAAATGGCTGTACACGATGCACAGTTAACTTGAGCAGTCTACCTTCCATGCTGGTGCAGATTTTCAAAATAGGGTGTTAGCAGCAATACTCTACTTGGTAGTTGCTCATCTTAAATGTAAGAAAATATTAAAGTGTTGTCTTTGTAGGTATTTGAAAAAAAAATTAAAAATCAAATTTAGGAAAATAGTCTTGACAGGAATAGGAAGAAATCTACTCTGTCTCTAAAATGCAATTTTTGGTACAATTTAGAATATTTTAGATATAGTAGATTTCAATATTCAAATGCTATTAAAATTACTTATGAGTACATATTGTCACATCAATTAATGTAGTCTCTTTCTTTTCCTGAAGAATCAAATATTATTGTTTTCTCTATGATGCAACTTGTAAAATGCATTTGTTTACTCAGATTTTTTCCAGTACTTCAGATTATGTTGTAAAGTCTGGTGGAAGTAATCCAAATATCACAGTCTAATTATTAGGCTAATTAATGCATACGCTTTGTTTTTCAAAACAGAATATGATGAAAGGTATTTTTAATGTAAGTGATTTTTTTTCTGCATGTCTTCCTTTTTGTCCTTACGGCTAGAAATTATATTACTTTTCTTTGTAAATTCATAATAATATTTAAAAAGATAAATAATCTCAAGTAAATAAATTAGATATGTCTTTCAGTTTATTATATGTGGGGATTTAGGTAAGCTACTCCTTTATTATTATTTTAAAAAAATATTAACAATTGTATGTACATCACATTGAAAATGCATTTAGATGTTGGTGCTGTGCTCTGAATGTGCTACATTGTGTGAAGTTTGGGAAAGAATTTAATACAGTTTACGGTATGTTTATTCTCTACTATAGTATTGCCTTAGTGCTGGTAGCAAATCACCATGACAGAAAATCTTTGCTAAAATACTTACCCTCTGCAGATAAATAGATGCACTCCATCTTCTTTCCTGAAAGTGTGAACACACACTGCCATTTTGAGGCTACTTTTTCTAGATCTCCTTACTGTTTATCATCTACCAAACCTGGAGGATTTGGTCTCACCTTTTTCCCTGCTCTTGAATTCCTGAACTTATTCCTGTGGCTTCAGTCCATGGTTTGGTTTCTAATTGTGCAGTTACAGTCATGGTGTCTTACAAGCTTTCAGTCTTCAGACTTCCCCTTAGCACTTAGTTATTTTATTTTGATTTTTTGATCATGCTCTTTTGCAGTGCTTTGGACACGAAGTACAGCACTACATCCACCTTTTTCTCATGCTTTTCTTTCGTTTCTATTTTGTCCACTGCTCTAATCAGATTTATCTCCTAGCCACACTTCCATGTTTCTTGTTCAGACAAGAAAGTTTCCATTTTTGTTCTGGTCAGCATTGATAAAAATCGGTGTTTTTCCTGGGAAAGGCATGTGCTGCACTTCTCAAGATGTGAGAAGGTGCATTAAGAGAGTTTAACAACTCTAGTTAATCAGGGTGTCGGAAGCCTCTGTTGAAGGGGATCTCATGGAGGAAATGCTAAACTCTTAATGTGGGTCTCGGAACCCTTCTAAGGAGCAAAGTACTCCATTCTTCTTTACTGTTGCCATGCAAATGCCCTTAGATATTCCTTCAAATGTTACTTTATATTATGGGGTGAAAGCAGCAGGAGTGTTACATAATAAAGACTTCTGTACTCCAGAGTGACTCTTTGTTAGGGAGAAAATGGATGAGGTGAGGTGTTTTCCTTTTCTTTTTCCTTTACTTAGCTCCACTTTCCTCCCAAATGAAGCATATTTAGGAATTCTACTTCAGCAGAATGGATATTTTAAGTCCTAGTGAGGAAAGAGAGCAGAGCAATATGTGATACTTAAAGGAGTCAGTGTTCCAGCTTTTTTTGTGAAATCTCTGCAGAGGATAGAAGTGATCTCCAGTTTCAGAAGTGCTGGAACAAAAATGAATCTTTTACTGAAAGAAACTTCCTACTCCTTTTTGACAGCAGAGACAACTTAGAGCTGAGGATCCATCTCTTTCCTGTAGAAATGGCAGACTGTGGTCTATTGGGAGAGATTGGCTCTGGATGCTTGAGCACTTCTCAACAAAAGTCAGTGTGACCAAGAAGTTGTAACTTTTCTCTGTATAATGTGTTTCTTCTGGGAGAGTTTGAAGGGGGAGTTATTCACTATTCTACATAGGCAGTTACTCTCATACTCTCTTTTAAACTGTGAAATAGTTTTTTTTAAAAAAAAGCAAATTATGTTATACTGTACTTCTCCATTTCAGATGTTGATTGCCTTGAGATAAAAGGAACAATTCATTCTGTCCTCTGTAGAGGTTTACTTTATTATCTAATAGGAAATCCAAATGGGAAAGGAAAAACGAAGGGTGAAACATGTTAAGTGATTGTGTGAAAACCTATCAAAATCTCCATACTAGTAATATATTAAAGTTAGCATGAACAAAGACTTTCCTCCTTGTTCAGTGCCATATGCTGCTTTTTCACAGTTAAAACACATTGCATGTTTTATCAAAAACACAGGAAATTATTGAAGTAAAATGTCCTTCATTTCTCCTCTATCAGAACGTGTTCCACCTGGTATTTGCATGGATTGGATCAGAGGGAACAGTAAATCCATCGAAACACAAAGGAAGATGATGCCACTGCTAAGTGTCTAACAGTGATGATGGGATCTTGGAGACAGGTTTTATGCAAAGATACTATAAGGTGAGAAAGCTTGTTTTCAGACCTTAAGTTTGAACTTTTAAGTTTGCCCTTTGTGTAAGATGCCACTTGCTTGACTTCTGAGTAGATTTTCCTATGTTGACACAAACTGCATCTCTTTTGAATGCTCAAGTTCTGAGTGGTGCCTTTCTCATTTCTCCACCTTACATATAATCTTATGATTGTTTTAAATCTTTTTTTGAACATCAGATAAGTGTTCAGATCTTGCAAGAGAAAGGGAGACAAAATATGGTTTCCTCGATCCATGTGTTACTGCAGTGAATTGTGACAGATTTAATTCTCTATTGCATCAGTCACTACCATGATTCCAGTTAGCTACTTTCTGGAATTTGGGTTTAGGAATGCCTTTCTGAAAGCGTTCCTGAACCACTTATGACTGCCTCTTACAGATAGTGGATGGTTATCACGTGTAAGAAAGACACAATTTAGCAAATGCACTTTCCTATCACTTTTATTTTTTTTTTATTTTTTAAATCCTTATCTTACTTTGTAAAAAGAAAATATCTTACATACTTCACAAAGTACTACAGGCTCTTGAGAATTTTTTTTTTTGTGTGTTTTGTAATCAGGATTAGTTCTACATCAGTTGTTTTACATATTTTATCTGATAATCTTTCCAACTCAATGTCTCCATAAAATGAAGAACAATTTTCCCTGTATGCTCCTCGCTAGTAGGGAAGAGGTATGTTAAATATTTTTAGAGGTGTTTCTGTACTCTTTAACATTTTGCAGTGATGAGATATGGTTGTGCTTTAAAAAGCTTTTATGACAATTGAATACAGAGATTGGAGATGATGCCTTTAGAAAGCATAACATACTCGTTATTAACTCATTTCCATTCTTTTAATATCATACCAAATTATGTTTAAAACAATCCAAATATATTAGCTCATTTCAATACAATCTAGCACGTTATGGCCTTAAACTGATCTCTGTTGATACTACACCTGAATCACCTTGTAAGGATGCTGTACAACATTGGAAAAGCCAGGCAATTATTCCTAATCACCTAACATCTACACATCCTTTAACTCCTAAAAAACTGCAGGGAAAAAAAGAAATTATTAGAAGTAATAGTAAACTAGTTGTTAGTAAACAAGTAGTCTAAAAAAAACCAACAAAACAAAGCACCCCCCAACAAAAAAACCTACCCAAATAACCTCAAGAAAGTTCCATGATATTTTGAGTAGTAGTAACATAATCTATTGAAATATAAATCCGGGATGTCAGGTGTATGCAGGTAAAATGGTTTCTGTTTGCTGTTTTTCATCAACCAGTATTCATTGTCTAGTGAGTAATGAGAGAAAGTCATCTTCCAGGACAGACTCAGAAAAATAGTCCATCTTCTGTTTTGTTTTTTGTTTTTTTTTTTTTTTTTTCTTAAACTACACACCCAACTCTTCTGTGCAGGATTTTGCAAAACTGTGTAAAGAAATGAATGTGAAACTGCATGAAAGATTGTTTTCTGTCTAAGCATACATCTCAAAATGAAGTAAACTATAGATACTGGAATGGCATCTGGAGAATGATCTTGCTATATATTGCTGTCTGTGGGTCTTTTCAAAGTTTCTATGTGTAGCACAGTTTTTTTCTATATATTTTAAATTCCTACATAATTTATTTCTGGAAAGGATTATGAAAACTATATCTGTAGGCAACTTAAGGGTATACTAATGTGTAAATCTTGATTCTTCATTGTTTTGGAAGCAATGCTTTTGGTTGTTTGTTTCTTGTTTGTTTTGTGTTTTTGGTTTTGTCAGGGTTTTTTGTGGGTTTTTTGGGAGGGGATTGGATTTTTTGTTTGAGTTTGGTTTTGTGTGTCTGTGTTGTTGGGGACTTGGGTTTTTTGGGGGGTTTTTGTGTGTGTGGTTTTGGTTTTTTTTGTTTTTGTAAGGAAAGTCATCAATCTGTGCTGAAGACTTAATAGCTTCTTTATTTAAGACTCACAGATTAAGAAATTAGTAGTCTTGTATAGCCTTCCATTTCATCCATAAAGAGCATTAGTAACCAGAAAAACAAATAGGTTATGGAGAAATGGGTACTGTTTAAGTGAAATGCAGTGTAAAAGGTATCCATATAGATCCTTCCTTAAGGAGCAGTCCATTCAGATTCCAGAAAAATCCCCAAATATTTTCAAGCATGCCAGCTCCTATTATTATACCATGTGTGTCCATCATGGTTACTGTACATTTTACAGGCTTAGTAGAAACCATTTTAGAGATAGTAGAATGTTTTTCTAAAACTTTTTTCTTCAATAGCAGTGTAAAATAGTTGACTTATCACTTGAGTTATCAAAACTATAACAGTCTTGTTAAGCTTTGTGTGATTCAGTCTTGAGACTCTAAGGCAGTGGTCATCACTCTGGTTTTACCAGTCTAAAATTCTGGGGTTTAGTGTAAGCCAAACAGAAGGGATCTGTACAACACTGAAATTTGCCAGATGCCAGTATTGGCAAAATTATAATACCTCTCTTTTTGCAGCTCTTTTTCTTCATTGCAGGTTGAGTTTGAACAGCAAATGTAGCTTTTCCCTTAGATAAAAATAAGGTATAAAAAGGTTACAATACACAGTCACTAAGACCCATTCGAGGAACATTAATGGGCATAATAGTATTAAACTGAGTAGCTCAACTTTCAAAAAAATGACTCAGCCTGTGTGCCAAATTGTGGTGCTCGTCTCTATAAGATCTTTGTTCATAAAATATAGCAGGGAAGAGTTCTGGGATATTGGTTAGTTAGAATGTGAAAGGCTTTTACGTGTTTCTGTAACTGAAGTACAGGACTGGAAAATAGGTTGTCTGTCTCAAAGTGCTCTTAACCATCTCAGAGACTTTACTTCTCTTTTGCTCAGTAGAAGGAAGCTGCCTTCTGTCAAATTTTGGATGCTTCAGTACTCCTTAGTCTGCAGGATAAACTGCTGTACTGACAATAAGATGTGAGTTAAAGGTAATTCAGGGTCAATGACAGTCATTCAAGTAGTATCATATCACCTCTTTTACAGTGGATTTCAGCCAGCCTCTCCCTGTTTGTTAAACCTGTGAACAGCTTAGAGAGATGTGTTGTAAACCCTTGGTTAGTTAGTGCCATGTTGCAGCAGTTTCGCAAAGGCAAATAATTTGTATAGACATATTAACATAATCTTTACAAATAAAATGTAATGTTCTTGGTTTATATTTTGCCAGCAAGATCCAAGGTTTTGCCATTTAAAAACTTCCTGATGTTGCTTAATTTTAACAAACACAGATTCTCATTTGATCTAAAATTATTAAGTGTGCTCTTGACAGCCAAGCAATGGAATCAGTGTGATGCTCAACAGAAGTCTGAGGTTTGATATTGCTGAAATGAACTCTATTTCTTATGATAATGCATGTTCTTTCACTTGAAGTTCTACTTTGCAGTGCTTTCTTTGGAGCGTTTTATTTTATGTAGAAGGTGGCTTTTTTTGCGAGGGATGCACCTTGCAAAACTGCACACAACTGAGAAGAATTAAAGGCTGTTTTTAATGGATCTTAAAATATAACTACACTACACTCACCCTCAGTCCCTTCCTGACTCACCTCTAAATGAGGGGGCTGGCTGTAACCTAAGGGTGTAGGTTCTTGCATATGTTAGAAAATATGTCTAGTGAGCAAACATTATATTGCTGACATATAACTGCAGACATATGTCTGTTTCAGGGTAACCTGAGGTGGTGAAATGCGTTTTTTAAACTGTTGTTTTATTTTGAATGGGAAGCCGTTCTATGGGCACCCTTGCAGGACTGAGGGATTCCTAATGGGGACAAGGACAAGTGATGGATGGGGGAGTATCAGATTCTTTCTAGAGCTAAAGAAAAATATTTTGGCTTTGTAGGTCATCAGTGCTTCGTGTTCAAGAACTCATCACAGAATCATAGAACCATGGAATGGCCTGAATTGGAAGGTACCTTAATGATCATGTAGTTCCAATTGCCCTGCCTTGGGCAGAAACACCTTTCACTAGACCAGGTTGCTCAGAGCTCCATCCAACCTGGCTTTGAATTCATTTCAGCACAGTGTTGATGGGGACAATATTTGGTTCTCAGCACAGTTAATTTATCTCATCCTGAAATATGTTATTGTTGTGATACGAATTCTCACAAAACAATATGGGATACAAAACTTCATTTCCTGTCAGAGAGAAAACTGGATTTGAATGTTTTGAGCCTTGTAGGAGAGAATTGGCCTGAAGACACCCAGAGGAATCAGCTGGCGTGTGTAATCACTTAAGTTTTCAAGTTTTTTAAAAAATTCTCTATGAAATCAATCTGATTACTGCAGGTATAGAGGAGTTTATAAACTTATCTCTCCTGTAGGCATGATCTCATGAAGCTGGGCAGGGTAGTTACAGTGATTTAAAATACTGAGTCGGAAGAAAAGCTGCTAAACAAGCCTTGGAGAATGGAAGGTGGTGATCAACAGGACAGAGAGCAAAGGAGTGTTGCCAGTGTTCTCTCATGCTGTGAGGCAAACTTTGCCCTCAGACTAGGCCGGGCTGTTAATTTCTATCCTAGCATGGACATTTTTCATCTGTTATGTTTTCAAATGTGTGAATGGGAAGGTAAGAAATTTTCCCATTTTTTTTTCCTTGCTCTCTCTTTAGTTTTCAACCATAAGCCTCCCACTGTGCTTGACCATATGCTGGAAGCAGAGGGTGTGTCCAGGTGCCCTGTCTTCTCAACTCAAGCAAAGTTTTGGCTTAGAAAAGAAAGTCTGGAAAACCTTTTGACAAATCCGTTCACTTTATAGGTGAGTTTTTTTAGTGTTATGTTCCCTGGTTACAGTAGAACTGCATGACTTCTACCTAACCTGTTTCTGTAGAGATTTGGGAATTTAGAACTCTTACAAACTATTTCTAACAGTTGAAATCCAACATGCTGAAAACTGCAACCTCTTCAGCATGGCAGTGCAACCTGAATAAGCTATCAAAATACACACACACACATATCTCTCTGCATCTATAGTTATAATCTGCATGCCTATTTATAAATAAGCATTTGGGTTTAAAAAAATAAAAATACAATGCAAAAATAGAATCATAAAGCTAGTTTCACAGTGATATCTAAATTTAATTAAGTCAGTATTCTGTAAAGAGGCTATTTATTTTATACAGTTACATTTTATTACTTTAACTGCAGGATAAACTACCTTTTAAATTACAATGAAAAAGCTATTATTAAGTAGAATAATAAAGCTGATGCAATTTTTAAATCCTCATCTTCCAAATATTTATTCCCATGGTTAATAACATTCTCTGTGTGCTAAGCTCAGCATTAAAATTATTTAATCTAAACAAACTGAGAAGCTATAAGTATGCAAGTAAAAGAAATTAATTTAAAAAAACCCCTAACTACTATGTGTTTTACTGTAGCTAATCTATTCTAATTTGTCCATATGGAAAATAAAATGAACTGTGCAGTACAATCTATTATGCAATGTTTTTCATTTTAGATACACTTAAAAAGAAAAAGGACTAAATACTACTGGCCAAATTGTAAACACATGAAAATGCGTTGCTCTAAGCTGTAGGATTCTGTCTCTAAAATTTTTTAAGATAAATATTTTTAATTATTTTGTATTTTGTCTGTTTTATAAAATATAAATTAGTACAGAGGCTGACTTGAGCAAATGTGAAGTTGGTTTGTGAAAAATCTGCAAAGGCTGAATATGTGAATTTTGTTCCTTAGTATCTCGCTTGTAACCAAAGACGTGCCATTATTGTGGCATTCTGGGTTTATGGTGGTGAAATGGTGTAGAGTGGAAAGACTTGATTGAACATGTGTGCAGTCCATTTTGCTGCATTGAGGAAAACTGGGAGTAGGAGATGCACAAGGTGGTTTAGTCTCTTCTTAAGAAATACATTCAGCAGTGTAAAAAAGTAGTGCAATGCAGCAATGATATCCCTTTAGCTACCAAGGCAAAGGGATTGAGGGATTGAGGAAATGGGCAAGCATAAGTTGTAACTACATGCTGGCAAGTAATATTCAGGACTTCCACATTACTGTTGACCTGGTTACAGTGACATCCTATCAAGATTTAAGGTACCTGGATCACCCTTGTGTAGGATTTTTCAGACCTGTAGGAAAGGAGACAGAAAAGCAAGAGATGCCCCAGCTCACAGTCCAGACTAGGAGTAGAAACACATTTTCCCTGGCCAGTAAAACTTTGGTGTTAGGTTGAGAAATAAGGGGATTTGTTTGCTGTGGCAAGGAAAGCAGTAACCACCTCGAATGGAATGTCAAGACAAGTGGGAGCTGTAATATGTTAAATGACTGCTTAAATGTTTAAAGACAGTTTAAATCAATTGGAGTCTGTCTGAGATAATTTCTGCATACTTTTGTTCCACTTACCTCCTACCAGAGCTGTGTCTTTTCCCAGAAGTGGTTTCAGTTCAAGGAAAAATCCCACTACTAATGCAATAATAAGATCAGTATTTTCCTGAAAGGCAGGTTGATTATTTTATTGTTTGTTAGGCGCTGGTCCTCTAGCAATCTCAATAGAATTTATGAGTCCTATCCCATTAGAAGGGCAGAAACTTTTACAGATTAATTATTGGAATTATGCTAGATAAAATAATGTGCATATCTTGCTAGGTAGTTGTTGCATTATTAAATACAACAATTAGGGAAAATCAGAAATCTCTAAGAGTAATAAACTTCTAATAGGTTTCCTCTTCTTATGCCAATAAGTATTTGGAGTCAAAGTGCAATTGCTACCATCTTATTTGTGTGGGGAGTTCCTTTTTATCTTGCTTTGTAAATGAAAATAATGTTTCTTGAACATTCATATAAAACAATGGCAGAGCAATGCTATTTAGTCTGTATTTGCTTTTTTTTTGATTTACAAATATGTAATTATGATATTAAATTCACTTAGGCCTATTTATCTGTCTGTCTGAACAGACTGTGAACAAAGGGATATGCATCTTTAATGAAGATTATTCATCTGAGTGATATTATACCAAACTTGATGTGCTAGACTGGCATCGTCATTGTTTCATCCTGATTTCCCACTGTTTTTCCACTTTCCAAATGTTTTTCTTAGTGAATTTCTGTACTGTAGGGACTACTGCTACATATGCCATGACTCGGCATGGGATACTATCATCTGATGTTTAATTCATTAGGACTTACGTTTCATGCACCTTCCACCCCACCCTCTGCTTGTTGCTTCTCTGTTTTTAAATATCCTAGAAAGACTTGTGGATTTTTTTTGCGCTTCCCAGGGGAAGAGATTGTTCCTCAAAAATACAGTCTGTGGGGTGCATTTGTATTTTGTGGAAAGGGTGAGTGTAAAACATTATTTTTCAGAATGGAACTGACATAAAACCCCTATTACTAGGTGGGGGCTGTGGGGTGGGCAGGGAAGGAAGAGGAGGCTAAGCAAAAGGATATAACTTTTCAGCCTTGTGAATACAAACAAAACCAAACTCCATCCATATCTGGGTCTAGTGCTCAACCTCCTCCGAAAGAAAACTTTACAACAGTAAGTCTCTAACTATAGAAGAAAGAATGCTCAGACCTGATAGCAGGATGTGTCAGCTTCTCACAGTGCAATCATACTGCTTTGTCTGAACTCCAGCAGCACAACAGGAGAACCTGCATTGATGCTGTGCTGTTTTAAAGGGTTGGGATTTTTTGTTTAAGAATGTAAGAAAAAAAAAAAGATTATTCTAAAGATGCTGTCTATATATACATATATTTATTTATACATGTATATGTATACATTTGCACATCTTTTCAACCAACTGCTAGACAATTTTCTGTAGGAACATTGTAGGAAGAAGCAGTGGAAAGATTGGGTCAGGCATGGTGTTTTCAAGACTATGTTGAAGTCGTGCATATGTTAAGGTATCTTATTGAATGCAGAACATGTTTAGTTAACAGAATATGACAAAGGCAAAAAGACAAAGGCATGATCCAGTCACACAGTTAGAAAAGGATGTGGGGACTCAATAGAATACTGTGCAAAGACACCATCACTGGTCTTTGTTCCTAGGGGCATTATTAAGTGGGAACTCTCTTCTTCTAGTAGATAGCTTAAAAGGAAGGTGAGCAGCATCAGGAATAAAAGATGAGGAAGATTTTGTGTACTCAGAGCAGGTGGTCATGGAATCTTGGGATGGTGGCAGGGCAGCAAGAAGATGAGAAAATACGCTATGCAAAGGCAGTAAGATAAAAAATGACATGAAAGTATGAGGTATCCAGAGTTACTAGAAAGGAGAAGTACGTCAAGGCTTTCTGAGTGCTTGTCTTATTTTGCTGTTTTTAGCAAGCCATAGAGTATTTTGGAGATTCTGGGGTTTTTTGTTTACTTTCCCTTCTACACCAGCTTTGCTTTAAAAGCATGTCTGTTAGTCCTCTGGAAGTTTTACATAACTTCATTATGAACATCAGTAGCTTGTGTTATTATCCTAAAATGTGGCAGTGTGCCATGCACACAGACTCCTGGCTTCATCTGCATGTGCTCATACCATGCATAAGGACTTCATTCCTTGTGGGGTCCATATAAAAAGCAGACTACTCTGTCCCTGGATATTTAGGATATATCCTAGTCACCAGGATATTCTGTGATGAGACCATATGCATATTTTTAACTGATCTTTAAAAATTAGGCAAGCATGGTATAATAGAAAATTGGTTGAAGCACTGCATAAGCTCTCGTTTCCTAGCACTTTTTTTATGTTTTAGCTGAGATTTACAGGTTCAGGATGTGGGAACCTTTTCTCGTGAGCAATTTCTTGGCTTGCTCAGGGGAATGCCTCAAACTCAATAAAGCCCTCCCTTGCTTGGCACTGGTGCTGTCTGCCACCCACATTAGAAAGTCACGTGCAGGAACAATTCTCATTTTCTCTGCCAGTGAAATGAAATGGCTGCCCTCAAAACCACCTTTGCTTTGAGTGGTGTGATATATGTCTTGTTACATACAATTTCTTCTGCATCTTTTCTGCTTAAACAGATCTTCCATCATATATATTTGAACACTAAACCAATTTTTAAAGCTCAAATGTGTTCACGGATAATTCAAGAACGGATGGACAGTTGTCTTTATTTTACGTCTGTGAAAATACTAACATAGAGTTCACCAGTCTCACTCCAGAACAGAAAATGTAAATAAGCTCAAATCAATTACCTGCTGAATAATGCAACACAAAGAAAAGCTTTTTGAGCTGGGCATGGGAAATTGAATGCTATGATTTTATACAGGATCCATGCCAAGGTCTCTGCTGAGATGGGATGAGTTTTTTTGGCAACCACCTAGGAAAAAGAGGAAAAGATTATTATTTGTATTGAGTTTTAGTTTTGCATTAATGTGGCTGAGAAGACTCTTCCACTCCTCCCCTTTGCTATAGCCCTGTGGTGTTAGATGTGAATTCACATACAGGTTTTGTTTTAAAATAAATGGATATGGTTTTGTTAATTACATACTGATTAGTTCATAAATGTCTTAAAAGAGTTTTCATATCCCATGTCAATTTCATTAAAACCCACTTGAGTTTATACAGAGAGTTTCAGAGAAGCCAAACTTCTTACAAAATATGATTTGCCAAAATGAGTCTGAGTAGTTAAACGTTTTTTTACAGAAAATATTTTCTTGTTTGTTAACAGTAGCTAAAAGAGTGTGTTTATAAATTTGATCTTTTACAGAAGGACAAGAGTCTGAAAATCTAATGGTCCATGCTGAAATGGGAAAAGGCCATGAATTCCAACTAGTTCAAAGACTCATGTTTTCCACTTGTTTGAAATGAATTCTGGAAAGATATTGCTTAGCTAATAATAAGAACTTAGATATGATAAAAATAAATAAGGAGAGAAGATCTTGTTGTTGAGCATACTTGAGTTTAGCATCTTTAAACACATTTTAAAGTCAGCTGCAGCTGGTTAATATGATTTGTGCAAATGGACCAGCAATAGCAAAACCGCTGCTATGCATAATTGGCAAGGTGATTTTGAGATTTGTTTTTGATGGGTACTCAGGGTTTGGAAACAGATAACACACAGATTTTGGCATAGGGGAGGCAGCACACGGACAGTCACTACTGGTGTAGGTGTGTTACAATGCTTTACTGGAACCAGTTCACTCTTGGCGTGCTTTCTGCTCAAATCCACTTCTCTCCTTCACCTCACCTTTGCCCCACCCCCAAAATTATGGCTATCACAGACATAATTTCCAGCTCCTGTGGGTGAAAACTTTGGTCAGGATGGTGCTATTCTTGATTCTACTCACATGTAAAGCTCTAGGCTATAGCCTAAATATTTTAAAATGGATTTAGATAGATTCTTATTCAGATCCTGACTTAGTTTAGTTTTACTTATTTATCTATGTATTTATTTATTTATGGACCCCTTTCATTTTTGCTCTTGGGCCTTTGCTGCTGCCAGAGAGTTGGGAGTAGTTCCTGTAAAGTTGGTGTGTAAAAGGTTAACACTGGGCAATATCCAGATCTCAAGTTCTAATTCAGTCAACACAAAACATATACATAAAGATAAGAAAGATGACATCCTTGAGCTTCCAGTCCATCATCCTCACAAAGTCATTGCTTTGTGCTGGAACATGTAGTAAAAACAAATATTAGAAAAAAATTTTATCTTATACCTTTGGCCAAGACCTCCAGTTAGGACAGGTGATCAAATGAAAGTGCATTTGTGTATGGTGAGTTTTAGTCAGCACCAAAAAAAACCAAACTGAAAACTAGAACTTGCAGACATTACACCTTGAGTAGTTTGGCAAGATGAGGATTTTGAGGTTTAGCAATACATGTTAAGCATTTGGAGTTGATTAGGTAGAAAGGAATGCAATCTCTGAGGAAAAAAAATCATAGTGGAGTATTATAATAATAATTTGTCAATGAAATAAAATGGCAGTGGTACAGTCATATATTATACACTTCAGAAAACAAAGTATTTGCTAATTAGGTAGTATGATGATCAAGTTATGTAGTATGTTAAAGTTGTGAGTTGAGCTCTGTGTGGGTTATGTATTCAGATACATTTAGTCTATTTAATAAGATATTGGTTAAGTTGAACTTTTCAGATGACAGGAATTTTGATAAGGTAGTTATGAGGTGGATGAATGCTTGCTTCAATAAAAACTTTTCCAGTGTAGCTGCATAAATAAGAAGAAGATATGTTTGGGAACTGTTTTGGGAAAACATTACTCAAGATGATATCCCACACCACTTGTTAGTCACCTTGTTTTATTTAACCAAAAAGGTATTATGGGGAAAAAAAAAATCATGAATTTTGTCTTTATGGAAATTTATTATTGCTCCTAGTAAAGGATTAAGTTTTTGTATTAATTTCTTCTCAATCAAATTTTATTTTTTTCTGGGATAGATTAATATCTGCCTAGCTCTGCTTGCTTCTAAAACATAGCAGTAATTAATTGAATTTTATTTAACTGCTATTTAACCTAATGGTCAGTGTGGGAAATGTATTTTTATTGATGATCGTAATGACATAGTAATGTGTCCTGACCTGGTTATTTTAAGGTGGTACTTTATGTTATCCACACATTATGATATCCTGCTTCATTGTTTTCCTTTCCAGGAGAGTGTCTAAAGCATTTTAATTATTAATTTAAAGTTGGTAAATTGTTTTCTAGGCATAGAAAATGCTGTCTCCTTGTTTGTCATTCATGTGTATTTCTTGTGATTTGTATCATCTTTAAATATAAAAGATGAATTCTTTGGCTGCCCTATCACTAATTTTCTATGAAAATAATAGTTTTCTAGAGGATGCCACAGCAGGAATTTCCTCTTTCTATTTATGTAACACCAAAGGATAAACCTCCTACGGGTTAATTTATGTGTAAAGACTGCTTCAGTTTACATGGTAAGTGATGCTTTAGCACTTAAGGCTAAATTAATACTAGTCATATTTGTGGAACTATTGACAATTGTTGTGACCTCTGGCTTAGTCTTTAAAGAGATGCATATGTTTAATTATCAGCAGTAGATTTTATTTATCCATAATTACTGTCAAGAATGAAATATAAGTTAGTGGGAAGAAATAACAGGAGGACAGAGCTAAGGGCACTATTTTTCTTCCAGAAGATTACAATTAAAATTTGTGGGGGACTTTTTCCTGCAGGAAGAAATTTTACAATTTGTGTAAAACTCTTTCCTTCCCCCACTCCTCAGTAAAAGTAGACTTCTTCATATTACATATCTCACATAGATCTGTTTTCTTAATTTATTATTGGATATAGCTCAGTAACATCAAATATCTCTAAATCATAAATAGTATGAAAATATAATGGCCTTAACATCACAACCTTCATATATTTCAAATGAGCATTTTTCATAAAGCATCACCATTGTTTTAACAATTTCTTGTAAAGTCATTGATTTTGTGTTGCTTCAGGGAAGGTGCAATTTATTACTGTTAATAATGTTTCTGTGATCCATGAAAGGTTCCTAGTTGCCACTAATTAATTAACCCATCAGAAAGTAAACCTTTCTTTTAAAACAAATGATGAGGAGGTTTATAAAGTCTGTCTGACAACTCTAGTTGTCATGTGAAGCAAGCTTTGGGATGTGAACATTCGGGAAATCTTTTCTTCATTTTCCTGTAAACATAATGTTCACATCAGTCTGAGCACAGTCAGGTGTTGGGAAAATTATGTGCGTGATCACTCTTTAGTGAGGCAGGGTCTGCTTCTGCAGGGGGATTTTAGTCCATGGCTGTGTTGGTGTTATTGTACTTTAAGGGTTGAATCACTGAGTTTATTGTCTTAGTGCATTTTGTGATGTGTCACTGGAAAAAAAATCACAGGTTTATAAGTTTAAGTGGCCTTTTAATGGAGGAATTGTTTTTACATGCCTAAAGAAGTACATGTAGAAAGAGGTGGGCTGCCCATAATGTTATCACCCCAGCAGCAGCCAAGCACTGGGACAATACAAATTTGGCTCGGGGTTGTACTTGGCCATGTACAGCAGTCTGGAAATTCAGTGATGTTGCTGTAAGAAATCAACTCAGTGATGAGTCCAAGTGCTAGTGCATCAGGTTTGTTTTCTGCTGGCTCTGAGCAGCAGGCATGGGAGGGGGCATGGGGTAGAGAGGGAAACAAAACCCTTAGTGCTAATCAGTTCCTTCTGACATCCAGCTTGACACAAGGGCTCGTCTTCAGTAGGTACAGTTATTCCTGATCTTTCAAGTTACTCCTTGGGATAACTGTTGTTAATGCATTCTGTTCTTCCAACCGATTTCCAACATGTCATAAGCAGTTGTGCTTTTTAAATTTTTTTTCCTACTGCTGTTTCAATGTTCTCTTTTCTCACCTGTCTCTCTGCCTGGTTGTCTGGTGCTGCTCCATACCCTTTGTGCTGACATATTATTTATCAACTTACTGTTCAATCAGGTAATGACATGCGTCTCCACACCCATAAAGGAGCTCAGAAAGACAGCAGCAAGAGCTGAAGCCCAAGTAATGCCCCGCTGGGCTACTGCCAGGCCATCCCAGGGACCACCACCCCATCCAGGACCTGTCTGCACAAGTCCAGAGGAGCACAGGAATGCCCAAGGACAGGTGGGAACCCAAACGTAGGAATTCTGAGGAACAGCTAGCCTTGTCCAAACCTCTAACAGTGTATCTCAGCTGATCCTTCATCCTCAATGTCCAGGCATGAAACCCATCACAATGTGTCATGGGGAGCAGCTTTGCAGATCACCTTTCAAGCTGAGTTGCTTCTTAGGGGTACAGCACATTGCAGAATGCAGGGGAAAAGCAGTTTGGGACCACATAGGATTTACAGGGTGTTTAGGCAGGAATCTGGTAGGAATGTGATTTGGAGAGGAATACCGATGGGAAAACAAAGGAGGGATAAGGAATTAGAAGGGACCATCACATGTAAATAGGAAGGTCAGCACTCTTGCCTGGCCTTACCCTGCACCTGATCACCTGTCTGTCCTCCTTATTAAATTTTTTCCCAACTCTTCTCAGGGCTCTTTCTCAGAAGCTGCCTGTTTGTATGCAGGGGGATCTGTGTGCAGCAGCTGGAGTCAGACCACGGGGCAGAGGGCCTGTGTCCGTGTTGCCGGAGACTGGAGCGAGTGTAAGTCTGTGAGCGTGTGTGTGAGCAACCGTGAAGATCACATCAGATGGGCTGGTGAGCAGAAATGACCCAGGAGCAAGATGGTGAACAGATCTCTAGGGCTGACTTTGGGTGTGAGAGCACCTGATTGCCTCTAGGGGCAAGAGAATGGGGGAGATTAGATACTGGGACCTGGAAAATCCTGGCCTGTCTCGATGTGTGGGTGATAGTCTATGCCAGCAACTGGAGTAGGGCTGCAACTTCTGGGGCTGAGAGACTAGAATCCTAGAATGGCCTGGGTTGGGAGTGACCTTAAAGATCATCTAGTTCCAAGCTCTCTGCCATGGGCAGGGCCACCTTCCAGTAGACCAGAGTGCTCAGAGCCCCACCCAGCTTGGCCTCCTGTATGTCCAGATGCCAACAGCTGAAGAGCTTGGGTCCCAGGGGCCAGCCTTGGCCACACTGCATGTCTGAGCCCAGCTGCTGGAGGGATCGCCCTTCTACATGGGAATGATGCACATTTTCACTAGTCGTACTTCATCCTGTCCAGCCACAGGGGAGCAGAATGAGTGTGCTGGTGCTGTGTTTGTGCAAGTGCTCTGTGTGTCTGTGACCTGTGCAGGCAGCTGTGCGTGTATTGAATGTGTGTGCTTTTGCATGTGTGTTTGCTGAGATTGTTTCTCCAGCCTCAGTGGTGGCTGGACCTATTGGGAACATGGAACAGCAGCAGCCTCACCTCTCTCAGGCTGTTTGATCCAGCAGGAATGACAGATTTCTCCTGACAGCTCCCACTGTTCAGTGTAGATGAAGCCTGTTTTCTGTGATCAGGCATTATTGTAAGCATCTGGAATTGTACCACACCCAGAACAGAGATATATGGAGGATGTAACTCAGTGCCTAATATTTTTGTGGGTTATTTTTTTCCCTCCCAAATCAAATCATCAAACATTCCACTTCCCAATGGTTTATACAGTCTGTTTAAACTGATCAGAAGTGTTTATTTTTATGACAGAAAACTTGATTTGATGTAGAGCTAATAATACCATTATATGGTACCACTGAAATGCAGTCAAGGTGATCGTGTGGTTGCATGGAATTGAGCAACAGGATTCTGTATTAACTGGTATCAGGATAAATGTTATGTTAGGTATTCTGGTTCAAGGCTAATCACAAAAAGGACCGAGCCCCAGTAAAGATGAGAGGAGCTGTGACAGGTTGGGATACCCTAGAATAATCAGTGAAAACTGAAAGGAGCATGTTGAGTTTGCTCCTCAAAAAAACTTTCAAGGGCAAGTGATTGAGACCATTGCAGTTGATGTGAAATGCTTGGAGATGAGTAGAGGAGGAGAATCTCTGAAAAGCTGTAAACACAAAACTGTCTCTCAGGGGCACAAAACTTGCAAACAGAAGAGAATTTGGGGCTTGTGTAAAACATACAATGTTTTAAGGGTGGGCTGCGAAACTTTAGTATAGACTGAAGGTGAGGAGGAATCAAAGTGAACCAGTGCATGGATACCAGTAAAAGCACATGTTCAGTCTATGCTGCTCTGTGTGCCTGGCCGTGTGTGCACATAAATATAGGTGTAAATGTGCATTTATAGTGTGTGTGTGAGTGACTGCCTGGGAACACCTGGGCAGCCTCACTACTTGCTCTGGAAACCTGGAACCACTGCAGCCTTGGATCATCCCAGCTGTGGTAAGAGTGAAGCCCACCAGACTTGGCAACCTCTAATATGATGTATTTTTTAAAGAAAACTAAGTAAATGTATTCCAAATGTGGTCATTACAACTTGTAACTCCATTTAAATTTTGAATGTCTAAGGCAATATGTGCATGTACTACTCATTCATTTTACTGAACTGAAATGTGATTTAGAGTAGACACCAAAGTTTGGTACAGAGCAACAAGTACTAATGGATTTAAACTTGCTTTGCTATGTAAATGGTCTATGGTCACCTTCATATGCTGATTGCTAAAAGGAGAATTTCTTAACAGAAAATATGGACTTAATTCAGGGAAACTGTGCTGTAAAAATTGAGACTTGCTCACTGGAAAATATAAAATGAGGATTCCCAGAGAGATAAAAAAGTACCTGAGAATAATTTAACTAATCGGTGAGCCATTGAAAGTGGAGCCCTCTACTTCAGCACTCTTACAGCTTTTGGGCATATTTATGTATTTTAATTGGAAAAAATACAGATTTTTGCTACCTGGAGTTTTTACATGCTGCTTAGCTGTGGGATATGAATAGATTGCATTTATGAGCTAATAATCTAAATAATAACATAGCTATTAATTCAGTATTATTGTGAAAAGGATTGACACATTTGAATGTACTCAGTGTACTCCTGCCTGCCGTTCTCACTGAGTTATTAATCTGCATATAAAAATTATGTCGAATTACTGCTTGCAAAGGAGGAATTGACTGTGTAGGGTATGGTGCTATTTTCTGATAATAGTGATCTCTCTAATCTGCCAAACAAAGACTAACAAGATTCAACAGCTGGAAGTTGAAGTCAGCAAGGTCCGAACTGGAAAGACAGTGAAAACTGCTGGAACTGAGGGCAAGCAACCATTGGAACAGATTACTCAGAGGCACAGTAAATCTTTCATATTCTTGTTTCATAACTAACTGTCTTTCTTAGGAATATCACCTGATTTGTCACATACTGAAATTATATGAAGGTGTTTTATATCTATCTGATGATTCAGGTCAAACTAGTTCAGGAGAAGAAACTGCATGTCACGTCTATCTTTGTAGTTGTCCAGACATTTTAAACAAAGATATACAAAAGTCAGGTTAAAAAATTCAGTGAGCTGTTGGGTCACAAAGAAACTGTACTTGCCTTGAGAAACTTCTCGTAGCCCATATGGTGGTGAAGAGGCGTATTTTTGGTGACAGGAAGAGGATGTGACTGGTATATTTATCCGTCACTGTTGTCAGTTCCTGCCAGAGCAGTGACTTCCATGTCATGGGCGAGTTAGTGCAAGGCCTGCTGGTGCTCACAATTGGAGTTTGGTACCTTGGTCAAGTTATAGGTTTCTTCAGTTCCAATGTGATTCAGAGGGTACATGGATGTTTGTGTTAAATATTCAGGCCCTGGGAGCAGATCAGTTGATTCTATTAGAAATGGTACAGCTTGATTTTTGAGGAGGATGTTATGAGGAATACTTTGCTACCCAGACATCACATGTGAATATAGAGCTGTAGATACTCAGTGTATAATTAACAATTTTATGCATGCTTTTCAGTGCCAGCCTACAAGTCTGTTACTTTTGTAAATGTTTAATGTGTTTCTCGAGTGATATTTGCATTTTCTCAGAACAAACAAAAAAAAAAAAAACCGTGGTGATTAAGTTCCTTTTACTGCAGTTAATAATAATGACTATTATAAAATGAGTACAGAGTTCGGTTGGTTTGGGTTTGTTTTTTTTTTTTTTTTTTTGATAGAATGAAGCCCATAGAACAGGAATAAAAGCAAGCACACTGCTTGTCAGAAATGGATGACATAGAAACTGTAACAGGAGGAAAGAATTCAGTTAAATTACATGCTTGAAAACACTTGGCTAATAGATGGGGAGAGATACATCAGTTACATTAATGCAGATCAATAATTGATCTTTGCAAAGAGGGATAGGAGACAAGTGTGTAATGAGAAGGAATTAAATACAGTCTAGAAGTCAAAAGCATGCATCATCAAGTATGAAGAGTGAGACTGAGTGAGGAAACAAATCAAACTTCTATTCAATGGGCAGGTTTGTGGTCTTGTTAATGGCACTCCTTAGCTTTACTGGGAAAGAGGAATAACCTTTCTGGAGAAATGAATGTGTTTTCATTTGAAAGTAGAAAACTAATAGCTCTTTAAAATTCAAAACAAATTCTTGTATCTGAACCTAAAAAGTTATTTGTTATCCAATGCTTAAAAGTGTAAAGATGATGAATAAAGAAAGTAGTTAGCAAAGAATTCTGGACAGCTGTAACTAATGAAGCAAAATGCAATTGGTCTAGAAGAAAAAAGTGAAGAGGTGAACTGGGAGATTTAGGACTGACAAATGAGAAAGTCCACAGACGGTATTGAAAATGATGAAATCCATATTTTACTAGAGTTTTTTGTTGCACGAAAGGGAGACTGAAATGGCAGAGAACCAAAGAAAGTCATACCTGCATCCTTTGTGACTAATGAAAAGTTGACTCAATATCTAGAATACTGAGGATTTTTAAGTGAATATCTCTGTAGAGGAGATGAGGGGGACAATCAAAAAAAGAAAAAGGCAATTTTTACACACATCAGTAAATTAAACAAGGAGAAGTTATTGTCCGAAAAGCAACCAAAAAAAAAGTTATGGCACAATGAGAAATGGAATTCATTATCTCATTTCCATGGGTAGTACTTCTAATATTTTTACTGTAAAACATGGTGTACATCTGGAAGAAAACCATCTGAGATGTCTAAAAAAGTTCCTGGTTTTCTTTTGGCAGGGAATTCCCATTATGTATGGTTCCTGCACAGTCCCATGCTACTGGAACTCACAGTTTTATTGTTTTATGCCATTGAAGATGAAAAAAGAGAGGGCTTGAGCTTCCCCAAGGTAAGGTTTTATGCTGATAATAAGGATAATGTTTACAGCTAATTAGTAACTGAATGAGGTGAATTTACGGGACTAGCTGGTTAAAACTGTCCATAATACAGCCTTTTTCTATCTTTCTGTGATTTATCCAAAGTAATTATTAAGATGGAAGGGAGGAAACAGTAAAATTCAAGATTTCATTCCAATCTCACTGTAATTTATGAATCATCAAGTTCTGTACTAAATATTTAGCTTGCCTTTTTTGTATGTTGGATTTTTAAAAAGTGTTATTCTTTGTAGGATCTGTGGGTATATTTGCCTATGTATTCACTCTAGTAACTAATTTAAAATTTTATGTATTCTTATTTTCCAGAGAGAACACTTTTTGAAATGATTGTAACCTCCCCAGAATGCTGATGTGCTTTTTTTGCTCCATCTGTGCATCTGTTTTACAGATGCAGGAGGAAGGTTAGCAGCCACTGTGATGTCTTGATCAGTTCATTGTTTTCTCTCCCCCCTTTTTTAATTTTTTTTTTTTTAAGTGTATCAAATCTATACCTGTTTGCATTTGCATTTTGTCGGGTCCTGACTTCAAAAAGTTTAGTGCTGAAGATTGGATGGTGTTTGGGAGAGGATGAGGGGTGGGAGCACCAGCCTGCCTGTATCCACTTGGAACAAGCTGTTTAACCTTTTTCCTCTTTCTTCTTTTAGACTAGAGTACATTTCTGATTCCAAAATGTGAAGATCAAAGTCCTTTGATTGTGCTGTTCCTGTCCTTAGAGCCTTGAGGTATAAGAATATATAATAAATATTCCAATAGTCAGAATGCTTATGGGTTATTTTTCTAGTTCAGGTATTTATGAAAATCCCTACACTGATAGACTCTTGAACCTGAAATTGTCATCATCATTTTCTCTTTCTTACTCTGTGGTTTTTTCAGCTGTTGGTATGAGGAGCTGTTATTAAAATTACTCAGCTGAGTACAACACGAGCATCACTTGAGAACACTTCCTACTGTGCCTTGTCAATGGACATAAACACTTTGGAGGACATCAATAACTAGCTTAATTTATAATATATTATACAATATGATTTGATTATGTGGACACCTGCCCACAAAATGCTGAACTGAGAGCAGCAACTTTTTTGTGCCTGGATCAGAAAAATGGGAGCTTGCGATGATTGAAATTTAAATTCTGAGATGGCTTTGAATCAACGACTGACAAATGATGTTCCAAATCCTATTATAATATTTCATTAAACAAACCTTTAATGAAATTCTCCTATGTCTACATTATCATGCTTGATCTCTACTTTAGTTTTTGGAGACCATATATGAATAGGAGATACAATGTGGATGCAGAACATTGAGCAAAAAATAGTACTCAGAAGAATTTCAAATATATTTTAGTTTTATTCTAAAGCTGTATATCCACACATATTTCACATAGAGATTTAAGGATGAACCTGAGCATAAATTTTTTAATATCTAATCTGTGTTTTAGAAACATAAAAAGGGTAGGGAGGGGGACAGGGTAATCAAGAATGATAAAAGGAAGGAATTCCAAAGTACATGGGATTCTGTGGTGTCACCAATAGTGGTTTTTTTTCCTCTGATTATTGGTAACTCCATTTTCAGTGAAAAAAAAAAAAAGTGTTCTACTCGGAACTTTTATAGCGATTCAAGTGGAATACCTAAACTCTTTTATAAGGGTGCAAGCATAGCAGAAAATCAAGATAGGACTAAACAGTTATGAAATACAAATATGAAGTTTTTATAATAGCACTGATAAATTTATAGGAGAAGATAAATGACCCTTTAACCTTCCATGCTGATTTAATCTCAGAAATATGCTCCACTTTTACACATCAACCACAGACCGCGTGTCTCTAAATGTCCTACCGGGTCATCCAAGGCAGCAAAAGTCATGTTTAGTAAAAATTGTGTGTAAATACACACATTTATATTAATTTATTTTATATATATACATATATATATATACATGTTTATAATGAAATCAGTTGAGGGATGTTTTATAAAGCTGAGTAGGAGCAAAAAGCGATTCAAAATGGTGAGTTTATAGAAGATCTTCTAATGAGCATGGAAGGTTGTATTGTGAACAAGTGCAAGACTGGCTTTCCTGTGATGTGAAAAGTATAGCAGAGGTGGGCAGCAAAGGCACTATATTGCTTTTGTATGCCAGAATTACCAGACATGAAAGCTGTTGCAGCATTTCTGTGTGTTGCTTTATGTATTTTGATTGATACTGAAAATTACTGACATGCCGGAGGAACTCCCTACTGTGCATACTATGATAAGCTGTGAATTCCAGAAGGAGCCTTTCCTAGCAGTGTAATAGGAGAAAACTCACAGCTGACATCTATTCTCTCCTTCTTTAGAAGCCAGCCTGAGAGAGAAAATATTGCTGTGGCAGAAGCAAGGGGGTAAGTAGAAGTTAATTATGAAACTCAAACTATCCTGATAAATTTTTTTTTTTTTTTTCACCAGATCAGTGTGATAGGTAGAAAATAAACTAATTAACATGAGTGTTTTGTTGGGATGTCTGTATGGGTGGTAATTACTGGGTGGTTTTTGTCCTTTTACTAAATCATGCAGTTGAGATACACTTTAAGGTTTTGGCAAAGTGCGTAGTGAGGTTTTCTGATTGGCTTTTTCTTTATAGAATCCGTGTTTATATTAATTATATAAACACATAATTAAGACTTGAAACAAAAGTAATCTCAAATTAGCACAGCACTGTGATGGTGTGCTCTCCCCCGTGTTTTCTCCTAAACCAGTGCTTGTGATGGCTGCAATTGCCTTACAGAGAACACCACCATAGCTAAGGGCCATAAATCTTGCTCAAGACATAAGGGCCGTAAGTCTTGTTCACAGCTATGGGCTAGTTGAGCATGAACCAACCCTAAATGCATCTGGAATGCAAATATGACTGTAAGTCAATTATCTTTCCCCATAAATAGTGGAGAGCCAGGGCACGTTGAGCTCTCCTACATGTCAGCAGGCTGCACTCCAGCATCTCTCTCATGGAGTAGGGATATTTCTCAAGGTTACTCCTCGAGGTTGATAGTTTGCTAGTCACAACAGGTTCTCAGAAAGTGATTAATGACCTGAAAACTTTTGAAATCTTAGCTTAGTGATATAAAGGCTTGACTGTACACATACAGTCTGCTAGACATAAAATATTGACCAAGTTTGGGAGTATGTCTGGATCCAGCTGCACCTAAACTCCCCTCTGAGAAGGAGTTTAGAACACAAGAGGGTCCTTTGTGAAACTCATGACTCAACAGGAGGGTCTCCCTGACAGTTTTGTCAGAGCCTGTCCTCTCTGTAGTAAATAATCAAGTGTACCTTGCCCTTAAATCTTGTTAACCCCCTGTCACATTTACTGTCAACTTTGTTAAATTGACATTTTATATTCATAAACATATTTATACTTCTCTGTTACAAGTCAAGTGTGTCAGTCTTGTCATTTGAGATAAGAATGTGTTTTAATGTATGGCTACTCTGTCATCAGTAAAACGAATGTTGTCTATGTAAAGAGAAATTTTTAATGTTAGCAGGTTTTTTAGATCTTGTCCAATGTATTAAGGCCAATTTGAGAACCAAATATTAAGAAAAACATCATTTGAGGGTTTTTCAATTTAAATTACCATAGATTTTTAAGTTAATCTTCCATTTTTTCAGGTTCTATCTCTCAGGATGAGGAATTTAGATTTTTTTTTTTCATGAAACTGTAATTTCCTAAAACTTATGCTGCTGGATGTTGTACCACACGTGTTTTGTATTAATTATTAATAATTCTAATATCTACTCTTTTAAAGAAATACTAAGACAACAATCACAGGCTTTTATATTCAATTTGTTTTCTGATGACAAATCTCCAAGGACTCTAAGTCAAAAGTAGACTAAAGAAATGTGAATAGGAACAAATGCATTTTGTTTTGACAAGTAGTTTCTCTGCTGTAAAATGTATCATTCAACTGACTGAGAATTTGCAGGTTTTATGCTGAATAAGCTATTTATGCTTTGCACCATTAACAGAGTAATACCAGAGCATTTCCCCAAATTATTTGTGGTTACTGCATAGCCCTGGCCATGAAATATCCACATTTTGTTCCTGTCCTTTACATAAAAGGTTTACATTTGGGTGTATATAGTGGATTTGAATCTGTTTTTCTATAGAGATGGCTTGGTGTAAAATACTTAAAAATTGACTTTTCCTGAGCAGAAGTGAACGTGGCAACATGCAGCTGCACTACAGCACGTACTGTGATGACCATATTTTGCCCTACGTTAGGAAGCTATTTAGAGAAACCCCCTGGTCAACCGGCTCTTTTTCAAATAGATTAAAGTGACATCTTGAGAATTTCTACTGGTGTCTGTTGCCATGAGTCACAGGAGTGAACTTGTATTATTCTCTTTTGGCAATTACTGCACTAAAAAAGTAATCTTGCTGGGTGAAGTGAGCAACTTTATACAAATTCCTAGGAGGTTCCTGCTCTGGGTAGGAGTCTCAGCTACAGTTTGTGTTATATTGAAAACTTTGTCTGAACAAGGTAATGATTTGATCAGAGGGATGGAGCACCTCTCCTGTGAGGAAAGGCTGAGAGAATTGGGATTCTTTAGCCTGGAAAAGGGAAGACTTTGGCGTGACCTAACTGTGGCTTTCCTGTACCTAAAGGGAGCCCACAGGAAAGATGGAGAGGGACTATTTACAAGGGTCTGGAGTGACAGGACAAGGGGGAATGGCTTCAAACTGACAGAGTAGGTTTAGATTGGATATTAGGGAAAAATTCTTGACTGTGAGGGTAGTGAGGCACAGGAACAGATTGCCCAGAGAAGTTCTGGATGCCCCATTCCTGGAAGAGTTCAAGGCCAGGTTGGATGGAGCTCTGAGCAACCTGGTGTAGTGGAAGGTGTCTCTGCAAGTGGCAGGGGTTTGAAACCAGATGATCATTACAGTCCCTGCCGACCCAGGCAATTCTGTGATTCTTTCACTTGCACAGGATTTGTTCTAAAATCTCCTGTAACCTTATGGTTCCATATGAAAGATATGGAATCATATTTTCTCAAAAACTGAAGATAAACCAAATCTGAGTTTCCAAAACTAGATGAACACCAGAAGTCCTGAGTTACTGGATAAAAAAGAATTACAGTCTGACTCCTCAGTTGATACTAAAGTACCACCTTGCTCACCTCTCCTTTGTTACACTTTCTGCAAACTGAAATATCTAAAATCAATTTTAAAAAACCCCAAAAACCCCAAAAAAACCCAAAAATAAAACAAAACCAAAAAACCCACAAACAACAGAAAGCAAACACTTCCCCCCCAAAACAAAGACAGAAAAAAACACAAACAAAACAAAACACCAACAAAAAACCAACAAAATTCCTCCCAGTATATCTGTGGTTTTTTGGTTAAAAAAAATAATTTGAAAGAATATGGAACAGGTAAATCAAATTTGATTTGTATTATTTTTTCCCTTCTGTCAATTTGATAGCTTAACTGGTAAAAGGAAAAGTAATTTTATTGTGTGGTAATAAAAGTGAGACTTCCCTTGACCTTGGCATGTATCCCCTTTCTATCTAGAATAACTAATGTTTTGTCATTTTCTGCCATAGGAATAATAATAGCATTTGCAAGGGTTATAAAGTTGAAGCAGCAGCAGCAATCATTCTTTCTCTGGGAAAAAAAACTAACTCAAGGAGGATGGGAAGCCTCATGGTGCTTACCCTGTCCATTTGGAATGGGTGAACTGGTAAGCAAGGTGGATTCACTCCACACTGTCCCGTCTTACCAGCACTTCTGCTAGAAATTGCACTGTAATGTTCTCTAAGGGCTGAATTCAGTGATGCTCTGCAGAAAACAGATCCCGTGTCAGGTCTGGTTCCTCATCAAAGTGCTGAACTGCAAAAGGAACCAGACAGTGCTGGAAATAAGTTTGTTTTAGTGAGGGTGAGACGTGTCTGTTTGTAGAAAACCTCAGTAGTATTTTGTTGTCCGACTTTTTCAAACACTCTATGGAAAAAGTGCATAACAAGGTCTTGAGGTCTTGATGTTACTTTTGCACATGAAGGGGATGGAGAATTTGTATCATATTTTGTGGATTTCTGGTTTTAGCTTCCATTTTGTGGAATCTTCAAAAGGCTGTGGCTTAGAAATGTAGGTCCATAGAGACATGGAATCACTTACATTGGCAAAGACCCTTAAGACCATTGGCTTCAACCATCACTGCCAAGGCCACCACTAAACCACGTCCTTAAGTGCTACATCCACATGCCTTTTAATTACCTGCAGGGGTCATGACTCAACTACTTTCCTGTGCAGCCTGTTCCAAAGCTTGGTAACCATTTTGTTTAAGAAATTTTTCCAAATATCCAATCTAAACCTTCCCTGGCATAACTTCAGACCATTTTGTCTCATCTTTGTATTGGTTAACTGGGAGAAGAGGCCGACCCCCACCTGTCTACACCCTCCTTTCAGGTAGTTACAGAAAGTGGTGAGGTCTCCTCTGAGCTTCCTTTTTGCTGGGCTAAACATCCCCAAGTCTCTCAGCTGCTCCTCGTAGGACTTGTGCTCCATACCCTTCCCCAGCTTCGTTGCCCTTCTCTGGACACACTCCAGCCCCTCAGTGTCTTTCTTGCCATGAGGGGCCCAGAACTGAACAGAGGATTCAAGGTGTGACCTCACCAGTGCCCAGTACAGGGAGACAGTCACTGCCCTGGTCCTGCTGGCCACACTATTACTGACACAGACCAGGATGGCACTGGCCACCTTGCCCACCTGGGTACGCTGCTGGCTCGTATTCATATGGCCATCAACCAGAAGTCCCACATCCTTTTCTAGTGATTCCAACTTGGCTGATTTCCGCAGATAAGTGCAATAGAAAGGTATCTATCACAGTGGATGCATTTGTACTACACTTAAGCCTGCTTTAAAAATTATTTGGTGAAACAAACAGACCCTACTCACAGCTCTCTCAGCTGGATTAAAGTTTCCTATATCTGATATTTGTGTAGGTGCTCTCCCTAGAGCTTCCTAATGTCATTTACTTCAGGGGCTCTTGTACCAACAGACTTTGTAAAATGAAGCAATTTTTTTATTTCCCTTTGACCTTTCATTGGAATGTGTTGGTTTCCATTTTAAGCTACTTCAAATTTTTTTTATTATGGAAATCTGAAAGTTATGATTTCTATACTTCCATAAAAATGAACATTTTTTTACTAATTTTTAACATTAGTTAATATTTTTAAGACTTTTGAGGTACACTGCATCCCCCTATACATCCTAACTTTCTTTCCCATTTTAACCTATTCTTGTCATAAATGTTTCTGGTATTTAGGGAGATCTTTATTTTGTTTTGCATTTTGGTCTGAATTGATTTACTTGTAAGTTTGTGAAGATGATATTAGCCTTAGCTTATCCTATGCTAAACTTCTGTATAAATATACCTTATTCCTTTAATATTTTTCAGTATCGTTTTATGTAGATAATCTTGATTTTCATGAAGAAAATGGCAAATAGAGTTACATCTACTGTTGTGTTGGCTGCAGAATCATAAAATGATAGAATGATTTGGGTTAGGAAACCTGTGCCCCACCACTCTAATAGTGAAGGATTTCTTCGTAGTACCTAATCTAAATCTTAAAAGCCGTTACCTCTTGTCCTGTTAAAAAGTCCTTGTAAAAAGTCCCTCTCCAGCTTTCTTGCAAGCCCCAATTAGGTACTAGAAAGCTACTATAAGGTCTTCCCAGAACCTTCTCTTCTCCAGGTTGAACAACCCCAACTCTCTCAGCCTGGCTTTCCTCTGGACTCGTCCCATCAGGGCCACATTCTTATGTTGCGGGCCCCAGAAATGACACTTGGAAGCTTTTGATGGGTATTGGAACAATTACCTCTTTGTCTGCTCCTGCACGTCTTATTACAGTGTGTTTTTTCAGTATGCCAAGAAGGTACTTTACTTTCTCACTTGCTTCAGCTACTACTTCATGGCTTGTGCCTGCAGCTTTTATGCCTCCCAGATTTATCAGATAATATTATTTAAATAAGTTGGCGCTGTGGTTATTCTTCGACTGGTACTGGTTTGGATTCTAAACATAAAAATAGTTGAAATGTCTTTTCCTTTGTTCATTTCTCAATGCATTAATTTTTTCCAGAGCAACACTTAAAAGATGTACCTTGGAGAACCAGTGACAGAGCACTACCAGGAATTCTGTCCAGCAAAGGTATCAGCCAGGAACAGTGGTGTGAATCAGAGGGAACTTCCACACATATCAGCAGTAATTCAACTGAGTAGTGAACTCAATTACCAGCTAACTGTTTGAAAATGGAGTTTGTACAGTGATCATCAGCTTCCTTAGGCATAGATTTCAAGTGAGATGACAAATACACTGAGATATGATATCCATGCAAATAGAACAGTTTTTTCAGTCCTCCTATGGCATGATGGATGATCCAGTAAACTTATTTTTATGGCATATAAGTGCCAAGCAATCTGCAAAAACTACTCTTCACTAATTCCAGTACAACCTTTATCAGTGTTGGAGAAAGACACACAAAAAACTATTTTTAAGTGGGAAATACTAGTCTTATGCTGTGTTCTTCACCTTTTCATAGCCTTTCTGAAAGGTGAACTTTTGGGTCAATGTGAAACACTAAAATTGAATACCAAAAGCTTTTATTAAAAAGTTAATAATGGTTTGTGTTCTACAACACGTGGCATTCCTATTCTGAAATTTAAGGGGTCAAAGTACCAATATTAAGTGCACTACTGTATCAAAGGCTGCTGACAAAAGCTTTTAAGACATGGATGTTTTTAGTCTACCATGATCAACTAGAAAAACTGCATACACCTTTTTTTTTTTTTTTTTCCCCTATGGAGTTATACTTACACATAAAAAAATGGAATAAAACCATGCAATATCAGCAAGGATGTTGGAAGCAGAGATTTTCTCTTCTTTTAGTTAGCCACCTAAATGCATTCTCTACATTCTATTTCTAGAGCTGTCACCATATTTATTACTTACCATTGCACTGTACCCTTCTGCAAAAAAAACCCAAATAAACCCAGAAAAATGATCCATTTGAAGGTTATACACCCACCATTCCCCCAAAAGATGAACATTTCCCTCTGATGTGTGCTCTTTATTTATGTATTTTCTCTGTCTGTTATATATCTGTAATAGTTTTCACTGAAGTGGGGTTTTTTTCAGGATCAATGGCCATGTGATTTTCTGGGAATGACCTTGCTTGGCTCCTGATCATTTGTCTCAAAATATGTTTAGAAAAACAATACTTTGTAAGAAAGCTCGTTGAATTCAGAATGTGACTTGTCTACAGTTATGTATGTAAGAATCCTAAAATTCAGAATAAACTGCAGAGTGTGTGGAATTTGACTATGAATTGGTTGTTTTGGGATTTTTTTTTTTAAAGTATTCAGAGCAGCAGATAACTATATAGAATGACACAACAGCAAAATCTGTGCAAAGAATGGCTGGAAAGTGTATGCAAATGTTTATTTTCTTCAGCAGCAAGGGACTAAACCTGTCCTTTTGATTTTCTCCTTGCTGTTTATATTTTGTGTTTCAGTGTTGTGTGTTGGCTTTTACTCTGAGACACTCTGAGCATCTTCTGTATCTCTTACACGCACATCTGCAAAAATGTGAGAAAACTGTCAAACTGGTGAGTACATACTTGTTAACCCAACAAAATGCTAAAGCTTGGTAAATGCTTGCTCAGAAAATAACTTACGGTTATTTTATTACTTTTGGAGACAGTTCATTTCAGAAGGATGTTTGAATCTACTGATGTAAAAAAAAAAAAAGAGAAATTTCTTTGAAATGAGGGATTGTACATGCAAAAAACTTTTCTTATACCAGTCTGAAAATTTTCCATTGCCAACTTCAATTTTCTTTTTCATCTTACAGGTTGATACAGTGAATTATCTTCAAGTGAAAATGAGAGGAAAATCATCAGTACTCACTAAAACTCATCTAGTAGGAGTTAAATGATTTTTATTACATTATAGCTCCTCTGAACTTCCCTGCAGTGAGGAGCACATCTTGCCTTTGTTTTTTTAATTCTGCTGTTTTTTAGTATATGATTAAAAGTACTTAAAATTTTTAATATTCATAATTTCAAGGTACCTTTTATGTTCTGGCAGACATAGCTCTTTAGAGCAGTTGTAATTAATCCTTATGTCATGAAACTTCTAAAGTGGACAAAAATCAATAATTCGTTTGCTCCTCTCATGGTCAATGCCTCATTCCTCTGTTTTGAAGGTGTTTTGGGATAAAAACAGCATATTCACACACAGGAAAGAAAAAGAAAATTCCCTTCTCCAGTAAAATGTGGGATCACAATACTTTTGAGATGTTTCACCTCACCTTTCAGTTAAATGAAAATATTGTTCCCATCATAAATCTTGAGGGAAAAATATTTATTTCAGAACATAGTTTCGAGGCTAAGGTCTTGTCATGTATTATAACTACAGACAACGTTAATTAAATGTTAGTTTATTAAAATACATAGCCCAAGGGACCACAATGTGCCGTGGCTGTCAAGGAGTGCAGAATTTGTATAGTCCTAACAACTGTATGTGGTTTGCAAGGTAATGTTTTAGTGGTGATGGTGGGGCTGTGGGGATGGTTTCTGTGAGAAGCTGCCAGAAGCTTCCCCTGTGTCCAGTAGAGCCAATTCCACTGTCTCCAAGATGAACCTGCTGCTGGCCACAGCTGAGCCCATCAGAGATGGTGGTTGCAGCTCTGGAATATCACATTTAAGAAGGAGGGAAGACTAAGGTAGCACAGCAGCCAGAGAGAGGCGTGAAAATGTGTGAGAGAAACCACCCTGCAGACAACAGGGTGGGAGAAGAATGGGGAAAAAGAAGTGCTCCAGGAGCCAGAGTGGAGATTCCCCTGCAGCCTGTGGTAAGTTTAATTCACTGAATGTTTTATAAATGTCAGTGACAATTCCAAATGTGGCTGGTTAAATGGAAAGAGATATCTGTGAGTTATGTGCTGCCTTGGCCAAGTGTTTCATTCCAGCAAAGCTATGCCTAAAGGGAGTAGCAGAAGGAAACTTGCTCAGGAGATGCCTTGTGTATATTTTGGAGTGTAATAGTGTGCCTTTTCTTCCAAAACTGTGAGCCCAAGCATACCAAAATACTACATTAGGTTTTGTGATTTAGATTAAACAAAAAAATCCTTTTTCTACTGTGTGTTTTTGTTGTCAGGAAAGGCTTAAAAAATAAAAACAAACATAAAAAGAAAAATAATTTTATATAATTATCACTCCACTTTTTAACCTTTGTGTAATGCTCCTTATTTTGAACACTCTTACTTTTGTAATTCCACAAGCTGCACTCTCTAATATCCTTTAATTATAGGTAAGGTTGTTTTTCAGTCAGTGTTAAGAGTACTAAATTTTTTTTATCCAACTCATTATATTTCAGAAAGGCACTGTTCTGCTCTCTTTCTGGTTGTGTTAGACAACGTGTTTTAGGCCAAATGTTTTTGTCTCTCATTCCTTGAACTGTTCCATGCTATATTTCAGTATTGAGTGAGAATAATCACTTTCAGGTATCTGGAAAAAATATATATATACACACATACATATATATATTTTTGTATTAGTTATTAAGTTATTGCTTTAAAATCTGTGATTTTTTTTTTTTTATTAGTTAAAAAACTTTAAAACCTCCTGCTGATACAACTCTCTTGCTGAAGAAAGGCTTTGTAAGTATGTTGTTTTCTTCTGTGGACAAGATAGCTTAAACTTGGTGACAAGTAAAGTTAGTTTCAATATAACATTAAAAGAAGACACATCAGAAGACATTCAAGATTAGGAGGTAGTATAACAGTATGACATATATTCTTACTTCCATGATGCTCAGGCTTTATTCAGATTTTTATTCTAAAACAGTGAATATTGATGTTAACAGAGGTGTATTGCAGTGCAGTGGACAGTGAGTAGTTTATGTGTTAGAACATACCCATATTGTCTTCATTTAAATGAATTCAGAGCCTTATTTCGTTAATTAGATTAGTTGATGAATTTGGAAATACTTGAAGGCAACTGAGAAAGGTACAGGACAACAAGATGTGAAATATTATTTTATTGCTACTAGAATTTACTAACTATTCTTCAGGTTCTTTCATGCAGTATATGAATTACCTTTATCATAGTCTATTTTATGGTTCTAGTAATTATGTCTTACCAAGCAAGGTGAAATTCTGGCTCCCCTAGAAGCACCAGACCCTTATTTTGTCAAATATTTTCCTATTTGCAGACTTTTACTTAGTGTCTTAACTGTCAGTTATAAAAGAAGATGATATATAAGCCAGAACTACTGTATCTTGTGGTTAACCTCTGTGTCCCTGACTTGGCATGACATACTATAATGAAATTTGACTGGAAAAGGATTTCACTATGAAAATGCTTTGTGAAGGAAAGAAAGCAAAGAATCAGAGGGGAAGGTAACAGCACTGTGTGCACAAGATACAAACATAGAATTATTTATGGCAATACTTATAAGCCATTATTATTCAGTGTTTTCTTCCTGTATGGCTGGAGGATATTGAGCTTCCTTTTGCTGGGCTAAACATCCCCAGGTCTCTCAACTGCTCCTCACAGGACTTGTGCTTCAGACTTTTCCCCAGCTTCGTTGCCCTTCTCTGGACACACTCCAGCCCCTCAGTGTCTTTCTTGCCATGAGGGGCCCAGAACTGAACAGAGGATTCAAGGTGTGACCTCACCAGTGCCCAGTACAGGGAGACAGTCACTGCCCTGGTCCTGCTGGCCACACTATTGCTGGTACAGGCCAGGATGGCACTGGCCACCTTGCCCACCTGGGTACGCTGCTGGCTCATATTCATATGACCGTCAACCAGAAGTCCCACATCCTTTTCTAGTGATTCCAACTTGGCTGATTTCCGCAGATAAGTGCAATAGAAAGGTATCTATCACAGTGGATGCATTTGTACTACACTTTAGTCTGCTTTAAAAATTATTTGGTGAAACAAACAGACCCTACTCACAGCTCTCTCAGCTGGATTAAAGTTTCCTATATCTGATATTTGTGTAGGTGCTCTCCCTAGAGCTTCCTAATGTCATTTACTTCAGGGGCTCTTGTACCAACAGACTTTGTAAAATGAAGCAATTTTTTTATTTCCCTTTGACCTTTCATTGGAATGTGTTGGTTTCCATTTTAAGCTACTTCAATTTTTTTTTTATTATGGAAATCTGAAAGTTATGATTTCTATACTTCCATAAAAATGAACATTTTTTTACTAATTTTTAACATTAGTTAATATTTTTAAGACTTTTGAAGTACACTGCATCCCCCTATACATCCTAACTTTCTTTCCCATTTTAACCTATTCTTGTCATAAATGTTTCTGGTATTTAGGGAGATCTTTATTTTGTTTTGCATTTTGGTCTGAATTGATTTACTTGTAAGTTTGTGAAGATGATATTAGCCTTAGCTTATCCTATGCTAAACTTCTATATAAATATACCTTATTCCTTTAATATTTTTCAGTATCGTTTTATGTAGATAATCTTGATTTTCATGAAGAAAATGGCAAATAGAGTTACATCTACTGTTGTGTTGGCTGCAGAATCATAAAATGATAGAATGATTTGGGTTAGGAAACCTGTGCCCCACCACTCTAATAGTGAAGGATTTCTTTGTAGTACCTAATCTAAATCTTAAAAGCCGTTACCTCTTGTCCTGTTAAAAAGTCCTTGTAAAAAGTCCCTCTCCAGCTTTCCTGAAAGCCCCAATTAGGTACTAGAAAGCTACTATAAGGTCTTCCCAGAACCTTCTCTTCTCCAGGTTGAACAACCCCAACTCTCTCAGCTTGGCTTTCCTCTGGGCTCGTCCCAACAGGGCCACATTCTTCTTATGTTGTGGGCCCCAGAAATGACACTTGGAAGCTTTTGATGTGTATTGGAAGAGTCACCTCTTTGTCTGCTCCTGCACGTCTTATTACAGTGCGTTTTTTCAGTATGCCAAGAAGGTACTTTACTTTCTCACTTGCTTCAGCTGCTGCTTCATGGCTTGTGCCTGCAACTTTTCTACCTCCCAGATTTATCAGATAATATTATTTAAATAAGTTGGTGCTGTGGTTATTCTTTGACTGGTACTGGTTTGGATTCTAAACATAAAAATAGTTGAAATGTCTTTTCCTTTGTTCATTTCTCAATACATTAATTTTGTCCAGAGCAACACTTTAAGGATGTGCCTTGGAGAACCGGTGCCACCAGTGACAGAGCACTACCAGGAATTCTGTCCAGCAAAGGTACCAGCCAGGAACAGTGGTGTGAATCAGAGGGAACTTCCACACATATCAGCAGTAATTCAACTGAGCAGTGAACTCTATTACCAGAGCTAACTGTTTGAAAATGGAGTTTGTACAGTGATCATCAGCTTCCTTAGGCATAGATTTCAAGTGAGATGACAGATACACTGAGATATGATATCCATGCAAATAGAACAATTTTGTCAGTCCTCCTATGGCATGATGGATGATCCAGTAAACTTATTTTTATGGCATATAAGTGCCAAGCAATCTGCAAAAACTACTCTTCACTAATTCCAGTACAACCTTTATCAGTGTTGAAGAAAGACACACAAAAAACTATTTTTAAGTGGGAAATACTAGTCTTATGCTGTGTTCTTCACCTTTTCATAGCCTTTCTGAAAGGTGAACTTTTAGGTCAATGTGAAACACTAAAGTTGAATACCAAAAGCTTTTATTAAAAAGTTAATAATGGTTTGTGTTCTACAACACATGGCATTCCTATTCTGAAATTTAAGGGGTCAAAGTACCAATATTAAGTGCACTACTGTATCAAAGGCTGCTGACAAAAGCTTTTAAGACATGGATGTTTTTAGTCTACCATGATCAACTAGAAAAACTGCATACACCTTTTTTTTTTTCCCCTATGGAGTTATACTTACACATAAAAAAATGGAATAAAACCATGCAATATCAGCAAGGATGTTGGAAGCAGAGATTTTCTCTTCTTTTAGTTAGCCACCTAAATGCATTCTCTACATTCTATTTCTAGAGCTGTCACCATATTTATTACTTCCCATTGCACTGTACCCTTCTGCAAAAAAAACCCCAAAATAAACCCAGAAAAATGATCCATTTGAAGGTTATACACCCACCATTCCCCCAAAAGATGAACATTTCCCTCTGATCTGTGCTCTTTATTTATTTATTTTCTCTGTCTGTTATATATCTGTAATAGTTTTCACTGAAGTGGGGTTCTTTTCAGGATCAATGGCCATGTGATTTTCTGGGAATGACCTTGCTTGGCTCCTGATCATTTGTCTCAAAATATGTTTAGAAAAACAATACTTTGTAAGAAAGCTCGTTGAATTCAGAATGTGACTTGTCTACAGTTATGTATGTAAGAATCCTAAAATTCAGAATAAACTGCAGAATGTGTGGAATTTGACTATGAATTGGTTGTTTTGGGATTTTTTTTTTTAAAGTATTCAGAGCAGCAGATAACTATATAGAATGACACAACAGCAAAATCTGTGCAAAGAATGGCTGGAAAGTGTATGCAAATGTTTATTTTCTTCAGCAGCAAGGGACTAAACCTGTCCTTTTGATTTTCTCCTTGCTGTTTATATTTTGTGTTTCAGTGTTGTGTGTTGGCTTTTACTCTGAGACACTCTGAGCATCTTCTGTATCTCTTACACGCACATCTGCAAAAATGTGAGAAAACTGTCAAACTGGTGAGTACATACTTGTTAACCCAACAAAATGCTAAAGCTTGGTAAATGCTTGCTCAGAAAATAACTTACAGTTATTTTATTACTTTTGGAGACAGTTAATTTCGGAAGGATGTTTGAATCTACTGACGTAAAAAAAAAAAAAGGAGAAATTTCTTTGAAATAAGGGGTTGTACATGTAAAAAATACTTTTCTTATACCAGTCTGAAAATTTTCCATTGCCAACTTCAATTTTCTTTTTCATCTTACAAGTTGATACAGTGAATTATCTTCAAGTGAAAATGTGAGCAAAATCATCAGTACTCAATAAAACTCATCTAGTAGGAGTTAAATGATTTTTATTACATTATAACTACTCTGAACTTTCCTGCAGTGAGGAGCACATCTTGCCTTTGTTTTTTTAATTCTGCTGGTTTTTAGTATATGATTAAAAGTACTTAAAATTTTTAATATTCATAATTTCAAGGTACCTTTTATGTTCTGGCAGACATAGCTCTTTAGAGCAGTTGTAATTAATCCTTATGTCATGAAACTTCTAAAGTGGACAAAAATCACTAACTTGTTTGCTCCTCTCATGGTCAATGTCTCGTTCCTCTGTTTTGAAGGTGTTTTGGGATAAAAACAGCATATTCACACACAGGAAAGAAAAAGAAAATTCCCTTCTCCAATAAAATGTTGGATCACAATACTTTTGAGATGTTTCACCTCACCTTTCAGTTAAATGAAAATATTGTTCCCATCATAAATCTTGAGGGAAAAATATTTATTTCAGAACATGGTTTCGAGGCTAAGGTCTTGTCATGTATTATAACTACAGACAACGTTAATTAAATGTTAGTTTATTAAAATGCATAGCCCAAGGGACCACAATGTGCCGTGGCTGTCAAGGAGTGCAGAATTTGTATAGTCCTAACAACTGTATGTGTTTGCAAGGCAATGTTTTAGTGGTGATGGTGGGGCTGTGGGGATGGTTTCTGTGAGAAGCTGCCAGAAGCTTCCCCTGTGTCCAATAGAGCCAATTCCACTGTCTCCAAGATGGACCTGCTGCTGGCCACAGCTCAGCCCATCAGAGATGGTGGTTGCAGCTCTGGAATATCAGATTTAAGAAGGAGGGAAGACTAGGGTAGCACAGCAGCCAGAGAAAGGCGTGAAAATGTGTGAGAGAAACCACCCTGCAGACAACAGGGTGGGAGAAGAATGGGGAAAAAGAAGTGCTCCAGGAGCCAGAGTGGAGATTCCCCTGCAGCCTGTGGTAAGTTTTAGTTCACTGAATGTTTTATAAATGTCAGTGACAATTCCAAATGTGGCTGGTTAAATGGAAAGAGATATCTGTGAGTTATGTGCTGCCTTGGCCAAGTGTTTCATTCCAGGGTAGTCAGCAAAGCTGTGCCAAAAGGGAGTAGCAGAAGGAAACTTGCTCAGAAGATGCCTTGTGTATATTTTAGAGTGTAATAGTGTGCCTTTTCTTCCAAAACTGTGAGCCCAAGCATATCAAAATACTACATTAGGTTTTGTGATTTAGATTAAAGAAAAAAATCCTTTTTCTGATGTGTTTTTGTTGTCAGGAAAGGCTTGAAAAATAAAAACAAACATAAAAAGAAGAATAATTTTATATAATTATCACTCCACTTTTTAACCTTTGTGTAATGCTCCTTATTTTCAACACTCTTACTTTTGTAATTCCACAAGCTGCACTCTCTAATATCCTTTAATTATAGGTCAGGTTGTTTTTCAGTCAGTGTTAAGAGTACTACATTTTTTTTATCCAACTCATTATATTTCAGAAAGGCACTGTTCTGCTCTCTTTCTGGTTGTGTTAGACAACGTGTTTTAGGCCAAATGTTTTTGTCTCTCATTCCTTGAACTGTTCCATGCTATATTTCAGTATTGAGTGAGAATAATCACTTTCAGGTATCTGGAAAAAATATATATATACACACATACATATATATATTTTTGTATTAGTTATTAAGTTATTGCTTTAAAATCTGTGATTTTTTTTTTTATTAGTTAAAAAACTTTAAAACCTCCTGCTGATACAACTCTCTTGCTGAAGAAAGGCTTTGTAAGTATGTTGTTTTCTTCTGTGGACAAGATAGCTTAAACTTGGTGACAAGTAAAGTTAGTTTCAATATAACATTAAAAGAAGACATATCAGAAGACATTCAAGATTAGGAGGTAGTATAACAGTATGACATATATTCTTACTTCCATGATGCTCAGGCTTTATTCAGATTTTTATTCTAAAACAGTGAATATTGATGTTAACAGAGGTGTATTGCAGTGCAGTGGACAGTGAGTAGTTTATGTGTTAGAACATACCCATATTGTCTTCATTTAAATGAATTCAGAGCCTTATTTTGTTAATTAGATTAGTTGATTAATTTGGAAATACTTGAAGGCAACTGAGAAAGGTACAGGACAACAAGATGTGAACTATTATTTTATTGCTACTAGAATTTACTAACTATTCTTTAGGTTCTTTCATGCAGTATATGAATTACCTTTATCATAGTCTATTTTATGGTTCTAGTAATTATGTCTTACCAAGCAAGGTGAAATTCTGGCTCCCCTAGAAGCAGCAGACCCTTATTTTGTCAAATATTTTCCTATTTGCAGACTTTTACTTAGTGTCTTAACTGTCAGTTATAAAAGAAGATGATATATAAGCCAGAACTACTGTATCTTGTGGTTAACCTCTGTGTCCCTGACTTGGCATGACATACTATAATGAAATTTGACTGGAAAAGGATTTCACTATGAAAATGCTTTGTGAAGGAAAGAAAGCAAAGAATCAGAGGGGAAGGTAACAGCACTGTATGCACAAGATACAAACATAGAATTATTTATGGCAATACTTATAAGCCATTATTATTCAGTGTTTTCTTCCTGTATGGCTGGAGGATATTGACATTTTAAAGCCAAGTGCTGACTGACTGGTAAGAACACTTGATTGTATGCATTTGTGTACCCATGGGGAGATACATCACAAGGACTAGAGGTGAACAGAGAAAAAACATTTTATTTTCCAGGAAGATTATGTTAAGTTTGATGTATTTTTCTACCAATTTGAATGACCTTCTATCTATTTTGGGGCAGATTACATTGAGCTATCAGCAACAAGCAAAAAAACCCTTTTCTTTAGGCAGGCCTGTGGAATAAGCTGTTCTGGAATCGTGCAATCTAGATGTTTCTGTACTTTTGACCAGCAAAGACCTTTGAGGCATCCAGACGAGATGCCTCTTATCAGGCTCATGAGTACTATTTGGTCTGGCAGGTAAAATGTTTAGGAGATCAAAGAAATTTGGGGTCTTCAGCACGTCATGGCTGGATTACAAGTAAAAAAGTAAATGGGAGTGACTGAAATCTTTGTGATGAGAACTAGAACCTTGAGCTCAGTTCCATCTTTCTCCCTCACCCCCCATGCATCCCAGCATGTGAGTGTCTTCTGTGCTCTATCAAAGGTGCAACATATAGACTTTATTTCTCTCGTAATGGTGAGATTCCAGGATGGTCCTCCCTAATGATGGAAAGGTTATATGCTGTCATGATGAATATCAAATGAATCTGCCACTGCCCATTCAGTTAGTAAGATGTCTGAGGCACAATTTCAGCTGTTAACATTAGGCAAGGTAAGATATGCTTTGAGCAAAAGCTGATACTCAGCTTCAACAACACTTTGCATTATATTTTACTCACTAAAACAATCAACACACTGTACCAAGGAACAAAATTTACATTAGAGATAGGTAACGTTTACAAAAAAACAACTTAAAAGATAGAAGTAAATTATGCTATTCAGATTCTGCTGTTGGTTTTCAATATTGCTTTCAGGAAAAACACAGCTGGTTGATACTGTAGAAATACAAGGGAAACAGTGTAGGTGAACTCTGCAATTGCCAGTCTCTCTAATCTCACTCACTCACAGTACATTTTTGATTTTTTGTTTGTTTGTTTGTTTGTTTCTTTTTCGTAATTGAATTCTCATTGGCTGAAGGTGAAAAACAAAATCTTTGTAGACAGACTCAGCCCAAGATCTGGGACTGATGGTGGTCTCTCTTGGATTGAATGATCATTTTTAAAGTCTCGGGACTAATGATTAGCGTGAGACATCATAGATATTACCCTTTGGTGTCAGATGCTTTTCAGTTTTGTAATCTGATTTGCAAACCAATATCTTAGAAAGTACTTTCCCAAAAGGTTAAATAATTCAGTGGTTTTATTACTATGGCTAATTTCATTTCTGTTATAGTGGAGTGCAATGTATATTGCCCTTTGTTTGTTCTGCATAAAAATATTGAAATATGAGTATTGACCATCTAAATACTGTGCTTTAGAAGAGCATTCATAACTCTGTTTTTACAAATAATTTGTTGTGAAATTATTACACAGTGGTTTTGAAAATGAAGTATTTGCTGTGAGAATTGTTTTTCTTTTAAACTTTGAATTGGCACAGTGAGGGAGATCATTGTCCATCCAGCCCAGTGGCTTGTCCCCAGCAATACCCACTAGCAGATTCTAGTCAAAGCATGGAATGCCAGAGCAAATCAGAGAAGCCCTTCCCCCTTCAACTTCCAGCAATAAGCAGATTAATGACTTTATTAGCCAGCGGCTACATCAAACCACTGTATTTGGTGGCTGTGAATTGATATCTCTTGCATGAACTTATCTCATCTTCTCATGAATTCATTTAGACTTTGAGTCTCTTGTGAGTTTCACTGTTTAATCACATTTTGCGTGGAGAATGTAATTTCTTCTGATGACTTTGAATTGCTGACTGTGACTGTGGTAGTATCACAATTTTCCTTTTCTGTGCTATGAAAAATAAGAAGTAATTGTTCCATGTTCGATTTTGTGTATATGGGCTGTACTATTCTAGGCATCTATTCAATTCCTCCATAATCGCTTTTTTCCCTCCTCCAAAGCTGAAGAAATTAAATTTGTTTACTCATTTCTGAATACAGAAACTATTCTTTATAGAATCACAGAACCAGAGAATGATTTGGGTTGGAAGGGACCTTAAAGATCATCTCGTTCCAACCCTTTGCTGTGGACAAGGACGCTTTCCTCTAGACCAGATTGCTCAGAGCTCCATCTAGCCTGGGATTGAACACTTCCAGAGATGAGGCATCTATAGCTTTTCTGGGCAAGCTGTTCCAGGGCCTCACCACCCTCACAAGGGAGAATTTATTCCTGATATCTAACCTAAATTTTTCCTCCTTCAGTTTGAAAGAGGGGAAATTCATCTGTCCAGTCGGCTTCTCTTACCCACCTCTCTTTTCCCCATTTTCAATTTGGCCTGTTTTGGGAGGTAATGACCATAACTATGTGCAGTATTGATGTCAGGGAACGTTGTGCTCCATGGATTTTGACGTTAATAGTGTCAGGATTTCTTTTTCCTTTGTCCTCAGTCACTGATAGCTCCTCACATCTTATGGACCTCAAACTCAACTGAGCACTTACTACACTAAACAGGATGAGAAACTATATTTTTCCTTTTTTTTTTTTTTCCTGTTTCAAACATAAATCTCTTCTGTTACAATCTAATTTAATGGGATTTTGTTGATTTTTCAGAATAGCCTCATGTCAGGGCAATACAAAGTTTAAAAGCTTCTCACAAGCATCTCTTATTCCAAAGAGAGAGATTAAAAAGAGGTGGGAGAGTAAAATTAAGTATAAATTATTACCAAAAAAAACCAAAACCAAACAAAAAAACCCAAGGAAACTCTGCAGTCAGGCAGAATTTGCCCTTGACTGGAGTTTAACATTCAGTGATAAAAGGTTAGGAGTGAGACATGCTAAAAAACTGAAAAACTGAGATCCTTCACAATTTTGCACAGGGATAGAAAGCAACAGGGTAGGTGTAAATTAATACCTGCTGTGTAAATTGCTGTTAGGTAAAGTAGTGTATATGGGAAAATAGTTGTTTGTGTTTTTTTTTTACTTTGGCTTCTGGAGACCATTGGGATTTTGACACTAACATGTTTGTGTACTTAAACATAACTAAAGGAAAAAACCCTTGTTACCAGCTCAATAGGACAAAATGCTACTTCTCCTCCAGTGAATATTGTATTTGAAACACATGACTGATTGGTTCAGCTCCATGAGAAGAGCTGACTTCTTTTATCAAAAGGAAAGGAAAAAAGATGAGAAGGAGAAGGGAAAAGAAAAGCAAAGAAGCTGAAAAGGAAAGGTGGAGAAGAGAACAATTCTGTTCTGTCTCACTCTCCTCTCCTTGAGAAACTAATGGGATGTGCAGCTGCTACCTCTTCTTTGAGGTTAGCACTCTATAGGACTTTGAAAGTGTTTGTTAGATTTCTTTTATTAAAAAGAGGAATAAAATGACTTCTGAAATCTGGTGATTGCAATGGGTTAAAAATAAATGGATTAATAACGAAGCTGTCCTCCAACCCATTGAGTGCAGTGGATATTTTATTGGACTTACTCTCAAACCATCAGCTTTTGACAACTGTTAAAACTGTAAATGAATTCAACAAAATTCTCAAAAAATATGTACATTTTTCAAGGTGATTTGGACTTTTATACTTCTGAGGCAGCTCCTGGACTCTGCATGTGGGATCTCTACCCACAGTCCTTTTTCCTGCCTTCTGCTTTCTTCAAGGAGCTTCTCAGTCTAATGCTCCAAAACATCCTCCTTATTTTAGGAATAACCCTTTCCCATGTAAGAGATGTAACACCTTTTAAGGAAACAGCACACACAGTCCACAGTGGGGGCACAAAGAAATTTTATGTTATGATAATCAGTAGGTTTACATAAATATCCAAATGATAATTTTTAATTTCTTGTTACTGCAATGGGCATACATATACATACTCTCATTCTGTGCTTACACTAGTCTAGAAAACATGAGGATCAGAGACCGCCATCTCCAGAGTGATTATTGTAGAATAAGTTGAAAAACCACTCTGGTTTATTCTGTTTTTTTCTTGTTGGCTTGCTACTATTTTGGTTTTTTTCACTAGAAAAGAAAGAAAAATAAGTGGAGATATTAGATAATATTTGATATCAGGGTTAAGAACAAGAAATACAAGGAAGTTTATATATAAATATATAAAAGACAGTTTTTTGAATGTCCTTACTCATGTCTTTGTGTATAGATCCATTTTCTGAGCCTTCAAGTGCAATAGATGTTTAAAAATAACGTGGTTTTCAAGGTCTCATTGTATTTCCCTTCAAGTTCTATTTAGAGAATAATACTTTTTTCTCTATGAAAATATCTTCAGTTAGGATGTTTCAGATCTCACCATTATTAGAAAATGAAAAGAATGGATGTCGTAAACCTGAGTGGCAGACTGTTTGGGAGAAGAGGAGCTCTTCTTTCATCAGGGATTTAACTTCAGATGGGCATGAGAGAAGTCAACACAAGAATATGACTAACTTGGTTACAAACTTGAAAGGTTTCACAGGAAACTGAGTGCATCCTGGATGCCCCAGAAAATTTGCTCACATTAAAAAAACAGCATATGTGAAACTTTGTTCAGATACACAATTCAGAAACTGGATGAAGGGAAAGGAAGAAGGGTGCTTAATTTCTGGCAAATAACTTACAGGGAAGAAATTTGAGTGTATGCTGTTCTCTTAAGCTAGAATCAGAATTCCAAGTTGCACCATGTTTGAACAGAAAGTGAGTGTTGTGTAATGTCTGTGTAATCACTTCTAGTTCTCAAATCTGAAGTGTTGTTTTGCAGTGTGTCATGAAGTGAATTACTGTTACCAAGTTATTAGGGTGTATAAGTGTGAAGATGTGTATATACAGTCAGCAACCTGTAAAACTGCTCAGGAGAATCTTATTTAAATACCTCAGGATAGCACCACACAGAAGCATATCAGATGATAGGCATGAGACTGGGAATGAAATGAAACAGGCTTACTAATGTCTTTTAAACAAATCTAGCAGAAAGACTTGATGTCTGATAAATTTGTTTATCTCTGCAAATACAGCTGCTGAATGTCTTAATTCTTCACTTTAAAAGAAAGTGTCTGTGGTAAATTAATAAGTCTTGATATACAAGTATAATGACCAGCTTTTTTTCCTACTCCTTTTCTGCAGTGTAGCTTCACTTTCATCTCTTCTGGAAAACAACTTACAATTTAATTATTACAAAAAGTCAAGAGGATTACTTAATGGAAGAAATAAATCAGCAATGTTATTAGAGCATGAAATCAAGTATATTGAATGTAAAACAGAACCCTATATTATGTTTAGCTCACATGAGTAGGCTTATTCAAGTCAATGGAAAGATGTGCATAAATAATACTTTAAGAACTAAGTCCTTGAATAACTCTTTGTAGTATCTGGACATAATACCCATATAGAAAATCCAATGGTATAACAGTAATGTTCGCTGCTCCCTTGTTATTTTCTTAATGTGTAACTTGGTTTTTTTGAGCTGGTTAAATCTTCCTGTATAATCTTATTCAGAAAACTCCCTAAGCCTGTGCTTGAGTCTGTCTTTTTTGGTAAACTCAAGAACCGCAGAATTTGCCTGCACTGGATAGATATTTTTGGATGTGCTCTGATTCATGCATCCTAGTAAGGACTGTGGACTGTAGGCAGAGAAACTGTAGTAAGTCAGATATGTCCTGAGTAAAGTGTTTATGAAGAATGGGAGAACGTCATCATTGCATATGTGTAACAAGATTTGTGAGGAAACACTTCCACTTATTCTGTGTGTCTCCAGTGAAGCAAATATGTACAAGCTAATTACACAAGAAATTAAATACAACATAAAAAGGAAAATGTTGTCTAATGAATTCTTTGTCCTAAGCAGCTGCAAATTATTTAATAAAATGTATGTGCTCTGATACTCCTGCACTGCCAGCTACATTAAGATACTCCACAAGTAGTCTCTTGCAAATTAATACACGTACTTAAGTAGGACCATGCTGTTCATCATGAAAAACAATTTCAGCAATACCATAGGAATGGATTAATTGGTAGTCTTTGTTTACTCTATCTCAATTCCTTTACTACAAAAATCTATTTCCTGTATGCAATAAGTCACTTCATAGTAGAGAAATTTCGCATGGAGCATGATAACATGCTATAACCCAGAAAGAAATTTTCAGATACGCTGTTTTATTGACTTCTCACTGACTGGAATTAGATCTCCATATCTTCTTCATTGGAGTGATCTGAAAAGAGATAATTTGACTATCTTTCTTGGTTAAAATAAGATATAAACAAATGTGGGAGGAAGTGGAAAGCCCTTTTAGTCTTAACTTTCTCATATTTGCGCTACATTTTTCCTTAGTATGTTTTATATCTTTTTAGCACTTTTCATGAGCTTCAGTTTGTTGTTTACAATAATCTTTATTATTTGTTTAACATTTCTAGTGTATTTCAGTAAACATTTGGTTTACAGAATCAATATATAAAACTTGTTAGATAAAATGATATTGATTTGAAGGTTATACTTAACAAGTAGAGCTTAAATCATTCTTTTTGTTTCTAAATGTTCTAATAGTTTGGTAGGTTTTTTTTTTTTGTCCATTGGTGTATTTCAGGTAGAAATGAACATAAATTTTACAGGTTTTAAGGAATTAAGAGACTGAGATTTGCAGTCAATACATGGGATAAAAATTTTTGTGTGAATTTAAAGATTCTACTGAAGTAAAGGCTTTTTTTTCTGTAGCACATTTTGCTCTGTTGTGGTGTTTGAGGTGGGCAGTTAGCTGGAAGGAAACCTACAACTTGTTCTTGATTCCTGTGATTCGTTGTAACTACGTCTAAACCCAAACATGAGTGTTATCCTTTGCGAGTAATAACCTGTCTTGAGTTCAAACTATTTGATTACTGTACCATTTTTGTATTTTCGGGTGGCTTTTACACAATGTTATTTCTTCCCTTTTGGTTGGGTAGTAGCAGATCATTATCCCATACATTTCCATGGCTCTTTATAAAGGTAGCCAGAAGTTTGATTTATTTCCCCCACCTCGATGTTGTATGTTTATAGTGAAAAGACTGTATCATGCAGGTTATCATAGGCTCTCTTTGCAGTCAGTGGAGAAAAATAGAGCATGATTCATCTGACCTGTTTCAGCCATTTATTCAGAGTTAGTTAGATAATTTGTGCCCAGAGGTTACATTTTTCCCTGTTCTAAAGTGAACTCAGATGACTAGCTTAAGTAGAGATGTTAAAAATCTACAATTCATTGAAGTGAAATCTGCCCAGGATTTCTTCATGCTCAATATTAACGTGTAGTCAAGAGTGAACGTGTGCTTACAGATCAGCACAATTGTACTACTAAGTTTCCCGCTTTCCTTAGCTAGTTATCTACCTTTTTTTCATAAGTGAACAAATCAGAGAAGTAAAGGATGGCATTTTTAGGAAATGGATTGCTGGCCCCATGTAGTTGACTTGAAAGGATTTAGCCCATGTAGTACAAACTCAATTGTCCACTAGAGTTTTCAGAGGAAGAGGGTCTTAATTCAGAAAAGGTGCAGAATTTTTAAAGGCGTTTTTAAAATTCTAGTCATATGGAGAATTGTTTCTAGTGTGCCTTAAGATATTAAATTTTCATGTGGGATACCTGCAGTGGCTGTGTTGACAAAGATTATTATTTCACTTGCATGTGGCAGACTGGAGGATGGAAATGTGATTTGGGGACCAAATTCTTCTCTCTGTGTCCTCTGTGCTTACCTTAGAATTGCTTATTTTGCCTTTACCTATTAAACTGGAAGAATAATTTAGGCTCTATCCATTTAAGAGTTTGGATATACACCAAAATGATGAAAGATGTGGAAGTCTGAAAGGAAACCTCAAGAATACTAATGAAACAGTGTGGATCCAGCTTCGGAGAGCAGGTAAGAGACACAGGGCATTCTTTCATGAAAGTAAACTTCTGAATATATTTACACGTACTGTACTTTATTCTGCTTAAGAAATGGCTGTCTATCAGTGTCAAAATTGTTGTAGACTGAAGGATGTGTGTGTGTAATTTCTGAGTTTTCTGTTAGGAAAAAAGTAAAGCGGAATCTAAAAAAAGCATGCTACAATATAAAGGGTGTGTATGAGGGAAGTAAAATCAGAAATATATAAATGTGGAGGGAAGAGTTTGTTCCTATGCCCTTCCAGGTCTTTATTGGATAAAAACTAGTAAAATGTATTAATCAGAAGAAAAAAACACAAGTGTGTAAAGTATTTGCTGAGAAGAAGGTAATTATTTACTAATGCTAATATAATTCCTTTTTCAGGTCAACAGATAACAAGTTAATAGGAAGGAAGTCAGTTTCCATTACAGGTTCCAAACTAATTTCTAGGGCATTGGAACAGGATGATCTTTAAGGTCACTTCCAGACCAAACCATTCAGTGATTCTGTGAATAAAAATATTGATGCTGCACCATGCTATTCCTGCTAATCCATATTTCCATGGTATGGTATGGCTTCACTCAGAGTGCCTATCTGCCATATGCAGCAAATAAAATAAAGATACCTGACTGAAAAATAACTGTTGGAATCAAATAAATTTATACTGAAAGCAGAAAATTGTTCTGAGATGAGAATATGATAAATGTTTTTAATTATTTCATATAAGGATTCATAATATTTATTTATTTTAAAATTAAAACATAAATATGATCAATTTTTTTTAAATGTATGATATCAGCAGTGATATAATTTCTGGCAATCTCCAGAAATTCCAGAAAAACTTCATTTTTCTTACACTAACCCTTGCTTGTAGATTTCAGTTCCTATGAAGTCATTGAAGATGTATAACAGAAAACCAAAATATTTGCTACACACATGGGGATATTGTTTCTAATACAAGGTGCAGCAGTCTCTCTTCAGAGTGTTGTACTTCACACAGAGAACAAAAGATGACATATATTGATCTCAGGAGTTGTACATCCTAAACGTAGCCTGAAGTCACATTTTCATTAACTTTTTTCCATCCTTGTTTCCCACAAATCTGGGAACTGGCTTCTGTATATAGTTGTTATGTAGCTGGTAAGACAAATTAACCAGCTGAAGAAGTAGATGATGCTTAAAAAATCCTCTACATGGTATATTTAGAAATATTTATTAAGACATCTTTAATTTTAGCTTTACTGAAGCAAAGAAGAATTTGGATCTGAGGAGAAGAGAGAAGGAACTGACAGAATGAAATGGAAAGCTCATACCTGATATTTATCTGCGGGTTAATGCAATTGTTCAAAAGATGTTAAATTAAAGGGCATTTCCCCCTGTGCAGCAGTGCTTTGAATTCAGTTCCCAGAGTCGCTCAAGCATACACCAATGTCCAGCATGTTGCAACCTGCTGCTTCCAAGTTCTCTGTCATCCCTACTCCCTCTCTCTCTGACTCAACCCTGATGAAGGAAAAAATGTGAGTATCTACTGCCCTCTATCAGCCACTTGCTTTTTCACAGAGGAATAGTTTATCAAACAGAAAAACTGAGGATACTGTGTTGTAATGTTTCAGGGACCTTCAGAATCATACAGGCTGGTATTAACAAACATTAGCTGAGGTTCACACTCAATCTCAGATCAGCTGGAAGTCTCAGAACTGGAGTATTACCAGCTAAGATGTGCTTGCTTTCCCTGAGCACCAGTATCACCAGTTTCAATATTTGGAAGAAGAAACTTCCCAATGGATGAAGTTCCTGTAACAAGGAGACAAATTCTGAGTTAAATCTCCGGTGGAACCACAGTGATCAGCAGGATATGAGGCCTTGTGTAGGGAAACCCTATACTAGCTGTTCCTTCAGGTGCTTATTAGGCTGAGAGGCAGCAGGTTTTGACTTCGTGTCTTCAAGTTATTCTGCATAGTAAGGTGATGAATAAAATGCATTAAAAATTTTATGTTCAAAAAACTGACTTTTTTACTTCACATGTGCTTTTCAGAAGTATGTTGAAGGGTAATTTAAATTCTTAATTAAAATTACCTCACAAAGCAGGAAAAGTTTTTAAATGGAAATGGAAGTTTTACTCCAAAAAATGCAGGTATTTCAGGCTTTGGTCAGTGCTTCAAGAATCACTTGCCTCTGTTTTACTTTATTCTCCAGCTACACTTGATCTTTGTTCTGTGGTGTTGCTCTTCATATTAAACCCATAACTACTATCATTGTTCCCGTGAGACACTTGAGCAGAAACAGAAATGTTGGAATTTTATATTTTCTCTTTTATCACAGAAAATTTACTTTCTTATACCTTAAATATTATTATTTTTTTTTTCTCTTTAAGCCTTTAAGCTTTCCCCTGATTTGGTCTACGAAGTGGTGGAGAGGCCTTGCTGGAGTGATGGGTGGGGGGCTGAGGCTGAGCACCTTCTCCTTCCTCAGCTGAGGGTGTGAGAGAGCAACTTGCATCACCTTCTCCTTACAGGAGACACAATAAAGTAAGAGGCAACTCTTTGTGGTGCTCTTCTCGTGCTGCCTTGCAATACAATGCATTTTTGAACTAATGGTAAATCTAGCAGAGGTGATAGGAGCACACTGCTTTTATGTCTCTCACAGGCTGTGCATACATAACTCCTCTGCTCAGCTTCACAGAAAAGGTTTCCTTTCTTAGGAATATCTGGCAGAAAGCCTCGCTCTTGGGTAGGAGAAGCAAATGAACTTGGCATTTCCCTCATGTGACCTTGAAGTAGAAGCATGTGGAATGTACGATACTCAGTACGCACCTTGAAAATGTGGATTCTCTGTATCCCGGCATTTAAGACCTCTTTAAAGTTTATTTTTCCCTTGAAATTAATTTTTCTTTAGAGAAATATATACTTCCCCTGAACATGATGATGTTGGAATACAGTTAGTATTATATTCAGCACACGTGTGCATAAATAATCTGGTGAAAAAACACGTCCACCAGTTTCTTCAAATGTGGCAGCCTGATTGTGTTATGTTTTTAAGTGTGTATAAATATCTGATTTTGCACAGTGGTTGCACTGTGCAACCCAGAGTCAACACTGGGTTGACTCTGTTTATGTGTTGTATGGATGATGGCTAGGAATTTCTATGCCAGGAACTATTTCATTGCCAGTGATCAGCCTGACAATCCTCATGCTCCTCAAACAAGGGAGGACTGTCTGAGAGGATTGATTACGGAGAGGAATTTGGCTACAGTTGTGAAAATGTGACTTGTAACTCTTGTTCCTTGTCCATTACAGTGCTTTGTCTTTTTCCTCTGTAGTACTTTTGTTGCATTCCTCCCCTCTGAGGGTACCTTGAGTACAATAACCTGGTTTTTGTTATCATCCTTTTCTTCTTTCCTTCCCTTCTTCATCTTCTGCTTGTCTGCAACTATTTTCAAAGCACTGAATAATTTTCTCAATGATTTGAAGATATTATCTGAGCTTATTCCCATACTAAAAGAACACATATGATGGTAAATGATTGCGTTAAATATGCAGTGATCTTTTAATCAAATTTCTGAGTGACTTTTTATTTGTGTTGTCTGTTGATACTGTTAGTGGTGAAATTAGTCTTTATATTTTCATTTTTCTATTTTATATTAGGAGATATGACTGATATATTAGTTCAAACCCCACAGCCCTTGGTGTCTTTGAAGAAGGCCTTGTTGCTCTCTAAGAGTTGGAGATTCAGGCTCTCCAAGCACTTACTGAGCCATAATATAAAAACCATCAATGTTTGGTGATGGGTAATGTCAGCTGCTGTAGTCAAGTGGTCCAAATAAGCTAAATAGGTCAAAATACCAATATCATAAGAATAATCCAATAGCCAGTATTATCTCAGTTCAAAATACTTTGTGGTTTATTTGACTTGGGGTTGTGAAGTAAGGCTATCCTGTTCTTAAAAGGTCAGCAACAAAGAAGAAATAGAAGAATGTGTCAAGAGTATGTGAGTGACTGAGTAATTATGGATTGCAGTTATACTTCTCCTTATATTTTTGTGTATTCATAGTTTAACTCTACATACGTTAATTGATGATACACATTTTTTTTTAGTCTCCTGCTGAAATGGAAACACAAGGTAGGGTAACCAGCCATTTTCTCCTCTTCGTGAAACTGCTTTTGCAAGTCAGTACCAGATTAAACCTCCTGCTATTCAGATCATTATTTCCTGAACTAAGTCCTCTGAGGAGGGCAATATTCTGCAATCTCTCCCTGCCTTCTCTTAGAGAGGATGTTATTTTCAAAATACTACAGGCAGCACAATGAATATTCAATGAGAGGTCTTCCTGTGACACTTGCTTCCTCTGTGGAGCTTTAAGACTGCTTTTAAAAGCTGACAGAGGAATGGTATTATGTGCCTGTAAAAGCAATGAGTTTCATTTAAGGAGGTATATATTAAAGCTGTTGTAGGTGGCCTGATTAATGTAACACCTCAGTGAATTTATTATTTTTTAAGAAGCAGCACCAAGGAATATTTTATGTCAAAAGTATGTATCAGGATTGATCCTCCTGTTGGAACCTCAGTTTTATAGCTAAGTTTCTGATTCTGTCAGCAAAACGGATGTCACTTCTTCATTGGATTTTTTAATTTAAAAATCTATACAGGTTTGAGGTTATGTATATATTTGTATTTATCATAGAATTGCACTGTAACTAAGAAGAACATTGTGGCTTTTATCAGGAATTAGTAAAGTTCAGATGTGTAACTATAAAGATGAAAGAAAGTAGACAAACTGTGTTGAGTCCATTTAATCATTAGGATTCTTCAGAGAAAAATATATCTATCACATACACAATAATTACCAATAAACTGCAGTGCTGTACTGAAGAAAAACAGTGTGGCCTAAAAAAAGGAATGTATTATGTGTCATTTAGTTAATGCTGCATTAAGCACACAGTGCCAGGAACTCCCTTGCACAGATGTTGGAGATTCCTGTGAAATGTCCACTGTGTGTATTTACACACACACAAACCCAGATTTTTATATATTTATATACTTTTTCTTCTTCCTAGGTGAAAACTCAGATGCACAGTGGCCACACAGACACTAACAGCTTGGTGAGTTAGGAAAAGATTAGTGAGGCAAATCATTTCATCTGCTCAGGAGAGTTAACTAAATTGCTTTAAACAAAGAGTTGTCACGGGCAGAAGGAAATCTGAGAACTGCTGGTAGCTAAAGTATTTCATTCCTTGAATCCAACTTATAAGAGCTAATGGACAGGGGACTTGCGGTCTCATGCAGTGGCACCCTAAATAGAAAAAGAGTCGGTGCTGGAGGAAACCTGGTTATTTACAATGTTAACTGGCCTATTAAAGATGAGAGCTCCCGTGACTTCAGGGAGAGTCAGTGGGTTACCAAACACATGCTATAACTTGTTCAATTTTATTTGGAGCCGTAGTGAATTATCTTTTCTCTCAGATTCTCTTTTGCTGATTTGTTAAAATGTCTGTGTTACTCTTGTCAAGTGTATTTGTGGAGAAACACTCCATCTCCTCTGGAAAGCAGGAACAGCTTAATCGTGGCAGGATGGAGTGGGATGGTTTCTGCCCAGGAAGACAGGTTAGATACTCTGGACCAGGTTCCCTGGCAGTGGGGTTCTCTTCCTTCCTGGACCTGATCCATTGCCATCTGCCTCTGAGGTGAGGGAGCGGGGATGGAGAAGGAAAAATGAGCATGTATTTTGAAATCCTTCTTTAGCATGGTGTGTAAGGAGGTGAGGGGAATTTCTTTTGGTTTGGAAGCTTCAAATCTAAAAATGTGTTCATATTTATTACTATTATTGTTATTATTATTAAACATCAGAAGGTGATGCTGGTGTAACCTTAGCTGTACCTATAAATATCATCACATGCATGTTCAGGGAGTATGAGCCACTTTCAGTATGCCCTCAGCAGCAATTCTGGGAAATTAGAATTATTTGCTCATTGTACCTTTGAGAGCATGATGGATTGTTGGTATGCTGTGGAGCAAAAAGGCTTTGTGTTTACTGTCATTGCCCTGGGTGTGTGTGTGGCTGGTGGTCAACTACTGCCAGAACCTCGTGTTCCCCTCGGAAAAATGACAGGCTGAGGTTTCATTTAACGTGTGGGTCACTGAGGGAGAAGGGGCTGAGTGATTTTGGGTTATGGGTGGCTGTTTTTTAACATGCTTGGCATAATTCGGTAAGTAGCAGCTGTGAATAGAGTTCTGCTTATTTTTATAACCTTAAAACAGATACCGGATGTCAGTTTTAAATATACAATATCCCCAGAGTAGTGTTCCCTTTTGAATTATGAAGAAATACTTATAAAAAGGAATCTTTTCATGTAACTTGTATGACAACTTTTTTCCTTCTAGGACAGAGATTAAAGTGACCAGATAAATTAAGACTTCTAGTGCTAATGTGTCTTTAGGGTTTTTTGAAAAAGGCTTAAGGAACAAACAGAGGAAAACTTAGTGCCTACAAGCTCTGGGTGGGAGAGGTTCTACAGAATATTTCTTAGCTGTTCTCTGGAAAGATCAAGGTAATTAATGCTTTCTATCAATGCAGATAAAGGAAAATAAGTTGAAAGAAATGCGCTATTAGCAAACATTTTTAGCTCAAAATGTTACTACTGCCCCCCCAGTTCTGTGTTGGCAAGAACTCAGAATAATTTAGAAACACTTTGCAATAGAAAGTAACTTGTGGGATTTTGTTTTGGTTTTCTCCAACTTAAGCTCTGCTCTTTATGTGATTCCTTATTGCTTAAGAAAGAAAATCCAGTAAGAGACAACACAAGTGGCTTCCAAATTCTCCTCTCTCTAATCCATCTTTCCTTTTTCATAGTGAAATTACTCATAATTTTCTGCCTTAAAAGTACTTCTAGATTTATGGGGTCCAGGAAATAGAACACGCTTTTCAAAAATATTGCTACAGTGTACGGAATCTAACACTGATTAATTGTCACCACCTAAAAAATATGTTACTCACTTCAGGATTTAAGGAACACATTCTAACCTTGAGAACTGTCAGGAACACACTTCCATTGAGACCATGAAGGAAACATCCTAGTTGAACTTCTTGTTAAAGAGAAACACATTAAGATATTAGGAAAAGGTTCTTCTCCCAGAGGATGTTTGGGCACTGGACAGGCTCCCCAGGGAAGTGGTGACAGCACCAAGCCTGACAGACTTCAGGAAGGGTTTGGACAACACTCTCAGGCACAGGGTGTGACTCTTGGGGGTGGTTCTGTGCAGGGCCTGGAGTTTGATGGTCCTTGTGGGTCCCTTCCAATTCAGGATATTCTGTGATTTTATGATGCTATGAGTTAATTTGATGTCTTCAGAACAGAGAGTAACTGGACAATGGTCATACCTGCCTTGGTCATACCAGTAAAGAGTCCAGGAATAACGTTAACAGGTTTCATACCAATGGATCTATCTGAAAGCTTGATGATTATAAGTATAAAGCTGGTGTGGTTTTTTTCCTTCCTCTCCTCTTCTGCATTTTTTTTTCAAGCATTGTCTGTACAAGGATCTATTACAAACCTCCTCGTTTTTTGTCACTTATTTACACAGGCACTTCGAGAGAAATAATTCAAGAAAGATGCAGTTTTATGAAGCAGATCTAATCATTGTTTAGGAATTGAATGATGATCTCTTCTTTTCAGGAACATATGGGTAGAGTGAAATAAAATATTGCTAATTAATGCTGAATTAGGTGAACAAGAGTAAATAAATAGATCATTCTGCAAGAACTTTTAACCATTATTATAGAAATTCACAAGCAGCCATCAGTGTCTGAATTTAGTAAGCCTACCATAATGAAAGCAAAACACATGGTCAGAAATATGACATAGTTTTAGTTTACATGAGCCAGAAATCTTTTTTCCTCTAACTTGCCATGAAATTACACTAGAAATATTTCAAGTTTCAAGAGTAAAATAACTTAATTCCAGCAAAAACTTGATGTAATTAATTCTGATGATGTATATAATGTTTCAAAAATTACAGTAAGAAATAATGGTTAAAGAGGAAAAGCTTTTACTTTTCATATGTGCTGATAGCAATTTTGTTGAAAGCTTCCTTAGTGAAATGACTATTTCTTGACTTCCTCCTTGCAGAGGAATAGCATAAAGGGTATAAAATAATTTTTTTGGAAGGAGCTGTTCTGCATTCTGTAAGCTCTTATTTCTTCAGGCAAGATGTCATGGATAGAGTTATACACTGCACGTATTTGTTCTTATAGTGAAGCTTTCAAGCAGGTTGCAGTGTGCTTGTATAACTGCATGTAAGTCACATTGTGCATTCCCACCTCTTACCTCCTGCCTCTCCTGAGGTGGTGTCACAGGAAGCTGCAGCAAAGCTGTTCTTGCTTTTGGACTCTCTGTATGGCCAAGGAGGAGAATGATCAGAATGAATCCCTTGAAAAACCACTTTAAAAGCACTTCAGTGGTGCGTAACACACTTGGTGAGAGGAGTGGTGAGGGAGATCAAACAGGTGATTTTCCAGGAAAGCACCAGTTCTCATCCCTGCAGATTTGTCAGCTGCTGTTTGGCACCCTACATTTTGTGGTTTGCAGCGCAGATTGCTTTCTGCACAGGCCTGCTGCCCCACTGTATGCGTGCAGGGAACAGTGAGGATACATTCCAACTCTACTTGAGATTTGTGCAGGAGAAGCAGAAATCACCCCCCAGTGAAGCAATGATAAATTTTATTGCTCTTTTTTTTTTTTTGTAACATGCAAAAGCACAGAAAACAAATATATTCACAGGGACTGTCTGAGGACAGTGAAACTCATTCAGCCTGATAGGTTATATGAAAGTCATTATCAGTATGTGAATTAATGGTACTATTAACAGAAGAGACAATTATTTAGGTTAATGTACTTTCCCCTTTTAATAAACACTGTACATCTTTAAACATAAAACCCTGTGATATGGTAGCCCCTTCTCATCACAATCATCTCTTGGTATTTTGACTTCCTTCATGCATAGTTCATTGCTTTTGCATTCAAATGAGAAGTATAAACAGCATAAAGTTCTGTAGGAACAAGAACTGTTTATGGTTAGTGAAAGGAGGAGAGATAATTTTTGACCTTTTTCTTAGTTTTTATAAGAACTAGAAGAAGAGATTTTGAGAAGTCTGTACTGACCTAGAACAGAAGTTAAAACCAGTAGTGACCACAGAAGCTTTCAGCTTACTTATATCTGAGAAGAACCTTGACTTTTAATATTTTAATATGCATGGAGACTAAATTTAGACAGCTTAAAGATGAAGACGCTCATCTACTTGCAGATGTCAAATGTTGGTACATATGAATTAAGTATGTTGTGTTCAATAGGCTGAAAAAAACTTGCAACTTATCAAAGTGAGTTTTGTATTCAAAGTGGACTTTTTCATTTATTCAGAGACAGCTCTTTCCTGAACTTTTCTGGGTACCCTTGTCCTTTTGTGGCTGCCTTTTGTGACTTCTGTGGGGTGACACTGACTCTGGAAGAAACTGTTTGTTTGTAGCTTATTCATTCCTCCCTATTAACAGTGGAAAAGTACCAAATGTGGAGAGTTGTCAATTTTTGCTAAATTATAGCAACTTCCTGAATAAATGTTAAATGGAGAAAAGGGAATAAAAAACATAGGGCAAAGGGGGAAAATGTATCCTTATGAGTCTGGAAGCTTTGCTCTTTTCTCTCAAACAACCCCAGGTAAGTGATGCTGCCAAAGAATCAACATATCAAGATAGATAAGAGCATTTTTTCACATCCATATAATTAGCAAGAGAGATTACAATGTTGCCTGAAGGAAGTATTTCTAAAGTTGAGCATTACTTTGAACAAACAGATAGAAGTAGAAATGTTATGTTTTTAATGCACAACAATTTAGAAGAAGATGAACAGAAAAATTTTAGCTTCGTGGACATTTTTGCTGCAGAGGTAACAAAGTTCAGAAACAAATTTTGGATTAATTGGGAATGAAAAGGGGTAGGAGTTTTTTCACTCCAGCCTCCCTAAAACTTTCATCTCAAGCACTCATCCTGTCTCATTCAAGTGTTAGACCTGCCATCCAGACTGGACACCCATAAACAACCCAACAGGAGTGTGGCTGCTCTATGGATGGTGCCACTGCCCTGTAACCTCCATGCACCCCTGAAACATAGAGGATGGAGCCCAGCCAGCAGCTGGAGCCTGGAAGTTGGAAGCTGGGTTGCCTTGAGGTTTTAAAACCGGAGATTCTCGTTTTTAGACCAATTTTAGGAAGAAAATAGTGAGTTCCTTGGGAAGTCAGCTAGAGAAATCAGGATGAAGCCAGGCCAAGTGCATGCACATACCCAGCACAGATGCTCATTTTCATGGAACAAATTAATGAAAGTGAAGCTTAATATTGGCTTTGGAAACAGCATCATCTATATTTAAAAGGAAAAAAAATATAGCAATAATCTTTGTGTTAGGGTTTGTTGCCTTTTTTTTTTTTTTTTAAGTGGGTTAATGTTCAGCTAGCTATTCGTAGGACCTAGAGAGCCTGAGCTTCAGATATAAAGAGGAAAAGAGTGAGGGCTTACATAAGTCTGTTGGAAGAATAAGAAATAAAATGAAAAAAATTAAATACTACTTAAATAACATTAATGCATGAAACAAGAATATAATAATGTTGTTCTTAGAGTTTTATCTTATGGTCATTACAAGAATACTCACTAGATAAGAAGGAAAAGCAAACATACATCACCAGCAGAGCTTCAATGACTGCCCTCGGAAGGACAAAGTAAATCTGGCCTGAAGACTGTCATAATTAGATCAGCTGTGATGACTAAACAATACAAGAGCTGATTTTAAATGTTGTCTTGTTCAAGAAATTTAAATTAGAGTTAGATGGATTAACTTTCTAGTGACAGCTGTATTCTGGACCCGGTCCTGTTCATAGTTTCAAAACCATAATTTCACAGATTTCATAGATGAGCAAATCATGCACTAATTTCTTTGAATTATTACTGTTGAGTTCCAAATTTTTTTAAGGATCCAGTATTTAGGATACCTGACCAGTAGGCTAAGGAAGGCTTTGAGGAGCTGGCTACCACACCATGTACTGCATGTTAATTACCTGAAGGAACTCTGACTTTTCAGGTTGTGCTGATGGTTTTCCAGGATAAGAAACATCATTGTGGTTCCAAAACTTAGTGACAACTAAGGGAGAATAAGAAGGGGACTTCACTTGGAAGAACTCTGTAAGTATGAGATCACCAAAAGGATACTTTTTTTTTTTTAATCTGTAGGCGTATTTCATTAAGTAAATGTAGTAATTACTACTAAGACTTGTTTCTTTTCCTTCCATTTTATTGCCATTTTGAAGAAGTTAAATGTGGCATAGCTTCTGCACCAGTAGTTGGGTCATATATATTATTTAACTGCAAACATCGAGAAAGAATTCTGACTCATACAGACCCCCTTATCAGATAGTCTTGGCTGACATTTGAGGCTGCATGGTTCTGTATTGCCAGATGACCTCAGACTGTTCTGAAAATGTGGTGTTTAATCTAGCAGTTATTTAACAACCAATTTCAAATTTCTTGCTTTGTTGTAATTTTACAGATAGTTGATGGAGGTCCTAGACCTAGCTTGGGTGTGTCAGATTATGGAAGAAGCAGTTCAATTTTTTGTTTTTTAAAACCTGATGTAAAAGTGTACATTTATGGTTATTTATGGAATATTAAAATGTTAAAAATAAATTAAAAATAATAATATATGCATTGGGTGATAATGTTAGTCACTGGGAAAGGCATTACAGATGCTACACTCGGCATACAAAATATTGAGTGTAACCATTTTGTATAAATTGAATAGTGGATATGAGTTATACATTTGTTAATTCAGGAATAAAAATAACCTTAATATTCTTTTCAGCTGAGGTAAAATACAGTTTTCTTTCTCTTACATTAGATGGAAAACTGATGAAAGTTCACGTGCCTGCTTTTATCCTTTGTGTGTCAGGTTACACATGTTACATCTAAATCAAAATGCTTACTCTGTAGAAAAGGGCTGTGATGGTTCCTATCTGTGAGATGTAAAGGGCTTTTTTGGCTTTTGTCTTTGAGCTACACTTTAAAGTGCTCCAGTAGTAATGATTGGAAAGAGATGCTTGGAATAAATTTAAATAACTGCATAAAGTGCTGCTTTCTTCTGAGATATGTTCAGTGTCGCTTAAAGTGTTTATGGTCTGTGAGTGTAGCATAGGTTTGCTGTCCCTTTTATCTGGAAATACCTAAGCAGGGCAATGCAAGGTGGCAGATTACTAACTGTGTGGGTTTTATACAGTTTTGGGGGGAAAAAAAAAGGCAAAAAAAAAAAAAAGGAGATTTATATGAGTGGTAGCACAGGATTTTCTGTGAATAGGAGAATGTTAAATCACTTGCTTGTAATTCGGGAAGACCCAGTTACTGTAAGAGATGAAACTTTTGTCAAAGACTCAGAATTTACATTCATGCTCAGTGTGTTCAACTGAGGGCTAGCACCTTCTGGTGTTAAGAGTTATTCATGGTGTTAAAGAGTTTGAAATATTGTCTGTCTCTGTTTGCAAGATAGGAGTGACTTTCACCTACCTTGTTCTGTATTAGCTTTTGGTTTAGTTGTCTCCTTGAAACCTAAAAGCACTTGTGAGCATAAGGATAAAGGAATTGAGTGGGTTTTAGCAGCTATCCCAATGTTATAGTAATTAGATTAATAGAAATTGTACCAGATTTTCATAGTAAATGCTACTTTTTGGTTGCTAAACACATAAATACATTCCTTTAGCTTGGCTCTTTTTTTCTTAAACTTTAAAATAGGAATGAGAAAACGTACAGTTAATTGAAAATTTACCTTCTAAACTGCTGGGAGCAATTTGCTCAATATTTGCTTGAACTGATGTTTAGTGGGTGGTACCTTAGACCTGCACATAAGTTTTGTGTTCAGTGGAAAAGAGGGTGAGAGTGACTACATTCAGTGTTATTCAGACGTGAAAAAAAGGACACAAATATGTTGCATAAAAATGATGCTTTCCCCATCTTGTCATTACAACTACCTGACAGTTTTGACAACCTGATCAACTTTTAGGTGAAATTAATTAACTTTTTGATCTTTACTAGGCCGTTTTTCTAGAAACAAGGAATCTTGAAGTAATTACCTCAGAGGAGGGTCTTTTGTTGTCTCTGATGTTCCTTGTGATTTTGATGGGAAATCTAAGCTAGAGAAAAACTGATTCCATTAAAATCTACAGTGTTGATCTTTGTATATCTCTCATGACAGATTATAAGAAATGTCTGACATCTAACTCTTTTATGTATTAAGTTTAATGCTTTTTAATGAGTTACATATAGTGAACAATGAGTTATAATTTGTAATGTAATTCTTTATAATATTATATAATAATTATATATAGTACATATACTTTTGTAATAAGTTTAAATTTAAAAATTAGTAATCAAGTATCAAGTTTTCTAAGATTTGTAAAAGAACATGCATCTAAAGGAATTTCCCATCTCTTGGACTTTGCTGTTGATTAAAGAATAACATGGTTAAGTAAGGAATATGCATTATTCACAAGCAACAAGCTTTTAAGATTTAAGTTATCCTCTCTTGAGAAATCCTGCTTTTTAAAACCTTGCAAAGTTGAACAATTTCATCACTCCCTGCCCATTTCAGGCCACCCCTTTCCACACTCCAGTTAAGCTTTCCAGAGACAGCAGTATAAAAACATTCTCACTATTTAAATTATTTTCTTGAGTAAAGTAAAAAAATCACAGTACTTTAATAATTTTCTGATCTCTCTAAGAAATTGTGGTTTAGCTCATGAAAAGGCATCATAGAGTGAAGAAAGTGTGTGCTGGTCTACTTGTAATGAGGAATCTGAACATCTAGCATCTAATTGAAAGTATGTGTTTTTCAGAAGTACAGTTTTTTCCCTGTTTAGATGATAACATTTTCACATCTGTCTGTAAGGAACGCAGATTAGGAAAAGTAACTACTTCCATATTTTCGTATAGATCTTAACACAAGGGGATTTGTCATAATTTTTGGCTCATTTTGCAATGAATTGAACCACCTGCAGTGAATCTACTGAAGCTTCACGGGCCTATACCCACAGTTTCTCCCTTTTAACTGAAATTTCTTTTATTGGAACAGTTTTGCAGTTATGTAAGAAAAGAGGAGGAAAGAGGTTGGAAAGCTGTATTAAGGGCCAGTGTGATGGGGTTTTTTGCATATCAAGGTGAGCTGATTGTGTTGGGGATAAAGGGAGTGTGAGATGAATTGCTGATTTGGTGGAGGGGAGAAGGTGGGACTGTAGTTACTGCCTGTGGCATGAAGTTTAGGAAACAGTGCTGGGGATGTTGAATCAATTCTGGGTAGTAGGATGATCGTGTGCTCTGGCCATGCAGCAGGAGCAGCGTCTGGAGTTCTCAGAAGCAGCAATAACTCCATTTACAGATGGGATTTGCTTCTGTCCATGGCTGCAGACAAGCAGTCACCTTATTTCCCATGTCTGTGATGGTGCAGGACAGACAAAGAGGAAGTTTCTCCTCCTGCTTTCTGTCATCTCAGCATTTTGTTTAGGATCAACAAGTTTTGAGGAAGCTGCTAATTCTTCTCATATTTGACAGGAAGAGTACATGGATCAATATTTAGGTAAACATAACAGGGGTTGTGCTTTGCGAAGTCTTTTTTTCTGCCCTGTAGATGTTCTGTTGATGCTCCCTAAGCAGCCTCAGAAAATTATGAATTAGAGCTTGTTTGCTGTGGCAGCTTCTTCAGGAGAGTCACAGCTTGCATCCAGATGGAGGCTATACCGAGGCCTCCACCCCTCACCTTGCTCCCTGTTAATTCACAATTGGTCTGCATGATACCGATTTTTGATATTTCCTAATTCTTTACCATTATCTGCTGGTTTCTAATTTTTAGATCCTTAACCATATATAATAAAATCTGGTATTAAAATAAGAAACCTATCAGTAAAAGAAAACAAAAAGGAGAAGAAAGAGGAGTTCTCAGTGATACCTCACTGCTACTTGTGTTCCTGATCTTGCTTTGGCTTGATTAATTCCACTTAATTAATACTGGTAGACTTAGTAGAGAATTTAAATATACCAAATTAGTAATTTTGAAAAAAACAACTTCTTTCTTAAGCCAATCCTGTGTATCAGCTCTTTCCTAAAAGACTTTCATACCATGTATATGGCTATATTTTCCCAACATGAGCCTAAAGTGGGAATTCCTGAGTTTCTTTAGCCTTTTGATAAATGTGACAGTCTGTGTTAGAAATGCATCAGGCATGTGCATTTTTGAATACTGGTGTAGTTTTTTCCCATTTAACCCTTTAAAGGGCTTGTTTTGTTCTCTTTTTTTTCTGTTTCTTTGCTATTTTGCAACATATTTTATGTTTAAAAGTGCATCAGTGGATGCGTAATGACAAATAAGTAATTCAAAATAATCATTGAATAAATTGAGTTATGTAGAACTGGTGTAGAATAATTAGAGGAAAATTCCGGAAGGAAAACAAAACCTCAAAATTTGACTCTGATAATGGTGTGCTGGAATTAAAATTATGAGAAAGATTTGATATTAATTTCCTAGGTGGCCTGTATGTCTTAAAAGAAGGAAAACAAAACCCAATTTCAGGCTGTAAGAGGGCTGTGTTCAAACTTGGCTGTGCAGGCCCAAGAATTGCAGCTGGAACAGAGGTGCCAGTTGATACCTGTTCCACGTAAGCTGCATCCCCAGGGTTGTAAATTGTTCCTGTAAAATCAGGCTCCATAACACTTTAGTTACACTAGAATATCTTGATCCCATCCATGGGGACCGTGGAAAAGTGTGGAACAACACCTAATCTCTAATATTCCTGAGCTAAAATAGAAATCTTGCTGTTTTACCATCTTGCTTGTGCAGGGGCAGACTCTGATTTTTCTTGACTGCTTCCAAGTGAGTAATCAAATGGATTCACCAAAATAGAAGTCAGTAAGACCCATGTTGGCAGGTGTCATTCAGCATCCAATGCTTTGAAATTGCCTTATAATTCAAAATTTTTTTAAACTATTGAGGAAAGTAATCAGACTGATTTTAGTCTTTCCTCTAGGAATCAATATAGAAAATGAGATATACTAGAAGTTATTATGAGCCTTCATCAACAGAAGGTTTCATTACCCTTTCTACTGATTTGCTGCCAGGTTTATTATTGCTACTCAATAATATAGGATGATTTTTCTAACTTTTGGCAGCTGCTTTAGTAAACTGTAGAATAATGTTGTTATAGAAAATCCCACTCATATCTAATAGAGGGGTGATGACTGTTTTGTAATGACTTTTATTAAATATCCTGTAACTAATAATACAGACAGATAGAAACTTTACAGCATTTTTTACCATCTGTTTTCGGATGTAGCATTATATCCCATCCATGTTCATCCTATTTTTAGAAATGTGTCTATTAACTATTCAGGGTCAATATTTTTCTGTTGCTGTGTTGTTAGGATTTTGAGGGTTTTCTTCTCTTTAGTTTTCAATATTGAAGAAGTCCATATTTGCCTTATTTTTGAGTGGTATTTCTTAATACCAGTCAAGCCCATTGGAAAAATAAATCTTCTCATTGCATACAGCTGCTTACATTTTGTGCAATACCAGTTTTTTCTTGTGCAATATACCCTGCAAAGGCTCTCTCAGAAATGTTGTTTAGAACTGTAGAAAATTAAGAAAGACAACAAGAATAAATAACACCCTGGAAAATTTCCAAAATGAAATACAATTAAAAATGTTTGCCTACTTTAGGACACGGAAAAGGGAGTTTAAAAGATGATTAATGTATGTGTAGTGTACTAACCAACTTTGGTGGCAATGAAGGGACTCAGTTCATTGGTCTTTAATTAACATCTCTTCAAACCCGAGAATCTGGGCAAGTGAAACAAAACTGCTTTGATTACTTTGGGATATTTCTTCCTGGTTGCAAATAGTAACTCAGGTGGCTTAACAAAGCAAGGAGAGAAAACAAGGTGGGAAGATGAGGAAGTGTAATGTATACACTTTTCCTGAAACTTGAGGCTTCGAGTTCTCCTCTCTGATGTGGTGAAGCAACTGCTGGAACAAATTGGCTTTTTTAACATGTGCTGATAATACCTCCCTCACAGTTTGTGTTTACTAGCCCCAAAGCACTTTTTGTGGCTGTTTGGTGCAGAACAGCCTCAGCCCAGCCACAGGTGATGAGCTGCCTGCCAGCCACCCCAGCGAACCACTTAATTAGCTGCTTTAGTTCTATAGCAGGATGCACAGGATTGCAGCAAAAATCCTCAGCAAAAATACAAGATAGATTTAAAAATGCATAAGATTTTAAAGTGCTTAAGCACAGGAGTGTTACACTTAAGCTTGGGCTCTGCAATCACTGCAAAACATCAGGGTCACTGTGCGTGCCAGGCCTAATCCAGCCCAGCTGTTCTTCCCAGTGCTATTGCAACTATTGTAATTTCCACTTTGCTCAGGAGTGATTTTAACAGCACTTAAAAGTGAGTTATATTTATGCTTCAGTGATTACTACCTTTCTCCAGTATTTAGGATACCTGACCAATAGGCTAAGGAAGGCTTTGAGGAGCTGGCTACCACACCATGTACTGCATGTTAATTACCTGAAGGAACTCTGACTTTTCAGGTTGTGCTGATGGTTTTCCAGGATAAGAAACATCATTGTGGTTCCAAAACTTAGTGACAACTGAGGGAGAATAAGAAGGGGACTTCACCTGGAAGAACTCTGTAAGTATGAGATCACCAAAAGGATACTTTTTTTTTTTTTTTATCTGTAGGCGTATGTCATTAAGTAAATGTAGTAATTACTACTAAGACTTGTTTCTTTTCCTTCCATTTTATTGCCATTTTGAAGAAGTTAAATGTGGCATAGCTTCTGCACCAGTAGTTGGGTCATATATATTATTTAACTGCAAACATCCAGAAAGAATTCTGACTCATACAGACCCCCTTATCAGATAGTCTTGGCTGACATTTGAGGCTGCATGGTCCTGTATTGCCAGATGACCTCGGACTGTTCTGAAAATGTGGTGTTTAATCTAGCAGTTATTTAACAACCAGTTTCAAATTGCTTGCTTTGTTGTAATTTTACAGATAGTTGATGGAGGTCCTAGACCTAACTTGGGTGTGTCAGATTATGGAAGAAGCAGTTCAATTGTTTTTTAAAACCTGATGTAAAAGTGTACATTTGTGGTTATTTATGGAATATTAAAATGTTAAAAATAAATTAAAAATAATAATATATGCATTGGGTGATAATGTTAGTCACTGGGAAAGGCATTACAGATGCTACACTCGGCATACAAAATATTGACTGTAACCAGTTTGTATAAATTGAATAGTGGATATGAGTTATACATTTGTTAATTCAGGAATAAAAATAACCTTAATATTCTTTTCAGCTGAGGAAAAATACAGTTTTCTTTCTCTTACATTAGATGGAAAACTGATGAAAGTTCACGTGCCTGCTCTTATCCTTTGTGTGTCAGGTTACCCATGTTACATCTAAATCAAAATGCTTACTCTGTAGAAAAGGGCTGTGATGGTTCCTATCTGTGAGATGTAAAGGGCTTTTTTGGCTTTTGACTTTGAGCTACACTTTAAAGTGCTCCAGTAGTAATGATTGGAAAGAGATGCTTGGAATAAATTTAAATAACTGCATAAAGTGCTGCTTTCTTCTGAGATATGTTCAGTGTCGCTTAAAGTGTTTATGGTCTGTGAGTGTAGCATAGGTTTGCTGTCCCTTTTATCTGGAAATACCTAAGCAGGGCAATGCAAGGTGGCAGATTACTAACTGTGTGGGTTTTATACAGTTTTTTGGGGAAAAAAAAGGCAAAAAAAAAAAAAAGGAGATTTATATGAGTGGTAGCACAGGATTTTCTGTGAATAGGAGAATGTTAAATCACTTGCTTGTAATTTGGGAAGACCCAGTTACTGTAAGAGATGAAACTTTTGTCAAAGACTCAGAATTTACATTCATGCTCAGTGTGTTCAACTGAGGGCTAGCACCTTCTGGTGTTAAGAGTTATTCATGGTGTTAAAGAGTTTGAAATATTGTCTGTCTCTGTTTGCAAGATAGGAGTGACTTTTACCTACCTTGTTCTGTATTAGCTTTTGGTTTAGTTGTCTCCTTGAAACCTAAAAGCACTTGTGAGCATAAGGATAAAGGAATTGAGTGGGTTTTAGCAGCTATCCCAATGTTATAGTAATTAGATTAATAGAAATTGTACCAGATTTTCATAGTAAATGCTACTTTTTGATTGCTAAACACATAAATACGTTCCTTTAGCTTGGCTCTTTTTTTCTTTCTTTTTCCTTTCTTAAACTTTAAAATAGGAATGAGAAAACGTGGAGTTAATTGAAAATTTGCCTTCTAAACTGCTGGGAGCAATTTGTTCAATATTTGCTTGAACTGATGTTTAGTGGGTGGTACCTTAGACCTGCACATAAGTTTTGTGTTCAGTGGAAAAGAGGGTGACAGTGACTACATTCAGTGTTATTCAGACGTGAAAAAAAGGACACAAATATGTTGCATAAAAATGATGCTTTCCCCATCTTGTCATTACAACTACCTGACAGTTTTGACAACCTGATCAACTTTTAGGTGAAATTAATTAACTTTTTGATCTTTACTAGGCCGTTTTTCTAGAAACAAGGAATCTTGAAGTAATTACCTCAGAGGAGGGTCTTTTGTTGTCTCTGATGTTCCTTGTGATTTTGATGGGAAATCTAAGCTAGAGAAAAACTGATTCCATTAAAATCTACAGTGTTGATCTTTGTATATCTCTCATGACAGATTATAAGAAATGTCTGACATCTAACTCTTTTATGTATTAAGTTTAATGCTTTTTAATGAGTTACATATAGTGAACAATGAGTTATAATTTGTAATGTAATTCTTTATAATATTATATAATAATTATATATAGTACATATACTTTTGTAATAAGTTTAAATTTAAAAATTAGTAATCAAGTATCAAGTTTTCTATGATTTGTAATAGAACATGCATCTAAAGGAATTTCCCATCTCTTGGACTTTGCTGTTGATTAAAGAATAACATGCTTAAGTAAGGAATATGCATTATTCACAAGCAACAAGCTTTTAAGATTTAAATTATCCTCTCTTGAGAAATCCTGCTTTTTAAAACCTTGCAAAGTTGAACAATTTCATCACTCCCTGCCCATTTCAGGCCACCCCTCTCCACACACCAGTTAAGCTTTCCAGAGACAGCAGTATAAAAACATTCTCACTATTTAAATTATTTTCTTGAGTAAAGTAAAAAAATCACAGCACTTTAATAATTTTCTGATCTCTCCAAGAAATTGTGGTTTAGCTCATGAAAAGGCTTCATAGAGTGAAGAAAGTGTGTGCTGGTCTACTTGTAATGAGGAATCTGAACATCTAGCATCTAATTGAAAGTATGTGTTTTTCAGAAGTACAATTTTTTCCCTGTTTAGATGATAACATTTTCACATCTGTCTGTAAGGAACCCAGATTAGGAAAAGTAACTACTTTCACATTTTCGTATAGATCTTTACACAAGGGGATTTGTCATAATTTTTGGCTCATTTTGCAATGAATTCAACCACCTGCAGTGAATCTACTGAAGCTTCACGGGCCTATACCCACAGTTTCTCCCTTTTAACTGAAATTTCTTTTATTGGAACAGTTTTGCAGTTGTGTAAGAAAAGAGGAGGAAAGAGGTTGGAAAGCTGTATTAGGGGCCAGTGTGATGGGGTTTTTTGCATATCAAGGTGAGCTGATTGTGTTGGTGATAAAGGGAGCGTGAGATAAATTGCTGATTTGGTGGAGGGGATTGGTTGGACTTTGTAGTTACTGCCTGTAACATCAAGTTTAGGAAACAGTGCTGGGGATGTTGAATCAATGGGCGACCTTTCTGGGTAGTAGGATGATCATGTGCTCTGGCCATGCAGCAGGAGCAGCGTCTGGAGTCCTCAGAAGCAGCAATAACTCCATTTACAGATGGGATTTGCTTCTTTCCGAGGCTGCAGACAAGCAGTCACCTTACTTCCCATGTCTGTGATGGTGCAGGACAGACAAAGAGGAAGTTTCTCCTCCTGCTTTCTGTCATCTCAGCATTTTGTTTAGGATCATCAAGTTTTGAGGAAGCTGCTAATTCTTCTCATGTTTGACAGGAAGAGTACATGGATGAATATTTAGGTAAACATAACAGGGTTTGTGCTTTGCAAAGTCTTGTTTTCTGCCCTGTAGATATTCTGTTGATGCTCCCTGGGCAGCCTCAGAAAATTATGAATTAGAGCTTGTTTGCTGTGGCAGCTTCTTCAGGAGAGTCACAGCTTGCATCCAGATGGAGGCTATACTGAGGCCTCCACCCCTCACCTTGCTCCCTGTTAATTCACAATTGGTCTGCATGATACCGATTTTTGGTATTTCCTAATTCTTTACCATTATCTGTTGGTTTCTAATTTTTAGATCCTTAACCATATATAATAAAATCTGGTATCAAAATAAGAAACCTATCAGTAAAAGAAAACAAAAAGGAGAAGAAAGAGGAGTTCTCAGTGATACCTCGCTGCTACTTGTGTTCCTGATCTTGCTTTGGCTTGATTAATTCCACTTAATTAATACTGGTAGACTTGGTAGAGAATTTAAATATACCAAATTAGTAATTTTGAAAAAACCAACTTTTTTCTTAAGCCAATCCTGTGTATCAGCTCTTTCCTAAAAGACTTTCATATCATGTATATGGCTATATTTTCCCAACAGTAGCCTAAAGTGAGAATTCCTGAGTTTCTTTAACCTTTTGATAAATGTGACAGTCTGTGTTAGAAATGCATCAGGCATGTGCATTTTTAAATACTGGTGTAGTTTTTTCCCATTTAACCCTTTAAAGGGCTTGTTTTGTTCTCTTTTTTTTCTGTTTCTTTACTAGTGTGCAACATATTTTATGTTTAAAAGTGCGTCAGTGGATGCGTAATGACAAATAAGTAAAATAAATTTGTTGTTTAATTCAAAATAATCATTGAATAAATTGAGTTATGTAGAACTGGTGTAGAATAATTAGAGGAAAATTCCGGAAGGAAAACAAAACCTAAAAATTTGACTCTGATAATGGTGTGCTGGAATTAAAATGATGAGAAAGATTTGATATTAATTTCCTAGGTGGCCTGTATGTCTTAAAAGAAGGAAAACAAAACCCAATTTCAGGCTGTAAGAGGGCTATGCTCAAACTCGGCTGTGCAGGCCCAAGAATTGCAGCTGGAACAGAGGTGCCAGTTGATACCTGTTCCACGTAAGCTGCCTCCCCAGGGTTGTGGATTGTTCCTGTAAAATGAGGCTCCATAACACTTTAGTTACACTAGAATATCTTGATCCCATCCATGAGGACCATGGAAAAGTGTGGAACAACACCTAATCTCTAATATTCCTGAGCTAAAATAGAAATCTTGCTGTTTTACCATCTTGCTTGTGCAGGGGCAGACTCTGATCTTTTCTTGACTGCTTCCAAGTGAGTAATCAAATGGATTCACCAAAATAGGAGTCAGTAAGACCCATGTTGGCAGGTGTCATTCAGCATCCAATGCTTTGAAATTGCCTTATAATTCAAAATTTTTTTAAACTATTGAGGAAAGTAATCAGACTGATTTTAGTCTTTCCTCTAGGAATCAATATAGGAAATGAGATATACTAGAAGTTATTATGAGCCTTCATCAACAGAAGGTTTCATTACCCTTTCTACTGATTTGCTGCCAGGTTTATTATTGCTACTCAATAATATAGGATGATTTTTCTAACTTTTGGCAGCTGCTTTAGTAAACTGTAGAATAATGTTGTTATAGAAAATCCCACTCATATCTAATAGAGGGGTGATGACTGTTTTGTAATGACTTTTATTAAATATCCTGTAACTAATAATACAGACAGATAGAAACTTTACAGCACTTTTTTACCATCTGTTTTTGGATGTAGCATTATATCCCTTCCATGTTCATCCTATTTTTAGAAATGTGTCTATTAACTATTCAGGGTCAATATATTTCTGTTGCTGTGTTGTTAGGATTTTGAGGGGTTTTCTTCTCTTTAGTTTTCAATATTGAAGAAGTCCATATTTGCCTTATTTTTGAGTGGTATTTGTTAATACCAGTAAAGCCCATTGGGAAGATAAATCTTCTCATTGCATACAGCTGCTTACATTTTGTGCAATACCAGTTTTTTCTTGTGCAATGTACCCTGCAAAGGCTCTCTCAGAAATGTTGTTTAGAACTGTAGAAAATTAAGAAAGACAACAAGAATAAGTAACATCCTGGAAAACTTCCAAAATGAAGTACAACTGAAAATGTTTACCTACTTTAGGGCACGGAAAAGGGAGTTTAAAAGATGATTAATGTATGTGTAGTGTACTAACCAACTTTGGTGGCAATGAAGGGACTCAGTTCATTGGTCTTTAATTAACATCTCTTCAAACCCGAGAATCTGGGCAAGTGAAACAAAACTGCTTTGATTACTTTGGGATATTTCTTCTTGGTTGCAAATAGTAACTCAGGTGGCTTAACAAAGCAAGGAGAGAAAACAAGGTGGGAAGATGAAGAAGTGTAATGTATACACTTTTCCTGAAACTTGAGGCTTCGAGTTCTCCTCTCTGATGTGGTGAAGCAACTGCTGGAACAAATTGGCTTTTTTAACATGTGCTGATAATACCTCCCTCACAGTTTGTGTTTACTAGCCCCAAAGCACTTTTTGTGGCTGTTTGGTGCAGAACAGCCTCAGCCCAGCCACAGGTGATGAGCTGCCTGCCAGCCACCCCAGCGAACCACTTAATTAGCTGCTTTAGTTCTATAGCAGGATGCACAGGATTGCAGCAAAAATCCTCAGCAAAAATACAAGATAGATTTAAAAATGCTTAAGATTTTAAAGTGCTTAAGCACAGGAGTGTTACACTTAAGCTTGGGCTCTGTAAATCACTGCAAAACATCAGGGTCACTGTGCGTGCCAGGCCTAATCCAGCCCAGCTGTTCTTCCCAGTGCTATTGCAACTATTGTAATTTCCACTTTGCTCAGGAGTGATTTTAACAGCACTTAAAAGTGAGTTATATTTATGCTTCAGTGATTACTACCTTTCATTCACCTTTTTTTTTTTTTAGAGTAGTTGACTGTGTTTTGCCATTTTGGCAGGCTTGGCAACCCTTCTCTTTCAAACCTTGGTTGTGGGACTAGTTGGTATTGAAAAGCAGCAAGTGAATGAGAAGAAATATGCGTAATTAGGGTGCAGTGGAATTCAAGAACTTAGTAAGATTAAATAAAAAAAAAGATACTGATGTAAATAAGAGACATCAGTGGAGTTACCAAGTATAACCGGTTTTGTAAAAGCTGTTAAACCCAATGCTTTACACTTTAATCTCTAATTATAGGCAGCTTGAATGATCCTGATTATCCCAGATTCGCTCCTATTAAATTCTTAATTCTTCATCTGAAGGATTTTGTACTGGCTTTTAATTCTGTATTCTTCCACCGATAATGGCCTGTTCAATGTGTGAAACATTGGGTTTAATGCCTCTTGGTCCTAGATTCCTTGTGTGCTTTGGCAATTCACAAGGAACCTCAATTTTTAGAATAAATCAGATATAAATTTGTTCCCATAGACTGTTGTAAGGATGCATCCAAATGCTAAACTTAAAGCTATCTTGTTTCTAAGAAGTTAGTGCTAATGTAGTGCTCTCACCCCCAGTGCCTGTGTCCTAAGGCAAGGAGGACAACAAATTAATTGAAATCATTCCAGACATCATGCTTAGTGAGTTGCATGAGGGGTCCAAATCTAGGTTTTATCCTCTTGTTCTGTGGGATGCTGCCCACTTAAAGTTAATAAGGAGCAGAAACAGGAGACACCTCTTTTATTTGATGTTTTCAGGTGTACATCATGCAGTGCTCTGGGGGAATTTCTTCTTTCAGGCTGTGAGCTGAAAACAGAAGCTAACAGAAAAAAATCCAGCCATTAAAGGAGAGATTTATTTTTCCCAGCTACTCGCTTGTGGTTAAATTAATCGAGGTTTCTTGACAAAGAAGCAGTTTAAAGTTAATAATCTCAGGAGCAGACTGTCAGTGCAGGTTTGGCAGGTTAATTATGTCCGTGCTTTCCCAAAGTTATAAGTCAGTACAGTATCTCTGTGGTCAGCCAAACACTTAAGTGTGTTTAAGTGATTTGTTAAGCACATATTAAGTGCTGAAGTAGTCTTTGTACTTTTTATACATTTTGGCTGATATACATAGGAACCATTGCCTTGTAAAAGATCACATTGCCATTGGACTTTACAAATTATATGAGTGTGTTCTCCAGGTCAGGAACCTTGACTGTTCATCCTGATGTTTGGTGGGATGAGGGAGGAGTTTGCTGCAAACTCATTGTAAAGGTTACAGCTGCAAAGGTGGAAAATTCCCAAATTATTCAGCAGCAACAACAAAGAAGGTTCGATGTTACACTCTGGAAGGGTGGAGACTCAAATGGGGCAGAAATAAATGAAAAGTTTCCAGGGCTCTTCTATTACAATGCTGTTGAAAGTGTTATGGGCCCTGCTTAAAATGCAGCATTGCACAGCTCTGCTGGATAAAGTAATTTCAGGATTCAGGAGAAGTGAAGGTTGAAAAGGGTTTTTCTACACCACTGGACCTTACATAAGTGCATTGCTAAGGAAATGAAAGAATTTAGGGTTTGTTATTGCATATAGACCTGTCTGCCATCTCATGTCTAAGAACAACTGTTAAGAAGTGCTGCATGCATACACACTGTGCAGCTACACAGCTCTCCTGGGAATTAGTAAGTGGAATTAAACCATGTTAAAAAGCTTGAGGAGCTGCTGCTTCTTCCATCCAGCAAAATCTTGAGTTGAAGGGTTTCAGCTTCCAGAAAGAGAAAATGGGAAAAATGAATGCCTAGATTGTGTTCAGAACCTGAGGCTGAATTTGGAGTGACTTAGAGATTGGGCCAGAATTATGTATATGGCAGGTAGATGAGCATGTGTGAAGTACTTCTTTGAAAGAGGTTCTTGTTCAAAATAATTACTTTCTGTACTGAGCCAGGAGAACCTTTCCTCTCTCAGTTCTTTTTTAATGGTCCTGTCCCCTCAGGTCACAACAGTGGATGAAGACAGTGTGAGAGAAAGAGAGAGGGAGAGATCCCTTTGGATTATCTCTGGGCTGTTTCTTAATCAGCTGGAGAGGTTGCTTTGAGTGATGTGAAACAGCTTTCCAGCTTTTACCTGTGTGTGAATGTTTTGCCCTGGAGTTTACTTCTCTGGCCTTTGAGTGTAGGAGTTTAAAACGATGATTTAACTTGCTTTTTTGAGATACAGAGCATTTCCAGTAAGTTTCTGAAGTAAATACTTCTGTCAAATCTGTTGTAATTTATTTCCTATTTTCTTGAGTTTCCTCTGTTTCAGAGCAGTTTTGCAGGGGATGGTATTTTTCTATCATGTGATTCCCTCCCATGTAGGTGACTCACTGGACCATGCAGCACTTGTCAAGAAACAGGCAATGTAGGTAGGTACTTTGGCCATTTTATTGTTTTATTATGTTTGCAAAGCTAGATTTCAAATATTTTTAAGGTTACATGGCATCAATGCTTTAAGAATCTGAATTTTTAGGTTAGAGAGTAGCAGTTCCTTATAACACCTGCATTCTTATGAAACCTAATTCTTTGTGCAACTTAACAGGAGGGCCTACAGTATCTCTCAAACACTTTTTAAAGGTATCTGTCTACATCACCAAGTTCCTAAATGTATTTTATGGATTTGTTCTTTTACCACAGTTCCATTCTTGCTTCAGTGGGAGACATGCAATTAAATCCCTTTGGTTTCTTGGAAAATCCAATTTAGGAAGTGCTACAAATTTCAGTGGGTGAAGTTGAACTTTGAAGTAAAAATCTGTTACCAGTGAATTGTAGTTAAGGGTGCCTGAGATCTGCAGGCATGTCTGCCTAAATTAGCTTCATTGCAAACTGCACCATCTCCAAAATTTTGCCGATGGAAAGTTGTTTCTGTGATTTCCTTCCCCAAAAACATGTAGAATTACATAATTTCTGCATACGTTCTCATCTGCATATCTTAGATTTTTAAACAGCTAAAAATCAGGGGTGATAGGCAAGAATTCCAAAGCAATGAATGATGTTCAAAAAGAATGAAAAACATTACGCTGTTATTTCCAGAGCTGTGAAAAAGGCAATTTAATGCTGTAACACTGACAAATGTTTATATTTTAAATTGTGAATAGAAAACTGAAATTGAATGTTGCATAAACATTTTCTAATTTGGAGCACATAAAATCTTCAGCAACTTTGTACTACAGTGGCTTATTTAGTGTATTTTCATCTCAAAATTACATATTTATATAATAAATTCAATTTTCTCTTTAAATACACACTATTTATTCTATATTGTGTAAGTAATTCTCTGGAGAAATGGTGTAAGTTCTATTTATATATATTGTTTTGCATTGTGCTGTAGGAATATTTTTGAAAGGTCAAACCTTGCAAACCAGAGTATAACTTTTCTCAGTCATTAGATTTAACCTTTTAGATTCAGTGCTATTTATTTGTAATTATACATTTTCAGGAAAGGCTGATGAAAAATGTTACAGGCTTGAGAGTTTGTTAAAAAACACAAATTCTTTCAAGCTCATATTCCCACCTTTCACTGTTTATCAGTAATAGAATTGTCATTAACAAAGCTTATCTGAAGACATCCATGCTCTTTTTTTATTCTCAAGAGAGTTGAAGAAAACTAGTTGTTACCACAAATGTTTTCACCCTGGTATAAGGTATTTCATCTTATGGAGAGGCAAAAAGGAGAAATAGGTTGCTCACAAGTCATCTACATGGCAGAAAACCTTGAAAAGACAGGAATAGTCTAAGAAACAAGGCATTTTGAAGTGCATTTATTTGCCTTAAAACCCTTCAGTAGAACAGGTTTCAACTGGAATAGCTAAATGACAAACTATTTTGTGAAGATAAATAGTGAAAAACCAGTCATTTCTACTAAACATGTCTGTGAAAGTCCTATCACAAAATTTCAGGGAGATAAAATACAATAAATTTGAATTGTTTATTGTATATAATAAACACACATAATACACCATAGAATCAAAGAAAAATGTAGATCAGAAGGAACCTTCAGAGGTCTCTAGTCAAGCAGGCCCATATTAATCAAACTGATCAGTTTTGTCCTGTTGAGCTTTGAGAATCTGCGTGGATGGAGTTTTCACAGTGTCTCTGGGCAAATTCTGCCATTTTGCACCTCTTCTGTGAAGACAGGATGAGAGAGTGGGGTTGTTCAGCCTGGAGAAGAGAAGGCTCCAGGGAGACCCTGTTGCAGCCTTCCAGTATCTGAAGGGCACTACAAGATACCTGGAGAGGGACTATTTACAAGGGACTGTAGAGACAGGACAAGGGGGAATGGCTTTGAACTCAAAGAGAATAGATTTAGATGAGCTATCAGGAAGAAATTCTTCCCTGTGAGGTTGGTGAGCCCCTGGCACAGGTTGCCCAGAGAAGCTGTGGATGCCCCATCCCTGGAAGTGTTCAAGGACAGGTTGGGTGGGGCTTTGAGAAACCTGGTCTAGTGAAAGGTGTCCCTGCCCATGGCAAAGGGTTGGGTCTAGATGAAGTCAAAGGTCTCTTCTGTTGTGGGTGGGAGTGGAAGGCTTAGAAAAAGTTCTTAAGAAGCTCTGCTGTTGTGTCTCGAGGTACAGAAAGAACTCCCTCTCAGAGAAGGGTTTAGGTGTGGCTGAATCCTGTCTTAGCCTCGGACTGTGTTAGGGGTTTGAATTGAAAGGAATTACAGAGGTGTGATTAAACCACTTTGTCCTGTGGGTTTTAATGATGGCAAAACAGATATATTTATATGAATGGATTATTTATCATGACAAATTAACCAACAGGAGAGCAAATGAAAGATCCTAATTGGAACTATTTACTTTACAATATAAACGCTAAAAATCTACTAGTTGAGTATAATATAGCACAAAGTAGTATAGTGCACTGTAACAAAGCAATTATTGAAGCAGTTATATTACAACTAACAAAAAGAAATATTTTTTAAGTAGAAATCTGATGTAACTCATCCATAGTAAAGCTCATGGGGAGATCTCTTTCTCTCAGCCTCGAGGAGTATCCTTGGGGGGTGTCTCCAGCCCAAGGGAGCAATCTCCACACGTACACCCCAGGAAGGGTTATGTCAGAAGAACCTGACTACATGAGAGAGGACTGGACTTTTATAGTGTAAAGTGGTTGACTGCTAGTCACACATTTATAGGCCAGCTATCAGCTTATCTGTCAAATCAGACTCCAAAAAGCAGGGTGTATTTTAAGTCTGGTGAACCAGGATGGTTTTAGAATAATTAACACCAAGAAAACACCCTGACTTCAACAACTGATCTTGCATGATAGCTTGGTTAGATTTTAGGTCTTATCAGGGTGGATCTATCCCACCACATCTTCCAACTCAAATCATTCTACAATTCTGTAATTTTTCGACCATCCTCATAGTGAAAAAAGTTATTCCCACTTGTGCCTGTTGCCTCTTTTCTTTTCACTGCATAACTCTGGATGCATCTGGATGCTCCTTTACAACAGCTCAAGTTGTGGGGAGTTCTAGGGAGAAATAAGCTCCTTCCTGAGTTTCTTCAAGATGAAAATTTTCAGTTTTGTGGCTTTCTTTGTACATCGTGAGATGTAGTGTCCACTTGTCTTGGTGGTCATCTGATGAATGTGCTTCAGTATGTCCATGTCTTTCACATATGGGACAGTCTCAGATGAAATACAGGACAAGCAGAAGGGGAGAATCACTTCCCTGTGCCTTCTGGCCACACTTCTGCTAATAAAAAAGAGGATGTGCTTGGCCTTGCTCATTGCAAAGGGACAGTGCCAACTCCTTTTCAGCTTGTCTGCTGGGACCCCCTATGCCTTTTTCTGGAAAGCTGCTTTCTAATGAGTTACCTAGAAATATATTAGGATCTTTTATATATATATATTTATATTTATATAATATATATCTGTTACTTTTGTCTGCTTAGAAATCATATCTCTGCTCAGATTATGAATGGACATTTTAGGAGGATTAATAGGTTTATACTTAACATAAGATACACGTTCTTAGCGCAAAGTGCAAAAGTTATTTATCTTTTCACTATGGTATTGATTTGCGTGTCTGCAATTAAGCACTACAATTTTTTTTCATTACTGGGTATGTATGACAACAGTTGACATGATCAGCAAAGTAAAAGTCATGTCACACCATTCAATTTCCCTTCAAGAAGACCTGGCTGAGTGGCATAGAGAGCTCTCTTACATAAACTAATTTTAACCCTGGCTTTATGTTGTTCCAAGTAGTGGAGGATGCAAGCTACCAATGCAAAATCTTAAAACAGAATAAGAAGAGATTAAGGAGTGATTGTAAGGTAGCATGGCTTGTATTCTGTGAAACAACTTCTGGTTATGAAAAATTAATAATATGAGAGCATAGCAGCCCAGCATGTTCGGAGCTAATTTAACTGATGACTGCAGCTCAGTTCCTGACATGCTGGTTTCCAGGGTATGAAAACTGCAGTTAGCTCTGATTTTGCAGTTGATGACATACATCAAGTGAGGCAGGAGAATTTTATCTAATACTTGACAAAAATAAAAATGATGGAAGAAAGAATGGCAGCTCTTTGCTGATCCAAAGCTTAAAGCTGGTAAGGTTCTTGGCATTTGTCTCTCATGAGATTGTAATAATTAGATGTTGTTTCACACTGTTAGTGGCAGTGGCTATTAAATATGCACCAGAAGGACATAACATAAACAGGGCATTTGAAACTCATATTTCAGCACATTGCAAGTTCATAGGTAGGGAAAAGATTGCAATTTAACTGACAATGAGAGGAAAGATTGAGTTCCCTCAAATGGAAATGTTCAGGGCTGAGGACAGAGATCAGCTGATAATTATAGAAGATAAGGCTTATAGTTACCTCAAGAAGTCATTGACCCTGACTCACTCCTCCAAGGCAAGATCAAATCCACACCAAACTTCTCTTATCTATTTAGTTCTTAAAAATTACCAGTAGCATGTGATTCAGGAATGCCTAAGTTAATTTTTACTTTTAGAACTTTTTTTGACTAACATCTGAAATGGAAGTCCCTTGATACAGTTTAATTTGATTACTTCTTGTCCCATCCTGAGTGAACGTGGAGCACATACAATTTCTCCTTATTATGGAAGCTTTTAGCACATATTGGGTACAGTTACCATGTCTCCCCATTCTTCAAATAAATCTCCTTTTATAACCCACACATCTTTTTCTATAGACCTGCTATCTCATTGCTAAGTGCTTGTATTTGCACAGCTGATTATTCTTACCTAATAACAATTTTCTCTTCCCATTACGGAATTACATCCTATACATAATTCAGGGTATAGCTTCAATTAGTCAAGAGAATTTTTTAAATCACATCCTTCCTGGCAGCACAGAAGGCACATTGTGCACCTTTCTCCTACCTCCCTTATTCATATTGCTTTCAAATTCGAGGAAAGTCCTTCATTACCTAGTTCATTAATGGAAGTATAGAGTAGTACTGAACACAGGATGACACTTGGCTGATCTCATCACATTTTATTTCTTTTTTTAGTTTGTTTTATTTTTACTGTGAACCTTTGCTAACTACTCTGTTGATGAGTTTTCTGCAGATATGAACCTACTTTGAAACTGTTTAATTGACAGTGGTTTAGCCAACTTGTTTCTCAGAATATCACAAGGCTGTCAAAAGTCTTGCTATGCTGAAGAGATATAGTGTCAAGGTACATTTTATTTATAAGACTTGTTAAGATGCTATAGAAAAAAAGAAAGTTAATCTTGCTCTCATTCCTATAGTATCTTTTAGTTGCACATGAATAGTTGTTTGGAATAGGTATCCCAGGATCCTTCTGGATGCTGAAGAGAAAGAAAAGAGAAATATTTGTTACTGCTCTCACTGTTCCTCTCAGTGACTCACTTTGTGCTGTGATGACAAGCAGAGGATTTTGTAGTTACTTAAGTTTTATTACAATTTTTTTGAACATATTTAGTAATTTATCCCCAAAGTTCAAAATTATTAGTTCATTTAAGCATATAAGTTCATTATTAGTTCTGTTTTTGGTACAGTCAGTTCTATGCTATTAGAATTATTCTGTTGATCCAAAGACTTCTTCTTGTCTCCTTTCCAGGTAAAACATCTGAAATATGATGTAAAGAACTGGACAGAACTTGAAGTGTGTCATTAGAAACAGTACAGTTGTAGTGTGGACTTCCAACTCTGTTTCATGAGGTAATTTTTGGCTGTAATTGTTTTTCTTTTGCAAAGGAAAGACCATGGAAATAAAGACAAAAGACTGAACTTTGGGGGCTTGCATTTTTCTTATGTACTGACCACATACTTTTGCATTATTTAGGTGCGGTAATGCAGTTCTTCAGCGTTTTCCAAAATAAGGATCTGTGGTTTTTTATACACTCTTAAGAGCTTAAACAAACGTATTCCCATTACATCTGGGGTTTTTTTGGGGGGAAGAAATTAAAATATTGTGCACTGAAGTGGGAAATCTCTTTACACTATTTCTTGCTCAACTTCTGCAGGATGCACTGTTGAACCTCAGACATCTGAATTGTAGCTGTGTTTAGATGTCCAGACACGTAGATACTGTGAGCAGAGGGAACTCAAAATGTGAGTCATTCACTTAGAAAAGAGACAAGACAACACAGAGCTCTTGTTAGGAAGGTGTTCCCTATTTATTATTTAAGAGGCATTCAGGCTGCAGTAAATTTTTAACTGCAGTGTGCTGTAACCACTGAAACAAACCTGGACAGAAGAGAATGTGCATGGTTTTTGGATATTGCACCTGTTAAACTAGTTCTCAGTTGGAAAGGTCTCAAATAGATTTCAAATTGTGGCCTTCCTTTTGACTGTCTTCAGAAGTTAGCCTTTAAACATAAATAACTAATTCTTCTATCAGTTGCTTCATTTTCTATTGTGTCTGAGGAAAGCAACCTGAAATAATTACCTCATCTAATCAAAGATTTAATGAATCCCTGATAGGAAGAAAGAAAATATGATTTGAATTGAGCCAGAGGCACAAATTAAAGGCTATTGTGGTTACACTTGTTTTAAAAAAAAAATCTAAAAATAATCACTTTTTCAAGCAAGGAATTAAATAATTTCCCCTTCATTATTTAGTTTATCGACTCTTTTTCTTAGTAGGCTGCCTAATTTTACTGCTAGACGACTGACTGAGAGACTGCTGGAAACAGACACAACAATACTTTCAGAGTCAATACAACGTTGGCAGAAATGGGAAATTTAACTGCAGAAGACTCAATAATCTTTTTCTTTCTACAAGTTATCTTTTGTCTTCAATCTGGAATAAAACACTTAATTGAGAGAGTCTTTGAGTTATGTGCATATTTTGAATTAAAACAGGCAGAAATATCCAGAAAATCAAGGAGGATATAATTTCTCCTCTTTTTTTTTTTTTTTCCTTTTTTTTCCTTTTTTTCCTTCTTTTTCTCTCTTGTCCTTTTTAGTTCAGTAGAGAAAAAGTTGCCACATATTCTCTCTTGGTCCCCTTATCCTTCAACCATCATTACTACTGCAGGCCTCCTGAGGATCTTTTTGGGTCTCTCACAGTACATAGGAAGGAGTCTGATGAAAGCTGTGAACTATTAAATGAATGCTTGACGATCCTTCTAAGATGATATGTCCTTTTATTGGACCTTATTCTGGTACGTGCTTATTCTTTAAGACATTTTGGTCTGTTATTGCATGTATTTTTATCCATTTTGGAAGGAAAATAGAAGGGAAAGGTGGAGGATAAAGATGGTTATGTTGGAGGCTCACCAGCTGTAAAAGGGCTATTATAGATGAGTGACAAGTAGAATAGCTGCTATAAATTCTTCTAGTAAATAACTTTTGTTTTCAGTATGACTTTGTAGAACAGTGGAAGAACTTGTAAAAAGTCTGGTTTTATGACTTTCAGTGGAATTACTCAGATATTTTAATATGTTGGTACAAGATTATGCACCCATTCCATATTTTTGCTGTGATAAGTTGTTGATTCAGGTAAAAATAGTTGATCTCCAAATTCTAAACCAAAAGAGGATTGTTCAGTTTTATGCCTGCAATAAGCTTCCATACTACTCTCTGCTTTGTTCAATGGCTTACTAATGGAACTGAGTGACTGACAACTAATAAACAGCTTAAATTAGTTTTATATGTGTAGTGTATACATGGAACAACATCTCAGTCCAACTGGAAGTCCATATAACTTGTTTGAAAATAATTTCTACAACGTCTAATCCTCTTTCACTGTATAATACAATTGCTAGCTTTTAATCTTGTTTGCCCAAAACACAATTTTGCTGTTACTCTTCTTCATGAAATGAGTCAGCTAGCATGTAATTCTCGAGTAAGATAGAAAGGAAAAGGATTACTGAACTTGGCTGACACAGCAGCTATGCAAATATTTCTCTTTAATTTTTTTTTTCACTATTGCTTACTCATTAATAAGGTCTCTATTTCTCACTACCATAGCTGAAGTTGTTTGTTTGGTTTTCTCATTACCTTTACCAAACAAAATGATCCTTCTTAGTGGACAATTCCTCTCCTAATTTAATTTAAGGGTGAGTAACAGGGAAGTGCAATGAAGAAGTTACCATTTTCTTACAAATTGTTGCTTTGTATTTATTGTAGTATTGTTTTCAAGATTTGAAATTAATTTAATGTTAGATATCCTACTATGTATTAGGTAAGCAAAGAGAAACTAGCTGCAAATCTATATTAATTTTTCAGCAGCAACATGCACAGAAGCTATTAAAAAATAATGATACATAAAATGCTAAAATCAAGATGAAGAGAATGCTACTTGCACTGCTACTCTTTATCAGCACCTGTCCTTCAGTGGATTCTATAATAGTTTTAAAATTTCGTTTTGAACTATATAGTAGTTTCTCTGCAAACACAATTTACTTGAAAGCAGTTTCCATTTTGATGGAATTAATGAACTAGCAACATGAAGTATATTCTGCAGAACTCCAAGTTTCTTGCTTTCAATTTTTTTGTAATACAGATGAAATTAGTCTTTTAAATTTTCTCCCTTCAGTCTGAAATAGGTGTTCATGTGTATTGAGCCTGTCAGACTGTGTGCTGTCTCTGAGAACGAGAAAGGATGTCAGAGCAGATATTTGAAGAGTTCTCTTTGCTTGACTGAAACTTTGAAAACTTGAAATGTCGATGTTTAAGAGCCCTATATATTATGCATGGCACAGATAAAGTGTTTCCTTATTTAGTCTGGAACAAGTTCAAGACAAAGGGAAGCAAAATGTTGATTTTAAAAGTCAGTAGAGGAACAAAAATGACAGATGAGAATGAAAATGCAAATCGACAAAGCCACTAGGAATGGAAAAATACAAATCTTCTGTTAGAGTTATTTGAAACTCATTTGATGACTTCTGGTGCAGGGATATGACTTCTCCATATTCATATGCTCTAGGAGTTAACTGTGTAAACCCTATAGGACAAAGGTTATATAATGCATGAAAAAGGGTGGTTTATATTGAAAGGGATTAGGAGTAGGAATTAATAAGCTCTCTTCTGTGTGCTTTGATTTCTTCCCTAATGGAGTGGGGCAGCAGTAGCAACAACACATAACAGCAAAGATACTCATTTATTCATTTTCTTTCTTTGTGACAGCTCTTCTGGGAGTGAATTGCTGCTGTGATGAATCAAGATATAGCTGGTATTTGGGACAAAATTGAGATGCTGGTTAACATAATTTTGTTTTCTAACATTTAAAGTTTCTTCAGTATTGAAGTGAAATAAGTGGCATATGGTACTTCAGCATGCAGTCAGAAGTTTGTTTTCTCACCTTGTAGTAAAATGCAGGGATTTGTACCTGATCATACCTACTGTTCTTGTATTAAGGATAAATAATTTCCAAGTATATTCTATACTATACATTTAGTCTTAATTCCCTGTCCATGAGTGCATGAACAGAAGATTCATATTGTCTCATAGTTGAAACCACGAGTCTGCTAAGAGTGACTATGAAGTTTCCTGGCAAGGAAGCTTATGAACTGTTAAACCCCAGCTATAATAAAGCTATAAAATGGAGTAAACCAAGGTTTAGAGGAGTTGAAGAGGAGAAATTTGTGGAGTCCAGATGTACTAACCTTTAGAGGGAGAGGAGCAGGTAGAAGAAAGGTGAAACTTGGTGGTTTAAAAGAAGAATAAAAAAGTTACAACCTGTGGTTTTCAGTCAGTTCTTCCTCCGTCTCTCTCCAAATTGAAATCTGGAAGAAAGTTCACATAGTATTTCACAAAAAGTAAGTGTGTCTGGGATGGGGGAAAGGAAATCTCAGGGTTATCTGCACAGAGCCTGGTTACCTGTTAATGAATGTCAATGAAATGAAAGGAGGTTGTAGTTTTGTAGCAAGGTAGGGGTTGGATTCTTCTCCCAGGCAACCAGCAGCAGGACAAGAGGACGTGGACTCAAGTTGTTCCAGGTGAGGTTCAGGTTTGACATCAGGAAGAATTTCTTCATGGAAAGGGTTGTCAGGCATTGGAGTGGGCTGCCCAGGGAGGTGGCGGAGTCATCATCCCTGGTGGTATTCAGGAAGGGACTGGATGTGGCACTGAGTACTCTGGTGTAGTTAACAGGGTGGTCAAAGGTTAGACTTGATGCTCCTGAAGGTCTTTTCCAACCACAATTGCTTCTGTGATTCTGTGCATGGCATCAGGCACATGAAGTGGTCTTCACAAAATGTTGATTCTTGTGCCAGTGTGGTTCATCTACAGCAGCCCAGGAAAAGCGGAGGGAATGTTTTCATCATGCAGGATTATGTCATAGCACACTTTAACTGCTGATAGCAACGGAGAAAGGCTGTTTGAGCAGATACAGCACCGAGCCAAAGAAGGATTGTGCAGTGATTGTCTACACGGGGTAACAGTTTTGTGGCGTTTGTACTGAGGATACCCTGTGGCAGAGTAAGAATTTAACTGAGAGTCACCTTATGGCTGTGAGTAGATTTGGTTATTAGTTGTTTCTACATGTACCCTCAGGTTTACTGAGGACCAACCACATGATTACTTCCTCTTGAGTAGGAGGTAGTTGTCATGACCCAGTGTATCAGTGAGATGAGACGAGACAGGAGGGAGTTTTCTGGACACAAACTTTAAGATGTTAAAGAGGAGATAAGACTCCTGAGAGAAGTTTCCAGAAAAAAACCAGAGTGATATAGGAAAGAAATTTTTCATTTTATAAGAAGTTACCTGACCTTTAAAAAAAAAAACAAAACAAAACAAAACAGAGACCATATAGAAAGGAGGGGCTTTCTCTAAATACAGTTGTGCAGCCAGTGATAAAATCTAGTTATTATAAAGCCTGAAAGACAGTACATGAGGACAGATGGACACAGTTCAAAATGATTCCTGGTCAACAAATAAATAGAGGTAAGCTAAAAGTCCTCCTCAACCTTTTAATGAATTGTTGGGAAGAGTGATGAAATACTACGTGACATAATAAATTATCTAAACTTAGATAATAAAAAATTGTATAGTTGAGTAAAAACAAAACCCAATTTTGAGGGCCTGCAGAATGTTTTCACTATTTTGGTATCTTAACGACTAAGTAAACATTGCAGATGAAATTCAGGGAAGGTGGAAATCAGAGCAAATAAAGGAAAGACTACCCTAATTCCTAAATCGCTGAGAAACTCTGTATTAACCTTCACCACTCAAGGAAAAAGGCCTTAGTGACTCTAAAAAAGTAAGGATTTTCTGGAATGGATGAAATGAAAGGGGAAAAGAAGAATCACTCCTGTAATTTGACATATATATCTTTCTGATGGGTTTAAATCTTGGATGTTCTGATCCCCTCCATTCAAAAATAATATAATAATTTGGAAAAGGTAGAAAGACAGGATATGAAGATTACCGGAGGCATAGAAGAGCTGTAAGTGAGACTATAAAGAGTGAATAAAGATAGATAAAAGTAGTAGTATTTATCTTGGATAAAGATCTGAGGTGGCATATTTAAATAACTATATCAAAAATCATGAAAGAAATTATAGAGAATGATTATTCATGATTCATTATAAAACAAGAACTGGAAAGTGTAAAATGAAATAATGAGAGGTTTTAAAAGGAACAAAAGGAAGTGCTGCTTCAAACCATGCTTAATTAAGCTGTAGAATTCTGTGCCAAAGGATGTTGTGGATGCCAAAGTACAAATTGGTTTAAAAGTAATTAGAGAAATTCACAGAAAAAAAGACCTTCAATACTTGTTAAATACACAGATCAGGATGAAACCACTGACTAATGCAGTATCAACCACAGGATTATATTTTACTGCATCAGGGCAGTGCCTGAACTTGCAGGGATTTTGGCCTCTGAACGGAGCAACAGGAAATTTTGAGTTTTCTTAAAAATGTGTTTTCTTAACAAGTCCAGCCTTGCTAACAGTGGCGTTTCCTAAGTCAAAGTTTTGCTACCTCTTCACAGAATTACCAACTGCAGGTTCATAATGTAATGAAAAGAGTTGTTTAGGGATTTGATGGTTGGGTGCAGCAGCCTTGGCTGCTAGAGGTAGAGGTCAGGATCCTGAAAGGAAGAAAGAAGGCAAAAAGCGGGATCTCAACATTGTCCTTCAGGAGAACAGATTTGGGCCTGTTTAGGGTGTACTTGGAAGGACACTGTAGGATATGCTTCTGTGGAGAACAAGAGCAGACTAGGAGAGCTGGTTGTTTTTCTCAGACCGCATCCTCCGGTCTCAAGAATTGTCTACTCCGACATGCAGGAAGCCAGGCAAAGGTCTGAGGAGACCTACAGGAATGAACAAAAAGCTCCTGGAAAATTCAATATAAAAAGAAAGGACAGAAGGGACACAAGAGTTGGAATTGGTGTTAGGTGGCACAGAAGTATAGACACGTTGTGTTAATGTGGAGGGGCAGGCTAAGGAAGCTGAAATGCACGTGAAGTTCAATCTGGCAAGAAGCATGAAGGTCAGTCAGAAGGAATTCCATAGAGTTATATCAGCAACAAAAGGAAGGCTAAGGAAGCAAGCTTGCAGATGACCCTGAATTGGGAGGAATTCTTGATACGTCCCCAGAGGATCTGGGATGGTTTTGCAGCCCTCCAAAGGAGCCTTTACAGGTGGTGGAATGGGCAAAGGTGTTTTCTCACAAATTTCAACAGGTCCTGCATCTCGGGAGGAATCATCAGATGACCCAATTGCAGGCTGGTTGCTGGTCTGCTGAAAATCATCTTGGTGTCCTGGTACATTCCATGCTGACCAGGAGACAACAATGTACCCTCTTGGCAAAGAGAGTCCTCAGCCATGTGGGAGGCATCAGGCCTAGAATAAGCTAATTCAGGTGCTTGTAAAATGGAGGGGGGGGGGAAACTAAAAGCCTCAAAAATTAAAAACTTGTCTACAGAATTGTTCTTCTCTAAAGATATTTGCTTCTTTCTGTACTCTCCAAAATGCCATGTCAAAGCCTCTAGGTGTGAGTGAGTACTTGAATTCATCTGTACTGACTTTTATTATCTTGGAAGTCAGGGTGGGTGGGTCACTTGTTAATATTGTCCATCCTCTACTTTTACCTTGTAACATTTGCATCTGTGCTATGAATGGTGGAGTATACTTTGTGCCCCATTTTAACACAGCCCTCTGTTGCACAATTGTAAATGCAGTATTCGATGCATTAAAATTGTTTTGCTTCTGTGAAATAATCCTCCTCCAGGATCACGTAGTTAGTTATTTGTATCCTGGAGGGTTGTCTGATATTCATTAATATTTATATTCTCTTTTTATCACAGCTCCCTCTTAATTGCTGATTGGGTCCTGTATTCCATGGCCTAAAGCATACCCTGAGCAGATTCTCTGTTCTCAGTTCTTTAACCCAGATTGCAGAACCATACTGTCTGTATTACATTTCCCATTTTACAGAAGATCAGTATTAACCTGTTATTCCTTCCCAAGCTTGTCACCTCCACCTCATGGGCTGGGGTGGAAATCTTTTGTTCTTGTGACAAATTCTCTTTTATCCCTCCTGGGAAGAACTTTAGTTGTCCTGGCAGTGAAATCTGGAGAGGGGCCCAATCTCATTTGCTTGATTAAAAGTGTAAATCTCTATGAGTGAAAGGACATGTTTTTACTCAGAAATAGGTGGAGGATTAATTTTCAGAGTCTTTCACTGGAACATGCTTTTGAGAGACACAGGCTTGACAAACAAACAAGAACTAAATCTCAGGGAGGAGCTGAACTGATGTTTGGAGAGTCAAACATAATACAGTCATGCATCATCTGTGGTTGCTAAGGGAACCAGCTTTGGGATCCTGTCTGTGGGATTCTTCAAAATCATCAAAGGAGACACCACTGGTGTGTCTGCCAGTTAAGCCACCTACTGCTGTAAAGATCAATTTCTTGCTCCTTTTTACAGGGATAGTCAATATATTAGTTTTCTGTGAGAAGGAGAAATATCATCAGAAAATCGTTGCCTCTGCAAGGTGGCTGCGAGACCGTCTGTCCCAGCGAGCAGCACCTACACTCCCAAAGGAGCAGCAGTGAGTGAACCAGATACAACACTTGCTTTGCAAAGATTTCAGTCCTAAAAGTATTCAGGTTTTGTGCTTGACAGTGTAAAACTTCATGGATTTGTGGTGTTAAAAAACATGGTTGGTATGGACTCCAACTGTGAAGGTCAGTGCTGATTTCCCCTGATCCCATCTGCCTTATACCTATATATATATATAAGCTGCTGTATTTAAAATTCCATATGCTTGATATTTTAAAAGAGAATTATTTGGGAATCTTTCTTGCTTTGTTTCTAAATCTGCCTGTGTTAGTTTTCCATGTTTAAAGGTTTTCTGCCCATTTGCTATCACCGAGTAATCTATTTTGCTGTTGTCTTCGTTTCTGGCACTCATTCATCTTCCCACAACCCTGTCTTACTAACCTGCTCATCAAGTACTGCTCCTAATTTCACCTTTTCTCTCAACTCTTCCCACTTTCTCTCTGCTTTTCTCTCTGTTCACAGCTTTTCTTTTTCAGGTAATCTTCAGATTTTTTTTCTTCTCCTTTCCTCTCTTTTCTATTAACGTGTTTAGTACATGTCTTGATGGAGGTGACAGGAGAAAGTGAAGAAAGGAAAGAAAAGAGGATGAAGGGAAGGTAAAGAGAAGGGCTGTATAGCTTTCCAGGCTGATAACTGGACTTTAGAAGGCTTAAGAAGAGGTTTGGACTGGCTGAATTTGAAAGCTTTTACAGTCCTAGGTAGGGAAAAAGTGACATGGCAACATGGATTGCTTTGGGGACCAGGACAGTGTGGTACAAAACAAAATGTTTATTTTTGGTACAAACCCTTGGGTGAAATTCCTTCTACTGATCAGACAATGAATAGCTTGGACTGAGTGTCCTCTCTCTCATGAGAACTTAGAGGTTCTGGCTTTAGATAAAATGGTGCAATTAATTTTTTATAAATCACTTACATAATCTGAAGGTATCCTAGGATGACTTTCTAATCTGCTGGTCAGGACAAAAAGTGTACTCCTATGAGAAGATATTCTTCCTAGATATTTTAATTATCTTTACTGAGTGAAGCAATGATGATGAGCAGTTGAGATGTCTTGCAATCCCCTCACCCTCTTTTCTGATAGTGCTTAAAATGGTCTCCTGAAAGCAGAGACATCATCTGTTCGCAAGCAGAAGAGGGATTAGCCCTGACTGTGTGAGTGTTCAAACACCTGATCTGTTGAAGAACTCTACCTCTGCTCTGCCTCTGCCTGTCAGGCAATTACATGAAGCTGGTCCTGAAAGAAACATTTTTAGGATGATTTGACAAATTCTTCTCTAGAGTTGCAAACTGAGTTTGAAAGAAAGGTTTGTTCTAAGGTCTTGTAATTTGTGAAATCCACCTTTTGGGTGTGTAGGGTGTGTTCAAATTTGTGTGTGTTCAAATTTACAATGAAATATGACAGAAATATGGGGAAACCCCCAAAACAGGCAGAGAAGCATAAATGGTACCTGCCCCACCCAGCAAAAGTTTAATTATTTCATTGCTCACATCTGTTTCTACTACCTGCTCTTGGGAATAAAGGGATAAGAACTGGGATTTGTCATCATTTACTTTTAGGCAACTTTTCTAAACTTGGACCCCATAATAGTGCTGAGAACAAAGATAGTTTGCTATAAGGAGTCTGAAGTTGTTCTCAGGTTTACAGACTTATACATGGTGCCTCTTTTCTCTGTTCTCTCTCTTGACCTGCTCCTCCAAGCAGAGTTTGAGAGAGGATGGCTCAATTCTCTGAACTTCACTATTCAGGATTCCAGAGAATGCCCTGAATGTGCCCTAATTTCAGCTTTCAGCTTCCAGGTGTTGTTGTCTGAACTCTCTATATGTTTGGGTTTGGGCAGCTTGGCCTATTATTTTTTTTTTTTTTAAGTAGAAAGTAATTGCAGCAACAAAATGAATTTTTATGGGCTGTTAGAGCAAGGTGTTACCTGGTGTGGTTCCTGGGTGTGCTGTGTCACAGACTGAGCCTGCACACAGCTAAAATAATTTCCCCCTGCCCCAGCAAATAGTGCTGTATAAGTTGATGTTATCACTATGATACAGTGTTTGGACATTTATAAAATAACTGATCTGTCTGTTGGCAGAGTGTGGGTTAAGCATAACAAACAATGAAATGGATGTTTATTTTTTAAGAAAACCTTCACAGCAGAACCTTTTCTGTTTCCCAGGCAGGACATGAGAAGAGTTACGTGTCTCTTCAACTACTAGAGGTGAACAGCAATTTTCTGTAGCCACCCTATGATAGAAATTGAAGAGTCAGCAAAAATAAATTTTTCCTTAGGGAAATACAAAATATGATGGTGGGATGCATTAGGGTTCTGTTAGAGAGAAACCCTCATGGGAGTTTATTTGAGATACTGCCTGTAGTTTTTCAAGACAGCTTGCACAAGAGTGATGGCTTTAGGCAGGAATAAGGGCAAAGAAAGATCAGCAGGAAATTGAAGAAACTATTTTACAAGGCAAGGCTGAAAACATGCCTTATTTATCAGAGATAAAGCAAGACCAAGTTCTCTTTAAATGAGGACAGGAAAAATAACGACATAAACTAAGGACAATAATTTCTTTGGAAAATTTAAACTGGAAATGCTGTCACTGAGGATCTGCAATGGATGTCTCAAAAAGATATTGGAGGTGTTAAAGAAGGTAACTACTGTAAGGCAGACTTTGATGTTAGCTATTAACCAAATGTTATATATATATATATATATATATATATCTATCTCAAGTATAGTCAGTTTAAAATAGATTGAGACCTCCAAGGAGTCAATATAGTTGAAATTTAACATAAAAAGAAATAACAGATTAAAGTAAAATATTTTGTACTCTGAAAATTAGTGGTCTCAAATGACAACCTTAGTGCACTACCTCTTTTCAATCAAATGTTTTTTGAATTTTGTTTTTATCCCCAAATCTAGATTTATTTTATATAAATACATAATTATGTATATTTTAACATATATGTGTATCCATTTATTCCAGTAACTGACGGAAACTAATATGAAGTATCAGTGTTTCCTGTGAAGCAGAAAATCCAATTTCTTCAGGACTGAAACAATCGCACAGTATTTATGTGACTTGGGCATCAAAATTGCCTTGAATTTATTCTCCTTTCAGTTGCTAATAATTAGCTACAGGGTTGTCTTACCGTAAATGCTGCTGATCTGTAACTTTACAAGTTTCTTAGCAGAACCTTGGGAAGTCAGAACTAAAGGCTGTTTACATTTTGTGATGTTTTGTTGTCAAGACTGTAACTCACTGTCAGTATTTGTGTACATAGATTGTATTAATTTTATCCATGTGACATGACCCTAAAACACTTTAAATCACCAGTCAGAAGAGGAAAAGGGACATTTATGTCCCTTAGTCATCAACCCTGATGGTTTGAGTTTTGTTTAAAACAAAACCAAGACCAAAAAAACCAACCCAAAGCAACTAATCAGTCAAAACTACTATTGATATAGATAATGAATTGGCTTATTATTTACTTTCCAGAAGTATCCATTACTTTTTAGAGATGGAAAGCTCTATTCAGAGAACTCTGCAACACACTTATCTTACTTGTTGCTTTGGCTTTTATCTCACTATTGTTAAGAACAAAGTCTGAGAAAATAACTAGGCAAAAATGGACTGTAATGAGCATGAAAAGTTGTCCTGGTTTTAATCAGTTCCCCAGAGTGAGAAGAGGAGTTTGAAATATTTGAATGACACTTTATATGCATGAAAACATTTAAAATCAAAAGTAGTAGATTTGTCTTTTGGTTAAGTAGTAATTAGTTATCAGCTGACATGTCTCTTGCCAGTGCATAATCCTCGGTTTGTAATTTTTTTGGTTCTTCTTAAAAATCCCTTTTGATTACACTTCCTTAATCAGTTGACTGTTAAATTCATGACTTTCCCCATTGACCCTGGCCCTTCTAACCTTTCCATAGTGAAAATTCATAGAGTCATAATTTTGAATTATCTGTACCATAATTAAATTGTGTATAAAAATGTCAAAATTCTGCATCACCCAACCCTCTTTCTAGGGAATGAAATATCTGTCAGACACTCTAGGAGCTCTCTGTCCTTCTTTATTTTAAGCAGAGGATGCTTTATGGCAAACCTAAAATAGGGGATTGTTAACCAAAATCTTCTCAGATAAACTGATTATTCTTAGGAAATCCAATGTCAATAACTTATTCTGTGTTTATCTTTCTTGAGATCCACTTGCCCTCATGCAGCAGGAGAAAAAAAAAACAAACACCCTTTCTGTTTTTGTTAAATGAAGTGTTTTGTATCCAAACTCATTATTTAGCTTGCTCGTTGAAGAACCCAGCTAGTAATTCTTTCCTATTTTTAAATGTAATTAACTTGGAACTGAAAATTCTAAGTAGTTGTTCATTAATATTATCCTCTTTTTGCTTTGTCAGGACAAGTAAAATTCTTGCATAATTCACTGGCTGCACCTCTGGGCTGTAACTGGGTATAGCTGAGCTTCCTCTGGTTTCAGGCAGATTTTGTACTCACTGCTGATCACTGTTAATAACACATAAACCTTTCTGGTTGCCAAATTGTTGAGTCTTTGGTCATAAACGACCAATTTTGGGGGCAGTGAAATGCCACTGAAATGTAAACTTGTAACAGAAATTACTGTGAAATATGTTGGAAAGTAAGATAGGCTGGAAGAGTATGGAGGAGAGATGGATAAAGAGGAAAACAGTATCTTTGTTCTCTCACTTCCCACGGGATACCTCAGCAGCTTGAGGAACAACAATTCAACACTTAAAGGAAAATGAATCCAGAGAAATAAAATGATAACCATTTTATGGGACCAGTAAATGTAGGTGTCTCTCAGTTTGTGACTGTCTCAATCATTGAGTGCTCTCTGTTCACAAGGAACAGTTGAATTTCTCCATAGTTATGGAAGTTGAATTTCTGGGTACCACTCTAAGATACACACCTAGAGAAGAGGAAAAATCATTTCTCTCAGTGTGTGTTGTCAACTACTTACTTCAGTAGCAGAAGGTCATACAAATGTGCACAGGGACATAGGTGTATCTAATGATATGGCAGAATCATAAATATTCTTTCAAAAAATCGAATAGTTATTTGAGATTATTGTCTATCAGAAATTTTAGGGGACAGAAATGAAACATTAGTAGATAATTGCTTTTTTATGCATATAATTATGCTGTATTTCTCACAGGAACCACAGGCTTAATTTAGAAAAGACAAAATGTTTTTAAATGCAGTCTCTCTCTCTTGAAATGCACACACATCTGTGCACATTCACACACATATCTATATTATATACTACATTTCGACTTTTGCTTCCAATTGTCAAACCCAGAGAATTTGTACATTGTGTAAAACCTTATAAAAGTGTTCATGATTGTGACAAAATACTAGATATGACATTGCCTTTTTTATCCCTCAGCTGTTACTTTGTTGTTTGGTACTTCCTGAATTGAGATCAAAATCAAAGCAAAAAAATGTAAGTGTATGAAATTTCCCAAAACAAGAGTCTTGCCCATTCTTTTAGCCGGAGTTGTCAAGCTGGGATATTAACTAGTCAACAGCCATTAGTATAATCTACTTTGCAAGTACCTGCCCCCGAGATGAGGCACACAGGAATATGTAATCACAGCCAGGGGACTGAGATGGAATTAAGGCAGGAGCTGAGCGGCCCTGCCAGCACCATGTGCCACTGCATGGTTCACAAGCTGCACAAATTAAGTTTCAGGCCCCTCACAAAAGCCCAGCATTTAGCCTGCTCCATGTAATATCATCAGGGAAATTGTTTCTTGCCTGTGTGCACTTACACTCGAGCAAAACACGCAGTACAAAACATGTAATACATTTTGTGGCTACTGAAGAAAGGAAAAAGAGAAAGAGAAGGCAGGTAAGTGAACTGTCAGTCAGAGGCAGCAAGATCTGGCTGTTATCACTTTTGTTACTGATGCTGTTACATCTGCCAAGCCACTCATATTCTTTGTGCTCACTCAAGGGTGAGGGCACTTAAAATATGAAAATAGGAATCTGGACTCTGTATTAAAAGCTGCATATTTATGTGCCTGTTTGTGGCTGCCTCTTCTGTCCCCTGTTGCTCTTTCTTCTTTGCAAACATTTCTCTGCATATTTTAATAGTAAGTTTTGGTGAAAGCATTGACAGAGTTTATTATAGCCCAGCTTCTGAAAAGAAATCACTATAGCTTGGAGCTAAGTAATTTTCACTGCATCCTGTTTAAGATGTTTAATTAACATAAATCAAAATAAACAACAAAGGAAGTATATGATGTTTTATCTGCTTCGATGTGTGCATGTACTGTAAGTTTTTCTTCACTGAAGGCATAAAGGAAGACAATCTTACTAAAATAACTATAGAATTGAAAAAGTAGATGTGGCTACTTGTATTATGGGCATTCTTTTTTTTTTCTAAAAAAGATCACATGTATAGAAAAATTATTTTTGTTTGCACAGTATGGGTACTGGCCATTTGCTCTTTTGGACCAAAATGCTTTGATTTCAATTAAAGTGGCAGAGTGCTTTATGTTTAGTGCACTGGTGCAGCTAACTCTGTATTACACTGGAAGGTGTGGGGCAGCTGGGAAGGGAAGGCAATATGGAAGTCAAAACATGGAGCTCCTGAGAGTAACTTAGTCCAGCAGGGGCTCCCGACTGCCTCATCTGGATTGCTTCTGGTACCTTAGCCTTAGTCCATCAGGTAAGCAAACTTGAGAAAAACATGCTTTGGATTTTTTTTTGCTCTTGTGAATCTACAAGATGTAATGTTGGGCTGTTTGATGTTTTGTAATATTGCTGTATCATATTAAAACATGAATGCTTGGTACTTCTAATCTCCCTTGTTCATTCCTGCTTTTGTGGTGTCTCTGACAGGAACTGATCTGTGATCATCAATGTTGCGTAGGCACATGAAGTCATCCTCATACTATCTCTGGATTTTTTAATTTTGCTTGTATGATGAGTGAAAACTTTTTTTGCTGTATTTTCTTCTTGTTCTTACTGAAGATTTATGCTGGTTTGCTATAATGTCTTTTAGACACTTTTCTTGTGGGCTTACCTCTTTTAGTGGTGCTGTTAGAGATGATACTGTGGATGAGGCTCATGTGGCTGCTGTGTTTTGTCAGGTAATCTGTGTGCTGCCAGAATGGAGGCAAAGGCTGGATCAGAGCATGTTTCCCCATAGTTTTGATGTTTTCCATAACTGTGAGTGGTTGGATGTGGTTTAGGGTAACTTGGTGCCACAGGAAACCACTGGCTGACAGGCACTTGAGCTGTTCTTGACTAATGCCGAGAAACTGGAGGATCCTGCTGTGCAGGGAAGATTTTTTAATCTGGGATAAAATAACCTTTGTAGCCCCATTTCAGAACTGGTTTCACCTGTTACTTTAGCCCAAAGCAAAACAGTTGATCTGCTTTCATTCCTGCCCCCTGCTACATTTGCTCATAAAAATACGGGGGTTTTCTTTCACGTTGCTCTTGAAGGCACTTGATATTTCCCATGAAAGCAAAGGCAGAGATTTTCCTGGTCTTGATGGAACTGCTTCTAGGCAATGAAGAATCATTCCCTCTGGAAAGATCTCATTTCATGGCTGAGAGAAAACCTTCTAAAAGATACACCATCTGTAAAGTATCCTTACCTTAAACTCTCCAAAATAACCAACTAGTCCTTTATAACTTTGAAAGTATTACACATGGGCAGCTGTTTTACATTTCTGTCTGGTTTTTGGGGTTGGGGGTGTTTGTTTGTTTGTTTTTCCTATTGTTTTGGTTTTAATCAACAGTAAATGTTTAAAATCAAATTGAGTGTCTGGAAGTGACCTTTAAATTAGGAATGCAAAGTATAAGAAAGCAGATATTTGTAATACCACTTGTGCATGCACTGAAGCAGGATAGGCAGCAAATGCCATGGGTTTGGGGTTTTTTTCCTGAGGTATAGCTTCTGGTTTGACTAATATTAAAATACCGTTTTGGAATATCATTATTATTTGTACCTGGGGTCATAATAAACAGTATATTAGTGAACAAATTTGTTAGTAAATTGTTATATACATTTGTGTTTTACACACTTAGGCTACTTTATACTTTTTGTTGGATGCCTGGTTATAAATGGAAGCTGCAGTGCAACAGTCAGATGTTAAAACAGTAATGGGATTATGCTGGAGGTGAAAATAAGAGGACTAACAAGGTTGGGTTGGCAAAAACTAAGCTTAGAGATTTTTCTCTTTTCAGTTAAGATTTATAATAATGAAGGGGAGTGAACAGTGTAAAGGAACAGAGAAAGCAGAAAACATGTTTCTTTAAAATGCCTGCATGAATCCTATTGTAATTCTCTATTAGCCTAGTAGGACTTTCTGAGCTGACTATACACACTGTTTGACTAGGGACACTTTTTATTCTTTATAATAAGCAGTTAATTTTAACTGGAAGCAAAATTAAAATTTCTGAATTTGTGGGAGAGAGGCAGAGATGGTTTTCAAGGTTTTTCCCAAGTAATTCTTATCTTGAAAAGAAATTATGGAGGATCATTTGTGGATGGCAAAAAGAGGACAAATTCTGTTGCAGTGTTTAGATAGTGGCTTATACTAATTTAAATATAATGCAGATTTTCCTAAACTGATTTCTAGTTTGGCTTTTTTGATTCTTCTGACATAATTTTGCATAAAAACATTGATTGTGGGATGGAATAAGAAGCTCTGTCTGCCATTTACAATGCTTCTTAATTCTATGATCTCTAGCCAGGGTTTCATGGCTGTTGGTTAAGTCATGAGTCAGCTGTACTGCACAGTGAAAATTACATGGCAGAATCAGGTTGTCTTTTGTCATTTTTAAGACACACTATTTTTAAAGAATGGTCGGAAAATATCAAGCTTCTGACACAGGAAGGTGCAGCTGTGTGTTTAACTCTGGTTTTGGTGGGGAGGAGGGTGTCAAAGTTAGTTTTTCTGTTGCCATTTGGTTTTGCTTTGCTGGTTGTTAAACTGCAGCTGTTATAATTGGCAGTTTCCAAAGAAACAGTGAATATCTGCAGAAGGTCCTAAAATAACACTCATTCGGTTTTAGTGTATAATTTCCCCCCTAAACTTCTACAAGTGGGTCTTAGAAGCACTTACTTGATTTAAGGCTGCATTCAGTTTTATGCTGAACGTCTAACAACTTCTTCTTTTTCTGTCTCTTTACACCAAAACAGATTTATTTTTTTTTCTAATACAAATAGGCAATTGTATAAATATAATTTCTACACAGTTTTGTGAAATCCAAGAAGGCAGATCCTCCCCTGCTGCATATACTTACATGTATTTCTAACACAATCTGAATTCCTACCAGTTGTTGTTCCTGACTGTTGGTTTAAATGACAGCTTGATGGCAAATACAAATGATTTCTGTTCAGTCTTCTGAAAATGCTGGAGGTTTGTCTTACCATGTAGGAAGTATTATCTTTACTCAGGAAGTCAGATGCATTTTAAAAAAGAACTTGATATTTTATTTTTCAATGCAATGAACTCCTGTTCAAGTCAGTGTGTTCCAATGAATAGCAATAGGGCTTCTATTTTTAAGGTGTTAAGATTAATTTTTCTAAACAAGTAGTATTGTAGGTTGCATGGACTGTAATATTCCATAACCAATTACTCTCTATCAGCTGACTCTGTGTGAAAGACTTTTTTGGATGGAGCACAATGTAAATATTAGCTTAGGAAAAATGAAATAAGGCGATAAGATCAGAATAATAAAAAACTAGCATAAAAAGCATCAGAACAAGATAATTATTGTGCCATTTTTAGTAATTTAGTGTCAACAATAAGTTATTACTTAATGTTTTTCAGAAATTGGATTTTGCATCATGAAAGAAATATATAGTCATCAAAATAGAAAACTGGAGGGGAAGAAAATAGAGGAGAGTATATATACATAGGCATCCTCCAGTCAGAATTTAATCATGTTGTATTTGCTTTCTGGCATATAGTCACGTAAGCTAATTTAATGTTGTACCTTATTGAAAAGGAAGGAATAGTTCCAGTAAATAGAAAAGATCTGTGAAATTTTTACCTGGAGAAAAAAAAAAAAGTAAATTGAGAAGTAGAATTAACAAATTAATTTGGCAACAAAAGCATTAACCCATGTAGAGACTGAATATGTGGATAAACCTGTGGAGTACTAGGGCTGACCGTGACCTGCTAAAACTTTAAAGGCAAAAAATGCTGTCAGTTGTTTTAAACATTTAGTTAAAATTTGTTACCCAGCCTTTGCAAAACATTTGTTGAGCCTGGCTATATCCCATGCCCTTGAAAATTCTGGAAATCAGTTGGCAAAGTGCCTGGCTGTGCATTTGGGCTAGGAAGGTTTCTTTTGGTGTGTGTTTTGATACACTGCAGTTTAGGCTTCCTCCTTTTCTGGTGAAAGACGTATCTGGCACATTTTTTTAAAAATGATAGTTTAAAATTTCTGCTTTCGTGTCACAAATTTCCCTTTAGCAGTAAATGGACAAATGAAATATAGGAGTAGTATGTAATATTTTATTTGCATTCCTTCCATCTGGAAGTTTTACAGTTGAGATGAAAACTGTGCATGAAAAATCACAGGAGAAAATAACCTTCTAGGATTTTGGGGAATCTTTAATGTAGGCCTAAACTTAAAGATTTCTGGTTTGTAACCAAAAGAATTGTTCATGAACCAAAGAATTCGCGCAGTTGCAAAAGAATTTTACCAGAAAAAAATGGTCTTGCTGATTTGTGTTTAGGTAGAAATAAATATATAGTTATAATTATATTTCAGGGATTCACGTACAAGAAGTGAAGTGAGACAGAGTTTTAATTCATTGATGGATATAGCAGCTAAAAAATAGTTATTTTAAATACAGTACATAATGAAAATCAAAGTCAAACATTATCTTTCAGATTTCATTCTTTAATAAGAATCATACTGCAGTATTTAAAAATGTTTTTAATAAAATATTAAAAACTTATGGTCTAATGTTTTAAAAGTATTTCTTACTGAAAGAAACACTTATGGTTAATTTAAAATATGTGTCTCATTCTTCACAGTAAAAACTTATACGTGACATAGTGCAGAAAATATTACCTGCTGCAGTACTGTTTAACATAGACCCATGTTTTCTGCTAAATGAAGTTTGGGATTGACTTGCAGAGAAGAGGGAGGGCTATGACCAGTAATGTCATCTGTTAACACAGTACACTCTCCTCTTCTTATTTTAAAGTCTGATGGATTTTTGGCAGTCTCATACACAAGATATTTTAAAATATGTCATGTGGCTCATTCTAACGTATTCCGAACTGCACATTCAATTAAACTGAAGCAAATGAAGTCACAGCTGCTCTGTTGCCTGAAATAAAAACTAGAAAATCACTGAGCTGGAGTTGTTCACATTCAGGAGGTGCACGTATAAACAGAAGAATCCTATCTGCTGCCTCTGAATGTTCATACGTCTTTTGTTCATCTGCAGGCCACAGTGAATGCCAAGCTTGAAACCGGTAATTTGTTTGTTTCAAATACATTCTTCATAGTTCTGAGGAGGTAAGAATTTTAAAGGAGAGGGAATAGATTTCTGTCAGCTATACGTACCTCCAAGTTCATGAATTCCATTAAACCCACACAATGCATATAAATGAATATATTTAAAAGAATCTTCAGTTTTGTATATAAATTTCTTTTTGTCTGATACTGCATGTGAGGAGATTAAAAATAAATGAGGTAATATGGTAATATTTTCATGCATCCAAGCAAAACTATTTTCTAGTTATTTCAAAAGTGACCAAGGTCTGAATCATTAAATGCTGAATATGTGACAATCAGTGATTTATATAAGCAGATATTCAGAGATGTTTAGGCATTTCACATTTGATAAATTGCCTTTATATGACTGGCATTTATAACGACTTAAGCCTTGTTTGTTTGCTGTATAAATGTATAATGCTACATAATAATGGGATATTATTTCAGCTAATGACAAAATAATTAATAAGTTTGGGTAATGAAGTCATAATAGCGTAGACTTACATGCTTTTGAAACTAGAGGAAATATTTTTCTGTTTCCAGAAACTGCATTTGTTAATATTCTTATTGTTGTCTGAGGTTTTTAGCAGCTTGGTTAGCCAAGGTAGAGGGTCTGTCCACAGGAAGGTCATCACTTCCTCCTGCTGCAAAGATGGCAGGTGTGGGTTTTGGTGCCCCAGCAGAGCAGGTGGGAGATGAAATCTAGATTATATTTGCTGGAAGAGCTCCATAGTGGTCAGCATGAGTGGCCTGAGGTTGCAGTGCCTGGTGGCAGGGCCTTGCAGGTACATTTTTCCATCCAGGTTATTGTCCATTATGGACTGTAATTTTTTTTTTTGAGAACAGCTCTTCTCAGAAAACAATTGCCAGGTCTCTTTTGTGGGGATCCGTCTTCCACGTTACACTTTCTTCTATCACTGTTAGTGGGCTTTTATCAGATACTAAAAGTGAAAGGTAAGTGGATTGTCAGTTCACCACATGTGGGGAAAAATACAATGATTGCAATAATGCAAATACCTGTTCTTTCTGTTATTCTAGTTTATAGGCATAGTGAATTATTCAGTGAGAGTTAAACTCCCCCTACTCCACACATATTTGAAACCTGCCAGTTGCGCCACTGGATATCAACATTCAATTTTTCACACTTAAATTAAATGAAACACAGTGACACCTGGGCACCTTCCCCCCCCCCCCCCTTTTTTTTTTTATTTTTAATACTTTTGCAGTTTTAATAACTTGCAGAGTAAAAGGCAGTTCTCACTAACACTGAACTCCAGGCTTGTGAATTCCTTTTGGTGTCCCTGGGGAATGTTCTAATGTCTTTCGGAATAAGATTTTGTAATAAAGCTCTGTGTCAGCCAGTATGTTGATGATAGACTGTGCACAACTAATTGACAAGACCCTGTATCTGCTGAGTCTACTAGTTATATGTATTTTATGCGACAGGTTTAATGCAGAACTCATATTAAAAGACAACTTAGGTCACACTGGGGTTCATGAAAGATCTACTGAGGGACCAGGACCATGTGGGGATGAGGACTTCACATATACAAACCCAAATAGCCTACAGTGGCTTTAAAACTTATGATGAGGTACTTCCTAGTGGCACAAGAGAGGAAGTAATGGTGGTGGTTCGTTTTTTCAGCTCCTACATCTGTGGACAGACAAAATGTTAGAGCACTGTTACTCCTTCCTGTACGGAGCTCTCAGCTGTGTTATTTGATCTCTGTTTTTCTCCATAATGAACCAATTTTGTGAAAGATATTTTAAAATGTTTTTATGACTGTGACACGTTACTATTACTTGTTGAAATGTGTACTTCTCTTGCAGTAGTGTCTATACTGCTGTGGCCTATGACTGTTTGCTGAGAACGGGTTGTCCTTTGGTGGCAAATATTTTTCCTCCTCTGTTTTCCTGATACTGATGAGTATCAGGAAAACAAAGTAGTTATTTCTGTAGTTACTGGGACTTGCAGATATCTTGATATAAGAACTCCTACTGTTAATTTGGCACCTGTCTTCATTTCTCTCTGCCTACCTCCCTCCATGTCCTTTTACACATTTTTAGGCAATGTATTGACTGTTTTGGCAGTCAATTTGACATCAATATTTTTGTTGCTGTATTGTTTATTACAGTAACCTAAGCACTATTTATCTGTTAGATCTTTGTGGTGCTAATCCACTGTTCATATCCATGCTTTTCTTAAAACCTACCCTGGCCAGGATCTGATGTCTGTATAAGTGGGAGGTTTTGCAACTTGGAATTCTTTTTATGCTTCTGATGGCTGTTCATCATTTCCAGAAGCTCCTGGGTCACCTGTTTTACCATTCCTAGTTCTAGTTTGATCATGATTTGACCTGGATCAGACTCCCCTCCACTAAACTTCAGGAGACAGCTTGTGCCTTCATTTTGTGCTAACAATTTTAGTTTCCTCTCTAGTTAGTTGTAAAATTATTTACAAATCCGTAGAACCAAGTTTGTGCCATCCTAAACATGCTTTCCAAAATCTGCCTTCATTGGCTATTACACAACATTGGACACTTGGAGAATTTAGCTTTGCTGTCATAAATACATGTATTAAACTGGATTCTACTTTTGCTGTACGCTGTCACATTTTTATATAATGTCTGTCACCTCTGGTGGTTGCTGGAGCCCTCTCCTTCCAAAACTTAACATCTGTCCAAATATTGTCTTTTCCATGATTTAATCAGTGCTTTGAATAATATTCTTCTTTTTTTTTTTTTCCCCTTACTTTAGTTTCTTAACAGTCTTCTTGAAATGACTTTGTTACACTGGTGGTTTGTTAAGGGCTTCTGGTCATTTCTCACTGTGTTTTGAATTGCTTTCCTAAATATTATTTATGTGCTCTGCAGTAAAACCTCTGTTATCACAAAATGAAGTCTTGAAATGTTTTCCAGTCATCAACTCACAGGTCTTCTAGCATATCAAAATTAAATCTGACTTTTTTGGGCTTGAGAAAAGAAAAAAGTGTTGATATTTTCTTTATATATTAACGAACTTTATTGCATAGATAATTTCAGCCACTGCTGCTGTTACTTCAGAGTTCAGCAGTTGACCATATATAACTTTTAGTGCTAGTGATGATCATGATATTGTAATGTTTTCCTTTTTGTTTGTTTGAAGACTGAACCAGGCACCATTATTTTAGAAGGGTCTACTACAGATCTCTCTGCGCTTGCAGCAATCCTTTTGGAATGTACAGATAGTGCTGTTCATGCAGAAAGAGGGAAGAAGAGAAGGGAATTTTTTTCCTTCTATTTTCTGGCCTAAATAAAAAGCTATCTCAAATACGATAGAAAGGGGAGAAAAAACCAAAAACCAAAACAAAACCAAAAACATAACCCTTCTGGGCTTATATTTAATTCATCTTAGATGAACTTTATACAACTTTTTTGCTGCTGAATTGCACATTTTAAAAAACTCATGGTTTGTACATTTACAGCGGAATAACTTGCTACTTACTGGAAGAGAGCCAAGATGATTGAAGTGAGGAAATTAAGTTGCTATTTGCTATTACCTAACTTACTTTCATTTTTATCTTGCTTAAAAGCATTATATTGCAGTTCCATGTTAAGGTTCTAAATTTTAGATCAGTACAAGGGAATGTGTGAATTATATCCACAGACATGGGTGAAAAATACAACAGAAATGTAGTTTGAATCATCAAAAGTCTATCTTTGCTGCAGTTTCTAGGATATGCAAACTTTAACAAAGATAAATTCTGCAGACAGACTGCTACTGGAAAATTACTCGAGTGTTCTCTGTCTGGTCCACTTCAGGAGTAAGTAATTTCAGACACATCAGCAGATTTGGTTATATTTCAAAATATTTTTGAATGTCCAAGTATTGATGAAATGGGGAGTTTATATGGGGGGGAAAAAAGATTCTATCAAAATAAACATTTAAATATCATAGATATGAATTTATTCAACTTCCCAAATCCATTTATTTAATTGGATTCTGAAATTTGCCCATTGTGAGCAGATGAAAACTCACAGTTTTTTTACAAGAGAGGAGGAGCAGCATTCATATATTTCTGCTACTAATTTCACTGAAACCATTTTGCACATGCAATATATCTGGCCAAATGTTTTAGAGGCACAGCCCCATTCTGCTGCAGTCCAATTGAAGCAATATGCTATCAAACCTTAGTATTTACTTTAGAAAGTCCTTAGAAAAAAAAGCAATTCATGACATAGCTATTATTTTATGATACTTCCTGTACTGTCTGAAGTGTTAATGTGATTCAATTTCAAAGCATATTATACATGAGCTGGTGATTGCAGAAAATGTAATTTCTTTTTGATTCGTGAGCATAAAAGTATGCATTTTTCTTACAGCCTTTCACTCTGCTCTTTATAGATGTGATAATTTTACTAAATTTTAGTTAACAATGCTTGGTTGGATATGGCCCTTCCATTTCCAAAATAACTTGGGAACATGCACAGTTATGGATGGGTAATTTGCAAAGGGAATGCTGGTGCATTATGTCAGCGATGGACCTCGGGGGATATATCACCCTTGTTCTTTCTGGAGTACATTAACACAAGCCAAACTTGTCAAGGATTATTACCACTGAACATACTCCTGCTTACTGGGAGGCAGTCCAAGGTGATGAAAACCATAATGAGCATATTATTTGTTAATAGCTGATGTTTTTAAATGAAAGAAAGAAGAGGAGCCGTTATGGAAGTTTCATTTTGAAGTCACCGATTTAAAGTTGGATCACGGGCGTTTAGGTCTGTATTTTGTCCAAGCACAAACTGCTGTGAATATACTGAAATGGACTCAAAGATGTATTGGAATATGGGAGGTATTGGAGTCAGCATCCATGGAAGTGCTCAGAAAATGTCTGGATGTGGCAGTCGGGGCTCTGGTCTAGTTGACCAGGTGGTGTTCAGTCACAGGTTGATCTCGATGATCTCAGAGGTCTTTTCCAACCTAAATGATTCTATGATTTGAGGAAGTTGCACCTGTAAACTTTTGCCTTCTAAAGCCTTTCCTATGAAGACACTTTCAGAGAAAGAATTTCACTGAAATCCAAGACATTTGATATCTTACAGTGAAGGCTAACAATAGGTTCCCTCAAAAGTAAATACATGGCCCCAAATTCAGCTTCATATCTTGCCCATAACTTTGCAAAAACAGTAACTATGAGGAATTGTGGTGATTTCTGAGGAACTTTGGACAGGATATAGCAATTCGTAATAGGTAATTGAATTATTAAATCATTATGTGATCATGAGCCAGTGACATAGTAAAATGGCTCATAAATTGCAGTTTTGTAAGTGGGAGGCCTCTTTGAACTCCAAGAATTTTGGATTTCAGACTAGATGAGACTGTATTCAAAAAAAAGGAAAAAACCCTTGTATTTACAATTTTATTGCCCTATTTGTTACATATCAGTTTTTATTATATATTATAATAGATTCATATAAAATTTTTATATATCTATAATAGATATAATATTTATTCGGTTTAATAGGGGTTAAACTGATGCCAAATTTTATTAATTAATTTTATTTTGCTCTTAAAATACCTAACTTGAAGTATAATGCCTAAATAGAGCACAGCTTTGGAAACCAGATGGTCACAAAAGCTGAAAGAACCAGTTGTGGGTCTCACTGGTAGGTCTCACAGACAGCAAAATGTTCTTCATTGTGCATATCTTACTGTCAAAGATAAATTTTCAAGCACTGTAAGTATTGAGGGGTGACACAAAATATCTGGGCATACTATCAGTTCTTCAGCATCACCCTCTCTTTCCATGCCAGGCTGTGTCCTCCTTGTCTTCCTTTCCTCTGTTTCACCTCTGGGGATGGTGGAGCTCCTGGGCAGCTGGCAGGGGCTGTGCTGAATATGAACAGGGGGCAGACAAGTTCCTTGTAGCCTTTTTTTTTGACTCTCACTGTGAACAGTTTTGGCTCTGTTCAGATGCCAATTTTGTGAAACATTCAAAAATGTAGCAATGTTTTAAATTTTGTGATGTGTCCCCCTCTTTCACAACTGCTTTGGAACTAAAGAAGTAGAAGTACCGTGGAGACAAGACCACCAGAGAACGAATAAGGAGCTCAGGTGCAGGAACCTGTTCCCAGGATATGAAATTAATGAGTAGAAACCCACAGTATTTCAGTTCAGAGGTGTTCCTAGGAAGGAGGTTCAAGCAGAGGCTACAAGGAGGGATCTCTCTGCTCCTGAATAAAGAGGAAAGCTTACATGGATCAAGAGTTAGAAACATGGTCATGGAAGCATAGAAGCTGGAAATCCCTTACAAAAGAGTTATCCTGCAACAGGAGTCAGGGCTGTGCAACATGGACTGTGCTGATAGGAAGATTTCCATGCACAGTTTTCTGAATGAAGAAATGTGAGGGAGATCTGATTTTTTTTTCTCTGTTTTTTTTTGTTGGTTTTTTTTTTGTTTGTTTGTTTTTGGGGTTTTTTTTGGGGGGTTTTTGTTTGTTTGTGGTTGGGGTTTGGTTTGGTTTTTTGTAGTGCATATTTGATTGTTCATGTGCATGTAGGTTGATTGGTAAATGGTGGTAAAGGTACTTGCTTATGTAAAGGAACACAAGCTGTACTGCAGAAGAGACTCGTTGCATGAGACTTGTCAGAAGTGACTTCAGAGGGACTCAGCTCATGATAGGGCTTTGGCTGAGTACTCTGCAAGAAGTTGTCCCTTGCTTATGCATCAGTCAGGCGATCTCATCATCACCAAAATGAAAATGATGTTCCTTTTTAACTGGAGACTACATAAACTGAAGCTTAAAACATGGCAGGTGTTATTCCATTTATTGATTAAAACAGCTGTTGCATTAGTTCACTTACAGACTTCTAAACAAAAAGCAAACAAAAAGATGCTATCTTTGCTTTACCAGCTGAGGTTTGTCTGCATACATGAGAAGCCAGAAACCCCAGTTGTGCGTGAACTGTCAAATCTGCACATGGTTTGTATTTTACTAAAATTCCTGTGATGGTAGTGCCTCTTGAGAATACCCTAAATTGCATCTCCAGGTGAATTTTTTTATTTCTGTTGTCAGAACAACTGTGAAAGGGTTGGAGTGAGATCTTTCTGATTGATTTAGACCGCATAACTTTAAAAAGTCTATTATCAGGTTGGTAGCTACCTCCTTTAATCGACCTTTACATGGACGTATTGTGGTCACGTGTCTTCGCTGGAAGATGGAAGTAATGCTGGTCTTCCAACAGTGAGGCACCGAGGTTGAAAACCAAATGGGAATAAATATAGTATCCAGGAAGGAAAGTCAGCACTGTTTGTCTAAATCAGAATTTCTGATTCCTGCCTTTGTGTCATACCAAGTGGCTTTGTGGAGGATTGATCTGTTTGGGGGAGAGCTGTCTGGAGTTGTGAGTGTGTTTTCATACAACAGCAGAATATCAGCTGCTGAATGCAAAGGGTGTATTTCACTAATCCTGCAATCCTGAGAGAAGCTCTGAGCTTTTATGGCTCACGGAAGCCTCCTTGTTAGTGACATTTTGAAACATCACTTGTTAGAAGACCTTCTGTTTAACCAATTAACAGGATAAAAATTGGATTGAACTAAAGCGATGAAGAAAACAGCCATAGCTTCTTGAGGGGAAATAATTAAAGCTGGTTTGAGGGGAAAAGTACACGCTGTGCATAAATATTTGACTGTTGAGGTGGATATTCTCTTTTACCATTCAGAATGAATTGCCTGTAGCAGTATGTGCTGCAGGGCAAGTTGGCAGGTATTCAAACAAAGAGAACTGTATGAATCATTGAAGGTGAGAGGAGAGATAGTGATGCAACTTCCAATATTTGGCTATAGCTCCTCATTTGCAGGTTGCTGTAGTGTAAGGGACATCACTGCTAAGTTATTATGCTGTTACAGTCTGCAAAAGTGTTTTCCATGAGTAATAAAACAAGCGTTACCAAAAGTAAACGATTTATCAGGAGCAGAATGTTTCCAGTATACCTCTAAAAGCTTCTTTAAGTGTTTGGTAGACTTCCTAAAGGGTCTTAAATACAGGGAATGGCAGCAATAAAACAAAATTCTACTGGAATAAATGCGAAGGTTCCAAGAAAAACGTACAGTTTAATTGTACTAGAGAATTTGATTTTATCTAAACAGAAATACTAAACTTTTTTGTTCCTATCTTTGTAGTGAGTGTTTCAGTCAACAATGAATTAAATTGTAATGAATATTTCTTTCTTTTTCAAAGAAGAAAATAACTTTTCTTCAAATAAGAAAAGTCTGATCTGTATTGTTACTCTTTTATCATTCCCAAATACGTAACTGCACTGAATATACCTATTGATTGTCTGTTTCTGTGTATTTAAAAGATGGTATTATAATTTATAAACTAATTGTTGAGTGTGGAAATGCAGGAGTCTTGGAGAAGTTTAAAATAACTTGAAAAAATGTTTCATAGTTCTTTGCTAAGCTCTTAAGTGAAGAAAAGTGGTAAAACCCCACTGTTAACTGAGGAGCATTTGTGAAAAATGTTCTGTAAATACACTTCATTAAAAAAAAAAAAAAAGACCAAGCATTCTTTTGACTGTCTCAACAGTCAAAAACTGATTCATAAGTTGATTCTTATCAGATGTCAAAAAACCCATGCTAATATATTTAATGTCCTTTGCAGTTCCATTTCACCCATTTAGAGGCAGAAAAATATAATGGGTTCAAGTTACCAGATCAAAAGCTGAAGCATCACCCAGCTGGCCATTCATGGGAACAACTCCTTCAGAAAAGACTGAAAAGGAAGTGCAGATCTCTTGTGTCTGTAAACACCCTGTTTCTCACCACTTCTTCATCCTGACAGCACAGGTAGGAGGCCTTTTGCAAAATCTTTGTCTGGATCGAAATTATCCTCAAACCTGGGGAAATGTGTGACTTGAATGACCCATTTATCTAAATAGTTCAGACTATTTTAAAATACTTGATGGGATGTTACAAGTTAGGGCACTGCTGAGCAGACAGTCCATTTGTCAGCCAGACTGTGACCTCTGTAGCACACCAGGAAGATAAACACAGAGCTGGTGTCCTGTTATCTTCTTCAGGAAACCCAAATTTATGCTTCTACCCCAGGGAATTCAGTGATAGGAGGGAATGGCTGGGAGGAGATGGTCACAGCTTTGAGTTGTCACAGGGAATTCTCACCATCTGCTGTGGCTTTTGTTGTACCTGAAGGGGCAAATACACATTTCAAATGGTTAACCAAGGTCCAAAGGAATAAACATGGGGTTTTGTCAGCATTTTATAGCTCTGTGTCCACTTGCAATGCAGTGTAAGCAAGTAGTTACCTGAGATCAAGGACTGTGTAGTAAATCTGGTGAGAGACTTCCCCTTTGTCCACACAGAGTTGAAGAAATTGCAGCTTGACAGGTCCTTCCAAATAATTTTACAGTGTACAATTTCAGTCAGCATTTGGCTGCAGACATCTTGTTAAAATAAAGCAATAAAGCACAGCAATCATAAAACAAGAAAGCTTGATTAAAAAAAAAAAAAAAAACAACACAACAAACCACAAGGGTTTGGATAGCTGAGGTGCAAAATGATTGAGTTCTAATGTAAAAATTTTTTAGGCTGATGCTTCAGATTTTTCCACGGTCCCTGTTTGGAATTTATTCCTTTCCTAAGTGCTCTGTTTCCCATTGCTCTCCTATCACAAACCCTAGTAATATAAAGAAGGGGGAAAAAAGGCAGGAAAAAATAGATTGCTTTTCAGTGGAAGTGTACACATCATTTTCATGCAAATGTACCTTCTCTGTGCATATTTGATGAGCGATTTCTCTCACAAAAGATTTTTCTGTTAATTGTTGTATCTGCCACTTATAAAATCTGTTTGCTAAATTACAAAGTCAGCCTTCACTGCGGGTGTACTGCCAGCCACTTCTGTCACAAAAGATCTTTAGTCTAATTGTTTTATCTGCTGCTTGCTAAATTATACCTTTCGCTGAACTCACACCAAAACCTTTTCAGGAAGCCATCAGTAGTTGCTGACATACAGAATAGCTTATACATCTTGGATTGTGTGAGAGGGTCTGAAAGATGGGTGTGCAAACAATGGATCAGCCAGAAAGACCTCACAATAACTGCACGGTGGGGTTTTATACAGAAAATGTGGTAATTGGTCAAATATTGTTTTAGAGAAATGTGCTTGGTGTTCCTTAAGAATAATATAGGACCGTACTTTGAGTGAGATGTCTAAGTGGAGACCAGTGGCCAGTGGTGTTCTTCAGGGGCTGGAATTGGGACCGGTGCTGTTTAAGATCTTTGTTGGTGACGTGGAAAGTGGGATCGAGGGCATCCTCGGCCAGTTTGTTGATGACACCAAACTGCATTGTGGGATCAGCACACTGGAGGGAAGGGATGGCATCCAGAGGGACCTTGACAGGCTGGAGAGGTGGGTCTGTGTGAACCTCCTGAAGTTAAACAGGGCCAAGTGCAAGGTCCTGCACCTGGGTCATGTTCTAGCACAATATAAAAGCTGAGCACAAAATGGATTGGGAGCAGCCCTGAGGAGAAAGAACTGGTGGTGAGAAGCTCATCATGATTTGGCAATGTTAATTTCTGGACACTCCTAGCCCAGAAAACCAATCATGTTCTGGGCTGTATTCAAAGCACTCTGGTGAGACCCCACCTTGAACACTTCATCCATCTCTGGTGCCTGATGTGGATCCTTTCAAGGAAGTCCAGAGGAGAGACATGAGGATGATCAATGGGCTAAAGCACTTGTCCTGTTGGACTGGCTGAGAGACTTGGAGTTGTTCAGCCTGGAGAAGACTTTGGTGAGACCTTCTAGCAGCATTCTGGTACCTCTAGGGGGCCTGAAAGCTGGCAAGGGACTTTTTACAAGAACATGTGGTGATAAGACAAGGGGGAATGGCTTCACATGGAAAGTGCACAGTTTTGAATTGGATATTAGGAAGAAATCCTTTACTGTGAGGGTGGTGAGAACACTGAACAGGTTGCCCAGAGAAGATGCAGATACCCCATCCCTGGAAGTGTTCAAGACCAGGCTGGATGGAGCTTTGAGCAACCTGGTCTAGTGGAAGGTGTCCCTGGCCACAGCAAGGGGGTTGGAACTAGGTGTTCTGTAAGGTCCCTTCCAACCCAAACCATTCTGTGTTTCTATGAAATTTGTATCATGACAAGTTCTGGTACCTTTGTTCATAACCATCATATCTCACTGTTAATGCTGTTTGGACTGTGTCCCGACCTGAAAAATGCATCTCTGCAGATTCCCAGGTCCTGCTTCAAGGATGCAGCGCATGTTCAGATCATCTAGCCTGTTCTTAGAGAATGCTCAGTAAATATCTCTATTTCTAGGCTTTTGTCTTCCCTCATTTTCTAAACTTAATCCACTCATAGCAAATAACTCTTGATAGTTAAAATTACAGAGTCCCCACTCTGCCTGCACATCTTCCATAATTTACATCCTTCCACCAAAATTTTACTGTGCATTTTTTTTTTTCTGAATAGATTTTTTCCAAATTAGAAAAGGCAAACCATAAGGCTGTCATTACTGGAATAATGCTAATAAAATGTTGGACAGGGCAGGTTTCAAACAAACACTAAGCTGATATGTCTGTATGAGCAGCTTAATTACATCAACGAAGAAGATATTAATACTCATGCACATGTGTATAGATCGATAAAGGTGGCCTTTTTTTGTTTTAATGGGAAGTGGAACATATCTTTCATGTAGCACTCTAAAATATAAAAATATGTTGAGGAGACAGAGAGAGATGAATTATGGAACCACAACCAGTGTCAGTGGTTATAGTTAAATGATTTTTTTACGTATCCACAAATTATTCATTGTGGGCATGACCTACGCTTTCATCTTGATGTATAGGATTTAGCCTGCAAATGTAGACCACAGAATATCTGATTCTAAATTATTTCAGTGCTAGAGAACTTGTAGTGAAATTAGTAATTGCTTGGGGGAGAAAAACTGTATGGAAAAGGCACAAACAGTGGGGTACTTAAAGAGCAAGAATTACATCAGTGTTGGTCAGTAGGAGATTTTTCAGGTATGTCTGAAAATGCTTTTCTTCCTGTAAAAATATATTTTTTAAATCCACATTTAATTTTAAAAAAACCAAAGTATCTATTACCATACACACAGAATGTCAACTACCCTGGACACTTAGAGCACTGATTTCATCTCAGTTTTGTGAAAGTAATCAGACTACATTGACAATATTTCTTTATTTAATTTTTTTTATCTATTGCTGTTTTGCAGCGGTTTTATTCTATGTGTTACCCATGTTCTATTTATTTTAAGGGGACTTTTTTTAAAAAAGTTGTTCACAATCGTGTGAGGACTCTTTTGTGAATACCAGTCCATTCCTTGTGTGCAGATTTTGCCATTGCTTTTTCTGACTACACTTTAGATTAATCTCTGATGGGATTTGGCAGCGTTACTTTTCAGCATTTCGTGAGGGCAGGGAGTAGGTTTCTTGTCATTTCTAAATTTGTTTTGTCCTAGTTCAAGATTTATAATTCTGAGGTAAAGAGAGAGGCTCAGTTTCTAGAGTGTTGGCCCTGCTGAAGATGATGAAAACCTTACACTCAAAAGTTTTGGAGCTAAGATCTTAACCAAAGCTACAAAAAAATGAGAGAAACTCAGAGTGAATTGTTTTAGTGCACAAACTGTATGTGGTTTATGACAGATTAATCCCAGGTTTGGGATTAGGATTATCATAGGATAGCTAAAATGATTTATTTGTAGGAAAGAACTATAATATAAGCAGACTTGCAAGTTAACAATTCAACTGTCCTGGTGTTTTCTTTCTTTGTCCTCTGCAATTGATGGCTAATGAAGCAGCTGTGTTTTTTACACTAAGGGAGTCAGAGGAGGAAGAACTAAATGTATCTCTGTGTCAAGTAGCTCTGCAGTACCAAAGAGGCACTATCTATAATCCAGGATTTAAGAGATCTTGTATTCTGTGCTTTATTGTTTTTATTTACTGATACTGTGTGGATCAGGAATCCTTTGTTCCAGGCACTGTAAAAGTGAAGGACCCAAGTAATTCTGGGATACAGGGCAAATGTGACACCCTTATATTAAATTTTCAAGTCATGCTAATGTCCTGTAACCTCTGTGGTAATAAGACACTATTCTTTTGAAGAAAGAAGATATTAGATACTGTTTTTAACATTTACTAAGTAAGGCATGAAATTAAATTTCATGCTAATAGATTTTAATTTTTCAGTATCAGTAGACCACAAGCATGAGCATTTTAAACCTGAAATTAAGTATTGAGACTAAACAAAAGTTGAAATGAGATGAAAGGAAGGAGACCACTTCTTCCCTTGAGTCTCAAAAGATCTCTTTAGGCTATTTAAAACTTGTTTAAAATAAAAACAAAACCAAGCAGGTTCCCCAGGGAAGTGGTCACAGCCCCAAGCCTGAAAGATTTCAAGAAGTGTTTGGATAATACTCTCAGGAACATGGTGTGACAGGGATGGTCCTGTGCAGGGCCAGTTGGACTTGATGATCCTTGTGGATCCCTTCCAACTTGGCATATTCTGTGATTATGTTGTTTGCTAAGCAGACTTTTACACACTGGTCTGCTTCTGTGGTTCAGTGTTCACCTGTAATGATCTACCTTGTAATGTTTTGCCACCTGTGCAAATGATAGGGTGAAATAACATCAATAGGAACTACTCTGAAGTGATGAATTAATTTTTTAAGAACATTTTTTATGTCTTTCTTCCTTCTAGCCACCTCCCCTGGAATCTTTTTAAAGCCCGATATCGTCTCGCCTCAATATGAACATCAAACCCTACAGATGGATCCCATTTTGTATTTTGCTTTCCTTCCCTCCAGACCACTTGACACAGCATTCCCTCCCAGGAAGAGCTATCAGATAAACACTTGTGCCTGACAGAGCACCAAATAGCCAACTCGACAGTTTTTATTACAGATGCAACAATGTCAGTGATTTCCCTTTCCTGCCAGAAGAGCAGCACTGCTGCAACTGGCGGCTGCTGTCAGCATTGATTGCTTTTGGCCCCTCATGCGTCCTTGTAAAAGTGGGGGCAGCATTATGCAACCTTTATCAGGCCAGGGATCAATCAGGAATTGAAAATAATTTTATTTATTCCTATGTTTTCCTCCAAAGACACAAGCTTGGTTTATGGTTTATGGATACTTTGCTGTGAAATTTATACACAGCTTCTTCTGGGTGGTTTAATTTAATCATCCTCCCAATTACTACCTACATAAATAATTCAAACACTGTGAGTGTTTGATAATTCTCCACTGTGAGTGGAGAAAAAAGTGAGATTGTGGTATATATACTTTCTACATATTGTAAAAAAAGGGACCATCCTATATAGTGGTTTCAATTAAATATGGAGCAACTGTATTCTGTGTTAGGGCTGCTCTTAAACTTTAATCTGATGACATAAGAACATGCAGTGGTTAAAACCTCCCTTGATCTTGGAAGCTGTCTGTAGCTTTGAGTCTGTCATCTGACCTTGGGCAAGTTGCTACTGTGAGTAAAGGAAGCTTCATTGTCTAGGTAAAAGCATGCAGCTCTCAATATCTGAGCTTTTTCCAGAAAAATTGGAAATATGCTTAATATTTTATCTCTGACCTTGCCATTTCTGAATGCTCTTGTGTCTTGTTCATGGCTGAGTATCATCACACTGTCTACTTTATATTTAAGCCATATTGAAAACCATAAAATTTTGACCCAAAATAATCTGCTACCTCATGCTTGGAGAAACCCAATCTGATATCTCTTGCTTAGTTCACCTATCATAAGACAGTATACCTTCCCTGCAGTGGGTACTACTTCTCTTAAAAAATGTAGGCCAAGCATATGAAGAGAAATTTCTCTTTGGATCATTTCCCAGTACTTTCAACACTCACCTATGATGTAACTCACTTTCATTTTCTTCTTATCCATGTTTCACATTTTCAAAGGAGGAGAAGGATCCAGAGGATGATTCTAGTGTTGGTTCTAAAGACTGTTCACGTATTTTATCTATTGTAAATTATGTTCAAAGTCTTTAGAGTGAGTGCTGAAATACAGACTCTCCTCCCAAAGACATAGACTCAAGTTCTCTTTTTTTCTCTTCTTCACTGGCATTTTGGCCTTGGATTCTCCTCTTCTGCAAAATTTAGCAAGTTCAGTAGGAAAGCAGGAGATGGCTTTCATCCCAGAAAACCGTGTGGATGGAAAACCAGAGCAGTGACTTAGTGGAGCAAGTGAGCACTGAAACCTGGGGGAAGGCGCAGAGAAGCCAAGCCTGGGTTTCCCAGCATTGGCACACGTCTCGTGAACACCAGGTCAGCTCATGCCCTCCTTCACAGCTCTTATACTGCTGCCTCGCTACCAAGTGCTTTAAAACAAAAATAGAAGTTTGTTACTAATGATTCTTTGTGAATTAACTCAGTTAAACTTTCACTCAGTGTGTCACCTGAGTCTTTAACTACCAAAGGCTGCAGATGCCTTGCTAAAGTCAAAATGTTTGTTGTACAAAGGTAATCTCGAAAATGGAGTAAATAATTTCTTTCCCTCACAAAGTCAGGCACAAATGCATCAAAAAGGTGTGATATATTCACATAACATCATAGGAAGCATATATTATTATTTAAGACTAGGTGGACATTTTAGAATAATTGCTGTTGTTTTGTGTTTTACTTTAAGGATAAGCATTTGGACTTGATGGTGTTCAGTAAACCCATGGCATCACACTTAAACTTGAAATGGAGCACGAGCTTTTGTCTTAAGAAAACTGAACTAAAGATTTTTGTACTGTTGTTGGCACTTGTGATTTCACTCGAAATTCTACAAGATTATCTATTTTTCAAAAAATACCATCTCCTAAAGCCCTGATTGCATCACCTATATATATATATATATAAAAAATTATTAAAAAAGGATAATTTCTATGTAAAGAAAAAGCATTAAAGTATTTGTATGAAGGCCTTCACTTATATCTCCTAGAATGTGGTGGTTGCATAGTAATTATCAGGGACAGACACTTGGGAAGCATTCTTTAATCAAGGATTTTTGATTAGCCTAATCACTTCTCTACAATGACTATGCAAATGTTAATTCTGGTAGTGTTTTTTAATTTGAAACCGTAGGTTTCCTTATTAAGGAACACAAAAAAGTTAGTGATGTTAATAACACTGTTGTGGCTGCAGCATGAAATCTACAAAACAAAAATGAGGGAATGTAAAATAGCAAAATACTTCCTGAATAAAAACATTATTTCAGACATTTGGCTGGGGCTAAAATATGTTTTCCGCTCTTAGCAGATGCCTGAACAAAGCTGTTCCTGGTTTGATTTTCTATTCTAGGAGAAATTAATCTTTTTATAGACTAATCACTTACAGTTGTTTTTGGGGAAAAAGCATTTTCTGTGTGCAGCCATTCCAATTTCAGATGCTTTTAATAGAAATCTGTGTCAGCAAAATTACTTTTCTTAATGATTTTTCTATTATATTTCTACTTGAATTACTGTTGATTAGGCAAGTTTGAAGTTACAGCTTAATCCTTAAAAGTATTTGTATAGTTATAGATGTGCATTCAGGGTTCACAGAAAGGCCTTAAGGAGTGTTCAGACATATTTTTGCACCAGCAAAGAATCACTTTTTTATAGGACTTTTTTGAGAGTTCTTTCCAGCCTCAGGGTTTTTCATCAGCATCTGAGATTTTGGGGCTGTTTTGTTTTGTTTTGTTTCTTCAAGCATACTGTAATTGAAAACAAGTGAGAAAGGGAGTAAAGCTAAGGGATCTAACTACCTTTCAGCATAAACAAACAATCAAAATGGTAATCAAAAATGGTAATAGTATAGAAGAAGTAGAGCATATTCCTATGGAATATGCCTGAATCAATTAAGAATACCAGTTAAGCTTCCCAGTATCATCAGTTTGGAAACAACCATGTTTTTATGCAAGAGTGTATTTGCAGATTTACTTGACTTAGTAAGTAGGGGGAGGATGTTTGTACACACAGGTTGGCAGGATCAGGGTTTATGTGATAAATTTTCCTACTGTAGTTATGATAGATGCTATTACAGAATCCAAAAAACCCAAGGAATGTCACTGTTTTAAAAACGATTCATAGAGGAGACGAAACAAATGAGGCACATCTGCCATTTGATAAAGTCAGTTTCATTTATTTGTCTTCTAATTTTAATAAATAGTTCAAGTATTTGTTTTGAACATGTGGCATGTACCTTGTAATTTTTAGAAAAGGTTGAAGTTTTGTATTTGGACTGAGTGTAGCCACCCATGTGTTGTGCACAGTGCCTTGCCATAGCTGAAAGTCAGGTATCTGTACCTCATACTTAGCAGATAAACTAGAAGTGGAATCTTGCTGATTTTTTAATCACCCCTTGCCAATTTTTAACAATTGTCTCCCACTTATAACTTGCTTCTAACTTTTTTTTGATATCTTGCTATTTTGATTTGATTTCTAAATATCTTCCAGATATTTAAGCATCTAAAAAATACAAATATTCTAGTTTGTTTTTCTTCCGAAGAGAATGATTTTCTGTAAATCCCTGGATTCACTAAATCTTTGAGTATTTTGTGATCTTAGTTTTTTTACTGTTTATAAGTTTTTGGACTTCCTCTTGCATGTGGGGTTTTCTTTGCAAATTTTAGAGATACATCTTCTGTTCCTTTTAAATCATTATTTTTCAATGTTTGTGTTGCCTATGGGGTTTGAGGGATTTTGTGGTTATTTTTCAGTAAGGTGTAAGACAGCAAGAAAAAAATTTTGATACTATTTTAAGTAACAATAACTTACTAACATTATTTGTGCACACAGTTGTTTTTACTTAGAAGAGCAGCTCCAGAGATAAGCAGGTATACTTTCGCTGTCCAAATGACTGAAATGAAAACTTTTTTAGGGTTAATGTTTTAAAAAACACTGTGTGTAGTTTCAGGTATCAACGTTTTGCCTCCTCACAGAAATGCAAAGACCAATGACTGAGCCTTATCCTGTCTTTGCTAGTAATTGCTCCATTTTTATTTTTCAGGACAATTACAGAAACTCAATGCTTTTACATTCTTATTCAAGCTATGCTCTGATGTCTTTTTCACCCCTTCTGGTTCTTAGGAATCACAAGTAAGATATCAGGTGGCAAAATCTGACAGTAAGTGCATGACACAGTCGTATCAGTGAAAATGAATGAGAGATCTTTAAGCTGGATATAGAGGTTGTCCTGGTATAGAAGTGCAGACAGCTCTCATTATCCATGGGTAGTTTATCTGGGATGAAAGCTGCCAGAGACAGGGAGGTGGTTCCATGGAGACCCTCAAGTGAAGCAGGATTTATTAATGCAACTGCAGCACCATGCATGCATAATTACATTTCTTCCAAGGGCTACTCAGCAACACAACCACTCTCTAAGCAGCACCAGAAGCTGATAAGCTCTGAGCTCATTTCCAGCTTTTCCCCAGACTAACATCATCCAAGCACTTTATAAACTTACTTTCTATAGAACAAATTGTTAATGATAATATTAGAACAAAAAAGCATTCTCTTGTAATGATAATGTGAGAACAAAAAAATCTTCTCAAGCGCTTTAAACTGACTTTTTTTTTTTTTTTAAATAATCTCGGGCTCCATAGCAGGCTTCCCAGGATGGCAGGATTCATTACATAAATGTGTAAGTCTAAGTTAGTAACTATGGGTGTGTTTTTAGTAGAATGAGGAGGAGTAGAAACCTCTGGTAGAAGTAACAGACTATCATCTTGTCAACACCCACTTGTCTGTGCAAAGAAGCTGACTGGCTGTGGCAGCACGGGCAGTTTACAGTGACAGAGTTTAGCGGGATTGGTAAGGTGGAAAATGACGTTGCAGTCTGGAGACTTTTAATACGGCACACAAAAAGCAAGGGCAAAACTGTTCAGGTTGTTGCTTTGGCTCTGTCTGAAACCAAGCAGAAAAAAGGAACTGGTTGAGTGGGTGTCATAACTGGCATGCCTGCAGGTCTCCTGAGAACTATCACACCCTGCCAGATCCTGAAGAACTTTAACTACTTCAGGTGATGTTAGAACTCCTACTGACAGCACTTGTCCACACATCTTGGGTGCCCAACACAGGCAGGACATGGGCTTGTTGAAGCGAGCCCAGAGGAGACCACCAAGTTGATCAGAGGGTTGGAGCACCTCTCCTACAAGGAGAGGCTGAAGAATTGGCATTGTTTGTCCTGGAAAAGAGAAGGCTTTGGGGTGACCTAATTATGGCCTTCCAGTACATGAAGGAAGGTGACAGGAAAGATGGAGAGAGAATATTTACAAAGGCCTGTAGTGACAGGACAAGGGAGAATGGCTTCAAACTGAGAGTAGGTTTAGATATTAGGAAGAAATTCTTCCCTGTGAGGGTGGTGAGGCACTGGAATGGGTTGCCTGGAGAAGCTGTGGATGCCACATCCCTGGAAGTGTATAAGGCCGTGTTGGATGGGGCTCTGAGTGACCTGGTCTAGTGGAAGGTGTCCCTGCCCATGGCAGGAAATAAGTGATCTTGAAGGTCCCTTCTAATGCAAACATAATTCTGTAATCCATGTGTGTGCTGACCATGGAGGAATTAGGCACATAGAGAAGCTATCATCAGGTGTGATAAAGCCCTGCATTCTCAGGTGTGGGGGCTTCAGGAGCAGAACAAGAGGTACCTGTGAAACACAGTGAGAAGGTCCATCCACTAGGATTCACCATCTGTCACCAGTGATAGTGGAGAAGTCTTGAAATGGAAAAGTCTGCAGTAAAATATGGTAAAATAGATTCCCCTGAATACTATCACAAGTAGCCATGATCTTTACACTTTGTGTAATCAGTGGTAGGGATTTTTCCCACCTGTGTGTTTTATATTGCATGCAAGTAAGCTAAAAAGTTTTATCTGTTCAAAGGTATTCACTGTGCTGAACTCAGCAGTTCCTTGCAGAACAGATGCTAAGACAATAAAGAAGCCTTGTGCAAAAGCAGTGAATGACAGGACCAATACTGAAACATATTGGATTACTGTTTTCTTGCAAGTGAGGTTAAAGACAGGAACAAATAGAAAACAATTTTCCTCGATTCTTGTCATATAGAAATATATTCTTACTCAAGTAATGTGTACCAGTCTCAAATTTAGGAGAAACATTGAAAGGATCTGATCACAATAAATACTACCCACCAGAACTGAATTCCATGCTGGAGCTGTTGCTGGGAGAGCAAGAAGGTGAAATGTTTATAGACCCCATCTGAAAGTTACTGATGTGGAAATATCACAGTGGATGAGCTAAACGAACAAATTGGTTTGTAGAAATAGGGGTCTGGTACTATTTTCATTTATAGTGGTGTAAATTTGGGCTAGTTTGTTGAAGCTGGTTGAGTTACACCAAGGTGAGCATTTAACTTTAGGTGATGAGTCAGGTCTTTACTCCTTTTAGTGTTGCTGCACTTTCAGGCTTATGCTGAAGTGAATCAGGGGACCTTTGTGTAATCAGAATCAGATCTACTGTATTAAATGACTGCTGGGAACTTGTTTATGGAAATTAATTTAAAATATTATTCAGAAAAAACCATAAGGGGTACATATTAATTATGACTCGTGCATGAAGATTTGCCTGAATAACTCCCATTAACAATAATAAGAGTTGCAGAATTAATTTCCTTCTAGGTCCTGCTAAAAATTCACCCAAGGACATTGCATTCTATACCCTCAGATTCAGATTGTCTTTATATTCGGAAATAAAAATCTCCTTATACAATCATTGCTGGAAGAGTCAATCTTGAATAGCAGTTTTATTAAAAAAACCACAAAACTACAGCTACACTGGCAGGTTTTGGTACATTGCATGATTATTTTCAACTTTCCATTTGATTTTTATTACAATAACTCAAAATTTTTTATGGGAGTTACCTGAGATAAGTAGTGAAATATTTGCATATATTAACATCAAATGGCTATTTCTTGGTTATTAAATTATTTTAGCAGAAGATTGGAAAATAAGAAAAATTTTAAAAAATTTTAAAGTTGCTTTTATGCAGAGGACAGTCATAGTCTGGTTCTAAAACTAGTCTGATTTCAGTGTAAATACTGAGGGTGAAAGTAGCTTTCTTTTACATAGTATTTGACAAACAACACCCCACTGTCACTTGCTTCATTCTACTCTGCTAATTCTAGAAAAAAATGGTATTTTTGCCTGTTTTCTGAGATCAGACTACAGAGGTCTGTAAAACTGCTACATTTTGCTAATGCAGAGTCGAGTCTATGATTAACAATTTGCCATTGTTGCAGCAAATATCTGATTTCATGTTAGTTCACGTCCATAAAACACTACACTTGTTAAAAGGCTTCTCAAATAATCCCCAAGGATGGTCATGTTATAGTAAAAAGGCAGAGCTGAAGAAGAAACTGTGATTGCAAATCAGTGATATCAGGGTAGCCAAGCTGACATGTAGCAGGACGTCCAGACTGTACAGATCAGTAGGTGCTGGGGTGTAGCATGGCTCTTTACCATCTTTTGTTCATCATTGCACTGATTAAAATTCAAAGCCTAATTTTCTAGGACTCTGAGGATTAGTTCCTAAAGCACACTGGGTTCCGTGTGGAGAGGTGGACAGATTACTAATACAAAAGGAATGCCCTCTGTGGTGACAGATAAACTCTTCCTCCAGTATTGAACATTTTCCGTAAATGGAATAATTTATCAGATTTTCAAAGGCCCCAGCATGCTGAAATTTCAAAATATGAAGTCTTTAAGTATGAAACTATTCATGAAACTAAACAGGTGCTGACAATTTCAGTCCTTTGAGGTGAGTTTAGTGGACAGTAATTTGCTAATTATTTTACAACACATGGCATGGGAACTGCTTGTGGGAAGTGTGAGATGAAGGTACAGAAGGTTCTTGCTGCATATTGGGATAGGAGTGGAAAGAGAAATGTTTTAGGACTAGGGATGTATCAAGACAAGGCTGGATCTTTGAGTGAAAATACAGCATGGACTTTATACGTGAGCATGCCCAAATGTACACACCCTCATTGCTGCAGCTACATTTGCCCTCATGTGAAGTCCTGATTTATGCTCAGAAGTAGCCCTATGCGTTTTTCCATCCCTAGCTATTGTTTCCTATTTTTTGAAAGTCTATGTTTTCTCACAAGAAGGCCCACATTCCTTGGGTTTCACAAGGGATTGGAGTAACTTCAGATTCTACATGCAGTTGTGGGAATTGAAGTAGGCAAGCGGCTTTGAAGAATCCATCAAGCATTCCCAGTGTCATCAGCAGAGGCATTATCTGTGTTCATTAAGATCCTGATGTAGCATAGGGGCAACAATTCAAAGTCCTGTTATTGTCAGAACATTCTTCACCTGCCAGGAGGGAAAACCTCAGAGATGCTGTTGGCATGCCAGGTCTGAAAAGTAGATGTGTATGTGAGAAACGTAGAAATTTATGCATTCTTTGAAAAGCAGAGGTTCAAAGTCAGTTTGCGTTTTGATACCAGCTTAACAATGTAGAGTGCTAAATTCTAGATGTCAGAAATGTGGTGGAATATCAGGCAATAAAGCTAGACAGCTTTAATTAGTTACAAGAGAAAGATTAGATACTTCATATTGAACTGCTTAGTTAACAACATTTGAAGGGACTGGTGCGTTCAAAATGGACCGGCCTGTGTAGGTAATTTAAAATATTTATATCTTGCTCCTTCTTCTGAACTTCATTCCCTAGGGAATTCTAGTATTTGGGTTTTAGCTTTTACTTGGAAACAGAATGGAAATAGACACATTTTAGAAACTGCAGTTTTGTGCACTGTGAATCATGTGGTCCAGAGAGTGATATGAAATGTTCTGATTATGAGAAGGTCTGTGATAGAAAATTATTTCTTCTCAGCATGTTTTTGATTAATTATTTATTTCATCAGACTGCTAAGGAAAAATGAAAAAAAAAAAAAAGCTTTAATTTAATAGAAATCTGTCCCCTGTAATAATAAAATTGCAAACAAAAAATAACTTGAAATGTTTTGATAGAAAACTGACGGGGGTTTTCCATCAAAGTAGAAAATCTTGAGATTCAGTTTTGTCATTGCACTAGTTGGATTATAGTGCTCAGTCTACAGGTTTGGAGTCATGAGGCAAACATTTCATTGCAGTTTCTGATAATCTTCAAAAATCAGTGCCTAGATGGGATAGATAAGAAAGCCAGAAGGAACCAAGTATGAAACATGATGCTAGCTTGTACTGATTCAGTGTGTTTGGACTGTTTAGGATATCAAACTGGTGATCATGCTTGAAAGACTAAATTAGGTTTAGTGGCTCTGTATTCATCAACAAAATCAAATGTACTCTTTGTACAGGTGATTTTATCACGAAAACTTAGCTGATGATGTGAGTTATGTGGGTTTTTATGTTGCTCTAATTGTAAAGACACGAAAGAAAAGATGCCACAGAAAGAAATCCTGAGGAACCTCTCAGAAATTGTGTCCAAATCCTGTAGCAGCTGGTATTTTGACACCAGTCTGTCAAACTGCAGGTGCCAAGTTAACAAACTTTGTGACCTATACTTCCTCATCAGTGTAGAAAGCTAAAATTATTCAACTTGTGCCAAAATAGGATTTTCTGTTGGATATCAAACCAGAAAAGAAGAGAGATTTTTGAATGCACTTTGTTTTTGCTGCCCCGATCTTTCTACAGCTTTGGTTTTCATTTGGAGATGGAAAAAGCATGAGCAACCTAGCTGCTTAAATTACTCTCTAATGCTGTATCTTCTTACATAATTTGTAACCTGGTATTTCTTAAAATTTCCAAAGGCTGTAACCTTGTGTAGCAGGATGCTTATGGAATGTATGTGTGGGAGAGAATTTTGAGACATAGGGCAGGATGGTCAAATATACACATACATATGTACTTCTGGTATCACCAAAGTTATTTACAGTGTCTTTTGAACATCAGTAAGGAAAGCATAGACCCCACTGGATGTTACTGAACAGATTATTTTCTTTCTCTGTGTGTGTCAAGGTATCCTATTCATCCTTCCCACAGCTGAAAGAAACATCATATATTCACTGTTAAATTCAGCTCCAGCATAAATTTATGCTAATTAGATTTACTTAAGATAATCCAACTGGTACCAGGGAAAAGTCTTGGAAAACTGTCCTGATCTTTCAGTCTGTGTTTCAGTTTCAATAAATAAGGAATGAACTTAAAATATACAATGTAGTTGCAAAGTTGTTACTTCACAAGGTGGTAGAAGACTCTTCATAGAGACAGGAAACCATGCTTTTGGCATGGCTATCTCAGTTCAAATGTTCTCTCAGCAATGAATGATTAAACATCATAGTACAACACTAGTGAATGATGGTTTATTTGTGGATCTTCTTGCCACAATTTGACATTGGTTTTGCTAAATCTTGTTAAACTGACACATGAAAGTATCTGAAATACAGAATATAGTGAGGTCTTGACTAATTTTGTGAGAGCAGCCAGCTAATAAGAAAGTGATGAAATGACTGTATTTAGTGAAGGTTCTGTTTATTGGGTGTAGATTGGGAATGAAAAAAAAAAGCAGAAATGAGCCTTTTTTAACCACAAGACTTCTCTTTGTTAGCTTGGCTCCATTGTTATTTCACCACTCAATAATATTTTAGGGCTCCTCAATGAGATTTTTCAGCAAACACTTAGAAGATAATCCCAGTGCTACATCTGTCAACATCTATGCTCCCATCCAGTTTGCACAGCTGTTCTGTTGAGGCTGAGCTCAAGATCAAAGGGATGCTTACTGCTTACAACTTCCCCCACCCCTTCCTCTTTCCAAAGCAGGAGGCTTTGGAGTGGAACGTAAATTGCTTTAAAGTTGATGCTAAAAAAGTTAGTCAATACCCAAGAAGGAAAGTTATCTTTCACAGTCCAAGCGTGAAAGAACCAGGATAAATTTGAAGTGAAATGAGATGAGTCTAAGCTGCTGTAATTGCAGTATGCTTCAAAGCATACAAGGAATATATTTGTTTAGAAGAGGTTGCTTTGATTCCTTGTGAAATGCTGTGTGTGGACTTTGGTAAAAAGGGTTCCTGCCAAATGCATTTTCAACTTAAATATTAGCAAAATTGGAAAAATAGCAGGCCAGAAACCCTCAGATCAAGTCTTGGTGGTTCAGCCACACTAATTTCCAAAATGAGCATGGCAAATTGATTGGTTGTGCTGTCTCTGACCATTTGATATACTCTTCTTCTCAGAATAAAATACCTTTTCTTCTGTTTTGCTGATGTCTAACCCAGAAACATCAAGTGGAGCTGTGTTCAATCCCCTTTTCATGGCTTAACACTATTCAAGGGAAAGAACTTATCACTGCCTAACTGGGGGTTAAATTCCTGTGTTGTGATTTTTCATGGTAGAGGTTATTTTAATTCCTCACTTCTTTCTTATGAGGGACCGTGGAATCAGAAACTTACCCAAAATGAAAATACACTTCAAAACAGTTTTTAAAAACATAATAAAGTCCTAATGTGTCAGTGGAATTCCTGAATTCACGAAAGCTTTGGTTAACTGATGCCCAAGGGTGATAAAGAGATTTGACAGAGGGCAGATCAGGGGAAGAACTTTTTCTGGACTTTTTCATAAACTCTTTGGAACGGTGGGCAAGTTTCTGTGGACACTAAGAGACCTACCTCAACCTCCTTTAGATGATTAAAAGACAGCTTTTCCTGGGTTTTCAGTACCTTGCTTTGCTACTCCTTTCCAAACCACATGATGCCTATTACATGAATTTTGATATATATTTCCCTGAATAATGGAATGCTATCAATCAGTTCACCAAACTACATGTATTTAACTTTGTGTGAATCCATTGATGTGCCAAGTGATTCTGTCCTACATTATTCAGGGACCATCAAACTCCTACTGTAACTGTTTTTATGTGACGTGACAGTGAACAGACCTAGGTACTAAGATAGTTCATCAACTATAGTGGAAAGGATTTTTTTTAATTATTTTTTTTACTGGTATGGACTTCTTATTTTACAGATGTTTGTTTTTAAAGGTCTACAAAAAGGTCAGTTGCGCTGATCAGAGGCCTGGTTCAAAAGCTTTGAAGAAATAACAGTTACCCTAATTATTTTCCTGTAATAAAGTTTTTCATGTTTACATGAAAATAGCTGAAGAAAAACTTCATCTAGAGATATTTTATTAGTAGTACTTTATTTTTAGCAAAAAAATTGATTTCCTGTGAGGTTTCTGTGGAGGCTTGTTTTGTTTGTTTTGTTGTTGTTGTTATTGATGTGTTGTTGTATTGAGGTTTTTTTCCCATCTATTCACATCCTGAGCCTACCACTCTTGTGTTTTATTTCTGTTCCAGTAAACCGCATCTAATACTTCTGCATTTATATTTTTATTGAAGTTGGTATAGGCTTATGTTCTCTATTCTTGTATGGAAAGCATTTGCAAAAAATACACTTCTGGACCAGTGCACTTTCTGTTTACACTCCTAAAGAGCAGTGCAAGAAAGAACTGAGTCTAATAGACCATCTGCTGAAATGTGAGTGCGAAATTGGAGGTACAAGTATGGCTAAGATGGCTTGTTAAGGAAGATTTGAATTCTGTTAAGAGGAATATGCCTTATTTTCTATCATAGTAATAGAACGCTTTCTAACATACACTTTAATGGATCAATTCATGTAAATTAATTAGGTCCCATAAAAAAGATGGTTATTTTTGTAATGGTGGACATTTCAGTAACGGCCTATCTTTGCAGGTTTATATCCTAACAAAATATTAGGCAGTAGACTATTGAAATATCTCTGGATAGAAAGCAGTGATTGCTGCTATTGCCAACAACGAGGCAACAAGATTTTATGTTTCTTCTCGTGCTTGAGAAATCATCATTTCAGACAAGTTTGAGTACCATGGAGTGAAAACATCACTGGCACAAGGAGAAGCAAACTAGAAAATGGAAATTTACTGTATGTGTAGCTGAAAAATGTAAACCTATTTTCTAAATAGCTTTCCTGAAAAACAATCATGGCAATAGTCATTCTCCATTCCTTTTCTTTAGAGTAATTTCTTAATCCATTTTGGAAATGGATCTCAGTGATCAGAGATTGTATTTTAGCTGAAGTTCATGTTCAGGCGGAGGAAATTACGGTGTGCTGTGGTCCAAATACGACATGGCTTTTTTTTTTGTACTGGAGTACAGACTAAATGTAATGTTCCTTTCTAAAATATGAATATTTCTGTATGATAACTTTTTATATAGCATATATATATTTACTTTCCCAGAGAAAAAAAATACCTTTGCTATTTCTTTTACCACTGAATTATTTAATAGGAGTCAGGACTTTTGTTTTAGTATAAAAAATATTATTCTAAAGTGATAGCTTAGTTCCTTTTTTTTTTTTTAATTGGAGAGGAATGGGAGCCAAAGGCGTTCCCATGTACATCTTTCAGAGTATGGTGGCCATATAGGTATAGGCAGTGAGCTCTAATGATATGTTCAGATTCAACTCTGTATAAAATAAATGTTTATTAGCTAAAGATGGAGGGCCTCAGCAATGTAGACAGTTGCTCAGATACCTCCTCGGATTGGGAGACCTAAGTTCAAAGTCCATAACTAAAACTTGGTCCACCTTGTCTCCCCAGTGAAAATAGATCAGCTGTTTGTGGTTCAACACTTTGTCTTCTGCTAAAAGTTTCACTTTTGAGCTCAGAAGCCTGCTTGATAGTAGCTTAGTTGAATAGATACATCTCTTTAAAGGATTTTGCTTGGGTAAATTGACATTTTCTCTGTATCTGTTGAACATCCTAGACTAATCCAAAGTATATCCCAGACTAACAGTTCACTTTCAGAATTAATCAAGGATTTGTGTCAAGAAAACTTTTTTGCTTATACAGATTGAATCCTCTCAGTAGAATTCTCTCCTTATTCACAATAGGTTTCCATAAACTTAATTTCCTTACTTATGGGGCTTCATGAAACTAATTTTATTTTATTAACTTCAGTATCTTAGAAGTTGATTATTTCTATTTACTGCATTAATGGAAGCTGATATCTCTCCTTTTAACATGGTAAGTCCATAGGGATAGTTTTAAGTTTATCTGTGTTTTCAGTGAATAACTAAAATATTAATTCTACTTTCATGGCTGCTAAAAGTTTTAGAGATACCATCTTTTCTTCCTATGGAGAATACAGGTGTATGCAGCTATCTACTCTACAACTTCAATTAAGTTTTATAATATTTTCCTGGGGCTTGCCTGTATTTTCCTACCTACTTTCTCTTGTGACTCTTATGACTCTTTAGAGAATACTTACAACAATGCCCTTTATTTGCATTTTTTAATACTACTTGAACTTTTCCTACTGCTCACTTGTGAAATGGTTTGCAGTTTTCACTGCAGAAGTGAACCAAGAAGTGGGCACTTTGGGGTGATTATTCTGAAGTATTTTTCTTAGACTGTCTTTGTGATACAACAGTTTTTATGGTTTTGGGTTTTTTTTCCATCTCTGAGTTTTGTGTACATGTTCCTCTTGTAGAACTCCTCTGAGTGACAAGCTTTTACCCAAGTGACCTGCCATCAACCATCTAACACACTGCCCATAACAGAACAGTGAGGAACTTGGTGTATCCTGGGTATGTACAGTAAAATTTTAGGCTCCGTGGCGTCGTGTCAAATCCCCTGTCCTTTAAAGGGAATATGGGAACATATTTTGAGGGGTTTACCTAATTTGACTGCCAGTGGAAACATTTGTACTTTTCTCAGGGGCTCTGCTGCAGTCTCTGCCATTCCTTAGCATGTACCTCTGCTCAAAACTGACTCCAATCCTTCCTGTCTTACTGATTTTCAATCAAAGTCGTTGGAGAAGAGAGAAGAGAGTGGTTCTGTGCAGAGGTGCTGCCCGTTGGACATTGCTTGGACAACGGGAATACCCCAAGGAGGTGCACGAAGATGGAGGTGAGAAATAAGTGTCCTGTATTTTAAAAATTACTTTTTCTAGAATCCCCTCAGGTGTAAATCTGCTTGTGTGGGTGAAACCTGATGCTGACTTCAAGGCAAATGACACAACCGTATTCCCAGCTTTGTCTGGGCTGCAGTACAGCAGTGAGTGACTGTCAGAGCACCCCCTCGGTGAAGAACCTTTCTCTAATGTCCAATCTAAACCTCCCCTGTTGCAACTTCAGGCCATTTCCTCTCATCCTATTCCTGCCTACCTGGAAAAAGAGGCTGACCCCCAGCTCTCTACAACCTCCAGTCAGGTAGTTTTAGAGAGTGATCAGGAATAACTTTGTCTTAATTCAAAGCACAGCTCTGAAAGGAATTTAATTTATCACACAAATACCACTTAACAGCGTGTGTTCGTGTGCTCATCTATCTTTTTCTAGACTAATGGATAGATAAGCACATCTTTATGGTATGGGTGATGCTCAACAATAAATTCATTATGAGAAAAGTAAGAGAAAAGTGTTAAATTAAAAAGAAAGACAACTATTGGAAATGTCCTTAGAGTCTGGAGTAACCTGCTGTAGGACAAAGGTGTGATGATTCATGGGCAATGATTTGGAGCTGTTTCTGGAGGAAATGTTGAAGAAGGATTTGTATACATTATCAATATTCCATAGTCAGGATCTTAATGAGGATGAGTTTGGGGAATAGAGTAGAAAGTGTTAGCCACCTAGAAAATAGGTATTTAAAGGTGGCCTTATCCTATAGTTATCACTCTCTATGAAAGGCAGAAGTACTGTTTCTTTTGTCATTGTCTTTTTACAGTAGCTGATTTCTTCATGGGTTATAACTCGTTTCAGCTCATTTCAAAAGTTTTTTTCTATTTCCTGTGTGTTGCAGACCCAGCACAACAGTCTTTTTGTCACTATCTGCAGTGGAACCATAATTTTTTTTTTTTTTAACAACATATTCTGTAGCATATTTCTTAATCCACTTCTATACAGGCTATATCATGAGAGGATGTCAAGGGCAAGGCGATTTTTTTTTTTTTTTTAATTTACTATTTTAGTTACATCTGTAATAATATGGACTGGTATTAGTATAGTAAAGCTGTGTACAGTGATTTAAAAGTTTATCACTTGAAAATCAGTGTTGCAGAACCAAATTATGCTTTTAAATTCCCTGTCAGCTTTTTGTGGATGTAGGGTAACAGATGTTGTTTCAATAGCTGGGCTCTCACCCGCTAGAAAACAGCTCTGTGGAGAAGGACCTGGGAGTCCTGGTGGACAACAACTTGTCCCTGACCAGCTGTGTGCCCTGGGAGCCAAAATGGCCAGAAATGTCCATGGTGCATTAGGAAGGGCATTTCCAGCAGGCCCAGGAGGCGATTCTGCCCCTCTGCTCAGCCCTAGTGAGGCACATTTGGAGTGCTGTGTCCAGTTCTGGGTTCCTCAGGACAAGAGGGACATGGAGCTCCTGGAGCAGGTCCAGCGGAGGGCAACAAGGATGATGAGGGGACTGGAGCATCTCTCTTATGAGGAAAGGCTGAGGGAGCTGGGCCTGTTCAGCCTCGAGAAAAGAGGACTGAGAGGGACCTCATTAAGAGCTGTCAGTAACTACAGGGACGTGTTGGAGGATGGACCAGGCTCTGCTCAGCGGTGCCAAGCAATGGGACAAGAGGCAACGGGCAGAAACTGATACCCAGGAAGTTCCACCTGAACATGAGGAAGAATTTCTTTGCTGTGCAGTGACTGAGCACTGGAGCAGATCACTCAAAGAGAGTGTGGAGTCTCCCTCACTGGAGATATTCCAGCATTGTCTGGACACAATCCTGTGCCATGTGCTCTGGGATGACCCTGCTTGAAGAGATGCCCCATTGTGGTTCCTTCCAACTTGACCCATTCTAGGATTCTGGGATTCTGTGATAGTATATTTCTACAGAAAATACTACATTGAAATAGTATGTGGAGGAGAAAGTGAAACTGAAAACTCTAAAGTGCATTAAAGAGGGAACAACCATTACATCTTAACAAAGTAATACACAGATTTGAAACTATAGTTTGGCTTACATATCTGTAGCATAGTAGGATAGAGTTATTAAAGCATTAAGGAAGAGGATGTCGCTTTTGTCTTGTAGTCACAAGCCCCTTAAAAAGGCCTATTTGCTGTTCTAGATCCTGTTACAACATAAAAAAGTACCAGCAAGTGGCACAGCAGAATTTTTATGGACAAGCAGAGTGGCAGTCCCATTAATTCCCAGATCCTGTTCCTCCTTCCTTCACACCTGTGAGAAGAACAATGACTAATTTATTCGTTTGTTTGGCATTAGGTTGATTCTCATCTCTTGGAATTTTGTTGTGTCTGGCTCAGGTGGATGATTTGATTAAGGCAATGGTAACTGAATGAATGAAAACAAATGAGCTAAAATTCTGATTTTTGTGTGAGGCAAGCTCCATACTCTTTTATTTTATCACAATTTTGAAGCAGCTTCTTTCTTCCTACCCAAAGACACTTTGCAGGTGACAGGGATGTAGGCATTTTCTTTGCCTTCATCTCCAGAGTTTCATGTCTTAAGTCTAGTTTATTCCTCGTTACATGTTACCATGGGACTTTGATCCTTGTCACATCTAGAATCACAGCCATAATCTTACCTCCTGAAAAATTTTCCACATTTCTTCTCCCTTTGTCTGTAGGCAACTTTTGGCAAATAATTAAACCAGAAAACTCCAACTCCCAGTGTCCTCTCTATTAAAGCCTTCATAAGAGACTGTTCACAAATGCCATTTTCCAAAACATTTTGTAATTCATGTCCCAATAATATGTGGAAGTCTTCTATTTTTTTTTTACTTTTCACTGTTTAAAAACAGATGCTTTAATGTAGGCTTTTGAGGGTTTTTTTTAGTTATTAGTAAATTAATATTATAATTTAGAAAACAAGTCAAAATGTTATTTGGCTATCGTGGTATTACTTGAAAAATGAATTGAATACAAGATATTCTCCAAGTTTAAATGACGATGGGAGCACTTTGAAATCCCCCTCAAGAGAAGGGTTTGGGGTTTTTTTGTTTTGGGTTTTTAATTTATTAATCTTTACAAATTGGGATGTTAGTTGTGTTGTCTGTCTTGCCTGATGCACAATTTTTTGGGAAGACAAATTAGAGAAATATTATTTGTGGAAATAAAAAATATTTTTGTATGCCATTTGAATTTTCCAATTTGAACATTTTAGTTCTTCAGGAAAAAATTTTTTTCAGGTAGCAAAGAAAAGGAGAGAGTAGTTTTCTGGAGGAACAGACAGCAGAGACATATCAATAACTTTAGCTGAGGATTCTGGTGGACAAGGAAGAGGGTTGCATTTACTAGTGGAATAATCTCTCCACCCACACCTGATTTGCAAGTTAAGGCTTTGTTATCTACTGTCCTTTCAACAGGGAATTTTCTTTGTACCTGTCAAAAGCTAGAAAGGGGACAGTTCCTAACCAATATTAGAATCATAATGGTGTCAGAAGTTCCTTTTGCTTTTGATTGTGAAGTGGGATGCTATTGAGAGAAATTTATATACCTTTGTGTCTAGACTGTATGAAATTTCTTATCTGGGAAACATTCTTACGTGGATGAATAGGCAGTGGGCAACTACCTGTTGTTGAGAAACTGAGTTTCTCAAGCACTATAAATATGCTTGAAAAATGTTCTGAAATTCCTTTTAAGGAGGAAATCTTCCTTCAAAGGAATGTTCAGAAGCTGTACCCATTTTATAAGTGACATCAGGAGAGGAGATAAGCAAATTGATGTTCTTCTGAAGGTCTTCAGTGAGTTTGTAAATTAGTTAAATGACTGTAGGCATCGTTAACATGTAGCTTCTTCAGTAATCTTTCTTTTGTTCATCTCAGGCAGTGAGAGGCTCATCGTACTCAAATCTCTTCAGATAGGTCTACTAGAAGAAAAATCTGTATTTAGAGAATACCCTGAAAATATTGAATTGAATTTATGTCTTTGGATTTTGCATATTCTAGGGGATGAATACGTACTCTGAATCTGTCTGTGCTTCCCTGATAATGTATGGCTTTTGGTGTATGACCAGCAGAAAAATCCTGTCTGCATGTTGGGCGTACTTGTACCCTGAGTTGTGAGTGCTCTCACAGCCCACTCTGCTCTGTGCAGCACAACAGTACAGCCCAATATGTTGGGATATCACCCAGGAAAATCGTGACTCTGAATGCTTTGAAGGATCCAGGGACTGTAGGTGGATTTTCTCTCAGGAGGAGAGCAGTTGGGAGTGTGGTGTCAGTACCTGGGCAAGAACACTGTGAGGAGAATGGAGAAGGGGAATGTCCCACCAAGGCAGGGCTCAGAGATGGTGGGGACTTAACACCAAGCTTGGTGACATCAGTCTATCTATGCCTGTTATTGGGAGTTTTTTGTAGGTAGAGGTTTTGACTCAGAAGAATAGTGTCAAACAGGGCTCTTAGAGACTATGGAGTCAAAATAGTCATTGGTCTTTTCAGGGTTGAAGGAAATATGGAATTTTCAAGGATGAGGCTTGAAGGATGATGGGTCTTCAGATTTGTGTCCTATTTCTTTTCTTGTAGGAATTTGTGCTGTGATGTTTTTGAAGGAGATAAACTGCATTTTGGGCTCAAGAATAGGGAATATTTTTCACAGTAACACTGAATTGAAGGGGTCAAAGTAAGTGAGAATGCAGCTATTGGAAGAAATGCTGTCCCTGGGGAAAAGAAGTCTGTGGGTTTAGTTTAGTTTTGGTTTGGTTTGGGTTTTTTGGTATGTTTTGTTTTGATGGTGTTTTTTTCTTGTTGTTGTTGCATTTTGTTTTTTATTAAACAAGGCAAACACCAAAACACAGATGATGTGTTCGTAGGGGGGAAAAAGAATTATATATATATACATATAAATTTATATTTATATATAAAAGTTTTTCATTCATCATAGCAAAAGGCAAATAATTTGCTCTGTTCTCACAGAAAAATGTTTCCTAGACAGTTGGCAGAGTGTAGGGGCAGATAAATAGCCTAAGAAGCAGGCTTTAAATGTAATCTGTGACACACACTGACTTTAATTTAGGGCAGTAATGCCAACTGAACTCTATTCCATTAATTTTCGGAGGCCAGTATAAAGAACTCTGATAGACACAAGATGAATATTATTGTTCCTGGCAATGAGTAATTATACCAAAGCATTTTGTATTCCTTTATTTAAAATTCTGCAATAGACTTGTATATCAGCTTAATAAAACTACAAGTCTAAAAATGAGGGCAAAAGCTCTCAATGACTTTTTCAGGCCTTCATTCCATATAGTGCACATCCACGTTCACACATACCTGTATGTGTTCTGTCTCCATGCTTCTGTAAAAAATGGTTCTATTTAGTATTTTTATTAAATATTAAAACAAAGGAAAGCTTCTGGGATTTATGCACTGCTGCCTTAGAATCTGTTAGCATGTTTCCAGATTTATCCAATTACATTTGTTTTGAAAAATTAATTTCAAAATATTTTCATTAGAAAATAAAATCAAGCTCAACTATTATTGTCAAAGGATAAAAATATTAGCCTATATTTCTTCTAGCTCAGCTGCAAGTGCACCAGAACCATCTGCACAGGTGAATTGAACTTATGTTTCTACCCACTTACATGTTGAAAGTTTCCAAGCAATTAAAGAATCACAGAATTGTGTTTCTCTTTAAAAAGAGTTTTAAAACCATTTATTTCCTAAAATAATAGATAATTCTGATTAAAAATTAATGCAGGAAGGAGAAGTAAAAACCTCTGTCCTGTGAACATGTGGGATCTGCAAAAATGTATATTGGTTAGTAACATCCCCTTATGGATAAAAGGAAGTGATTTATGTTACTTCTGGGTTTGTTTGTTTGTTTGTAGGTTTGAGCTGGTTTATGTTATTGTGTTTTCTTTCAGAATTATTTTGAAGTGGTTCGTCAAGGAGTTACCCTTCATCCAAAGTTTTTAGGTATCTCCAAGCAATGTGGAGTTGTTTTATCAGGCTTAAGACTGCAAATGACTAGGTTCCTGGAACTCAAAAGCATCAGAACTTCACACCTACCTTTTTTTTTTTTTTTCTTTTTAAAGAGGAAAACTCCTCTGCTTGAATTTAAGAAAGGGAAATTGAGGTCTTTAAAATTCTGTATTCAAAATAAAATGGAAGAGTGGAGGCAGAACACAGGGTGCAAGGGTGAATACAAATCATTGTGAAAGGGACTGTTTCAGAGGGCTGTAAACACAAGAAGATTGGAGTATAATTAAAGGCTGGCATGAGCATTTTGGTAGGAGGATGTTAGAAATAATTTCAGTCCCATTACAGAAGTAGTATTGGATGCAAAAGCTTTGTTATTGGCTGGGCAGCAGTGGTGAACTCCTGAAGATTGCCAATTGATGTGGGTGTATAAAAAAATTGGTTGAATAATACTAACTCAGTTATGGCTATTGCGAATTTCAGTTTGCTACAGTATTGAAAGAAATGACTGTGGGGAGAAATAAAGAGGCAGAAGTAAGTGGAGAGTACCTTGAAACAGTAGCAAACCTTAGGATATTGCAAATATTTAATGTATGAACTGAGTAGATCATGGCTGTTGTCTATATGTTATAATTAACTACATGAAAAAAAGGCTGATTAAATTCTGCACAGACTAGTATGCTCTGGGGTATGAAGTGAGCTGAACCTTAGCTGTCTTTGTGATACATATGTGATGAGTTTTGCAGGCTGCTCCAGGACTTCTCTCGAAACCTTGCTCTCAACTGGACAGGCCTGAAGTGTCTGGGTGTGGTCCAGGGCACTGATGGAGCTCAGTAATACCCTTCAGGTGAAGTTAGCATGAGGATGCACTAGAAATCCTAATTTCAGACAGGTTTTCGCCGTCTGTTGAAGGGCAAACCACTCCATTTAGCTATCACCCAAAGCTTGAATTCTAGAGAGAAAGTTATTTTATTTCTTTCTTTTTGACAGACATGTCTGTGTCAGCAGAAGACGTGGACTCTGCCCTGCTGCCTGTGGGGAGAGAAGGGCTTTTTCTGTGAAAAGTCTAGATGTTGTAAAACTTTTTTCAGTTTCTCAACTGTTCCTGCAGACTTATGTGGACAGGTTCTGTATCCTTCTTGTTTCTATTTCTTCCATATGAACAATAGACACTATCTTCATGTTGTTACTAGAGAACAGCAAAGATACCTGTGGGTTATGGGATGGCAGATGTATGGGGACCATCTGATACAACTTACACCATACTTATCTTGAAGTCCTGGTATTTTTTTTTAGCATATTTTGGGCCATACCTGCTCTGGAGATTTTTCCTACGATAACAGATACAGATGTGAAGGTTTGACCCCAGTCAGCAACTAAGTACCACACAGCTGCTTTCTCACTCCCTGCACTCTCCCTGTCTCTGGTGGGAAGAGGAATCAGGAAAAAATATTGCTAAAATTTGTGGGTTGAGATAATACCATTTAATAATTGCAACAAAGTAAAATAATAGCCCTAATGACAACAACATAAGTTGTTACAATAATTCTAATGAAAAGGAGGGAGAGAATAATAAAGCCCAAGAAAGATAAGTGATGCACAACATGATTGCTCGCTGCCTGCTGACTGATGCCCAGCTTGTCCCCAGTTGGCCACTTCTGTACAAATTCCACAGTTTAGTCACTGAACATGACATTCTGTGGTGTGGAATATCCCTTTGGTCAATTTAGGTCAGGTGTCCTGGCCATAGTCCCTCCCAGCTTCTTATGGACCTCCTCACTGGCAGTGCATGGGAAGCTGAAAAGTCCTTGACTTGGTGTAAGCCCTGCTCATCAACAACCAAAGCAACAGTGTGTTAGCAACATTGTTCTTAAACCAAATACAAAGCAGCACTGCACTACTAGGAAGAAAAATAACTCTATCCCAGCCAAAACCAGGAAAAACAGGTGCCAGCACTTTGTCTTAAAGCCCATTAGCAGAGCAAAAACAATCCCCGGGAGCAATTACACCTTTTTGTCCCTGGTTACAGAAGTATTGAAGGCTTGGGTTTTTTTCAATTGTTTTGGTATTTAAATAGAAATCAAAGCCAAACCCATCTACTCAATAGCACTGCTTCCAGTTCTACTCCCATCAACATTTGGTATCTTCATTCCTAGCACAGAATTCAGTTCAAGCATATGGATTGTGTTGTACTTTAAGTTACAAAAACATTGCTCTTGGTATCATTAGCTCTTGTTCTGCCTCTTGCTTACTTTCTTTAGCACATTTACAGCTTAGCATGTTGGTTGTTGCCTAAAGAAGAAACAAATGGAATTATGACAGAAGATGTAAATAGGAAATTAGGATTATGAAACACAGCCCATGAGAACAAACAGATTGAGCTACTTTATTGAACTGAATGTTGTGTCCTATTTAGGATAGAGTTTGCTAGTACAGGCAGTGGTCCACAGTAAAAACAGTGCTTCTGACTGCATTACTGTTCTCTAGCACTAGTAATTCTGGAGTTTAGTAGTGACTAGAGCTATATCCACAAAAACAGAGAAATGATTCTTTGTGGTAATGATCCAGCCTTTTCTGCTCTCCTTATGCGCTGAAACATGAGGATTTCCAAAATTTGGCCACTGCCTAGCAGCACTGAGTATCATTTCTATCCTTTTCAGTTGGGTAGTCCATTTTGTGCAGGAAGAAAAGGCTTTTCTGTCTGTGACTGAAACTTCCACGCAGACATTTTAATGTTTATATGTTGTTCTAGTCCTCACTAGAAATGGTAAATTGCGAGGTATGTGAAGAATTGGTGTATTGTACGTACAAAATTTAGCTGAACAGAAAGAGGGGAACTATGATTTTGCTTCAGTGAGATCTGTAAGCATGTGTATAACAATAAAAAACTGTTCCCTTTGATACCTTTAAATTGTAGTTGTGGCTCTCATCCTACCCATTTTAGGAGCTTTGAGCATATTTCCAAGTCTCCTTTTATGAGCTTTCTTTTAGTGCTCTATGAATGTCACTTGGAGGAGGAGTAAAGATATTTCAAGAACCTCTTGTATTTTTCTACTGTAACATTAAGCATATAAGATGCTCATAAATATGCAGTTGACTATCAAGTGCATAGACTCTGGAAATGTCAACTGCTTATACTCATCACTTTAAAAAGAGCTAGAATTTTGGCTTGGTATTAATCACTATAACGAGTCTGTTGACAGGAAGTATTTACACATATTACATCAGCTAAAGAATACAGGGAAATCCAATAGTTCTATGCAAGGTGAAAGAGATAGGGAGAAATTCTGGGTTTGCTCACTTTTGAAATATACTACTTGACTGCCTTAATCTTAGGTTATTAGAAATATTGGCACTGAGTACTGAAAATAGGCTTGGATCTTTGGTGCTCTTAGTGTATGCTCTTGGGTTCTTGCTTGTCTTCTAATGCTAGCTATGTCATTAGCAAGACTTCTCCTAGTTTTTTTTAAATACTCCTCATTGTGTAGCATTATGCAAATACAATTGCAAGTATAGTTTTCTTTTTCAGAAAGTTTAGAGCACATCTAGTTAAACAATAAATGGGGTCATTTATACACCTGTCATAACTCCCAACGTGGTAAAGCTTTGCTGAGAGAAACATTATTGCACAGAAGAACATATTGTTGTCCACCACGGAAACATAGAATTGTTTGAATTGAAAGAGATATTAAAGATTATCTGGCTCCAAATGCTCCTGCCGTGGGCAGGGGCACCTTCCACTAGACCAGGTTGCTCAGAACCCAACCAGCCTTGCCTTGAACACTTTCAGGGATGAGGCATCCACAGCTGCTTTGGAAAATCTGTTCTAGCGCTTATCACTCTCATAGTAAAGAATTTCTTCCTAGCATCTAATCTAAACCTCTCCTCTCTCAGTTTAAAACTATTAACCCCATGGCCTATCACTGTGTGCCCTTTGTAAGGAGTCATTCTTCCTCTTTTTTTATAAATCTGCTTTAAGTACTGGGATGTCACAATCAGGTCTCTCCAGAGCCTTCTCTTTCCAGGCTCTCTCAACCTGTCTTTGTAGGAGAGGTGCTCCAGCCCCCTCATCATCTTTGAGACCCTCCTCTGGACTCACTCCAAAGATCCATCTCTTTCTTGTGCCAAGGACTCCAGAGCTGGGTGCAGCATTGCAGGTGTGGTGTCACGAGGGCAGAGCAGAGGGACAGAATCGTCTTTCTTTCTTCTTCCTCTTTCGTGGTGATGTTTACAAACACGCATGGTCTTTGGAAATGTTTTTGGCTTTAATTTCAAATGCTTTTTCTCACAAGGAAGTTAAGAAAAATGTCAATAGATAAAAAAACTATTTAGGTTTTGTACAGAACATGAGTTCTGATGGTAGCCTTTTACAAAGTAAAAGTTTTATTTCACTGTTTTCTTAAATCACATAAAATCATGTTGCTTGGTATTATAATATGAAATCTTTAGGATACTTCATTTCGTACCATCATTTTGATTGATTTGGTCACTCTCATATTTCACTGACACATTTCTCAATGTAAGGTGAAAACAATCATGTCATGTGATACAAGAACTACTGCCCCAAACCAGAGGGAACATAGGAAAAACATCTCTGTAAATCCTTTAACACACTGCCAAGAGGAAAGATTGCGTTGTGTCTGATCCTTTTAGACCCACAGTCTGAACAAGGATCATAAGACAAAACCAATTAATCAAGAGTTTTGTTTAATGGTAGGTTGCTATAACAGGAATTTATCTTTTCATATGCATTTTATACACAATGTTTTGGAAGCTCCACACGCCCACAAGGAGCTGTTCCAGCTTTCCAGCTGCTCCCTGAAATTTCTGCTACATTCCTACATCAATTAGGTGACCTCTTAAAATTAATGAGACAAGTTTTTACAACCTTGTCTCTGACAAGGCAGTAGTAATCGCTGTATTTTATGTGATAGAGTGTGTAAATTGTCAGCGTGGTTAAAAAAAAATCATACAAATCCAGTGTAAATACTTCAAGTTGCACAAAGTAATTACTAACGTTAAAAAAGTGTCAGATATGCAGGGTTAGCTAATAAATGAAAAATGAATAATTCATTCAACATAAAAGAGAAGGGAAGAGAGGTATTAACACTTTACCCACAGTTAGTCTTTGACAAGCTGTTTCTGAACCACTAGATTTTTAGTTTTATTATGTTTATTCAAAAACTTGCAGCATTTTGTAGTATGACTGCATTGTAACTTTTAGTGATTTTGAAGGACAACTGTGAATGTACCTTTGTTTATGGGTGTCTCAGATTAAATATATATAGAGAGAGAGACGTTTTGTACTACTTGTTTTCAATCACTCACACTGATAGTAGTTGGAGGAAGGTAGTAAACTAACAACACATACATACCCCAAGTAAACATATTTACTGAACTAATACATTTTTTCTTAAGTTTCCACAATCTTTCTGCCCTGTACAAGCCCATCACTTGTGAAATATCCAGAGTTTATATTTCTGAGAAAGGCCTAGCAGGGTTAAAAAGATCTTGATGTAGTTCCTCAAATAATGTTTCTCTTTTTGGAGTTCAGTCATCTCAGTTCACAATAAATAATGAATCTTTAGTATTAGCTGTAATATAAGATATTTGTGAGAATCTTTGCTAAGCAAACATGAATATTAATTTGTCAGTAATCCAGAGTTGCTAACCCATTCAAAACTCATGCATCAGTCCTCAAATAAGAAAAAAAAAAAAAAAAAATGGGGGGGGGAAGGCTCAAATTATACAAGATTACTTTATAATGATTAATTCTAAGTTCTTTGTATCTTTGTTCTGTTTTTCAGCCTTTAGATTCAATGCTTTTCTTTGTTACCCCAGGGAATATATTATAATATTCTTACATTACCATGTGATCTCAGGGAACTGATGTTTCAAGAAAAACACCAATTATAATGAGTCTTGCAGCAAAGCCTCTGGAACATGTTTTGTGCACCTTAATTTTCAAAGTATTTTCCCTTTAATTTTTGCTGCTCATTTTTTGATTTTTATTTTTTTTAAATATTATGTTTGATACCATGTTTCCCTTAAGTAGGCATTCATTGGGAAGAACACTCATGTTCATTTTGAGTTGTCTCACTTTTCAAATCACCACTGTTAAAAAAAAAATCTCTTAGGCAGGTTGATTCTTTCAAAACTTCTCTTTGGATTAGTGGATTTTCAGATTACTTTAAGATGGAAGATCTGGTTGTCATCTTCGTGACAGAGCGATTTCCCCTTATTCTTTCTACAGAAATAAGATGTCAGCCTTTACCTGCCTGAAGAATAACTTTCTTTTTCTTATCCTCTCCCATTGGGCAGCTATTTGAATACATGAGGAGATTAGAGACACAAAAGGAGTTCATCAGAACTAGAAATGATGTGGGTTTTTTTAATGACTTGGCATATTTATGGGAGGAGAAAAGAAAAATGTCAGTAATAGGGAGGAACTGATAAAAGATGAATTGTTTATTTGATCCTTTTTGTTCAAGGAAGAAAGACGAGTGCTTCTGAGGTCAACTTGGAGATGGCAGGAGACCCAATGTTCTTGCTGTAGAAGCTCTTCTAATGGAAAAGAAAGAACCAGAAAAAGGCATCCTCTGTGTCATGAGTATCATCATCTTCAACCTAGGTTAACTTTAAATAAAATTAAGAAGAAACATGATGCTTTTATCCTTTATGATCTCTACCTGTGTTTTGCAAATGAAGATATGACCTTTGCTTTAATTTTTGAACCCTTAGGAAAAAAATTCTGGTTTGTTTGGTTTTCACTGCTTGGAGTGTTGAATTTATTTCACTGTTTCTTTCAGGAGAAAAGCATGAACATCACGCAGAGCCTGACTGCCTTGAGATCAAATGGAGCAGTATTGGGATAATCCAAATTTGCCAGCTGTTTTGCTGATTATTTCTGGGAGCAATTAAAAAAATCTTGAGGTATGGTGTTGCCAAGGAAAATATTGTGCACTGTATTTTCAGAATCAGAACTTGGGCAGTCATAGCACCCATAGTAAACATGAAAGCCAATACATTAATGCATAACCCTCCTACTGATGTCACCTAATGTCCTTTTTATGTCTGAAGAACTGAATGCCAGTATTTCAACATCTTCAAAACAGGAACCATCATTTTACATCTACCCAGCCTCTGGATGTTACTGGGATTCTAAATTCTAATATATGAAATATTTGAAATAAGTCAAGAACCCAGTTAATATTTCCATTTTATTCCAAAATGGCAAATTTACACAGTTTAATACTCTTTCAGAGATTTTCCTGCTAAGGTGATAAGAGAGTGTCTACAGACATTTCAATGATAGGAGCTCTACAAAAGTTTTGTAAGAACACTGTAGAAAAAGCTGCAGTCACTTTAGGTTTTAACTTGGACAACAAGAGAAAGAAATCTAACCTATTAACTTTGTGTCCATAATATTGAAAAATATTATATATTATTTGATATTATAAAATCAAAATATTATTTGCATATCTATAAAGGCATTGTAAAGTTTTCAGATATATATTTTAGTTTTAATACACTTGGATGATGTAGGAACACAGCAGTCAGAGATTACATGGGAACACAGCCCACAGCAGACTTTCAGATGGATTGACAGGTTCAAAAACCTCAGGCAAAACCAGACTTCATTTAACAGCATCGTCTCTCTCAAGGGTGATATTTGTTGCTCAGGTCTAGTTTGTATCTCCCATCAGTTCTATCTTACTACATCACTGCTTTGTTTTATCTTCTGAAGGGGCTTTGTGATCTGATTCTTGTTGAAGCAAGTTGAATCTCTGTTAAAATCTCCTGTATTTTAAGTACTGACAGAGATGGATTAAGAAAGAAAAATATAAAAAATACCTCCATATCCTTTACCACTGATAACTGAGCAATGATTTTGAATCCTCTGCAGGAGTAACTATCTTTCAGTGTCATCAGTAAATCCTCCAAGATGCTATGGATGCTATTTAGACCAAATCTGTGCCATGTAACTACAGAATGGAATAAATAAGCACTTAGGGATGTGAGCTGAATTAATGACAGCCTGTGTATCTCAGAATGTGATAAATTATAGTTTGCTGCTGGCAGCAGGAACTATTCAAACAAATATTTCTGCACTATGACAATTTCTTAAGGCTTTTTTAGAATTCATGTATAATAGGAGAACTGCCTACAGGGAAGATTATTAGGAAACTTAGGAAAAGATTTTCATTTTGTGATTTGAGCAATGTCTGTAATTATCAACATAGCCTATCATTTACTAAGTGGTTAGTTGCACATATGAGACCTTTATCTTGTACAGTAATTACAGTATATAGAAACAATATACTTGTTACGGGTGACTGCACATAAGTGGGTGGTTAAATGTCATTAAAGCTGTTTTGAAATGTATCTATTTATGAATAAATATTTTCAATTTTCCTTTTAGCAAACATTGCTGAATGACCCTTAAAAAGAGATGCCAAATAAGAAACATCTCTATAACAGCAACATTAGTTTAAAGCATCTCTTGCTAAGCACATTAGAAGCCCTGCTGATAAAAGCATTTGAAACTTAACCATAGATGAACCTTGTTTTTGCCACAACTTTTTGTATGATCTCTCTTTCAGGCCCTCTTTGTGCTCACTGCATTTTTTCTTGTCTATTGCCCTGATATTTTGTTTTAGTTTGTTTGAATTTTGAGAGGCTGTACTTGGTTTTGTTTGCACAAAGTGTTTATTGTCAGGAAAGCGCTATTGTAACACGAATGTGGACAATCTTAGGACTTTAAATGCATACTTATTAGCTCCATACTGTGATTCAGTAAAAACAAGAAGATTGTCCTTTAAAACTTAGGAGAAAAGTAGGAAATTATAAACAAAGCTTTGTTTGTTTGGGACCTTGAGTTACTGGAAAATTATGCAAGTGGGCTATATCCAAAAAAAAGAGGGTATTTAATTGTGGCCACGCTTGACCTTCAAATGGCAATGCAGTGTCACTTTAGGGCTTTGATTAAAATTGCTGATATGGATCTGCCAACACTTTGCCATGTCAGACTTTGCAAACAAATGAGACAAACCCACTGCTGCTTTAGAATGTGATAATTAATAAAAGATACCATCGATCAGAGTAACTTGTCTAAATTAATGTACTTGATGTAATTATCTTTTACCCACATCTGAATGTTAAGCTGGTTTATATATGCATTTTGTTATATTAAAGATACAGCAGCATTTTCTATTATTTTAGTATAACTGTAGTCCTTTATACAGATAGAGGATTTCAACGGGAGGAAGTCACGGTCTGTCCCTATTTCTTCTTCTCCTGGATGTCCTCTGTGTGTGGTATGGTAAAGGGAAAAGCAGCAAACAGTCAGTGCTTCCCTTGTCCTTACCAGCTTTATGCCTGGATTTATCAGCTGAGAGGACAGACTGGCTCTGTGCTGGACAGCTGCAACCATGGTATAAATATTTCAAGTGTTTCATGTTGTCTCAATGATGTTAAGTGACCAGAGTAAACTGATGAATCCAGTCAGTACTTTTTTTCAAGGAGCTAATCATGAGTAGGTTTCTCTTTCTTAAATGAAGATTTATTTGAGTGATCCAGTGTGACTTTCCAAGTTTGCTGTAGACCACGTCTGATACCCTTTCCCCCAGTGATTGATGAAAAGCTCCAACAGTGATTAATGGTAGCTGGAGAAATGGATTGTTGGTGTGAGGAAATGGCTGAATCCAGCTTTCTGTTTCCTGAGTTATCTGCAAGAGGAAATAAAATTCAGTAAGACAGTAAATGTGGTTTATTAGGAATACAGATTAAAAGAAAAAAAAAAAAAACACCAACCCCCGAAGTTTTACCATGTGGTTTTGTTTTTCTTTTTTTTTTTTTTCTGCAGAAAGTATCTTTATTTAACTTGGCTATTTCCAGTACTTAATTTTGCTTCAGCTTAGCCAGCCGTTCACCAGGAGCATCAGCTCCACTATTTGCTGACAGACTGTGAAGCACAAGGAAAGCTCACTCTCCTATCCAGCTATCAGTGTCTGTCTGCAAATGTACCGATGTGTGCACTTGTGTGTACACATATCTGTGCATGTGAATATGTGCGTGCATAAAAATTTTGAAAATAGATATAAGTCTGTAAAGGCAAAAATAACAGTTGGCTCTAAAATGAACAGATGTTCTCGCTTTCTCTGCGTGTCGGAATGCAATACTGAGAGATAATTACACAAGGAGCACATCAAGAACTTCGTAAACATTTAGTGTACATAAATGTCACTTTTACTCAAGCAATACTTGCTTTGTGTTTGGCAGGAATAATCTGTGACAGAAAATATCACTTGCTGGGTTTTTTGGCTTTTTTTGCTTTGTATCTTTTTTAATGTTCCTGCATTTCCTAAAAGAACAATCTGGAAGAGTTCCACAGTTGCCACAGCAAAATTAGCTGTAACTTGATCTCTTAGGCAGGCTGGTCTACCCAACTTAGGTTCCTCTTAGCTAGTTCTGCTGTTAACTTTCTCCAGGAAAATTGACTTTTAACGTCATTTTTTTAACGTCATTAAACATGTTTTTAACGTCATTCACATGAATAATCGGAAGAAACAAAAGGTGCGTACCATACCCAGTGATTAGATATGCTCTGATGTTATTGAAAGGATACTTTAAACTATGTCTGTAGTAAAAAAATTGGTGCTGTAGGAGAGAGTAATATATGGTGGGTGAGAGATTGGACATGCCCCGGCATGTGAGTCCAGAGGAGGTCACCAAGTTGATCAAGGGGATGGAGCCCCTCTGCTATGAGGAAAGACTGAGAGAATTGGGATTGTTCAGCCTGAAGAAGACTTGGGGTGACCTAATTGTGGCTTTCCAGTACCTAAGGGGAGCGTAGAAGAGACCTGGAAAGAGAAATACAGGAGCAGGTAATGATGGGACAAGGGCGAATGGAATCCTACTGAAAGAGAGCAGGTTTAGATTGGATATTAGGCAGAAATTCTTCCCTGTGAGGGTGGTTAGGCTCTGAAACAGGTTGCTCAGAGAAGCTGTGTATTCCCCAACCCTGGAAGTGTTCTAATGCCAGATTGGACGGGGCTCTGGGCAACCTGGTCTGCTGGAAAGTGTCCCTGCCCATGGCAGGGGGATTGGAACAGGAGGATCTTTAAGGTCCCTTCCAACTCAGGCCATTCTATGATTCTGTGATATACCCATATAGTTCCAGTTTGGCTTGGCTTCTGAAAACAATACAGTTCCTTGCACAAGCTGATAAGCTCCTCTTACCTGGCAGACGATGAACTGTGTGTGCAGCACCTCATGGACACAGCTGTGACCTCCTGCAGCAACTACTCTGAATGACTTTGTAAGGCAAAAGCTATGGATTGAAACAGATAGTAAATCATTATTTATGGTTGGTAGCAATAATACTATTTATTAAAGATTTGCAGAGTAATTCAGTATTTGCACATTGGAGCAGTGTCCAAACAAGGAAAATCTCACCCAAGCCCAGGATTTGCAAACAAGTTCTAGCCTACTTATCTTATACATTTTAGTGATCTCATATTGTGAGTTTAAGTTTTTTTAATTTCATTTTATGAAACATATTGCTAAATCAGACTACAGTGCATTAAAAAACCTTCTCAAAATTCCAAAGATATTATCTGCAGTACACTATTTTTAAAGACAGTAAATTAAAAGTTAGGGAAAAAAAAGTTTATAATCACATTCAATTATCCAGCATGATTCAGCTATTTAATGAACTTGATTTTTTTGTCATAAATGAGATTTATGAGAGATGACTAATACTTGTAGTTCATGCTGCTATGCAGAGTGGAGGCATCTGTTCTGTGCTGAAAACTGTCACACCAAGACATGGGGTTAAGCAAGGATGAATTTGGACTGTGATGCTGAAACTGTGTTTCTCTAACAGCACTATGCTTGTCTTTGTCTGTAGCTAAAAAATGGGTAAAGAAAATGCCAGCTCAGTTCTTTGCTGTTACCAAGATGCAGTTTGCCATCAGATAGGACTCAGCTGTGAAGAGAAAGTTATCAGAAGGTGAAGGCACTCTGCATCAATTTTTACATTTCAATTAGTGAAGAAAAAGAGATCTGAAGAAGAATTAATATTTTTTCTCCTGCTTTACCATTGTGCAGATGAATAACCTTCTGTAAACTTACTATTTTTCAGTCTTCCTGTAGCTATTCAGATGTCCACTATGAAACTGGTAGTAATCCTTTTCCAGATTATTTTCTCAGTTTTAGACAATCAGCAGATCAAGAAAATTCTTGAACAAAGTGGAAAAGTGTTGTTACAGGCTTTTAAAAGGATATTTTACAGGATATTTCTCAGTGAGATGGATGTCTTAGTCTTAATTACAGAATTACAGGGTCACAGAATCATTCCTGCAGGAAAAGACCTCCAAAATCATAGAGTCTGACCAGTGACTGATTACCACCTTGTCACCTTGACCGTGGCACTGAGTGCCACATCTGGTCATTTCTTGAACACCTCCAGGCATGGGGACTCCACCACCTGCTTGGGCAATCTCTTCCAAAATTAGGCGGTTTTGCAAAAAAAAAAAGAGTTGTTTACTGAGGCATGGACAAGAATCACTTCTGTGACATCTCCAACACCCCCACAAGTTATCTTGGTGACTTTTCGTCTTTAAGTAGTAGTATTTAAATACTTGAAAACTGCGATAAAAGGAGACTGAGACTGTCCCTTGCTCTGAAGTCAGAGTATGCTCTTTTGAAAGGGAATGTTCTGTGTAAACCATAGGCTTCAGCCTTCTCAAACAGACAACAGAGATGAAATTTAGATCTTCCAGGCACTTGGTAAATTGATCCAATTTATGTGCTATTACAGAAAAAGAGATGGGGAGATGGGGTTAAAAGTGGAATGTCCTTGTTTTGCTGTTTTGAGAAATGAGCTCTAAATTTTTTTTATTTTTTTTTTTAATGATCAGTATTTGAAAATGAAAATTTTTACCCTGGGTGAAAAGGAGAATACTTTTAATGAACAATGGAAAAGGAACTTTTAATCTCTTTTTATTCTTTAATTGAAAAATCAGCAAAGTGTACTCAGCTCATTACTGTCCCTCTTTTAAAAAAATCCTTGAAGAGCTTATTCCTCATTCTTAAAATAAAATCAAGGATTCTTTCTGAGTTTATTAAAATTCCTGAAATACATAAAACAGGACAATGAATTTTGAAAGTTTTGACCTTTTCTCTTTCAGCTTTAATAATTTGCAGTTTGGCCTGCTGCCCATTATCTTTCTTCCCACGGTTTAGTGAGACTGTAAACTGTGTGGAAGGGAAAGATGGCAACCAACGTTCAGAATGTTGAAAAGGTTGAGGTCATAAAGCACCTGTAGCGGATTGTAAGAGATATTAAAAGTCTGATACCTAATTTCAGCAACCGTGGTTTCGGAGGACAGAAGACAATGGTACAGTACAAACTTAAGTCTCCGGAAAAATATTACAGTGAGAATAGATATGGTAAAAACTTGAATGATCCTTACTGCAATTTCAAAATGGTAATTTAATGGTTTTCAGAGGGGGTTTAGTGCTATACAAAGGAAACACAGGCAAACAATGCAAGACTCAACTCACTAAAATATGTGTGGAGTCAGATAAGACTGTTATAGCTTTCCCAATACATAAGGCTATATTTTAATCTTTCCCTACTTCCCGGAAAGAAATAAGATGAAACAAGTATTTCACATCACCAAGGTGAATGAAGTTTTGCCTTTATTTTCCCAAAGTGCATGAGCTCTGAATAAATCCTTTTCTGGGATCGAGTCTCTCTTTTCTTGGAGATTCTCTGGACTCTGGTAAAGCTCATGCTCATTACTGAGCACCATGCCCAGTGTACCCACCTTGCCCTACCTAGTTTTCCTCTTTCATAACCTTTGTAGAACATAACAAAGCTTTATCTTTCAACCAGACTGAAATCAGCTGGCAATTTGCAAATGTTATGGTATTCAGAGGCAAAGAAAGGTTTTACATGTATCCAGTGGTGGAGGAGACTCAGCATAAGGACAGAATGATGAAAACTTCAAGGAGAAGAGAAACAGAAAGGCCATAGTTAGGGGAAATAATAGGGAGGATAAAGAGTGTTTATCAATATAATGAGTGTAATAGTTTTTGAAATGCTAGAAAAAGAAAAGTTCTTCAATTCAACGGTATTTTTTGTGCATGCGCATTATTGATATTTGTGATTTCACACTTTTCTGTTATTTATACATATTTGTTTGGGTATTTATTTATTTATGCTCTTTTATCTCTTCTGTGAGGAAAGGCTTAGAGAGCTGGGATTGTTCAGCCTGGAGAAGAGAAAGCTTTGGAGTGACCTATTTGCAGCTCCTGAAGGGAGCCCACAAGAAAGAAGTAAAGAGACTCTTTACAGGAGCCTGAAGGGACAGGACAAGGGGGAATGGCTTTAAAGTTAAAGAGAGTAGGTTTACATTACAGAAATCAATAAGGAAGAAATAGTTCTTTGCTGAGGGTGGTGAGGCCCTGGCACAGGTTGCCCAGAGAAGCTGTGGATGCCCCATCCCTGGAAGTGTTCAAGGCCAGGTTGGATGGGGCTCTGATCAACATGGTCTAGTGGAAAGCATCCCTGACCATGGCAGGGGGTTTGGAACAAGATGATCTTTAAGGTCCCTTCCAATCCAGGCCATTCTGTGATTTTGTGATTGATTTTATGATATTCTCTTATGGTTTGGTTTGGTTTGGTTTTTTTCTTTTATGGAAAAATACTAGTTGGATGGAGGATACCCTGAAAAAAATACAAAAAAGGGACAATATGCAAAGATAATATGAAATTATATGAGGAAGAGACCTCAATACTAACATTATAACTCTCCCAGTGAGACCTGGGGACACTGGTGACTCATTGTGGCACCCCCAGATTGTCATCCTGCCACCCAGAGTGTCTTGGGGAGGGTAGATATAACATCAGAGGAAAGCGGGAAAATTGTCCTAAGTTTTCTTGCATAACAATTTTAAAGTTTTCACTAATTATGTGGGCTTGTTTTCCCTTGAACTATTACAGTTTAATGATAATTATTAGTCTAGTTAAATTATATGTATGGTTACACTTCTAAATAGATCACAAAGAAATCCTTGGCTCAATGTCTATCATTAATTTCTTTTTTTTTCTCAAAAAAATACCAAAGGGAACTCTATGAAAATGAGGACTTGAAACTACAATCCATGACTCAGGAAAGGATGTCTTTGCCATTTTGCCTTTGTGTATTTCTGCACAAAGTTAGTATCAATATTTCTTTAGGATACTTTTGATTTTGAAAAGGACTCTTCCTCATTGAAGGTGAGAAGAGAATTAACTTCCATACTTTCCTTCTATGTATTTTTTCTCCCATCACAATTTTTATTTAATTATTACTTAAAATATAAGCTTAAAAAGTATAGATTAATGAATGGCTTAATATATGGGGCTTTCTACTCATACCCAAGTATCTGTCTGTAAGTTACTTTGGTTCTATTTCAGTCCATTTCTCCAATTTCTAAGGAATACCAGAGCAGTGGATTTTCTGTACTTAAGGATGGGTTCCATCATTCCATGAGAGGTAGCAAGGAGGATGTTAACAGCCTCCTTCTAGGAGAGTTTTTACTGGAGAAGGAGACCCAGTCGGGGTGGCCACTTTCCCATCTGCTTCTTGGGTCTGATGGCATCAGTAAGAGCAAAAATTTGTATTTGACCTCTGTGTTACCTTGCTCTGCTGGGCTTTAGCATTGTAATTTCCTTTGGGATTGCTTTTATCTTCATATCCACCAGCTTTTTCACCTGTGCAACTTGTCTGTTCTGACAGGTTTTTTAGCCCCAAGCTGTTCTTTCTCAGACTGTACCTTTCACTAACTTCTGAGCAGTTTCTTCTTTTCCCTGAGTTAATTTGGCATCTCGCTGATCAGAACCTTCCTGATCAGCAGTTTTCAGCAACTCAGACTCTCCTGTTGAGCAGCAAATATCATTGAGATTACGAGTTTATACCTCTTAATTCAGAGCATCAATAGCTTGTCCAGACATCTTTCCCTTCCTGTTTATCTCTCTCTCTTTTTTTTAATTTTTTTTTTTTATTGTTTGTTTAGGCTTGTGTTTGTTGGTTAGTTTTTGTCGGTGTTTTTTTTGTTGTTGGTTTGGTTTTTGGGGGGGTTGTAGGGTTTTTTTGGAGGGGAGTGGTGGGTTTCTTTTTTTAATTTTTAGTTTATAGCAGATTTCACTTACATGCTGATGTGCTGCCAAAAGCAAAGAGAGAAAGGAGGAAGAAAAGTGCTTTCTTGGATTTTCTCTTTTCCCCTTTGGGTAAATAGTTGGTCAGACTTGACCAGCACAGCTGTTTCTTTTAAACTCCAGCTTTCTTAGCAATGTTCTAAGAACAGTTGTATTGCAAGGCAGTTTCAAATGTTTTTGCCCCTTTTTCATATGTTTATCCCTCACTTACTGAACTTACAAATAAGATACTTCATAAATAATAGTTGTTCCATAAATAAAGAGTCAGTTTCTTATTAATAAATGCAAATATTCTAAAAAGATCTGCAGACAGATTCTAAAACATCCATCAGTGCACTTGTCACTATATTTTGTAAGTTATGTCATCAACTGTTCTTAAGAAGCAGTGTGGTCTGGTGATGTGGCTCAAGGAAAATGAAGGACTAGGACTCATCTTAGTGATGTCCTTGAGTTGCTTGAAATGAAGTTTATATCACTATAGTTTGCTTGTAAAAACGAGGACACTGCCTCGTGAAGACCTCTCTGATTCTCTGATAAAATGTGCAAAGTAAAATCTCAGCTTCATGAAGTCTTTATTCATATAACTAACTTTAGTCCTTTGACTTAAAGGAATGTTTTCAATTCTTCTTACACACATGGGGCTCAAAGTACATGGCAGTATTCTCCCCCTCCCATACCAATTTCAGTTTATATGTTGAAAAAAGGTCTTTTCTTTACTGAGAAGTCCAACCATTCATATTGTCGTTTCAAAATGTCTGGATAAGATGCTGTACTGGGAAGTTTCCATGAGGTTGCTTTTACCTACATTAATTTGTTCATGAATTGAAGTAACATAAATGTCAATATTCTCTGATGTAAAAGGGAAACATTTTTTGTTGTTTGACCCATATGCTCCTCAGGCAAGCACAATATTATGTCTTATGGAATTCTGTGTATTTTTAGCCCTTTTAGAAATACATGGTTCAAGTGTGTCATAAAAGCGCTTGGTTATTTTTGATTGTGTGTCTCAATCTAGTTTCTAACTATTTTTTTCTTTCTTTACCTCCCTAATTCCCTTTAATTTACGAAACTCTATCTCCTGTGAATTTTCCTTGTTGAAATCAGGAAAGATTTCTTCCCATCTCTAAGTAGTTTCTTTCACAATATGATTACTTTCCAGTCTCAATACTGCAAAACTGATTTTTTTTTTCCCCTCTTCAGTTTATGTACTTGAGAATAAAGTAAAGGCTTGTTACTGAAGTTTTTATCATACTTTGAAAAGCAGAGAATGGAATGAATTTAGATAAATGTTTATGTTTATTAACCTGTTTCAGGTTGTTTTATCTCAGTGTAATAACAGTATGACTTTTGGGGAACAATTTTAATCAAATTGTTGGTATCTGATTCACATTTATTTGAAAAGAACACTGATTGTCGTCTTTTTGTCTGCATTCCTGCTACCTAAAATGCCTAAAATACCCTGTAATCTAGTGACAATGAATGGTGCAGTTACACTGAAGCAGAATTTAAACTTGAATGCCCACAACTCTTTCTACAAAAAAATTGTTTTCTTTTTGATTTTGTGGGTATATATTATGAAGACTCTTTTGTACGTTCTTTAAGTAGTAATTCTCATTTTGTATTAAGGACAAGGTATATTTCAAACAACTGAGCTTCTAGTCTTTCATTCAGTACAAATGTGGTGGAACAGCAAATACAGTACCAAATAATGCAAGCCACTGGCAATTTTTTATGCTTTAGCTGAAGACTTACCTTTTTATAAGGTGAATACCAAAGCTTCTCTTAGCTTTAGTGTAAACCATAATGTCATATTTGTTGCTTGACTACACGAGCAGGCTTCAAGTCAGGAGAGAAATATATCTAGAAAGAGTAAGCAAGTAAAGATAATATAAAAATAACATTGTCCTTTGCTGCCTGCCAGAGTTCAAGAAGCATTTGGATGATACTCTCAGGCACGTGGTGTGACTCTTGGGGATGGTTCTGTGCAGGGCCAGGAGCTGGACTCAATGATCCTTGCGGGTCTCTTCCAGCTCAGCAGATTCTCTGGCTCTGTAAATGAAATATGTAGTATTTAGAGGAAAATAGTGGTTTGTTGGTTTGGCTTTTTTCCCCCCATTTGACACACAGCATTTACACACCCCTTCAGGCCTCTGCAAGGCTGTTTTCAAAATGATGATTTTTGTTTCTTTTCTTAAGGGTGTCATTTGCAGGGGACAGGACCTTAGGGAATCTCTGTGAAATGATCCATTCATTGTAGGATTTCTAGCTGGACTCCTTCACTATATTTGCCTCCACCATTCTGAGAACCTAAGCACTTAACCAAAACTTATCTTTTCAAGACAGCCCAACAGAATGCTCTGATGACCCCCTAGGTAAAAATTACCCAATATTGAGCATTTTGCCATTTTAGTATGCATACATTATTTTTATGCAATATTCCATCACACAGATTTTCAGATAGAATATCTCCCACTGAATGGTAGGGCAGTAATTTGCATTAAGGGGCTCCTTTTGTCTGTTCTGATTAGCAATAGCACTTCTCTAGTTGAAATCCTGGCTTGCCATGACAGTTACATGTGATGAACAATCTTGGTTTTTTTGCAAAGTCTCAGGACATCACACCACTCCTGCATTTTAAATAGCAGTTTAGATACCATTGTTCATGTGGAAATGCAGAGAGGATGAAAACACCCATGGTGTGACTTGGATAACTTGGTTTATTATGATGATTTCAGTAAGAAAAGCATTCAGGCTCCGTAATGGAAAATTTTAAATGCTGTGTATTAAAGCTAACTAAAAATAGCATTGAAGGGCAAATGTGAGGTTTAGCAGATTTCTCTTTGAATTCTGAGGGACAAGTGCATCTTGAAAATACTAGTCCCTGCCTAAGCTTACACTGCAGCAGTTACTACAGTCAAAATCTTCCTTTTCTGCCAGAGTAAAGCTGAAGGAAAAGGGTGCTTAAATCAGACTCACAATTCTCTCAAATCATATTTCTCATTTGACAGTGGTGCTAAAAACACCTGAGAACCTTCAGCATGAAATTTGTTTTCATATCAAATTTGTCCATCTTTGGTTTTACAGCTTGTCCTCTTCTGCTAATTGCTATGCAAATTGAGAGAGTTTGCCATGCTGTGTGCTTGCCCCAGCAAGGGACCACATCTCAGTCCAACTCGGAGCGTTTTCTTCTAGTCACATTGTTCACTTGGCTGCAACGAGAGAAGCCAATTCTCTGTTAAAACACAGGAATGTGACATAATCTTTTTGACATCTTCCGCATTAGGGGGGTTAAGTACTTTGGAGCATGTTTGTTGGAAGGCCTCCAGCTTGTGTTGCTTGTTGTTGCTGTTTCCAGCAAAGGCAGCAGCTCCTATTTGCAGAGGAAGGGGGAACAGAGCAGGGATGTGCTCCAAGCGACCAGTTTCTTTATGGATGTTTCCTAGATGCTGTTTCAAGTTTTTCAAAGCTAAATTGACTTTGTCCCAATTCATGCAGCCTAAAACAAGGCACCAAATGTAACACTGATTCACGTGGGTTTAAGAATACTTGCAGAGTCTTTTTAATATAGGAGAGATTTCTATCCTATCAAATTAAGCTGTTTGCTTTATGAAGGTTGTGGAATCACAGTTTAAGCCCCAGAGCTGGATGCAGTGTTCCAGGTGGGGTCTCATGAGGGCAGAGTAGAAGGGGAAAATCACCTCCCTCGTCCTGCTGCCCATGCTCTTTTTGATGCAGCTGAGGACATAGTTGGTTTTCTGGGCTGCCAGTGCACATGGCCAGCTCATCTTGAGCTTCTCACCCACCGACACGTCAAGGTCCTTCTCCTCAGCACTGCTCTCAATCCATTATTTGCCCAGTTTGTATATTGTGCTAGTGCATGACCCAGGTGTTGGACCTTGCACTTAGCTCTGTTGAACTCCATGGGTTTTGCACAGGCCCACTTCTCAAGCCTGTCAACATCCTTCTGGGTGGCCCCTCCCTGCCCTTCAGTGTGTTGATGCACCACACAGCTTGGTGTCATGGGAAAACTTGTAGAGGGTGCACTCAACCCCACTGGCCATGTCACCAACAAAGATGTTAAATGGAGCTGGTCCAATCCCAACCCCTGAGGAATGCCACGTGTCACTAGTCTCCATTTGTACCTAGAGCCACCGACCACAACTCTTTGAGTGCCACCACCCAGCCAACTCCTTATCCACCAAGTGGTCTACCCATCAAGTCCATGTCTCTCCAGTTTAGAGACAAAGATGTCATGTGGCATAGTGTCAAAAGCTTTGCACAAGTGTAGGTTGATGACATCAGTTGTTTTTCCCACATCAGCCACCACTGTAACCCCATCATAGAAGGTCACAAAATTTGTCAGGCATGGTTTTCACTTATTCACCAATCATCTCTTTCTTTCCCCTGTGCTTTAGCATAGTTTCCAGAAGGATCTGCTCCATGATCTTGACAGGCGGAGAGGTGAGACTGACCAGCCTGTAGGTCCTTCATTCTTCCTTTCTTCCCTTTTCAACAATTGGGGTTATATTTCCCCTTTTCAAGTCAGTAGGAACTTCACCAGACCCATGGACTTGTGCACCTTCAGGTTCCTTGGATGGTTGTGAACGTGATCTCCTGCAGCAGACAGTTCTACGTTCTCCTGGTTCCTGCCTTTGCCTTCTGCAGCTTGGGCGATGTGGCTGTGTTATTAATCAGTTCAGACACGGTGGGGGAATGTCTCAGGGGCAGAGCACATGAGATATGGGAATTCAAGCTCCTAACCTCGAGACCTATGAGTCGTTCAGCTTCTGTGTTACTGTTTGGTGATGTGAAGTGTCTAGAATTGAGTTGTTTCAATTTTCACTCCCCCGTATCTAGAGCAGAGCTTTTCTTAGCAGCTCAGATTTCAAACAGTTTTTATTAAGAACTGACAAACATTAACTCTTGTTTTTGTATAGTTTATGTGACTAAATTAGGAAAAGAACAACACCAAAAAATAAAGTCAATTACAATGTCTTGAAGGTTCCCAGGGTTGGTCTATCTTGATCTCATTTTAACTTGTTTATTTACATGGTCTGCAGGCAATTTAAAAAGTGAATAATAAGTGTAAACTACTGTGATTTAACTTTTCTTAACTTGTGGTGATGGCTCCACACCACTTCTCATATTTATATTTTCTTGTCAATATAGAGTAATTACTTCCTTCTTTCCCTCTAGTATATTTTATTGCAGCCATTCAGTGGGTTTTATTTCTGAATTTATTATCATTTTTTAAGTCCCCAAAATAGTTTAAATGTGATATTTTTGGTACAGTAATTAATAGCAGCATATGCTTATTGCCAGTATTCAATTTACAGTTTTAAAAAATATTAAAATATTTTAATTCAAATTCTTTTGAGTTTTCTCTTCTGAACCTGCCTCTGTATGTAATCCTTTAAGGTAAGGGTAATGAACATGGCAATATTATGTAAAAATATAGCACTCATTCTGGAGGGTGTTTTTATTACATGCATGTTTTTAATACTCAGATTTTGGCATTCCTATCTGGTAAACTGACAAATATTTAAAATTCCTAAACTTCCCATTTTTACTCAGGTAAAACTTCCGTGACTTCCAACTGTGAGCTTCTGTATCAAACTAAGCTACTCAGACTTCATATGAACTACTACACAAGAGTACCTGTCAGTAAACTCAGTCAATTCTGAACAGGAGTAATTTGACTAAAAAAAACTTTCTGGGTGATATCTCAGATCAGTGTTAGAATGTAAGATCTATTCATGGTGACTTAAAAAATTTGCAGCCCCTTCCTACTATGTACAAAAAGAGGCATATCTATTTAAACAGATTTCCTTAACTTTAGATAAAATTTAGAAGGCAATTTTAATGTATAAGAAGTAGTTTCACAATTGGGTGCATAAAATTCAAATCTGCACTGCAGTTCCAGCACTTTCAGGCAGTACTCCTGTGACCAAGTAAATAAAATAAACTTGTGAGTACCTGAAAGGAGAGTAACAGGGAGCAAAAATCAGATTTTGCAATGTGTCTTTTAAATTTTGTTGTTGAAAGAAACACCTGACATAGTTAAAAATGAGAAGACATTTCAAGCACTTGGAAGCCTTATTTATGTTGAGAATAACTTCTTTCAGAAGAGTTATGCATCTCTTGAAGAGGTGAAACGTGTCTAAATCCCTTGCAACCAGAACCCACTGAAACAGAAAGCACTGCTGTATAGATGAAATGTCCCTTATGAAGGCAGACTTCTGGCTCCAGGAGGGTGGTTTTGTTGTTAGAGGTACAAAAAGTTTTTCTTCTGTGAGCAACCTGTGCTGTCTTAACTAATGATTGATTTTAACGTACAGTGATAAAAACTTACTGGTGATCTTTTTAAGGGAAGCGTGAAATCCCCCCAAAATATAGTTGGCAAATACTAACAGTTAAATAATGGGGTCTACTGTCCCATTTCATTTACAGAGTGGTCCTGGATGAACAACATTCATAGGAATCAGCAATTTAGAGGTCTGTGTGCCACAAGCCTTGATGGTGGAAAGGATGTGTCTGAGGTGGGAGGAAAAGACATCCTGTGGTCCCTTCTAAAGGTATTTATATTCACTTTTATGTGGTGGGTTTTTTCTCCTACCTCTTCTTACTGAAGGGGGTAGTGTTTTGACTGAGGAAAATGTGATGTCCACATTGAAGTCCCTGTGCCAGGTGTGGTATAACTTTATTCAAGACTAGTGATGCATGGAAAAATAACTGACAGGTACCTATTATCCTGTTACAGAAAAGAATTAAATGAAGATTAAGTAAAGACATTAAAGAGTCCCTGACTTCAGAAGACTTGACATTGATGAAAGAGGCATGATATTTTCTGTCCACCATTGGGAGGACAGATAATAGATTCAGGTTATAGTCTTTAATTGCTGATAACGTGGCAGATAGAAAATTAAGGAGAAATTATTTCTAAATAGTTCCATTCTGCTTTTACTTTAAGTCAGCTTACTGGTGGTGTCTGGTCATGTTTTGCTCCTTGCATGTAAATCTCATTCATCTAAATGTTAATATTTAAGGTCAAATTAACCAAGCTGCAGAAGTTGCAATTCACTGCATTGAATTCAATTCAGTGAAGTGTTTCCCGTAAGTATTTGTATCATATGCTGCCTTTGTCCCTTGTATGTCTGAAGATATCAAATGGGAATTTGACAGGATTACAATTAAATTACTTCTACTTTTGAGAAGTGGACGAATATGACACAGTTTGTTTTCATATTTACTGCCATGTACACATTTTTTTATTGTCTGCACTTGTTTTGTTTTCTTTTAAAAGTCACTTCAGTTCAAACCAGAAAAAAACTGACAGAAGTGGTGTAACCTAGAAGCTGGCATAAACTCTTTGCAGAAATTATATCTCTCAACATGTTATATGATAGAGCTCTTCAGGTGTTACCTACAGGTGCTTTTCTCAGAAATCAGGTATCACTGTTCACATAAACTATTTCTACTCAGTCTGTTGCTGAAGAATGCAGGTGGTGTTGGTCACCCCATCAGTGAGCAATAGAGGGGCTCCTCGACCTGTCAGAGTTGTTTGTCCATCTCTCCCTGAATCCACTTCTCTCTTTATTAATCAGAAGAAAGGTTTTTGATGACTTTACTCTCTATAACTAGTAGAGGCAGAAAAAAATTAACTGTTTCAAGAAGAAATTTGCTTTTGAACAAGTTTGTCAATCCCTGAGGATGAGTGCAGCTATCCAATATTTTTATGCAATGCTATATTTCATATATTCCAAATGTTCCTTTTTTGTGTATGTGTGTCTTCATCTGTTTAGGATGACAGAGAAACCACTTATATTCTCATATCATGAATCACAGACTGGGTCAGGTTGGAAGGGACCCCAGCGGGTCATCTGGCCCAACCTCCCTGCTCAGGCAGGGTCATCCCAGAGCACATGGCACAGGGTGTCCAAATGGTCTCTGGAATATCTCCAGTGAGGCAGACTCCACAACCTTTCTGGGTGATCTGTACCAGTGTTCAGTCACTGCACAGTAAAGAAGTTCTTCCTTGTGTTCAGGTGGAACTTCCTGGGCATCAGTTCCTGCCCGCTGCCTCTTGTTCCATTGCTTGGCACCACCAAGCAGAACCTGGTCCATGCCCTGACACCTCCCTGCAGATACTGATGGACATGGATAAGGTTCCCTCTCAGTCATCTCTTCTTGAGACCGACAGGACCAACTCTCTCAGTCTGTCCTTGTAGGAGAGATGCTCCAGTCCCTTAATATAGAAATATAGAATAATAACAGAAAAATAAGGAGAGTTTCTTTAAAACCTCAAGATACTGATTTTGTTCCTGTATGTTCCTTTGGAAGGGGTTGTATTAACATCATTAGGATCACATGGGATGTAATGTTATTCATCATGAGAAAGGATATTGGAAACAAGGCTGTAATGTTAGTAATATGATTTGGAATTTTAGATCGTAGTGTTTACATCTCAGATCCTCCACCAAGCCTTCAGGTAGTTTGGTAATTGATTCAAAATCAGTAAAGATTCTACTTCAAAGAGCTGAAAGTGAGAAGAGAGTGCTAAAACAGGAGGGAATAGAGTTATGCAAGGTGACCTATTGAAAATTATATTCTAAATGCAGAAAATATCATCCATAATTTTTTAACTGTGTTCAGAGTAGGCAATTTAGATAACTAAGTGCATATAATTTCATAGGCAGTTATTTCATTTCTATCTCTATAAAAGAAAAAAATGTTTTCCTTCAAGCTGAAGTTTAACAGTAGAATAGCATATCCTCGTCTTAACTCTGAAAAAATGATGTGTATTTTCCAGATTTTGAATGTAAAGAGTATATAAACTGTAGCAGGATGTAGTAGGAATGCAAACCCATACCAAACCAAAACCTACCAAGCAAAACTAAACTCATCATAAAAGAGGGTAACTTCTTCTTTATAGGTTATTTTGTTTTATTACTCAAACTTTGAGTTTACTTACATGCATTAGTATCATATTATATGTTTGTAATAAAGACGTGAGAAAATACAACTGCAACACACTGAAGGTTCCGCTCATTATTCTGATTCAAATCACACTTTAAGTATTTAATAAATGTTGCAAGAGAAATAAAACCACACAATATATAACTTCTTATTAATTATAAATTCTACCTTTTAATGGTAACTGGAAAGACTGTAAGCCTAGAAAAGAAATTCTGCTTTTTATCTTGTGCATTTAGAAGATATGAGTCATCACTATTCCTTTCTCACTTTACAAGGTCAATTTGCCTTCTTCCTTATGTGCAAGAGTAGGCAGACTTCCTGAGAAGCAGAACAACACCAGAAAAATGCCATTATAAAACCATAAATAGTAGCATAACAAAAATAATACCTTCAGATGTAAACTCCAAATTAATCTAAAAGCACAATGACTTAGATTCAAAATCAGTTCAGTTCCTTTATTTTTTAACATTTTGATTTAAATTAAAATTTTGGTAATTTGAACATTATATGCGTCCAAAAGAGCTGTCTGCTTGCTTGCTCTGTGTTTAGCAAAATGTGTGCATATTTTTGCTTGTGTTGCTCAAGGCAGCAGCATCTGGCACTAAAAGTTTTCTTTGCTAGTACTGATCTCATGTTAATGTCCCACAAAAAAATTAATAATCTGTTTAGTTTATACGAGAGTTAGATGCACTATATAATCTAAAAGTGGACTGTGTATTAGTACTGTGTGATAGTTTCTGTGTAATAGCAGGTCCAGGTACTTTTCTTTTTTTATAAAATCTGTGCCAGAAGGATTCAACTCCTCTTCCAGCTAGCTGAGAAGAAGTCTGTGGGATCTGTGGAGGGAACTGAACAAAATTAATATATTTTGCAAAGTCAGGTCTTCAGTAATGTTTTTAGTCACCTGTGTGCTCTGGGGGAACCTTTATTCCTTGACAGATACATGGCTTATCTGGTCCCTTCTTGCCACTGAGAATCCCTGTCAGAGAGCTGATCTCTCGTGAAAAGAATATATATTATTATATTTTGTTATTTCTTTGACACACTGTTCTCTGGGTAATACCACATTCAGGAGGTATGAAATGTCAGAACAGACAGAAAATATTGAATCGCCTGAAAATATATTAAAAATTAGGCTAATGATGCTGATTTATAAGTGAATGTACAGAAGGCCAACAAAATTAAATACTTGTTACCCAAGTTATGAGCTTGTATCATATTTTCATAAAGGAGTAGCAAACCACAGTGGAATAAGAAAATGGCAGCAAATTGAGATCTGCAGTTTATTCCTGTGCCAGTAAGTATTTGTGTACTTTTGGGAAAAAGCATATACAGTTATAATTTTGAAACGTAACTGCTTCTTTCTGGAGGAGCTGCGAATCCCTGAAAACCTCTGAAAAACCTTACCATTGACTCAGCCTGAGACTCCAGGTTGGGTATTACACAAACACTTCCCACTTCAGCTCCAAGGACCCTGGTGTTTGTTTCCAAACCAACATTTTCATTGGTTTCACTCGGTGAGTCAGTGCTGTACTCAGTCAAGGCTTTACACAGGAGTGAAGAAGTGGTGGTGATGTGACTCATTCACTGAAGTTTGGATGTAAGTCCTTAATTTTGAAGGAAAGACTTAGGAGGTCGAGTTGCTGTGTTAAGAGCTACTGGCACTTCTGCAAGAATGCTGCAGCTGCAACCTCAGAGTGATTATTCGAATAAATGTACAAGCCTGAGGGCAGCATCCCTTTAGATGCCATTTAGGAGAGAACTTGAACTACTACTTGTTCAGTGGCAAGTAGTTGACTTATGGTCAGTGCCTCTTTTACACAAACAACTAAGAAATCTACTTTGTGCTTTTTTTTTTTTTTTTGCTTTTTTTTTTTTTTTTTTTTTTGTGTGTGTGTGTGCTTTCCCCTTTTCTTAACTGGGATATTAAAAAATGCTTAAAAAATGATTTTTTAATTCTACTGAAATTTCATAATAATGATATGCAGTCATTACTAGAGAAGCTGGATTGCTTTCCTCGCATTTAAATTTGCAGTTATAAGTGCAGAAGCATGTCAACAAGATAATGGAATTTTTTAAAACTTTGAAGAGAAATTAAACTGTCAGCTTAGGCATTCCAGCAACGATCACTGCAGTACTGTAGAAATTAAAAGTACATCATTACTTATGAAAGTGTAGGACATCATTGCAAACTTCAATTTTTCTTCTTCCAAAATAGATGGCAAACAAAATGGTTGAACACCTATTTTTAATGCTGTCTAGCAGAAATATCGCACCTATGTATTTGGAAGCCTCTTAGACTATGACATGCACCTAAATTCAAGTAATTCTTACTGTTACCAGTCGTGAAGTCATGGGACCGAGATTGCTGCTAGTGACAGAAATAATGAATAATATAAGCATGTGTGATTTAACTCATGCTTATTTTCTTTTTCTTGGTTTTTATTTATTTATTTATTTATTTATTTATTTATTTATTTTTATCTTCTAAAGAGTGGTATCCTTTCTGTCTTATATAAACCTAGAAGATAAATCTTTCCAGAGAAACATCATTGACCTAGCAAGAAATACGGTTCTTAATGGGAATTTCATTTTCTTTACAGGAAGCATTGAGGCTGTACGAGGTAGTGGCTACAGCTATCTTTCTAAAGAAAGCAGAGTATTTCTATCCTGCAGTGACTTCCTCTGCACACAACTTTGACAGCTTTAAAAGCCTTTACAGAGTTCTTCTCCTTGAGGATGCGGAAGTGTCTACACTGCTATAAGATTTTAAAATGGAAGCATGACACTGAAATTTTAGGTTAGTGTTTAAGCAGATCTGTTGCATGTGAGTATCTTAAACTGAAACAATAAAATCATAAAAGCAATCACATTAAGCTAAATCTGAACCAATCCATTTTCTCTCTCAGCCTGCAGTATGATATCAGACAGTAGCATAATGTAAAAAATGATGATTGGCAAAGTGTCTGGCTTCTCTAATGCAGAAAATAATCGTCTAATTTGTATTTAAATACTTTTCATCAAAGCGATGTTATCAACATTTATCTGATATTTGAAAGTGGGTTATCTTTGGATACGTTAGGACATTCCTGCTCGAGTTAAGAGCTTATGGATGACTACAACAATCTAGGGAAAAAGCAATAAAATATTTCAAAATGTATTACTTTTCTGGTATTTCAGATGGTGATGAAAGATGAATCTGCTCATGGACACTGTCCAAAAAAATGCCTTCTTTGTGTTTGTAGAAGCTATGGAAAAATGATTGCAAAAAGAAATTGAAGAGAAGATTGCTAAATTGTATGAAAAGCATTCTACTGAAAATAAGTAAGTAAAGAAACATGGTTCATCCACAAGTGGAACAATACATCCCAGTTTCTATTAAGAGCTGTTTAATATGCATATATTGCTTTTTTTTAGTATCTCTCCCCTGTTCAGACTTGTCTTAATCTGTAAAGTTTGAAATGCAGCTGTAAGCATGAAGAGATGCTCTAAAAGAGCAATGCTCATGCCCCTACATTTTTGAGAAATTCTCCTTAATTCTTTGCTATTGTTCATTATTTCTAATATAATACTGCCTTGATTTTCATCTTTAATAGCAGCTTATGCAGAATGCTTTCCAAATGAAATGTAGCAGTTATGGAATTAAAGTTAGTATCTAACAATAGGGCAAATTTGAGAGAGGTTTAAAAAGCTGCAGTTTTCCACAGAGATTTAATTGAGATTGAGAACATAAGAAGTGAATAGTCATTGAAGATCTTTGGATATGAAGAGCTGCAAATAAGAATGAATTCTTACGTTATCACTACTAATTCAGTCATAGAATAAAATAAGACAATAAGCATTTGCTAGATTGATTGCCTTGGAAAGTAAGAAGATGTGGAATATTTAGGAACAGTCTGGAACAAACCCATGGTAAAAAAAACAAAACCAAAATAAACCAAAACCAAACCACATCAAACCTGGTGAACAACAAAAGACAAAAGAAGCTTAATTTCTTTTTCACCTTCCGTCCTTCCTTCCCTCTTGCCTGCCTTCCTACCTTCCTCCCTACCATTTTGAGGAGAATTAGTTTATTTGCGAACTGTGGGCTTTTCCTTTTTGTGAACTCTGCCAGTCTCACTGGAGACTGTGTGAGGAGCTAGGAAGCAGCAGACTTGCAGATGGCGAGTTAGTGCTCAGAGGAGAAGACAGAGAAGACATAACACTTCATATAGTGTTATAAGGATGTAACAGAATTATTTCACTGTCTTTTAGGGATGGTATCTTACAAGAGCGTCTTCTGTACATGTTTGCAACATGGAAGAAAGTATGAAATTAAAAATCAGCAACAGGAGTCAGGAGTGAATTGAAATAAATGAGTTTTCTAATGCAGAATCCTGCTTTCCTGCTCTGAAAGCAGCTGGAATCTCGCAGTTGCAGGTTTCTTCTCTGACTTAGTGAACCTAGGTGACATATGACGGCAGCCTCTGCTGACACTGGTTTCTGAACCCATAAACCATCCCTGTTCACCATCTTCTTTCCCCTGCAAGTGGACGTTGTCCTTCACTGCAACTAGGGCACAGTTGTCTGCGGTGGCAAAACGGATGCATTATTTAGAACTCTCAATTTCAGCTGCAGCTATGTGCTGACAAAAGTGCTGAAATCCACTCCCTGCATATGAAACTTCACTTTTTGTGTGCTTTCTCAGAGCATGTCTGTTTGCATTTCATCAGTTCTGCCCATATCATACTGAGATGGAGAAAAGAGGCTAAATTAATTATGAGAACTATTTGTGTGATTTATACATTATGCAAACATTCTAACTGCATTTACTGATGAATGTGTTGTACTCTGGCAGCATTGTTTTATTATGCATTGTTATTTTACATAAGTTTACAATTGATATTAGTACCAAAATCCCTGGTTTGCGTGTAGCCAGGAAAAATTAATATGTTTTTGTGAGAACATCCTGTACTACTGACTTAAAAAAAATTCTAAGTTATTTATATTATTGAATTAATATCATTACAAAGAAAGCCCTTCAGTATAGAAGTTTGTCCTGTAAGTAGTTTTTTAAAAATAAAAATACTACCTTTTGTGGGGGAGGAGTTAGAAAACCAGAATAATTCAGCCAGGAAGAGACCTTTGGAAGACCAGTCAAATATCTTGCTCCAAGTAGGGTCAGCTATGGGATCAGACAAGGATCTATTCTCCTATATACAGTGAAAAAGAGGTTTGCCTGATCTGATGTGACCAGGGAAGCCTTTGGTAGCTTTTTGTAAATCATCTAAATTGGGAAGCAATAAAAAATAAAAACAATAGGCCCTTACAGGGGAACACATCCGAGGACAACTAACTCCATGTAGAAAGCTGAGCTCATGTTAGAACCACTGTGTGCAAATACCAGGCTGACAGACAGGACTGGACACCTTGCCCAGCTCAAGGGAGTGTCCTGTTCCCCTCCATAAATGGGACGTGGGAGCTTTCAGGGATGGGTGGGAAGTGATGATGATGGGACACAGAATAGGAATTGCAAACTCCCTGCTATGCCCATCTCATTTAGAAAATCAAATCTAAAAATTATGTTTCAGAGTGTTGAGGTTCTGTCCTTATGTGTTATTATCTGATTATTAAGACATGCCTCTGGCTGAATTACAGTGCAAATGAGACCATAAGCCAAGGTCAATAGTACAGATGTTATTTAACAGTAAAATGTGAGGCAGAGAGATAGAAAGACATAGGAAAAAGAGGCAAGGAGGAGAGGAAGAGAGCGAGATGGATTAAGCAGAAGACAGTCACCCCCTGTGGATCCAGTGGCATCCCACTGGTCCTTCTCCACCCTGGTCTTCTCGGTGGTGGTGGTTCCTGAGTTGTTCTTCTGGGGTATCACCTTTATGTAGTCCACTTTCCAGGTATCCACAAGGGATAGATGCCATTCCCATAACTTGGGAATGTTATATGTGTATAAGCAGGATGTGCTAACCAGTTTTGCCTCCATCAGGCTTGGAATTAGTGCCTTCCTGTTCCAAATTCCTCTCTTCTGTGCTTATCTCAAGTTCCTGCTCTGGTGGCTTATCTTATGGCAGGTTCCTTCTGTGGCTTTGACAGTATTTGAGGCAGGCAACTGTGATTTTTAAGTCTCTTACATTATGGCTGTGACATTCAGAGGAGAATGAGGATAAGGATGCCTGCATGTAGCAGCCCTGTGCTTTTGTCACTGATGCCAAGTGCTCCTTCCGTGTGCCAGGTGTCATTGCTTGGACAGAGTCACCCTTTTGGTGTACTGAGGATGTGAGTTTTTTCTGTCTGCGTACTGGGTTTGTTGGTTCAAACTAGACCACAGACGTTAGCTCACTACATTCCTTGGTCTGAGAGGCTCCTTGCTGCTTAAGGTTCAGGATGTGTCAGTCCAGGTGGCACTGTGCCCTCAGCATGTTTGTGGGATACCTGTCCCAAAGGTGAGCTGAGTAGTTGGTTGGCACAGCATTTTGTTTCCTGTTTATTTGGGGAGGGGATGTATTAAGAACAAATATTTCTGCTTCTCTGTGTACTGGATGCAGGATTCTCCTGGGGCCCCAGAAGTGTGTGGAGTCTGTGTAAAAGATGCCAGTGTTTCCCGTGGAGATGGGATGTCACCATGACATCTCACTGAGCCTGATTAGCCTGTGAGGAAGAACAGGATCAGACCATTTGCACTGTTCCTCTTTACTCAAGTGCTGTTTGTGTGCATGCAGTTCCTGTAAAAGCCCAGTTCTCCTGCCTCTGTACATCTGTGAGTGCCTGGTAATGCCTGTGCCTGCCTTTCAGAGATGAAAGCTCAGCCCTAGCAGGCTGTGAGAAGAGAGTCCTGCATATTTGTTAACTTCTTAAAGTGTTGGAAGCATTCCTGAGGTGGTAGGTGTGGGAGCCCAGTGTGTGGAGGTGACAGGTCCTTTTGCAAATATGCCTAAAGTGCAAGACTTTATTAACAAATATTTGAATATTCACTTAAAGGAATAGAGTTAGAATCTCTAGAAAATGGAATACCTCATGCAAACATCAAATTGTTTTGGCTATAGAGAAAGCAGAGATGCAGGGGAAATAACCTAGAGATGGCCTGTCTACAACCTCTTCCTTGGACGTCTCAAAATTTAAAAAAAGCTCCAAATCCAAATATTAAAAAAAAAAATCGTATTGTTCAGGCAGGCTATGGCAACAGATTACTGTAATTTTGTATAAATGTAGGCATAGTTTCATCAATGACAGTTATATCTTTGGAAAAAATACTCCAAATAGGTACTAATTCAATGGTCTTTTGCTTTGTTTCACAGAATAATTCTCTGAAGAACAACAATTTCAAGAGGTTGAACCAACAGATAACAACACAGACTGATGACTACTTAGAAGTTCTTGAGGAATAATGGCTAATGAATTGGGGAAAAAAACAGAGGAAAAAATATCTTAACACCTAAATACCAGCAGGAACTCCTGCTGATACAAATGTTCCAGGTTGGATAACTAAGATAATTACTGCTAATTACAATCATTTTTTTTTTTTTGTCTTTCATAGATAGCACAAAAGAACAAGTCCTTCCAATTCCATGAGTTCTGTTAAAATTCCATGGGTTCTGTTACATTTCTTACCTTTTGTGTTTGCTATCTGTATTTATTTCACTTTATTATTATATCTGGGCAGGTACGATTTTACCTCTGTCAAATTTATCTTTCAAATGGGTGTTTTTCAGGACTTTTCAGGACTCAGAATCTGACATTTTACATCCCAAATATACAGTTACAAGTTAAAAAATCCTTTAACTGTCTTAGTGTCTTTATATTCTCCTGGATCATCTTCTGACTTTTAATGGAATATTAAAATATTTAATTATATGATTGTAGGCAAACAAACTGTCTACAGAATGTAAGCAGTAACTGAGCCCCAAGTCTGTAGGAAGATTGAAGAGTAGTGCTATGAAGAATAAACAGTCTCATTTGTCTCTGTGAGATTTCAGCCCTTACATAGTTGTCACTGGGAATTTGAGTAAACAATCCAAACTTCATTGCTGACAAAAGAGGAAGACAACTAAAAACCTGCACTAGTTATCATGAAGTGACTGCCCACTCATAAGATATCCACTCCAAAGCACAGTTAAATAGGACAGTGGAGAATTAAAAAGAAGTTTCAAAGTGATTAGTAGAAATGAAGTTATTCTGATCATGTGCACATTCTATTCAAAGCAAAGTGCTTTTGTCAGATCATAGGGTTGTATCTTCTATGTGCGGTTTAGAAAAACAGCAGCCTCTGCTCTGCTGCACTGATTGTTCTGTCTCATGAATGACCATGTCTCTAGACTTGACTCCCACAACGTTGACAGCCTCTTTACTCACCATCACCCTCTATTTTTTTAAGTAAATCTCACTTAGATTTTGTCTGCAGGGCAGGCACAAAGGCAGCTGCCTATAGATGCCAAACTTGATCTGTAATATCTAGCTCACATGCTAGTGGGATTTTGGCCTTGAGAGCACAGATTCATGTAACCTGCAGCTTGGCTGGGTTTTGCAACCTGTGCTACACTTCTTGCTGCCACAGCCACATTGGATCTGATGTTTCAAATACATATTTGGAGCATATCTAAGTCAGTTTTACTACAGTGACTGCTATGACCTCAGAATTGATGTATGCTCGTTTATAGCCCACATGTTCCAGGCACCACTCCATTTACTTTATCTGCAAGGCAGACATGTTTTTCTTTCTCATACCAAATAAATGATATGTTTTCTCTTATGCTTGCAACTACTTTTTACTGTTTGTCTTCCCAGTTTCTATATCATCTATTCCTTTACTCTAAAGGGTCCTTGTTTCTATTAACACTGCCCACTGCTTAAGATGATAGAGGTTATATTTGGAATCCTAACTAGAATATCTTCATCCCTACAGATCATCTTTCATTCTCTTTTTTCCCATCTTAATCCTGGGCCAATAACTATAGAAATGGGTGAAAATGAGAGGCCTGGGGAAATGAGTTGGAGGAAAGGGTGCTAAATACATTTGCAAATAACTCAGCAAGAAGGAAGAAAACAGGATCAGTCAAGAGAGTAGAAGCACAAAAAAGGTTGCCTTGACCTCTCTAAACACCTAGGAGATCTGTTACTTAAGGAAATGGAGAAGTTGGTGTATTTAATTAGATTTGTTGTATTTAAGTGCTTCTGTACTAACTTTTGTATGAACCCTCAGAATGGGGTGAGACTGAAAAGCAAAGAAGCATAATCCTTCCTGATAAGTCTATAGTAGTACAGAAACTATAATTTCTAGAGTACTGCTGAAAATTTTCACTTCTAAAGTTAATACTTGTTTATTTTTTCCAGGGTGAGTTCACTGTGACATTCGAAGGGAAGCAAAGTGCAAAGGGATGAGGAAGCAGGTGTGTTATAACACTATGATTCATTTTGTTAGAGGATTAAAATTCATGCAACGAGAAAATAAATGGTGAAGTTGTGGTACAGAATCATGATTTTCATCCTTACAAGAATATGACAAGGTCTGTGGAATACTCAAAATAAATCTAAATAGGTATATAAATAAGGTACTAGATAAAGTTGGGTAAATACTGTACTTCTAAATTTCTCTCAGGTATCTAAATTTCTCCAAATATCTTCAAGGGAACAAGTAGTCTCTATGAAGCTTATTTAAGAGATGTTTTTCTCAGAAGTTTTTTTCCCCAAGAAGTTGAGTATATCTCACAAATACTTTTGATATCTCAAGCTTAATAAAGAACACAGGGATAATAAGTCCAAGGATAAATGCAAGGAATTAGGTTTTAAAACATAACCACTTCTGTAGTGGTTATGTTTTAAATCCTTTAGCAGACTGGAGTTGTTAAGTTCATCCTTTAGGAGATACAATAATTCATTCACAGAATCTCAGAATGGTTGGAGTTGGAAGGAATCTCTGGAGACCATCTTGTCCAGTCTTCCTGCTGAAGCAGGCTCACCTACAGCAGATTGCACAGAATCACATCCAGATAGGTTTGGAATATCTCCAGAGAATGAGACTCCACAGCCTCTGAGTGATCTGTTCCAGTGCTGTCACCCTCATTGTAAACACGTTTTTGCTCATGTTCAGGTGGAACTTCCTGTTCATCAGTTTCTGCCTCTTGTCCTCTTGCTGGGCAGCAGAGGATGACCCCATCCTCTTGACACCCACCTTGAGATATTTGTGGCCCATGATGAGGTCCCATCTGAGTTGCCTCTTCTTGAGACTGAACAGACCCAGCACCCTCAGCCTTTCCTCATAAGAGAGATGCTCCAGTCCCGTTAATCATCTTAGTGGTCCTCAGCTGGACCTTCTGCAATAGTACTTTGTTGTTCCTGCACTAAGGAGCCCAGCTGGACACAGCACTCCAGATGTGGCCTCACCAGGACAGAGTAGAGGTGCAGGATCACCTCTCTTGACCTATTCAAAGCTTGTGTTAAGCTTTAACATTGTGTGCATTCACTGTGAATCCAAGATGTTGCATCTTTCCAGTCCTCATTCTCCCAAGTCACAAATTCATCGTTTGTGACCACAGAAAGACATTTTGTGGGAAAATGTGAGAGAGTAGGGGTGGTGTTAAAGTCAATTCCCTTTTATGCAGTGATTGTTTGAAAGTAAAACTTAGGCATAAAATTAACTATATAAAGATCCAATGAAATCACTATAAGTAAATAAATAAATAGATAAATAAATAACTTCTAAATAAAACAGAATCATTTGTGTTCACGTATAATAACCTAAAACCATAATAAAGAAGACTGAAGCCCACTCAAAAATCCCTGTAGTATTTAAGTTGCAAAGGCCCAGGACATCAGCAGTGGATGGGTGCTCTGGAGGTGTAAGAAATGGAGTAAATGACCAAATTATCCAAAGTAGGGGGCAATACACTGCAGGAGATAAAAGCAGCCAAATCACCATAATAGCTCCTGCCTATATTTGCTAAGCCAACAGCAAATTTATCTTGGAAAACATGAAAAAAGCACTGGATAACAGATGTTTTACTGTATTTGCAGGAGCTACCCTATGTCTTGCCTGTGCCTGTCCTTCACTTGTATGAGTTACAAGCTTAATATTTTACACTTGTGTAAGTATCATGTCTTAGACTTGAGAGTTCAGCACCTAAACACTGTAAATCAAATGGGGAAAAAATGGATAAAACAAATGTAGGAGGTCTCTCAAACTTCATTTTCACATCTGTGGTTTCTTCACTTCTGCTTCTAGGAGGCTTCATGTGTTGTATTTGATCTTTGAAATGTTTTGTACAATTAGTATAATATGAGAAGTGTACTTGCACCAACTCTCTTTTTTTTTTTTTCTGAAATAATGGAAATGTAAACAAAGGTAGAATAGCCAGGAAAAATAAATAGCTAATTAAAGGCTCCAGAGATTTAAAATATAACGTGTCTGAATTACAATGTAGATTTTGACTTTTAGCTAAGATCTGACTTGGAAATCTATCTATTAAAATATTATCAGGAGATTAGCCTGTCAGAGTCAGAGAAGAATAAAAGGTATGAGCACACAAAATTACAGCCTTGCAATTTATAAGTAATTTAGCGCTGTTATATCTCAGTTTTTCAGAAGAGTTTAAAAAATGTTTCATTGCACCAAAGATGATTATACAGATATGGTTTTCTTTAATGGAGACCTTGGGGTCTTGAAAATGTGTTCTCTTGTTCTCAGCATGAGCAATATAATTTCTTATTTAAAAATATGAGATCATAAAAGTGTTCTGTCAGAGAATACTCCATTTATGCACACAGGTCTATATATCTGTGCACGGGCACACAAAGTGTGCTGACCTTTCATTTCCATATATTGTGTTCATCACAGGTGATTTCCAATGCATGGAATTATCTGTAAAATTATGAATAGCCTGACTTCTATGGATGAGTAAATCTGAAAATCCTTTTTGATACATACCCTGTGGCTAACACCAATTATGCAGGTGAGTAATCCAACTAAGGTTTTAATGAGCAGTAGAAAGGAAACATGAAAAAGCACAGTTCTGTTGTGCATTACTTTTTGTTGACCAATCCCGTGACTAACTAAGCCAGCATATCTGTCAATTTTTAACAGTAGAACATGACTTTTCTCACTTCATTGTAGAGCATGATTTTTTTTTTAATATAAACACACTGCAAGTTCTTTCAATGTTAGATCAGAATCCTTGGAAAATCCCACACTTGGTTTTAGGGAAATAGGTTTTCTCTTCTTTCCAAGATAATGAAACTTAATACTGCAACCAAACAAATACTAAGGAAAGCAAAGACTAAGGAAATGCCTAAGCAGATATTAAGAACCTGTGTTAATGAGTTTAGCAAATATATTGGAGTTCTGTATTGTTACAACCTGTTTCTATTGTCATTGGTCTTTGCACTTAGTAAACTAGAAATGACCTGACTATACGAGCAGTAATGTGCTTACAAACTGTACTATTTGTGAACAATAGAAAGTTACCCATGCAGTATTTTATACTTGCTTTGAGTTTTTAAATTTATTTGTTTCCTGTTCTGTTTTGCACATTTTCTCAATCAAAAAGTCTCTAGGCAGTGCTAAGTAAAGGTTACAAAACATCAGTAGGAGGCTTTTGGAAAAAGTTTCATTGAATTGAAAGAAATTAAGGATATATCTTTAATCTTTTCTTCATAATTTGCTTAAAATGTTTCAGCTGCTGAAAGCTTAAAATTTCCATTTTTTCGTTGTTAATACTTATTATTTCAGGTATTGATAGTGATTACTTTATAGAATTTCAGTAGGACAACAAGCATGAAATTTCCAAATTCTATTTTATTTGCAGGATGGCTACATGTATGTCAGTCTGTACAGGTTCTATTATACAGCCACCTCTGCTCCTTAATCCAAACAAATATATTCTTCTGTGATGAACAAAAGCACTACTGGGAAATGTAACATTTTGATAAAAAGTGAATTTAATATCCAGGGAGAGGCAAAGAGTGGAAACACAGAGTATAGTACATAAAGAGTGAGTACATATATGTTTTTTAGAGCAGCTTTCTCTTTAGGAATAAAGATTCTAAGAAAATTTTTGTTGGAATTTTCCGTTACTTCATTCAGTTGAAATTACCATGTGCATTACCCAGAGAGGCTGTGGAATCTCCCTTACTGGAGATATTCCAGAACCATCTGGACACAATCCTGTGCCATGTGCTCTGGCTTGAGCAGGTTGAACCAGATGACCCGTTCTGGTGCCTTCTAACCTCACCCATTTTGGGATTCTGCGTGAAATGAGCATTTTGCCTGAAGCTCCCCAGGAATAGGATGTTACTAACCAGGCTACCTTTTCCCAACTATTGGGCTGTTGTAAAAGAAGCATCTGTTGATATATTATCTCATGCACTATGGAATTTGTTTGTTTAATGTATTCCTCTTAAAAAATAATGCTGATTTGATCAGGGAGAATCCTATGAATGGAAGAGTTGTTCTCACCTAGGTGGAACTGAACTCATTAGCGGAAAAATAACTTCCAGATTGCACAGCAGGAAGGCGGATGACAAGCAGGAGGGATGGGATGGTACAGACAGGAGTGAGATTTTTGATAGGCACAGCAGGCAAGCAACCACTAAAACAATCTAGGGATCAGAAGAGCTGTTTAGAGTCTGCTGAAATTCCTAAAACCACTGAGCTAACAGAAAACAAGCCCGAAAGGAAATAACTGTCTTGCAGGCAGATAACTTCTATTAATATTTATGCACATTTTGACAGTTTCTTATTGCCCCTAACAACACATCTGTGATCTTTATCAGCATTGCTGGTCAGAAAATCAGAAATCAGATCAGCACACAAAGCATAACATATAGAGCCAGAGCTTTTTTGTCATGGCCTCGTGAATTTCTGAGGAATCCTTGACAGACTTCGGAGATGGGACGAAGACTATTGTCATGTCTTGCTAAAGACCTCAGTTTTGATGATGATATGTTCTGCCGTCCTTCCTTCTGTTATCTCTAAAGATGTCTTTAGATTGTTAATACATGATATGTGTGAAGACTAAGAAGAAGACGATTCATAACAGAAGAGCTTCATACAGTGAGAGGAAAAGGTCTATGCTTTTTCATAAATCTGAGTTTTCACTGGAGCATTATCTTAGCTGATAACATTCTTGTACAGTTTATAGGGAGTGAAAAACATGAGGGGAAAACAGTAAAGTAACTGTTCCTCTGTCTCTCTGTCTGCAGCTAGAAAAGAGAGAATAAGGGAAAGAGAAAATAGTTAAGAGGGTATTTTTGTATAATCTGTTGGTTTACATAAAATAATTCATTACCAATGGGAAAAAAACCCCAAAAACAAAAAACAAAACCCAAGAGTTCTGGCCCATGGGCTTAGATAGCTGGCCTAGTGGAAAGGCTTTATTATTCTAAATTTAGGAAGTTTTCATTATTTATTCATACAGAAGTAAACTGTGGAGATCATGCCTGCTGGGTGCAAGCAAAACCTTTTGTACTGTTCTGTCATTCATTATGTATAGTCCATATTTTTAGATATTAACAAGGTTACAGAACTTTGAACTTTTGGTGTTTTAGATGTTTTTAAACATAATCTCAGGATATTTTCTTCTCGCACATCATATGTACAGGAACCTCATATGCTTCAGTGGAGTTAAATGTTGGCCCTTTTCCCCATCCTGACTTTTGCTATATTGAACACAATTGGTTGCCATTTGGGTTTTTTCCTTCTCCACTGGAGGGGATGTCCATTAGAACTCAGCTGTTTTCACTTAAAGAAGTAGTTGAACCTACTTAAACTACCTATCGATAAATTAAATATAGCTGGGGTTTTTAAAGATCCTTAACTGGAAAGTATTATCTACAAAAAAGTTTATGTCTCTTTCCAACGCCATCTAACTTAATACCTAAAGGATTTTCTGAAATTGTTATCTTCTGAGAGAAACTTTTTTTTTGGTCTAAATCCTTACACATTTCAAAAGTAGTGAATGTGTTCACAGGCCTGTGTTCTGCTGTCCAGCCTCTGTTCACAAAGAATCCTTGCTCTGAGCTTCCCACCCTGCCTGTGCCTGGGTCCCTGTGACTTTGAGTGCTGTGTTCAGTCCTGGCCCCTGACTTTAGGAAAGACAATGAGGTGCCAGAATGAGTTCAGGGAAGGGCAATGGAGCTAGGGAAGGGTCTAGAGAGAAAGTCCTATGAGAGGGGGCTGAGGGAGCTGGGAGCCTGGAGAAAAGGAGCCACAAGGGGGCCTTATCGCTCTCTAGAAAGCCCTGAAAGATAGTTGTATCCAGGTGGAGTTTCAGCCTCTTCTCCCAGGCAACAAGTGACAGGACAAGAGGACATGGCCTCAAGCTGTGCCAGGGGACGTCAGGTTGGGTTGGACATCAGGAAGAATTTCTTCACAGAAAGGTTTGTCAGGCGTTGGAACGACATTGCCCAGGGAAGTGGTGGAGTCACCATTCTTGGAAGCGTTCAAGAAATGAGTGGATGTGGCACTCAGTGCTCTGTTCTAATTGACCAGGTGGTGTCTGGTCAAAGGTTGAACTTAATGATCTCAGAATTCTTTTCCAACCTAAATGATTCTGTGATTCTGTTACTCCCTTCCTGGGCTGAGCCCCATCTTGCCATGCTCCCTGACAAGACAGCACTTCTGTCCCATGTTCCTGAATATAAATTCTCTTCTCTTGATCAAAAACTCAGGAAGTTGATTTTGAATATTCAAAAGCAGAACCCACAGATTCTGGTGCTTTGAAAGGCGAACCATGCAGGGCAGAAACCAATATGGCTTTGTTTGGGTTATCATCTGCCTGAGGCTTTAATGATGTTTTTTATCTTCTGCTTGGTTGCTTTCCTTTATAAATCATTCATCAAAACTTTTATTTTTGTAAAGGAAAGCAAAAAACCTACGTACTCTAGTTACACGATGGATATTATAACTTTAAAAAAAAATTATAGATCAACACTACAATTTAACCAACATTTAGCTGGCATTTATACTTTGCTATTTTAGAGCTTCGTGTTGGGGTTACACCCTGTATATGCTAGAAATATTAGAGATATATGGTGTGTGGTGTAGTAATGATATAAATGAAAAGTATTCTTACTTCCTGCATCTCATTGAATAACAAAGGGGGAGAAAACTACGAAACATATGCCCATATGTAGCTAAATTAGATAACTAAACACAAAGTAGAGAACTCTATCACAAGTTTTTGGCTGCTTGTATGCAAAGTGGCATGTCCCCAGGCTATTGAAGAGAAAACTATAGGGGAAAAAAATAAACTTTGATTTTCTTCTCAGTACCTTTGCTTTGTTAGTATTTTATTCTTTGGTATTTTATTCCCATTTTATACATTATAGCACTGGAAAAGAAAAAAAAGAGGTAGAGAAAAAGGAGGAAAAAACCCAAAGCAAATAACCCCCATATGGTTTGTAGCTGTCACTGATATTAATATCTTTCTGTAGAAGGCATATTTGAGCTACAGTTAACATAAGTGGTTCACTGCCTTTGTAATGGATATTGTTTATTAAATTGTTCTCTAAGAGAAGATATGAGCAAAGACTATTACAAAAGAAGTGCTGAGTTATCAAGCCTTGTCCAGATTATAGAGTGGCAGTACTGGAATTACAGAAGTGTCTGAAATTCAAACAATATCTCTTGCTCTCGCTTTTTTTCTCCCCACTACATTAAAAGTTAAAGGTGGGGAGGGAGTTCTAGTGACACTTCTTGCACCCTTGAGTTAAGAATAGCAGTTCTGTCCCTGTAGTTCCCTGTGCTCATTGCCTGCAGTACGAGCAAGTAGTTTGTGTCTTCAAGGAAGTCAAAGAGCAACTGGAGATGATCTGTCTTAACTCCCATTAAGTTCAGCACACATCATATCACCTTTCAGCTGAGAATAAGTGACAATGAATTGCTTTTTAACCCCCCCCCCAATCTTTTCACTCTTTTCTTCATACTTTGTGCAATCAATAACTGCATTCAGCAACTCTAGTGGCCAGGTTTATGGCTTGTAGGAATTGCGTATTTCTGTCACCTGGACTGCAGACACAGAACTCACTTAAATGTGCAGCACACATCTTGCTTCACAGGGAGAAGAACTAATGAATTATAGTTGCTAGAGGACATGTAACATTTGTGTGCTGTCCACAGGCACAGAGCTTGCTTATGGTAGCATTATACCAATCTCTTTAGAGAAAGCATGAGAATACATGCATTTATTTATACATTCCTCAAGCAGACACTATTTTAACATCCTTCTCTGGGAAACAAGTATTTTTTGGGAACAGATCCTTGACTGATGGGAATCCTTGTGGTACATTGATTTTTGATGATGGCTGTTCATACCTGGTCTTCAGCCTACACCTATTTTCTTTTTACTTGCTCTCTGGTTTTCGTATATTTTTCTAAACTTAAGTCATATTCTGTATTATTTTCATTCAGGGAAACAATAGGCAGTTCTGAATGCAAAAACACCACAAGCAACCATTCTTAAAAGAGATAAGAAGAATGTTAAATAATTATATTTAGAAAAAAAAAAAATCCAAACCACCAAACCACAAACCAAAACAAGCAAAAGCCCCAAAGTAGAAGAAGAATGTTTTACTCACATTTCATTTTTTTTTTCTGTCACAGAAGCTGATGAAGACTGTTGAAAATGGAAATTGCATGGAAAAACATACTTGGAAATTTCTGTTCCCAGCAGTGAAACTGTAAGTTTTCCAATAGTTTTGCATTTCATTTATTTCAAGGGTTGCTATAGTAATGAACTGCTGTAGTAAAAAAACGGGGTTTCATTTAACTTGTGATATAGAGCTATGATTGGCCTTGATAGAATTCACATAACCACTGGCTTGTGGCTACAGTAATTAATGCATTATTGTTGGTAAATATTATAGCACAACATTGGTTTATGGCTAAAAATGTCTTTATATTTGAGTAATGCTTTATGTTTTGAATCATATTGTAAGTGGTGTCTTGGTTGTATATTTAGAATGGAGGAAGCGATGTTTTCAGCCTTTCAATATATATCACACATTTCTGGACTGCAGCTTGGTGTTAATAAGAAAATTGTATTTGAAGATGATGCTGCACTATAGATATGGAAGAAAACAAGTTTTATGTGAATGGAGCCTATTAAAATGTGCACTTGAAAGACACTTCAGTGGGACAAGGTAGAAGATACTTTATGTTTTACACTTTATTATACACATATTTTTAAATATGCTACTGATTTCTTTCTGTTTCAGTGGCAGACAGTATAAATCACTGAATAATCCCAATGCATCTTTATCCTCTCCTGTCACACCAAAACAGATCCTGTAGATGCTTTCTTGTTCTAAGGAATCTTTTCCAATTTTTTTTCCCACAGAGTATCATAAATACTGTATGTATAACAGTTTTATACTTAATTACAAATCAGCCTGATTGTGGAAACATGCTCTAATCTCTTCCTTTAATTTAAGTTAAATGAAACTGTACACAGCAGCAGCCAGACTACTTCATTTGCCTAATGCACAGAGTAAACAACCACAGAGTTACATCAGAATTCAGGTCTTGTGACCTCACTCTTCAGAAGTTGTTTTACTAAGAAGAAATAATAATAATAATAATAATAATAATAATAATAACAACAACAATTTGCCTTTGTGGTAAAAATCATACAGAAGTATTATTTAAATACCATTTTCACTTTGGGAAGAAATCCTATTGATAGACTGATGTGTTAAACATAATGTCAGTTGTGAAAAAAGTCAAGAACTCTGAGCTGAAGAATCATCATCATCATCATCATCATCATCATCATCAGGTTTTGATATACCACTGTGTTTTTTAGAGTACACATCATTAATCTCTGAGAAAGGGAAAATGTCATGCTTTTTCTTATCTGTCAGTATAATTAGGCATCTTCATTAATGCTACATCTAAGAGCAGATTGCTGAAGAGGACAGAATAGTAAATTTGATATTTTCTACATGTAACTCAAATATCAGAATGTTTTACTTGTGTTACTCAGTTATTCTTTTATCAGAATTCATGTCAAAACGGGAGCAATAGTATTCTAAATCTGGATCTTCTTTTTGATCATTGCAATTGTTTTCCCAGCTTGACTAGTTCTAAAGATTTGAGATTAGTGATTAAAAAATCAGCCAGATAATTAAGATTCTTTTACAAATATTGTGTACAAATCATCATCATCATGATGATTATATTATATTTTAATTGGCATTTTTTACAGTATAATTCTTGCACAGCATTTTATCTGAAGAATGGATGTTCCCAGACCACTTGTTTGAAAGTCAATAAAATTTGTTTCATTCAAACATAGATAAGAGCTGAGCTCTTGATAAATGTCATGAGCATTCCAACATGCTTTACACAAACATGCTGTGGTAGTACAGACCTCCCACCTCCTTGGGCCATACTGTGATCTCAGAGATGCTCCTTAGGCCTCAGCCTCGATGAACAGCACGTGGGCTCAGCTCCTCTTGAGCTTATCAGAAGCATTGTCTGCTCCCAGGAACTAGTGCTGTATAATGAGCTTATGAGGTTTTTTTATTAAACAGCCTTGGAAACTTAGTATTTTGAATAACAGCCCAAGTGGAACATTTTTGTTACTGAATTTTCAAAGAAAGTTACTGACCTAAATTGCAGCCAGGATGCAAAATTGCTATGACTAAAGCCAACTCTTTTGTGACCCTATAAGCCATGGTCCTAAAGGAGACCATTTGAGCTATCCTGGACCACAGAGGGCTGTGACCAGCAACCTCCCTCTGAGTGGGACACCTCTCAGGGCTGGTGAACTCTCAAAGTTGTTATACTTGGAGAACTCTGATGATGGAGCCCCAGCTGACGCCCCAACTCCTCAAGGCTCAACCCTTTTCCCACTGAGAAGATGCAAAGACATCCAATGTGAGTACTTCACTGAACTGGAGGGGAATTTTTCACAGGGATATGCCTTGTACAGACCCTTTAGGTCTATGTGTGTGTGAGTGTGAATATGCCACAGAAAATGGACTGTGAATGTTGTTCTCTGCAATTCTTGAGTATATTAGACTCATATGTGATTTAGGCCTGTAAGTGAGTTTCTGCAGGGCTTATAGTAAACTCTGTAGAATCTGTTGTTAAATTTCTTATCTTTAGTTATCAGTTCAGTGCTGTAAAACTTAAGTGCTGTTTAAACCTTTAGGCCTAAACCACTGGTCAAGTCCCAGGCTAAGTTTCGCAAGGATGTCCACCCTGAACCTTCTGACTCAGTGGGATGGTCTCCCTTGTTCCTTTTCTTCCTTTAACATTTCCCATCTTTATACTTCTTCTATTCCCAGCCTCCACTTGGATCATTTTAGAAAAACTTTAGTTTTAGATTTCTTGATTTTAGTCCTATTTTTTTTCCATGTGCTTTAACCATCTAGTAAGTAGAAGAGTGAACCTTGAAAAGGATTTTTTCTGTACTTTCATTTTTATATTAAACCTGCTTTTGCCAGGCAACAAAATTGTTTGGGTACCAAAACCCAGTGAACTTCACTGCTTATAAGTATTTAATCTAAACATAAATTTTTAACCATATTTCCTGAAACATGTCTCAACTTTCTGTCCTTTCAGTTTTTGGCATTCTGACTGTAAAGACAGTGTGTTCTGGCCTGTTATTTGGAATTTACAATCAGAGACCTGTCTGGTTTAATTAGAAACTAAGAAGTAACTCAAGATTTCTAACGACTTCCATAAAATCACAGAATCATAGAATACCCCGGGTTGAAAGGGACCTTAAAGATCATCCAGTTCTAATCCCTCTGCCATGGGCAGGGGCACATTCCACTAGACCAGGTTACTCAGAGCTCCATCCACCCTGGCCTTGAACTCTTCCAGGGGTGGATCACACACAACTTTCATGGGACACCTTCTCCAGTGTCTGACCCACCCTCACAGTAAAGAACTTGCTTCCTAATATCAGATTCAAACCTTTTCTCTTTCAGTTTAAAGCCATTCCATCTTGTCCTCTCCTTTCAGCTGTAGCTTTCAGCTCTCTTGTAGACCATTTAGATACTGGAAGGCTGCTAGAAAGTCTTCCTGGAGCCTTCTCTTGTCCAGGCTGAACTTTCCCAACTCTCTCAGCCTTTCCTCATACAAGAGTTGCTCCAGCCCTCTGTTAATTTTTCTATCCTGGCTCCACATCCTTCTTATATTGGGGGTGCCAGAGCTGGATGAGGCACTCCAGATAGGGTCTTATCAGAGTGGAGTAGAATCCCCTCCCTGGATCTGCTAACTACTAACCCTGGACTCTTCTTTTTATGCAGTCCAGGACGTGATTCTCCACCTCTACTCCAATAGTTTACTTTGTGTGAAAGATTGATCGTTTTTCTGTATAACACAAAGTGTAAACAGCTCACTAAACATTCCATTGCATTTCTCTTTCCTGCCAAAAGATGCTGACTAAACAAAATGCCCAGGAACTCTAAGGCAGATTCACGTTTGCTTTTTTCCCCCTGAGCAACCAGAGATGTTAATTAATAGCTTTATTGTGAAATGTGTCATCTTGTACAAGCTCTACCATCAATCTGAAGACAGTTACCAAATAAATTTTCCTTTAACAGACCAATTGCAATGGAATCTGTAAGTGGAAAGTGGGGAGAGACAGAAAACTGGATGATAATATATAACTGTAAGAAAACTGATTGCAAACATTATCTTTTACAACCCATTATGACAAGAGTGCCCTTAAAACCATGCAGTTCACAGTGACTTACTGCATCCACTTAGGATATTGGAAGTACATGTTCAAAAGAGATTGATTCATACATGGTAATCGCAACTCATTTGTAAAAATGAATAGGTAAAATAAATTAATCAATCACATATTAACAAGAAAATCCTTCACCAATAGTAATTTAAATATTTAATAGAGCCTATATTAATTAATTTCAGTGAAGGGGAAGATAAAAATCCTAATAATTTTTCCAGGACCTTAAATGAACATGCTCTCCAAAGATGTGATACAGTGGATGTGATTTGAGATCGATGAGAAGCAAACCATGATGTTCTTGTAGCTGCACAGTGTGATAATTTGTACACTTTTACATATAATAACTATGTTTGACTCAATGAGGAGATATGAGAGAGTGCTCATTTTCATACTGTAGTATTGCAAAACAAATCTTTACTAGGATTAGAATTATTTTCCCTCTCTTTTTTATGTACCTTTATATACCTTTATAAACTAAGTGGTCTTGATTCCCCCACCAGCTGGCATATTTTTCTTACTCCTCAGAAGATACATTCTATTCCCCTTTACCTACTGTACAGGAGGAATAATCTTCCATTTCTGTATTTGCTTATGTGGTATTCATGTAAGAATAAGGCTACTAGGGCCAATATTTAGTTCTTTTCCTGGAGCTGGATGGGTCACTCTAATAAAGTGCTGTTACTAACTAGCTGTGGTCCCTTTCTAAGTGTCATATTAAAAGGAGCAGAAATTAAGAATTTTCTTTCCAATCTGTATTGATTTTTTTTTTTTTCATCAGTGTCCCCCCCCACAGGAGATCAAAACCTTTTGATGTCCAAACCAGTCTGTTAGCATCTCACCTAATGAGACCCTTGGCTTAACAGGTTTGCTGAGAGGGAAGGATATTTGACACCTTTTTATATAAGGACAGTAGGAAAACCCCTCAGCAGGTTTCTCCTATGAGTTGTTTTGCCATTGATGAAACTGTCAGCACGTAAAAACGGACTCACTTTAATAGTTCATGCAATAACACATTTATTAATACAAATTTGTGACAATTTGTGGGGTATGTTTTGTCTGGAATGGGGTCTAACTGCAAAAAATACACTTAAGCTAAGTAATAGTAATAATAAAGCCAAGCACAGGCACACACACTAGAGCAAAAGCACCTTACAACGAAGTACAAATTTTAAAGTACTATGGAGCAAAAGTAAAGGTAGTGTATGTCTATAAAGCGATTGCTCACCCCAAGGCATCCCGAGGAGGTGGAGAGAGAGCAAGGTAGACTACTGGTTACCTCTGTGGAGTTGATGGAACTTCTCCACTGTTTTTGCTTATGTCCAATCTCTTTTTATACCTTTTTCTAAGGCAGTTCGAGTGGCTATAGTAAATAAACTAATTTTGTGGTGATGGAGAGCTGAAATAGGCCCAAAGGTCTACTTCCCAAGTTCCCAGCAGCCAGGATGTTGGGAAAAAAGGCCATGTTATCTCCATATCACTCCTTTCTTCGTTTTAATCCTTTTATCATTTTCTGGGAATGTCCCTCCAGGACCTGGGGTTTTCCAGGAAACCTTCAGGAGGTTTTTTTAATTCTTTTGTGTAGTCTTTCTATCACCTTACACGAAGGAAGGAAGGTGTTGAACCACAGGAAAACTTTCAGTAGGTATGAGGTTCTCTTGATCTGTTTATATTCAGCCACAATTTGCATGATGTTTTATAAGTATGAAATAATTCAATCACTCCATAGTTGTTATCACAGTTGTGACTTTTTGATCATTATGTTTATACTACACTATTGGGTTTTTAAAGGTGGCTTACACTTTTTAACAAGTGAAAGGTTGTAAGCTGCATATTTTGGTGGCTGTAACTATTAAAAAGTCAGTTGCATGCTCATGTTGTCCATAAACTTTGCTGTTATAATATTTTCCTTATGTGGGAATATTATTGAGCAGTTTTTGTTCTTTTTAATTAACTCCTACTTTCCCATTAAACCAAAGTTCCAACAAAATGCAAACCAAAGAGATTTTTATAAGTATATGTGGGATTTTACTTAAAAATTTACTAACAGCACTGTCCTTAACATTTTTTACAGTGACACAAGAACTGCAACATAAAGATTCTAACAAGGTAGTTGATTATAATTTTGAAGTCTTGCATGATACTTTCCTTTTTTTTCTCAGTTGCCAAATGTGAGAATTTACTATAAAAAACTAGAGAAATCAAGACCACTCAGCACACTTGGTTCCCAAATAGGGAGGGATGCATAGGAAGGAGACACACATTGCTCCAACTTTTAGTTTTACCACTGCACACAGAGAAAGTAAATCCAGTCCTATGGTGTGTTTTCTGTGCTGTGAAAAATACAAAAATTCTAAATTTAAGAAAAACACATTCAACACCTGAATAAATGGGCTCCTCTGATGTTACTGGTCCTGTTCCAAAATCCATTTTGGAAAACATATTTCTGGAAAACAGAACAAATATGAACACAAATTGTGCTCTTTGAATCTACAACTTGTCTCTCCCAACTGAAAGTAGAAATATCCAAATATTAAACGTTCTTTATTCTTCCCTGGAAGGGAGTCAAGAAAATGAAGATATGGACTACTGCACATCTCCCTTCTTTGTCCATAAAGATTGCCTGAAAGCCTCCTCTCCATCCTGCTTAGCAAGGAGCCAGTGTCAAAATTTCCCTTTGACTACCCATATGCGACCAGAATTATTAATTTCTGTGATATTTTGGACATCATATGAATTTTTTTTCATTTTATTATAATATAATCTCTTACCCTGTAGCCTGTCCGATTATGTGCCATTACTAATACGTCAAAAGACAATGTAAAACAGTAATGAAAAAAACAAATGTAAGTATACTTGGAATATATGTTGGATTTTTTTTCTTGAAATATCTTTTTCATTTTGCAGAAATCTTATTGTGTGGGATATATTTGTTCTGCAAATCCACTAAAAAGTGGTTTTCTGAACAAGTATTTTCAATCATAATCTCTTTTGATTAATATTTTGCAGCAATATTTTTCAACAAATATAGTGATAAAATGTTAAAGTTACAATTTCAAGTACAGAAGGTTTAGAGAAATCCAATTGCCACAGTCTGTGAGTGTATCATAATTCAATAAAATACTCACAAATTATTTTTGTATAGTTCTGTCCTCATACACTTGATGCAATGGCCTTTCCCTTCATTGCCTCCAAATGCCACGGATCAACCAGGCAATTTTCCAGTGTGGCATCTGGTGTCCTGATTTTGGCGGAGGCTGCTTTTCAAAATCTCTCTTCTACATCCAAATAGGAGTTTATGGAGGTGAAGTGTAAAAACATGGCTTACTTTTTTTTGCCACTTTGTTCCAGTCCATGTGAGGCTTTGCTTTGGGGAGTAAGTCAGTCTCATCTCTTCATGTTACTCTGAGGTCAACTGATGTAGGCATTGGAAACGTCTGGAGTCATGTGTTCCCATGATCCCTCCTAAACTATGGACAGTATCATAATTTAGAAGTTTTCAAAGAAATAATACATTTCTTTTAAAAATAGATACATATTGGTGTATTTGATGAAGCATGTTGCTGCAAAATATTAGTTTTATATCAGAAAATACTTGTTCAGCAAAATGCTTCATTTTATATTGCTTTTGGCATGGGCAGAAGAAAAATCTTTGTGTGTCACAGACACTGCCAAGATCCGTGGAAGAGTAGTTTTTACTTTAAACTTACATGCATTTTCTATTAACTCTTAACATCTCTCAAACATAACTTTTATTTCCCATTGTGATTCCCAGAAGTGCATTGACTCTGTCTACATACACTTAGTATGAATCTAGATGAACAGAGCAGGATTCAGGTACCTAAAAATAGGCTCTACTGGTATGGGAAGAGTCCCACAGAGAAATAGCAGTCTGGACATAAATGTGTGTCTCAAAACCCTCAAAAAACTGCCAAATGACACCAGTTGTTTACCTATTGGTAGCTGAATGGTCTCTTTACAGAACAATTCAAGTGCTTACCGTTAGGGGTTTAACAGCATTTTAGACATCCTAGGGTATCCTGCCATCCCAAGATTCCCCTTTGCAGATCTCCCACAGATCCACTGTCACATATGGCAGCCTTAAGCAGATGTTTCAGGTATTCTGTGGTCTAGAACAGCTCTACACAGATGTGTTTATGCATTTGAATTGTTTCGCTACATTTAGACATCTAAATTTAGTTGTATGCAGTGTGGTACTGAAAGACATCATGGGGTATTCAATTCTGTGCTGGAGCAGTTTCAGCTCATCTGAGGTATTTAAGAACTGCCTGTCAGGATAAGTTATAGTAGAACAAAAAAAAGGTGAATTGCTTGTTAGAGTATGCTCACCACATACATATGTACAGTTACAACTTATTGCATTCTCTGCAGTCTCTTATTGCTAAAACTGATTTCAGTCTGAAACTCAATCTCATAACAACCAGAGCCCAGATGTGCGCAAGACTGCCAAGCAATCAGGCATGAAAGTGCCCTTATGTGGGCAGTCTGTTCAGGAGTGCTGCAATACCACAGAGGATGAGGTGCTGTCAGCTTTCGAGCCCCTTCCAGCACTTCTTGGGTTCTGCTTAGGAGTGTGCTTGGTTTGATGTGGCTCATTGGAATCAGTCAGGGGATGACAGTGGTTGATATTTTTGTCTTGTCCCACTTCTGTGAGTTACCAGGATTTAATCACTGTCTCTGTTTTAGATCTTGTTGTCTTGAGAATTTGCAGGTGGATTTGTGGGTGTCAGCAACACAGGTCATTTTTATTGCCCTTGTCTGTTCACATCAATATGGAGATTTTTATGACAATTTTGCAAAGTCCTGGAAGATTTCTGGGCTTCTATTTTCTTATACTTCATAGACATTCAGTATGTACCAGTAAAAACTGACATCTACTATTTTATGATATTCATAAGTTTTCTTCTCAAAAGTCTCCCAAGCTTCTGGTGTATTTCAGCAATATATTGTCATAAACTTTCCACTTTCCTAGCCTGGAATTGCAAATGAAGATTACAGTTCTCTTCTCTCTCTGCAATCATTTTTGTCTTTAAGTTCTAACCTAATGCACTCTTCATATGCCCTGTGTCGGTTTTATTGGATTCTGATGAGCTTTATGATGTGCCTTCCCAGTTTCTCATTCTCTATTATTCACCTCACATTATCCATTTTTATCCAAGAAAAACTGGAAAGGAGCTTTGAAAAGAAGCAGAAGAATCATGTGCCATTGCTAGGACAGACACAGTCTTGCTGTGCATTGTCATCATACTTTCTCTGACTGTCTTGCTGAATATTTGTTAAGGGCTTCCTCTCAGGCTAGTCTGAATTTCAATGGTTATAATATAGATAGTGAATTGTGCAAGAAATAGGCAGAAATTTTGAGTACGTTCATTTTAGTAAGAGAAAACTTATTTTTGGCATGATTCCGTTACAGAACAGGTTTCTGGCAATGCTAAGCATTCATATGCAATTAAAAAACCCAGAAAGTTTGTATCATCAGCCTCATATTCTGGTATTAACAGCAGGAGGAAAAAAATAGTAGAAAAAATAATGTGTTGAAATACTTTATATTCAGAACATTACGTTTATTTGGAAAGTTTTTTCAGAACCACTGGAATTATGATGAAATTCTGTTGGTAAAAGGGGAAAATGGAGACTTGAAAGACAGGTTAAATCACTGGAATCCAGCCTCTTCAGAGCTCTGTATTGGCTCAGGCTGTTGCCTTCTGTAGCCCCCCTGACAAGACATCCAGTTCCAGATACTTTGGTTCATGCAAAAGTAAAGTTCGGTTGAAATGTGCTCCTAATGACTCTGTGTGACCCTTAGGACATCTCTTGTGTCCCTGCAGCTGAGAAGAACACCATCAAGGAGGGGGCCAAAAGGACGTGGAGAGTGACTGTGAGGTGATGGCAGCCCTCAGGTGAGTTTGCACCTGCAGACGCTGATGTCTCCCCATGGGCCTGGGATGTGGGGTGTGTCCATGCCCAGGTATATGAGGAAGCATCAAGAGCTACAGCCACTTCCCTGGTGAGCCACGGGTCAGGACTTAGCCTTGAAGGCAGCAGAGGGCACACAGTGGACTTCTCCCTCCTCAGTCAGTTGCTGAAGACTTTCAAAACTTTCTATGGAACGCCACGGATACAAGAAAAAGGAGAGCTGCACAGCACACATCTACTGTCTGCCATGTCCTCAGAGGTAGCTGTGCTATCCCCATTCCCCTTTTCCATGTGAATCTTTCCTCAAAACAGTTTCTGATTTTTTGGCTCATCAGGCAGGTGTTCTGTTTTGCCTGGTCAATCCCTTTAGGGATTTCCTTGTTGTCCTCATATTGCTGGGATTTGCATTTTGTCCTGGTTTCTCATGCATGCCTGTGGATGTCCTGCAGGGGGAAGATGTGGTCTCTTTGTTTCCCCTTTGCAGCAGGCAGGTAATCTGAGGCTGCTCAGAGACAACATGGGTATGGCAGGTTCAAAAGGGCCACTCATTGTGGGCAGCCCCATGTGTGCAGCACCAAAGGAGTGTCTTGCAGAGGTTTCCCCCAGAATAGAATAACAGCCCTCACTGAGTGCCCAATGGACATGATAACCAGGACAGGACAGTGCCTGTGTGGGCTGCATGCCCTGCCTATGATGTGTGGCTTCCAAGAAAGCTCATCAGGCAGGAGAGGAAGGGGCAGTGAGTTGTGATATGAGAGATCAGGGGTGTGACAAGCAAGCCACACCAGCCCTTGGGGTCTGACAGCCAGAAAATTCACTGGAGCCTTTCTTAATACCCGTGGATGGTCCCACCGTGCTGGGTCCAGGAGGTATGTCTGGGATGGTATAGCATGGTAGGAATTTTGACTCCTTGGCATTGCAGGAGATGCAATGGAAGTCTGTATATGCAGCCACAATTAGTAACATGCTCATGGTTATTTGTGAAATATATTTTGAATTAATTTATGAAGCACAGGGACAAAACCCTTCCTCTTGGCCGCTACCTGATGATCAGGATGCTGATAAACTATTCTTTGTCTGATGTAAGCATCTACAGTACATGAGTACTGTTACATTTTATTATTTTAAGTGGCAAAACCTGCATAGGCTTTTCAACCAGAACTGATTTAGGTCTGCACAATGTTCAATTTGTTACAGACTAAAACTGTTTGTGGTTTTAAATCCAAAAGCATTGTTGGACTGATAAAATGTCTGCTCTCTGCAAACGAGCTTCCTACTGGTAGATTGCAATTCACGGCAAGGTCTGTCTCTGTCAATTCATACAACAATCTCAGGTAGGCAGAGTGGAACAAAATGAGTATTTTCTGCAAGTGAATTAATTTCCCTTGTGGTTAGTGGGCAGTTTTGTGTGGACAATGGAAGTTTTGTATATATCTTTTTTTTTTTTCTTTAAAACCGTGTCTGCAACTAACACACACATCCCACAGAAGGAAAATTTAAAATGTTTGTTCAGTTCAAGTCAGTAAACAAGTATTTTGTGCTGACGAGATTTAGCATGGAATTATGGGAGCCCAGAGATTTCATAAACCAGCTCAGTTGGCTGTCAGACATCTGTTTATGTAATAAGAGATCAAGGGGATGAAATGATGGTTGATGGGACTCTGTAAAAAAAAAAATTTGGAGTGGTTATATACCACCTATGTAACTCGCTATTACTTCTTCAATCCTCAGTTGAAAACTTATTTTGCACTTCTGAAGTGCAATGATTTCTTTTAAAAGACTTCTGTAGGAAAAAAATTCACAGCACAGGACTGAAGCAAACTTTAAGGTAGGCTCAGTTATGTTTGTTTACCTGCCTGTACACAGAAAAACTGTGATGAAATTAGTCATATGCGTAACATCCACAACAAGAGAAGCAGTAGAAAGCGTATCGAACTGTGAGGCTTAATCTGCGTGAGATTCAATGCTTGCTCAAACTGAGCTTTTTCTGCTCCTAGGACGCCAGTTTAACTGTGTCATGGCAGGTTTTATGACACCCTACAGAGAATTTTGCATGCATAGACTATTTAGAGACTGCCTGCTCTCTTTCTAGAACATGGTAGAAGTATTTCATTTTACTTTGTTGCATATTTGAAGTTGGCAGGATTTGTGGGTGATAGCAAACCCAGCAGGTTGCCTACACCCATTAAGACCAATACTTGGCTCTACCTGTGTGTACATGGACCTCTGGAACTAAGGAGAACAGAAACAGCAAAGCTTGGATGGGCTGTTGCTGACCTCATGTCTAGAATTTCCCAGCAAATAGTCCTCCTAACTGTGACTTTAACTTGAGCCCTAAAGACTCCTTCCCCTAATTTTGTTATAAATCGCTCAGTTCACATTAGATTACCTGACACATTTGCTATCTAAGGACTCTGAAAGCTTTTTTTTTTTAATCAGCCAGATATAACCTATTTCACTTAGGGCAGCTTATTTCAGGCCAATTGATCTATACAGAAGCAAAACGTAGGTGAAACCAAAAACTGTGTAGAAGGAATCATAACTGAGTTAAATTTTACTGAATGGAAATAGCAATACAGACAAAGGACAAGAAAAGCAGAAGCAGTGTTTGGACAGACACAAAAGGAATAATAAAATTAGAGATTTCTCTTTATGAAGGCAACAAAAAATCTGTTCTCGAGGTACAAGTGTACAGGTTACAATGAAAGGGCAGTAGATGAGCAAAGTAGAAGCCATATGGCAATTTAGCAATTACCCGGTTAATGAGAGATATGGAAAATAAGCATTTAGGCAAATAATGCTCAATTAATCAGTCAGGCAATTAAGCAATACTATGAAATGTCTTATGGCTCCTACCTGTTCCATTAAATGTAGGGAGAAAGAGCCCCAGGTTGTCTTTACATATTAAAATGCTGAGCCTCCAGTGCTCATTAGAAATTAAATACTAAAGACGGGAAGGCAGACTAAGATCTTTTAAAAGTAAGACTCATTTAGAGTAAATGAAACAAACAGATCATAACTGCTGGTTCAGTTTAGATGAGTTCCCTCCATTTGTAAACAACACATTGCTGGGATAAGGGTGGTAAAACGTGGTAGATTATGAGAAATGGTAAAACTCATATTATGGTTTTGTTTTACAAACATTGCGTGTGCTACCAGAAAGTATGAGATAAAACAGTAAAAGCTGTCTGTCTGAAAGGCTGAAGTTTATCAGATTGGTGGGACTGCTAATAAATCCTGATGAATAATAGCAGTGAATATGATAATAAGTATGAGAGTAGTTTGCACTTAACATTAAAGGACTTAAAAAGCTTTTCAAAACATTTTCTGATGCAAATATGTTTATTCTCTTTCTTAGTTCATTTTAATGGCCTGCTGTCTATCTGAAATATTGAAGAATTTTTTTTATTTAGAAATTAGTAGGCCACTTAGCTCTAAATATGATTTCCATCTTGTCCATAGTGTTTTTATTTTAAAATTAGTTGGGAATGATCTTTGGAAAATGTCATACTGTCAATTAGCCACTCAATTGTTTTTGATTTTTTTTTTAAATATCACCTGAAAATGTTGTGAATTCCTAAAACATACGTAGCATACATAGTAGCAGAGATGTAAACTGGTAAGAGTGAAAATCAGACTCTCATAAGCAACTCATTTCAGGTAACATGAAGTCAGATGACATTTCTGCTGTTGGTAATAGGTTGACATAATTCACCATCAGTCACACAATATGTCTGTCTCATCTGGAGTTACCTTCATTAAATCACAAATCACTGCAGTCACTACAAATAACAAACCTACTGCATATTTATTTCAAAATAATCCCTCTGTGAAAAAAAAATCCATCTTATGGGTGTGTGTTTTTGCTATAATAGATGCTCCAAGTCACATGGCTTAGATAAAAATAGAATTGGTAACTAAGACTAAGTACATACAAATAATTTAAACTCTATGCATTATTATCTTTCTGGTTCTGCATTTTGCAGCTGATACAAAAGAACATAGGGAAAACATATGGAATTCAAACATAGGGGTTGCTTCAAAATTTGAACAAAGCAGCAGAATGACAGTAATTAGCACAAGCGGGGAAGACAACTGGCCCAGGTATATCCTAGCAAGAACACAAACAAACAAACAAACATTGAGTAACTGGCAAATAATAATTGTCCTCGAATTTGTCCTGTTTGTTTCTGTTTCAAGGACAGGACTACTAACCCAGACCTCAGCAGTATTTATTGTTTCATTTTGCACATATGGATATATGCCTGGTATATTTTGCATATATTTTGTGGCAGAAAGTTAGTCTCAAAGGTCTGAAGGGCACAGAGGATTTGCTTTGATTCCAACAGTCAGTGCGCAGCCACTGGTTTGGCTTCATAAAATCCAAACCTTAGCACAGTCTAATAAAGGCAAAATCTGTAGAGCACTTTTTTCCCAAATTTCAAGGAAATTTTTTAGTGAAATTTTAGCCTAGTATTTTGAAGCTCAAACATATGGATAGGTGGAATTGAATTTTTTGAAATACGGAAAATCTGACTTGTAAAGCGTAAGGACCCAATCAGCACGTGCTGCACCAGAAAGAGAAGCCCAGACATTTTGTTAATGAAGATACAACATGAGCTGATTGAACAGGAAACTCAGAACAGCAACAGTACAAGAATATGCTGTGAAAAAGCCCTTCTTAAGTTCAAAGTAAGTTGTAATAATATATGGTGGCAATAAACCACCTTTCTTCTGGTTTTCTCAGAGCATTTTGAACCCTTAAGGAACTCCAAGGCACGCCTTGGTGCTTGGTGGTCCTCCAGCCAGAGGTCCAAGCAGGTGCAGCTCTGGACAGGCTCAGTGGGTTAATTTGGAAAAGCCAGACAGTTCTGCTGATTAGTTTGGTGTCCCAGCAGAGATAATTAGCTCCACACTAATGCAACTTTGCTGTACTTATTGTCATTAGTACTTTGTTTGGCATAAGCTCAGATTTCTCCTCAGTTGTCCACTTTATGGCACAGAACTTACTCTTAATTTTTATAATCTCTGGACAAAACATGTGTCATAGTAATTGGGAAGTCAAAGAACAGAAGTGGGAAGGATCTCACTGAGAGGCAACAAAGCCAAGTCCCTGAACATGTGAGAGCTTTAGTGACTTTAGAGACTTGTAGATAATCCACATTTCAGGTCTGTCCTGACAGTGGGCTTAGTACTACAGATATATTTCTATAGATATGTTTAATTTTATGAAATATAAGTTTAAAAGACCAGAACAATAATTGATGAGAGAAACAGAAAATGGAAGGCTACTTTTTTTGTTGTTGTTGTTAAGGGAACCAGAAGTAGTTGTTTGTAACACACCCAGAGTGTTTCTGTGATATGCTAATATCTTCCTTGTGAATGGGCATTTCTGAGGAGGTAAACCAATAGATGATACAAGTTTTAGTTCAGTTTCTCAAATCTTTAACAATTTCACAGCTTCCTGAGGGATTTTCTAACATTTGAAAAAGTGTGTATTTCCTCTGTTTCTAACATATCTTCATTGACTGAGCTGCAATGTCAAAATCACCACAGACATCAATATTCATTCAGTATAATGTCTAAATGTGGGAGCCCCTGGTGGTCTAGGGGTAAAGGCGCCGCGCTATCACCGTGGAGACCCGGGTTTGATTCCCGGTCAGGGCCACTCCCGGGCAGGTGGGGCTCGTTAGCCCTTAAAGGCAACCCACCTACGTCCTAAGGACCTCACTGCCACTGTCCAAGCTCGCTTGGCCCCGGCAGATGAACCTTAGGATTAAAGGGTGGGCTCAGTTCCGCGCACACTGTGTCTCACCTAAAAAATCCAATGCGCAGGCTGGAAGGTGGAAAGACCTTCCCCGGATCTTCGCTCGCGAAGACTGGCCATTATTTATTATTATATAATGTCTAAATAGAAAAGGGCCAAAAAACATTTTTGTAAGATGTGTATTATTTTCCTGTGTTGTATTTTTTTTAATATGCCAGCCTTTATTTTTAAATGCATGATGCTATTTATAATGTTAATGAGTCATTAACAACCATTCTAGTTGTTAATGACTAATCTTTTCTAGATAATGGTCAGCATTATCAGATATAAAGAGTATTCTGGGCTGCATTAGGAGGAGTCTTCTCAGAAGATTGAGGGAGGTGATCCTTCCTCTCTGCCTAGAACTGGTGAGAGGCATCTGAAGTGCTGGGTCCAGTGCTGGGTTCTCCAGTAAAAAGCAGATGCTGGAGTGAGACTTTCCTGCCTTTTGGGAATTTACAGTTTTAGGCTCATTTCATCTTTCATGTTATTTAACTGTATGTTTTTCAGAAAAAGCTGTAGTATGAATTTTCCCCGTGAGAAGGTACTTAATAGTGTTTTGGGTGGTTTTCTTATGGTTTTTAGTTGGTTTTGTTTGTTGTTTTGTTTTTGGGGTTTTTTAATACCAAAGCTCAGGGAGCCACTGTTCCTTTACACGTTTTTTTTACTGTGTGCTCACAATAGTTGACATACATATAACCAAATTTCCATAATGCAAACCACAGATAAAGACAACAGTTAATAAGAAATTACAAGTTATTAATCTTCTAACATACATAAAATATGCATTATGTATTTTCCTTGTCAAAAGTGTTGCCAGAGATCAACGTTTTAGTTTTCTGAAAATGTGACTCAAAATAATTGCGTAGGATTTACAGAAAAGATTTATTATTGCTCTAATTGTAAAAATGAAGCAGGGTGGGTTTTTTTGCCTAGGCTAGTACTAAATATTATCTCTTTGTAAAAGCCTCTCCTATCCTTTAATTGCCATATTGACTGCAATTTAAAATCCACAGAAAGTATAAATAGGCCAAATGAGATATGCAAGGTTTCATTTGTGTACTTATTTTTAATTGTTATGCAGTTCTGTTTTGCTACTGAATGATTAATGATAATACTTTGAATGTCTAGGATAAATAATGCAGTAAGAGTAGAAAATGTTTAACTAATATTTACTCATTATCCTTTACTGCACATTCGGGTAAGTAGGAAAGAGTTGTTTGGCAACTTTAAATTTAAATGTCAGTGGATACTGCCTAAATCTGAAGTGTTGTTTTGGGTGACATTTTGGAAGTCTCCCACTTGAATGGTATAATGACATTTGATTCTGAAAAATTCAGGAATACCATAAACACATGAAACATGATTTCCAGTTATTAAACTTTATTACTTTGATAAACATGCTCTTGAGATGCTGATGTTTGACATTAAGATATCAGTATGTGTGTGTGTGTGTGGCTGTAGGAAGAGTAATTTCTTATTTTTCCATTGCAAAAAGGTTGGGTTTATACAGTGATATCTTTGCTGACAGAAATGAACTCAGTGACTGCAGGACATCTTAGTGCTTCTTCCTACATCCCCTCCCCCCGTCTCATGTCCTACACTGTCAGTGGATATTGTATTACAGCTACTGCAAGTCACCATAACTCTTTAAAAAATTAGGCTTTTTTCTAATTCAAATAGTTCGTAATATAAACTAAACATTGGCTCTAGGATAGTAATTCTGATTAAGAAGATGGGGAGAGTTTCTCAGTACAACAGAGGAGAAATTATGCAGAATAAAACTTTGATGAGAAATATGAAATTTGGAAAGGGAATATGTTTTTTGATATTTCAGAAACTATCAAAGGTAAGGGGTTAGCAAGAGTCTGAGAAGGATAAAATGAGAGGAAAATTATGAAAGTATCAAGAGGAATAAGGAGATGCCACATTAGACCTGCATGAACACCTTGAACTCTTGAAGAATCTGTTTAATTCCTTGGCTTTCCAGAAGTTTTATATCAGATAGTCTGGAAATATAGTGATGATAGTTACCTGTGCTCATATTCTGTAGGAGTCAATGGCACTGAAATATCCTGAGGCTTTCTAAAACTCATTTATTTTAAGTATATTTAGAGTAAATTGCATTCAGCTACCAGCAATTTATATAAAACAATTTATTTAGAGGGTAAGATGCTAAATTTTGAAATGAATTTGTTCAATGTGTGAAGAATTAACAAGTGTCCATTCAGTGGAATAAAGATGCTTACAGAATCACATCTTATCCACCAGTTTATAGAGGCCAGAGATTGCTAGACCATTTACACAGAAAAATCATGCTTGTGGTCTCTCTCTAAGGAATTTAAAATCTCATTTTGGAAGCAACATGGTGAAGAGTATTAAATACTAGCAGAGGTGATTAGATACAGCAATAAAAAATTTGCAGTTGAAAAGGAAAACAAACATGGATTTGCTAATACTGCATGCATAGAAAAAATTTTGTTTGAGAAACTGATAAATAAACCGCTGCTCTTTGTAAGCATCTAGTTATGTTTCTGTTTTTCTAGCTTTTTCCTATCTCACCTGAATATCCTATTTTTTCTGACTTCTCAAGCTTTGAGGGGAATATGGTATTAAATATATAGTTTATTCAACATCTTTCCCTAATTATGTAAAACCAGAGTGTACCATATGATTAACTCTGACGGTTACAACTGTTCTTATATAAAAAGGCCATTAGCACCTCACAGTGTTCAGAACACAAAATATCTAATTATATCAAATGCAAAGAGAGGGGCCAATTAGTGTGTTTGAATACCTTATGAAACATTCTGATGTGAATTCTTAGATATATATCCACAAGTGTATGTGCATTTATATGTGTACATATACATATATTTTATGAACAAAGTAGGAAGATTGCACACTTTAAAAATGAAAAACTGTAGAATTAAGGTAATTTAGGTAGCTGTAATTCAAACCCCTCCATTGCACAATTTAAAGGAAGAGAGAGGAAGCAATGTAACCTTAGCTGGCTTCCATTGTGAGATTGTTTTAAGCCCTTGCCATTTTCTCCCCATGTACATTTATGTCAAAAAAATGAGCTAACAGCTTGTTGTAATACCTTGATTGTTCTACCAAGGGCTAAAAGAGTTGTAAATGAGCACTAGCAATAGATTGAACAACTAGTGAAAACTGGTGTATGGGCATAAAAAGGAATTCAAGGGCAAGTAGAACTCTTGGCCAAAGATCAGAGATAATTGCTGCTTTTCTTCACTAATTGGTACCTGCTGATCCGAGTGCTTATCTACTGTACTTTTGGAGAACATATCTTTAGTTCCATTTCAAATATGGTTCAAGAGGACTTTATGGAGCTATTAATTTTCCTGCCCTTTTTCCTCTCTTTGCAGAGCTCGTGTCTTAAAAGTGCTCTTGATAGCAACTTTTAGATCAAAAGGGACAATACCTGATTGTGAAGTATTCTAGCCAAGAATCATCTAGTTATTTAAGTCACCAAAAAATCTGCCCCCAGGTGTACTGTAGGTTTTTCAAAAGTAGCATAAACCGTGGCTGCAAGCTCTTCTCAAATTATGCACACAAACATTCAAAGGATTACCCCAGTGGTTTGAGTTCTCCACTTAGGTACAAAAAAAGGAATTTTCTCTGGCTCTAGTCTTCTGGAAAAAAAAAAATCACTGTAATTAGTTTTACTCATAGACATCTGGCTCACTCTAGGTAGCTAATCTTACTCTTCATTTGCCCTCTCTTAATGTTAAGCACCTTGCATTGTTCACAGACTTTAGAATTAATATCTTTCCAGTTCTCTGGAGACATTTTTCGGTCATCTTTCTTTGCTGCATATTGCAACAACATCAGGTGTGTGTCTACAACAATTTGTACATAAGAGAGCTATCATGTTCATTCACACAGACATACACCAGGGTGGAGTAGGGGATACCGTGGAAGAAAGTTTTCTTTTCTTTTTTTCCTGGGAACATTCTGCTCAACTTCTCAGAAAACTGCTCTAAGTGTTATTTCAAGGAAAGAACTATTGTCAAAATTTTCGTATTAATGAAGAGTCCTGATTTTTACAATAGTAAATGTAGAAAAGTACTATTTAACTTGCCTTTACCCAAGTAGCACTAGGAGTGGAAAATAGAAGTTTATTTCTATTGCTGTTTATATTATTAAATCATCTTGCAGAAGAAAATTGCATTTCTCTTTAAAGTATAGTTTCTTAATTAATTCCTGGTTTTGAGCAGATCATGATGAACACTGTTCAGAACAAATGCTTGGCAAGTGTAAAGCCTCGGCACTGTGCAAATCTGGATTCTAGTCACCCTAATAAGCTCTCATCTATCAAATGCATGTCTTTACTGCAGGCTGCATCATTCTGAAAGCTTAAACATGTCACACCAAAATACTGGAAACAGAAGATGGAACTCTGTACCAACTATTAACCCTACAAGGAAGACAAGGGCTAAAGCACCCAAGACTGGGAGGAAAAAGTAATTCAAGAAGGACGTCTCACGTTTTTCTTTTGGAGAGAACTTTATGCTTTCAGATTAAATAGAGGGAAATCATACAACTGGTATGTTTATCTAAGGGAGGTTGGTGTGAAATTAGGACATATATATATATATATATGTACTGCTAAATTTTCAAAAGTCCTATTTGATTCCTGCTGTGGATATACAGATATTTATACACACACGCATGCATATGTATATGAGTCCATATGCAAATTTAGAATAGAGAATTTGGAGTAAGACTATATACTTTGCAGCTTTGCTTTTCACAAGCACAGCAACATTAATCTGCAGAAGCAAATTGATTAAGTTGATCGAATGAGGGGGTTTGAAAGCTCCCACTAGGCCATTATGATGGATCATAGCTTGACAAATGATGAATAATGCATAAGGGACAGCATGTTGACATGCTGCTTAATTACATCGTTAATGCAACCACGATAAAAGAATTTCAGAAGGCGAATATGGACACGTCAGAAACAGTATGATGGTTATCTAATTCTATACAGCAAAAGTGTATCAAAGACTGAATAACAATTGGGGTGTGATACAAGTAGTAAAGCAAAGAGTGGCACACAATGTTGAAGAGATAAGGGAAAATGGTAAAGGTAAGCATGACAATGTTTTTCACAAAATATTAACGAAAAAGGACTGAGACTACGGTGTGATGTGAAGGCCTACATAGGAATGAATAAAAATATGCAAGAATTAATGTAGCATTAATTTTTGTGGTAACATTATTAGCATCTGAGATAGATACATCCTCTTTTAAACCTGAAATTCTTTGTAAAGTGTATTATCAATGTGCATAGATTATATTTTGCCACCTAAACTTCAGGAACTGACCTTATTACCTGCCAGGGGAAACCAGACCACAACACATCTATATTATTAATTAAACATGAAGAAAGATGATTTAATAGAATAAGCACTGTTATTGTTCTTAATAAAGGAGCAGTAAATGGTCACTGAAGGTTTCACTGTAGTAAATAATCTCCCGTTAAACACAATAACAATATTCTAGTGAGTCTGTTGGTGAACCTCCAGAATCAAGAGTGAGCTCTACTCCATACATACAGATCTGGCTGCATTCATGGCAAAATAGGTAATTTCTTTTCTTTTTTTCCTTGCGGGAGCAAGGTTTACCAGTTTTGTTAGAAGTCTAGTTGAAGTTATTCCAGCATTTATCAAATGGTCTTATTGATATTCATCAGTAACAATAAGTGTTAATACATGTACAGTCTTGTGTTAGTTCTACCTGTGAAAATTTATTTGCATTTTGATTGGCAAAGTGTAAAAAAATTATGTAGGTAATTTATAACTATTAATTTTACTATCGAAACCAATTTATTTTTGAATGTTCATTTTTATAATACAGATCTTTGATGTCCTAAATTCTATGTAAAAAGTAACACTTTTTTGGGGAAAAAAAAAAAAGTTTCCACTTGAGCTCAAACACAGCTTCTAATATCAATCCCTTGTGTATTGTTAAAGTAGATTTTAAAGTCCAGATTGTGCCAGTTTCCACTGGATGAGCTTATGAAAGACTTGGCATTTCAGTACTTACGTGATCAACATACACGATAGTTTATTTCTCTGCAACACTCACATTAGATATTGTGATATTTAACTGACCATTGTTCTTGGGTAAATAGCATACTACCAGGGACAAAAATCAGACTTCTGAGTAGTAAAGAATTAAATATATTGCAATAGATTAAAAGGAAGGTTTCAATGAAAATATCCAACTCAGAACTGAAACTACTTTTATTGTTTTTTTTCTGTAGGAAAGAAAAAAAATATAACATGGATGTAAACTAGAAAGACCTGGAGAAATGAAAGAACATCAAAGGTTACAAAAAGGCAAAAAGAATTAATAATAAGAATGGAGATGATTCAGAAAGACACAAAGAAATCTGTGAAGCTGGGTTAATGATAGGGAAGGTAAAAAGAAAATTAAATGGATTAAAAACCAGAAAACCATTAATTTCAGGAGAAAAAGATAAAATGAAAAACAAGGAGAAATGAGGGGAGAGGATAAGTATTTTCTATAGCAAACCCATGAATTCTCAAAGAAGGCAGCTTAGAGGGGCTGAAGAATCAGTGCATTTTCAGTGTGACAGTGTGGGTGAGGGAACACTTCTGAAGAGGTGTGAAAGAGTACAGTGTAGGAATTTACAAGGCAAACTGTGCTGAATCATAGACTTTGGTGAAGGAGTTACTGAGTATACCACCCCAAGACAAGGCTGACTCCTAAAATAATTATGTTGGGATCTGTGCTACCTGGTTGACATCAAAAAAAGTGGTTAGAGTTTTCAAAATTGGTAATGGAGTTATCTATGTAATATGGAAAGTGATACATTAGGCTACATTAAAATGATGTAAGATTTAGATTAATGAATTTTAAAATGATAGTAACAACTTCTTTTTTATTTTGCACATTCCTTCTTACCTTCCCTGGCTTGAAGTGTTTGCCTTGATATCTTAGGTAGCCAGGTTCCAGCTGATCTATGATCTGTTCTGCTTCTGGGTCTCCGCCTGATGACACTGTTTGCTTCTTGCCACATCATCAGTGTAGTAGAGCTCCCTGTGTGAACAACTCTTTGGTGTTATTTATGTCAGAGTATCTCATGCAGCAGGGGTGCTTCCTTCCTGACATGCGTTCAGACAGCTGCAGGGAGTAGCCACAACAATATAATTAGTTACAAGTGATGGATAGAACTTCATTCCTCTAATCTTCCCCCTGGTAGCTTGAACTGTTTGTAATCACTCTGGTGTGTGTAAGCCTTTCTGGACCATGTGAACTGCAAGTGGCTTAGCTGTCTCTGTACATCCATTTCAGCAATACATTTTCTATGAGAGGACATGTCCATACTGTCACTTGCCCTTGGTTGGTATTTCTGTCAGAGTTCTTGCTCCCTGCGTCATCTGTGCTTCATTCACACTTGCTCACTGCAGGGCTTCCTTCTGGAACAAATTACTTCTCTCCCAGAGGAAACCTGGGCATTGTTCATGGGAAGTTTGCTCCAGGACTTACCTCAGACTGACAGTATGGATGCTCACTGAAATAAACTCAGACCCAATGCTAGATCAGCGGGCCTTATCCCACACCTCATTTGATAAAGCATATTAGAAGAATTCAATGAAAACACCACTCTGGCTCGCTGGCACAGAGCTTCCTCCTTTTTTCATAATGAATTTTATAATTTCCTACTTTCATGACTGAAGAGAAACAATCACTATGACTGAGGGTGACAGGAGTTTCACACAGGTACTAGAGCACAACAAAGTTTGAAGTGATGGAAACTCTTGAGTCCCTTTCACTCAGAGTAGCTGAAGGAGGAAGGCACTTCTGAAGATCACCTGGTCCAATGCCCTGCTCAGAGCAGGGTCAGACAGAGCACATTGCCCAGGACTGTGTCCATCCTTGGAGGCTCCACAGTGTCTCTGGGCAACCTGTTCTGATGTTCAACTATGTTCACACCAATAAAAATACCCCTTAAGGACTGTTCTGCTCCAGGCTGAACAGTCCCAAATGTTACACCCTCCCCTCATATATCAGCTGCACCAACATCTCATTATCTTAGTGGCTCTTTGCTGGGTTCTCTCCAGTTGTATCTTCAAGCACTTCCTGCAGTCCTAAATCTGAAGACCTGCATCCTCCCTTGGATGCTCAGCTGATCCAAGGTCTCCAGTGTGCTTGGACTAGTGTGGGAAGCTGCTGCTCCAAGGAGTGCTATGGACCATGCACCAAGATTTCTGATCTCAGAGACAGTCTTCAGTCTGTGACAGTCCCAGATGCTACTGGAACCCACCAGCAGTCATGGGCCCAGCAGAGGCAGGCACCTTGGAGGTCTTCAAGAAGTCCCAGAGTCCTCTTAAAAGCCCAGAATTTGTTTGCAGGAGTTCTAGAAAAGGGGCTCAGGGTCTGCCACTCAGGTAGTGTGGCTGTGATCTGCCTCAGTTACCTGCACTCTTCTCTAGCACAATGCAGAAAGGATGTAGGTGTGCACAGCACTCCTTTGGCCAACTCCACATGCTTGAGTACTTTCACATTATGCATGTGATGCCTATGGATTTTTTTTGATTTTTAGCTTTTTGGTAGATTTTTAGAAGTAGCTGGGTTAGCTCAGCCTTTAGAACATTTACTCAACCCTGTTACCCTTTGACTTCCTAGTCAAAGCATCCTTTGAAACCCAGAACTTTGGAGGAGCTCCAAGGATTGTATGTGCTGTGATGAAGAGGAAGATGAGGAAAAGGGGATCTCAGAGACCCCTAACTCACTGTCTAGAGGAGTGTGCAGGGGGCAGAACTGGGGGCAGAACTGGGAGGTGGATAGATCTGGGATTGGGTGGATAAATACCTTAAATTGTGGAACCCCTGGGCACATGGGGGTGCACGTCTGTTCTTCCTGTGGTGGTTGAAGGCCTTCTATTAAAACTGCTCTCTTATCTCTGCTAAATTTGCCTGGTGAGTAATTTTTTGGCTCCTAGCCGATCTAAGGCAACACGTGTGCCTGTGTTTTTCTCTCTTATGATTCTCTACTCATGTATTATGTATAACTAAATATTAATTGAACCGAAAAACACTGACTCTGTAAGCAGTGTTGAGGGTACCTGACTCTACTGCAAAGATAATTTATCTGCAGTAGAACAAAAGTGGAGAGAGATGCGGCTACATCAGCCACAGGGTACCAACATAAACATAGGTTTCTCTTGGCCAAAATATCCTCTGTCTACTGCTCCCACATAATTTTTCTGCAATCAGATGAAATTCCCACATTCTAGAAATTCTAAGTTTCTTTGTGGCAAGTCATGCTAGAAAATTTCAGCCATCAGTTTTCCTAGACACAGTCTCTCTCTGTGTTTGTTTTCTGACAGTTTGTACTTGAGTGGTTGTAGATTTGTTTTGAAGATGAAGGAGGTAACAGTCACATATATTGATAAAAAATAGCATTAAGTACTGCATATCATTATTCTAAAGTGAAAATGTACTAAGTATTCCAACTTAATGTAATTATGATGATATTCCATATTTCTTATTAACTGATATTAAACAGCATTTTTTTCCCATATATTAAGTATTACATACATTTACCTTTTTCTTTTTGCACTTTGTTCTCTCCTGAATAATTTCAGAAGAGGTAAGTAAAATGATGAAAAAAAGAGTAATATTGTGTATTCCTTTTACACTCTAGACTTGCTCTTCTTGTATATGAAAAATAACTTAGAGGAAAAATGTATTGAAACTCTGAACATTTCAAATATGCTGATAAGTTTTTATTATTCCATTCTCCAACTAAGCATGTAAAGTGGATATCATCTCATTTTCACAGAGAAGAAAATTAAAATAATCACTTAAAAGGTTGTGTCCAGCTCACATTAGCATAAAATAGGAACCAAGTTGTGGTTAATAACAAGATGAAAATCTGTGTATGACAGTGTCTGGCTTGTGAGTGCATGAGGCAAGTTTGAATGTTCAAGACTGGAGTTAAGTGCCATTACCACACTGAAAACTGATTGCAACTGTGCTGTTCACTTCATGGGTTTGTCTGAGAAACCACCAAGTGATACGTTTTTGAGACATTACGTTGAAGGTAAGAATTGGACTAAACAAACAGACTTCTCCTTCCCCCAGAAGGTGAAACAATCAAGACTAGTATCAGCTATGTCTAAAAAGACTCTACTGTAATAAAAATGAATGGTACGAGTTGCAGACAGTTCCATGGCTGATTTTTATTTTCTGCTTAGTGTAGTTAGTATATTAAACTTCAAAATTAAGAGGATGCCTGCACAAAATCTAATTTTGACTTTCAGGACCTATCTCATTATTTTGTCTTGAAGCCAATCAGGATTTGAACTTGAGCAAAGCATTTATTAGTTTGTTGTTTAGAGGCATTAAAAAAAAATATTGAATATAAAAATAATTTTAAAAAATCATCCTGTTGCTATCATGTGTTGTATTATAGATGCAATAATATCTTTATTGCTTGGAGAAGTATAAAGAAAGCAGAACTAAAATAGCCTTTTTGTGGAGCTTTTGATGACTTTGCATTATACTCATAGACGTCAGCATATAGAACAAGTTCTACAGTAAATGTGTGTAGATAAGGCGAAACATTATTAGCACACTAAAAATAGTGAAACTGGGACTGAGAAAATGCAATAAATGTAAAACACCCATTCTCTTTGCCTTCTTCAGCTTCATGCTGTGTGTTTTTTCCTTGTGACTTTCCTGCTGGATGAAGTCACCATTATCAGACTACACTTAACTCTCATTGCTTTACTGCCCTGTGTACTGTCTCTAGGCAGTACACAGGGTCTCCTGTGATCATTTCTGAACCTTTTCAGTGCATTTATGTGGGTTTATTTAAATAGTACGTGTTGGCTGAGCTTTGTGTTTTTGTCTCCCTACCTACTGTTACCTTTGAGCCCTCAAAATTCACCAGGAATGCACTTCCAGTTTCGGCCTTGCACCCATATATTACACACAGCCATTCCTCTGGCAGACACATAAAGAACATCCAGCGGTTCAGATGCAATCTATGGGGCCATCTAAATTGACGCAGAACAATTGTGAACACTGCATAAAACAGAAGGGCTCTGGATGTTATGCAAGGGTTAAGCTTACTCTGAACAGCTCCTTTGCATTTCCAGTTTCCACCACAGGTGTTGGATTTCAGGTCTGGGCTAAACAGTAAATGTTTTTTCTTTTACATGTGGGTGTTGCATTACAGCAGCTGTTTTGAAAAGAAGCATCGTTAAGCTTTGAAATGTTGTCTTAATACAAATATGTTGAAAGGTCATGGGAAATCTATATCTTCAAAATTGTCCTTTTTTAACTTTATTTATTATTCCCAGTATTTATCTCTAAAGGACATGTCCTCAGCTTTACAAACTGTTTTCATGTCATTGTGTATCTATGACACTTTGTTCCACTGGAGCGCCCGTATTCAGGTGAGTAAGTGCTCCTCCCTTACCTGAAGTTTCTGAATGTTGAAAAATTAACTTCAAGTTCATTTTTGTTGCCACAAAACTAGAAGCAATGTAATAACATCTTGTAGATGCAGGTCTTATTTTCACTAGCATAGTAGTTTGAACACGGTTCTCTAAAGGATTTTCACTCTTGTTCAATGAACAGTAATTATTATTGTAGCAGATACATGCTGTTTTTAAGAAAATAATAGATACTTTAATTATACAAATATTTTTAAAGATATTTTAGTTAATCAAAATGCCATGTTTTTGCTTGTGTTTAAACAAACACTTAAGAATACCTCTTTTTTTAAAACTAAAAAATACAGATTAATTTTTTTTATGTTGAAGGAAGCACTATTTCTATATCTTAATCTCTTATGGCTTTCTTTTTAATGTTAGAGACATTTTAGAATAACTAAGACATACTTTGTTGTCTTTGTAGAAGTCCTAGGATTTGGTAGTCATCATAATGTGTAGATAGTAATTTTTGCCTTCTCTGATTTTACAGCATGCCTACACTATAACACTTAAATAGTTTCTTTTTTTTTCCTTTAAAGTTTAAGGATGGAGAGCTCAAGCTGTGCTGTTGTACAAATATAACTGTCTGATATGAATTTGTAACTTTGAAGCACTGTCTGTCACCTCTTAATCTTGGAACAAGATTTCATGTAAAGATTCCTGCTGATGCAACAAGGGTTCAATAATATCCTGAATCTTGAAAAAGGAAAATTAGGCATATGATTATGATGCACCTTTTAAATTGTTTCATTTTCACTATCTTGATGACTTAGTAAGCTTGCTTATTGTTTTCTAAAGCATTTCTGGTGTAGACTTAACAGGTGTGTCTTTCCTGGCTGTTCTGAAGCTGATCAGACCCTGATGCTTGTCCACTTTGGTCTCCTCTCACCACTTGTTTCTCAAACATGTTACCTTGAATGAGGATGGTTCATTATAATTAGACCAGATTTTACTGAGCTTCATGTGGTACAGGAGTATGTGTTTCTTCAATAAATTCAAGGTAACTACAGTGTGTGTATCAAAGTACTGATTGACTAATGTGTTTGTATATGATGTTCACACCCCTTTAGAGGAAATACTGAAGGACACAATTTGTGATGGAAATGTTGGTCTTGGTGCTTCACTTTTATAGAGATACTGGGCTTTATGTTTAGCTCTACACAGTCACAGAATCACAGAATGGGTCAAGTTGGAAGGAAGCACAGTGGGTCATCTGGTCCAACCTCTGTGCTCAGGCTGGGTCATCCCAGAGCACATGGTACAGGATTGTGTCCAGTCAGTTCTGGAATATCTCCAGTGACGGAGACTCCACACTGTTTCTGGACAGTCTGGTCCAGTGCACTGTCACTGCACAGCAAAGAAGTTCTTCCTCATGTTCAGATGGAACTTCCTGTGCATCAGTTCCTGCCCATTGCCTCTTGTCCTATTGCACCACCAAGCAGAGCCTGGTCCATCCCCTGACACCTCCTTGCAGACATTGACAGACATCGATGAGGTCCCTTCTCAGTTGAGTCTTCTTGAGGCTGAAGTCTTTTGTTTCTTGCTTTGGTAGGTTTGTTTTCCCATAGAAGAAGGTGCCAGTTTTCATTAGCAGTGAAACAAGACATTCACCATGGGACCTCACTATGTAGAAAATTCAGATCTCTTTTTCCCATGTTCACCTTTTTCTCTTTGGTTTTCTGCAATTCTTTGTGTGTATGAAGTCCACAATTAGTCACAGTCTCAGTTTTTGGTGTAAATCTGGAAGAACATGAGTAATAACATTCTGCTTGACTGAAGCCCAGTGTTAGTGTACTAACTAGCTCTTGTTGGCTTTGCTTTTGCAACTGTTGGTGGAAAATATGAAAAGCAGTGAATGGAAATATAATTCAACAGTCTGGGAACAACAAATGTGCTTTTTGTAAAGTCAGTCACTGCTCCATAAGTCGCTTAATGGTTTATGCTTTAGTTAAAAACATGCTCATAGGAACAATACAGTAGGTTTAGTGTACTTGGCCTTGGAAAAGGCTTTCAAAATTTTTCATTAATTTTTATAACAATTCAAGTCTCATAGGGTAATTGGGAAGGCCATACATTATTAGCCAGATTTAAAAAAAAAAGGGGGGGGGGCAAAAATTAAGAATATGTGATTATTTCACAAAGAACTTTTTTTTTCCAGATTAGAAATGCTGTTTGGTGCTATTTTTTCTCCCCTAAAGAATTGTCTGACTATTTTATGAACAAGTCAGCTACAACCAAAATATAGAAGGAGACACTCTCAAGCACACTCCCTGTAAAATGGTGCCCAGAATGAGTTCACCCTCTCATCACTCTTTCACTCACTCCTTCCAAGGGGGAATGAGCACCAAGTCCCCACAGCAGAGCTGTGTCTGTGCTATATCTCCTGGGCAGGCTAAATCTGGCTCCTCTAAGCTGTGCTGGGCTCCAGGGAGGACCCTTCCTAGCCTTTTCCAAAAGGATATTTCAGCATCTGTACAAAACCCACCTTCTGAATTCTCCACACAGCCTACATGTCATCTGCTGCTGATAAGCATTGCCAGTTTTTAATCTTTCCCTGCCATTTGAGTATCTGTCTGAGTTCTGCTGCCATTAATTAACTCTGCCACTTTTCACCTCACTGTTGCCATTTGATTAACTTTTCCATTGCTGCCTTTTGGGTTTTGGCCTGTTTTTAATTCATTGCTGCCATTTCATTAACTTGCTCTGCCGTTTAATTTAACTTTTGTCTTTTGATTTACTCACAGTTGCCAGTGGATTTAACCTTGCCTTACCAGGCAGCCTGACTTCGTCTTCCAGCTCCTTCCCTGGTCCTGAACTCTTTCCACAGCCAGACATTTCCCTAGTTCCCTCACAAAGACTTCATACACTCTTTTATAATTTTTCCTCCCGTTTATTTGGTTTTCCTTTCTGGGTAGTATTTATTTCTGGATGCATTACATTTATATTTTTGTTTGGGGTTTTTTGTTTGTTTTTTTACTGAGTTAAATTTAACAGATCAGGTAACTCATAAACTTATATTTTGAATGACTCAGTCCCTCTTTTTCTTTGAAAATTTCCATATTGCTGTTCACACATGGTTTTACTCTGACAGTGCTCTGGGTGAGCTGTATTGCATCAAAGAAAAGTAGTCTTCAGAGCTAGTATTGTTTCCCCAAAACATCATAAACATATATGCTGTTTGTAAGGAAAGTTAATTATCTGATTTCTGGTGATTCTAGCGTATGTCTAAACTACTAAAACTTCCATCTAAGATATCATTATGATTTTAATAGAGAAAATTAAAATATATTTATTTCATAGAATAGTTTGGTAAAAGTGCCCTTCCTTGCTGTGTCTGAATCTTTTTAAAACAGCAAACTATTTTGCTTTGTTGCTCCATCCTCCTACTTCTCTTTATACAGTCTTTCTCTTTTTATTTTTTTTTGCTGTAGATCAGACTATAAATAAGCAAGTCATGAATATGTTTCCTGCTTTGCCATTTAGTTGTTAATGGGAACCACCCTTACAATCCATCCAGACAAAAAAATAATACACAGACAATGGGAAAGGAGAGAAAATCCCTTTCTTCAGTGAAGAAAGGAGCTATGTTATACCATGTATGTTTAATTCCTGGACCTAGCATTATATTTGAGAAGGTGAAGTATATTTGGTGACGATGTAAGTTGATTGATTATACAATTCTATATTAATCTTCGTCTTCTGATTCTTGTAACTTCTTGGGATTTCAGAGGTGATGGTGAAGAGATTTAATCTTTGTTATTTATTTGTAACTTAAACTTGCTTAGCTTACTTCCTTTAAGTTTCTGTGGTTATTACTGAGGATTATGGCTAGAACATTCTTTGAAGTGATAAGTCTTAAAATCCTTGTGCTTCCACACCTCCAGCTCCCCTTTTCTTCACATTTGTATTTTATTTCCTTGTCTCTCCAGTATAATGTTTGTGGATGTGAAAATGCTCCACCCTGCCCTGTTAACTATCATTACTCCCAGTGAAGGTGTTTAGGGAGTCCAGTTCATCCCCTCCAGGTGAGCTCTTGCTGACACTAGGGAAAGCACCTGCACCCATGTGCGTGGACATCAGATGCATCTACAGTCACAACGGGCTTCATTTTCCTGTTCCACTGGGATAATTAGGCATCAGACTTCTTGACAATCCCTGGACAGTCCAAATCACCCTTTGAATTCTCCTTTTGTCTCTTTCTTTTCCCAAGTTTTGCCTTCTAACACCCACTTGCTTTCCAAGATAAACACCTCATCCCTAGTTTATCCTGTCTTTACACTCTTATTCAGTATGTGTGGCATGCTTACCCTGGCATGATTACCCTGGCAATTACTACCTCAGGTCAGCATCTCTGTGAAACTGCCCCCACACACTTTGCCAGCTCTAATGTTTCCCATTTCTTCAGTTTCTCGTGTTGCTGCCAAGGCTGGCCAGCTGCTCCACTCCTCTCTGCTCTCTGTGGTGCCTTGTAATTTCTCATATTATCTTGCCAGTATAGCTACAGATTGTCTTGACCTTCTGCTCTCATGCCCTAATCCTTCCCCTCTCACAGATAATATGAGTTAGTATGAGAGGCACCTGTGTGACCCCTCTCTCTGACACAGAGCCTGCATGCACCTCCCGTGGTCCTCTCCATGGACTGCAAAGGAGCCAGGCTCTCCTGGATGTTCACTGCCTGTAGTGCTGGGGTGCCAATAGGCGTAGTCTGCTATTTTGGGATCAAAATTTTTGGCCGTGCCACAACTCACACATTACAGATACAACACTTAAAAGCGTAAGGTTATTAGTCTAACACGTCCATAGTAGTCCTTGTAGAAAATCCAGGCTCATGTGCCTGTTTGCACATGACACTTGTATGGTGGTATTTGCACTGGTGCATGAACATGTGCTTGAAATAAGATTTTGCAATGGAATTGGTTAAAAAATGAGTGCCCTTTCACCATGCCTCTGACTAAGATCAACAACAGCGTGACCAGCAGGACCAGGGAAGTGATCATCTCCCTGGTGCTTTACAGTGGTGAGGCCACACCTCAAATCCTGTGTCCCCCTTGCAGTGCTGGGCCCCTAACTTCAAGAAAGACATTTTGGTACTTGAGCAAGTCCAGAGAAGGGCAACAGTGCTGGGGAGGGGTCTGGAGTCCAAGTCTAGTGAGGAGCAGGTGAGGTAGCTAGGGGTGTTTAGCTTGGAGAAAAAGGGGCTTGGGGGGACTTTATTGATCTCAACAATGACCTGAAAGGAGGTTGTAGCCAGGTGGGTGTTGGCCTCTTCTCCCAGGTAACAAGTGACAGGAGAAGGGGAAATGGACTCAAGTTGTGCCAAGGCAGATTCAGGTTGGATATTTGGAAAAATTTCTTCACTGAAGGAGTAGTTAAGCACTGGAAGATGCTCCCCAGTGAAGCAGTGGAGTCACCACTGGAAGTGTTCAAAACATGAGTAGATGTGTCCCTTTGTGATGTGCTTTAGTGGATATGGTGTCAAATGGACTGGATGGTCTTGGAGGTCTTGCCCAAACTTTATGATTCTGTGACCTCCCTCCTCCTGGTCTATTTGAGCTATTTAGTATATTTATTGTAAGTAAGTGAGAAGAGTTGTGCTTGAAACAGTTAAGGGTCCTGAACCTAGACCTCGGCACACTGTCAGAGTGTGGTTCTTTGTGATACCAATTAGTCTGGCGTGAGACTTGCTGCTTCTCCTCCCATTCCTTCCCAAATGTAAACAAATTTTCTCTATTTGCTTTGTTGTTGTTAAACAGAATTGATATTTCTGCATTTTGCAGCATAAGAGGTGAGAGGTGGAAGCAGAGGGCATTCATCACATTGTAATGTTTAGAACTCAGCCTGGTAGCAGTCTGAATATCTAATCATATAAACCTAGCTATGAGGAATGGAAATTTTAATTTAGGAAGAGGGCAAAGTGGCAATCAGATAACCCACCTAATTCACCTTAGTCCTCAGAGCTGTATTCCCACACTGGAAATTTAGATTGGTTTGTGTGCTTTATTTAAGGAATAGTAAGTTAAAAGGAAAAAAAGATAGAAGGAACATGGTGCTGAGATTAAAAACCACTGGATCATTGGAGAAATATGTAGAATAAAACAGTGTGATGGCCAAATCAAGGCAAAGACTGAAGCAAAATTATAATATTAATGAGCTCTGTGTGTATGATTAAATCATCAGAACTTCATGCTGATATAGGACAAAGGTTTCAGATGGGATTCATGTTGTAAAGTATTGTTTAGATCAATCTCACATGAAAGGTTAAGGAATAAAAGCCTTTACACCTCACTAGTGAAGACAGCCTGTGTTACAACAGACGTTCCTAGTGCAGGATGTGAGTCATCTGTTCTTACTTCAGTCTGACAAAGAGATAGTACTGAGAGCTTTCAAATGAACATATTGTATGTAAGTGAACAAGTGCAGAGAGCTCAGATGAATTTGTTTAACTAAAATGTCAGTATTATTACAATTCGGTCTTTAAAATCAGTTACCCTACTTTACTTTTAGCCGACTCTACCCATTTTTGTTTTACACTTCCTCTTAAGTCTTAATTAGGCAAAGTGACTTTAGAATAGTTCTGACTTTTGACTTAGTCTCATCTCTTCCAGCAGTAACTCAATATAATTTTTTTTAAAGTCTAAAGTGCTTCTTAAATTGGATGGAACCTTTTTGGATTCAGGATATAGCAAACTCTTCATGAACCCACTTTTAAAAGCAAACGAACACTGAATACTGAATCACAATGAGTTAGATAATGGCTCCAAAAACAAAGGTAAAAGTTTTGAACATCTTGTTCTTTGTGGTTTGGGGATCTCTTATTCCTGTGACTATAGTTCTCTGTCAGTACAAGAGCAGGACCAGAGTTCTGACTCCCAAAGTTGGTCTGTTATGTGACAATTGCCAAGACTTGTGTGGTTAATGACAAGGATGGTTACCTGCTGCTCTGACAAGGAAAGATGTTGCTGGAACAATGTGTTTTTCTTGTGCATGACGTTGGCCTTGATAGAAGACTTTTACTGTTTACTGTGTTAACAAACAGCCTTCATAGCCTTAGCCCATTCAATGAGTCAGTATGCTAGAAACAGTAATAGGTTTAACCCTCAGAGAGGTCAATCCTCAGTCCTGAGGTCCTGTGCCTGTGAAATATTTCCATTTGGTGCAACCGTGGCCTGAAACACCCTCCCATGCTTTAACTACAAATCGTTGCTGCTCTTTATGCAAAGCACCTGTGAAGCTGGTTTCTAGCTGGAGAAAACTGACCACTAAGCCCTTTACTGCTGCTGCTTTATAAGCATGAGGCATTTCTCTTTTGAAGTACTGATGGGTCTCTTGATTGCACATTCTTTAAATAACCCATAAAAAGCAAATTTGGGAAAGAGGAGCCATCTTGTATACCTTCACAATGTAATTTCCATGTGTGTAATAGAAAAATAAGATGCCATTCCCCAAAATGACAGCCCTCACTTGATCCTACTTATGTACATTGACAGACTAAGTGACTGCTCAGGACCCAACAATTTGCCTTTAAATTTAGGAAAAAATTAATTGAGCATAGTATCTGATATTATGCTGATATCACACCCAATTAGTAATACATCAAGTACCACTATGAAATAATATAACATAAAATTCTATCACACTGCTAAAAATCAACGTGCAGCTAACAAAGCTTTGAGAGTCTCAAGAAATATTTTAATGCTGAATTTTTATTCATATACCAAAACCAATCACAAAATATTTATTTTTAGGAGCTTTCTGAGAAATGGAAAAGTCTAGGCATATATGGGAAGAACATGCTTCCTAGAAAACAATACCTGTGAGACAACTTGTACCTTCTATGGTGATGAAATTTTAGTCCTTCTAGGACATTGTCTTACTGTGTTTGAGCAGCTATGACCTGGGCAACACTACTGTTTTGAGTAACAAAAAATGTCTACAAAGTCGATTGACTTTGCGTAAGCATTTCTGCGTAAGTTAAGATTACACTTCAGAGTCCACATAATCTATTTCTTCTCCCATTGTGCTTTACACAGATATGGGTTATAAGTGGGGGAGCAGGTACACAGTCAAAATAAACCCCGGGGATTTTTGCAAGCTTTGAGCTTTTATAACATGGCTCTTGGGCAGCCAGTAAGGGACAAAATCAGATGTTCTCTGTTAACATCTTGAGTCAGACCTTTATAATGTTGTATTAGCAGGCTGGATTAATTCCTGTCTTTACTGAAGTGAAAAATCTGTTTCAATTTTTTTTTTTTTTTTTTACTTCAATTTAGGTAGAATTTCTGGTGTTTACAAAGGTTCACAAGCTGTGTATTCTTCCTGAATTAACTCAGTTATTTGCATGTGCTCTGCAACTTTCAAGAGTGAGCCATGATATTTAATTCAGTCTAATCAGTGCATTATCTGTAGGAGATGGGCTAATTGTCTTAGCACAATTCAAAAGACTTTAAAAATAAACAGTAAAAATATTGTGGATTTAGCGATTTCATTTTTTCGGTTGATACATATGGGAAAAATCCAACTGTATTATGATTATTTTGCAAAATTATATTTATATCTTGTTTGTGTTTTGATCTCTGTGTAATCAGATCATAATCAAATAATTGAATTTGAACATATTTCTTATCTCAGCTCCCAGTGAACACTACCACTGGGGCAGAAAATGAGCTATGAAATCTATCATGTTGGTGAGAGAAGGTTCACTCCTGAGATAACAGAAACACTGTATGACCACTCAGTCTTAGAGCTCGTGAGGTCAAAGCCGTGGATTACAGTAAAGCACAACAATATGCTGTGGGAGGATTTGCTGTTGAAAATATTCCTGCTTGTACTCCATCCTTTAGAAAAGGGAAGGGAAGGATATTGAAAATACTCACTGATGTGGAAGCCTCAGTATTCCATATAAAGTACTGCAGTTATTTAGGAGCTTAAAATGCACCAGCTTGTAGTGAAGGCTGAAATCAGGTGCTGCTGTAGCCCTGAGTGGAATTAAATGTGCTGTGTGTAGGACTACTTTGAGACTTCTTCAGTACCGCCTGCACCCAGGGCATTTTCAGGAGCTGATCTTGTCAGTGGAGGAAAGGGGTAAGTGTTCCTAAGATTTCTGGGGTAATAATTTCAAAGGTATTATTAATGAGATTTTTCTGTATTAATTTGGCATGTGAATGTTAATGCTGTTGGAATTATAGTAACTTGTGTATGGAGTAGTAAGATTTTATTTAGGACACAAACCAATTCTTAGCTGATCTTTGACAATCACAAGATTCTGAGGCTAACAGACATGACACAAAGTAAGCCTTCTAGGTTGTACTGTATAACTATTTTTGAAGGCCATGGATAACAAGGGTGCTGCTCAGAGCAGGGTAAACACAGGCAGAAACTCAGGTGACTGGAGAATATCCACCAGTGGCCTAATGAATATGATTATTTTGGACATAGATGAGAGATGAGTGGGGACTTGAGAGTGAATCATAGAATCATAGAATGGCCTGTCTTGGAAGGGACCTTAAAGATCATTCAGTTCCAATTCCTCTGCCATGAGCAGGGACACCTTCCACTAGACCAGATTGCTCCAAGCCCCATCCAACCCGGCCTTGAACACTTTCAAGGATGAGTCATCCACAGCTTCTCTGGGCAACCTGTTCCAGCGCCTCACCACCCTCACAGGGAAGATTTTTTTCCAAATATTTAACCTGAAACAACCTTTTTTCAGTTTGAAGCCATTCCCCCTTGTCCTGTCACTACAGGCTCTTGTAAAAAATCAGTCTCCATCTTTCTTGTGGGCTCCCTTCAGGTACTGGAAGGTAACAATTAGGTTACTCTGAACCCTTCACTCCTCCAGGCTGAACAATCCAAATTCTCTCAGCCTTTCCTTTTATTTCCTCAGCTGGATTCAAGTTCCTCAGTTCTATTTATACTGTTTTCTTACCTAAAGATTTATGTGTAGGAAAGGTTTTCTTGCTGCATCTTAAATTCTTTCTTCTGTAAAGCACATTTAAAAATAAAATGCATATGATTATTTGACTTTGGAAGTACCTGTGCAAGGACTGGGATATGATCCCAAAAAGAATGATAAAATCATCTTTGCAACTACAGAAATAGCCAACCTTAACATTGCAGATAACTGGAAAACAAAAATGATGCTTGATTAGGCATATATTGAAGGGGTTTTTGAGAAACTTCTCATATCATTTTAATTCCCTGATTTTTAGTTTCCCTTTAATAAAAAAAGGGCTTTTAAACAAAGTCATGTCCTAAGTAGGGTCCTTGCAGTCACTGAAAAAGCCAACTGTTATCTGCTTGCAGCCACGAAATACTACTTTGTAATCTAACATGTTCAAGATTGAAAAGCTGTATGGCATTATTCAATATCATTCTTGACCTCATGTGTCTTCTTGTTTAAAATGCTATCAGGTGAAAAGAAGGGACAAAACATTATCTGACTTCTGTAATCTGTGATAAGTGAGAGACGTGGAAGAGTAAATATCAGAGAAGAAAAAAATGTCTTAATTAGAGACAATTATGAAAATGTGGTCAGAAAGATAATGGTTTCCCCCATACAACCTCAGAAAGTACATATTTGCACTCAGGAGAGAAATGCCACGTCGTCAGCAATGGGATACAGAAACTGCACTCATAGGGAGCTTATCTTGTTCTGCTCTTTGCCTTCCATGAAGTCGTGTGAAGTTTGTTTCCTTTTGTCACTGCAGCCTGACGTTCAGACCGATGATACAGGGGGTGAAGCTCATGCTGGGCTGATGTTTCCTGGGGCACACCTTTGGCTTCCAAGAATGTCTTTAAGAGAAGCGTGGTAATGCTCATGGCCACACAAATTTCAACCTGCAGTATTTTCTCTGTTTCAATATCTTTCCTTAACATACTAAGCTTGTTCTAGTTTTTTGCCCCAGTTAACAGAAAAAAACAGTAAATCCTCTCTTTACATCATACTGTGCAGACACACTATGGTTAATAGGAACACTGCCTTTCTCAAATCTTTTACCTTTTAGAATTTTTATATGTCCTAAATGTTTCTTTTCATCTTGTGTTTTATTCATTATTCCTTATCCATAGTTTATTCTCATCAATTTGTCAGATTTTGATGTTCTGCTTAATATCATGTTTTGTTTTCCATACACTTAGTTTAATTTTATTAATTGTAAACACATCTCTCTTTGTCCACTTACTGACTGTAATCTTTATATATAGTCAGTATATATATATATTTATATATATATAGTTTCTGTGCTTCTGCAAGGATTATTCATTCCAAGAAGATGCTTTTCTGTAAATATTATGTCTTTGGTAGCCCTTGTTGCCATTTTTGGGAGAGCTAAGAAAACTGGCCAGCAGGCAGAGATCAGCATCTTTAAGGTAGAGTCTGTCAGAGCCTTTGCATCCTGTATTTTTGTCTTAGGCCTGCCTGACTGTCTTGCAACATCTGTGCTTTTGTCTACAAAGTTCTTCCTATTTCCCATTCTTCCTAATCATAGAATGATTTAGGTTGGAAAAGACCTAAGATCATCAAGCATTAACCCACCTCAGCCATGTTCACAGCTAAACCATGTCCCTAAGTGCCACATCCACGTGTTTTTGAACAGTTCCAGAAATGGCGATTCCACCACTTCCCCAGGAAGACTGTTTCAATGCCTGACCACCCTTTCAGTAAAGACTTTTTTTCTCTAATATCTACTCTAAACCTATATTTATATGATAGTTGGTGTGAAATAATGAATGAGTTTCATATCTCTTTGCTGTCCAGAAAGACAAATACTCTTCAGGACAAAAGGTGAAAAATCCATCCTGAGAACACTACTTGCATAAAAATAAAAATTGTTCTGTATGGCAGAGAGAATCCTACCAAGCTTTTCCTTGTGTATAACTTACTGCATAGTTATTGTCCGTGGCAAATTCATAAGTACATATTTAAAGCCACTTCTGCATAGCACTTAACTGAATTATCCCTTTAAGAATGGTTTCAAATTCCATTGTCATCATGGAAATTCTGTACAAAGACTACCAAACTCTATCTAATTATTTAGGGATTCTGTGTGCTATAGGGAGATTGTGGGAGTTAGCCTTGCAAGATCAGCCTTTGAGGATATCTGGTGCTCATTACACCATAGAGAGCAAAAAGAGAATATTCTGTTATCATTGCTGTAGCCTTTTCTTATTACTACTGAGCTCTTGTCTTCCACAAGAGCTTGTGGTGATCAGTTGTGAAGGTCTTTGTCCTTCTGGGAAAAGTAATCACTATGACAGATTTTCTGAACTTTAATTCAAGATAGTTCTCTCTTTCCTTAACAAGAAGAGTGAATTAAAAAAAACCACCAAAAAAAACCCAACAAGAAACCCCCAACAAATTCCCAAGCAAACCAAACCAACAGAAAAACCCAGCTACAATCAAACAACCAAAAACCACAAACAAAACCCCAAACAAAAACAATACTAAGGTTTTTATCTACCTATCTACCAGTTCCTTTACTCTGGAAGGTTCTTCTACTCCGCTGTTCAGTTTAACCACTAAACACTTCGCTGGGTTTCAATTTGTATTCATTATTACTGACTGTAACTGCTGTATTCTGTTGGGTTCTCCCTCTTACCTAATCATGGGAAGCTGACTAAGTAGCATCAGTTCTTCGACAATGAAATTGAATTATTCTTCCAACCCATGACTTTTGGCTCCTAACCAGAAGGCATGCTGATGTATAAAGTTTATTCATACAGAGAGGCTCTTTCAAACTATTTCTAAATTACTTTTGCATATTACAGTTTCAGATTGACTGTGTGATGTTGCATGTATCATTTATGTCAGATGCTCATAATCACAGTTGACTTTAGTTTAAGAGAGTTCATAAGTAACTTTTCACCTTATGTTTTTAATGAATATTTTTATTTTATCTTTTGTAGTAATCTTCTCTGGTGTTTATTTAGTTAAAACAGACTTAAAAAGTATTGATATAAAATCAGGCCATCTCACAGGCAATTGATTCAACAACGGCATTATTAATTCATATTGTAGTCTCAGGAGCCTGTTTTTTCTGATTTCATAATTTTCTATTTTAATCAATTCTTTTGAGGACAAAGTACTCTTGAGTTACAGGAACAATGGGGAAAATAACAGTGTTTGATGACCTATTTAACTTTCTCAGTATTCCCAAATCCTAAAAGAGTGATGTTATGCATAGTTGAGAAAAACTCAATATTCAGAAGAGGTTTCTTACACTGAGCTTGAATGCTGAAGATAGAGCCTCCTTTAATATATTCTAATGCATTTTTATTTTTCACATCAGAGTTACTGATTTAGAAGTATGTCAGATGCCAAAGTATTTGCAGTTTTCTGCATATCCAGGTTATAAAAACGTTCCAAATACTTTACAGCTTTAACAGAGAAACAATTGTTACAGCACAGAAATCCAGATACATAGAGATTAAGATAAATTATGCAGATAAGATAAAAATATATTATGCAGTCCTCTGTTAGCTATGCATAAACTGATAACCAGTTATTTATTTCAATTAATTAATAATAGGTTCTGAAATTTACCCCTTTTCTGGTGACTCTGAGCAGTGAAAATTTAACGTGGGAAAAAAAAAAAAGTTGATTACATCACTTGAGCATCCATCCCTCCTTTTGGTCCAAACAGCTGGACATGCTCCCTGCCATTTATATTTTGTTTAAATCTTTCCACAACACCACATCAACTCATTCCCTGCTATTCCCTCTTCTCATTGTGAGACTGTGGATCTGAGGCAAAAGCAGACTCCAGCTAAAAGGAGAGGTCTCACCCGCTGCCCTCAGGTCCTCATTGCTGCTGTCCCAGTCCCAGTGCTGGCCTTTTTGTGGACATGCACTTTGGTTGTTTGGCTGGTGGGTTGGTTGTTTCTGAGGGACAGCTTTTGTGCATCTTCATCCCAGCTCAGTTCACTGGATGGCTGCACAAAAGCTGCTGCTGCCAGAAAGGAAGATAAAGGAACAGGAGGGGCAGCTGTTCTCTCTGTGGTGAGATCTCTGGATGCTGGATTGATCCGATGGTGGCAACACACCCTTAGTGCAGTGGACTGAGCGAATAAAATAGGAGTTCTGTGAATAAGAGTGATGAGATTGCTTGAGTTCCTGGTGTTTGTTTTCGTACTGTTTTCATTCAAAAAAAACCTTTTAGTACCCCAGTTAAACTTGATGATTATTTAACAGTATAATAATTCAGGGCAGGTTGGCTTTTTTTGGTAGCTTCACAGACTCCAGCTCTCAGTTTAGTGTGCAATGGAGATAGTGTCTTTCATTAGTGCATCAGAAAATAGTTTTGAGCTCTCATCTTTTATCATTTCTGAGATGTTCCTTAAAAAAAAAAAAAGGAAAAAAAAAGGAAATAACCTTAAATATATGAAGTTCTTTGCTGTCAAAACATATCTCTCTAGATAGTATATAAAAAAGGGAAAAGAAAGAGTGATCCTTTTCCCATTTGGCCTTTAAAACTGTCCTTCCTGCAGAAGTCATCAGTTGGTGAAAAAGCTTATGCAGATTGGAGATAAATAGAAATGACAGTATTTTTTGCATCTAATAAAATAATCTTGCTTTCCATCTCTCTTGTGGTGAAAGACTATGTTGTAAAAATCTGCAGTTAGACAACAAATCATGGTCATAGAATCATAGAATGGCCTAGGTTTGAAGGGACCTTAAAGATCATCTTGTTCCCAGCCCCCAGCCATGGGCAGGGACACTTTTCACAAGACCAGGTGGTTTAAAACCTCATCCAGCCTGGCCTTGAACACTCAGAGGTGGAATATCCACAAACTCTGGGCAACCCATTCCAGAGCCTCACCACCCTCACAGTAAATAATTTCTTTGGTATATCTAACCTAAATTTCCCCTCTTTCAGTTTGAAGCCATTGCTCCTCTTTGTGTCACTACAGTTCCTGATGAACAGTCCCACTGTGGTTTCCCTGTAGGTGCCTTCACATACTGGAAGGTGCTCTGAGGTTTCCACACAACCTTCTCTTCTCCAGGCTGAACAGCCCCAACTTTCTCAGCCTGTCTTTGTGGAGGTTTGCACTGGCCCAGCTCTCCAGCCTGTCAAGGGCCCTTACAACCTCTGTCATTGGAGTGCAATACAGATTTTGGTGGAAGAAAACATGTGTGCACACCCACCCTATGAAAGGTGTTAGTTTTGAATTATTAAGGGTTATTTTATCCAGATGTTCTTGTCAGGGTGCTGTGTGTACCAGCAGTCTCTGATCATTCTGACCACCCTGTAACTGTCTTTCTGAGTAATACTCTTCTGCAAACTACCTCCACCAATTCTTTTTCTTTTTTTTTAAATGAAAAATATGAAGGCCAAGAAAGGGAAATGTAGAGGTGAACACAGGGGCTGGATGGTTCCTGAAAAACTCCTCAAGGGCTGCCAGTTTAGGCTGCAACAAGTCACCAGTTAACCTAAAGGGCACCTCCTTTCCTGAGAGGCAGTTGATGCAATGGTCCTGTGTGTGAAAGTGTTTCCCTCGTCTTCTTGTCAAAGGTGCTGGCAAAGTCCCAGCGTGTAGCAGGGGGTGCTGCTGAAGGGGGCTGAGGAAGAGTCTGGGGCTGCAGGGAGCTCAGCACAGAGGCAGTGCAGGTGGGAAGGGGGGGCCATGACTTGGGGATGACGTGGTTACCCTGGTTGTATTGGGATTATGTCCCCAACACTGCCCCCATTCCCTGACAAACTCCAGAGCAGGTTCTTGCCCCCTTCTTGCAGATGAACGTAAAATTAATGATCATGGTGTGCTCCTCTGGCCAGGGCAGCCCAAAGATGAAGAAGAGATGGGGAGAAGGAGGGGTTGCAAAGGAGGATCAGCAGGAGGGTGGTTACAGGCTGGTGAGAGCAATCAGACCCTGCTGGTGCATCCATGGTGGTGGCAGTCCTTAACACTGTGCATTTTCAACTACTCAGAGTTTGGGTTTTAAGGAACAAGAATTCTTCTACTCTTCTAATTTAAAACCTTAAGAAAACTGAGTTATCTGCCTCTGCAAAAGTAGCTCTTTATACATCACTCAGACTTTCTGCAGAACAAATGACTTCGTATAGTAGTGAGTCACAACAGGGAGGGTCTCAGAATAAACATGTATAATTTCAGAAGTGATTTTCAGATTCAGTCAGCCAGATCCAAGTGGCTCTAGATAAATCACCTACTAACCATTTGACTTCTAAATCATGAGACAAAATCATGAATAACAGATGTTTCATGATGTGTAGTGACTAAGAGCTAAGTACTTCTATGAGCTCTGAATATTTTAGACCATGACAGCATCCTCAGTATCTGGGCATAATGATAACTACTCTTCTTCCTCCTGGTCTCAAATCTTTTGCTAGAGATGAGAGTGTAGTTTGTTATTGCTACTGAAGCCCTTGGTCTAAATTTTTGGACATCTCCCTGTAATTTTTTTAGAGACTCTAATTTTATTTCTCCCTCCCCCTCTTCTTCAAGATGTCTGCTTTGGAAATATAATGAGCCCTTCAGCATTTTTAATTCGTTCTGCTTTGAAACAAAAGCACTGTAGATCACCTAGGAAATGCTTGCCATGGAAAAACGTTTCCTAGCAGATTGAATTCACCCTTTGACAATTACTTCTCTCTACTACTGTGATGCACATAAACTTTGCTTTGTTTCACAAACAATGGCTTTGGTTTGAAAATGAAAAAAAAGATTCATTGGCTGACATTATTTTGCTTGGCTTTATAGACGACTGTCAGAGGGCTGAAATCATCACTTATAATTATGTGTCAATGTTTTCACAGCTCTATTCACATGGTGATACAATCTGGGTAGAGATTATCTACTTTAGAGGTGTGAAAGGCAGGGTCCTACTGAGCTCTGGTTAAACTGTGGCATCTTGATGATAACAGAGAGTCAAACCTCCACTGGTAAAACTTGGTGTGGGCACAATGACTTTGAGTAAATATTTGCACCAGACAGGTTTTGCTCAGTATAATTTTCCTCATCTCAATGTTTATAAATTTCCAAGTGTTGTTATGTCAATTCTCATACTACTTAGATCAAGAACTATCTTGTAAAGTAGTATTTTAACCATGGTAGTGATACTGCCCTCCACTGACTAGAACCTTAGGATTCCCATCTCTTTTATGTAGAAAATGTCCTGTGGGTGCCTAGCTCACCTTGCACTGTCAGTAAGGTGGGATTCAGGCAGCTGGTGTTGAGAAGAATGGGAGAGCTGTACCTTCATCACTGGAAATTAATCTTCTATAACAACCAACCTATAGACCCTCATGCTGTACTGGTAAGTATTGGTGTAAAATTAAAAGTCAGGCAAGATATGCAACATGTAGTGGGTTAAAAATGAAGAAGTATTAGACTAGTTACACATTATATGGGCAGTTCTTGATTTAATACTGAATATTATACACATAAGAAATGTGAAAATATTCACTGTCACAAACCAAGGGTGTCTTTTCTGTTCATTTCAGAAAACTGGATTTATTGAATATCTCTTTGATAGTGACTCCTGTTTAACAGTAGAAGAAGGTAACGGATTTCCTAGTGGTAAAACAATTTGAAGTAAAAAGCAACAACAAAAAATTATTAAAATTATAAAGTGTTGAACAATATCCAAAATTTTGTGTAATCTCATTTAGTGTAAAGTGGCAAAATATGTGTTGTAGTGTGGAAATCTTACAAAGACATATAGAATCCATTTAATTATGTCTGTGCATTAAACAATATAACATGGAAGTTTGTGTAAAGTCTATTTATATACGGAGGATCTACTGGAGCTTCATAATTTAGTGCATCCGTTAAATAGTTACTTAATGCAATTAAGTTGCTCTACTTGATAGGGCAGGCAGCAAAATTTTAATGGTCATTTGCCTTCTACGTTTTCCACTAGAGATGGAGCTTTTTAATAGGAAACACTGTGGGCAGAAAATCTGGAGGGGAGCAATGTACCATAAAACTGGAAAGCAGCTTGTCTTGCATCATTTGGTTTTCTGCAAATACTGCTTCATAGGTATATAGGAAAAAAGAAAAAATATAATAGGTTAATACCAGATTTTTAAAAATCTAAAGACCAGTTTGACAAATTCAGCTCCCAACCATATCCTAGAGAACATTTCCTCACAGAGAAAATGGCTGCAAGATTGAGGTAGCTGCGGTTGCATCCAATAGGCATGTACTGATTAGCATATGCTTAATAATATGCTAATTAACATATGCTTCATTCTAACAAAGTCACTCAGAGAGGTTATAGCAATGCTGATATTTTTTTACTGTGACAGAAACATGGGCACACTGGTTCTGCAGTTTTAAATTAATCAGTAAATATAAGAGTTAATACAAACTTCTGTTTTATAAAATTGAGACTATAAACAGTTGCAGTAGTTCTTCTTGCTCCCATTTGTTTGAAACTACAGTACCTAATTGTGTTTTTTTCTCATAAATGCCACTTAAAGTGATGCTTTATTGTCTTCATCTATGAGAGAGAACAATACATTTTAATTTGTATTTATATAGTTTAGACCTGAAATTTTATTTTATCTTTACATAACCTCTCAGGTCAGGCAATGTCATGGTGACGTTTTGCTATTCAGAATTCAGGGCTATAAAAATAACATTTTGGCCACAGTAATGTGACTGGTGATGCAAGATTTGTGGTTCTAAGAGGTATTATTTTCTCTCTGTTGTCACTTTCACCAATCTAATCATAAGAAGGCCATATTGTTTTTTATTTTTTAATGAATTTCAATGTCATTTTTCCTCATGTAATTTATATCCAGGTATATGATGCAGACATTAACTGGACGTAGAGCTCATCCAACTTTCACTGTAATCCCAAATCCTTTAACTGGTGGAGAACAATAGTACCTAAATCCAACTTTATCCTTTAGGAGATTGATATTCCTCAGGTTCCATCTGATGACAATAAAAAAACATGAGAGGCAGCACCAACTCATATTTCTGTGGGCAATGACTTTTAAAAGAAATCAATCCCTGTCTTTTTCAGGGAGCAGGTGTCCTTTGTCACTGGCTATCAGGATTATGCCATGTGGTTATGAAGAGGTGCATTAAAACTTGAGAGTACTGAGTGTTGGCAGGCCCCAGACTTTGAAATTTTGGGGAAAATAGCATGTGTTTTGTTGACATCCTTGATCATTTGGGATTTCTGAGATGTGCTCCCTCAACAGCATCCAGCAATGTTTTTTCTTGGCAACAGGACCAAAACTTCTACAAACAGGCCTAGCCAGGGCCTAGCCTAACCTTAATCTTAATGAAGCCTGTATAAAGAAAGATGGAAATTATGCTTTTACGGTAATTTATGTACAAATTTAGGAAAACAGGATATCTTTGTAGATATACAACTCTTTCCATAGCTCAAGGCTCATAAGGCTTCATTTTAAAATGATGGTGGTATTACCTTATATATTTTTTTCTTCTTCTTTTTTTTTTTTAATCAGCCCTGTGTAAACTTTGAGCAGTGTTCGAAGAAAGCGAAAATAAATACTCATCATGCTTGTGGCAGCTCATTAACCTACTCCTGAACTCATTTTCTTTTTGATATTTTCCTAATATTTGTGGGTATACAAAGGGGTATTGTTCATTCCAAAAATCCTTTTGAGACTACCTAACACTGTTTTACATGAAAGCTCATGAAGGATCTGTATTGCTTGCGGTGAGCAACGTGGCAGCCGTCAGAGAACATCCACCATTATAAGAAGTGCCTGTGCAGATATTCACTGTGAAGTACAATTGTTTCACATCAAAAAATTTTGGTTTGGGTTGGGTTTTCTTTTTGGGTTGGGTTTTAACTAGACAGTTTCCACAAAGTGTTTCCACAATAGACAGGTTTTTATACATCCATTTCTAAGGTCATTAAAATTTGTCTTGTACTATCAACAGACTTTTGAAAAAGCACTGGCCAACATTATAGTTACACTCTCTGGTTTTACTTTGTGTTTTTCAGCTCTCTTGCAAGATTCTTGTTTCCTTTCAATTCACACAAAATTTTTAGTAGAACTTTGGAAAACACCATATCAATCATTCCACCTCAACCACTCCTGTAATATGGGGTGGCTAAAGAACTTGAATTCAGATGTACATCTATTGGAACCATTGGAAGAACCATCCCATATACCAGTCTCTTCACAGACATACAGAAAGTTCTGCATTTCCACAGGTTTTCCACTTTTCCTACTGACTGGAAAACGTCTTAGATTTTCTTGCTTCAGATTGTAAATTAAGGAGTGGTAGAAAAAAATAACAACATTCTAATGTAAAAGATGGGGGACTTTTTTCCAAAGCTTGCTTCAAGCAGTGGTCTTACACAGAGGGTTTGAAGATCTGATATGCTTTAGAAAAATTTTCAAAAGTTGTGTGAGCAGAGGCAAGTAAGATAACTGGAAGAGTTTCCTTCTAGTTAATTTACCTAGAGACTTGTTTTAGGCAGAGTATGCATGTGATAATAGGCAAAGAGGAACAACATTGGACAGAAATGCTGAGGACTCAGTTTTCATCTCATTGGAAGGATGGCCAGCTGTGGAGAGGTCAGACAAGCAAGGATAAGGAGAGAAAATATTCACTGTTATTACAGAACTGTGCTTTGTCCATCCTAAAGTAGAATGAATCAGTAGCTGCACTTGGCCTTCTTCTGGTTGGGTTTCCCAGAGATCTCATCTATTCTGTCAGGCAGGCTTTGTTGGCAGAAGAGATGAAGGAAAGATGCCTTCCCAGAAGTTAGGAAAGTATGCATTATCCTTGCTACCTAAGAAGGTTCTGGATCAGTGCATGTTTGAGTGGTTTTACTCTGTTTCACTGGAATAGGATTTTTCTAATTTGATGTTCAGATTGCTGTTCCTTGTCATGGCATACGAGTCCCTTCCCAGGGGCAAGTTGCTGTCCATTACTGTAGCTGAATTTGGCTTGGTGCTTGAAAGCAGCTGAAAGGTACCAGGACATGAATTATGTCTTCTCCATAGCCATGAGGAATGGAACATTCATGACATGAATGTGTCACTGCTGAGAGAGTCCCCAAGACTTGCAATCTTTTCTGTCTCAGGTTAAAATGGTCCACCCAGGGAGTCTTGAGACCAGCACATGGATGCTGCCTCAAAACCCATGGAGCTACAGGGTCCTGCTGATCTTATGACCTCCCAATAGCTTTGCCCTTTCTGGAGAACCATCCCTTCATTAAAATTTTCATCTAGCAAACATACAAGATAACCATTTAATACCATAATACCCTTACTATCCAAATGTGGAATTGCTGCCTCTTGATGCAGAGTCAGAAATGGAAGGAGTAACTGTGAAAGAAGTGCATTTAGGAACTTGATTTCCTAATTCTGGGAAATAACTCAGTACCTGTCTTGCTGTCTCCCCTTAAATGGCAAATCCTTTTCAGTTCTTCCGATTAGAAAACAAGCAATTCTCCTTGCAAAGGGAGCTGTGATAGCTGGGACAAGTGTTTGAAGTGCTGTACAGAAGCATAGATGGGGAGGAAGAGAGCATCTTGTGGGCCTGGCATAAGAGAAACTTGCAAGCTTCAGGCTATCCAGCTGCCCAGGTCAGGATAAAAGGGAGCTGGCTCATTCAGGATGAGTGTCTACCATCCGAAGTTTGGCCGTATGGGACATAAAGGGAAAATTATTTAATTGGCCTTGGGGTGTTTCCTTGGTACTAAAAGGCAGCTGGCTAATTTGGGGAACCATCTAACTGTCTTTTGGCTGACTGATTCAGGAGAAATGAATTTGGACTCAAACCACCAAAAGATGTTCTTTCATATTTATAGCCTGGAGGTAACCTCATAGCTAAATAGCCATCTCTGATAATCTTTTTGATCTGGAAGTAGTTTAAAAAAAAAAAAAAAGTAAAGGGATTTTTAATTTTCATTTTTTTTCCCTGATGAAACATTTGGAGACTTGAATAATAATTAATTAAAGAGGCAATAAAAACCAGAAGGGAAATCTTTGGATTTCAGCTTTTAGGAACGTTTTTCCCCACAGACCAACAGCAATATTCAAGGAAGATAAGGTTAATTATCAAGAACACTGTTATAAATTTTTTACCTGTGTAGAGATAAAGGAAAATGCCCTGAGTGGCAACACTTCACAGAGGTGAATGTTTGCACTCCAGTACACAAATCACATGAGAACCACAGATTAACCTATAACTATGAAAGACAATAGGACTTTTCCCTTTGTAGTTATATTGGTGAGGCACAGAGGTCTTAGCTGGGGTGTCCAGAATCACAAGTAACTAAAGATGGATGGAAAACTCATTTTTTTGCTTCAGATTACCCCTAACCAGGGGGAAAAGGGACATCTGGGAGCAGTTCAAAGACTCCAGGTGCCCAAGAGTGCTCCACTAACCCTGAGAGAACAGCCAAACAGGTATGGAGTTGTTTGTTTCCCATCCTTACATTCCCCTGCTTTCCACAGGAAAGGACAGAAAGCACTTGGATGAGCAGGAGAGCAGAACCACTGACAGAGCAAGGGACACATCTCATCTCCATGCATGTGTCCTTCTCTCTCATTTTTCTTCTGCACATAAACCCAGTTATTTAGTGGCCTATTTTGCCAGTTTATTTGTAGTGAAATGAATTTGACTCAGTGATTCCCTTCCCTGAGTTATCTCCTCAGTGATACATTTACCACATGTGTTTTATGAGACTGTGCAATTAAGATCTCAGGATCTAAAAGTAATATACAAAAATCTCAGCTTTTGGCCTTCTCTAAAAAGTGTCCTGTGCAGATACACACTGAAAACTGACCCCCTCTCACATCTGCTTTCCAGAAAGAAAAAAAGGTTATTCTGAAAGTTTAAAATGGAACCATTGCTCTGTTTAACTTTGGCTTCAGAGGGTAACAACAAGCTGTTCAAGCACAGCTCTATTCTTGTTTTTCTGCAGTTTTGGTTAATATGAAGAAAAGACAGCACAATAGACAGCATATATCAGTACACTGGGAAACAGTGTAATCGAAACAGCTTATTGACTTCACAAAAATGGACAGTTTACTATAGGTTTCAGGTGTCTCCATTTAGCTTTGGTTCTGCATTGTGCACTTCAATAACTTAGAACATTTTTATTTTAACTTCTCGATTACTTCTTGTGGAAATTATGATGTACAAGTATTAACTACAGAACTTTAAAGTGTATCTAATTCAGATGGATTTTACTTATAAAGCAGTACACAATGCTAGTTCAATGCCATTTTTTCCTGTTAGTGAGTGCATATTTATAGTGCATTGCATTAGTAAATAACCACAGAACAAATGTTCTTTGTTCTCCATGAGAGAAAAATAACAACCTTGAATTAATCCAATTAAAAGACCAAGTCAATTAATTTGAATAATTATAGCAAAAAAATGGCAAAAGTATAGATTGTTTATTCCATTGTCAAGTTTTCCTTTATGCTCGAGTCTTAATTTTCACTTCTCGAGACACAATGAGTAGCACAGTAATTTAAAATTGTGCTTGCCATTTCTGTTCATTAAATGAACAATAAGAGAAAACTTCTAGTGGCTAGTATGTAGATGACAAATTCTTTAAAAAGAAAGATCTCAGACTATTTTATCATTCAAAGAAAGGTACTAAGAAGGCAACACATCAAGTGTAGGACATTAAGTATGAAGAGCAATATGGACAAAAGATAAAGCAGTGAAAACTGTCTCTGGCCTTGGAGGAATTTCTTCTGAAACATAAAATGAGAAATGCTGTTTAGAGAGGATGCCAGTTCCTATACATCCCCCTCAGTGTGTACCTCTGTACCTCACTGGGCGAAGGTGCTGCTTTTTAACAGTGCCTGCCTGGTCTCTCTTTCCTGGGGCAGAATTCCAGGGTAGTTCTGTTACTGTTCTTATAATATTTCAACTTATGCAGTGGATTTTAAGGAAATAGAGTATCACAGGACAGCATGCTGGTAACTGTCGTGGCTTTATTCTACAGTTTGTGTACTAGGAATAGAAAAGAAAAAGAGACTAGAGAAAATGGCTTCGCTGTCTACCATGGCTGCATATCTGAGGCAACTTTTTTGACCAGGTTTATTTTTTCTACAGGTGTCCTGCTCCCAGCACTTTGATATTCTTGTGCATCTGCAACAGCAACATATAGCATCCACCATGGAGCTGAAGGAGACAAGGAAAGCAAAAGATTTCAAAAACTGCTTCTACATCTTTCCTGGTCCTGAAAGAGAAAAAGACTGATTGAGATAGTCATCAGCTTCCTCTATGCAGATAAAGATGAAGCTTCTGGAGCTGAAGACATGAACCCTAAAAGAGCTTGAAGCTGAAGTGAGAGTAGCGAAAATCTGTTGGAGTAGAGTTGTCAGAAATGAGTCAGAACCACAGTTTTTGCCTCAAAATGCTTATGATTGACGCAGGAGGAAGTGGGTGAAGCTCTTCTGGATGAATATCGGCCTGAGTCCTTTTTGTCTTTAAAAGCAAGCTGAACAAACTTCTGACTTCTCAGATTCAAATGTTAGCCCTGCAGGGAGGACTTATGTGAAAAATGCTGCTGGGAAATTACTGGCTATTCTTTTACACTGCCTGAAAAAAGGAACCTAACACACATCATTCTTCCCTCCTTGCCGGCCTTTCAGGTAAAAACCTGGCTATTAAAGCAAAATGGGAGCTTTGTCATTTTTTCCAGTGGGGTGGGGTTTCAACCCTTGGCTTTGTGTTATGAAATGTATAGAGCAAGTGGTTTTTTCAATGATTCAGGATTTGAATCTTTCTATATGACAAATATTTTTTATTCATAGCACTTTCTATTCTGTTCAGAAAAGATATGCGCTCTTGAATGAGATTTTTTTTTCTGTTTTTCTCAGAGACAGGATAATCAATGGAGATGAAGATTCATTTCAGTATATTTTAGCTTCCCTAAATCTGAGGTATTGCACGAATAGTTCGGTGCCTAATGTGAATTGGATCACTGAAGAGCTCTTCCATTTTTTTGCAGCTCTTCAAAAAGATCTCTCCCTGTTTAGAATGTAAATTCCAGAATTCAGAGTATAAAACTGATTTATTCAGAGATAAATAATTTAAACTCTTGTCTGCTAGCTGTGGAGGAAGACAACCAGTAGGACCACTGTAGTTCTAGATATGGTATTTAAAAATATTTTAGAGCCTGAATCAGAAGTGACATGGAAGTTCCTAGCAAGAGAAAGGCAGTAGAGCCATGAGTGGCTATGAAAGAGAGTGGAGAACACAGAAATTGCAGATTAAAAGAGAAATTAAATCTATTTGTAGAAGAAGTATAAGAAAAGCATCTTCTTGAACTTGTGAGCAGTCGGTTAAACAGAATTTATGGGATATTGGATGATTTCTGTAAGTAAAATTTTTCATTAAAAACCATGTAGTGGGTCCATTCAAAAAAGGAACATTTTGTACTTGCTCTTTTGTTCAACTTCGTAAGTACAGGTGACAGAAATAGTGTGTTACTAGACATAAACTAACAGGGAACAGGAGGGATGGGGTCTGCTTCAAGGAGGGGACCAGGAATAGGGGCAACCCAGGCACTAGGAGGGCCTTGCCCTCACCCTCCAGCCCCTGATTGTTGGTTTCCCTTGGCAGCACCAGGAAACTGTGGTTTAGATTTTATCAGCAATGTTTCACTTGCAGCCTTTTCAAAACCTTGTTGACTTAACAAGATTCAAAATTGTTTTTCTGTGATGATTTTTTCAGTTAACTTCCCATGGAAAATTTGCTTTTCTTTCTTTGCATCTGTCTTTAGAAAGTTGAAAAACAATGGTAAGAATACTAGGGTAGCAATATAGACTATTGTAACTGTGATGGCTTTATAGGACCCGAGTAAATACATTTTCATGCTCCCTTTGTAAAACATAAAGAGCATCATACAAGATAAAAGAGAGGTGCTGTATGATACACAAGTAGGAGGGCTTCTGAATATTTCAAGTAGTTGCAAATTTTAATAGTAGCACTTTAAGCACTGAAAAATGTATAGTAATTTCCCATATTTTAGTTGTTGATGCACAGAATCATCATGATTCACAGGAGTTCACAATTTGATATTAACACTTCAGTTGTCTCAAAAGGAATTATCTCTCTTTCTGCATTTTTTTCAGCAGATTTAAAAGTGCTAAAAGTGCACACATACCTTTGATTTTACAAAATTTACTGTGTAAAATGGTAACTGGTTTTCCAGACAGTTTTGCTGATTTTTCATACTAAGTCAAATGAAGCCAAATCCAAAACAGAATGATAAAAAGATATCGTTTCCCTCAGCAGGGTCTTTCCAACAACCTGCTATCCTCAAAGATATTAGAAAAGTAGAAGTCAGAATGTTGGTCTCAAAGCCAAGTGGAAGATAAATAGCTTCTTTTCAAACCATGTGAATCGATAAGAATATTTAAGGAGGTTTATTTTACTTAAATCTGGATTGATAATGGATTAAAACGAGGAACCAAAGGTGCCAAAGAACTTTGGAAAAAACAAGTAAATTCTTGATTTCACCTTTAGGAACTCTAAAAACACTTCTAAAATTATGACTCATCAAGGTATGAGCTGTATTTGACAATCAGGCACCTTGAATACTTCATGGTGATGGGTTTTAAAGAGCTATTGAAGCAGAAAGTTTTTCTAGTGATTCCTTAAATTTTAGGAATTAGTTAGTAATGAAGCAAAGAATGGCAATATATTTGCCTTGTTCAAACTAGGTTGTGTCAAAGAATCTCATTTCCTGATTGATAAATGTTCTTTAACTGATGTGTAAGAAGAAAATGTCATTAAAGCCCATGTTTATTGAATCAATTATGAATAGCTGACAGATCTCATGAGTGTGAATATATTGCCAAATGATGGAGGATTTTCATAAAATAAAAATTTATACATTGGCAAAGAAGATATGAGGTTTACTCTTATAAAATAAGAGCACATTTTATAATTTCATGTTTCTGGACATTATTTCTGAATACAGTGAGTATAATATATAAACAGATAGATATGTTTATAAGTTCTTAGTGTGTTTTTGCCATAAATTTTTTTGCATGACACTTGTTTATGTAATGGAAAAGAGGAATTATCTAGTCAAGACCAATCAATTTACGCCACAACAGTGTGTTTGTCTGAGATGTGAATAAAATGTGTATTGATTTGTGTCTGTAAATTTCAGAAGGAACGAGAAATCGTGATGGATGTTATGGATGCTAAAAGAACTACATGAATTATTTGAAAGGTGAAAAAAAATAATTGTTTAGACTTTTTAATTAGCTTGGAATAACCAAAATAAGATTGAAAAGAGTTTGGTCTGAGTACCAAAATATCTTCCAGAGAAAAACACTCAGTAATTTTTCTGAAGTTCAAGAGGCATGCATTTAAATAGAGAAAGGAGACCAAACCAAACCGAAATCCCCAGAAAGATAGCTATTTTAAATATAGCTATTTATCAAGAGGAATGAAGAAGTTAACCACTGAGAAAAGTCTATATATCTTTGGTATTCTCAGATCAAAACATAAAACATTCATAAAACTTAAGACAACCTAGCACAAACTTTTTAAGACAAATATACCAGGTTCAATGCAGGAGTAACTGGATGAAAACAAACATCCTGTAGACTGCAGAAAATGAGCCTAGCCACTCATAATTGTCAATATTTAGTCTGTATCAGAACAGTTACCTCCTGATAAGTCTCAGCTTTGAAGTGTTTTAGTGGTGTAGTGAAACAAATCTTGGCACTTCAGCCCCTAATGGCCTCCTGAAAGCTCTTTTACAGCCCAGGTGAGGATTCCCAAATCAGCTCCCAGTTTCTGTAGCCTCACACAATCAGTGGAGTAAGAATTCCAAATAACAGAAACAGATTAAAAAATCTGTCAGTATGTTAAAGCCACATATCCCACAAAGTATTTGCTTTCCATATTTATGAAACTCTGATCCATTTGGTTGTTAGCTTGTGATGTCTGCCAGAAATGCTAGAGAACACAGGGAGCAGAGTTAAAACCGTGTAATAACAGGCCACAGAAGAAATCCTGGTGGGCCAAGGTAGTTGTTGAAAGGCAATTTGTAGAAGAAAATTAGTTTTCCAGAAAATAAATGGGAAATTGATTCTGTCAGTAGAAGAAGACCTGATTGTTTATTTCTTGTTTTGGGTAACCCTGGGTAGCCTGAGTAACATTATTCATAGAGATTCCATATAAAAGAGGAGGAAAAGAAAAAGGACAGTTTTTTTCCTCTGGTGTACATGTTGCAATGTTCCTCTACAGTTACTAATTAGCAATATATTTTGTTTTGAGCACAGGTTTTCCACCAAAGGCTTGTGAGACAGGAGAATTAACAGATTTCTTCAAAATAGAGACCACTAAACTCCAAGAGCCCACGGGAAATTATGAAAACTGCTTAAAGAGGTACCTAAAATCTAATTCTCTTGATAAGCCTTTTGAATCATTTATATCTGGGCCAGGATCATGACAGTAATCTCTACACATTTAAAAACTGCTGACATTTGTGATGTGACTCAAAGATCTATACAGGTGTATCCATCAGAGTTCAGCTTTGTAGTGGAATAGGGGGTTAGATTTCCTTGTGAGATTATTGCATTATTTTAGGTAGTTGTATTTGTAAAAACAAACTGAGCTCTAGTTCTGCTTTCAGTCCTGGTAGCACCAGGAATCAGAAACTGTGAAGAGGCACAAAGCTGAAACATGATAAAATAAGCAAAACAGAAGAATCTCAAGATTTTTTTAATGTTAATTTTCAACTAGCAGCACTGTTTACTGAATGAGTCTTCACAGTTTTGTGGGATTCTTTTCCCACCTCATAACATTGCTGTTATCCTAATTAGTTGTACCCAAATAGTGGATAATCAGGAACTATGTCGTTATTTAGAAAGCTCAGGGTTTTTTCCTAAGGAACTCAGCTTTCAAAGAGTTGTTAAACTCAACATTAGCAAATTACAAAGAAATCTAAAAATCTTACATTCAAGTAGTTGTGAAAGTCATCTATAAAATCTATCATATTCTGAGAGATTTTTTTTTCAGGATACAATCCAGTATTTCTTTGCATTTCCTAGAGATTTTCATTTCTTCAGTTGGTACACTTTTAGTACAAAATGGAGATTGGTGAAGAAAGACAGTAAATATGTTTCAACTCAAACTTTTTATTCAAGGAATTTATCTTCTATATGTGAGATGCTAGTTTTGAGTCTCTAACCTGATCATTTAAAACAAGAACTTGTATCAAAATCTCTTACACCGGCGTGAGAGCTACAAAGGCAAAAGAAGGTATGGCTTTAAGTAGCACGTGAAAACATGAAGCAAGTAAAAAAATGCAGCTGTACAGTCTAGTCTGTCAGTAACAGAAGCATTTCAGTGAGTGCAAGAATGAGTGTTAGTTGGATCAATTACTCATGCAGCTAATTCTTTTAAAAGCAAGAAACCTGTCAAAATAGGGCTTTAAAAATTAATGAGGCTTCCAAATGAACAGCAACATGGAGGTTTCTAAAGACAAGTGGCGTAATTTGAAAGATATGTCAAAGGTGAGCAACTGCTTAAAAAGAAAGGAAGTAAACAGATCTATAATAGCTACCATTTAGATACACTGGAGAAAAACAAGATTGAAGTGCATGTCTCATTAACTCAGTATGCCTCCAGTCCGGGTGAGAAGACAATAGAGTTGTTATCTTACACAAATAAATGAACTTGTTTCTGTAATTACTTAGCTATTATTTTTGCAGAAGAGGACAAGAAAGGGTGACCACAAAGAAACAGAAACAGTGCGTTCTAAAACTAAGGCATTCCAAGAAAAACAATGTAAAGATTAATAATATTCTGAAGGTACTGTGGTACCTAAAGTTATCACTAATTAAATAATCCAGCCTGACCTGATCAGCAAAGTGCATTGAGGGATCAAACTCACTGGAAAACAATAGACAACTGAAATCTACTATAGTGTATCTCAACTAATTGTGATAGCATTTGCAGATGAATAAGTCATGGTCTGAAGACATGGACATGAGGAACCCACCAGTCTTTTGCTAATAGTAGTAGTAACAATAAACAGCTAAATGCTGCTGGGTGCAACTAAGGTCTGTGGGTTCAGAATCTGTCCCTATCAGCAGCAGAGTTCCACTGACTTCAGAGTTGTTATCTTTCGCTAAGGTCCTGTGGTAAGATTCCATTTATTCTCCTAGTAGACTCTCAGTATCCAAATGCATCTATTTTTTCTTAATTTTTCAGTCATATTTTTTCATTTGGGTGCCCTTCATTTACAGACATAAATGACCTACCATGCTTTCTGTTGACCAGCTATATCCATAATTGTTTCTTTTGGTTCCATGGCTGTGTATGCAAATTCTGTAAAACCTCTGTAGTGAGAGTTAACTCATTCATATACCTAACTTGCAGCACATTGTCAAGAACATGCTTTTAAAGCTTCTGCATAAGCAGCAGAGTTTTGAAAATCAAACCATAAACCAAGGCAATTAAAATCAACCTGCTCTAAAATAAGTAGCTTAGAGCAAGGTTCATTAAACAAGTATCAGAAAGCTGGTATAAAAATCTTACAAATTCAAGCAGTGAAAAATAATTCTAAAATCACATTGAAACTCACAAAAAAAAAAAAAAAGAAAATATGTAAGTTGTTCTTTCTTATTTCAGTTGGGCTTCAAAAGTCATTTGGTCAGTGAGATTTGACAATATCCCCTGGGAAGAAAAACATTCTTTTTTATTTTTTTTTAATTCAGAATCAACATGTAAATATATTTTAGTTGTAGATTGGGGGTTCTTATTATTTTAAAGCTCTTTCTTGAGTCCTTTTAATACTTCTACTTGTTACTAGAATTCTGTTCTACTATCTTTGCTGAGGACCAAGTAAGTTTTCTTGAACATAGAAGAGAATCTAGATTATCAGTTTTGGGTGTAGACTTTGATTTCTTACTTTCCAGTATCTAGCAGGTTAGTTTTCAAGATTTGAGTATGCAAAAATACAACAAGGTATGCATATTTATTAGGATACTAAAGACAAAGCCCATGATGAGCAGGCTAAAGAGATATTTCTTAGTTTACCTCTCAGGCTGGAACTTCTCAAAATTTTGTGGGAACTGCTGGTCAACAGCAAAAGGGCTCTGATCTTAATTTTGTTGAAACGCATTATTTCTCTGTTGTGCTGTTGTTACTATTAACAGTAAAGTAGTATTAGAGTGAAGCTCAATAGGAACAGCTGCTTTTTAGTTAAAACTCCATCCCTTTCCATACTGCTTATGGAGTTTACCTGAAGCAATCACTGAATAAGTTTCATAAACATGCCATGAGCTCCTAACTAAATCAACAGCATGTCTTCCATACAATCAGAGAAGATGGGGCTAATTTGACTAAAATTGAGCACCTATATGTTACATTCTCAGTCTAAGATGTATTTACAGTCAGTATAATCTAGTGCACAATTCAAGCCTTCTTAAATTAATCAGCTAAAAGAAATCAGGCACATCTTTTGAAGAGCCATTTATTTCCTTTGACTCTAAAAGGAAAGTAAATACAGTAAGCAATGCACAGCTATGAAGGATACGCCTAAAATTATCATAAATTTGGCAACAGTAGAGTTGGTGCAGTGTTGACTGAATGCTGTGGAAGTGACCTGGCAAAATTCCTGTTTCAATCAGGCCAGCACTAGATCAGATGTGGCTTTGTGAGCCTCAATTGAGCCTTGAAAGCATCCAGGGGTGAAGGTTCCTCACCTCCTCTGCATAACCAGTCCCACTGGCAAAGAAGCCTTTCTGATGCCTGATCTGAACTTACCAAGTCATAATGTGCACTACTGCCTCTTGCCACTGCCATTTTGCCATGGATTTCTTTTAGCTTTTACTTTTTTATCATAAAACTGTTTCTAATCTTTACGTAAGCGAGATTGTTCTTCCAGTGATGTTCCCAATATAAGTGAAAAAAGCTGTCTCCCTGAAAGTTGCCAATAAATGGCTGTTTTGCAGAGTATTTGTTTTTTGAGACAAAAAAAAAAATGTTTTGAAGTGACAGACAAATTCTAAACCTGGGTAATACAGTTATCAAATCCTTACTGAGCCCCATTTTTTAAAACTTAATAGGCTGGATCCTTCAAAGGCTGCACTGAACAAGCTTGAATTTTGACAGGATCTTCATTCTGAAATTATTGTTCCTTTCCTCAAAAGGAAACAGTCTGCTTTCTGCTTTCTTGTCACTCTGTTACGTTTTTGCAGCGGTACTGGTGTTAGCAAGTAATAATATACAGTAAATGTTTCAGTACGGGGGTGTATGTCACAGCCACATAACAGTTATTATATTTGACTGGTATGGGAAGGAAAATATTTGGAAAGCCATTAGTTACTCCATTTTCAAGCCATAAATCTTTGCTTTAGAGTTTTAGTGTGTAAGGAAGAAGTACTGGATACAATTCTAGGTATATTCTGTCTTTCACTGATTCGGGACAAGAGGTAGCACTGTCTTTTAGGTCAAATAAGTTGTATTTGTTATCTATAGGGAAAACCACTTAATGATAGTAGGAAATTTCCACAGTGTAAATTTAATTGACCTCCTTTTCTTCAGGCTGCTTGAATTTCTGCTATTCAGTGAATGTACTTCAACTTTTTTTTTTCAATATAAATGTAAGATACAAGAAGAAAAAATAATAAATGTATGCATTTTTGATACTGGGGGAGTCAAATATAGACAACATAGTTCTATCAAAATATAAACCATGATTAAAATTATCAAAAGAAATGATCCATATAGTTGTAAAAAATAGCTGAAGTTAGGTACCATGACAATTAACTTCTCAAATATTCACTAAGAACATTGTGGCAAATATGTGACTTGGTTACTGGTACATGGGTTCTGGCTATTTACTGTTAGTACAGATTATGATGAAATTTATCAATAAGAATTAAAAAATCATGGAGAAGAGTTAATTTTCATTCTTTTTCACCTGACAAACAGAGAATCATAGAGTGGTTTGGGTTGGAAGGGACCCTAAAGATCACTTAGTTCCAACTCCCCTGCCGTGGGCAGGAACACCTTCCACTAGACCAGGTTGCTCAGAACCCCATCCAACTTGGCTTTGAACACATTCAGGGATGAGGCATCTGTGTTTTTAATTTCCTTCCTGATTGTGCTGAATTATATTTATTTTAAAAGCTGATTAGATATCACCACCACAACCTAAAAAAGGTAAAAATAGATTTGGAGACCATAACTGTCAGAAAATGCATCATTAGCAGGCTAAGTTAATCACAGTGCCGTGGCATACTATCTTATGACCACAGAAAATTTGCCTCTGACACACTATTTGATAATCCTGCTTTCCTACAATTTCTGCTTTTGTTCCTCTCAGGAGAAGATATGAAAGCTAGTATAGGCACTACTGCTGAAAAAATTAATTTCCTTCAGTTAAAAAAAAAAGAGTTTTGTTACATTTTTTCAGTGTGTGTAGGTATAAAGTGTATATTATTCAAAGCAACTATAAAGAGCAATAGACATAAATATTCCATTTGAAGGGAGCAATGTTGCCAGCAGAGGTGGAGAGTGGATAATTTCTTGGCTCTGTAAAACCACTGGAATGGCCAAACCACTTGAGCTAAAAGAGAAAGGGAAGAAGCAGGTGCCAAATTGGCACATAATTGTTCTCTGTTTGAGCAAATGAGAAGTAACATCCAGAATGTGTATCCAAGAATACCCTCCAGAATAGCTCTCTGGTATCACTTCTGGTCCAGCTGCACAGCTGTGTCCATCTCTTTTTGAAGTGGAATCATAGGTATTAATGCAACATTTTTCCCATAGTGACAACTTTTGCTTCTGTCCAATAATTAGGGACTATAGATTGTGGTTCAGTGTTCAAATTCTGTTTTATTGATAACATGAGGTTTTTTACATCACAGATAAACAAAACACATAGAACAGCAGGGTACATTGCACATAATGTGTTAGGAAAAAATTCGAAATGACAGTTCTTCAGTTTTTCTAGTCCCTCATAGTAGCATCCAATTAATTTCCTTAGGTATTGGTTGTCTCCATTCTTAACTAAGGAGATAACAGGAAACTCGATCTAAGTGTTTCATTTTTTCTTGACCGTTCTTAGGCACTTTTCCTATCACTAACTAGAGTCAGTTTCTAGACAGTTGTAGAATTAAAAAGGCTTTATTCTAGTACATTTTCTAGGATAGAACAGGACAGATTCTCATCAATCCTTTCCCCCGACTGCTAGCACAATTCCTACATTTGTCTTTTTCATTATTATCTTCATCATATTCAGACTCAAAAGTTACACCCTAAAAGATAAAACTTTTGCTATACAATCCTTCAATGTATTTTCCTCTCCCTTTTTCTCTAAATATGTTAGTACTATGTACTGTAAGAAGGAAATTTTATGTTTAAAAATACTGCAACTACATGATCAGGGAACACTCTATTAGAATGTGAAATGTAAATTAACAAAATAACAGAAGTAGTCAATAGCTTGTAGTGGGCTTGTAAATGAAATTGAAAATCTGGGTATCACAGGACATTAAAAACTTTAGACTGCAGCCATCTAGATTTAACATTTTGTTTCAATTGAAAATTCCCATAAAAGTTACTGTAACATTTGGAGGTTTAGGATCATGAGTAGAAGGTATTTAATAGCAGAGTGTCATTAAGCCATTAAAAATATATTCTCTGAGGGCAAGAGGGACAAGACTTTCTCAAAGGAAGTGTACAAACTCTGATCTTCCCAGGAGAAGTTATGGGAACCAGGAAAGTTGTCTCCTGGAGTTTGCTAGGACAGCAAAACAGCAGGAAAAATCACCTGTGCCAGAGAAGGTGCTGTGGCATCCAGATTTAAAGGTATGAAGGAGTCCTGACCAGTCAGGTAAAATTCAAGGCCCCTAACAAAGAGTTTTTCAAAAGCCATACTTCTATTGGCTTTTATGGCATGAGGGGGAGTTCCACGTTCCTCCCCTCTCCCCGCCCACCAGGAATTCTTAAAATATGCTTCTTGTGTTTGTGTTGGGGCATTCATGAACCAAAAGTTGTCCTTAAAAGACATATAAGCGGCAGAATCTTTGGCAAAACATTGCCCAAGTAACTTGTCTGACACTTCTAAATGTTCTGAAGGAGAGGAGTTATGTAGATCAGAGGGGATAAAATTCAGTGTACCAGTCTTCAGCCTTTTTGCTCACACTGACAAAGAGCAGAAGTTTGGATCTCAAGCTTAACTGGGAGGAGATCAAACTAATGCAAATAATATATAGATAAGTAGATAAAGACAATATATGCAAATATATATATAGTCACAGATGCACAGGACATTCATGGATTTTTGTAGGTCTGCTGCTGCCTTTTTTACCCTCAGAGCTGAGTTTTGAGTCAGTATTTTATACACATTTTCAAGAGAAAGTATGAAACCCAGAAATATTAAAAATTCCTAATGTTCCTTAAGTAAGGGGAAAGTGTCTATTTTAGGCTTTACATTAGTGATTTGGTTTCAGAAGTCGTTGGCTGTAACCATGCAGAAATAAATGTGAACTTTTTCCTAAGTAGCTATTAGCTGAAAACTATAATAAAGGAACTTCTGCCATAAAGCTTATTCTTAGGAGCACATATTTGAAATAGGAAAACTTTTACACAATAGTGTTTTCTAAGTATAAAAGCAATTAAATGACAATACAGTTGTTGTAGATTTACTATCGATGTATGAAGAATGTACATGTCAGTGTACCTATTGCAGTTATTTACTTACTTCCAAATTAGCTATTTATAATGATTAAACAGAGTTTTATTGAGCCCCAACAATCCAGAGTAAGTAATACTGAAGTGGTTGTTGATATATGGCTTGGTAGTACCTAGAATATTGTATATGTCAGATACACAATATCTGTATATGCTGGGTTGAAAGTAAATCATGATTGCCTTTATTCCCTCAGGAATCTGCCTTAGGAAATGGACTGCATAAATGATTACTTGGAAAGAAATCAACCTATTTAGTAACCTTTGGAAATTACTCATTTCTGTGGTAATTTTGCCTAAAGAACTATAAAGGAAAAAAAAGGCATATATTCAAATATGTACATAATTTAAAACTCACAGAAAAATTCATATTCTTATTGTTTTTAGTCAGTCAGGTGGAAGAATAAGAAAAGGCAAAGTGTGTTATTAACCATTCCTGTAATTTACAGTAGTCCAAGGCAACAGCACGTAAATGTGGAGAAAAGGGAATACAATAAATGGGAAAGATTCTTGCATTTATGACAGAACTGCTGAGTAACACCTGAGGTATGATTGCATGATGAAGTGTTTGATTTTAGTAAATACTTGCAGGCCTTAGTCTTGCAAACAAGTATATACACTTTTTTCCGCCTCAGTGACTGGCTTGACAGGCTTTCTTACTAAGAATAGTGTGAATGAGTGCTGAAGGATTGGACTGAAAGCGGATCATTATGTGCAGATAGCTAATGATCTTATATGGTGATGAGAATTAGTGTTGTTTCATTATTCTGCTTTCTGTCTCTTTTATCTGTGTTTAAAATGAAACTCAAAACCTGAAGTACCATCAGGATAAACTGTGAAATATAGTCTCTCTTTGGAAATTAAAATGTGATTCTTTTAATAATATAATTAACAAGTGTTGTGTAGTGGCTGATGTTACAGTGTCCTTAAATTAGAATATGGGTAAAAGTGAAATTATCACCCTTTTGCTGGGTACCTTTTAGCAAACTCTTCCTAAATAGTAGGATTAGATCTCTGAGATTGGCCCTTTTTGTAGGTTCTATAGAAATGTTAGGGAGGTTTTAACCCAAAACTACCGTGAAGGTAGAGGAGATGTTGGAAAGCGAGATAAACAAGAGCAATATATTGTAACTATTACTTAGTAGCCCACTGATAATCATTGCATTCAATTTTAGGTTAGCAGGGGCTATTCTGATAAAATGAAAGAAGAAAACAGAATAAATAAATAAAATAATGCATGCAGCCCTTTTTGTTCAGAAACAGAGCAATGAACAAGCAAAAAGGAATCACCTAAGAATGTCAGGGTAGCACATCAGATTTCATCTTCATTAAATAGAAATTGAAGTTGCTATGATTTTCTGACAACCCCCATGCATGGAGCTGAGAATCTGACTGGTGCTCCTATGGAGGAATTATGCTGTGCCTGATAGTTTTCCCTATACCTTTCTCTATAATGTAACCTCGTGTTACAACCAGAAAATATTCAGAATTTATTCCTTCTTTCTTCTAATAATCCAAGAAATTAGATTATTAAAATCTTCTACTATCGTTATAATAAAGACAAAGGTACTTCCATCATTTTAAACCACAGCCACAAATTGAAAACCCATAATATGGTAACTTGAAGAGCTCCAGGCTTTAAGTTGTATCTGTACTGGACACAGCCAAATTACTATTTCCAGACTTTATGAAGCTCTCCAAGTGATAAATGTAGCTCCTCCATTCAACTTCTATGGAAGTGAAGTATTCCAGAGTGTTCATAGCCCTTGGTTGCCCAAGCAATCAGTGGTAACAAGCTTCCATGCCCACCTGGCAAAGTCTGCTTCTAAGGGCAGAAAGACAAAACAACACCTCCAGTTTTAGTATTAATTATTTTCATTATTATTGTTATGTGTAGAATAATTTGAAAAAATATTTTGGCTTTATACTTTCTTATATTATTATGGCAACACATAATGATACACACCAAAACCTAAAGATCTTGTTTTCTTTTTTGGGGAATGTAGACGATAATTATTAATCTCTTCAATAACAAAAAAAATACCCAAACAATAATAAGCAAAAATGTATTTGTGTGGCTGAATATGTAATTTTATATACTTGAAATAGTACTGATACATTTGAACACTCTGTTTTTGTCTTCTTAGCCCTTGTTTTGCAGAAATTTGGAGACAATATTGTAAACTAATAATGAAAACCCTTCCCTCAGGCATTGTCCTCAATATTTTTTGCTCTTTAGCAATCTCTTGGGTATCCTAAATGTGTGTAGGAGTCAGCTTTTGATGATTTTTTTTTATTTCACTTAATTTAGTTCAGTGCTTTTGAGCTGCAGATAAACCTCCAGCATTGGAAAAAATCTGGAGCAACGAATTTGAAAATGTAGGTATACATGACATGAAAAATATTTTCCTTTGTTTGTTCTATAGCTCCTAGTCAATACATTCATTTTCCACCCTACTGTTTCATTCATTATGAGAGAGAATATATCGTCATTTTGTATTTCATTTCAGTTAATACTCCTCATTTAACCTATGTCTGGAATACTGATATAATTCGGTAAGTTCTCTGTATGCCATCCTATTTCACATAATATTTTTTTAAACAGGATCGATGACTTTTATTAAAAAAACAAACTTACAACCACTCAAAAACCTGAGTGCACAGTTTACTCATGATGTAGCACAGCATAATTCTCTCAGGCATGACATGATGCCCAGCATTAGTGACAGCAACACGACATTCCCCATACATTCTCCCTCTTTACATCTGTCATCCCTACTGCGAAAAATGAATACTTGATGAGGAGAGGAGGGGGAAAGGCTGACAAATAGACAGCTCACACTGCAGAAGCTTCTTGACAAACTCCCAGAGGGGGGATGTGTCAAACCTCATGTCATGATCTGCATCAGTAGCCAATGCACTACACACCAGAGGGGGGAAAAGTCAAATCTATGGATATGATGGAAGATTATTGCTTTACTGTCTTTTTGTATCTTTCACTGGGATGGTGGATCCATCCAATACCCTTTATCTTGCAATTAAAAATCTAACGCTTTTGGGGAAGGTTTTTCTCCATTTTGTAGATTTCTTTTTTCTCCGTTTTGTAGATTTCTTTTTGTGCTCATTCAGTGTCTAATGAAATGAGGACTGATCATATGAACCACTGATCGTGTGAATAATAAAGTCCAGGGAATAGATCTGAGTTACACAAATAAGTGCTCTGTCAAAGATAATTTCCAGTTGTTCTGTCAAGCAGCATCTTCTGAGGCTACAGGTTAAAAGGTTTTTTTAAAAAGAAATGTCCTTCTACAAGGGCTGGGTGAAGACAAATTGAGAAACTAATCATTACCATGAGAGAATCTAATTTGTTATAACTTCAATAAATTTCCAGTCATTTTCTCCCACTGCAGCTTTCTGGTTCCCTACTCCCCAGGCTTATCATGAAGGTTTTAGAATTTTTAGTTCTCTGCATCATGTTTGAATCTTAAGAAAAGTCTTATATAATGTGATGTGAATCCTCACAAAGAACTGAAGATATGACTGGACTTGGTCTCCATTCTTTCTCAACTGTTTTCACCAAAAGATGTGGAGAGAAAAAAAAAAATGCAATCAAACAGAGCATAACGTGTTGATTTTCTTCGCAGAAATGCTCTTCTCTTAAATGAATTTCAATGCAGAATGAAAGATTTCATCACGTTCCTCATTTTCTGAAGAATTGGTGTGATTCAATTTTGAAACAGCTTTTCTGACAAAAGTTCAGAAAGCAAGGATAGTCGCATCATTCAACCTCTGTGTACACTCTTTCCTCACTTAAACCTGTCCTATTTGCCTGCCCCTGCTTCTTGTTCTGTCATAGGCAATAATTAGTAATAGCTCAGGAATGTTTCTCTCTCATAGGTTTACATTAATTTCAGTAGATTTATTTTCTGTGGTTTGCAGGACCTCCCGTCACGCCTTAATGATCGTTCAAAAGCAGTGCAGTGTTTCTGGTTGCACAACATGGTCAGCATAAAAAGGCAACCTTTTTTCATTAAGTCTACGCAGCAGATAGTCCAAAGACATTTCTCATGGATTGTTGCTAAAGGCAAAATGTACTTTAATGGCAAACTGGGTTATTGAAACGTTAGAAAGATACAATTACCCAACTATGTCCTCAACCATCAACTGTTCCATGACAGGCAGCCTTGAAACTAATCAAGTCTGTGCTGATGTCGATAGAAAGACGCTGAAGGGCTATCCCAAGAAAGAATCTAGTAATAAAGTAGCAATACAAGGAATATTGTAGTTATTCATTATGGTATCTGGCAGCAGGTGTTTTATGATTACTTTTTACACCCAGGAAATCAAGAACATCCAACCCCTGGAGTTATCAGAAATGTTTCTTTTGCTGTGGTGTTGTACTGTGCATTCAGAGCTCTCTCCAAAAACTTATCATCTTACTGAAACAGGCATTACTGGAGTGAGCATTTAAATTCAGACTCACATAAAAGACAATGAACTATTTATAAAACTATAAAAAAGGAGAATGTAAAGGAAGAAGATAATGAATCATTTGTGAAAATGAGCTTGGCTGCCATGACTTCTAGTCTTGTTAATGTCACCTGTGCAGGCAGAATTAAGATTGAAGATGTTGGTGAAGGAAAAGAATCTTAAGGTATTTGAGGGTCTAGAAAATTGTGTTAGCCAGCTAGTGAACTTATATGTGGAACTGGGGCAAGATTTACAGGTTCATGACATCCATTTTTAAAAACCTGTATAGAACAATTCCCTTTGCATCCCTAAACAAAGTCTGAAAAGACAGCACTTGAAAAAGGTCAGAGAAGACTGGAGGGAAAGAGTGCAGAGAGTTCTGATGCATAAGAAATACAAGTGGAACTAAAGAGCCCCACATCTTAGGGAAGCCCCCAGACCAGAAAGCAGTCTCATCATCTGCATATGCCAGTTATCTGTGAAACCTCAACAGAAATGGATTATGCAGAAATAGCAGTATGACAGCAGAGTTTGCACCACTGGCCTTTCTATGGCACAAACCTTTGTGGCTTGGTTGTGTTTTGAGTATTTTATGTGACCAAAATTCTGTTCTTCCTTATGGGTGAGAGTGAGTAGGTGCACCACTCTTAAGAGTTAGGATCCTATTTGGGTAGTGATTAATACATTGTTTTCCTAAGAGTGTCTGGCTTTGAACGTAATGAAACAATTGTTCAGGTATTTGTGAAAATGCCAATTGAATTGGGAAGCAATTTAACCACTTCCCCCGGGAGCCCAGATGCTCCATCTGTCTGTCCAGGAAAACATGTGGTTATGGTTATAGTTGCCAATGTTGTCCAGTTCTCCATATGTCACCATGGTGTCATTGGGGTCATTTCACTGTGCTGGGAATCCACATACCTTGAGATAAATTTATAGCCATATCAACTGGGCGCTGGCTTTGGAGCTGCTACTGAGATGGGACTTAGGACTCAATAATTTACTGCATTTTTTTCTATTGATTTGTGCAGTACTTGGTTTGTTCCAAACTGAATTACCTGCAGCATTGTTTGTTTCCTCGTACTGTGTAAAAAGACAAAACCAAAATGAAACCAAAATCCAAAATAAATAAAAAAACCAGCTCTAAGTGAAGTTTTCCCTGAATTCATCTGTGTGGTTTCATGCAGTGAAATTTCCCATCTTGAAAACCACTTGCAGTTCTGGACTCAGGGGATTGTTAAGGCAGAGAGAAGAAGATATAAGAGCAATTAGTGTGATTGAAGGGATGGAGTAGCTTTACCAAGTGAGACTGAAAGGTCTTTGTTTGGAGAGGAGAAGGCTAAGAGGGCGTGTGTCTCAGGTTTATAGAATCATGAAGGTAGTAGATAAGGTGAATGCGAAACAATTATTTACCAAATCTTATGATGCTTTAGAGCTTTCAGAAAATCTGGTCAGAGTTTAATTTGAAACTCACTTTGTGGACTTGTTTGAGAGGGTGGTTGGACTGCACTTGGCCTGAGCTGGGTTGGACAGGCAGTCCCTGTGGGGAGATAAACAGCCCCGAGGGATATTGGGGGCTGTAGGGGCAAACTGCTGCCCTTCCCTAAAAGCAGGGGAAAGGGAGAAGTTGGGTAAGAAAGCACATAAAGATGGTCCTAGATTGAGAAGAAGGAAACTTCAGCATAAATATCACAGTTCCTCATGGCAAAGATCTAGGAGTGACAATGACCTGTCTCAAACTCACTGCCCTCATCCAGTTTTTCGGGAAGGCCGATACTGTGAGGCGTAGGAGGCAGAGGGACATCAGAAGGGCGAGCATAACTCCAGGGAAGAGGGTTGGATACAAGGAAGGGCTTTTTGAAAAGATAAATAATTGTAACTATCATTATTATAAATAAAAATTTCCCAATTTTGATGACACGAACAATTAGAAAGCTAAAACATTATTGAACTGTTTATAAATTATTGGCTCCATATACAACAATTTCCCTTTTTTCTCATTTCAGGGTATTGGGTGTGACACTGCCTCTCTTCCCAAAGTCCTTCTGTGCAAAGAAGTGAGGGAGAGTCTGGTGCTCTCAGTTTTTCTCTCTCTCTGTAATGGGAGTCACATGCACCGAAGGGAGAAGAGTTGCAGCTACAGCCCATGTCTTTGGGTACTGCAAAAGGATTGATCCAGGTGCTCATGACTTTGGAGATGGCCATAAACATAGCAGTGATTCCTGTAGTCCTGATGAAGGAAGGTTCCAGCAGATGTATTTGATTCTCCTTGGTGTGGGAAAGGGAGTGCAAGAGAAGAGTCTCTGCGAGGCTGCTGCTCCTGCTGCTGTTGTGCTCAGTGGGGCCTTCACACAGACCCAGAGGAAACAAGGAATCAATCCTCCTCTCCCTGCATTTCCTGGGTTCTGAGGCATGTGTGGGCATGGACAAGCTAACCTAGCCTAACATGCTCCTCCTGAGTAGCTGCCTCATAGGCGGTGGTAGTGCTGTGAGTGCTGGAGACACACTGTGCTAGAAAGACCAGCGTTTAGGGCAGTAGTACATTTCGTATTATTTTGCTTCTCTTTGTCTTTCCTACAAATATAATCAGTGCAGTATATTAAGGCATGTTATGTTCATAATGGGAGCTCAAAGGGACGCCCATACCACCTGCTATGATGATCTCAAAACACGGATTATGAGCTATTGTTTAGCTGGCCTGGGAAAACACCTTGACCAAATAAGTGAAGAAAGCCAATTATTTCAGAAAAAAAAAAAGTCTTAAAAGTTCAAAGTCTATGCTTCATTCAGTACAGTTGCTTTCAAAAACAAACGCAATACTTCTCAGAAAAGAAATTACTGAAAGCACTTTGCTGAAGCTTGGCAATTAAATGTACTTACTAGGAAATTAAATATATGACATTCTAAAATTATACCTAAGCTGTCATGTTGATATAGTTTATGTACTAAAATCAGACCTCTGGCTTCCCAGCTGTTTCCATGAGAATTAATTCACAATAGGTGACCTCCTTGATTTTGCAAAGTAGAGGTTCTTAAGTTCGTAAGAGGAGTACTTGGATATTATTTATGTGGTCTATTAATGTTTTATTTGTTTAATTAATTAATAACTGTGCTCTTTCTCCTTAGGCAAATTACTGGCAAAATAGCTATGGGATGGACATTGAGATTCTTAGTTCCATTTCTTAATAAAGTGGTTGTTATATGCATTTGAGGAATTTTAAAGATCAGTCACGTACATAAACACAGGGGCACAATCACAAGTAGATATGCATAGTGTTTAATATCAGGTTGGATGGAGTTCTGAGAAACCTGAGCTAGTGGGACGTGTCCCTGCCCATGGCAGGGAGGTTGGAACTGGGTGATCTTTAAGGTCCATTCCAACCCAGGCCATTCTATGTTTCTGTGATTCTATGATATCCACATATATCCCTACATATAGAGAGGCACCTAAACAATGAACATACCATTTTCTTCAGGAAAAAATTAGTTGATATTCCTATTTAAACAAAGTTAAATTGTGGGGATCTCACTCCTAATAATAATATACCAGGGTAAGAAAACCACTCTCCTTTTCATGTATATTTTGTCAGAGACAAAACAAAGTATTTGAATCACCACAGGTTTGCAATCTATAAAGAAAAATTAATAATGAAATTAACGTGTAGACATCAAGCAATGTTCATATTAGACATGTCATAGCAACCTTTATACCCACATATTTCACCAGTGCTTCATTGTTTGTTTGATTTTTTTCCATTACAGGATTTGTACATATGGTTTTTAGCTCTGTGAAAAACTCCCATAAACTGATATCTGTGAGTTGGGAGGTAGAGCTGGGTATAAAATAAATGGTGATGACTTACCAATAGGAAAGGAAGATTAAATCAGATATACACCAAATAAACAGCTAGAATTAAGCCATTCTAGTCTACTGGGTGGAATACTGGTTTTATAGTTAGACAGTAAAGACATCTTTTTAACCCTACCTTGGATAATCTCAAATAGTAAATGCTCCACCAAAGGTACTGATGATTATACAGTTTAGAACACAGATTTATCTTCCTTGGTAAGTTATCTATCTGCAAATAACATCAGAAGAATCTAATATTGTTTCCCAAAAGATTATGTTTATATGTAATTGTTTTAATAATATTGGAATAGTTTATTCTTGATGTTTTACTACTTATAATTTTCTGTTATTATGGAAGTCAGCGTTTTGAATTTTTTTGTCCTTTCAGTGGGTTTTTGGTTTGGTTTGGGTTTTTCTAATTTTAATGAATTTAATTTCTAATTTTAAATAGTTCATAAGTGGCACTGGGAGATTGTTGGATGTAGCTTTTTATCTCCTTAGAGCCTGGTGGTGCCTATCTCTTGCCAGCACTCTGAGGGAGTTTAAGCTACCTTGTGCAGTCATTTTAGTAAGTGTGATATAAATTGAGATAGAATAATATTGAAATATAAAAATATCAATATAATCAATAAGTGCTTCTCCCTCAAATATTATTTACTTAAAAAATATACTTCAACAGACTTCTCTCTCTGTTGCTATAACACAGTTTCTTTATGTTTTCATTGCTTTCCTTCGCATGCCTTAGTTACAGTAGGATCCATTTCAACGCATTTAACCTTTAAAAATAAATCACATTTTCCTTTTTTCAACTCTAACACTGTACATTTTGGAGAACCTTAGACTAATGGTCTGGAATTTCTTCTTAATGAATCAAATCCTTAATAAAGAGTTCTAGATTCTGAAGCAGTTCAGGCATAAAAATCTTTCCAATCCTACCCAGTGTTTTCCTTCTGATCTTAACATTTGCAGAGACAATTTTTAAACAGCAGAGTGCATGATGGGGAGAAGAAAAATATTTGAGACTTTGTAGGCAGTGCTGATATCCTTTAGGTAGAATTTACAAGCAATACATGGTTCACCAAAACAGTTCTATAAAACCCCCTCGTAATACTAACATTTCTTTTCATTTTCTATACCAAAGAGCAGCTTTGACAGAGGACAAAATAATTTCTTTGGGTGGTGGAAAAGACCTAGAAAAGACCTTAGAATTACTTTTATCAATTCTCTTAACAGCAGCTTAAGTAGTGAATCATATCTTCAGAATGCTTCATGCAATCATACATCAGAAGAAATGGCTTTATAAAATCCTAAAATTAAATTTCTTTCATAATTATTATTTAATAAAGGAAGTTTTTTTCCCTAAGTTCATAATATGTATGAGCTAAAGTAGAGAGACTATTTCAAATTTTGTTAGGTACTTTGAGACAGCTGAAGAGGTGTGAAAGTATTTTATCAAAGGCCTGAGCCATCCAGGAGTGGGCACACAACAGGCTCTCTCTCCCCTCTCATTTTGATTTAAAGGGAGATCACTCAGCACTTCAGAGGATCTCAGGCTTTCAGCTGTTGTGGATAAAAAAGTCAGTGGCCCAGTTCTGCTCATGCAACTTGGTGAGATGAGTCAGGGATTTTTTTTTTTAAATAAAGTAAATTTATTTTAAAAATTCACTACTTTTTTCATGGCCTCATTCTGTTGATGTAGGATAGAGACATTACACACCATAAATAGGACATGTCTGGTTCAATTAAGTTGTTTAGGGAAAACCTACTCTTTTTTTTTTTTTTTCCAGTCTCATTCACGTGAATTGGTAGAACTCTAAATTTTGTGTGTGTGTGTGCTCATTTTCTGTGTTTCTACTGGCACTTTCCCCCCCCCTCGAGATAGTACTGAAATGCACAACACAGGTGAAGCAATTTTTAGTTTCACACAGATTTTTATTTGTTTGGTTTTATCAGTCTCTGTATTTCATTGTGATTAGCATCTTCTAGTTTTAAAAGAATACATTATGAGTACATAGGTGAGTCCAGTGCAGCACATTCCCAGTATTTACCTTATTAAAAACACCTTTAATTTTGGAAGTTAGAATGCTATCAGGTTTTTAATTATACATTCTCTCTTCAAAGTGTCTGGGTCAGATGTGCTGGGGTTGTCTGTGGCACTGATTTCTCTTGCCAACACTCTGAGGGAGTTTAAGCTACCTTATGCAGTCATTTTATTAAGTGTGATATAAACTGAGATAGAATAATATTGAAATATAAAAATATCAATATAATCAATAAGTGCTTCTCCCTCAAATATTATTTACTCTAAAAATGTATTTCACTTTTGAAGTAGTTGATGTAAAAGTGCACCCTGTCAATCTGAGCAGTGCAATAAATTTGGCAATCCAAAACCTAAGCTTTTACAGTCAATGTACCCTAAGCAACCGTAAGTGATATGTAAAAACTAAATAACAGTTAACATCTTCCTATAGAATAAACCTTTAAACAAAATTCATGCCTACTTTCTAATGAACAAATATTATCTACAAAATTATATATAATCTCTTAGAATGTGTTTTGTGCTTCATATTTGCCATCTGTCAGCACCATTGAACTGCCTGAAAATGCAGCCCACAAAGAGTATCCCTTAACATTTGAAGAGATTGGCATTTTTATTTGTGGAATGAGTAACATTTTCTGCATGAATTCTTATGCAAAACTGTAAAAATACGTCAAAAGGGAAAAATTGCAACGTTTTACACAGCTATGAAAAGAGTTTAAAAATTTATACCAAGCTGTTGGACAAGTATTTCATATGATATTAGAAATTTTTATTAAGTTTACATGATTGATATTTTTATTGATAGTGACTGTAATCAAAATGGTTCTCTGACAGAGAGAAATTTTGTCTTGAGAGAAAATTTAATTCTGTCTTTAATTTTTGACCTTCCCTTCCTTTCCCTTCCCTTCCCTTCCCTTCCCTTCCCTTCCCTTCCCTTCCCTTCCCTTCCCTTCCTTCCCTTCCTTCCCTTCCCTTCCCTTCCCTTCCCTTCCCTTCCCTTCCCTTCCCTTCCCTTCCTTCCCTTCCTTTCCCTTCCCTTCCCTTCCCTTCCCTTCCCTTCCCTTCCCTTCCCTTCCCTTCCCTTCCCTTCCCTTCCCTTCCCTTCCCTTCCCTTTCTTTTATTTACCTTTCTTCTCCTTTCTACAATATTTTAAATGACAATATTTTCTTTGTTTGTTTCTTTTTCATGCTGCAGATGAAACAAAATTCTTTTTTGTAAACTGCCACCAGCAGTGTTCCAATAGATTGCATTATTTTCATTTTTCCTGGAATATGGACAGGTCTCATATAAAATGGTCTTCATACAATGTGTTTTCCCACTATATTTGTCTCCTTTGGAGAAGTTCAGACTGATTTTCAAACTCAGAAACATGATATTTAATTTTTTTCTTTTAAGATGAATCATTGCAGGCTATGAAAAGACCACTGGAAACAGAGTGACATTTTAAAACCTTCATTTAGTGGGTTTAGCTCCATATTTCACTGTACACCATTGATTTTGAAGAGAGTCACACACCTGTAACCTGAACTTTTCATATGACACAATATTAGAGCAGAGTCATACAGAGGACACAGAGTTTTGAGACTTTATTTAACATTTAAATTCTTTCTTTTATTTTATGAATATTATTTTACAAGAACCTTCGCTCAGAAATTCAGAAGAAGAAACATGATGTTTTTCCTCAGACAAAATGTTTAAATTATGGCATAGAACTGGTTTTGGTTAATAAGAAGGTGCATTTGCAAGTTACAGCAATAATAATATAACCCCAGTAATGGCAAAATACAATGGAAGTGACTTGTGTAAATAAAACCTACCTTGATGTGCTGTTGTGGCTGAGAATTGCTTAAAATGAGATTGAAATGCAGAAAAAAATGAGACCTAAAGACATCTAACAAGTTGGTTTTATTCTTTACATCTTTCCCCAGGGTGATTTTTCTGGATACTTAGCTCCACTGAGATAAAAAAGCACTTTCCTTTTAACGGGAAATGATCATCTGTTTGTGAACTTGTGCAATTGTAGGTAAATGTGCTTCATGTTCTCCCTCTCGGTTTTTACTTTTCCTGATCATTGTTTTCTCTTATTCAGATTTTACTTCCTAATTTTTTTTCTCAATTTGATTCGCTTTATTATTAAAGTACTATTGCTTTTCACTTACAATATTATGCTTTTTCCAAATCCTAGGCAATTGTATTGGTCAATGATGCTTTTTACCAATTGTATTCAATGCTGAGGAGGAAATGCTTTTAGCTTTAAGTAGATACATTTCAAACTACTTAAAATAATTTGGAAGTGCTTACTGGCTAATGAACATGCAATTTGAATGCTATCTTCAGCATTTTGTCATGTTTGAAAATCTGTCATTTTCAAACTACTAAGTGGTTGATCTTGCCCATGTGCAGAGATGAAATTAATAACTAATGGTGGATTTTATCTTGATGAATTTAGATTGCCCACAAGAAAGGTGGAGAGAGACTATGTACAAAGGCATGGAGTGACAGGACAAGGAAGAATGACCTCAAACTGAAAGAAAGTAGGTTTAGATTAGATAGTAGCATAAAAAAATCTTCCATATGAGGGTGGTGAGGCACTGAAACAGCATTCCCAGAGAAGCTGTGGCTGCCCCATCCCTGGAAGTGTTCAAGGCCAGGTTGGATGGAGCTCTGAGCAATCTGTTCTAGTGGAATCTGTCCCTGCCAATGCCAGGGTGGTTGAAAGCAGATGATCTTCAAATCATTTGCTATGATTCTATACCATAGTGATACTTTGTACACAATGGGAACCTGCTTTCCCAAACAGTTTGAAAAATGGTAAGTGGAGTATTTGCTGCTGCTGCTTTGATTTTGAAGATACATTTCTCACAGCATAGTTATGCTAGAAACTTTGGAAGGTTTGGAAGCTACCACAGAAATCAGTGTCAAGGCTCTCAATGGTGATAAGATGCAAATGCATAGGTTCTGAACATAAAGCAAGTACTAAGAAAGCTGTGGGGAAGGTGAGGAGGAAAAAAAAAAGAAATAAAAAATGAAGCTGTGGAGACAGAAACTAATTCGTTGGGCAACATTGCTGAGGAAGTGTCTGGATAGGAAGTCATGAGAAATGGTTGAGGGATCTGGGGGGGCTCAAGGGCGACCTTATCACTCTCTACAGCTGCCTGAAAGGAGGTTGTAGCCAGGTGGGGAGGTGGGAATTGGCCCCTTTGCCAGGGCAACCAGTGACAGGACAAGAAGGCACGGCCTCAAGCTGTGCCAAGGAGTGTTCAGGATTCAGTTTGGACAAGAATTTTTTCCTGATGGGTGATCAAGCATTGGAATGGCAGTGCCCTGGGAGGTCATGGAGTCACCATGCCAGAAAATGTTCAAGAAAGGACTGAACGTGACAGTCGGTGCTCTGGTGTGGTTGAAAAGGTGATTGATCAAGCGTTAGACTCGATGATCTTGGAGATCTTTTCCAACCTTAATAATTCCTTGATTCCATAATTCAGCCGAGGTAGAAGGTAAGGTTTGATTTTTTCACTTTGAAGCTCTAGGGATCAGACAAAATTTGCTACTGAATTCTTAAAGCGATGATACAGTAAATCTGATGTTTTAAAAAATGTGCACAGGGCCATAATGACTGGAAGGCAACACATAAAGACATGGTAGTCTGACCCATATAATCGGTAAAACTTCAGGAGAGGTTTTTGAGCTTACAAATAGTTCAGGATATTACAAAAAAATGACCATTTTACAAGACCCTGTCAGAAGCATTTTTGCAATTCTTTCTCTAAAAAGGCTATTTCATGGTGAAACAGACATAGTCAAGGAAAGGACAGCCTTTTTATGTTTGGAAAATGTACCTTTTAGGAAAAAGAGAGAAAGATGTTTTCTGTATGTTATGTATTGAGTAAGGGGAAGGTGAGATAAGGGAATGGAAGCTTTGTTAAAAGACATTATCAACACAAGACAATTAAATTAAAGTAAAAAAGAGTACACCAGAGGACACCTTTGAAACTACCAGAGCAGTGGGACTTTATGAGAACTGCCTAACACAGAACACTTTTAAAGTTAGGCTTGACCCATTTATGTAAATGAAGATATTACATATTTATTTCTAATAAGGAGGTGGAGGGTGTGATTCTTGGAGGTGGGGTGACAGGAAATCTATTTGAGTTCCACTTTTTTAGATCTCATGGAGGAACTTCTGGGTCTGCTTTAGAAACTTGCTGATGTGCTGGTAAGGAAAAAAACACACATATTTCTGAGAGCAATTTTATTTGATAAATTACTGATTTTTTTGCTTCCAAGGCTGGGATACCACAAGGGCATGGATTAAATAGAGGATCTGTAAGGTGTTAGAGAAAAAAACATACATTTTTGCAGTCTCTAACAGAAAAAACTCCAAATGATTCATTGTTACTATAATAAATTTGGAGACTAGGGAATAGTAGCTGGATGGGAAGTTGTTCATTTGTTCTGGCCCTTTATGGTCCAGTATTATAAACAATTTTCACCATTTCCAAGGAAGAATTCCTGGGGGATAGGAATGCAGTGAATACACTATACAATTACTCTTCTCTGTCCCTCTGTACTAAAAGTGTGTTTGCCCTTGGATTTCACCAGAATCACTCTGAAACTGTATATAGAGGGTGAGTTCCATTTGCTCCCTTAACTTTTTCCATTTTGATAAAAAATGCTGATTTATTCATCTTTTTTTGATGGAAAATATGTTCATTATATTCAGCCAAACTGGCAGGGTTTCATAAATTGTTTAGGAATTCAGTAGAAATATAATGTTGAACGGATTGTTAAGAGGGATGTTAAATTAATTCTTCTGCCATTTCTGAGCCTGATTCTTTTTGAGCAGTCAAAAATTATAATTGACAGGAAATCTGAAGCCATCAAAAGTAATGATCCACATCCTTCAGTAAGAAAGGTTATTGGTCAGTTTTTTTGGGGAGTCTTGAATCATACATTTAAAAAGCCATTCTTTAAAGTAATTTCTCACCTCCTTGTGGCCATCAAAACAAACACTTTTATGTTTAAGAAGAAAGCAACGTATGTTTCTGCTTAATCATTCTGAAGAGCTTTTCTTTTTAATATTTAGGCTTTACTTTACCGAGTACAAATATTAAAGTCTAAAGTCTGAAAATCTGCAGGGACTTATGTGTTAAACTTCAGGCTTTAACAGCATCCAGCAACCCAAGGCAGTACTAGCAGCACTTCTTTCTCATAATTTTGCAAACACAGTCAGCAGACCTCTAAGTTGCTAGTGATAGATACTTGGAGTTTTACATTCCCACAAGGAATGGCTGGTAGTGAGAATCCAGGGTTATGGATAAATGGCATTAGTGTTTTCAGCTGCATTGCATTGCTCCCTGAGGATTTTCCCTGTTCCTCATGTTCAATGTCAAAAGGTAGGAGATCTTTGACTCTTGTTCTGCATACCAAAGATGGAAAAGGAGCTGCAGATGAATGATATGTTGGCATCCTACACTGAGAAAGGCACCAACACAGAGTGCAATTAAATGTATAGTTTATCTCATTGCTCTCACATTTAAAGTTAGGTACATTTCTGAATGCCTAATAAGTAAGGTACAAGGGAACTACTTCCTCGTGCATTTTAAATTTTAAACCAGATGGTTTAGTTTTATGGGTGGTTCATAATCAAGGTAGAACCCACCTGCAATTCCACATTAATCTGATCTCTTCCCATTAATATCAAAGGTAAACCATGCAGTTATTCTATGGGAATAATAAAACTTTTTTCATAATGAACATATAATTTCAGTATTAAATAAAATTAATAAAAAACATGTTAAGTAGATAGGTTGAATTAATTTGGAATTTTTACCTTTCATTATGCCCATATGGCTGCCTAAATACATATTTTATGTGATCAACAAACTACTAATCTTTACAAAGATTCTTGCTGAACAATCTATTTTCATTCAGCCTTTGGTAAGTACCATTAACATTTATGTGAGTCGTGGGTACACATGGCAAAGGCAGCAAAACCCTTCACATTTCTTTAGCTTTGACCTCTTAATGTATTGAACAAACTGCATTGAAATTTTTTTCATTGTTCCCTAGGAAAACCACAGAACAAAACATGATTTTATGATTCTGATATTAAAAATTTACAAGCTAAGCAAATATCAACAGTGTGGGTGAAGGTTTTTAGTATGGATCTCAACAAAGCATCATTCAAAAGTCTTCCCCATATCAGAACTGAGCTTGCAGTACTGAGTATATTTTTCTTTATGGTGGTATGGGAAGATAAAGAGTGAGGTTACCTTGTTTTCCAGACAGAGGTGCACAATAAATCTATTACCAGGTGAATGTGAAATACTCATTTATACATGAAATCCTGGGAAAGGCATAATAACCTGCATCAATGATAGACCAGATGTAACACTGAAGGACAATGCCCAGTGATCCCGGCTGTGCTTGGTGTTATGATGAAATCTTCCCTTATAGGAAATGCACCTTCACTTATTTGGCTGTAGGAAGAGCTGAAACCTAAAGGTCTGAAACTTGTCACCAGCTCTATTTTAGTTTTCGTATTTTTCATTCACTCAAATGTCCTTCAGGTCTCTAAGATTGGATGCTGCCCACTGTTACCTTGGCACCTTTTCCTGTACATGTTCTAAAGAAGCTTCTCTTTTTCTGGGGTATTTAAAAAGCTTCACGAGCTTACATTTTTTACTGCCATTGAATCCTCTATCCTTCTGCTGGTCCAGGTGAACTATATGCTCTCTTTTTTGGAAATGTTTATTCTATCTTGAGAGTCCCAGAAGAAATTTTAATAGCTGACCCTTTGGACATGTGCTGTGACTCCAGAAACATATTAATGTTGTTTCCACAGGAGGTCTGTAGCTTTTAGCCTCATGTGACAATACAAAAAAATAGGTTAGTTGGTTATAATTAATGTTTCTTTAACTAGGTCATCAGAGTATAAAATCTCACATCAGTGGTAATTAATTGGCACTTAAGCAAATATTCAGCAATTCCCTTGTTAGTCTCATAAAGGCATCAGCTTTGTCTGTAATTATCAGAGCCAGGCTTACTCCATTCCAACAGATTTGGAAAACACAGAGTACAGAATATATTTCACTATGGATTTAATTAATTAATAATGTAACACAGCAAAATTTCAAAAGGATATATAACTTCATTGTTTTTCATTTTAAATTATCATTAGTAGATCACACTTTATGACTAGACTCTATTCCAGTATTCTACTAATCTCTGCTGCAGGCCTAAATCCATCATAAATTCTTTAGAATATAATACCAATGGCTAGTAATGCAAACATAGAATTAATATATTCTAACTGATTCTTAGGAGACACCAGAGAAATAACCACCCTAGTTATTATTCAGGAGTCATTACATTATGCAAAAATATACAGTTGTTATTTTTATTCATAGGACAAGATGTAGGTTTTCTCCTTGGTTTCCTTTTTTTTTTTTTTTTTTTGAAACCAGGATGGTAAACATAAGCCAGAATTGTCTTAATATTATATTAACATTAACTGCTTTGCAAGCTACAGTGGTGTTGAAATCATTTGCCATTACTAACAGAGAGTTCACAGGTCTTGGGCTGCCCTTGCCTTTGGAGGGCTATGGGGCAGTTTTCACCCCTTTCCTGGGAGTCCAGGGGTGAGGGAGAATGTCAGTGTAAGAAAAGAAACCCAAAATTATCAAGTGTAGGATTATGGGACATTGGAAGGATGAGCACATTACCAGGGAAAATGAGTAGATGCTAAGACTGACTTTTTTAAGAAAAAAAATTAAATTGTATTATTGAAAATTTTCTATATCTCATAATGTGCACTTACAGACTGTTAAATCATTAGTGGGACTAACAATAAATTCTTGGCTCCACATACATTTGCTGTTTTCCCTTCTGCTCTTTGCAAGATACCATGAATAAAAATTGTTCTCTGTGCTTCACTAGATCGTGTTTTCAGGAGGAAAGAGAATTTCTCTGCCACTTATAGTATGTAAGATGCCATTGACACGTGATTAAAAAAAAAAAATCACAGAGGCAGTGGTACATTGAGAAATCCTACTGAAATGCTTTGGCCAGTGTCGTTTAAGGAAATGATTGAATTAAAAAATAATTTGAATTAAAAAATAATTTGTGTGACAAAATGAGGTGATACTCTCAGTTATGTGATGATACCATCAAGAAAAGGGCCAAATACCTCTTTGGAAAAGAGCAACCTTGTAGGCTTGATTTTTAACCAACTAGTGAGGATTAAATTGCTGTAATGTGGCCGCTGAGTGTCATTTGAGATTCTGTAATGTACAGTGCCTGGTGTCCAGCAGCTGGTACAGAAGAGCCCAGGTCTGCTATAAACATCTGTGGTGGACATATCCCAAAACCCCAGACCAGCTCAGGTACTGTGTGTTCTGGTTTGGTAGCTGAACCCCACAGAGTTTTTGTCAGGGTAACCAAGGCAGCGTTTGGTTTAAAATAGTTAATGAAGAGTCCTGAGGACTTCAGGTCAACACCTTCCTGAACACATTATTTCTCAGTAAGACCCATACTGTACTTAAAAATGTTTGATTAGAAATCATTCTCCTTTGTTCAAATCAGGCAGTCTCTGGAGAGACTAGAAACAATCTTCAGGGGGAAGAGATTAGGCTGAGAAAGGATATCCAGAAGAGGAACCATCAAGTAAGTTCTGTATTTCAATGCTTTTTTGCCACAGTGTCCACTGAGCTAAGAGAGCTCTTCACGTAATTTAATATTCCAGTATCTCTGGTAAGCAGCCAAACTCTTTTATTCTTCATAAACTTGCTGTGACTCAGGGGCATCCATTGAGGTTCATGGCATGGGAAACTGTGGATGAGTGTTTTTTCCAGCTGTATGACCACAAAGTATATTAATACTAATGAAGTCTCTCAGATGCATCCTGCTGATGCAAATCCAGAGGGATACAATCCCTTAAGTCTGACACTGGTATGAGTTATTTAATTACATCAGAACATTATTTAATAATATCAGAACTGCACTCAGCCCCACATGTCCTTCCTGGTAATCACAATTGCAGTGAAGAAGATGAAAGGTTTTCTGAAATTTTAAATGCTTTTGTAAAATGCTTTTGGGTTTTTTTATTTATAAAGAAACGGTTTGAATTTTGGAGCACGTACTTTATGCTCTGTATAAATATATAATTTAGGGAATTACTTGGAGCATCCAGTCACCATGAAGCTTACACAGATTTTCTAAACCTGTTTATCCTCTAGTCTTGTCTGCTTTAGTTCTTTGGTAAAATCTGCAGGCACCAACAGGTAGAATATTCAACTTAATTTATTTATTAGATTAAAAAATTCAGTTGGAACACATCTTTGGGACACATATCTTTGGTATTTTAAATGTCTCCAGGTTTGGCTGACCAGAACTTATTTTTTTAGAGGTATTGAAACAGAATTGTTAGAGAAAAAGTATCAGATATTTGCATCTGAAAGACAGTTTCCTAGATGGTAGTTCATGCCTGTAAGTCAACAGCTTAATTTTTTTAAGATTCCAGTGTATACTTAAGGCTTATCAACTTAGTAGATTATTAAAAAGTCAGTTAATATCACAGACCAGCTTATGACAGAACTCAAAACAACAAAAGAAAAAAAAAAAGAAAGAAGAGTCATGCACTAGATTTTACTTACATAAAAAATATGTACATATGAGATTTACATTTTAAAATAAGGTCATGCTTTGCCAAACATTTCCATAAAATTTAACATCAAACTTTCCTGTATATATGCACAAGAATATGACAATTTGGTTTTCTGTATTTTTTTCAAAGAAAACTATAGAAGCTTTGAAGTACATAAAAATCCCATTTAGCATGGGGAGATGAAAGTATCCACGAGTCAGTACACAGAACTTGTAAATCTGGCATTTAGAATAAAAGCACACTTCACTGTCTGGGCATAAATCAATCCGTGTGCAACGGCCTTCCTGGGGCAAAGGAGGAAGAAGCAGAGAAAGCACTTTGATTAGTTAGAGAAATGTGCTGGTTTTAAAAACTAGTTAATAATAAAACAGCATTAAGGACGAAGAAAAATTATGTTAAGGCATCTGAGGACAGGCAGAATCTTCTGTTAATATTCACTCATATTTAAAACAAAATTTCAGTCAAGATATCTGCAGAAAGCGTAAGTTCAGCTGTCACAGAGGAGACTTGGTGTTTCAGTCCCATCAGCTCCTTTCCCACAGCCTTACTTACGGCGGTTTGCATTCACATTTGAATTTTATTTGAACTACAGAAGCTGTAAGTTTTTTCCTTTTTCCTTCTGATTTTTCTGTTTATATAGAAATAGACTGAAGGATTCTTTGATTGTAGGAACTGTTTATTCATTACTGGAACAAGTTTCCCAGAGAAACTGTGGATGCCCCAGCCCTGGCTGTGTTCAAGGGCAGGTTGGATGAGGCTCTGAGCAACCTGGGCTAGTGGAAGGTGTCCCTGCCCATGGCAGAGGGGTTGGAAAGAGATGATCTTCAAGCTCCCATCCAAGCCAAACCTTTCTACAAGTCCATGATTGTGGAGTGCATCTCTGGTTTTGTATTAGCTGCATGTCCTCAGGTCATACTCCTGTTTTGTAGAAGTTATGGTCTCGTGGGGTTCTTTACTTATGCATAGAAATGATGAGAGAATGAATACACTTTTAGTCATCATAATATTTTCTTTCTTTTTGAATATTTATGTCAATAGAACTTTGTTGTACATATAGTTATAATTCCTATAAAAGAATACCATACCACCAGAAGTCACTTTGGGGATAAGATGAATACTGTTACAAATTTTATACTTAGAAAATATTTTTTTACAAAGGCAAAAAGTTTGAATATGGTGGCTTTCTTTATCTTCTGACAGAATCACTTTGATACAGGCATTTCTAATAATCTACTGCTGTGAAAAACACCAGTTAGTCTTCATGCAGTGCTATGGACACTGCCCGCACACCTATATTTTGGTACTACCCAAGCTATTTTGCCAAGTTTTTACAATTCTAATGTTGAAGGATGTTGAGGTGTCATTAGAAATAATATAAAGGCAAGCTAAATAAAATTATTTTAAGTACAGAAAATCCCTTGCTACTAAGATAAATAACATTACACTAATACTTTGATTTCAGTAGACAAGCACGTAGAGTGCATGCTCAAATTTGGGATTAGCAAAACCTAGGTTTTCTCACCAAGCTATTTTCACTAATAGTGACTGTGAATCATTTGGATTGTTTATAAGTGTAGTCACATGTATTTAAATGTGTCTACACTGAGGACTGCATTTACTGTAGAGACGTGAGAATTATATTTCCTCAGGTGGCCTGAACCCCTGTTCTGACAGCCTGGAGCTCAGAGTGATTTCATTTACACAGACTTCAGACAGATTGAATCAACCTGAAGGAAGTTTCATTGTCTATCCTGCTTTTCATATTGCATGTATATAAGGTATAATATAAGTTAAATAATAGCTATTTTGCGAATATATGTGTGTGAAGAAGTTAATGAACATTTTAATGACAAAGAAACAGAGAAACAAAATGGATGAGGAAAGGATGGGAATAGGATTTAATTTCTTACAGTGGATGTCCTTCAACCCTTTAAAAGAACTAGAGAAAGCCTGATGCCTTATGTTTCAGTTTAAGAAAACTTTTGGTATTGTGTCTATCTTGCACTGTCCCTTTGGGACAATGGTGACTTTCATAATGTACAGTTTAGTTATTTAAAGGAGTACTAGCCTTAAATAAACAGAATGGGATACAATGAAAGAATCATCGTAATTTCTTTATCTTACAGTAGGGTATTGAACTTCATATGAATTTTATAGTGCAAAATATATGTATCTACATTTTCAATATGGCTTCTAAGAGTAGGCTGTTCCTCAACATTTTCTATTTTTTCACTAATATACATTTTATTGTAATTCTAATACTGGAATTTAACTTAAATAATCAGTTGAAATACGATAATTAATATCTTCTTTTTCTCTGTATGTAAATACTGTATACATAGATATATAGAGAGCATAAATATATGACATATATGTTACATATGTATATATACCATACTTAAAAGATATTGAAAATTTGCTTAACCATTTCATTCTTCTGGCTTCAACTGAAAACAGATCATGTAGTTATGTTGTCTGGTATGAGGGCTGTTAGAATGGGCTAAATTAAAAAACAAACAAACAAACAAAAATCACAACCAAAAAAACAAACAAAAAACCAATTAAAGCAAACATCACTAATAAGCAGCTTCTGTATGAATTCACAGTCCTCATTTATATAAATGAAGAAGTAGACCTAAATTTATTATCTTAGTTTACTCAACATTTATCAGCTTAAACCAGAACTAAAGAAAACTACCAGTATGAAGCTTAGGCTTTCTGAAACTAAAATTTAATCTGACTTCATTCTGAATGCAGGATGAACACTCCTGTCTCCCTGCCTCTATTCTCACCATTGACTCTGTCTTCCTGGTCTGTGTCATTGCTGGACTATTTCATTTTCACTGTCATTGCTCTCCCCCCTCGAGAGGTGTGCCTGGGATTACCTGTGGGCAGACAAGTCTCTTGAGCAGTCGATTCCACAGCAAATGCTTATAGGAGGTGTGAATAAATTCTGAACAATGCCTGTGGGCCCTGGCTGAGGCACAAAGACTAAAAAAACCACCACAGTTGCTGTAAAAACACATAAATGTTGTTCCAGCATTAGCACTATCGCCATTGTGTCGCATTTAACACTGGGTTAAATGATGATCTTTTGCAAATGAACTGTGTAAATGCTAATGGCCATATCTTCAACAAATGTAATTGTGAAGGTACTCACTGTACCTATCACTGCCTTGGGAAGGTGCTTGGTCAGGTGGGACATTGGCAGGCTTTTATGATTTCTCTGAATCACACGCAGGTATCTGAAAACCTCTGAAGTAATTCTTTATATTTCACCTTTGGGCCTTAAGTGAGCGAAATGTTTATACAGATATTTAATCTGAAGCATCTTTAGAATGCCACTAGCTTCATGGGATTTCTCATTTGCTTGTAATTTAGGCATGATTTTGAAGCACTAAATGAAGGATTGATTAAAAAAAAGCTTTAAAATAAGGTTCCTTAATAAAAAAATCTCTACAGTAGAAAAATCCTGTAGTTTCCATACAAAAACCATAAGTGTAATTATGTGGGAATTCCTGTGCAAGGAAATATCTTTAAGAGATATAGTTCACTGAATGTCTTCCATCTATATAATTACCACTGATAAATGATTTTCAATATAATGTCTAAAATGGATGACATTGTTTTGAAACAACTCATTCTATATGCTTTCTCATGGGAGAGCTAAACTTTGCTCTTAAAAAAAAAGCCAGCTTTTGAAATTCCCATGCAGTAGCAGTCCTTTTTCACACTTTCAGTTGTCCTTCATTGAGAGGAATATTTCATATATTTCCATGTTATAATCTGACACAGTATCTAAACCCCTCGTGAGCCTGGAATAGCTCTCCTAGGACTTTAGATCTATGTTTAATTTCAGCGCAGTCAACTGAGTTCCACAGAAGAGGAGGGTGAATATGGAATCATAGACAGGCTTAGGTTGGAGGGAACATTGAAGATCATCCTGTTCCAACCCTCCTGATGGGGGCAGGGACACCACCCAGTAGATCATACAAACCTAATAAGATCAGACAGATCAGTAACAAGACAGATCTAATGGAAGACCAAGGAATGATCTTTGTTAATAGCTGCTATTTCAATTATCTTTATTATTTTGAAATGTCAAAAGTAACATGTGACTTGACAAGAATGCAAAAAAAAAATCTGTAACCAATATAAATGTGCTCCATTGTGTGAGGAAAGTACATTCTCTGTATGGTATATGTTTTATTCTGATAAAATTTATATGATATATATAAAAAACAAAACAGTTGGAGGTTTTGAAAAGCTTTTCCAGACTTTATATAGTCTATCCATATTAAAATTGTTAGAATGTTTTACTTTTATAATTCAGTATTTGAGAGTTTTAAAGCAGCTATGCAAGGATAAGGGAGAACAGGAAACATATGGAAAGCAAAAATTATTGTGGTCATACATTGTTGAAATCAATCACCTTAAATATAGTTTTGGTAATGTATAAAAAAAATCCAAAGTTTGCTTGAAATTCCTACATGAAGTCTATTGGTCCTATCCAGACTAGGAAATCTATTTAATGTGAAGGGGTCTAAATTCAGAAATCTGGATAGTAGTCCCAGAGAGACCCCAGCACTCTTGTTTCTGCATAAAAGTGAACTAAGGAATAGCTCAAACAGGGCTCAGTTGTGCTCCAGCAAGGATGTTTTCAATAGTGATTTCAAAAAACCCATAAATTCATCCTCAAATAAAATAACTGAAAGCACTACTAGATGTCAGTCATCTGGTGAGTTATAGTGGAGGCTGACAGAATTCAAATCAGGGAAAACAGATACCTGTGTGTGGTTTTGAAGATGCCTTAAATAAGAAGTACTCATTCAATGCTAGTTCCCTGGAGATGTGGAAAGTTCTCCTTTGACAAACTCTGTTTTTGCTGGGATCCCCACATTCAGAGGCAGGAGGGATTAAATTAAACACAGGCAGAACCCATCAGTTGTCAAGCAGGGCTTTAAATGGCATCCTTTATCCTGGCTTGTAATTTTCTCACTGCATATCCTTAAAGACAGGCGCTCTATTTTACAAGGCTATGAGAGATAGATCTAAGTCTGGACACTGGCTGAGGTGGAATACCTTGTAAAATTCTCCCAACATTTTCTGTCCCTCTTATGGCAGCATAGGTCTACATTCACTGCAGCTATCTATCCATATATGTATATTAGATATCTCACATATACTAATATCAAATATCATCATGTTCACCAGAACTGTTGATCTTTAGTTTTTATAAAAAACCTTAAAGACTGAGATGAAGAAAAAAAAGAAACTCAAAGATAAGCTTAGTGCTAAAGTACTACTGTTGTGTAGTTAAAATAATATATACTGTTTGTCACACAGAATCATAGATAGTACAGTGTTTTGTAGGCTTTATATATTATATTAATTATGTTATATATATTTATAACACATCATATTTATTTATAATATATTTGTTTATAATTTATTGATTGCTATATTTTATTTTTAAACATTCATTTATATATCATACATGTATTTTAATATATTATGTTGTATTATAATTTAGATGTATAGTGATAGATTTATTTAACAGGGACCGTTGTTTGGGGTGGAAATTCATGACAGTCTCTTATTATAATTTTGATAGACAACAGTATTGTTTAAAGGTTCATGAATCTTCATCAAAACCATATTTTATCAGGCATATACAAGTAAAGTTTATCTTAAATATAACCTAGGGCTATTTAAGTGAATATAAACTGCTTTATTTTCCCAACATATTCAAAATTGTGACTATTCCATGTTTCCAGTACTCTCACTTAGTGCTCCTAGCAGCTGTATCTACTTTCTTCTTTGTATCTACTTTCTTCTCTTCTTCTCAAGACATTGTATACTGCTGACAAATGATTGAAAAAAACAACCCACACTTTCAAGGCTCATACTGTAAAATTTAGGGCTTTTATGGCTAGCTGTTCAAAAAATATTAAAACCAAAGACTAGTTGGTGTTTAAAAAGTACTGTTTTGTTTTTTGGTTTTTTTTTTTTCCTTTTGCTGTCAATACAGCTGGTGGCATTTCATTTTTTAAAATAACTTCAGTCTTCTGGTGAGTTCTATGGCTGGTTCATTGCTACAAAGCAGGCTACTCAGTTTAGATAGCTTTGAATCCTAGCAGGGTTTCTTCCTTTGATCTCGGTGTATATTGTATCAGACTTTTTGTTTTGTCTAGAAATGTAAACCAAAGCTTTTGTCCTCCACTTCAACGGAAGATAAATGCTTTCTTGAGAACTTTATTTCCATTAAAAAAAAAATCCTATATATTTATTTTAAATTCTAAAAAAGAGAAATAAATGGTGAATAGCTTTTTCTTCAGAGTTACAATGGTGAAACACTTATCTACACTCTCAATGCTGAATTTAGGCATGTGCACATCACTATTTCTTAAATATCAAGTATAGATAGACTTTACCAAATTCTGAAATCAAACGCTGTGTTTTGAATCAAGGATATCCTCTTATTCCATGAATGAAGTGTGGTCTCAGTTAGATAACTCATGTTGGAATGTATACAGATAAAAAAATCACTTTCAAGCCATTCTTTTTTCCATCAGCAGTGGCTTCATTAACTTTAATAACAAGCTGAGCCAATTGAGTAGCTTGGACTTTTCTCCCATCATAAATCTATGGTTGCTGTAATTTTTGTATTGGTTTATTAACTGCAAAGAAACCCATCAATATAGGCTCTTCAGAGGGTTCCCTGTGCAGTCAAAATCAGCTGTAAAGGTTTTACAACAGAGACAGCAGGGATGATTGCTGAAAGGACTGTACATTTCTGGAGTTCTCCAAGATTTAAATTTATTCCTCAGGAGAACAAAGAGGACAAACTCATCCTAAAAGCTCTGAAAGTCTTTAATGTCATAAATTGTAAGTTAGGGTTGTTTTCTTTCTATGCCTTGCCTGCTCTTGAACACCTAGCATAAATACACTTGTGATTTGTTTGCCACCAGTCCAGATATTGAAATCATGCACTTACGTAAAAAAATAAGGACTCATCCAGCAAGTTTTACAAGTGAAACAATGAGAACTTTTAAGATAAGTTGAATATACAAGAAAAATTTTTTAAAAAGTATAACCAATCATGTAACTTATATACTACAGTAATTTGATGTTTAGGTAATTATCATACCTCTACTGAGTTTCATGAGTCATTTGCAAGGCTTTCAGACTAATTCTTTTCTGGACCAATTTGCAAAATTTTGAGTAGTTTTTTCCCGATCAGCTAACTAGCTTATTGTTAAGGAAATTGTCCAGTATTCTCATTAGTGCTGATATGCTTCATTCTTTAAAATGAGGTTTAATTAATGTCTATATTTATATAATAGAATCATAGAATGGCCTCATTGGAAGGGACTTTAAAATTCATCTTGTTCCAGCCCCTCTGTCATGGGCATGGACACGCTCCATTAGACCAGGTTGCTCCAAGCCCCATCCAACCTGGCCTTGAACACTTCCAGGGATGGGGCATCTGCAACTTCTCTGGAAAACCTGTGCCAGGGCCTCATCACTCTCACAGGGAAGAATTTCTTCCATATATCTAATCTAAACCTAATATCTCTCAGTTTGAAGCCATTGTGTCTTGTCCTGTGCCTCCAGGCCCTTGTAAATAGTCTGTCTTGATGTTTCCTGTAGGTTCCCTTCAGGTACTGGAAAGCCATAATTAGGTCACTCCACAGCCTTCTCTTTTCCAGGCTAAACAATACCAATTCTCTCAGCCTTTTCTCATGGCATAGGTGCTCCATCCCACTAATCATCTTTGTGACCTCATCTGGACCCACTTCAACAGACTGATGTCCTTCCTATCACATCCAAGTAATCTCACCTTGGGAGGCAGAGAGGTTCACCAGCAGGACAGTTATGTTATATGCCAGCACATTCATTAGAGCTTCTTATGATGGGAAAAAAGCCTAGTATTAAAAGCAGGATGTAAATGGCCACTAAGAGATTTAAGAGATGATGTTTCTAGGGTGAAATACCTTTATCAGAGTTGAAGAACAGTAAGAAGAAAGGTAAATGTTTCCAGAGAATCTGAAACAACATCAGAAATGCAAGGGGGCATGTAAAGCAGCACAAATTTCTACACTGATGATCATTTGACAACAAACAACTGGGGCTGGAATTTTGAAATGTACATAGGCGAATTAGGCACCTAAACTTCAAGAGGAATACTGTCCAAGAGGAACTACTTTTTGTTTTAAAAATAATTTAGTGAATTTAAAGGATCTCCAGCATCTAAATTGAAAATGCTACATTTTCTCTGTACAGTGACAACCTTTCCTAAGTCATATGTGAACTCTTTTAGAACCTTTGCTTTTGGCTTACAATTTCTCTACCTACCTACACAATTTATAGGGACTTGTACAGATATTTCTGCTGACTGGTTTTGTTTTTTTTTTAATTGTGAAATTCAGTGAATATTGACTGGCTTTACATGATTCTGAGACTCTTAATATGGAATAGCTATATACAAGCTAAAGGTACGACTATAAATGAGATCAAAATACAGAGTGTGTACCTCAGATTGTTTTTCATTCTAAACTGCAGAAGTATTTGTGGTTTGTCAAAATTTATTATGAATTTTTCCAGCCTATAATGAAATAGTCAGAAGTACTGCAAATGGGAGTTAGTTTAACCTCAGCATTCAGGGTGCTCAAAAGTCTAGCAAACCTATCAACCTTAGGAAGTTTATTGGATGGCACATGAAACACTTGTTACATCCAGGAAGCTACCAGGCTCCCACTTTCCCATCCAGGGCTTTAAGGGAACAATGACATTTAAGGAAAAAAAAATCACTTCTGCAGTGTGTATGCAAGACTCTGAAATATTTTCTTTGTTCTGAATTGACCAGGCTGTAGAAACTTCTTAGCAGAGGAAGAATAGCAAATCATTTATCTGTTAAGGAAAAAAAATTAAGAAATAAAGAAACAAAAATCCCAACTAAATAAAAGAACTGTCTAACTGATGTGACAGATATTCTATTGAATTCACCCAGCGGTCAAGGAGATGCACCATTGTTTGGCTAAATGTCCTGCCAGAGGGTTCAAACACACAGGGAAAGAATGGATGTAGTTTTACTTGTTCCTTAATACATTGGAAATACTGTTCCTCTTTTTATGTGCTTTGTGCAGCAAGGTGCTGTCTCTGCTATGGGTGAGTGAGCCACTAATTAAATGTAGGGCCAGAACATCAGCCAGCAACCCAACCTTGCTCGTGAAATCACTAGACCAGCGAAGGATCTGGTGCGTTATTGTTATGCACTGCTACTGTATTATCTCTAGTTACTGTAATAAACAGATTGGGAGGATGTTTCGCCCCTCTGTTGTATTATCCATATATTCAGTCCAGCTCTTGGTAGCTGAAAATATTAAGGAAAAAAAATCATGTAATGACTTGACTGATGAATATGGGCATTGAAGCGTGTAAGTGAGAGTGCCTGACATACACCTGGAGAGAATTAATCAACCAAAAGCAATGCCAAGTAGGATATTATATGTTTGCAAAGTACTTACTCAAAATGGAGTGAATGCTTTATTAGGAGGTTATGATTCAAATGTTTAGTTTGATCTCTTATTATTGATGCTCACATCAAACATAATTCTTTTCCCTTCAGTTAATATCTTCTACCCGAAATCCATCTATTATTAGGCCATAATTTTCACTTCTGATTTTATTCTAATAAATATTGGTTCACTTTAGTCCTTGTGTTGGTGACTTTGTAAGCTCTTACTGCTAATGTGGGTTAATAGTGCAATATATTTAATGGAGTTTCACTGAACTCTTACTTGTACAACTAATGCTGGATATTAAAAACTTTTGAGTTAAGTGAATATTGACCAAATACATACATTATTTTTATAGTGCATTTGACATATATGGAAACAAAACTTACACTGAAAACTTGAATGTGTCAGAAGTTAGGAGCAGAACAATCTGAGTTGAAAAAGGAGAGGAAATTGTGAGGGGAGGGAAGAGGTCTGGGGAAGAGCCAGGAGATATAAGGGAGGATGCAACAATCAGTGAGGGCTCCAAGGGAGATAGAAGTGGAAAAAACAATTGTAGAAGGGAAGAAAAAGAACAGTCTGGTTCAAGAACAGCAGTGTTTCAAGGCTTTAGAGGAAGAAATGAAGATTAAAGTTTGTGAGCGAGTTGGGAGGATGAAGAAAAGGAAGATCAGGGGAAGAAAAATTTTTATATATGAAAATTGGTATATTTGCAATTGTGAAATTTATTGCTATTGTTTTAGTAGCACTATTGATAAAATAACTTGAAAAAATATATGAGCTTCATTCTTGGACTGGATGGATTCTCAGTGTATTGATATTATCATATGACAGGATAACAAATAAAAGAGTACATACATTCACTCGGAATTTCCTTCTCAGGAAAAGTGATGATTACTCAATCCCCTAAAATGTAAAATACTCAAGTTCATATATTAAAACAACCTTAATGCCAGTGTCAAGTTGACAATACTGCTTACAGCTAACACTATCCATGAAATAACTTTGGCACTGCACTGTATTCTCTGCTGTGGAAAGTTTGTTCAGCCCTGGTTTTAACTATTTGGTGAGGTAACGGAGGAAAATTCAAATTATAAAATCTTCAAATTAAAAATTATGGAGAGGATTACTCAGGATATCTGTAAACATCTCTCCTGTGAAAACAGACTGAGAGAGTTGGTGTTGTTCATCCTGGAGAAGGCTCTGGGGAGACTTTTTGGGACCTCTCAGTACTTGAAGAGGCCCATAAGAAAGATGGGGAAAGGCTTTTTAGCAGGTCCTATAGTGATAGGACAAGGGGTAAAGGTTTTAAACTAAAAAAGGGTTGATTTAGACTAGATATAATGAAGAAGTTTTTTACAGTGAGGGTGGTAGATGACACTGGTAGATGGCCCATCCCTGGAAACATTAAAAGTCAGGGTGGACAGGGCTCTGAGCAACCTGATCTTGTTGAAGATGTCCCTCCTTATTGCAGGGATTTTGGACTGGGTGACCTTTAAAGGTCCCTTCCAAACCAAACTGTTCTATAATTCTATAAAGTCCCAGATTTGCCAAAGGATTTAGAAACACCAATTCCTCTGTAACTGGGGGAAATTAGTTGCAGAGCTGCTTTTGTTAGTCTGTGTCTATATAAACATTTAATGGTCTAAATGAAACATTTGGTGAAAAAATCAAGAAAAGAAGCAAACTTATAGAAAACACAATCTAATATTTTTCATTATGAATGAAGAATTTAATTCAAGGAAGAAACAAGTCACTTTCTTGGGATAATAACTAACAATAGCTTTTTGAAAGGTTTGGGTTTGTTTAAGACCATGCTTCTTTCCTTTACCTTTGTTGCTACTTACTCAACACTTATGACCTTGTCTACCTACAGATACTATACCCATTAAATCCTGTTATTACAGTCTTTATTCAGCCTCATCAACTTCTCCAAATAGAGTTGAGAGAGCAGGAGAGGGAAGAAATATGAAAGTAGATTTAATAGGGATAGATAGTGATTCACAGTGTTTCATAGATACCATTAAGATAACAAATAATGTATTCTCAATGAATAAATAGGGTTTTATAAAAGCCTTCCAGCTTGCTCCTGGTGATAGCTTTTAAAGTTTCAAGAGCTAAAGCATACATTTTCTTCAGTCAAGGTTGTACTTTGCAGTCACGGGGACATCAATGTTCTAAGGGACTCATTGAATGAAAGTCAGCTGTCTTTCATACTCAGTGAATATATCTTTCTCAGCTCATTAATTGAGAAAAGATTATGATTTTTATGAACTTGTTCTGTTTGGTATTGTTCACTGGATGTTTTCCTGTGACCCGCTGATTCCAATAAACACCCATCACTATAGGATTGTGTGGGCATAACTGAGGGAAAGTTGGTATAGCAAGTCAAATACAATTGATATTTGTTAAATGAATGAAAATTTTTGTCTCTTTTGACACCTGAGATGTATTGCAGTTACACTGCAACCAGTAAAATGACTTTGCTCTACTTTTGTAATGCTCATGTACTTGAAACTATGCAGACACCCATCAAAATTCAAGAGGGCCTTTGCTAAACCCCCCCCCAGTAGAGGAAAATCAGAAATGTAAATGTTATGTGGGAACTCTATAATTTATGTTCAAAATCTCCATCCTGTTCCTACCTCATTTCTGTGTTTAGACATCCTGCCAATGAATAGACTAAGGAATAGCCACACCATCTGTATTAACATCCAATGTGGATGCTGAGATTTCAACTCCATTTCCCCTCATCCTCTTTATGTCACAATAGCACTACCTGTGTCTTGACAGCGTTGTTTTTCTACTGACTAGGTAGGATTCTTCAGTCCTTTCAGTGAGGTTTGGGGGCTAATATTCTTAGCCCCCAAAGTATTACAATGGGTGTAATTACAATATTAAAGAAAAGTCTATAATGAATTCTTGTAGTTAACCTATTTCTCCTTTTTTGTTTGTTTCTTTGGGTTTTTCTGTGTGTGTGTGTGTTTGTTTTTGTTTTGGGGTGTTTTTGTTTGCTGGTTTGTTTTTTTTTTTTTTTTTTTTCTGATTTCCCAGAATCTACCATTGCAGAGATTTCTTTTCTTTGTGGAGTCTAAGAAACATCATTACTCATAGCTGATACAGTCCTTTAAGGGGTCTTTTATATGTAAACACTTGAAATATGCTCCTGGATATGAGGAATGGTCTGGATGGCAACAGTTTATAGTGACAATGCAATCAATTGTAGGTATTATTTTTTACTATAGTAACAATTTGTCAGTCTCTTTGTCAAAATGAAGTTTGACTTATCTTTCTGATCAGCAGGACTAGGAATACCAAGGTCAGAGAAGACTGGAGACATTTAGAAAGTGTCTGGGTATTTGTATATTTCTCTCCAAATTTACCTATTTAATACTTTATATAAACCAATGTATTAAAAAGAAATTAAACTTTCTGGAAATTTAATTCAGCTGATTCATTTTGTAGGAGCCTAATAACAATTAATTAAATAGTTTTAGTTAGGATATATTTAAACCTTTCCAAAGTTTGCCTAAATCACTTTGCAAGCCCACCTTTTAAAAGCCATACATTGTACTTTGCATGAAAAAGGTCAGAACAAAGCAGTTAATTCTCTCATGAAACATTTTTTTTCCTATACAGTAGTATTTCCCTGGTGATATGTGACTATGTCTCATTGGGAAGGCAGTAAGTGAGTATGTTTGTCGTTTTGTTTATCAATAATGAAGAATATTTCAACTGATCTGGCTCATAGGAAATTTTTGAATGCCTACAAGATTGTTTTCTAGATTTCACTGTGCAAGAAAACAAACGGCATCAGTGGAGTAACTTATCCTTGCAATCCACAGAAGCCAGCAGCAGAATAATAAGGATTTGATATTTTGAATCCTCTTACACTGATAGATTGAGTTTCCAGTTGCCTTTTGTTGACCTTAATAGGATAAAATGGAAATCTATGCAGTTTCATGGACATATTAACAGTGAAGGGACATGTAAAACCCACTGATATTAAAACTATTTCATTCCTTTTTAAAGAAAATAGTTAATCTAAGGAAAGTAAAAATCCATAAAGCAATATATATTAGAATACTGGATGTTAGCTGAGTGCAAAATATCCTAGTAATCAATTAAAAAAATCAGCAATAATATACATTGGAAAGAATTTTGCCCTTTCTTGCTGGAGAATTTTGAATTCTTAAAGAATGCTTTGTCACTTTGAAGAATGAATTCTTGTTCTAGTCTCAGGCAGTGCTGAATGAAAAGTTGAAAGCTACATTACACGTGCTAAAGAACTAATGTGCATTATCTACTTCAGAAGTATTTATAATTGCTGGCTGTGGCTGGTAGATGATATGTTACATTGCAAACTGTCAGGAAGCAGAGGTCTCTTTCCATTAGCCAACTAAACCACTGGACTTCATGGTCCTTCATCTGGAATTAAATTTGTAATAGAATATGTGATTATGAAGTGTACCTTCATAGATGTTGGCTCTTTTGTTGAATACCTTTTGTGTGCATGGACTAATCTCTTGCAAGGCAAACTGTACAACTGTACAACTGTAAATTTAATTAATGTGGAAAGACATTAAGAATGTGTGTGAAGGGGTGAACTGGTTCTGTCAAGGATCAAGTGGAATAAAATGTAAATAAGAAATGCATTGCTTTGGAGAATTGTCAACCTTTCACCTCTTGCTATCTGACTTTTCACTATGTATTTCATTTATTTAGGTTTTTGTTTTTTTTTTTTAGGCTTTGTTCAAAAAATCATATTTTGAACTTTTTTCGGAATGGTGAAACAAAGCACAGTGAGTATTAAACCTGTCTTACTTCAGACTCCATGGTAAAACTTCTTTGAAAGTGATTTCCCCCCATGTTTATACGTACTCTTGCTATTTAACTTGAAGGATCATCACTCCATTTTGTCAGAAACCTTATACATTTCTAATAGATAAGACTTCTTTACACCTTCTTAGCCTTTGCACATGTATAAATAAAATCTAGTGTAAAAATGAGATAAGCAGGAAGAGAAGGCAGTGGAATACAAGGTACACTGGAAATAGTTGATTAGTGTAATAAGCTGCAGAAACAAATATAGAGGAAGAAATTAGCAGATTTTTGAGAGCACTTGACATTTATTTTTCTTACTTAGATGTATATATTTAGGACTTCTGAAAGTAACACCTAATGTATGTTTCAATTATTTAATGAACATAGAAACATAAAACATACATTTTATAGTCTCCTTTTATATTATATTTTACTTTACCAGCACACTATGTTACACATTTTCATGTGTAAAATTCCACATTTTTTTAGCTCTGTGAGAATTTACCTTCCAAAATGCAATGCTTTGAAATTAAAATTTACCCCAAGGTCTTGCCAATAAAGGAAATATAAATGCTATTATTCTCTTGTGTAATATTAAATTACTATTTTCACGAGACAACCTGATCGTTGTGCTTCTCTGTGAAAAATCCATGTGTTTGTGAAGTTTTGAAGTGAGAAATCTCGGTTAATTTCTTCAAGAGTATTAACATCTCGAGAAGAGAAGAAAACAAAAAAGAGGAAAACCCTCCCCTGGGTTTTTCCCCTCTGTAATTTAGTGTGTGCTGCATTGCACTACTCGATTTTGCCTCTGCATCGCACATTTTTGATGTATTTCAGTAGTACAATTATGTACATTTGAATGATAATAAACAGGATAAATTGCAGAGATTTTCCAGGCAACAAAAAAAGATTTGAAACTCTCCATAGCTTTCTTGTCTATTTAGAAGCATAGCAATTATCACTTAGCAGTATCCAAATCATACATTTTAATTAAAGATATTTTACCACTGGGATTACACTCAAAGCATAGTTGCTTCTCCCTGTGAACCACGGCATTCCAGCACTTCAGTGGTCACAGCTTGCCTGCCACCAGGTTTTCAGGTAAATCACTGCTCTGAAGTGTGTGTGGTTGTTGCTGCACAGCACAGAAATGATGCAATGGAAATGAAAGTGGAGGGAAACTGGAAAATGTACATCCTGTGCATAAAACATGTATTTGGTTCACAAAGATATAGTTAAAACTCATGAGACAGACTTTTGACTTACTTAAAGAAACCAAAATAGTTGTAGATAAGGTATAATTGCATGAATTATGTTTTAATTTTTGAACCACTTTATTCTTTTTCTGGAGTGAATTAAAAAATTACTCACAAAAAACCCCCACAACAACAACAAAAACCAAAACCAAAACAAAACAAAAGAACAAAAAAACCCCACACCCAAACTAAAAACCCAAACTGAAACATGTCTAATTTTCCCTTCTGTTTTTACTAGCTTGTTACACCAAAGTGGAACTTTGTGTCTTTGAAATAGAGTTAAAAGTCAGAATTGCGATATTTATATGAATATTTACAACACTTCTTTTTTTTTTTTAGCTTAGAAATACCTGTGGTAGAATGGATTGCCTCGTTTTTAAACTACTGTACATTTTTTAATAGATTGCAAATCTAAACTTTTTTTTACTTGGCATTTAAGAGAGTGAGGTCCATTAGGTCTGAAACTTCTGGCATATGTATGGTATTTGACTTTTGAAAGGACATCCAGTTGGAAAATTTCCCTCTTAAAAGGAAAAAATCTAACTCTTAAGGATGTGAGAGAAGAGCAAGATAACAAAACATATAATAATTCTTCTTTATTTTGCAAAAAAATATTTCATAATCACAACCATAAAACATTATTTAATTTTAAAATCACTGTAAGACTGCAATCACAGTAAATCCAAGAGGAAGAATTAGCTGCTAATGTCTCTGACCCAAAGGGAGATTAAGCTGAAAGCTACTGGTTTTATAGTTTCCATTTCCACAGTGAATGAATTGGCTACTTGTTAGAACAGGTCTCAGCACTGCCTGTAGATCCATGTCAGATCCTGGCACGAGTTTCTTTCCCTCACCCAAGATTTTGCAAGCATCTTCTACAAGCATCAAGATAAGGGTTTGTAGTGACTCTGCGTTGTTGAAATGAGAATCATCTCTTAGTTTCAGAAGCAACTTTCTCATCACAAGTACATTCTTTAGAACGATACAAGGGACCGTTGCAAGAGGATTAAGGAAAAACAGTGTAAGCAAAATGTGGTTACACAATAGGTATATTTTCATTTTGTATGGAAATGTATGAGGATATCACAGCACAAGTGGGCAGTAAGATTAGCACTGTCTAGTGATTTCTAATAGACTATTCTGCTGATGTGGTACCTGTATTTGGAGTAATTCTTAGTTTGTCTCATTCAAGTTATGAGACCAGAACCTTGTCAAACCATTTTTAGTAGAGGAGAAAGAAAACGTCAAGATCAACTAAATATTTTCTTTCAGTACAATCACATATTTATCCTGAAACAGTGATTCAGAGCTAGTTTCTTTTCCCACAACACCTTTCTCAGGAGCTAGGACTTCTCTCAGGAGTAGTTCCATTGTTTTTTAAAGGAAACTACATGTTTTAGCTCCTAATTCAATTGTCCATATCTAGGTTCAGCCTCAAGGGCTAAAAAACCATTTGACTCCTATTAACACTGTATCTGCTGTTGTGTGGCTCCTGTGCCCTAACACATCGATACAGAAGTAGGTTGATTATAACATTGTTTTTCAGAACCTGTGCAATCTCTACTGGAGCTACTAAATGAAGCAGTTGCCTAGCAAACAATGAAGCAAAATCAGTGCAAACTTGTTGAATGTTTTCATGTTACCAATCTGTGCATTCCTCTGAAAAGACATTCTTTCAAAAATATTTCAGTCAGTTCTTGTTTATTAGCTTCAGACACTTGTCTCTGATGTCAAATGTGTTAAAATGACCATCATGAAAAGACATCTTATAGTATTGGGTTTAAAGAATAATTATATCATTTCAGGCTTTATATGTAATTGGGAAGTTCTTGTAACCAAAATGAGATTTTTCTTTTTAAATAGGAGAATAAAATTTTTAATATTTGTGAATTAATTTCATGTAGGTTTCCTAGAAGTCTTTGTTTTAAAAGTGAAGTACCTTTTTCTGTAGAGAAGGCAGGAGGTACACATATTTTGTAGAGGAGCACTCAGTATATCCTTTTGTATATCCTTTGCATCCATACTGTTTCTTTGAAATATCTTTGGAGAAGAATATTTTCACATTCCCTAAAAGTGGGACTTTCTGTTCCTTGGGAACAAGTTCCTGTTTGGTGTAGGCTTTTTCTGGTAAATCAGCTCCCTAAATAAGAGTCTTATTTTCTTACTATGTCATGAAGATAAAAGAAACACAGTAGTAGGGATCTGTGTCTGCCTTTCTAATCTAGTATATATTGTAAAAGGAATACAGAAGTCCAAGCACTATATTAGAAGTGATAAGTGCTAGATTTTTTTTGGTAAGGTATCATTATCCATGGTACTTTTAATAATTGATACTTGCAGAAGCAAAGTAAAGGTAATGTAGAATTCCACTAATTAGCCTCAGCATCTAATTTAATAAAATTAGCTATGAAAAAAGGATGTGCATAGCAGCTACATAGCTCTCAAAGCATCATTTATAGCAAAGACAGGCTTATTACAACTGAAGGTTACCAGGGGTTTGGGTTTTTTTGTTTCAGTGACGAGGTATATTTTGATTTCCCCATAAAGGCAATTGTGAGGTGAAAGTTAATGATATCCCTTTCCCCTTGAGAACATACACTAATCTGCTTTATTGCCTACTTTACTGTTTCCCTGAAAAGCTGTGTAGTTGCTCCAGGAAACATCATGTATTGAATGGAGAGAGGAGAAATTGTGGAAATCAGCTCCACATGAGAGATTAGTGTCAGAGACCGTACAGAACCCTCACCAGCATTTCTGATCTCTGATCAGACAGAATTTCCTCTCTTTATACACAGTTCCAGCAAAATACTTACACATTGGAGATGACGCCAAAAGAAGCCTCCATTTGTTAAAAGTGCTCAGCTGGATCAGGACCAGAGGGGCTGGACAGCCTTTTCTTGCTACACTGGTTTCATGCTAAGTGTCCATAGGTTTATAGAGAACTATTCTTTGTGGAATGTCTCAAAACTATTTTACATTACAAGCTATATAGGAAGAAATTGCTTCAGCCAGCTCTGCAGTACATTTGTGGTGTATTATTCTGCAGTGGTTAATAGAGCACAGCCACACTGTAAAATAGCTCAGGACAAAAGCAGAAGAATGCTGAATCTATTTAATAATGCAAGGGAAAATGAAACAGGCAGAGTGCAATTACCTGAGCTGAAATTTAGCCAGGACATAAGAATTAAAACCTTACTCTTAGAAAGCTTTCTTGACTTCTTAATAAACATTAAAGGTACAGGGTATTGCTAAAGCATTTGCCTATGCATATTCACTTGAATTTACATTGAATTTATGCAATTCACTCTCAGCATTAACATACTGATAAGCTACAAGTTAAGAATTACTTAACTGCATAATCTTTTTATGGAAGGGAGCTGTGTCTGCAGACAAGTTATTCACAACTAAAGTACTATAATTCACATGGGGTATAAAATGCAGTTGGAATGAGGGCTACCCAAACACAGTTATTATAACCTTGGCACACAAATTATAGAAAATGTGAGCAAAGGCAGGATATACTCTCCAAAGGCAATCCAATGTATGTACCCATATTTGTGTTTTCTACATACAGTGGAGCCAATGCTCTGGTCCAGACCATGGACACTTTGCTCTGGATGGGTTGGTGGATGGGTTTTGACATGGTTATACCAGAGTTCTTGATCCATCTTCCATCCAGGTGCTCTCTTTTTGGCTTCCTCCTGGTTGAGGAAACAGATTTGAGTTTTATGCTAAGGTTTGTTTTGTTGTGCTGCAGCAGGTGTGGTGACCACATGCTGGGCTGCCTGGCAAAACCACCCTGCTTAGGTCCTTTGGGTAACTTGTCCATTTTCCTGTGTTCTTCCTCTTCTTTTTGATACTCTTATACTTCCCTTTCCCCATCCCAGTCTCCTCTCAGACAGTCTGCCCATTTGTGTTTTCTGTGCTTCTGTTTTGCTACACCTGTAGTCAAGTCTCAGCCTTATAGAGGATAAATGATGTTTAGGAACTGTTGGCCTTAGAAGGTTTTAGTCCTCTGGGCATCCCTGAGATTCCTCTCTAAGTACCCCTGAAGCCTGGCAAAGAGTCTCACGATTCCCTGTGTAACCAACTATGAAATCTGCCTTCCTTCTCATCTCTGTCTGTGACTTCTGTCAGCTTCTCACACTTACCTGTCAGGTACAGCCATTCCCATCTCCTGTCCAGTGATCTTCCATGTCCTGCCCAGCATAAGCTTAAGGACCAAGCCAGCAGCTCAGAGAGTTACCCAGAGCTATAACATGCTTGGTCCACTGGAGATATGACATTTATGAAGCTGGTTGTAAGAGCTTCTAGTGCAAGGAGATCATCTGGCATAGATTAAATTCACATTTCAGAAATGTGACCATAGATTTGAAGTTCACAATTACTTTTTATGAACCAAAAAAATAACGAGTGTAACTTCAATCTGTATCTCTAAATAAATTCTGTGGTGGTCTAATGATAGAGAAAGAAGGGGAAAAAATGGAGGGGAAGAGAAGAAGCAATATCTCCAGCAATTATTCAATCTCTGATGTATTCACAGAACCCCTGTGAGCAGATTTTTGGTGGATGCCACCTATATCTGGATTTCTGAACTTCACCTGGAAACAGTATGAGTGTGTCTTCAAAGAAGTCCAAGGAAAGGTCTCAGGCAGAGTAACCTGTGGGATGCTTACAGAGGGTGACAGAGGTGATTCAGAAAGTCTGATGGGGTTTAGGTTAGAGGTTTGAGGCAGGAAGGAGAAAAGAGGATTAAAAATTGAGATGGCCTGTGGTCGTGATCAAGGAACTTAGTTTAGAAAGCACTGAAAGCTTCCAGTTAGGAGAAGCTGAAAGCCATGAGTTAATGGCCAGGAGTTAGAGGTGGGTTAGGCTTTGAAAGCATGAAGGATTCGGGATTCTTATACAGCAGATCTTTACTTAGGTACCTACGAAGGTTTCACTAACACATGGGACCTCTAGGCAGCCTGTTCCTCTTCACTCTCCTCTCCACTGTCAGGTGTGTGATACCTTATGTATCCATTGACTTCAGTGGGAGATGAGCAGATATGTTTGCAAATCTTGAAGCCCTAGAACTAACCCCTGTGACTTTCAAGATGAATGAGAGTTATTGCTGTAATAATTCCTGTGATTAACAATTGCTAAATGTGAATCTGGTTTTTAAAAGTCAGATCACAAGTGCAGCCAATAACATATTCATAATCTATCTACAGCTTAAAAAGAAGGAAGATTTCCCAACCCTGGTCTATTAAAATTAAAAAAAGGAATTTTTGATAGCAAACTTGCAATCAGTGTGCAGACCTTCAAAAAGAGTCAGTGATTCATTGTGTTTTGTTCTCTTAAGAATTTAATAGAACAAAGGAATCTTTTTATTTACCTTTTTGTGGTTTTGTATTTTTAAACAAAACTCAGTTTAGGAAACAAACCATCCTTCCACAAGAAAAAAAATGAGATATTTAAACTTAAAATGTATGTTGAATCTGTCAAGAAATCTATGTTGCTTTTCTTATATGTACAAGATTTATGGGTTTGATTTGAATAAATATTCACTTATAGGCAAAAGTATCTCTCAACATTCAGAGTTAGTTTTTTTCAGTAAAATAAATAAATGACTCAAAAGTATCTTAAGTACCTAACTGAATTTTAATTTGTTTGGATTTTGGGGGGAGTGGAGGTTGAGAATGCTTCATAGAGAAATTTTAGGCTGATAGAAATGTGCATGTGTTTAGCCTTTGTTTGACTCTGACAGTCCACAGCACTGGGAACAGATGAGCATTTTGTGATATGAAACACCCTCCTGTGTCCAGCCAGCAGAAAAGACTAAATCAACCAACTGTGATTTCCATCCACTGCCAAGGTCACTGATTTCAACCAATATGAGGGAGACAAGTAATTATTTTCAAATGTGAGTCTACTGAGTACAGAAAGGGTAAACTCACCAAGAGTCAGTGGAGCAGTGCTGTTTCCATTCATACTCCAGCAGCTCACATATGAGGAACTCAGCAGAAAGATGCTATAAAATTAAAAAAAAAAAAAAAATCAGTATTGCAGTAGAACAGCAAAGGCATACTCCTTTATCTACAAGAGAGGGTCAATTGCTGCTCAGTTACATTCACTTGATTTATATATTTTTCTTCTGCCATGCTATATTTTGCTTTAGGGTTTGTACAGCCATAAGTAGAAGGAAAGAGACGATGGTTCACTCACTGATACTTTATGACAAGTGATTTATTTTCATTTTTGGTCTAAGAAAACTTGTTGATTTTAGTTAATTCTTAACTAAATGAAACCTTTCATGGGATTAGTCTTTAAATTATCCAAATGAGTGTCAGCAAAATAATTTTCTCTATCTAGATGTACAACTATTTTCTCCTGTAAATGTTGTAAACATTTCAATAATAATAATTTCATCTTTCAATTTGTAATATTAAGTGGACATTTGGATAATAACACATGTTTCAAGGAACTTGAACTGGATTTTTTTGGTGATTTCCTATGGAAAATCTTTTGAGGAAAAATCTTTTTTTTTTATGCTGACTTCTACATCCAGATTATATATTAGCAATTAATATATCCAATCTTTTCTTAGAAATTGATGTGGAGCATTTTTTATTATTTTTCCCTACAGAGTTCCTATGTAATCTTGTATTTCTGATTAATACTCTATAAATAGAAGTATGGTCTCTGCTATAAAAAGAGAATGTAGTGGCAAACCAGTTTCTGATATTTTGATTTTCTTGGAAATGCAGCTTTCAAAAAAAATTTATGGACATGTATGAAATAACTAATTAAATATTTGATTGGTGGGGTGAGATGCCATCTGGTTTGAACCAGTGCAGAAATCCTGACTTGGTTAGAGAGGCAGTGATTTACACTGATGGTGGATTAGGTTCATTGTCCTTACCTGAGAGAAACATCTATAGGGCAATTATGCTATTAGAGATTTTTTGTAACTGGCAGGATGTGTGAAAGCTGTGCAAGCACTACTCAGAAACAGCCAAGACACTGCTGTGTTATCATGACTGTTTCAGCCACAAATCCAAAGCCCAGCATCATGCAGGTTGATAGAAAGAAAATTCTCAGCCAGACTCGGTGCAATGAGACAAGGTGCCTCTTCAGGAATAGGAAGAGAATGAATTGATGCAGAAGTTCCCAGGTTCACGACATTCTGCACAATCAGGCTGTTATCCAAAATTCAAGTTAATTTTTCTCTTCTTCTCAGGGTTGTGTTTTAAGAGTTGTGTTCCACTCATTATGGGACACCATGCTATCTGACACTGGGGTCTGATTCTAGAGTGGCTGGTAGTGCACTTCTGTTTCTAGCTTTGAGCATTTAAACTCCACAGAGAACTCGGCTACAATAAGGAATTTCTTTCCTCTCTTCATCTCTTCATCCTCCCCCTTCCCCTTTTCTCTCCAGCTCCTTCCCCTCTTTTTTTTTTTCCAATTTACCCATTGGGTAAACCCAACTCTGCTTTAGATTCAACATTAAAACAAAGATACTAAAAAGGGAATACTCTCCTCAGTCCCTGTTCATGAATTAAATGGGAGGAGGGCCAGCTGTTCAGAAAGCTGCTTGTTCACAGTTATTTGTGGTCTGAAAGTTCATGGCACATATTGCAACTTAAGGAAATAAATCAGTTCTATGAGCCAATTATGGATTTTATAAAAGAAAAGCATAACCAAGCAAATATTCTCTTAATGAGACATATTTATAAGCTAATATGCTACAGTTTTATTAGCTAATTAAAGATGAACAGTACAATGATCAAATAATGGGCACACTTAAAATTGAATCAATAAATCAGTTGGATCTAATTATTCAGTCACTAAATTACTGCATTGAGTAATCAGCTCAAGTTATGAGTTTGACATGGGAAAGAACTGTTCAGTGTTAGCTTTGTCTTGGGAGAATTTAAGAGGGATCTAGTTTCCTTTCCATCCTAGAACCCATACTAATTCTTGTTAATATAACACATATTCCTTCTATCTTTTGGACTTCAGCATTAGATGAGCACTGAAACTGGGATTGAGCAGGAACTTCTTATATTCACAGATATAAAGAAGTAAAGTTTTCTTCCAGACTTCAAGGAGTGAACGGATGATGCTCTTAGTCATGTGGTTTAGTTTTGGGTAGTCCTGTGGGGAGCAGGGAATGGAACTCGATGATCCTTATGGATCCCTCCCAACTCAACGCATTCTATGATTCCTTCATCTCCGTGCGCCTGAAAGTCAGTGGGTAGCTGGTTTTACCTTGGCAGCCCTGTAGAAACACTGGGAACTGTTATGGATGCACAGAATGAATATTCTATGTAGAGGACGGAACATTTAACATTCCCCCTGACATTGAAATATGCTATAGGATTAAAAATATACACTTTCCTATACTGAAAGTGATTTTAGGACTGAAGCTCTTGACTTTAAGACCCATGGTGAGCATAAGCACCATAACTACCCCAGAAAAGGGCAGAAAATAGGAAAGTATTGAGCAACAGATCTAAGAACATTATCATTGAGGTTTTCTTTAGCAGGTAATTTATACTATGGAACTATTGCTGAAATACTAATTAAACTTCCCCAATAGATTAATATATGTCATATATTCTGATTTATCCAGATAAAGTTTACTTGGTGTAACATGAGAGAATGGGCTTTCAGTTCCTGACCTCATTAATGTTCACAAAGGCATTGTTAGGTGCACTATAGAGATACTCTCTTCCTTATAAATATTTTGAAGAATATTGCCTTTAACCAAGAGGAATCTAAAGATCCATTCAGTGACTGTTTATTATCTAAAAGTAGTAAAAATTGTATTTCTTCCCTCATACACACAACTCAGGATATACTCCTTACTAACTTTCCTTCACCATATTGGTATTTTAAGTAGTAATTCATTCAGAAAACAAATGCAACATTTGTTTGCGTAAACCACAAGAAGCTTTCAGAGATTTTTTTTTTTAAATACCATAAAGCCATAAATGTATTGAGGCACAATAAGCATTTTTATAACAGAAATGTAATTTTGTAAGTTTATTAGGTTTTTTTCACAGTGAGATTGCAACATGATAAGATCATATACACATTTAGTGCTGTTACAATAGAAAAATAAATGTGCATTTGTGTGCTCAGACCTTAAATAATAACTAAAGATGCTCCTAATCATAAGGTTAACTGTATGATTGAATTTCATGTGACTCTTCCTTTGATGAAAGTCTTCCTGTTAAAATTCAGTTATATTTGCTGTATCGAATTTACACAGCACTTATCATTTGTTTACTGAATTATCCAGTGAAACAAATAATTGAAAATTACACTTGGTTGTCTTATTTATATTTTTTTGGTAGCTGTTACTGTCTTAAAAATTTGCATAAGTACCCCTACGGAAAATATGAAGGTTAAATTTTTCTCATCTCACGTTCAGTGAAGTATTTACCTCTAAATATCTAAGTGATGTGATTTGCTTCTCCTTTTCTGGGGCTTTGATTTTTTTGGTGGTGATATCTGATCCAGTATTTCCCTGGAGCAGCATACTGTTTCTAGTTTCTTGGGATAACACGCATGCTGAGCATTTAAGAGTCATGTCCGTAATCAGGGTTTTAAGCAGAGTGAAATTTTAAAACTTACAAGTGTTTGGCTGAGGCTTCTTTGGTCAAAGTCTTTTGTCTTCATGGAATGTATGACGAGCAGAGACTTTTTAAAAACAGAACAACAGGATTCTGGGTATGGAACCACGATAAGTGGAACTAATTGTAATAATTGTTTTAGGTTGTTCAGCTTCCCTGGTATTTTTTCCCCATGCTCATTATCATGCAACACGTATTTTGAGATATATACTCTGTTTTCATTTCTGATTTGCTTTGAAGATGTTTATTCTGGTTGCTACACCTCTTTAATGCTTCCAGTTAACTTTTAGCTAGAGAGTGCAAGTTTAATAGGAGTACTTTTTCAGTCCAACTGAATGTTAGTACATTTTGTGTAAGAGGACTTAAGTGTAGAGAAAACCCACTCAGTGTATTTCTCTTTCTCCTGGTTCTTTTTTCTCGAAGTGCTTATAGAGAGAAAAACTAATGAAAATATAAGTGAAAAGAATATTTTAATGTAAATGTATATCTATATATACACATGGTTAAAGCATTAAATGTATATATATAGCTAATATGTGTATAGAGTATTTCAAGATTTCTATTACACACTTGACTAGAAAACCATTTACAAAGCATATTTAAGAGGACAGTCCCTCTGTGGGAAATATTTTTATGGGTCTTCATGGGCATTTTAATTAAAAATCTTCAGCTTCCTCCTGTCAGATTTCAGAAAAAACGTAATAAGGGAGGAGGTCACTGTAATCTAATTCATGAGTTCTCTTCCCACCTGTACACTGTAATGATCCTCCAGATACCTCCACTAAACAACCTCATGTCAGCTCTACCAGCCCACCAATCTCCAGGATCTCTTACAAAATCTGCTTCGTGTTGTGTATCATTTTGGAAAAAAAGGCAGGTCACTTTTCATTCGAAAGAGTATCAAAGAACCGGCCAAAACATGAATAACTAATATTGCCCTCTCTTTTATAGAAACACCATTTTGGGATAACCTTTCTCCTAAATGAGGGGTACAAACTTATTTACTTGTGTGCTGGGATGTGTAAGGCCCACTGAAACATTTCGTGGTAGGAGCTGGTGTTAGCTCAGTGCCATACTTCATGCTTTCTGACACTTCCAATTAGTATGGATCAGTAAAAGGAAAGGTGTTGGATCAGGCAGCTTCCAATGATGCATTAAAGTTGAAAATTAAATTCTGGTCGGTTTATTCATAAAAGAAATAAAGAGCTTTAATGGCAGCTGCCACTTGCAAAAGGACCAATCATTCATGACTCAGCTGAGCACCTGAGACAGTTTTCGGTACAATTTTTTTGTTTGGTGGGAAGTTCATTTATGGGTTTTTCATGCTGATCTAATTGATTTGCAGGAGGGCTAACAACCCTGTTTCCTGCACCTGGTTTGACAATTGATACCATCTGGTTCATTGGATGAGCAGCTGTAGTTCACAACTTGTATCAATGCAGACACGTTTGACACGTTTGCGTCTTTGGTCTCTTTCAATTCATTTCCCTCTTTATATGCTGAAATCTGCAGAGCTTCTCCACTGCAAAGCAAAGTTTCCTTAATTTATAGCACAGGGATAATGGGATGATGACAATTATTATTCTAGTCTAGTTAGAGCTGAAAAAAACCTGCATTGAGCATAAAGCAAACATAATGGGGTGAATTAACATTGAGGGCCACATCTACATGTCATTTACTTCAGTGGAGATGGAGGGTGCTCAGTATCTCGGAGGAGCAGAATATTCATCATGAAGAAAATAAATATAATTATGGCATTTTAGAAATTATTATCAGATCTACATGATTCCTTGTTGAGTGTCTCATCTGCCATAGCACAACTCCCTGCTAGTTCAATAAATGTTTCAGTATGTCTCTCACAGTGTAAGAAACCAGGGTGAATTGAAACCTGTCGTTTCCTTCACATGTAGACCATTTTAGAACTATAAGAAATTGCTTGAGGGACACCCTGCCCCGCTCTGGAGACACATTTAACTATCAGGAGACCTGTTCCTGCTTCTGTTCTCCATTTGCAAGGCTGATGTCAGTCAACTTGTTCTTAGACTTCCCCACCCCACAGTATGGTGAGATACAGCCATGCAATGGTGGCCAGTTAATTTGTGTTTTAGCATAGTAAAATAAACTAATTAAAGGCTTCCTGGTGATTAACACAGAATGGTATTAATTGGGGTAGATTACTGACCAGCATAATTTATGGTGAACTGCAGCTCATTATCCAAGAGCTGGATAGACCATAATGGAGGGGAGTATCATTGTAACCATGCCCTGTTCTCTTATCCTCTTTGATAAACCTTCCATCTTCTCAGTCTAGAGAGGAAAAAAAAAGAACAACAAACCACCATGAAAAAACATACTTTTTTTTAAACTAGACTATTCTTACATTCTGATGTTAGGCCAAAAAAATCTATATTTTCCATGTCTGAACACCATCACATAGGGCCTTTTTGGTCAATGGGCTGCTAAGTTTTGTCTCACCTGCTGAGATCCTGCTTCTCTCAGTGCATAATTTTATAACAACAGTAAAACAGCTGATGAGCTAGAGTCCTTTACAAAATGGAGGGAGTTTCTGAAATACTATCCTGCATGAAGGTTCTGAAGAGCCCAGATGAATATCCATGAAGGGCATACAGTATGCATGAACAGGTTGCTATTTCAAGATACAGCTTTAACAAAGAAAATGAACCTACATCTCATTCATATTTATGTCCATGATTTCTCAAACCTTCAAAATATCTCAGCCTGTTTTACAAACTCAGTATGCTCTTTAGATCTCTCTGTGATGATATGGTATAACAAGAGTTCCTCTGTTTGGTACCAGGTGAATGTGTACACAAAATTCCAGTGCTGTAATATAGAAATATGTATTTATATTGGTGTATAAATTCATGGATATGGAACTTGTAATGGGCAATAACTTGGGAAGAAACTGGGCTAAAATACACCAACAGATGCTGTCATGCTGGAAAACAACCAAAAAGAGGGAAAACCACAATAAATATTTAAATTCTATCCATTTATCTGGGATTATTAATGTGGTAATACTAGTGATCCATTTTTGATGTACAAGTGTAGCTCGAATATTAACCAATTAAGCCCACATTGCTTGATTTAAAAAATGATTTTGCTAAAGTATAAGGTGTTTTACATGAACCATTAGTTCATTAAAAAGATTTAAATTAATGTTTTCAAGTCACTGAAGAATGAATTTTTTAGCCTGGGAAGTTCCCAGTGCTGAAATCTTTGCAACACACTCTCTCCTGAAGAATAAAAAATTCAGGTCTTGTGAGTGCAGGTACCTAGCAACCTTTTTCTGCTCTTGCAGCTCACTGTCAACAGTCTGGTTTTTGAAAACATGTTAATTAGTAGTACTGCTATTTCCCGGGAGAGAAGGCTATCTTAACTGCCAGCTACTACTCAGAAACCCTTTGTTTCAGAAATATTTCAATTAGTAAAAAGAAGATAAATGGAAATTCAGCTTTTCCCATGGTGTCTACATATTTTTCTACTGCAGAATTACATAAATTGCAGCAGAAACATCTCTATTATAATTTGCATATCTTATTAATAGCACTGTCTAGAAATGTTGATATTTATTTTCCCCATCTTATAGACCAAATTCAGAGAGGGAGCAGAGTATTTCAGCATAATAAGATTGACACATACAAACATTTTTCTATATGTGTGTGCAAGCATGCACAATATATAAACATTTATTTATTTATTTATTTATTTATTTATTTGTGTCTGTGTATTTTTTTCCACTTTTTATATAGAGAGAAACAGAAGTTAATTCTTAGCCTTTATTTGTATTATAATCAGGTAAAAAATAAGATTTGCTAACATTTTGATTTGACATTTACTCTACACTTACAGCAAAAATTGACCCACTAGATTTAATGATTATTATGAAGGTTTTTTTTCAAGAAGAAAAGAAAGGTTGGTCTAAAGATGAGCATTTTAAATCTCTTTAGCATTCCTTACTATAATTTTACCTCTACTTTGGCTTCTAAATTCACACTTATCAAAACTGACAATAACAATAAGTTGCTCCTAAAACCACTACAACTAGAGTAAAAGTAGCAATTACTGTGAAATCACTAATAATTTAATACATTTTGAAGTGCAGAAATGACTATTCACAAAGAGAGCAGACATTCCTCTATACCCCCAAACCAAATAGAAGTTTAACAGAACATGGAAATCAAAAGTTTCTCCCTCATAAGGATAAAAATGTAGCTGACAGCGTTTTTTGCATGGAAATGCTGCTATTTTCCCCATTCTGCAAACAGAATGGTTTGGATTGGAAAGGACCTTAAAGATCATTTCATTTCAACACGCCTGCCCTGAGCAAGGACACCTTCCACTAGACCAGGCTGCTCAGGGCACCATCCAACCTGGCTTTGAACACTTCCAGGGATGAGGCATCCACAGCTTCTCTGGGCAACTTGTTTCAGTGCCTCACCACCCTCACAGTAAAGAATTTCTTCCTAATATCTAATCTAAACCTAATCTCTTTCAGTTTAAACCCACCCCTTGTCCTGTCCCTCCAGGCCCTTGTAAATAGTCTCTCTCCATCTTTCTCGTAGGCTCCCTTTGGGTACTGGAAGGCTGCAATTGGGTCACCCCAAAGCCTTCTCTTCTCCAGAACAATCCCAATTCTCTCAGCCTTCTCTCACCAGACAAGTCCTCCATACCTTTAATATCTTTGTGTTTCTCCTCTGGGTGTCAGAGTGGTACAGCAAAGTCCAAGACTTGTGCTGAAGCAGGTTATTCAACCAAGAGTGAGTGTCCTAAGCAAGACAGGCTTGCTTTCAGTCAGGTGCTTGTTACGTTCTGTAATTAGGAAGACATACACAGTTTTCTTTCTCAGAGTATAAATATAGCCTAAGCACACTAGTAAAACTCAAACATATGGGAGAAATTCATGGAAGAAAAACGGACAGACAAATTCAGAACATATAGTTTAGTCAAAGAACTCAGCTGATGTGAATGCCAAAAATCCAGTGTGATGCAGAATTTTGTGATAAAATTTTGTGGTGTTTTCTGAAAAATCAAACTAGTCTCTCTTTTCATCTGGGAACATTTCAATCTTATCAAGTGTAATTTTTAGTCTAAATTATTTCTGGAGTAATTTACTGAAAGCCATTAGACTATAGGTGGTTGGCATTTCATTGACACATACCTGCTTTTGACAATCAAGACCTATTGTCTAGTTTTCACTGGACACATTTCTGCAATAATTTAACTTATAGACTCATTTAGCCTGTATAAAACCAGAATACATTATTACAACATTCTCTTCCCTTACATGTTCTGAAATATTAATTTAAAATATATTCCTGTATAAATATTATCTTCTGAAACTTAGCCTGCAGTATACTTTCTGCAAGTGAATATAAGAATATGTGAACAAACATGTTATAACTGGGTGAATTTTCATGTATTTTTAAAAATCTTACCCTAACTCTGGTAATAAATCTCTGTGTGTAGTGATACCCTGTCAGAACTTAATTCTTGCATGTCTTGTTTTTAAATTATTAGAAAGTGTTCTTTTATCCTTTTCCTTAAATAAAACTATTTGGAACACTGCAAGCTGAATGCGCTTTACTGCAATATTATTAAAAATATATTCAGTTATCAAATTAATAACTAAACTAGCAGAATTGTTATGGAAGCTGTGGATAAATGGGCTTTACAATACCCTACTGAAATAATTTTAGTGAAATGAGACTATTAAGAAGCCACAAAAGAATTTCATGTTTTAAGTCACATTTCACATTACTGTTATCTAGTAGTTTATTTGTGTTCAAGGTTCATGCGTAGAATTACATTCTAATGGGGGAAATAACTCACAAAGCTACAAACAATAATTTGTTTTCTTCCTCCTTATTGTATCTAGCAGTTATATTTAGAGAATTGTATAAAATGTTCAGTCATTAGCTGACATTAAGGGAACTTCTGAAATTGGCAATGAAGACTCTAAAGTCAAAATGTTCACTTTTACTTTCTCATTCACAGACCAAAAGAAAATGAAAGAATAGGAACAAGTTAGGATATAAATTTCTTTAACAATTTCTAAAACATTTATTTCTAAAATGTTCTGAGTGAACAAAGAGTTTGGAGTCAAAAAAGCTTTTCATGTCCCACTTATATTATAGACAGGATAGATCTGCTGCTACAGTGATTTACCATGGAGAATTGTTGGGATTGCACAAAGATGGAAATCATAATGAACTTAAAGACCTGAGCCTCAGTACATCTCATTTATGCCACTATAGGTTGGGTTTAATTGTATTAAGCCAGTATTGATCTGTAAAAGAGCAGAGTAGGACCAATGTTTATTTCTGGCCTCTCTTCAGTGTGCTGTGTGATTACAGATGCCAACTAAATCTTTCCTATCCTCTCTCCTATCACATATACTTTCCCAGAAAATACTTTTTCTTCAAAGAACCTGTAGAGATGTCAGTGCCCCCAAGTGGCTTCAGAGGATGCTGGAACACATCCTCACGTGCTTCTATTTCTTTGTTGAAGGGTACAAGCGCTTCAGTAATGCACAGCCTTGAAAATACTACCACGTGTATTTTATTTCCACAAGTTGTCCTAGGAAAATCAGCAGAGCTAGTTCTAGCTAGTGCTGTAAATATTAAGCAAATGCTTGCTGGATTGGTTCCCAAACAGTGTGGCTCTTATTTGTAGTGTAAGGGTCATCTTTTCTGGAGCAAACTCTGTGTCTGCACGTGTGTAGTGCATAAAAGAGGGGGGGAGGCAGTGAAATGCATACATGCTCCACACAATCAAAAATGTGCTTTTTACATCATTGGACCTTGTACTTACCAATTTAAATCCTTCAGATTTTACTCTCCTTCTCGTAGTTATAACTTTCATAGTAATTAGGAATATAAACTTAAAAGTTGTCTGTGTTTGCAAGGGGGTAGAACTCTTAATGAGACAAATTAGTTCAGTTTGAGAAACAGCAAATACATATGTAACCTGTAAGCATCATACACAGTTCCCTTTTTGAAGGATCAGGCCTGAGCAGTGGATGGAAATGAAAATAAAGACATTTTCTATTTAAACAGAAATCAGAATAACTGAACTAAAATTCTCAGAGCATAAAGTGTCATTGTTATCTCTTTGCTGAGTAAACCTTTACTGGCCATATGGTTCACACTCCAGCTGTGCAAGAGAGCTTAACAGCAAAAGCATAAGCAAATCTGTTAAAATGTTGGTAATAAAGTCTAAAAGAGACAATAATGATGACACAATTGATCAGTGCTTTTGACACCCTTCTAGCTTTCTGTACAGTTCTGTCTTCCCAAAGGGTGATGAGAGACTATTTTGAATATTGCTTTTGCCCACTGTGCACTCTGTGAACCTGAATCAAAACCCACTGATAAAAGTGTACTTCAGTGTAACCCAAAGCCTGCTGTTACTTCAAACTCAGAAATCGTAGGCCTCCTCAATTTCTCCTCCAAATTATAAATTCTAATAAAACTATCACTAGGATTTTTAAAAACCACAGTTCTTTCTCCTCAGTCTCTAAGAAATACGTCTGAATGTGAACCAAAGTGATTTAGAACTGGTTGAGACAAAAAGGAATCCTTCGCATGTTAAAAAGCTGCATAAGCTCTTCTGAGTTTGAATTTCAGGTAAAACACCAAACACCAAACGAGGGAGTTTTAATAAACCTCAGGTTTTTGGCAATGCCATTCTCACAAAATTACTTCTACTATAAAGGTGTGGTTCATAAGAATGTTTCCAAAATACGATGTCCCTTCCTTGGACCTAGACAGGCTGGAGGAGTGAACTTTGTGAAATTCAACAAGGGCAAGTGAAAAATTATTTTCCTGGGAAGGAATGAATAATTTTTTTTTTTTTTTTTTTTAGCAAAAAGGGGATAGTCTCCCAGCTGGGGACTAACCAGCTGAGCAGCAGCTCTGCTGAAAAGACTCTGGGGGTCTGAGCTAACAGCAAGCTGAGCATGAGCCAGCCAAGACTCCCAGCTCTGTCCTGGGTGGTTGAGGGAAGGAATTATCCCTGTCTACTCAGCACAGTGAGTGAATCCTTCACATACAGACTCCCCTGTACAAGAAAGACACTCATAAATGGGGGCAAATGCCAGGCCTCCAGGGTGTTTGGGGCTGGAGCAGTTGCCCTATGAGAAGAGGCTGAGGGCCTTGGACTTATTGAGCCTGAAGAAGAGGGAAATTTTGGAAGTCCAACAGTTGCCTGCTTGCCTTTATGTAAAAAGGGAGTACCAAGAAGATACCATGAAGACTCTTTACAGTGATCCCTGGTGGAAGGACAAAAAAATGGCATAAATTTAAATGGGGGACATTCTGACTGGATATTAGAAAAAGATTTTCCACCCTGATTGTAGTAAAGCATTTGAGCTGTCTGCACAGGGAGGTTGTAGAAGCCCATCTTTTCAAGCTCTGAACAGCCTGATTTACTGTCTGACCCTGCTTGGGGCAGGAACTTGGACATAGAGGCCTTCTAAGGGCCCTCCCAGCCCAAACAGCTCTTGGGGTCTGGACTTGAGCAGAAGGCTGCACAAGTGAAACTCCCCAGCAGTGTCAAAAATATGGCTACATGTGTAATCTTTCAAAATTGCTATTTGCTTCACTTTGTTAGAAAAAAAAAAACAACATAGACATCTTGGAATTATCCACTCAGTCCATTATGGCCAAGATATTTCTGAAGTTCTGCTTTATTAGACGTCCAAATACTTGGACCGAGTGGTGGAGAACTGTAAGAGGAATTTGGGAGTGGAATAGACTGACATTTCCCATTGCAAATGCATCTAAAAATCTTATCAAAATATTAAAAATAATAATGAAAAATTTAGGACTCAGCTGACAGCTAGTCAGCTAATTGACATTTGTTCAGTTGACATCTATTATTATGGGTTTTTTTCAGTTAGGATTTTTCCATTGAAATTCCAGGGTCCTTCCATAAGATTCCATCTGAGATGATCCAACTGTCTGGTAATTCAAGGCTGAATCTCTGTTTCTTGTAAACCTAATGTGACTTGTTATACTGCATCTGCCATTTGTGAGGAATGCCTTGGAGAAGCCTTTAATGGTGTAAATTTGTATTGACATGAAAGCCATAGAACAAGTGATTGTATATATATGTTATTTTATCTAATGTAAATAGCAGACAGAACAAAGAATAATAATCTCTAAATATATTTTTCCTTGAATAATAATCTCTCTCTGTATTCCTCCTTATGTATAATTCAGCATTTCAGTATTTCCTTGCATGGTTTTTGTGAGTTTACCTTGGCTGCTCTATTTCTCTTCCCTTATTGCTTCTGGAAAAAACAGACTGTCTCAGCATGCTCTCAGCATGTTCCTTCTATCTCCCTATGCCTTTTGTGTGTGCATGACAGCTTTCACTGATACTTGTGGGTGGTCTGATCTCCTCCAGAGGCTCTAAAGTTTAGGAGTTTTGACGTGGCACCAGGCTCATGGGAAGCATGCAGTTCTCTTCCCCGACCTCGCTCCCTTGAGCACTTCTTCCTCACTGATTCTGCTCCTTTTTGCTTCTCCTTTATCAGTCTCACAGAACCCTTTACAGAGAGACAGATCAGTGTCATTAAGAAAGCCTTGTTTCTTCCTCAGAATTCGTGCCAAATTATGTGTTTGTGCAATATCTGACATTGTAAGGTCTAGGCTCTTATCAGGACATAAAAGATTAGAGAACAACTATTCCCTCCATAAACATGTCATCAATGAGCAGAAGGATGTAGGTGCTTTTCATGCACTGGTGCACTTCAGAAGTGTTCTCTGTAGCATACATAAGCTATACATAACACTGAGGTATTATTATGAAAGATGACATAGATGTGAGCAAGAGCCTAGTTTGCTTATTTTCACTACAAAATGTAATTATGGAATTTATCTACAAGCTTAAAAGTTCCTTGATAAGGAAGACTGCAGGAAAAATGCAAATACTAGCAATGGTAGGTAGATGAGAAATGATTTGAATTTTAGGTGGGACTGAAACATTAAACTCAGAGATCAGGAGGCATAGTGAATCAAAGTCTTCTGATATTTGGTTCATAAGATGTGTCTAAGTGGCTTTCTGGGGCCCATCAGACATCCATCAAACAGAAAAGAAAATCTACAAAGGCAGTAGAGTGCCTTCTATTTTTATCAGAAAGCCACATGAAAACCTGGCAGTACAGATGCCAAGAAATTTTGACCCACAAGGAATATTTTGGCTGAATATATGACAGTCACCACAAAATAAAAAGAGTAAAATGTATTTATTTTAAATATTAAGACATAAACCAGACTTATATTAGCTGCAGTCTTTCATGAAATAACACTCAGGAATCTCTGCTCAAACACTTTTTATTGTTAATTTTGTTTTACGTCAACTCAAATTAGAAAAAGTATTGATACTGAATCCAGTCCTGAACCAGTTAGAGAAGGTGCCAGATTCAAGGCTCTAGGCCATTCCTTTTCTTGTGATATGGGAATCTAAGTTCAAATTGTCTTGGTTGAAGGCTGGACTTCATAAGCGACCTTAGACTCATGGGTTACCTGACCTTTTTCTTCAAGCAGTCAAGCATAGCTCAGTTTTATATCTAATATAGAAAGAAAACACAGGAGAAAAACAAGAAGCAAAAATTTAGCAAAGAATAACACTTTTCCCTAAAGTTTCACATGGGAAATTTAAATCCTTTAAAGATACATCTTTTCTGGGGTAGTCCTTGTAGCCACCAAGGTCTGGGCTCTGCTCCTGTTTCTTTACATCCATTTCACCCACCACACATTCCTTACTTATTCTTGGACTTCTGCTATCTTTTTTTCTACTTTCGCTGGGTACACACCTCTTTGTGCCAATACAGTGATATTAGCATTAAAACTGCAATATACATACACCAGCACCTCCTCTCCCTACCCTAACTCACAGCATATTTGATCCATCTTTTTATAAACTATTTTGGTAAAACTGATGTCTGTTAAAGTAGGTGTTTCATCAGTAAAATCCCCTCTGAACTGTGAGCAGTCATTACTTCAAGCAGCTCACTAAAAGCATGTAATTTTCCCAGTACCTGCAAATAAACATCCTTAGCAATTGTATTTTTTTCCCCATAAGTATTCTGTCTGCATTGACAGGGCTTATTTTCTGCCATTCTTGTAAAAATGCAGAGGCAGCAGCTGTGTATGTGTAAAAGGCTGAGGAAGATATAAGGGTCAATGTATGAGGGTTATATCTCATGCATTTTCAGATGTACTTTGTGTTTCTATTAATTTCTTCTTGTTCAGAAAAAAAGAAAGTAAAAAACCAACCAACCAAATTAAAAAAAAAAAAAAAGGCTAGGAACCCCCCAAATTTTAATGCCTTGAAAATAACAGGGTAATCCAAAAATAGTGATGGACATAAATTTTTTAAATAGACAAGATGTATTTTTTCATCTAAAAATTCCAAAGGTGGTGTCACTGTCATTGACTTTATGGTGATCTGAAAATGGATAAAGACAATACATGAGGAGCAAGAGCATCATAAATCTTCATTCAGAAATTTCTTCTATCTCTCAGTATAACAAGAAAAGTGAAAGGAACAGATTGCATACTGCTAAGCAGAGCTGTATTGCTTCTCAGAATTAAATGATCAGCACAGTATTATGTCAGTTTATGTTGTTGGAATTTACAGAACACTTTCAAAATGAACAGGTGTGCCATCAATAAAATACCATGTTAAATTTCCCTATCCTTATAAGGATGTTTGTGCAAAGATCAAATTAGGTACCTTGCAGCTTTTCAGGGAAACAAAGGCAGTTTAATGATTCCTTTCCCCCTAAAAAACCCCACCAAAATACAAAACCCCAAAACCAGACTTGTGAAGAAACTGCTAGAATGCAGTAAGCAATCAACCTGATTAGGTTAAATGTGTTCTGTAGTGGCATTTCATCATGGAGATTTCTGTAATTGAATAAAGTTCTATTAATTTTAATCTATTGTTAAAAAAGTAAAAATATCTTTCCTGTAGTGACTACAGAACTTAAACATGTTCTACATTTATTTTATTAATAGGGCTAATGCTGTGAGAAAGCAAACGAAATCTGAGCATGAGTTATGAAATGTCTAAAGAAACATAACTGTTACCTGATTCTGCAGGTCTGGGGGAAGTGTCTTCAGGAAACAAAGCCATCCTATGGTGATTTGAGATCAGTTCTTAATTTAGAGGGCTTTTTACAAGCTACTTTTATTATGTAGCAGGTAGATTTAAAAATTGAACCATTTGATGAACTGCAAAATTCCAGTTCATTGAAGAGGATTTGATCAATGGCTCGAACTCTTACATTGTTTTTATCACACAACAAAAGCTGATGTCAGAAGTCTGTACCAGCTGATCCTACAGAGCCCAGCGGACATAAAGAAAACAAATAAAGGGAAAAGTGTGATCTAAATCTTCAAATGCATGAATAATCATGAATGATTTTGTTTCAAAGCAACTGGTACCTCTTCAAAGTAAAACACAAATGTAGCATCTTGATAAAGTCTGCTGCACTTCCAATCATATTTTTGAGCTTCAGAAATCCCTTGAAGGACATTATGTCAGTATAACAATGAGACAGATGAGAAAAGAGTCAGGCAGAGGATGAAGAGTACTGTAGGACAGCAGGTATAAAAACTCTGATGAATAAAAGAGTAAATAATAAATTCATACTAATGAATAATAGACCATAATAAAAGTAATTGAAAGCAGGAGACCTTATGGAGAAGAAAAAGAATTAATATAGATAAAGAATACTATAAAATATACAAGAATGGATACATGTAGTGTCTGACCTCAAAATAAGGAATGTGGTAGTTAAAATATTCAGAACTTTCCCTTTACAATCACTGTATGATGTTAGAGGAAGAAGAGTTCATGGAAGAGCACATGTATGGAGCTATTAAAGAAAAAAATCTAAAGGATAATTTTTTTTTCACAATACTAGTGAAGAAACTTATTGATCAGCTTTTAGCATCACTGTTTTGTTTTGGTTTTTTTCTTGACTCTAGAAATCTCTTCTTAATGACAATTTTTTCTTAAGGCCTTTGATTATATTTCATTTCCTCATTATTTTCTTTCAGAGTTACAATGAAGACTAAATTCTTCATTTATAATTTCTTCCCATCAGACAATTCTTAATGTTTGATTTCTTAATGTAGGACCTCACATCTCACCCTTTTCTCCTAAGTACCTGGAACAAAAAGGGCAATATTCCATGTTTGATGGATCTCAGGCTACATATTTATTTATTTTCACTTCCTTTTCCTGCTTTTTCTTTTGGGCTATTCAGGTTTTCAGTTTCTGCTCTTCCATTTGGTCACAGTGATTCTCAGATTCCCTGAAGGCCATCATTATATTAGAGGTTTTAAATAGCTTGCTAATATACTGAATTGATTTAGCTCTAATGATTAACTACTCAAGAGTGAAGAAAATTCTTGCTTAATTTCAAATTAACATATATTTTAATAGCAGGGACAAAAGAGTAATTATTATTTCACGTATTGATACAATATAATGACAGGAATGTCAGATACAGCAGACAGATCTTCACAGAAAAAAATTATTGTCTGACTATAAACCTTACCTCAAAGTTGCCTTATGTGGAAATTATCTCAGCTAAAATGCTGAAAGCAGTTATTTTGTCTTGAATAGATGGAATATTCCCATGTAATTTTTTTCTTAACAATTTCTATTCCTTCTGGTTTTCACTGTTATCTTGCTATATCTTTTCAAACACAGATGGGTTTAAACTCTTTGGCATATTGTTACTGCATGGTCTTTTATTAATTCTCCTTTTATGCTACTAAAGTTTCCAATCCCAGCAAGAGACAGTTAACAGACTTTTAAGAAGCATGACATATAGATGTTGCTTCTAATGTTTTAATGAGAACACTTTAGTTCAGAAGAGAAGGTGAAAATGCATCATGTGAAAAGTATAGAATGGCAAATAGAAAAACAGTACAAGTAGAATAGGGAAATAGAATGGCAATGAAAAACAGTACAAAATACACCACTGCTCTACTTTAAAAAAACTAAGATAATCCATTTCAGAGATAACTTAATAAATATCCTAAAGTGAAATACAATTCTGATTAGATTATTTTCTCTCATGGATTGTACAAAATCTTATCAAAGAACTACGTCAGAATTCATAGAAATTATATAAATTCATAGAAATGGCAATTGTTCTTTTGCACCATTTAAATTCTATTTAAGATTGAGTTGTTAAGAGCTGTTTTAGATAAACTTTTCAGTAGAGACTCCATAAATGGAACAGTTTTAGCACATGTGCATGTAAACACCCCAAGGTAAACAAGACCTCAGTCATGGGCTGAAACCCCACCCAAAAGGTGTTTTGAGGGGAATAAAAGAGCTTAAACAATATTTATGACACATTTATAGGTTAGATTAGTAGACTTGGGTGCTACATGACTAGACACTGAGTAGAGGTCTGTCTTTAAGTCCTCGTACAACATACAGAGCTAAGAAACAAACTGTGCCTTCAGCTGCACTCTTGTCTGAAGTTTTCATCCTCAGGTACTGTAGCCCAACCCCTCTGATTGGGTGGTCGGTTGATTGTTAGATTTTAAAAGTTACTTGTAAAACTTGAGATCCCTTTCATTATTAACTGTGTTATAAGAAGGAAAGTAAAGAGGAAAGGAAGAAGAAATTATATTTATTTACAGTATGCAGCTTTCTCACAAAAACCTAAAATCTACAAATTCTCTTTGTAAGTCACACAGGAAAACAGGTGTGAGACACCAGTTCTTAGGTCAGGCTTTTGCTCCAAAAACTATTGCTGCATTTTACATTATACTGTCAACAGTAACAATGCCACATGCCAGGATGAGAATCTGGCCCAACCTTCAGTGCTTGCCTGAAAAGTCTTGTTTAAGGCTGAGAAAATTTGCTTTGTTCAATATGGAGAAGAGAAGGCTTTAGAGTGACCTAATTGTGGCCTTGCAGTGCCTGAAGGGAGCCTGCAAGAAAGATGAGGCGAGATTATTTACAAGAGCCTGTAGTGACAGGACAAGGGGGAATGGTTTGAAACCGAGAGCAGGTTTAGATTAAATATATGGAAGAAATTCTTTACTGTGAGGGTGGGGAGGCACTGGAACAGGTTGCCCAGAGAAGGTGCCTTATCCCTGGAAGTGTTCAAGTCCAGTCTGAACAGAGCTCTGAGAAACCTGGTCTAGTGGAAAGTGTCCCTGCCCATGGCAGGGGAATTGGAAACATGATCGTTAATGGCCCTTCCAACCCAGGCCATTCTGTGATTCTCTGATATATATTTTTCATCTAGGTTAGGTCAGTCATCATATTTCATCAATAAAAGAGCATCCTTTATTCTTTGATGCAGAACAAATTACTAGTAATTGTAACATTTTTGTGACATCAGAAAACCATGAGTCTTTATTCCTCTACTGCAAGGTGAGGAACCTCACCTCTTAAGGATGAAATTTGGGATTGTTGAGTCAGTTCTGTGAAAGGATGGGGGAAATTTCTGCTTTTCTGAAGACAACAGCAACAAAACGCATTTTGCTCAACATCAGTACAATACCCCATGTATTAAACGTGTTCCCAGGTCAAAATGGTCAGATGATTTCAGGTATATTAAGGGAAATCTGGCTCCTTCATAGCCCTAAATTAGGTAAGAAATCCCAACTGTGAAACACCACGGTGAAGTCACGCGCAGGCATGTGTAGAATCAGAACTCTGCAGTGTCTAGAGAAAGATAAAACCCCATACCACTCATTCTGAAAACCGCAGAAATATTTTATTAACTATTTACCACCCAGAAGTGTCTTAATTCTTTTGCAGATACTTTTCATAGGTGTTCTAAAAATAAATAAATTTACATGTTTTCTTATGTAACAAAGTCTATATCCAGATCTTTAGTTTTGATTTTCGAAATTGCTCCCTTTGATGCTGTTTTTTCACATTCTGTTTCTCTAAAAGCATAGCCCTTTATGTTCAAAAGCTATATGTTGGATCAAATGAAATAGCAGATATACACTTTTATAATATACTCCATTATTTTACATTAACTGGACTTAATAACATTGATTGTAATCAAACTGACTGCCATCAAACAGCAGTCCAGGGATGTTCAAAAGTCACTTTTTTCTGTGACAAAGGAGAACAGCTCTTATAATACTTTTTATTCAGGTGCAAGCAAACAAAATTTTAGATCCTCTTGTATCTTCCTCTGAAGACGTTCCTTATGAATGTGAGATAAATATTTTTGTAGGTTGATTGTATAGTCAAATAAATCAGAAACAATAAGATTTCAGTTAAATTGGCCATTTAGAGATTTCATAACTCTAAAATATTTTCAAAGTGTCAGACTTCACCTTTTAATAATATTATTTTTTCCAGGTTATGAGTCAGTAGTTAATAGATTTTTTTCCTCAGAGATGTTGCCTTGTTTGGATCAGAATATTTGAATTAGAATATGGAAATTAAAATGGAGGGGAAGAGCTAAGGAACATGAGGAAGGATTAGGGGACAGCTTTTAAAAAAATCTCTGAGGTTTATTTTAGAATATAATCTCCAGCTGATAACCTATTTTATTTCTTGAGAGATAGTATCATATGTTAAAAAAAACAACAAAAACAACAACCCAAAATCAAACCCAACAAACCACTTCAAAGACACCTGGGGAAAAGAAAGTGGGTCATATAGGCTTTTAAGAAGAAAAAAACATTTCTAATTATGACTACTTATTTTAGCAGACAGAGATTTCAGCCATCTCTCTACATCAGGAACCTGCACTATGTATGCAGTGTCTGATGTAACCAGATCTTAAGTGACTACTATGCAACTTTTAAAAATACTGAAACAAAGCAGTGCAAAATCAGAGTGATATCAGCCTCTGGTCCATGACGTAGTAAAATAAATATGAAATACTATAAGTCTACCCTTTCCCTAAAAAAGGAAGAAATAAAAACTAGGTTCTCAGCAAAGCCATAAACCATCCCCTCTGCCCCCATTATGGGATAAGATTTTGGTACAGAATTTAAATTTAATTGATAATACATTTAAATTATTTAGCTTAAATAATTATATAGTCGTACATCATGTAAGCTGGTAAATTTATAAAGGTAGATTTCATATGTCTAAAATGAGAAATTTATGTTAGTAAAAGAATGCAATATTATATTTATAGGAATGACTACACTTATTGCTGTGCTAAGGCTCGTGTATATTGTGTGTTAGTTTGTGTAAATGCTTTGCCAATTCCAATATGTTTATGGCTGCAATAATGCATATCAATGTTTGGCTCTAATGAATTCAAACTGTTATGGAAATAAGGTGCTTTACTTGTTATGATTTCCTCTTACATCTTACTAAGAGGTTTAAATAGGCAGCACAATACTATTTAAAACAGAGTGAGTAAAAGAGTGCAGATATTAAAAGCTGCCAAATCCACTTTTCTTTATATATTTTTCTGCATGTTTTTGAAAGAATCTCAGAAACAAATGAAAAAAAATTACAGAGTAGATTCTTAATCTGTAACTAAGGTACATTTATACAAAATGGGAAAACAAATTTTAATTTTCTCATGAAATCTGTATATTTTGATCAATCTTAAATATAAATAGACATGGGAATAATAATAAGAAGGAGAACAATAACGACAACCATGCTGTTAACTTCTTTCATTATTTTGTGCATCCTTTAGTATTCATTCTGATAACTGAGTATTGCCTGAATAACAAATATAAAATGGAGCACTTTATATGTTTTAGTTTTTCTTTAAAGATAAAAAGATAGATCTTCCTAAAACCCTGTTAGATTATTTAAGAAAATCAGATGATAAATAAAATTGGCTTCTGAAAAATATCTAGAGTACAAGACTGCTTTGTTTGTAATTATAATAATTTATACATAAAGCCACAGACATAGAGGTCGATTTAAAAATGTATCCTTAGCAAGTAAAGTTTCTTTTCAGAAACCACTTTCTGCAACCTTTTTCCCATTAGATATAACCAGTAGTGCCACTAAATCACAAACAGTGTAGTCAAAATACTGACCACAATAGAACAAACACGTGTAATAAGTGTAAATTCTCTCTATTGGTGTGTGAGACAAAGACCAAGAACCAAACCATGACTGCAGCTAAACAAAGGATTTCATGCCTTACATTTTAGGCAGATAGATTGCTCTAGTTTTCTATTGAGGTAAACTTGTAATAATCCAAGTCTTCTTTGAACTTCAGACAACCTCCCCAAACATTTATGTCCTTATTTCTCTTCAACCTCTGAGCAGTAGGCCTTCTGATTCCATTTGCTTTAGTGCAACTTCTTCCAGTTTTCATTGTGTTCTACTTGGAAGTTCTTTTCCAAACTAGTTCCTGAAGTGTTCTCAGAAGCATTCCAGAAGAAAAAAAATGTTTCTCATTTTTTGAGAAGGAAGAAACTGGCACATGAGACCTCTGTGGTGCCTTCACTTCACGATGACAGTACTGCGAGATAGGTGGTAAACACAGGGGAGAAGAAATCAGAAGCCATAAGGCAGTGAGTGCTGGTTGAACCCTGACTTTCAGAAACCTAACCATCTAATTGCAGCGCTGAAGTTGGATAGGGAAGGGGACTCCAGGGCCAGGGGTCTTTTCCCTTTACCTAGAGGGGAGGGTGCCCTCCCCTCCCCCCACCATGAGGTCTCCATGGCCCCCACAGAGACCACAGGACAGCAGCAGCGAGGAGAGAGGCAGAGAGAGTTTATTGTTCTGAGTAGCGACATAAATAAATCCAAGAGGTCTTACAAACCAACCGGTGATAAGAAAGGGTTAACAACCAATAGGGAAACTTTCAGGTATCTCTCAGGACATTCCAAAGTAGAGATAACGCTGAGAATCCTGGGAAGAAGAAGGTGAGTTTGCAAAAGTTACAAAAGCCATTTTGGAAACATGTTCACTTAACATTAAAAACCTCTGTCTTCTCTCATACCCTGAGAGCCTACTGCAACATATAATACTCCTACTCTTTTGAATTTTGTCATGTTGGGCCATTTCTACACAGTGCAGCAACTTCACCTGTTGCTCCCTTGGTGCTCAGTGTGCTTATTCTGTTTATAATAAACACAGAATATTATCCACACTAGAGAAACAAGTGGAGTCAGCCACCATGGAAGTTACAAGAACATGCACTTGTTCTTGTCACTTGTTACAGCTCATGGTGCTCTACAACGTGCTCTTCAGATGCACTGCAATACTGGCTGTATCTTTTATCCAGCCTTGTGGTCATTCCACCCAAAGTAATCCACAGCACTCTGCTGAACCAACTCAACTAAAAGAAAAACCATGTGTAGCAATTAACTGTCGTTGTGTAATTGTGTTTTCAGTATCTGGAATGAGAAGAAAGTAATGACCTGTAAAATCAAAGCTGGGTTTGTGTGACAGAGAATACACTTTGTTGTCTCAGTCTGGTCTCCAGCCATGAGTGTGCAGCATAAGACAGACTCCAACAGCTAAACTGCTGCTGCTGCCCTTGATAGTGTCATTCAAAGCACTTTTGAGGTTCTCAACAAAAGAGACTGAGCTGTTTGACAATTAGATTTAAAAGACATGGAGGAAATAACAGTCCATAAAAGTGAATGACATTCTCGGAGAGACTCTACCAGCATTTTTCCTCTCAATGGAGACACAAAAGGATGACTGTGGTGAGGAGACTATAGCTGTAATTAACTTGTCATTTGTATTAATAATTATATAGTTTCAAGACTGTGTATTTTTACAGCTAAGGTCATAGACTAAAATACAAGTTCAATTCTTTCTTCTCTCGGGCTTCTCATGGGACACTGCACAATCAATTTATCTTTCAGTGCATTTATTTCTTTTATTGTAAAAAGGAATAATAATATTTATTTTTCCCTCAGTCATTTATTTGTAGTTCTGTTTTGGTTGTGGATTTTCTTGTTATAAATCATATCTAATAAGGGATTTAAAAATACTCTTTTTGGGAAAAAAAAATGGTGACGCTAGAAAAGAACATTTTATTGAGGAATTTAGTTTCCAAATTTCCCAATTGTACTAGCAAATATTTTTCCCAGCTCATTTAAATTCTTTATAATTTACCCTATTTTACGTTTAATTAAAATAAAATGGATTTTTTTTCTCCCTCAGAGGGAGGGATTTTTCTTCCTTATTCTTAATTGCATTAGCTTTAGATATTTAGAAATGTTGTTTTAATTAACAGTAGTAATTTAATTTGAATTGAAGACATCCAAAGGAAGGCCATGAAGATGATCAAAGGACTGGGGAACTCTGTGAGGAAAGACTGAAGGAGGGAGGTCTTTTCTCCCTGGAGAAGACTCAGCAGGGACTTCATCACAGTATGTCTGTATTTAAAGGGTGGCAACTTCACAAGGACAAGGTGGAGAAGACAGGGGGCAACAAATACAGGTTTCACTGGGGGAGCTTTTATCTCAACATAAGAAACTAAGTTTTTACTGTAAAATTGACCACACCTTGGAACAACCTCCCCAGGAAAGTGATTGAGTCCCCACCCCATAACTGGAGTTTTTCAACATGTAATGGCAGAGGGGGGGCAATCTCACCTTTTCCCCCTAAAAGGTGGACCAGATGCTCTTTCCAGGTTTATTTACAACGTGAGATATTCTGTTATTTGGTGACTCTCTGAAGATTTACTTCCTAGTTTCAGCTGAAGATGAGAAAAATATGTGTGAAGTTCTTACAAACTAATAAGAAAATCTTCCTTTCTCTTTCAAATTTACTGTAGTTTCAGTATTTTACCTGTCATCTTGCATTAAACTGTAATGCAAAACAAGAAGGTAAAGAATAATCAGATGAAATCATATGTAATTTCTATTTTAGCCAGTTAACAACATGGTAAATGTTATAAATTTTGTAAAAATAAATCATTTAATGTCATATTTTTCAGACTGTATATTCATAAAATGCCACTCAAATTGCACATTTATTTGAATGGGAAAGGATTAAATAAATTTTTACGTTTTGAGAGAATGAGGAGCATTTCTTGGAATCATTCATACTGGCTGAGAAACAAAGAGAACAGTCATGGAATGGTGGCACAGCACAGTGACAAACTTTATATTTTAAAATTGCTCACATAGTGTGTACCAGGTTCTATTATTTAAAATTGACATTAATGCTGAAAAACTTTACACTTTCTCAATGTATGAGAAAGGTTCTATATTAGGAAAAGCAACAGTAATAAAATATTTGGCACACATTGTTTATTTATTTATATGATTGAAGTGAAGAAAATTTTGTCCTCTATTAGATATTGGATACTACTCAAATCCCTGAAGTTTCATTTATTGAAGGTAATTTATGTCCACTGAGGCAGTAAAACCAGACACCAGGATTTTTCCTGGGTCTCAGAGGACAGACCAGATAGAGTTAGGGAAAAATATTTTTGCACTACCTTGTTTAATTGAAAAAAAGGACAAAAAATTGTGCACCATGTTGGATTTTTTACCTGTTTAGTCTAAAAGAAATATTCATCACACTATTTGTGCCTCACTGGTATAATTTTTTGTCCAGGGATGTACACGTGAAGAGAAGTTTGATCCAACATAGGAGAAGCTGTGAAGTCTTGGAGGCTTAGAGTAGAGCTTTGCAAAACTTTTGGAAAGCCTTTTTTCCATGAAAAATGCAGGTTTAGATTGAGAAGGATACGTGAAGATTTTATGAAACATTTCATTAAGTTGTTTGATCAGGAAAAAAACCCCAAAGGGCACTTCATTTTGGCATTTCCTTAAGTAAATGTGTCCCTTAGAAATGCGCTTCAGTATTAGTAAATGCTAAATAAAGGGAAGGAATTTGATTGCACCAACCTTTTCCCACTTTCTAACCATACTCTAGTTTGACCCAAAGCATGGTATGGTTTGGTAAAGCATATTTACACATACATATGTACATATATATGTGTAGGTACACATTGATATCTGCTGCATATGCCATAGAATCACTCAGGTTGGAAAAGACCTTTAACATAATCAAGCCCAACTGTTAACCCATCACCGCCAAATCCACCACTAAACCATGCCCCCAAGACATTAAATGCCATCCACGTGGCTTTTAAATACCTTCTCCACTTCCCTGGGTTCCCTGTTCCATTGTTTGATAACCCTTTGGTGAAAATTTTTCCTAACATCCAATCTATATGTTCCCAGGTTCACCCTGAGGCCATTTCCTCTTGTCCTGTTCCTTGTTACTCGGGAGAAGGGGCTGATCTCCACCTGGCTACAACCTCCTTTCAGGTGGTTGTAAAGAGGAATAAGATCCCCCTGAGCCTCCTTTTCTCCTGGTTGAACAACTGCAGCTCCCTCAACTGCTCCTCATTTGTCTTGTGCTCTAGACCCTTCATCAGCTTCGTTGCTCTTTTTTGGACACACTATATATCTGTTCATATCAGAATTTTATATTAGGCAAGGGAATGGCAGTCACTAATTCAAGTGTAGGAGATTTCATTTCAAGTATGCCTCATGGGAAGTTTTCAGTTTCTTAAGTAGTCTAAAAGATAACCTTGCACACCTCAATCTTGTCACTTCTGCTTGTAAGTAACCATTGACATTGAGGGTATCTCTGAAAGCAAGGAAGGAATGGTTTAGATTTATCATCAGCTCTACTGTCTAACAGAGTTTGACAGCATGAAACTATGAAAGGGATAGAATGATTAAAATTTAAATCCAACCATACTTACAGCAGGTATTAAAGTCAATGCACTTTCTAAGCCAAAAGTCATTGGAAAGAGTTTAGGCAGAAGCACTGCATCTTTTGGGGTCCATCAATTTCAATTCATTTGCTCTAATTTTATGGATCAGTACTTGGTCTCTTCACTCTAGTGTCTATGAAATGTCAGTCTTTTGTGTGACAGCTCCTGAATAAAATGACCTGCATAGGTAACTATGATTTCTACACTTTTCCAGCATTCGAAAACTTACCACAAAATGTGTGTCTGCTAGAAACAGGCTGATGCAGTGGCAGAGTACAGCTTGCTGTGTTTCCCTTGGCATTGCAAGTGACATAAAATCCAGTTGACTACATTTCCATGGTACATTTCTACTAGTCTGGAGAGTTCTGTTTATGCAAAACAGAACATATGGCTTGTCATTTGCCATATAGGTTTTTAGGAAGTATATATTTATACATTATGCAAACTGAATTATGTAAAATACATAATAATTATACTTTTTTTAAAGCAGTTGGAATTACTGTACTAATAATGTAATAGATGCAAACCACAAAATCATTGATGTGAAAAGACAATGACTAAATGATACATTGGATTGGTTCATAACAGCCATTTGTCATTGTAACTATAAACATCCTAACAATCCATAGGTAAAAGGGACCAGGGAGTGAACCCTCATTGTACTATGTATCCTTGCCCATAATAATGGAAAATAATGTCACTGTCCTAATTCCTTTTTTGAACAAAGACAGATATTTTCAGTAGCAATGTCAAATACTTTTACCAATTTTGAATATAATTTGATGGTTCTATGAAAAGAAAATAGGAAACAATTAATTTAAAGGTTTTCAAGACTTTGGGTATCGCATATTAATTGAGACAAATATTTTGTGGGAGGGTTTAAAGGAAAAAAAAAGAGTTACAGGCAGAACTAAAATCTTTCAGGTTTTTTGGTTTGGTTTGGTGTGGTTTTTTTGGTTTTGTTTTTGTTGCTGTTGGTTTTGGGGTTTTTTGTTGTTGTTATTGTTTGGTTTTTGTTTTGTTTGTTTTGGGGGGTTTTTTGTGGTTTGTTTGTTTGTTTGTTTTTTTTTTGAATGACAGTCTCTGGAATCCAGTTCTTAAATGGATGGAGGAAGTCTATTTGCCCCTTAAATGGAGGAAGTCTATTTGCCCCTTCCTCTGCCTCTATCCACTCATCATTTGATCTTTGTTATGTATGTCAAAGTATTCCTTTATCAGTGAACAATTCCTGATGCACAGTCATTAGCAGCAAAATATGGAACCTTAATTTTAAGGTTTTACTTGCTAAATGCATTGCTTTTGCTCTTCCATGATGTTTTCCAAAAGTCACTTTCCTATTCCCTCCATCCTATGCAGTTCAAGAGGGGAAGGAGGCATCCTAAAATTGCTAAGGATAATCCTTAGAAGGATGGCAGGGAGATAGGAAGGTTTTAGGATACATCAGTTTGTTTCATTATGCATTGAAGGGAAAAATCTTCCAGTCCCATAGATGACGAAGATTACTCATCATAGCACTCAAAAATCAAGCGTGGAATGTTCCAGGGACTTGTGAGTCATCATTCTGCTCGGGGGGTGAGGGGGTGGAAGAAGAATCCTTAATATTTTTTAATGTCTTTCCATTACAGTGTCCATTAGTAAGGTATCAAACCTTTGACCTTGTGCATTAATTTGGTTCAAAATTTTAGAGGATGTACTCTTTAAATTGCACATTCATGCTTTGTCAATATTTTTAACCATCGTGTGTATAATAGGAAGTAAAGAAAACAAGCAAAGCAGGACAGAAGCTCATCCACCCATTATGCTCAGTCTGCCATTAAAGTTCACTGACTAATGGATTTCGGATGCAGATGGAAGTTTTTGCACCATTGAGATATTACTTTGACAGATCAGGCACAATAGCTGTGACTGTTAGTCTTTCAAGCCTGAAGAGTTTTCTTTCATGGCTTCAAAAGAAGCCTTTCCAGGGCAGCAAGATACTCACAGCAGCCAACATTTTAATGCAGAAAAAAAAAGAAAAAAGAGAAGAGGAAAAGTTGCTTTCTTTTTTCAATAACAAAGGACTTAACGAGCTTGCTTCAATGTTGCAAGGATAAATTAAGTTAACTAGACAAAAGAAAGCAAAGTTCTTAAAGAACAAATGAAGTTCCACCAGGTCCACATAATGAAAATTCATCTTTGAAGTAAAATATTCCAGTAAGTTGAATTATAGTTTAAAAAATACTATGAAGAACTAAGAAATGTTAATAAATAATGCCATGATCTTTCTGAGATTATAAGATGCCATGTACCTTAACTTAGAAAATAATAGACAGATATATGCACACAATACTATTAAGAGAAACAAATAGAACAACTAAATGTATATGAATGATCTCCAAGATATATATTTATAAACAAGAAAAAATTAATTCTATTGTCTATAATCCTACCATCTTCAGTGGACACTGAATTATGTTATGAAGACCTTTCTTTGATTACCATCATCTTCTCTTACCTATCTTTCTGCTCTTTCTTGCTATTTTAAACATAATTTAAAGGTATTTATTATACAATAAAGGCATTGAAACTTAAAGAGAAATCACCTTCTATTATTGCTTTAATCTTATATTTGAAAAATGTTTTTGATTATTTTTTTTAAGGCTACATAGGAATATATTGAATAAACAATACACTCCATTCCAAAAGTAAAGCAAATAGATGTACTAGTAGTAGAAATCTACATAAACTGGTGTAACACTACTAATAGTATAAATGACAGTACAGAAAGCACTGGAACTTATTCATGGGACTGGTAAAAGACTGAATTTATAAGACTGGTGCCATACTTTATTTAAGATTGTAACAAGTGTCTAACTTGGGTGAGAGATGTAATACTCATGTAAAATCCCTACATAATATATGGAGAAAAGCAAGTGCCTCTAAATGGTTGCTCTGAGTAGGAAGCTACTATTTATACCAGTAGGTCTCATAAGCCTCCAAATGCTACTACCTTGGAGGTAGAAAGGGACAGCAGCACCTCCTGCTTCACAGAAAAAGCATATATAAGGAAAATATAATTTAAATAATATCAAATAACCATATAGTTAATGAATATTGCTGGTTTTCAGCAGTTATGTTCCAATAGTCTTTGCCCCCATTAGTGTCTCCTATTTATCTTTCTCACTTCACTTCAGATGTCACTCACAACATTTCAGTATTTTTTTAACAATGGGTACTGTAGCTATTTCTTTTGCTTAAGAACTTAGTTCCTATACACTGCTTCTACTGCATCTTCTTTTCACTGAGCAGGCCAAACCAGACTTTTCTTTTTATTTAAAATACTCATGCAAAAGAAAAGAGTGCTGTTGGTACTTGCTCTATTCTCAACACTTAATAAATGCAGCTTCTTTTATTCCATATAATTCATGTCCATAAGGCTACTCCAACTGGACTCTGCATCTATTGTAGTTGTTTCTCAATGCTATACTCACCTCTTGGCCTAATATCTTGCTTTTTGAAGCCCTGCACTCTTCATCTGCTTTAGTGGAGTTACTATTTCCTTTTGTGAATTATCATGGGAATTACCTCTTACCATGAATCTCCCCTATCTACATCTGACCAGCATGTCTGTCCATTTTTGTGTCTCAGAAATATTTTATGGAGAGCTTGATCAGATTTGGATATTAGAATTCCGTGAAGAAAAACTGCAATTAAATATACCATTGTTACATTCACTGCAAAATACTACTTACTGACACTTTATATATATTCATTTTTCTGTGCAACAAGCTAAAGTAGTCTATTTTCATCTCAGACTCCCAGCTACAACTTCTGTTATATGTGCTTGGTATGATCTTTACTTTAACTGGAAATGTGCCTTTAATAACAGGGGTTATTACTTTTAGATAAGTTTTCAAATTTAAAACACTGAGATCCTTTAAGGAGATAGTGAAAAGGTTTTGCACTCATTCAGTATCTTTTATTTTTGTTAGTAGCAATATATTTACTATTTCCTCTTTCAGTCCTGTTTTGACATCTAGACTAAATCAATCTGCCTATGCCAAATGCAGAGTTAATTAACCTTTTACTGCGTTTGCATTATTCAGATTCTTACCTAAATTCAGGGACTCCTTCCCCCAAAATTACCTTTCACTCTTCTGAACAACTTCTATGTAAATAATTATTCATGAAAGTTATGATAAATTCATTTGCCAAGAGAGCATTGCATGAGGAATTAATGGAAAAGAAGTGAAGAATTTGGAGTTATATTTGGACAATTGCATTTTAAACTCTTATTTTAGGTTTAGTTTTTAATTTTGTTTTGGTTTAGTTAATCTTGGAAAAAGAACTTCACCACCTTCTTTAAGTACTGTTGTTTAGAATTTAGCCTTATCTAATCCTTGTTCTGTTGTCAAAGCATTGAAGTCTCCCTGGAAAATCACTCCAGTTGCTTTGGTAGACTCAAAGGAAACTTTAACTGAATAGTCCTAACAGCAAGCTCATTTATTAGTGGGACTAATCATAGATATTGGACTGGTTACGCTCCTAGTTTTAAATTTAGTTCTTGAGAGGTAAAAATTTCTCCAGGCAGAAATATTTTGCAGTAAGTGGCTCCAGGAAAGAGAGCCACCAGTCTGGGATCTCAGCAATAACCACCTGCCCCCTTGAATCTGAAGACCAGGAATGGGGGAATCAGAATTAAACTTTAATAATATGAGCACCAACCAGAACAATGTCTGCCTTCATGACATGGCTCCATGTTGGCCTATTTCTATCCTATTAATTCAGAGCCAGAAATCCATCTCCATGGCTTCTGCAAACTTCAGCAGGAATACCCTTTTGGTCACAGGATTTGTTCCCTTTTGAGCAGAACACCTTCAGCTGTGTCATTCAAAGTAACGAAATCCTGAATTAGATGGTTTTAATCCTGACAATAATGTGAACAGTCTTATTTGGCGAGGCCCACGGTAACCACCTACCCTTCAACAGAGAAAAGCAGCTTTAATGCATTTACTTAATGCACCTTTGTGACATCGACATGGAAAGCAAGTGTAATCAACTCTATTGCAGTTTATCAGGTCAATGATCCTTGATCTAAAAGAGATTTATGTAGAGCCTCTAATGAAGTACTAGCAGCTGTGTATGTGGGCTTTTTTAGAGTACCTTTTCATATCTTGTTTTTTGGCAACAAAATATTAAGACCTTGAATTGAATTGAATTAAATATAATCAATGACAAAGCAAAATGTGCCCAAAGGAGTCATCAGAATATAGGGGAAAATAATGTATGTTTGCCAACTATGCACTGATGTAGAATATTGCTTTGACTGAGATTTCTGTGAGGGCAACAAATATCATAAGAATATGCTGCAGTCAAACTTTTGGAATATATTGTTTTTTGTGGTTACTTATTTAACTGAAATGTCAAATGAAACAGCTTAATAAAATTGCACAGGCTTCCTACATTTCAAAGATCATTACTCAAACCAGAGCTCTGCAATGAAAAATCATGGATCCAAACCAGTAAAAGTGGGGTAAGAGAAAGTGAATTCCAAATTCCTTAGTATTCAATTGAATTTAAAATACCAAGGTAGAATATACATAATGAAGGCTGAAGTATAAACTCAGCACTGACTCTATGACATAATTTAAAAGTCATGACAATTGCCACAACACTAAAGGGGGGAAAAGGTCATATTATTCATCTTTATCTTTCTTTATGCAACAATACTGTCATTGAATAAAAAAAATTTAAAAAAGAATTTAAAAAGCTTCTATTCATCTATAATATGCACTAGGTTAAAAGTCTCTTTGCCTCATAGTCCTGTGTTGCAATACCAAATTCATTACAAATTCACATATATTTTTATTTTTTCGGATTACAGGATCAGTTCCAGAGCTCTTCTCACAAACTGAATTCTTGTGTTGAAACACAAGCATGGCAGTATCAAGAAGGCCAAATTTAAATGTGATTATGTGTATCTAAGCTAAGGGGAAGTCTTATATCTCTGAGATTTTGCTGCTGTTATTTGTATATTTGTGAGTATTTTGGTATAGATTTAATCTTTTCTGTTTTTTCTTTAGTTCAATGAAGGTAAGAAAATAGAGATTCTGATATAATAATAAGTCCCAGTTGATTTGGAAAGATTCAAAGTGTAATGAGACAGACAGTAAAACTGAAAGATCTGGGAACACTGATGGGGTAGATCTTCCTGCAAAGTGTCAGGTGCAGTCACTGAATGGGCCCTTTGGTCAATTTTATAGCTTTGGCTCCAATTAAGATCCATTTTTCTCATTGACCCTAAGCTTGCTTAGCTTCCTGCCAAAACCAGAACCCCAAACTGTCTCCATTTTAGGTTTTTCAATTTACTGCTTAGTATAGATGAGTTTCTCAATAGCTATTTTTCTCCAGAATAAAGTGTCACAAGTGGAAGACTTGTAAATATAAGTCATCTCTGTGGTGGTGACAGGCTTTACTTTCTTGCTAGCAAGGCATTTAAATTGTAGTGCTTGGCTGCAGAATCTCATGCTGTGCTGCTGCATTCAGAAACCATTATCACTGTAGGAAATAATAGCAAGTGGATATACTAATTAGGAGTTTTGAAAAATAATGATGGAGATAAGGTTTATCTACATCTCTGTGATTCACAGCAATGTGAAGCAAAATAGCTAAAGAATGACATAGTAATTCAAGTAATTGCATTTTATTGTAAATAGATTCATCTACTAATACTTTGGGCTAGGAAGAAATACCTAGAAAAATACATTTACATGAGGTTATTTGACAGTGAGGTTCATATGAGAGATTCACCACCGCATAGGCCTTGGACAAATCACTGAACTTTGTTTCTGCTTCTCCAAAGCAATATTAAGGTTAACAGTAAAAAGTTTCTCTGAGGATAATGATTAATGTAGGCAAAGCTGCTGTGATATCCAACCACTTAGCACTGTAGTCACTAAAGTTTGCAGAATGAGTTTAGCGAGATAAATGCTTTAGACTGGATATTAAGAAAAATTTCTTTAGCCAAGGGATTGTCAAACAGGCTGTTCAGGGAAGTGGTGGAGTCACCATCCCTGGAGATATTTTAAAAGCTATATAGATGTGTTGCTTAGGGACACGTTTTAGTGGTGGACTTGGCAGTGTTAGGTTTACAGTTGGACCAGATGCTTTTAGAGGTCTTTTACAACCTGAATTATTCTATGATTCTATGGTGTCATTTAAAAGTAAATCTAATGGTCTAAGGCTAATAACATTAACATTTGATATTAACTGCTTCTATCAATTTTAAAAAACTATTGTGAAAGGAATGAGAAGGTACAAGGAGAGGGTGTAAATCTGAAGAGCCAGACTAAGTCTGAGAAAATTCATAAAGCTTCAGATTTTTTTCTTTCCTCAAAACTCTGACTCTTTTCATGCAGCTCCTCGTATACCTACATTTCCCTTGGTACTGGATGGCTTCTGTAACGTAGCAAAGAAACAGCATAAATTTCACCACAATACTCACCCACACCTTTTGTAATAAATTTTACTGCAATGGGAATTAAAAACTAAAATATTACTCCTACATAAAATCTACAATATCATTCTGCTTACATTTAATTTCATATCTGATATGGAAAAGAGAGATTCAGCTGTATGGAATGAAACAGGTTAAGCATAAACTCTCAAATATAGCTTGGGGTAAACTAGAATTTTATAAAATATTTGAAGTTCTGTAAGGAAAGTAGGTGAAGATAAAAAAGATTTATTCGAACTGAAAGAGGGTACATTTAGATTATATATTAGGAAGAAATCCTTTACTGTGAGAGTGAGGCACTGGAACAGGTTGCCCAGAGAAGCTGTGGATGCCACATCCCTGGAAGTGTTCAAAGCCAGGTTGGATGGAGCTCTGAGCAACCCGGTCTAGTGGAAGGTGTGGAAGGTGTCCCTGCCCATGGCAGGGGGATTGGAATGAGATGATCTTTAAAGTCCATCCCAACTCAGGCCATTCTATGATTCTATAATTGTTGAACATAAATTCAACTTGAAATACTGTCAGAGATAGTGTTACTGTCCTTTCTAAACACATACACATGTAAATATGCATATGTGTTTTTCATTTGTGTGTGTCCAGAAGTCTTTCTCAGTTATATCATCTGTGTAGATGTGGTAAAATCTAGGCATAACTTCTCTTCCTCATCCCTGGTTCACCATCTATTTAGTGTTGAAAAATCAGGTGTGATTAATATGAGAGACACAGAATGCCTGGCATGTTGCTGCTCTGGGTAGCCAACAGAACAGGATGACAGGAACAGCGCTGCACCACAGCAGCATTCTGTGAAAGTCTGGTGAGGAACAAGGAAATAATGTAATTGCAATGAGGATTGCAGAAGAAACGTAAGAAAATGTAAAGCTGAGCATAAACACAAGGCTGGAAGCAGGAGAGTGAAGTGGAATGCTCTATCAAAGTCTACTTGTTAATACCCCTTTTTAATAGCACACACACAACTCATAGTGCCTATTCCAGAATTTAAGATTACCTGGCTTGTCTGTTTTCTTTCCTTTAGGTCTGGAATGTTATAAAATGAAAGAGTTGTCATGGTTTGCCCATAACAGTAATGGAAAGAAGTAGTTTTTTCTAAGTATGCTAGATTTTAGGACATAAAATTAACTCCTATTTGGTGATTATACTGAGACAATAATTATACCCCACAAAGTATAGTTTAATTAGAACTCACATAAACCTGTGAGTTCTGATTAAAAGGCATAGCAAGTTTAAGTGCTATTTGTCTCTTTCAGACCTCACCTATCGTCCTGACTGATAAATAATACAGCAAACTTTGCCGAGAAACACAACATTAATTTTTTTCTGAATGCCAAGGAAAGTGACAAAACTTAAATTACCTTCCCTTTAAAAGTGCTTCACATGAAACCAATGCTTATAATTTGCACTTCAACAATGTTTTTTTATTGAGCCTCAGTCCTACAAACTCTTATGCAGGTGCTTAACTTTATTCACCAGAAGTCAAATAGTTGATCTCACTTTTCCATCTGGGTTGTATTTTTACTCCTTGCAGTTGCCAGGCATTCAGCTCAGCTTATACAAATATCCATATGTACAAAAATGCAATGTATTTGCAACACTTCAGATAACACAAGCAATAGAAGAGGATGAAGTCATTTATCTAGCAGATTACTTGCTTCCTGATTTACATAAACATGGCAAGGTATAAGTGTTGGCTTGAGAGAGTTGAAAAGTCTCTGAAAATATTTTGAATCCTTCTGTGAATGCAAAAAAAATGTGAGAATCTGAAGTATTTGTGCAAGCTAAGGTATTTTAGAGAATGCATTAGATAGGAAGGATACTAAATGAATGATCCAAGAGAAAATGGATCATTTGCTGGCCTTTACTATGAGGCCAGTAATGTTCTGCTATTGCCTCCACTGCACATTTCCCAATAATTCCACAGTGACTAATTCCAAATGGTCGTGAAATCCCCTTCTTCATGAAGGGATTTCAAGGCTGGAGGTTGACATTAGACAGTCATGAAAATCTGAGACGTTTAAGATGTGCAGATGGAACAGTTGTTCATGCATTGTAGAAACATTCAGTTAAGGGTCTGTACTGAAAGGTTTATCCTGATGCTCTGATGTTTTCCCTCTTTTTTATTAAGCCACCAGTGTACTAAAAGCTGGCATCAGATCTCTTCTGTCCTGTCAGATACTCTGTACCCACATGATCTGACCAGATGTTAAAACAACCTTCTCTTGTTTATTTTATTATTTGGGGCAAATTGTATTGTTGTACCATTCCTGGAACTCACTTTCAATTGACGGTTACATCATAGTTCTACATAACATGGAGGTAAAATCCCCATTATCATTTGGGTAAATTAGGATAAGCTTCTAGCCTGAACCTTCCTGAGTTCAGAAGTGGAGATGAGAAGACAGCAAGAATTACAGAGGCAAGGAGAAAAGCCTATGTAATGTGCCTGGTTCAGCATCTCATAAATTAAGTATCACTAGTCTATGTGTTGACTGTTCAGAACAGATTAAGTTGTATGTGGGTTTAGCTCTAATAATATTGAACTCCAAAATATTATTAAAATCTGATGGGAGATGCAAAGTTAACTTTTTCTCATATGTGATGTGCTGCCTGTCTTACATGAAGTTAAGCTTCACACATACACAGAACACAAAAAGTTTGCTTGTGCATTCAGATGTTAGTGCTGAAGCCCCTATTTCCAGCATCAGTCAGGAAATTGCAACTTGGGGTGAAAATAAATAAAAAATAGTGTTTCAATGCATCCAGCTTCTGCTACAGGTCTTTCATTGAGTCACTGATAAATCTGTTTATTGTAACGTCCTGACTTCATTGTAACAGTGAAAAGAATTATTGTTCAGGACTATCACTGTCAACTCATACCCAATATTCAATCTCAGTATGTTTTTATACAAAATGTTTGCTGCCACTATGTTTCCCAAAATTTTCTGGTTTTGTTGCATTTTTGTTTGTTTGTTTCATTTAATGAAATAAAATCAGTTTTATAGTAACTTAGTTATTTAAAGTAATTTAAACCTTAATCTAATGAATTTTGTGCTACATTAGGTTTGTAATTAAGAGTGAGAATGCAGATCATGGCTGACAACATTCACAAGCCAAGCTTCCAATTTCTTGATTAGTTCCTGGCAGGAGAATTGAATGTAGACAATTTGATTTGTTTTCTCAATGGGAATGATACAGCCATGACAGAGTTACTAAAAAAAATGAAAATCCAAACCTAAGTGTCCACTCATGACTCAAGATATTGAATTGGTTAAATGTAGTTGATAGTATAAAAGATCTTGACCTGAATTCTCAAGGATTATTTACCAAGAAGGAAAAAATTTTGCAAGAAAAATGAAAGATTTCTTTATATATTACATTATTTTATGTGAAACATGGGTGTTTAGACTTGAAAAAAAATATTTTCATGCATATTCTGAATATTCTCAGTAGTGTTTTCTAGGTAAAGACAATATGTTTGCACCAGTTTCCACAGAAATCAGTGCTCATACAGTTTAAATTTTTATGAGTCAAGCTCATATGCAGTTTCAAGATGTAATTTTCCCTGAAATCTTTGTCACACCACTCCAGAGTTGACTAGAATCTTCACAGTGGAAAGAATCCCTTAGCCTAAGGTGGGATGAAAAGAGTGATATCTCAAAAAAAAATCTTCATTTCTTTTAACCCATATAATTTGTGTTTGGCAAATAAATAGATCTCTGTGATTCCTGGGATTAATATCAAATCACGAGACAGAGAGTTGCTTTCTCAGATTTTGAAGATATGACCTTTACGGTGTTCCCACAAAAGCCCTCAATATTATTTCTTCTTGATTTTATCAAATCAGGTTTCCAACTGTGTTCAAATGAGTTTTCTTGAACTTTGCAACTCAAGGATTCAGAACTGAGTGTTTCATCCATTAATAAAATATAGTTTGTCTTGCTTAGTATGGGAAGGAGTAAGGTGGTCATAAATTCTCAAAGAAATGCTGTGTATATTCCACCACAGTTGAACCAAGAATAGCACAAAATTCAATATTCATTTAGAAAGCACAGCAGTGCTCATATAATACTAAGTTATGTAATTTTAGGTGTTTTAATTTCTGGAGTTCAGAGACCTAAATTATTTACCTTTCTCTGCATACATTTGAAAACTCCATTATTCTTTGTGAAGGGAAAGGGGAAAAGGTATACCTACTGTTTGTAAGTTTGAATTTTACAACTGTGCCATGCAAACTGTAAACTGTTCATAGCAGGTGTTGTCTCTAGGTCAGAGACAAAGGATGTTATGGGGTGGCTGCTCTCCATCTACACAGAGAAGAGACTCAGTACCTGAGTAACTTCTTCAGCGTTTCATTGCTCTATCTTGTGAGGAAAGGCAATATGAATCTCTTATCCTGCTGAATTCGTAATACTCAATGGAGGCACTGTTTTTTCTCACTCTGTCATTATCTGCATGTCAGTCACAGAATCACAGAATGGTTGAAGTTGAAAGCAGACTCTGGAGATCATCTAATCCAATCCTCTTGCTGTAGAAGTTTCATCTAGAGCCATTTTCCCAGGACTGTGTCCAAAAAGCTTTTGAGTATCTCCAAGAATAGTCCTCTACCTCCCTGAGAAATTGTCTCTGATGCTCAGTCAGCCTCACAGTAAAAAAAAAAAAAAAACAACCCACTATTCCTAATGTTCACATTGAGGTTCCTGTGTTTCAGTTTATGTTTATTGTCTCTTGTCCCATCACTGGACTCCACTGGAAAGAGCCTTACTACTTCTAGGCCCCCTTTTCATGTATTTAAATCCATCCATAAGATGTCCCCTAAGGTCTCACAGCTCTTTCAGCCTTTCTTCATAGGAGAGATGTTGCAGCCCCTTAGTCATTTTACTGGCCCTTCACAGAACTCTCTCCAGAAGTTCCATTTCTCCCTTGTAGTTTTACTTCCACCTTCTGTATATGTCAAAAGATTAAGTTCAAACCCAAATACAAATTAGAGCATGGGTCAGAAAGGTTTAGATTGCCATTTGCTGCCAATATTCAAGCTAATTGATATATGTATTTTACAGCAAGCCAGGCATTCCCAAGGCTGACTGTTAGGCTCATCTGCTCTATGTTATGAACATACTCCTTATATTCTTCACACCCTGCTGGAGTCACATTTTCCTGTGTATCACTGCTTGCTTTGTGCTTGGAGCTGGACAGCAACTCAGACAGAAAGGTAAGTTTCATTTGGAAAATTGTATCAATCTTAAGGTAAGAGCATCATTCGAAAATAAGTAGAAAATAAGAGGAAGAGATCAGCTTCAGCACTTGTTTTCTCAAAAATGTTAAAAAGCCTTTAATAATTTTTCAAGCAGCTCATAAATGTAAAGGACTTCCTATAAATCCAAAATGGGCAAGTCATACATGAATTTTGCAGTCTGCTTGTTCATCAGTACCATTCTCCAAGTCTTTTGTTTAGGAGAAAGATACTGTGTGCAGAGAATCAATCAATTATTTCTTTTATGGTTTACATTTGCTTTTTACATGGTCTAACACTCTTAACTTGAATTTATGTTTCCAGTCATTTGATCACACGAAAAACTATTTACTGACATTTCTAGTCTATATCACAGAATAGTCTGAGTTGGACAAGACCCACAAGGTTAGAGGGAAAAATGCTTTAAAAATTGATTCTGACCCGTCTAAAACATGTGAAAAGAAGAAAAAAAATGGCGGGGGGGTTGTTTGTTTGTTTTGTGTTTGTTTGGAGGTTTGTTAGTTAGTCTAAATTATGTGATGATGATTTGATGATGATGATGATGATGATGATTTTTATTATTCAGGGTTCCTGATTTATATTAATGGAATTCTTTGTGTTCACGACAGTGTCTACAGCTTTAGGGTCTATAATTTTTATTGACTGAATATTAGGTCAAAAAATGACCAGCATCGCACAGTTTTAATAGGAAAGATGGAAGATTGATTCCATTGGCATTTACCTGACACTCAAATGTCATGTATCCACGTCTAAAAGGCCTAAAGCTGCTATCAAATTGGATTATAAGAAGAAGAGAATGTAATCAACAAGAAATGAATTTTAAAGGCTTTTTAATAGCTTAGATGAAAATCAAATTTGATCATTTATACTGTAATTATATTGTCTCATCACCTTTTAGCCACTGTTAGCTTAAATCTGACTTTTGAAAATATTGATTCTCCCACCAGAACTAATCACCCTTAATCAATACCAGCTGCTTGATTTTGTCACGTTGTTCCCCAAATGTGCAACAAACAGAAATGCATGCTTTAATTTGGTGCTATTTTAAAAAAATCGAAGTCACATTGTGCATTTTAATAAAAAAGCCTCTTCTTATATGCATGTGCAGTTGGAGGTAAACATGAACTGTTAATAGCAAAGCCAGAAAAGTCGCTTTGAAAAACAAAATTCTCATTTTGTTTGTATCATAAGTTTTTGTTAAAAGTTAGGAGGTTTTTCATGCCTCGATTTTTTTCTTCTCAGAAGATCATTGGGTGGGACATAGCTCCACTGAAGAACTTGTTAATGGGTCTCAAAAGGGTCTCAAAAACAACGAAGAAAAAAAGATTGTGAAAAAGTGCAGGGAAGATAATGTCTCACCATACTGTGAAAAACTTTAATAATGGTCACTGAACATTGATATCATATTTAGCTCCTACTTTGTCAAAATGTTCTCAAAGGTACTTTCAGAATGTGCAGTGAAATTTTTCTTACCTTCCAGGCTTCTTGTAAATACGTTTAGTTATGCTTGAAGAGCTGAATTGCTCAAATCCCATCTGGTAGGTAACAAAACAAAGGTAAAGAATACACAGGCTGGAATGATTAATGCTACAATGTTATCTAAAAATAAAGGTTTTATCTACAATAAGGATATCAGGCACTGTGTGAGCACCAGTCCAACTTCCTAATGAATTAAGTTGTAACCTGTAATAAATATGGTTTGCTACAATTTATTGGCATCCTAACACTCCAGATTTGCAATTCTGTCAGTGGCTAGAAATTCTGGAATAGAACTTTTCGGCAAGTAGTGTTCAGAGTCAGAGAGAAGATTGATCCCCAAATCCAAAATCTGTCTCAGGCACCACTAATGGCTGAGTTTACGTCATCCTAAAAAGAAGTAGCTGTGGAACTGAATAATGAAATAAATGCCGTTCACATAAGGGTGAGGACAAGAAGGATATATAAGCAGGAAAAGCCAGGGCTGTTCATTTGACTTCATTGGGATTTCTGGAAGTGACTGTGAAACAAGAACTGTGCTTTGTGATATCTTTGGGTGGTGAGAAGAGTAAAACTTTGAGTGATAGATTATTGGCAGATGAGTATTTGGGGAAGTGTCACCATATGCTTGCCCTATTTTTTCACTCTTCCCTGGACATCTGCTTTTGACCACTGTCAGTAAGAAAACACAGCACCAGATGGGTTTTTGGACTGTTCTTATGTTACCATCTTATACTTGAAGGCAGCAGGAATAAAGTAATATGTAAAAAAGTAAGGTATTTGCCAAATCTTAGACAGAAAATGGGCACAATAAGAGCGGGCCTGAGAACTGTCTCCTTCTTGATGAACTGGTTCACATTCAAATACAGAGTCCACCTGACTGCTTTGTCTAAACATACTCATAAATTATCAAGACATCTGTTTAAGGGCAATTTTCTCGCATTCCTGGAATACACAGTTAAACTTTTCAGTAAAACTTGAAGATTACTGGCACACACATTCAACAAAGGACAAGAGAAAAACCCCTTAGCACATAATTTTATTTTGTAGCAGTTTCTTGAAACTCTTCTATATTTCAGCATGACTTGTTGCAAACTACAAATAAAATTAATCTCAGATGCCTTGCTCTCAGGGAATTTGTTCCCCTCTGATTATTGAATAGTATGGATTTTTTTTTTCCATCACACATTGAGTTTGCTCAGTGTGAGCTGTATCATTACCTGGTGTGTGGTACAGTGACCGTCCCATAAGCAGAAGGCTGTAATAACATGCATTCAGTGCAGTATGAACAAAAGACAAAACAAATTTTGCTTTCATTTTATAAATAAAGACTTTTTTATCATTGAAATAGCCTTTTCTTTCAGCAGCATTTTCAAAAAAGCATCTCAAAAGTAGATAGCCATTTGTAATCATACTTGAATGAGCAATCATTTAGAATTCCTTTGGTGGATTTTTTTTTTTTAATTTTTTTAATGAAATTATTGATGTTTCTACACTTAGGAACTAAAGGACACGATAACACCAATGGAAAACATATGGTTTTGCCCTAGAATTCAAATTCATTGAAATAAAGAGTTTTACTCATTTTGCTCATGTCAGAATATCCCATACTGCAATCCCATATTCACAAATATAGTACAATTATAGATAATAGGAACTGTAAAACAAAAACAAAAATGTTAAAAAGTCCAAATATGTTGTTTTAAAGTTCAACTATCTGTACCTTGCAGACAGTCATCAAATAAATCACTAAGAGATGTAAGCTGAAAGTCTGCTTGTATATTTTTTTTCTAACTGCTAAAAAGCCTAGAAAAAATATCAATATTACGTCACCCTTAATTACAAAACAACCAAGGTCTCATGACAGTTTCAGTTCCAGTTAAGAAGCTGAACAACCAGGTGGAAACTACCTTCTAAGAGGTATGGAGAAGCTAACGTGGATTTGTCATGAAAAAAGCTCTGTCAGACCAATTTAATTTCCTTCTCTGACATGGCAATAAGATTTGTGGATAGAGAAGAAGTTGCAAATGTCATTTTTCTGTGCTGGTAAGGCTTTTGACACATGACATTTTTATGTGCAAACGAGGAAGCTGAAGTCTGGCTGAAAATAATGTACTAGGCTGTGAACTCATTGGAAATCTGAATGCCTCCCAGTGCTTTGCTATTAACAGTGAGAGGTTATCAAGCAGAATCAGACTTTTGCTGTTTTCAACATTTTTATTAACAATCAGAATGAAGAAATCTGCTTATTCAACTCAGAAATTACATCACTTTGAAGGAGATTGCTCATATACAGGAGAGAGAATTTGGGACTCAAATGATCTTGAAAAATGGATGATGTTAGATATGAAAGATGCATGATCCTCTTTAACAGAGGAAAGGGCGAGGTGCTGCCATTCAGGCAAATTCATGTGACAACCCAGAACTTTGTAGGCAGCAGCAATTCAGTAAAGACATCAAGATGTATCATTGAATCTTAAGCTGAGGGTGAACCAAGAACACCTCAATGTCCTGAAAGAGAATGATCTAGTTAGTGACCAACTGATGACCAAAATGGTCAAACGCTTAGGGGAGGAACAATAATTGGAATGGTTGCAAATAAACAAATGTGTCCTCCACTTTTCTCAACTATTTTGACCATGTGTCATGCTTCAAGGTGATGTATTGCAAAAGTGAGGAAAAAGAATGATTGGTCATCAATTAAAAATGTCCTATTTTGAGTCTTTAATTAAAAGAAACAACTATTGAGAATGAACATGATACAGATGTCCAAAGACTTGAAGTATTGCTGAAAGAAAGACCTATAAAGATAGCATTTCCATGTGCAGTTTTCTGCTGTGAAAGTAAGTGAAGTGGTCTTCACCCATAGAAAACTTAAAGAGCAAAGTAGAGAAAGAGGATTATTGTCTAAGTTGTCATGTCTTAGGACAGGTAACAGATTTGATAATCCCTCATAAGTCAATTATTCTGTGACTTCAAATTCTTTCACTTGTATTTGCTTTACTGAGTGAAAATTGCTGGAGTTTGAACTAAATGTAGGTCTTGTCCTTTAATTATTTTTTCTCAGTATTTCTTTAACATTATCATAGAAACCGTCTCAGTTTTTAGTCCTCTAAAATAGACATGTTGAGACCAGATTACCTATTTAGACTCTATTTACACAAGTTGTAGTGAGGAACTCCTCTGGAAAATCACTTAGCCCACCTCTCTTTGAGAAAGGATTAGGATGAAATTTCTTTTTTTTCCACTGGTTACACCAGGGCCAGTTTAAAACAGATTTAATTTTTATGGTTAGCATTCATTTGAAAGAAATGTTATTACTCCTTCAGGTGTTAATTATTCTTTCCAATAATTATGAAAAGAGATGACTAGTAATATTAATTTATATATATAAATTAGTTCTGTGAGGTATTAATACTTCAGTTAATTACATCTAGGGAAAGGCAGGAAAGGACTCAGATTTTTGATAGAGTACAGTCTCTCAAGGGGTCATTCGATGGCATTTGAATTATTTGCAATGAGGTGAAATCATTGTTAACATTTGCCCACAGAGCTCATGTGTCTTTTATACAAAAACCTGAAACAAGGCAATAAATATAGCTTTGTTTTCCTTTCAGAGTTCTTGTATGATTGAGAAATAGGGTTTTAGTTACCATCTAACTTTATCTAAAACAAGTGGTAAATAATGATTCTTTTTATTTATGCCATGTGTTCTTCAAAATCCATTCTTGTCCAGTAAATCTATAAGGAAAAAAAAAAGAACAAACAAAACAACTAATGTTCAGATCTCTGTTCTTTGAGAAAATGGCAGGTTGTCCTTTGTAAGCAAAGCTTTTTCTGTATCTGAGATTGATATCTTGTGGTCAAGGAAGGTGATTTCTAGCTTTTTCACTGTTTTGCAAATGTACAACAATCTAAGTGAGTGTTCAGGAATAAAGTAGTTCCCTAGAATTTTCCAAACCTACAGTTTGTGACTCTGGGTGTCCTTGTTTCATCACACATAAGTAGATGTTTACTTGCTCTTATGCAGGTTTGCATTACAAGTTCCTCTCTCCTCTTGTTCTGGATATCTTGTTACATTTTAAACCCCATGGAGAAGAGCTTCTACAGTACAAACAGAGCAGAAAATCTTGCAATGAGTTGTAAAAGGCTGAGAGTTTGAAGCCATAGGTCTTTGAAGTCACCCCAAATTAACACATCCCAGTTAATATTTGATTTTTCAGTAATTAAAATCAAAGCAATCATTGCTCAATTCCAGGAGTAATATTTATAAACATTTTAGATGAACATTAAATGTACATCATGTGTTTAAAAAATCTGTTTTATATATTGGTCAAGTTAGGAAGAAATACAGGTTATGTAACTTAAACTTTCCTTCATTTCTTATTAAAAAACTCACCACAATGTTATAATCTCCTCTATAACTGGAGTTTTGCCTGACTTAAAATATCCTTTATAAAATATTAATTTGCTAGGTGAACAGCAGAGAAAATTGAGCCGTGTCCCATCTTCCTTTCAGCTGGAGATTCACATATTCTCAAAGTGTTTTAAGAGCAATACTTGAGCTCATTTTTGAGAGTACAGTTTCTCACATGCCCATTTAATCTGATCAAAGACAAGAAGGGGAAAAAGAGAGGAGTGACTGAGCAGACAAGACCAGAGGAGTTGGAGGGGCAGCGACTCCTCCATGGCCCTGGGAAGGGGACAGAGGGTCAGGTTAGAGGAGATCCATGAGGGACAGTGGGAGACAGGGCTGTGGACAGAGCTGCAACTTGGATCTGAGGCCCATCCATGAGGAATCACCCTGAAAAAGCCAGTCCTGTAGGTCTGAGCTTGAATGGAGCTCCTGGGCCTCTCATTGGTAGAGATGTGGGTTCAGGTACCTGGTAAAGCCATTCAAGGCAATAAAGCAAGTTGTGGCCTCACAGCAACCTCAAAGTGGACAAGTGTTCACTAGGAAACCTTTATTATTCTTCTTTAGATCAATGGAAAGTTTATTAAATTTAAGGGGTGTGAGGAAAGTACAGCATCCCATGGACTTCAGCAAATGATGTATCTGGTATATTACACAGTCATAGGATATAATCTCCTTTACTTGTGATCTGAGTGTTTTATACAGTTAATAATGATATAGTTAATAATTAGTAGAACAGTTCTGATGAGGGGTCCAGACAGTCTGGATCCAATAAAATTGGCTGAGGCCAATTTTGTGAGGTTCAATAAGACCAAGTGCCAGGTCCTGAACTTGAGTCACAACCACCCCCTGCAGCATTACAGGCTCAAGAAAGAGTGGCTGGAAAGTGGCCCAGAGCGAAAGGACCTGGGGGTGCTGGTTGACAGCATCTGAACATGATCCAGCATGTGACTAGGTGGCCAAGAAGGCCAGTGGCATCCTGGTTTGTGTCAGAAATAGAGAGGCCAGAGGGACCACAGCCCTGTACTCAGCGTTGGTAAGACCACACATTGAATCCTGTGTCCAGTTCGGGGCCTCTCACTACAGGAAAGACCTTGAGGGGCTGCAGAATGTCCAGAGAAGGGCAACGGAGCTGGGAAAGGGTCTGGAACACAAGTCTGATGAGAAGTGGCTGAGGGAGCCTGAAGAAAAGGAGGCTTGGGGGACCTTATGCTCTCTACAACTCCCTGAAAGGAGGGTATAGCCAGGTGGGGTTGCTCTCTTCTCCCAATCAACAAGCATCAGGATGAAAGGCAATGGCCTTGAGTTGCATTAGGGGAGTTTTAGATTTGGAAAAATTTCTTTACAGAAAAGGTTATCAAGTAACAGGCTGTCCAGGGAAGTGATGCAGTCACTATCCCTGGAGGTATTTCAGAAAGTGCAGATTTGGCAGTGAGCAACATGGTTCAGTGGCGGCCTTGGCAGTGCTGGTTTGATGATCTTAAAACTCTTTTCCAACCCAAATGGTTCTATGAATCTATGATTTTGCAGTTAGGTTTTTCAAGAGACAGGTAATTTGTTCTGCCTTGGTAATCTGTAAGTCAAGAAAGTGCTTAGCTAGCAATCATATCACATCACATTTTTCCGAAATAGCACTTCAGAGTGAGTCTGCCGGAAAGTGGTGAATTTTTAATGACATGATGGAACAGGAAAGAGGAGAAGCTGAATAGACAATTCCAGAAGCGTAGACATCTGCCAAAAGGAAAAAAAAAGGCAAGACTAACCAAAGTGGTGGAGTAGGAAAATTTTTCATCCTGAAGATCATAAAAAAAAAAAAAATAACAAAATGAAGTGAGGATAGAATAAATTCAGTGAGCCAAGAGAGCCAGACAAAAACATGCTAAAGGGAAAAAAACCTGGGGAAGATGGAACCTAGAACTTGAAAGGGAATTATGCTGCTGATGTACCACAGACTTAAGAAATACCCATATTTCTCACATTTAGAGAAGCAGGAGATGGATGAATTGCAAGATCTTGAGGAGAATGGAGGAACTTAAGACTATTAGAGATACCAGAGAGGAATGGTTTGATGATTGGGAACATTTTGACAGGGTAAGTAGAGAAGCATGTCATGCAGGAGTGTCTAGAGAGAAGGCATACCATCTTCAGGATCAAATAGACAGATGTTCCTCTCTGTGAAAGGGATTAGCTGGAACCCTGTCTTATAAAATTAAAAAGTATAATATAAAATATTTTCTGCCCTAACATAATTACTTTGGTAGTTAATCATAGCTCATCATATACTCCAGATCAATAAGATGTTCAGTAAAAGTATGTGACTCAAAATTTGGTCTGAAATTGCTGCTTCTTTTGAGTGCTATCTCCACTTGAGCAAAATATCAGGTCAATAGGAATTTTGCTTCCTGACATAAACCTGAGGTGATTTATCTTCAAAAGAAAGGATTCAGCCTCATTAAATGTGCTGCCTTCAGTCCAGCAAAGCACTAATTTTTGTTCTGGTAATACCAAGAATTTCTATGAGCAGTTCAATCCTTCTTTGTTATTATGCTCAAAATCTTGTTTATATGCAAAGAGAAGGGCATACATTATATATATAAAAATATGCATATTAAGCCAAGAATTTATTGTTAGTATGACTGAAATATTATTAGCATAAATCAAGGATTGAGTCTAATGTAATTTCTAGAGAAAAGAAAAAAAATAAAAGAAAGAAAATTAGTGCAATTAAAACTCTTATACACATGTTAGCTTTTACCCCTCCTGGAGCTCTTCTCATCCTCCAACTGCTCCTCTGGGTCCTAAGTTCAGAGGGCTAATGCTGGTGCTGAAGGATGATGTATGTTATAGAAAGGTTGTCTGGAAGGATCATGATGCTGAAGTTGATCATTATTTCTTCCTTCGTGTAGGATTCACTTGGGCTTATTTTTCACCTGCTTGATAACACATTTAACACCTTTCTGTTCCTTCACTGCTCTGCAGTTCCATGTTCCACCAAATTTACTGTACATGGTGCCTTTTGTATATGTTAAATACCATTTCTGTGTTGCCTTTGCCACTCCTAAAGCCCATTTTGTCCTGATCAGCATGTCTGTAAGGGACCAGGGCCATGGGGCCTCCAGGGCCACCCTGTATCCCATTTCTGACCAACCCATGCCTGTGCTCCTCTAAGCAGCATCTTGTGCTCCACTTGACAAGGCATCTGCTGTTATGCCAGGGCTGTGTTTCTCTACCCTGTGTCTTTGGGTTAGTCACAAATACTCTGCTCTGTGTAGAGTAACTGCTTGTTGCTGCTGTCTATTGAAAACTGTGCTTGTATCACACAGTTATAAACAAAAGTGAACTGAACTACCCACGGGCACCCGCTCAGTTAAAGAAACTACTGTCACAGCTAAACCTGCAGACAGATAAGAAAAGTTAATAGAGAGGACTAACAAATCTCGGTACTGAGGCCAATGCTACAGAGCTCCAGGCTTACACTGTGCAGGCAGCAAACAGAGGGGACCAAGAGATGATCCCCAGGCACGAGGCTTTCTGACTAAAGCATGTGCTTAAATCTAAGTGCATAAAGAAGTGTTGAGTATTTCAGTTCTAGCAGTGAAGTGTTTGCTGCCATCATGCCATTGTTTCTGTGCCTCAGTAAGCCTTGCTTTAATAGCAATGAGTAACACTTCATTTATGGAATTGAAACCAGGAGCTTAGATTTAAGCGTATTCTTTAAAGACTTTTTAAAGTAAAGTGCTTAATAAAGTACAACACTGAAACCAGTGATAAATAATATCCTCACAGCTACTTAACAGCGCAGGGTTACAGTACTGGTATTTGTGAACATGTTGATTACTGTTGGTCAAGGATGGAAAAAGAGTTTTGAGGATGTAAAAGTGAAAATTTTCATCCTCTTTGAAAGAGGGTTTATTTTTGGAGTGTAATTTTTGAACAATACCTCTCCAAAAGACTGATGTGAGCCTTTTTCCACCCTCTTCTTTTCTATTTAAGTCCTTTGAAGGTCCCTTTGTCTAATAGTTGTGGTTTGTGTGTTGTTTTTTTTTTTAATTATTATTCTCCTAAAAATTAGTAGGAAAAAAGTAAAGCACAAGTGATTAAAGTTTAAAATATCAGAAAAGTAAAAATTATTAGAAATACTATGTTCCTTTTTTCCTTTAATAAACAGAAAAAAATTTCTGTTTTAAAAAGAATGCCTGTTTTAAGATATTGTGAAAAACATTTAATCAGAAAATTACTTGTTCTTGTGTCTTTCTCAAACCATGAAAAAATCTGATCTCTCCTTTCTTATAAATTTGATGTTTAAATGATGCACAGTACTTCAGACATTAAGGTCATTAGAACTAAAGGACTTCAGTTATGAAAAAATTGAATTAGTTGTGGTAATTAAGGACTAGATTGCATTATCTAAACATTTACTTTTTGATGGACATACAAAATACACCAGAGTGTCTACATTCACATATATGTGTATTTATGTGTACATAAGGTGAGAGAAGGTGAGGGAGAGAGGGAGAGTTTCAGATTGCACAGACCGCATGTGCCCTTTTGAGGAGCTTCCAATCTTTCCTCAAGGTATTTTAAAACAATGGGGAGGAGCATCTGTGGTTTAAATTCTTCTCTTCTTATTCCATAACTATGGGAAAAGTTGAGTAATTACAATCAGCGTGAGCTGTTTAGGAAAATGGGCCAACTAAACTGCAAGGCAGCAGAAGTAGTTGCAGTAAAGCAGAAGCTAAAACAAGGTACTTTATTTTCCTTTCTTAAACTGTCTGGTGGCTTGCCCTTAAACTTTAACCAATTGAGAATAGAGCTGCTTGTATAGAATCAATGCTGTTTAATGGGAAGCTTAAAAAAAAATAAGGTTATTAATAAGTGATGGCAAACATTCACTGCTGTCCATGGAAACTCTAATGGACATGCTGGAAAGAGGGAAAAACTGCAAAGAATGCCAAGCAGTTCTGTTGCACTCACTTAGGAAGAGTAATTAGACTGTTCCACTTAGCTCACAAAAATTTTTGTCGTACCTTGCAGTACATGATTTAAATAAGCTCATAAAGGAGCCTACTAAGCAGTTGTTGACATTAAGCAGAATGTGTTTTTCAATGAGTTATGTTTCCTTTACCTATTCAGACATTCCCAGCATGGCTGAAAGGTACATAAACTGAAGTTTATTGTGGCACATATTAAGCACAACCCTAGAAATGGACTAACACAAAATACTTGCAAGCAAACAAAATTTGCCACTAAAATTACTGGGGTCTGGCTCATACTAGAATGACATTAAAAGAGATAAAAGTTATGTAAAACCTGAAGTCTCTCGAGCAAGAGAATAAACCCTACAGTTTAAAATGCAATCTGATAGCAGTTTTACTGTTTGATTTTGAAAATTCCTGTCAAGCAATGAATCATTTATGCTGCATGCTATTTTATCTTCGCTCCTGAAAGATGAATCCCACCTAGAATCTTGTGAGATGTTTTAGTAGTTAAACAGTGTATTTTTTCTCAGAGTCTAATCCAGAGTCTGTGATTCTTGTTAAGCATCCCAAGAGTAAGCTGAGAACAAGTGAAAACACTTAGCAGTGACGTGGTTGAAAAGGTGACACAAGCTAAAGTAACTGTATTGAATAGTGTCTTGTAATAAAATTTTGATTCATAACTAGATGTATATCCAGATATGTTGACTGTTTGGATGCACATATCTTATCACGTGCTCTAATGGCAGTAGAATTGATTTAGAAGTCATAAAAAGCCAGAAGGAACGATACCTTGTCTCCTAAACATCAAAGGTACCCACCCTCTTTCTCCAAATCTGGCACTTCATGACTACTTGAGAAATTTCTGAAGCAGTCTGGACCTTAACTGTTGTTAAAGTTTGCTCAATTCTTTATTTTTCATATCCCACCATCAACAATACATTGTATAACATTTCCACACCATACCCCATATGTCTGGTCAGACTACCACTAAAATACCTCTTTAATACAGTACACCTTGATGTAAAATTCTCAAATGCACGTGTTGACAGACGTGTGCCACCTCCTATGAACCCATTTATGTATTTTATTTCCTCAAGTATAAACATACTGTCAATGAAGTTGATGAAATAATATAATTGTGTGATTCAGCCGTTTTGACAACACGTTCCAGCCTTCTGCTGTAACATTCAGGTCACCTTGGTTGCTTTGTTGACAATTTAAAACAGATCTGAGACAACACAGCAAAGAGTAACTTGACACCTCATTATTTCTTTTCTTTCAGTTCTCTTACCAGACAGTTTTCCAGGGCTGAACTCCTGCATCTGAGCGAACAAGATATTGGCTGGTTTTTGTTGATTAAGAGGGATTTTAATAACTGATTAGGGTAATGCCAGACAACACATAACAACACTGTTGGACCAGCCACTCACAGTCTTGAACATGCCTAAAAAACCAACTTATACCAGAAAAGAGATCACAAATCAATGACACAACTGGGACCTTGCTAATGAGGTGGTTTTAGCAACTTCGTCATGCAAGTAGCAATGGTTGCAATGAAACTGCAGTCTGAATTACAAAAAATTTGGACATAAAATTTTTATGAACATTGGGCTCTTTGTTTATTATACATGCAGTCCATTTAATTAACGCTGTGAGTTAATGAACAAAATAATCTACTACCTATTTTTAAATTCTCTTTCCCAGATGAAAAAAAAATTACCCAAAGCATTATGTACTGGATAATATCTCTTCACTCAGGCTTTTTGGCCATCTTTCAGGACAGTACTGAACTTAAAGTTACACTTTGAACTCAGCTCTACTGCATCCCCTCCTAAATTCTGAACACTACAATGCAAGCACACAAGTGTTTGACTGAAGAAGCAAACCCGGATTTCCAAGTCGTATCTCACAGGCTTACTTGCTCTTTTATTTTTGTGCACTGTCTTCACTCACAGAAACAACCTCAGTTCCTGGTTCAAATTTTCTGTTAAAAGCATTCATGCCTAAGTAACACTCCAGTACAGTATATTAAAAGTTTCTCTTTTATCGATAAAGTTGCCCAAAGATTCTACTCTGGCAAACATAATCTTCTTTTCCCTTAAAGGGTACAGTTGCAATTTGCTGTTGTTTTGTCTGAACTTAAGCATTTTATCCTGTAGAGATACTCTCCCTATGTCTTTAATGCTATTGAGCAGAAATCAAGCATTCTTAATTATGGATGTTTATTAGTATGACCAAAACAGCAGCAGACAGGAGAAGAAAAAGTGTATGAAGTAGGTGGAAAAAGAAATCGCTAATTGTGATTTGATACAGTTTTTAAAATGTCATGAAACAGTTCAGTAATGTCAGTAAGGGCCATTCTGTGAGGAAGGAGGAAAAATAAAATGCCATAGGTTTTGTTTGTTTGTTTGGGGGGGGTTGTTTGTTTGTTTGGGGTTTTTTTGTTTGGTTGTTTTTTTTCCTTAAAATTGTCTTAAAGGATGGTAGAAAGATAAGAGTCATTAAGAAGTATATACTAAATATATAACATCCTATCCAATATACCTACTCTGAAGACAGGGAGTTTCTCATTAGCCCAAATGTGTTCTGTTACTAAAAGCTCAATTAATTTTCTGCCAGTGAAAATTAAATTATAGGGTTACATGTGGAGAAATAAACAAAGCAACACTGCAAATACCAGGAACCAATACTCTTTTCTAATACTAGGAAAAGAAATGTCTGATTATATCTTTTGCTTTAACGACAGTCGGGTTTTAATTCTGTAAAGCGAAAGACTTTTTAGTAAGGGAACTCTGTTATGGCAAAATGTCCTAAAGACAAGATTGTTGCAGCTTTTCAAACTTTGTTTGAGGTAACAAAGCTTGAGAAGAGAAAGAGCTCCCTGCTAATTAGCCTAAGAAATACAAACAAGCACATCCAGAAAGTTAACAGCATTTCTAAATCAGCTCGTGGAGAGTCTATAGTGTCTTGTTGAGTGTGGCAGATTGGTGTTACATTCCCTGGCACTATCACAGGAAGGGATATACCTGTTGCTAAATGGTGACAGGAAGGCTGAGAATGCCCTCTTGTCTTCATCAGCTGTGTCTTGCAGAGTTGTGTTCGGCTGCTGCTCCGGGTTTAGGCATTTCCAGTGTAGGGCTGGTGACCACTATGAAAGACAGCTTTAATCACTGGAAAGGGATCCAGCTTTTCTGCTTGCCAACGGTGGCAATTTTCCTTTCAATACCTGTAACCTACTCCCATAACAAGTATAGCATTCCAAAGACTTCCTTAGGAGTGCTGTCTTTATTCACGGTAAGTTTACCTGGTGCAGACCAAGCAATGTGAGCAAGGTTAGGACACATCCTCTCTCTGCAGAGGCAGTGGAGCCAAATAAGGTGATAGCTCACATACAGCTCATGGCTTGTACTCCAAGATGTTGCTGAGGAGTGAAGATTTTAAGGAATGCCTTATGTTGGGCCTTGTATGATGTGATGCCAAGTCTAAGGAAGGACTTTCCCCTCTGGCAGGCAAGGAGAGAACAGCTGAAGGATAATTTTCAGCTTCAGGCAGAGCTGGAACAGAGCCGAACAAAGGGGATCCCTCCACTCCAACTGAAATAATCTGCTTTACAAAAATACCATATGGATATTTTGTCATTCACACATTAACTCTGATTGGTTGACAAACATTTTAACTAACAGAATGACGAAGATTTGCATAATTACACTGTATTTTTTAAGAACTATACAAGAAATATGCAAATTTTGGTTTGGCTTCTAGTATAACTTTGCCTTTATTGGCTCATCTTTTTATATCTCCTGGGCTGTTGCTCAGCAACAAAAATGACACAGAAGTTATTCCCATCCATTTAGTAGAAAAGTATGTCCAAAAGGAGACAAAATAAGTTATCTGAAAAAATCTTTCCCATTCTAAATGAACTATCTATCTATCTTCAGCTGTTACTGTTCTTTTTCTTTTCTCACATCACCTGTGATCACCATTTTTCACTTCAAAGATCACATACACTTACAGGAGAGGAAGACCTCTATGCCTAGGAGAAAAACAATGTTCTTAATATTATTTGTTGTATTATTTCATAAAAAGTTGAATGGAAGACAAAACCAAAAGAAGTTTGAATATGTTCTATACCCAGGGCTGTTATGAAATTAAGCTTTTCTTTTTCATGTCACAGTCCACACAATTTTCAGTCATGAAAATCTGGACTTCAGTTAAATCAAATGCAAAACCTCATTGGGAAATGTCAGTAATTTGAGTCATTATTCTTCATCTGTGTCTTCTTTTCTGAAAAGAATGAAAACCACTGGACTTAATGGTTCCCCTAATAATCCAAAATGTATATAAAAGAAAAACACAACAAAACTTGCCATTGCCACCAAGCAGAAAACATGACAGGAATACAATAAATTTGTATAACAACAAAGATTTTATTTTACTTTTGCAACAAATGTGTCATAATAAAACCTGTTTGAGTTCAAAAATTCTACAACAAAACATTTGCCATTGTACATTGTATTTGTTCCTTCAAATAACAGAATGATAGCATCACTTTTTTTGCTATGGATCTTTCTGTTTCCTCTTCATAGTATAGAAATAAGGAAACTATTTTTTATTAAATGTATAAAGTGAGAATAATGTAGGCTGCAAGATACAGAGGTCACCTAGTCCAAACCCATGCTCAGAGCAGGGTGGTGTTTTTTTAAATCTAAAACGTGGGTGGAAGGAGCACGTAATTGATCCGTGACTCACCAGATGAATGAGAAACAACTGAGAACCAAAGGACAGTATGAGACTTCGTATTTTTCTGTTTAATTCCATTTAATGTTTTCCTACTACTTCTAAGTAACTGATCTCATGGTGAATAGAGGAGGTGGAGCAGGCTATGTTTGGCTTCCTACTTGATGTGCCTTGAGTGCCAGTATTTAGGAGACCTTCAAACTGCACTGGTTGTGCTGGCTGCCTCTAGAGTGCTAAAGGCCTCGACCCCTAGGGCATGATGCAATCATCCAAGCCTGCCCTGCTTTGTGCAGAAGATGAGTTGATCGACCCTCAGAGATTTTTTTTCCCAAATAAACTCTTTTATGACTCTTAAAACGTAATGGTTTCCACCAAAAAATAAACAAAAATATTTTTTAAAAAAATTATTTCTTTCATAAGTTTTCGTGAGTTCACATAGTGGAGGTTTTCTCCAGCAACTGAAATAGTTAGGTTATGCTTGAGATTTATTTAAATTGCAAGGAAAAATACTGCAGTCTGTTAAATGTGCTAGGAAGGATAGAGTCAGACAATATTAACCTCCAGGGTCATGGTATCAATTAATCTTTTACTCAAATAGAAGTAATTTATTAAGATATTTTCATTGAAGTTTTGCAAATAGAGGACATAGCTGACAACTGAAACTTACAGGTCATCTGATATAAAAATATATATTTATACACACACTTATACATGAATAAATCCTATACTAAAAATACAATGGAGAGCTAGTTCCACAACTATGTCATACGAATGATCAAGCTTTTCATGTCATTCAGAATGCCATGAAGAGTAGGTAGACATACCATTCTGTGTCAAACATCTAATATGTTCATGTTTTTAAAAATAGCAATGAGTATAAAATCACCTATTTAAGAGGGTATCTTGGGTTTCCTAGAGCGTACAATGACCTAGGACTTCTCTTCAGCCGTGGTTAGGCTGCTAACCACATTTAGTGTGTGAGGTTTTGGTTCTGCTGGCAAAAAATGAGACTGACTTGAAAGCCTGATAGAGAAAGACTGATTCGTGTGAAAATCTGAGGCAGCTACAGAGAGGAATCTTATACTCATCATATCTCCTATGATGTTCGTGGTTTAACCCGAGTTGGCAACTATGGACTGCACAGCCCCTCCCTCAGTCCCCCACAGTGGGATGGGAGAGAGAGTAATAAAAGTGATAAAACTCATGGGTTGAGATAACAGCAGTTTAATAGGGAAAGCAAAAGCTGTGCATGCAAGCAAAGCAAGCCAAGGAATTCATTCACCACTTCCCGTGGGCAGGCAGGTGTTCAGCCTGCCATCATATCTAACAGTGACTTGGGAAAACAAATGCTGTCGCTTTAAATACCCTCCCTTCCTTCTTCTTCCCCCAACCTTATGTGCTGAACATGACACCATGTGGTGTGAGATATTCCCCTGGTCAGCTGGGCTTATTTCTCCTGGCTGTGTCCCCTCCCAGCTTCTTGTACTCCCCCAGCCCCCTCGCTGGTAGCTTGGTGTGAGGAGCAGGAAGGGCCTTGGCTCAGTACAAACAATTCTCAGCAACAGCTAAAGCATCCCTGTGTTATCAAATCTGTTTTCAGCACAAATCCAAAACGCAGCCTCATATCAGGCACCATGAAAAAAAACCTTCACTTATCCCACTCTTGTGTGCACACAAAAAAGCTGCTTTTAAACCTTGAATGATCATCACCAAGCTCTGAAACGTCTGCTGGATCCCTTTGCCAGCACAACTTTGTGTTGTTTCCTTTGTATTGATTTTTAGAAGTGGGAAAATAATTTGCTGTCAAAAGGAAATCCTTAGACAAAAAGATGTGTGCATTTGCAATTTTTTTTAATTGCATCTTTCAGAATACCTATTTCAAGTTTTCTATTGAAATGTAAATGGACTGCACTAAATTGCAGCATAGTATATCAGCATTAATTTGATTTTATTGCTCAGTTGTGCTTGATGATGTAAGTTAATTTATAAACACTTTAATATTAGCCTTAGTTAAATTATGGTCACTGGTTCACCTATGTCTACTATTTTCCAAAATAACAAGTTCTTTTTAATGCTTTAAAAAGAATACATGATGGCATTGTTATGAGACTGTGCTTATCTGTGTAGTATAATTGTGCTCTTCTTAAATTACTCCCTGGTAGAAATACAAGACAGGAACATCTGTCTCATCTTTCCAGCAAGATCTTTTCTTTAACTGAAGGAGAAGAAGCAGGAGATAATGGAGGGGAAGTGGAAAGGAGAAGTAGGAAGCAGAACAAAAATACTGATTTTTAAATTTGGAAAGTAAAAATATGTATGAAGTCAGCATTATCTTTAAAAGGTTTTAAAACAACTTAATTTCCAAAGCTGTGGTTTCATATAATTAATGATTTTTCCAGTAGACTTAACTGACAATTATGTCCCTGCCTTGACACATGAACATGAATATTTATATGCACAGTTACAACCTGTCATCAGAAGTTCTTGCTATCCCACAGACATCTTGTTATACCACATAACATTCAAAAGAGTAGGTATAAAAATGAAGTTATATTTAGCAGAAAATATTTGTTACTGGTTCTCCCCTTCCCTGTTAGCTGTTTCACCTCCCCTAATTTAATCACACTTTCCTACAATAATGTGGGCAACACCCTGAAACTTTTGTGATGCCAGCACAGGGTAGCACATTTCCTGATATGTCCTGCGCTTGCTGTGCCCTCTAACCTGGGGAAGCAGATCTTGGGTTCACCTGAGCCATAATGCCAGGGTTCTGGAATGTTACAATGCCTTTTTGCATTCTGAGACTGGTTTAGGATGTTACAACTTAAACTCTGAAGAAAAAAAATAAATCACAACAAGGAAGTATCTTTCTCCTGCTTTTTACTTAAAAAAAAAAAAAGGCAAAGAAAACATATACTTGTGTTGTTGCAGCTCAAATGATAGTTCTTTCTGATGGTTTCAGTATGAGGCCTTACAGTCCTAAGTAAACTTTTCAGCTCAGTACTCCAGCCAAGGCATAAAATAACACTAGAAAGTAAATGGAGGATTACATGGTTCAATGCAGGTGCAAATTTGTGAAATTCAGGATTCTTTCAGAGATAACCTCATGCTGATATTCTGTCTTAATCAATGATGTCAAGTACCTGATACGGTTCTTTTCCCAAGCTTTAAAATCTGAGGTCTGTTTACCTTCCATTACAAGCTCTGTCCTGGCTGAACTACTGCTGTGGTTACATGGTTAAATATCATCTTAGCAGAGAAATCCATTTATGTGCATTGGTATCTTAGTCAGCTGTCTGGTACAAATTTGCAGTTCTTATCTATGTGTGTATTCAAACCAGAATTGTTTGAAATGCCTTTCAGTGTTGTTTAGCAACTGAAAAAAAAAATCCTACGGAGTAATAATTTTCAGAAAACTCTAACAATACTATTAGCTTATGCTATACTGAAAGCTGGGTGTTTGTCTGTGGACATATCTGTAAAATCCTAAACCTTGTATTACTGTTATAGTTTAGCTAAATGACAAATATTTTATTTGTTGAATGTTTCCCAAACAACATGATGATGTAAAAACATTCAACAAGTAAAATCTTCTTTGTTTAGCTACACTGTAACAATTGCCTATGGACCTCTTTGTAAAATCCTAAACCTTGTATTCTCCTGAGTGTTTTCACAGAATCACAGAATAGTTGGGCTTGGAAGGGACCTCTGGAGACCATCCAGTCCAACACCCCTGCCAAGGCAGGGTCACTTAGAGCAGGATACATAGAAATGTATCCAGGTGGGTTTAAATGTCTCCAAAGAGGAAGACTCCACCCCGTCGTGTTGAGGTGGAGCTTCTTGTTTTTTAGTTTATGGCCGTTGCTCCTTCATCCTATTGCTGGACCCCACTGAAAAGAGTCTAGCACCATCTTCCTGGCAGCTGCCTTTGAGATATTTCTGTGCATTGATGAGATACACTCTCAGTTTTCTCTTCTCTGGACAACCCAGGCCCAGCTCACATAGTCTCTCATCATAAGAGAGATGCTCCAGACCCCTCATCATCTTTGGCTCCAGACCCCTCAGCTGAATCATCTCCAGTGGCTCTTTGTCTTTCTTTTACTGTGGAGACCAGAACTGAACACAATACTCCAGATGTGGCCTCACCAGGGCCAAGTAGAGGGGCGTGATCCCCTCCCTGTATCTGCTGGCCACACTTCCTGATGCACCTCAGGAGTTTTCTACAGTTTAAGTGAAGGACTCATTTTCCAGTCAGTGCATCACCACAGTAAAATGAATGTCTGACATTGATAACTATAGAATGCAATGAACAGGTACCTGCTCTATATTCCCATCCACGTTGTGACTTTCAGTGGCACCTGAAACTGTTCAATGAATTTCAGCAACCTGGGTTATAACTTGTTGGACTAAGCAAGACCCTTAGGAATATTCACTTCATCTTGGACTGTCTAATGCAACCAAGGGACCACTTGACTAGGACGTCCAACTTCCTCTCCACAGTATTAATAAATTATGCTGTCATAAATTAAATTTTTAAAATGTACGTGACTATAAGAAGTAGGACTCCTTTTGAAAGGAGTTGTAAAGTGACTCAAAGGAGAATCTTTGATGTACATTTTTTCCCTTAAGTGTGCTCACTGAACCTTCCTATGCACATTGAGCTACATATCATTGTCACTGTCATTCCTAAGAGAAGGTTATAAAGAAATCCTCTTAGGAAGGCTTCTGATACAAAAAATTGAACAGTTTATAAAATGATATTGAAACCGAGTGATAAATATGCAAATTAAACTTGCCAGGTGGTAGGAACTCTTTCAATGTTCCTTTTCACCTTTAGATAGAGTCTGAAAGTCTTCTGCCAGTCTCTCAGTCTCAAAGTGATTTTGAGGAACACTTTATGAGGAAACGTAAAATTGAAAATTTAATTTCCGAGGTCATTCTTATGCACTAAATTAAATACTTCAAGAAAAATATATAATTCAGGTATGAACACTGATTAGTGAGAGAATGCCAAGAGCAAATGTATAAAAAAAATTCTATGTAAGGTTGGAATGAAAAGGTAAAAGCACAAAAGGAGTTACATCTACACAAAATCTTATGATTGTCCATTACAAGGCAGAAAGGTTGTTGCTGACCCACTTCAGCTCACGTCCTTCCCTGACTGTGCCCAGGAGTAGGACAGAGTACACAGAACAAACCTTCAGCTGCACCACAGGTTCTTTGTATAGTCTGAGATTAAGGCTTTTGGTAGCTGACCATAGAAAGTGAAATACTCTACAGGCAAGCAACTTTTTAAAGTAATATAAAATAATGGCTGAAATGGTTTTAATGCATGTGCAGTAAGTGTGGCAGTTACAGTGTTACATCACAGTGGTATTTTACATGAACTACTGAGAACACAAATGCAATGTTTAAAGAATACTGTGACTATATTTGGTTTGATGAAGTTAAAGACAAACGAAACAAGGTAAGCTAAGAAGTATTTTACTGTTATTTTCATTACTATTGTTACTGTTTTGCTTCCAAAAACATAGTTTCTACTGACTCTATATAATGTGAAATTTGATGAGACTTTAAATACTGTTATTAAGGCCTGTTTGATTTGTTTAGTGCTAGACAATGAATAAATAAAAGCAGAGGAACATTAATATAAACTGACCATTTTTTTGACTTTTTGGTGGGCGTGGAAAAGTGAAACTGAAACATACACATACCTTCAGTGAAGAAATGATTCAACTAATCCTGTATTACATCTAGTAACCTAAGATTTCAAGAAAATTGGAATATATGGCTTCAAGACTTCTTCCTTTTAAAGCAGAAATTTTGCTAAATTAAAATCCCAGGAGGTTTGCTTAAAACAGAGTAACAAACAGATATTTTGAGAGTGTTCTATTGGTTTCTCCTCCTGGTCTTTTTAACTATCATCTTAAGTGAAAGAAATGTCTTCAGATGTGCTTGTGAGATAAGGATCCATGGTGAGAGAAAAGCCAATATCCTTTGCTTTCAATAAGGGCTTATCTTTATGGAATTGTCTGTTTTCAGGGGTCAGGATTAATTTCCTGTCAAATATATCATACAGGCATTAATGCCAGAGCCCATATAATCCTGTTTCTTAATTTGTCTGAACAAGAATTTTCAACATTAGAGAGCAATTGTAGCATCTAAGTACAGCTTGGAGAAATGTTTGCATTTCCTCATAGTACAGCTCATATATCTAAGGATATGGCTATTTTGAATGGTGAATTGCACAAAAGCATAAAGGCTTCCAATTTCTTTCCTGTCTAGCTCATGGTTTAGTTCAGCACTTGGCAGCTTTTCATGCTTTTGCTGAAATTTATTTTGCTTCCTCACAATCAGGTTCCCTATAGCCAACTTTAGGAAATGCTGGTATATGACTAGTCTGTTTCCTGAAGAAAATGTTAAAAATTTGCCAGGGAGATATAATTTTTTAGCTAATTTCAGGTTTCAGAAACTAAATGTTACTGTACTATTTCCTGTCAACCATCATTTCATGGAGACACAGTTTATATCCTTTGACTAAATCTGAGTTATCTAGTTGCATGTTAGCAACTTACTTTTACCCCCTAAAACAAGATTAGAAACATTTACATGCATCCAGCTCTGGGGTCCCCAGCATAGGAAGGACATGGACCTGTTGGAGCAAGTCCAGAGGAGGCCACCAAGATGATCAGAGGGATGGAGCAGCTCTGCTACGAGGAAAGAATTAGAAATTTGGGGTTGTTCTTTGGGTTTGTATTTACAATGGCCTGTAGTGACACGACAAGGGGAGATGGCTTTAAAGCAACAGGGTAGGTTTAGATTAGATATTAGGAAAAAAAATTCTTCCCTGTGAATGTGGTGAGGTCCTGGCACAGGTTACTCAGAGAAGTTGTGGATGCCCCATCCCTGCAAGTGTTCAGTGCCAGGCTGGATTCAGGTCTGAGCAACCTGGTCTAGTGGAAGATGTCCCTGGCCATGGCAGGGGGTTTGGAACTAGATGACTTTTTAGGTCCCATCCAAGCCAGAAAATTCTGTGATTCTATGATTCATTCCTTGATTCCAAAAAAAGACTTTGCGAAAGAGTGTTATCTAAATTAGCTATGTAAATAATGCTGAAGTACAAACTGGTAAATTTAATAGGAATATAAGAATTGAATAATTAGGAAAAAAATTATAATCCATAATAATTTGCGAAAAGTCAACTTAATGAAAATGAAATTTCACTAATGAATAAATGTTGGGAGGCTAAAATCCATGCTCTTTCTCAGTTCATTATTAAGCTTTTTCTGAAACCAGGTAAAGAGCTAAAACATTGCTGTCATATAAAAGAGAAGGGTAGAGCAGTACTCATGTCTGACAGGAAACATGTCTGTCAAAGACTGCATCACTAGCAATGCTGTTTTACAGCAAGTTTAACAAAATGTGATAAATAGAGCAGAGGCCCCACTGAGGGCTTAGAATTCACTATACTGACAAATGACTCTGATCCCATCACTGTCCTTAAAAATGATTTATCTTGTAAACAGAATTTTGATACTTTGGGGTTTACTGTATATGTCTTTCACGTAGTAACTTATGGACTTTTTGAGGGTACCTTTTGATTATAACAGAGTTCCATTCTATTATACTTTATAAATCTGTATAAATCTATATCTGTCTCTCTGTAAATGTTGACCCTTAAGTGATCTAAAAGCCATATAGACACTGAATAGTGATACAGAATATCACTGTAGCCCCAAAATGGGGAACATTTCCTGAAGCACAATCCATTCCACTGACCCAAAAAATTCCATTTGAAGGGAAAACCATACCTTAAAACTGTGTCCAAAACAAAATTAACGAATCTTCTCTATTTTAGACACCATGTACCCATTATCCCTTGTGTTGTATAAAACCAGCTAACCAAACTTGCAAATATTTGGATCTCATGTGTGAAATAGGCAATACTGGACTAATTTGTATAAAAAACACCATCATGAGTTGATTTCTCCTAAATTTTTAGTCTCTATAGACTGTGGGGATGAATGTACTTTTGTGGCTTGTTGAGAAATTAGCCCAATTTTACCACAAACATCAGAGATGCAGATTATTCTGTTTGTTTTGGTTGTTCTGCTCTGTTGGTGTTTTATTCTGCCTCCAGCTCTGGCAACTCTGACACCAACACATGGACCAAAATAGTGGTTTCCCATGTTGTGGAACTAACATCAAATAGCTAATGATTTGCCTGAGCAGTTTCTTAAGCATTCATTGGCCTACCTTCTGGAAATCCACCTGATTTTTGCCACCTCTTGAAATAATTTTAGGCTCTCTGCTTTTGACACACATGTCAGAAATCAGTCCAGTATAACTGATCCTGTAGGAGTTTTTCTTGAATGCTGAATATTTGACTATGGCTATGTTGGTTCTTATTCTGAAAGATTGTACCTCGTGCACTGGTCCATGCACGTGTGTATTAGAGTCAAAAATGGTTACTGGAACAGCTCTAAATTGCCTACATTTTTCACCCACACAGGAGAACAGAAATTACAACCGCATAATGCACATTTACTTTTGTTTGGATTCAGATGCCTACTTCCTTCTTGAAAGGCTGTTTTAATCTCTTCAAAAGCTGTTCAGGCTTTTCCTCTGCTCCATGGGACTTCACCATCAATCATGACACTCTGAGATGGCACGCTGCCACAGGGCTAGAGTAGCTGGTGCTGTACTGTCAACAAAAACAAGTGCTTGAGTAGCTTTCCATTAGGATATGGCTGGACCCAGACCTCTGTTTATTAAGCTGATGTTTGGGCCAAACCACTTAGCAGCAGGATCAGAACAGTAATGCACTGCAAATCATCTGGTGTGTGTACACTCTGCATACAATCATTAGCAAAGAGCAGGTCACGGGCCAACAGCTCTGCAATCTTTGACTTAGTGCAGTCTCTGTAGGGAGAAAATTTCATCATTATCAAAATGCAAATACAGATTCCTTTACTACTGACTCAAAATTGAGAGCTGCAGTAGAAAAGATGCTTAAAATAACACAGTAAGGATCTGTTTTAAGAACAAGACCAAAAAGTCACCCCCATCCCCCAAAGAAACCTCTAATAAACCAAACCCTAAACTTCGTTTTGTCCATTTTAAGCCTTGAAAGTTCTACATAGTCTGACTCAGCTCTGCACCCTTCTCAATATACCATCAACAAACATCCTAAAGAGATTTGTGCAGAACCCTCCAGGGACCTTCACGGTGACCACAATTCTAATCACAATTTAAACCTGTCCTCTAACTCATTCTTTGGGAAGGCTGTCTGCAAAAATTGGAACAAAAGCTTTGTTCAGACTGAAAACTTCTATGTAACTTTAATTAAAATAATATTTTTAAACTAATATGAGTAGATATATACATCTCTTTATTTTTAACTATAGCAGCAAAAATCAAATACTTTTGTATGTGCTACCAACCAAGCTACTGGCACTAACCAAAAGAGTAACCCATCCTGATGGTCTGGGTGCCAGCTGGTTGCTATCATAACTGTGCCACCAGCAACACCACCATGACATCGTACACCAGAAGCCTTGTGGAATCTTTAGGAACTTGCTAACCTAACAAGCTAAGTTACCCAAGGGAACATGTATAGAGAATGAAGCAAACCCACAGATACACTGGATTATGCCTGTAACAAACACCTGGAGGGAGAAAGATCTCCCTCAGCAAAGCCTCCAACAGCACGGTTTGAGATTTTTAATTACTTGATTGTGAAAATTACAATATGAATGTAACTGTTAAAATGCCGTCAGATTATTCTTAAAGGCAAAGTGTTTTATGTATGGAAATCCCTCTAGAAAGGGGCAGAAGGTGGAAGGAAAGTAAGGGTTAGGAGTACAGACAACAACAGACCTCATTTTTTGCTTATTTTTCTTCCAGAAAGATGTGCTTTCAAAGGGCTTAATTTGGTTTCTGCTAAAGTTTTTTTTTTTGTCTTCTAAACTATGAATTCAGAAAGTGTGAGATGCCTTTTTTATTGACTTATCTGTTCTGAGAGTTCATTCTTAGCTAAGATCAAATAGTTTATTTAGTTCATCATTAATCTGTTACATATTTCATTGTCATAACTTAGTCTTCCTTGGCACTGGCCCCTCATTTTTTAATCAAAAAAAGGACATTTTAACAAATTAGTTTTTATCATCAAAGGTTTATTCTTTCACTGTGTGAATAAAAAGCAGTGAGCAGAAGTGATTTCTAGGAAAATGATGAATCCCTCAAGTACAGCTGACCTAGCTATTCCCACTTAAATGAAACCAATTTTTTTTAATTTATAAGGTAATTTAATTGTCTCACTACCTGTCTCTTTTCCATGCATTCAGTTTTTCTTTAAATTCGGAGAAGATCACTGAAACTATATTTTAAAAGGGATGTAAATGGAGGTTACTCAAAGTAGAAGCAGAACAACAGAAAAGACTTGTTTTTTAATGCCATTAGCTAGAGAATCATTTGGTATCAGTTAATGGATTTACTAAATGAGACAGAAATTAATTGTGTTAAAACTTAACGCAGTTGTTCTGTCATGACCATGCTGGAAAAAATGACAAGAAATGATTATGGGGACAGGGACTGACAGTATTTACTATATTTTACTTTACATTTATTGAGAAAGCCTAAAGATTTTTTTATAGCTTCAGATTAAAAAAGCCCAAACCCTCATTTTTCAGACAAAGTAATTACATTTGCATTCAGAAAGTTTCAAAGTGGAAGTGTCAAAACAGGACTTCCTTCCTCCCCTACTCCCTCTTCCCCCTTCCTGAAACAGTCTCTTGATAAAAGAAGCAAATTTCCTGAAGAATTTCAATTGAAAATGCTTCATGGCTTGACAGCATATGGTTCCACTGGAGTTTACTGAATCAGCTATCTGAATCAGCTATTATCAGCCTTCAGGGAAGTAAAACAGTTGAAATAAATTAGAAAACAGCTGAAATAAATTAAAATAACTTCTTGTTAAAGAGCTGGCTTCACAACAAGTGAGAATGAGAATTAAGGAGCAACAACTGGTTTGTTATTTTGGTTTTTTTGGGGGGGTTTTGTTTTGCTTGTTTGTTTGTTTGTTTGGTTTGGTTTTTTGTAGAACTGATTTTGAAGACAAGAATTCTACGAAGAAAGACTGAAAATCTTAACTTATTTTTTTATTTCCTGGAGATTGCAACTCGCAATATTCTGAAGCGGAAGATATCCAAGAAGCTCTGGACATGAATTTCTCCAGTCTTCCTGATCCTTCACAGGGTTCAGTGGTGTTCCTGCAGCTGGACAGCAGCAACACCCACAGAGACAAGCTGGGTCAGGTCAGTGGCCGCTGCAAAGGTAAGGCTTGTTCCTCACACCTCTGACTCTGACTCTGCACCACCTTCCTGGCAATTAATCATGTGAAAGTTTTCAGACTTGGAGAGTTGTTTTGGGGATCAATTAACTCACAAATAATCATGTTGTTTTGCTGTTTATCCACTTCTCATAAAAAGAATGTTACAGGATCTAGAGTGGTGAAGACCATATAATGTGACCTTTTTGTTAGTCACTGATGTGTCAACATCTCTATTTTCATCTTAAACTAGGAAAATGGCCCAATCATTCAACTGAATAATCATCAAGACACTCAGTACCCATAAGCAGAAGGTTGTTACACCAATATGCAGAGTTCTTTAAGGGAATCCCCTTAAAATGCCCATTTTCACACAGATATACTGTGTGGGTTACAGCAAAGAATTGACCTTTGTTATGCTTTGATTAAAGGTTTCAGGGTGAAATGGTCTTTTTCTTAAAATCAGTTCTAATCATAAGGAACACAGCAAATACCTTTTACTCACACTAGCAGGTCCTAAACAGTGATGTGAACTAAGTTTCTGAGTAAAGATTATATTTAAAACAAATGACCAGATCAAGGATAAATGATTTTTGAGACATGATATACATGATATATTGATCTTCATGTCTAGAAAATGAGATTTTAAAGTTATTTACCTTGTTTATTTTTATTTAATATTGTTCTTGGGTTTGTAATATCTGAGCTTCATTCTTGCCTCAAAACCACTATTCTTTTCAAATAAAAATTTTCAAATAAATAAAAGTTTTCATTTAATAATGTAGTTCTAAACCCAGAGCTTTAAGGAAATTTAGCAGTATAAGAGGTTAGCAAAATATGGTGACACAATCAATTTATTTTCTTATGTTTTGAGGGTTTACATTAATTTTTTTTAATGAATGGCACAGCATAACAAGCTGCTTTTTAGACCTACCACAGATTTTTTGTGGATAGTGAGGACTTGTTTCCTTCTGAAACTGTGGCCCAACATGTAAGTAATAGGTTAGCAAGTTTAATTCTGTTTATTTGCTTCCTGTAAATAAATACTGACTTCATGTGTGAATACTAATTTGGGTATCTAGTTAACATATGAGCCATTACCTTGTCATCTGACAAATAGTGTGCTCAAAACCCTGATCAGTAGCTTTTAAAGTACAGCTAATTTTAAACATTTGTATTTTGTAAGTCCAGCTGTTTTGATGAAATACAGTGAGAAAATCTATTTATTTCATTTAATGAACCAAAATCTTATAATGAGATTGCATCTGTGAATAATGCTGTATATGAGTTATGGTTTATTTCAACAAATATTTGGCAATGCATAGGTAAAATAAATTTTACATTAGCATTCATGCCAGTGAACTAATTTTCTCATTATTTGTAGCAAGCAGAGAGAAAGGTGTAAACACAGTCAAAGCAAATGCAATTAAGTTGAAAAATTGTGGGAAAATGTGGTATTGGTACAAGAGCACTTAGGAAAGAGTCTTCAAAGGTTAGTTATGAAAAATGTTATTTTATTGACTGTATCTTCCCCTTATAAAATCAAAGGCATATTCATCTGACTGCCACATCATTGTTTAATCTTTGATTTAAAGAGTAATTGTAAAAGATACATATGTTGGAGGAAAACCTTCACTTCCAGTGTTATAAAAATGGAAAGCAGTGGAAAATGTTTGATTCAAAAAGACCAGTCATGTTGTCCAGGTCTTGCCTTCCAAAACAGAGTGAGTCACACAGGGAAGTTGTTATAGGCAAGACTAAATAATTGGAAGAATTGATCATTAGCAATTTTGGAAAAAAAAAAAAAAACCGCATGGCAAAACAAACTGCTATAATCATAGATTATTATTATTAAATAAGATTGGTTTTATTTACTAAAGACTGTAATTTGTGGCTTTATCAGAATATTTTTATAAATCCAAAATTCATTAACTTGAACAGCTCTATTACAAGGATGACTTATTAATAGTCTAGCAACTGGTATGAAACTTAGAAAGAAACTCTGTGTCTGTTTAATGATTAAGAAGGGAAGCTGCAAATGTTTCATCATGAAAATTACACTCTATTCAAAACCTTTAAGCAAAAGTATGAGTAATTATAATACTTGTGGAAAATCCAATTAAGTTATATAAATATATACTTTTACAAGTCTTTTTCTTTTAAGCTCAGTTTAATTAAAGCATGTCTTAACAGTGTCTAAGATCTAACACCATCACTAATTCTTACAAAAAGAATCAGAATGAAAGAGAACAAGGGCAGCAGGAAGCTGCTCTTTTTCTACCTTGCCTTTCCAAGTGCCACAGTACAGGCAGGTGTGTGCCAGGTACAATAAATATGACACTCTGGATGTGGAAGGCCAGTCAATGGATCCTGGGGATGTTGGTCCATCTACACCAGAGTTGTTGCAAAGGTCAGAAAAGCGAAACCCCTGTAGCACAACCACCTTCAGGAGGAAAAAAAAGACAGTTTATAGTTGTATGGGACTGCCTTCTGAGGGGAACTGAGCATCCAGAACGCCAGACAGACCCTCCTAGGGAAGTTTGCTGCTTCTATAACTGACCCTTGAAAAAAAGACTTCAGAGAGACACCAGCACATTCAGTAGCTAGACAGGATTGCTTCCCTGGGGGAAGGAGCTGTGCTTCCAAGATGGTACATCTGAAGCAGAGTTTTATCTGAAAATTCAAGTACTGCAGCACAATTCCAGCTCAGGAAGACCACCAGTAAGTAATGCAGACCATGGGCCACACCACACCAACTCACAATGAACCTGCAGCTTCTTGTGAGGGAACAGGGTCACCATCCCACTGGGAAACTCACAATTCATTGGCTAATGTCTTCTACTAACAACTAATGTAAAAAGAGCCTTGAGGCATCACATCCTTTTCAACCTCAAAAATTACACATACCCCCCAAAAAGTCAAAATGGTACTGCACACTGTGCAAAGGGCATGGGAAGGGAAAGCTAATTAGGTGGATGAGAAATTGTTAATAATGTATCACCACATTTGCTGTACACTTGGTAACGGTTATCAGAACCATAACAATTATGAACCACTACTAACAGCTTTGAATATTACCAGCTGTGGTGGAAAGAAACGGACATTAATGTGCCATAGAATCAGGATGGGAAATGACTTACCTGCCAGACACAGTGTCATATGCTGACTTGAGCTGCTTGCTGATGAATTTTTCATGCATATTTCTCCTGACAACCTCAAAAATATCTTCCGTGAGTACAATCTGAGATCTGTAAATTCACACACATATGAGAAAGTGCAGGTGCACTCAACACTTGAGTCAAGTCTCTCTAACCACGTATATACAATTGTTTTTCACATTTTAATATGTTCTTAAAAGTGTCATGTTGTCACGGATGAAAAATAAAATCCTAGGGGTGTGTGTGTGTGTGTGTGTGTACACGTGCCCCAAATTGAATTTTTGAACTCAGAAGCAGCAGCCATCAGCATCTGGACTAAACAAAAGTAGAATACCCTGAATCCTCAAATTAATAAAGAGACATAATATAGAACGACTAATTAGAAGGTTGACCATGTATTGAAACATGACACGACACGTGTTGTGTTTTAGCAAATAGACTGTTGAAACTGAGGAAACAGGAGAATTGAGGAACTGGAAAGGAGGAGTTGCACTAAAAAGGAGGATTTCTGTAAAAAGAAGGGATCCAGAAAAGGTGAAGATCTTGTCTGGAGCAAGCATCCTGGAAGTGGGAGAGGATCCTGGAAGTCAGGGAGCTGTAAGAGGATGAAAAAAAAAAGGTTGCCTGGGGACCTTGACAGGAAACACCCAAGACAAGTAAGGATGAGCAACAACACAGAAGGAACCAGTCAAATGTCCTGGAGACTTTCCTGGGCCAGGTGTGACCTCCTTGTGATGAAGGGATGGCTAATCCTAGGGAACATCCTACTGTAGGGGAATGAGTGACTGAATATGTGAGGTAATCATGCAGGGTAAAAAACCATTGCCCTTTGTCTTAAATAAGCTCTGGTATCTAGTTTTGCTCTGGTCTGTCATTTATTCTGCCTCATCTACGACACTCAGCACTGTCTTCCCTGTTCTCCCACCTCTGCCCTGTCTTCCCCTACTTATTTCCCAGTACCTGCAGATATTTGGGTTTTTTATTTTATTTATTTATTTATGTATTTATTTGTATTATTTTTATTTTCTCCAGTAGGAGCAATAGCAGCTATGGCAGAAACCTGTTCAGGCCTGCTGTCATTTGTTTGTCCCTGGCTCAGAGTGTTGTCTGGGATAAGTATCCCTGTCCTCTTTCTCTACTCCTCTTTAAAGAAATCCTTACATTCCATGTTGCAATCATTCCCTGGCCATTCACCTGCATCATTATCAACCGACATGTGATCATGCCACGTAGTTTTACCATGAAGGAAGAGGAATGAAACATGCAAAGGTATCTTAAATATGATGATAAAAATATTGCTTAGTTGTTCTTTTTACTACCCCAAAGTGAAAAAAATATAACCCATAGTTTTTGTTCCTGGGTGAAGGCCACATGGTGAAAACTATCAAACCATTCTTAGCAAATAACAACCCCCAATATTTTATCAGACCAATCCTCTGAGCAATTTTTGAGTGATTCAGAGTTACCCTTGCTCTGATGGTGTTCTGGCCAGTGTTTAAACAATATCTACAGCATCTATTCTGTGCAAATAGTTTATCTGGCTATAAGTTTGTGCTTTCAATGATCTTGCAGTGACCTCTCTTGCTAATACATGCACTAAAAGCAAACATGGAAGATACACACAGTGAAACATAGTTTAAAAATTCAAACTAATCTAGTAAACATCTTTTTTTTTTTTTTTTTTTTTTTTTACATTCTATACATGTATAATTCCAAATCAACAGGTGTGACTTTGTGAGCTGGTAAATTTTTCTCCTATTTTTTTTTGTAGTACAATTACATAAAGCCAATACTTACTTTCCATGGCATTTTAAAACAAACTCAATACTGTAATAATTCCAGGGTGACTTTCTGAAGAAATTTCAGGGGTTTGCATCATGGAGCCAGCAGGCTACACGAACCAAGCAGACAGAGTGCAAATTTTTTGAATGCAATTTTTTAAACTAGTATACATTAATAATATTTCCCCATCCAGCTTTAACACCTGAGACATTCATCATGCGGAAAAGTAGAGTCTGTGGGTAAATCTGCATTGCAGACCACAAAGCCTGGTGAGGCAGAGTGAAACTCTGGTCCAGGTGTTTTGCTTCTGGTGCTTGAAGTTGGTAGGCTGGAGCACTCCAGGTAGTTTCAAAAACAGTGCAGTCTCCACAGTACTCATACTCTTATTTTTGTGTTTTCACTTTAATGCTTTGTCTAGAGAAAAAAAAATAAGTTCATTCCTTGTGGCTCAAACATAACAGAGATAATAATAAAATAAATAAATAAATGAATGAGAAAAAGCACATGGTATTCTCACTGGAAAAACGAAACATGGAAACTCACAATGAGTTTTAGGACCTAGAAGACTTCTCATTCCAAAGATACCTGTTTCTTCAGATAGCCCCATAGCCTGCCGTCATATGAAACTGCAGCTCACGTAACCTCTAGGAAACAGCCAGCATGACCCAAAACAAGCTGTGTGAAGCAATGACCCCAGTGATCATTTCCACTTGCACACTGTCTCTGGCACCAAATCATTTAGTTTAACATAGCTAATCTAGCATGCACTGATTTAAAGTGATGTGCCATCACATTCATCAGGCTCATTTTGTGCAGAAAAGGAGTGCACATTATTCGGATATCGATGTCAGAAGGTGACTTTGACCCTAAAGCTGCCTGTCGTCTAAAGGTCCACACTGACTGTCATCTGTTATCAGTAATTTGTAACATCCAGTAACAGTCCAAGCAGAAGGGAAAAGTAAAGTAAAAAAAAAATGAAATATCTAATTATACCCTCCTCTAATGGCATAAATATGGACTCTATGCCCATGCAACTTCTGAAATGAAGAGCTCTTAGTAATAGCCAATATCTAAATGATTTTTATAATTCTTATAAATCTAAAGAAGCTCTAATACTTACAAAATGACATGTAGTCAGAAGCTGGATAGTACCAAGCAAAAAGAATATGTTGGCAGGACAGTATTAAAAACTTGAAAAATTTCACATCTTCAAAGTAAACTTCATTGAAAGATATGTGTAAAAAATTATTCAAATAATTGGGTTTTATTCCTTCACCAAAGACTATAAACAACTTTGAACTATTCCTTTCTTTTTTAAAAAAAAGAATTGTTAAAACCCTTCTGCACATATATTTTTCAAGACACCGAGACAAGCATTATGATATATATTTGGATTCTACATAGATTTAGGCATGAGAAACAAAATGATGGTATCTGTATGCATTAGAAGTTCAAAGAAAAGCTCATTAATGTTTTGTTGATTCTGAAAACACTGTTGATAAAACCCAATATGTCAAACTAATACATATTTTTGAATGCTTAATGGTGACATGAAATATACAGCTAATGAAAAAAATGAGTACTTGGGGAGAAAATAGCAATACAAACAGATTGTGGAGCTGCTAAACAGTGAAACATCAAGAGAGATGTATGCCAAGGTTGCATACTTTATCTCTGTAACTATTCAACACAGATGCAGAAAGTATAACAGACTGCAGAAGAATCAAGAACATTGTAAATGAGGCATTTGAATGAATGAAGTGAATATCACCAACACAGTGAGTGTTGGTGACCTTGTCTGAATATCACTGACTAGAGCACAATTCAGGAATTCCCTGTGAATGGCATCAGGAAGGGTTGCAGAAGAGTAAAAATGTCAAGGAAACAATGGCAACATCATGAAAAAAAAAGGCAACTCCACAAAATCAACAACAGAAATTCCCACATCTTACTGGACTGAGTCAATAGGTCTCTCTATTCAAGGAATTTTGTAATAGATAGTAAAATAAAGTAAAATAAAACAGAAAAATCATAAGGAAGATGACTTGTGAATATTAAAAGGCTCCACAGTGTAGAAAATTTAATTTCCACATCTTCTTAAGATCAACATTAACCTTCTTGTACACTTGTAAAGAAAAGAACCAGTTAGAGAAAAGTGAGAGCATTTGAAAGTACTTCTGAGAGTTGTGTTTTCCAGGTACCTATGTTATAAACAAACCTGTGTGGAAATCCCAAATGAAAGCTTTTACTCCTGAGAACTAAATATCCCAATGTATCACTAGGAATCTAAATGTGTCACTGTGTTCTGCACCTTTCCAGCAAACTGTTTTTTGATCTGTAGTTAATAATTAATAATCTGTCATTCTCTTTCTTTTCTATGAAGGCTCATGATCTTATTACCTTGTTCTTGTCATTCATGTCTTCTCCAGAAGTAGTAATCACCCTTTGTTTAAAACTGTTTCATCAAATAATATAATCAAGATAAACTGAAGAATTGTGTTCCACTTGAAGATCCTGTGTTGTACTTTTTTGCTGTTGCAATATTTCTGCCTTGATTGTAAACCTTATGGATATGACTATTCTCATAATTTCTGCCCTCTCTCCTACTAATGATACCCTCACCAAAATGTTTTCTTAGGAAACACGAGTATCTTTGCTGATAGCCTCTGAAATGTTGCCCTAAAAACAGAATTAAAACTTCTGTTTTTACAATCACTGATTCAGAAAGTTGTGAATTTGATTTGGGAAGTTTGGTTTTGTTTTGACTGTTTAGCTTTTTTTTTTTAATTTATTTATTCCTGTTTTACAATGAAAAGCAGTTTTTTCTTCAAAAATCTTCAGTGCTCCACCTGCCTCCACTGCCTTAAAAATGCTCTTCAGTGCTCTCCTCCTTTCCATTTGATATTTGCCCTATTTATTGCTCCATAGTAAGAAGAAGGACCCTTTGAAAATTTTCATATTCACCAATTTCTCTTCATATTAATCTGCGCAACTGCACTCACCAGAAGGAAGCTCATATCTAAATAATACAGATTGTCTTCAAATTTAAGTGGAGACTAAAATCTTTAGACAATCTAAATGTCATGAACACCCATTCTTGCAGTCCAAAAACCTACAGTAACTTGCATAACACAAACCTTTCCTTACTCATCCTTCAGGTTTCCACACAAATTCAGTCAATGAATGCTGACTGTTACTATCCTTATTGCAATTTGTAGTTAGGTACAGGCATAACTACTGGGAATAGCAGTTCAAACAATTTCAGTAGGCACAGAAGTCAATTAGCTGAGTTTATCAACTTGGTGAGCCTGGGAGCCACAATTTTCATTTTTCTTTTTTTTTCTTTCCTTTTTTTTTTTTTTTTTCCTGTCCCAATCAAGCTTTAAGGTTTGCATGCTTGGATGTTTACAGGCACAGGTTCATTTGTATCAGTCTGTTTGGCTGAAAGTGTAGGAGCTGAGAAAATGCTGCTTCTCCACTTGCTAAAGACAGATGAAAAACAAACCTTGCAACAACAGCAATTTTTATTAATGATTCACATAAAGATCAGCATCATTACATCGAAAAGTACAGCTGGCTTCATCTTACTGAAGAAATAGGAGGAAAATGGCTATTAAGGTTATTTTAGATACAGTACATTGACACAAAAAATATCCTCTTGCAAAGTCAGATACAAATCAGTGCTTTAATATTAAACAATTTTCATCTGAACATGTATAGTTGAACACAATTATTGCCTTATTATGCAGTATGTTCAGTTTAGGCAATGAATAGGTTGACTCCATGCAGAATGAATCAGGAAATGAAATTTGAGTATGGGAGAAAATAATCTTACTCCAAATTAAAACAGCTATTCAAGTACTTCTTTGCCAAACTAAAGACATCAGGGATGGGTGGTTTGTGGGTTTTGTCCTCTATAGTTCAGTCAGTGAGACAGTAAAAATAATCTTGCCAAACAAAGGTGGGCAAAACCAGGAGCAACTTTTAAAAACCTGTTGTGAAAACAGATTTCATGCTATAATTCTGTCTTGTTCAATTTCTAAAGTGGTATTTTGTGAGTTTCTGGTCACCTTGTATTTTAACACGGTGCATGTTTTAAGGAGATACTATTTACTCTCTAGAGGAAGACCCAAAATTAGGAAGGAGCAGTTCAGTGGTTTGTATGTAGGAAGTGAGTAGTTATTTTTTGATAGAGCTTCATTTAATACAAAAATAGGGATAAAACATGAGTGGTTTCCAAATTTGAGGCAAAAAAAGCCCCACTACTTTTATTCAAATAAAGCTGATGTCTCCTTTAGTTAAATATTGACAAAATTCATGGGATTAAAGATTATTCTAGTCTCGTCCTAAATACAGGTCACTCCTAAATTTATAGTTGCACGTCAATTCGCAAAACCTGCTAATGCAATAACCAATCAACTCTTAGTGAGTATATGGGGAAAAAGTTGCAAAAAAACCCCACACCCACTTCCAAAAATTAGTTTAAAAAGTCCTTTAAACCAGGTAATATTTTTGAATGTATTTTTCAAGTGTGAGGTGGAGTTACCAAGGACTAGAATTTTCTAAATGATCAGTCGTGTATTATGTTTGGAAAATGAGTCTTCCTGCAGATTAATGCACAGTTTCTGACTAAAAGGGTGGCCTTAATTTAGTTGAAATCCCAAATTCAGAGCACAAAACACAAAGCTTGCATTGAAGCTGTACTCACTATGGGAATAAAATTTGTGATAAAATGAAAATAATTTTACAGGCAGTGAGTCATTAAGTTATTTTAATTTTCATCCTCTAATGTAGCAGAAAAAGGTCTGAGGCAGATGGATTTTGCAAGTATTGAAATAGTTTAAAAATGCAAGGAAAATAGGACATAAATGTTTTTGATGGAGAAAAATTAGAAAACGAAATTACCTGGAAGACCAGAGAGAGAAAAGAAATAAAACAAATAAACAAAAATAATAATAGATTTCAAATACTGGCCAAATCCTACCAACAAAGTAATACATTGAATTTTTAAGAAGTATTACCAGCCTAGAAAGAAAGGAAAGTGTTTTGTGAGGGTGTCCCTTGTGAAAATTTATTTTGTTTTCTTTTTTTTTTTTTTATTCCCAGTTGAAGGAATGTTGACTTTAGATTGAGGTGTTTTTTGCAAACTTCTTCGAGTAATTATGTTAGGTGTATCTAGCTGATAAAATCTTTTTACTTCTTTCTAATGAAGGCATTTCTCTTGTGGGTTCTTGTTTATGGAATTAAATTGAAATATCTTATTCCCTGGTGCTGCTTTATGTGTTTTGAATAATGCAGTAAATTCTCACACATTCTGCAATGCCAAGAATCAAGGTTAAATAAGCAATCCTTCAGTTATGTTTTACAGAAAATTAAAAGGGAAATGTCAGAGCAGTGAAACTCCACAGTCATTCAAAGGTGATGTTTCCATTGGTCTCTCTGTTTTGAGGTCTGAATGGTTGGCTGCTTTCAGTATTTTTTTAGGCATTCCCTTTTCTACCATAATTAGAAGTGTTCAAGGCCAGGATTTGACAAATCTGGTGTAGTGGAGAGTGTCCCTGCCCATGGCAGGGGTGTTGGAACGAGATGATATTTATAAGGTGCATATCAGAGATTCATCTAATAATGCCATATCTTCTGTGTTTTTTTTTAAATTATTATTTCTATACTATATTAAAGTCAGATTTTAATACATAAACACTCTCTAATACTCAAAATAATCAACTTATTTTTAGTGAATTTCTGTATATTGTTAAAAATCCACACCAAATCCATCAGACCCACATCTAGTACCTTTAGACACTTTCCTTCTGGTATAATTAAAAAAAGATGTTAAAATCAAGTCAATACTAGGAAATATACATTGGTCAATGAAGTGTAGATTAGAACACGTCTTGGCTAATGGTTATTTTTTTGTATTAATTTTAGGAAGTAAATTTTTGATCAATTTATGTCAGCATCCTACTTGATCCATCTTGTCTGGATTGAAAATTAGTCTTTGGGGGCCAGTTCATGCAACCCCCCTTTTTGTCCTCCAGAAAAAAACACATAATATTCTTAACTCAGTATAAGGCCTCTTTCTGAGGGACATGGATTCTGGAGTGCTCTGTGTATTGAAGTACCATAGTAACAGCACAGAAAAGAACGGACACACATTTTTAAAATTCTATGTGAACATAAAAACTTTTAATGCCGCAATTGCAGTATTAATATTTTGCATTTGTCTAAAGTATTCCAGGGATAAAATGAGTTCTAAATAAAAACATTAATGAGTAAAAATTGCTAAGATATATGGACAGGCAAAGCTCTAGCTGGAGTTCTAGTAATGCAATACCAATTTTAGCTGATCCAATTCAAAATATTTTTTAATTTGGGATGAATAAGCCTTTCATTTCATATTCTTTAACTCACCAAAATTAATGTAGGAAAATCTTTCCATCTTAAATTATCTGTCAAGGTAAGATTTGCTAAATGATTGAGGCTGCCCTTAAAACCAAACAAAACAATTATTGGGAAAAAGTATTTTTGTGGTTTTTGTGTGTGTGTGTGTTTTTTGTTGTTGTTTGTTTGTTTTTTTAATGCCCAGTTTTTTTATCATTGTTCTTGGGATCCAGAAAGAGACAAAATAAGACATAAAACCAGTTAGGACTGTAATCTAAACATATATCCATGCATATAACCTAAAAATATATCCGTAGTTGGATAATTCATATATATAGGATTTCTTTTCTGCCTGGGCACAATGCTTCAGTGTCAAATCTCTATGTAACCCCCTTGTATAATATGGACACCTCTTTCTTTCTGTAAGGGATAAACACTTTGCTATCAAAAACATATATTCTAAATTATAAAAGGAAACACGTTGACCTATTTCATGATTCTTTCATTTTACAGAAAAAAAGTCAGTCAATTCAACTCATTGAATGATATTTTCTCAAAACTCTACAGCTTTGGGATAAATGTCATCTTACAAGGATGCTGAAAAGAGAAAAAGGGAATTGAGAACATTAGAAATCTTCAATACATCTGTTCCCATTTCCTATCTGATTGGATACTGCCTCTTGAGATTCAGTTAAACATACCCCTTGTGATTCATTCCCACTGAGACAATTTAAAAGCAAAGAAAGGTATTGTCAGATAAGGATATCAATGCAGAATTTAATTAAGCCATAAATTATAGCTCCAGTTTGTGATTTTAACCTCAGCCTCTTTTTTTCCCTCAGACTTCAAAGATATTGTATCTCATTTTTAAATGATGCAATGATGACATTTGATTGATTTTTTCATTGTGACTTGTTGAGTACATAAAAAGGGAATTAGCTGCTGTATTCAGGGTCAGTTCTATTTTGTAAGGACACATTTGTCAGAATGCATCTCTGCTGCTTGACAGTGTGTGGGCTGGACTATTAGCACAATGAAATGTAAGGTGTATTTCAGTCTAACCTCCAGCTCTGTTAAAAGGAGAGAGAAGAAAACATTGGTTGAGCAACAGGGAAGTGGAAAAGAGAGTGTCAAAGATGAACTGTGGACATGTCAGTAGTAGATGGGGAAGTATTTTAGCTATTTCCTGAAATCACTGGGGAGTTACAGAAGAGAAGGATGTTTGGACTGATGGGTGGAACATATAAAATGTATCAACAATTATGATTTTTTTTTTCTGGTTTTGGAGGATTTTTTCTTGGTTGGGGTTTTTTGTTTCTTTGGGTTTGAGTTTGTTTTGTTTATTTGCTTGTTGGTTGGTTTGTCGGTTTTGGTTTGGATTTTTTGGTTGTTGTTTGTTTGTTTTTTTAATGAGTTTGAAAATTTTTCATCATCTATCTTCTTTCTGTGAGAAAGAAGTATAATGGAAAACATCTTAATTATTCCATATGCATGCTAGAGTTAGTTCAGTACAGAAGTCAGCAGAACAGTAATAAGAATCAGAAGACCTATAAGCATCGGGCAAGAGAATCACAAAACAGACAGCAGCTCAGGAAACTAGTGGAGATAAAGGCCCAAAATTTTGTATTTACTGTCTGGAAGCAGCTTAGGAAAAGATTGAGAGGAAAGAGCTCCTCATGGCTGAAAGGTATTGGGTTGTTACTGGGTATATTTTCAAACATCTTAAAATACAAACCCTGAAAACAAGATAGAAAAAAAAAGGAATTAGCAATCATATGAGTAATGATGTGAAGTAGTGATGTCTAAGAGAAGGAGTAGTTGGAACTAGATGATTTTTGAGGTCCCTTCCAACACAAGCAATTCTATGATTCCATGGTTGGGATCTCACTCAAGTTGGAAATACAAAACTATGTTGCATTGAACAAATCCAAAGGGGAAAAAGCCACCATCTCCCTGAGGTTATTTTAAAAAAAGTTAAACTACAACTCTAAAAAAATTCCAAAATACAATTTCAGATAGCTTTTCCTATAAATGACAACACACAGATATCTGAATTAATATAATAAGGTATATTTCCACATATAAACAAGTATTTTTGTGAATCCATAATTTTACTTTAATCAAAGCACAACTTAAAAATATTCCATAGAGAAATATTTAAAACTTTTGCATACTGTTTCTCTGCAGATTAAGACTGATGATGTTTAAAAGAGCGTGGTAGATGCCTTCACTTGTCTTTTGAATAGCAAAAATCACTTGAGTAGCTGCACATTCAATTACTCTGTGCAACTGTTCTGATCACAGTGGGACGCTTGGTCACTCACTTTAAATTAGTGTCATCAATAAAAGAATTAGGTCATAAGCATCAAGTAGCAGAGGTCTGAAATCTGGAGATAGAAGTTAACACCTACCTTTCCATTCAGCTTTCTTTCACCCAGTTGTGCAAATTAAATTGGATCATGTTCATTTCAGTTTCAAGTGATGTGCACGGCTGGTACTATTTTAAATTATCAAGTAGGAAATAATGAAAGAGGGAAAAAGAGCTGGGGTTGATTCTGTTACAGGTCAAAACCACTATAGTAGCAAATAAAGCAACAGGAAAAGGATTATTTAGCTAAGAAGGACTGAGCTCATGAAGTAGCTTTATTGGAGTGGCAATAGGTTCACACAGGAGTTCTGGACTATTACATGTCTTAAAGCATTTTAATTCATGTGCCTTGAATCCCTTATCTCTTTTTGTCACTGTTTCCCACAGCATTCTTCTAGGGAAACATGGCTTCAATGGGTGTACTCTTTCCTAGGTAAAATAATGCATGGATGGCTGGACCCAGAGGGTGATGGTAAGCGGATCTAAATCCTGTCGGTGGCTGGTAAGTAGTGGTGTTCCCCAGGGCTAGTATTTTGGGCTGGTTCTGTTTAATGTTATCAGTGAACTGAACAAAGGGATTGAGTGTCCCCTCAGCCAGTTTGCAGATGACACCGAGTCGGGTGGGAATGCTGATCAGCTGGTGGGAAGGAAGGCTCTGCAGAGGGATCTGGACAGGCTGGATCGATGGTCTGAGGCCAATGGCATGAGGTTCAACAAGGCCAAGGGCTGAGTCCTGCACTTGGGTCACAAACACCCCCCCGAGCTCTGGGCTCGGGGAAGAGTGGTTGGAAAGCTGCCCAGTGGAAAAGGATCAGGGGGTGCTGGTTGACAGGAGCTGAACATGATCCAGCACGTGCCCAGGTGGGCAAGAAGGCCAATGGCATCCTGGCCTGTATCAGAAATAATGTGACCAGCAGGACCAGGGCAGTGATTGTCCCCCTGCACTGGGCACTGGTGAGGACACATCTCAAATCCTGTGTCCAGTTCTGGCCCCTCATGAGCAGAAAGACATCGAACTCTGAAGCACATCTAGAGAAGGGCAAAGGAAAAGTCTTATCCTTGCTAACATAATAACCTCTTGACTCCACTTACAGACAGAAAAAACAACAATAGTCTTTATAACTTCAGGATTAGGAATTGCAAGGGGTCTCCTGACCTAGAGCTCTGCTTCATATTCTTTAGCTACAGGATAAGATAGGGGTCTATTTAAAAAATTATATATATATATATACACATATAAAATAAGGCCTTATCTCAACTATTTATTCTATTTGTTCTTTGGGATAGGGAAAGACTAAAAGAGAAGAAAACAAACCCATATAATTAGAAATAATTAGAAAACTTTGAAATGGCTTTTGTTTAATATCATACTTTTTAAATCTATTTATAAGAATCTATTTTAGAAAATACATAATACCTTACATAATATATATATATAATACCTTAACCTGACCTGAAACTATAAACACTAAAAATAAACACTTTAAATCCCATTTTCCTTGTGATACAGGATAACCACATCTATGGGTCTTGGAAACAAGGGGTTCCTTCTCTTATTTAACATGTTTTTTATATAATAATAATAATAAAGTAATAATAATAATAAAAATAATAATGTTTATGTGCAAGGCAGATGAATATCCAGTCTCAGCTGAATGGGTGTGGGCTATGCTTTGAAAACTGCACCAATCCAAGACTGTAACAGAAACCCATATAAAAATAGTACTGTCCAACTTTCCTCCACAGGAAGGAGAAAAAGGAGGAAATACAATGGAAAGCAAAGTGGTTCTTGATTAGACACACCTTTGAAATACTTGTCAAAAGAGGTGAATAGCTATTTTATTACTAGAGCTCAAAAGATTATACTCAAGAGGATGTTTTAAATCTTCTGTGACTCTGGATGTTTCATGGTCACATGCCAAAGGCCTGTAAAGAACATTCTCCTAAATTGCTTCTGGAGGAGATGTGAGATGTCATTTATGCATCAGCTGTACCATTAAAGTAAGGGCTTCCTTTGTATTTCTCTTTTCATAGAGGCATGAAACCATTGGTTGTTTAATTTTTTTACTGGGAAACTGGAAGGAACTAAAGATGTTTCAACAAACAATGACCAGTTCAAGGCTTGGAGTAAACCACTGCTCTGTCTGTAGCTGTAAGGAACTGAGTCTGTGAGGACTTCGTCCTTTTATCTCTCTGAATGCAGCACCTGCTGGATCAGAATGCAAACTGAGACACCATCAAGGTAAAAGGCTCCATTTCATAAGTTCATGATACACAGGGACTCAGGCTAATGAGCCTAAGTGTTAGTCTCTAATGAGCCTTAGTTTTACTGTGGTTAAACCTTAGAAGAGAAGTAGTGTTCAGTGAATGTCATCCCAAGCAGTTATTACTGAATAGCATTTAGAAAAAGAGTGGAGGGTAGGGTATTAGAAATTAAAAAAAAATCTTAGAAACAAAAAGATAAATGGCTAAGAGAAACACATAAAAGAATTTTACTGATAACTTCTTTCGTGTTGATAAAAATATTACAAAGATAAGATGAAGCAGTTTTACAAAGCAACTAAAAATGTCATGTTTAGAAAAATCAGCACAAAGACTTCAAACAGAGCTCGTTGAAAGCTGTACTGTCATAACTGCTGTTACTTAACCACCCGTTGATAAGGTGCAATAGCTGTCAGGAGTTTAAAAGACAAAACTATTCTAGAAAAACATAAGCTCAGATCCATATATGGACACATGTTGACAGTAATTTCTTTATATTTCTGACCTTTCTCTCTTATTTTTCAAAATAGTAATTTTAAAAATAACTCTTCTGAGGTTCTTGCTTACAATATTATTTGTATTTCTAATTAAATTAAATTTAAGCCTTAAGTATAGTAATTTAATTTTTTTTTAAGAATGCAGATACTGATTTAAATGTATTTTAGGGTAAAGTTGCATAAGGAAGTATATGGATGTACTTGCATTTTTTTTTCATTTTCACTCTTATAGGAGGTAAAGTTATCAACAATGAAGTTTTGTTTCAAGAAAGTAGTCAGTATTTCCATACCAACCATCTTTTAGAGGTTCTAAGGACCTTGAACACAAATGAAGTCAGCTGAATATAGTGGTGAGAGTACAGATTTTGCTGAATTCACCTTTACTCATTGATATGCAAGGTCTGGATGACAGCATGTGACGTCATCCAGGATGTGGCACAGCAGTTCACACAGACAGTTTACAAAGGCAGGGTGCAGTCACTCACCCAGCACCTGGGGGGAATTTAGGGATTCAGTCATCACCCACCCAACTAGAAGAGGACTAACTATGGTTTCCACCTCGTCAGGAGGAATGTGGTGACCCAGATGGACCTCAACACCAAGGTTCAACTGTCCAGGCTGCAGTGAGAACCTGAGCTTGTCACTGATGCCAGATGGCAGCAGAGACAACACTTGTTTGAGGTGTGAACATCTGGATGATCTGCTCAGCCCGGTGGCAGAGCGGAAAGAGGAAGTGGGGACGTCAAGGAGCATCAGGGAGTTCACCAAACTGTAACAAGTGGAGGACCTCCAGCAATAGATGGTTGAGCTGTAGGAGGAAGTCAAAAGACTGGGAGATATCAGTGGAGCTGAGATGGTTCCAAGCCCCAAAGGTGGGGGAACCATAGCCCGCTGAGGAGAGGCTAAACATTCATCCCCTGGCACATATGGAGGAGAGGGAAGGTGTTAACATGGAGGATTGGGAAGCACTGAAAAAGAAAACCCAACAAAAGGAAGAGGGAGAGAACTAATAAGAGGAAGGAACTTCCTTTAAAACCAGAATTTGCCCCCAGACAGACATCCCTATCCAGAACCACTTTTAAGCTCTGCAGGGGAACAAGGCAACACCCAGCACACTGGCAGAACAGCCAGAGCTAACTGCAGCAGCCCAACTTCTCCAAAAATTAAGAAATTAACAACTAATTCAACCAAGAAAACACAGTGGGTTATAGTAGTGCATAACTACTTTAGGAGGCCTTGAGGCCTCCTCAGTGGCACTGTCAGCCTGACTCACTTTTGGAGGACGTGTGTTGCCTTCCAGGACCCTGGATCAGGGATGTTACAGAGCAGCTGCCAAGTCTACTTAAAACCACTGCTTATTAATAATACTGGCCAGTCTTCGCGAGCGAAGATCCGGGGAAGGTCTTTACACCTTCCAGCCTGTGCATTGGATTTTTTAGGTGAGACACAGTGTGCGTGGAACTGAGCCCACCCTTTAATCCTAAGGTTCATCTGCCGGGGCCAAGCGAGCTTGGACGGTGGCAGCGAGGTCCTTAGGACGTAGATGGGTTGCTTTAAGGGCTAACGAGCCCCACCTGCCCGGGAGTGGCCCTGACCGGGAATCGAACCCGGGTCTCGGCGGTGACAGCGCCGCGCCTTTACCACTAGACCACCAGGGGCTCCCATCACTGCTTATGACCCACGCATAATTCTCCATGTAGACTCTGGTGAAAGGGGAAAGCAGAAGGTCCAGGGAACTACAGATCAGTGAGTTTCATCTCTGCACCAGGCAAGACCATGGAGCAGACCACAAAACTATGTTAAAGCACATGGAGAACAAAGAGGTGCTTGGTAACAGCCAACATGGCTTTATTAAGGATAAATTATGCCTGAAAAATTTGGTGACCCTCTATGACAAGCTTACAGCACTGGTAGATGGGGGCAGAGTAAATGACATCATCTACCTGGACTTGTGCAAAGTGTGTGACACTGTCCCACACGACACACTGGAGGGAAGGGACAAGGCATCCAGAGCGACATGGGCAGGGTGAGGATGTGGGTCTGTGTGAACCTCATGAAGTTCAACGAAGCAAAGGACGAGTTCCTACCCACACCTGGGTTGCAGCAATCCCTGACAAACCTGCAGGTTGGATGGAGAAGGGATTGAGAGCAGCCCTGCAGAAAAGGATTTGGGGGTGATGGTTGATGAAAAACTCAACATGACCCGTCCATGTGGGTTCACAGTCCAGAAAGCCAAAAATGTCCTGGGTTGCATCCAAAGCAGTGTGAGCTACAGGTTGAGGGACGGGATTCTGTCTCTCTACTCTGCTCTGGTGAGATGCCACCTGGAATGCTGCCTCCACCTCTGGGGTCTCCAACATAAGGACACAGAGCTGGTGGAGCAAGTCCAGAGAATGCCATAAAGGTGATCAGAGGACTAGAGTACCTTCCCTATGAAGACAGGTTGAGAGAGTTGTGGCTGTTCATCCTGGAGAAGTGAAGGTTGTGTGGAGACCTCATAGCACCTTCCAGTATCAGAAGGAGACCTACAGGTAGCTGGAGAAGGACTTTTCGTCAGGAACTTTAGTGACAGGACAGGGAATAATAGGAACAAATTGAAAGAGGTGAAATGTAGGCTGGATATTAGGAAGAAATTCTTTACTATGAACGTGCTGATATACTGGAACAGGTTGACCAGGGGAGTTGTGGATGCCTCAACCCTGGCAGTGTTCAAAGCTGTGTTGGACAAGGCCTTGAGTAACCTGCTCTAGTGGAAGGTGTCCCTGCCTACAGCAGAGGGTTTGCAACTAGATGATCTTTAAGGTCCCTTCCAACCCTTAACATCCTGTGATTCTAGGATTCATGGATCAGTTGATTTTCCTTTTGACGGCTTAGGACTGACCGGAGGACAGCTACAACAGGGAAAAGAATAGGTGGACTTTATGGATTCAGTGCAATATTAAGTACAAGTTGCCAAACTCAAGGAGCAAATTATCTGTTTCCGATGGCAAGCACTCTCTGCAGAGCTGTTTGTATGCACTATGTCTGATTGAGGTCAGAGTGTGATTTGAAATCTATTTATTCTGTATTTTAAATATATTTGCCATACACAGATTCAGATAGATATGAGGCACACTTTGAGTACTCCACTTAAAACCCTTATGGCATCACTTTTAGAGGTTGTTGCTTTTCTGTGAAAGAATTAAGATTCTAGGCAGGTCTTTGTGCATTAGGGACTGATATAAACAATATTTATGTTTAATGCTCAGTAAAAAGTTGAATGACATTTTACAAACAGAGGCATGCACATTGTGTAAGGCTTTCCTGTGTTAATTATAGCCCATACCTTGTCAGTCTTATCTGCAACTGAGACTAATTGTCTGCCATATAAAGAGACATGCTTATTGATTTTGCAAAGGCTGGAACAGACTAAGCTGTACTCTCTTTCTATTGATATAAAAAGCATTGCCTGCCTGTATTGATTGCTTTACTCCACAGAGCAATAGCAAATTGCTATTGTGGAAACATAATGATGCTGAACATTTGTTGCACAGATGATAGGGTAATGTTTAAATGCTGTGTGTCCTGTTCTTTGTAGATTTACTAATAACGTCTTTAATCATTCCTCTTCAAAATACCATGAATCCTGGAGCAGACGCTAACTTAATGATACAACATCATTTTTAGACCACAGCATTTCATAAATTCAGAATTAATTCAATAGGCCTATTTTTTTCATCATCAACAAGACTGGATGCCAATTTTGTGTAATATTTTGCAAGACCTGGGTAAGAATGAAATAAATTCGCCACAGCAAGATTCTTTCAACTCTTTTCATATGTAGTACTTGGCAAATAGTCCTACCAAAACCAAACTACTTACTTGAGGAATTATTAATTACATACTGTGAAAAAGGCATCCATCCTTACATCCTTTTAAGAGAAATTTTGTAACATCTTTTACTTCATTTACCTGACGTTCATATTGTGCTCTGATTAAATGAGGTTTGAAAAAATATGAGTGGTATGAATTTTATTTAGCTGGGTGCTAATTCTTGATGTAGGAGTTGTGTAAATTCATCTGTATTGAACGTTCAATTAAGAACTATTAATTTTCTAATGTTATTGCAGAATCACAAAATGGTTGGGGTTGGATGGGACCTCTGGAGATCATCTAGTCCAAATTCCCTGCTAAAGCAAAATCACCTAGAACAGGTTGTCCAGGATCACATCCAGGCAGGTTTGGAATATCTCCAGGGAGGGAGTCTCCACATCATCTCTGGGCAGCCCGTTCCAGTGCTCTATCACCTTCAGTGTGAAGAAGTTCATCCTTATATTCAGACAGAAGTGCATGTGTTTTATAGACAATGTACCCAAGTAACCACTGGCTACAGGTCTCCAACTGGACCCTGTGCCACTGATCAGAGCCCTCTGAGCTCTGTCAGTCAGCCAGTTCTTAATCCACCTCACTCTCCACTCATCCAACCCACACTTCCTGAGCTTATCTATGAGGATGTTATGGGGCACAGTGTCAAAGGACATGGTGAAATCAAGGGGCACAACATTCACCCTTCTCATCTTGCCTTCTTTTGACTACTACTGACAACCTTCTTTTCCTCCACATGCTTAGAGATGACATCCAGGATGAAATGTTCTATCAACTTCCCAGGTATTTACAGTTTCTTGGATGCTTGGTTTACCCTATGGCTGTTTCTTGACATGACATACAGCAACCCTATCTAAAGCATGGGGTGCTCTTAAACAAACTACTGATTTTATTTTTTGAAGTCCATGAAAGGTTGTAATTGCATTTTCTTTTCACTGTAAGGAAAAAGGCTAAATAAAGTGTAAATCGTCAAGAATAACATCAAAATCTTTGCAATATTTAGGTTTGGGTTTAGTTTATGTGCAGTAAAATCCAACAACCATCTCCAGTGAATAACTTCAATTTATATTCCTTCACCTTTTGGTCACCTATATATGTATGTGTTTTAGCAAATTAATAACCTGTATCAGAATGATTATTTCAGTGTAGATCCAGCCATATAAGCAGTGTTTTAATTTTTTTTATTCAGAGATAAATTTGATCTGTTGAACAAGCTCTACTAAGGTTTTTTTAAGAATCTGTGCTTATATAAAACTTAAGGTTTTTCATATTCTCTCTGCCAAATCTCTGCACAGGATGAACTTTACCCTTTAAGCTAAACAACTGATCTGTTCTCTCTCTTACTTTTAAAGTATGAATAGTCACAAATACTTGAGAATTAGAAACGAAGTTTTCTCTTCACAAAATAAGATGATAAACCTGAGAGGTTTTAAATTTAATTTTTAATTTTTTAATGTTCCTAACAAAGCCTCCTTCTTCCTTCAAGAAATCACCCTAGCACACACTTAAAAAATTGGTTTCTAAACCATTTTCTTAAATTGCTTTGTTGCTCAGTTCCTAGTTATTTCAAAATTGTCTGAGACCTTGAGATTAAATTTATTTTACACTATAGAAGTTGAAATTGAAAAAAAAAAAAAAGGTCAATCTTTAAGAATTATAAGTGTTTTCCATTTGGTTCCTGCAGTAATTTTGGCACAGGACTTAACTTTTACCTTCATCATGTCTCAAGGGAAAGGCAGGAGCTGAAGCACCATCTTTCTAAATGCCCTTTAAATTGCAAAGCATTTCACCTTATTTGCATTCCTACTTTTTTTTTCTTCGTCTAGTTGTATTTTTACTCAAATATATTTTTGATCTTAAAACTAATTACCTCTGCATCTCCAGAGTTACTTAGTTTATTTTTTATTCAGTGTAAGTTTGGTTTGTTTCCTTTTGATTTTCCTCATCACAAAAAGGCAGCAAATGAAATTACACAAATCATAGCAGTCTACCACTTTTACATTTTAAAACCTGAATCTCATAGAAGACTGACTTATATGAAAAAAAAAATGTGAGTGGCAATTTTTTTTTTCCTTTAGCTATTAAGGTTGACAATTAGAAAATACTTTGTTAATTCTGTATATGCATTAAGTGGCACCTTCATGCAGGCAATGCATGTTGTCACAGAGATCAGCTCATGTTTCTATCTTAAAAAAAACAAGTTCACCTTTGAAGAAAATATACACTACTGACAATCACCACAGGGAGAGCGGGGCAATTTTTCCTCAAATAAAAATATAAAAATAATATTTTTTCATGGGATAATTCTTTCTCTTTAATTTTCTCAGACAAAGGATCAAAGAGAGTAGAATGCTGTAGGTAATCCTAGTAAATTAGCATGGATTCTATGAAACTTTAAAGGACATGCTTTATTCTTACGAGGATCTAGGTCAGCAGATGTAACACACTTCTGAATACATTAATGACCCCTTATTTAACATTCAGTAGTGTTTATTCTTCATAAAGGAATTCTTCTTCATCTTGGATCCATACACCCTCATTCATAGGCACACCTTCACCTGCATTCATAGGCATTTGTTCAACTGTCTATGAATAAATAGTTTAATTGTGAATATTCTGAACTCAATTACCATGAAAACTAAAACATCTGCCCTCTCTGCAAGGTATTTAACTTCAGATAAAACAGGAAAATATTTTTGAAATATTATCCTCTAAAGGTGAAAAAATGATTAAGTGTTGGAAACAGGGTGAAGAGGGATGATAAAGATACTGATACACAGGGTGCTGACCAGAAACCTTCCTCTTCATAATTTCAGATTCCCTACAAGTTAAGATCTAAAATCTTTAATTCATTGCTAGGGAGTGCAGGATGATCTGTGCTGGGTGCATGTGAGAACATCAGTAATTTTGTGTGTGTTCTCAGGAGTTCCTAGAATGTATTGATTAATGCCATGCAGAAGGATTTGGAATGTTTTTGGAGAACAAAGCCTGTGCCATTAACAGATGTTTCATGATGTGACTTCTATATTATTACAGGTCAATTATTATTTCCTCTTTTGTCTGGGTTTTGAGAGGACTGTGAGGAGAAAGGGATGCAAAAAAATTACCCAGATGGATATTTCTATTGGGAGTGACTTCTACTTTAAAGTGTTTTTTAAAAAATTATAAATGCAAGACTTATTCATGATGATTCCCTTGAAACATGAGATTAAAGATAATTTGATCACTTTTTACTATTCTTTTTATTATCTCAGAATGTCCCAATTTTTCTTTCACTAGAACCTAATTAATGTGTTTACTTCAGGGTTAATTAAAATCAGTTAAATTATTTGAAAAAAACCACCAAACTTCTGATAAGTCATTTATAGTTATTTTAGGATTTACAGAGAGGAATTTACTTTATTACCTGGCTGAGTTGCCAATGCTCTCATTTGAGATATGATATTGATACTATAGACACACATACAAACCCAAATGCAAATAATAATAATTTATTATATTTCTACATTCTATTTAAATATAAGACAGCAATGTAACTTCAGAACAACTTGCATAAGGAGAAATTTACAATAATTTAAATATGGGTGGGGGAGTAAGGTTGGATTACTTACTACCTAAAATCAGGAAAAGAACCACAATATTGTTGGTGGGTAAGATAATGTACCTGATCTTTTCTTGCAAGAAAGCAAAAAGTGCTTAGCATTAAAACACGGCTACATATCTTCAGTTCCCTGAAAATATATATATTATGAGCTGTGATGAAAGTTAATACAAGATAATTAATTGATACAAATTAATTATCTTAGAAAATATTTTTTAAGACAACATTTTAAACTCTGTGATTGCTTACCAAATACTGAAAGTTACCTTTTGTTGCACTGTTTTACCAGTGAACCTGGATGAAAAGACTTCCACATCTTCATAAAAGGAGCAGTTTTAATAATTAGTGATATGATCTTATTTCTCTTTCTATATCACTTTGAGGAAAATAGGTACTAGTAACGTTAGGAACTTTATGATAATTTTCCATTTCATTTGACCCACTTTACTGTGATTTGGAACTGCTACAGAAAGAGGGGAAGGCCTATATTTCTAACCTGAAGGGAAAAAGAAACTGCATACAAACCTGTATACAGTTCTATAATTTCTAGACCATAAGAGTAATATCTCATTCTCCAGGCAACAGACCTGCTCAAGAAACTCTAAAGAGTGTTATTCTCAAATTTGTCTCTCTGAGATAGCAAAATTTAAGAATTACTTGAGTATTTCACTAGCAATTTGGAAATATGCTTGGAGGAGACAAGTTTTATTCTTCATTGACCCTTAGAAAAAAAGGAAAACCCAAAAAAAACTGGGGGCAAGCAGAAGGTGTTCCTAATTAAAAACACAAGGAGTGTGTAGGTGTTAAATGTCACAGCATTCTACTATCATATTAATGTGTGAGAGAGGGGATGAGGTGGGAAACAACCAGGTGTAGATACCACTGATTTTTCTTACTTTTATTAAATCCATCTTTTATCCTTTCTCTTTATGACATGTATGTAACCTATTCAAATGTTTTTCAAATAACTCCTGATGGCAGTTTTTTTCCTAAAGATCACATTCCATCACATTGCCTCTGATTAGAATGTGGTGGCTATTTTCTTGCTCTGCAATACCTGAAGGAAAATCTTCTCTTTAAAACTATGGACAAAATCCTAGATATGTACTGTCCTTCACAATTTATCTAGGAATTTTTCTTTCCAATTGAAATGTCTTTGGTGTTTTCATAGCAACCCCCACAAAAGAGAGTCTAGTGATTTACATGTCTAACAAAAAACAAGGAGGAAAAAAATTAGTAGGATAGTAAGTTACAACAAATACCATAAGTTTCCTTTTCATTACATTTGAAAAATACTGTGAGGAATGAAACTGAGACAAATTCAGTTGGATTTTTTTATTTTTAAATAAAATAAATATCTTACACATTATAATATATGTTATTACATGATAATATAATTATAACACTTTCTCAAAAACAAACTTCGTCTGGAATTCCAAAGCACTATACAATTAGTAAAAAACCCAACAATGTAGTGCATTATGAACAGCAATAATAATTTAATGCTGCAAAGATAATTTCCTAGAGAATAGTGAGAATTCTTCAAACATCAGCATCAGTTTAATAAATGTTAAGGATGCTCAACATCTCCCAGAATCTTACTTAATGGAACAGAAGTCACCTATGTGCTGTGAATTGTTGTTTGATTTGGAATCTCATGTCATTGCAATTTCTCTTTTTCTAGACCTCACTATTAATTCATAATGTTTATTTGTAACTAAATTCAAAAGAAGAGGGATTATCCTCCCATCTCTCTCTCTGAATGCTGTTATACAGAGACAAAGAAGTGCAATTTTTAAAGACTGGAACAAGGGAAGAGTGAAAAATATTGCACCACACAGTCACAGACATCATGACTGATAGACTGAGTGCAAATACAGAGAGATATGCTAGATGAAATAAGCCTTTGTGAATCTCTCTGAGGAAAGGAAGAAGAATCCAAAGTGCATAGTTTCCTTGCATTGTATCTCACAACAATCTCAGTTCAGTCTGTCAAACAAAGTGTATTGCAGTCACTTCATTTGTGACCTTTGCAGTTAGTGACTTTTATCAAAGACTGCACAAACTGAAGAAAGTTAATTTTCTTCTAGTTTGGAGTTTTTCTTCTAAAGCATGTTTTATAAAAACTTGTTTTTGTTTTGTTGTTGTTTTTTTTTTAATTTAACATAACATGCACATAAGAAATATTTTCCTCATTACTGGTATATACAGTTTATTTCAATTTATTTTTCAGTAAGTTTATGTAGCCATCTCTCACCTTTAAGGCTATCATTGATTGTCCTCCCTTTAAAGCCAAATCTAGATTTATTTTTCAACTTTACAATTGTGAAATAAAATATCAACAAAGCTCTGAAATATGAAAATGATTGCATGCAGAAGACCAGTAATACGAAAAATTAGTCTTTCTCTACTTTATACCATGGTGTTAACCAAATTGATAAGAGGAATAGAGCTGAGGAAAGGCTGAGAGAATTGGGATAGTTCATCCTGGAGAAGAGAAGGCTCTGGAATGACCTAATTGTGGCCTTCCAGTATCTGAAGGGAGTCTACAGGAAAGATGGAGAGAGACTTTTTACAGAAGTGTGTAGTGAGAGGGCAAGGGGGAGTGCCTTGGAACTGAAAGAGAGTAGGTTCAGATGAGGCATTGAGAAAAAAATTTTTCCCTGTGAGGGTGATGAGACACTGGGACAGATTGCCCAGAGAAATTGTGGTTGCCCCATCCCTGGGAGTGTTCAAAATCCAGTAGGATGGGGCTCTGAGCAACCTGGTCTAGTGAAAGGTGTCGCTGTCCCTGGCAGGGAGTTTGGAATGAGATGATCTTTAAGGTCCCTTCCAACTCAGACCATTCCATGACTCCATGATGTTGCAGCTACTGCCAGGCATTGAAATGTGAGCCTATGTAGCTACAGATATTATGGCAGTTTTGGACTCAGTCTATGCTCATCCATAGGAGGATCACTGCCTTGTAAAAACTATTAGAGGCATCCCGCAAATTTTTAACACACGGATTAACATTCTATCCCTTCTGGATAATAATGGATCTGAATTTGACTTCTGTATTTCTGTTAAGGACCTAATTGTTTGTTAAAGACCCTTTTCAGGCTGAACAATAAAATCACAGATGCCCCTTATGTAACCCTCTTTCATGTTCATGGTCATTTACTCTTGTGACTGTTCACACTGAAGTCACTGGGGCTTTTTATATAAGAAAGTATTTGTCACTGGGAATTCATGTTGTACAGTTTTGACATAAAAAGAATATTCATTGTTTCTTATACTCAGTTGTACATTACAGATTTCTTTATTTTAATTCCTTAAAGAATATCTACTGCCCGACTCTGGAGTTATGTAGCATTAAAAAATATACTAATGGCTAATTTGCATTTTTCATAAATGCAGTTGGCTATTACAAGACACATTTTGACAATGCATATCTACAGATAACATCCCATATAAATAACACAGGGGTTCTAAATTATAATATAATAAATAAAATAATTACCTCTATGATAACTATTTGCTAAACAATGTCATCAGCAATGAATATGGTAAAACTCTTAATATTGCTCTCAACAACAACAACAAATTAAAGTGTCAAATATTTCATTTTTAAAAATGTATTTATTGTTTAAGAGGTGCAGTTAAAGTAATAACATTGCCTCTCTGTTATGAAATTAATGGACAATTGATTTTTCAAAACAAATTCACTCTGTTTAGATTCCTCCATTCTTTGCTTTCATGAGAAATGTCAGAAAACAGCATCTTGTTTTCTCCCTAGTTCCCATATGAAACTTTTGAATAACAAAAAAGAAAACGAAAAAAGGTAAAAAAAGGAGATGTTAAATGTCCCTTAGATGTTACTGAACACTGAGCACAACCTTTTCAGAAGCAAACCTCTGTAGGAAATGAAAAAGAGGAACAGCAATGGATTACATGAAAAATATTATAAGCGTTTATGAGTCTCCATTCTGCTCTTCCCACCTGCAACTATTTAAAAATGAAGCAGCTCAGATACAGAGATATATGCCCAGTTTCCTGCCTGCCATCATCATCAGGGGTTAAGAACTAGATGATCCTTAATGTCCCTTCCAACCTTAACCGTTCTGAGTCTGTGATCTCCCACTAAATCAGAAGAACTATGAAAACCCCAGTTACAACTATATTAAAATCTACTATTACAGAAGCCCCTACTCTGCCAAAACTATTCAGCAGTTGCACTACCTGCCAGGTGTGCAGTCACACACAGAGAACACCAGTGAATTCCAGGTAGTTAGTCACAGAGACGCTTCTAAAAGATGTTCTTGTAAAAATGTGTTCTACTCCTTTCCCTTCCTCACTCATAGATGACCCTTGTGGCATTTAATATAATTTCATTTTGTGTTTTCTCAGTTTGCATAGTAGTTTTTCTACCAACAGATTGATAGAATTACGTGAAATTTGCAGGAGAAAAAGGGAGAATTCTCCTGCCATTCACAATAATTTGATTTTGCCCAAAGAAAATAATATTTTGGAGAGAATGAAGGATGTGGCAGGTGAAGGAAATTTGCAGGAGGGAGTTGGGAGCCTGTATCTCATCTGAGGATTGAGAAACTTTTGAAAGGAACAGGGAAGGAGATCCAAAATGAAGAATCTGGGACTACAGAAACAAAAGCTTCACACAAACCAGAGGAAATGAAAGGGGGTTTGCAACAGCTCTGAGAGGCACTGAGTTTAGTGAAGCCAAGTTTGGAAAACAATTTTTTCCCCACGAGGACACAATGCACAGGATGAGAATCTTGTATAAACCTTTTTTTTTCAATTTATTTTCTGATCTAGTCAGAATCAATTGCCCCAGTTTTGTATTTTCTCTCTGACTTTTATCTCTATAAATAGCTAAATATCGTAGCCAACATTAAAAAAGAACTTGTTTCCTCTGAACTTAGCTCTTTAGTCTTCTTAAAGTGATTCACTATAAAAGGGGTTTTTTTGACAACATATTTCACTAAAAGCTGTGATTGTCACAACGTTCAGTCAAAGGTTGAAGGGACACCACATACCTAGAAGGAGCTGTCTTAACATAAGAAGCGTCATCACAGAATCCTGGAATGGGTCAGCCTGTTCACACACAGTAAAATCCATGTATGGGATTGTAAGGAGGTGAGAATAATGGTTGAGACACAATCTAAAATAATTTTATTCTTACTGGATTTCTATGGAATATGCAATAGTTTTGTTACTTTTCCTTTCAGTTTGATTTGCCTCTTTGGATTAAGAGAATCATTTAAACTCTTCAGAAGGTAAATGTGATTACTTTTCCTGACCTCTCTGTAATCCTTTTGTCAGGATTACGGCAAGAGGACATACACTCCTACATGGATAACTGAGTATGTTTAGAGCCATATGGATAAATGTCTAATATAATTGTATGCCTGTCACTAGAAAATAAAACCCTCACTACTCCAAAAATAGATCAGATGCTTGGCATAAAGATGGATCCATCTGATAAAGGAAAGCAAATCTTCAAGAAAAATTGCATAGCAGTGACATACATCAAACTCTAAAAGAGTTTTAAATATTTAAAGTAGCTCTTATAATAAAACCCTTCATCTATGATGTATTTAACTCAAATTGCTACATAACTGTATTGTTGCCACTATTTCAGGACCATTAACATACCATTAACAGTATTCACATTCCCAAAAATTCAATGGAGAAAATGCACATGCATTCTCTTGAAAATCCCATTCAAGGTAAGAGAAACTTCTCAATATTATCAGTGTTCTCTACATACATGGAAAGCTACTGCAGAAAACAAGAATCAGCTTCTGGGAGGCAAGAAGCCTTTACTAAGGTGACCTTTAAAATCCCTACAATTGTAATATCATAATAAAATATTTAAACTTAGTATTTCATGTCTATCATCTATGTTTGCAGTACTTGTATGGTTACAGAAGTATGTTTGCTGTCATAATACTTAGGACATAGGATTCTGCCTCTCATTTTCATAGTGCACAAGGATTCCTTTAGTATCTAACTTTCCCTTGTTCAGAACTCCATCCATAATAACAATTTTATATCTTGTATATGATAAGAAGCATTAGAAATATGTTAACAGGCTTTCTTCATGTTAAGTGGTGTAGGGATATATATAGGCAAGCTCTATGAGGGGATCATCCATTAATACTCATAAACCTCCACAGAATATAAGCATGATTTTCCTAATTTTTAGATTGGGACAGTGTCTTGTCTGAGAACAGTCAACACACCAGTGACCCAATGAACCTGGATTTCAACAGAGTGGGCTTCAGTTTGTTCAGGGAAATGGGACAGGCAAAGCTTTCTGATCCCGGAGGGCAGTCTTTGCAAAAAATAATAATCCATTCCAATATGTGGGAGAACACAGCAGTATCACATGAACAGTGTCACTGAAGACAAAATCCCTAATCGATCTGAAGCACAAGAAAAAGCAATGTGCCCAAAGAAGTATAGACAGGCTAGAGTCAAGGATTGTTATGGAAACAGTGTGTGTGTGTGTGCGTGTGTGCGTAGAGTGCGTTAAAAGTTGAAACTGTTGGCAGATGTATTACCTTTCAATTCTTGTTAAAGGTAAAAGGTGTGCACCTCATATGTGGAGCTAAGAATTTACTGGGAGTCAAATTTAAGAGTTTAAATAATAAAGTACGTGGCTACTCTTACTTTATTTGTAATGACACAAAGTGCTATAATGCAACTGAACCAAAATTGAGAAGCCTTAATACAGATAATATTGTTCAATAAGGACTTTTTACTGTCTATTCCTTTTCTCTGGTGTAATCAGTATCTTTCTGATTCCACACACTGATAGTTTAAACTTTCCTTGTGAAGGCTGACTGAGAAAATTGTCAGCATCTTGAGATATTTGCCAGAGCATGAGGCTTATAGCAGATGTCCCTTCCTCATCAGTCTTGAGGTCTACCTGAGGCTACTTTTATGTTTCCTTACCCCTGTTCCCAGGGCAGATGTAAGAGTGGTACAGAGCTCCCCAGTATTGCCCAGGAGCTGTTTGTCCTACAGGGACTGCTGGGGGCAGCCAGCCCCTTTCCCTGCTGGCACTCGCAGAGCTGGAGCTCAGGCAAGCTGGTCAACAAGCACTTGGCCATGGAGCATCTGGAAAACCCAGTTCAGCCCTGCTCAGGTCAAGAACAGCTTAGCCACCCCCTGAAATCTGAAATGGGCAGTTCCAAACCTGTGTCATTCTGTAAGGGCAGAATTCATATTTACTATGGTATAATGATTTTCTTCATTGATTCTCACCTATCAAGTATTAGTGAAACTCACAAAAGGAGCTCCCCTAACTTAATTCATACAAAGGGCTTTTTTCGTTACTGAGTGACTACATGGATTTTTTCAGACCCTTACAGTACTCACAGAAGTAAGCTAAAATACATTAGGTGACGGTCAATTGACAGATGAGCAATTGATAGCACAGATAAAGCATCCTAAAATCACCAGAGGCCATTACATATCCAAGAAAGTTCTAGACCCTGCACTATCAAGTCAACACAAAACTTGTGACTAATGTCTTACTTACTGGCCTACAGATGGAAAAAAAGAAAAAAGAAAGCTTCTGCAGATGTAAGCAGCAAAAGGAAGGACAAGGAAGGAACAGGATAGCAACCCAGTGACAAAGAACATGGAAAAGGTTGAAGGTACTCAGCACTTCCTCTGCCATGCTCTTTGTGGTGAGTCTGCTCTCAAGATGTTGCAGTCATGGGCAGTTTCAGAATCTAGGTGAGTGAAGTACTGCCCATCATAGAGGATGGTCAAGGTAAACATCGCTCAAGAAATTCAGAGACACAAGTTCACAGAACTGGCTTGGTTGTACACAAGAATGTGGAGAGAGCTGGCTGCTTTCATTGCACTGATAATTTCTGTCCTCTCTGATAAGTCCTGGTGTCTGGGGAAAGTCCCTAGTGTCTAGAAAAGACAAATATTCCCATCTTCAAAAGGTGGGGATAAGGGTCTGGCATGTACAGCCAGCCTAACCTCATTTTGCAGGAAGGCTATGGACCAATTGGTCTAGAAAAAGAGCAAAGACAGGGATTGGAAACAGCCAACACATAATCACCAAGGACATATCAGCCCTAACCAACATGACTGCCTTCTGTGGTGAAATGATTAGTTCTGCGCATGAGAGGAGAGCAATGGATGCATTTACCTTGAACTAATAGGAAAGGTTTTAAAAATTCTGGGCAGAAAATAGACCAGAGCACTGGGCTGTAGGACTAGTGGTCAATTTTTCGGAGTCCAGTTGGCAGCCCGTTGCTTGTAGCACCCTGTAGCACTTCATATCAGTGCCAATACTGTTTAGCATCTCCATTAATGACCTGGACAAAGAGACAGAATGAACCTCAAAAACTGACACTAAACTTGAGGAAGTTGAATACACCAGAGGGCAGATCTACCATTCAGAGAAATGTTAACAGCTTGGAACTGAACCCCTCAGGATCCTTGTGAAGTACAACAAAAGCAAACACAAAGCTCATCACCTGGAAGAATAACCCCAAGCAATGGCAATTCAGGTTTCAGGTTTACTGGCTGGGGAGTAGCTTTTCAGAAGAATCCCAAAGATCTTGAGACAATGAATGAAATGTGAGTTAGCAGCACACTCTTGCAGTGACGAAGGCAAACAGGATACTGGGACACATCAGCAGAAAAAGAGCTGGCAGATTGAAAGAAGTGATTATTCTCCCCTACATGACACTTGCAGGATTACATCTAGAGTGCTGCTTATTGGATAGCCACTAAAATAGTTATAAGGCTGGATTACATGACATAGAAGGGAAGCCTGATAGAGGTGGGCTTGTTCAGCCTGCAGAAGGCTAAAGGGGGATCAGATAACTGTACTCAATTACCTGGTGAGTGGCTGCAGAATGATGGAGCCAGGCTCTTTTGGAGGTCCCCAGTGATAGAACAAGAGATACTGGACTGTGCTGCAATGAGGGAAATTCTTATTTACTAGAAGGAAAGAAATCTTCTCAATCAGGATCATCAATCACTTGAATAGATGCCCAGAGAGAAAGTGGGAACCCCATGCTTGGAAACACTCAAAACTCAACTGTACAAGGCCATAAGTAATCTAATCTAATGTGGAAATGTGAATTATATTCAAAATAGCTCTGTCTGGCATTGGGTGGATGAAACAGATGATCTCTAGAGATCCTTTCTAATCAAAATTATTCTGTGATTTTACCTTCTGCAACTGTGCTGGTTTTACTTTGCTTCTTTTGTTGTTTTGTTTTTCCCTATCCTTTCTCAGATGCTTAGATCAAGAATCTCTGATTAGAGAAGCCATGCAGTTCACTCAGCTAAGAACAATACAAAAAGAAATCCTCCTGCTACCACAGGGTCAGCTTAGCAAATACAAAGCACTCCTGCTTACAGAAATCAGAGGGACAAAAACAAGTTGTTCAAGGTTATGCAGAAAGTTAGATTTGGAATTAAACCTCTTCTTTTCCAGGCCTCCATCCAAAGTAGTAGGCTGTTGAGATCTTTCTGGTTTACTAAAATACCTGTGTTTTCAGTTATCTTACAATATTTGTATAGGTTAAATAAAGGTGTGATTTACCATTAAATCTCTTTGTGCTCTTCCCTTTGGTACCCATGACTGGATAAAGCTGCTGTAAAACTTCAACACCAGACTAGTTGTATTTTTATGTCTGATATCTCACAATCTGTTAAAGCTATTATACAGGTATTAGACCAGATTTTCAGGTTTATATCAACATCTGGCTATTAATTTCTTCTCAGCTGTACAAGTGAGAAGCTGTCATGTTTTTCTTTAATGAGACAGATGGAATCCCACATTTTCTTGTGATTTAAAGTACTATACAAAAAACCTCCTAAACTTCTTGCTTTAATCTTATCTAAAAAACATGTTCTAGTTTTTGGGGGGTGGTTTTGTTTTGTTGGTTTTTTTTCTTTCCTTGAAGCTATCACTTAGACAAAAAGAAAGTGGTTAAAGAAGAAACAATACCTGTTGCATGTGTGTATGTTTGTATATGTCCCCACACGTGCATAAATATACTTTTAAGAAAATGTAGATGCTTGTTTAAGTGCTATATATTATAACTTAAATCACATATAATAATAAGGGCTTTGGTGCAAAATATTGGGGATGCAAAATAATCAGAATAGGTTTTTGAAACATTTCCAAAGAGTCATAGGTGCACACCCAGAATGTTAATAAATACAACACAATTGAAACACCAGAATCTAACTTTTATGTCACTCAAATGCTGGAAAATATTAAATTAAAAATGCATATTTTTTTCCAGCTGTGATAGTTAAGAATTTTCTTGGGGTTTGAATTAAGAAAAGTCGAGTGAGGCCATGTAGGAATTTGCCTCTGGACATGCTAAAATGCCAAAAACAATCTGACTGTGGTTGAGAACACTGGATAGCTATTCTGGGTTTAAATTTGAAGCAATGGAAATAACATTTTGACACAGGTTTTTTTTTTTTTGGTTTTTTTGTTTTTCAGTTAGTTTTCAAGACATTTTGTTACCAGAAGAATTCATAGGTTAATACAAATGGTAAATAAGTTAAAATGAAAAAAGTGATTACACTTGACACGGTTCCTGAGAAAAAACAACTTCAGTATTATAGCTATAAATTTAGTGTGGAAGATACAAAAACAGATTTGCTGGACCAAAACATTTCAGTGATTAATTCATTGATTATTGACAAAATTATATTGTGCCACCCATTTGTACATCTGAGTTTAATTAAATTGGTTGGTTGTTGATGTATTGTTTTACCATGAAGTAATATTTAAAATCTTAGGACAAATCACATCAGCTGTGTTGAAAATAATAATTCTTTTCATGATTTCTTTTCCTAATTCTGAAATATACATAGCATTACTTTTAGTTTTTATATAAAGGATATATCCCATAGGGATTACAATTTATTTATAATTCTTATTCTTCCTTGCCTTGGTTATCACACATTTAGGTATTTTAGATTAAATAAATGCCAAAGAATATTTGTTTGTTAAGAGTTTTTAGGGGGTTTGTCCCTCTTGAAGAGGAGAAAAATAGAAAGCAGAAAAAGACAGACACTGGGAAGATTGAGAAAGTCAGGTGGGGCTGCCTGTGGAGGACAGTGCTCAGAAACGAGTCTCAATTTACTTTCTGTAACTTTCAATCTCTTGGTAACACAAAAGATGGAAGTACCTGAAAGCTTCGTGAGAAAGCCATACTTACTGAATTCTAGACCAGAAAAAGATAAACCTTTAAATTAAAGCAGAGACTTCTGGAAAATACCTGATTCTGCAAGGGTTCAGAAGTGTAGAAAATGTGGAGAGTTCTACAAAAATTTCGACACCAATTTGAAAATCATCTTTCTTACCTTTTCTGTACCAGGAATTTCACTGTGTAATCACACAGTTCCTAGTATTTAAAATTAGGACTACAGCCCTATGTAGTCATGATATCTAACTTTAGATAATTTCACATTATTTGCATATTAGTTTATTCTTTTCCACTTAGAGGAAACAAACAATGAAAAAATGTGATATCAACATTGTAGTTGAACTGTCATAGACTCCGTAATATTTCACAGATTTGCAAGATAATTGAAGTCCTACTTTTAGATAGCCAGAATTTCATTTCATGTTTTTCATAATCAAGGCACAAGTTGTTCTAGTTGCAATTTGACCATATTCGGATGATCAGATCTATACATTCACATACCAGAGGAAAAAAAGACATTTTCTAACCTTCAGTTACTTTTGATAAAATACAGGTATTGTAGCTGTGTTTACTGGCTAAGCTTCCAATAAGGGAAGACTGGAGAGTATATTATGCCTTAATGACTATTAGGTCCTTACTTTATATCCCATTATAAGTTTTTTGTAAAATGCAGGTTCCATATGTTTCCTTACATGTTAGTCTAGATTTCTCTCTAATTTTCTTGGGTGGTTAAAAATCTGAACTGCAAAGAGGTTAAGGACACCTAAAATTTTTATTCAGATAGTCTTATAACTTCTGAAAATTCCTAATTCTTTAAATGTCAACTAATTATAAATCACTTACTTTTTATTTTCATATACATGATTTACTGAATCTAGATATTAGTCATGTCTTGAGTTAATAATCAGAGTTGCAATCAGTTGATATTCAAAAGAATTAAGAATTCTGCAAAAGTTTTAAGACTATCTGAATAAAGGCTTTGCAAGGGTCCTATTTTTAAGCCTGTTCTCCTCAGCCTTCCCTGAAACAGTGGCTAGTTCTGGCAGCATGTGCTCCAAGTAGTTTCCTTCTCCGTTTTTCTTCCAAGGCATTAGAAAATTTATAGTCATTAAGAGGACAGGAGGCTCTGATCCCATGTTCCCTTTTGGCACAAGGTTTACAATATAATATATGGAACACAGGGTGCTTCATTTTTCCTGAAACTACTGACCCATGACGTTTGTTCAACACTAGGAAAATAAAAAAAGAAAGCAGCAATAAAAGCACCTGGCATAATATTACTCTTTACTGAGTACTGATAGAGTGTGAAAGATTTGAGGTTAATTTTCCCAAATGCATTTATTTCTAAATCAGAGCCTCTCAATGTTGTGAAAATATGCGTACCATAACACTTGAAATGTTTCAGAGTAACAGTGATGACAGCTTAAAGGAGGATATAAAAAGGGAAGTAAAAATGATTTAATGCTCCAAGTATGTCTCTGTAAATGTGCATGAACCTACTATCATAGTTAATAGGAGCCATACCTCGAAAGTAAAGAGGAACCTTCCACTCTCAGGTGGAAGACAGTTTATTGAAAACACTAAGGTTTATAACTACTGCCCTCAAACTAGGCACTAAGTTGCTCTCCTTAATAAATTTTCAAAATTTCCCAAGTTTCCTGTGAATTCCACTATCCTGGAGCATCATACCTGGGTCTTCTTATCAGCCAGCTGATACAGGAGTGATGCTACTGCATTAGAAGTACTAATATGAATACCCTGATAAGCACCATAAGCACCACATACGTATCGATTGTCTCAGAGATGAAAACGTGCTGATATCAACCAAAATACAGCTTACAGATGGGATTCTGCATTTGAACATACTCTCAGGAGGAAAGCTTTAAAGTATTTTTCACAGTCCCCTGAAATGCACAGGCTATTTTTTGGTTGGTTTTGTTGATTTATATTTTGAGGGATTCATATATCACTGTTGGCATTCTAAGTGGTAAAATGCATAAAGAAAATTTAGCTCCCTACAGCACTCAGTTGAATTGCATTTAAGTCCTATCAGGAAAACAAGATGTCATTTCATACCAATAGTAGTAAACTGGAGTGCAAATTACTGGCACAACTAAAGAACAATAACATGACCTCTGTTATTCTGTTTTGAACATTTGCTTCAAGGCTGTAAGACTCTCAGGTATATTTTTGCCAGATAGTTTATCTTTTTATTTTGGATTTGACACACTGTATAAAGGCCACTCTTTACCATATTACTGAAGAACAAGATCCCTCCAACTCTTTAATCTGGAAATAATAAATCAACATACAACCTATCAAAAAGCAATGAATTTTTGCCCAGTACAGTTCCTCCATTTTGTCACATAAGTAGTTCTCTTCGTAAGAGTGACTAGTGTGATAGAAATGAAGTTATGTGAGCAATGCTTTTAATATCTTTCTGTTTTTACACTGTACTTTTTTGTGCCTGCACATTTCTATGTTCAAAACAACTATGATCACAATAAATTCATTAAAAACTTGGTTCCTTCTTTGCAAGTGAAGTTTTGCAGAAATCCTAGAAGGATTGACTAAATCATCATTGGTTTTCTTACACTTAAAAATACTATTTTGTCCCATTCTCAGCTCCCTGCCCAGACCATCACATCCTAAACAGATTTGAGAAGAATATTGTTTAAGGACATTTTTTCACTTTCTTCTCAGTTTTATGTAGTCCTTTTTTTTTTTTTATGTTTCTGTTCAGCACCTGATAGGTAAGCTAAGGAAAATGAACCATGAGTGTTTCACCAGGCTTGTAATGAGTCTACCTTCTTGGGAATCAAGGGTACGGATTTCATGTAAGCTCATTTTCAATTAAAAAATTTATTATAGGTATTGCAGAGTGACTTTTATGGGACTGGGGCTTAAACTGTTCACTGATGATATATTTTTCCCCCTAACTGAAACCACTTTTAAAGTTTCCAGTCCTCTTCTAGTAAGAGCAATACAGTGTGAAAAAAATATGAAATTAATAAATCTTATAACAATTACAATAGGAATTCCTACCAAGATTTATAATTGCTCTGCATACTATAAAAATATAGAAAGATATAAACTAAGAAACACTGCAAAGGGAATAAATGAAACACTGAAAGCAGTGGAAATTTTACCTTGTACACAAAAGTTTATAATAGAGGTTTAGAGAAATAAGTGATGAAAATGGAAAACTATCTAAAGTTGGTAGTTTATTAAAGATGTGATTTCTGCATCAGGAATCAAGGAGTGATGTCCGTGCCCAGTAAATCCACTTTACACATAAGAGAGAATGTGGATGAAAGTGCTTGTGAGAGACAAAAAAAATGTGAGCAGTGGAGAAATTTATACTTGCAGTTTAAGTACCACATTGTATTCCTCATGTTTTTATATTATTAATAATACTTCTCTTTACTGAACAGTGTCTAACTTTGTACATGCCAAAATGCAGAATTATTGTCATTAATCCAATAAAAACCCCACTACATTAGGTAGAGGCAGAAATATTTCATGGTAGAGAAAAAAAGGCTATGAACTTGTGCAATACGAAGTGATACCCTTATCAACAGACTGACAGGAGAGATGGATCAAAGAATCATTGCCTTCATTTTTCATGAGGGAGTTGAATCAAAACATTTAAGAATTTAAGAATCTTTAGGAATCCAAAGGTGCTCCTAGGTAGGGTACAAGACATTCCAGGTGTGAATTGGAAGAAATTTCTATTAATTTCTAGGTAAATATGGCCCAGCTCTTCCCAAATTTTTAAATTCTTCTATCTCACTTCAGGTGAGATTTAATTATCTTTGAAGATTTAGGTCTTGGTGTCTATCTGCAGAAGTAGGTGCCTAAAGATCTGTATGCATGAGGTCCTGATTGCTATGTCTATTATGCCAGAGCCAAAAATGGAATCAGGTCACCATTCCTACATCTTAGATGAAAATCTATCTTTTCTTCACATTTATAATTACAAAAGATTCATTAATTTCTGGCCTAACTCTTGCTCATATATGTTATATTTTGTTTTGTTGACAGCATAATAAATCCTGGAATGAGGAAGAGAGAATAAATCAAAACCAATTCCACAGCTATGATGGGAGTGGGAAAGAACAAGGGATTTGCAATACTAGACACACTTCTTTGTCAACCCTTTTCCCAAGAAAATCCAAGACCTCTATAGAAAACCAACTCCAGAAGGAATAGGACTTACTATTGTCTCCAGTACAAATGAGAGCAGGAAGTAAGGGATAGCAATGCTACTGTGTACTGTAGAAGTCATGTTCAAAGGGTAAGTCAGTGAAGTTGCAGTCTAATAAAACTGTGTTTAAATTTTTTTTCTCTTTCCTCTGAGTTGCAGTGACAGACGAAACAAAATAATTTGCTTAGTTTTCCCTTTGTTCTCCTCAGGCACATTTAGCTTATAAAACATTATTTTTTAAGAAAGGTTTTCTGAATAACAGTATTTCAAAGCTGCCCTCCCCACCAAAGATGGCAGAATAGGATTAGTCCCACTGAATACACAGAACAAAAATCAGTAGCCTTTGAATTCTGTCTATGTATTCACTGACTTGCTCTTCCACATAAATTCATGACTCCCAGTGTACCCATTTACCATGTGACTCTCTCTTGTCATCCTTTTTGAAAACAGATGCCTTCCTAAGATTGAATAGGGCACTCTTGACATTCTTGCAAAGGCTTCAGTATTTCCTAGGGAGCGTTCTTGAATGTAATTCAGGAAACCTGTATTTATTTGATGGACATTAACATTACTTAAAAGGTAATTAAAATCTTGTCAGTGTGTGAAAAATGTAATATGTTCATTTTTTATGTGCAACAGTCAGAGGGTTCTCCTGGGTGATTGGCACACAGTAAAGTCTGTTAGGATCAGATTAGCAGCAATAATTATAAACCAGGCAGCTACTTAGATCCAAAAATAGTTCCAAAAAAAAAAAAATATCTCTGGAAACTAAAGTAGAGGTTAACGAAGAAGTAGGAGCACCTAAATCTAAAATAATTTAAGACTTAGATTTAAGATTAATTTCTGATGAGTGAATGCCCACGAACTAATAGAACCTCTGACTAGGACACAGGCCTGCAAGGTCTGCTTTTTTTCAGCCTGTTTATGCCTCCTGTCTCCAACTTACAGGAAGGGCTAAGATGATATTTCCAAAGACCATGTATTAGGTCATTTGGTGAACTGACACTTTTTGTGTTTGGGTTTTTTTTTTTCTGTCTAGAGGGTGGAAAAATTTAAGATGTGTACTGGTTCTCTTCCTCAGATTCCAGCATAGAACTGTTAGTTATTATAAATCCAAGTCACAGATCAGAAAGCCCAAAAATAGGGAATTCTCTTTCTGGGTCTACAAACATCCCTTACAGATGATCAGATATTTTCTGAGTCTTGATACTACTGAATAAAGAAATAAGAAAAAAGTAATAGGAGCTGTCTCCCCCACCTGCCTTGTTTGATCTTCACTATCTGACTACCCTCAAATTATGGAAAAGGTGAAAGGAAATCAGAATGAAAGTAGCATATTTGGATTATGGTGCATTACTAAGTGGAGTGTAAAACTTTATCTTTGTATGACAGAATTAATGTAAGCTATTTATATGATGATATTTCTGTACATCACCTTTTTTGACAGCCATGTCGAATTTTTCATGTGTATGACAATAGAAACTGAAAACAGGAATTGCATATCAGGTGAATTATCTTAATATGAGGGAGAGCATAGGTCTTCTATAGTTGCAACATGAACATTATTTCAGCTATAGATTAATATTCTGTTCATGAAGTTTAATTAGTAAGAAATAAGCTGGAGAATTTTTCATTACAATCAATTGTTATTAATTGTTACCAAGGTTTCTTAATTATTCACTCTGTCTGGAATTTAATTAGCTTCACATCTTATGTGCTAGTTAGCAAAGAAATACATGTTCATATATACAAAAAAGAAAAAGAAAATTATTATCTGGAATCAAGTTTTAGCTTTCATGGAGCATATTTGTTTCAGAAATTGCAAAATTTTTGCTGGTTAATCAAAATAAATGCTTGAGTGGTGCGTCTTCAGGAAGGGAAGGAGTATAGTTCTTGCAATATAATAAACAGGCTATTAAATTTTTCATTTCCTTTAATTTTTGTCTTGAAGATAAATCTTTCTTATGCAAATCATAGAAACCCTATCTCCTTTTCCACACTGACAGAATTGGATATTCAAAGAAGAACTGTTGTGTAAGGGCCATTTTTGCTCAGTGTTGGATCATGCTTCTGTCTCTCATTTCACAGAGAAGTCACCACACTTGAAGTTTCCCTAATTTCATTTTCTTTTTACAGATGGATTAATTCCTGTTAAATTAATAGCTGGTTACTTAGATAAGTTCAAAATTCATCTAATTATTTCAGAACTTTAAATTTAAATGTTCAATTCATTTTGAAGGCTCTCCATCCATGGCCATATTTCTTTTGGAGTGCATGTAACTTAGCAACTTGGAGTGATTTTTTTTTTTATTTAAATGAGAAAGATCTTATGATTCTTGTTGATTTTTGTTGTTTCTTTGGTCTCAAAGTGGTTTTGGTGCACTTGCTTTAAATTTATTCTGGAGGAATGTGGGAACAAGTTAAGCCAGCAGCACCAGCATTGAGCTAATTAGGACCAAAAAGGAGCATTTTGGCCTTGACTGTTGTTTTTGATAAAGAGAGTGCTGCGTTCTCAAGGTGAGCGCCACTTAAAGGTCAGAACGGTCTGCATGCTTTTCCTGTGGCTGAGCACAGCCACCACACAATGCAAGGTGAACGTGTGGGATCAAAACACTGGTTTGGGACGCTCCTGAGAATTTCAATTAACTAAAAGACAAACACCAGGTGTTGTTTACAGGAGAACACGAATAAAAGGGGAACGCTGGAAAGATTGGTGGGCAAGTCCCGGAATCGAACTCTGTGTGTGTGCAGCCTCAATCCTTTCAGTGTCCATGTTTGCTACAGAGGAAACTTTCTGTGTGGGTTCCACAAAACCTGGCATCATGTGACCCCTACCCCCACACCACCCATTTACCACAAGCTGTGCCTGGGATCCTTAGAAGAACCCAGATCCCTCAGGTGGTTCATATTGCAAAAGTGTTCAGTGTTGCATCCTCTCTTTGCATGCAACTCTCAGATCCTTACAAACCGCTATTTCTATGTCATTCTGACCATCAATTTGGTCATCCTTGCCTGTAGGCTTTAGTTAAATTTCTTAAACAACTATAATCTACTTACAACCTTTAACAGGCCCTTTTTATGTTCCAGATTATTCTTAGCTTTTATTTTCAAAGTCTTCTTTGTAGTAGATGTGTTCCAGATCACAGTACAGAGGCAGTACCAGAGAGGAGCAGCTTATGCCTTTGAGCAGGCTGCCATATGGAAGTGCTTTCTCATTAAAGGACTCAACATTTCTCAGGGACAGAATCACCTCGTGGCAGCTTTAAGAGGCAGAGAGTTTTCTTTATGCTGCCAGGCATCCTGGAACCAGTGTTGGTTCAAATTCAGGATGATGAAGGCAATCTTTTTGAGTTACAGTCACTGGTGGTGACAGTAGCACAAACCAATTTCAGTGATCTCAGTTGGATGTTTGGGCAAGGTGATACCAAGAGGATACGATTTTTTGCCCAAAGGTATATTTAAGATAGCCTTAGGATATACACAGGGAAAGGTATTGTGCTCTATTGCACATGTTTGAGAGAGACCAGAGGAGGCTGGCAAGGTCATTAGAGGGGTGGAGCACCTGCAAGGAAAGGTTGAGAGAACTGGGGTTGTTCAGCTCGGAGAAGAGAAGGCTTCAGAGTGACTGAATTGTGGCCTTCCAGTACCTGAAAGGAGACCACAAGAAAGATTCAGAGAGAATATTTACAGGGGCCTGGAGCGATGGGACAAGGAGAATGACTTCAAACTGTAATAAAGGAGGTTTAGACAAGATATTAGAAAAAAATTCTTTACCATGAGGGAGATGAGGCACTGGAACAGTTTGCCCAGAGAGGCTGTGGCTGCTGTATCCCTGGAAGTGTTCAAAACCATGCCAGGTTGGATGGAACTTCCCACAGCAAGTGTATTGGAACTAGATGATTTAAGGTCCCTTCCAATCCAGGCCATTCTATGATTCTATTATCTTGCAGCCTCCATCCATGGCTCCTGTCAACAACTGTTACAAAGAATTTCACCAACTCAGAATTACTTTTGCCATTCACTACGTCTGTCATCAGTAGTTTCATGTGTTGCACCTTCAGTCAACTTACTCATTCCCAGTCAGGATAAGCATCCATCTTTGATATGTTTGTCTCTTAGCAGGGATAGATAGCGGGATATGTATTAAAATAGATTAGGAATCAAAAGACATAGATATCTCTTCACTAAAAATATGTTTTCTGCAAACAGAAGTGGTAGGAGAAATTTCATATGTATTCCTTACCTTTGGACACGTGGTCCAAGTGAGCTGTACAAGCTGCACAACATGGTACTGGAGTCATCATTAGCACTTCACAAAGTGGTACACTGTAGCTCAGATGTGTAGAAGAATTGCAGTTTAAAAAATGTATGTATCATTAGGTGTTAATTGATGTTAATTGTTTGTTCTGTAGCTGTACCAGACTCTGCTATCACTTTATACTTGATGTAGCTGAAGATGACAAATGCTTCTTAGTGATCATAGTTATCTTCTTGTCATACTTAGCAAGGCTGTGTTGTGTTCTTTGCAGAAATGAAATAAGAAAAGTACCATGGCCAGATGTGCACCATCACTCAAAAGCTGCATATATAAGCAAATAAATTCAGCAATTATTTCCTCATCATGCTCACTGCCATGGGCAGTGTAAAAGCAGTCAAGCTGCAAGCAGAAGCTAGAGACAATTTCCTTAATTTTTCATGTTAATAGTTGGCAGCTCAGGTTTTAGAAGGTATTTTAGTGCAAACAGGTGTAGGAGAAACTCCATATAAATTAATCTTGTCTGTGAGAGGCACATAAGTGTCAAAAGGTCCAGTAATGTGTTACCCAGACTAAGCTTTACCACTGTACAGGAAGGTATAAACTAATTGACTTTTAGTCACACAGATGGCTACTTGAGAGAAGAGACAACACCCCAATGTGTAGGGGTTAATTAGGTCTCATTTTTCCCAGAACTCCAGGGTATTATTATCCTACATACAGAGAGCAAGCTCCGAGAGAACTTGAGTCCACCTCAAGTATGAAAGTCCTCTCTGTCAACAATAAACCAGGGATGGAGAGCTGTGATACCTCGTGTTAATTATACAAGTAGCCCTGTCACCAGTCAGGACAATGTGTGCCACCATCACTCATGTAAAATTTCTAAATATCTATTGTCAGTTTAAAAAATGAGGTTAACAGTACCCAGTTAATGCACACACCTGACACCAAATAAACCAGCACCAGTCCAAAACATTGCTACGTGTCTCTGCCTCTGCCTTGCACTTTGCAACAACATCCTCCAAGTCCCCTCAGGGGGAACCTCTGCAATCACCTCTCTTGATTCATAACCTCGGTTTTCAGACATGCTCTGCTTGAAATAACAGGATAGATATTTATTCCTATATTGGAAATCTTAGATCCTTTTGCCAGATGGCAATTAGATCCACAGACAATTCTTGGCTGATGGAAGGCCCATGCTCTCCATTACAACACATGCCTGACAGTTGAAATTTGACAGAGTATTTTGTATTCTTTGGAGATTTACGTTATTCAGAATTATCATTCAAAACACTGACAAACACATTTTAGCTACTGATTTTATCAGTCTTATCTACTTGCACTGTTATAACAAACTACCTGAAAACAAATTTATAGACTGAATAATTGCATTTAGATTTGACCTAAATCTGATTTCTTTTCCTCCTATTTATCTTACCTAAACATTTAAATATCTCCTAACTTTTTAACAAACTATCTTAATGACTTTTTTACTTTTATTACTTCTTAAAATACTTCAAATATCTTATGTTTTGCATGTCTAAATACACAGCGAAAAATACTGCAAAATACAATGAGGTGGTAAAAACATACCTTTATTTTCTTAATTTGTATATATTCAATTTAATATCTGGCAGGAGCCTGGAGCATGGAGCATGGAGCTGGACCAAATGTCTGCACAGGAATTGGTTGCTATCTGAAAATCAGCTAAATCACTGTGCTAACATGTGGTTCTGAGACCATGAAATATTAACCATACACTTACACAAGTATTCATGTAAAAATGGAGGAATTGGTAGGACCAGACAAAAATGTTGGAATTCTCAGTGGAGAATGGGAAGAAAGTGAATCAGTGGCAGGTTAACAATACACCCTGATTATGGAGATCATTAAATGTCTGTGTTTTCCAGTGGAGTGGCTCAGAGTGTTGCTTAACCCTTACCTGGCGGACATACAAGTGCATGTTTGAGGTGAGGTTCTCTAGAAATGGTTAGCCATGCATCTCAATTTCTGTTTTGTCTACTGGATACTTCTCTCTTAATCACAACTGTGATGTATCTGTTATCAAATATGGATAAGAATCTGTAGTAGATTTTTAAAATAGCAAAATCACTGAGTATTTTTTTAAACATTATCTTTTGTTTCCAAAAAAATTTTTCTTTGTAAATGTCATTTTTAATGTTTTACTATTCAATATTTTGACAATCTTATCAGACTAATACTGACTACCTGACAGGCATTCTTAGCCAGAGTAACCCATTAAAGAAAGTGTGTAAGACTGGCTGTCAATGAAGGGAAGCCTTTGAAGGTAAGAGACAGTTGTGAGAATATTGTGAAAATATTCAGTTTGGGAGAGGGATCAAACTGTATTTGTTTCCATCAATATGAATAGCTGTTCAATGAAAAGTGAAAAATTTATTCATGAACAGAACTTGATCAGCTTGAATAATGAGAAATGCTGAGGTGTTTCACTGCCATCATGGTAATTATTTTTTGCTGTATAAGAAGAAAAATCACAGGAAAGAAAAAACCCCTCTAAAACAACATTAGCCATTTCTTTGATAACTCCCTTTTTATGTTGCAATTAAAACTTAATAGGAATAGATAACAAACACAATAGTTATGAATGTTCAAAGACTAAGTTCAAGGTATTTGGATAAATGGACCTTATCAGATTCAATTATATAGTAACCTTAATAATCCTTGTACTTCTGCCTAGTTTAAGTAATTATTCTAAAATTGCTTTACTTTATTGGCACTGAATATACATCATGTTGAGTGCATCTGATGCATCTCCTTTCATGGAATGAGACACTGGAGAGCAGCACTGCAGAAAGGGACCTGGGGGTCCTGGTCAGTGGCAAGCTGAATATGAGTCAGCAGTGCCCTGGCAGCCAGGAGGGCAAACAGTGTCCTGGGGGTCATCAGGCAAAGCATCACCAGCCAGTCCAGGGAGGGGATTGTCCTGCTCTGCTCTGCACTGGGGCAGCCTCACCTTGGATATTGTGTGCAGTGCAATGAAGATGGTGAAGGGCCTTGAGGTGAAGCTGTATGAGGAACAACTGAGGGCACTTGGTCTGTTCAGCCTGGAGAAGAGAGTGAGGGAAGACCTCATTGCAGTTACAGCTTCCTCGTGAGGGGCAAGAGCAGAGACAGACACTGATCTGTTCTCTGGGGTGACCAGTGACAGGACCCAAGGGAATGGCCTGAAGGTCAGGGGATGTTTAGGTTGGATATTAGAAACAGTTTCTTCCCTCAGAAGATGGTTGGGAACAAACTTCCCAGGGCTAGTGGTTCACAGAACCAAGCCCAACAGAGTTCAAGAAATGTTTGAATGATACTCTCAGGCACATGGTGTGACCCTTGGGGATGGTGCTATGCAGGGCCAGGAGCTGGATTTTGCTGATCCTCATGAGTCTCTTCCAACTCATGATATTTTATAATTCTATGATTTTTTTTATTACAATGAAGGATAGAAAAAAGGAAGTGAGGCTGCAGGATAGGACTTAAAAGTCATGCTTTCCAGGTTTATAATTCCTGTCACTGATTTTAAATTTGAACATCTGATTAGAAACCCACCTGTGTAATCTAAAAGCTTTGCATCAGCCTCTTGAAAAGATTCCCATGCAGTTGCATTAACCATAGAGATTTCTTTATGCATACAGAATCCCTAAATGGGGAATGGTATAGCGGTTCTGTACAAGATTAAGACAAGAAAAAAGGAATAACAAATTATGACAGGTAGGAAATAAAATGTTGACAACTGTCATGCTTGAAAGCCAGCCTATAATGAGAACAAAACAAAACCAAAAGAATATATATTATTTATTCATTCTACCATGAAACTATTAAAGCAACATTTGACTTTTTTTTTTTTTAATTACTCTTTCTCATGTCAGTTCACTCATTTCCTTTCTAATTTCTTATCTGTCATTTCAATCACTTTTTCATTCTTTTTTCCTTCATTTTATTTAGTCCTAGGTTTGGATGCTTTTTAGTTAGAGAGAGATGAGGTGCATTTTTGCTCTGCCTCTTTTATGTTTTACCATATTCTTCCCTTCTGTTCCCTCTCTCAAATATTTATCCAGATTTTGTAATATTAGTTTGTCTGCATATGAGGTAGGTAGTTAAAAATTACAAATGAAAGGTCAGGTTTGAAAAACTGTAATACTCCACAAATTGCTTTCACAATCTGGGTATCAAGTCTCTATATTTATTCATTTTTGTTTCACACTGTTCCTCAGAACATTATTAAGTGTTTTTGTTTGGTTTTGTTTTTTTCCCGTGATAAGAAAACAAAAAAGGATAATTCTGATGAACAAAAGTCTCTTCTGCATAAAACACATCCATGACCTGCTTATACAAAGTCTACTAGTAATTCTGAACTTGATTCAATAGGATAACTAAACCATAGACAAAATTTATGCATAAAAGAAAGTTGTCATAAGGTTTGCACAATGACATGACAGCAGTTCTTTAAAACATACTCACGTGAGACTCATTATTAACCTACTAAAAAGTAACATTTGCTACTTGATTAATTCTGAATTTAAAGAAAACTTGAAAAGTCGGTCCTAATACCTTCCTGCCTTCAGCTGTCAAAGTTACAGGTTAATACTCTGGTAATAGGGAAGTTGTGCAGGGTTCTACCACTGGGTTCAGTGTCTTGTGATTTTTTACACAAACTTTCTGCAGTCCTTATTTCCCACAGTTATGTGCACAAAACACAGTATTTGTTTCTCTTAAAAAACTTGAAAGACCATCTTGGATATAAATCTTACCAAGACAGCTGAAGTTTCAAAATCATTGAATACCTCTTAAAAAAATCTTTACTTTTAAACACAATGTAATCAGCTAAAATTTTACCAAGCACATTTCAGTGTCTTTCCATGAAATGGAAAGTTTTACTTCCTCTCTATTGTTCCCACACGTCTGTTTTGGCAATATGGCATTGTTGTCAGAATTCTGCATGCACTCAAAACCAGCAAAACCATAGGAACCTGTAAAACCTAGGGAGCTTTTATATTTTGACTTCATGGGAGCTTTAGTCAGCAACATAATGTTGTATATGATGACATAATGTCATCTCAAGATTAGTACTTGAGATGAAAATCAAAATATGTATAAATATGTGTAGTACATCAATTGTTAAAACAGATATAACTGCTACAGTAAATCTACACATAACACTTAAATTGCAACATAACTAAAAATTATTCTTTTTTTTATATCTATTTTTTTAAATAGAACTCAGTGAAACTACTTGCACTTGGGCACTTGCTTACCTGCTCTACAAAATGTGTCTCAAGATTCCACATCATGCAGAAGTAAGACAATAACAATAAAACACACCTAAGCAAAAGGAAAATTTTAAATCAATATCTTTGCTGCAGAATTGTTTTTGCTCCAATTTACATACCTACACAGAATCTACATAGACCACAGAGGTGGCATAGACAGCCAATATCAGTATAACCCACGACTAAGAAAAGTTATCTCTATACAAATAATAAAAAAATATTATTATATTACAGTTTTTGTGGAGAGTTTTAGATAGTTGTTTTATTTGTCAGTTAGTCAAACAGGGATGGAAAATCCCAATCCTCCAGACTATCCTTATAAGCAAACAGTAAAGCCAAAACCCTTATTCAGCTTATATTGAGACTCCCCCAGGTCTTTCAAAACAAGGAATGGAAGTGAAAAGCTGTCATGATATAACCCCAGATGGCAACTAAACATCTTGTAGCTGCTCAGTCCCCCAGCCCCTGCAGGAGGATGGGGTGGAGAACTGGAAAAACAAAGGTAGAACTCATTGGTTGAGATAAGAACAGCTAATAATTGAAATAAGTTAAAATACATCAATACTAACTATAATAGTACTGGAAAGGAGAGAGAGAAAAAGGGCAATAAAACCAAAGACAGACAAGTGTTGCACAATGCAATTGCTCACCTCTTGCTGACCAATGGCCAGCCCATCCCCTAGCAGAGACCAGTGCTTCCCAACCAATTCCAATAGAGTTATCCAATGTAGCTTAGCAATTCATCTCCACGTACAGAGAATCCAAGCTGTGTCTGAAGTTATCCCTTTCTTATACAGCTTAATTTACACATTATTACAGTGTTTTAAGAGAAAACAGTAGGCTTTTAACTTGCAATCACTTTTCATAGCTACTTAAAATTTCAGATACCTTTAACTTTTGCTGACTTCCTCAGCAGGGACTCCAATGTTCATTTAGACCCTCTCCATTAAGATTTGGGAGCTGCATTAGCCTTAAAGCCTAAGTAAGGTGATGCCACACAGAAACAAAAGTTTAAAAGTCCTGTCCTTGCAATATTAGTGCTAAAACAAACACCCATGTTTTAAAAACAAAATTAGGTATGACAGATCTTATACTCTTTTTTTTTTTCCATTGTAATTTATTCAGGCGTAATTAGATCCATTAAGTTGATTTCCTCTAGATTTTGTATTATGACTGATTGTCTGCATCCTCACAAAATGACTTTTAAAACCATTAGGCCCAGTACTGTTGCTTTTATGACTGTTTTAATAGTATAGTGCACTTAGCACTTTATTTTGAAACGTGCAAGTAAGAGTAATTGATTAAATATTCTAAAGTTTTATAACTTGATCATTTTTTCTGGGAAAATATCTGTCATTCAAAGGGAATCCAGCATTCTAATGAATGCACTTAGTAACTGAAGGCTTTTCTAAATGCTTATTTACTAATATACACCTTTTCAATGTTAGGAATCAGAAGTACTGAGAGAGTGTGGTTTGCTGCTATGGAAAGGCAGTGGCAAAGCTCAGTGGGTTCCACTAAAGCAGATTAGCAGAAGTAAAAGCATTTTCTTTTCAATTTATAAATCACTTTATCCTAAATTCTGAGTGAAAAAGTCAGTAATTATTTAGAAGATGCATCTTGATTGTTTGTTTCATAAATATTCATAAGCAGATATTGGTCTATCAATAGGTCTCCATGGCTTTGCCATGTTTTCCAAGGCAGATCTTCTGCCAAACAAGCCAGGCCTGCATTTCATCTGAGCTAAATAGATTTGTCACCAATGTGAACAAAGCTTTGATGAAGGTTCTGATAATTAGCCTTGAATCACATCTGTAAATGGGACAGGATTTGCACTTGGTCAGAAACCTGCAATCCTCTTCTGCCTGGAACAGCTCTTTAACTGCTTCTTTGTTGACCCTTGCACAGACTAGACTTTCATAAGAAATAAGGCTCATAGGGATTCCGTTAACCAGGGGGCTCTTTCTCATATCATCTCACCATGTGATTTCTTCTTCAGAAATACTCCCTAACAGTGCCTCAGTTCTTTCCCCTATACCTTCTAAAGCAAGTCTATTAATATTCCTAGTTAAATCCAGCAAATATGAGTGCCTCAAATTTATTTTTTCATCATTTGTATTATAGCTCATATACAGCTAATAAATTTGATAAAATAATATCAAATACCATTGATTAAAGACATTACATTGTATAATCGTGGTGTTCTATAGCCCTCAAAAGAGCTAGTGACTCTTATGCAGTTTCAGTAGTGTAAAATGGTTTATATATAGTCATATTTATTTATATGTACACAAAGTATGCACAAAAATGCACTGGTATATCCAAGGAAGAGCAAGGGAGCTGGGGAAGAGTCTGGAGCACAAGTCTGATGAGGAGCAGCTGAGGGAGCTGGGGATGTTTAGCCTGGAGAAAAGGAAGCTCAGAGAGGGACTTTATCACTCTCTACAACTACCTGAAACGAGGTTGTAGACAGAGTGGAAGAGGGTGAATGGGTGTCAGTCCTTTCTCCCAGAAAACAAGTGATAGGTTGAACAGAAATGGTCTCAAGATGCACAAAGAAAGCAAATTTTTTATTAAGAAAAATTTCTTCACTTAAAGTGTTGTCAAGCACTGGAACAGGCTGCCCAGGGGAGTAGTTGGGTGACCATCTCTGGGATTATTTAAAAGATAAGTAGAAATGGCACTTGGGGACATATTTTAGTGGTGGACTTGGTAGTGCTTGTAGTTGGACTTGATGATCTTAAAGGTCCTTTCCAACCTAAATGATTCTATCTTATGAGTGTATTAGTAACTTAATTCTAAAAATATTGATACTCTCTCCAATATAATACACTCTCTCTGTGTGCATTCCTGTTAGGGTAGATGAAGTTGAGAAAAGGAAAGCATTAGATCTTAAGTTATTACTAATTAATATCTAATCATACAGGTTACATTGTATATACTGCATATGATGCATATTACAGATACTGTGTATATTTAAAAAAATACACATATGTACAATTACATGGATTTTTTTCCATTTATAATATTATTTAGAAAAAAAGAATTAACATGAAACAGCTTTTGAACCTCAAAGGAAGGGCCAATTGTCTTTAATGGTTCCACATAATAAGTACTCCAGGGTACTCCACATAATATGTCAGGGGTTACTTACATTAAAGTTCATCAAAAGGGGATCTGGAATCAAAAGGTCATTACATTAGGAGAAATTAAACAATATAACTCAAGTAAACAAGAACCTTACTTGAATACAAAATTTCCAATCTGTAGTTCATAGAGTATAAATGAGTTTGATGTGCAAGCTGAAGCAATCCCCAGTTGGTTTTTGTTAAGGGTTGATACACTACAGGATAAATGGGTTTTGAGGTTTGTTTTATGGTGTGCACATGTAAGATATTGCATAGTTACACAAAAAAGTTATTGCAAATGCCAAAACATTATAAATCTTATTCCTTCTTTTATATCAAGACAAAAGACACAACATAGCACAAAAAGAAAAAAAAAGTACAGAAAGTGTTGTATTTTTTAATTTTTAATCTTACTGTAGCAGAATATGCAACTTCTGTCTGATATTTATTGTGATATGCCATTGGCATGACAAAGAGGCTGTGGACGACAGGAGTGTTAACTCAAAGGAGTAGCAATTTTGGAACAAGATCAACACATATAGAAATACAAAGGCCAGCTTTTCAAAGAGGGACTGTATCTGTCAGGTATTTATAAATTTAAAATATCTTTTTTTTTTTCATTTCCATTTATTTGTCAATTGAAATTATTTTAAAGGATACTTTTTCTTGTATTCCTGACTCCCAGGGTTTTATGATGTAAAATTCATCTGTTAACATTTTTCTCTATTAACAAACAATGGATAACTTTGCTTTTTCTGGGCTGTCACTATCAATTATTTCTTTGACAGCAATGTATGGTGGCCTCAGAGAATACTGCGTACTTTTTGTTCAAGGCACAAATACACGACGTCACACAGCTAATAACAGTCCAGAATAATCTAAATAGGTACGACAGGAGTCAAGCAGATGCAAACGAGGACTAAAGGCATCAATCAATCCACAGAAGTAAGAAATCTTGCTTTGAATTTTTTTTTAATAAAGGAGTTTGTAGGCTTGATTCTGCCACCATGTGGTTCTTGGAGTCCTGCACAGGTGAGACAGTCCAAAGCCTGCTAAACTTCTTGAAATGGGTGGGTCTGTACAAAAATTGATGTCTATTTAAAAAAAAAACCCAAACAACCAAACAATACCAACTAAAAAACCCAACAGTTGTGGGTTTTTTTTAGGCTGCACATCTTGAAGATGGTTGGAACAAGAAAATTTGTTGGGTTCCATGGAGCCTTTGCTGCCTACATCCACTGGTCTGTTCTCATACTGAGGTACTGGTTCACTGGGTCTCAGCTGAACATCAACATCTGTTGGAATCTAAGAAGATTCTGAAGTCAGAAACAAGGTCGTGTTCAGTCAAGATTAGAGAGAAATAGAACACCTCTTCAGAGGTCATGAATTTGTCCAGAAGTCTGATGATTGGGAGCTCAGGAGCTCTATCCAGTCTGATGATAACAAAGGCAAAATGTAGAACAAGCGATATCATGGTCATGCAGACAAGGACAAGCACTAGATATCTCCTGTGAGAGAGGGGAAATAGCACCATAGAGGAAGAAATCAGGAGAGACATTCAGGACTGCAGCTTCATCCAAATGACACACTGAGCAGAGAGCTCTTTCACAGGCATGCAGGAGAAGAGAAGCCATTGACTAGGATATTCTCCAGTCCTTTCTCAAATGGACAATCCTATCTGCTACCAGTCTGTCTCTGCAGATGTCTCTGCACAGTATATGCTCCTAAATAGGCCCCTTCCCTGGAAGTGTTCAAGGTCATCTTGGATGGGGCTCTGAGCAACCTGGTCTAGTGAAAGGTGTCCCTGCCCATGGCAGGGGGGTTGGAAGGAGATGATCTTAGTGCTCATATATGTGTCAACTAGCTGAACAAAATTCACTACGAAAGACATCAAGAATTCTGTGCTGGCAATATCTTGGTAGTCAGTGTAGTCATGCTGTCAGGATCAAGCTTTGCCTGATTTCAGATGAGATGAGGATATCTTATGAGTACCTCAAATGATTCATTCTTTGTACACAAAATGGTCTATGCCTTCTGGATGGACACTGGAAGGATGGAAAGCAGTAGTTTGAGGCTGTTGCTTAGATGAAGAGTGAGGTAGTGATGCCAGGGGCCCTGAACCTAGCTCTTAGTTCCACAATTTGAAACTGCATTACTTGAGTTTGTCAACAAAGGTGGCAAACTTGAGAACCAGTGCATAATTAAACTGGATTTATCTCATTTAAAGATAATATTAGACCAATAGATGAGGGAGACGGACTAATAAGTTAATGTAAATATTCATGGGTCAATTTTCATGTGTAAGCTGCTTAGACCTGCACAAATACAGTTATTTAAAAATGGTGAAAATTTCTGATATAATGCAACACAAAATTTGAAGCACAGTCATCAGAATAAAAGCAAATATTTAATATATTTGCAGTAAGATATCAAACAACTCCTCTGTGTTTCTCAGAAAGACAAGCAGTGAAAACAGCACTCAGGACCTATGTCAGTGTGGCTCTCAAGAAAAATGTACCAAGCAAGTCACCCCAGCTCATAGGTCAGATGTTCTTGAAGTTTTAAGGTCAACAGGGTCTTTGAGCTGCTCATTCCTCACCCAATCCAGTTTGCTGAAGGCTGCCAAGCTAATACAAACTGTGTGACACCACTGTCCCACATGTAGCAAGAAGATCCAGGATCTCATGCCTTTTACTAGAACTAAGGTCATTTAGCTATTTTTTACCCTGACAATGTGTGCTCTCCCAAGCCCACAATGTTAACAGTGGTTACACAGAGTTTGTAATTTCCATTTCCAGCCAATACCAAATGGATGCAGTCTGTCAGAGCTGGTGGATCTAGTTAACTGTGGACTCATATCTGGGCAATGCTTTGGGGTAGCTCTCACTCCTCCTGAGTCTGTGTTTACCATGGACTGTGTAGAGCAGCACCATTCAGGTAAGACACAGGACACTCTGCAGTATTACAGGACCCTCTGTCTTCAATGACGTACCAAAGCAGAGATGATCTAATGAATTATTTCAGTTTCCATGGCATTGACATGCCTTTCAAAGGAGAACTCCAGTCCAGTGAAACAGTGCACACCAGGAACATAGCAGAATTACATGCCCAGTATAATCAGAAAAAAAAAGCTAAAGAACTTGTTGCTATATTTAGCAAATTTACAGTATTCAGGATTCATTGGCAGAACCCAGCACTGCAAAAACTGATTGAAGAATATTTGTTAATATATCTGCTTGAGCTTTTGCAAGTTAAAATGTGAAATTAGTTTGTAGTATTTGGATGTTACAAAAGAGCTTGAAGCAGTACAAGCTACTTTGTGCTGAGTAGTAACAGCACAGTAATATATTTATCTGCATTCTACTTTAATCACTTTTCTCGTATTGGATTCATGTGGACTGGTTTTGGTAATAGTAGGGAGAGAGTCTACAGGGGTGGCTTCAGTGAGAAACTGCCAGCAGTTTCTTTTATGTCCAACAGAGCCAAAGCCAGACAGCTCCAAGATGGACCTACTGCTGGCCAAGGCCGAGCCCATCAGCCATGGCAGTAACATCTCTGTGATAACATATTTAAGAAGGGAAAAACCAAGTCATTGCACAGAAATGATTGCATCCAGAGGAGAGATGAGTGAGAATATGTGAGAAGAAAATCTCTGCAGACAGCAAGGTTGTGCAGAAAGAGGGGTAGGAGCTGCTTCAGGCACTGGAGCCGATGTTTCCCTGCAGCCCATGGTACAGCCCATGGAGGGCCATGGCAGAGCAGAGATCCATCTGCAGTTCCTGGAGGACCCCATGCTGCAGCAAGTGGATACCCAAAGGAAACTGTGATCCCACAGGAAGCCCATGCTGGATCAGCATTCTGGCAGGGACCTATGGATCTGTGGAGGTAGGAGCCCATGCTTGAGCAGATTTGCTGGCAGGACTTGTGACCTGACTGTGGGGGACCCACACTTGAGAAGTTTATGAAAAACTGAAGCCCATGGAAAGGACTCACACTGGAGAAGGTCGTGGAAGACTGTTTCCCACCAGAGAGACCCCACACTGGAGTAGGGAATGGATTCTTCTCCCTGAGGAAGAAGCAGAGGCAGAAACAACCTGTGATGAATGGACCTTGACCTCTTGTCCCTGAGCTGGGGTGGGGAGGAGGTAGAGCCCAAGAAGGAAGGAGAGGTGAGAGGAAGGTGTTTTTAAGATTTGTTTTCCTTCTCATTATCCTGATAAGAAGATTGGTAATAAATTTAGATTTGTATTGGTAAAAAAAATCAATTCATTTCCACAAGTCGTCTGTTTTCCCCATGATGGTAATTGGTGAATGATCTCCCCCTGTCCTTAAGTCAGCTCATGAGCCTTTTATTTTCTCTCCCCTGTCCAGCTGTGGAGGCAAGTGATAGAATGTCTTTGGTGGGCATCTGATATCCAGTCAGGTCAACCTTCAGCATTTGTCTAATCTCTTCACCTTTTTTTTTAAAACTCCTATTCACCTGAACAGGAATTCTAAATAAGAAAGGAAAACTTAATAGTTCCTACTCTGTATAGATGGCACATCTTACTTTTTCAGTGCAGAAAAAATTGATATACTTTCATGAGGATACCACAAAACTTGCAAAGCTTACTTTTAATTCTACTTATTATAAGAGAATTCATATTTGTAATAAAAATTCTGTTGCCTAAGTTTTAAATTTATGTGTACATGCCTATATAGATACATATGATACAATGCTGCAGAAAGGCATATAAAGCTCTGGAATAGATGTCAGTTGACTTTCAACAAATTACTTTCCAAGTATTTGTGCACACTGCATTAAGTGCTGTATTTCAGCCCTTAGAAGTAAATCAGTTGTTAATATACAGAATCCATTAGTATTGAAATTGTCAGCAAAAAGTAATAGCTGTGCATATTCAAGGCTATAAAAAATATGTTTAGCTATGGGAAAATGGAATCATCAGTACACATTTGAAATAATTACTATTAACTAATATGATGCCTCATCAATAAAATGTGTAATTGACCTGATTAAAAACAGTATAATTAGGAAATTTCATGCAACTTTCATTGACTCTAAAAAATTGCATTTCAGCCATATTCTAAGAAATTAAATAATTAACTTTAAAAAAATAGGTTGCTATGTTATTAAGTGATGTCTAATAAATTGGATGTGCAATGTAAACCATCCCATTTCAGTGAGAGTTTTTGTATAAAGAACATTTCGACAAGATTCGCTCTCCAGAGATTTTTCATGTAAGCCACTCTTTGGCAGTATGCCACAAGAAATGTAATATAATCCCTTAGAAATTATGTTTTCCATCCCTTGTCCATGGACAGTAGATTTTTCATTCTTCTGTCTGCTCAGCTGCCTCTTTTTCTATCGTACAAACACTTGATGAAGAGTGGGGTTTTCTTGGTCCTTCCTGAAGCTAGATGGCAGGTAGCTGATAAACTGGGACTGTGGAGGTAGTCAAACATCAGCTTTGTATCTCCTGCTTATTTGTCATCTGGGGATTGTAGAACAGCTTTGAATAGTGCTACAAGGACACACATATACATATGCAATATGCAATAAAGGAGATGAATAACACAAGTTTATTCTCTTTGTTTAAGTGTTCATTCTTTCTTTTTCAGTGTTCCAAACCATTGCTGCTTCTAAGAGGAGCAATGTGTTCCTCCAAAATAATAGAATTTTGTAGGCAGTTAAATAATAACTCTTTAAATGCAGTTGAGATTATTTGACACTTTCCATTACAAGCTCTTGTTTTCAGATGATTACAGCTATATAAAACATAAAGCACTCCAGCTGATGTTTTCCATTTCAGATGTCTAAGATTGATTGTAAAAAAAATAATTCAGACAATATATTCATTCTTTTCAAAACAAGATTAGGAAAAAATGCATTGCTTTGTTCATATCAATCAATAAATAGATCTTATGCACATGTTTGAAAGTGTTGGGTCTTTGTCAATGATATTTGAACTTTGTGAGAGGTAGTCTTGAGTGTTCCTAGAGGCTTGCCTTTTTAATTTCTGACAAAAGATGTCTAAATGTACATTCAAACATGTCAAGACTTACAGTAATGCATGTTCACAGAAAAAGCTTCAATTTTCATCTTTAGATATTTATCCAAGTTTACTAAACAACTTCATGTTTGCCACCCTCATAAAGGCACTGAACAAGTGATTGTAGGTGCTCAACAGGAATTTCACAACTTTGTTCTGTCTGCCATTCACGCAAAAAATTAGTCTATAATTCTACACTTGCAGTGTAAATAACCTCAGGGTTTAACTACACTAAGATTGGTGATTGCTAGCGAGGACTTAGTACATATCCCAGTCTGTGCTGGTTGGACACCAGCTTGCTCGTGTCTGCAGGGATTATCCTTGTTTTGCCATCAAAATGGACTGGAAGGAAGTGGGCCCTAATGAATATGGTCTTCTGTAGCTTGGAAGTCCAGCAGAAAATGAAGGATGTGAGAGTGTGATTGGAGTATGTGTCATTATGAATATGCTCAGGGGGTTAAATTCTTCTCTTTGCTAATTTTTCTGGCAATGTGTGCTGGCAGCCAAGAAACCCCCCATGTCCTGGGCTGCATTCAAAGCAGTGTGGGAGGCAGGTGAGAATTTTTTTTTAATTGTTCTTCATTGTCACCTAAAGTCTGTATTAAGGAAGACATATATTGGATCATGTTTGTTTAAGGAGCATATCCTAATACATATACTTAAAATAAACTCATATCCCATAAAATAAAACCTTTCAGTGTCCTAATGTTTGGGTTTTTTTCTATAATGTTTTAAGTATTCATAAGAATTCAATCATGAATCTTCTGCTGAAGTGCATGCTTTCTACAGTTCTTTTAAAATAGATGCCTGTAATAGTTTAGCAATGTAGTATAGAGTATGGTTTTCCATTTTTTCATAGAATATAGTATAAAGATCATTTTTCTGAGGTAAGAAAACATTTCATAAGTACTCCTTGAGGGAAAGTATTGTACTTAAATGACAATTTCATTTTCAAAAGACAATAATATTAATAATGCTCAATAAATCATTAAAAGCTTTGTCTCTAAACCAAAAGCTATTCTTCTAAAGCCATTAAATGTTAATATTATGGCACCTAGTTTTCAGATTGAATTCCTGCAATAATCAGTATTTTCTGCCTTGCTTGTCATATTTTTTTCTTTATTGGTGTATTAACTTCCAAAGTACAAAATTGTCATATTCTTCAACTAAGTCTCCAGACAGGAGAATGTCAGCAATCAGTGCAGAAATCTTTTTACTGTTCTGAGAAGATACATCATATTTTTGTGCGATCTAATTTAAAGAGAAGCTAGTTCTGTAGCAAACAGTGCTAAAGACTGACTAAAATAAAACTGTGACAAAAATTGTTAATGTACTGTGGAGGGTTGACCCTGGCTGAATGCCAGGGTGTTCTATCCCTTCCCTCCTCAGCTGGGCAGGGGAGAGAAAATATAACAAAGGCTCATGGATCAAATTTGGGGAAAGAAAAGATCACTTACCAACTACCGTCATGGGTGAAATAGATTTGACTGAGAAATTAGTTGAATTCTGTAACCAACCAAATCAGATTGCTAGAAAATCTGCTCCAGTGTGGGCTGTGCTCTCCAGGATCCCACGGGTCCCTGCCAGGAGCCTGCTCTAACATGAGCTTCCCATGGGATCACAGCCTCCTTTGGACATCCATCTGCTTCAGTATGGGCTCCACCATGGGCTGCAGGTGGATCTCTGCTCCACCACAGACCCCCATGTGCTGCAGGGGCACAGCTGCCTCACCATGGCCTGCACCTTGGGCTGCAGGGGAATCTGAGCTCTGGCACCTGGAGTGCCTCCTGTCACTCCTTCTTCACTGACCTTGATGTCTGCAGGGCTGTTTCTCTCACACATTCTCTCTCCTCTCTTTGGCTGCAGTTGTCCAGATTCTTTTTCTACCACTTCTTAAACTACCACCATCTCTGATGGGCTTGGCCTTGGCCACTGGTGGGTCCATCCTGGAGCTGGCTGGAATTGGGTCTGTCAGACATGGGGGAAACTTCTGGCATCTTCTCACAGATTCATTCCTGTAGCTCCCTGCTACCAAAACCTGGCCACACAAACCTAATACATGACCATAACTCAAGTTCAGAGTACTAAATAGGCCACTAGTTGTAGTCATTAAAAGCCCCACCACTTATAATATCTGAATATTTAAACTAACAGACATGATTTATGGTCAGTACATGATTTTTATTGATACTTGTAGAAAATGCAGTCATTATTCTGAGAATCTAAACAAACACAAGCATCTTTCTGGCATTTAGACACAATAGAATGAGAAAACGTTTTTGGATTTGGTGAGAAAGTGTGTACTAGACTAAACTTACAGAATTCTGCCATATGTAACACACCACACTTCAAAATTTCTAATATAATCAGATCTTTTTCCCTTCAGTTTTCTTTTGTTTTGCTTCCAAAATGCAAATATAAGTTTTTTTGCTCTTACAGAGCTATTCAGAGAAAAAAAGAACTATTTGTAGCAGGGTCATTTTCAATATTTGTAGTTTCTTATGGAAGCTTCCATTTTGACACGCTCCCTTTTTCTTTCAGTTTCTATTTTTAGTGTAAAAGGTCTCATTACATTAGAACTTAGCATTCTCTGAATTTCAGTACACATTCCATTAAATTTTTTGGTAATAAAAAAAAGTATCTCTATCTATATAATTAAATCCCCAAATTATTTCAATGGATTTTAGACCATACCCTGCATTCAGAGCTAAAAAATTGAAAGGAGTCAGTACCAACCACATGCAAAATATTACCCTAAATAAGAGTAACTGGACAGCAGCTTTCAGACGTGGTTGGATAATCACATGCAGTATCAACAAAACACTTATGTGAAATGTAATTACTTTAAAAAAAAAAAAGAAAAATGGAGAAGAAACTCTACTATGGGGTTGCTTTTAGGTGTTTTCACTGGAAGACAAGGAAGAGATTTTGGTCATAATTGCTAGCTTCTGCTAATACTGTATTATTGTAAGTCAAAACTGTTAATTCAAGCGAAATCATTTATTCAATTATCCATTTTCTACATGAACAGAATGACCTTCTGTTCCACATGGAAGCTTTAGTTCCCATAGTGTTTTCAAATGTTCTGTTTCCTCTAGCTAATAAAGAAGCACCACTGAACTGAGATGTTACTAAGCTCCTTTATAACCATTATAAAGTCTATTCAGCACATCTCATTAATAGGGAATATTTACTGAATAATGACCTTTCATTTTTTATCCATTAAATATAATCAGCTGCACTCACGATGAAGCCAATGTTGACAGTACAACTATTTAATGGCCAAGAAGGAAAATAAACATCTACTGAAAAACATAAATTAAACTCACTGATACTAGAGCTTAAGGGAAAAACAAAAGAAAAAAGTATGAGGTGCTACATATGAAAATATGAGTTTCAACAATCCATTTAAAAGTGAAGGAAATAAGGAAGCTTTTTTTAATGGTTTGTTACCCCTTCCCCTAAACTGACCTTTACTTCCTAAACTGCAGCTCAAGAGGGAAAACCAGTGCACTTCTAATGAATCAACTGGTCGTCATGGCTGCATCAAACTCAGTTGGATTCTGGGAGACAGATAACAACACAGTAGCCAAGGGCTAATTTAAGCAATGTGTCCACCACAGTGCACAGTCAACTTTGGAATACACCAACACCTGTAGTCGTTATGCAAATATGACCAGGAGTCAATCACCTTACTCCCTAAATCGTAGACAACTCAGTTGTGCCCAAGATTACTCCATGTGTAGAATGAACTTTCTGTCCACAGCAGAAACAGTTTCTTGGTGTCAGGCCTAGTCCACTCAACACCCCCATCAGCCAGGCTACACATAAACCTTGCTGTTGGGTGTCTCACCAGGTGGACAGTCCCGGGATGATCCTACAGGGCACATGCAGGAAAGGGTGGAAGTTAAAGCTGGTCAAGGGTCATCACATCTTCAGAAGGGCAGAAGCTAATCAAAGCTATCTAAAGCAGTAAATCAGAGCATTGGTATGGAAAGGCCTTCACAACAATTTATTCTCTTCACACACAATCTCAGGAAATTAAAATTTCCTTGCTCATCTGAATGGATTAATTGTAAGTCACTGTGGATACTATGTACCAATACTCTTAATAGTAGTTACATAAGAATTCCCCCAAATTAATGATAAATAACAATAGGATAACATACTCTGATGATGTAATCGGACCACACTCCTTTGCTTTCAGTGTAATAATCCCAATTTATAACAAATGAAGATCTGTCTGTGAGTATTAGACATGGACACACTGGGGTAAGTATAACACAAACTGCTCTTTTTTTTTCCTTTCCCTTTGGTCTACACAGTGAAGCACCCATTAAAAGCGAATCACTTCACTGAACAACACCATATGATTAGTAAACAAATGCCTGAGGCCAGAAAGTATTTTTCCACTTTCATCAGCTTCCAAGTCTCTTTGTCTTTGATTGATGCTGAGGAAAAACTGACCTGAATGCTGAGCAAATAGAAAATGCCGCAGTGCCACTGTGTCTAACTTCTCTTGACCTTTTCCCTGTATCTGTACAATTATGTAGGAGAGAGCATCAAACTCATTGAAATAATAATAGTAAAAAAAATAATAATTGTGAAGTGTTTAGGTTTTGGGGGTCATTTTGTCCTATCCTAATCTCTTAAGAAATTTTGTGTTGAAAACAAAAGGTATTTTACTTTCTTTCAGTAATATTGTCTGGTATCAGCTTTCATAATTCATATTCAAAATTTTTTATTATGATTTTTTGTCTTTTTCCAGAGACTTAAAATCATGGAATCATTAAGGTTGAAAAAGACCTTAAAGAACATAAAGTCCAGCTGTTAACCCAGCACCACCATGTTCACCATGTACATGTGTTTTCACCCTTTAGTTTTTCAGTCCCCCCAACAAATACACCCCTTTCCTCCCCTCCCTCTCCCCCCCTTTCTGGCATATCTCCTAAGAGGAAATGTCTAAGATCATCATCATCTTCAATAGTCTTCTGGGAGGAGTGAAAATAAATAATGACTGAATGATCAATACTGGTTGTTTTGCTATGTGTGGGGTTTTTGTGGTTTTTGGGTTTTTTTCCCCTCAACTAGACTATCCCAGTTGGTGTGACATGATCCACGTGGTCACCAATGTCAGATACATCACAGCTCTGTATAACACAGAACATCTCTGCAACTCTACGGGAAGTATGATGTTCATGTTGGACACAGAATAGGGAGAACCTAAAATGTATTCAACCACTTAAATCCAGAGATTTCCATCTGAAAATTTCCACTGGGCCGTGATTTCAGCACACAGACTGTTCAAGGGCAAGAATGATTTAAAACACTTTAATTCTTCTCAAGGGTTCATTGCTGTCTAGGCACTGCACATCCCCACTGCACCAGCAGAGCTGTTTGTATATCTGGGCTATGAATCTGATTAGAGAAAAATGGCAGCTTAAAAAGAAAAAAAGAACAACAGCAACAACAAAAAAGTCTTTTAATTTTATCCAGATCATTTCTCAGATGCCGTTGGCAGTGTGTGACAGATTGTGTGAGGACAGAGCAAGACAAAGGGAATGAGCAGCAAAACTGCTACAAAGGTAATGTTCCAAAACTAGTATTGCTGCACAATATTTCATATTATTAAATGCAACTTCACTTTCTAGCATTAAGGTTTCTAAGAAGTATTAGTTAAATGTGTAACCACACACATCTCAGTCTTGAAAAGGTTAAGGTGTCCAACAAGTATCTTTCACCTAAACTATCCAATAATCACAGAATCCCAGAATTTATTAGGTTGGAAAAGACCTCCAAGGTCATCAAATCCAATCTTTGACCCATCACTACCTTGTCAAGTAGACCAGACCACTGAGTGCCACGTCCAGTCATTTCATGAACACCCCGGGGATGGGGACTCCACCACCTCCCTGGATAGGCTGTTCCAATGCCTGACAACCTTTCCATGAATAAATTCTTCCTGAAATAATATTCAGGTTGTTACTGACAAAATTTTCCCTTGACTAATTATGAGTGCAGAACCTTCTTTTTCTTTTTTTTTTTTTTTTTGACAAAATATTCAGTGAAGTCCGAAATTAAAACCAGTGAGCATAGGAAAAGAAAAAAAAAGCTCTCAAATTTTTCATTTGTTTTATGACAGAAGAGAAATTGCTCTTTTAAACTTTAAAACATAAACATTAAACATAAATAAGGGTGATAAATGTGACAGAATAAAAACCCTCAAACAAAGAAATTCAGTCCTGTGCACAAGGCACTAAGGTGTTAATATATATGAAATATATATGAAAGTAGATGCACGAGCAAATTTCCATTTGTTGCTGAATGCCATTGAGAAACTCAGTTTACTATCTTTAAATGCATATCTGTGTCAGAGACTTGGAAATTGAAAATATCTGTCAATTCAAAGCAGGAAGAGAGACTGGAATTAATTTAGTTCATGAGAAGGTAAAGATTTAAATAGGGTAGCACAGAAGTTCTTGGTTTGAATAAGGACTAGAATTCAGTCAAAGGAAAAGTCAGGGTAAAAGCTATAGCTGTATAGATGAACACTTGAAATCCCCTTTTAGAACATATATAGAATTGATTGAATGATTTTTCTGGAACGTATTAAGTGAGTAGCTCGTGTCACAACCAGCACAACTTTAAACCATTTTATTTAGGAAGGTAATGTTGGAGTGGGAATATAATTTTTTCAAAGCCCTCAAAATTGATTATAGTGTGGGTAGGACTGTGGTACAGAACACAGGTGATTATTGATGGAAGAATGAAGATATGGCAATAATATCCCTCTGCTAAACAGCAAAACTTATTTTCTGGGACCAATCTCAGTAAAGTCAATGGTAAAAGAATAAATTTCAGACCCTGTTCCTAACAATGTCAGAAGCAAATCAGTTGACTCAAATGTTATAATCAGCTGATTTTTATTTCCCTGTTCTTACCACTAGAGAGTATAAATACAGTGAGAAAACTCAAGTCTTTCACAAAGATCATCACATATAAATTAGTAAAGAAGGTATAGCTCAGGCATCTTTATCTCTGGATTTAGCCAATGAAATCTTAAGATCCATCATAATTCAGTTTTGAATCATTTTTATAGGAGTTATAACCTACTTAGTTGAAAATTTATTTCTTTTAGCTACACACTGATATAGTCTGGTAATCATCTCCTAACAAATACGTGCATTAAGACCACAGTGGCTCTTATAGTTCATTAGAACAGTCTCTTTTACTCAAAACTTCTTCTGTTTCACAGAATAGCAGCAGGAGGGTTTGTTGGCTTGTTAAAGGATACCACGTTTTATTCTAGAAATTAATCCTGAAGGATGGCACAATTTAATGGGTCAGTTTGTAAAATATTACAAAATTTGGCATATTAGTTAAGTCTCTCTCAGGAGACAGAGGGTCATTATTTCCAGTGTCTCACAATTTTACTTACTTTAACAGACAGTTTATATGCCCCAGTTCCTCCCTGTAACAGAATAAACACTCTGGGGTATTTTTTCCCCCATTTTTTCTTTCACTGTTTTGCTCTATTATAATAGGAAATGTTACAGAGGAGGCACTCGACTTTCAGTTCCTGTAGACTGCCCATTAGGGTGAGTCCTGAAACCTGAATTGGAATCAATATTATTAGCACATATTAGCAGTTATTATTAGCAAAATATTAGCAGTCTTGCACTTACAGAAATTTTCTCTTTCCACTTGCATCATATCTCATTGCTGACATAGTGCTTAGATTTCTACTCATGACCAAATAAGTACAACTGAAGTAGCTTTTTTTTTTTTATTTGGATTAATATAAATTTAACCTCTATCACATTAATTTTCTTATTACTGGTATGCAAAATTATATTTCATTGGGTACAAAGAAGTGTTTAGAACAGAAGGCTAAGTAAAACATTTCCCAAAGCTTATTTCAAACATAAGCAGGGAGTTGTATTGCAGCTGTCTACACGGACCTGGTGAATTCTACATTTCAGTTCCCTCTTAGCTTGAAAATTGAAAGACGAGAGGGAATCTGGTAAATTATGGATTCCAACACATGAAGACATCAAAAGCAGCAGGAGGATATATTTAGATCAATATTTTTAGGTGAGATTGCAGAGGTTATTGTTCTTCATATACAGATTTCTTGAATTTTTTGCCAGGATACTGTACAGGTATAACTTAATTTGCACTGAAAGAGTCTGAAGAAACAAACAAACAAAACTATCAGACAAAATAAGCAAATATCAATTTTACATGGAAGATCTATATATCAAAGAAGATTTATATTTGTGTGTTTGGCTACTATGCTGAAGGCATATAGTTTTATTATTAGCAATGATTATGCTTGCATTTGTTCTATTCTTAAGACAGTAAAGAGCTACTCTTACCCAAAAGGTCCCCTTTTCTAATATGGTTCTTTGTATTACATTTTAAAAGTATCCAGCATCTGATAATACACAAGGTAATTACAGCATTATCTTGAAGACTGCTCCCAACTCTTTTCACAGCTCACTTTTCCACTGAAGCTAAATCCAGGGACTAATCAATACTAGGAAGACTTATGGTATTACTCTGGATCATAACTGAGAACAACTTAATGCCCTTTTTTATAATTCAGAGTATACCTATCAGTTAGGATAAAGAGAGCTAAAGCTCTTTGCACTTCAGTAGAAGATAAACAGATATTTTTAGAAAGGTATCACCAAATATAACACAGACACCCTCATCAGTATCATGGAAAGGATTAGTAAATTCATTTACCAGTGTCTATTGATCTATTCTGCTGACAAATAAGTCTTTAAATATACTAGAAAATACACGAGAAAAAAAGTGCTTCAATTAGTCTATTGTCTTGGACCATGCAAGTAGCCTGTTATGATTTCCCTGGCATTTTTTCCTTGAAATAAATTACCTCAGTTCTCATTTTGTATGTAGCATGGGCAGTTCTCATTTTATGCTTAGCATAGGAACAAGTCAGAGAAAACAGAAACCAATAAACTTGACAGATCTTCCTGTGTTTTGAAGTTCAAGTTTATGTTAGATGCAGAGAGAACTGAAGCTATTAGCTTTAATGTGTATTCCAAATTGGAAAGCAGCAAAAATGAAAGGGTAGCTACAGTTATGTTTCCTCATTACTTCATACAGACATGAAAAAATGTGTGGACCAGGAAAAATTATCACAGAGTTTTGTAAGAAGGCTTGAGGGTCTGGTTTTGTTTGGAGGAATTTGTTTGTTTGTTTGTTTGTTTGTGTTTTTTTCGGTTGGTTGGTTTTTTCCCTCAGATGAAAAGAGAACTCTGCAAAAACTGGATTGTGTAGCCTGGCCTCCTGATATCACAGATCATCTCTTCGTATAATAACGTTCTGAAGTGGCTCACCTGGAATCTGCAGTTTAGGGTAGCTAAGGATTTGTTCCAATCCTGTGTTGCTTCTCACCTGCACTTCTGCAAAGCACTCGGTGAAGTTACAACACCCCAGTCCCCGAAGGCAAAGATGTATGGCAGGCATATAAACACTCTGCACATGCTGACACCATCAGTTGTAAAATGACAGCACGAAAAGTCGAGCCTCTTCAGCAGTGGCAAATGAATCAAGCTGTTTGTCAGGTCAGGACTGGAAAAAAGCAGTGGTTTTCTCTGGGAGAGAAAGAAAAGGATTTCAGAAATGCCAAGGTAGATGGCACCAGGATGAGCAAAATGGATAACTCCATTTACTGGGAGATAAGGACAATGACAGATCTAAGGAGGTCCTAAGTGAGGTCTGATGTCCTGAGCTATCTGAAGTAGATTTAAAGGGCTAAAATGAGAATTTTTGTGCAGATCTCAGACTTCTGAATACAAGATTTTCTTCCTTGTTCCGCATGGGACTATATGTGTTCTGAAACAGCTGATAAAAGAAAGAACACCATCCTCTGAAACTCAATATTGTAAGTACTTTGCCAAATTAACCACCAAAATGATCATCAATAGTATGTCAATCGAAATATGGGTAAGCAGGTTTTCCCAAGTGAGTAAGGAGGTACTGTAAATTCTCGTTTATTTAACAGATTTTTAAGAGTGGCTTTTCCAAACTAATCAAGTTGAAGACAGTTAAATACCTGGCAGCCCGTGAGAACTTTGAATGGTGAAGCACACAGTGACTGGACCTGCTGAGGCATCAGGTGCAGCAGAAAGAAGGGGGCAGATTATTATGTGTGACTGTAGCTCTATTGCATCTATGAGAGAGAGGGAAAAGAGGACTCCAACTGTGAAGCTGTTGCAGAGATTCTCTCATGGATTTTAACTCTGTGTAAAAAACTGATATATACTCATTAATTTTTGTGCCTCTTTCTTGAGATACAACCCACTTCTCTCTGTTGTGTTAATCCTTCTGTCTGACACATCCACTGTATGTGACACCTGAACTTTTTTCCACATCTTCATATTCTAGGCTTAACATGAAAAAGTGCTCATAAAAGTCTCTACAGCAAAGGTCCCTAATGCATTTACAAGCATTTTGAATCTGTCATCAGCTCCAAGAGGAACAATATTCTGAAACAATGTTCTCTTGTCAAGGGTGGGTGGCCACAGTGCTGGTGCCTTGGGAAGCCTTTGTACCCTCTGGCCAGCTCTACTCTTACATTATAGAGACAGCACAGCTACTTCTCATAAGGTAATGTCACCATCTCTTCTGCTGTTCTTAGGAGGCCCTTTCTGATCCTTCAAAAAAAGAAAAATCTATTAAAGATTTAATTGTTTCTAGTGTATAGTTCTTTTTTTTTTTTTTTAAGAAGATGGACTGTAATAACTGGATTTTTAAGACAGATCCAAAATTTTAGATGTAGGTATTCAGTGTTTTATGAATACCTAAAATAATAAGCTTGCAAGTGGGGTTTAATGGTGCACTCTGTATCTTTTGTGTTTTACTTGAACTTTGCCCTACTTACACAAAAATGATTTCCAGAATGACTGCACTTGTTTACATTCTTATAAAACTGTGAAAATGGATGCATGAACTTCCTCATTTGGAATACTGCTGTCTGAGGGTGACAACTCAACCAGTTGTTATACATAGTATTGAACCTGACACAAGAGCATTTCAGTTATTGACAGCTGGAACATGTGATGTAACCCCCACTATTCTCTGGAGTTGGCTCTTATTTCTATTCAAGTTGCATATGTTCATGTAGACATATTTTTTGAGGACATGGACAGTGGGATTGAGTGTACTCTCAGCAAGTTTTTTGATGATACCAAGCTGTGTGTGCTGTGCACATGCTGGAGGGAAGGGATGGCATCCAGAGGGACCTTGACAGGCCTGAGAGCTGGGTCTGTGTGAACCTCACAAAGTTCAGCAAGGCCAGGTAAAAGGTCCTGCCCCTTGGCTGGAGCAATCCCAAGTACAAATACAGGCTGGGTAGATTGGGAGCAGCTCTGAGGAAAAAAACTTGAGGGTGTTGGTGGATGACAAACTTCACATGCTCCAGCCAAGTGTGCTGGGAGCCCAGAAACCACTCATGTCCCCACCTGGAGTGCTGTGTTCAGGTCTGGGACTCATAACATAAGGATGACATGGACTTAATGGAGTGAGTCCAGAGGAGGGTCTCAAAGATGATCAGAGTGCTGGAGCACCTCTCCTGTGGAGACAAACTGAGAGAACTGGGACTGTTCAGCCTGGAGAAGAGAAAGCTCTGGGGAGACCTTATAGCACCTTTCAGTACCTAAAAAGCACCTAAAAGAGAGTTGGAGAGGAACTTTTACAAGAGCACGTAGTGATAGGACAGGGGGAATGACTTCAAACTAAAAGAGGATTGGTTTAGCTTGGATATTAGGAAGAAATTCTTCCCTGTGAGAGTAGTGAGGAATTGGAACTGGTTGCCCAGAGAAATTGTGGATACCCCATCCCCTGTAAGTCTTCAAGGCCAGGTTGGATGGGGCTTTGAACAACCTGGTGAATGGAAGGTGTCTCTGCCCATGGAAAGGGGTCAGAACTAAATGAGGTCCCTTATAATGCAAACTATTCCATGATTCTATTTAATTTTTGTGTGTCTCTCTGGTCATGCTTGCTGCTGTGGTGAATGACTCTGCATCCATTCTTAGCTTGTTTCTGTAATTAAATATTTTAGTTTAATCCATCTATGATACCTCACCCATAGATTGGTTTAAACCAACCCCAGGTTTAAACCAATTCCTATACAGACTGCTTGAATCACAGGAGTTTATATGTTTTAATCAGTATTTTGTCTCCCTCAAAGATGACTAAGTTAGGCTGGATTTCAGTTACTACTCCCAGTGACAACTGGGTTTGAGAAATGAGAAGAAATCCAGTAGTGGAGCAGAGGGCTCAGCTTTCTGCAGGGCCAGTGAGATCTGGCTGGGACAAATGAGCAGAATCCTTAAACGTAACAGAAATTGAAGATTCACTGGTAGGAATTTATCTTTCTAATATGGAAAAAATCTAAACAGTTACTGAAGATGAATAAAGAATAGTCAATAGAAAGAATATTCCAGAAAGGGGTTGTTACGCAGCTTAGAAGTGAGACACTGAAATCTGAATATCCCCAAAATTCCTAAGCTAGTACTTCAAAGAATATGTGGGCAGAAGAACCCAAGCAGCCTAAAAATAATCAGATCAAAAGATGTTTTTCTTAAAGGGAAAAAGTTCAACAAGGCCAAGTGCCGGGTCCTGCACTTTGGCCACAACAACCCTGCATGCAGCGCTACAGGCTGGGCACAGAGTGGCTGGAGAGCAGCCAGGTGGAAAGGGACCTGGGGGTGCTGATTGACAGGAGGCTGAACTTGAGCCAGCAGTGTGCCCAGGTACAAGAAAGAAATAATCCTGGCCTTGCATCAAGAACAGTGTGGGCCAGCAGGAGAAGTGATCCTTCCCCGTACTCAGCACTGGTGAGGCCGCACTCTGGAGTATTGTGTTCAGCCTCAGCCCCTCAGTTCAGGAAGGATATTGAGCGAGCGGTCCAGAGAAGAGCAACCAGGTTGAGGAAGTGACTGGCTAATAAGTCCCATGAGGAGGCTGAGGGAGCTGGGGTTGTTTAGTCTAGAGAAGAGAAGGCTTAGAGGTGACCTCACAACTCTCTTCAGCTACCTGAAGGGAAGTTATATTAGGTGGGGGCTGGTCTCTTCTCCCAAACCAACAACAGGACAAGGGGACATGGGCTCAAGCTCTGCCAGGGGAAGTTTAGGTTAGATGTTAGGAAGAAATTCTTTACAGAGAGGGTGATCAGGCATTGGAACGGCCTGCCCAGAGAGATGGTGGATTCACCATCCCTGGAAGTTTTTAAAAAGAGATTGGACATGGCCCTTAGTGCCATGATATAGTAATTAGAGTTGGATCAGGGGTTGGACTTGATCTTGGAGGTCTTTTCCAACCCAATCTATTCTATGATTCTATGATTCTAAGTGTTTTATGGGAAAAACTGAGTTCTAGAACTGAGTATGACTTTCAATTTTGAAAGAGTAAAAAGAAAAATAAACTGCACCCAAATAGAGAAACAGTTTGTAACTTAAAACTGTGAAGATAGGGTAAAGGTAATGATACATAACCCAAGTTCCTCCAGAAGAACTGCCCTTCTAAAAACCAACTTATACAGCTTCTGTTTTCTCTGTTTTCTGAAGTATTTGTCCAGTCTTTGGTCAATGAAAACGACTGTGTGGATTCACACTGGTTTTGCTGAATTTTGAAATGAGAACAGGGTTGATCACTACTGTATGAGCAACACACATGTATATCACAGTGTTCATGTGTTTGTACATGCACATGTGCACTGTTACATTGTTCCTAATTGTACAGCAGTGAAATCATAATATATAATCTATAATATATTATGTTCATACTATATTATTTGGTTTAATAGAATGGTTAAAATGGTAATAATCTTGAAGGTCAACCTATTGCAGGATTCCTAAGCTTAGTGATCATGGAGTAATCTTCTCAAGATCCCAAACATCTATAAACACTGTATGGAGGCTTTCTTATGTCTAGGGTGGTTTACTAAGAGCAAAGGTTGCTAGAAATAGAACACCTCTTATGAACTTTATCATGGCAGTTTATAGAGTTAAAGTCACTCCTGGCATGCTTTTGTTCAGACTATATTTTTGAAGTAATGTCTCTCATTTTAGCCTATTAGATATGAAATTGACTTTTATGTGAGAGTGCAAGTGTTATTTCAGCTAATGTTATTTTCCCATTGGCATTAATTTGTAGGTTTTGAAGATCAAATAATTTGAAAATGTACAATTTTTGTAAAGAAATATTAATCTTTCTGAAGAAAGCTTATTATCATCTTCTTTGTATTTCTTAATTATATTGGCTAGTGTATGCATCTATGGTTATAAAGGGTTTTTTGAAATTGTTCCCCATCCCATAAATAACTGTATAGGGAAATGAGCATGAGCAGAGTTCTTTGAAATACAGTGTGGCAGGTTCATTGCTAAATCAGATTCCTTGTTACCTACCAAAAGAGTAATTCTACAGAAATAGTAATTCCACAGATATCAGGCACTGTTTTCTTTCCTCACAACTGATACGTTTGCACATAGAACACTAAAAGGGATATACTACAAAAATAAGAGGTAGAGATTTTCTGGTAAGATTATTCTTACCTCTTTCTAGATACGGACTAGAATGAGGCAAGGATAATCTTATGAGAATTTCTTCTTCCTCAGGAAGCCTGCAGTTCGCAAATGAACCAGCCTTTCTGTCTCCAGTGAGGCATCATATCCATCATTATCCAATATCACAGCAGGCAAAACAACTCCCAAATGTGGACCAGCTGCAGCTCATCCTGTTACTAAGTCCTTAAGTGCACTACTCAAAAGGTATAACAAAAACAACTATTTCACATCTATGAATATTTAATTTCTGTACATGCAAGCTATGCTGGAAGCTCTTCATTCTGGTTCAGTTCTACTGCATTTAAAATCACACTCAATTCACAGACTGTTTTTTATCCTTCTTTGTAGCACAACCCTGATTCCAGGGGTTTCAGTGCCACAAGCCTGAGTTCTCACTCCATCCACAACCCCCAAGAAGGGGGAGATGGAGAAACTGCAAAAAGGCTCAGAAATACCTATTTGTGATCTGACCTTAGCAGGTGGTTTCTGCTCCTCTTTGAACTGCTCTGTGTTGAACATGGAAATAATAGCCAAAGGGAAGCTGAGGGGAGAGGAAGTCTCATGTCTTCTTATCATGGCTCTGGGTCAGTTGTTAATCAAAGGACAATGCAGTTTTCTGTATTTTTTGTGTCATTTTTATTCCTCATTGTTTGACAGGTATACACCAGACACTGATAAGTACAGTGATTTTTTTCCCAAACACGTGGAGGAGAGTTTTATTCTTCACAAATAACCACATTGATATGCAAATTAAGATATTTGCTGTTCATAAATACTTATTCTCATTTCAAATGTTTCAGCAAACTGCCAAGCATAAACAGGACCACATGATTTTGACACATCAAACACAAAAGAAATGAAGTAATAATGAAAAAACAGACAATGTGGTTTTGAAAATAGGTTTGTTTCAAACCATTATGAACAGTAGTTACAGTCATTGGAATCATTTTGATCAGAAAGAGGAGAGTAGATGAAAAACTGCTTCTTCAAAATGGCTTAACTAGCTCTAGCTTACAGAAAAGATTGAATTAATGTTTGATAAAACCATAATACCATTTGCAAAAGAATTTCATATCACTTATGTTTGACTCCTTGACCCCTAAGATCTTCTACTACCTCTGAGCTGGCAGACTATTTTTCCCCTAATTTTGTTATTTGTGATTATCCTTAAAAACAGTTAATACCTTAAAACCAGGACTCTGTCATACACCTATGAGAACAACTTGCAATCTGTACTCCTATTGAAGTGCCTACACAATTATTTTCTTTGTTTTCTTTAGCACAGTATGCAAAAATGCTTTACAACTATTTATTTGATTCAAACTGTATCACTATTCCAATCTAGTAATTTTCTGAAATACACAAGACATGATTATAGATCATTCTTTGAAGTAGTACCCTTTTTTCGACCTTTCTTTTATCATTCTATATCTTGCATATTTTTCTTTTCTAAATCCCAAGAATGAGCATTTTGAATACTCACTGTAGATTTTAAATATATTTATTATCTTATAAATCAATAAGTCAGTGAGCTCATCTGGCTGATTAAAAGCAACTGTTAGGTGATAAATTTCTTTACAGTTTACCACGTTGTTCTCACTTTATAACTGTTTTCACAAATTGATCAATAAGAGGCTATTTTTTTTTTTTTAATTCTCAGATAATTTTCACACAAGAGGTGAGAACATCTGCCTGGGCTGCAGCCTGAGCCTTTGTGCCCTGTGACTCTTTTATGGCACTCTGTGATATAAATACACTATCACAAATCAGATAGCCTTTCTGTGGGACTTACCTATTATGTGTCTGATAAAACCTGACATTAAAAGGGTCACTGAAGTTCTTAACATTGTGTAAAATCAATGGGAAATATGTTAGGAGGCCTAGAGCAGATTCTTGGTGCACGGAGGTTGAGAGTGCTGGGTTCGTGTAGTGCAGCATAGAATGGGTTAAAGACTGGATTTAAGGGCAGCCTACAACCTCCTTGAAAGGGGTCACAAAGATGATGGAATGTTTCTTCAATGTGACACCCCATATAACAAGGGGAAATAGCCAGAAATTGAGATGGGAGAGGTGCAGATGGGATTAGGCAAAGCTTTGCTGGGAAGGGTGGTGGGCAGCAGAACAACTTGAGCATCAGGAGACTGAGGAACCTCCATCCTTGGTGTTTCCCACACCTGATGTGAAAAAGTTGTGGCCGACCCTACCTGCTGTTAACACCAGTCTTTCTTTTGTACAGGAGGTTGGACTAAACATCCTCTAGACAAGCTTTCCAACCAACATTTCTAGGACTGTGACTTTCCAAGACCACCAAAGGCAGATGATCAGACTGCAACCGACTTTGGCTAAATGTTCCGTGTTTCGCTGTAGCTTTTGCATTTCGAAGATGTCAGAGGATAGAGGCACAAGATCCAGTTATAACACATTGAGAAGACATCGTGGCATCAGGAAAATTTGGAACTGTAGAACTGTAATGAGATTTTCCTTAATGCATAGCAAGACCAGAAGAGTCTCCGGCATCTCATAGAATAAGCTTCAGATACAAATTCAATTAACAAATTATGTTTATCCAGAATAAATTTAATCTATAAATTAAAATAATTAAACTGAATAGAATTATGGCATTTCAGCTAATATTTCAAAGCCTATTGAAAAACTTGAGCTTATATACTACTTTAATTTGTCTCTCTCAAAACCATTTACTGTCCTCAGGCAAAATATAAAAGAGGTAAGAGGGTTTTATGAAATTTCACCACATGAACATTCACTTCTAGCCAAAGAACTGAAAAAATGCATTACTATATTCTTTAATTTCAGTTCTAATATCTGGTGCTGCACTGCAGTAAAATAGTTAAGATATTTCTCTATGGTTGACTTTGAGCTAAATTTTGATATACAGAATCTACTGATAATTAAATCCACTATTCATATTTAATTTTATTCCTTTTTTTTTTTTTTTAATTGTGTGAAATCTCACTGCCATTGTTTAAAGGAAATGGATTTCTCTTTAAATTAGCATGAAACATATGATAACTGAATCATCTGTCCTGAACTACCAGGTGTGGGTTTTAAAAAATTTTTCTTTAGCAGAGTGGAGTCCCTCCATAATGTCCCAAATCAGCATTTAAGTACCTTGGCACATGAATTTACAAATATACAGACATGTCCCTTTTGAGACATATCACGTCATAAATAAATGCTTGGGAATTCATAGAACCATAGAATACCCTGAGTTGGAAGAGATCCACAAGGATCAGCAAAGTGCAGCTCCCAGTCTCGCAAAAGACATCCTCAAGAATCCCACCATGTGCCTGAGAGCATTGTCCAAACCCTTCTTGAACTTCTGGAGCCTTTTCTTCTCCAGGTTGAACAACCCAGCTCTCTCAGCCCATCTTCATAGAGAGGTGCTCCAGCCCCCTGATCGACTTTGTGGACTCCTCTGGACTTGCTCCAACACACTCTTCTCTTTCCTATGCTAGAGGCTTCTGAGTAACATAAAATAAGAAATAAACAAGGTTCTCTTATGGCAACTGATTGAACCATTTGTTTTTCATGAGAAGGGTGCCAAGACTAGAAAAAAAAAAAAAAAAGGATAAAATTCTTGTAACAGTTCTGAAATATCTTAATCTGTTTTTCCTCCTTTATGTCAACAATGTTTTACTGTTTTATAGTTTCCTAGCTTCCATAGACACTGTTGTTCTCCTGAGGACTAACTCAAAGTTATGATACTTTTTAACTTTTTTATCACTTTCCTGAATTATTTTCTCTGAGTTTACTACTGTTTTCTGTGGTGCATATTCCATCTGTTCGTATTGTTCCAGAGTGAGACAGGGATATTTTTGAAGGAAAAAAGGGACATTAAAAATATACTTTATATGTGATGAGGGTCAAAGGCAGATTGTAGACTAGAGGGCTGATTCTGTATGAACTCAAAGCAGCATGACTGGCCATTAGCTCTACACACAAGAAGCTAGGATTCAATTCTCTGGGAACAGAAGAGTTCACTTTTACTTGAAGTCTCCACATAAATGTAGACATTGAGAAAAATGACAAGCAGTAGGAATTACGAGCTATATATATTCTGCTGCTTTGCAAAGCCTAATCAGTTTCATTTAACTTATTTTTTATTGATTTTTTTTTTCCTGCTAAGCAAAAATATTGTCTCTTTCCAGTGTTGTACCAGCTAAGCTGCACCAGTGCTTCATCTTGTGGATTCCTCCAGAGGGATTTGAGCTACCTTAGAACTAGGATACACCAAATTGACATATCCTCATGGCTTTGCTCATCTGTAGGAAAATCTTCAAAGGGTAATTGTGAATCCTTATGTATATTCCTTACCTTTTCCATAGAAATGGATTTAGTAGAGAAAAAACTGTGATCTTTTATCTAGGACTCTGCATTCGAATTAAGCATTTTCCCTTAATATAACTTCATCTTTAGACCTTCAGCTTCATGTAGAAGTCCCAGAGACCCAGCCTGCTAGACTTTAAAAAAGCACAAGTCTTTGTCATAGCCAAGAAACACTGTTTTATAATGTGTTGTTATGTCTATCCTCTCACTTCCAATACTAAACAAATATTGCTTGAACTTCTGATTTACATCTTCTTGAGAATCTATACTCATATAAAACTGTCCCTCACATAGTAGAGTTCATCACCCAAAAAAAATTTCTCCTTTTTTTTCCTGTTTGAATAGTTTGTTCATAATGCATCAAACTAATTTTTTTGTGGGAATACCATCCATCTCTTTCTGAAATACTGAAAGGATGTCTGCACTGCATTTCAGGCTCAGATGTAGCTGAACATGGTGATGACAACTGCCCACGCTTTGGGCCAGTTGGAAGCCAGCCACTTCCACATCAGAAACAAAGCAGATACACGAGATAACATCAAATCTGGGCTAATAAGCCCCAATGAGAAACAATGTACATTAGCTAAGGTTCATTGTCTGACATGCACAGCTTCAGGCAGGTTGGCAAACTGGTAGAGTAAATTCATATCTGCCTGCAAAACACTGCACAGACACATCTTTTACTGGGGCAGATAACAGAGGTCCCATTATGAGAGACTGGATTAGACATGAGATCCTATTACCCTGAGTGACTGTCCCTTCCCACAGAGCCTGATCCAGTGGGAATTTAGCCAGTGCTGAATCCTGTTGTCTTCAGCTGACAATGCCTAGTTCATTAAGCTTGTCTCGCTGTTTTTCTCTCCTACAGTACCATCCTGTTCAACAAATTCATAGGATGTACCATGTAGTACTGGAATTTTTGTTCTACTCAAAAAAACAAAACACGAGGGACTCTTCATAAACTTACCATTTTTGAAGATGGTCCTTTGTAAAGAAGCATAATTTACTTGGCATGGGGTATGAATATTAAACCAGCAGATGTGTTCATCAATCAATAAATTGCAAATTCCATAGCCGACATTTCCTCTCTTCCTTTTTTTTTTTTTTTTTCCATTTTGAAACCAGTGTTGTTGTTTCATAATGCCTAGGTCAAGACTGTGCATTTGAAATGCGTCCAGCTTGTTTGAGCAGGTGTGTTGCTGTCTCTGTTGGGTAGTTTGGCAAACTACCTCCTGTCTGTAAATTTGCAACAGATGTCTAAGCTTTGAAACATATGTATTATATAGTCTGTAGACTGCATGAAATAAAATTATCAGAATATGAAAAATTGATAAAGTGACTTCCTGAGATTTCGACTATTGCAAAATTTTTTATTGGTTCTCCACTACTGGACATTCCGCTACACCCAGATTATAAGTGACAGATAAGACAATACTATTTCTGTGGTTTTGCTTTTTCTATGGTGCAAGTAGGGATTTACTAACAATTGCAATGTACTTGCAGATATTAGAAACCCAAAGTCATCTTCATGAAAGTTACTTGGATGATTCTGGTCAAACAAAGGTACATCCCTCCCTCTACTTGAAATAAGTTGTAAAATATTTTGCCCTGGTAAATTGGAAAATGCCAGATTTCTTTCTACTTTATTTTTATTTATGTTGTAAATGCTGTGTGTACTTGGTTCTGCTATGATCCTTCTAAGACTGGATGCAAGACAACAACGTGTCACGTGCAATTCTGAAAGTATTTACTGTCCAGATTTTCAGAACCAGAAAGTTTGGATAATGGTCAAAGATTTTGAGATTTGCCTACCACTACTTTAATCCACATTTTGTGTTGTCTTGTTGTATCATGTGGACTGTGAATATACAACAAATTTGAGCCCCAGATGGAATAATTAATTTTAAATCTCACATAAAAGTATTTATCTCTAAAGGCTACATAATGAGGTTATTTGCTTTCATTTTAAAAGACTTGTGAACTATACAATTAACAGCTGCACATTCAGTCTTTCAACATGAATGCAACATACATAATTTTAATCATGTTATGTTTTATATATATCCTTTAAACCATAGACATAATGTTTGGATTTCCTTTACATTCAAAATATTAAATATAGCTTTCAATATAACTTCAGACTGCAACCTTAGTACGTGTTCCCTTCAAAAACCTAGTCACCTCATATTGATAATCAAATAAATGTTTGTTGATAAATGCTAAATGAAAATAAACTATCTAACAGTTAATGCATAAAATGCATTTCTCCCATCTCTTTCAGTAAGCGTATCAGATGTGGCCAAACCTCAATTTCATAAAATGCCAATTTTTCACTGTCAAAATTCAATTTACTAGGAAAAGGACAAAACATTTAGAAACAAGCTACTCTTATCATTTCTTACAATAGTGCTCTCAACTTAATAATTGGATCTTATCATTGCTTATCACTGTGTGAAGGAAGAAAAACCACTATGAGAAAAAAAGAAAATAAAACCTGGTATATACTTCAGGCTAGAACATTATCACACATATTTTAGCTTCCAACCAAGTTATCTGAATTACTGATTATAGCAAGTGGTGAGGCACTTTCAAATGCATTAAATCACTGAGAGCACTAACGTGCTCCATATACCTTCCCAGGGAGCTTGGGAAGAAAATATAGAACTTACTGCCAGAACACTTTAGAAATCCAGGAGGATGTTTAATAGAGACTCACCTTTCCCATTGCAGAATTTCCCTGTGCTGCAGGGAATCTGTTTTTGGCTGGCTGGGTGACCACTGCCCAGAACAGTTCAAGCAGAGCATTTCCACACTTCCCACCTGCACTCCAGGTGCATCTCATGAGTCCAGCCAGCAAACCTCTTCCCACAGCTGATGTTGATTTTGCTCATCAGAGCTGGGGCTGCACAATAAATGTCACCTCTCCAGCCATCCTGAGAGGTGACAGATGAAGCTGGCAATGCTCATATCACACAGCATCTGCTTTATGGACTTCTGAAATTTCATATTTGTCATTCAGCTTTTAGGGGATGGCTGATTATTACAGGGATCTAAGAATCAGGGGACAATCACATTTTGTCAACTGGCCATTACTCTGCCCACAAACCCCATTTACAGTGTATTCATTTTTCTGAAAACTACTATGTTGAAGAGGTAACATGGAACAGTATTTGTGAATATCATAAAATGTAATACATTTTAACTTCTGTTAACAATAAGTCTTTGCCACCTTTCACATATAGGGAAAGAGTCAGAGATGAACTTCAGTGGAGAAGTAAGGAATGATGCTTAATATTTCTCCTACCTAAAGGATGAAGCCATCTTCATTTGAGATCATCAGTAACAGAGAAATTAATTTTTTTTCCAAAATTGCCTTTTTTTTTACCATCCCATTGCAGACATGTTTTTTTCCCTCTGCAAATATGATTTCATGGAATACATCTGCTTTACCTTGAATGAAGGTAAAGGCCTCAGAATTTCTCCAGAAAAAGTAACAATGTTGGAAAAATCTTTTCTGTCACCAAGCAAAATGCTGTCATTGAATTTTCTAATAGTTACAAAAGTAAGAGATTAACAAACTATATTAACTCAATCTAGGCCATATTTCTATGAAATAATTTGATGCATAAAAAATTCTATTTATTCTAAAATGATATTAATAAACATTCGGTTCAAAGACCAGAATAAAGAACTTAACATATTTAAAATCTATTTCAGGCCTACAAAAGTAATTCTTGTGTATTTTCTGTAAGGTTAGAGACATTTGGACTATCATAGCTATTATTTATGTTTTTGAATACTTAAGTGGTTGTGGATTTCAATTTACTGACACATCCTTATACCCTATGCAATTTACATTCTAAATTTTTTTTTTTTTAGTGTATAAATGCAAAATAAAAGTGTTTTTAAGCACAAAGGGACTGTAAAATGTCTCTTTTGGAACTTGGAATAAAAAATCCAGCTGAGCACAACTGAGCTAGCTCCCCAAGACAGAAAGATTCCCGTTGACCTGAATAAGATTCGGGATTACCTTAACAGATGACATTGTACAAGGTGCCTCACAGCAACAAAGCTATAGACCACTGTGACACATTTTAGTCAAGAAATGGGTTCTTTCTACCAGTATCAGTAAGATCCCTGCAAAGCAAAGATGTAACTCTCTCTGCACTGCAGTTTCACAGCTCATTGTAAAGAAAGAAAGCAGTGACATATGCCAAACCCCACCACCTGCTGGGGACCCCTGTGTGTGGTCCCTGAAAGTAAATGGAGATTCCTGCTAAAGGAGTGGTCAAGAATGTTGCAGAGTTCACCAGTGCAGGTTCAGAACCACATAACAGAAACTAATAACTTCCCAATGCTTTGTCTACCGTCCCTCAGTGAAATGTCTGAAATAGAAGGCAGCCTTCTTCCTTTCTCATCCATTTAGGGTGTCTGAGGGACCTGAGTTCCTTCAAGGTCAGCTGGTAATCATCTCTGCTGAGCAGCGACACCTGTGGTTTCCTGCTGGCTGAACAAAGCCACTGAAAGGAACACGCACCCTGTGATGCAAGACAGCAAATAGAACCTGAGCTCTATTGTAGAATTCCAAAGCACCACACAGCTAAAGAAAGGAAGTGTGTTTGGCTACAGATACCTGCAGAGGCCTCGAGAAGTTGACTTCCCCTTAAGGGAGGGTTGTCACAGATAAAAGAGGAAACCTTGTGTTAGCTCATATATTCCCACATTTTGGAACCAACCCACCTGTTGCTATCACCCTCAGAGGCAGGGAAACTAATTCTTTACTAAAGGATCACTTGGAGTGAATGAAATAATTGATATAACAAAAACAGTAGTGCTTATTTTTACAACTCTGAAGCTGTAAATGAAAAATGAGGTGTATAACCATTCTGGGATTTGTGATTACCCTTAAGAACAGAGAGACAGAAAGATAGGAAAAGAGACAAAGAGATAGCAGAAAAAGTTAATATAATTTATGTTGTACAAGATGCTATTAAAACAAAAAGGTTTTAATGGTTTTAAACACTCTAGAAAACAGGTGTTTGAGACTCAAAATCTTATTCTTAAGAAAGCCAAATGCATGACATTTGTTTTCAGAAGCATATGATAGATCATGTTTGTTCAATACTGTTCTTTCTTGGGAACTAGTTTCACTGTAAGGATGGTGAAAGGTGTTTTCGAGATCCTTCTCGATAATCTTAAAAACCCCCAAAAATAATTAGCAAATTCCTCTGTAAGGAATGTCAGAAGAATTACTGTCAGGTGTCCTTCATAAATTGAAGTCATTTATCTTTCCATTAAGCTCTGCAAATGAAAGTACCTCACAATACATATGAAATAATCTGTCAGTAACAGCATAATATTGATTTTGTGTCAATTACAAGTAGGAATTCTTTGTAAAACGTTATTAAGACAATGTTTCCTCCTTGTAATACTTCCATTACTGTAGGCAAGAATCAAGATATATTCATAAGGTGACCATTTATGTCTGCAATTATGAAGATAACTGTGTTTTAGACATATTTTTAAACAACCTTTTGATGAAAAAATTGAAAACAACAAGGAGCCACTTGTCCTGGTCATGAACCTTACCAATAATACATTCTTAGTGCAAAACATGTCAGTGCACTTAGAGAATTATTATACAACTCCTTCACAGATACTATGATAGATAAAACATTTTATCTAATTGACAAAACATTGATACCAGACATTCCTAAAACAATACCATCTTCTTTTTAAACATACTCGTTTTCTGTCAAGACCACTGTTGCCATTAGTTACCAACGTACCCGCAGTTTGTTATCAATGGGCTTTCGAAAAACAGAGAACAAAATGGGCACATTCTTCAGAGGCACTAAATTTCTTACAGTTTCTTAAGATTTCTCAATGTATTTTTGCTAATACTGAAGATCTCAAATCTTTGTTTGGTTAGTGACATGGTAAGAATGACTTATCCAAAGAATAAGTAAAACCTAATCTCTCATAATCTCCAAAAGTAAACCAGATTCTACTTACAAGCAATGTGAACATCAGAAGGGAAGGATGCAAATAAACATTATTACTCAAACTTGCAGTTTATGTTACCTGTTTAAACACTTGTATATATGCTTAATTTCATGACAGAAGGAACAGGTTGCAGAAGAGAAAAACAAAAATCCCCTGATAAACAAACACTTGGATTATATAGGTGTAATGTATACGATGTCTTCTGCAAGAGCATGAATCATACATGCATTTTATACCACACACTGCAACACTTAGTTGACTCCTTCTTGGCTGAGCAACATAATTATTCTTATAGACACACTTCCAGAGCAATACAATTTTTAGGTTCAGAAATATTTTGGTGCTGTCTTGCAAATAGATGGCATTAATTGACTTACATGTATCCAACTACCAAGTGCTGAAGTTGTGTTCCCAAAGAGATGCCCTTTGTAGCTTTTTTGTGCCTTTAGGTTGAGATTTGATTGCAGCAGCGGGAACAACAGCAGATCTTCAAGCTGTAATCATATTTTTCAGCAGTGTGCATCACTTATTAACTTTTATTTGATTTCCCTCTGGCACCCACAGCTCAACAAATGTTATCTTCTTGTTCAGTTTTGTTGTGATCACAAACCTGGCAATAAGTGCTGTAGCTGAGATTCTCACTAAATAAACAAACCCTACGACTGTGCTTTAGCTGCTCAGGTGCAGTGAGTGTCCTGTCCTGTGTCAGAGCTCCAAGCTCAGAAACCATAAGGGCTGAAAGAACCTATCCTGCTGGTTGTAAGCCACTCAAAGGAGAAAAAGGAACTCTTAATCTGTGAATCATAACAGAATTTGCATTTATATGACATCTCTTGGTGCATGTTACAAAAGTCCTTTATCCTCAAAGGACTTTTTTGATACCTTCTAGCTGAGGATTTTGTTTGTTGCGTTTTGTTTTGTAGAAGAAATGTGTGAGCCTGTATTAAAACAATTATAGTGGCTTGGAAATATTAATTTCTTCTTGGATAATATCCAAAATACATTAATTATCTGCCTTTTCTTTTTCTCATTAGTGTGCAAGAATGCAAGGCAGGTTCATTACCTGGACAGATAGATAAGATTTGCAAATGCAACTAGCATTTCATTAACCAAATTTCTGGACAGATAATATAAAATTAATATGAACCTGATTTTCAGGGAATAAAAGGTTTTCAGATGGAATCGCCTAAAAATCAAATAATTCTTAGAAATTCTGACCTTCCAAGTGAATTGGAAAAAATCAAGAAATACTTTATTGAATTCATTTGGATTTTTTTTCTACTCAGAAAATGCCTCAGAAAAGGTTTTTCTTTCATTAAAGCTTCTTTGTTAGTTAAATTCATTGAGTGTTTTTTGCTAGCTCTTTTAAATCTGTGGATGTATTTAGGAACAGTTCAATATTAACATTATTTTTTAAAACATAGTTAAAATATTGAATAATTTGGTATAAACTATTTGAAGAATATGAAATACTTTATTTCCACTTTCAAGATCAATCCACTATCCAGCTGCTGGTCCATAAAGATGTTTAGAATGTAAAATTTCTAAGGAGAAGGACTAGAGAAGTACCCAGACTGTCACACGCTTTCCTCTTTAAGTCACGCAGGAACTAACTGATGCATAACCCAGAAGAGTGAAATAAACACTGTGAATTTGAAAAGGCTTGGGTTGAAACACATGTAAAAATAATGTTCTGAATAACTGAAACTCTTCCTAGAGATGTTCCAAAAGGACCCACATGAAATCATTTAATAAAATGATTCCTTATCCAGTTCAAAGACGTGGTATTCTCACATACTACTCCATAAATTACTCCATAAATAGAGATTGGAAGCAACCAGGCTTTTTTTTCCCCATGTAAATGATGGACTTTCTGTTATTATTGACCTCACATGCATTACCTCCTTCTCCCCTCCTTCCTTCCTTTTCCAAAAAGAAAAAAAAAAAAAAAAAGTTGAAGCCAGTATGTTTTACTGTATGAAAAGAGGTGAGGTTCAGGCTCCACCTGGTGCCCTGAGTAAGACTTCAGAAATACCACAAAAATCCAAATAAGAGTTACATTAGAACTATATCATCTTTTTTGGAGCTATTCTTCCCATACTTTCTACATACAATGGAAAGAAACCCACCAAAAGCATCATGGTTTCAAAGACAACCCTCTGCCTTGAACCCCAAATTAAGATACACTTAAGCAAAGATATCTGCTGTGCAGTTTTTGTGTTTTGTTTATTTCATTTCAGTAGGAAATTAAAATATATAACAAAATATGAAAAAATAAATAACAATGTGATGGGAACACTGCAGCTGATTTTTCCTTACTGAAAGCTGAAGGTTTAGATTAAAAATTTGTGAGTACATGTCAAACCCTTTGCGTTAGTTTTGAAATCGTTTTTTGTACTACTACGTTGCAATACCACATATTCCAGCACTGAAGACTGCATGTGACTGAAAAAACATGATGCAATTGTTATCAAATTTTCAATCAATAACTAATAACTATACCAGGAATAGCATTTACCCTAAAACATTTACATGGCACTTGCTTTAATGTTAACTGAGTTCAAAGTGTTTGAGTTTATCACACCTGTTGAGGAAGAGGGTAATTGCCTGTATCCAGAGGTGAGAAATGGTTTCCCAGGCTGCCCCCAGGAGAATATATCGGGCTCATTATTAAATAAATAACACCAGAACTAAGCAGTGAGTAATTTTTGAGTTCCAATCCAGGAGTGTCTGAGCCTGGAATGAGGAGATTGGAGACTATCTTTCAAGCCAAAGTCCCCTGAGGCAGAATGAATAGCAAAAGGGTTAATTCCAAATAGGTCAGTCTAGCTTTTCAGTCAAAGCACTCGTTATAACTTTTCCGATTCTGCTAAGGGATGTACACAAAACACCGCATTTTCTTGAGCAGCTCTAAGGCAATTAGGAAATCAATGATTGTATCAGAAAGTCTCCTGCCACAGAGTTAACCTCACAGCTGCACCAAACTTTCAAAAGGGATTCAAAGCAACTGTGTGGAAAAGAGGCTTTGTCTAAGTTCTCTCTGTTCTTAAAAATAGATCTGATACTGTGCTTTCTGTGTTCCAGCACTAGGGCCAAGAAAAAGCTGACAGAACCTCAGTAATATCAGACTTCTATATGCCTCTTTTTTTCTCTGTCTCCTCTTTTTTATCTTTAACGGTTAGAGGAGTGAAGGAAGAAAATTTTAAGCACAAGGAAAGGGTTTTATACTCCTTTTGAAATGTGTATCCTTTAAACCCTGGTGATAAATAGATGAGTTGTACCCACAGTTGTCAAAAATACTCTAATTTCTATAATATTTTTTACCTGGTTTATTTAGATGGGACTAAAATTGATTATAAAACTACAGTTGTAGGACAGATTTTAAATTAGGTATGTTGATAAGATTAGTGCTTATTTAGGCATAAATTGTGCTGCATATCCAGTAAAGTTTTAAAAATCAGCTGATGGTACTTGCAGTTCCACAGCTCCAAAACAAAAGACACTTCCAAATCCATAACTACTGTATTGATTAAGGGTCTTACTACAGAATGGAAAGAACTTTCTCTGAAATAGGGTGAGCTGTTTTCAGTAGTGTTAGCAATTGTGGTAGTAACCATTTCCCTTTCAGAGATTCAGAGGACTCTGGTGTCTGATAGATAGCAAGGCCAGTCAACCTTCAGCAACCAGTATTGCCTTTCATGGCAAAGAAAAAGCAAAGTCAGGAAAGAAGCAGTATTTTTCCCTTTTATATTTCTCACACAAAAATTGCCAACTCTCTCACCTGATCAACAAAAGAAAGCAATAAAATAATACAATAAAGCTCAGCACTTCCTATTTCTCTGGTGGTATTTGACCTGAGGCAAGTCAATTTGTTCTGACTATGGTTCAGTTCTACCTATTAGTTAAAATTTACCATAAATAGGGCAAACTCTGCTTGAAAAGAAAACTCTGGAGCAAAGAAGTGTATAAATGACAGGTCTTGTGTCATTGTGGAGGCTCTGGTTTAAACCTGAATCCCAGCTCTTCAGTGCTCAGTGCTGTGAGCTTATCTCCAAGTGCTGAACACATAAAATGTTCCCACTCAGGAATGGGCAATCCAGAGGAAAAATCGTAGTACAGATGTGGCAGAGAAGGGAGGGTGGCCCACTTGAGCATTTATGATTTCTGTGAGTACCTGATAAAAGGGATAGATTGCTCCTTGCAGAGCAGGAGGATTCCCTACTGTTTTTTTCTAGTAAGGAAAGTAAATATCTACGGAAAAACTCTTTTCTTAACATATTTTTATTCCAAACTACTTGGTTCCTGAGGAAAAGAGACTTGCCTGTATGTTACTCTGCATTTTGTGGAATCACTGTGTATGAACACTGAATTTCATTTCTCCCAGAAAAATTCCATTCTGCCAATACTTTTTAATTTCATTTCTGCTGCTACTACTTTGTGTTTTGAATTACAACTACTAGACTGTTCTTATCTAATCATTTCCATGTTACCACTGGAGCACAAAATTTACCATTCTCAGTATAGAAGTAGAGAATGAGGGGCTGATCAATTCATGGCTGATTATTGGATAATGAATTACAGGAATAATTTAAAATGATGATATTAAATATAAGTATTTTATGTTAGGGTTCCAAGCAAAATGCAAGTTAATAAACTTTTTGAAAATCCAGGATGGTTTACTTACTCTTATAAATCAGGATATCTTTGCAGCAAATACTAAACTCTGGTATATTTCCCATTAGCATTGATTTTATTTCTGACTTTACATTAAAACTGCTGTCTTTTCTTAATCCAATTCACTGTCTCCAACAAAGCCTGAAATCAGCAAAACCATTAAGAACATGCCCAAAGTTCAAAATCTGTTATTTTTAACAAGACATTGCCCCACTGTTATCATTTGCAGGATTTTTATCCAAATATCACGTTGAAGAATTGTGAGCTTTTCCTTCAGATACCTTTTATTGTATTACTGCAAGTGATTTCCATTATAAATATAAAGCAAGAGAAAACAACAGACACATGATTTTTTTTAATTGTACCTCAGAGCTGGTAACCAAAAAGTTTTCTTTGGAAATGTAACAGAGTACTCCAAAGAAAGCTCTATTAAAAGACAGATTAAAGGAACATTCCTTTTCTCTATTCAAGAAAGGAACATAAAGTGAGCTACAGCTCCAGAAACACCATTTTGCTCTGAAGTTAAACAGGCCCAGTCTTCAACATGAGGACAGTTTTAAATTCTAAAGTAAAAATTGGATGCTATTTGAAAAACTGCCTCTTTTTACCCCTAAAAAGCAAATAAGAAGCGAAAAAACCTTCAAAAACATACAACACAAGTTAGTTTGTAACACTGATTATGCAAAACTGAAAATAATTATTTAGTCTGTAATTTGTGTAGAAAAAGATTTCTGAAACTTAAAATATTCACTATAAGGTCAGTTTGGTGCAGAACAAACATCTATTCATTAACTCATAGTTTTCATAGATGAAAGTACATTAAGAACATATTTTGGTATGATTAAGACATCTCTGAAACTGAAATATTGTTTTGGTAGATAAACACATCTGTCCATCTTGGAAAGACAATCATAAAAAGTATTTTAAGTGTCAGAACAACTTAAAAGTAGAATAACTTGCGTGTTAGGTTTTTTATTTTTCTAAGCTTTGAAAAGGATTTCAGGAAATTGAAGTGGACAAAAGGAAAGAGCTAAAATCTGATAAGATGGTAGAATAAGATTATCCAAAGAGATGCTTGGATGTAAACAGGAAACAAATTTTTAATATTAAAAGTTCTGCTATATTTTGAATGCCAGAGGAAATAGGAAAGAATGGTTTTGAATCAATGTGTTCCATTCTTTGTACAGATAAGTATGATTTAATCTGGAAATATATTAATGAAGGATATTAAACAAGATTAGTAAAACAGAGGAAAAGAAAAGAAGAAAGATTATTAATGCAACAGGTAGGTGAAAAAGGCAGTTGTTTTCTTCCTTTCTCCTTGTTTACAGCTGAAATCTCTGCTTTTTGACAACTTTAACTACCAGCAACACTGTGATATCTTTCTTCTTAGGTTTCTTAGTAATTTATTAAATAAGACATTTCATTTGGAATTAGGATTTTCACTAGCAGATAATAATCAATGTGAATAAAATATAAGAACATAGCCCTTCATCAGAGAATGAAGACATCAAAAAACTTCATCAAGTTAGACAGTAAAATGCATTTTCATTTCTGAATGTTATGACAGGATAAGAACATATGTAGTAATTACTATTTAATATCTCTCAGGAGAATTTATTTCTAAAGTAAGTTAAAAAGAAATTGCACTTGAAAAGAGTTCGCTTATTTAAATCAAAATTATTTGTATTTGACATGGAGAGCACTTTCTTTAATATCTACTTAGAAAATACTAATTTTCAGGTTTCATTAATTCATGAAATTTTTTGTTGCTCTCAGTTTAAATTGTCAGTTCATATATCCTGAGTTTCTTGAATTCCAAGAAGTATTTCCCAGTAAAAGTTAACAGCAAAGAGATGAGAATAAGCCTCCTGTCCTCATAATTTTAAATGTCCTCATTCTTTATAATAAGAATTGGTATGGTAATGTTGTTCATAAAGATAGAAAACTTTTTCAATTTATGCAATTTAACTCAGCTGAAACCTGAGCAATCCAAGATGTTACATACAAAAAAATATAACTGAGAAATACATGAATGTTTTTATTTATGAATCATAAGTAATTTAAAAATACTTTGCACTTTTATGAATTCCAATATTTCATTTTATAATTTCCTTAAACAGCATAAAAAAAATAACTAGAGCTAAGTAACATTAGGTGTAAATATACTTTCTTCTTCAGTTGTTGTGTTAAGGTGATACCATTTCCCACTCCTATTCAGCACCCAAAATTGTATACTGGTTAGTTGTTGTACAAACTATTTTCCAAAAAATGAAAATATTTTTGCCCCACAGAATTTATTTGATATCTCCAGAAGCAATGAAGGGCAGAACAGAAGCTATAATCAAGACAAAAAGTAAAATATTCTCCAGATAATCCAGACTTCCAATTGTACTGGAAATCGCACAAACCCAAATGAGACAGTGCTGATAACTGTGTGAAATCAAATCAGTTTTTATCATCCCAGACATTTTTAACATGAGGTTCAGTCAGTGGTATCACACCATACCATTCTCCAGGAGCACAGGAGCTCTGGGATGACTCTGAGGACTCATGGATGTGGGACATCTTGTAGGAGCTGCAGGCTCGCGTCCCATCACGCCTCGCAGCAGTTGCCAAGTGCTGTGCTCTGCAGCCAGGTGGTACCTCTCTGGACCTCACTCAGATAATTCAAAGGTAATGAAAGGAAGAACTGTGTCTGGTAATATTTCTGTGGTGTCAGAGAAACTTGTCTAAGCTGTACTTCCTCATCATGCTGATGCAGAACCCTGGTAATTTTCCAATATGAATCAAGCTCCATTCATTTCTTCAAGGTTCAGTTGGTACAATATCCAGAGACTTGAGATGGGTCTAACTGGGTCCAGAAATGCCTTTCAGTTGTTAAGTCAGCTTTATTGGACAATCGTCTTTGAACTAAACATTTGAAACATTTTTTTGTTATGGAAGATTCCTATAATATAAAAGATATTATAAAAAAATAAAACTGTACCTTTTGTGTACTCACAAATAGATCTATTTTTTCCATGCTTATTTTCAGACTATTAGCTCAATTATTTTCTAGGTTGCTGAAAACTTTGCACAGTCCCCGTTTTCCCCTAAAAAATACCATATTTCTATTTCCCTGATGAGACCTGTGTAGCTGTTCCGTGCTTCTTTCAGCAGTGTGTCTGCTCTTACATGTGATACATCAAGCCAATAAAAGTAGGGCTTGGTTAGCAGAAGTGACATGCAGCCAAAACTGGTGTCATGAAAAAAAAAAAAAGATAATACAACTGAACATGACATTCTAAACTAGAGAGAGAGCTTAAATATGAAGTGGCTGATGTAATAGCAATACACAATAATTCTTTGAAAACAGTTTCTATTCTGGAAGATGAGAAGTTTCCATATCTCTTTTTTAGGGGTTTTGGGATTATTTTGGAAAGTTTAGACAGCTAGGTGCCCCATGTGTAAAAAGTTACTTAGCAAATCTTCTTCATCCTGACCAAACTAAAGAGAAAAAGAATGAAAAAAGTTAACTTGGAAAAGAGAGATATGTTAAGACTGCTTGTTTCCCTTGCTCTAAGGGAAAATTGTATTGCTAATCTGTTACAAAACTGAATGAACTGAGAAAAAGTGGATAAAGCAGAAAAAGTTTCTGTAATTTATGATGTACAAGATTCTATGAAAAGAAAAAAAAAGGTTATAATGGTTTGAAACTACCAAGAAAACAAAGCTAAGGCTTTATATTGAATGTCAAAATACTGTTATTAAGAAGATCAAACCCATGACATTTATTGTCAGATTCAAATGATATGATCATATTTGTTCAGTGTTGCTCCCTCCTGTGAATTGAGGATGGTCAAAGGAACCTTCAATATCCTTCCTAATAATCTTAAAAAGGCAAAACATAACTAGAAAATTCCTCTGTGAGGAATGTCAGAGAAATTACTGTAAGGTGTCCTTCATTAAGAGGCAAAAGCACCACAGCATTACTTGAGATAACATCTGATAAATATTCATTGAAGAATTAAATGCACAAAGCTGTCATCAGATCTTCACCAGCATTGATTTTATATATTCATTATACAGACTCATATTTCTGAGTCGCTGTATTACACTTGACTATATGTAACATGAAAAGGCAAAAAACATTTTCATCTCTCTGGGCAGTGTAGGGGTATAGGAGAAGAGAGAACTCCTGTTGTTACCCTGTCATCCTAAACAGAGAGAAATATTATTGCTGATGCTTGGAAGAGCAGAATCCACACATTGCTTTTCCTCCTCTGGAAGTGAGAAGAGTCTGGCCTCACTGCCACGTAAAAGGAAATAAAATGTGACTGGACACACAGGCAATTTATGGGGTGTCCTATATTGCCATTAGTGCTCATGACAGCAGGATGGCCAGGAGGGAGGGACAGGCTTTAAACTGAAGGATTTGAGGGGCAGAGTCCAAAATGGAATACTTGTGCCTTCACATCCAACTGGGGAATAAGTCAGGCCAACCAGAGCAGCCACAAACATTCTCCAGCTGCTTTACAAGGTAAGAACCAGAAGGACAACCACCTAAGGGGTGTGTAGAACCTCTTGCATTCCTCCTGGGAAACCTGCATGCTCAGTCACCTCTCTGAAATGCCTGTAAACCAACACAAACAGCATAGGGAGTACACAGGAAGAATTAGAGAACTGTACGCAGTTGCAGCAACATGATCTCATTGTAGTTATTGCAATTTTGTGTCACTCCAGTTTTCAAAAAGGGCAAGAAGGAGGACCAGGGAACTACAGGCCAGTCAGTTTCACCAGAATCCCTGGAAAGCTGAAGGAACAGCTCATCCTGGGTGTCATCTCTAAGCATTTGGAGGAAAAGAAAGTTGTCAGGATTAGTCAATATGGATTCACTGGGAGGAAATACTTGACCAATCTGATATCCTTCTGTGATGGCATGACTGTCTGGGTAGATGAGATGAGAACGGTGAATGTTGTGTCCCTTGACCTCATCAAGCCCCTTGACACTGTGCCCCATAACATCCTCAGAGGAAAGCTCAGGAAATGAGGTTTGGATGAGTGGAGAGTGAGGTGGATTGAGAACTGTCTGACTGACATTGCTCCGAGGGCTGTGATCAGTGGCACAGGGTCTGCTTGGAGGCAGCAGTGTTCCCCAGGGGTCACTGCTGGGACCAGACTCATTCGACCTGGCTGAAGGGACAGAATGTACCCTCAGCAAGTCTGCTGAGGATACACAACTGGGAGGAGTGGATGATCCACCAGAGGCTGTGCTGCCGTTCAGCCAGACCGGGGCAGGCTGAAGAGGTGGGTAGAGAGGAACCTCACGGAGCCCAGCAAAGGCAAGTGTGGGATCCTGCACAGAGGGAGGGATATCCCCAGGTTACCCGTACTAGTAGAAATTGGGGCCTGACCTGCGGGAGAGCAGCTCTGTGGATAAGGACCTGGAGGTCCTGGTGTCAAGAAGTTGTCCATGATCCCGCTGTGTGCCCTGGTGGCCAAGAAGGTCAGTGGTGTCCTGGGGTGCACTGGGAAGAGCATTGCCAGCAGGGCGAGGGAGGTGATCCTGCCCCTCAGCCCTGGTGAGGCACATCTGGAGTTCTGTGTCCAGTTCTGGGCTCCCCAGTTCAAGAAAGACAAGAAACTACTGAAGAGGGTCCAAGGAGGGCTATGAAGATGATCAGGGGACTGGGGCAACTCTCTTATGATGAAAGGCTGAGCAAGATGGGCCTCTTCAGCCTGGAGAAAAGCTGACTGAGAGGGGATCTTATCAATGCCTACAAATATCTTAAGAGGAGGAGTCAAGAGTATGGGACTGGACTCCTCTGTGGTGACCAGTGACAGGACAAGAAACAACGAGCACAAACTAAACCGCAGGAAATTCCAGTTTAATGCGAGGAAAATTTTTAATGTGAGGGTGACAGAACACTGGAATGGGCTGCCCAGAGAGGCTGTGCAGTCTCTTCCTCTGGAGATATTCCAAACCCCCTGTATACAATTCTGTCCAAGTTGCTTTAGGTGGTTCTACTTTAGTGTGAGCATTGGACTAGATGAGGTCCAGATATCCCTGACAACCCCAGCCATTCTGAGGTTCTGTGATTCGTGCTTCAGGCTCATTTAGCACTAGCCAGAGTGAAACCTGTGTACACAAACTCCCATCCCTCTCTGCAAAGTCACATCATGCCTAAACACACTTTTCAATGAGTCCAAAGTGCTATTTGCACTAAGACAGAAATTTCTAAATTGTGGTTTTCATTAGAAGACCAGTGTCAAAATCCTGTCTAAATTACAGATCAATTGAAACAGGAATTCAAAATGCAACTGCTGATAGACCCAAAGTCTTTTCTATGTCACTCCCAAAATCCACACGTAACGCACAGCAGACACAGCTGTATATATCGCTTCAATTCTGTATCTCTGCTAAGTAAATTACAGCAAGAGGGAAAACCAAATCTCACTTAAACTGAAAAGAAGGAAACAAATTTGGCAGGAAAATCCTACTTGATTTCAATTACTTAAAGATTATTTATGCTTGTCTTTCTATTTCACATTATTATTCATATCTGCTTTACCTTGTTTTTACTTTCTGAGCTCTGCACACTAATTATTTTTTTGTCCTAGCAGAATGTAAGGAAATCTCTCAGGAGTTCAAAAGGCCAATAAAGCAACCAGTCAATGCTGTTCAGCTTCTTAAACTCTTTAATCCCTGTGAGAATTTTTCTTGAGAAAGATTTACAAGATAAAGTCAGCAGCAACTAGTTTCCAAAGTGTTTCCTTTTCCAAGTGGTTCACATAGTGCAATCTCTGGAAAATATCTGAGTCTTAATACTTCCATTTTTAGGGCATAAATTTTTCCTAGGCGAGTCGGGTTTTTTTGTTTGTTTGGTTTTGGTTTTGTGGTGGGGTTTTTTGGTGTTTTTTTTGGTGGTTTTTTTTTGGTTTTTTTTTTTTTTTTTTGTAAGGGGAAAGATAGAACATTTTGTAGAATCAAGGAATCATGGAATGATTTGGTTGGAAGGGACCTTAAAAATCATCTCATTCCAGTCCCCTTGCTGTGGGCAGGGACACCTTTCACTAGATCAGGTTTCTTCATCCAGCCTGGCCTTGAACACTTCCAGGGATGGGGCATCCACAGCTTCTCTGGGCAACCTGTTCCAGTGTCTCACCACTCTCATAGGGAAGAATTTATTCTGTAATTTCCCCAAATTACAGCTGTTTGATGCTGCTGAGAGATTCAAAATGTCTCAGTAAACCTAGATATGATTAGTGATCTTTAGATAATGTTAGCAAAAGAGAATATTGTGTTGTTTTATAATCTTTTATGAATCTTTTTATGAAGTAGATGTTTTTAATACATGAATGTGCATATACTGTATTATGAAGAGCCTGTCAAGAATTTGAGACTTAAAAAGTACATCCAGGAATAAGACTGAAAATAAGAACTTTCCATTCAAATAGATATTCAGACACTCACAATGAACTGGAAATGGCATACATTTAATAACTCCTAGTTATGCTCATATCACAACGAATACTTAGGTGGGAACTGAAGCTGAAAAGTCTCACCCACTGGGATTCCCATTGAGATCACACACATGCAATCAGAAAAATGCATAAGCATTTCTAGATAAATTATACATGAATCTGAATAAGCAATTAACATCTTGATTTGATCTGCTCAATTTGAGGATCAAAAATATCAGAGCACATCTTATGACACAGGAAAATCACTGCTGTGTTTCTACAGAGAGAGAGAAAAGTTAAAGTCAGAGAAAATACAGAAGGATGCAAGTCCCTATACCAAATTCTTCAGTGAGTTTTCAAAGTTGTTTTCTAACACAGGGAAAAACTTTTCTTTTAAGGTTTAAGATGAAGAGTCAACTAAATAAACACTGATTTATGTAAGACATTTAAAAGATTAAAAAAAATATGTGTAAATACTTCCTCTGATCACTTCTTTCATACATATTCTTCAACTGAGTCAGATATTTCATAATATAGAATTTGTATTCCTTTATTTCATTTTCACATTTGTGTTATATGTTCAAAGACAAGACTTTGAACACCAAGATTTTCAGTCTTATTCCTGGGCCAATTTAGAATTCTAGAATGGAATAAATATAATGAACTTTACTTTAAAAAGAACTACCAAGCACAACCAAACAATTCAGATGACAGATTTTTTTTGTTCAAGTTTTATCAGATAAATTCAGCTAAACCTTACCATTTTGGATATTGTTGATAGAGTTAAAAGACTTATTTTCTTTCGTGTGACATTAACTACCAAGTGGCTTACAAAAACATCCAAACCTCTCACATTTTTTCACCAGTAATAAATATATGCTAAAGAAATGTAAAATAGTATTTAGGACAGATAGCTGCCTCTCCTTCTTATTCAAAGAAGAGTCACACAGAACTCTGGGCCACAATATATTAAAAGTCTTTTTAAAAAATATATCTATTTTCCCAAAATTTCATTAATCTCAGTGAAGAAGGATTTCCAAGCCTTGTTCTTCTGTGTGGTAGTGCAGAGGTAAAAAAAAAAAGAACTCATAGGTGAACAAACTAACATAACTCTCCTTCTCATGGCATATTCTTAATGCCCCATTCAATTCTTTGCATGTTGTAAAATATTGGTGACCTAACTTAGTCAGGAATTCTTTAGAGAAAAGAGAAGAGGAAGATAGTTCAATTATTGTTTTAATTCAAAGCTAAGTTGAAAGATGACATCATGAAATGTATTTTATCATTACATAGAGTTTGTCTTCTCTAAGTTGGATTGTCAAGCACTGACACAGGTGCTCAGGGAAGTGGCTGAGTCACCATCCTTGGAGGTATTTAAAAAGTGTGTAGATGTAGCATTTAGGGACACAGTTTAGTGGTGGACTTGACAGTGTTTATGGTTAGATCAAATGGTCTTAAAAGTCTTTTCCAACCTAAATGATTCTGCCACTCTGATTCCTTTTGGGATATTTCCATTTTCAGTGGGGCAAGAAGTAGTTCAGTTATGTTTAAACCTTTCTTTTGAACACATCTGCTTTTCCTTTTATCTTGAATGCAATATCCACTCTTATTCCTTTTCATCATCTATGAAGTAGATAGAATATAAAAAATTGTTGTTTTTATTTTATGAACTGAGAAATTAGTAAACTAGAGAATCTTCAATCACTTGCACATTAATACATGTTCGTAGTTCAATTATATTGATGATTGATGCACCATTCAAATAACAGTTTCCTGCCACAAAAGCATTTGCTGCTCAGTGTTTGAATCTGAAGACATTTTGCAAGTCTTACAGCATGTTATCCAAAAGGATTATCTTACACAGGTGGGAAACAAGAGTCTGGTTGACCTTCATGTGAAATCAATTGTTCCAAGTTCCCTGACAGTGCCCAGAGCTGATGACCCTGGAAAGAAATCACTCTCAGAATACTTTTGTAAAGCTTGGAGAGAAAAATAGAAGAAACTGTAGTGAAAGTGCAAATAACACTATATTTCAATTTAGCCAGTAGCTGGACTGTGTAACAATCAAGATTTCCTCATGAGAGAAACTATTAATTCAGTTTAATCCTCTAGGAATTTCTGAAGAATTAAATTTTCAAGGGAAAGTATTTTGGGTCTTTTCAGGCTTTTATTTTGCCAGTCATAAAACAGACTGCATTACAAATCAAGAAAGTTGCTTTGAATATGATATTAAAGGTGCTTCTGGCCATTTCCTTTAAAACACATAAAAATATGACATTACAAAACTTGTATATCTACACAAGGTTGGAGTTTTTTATACCCATAAACCAAAACCTGTAATTTTTTTCAGACCATTCAAAAAAAAAAAAAAAAAAAAAAAAAGGAAAAAAATTCTATAAGATTTACTTTTTGCAATCAAGCATTCTTAGTGCATTAACTGCATATTTTAAGACAGAAATATGACAAAGCTGTTAAAGCTTCACAGATTTTTTAACAGAATAAACATCACAGTTGTCAGAATTTAACATTTATTTTACCATCCACAGTATTTTTAAACAATCTCCTGAGAATATCGCAGTTTTAGCAAAAGACATTTTTATTTGCATTTTAAACAATCGGGAATGGATGACACTAACCCATGAATTCTGGAAAAATTCAGTAGTGGATTTGGAGAACTTCCATCAAACTGTGACTACATTGCACACAGTGCCAGAGATCTGCTAGGCTACCTTAATAACACCCATCAAGACAAGGGAAACTCTGTAGAATATTAGAATACACTATAGGATACCCATTGAGTAGGATCCTATAGAGCAGCCTGGGAACTGCAGGCTGGTGAATCTGGCTTTCCTCTCTTGTAGGATAGAAGGGTTTGTAATCAGGGATATGATCATTGAGGCTGTGGAGGAAGTCTGTCAGGAAAGTAACAGTGTGGCTTTTGCAATGGAAATCCTGTTCATCAGCTCCCTGGCATTGTAAGAGATGTCAGTAACCACACAGACAAGGAGCAATAGGTAGACACAATACATTTGGATTTTGAAAAACCATTGAAGATTTCTGAACTAAAAATCAACAGGAAACTGAGCTACCATGGATTGGAGAAAAGTTACTTCCCTTGTTAGAGATATATTTCTTTTACGTAGATTGAAAATTCCTTAAACAATAGGTAGAAAAGTCCCAGAGATCAAATATTATAATAAGGACAAATCAGGGGTCGGGTCACCACCTTTGGACATGATTTTTTTCAATATCTTTACAATAAGGTTTTTATGCAAATTATTATGCTCTTCCAGGTAGTCAAATGCTTAAAAAATGCCAGTCAAATGGCAAATAGCAGAGGATCTCAGAGAATGGAACAGGGGAGCAAAAAACTGGCAAGCAAGCTATAGTGTAGATGGAGGTAAGGTAACACATGTAACGAAATTATTCTAAAACACATCTATGTGGTACTGAACTCAGAACTGACAGTCTTAGCTCTGGAAAATGATCTGTCAGTTGTCTGAAATAATCTGCTCAGTGCTCAGTGGCAGCCAAAAGAGCCAACAAAATGTTAGGTATCATCAGGAAGGATACTGAGGACGTGACAGATGGTGTCATTTTGCTGCTATATAAAGCCTTGGTACACTGACTTCTTGAACACTGCGCACCATTCTGGCCCCTGTTACTCAAAGTCTTGTAATTAGCAAAAGGGAACATGCCATGTATACAGAGCCAAGAATACATGTTTGCTCAAGTGCTGTTTTAACAGTCTAAACATCCAAATTACCTAATTAATGCAGGAAAGCCTCATTAGTAGTATGGCTGAAACTGTCAGACAAAAGTCCCTTCCTATCACCTACCTCTTTTCTCTGGTGTTATGCTTACTCTTCCAATGCAATTTAAGTGTTAATCTCAACAGTTTCAGTCTTGTTTTTGGAAAAAATGGAGTGGGGAAGGTCTACATCAAGGCATCAGCTTCCTGAGTTCTTCAGTGGGAGGCATGTGATTTTCCTAGGAGATGGTTCTTCTTCTTCTGAATTGGATTTCTTGGGGTTGTTTGAATGTACAACCTGCTCTCTTATCACTGTGGGTCTGGCCATGTGCCTGATAAAGACCAAGAGGGCAGTCCAGAAAGTCATCTTTATTAATCCAGCCATGTGAAACACATTAGTTTTCACAGGTTGCTTGGAAGTAGGCTGGTCAGTTCTTCCATAGTTTCATTTAATATGCTGAAGATATTGTTCAGGTTCCAACTACCTTTCACTAGGATTATATCTCAAATGTTCTAATCCTTGTTCTAGGCACGGGGATCCAAGCAACATTTATCTTTAATTATTTAATGAGTAATTTTAAAATTGCATTAAGGGGATAATTTCTTAATTTAAAGGTATTAAGATGCAAATAAGCCCCACTCTTGATTTAAAACCCAACAGATTCTCAGCTAGGGACATATAAGATATATGCCAATCCATTGGCATATTCCAATTGCTTATTTATTTTTTACTGTCCTTTGGGCTGCTGGTTGTTTATTTGTTTTGTTTGTTTTCTCCCTTTAATTGGACTAGTGAAATTGGGATTGTTTTGTATAAAGTAGCAAGGATTTCAAAAGTTAGATATATTTCCTTAGCTATTCAAAACTAAGGAGATGCCCAGAACCTGAAGACAATGTGGCACATCAATTGCCAGTAATGTTAGAGTCCAACATGAGAACACACAAATGTCCCCATAAACTGGAACCTTAATGCCTAGGTAACTAATATTAACTATTTTTATTAAAAAAAAAAAAAAAATGCTTACAAAAAAAACTCATATCACATTTAATGTGATGGTTCCAGTTTCATAGACCTTCTGCACCCAGAAAATATTCACCACTTTACACTCAATCCTGGGTGCATAAACTGGCTTTTAGAAACTATTCCAAGAATTCATAAGTAGTGCCTTTAATGCTCTGGTAGAGCAGTCCCTGAGTGAAGCTTGCACAACTTTACATAGCTGAGGCAGTTCAAGGAAGATTAGCAAATGGCCTTGATCCCACAATTTGCAGTTTCAGGCTGAAAGGATCAAAATCAATGGCACCTTGTTACAGTGCAGCTTCAGCAGCCTCAGCACTGCTATTAAACGCCTACTTCATTTCAGCCCAGTTTTAGGGCCTTACTTCACTCCCTTCTTGATCACCTTTCTGAAGGGGAAGGGGGAAACCAGCTGGGATTGGCGATGTTTATTCAGTGCTTCATGCTGTATTTCACTAATTTGTTCTATAAAACACAGAATGAAACTTGTTCATCAGTAATTGAGATAGATCAAATGGCAAGGACAACAAATTGATCCACCCAGGAATCTGATTCATCACTTTGCTGTTGTAGAGGTTACAATGTGCACTTATTTATCCAGCCAGCCGGTGAGCAGATAAAACTGTCATGGGAAAACCTTGGGGCTGGACAAACAGCAGGCAATCTAGTTACTTGTTTAATCTTGTCAATGTCTTTCCTTCATCTTTTTTTAAAGATGTGGCAAGCATTATGTTATAAACAAGTGCTGCATATATTGAGACCTCAATTTCTCAAAGATATGAGGATGCTCCCAGTTCTATTTATGAGAGAAGATTGTAACACTTTAATGAGCATATGAGGCAGAAAAAGCTGTGATCACATTTCCCTGTCCAGGGTTCTGCTATGAAAAAAATTCAGACAGCGCTGTGATAAGGAGATTCTGTGACCTTTTGAAGGTAAAATGTCACAAACCAGATCACGGTGATAAATAGTTAAAATTATCCTATTTATAACAATAGCAGACTGAATGTGATCTGTTGACAGTTAGAACTCCTTATATCGTATGTTTATAAACATACACACCCAAAAAGAAACCTCACTGAAAGACTGAAGATAGAAGCAAACTTTATGACAGTTCCTCTGCAAGTCAAGCAGTTTCATGAGCACCAGGACTAATGAAGCCTGGGTTCCTATAGATTTGTGTCTCAGGGTTGATTTGTGAGCCCTGACTGATGAGTTCCTTGCAGCAGGGACACATTAAGGAGCTCTGCTGGAGTGGATTCTTTCTGGTCTCATAAAGACTGAATTGCTGCCACAAGCTCTGCCTTAGTTGGGCAAATAAGTGAAAACATACATAAATCATCCCTCTTGGGTCACTTCTAGACCCAAAACTTGTGAAAGCTTAATATCAGTGAGACCTCTGCATATTTCTGACAGCTTGCTTGAACTAAATTACTGAGTTTAAGAGTTAGGTGGTGGAGAATGGAGGGATAAAGATATAGACAGATGCTTTTCCACACCTGCACATGAATATATTGCAATCAAAATCAGTAAAACCATACCAATACTTCATTTTTATTTAAATATGTACTTATGCCAAATAAATTGATTAATCCTATGCAATGTGAGCTGTTCTACTAAATTTAATGTGCTCCACTCTTTCCAGTTAAGCAGCAGCAATATACTGACTGTTCCAGTGGTACAACTGCATGAGACAATTTAGGTTTCATTTCATGACATATTTCTCTCAAAATTTGAAATAGATTCTCTTACTCATATAAAAAGAAAATTCCAAATTGTTTTATCAGGTGAGATAGGTATGTTCAAAAGCAAAAAAAAAAAAAAATCAATGTACTGTCTGGCACTAACAAGTTCTGCTTTTGAAAAATCACCTCTTCAGAGGAGTGTGATCACAGAGGACTCTTAACCTACAGTATTGGTGGGGAAAAAATGAAAATGCTGCAGAACTTTTACATATTTGTGGAACTGTACAATTTTAGCATATGGAAAGGTTGTGTTCATTATTTATTACTCATGTGTTGAAATGTAAAAGAAAAAGAATCATGTTTGATTTTTTTTTTTCTTCATTGTTCAGGAGGGATAAAGAATGCTTTAGTGGAGGAGGAGGAGGTGTTTATTTTTAGCTTAGAAATTAATTCATAAAACAAAACAAAAATCCACCTGGAGAATGGATGTCCTGAAGTCTTTATATTGAAAGTGCTATTTTCCCATTTTTCCTTAAAATTCTGAAAACTCAGTCATCTCCTAAGATAATTCTTTATATGAACACATCTGCCCATTCCTGGCCTCCCTCCCAATACAGGTGCCTTTGTAACTGATTTCTGTTTGTCCCTTGTTCAGGCACTTATTCCTGAGCTACACAGATTTCCAGTCTCATTTTTAGCTAATAAAACCTTGATTAAGAGCTGACTAGCCACTTGAAGAATTCACAAAATTTAATTAATTGGGTCTTTCGTATATGTGATAAAAATGAGACTACATTCTATTCATGTTGTTTCCTTTGTAGAGAATATGGTGATTTTTCTATACCGTATCAAATGCAACACTGCTAATTTGCTGTATGAGAGACAATTTGGAATCTCACAAGCAGAAATTCATGCTCAAAAGGAAAAGCTCTATAATTAAGTTCTATTTCTGATCTGTTAAACCACTTCAGGAAGGAGAAAACATCACCCCATCATCAATTTCAGCAAATTCGTTGTGTGACTCTACTGATAAAGAATAAACACAATGGTATAAACACCACTTGCAGAATAGCAATGTATCTTTGATCCCATGAGGAAACCCAGTGATTTTTAAAGGCTTTCCTTATCTTCAAAATATTTTTTCTGTCCTAAAAAACAGGTCAAATGAATATAAATCTTCACAGATTTGACTGCCAAGTGAATTTTTTTTTCTCCTCAGTGATAGTCAACTGGTCAATAATAATTTGTTACATATTTTCTTGTTTTTCTGGGTTTGATTAAGTTATTTTACTCTAGCATGAGGCTTTCTGGAAACAATTACATAGGAACCAGAGGAGGTGATTTTAATTTTCGTGCTCTGGGCTTGCATAATGTTTTCATTATGATTTATTCTAATTGAATAAGAAGCCATAAATCTACCCTTCAAAGGAGCCACAGTCTTTGCAGATTGATAATTATAACTCTTGTCTGTCAGATGTATCTTAACATCTAAATGATACTATAAAAATGAAAACCAAATTATTTTGGAAGAAGCTTAGCCTTCATGTTCATAACTCTGTAATGCTCAAAACCTTCACAACTGGCTGAAGCAGTAAAGTTAGGAAAAAAAGAACCACAGCAAGTTTTTGATCAGTGTAAACTCCATTTATTATCCAAGATATAACTACTCCAGATATAACACAAGTGTCACACAGAAAGCACAGTAAACTGTGACATTTTGCATTAGCTTTAGCTTCAGATTTTTTATATGAGGTTTTGAGATGAGTTTTATTATACTGGTTTGCTAGTGCAGTAACCCATTCCTATCCTTCAGTCCTAACCATGCTCAAGTAAACTTTTAGCTTTTCTTTGGGGAAATTCAATTACAGACTGATTGTTTTACACAGTTTGATATTCAACAAACTTACTTCTATCCAGGCTTTAGTTCCATTCAAATTGTTTCTGGAGGGTATTTCCTCCCTATTTTATCAAGAGGAGGCATCAAAGGTGAGGATCAGTGAACTCAAGCAACCTGTGGAATTCTTCCCATGTCCTGAGGAAATCCTACTTGAATATGGATTAATAGTGTTAATTAGATGAATAGGTAGATTGTTCAGTCTTTTACTTGAGGCTGTTAAACTCTGAATGTGTAAAATTGCTATTTCAGTGCTCTGTTGTCCTCAGAGAAATTGCTCATTGGAATTATCTTAATATGTTTGTGGGGAGACAGTGGAGTTAATTGCAGGTTTCATGTCTTATATTAATATTATTTCCATTCCTTCAGTTTATAAAGTTTATAAATTTTCTGGCTTGGATTTGTTGGAGTTTTTAAATTTCATTAAACAACCTGTGCCTTATCTTTTCAAGTTAAAAATAGGGGAGGTATAACACTATAAAAAGCTGGGATAGTTTCAGGTTTTCTCAGATGCTCAGGATATTTAAGCAAATGCAAATATATATCATTATTGCACAAAGGTGATTTTTTTCTCCCTTTCTAACTTTTTGTGGATGAGATTGTTCATGGAAATGTGCAGATAGAGGTGTCCAGGAGTGGTAATAAAATGAATGCACATATTTTGCAAGTGATACCTCCTTTTGCCGGAATTGCTGACTGCTTGTTAACATCAGCAAGGAATTGCAGCACAAAAATTCCTGCGTTGTCCCCTAGCCAACATCCACAGTTTTACACCCAGCTTTCACACAGCCACACTCACCATTCTACCACTGGCTCAGGAAAGGGTAGTATCTTGGAAGTCACTGCTTCAGTGCTGAAGGAAACTCGGTTGGGATGGGAGAGAGGAAGAGACTGCACCTCTTTCCAACTTTTGCATCACACAGTTAGAAACGTGAGCTGACCTTGGCAATGCTAACAGAGGTAAAGGAGGATAATTCTGTTAGTCCCCTGAGAACCAGGGGAAATCTATGTCTAGTGGTCTCTTGGTAGACATAAGACTGCCCTTATATATCATTTCCCTTTTCACTTTACGAGAACACAAACCCTGACAATGCCAAGAAGGTGAACACTGGTTAGTCTCATCTGCTTTGCATCAAGAGATATTGCTACTGACAGGAAAAGGAAATAAAAGTTAGGAGAGGAAAAAGCAAAACAACACCATACAAACCAACTATGACACTGAAGATCATAAACTGAACAGTCAGTGTGATCCTCCTTCCATGCCTTCTATAAAAGAAACAACATATGCCTCACTGTCGAATAACATAATAGTTCTGATAGATTCACTACTTTTGAAATCACCAAAAAAAAGCTGAGACATTGAATGAAGAACCAGCAGAACCAGCAGAACCAGCCTTCAGAAATCCCAGGCCAGAAGGAAGGTCTGGAGCAAGGAAGATGTACTATTTGTGGAAGACAATTGTGTCATGGAATACTTAGGACACTGGATACACCTGCTTTATCAGGGTGTGGGACGTGGTGGTTCTGTGCTCAGCATATAAAGCTGGGGGAAGAAGGAGGAAGGGAGGACATTTGGAGTGACAGTGTTTGTCTTCCCAAGTCACTGTTCAGTGTGATGTGCCCTGCTGTCCTGGTGATGGCTCAATACCTGCCTGACCTTGAGAAGCAGTGAATTAATTGCTTGTTTTGTTTTGCTTGTGTATGCAGCTTCTGCTTTATCTATTAAACTGTCTTTATCTCAACCCATGAGTTTTCTCATGTTTTCCCTTCCAATTCTCTTCCCCATCCCACCAGAAGGGAAAGTGAGTGAATATCTGTGTGGGGCTTAGTTGCTATTTCGGGTTAAGCCATGACACCTACCCATCTAAAGTACCATCACTGCTGGCACTTAGGATGTCCCACTACGTTCTGTGCTTACAAGTACAGTCTGACCACAGGAGAACCCAAAGTCTCGTAGTACCATGCAAAAAATGTTAGGAGGTTTCTTATCATAGTCATAAAATTGAATTGAAAATAAGAGATGACACTGAAATTTGTTTCTAGCTAATAAAATAGTTAATAATGGCACACAAAGCAACTCAGTGAAAACAATCTGGAAGAGAGACATAAGCAAATAAGCCTTTTTTCTGCACGAGTTGTGCAAAGAAAATATTGTAGAAGGCAGATAGGATAAGGGGAAAAATGTGATTCCATTTCCCAGAGTGTGGGACAACATCAGGTCAATTTCCTGAGAGGAAGTTATATCCTAAGGGTTACTTACCTAGAACTAGAAACCTTTGCAAGTGCAACCATAGATAAAGATTCTCTCTATCAGTTTAATTTCCTGGGTTTTGAGGCAAATAACAGATATTTCTGAAGTTCCCTTTGAGTTTATCACAACCTCATTGCAGAGAATATTGCAAGTATTTTTTGTTTTGTTTTGTTTTAATTCTTTTAGGAATGCAAGCATTTAAAAAATGAACACTTTTAGATGTTTACTGGAACTCTTACAATAATTGCATGATGACAAGGAAGATATTTGACTGACCTGTTTGTCACTACTACAGTCCTTCCTGTTGCATATAATTTTAGTAATATCATATAATTTTAGATACAAAAATAACCTGTTTAAAAATACAGATACTTTGAGGGTAATGACTTCAAACTTTCTTTCAAGAATCTATCTGGACCAATAGTTTACTCTCTGCTGTGTCTTTAAAACCATTAATTATTTCTACTAAGTTATTGTGCTGCTGTTTTAAGCATCACATTGTTCTGACTTCAATTTAGCTAATTTTAGATTTTAAGCTGTTCCTGAGCTCAACTGTTATTAAGAAGCTGGTAGCTATATAATGATTTGAAATAAGAAATTAATTCCTATTAATTTTCTCTATATTCTCTAAAAGAATACCACTAAATTTTCTTTAACTGCGTTTTCCCAATCTCCATTATCCAAACATACATTTTTTATTACGTGATTCTCATAGTAATAGATTGCAGCTCAGTTCTCCATTGTTCCTCATGTCATGTATACTGACTTACTTTCCTAATTCTGCACTATTTTAAAAAGTGCACTGTGCCTATTGTCTTTTAATAGTGTTTCTATGAAACCTGAATTTAAGGATATGATATATGATATGATATGTTATGATATGATATGATACAATATTATATGATCTCATATGCTAAGCTATGATGTGTTTGTAGAGATGGAAATTTGCTCTGAATATTCTTCATATCTGAGAATAACTACTAACATTTCCATTAAATCAGTGTTTTACATGAAAAGTTTGAAAAGGTATAACTTTTATAGTAATTAAAAAGCAACCTTTTTAATCACCACATGATGCACGGACTTTGACACCTGACTGAAATCTAAAGCAGTGTTGGAATATAAGAGAATCAAAGTGTTGAATGACAGCCTCTCCCATTATGGCTTCTCCCAGATTTAGTGTTAGAAATATCCTCTTAATAATTTTCACATAACTTTTCACTATTGATAATTAATTTGTTGAAATAAGAGAACTATTTTAGTGACATTATTTTTTCTTCAAGAAGTCTCGAACACTCTACGTCATGTTGCTTATCTGCTTTTTAAATTTTTTTTAGGATTATAAATAGGAATAAGTGTACTATTATGGCCACAGAGGTAATGATGATAACTGGACTGTTGTTTATGCATCAGTTGAACTTCTGAAATATTTTCAAGCACGGTTGTTGGCAACAAAGTTACAGAATTGTCAAACTTCAGTGAAAGTTTGAGACAGAACAATTTGCCCAATGAAGATAACAGCCTTGCTACCTTTAGTTTATGAACAATAAAGTATTTGGATAGAAAATGTAGCTTTAAGCAATAAAATAAGCCCAAATCATCCAAGGTAAATGTACTGCCTAAAGTTAACTGTGATAAGAAATAATATTACTCTTCAAAAAAATTTAGACTTCAAAACTCTTTGTGAATTAAAAAAAAAAATTCTTAGAAATGTAGAGCTTGATTTTGCTTGCCCAAGAGTATGTACAAAAAAGATATTGAGCTATATTTGTATTCATTAAAATATTTTCCCGTAACACCTTTTTCAGATAAATGGTACAAGAAAATCTGCAGATGATAAAAGTAATTTTCCTTCTGGACACACTAATTTGAAAGTTTTAGTCAAGTGGTTATATGGACAGTCAAGAAAAGATTATTATGTTTAAACCAGATGAAACTGATTGGACTTGAGGACCCTTGATACTGCAGGTCTGTGTAGGTGGGAGCTGACAGTGCTCAGCACCTAAATGACACCAGCAGCCTAGAGAGTTAACATGCTAATGAGCATCCTTTTAGTGGTCCTTGCTGTGACATAGCTGATTTAGCTTTGGGTTGCCAAGTGACCAAATTTACATTGCAACTGTGCAGTTTTCTGTTCTTCCTTTCCAAATATGGCTTGAACAAAGGTTAATGACGGTGGTGATTTGCTCTCCTGGCATTCAACAGCTTAGCCCTTGGCTAGAGGGAAGCAAAAGCTGTGGGTTTAACACACTTATAGTCTGAGCTTCCTATTAAATGGTCAGCTAAAAATTATTCTAGACCCTGACAAGATCAAATGCTTCATGATGAAGTTCCTGGAATATCTTGCAGAGCTGAGGCACTGAATCTACAAAATGGGGGGGTATCTGATCTGGCAGGGAGAATTTTCCCCCTTCTCAGAAACTGTTTGAATAAGAAGGTTTTCAGTACCCAGCTAAGAAACACTGACAGGAATTAGGAACCAGCCTTGACAGTAGTGAAACACAGCACTTGTTATTCCTGGTAAGCTGTGTGCTGTCTCCTGTCTTGGCACCCTCAGAGGAAGAAGAGCAGATGCATAGCCCATGCAGTCTTGGTCTGGAACTCTCAGTCAGTTATGTGCTTCAGCATTTTCTTCTCTTAAAAGCCATATATAAATCTTGTTGAATTCTGTAGGGCTTAAACACTTTCTGAATTGCTTTTCTACATTAGGGCTTTAGGTGAATTGTACGAAAAATAGAAGAAATTAAATCCTCACAGTCCATTGATATTGATCCTCTTGCCCTGAATGGGACTGCACTGTAGAAAAGACAAAATCCAACTTAAGTGTTCAGAAAAATAAATGTTATTTATAAAAATTGTACTTTCTGTAAAACTAAGAGTATTGTTCTGAATACATTAATTCTCTGCTAAATTCTTCTTTCCTTATGATAATGGTTAGGAAGAACAGATGGAAGTTTATTTCCAGTTCTTTATACTAGAAAGAAAACATAGAGACGTTTAATTTCTTCTTCTTCTGAACATGTTTACAGATAAAAATTGTCAGACTTTACATCTTTCTCCTCTCCCTTCACCCACATGAACTGTTTTGAGTGTGTTATAAAAGTAGATGTTCAAGGTATATTGTGATGTGGGAAATATAACTTACTGTCTGCAGCAGCTTTTGCAACTGGTATGAGATAATCTATATGCAAATAGTAAGACTGTTAACTATTATCACCTCTGTTAAAATTAAAAATAGAACAGAAATGTTATTTCTAATCAAACAAATTCAGATGAAAATCTATCCCCAAACTGCAAATACCATCTAAATCTCCAGGAATTGCAAATTATTCACTGTAATACATTATTACTTGGAATGAAAGTCCATTTGAATTCAGAGAAAAATACTAATATTTTATCCATCAAGTAGACAGCCTTTGTGTTATAATCTTCTGAGTCATAAAAAAGGATTGAATATTTGCAACACTAAAGTGGAGAGCTTGATGCACATGACAGTGTACACAACAACTTAAAAATATTACAGGTCAAACAAAAAAAATATAGATAAATGTCAAAATGAGTTTAAGTCAGAGAAAGTATGACTTGCAGCAGCAAGTGTAACTAATATTTTTAATGTGGATGAAAGGAATGGGAGCAGATCCAGTGAAGTTTTAAATGCAGGAGAGTATTTACTAAGATAATAAATTAGGATTTTAAGATAACAAAATGAGAAGACAGTAAATCAGCACATTCAAACAAGACAAAACTTTTAAAAGTAGCATCAAAAATCCAGTATTTTGCCTGAAGTTGGATAATCCAGAGAATATGTTATGGTTTACGCTCAACCTGTATAAAGAGCTATCGTTTAATCTCCTAAAAGAGACACAACAATTCAAATAGACCCAAGAATCCAAATCAAGATATAAACCCCTGAGACACTGCCAGTGTTTGCATCAAACCCAGCACCTGATGAAGTCAATTGTAAGGGACTTCGGTGGGGAAATAATTTTCCTTGCTATTTGTGCAGGCTGATCTAGATGCAGACAAAAAGAGTAGAGCAAAAACACCCTCCCGGATCAGCAAATTAGATTTACTAGAAATTAACTACAACACCTAAAAATATTAACATTAAAGTTTTCACTGAAAAAAAAAAAAGTTTTAGAAATCCAAAAATCTTTTATTGATTCATCTAAGTAGTGGGCCTGGGTACAGGTTGTTCCTCCAGATAAAACTCGTATCTCAGTTACATAGATGACGTCCTAACTATAAAATTAACAAGGCATCATAAATAAATGATTCCCTACACAATGGGAAAAGGAAAGCACAAAACCTCCAGTGTTTACACTCCTGTGAATGATCATAAACCTGGATCCAAAAATGGCTTTTATCCAATGATTTCTTGGTGCAAAGTACATAAATAATTACTACTCTATCTAATCCTCTGTGACTTAGCTTCCACATATAAATGAAGATGACTAGTGCTTCCTTGTGTTATGGAGTCATTTTGAAAATAAATTATAAACTATAAGTACTTGTCTAAATTAATATAATTTCTTCATATCAAGCTACAACACTTACTCTCAAAGATGTCAACATTTTCAGTGTGTTGAATAAACCACGTTTGACTACTTTAAGAAATATATACTAAATGTCATAGGAAGGGCAGGGTAAATAAATAAATATCTAAAAGGAGGAAATGCATAGGTTTTACTATGGACTTTATTATTCCAAACACCCTAGAAAAATAAATATATTTTCCAATATTATCTACAAAGGCACATTCAGACCATAATCTTAACTCTCATGTGACAAAGCTGTTCACAAACCTTTCATAGTGATAGATGTAAGAAGTATCAAAAACTCCTTTCCTCACAGCAGCATTATCAAGTGTATCCTACAGTATTCTGTTTTAATTGAACTATGAAAAGTTACAGTTTCTTGCATTTCTTTAGCAGTTTGCACAACATTTTAAAGACAAGTGCATGGCACAGTGAGAAATATAACATAATAACCATTTTAAAATTGGCTCAACATATGGATATATAATTAACATGAGTTGTAGCAGAGCTGCTAACCATCTCAGTGAGGTTAAACTACTTAGCAGCATGAAAAACTCTGTATATATCATCCTGTCAGGATGCAGAAGTGCTCAGCGGAACTTTAGACACACGGTTCAATCTCGACTTTGATGAAGACAGAATTTCTCTCCTCCAGTGTAAAGCATCTCAGGTCAGGCTTGTTTTACCTCACTTCCACTGTGCAGGAGAGTGCTGAACAAGCCTCAGCTAACCGTTTCAGATATATCATGTTTGCATATCACAGCTGTTCCCACACCAGCTCATTTCCTCTGTCTCTCTGATGGAGGACATGGCTGTATGTCATGGTGCCCTGGAAATCACCTACCACTGTGAGAGCACTTCCTCCTCACCTTTTGAGAGGCAAATCTCTCAAATATTTATGATACAATAGGTATGTACAGAGACAAGAAATATAAGGAATGTTATAAGAAATTCATAAATTTTCTGTCACATAAACACATTTTTGTGAAGTGGAGAAAGGGCATGAAAATAACAATTAAGACAGATTACCATTTACCATTTCACCTCTGCAGGGGAATATGTGTTGCACGGTCATAGAATCATTGAATCATAGAATAACACAATCATAGATTCATTAAGATTGCAAAAGACCTCTAAGATCATTGAATCCAACTTTTTACTGATCCCCTTGTCAACTAGACCATGGAACTAAGTACCACCTCCAGATGTTTCTTGAACATCTCCAGGGATGGTGACTTGACCACATAACTGGGCAGTCTGTTCCTTGACTTGACAACCCTTTCCATTAAGAAATTCCTCCTAATGTCCAGCCTGAACCTCCTCTGGTGCAGCTTGAGGCTGTGTGTTCTTGTCCTGTCACTTGTTCCCTGGGAGCCCTTGACCTTGACCCCCACCTGGCTACACCCTCCTTTCAGGTGTTTGTAGAGAGTAATAAAGTTTGAAAAAACACTTCTCATCAGATTCATGCTCCAAACCCTTCCCATTTCTGTTGCTCTTTTCTGGACTCTCTCCAGCCTCTCAATGTCCTTCCTGTAGTGAGGAGCCCAGAACTGGCACAGGATTTGAGATGTGGCCTCACCAATGCCCAGTACAGGGGGACAGTCACTGCCCTGTCTCTGCTGGCCACACCATTCCTGATACAGGCCAGGTACCATTGGCCTTCTTTGCCACCTGGGCGCACGCTGGATCATGTTCAGCTGATGTCGACCAGCACGCCCAGGTCCTTTTCCACTGTATCTCTTTCCAGCCAAAATAGAGTCCCCTAACCAGGGCTGAACTGTGGGCACCTGAGAAAACAAGTCCATTGAAAATAAATAGAAACATAGAAAACGGTCTTCTATGTCTCTAAAAAATATTTATCAGCTACGAAGTACATTAAAAAAAAAAACAACACAACAACAAAACAAACAAAAAACTAAACAAAAACCTCACCTGACTCCACTGTCTTTTGGTCCAGCTAAGTCTTATTTTAATCTGGATGGTTTACTAAGAAAATTACATAGGAAGACCAATCCATTTTACAATTTGATCAGACATCACACTGTGTCCTCAGCTGCAAGAAAAAAGTTTGTTGCCATCAACTTGTCTTAATAACTGCACAGAGAACATCCATAGATCAGGAGATTTTCTAATCTTCAAGGACAGGTGACACCCTACCTTCACCTTATGTGGGTTCCTAACTATGACATTGATGAATAAATTGCATTTTTTTACAGTAAAAAACCAAAAGAAACAAACACAGCAACAAAACCCAAACAAACTAACAGCAACAACTCCCTCTACATTAAAACCCCTCAAAGAATAATGAACAAAATGAAAATAGAAAAACTGGTGAGGAAACATCCACTCTCCTTATTCTAGTACTCCTTAGATTTGAGAGGAGACAACCAAGTGTGTCCTTTTAATAATTCCAGTGATGCAATAGACTTGAAAAAGAACAAGTTTGGAGCGCTCTGCTAGCATTTCCCTTTTAATTAAATGCTTTCCAGACTGACAGCAGAATTGGCACTATCTGTTCTGCATGTCTGTAGATGTAACCAGTCATTCTGTTACCAGCAAATTGTTGATTAATGTAGTAAAACAAGAAAAAAAGGTGTAAGAGAAAATATAATTTCCTTTTATTTTTTCTTTCCTACAGTTGCAGTGTTAACAAGGTAGGCAGAAAAGTGTTAGCATGAGTTAATGGGAGCAGAAATGTTGACCAAGAATATAGAAGGCACACAAAGCCAGCATAATATAGCTAAAAACCTACTGTTATAGCGTGAAAGTTGTTACAGTATTTGCCTTTTGCTAGTCCCTTAAAATAATTTTTTCATCCAATTTACCTTCAGAAGATGGCATTCCAAAAAATTCAGCCAGAGGCTATGCAAAATTCTGTTGAAATATTTGGCTGATATGATAATTGGGAAAGCAAAACTCTAGCATGGATTAAAAGCCTTTAATGTCAGGAGCTACGTATATATGTTCCATTTCTTTAGGAAAAAAACCTAGACTAAAATTTGTTTGACCCTAAATAAAACTCTTGGAGCAAGAATCATTAATAACGTAGACTTATCCTTGCAAATGTTGTATATAAAATACTTAAAACAACTCTTATTTACATAATACGTGCATGTCCCAGGAGATGTAATTAATGATAAATCCAAGATTTTCTATTTGGATGCTTCAGTTTTGTACCTTTACCCTCTTCTTATCATCACCCTCAAACATGCTTTGAAATAAATAAATAGGGGTCAACCTGCAATTTCTGAGTAAAAATTTAAATGAGGTTGTGAAGCTGCAAGTCTAGATGAATATGTAAATTGCTCTTCCAGCTTCCTCTCAACAAAAGTGTAAAAATAGATATTCAATATTTTCCATTAATCAAAAGTTTTATATCTTTTCAAATGTTTGGACTAATTAAAATCATTTATGACAAGCTAAACACATACTGTTGATAATTGCAAATATTTTTTCATTAATTCCATAGATCAAAGATATTGCTAAGTCTAATTAGTTGAAGTCATATCAGCTTTGATAGTTTTGGCCCAGTAAACATGATTACATTTGCTACTGGTGGGGGCAGGTGTTGGGCTGTTTCAGGTCCCAGGGGCTGTCTGGGTTGCCCATGACCTGAGTGGGGCTCAGGTAGATTTACCAGAGCACCCCAAAGTAGGGCTGGTCTCTAATAGTGATGCACAGCAAAACTAGAAGTTACGTTTCTGAACCTATAGGATGTGAAATCTCATCTATTTGGTGTTGCCATACATGAGATTTAAATGCCTGATATTTTCTAGTCTTTTACAGAATACCATCCAGAGGGACCTGGATGAGCTTGAGAAGTGGTCCCATGGGAATCCCATGAGGTTTAACAAGACCAAATGCTGGTGGTGATGCAACTGGGTTGGGGCAGTCCCCAGTAGCAAGCCAGGCTGGAGGATGAACGGATCCAGAGCAGCCCTGCTGAGAAGGACTTGGGGGTGCTGGTGGGTGAGAATTTGAACATGACCCATCCACGTGCACTGGGAGCCCAGAAACCCCCCGTGTCCTGGGCTGCATCCAAAGCAGTGTGGGCAGCAGGGGAGGGAGGGGATTCTGCCCCTCTGCTCTGCTCTGGTGAGACCCCACCTGCAGTGCTGCCTCCAGCTCTGGGGTCCCCAGCACAGGAAGGACATGGACCTGTTGGAGCGAGTCCAGAGGAGGCACCAAGTTGATCAGGGGTTGGAGCAGCTCTGCTATGAGGAAAGGCTGAGACAACTGGGATTGTTCAGCCTGGAGAAGAGAAGGCTTTGGGGTGACCTAATTACTGCCTTCCACTACCTGAAGGGAGCCTACAGAAAAGATGGAGAGAGACTATTTACAAGGTCCTGTAGCAACAGGACAAGCAGCTTCAAAGTGAAAGAGAGTAGGTTTAGATTAGATATTAGGAAACAATTGTTCTGTGTGAGGGTGGTGAGGCACTCGAACAGGTTGCCTGGAGAATCTGTGGATACACCATCCCTGGAAGTGTGTAAGGCTAGGTTGGATGGAGCTCTGAGCAATTTGGTCTGGTGGAAGGTATCCCTGCCCGAGGGCAGGAGGCTAGAATGAGATGATCTTTAAGGTCCTTTCCAAAACAGGCCATTCTATGATTCTATGATGATGGTTTTTTAAAGGCTATTTTTTCAGAATATCTGTAAGTTAAAATTCCTATAGGCGTGAGTGAAACCATGTTAACAAATCCCTGTCATGCCATGTTTTTTAGGGCTTTGATCTACTGCTTTTACATAACACATTAAACATAAATACATTCTCAATGTATACTAACAGTACTACTTCAATGAAAATTCCTCATGATGTTCTCTATCTTTGACACCACCTGTCCTTCATATCAGTTATGCTGGATAATGGCTTTTAATTAATTTCTTTCTCACACTCATGTTTATTGTTTTGTATTTCTCAATTTTTTTTTAAACTATGTAACCCAAACCTAATAAGTTAAACTTGATTTATAAAACTGTCAAAGTCCCACATTCTCATATTTTTTTTTCACAATACCCACATTACTGATTACAACTGTCAAGAGATTAAAGTGATACTGAGACCACCAAAGTGTACACAAATACAAGGTTTATTTTTGCAGCAGAAGAAAACTACAATTATCCATGAAAATACTTTAGGGGAACCATCATCTTACATGTCACATGAAAATACATAATTTTTTATTAAAACTTGCACATTACTTAACTAGTTGTCTTCATTATGGGACTTCTGTGAAAAACTGTAAAGTTATTCCATTTAAGAAATCCTGTCAAAAATTAGTGTTGCAAAAGGCATTGATTTGTGAGATGAAGAATACAAGAACTACTTGACCAATTAGCCCCTTAAGTTGATAATCATATTCATAATTGCTCTTATCTGATGAGACTTACTAAAGGAAAGTTCCTGCAGATTATGTATGAGGATAGATTCCGTGAGTTGTGTCAGTAAAAATGCAGTGAGAATCTGATATAATACAAAAAATAAAAATTATACTGAACTGAACTTTGCACTAATCAATATGTATCAACATCTATGGATACATAATGTGTCAGATAGACTTCTCCTAACACTTTTCTAAATCAAGGAGCAAAATGTATCACATTGTTATAAATCTAACTTCTTTTTGACTCTGTTTGTGGTATTTCCACTTACTGTAAAGTAAAACAAAGACCTGCGAGACTAAATAAGGGTCAACAACGAATAGGATGGACACAAAATAGACAAGAATTTCTGAAATAAAGTAAAACCTTTTCTGATTTTGATGACTTAGTTCTCCTCTTGCAGATCTACACAGGCAGACTGACACACAAGACTCAAATCCTTCTCCTACATCTCAGCCTGGTGGGATCCTTTGGCACTGACTCACTGTGAAATCTACTCCTAGGAGACACCCTTAGTGTATGAGTCAAATACACCATTTCACAACGAGTTATAGATACAAAATCAGAAGCCAATCTGCCTAGAATACTTGAGAAAAAGTCTCATGAGGTTACTATTTTTGAGATATGTAGAGAAAGAGACTTGTGCTGGTGCAGGTGTTGGTCTCCACTTTCTTCCTGAATTTGACCTCCTAATCTTCACTACTCGTAATAGCCACTGGGAGGTCTCCTGGCCAAAGGAGTGACTTGTTCTTCTCCCCAGAGAACAGTTAGGATGCCAAGGAAATAGACATCCTTTTAGTCAAAGGAATGGCAATGTTAGAGGAATCAAAGTGGGATGGAGCACAATGCTTCACACTGAGGAGAAATCAAAAGTTGAGTTTTATTTTCTCAGATAAGAAACTTTTCCACTTAATTCTTCTTTTGTAAAGAGCAGAGGAAGAAGACTCCACTTCCTAAAATTGCTATTCAGAGAGTCATACAATTTAGTTGGAAGGGGTCCTCAAAGACCACCTGGTTCCAACCTTGCTGCCATGGACAGGGACAACTTTCATTAGATCAGATTGTTCAAAGCTCCATCCAAATCAACTTTGAACACTTCCAGTGGCAGGACACCTACAGCTTCTTGGGGCAACCTCTTCTGGTGTCTTACCACTCTCACCATAAAAAATTTCTTCCTAATGTTCAATCTAAACTCACTCTATTACAATTTGTAAACATAGTCCATTGGTTGTCACTAGAGATCATGGTAAAAAGTTCCTCTCCATCTCTCTTATAATTCACCATTTAAATATTGAAAGGCCACAATAAGGTCTCCCCAAAGCCTTTCCTTCTCCAGTCTGAATAACCCTAACTCTCTCAGCATTTCCTCACAGGATATGTGTTCATGTACCCTGACCTTCGTTATGTTCATGTTTTTGACCCACTGTAATACAATTAACTTTTTTTTTTTTTGCATATGTATGTACTAGGAACCCAGAGTTGGACTCCAGAGGGGATCTTACGAGAACAGAGTAGAGAGAGAGAATCACCTTCCTTGGCCTGCTGAACCAGCTTCTTTATATGCAGTCCAGGATATTGTTGCCTTTCTGAGCTAGAAGTGCACATTCCCAGCTCATGTCCAATTCTGTGACCACAAGGACCACCAAGATTTTATTCACAGGGCTACTCTCAATTCACTCATCACCCAGCCTGTATTAATACTGGGGATTACCACGATCCTGGTGGAGGACCTTGCACTTCTCCTTGTTGAACTTCATGATTTTTGCATGGGCCCATTCCTCAAGCCTATCACGGTCCCTCTGGATGCCAACCCATCCCTCCAGCATGTCAATTGTAGCACACAGCTTGGTGTCATCCACACACTTGCTGAGGGTGCCCTCAATTCCACTATATCACTGCTGAAAATATTAAGTGGTATTGATCCCGGTATGGGCCCTTGAGGGATTCCACTTGTTACTGGTTTCCACTTACATGTTGAGCTATTGACCACCACTGTTTGGATATGACCATCCAGCCAATTCCTTATCCATCTATCAGTTCATCTGTCAAACCCATATTTCTCCAGTTTAGTATCAAGAATGTTGTTTCTGAATGTATCAAAGGTCTTTCAGAAGTTAGGGTAGATGACAAGCTCTTCCCTTGTCCACTCAATTGTGGAGGGAATGCTAGATTAGTCAGGCACAATGTGGCCTTGGTGAATCCACGTTGGCTGTGCCTAATCCTCTCCCTGTCTTCCATCTGTTGGACATGTGTTCCAAGAGGATCTGTTCCGTGATCTTGAGGGCACTGAGGTGAGTCTGGCTTGTCAGTACTTCATACCTAAGGTTAATGCCAATACTTGCAATACCTTTTATTTAAACAGAAGAGAACTTCATGACAGTATCGTGAAAAGTTGAAGTGAAGGATCTCCTCTGAGTAATTGTAAGTCACATGGGGCTGAGATGCAGAGAATTAGGAACTAAAACCCACCACAGTAAGCCAAATAAGACAACAGAGGTTTTATAATCTCATCAACTCTTTCTATGTCTACAGTATCCAGACAAACAAGAATATCTACCTCTGACACCACAAGGGCCTCCTCTAAATCTGCTGCAATTTGCACCTGTACCAATCAGTCATTATTGTCTTTGGTATTTGGTGGAAAGATTTCAATGCCTGCCTTTCTCAGCCAAAGCCCAGGATTAACCTGGGAGAAGAGGACTGACAAATAGCTCTTCATTTCTTATTTCTCATCTTAGAATGCTGTCTTGTTCATATCATCCTGTTTTCCTACTTTCCTCTTGGTTTGATTAAGCAAGTGAAAGGCAGTTCACTTTTTCACAGTTTTCAATGAGAAAATTACTCAGAATCCTTTGCTGTGTCCTTTGTAGATCCCACATTGTAGCTCAAAATATATACATATAAGATACTTAAAACACATCTTGAAGAAAAATAGGACCTCACAAAGGCAATCATTGAGCTGTATCAATTTTAATGCCAGACAGGTTAGGTAATTTCAATGAAATAGGATAACTGACCTAGTTTTAAAAGGTATTTCTGAGGTATTTTACTCCTAAGGCCTTTAGTAAGAGTACTGGTTGTTCAATATCTCCCATTCTCTGACTCTAAAAGAATAACAACAAGAAAATGAATTAGGGTTTTCTTTATGTGTTAGCGACAGGTAACAGATTGCTACAACTTGGCCAAATGCTTCAGGATTAGGCAGTCCGCTTTAACCTAGACAATTTTAGAGAAATAAAAAATCCTGAATTTGCTGCTCTAGCAGCAAATAAAACATTTTAACTTGAACTATCTCAGTAATCAATATCTAATCTGCACTCACAGCATTTTTATTTTAGTTGGAAAGTAAAAAGGTGAAAAGGTGGAGTGTTTTGTAGCCAAAGAAGGAGCTTCAGCTGCGTTACTTTGCATCTGATTTGCCACAAAAAAAAAAGAAACAAACAAACAAATAAACAAAAAAATTCCTCTTTCAGGTTTCCAATATTGACAAAATAAGGCAATCCATCTTTTCTCTGAGTGAGTTCTTGTTTTCTAAACACCAGTCTTATTTTATTAGGGCTTCTTTTTTTTTTTTTTTTTTTTTTTTTAAATTTCAGCTGACCCCATTGACCATGCCCTAGAGCATAATCTTTCTTTCAATGACTGTGTTGTCACAGTGTGTCTCAGATATTCACAAACATTTGTTTGTCTCAGCCACACTTTATTCTCTGTATTGCCAAAAAAACTCTTATGACGGACATATGTCATATAACAGCTGAAACTGGAAGACCTGTCCATATTGCTGCATGAAAGCCCACCAGATTGCAGATAAACAACACTAGTTAAAATGATAAAGCACTTAAAAAAGATTGTTGTTAGTCTGTGGAGGTAGAATGCTTTCCATTGAGCTAGCTCATCTTTTCTTTTAGAGGCCTAATTTGGGTGAAAAAGGGACAGACACATTTTGGTTTGAGCAAAATGATTGCAAACTGAACCAAATGAGTATTTTAGAGCTTACTTATCTACTACTTGTGCACTGTATTGGTGTTTGAGGCAGTTTTGTATTTCAGAGTCTGCATACATAAGTTGAGACCATATAAAATATCACCTCTAAAGGTGTGAGAATCATAATTTTTATTTATTTATTTATACATTTACGCATTTGTTTTACAGAATAAAATATTTGTACTTTATTTTGCTTGGCTGGGAAACTGCTATTAGTGTATTGTTTAAATAAAATATACACAGACCCCCCAGCAGAACTTTTGCTCACTGGCAAATATCCTAGAAAATGTTTTTCTCCTGTTCAGAAGACACAACCCATTTACAAATGAGGAATAGAAGTTAATAGCTACTTACAGCACTAAATGTGTATTAAGGAAGGTGGAAAATGCACAATATGCATTACTTTCATCTATTTATAATTTAAGTTTCTGTCTATTGTCTTATCTGAGAGCTATTAGTGCAATTTAAAGCTGTTATCCAAAGACTGTATATTTGGGATTAACTGTGAGAAGGATTTTTCTAAAGCAAAAATGCTGAAAAGAGAATTCAACCCTGATGGGAAATCCTGCAAAATCCAGGGAAGAATTCACAATTTAGTATAAAGATGGATCATATTAATAAAGTGCATACACATATATAATTTTTACAATAGAGAAGTGATACCAACCCACAGCAATACCTACATTTTGTAAATCAATTTATACAACAGAAGAGAATATTTTTGGAGGGAATGCTTAGATCTGAAGGTTTCCATCTGTGTTTTGGAATACTCCTAAAATGTCCGTTCATGGATAAAGACTGTTGGTGACAGTGTTAGTTTATTTTTAATATTATTTCGACACTAAAGAAGAGATATTGCATCTGTATGATTTTTAAACAAAGCAAAACATGCTTCTTGTTCCTATAGTTGTGGATTTTAAGGAACATTTTAAGGGCACAGATTTTACTTTCCATTTATGTATGTTTTGCAATAACAAGAGATTACCTATGATAACCATTTTTACACTAGTATTTGGCAAACAGTCTTTTGAGTTATTTCTTTAAAATGGAGTTTTAGATTTTAAACATCAGTATTAGGAATATTGATTTTCACATTAAAAAAGTTAAATATTATGTGGAATGTTCAGGCATATATAAAATTTAAGACATATGGATTTATCAGAGATGACAACTGGCTTTAGATGACAAGTTTGTCTGGAGTTTGTATTAAGATTTGCCATTCACATCTACCCTGATGAAGAGTTTTCTGGAGCAGAGCTGATTAATACTTTTTTTTAAACAGTTGTAGTGGTTAGATACAACAAATGCAGAGATTACTATAAGACTATAACCACAGATGCAACCTCAAGAGACTGAACAATATTAGACAAAAGGATATTTTAATATCTCATTGATATTAATAATAATATAGCTTAGGATGAGTTAATATCTGAGTATTTTATACATTTGGAGTCATCAAACTATGGAGAAGAATTTCCAGCAGGAAAGCAGCTCAATTTAATAACATTCATAGAGACTGTATATAGCTTGAATTTGTCTAAGCTGCAATGTTATTATATAGTCACTGAACACGTAATTACACCATCTATTATTATAATTGCTTTGTCCTGTGAAGACATCTGAAAATAATTAATCAGACTACAGAAAATTATACTTTAAAACTCTTATGTGGTGCATCAGGAGAAGGAAATCCTTCCTTTTAATCCTGTACGATAATTCTACCTTCACTGTTTTAGCACAGAGGAAGTTGTAACCTTGTGAGCAGGGTACCGGAAAATACTTCTAACAGAGCTACTTTTAGCTGTTTCTAAAAAAATACTTTACCTGCTGCGTATTGTATGATATTTGATGTTTTTGATAAAGAACTTTCAATCTCATGAGTTTTGCTGCTGCAGATCACAATGAATCTTTATTGCGTTGATGCTAGAAGGGATTTGAGATATTTTAGCTTCTCTCTTCATCCTGTCTGTGGTACATTCATCCTTATTTTCAAATATCTGTTCCTCTTGCTGAAGAAACTTAAAGAATTCAACTTGAATCAACAATAGAAAAAAATCTACTTTCTTCCCTCTTAACTTTTCACTCTTTGTTCTTCTTTTATGCCTCTTAAATTCTTTCCCCACAACAGTGAAATCTTTCTGCTACTTTGTGGGGTCATTATTTTCACACAACTACCTGTCATTTCCCTATAATCTATCAATCAATCTCATTCTTATAGTCAGTGTTTCAAATATGCATATTTACTGAGTACTCATCACATTTTAGATCCTTTCAGAAGACAAGGGGAAAATTTTAATATTGCTTTTACCAACAAAATTTTCATTTTTGATTTTTTTTTTTGCATCTCAGTAAAGCAAACTTTTACTCCCAATAACCTATATTAAGTGGTAGTCTGCATTCCATTCTAAATATTTTCAATTTTTAATAACTCTTGATATCACCATTAAGGGATATCAAAATCCTATCCTTTCAGCTATATCTCACCTCTCTCCTTGGATTAAGTGCGCAGAATGTGCTCAGGGATTGCAATATGCAAAGGCCCAGAACACAAGAAATAATGCTAAAGGAATCCTGCCAAATACTGCTGTGGTGAGTGGCAGTGAAATGCCACAGATTTCTATTGACCCTTATAATCTTCTATTCATTGTGTTACATAGTGCAATAACACTGCCATTAACCAAGATGAGAGCTAGTTTGTGCACAATTTATGTTCTAATAGTTGTAATAAAACAGACACATATTTCCTGATCCAAAGTACTTATATCTCATGCATATGCCAAATGATCACAATAATATATATCACTGATGGTCTTCACATAAATACAAATTTAGCTGCAACTTTCCTATATCATTAACCATAAAAACTTCAGGAGCAGTGAGGCAGTATGAGCCACCAATGGGCAAGGAATACAGTAGTGTACCTTCAGGGGATAATTTCAGCAAATCATTATCAGCTTTACTTTCATTAACTCAATCAAGCAAAGATCAACAATCATCTTGGTTTTGCTTTATTGAGAAGCATTAAAAATCCAAGATAAGACAACTTAATTCATTCTAACACAATACATATGATGAGTGTGCTGGACTGATTGGGACCTGATGAAGTTTATTCCTAAGGTATCAATGTCACCCATTTCTACCTGCAACAGGTTTTATCCTTGAAGTTCAAGATTAACCTCTTCTAATACCATCTGCAATTCTCTCTGTTATTATGGGCTCTTTAGATCCTATTGTCACCTTTATAGACCCTGTTTTTGGTATGCAATAAAGAAATGTGTGAATTCATACAGGGAGAAAAAAAAAATGGAAAAAACGGTGGAGATTTTACTCAAACTGATATGCCATATTCTCCTGATATTTTAATGACATTAGTTGGATATGTCCATTTGTGAGCTGGAGTTTCCTGATAGTTAAAGAAACTTTACTATCGCATTCAATCTGGCAGGTGTCAAAGCAGTTATATAAATTCAGTGTACCATAACACGACCACTGAAAATTTTTTTATACTAAAATATTTCATTGTAATTCTGGTCAAACCTCTTGTATTCATGTCAAGCACAGTCAGCTTTCAGACCAGACAATGTAAGCAATATTACTTTTGTATACTGTTGTGCTAGACCTTCATGTATTTCCTTGACTAGGAACTCTATTCTGTGTAGGCTGTTGCAGAAACATCAATAAGCAGATAATTGGTGCCTGATTACAGATTTATTCATCTGGAACTGATTCAAACAAGGGTGGAGAGAGGAAATCAAGATCCAACTTATAAGTCTGACAAAAAAAAAAAGAGTGGACAAAGTACACAGAAAAGAGAAATAGTAAATAGACAAATGAAAACGGAGAATATCGCTCTTGAATTATGATGAGCAATACTGCTCTGACTTTTGCAGACTGATAATCTCTAACTTTCTCATATTTTATGAACATTAAAGTTTAGTTGGTCATTGGTGGTGGTCATGAGATGTCTGTATGTGTTTTATTCTACCTGCACACCCATCAATTTCATACCAAGCCTACATCCACTGTATGATGTCACTGTTAAGTCAAACTGTTGTAACACCCTGTTTATCCTCAGTAACTGTTTATTAATGAAATATAATGAAATACAATATACTTCTTCAGTCTTGTAAAAATATCAATATAACTGACAAGATACTGTAGCTGTAGTGACGCTTCCAAATATACACCTTATGATTTGTAAGTAGGAAAAATAGTTTACTCTCAGAATGAACATTGTAATAAAGATATGTGAGTTTGTGGCAAAGGCAGTGAGCTGCTGATAGCAGTGTCTTGTACCTTCATGACACAGTGTCACCATGAGAGAAGGGACAGGGATCCTTTCTGCTGGCCGTCACAGAGTTTAGGACCATGTCAGGCCTCCACCACTGCAGACCCTGCAGGTCAGTGAGATACCTATTCCTCAGTGGTATGCAGGCAACGGGGCTACAGGACCCACTGAGGACACTTTCCCTCTTATGACTTTCACTCCATGATTTTCAACACGAGTCAAGAACTTTGAGATGGTGAACGTTGCTCAAGCATTTCTCCGTGATGTACTTCTGACTGCAAACTTCTCAAATGTTGGTACAGTCAGAAAAACTTCTGTTTCTTTTTAGTATCAGAGAAAAAGCAACTGAATTAGAAAATTGTACTGCTGGAGAAATGAATGGTAATCTAACACACACCTATTATGACTGTTAGTTCATTGTCAAACTATAAACACTGGGAGAGAGTCTTGTTCATCCTGGTCAGATCCTCATCCAATTCTGTGTAACATTTGGACTTAAGCAGTGAAACTGCCTTTCTCCTCAAATCCTTGGTCCACAGTAAAGAAGGCAGTCCCACTGCTGTTGGAGAAGGACTGCACACTGGAGCAGGGGGATAAGTCATGGCTGAACTGCAGCCTGTGGAGAGACTACCCTGAAACAGGTTTATCCTTAAGGACTTCAGCCTGTGAACTGAAGGTCTCACGCTGGAGCAGGGGAAAAGCGTGAGGAGGAAGAAAAGGTAGAGAAGAACTGTCATGGACTGACCACAACCCTGCATTCCCATCCGATTACACTGCTCAGGGCCTGGGGACATAGAGGAGTTCAGGATGAAGAAGTGACATTGAACCTGGGAAAAGGGAGGATGAAGGAAGGTGCTGTTTTTTTTTTTTTTTTTTTTTTTGCCACCTAATTCTATTTTAATTATCAATAACTTAAATTTTTCCCCCAAGTCTGTTTTCTGTGTCTGAAAGAAGAAAGCAAAAATACGCACTAAATTTACGTAATGGATTTGAGGAAGGGTCTGGAGCACAAATCTGATGAGGAGCAGCTGAGAGAGCTCAGGGCATTTAAACTGGAGAAAAGGATTTCCCATTTATCAGCAGTTTGCACTTGTCCTTGGGTGCAGCCTGGCTCCTGCAAGGTCACATAAGTGTTCATGATCCATGCTCCCTAGTGCTTGCTTTCAAGGGTCTCTGATGGTCCAGCTCCATGGACACAGTGTGAAGACAATTCAAAATCACTGCCCCGAAATGCACCCTCTGAGGTGAGAGCTCTAGAAAATCTAGGACAGAGACAAGCTGCCTGGAGGCACGTGAGGGGCCAGGCACATCATCACTTTAAAGTGCAGCTGGAAAGTGGCAGGATTGCTCTGCTGGTCCCTGAGGGAGAATTATGTTCCCACACCAACATACCTGAGCTAACAATCCTGCAGGATTAGAGCTGTTTCAGAGTAAAAGCTGACTGTAAGTCCTCATGGATAAAATATCCAGATAGGAGTGAAAACTCTTAAGAATTATGCTGTAGGGTAATTTGTTTTTATTTATATGTGAATCTTGTCATCATATTAATGAATAGACATTGACTCCCTCCAAAGTGCTCTATAGTCACTATAACTTTGAATCATAGAATCATAGAATCAGCTGTGTTGGAAAAGACCTATGAGTTCATCAAGTCCAACCCTTGGTCCAACCCCACTGTGATTACTAGATCATGGCACTCAGTGCCACATCCAGCCTCATCTTAAAAACCTCCAGGGACTGTGAATCCACCACCTCCCTGGGCAGCCCATTCCAATGTCTGATTACTCTCTCTGTACAAAATTTCTTCCTAATATCCAACCTAAACTTTCCCTGGCAGAGCTTAAGCCCGTGCCCTCTTGTCCTACTGCTGATTGTCTGGGAGAAGAGACTGACCCTCACCTGGCTACAGCCTCCTTTCAGGTAGCTGTAGAGAGTGATGAGGTTACCCCTGAGCCTTCTCTATCTAAGCAACACCAGCTCCCTCAGTCTCTCCTCACAGGGTTTCCAGTCCCTTCACCAGCCTGATTGCTGTTCTCTGGACCTGCTGCAGCACCTCACTTCTCTGGTTATAGGAATGAATACTCTCAGAGACACTCCAGATACTGCTGGAGGCAGAAAGGAGGAGACAAAAAATGCTCTGTGAAATTCAGATGTGGAATGAGACAGACACATTGAGTGAGGAGGGATGAAAATCTAAGTGAGAATTAAATAAAAGGTGGGAAGAGAGTAAAATGGAAAAGGCAAAGGAAAATGTGTCAAGTCCATGAAATATATATATTTGAGTAAAACATGTCTTCTCTCTCTGAATCAAAGACTAAGCAGTTGATTCTTAGCTACTTTTCACCTCCAGACAAACTATTTATGTGTTTAGAGTTTGTATTATTTATGTCTTTAGGGCAAGTTAATTTAAAGAAAACAATAAAGCTTTGATACTGTGAATTGAAACATCAATGAAGGGGTTTACTTCATAATATGAGATTGCATGAGGTCAGAAAAAAGCAGATGGAGAGCTTGCAAGTATTTTTAATAACAGGTATGGATTTAACGGAGTTACATGTTCCTTGAAAACCTACTATGTTTCTCATAAATCCAAAAACGTAACAGAGAGGGATAATTTATAACAGCTTGCAGTAACAGGATAAGGGAAAATATCTTCAAACTGAAAGAGATTAAGTTTAGATTAGATATTTGGAAGAAATTCTTCCCTATGAGGGTGATGAGGCACTGGAACAGGTTGCCAGAGAAGCTGTGGATGCCCCATCCCTGAGAAGTGTTCAAAGCCAAGCTGGATTAAGCTCTGAGCAACCTGGTCTTGTGGAAGGTGTCCCACATGGCAGGGGGGTTGGAACAATATGATCTTTAAGGTCTCTTCCAACCCAAACCATTCTGTGATTCCATGAATATGGGTGGGGTTGTAGCTGGTCTAAATCACTAGAGCTCTATGGCTGCAAATTGACTATTTAGTTGTACGTAGTGGACAAAAGTTTTAAAGGCATTAATTTTCCCTAGAACTGGTAAGTAACACGTTGTGGACTGAAAAGAGCATCCATTGCACTGATAGTACAGATGTCAAGGACTTGCATATATTATACTGCTTTCTCCTTTTCAGCACATTTGAAATGCAACCTTGTCTTTGGGCTGTGGAGAGTAAATTAATTTAGAAAAGTATTAGAGGCCAAAAAATAACTTAGGAAAATATAAATCGACATATGGTTGACAAAATAACTCCCTATTCTGATGAACAATATTTCTATAGTTTATAAATAAATCATTTCAGCTTCTTAACATTCTCTGACTGAAGTAGCTCAGAAGCTACTCCAGAATTTGACATTTGGATTTTAAACTGAAGTGCAGAAAAATAGACCATGTGTGAAGGTCACTGACAATTCATCTAAGAGATTAAACATTATAAACTGTCTAGCAACATTTCAGATATTCATTTATTTATGAAAAGACATTATACATTTTGTAAGGATTTAAAATGGTTTCTGAACAAATAAAACTAAGAAGAGACTTAAACATTAGATAAAGTATCAGCTAAACTATGTGGCCAGCTAGATTATAGGTACAAAGACATTACTATCACCATTTCTAGAAACAGATAAGTCAAATACCAATTTTTGTACTTACTTTTTTGGGTTTGTCCAGTCAACAACTTGTCAATTTTCTTTGTGCAAAGGTCATCTAAATTTGTGATAGCATGGAAGTTTCTTCCTCTAGAATAACATTAAATATTTTATTTAAAAAAAACCCCACAGAAATATGATCATTTCTATTATAGAATTACAGTGATTAAAATAACAATGTATTACAGAACAAATAAAGACTGTCAGTTTTTGTTTGCCTATTTCCATATGTGCAAATGTGTAGGATGGCTCCCAGCATTACCATACTCGTATAAGATGTCCTAAAATTGTGTCCTTTGTGTTTCTATAATAAGATCAGGCATTTGTCACACAGAGAATAAGAGAAGATTAACATATGTCCCTTCTGGCACATCATAAAAAGAGGACAGAGATCTGCCACAAGACCAAGGTGCTCCTGTCAGAAATCACTCTTCTAAGGAATATTAATTTGCTCCACTTCCTATTCTAAATGCATTTCTTGAAGTTGCAGCATTTTGGAAGATTTTGTAGCATCAGAATGAACTTTATGAACAGTGACAAAAAGTAGAATAACTCAGTTTTGGTTATAAATCCTAAATTCTGTTGAATATTTACTCTTGGGGGTAAGACCTGAAGATCTTAATGCCAGGTTAACAACACAGGCGTTTCTTTTTAACAAGTTCCATATCTATACAGCAAATAAAAATAATATAAAGGAAAACAATGACAGCAGGGAAGCTTAGATCTAGAACCAGAATAGATTTCTGCAAGCTAAGATACATAGAAAACAAAATTTTGATGAAAAGTAAAGCAGAGCAAATAGTGAAACCCTGAAGAATCATATTTCCTCTTATCTCACAGATTTGTGAACAAGAACACAGATGTCCTGCTTAAGTTTAATAATCTCAAAGTTGGATGACTAGAGTTAATACTGCAAAAGGTAAATTAAGACTAAAAATTATACCAGTTAACATGAGTACTGATTTTAAAATGCAATGACCTTGTGTTCTTGTGTAACCACAGCAGTAACCTGATTAGCCAGCTAGAGCTGAAATCAGGTTCCTGATCTAGCTCTAATCTAATCTACCTGCCTGATTTAGTCTTAAATTCCCTGAAATTAAGTCCTCTCAAACCATAACCAACAGGCTTATCTATGTCAGACACACTCTTAACACACCTGTAGTCTCCTAGGGCACAAAAAGAGTTTGCGCCCTAGGAGGGCACAAATATCAGGTTTTTGTAGAAGGATTCACAAACTCAAATAATGCTCAAGAGTAAGGAATGAAAATTAAAAGTGTAAGCCACCTTTCTGAATATTCCACTGCAGTAAAAGCTGTTTAGGATTTAATGCAGGCAAGATTTGGCTTAGGATCTTTGGATATGGAGATCCAGAGTTATTTTCTACAATTCATCTCTTAAAAACACTCAATTAATCCATAAGTAAAATTACATCAAAGATATTATTTTCTTTTTGTATGATGATCTAAAAATAAAGATTAAATGCAGCATTAAGGATGCACACATTTGCATCAGTCAATCTGATCAATATGGCATGACAGCTACATTCTAAAAGGTAGAGTATCCAATCTCATGAATTTTGGAGCTGTCAGTTACTGGAGAAAAGAGAAAGGAAAATTTTGACATAACAAAGTACCTCTAATTTCCACATTTGTTATATGCAATACACATACACAATATGCTTGAAAGTTACTAATTAAAATTCAGTAACATAAAAGGTTATATTTAAGGCTTAGTGAATACAGGCTTTCTTCACAACAGAATGGTTCATTTCCTCTTCTTGGTATGCAGGTAAGTTAATACATTATTGAAAAATCAATCTAGTCTGTTTTGACTCCATAAATAATTAAATATACTGATTCAAAATTCCAAGTTTTTGTTTATAAACTGCAGCTGACATGTTTTCTTATGTAATGCAAGCTTTTATATAATTTACTTGTTAATATTGCTTTAACTTCGAAATACACAGAAGAAAAGAAACTTCTCATCTTTTTCAACTATACATTGCTGGCATTACCCTAGGGAACTTTCCGTAAAATTCATGAGGTTCATTATAATTCCTTGTCAGATTAGTGTCTTGGGCATTTCATTTGGGCTGAAGAGCACCAAAATGTTGCTTGAGAGGCTGCTTGGACAGCCAAAACTTCCAGTTCTGTGGTTTTCTACTCCATTAAAAAATCACAAGACTAAGAATTTAAAAATCACAAGGCTAAGAACTGTCCTCAAAATACAGTTACAGGCTTCACAGTTTGCAGATACAGTAAGGTCAACAGAAATATTCAACAGACGATGTTTTGTCAAAACATTTTCCTTTTCTGATCTTTCTTCAAAATTAAAATAAAAGACAATTTCTATAAGTTATCTAGAAGTGATTGAGGTCACTGAGAAAACTTACCCCTCCTGTCACCTACATGACCATGATCAATGAGTACATCAAAATAACGATGACAACAGAAATTAATCTCGATGCTGATTCTAACCCCTACATTACTATGTACTGTAAAATAAAAAAAAAAGAAGAGATAATAAAATAAAAAAACCCTAATATCTTAGGGAAAAAATGCTACCAATACAAAGAACGTGTATTTATTTTATGATAACTACAAGGAATTGCTTTTTTACATTAAGTTAAGCATGTAAACAATATACACAAAATTTAATTTTAATCTAATTAACATGATTTAAAAAAACACCAAAAACATCTGCAGTACCATGACTAATTATAAACTGAATAGCTTAACTTTCTTCTATCCTGCTGAATTTCTATGTAATTTCTTTGAAAGATTTCTCCAAAGCATACCACCTATACATGTTGGGACTTTGAAATTGGCTGAAAGTTTAATTAAAATTGCATTTCATCTCCCTATCCTGGTACATGATCATGTGCTAGAGAAAAAGGATACAGCATCTTATATAAATGGGAAGTCTAATGTTCTAAAAACATGCTTTTTTCTCTTTTCCTTTTTTTTTTTTTTTTTTAACTTGAGACTTTTTTTGAAGTCCTAAAGCTGGAAATATGTCACAAAAAAACCCTGAAACTTTGTGGGTTATTTCTTGTTAGTTTTACTGAAAGGAAAGAAAAAAATAAAACCAAGAAAAAAGAAAAGATAAAAGAAAAAAGAAAAAAAACCCAAGAAAACAAGAAAACCAAAACCCAAACAATTACCTACATATGCAAAAAACCCCCACAAACTCAACCAGACAAAACTCACCCACAATGTTTGTCACTGAAAGATTGAACTGTAGAAAGCAAGTTGGTTATTGAATTAACCCTGAATTAAAAAGTTCTTGTCTTCATGAAATCACTTTGTGGTAAAATGTTGTTTTCCCAGGCAATTCCAATTAAAAAGTGTATCTGGTCACTCTGTCTTGTCCCTCCCTGGCTTCTTGCGCTCTTCATGGTGGTGAAGTGAAAGCACAGCACAACTTCTCTGCCACACGAAATGCCTCTGACAATACTTACACCCAGAAATGGGAATTGGTATATTTATGATTAAACTGTTGAGACATTCTGGTTTTGTTCACAGAACTGTAAAATGTGAACAGCTCTCCCAAGGCCAACAGCAATACAGGACTGTAAAACTAAAATGTTTATACTGCAAACCCTGATTTTTTTTACATCACTGTCTCACATAACATATTTCATCACAAAGTAGCAGGTAAATAGTGTCTGTTAAAGCTTCTTAACACTCTTGAAATGAAAGATCCAATGAACTGAAGTTGACAAAACCCCCAAATGAGATTTTATTGTCAAAATGCCTAGCTGAGATTTTGTTGTCCTAATGAAAATATAAGTTTCTGAGTCCATCCACAACATTTAAGGAAGTAGATACGTTCAGAAAAGAATATTTGAAAACCCTTTAAAAAAGCACTTTAACCCATTCAACGTTCAGCTAGCTGCTTCTAGTATTTCTAGATTAAACTGTTGTGAAAATTTAGGTCTCATTTGAATGGAGCATGATTTAATAGAACTACAAAATTTAATTTTATTAATATGGCTGGACTGTACATATTTTGATTGGTGTATAACTGAACAGATTTAAAAGAACTTGTTAGTAAAAGCGTCTCTTTCAGAACAATAAAACACTTCATGGTATCACTGAAATAAACTGTGGGAAGATAGAAAGAAAGTAAAAGAGAGACAGATCAGAGGTTGAAAATTTATGTAAGATGAAAAGAAATAACTCTGACATTTTCCTATTTTAACTTAAGCAAACACTAAGACTTCAAAAATTTTTTAAAAATTAAACAATAGAGATTTCTTAATATCATTTTGTAGCTCCAAAATGAAGACTAGTCTTCTATAACATCATTAGATGAGACATAAAACAATTAGATCTTAGATGAAGTTTTAGAAGAGGAGCACACCTGTCTCCAGGGTTACTGTTGCAGGGAGGAAGGAAAAAAATCCTGTTATAAAATTTCTCTTACTTGTTCTGGTGGGAATTTCCCCAATATAAATCTTTTTGAGTTCATATACAACAAAACTTCTCTGAACTATAAATACAGTGTTTGGGTGGGCAGAAAACCACGAGGATCAGGTAACCTCAAGGTTCTTGTATTCAACACAGATAACAACATTCTTGTATTCAACACAGATGTCCAAATATTTTGACCTGCTTCTAGAGCTATCTGTACTAGTTGTAGTTATGCTGTAGGATAACAGTCCTTTGTTATTCTCAGACTGCATAAAAATAAACAAATAGAGCTAGCCCTATGTGAACAAACTGTATCATTTATTAATAGCATGAATATAAAGAAACATTCTTCTTGAGATTTAAACATGCACCTATGAACATATAACAATCTTGACAAATGTAACTGAAATGTTATTCTCAGATTTTTGAGGGGATTTTTGTGCTCTTTTCAGCCTTTGACAAGATGAGGAATTAAGTGAGAAATATTCATTAAATATACCTGCCATAACTCTTACATTGCTTTGATGCAAGATAATTTAGTTAGGGCCAGAAACAGCATAGATAAAATAGGTTCTTCTTATGCATTTGCAGTTCCATCAAAATCAGAAGCTAGCAAAAGATGAATGGAAATGGAATGTGCTGAGCTAGTACCTTCCAAGTGATCTTCTGTTGGTGCTGGGAAGAGCTCTCTGAATTCTCCTTTACCACAGAAAACACACCAGAACCCTCCTGGCTGTGGATATGAAGACACAAGTGTCTTGGAAACATCACATTTATCTTACAAAAAAATCAGTAACACTTCTGTAGGACATATGTAGAAAAGCCAGGGAATTTTGATTTGATAGTACACACAAAAATTTTAGGATATTGCTACATCTTTTGTTAGACATTTATTATTCTGTCCCATCCAAATTCATGGAAGTGCACTACACATGATTTTAATAATAATTTTCTCTGAATAGAATTTAGCAGAAATTAAAGCTTAGGGCTTTATTGTATGATGTCCTGCACAGGTCTAGGATGAAAAGATTGCCTCTTCACTGGAGAACTTATATTTAAATTGTTAGAAAGCCTGTGCTGTTACAGCAGTGATTCAAGCTATTTGATCAAAAAGCCAGGATTTTCAAAGGCAGATAAGAAGTTCCTGTCTGTGCTCAACAGCATTAAGTATTCATGAGATATTTTGCATTACTCTCATTTTATCACTCATATAAACCACTACCATACAGTCATTCTAGAGAGGCTAAAAATTACACTCTCGAACAATTAATAAGTATTAAAGCAAACTTTCAAAGAGCAGTGTTCACTCAGCCAGTCTTTTGACTGTGAGCTCTAAATCCTAATGCTGAAACTGAAAAAGGATCTTGTGGTTCTCCAAGGCATAAGTGAATGATAAAACATAAAGAAGGAGCCTTCCAAAGCACTTCAGAATGATTTCCTGATTTCATAGAAATCCATGGGAAGTCCGCAATTAACTCAGTCCTGGAACTGAGTGAGCTTAATTTTCATTTACAGCTCCTGTGACTGCAGCAGTTTCTAATGTGTTTCCTGATAAAATATCATCTGAAATGGCTTTTGACTTGCACAAACAAAAGGGCTGCTCTTGCTGAGATATGCCATGAGATGGGCACCAAATCTCTGCTTGCACACCCAAATTTCCACCTGTGGGAGTCAATGACGCTGTGAAAGCCACTATGGCAGCTTGTGCTGACAACCAGTTGTCTGAGTAATCCAGTCCTACCCTGAGTGTGAGAATGGGAACCTCTGAGCTGTCTGGTTTGCCTCCTATTTGTTTGTATTATCTGAGGTTTTGTACAAAACATGTGTTAGAAATATTAAAAATACGTAGTAAAAATGCAGCTGATGGTCTGCTTTGGACACAAAAGAACATAAAGAAACATTTATTTACAAATTATTTACTCAAGCATTCAGATTTTTATGGCATTTCTTCGATGTATTTTATGATTTTAGAGTATTTTAATAGAATAATGTTTTTAGAAGTCCAAAGTTACAAAAGCTTAAATTAAGCTCGGTATTGATTTTCAGCTCGTAGGCTTCTTTTGGTCTTCATTAAATTAAAACTGTAAATTGCAGTTACATCATGATATATTATATTTTTGTTTCTGAAATACTTTATAGGACTTTTCTACTCTAAATTAAAAATCTTACATGAAAAGAGGAAAAAAAGAAATGGAATTTCCAATAAATTCCCCTAAAAATGCTTCATTCTAAAGAACATTTTTTCCTTCATTTACTTGATATTTTTATTGGTTGAACATGTTTTACTTTTTTTTCCAAATTTCCAGTCTCCAACTGTCTGTTCTCCTGCAATGTTCTTGTTTTCTTTAAAAAAAATAAGAATGCAAACATATTTTCTATTTGAGTAACTAACTGTAATTTGATTCTGAAGGATTGTTATGTATGCCAAACTGAAGGACACAGAAATTAAACAGCATTCAGAAAGAAGTAATACAGGATTTTGAAGACAACTGGAATCTTACCTGAATGCACACATGTACTTCAATCTTTACTGCAGAGTTTCCCACTCAAACATGAATTGGCATTGAAATGTAGATTACACTGTTTATTACATTACCTAGACATGTACATATGCTACAATAATCATTTAGCAGTTAATCATCTTGCCATGATTTTAATCTCTTGGTTTTTACTGGATGAGATCATTTATAAATGGGTTTTCTCTCTTTTTGTTCTATTATTGCATATTTTTTCTTTCAAATTTAAACTTAAATGTACATGGTAGATGCATGGAAAAGTACTGTTATGGAAATAAAGCACAAATTATTCAATATCTGGACACTGTACTGCACTGCAATCAGCATTAGAAAGCCTTGATTTTATTACTCTGTGTTTCATTAAGGTCTTTGGTTAACTGGGAAATATTTATAATAGCTAAAAAGATTGTCATGATCCAGGGGGTCAAGATATAAATGTTGTTCAGATTGGCTTGACTTTTTTTCCTGACTTCTTACTGTGGTTTAAACTGTTACTTCAAATCAGTTGTTAAAAATCCCTTAGAAGCAGCCTGTGAATTTATTTTAGGATACACTCTGAAAACCTGGGAAATAGGTATGGAATTGGAATTATGAGATATAAATTATGAGAGGAAGAGAGTGGGAAACAAGTAGAAAAGCAACAGTGATTAGGAAATCAAAAATGTTACAGAAAATGAGCTACTCTACATAGACTGAAACACATTGGAATATAAGCTTTAACTAAAAAGGAGAAAAAAAAATAAGAGTAAATTGAAAACCAGAAAAAGAAATAATGAGAGGAAAGAAGCTAGCATATCTTCAGATAAATAATGTGAAATGAAATAAATTAATATTTTGGGAATAGACCTTATTTTTATTTTAATATAGAGAATTGAGCTTGGACTTGGCTTTGGAGCCGACCAGCAAGCCATATTTTTGGATTTTGTTATTGCTTGCAATGTGTTATTTTAGTTTGCAATACCTCTTGTTCTGTGTTGAGTTTTAAGCAAGTCAGTAGACCTACAGTAATTATGATGATCAAATTTTCTGTGATGGAAATTCTTCTGTTCATCTTGCTTGAAACTTTTTTTTATGGAAATAGTTTGGAATTTATCCCTGAGGTCACTAGATATAACAGATTCAGAGCATATACTATACTGGTTTATATTTTGTTATGGTACACTTGCAAGATCGTTTCATAATCTAAATTTGCAATGAGTCATCCTATGTTTTGCGAATTCTCTAGCCCTTGTCTTTCTGATGTTTTATGTGGTCTCTCAGCCAACTTCTCTTTGTTCCAATTAACTTGAAAAATCTGCAATAAAAATGCATATTTGGTAACCAGATTTTCTGAAGTTACTCAAACTTTGAATGACTTTTACTTCATGCATAATTTTATTTTAAAGCTCTGTCTTTGACCAAGAGCCATCCCTATCTTGCCTGCAGTCAGTCAAGGGTTACCTCCTTAGGCTTTTCCTGGAAAATACAATCACAAGCATTGCCCAAGGCCTTCAAAATCTGCTGTAACAGATTTAGATGCATCATACTGGTTATCCCCTTGACTCACCATCTTTAAATATTTATGTACAGCTCCTCTGGTTGTTCTTTCAAACTTCAAGCAACACATGAAACCGCCCTTGACAGCGACTGCTGCATTAAGCCCATTTTAGTCCTGTCTCAGAGAAAGTTAAGACTTCTCTGTTGTCAGATTAGCAGAGCTTTTGGGGTTAAATAATATTGTAACTGGTCAAATCCTTCCCTTTTAAAGCAAGATTTAAATACTTCTTGAATTTTGGTGGTCTTAGCATCCAGGAAAAAAAAGGAAAACATGAAGGACAGGGCAAGATTTTCTCCTGTGGAAGTGTAGCTGCAAAAATGCAGGTGTTTGCAATTTGAAAGTGAAGAATAAAGTAACAACAGCACTGCTAGAAACATTCACAGTGAAGTTCATGCGGAGACATTTTGACCTTTTCCTCCTCAGTGCTTATTTCTTGGAAATGAAAGTCCTACTCTGGAGGTGGATCTTGAAAATTAATTTTTTTTCCATAGGAAATTGAACAGTATTTATGATTTTCAGCTTTATATGGGAAAGGGGATTTTCTTGTTTAAGGATGTGGTTTACCTATTTTTTGGCATTAATTCAAATGTTTGTCCTCACTCTGTTATCCTCCCAGAAGTGAAATGGATTCCCAAAAGGTCAGATGCTTCAGAAACTCTACTGGGGAATTTTCTAGGAAAGGGCTAGAAATTTTGGGATAGATGACAGAAAATTGATGGGTGGGTGGATGGATGGATGGATGGACGGACGGACGAATGGATAGGTAGGAGGATAGACAGAATCTTGCAATAGTCTTAATTTCCTTATCTTCAGAAAAGTTTAGACAAACTGAAGTTGTGTCCATGGGTATTTTTGTTTAGTTTTGTGATAATTTTTTTTCTGAATTCTTTTCTGACGTGTTAGAATTGTTGTGCACATATTAAGGGTAAGTAAATTGAAAGCAAGAGAGAGCTCTGACCTTTCATAGATGAAGAAACAAGAGTGACTTTATCAGGAGACATGAAACAGGGGTTACAATTCCCTCTTGCTTTCACTGCAGCATCTTGACTGAGGTCTGACACCGGGGCTGATACCCAAATCCTATCACAGAGAACATATTGTGAGACAAATTAAACCATTTCTGTACTATTTTTGACTCTTATCTCCTCAATGGTGTCATTAGCTTTCAAGTTTCAGCTCCTGCACTCAGCAGTGGTATCATTTACAACTGCTGCTTCTGCTATTGACTGATGAAATTAAAATGCACTTAAAAGCATTACAGAGAACAGATTTGCAGAATGTTCATTGTGGATTGACATTGCCATGAGAAACTCTATTGATTTGCCACATTCCTTTAACGGGACTTCTTTCATTAGAAATTTTTATGATTATTTGAGGAGGTGAGAAAAAAAACTCAGCTATGATTCACCTCAACGACTGAAGTTGTCAGGCGTGTCCAGGAAACACAGGACTTTTTTTTTTTTTTTTTTTTTTTTTTTTATTCCTGCATTTAAATGGGAAAACCTGCTAGCCCACCTAGAGTTCTGAGCTTCAGATTCACACCGAGAAAACTCATTCTATAAATAATTGAGGGTAGAAAATTTTTTTAACCTTCCTGGACATTTCATACCCTTTTCTCTTACTTTCATCTGTCTCTGCTTTGAGCCAGAGAATTTCCTTCCACGTTCCTCCACCACTTCATCTGACATATAGAATAGCAAGTGGAACAAAATGAACTTGAAGAACAAACTCACTATTATGTCATTAATGTTTAAACTCCTATTAACTTTCAAGATAGAAGGTTCAGCATAAAATTACTCAAAGTGGGTTGTCCAGAATTTCATTTTCAAACGTTGGTTTTTGCATGATTCTGGCATATAGTAGTGTTATAGCTATTATTACACAAGCAAAAAATTTAAAGATTGTTTAGATGTTGACATAGAGGTTGTTGTTTTAATAGTATGGTGGCACAGAAAATTACATGTCATATTTATAATTAGGAACCATCAACTCACTTGCAATGTAGACAGTATTACCATGGTGTTAAATAGGATCTTTATTAGTTCAGTCTTATTATTTTAACAATTTCAGAGAGAACAAGAATATTGATGAGACAAGATAAGTCTTCTTGTCCCTTAGAGCTGAAATAGTGAAGATTTTTGTTTCATCAGTAAAATAGTGTCCCTAACTATGAAGAACATTGTTGCATAACAATGTTAGAATGAAACATATTCTACAGTGATGGTTGCAGGTAAAAAAGTTATTTTTCAATTGAATTGCACAGTTTGGATGTAATATAAAGATTATTCCTGAAGCTAAACCGACCTCATTATTTGAAGCCATGGCTCTAAACATTCCTAACAAAACAACTTGTCTTCCCTGCCCTGCTCAGGTGATACCCCACCTGCAGTGTTGCCTACAGCTCTGGGGTCCCCAGTACAGGAAAAACATGGACCTGTTGGAGCAAGTTGACTGCAGACCACCAAGATGATTAAAGGGATGGAGCAGCTCTGCTATGAGGAAAGGCTGAGAGAATTGGGATTGTTCAGCCCGGAGAAGAGAAGGCTTTCGGGTGACCTAATTACAACCTTCAAGTACCTGTAGGGAATGCATAGGAAAGATGGGGAGAGACTGTTTACAAGGGCCTGTAGTGACAGGACAAGGGGAAATGGCTTCAAACTGAAAGAGAGCAGGTTTAGATTAGATATTAGGAAGAAATTCTTCCCTGTGAGGGTGGTAAGGCACTGAAACAGGTTGCCCAGAGAAGTTGTGGCTGGCTCAGAGTAACCTGGTCTAGTGGAAGGTGTCCCTGCCCATGGCGGGGGAGTTGGAATTACATGATCTTGAAGGTCCCTTCCAGCCCAAACCATTCTATGATTCTATGATTTATCACATTTCTACAGAATACTAGGCAGATGAGATGAGTAATACAAAAACTAAAGTATATATTTCAAAAAATGTAGCATCTCCTTTCAAGAGCAATAGAAGAGGCATAGAATTTTTTTATCAAATATGCCACTGAACACCAACACAAGGATTGAACAATGTCCACAAACAAGTTATAGCTTAGCCGCTTTTATACATCGATGTCCTTGGAAGTGTGTGCATTCCATGACTCTTTTCAAGAAATATATAATTATTATCAGTTAGTGCTATAACACAGCATTCAGAGTAACATCTTTTCAAAGATTTCTACATGATTTTTTTAAAAATATTTAAAATTACCAATGCTTAATGTTATCAGTTTATTTCATTTATCTAACTCTTTTCCCTTGTAAATCAAGCTTTGTTAAGACAAGATATGTTTCTAGTGAAGGCAACTTGGATTTGACTTATGGCATACCTTTTCTGTGTCCTACATCTTCCTCACATATGTTCTTATGCTCTCACGATCAAAATTGTCTGAGCTTGTCAGACCAATGTTTGGAAAGTCCCAAAAACTTAGAGTTTGAATAATAATATTAGCTTTATTTTTTGCTCATCATCAGGAGTGTTGTTGATCCTTTAAGTAGCAAAATAGAGCTGCACTGAAAATGAAACTTAAAATATCCATGAAATTCAATCAGCTTATAGATCTGAATGTTCTTTCTTCCCCTCTTGTGGTTTAAGAAACAGCACCTAAGCTTGTAAAATGCTGTAAATAGCTAAAGTATGAAAGATTGTTTTGAAATAAAGACAGAATAAACTGTGAATGAATAGATGGCAAAATTTTATTTTAAAAAGATGAAATTTTCTGAGTTATTGAAGAAGATATTTGTATATGTTATCTCAAGACAGTAGAAGAATTTCAAAGGCTGTTCATGCAAAAGATTTAAACGTATCTTATTTCATAACAGACTTTGGAATGTGATCATAAATTTTAGCACCACTTTGAATAAACATAATATCTACAGAAGGAGTGAGCAGATAGATATTTTGGAAGTATATCAAATGAATACATTGTGAAGCAGTATTGTTGTATCTATCTTGATAAGAGGATTAAATTCACATGCCCTAAACTAAGGCAAAATGTACCAGAAAAATGTTGATCACATAGCTGGATTTTCTGCTTCAAACAGCAAATTAGAGTCAGTAGAAAGTGAAAAAGATAAAAATATCTCCGATAGTGCATGAATAGTAAACCAAAAGAAAAATCATAGAACTGTCTCTGGTAATGTCCCACATTTCTGGCCATAACACTTAAAGGCGAGTAAAATGTTACTTCTCCTATTACTCAGCTCAGCATTACACAATGGTATTTGTGTTTGTGAAAAATATAAAACAAACATGCAAGTACATATACACACATATAAATTCATCATTTCTTGCCATAATTTTAACAGTTTTCCATATATCAGTATCATGTAGCGATGTTGATCCAAACATTGTGTGTTGACTCCAAATTGGTCTCAGTTGTTTTAAATGGACAAGAGATCCATGATTTAATTCGTGGTTTTGTATATTTTATTTGGTTTCCTGTCAAAAATAATCAAGGTAAAATATGCCCTACTTTGATAAATGTGGAGAGAAGGGTGTGTGGTGTCTCAGTAGTTTTCCCAAACTCTATTTAGTACTAAATTGTACTAAATACCAATAATCTAGGGGTTTAGAATACATCGTTAGCTTTGTGGATTGTATTTTTATTTTGATTAAGGGTTCCCACACCCTAGATTGTTTCAGGAGCTCTCTATGATGTGTGTTTCACTTTCGTAGTAGTTGTACACCACATCTACTTAATCTAGAAGGAGAACTGATGATATGCACACCTGCCAGCTACAAAGTATTACTAGCATATAATTCATACTATTTAGCACCAGGAAATAAGGAATCAAGCAAACAAACAAAAATAATGTAACTATACAAAGCTGTAATAGCCAGAAAATAAGTTGCAAAAGGAACTTGTTAGCAAACTTATACTGAGTTTCTGCAGTGTAAATCTAGAGATCTTCTTAAGTGGAATTTCTCAATTTTATTTTATCTTAGAACACATATTTTGCCATGTTTTTAGAGGCAGTAAGGGGGGTTTGGTTTAGATTTTTTTTGAATGGAAAAGTACAATTTTTCATATGGACACTTTTTCATGGTATTCCTAGCTCAAAAAGACAATTAACTGGGAAACAGATTTGCTGAAACTACTAATTAAAAGGCCAAATTGACATAGCAATAGGGTACCTATTTTCTGTTTCCTGACAGTATGATATATCTGATGAAATGCCTATCAGAAAGAGAATGACACCACAGCCCAAGGAGTTTGAGATCTTCAAAGTCACCAGAAAATGTAGCTCTGTGTCCTGCTTTCAAATGAGATTTAATTATTTCCACACAGTAGAAAACCCCTTCCCTCAACTAAGAGACAATGGCAAGGTGGTTCAGGTAGGTGCTAGGGATGTGAGGAATTGGTAGCGTGAAGATTTAGGTGCACACCTACCTATCGCTGCTCTGTTAGGCTGTTTGTCACTCTATAAGAAAGAAGCCCAGTCAACTATCACTACCCTTCTTTGTCCTCACTAATCTTGCCAAGATTCAAAAAGCTTCTATAAAAAACATTAAAGAACAACTTTTGCATCCCATTTGTTTTCAAAGAAAGAGGCATTTTCATTGTTGTGTTTTTAGCATCAGCACATTTGAAATGCATAAAGATAAAATGCACCAGGAAGAGCTGAATGAGAGAAATGTAATTGTGGACTTCCTATAATTACTACACAATTTTGCTTAATACTATATATCATACTCTAAATCATATTCTACACTTTGGGGAAAAAAATAGTACAAATTCTAAAATTAAAAGTGCTCAAATAAGATATCATCAAGTGGCAGATAATTTCAAAGTTACTTTCATGGGAACAAGCTAAGATCTGTAAATACTGATTCTAAACTTTTGCAATAAGTACTTCATTGTTTTTTAAGGAACAAAAGACAAATTTTATGTTAGTCCATTGACCTTTCCTTCCCAATTTAAGTTGCCTGAACTGATTGTAGAATTTTTGTCAAATATTAATTAGACCTTGACAATTTTTTTTCTGCTGAATATAGCAAGAACCTCTGCCCATCTCTTGCTTGGAGTTCCAATGCTGTTCTCACTCAGGAATGGGTCTTTTGACCCAGCTCTGAATTGATGGAGGCCCTGGTGCTACAGAAAACAATGAACTTGTGAACTGTTTCTGGAAGTCCCTCACCTACCCTCTCTGTGTCTATATGAATTCTGCAGGTCAAAGTCAAAATAAGGATTTGTACCTACCCTGTAGGACCAGGTCTTCTCAAATGAGGGCTTAACTGCAAACTGTAGGAAAATTCCTACTTAACTTTAGGAATTGTATAGCCATTTCTTGAATAGATGAGTGAGAAAAGCTGTGCTCTCTCTTCATCTGTCTGCTCTGTCTGCTCATATTCGTCACTGGAGACATGCACTTAACCAAAGATTTCCCTCTCAAATCAGGAACTTTAAAATAAATGTATGTAAAACTATGTGTAAATTCATGAAAATGCCTACTAAAAGAAACTCAGAAATAATTACAACAGCACTTTTCATGAAACATTCTTTTAAATGATGAAAAAAATGGGTCTTGAGGACAATATTAGCCCAGTTATGTCCTTTCATAAATGACAACTATCATTTCCTCCTCTGTTAAATACATGGACAAGCAAAAAAATCACACTTTTTACTATGTGAAATTGAGATCAGTTCCTCTGCACAGTTTCCACCTCAACTTACTCAAGTGGGCTTAAGTGACAAAGAAGGTGTCAGAGTCCTTGGCAGAGTAGTCTTTCAGTTCAGTTTCACTCAGAAAAACAACTGTCATTCTTTAAAATCAGATTTCTGTACTATGACATTCTTTGAAACTGGACAAGAATATTTTGCATAAAGTGCTAAGAGGTTTCAAAGGGATAAGCTAATAATTCAAAGGAAATAAAACCCTTGGAACTTAGATCTCTTGAAAACCTACAACACACACACCACTTCTAAACAAAAACAGTTACATCAATAGAGTGTCACCAGCATCAGGCCTGATCAATGAACTGTTAAATCAGTCTCCCTAATCTCAGGCCTATTACTGTGCTTATGCACTGTTTACCTAATCAGGCAAATCTAGGGTTTGTGTTTGATTTTTTTTTTTTTTAATAGGAAATCTTCTGTTACTAATAAAACAATTCCCTAAAAGTAACAAATACACATAAAGATACATATGCCAATGGATTTTTTTATCTTTATGATACTAAATTTCTGTTTTAAAGTGTTATCTACTAAGTCTTGTGTTTCACCGCTAAATTATATATAAAAAAATTATAAAATAATATTTGTATGACAAGGAAGAAAATTATTTTGTTTGGTTCATTGGTTTGTTTGGGGTTTTTTGGACTTTTTTTTTATTCTTTCTGTATAAGAAGGATGAATAAAAATAAAGTAGTGAATAATGATGCTACCACGTTTTATACAAGTCAGACACTGTAACTCTCTTTGAACAGAGACTTAGGTAGATGTTGATATTAAGCCTTAACAGAATTTTCAAGAAAATATTGCCTTCCTAACTTCCAATTTGCTCAAATATAAAGTTATTATCTTTCCAGTTTCATTTGCAAGCAAAGCTAAATCTATTTAAGTACCATGGTGCTAATATTAGTTAACATGGGTACGTTTAATAATCCAAATATTACTATAAGTAAGGTGTATTGTTCATTTTCTCAACATTTGGCATGGAAAACCTCTTAATATTTAATATTAAACTGATTAAAAAACCAACCAGCTTGTATCATCTGACATCTGGGATTTTTGGTTGATTAAAATGAGTGTGTCTCTGCTGAAGTCAATTGAGCAAAATTGCAATAGCTATTCATCTGATGTATTATTTCTAAAGGAGTAAATTGGAGGCTGTGAGCTTGAGGAAGGCCAAAAAATTTAGCTAAACCTGTTCATCTAGCCCACTTGACTTAGCACATGAGAAGTCTTCCTGTATTTAAATCTGAGCTTCTAATCAAGTCTTCACGGATATGAAGTTAGAAGTTAAAAATAGAGATATTGCCAATTTGTTCAGTATTAACTAGGACCAGTATCAACATTTTCAAATTTAAACCTTTTTAAAGCTAAGTTTGAATACTTGGATTCCAGAAAGGACACAAAATCAAGAGCTTAGCTGTACACTGTCTGTTTCCCTTTATATATGTCAGTAATGAGAAAATAAAAAGTTCTGTATGCTGGATAGGAAGCATGCTTGCTGAGATTAAAATGCTTTAGAAAAAGAGCTGAAAAGAAACAGCTGGGCAGGCCCTTATATGTCACTGAGAGGTGAGGCACAAGAGGGAAGGTCCAAAGTTGAATGTGGTGTGGCTCATGGTGATCCCAGGCCTCCACATCCACCTCCCATCTTGACCAGCAGTGAGGACTGACAGTCCCAGGCACCCCTGGTATATGTTTGGAGGGCTGGCTGAGGAAGAGATTTGCTTTCCTGCTCTAGACAGGAGACTGTGACATGTCCCTTCTGTGTTTGATGTAGTCAAGCATCCCTTCAACCCTGGTTTGTCTGGGAAGGGAGCTGTTTCAAGCCTATTCATGATGAACTCAAAGGGGTACTGTGAGATTCCCAGTACATACACAAAACTAATTTGTGCCCAGAAGAACCCTCCAACACTAAATCACTAGTGCAGGCAAACAAGTCTGTTGCAAGGGACTCTTATAGTCCCCCAGTGTTCAAACTCAGTCCTTTCATTGAGAGTGATTGGGTTTTTATATACAGCTGATCAAGACTTGCTAGGATGGTAAGAGGGACCAGCAGGCTGCAGTAGACTGATGTTCAGGACACCCACCAAAATGCAAGATGCCCAAATTCTAGTCTCTTCCCAATTACATCCTCTTTATTACAGGAGATAGTATCAACTGATCGAGACAAGGATATACCTTACTTCCTGTTGTGCTAGTTTTGGCTGGGGTAGAGTTAATCTTCTTCAGAGTGGCTACTATGGGGCTGTGTTGTGGTTTGATTATCCATGACACCTGCAAAGAAAGCGTTCAAAATTGCTGTGCCATAAGAAGAACTAGAAAATTACTATGTCTGTATATCCTGCTGGAGAAGCTCCTCAGGTGGTAGGGAGTTTTCTTACTTTCCAAAGTTTGTTGCAGTAAATTTATGCATTTTGTTTCATCACGGTAAGAATTTTAGCTCTAAATTAAGAAGATGTTTTGTTTTGGCTTCTTGTGGGAAGAGCCCAGAACAAAAATTCCTACTGATGATGAAGGCTTTTCCCAGTAGGGGTAGAGCTGCTTTCACTTCATTGTTGTGCAGCCTGGAACAGGTAAGGTAAAAGCTCAGTATGTCTTGTTTTCAGGATGACTTCAGGCTAAATTTGTACTTGGATATACCCTGGGATGTAACAGGAAGACAACAATGCAGCCCCTACTGTGCATACCAGGCATGTTCAACATTCACCTATTGGATCAAGACTTCAGGGAATGGTGACCCATTTCTTCCTAATTCCTGGATCCCAGTGTGGCTTGAAAAGGTATTAAATTCTTTGCTGCTTACATGAGGAGACTTTTGACATGAACAGAAGCAGAAAGCAATCGGATAGTGAGGTTTAGGTGCCTCCAGGCAAACACAGTTACTGAGCAGCCTCTGTCAATCTTCCTTTTGGACACGTTTGTCTATGCTCACCTATGCCTATTTTAGATGTTGTTGGCAGTTTTTAGAAAAATGTTGTTCTTGTCTTGCTTGAAGTAGAGAATATTAACTAATATTTTAGTTGTCATATAAACATGAATGATTTCTGAGAAAAAAATAAAGAGCTGACATTTTTGCACTATCAAGATGCACTTGAAATTAAAATTTAACAACTGAAAATACAGAGGAAAATGAATATTCATTTTATTCTTCACTTCTCACGTCCACATAATTAGGGTTAGCTATGCACCAATTTCAACAGTGAGCGAAGACTGCCATCTTCTGACTTCCACAGTACACCAGCACAACTGAATATACATCTCTGTCCTACTCTTGTTTATAACAGTGCTTACAACTGGAAAACCCCTCAGTCACATCTTGATCCTGTTGACTGAAATAATGTGGCCCAGTGAGGGTCTTGCACTCAGTGTTCTGCTCCTCCTCTGAAAATGAAACGTTTACCTGTGACAAGGAAAACTGGTTGACTCACCTGTTTTCGTGCAGAGCTCTCTCCTTCATAAATTTGTTGTCTCATCCACACTTCCAAAGGAATATTTTCAATTGTCATTAGTTAATTATTCAGTTGACTATTTTCTTAGTAACTTTCAGACTAAATGGTTAATGCTATGACAACACGAAGCACATATGTGTTGTAGAAGTCTACCTCCCACTGGAAGCCAGTAGTATCCCAGCAACTAATGTTAGTACCTGCAGAATTCCTACTCAAAAATTTTAGCTATCTGGCCTGTGAACCTGGAAGTAAATATCAGGCAATTAATCAAGTGCCTCAAGCTGTTCACTGAATTAAAGCAATATTATAGAAGGTCTGCTGCAAATGGAACAGATGTATGTGCATACATTCTGCCCAGTTTCCACACATTTGTTACTCAAACAACAGACTGAGATAAATGCAAAGGCCTCTTTTAGCAGAAGGAAAGCATAACTAGCAAACATCTAACTCCTGTTGTTTACCACAGCTTTTATTCAGACTTAAGCCAGTGACATTCTGCTGGCAGAAAGCACAGACAGATCAGGAACTCGAGGTGTGGGAGCTCTGTCTTTGAAGCCCATCATATCCAGATGTCACACATGGAAGTGCAGCCTCTCATGGCAAGTGTTTGGTGGACCTGCCCTTGGAACAAAGGCCAGCTGGTATATACTCAGTATATAATTATGTTCTTCTCTGATGAATCCAGCTGGATTCACTGCTGAGAAGGAAACTTTTTGGCTATCAAAGCTCATCTAATGTTCAGATCACTTTCAATTTGACCTACAGCATCTGCATCTGCAATGCACAGTTAACATGGCAGATTCAGAATCCTACAGCCAGATCAAGTTCAATACTGCGTAGTTTGATCAGTGTGGTTTTGAAGAGTAAAAGAGTGGAATGTAAACTGATTTGGGTGAAGAAAGCAGAGACTTATAATTGCTCTATTACTTCCACCCTTATTTTAAGGAAAATCATTCTTCATATTCTCTTTCATGACTCTCAGAGTGGTTTTATCTCTTTTAAATAATCCAGTACTTTCAACCCTTTCCTGAGGGAAAACTTACTACTTAGAAATACTTTTTGTCATATTATACAAGCTCATCTTTTCCATTAATTCTTTTCAGTGTATTAAAGTGCTAATCCAAGATTTAATCAAATGTAGGACTGACTGGATGTGAATGTTTCTGTGTGTTTGTGGAAGAATAGATAAATATCCTTTATGGAGAGCATTCAATCATCAAAAAAAATCTCACTGATTAGCCATTAAAAGTAGGGTTCACCCCTCGGTGCTCTATTCCTTTCCCAGCTTTTTGATGTCACTGGTTCAACCATGAGATATCTATTTAGTCCTTTGGTAGGTAAACCAAAACAATAGCTGGATATTTTGAGACCAGACTTGTGGTCTAACTGTTCTTGGCTCCTCAGAAAAAGGGACACAGGGATGTACCAGAGTCCAGCAAAACTCCACTCAGATGATAAAGGGACTGGAAGGTCTCACGTGTAAGGAAAGGCTGGGACTATTCAGTCTGGAGCAGAGAAGGTTCAGGGGAACCTCATAAATCTGTATGGATAACTGAAGAGAGGGAATGAAAGAGAGGGAACCAGGCCTTTCTCAGTGGTAGGGTGAGATGCAATGGGCACAAATCACCTGAAACACAAACTGAAATACAGCAATGATGAGGAAATAAAGATGAGGAAATATTTCTTATCTCATTATCTAGATGTGTATTGCTTTTGCATTCTGTTAGGGGAATATGTGCAGCTAACTGTGGGAATATGTCTTTCACCAGAAGGACTGTGTAAATTATTTTTTCCATTCAGCAGTCAAATTAAAAAAACAGGCAAACAAACCCTGAGTTACACTAAGTCAAGAGACATTTGTGTAAATATCAATGTAAAAGCAATAAGGACAATTTCCACAAGCCAGACAAAGAAGCAGACCTTCATCTTGCTGGTCACTAAGAGAAAAAAACCAAACAGGAAGTAAAATGTCTATCTCGAGGTTCTAGTGTAGGCTGAACTGCTTCACTCCACTGTCCTGTTTTGGTTTTGTTTTTTTTGTATTGTATTAAAAAACAAAATAAAATTATATACAACAAGGCCTTTAAAGTTTCTGAATGTGATATCATTGATTCCATTCAAAATTTTTCAGAATGAAAATTACTATGAATGAGCAAGTCTAGAGTCCTGATATCACTTCAGATATGCTTAATGATTAACACGAGGTAAAATAATGTCAACAATACACCTAGCACAGAGTATGTAGATGCAGCTTCAAATGGCACCAGACAGAATATCACTTTGTTTCCAACTTTTAAAAGTAGGAAGAAGGAAGAAATAATGTGAAATAAACTTTTAGTCTGACCAGTTGAGAGATGGATCAGTACCAACTTTAGCCTTTCTAAACCAAAACTCTTTATTTAATAAATTTCATTTCAACAGAACTGAATAGATAGCCTAGACCTATTTTCACTGACTTAATTTCATGCTATGCACGTGCTACTTCAGTGTAACAATAGAATTGTAAAACTGGTTGGGTTTTTTTTTGTTTGTGTGGGGGGGGTTTTTGTTGTGTTTTTGTTTGTTTGTTTGTTTGTTTGTTTTTTGTTTGTTTGTTTGTTGGTGAGTTGGTTTGTTTGTTTTGGGGTTTTTTTGCCAATGTATTCATTTTGATCTCTGCTGTGGTTATGCCATCACCAAAAAATTATCTTTGCTTGACTGACTTTCATTTCCATCTAAGAAAACAGAGGTGAGAGTGATCAGCATCCACAGGCCTTCTCACAGACCATGGTCTGTCTGACTACTAGAATAAAAACAGATGCTAGATAAAGTGAAATTTAATTTTTTTCTGAGTCAAACTTTCTGGTAAGAAAGATAACACCTTCTCCTTTCTCATATCCTGCACAGAGAATGAACCTGGGTTTAAGGAATAATGCAGAAAACCTTGGACAATTTCACTCTCTAAGAATAAACTGAACAAGCTGTAGCATTTTATCCTTAATCTGTGAATCTGTGTTTAAGTATTTCAGGGTCCAGGAGATGTCTTAACAGCTATAAATATTTCCTAAGTTAGTTTCCTTCTCAAAGCATTGCTTTCCTACATCAAGGAATATACTTATGATAATCAGCACAGCTAATATCTTGAAGTATGAAGAGGATTAAATGAGAAACAGAAAAACTGCATTATCTATACAGAAAATAATCACATCCTAAAATTCCAAATTCACACTTGTTTATGTGAGTATCTTAACATAACTTCATTCAAATACATTCACCTAATGGGTTCTGATTTCACTTGGAAAGCTCACTTGCATACTGACAGAAATATTACAAAATGAGCAAACAAGCAAAGAGAAGGACCATGAATTGCCTTCAGGCATTAGGCTGCAGCAACATGAAATACATTCAAAATCTTTGAGAATTCAAACTGTGCAGTTTTCCAGTGCTTACATCACCAGGGTGTTGGGAGTTTTTCCACTCCTCTACCTGAGCTGAATGCTGCTGCTCTTCAGAGAATTAGTATTAATGGAAATGATCATAGGAACAACCAGCTAAAAGGTACCAAAGTTACTTCACAATTCATACAACATTCTAGACATATTTCTTCTTTTCATAACTTGAGAATAACTTCTTACTCTTTTGAAAAACTTATCCTGGAAGATAAAAAAAAAAAAAGAAAAAAAAAAGATAAAAAGGATGAATTTTCTTCATAGCCATATATTTACCATAGTGCTTGTTGCCTTTTCAATTTTGTCACAGTCATAATCACAATTTTTCTAGCTAGTATCCTGAACTGATTAACTATGTTATATCAATGAAAAAAAGCCTCTGGGAATGAAAAAATGAGCTAGATCAACTGCAGAGAGATTATTTTTCCCAATTACCATTCATATTAATGGATTGATTTTTTCTTCTATTTTTTTTTCCTTTTTCTAAAAGTATGTTTAAACATAATCAATAAGATTGGAAACTGTATGTAATAAGCAATTTGAACCCTCTGTATGCTCAGAACTTTGATGAATAAAGTGAATTACCACGTATCTTACTGTGATCTTACTCTGACATGAGAAACTCTTCAAACAGATTTTGTGCCAAACTGGTTGAAAACAGCTTAGTGGAACTGCTTCTAATCACTTGTTTGCAAAATACCACTTGCTCTCTCCTTTGCAAATGTAAGTTTGTGCACATCCTTCTATGTAAGCTTGATGAGGATCCATGAAGGAATGGATCTCTATGCTCTTCTAGGACTCCACTGGCTTTTTCAGAATTCCACTCATCTAGATACTTGACAACATTTGAATCCATTTTTGTTATTTAGATTTTAATTACATGGAGTTTTGCAAAAAGATCACTATAAGAAAAAAACCCAATCAAAACAAAACCCACAGAAATTACATGAAACCCAGAGAAATCTTTGGAGTTTGTCTTCAGGTGTTGCTAACCTTCTAGATCAGTTCTGGAAATTTCCCTCCCCATCTTTTAGTTTTATCCTTTTTCCTTATTTGATTGGCATAAGTGTGATTGCTTTAGGTACAATAGGTTCAGGTAATTATTATCATATTATTGTAAAGGCTATCTGAATATGAGTTCAATTTTCACTCTTTCTTGCATCTCTCCTTTAAGGATGTTCTCCAAGGGGGAAATTGACACACACTAAAATATCCAAGTCCTCTAATTTTTAAACATTCCCATCATTTGGTGTATTTGATTTCAAAGCCTGTCAATAATAAGAGAAAAGACACTGTAGCTGCAAAGGTCACAACTTCAGAGTAAATCACGTAGGCTTCACTTTATTGGAAGCAGTGTCTTCCTAGAATTTATTCTATATAATTTAGTAGGTATATGAAGGAATACACAATGCCTACAAAGAAGAAAGAATCTCCCTCAAATTCATCTCATTTTGCATGGAGTAATATGTACCTAGATTCAACACAACTATAATTGAATTTAACTAAATTGAAATGGAGTTCTCCTAAATAGAGTCACCTCATCTGAGGAGTCCTTTTCATCTCATGTGCAGGGTCTGAATGCAATGCTTGTGGAGTTTGCTTTTATTAAAAGCTTAATGTACATTTACTAATGTAGGTTTAAACGTGGCCTAATTCTTAATCAAATATATTTCAGCAGCAGGAGGGCCAACATTCAAATAATGATTAATTGAGAACTTAATTAAATACTTCAAAATACACATGAAAGTGTTCTGATAAAGTTTCAGGTCATGCAGTCTGCATCTGAATCTGAGTAATGAAAATGAAGGACTGGATCCAAAAGCCTTTCTAATCAGTAACTGAAATTGCCCCAAAGCTGCTGACGAACGTCTAGCTTTGAATATTTGTAATGAAGTTTTCTGGGAGAGTTTTGCATTATATGGAATAAATGAACAAAGAGTTGCTTTCACCTGACTGTTCCAAATTCCTGAGCTTCTGTGTCTCCTGTGCTGTAAAACAGCACTTTACAAAACTTTATCCAAAACTGCCAGAAAAAAAATATTTTCCCAGTCTAATTGGAATTGAGGCTAAAAGATGTAAAGATTGTTGGTCTTAAATAAATAAAGTTTTACAGTTTATATATTTTATTCTGTATGGTCAGTCACAGCATACTGATGGACAGCAACTTATGCACTTCCTAAAATCTTCCAGATTGTAAAAACAGTCTGATTCATTCACAGCAGAAAACATTTGATTAACTATTTTCAGTTTGTGCCACATTTCCCCCCCACCCAGAGGTGTTTCATATCACGTGATATAACTTTGATTTAGCACTGTTCACAGCCATTCTGGGTGAAGAATCCTGCTGATGGCTCACTGACTTGTTTTAAAATCTGTTGTGGAGGACTGCATTAACATTGAGAGTCCTGTATACAATTATGCTGATGTGTGACCTTCAGAGTATAAAATCCTTAGGAAAAAGAACACAGAGAAATTAGCTCCGGAGACAGAGAAGGCAAAAAGGGAAGATACAGGAAGAGCAATTTACCAGAGGGCTTGTCAGCAAGCAAAACAAATAAATAAGTCCATACTCCTTTGCAAATTTGGTTGGAGATGTGTTTTTCATGGAGATGAGTTGCAATAGGAGGTGGAGGTGGGGATGTGTGTGTGTACATGTGTGTGCTTGCACACATCAGCATTGAACACATGGCCATGTGTGTACAGGACGAGAGGGCACAGCCTCAAGCTGTTTCAAGGAAGGTTCAGGATGGACATCAGGAAGAATTTCTTCATGGAAAGGGTTTTCAGGCATTGGAAGGGGCTGCCCAGGGAAGTGGTGGACCCACCATCCCTGGAGGTGTTGAAGAAACAACTGGATGTGGGACTCAATACTGTGGTCTACATGACAAGATGATGATCGGTCACAGGTTGGACTTGATGATCTTGGAGGTCTTTTCCAGCCTGGAAAATGATGAATGTGAATTTCTGTAATTCTAAAGGTCTGCAGAGAGACATAGCAATAGCTGTTCCTTGTATTTGCAAGTTTATGATTTTTACCAGCTGAGAAGGATATTTAGGACTGAAAAAAAAAAAAAAAAAAAAAAGAGAATGGGCTTTGAGCTGCTTCTATCTGCTCAGGGAAAAAAAAGCTGCTGAGAAGTAATTCCTTTACATGGGTCTGGAAGAAAAAATGAACCACAGGCACAGTGGAGCAGCTCAGAGACTATGATACAGCTGCCTGAGCAGAGCACCAGCTCTGGGCTAACCACTGGTCTCATGAAGAGCCATAAAGAAGTTACACCAGTACTGGACTCCACAGCTGTTGTACTAGAAGACACTTCAGGGAACTCTTCACGGTGCTATTTTGGGCACTGCAAACGTAATCTAGAATTCTTTACTGCTGGCAGCACAGCTTCAGCAGAAAAGGATAAGGAGCCCCTTGTCTAGATGGGAAAACCCAGTTACCATCATGAAACTCTAAAGATTAAAATGACTTAATTAAAGGATGTCACCTCTCTTGTCTCAGCTGACATTTTTATTTTTTTTATGAAAGGGTAACTAATATACATCTTTAATTCCTCCCATTTGGTCAGTTCAGCATCACTGTGCGCTTTATTGTCATTTAGAAGAGTGGAAAGGAAATCTAAAATGCTTAAAAGTATCATGCAGCAAGTGGTGCTCACTTCATGTTAACATAAGTTGTGCAGGACAAGGTAAAACAGCTCCCAGGACACTTCTTCTTCCCATAAGAATTTGTAGTATTTGAGAAAAAACAGTGTAAACAGAACTTGATATCTCAGGAGGTAGCAGCTAATAATAGAGGGAAAATAAATTTCATCTACAGTATGGAATAAAGTATCTATAAACTAGAATGCCAAAGGCAGTGCAGGAATGCTTCCTACACTTAGTGTGGTGTGGGGCAGAGCCAGCACACCCAGGCCTACCTATTGTCAGTACCTACCCATCACACTCTGCCTGGCTTGGCTGTGAACACAACTGCTGGTAGATTTGGTGGTCTGAGCACTTGTCTGTCTAGTTAACTCCTGTTAACATCTGGGACAATCTCTACTGGCCTCAATGAATGAAATAATTAGTCCACAACCAATAACCTGGGAGAAATAAAAGTCAGACAGATGGATCTTGTGTCCCAGCTGAACTTCAGTTTCTAGATGTTGATTAAAGGGGTAGAAAAATGGGGTTGGATCTTGGAGGATGATGGCAGAGAGTTAATTTAACATGATATTTACATTGGCACAGTAATTATTCTCTTATTACGACTGTGTATGAGTCACAGTCATTTTTAATGCTGTGGCAGTTTGCAGGATTATACAAGAAAAAAAATTCTCCTCTCCAGACCTGTTCTTGGTGTTCATTTTGAAGTGCTATTCAGTCAAAACAAATATAGAGAGAAAATCTCATCTCTTTGCTGTCATTGCATAGGCTCTGTCAGCCATACAGAGGGTCTGAGTCCTGTACAGACTTCCTGGGTGCACAGCCCAGCCCACTCCTGCTACCTAGAGCAGTGCTGTGGCCCATTTGTTATGTCACGTCTGTTGTCACGCATCGATCAGCCCTGGTGGTACAAAACAATACAAGGCACAGCGTTAGAGAACACATTTTACCACGCTGCTGGATTTGTACGTAGCCTGTGCCCCAGCGGGCTTCAAGTGCCTTGTTAATGTGCAGGAAAGACGGCACATGTCCCCCTGCTGGCTGTTATTAAGGTCAATTTTGTAAACATCTATGGGTTTTACTTTTACAGCTCCTCTAACTAATTCATTAAATTATTTGATTGATTTCCCACTACTGCCTGGTTCTTGCTGCTGGATTCCTTGCTGTCTTTCTCTGAAGTGTAGAAGGGAAATTACATGATTAAGTAAGGAAGAGGAATACTGTAGCTTGATCTCCACTGCCAAAAGCAGCATGTTATACAGCTACATACATCTGAGCCCCATTTATGAAAATAGAGAAATCCATACTTAATACAGAGAAGAGCTCCTCCACTATATAACCTGTCATTCAAGAGAGATAACTCACATTCTTACTATCAAGAAAAGCCAGAATGAAAGAGTAGTTCATAAACAGATTTCTGAGGTAAAGCTTACAAAGAGATGCTATCACAGTATCCTTCAGTGCCTTAACAGCTGAGACAATGCAGCCTGCCTTGCTTCTTATATCCTTAGCTATACTAAAGCTCTAATTTAGCCTCCCTTATTTTACTGAAAACAAAACCAAGCACAGTGCCAATCTAAGAAGAAAAAAAGCCTAGAAAAGCTGGAGACTGTGATTATCAACTTTGTGTATTCATTGAAGTTATTCTTTTTTTTCTTTTGCATTACTTGTTACTGTTTTTTAAGAATCATCACCAATACATAGATTTCTTTATATTATTGGCCTCATAGTGGAGCAATTATGTCCCTTAATGTAATGTAATGTAATGTTATGTCCCAACTGTATCCTTAGAAGTGCAGACTCTATTGACTGACCTTCAGCTATGAAGCTGATAAAAAGAAGTCTCATATTAAATTTGGCTCTGCCTGAAGAAAGCCCCATTCCAACAATCCCATTACTTTTTAAAAACATGGGTTTAGAGAAACAGAGTGACACCACCTTGACAACCATCCAGACCCTCCCTTGAAGAGCTGTTCCTCAGTCATTTCCTCTTTGAGGCATAGTGTTGCTCAGATTTCTGCAGCAGATGTTCTAATAGGTTGTGCCTATGCTTGTTCCTCTCTTTATCTGGAATAAACAAAACATTTATTATTGTTATCATGGATTAAAAAATGACAATCTAGTATAAAGCAAGTTTCATCCACATGTTATATTCCTCTCCATAAACCCATGAAAAATCTGGAAAAAGATATGTGAAAAGCATCCATTTTTATCTGTTCCCAAGCTCAAATTCTGGCTACCTAATCAGCCTCTGCCTGTGCCGGCCACCCCATTGCTTCTGTGCTTCCTCCTAAGCCAATAGCAGAGAGCACTATTACCCTAAGGTCTCCCAGTCTCCCACCAGGAGCTCAATAGATTGTCTTGACCCCTCCACTTTGTTGTTTTGACTCTTTCACTCCCAGTGACAGGAGCAGGGGCAGTGGCACTGTGAGAGCACGTTTTGGCATCGGGTCTGCCTGGGATTGGCATCCTTTCAGGCACCCTGCTGCCCTGCCACCACCATCCCCTCCAGCTCAATCAGCGTGCACAGATGTTAAGTGTCTATGTACCTACCAGAGGTTGCTGGCAGGTTGATCACACCAGAACCCTCAAACACCAAATAACTCTGATCATTGATTTTCCTGACTCTCCTAGGAGCTTCAGGAAACATTTGCTTTATATGCACTTGTCAGGTACATCATCTCACATGAGTTTTGCTCTAGATGTTCTTCCATCACCTCATGTCTGTCTTAGTGTCTGTCTGTGCATGTAAGTGCAAAAACAAGGGGACATTTAATCTTTCTTAAATCATTTTCTCTTATCTCAGAGACACAGTTGTAGATAATATTCAATGTGAAGTAAAGGCTGTCAGATTCAGTTGTTCGCTTTTAATTTTTTTTTTCTTTTTGCTACTATTCATAATAAATTAGCTCATAAGGACTTTATTTCCTGAAGTTCTGGGATGACATACAAAAGGCAGGAATCACTACATAGGTAACAAAAATGGCAGAGATGAAGGAAGTCTATATGTTTTTACTCTTGCTTTATTTACACCCTTTCTTAACCCTCTCCCTAACACCCACCTGATCTTGTACCTCTTTTGTCCTACTAAGAATTCTTGCACTGAATCTCTTAAAGAAAATTTCTTGTCCTAATCTGTAAGTGCCTTTCAAAATACCTGATTCAGCATCTTAATCTCTAAAATCAATTGATTCTTTTCAGAGTGAGTTTCATCTTCTCCAGTCAATCCAACCTGACTTTTTCAGAAAGAGTCAAAAAAGAGATACTGCCATGTTACAAATTTTCCATTTAACATTTTGTTTACTACTTTACATGTCTTGTTTAGTTTGTCACTGGAGATCTGGACACTGTCATAAACTTCAGCTTCTCCTACTTATTCTTTTTATCTCACTCAGGGCTGTAATTCTAATGAACATATCTTCAGGCTAAATACCTCGCTGCTACAAATTGCTGCCTTCCAAACAAAGAATTTTCAATCTTCTTGCTTTTCCTCTATGAACACTGTGCAATCTCACAGCACTTACTTCCTTCTTTATTTTCCCTCCACCTCCCACTCCCCTTCACTACCGTCAGTCTTTGACTGTCAGCTTTGACCTGAAAGCTTTGGCTGTCAGGACAGAGAAATTAAAATACATTCTCCTGCATGAAGGGGTAGAGCAGAAGGAGGAGCACAAGGCTGCATTTCCACTGAAAGCAGTATTCCCAGTCAAGCAAGTTATTAAGGTTTTTATTTAATTGCTTCTCTGATTTTTTCATATGCCACATTTTCAGTTTCTCCTTCACCTATTTTTTTTTTTCATCTTTGACCTTTAACAAGCATGGAATAAGAGATTAGGAGCTTTCACTGTGTATTTTATTAGATCAAATTAAAAAAAAATTATAATTAATTCTAGGATTTTTGAAGCAGTGCTACCACTGAAAGAGGATTTCTATTCACAGATTGATAATCTCTTGTAAATTGAGTTTCAATACTTTTTTCTTTTTATTGTAAAATAAATAGTTCATCTTAAATCAAGCCTGGAACAACTTCATTTCCTTTTTCTTTCAAATCTCTAGGGTACAGAGCAAAACTGGCAGCTTCCCAGTGAGTATAGCTGACACAGAATTCTCTCTGCAATTTGCAATTGAGAAAACATGTCACTCTTAAAGGAAAGTTTAAATTTGTCACTGCCTGTAAAGTGATGTGTAAGTAGTAGGGCATTCTCATTTGTGGGCAACAGCTTGACTCTTCAATCAAGGTAGCTCCTACCTCCTTTTAAATTCATATCAGAGCAATTTTCCTGTGTTCTAGAATAATAATGCAGATTTCTGTGCTGATGGAAGGCATGTATTCTTGCTCTGTTTTCACTACTGCAGAAAAATTGAGAAAAACACCCAAAAGAAACAAGATACAGTGAGTGAGGAAAAGATAATGAGGTGATACTGCATTCAGCTCTGTGGTCCCCAGCACAGGAAGGACATGGACCTGTTGGAGTGACACCAGAGGAGGCCACCAAGATGATCAGAGGGATGGAGCAGCTCTACTATGAGGAAAGGTTAAGAGAATTGGGATTGTTCAGCCTGGAAAAGGGAAGGCTCTCAGTTGACTTATTCTGGCCTTCCAGTACCAGAAGGGAACCTACAAGAAAGATGGAGAGATACCATTTAAAAGAGCCTCTAGTGACAGGACAAGGGGAAATGGCTTCAAACTGAGAAAGAATAGGTTTAGATTAGATATTTATAAGAAATTCATCCCTGTGAGGGTGGTAAGGCACTGGCACAGGCTGCCCAGAGAAGTTGCGGATGTCTTAAACCTGGAAGTTCAAGGCCAGGTTGGATGGGGCTCTGAGCAACCTGGTCCGGTGGAAGATGTCCCTGCCCATGGTAAGGGGTTAGAATGAGGTGATCTTTAAGGTCTCTTCCAGTCCAAGCTATTCTAAGATTACATGATAAGACTATTTTTCTTTCTACAGAAAATGCTTTGAATCATTGCAAGACAGACACATAGACAGTGTATGAATACCCTGCAGTGTACAGAGCGCTGCTAAAATCCTAACTGAAATGGGATGGTCCAGATAAGCCACAACTACAGCCTCAGAATCCTGAGGGGAATTATGTTGTAGATACCCTTAAGTTCTTAACTATTGAGAAAAATGTTCTATGGAGGTAGGGACTGATCTCCACAGTCTTATAAGAGTTCTCTAAGGACTCACAATTTTTTCTCTGAAAATTAACTTTTCACATCCCTGTTCTAGGAAATGCCAAAGCCAATGGAACCTCCCAGCAAAGCAAGAAAAAAGGAATAAATTTAAAAATAAATACAGCTGTGTGAAGGCAAAGTCATTTTGAAAAGTCTGACTGCTCATTAAACTATAGTGAAATACCTTGTTCAACATATTTCTGTCCTCATAAGCAGTTATCTTCTCTGAGTGCTACCAAAAATACAAACATGAACAAAAATCTGAATAATTAACTTTTTTTTTTTTTCCATGATTAGTTTCACCATGGTAAATTTTAATTGATTTTGGCATTGGAGCAAAAGGATACCCCTACAGAAAAGGTGAATTTCTGTACATATCTACTGAAGAAATATTTTTTTAAGAAAAGACACACAGAACTTCCTAAATTATTTCTCAATAATTATATATGGAGAAATTATCAAGGAAAACAAATAAAATCTAAAATTTTCTTTCCATTCAACGCTTCAGGATTTTGTTTTGCAATTCCTTAACTCAGATCACTAATATTTTTTTTCATGCCATCATGTTTTGTGAGAAAAGCAAGCCCAACTAGGTCCTGCCAGATTGACTTGTCTTTGCCCCTCTTTATGATTTGGAAATACATTCTAAATTTATTGCTGGCAGCATTAATTTTAGAGACAATATTAGGTCTTGATTTTGGTGAATGTTTTTATTTTTTTATTTTCTTTTTTCTGAAGTAGCTGGCCCCAAATTTAATATTAATTCCTTACAAGCTGCTGGATTCCACTTTACAAAGTACACATTTATTTTACAGTGCTAGTTTGTCTTAGATCAATTTACCTGTAGTGGTCAAAAGATTAAAGGACAAAACACTGCACTGGAGTGGTTTATTTATCTTATCTTTACCATTTGTGCCTTGTTATATATTACTTTCTTTCCATTTCCTTTCAATTTTTTAAATAGAATTTCCTTCAAAGAACACACATAAAGTTTAGTCTTTTTTCTCCCACAGCAGTCCCTCTTTTATTCCTCTGTACTTGCCCTTAATAGATTCCAAATAGAACTAATCTAGAATAACTGCACTCAGAATAATTTGGAACTCTTTCAGTGTTAACATTAACCAGTTTTTCTCACTTAATATGCTGCATTGTAACAGGAAAAATGCAGACTGCTCTCACCTCTGACTCATATTTACACATACCCTTTATTAGTATTTATGATGCAAAATAGCTTTAACAGAACATGTTATCTGAGAACTCAAACATTAAATTTGATTAATAAGTTCTTATTCGTAAATAATTTCTGAAGTATTTGGAAGAAAAAAATATTGATAAGGGCTACAGTAATTTGCTTGTTTATGTAATGAATTTGCATCAACATAATGAGTTATTTTGTAGTGAATTATGAGTGGGTAATCACTGTTTCACGATGGTGGAATGACCACCAATGGAGCTTAGGTCAAAGTATTCCTGGCAGGCCTTAATATTAAAACTGTAGTAAAGAGTGAAAAACTAGTTCTAAGCTATTCAACTAATAAAGTGGAGAAATATGCATACATATATATATATATATATTTGGGGGTTTACTATAGGTAAAATTATTTAATGTGCATTTAATTGTAATTAATCCCTCACACCTAGAAATGGATCTTTGCATACCCTTGCATCTCACTATGAAGCTGTATCTTTTTTTTAAAAATAATGCATATTTATTTTTAGAGCTAAAACTAAGCCATCAGCTTTCCCAAAATGTGTGTTCAAACATCACATCTCAATTGATTTTCACCATTAAATACATATATGAACCTCATTGGTAAAATTGAGTGTATAATACAGGCTACATGGAGGCCTAAATGCAACAACTTATCTTTACACACAGGTAAGTCTATTTTAGCAATTTGACTTTGTGAGCTCAAAGTCAAACTTGCCTTTTTTGGTGATTTAATTATGACTAATGATGTCATGAGTGTTTTGCTATCGAATCCAAATTTGGAAGGATTTGACAGTGAAAACTGCTTTCATGAAAGACTTGAAAGATTAGTCTAAAGTTCTTTTTACTTGATCATTAATATCATCTTGATTTTTTATTGTAAGTTTCCTGAATAGCATGGGAGTTACATCTGTGAATTAGAAGATCCAGATATTATGAAGTCATTAATTTTAATCCCCCTAGAAAGGAGAGATTACTCTAAGGTTAAATCACAGAGCCAAGCTTTTGGGTTTGGTAAAATTGAATTTCCAATAAATTTCTCTCTTGTGGTTTAACCTGACTTTAAATAAATTTAATTCAAACCGATTATATTCTGAAAATAAGTGATATACATGAACTGGGGCAGGATATGAAGTACAGAAAAAAAACCCACTGGCATGAAGATTGGCAAACCTAGACCTATGTCTCTGGCTTCGGGTTATCCACAGGCACAAGAATATGTATTTAAAAAAAAAAAAAAGGGGGGGGGTAGCTAGGACTTTTGTGTATAGAAGAGTTACATGTATTTTCTCTCATTAAATATAAACATATGTTTTTTCCTGGCTGACAGAAGAGACAACATGGCAAAGGTTATATTCAGTGGGGACACTCAAGGAGCAGTGAAGTCAACCTCTCTTTGTACTGCCCAAAATGCAGTTAATATGGATAAAGCCTCCTATTCCTATTGTTGGGGTAAGGTAAGGCAGCCAGAACCAGACCTTCTGTTTCTAAAGAGATTTTAGCACAGAATCCACACAATAACTTGGGTAGGATTACCCAGAGGTGGAGGATGTGCAGGGGAATTTGTGGACATTACTGTTCATCTCTGTAAACCAGGTCTTCTGCTCTGCTCTCCTGATGTCCCTGTAGTGCCAGACCCTCACACAGATCCTGGGTTTAGTCAAGTAGCTTCATTGTCCTATCCTGTGCCAAAAGGCTGAGATAACGGGAGAACAAGTCCAGGCTTCTGTCTTGAATTCAAATTCCTCTTCAATACTCACCAAAGTTTTTGATCACTGTTCTAGAACCCCTACTCCTCATCTAAGGTTCTTATCTTCTGCATCTTGGTTCTTCACCCACAGCTTACCCCACTGCTCTGTGGTCAGGAATAACCACTCAGGAACCCCATTTTTATTCCTTAACCCTGGGAAAAATTGCACCTGCTTCTGCCTTGATCCTAATGCTTGGAGAAACCATCAGAGATTGAAAAGTCTCCTTCAGCCCCCTGATTAGCTTCATGTCCCTCCTTTGGACTCTCTCCCATCTGTCCAACTCTTTTCTGGACTGTAGGAATCAGAACTGGACTCAGCACTCCTGATGAAGCCTGACCAGAGCTGATTAGGGTGGGATAATCACATCTCTATCTCTGCTAACGATGACTCTGCAGATGAGGCCCAGGATCCCATTTGCTTAACTCATGTTCAATTTGTAATCCACCAGGAATCCCCAGTCCCTTTCAACAAGGTCGTATGGTACCAAGTCACAAAAACATACCATGGTACTTCAAAAGGATAAAATCAAGCTAGTTCCAATTTAGTAATTTTAATACATAGCCCGGTAAAAAGTCCTTCTTAAACTATCTGTTAAGATCTAAAGAAAAGTTAATTCAGGGGTGTTCTTCTGTAGTGAAACCTTTTTAATTAAAATTTATTATCTGAAATTTGGTTTCAGATTAAGGATTGTTGACAATTTTTCTACATTTAGATGAGATTTAGATTTTCCTAAACTAACAAGTGATGGAAGGCACTTTATTAATTTAGAACATTCATTCAAAGCTCTGTGTTAATTTTGTACATTATTGTCTGTACATATATTCTTTGAAGACTTACTAGAAGAAAACTTGTAAAATTACTCTGTTACTAAATCAAGAACTGAACATCTGCGTTGTCAGTGTGAGAAACAGTGAAAACTATAGCTTGGTATTTTCAAAGCTAATAGGAAAATAATTCCTCAGATGCCTGAATTTCATCAGTGGGCTGACTGGTTGTCTATTCTAACTGCTTTATAAACATCAACCATAATGCATAACATTTTTATTTAGCTCTATTTTGGAACTGAGTGCTATTTCGACTCTTAACTCTGAAATATTTCTATATTTCAGTTTCCATATAGAATTAAAAAAAAAAAAAAATTACTCAGTAAAGACAGATGTAAATTTTACCTCTCAAATGAGTTATTTGCTTCTTGCCCTGTTTACAACATGTGTCCAGAAAACCTACACTAAAATATGCTATCAGAGATCCACACAAAATACCCTCCAGCCATATCATACATAAGTAGAATTTCTCAACACTTGACTGAACTTGATATGGTCCAGAATCTCCATTTACATAGTTTGAATTCACTATAAAGCATTTAATGTTTCTATCAGGTAAAAAAGCAAATCCAAAATGGTTATACTCAATTTTTTTGTTCCTTGACACATCTGTCCAGTTTTAACTCAAATGGGAATGACTGATTGAAGATTAGATGGCAGTGACCCAAGACAGCACTTACCTTGCCAGCATTAGGAATAATACACACAATTCATTTTTTACAGCAGTGAAGTGTTTTTAACCAATTTTGACAATGCATTAGGCTCAGACAGGTTTTTTCTTCAATATCAGGTATGGTTTTTTACCCCTATTTCTCTGCAGAAGTGAGAAAAATTCTGATTTCAGTAAAGAACTCAGGTCTTGCTTCATTGAAAGAGGAAAAGCTAAAATAGCTTGGTGGAAAGATGAATTACAGCTATAGTATTCAAAGCCATAAAAGCAATCTGAATTGAGAGAATTGTAATTGCCCAACTGAGTTGCTTCAGGCACATATGTTTGTGGGGTTTTATACCTTATACAACCTCTTCATTAAATACATTCATAGCATTACATTGACCAAAACAGAAAAGCCTAGAAATAAGCCATTTATTTTAGTGTGATTGCCTATAAAAAGCCTTTATCAGGATCTTCTTTTTTTTTTTTTCAGCATTTAAACTACAATCCATACCAACACTGACACCATCACTGGGGAGTTCTAGAACTACCCAAAGACAATTCAGAAGTACTTTTCCTAAATTGTGTGCAGCAGTGTTACCATTAAAATTATCATCAGTGAAACCAAACTGTGCTGGTGTGAAGAGAACATGTCTTCTATTAACTGCAGTAATTGTAATTTGCATGATACCTTTCGCTTTCAGATATTACACAGAACTCACTATGGTTCACTGAGATTATCAGGCAATTACACTTCCATTTTCATGTTACAAGTGCTTTTAAGGGTCTGGACAAAGATCTGAGTGTAAGTACTGAACATGCACAAAGAAATACAGAGTTTCTGCACCAAGGGACTTACTGACTGTAAAGGAGAGAGAGGAACATGGAACAGAGATAATAAAGGAAAAGAAGTGAGCAAATTCTCATAGCAGGGCAGATCCAAGAATAAACCAGGTCCCCAACACCAGACTCTGCTAATGTTGCTCCTGTCAAAAAAATTAAGTGTGACCTACATCCTGTAAAACTGCATCTATCCTGCTACTCCATGGAAACATACACATTTAGGAAACAGAATACTGTTTATACACTTACTGTTATTTTCAGTAGCATTGGCATTTTATCACCCATCTTTATACTTAATGTATTTTTCTTCTTTTTATCACATTAAATCCTTGACTTTCTAAAAGACAGATTTGGTGATACGGAAGTGAGATCTCTTTGCCTTCTAAAGATCTGTTCTCTGTACATTGAAAAAACTCCACTTACATGGAAACCTCAAGGTTCTTCAAAAAGACTGGTTTATGATTAATATGACATAAAATAATCTATTCAGTTATCATACTGACTGTTTCTCTCACCTAACAGTCCACTGGAAGCAGAGATGATGAAATATGAGACTTCCCAACCTTAGATGGAATTTTGTATAATGTTTCATAGAAGAAAAAAAATCACTTTCAGGGATCTAAGGTACGGGTTGTTTGCTTACCTAGAAAAATTATCTATTGTTTCGGATCTTTAAGGACATACATATTGCACACAGGTTTATGTCAAATATTAAGACTTCATTCCTTTACTTCTACTTTATTCTTTTTCTTCTGGTGTAACTGTGTCATGTGCATAACAACTTGTTGTCTTTTATACATCTTTATCTTTGAAAAAATCCTCATGGATTTGTTGAAACCACCTGTGACAACACAGGTCAAATTTATCTTTATCAGCTTCATAAACAGATAGTTTTATTTTCCTCATAAAATGGCACAGAGAAGATAGCAAATTCAATATTCCTGAAAACATTTTCTCACTTCCAGATGATGGTGTCAATCCTGCCATTACAATTACATTTTGATACAGAACTCTCAGTAATGTTGTTGCTAAGTCTACCTTGTTATACAACCATCCCAAATACAATAGATCTGAAATAAGTTGCTGGAACTTGAGTCTGCCCCACTTCATGATTGCTAATCCAGCCCAAAGATCTGTTAATTCCTTTCTTCTTCCTTTTTGCAAACTCTTGTTCACACCGTCTGCATCTACTGGGTAATTCAGTGGTGTCCTGGAGGCAGAGTTTCAGACCAAAGTTACCTGAGATTTCAAGGACAGCTGAGCAGGTCTTTTCTGGAGCAGAAAACTTCACCTGGCATGTGAAAGACCATCACAGGCTGCAGGAATCCCCTTCTTCATGGGCCTTGGTGAACACTTTTCATGCAGCACGAGACCTTTGTGCCAGTGAGAGCAGCTGGAGAGACGAGTCTCCACCCCCCTGCCTATAAAGAGGGTGAGTTCTGAGGGACAAGATTATGTGAATTGTGTGGACCTCCTAATCCTGCGCAGGGACCTTGGTAGGGCTCCCTAAAAAGCCATTTCAGTAAGAAGTGGCATCATTTTGATATTAATATTTTTTTTCTTCATAAATCACCTTGAAAGAATGTACAATTCTGAATCAAAGTGTTCACAACATCAGAATATATTTTGGAATATATTATATATTTTCAGTGACTGATGGTTTTAAATTTCTTATGTTGTCACATATGAATGCTATCTTCTCTTTACTTGAAATCTGCCTTTAAAAAAGATATAATTGTAGGAAGACAACATATGAAACAAACTTCTGTACAACAGCTGTTGTAATACATGGCTTAAAAACTGTAACAACATTTGTTTTAGTTCAATGTATAGTATTTACTTAGAAAATTGAAATGTCTTGATCTTTCTGGTCACAGATATAAGGTTTTATGGGTTTGGGGATTTTATTTTTGTTTTGTTTGGGTTTTTTGGGTTTTTTTTATGTATCACTTTTCCTATATTTTAAAGAGATCAAGAGAGAAATGAAAAATTGTAGACCTGTTTAACACTATGTATATTCCCAGTGAATTTCCACTATGTTATTTAGCACAGATGCTTCTGTAACTGTGATATATCAAGAGAATTTTGTGCTAAATTGTCCTCAAAATTTCTCATTTTTTGTCTGTGGAGAGGTAGACACAAACCAGCCCAAGGGGGAAGGCATTTGAGAAATTCTTCAATCTGTTTTAAACACTGAGTTTTCCCAACAACATTAACTAGCTCCTCACCTTAAACTGTCAGGATAGAAATTTGTATATTGAAAATTATATATATATATATAATATATGTACACACATTAGATATATACACACAAGATTATACATCGAATACAGATTTTTTTTCAGAGCAAAAATAATCAACCAAAATATCTTTGATTTTAATGGGTTTGCCACTTCAGACCAGAAATATTTTTGTCAGTCTGACTGGGGCTTTAGAGGTGGCTACAACAACAGCACACAGAAGTCTGGTTGTAGCTCTGCTTTAGACAAACAAGTACCTGTTATTAAAATAAATAAAAAATCAATAAATATAAGTCCAAATACCTGTATGTATACTTTCTATGACAAATAGTATAACTACACAAGTACAGTTAAGACCTTCCCAAAACACAAGGGATATATGAGAAACCACCTCCTCTTACAAATTGAATAATTTATAGTGATAATAGGAAGTGGTTTCATTGTGCTAAAACACCACTTCTGGACAAACTTACAAACTTTTTCACACTTGACTCCTTCACTTCTTTCTACTCATGATTATCCATTTCCTTATGATCCTTTCTTACATCAGTGACATTTCTCCATAAAATTTAGAAGCTCAGGACCATTTTCCTGCTGATCTCTCAGTTCTGGATCTCGACAGAAGTCCAGAAAGGAGGCCAAGCCAATTTCACAGAAAGAGCCAATAAACATTTCTTTTTCAGTAGCCCCTCACCTTAAATTAAATCATAATTCTGAGTTTATCACTCACTTCACATATATTTCCCAGGGAAATTGATTGGGGAACCTCCAACACTACAGTTTTCTCTATGAGGCAAACACCTATATATGTAAAGCATTATCAAACTAAGAGTCAGATTCTGAAACAGACAAAGTAATAAAATATTCACACACTTTATTGGGTTATTTCATCAAAAATCACAATTTGAATCTGTAGCAACCAACAGCACTTTATTATTACTATCCTTATTATCAGCACCACAGCCCAAAATTCTGAAGATATCAGATGTTTGCTGTGGTAACTAATTCAGTTTTAAGACCAGGGCCAATGCAAAAATATTTCTGAAACACTGCTCAGCAATTTATTCAGGAAAAAAAAAATTAGGGCAATAATTGCATGTCAACAGAATTAATTAATATTTGCCAAGCAATACTTAATTATTGTATTATTTCTGTCTACCCAAATAACTAATATTCAACCATTCCAAAGAATAAGTAGGATTATTTTACACTTTAGAGACTAAATTTTAGACAGTTTTGTTTGACAGACCCTACAAAGCTCCATTTTAAAAAATAATTATTATTTAACTGTTTTTGCAAATATTTAAATAGGAATCATTGCTATTACCAGCACACTTGTTCAAATCATGCTCCATTATCTTAAAGGATTTAGGAAAATACAGCAGAAAATATTAGTTAAATGAGATCAAGTTTATGAAGTTTAAAACATCTCAATTTTGGTAGCAACTCAATAAAACTTTTAATATTGCTTTCATTCTGTTTACTGGAGTATTCACAGGTAAGTACAGTATGAACACTGAGGCACTACTGTAGGTTTATAATACTGAACAAACTCTATTCCTCTCAGTTTTAATACAGACCCTGTTTGTAAGGAATATTACGTTGAAAGTATAGGAAAAATCTTCATCTTAACTTCTGGTCATGTTCATAATGTGGTGGTCAGAAATACTGGTTGAGTTTTATTGCCTAAAGAACCCAAACAAAACATAAATGAAATAAATAGTCAAGGGCAGAGTGGATTAGACAGTGAGTGTGTTTTTAGCAAAGCTTTTCCAGCTCTTGGCACCTTCCCAGCACTGCTGGGCTGTGGATGATGCATCCCAGTGGTGGGATAATGCCTCACCAGGGCAGGATCTCTGTGCTGTTGTGAGGGCAGTGCTTTCAGGGAGTTTTCTCCATGGTGACAAAGGCCTTCAGGATGCTCATTCCTCCTGTGCCTGAGCTCTTGGAGCTGCTCCTCTGTGTTGACTCATGCCTGAGTCTCTCCCTGGTGATGCCACCAGAGCAGCCAGAGCCCTGGTCTGCACTCATGGCTCTGGTTCCCTGTGCAGAGGATACATCACTCTCAGAGTATGACGTCCACCTCCCTAGGATTGCCCCAGGACAGTGCAGTCAGGCTCACAGGGCTTGGTTTGTCTTGAGCAACCCAGGACCAAACTAAAGGTTCCCCATGTGGGGATGTGATCGAACAAAACTCTACCCAGGTCCCATGTGACATCAATCTTCTTTTTTTATCTCCTCCTCCTCCTTTCTTTGAGAACATGTCCTACACTTCTGCTGACAAGCAGACGGGTGTGACTGCAATCAAACTATTTTTTGCTTCTTCCATAGTGCTGTATAAACTATCAGGAAAAAAAAAATATCTAAAAGCAAATCCTCCCTTTCCTTTTCCTTACTGAAACACTAAGGAAGTGCAAGGAGGCAGGAAACAACTTCCACACCCAAGTCAGTGTCATCAGTCCTGACTTCAAAGACAGATTTTTTGAGACACTGCTGGTATACAGTAGCCATGCCAATAAACCTTCAGGGCCCACCACCATTTGATTATCTTGTCCTCTCTTCTGAATTTAACAAATGTTAGGCACTTGAAAAATGCCTGATTCATACTCACTAAGGATACCAAGCAAAATTTGTGTGAATTAACTGTAATTTTGTAGTAATCTCTAACAGAAATAGGATTTTAGTAAACATCCGTGCTCAGCAGTAATTCAGAAGTTAAGAAAAATGTTTCCCAAGTACAGCTACAGGACCTAAGAGAACTTTGATTACAGCTAATTTGACAAAAGAGTTGTGACAGAATATGAATTGCTTGAGAAGGAGACTGCTTTTTTGCTCCTAGTGAGATTGGTGCATTATAAATTGTCTTGCCTGGTGATTATCAAATTTTTCTTTCAGTTTCTTAACTTGACAGAGGTTTTCAGGAACTAATGGACCTACCTAAGATAAATAAATAACACAGGCAGGACTCCAGTCTCTCATCTGCCGCAGGTCAGAGGGACCAAATTGCAGCATCTCCCTGCCGGATGCCTTTGAGGATTCACAGTTCTGAGAAACTCAGCTCCTCACTGGGGGATTGGGGAAGATCCTGTACACTGTTCTCAAAGATGTGCTACTGACAGCACACTGGCAGGATAACCAATAAAAAGGATTATTGCAGAGGATATTCCTGTAGGAAATTCAAGTCAGCTAAAGCACTTGTTGCAAAAGAAATTGCACTTGCTGCAAAATAACTCACAAGTAGACCTTAAAAATAGAAAAGCAGTCATGAGGAAAACAGTTTGAACAGAACAAGTGTTAGATAGGACCTTACCTTATTATTTTCTTTCCAGTGTAAGTTATTCACCTTTCTGCCATTAGTTTTTTAGGAAATTTTCACCATAATCTGCATAACCTTCAGTAGTAAGGAAATAAGAAAGGCTGGTTGACAAATTCTTTAAGAAGTCTGTGCTGAGCAATCCAGATCAACAAGTTTCTTCTTTCCCACTCCATCACTACCCTCTCTCTCCTACTGGAGAGAATAGGATACATATATCTTCTGTCATTCAATCCTGTAGATTTTTTTCTTCCAAAAATGATCTATAGCACTATTGCCATTTATCCTGACCAAGGGAAGAAAACAAATTACAATGAAAGAAAATTGCCAACCAGTCATGGCAGTTCTTTCTGTCCCTGTATCCACCAGCTACCACTCCTGCAGGCAGTGGAAGCTGCTCTCACACCTCTAGTTGTTCACAGTTTCTTACAGTAGCAATGCTTCTCTCCCCCTTGTCCCTGCCATAAGACTAGGTCTCCTGGTTTGTCATTGCTACATATAGTTTGTATCAGGAGTCAAACATAAACAGTTTTTTGCTCTTCCACTATCTGGTTACATTTGATAATTTTTTCCCTTCTTTTCCGGTATTTTCAGAGTGCTGCTGAATGCAACGTTTGGAAGTAGATGTCTACCGAAAAGGCACAGAGACTAATTAAAATTTCCCAGTCAGGGAATACACGTTGTAAGAAAAATTTAAAAATAAAATCACACACATACACACACACACAAAATTCTACTAAGATTTTTTTTCTTTTAGTTTTCTGTACAAGTTCAAAAATTATATTCAATGTAACTCTCAAATAAAGATTGTATTTCTTAGTGACTGACTAGGGAAAACAATTACATCCTGAATGCAAATCCCTGAGTATCAGGGCTTCAGAGACATGTTGATATGAATTCATAGTATTAGTAACAGAGGAAAAAAATACACCCAGACAGATAATAGTATGCAGACTATATTCATATTTATTTGCAAGCTAAGAAACAACACAGCAAAACTGATGTTCAGCTTTACACTGTCTGGAAAATCAGAACTGATTAAATTTCCAACTGTTGTTTAAACTCCAGGAAACATTTTTCAGAAAGAAACGTAGTCAGGACATATATATACTTATTTTTAAAAATTCTCAAAGGAACAGGGTATTGGTGAATTTATTATAGATGCTTAAGGAGAAAAAAAATCAAAAAATCCAAACTCAGAAACCCTTAAAGCATCATATTCCATTTCTATGATCATACTTAATATGAACTTCAAACATTGTATAGGCAGAAAAAGTTTAATTAAAATTAAAGAATAAACCCTGAATATTAAACAAAACATAGTACTCAAATGCATACATCAATTTTTTATCTCTAAACCTGCTTGTATGCAAATTGGAACAAGACCAACAGACATCCATAAGCAGAGACCAAAAATTATGAATCCAGGTATTCTAATCTCACACCACTTAATTCTCTTATTTTGGAAAGAAGCTTGAAGGAGAAGAGAATCTGACTGAAATGAAATGCCAGATTGAATTAAATTCTGGAAAAGTAAGACAGCACCTAAAGTTGTGAAGTCAGCTTTATATTCATAGGAATCCACTGATATCCTTTTTGACACTGTCAGGAAAAATGCAAGTTAAGGTAGATATGACCAGTAGTTGTCTTTCAGAAAGGGAATGAAAACACTTAACTCACATATTCTCTATTCAGGGACAAATTCTGGCCCCAATCTTGCATCAAAAAGGTCTTCCTTATGTCATTGTTTCAGGATGTTATGTACATAATGGGACTGAGTCCTTTCTAAAAACATTTCCTAAAATACATTAATATTACTAAAATATTTTTCCACTTACGTTATTAATATTGTAAAGTATAATAAGCTACATAAATATGAACACATAAAGCTTAATGTATTTTGGAAGATACTAAAAATGCTACATTTGTTAAACTACCATTGAGGCTTAGAGGTTCCCTAAATGGCCCAATGTATGGGTTTCATATATTAATTGGACATATATGTAAAACCAGACAGTCCTCATCCCAAAGATTCTGCAATATTAATTCCATGGGATAAATCTGGTCGAGATGGGGAAATTTTATGTAGATGTGTCTGGCTGTGTGACTGACATGTTAACATACGGAATCTGATGAATTGTTTTAAAATTGTTTTGAACATTTTTTTTCTTTATTTCCCCAATAGAAAATTCATTTACTATTTGCTCAGAGAATCATGAGAAAAAAAAAAAAAAAGAAAAATCAGCCACATCAGTCAACTGCATAGTTCTGAAAAGGTCATATTTTCCTGGACTGAAGTCTTTCAGAATGGATTGGACTAATACCAATAGAATGGGTGACAACACTTATTAAGTTCTCTGTCTTGGGTGAAATCCAGCCTGCCCTGCCAGCTTGATTAACAATGAAATCCTTGTTTTCAGGGCACTGATAAAAAGTCTTACCTGCTGAATGTGATATGAAGCATTTTTTATATTAGAATGTACTCTTTTTACCTACTATAGAAATTAGGAGTATTTCAATTTCTGCTTGTGCAACATATAACTGTATATCTAAATTGTTGTTCTATTTAACTAACAGATATTACTACATAGATTATATAGGTTACTAACACTTCAGTGGATATTTGAAAAAAATTAAATAGAGTTTATGTTCTTAATCAGTATTTCATTCATTTATTTATTTATTTATTACAAAGGAAACATTTGGCTGATTTAGAGCAAGAACTGAAAGATCACAAAATTAGTGAAAATGAAAAATAATTAGCCCAAGATATTCAATAAAGAGATGAGTTCCCATTTGCTAGTTTAATCTTTATTCACTTTAAAAAAATTTTTAAACATTTAAAGTAGCTGTGGCTTAGACCATATTCAGTATTTATACCTGAACATCTGTGGGAAGACCCTAAAGAAGGACCAAAATGACTACAATACTTACATGAAAATGGGAAAATGAAGCATTACTTGTCAAATGCATCCTTCTCAACTAACAGAGTATTGAGGGCATAAAAAAACTTAAGCATCTCACATGCTGGTTGGACTCCCTGATTCTTACCCAGAAGACAAGCATCCAAAGGACTCAGTCTTGTTGGTATTCCAGGCCACTACTTGCCCACAGAAACAAATTTAAAGCTAATGTTCCAGCTGAGGGGGAAACTTAATTATCAAGGTGGAAATGTTTCATTTTGACATCTCTGGTTTAATGAAACATTGCCAAATGCAAAGCACTTTTCTGATAGATTAAGACTGTGAGCCAAATCCCAGGCGATGAAACCTCGAGATTCAAAAATCATACTGAATCTGGATGACTCCTCCTGGCTTATTGGAAGCTGTACCTTCATGTCTCAGTTATGTCATTTTCAGAGGGGTGTATAGAAAAATGTCTTCAGTCTATTACTTCAGTATTGCTTTGGGATATCTCAATATGAAGCAACTTTAAAAGTGTCTCTTTCTTTCTTATTATTGCATAAAGAGCCAGAAAATTACACCTTATCCATAACATATGTTAGGGATTTTGTTCCTCCTGCTTCTCCCCAATGAAATTGCTCACACATTTTCCTTAGAAATAGACCTTTAGATGTTTATTACTAGGAGAGACCCCTGCCAGCTCCACCTTGGCCACCCCAAGCCCTGAAAACTGAGTTACCTGTGTTCTGTTGAAGGGCAGGTTCCTGGCTCCTGATCACCGTGCTGCAAGTTTCAGATCTCATTTGATTGTTCCACTTGGCAAAAATGCAAGGAAAGTCCAGATATCTTGTCCAATAGTCATGGTATTAGGTTTAAGCTCAGGTTTGTCTCTAGCCTGTTCCTATGACCAGAATGGTAGACCTTCTCCAATGAGCCTGCTCATTTCTGAGGCTCCCCCTCAGACACTGCTTTATTCTGCCTCTGCTTGTTTTGAAGGGCAGAAAATAATAAAAAAGAGCCTTCAGTCTACAGAGTGGGTCCTTCAATCTCCAAATCTCACTTAAGCACAAGTGAATTTATCAACTGTGCCTCATCTCTGGAATCTGTCAAATTGCAGCAAAACACAATTTTTCCTAATGCTAAACTTTCAAAACCTGCTGCCCATCCAAGCTCTTTAGTGCCCGAAGATGTTTATCTCTACCAAAAATGTGCATGATCAGGATTTGCTGAATGTGATCTGCTTATTAATACAGATGTACTGAGGGCAATAAACTGTTTCGAAAATGAATGCTTAAAAAGGGCAAATATAAATGAGGAATTCAGTGAACCAGTTTGGAACAGAAAATTGACCAAGTAATAATTTCTTCCCTTACCCCTAAGAGCTTCATTTACACCTGAAACATCAAACAACAAAGGTGTCTCCATAGACAAATGAGATAAGACATGTTCTTTTCCTGCAGCTACAAGTAAGTTTGCCAAATGCAAGTTATTTCTGATCTGGAAACTACACAGGTCAGTTCTGCATCCAGGCAAATAAATGGCACTGAGGAAACAGATGTTTAAGCATTATGTGACATTGACAGTGATATTTATGGACAACTCATTACAGCAGCAGGGTGAATGGACATCTGCAGGCATCTGTTTGCAGAAAAAGGTGGTGAAATGAAGAGGAAAGGGCAGCTCTGGTGGAAAAAGTGAAGGAGCAATAACTGTAAAACATTTTTGAAAAGGAATTTGAAGAAATGGAAAGAAGGAATCTGGTGTGTGTGTCAGGAAAGATATTACTAGCATGGTCTGTAACGTCAGCTCTTCAAAGCAACTACCTGTCAAATAGATGAGGATGTGGCTGTTGTTAACAGGCAGCTACAAAGCAGAGATTAAAAAAAGAATTAATAATACTTTCAGTAAAAAAGATAAATCTCATCTGAAAGTATTTAGGGATGTCAGTGCTTCTTTGATGCCCTGATTTGTAACAGAGAATTGAAATATTTTATCAGTGCATTATGAAAGGAAGAAATATAAGCTACAAAACCACCATTGAATATGCTAGGAGCATGCAAATATCACATGCAGTCACACAACAGAAAATCTAACGTATAAAGCAGACTAAAAATTGCTTATTCAACATTTACCACTTCAAAGAAAAAATAAATAATAATAATAATGATAATAATAATAATAATTACATAAGATGATAAATAAGTGTGTATCCCTGCTATAAAGAGTGTGCATCCCTGCTATAAAATTTCTCTTCAGCTTTTATTCTTAGGTATCATTTAGAGAAGTGCTTAAGACTTCAGAGTAACAGGCTGGTCTGGGATTCAAAATGTAGCACTAAATTACACAAGACTTCTACAGCTTTATTCAGATTACTTTGTCACTTCCATATCTCTCTGTCTTTTTACTTTTCTATCAAATTAGGCCTGTCTTTTCTGCTTTTGTTATAGTCTCTCCATGACAGATGACATGTTTGTTCACGTTCGAGATCTGGCACAATGGGGCTGTAATCTCTACTGCATTACACATAATACAAATGATAATTTCAACCCTATCTCTTCTATTTACTTTTTCCTGTACAATCACACTTGATTGAAATCCTGCTAGTAAAAATATTGACTCAGACAAATAATGTCTTCATTTCGCCACTCACTCTTCTTCTCTTGCTGTCTGTGCCCATCTGAGCAACATTTAAACAAAAACCAAAACCACCCCATACACAGAACTATAAGCAGATGTTTTTCCACTCTGATGTGAAAACTTTTGTTTTCTTTTCTTTCCTTCTCAACAGTAGTTACTCCTTTCACATATAATAATGTGAGCTAATTCTTGTCCTCATTTGAATCTGAAGATACAACTCCACTAATTTAGGATTTCTCCCTGTTCCTTCCCTGAAACCAGTCAGTGCCATTGCTCATCATCCTGCCCACTTGCTCACAGGCTGCCCTATAATTTTCAAGGCTTCAATCACTGTTACCCTATAAAGGGCCTGTTCAGTGACCCTGGCACTTCAATTGTATAGATATAGATATTTCTACCCTTTCTTGTGATGAAATGCATCATATAGAGTCACAGAATCATAAAACGGTTAAGGTTGGAAATGACCTCCAAGGTCATTGAGTCCAACTGTTAACCCAACAGCACTGTGTTCACCACTAAACCATGTCCAAAACTGCCACATTCACATGTCTTTTGAACACTTCCAGGGATAGTGATTCTCCCACTTCCCTGAGCAGCCTGCTCCAATTTCTGATAAACTTTTCAGTGAGGATATTTTTTTCTAATAATCGATCTAAAACTCCCCTGATGCAACTTGAGGCCATTTCTTCTTGTCCTATTGCTTGTTACCTGGAAGAAGAGACCAACCCCTACCTGGATATGTCCTCCTTTCAGGGAGTTTAGAAAGTGATATGGTTCCTCCTGAGCCTCCTTGTCTCCTGGCATAACAATCCCAGCTCCCTCAGCTGCTCTTCATCAGACTTGTACTCCAGACTCTCCACCAGCTCCATCACCATTCTCTGGACTCGTTTTAGCACCTCAATGTCTTTCTTGCAGTGAGAGGCCTAAAACTGAACACAGGATTCAAGGTATGGCCTCACCAGTGCTTGAATACAGGTAGGAAATGTACCTGTCCTTCTTCTATCCTGATATTTTTTGGGGAGGTGAGATAAGGTAAGTAATATTTTTATTTCCAAAAGGGATGAAATTACAAAGTTCTTTGAGGAAAAACCTTACCTGGGCATGTACTCCCTTTTCCTTCATCATTCAAATGCTTGTCATGCTTCAAAAACTGTATTACTATGAGCAAACACAAGTGACTTGACACTGAACATGGTATCTTAAATCATGCATTTCCTAAACTTGGAAAAACCCTTTCTACCCTAGCATGGTTTCAGTATTTTTGCATTAAATTCAAAGCAAGCCATGTCAACATTTATAATTTACAAGTGTAGAAATATTCCTGACACGCTGGAAAATAAATACATTTATATTTAGAAAATAAAGAAAAAAATGCATACACCCACCTCTTAAAAACATAGAAATGAATGATCTTATAAACCCCACATCCTTTGCAATCTTGAATCATCCTTAGAAATGACAGATAGCATTAGGCTTCTGTAAACTTGCCCCTGGTGGAAATTATCTCATGGAAAATAAATACAGAAAATGTAATTTTAAATTTTAATATCAGAGGAGAAAATGCGTGACATTCAAAGTGTGACTTTGGTTTAAACTTATTCTGAGAGTAAAATGCTATATTGTGAGGAAGAGCTGGACTATGAATCTTGAAAAAATAGAAGAAATAAATTATAGAAATTTTGAAACACAGACCTACCTCTTTAGAAATTTGAAATATGCAACGATGACTTGTGAAAGAAATGTATCATTGGCAAGGCCACAAGACTACAATTTCTTTTCACATAAATGCATTGTCAATTGCTATGAAAAGTACTTCTAACAATAGGTTTTGATTCATGTTGGATTTGAGAGAGTGTACTTGCAACTTGACCTTCCAAGAACTCTTGTGCTTGGTAAACTCAGGTACATGTATGCTTCTAAAAAGCAGTTAAATAGAAGCACAGGCATGTTTCAATCAAAAAAAATTGAAAAATTGACAAGAAAATTAATTGAAGTCTTCATACTGGTGAAAAATGGCCAAAGTCAAGGTCAGCAGGTTTCAGCCTCCCAGACTTTTATGTTAATTTTCATTGTACTGTTTTAATTCTTTTCATAAAATGTAAGATGCAGTCATGTAATGGCAAAGAGAGATTTACTTCAAAATGCCCTGCTAATCTGAACTGGTAAACTAATGTGGATACTCTCATAAGGAGGTTCCATAAGAGAAGGGAATTGCAGAGGTTTCACTGGGATTTGGGAGCCTATTCAGCTGATTGAAACCAAACTGAGAAGCAAAGACTTGCCTTCAGGGGCAGACAGAATCTGAGAAGTGCTGTGGATAAAGCCACATCATTTTTATTGATGTCAGACCTTGTCATTCAGAGTTTTAAAAAGCTTCATTATTCTAATTATTTTTAAAAGCCATTTGGCCTTTTTTGAGGAGTTTTCCATAGGAGACCTCTGAGCAACCCCACCTAAAATCTCTGCCTGTTATTGGCATCAGACAGAGGCAGGCAGCTGAATGTTGAACATGTCTGGTTGAAAAATCTATTATTGGGAAAGTCAACAAACTTCACAGAGTCTGTTTACTTCACATTTATAATTTCATACAAAGAATTTAACTGTATTTGGACTTGTGTAAACTTAAGGGCATAATTTTACAATGGGTTGAATATCCAGAGACAGACATGAGAGGAATTTTATTTATAAAGTAGAACGTTCCCTGCCCCAAATGTGCAAAGACCACAGAGTGAGAAAAATATTCAAATATATTTTAGAAGAGTCTTGCTTCTTCCTCATATTTATCACTTATAATAACACTGCATATTGCCAGTAAGTATTGCAAATAGCCAACAAAATAAGGGTGTTAAATATCTGACTCTTAATCCTTCCTGGGAGCTTGTTTATGACAATATTTGGTGCTTATTTGTCTAAACACACTTTATGTAACTTTGTCCATTTTCCTCAAAAGCAAGAATGTCATCCTTCATATTCCAAAAATGATTTAGAATCAAAGAGGATATTTTATGATTTTATAGACAAATAAAGAGGGAAAAAAGCCATTATTATCTGCAGTAAGGCTTTACTTTTCCTCATCTCAATATATAAAGAAGCCCAGAAATGAGAAGAAAGTAAGTTTTTAAACTTTTGGCTTGAAATTTTAAGTATCTATTAACTTCTATGTTTTCTTTTTCATTTTATATATTTGTTATTTATTTGTAAAGCATATACTGGAAGATATAAAAACCAAATAAGGAAAAAAAATTAGTTCCTATGGACACAAACCCCAAAAGTCACTATGAAAAAACAGGTGTCTTGGGGATTTGAAGGAAAAATCTAATCTGTCAGAATTTAAACTGTGCAGAAACAGAACATAAAATAGCCACAAAAAGAGAAAATCAGTGACAGACCCTTTTAAATAGTAAATTTAAAAATCTTGTGTTCTTGAAATGAACTGAATTAGTAACACATCATCTATACTTCAATTTCTTGAAATGAAAAGAAAATAGTTGCATGAAAGTGCACAAGAATAGAGATATGGGGATAAAATATAAAAAATGTGGAGATATCTTTTATAATATCAAAAATGCTTCTTATAGCAATAGTGAGAAATACTATAACCCTTATTACAGCACAAATGTATGTAATTAAAAAAAAACCAGGCAGAAATAGACTGTGAAGAAATAAACACATCATTCAACCAAATGTTTCAGACTACAATTTCATTGAAAAGAGAATATATTCTCTAAAAAATGTATTCTTCAGGCTGAAACTTCCCACTCCTTTGTTCAAGAGTTTTCTTACTAATTTTCTATAGTTCTGACTTCTCTACCGAATGACCAAGTATTTGTGTATGTGCTAATCTTTAATCACATGGGAATAGTCCAAGATTCAGTTAATTATTATCCCTTGGTTCCTATTACTCACCATTTTTAAAAAATGTTTTGCTGATTGGTGACATCATCTCTTTAGAAAGCAACTATGAACTACAAATTACAGAATACATATATGTGTTGCAAAATAGGTCAAGGCATTTTCTCTGTTCCTTCTCCAATTCTACCTTTTCATACTGAAGTTGTGCACAGCCCACTGTGTTCCCATGAATAAAAGTGTCTATTTATTTAGAGTGGCCTCCAGAATCAGGGACCATAAATGAAAAGTTTGTGATGTTATGTCTCTCATACATTTCTATCTCATCAGGATAATGTCGTTATCCAGATATTTTGAAACTGGATCTCAAGGACTGGGAAAAGCTAGGATATCTCTTCAATCAGTTTATAGTTACAAGACCTATTTTCATAATATGTTTGGATAGCACCAACATTTTTTTATTGTATGGGCTCTCAGCAATTCTTGAATGATTATCTAAACCCAGAAGAGCTGCCCATTTTACATGATGGGAAAAAAATAAAATTAAGCAATTCCAAGTTAAGGTTCTTTTAGGCTTATACACTGATGTTTCTATAGTTACCCTCCTCTCCCTTTTTTTTTCTAGGAATGGGAAACATCACTTAATTGTTCATTGCGGTTTATTCTCCTAGAAGATTCTAACATGATTACAAATGGAAATTGAGCATTAGTATTATTGCACTGTGTGCAGAATGCTCTGCTTTTTACCTCCTTCTCTTTAATATGTAATGTGGTTTTGATGGTAGAAACTGATTAGTTTTACCATAACACTCTAGTCAGCATTAGAAACTGTTGTACCCACACAATTCTTCTCCTCTCCTTTAAACACTTCCTAACAATTTTTCCCTTTGACTAAACAGTACATTAATTCCTTTATCTGAAGAACACATTTAATTTTAATAAAATGGAATTAGAAAATGTAAGCTACTGACCTTTCCTTCTTTATACACATATTTTCTTTTATTCTGGACATATTTTTAAATGATTATACTCAACAGTTACTTAGACACTATCATGCAGCTGTGAGTTTACTACTTAATGGTACATTAAAAATCTTCTCTGGTTGTTGCTCCTAGAGTCAGTATAATATTTCCCAGTGCCATATGATAACTACAATGTGTTCCTGGAGCCTCATTAAAAACTTTAATGGTGAGAAATATGGGTAAAATATTTTGGCAGAAGTTCATGCATTTATCTTACAGAGAAAGATGCCAAAATGTACGTGTTCCTATAAATGAACGAAAAATGTTTTTTCAGAAGACTATCATCTATTTGTAACCATGAAGAATAGATTAAAGACCTTAGGAGGAAACTGCGTAGGGAAAAAAATCCAACCAGTAACACAAGTTGCTTTTAATAATTAATTAAAAGTCACATAGCATTTTGAGTGCAAAAATAGCAGATAGTATAGTCATATTAACTTCTCATTCTGGTCAATAACATTTAATTTTGCCATTTACCAGCGGATCTCAAGGTCTTCCAGTTATTGACGTCAGACAAATAAATACCAGAAGGAGATTGACAAAATCATTATCTTTTACCAGTTCATCCTTCCTCTCAGAGGAACCTGACAATTTACTGGTATGAACCATAGGGACTGCACCTTTAATTTCCCTGTCAGGGGAACTATGATCACAGGAATAATGAAAACTGATGGGTCCAGCAGCCCTGAATGTCATGCAGCAGCCTAGAGTCAAAAGGTCTCTCCTAACTGTTAAAATTAAATAGTTCTACAACCCTCAAGTGGCTCTTTCCATGCATGTAGGACATACAATTTTGGCTTGAGAATTAATTTTCATGAACTATGTTTCAATCCCTGTCCTGATCTAGAAGGGAAACCTGCAACATACTTTAAAAGATTGGTTCAGAAAATAGAAGTAATTTATGATCTGGATAAAAAAAAAAAAATAGGAAATAATATGATGCAATGAAACATGATTTTTTTTTTTACAACTCACCACCACTCGAACTTTTACTTTGAGGGTGACAAAAGATATATTTATCTATATTTCTCATTTGCTGGATACGGGAATTTTTCTACTTCAACTTTTGTTAACACTTCACTGAAAGTATTTGTTAGCATAACTGGGAAGACTAAGATAAATTATTTTAAATTTATATTGAAGATATCAGTACTTGTACCTTCATCCAAATAAACCATTGTAGTCTTTTGAAATCCCCATATTTTTAAAGCAATCTGTAATTTTACAGTGTAGGGGGCTCTTTTGTAGTTGCTGTATTCTGTTCTATATAACAAAGATCTTTTGGTCATTCATTCAAAGTGGAGGATGTAGGTAGGAAATTCAGCATTCTAAGAACACCAAGGAAAGGATTTACAATTTCTATTCTCAAACTTCTGAATAAGGGCTCAAACTAATTTCAGTGTTCATTTAAAGTGACTCTAAAAATTATGCCAGTGGTTTTTTGTCTGTCTTCACTTTTGCAAAGAGATGCCCATTTGAACACTTTTTCCTTGCTGTTATGCAATGATGCTATAGCCTGCAATGATATGTTTTATCTACCCAATTTCTCTCTATATCCAGCTTCTAAGAACTACTATAAACCCTGTTGAACTATCACCCACCTTCTCATTATCATTTAAAGAGATTTTCTACCTCATAAACTGATTTCTGATTGCATTGCAGTTTCAAGTGTTATTTCTATTGAAATAAAAGGTCAGTGGTACAGACCACATAAATAGAAAATAGTCAGAAGTTTTTTTGGGAAACTTACCTTGTTTGCAATAAAACAGATAACCCGTCCATGATTTCCAAATTTAAGTTTTATAGAAGTAATTTCCACTCACTGATATTGCAGTTTGTCTTGGCTCTCAAAGGAGGCTTTGCTCAGACAGCTGTTTTAATTCCTGTTTTGCAGCACAGGTTAAATAGCCACAGGGTAGATGGTCCCTGAGACACAACAGTTGCTGAAGAACTGCACTCAGTTCCGAGCTGAGTAGGCCTAATGTATTTCTGTCATCTTTTGGGATTTTGTTCGAGATTTAAAATATTTCTGTGCACATTATTTAATGGCAGAAACAAAAGTGCCTGGTACCAGAATCACTCTGTTCAGTGTAAAAAAATAGACCTATAATAACTGTCAGTCATTCATCAATGTCAGAGTAAAAATTAACTACTGTACAAGAAGGGAAATTTTGCTCCTCTTGACTAAATAAAGTCTTTGCAACTCTGAGTTCAGCTGGGGTAACTTGTTCATCGGTAATTTTTAAATCATAGAGAAGAAATTAAAGATAAAATTACAAGTCCTTGTTGCATGGAATACCTCTTCTGGCAAACATGAAAACAGTTGATCTCCTGTCATTCTTTTGCTTGCTGGGGCCAGTGCTCCTGAAAAGACAGTTGTGCAATGGGGAAGGTGCTGTGACCAGAATGGATGCCTAAATAGCTGCAAAATGCTACCTTCAGTGGAGTTTTGCACATTCATTCTCCAGGGAAGGACACTTGGCCAGCGCTGTCCTGCTAAGAGTTTTAATCAGCTTTCAGGGTGAATAGACTACAGGAACATAAGCCACCCAGTCACTCCAAATACAAGCAGCACTATTCCTTCATTAAATGCTGAAGTGTGTGTCTTCATCGTCCTCTTCACACAGAAACTATCACAAGTCGACAATGTTTCATTCACTCTGCCATCTTTGGAAGGCCAAGTCTGAATTATGAGAATCTGAAGGGCTAGGTCTTATTTTTAATTGTTTTATAGCATCATAGAATCACAGAATGGTTTGGGTTGGATGGGTCTTTAAAGATCATCTAGTCCAAATCTCCTGCCATGAACACCAGTGGGCTCCACTAAACCCCACTTTGGTTAGTCCCTGTGAACTTTGGGGACTTTGTCCCAAACTTCCTTGTTGCAATATGGCATTGTTTGCAAAGTTTTCATTAAGTAGGAGAAAAGCCCAATTCAAGCTTCATCCATCATTTTTGTTCATATTGTCATGTTTTAACCTCTGCCAACAACCAAGCACCACACAACTGCTCACTCACTGCCCCACCAGTGGCATCAGGGAGACAATCAGAAGGATAAAAGGGAGAAAACTCATGGGTTGAGATCAAGACAGTTTAACAGGGAAGACAAAAGCCACACACACAAACACAGCAAAACCAGGAATTAATTCGCTGCTTCCCATGAGCAGACAGGTGTTCAGCCATCTCCAGGAGAGCTGGGCCCTATCACATGTAATAGTTATTTGGGAAAACAAAAGTCATCTCTTCAAAGGTTCCCACCTTCCTCCCTCTTCCAGACTTTACCTACTGAGCATGATGACATAGGGTCTGCAATATCCATTTGGTAAGTTTGAGTCACCTTTCCAACTATTTCTCCTCCTAATTTTCCATGCACCGTAACATCCTCACCAGAATGGCAGTACGAGAAGCAGAAAAGGCCCTGGCTCTGGGAAAGCCCTGCTCAGCTATAGCAAAAGCATCTTTGTATTATCAACCCTGTATTTAGCATAAATCCAAAACACAGTCCCTATGAAAAAAATACCAGCCCCTGTGAATAAAATTAACTCTACCCTAGCCAAAACCAGCACACATTTTTAGTTAGTTAATTGTTGTGTGCATTCTTTTTATACAGAAGTTCAAATTCTCCACTGTGAACATGTGCATCTAACTTGAGGTAAATTTTTGCTTGTGTCTTCCTAAGAGTCTTAGGATGAAGGGTGGCAGTTTAGAAACTTTTCAAATCAGTAATAGCTCATGAACATTCAACTCTTTTTGTCAATAATGAAATGTCAATTCTCTGTACTACTTCTACCAGGGAAGCTGAAGTAAGAATGCATAATGGCTGCAGGGAGTCAATGTTTTGTCAGTTAGGTTCATGTTGTTATTGCCATGAGAACTAAATATTAAAACCAGCTATATCTTATTTACAAAACAGTTGCTCCCTGATGAAATTTTAAAATGTACGCTTAATTTTGCAGAAAAACTCATTTTCTATTCGCATTTCATACTGTAATAGCACAATATTTTTTAATTGATAACACAACATTCACTGTAGGAAAAATTCTGTAATTACTCTATTAGTTGCATGACAATGAACCAAGGGAAATCATAAGAAACTAACAACAAATTGAATGCAAAATTTACAATTAGAAGTCCAACCGCTTAATGGAAATGTGTTTAAATTGAAGATTATTATTGCTATGATGATGATGATGATGATGATAGTGAAAAAATGTTCAGAGGTCATCAGATTCAGGTGATCCTTCTACTTCTCTCCACATTTTGTATGATTGAAAAAGTTGACCATATTCTGATGGCAATCTTTGCATACTTCACTTACATTAATAAAAAAGAATTCCCTACACCAAAATTTGCAAGGCACGATCGCAACACTGATAAAAGTGGGTAATTTATGCCCACTTCACCTCTCATCCTTTCATCACAATTACAACAAAAATTCCCTACAACCACTGTGCTCCTTGGTCTTAGCAATGTCCAGTCCATAATTTGCCCATTACCTCTCTCAGTTACTGTCCTTACACTGAATTCATCGTGTCCCATGCTGGGTGCCAAAAAAGGACTGTGGCGGATTGACCATGGATAGACAGTAGATGACCAACAAACCTGCTCTATCACTCCCTCTCCTCAACTGAGCAAGTGGGAAAAATATGACAAAAGGCTCATGGATCAAGGCAAGGGCAGGGAGAAATCCCTCACCAGTTACTGTCAAGGGCAAAACAGGTTCGACTTGGGGAAATTATTGCATTTATTACCAATCAAATCAGAGTAGTATAATAAGAAATGAAACAAAGTCTTAAAACACCTGCTCTACCACTACTCCCTCTGTCCAACTTCACTCACAATTTCTCCACTTTTTCTCACCAATATCTTTCAGACATGAGGGAAGCTGTCAGAAGCTGCCAAAAGGCAACTTCGTAGCCCCCTGCTACCAAAACCTTGCAAGGCCAATACATTTAAAAATCTGCACTATCAGTTTCCATGCGGCATATTTTATTCTCTCCTTTTTAGTTCCTTTGTGTTGTGTCCTCCTGCTAAATCTACAATTGTTGACCTTGTTAATAAATGCTGATCAGAGAATTATAGAATGGCTTGAGGTGGAAGGGACCTTTAAAAACCATCTAGTCCAACCTCCTGCTATGAGACAACCAGATCAGGTTGTACAGAGCCCAGTCCAACCTGACCTTAAATGTTTCCAGGGACGGGGCACCTAAAACCTCTCTGGGCAGCCTGTTTTACCACCCTCAAAAAAGTTCTTCCTGACCCTCCTTCAGTTTAAAACCACTACCTCTTGTCCAGTCTCTAAAGGCCCTACTAGAAAGTCTGTCCCCATCCTTTTTATAAGCCCTCTTTAAGTACTGGAAGGATGCAATAAGATCTCCTCACAGCCTTCTCTTCTCCAGGCTAAACAACTCCATCTCTCTCTGTGGACCCTAAATTTCTCAGATGTTTATATTAGCTGTAGATCATTACACTAACAAACCATATCAAAGTAAATAACGTTGGAAAAAGGATTTGGAGCTGAGAAGAACTCACTTAGAAAAAATATCAGACAAAGAAATCTGCAAATGCATAGTGTAAGATGTACATTTTTTTTTTCTCCCTCTCCATGAAGATGGCATTCTGGTAGGACCACATCTCTGCAATTCAGTTTCCTATTTTCTAATTTTTTTTTACTGATGAATGAACCAGAGTTCTTCCCCAGCATAAACTGACTGAGAGATGGGTTTGAAAACGAACATCATCCTCTGACTCAGCAATATCATAGACACCAAAAGATGGCTTGACTGGCTACCTTACTTCCCCCTGACATGGAAATGTTCTGAACGATTCACAATCAGCCCAATCCACTTCTGTATGTTGGTTTCTCAGCCTTCTTAAATGGAACATATGCGGTTCATGAGCAGAAAAATAGGATGTGCATAAAAAATCTGCAGTGTTTCTCCACACAGATCTCCACATGAAACTTGGTGGATGTGTTGTGCCAGGTGACATGCCTTAGAGTTAGCCTTGGAACAAGGAATTCAGCTGTCCAGCTGAAATAAAATTTTAAAATTTTGCAATTTCAGCACTATGTAAGAATAATATTAAAACCAAGAAGAAATGTTCTGTGTTTTCCTTGACATGATTTCACCAGGGTAAATTTTAGGTTTGTTTCAAGTCTTTTGTGACCACTTTTGTTCTTATATTAACACTCATGTAGCCCACTTATTTTTGCAGTCATTTTCTCCCCCCCTCCCCCCAATATAACTTTAAAATAGCCTGAAAACACCCCAGATGATCCATCTAGGATAAAACCACATTAAAATACGATAGGGTTTTTTTGCAACTTCTGGAATGACATTCAGTTTAACTAAGCAACAATAGTTGTCAACCTGAGTTATCTAAATTTATCATTTTGTTTTACAAAATTCACAGTTGTAATATGTCGCATGTACATAGCAAGATGGTTTCTGTCAGTGTTTGATTCTATAAATCATAAGTTATTTCAGACAATTACAGCAATTCAGGGGCAGTATATGATAAGTTGAAATATGTTTTAAATGCAGTTTTCTTTATAATATAGACAACACTTTAGCAACTCTTCCCTAAAAGCTTCAATATCTTGATTTTACTTCCTACTGCCCCTAGCAACACAGGGTTTGAGAGAAACAGAAAAGAGTATTTGAAAGATAGAAACGTATAAAGGGGGGGAAATCTACAAGGATTTCACCTTTTAAATCCCTATTAGGTTTCTATTTCACAGTTCAATTTTAACAACTCTTTATTGAGGAAGATAGCAATAGCTGATATATTTACAATATCTTTCAGACATGAGGGAAGCTGTCAGAAGCTGCCAAAAGGCAACTTCGTAGCCCCCTGCTACCAAAACCTTGCAAGGCCAATACATTTAAAAATCTGCACTATCAGTTTCCATGCGGCATATTTTATTCTCTCCTTTTTAGTTCCTTTGTGTTGTGTCCTCCTGCTAAATCTACAATTGTTGACCTTGTTAATAAATGCTGATCAGAGAATTATAGAATGGCTTGAGGTGGAAGGGACCTTTAAAAACCATCTAGTCCAACCTCCTGCTATGAGACAACCAGATCAGGTTGTACAGAGCCCAGTCCAACCTGACCTTAAATGTTTCCAGGGACGGGGCACCTAAAACCTCTCTGGGCAGCCTGTTTTACCACCCTCAAAAAAGTTCTTCCTGACCCTCCTTCAGTTTAAAACCACTACCTCTTGTCCAGTCTCTAAAGGCCCTACTAGAAAGTCTGTCCCCATCCTTTGACCTTGTGGAAAATCCCTCTGCAACAGGACATAAGAGAAATAGCCCTGCCCAGCATGGTCACTGTTACCCTTGCCCTGTGGGTGCGGGAGTAAGACAAATGGAAGAAGTGGTCAGAAAAGGGGGACTATACATCTTTTTAGCTTTGGGGAGTAGACTGGAAGGTATCAAGCCCAAATCTGAAAACGTGTTAGCATTAAACTTAGCTGTGTGCCAGCATGCAAGGCTAGGTTGTGGTCCTGTTTAATTTTCTGGTATAGTTGCAGGCTTTGAAGAAGGCAGAATGAGTCGACATTCAGGACATGGGAGAAGAGGGCAGTCACGACATGCAACAGCTCATTTGTTGGAAAGAAAGGTAAAAGAATCTCCCTCAAAAGCAAAGTTGTCCAGGATCACTTAGGGCCTTCACTGTGGGTAGATCAAGCAGAAGACAGGAAATTCGAATGTAGTGCATAGCTATTCCTCAGAGGTCAAAGACACAAGCAGTAAGGCAGAGAAAACTGAGCTTCATTGAAAGGTGTAGAGACACTCACCTCCCAAGAGTTCATTCATATTCTTTTCCTGTGAGACAGTTCCTAAATGAATCAAGTAAATCTGTTACCCTCTATGGTAGGGGATATGTGCACAGGTATTACAGGTCATGGCAATATACTGGACACATACTGGGTGTAATTATAATCATGATTGTTTAATATACTTACCAAGATAAAGTTCTGGCCTACCATTAATTCAAGCTATGCTCTCCCTGCTTTTTTTCCCCATTTTTACAAACCAATTACTCCTCTTTTTCTAATAAACCATTGTTTGTGTTCAGCATAACTTCCAAATTTCCCAAGCTCTTTTTGATCCAGAAATTTAATTGGCAAAAAACATCTACTGAACACTAATTAGTTTGGAGGGCAATCTGAAAGAAACCTCAGTGAGATAAATCACTTTCACCCTGAAGTGATTAATTATTTTCATGTCTAAGAGCCCATAATGAGACAGACACAATAAACTTGTTTAGATATTTATGTCATATGTTTTTAATATAAACTGACACCGTGCTAGGGCAGCAAAAGGTGCATTCCTCAGAATGCCAGATATCCAATAAAGGAAGGAGGGAGAGTTTTGAATTACATTTAGGAACGATTTGTTTAAAAAAACAGTTCACTGCAAGAGATGGTCTCTAGGATAACAAAGAAACAGTTACATATGTACAAGAACTTTAATGTTAATGAAAAGCCTAACATGACAATCCCTAGCAAAGGGGAAGAGCAGAGTTCTGAGTGTAAGAGTATACTGGTGTATTCTCTCCTTCCCATCCTGCAAGAGGATCTGGCTGACAAAATCCTGGAAGATAAGAGAATAGAAAGTATGAGAAGTCTCTGAAACCCATATCATCATTTAGAAGGAAAGAGCAACATGGTTGGGTGAAAGACTTTCCTGATGTAATCTTCTATAAGGTGATGTGATTTCTTCCATTTCTTCAACTGTATAATTCAAGCTTCTGTGTTGACTACTTTGAATATGATAAATGAATTCACATATTATCTTATCCTGACTTCAGTGAATTGCGATTTAAGATGTCCTCATTCCTAAAGAACTTGCAGTCTTTGCCAATTGTTATTTTTCACTGTTCCTTCTTTCTTTTTGCTGGTGTTGTTAATGAATAGCAATAGCAGAAAGCCACTGAAGCCAGAAGACAAACTTCAATGAATTTGCTCTACAAAATTCTTCCCAAAAAATTATGAGTTCTGGAATAAAGTATTATCAGAAGGGCAAAGTAAGGCTTTAAGTAGCACAGAAGGAAGAATATTTTTAAAGTGCTAATACTTTCTAAATGCCAGGTAAGAAACTTACAAAATAGTTCTGACAAACCTTAACTCTTTTCTAGGTCATTACAGATAGGAAAGTAAATATTTACCTTTTGGATGTTTAACATTCTCCCACTGTGGTGGAACATTGCAACATAGTTTTCTGAAGCAGTTTTAGCTGCATGCACTCTTCTCTGATTATATTTTTTCCCTTCATTCTCCTTTCCAGGATTTTGGTTTTTTGCTTACAAGACTCTTAAACACTTTCATTGGAAATAAAAGCCAGCAATCAACTTGCTACAAATTCATTTGTAGCTAAAAGAAGAAAGTGAAAAGTTTCACATTAACATCTTTTTGCTATGAAACACTTGTCCCAGAGTTTAAGTAGTTTACAAGAGCATGATTTTTGATGTCAGAACAGGACAAATGTTTCTGAGTGTTCAGAACTGTTTTTAATTAATTGTTCTTAAATCTCTTGAAATTTAATCAGAAATTAGAAAAGAGGCATGGAGGAAAACCATATAACACCATAAAAGTATGTCTTATGTACAATATTTGACTGATTTAAACTAGTAAATTTCTTGTCCACTTTTTTTTTTTTCCACATCTAAGTGTTATGTGGCTTTAGAGATTAGTCCTTAAAGTCCTTGTCATAATCTTAAGAACATAAATACAATTTCAGAAGACATTTCTTGCTGTTGTTTACTTCACTTGTTTTATAAGCATTTCCATGACATTTCCCAGCTATTTAAAATGAAAAAGTTATGGTTTTTATCAACGTGTGAATTCATGTTTTTCTTTCAAATGTGTATATACATTTTGTGAATAAACACCTGGAGTGAGATCCCAGCTCCAAGACAAAACTGTAAAGACCTAATTAGGGATAAAATTTCTGCTCTAAGGAAAGGGTATATTTCACATTTTGATTGTGGTGAAAAATATAATAGAATTGAAACTATTGGACTGGTATTTGTCATATCTGAAAGCAGATTTCATTTTCCTCTTGAACATGAAGTACAGAGAAGTACAGAAAACCAGACTGATAAGTAAGGAAGTTTAGTTGCACAGCAGACAAGTCCATTTCTTACTTTGTTCAGAATTAATTTTCTCCTCTCTCTTGAACACTCAAAAGCTTTCAAGGAGAGATAGAGAACATGTATTATTTCCCTGAAATTATTTTTAAATTGAAATATCTCTGTAACAGTCCAAGTAGAAATCTTTTTAAAGGTCTTTTCCAACCTAAATAATTCTATGATTCTATGATTTACTACCTCACAGGAAGCAGGCCTGAATTTAGCTTCAATTTAGCTTCTAAACATGCAGGGTCTCAGACCTGTCACAAAAAAGTTGACTCTCTAAGGCACTGCTAAGCCAATACAGAAAGGCAGAAGTGTAACTGCAGAAAAGTAGTAACAACTAATTAACTTATATAGTATGATTCCCATTCATTAATTATAGCACATCCTTCCAACTTGGAGGCTAATCATGCACATTTTAGTCCTATATTGCAGTTGTGAATCACTGCTTTTTTGCAAGAGCCTGGGAAAGAATAGTTTTAACAACTAATTCATCAGTCATGTGCCTCAAGTCAACATCATTGCCACTTGAATTCCCTTTTTGGACTCATGCACTGCAGGGTTACTCTACTGATACAGTTCACTTGAACGGCAATGAAGGTCATCTTGGACTGTCCAGTCAAAAGCTGAGGAACTGGATGTCAAAACTTATACTGAGCTATGTTAAACTCATATGAAATTCCCTCTATTTTTGCAGCAGCCTCAGAAGACATGTAGCAGGAAAACATTTCCTACCCCAGTTCTTACAAGCAGATTAGATATGGCCATGAGATGCTGCAGGAGTGCTGATGAACAGCAAAATTCAGTGCTTTGTCAGACTATTCTTATTTTCTTATATACCTGTGATCTATGTCAATTAGAATCTTGTTAGCATTTAATGAAAGTTAAATTAGAAGATCCATTATTTTTTAAACATTAGTCTGTTTTACAAGAGAGGTATTCCCAGCAGTTTTCATTCCACTCAGCAAACTAATCTGAGGAAGGGAAAGATGATGAGAGAATGGATGATTCCTCACCACAGTTTATTTGTATGGTTGTTCATACATGTTTTCCACAGATTTATTATGATCTACATTAATGAAGATCAATTTCAAAACTTTCCCTAATAGCTTTTTTGGGGGTAACAAGTCCAGAAAATTTTCCCATATTCATATATGTAACTATTTTCTGTTGTTTATTTCCTTATGAAGTGTTCTGAGTTGCTGTTCCACTGTGTGAATTAGAAACTTTTGAACTTCCAGCTCATCTGATCTCTATTAGTCCTGGGAGACTTTCTAAGTCTTATTAAAACAGATTCCTTTTCAGTCTGAGGTGCCATACATTTGTAATTCATTCTACTGCTCTTCTTCCCCTCTGTCATTCTTCTAACAAGCAATCTAAAAACGTCCTTTATGCAATTTTCTAGAGCTAAATAGTTCTTACAGAAATATGTCCCTATGTAAAATAGGGATAATGATATTCATCGCCTTTGTAAACCACTTGAGATCTTCAGATGGAAAAGACTAGATAAGTATTATCATAATACTCATGTTTTTCATACAAACCAACAATCATAATGCAAATCAGATTCATTGTCAAAAGAAGTAAACAATGATAGCCTCAAAAACACATTATCTCGTTGAGCAACACTCAAACATACAGATGACAATGATTTGCAAAATGGTAAGGAGAATATATTCTTAAAGAAAAATATGCTGAAAGTTTATTCATTAAATAAATAGCAACTACATTTTTGGTAGACTCCTTTCAAAACTTGATTTTTTTCTGTCAGAAAGAAGAAAGGATAAGGACTACTTTTATTTGTTCCCTCGTGTCTAAATGGGCAATAAAGAAGACAATCAGTTAATTGAACTTTCAGTGTTTATCTTTTGGTGAGTCATCATTCCACCATGGGGCTAAAATATATATATGTGTATATAGTGATATTTGTAATTACCTCATCAAAATTATAGTTAAAACGGTTATCCTTTTTTAGTTATTCTACCTTCTGCAACGTAGAGTGGAGTCCTCTGGAGAGGGTCATAAGTGTAATGATCTCCCTTTTTTATACTGCTCAGCTCATTACCATTCTTTAAAATAAAAATAATAAGGAAAGAATATTGACCCTGAAATACATTCTGTGTAACTAGAGATCCATCAAGATTTTCAGTCAATAATACTCTGTTCCTTCATTATTCTCCCTCAAATTTTACTAACTGCAATTCAATATTTACTATAAAAGATTTTCAACTATGTTTTCCCAGGTTTTCTTATTACAGTAAAATAAAATTGTCTGAGATACGTCAAGCAATAAGTGAATCAGAAAAAACCTCATTGAAAGAGCTTGGTTTGAAAGAATGTCTCCCCATAAAATGTAACATTCAGTGATGTCTGTAATGTGCTATAGAATTCACCAACATGCCAGCTGTAGGTTAATGTAAATCAGTAAAAGTTTGAGTCAAGATGGTTGAATTGCACTATTTTTACCACGCAAGCAGGAAAAAGCAGTTCTTTGAAAAAAATTTTATCACTGCATTTCAGTTTTTCCATTGGCAAAACAACTGTGAGTCACAAATTAAAACTTTCATCTCAGGTCAAAAAGAATTTATATTTTGGCAACAACGCTGAAACAACCCTGTCAAACAAGTGAGTGGATGAGTGAACCCAGGGCTCTCTCTCATGAGGTCTTCTTTCATGCACAAATTGTCTGTCATAAATGCTCAGGTATAACTAATTTATAAAGAAATAGCAGACATTTATAGAGTTTAGAGAAGGAGTTCTCTCAAAAAGTGCTCATTCTGATGTTTAGAGTACAACCAAAAAAAAAAAAAAAAAAAGGAAAAAAAGATTATTTAACAACAATTATAGAATATCTGTATTTGTTTAATACCAAACTTTTAAAATATTTTGACAGATTATGTGTCTGATACAGTGCAAAATTGCTCGAATTACTTTAGGATAGAGAGCACCTCAGCATATCAAAACTCAGCAGATGACACCAAGCTGAGTGGTGCTGCTGACACACCTGAAAGGCAGGATGCCACACAGCGGGACCTGGACAAGCATGAAAAGTGATCAACTTCCAATCAAACTTCTAACCCAACATCTTTAGAAGCCTTCGTGGATCTGTGTCTGTGTATATGTAATTCTTGCTATTTCACTGGGGGATACAAAAGACACGACACAATTGTTTTGTCTAAGATCAGAAGTACTTTTATAACCTTCCATTCAATACTTTGTTAAATGCAAGAATGAAACAAACCATATACATATTTATACGTATACATACATGTGAATAAGATCAATCTAATAAAAATTCATCACTCTAATAAAAATCATTAATCATTAGCCCAGCTATTGCATGGTTATTTGCCCAAATTCTTCAAAAGGGCCTTATTAATAATGCCTTTAAATGGTCATTCATAAACATTACTCTCTACCAATTTTCTCTGGTGTTTTGCTCAGTCTTCTAAAGTCCCTCTGGATCCCAGGGCTGAAAGGGCCTTCCCAAAACAGGTGTGGGAATTCTCACAATGTAAATATACAAAAGAGATTTGATGAACTGAGTGAAAACCCTTGGAAGAACAAGTTCTTCAAGCAGTCAAAATTTGAGCATCTGGTTCAGACCAGCCTTGACATAAGTCAAGACTTGTTTTCTGCTAAGGATCATTTTCTTATTGTACCTTTTCATTTTCTTTACCCAGAAATTCAATTCAGAATCATGTGTGAGATGGACTAATAGAAAATCCAATGATCAACTCTGGGAAAATCAGCATGAAATAAAAGCCGTTAAAATCCTCACTTAAGTCTCATTCAACATGGGCTAGAATATATCCTATATAATGCTATTTCCTATGCCCTGAAAAACTGTGGGGAAAAATACCACTATTTACCCAGTGCATTATTTCAAGAGTGGGCTGCAGTGACCAGGAGATGAGCATGGCTGCAGTACTGACACAGGCCATAAGTACAGTTACAAATGATTTTTAAATATACTTCTTGTATGCTCTGTATCATATTCTATGTATTTTATATGGATATGCTTCCTTATAAGATTTGAAGAAAGTTTTTTCTACCTATATATTATGGTTGAGGTATCAGTTTAGAAAAATGTTATAAACAGTAAAGGAACAGTCACTGAGGAAGAAAGAAATATAATTTTGGAAAATACAAGTACAATTACAAGTAATGTAAAATTACAAGTACATTTACAGTACTTTATCTCTCTTGAATTTTATAAATATAGTTATATGACAACTTTCTTACACTAAATGATGGAAGAATTTTTGTAATTATTGTACAGTTAACATAACCACTGCATCAAGTTTTACAAGTTATTTTCTGCAGTGTAAAGGTTCCTTTGCATGAATTCAATCTTTAATAAAGAATTACCATGTGTTTCCACCAAAATAATTATTCCCCTTGGAGACATTTCTATTGTCATTCATGGAGTACCTACCCAGGGTTACAATTTTACATTTTAACTTGCAGATCGTTTACAAAACACATGGGAAGCAGCTCTGACATGCATTAGATGAATATACAGTTAATGTGAGAAAATAGAGGCCAGTGGGAGGTTGTTTTTCAGGACAACAAATTGCTTTCACTGGAGAAGATTTATGAAGTAGTCCATGATGAAATTTAGAACAAACCCCTAATGCAATACTGACTAATGATATTAAGTTGCATTAGTTGTCATATATGAAGTTAGTGTTTACCAAACTATGTCACAACCTAGGAAAAATTATTTCAGATTTTTGCAAAATGATAGAAAAATCCAAAAAAGAGAACCATTATATGTGAGTGGAAGGTACAGAAATATAGTCCATCATTTGAAAAAGAAGTCACAGATTATTTCTTATAAAAATATGATCAAAGAGTTCAAAACAGGAACAGAAACATTTTAAAATGTATTTACTTTAGATGAAATAGGTTTTATTTAATGAGTGTAGAATAATAAATATAACCATGGAAAATTTTTATTTCAATAATAATCACAGTAATTGTAATTTATGTAATTAAATAAAAACTACATAATACTGCACTGACAGTACATGTTACTATTACATGACAAAATAACACTGTGGTTATTTGAAGAACTAAGCACAAAGTTTCCTTCATTAGACTTCAGGAAGAACTGACAACATGTTGTGAACCACCTGGAGCTATTGTAGGAATAACTTCCTTCTTCTCTTCCCTTCCCCAAAATTCAAAATCCTTATAATTTAATTTCTGAACCATATAAATATATATATATGTGTATATATATATATACACACACACAAACACACATATATACATAAATATTCTTGGGACTTCAGTATTGCATTTATAAAAAATGTTTTAACACTTTTTTTTAATCATAGAGATACACCCTCTTAGAAAGTTGATTATTATGAAACCTTATGCTCAGTTCCATATCTCTTATTTGCAAGGAATCCAGTTTCACATGAATTTATTCAAGCCTGTTGATATGAATTTTGCTCTAGTCTGAGATTTAATCAATGTCTTTAGTGAACTTACAGGAATTTAAATTAAACTCTAGGAAATATTGTCCTTCCTACTATTTTTCAATTAATTAATTTCCATTAATTTTTTACAGTCCAAAGAGAAGTGGTGAAAAACATTAAAATGGAAGAATTTTAAGGATTTTAAAGGCAGATATTTGAATGATATATAGAATTGCTGTTTAGGGTTTATTTTTTGCTAAAGATAAAGCTGAGGCTTTATCAGATTCATAGAAATAACATATCAAGGTACTTAGCTAGAAGAATGTGGCAAACTCCTCAGAACCAGGAGTTGTTTTTCCTACATGAAGCTGGGGTAATAAAGAAACTACAAAAGCTTCCAACTTTGATTGAATGAATTGAAGAACAGATTTAAAATATATATTAAATATGTGTATAGTGAGACGACTCAACACTAGTAGCTGTCTTTAAATCAGTTCAGTTGTAACTATATCACATCCTTGTTTGCCTCAAGATCCAAATGTCTACAGAGTGCTATACATAAATACATAATTTAGATATTATCTCAGGAACTGATATCCCTCATACATGTTCCACAAAGGCCTTTATTCAAACAGATTGTAAAAACAGTTTTATCAAATCTTTCTTGAACATATCTTCAAATGCTGAAGTCCTTTTTCCTTGATCCAATAAAAGAATGTTTATTTGTCATGGTTTTCATATGGTGAAGACAAGTTTTAAGAAAATTCCCTCTTGAGGAAAGGGAATGTAATTTTTTTTCCCTTCAGAATCTATTTTCAAAAACATAGCTACATTTTTTGCATCTCTTTAACCAAGGTTGTCTCAAGGTAGGAAATCTCTGATAGCAGAAAATAAATTATTTTGTCTTTGTGTTAACAGTATCGATTGTAATTTACTCTGTCTTTCTAGGGCTTTGCATAATGGTTAGGTTAGCATTAACGTTAATAAAATATCTTTTAACAATCAATCAATACTTGGATCACCACAATATCCTTCAACTGCCCATCATTTATTTTATTAGAAATGCCATTTTCACTCTTGACTGTACTGGACTATTTAATAATTAATGGCGATTATCAATTATTTGTCTGTACAATTCCTTAATGGCATTAAAAACTGCCCTTGTGCTTTGAAAACATAAAACATTATTATTATTTGACAAAATATTAAAATATTCTGGAGAGATATTTCTAATATCTTCACCTTCAAGAAAGGGAGTCAAGTAGAAATTTGTTTCTGTTCTTTGGCTAATCCATTCACCTATATCCATTGTAAACCTTTGCCTTTGGAACTGCACTTGAACTCCCAAATGAGTGTGGTGCTGGTCATAATAAGAGTATTGCCATGACCACAGTCCTTGCTGTGTGCCAGGGAACACAGAAGTTCAGACAAAGGACACCTCAGCTTCTCCACCTCCAGGCCCCTGGTGATACCCTGCAGATGATGGTGCCTGTCATAGCTGTTCATTTGCCCAAACTGCACTGATTTCTTGAAAACTTCCCCAGCCATGGGGCCTGGTCCCCATTCTCATGAACTGTGACTCCACCCATGCCCGCCTGAGGAGCTGCTCACCTCTTCATCTTCATCCTCATCCTCACTACTGTACCCAGGCCCAGCACATTTTAAGGCTAGAACCAGCAGGATTAGTCCAGCCTCTGGATGGATTTCTGCTGACTCGCATCATTTCTGATCATCTGTTCAGTCACAGCTTCTGGAGTGGTACTTGTCAGTGGCAGAGGCAGTTACATGGACAAGGTCAGAAGAAACTATTGTTGCACACTGTGATGGAGTTGACAATTTAAAGGTAGGTCAATATTTATCCAAAATGAATTGAACAATATTTAAAAAGAATAACTTATCTATCTGTGAAAATAGTAGGTATTTTCTGAATTTTTTTCCACTGTTCTATCTACAAACCTATTTGGGAATGCAAAAGTTATGTGTCTCATACTTTTTTCACTATAACAGTGGACATATTTTCCCCAAGTGACTGATTACCTTCTTTCTTCATAAACTAAAGAAAGAGCAGCATTCAAGTAAACAGCACATTTTGGTATTTTGGCCTTAACAGAAATAACATATTGGTATACTTAATTATGCAGGGGATGACAAAATCACCCTTCTTTTTTTTTTTCCCCAAGTAAGCAGTAAATAACCATGTACATGTCATACGTTTTAGCTTTATGAATCCACATAGCTCTGGAAGAATCCAGATCCCAAATGCAAAGAATAACTAACAATAGGGTTTCTTTGGAGAATCTGAGGGAACAGTTAAGAGATCTTGCACAAGAGTTAACCAGACCAAAGTCATCTTGCTGGATAGGTCCATTATTGCTTAGAGGAATAGGTTAAAATACTCATAAATATATGGGTACACATATGTACCTGTTTCAAACAGAACAAATGGGCTGATACAAAATCTATTTTGAATTAAATAATTTGAAAAAAAGGAATGCAAACAGTATCACTCTTCAAACTAATTGGAGCTAATTTAGATGCAAGTAGACCAAAACTGCTGTATTCAGGTGTCACTGAAATGCTTCTGGTTGTTTGAATAAATATGCAGATATGGCTTTACTCAGATGACTAATTAACCAGACATTTTATGAAATGGAAATTCTACCTAAATTTCATAGAGCAAAGATCGAAGAATGAGTTAAATTCAAAGTTTTCTAGACCTCATTTGTGATGGAGGTGAAAAACTGTACAGTAAACACCTGCAGAAGGATGCTTCTGAAATGTGAGTCCCTCTACAATGTAAACTAACCCTTTGTCAACTGCTTGACATTGTCCATCACAAATTTCCACCCCATCAGTTCTCATAAAAAAAAGCTGTTATTTCGCTTTTTCAACTGAAAGAAATACGGATTATTCCCACCAAGAAGAGCACTGACATTTGAAAATGATTTGAAATTAATTCTATCCCTTGATAAACTGATAGATGTAGGCTGTGACTATGGACAATTCTGATAATTTCTATTTTGTAGAAACAACTTGCTAACAAAGGATCATATACAGGTGAATGAAGTATACCTAGAACCACCACTGCCTACTGACTAACACATCTGTCTCTGTAATTTATGCTGAAGAAACTCATTTTCCTGTAGAGATTCTGGATGCAGTTCCCACAGTGAGTATCTCAGCTGTTTCATTCAGAGTTAAATACTCCTGTATTTAAAATGAAGTCTTTAAATATACAACATTTCTTGGGAAAAGGTGGTTTTGGTGTTTTTCCCATTCTAACATTTTATGATGTGACCTTTGGTCACTGAGACACACAAGACTTACTGCAATAAAGAATCCTTTCATTCTGGAAGCTTAGTGCCTAGGGGGTTAAAACCAGATGATCTCTACAGGTGCTTTCAAACCCAAATCATTCTTATGATATTATGATTCATTTAATTTCCTTCTAGTTATTCTAAATACCTAGTATAATTTATTGGAAATTACAAAAAACAACAGTAACAACCAACCAACCAGCCAACCAAAAAGAATAAAAACAGAAATACAACAACAAAAAACCCCACCTGAAACCTATACAATTGTTAAAAAGTAGGTGTAGACATTGATTCTCCTTTCAAAACATTATAACTAGGTGTACACAATTATCTTAACTTTAGTGGCAGGTGTTTAATACAACATAAAAGAAATTATCAAGTTAACTTCAAAAAAGACCAGTAATAGGTTCACAAATCGCTTCTCAGTGAAGACGAATAATTATAAATTTTAGGAAACATACTGTTGAATTGACACTATTGTAATGACATCTCTGTAGGTGGCTCATATCTTGCACTGTTTTATATGCTGCCAGGAGCATAATGACAGCATTTGCACAATAGGCCTACACAAGGATGAGGTGGCATAATTGCAGCAGCAGTGAAGCATGAATACAGACTAATTAACAAAATTGGAACTGCTGCACTCATGCTCACATTTCATCTATCTTATTTCATTTACTTTTACATGCTTTTGTGGGCACAGAATTGCTGTGTTTGTTGTCTGACTACTGCAGATAATATTGTCCGTTTGCTGCCTCCATCTTCCTGTTCACTTGGAATGTATCAGTTGCACAAGCAGGACTCCATTTACAGAGGGCTCTCCTTTAATCTTGTGCTTAAGGTCATGCCATGAGAGCTCCATTCTCCCTTGCACAGGGAGAATATTGGTATACACACCCATATCCACATGCAAATGCCTAAATACACACATCTCTAATGAACCTATGGATGGAGACAGACTTTTTACAAAAGCACATAAGGCGGAATTGATAAGAGCAGGCAAAGGGGGAACGGCTTCAAGCTGAAAGAGATGAGGTTTAGATTAGATAATAGAAAAAAAAAATCTTGACTGTGAGCATAGTGAGGCACTGGAACAGGTTGCCCAGAGAAGCTGTGGATGTTCCATGCCTGGAAGTGTTTAAGGCCAGGGTCGATGGGTCCTGAGTAACCCAGTCCAGTGGAAGGTGTCCCTGTCCACAGGAGAGGGTTTGTAACTACAAAATCCTGAATACATTCCAACTCAAGCCATTCTATGATTATCCCAATTTTGACATTGGCTTAGAGAAATTATAAAGCCTATGCTTGTATGTGTATGTACATATGCATGTGTATATTTATATATATATATATATATACAAAAACTCTTTTATGAATCACAAACTCTCTTCTATATGTTTATACACACAAAGTTAAGCCAAAGCAATATGCCAGAACAAGAACAAACAAACAAACAAACAAAACCAAACCAAAACAAAACAAAAGGCTTCTAGGAAATTTAATACACTAGTTAAAAGTTATGAGGCATTTGAAAAAAAAACCACAAATATTCTGTGCTAAGAAGGAATGGTGATGCACACAACAGCTTCTACAGAATTTTTGTTCATGTGGTAGAAGAAAAAATGTTTGCCTCTGATACTGCTTCTGCAGATGACAATTATGAAAAAACACCCAAACCATACCTGACCATGTCATTGCTATTCTGTCATTAATATTCTGTAGTAGATGTGCCACATCAGTCACTGGATGTCATTTAGTGTCAGCTTGGGGAAAAAGATCACACAGGAATCTAAACATTCAAAAGTACATTCCTAAAGTAAGTTCTAAGGGTGATGAGCAGAATATGTAAGGGCTAAGGAATACACATTGTTGATTTACTTTTTGAATCTTTTTTTGTTACCCTTGATTTCCTTGGTCAGATTTACTTCTGACAGTGCTTTAGCTTTCCTAACCATTTCCCTGGCTGTTCAGACAATTTCTCTGTATTCCTTCCAGGTTACCTTTCCCCTCTTCCTCCCTCTGTAAGCTACCTTTTTGTGTTTAAGTTTTTCCAAGAGCCCCTTGTTCAACCAGGAATGCCTCCCGGTGTTTTTCTTTGAATTCCTGTTCATAGGCTGCTTTGCCCTTGACCCTAGAGGAGACAATACTTGAATATCATACAGCTCTCTTAGGCCCCTCCAGGGCTCTGTCCTTGGAACTCTACCAAGTAGATCCCTGCAGAGCCCAAAATCTGTTCTCCAGGGCAGGGAGCTTGCTGTGTGCCTTCATCCCGTCCCAAGGACCTTGTCCCACATGACTATTTCAAGGTCACTGCAGCCCAGACTGCCCTTGAGCTTCACCTTCCTCGCCAGCCTTTCCTTGATAAGAATAGTGTCCAGCACAGCACCTCTCATCCTTGGCTTCTCTATAACTTGGAGAAGGAAGTTGCCAGTGCATTCCAGGATTGCTTGTGCCCTACTGTGCTGTGCCTCTAATAGATCCCAGGGTGGTTGAAGCTGCCCTGAGGATCAGGGTTTGTGAACATAAAGTCACTTCTCTCTGTCTGTAGAAGGCCTTATCCACTCAGTCTTCCTGGCAAGTTAACACCCACTATAAAGTCACACTCCCTTTAATCCTGACCCAAAAGCTCTTGGTCTGCTCCTCATCCATCCCAGACAAAGATCCATGTGCTCCAGCTGGTAGTAATTTGTAATAATTTGTTGTATACATTACAGATTTCAGCACAGATGTCGTCATTCATTATTCTGAAGTAATTCATCAGCTCTAGGCATCAGTCTAGACTTTAGCTATCTCAATCTTTTCCAGTTTTCTGTCTGAAACTTTCTTTTGGTCACTTAGCAACATTTTGGCAGAAAAATTGGGTCAACTAAAGGTTTATTCTTAGGCTATAGATGTTAAACAAATAAAGAAGGTAAAAAAGAATTTGAGATAAAACAAAGAAAAACACAGCCATAGCAGAAACCCCCCCAAATATTTTAAAAGTACCAGATTGGTGGCAACAATAAAGAAACCATTAAAACTTCATAGAATCATAGAATGACTTGGGTTGGAAAGGACCTTAAAGATTATCTAATTACAACCCCCTGCCATGGACAGGGACACCTTCCAGCAGACGAGGTTGATTACAGCCTCATCCAACCTGGCCTTGGACACTTCCAGGGATGGGGCATCCACAGCTTCTCTTGGCAACCTACTCTAGTGCCTCACCACCTTCAGAATAAAGAATTTCTTCCTAATATCTCTTCTAAACTAAACCTTCTCTGTCAATTTGAAGCTATTCCTCCTTGTTCTTGTCACTATATGGTCTTGTAAATAGTCTCTCTCCATGGTTCTTGTAGGCTCCCATCAGGTACTATTTTGTTGGATATGTCAAAAAAATACTGATCTGGGGAAAGAAAATTGCTTTCCAAAGATGAGAAGCGGGTGGTGTTTCCCCCTGAGGGTACAGAACAAAATAGTTTTCTTTAAATGGGTTTTTTTGGTTTTTTTTTTTTTTGACTGCCAAAATTGCAGAGGGTAATTTGCACTGACCGAAGAAAAATAATCAAAAGTGAATAAAAAATCCACCTTTTATGTAAGATCCATTTCATAAATCTGTATAATTTCTATTGTATAGTCTCAAGCAGTCCAAAGAAACAGGCAGAAAGTCCCATCTTTGCATTAGTGATGCTCGTCAATCCAGCCAGAGCAACAACACTGTGTGCAAAAGGCACCTCTGAACAGCACTGAATATTCAATTCCATTAATAAGATCATTATGCATGGTTTTACTCTGCCAATATCAATTGTTAATGATCATCAGAACGTCTGGGAAAGAAGAGCAGCTACACCACACAAAATGCTTCTGGCATTGAACAGCACTGGCTGTCACAAAGAGGCTTGTCTGAAGTGACAACAGCGGGTCAGCACAAAGACATCACACGCAGTGAGCCTCGGTCATGTTTTCCATTTTATTGTTTGTCACAAGGTAAATTTTGCACTCTTGACTTGCAGCATCTGTTCTTTTGTGCTGTTTAACCCTTCTGCTGGGTTATTCCTCATAGTCCTATAATATAAGCTGCAGAGCAGTGGAGGGAAAGTTTTAATTACTTGACCTGGATAATTTCAGTTGTTTTGCATAAGATTAATTTTGGTTTTTTTAGAAGACCCTCACTTGATTCTCTCATCATCTGGTCTTTTGTCAGGGGTTTGGCTTTCAGTAATTATGAGAACCTTAGATAACACCATTTTTTCTATTTTCAGCTTTTAAGATTTTGTATTTTAAAACTTTTTTTTTAACATCTCATTTTATTTAGAATCTATTTTCTGTAATAGAAATACATACATTAAATAATACATTCTGTATCATCGTCTCACTGCCATTGTGAAAAATATGTGTTTTAAAGCCAGTTGTCCACAGAATATGCTGACTTGGAAGGGACCCAGAAGGATCACCAAGTCCAACCCTTAGTCCTGCACAGGACCATTCCCTAGAGTGACACCACATGCCTATGAGGAAATAAAGACTCTTTTCCCTTCTGCCATCAGCATTAGGCACCAGTTGCTTACAGACATAGTAGGAAGCTTCCTTTAACCTTCTATGCTACTCTAGCATATATTAAAATTATGCTGGGCATGAAGAACTGGAATTCTTCCATTCTAGCCATGTTTCAGTGGATAATTTACCCATGATAATTTGTGTTCAGAATTCACTCAGAGACGTGTATCATTAAGGTCCATCTCAATTAATGATAAGTTGAGTGTGATGAGGAGGATAATTAAACTTTTGTAAATAATCAAACACTCAGAATAAAAGAGCTGAAAGTCTTTTTCCTCAGTTGCACATAAACTAATTTCCAGGCAAATGACAAATGAGCAGGAACGACTTTGTACTTGTAGCTAAGACAGTCCATGCAAATGCTTTTGAAAATTTAGTTATACATGCTTGAACATAGGAGTTAATATTATATTAATTCCTGTATATACATGTCTTAATGAAGATAGTATTGTTTAATTTCTTATGTCTCTATCATGTTGCTACTGTGCATTCAAGAGACATTGAAATTGTACTTTGAAATATATGGCTAATGGCCAGGAAAAAGTGAGTCAGATTTTTTTAAATCACTGGTTCCACACTTTTTACTTTCACTGTTGTTATTTAGGACACCTAAATTTTTGTTTATCTATCAATGATATTTTAGAAGCAAGACATACCAGTAAGACAGCATTTTCTTAACAGTAAATGTTAACTGATGTTGGAGCAATTTGGAACCTTAAAAACAAGCAATGGACAAACTACTATTTTGCCTTGGAGAGTCAAGACATTGGACTGATTCAGCACTGCTCTGATGAATTCCATGAGGACTGAATGCTTCTTAAACTCCAGTTAAATCTTATTTCTCTTTTTTTCCTTTGCTCCTGTCCCCTGCTATTTGTTCCAAAACACATTCAGTTAGGTTGGATAACTGGAAAAAGAATAGCCTTGTGTAGTGTGATGGGTTAACCTCAGAACTGTTCACTCACTTTCCCCCTCCAGTGGGACAGAAGGGGAAAGAGGAAGTGTAAAAGTGAGAGAACTGGTTGACTGAGATAAAGTCTGTTTAATGACTGAAGAAAAGAGGAAGCAGGAGTAAGTGATGAAAAGGCAATTCCTCACCCTTTCCTACAATCAGACTCATGCCCAGCCAATCTCTGAGCAATGGATGTCTCCCAAACTAGTCTCTTCCCACAAATTTGTATTGATGTTTGGCATGGAATGCCTCTTTGGTCACTTGTTGTCCAAGTGATGTCCCTTCTCAATCTCTTGGTCCCACAGCCCAGTCCCAATAAGTGGGGCAGAGTGAGTAATAGACACCTCCAGATGATGTGCAAGCACAGAACATTGGTGTGTAATCAACATTGTTTTGGTCACAAATCCAAAACATAGCACCATATGGTCTGCTATGGAACAAGTTAACTCCATCCCAGCCATACATATGTGGACTATCATTGCACAGAAAATGGCTTTCAATTAGAGCCTTTTTATGATGATGACTGCTGTTAAAAATGCAATATAATTTCTTAATCATGTCTGGCTGTTTAAAAAAAGCACAAAATTCGAACACAGCATATGTTTCTAGATAAGCTAGGGAATACATTTTGAATTCCTGAAACAGTCAAAACCACATTTTTCAAAGATCTCTCAAAGGTTTTGTTCCCTACATCACTATTACATTCTTGCTTCTCAATTTTTATAGGCAAGAAAGTCTGAGTCAGAAATCTTCAGTGTTGTGTTCTTCCAAGTACAGCAGCAACAAAAGCAAAAGAGTGAAGGAGGAAATACAAAGTCCTATTGAGCAATGAGAATTGTGCTGCATGTGTAAGGCTGGCAAAGAGCATTATAATTCTGTGCAGAAGATTATCAGTGTTTGCTAGAAAAAAAAATGATCAGCCAAATTTCCTCAATACTCAATATATGGAAAAGAGCATTAAGCTTTCACTGTCATCTTGCTCAAATCATCAAATATTCCCTTCAAAGCAATGAAACAGAAAATCAAAATGACCCATAATCAGTATGTGCATAGCATCATTCCCTCACCTAAAGAAAAGTAATTTCCTAATCAGTAGAATAAACAATCAAAATAAAAATGAAAGCCATTGATGCTACAAATCCCAATGAGCAAGATGAAATAATAACACTCTTGCTGTGACAGAACAATAACATCACAGTGAAATACAGAAAGGCTGTGGCAGACATACAAACCACAAGTGAAAATCTCCAAGGAAAAGGTACACTAACTCAGAGAAGCACCTAGACATTCAAGAAGACAGAAGAATGACCAAGTAGTTTACCATCTAGTTAATTGCCCCCCCTCCCCCAAAAAAAAAGGGAAAGCGTGAATGCTATGCTATTGCCTTTAATGAGAACCATGAAATACTTTTGTTTATGAATAAAATTGTTGTCATTGAAGACATGCACCATTTTCAAGTCATTCATTTGCATAGTAAAGGTTTGTACTAGATTACAGTCATCACCCAGAGCTTCAACAAGGGCATATCTGTAAATATTATCCAAGGGGTCATTTGAATCTGACATGTCATGAAAATAGCCTGCAAGGTGAGCGGGACCTTACCATCCAGAACAAGAAGTTAACTGAGATGGAAATCAGTGGTAAGGGATTTAATATCCCCAACAAGACAGAGTTCTTTTATAAAGGAACCAGTAATAGCAAAATAAAGTCCCCAGGCAAACTCTAATCTCTATTGAACTATATTATGTGAAGGTCAGTATGTTCAGTAGGGAAGGGAGGAAATAGAAGTGTGGTCTATAGGGGCACAGAGATAGAACTACAATAGCCTTGAAAAAGGCAATCTGAAATTACAGCAAGCTATTTAGGTCAAGGTAGGAGAGAAAAGCTTGACTTGAAGCATCAGTTATAACTCATAGGAAGAACCAAGATGAATGAGGCCCAGTAATTTACTGTAATTCACAGTTTGAATAAGCACCTTAATGTCTATTTTTGTCAGAGAAATTAATTGATAAAAGTCAAACTATGCATCCAAGAAAATAAACCATGTGGCTCCTAGTTTTTAAGCTGGTAGAATCAGAAATACAAAATGTGAGTGCAGCATGTGAATAGGAATGCTGTTTTTATCTTTTCAGTGTTATCTCTATGAATTATCTCTATCTCTTACAAATACTCTACTAAAGCTCCTCTTCTAAGAGAATAGCATAGGTCAATACATGTTTAACCTGATTCTCTTGGTTACGGTACATATTAACTTTCAACTCACAGCAAATCCCAAGGGATTTAACATCTCCTTAAAAATACAATGATAAGAAACAAATCAATTAATACTTAACATTTTTGCTTCCTATAGAACTTGAGCTTGACATTTTCCCTTGAGAGTTAAAAAAGATAGACCTTATATATATACATGGAACAAGTCTTCAGGAATTAGCGCTATAAAAGCTTTGTTTATCAAGCAGTACCACAGAGATCAGCTGAAGACAGGAACTTTAGCTCTATATATACCTAACAACTATAACCAAAAATTTTCCATTCTTGATACAAATGCTAATGTTGTGTAACATTTTCCCTAAAGTGTTAATACAGGATAACAACTACCAGAAAATATATTAAACATATCTTTATTTTCCGTACACATATCAGTGTCCATTTGACCAAAGGTTTATTATATTTGTCTAAACTAATTGTCATTATGAACAAAGCATCTCTTAAAGAACAATCTACCTTGCTACCAGAGGGGTGCAAAAATAAATGGAGACTCCTAGTAGTGTCATTCATTAAATATCTTCATTGCTTCAGTGATGCTCATTTTGACTTTGTTATTATTTTTGTGTGGCAAGAGTTAACTTCTTCAGAAGTTTCAAGCAAAAAATAGCATTATTCAGATTGTTGAAAAGTTACATAAGTTTGTACTTTGCAAGTTCGCTCAGTAACTCTCTCCCTGTTGTCTCAATACTCTACATGTAATCCATTGAATCTTCTCTCTGGAGTACATTTCTACCAAGCAAGCACCAAATATTTAATGCTAATGTTCTACATGACAAGGCATTGGTCCCAAAATATACTGTTAGTTTCTACTAGTCCTTTTCCACGGTGGTATTCACAAAATAATTATTTTTCTCATGCCCGTGAGACTTTTTCTTTGTTTATAAAGAATAAACATCAAGATGGGTGATTTTTTAGAGAATTTGCATGTCTTTAAGATATTGAACAGGCATTATTAAGGTATTGTGGTGTTTTAAAAACCAAAAATTATTATATCATTTTTTATGCACCTCTATACACCACAAAATTATTGTCCTAAATTAAGGCAACATTTCCAAGTGAAATCACAACTCATAAACAATGCCACATCTTTCTTTTCAATTTCTTGTTAACATAATTTACACATTGCTTTCATAATAATAATAATGGCCAGTCTTCACGAGTGAAGATCCGGGGAAGGTCTTTCCACCTTCCAGCCTGCGCATTGGATTTTTTAGGTGAGACACAGTGTGCGCGGAACTGAGCCCACCCTTTAATCCTAAGGTTCATCTGCCGGGGCCAAGCGAGCTTGGACGGTGGCAGTGAGGTCCTTAGGACGTAGGTGGGTTGCCTTTAAGGGCTAACGAGCCCCACCTGCCCGGGAGTGGCTCTGACCGGGAATCGAACCCGGGTCTCGGCGGTGATAGCGCCGCGCCTTTACCACTAGACCACCAGGGGCTCCTTTCATAATAATAATTAATAAAATTAATAAAACCTCTTTTTACTCTGAAAGGAAGATAAAGAGGCCCCATCACGAAAAATGTTTCATCTTTTGTGAAACATCAGGTATTTTGTGATGTACTACGGTTACTGTCTTCAGTGTATAGTAGTTTCTCTTCTATGCAGTATGACAGTAAAAAGTAAGAACAATTAAATAACTTAGAAAATACAACATTTTTTTCTCTACCCCCTCCTTTTTAGTTACTTCATTGGTGTCAGTAAACTATGTCTTTTGCCAGCAAGAACAACACAATTTTGAAATTATCCATTAGTGCCATTATGTAAGGTACTTTGAGATCTTTCTTAAACCAGGGTTCTATGTCAACCTCTGTTTCCAATTGTGAGTTCATAGCCTCAATATGGATTTTTAAAATATTTTCTGCTTTACAGAAAGTTCTTTATTAATTTAAGGATATAAAACTACAAAGTAGGTTACAAAGGAATAAGAAAAACAATGTCTTTACCACGGAGTCCTCCCCTAAAAACTCCTTTCATTGCAGGCATTGATCTACAAAGTGCCTTAAACTGAAACATCATCATAAGTTGCTATTCTCCTACTGCATACCACAGAGCACCAAACATCAAATATGACTGATTACCTTTCCTTCTCAGATGCTGCATAATGAAAGGAATGGAGAGTAAGGAGAGTAAAAAAATAATGAGAAGATATATGTTATACCATCAGAGACACTAATAATAGAAGTGGTGTCACCTCCACCCTTTGCAATGATGCAATGAACATGTAAACCTGATAATAAGAGAATAAATCTCAGCAAGGCAGAATTAGTAATAAATTTAGTTAGTTCAAACTCTGTATTTTCAAAAACAGAAGTCCCTTTGTGACCTAATGGAAAAGTTCAGAGGTGACTTTCAAGTGAGAATGGTAAAGACAGCAGAAATGGGCTGTGAAGGGGTAGCCTTTGTGAAGAGCAGCCCATTTCCAGAGCAGGAAAGCAGAGGAAAGGCAGATACCTCACCCCACCCAGCCACTCCCTTATTCCCCTACCAAAGAAATTGGGGAGAAGATCACAGGCACTGCAGTGATAAAACTCATGGATTGGGATTCACCCAGGCGAAACAAACACAACACCTTAAATATGATTTGGCAATAATTTAGGAGGAGATACTAAAGTTTTCTAGACTACTACCTTTGCCTTTGAAAAATTTTATCACTGAATTATGATGCTATTTCATTATCTTAAACCTGCAAGTGATTTCTTTTGAGACATTAGACTCCAGCATGCCATATTCATAAAAAGCTCTCAAAGAAACCTTTTCACAAGTATGACTTGGAGCAATAACAATTCTAAATATGAACTCTCTCTACTTTTATATTCTATAAGATCTGGAAAAAAAAGACAAAACCTGTCACAAAATTACATTAAAACCCCCCAAACTTTCTATTATTAGTTTTTTAGATGAAAAAACTTTTTACAAAGGTGTGTCGTGACAGGAAAAGGGGTAATGGCTTTGAACTGAAAAAGAGTATGTTTAGATTAGATATTAGGAGAAAATTCTTCCCTGTGAGGGTAGTGAGGCCCTGGAACAGGTTGCCCAGAGGTGTGGATGCCCCATCCCTGGAAGTGCTCAAACCAGGCTGGATAAGGCATTGAGCAAGCTGGTCTAGTGGAAGGTGTCCCCCACTTTGGCAAGGGATTGGAACTAAATGATCTTTAAGATTCCTTCCAACCCAAATCATTTTATGATTCTGTGATGTTTATTCATGGGTAAACCTGTATTTAGGCATTTCAGACTGTCATGGTCTTGAATTGCTGGTTCTTAGAAACTAAGCAGGAATTTTTCCCTTCCCACTGCCCACTGTGTGAAGGGGATGTTGAATGGGCAGATTGATTGTGGCTTAGGCAGTTAAGTAACACAAAAGAAGGTGCTAATAGAACCACATTCCGAGTTCATGGCACTCAGGATCTTGTCTGTGGGGAGGGGTAAGGAGTTCTTTTTTACTTTTTTTTTCTCTCCTCTCCTGGGAAACAGTGGGAGGAGTTTGGTTGCTGCCTGAGCTGGGACGAGGTCTGGGTGTGGCAGAAGTTTGGGGGTGGCTTTGCTCTCAGCCTGGCTGCCAGCTGGGAATTTTGCTTGGATTTTCATCAGCGAGGAACTGTTCAAGAGGCCTCTCCTCCTCTGTTTTTTTGGCAGCAGTTCTTGTACACTTCAAAGGAGAGGGGAGGCTATGCCACACAACTAAGCCAGCAAGACAGAGCTCTGCATCTCCAGTGATCCAGCAGCACTCCCTGCAGATTGTGGTTAGAATTGCACCAAAGGGCACAGACTGAACTGTTTGCCTTTTTTGTTTGGTTGGTTTTTTTATTATTTGTTTGTTTTGAAGGGGATTATTTTTGGGTACAAGATTATTGTTTGGTTGTTTTACTTGTGCTCTTTTGTTGTTTCTGCCAATACTGCTGAAAACATATCTTTTAATAAAGGGCTGTTATTCTTCCTTTTTCCACATTTTTTTTCTCAATTTGGATCCTCTTAATTTCGTATTTACAATTGCTTAGAGGGAGGAGTTTGGGTCTTCCTCATAACTCATCCTCAGCAAAACACTCGTGTCCCATTTAAACTGAGGCACAGACCTCAAAGATATTTGTTTATTATTAGAGCCATCAATCTGTGTTCTGCATCACTGGTGTATTATATCACCCAAAACACTATGACGCAACCTGCCAAAATTTCAATATTTTTTGTCTCACAAAAATTATCATTTCTTTAAACACACACACAAAGAGGAAAAATATAAGTTCATTACTTTAAAATTAAATTGTTTTTATAAAAAACCCCATAGAAATCCCTGATGTTTTCATATGCATAAACACATTCTCTTCTTTAAGAATGTGATAGGGTGCAATTTTTTTGAGTTCCTGGAGAACATAAAGCTGGGCATTTGCTTAGAAGCTTTATAACAGCTGTAATTTTTCCACTAGTGTTAGTTTAATCTACTGTTCTGCTAAAGTCAGGACTCTAAAAGGCATGAGAAAAACCCTCAGCACATTCAAATTCAGTCCTGTGCAAATGCACATGCTATAAAACATCAGTTTACTGTATCTGATGATGCATGAGATACAAAGTCCTTACTTTCCTGTCTGACCATATTTCACATTTTCAGTTGCATTCAGTTCCTGAATGTTCCTTTTGTTAAACTGCATCTTTTAAAGAAAATTATAATCCCAACATGTTTTGGTTAATAATAATGGTAGATGTATTTTTCTTATTCTGCTGCATTTCACATTTCCTGTTATTCAAAAAATTATTGTGTGCTATTTTACAGTAAGAATATTTTTATTTTTATTTCTAGCCACTGTAGCAAAACTGATGAATTATGTCCTTTGTAGTTGCAAATCAGTATCACTCCTTGAACTTCTCATGGAGTTCATATATCCTACTCAGGATATATGCTGTAAAAGCTGTCTTCATAAGCTTGCAGGCATGTAGCTAATTAAAAAGGACAGCTGAAAAAAGTTACATTATTCTAAGCTCTCTGCTTAAATTTGCACCAGTTTCAGCTAAACAGTATATTTGAAACCACAGACTGGAGAAACCACAGTAAAAAATTATCTAAGCAAGCTAAAATGAAACAAAACACCCACAAAGTTTTCTTAATGTAGTTTCGCATTATTTTTAAAATAAATAAGACTTGGATTACTGTCCTGTCTTTTGCTCCTGCTTTTATATTTTTTTTCAGACTACCTTATGCAAAATACAGTCTCCTATATATCACTAACCCAGTTAGGCTTCTTGATCTCTTTAATAAATACATTTATCACTCTTTTAGGTGTCTCTTCCCTTTACAACATCACCTTTCCCCTCTGTTTTACTTGTGGAAGTTGAATTTCTTTCTGAGAGGTAACAAGACCTACCCTGCGGAAGATGCCTTCTCAAACCACATCACATCACATGTTACACAGGAGTATGTTGTTTCCAGCCTTACCATCTGGAAGGAATGAATAGTTCATTTAAAGTATGAGGCACAAATTGTAAGTAGGCAGTGGAGCTTGGCAGGGGAACAACTCCAATGGCAATTTTTCCCAGTTCCTCTGACCATTAAATTTCCAAACCCAGTCCCAAGTCTTTGCATAGATAATGCCCAGTTGAGGGACTTCTTCAAGAAAAGCCCCAATAACTGGTGGAGAGTCTGACCCTCCCCATCCCTCTCATCTCTTGATTTAAGCATTTCTCCAATAGATGGAAGAAGAGATAGGATGTGACAGGAAGAGTGAGGCAAAGCATGGAGTAGAATGGGGATATGTTTCTTGGGGTAGGGACTTCATTTTAGCTTCTGCTTTAAGCACCTAAACCTTAGTACTTTCCACCTCCTTCTCTGTTTTGAAAGAAATGATTGAGGTGTGGATCTGTGAAGCAATTGTTTGCACCCTCAGTCTAGAAGATAACCTGGGTATCTGACCCTAAACTATGAATTACACTCCAATATCCAGGCATGACCAAGCTACAGACTGGAACATCTATGCTGGCCTAAGGTCCTTTGTAGAATTGGCTCAAATCAGTCATTAGAAAATTTGTTTCTTTATATATCTGTCAGGTCAGAATCAGAAATAAACCCATTCCTTTTTATAACCTGTACACTTACTATTAACTGGGTTGTCTGTCTTCTACATGATTCTCAGTTGTTAGGGTAAGATAAAAGGAGCTAGGGTAAGATAAAAAGGACCTACAAATGAATTATAATCAACATGATCCAAGGTAGTAAATATACTTTCTTTTAAAATAAGTAAAATACTTAAAAAGAAAGGGCACAAAGATTTTCTTTCCATTAGGGTGATGTCTAAGTTTAGAAAAATAAATGGAAGACAGACTGTCCAGGTTGAAAAGAAGATTAAAACACACGTATATTTGGTTTTCCTTCTTTCATAATTTTATCATGGTTTGAATACTAAGCTGGAAAATTTTAAAACATATGCTCTTTTTCTCATTTCAACATTTAATTTCCATTTTATTTTGTGTAAGAATTAAATGATCTTGAACCTTTGGTCAGTAACATTGCTCAGTGGTCACAACAAAGAAAACTTTTATCTCCATCTCTAAGGAAAACATGGCAGCAGTTCTAAAGGTCATGAAGATATGGAAGGATAAACTACCCCCTTTCAATCCACAGAAGGGCCAGGGAGTACTTACACAGACAAAAGGAAACTAGATGACATAGCCTGTTTGTCCATGAAACAGCTTCTATATGGTATAAGACATAATTTCCCCCATCTCTAATGAGACGTTTAGTAAATCTATATGGAATTTAGGTAATCATCTGGAAATGCTCTATAAAGCAGCAGAGAAGGAGAATCCACTATTGAAAACACAGATGATATTGTGGTGAATTAATAATAATAATGGCCAGTCTTCGCGAGCGAAGATCCGGGGAAGGTCTTTCCACCTTCCAGCCTGCGCATTGGATTTTTTAGGTGAGACACAGTGTGCGCGGAACTGAGCCCACCCTTTAATCCTAAGGTTCATCTGCCGGGGCCAAGCGAGCTTGGACGGTGGCAGTGAGGTCCTTAGGACGTAGGTGGGTTGCCTTTAAGGGCTAACGAGCCCCACCTGCCCGGGAGTGGCCCTGACCGGGAATCGAACCCGGGTCTCCGCGGTGATAGCGCGGCGCCTTTACCCCCTAGACCACCAGGGGCTCCTGTGGTGAATTAATCTTGGCAAATAGCCAAATGCCCATCAAGCCACTCATTCACTCACCCTCTTCAGTGGGACAGAAGGGGAGAATAAATTGAAAAATTCATGGGATGAGATAGACAGGAAGACTGCTTACCAGCTACCATCCTGGGCCTATCAGACTTGACTTAGGGAAAAGTAGTTTATTTCCAGTTAAAACAGACTTGGGTAGTGTGAAAAAAAGAATAGAAGTATTCAAATACCTTTACTCCCGTTTTTCCCATGGTCAATGTCACGCCTTTACTCCTGATTCTGTTGTCTTGTGTCTGAGCAGCACGGGGGAATGGGTGAGGTACAACCACTACATACAAGCTCTGCTGCTTCATCCTCCTCACACTTTTCCCCTGCTCCAGTGTGGTCCTCTCCATGGGCTGCAATCGCTCAGGAAACAAATCTTCCCCACAGTGGGGTCCTTCCACTGCTGAAGGGAATGTCTGGTCCAGTGCTATGGAGCAGCTCTTCCTCCTTAATCAGTCTCCTTGGTGTTCGCTCTGCTGTTTCTCACTCTAGTCTTCTCCTCCCTGCTCCCACCCTGTCCAGTGGCTTTTTTTGCCCTGTCTCACATATTCTTTCCCAGAGTCACCCCACTTGTAGTTGATGTCTCAGTGTCTCAGCTGTGACCTGTGCTGGGTCTGCCGAAGACAACTGGAATTGGCAGCCCCAAGCCTCTCCTTACAGAGGTCACTGCTTCAGCCCCCCACTGCACCCAGCAGAGACAGTTAGGAAGAACATCACTTTCCTTCTCTTGCAAATCCAGTTATAGTGGTTTCAGAAACAAGAATTCAGAAGCTTGTTATGTGCCTTCTGGACACACAGCAATGAAGACCCAATACCTCAACTTTTCCTCGGGTAACTGTTCTAGTTCCCTCTATCAGAGCTCCCTCCTACACCTATGTAAGGAAAAAGAGCACTTTCATGTCAAATCTTTACAGCAAATATGAAAGCACTACAAAAAATACTGTTGAATCATGTCAAAATCCTGCCAAGAGGTGATACAATCATTGTGATTTTTTGTGACGCAGTGGAGAGTTCAGTCCTCAACCCTACTGAGCTTTAGGCTGTGGTGGAACTTCTAAAACCAGCTGGAAACAGGTGGAGCAAGTAAGGAAATTTTGGGGAGGTAGATCTACTTGAGACATATATTTAGTGCAATCACAGCCAGAACAGATGACACAAATCTCACAGGGAAGCATAAACAAAACAAACCTATATAAAAACTTTTAAATGAGAAGTCAGAATTATTTGCAATAAGAACATGAAGCAGAATGGTGAATTAATTTGCTTAAATTTTATGTATCTGTGTGGTAATACAAAACGAATTGGGATCATATCCTAGCATAAAGCAAACTAGGAAATAAACAAAAGGAGATGGAAGAGTAAATTTGTCATCAAAACTGCTACTTGACTTGTCCAACAGAATTACTTGGATAAAGGTATGACTAGATTATCAATTTTAAAGGGCATTACTTTTTGATGAAAGACAGAAAGTGAAAAAGAGAGTTTCATTAAAAATCAAAGATGTATAAATATTTGTAGTTCAAAATACATAAGGACACTGCTGGAAAATTGACTGCTTGCTACACTGCTGTGATCCATGATGGAAATTAAATCAAGATTTGGTCACTGAGAAATAGAATCATTTAAAACAGAGAATTTGGGGGATAAAGAAGATTTTAACTGTCAGTTTTCAATGAGAATGGGAATACAGGAGGAGCCAGACATTCCTTATATTTTATTGATAACATTTCTAATGTAAAAAGTGATGAAAAACTGTAAAAGTGCTTCAAGATGAAAGTCTCTCTACTAAGAAAGAGAATGTGAAATGCAGTGAGTGGGAATGCGTATGAAATAATACACACACAACCTTTAATAAGGGGAGAGAAGCATAACAAAATAAAAACCAACGTGCTTCAAGGAAGAACAGTGCGTTAAATCGGAAAATTATTAGAAAATTACCTGTGGGAAATAAATGTAATAACTTCTATGGTTCATTGCAGTACACAAGGACAAGCTCAGTTCCCCTGCATGCAGCATGACTTACTTCAGTTTGTACCCCAGTTCACCTGACCAGGAAAAGCCAGTCAGTCAGGCAGTGTTCAGGGATCTAGGTCTACTTCTCAAAAACAATTAATCAAACCATCTAATGCATTAAATGAACATATTAAAGAGGAGCACTAAAAGAAATGCACTGACATGGAAGGTCTAATGACAACTAGTACTGCTTTGGAGTTAGAGTGGGCTGAGATTATTTACTGTGATGCTTTCAAGATACACTTGCCATATTTTTAAAATTACACTCTTGAACAGAAAGAAAAATATAGAAACAATCATGAAGTAAATGTTCTGTTTAAAAAAAAATAATTAATGAGTCTTCTTGTTGTTCTCTTCAAGTTAGAGAGAATATTCTGGTAGATATTTGACTTCTCCTATATAAAGATTCTAAACTAAAATTTTATTAGCATATGCAATATCCATTTCTTACAGTTCTTTTACATTACAGACAGATCCATGTTCAGCTCCTTAATTATCCTGTATTTGCATTTATCTTTTAATGCTTTATCATTTACAGAGCTTTGCTGAGAATTTTTTTTATCTAAATCCGTTGGAGGTAAAACCTCTGCCATCCCTAATGCTTGGAGGCAATTAGGGAAACATGTGGCCCCATGACTGCTAAGGAGATTACACATGAGAACTACTTAAAAGCATGATAATGTCACCCATCACTACACAAAAATTCATATGTTGTTGCATAGACATTCAACAGTGAAAGGATCTAACCAAGGTTTTAAAATTATGTAAATGGTAGAATTACTGACTGAAGATGTCTACAAAAATTAGTCTTTCCAATTTTAGAATGACTCTGCCAAGCTAACTCACATTGTTTATAGAACTAGGCTTCTCTGGAGGTGGTTGACTGGTAAGCATTGATAAGTTGCTGTCACCACTTTCAGATAAGAAGTGATGCTACAGTGTACTTTTTCTTAGTCCAGTAGTCCATCAAAATGAGAACACAATTAGTTCTTTCACTTTCTTTTCTGTTTTATAAACTGTTTCTGTGGTCTGCTTCTGAGGTAGCAATAAGCAGGTGAGCCAGTAGATGCTTAGCTAGTCTGAAAAAAAAATAAAAATATGGGTAACAGTCACACAATGCTCAGCAGCTTTGAGATAAGCAGACCCAACCGAGAAAAACAGAATGAGCTCTACAGAAGATATAAGAAGGTGATGTTTTATGGTTTCACACTGAAAGCTACTTCAGTAAAACCTACACTGTAATTCCATGACTTGTTTCCATGATAAAGCTTATAATGAGAACAGCAAATGGTAACCATGAATCAATTTTCATGCTTAGAAAGAAACAAACTATTTATTCCCTTAGCTTTCATGCTGGTTTCTTGGATGGCATACAGTCCCTCAGGAAATTCTACTTAAGTCCATGTCCCAGCTTGTGTGAAGCTGAGTTCAAGCATTTGCAAGATGCAGGGACAAAAATCATGTGCAAAATTATTGAATTAAAAAAAACCCAACCCAAACCAACCCAACAACAAACAATACTTGTATGGGAATTAGTTTCATAAGTGAGGAATACATAGGGGGTTTTTGAATAGGAATTGTTTTTTGGAGAGAAGGTCTTTTTTTCTCAGATTTTAGTAGCAGTTTCCTAATACTAACAAGACTTTAGGAACTGTCACTGAAATATGATTACTATGGACAACGTTTATTATTTCAAAACAATGTGATTATTTAAATATGTTTCATTCTAATGACTTTGTAAATCAAAACAGTAATGAAGCACAAGTTACAGAACTAGTTCTGGATTTTTTTCCTTTACCTCTGTGGGGATGATGGATATCCTTATTTCTTTTGACTTTGTTGTTCACTGTGTCTCTTTGAATAAATGCTGAAGACCATAATAAATTCACATCATATTTGCAGCACCTCTGTCTGAGGCTGAAGGTCATTTGATATGAGACTACCTACTATTTCCAGAAAGACAATATCTATCTCTGCTGTCTGTATGCCAATTAAACTGAAATATATCAATTAGTTTATGTAGAATATGGATCCATGCTAATCTGGTGCAGAAACAAACATCTCCTTTCTGATATATGGCTTTATGAAAGGAGTCAGCTCACATTGCAGAAATATTTTTCATAGTTTACACTGTGCCTTTCTTTGTTGTGTCACTGCATTAACCTTTTAGTCTTATCAGTTAATATTAAAACTGTTGCCTCCATTAATATAGAATAAAACCATTTGTCCTTCAATGTCAAGGAAATAATGCAGAATCACCTTGAATTCATGTACTGACTACCTTAAAACTCAGCCATAAGTCTGGGTTATTCATTATACATACAAAAATGTACTTGTTTATGAAACTCTGACATGATATCTGACACTACACTGGAAGATTTTACCTTACCATGATTTTAAGAAATAATACTTTAGGTTGTAATGCCAAGGAAATACAATTCAGATCTAAAAATAAAAGAAAAAAATGCTTTGAAAACAATAGGTAATTATAAAATAAAACTTCACTACAATATACAGAAGAATCCAAACAAACACTGATGTGCTGAGGCAAACTATGTCCACCAACCACATCACTTACCCTTTAAAAAGAAAATCAAGAAAAGACTTTTAGACTTATAGCATCTTCAGTGCTCACACATTCTCAGCATTAAAACTTTCTTACTAGGCATGCATTAACTTTTTTTTTTTGTTAACTGAAAGTTCCAGAGGTGAAATGAAGCAGATTTTCTAATTTTAGATACTATATCAACGCATAGCAGACATGCGTGTGCGGTGTGATGTGAGATACGAGAAAGGATTTTAATTGCTTTAGACATAAGAGCTGCAATCATGATCTTGGTGATCTTAATTCCATGTACAATCTTGGTGTAAGGTTCTGGAACGGGGGGAACGCAGCTCGGAAAGGTTTATGCATTATGGCTCTTTCTGTGCTTATTTTAAAAAGTCACATAGACACCTGTTCCTGATTTACAATGCTGTAGAAAGTCAAATTTCTGCTTTTGGCTTGGTTCATTTTATAATGAAACCTGGTCTGTATATCTGGAGGATACACTAAATCAAAGTCCTACAAACAAAGCACTGCTAAAAGAGGTTTTGACTCATTTCCATTTGGTATCAAAGAGCTGGAACTGAAAATAAATAAACAAACAAAAAAGTATCATTTAGTTAGCTCATCAATTAACTTACATATTGGTTTTGAACACATATCACAGAACTGTAGAATAGTTTGAGCTGGAAGGGACCTTTTAAAGGCCTTCTAGGCCAACTCCTTTGCAATGAGCAGGAGCCCCAGCAGGGTCCCCAGGCTTCCTGTCTGATCTGACCTTGAGTGTTCCCAGGGATGTAGCATCTACCACCTCTCTGGGCAACTGGTTCCAAGTGTTTCACTACCCTCATTGTAAAAAATTCTGTCCTTATATCTAATCTAAATCAACGCTCCTTCAGTTTAGGCTGTCGCCCCTTGTCCTATCACAACAGGCCCTGTTAAAAAGTTTTTCCCCATCTTTCTTATAGACCCTCTTCAGGTACTGGAGGCCCACAATAAGAGATGCCTGCAGCCTTCTCTTTTCTAGGCTGAACAGTCCCAATTCTCTCAGCCCTTCCTCACAGCAGAGGTGCTTCAACCCTCTAATCACCTTCGTGACCTCCTTTGTACTCGCCCCAACAGGTCCATGTCCTTCCTGTGCTGGGGAACCCAGAGCTGGAGGCAGCACTGCAGGGAAACGGGAAGTGCCTAAATACAATAATAAAGAAATTAATTCTGCTTATTAAGCCCACCCATGACTTTCCATTTATTTTCACTTTTCATTAAACTATTGCAAGGTGCAGAAAGGGAGTTTGAAAGACTGGTTTGTTATGACACAGGTGCTAAACCAGGATCTTTTGTTTAAAGAACACAGCAAAGAACTCTATAAATGTCTATGATTTTTTGTATTTCCCTCATTCTGATATAATTTACTAATAAATTTTAGAATATATTTCTCATTAAAAAATTCTAAAAAATTATTGGTACATGTACTTACAATATTACTATTTTTTTAATGCAAAGTTGAAATTATGCATGAGATCTTCCAGTCCATTCGTCTCTACCAGATCATTCTTGACATATACTACTTTAATGATGTTTCACATTAGAGGCAGCTCCAAAGACCAGCTAACCTTGCCATGAGGAGTATTTTCTCTTGGGTATCCTTTTCACATTATTCTGGAACATTTCCTTTGCCTCTTTATTTTCACTTTGCTCAAAGGGATTTTTGTTCCTGCTGAACATATTTCCTCTAGAAGTATCTTTTTCTGGGAAACAAAGAGCGATAAGAGGATAGGGTTTGGCTGTGGTGTTGGGTTTTTTTGGCTTTGTTTTACTTTTAATCCTTTTCTCATATTTGGATAATGATAACAAGGAGGGGAACAAAAAAAACCCAAACAAACAAAAAAGAGTTTTGTGTATTCTTCTAACAATAACAACTTGTTCTCTCCACCGTAGGTCTAGTAAATAAATAAAGCTACAAAAAAAAAATTAATAAACCTCAGGCAGCCTCAGTCAAGACTGTCTCTAATTGAATTTTTGGCTCAATTATTGCAGTTGCTGCAGCCTTCCCGAGCTTCTCAACCAGTGAAAAGAGACTGTAAAAATTAGGAAAATTGAATCACTTGAGTGTTTCTGTCCATGCTCATTTGTAGTTTTCTGTGGGAACAACCAGCGTACCCAGGAAGAACAGCAACACAGAATAATTTGGCAATTAATATATTTTACATGTATATTTTTTATCCCACTGAAATTATTATCCTAAATCACATAAATGAAGCTGATGGCTGTCTAAAGGATTGATTCTGCACTGGAGACCTGAAATGCATGTTTCCACACCCTGCATGGCTGTGATGGTTACGATCTCTGTGATGGTAGAGGAGTTCCATCAGGGAGTTGCTACTGAACATGGGGTTGTTTCCTGTGAGATCATTTGCAGAATATGCTTAACTGAAGTCTGAGCAGTTTATTCTAGTAGGCATTGCAGTTAAAAGAAAAAAAAAAAAAAGGAATTATTTCTTTTTTAAATGAGAATATGAATTGAAACAGATTGCTTTATTTGAAGGTAAGAAGCTAAGTAAATTACTTACAAATCAACCAGAGAGTATTTCTGTTCCTTATGGTTATTTTGCTTGTTATTTATTTCAGACCAAAACTGGATGAGGCTCCAGGCTGCCTCAAAACTTTAGCCATTTAATTTCAAGTACAAGTTATTTTTCATGCCATTGCTACATGAATTTTGGTGGAAGGCTATTCTCAGATTTCAAAAAACTCTGGTGAATTCTGCAAAAGCTAATAAGAAAAGTGAAAGACTAATAAAAGCAGAAAAAAGATATCTGCATCTCATAAGGCTGGGAACTATGAGTAAGAATGTTTGGCAGACAAAATTATGTCTATTTGAGAACTCACATACCTGGGTAATTTACTTCTAACCTTCTTTCTAAGTTTCCTTATTGGAAATTCATATAAAATATATAATTTGTGTAATTCTTTTTCTGAGGATAACTACAAGTAATTCTCACACTCAGTTGCAGCAATCATCTAAGCTTAAATAACACTTAGCTATTCCTACTTTTATTATTTTCTAAGGTTCCTGTTTTAAAAAAAGCCTTTAAAATATTGTTAGTTCAAATACATCTCTTTTCATAGAGAAGTTCTTGTCAGAATAAGCCAAAAGTATACAGAGATATCTCTGCCCAGAGAATAATTTTAATAGTTACCCAAACTCAAGGCATTTTTTGTAGTGAAACAGTTCCTAGACAAATATTCAATGTATACCTCTGTATTTGTGAAGGATAGCTAAGAGTTATCAGGAATTGCTGGCTACAGGAGAGTTTGAATGCATCACAAAAGGGCAATTCAAGGGCAGGATCAGACCAAAACTGCCATCACTATTTTAACACAATGACTCTCTCAGTCAGTTGCCAACTTTACCCTGAGTGCAGTGATTTTATCCAGTCATCCATTATATGACGATTTTCCAACTCTTGTTTCAGCAGAGGTCTGGAATTTCCTATAGTCTTGGCTTCTTCAATTCCTTTCATCGTTCCACTATAGTATCACACATTACCACCATTTCTAGAAATTATCACAAAGGCTAACAGAATGGGATCTTTCCTTCTCTTTGACTTTCTTTCACTGGGATTTTTTTTCATTGGTAAATAACAACAATAAAATAGAATTTTCACCTTTAAAATTTATTTCAATTATAATGCAATTAGTGGAAAAATTAGGCAAGTGTGTATAAGAAATGGCCAAATAAAAATAAATTGCAACAGAAAAATAATACCATTAGTTAAATACATGGACAGTAGGACGCAGTTATCAACTTATATTCTTTGGAAGACATAAGTCCAAATTCAAAACTTTGGGAAATAAGCATTTGCTGAGTGTTTTAAATTTAAGATCATTTTTGTTTCATTTATAGTTGAGCAAAAACAACCATATATGTAGATTAATTCACTGTATGCTGGGCAAATTTATATAAGAGATTAGACTAACAGTTCTGGATGCTTAGAAATACAGGATACTATTTTATTACCTTACAAGAGGTACTTCATAGATAATTTCGAGAGAACATTTTGCTTGATGGTAATCAGAAGCTGACAATTGACTCACTGCACAGCTTTGTATCCTTGAGTTGCTATCTTCAGTTGCAATTGTGAGCAGCATATTGAAGATTGGTCTCATGAAGGGTCTCAGTTTCATTTATGCAAAACAGCTTTCTCAAGCGTCATGGTGAGGTCAGCAGTGAACATATGCAGAGACTCCTGAAATTCATTTTAAAGGTAATGTATGACCAGGAAGCCTCTGTTGCATGAATCTTGTTACTGCAGCTTGAGTCAAGCAGAAATCCACTAAGGAGTTTCTGCAGCGCCCTCATAGAGAATATTTTTGGCACATATTTATAGGACTCAGCAATAGATATTTTATTTAGGATTTAAACAGAGCATAACTAAGTTTCATTTTTGGACACTGACTAATGATTCTGAATTCTTTGAATATATTGTGTCCTATATATAATACTTCAGTTTGCTTTGACCTCAACTGTCTTGCCACAGGGGGCAATTTATAAATATTCTATGGCACTCTGTAACAAAATAGATGTGAAAGCATCTGCATAATTTCTGAGACACTGGACTACCTAGGATAATTTAAGACATTTATTTTAAAAAAGCTCTTCCATTTATAGGTGTTTTATAATTCATTTTTCTTCTTATGACAGAGAATTTCTTTTCTATCTAGAAAACCCAATATGTTCTATAATAAAGGTTTGGTTTAACACTGAAAAATAACCCTTTGGCAAATAAAGGTCCCTAAGGTCAGTTCTCTTCAATAGATGTAGGTCATTGTTTCTCGTGAAAGAGGATTATTTCTAGAATTCTATTTGATTTTAGAAGTTAAAAAGAAGTTCTGTAGTGATTTTACAATCTTTCTCCTTCACATGAACCAATATTTTACATGTATAAAAGATGTAAACCTTTTAAAGAAAAAAAAAATCCAGCTCTTCAATCTCACAGAAACTGTATTATCTGCAAAAACTCCAGGCAAAACTTTTGGCTGTATTTTCAAAGGACATTGAGTTGCTTTCACTGCTTCTGAGTGTAATTGAGTCTCTTCATCCATTCAGGTACCAGTGAACCCAGTTTTACACCAGAACTTTAAAGCACTTTCAGACAGTTTATTGGCAGTTCCCAGAACCAGCTCCAGTTTGTTTGCTTCTGCTTAGCTGTGACACAAATGATTTTAGTTTATGCTTTACAATCCTTAAATATATGGGACAGAGAGGGGGGAAGAAAGTAAGAGTGAGAAGGGCATTTATAGACTTCTCACAGTTATTGGAGCTATTGAAAGTGTTATTAAAGACTAATGAACACCATCATCTCCAATGAAATGCTTCCCTTTGTTCTGTAAAACCTTGAAATTTTTTTAAAAAAGTGAGAGGTTTTTCCTCCATACATAGACTCTTGTAAGGATATTCTTATATTTTAAAAGGGTTTAACAATTACAACAAAAAGACAGAGGTTCCAGCTCAAAGGGACCTTGTATGTTGAGATCCAATAACTTTGATGCAGGGTTGTTGCATTTTTTTTTTGTGCATTTCATTTTCTCATAATAAACCCACTGAAAAGTGTATCAATGGTGTTTAATTGTTCTTTTGTTTCCAAGATAAAGACTAAAACAAGCACTACCATAATTAGATACCAGGCTTATTTTTATAAACAACAAAACCAAAGCAAACCAAGCAAACAAACAAAACCCACAAAACCCAAACCAAATCCAAAAGAAGTTACATAACAATTATTTGATTATTTAACATTAGAAAGTGAACTATTGGTCTGCAACTTGCAGAGCACATTCTGGCAACAAACAACATGAGCAAGTGTTTTCACCAAGTGCAGTGTTTGCACCAAAGCAAAGTCCTTAACTTAATGTTGCTTGAATTCAATTCCTGTCAATGGCCTTACCAAAAAGCAAGGAAAAATCAAAGTGTTAAGCTAGTCTAACTCCAAGGTTTCTGTTATTATAGGAAACTGAACATTTCAAAAAGCAGTAAAAAATGGAAATACTCTCTTGTTTTTCCCCTTACTTGTTTCATCTTACTTTTCCAGGTGGAGGTTCATAATATCTGAAGGTATAGGTTAGGTTAATATAGATTTACTAAGCAAGGTACCAAGAGCTTTCAGAGATAGGAAAGCATCAGCATTTTACTTCTAACTTAATAAACTGCAGATAAACTTATAACGGGGTGAGAAATTGAACATTTAGTTTATTAAGCTTAATGAACAAGAAAGATTAGTGAGACTAAGTGCCAAAAGCAATTACATGCAACATTGGATGGACAGTACAAAAACTGTCTTTTTTTTAGTTGCAAATTTTCACTGATTGTTTCCGACCTCTTCTGAGATTAAAGTTTCCTCCAAACATCCTTTTCTGTGCCATCCAAATGGATTGTCATCGGAGCTCAGTGTAAAAATGAGGGCCAACTCCTTGAAGGCAGATTAGGGAACCCGAGTTGCTTTAACATGGGTCACTCCTAGATTGTAGCAACACATCCTCCCCTGTAAGGCTCAAATCAAATTCCTGCTTCCAGATTTTCAGAACTCCTGTCCCAACAGTGCAGGGTCTTGCTCTAGTATAGGAAGAACCATTTTCATGTCAAATGTGCAAAAGAACCTGTGTGAAGATAAAAAAAATAATAACTTGTGCAAACAACACATTTTTCTGCTAGGTTCCAAAGAACTATTAATCATCAATTATTAAAAAAATCTTAAATTTAAAAATTATGGTACTGAAATCCTAGAGATTTGAGCTCAGCAGATGCTGGGTGTCTGAACATTCATAATATGGCAATAAACATGTATTATATATTAATAAGTTTTGTATTAATACACTGTATTTTTTTATTGCCAAGATGCTAGTCTATTAATTTAGTGACATATACAAAAGAATGAAGCTGCCCAACTAGAGAAATACTAGGTGGCTTCTAAATGAACTTATACTAGAAAATTTGCTCTACAATATGAACTCTTTGTACAGAACAATCTTTTCAAAGATATAGAGGAGACCATTTTATATCATCTTCAGTACCCAAGTTCCAGTAATATATAAAACGAAAACCATTTGATCAAATTTGGAGCCTAATCGTTTTGGCCAGAAATTTTTTATTTAGTTCACCCCAATTAAATTTTTGAATACACTTTCCATTGTGACAAATGGATTCTGTTTCAAGAAGAACCCTTTGCTTTCCATAGACCTCATGTTAAAAAGACTCCTCAGTCTTCCAAACTTACATCGTATCTTAGGACTTCAATAAATAGAAAAAGACATCCACTTGCTGCAATATTCAGTTAAGGGTTTGTTTCTTCAGATGATCAAGCTCCTCTAAATCAGAAGATAAGCCCTTTCTAAAATTTGGGGTGCTTAATTGCTCAAGTGAAAAATGTTGTTCTAGGTCGTTTCTTTCTACTCTACATAGGTTTTTAAGGCTTTGAAATGGCTTTCCTTATTATGCTGAAGAAGATAATCTAAAATATTTTTGAGACAATATTACAATAATATCAGAAAACAAGAAATTACCTCAGGAAAAAATCCATTTAGAATAAATGTGGGTTAATGATTTTTATGATTTTTAATTCTATGAAGAAAAGTGTAAACAGCCAGTATTCTTCATTTTCTGCTCTTGCTCCTATGTGAAAAAATAAACATAAATCAAATCCCATTTTAATAATTATTTGAGCCAGTCTCTATTTTGTTCTTCTGGCATCCTTTATTACCTTTTTTGTAAAGGTACTGTAAGTATTTACTTAATGTAACCCTTTACACATTTTGACATCCTACACATACCCCCTTTGGGTTTCAAAAGTGTTAATGAGTTCTTTCATATTGAATTTCTGGTATGCTGGTATGAGCAGATGTGACTGATGTGATGAAGTTTGGAGGTTAAAGGAATAATCTTTCCAACAGGAAAAGGTTCCTGTGGATTTGAAGGCTGCCAAGTAACTGAAGTGGCATTTGTTGCCTAGTTAGCTGTCACATACCTTGTGAGCAGGAATAATGCCATCCAAGCAGATGGTTATAATGCAAATGGATGGCCAAGGATTTTGTATTTACAACTACTGGGGATGTCCAAAATTTCACTCTCTTCAGTCGGGAGGATCTATCCATCCGGTGCTTTCATGCATAAGATTAAGAGGATGAGGTTTCCCTTATGCTTCACCTCACAGCTACTCTGAATTAATCTCTTTGCCGTTGTGTCCTTTTTCACAGCCAATGCTATCCACTGGCATTCCAGTAAAACACACCAAGCAGCAATAAAGCATGTCTACTACCTGTATGAAAAAAGCCTGTCCTTCCCAGGAGTAATTATTTGAATTAGAGAACTAAGACAAATTACAAAAGCAAACAAAATACTGGTTTCCACAAGATGTTAATACATTAAACAAAACCACAGCCTACTCACAGAGAACATTCTAATTTAATAACATTTCAATACATTGGATGTCACAAGTGAGAACTACAGAAGACAGTGGCAGTAATATAATCACTCATGCATTAAAAAAGAATGCATTGTAAAGATAGTTCATCTGATTTTTCTGGCAAGTCCTGGTGGTGCACATGTATATCTGATTGTACTAATATTCATGTTTATCTTATAAGTGAGACCATGTTATTCAAAAGGATTTAAAAATTAAAAGAAAGTTACTGAAGACATGAAAATGTGAAAGACAGTTCCAGGAACATGTGGGATGGCTTTTGAGCTTCACAGGCTGACATAATTTTTATAGTACCTGAGAAATTAATTTATTTGGCAGCTATTTACAGAAAAAAGTATGATTAATGTTATTGATGTCTGAAGACAAGGTAAGAAGTATAAGAGGAAAATAAAATGTGACCAAGAAAACTACCATGCCATGTGTTATATTTGCATTCAAGAGCTTGCAAAACTATTAAAGAGGAATCGTTAAAATGTTAGGAAAAACAGTGCTACAATTTAAAAAAAAATCCAGCCCACATTTAAAATTGTGGGCAAAAGAAGAGCATTATTAACATCATTAATGGTACACTTAATAAGACCACTAATATTACTGGGGTGAGCATCTAAAGCATCAAAACTAGAGTGCCTAGGTCTACAGTGTGTTAGCACAGGAAAAAGAAGAAGTAAGTTTTAGGATGCAATAGGCTTTTCTTAGTGTGCAGTGAGGAAAGAAAAAGACAAGACAATATCTTGATTGTTTTGTATTTCAAAGACAAGAAGGATTAAACATCACAGCAAAGAACAAAGGTAGTCAATAAGGTTTCAGGAAGAAAATTAGATCTGCTTTCACCTTGTTGGCTTTCTGGGACTAAGAGATACTGAAGACCAATAAAATATGAGATTGGACATGGGGAATATGAAAGATTGATAAATTTAAGATAAATTTGGTTAGAAGTGGAGTTTAAATCCATATAAGCAATTGGGTTCATTTGGGGATGACTTGCAGAATGAAAGAAGACATTAAATAATTGATATAAAGATAAAAAAGAGAACTGAAGAAAGACAGAGTAATAAAATTCCAGAGAGCAGAGCATATGGTTGTGGGAAAAGCAGTGACTTTATAGAAAATAAAGAAAATTAGAATTGATTGTATTCTTAGAAGCCTGCATGGAACGAGGCTATTTGAGACATGTACAAGTTTTGATGACATAAACAAAGAGGTAAGTTTGTCTTGATCATTAAACAGTGACTATTTTATGATTAGCCAGTAATATCAGTAATATCAGAAGAAAATTTTCCTTGACTTTTTTGGCTGGATGAATAGTAGTTGTAAAAATGTAATGATATACTTTGAAACTATAAAGTATGTGGCTAAGTGACATTTTAATTACTCTAAAAAACAGGAAACAATATTACCCAAAAATAATTGTCAACATGTCAATGAATTAAGGGGCAAAAAAGAAAGTAATCAATTGAAATAAGAGAGACATTTTTAATGAGTAAGGGATAAGTGGACTTCCATCAACCTTCCTATGGTGGAGTTAAATTTATACTAAGGTACAGCTCTAAAATGCATGTGATGGAACAAAGCAAGAAGTGCCAACCTCTGTCTATGAACTAGATGAGAGGGCCAAAATCTGCCTTAGATCTAGAAGTGTTTGATGTAAAACTAAGTGTGAAGTATTTCTCCATAAATACTTACAGATCTGTTTTTCTCCACCAGAAAGCAAATAAACAAAGTGTTTAAAAACTTAAGGATTTAAAATTTCAAATTAACCCAAGGAACACCTAATCTCTTCGACATTGTTGACCTAGATTTTGCCACAAGGACATGAGAAAAAACAGCTTTTCCTTTCCTTTTTTTCTCCCATATAAATTTGAGTAACCCATTTTATGAATCTCAATGGGAAAAATCATTTAGATTCAATTTGCTCAGTTTGCAAACATGGTTATGTTTAGGCAAAATAGATTTCTCTGACAGTTTAGGTGAGGTACCTAAATAAGAACTTTCAGTTAAATATTTGAAGGGTAAAATTCCATTATGGTGAAGAATCATCATGTTCAGTTACATACAGTGACTAAAAAGATGACTTGAATAGACAGTAACACTGAAAAGACCAAGTTTACTTTATATCATTTTGTTTCAAGTTGGAACACTCAACCTTGAAAGTAAAGAGTGTGTAGCTTTTCCTTGCATCCTTCCTGTTCTCTGTTTTTAAAAACTAACTTAATATTGTCTCTGGAACAGAGCAATAATTTTATTCAGTTTTAGTACAATGGATCAATTAGTCAAACAATGGAAGCAGACAGTTCTGAAGATAAAAATAATAATAATACAAAGAAAGATAGCAATGGATGACAAATAAGAATAACATAAAATGATAAACAAATATAAGGAAAAGGTATAAAACATTTAGAGCCCACACTATTTTATCAAACAGGGCTGAAAAGCCATAAAACAATAAAGAGAATACCTGAATAGCAAATATATAGACATTGGTTTTTTTGGTTTTGTTTTGGTTGGTTGGTTTTCTTTGTTTATTTGTTTTTGATTTGGGAGGTTTTCGTGTGTGTGGTTTGTTTTCTTTGTGTGTGTGTTTTCTTTGTGGGATGTTGTTATATTTTTCAAAACTATTTTTTCCATGAATAAATAATTCATAGAAGATATTAATTTTGATCATATGCAACTTTGCAGAAAATTTCCCGTCATTACACTGATATTGAATATCTCCATACATGAAGTTCTTTATTATTATTATACAAGTATACTTTTGTTCAATATAGTTCTGATTTAATGATCACAGGATGTAACAGAAAAGAAAAAAAAAAGGAAAATGGTAGTCACATATGAGGATATTTCACAAGAAATCTTAAGGGAAACATATAGCAAAGTCTCATTTGCACCTGAACGCTTTTACCAAAATCATGGGCAATTCAGCTGGTCTAAAAGATTTAAAATTGCAGAACATAATTTCTGACAGCATTTCCTACTTCCTCAAACTAACAAATGAATATTCTTTTTGTTTGCTTGTTTTCATTGTTTTAGAAATTTTTTGAAAAACCTACAATTTTTCTACTACTGTATAATTGAGCATGAAGGAAACAATTTAAAATTTCACATTTTCTTGCATAATTCCTTCTGTAATACCACCTTCATCTCTGCCTTGTGTGAGCAGGCTGGTCTGAGACACCAGCTCCCTTAAAGCACTATTCCAAGGCCATAGTCATAAAACCATGACAGTGGAATATATACCCTCTTTCATATTCACACTAGATTACTTTCCTTCCCCATTCTCATTCCACATCCAGAACTGATAGTCTCATTTCTTGGACATGGCATTGCCAGCTGTTTAGAGACCTGGAAAATGGAGAACTTTTCTTTCATTTTTGCTTCTAGACTCTGCATTGTTTAAATTTATTTTTAACAGGTCTACAGTAGATCTATTTACAGTAGATGTTCACTTCTTTCTATTTGTTTTCCCCATTTATATCATCTGCTTTCACCTCCTGTTTTTACCCCCAAGGTTTTTATTGTTTTATTTCTACTCCCATGCATACCCAGTGCTCAACATTTCTGCTAACTTTTCTATTCCTATATGGGCTGAGTTATGTATTTCACTTTGACCATGGTTAGCAACCCCCTTTGAAGATAATGCTCATAAAATCACTTAGATCTCTACAAGTCTTCAGTAGATCTACAATAGATCTATCTACAGAATATGAAGAGGCAGAGTTATGGTTTGTAAATTTACAAGAAAGAGCAAAACAATGAAGAACCTCTTCGCTTCCCCACGTTGGTGTCATATTTTAAGACAGACACACTAGATTATTCTGAGAAAGTGAAGTCAGACAGAACAGAGCAGAACAGAGTTCTCTGTTTTAAATCCAAATAAAACTCCAAAATAATATTATTTAATCTTTGCCTCTCCATACCAAATTCTTTACCTGTGAGAGAAAAGGAAGAAGAGCTGGTCTAAAGGTGCTTTCTTAATGTTTGTAGTCACTTTGGGGTCACTATTAGGTTTGAAATGAGTCACGCTCAGGGAGGAATCCCTGACTGATGCAATTGCAGTTCCAGGATATTTGGATTTGCCTGCAGACATAGAACAGTACTATTTTCCTGACTACATTTGCTGCACTGGTGGGTGGGCAGGGAGTGGGGTGAGAGAGAGGCAGTGCAGGGTTCTTTCCCAATCTCTGTGAGAAAGGTCTGGAAACAAATGGCTTAATAAAGTAACCGGTTTAAAAAGACAGAATAAGGGGAATACAGATTGTAAAACTTTTGTCTTTAGATGGTGGAGACAACATTCATGCAGCATCAGATGCAGCCCAGAGGGACTTTTCCAAGGTGTAAGGCACAGATTCTGTCCATAAAGAGAGATTCCTCCTTTTTTATTCATTCCAACTATTATATACAATTTTAAAAAGACTCCACAACTCTATTCAAAAATATGTTCATATGAGAACTTTTTGCTGCAACCTCATGCACAAGTGGAAGCTGCCTGCAGGCTCCTCTGGTCAGGTGAGCTGGCTGAGTTTATCCCATGACCAAGGAGCCCATTCAGCATAACCTCCATCCACATGCAGATTACCTTTCCTTAAGATATGTTAAACTACAGATTATATTAATAATATGCAGGCTTCCCAAGACCTGAGTACATGGCCCAAAAAAACAGGCATGGCCTTTTGACACCATTAATTCCTCAATTACATCATGTTCTGCAAGACTTCGACTGCCCCATAGGACTCCGCTATACGATTCATGTATTTAAAGATTATTATTCTAAGATACATGCATGTGCACAATACACTCACACATAGAAAATGTCCTAATAGACAATGGAAAATAGAGCAAAGAAGATCCAGTCATTAAAAAAAAAAAAAAAAAATTACATCTCTTAACACCTGCTCCTTTTTTCTTAATTTTCTGGTCATGCCTCCCTAACTTCAGCAGTTTTTAACTGTCTTCCAGCTGTGAGCATATTTTGAAGAATCTCAGGTAAGATGACTTTCTGTGCCTTCTATTTTTCAGTAGTATGGCTTGAGAGTGTTTTTAATTGAAAACGTTATCCTCCCACAGATTTCTGATATGGATGCTATCAGAATAAGTCAGTAATAGCAAAAATGGTATAAAGCATCTCAAGGTCAGACCATGCAGAGGACAGGCTGAGGTGCAATCTGTTCTTAGCAGTTGTTTATCCACCAGTATCTGAGAGGTATAAGAAGAGATCTGGACCAGCAGCAAAACTGGCAAACCTATTCATTAAAACCTCCCTGGTAGAAGGAGAAATCTGTGCATCTTTTATACAGGGGTTCCTGAATATGAGGTATATAATAAAAGCAAGATATTTGTATAGGTACAGAGCTCCATGTGACAGCTGCTCTGTAAAAGAAGCTTGGATATACCCATATCCAAGTAAATGCCTGAGGCAAGGAGAACTTTGCACAGTCTGCATGCTTTTGTCAAGAGTAAGGTGAGCTGTGCAGTGGGATCCTGAGCAACAGAAGAAGGTGGGGTTTTAAGCAGTGCAATGAGGGAGAAGAGTTGGCCATATAGAGTGGGATTTTTCGTTTGCTTGCTTGCTCTGAGGAAAGAGAGAAGAATTTTAACTTCATTAAGATTAAACTGAAGTCAGGAACATCTAGAAGGCAAGAGGAGAGACAGAGGACGATATACAACAAGAAGTGAAAGAAGACAAGGCAGTACTAGAACCCTTAATTTGTAAAAGAAAAATGTTGTCTTTCCTCAGAGGGAGCAAGAATAGTTAAGATTTACCTTATTTAAGGAATTAGTTATTAAAATTCAGCAGAATTCTTGCTTCTGAAGCTGCTTAGGTTGTAGGTTTGCATTTATCTGCTTGCAATATGGGCCATTTTTCCTTCTGACACATTTATGCATTTTTTTATGACAAGTAAATAATATTTATATTTATTTAGCACTGAAGCAATTATGTGATGTGGGCTGATAAATACTAAAAGAATATTTGTCAAAAGAGGAATGAAAGCTACGAGGCTTGTTTTTGTGTCAGCGCAAATTATTTATTCTGTTTACAATAAATATTTTTTGTCCCAGTCACCTGGGAAATCAGACCCAGCCACACATCAGTAGCCTCAATAGCAATTCTAAGGAGGAAAAATCTCTTTCTCTCTCTCCTATTATTATTTTCCAAACAGAAAATAGACCATTTAGGACCATATTAAAATCTTTCTTTTAAAAATTGAAATATATATATTTATATGCATATCTATAGATACTACTTAGTGCTTTTAGAACAATTGTTTAATAATTCTAGTTTATTGTTATTCCTTGTAGAAAAACCACAGATGATATGACACAGAAATAGATTTAACACTTTTTTTTTTTAAGATGTGAATACACCATGTATATATATATATGCAATGCAGTTTCTGGCTGGCCCTGACAAAGTGCTGTGGATTTCTGTAAAAAATTTTCTTTTAGTTTAAGGTTTTGACATATTCATATCAAATGATATGAGGATGTATCTGATTTTTACCAGAGTAAATAACTCTGATTTAGGTATGTTAGGAGCAATAACAAAGTACATGATGCAAGTAAATCAGTTATGAATCCTTAATGCACAACACCACCAAGACATTCCATTAAGACACAAGAAACATAAAATTCCTACTTGCTACAAAGATTTTATTTGTCAAATAAGTGCAATAACTACTACTTAGTAATCAGATAACAAAATATAAACAATTCTTTCTTTACTTTTCACAAATCCAAGAGAAAATACTTAAACTCTGCTGCATGGGAGGACAAAAGAAGCTGATCTCTACTGTGCTTTCAGGTTTTCACTCCACCGATTTGCTGGTTCTTGAGTGTGGTATGTAGAAATCTTTTCCTTTTCTTTTTTTTTTAATTGAAATGCAAAGTACTAACTTATAGACTCTTAATAGGATTAAAAGATTCACCATTCCCTCCTGCCTCGCTGGGTAATTGTACAGATGTACGTTAATTAGCTGTGTTTCAGTGTTTGTGTCTTCCACAGGTTCTGCTGCGCTTACTTGGCTGGGCATTCTGGGTTTGGAGGTCTGAAGGGAGGAAATGGTTCACAGAAAGTATTCAGCTTTTAGTCTAAACCTTAGATTTAAAAAAAAAAAAATTGAAGGATGTTAATTCATATTTTTTCCTCATTTTCATCAAATCAGTAATTCCAAGCAAGTAAACAAGATTCATGCACTGTAAAGGTACATTTTTATACATGGAAATAGAGTGAGATAACTATGTAATATTTCTGGTTTCAATGTTGTAGCTGTGGTGGTGTCAGATCAGTTAGTCTGTTAAACCAGATCACTTTGTCTATTTTTGGGGCTTTCTTTTTATATACACTCATGTTAATGACTTAAGTTTGACCAAAGGCAACTAAAAAGGTGAATATAAGAATGGTCATAATTTCACAATATGTCAAGCCTTTAAAAGTCACCATAAACAGTCATAAAGGGAAGAGTAAGACAAGACTGAACATATGTCATACTTCCATTTAGGTCTTGAGTATAGGCTTCTTTCAGTTGGCATTGAAATTTGAATTTAGGTGACAATTTGGGAACAGGTTACAGAATCACTTTGAAACCCAATCACCTATTTAAACACATTTCCCAATCTTTTTTCTGAAGTTGCAATTTTGGGTGACTTATATTTATATGATCATTTAAAATAGGAGCTGACAACAGAAAATTCTAAACAATATGGCCACATTTATGAAAACAGTTGGGTAACTCTCCAGAAATAAAAGTAAGCACACTCTTATTATCTTTATATTTGAGAACAGGTCACAGATGGAGTGCTCATGTCTGGAGGGAGTTCATTATTTACTCACCAAAATAGGACAATTGGTACTTAAAATTTTAAAGTGAATCTGCTTATGTATTTGCTCTGTTTGATAATACTGGAGCATTTGGTGAGAAAGAAAGAAATTAGGCTTTGGAAATTACTTTGTACCAGCTTTAGAAAACTGTACTTCAAAAATCAGCTTCAAAAATCAAAAATCCCTCAAAAGTCTGGGATCAGTGGTGATTAAACACTTCTTGAAAATGAGTCACATACTTCCCATTTCCACTTCTTTCTATTTGTTTTCCCCATTTATATCATCTGCTTTCACCTCCTGTTTTTTTCCCCAAGGTTTTTATTGTTTTATTTCTACTCCCATCCATACCCAGTACTCAACATTTCTGCTAACTTTTCTATTCCTGTATGGGCTGAGTTATGTATTTCACTTTACCCATGGTGAGCAACACCTTTGAAGACAATGCTCATAAAATCACTTTAGATCTCTATAGGCCTTGTGAGATGACAAAAAAATCTCAGATGATCTGGTCTGTACTTGGCAGAGGTTTGTTATCTGTGCCAGCCTAACCCTGTACCTTCATGAAGAGGTCTTTTATAAATGGTCAGTATACAAGTGGGAATATTTTTGTCCTAATGGGTTATTATTTTTATAAGGATTTATTCTTACAGGTATAATATAATGGCCAGTCTTCGCGAGCGAAGATCCGGGGAAGGTCTTTACACCTTCCAGCCTGCACACTGGATTTTTTTTAGGTGAGACACAGTGTGCGCGGAACTGAGCCCACCCTTTAATCCTAAGGTTCATCTGCCGGGGCCAAGCGAGCTTGGATGGTGGCAGCGAGGTCCTCAGGACATAGATGGGTTGCCTTTTTACAGGATTAACGAGCTCCACCTGCCTGGGGAGTATCCCTGACCGGGAATCGAACCCGGGCCTCGGTGGTGACAGCGCCACGCTCTTAACCACTAGACCACCAGGGGCTCCCTTCTTACAGGTAATGCAAGAGAAAATAATTTAAAGCAACATGATTTAAACATTAATCCACACTCCTGTGGCATAAATTTGGAATGAAAGTGTTCTTTACATATTGTTGTCTAGTTAATTCAGGAATGAGCAATGGTACTACCAATAAAGGCTGTCTTCATGGAGAGGCATAGAGAAGTTTAAGTTTTTCCAATCCTATTCCAAATTCACGAGTCCCTATTGTTAGAAACTGGTCAGGCAGTTGAACTAAATGGTTGCTGTAGGTTCCTTAGAACAGAAATAGGTTATTCTAAACTGCTTAGTTATATCAGTGCAATATGTCAGAGCCTTTTTTAGATGTCCCAACTCTGAACAATTCAACATGTAGAGGAAAGAACTTTAAATATTCTAAAAAGTTAAGCATGGTGAAGATCTTCCAATGGGGTAAGTGTATATAGCATCTATATTCACTTTGTCAAAAAGGAAAGACAAATGAAATGGAATAAACCCACTTAACACCATTAAGGTATTGAAATCTAATAGTAATACTCACTCAAATGTTATCTGTAGCTTTTTTTACTTGATACGAATAACAGGTTGAAGAAACAGTCTGATTCAGTACATAGCATTGAAATGCTACACAGCTGAAAAAAATTCATAAGCAAAAAGAGTTCTACTTGCCCAAACCCTAAAATATTTCTTAAAGGGCAAAACAAGTATAGCCACTGAGGATATATCTGTACACTATTCACATCAGCAAGATCAGAATTTCTCTCTGAAAAGAATTTTAAAAAAAGTAGGCTTTTTTAATTTATTTGTATATGTGAAAAAAATGATCATAATACAGTGAGAAGTGTAGCTGAAAAGTGCTGATTTGTTCTGTTTCAAGTGATGACATCATCAAAATGGTTGTGTGATCAGAAGAAAATAGTAATTTTCAGCTATTCTCTCTCATAGATGTACTGAAGAGAGGGAAATGCCACCAAAACAGTGTTCCTTCACAGAAGGATTCCATGGTACAAACACAGAGTGCACAGTGTAGCTTCAGTTTCAGCACTGTAAGCCAGGGGGCAAATGAAAAGGCTGAAGAGCTGATGAGGACCAAGCAGTGGCAGCACAGGGCTCTCTCCAGAAAACCAGTTTGCTCTGGTTGTTTCCAGAGACTACAACAAACCTGTGTTATATGACTACATAGTTATCTCTATACTAACCAGGATAAAGGTCAGCAGCCTTAGTGCATGGAAAGCAGTCTCCACACTTAAATGAGTTAATAACTGGAGAGAGATCAGTTTGCTGCGGTCTCTTTATCCCCATGTGCTGCCTGGAGATTAAAATCACACACACACATATTCATGTAGCTTAGTGTATTCAGTAATGCTTTATTTAGAAAGGCATGAATACCAAAGTAAGTGTATTCAAATAATTAAAGAGGGAATTGATTTGTGTTGGGATTAACGGACTTTCACTCTCTACAATAATGTCTGAATTGACTTCTGAAGAACTGGTTCTTACTCCACGCCCTGAACAAGAAAAGATGACCTTTGGAAAAGGCAGAGGGTATTGCAGCATTACATCATAAATGGTATGATGTATGAACTGGGGCCATTAATGCCTGCTAGTGCCCTCAGGGTCTGACTGCATGATGTATCAGGGAATTTCCCAGGTGCTTACTTGACTATGCTGGCTTAGTGTTAAACGAAAGTTGGATGGTTTAAAAATAGTAGTTTCAGCTACTCACTGGTTCCTTACAGATGAAGTCCTAATTCTGTTTAATTTGTGTAGTCTACTAACTGTATCTCCAAGCTATTTTTCCAATGTGAACATTAAATTTTTCATACCACAGTTACAGACATGCAGGTCTCAAAAGGATCAAAGTCCATGGATAATTCATGAAAAAGAGGTACATTTACATCAGATTTCCTATTTTGGCTTACTCCCTGAATCTTCTTTGACAAAAAAATGCATTCACCTTGAATTCCACAAAGACCAATGCTTAATGAAAGTATACAAATATGTCTGTTCTCTATACTAATTTGTTATATTAAAAGTTCATATTGGATTCCTATCTAACATTCTAGTTTTCTGAATTATTTGTGTCTCCTCCAGTCTTTCACTCTCTCACCTGTCTGTGGTGTTTCTAGTTAGTCTGACAACAGTTTTATTTAAAATAAAAGGAGGGATACATCAAGACACTTCTGAAAGGAAGGTTAGCATCAATTCTAAAGATTAGACAGGAGTTAAAGTAAAATTAGAGTAGTACAACATTTCACTTAGCTTAATGTTATCTCTTTATAAAATTCAACTTTTCCTGCCATTAGTTATCAACAGGAGGAATTTGCCCTCTATTCTTCGTCTGAATGATACCCGAAATAACTGAAGAACCCTGCTCAGCACACATTGTAGGATTTTTGTTTAAACTGTGTGAGTATTCTGCAGACCTAGAGTAAGGGACATCATAGTGCAACCATTCTGAATGCAACAAAAAGAAACCTGGATTGTTCTCTGAAATTGACAGAGAAAACTAAGAAACTACAGGGAGGTGGTGGAGGTGGTGGAGATGGTGAAGATAAACCAAAAGTCGAGATAGTACAACTAACTTTTTGAACTGAGGGGCATTCCTTTTACACAATCTACCTGGTGATTCTGATTGCCCTAGGAGAATAAGCAGATTCTCATCATCTGAGCACCTGAGAGTTACATCCTATAGCTGTGCCAAATTTCTGGTGCTTCAGAGGATGATGTCTGCTCTGCCACCCTACTTCCTCCAGAAGGAGGAAGAAAAAAATTTCCTGAATCCTGTAATCTAGGTATGATGCAAACAAGCTTAATTAACAAACATAAATACAATGTTTTTCATCAATTGCAAGATCACAGAAAAATGGATCATGGTACAGGGAAATTCAGTACATAACTTCTGTATTAAAATTTTCCTCCTTTGTTGTGTTTATATTCAAGTGTATTTTACTGGTTTTGGAGAGAACCTGATTACTACATGGAATGACATTCAGCTACAATTTCTATAGTCACAAAGAACAATTTAGTGTAATGTCATTCTTTCTCTAACCACCATTGATTCAGAAAATCTTATTAATTCCCCTTGCTTAGAAATGGTATCTTACAACCAAAAAATTAAAAAAAAAAAAGAAAAAAGAAAAAAGTTCAAGAAATTCTTGAAGGAATTTTTTTTTGATCATACACATATTTTACAACACATAAACTTTGCAAAATAAGAGTGCCTAGTGAATTATACACTCAATAATAACTGTCAAATGGCCCTAGATCTTATTTTAGGACTAAAGGGCTGCACTAATGTTAAATATGTTTTTGGGTTTGAGCAAATCATTCTTCTTTTCTGACAGAGTAATACTATTAGCGTAATATGCCCCTGCTGCCTAAGCTGCATCTAACTGAACACTGCTTATTACTGTCAAGGAAAGCAGAAGTCAAATACATATAATTTGCTTCAGCTCTGTCATCTAACACAGTATGGAATACAAAGTTAGTGCCTAATGTGGAAAATTTGAATCGGGCTATAAATAGCTTTTAAAAAAGCAAGCATGATAAAAGCAATTTATGTATTGAACAAGTACAGAACTTGCATTAACATCACAGTTCTATTAAGCAAATAAAAGAGAATCTAATTACATGGAAATATACCATTTACAGATAACTCTCTTCAGCTTTTTTGTGTGAAGTTTGTAAAGGGACATACAAAGCTGGCATAGCCTCTTTGTATGCCCAAATCTTTGCCATAATCTATTCATATGTTGGTACAATCATCCAAGTCCTAGCATCAATAAAACAGAAATCACTTTTCGACTGACTTTTTCTTTGAAGTAAGATTTCACATGTGAAAATTTATTCTATCTGAACGCAGCAATATAAACTATTCCTGAAGAGGAAGCCTGGCTTAGATAAGTTACTGTTTTATCACCTGTGGTTATGGGTTTTTCACTGAATCACAGAACAGCTGAGGTTGAAAGGGACTTCTGGAGGTACAAGCACCCTGCTGAAGCAGGAGCAGCTACAGTCACTTGCCCAGGACCACGTCTACAAGGATTTCTAAGGACAAAGACCCTCTAAGAAGGGAAGTTCTGCAACCTCTCTGGGCAATCTGTGCCAGTGTTCAGTCATTCTCACAGTGAAAAACTGCTTTCAGATGTTCAGATAGAAACTTCCACACTTCAGTTTGTGCCCACTGTCTCTTGTTACTGAGCACCACTGAAAAAAACCTGGCTGTTCCCTCTTTGCACCCTCTCTTCAGATGTTTAGACATATTGATAAGATCCCCTCTGAGCCTTCTCTTCTCCAGGCTGAACCGTTCCAGCTGTGTCAGCCTTTCCTCACAGCAGAGGTTCTACGGTCATTTTATCAGTAGTCCCAAGGTAGAGAGATTGCATATTCCAAATTTACACCTAGTTTTGGATTACAGATGCTCTCTAGTTCCTGCCAAGCAATGAAAACTCACCTTCACTTTGGAAAATTGATTTGTTTCCATGAATGATTTCAGCTTTAAATTGTTTTGTCACAGTATTCTTGACCAGCTCCAGTTATTCTTGTACATATACATAGAATTTGCACATCTGCTGTTGACATTTAAACAACTTTGATATTCAGCTTTAAGTACTAGCTACTGAATATTCACAGGCTACACATTTAAGAAGTTTAATAGATATTTCTTTATGACATCACAATTACTGCATTGCACCTTATAATTATATCTTATAAATGTGATTGCATGTATTTACACTAATTACACAATTACAGATAATTTCATGAATTATGGAAACACACAGAGTGACTAAGCTTTCCTGAAAGAAATAAGTAAATCAGCAAAATACAAATGGCCTAAAAAAATCATTGAGAAAGTGAAAGGATTCTAAACAAAATTTCTCAAATTAAGCATTTCCTTCCAAAACACCTTAGTATAATCCAAGATAGATATAGATATATAGATATATAGATATATAGATATATGCTAAGCACACTCTTTAATTATATGAGAATGTAGTTGAAACTAATTAGGTACCTGTGTTCTGAGCACATATACAGTAAAATCAGGGAAGACTCTTCTCCAATATTTCTTTTTGTGCACTTGCCTTACACCAACAATTGAGTTGATCAAAGTTAAAACCCACATAATGGCAAAAGTGCAGTATATGCACCTAATCTTTTCAAACAAGACTTAAGGATATAAACTGATATAAATACATTGAGCCCAAACTTTGCAAATAGTTATGCATATGCCTAATGTTTGTTAATTTGTATTTATATTATTGTATTTATACTGAAGGTTGATCCAACAGAAATGTTTAAATCTAGTCCTGATAATACAGATTTTTTATGCTATTGTGACATTAATTTCTATGACTTTTTAAAAATACAAATATCTCACTTAAGTGTAACAGAAATCATTAGAATTTCCACATTTTGCGGATGGGTTAAGTAAGCATGAATATAGACATTATAGAAGCTTAACAGATAGAAAATAATTATGGAAGCTATGAAAGATAGTAAATACTTGATAATGTACTCTGTGCAGCCTAATACTACATCAAAAGAAGGTGTTTATATTTCATATTTAAAATTAATGTGTATACCTGCAATGATTTTTAGGTAGCAAATGTAGAGTAATACACTAGTGATGCAGACCCTATGTATATAATATATATTTTTTAATATGAATAATTGCTTTTTATGGTGTTGCAAAAAATAATAACAGCATACTCCCTATGCATGGGTGTGAAAAAATGTTTTTTATCCTTTTAAAGAAATTAGAGCATCAGGTGTTTGCTAATGGTATGATTACAGAAAAAAAAAGAAAAAGATTGAAACTTGTCTTCTGGTATTGTAACAAGTTGCAACCACAATTCACAGCTTTCTGCGTGGGAGAAACAAGGTCAGGTCAGGAAAATAATGCAGGTGTATTGAAAAGCATGCAAATAACACCTGTAGGGAGAAGTACCAATGGTGCCATGGAAGGTTTAAAACTGGGAGAAGGAAAAAAAGGTTGTCATTGGAGCAAGAGGGAAACTTACAGGTGATACACTATACTAACCAAAAATTTGATTTGCAGCAAGAGTGAATGGAAATTCACTGAAAGAAATTAGATACTAACCTAGAATCAGAAAACAATTTTAGTGCTGAGAGATCATCTACAGATGCATGTCAAGTCTGTTAATACAGAGTCTTGAAGGACTTAGCTATACTAATTACAGTAGTAATTAGCTGTGCCACATAATCAAGACCAAGCCTGACCAGGTACCTCAATTTCTGTTCTTTCACTCTATTGAATATTTCAGTTCTTGAGGACCACAGCATTAAAGCTTAACTTAAATTGGCACTACAGTCAGCCCACATTGATTTATCATTTCAAGAACCCTTAATTCTATATAATTTGTCAACTTCAGTCAATTTAGTAGTAAGCTTAAGCAAAAAAACGCTTGGCCTACTTTAAATAAGTCAGCTTAATGGATTATATCAAATACATTTTCTAACATGGTCTGAAAATGAAATTAGCATTTAGCAATAACTGCCTTCTAAAGGAATGTTTATTTAATTGTTAGGGATTACTAATAAAAATTTTAATTAATATTTGATCTTTGATTCGTATCTTCCCTGTATTGGCTTGAGTCTGAGGACTATGAACTGTGACCCAGCAATAGCACTTTAACAAGGGCTGGCGTAAGATTACTCTGCAAATCCTTTGACAGCTTACAGTTAGTGCGAAGAGTATTTTCCTTATCTCATACTGAAATAAATGAGGATCTTGCTATCAACTCTGAAGAGGAGCAATGACAAATAACAGGTATAAGTCTTCATATGTGCTGACACAGTAGGAATTTACAAGTAGAGTCTAAGGAGACGGAGAACAGGACTGTGGTGAGCAAGCAGAAAGGCACTAATGAAGGGTTTAAGATCATTACAATCAACAGGCTTTTGCTGGCTCTCAGGAGAGATTGTGCAGAAGCAGAATATTGTTGTTCACCAGAGTATCATGGCATTCTCTTCAAATGGAAATGTCTTACTGTAGGAAACTAAAATATTGTTCTGTTCAAATTTAGCCTGACTTTAATAAATCGTAAGTATTGTTGGGTAGGAATTCTCTAATGAAATCCTTTTCCTCCCTATAAAGTGCCTCTATTCTCTAAATAAGTCTTTTACCAAAGTGTATTGGCTTAAATTATCTTCTGACAGAACAAACAGAGTTTTGAGAAAACACTAAACACTGCCTATTAGATTTCCTCCCAAAACTCTCTTGCTTACCTCCCAACTCTCAGCTCTACATCTTCCCTCTATATAACTGATGCTGAATTAGGAGTCCTGGGGCTTCACAAGGCCATAATTTGAGTCAATCACACCCTGAAATCAGCTCCAGGCAGACAGGATCTTGGTGATATGTAGATAAATAAGTAAAGTCCAGTGCAGTGGTCACCCCAGGTGCATGATTGAACTGCCCCAGGCTTGCCTTTGTTTCACTTCAGGTAATGAGCTGTGACTGTTCAAAAGAAAGTTAGAAAGCATTAGAAATAATCGGCAACAGACTTTTAATTTCATGGAACTGTCTGTCATTCCCATGTGATAGACAAAATGGGGAAAAAAAAAAGAGAGACTGTTAAAAGCCACCCACCACCCCCTCCTGTACATAAATAGGATTCCATTCCTGAAATATGCAAGAACAAACACTGGGGTAAGAAATGAGAAATAATACTTCCAGACTCCAAAAACAATGAAAATATGTGCTTAAGACCAGTATTTCCATAGTTACCAGGGCACTGAGAACTAAAATATCCAGAGGACTCCTGCTACAGAATAGAGATCCTCACTGAGCTGAAGATTTTGGTTAGAGGGAGGTGTCCCTGCCCATGGCTACATGGGACTATATGATCTTTAACAGGTACAGAAATGCAAACTGTCTAATGCTGTATTTATGTTATGATTGCAGTCAGCTAAGTATTGTTGTAGCTCACAATCTTTAAAGTCCATGCCTTTTGAGAGATTTCATTCACATCTGAAAGAAGATTGATAAAACCACCTTCACTTCCCCACTGCAAGTGGGGAAGTGATAGCACTTAGCATTACTCCTTGGGAAGGACAAAGACCAAAACACAATGTTTTACTAAAGTGAATCCAGTGGCTGGAGGACTGACTGAAGCTGTGAAATTATGATTATTGGGTGAAGAACTGGCTGAATGGGAGAGCTCACAGGGTTGTAGTGTGAATGGGGCTACATCTATCTGGGGACCGGCCACCAGTGTTGTTCCTCAGGGTTCAATTCTAGAGCCAGTTCTGTTCAATGTATTTGTCAGTGATCTCAGTGCAGGAGTTGAATTCACCATTAGCAAGTTTGCTGATGATATCAAGCTGGGAGGTGCTGTCGGCTCTCCTGAGGGACAAGATGCCTCGCAGAGGGGTCTAGATAGATTGGAGCATTGGGCAATCATTAATGGGATGAAATTTAACAAATAATGAAAATACTGGATCCTGCACCTGGGAGGGAGTAACACTGGGCACAAGTACAAACTGGGAGAGGAGTGGCTGGAGGGCAGCCCTGCAGAAAGGGAGCTGGGGGTGCCGGTCTGCAGCAGGCTCAGTGTGCCTGGGCAACCAAGAGGGCAAACCCCATCCTGGGGTGCATCAAACATGGCATCACCAGCCATCAAAGGAGGTGATTATCCCTCTGTGCTCAGTGGTGGTGTGGCCTCACCTCAAGTACATGTGCAGTTCTAGGCCCAGCAATCTAAGAGGGATGCAACGTTTCTTGAATGCATCCAGAGGGAAACAAAGCTGATGAAAGGGCTGGAAAGCATATCCTAAAAGGAACTACTAAGGGCTCTGTGCTTCTCCAGTGTGGAGAAGGAGGCTGAGAAGTTACCTCATTGCTCTCTACAGCTTTCCTGAGGAGGGAAGTGGAGAGGGAGGTGCCAAGCTCTTCTTTGGATCCAGTGACAGGATGGATGTGTTCATTGCTGCATCAGGGAGGGTTTAGACTGGAAATTAGGAAGCATTTCTTTACTGAAAGGGTGGTCAAACACTGTAACAGGCTTCCTGGATGGGTGGCTGATACCCCAAGATTGTCAGTACTTTATCTATGACCTCCTTACTCAGCACTGGGGATGCTGCACCTCCAGTCCTTACTATGACACAGACATTGAGATGCTGGAGTGTGTCCAGAGAAGGGCAATGGAGCACAAGTCTGATAAGGAGCAACTGAGGGAGTGTTTAGCCTGGAGAAAAGGAGACCCAGCAGAGACCTCCTCGTTCTCTGCACCTGAAAGGAAGGTGCAGTGAGATGGAGATTGGCCTCTTCTCCCAAGTAACAAGTGGCAGAACAAGAGGAAAATTGTACCAGGGGACAATTTAGATTGGATTTTATGTAAAACTTCTTCACCACAAAGGTTATCAAGCACTGGAACAGGCTGCCCAGGGAAGTGGTGGAGTCACCATCCCTGGAGATATTTAAAAGATGTTTAGATGTGGAGTTTAGGGATGTGTTTTAGTGATAGACTTTGCAGTGTTAGTTTTGCAGTTGGACTCAATGATCTTAAGGGTCTTTTCCAACCTAAATGATTCTATGAATTTATGAGTAAGGAATTGAATTAAAGTTCACATATAAACATTTAATCAGGAAGGAGGTTAGCAATAAATGACTATTTCCCCCTTTTAATTAAAAGTATTATTTCTCAGTGTTTTTTTTACCAATACCAGTTTGGTACTTATGAAAACACACTTGAGTATATTTTTTTAAATCTTTCTTGTGTTGAGGGAATGAAGAATTAATGACCTGATTACTCTTTAATCCCCAGTATCTCTGTCAAGAAAGTAATTTGATGCTGCTAAATGTAGCAGACATATACTAACATATCAAGGATTTAGTGTAAGAGCTAAAAGGCAGAAAACAAGAAAAGTATTTCTAAAAAAATGCCTTATTTTCAGAGGGTGAAATACTGAATTTTAGGGGAGGTTGGCAACATATAACCCACATTACAGAATCCTGATACAAAAGGTACAAGTCAGGGAGCTAATCTGTCTAAAGCATATGTGTGGGATCACTGGTAACTCATGGCAAGTCAATTTTTTGTGCTTTCCATTGCAGCGAAGATGACAACATGTAAAATGAAACTGAATACACCTGGAGCAGTACATTCTAAATATCAAAAGCAGGTTGCAACTATGATTCTTACCATCTTAATCTTTTCCTACTAACATGAAAAGATTAGTAGAGAGAATGAAAGAGACTCCCCCATTTCATGTCCACTGCTAGAAACAAGACCAAAACACTGTTCGGCTGTGAAGTATGATTTGTAGCAAACACAAAATGAAGTGAAAAAAGATGCATGAAAGGTTTGCCTACAGATTTTAGCAATGTTATAGTTTATATTTCAGTAAACTACAGTAGTCATATTTTGGCCATGGTTGTCTGGCACCACAGGCAGGACAAGGTTTTCCAGAGAGGTAATGGCTATTATAATTGAAAAAGAAGGACACAGGCCCGAGAAGTTCTGTACTACATCTAATCTCACCATCTGGAATCTGATGAAAAAGCCTGTCTCTCTCTGCAGTCTTGTCTTGGGAAACTATTAGTCTACCAACTACAGACACATGGAGAATGGCTTCTGAAACTCATATCTTCCTGTATGATCTTAGAGCTTTAGTTTATTTAAAAAATATTCCTATTGGTTATTGAATTGAATCTATTCATGTCCCTGAATAGATCTGAAACATGATAACTGGCTTTTTAGAAATGGTTTTGCAGTGTCCTATGACACCGTTTCTCAAAGTACAAAGAAAGGTATACAAACAATGCACCTGTGATGAAAGAAAACATTCAGGTTTTCTCTGAAAATACAGGTAGAAGTTCTGTCTGCTCTTTGCAAACGTCTTTAAATTGATATGGAGAACACATTTTTTCTGCTCACCTTCTTTTAAGTGTTGTATCAAACTTTTATTCAGAAGGAAGCATATTTACTACCAGATGTATTTGTCCAAAGAAACATAAGAGATTCTTGAAGCTGTTTTGAAGCAGAAGCTGTAAAAAATATTAGTAGATAAAGCAGTTAAACAAAGCCTCAAGAAATAATCTCAATTTATGAAAATCAATAGTGAAATTACTTTTTAAAACTAAATGCATGTTCTGGAACTACTCAAAAGTGATTATATACTATTTTACAGGTTTAAAAATTTTTTTAAAAATTACATCTATAATCCTAATATAGTCAAATATGTACATTTACATAATATTAACTGAAGGAGAACAAGGTCACTAAATCATCAGGCAAGAACAGAAATGGTTGCCTTTAAACAGACATCATGTAAAATAGCAGGCTGTCAGTAGACAAATCTATGACAGTATTTAGGGACATGGCAATAAAATGATAGCATGGCCAAAGCTCACTTATAATTGCCAAATTGAGTTATTCAATTATTGATGCAACAATGGTCAGTGTCAGTTTATTTTTCCCTCAGCTGTCACTCCCTTAATAGAAGTGAGGGTGATGGAGATTGACCTCTGCCATCATTTTGACTCTTCATGTGATAAGAAGACATTAGCAATGAATAATTACAATGTTTTGCACAAATAATTCAATTAAGGAATCCAATATTTCTGTTTGTTCTCCATAGAAAACATATATCTAGGAGAAAATTGCTGAGAAGTTACTTACAGCACGTTTCCTTACTGAGACAGAAAATAATGTTATGACTGCAGAATTTTTACTGTATTTTTCTGTTTTCTGAGATAAAATCATTGATTATGTATTTCAAGTTTATATACTGTTTATGGTATCTGTGCCATAAAAAATATCTTTAACATCAATCACATATATACTTCTGCAAGCCTCAGTTTGAAGCACCAGCTTCATGTTAAGTGTGCATAAAAAATATTTCTTGATCAGAAACCAGGTGTTTATTGCTTTCTTCCTTTTATAGCACTCTGGTGCTTTTATTTCAGACATTCAGTGCAAATAAGGGCACAGAAAGGGGGAAATGGTTCTGTTAATTTAGAATAGGCATCTACCTCATTATCTGTAATATCTCATTTTAGTCAATATTTAAGACTTATAATCTTCATGTGTTGCTCAGATAATGTCAATTAATTCATTCTGTCCCATTTAGGCAAACATATCTTTGCACAATGAAGACATGGAAGCCCATTGTACCCAAAGATTATATACACTCATGACTTGGATATGGTCAAGACTTTTGAAATAAGATTTTAAAAATGAAACACTGATTCCAGTGACTTATGTTTGGAATAGAAATGATCAATGACCCAATCAGAGTAGAAAGGATTCAGCAGAAAGGACCCAGTAACTATGATATTCATTGCTTTGCTAGATCAATATTTGAACAGCCTGCTAAAGCCCAGCACTGGCATGTAGAAATGGCAAGTTATTATAATCTGAAGGCTATCTGATGAATGATAGGGAGCTAATAGAAAATCTCAGTGCCCAGTAGCTCTGTTGCAAGTAACTATATAAGTAGAGTCATCATCACAATTGGCATTTCTATGGATATTCCAAGACAGACATTAACTAAGAATAAAATATACCGATGCTAGAGGCTTTTCAGCAGATAGTTTTTCCTTTAAATTTCACATATCACTATGGTTAACATGGCTTCATCTCTGATCAGTCTAGGATAAAATGATTGATGATGCTTTTGCCACTAAAATGTCTAAATTTTTTTCTTAATGCTTTGCTCTCACAAGGTGATCCTTACGTGAACAAAAAGAAAAATCAATCAGATAGCATGGAAAATCACTAGCTATTTCTATCTATGATGTAACTTCCTAGGGAGATGCAAAAACTCTTAACTTTCAGAGTAATTTCTCAACCTGAAAATAGCTCACACAGACTATGTAATGTTCCTTCCTGATGAAAGATCTTAAGAAGCACATATGGAACCAACACTAATACCAGCTATTGCCTATCACCTTAGAGAATGGTCATCTCTTTTGTCACATAAAAACATTTATGCTGTGTGATTTTATTACACAGTGAATCATTGCCTGATTTCCACAAAATTAAAATATTGCAGGATAAAAGCATTCATACTTTTCCCCACAAATCTAGAAAAGATAACATCATGACAGCCAACATGGTCAACACCATGTGAGTATTATGTACCTAGATTGAAGACCGTATGATTTACAGTCATTTGAAATTTAGGGTATTAAAACTTTGTGAGAATGTATTACATTTATTCTTTGTGAGAACTGTGAGACTGTATTAAATAGTCCATATTCCAGTCCATGATAAACTGTTTAACCCATGACCTGTGGTGGTATACATTGTCTGGTAATGCTCAGGTTTTCTGAAAATTATAAATGTCAACAGCAGCTGCAGAAAGACTGGTTGTGCCTGAGTAGGTGGAATAGGTTTCAAGTCACCATAGGAAACCATGACAATTTTAGGCTGGGATAAAAAGCTTATAGCTGTGAACAGGGAAAAATAAAATATCCTATTATATATAGGCAGTTGAAATATGGTAAGGAAACACCAAATTATATAATAGAATAACAGAATTGTAGAATGGTTAAGGTTGGAAATGACCTCTAAGGTCACTGAACCCAGGCATTAGCACAGCACAACTGTGTTCATCACTAAACCATATCTCCAAGGGCCATATCCACACATTTTTTGAACATTTCTAGGGATGATGATTCCACCACTTTCCTGGGCAATATGTTCCAGTGTGTGACCACCCTTTCAGTGAAGAAGTTTTTACTACTAATAATCTAAACATCTCTTTGTCCTTTCACCTCATCTTGTCACTTGTTACCTTGGAGAAGAGACCAACCCCTGCCTCACTACACCTTCCTTTCAGGTACCTGCAGAGAGCAAGAGGGTCCCACCTGAGCCTCCTTTTTTCCAGGCTAAAGGCCCCCAGCTCCCACAGCTCCTCCTCATCAGACTTGTGCTCCAGACCATTCCCCAGCTCAGTTGCCCTTCTCTGGAAATGCTCCAGCACCTCAATATTTTTCTTGCAGTGAGAAGCCCAAAACTGGACACAGGATTTGAGGTGTGACCTCACCAGTGCCTAGTACAGGGAGACAGTCACTGCCCTGGTCCTGCTGGCCACACTATTTCTATGCAAGCCAGGTACCATTTGCCTTCTTGGCCACCTGGGCACGCACTGGCTCATGTTCAGCTGCTGTTACCAGCACACCCAGGTCCTTTTCCTCTCAGCTGCTTTTCAGCCACTCTTCCCCCAGTCTGTAGCACTGCAGAGGGGTTTTGTTACCCAAGTGCAGGACCCAGCACATGGCCTTGTTGAACCTAATCCTTAGCCTTCACCCACTGATCCAGCCTATCTGGTTCTCTCTGCAGAGCCTTCCTGTCCTCCAACAGATCAACACTCCAGCATGACTTGGTGTTGTCTGCATACTGACTGAGGGTGAATGAAACTGTTGGATCTGTCAAATCTTCAAGATGTCCTTGTGGATTTTCAAATTCAGGAACCTTGCAGTACAAAGTTAACTTTGCTGAGGAGTGAGTGCTGCAGAGAACAGCTTTGTATTAGCTCTTCTTTTCAGATTTTCAGTCCAATTCTGATACATTCATCTTTTGTTTCTATGAGATCAGTCAGATGGAAGTGTATGACACAGCCTTGGTAATACCAAAATACACAACTAAACTGTGACTATAAAGTGAGGTAGCACAAGAGGAAAAGATTTGGAATTCAAGGAAACTGAAAATATATGGACATATATATTGCCAGGTACTAGACGTGCCAGAAGTGGTGAGTAAACAGCACTGTATGGCTATTGCACACTTTTAGAGAGAAGTTTCTTAATATTTTATATGTCAGAGACTAATATCATTCATGTATGATCTTAATAAACCACACAGTTCTAGTATAACTTTTACACCTAAAAAAGGAAATCACATAAAAAGCCTCCCTTTTGTCCTTGTAAATCTCTGCCATCATGAACGCCTCAGTCCAGAATTGCCCAGCTGGAGGCTTTGATGAGAAATAAAAAAACAGTAAAAAAAAGTTTTCAGATATGTTTCATTATTCTAAACCACCTTGTTTTCTGCTTTGAAATTGTTGGGGCACCCAAAATTGCTAATCTAAGCCTTGGATAATTCACCAGGTAAATTTTTCTTTGATAAAATTATGAATAGGAATTGAACACTTTCATGTTAAAGCTCTCAATTGAAAAAGCTGGAAAGTGTTATAGATGAGCTTGTAAACATCAGCATAGTAAATTTTTCAGTGTTCATTGCTATTTTAGTAATGAATTATGTCTTCTGATTATACTTCTAAGTTTGTCTCCATACTTTGCCAAAGTGTTTAGAAACTTGTTATGGCAAGTTTTTGTTTCACTGAGACAAAAACAAAGGGAAAAAAACCAAACAAAACCCCAAACAATCCCCCTAAACAACAACAACAAACCCAACAACAACAGTAACAAAAAAAAACACTAACAAACAAAAAAATAACCCAATGATTTTTCCGTCATTATGAATTGGAAACACAGTAAAAAAAAAAAGGGCAAAATCATCTTCCAAAAATTCCAGAATTCTAGACATTTTTGCTTATTATGTCACTACAATGAATTAATTCTGCTGATTTGCTTTGAAATGTCTTTAAAAGATACAAATATTGTTTGAAAGAAAAAGTGTGGTCTGCAACAACAAATGCAATTGCAACACATATTAAAGGGAGGGCAAGGAAAGGGAGAATGCTCGTGAAGTTCCAAATATTGAAACACCTAAAGCACTATGCATGTTAGCACAAATACGTATCCATACACTGAATTTTTAGACAGTCAGTCTCCTAAAATTTCTTTTTCTCTAAGACTTAAGCAATTATTTCTTCATTTTAGCTGCGAGAATTATTGTTGCTGTACTAGGTTTATGTAATAGAACTCGCATTAAAATTTAAACAATGTTCAAGTTGGAAGGACAAGGATATTTGAATTTGCATGGGTTTTAATGCTATCATCACGTGGTCAGCAATTTTCATTGGAAAAAAAAGAAAATAATAAATAGAAAAACTATGTCCAGAAAGATAAGTTACAAAGTTTCCATTAACAACAGGTAATGGCAATAATTCATAATTAGACAGCTTGACCTTATTTAGATATCTAATGAAGCAATAACATGGTTTCTTCCAATTCAATAAAAATAATTAAAGCTGATTTGATTTTTGTTACAGTTACTATTATATAATTAGATTTATAAAATGGGAAACTTGTAATGAAAACCTTGTTAAATCTCTCATTATGAGTATCTTTTAAGTACCAATACAACACATAACTTTTCATTCTTTTAACCTGAGGACATCTCTCCTGGACCCATTATTGAGGACTGTAATTATTTGAAAACTGAAATTACTTTTGTAGTTTAGAAATGAAAGACCAACTATGTCAGTGTGAAAAGGAGCTTATAAATAGAGAAAAATGTGGACCTTGTCCACAGAAAGGAACTTTAAGCAAAAGGGGCGTGACTTCTGACTACCTGACATATATGTGCACAGCCCCACAAGAATTTTTTTGCCAAAAAAATTGTTTGTAGAAATTTTTTTTAATACCTAACAGAGTAACTTTAAACCCAGAGAAATTAGGAAATGGTAATGTACATGACATTTTCATCTGAAGTTTAACTAATGACAGACCTTGTAAATCAGTATTTTTAATTATTGTGAAAGTAACAATTTCACTGACTACCAATTTTGTATTTGTTTTTCTTTTTTTTTTTTTTAATATAGTGAAAGATACTGTATGCTCCTTTATAATTTCATTTTAAATATATGGTTCCCTGAATAAAGAACAGACTCTTATAAAGTATTTTGTCTATCTACTATTTAACATTAGTTCCACTATTTTTCTTCTACTTCATTTCTTTTAATTAATTTTGTAAAAAAATATACCAAGCACCATTATCTTGCTCCTGAAAAATGGACAAAGTTAAACTGAGAACACTTTTTGGATATACTCAATGCCCAAGTACTCATAGAATTACTTTGAATTAATTGTACTTAAAAATATTAATCTACAGACTCAGTACATAAAAATACTTTTAGCCTGGAAAGCCATGCATGAGAAAATTAAGAAATGCTGATCCACAGTTTTTACTTTATTTGATGCCTCTTTTACCTCCCTTCCTATACAGTGAGGAATCTAACGGTAAAGTCACTAAATTTCCCACATAATTCAGCATTATGATGTAGAGATAATCATGGACACACACAAGGACAGAGCTGCTCAGCCAAAGCAAACCCCATCGTTTTCTAAGTTTCAAGTGCTTCAAGTCACATCTCTCATTACAAACACGGAATTAAGTCTTCCTATGCTAAGTCTTCCATTCTGTCATCAAGGAAAATGGGAGTTAAATTCACTTTTCACGGGAACAAAAGGGCTTGACCCATTTCACCACTCTGCCTCACAAATGTTCATCCTTCAGATACAACAGTGGTTATTAGAGGCAGGGAAAGATATTCCCACAGCAAGCAACTGCTGAGATCAAGAGATGCTACATTTTAAGATGAATGGGGTGCTCACAAGGTTGTCCCCTTTGGTCAATGAAGTAGAGGAAAAAGGGATTTTCTTGTCCCCATACAGAAAAAAATCAAAACATTATGGAAGAGAACCATGGCTAAAGTGGAAGTTGTGAAGAGAAGTCCAAGCTGAGTCTTCCTTAGTTCTACTTAAGCCAGTGAGGTAGCTTTTTCAAGGCAGCACTTCCCTGTAGCGCTTTAGAATATACACTGAAATGCAAAGCTGCTCAAGCGATTCATTTTACTTTTCAGTAAAAATCACTGAGTCTAAGAATGAACAAATTATTTTGGCATCTTCAGTGCCTTTTTCCCTGGAGAGAAAGAAGAAAGCATTTTTGAATGAACTGAACTCAAGTTAGCTGATTTTTAATTTCATGGAACACGGAAAAGGTAATTTTATGTCAGGGATAAATATCAGACACTAATACAAAGAAGGTGTTCATCTTCCTTAACAACACAATTCAAAAAATTCTGAAGGAGGTGAAGTAAAACTACAAATGTACTGAGTCTGTAGCTGAATGTCTCCAGTTAATATGCAGTATTTAGAAGTAAATACTAACTCTATCTGCATTGCTTTACCACCAAGATTGATTAAATTTTAAAAAGACAAAATGCTTATTTGTATCAGTACATCAGGAAAACCTATTATATTGGTTTGAAATTTCTTTGCCAATTATTTACAAATGTCTAACAACCAGAAGTTAAAGTTACATTAGTATAATAATTTGCTATCTTATTCATGCAGAAGACAATTATTAATGGCTTCCATTACTGCAGTTAAAATGCATAAAGTCAATCTATTTTATGAGTTTGAATATTCTCCTTTTCCAAGTTTATCACATATGGAAGTGAGGAATAATTTTAAACTCATTAACAAAAATACGCTTAAGAGTATTAGTATTTAAAATTACAATAGGATTGCAATATTGCAGAGACAATAGATGCTTTCTAAACACCTACTTATTATGTTTTTATCACTGTCTCATAAACCAAACACAGGCGCATTGTGCTTTCTTTTTTTTTTAACAATATTTGCTTACTGTATGAAATTTTTCCAAGTCCTTTGTCTTGAACATCATGTCTATTACCTAAGAATGTGTTTTTCTGTACTTCATCAGAAACCTCAGCATTACATATTGAATCAACACTCTTAACAGCATTCAGACAATGTAGTTTTTTTCCTCAATGTGTCACAAAGAGAATTGGTTTTGCTTGGTATTTACCTGTAACTGATTTTAATGTTGATTTTAATGGTTCATACTGTTTATGAACACCTCTAAGGTTCTTGGATCGTTGAACTTTGGGTCCCAGTGTTGATGTCATGCTACATTGCGTGTGATACAAAATTACTGTGAATAATCTGGGGTGTTTCCTCTGGTAGCTCCACAGTTTAGGTATGTCAATAAATTTCGCAGGAAGAATTGACGTGTTTCAACTGTGAAAACTGGAATCAAAATGAACACTGAGAAAGGATTGTTTCTCATTAAAAAGGCTGATTTTTAAAAAAACTTGTATGCAAATATGGACTTTTCTAAATAAGATTTGATGACTATTGATTTTTGTAGTGAATGAAAATCATACATAATTCATATTCATGGTTTCTAAGAAAACCGAAGAAAAAGGCAGATTTTTTAACTGACTCTACTTTCAGAAAGAAATACAACATTGCTAAGTTTAGTTTTGATTGTTTCAGGGTGTCAAAGAATTTGTTGCAATCAAATGGATAACCTTTAATCCCTGTGTTTAAAGTGAATTCAGTCCTCTAGGTGGAACATGCCAATTACATAACAGGTCTTCTATATAACTGTATTTCCTTTCCAGTATGATCTTTCAGTATTTAGCATATATGACTGGTTTTTAAGCTTACTTTCAAAAAATATTATTTTTAAAAATAATCTATGTAAACTTCATCAATACACCTAAAATTGTCACTTAGCCCTATTTAGTGCTGAACACCAAATAATCTCAAACAAAAGTGACTTTTGACCTCACTTCTCCATTTATTCCCCATTTGAAATTGTTTTTCTCACTGTGAAAAATCAGAATATGCATAGTGACAAATATTGCTCAAAACTTTGCCTTTCTAAATTGTTATTTAACAGCCTGCCACATGTTTTGAAGAGAAAAAAACTGCTTATACTGAGAAGACCACAAAGTAAAAGTTCACATTTTGCCAAAATTTCTTTCTGTGACTCCTTGAGCATCTTTTCATTTCACTTGCAAATAATTATGCCTGAAAAATAAAGATTAAGTCATTAGCTTGAAAGACCACCTTAAATCTTATATTGATGCTAATGAATAAAAGAATGGCTAAATAAAATATGTTGCAAAAATTATGATTTTGAGGGAGGTTTTTCATTAAGAACTATATTGCATGTATTTTACTGCTGTTCATGTCCTTTAAGGTTGTTTGAAAATGACTACTTGTCATAGCAACTCAACTTCCACAAACTCTGTCCTAATTTTCCATTTGGAGCATTAGTAGTTTAACATTGAATCAATGTAAGCTAAGAACGGTATCAAGGAATGACTCAGGTTTAAATTTCAAAACACAAACATCTGGATGCTCAGCAAACCTTTGACAAAATTCAAAATGTGAGGCAAAGATAGCATTGCATTGCTCTGTCATTTGATTTTGGTGTAATCAAAGGCTGTTCTGAGCCTTCTTTCACAAAGTCTATTTTTTTCTACAACTAAAGCACTGAATCAAGAACCCAAATGTTAAAAGGAAACAACATTCACAAATTGAAGAGTGCTTTATCCAAGCAAAACATGAATGTGTTTAACATCTAAGGGGACTAAAACAAACACCACAGCATTTAAACTTACAGAGAAATGACATCTGTTTATAACATCAACTGTTGTGGTAATCATGAACACATATCAGTGCATCTCATTAGAGAAAATAAAATTTAAAATATTAGATAATGTCACTTTTACTGCTTGCATCTTCTCCCCCTATTTTTAATGCCAGAAGGCATTTTCAAGAAAAGTTAGTTATGTAAGTATTTAATGGTCTGGACTTTATAAAGAGATGCACTTTCAACACAAGGGCAGACAGTTTCTTCACATTCACTCCTTTGTGCAAGTCATCCAGAGTTTGGGGTGAATTCTTCTCCAATAAGCAGTTGTTTGATGTTAAATTTGAGCATTTTGTTGGAATTTTCCCTCTCCAGAGAAGATTAAGGGAATAGCTTTCTTGTAAGCTCAACTCAGAACAACAGAATTTATATTCTAACAGACAATATCATGCTGTGCTAAGATAGAAGAATCCTTAGAAGCAACTAACAGAAGTCACAAGTTTAAGTGCATAAAGAGTCATAAATTTGTTTATTTTTTAAGAGAAACACTGAATGATCTCAGAGAAACCTTCTGTTTTCTGAAAAGGCCTCCACAGAAACCAAAGAGGAACTGTAGTCTCAGGACAAGGGTGAAATGGGTTCATACTGAAAGACGGAAATTTAAGTTAGATATACAGAAGAAATTCTTTCCTGTGAGGATGGTAAAGCACTGGAACAGGTTCCCCAGAGAAGCTGTGGATACCCAATCCCTGGACCTATTCAAGGCCAGGTTGGACAAGGCTCTGAGCAACTTGGTCTAGTGTAAGGTGACTGCCCACAGTAGGGTATTGGATCTTTAAGATCTCTTCCAACCCAGCCATTCTATGAGTCTATGAACTGGAAGAAAAAAAAAAAATTACTGAAGTTACTGATTTCTGATTCAAAAATATGATGACGAAATTAGGCATCCTTAGCTATACTCAACTGAATTTTGAGTATACCCAAATTTGTTGTTTGAGTAAGCCCAACTATTTAAAATGGACATATAACTCTTTGCAGGAGTTAGAAACTTCAGCAGACAATGTTTCTCAGGAAGCAGCACCAGTGGTTGTCGCTATGCTCACCAGCTCACCCATCCTGACAACACATTCTGTAAATGGACAGCTGAGGGAGCTGAAGGGGAAAAGGCCATCTCTGTGTCTGGCTGTGCTTCCACCCCATCCATGTGAAATGCTGTGAGAGGCTCCAAAGAGAAAGTTGATTTAGAAGTAGTGAGAAAATCTTAACTTTCCCTTGATGATTTATAACAAAACACTGACAATCATTCCTATGCAAAAAACCCTCACTGAATTGGTGTAAATTTTTAAATAAGCATCTGATATAATCCTTTATGAGGAAAAAACCAGCTCTAAATCACTGGAAGAGTTGAAGTGCAGGAACCAGTTGAGTGACCTTATTAGGTTTACTACACTGTCATTTGCTTTTTCTTTGATTCAGCACAAGAAAACAGGGCTTTGAGAAGAAATAATAAGCAGTGCAAATAATTTCATATTAGTAAAAAAAATACTGCTGCATTTTAGCTGATTGGTAAATTACTAAAGGCAAAACAAAACCACAGAGAAGTTTCACCTGTTATGGAGTAAGAACACAGGTTCTGATGAACAGCCAAATTTAGAAGACCATGCATCCTTGGTGAACAAAATTGAACTCCACCAGATTTTAAATTTAAAACTTAAATAAACAGCATATTTCATGTGATACTGTAATATAATCTAGGCAGGACTCTTCTGATAAATTTAAGCTCATCTGCAACAGTCATGGGGTTGAAAAATGAGTAGTGCCTGCTCCCCAAGTCTGTAATGAGTGTGCTTTTCCTTCTGAGTGTGTAAGGGCCATCCATTATATGACAAGGCAACAATAAACATGGGAATAGCCAGTGACCCTCAGCGACCTTAGATGAGCATATACTTTGTCATTAACTAGGTATATTCCTGGAGTAATACAGATACATAGAAACATTATTTACAGCAGAAAGTAACTACAAGGCAATAAAGAGAATAGAGAAATAGAGAAACAATAAGACAAAAGATGGGAAAGACACAAAGAAACTTCTAAGGGAAGCTTTGGGGAGATGAGCTCATCAGGAGGGAAGAATTTAGTATAGATCATGGACATCAGATGAAAGGCTCAAAATACATTAAAAATATAAACACAGCAAAAATTTATGTTTCTTACCTTTTTGTCCAGTCAGGTGTTTTCAGAGAGTTCTTTCCAAATAAAGCACATTAAATGCTCAGATTAAACAATCACATCCCGTATATTGCAAATTAGAAACAAAAAATTATAAACCACTTGTGATAGGTCACATATCTCAAGCCAGGATGTTAAACTATATGTTATACATATATATTCAGAAACAATGAATTGATACTTGATCTAGTTGTATAATATGTAATAATACATGTAAACATATAGTAATTGGATGACTGTGAAGCTAGGTTTGGATTAATGTAAAAGTAATGGGGTTTTTTACAGTTTTTTTCTCCAAGTCCTTTTGACAAAAGGTTGGACAGTTCAGATTGCTTAACTGTTCAGGATCTGAAGGGTCCAGGATCTAAATGACCATTTATTTACCAGTTCTTTCATCACCAATGATTATACATTTCCACCCAACATTCTCTCAGTGACAACTGGGTAAAAAAAATTCATTAATATCTTTATGTCTAAACAACTAAGCCTGAGGACTATAAGATTACTCCCAAAAACTTTGTCAGCTCAACCTTTGAAAATTCACAATTTAACTGCTGTCCTCGTGAATTCAACCTGCTTATGCATATGTGTAACTATTTAATCCCGACTTTACTTAGGCAGAGTGTAGTTGTACAGCTTTATCTTCTTTTATGTTGCACTAGGATATCATTCATACTCATTTATCTCAGTTCTCCCAACTTATTCCCCTAATTTCTTTAAAAGGATGTCACTTTTCCCCAACATATATATATTTTTTTCAATAACACATCAGTGTACCTTATCGCAGTTTTAAATTACTGGGACGGCTACATGAAAACATTGGGGAGGAAAAAAAACAGAGAAAAAAAAGGGGGTTAAATAGGCACAAAGAAAGCAAAGAACAACCTATTAAATATTCCCTCATAGCTGTAGAAGACAGATCCCTTGGTATATCCAGCCTAAATGTGAGAACTCATTAAATCTTCAATGAGCAATTGTTATGGTAAGAACTGTGCATCAATAATTAAATCTATTTGTGATTTAAGAGAAAAAAAATCAACTGAATTTTAATGTATTGTATATATATTTAACAATGGCTAATGGAGACAGATGTGAGGAGATAACATAACAGATGCTAAATGATTCCCTTTTTTTATAAGACATTTATAAAAGACAAACAAAATTAAATGTCAAAATGATAGAGCTACTCTCAGTTCAGAGATACAAGCCTCCCTAAACTCATTAAATTGGAAACTGCAGCCAGAACAGGTGTTCATGTAAGTGGGATTTAAGTTTACATTGTTGAAAAAAATAGTACTCTTCCATATACTCACATGTTCCATTATGTCTTTGAGTTTTGTCTTAAAACTGAAATATGTGTTACAGTCTGTGAGATTTTATACAAAACCATTTTGATCAATAAAAAAGTAGCTAACACTTCAGTTTCTTGTCCACCTTTTATTTAGCTACAAAATTCAAAAATATGTGTGCCAACAGAAATAACACCCCCCTTACCCCAGTAGTGGGTAAGAAAATTATAAATAACATTGAGAAGAAAAAAAATAAGGTAATGCATCTACAGTTACTCCTGATTCATGTAATAGTACTGTAATCATGGTGATTACACAGACTGAACACAAATATACCTACTGCAGTAGAAAAATTAGAAAGTGATTAAAAAAGGAGGGAAAGACCAAATTGTAAGACTGATTTGTTTCATAATGTCACTTTTTTCTGTGAAAAAAACAGCAAAAAATATGGTTTTATCATAGATTCAAACAGATCTTAAGATTCTGCTCTATTCCATAGATTGTATTCTGTAGTTTTAGGCATAAATACCCCACAAAATAAAAACTCTTTCTTAGAGAGTACACCAAGAGATCACCTGCCCCTACACAAAGCCACTGACATATGTAACTTTGTTATTGATTAAGTTCTTGTTATAGCAAAGGAAATCCTTCGTAACAGTACATCAGTTATGTAGATCGACACCTCAGCTGGCCTAACACCAAAATATTTGTTTTTCAGTAAATAAAACATTTTTATTTAAGTTAAGTATGACAGGTCAAGATCAGAACACAAAATAGGCTTGTTAGTATGTGAGAATAAAAAAGAACAGTCCAATCAGCAGAAGTTGAACTGAAAAAAAATGATTACACAAAACATTGCAAAAAATTACCAGAGCTATTGAATTTACATTGACAATTCAGTGCTTAGGGGATTAATAGCATATAGTAAAAATTTGCTTTATAGATTAAAACATTTATAGTAGTCAAAAAAAAAAAAAAAAGAGGAAAAAATAAAACATATTGGCTGCTTGGAACCATGAAATTTTGATTAGACATTACAGTAAAATCCCTGTAATTTCCCATTTAAAAAACTTTACATTTTTCTTGATCAAAAAAGTAGTTCTGATTACAAACATTTTTTGTGTGCAAAATAAAATTTCATAAGAGGAAAAAAAATGTTCTGTTACGTAGACAATTATGACACCTACATTTGCAGAAATAATTTTCAAAATTATATTTTGAAAATAAGTTTTTAAAAATCAAGTAATTTTTCCCATATTCTGGTAAGCCATCTGATGAACACTTGCAAGTAAACGGATATTAATGAACTGCTCTATTTTGTTTAAATAATGTAATTTCAAGATTGTGCAGCTCTATGCCAGAGTGATTTAAAGTTCATCTCTAATAGAGGAAACTTTATTTCTAGATACGTCTTTGATAAGTCTCTCACACATGGATATAGAGTATATGCTCACCTGACTGAATTGTCTTATCCTTTCTTGTACAAAACAGGATTTCCTCATCCTACTATATAGTTAAAAAACTTCTCTACAGCTTATTTGCTGTACAGAAAATCTCAAAAAAAAATCTCAGATGCAGAAGGAGTAGCATTTTAAAGCAGTGTGCTTGTAAATTTTTGGGAGGATTTTGCTATTTACGTAATTTCTCAGTCTTATGTATACTTTTGATTGTTTTGGAGTCTTAAACATTAAAACCAATTTGAACAAAAATTGAGGGAATAAAACCCAAGGGAATTGAAATACTTTTATGTTTTCTTCAGAAGAAAAATGTGAAAGGAAACAGTATTTCACTACCTTTCTTCATGAACACATCTTCCTTTCTAGAGATTTTTCATTGAGTGGTCGACAGTCAGGCTGACACATTTCATAAGCATTTTATAATATATCTTCATCTACTTTTGAATAAAGAATTGATTTTGAGATCTGTTTTTAATTGTATTCTGTTTTACCATGTTAAATACTTGATGGCTTCATGATATGCATATAAATGTTTATTAATTGTTTGATGGCTTTGTTTTCTGACCTTGTGTCATTTGTGTTGATCTTCAAGACCAAAACAAATTCTTCTAGGTGCTGCATGAGCAATGAGTTGTGAGTGGGCAAAGAACAGCTGAAAATCTATTGTCCTTGGCCTGTTTTCAAATGACAACTCTCTTTATTGACCACACATTTTTCAAAGACATAAGTGCTCTCCCATTTTTCAAAGTTCCAGTTCCTACGGACCTTAAAACAGGCTCAGACATCCAAGTGCTTTGAGAGTTTTTGAAAGTGTAAGGTCCTCTGTTTTATCCGAATACAAGTATTAACAGATTTACAGATTTCTGTACTCTAATTTACAGTCTTCACCTTTGTTATGAATGGATTCCTTGTTCAAATGAATGTTTAGATTTTTTTTCTGGTTATAGCTCTTTTTTGTCAAAATCAAAAATTCTTAACAAACGGGGAACTAGCAAGGTCAAACATTCAATACTTTTTTTTTTTTTTTTTTTTTTTTTTTTTTTTGTGGACAGAATGAAAATATCACAACCTTCTTTTATGGGCTTGGCAGAAAGCCAAAACACTCAGAAGTACACTTAACTATTTTAAAGCTTTTCAGTTAAACCTGCTTGAGTGAATTAAACCTTTCCCCTCCTTACCTTTTTCTCCTTTGTTCATGTGTGTGTGTCAATAGAAGCCAAAAATGTCATCTATGAAGCTACATATATTCCAATAAAAGGATTTGCCATTTTTCTCAGGCAAAAGACTTCTTTTTATTATCTTCCAAATAATACACTTCTATTTTTGTGGCTTCTCTCTCTTTGATCTTTTAATAATAAGCTCCTTTAGGAATGGGAATAGCTGCAGTTTGGTCAGGGATCCCTACTCAGTGAGATCAGGCTAATAGTTAGGTATTTTAAGATGATAAATTACAATTAAAAAACTCAAGTATTCCAAAATAACTTCTAGTGTAATCAGTAATTTTAATGACTTTTACTCAGGAGACAGTCTGTGTTCTTGCATGGGCAAAATACAGAGCGCATTCCCATCCATCTACAATGTGCAAGGAAGTCATATGAAAAGGTGGGTCAAAATAGTAGCCAACTGGGCAAGTGGTCCATTCCATCCATGACTCTTCTGAGAAAACAGTAGTCCGTGGTATTGTCTTATTTTATCCTTCTAGTCATGAAATACTGAGTCACTTCCACCAGTCTTTAAGTCTTGGTAACAACTCAAGTACTATGTGGAAAAGAGAGTAGTGAACCAACCTAGCCTAGAAGACACCTTTCTGCAGAGTTTTACCCTGCATTAGTGCAGTGACACAGTTGCCACATGACCTTGCAGACAAGAGTGTCCAGAAATATTTGTGTGGGCCTCTGTGGGCATGGGGAGAGCAGAGGTCACTGACTAGCTGTGTAAAAGCAACATAAAGTGCATGATATATACCTTGAATTCTTGGCTTCGTGTCCTGTAGCATTCTCCTTTGGAATATGATGAAGTGCAGACTGCCAGCTGAGCATTAGGGTTTTTGATAGGACAACTGGGCCCAGACAGAATCAGTGGTCCTGTCAAAAATCCTAATGTTCAGCTGGCAGGTGACAATGAGCGTACTCTGAAGAATGGTACAGAGTCCAGCCTTGGTCACTGTCTTCATCAGTGGTCTGGACGTTGGCAAAGTGCCTCCACACAACATACCATCTTGGGGAATGACTGAGAATAACCAGTAGAGCTTCACGTCACAGGGACCTTAGTAAACTTGAGGTGTGAACTTATTCAATGAAGCTTAGCAGTGAGAAATGCAAAAGGTTACACCTGGAACAGAATAACCCAGAACCTGGGAACTGACAGGCTGAGTAACAGCCCTGATGAAAGGGAGCTGGAGATTTCAGTGAAGGCCAGGCTGAACATGAGGCAGATGTTTGCTCCTTTCACAAGCAGAGCAAACTGAATTCTGGGCTACATTATGCAACCAGCAGATCTAGGCAAAATATTATCACCTTCTGTGAGGTACAGGTAAATCTCCCTTTGGAATGTGGTTTTGAGTCAACCCCAGTTCAAAATAAATGTTGAGAAACTACCAGGAGTCCTTCAGAGAACTTTTGGGATTGCCAGAGTTATTGTCACTCAAGTGTCCTACTGAGAAAGCTGGACTTGGGCTAAGGGGTGATCTAGTGGCAATCTGCTGATACTGGTATTACAGAGATGATGGAGACAAGCTCTTCTCATCAGGGACAAATAATGCAACACAGGGAAATGGACACATATTGCAACTGGAGAGGTTCAGACTGGAAATTAGGAAATACATTTTAGAATGGAGAAGATAGTATTACCAGGGAGGAGGGTATCATGTTCTAGTGTTGATAATAGTCCTGCTTCAGGCAGGAGGCTCAACTAAATGGTCTCCAGAAACTTCTTCCAAACAACATTTCTGTGATTCAATAGGTCTGTTGCCTTGCATTTTTGCTCAGTGTTGCAGCTTCAAACTTTAATGACTCATAATTTGTCCATTACGTGAATATACATCTTCTCACAAGAAAACTTATAGAAAATGCCAAAGGAAATGTTCGGCATTCATGTGGCAACAAAAGCAAATCTAAAATATCTACATTGTAGATATTCTGTAGTACTTTGACTCAAAAAACCTCATAAAGTAAAAATTAATTAAGGAAAATGAGAAAGCCCACAGAGACTTTTTCCATTACAAAATGGTCAACCATTATTTGGATATATACTTAAACAAAGGCTTTCACTTTTATAGCTAACCTAAAATGATGTAAATTTGTAATAGAATTCTTATTAATGCACTACTTTTGTATTTTCCTGAATGTATTTGAGAAGATTAAAATTTCAGAAAAACAATTTATATAAAGGAAAGTAGGTTAAAATTAATAAGGTTTCAAAATAAACAACTACATGCTTTAGGAGTGTGTACTGACAATTACTTAATAATTGCTGCTCCTTGCTTAATATATTCTACTTAACTGCTGAAATCATTTGTTGAAAGCAATAATTTAAATCTGAATTTATAACTTATTTAAAGTTGAGCTAAGGGATGAGCAATTATGTTATTCAATCAGTTGCTTATCTCAGCAAGTTCTCACTAGTACACACACAGAATGTGATATTAAGCAAAAATAATTGTTTTCTTACATAGTATTACCAGAATTACATACATCTATATGCACAGGAAATTCGAAAAATGAGTCACAGGTTATAATTTCCTCATTTATTCTGAGTTTGAAATAAAAACTCCTCAAAAACCACTTGCATTTTGCCAGAGATCAGAGGTGTAATTTGTTCACCTACACACGGAAAGCCCTGGACAGAGTAGTTGCAGACATGGTACAACTAACACATAACCACTGACTCACACAGAATCATAAAATCATAGAATCATCAATGTTAAAAGAGGCCTTCAAGATCATTAAGTCCAGCTGTCCACCCAGCACTATCACTGTAACCCTTAAACCTCTGATCATCCCCGTCACCCAGCGCCACAGCCAGACACTTTCTACTGAAGCGTTGTTCCTGTATAGAACTACCAGCAAAGAGGAAAGCATACACTTAGAGACTTCTTCTTCTCAATACAGCACAGCACACCTACTTGTGAGTGGCTGTTGGTGGGTGCCTTTAGCAGAAGGTTTATATGTAGCCTGAGGGGCTCTGTCCCTTCAAAACTCCCATAAAACTTCAAGTGGAAGGCTGCAGGTCTGGCCTCCCAGAGGATCTTTCTTACAAGCGCTTCAGCTCTAGAAAGAATGCAACGTTTCAGCTCGCTCTTAGAGCAGCTTTAGGCCTTTCACTGTGAAAGATGTTACAACTCCCACCTTAAGGCACCCAGCAGTGCCCATGATTTAGGGATTATGGAGAAAGGAACACCTTGGTCCGAGGCTCCCTTATGGTTCCTAATCTTTGACTAAGTTAGATCAAATGAATACCTAAGGAAATGCAGGTCTTTCTGGAACCGTGGGCTTTGTACACGTAATGAATGGCACCTGAATCACTGTGTTTTCATGGATTACCACCATTCAGCCCAAGATTCAAAACTTGGCTATACATTTCTTTCTTTCAAAAGCATAATGAAAACAGACAGGAAAAGTTGCAATTGAAAGCAAAATGTTTAACTGGACTGAAAGAATTGTAGATGGTGTAAAACATCTTTTCGTTCTTCATTATGCCACACTGAGACAAAGAGTATTTTTTCACGATTTTAACAGGAAATTGAGATTTGGCATTGGGACAGTACATGGTGACAGGCACTTCGATAAAAACACAGAAATCCTGTCAGTCGAAAACGAGAGTAAATCATCATGTTACAAAATGCTCATGAGCAATGGAACTATATGAACACCTAATTTAGTATTTAATGACTGATTTAACATGAAAAACAGTATTTTTCTAGGTCTTGTTTCTAATACATTGAATTTTTATTTTCGTATTTGAATTTCAAAGACCAAATATTATTCTGAAATTGAAAGCCTATATATATTCCTCAAGGAAATATAAAAACTCAAAAAGAAATATTTTCCCTGATTTGGATGTTTTTTTCTCTTGTCAGGCAATACCAGATGGATTTGAATTTAATTACTATCTTTGATTTATTAAAATATTTTATAATATAAATTATTTAATATTTTGTTTATATCTTTCTAATAAGATAAAAATGTAATTTAAAACACAAAAGTTCTTAATCCTTTGCTCTAAACTCAGTACTCTTAAAAAGTTTCTTCTTTGAAGTGACAGAAATAAGTATTTATCTGGAGGAACTCTGCAAATATTTACATAAATATTCTTAAATATTTGTACATATCCACTTTATTTTCTTTGGGCTTTATTTTTGGGAAAAAGTTGGTTGGGAGAGTGTTAAGGGAAAAAAAAGCACCCTAAAGGTATAATACCTTTAATGTCTCAGTCAGGTAAACTCTTTGTAGAAATGCTCGGATGTGTTCAACTGCTATGCCCTCAAATAACTCCTGTTTTTGTAGAGAAGTCTTTTCAAAAAATAAGCAAAGTTTCAATATTATTTTAACACTTGGAATAGATTCAGACATAAAAAGCCCTGCAGTATCAAGGCAATAAAAGCAACAAGAGAACAATCAATTCTTGAAGCCTGGCATTTACAACAAAACACAGACAATGCTTTATTCAAAACCAGAAAGATAACAGTGACGGATAAAAAGCTGTTTTAACACACAGAAAATTCAGGCTGATTTTTCCTGTGATCCCAGAAAGAAAGCCTCAACTCCAGCAGGATGCAAATGATGTTAGACCATAGTTGTATTTCTTAGAATTGTGTAACAGATGATTTTTTTCTGAATGATTTTATGAGGTTTATGCTGGGTTAATTATAGAGTTTACAGTGTCCCCACAGTAATGCATTTTTTAAAATATTATAGAAAGCATAATGGTAGGTCTGTACTAGTTATTTAAAATATCTCACCATCAAAACAACTTTGCAATTTTATGCATGTTGTATTTCGTAATGTTTTATATTTTTTTGATGAGTTTGACTCTACTTTTATCTAGCTACATAACTTTTCCATTTCCTCTGGTAATTAAATGGCTATCTTAGAAACAAAGCAAAAGAAAGAAAACTGTGCAGTTTATGATGTTTTTCTCTCCTAAATACCTCAGAAACCAGAAGTATCACTCATTTCATTAATATTAATATCTTATTTCATAAGATATTTAAGTCTTTTAAGGTAGAGCCAAAAGAAGAAATGAGAACATGAGAAAGATATTTATTCATTTAATTGTTATAGGGATCAGCTTATCCTGTTTGATGCTTTTCCTCTTTCTTTACTTCAATGAATTCACTCCTGGTGTACAGTAGTTACTGTCTGACTATTTATACTCAGAGTCCAGTGTAAAGTTGGTACTGCTTGAACTTGTAAATAGTCACTGCTCCTGGACTTTACAGATGTCATTGGAAACATTGTAGGATCCTATAATTCTTTTTGTTTGGTTGTGTTTTTTCTCCTAATTTCTTTTAAATCCCCAGAAACTGATAAACAGATGTAGAGTCACATGGTCTTTCTTTAATAGTTTATCAGTATAAAGTTATGGTGATGATATGAAGGGGAAGAGAGCACCCAGGTGTGCAGATACTTGTGGTTAAAAAGGAGCAATGAAACTCAGAGTGTCAAAAAAAATTAGTAACTTATATATCCAGCATGGAAATTGGTATGTTGGTCACTAAGTATAAACAATTGGTAGTGGATTCTGAATAAGGGGTAGGGTGAAAAAGAAGAGAGAGCAATTAAAGAGAAGGAGAGAGAAAGAAAGGAATGGAGGGAGGGAGGGGAGGCAGGCAGGAAGGTAGGAAGGGAGGGAGGAAGGAAGGAAGGAAGAAGGAAGGAAAGGAGGGAGGGAGGAAGGAAAGAAAGAAGGGAGGAAGAAAGAGAGGGAGGGGACAAGTCCTGGCTCCAACACTGATCCAGCTGATGGTGCTGCTCCAGTTCCAGGAGGTCCCACTTGGGCTTTTTGGGGGTACCTTTTTTTAGATAAGTTTTCCCTGCCGTGGAGCCACATTTCTTGCTTTGTATGTAAATGAGTTATGCTCTTCTAGTTAAACTCTTCTAGACCTTTATAGAAATGGATCAAAGGGCTTGGGGGGTCTTTGGTGATCCTGAGTGCCCCCCATTTGGGTCAGCCTTTGGTTAACAGTTCATGCCCACTTCTTGACCTCGTTCCTTTGCCTGCACTGTGCTGTATTGCACTTACATGCAAGAGCCAGAATAAGGATATTTGTACCAGAAAAGCGCTGCCCTATCTGTGTATGGCTCCGTCTCCAATCACATCCTGTTTTTTCTCACAGTGTTTTCTATCCAGCTATTGGTGTCTGAGACATACACTTCAGCCCATTATCTCCTGGGCTTCTACAGATGTAAGAAACATACATGGTGTTTTTTCGTATTTGACAACCAAATAGTAAAAATTACATGTCACGTCTCTCTACTGATAGGTCTCAACTCTAAGATGCTGACATCTCTGCAAAAAATATTTTATCTTTAAAATATGATCTATCAGAATTCTATTTGGAAATCAAAACTTTTGTTTTGTATGATGGTCATGTATTTTTTTTTTTACCACTTAATTTTTTTCTTACATAATCACAATGACTTTACAACCACATATCCATCAAATTCCTTACATGCTGTCTTGGAATTTTTTTTTCATTCTGGTCAACAACATCTAAAAAAATCGATTTTCCAACAAATATAATTATTAATGCACTTAGATAAAGTTCAAACAAAGATTCTATAACTTTTTTATTTTCCTATTATAGTTTGTCTTTGAAATGCACAGCTTAAGGCACAGGGAGTCTAAAACACAAAGATTTAAACCTCTATTTTTGTGCTTTGCCAACAGGTAAAGCAGCTTTTGTCTTTACCTCCTGCAAAATATCACTTGATTAAAGTCTCGCTTAGAAGTTGGCATATTATTAAGTGTTCACTCTTGGATACTTAGATAGTGAGAGGGTTTTAGGAGAGAAATTTTTAGGTCTTTAACTCGATATGTAGACATACTAGAAATATTACAAAATTGCCTAATGAAAGTTTTTTGTGTAAAAATTAATTTAAATAGCTATCTGAAAATAAAAAGGATATATTTAACTAAAGCATTAGTACTTTGATAATATTTAGAAATATTATAAAATTTCAGCAAGTTCTTAAATTCTAATGGCTTCTTCAATGTTCAAAACATCTACTGGTTTATTTCCAAATGGCATGCAGTATTTTTGGGTACAGAGTAAATATGTAGAAAGATTATTTTTTAATATTGCTGCTGTAATTTTAAGATTACTACTGTCGTCTTTGTTCTCTCAGCAGTTAAAATACTCTACAAGGCAGCTAAAAATGCTCTATAGAGACATGAAATTGAAACTAACGTATGATTTTCATCTGCAAAATTTACAAGAATTTTTTTTTATCCCAGCTTAAAGACAAAGACTGTCTGGTTCTATATTATAAAAAACAAACCCTATTATCAAAGGAAGAAATAAATCAATTTATTCTAGCTGCTAATTGCCTCAAACTTGCAGGAAGTTTGTAAACCTCTTTCTTTTAAAGGAACACTAATCCCACTGAAGGAATCTGAAATGCAAACAGAATATCAACAAATTAAAGATTACTTTTCAAGAGTTTGATTTTCATTCTCCACAGCTTGATCAACCCTTTTATCTCACATCAAAGATTGTTCACATTATCTAGTAATAATAATTCAAAATTGCTTCTTAGTCAAAGTATTCAGATAAATCATTACTTTAATTACCTGGTTTTGGCATATTTGTAGAATGAAGCATTGTCAATTGCTATTAAAACATACTTTCTACTAAGAAATCAAACTATTTTTCATGATTACCCTGAATATGATATATTAGTTTTCCAGAAGAAGCCTTTTAAGGGAAATCTGACTGAAATTAGTTGCCCTGGGCCAGGTAGGACAAGAGGATGCATTGCACGGGTGTGACAGAAGCCTTGCAAAGGGAGATGGCATGTTCAGCACAGAGCATCTGCTAAAATAGAGGGGACATTAGAGCCCCACTAGTGAGAGAATGTTTATGCTGGGGAGGGCAAGGACCTTCACACCTGCAAATTTGCAGTTTGCTTACTGCCAAGGCGCCCCATGACTGTGCTTTCCCTGCCCTCAGTTTCCACTGTTCTCACAAGCCTTGTTTTCTTAGGAAGAAAAAGGATAGTGGTTGTGGTTGGTGTCTCATCATGCCACTTAATGATTTTTCCCTGAACCCTAGGAGGCAGACTCCCTCTGCTTCTGCAAATTAGCAAGCCAGGCAGGGGGTCACAGTAAGACGACGTGACAAGTAAGACAATTTCTCCCCAAGATGCTATCGAAATTAATTTACTGGAGCTCAGAAGGCAGATGGTTTGGTACGGAGAAGAAAAATAGCTCCATTTCAGTGGTAATCCTCCTGTTACCCTTCCAGTGTGTGAGCAGGAACATATGCTGCTTTAAACCCTGCTATCTTTGGAGCCATACTGTGACTGCCTGTGAACATAAGTCAGAAGCAGAAAGTTTAAATCAATGGCAGCATTTTGGCATCTTCTCTCCCGGTGAGAAGGCATGAGGGACACTGAATAGTGAACTTTAGGGCAGAATAGTTCAAAAAGGGAAAGGTCAAAGTCCTGAACCAGGGAAGAAAAACATCATGCATGAATATACGCTGGGGACCACCCAGCTGCAAAGCAGACTGGCAGAAAAGGAACTGGGCAGGGGTTGGGGGCATCATGTTGAACACGAGCCAGCAATGGGCAGTTGTTGTAAAGGGTAATGGTAACCTGAGCAGTAGGAGGAGTAGCGTTGCCAGCAGGTGGAGGGAGGTGAGCCTTCCCCTCTGCTCAGCACTCTTGAGGCCACACCTGGAGTGCTCTTCCAGTCCTGGGCTCCTCATTGCGAGAGAGACATGGGAATTCTGCAGTGGATACAACAAAGCTCCACAGAAATGAGTGAAGGACTGGAGCATCTCTCCTGTGAGGAAAGGCTGAGAGAGCTGGGAATCCTTAGCCTTGAGCAGGGAAGGCTCAGGAGTAGAGGAATATATGTGTATCTCTTACCAGTAATGTCCATAAATACCTGAGGGGTAGATGCCAAAAGGATGCAACCAGGCATTTTTAGTGGTTCCCACTGAGAGGACAAGAGGTAATGGTCACAAACTAAAGTGTGGGAGTTTTCATCTGAATACGAGAAATGATTTCCTACTGTTTGGGTGACCGAGCATTGAGACAGGATGCCCAGGGAGTTTACAATGTCTCCATCCCTGAATATATTCAAAAGCCATATGGACATGGTCCTGGGCAACTGGTCTGGCCCAGAAGATCTCCAGGAGATCCTTCCAACCTCAACCATTCTATGACTGTGCCCTCCCTTACCCTGGCTGTCCCCAAGGCTATTGTGGCCATGGGGCTGAGTTGTGCCCTGTAGTGGGTCAGTTGGAGCTGACTGGAACCTGCTGTGTCCAGCACAGTGCAACCCTGGATGGTCCTCACAGAGGCTGTCAGTGACTGGACATGGATGTCCAATATACCATGATACTTTTGTCCAGCTATTTTTCTTTTACTGCTTAAAATTTTAAAGTATGCATTTATTACAATTTTTTTCCTCATCTATTTCCATTAGGCAAATGATGCAGAGCAATTTTTTTGTAGTTGAAAACTATAGCAAAAAAATATTTTTGGAAGTTCTCTGTATTATAAATAGGGCTTACCAAAGAGGAGCTGCTGCTCAAACTACTCAACATGTTGCAAGTTGCCTTTCTTATTCCCTTTCCTTTCACCTTCATGTAATCCTTGCATTCCCTTCACAGTTTCCTGCAGAGCACTCAGTCCTTGCATTTGTGAAACTACAATAAAGCCACTGCTTGCAAGGGTCTCAAGCTCAGCTCTGTGTCTATATTCATAGCAACCAAATACAAACCACTAGAGATGTGGCAGTCAATGATTTTTGCTTGTACACAGGTAAAATCAGATAAACCAGCAGATTTTCATAGAACTAGGTGAAAATTCCCCAAATCTTTCAATCTTTGCTTTCTGGGAAGAGAGAAAGTCTGGTTACTTGTCCTCTTTAGCTTGGGTTTCAAGGACACAAGTGACTGGAAATCTCTTTTCTCTCTAAAGACCTTCTACAAACATAGAGTAGTAAAAGATAATAAAAATTTTATTTTCGCAACATCTGTAACAATATCGACATCTCAGAGACAGAAAACTCAAATTAAAGGCTCAGTTTCCATAGGATTTTTTTTTTCCAATATTCAGTGTATGAAATGCTGGTGAAAGAAGAAATTTCTCCTACACATCAGATCATGCTTTAACTTCCCAACATAGGTGGAAGCATATTTACAAAAATATCTGTCTCAGAAAAGATCAGATATAAATGCAAATACATATACATTTGTATAGAAATCTGTTCACTCTTTGTGCAAAGCAACTTCACATTGAGGCACAAACTATGCCAGTGATCAGGTTACTGAGGATTTTTTTGCAGAGGTGAACACGTAATGGCAAGAACGTGATTTAAGACAGGGATTTCTGTCCTACAGAAAATGAGACACATAAGCTTTTCCTTTCTTTAATTCTAACAGAATACAAACCTTTTCCTCTTTTAGGAGATGCAAGACAAATCCTATATAGCTTATACTAGCAATGGAGAAGAGCTATCTGAGTGGCCAGTTTAGATTATCAGTATTTTAGGATATCTAGCTTAGTCACAATGACTACTTGGTACAGAATTATTTTCAGCAGCTTTGTGTACCCGTAGTATATTTCAGCTGTATATGCACTACATAAAGACTAAGATTGGTAATTAATGTAAATCAGCACTGACATTAAAGGAACAGAAGTTATCCATGCAGATAGTAGAGGCAATAATAAGAAAATAAAAATACCAAAACAATTGCAATTTTTTCTTGGGCATTATATCAGTTCTTTGAAAGAGTACATAAGAAAAAATGGTTCTTCATTTCATGTTCTGAGACCTATGGAAAAAAATTACGAATATTTCATCTCCAATATGGATTTGACTCTTAAATGTAATTGTGATTATGGATGTATTTCTCTTTCAATGCACAGCAATATTAACACCCAAGATATACAGAACACATGCTGAGAGGATAATTTGCCCCTTAAATGTGCAAATCCTATTACAATATTTGTCTAAAGCCTGGATTAATATTGAGTTGGCACTTTTGCTAGCTCATCATAATTTTATCAGTGCATATGCTTGAACTATGAGAATGCTAATGACTCACACAGCAGGCACTACATATTATGATAGAGTCCAATTACTTTTGACTATTCAAATATGCTGCAAATTTCAAAGACAGTTCCCATCTGACTATTATCTTAATCTACTTTAAAAAGGAAGATATTTGAAATGGTATGTAGTAAACTACCCTACCTTATTTCATATGTTCCTAATTGGACTATAATAATTTTTTTCTTTCCTTTTTTTCACATAAACTCTTTCTAAATAAATTTCTTATAAAACAGGATCTAGAACACCGTGGTTTTTATTTTGATAATAAATTCCATATTTTCAACCTTGCCCCACAGTCAATCTCACAAAGGATTAAAAAAAGAGCTTTCTCTGTCAGTATAATGGAAGAATCTGTGAAGGTTTTAGTACTGATCTATATGTGGTTTTTCCTTAATCGAAGATATCACAACTTCACCTTGACTGATGTACACATTTCAAGAAGTTATCTGTCCATCATGTTTTGTAGATTGGGTAACAAGAGTGATACCTGTTTTGTGGCAGTATCAGATGGGTCAAGAGCTGACAGAGACTTTAAAAGACTCATCTAGTCTGTGGATTTAAATTAGCAAATGCAATCCAATCCTGCAGCTGCCAAACTAATGATCAGTTATGTCTAGGAGAAAAAATTGATAGAGACTTTTGTGAAAAGGTGAGGACAGAGAGGATACTAAAGTTTAATTCTAGAAACATTCTTATCATCTTGACAAAACTTGTGCTATAGATGAAATATTAACCCAACATTAGCCCAACATACCCTGAGTTTCGAAATAATAATTGTAGCAAAAAGATTCATAGTAAATAGAAAGAGTAAAGTAATTCCTGGAATTCCAGCTTAGTGTAAACAGACTTTTTAATGAAAATAGACACAATCACCATACACTACCCAAGAGCAGCTAAGATGTAACCTTTTCTTTCCTTATTCATACTAGTAATAAAGTTCTAGAATTAGTTTTAGAACAAAAGGTGTTCAACATAGTAGAGTAATGTTTTTGGAGACTGGCTCTTGCATGGTGCTGAATGCTTCTACACACTTGTTTCTAATGAGCTTGACTTCCTTTGGGAGTCATGAACTTAATTTCCTATATTCCACGTGTCAATCAGTGTTGCTTAGTTCCTTATCAGTTCTGATAGTATTAATTACCTAAGGGCAATTAATTCTGAAAATGAACTATAGTTCATTTTCTTGACTCTATAAGCCTTCCATAGCCTTGGCTAGTGATTTGGTACTACAGTAATCACAGCAACTCAGATGAATTTGAAGCAAGTTTTTATAACCAGGTACTTAAAAATCCAGCCTTTGTGATGATTCTGCTCCTCTGAAGCAGATTGCTTAGAACTGTGTTCCTTCACCTCCTCACACTGAAATGGTTACTAAGTGACCAGTCTTTGATATAGAATCATAGAATCGTTTGTGTTAGAAAACCCCTCTGCCACGGGCAGGGACACCTTCCACTTGACCAGGCTGCTCCAAGCCCATCCAACCTGGCCTTGAACACTTCTCTGGGCAACCTGTGCCCAGTGCCTCACCACACTCACAGGAAAGAATTTCTCATGTACATCTAACTTAAACTTCCCCTCGTTCAGTTTGAAATATAATTGTGGTGGGACCAATTCAAGTATAAAACACTGCTCATTGCAAAGATACTAAAGATATTCTTTTGTACAGGAGACATTCAATGTCACTGCAATTAATTTGGAACTAATTATCTCGTCCTGTCACTGTCAATAGTGCAAAAATGTTGGAACACAGGGCAGAGGTAGTCCTGGTGCAGGGCAAACAGAGCCATGACAATACATTACTGCATATAAGCAAAGGATCTCAGTCCTTGGACTGAAGTTTACAGTACCCTGGGTCTTGTAGCAGTATCTTCCCTGCATTATACTGTATATCATGATGCACATGATGTTGATACCCTTAACTCTCCTTTAAGTATTCTCCAATTAACAACTCATTACTAAGCCAGATGGATCTGCATTGGCTGTTAACTCCCATCTGCTGGAAAGGCTCTTTCACATCAAGTCTACCACAGTAATACATCTCTGAGTCCTGCACCTATCATCACATGACATTCACGCAATATATTTTGAACCTGAACAGAGACTTATGTTTCATCCCAAATTAGGCCCTATCCTGGGACCTGACACAGTCCAATGTCTGTCCCTGGCAGTGGCAAATATAACCACTCTTACAGTACCACTTACATGTGCGTTTTGAGCCATAACCCTAAGGGACAAAGTAGACATTTCTCTGTATCCATGTTTTGTGGATGTGTTGCAGGCATGCATAATTTAGGGGTGCTACAAATCCACGGTACATAACACATGTGGATGGGCACACAGACCCCATTAAAAATGCTTGGTTTGCTCATTTATGTATATATGGCTAAAGTGAAGATAAATATATTTTTTAATTATGACTCAGTAGATTGTTTGGGGCTTTTTATGATTTGAGGAGTAGACCAAACATTTAAATATTTATTAACAGGGTATTAAATTAAACCAGATATATTTCACTTAAAGCACAGTGATTTTGACAGTGAGCAAATCACAGCTAGTTTATTTGCTAAACTGCATAGAGTAAAAGCACAGCAAAAGGAAAAATGACTTCTGAAACCTGTGAGTGAAGGGTACGTCACCTTGATACATTCCACGAAAAGTTGACAGGATGAGGAGTAATGGATACAAATTGAAAGAGGGGAAATATAGGTTTGATATTAGGAAGAAATTTTTTACTGGGTGGGTGGTGAGACACTGGAACAGGTTGCCCAGGGAGGTTGTGGATGTCCCAACACTGGCATTGTTCAAAGGCAGGTCAGATATGGCCTTGAGCAACCTGGTCTAGTGGGAGGTGTCCCTGCCCATGGCAAGGAGGTTGGAACTGGATGCTCTTTAGGGTCCATTCCAACCTCTTAACATCCTATGATTCTAAGTTTCATGCTTTCTTTAATAATTACAGAAGATAATAGAGGTCTCTCTATGGGCATATGAGAAAACGAGGAAAGTTTGGGCTTGGGTTTGTTTTTTAATTTTTTTGGTGGTAGTGCTTTTTGGAGAACAGTTAGTTTGGTTACATAGTCATTGGTGTGTAGAAAAGTGAAGAATTTGCTTAATGGGAGTCATCAGAGTAGATTATTTGTGGTGTGGAATGTGTTTCCTCTTTCTATGTTTCTGGAACTCCTGTGAACATGCTATGTTCAATGTCTCAGAAAAGGGCCAGGGAAGTGGAATTATAACTATTTATGAGGAAAGTTTCTAAAATAAATATTTCAGCTGTGAGATAGAAGAGAGGATAGTCTCTGCCAATATTATTAGGACTGATATAGAAACCAATCACTTCTTCTTCATTAAAAAAAAAATATCCTTATATAATAAGCAATTAGCAAATGTAAAAGAAAGACTAAAACAAAAAGCCACACCCTCTAACAAACAAAAAAAAGTCAACACTTACTATCAAAATTGGAAAATGTCCTATGGACTGTACCTTCTTCCTTCCTTCTGTGAGACTGGCATTATCACTAAAGGCTGTGAACCTCCACGAGTGGATCATATTGTTGCTGATTCTGAATCTCAAACTCCTTGTGGCAAGGTGGCGTGGAGCACTGCTGAAGCCTCAGGTGAGTCTGCTGCTGGGATCAAGGTCTGCCTGAGCAGAAGAAAAAGCAAATTGCACATTGGAATCTACACAGGATAAAGAAGGCCTCCATCCAGAGAAAAGAGAGACCACGGCAGCAGGCACAGGGCTGAGCCCTCCCTGCATTTAGTTGCAAGAGATCAACCTCTTTTCAGTCCTGCGCTGCATTGCCAGAGCTGGGAATGAGGCTCTATTAGTCTCGTGTTTAGTCTGAAAGGTTAATTATAATTTGATTAGACTGTTTAAGGACTAAATGGCTGATCTGACTGATGAATAAGGATGTATTTCTAAAAATAGTTGAGGAAAAATACCCAGAGAAACAGTTTCTTAGTTACACATATATTAGACTGATTAAAATTCTAGTCTGTGAAAGATGAAATCCCAGCATATTTAGATCTGCTTTGTTATTTCTGACAGTATAGAAGGGTTGTATCTGCCCTGCCCGTTTTCCATATAGAATATGAGCATTGAGATCCTTACAGGAGCCATGAGATGTGATAATTTCCCTATTAAGTGTTAGTATTAATTCTCTGAGGTGTGATTTCAATAGCTATTTTCCATCTAAGGAACTGACAGTATAATTAAAGTATTCCAAATAAACTTCGTATTTTTAAATATCAGCCTAGTATATACTTCATTTACTGGCTTTTTACTGAAGATTTTTTTTTCCCCAAGAAAAGCTGTTTCAATTATTTCAGTTACTTTCCCTAGCTTATATTTTCTGTAGTCCTATCAAAGGCAGCTGAAACCAGTGGAGAGTCTACTCTAACTTCAGCATTTTTATATGTAGAGAGAGAACCATTTGTTTGTTTACACTATGTAAAAAGATAAATGGGAGCAGGGAAATGTTTGTCACTGCAATCCTCTGTATCTACTTTCCTTTTATAGCGTGCAGAAGTTAACAGCAGCACTGATGGGTAAAACATTTTCCCCAGGGATGTCAGAGAACTATGTGCATTAAATAGACATGATACAAATTTAATAAGCATTACAGTGGTAGGAAGGGCCTATCTCCATTCTGTGTTGCTGAAGCTTAAAAAATAATTAACAAGATGCAAATCTAACTTACTTGCAAATCTAACTATGCTGGGGTGGGAAGAGAAAACAAGCCTAACTGCACATGCACAGAATTAAACATGAAGCTGTTGCCAGCTATTGATCCATTAGCATTAGCCTTTGTAACTATATTAAGCAAGTATTAATTTAATACTTCAATAATCTCCCCATCTTCCACCTTCCCATCTCCCATCTCATCCTGCAGAGTTCTAATTTCCTCCCTGATTAATTCTTTGCTTTGATAATGATGAAAAGTCTTTTGAGCTACAGTTTCCTTTTCTATTTTTTAACAATTCGCATTCTTCCTTCTACTTATTTCATATATCCTTTGATGTTCCTTGCTAACTTCTTAACTATCATCACTTTCTGTTTCAAACTGGATATTACTTGCTTGTTTCAGATCTATTCTTTGCATTTATAAATTATACATATAATTTATATAATATAAAAAATAGTATATAAATTATATAAATTATTATCAATTTATATAAGTTATATAAATTATAAACTATATAAATTATATAAATAAAATAATATATAAATTATATATATAACTTATAGGACCTCTACACAACAGTTTCCTTTTATAAAGAAAATGCATATACAAATTATTGACATAAAAATATAAACAGATACACATTTTTCTCTGATTTATGTTAAGGGGCAAAACATGTTTCCACACAGTCTTGTATAAACATCAAGAGGTCTCCTTTCACTTTCTAATGACATTTAGAAATCCAGATGTTAGTTTTTTAACATGCTTACTAAAAGTTTCAGGCTAGAGGCTATTCAAGTATATATTTTTATTTTGAGACATCTATCTAAACAAATGTGTAGCATTTTAAGTCTTTTACTTGTTTTATATAGTAAGACTTATATTGCATTAGAGCACAAAAAAAAATTTATTTTCTTGTTTTGTTCCCCCCCCCCAGTTTTGTAATACTGAAAGGTTTTTTTAAGTAAAAATTATTTTCATGAAACTATGATTTCAGTGGAAAAGAGGGACTGTCACATGTTTATTGTTAAAAATATTTTTGCTTCTACCTTTGCTATTCCTACCTCTAAATTCTTTAAATGGTCTCACTTTACAAGACGTTGGGTAAAATGTAATACTAGATAGGTAGTAAAGGCCAGACAGATGAAAACATTATTACAGAACTCATCTCACTAAATCAATTTCAAACAATAAATCAAATTCCATGCAATCGTTAAAGCAGATCTTTCTCCCCAGGCCGAATTCCTTCTGTATCACATAGTTATATCTGGAGAGATCGTTACAGCTCTTCTGGGCAATAGTGAGAGATGCTGGGAAGAAAAGAATTACAAGATCAGTGATTTTATCTCTTTGGGTTTGGATACTGACTGTTTACGACTCTGGGTCTCCAGTTTTTTCTTAGCACACTGGGTAGCACAGATACATTAATTGCTTTGAAGTAGTAATATTATGGAATAAGACTACTCTTTTTTTTTTCATATTTTATCCTGGTTAAAATAGTTCAGATGGGTTTGTATATACCTTGACACCAGTATTCACAACAATTATCCCTCTCTTCAATCTAACCTTGTGATGTTAGTTTTTCTTGATTTCCCTGTTTTTTACATGGCAAGCTCAGATCTCATCCCATGATGGAAGCCAGCTCCGAATATATTCTTGACTCTAACTCAAGGTTTGATTGAAAATTTTCTCATTACTGGTACATTTATAAATGCACTTATCCATCTGTGTTCCCTGACTCTAACGAGAGATTTCCGTTTGTCAGAGCTTTCAGACGAACCCCTGAAAGATTTCCTGTTCCTGGCTACCCATTCTCATAAAATGTAGGGCAAATAAGTTATCTCCCAGATTTGTAGCCCTCAGACACACCTGAAAGAAACTGATGAAAAAAGCTACTTGGAGAACAACAGAACAGTAGGGGGAGACACAGACAGTGTGACCACATGTACTTCATTACCTCAAAAAAATTAAAAGGAACAGTAGCAAGAGAAGAAAAAACATTTGATGCTTCAATTAATTGTTTCAATTATAGTATATTGAAGTTCAACGTAAATTAACAAAGCTTATGTGTAGACTGTGTGTCAGATATTTTCAGATTTGCAATTTTTAAAGTAACTACTATAAGACTAAGAAAACTTGCATCTCTTTGTAATTTTTGTTTTCCAGAAGTCCAGAGAGAGAATACACTTTGAATATATTTTGCCCATTTGTAAATTCAGAATTGTTTCCAAATTGCTCTGTTCCATTTGCAAAGATAAGACACTTAATCCAACACCAGAAACAGATAATAAATTAGTTGATAACAAGCAAGCAGTCATTGTGATGTATGTTCTAGCTTTTGAAAAGTCAGCTGAGTAGTTTTATTGGTAAACATGGTTGAAAAATAATTTATTACATTGTGATAATTTAAGTGACCATTGCTTTTCTAAGGAGGACTGATTACTTATAAAGTAGTCCCAACTCCTGGCATGTGAAATTACTGTAAATAGTAGTGTCATTTATAGTGGTCAGTAGCCAAAGTAACCACTAATAGCTATAAACCATCCAACACAGCTACCAGTATCTACTAATTGGAACTGTCATTTCTTCTTGCTGCTCTCGAAACCACATTATAGTGCTCAAAGTCAAAATTCAAAGAAGTATTTCACATGAAATGGTTCTGGAAGATGAGTAGGGCCATTTTAATGAACTGACCTCTCTGTTTTACCTCTTCAACAAGGCTGCAGGACTGGTTATACTTTTGTCTTCTCTTTTACCTCCCAAAATGCAGAAAATCACGTATTGGAAATATTCTTCCCACTTATATTACACTTGGAGGCCATTCTCCAAGGCACTCTCCATGCACATCCTTTATTTTATCTGATAAAACTTTAGCTATTTTGCTTCTGCTTCTAGGAAAAAATGTTTACTGGCAATCCTGTTTAACATGCAATAAGAATAGCATGCAATTAATTTTGATTTAACAGGCAGGAATTACTATTTTCAGTTAAAAAGAAGTTCAAAATTGTTTATAAGCATGTTACATTTCTTCAAGGTTTCTTTCTTACAAAAAATGAAAAAATATTTTGCTGTTCTTCTCTCACACCTTGGCAGAGAAAATTTGTGGTTTTAGGATCTAATAGCTTAAAGCCTAAGTTATCTTAATTTGCCTAGAGAATATTTTATCTTTCTGGAATTCCTATTACTCAGTGCTCTTACCAAGCTTAACCAAGTAGAAACGTGTCTTCTGTCTCAGACCACTTTGTGCAATCCTTCAAATGAGAACCCTTGGGAAAATGCCTTGGTGACAAACTCATGTAATCTTAATTATCAGGTTCTTAACAGGTCTGAGACTGAGCTTTTCAGCCAGGACAGTGTGCTGGAGTTTGCATCCCTCCTATGGATAAGCTTAAATTGCAGCAGAATGTCCCTTAAACTGAACTTCTGTAGCCTCACCCTTCCTCTTGTCCCTCCTGCCTCCTGCTGTGGGATAGTCTTGCTATAAAGCAACTACTAAAGGTCTTTCACTAAAGCTCTGTTATACAAACTGGTGAGATTCAGAGTGAGGTTTTACATCTTTAGAACAATCCTTACTGATGGATGTGAAATTTCCAGGAAGAATTGTTTAGTTCTGTTCCAGATGTGTCAGGAGTGCCCCTGCAGTATCGCTAAGACTAGTTTACATTCCTACTTTACTAAGAAAAGGAAGGAGAAATAAGCTCACTGAGAGTTATTATCTTGTTTAGGAAGATTTTATGCTAGTCTTCCTGTTTAATCCTATCCAGTCTTGCTTTACATTGATTTTGTCTAAGCTCCACTGACAGAATCTAAGGTGAAAATAACCTCCATAAAAACCAGTGGCATAGTGTGCTTATATGAATAGAATAATTATAATGTTATCCTTTCGTTACAGCTGCAAGGGCAAATTAATGACACATGTAAAACTGAAAAATGACCTTTTCAACATCAGCTTGCCAGGATGTGCACTCTGGGATGGTTGTTCCCTTTGTGCTGTAAAGACAAAGAGTTCTGGATGCTCTTTCATCGCCATTTTAAGGGTATGTTTGGACTGCCAGGTTCACAAGAAACATCAAAGCCATTTTATTGAGTTCCACATATTGTAACATCTTCTATTACCTGAGTTAGCTTATTTATCATTGGCTTGTTTCTTCACCTTGCTGCAGAGACAACACTACAGGCAAATCCTTAGTCTCAACTTCTGGGAAGCCCATCATCTGCTTGGCATCTGTTTTTATAATAGCTTTCCTTTCTTCTTCTTTTTTTTTTTTTTTTCTTAAGAACATTAACAAATATATCTTTCTATATTTAATCCACTATTACATCCCACTGACTTCTTCTGGGAACCTCAAATGCATCTCTTTATATATACACTGTAATTTAGTAATTTACTTCAATTAGAACATTCAATAAAATATTCATGAGAGTTGAGATAGCCCATCCGTTTGCTTGGAGATAGAGCTGCACACTCACAGGTATAATCCATTAGGGAAGCTAATTGACATTTTGACCAATAGATTTTTCATGACCTCTTCTTATGAATCTTGACAAAGGCTACTGGTCAAAGTATCAATTCTCGCACCTAGTGTGTGACAACTACAAGTAAATTAAATGTATTTTTAATAGAACACTCTGTCTAAGTGACCCTATCTCAATGGGTAGACACTGCCATGAATATTTATTCAGTACTGCCTTTAATGGAACCTAATACTAAAAGACACATCACAAAGAAGTCAAGCCCTATTAATTATCCAAACCACCACTTCTAATAGATTGTTGGGAAAAATATTTTTTCCTGCAGTTTAACAGCTTTTTATCTACTACCTGATTATTTATTGTTATTAATAAAATTAACTACATGTTAATTTTTGTTGTACAAATATAAATTACAGTTAGGGCAAAAGACCTGAAATCAGGTCTTGATTTAGCAAACTTTTCCTCCTGTGTTCATCTTTAAGAATATGCAAAACAGCATATATGAAAATGGGATAATATCTGCATAGGTGTGTAATGGATCAGGGGCTTGAATTGGAAAGCACAAAATCTTACTGCCATACTTTGGCTGCACATTCCTGGGAACTATAAAACAATCCATTTATTCAATTAGAGGGACAGTCACCAACACCTAACAGAGTCGATAATCTTAAAGAATAAATTCTGAACTCCTTACAGTACCTGGCTTTCTTTGCCAAGAAGAAGAAAAAGATGTGATTATTTCTGCATATATCTGGGAAACAATTTGCTAAAACTCTAATAATATATTTTCCTTCTTGCTGTGTGTTCCTTCTATGCCAGATCACTCCCTTCATCAAATACTTACAGGGAATCCAGATATTTCTCAAGAAAGTATTTTGCAGGAAACTCTCTTGAATTAAATATAAAAATAAAGATTAGCTTAAGATTTCTTCCCATAAAACCTTTTTTTAAAATGTAAATAGAAGAGAATATATAAAAGCGTAGTCTCTCTTAATCCTAACATGTGGAGGGTGGTGAAGTTCTTCAGCATTCAGCATCATTATTCATTTGAAATTATGCTGAAAATATACTCTTCCTTTGATTTAAACTGCCTACTGAAATGGTATTACTACTGGTGTGTGCTTTATCAAGACTATCAGAATGTGTCTTTCGACATGGCACTTCATTTCCCCAATAACAGTATCTTGACAGCATTTCCACTGCAGATTTATTTCTTGTCTACTTCAATGAGACAATGGAGGTGTGTGTGGGCTTCATTCAGGAAGTGTTTACTTTCAAGAAACAGAAAGAATAAATATGTATGTTATATGCATGGAACAAAACCTTTTCCTGCTTTTCAATTACATGGACCATCAGCTATTGAACTGCTAATACTACTTCATATAAAGAATACGAAATTTTTCATTTTCATCTCATCTTATTAAGGAAACATTAAACGAACAAACAAACAAAATAAAAAATGCAAAATAAAACAAAAAATGTGAAGAGATAACCAACTTGAATTTCACTTCCATGATGAAATTTTCAAGCATATGGTGGAAGCATGGATAATCTACATCTACCTCTCCTAGGTTACAAAAGTGGGAAGGGAAAAAGGGGATGTAGATCTGAAGGGAAAAGCTTTAGCAGTTAGAAAAGTTTGGAAACGAATAAAAATCCTTACCTGCAGGAATGAATGAAGAAGAAAATCATGTAAAGATGCAACAAAGAGGGCTCCAGAGATAAAAGAGAAGAGCAGACATATCTGAAGGAAAAAAAATTAACTAACTTCAACTGATACTTAAAGTAAGGGAATGATCTAATAGAATCAGTCTAAAAGTAAAATTTCAGGAAGACCAAAAAAAAATTGACACAGTTTTTTGTATTTTACAAAGCTTTAAATGTTTTAGGTGTCTATCAAGAGCTTAGAGGTTGAGAGGGATGGCATTGCACTTTTGTCCAGTATTCTGGAGTTTTGTAAAGAAACTATAGTTGAGTCCTGAGGAAAAAAAAAATCTTGAACCCTAACAAAATAAAAACCAAGTAAATAATTTGCATGGAGAAAAGCAATCTTATAATCCTTGTTAGCATCTCCTTCATAAAGAATGCCAAGATGATGGTGTTCTGATGGTCTCTTTGAAAATACAGTGGGTGTTAATTTACTCTCACACATCAGGTGTGAAAAACAGCTGTCAGGTGGCAGTGATGAAAATGTCATTTTTACCTGGCTGCTCTGAGGCTTTCAAAACTACCCACTCAAGAGAAAATATGAAATCATAGAATATGCTGAGTCGGAAGGGACACTCAGGAATCATCCAAGTCCTGCTCCTGCAAAGACCATCCCCAAGAGTCACACCCTGTGCCTGAGAGTGTTGTCCAAATGCTTCTTGAAGTCTGTCAGGCTTGGTGCTGTGACCACTTCCCTGGGAAGCCTGTTCCAGTGCCCAACCATCCTTTGGGTGAAGAATTTTTTTCTAATATCCAACTCTAACACCACTAAGTTTCAAGAGTTGTCAAAGTTCTACTTATATTACTAATATAAATCTCTATCTAGCCCTGCTGGATGACATAATAAAGATTATACCTGAATATTTAAAGAGACTTTCAGAAAAATGTACTTAAAAAAAAAAAAATCAAGCACTTAGAACTTTATTAAGAACAAAGATTTTAAATATTATAGGACAGATTTTAGAAAGTATACTTTGAAGATGTATGTGCTCTAAATACTTCAGGTAAAAGTTCATTTTACATTTTTACCTCCAGCATTCTTTTGAAATAGTAAGGGTTTTAGTGTCCCAACTTTTTTTCACACTATAACTTGATATCCCATTGTTCTGGGACTCCTCTTCTATATTAACTTGCCTTTTTTTGAGGTATAATCTATTTCTACTGAGTGACAGCCCTGGGAATACAGTGCACGTGGGAACATCCCTATTGAGACATATTGAAAAGAGCTCTGAAACAACAACAGAACATACAGCAAGAAAGGTCCAAAACTTTTTGCTGTGATTGGAAGAGCTTGCAGTCAATGTAAAATAAACAAGTCATCAGTACCTCAGAAGGACTTGTTCAAAGGAACATTTTCCTTTCATTCCAGGTTTTCCCTACACTTTTTCTTTGCCACATTCCTTCCCTTTTCCATTTTTTTCTATCAAGTTTGAAGAGAAAAATAAGACAAAACAGAAATCATATCTACTAAGCATGTAAAGCACTCATTAAAATAAATCAATTACAGCACTCTTAGGAGAAATTAATGCTTGTTTTTTATATGCACTGAAATTCTGTTGCTGTACACTAGTATTATCTAAACACATAGGTGCTTAAATGCACTTGTCAGGCCTTCATTGTGGTAGATGTTGAAAATGTAGAAGAGCAAGATAAACTCTGCCTCCAGATGTTTAGAGATTAACTATCTGTGGAACCTATATCAGTCTCAGGACAGCCACAGATTTACTGTGGGGTGCAGTGAGTTTGTATTCTTTCCCTGCACTGCCCAGTGTAATATATTAGAGATCATGTAACAACTTGGCTGGCCTCTGTTTTTTTGCAACATGCTTTGGGTTCAACCTCTCCAGTCCAGGCAATCGTAACACCAGCCTCCAGAGTACAGAAAATAGATGAAATTTCCGTGGCACTGAACACTGATTTACAGCTGGAGAGCACCTTTCTCTTTTTTCCATGTTAATAATACAAAGCCTGGGAAGACTGCTCCACTTTTCTGGACAGGTTATCCATGTCCACTAATTTCAGGGAGGTGTGTGATGGCTAAGATGATGAGTGCCTGAGGTAGGGCTGCACTAGTGCCTTCCACATTAACTATTTGACAGCCTGGTTTTATTCAAGGAAGAGATAGATGTGAAGGAACAAGCTCTGCACAGAGAGAATATTGACAAAATTATTTTCTTTATCATCTCTGAAATTGATGGTATTTATATACTCAGACCCAGTTCTAGATTACACCATACATTCTGCCGGAAAACTTCCATGCTTCCTGCAAAACTAAAAGGATCTGCAAAGGTGTATTGAAACACAAAGCCTTTTGCCTGTAGAGACATCCTCCACATCTTTTCCAAAGAGAGTAAAAACCAGTTGAAGTCAGATTGCAATGGAAGAAGTGCCTTAAAGCTTATGCAAATGCAAACCCAGTGGTCTATAGATCACATCTCAAACTGCTTTCGTAAAAGGTAATAGAGCAGAAAAGTTTCTCCTTCGTGTTGAAAGGTATTGAGCCACAGCAATTTTGTTATATGTGAAAAGGAAGACCAACAGAAGCCAAAATACAGATGAATAATAAAGTCAGTTTGATTCTCAAACTGAATCTAAAGCAGAGCACTGTAGCATTTCCTAAGAAAAAATGAACTCTATCTCAGTCAAAGCCAGGACAGCTATTCAACAAATGTAGGTTCCCTTTCTTTTAAAACCTACAGAGGGCATTCTGTACAATATGCCTTCAAGTGAATTTCAGTTTGCAATTGGAGTAGACTAAACTTTTCTATTAAACAAACAAACAAATAAAAACCAAGCAACAACATAAAACCCAAAGACTGAAAAATAGCAAAGGTTAACTTTTTTCCTGTTCCCAGAGGCAGCACACTGAGAACTACAATTACTATGGTTGGCCAGGTTGCTAACGTGATTTTTGTCATAAAGAAAGTTCAAGTAAGTTTTAATAAATCAACTGTGAAAACTCATGGATTTTCAAAACACCACTCACTACCACAAAAAGTACCAAAAGACTTAACGGTTTGACTCAGGACCCTTTGGAGTGTATGGAAACTTCCAAAGTAGGATCAATCAGTGGAAGACCAGGACAATTCATTTGCTGTAAAACTTTTCAAAGTATTTTAAAGATTCAACAGAGAACAGCTTTAAAATCTGTTTCCTATTTATCTTGAAAAATCACATACTTAAGGAAAAGTGAAAATCAACAAATATTAAAAAAGTAAGAGTGTTTTTAGGAGGCTCTTTATCATTTCATGAAAATGAAGTGCTTGACTGAACTCTCTATATGATAGATATTAATTGTGGGACAGAAGATTGCAACATAAACATTTCTCACTTAAACTGAATGAGAAATAAACTGGATACAACCCCATGTTAGCCAGCTGAGACCATAAGAGTTTCAACAAATTTAATAATGCTAGACTTTTCATATGAAGAGCTTGCCAGGTATACATTGACTGATGGCTGTGAACTCATTCCAAAGTCAGTGGACCAAAATTAAAAAAAAAAAAACAAAACCAAAAACAAACAAACAAAAAAAAAACCCACAAAAACTAAATAAAAAAGCCCCCACCCTGCATAGCATCATATAGTTGGCAGCCATGAAGATCAATCAAAGCAATACCTCGTTGCTCATGAGGCAATGATAGGAACTGCTGTTGTATTTGACAAGTTCCCAGGCATCAGCTCTAGCAGGAGCACAGTTCAGTGTAAGATCATGAGCCTGCAAACTCCACTGCTGCCTGTTTGTAGTTCCTGCAGACATAAAACACAGTGTGTGCCACAGGGCATGGGACAGATGGGTTTGGGGATGCTGCAGGCTATACATACTGGAGCTGACATGCTTCCATTCTCTAATAGTTTTCCCTTTGGCAGTTGTTTTTGCACAGACCTAAAAATCTAATAAAAAATATTGGACCACTGGGAGAAAAAAAATAAAATAATTGCTGAACTGGAGTAAAAATTATCTGGGCAAGAATTCCAGCTGGTGAAAAATATTCGAATATAAACTAATATATGACCTAAATAAACAGTGTAATTTCAAGAGACCAGTATTTCAGCAAAGGCATTAGTTTTGATCTTTTCAAGATTTATAGGCTGCATGAAGTAAAATTTTCTCATTTACAAGGTGAATATCCTTAGAGAGGCTTAAATAGTTTTTTAAGTGTGTTATTATTAATTTTCTGTGTCATTATTTGTTATTCATATAGCATCTTGCCATCTGCCAAAGGGATCATAGACATATAATAAACCAAAGGAAGTGAGGCTCTCTAGTACCCTTGTTGACAGGTTCAGCAATTACACAGTATGATGAAGGAATGGAGATATTGAACTATAATTCTACTCTTTAAAGTAGTGGAATACCAAAAACACACCTCCATCAGAAATGATAAAACTTTTAAGAAATTAATCCCATAGAAGAGTTTTCCTCTTACAAAGCAAAGGGAAAAAAAAAAATCTATCATGTGCAAGTAGAAGTGCAGTAAGAAAGATCATCTATTCTATAAAGAGGTTACTTAATGCAAAGGGATATTTTTCTTTTTGTCAAACCTTTATTTTTACAGTTGTATAGGCTGTGTTAAAATCTGAAAAATCCTCTTGGCTTCGTAAAAGTTTGAGGTGTGGATGAAAACTGGAGAAAAACTGCAGAGCAGGAAAAGAGAGAGGTTTTTAACAAAGTCAGAAGTAAGTTAGTGTTTTTTGTGAAACACTCAACAGCTCTAAGACTTTTTCTTGCAAACAGAAATCTTATTTACTGTGCAAGTTTCCTCTTCATAAAGAAAATTGTAAGAAGTTACTTCAAATTAGTTTGATGCATTGCTGAACAGTGTTTTTGTACTTGTATATTGGAAGTTCCCACACCACACACAACCCCATGTTCCATGTGCTTGGCTTTGTTTGGTCTTTGAGCTCTCAAGCAATATATTAAATTGTTTTCTTGCTAAAACTACTTTATGTTGTTTTGATGGGTTGTTTGGGGTTTTTTTACACCACTGACTTGTCTTGATATAAACTCAAAATTATGCTTCATTGAATACTATTTGGTTCAGAATTGAAGCAGAGTTTTCCAAAATATACTGAAATTCATAATACCTTATCTCAGTGCTACAAACACAGACAGGAGTTCTTCCACTAAATTCATTGAACCATTTATCCCATAGTATAAAAAGTAAAATAAGTTCAAATAAAAAAGTAAGTTTGCTAAAATCTTACCTTTACACATTCCTGTAATCTACTTTTGCTAGAATGTAGGCATTCCTTTCATCATCTATCTTGCCATGAAGGTTTCACCACAGGCTT